>NC_143193.1:24362500-33777500 GCF_051530095.1 Phoenix dactylifera | reverse complement strand
GCCATGCAGCATAGCGGGACCAGCGCGTTGAATCCTACGCCAGAACGGCCCCGCCGGCGCGAATGTCTCGGGCCGTCGAGGTCTGCTGCTTTGTCATAAAAGGAAGTTTCGAAGGGCATATCATGGGTGCGATCATACCAGCACTAATGCACCGGATTCCATCAGAACTCCGCAGTTAAGCATGCTTGGGCGAGAGTAGTACTGGGATGTGTGACCCTCTGGGAAGTCCTCGTGTTGCACCCCTTTAATTTTTTGCCCGCTTTTTTATTTTTTGATAATATTTATTTTTAATTTTTTGGCTTTTGGCTTTTCCACTCCGGATAATTTTTTTCCTCCGAAAATAAACTGAGTTCGGAGACTGGCGGTGCCATGCAGCATAGCGGGACCAGCGCGTTGAATTTTACGCCAGAACGGCCCCGGCGGCGCGAATGTCTCGGGCCGTCGAGACCGGCTGCTTTGTCATAAAAAGGAGTTTCGAAGGGCTTGTCATGGGTGCGATCATACCAGCACTAATGCACCGGATCCCATCAGAACTCCGCAGTTAAGCGTGCTTGGGCGAGAGTAGTACTAGGATGGGTGACCCCTGGGAAGTCCTCGTGTTGCACCCCTTTTATTTTTTGCCCGCTTTTTTATTTTTTGATAATATTTATTTTTAATTTTTCGGCTTTTTCTCTTCGGATAATTTTTTTCTCCGAAAATAAACTGAGTCCGGGGACTGGCGGTGCCATGCAGCATAGCGGGACCAGCGCGTTGAATCCTACGCCAGAACGGCCCCGCCGGCGCGAATGTCTCGGGCCGTCGAGGTCTGCTGCTTTGTCATAAAAGGAAGTTTCGAAGGGCATATCATGGGTGCGATCATACCAGCACTAATGCACCGGATTCCATCAGAACTCCGCAGTTAAGCATGCTTGGGCGAGAGTAGTACTGGGATGTGTGACCCTCTGGGAAGTCCTCGTGTTGCACCCCTTTAATTTTTTGCCCGCTTTTTTATTTTTTGATAATATTTATTTTTAATTTTTTGGCTTTTGGATTTTCCACTCCGGATAATTTTTTTCCTCCGAAAATAAACTGAGTTCGGAGACTGGCGGTGCCATGCAGCATAGCGGGACCAGCGCGTTGAATTTTACGCCAGAACGGCCCCGGCGGCGCGAATGTCTCGGGCCGTCGAGACCGGCTGCTTTGTCATAAAAAGGAGTTTCGAAGGGCTTGTCATGGGTGCGATCATACCAGCACTAATGCGCCGGATCCCATCAGAACTCCGCAGTTAAGCTTGCTTGGGCGAGAGTAGTACTAGGATGGGTGACCCCCCAGGAAGTCCTCGTGTTGCACCCCTTTTATTTTTTGCCCTTTTTTTATTTTTTGATAATATTTATTTTTAATTTTTCAGCTTTTGGCTTTTCCACTTCGAATAATTTTTTTTCCACAAAAATAAATTGAGTCCGGAGACTGGCGGTGCCATGCAGCATAGCGGGACCAGCGCGTTGAATCCTACGCCAGAACGGCCCCGGCGGCGCGAATGTCTCGGGCCGTCGAGACCGGCTGCTTTGTCATAAAAGGGAGTTTCGAAGGGCTTGTCATGGGTGCGATCATACCAGCACTAATGCACCGGATCCCATCAGAACTCTGCAGTTAAGCGTGCTTGGGCGAGAGTAGCACTAGGATGGGTGACCACCTGGGAAGTCCTCGTGTTGCACCCCTTTTATTTTTTGCCCCTTTTTTTATTTTTTGATAATATTTATTTTTAATTTTTCGGCTTTTGGCTTTTCCGCTTCGGATAATTTTTTTTCTCCGAAAATAAACTGAGTCCGAAGACTGGCGGTGCCATGCAGCATAGCGGGACCAGCGCGTTGAATCCTACGCCAGAACGGCCCCGGCGGTGCGAATGTCTCGGGCCGTCGAGACCTGCTGCTTTGTCATAAAAGGGAGTTTCGAAGGGCTTGTCATGGGTGCGATCATACCAGCACTAATGCACCGGATCCCATCAGAACTCCGCAGTTAAGCGTGCTTGGGCGAGAGTAGTACTAGGATGGGTGACCCCCTGGGAAGTCCTCGTGTTGCACCCCTTTTATTTTTTGCCCGCTTTTTTATTTTTTGATAAAATTTATTTTTAATTTTTCGGCTTTTGGCCTTTCCTCTTGGGATAATTTTTTCCCCCGAAAATAAACTGAGTCCGGAGACTGGCGATGCCATGCTGCATAGCGGGACCAGCGCGTTGAATCGTACGCCAGAACGGCCCCGCCGGCGCGAATGTCTCGGGCCGTCGAGGTCTGCTGCTTCGTCATAAAAGGAAGTTTCGAAGGGCATATCATGGGTGCGATCATACCAGCCCTAATGCACCGGATTCCATCAGAACTCTGCAGTTAAGCATGCTTGGGCGAGAGTAGTACTAGGATGGGTGACCCTCTGGGAAGTCCTCGTGTTGCACCCCTTTAATTTTTTGCCCGCTTTTTTATTTTTTGATAATATTTATTTTTAATTTTTCGGCTTTTGGCTTTTCCACTCCGGATAATTTTTTTCCTCCGAAAATAAACCGAGTTCGGAGACTGGCTGTGCCATGCAGCATAGCGGGACCAGCGCGTTGAATTTTACGCCAGAACGGCCCCGGCGGCGCGAATGTCTCGGGCCGTCGAGACCGGCTGCTTTGTCATAAAAAGGAGTTTCGAAGGGCTTGTCATGGGTGCGATCATACCAGCGCTGATGCGCCGGATCCCATCAGAACTCCGCAGTTAAGCGTGCTTGGGCGAGAGTAGTACTAGGATGGGTGACCCCCAGGAAGTCCTCGTGTTGCACCCCTTTTATTTTTTGCCCTTTTTTTATTTTTTGATAATATTTATTTTTAATTTTTCAGCTTTTGGCTTTTCCACTTCGGATAATTTTTTTTCCACAAAAATAAACTGAGTCCGGAGACTGGCGGTGCCATGCAGCATAGCGGGACCAGCGCGTTGAATCCTACGCCAGAACGGCCCCGCCGGCGCGAATGTCTCGGGCCGTCGAGGTCTGCTGCTTTGTCATAAAAGGAAGTTTCGAAGGGCATATCATGGGTGCGATCATACCAGCACTAATGCACCGGATTCCATCAGAACTCCGCAGTTAAGCATGCTTGGGCGAGAGTAGTACTGGGATGTGTGACCCTCTGGGAAGTCCTCGTGTTGCACCCCTTTAATTTTTTGCCCGCTTTTTTATTTTTTGATAATATTTATTTTTAATTTTTTGGCTTTTGGCTTTTCCACTCCGGATAATTTTTTTCCTCCGAAAATAAACTGAGTCCGGAGACTGGCGGTGCCATGCAGCATAGCGGGACCAGCGCGTTGAATCCTACGCCAGAACGGCCCCGGCGGCGCGAATGTCTCGGGCCGTCGAGACCGGCTGCTTTGTCATAAAAGGGAGTTTCGAAGGGCTTGTCATGGGTGCGATCATACCAGCACTAATGCACCGGATCCCATCAGAACTCCGCAGTTAAGCGTGCTTGGGCGAGAGTAGCACTAGGATGGGTGACCACCTGGGAAGTCCTCGTGTTGCACCCCTTTTATTTTTTGCCCCTTTTTTTATTTTTTGATAATATTTATTTTTAATTTTTCGGCTTTTGGCTTTTCCGCTTCGGATAATTTTTTTTCTCCGAAAATAAACTGAGTCCGAAGACTGGCGGTGCCATGCAGCATAGCGGGACCAGCGCGTTGAATCCTACGCCAGAACGGCCCCGGCGGTGCGAATGTCTCGGGCCGTCGAGATCTGCTGCTTTGTCATAAAAGGGAGTTTCGAAGGGCTTGTCATGGGTGCGATCATACCAGCACTAATGCACCGGATCCCATCAGAACTCCGCAGTTAAGCGTGCTTGGGCGAGAGTAGTACTAGGATGGGTGACCCCTGGGAAGTCCTCGTGTTGCACCCCTTTTATTTTTTGCCCGCTTTTTTATTTTTTGATAATATTTATTTTTAATTTTTCGGCTTTCGGCTTTTTCTCTTCGGATAATTTTTTTCTCCGAAAATAAACTGAGTCCGGGGACTGGCGGTGCCATGCAGCATAGCGGGACCAGCGCGTTGAATCCTACGCCAGAACGGCCCCGCCGGCGCGAATGTCTCGGGCCGTCGAGGTCTGCTGCTTTGTCATAAAAGGAAGTTTCGAAGGGCATATCATGGGTGCGATCATACCCGCACTAATGCACCGGATTCCATCAGAACTCCGCAGTTAAGCATGCTTGGGCGAGAGTAGTACTGGGATGTGTGACCCTCTGGGAAGTCCTCGTGTTGCACCCCTTTAATTTTTTGCCCGCTTTTTTATTTTTTGATAATATTTATTTTTAATTTTTTGGCTTTTGGCTTTTCCACTCCGGATAATTTTTTTCCTCCGAAAATAAACTGAGTTCGGAGACTGGCGGTGCCATGCAGCATAGCGGGACCAGCGCGTTGAATTTTACGCCAGAACGGCCCCGGCGGCGCGAATGTCTCGGGCCGTCGAGACCGGCTGCTTTGTCATAAAAAGGAGTTTCGAAGGGCTTGTCATGGGTGCGATCATACCAGCACTAATGCACCGGATCCCATCAGAACTCCGCAGTTAAGCGTGCTTGGGCGAGAGTAGTACTAGGATGGGTGACCCCTGGGAAGTCCTCGTGTTGCACCCCTTTTATTTTTTGCCCGCTTTTTTATTTTTTGATAATATTTATTTTTAATTTTTCGGCTTTTTCTCTTCGGATAATTTTTTTCTCCGAAAATAAACTGAGTCCGGGGACTGGCGGTGCCATGCAGCATAGCGGGACCAGCGCGTTGAATCCTACGCCAGAACGGCCCCGCCGGCGCGAATGTCTCGGGCCGTCGAGGTCTGCTGCTTTGTCATAAAAGGAAGTTTCGAAGGGCATATCATGGGTGCGATCATACCAGCACTAATGCACCGGATTCCATCAGAACTCCGCAGTTAAGCATGCTTGGGCGAGAGTAGTACTGGGATGTGTGACCCTCTGGGAAGTCCTCGTGTTGCACCCCTTTAATTTTTTGCCCGCTTTTTTATTTTTTGATAATATTTATTTTTAATTTTTTGGCTTTTGGATTTTCCACTCCGGATAATTTTTTTCCTCCGAAAATAAACTGAGTTCGGAGACTGGCGGTGCCATGCAGCATAGCGGGACCAGCGCGTTGAATTTTACGCCAGAACGGCCCCGGCGGCGCGAATGTCTCGGGCCGTCGAGACCGGCTGCTTTGTCATAAAAAGGAGTTTCGAAGGGCTTGTCATGGGTGCGATCATACCAGCACTAATGCGCCGGATCCCATCAGAACTCCGCAGTTAAGCTTGCTTGGGCGAGAGTAGTACTAGGATGGGTGACCCCCCAGGAAGTCCTCGTGTTGCACCCCTTTTATTTTTTGCCCTTTTTTTATTTTTTGATAATATTTATTTTTAATTTTTCAGCTTTTGGCTTTTCCACTTCGAATAATTTTTTTTCCACAAAAATAAATTGAGTCCGGAGACTGGCGGTGCCATGCAGCATAGCGGGACCAGCGCGTTGAATCCTACGCCAGAACGGCCCCGGCGGCGCGAATGTCTCGGGCCGTCGAGACCGGCTGCTTTGTCATAAAAGGGAGTTTCGAAGGGCTTGTCATGGGTGCGATCATACCAGCACTAATGCACCGGATCCCATCAGAACTCTGCAGTTAAGCGTGCTTGGGCGAGAGTAGCACTAGGATGGGTGACCACCTGGGAAGTCCTCGTGTTGCACCCCTTTTATTTTTTGCCCCTTTTTTTATTTTTTGATAATATTTATTTTTAATTTTTCGGCTTTTGGCTTTTCCGCTTCGGATAATTTTTTTTCTCCGAAAATAAACTGAGTCCGAAGACTGGCGGTGCCATGCAGCATAGCGGGACCAGCGCGTTGAATCCTACGCCAGAACGGCCCCGGCGGTGCGAATGTCTCGGGCCGTCGAGACCTGCTGCTTTGTCATAAAAGGGAGTTTCGAAGGGCTTGTCATGGGTGCGATCATACCAGCACTAATGCACCGGATCCCATCAGAACTCCGCAGTTAAGCGTGCTTGGGCGAGAGTAGTACTAGGATGGGTGACCCCCTGGGAAGTCCTCGTGTTGCACCCCTTTTATTTTTTGCCCGCTTTTTTATTTTTTGATAAAATTTATTTTTAATTTTTCGGCTTTTGGCCTTTCCTCTTGGGATAATTTTTTCCCCCGAAAATAAACTGAGTCCGGAGACTGGCGATGCCATGCTGCATAGCGGGACCAGCGCGTTGAATCCTACGCCAGAACGGCCCCGCCGGCGCGAATGTCTCGGGCCGTCGAGGTCTGCTGCTTCGTCATAAAAGGAAGTTTCGAAGGGCATATCATGGGTGCGATCATACCAGCCCTAATGCACCGGATTCCATCAGAACTCTGCAGTTAAGCATGCTTGGGCGAGAGTAGTACTAGGATGGGTGACCCTCTGGGAAGTCCTCGTGTTGCACCCCTTTAATTTTTTGCCCGCTTTTTTATTTTTTGATAATATTTATTTTTAATTTTTCGGCTTTTGGCTTTTCCACTCCGGATAATTTTTTTCCTCCGAAAATAAACCGAGTTCGGAGACTGGCTGTGCCATGCAGCATAGCGGGACCAGCGCGTTGAATTTTACGCCAGAACGGCCCCGGCGGCGCGAATGTCTCGGGCCGTCGAGACCGGCTGCTTTGTCATAAAAAGGAGTTTCGAAGGGCTTGTCATGGGTGCGATCATACCAGCGCTGATGCGCCGGATCCCATCAGAACTCCGCAGTTAAGCGTGCTTGGGCGAGAGTAGTACTAGGATGGGTGACCCCCAGGAAGTCCTCGTGTTGCACCCCTTTTATTTTTTGCCCTTTTTTTATTTTTTGATAATATTTATTTTTAATTTTTCAGCTTTTGGCTTTTCCACTTCGGATAATTTTTTTTCCACAAAAATAAACTGAGTCCGGAGACTGGCGGTGCCATGCAGCATAGCGGGACCAGCGCGTTGAATCCTACGCCAGAACGGCCCCGCCGGCGCGAATGTCTCGGGCCGTCGAGGTCTGCTGCTTTGTCATAAAAGGAAGTTTCGAAGGGCATATCATGGGTGCGATCATACCAGCACTAATGCACCGGATTCCATCAGAACTCCGCAGTTAAGCATGCTTGGGCGAGAGTAGTACTGGGATGTGTGACCCTCTGGGAAGTCCTCGTGTTGCACCCCTTTAATTTTTTGCCCGCTTTTTTATTTTTTGATAATATTTATTTTTAATTTTTTGGCTTTTGGCTTTTCCACTCCGGATAATTTTTTTCCTCCGAAAATAAACTGAGTCCGGAGACTGGCGGTGCCATGCAGCATAGCGGGACCAGCGCGTTGAATCCTACGCCAGAACGGCCCCGGCGGCGCGAATGTCTCGGGCCGTCGAGACCGGCTGCTTTGTCATAAAAGGGAGTTTCGAAGGGCTTGTCATGGGTGCGATCATACCAGCACTAATGCACCGGATCCCATCAGAACTCCGCAGTTAAGCGTGCTTGGGCGAGAGTAGCACTAGGATGGGTGACCACCTGGGAAGTCCTCGTGTTGCACCCCTTTTATTTTTTGCCCCTTTTTTTATTTTTTGATAATATTTATTTTTAATTTTTCGGCTTTTGGCTTTTCCGCTTCGGATAATTTTTTTTCTCCGAAAATAAACTGAGTCCGAAGACTGGCGGTGCCATGCAGCATAGCGGGACCAGCGCGTTGAATCCTACGCCAGAACGGCCCCGGCGGTGCGAATGTCTCGGGCCGTCGAGATCTGCTGCTTTGTCATAAAAGGGAGTTTCGAAGGGCTTGTCATGGGTGCGATCATACCAGCACTAATGCACCGGATCCCATCAGAACTCCGCAGTTAAGCGTGCTTGGGCGAGAGTAGTACTAGGATGGGTGACCCCTGGGAAGTCCTCGTGTTGCACCCCTTTTATTTTTTGCCCGCTTTTTTATTTTTTGATAATATTTATTTTTAATTTTTCGGCTTTCGGCTTTTTCTCTTCGGATAATTTTTTTCTCCGAAAATAAACTGAGTCCGGGGACTGGCGGTGCCATGCAGCATAGCGGGACCAGCGCGTTGAATCCTACGCCAGAACGGCCCCGCCGGCGCGAATGTCTCGGGCCGTCGAGGTCTGCTGCTTTGTCATAAAAGGAAGTTTCGAAGGGCATATCATGGGTGCGATCATACCAGCACTAATGCACCGGATTCCATCAGAACTCCGCAGTTAAGCATGCTTGGGCGAGAGTAGTACTGGGATGTGTGACCCTCTGGGAAGTCCTCGTGTTGCACCCCTTTAATTTTTTGCCCGCTTTTTTATTTTTTGATAATATTTATTTTTAATTTTTTGGCTTTTGGCTTTTCCACTCCGGATAATTTTTTTCCTCCGAAAATAAACTGAGTTCGGAGACTGGCGGTGCCATGCAGCATAGCGGGACCAGCGCGTTGAATTTTACGCCAGAACGGCCCCGGCGGCGCGAATGTCTCGGGCCGTCGAGACCGGCTGCTTTGTCATAAAAAGGAGTTTCGAAGGGCTTGTCATGGGTGCGATCATACCAGCACTAATGCACCGGATCCCATCAGAACTCCGCAGTTAAGCGTGCTTGGGCGAGAGTAGTACTAGGATGGGTGACCCCTGGGAAGTCCTCGTGTTGCACCCCTTTTATTTTTTGCCCGCTTTTTTATTTTTTGATAATATTTATTTTTAATTTTTCGGCTTTTTCTCTTCGGATAATTTTTTTCTCCGAAAATAAACTGAGTCCGGGGACTGGCGGTGCCATGCAGCATAGCGGGACCAGCGCGTTGAATCCTACGCCAGAACGGCCCCGCCGGCGCGAATGTCTCGGGCCGTCGAGGTCTGCTGCTTTGTCATAAAAGGAAGTTTCGAAGGGCATATCATGGGTGCGATCATACCAGCACTAATGCACCGGATTCCATCAGAACTCCGCAGTTAAGCATGCTTGGGCGAGAGTAGTACTGGGATGTGTGACCCTCTGGGAAGTCCTCGTGTTGCACCCCTTTAATTTTTTGCCCGCTTTTTTATTTTTTGATAATATTTATTTTTAATTTTTTGGCTTTTGGATTTTCCACTCCGGATAATTTTTTTCCTCCGAAAATAAACTGAGTTCGGAGACTGGCGGTGCCATGCAGCATAGCGGGACCAGCGCGTTGAATTTTACGCCAGAACGGCCCCGGCGGCGCGAATGTCTCGGGCCGTCGAGACCGGCTGCTTTGTCATAAAAAGGAGTTTCGAAGGGCTTGTCATGGGTGCGATCATACCAGCACTAATGCGCCGGATCCCATCAGAACTCCGCAGTTAAGCTTGCTTGGGCGAGAGTAGTACTAGGATGGGTGACCCCCCAGGAAGTCCTCGTGTTGCACCCCTTTTATTTTTTGCCCTTTTTTTATTTTTTGATAATATTTATTTTTAATTTTTCAGCTTTTGGCTTTTCCACTTCGAATAATTTTTTTTCCACAAAAATAAATTGAGTCCGGAGACTGGCGGTGCCATGCAGCATAGCGGGACCAGCGCGTTGAATCCTACGCCAGAACGGCCCCGGCGGCGCGAATGTCTCGGGCCGTCGAGACCGGCTGCTTTGTCATAAAAGGGAGTTTCGAAGGGCTTGTCATGGGTGCGATCATACCAGCACTAATACACCGGATCCCATCAGAACTCTGCAGTTAAGCGTGCTTGGGCGAGAGTAGCACTAGGATGGGTGACCACCTGGGAAGTCCTCGTGTTGCACCCCTTTTATTTTTTGCCCCTTTTTTTATTTTTTGATAATATTTATTTTTAATTTTTCGGCTTTTGGCTTTTCCGCTTCGGATAATTTTTTTTCTCCGAAAATAAACTGAGTCCGAAGACTGGCGGTGCCATGCAGCATAGCGGGACCAGCGCGTTGAATCCTACGCCAGAACGGCCCCGGCGGTGCGAATGTCTCGGGCCGTCGAGACCTGCTGCTTTGTCATAAAAGGGAGTTTCGAAGGGCTTGTCATGGGTGCGATCATACCAGCACTAATGCACCGGATCCCATCAGAACTCCGCAGTTAAGCGTGCTTGGGCGAGAGTAGTACTAGGATGGGTGACCCCCTGGGAAGTCCTCGTGTTGCACCCCTTTTATTTTTTGCCCGCTTTTTTATTTTTTGATAAAATTTATTTTTAATTTTTCGGCTTTTGGCCTTTCCTCTTGGGATAATTTTTTCCCCCGAAAATAAACTGAGTCCGGAGACTGGCGATGCCATGCTGCATAGCGGGACCAGCGCGTTGAATCCTACGCCAGAACGGCCCCGCCGGCGCGAATGTCTCGGGCCGTCGAGGTCTGCTGCTTCGTCATAAAAGGAAGTTTCGAAGGGCATATCATGGGTGCGATCATACCAGCCCTAATGCACCGGATTCCATCAGAACTCTGCAGTTAAGCATGCTTGGGCGAGAGTAGTACTAGGATGGGTGACCCTCTGGGAAGTCCTCGTGTTGCACCCCTTTAATTTTTTGCCCGCTTTTTTATTTTTTGATAATATTTATTTTTAATTTTTCGGCTTTTGGCTTTTCCACTCCGGATAATTTTTTTCCTCCGAAAATAAACCGAGTTCGGAGACTGGCTGTGCCATGCAGCATAGCGGGACCAGCGCGTTGAATTTTACGCCAGAACGGCCCCGGCGGCGCGAATGTCTCGGGCCGTCGAGACCGGCTGCTTTGTCATAAAAAGGAGTTTCGAAGGGCTTGTCATGGGTGCGATCATACCAGCGCTGATGCGCCGGATCCCATCAGAACTCCGCAGTTAAGCGTGCTTGGGCGAGAGTAGTACTAGGATGGGTGACCCCCAGGAAGTCCTCGTGTTGCACCCCTTTTATTTTTTGCCCTTTTTTTATTTTTTGATAATATTTATTTTTAATTTTTCAGCTTTTGGCTTTTCCACTTCGGATAATTTTTTTTCCACAAAAATAAACTGAGTCCGGAGACTGGCGGTGCCATGCAGCATAGCGGGACCAGCGCGTTGAATCCTACGCCAGAACGGCCCCGCCGGCGCGAATGTCTCGGGCCGTCGAGGTCTGCTGCTTTGTCATAAAAGGAAGTTTCGAAGGGCATATCATGGGTGCGATCATACCAGCACTAATGCACCGGATTCCATCAGAACTCCGCAGTTAAGCATGCTTGGGCGAGAGTAGTACTGGGATGTGTGACCCTCTGGGAAGTCCTCGTGTTGCACCCCTTTAATTTTTTGCCCGCTTTTTTATTTTTTGATAATATTTATTTTTAATTTTTTGGCTTTTGGCTTTTCCACTCCGGATAATTTTTTTCCTCCGAAAATAAACTGAGTTCGGAGACTGGCGGTGCCATGCAGCATAGCGGGACCAGCGCGTTGAATTTTACGCCAGAACGGCCCCGGCGGCGCGAATGTCTCGGGCCGTCGAGACCGGCTGCTTTGTCATAAAAAGGAGTTTCGAAGGGCTTGTCATGGGTGCGATCATGCCAGCACTAATGCACCGGATCCCATCAGAACTCCGCAGTTAAGCGTGCTTGGGCGAGAGTAGTACTAGGATGGGTGACCCCTGGGAAGTCCTCGTGTTGCACCCCTTTTATTTTTTGCCCGCTTTTTTATTTTTTGATAATATTTATTTTTAATTTTTCGGCTTTCGGCTTTTTCTCTTCGGATAATTTTTTTCTCCGAAAATAAACTGAGTCCGGGGACTGGCGGTGCCATGCAGCATAGCGGGACCAGCGCGTTGAATCCTACGCCAGAACGGCCCCGCCGGCGCGAATGTCTCGGGCCGTCGAGGTCTGCTGCTTTGTCATAAAAGGAAGTTTCGAAGGGCATATCATGGGTGCGATCATACCAGCACTAATGCACCGGATTCCATCAGAACTCCGCAGTTAAGCATGCTTGGGCGAGAGTAGTACTGGGATGTGTGACCCTCTGGGAAGTCCTCGTGTTGCACCCCTTTAATTTTTTGCCCGCTTTTTTATTTTTTGATAATATTTATTTTTAATTTTTTGGCTTTTGGATTTTCCACTCCGGATAATTTTTTTCCTCCGAAAATAAACTGAGTTCGGAGACTGGCGGTGCCATGCAGCATAGCGGGACCAGCGCGTTGAATTTTACGCCAGAACGGCCCCGGCGGCGCGAATGTCTCGGGCCGTCGAGATCGGCTGCTTTGTCATAAAAAGGAGTTTCGAAGGGCTTGTCATGGGTGCGATCATACCAGCACTAATGCGCCGGATCCCATCAGAACTCCGCAGTTAAGCTTGCTTGGGCGAGAGTAGTACTAGGATGGGTGACCCCCCAGGAAGTCCTCGTGTTGCACCCCTTTTATTTTTTGCCCTTTTTTTATTTTTTGATAATATTTATTTTTAATTTTTCAGCTTTTGGCTTTTCCACTTCGAATAATTTTTTTTCCACAAAAATAAATTGAGTCCGGAGACTGGCGGTGCCATGCAGCATAGCGGGACCAGCGCGTTGAATCCTACGCCAGAACGGCCCCGGCGGCGCGAATGTCTCGGGCCGTCGAGACCGGCTGCTTTGTCATAAAAGGGAGTTTCGAAGGGCTTGTCATGGGTGCGATCATACCAGCACTAATGCACCGGATCCCATCAGAACTCTGCAGTTAAGCGTGCTTGGGCGAGAGTAGCACTAGGATGGGTGACCACCTGGGAAGTCCTCGTGTTGCACCCCTTTTATTTTTTGCCCCTTTTTTTATTTTTTGATAATATTTATTTTTAATTTTTCGGCTTTTGGCTTTTCCGCTTCGGATAATTTTTTTTCTCCGAAAATAAACTGAGTCCGAAGACTGGCGGTGCCATGCAGCATAGCGGGACCAGCGCGTTGAATCCTACGCCAGAACGGCCCCGGCGGTGCGAATGTCTCGGGCCGTCGAGACCTGCTGCTTTGTCATAAAAGGGAGTTTCGAAGGGCTTGTCATGGGTGCGATCATACCAGCACTAATGCACCGGATCCCATCAGAACTCCGCAGTTAAGCGTGCTTGGGCGAGAGTAGTACTAGGATGGGTGACCCCCTGGGAAGTCCTCGTGTTGCACCCCTTTTATTTTTTGCCTGCTTTTTTATTTTTTGATAAAATTTATTTTTAATTTTTCGGCTTTTGGCCTTTCCTCTTGGGATAATTTTTTCCCCCGAAAATAAACTGAGTCCGGAGACTGGCGATGCCATGCTGCATAGCGGGACCAGCGCGTTGAATCCTACGCCAGAACGGCCCCGCCGGCGCGAATGTCTCGGGCCGTCGAGGTCTGCTGCTTCGTCATAAAAGGAAGTTTCGAAGGGCATATCATGGGTGCGATCATACCAGCCCTAATGCACCGGATTCCATCAGAACTCTGCAGTTAAGCATGCTTGGGCGAGAGTAGTACTAGGATGGGTGACCCTCTGGGAAGTCCTCGTGTTGCACCCCTTTAATTTTTTGCCCGCTTTTTTATTTTTTGATAATATTTATTTTTAATTTTTCGGCTTTTGGCTTTTCCACTCCGGATAATTTTTTTCCTCCGAAAATAAACCGAGTTCGGAGACTGGCTGTGCCATGCAGCATAGCGGGACCAGCGCGTTGAATTTTACGCCAGAACGGCCCCGGCGGCGCGAATGTCTCGGGCCGTCGAGACCGGCTGCTTTGTCATAAAAAGGAGTTTCGAAGGGCTTGTCATGGGTGCGATCATACCAGCGCTGATGCGCCGGATCCCATCAGAACTCCGCAGTTAAGCGTGCTTGGGCGAGAGTAGTACTAGGATGGGTGACCCCCAGGAAGTCCTCGTGTTGCACCCCTTTTATTTTTTGCCCTTTTTTTATTTTTTGATAATATTTATTTTTAATTTTTCAGCTTTTGGCTTTTCCACTTCGGATAATTTTTTTTCCACAAAAATAAACTGAGTCCGGAGACTGGCGGTGCCATGCAGCATAGCGGGACCAGCGCGTTGAATCCTACGCCAGAACGGCCCCGCCGGCGCGAATGTCTCGGGCCGTCGAGGTCTGCTGCTTTGTCATAAAAGGAAGTTTCGAAGGGCATATCATGGGTGCGATCATACCAGCACTAATGCACCGGATTCCATCAGAACTCCGCAGTTAAGCATGCTTGGGCGAGAGTAGTACTGGGATGTGTGACCCTCTGGGAAGTCCTCGTGTTGCACCCCTTTAATTTTTTGCCCGCTTTTTTATTTTTTGATAATATTTATTTTTAATTTTTTGGCTTTTGGCTTTTCCACTCCGGATAATTTTTTTCCTCCGAAAATAAACTGAGTCCGGAGACTGGCGGTGCCATGCAGCATAGCGGGACCAGCGCGTTGAATCCTACGCCAGAACGGCCCCGGCGGCGCGAATGTCTCGGGCCGTCGAGACCGGCTGCTTTGTCATAAAAGGGAGTTTCGAAGGGCTTGTCATGGGTGCGATCATACCAGCACTAATGCACCGGATCCCATCAGAACTCCGCAGTTAAGCGTGCTTGGGCGAGAGTAGCACTAGGATGGGTGACCACCTGGGAAGTCCTCGTGTTGCACCCCTTTTATTTTTTGCCCCTTTTTTTATTTTTTGATAATATTTATTTTTAATTTTTCGGCTTTTGGCTTTTCCGCTTCGGATAATTTTTTTTCTCCGAAAATAAACTGAGTCCGAAGACTGGCGGTGCCATGCAGCATAGCGGGACCAGCGCGTTGAATCCTACGCCAGAACGGCCCCGGCGGTGCGAATGTCTCGGGCCGTCGAGATCTGCTGCTTTGTCATAAAAGGGAGTTTCGAAGGGCTTGTCATGGGTGCGATCATACCAGCACTAATGCACCGGATCCCATCAGAACTCCGCAGTTAAGCGTGCTTGGGCGAGAGTAGTACTAGGATGGGTGACCCCTGGGAAGTCCTCGTGTTGCACCCCTTTTATTTTTTGCCCGCTTTTTTATTTTTTGATAATATTTATTTTTAATTTTTCGGCTTTCGGCTTTTTCTCTTCGGATAATTTTTTTCTCCGAAAATAAACTGAGTCCGGGGACTGGCGGTGCCATGCAGCATAGCGGGACCAGCGCGTTGAATCCTACGCCAGAACGGCCCCGCCGGCGCGAATGTCTCGGGCCGTCGAGGTCTGCTGCTTTGTCATAAAAGGAAGTTTCGAAGGGCATATCATGGGTGCGATCATACCAGCACTAATGCACCGGATTCCATCAGAACTCCGCAGTTAAGCATGCTTGGGCGAGAGTAGTACTGGGATGTGTGACCCTCTGGGAAGTCCTCGTGTTGCACCCCTTTAATTTTTTGCCCGCTTTTTTATTTTTTGATAATATTTATTTTTAATTTTTTGGCTTTTGGCTTTTCCACTCCGGATAATTTTTTTCCTCCGAAAATAAACTGAGTTCGGAGACTGGCGGTGCCATGCAGCATAGCGGGACCAGCGCGTTGAATTTTACGCCAGAACGGCCCCGGCGGCGCGAATGTCTCGGGCCGTCGAGACCGGCTGCTTTGTCATAAAAAGGAGTTTCGAAGGGCTTGTCATGGGTGCGATCATACCAGCACTAATGCACCGGATCCCATCAGAACTCCGCAGTTAAGCGTGCTTGGGCGAGAGTAGTACTAGGATGGGTGACCCCTGGGAAGTCCTCGTGTTGCACCCCTTTTATTTTTTGCCCGCTTTTTTATTTTTTGATAATATTTATTTTTAATTTTTCGGCTTTTTCTCTTCGGATAATTTTTTTCTCCGAAAATAAACTGAGTCCGGGGACTGGCGGTGCCAAGCAGCATAGCGGGACCAGCGCGTTGAATCCTACGCCAGAACGGCCCCGCCGGCGCGAATGTCTCGGGCCGTCGAGGTCTGCTGCTTTGTCATAAAAGGAAGTTTCGAAGGGCATATCATGGGTGCGATCATACCAGCACTAATGCACCGGATTCCATCAGAACTCCGCAGTTAAGCATGCTTGGGCGAGAGTAGTACTGGGATGTGTGACCCTCTGGGAAGTCCTCGTGTTGCACCCCTTTAATTTTTTGCCCGCTTTTTTATTTTTTGATAATATTTATTTTTAATTTTTTGGCTTTTGGATTTTCCACTCCGGATAATTTTTTTCCTCCGAAAATAAACTGAGTTCGGAGACTGGCGGTGCCATGCAGCATAGCGGGACCAGCGCGTTGAATTTTACGCCAGAACGGCCCCGGCGGCGCGAATGTCTCGGGCCGTCGAGACCGGCTGCTTTGTCATAAAAAGGAGTTTCGAAGGGCTTGTCATGGGTGCGATCATACCAGCACTAATGCGCCGGATCCCATCAGAACTCCGCAGTTAAGCTTGCTTGGGCGAGAGTAGTACTAGGATGGGTGACCCCCCAGGAAGTCCTCGTGTTGCACCCCTTTTATTTTTTGCCCTTTTTTTATTTTTTGATAATATTTATTTTTAATTTTTCAGCTTTTGGCTTTTCCACTTCGAATAATTTTTTTTCCACAAAAATAAATTGAGTCCGGAGACTGGCGGTGCCATGCAGCATAGCGGGACCAGCGCGTTGAATCCTACGCCAGAACGGCCCCGGCGGCGCGAATGTCTCGGGCCGTCGAGACCGGCTGCTTTGTCATAAAAGGGAGTTTCGAAGGGCTTGTCATGGGTGCGATCATACCAGCACTAATGCACCGGATCCCATCAGAACTCTGCAGTTAAGCGTGCTTGGGCGAGAGTAGCACTAGGATGGGTGACCACCTGGGAAGTCCTCGTGTTGCACCCCTTTTATTTTTTGCCCCTTTTTTTATTTTTTGATAATATTTATTTTTAATTTTTCGGCTTTTGGCTTTTCCGCTTCGGATAATTTTTTTTCTCCGAAAATAAACTGAGTCCGAAGACTGGCGGTGCCATGCAGCATAGCGGGACCAGCGCGTTGAATCCTACGCCAGAACGGCCCCGGCGGTGCGAATGTCTCGGGCCGTCGAGACCTGCTGCTTTGTCATAAAAGGGAGTTTCGAAGGGCTTGTCATGGGTGCGATCATACCAGCACTAATGCACCGGATCCCATCAGAACTCCGCAGTTAAGCGTGCTTGGGCGAGAGTAGTACTAGGATGGGTGACCCCCTGGGAAGTCCTCGTGTTGCACCCCTTTTATTTTTTGCCCGCTTTTTTATTTTTTGATAAAATTTATTTTTAATTTTTCGGCTTTTGGCCTTTCCTCTTGGGATAATTTTTTCCCCCGAAAATAAACTGAGTCCGGAGACTGGCGATGCCATGCTGCATAGCGGGACCAGCGCGTTGAATCCTACGCCAGAACGGCCCCGCCGGCGCGAATGTCTCGGGCCGTCGAGGTCTGCTGCTTCGTCATAAAAGGAAGTTTCGAAGGGCATATCATGGGTGCGATCATACCAGCCCTAATGCACCGGATTCCATCAGAACTCTGCAGTTAAGCATGCTTGGGCGAGAGTAGTACTAGGATGGGTGACCCTCTGGGAAGTCCTCGTGTTGCACCCCTTTAATTTTTTGCCCGCTTTTTTATTTTTTGATAATATTTATTTTTAATTTTTCGGCTTTTGGCTTTTCCACTCCGGATAATTTTTTTCCTCCGAAAATAAACCGAGTTCGGAGACTGGCTGTGCCATGCAGCATAGCGGGACCAGCGCGTTGAATTTTACGCCAGAACGGCCCCGGCGGCGCGAATGTCTCGGGCCGTCGAGACCGGCTGCTTTGTCATAAAAAGGAGTTTCGAAGGGCTTGTCATGGGTGCGATCATACCAGCGCTGATGCGCCGGATCCCATCAGAACTCCGCAGTTAAGCGTGCTTGGGCGAGAGTAGTACTAGGATGGGTGACCCCCAGGAAGTCCTCGTGTTGCACCCCTTTTATTTTTTGCCCTTTTTTTATTTTTTGATAATATTTATTTTTAATTTTTCAGCTTTTGGCTTTTCCACTTCGGATAATTTTTTTTCCACAAAAATAAACTGAGTCCGGAGACTGGCGGTGCCATGCAGCATAGCGGGACCAGCGCGTTGAATCCTACGCCAGAACGGCCCCGCCGGCGCGAATGTCTCGGGCCGTCGAGGTCTGCTGCTTTGTCATAAAAGGAAGTTTCGAAGGGCATATCATGGGTGCGATCATACCAGCACTAATGCACCGGATTCCATCAGAACTCCGCAGTTAAGCATGCTTGGGCGAGAGTAGTACTGGGATGTGTGACCCTCTGGGAAGTCCTCGTGTTGCACCCCTTTAATTTTTTGCCCGCTTTTTTATTTTTTGATAATATTTATTTTTAATTTTTTGGCTTTTGGCTTTTCCACTCCGGATAATTTTTTTCCTCCGAAAATAAACTGAGTTCGGAGACTGGCGGTGCCATGCAGCATAGCGGGACCAGCGCGTTGAATTTTACGCCAGAACGGCCCCGGCGGCGCGAATGTCTCGGGCCGTCGAGACCGGCTGCTTTGTCATAAAAAGGAGTTTCGAAGGGCTTGTCATGGGTGCGATCATACCAGCACTAATGCACCGGATCCCATCAGAACTCCGCAGTTAAGCGTGCTTGGGCGAGAGTAGTACTAGGATGGGTGACCCCTGGGAAGTCCTCGTGTTGCACCCCTTTTATTTTTTGCCCGCTTTTTTATTTTTTGATAATATTTATTTTTAATTTTTCGGCTTTCGGCTTTTTCTCTTCGGATAATTTTTTTCTCCGAAAATAAACTGAGTCCGGGGACTGGCGGTGCCATGCAGCATAGCGGGACCAGCGCGTTGAATCCTACGCCAGAACGGCCCCGCCGGCGCGAATGTCTCGGGCCGTCGAGGTCTGCTGCTTTGTCATAAAAGGAAGTTTCGAAGGGCATATCATGGGTGCGATCATACCAGCACTAATGCACCGGATTCCATCAGAACTCCGCAGTTAAGCATGCTTGGGCGAGAGTAGTACTGGGATGTGTGACCCTCTGGGAAGTCCTCGTGTTGCACCCCTTTAATTTTTTGCCCGCTTTTTTATTTTTTGATAATATTTATTTTTAATTTTTTGGCTTTTGGATTTTCCACTCCGGATAATTTTTTTCCTCCGAAAATAAACTGAGTTCGGAGACTGGCGGTGCCATGCAGCATAGCGGGACCAGCGCGTTGAATTTTACGCCAGAACGGCCCCGGCGGCGCGAATGTCTCGGGCCGTCGAGATCGGCTGCTTTGTCATAAAAAGGAGTTTCGAAGGGCTTGTCATGGGTGCGATCATACCAGCACTAATGCGCCGGATCCCATCAGAACTCCGCAGTTAAGCTTGCTTGGGCGAGAGTAGTACTAGGATGGGTGACCCCCCAGGAAGTCCTCGTGTTGCACCCCTTTTATTTTTTGCCCTTTTTTTATTTTTTGATAATATTTATTTTTAATTTTTCAGCTTTTGGCTTTTCCACTTCGAATAATTTTTTTTCCACAAAAATAAATTGAGTCCGGAGACTGGCGGTGCCATGCAGCATAGCGGGACCAGCGCGTTGAATCCTACGCCAGAACGGCCCCGGCGGCGCGAATGTCTCGGGCCGTCGAGACCGGCTGCTTTGTCATAAAAGGGAGTTTCGAAGGGCTTGTCATGGGTGCGATCATACCAGCACTAATGCACCGGATCCCATCAGAACTCTGCAGTTAAGCGTGCTTGGGCGAGAGTAGCACTAGGATGGGTGACCACCTGGGAAGTCCTCGTGTTGCACCCCTTTTATTTTTTGCCCCTTTTTTTATTTTTTGATAATATTTATTTTTAATTTTTCGGCTTTTGGCTTTTCCGCTTCGGATAATTTTTTTTCTCCGAAAATAAACTGAGTCCGAAGACTGGCGGTGCCATGCAGCATAGCGGGACCAGCGCGTTGAATCCTACGCCAGAACGGCCCCGGCGGTGCGAATGTCTCGGGCCGTCGAGACCTGCTGCTTTGTCATAAAAGGGAGTTTCGAAGGGCTTGTCATGGGTGCGATCATACCAGCACTAATGCACCGGATCCCATCAGAACTCCGCAGTTAAGCGTGCTTGGGCGAGAGTAGTACTAGGATGGGTGACCCCCTGGGAAGTCCTCGTGTTGCACCCCTTTTATTTTTTGCCTGCTTTTTTATTTTTTGATAAAATTTATTTTTAATTTTTCGGCTTTTGGCCTTTCCTCTTGGGATAATTTTTTCCCCCGAAAATAAACTGAGTCCGGAGACTGGCGATGCCATGCTGCATAGCGGGACCAGCGCGTTGAATCCTACGCCAGAACGGCCCCGCCGGCGCGAATGTCTCGGGCCGTCGAGGTCTGCTGCTTCGTCATAAAAGGAAGTTTCGAAGGGCATATCATGGGTGCGATCATACCAGCCCTAATGCACCGGATTCCATCAGAACTCTGCAGTTAAGCATGCTTGGGCGAGAGTAGTACTAGGATGGGTGACCCTCTGGGAAGTCCTCGTGTTGCACCCCTTTAATTTTTTGCCCGCTTTTTTATTTTTTGATAATATTTATTTTTAATTTTTCGGCTTTTGGCTTTTCCACTCCGGATAATTTTTTTCCTCCGAAAATAAACCGAGTTCGGAGACTGGCTGTGCCATGCAGCATAGCGGGACCAGCGCGTTGAATTTTACGCCAGAACGGCCCCGGCGGCGCGAATGTCTCGGGCCGTCGAGACCGGCTGCTTTGTCATAAAAAGGAGTTTCGAAGGGCTTGTCATGGGTGCGATCATACCAGCGCTGATGCGCCGGATCCCATCAGAACTCCGCAGTTAAGCGTGCTTGGGCGAGAGTAGTACTAGGATGGGTGACCCCCAGGAAGTCCTCGTGTTGCACCCCTTTTATTTTTTGCCCTTTTTTTATTTTTTGATAATATTTATTTTTAATTTTTCAGCTTTTGGCTTTTCCACTTCGGATAATTTTTTTTCCACAAAAATAAACTGAGTCCGGAGACTGGCGGTGCCATGCAGCATAGCGGGACCAGCGCGTTGAATCCTACGCCAGAACGGCCCCGCCGGCGCGAATGTCTCGGGCCGTCGAGGTCTGCTGCTTTGTCATAAAAGGAAGTTTCGAAGGGCATATCATGGGTGCGATCATACCAGCACTAATGCACCGGATTCCATCAGAACTCCGCAGTTAAGCATGCTTGGGCGAGAGTAGTACTGGGATGTGTGACCCTCTGGGAAGTCCTCGTGTTGCACCCCTTTAATTTTTTGCCCGCTTTTTTATTTTTTGATAATATTTATTTTTAATTTTTTGGCTTTTGGCTTTTCCACTCCGGATAATTTTTTTCCTCCGAAAATAAACTGAGTTCGGAGACTGGCGGTGCCATGCAGCATAGCGGGACCAGCGCGTTGAATTTTACGCCAGAACGGCCCCGGCGGCGCGAATGTCTCGGGCCGTCGAGACCGGCTGCTTTGTCATAAAAAGGAGTTTCGAAGGGCTTGTCATGGGTGCGATCATACCAGCACTAATGCACCGGATCCCATCAGAACTCCGCAGTTAAGCGTGCTTGGGCGAGAGTAGTACTAGGATGGGTGACCCCTGGGAAGTCCTCGTGTTGCACCCCTTTTATTTTTTGCCCGCTTTTTTATTTTTTGATAATATTTATTTTTAATTTTTCGGCTTTCGGCTTTTTCTCTTCGGATAATTTTTTTCTCCGAAAATAAACTGAGTCCGGGGACTGGCGGTGCCATGCAGCATAGCGGGACCAGCGCGTTGAATCCTACGCCAGAACGGCCCCGCCGGCGCGAATGTCTCGGGCCGTCGAGGTCTGCTGCTTTGTCATAAAAGGAAGTTTCGAAGGGCATATCATGGGTGCGATCATACCGGCACTAATGCACCGGATTCCATCAGAACTCCGCAGTTAAGCATGCTTGGGCGAGAGTAGTACTGGGATGTGTGACCCTCTGGGAAGTCCTCGTGTTGCACCCCTTTAATTTTTTGCCCGCTTTTTTATTTTTTGATAATATTTATTTTTAATTTTTTGGCTTTTGGATTTTCCACTCCGGATAATTTTTTTCCTCCGAAAATAAACTGAGTTCGGAGACTGGCGGTGCCATGCAGCATAGCGGGACCAGCGCGTTGAATTTTACGCCAGAACGGCCCCGGCGGCGCGAATGTCTCGGGCCGTCGAGATCGGCTGCTTTGTCATAAAAAGGAGTTTCGAAGGGCTTGTCATGGGTGCGATCATACCAGCACTAATGCGCCGGATCCCATCAGAACTCCGCAGTTAAGCTTGCTTGGGCGAGAGTAGTACTAGGATGGGTGACCCCCCAGGAAGTCCTCGTGTTGCACCCCTTTTATTTTTTGCCCTTTTTTTATTTTTTGATAATATTTATTTTTAATTTCTCAGCTTTTGGCTTTTCCACTTCGAATAATTTTTTTTCCACAAAAATAAATTGAGTCCGGAGACTGGCGGTGCCATGCAGCATAGCGGGACCAGCGCGTTGAATCCTACGCCAGAACGGCCCCGGCGGCGCGAATGTCTCGGGCCGTCGAGACCGGCTGCTTTGTCATAAAAGGGAGTTTCGAAGGGCTTGTCATGGGTGCGATCATACCAGCACTAATGCACCGGATCCCATCAGAACTCTGCAGTTAAGCGTGCTTGGGCGAGAGTAGCACTAGGATGGGTGACCACCTGGGAAGTCCTCGTGTTGCACCCCTTTTATTTTTTGCCCCTTTTTTTATTTTTTGATAATATTTATTTTTAATTTTTCGGCTTTTGGCTTTTCCGCTTCGGATAATTTTTTTTCTCCGAAAATAAACTGAGTCCGAAGACTGGCGGTGCCATGCAGCATAGCGGGACCAGCGCGTTGAATCCTACGCCAGAACGGCCCCGGCGGTGCGAATGTCTCGGGCCGTCGAGACCTGCTGCTTTGTCATAAAAGGGAGTTTCGAAGGGCTTGTCATGGGTGCGATCATACCAGCACTAATGCACCGGATCCCATCAGAACTCCGCAGTTAAGCGTGCTTGGGCGAGAGTAGTACTAGGATGGGTGACCCCCTGGGAAGTCCTCGTGTTGCACCCCTTTTATTTTTTGCCTGCTTTTTTATTTTTTGATAAAATTTATTTTTAATTTTTCGGCTTTTGGCCTTTCCTCTTGGGATAATTTTTTCCCCCGAAAATAAACTGAGTCCGGAGACTGGCGATGCCATGCTGCATAGCGGGACCAGCGCGTTGAATCCTACGCCAGAACGGCCCCGCCGGCGCGAATGTCTCGGGCCGTCGAGGTCTGCTGCTTCGTCATAAAAGGAAGTTTCGAAGGGCATATCATGGGTGCGATCATACCAGCCCTAATGCACCGGATTCCATCAGAACTCTGCATTTAAGCATGCTTGGGCGAGAGTAGTACTAGGATGGGTGACCCTCTGGGAAGTCCTCGTGTTGCACCCCTTTAATTTTTTGCCCGCTTTTTTATTTTTTGATAATATTTATTTTTAATTTTTCGGCTTTTGGCTTTTCCACTCCGGATAATTTTTTTCCTCCGAAAATAAACCGAGTTCGGAGACTGGCTGTGCCATGCAGCATAGCGGGACCAGCGCGTTGAATTTTACGCCAGAACGGCCCCGGCGGCGCGAATGTCTCGGGCCGTCGAGACCGGCTGCTTTGTCATAAAAAGGAGTTTCGAAGGGCTTGTCATGGGTGCGATCATACCAGCGCTGATGCGCCGGATCCCATCAGAACTCCGCAGTTAAGCGTGCTTGGGCGAGAGTAGTACTAGGATGGGTGACCCCCAGGAAGTCCTCGTGTTGCACCCCTTTTATTTTTTGCCCTTTTTTTATTTTTTGATAATATTTATTTTTAATTTTTCAGCTTTTGGCTTTTCCACTTCGGATAATTTTTTTTCCACAAAAATAAACTGAGTCCGGAGACTGGCGGTGCCATGCAGCATAGCGGGACCAGCGCGTTGAATCCTACGCCAGAACGGCCCCGGCGGCGCGAATGTCTCGGGCCGTCGAGACCGGCTGCTTTGTCATAAAAGGGAGTTTCGAAGGGCTTGTCATGGGTGCGATCATACCAGCACTAATGCACCGGATCCCATCAGAACTCCGCCGTTAAGCGTGCTTGGGCGAGAGTAGCACTAGGATGGGTGACCACCTGGGAAGTCCTCGTGTTGCACCCCTTTTATTTTTTGCCCGTTTTTTTTATTTTTTGATAATATTTATTTTTAATTTTTCGGCTTTTGGCTTTTCCGCTTCGGATAATTTTTTTCCTCCGAAAATAAACTGAGTCCGGAGACTGGCGGTGCCATGCAGCATAGCGGGACCAGCGCGTTGAATCCTACGCCAGAACGGCCCCGGCGGTGCGAATGTCTCGGGTCGTCGAGACCTGCTGCTTTGTCATAAAAGGGAGTTTCGAAGGGCTTGTCATGGGTGCGATCATACCAGCACTAATGCACCGGATCCCATCAGAACTCCGCAGTTAAGCGTGCTTGGGCGAGAGTAGTACTAGGATGGGTGACCCCCTGGGAAGTCCTCGTGTTGCACCCCTTTTATTTTTTGCCCGCTTTTTTATTTTTTGATAAAATTTATTTTTAATTTTTCGGCTTTTGGCTTTTCCTCTTCGGATAATTTTTTCCCCCGAAAATAATCTGAGTCCGGAGACTGGCGATGCCATGCAGCATAGCGGGACCAGCGCATTGAATCCTACGCCAGAACGGCCCCGCCGGCGCGAATGTCTCGGGCAGTCGAGGTCTGCTGCTTTGTCATAAAAGGAAGTTTCGAAGGGCATATCATGGGTGCGATCATACCAGCACTAATGCACCGGATTCCATCAGAACTCCGCAGTTAAGCATGCTTGGGCGAGAGTAGTACTAGGATGGGTGACCCTCTGGGAAGTCCTCGTGTTGCACCCCTTTAATTTTTTGCCCGCTTTTTTATTTTTTGATAATATTTATTTTTAATTTTTCGGCTTTTGGCTTTTCCACTCCGGATAATTTTTTTCCTCCGAAAATAAACTGAGTTCGGAGACTGGTTGTGCCATGCAGCATAGCGGGACCAGCGCGTTGAATTTTACGCCAGAACGGCCCCGGCGGCGCGATTGTCTCGGGCCGTCGAGACCGGCTGCTTTGTCATAAAAAGGAGTTTCGAAGGGCTTGTCATGGGTGCGATCATACCAGCACTAATGCGCCGGATCCCATCAGAACTCCGCAGTTAAGCGTGCTTGGGCGAGAGTAGTACTAGGATGGGTGACCCCCCAGGAAGTCCTCGTGTTGCACCCCTTTTATTTTTTGCCCTTTTTTTATTTTTTGATAATATTTATTTTTAATTTTTCAGCTTTTGGCTTTTCCACTTCGGATAATTTTTTTTCCACAAAAATAAACTGAGTCCGGAGACTGGCGGTGCCATGCAGCATAGCGGGACCAGCGCGTTGAATCCTACGCCAGAACGGCCCCGGCGGCGCGAATGTCTCGGGCCGTCGAGACCGGCTGCTTTGTCATAAAAGGGAGTTTCGAAGGGCTTGTCATGGGTGCGATCATACCAGCACTAATGCACCGGATCCCATCAGAACTCCGCCGTTAAGCGTGCTTGGGCGAGAGTAGCACTAGGATGGGTGACCACCTGGGAAGTCCTCGTGTTGCACCCCTTTTATTTTTTGCCCGTTTTTTTTATTTTTTGATAATATTTATTTTTAATTTTTCGGCTTTTGGCTTTTCCGCTTCGGATAATTTTTTTCCTCCGAAAATAAACTGAGTCCGGAGACTGGCGGTGCCATGCAGCATAGCGGGACCAGCGCGTTGAATCCTACGCCAGAACGGCCCCGGCGGTGCGAATGTCTCGGGTCGTCGAGACCTGCTGCTTTGTCATAAAAGGGAGTTTCGAAGGGCTTGTCATGGGTGCGATCATACCAGCACTAATGCACCGGATCCCATCAGAACTCCGCAGTTAAGCGTGCTTGGGCGAGAGTAGTACTAGGATGGGTGACCCCCTGGGAAGTCCTCGTGTTGCACCCCTTTTATTTTTTGCCCGCTTTTTTATTTTTTGATAAAATTTATTTTTAATTTTTCGGCTTTTGGCTTTTCCTCTTCGGATAATTTTTTCCCCCGAAAATAATCTGAGTCCGGAGACTGGCGATGCCATGCAGCATAGCGGGACCAGCGCGTTGAATCCTACGCCAGAACGGCCCCGCCAGCGCGAATGTCTCGGGCCGTCGAGGTCTGCTGCTTTGTCATAAAAGGAAGTTTCGAAGGGCATATCATGGGTGCGATCATACCAGCACTAATGCACCGGATTCCATCAGAACTCCGCAGTTAAGCATGCTTGGGCGAGAGTAGTACTAGGATGGGTGACCCTCTGGGAAGTCCTCGTGTTGCACCCCTTTAATTTTTTGCCCGCTTTTTTATTTTTTGATAATATTTATTTTTAATTTTTCGGCTTTTGGCTTTTCCACTCCGGATAATTTTTTTCCTCCGAAAATAAACTGAGTTCGGAGACTGGTTGTGCCATGCAGCATAGCGGGACCAGCGCGTTGAATTTTACGCCAGAACGGCCCCGGCGGCGCGATTGTCTCGGGCCGTCGAGACCGGCTGCTTTGTCATAAAAAGGAGTTTCGAAGGGCTTGTCATGGGTGCGATCATACCAGCACTAATGCGCCGGATCCCATCAGAACTCCGCAGTTAAGCGTGCTTGGGCGAGAGTAGTACTAGGATGGGTGACCCCCCAGGAAGTCCTCGTGTTGCACCCCTTTTATTTTTTGCCCTTTTTTTATTTTTTGATAATATTTATTTTTAATTTTTCAGCTTTTGGCTTTTCCACTTCGGATAATTTTTTTTCCACAAAAATAAACTGAGTCCGGAGACTGGCGGTGCCATGCAGCATAGCGGGACCAGCGCGTTGAATCCTACGCCAGAACGGCCCCGGCGGCGCGAATGTCTCGGGCCGTCGAGACCGGCTGCTTTGTCATAAAAGGGTGTTTCGAAGGGCTTGTCATGGGTGCGATCATACCAGCACTAATGCACCGGATCCCATCAGAACTCCGCAGTTAAGCGTGCTTGGGCGAGAGTAGCACTAGGATGGGTGACCACCTGGGAAGTCCTCGTGTTGCACCCCTTTTATTTTTTGCCCGTTTTTTTATTTTTTGATAATATTTATTTTTAATTTTTCGGCTTTTGGCTTTTCCGTTTCGAATAATTTTTTTCCTCCGAAAATAAACTGAGTCCGGAGACTGGCGATGCCATGCAGCATAGCGGGACCAGTGCGTTGAATCCTACGCCAGAACGGCCCCGGCGGCGCGAATGTCTCGGGCCGTCGAGACCTGCTGCTTTGTCATATAAGAGAGTTTCGAAGGGCTTGTCATGGGTGCGATCATACCAGCACTAATGCACCGGATCCCATCAGAACTCCGCAGTTAAGCGTGCTTGGGCGAGAGTAGTACAAGGATGGGTGATCCCATGGGAAGTCCTCGTGTTGCACCCCTTTTATTTTTTGCCCGCTTTTTTATTTTTTGATAATATTTATTTTTAATTTTTCGGCTTTTGGCTTTTCCGCTTCGAATAATTTTTTTCCTCCAAAAATAAACTGAGTCCGGAGACTGGCGATGCCATGCAGCATAGCGGGACCAGTGCGTTGAATCCTACGCCGGAACGGCACCGGCGGCGCGAATGTCTCGGGCCGTCGAGACCTGCTGCTTTGTCATATAAGTGAGTTTCGAAGGGCTTGTCATGGGTGCGATCATACCAGCACTAATGCACCGGATCCCATCAGAACTCCGCAGTTAAGCGTGCTTGGGCGAGAGTAGTACAAGGATGGGTGATCCCATGGGAAGTCCTCGTGTTGCACCCCTTTTATTTTTTGCCCGCTTTTTTATTTTTTGATAATATTTATTTTTAATTTTTCGGCTTTCGGCTTTTCCTCTTCGGATAATATTTTCCCCCGAAAATAAACTGAGTCCGGAGACTGGCGGTGCCATGCAGCATAGCGAGACCAGCGCGTTGAATCCTACGCCAGAACGGCCCCGCCGGCGCGAATGTCTCGGGCCGTCGAGGTCTGCTGCTTTGTCATAAAAGGAAGTTTCGAAGGGCATGTCATGGGTGCGATCATACCAGCACTAATGCACTGGATTCCATCAGAACTCCGCAGTTAAGCATGCTTGGGCGAGAGTAGTACCAGGATGGGTGACCCTCTAGGAAGTCCTCGTGTTGCACCCCTTTAATTTTTTGCCCGCTTTTTTATTTTTTGATAATTTTTATTTTTAATTTTTCGGCTTTTGGCTTTTCCACTCCGGATAATTTTTTTCCTCCGAAAATAAACTGAGTTCGGAGATTGGCGGTGCCATGCAGCATAGCGGGACCAGCGCGTTGAATTTTACGCCAGAACGGCCCCGGCGGCGCGAATGTCTCGGGCCGTCGAGACCGGCTGCTTTGTCATAAAAAGGAGTTTCGAAGGGCTTGTCATGGGTGCGATCATACCAGCACTAATGCGCCGGATCCCATCAGAACTCCGCAGTTAAGCGTGCTTGGGCGAGAGTAGTACTAGGATGGGTGACCCCCCAGGAAGTCCACGTGTTGCACCCCTTTTATTTTTTGCCCTTTTTTTATTTTTTGATAATATTTATTTTTAATTTTTCAGCTTTTGGCTTTTCCACTTCGGATAATTTTTTTTCCACGAAAATAAACTGAGTCCGGAGACTGGCGGTGCCATGCAGCATAGCGGGACCAGCGCGTTGAATCCTACGCCAGAACGGCCCCGGCGGCGCGAATGTCTCGGGCCGTCGAGACCGGCTGCTTTGTCATAAAAGGGAGTTTCGAAGGGCTTGTCATGGGTGCGATCATACCAGCACTAATGCACCGGATCCCATCAGAACTCCGCAGTTAAGCGTGCTTGGCCGAGAGTAGTACTAGGATGGGTGACCCCCTAGGAAGTCCTCGTGTTGCACCCCATTTATTTTTTGCTTGTTTTTTTATTTTTTGATAATATTTATTTTTAATTTTTCGGCTTCGGCTTTTCCTCTTCGGATAATTTTTTCCCCCGAAAATAAACTGAGTCCGGAGACTGGCGGTGCCATGCAGCATAGCGGGACCAGCGCGTTGAATCCTACGCCAGAACGACCCCGCCGGCGCGAATGTCTCGGGCCGTCGAGGTCTGCTGCTTTGTCATAAAAGGAAGTTTCGAAGGGCATGTCATGGGTGCGATCATACCAGCACTAATGCACCGGATTCCATCAGAACTCCGCAGTTAAGCATGCTCGGGCGAGAGTAGTACTAGGATGGGTGACCCTCTGGGAAGTCCTCGTGTTGCACCCCTTTAATTTTTTGCCCGCTTTTTTATTTTTTGATAATATTTATTTTTAATTTTTCGGCTTTTGGCTTTTCCACTCCGGATAATTTTTTTCCTCCGAAAATAAACTGAGTTCGGAGACTGGCGGTGCCATGCAGCATAGCGGGACCGGCGCGTTGAATTTTACGCCAGAACGGCCCCGGCGGCGCGAATGTCTCGGGCCATCGAGACCGGCTGCTTTGTCATAAAAAGGAGTTTCGAAGGGCTTGTCATGGGTGCGATCATACCAGCACTAATGCGCCGGATCCCATCAGAACTCCGCAGTTAAGCGTGCTTGGGCGAGAGTAGTACTAGGATGGGTGACCCCCCAGGAAGTCCTCGTGTTGCACCCCTTTTATTTTTTGCCCTTTTTTTATTTTTTGATAATATTTATTTTTAATTTTTCGGCTTTTGGCTTTTCCACTTCGGATAATTTTTTTTCCACGAAAATAAACTGAGTCCGGAGACTGGCGGTGCCATGCAGCATAGCGGGACCAGCGCGTTGAATCCTACGCCAGAACGGCCCCGGTGGCGCGAATGTCTCGGGCCGTCGAGACCGGCTGCTTTGTTATAAAAGGGAGTTTCGAAGGGCTTGTCATTGGTGCGATCATACCAGCACTAATGCACCGGATCCCATCAGAACTCCGCAGTTAAGCGTGCTTGGCCGAGAGTAGTACTAGGATGGGTG
This sequence comes from Phoenix dactylifera, assembly GCF_051530095.1. Taxonomy (NCBI): domain Eukaryota; kingdom Viridiplantae; phylum Streptophyta; class Magnoliopsida; order Arecales; family Arecaceae; genus Phoenix; species Phoenix dactylifera. Next base: position 33,747,724 of record NC_143193.1, on the reverse strand, counting down.
ACCCCCTGGGAAGTCCTCGTGTTGCACCCCATTTATTTTTTGCTCGTTTTTTTATTTTTTGATAATATTTATTTTTAATTTTTCGGCTTCGGCTTTTCCTCTTCGGATAATTTTTTCCCCCGAAAATAAACTGAGTCCGGAGACTGGCGGTGCCATGCAGCATAGCGGGACCAGCGCGTTGAATCCTACGCCAGAACGGCCCCGCCGGCGCGAATGTCTCGGGCCGTCGAGGTCTGCTGCTTTGTCATAAAAGGAAGTTTCGAAGGGCATGTCATGGGTGCGATCATACCAGCACTAATGCACTGGATTCCATCAGAACTCCGCAGTTAAGCATGCTTGGGCGAGAGTAGTACTAGGATGGGTGACCCTCTGGGAAGTCCTCGTGTTGCACCCCTTTAATTTTTTGCCCGCTTTTTTATTTTTTGATAATATTTATTTTTAATTTTTCGGCTTTTGGCTTTTCCACTCCGGATAATTTTTTTCCTCCGAAAATAAACTGAGTTCGGAGACTGGCGGTGCCATGCAGCATAGCAGGACCGGCGCGTTGAATTTTACGCCAGAACGGCCCCGGCGGCGCGAATGTCTCGGGCCATCGAGACCGGCTGCTTTGTCATAAAAAGGAGTTTTGAAGGGCTTGTCATGGGTGCGATCATACCAGCACTAATGCGCCGGATCCCATCAGAACTCCGCAGTTAAGCGTGCTTGGGCGAGAGTAGTACTAGGATGGGTGACCCCCCAGGAAGTCCTCGTGTTGCACCCCTTTTATTTTTTGCCCTTTTTTTATTTTTTGATAATATTTATTTTTAATTTTTCGGCTTTTGGCTTTTCCACTTCGGATAATTTTTTTTCCACGAAAATAAACTGAGTCCGGAGACTGGCGGTGCCATGCAGCATAGCGGGACCAGCGCATTGAATCCTACGCTAGAACGGCCCCGGCGGCGCGAATGTCTCGGGCCGTCGAGTCCGACTGCTTTGTCATAAAAGGGAGTTTCGAAGGGCTTGTCATGGGTGCGATCATACCAGCACTAATGCACCGGATCCCATCAGAACTCCGCAGTTAAGCTTGCTTGGGCGAGAGTAGCACTCGGATGGGTGACCACCTGGGAAGTCCTCGTGTTGCACCCCTTTTATTTTTTGCCCCTTTTTTTATTTTTTGATAATATTTATTTTTAATTTTTCGGCTTTTGGCTTTTCCTCTTCGGATAATTTTTTTCCTCCGAAAATAAACTGAGTCCGGAGACTGGCGGTGCCATGCAGCATAGCGGGACCAGTGCGTTGAATCCTACGCCAGAACGGCTTCGGCGGCGCGAATGTCTCGGGCCGTCGAGACCTGCTGCTTTGTCATATAAGAGAGTTTCGAAGGGCTTGTCATGGGTGCGATCATACCAGCACTAATGCGCCGGATCCCATCAGAACTCCGCAGTTAAGCGTGCTTGGGCGAGAGTAGTACTAGGATGGGTGACCCCCCAGGAAGTCCTCGTGTTGCACCCCTTTTATTTTTTGCCCTTTTTTTATTTTTTGATAATATTTATTTTTAATTTTTCGGCTTTTGGCTTTTCCACTTCGGATAATTTTTTTTCCACGAAAATAAACTGAGTCCGGAGACTGGAGGTGCCATGCAGCATAGCGGGACCAGCGCGTTGAATCCTACGCTAGAACGGCCCCGGCGGCGCGAATGTCTCGGGCCGTCGAGACCGGCTGCTTTGTCATAAAAGGGAGTTTCGAAGGGCATGTCATGGGTGCGATCATACCAGCACTAATGCACCGGATTCCATCAGAACTCCGCAGTTAAGCATGCTTGGGCGAGAGTAGTACTAGGATGGGTGACCCTCTGGGAAGTCCTCGTGTTGCACCCCTTTAATTTTTTGCCCGCTTTTTTATTTTTTGGTAATATTTATTTTTAATTTTTCGGCTTTTGACTTTTCCACTCCGGATAATTTTTTTCCTCCGAAAATAAACTGAGTTCGGAGACTGGCGGTGCCATGCAGCATAGCGGGACCAGCGCGTTGAATTTTACGCCAGAACGGCCCCGGCGGCGCGAATGTCTCGGGCCGTCGAGACCGGCTGCTTTGTCATAAAAAGGAGTTTCGAAGGGCTTGTCATGGGTGCGATCATACCAGCACTAATGCGCCGGATCCCATCAGAACTCCGCAGTTAAGCGTGCTTGGGCGAGAGTAGTACTAGGATGGGTGACCCCCTAGGAAGTCCTCGTGTTGCACCCCTTTTATTTTTTGCCCTTTTTTTATTTTTTGATAATATTTATTTTTAATTTTTCGGCTTTTGGCTTTTCCACTTCGAATAATTTTTTTTACACGAAAATAAACTGAGTCCGGAGACTGGCGGTGCCATGCAGCATAGCGGGACCAGCGCGTTGAATCCTACGCTAGAACGGCCCCGGCGGCGCGAATGTCTCGGGCCGTCGAGACCGGCTGCTTTGTCATAAAAGGGAGTTTCGAAGGGCTTGTCATGGGTGCGATCATACCAGCACTAATGCACCGGATCCCATCAGAACTCCGCAGTTAAGCGTGCTTGGGCGAGAGTAGCACTAGGATGGGTGACCACCAGGGAAGTCCTCGTGTTGCACCCCATTTATTTTTTGCCCGTTTTTTTATTTTTTGATAATATTTATTTTTAATTTTTCGGCTTTTGGCTTTTCCTCTTCGGATAATTTTTTTCCTCCGAAAATAAACTGAGTCCGGAGACTGGCGGTGCCATGCAGCATAGCGGGACCAGTGCGTTGAATCCTACGCCAGAACGGCCCCGGCGGCGCGAATGTCTCGGCCCGTCGAGACCTGCTGCTTTGTCATATAAGAGAGTTTCGAAGGGCTTGTCATGGGTGCGATCATACCAGCACTAATGCACCGGATCCCATCAGAACTCCGCAGTTAAGCGTGCTTGGGCGAGAGTAGTACTAGGATGGGTGATCCCATGGGAAGTCCTCGTGTTGCACCCCTTTTATTTTTTGCCCGCTTTTTTATTTTTTGATAGTATTTATTTTTAATTTTTCGGCTTTCGGCTTTTCCTCTTCGGATAATTTTTTCTTCCGAAAATAAACTGAGTCCGGAGACTGGCGGTGCCATGCAGCATAGCGGGACCAGCGCGTTGAATCCTACGCCAGAACGGCCCCGCCAGCGCGAATGTCTCGGGCCGTCGAGGTCTGCTGCTTTGTCATAAAAGGAAGTTTCGAAGGGCATGTCATGGGTGCGATCATACCAGCACTAATGCACCGGATTCCATCAGAACTCCGCAGTTAAGCATGCTTGGGCGAGAGTAGTACTAGGATGGGTGACCCTCTGGGAAGTCCTCGTGTTGCACCCCTTTAATTTTTTGCCCGCTTTTTTATTTTTTGATAATATTTATTTTTAATTTTTCGGCTTTTGGCTTTTCCACTTCGGATAATTTTTTTCCTCCCAAAATAAACTGAGTTCGGAGACTGGCGGTGCCATGCAGCATAGCGGGACCAGCGCATTGAATTCTACGCCAGAACGGCTCCGGCGGCGCGAATGTCTCGGGCCGTCGAGACCGGCTGCTTTGTCATAAAAAGGAGTTTCGAAGGGCTTGTCATGGGTGCGATCATACCAGCACTAATGCACCGGATCCCATCAGAACTCCGCAGTTAAGCGTGCTTGGGCGAGAGTAGCACTAGGATGGGTGACCCCCCGGGAAGTCCTCGTGTTGCACCCCATTTATTTTTTGCCCTTTTTTTATTTTTTGATAATATTTATTTTTAATTTTTCGGCTTTTGGCTTTTCCGCTTCGGATAATTTTTTTCCTCCGAAAATAAACTGAGTCCGGAGACTGGCGGTACCATGCAGCATAGCGGGACCAGCGCATTGAATCCTACGCCGGAACGGCACCGGCGGCGCGAATGTCTCGGGCCGTCGAGACCTGCTGCTTTGTCATATAAGTGAGTTTCGAAGGGCTTGTCATGGGTGCGATCATACCAGCACTAATGCACCGGATCCCATCAGAACTCCGCAGTTAAGCGTGCTTGGGCGAGAGTAGTACTAGGATGGGTGACCTCCTGGGAAGTCCTCGTGTTGCACCCCATTTATTTTTTGCTCGTTTTTTTATTTTTTGATAATATTTATTTTTAATTTTTCGGCTTCGGCTTTTCCTCTTCGGATAATTTTTTCCTCCGAAAATAAACTGAGTCCGGAGACTGGCGGTGCCATGCAGCATAGCGGGACCAGCGCGTTGAATCCTACGCCAGAACGGCCCCGCCAGCGCGAATGTCTCGGGCCGTCGAGGTCTGCTGCTTTGTCATAAAAGGAAGTTTCGAAGGGCATGTCATGGGTGCGATCATACCAGCACTAATGCACCGGATTCCATCAGAACTCCGCAGTTAAGCATGCTTGGGCGAGAGTAGTACTAGGATGGGTGACCCTCTGGGAAGTCCTCGTGTTGCACCCCTTTAATTTTTTGCCCGCTTTTTTATTTTTTGATAATATTTATTTTTAATTTTTCGGCTTTTGGCTTTTCCACTTCGGATAATTTTTTTCCTCCCAAAATAAACTGAGTTCGGAGACTGGCGGTGCCATGCAGCATAGCGGGACCAGCGCATTGAATTCTACGCCAGAACGGCCCCGGCGGCGCGAATGTCTCGGGCCGTCGAGACCGGCTGCTTTGTCATAAAAAGGAGTTTCGAAGGGCTTGTCATGGGTGCGATCATACCAGCACTAATGCACCGGATCCCATCAGAACTCCGCAGTTAAGCATGCTTGGGCGAGAGTAGCACTAGGATGGGTCACCCCCCGGGAAGTCCTCGTGTTGCACCCCATTTATTTTTTGCCGGTTTTTTTATTTTTTGATAATATTTATTTTTAATTTTTCGGCTTTTGGCTTTTCCGCTTCGGATAATTTTTTTCCTCCGAAAATAAACTGAGTCCGGAGACTGGCGGTGGCATGCAGCATAGCGGGACCAGCGCATTGAATCCTACGCCAGAACGGCCCCGGCGGCGCGAATGTCTCGGGCCGTCGAGACCGGCTGCTTTGTCATAAAAGGGAGTTTCGAAGGGCTTGTCATGGGTGCGATCATACCAGCACTAATGCACCGGATCCCATCAGAACTCCGCAGTTAAGCGTGCTTGGGCGAGAGTAGTACTAGGATGGGTGACCCCCTGGGAAGTCCTCGTGTTGCACCCCATTTATTTTTTGGTCGTTTTTTTATTTTTTGATAATATTTATTTTTAATTTTTTGGCTTCGGCTTTTTCTCTTCGGATAATTTTTTCCCCCGAAAATAAACTGAGTCCGGAGACTCGCGGTGCCATGCAGCATAGCGAGACCAGCGCGTTGAATCCTACGCCAGAACGGCCCCGCCGGCGCGAATGTCTCGGGCCGTCGAGGTCTGCTGCTTTGTCATAAAAGGAAGTTTCGAAGGGCATGTCATGGGTGCGATCATACCAGCACTAATGCACCGGATTCCATCAGAACTCCGCAGTTAAGCATGCTTGGGCGAGAGTAGTACTAGGATGGGTGACCCTCTGGGAAGTCCTCGGGTTGCACCCCTTTAATTTTTTGCCCGCTTTTTTATTTTTTGATAATATTTATTTTTAATTTTTCGGCTTTTCGTTTTTCCACTCTGGATTATTTTTTTCCTCCGAAAATAAACTGAGTTCGGAGACTGGCGGTGCCATGCAGCATAGTGGGACCAGCGCGTTGAATTTTACGCCAGAACGGCCCCAGCTGCGCGAATGTCTCGGGCCGTCGAGACCGGCTGCTTTGTCATAAAAAGGAGTTTCGAAGGGCTTGTCATGGGTGCGATCATACCAGCACTAATGCGCCGGATCCCATCAGAACTCCGCAGTTAAGCGTGCTTGGGCGAGAGTAGTACTAGGATGGGTGACCCCCCAGGAAGTCCTCGTGTTGCACCCCTTTTATTTTTTGCCCTTTTTTTATTTTTTGATAATATTTATTTTTAATTTTTCGGCTTTTGGCTTTTCCACTTCGGATAATTTTTTTTCCACGAAAATAAACTGAGTCCGGAGACTGGCGGTGCCATGCAGCATAGCGGGACCAGCGCTTTGAATCCTACGCTAGAACGGCCCCGGCGGCGCGAATGTCTCGAGCCGTCGAGACCGACTGCTTTGTCATAAAAGGGAGTTTCGAAGGGCTTGTCATGGGTGCGATCATACCAGCACTAATGCACCGGATCCCATCAGAACACCGCAGTTAAGCTTGCTTGGGCGAGAGTAGCACTAGGATGGGTGACCACCTGGGAAGTCCTCGTGTTGCACCCCTTTTATTTTTTGCCCCTTTTTTTATTTTTTGATAATATTTATTTTTAATTTTTCGGCTTTTGGCTTTTCCTCTTCGGATAATTTTTTTCCTCCGAAAATAAACTGAGTCCGGAGACTGGCAGTGCCATGCAGCATAGCGGGACCAGTGCGTTGAATCCTACGCCAGAACGGCCCCGGCGGCGCGAATGTCTCGGGCCGTCGAGACCTGCTGCTTTGTCATATAAGAGAGTTTCGAAGGGCTTGTCATGGGTGCGATCATACCAGCACTAATGCGCCGGATCCCATCAGAACTCCGCAGTTAAGCGTGCTTGGGCGAGAGTAGTACTAGGATGGGTGACCCCCCAGGAAGTCCTCGTGTTGCACCCCTTTTATTTTTTGCCCTTTTTTTATTTTTTGATAATATTTATTTTTAATTTTTCGGCTTTTGGCTTTTTCACTTCGGATAATTTTTTTTCCACAAAAATAAACTGAGTCCGGAGACTGGCGGTGCCATGCAGCATAGCGGGACCAGCGCGTTGAATCCTACGCTAGAACGGCCCCGGCGGCGCGAATGTCTCGGGCCGTCGAGACTGGCTGCTTTGTCATAAAAGGTAGTTTCGAAGGGCATGTCATGGGTGCGATCATACCAGCACTAATGCACCGGATTCCATCAGAACTCCGCAGTTAAGCATGCTTGGGCGAGAGTAGTTCTAGGATGGGTGACCCTCTGGGAAGTCCTCGTGTTGCACCCCTTTAATTTTTTGCCCGCTTTTTTATTTTTTGATAATATTTATTTTTAATTTTTCGGCTTTTGGCTTTTCCACTCCGGATAATTTTTTTCCTCCGAAAATAAACTGAGTTCGGAGACTGGCGGTGCCATGCAGCATAGCGGGACCAGCGCGTTGAATTTTACGCCAGAACGGCCCCGGCGGCGCGAATGTCTCGGGCCGTCGAGACCGGCTGCTTTGTCATAAAAAGGAGTTTCGAAGGGCTTGTCATGGGTGCGATCGTACCAGCACTAATGCGCCGGATCCCATCAGAACTCCGCAGTTAAGCGTGCTTGGGCGAGAGTAGTACTAGGATGGGTGACCCCCCAGGAAGTTCTCGTGTTGCACCCCTTTTATTTTTTGCCCTTTTTTTATTTTTTGATAATATTTATTTTTAATTTTTCGGCTTTTGGCTTTTCCACTTCGGATAATTTTTTTTCCACGAAAATAAACTGAGTCCGGAGACTGGCGGTGCCATGCAGCATAGCGGGACCAGCGCGTTGAATCCTACGCTAGAACGGCCCCGGCGGCACGAATGTCTCGGGCCGTCGAGACCGGCTGCTTTGTCATAAAAGGGAGTTTCGAAGGGCTTGTCATGGGTGCGATCATACCAGCACTAATGCACCGGATCCCATCAGAACTCCGCAGTTAAGCGTGCTTGGGCGAGAGTGGCACTAGGATGGGTGACCACCTGGGAAGTCCTCGTGTTGCACCCCTTTTATTTTTTGCCCGTTTTTTTATTTTTTGATAATATTTATTTTTAATTTTTCGGCTTTTGGCTTTTCCTCTTCGGATAATTTTTTTCCTCCAAAAAAAAACTGAGTCCGGAGACTGGCGGTGCCATGCAGCATAGCGGGACCAGTGCGTTGAATCCTACGCCAGAACGGCCCCGGCGGCGCGAATGTCTCAGGCCGTCGAGACCTGCTGCTTTGTCATATAAGAGAGTTTCGAAGGGCTTGTCATGGGTGCGATCATACCAGCACTAATGCACTGGATCCCATCAGAACTCCGCAGTTAAGCGTGCTTGGGCGAGAGTAGTACTAGGATGGGTGATCCCATGGGAAGTCCTCGTGTTGCACCCCTTTTATTTTTTGCCCGCTTTTTTATTTTTTGATAATATTTATTTTTAATTTTTCGGCATTCGGCTTTTCGTCTTCGGATAATTTTTTCTCCCGAAAATAAACTGAGTCCGGAGACTGGCGGTGCCATGCAGCATAGCGGGACCAGCGCGTTGAATCCTACGCCAGAACGGCCCCGCCAGCGCGAATGTCTCGGGCCGTCGAGGTCTGCTGCTTTGTCATAAAAGGAAGTTTCGAAGGGCATGTCATGGGTGCGATCATACCAGCACTAATGCACCGGATTCCATCAGAACTCCGCAGTTAAGCATGCTTGGGCGAGAGTAGTACTAGGATGGGTGACCCTCTGGGAAGTCCTCGTGTTGCACCTCTTTAATTTTTTGCCCGCTTTTTTATTTTTTGATAATATTTATTTTTAATTTTTCGGCTTTTGGCTTTTCCACTCCGGATAATTTTTTTCCTCCGAAAATAAACTGAGTTCGGAGACTGGCGGTGCCATGCAGCATAGTGGGACCAGCGCGTTGAATTTTACGCCAGAATGGCCCCAGCTGCGCGAATGTCTCGGGCCGTCGAGACCGGCTGCTTTGTCATAAAAAGGAGTTTCGAAGGGCTTGTCATGGGTGCGATCATACCAGCACTAATGCGCCGGATCCCATCAGAACTCCGCAGTTAAGCGTGCTTGGGCGAGAGTAGTACTAGGATGGGTGACCCCCCAGGAAGTCCTCGTGTTGCACCCCTTTTATTTTTTGCCCTTTTTTTATTTTTTGATAATATTTATTTTTAATTTTTCGGCTTTTGGCTTTTCCACTTCGGATAATTTTTTCTCTACGAAAATAAACTGAGTCCGGAGACTGGCGGTGCCATACAGCATAGCGGGACCAGCGCTTTGAATCCTACGCTAGAACGGCCCCGGCGGCGCGAATGTCTCGAGCCGTCGAGACCGACTGCTTTGTCATAAAAGGGAGTTTCGAAGGGCTTGTCATGGGTGCGATCATACCAGCACTAATGCACCGGATCCCATCAGAACACCGCAGTTAAGCTTGCTTGGGCGAGAGTAGCACTAGGATGGGTGACCACCTGGGAAGTCCTCGTGTTGCACCCCTTTTATTTTTTGCCCCTTTTTTTATTTTTTGATAATATTTATTTTTAATTTTTCGGCTTTTGGCTTTTCCTCTTCGGATAATTTTTTTCCTCCGAAAATAAACTGAGTCCGGAGACTGGCAGTGCCATGCAGCATAGCGGGACCAGTGCGTTGAATCCTACGCCAGAACGGCCCCGGCGGCGCGAATGTCTCGGGCCGTCGAGACCTGCTGCTTTGTCATATAAGAGAGTTTCGAAGGGCTTGTCATGGGTGCGATCATACCAGCACTAATGCGCCGGATCCCATCAGAACTCCGCAGTTAAGCGTGCTTGGGCGAGAGTAGTACTAGGATGGGTGACCCCCCAGGAAGTCCTCGTGTTGCACCCCTTTTATTTTTTGCCCTTTTTTTATTTTTTGATAATATTTATTTTTAATTTTTCGGCTTTTGGCTTTTTCACTTCGGATAATTTTTTTTCCACAAAAATAAACTGAGTCCGGAGACTGGCGGTGCCATGCAGCATAGCGGGACCAGCGCGTTGAATCCTACGCTAGAACGGCCCCGGCGGCGCGAATGTCTCGGGCCGTCGAGACTGGCTGCTTTGTCATAAAAGGTAGTTTCGAAGGGCATGTCATGGGTGCGATCATACCAGCACTAATGCACCGGATTCCATCAGAACTCCGCAGTTAAGCATGCTTGGGCGAGAGTAGTTCTAGGATGGGTGACCCTCTGGGAAGTCCTCGTGTTGCACCCCTTTAATTTTTTGCCCGCTTTTTTATTTTTTGATAATATTTATTTTTAATTTTTCGGCTTTTGGCTTTTCCACTCCGGATAATTTTTTTCCTCCGAAAATAAACTGAGTTCGGAGACTGGCGGTGCCATGCAGCATAGCGGGACCAGCGCGTTGAATTTTACGCCAGAACGGCCCCGGCGGCGCGAATGTCTCGGGCCGTCGAGACCGGCTGCTTTGTCATAAAAAGGAGTTTCGAAGGGCTTGTCATGGGTGCGATCGTACCAGCACTAATGCGCCGGATCCCATCAGAACTCCGCAGTTAAGCGTGCTTGGGCGAGAGTAGTACTAGGATGGGTGACCCCCCAGGAAGTTCTCGTGTTGCACCCCTTTTATTTTTTGCCCTTTTTTTATTTTTTGATAATATTTATTTTTAATTTTTCGGCTTTTGGCTTTTCCACTTCGGATAATTTTTTTTCCACGAAAATAAACTGAGTCCGGAGACTGGCGGTGCCATGCAGCATAGCGGGACCAGCGCGTTGAATCCTACGCTAGAACGGCCCCGGCGGCGCGAATGTCTCGGGCCGTCGAGACCGGCTGCTTTGTCATAAAAGGGAGTTTCGAAGGGCTTGTCATGGGTGCGATCATACCAGCACTAATGCACCGGATCCCATCAGAACTCCGCAGTTAAGCGTGCTTGGGCGAGAGTGGCACTAGGATGGGTGACCACCTGGGAAGTCCTCGTGTTGCACCCCTTTTATTTTTTGCCCGTTTTTTTATTTTTTGATAATATTTATTTTTAATTTTTCGGCTTTTGGCTTTTCCTCTTCGGATAATTTTTTTCCTCCAAAAAAAAACTGAGTCCGGAGACTGGCGGTGCCATGCAGCATAGCGGGACCAGTGCGTTGAATCCTACGCCAGAACGGCCCCGGCGGCGCGAATGTCTCAGGCCGTCGAGACCTGCTGCTTTGTCATATAAGAGAGTTTCGAAGGGCTTGTCATGGGTGCGATCATACCAGCACTAATGCACTGGATCCCATCAGAACTCCGCAGTTAAGCGTGCTTGGGCGAGAGTAGTACTAGGATGGGTGATCCCATGGGAAGTCCTCGTGTTGCACCCCTTTTATTTTTTGCCCGCTTTTTTATTTTTTGATAATATTTATTTTTAATTTTTCGGCTTTCGGCTTTTCCTCTTCGGATAATTTTTTCTCCCGAAAATAAACTGAGTCCGGAGACTGGCGGTGCCATGCAGCATAGCGGGACCAGCGCGTTGAATCCTACGCCAGAACGGCCCCGCCAGCGCGAATGTCTCGGGCCGTCGAGGTCTGCTGCTTTGTCATAAAAGGAAGTTTCGAAGGGCATGTCATGGGTGCGATCATACCAGCACTAATGCACCGGATTCCATCAGAACTCCGCAGTTAAGCATGCTTGGGCGAGAGTAGTACTAGGATGGGTGACCCTCTGGGAAGTCCTCGTGTTGCACCTCTTTAATTTTTTGCCCGCTTTTTTATTTTTTGATAATATTTATTTTTAATTTTTCGGCTTTTGGCTTTTCCACTCCGGATAATTTTTTTCCTCCGAAAATAAACTGAGTTCGGAGACTGGCGGTGCCATGCAGCATAGTGGGACCAGCGCGTTGAATTTTACGCCAGAATGGCCCCAGCTGCGCGAATGTCTCGGGCCGTCGAGACCGGCTGCTTTGTCATAAAAAGGAGTTTCGAAGGGCTTGTCATGGGTGCGATCATACCAGCACTAATGCGCCGGATCCCATCAGAACTCCGCAGTTAAGCGTGCTTGGGCGAGAGTAGTACTAGGATGGGTGACCCCCCAGGAAGTCCTCGTGTTGCACCCCTTTTATTTTTTGCCCTTTTTTTATTTTTTGATAATATTTATTTTTAATTTTTCGGCTTTTGGCTTTTCCACTTCGGATAATTTTTTCTCTACGAAAATAAACTGAGTCCGGAGACTGGCGGTGCCATGCAGCATAGCGGGACCAGCGCTTTGAATCCTACGCTAGAACGGCCCCGGCGGCGCGAATGTCTCGAGCCGTCGAGACCGACTGCTTTGTCATAAAAGGGAGTTTCGAAGGGCTTGTCATGGGTGCGATCATACCAGCACTAATGCACCGGATCCCATCAGAACACCGCAGTTAAGCTTGCTTGGGCGAGAGTAGCACTAGGATGGGTGACCACCTGGGAAGTCCTCGTGTTGCACCCCTTTTATTTTTTGCCCATTTTTTTATTTTTTGATAATATTTATTTTTAATTTTTCGGCTTTTGGCTTTTCCTCTTCGGATAATTTTTTTCCTCCGAAAATAAACTGAGTCTGGAGACTGGCGGTGCCATGCAGCATAGCGGGACCAGTGCGTTGAATCCTACGCCAGAACGGCCCCGGCGGCGCGAATGTCTCGGGCCGTCGAGACCTGCTGCTTTGTCATATAAGAGAGTTTCGAAGGGCTTGTCATGGGTGCGATCATACCAGCACTAATGCGCCGGATCCCATCAGAACTCCGCAGTTAAGCGTGCTTGGGCGAGAGTAGTACTAGGATGGGTGACCCCCCAGGAAGTCCTCGTGTTGCACCCCTTTTATTTTTTGCCCTTTTTTTATTTTTTGATAATATTTATTTTTAATTTTTCGGCTTTTGGCTTTTCCACTTCGGATAATTTTTTTTCCACGAAAATAAACTGAGTCCGGAGACTGGCGGTGCCATGCAGCATAGCGGGACCAGCGCGTTGAATCCTACGCTAGAACGGCCCCGGCGGCGCGAATGTCTCGGGCCGTCGAGACCGGCTGCTTTGTCATAAAAGGGAGTTTCGAAGGGCATGTCATGGGTGCGATCATACCAGCACTAATGCACCGGATTCCATCAGAACTCCGCAGTTAAGCATGCTTGGGCGAGAGTAGTACTAGGATGGGTGACCCTCTGGGAAGTCCTCGTGTTGCACCCCATTAATTTTTTGCCCGCTTTTTTATATTTTGATAATATTTATTTTTAATTTTTTGGCTTTTGGCTTTTCCACTCCGGATAATTTTTCTCCTCCGAAAATAAACTGAGTTCGGAGACTGGCGGTGCCATCCAGCATAGCGGGACCAGCGCGTTGAATTTTACGCCAGAACGGCCCCGGCGGCGCGAATGTCTCGGGCCGTCGAGACCGGCTGCTTTGTCATAAAAAGGAGTTTTGAAGGGCTTGTCATGGGTGCGATCATACCAGCACTAATGCGCCGGATCCCATCAGAACTCCGCAGTTAAGCGTGCTTGGGCGAGAGTAGTACTAGGATGGGTGACCCCCCAGGAAGTCCTCGTGTTGCACCCCTTTTATTTTTTGCCCTTTTTTTATTTTTTGACAATATTTATTTTTAATTTTTCGGCTTTTGGCTTTTCCACTTCGGATAATTTTTTTTTCACGAAAATAAACTGAGTCCGGAGACTGGCGGTGCCATGCAGCATAGCGGGACCAGCGCGTTGAATCCTACGCTAGAACGGCCCCGGCGGCGCGAATGTCTCGGGCCGTCGAGACCGGCTGCTTTGTCATAAAAGGGAGTTTCGAAGGGCATGTCATGGGTGCGATCATACCAGCACTAATGCACCGGATTCCATCAGAACTCCGCAGTTAAGCATGCTTGGGCGAGAGTAGTACTAGGATGGGTGACCCTCTGGGAAGTCCTCGTGTTGCACCCCATTAATTTTTTGCCCGCTTTTTTATATTTTGATAATATTTATTTTTAATTTTTTGGCTTTTGGCTTTTCCACTCCGGATAATTTTTTTCCTCCGAAAATAAACTGAGTTCGGAGACTGGCGGTGCCATGCAGCATAGCGGGACCAGCGCGTTGAATTTTACGCCAGAACGGCCCCGGCGGCGCGAATGTCTCGGGCCGTCGAGACCGGCTGCTTTGTCATAAAAAGGAGTTTCGAAGGGCTTGTCATGGGTGCGATCATACCAGCACTAATGCACCGGATCCCATCAGAACTCCGCAGTTAAACGTGCTTGGGCGAGAGTAGTACTAGGATGGGTGACCCCCTGAGAAGTCCTCGTGTTGCACCCCATTTATTTTTTGCTCGTTTTTTTATTTTTTGATAATATTTATTTTTAATTTTTCGGCTTCGGCTTTTCCTCTTCGGATAATTTTTTCCCCCGAAAATAAGCTGAGTCCGGAGACTGGCGGTGCCATGCAGCATAGCGGGACCAGCGCGTTGAATCCTACGCCAGAACGGCCCCGGCGGCGCGAATGTCTCGGGTCGTCGAGACCGGCTGCTTTGTCATAAAAGGGAGTTTCGAAGGGCTTCTCATGGGTGCGATCATACCAGCACTAATGCACCGGATCCCATCAGAACTCCACAGTTAAGCGTGCTTGGGCGAGAGTAGCACTAGGATGGGTGACCACCTGGGAAGTCCTCGTGTTGCACCCCTTTTATTTTCTGCCCGCTTTTTTATTTTTTGATAATATTTGTTTTTAATTTTTCGGCTTTTGGCTTTTCCTCTTCGGATAATTTTTTTCCTCCGAAAATAAGCTGAGTCCGGAGACTGGCGGTGCCATGCAGCATAGCGGGACAAGCGCGTTGAATCCTACGCCAGAACGGCCCCGGCGGTGCGAATGTCTCGGGCCGTCGAGACCGGCTGCTTTGTCATAAAAAGGAGTTTCGAAGGGCTTGTCATGGGTGCGATCATACCAGCACTAATGCACCGGATCCCATCAGAACTCCGCAGTTAAGCGTGCTTGGGGGAGAGTAGTACTAGGATGGGTGACCCCCAGGAAGTCCTCGTGATGCACCCCTTTTATTTTTTGCCCTTTTTTTATTTTTTGATAATATTTATTTTTAATTTTTCAGCTTTTGGCTTTTCCACTTCGGGTAATTTTTTTTCCGCTTAAATAAACTGAGTCCGGAGACTGGCGGTGCCATGCAGCATAGCGGGACCAGCGCGTTGAATCCTACGCCAGAACGGCCCCGGCGGCGCGAATGTCTCGGGCCGTCGAGACCGGCTGCTTTGTCATAAATGGGAGTTTCGAAGGGCTTGTCATGGGTGCGATCATACCAGCACTAATGCACCGGATTCCATCAGAACTCCGCAGTTAAGCATGCTTGGGCGAGAGTAGTACTAGGATGGGTGACCCTCTGGGAAGTCCTCGTGTTGCACCCCTTTAATTTTTTGCCCGCTTTTTTATTTTTTGATAATATTTATTTTTAATTTTTCGGCTTTTGGCTTTTCCACTCCGGATA
Organism: Phoenix dactylifera; assembly: GCF_051530095.1. Lineage (NCBI taxonomy): Eukaryota > Viridiplantae > Streptophyta > Magnoliopsida > Arecales > Arecaceae > Phoenix > Phoenix dactylifera. The sequence goes on along the minus strand of NC_143193.1, from coordinate 33,732,634 downwards.
ATTTTTTTCCTCCGAAAATAAACTGAGTTCGGAGACTGGCGGTGCCATGCAGCATAGCGGGACCAGCGCGTTGAATTTTACGCCAGAATGGCCCCGGCGGCGCGAATGTCTCGGGCCGTCGAGACCGGCTGCTTTGTCATAAAAAGGAGTTTCGAAGGGCTTGTCATGGGTGCGATCATACCAGCACTAATGCGCCGGATCCCATCAGAACTCCGCAGTTAAGCGTGCTTGGGCGAGAGTAGTACTAGGATGGGTGACCCCCCAGGAAGTCCTCGTGTTGCACCCCTTTTATTTTTTGCCCTTTTTTTATTTTTTGATAATATTTATTTTTAATTTTTCGGCTTTTGGCATTTCCACTTCGGATAATTTTTTTTCCACGAAAATAAACTGAGTCCGGAGACTGGCGGTGCCATGCAGCATAGCGGGACCAGCGCGTTGAATCCTACGCCAGAACGGCCCCGGCGGCGCGAATGTCTCGGGCCGTCGAGACCGGCTGCTTTGTCATGAAAGGGAGTTTCGAAGGGCTTGTCATGGGTGCGATCATACCAGCACTAATGCACCGGATCTCCTCAGAACTCCGCAGTTAAGCGTGCTTGGGCGAGAGTAGCACTAGGATGGGTGACCACCTGGGAAGTCCTCGTGTTGCACCCCTTTTATTTTTTGCCCTTTTTTTATCTTTTGATAATATTTACTTTTAATTTTTCGGCTTTTGGCTTTTCCACTCCGGATAATTTTTTTCCTCCGAAAATAAACTGAGTTCGGAGACTGGCGGTGCCATGCAGCATAGCGGGACCAGCGCGTTGAATTTTACGCCAGAATGGCCCCGGCGGCGCGAATGTCTCGGGCCGTCGAGACCGGCTGCTTTGTCATAAAAAGGAGTTTCGAAGGGCTTGTCATGGGTGCGATCATACCAGCACTAATGCGCCGGATCCCATCAGAACTCCGCAGTTAAGCGTGCTTGGGCGAGAGTAGTACTAGGATGGGTGACCCCCCAGGAAGTCCTCGTGTTGCACCCCTTTTATTTTTTGCCCTTTTTTTATTTTTTGATAATATTTATTTTTAATTTTTCGGCTTTTGGCATTTCCTCTTCGGATAATTTTTTTTCCACGAAAATAAACTGAGTCCGGAGACTGGCGGTGCCATGCAGCATAGCGGGACCAGTGCGTTGAATCCTACGCCAGAACGGCCCCGGCGGCGCGAATGTCTCGGGCCGTCGAGACCTCCTGCTTTGTCATATAAGAGAGTTTCGAAGGGCTTGTCATGGGGGCGATCATACCAGCACTAATGCACCGGATCCCATCAGAACTCCGCAGTTAAGCGTGCTTGAGCGAGAGTAGTACTAGGATGGGTGACCCCATGGGAAGTCCTCGTGTTGCACCCCTTTCATTTTTTTCCCGCTTTTTTATTTTTTGATAATATTTATTTTTAATTTTCCGGCTTTTGGCTTTTCCGCTTCGGATAATTTTTTTCCTCCGAAAATAAACTGAGTCCGGAGACTGGCGGTGCCATGCAGCATAGCGGGACCAGCGCGTTGAATCCTACGCCAGAACGGCCCCGCCAGCGCGAATGTCTCGGGCCGTCGAGGTCTGCTGCTTTGTCATAAAAGGAAGTTTCGAAGGGCATGTCATGGGTGCGATCATACCAGCACTAATGCACCGAATTCCATCAGAACTCCGCAGTTAAGCATGCTTGGGCGAGAGTAGTACTAGGATGGGTGACCCTCTGGGAAGTCCTCGTGTTGCACCCCTTTAATTTTTTGCCCGCTTTTTTATTTTTTGATAATATTAATTTTTAATTTTTCGGCTTTTGGCTTTTCCACTTCGGATAATTTTTTTCCTTCCAAAATAAACTGAGTTCGGAGACTGGCGGTGCCATGCAGCATAGCGGGACCAGCGCGTTGAATTCTACGCCAGAACGGCCCCGGCGGTGCGAATGTCTCGGGCCGTCGAGACCGGCTGCTTTGTCATGAAAAGGAGTTTCGAAGGGCTTGTCATGGGTGCGATCATACCAGCACTAGTGCACCGGATCCCATCAGAACTCTGCAGTTAAGCGTGCTTGGGCGAGAGTAGCACTAGGATGGGTGACCCCCCGGGAAGTCCTCGTGTTGCACCCCATTTATTTTTTGCCCGTTTTTTATTTTTTGATAATATTTATTTTTAATTTTTCGGCTTTTGGCTTTTCCGCTTCGGATAATTTTTTTCCTCCGAAAATAAACTGAGTCCGGAGACTGGCGGTGCCATGCAGCATAGCGGGACCAGCGCGTTGAATCCTACGCCAGAACGGCCCCGGCGGCGCGAATGTCTCGGGTCGTCGAGACCGGCTGCTTTGTCATAAAAGGGAGTTTCGAAGGGCTTCTCATGGGTGCGATCATACCAGCACTAATGCACCGGATCCCATCAGAACTCCACAGTTAAGCGTGCTTGGGCGAGAGTAGCACTAGGATGGGTGACCACCTGGGAAGTCCTCGTGTTGCACCCCTTTTATTTTCTGCCCGCTTTTTTATTTTTTGATAATATTTGTTTTTAATTTTTCGGCTTTTGGCTTTTCCTCTTCGGATAATTTTTTTCCTCCGAAAATAAGCTGAGTCTGGAGACTGGCGGTGCCATGCAGCATAGCGGGACAAGCGCGTTGAATCCTACGCCAGAACGGCCCCGGCGGCGCGAATGTCTCGGGCCGTCGAGACCGGCTGCTTTGTCATAAAAAGGAGTTTCGAAGGGCTTGTCATGGGTGCGATCATACCAGCACTAATGCATCGGATCCCATCAGAACTCCGCAGTTAAGCGTGCTTGGGCGAGAGTAGTATTGGCATGGGTGACCCCCCGGGAAGTCCTGGTGTTGCACCCCATTTATTTTTTGCCCCTTTTTTTATTTTTTGATAATATTTATTTTTAATTTTTCGGCTTTTGGCTTTTCCACTTCGGATAATTTTTTTCCTCCGAAAATAAACTAAGTCCGGAGACTGGCGGTGCCATGCAGCATAGCGGGACCAGCGCGTTGAATCCTACGCCAGAACGGCCCCGGCGGCGCGAATGTCTCGGGCCATCGAGACCGGCTGCTTTGTCATAAAAAGGAGTTTCGAAGGGCTTGTCATGGGTGCGATCATACCAGCACTAATGCACCGGACCCCATCAGAACTCCGCAGTTAAGCGTGCTTGGGCGAGAGTAGTACTAGGATGGGTGACCCCCAGGAAGTCCTCGTGTTGCACCCCTTTTATTTTTTGCCCTTTTTTTATTTTTTGATAATATTTATTTTTAATTTTTCAGCTTTTGGCTTTTCCACTTCGGATAATTTTTTTTCCGCTTAAATAAACTGAGTCCGGAGACTGGCGGTGCCATGCAGCATAGCGGGACCAGCGCGTTGAATCCTACGCCAGAACGGCCCCGGCGGCGCGAATGTCTCGGGCCGTCGAGACCGGCTGCTTTGTCATAAATGGGAGTTTCGAAGGGCTTGTCATGGGTGCGATCATACCAGCACTAATGCACTGGATTCCATCAGAACTCCGCAGTTAAGCATGCTTGGGCGAGAGTGGTACTAGGATGGGTGACCCTCTGGGAAGTCCTCGTGTTGCACCCCTTTAATTTTTTGCCCACTTTTTTATTTTTTGATAATATTTATTTTTAATTTTTTGGCTTTTGGCTTTTCCACTCCGGATAATTTTTTTCCTCCGAAAATAAACTGAGTTCGGAGACTGGCGGTGCCATGCAGCATAGCGGGACCAGCGCGTTGAATTTTACGCCAGAATGGCCCCGGCGGCGCGAATGTCTCGGGCCGTCGAGACCGGCTGGTTTGTCATAAAAAGGAGTTTCGAAGGGCTTGTCATGGGTGCGATCATACCAGCACTAATGCGCCGGATCCCATCAGAACTCCGCAGTTAAGCGTGCTTGGGCGAGAGTAGTACTAGGATGGGTGACCCCCCAGGAAGTCCTCGTGTTGCACCCCTTTTATTTTTTGCCCTTTTTTTATTTTTTGATAATATTTATTTTTAATTTTTCGGCTTTTGGCTTTTCCACTTCGGATAATTTTTTTTCCACGAAAATAAACTGAGTCCGGAGACTGGCGGTGCCATGCAGCATAGCGGGACCAGCGCGTTGAATCCTACGCCAGAACGGCCCCGGCGGCGCGAATGTCTCGGGCCGTCGAGACCGGCTGCTTTGTCATAAAAGGGAGTTTCGAAGGGCTTGTCATGGGTGCGATCATACCAGCACTAATGCACCGGATCCCCTCAGAACTCCGCAGTTAAGCGTGCTTGGGCGAGAGTAGCACTAGGATGGGTGACCACCTGGGAAGTCCTCGTGTTGCACCCCTTTTATTTTTTGCCCGTTTTTTTATCTTTTGATAATATTTACTTTTAATTTTTCGGCTTTTGGCTTTTCCTCTTCGGATAATTTTTTTCCTCCGAAAATAAACTGAGTCCGGAGACTGGCGGTGCCATGCAGCATAGCGGGACCAGTGCGTTGAATCCTACGCCAGAACGGCCCCGGCAGCGCGAATGTCTCGGGCCGTCGAGACCTGCTGCTTTGTCATATAAGAGAGTTTCGAAGGGCTTGTCATGGGGGCGATCATACCAGCACTAATGCACCGGATCCCATCAGAACTCCGCAGTTAAGCGTGCTTGAGCGAGAGTAGTACTAGGATGGGTGACCCCATGGGAAGTCCTCGTGTTGCACCCCTTTTATTTTTTTCCCGCTTTTTTATTTTTTGATAATATTTATTTTTAATTTTCCGGCTTTTGGCTTTTCCGCTTCGGATAATTTTTTTCCTCCGAAAATAAACTGAGTCCGGAGACTGGCGGTGCCATGCAGCATAGCGGGACCAGCGCGTTGAATCCTACGCCAGAACGGCCCCGGCGGCGCGAATGTCTCGGGCCGTCGAGACCGGCTGCTTTGTCATAAAAGAGAGTTTCGAAGGGCTTGTCATGGGTGCGATCATACCAGCACTAATGCACCGGATCCCCTCAGAACTCCGCAGTTAAGCGTGCTTGGGCGAGAGTAGCACTAGGATGGGTGACCACCTGGGAAGTCCTCGTGTTGCACCCCTTTTATTTTTTGCCCGTTTTTTTATCTTTTGATAATATTTACTTTTAATTTTTCGGCTTTTGGCTTTTCCTCTTCGGATAATTTTTTTCCTCCGAAAATAAACTGAGTCCGGAGACTGGCGGTGCCATGCAGCATAGCGGGACCAGTGCGTTGAATCCTACGCCAGAACGGCCCCGGCAGCGCGAATGTCTCGGGCCGTCGAGACCTGCTGCTTTGTCATATAAGAGAGTTTCGAAGGGCTTGTCATGGGGGCGATCATACCAGCACTAATGCACCGGATCCCATCAGAACTCCGCAGTTAAGCGTGCTTGAGCGAGAGTAGTACTAGGATGGGTGACCCCATGGGAAGTCCTCGTGTTGCACCCCTTTTATTTTTTTCCCGCTTTTTTATTTTTTGATAATATTTATTTTTAATTTTCCGGCTTTTGGCTTTTCCGCTTCGGATAATTTTTTTCCTCCGAAAATAAACTGAGTCCGGAGACTGGCGGTGCCATGCAGCATAGCGGGACCAGCGCGTTGAATCCTACGCCAGAACGGCCCCGCCGGCGCGAATGTCTCGGGCCGTCGAGGTCTGCTGCTTTGTCATAAAAGGAAGTTTCGAAGGGCATGTCATGGGTGCGATCATACCAGCACTAATGCACCGAATTCCATCAGAACTCCGCAGTTAAGCATGCTTGGGCGAGAGTAGTACTAGGATGGGTGACCCTCTGGGAAGTCCTCGTGTTGCACCCCCTTAATTTTTTGCCCGCTTTTTTATTTTTTGATAATATTTATTTTTAATTTTTCGGCTTTTGGCTTTTCCACTTCGGATAATTTTTTTCCTCCCAAAATAAACTGAGTTCGGAGACTGGCGATGCCATGCAGCATAGCGGGACCAGCGCGTTGAATTCTACGCCAGAACGGCCCCGGCGGTGCGAATGTCTCGGGCCGTCGAGACCGGCTGCTTTGTCATAAAAAGGAGTTTCGAAGGGCTTGTCATGGGTGCGATCATACCAGCACTAATGCACCGGATCCCATCAGAACTCCGCAGTTAAGCGTGCTTGGGCGAGAGTAGCACTAGGATGGGTGACCCCCCGGGAAGTCCTCGTGTTGCACCCCATTTATTTTTTGCCCGTTTTTTATTTTTTGATAATATTTATTTTTAATTTTTCGGCTTTTGGCTTTTCCGCTTCGGATAATTTTTTTCCTCCGAAAATAAACTGAGTCCGGGACTGGCGGTGCCATGCAGCATAGCGGGACCAGCGCGTTGAATCCTACGCCAGAACGGCCCCGACGGCGCGAATGTCTCGGGCCGTCGAGACCGGCCGCTTTGTCATAAAAGGGAGTATCGAAAGGCTTCTCATGGGTGCGATCATACCAGCACTAATGCACCGGATCCCATCAGAACTCCACAGTTAAGCGTGCTTGGGCGAGAGTAGCACTGGGATGGGTGACCACCTGGGAAGTCCTCGTGTTGCACCCCTTTTATTTTCTGCCCGCTTTTTTATTTTTTGATAATATTTGTTTTTAATTTTTTGGCTTTTGGCTTTTCCTCTTCGGATAATTTTTTTCCTCCGAAAATAAACTGAGTCCGGAGACTGGCGGTGCCATGCAGCATAGCGGGACAAGCGCGTTGAATCCTACGCCAGAACGGCCCCGGCGGCGCGAATGTCTCGGGCCGTCGAGACCGGCTGCTTTGTCATAAAAAGGAGTTTCGAAGGGCTTGTCATGGGTGCGATCATACCAGCACTAATGCATCGGATCCCATCAGAACTCCGCAGTTAAGCGTGCTTGGGCGAGAGTAGTACTAGGATGGGTGACCCCCCGGGAAGTCCTCGTGTTGCACCCCATTTATTTTTTGCCCCTTTTTTTATTTTTTGATAATATTTATTTTTAATTTTTCGGCTTTTGGCTTTTCCACTTCGGATAATTTTTTTCCTCCGAAAATAAACTAAGTCCGGAGACTGGCGGTGCCATGCAGCATAGCGGGACCAGCGCGTTGAATCCTACGCCAGAACGGCCCCGGCGGCGCGAATGTCTCGGGCCATCGAGACCGGCTGCTTTGTCATAAAAAGGAGTTTCGAAGGGCTTGTCATGGGTGCGATCATACCAGCATTAATGCACCGGATCCCATCAGAACTCCGCAGTTAAGCGTGCTTGGGCGAGAGTAGTACTAGGATGGGTGACCCCCCAGGAAGTCCTCGTGTTGCACCCCTTTTATTTTTTGCCCTTTTTTTATTTTTTGATAATATTTATTTTTAATTTTTCAGCTTTTGGCTTTTCCACTTCGGATAATTTTTTTTCTGCTTAAATAAACTGAGTCCGGAGACTGGCGGTGCCATGCAGCATAGCGGGACCAGCGCGTTGAATCCTACGTCAGAACGACCCCGGCGGCGCGAAAGTCTCGGGCCGTCGAGACCGGCTGCTTTGTCATAAATGGGAGTTTCGAAGGGCTTGTCATGGGTGCGATCATACCAGCACTAATGCACCGGATTCCATCAGAACTCCGCAGTTAAGCATGCTTGGGCGAGAGTAGTACTACGATGGGTGACCCTCTGGGATGTCCTCGTGTTGCACCCCTTTAATTTTTTGCCCGCTTTTTTATTTTTTGATAATATTTATTTTTAATTTTTCGGCTTTTAGCTTTTCCACTCCGGATAATTTTTTTCCTCCGAAAATAAACTGAGTTCGGAGACTGGCGGTGCCATGCAGCATAGCGGGACCAGCGCGTTGAATTTTACGCCAGAATGGCCCCGGCGGCGCGAATGTCTCGGGCCGTCGAGGCCGGCTGCTTTGTCATAAAAAGGAGTTTCGAAGGGCTTGTCATGGGTGCGATCATACCAGCACTAATGCGCCGGATCCCATCAGAACTCCGCAGTTAAGCGTGCTTGGGCGAGAGTAGTACTAGGATGGGTGACCCCCCAGGAAGTCCTCGTGTTGCACCCCTTTTATTTTTTGCCCTTTTTTTATTTTTTGATAATATTTATTTTTAATTTTTCGGCTTTTGGCTTTTCCACTTCGGATAATTTTTTTTCTGCTTAAATAAACTGAGTCCGGAGACTGGCGGTGCCATGCAGCATAGCGGGACCAGCGCGTTGAATCCTACGCCAGAACGGCCCCGGCGGCGCGAAAGTCTCGGGCCGTCGAGACCGGCTGTTTTGCCATAAATGGGAGTTTCGAAGGGCTTGTCATGGGTGCGATCATACCAGCACTAATGCACCGGATTCCATCAGAACTCCGCAGTTAAGCATGCTTGGGCGAGAGTAGTACTAGGATGGGTGACCACCTGGGAAGTCCTCGTGTTGCACCCCTTTTATTTTTTGCCCGTTTTTTTATCTTTTGATAATATTTACTTTTAATTTTTCGGCTTTTGGCTTTTCCTCTTTGGATAATTTTTTTCCTCCGAAAATAAACTGAGTCCGGAGACTGGCGGTGCCATGCAGCATAGCGGGACCAGCGCGTTGAATCCTACGCCAGAACGGCCCCGGCGGTGCGAATGTCTCGGGCCGTCGAGACCTGCTGCTTTGTCATAAAAGGAAGTTTCGAAGGGCTTGCCATGGGTGCGATCATACCAGCACTAATGCACCGGATCCCATCAGAACTCCGCAGTTAAGCGTGCTTGGGCGAGAGTAGTACTAGGATGGGTGACCCCATGGGAAGTCCTCGTGTTGCACCCCTTTTATTTTTTGCCCGCTTTTTTATTTTTTGATAATATTTATTTTTAATTTTTCGGCTTTCGGCTTTTCCTCTTCGGATAATTTTTTCCCCCGAAAATAAACTGAGTCCGGAGACTGGCGGTGCCATGCAGCATAGCGGGACCAGCGCGTTGAATCCTACGCCAGAACGGCCCCGGCGGCGCGAATGTCTCGGGCCGTCGAGGTCTGCTCCTTTGTCATATAAGAGAGTTTCGAAGGGAATGTCATGGGTGCGATCATACCAGCACTAATGCACCGGATCCCATCAGAACTCCGCAGTTAAGCGTGCTTGGGCGGGAGTAGTACTAGGATGGGTGACCCCCTGGGAAGTCCTCGTGTTGCACCCCTTTTATTTTTTGCCCTTTTTTTATTTTTTGATAATATTTATTTTTAATTTTTTGGCTTTTGGCTTTTCCACTTCGGATAATTTTTTTTCTGCTTAAATAAACTGAGTCCGGAGACTGGCGGTGCCATGCAGCATAGCGGGACCAGCGCGTTGAATCCTACGCCAGAACGGCCCCGGCGGCGCGAAAGTCTCGGGCCGTCGAGACCGGCTGTTTTGCCATAAATGGGAGTTTCGAAGGGCTTGTCATGGGTGCGATCATACCAGCACTAATGCACCGGATTCCATCAGAACTCCGCAGTTAAGCATGCTTGGGCGAGAGTAGTACTACGATGGGTGACCCTCTGGGAAGTCCTCGTGTTGCACCCCTTTAATTTTTGGCACGCTTTTTTATTTTTTGATAATATTTATTTTTAATTTTTCGGCTTTTGGCTTTTCCACTCCGGATAATTTTTTTCCTCCGAAAATAAACTGAGTTCGGAGACTGGCGGTGCCATGCAGCATAGCGGGACCAGCGCGTTGAATTTTACGCCAGAATGGCCCCGGCGGCGCGAATGTCTCGGGCCGTCGAGACCGGCTGCTTTGTCATAAAAAGGAGTTTCGAAGGGCTTGTCATGGGTGCGATCATACCAGCACTAATGCGCCGGATCCCATCAGAACTCCGCAGTTAAGCGTGCTTGGGCGAGAGTAGTACTAGGATGGGTGACCCCCCAAGAAGTCCTCGTGTTGCACCCCTTTTATTTTTTGCCCTTCTTTTATTTTTTGATAATATTTTTTTTTAATTTTTCGGCTTTTGGCTTTTCCACTTCGGATAATTTTTTTTCCACGAAAATAATCTGAGTCCGGAGACTGGCGGTGCCATGCAGCATAGCGGGACCAGCGCGTTGAATCCTACGCCAGAACGGCCCCGGCGGCGCGAATGTCTCGGGCCGTCGAGACCGGCTGCTTTGTCGTAAAAGGGAGTTTCGAAGGGCTTGTCATGGGTGCGATCATACCAGCACTAATGCACCGGATCCCATCAGAACTCCGCAGTTAAGCGTGCTTGGGCGAGAGTAGCACTAGGATGGGTGACCACCTGGGAAGTCCTCGTGTTGCACCCCTTTTATTTTTTGCCCGTTTTTTTATCTTTTGATAATATTTACTTTTAATTTTTCGGCTTTTGGCTTTTCCTCTTTGGATAATTTTTTTCCTCCGAAAATAAACTGAGTCCGGAGACTGGCGGTGCCATGCAGCATAGCGGGACCAGCGCGTTGAATCCTACGCCAGAACGGCCCCGGCGGTGCGAATGTCTCGGGCCGTCGAGACCTGCTGCTTTGTCATAAAAGGAAGTTTCGAAGGGCTTGCCATGGGTGCGATCATACCAGCACTAATGCACCGGATCCCATCAGAACTCCGCAGTTAAGCGTGCTTGGGCGAGAGTAGTACTAGGATGGGTGACCCCATGGGAAGTCCTCGTGTTGCACCCCTTTTATTTTTTGCCCGCTTTTTTATTTTTTGATAATATTTATTTTTAATTTTTCGGCTTTCGGCTTTTCCTCTTCGGATAATTTTTTCCCCCGAAAATAAACTGAGTCCGGAGACTGGCGGTGCCATGCAGCATAGCGGGACCAGCGCGTTGAATCCTACGCCAGAACGGCCCCGGCGGCGCGAATGTCTCGGGCCGTCGAGGTCTGCTCCTTTGTCATATAAGAGAGTTTCGAAGGGAATGTCATGGGTGCGATCATACTAGCACTAATGCACCGGATCCCATCAGAACTCCGCAGTTAAGCGTGCTTGGGCGGGAGTAGTACTAGGATGGGTGACCCCCTGGGAAGTCCTCGTGTTGCACCCCTTTTATTTTTTGCCCGCTTTTTTATTTTTTGATAATATTTATTTTTAATTTTTTGGCTTTTGGCTTTTTCTCTTCGGACAATTTTTTCCCCCGAAAATAAACTGAGTCCGGAGACTGGCGGTGCCATGCAGCATAGCGGGACCAGCGCGTTGAATCCTACGCCAGAACGGCCCCGCCAGCACGAATGTCTCGGGCCGTCGAGGTCTGCTGCTTTGTCATAAAAGGAAGTTTCGACGGGCATGTCATGGGTGCGATCATACCAGCACTAATGCACCGGATTCCATCAGAACACCGCAATTAAGCATGCTTGGGCGAGAGTAGTACTAGGATGGGTGACCCTCTGAGAAGTCCTCGTGTTGCACCCCTTTAATTTTTTGCCCGCTTTTTTATTCTTTGATAATATTTATTTTTAATTTTTCGGCTTTTGGCTTTTCCACTCCGGATAATTTTTTTCCTCCCAAAATAAACTGAGTTCGGAGACTGGCGGTGCCATGCAGCATAGCGGGACCAGCGCGTTGAATTCTACGCCAGAACGGCCCCAGCGGCGCGAATGTCTCGGGCCGTCGAGACCGGCTGCTTTGTCATAAAAGGGAGTTTCGAAGGGCTTGTCATGAGTGCGATCATACCAGCACTAATGCACCGGATTCCATCAGAACTCCGCAGTTAAGCATGCTTGGGCGAGAGTAGTACTAGAATGGGTGACCCTCTGGGAAGTCCTCGTGTTGCACCCCTTTAATTTTTTGCCCGCTTTTTTATTTTTTGATAATATTTATTTTTAATTTTTTGGCTTTTGGCTTTTCCATTCCGGATAATTTTTTTCCTCCCAAAATAAACTGAGTTCGGAGACTGGCTGTGCCATGTAGCATAGCGGGACCAGCGCGTTGATTTCTACGCCAGAACGGCCCCGGCGGCGCGAATGTCTCGGGCCGTCGAGACCGGCTGCTTTGTCATAAAAGGGAGTTTCGAAGGGCTTGTCATGGGTGCGATCATACCAGCACTAATGCACCGGATCCCATCAGAACTCCGCAGTTAAGCGTGCTTGGGCGAGAGTAGCACTTGGATGGGTGACCACCTAGGAAGTCCTCGTGTTGCACCCCTTTTATTTTTTGCCCATTTTTTTATTTTTTGATAATATTTATTTTTAATTTTTCGGCTTTTGGCTTTTCCGCTTCGGATAATTTTTTTCCTCCGAAAATAAACTGAGTCCGGAGACTGGCGGTGCCATGCAGCATAGCGGGACCAGCGCGTTGAATCCTACGCCAGAACGGCCCCGGCGGTGCGAATGTCTCGGGCCGTCGAGACCTGCTGCTTTGTCATAAAAGGGAGTTTCGAAGGGCTTGTCATGGGTGCGATCATACCAGCACTAATGCACCGGATCCCATCAGAATTCTGCAGTTAAGCGTGCTTGGGCGAGAGTAGTAGTAGGATGGGTGACCCCCTGGGATGTCCTCGTGTTGCACCCCTTTTATTTTTTGCCCGCTTTTTTATTTTTTGATAATATTTATTTTTAATTTTTCGGCTTTTGGCTTTTCCTCTTCGGATAATTTTTTTCCCCCGAAAATAAACTGAGTCCGGAGACTGGCGGTGCCATGCAGCATAGCGGGACAAGCGCGTTGAATCCTACGCCAGAACGGCACCGGCGGCGCGAATGTCTCGGGCCGTCGAGACCGGCTGCTTTGTCATAAAAAGGAGTTTCGAAGGGCTTGTCATGGGTGCGATCATACCAGCACTAATGCATCGGATCCCATCAGAACTCCGCAGTTAAGCGTGCTTGGGCGAGAGTTGTACTAGGATGGGTGACCCCCCGGGAAGTCCTCGTGTTGCACCCCATTTATTTTTTGCCCCTTTTTTTATTTTTTGATAATATTTATTTTTAATTTTTCGGCTTTTGGCTTTTCCACTTCGGATAATTTTTTTCCTCCGAAAATAAACTAAGTCCGGAGACTGGCGGTGCCATGCAGCATAGCGGGACCAGCGCGTTGAATCCTACGCCAGAGCGGCCCCGGCGGCGCGAATGTCTCGGGCCATCGAGACCGGCTGCTTTGTCATAAAAAGGAGTTTCGAAGGGCTTGTCATGGGTGCGATCATACCGGCACTAATGCACCGGATCCCATCAGAACTCCGCAGTTAAGCGTGCTTGGGCGAGAGTAGTACTAGGATGGGTGACCCCCCAGGAAGTCCTCGTGTTGCACCCCTTTTATTTTTTGCCCTTTTTTTATTTTTTGATAATATTTATTTTTAATTTTTCAGCTTTTGGCTTTTCCACTTCGGATAATTTTTTTTCTGCTTAAATAAACTGAGTCCGGAGACTGGCGGTGCCATGCAGCATAGCGGGACCAGCGCGTTGAATCCTACGCCAGAACGGCCCCGGCGGCGCGAAAGTCTCGGGCCGTCGAGACCGGCTGCTTTGTCATAAATGGGAGTTTCGAAGGGCTTGTCATGGGTGCGATCATACCAGCACTAATGCACCGGATTCCATCAGAACTCCGCAGTTAAGCATGCTTGGGCGAGAGTAGTACTACGATGGGTGACCCTCTGGGAAGTCCTCGTGTTGCACCCCTTTAATTTTTTGCCCGCTTTTTTATTTTTTGATAATATTTATTTTTAATTTTTCGGCTTTTGGCTTTTCCACTCCGGATAATTTTTTTCCTCCAAAAATAAACTGAGTTCGGAGACTGGCGGTGCCATGCAGCATAGCGGGAGCAGCGCGTTGAATTTTACGCCAGAATGGCCCCGGCGGCGCGAATGTCTCGGGCCGTCGAGACCGGCTGCTTTGTCATAAAAAGGAGTTTCGAAGGGCTTGTCATGGGTGCGATCATACCAGCACTAATGCACCGGATCCCATCAGAACTCCGCAGTTAAGCGTGCTTGGGCGAGAGTAGCACCAGGATGGGTGACCACCTGGGAAGTCCTCGTGTTGCACCCCTTTTATTTTTTGCCCCTTTTTTTATCTTTTGGTAATATTTACTTTTAATTTTTCGGCTTTTGGCTTTTCCTCTTCAGATAATTTTTTTCCTCCGAAAATAAACTGAGTCCGGAGACTGGCGGTGCCATGCAGCATAGCGGGACCAGCGCGTTGAATCCTACGCCAGAACGGCCCCGACGGTGCGAATGTCTCGGGCCGTCGAGACCTGCTGCTTTGTCATAAAAGGAAGTTTCGAAGGGCTTGTCATGGGTGCGATCATACCTGCACTAATGCACCGGATCCCATCAGAACTCCGCAGTTAAGCGTGCTTGGGCGAGAGTAGTACTAGGATGGGTGACCCCATGGGAAGTCCTCGTGTTGCACCCCTTTTATTTTTTGCCCGCTTTTTTATTTTTTGATAATATTTATTTTTAATTTTTCGGCTTTCGGCTTTTCCTCTTCGGATAATTTTTTCCCCTGAAAATAAACTGAGTCCGGAGTCTGGCGGTGCCATGCAGCATAGCGGGACCAGCGCGTTGAATCCTACGCCAGAACGGCCCCGCCGGCGCGAATGTCTCGGGCCGTCGAGGTCTGCTGCTTTGTCATAAAAGAAAGTTTCGAAGGGCATGTCATGGGTGCGATCATACCAGCACTAATGCACCGGATTCCATCAGAACTCCGCAGTTAAGCATGCTTGGGCGAGAGTAGTACCAGGATGGGTGACCCTCTGGGAAGTCCTCGTGTTGCACCCCTATAATTTTTTGCCCACTTTTTTATTTTTTGATAATATTTATTTTTAATTCTTCGGCTTTTGGCTTTTCCACTCCGGATAATTTTTTTCCTCCGAAAATAAACTGAGTCCGGAGACTAGCGGTGCCATGCAGCATAGCGGGACCAGCGCGTTGAATCCTACGCCAGAACAGCCCTGGCAGCGCGAATGTCTCGGGCCGTCGAGACCGGCTGCTTTGTCATAAAAAGGAGTTTCGAAGGGCTTGTCATGGGTGCGATCATACCAGCACTAATGCACCGGATCCCATCAGAACTCCGCAGTTAAGCGTGCTTGGGCGAGAGTAGTACTAGGATGGGTGACCCCCGGGAAGTCCTCGTGTTGCACCCCATTTATTTTTTGCCCTTTTTTTATTTTTTGATAATATTTATTTTTAATTTTTCGGCTTTTGGCTTTTCCTCTTCGGATAATTTTTTTTCCCCGAAAATAAACTGAGTCCGAAGACTGGCGGTGCCATTCAGCATAGCGGGACCAGCGCGTTGAATCCAACACCAGAACGGCCCCGGCGGCGCGAATGTCTCGGGCCGTCGAGGTCTGCTGCTTTGTCATATAAGAGAGTTTCGAAGGGAATGTCATGGGTGCGATCATACCAGCACTAATGCACCGGATCCCATCAGAACTCCGCAGTTAAGCGTGCTTGGGCGGGAGTAGTACTAGGATGGGTGACCCCCTAGGAAGTCCTCGTGTTGCACCCCTTTTATTTTTTGCCCGCTTTTTTATTTTTTGATAATATTTATTTTTAATTTTTCGGCTTTTGGCTTTTTCTCTTCGGACAATTTTTTCCCCCGAAAATAAACTGAGTCCGGAGACTGGCGGTGCCATGCAGCATAACGGGACCAGCGCGTTGAATCCTACGCCAGAACGGCCCCGCCAGCACGAATGTCTCGGGCCGTCGAGGTCTGCTGCTTTGTCATAAAAGGAAGTTTCGAAGGGCATGTCATGGGTGCGATCATACCAGCACTAATGCACCGGATTCCATCAGAACTCCGCAGTTAAGCATGCTTGGGCGAGAGTAGTACTAGGATGGGTGACCCTCGGGGAAGTCCTCGTGTTGCACCCCTTTAATTTTTTGCCCGCTTTTTTATTCTTTGATAATATTTATTTTTAATTTTTCGGCTTTTGGCTTTTCCACTCCGGATAATTTTTTTCCTCCCAAAATAAACTGAGTTCGGAGACTGGCGGTGCCATGCAGCATAGCGGGACCAGCGCGTTGAATTCTACGCCAGAACGGCCCCAGCGGCGCGAATGTCTCGGGCCGTCGAGACCGGCTGCTTTGTCATAAAAGGGAGTTTCGAAGGGCTTGTCATGAGTGCGATCATACCAGCACTAATGCACCGGATTCCATCAGAACTCCGCAGTTAAGCATGCTTGGGCGAGAGTAGTACTAGGATGGGTGACCCTCTGGGAAGTCCTCGTGTTGAACCCCTTTAATTTTTTGCCCGCTTTTTTATTTTTTGATAATATTTATTTTTAATTTTTTGGCTTTTGGCTTTTCCACTCCGGATAATTTTTTTCCTCCCAAAATAAACTGAGTTCGGAGACTGGCGGTGCCATGCAGCATAGCGGGACCAGCGCGTTGAATTCTACGCCAGAACGGCCCCGGCGGCGCGAATGTCTCGGGCCGTCGAGACCGGCTGCTTTGTCATAAAAGGGAGTTTCGAAGGGCTTGTCATGGGTGCGATCATACCAGCACTAATGCACCGGATCCCATCAGAACTCCGCAGTTAAGCGTGCTTGGGCGAGAGTAGCACTTGGATGGGTGACCACCTGGGAAGTCCTCGTGTTGCACCCCTTTTATTTTTTGCCCATTTTTTTATTTTTTGATAATATTTATTTTTAATTTTTCGTCTTTTGGCTTTTCCGCTTCGGATAATTTTTTTCCTCCGAAAATAAACTGAGTCCGGAGACTGGCGGTGCCATGCAGCATTGCGGGACCAGCGCGTTGAATCCTACGCCAGAACGGCCCCGGCGGTGCGAATGTCTCGAGCCGTCGAGACCTGCAGCTTTGTCATAAAAGGGAGTTTCGAAGGGCTTGTCATGGGTGCGATCATACCAGCACTAATGCACCGGATCCCGTCAGAATTCTGCAGTTAAGCGTGCTTGGGCGAGAGTAGTAGTAGCATGGGTGACCCCCTGGGATGTCCTCGTGTTGCACCCCTTTTATTTTTTGCCCGCTTTTTTATTTTTTGATAATATTTATTTTTAATTTTTCGGCTTTTGGCTTTTCCTCTTCGGATAATTTTTCCCCCGAAAATAAACTGAGTCCGGAGACTGGCGGTGCCATGCAGCATAGGGGGACCAGCGCGTTGAATCCTACGCCAGAACGGCCCCGGCGGCGTGAATGTCTCGGGCCGTCGAGGTCTGCTGCTTTGTCATATAAGAGAGTTTCGAAGGGAATGTCATGGGTGCGATCATACCAGCACTAATGCACCGGATCCCATCAGAACTCCGCAGTTCAGCGTGCTTGGGCGGGAGTAATACTAGGATGGGTGACCCCCTGGGAGGTCCTCGTGTTGCACCCCTTTTATTTTTTGCCCGCTTTTTTATTTTTTGATAATATTTATTTTTAATTTTTCGGCTTTTGGGTTTTGCACTCCGGATAATTTTTTTCCTCCGAAAATAAACTGAGTTCGGAGACTGGCGGTGCCATACAGCATAGCGGGACCAGCGCGTTGAATTTTGCGCCAGAACGGCCCCGGCGGCGCGAATGTCTCGGGCCGTCGAGACCGGCTGCTTTCTCATAAAAAGGAGTTTCGAAGGGCTTGTCATGGGTGCGATCATACCAGCACTAATGCGCCGGATCCCATCAGAACTCCGCAGTTAAGCGTGCTTGGGCGAGAGTAGTACTAGGATGGGTGACCCCCCAGGAAGTCCTCGTGTTGCACCCCTTTTATTTTTTGCCCTTTTTTTATTTTTTGATAATATTTATTTTTAATTTTTCAGCTTTTGGCTTTTCCACTTCGGATAATTTTTTTTCCACGAAAATAAACTGAGTCCGGAGACTGACGGTGCCATGCAGCATAGCGGGACCAGCGCGTTGAATCCTACGCCAGAACGGCCCCGGCGGCGCGAATGTCTCGGGCCGTCGAGACCGGCTGCTTTGTCATAAAAGGGAGTTCGAAGGGCTTGTCATGGGTGCGATCATACCAGCACTAATGCACCGGATCCCATCAGAACTCCGCAGTTAAGCGTGCTTGGGCGAGAGTAGCACTAGGATGGGTGACCACCTGGGAAGTCCTCGTGTTGCACCCCTTTTATTTTTTGCCCCTTTTTTTATTTTTTGATAATATTTATTTTTAATTTTTCGGCTTTTGGCTTTTCCTCTTCGGATAATTTTTTTCCTCCGAAAATAAACTGAGTCCGTAAACTGGCGGTGCCATGCAGCATAGCGGGACCAGCGCGTTGAATCCTACGCCAGAACGGCCCCGGCGGTGCGAATGTCTCGGGCCGTCGAGACCTGCTGCTTTGTCATAAAAGGGAGTTTCGAAGGGCTTGTCATGGGTGCGATCATACCAGCACTAATGCACCGGATCCCATCAGAACTCCGCAGTTAAGCGAGCATGGGTGAGAGTAGTACTAGGATGGTTGACCCCCTGGGAAGTCCTCGTGTTGCACCCCTTTTATTTTTTGCCCGCTTTTTTATTTTTTGATAATATTTATTTTTAATTTTTCGGCTTTCGGCTTTTCCTCTTCGGATAATTTTTTCCCTCGAAAATAAACTGAGTCCGGAGACTGGCGGTGCCATGCAGCATAGCGGGACCAGCGCGTTGAATCCTACGCCAGAACGGCCCCGCCGGCGCGAATGTCTCGGGCCGTCGAGGTCTGCTGCTTTGTCATAAAAGAAAGTTTCGAAGGGCATGTCATGGGTGCGATCATACCAGCACTAATGCACCGGATTCCATCAGAACTCCGCAGTTAAGCATGCTTGGGCGAGAGTAGTACTAGGATGGGTGACCCTCTGGGAAGTCCTCGTGTTGCACCCCTTTAATTTTTTGCCCGCTTTTTTATTTTTTGATAATATTTATTTTTAATTTTTCGGCTTTTGGCTTTTCCTCTTCGGATAATTTTTTTCCTCCGAAAATAAACTGAGTCCGAAGACTGGCGGTGCCATGCAGCATAGCGGGACCAGCGCGTTGAATCCTACGCCAGAACGGCCCCGGCGGTGCGAATGTCTCGGGCCGTCGAGACCTGCTGCTTTGTCATAAAAGGGAGTTTCGAAGGGCTTGTCATGGGTGCGATCATACCAGCACTAACGCACCGGATCCCATCAGAACTCCGCAGTTAAGCGTGCTTGGGCGAGAGTAGTACTAGGATGGGTGACCCCATGGGAAGTCCTCGTGTTGCACCCCTTTTATTTTTTGCCCGCTTTTTTATTTTTTGATAATATTTATTTTTAATTTTTTGGATTTCGGCTTTTCCTCTTCGGATAATTTTTTCCCCCGAAAATAAACTGAGTCCGGAGACTGGCGGTGCCATGCAGCATAGCGGGACCAGCGCGTTGAATCCTACGCCAGAACGGCCCCGCCGGCGCGAATGTCTCGGGCCGTCGAGGTCTGCTGCTTTGTCATAAAAGGAAGTTTCGAAGGGCATGTCATGGGTGCGATCATACCAGCACTAATGCACCGGATTCCATCAGAACTCCGCAGTTAAGCATGCTTGGGCGAGAGTAGTACTAGGATGGGTGACCCTCTGGGAAGTCCTCGTGTTGCACCCCTTTAATTTTTTGCCCGCTTTTTTATTTTTTGATAATATTTATTTTTAATTTTTCGGCTTTCGGCTTTTCCTCTTCGGATAATTTTTTCCCCCGAAAATAAACTGAGTCCGGAGACTGGCGGTGCCATGCAGCATAGCGGGACCAGCGCGTTGAATCCTACGCCAGAACGGCCCCGCCGGCGCGAATGTCTCGGGCCGTCGAGGTCTGCTGCTTTGTCATAAAAGAAAGTTTCGAAGGGCATGTCATGGGTGCGATCATACCAGCACTAATGCACCGGATTCCATCAGAACTCCGCAGTTAAGCATGCTTGGGCGAGAGTAGTACTAGGATGGGTGACCCTCTGGGAAGTCCTCGTGTTGCACCCCTTTAATTTTTTGCCCGCTTTTTTATTTTTTGATAATATTTATTTTTAATTTTTCGGCTTTTGGCTTTTCCTCTTCGGATAATTTTTTTCCTCCGAAAATAAACTGAGTCCGAAGACTGGCGGTGCCATGCAGCATAGCGGGACCAGCGCGTTGAATCCTACGCCAGAACGGCCCCGGCGGTGCGAATGTCTCGGGCCGTCGAGACCTGCTGCTTTGTCATAAAAGGGAGTTTCGAAGGGCTTGTCATGGGTGCGATCATACCAGCACTAACGCACCGGATCCCATCAGAACTCCGCAGTTAAGCGTGCTTGGGCGAGAGTAGTACTAGGATGGGTGACCCCATGGGAAGTCCTCGTGTTGCACCCCTTTTATTTTTTGCCCGCTTTTTTATTTTTTGATAATATTTATTTTTAATTTTTTGGATTTCGGCTTTTCCTCTTCGGATAATTTTTTCCCCCGAAAATAAACTGAGTCCGGAGACTGGCGGTGCCATGCAGCATAGCGGGACCAGCGCGTTGAATCCTACGCCAGAACGGCCCCGCCGGCGCGAATGTCTCGGGCCGTCGAGGTCTGCTGCTTTGTCATAAAAGGAAGTTTCGAAGGGCATGTCATGGGTGCGATCATACCAGCACTAATGCACCGGATTCCATCAGAACTCCGCAGTTAAGCATGCTTGGGCGAGAGTAGTACTAGGATGGGTGACCCTCTGGGAAGTCCTCGTGTTGCACCCCTTTAATTTTTTGCCCGCTTTTTTATTTTTTGATAATATTTATTTTTAATTTTTCGGCTTTCGGCTTTTCCTCTTCGGATAATTTTTTCCCCCGAAAATAAACTGAGTCCGGAGACTGGCGGTGCCATGCAGCATAGCGGGACCAGCGCGTTGAATCCTACGCCAGAACGGCCCCGCCGGCGCGAATGTCTCGGGCCGTCGAGGTCTGCTGCTTTGTCATAAAAGGAAGTTTCGAAGGGCATGTCATGGGTGCGATCATACCAGCACTAATGCACCGGATTCCATCAGAACTCCGCAGTTAAGCATGCTTGGGCGAGAGTAGTACTAGGATGGGTGACCCTCTGGGAAGTCCTCGTGTTGCACCCCTTTAATTTTTTGCCCGCTTTTTTATTTTTTGATAATATTTATTTTTAATTTTTCGGCTTTCGGCTTTTCCTCTTCGGATAATTTTTTCCCCCGAAAATAAACTGAGTCCGGAGTCTGGCGGTGCCATGCAGCATAGCGGGACCAGCGCGTTGAATCCTACGCCAGAACGGCCCCGCCGGCGCGAATGTCTCGGGCCGTCGAGGTCTGCTGCTTTGTCATAAAAGAAAGTTTCGAAGGGCATGTCATGGGTGCGATCATACCAGCACTAATGCACCGGATTCCATCAGAACTCCGCAGTTAAGCATGCTTGGGCGAGAGTAGTACCAGGATGGGTGACCCTCTGGGAAGTCCTCGTGTTGCACCCCTATAATTTTTTGCCCGCTTTTTTATTTTTTGATAATATTTATTTTTAATTTTTCGGCTTTTGGCTTTTCCACTCCGGATAATTTTTTTCCTCCGAAAATAAACTGAGTCCAGAGACTGGCGGTGCCATGCAGCATAGCGGGACCAGCGCGTTGAATCCTACGCCAGAACGGCCCCGGCGGTGCGAATGTCTCGGGCCGTCGAGACCTGCTGCTTTGTCATAAAAGGGAGTTTCGAAGGGCTTGTCATGGGTGCGATCATACCAGCACTAACGCACCGGATCCCATCAGAACTCCGCAGTTAAGCGTGCTTGGGCGAGAGTAGTACTAGGATGGGTGACCCCATGGGAAGTCCTCGTGTTGCACCCCTTTTATTTTTTGCCCGCTTTTTTATTTTTTGATAATATTTATTTTTAATTTTTCGGATTTCGGCTTTTCCTCTTCGGATAATTTTTTCCCCCGAAAATAAACTGAGTCCGGAGACTGGCGGTGCCATGCAGCATAGCGGGACCAGCGCGTTGAATCCTACGCCAGAACGGCCCCGCCGGCGCGAATGTCTCGGGCCGTCGAGGTCTGCTGCTTTGTCATAAAAGGAAGTTTCGAAGGGCATGTCATGGGTGCGATCATACCAGCACTAATGCACCGGATTCCATCAGAACTCCGCAGTTAAGCATGCTTGGGCGAGAGTAGTACTAGGATGGGTGACCCTCTGGGAAGTCCTCGTGTTGCACCCCTTTAATTTTTTGCCCGCTTTTTTATTTTTTGATAATATTTATTTTTAATTTTTCGGCTTTCGGCTTTTCCTCTTCGGATAATTTTTTCCCCCAAAAATAAACTGAGTCCGGAGACTGGCGGTGCCATGCAGCATAGCGGGACCAGCGTGTTGAATCCTACGCCAGAACGGCCCCGCCGGCGCGAATGTCTCGGGCCGTCGAGGTCTGCTGCTTTGTCATAAAAGGAAGTTTCGAAGGGCATGTCATGGGTGCGATCATACCAGCACTAATGCACCGGATTCCATCAGAACTCCGCAGTTAAGCATGCTTGGGCGAGAGTAGTACTAGGATGGGTGACCCTCTGGGAAGTCCTCGTGTTGCACCTCTTTAATTTTTTGCCCGCTTTTTTATTTTTTGATAATATTTATTTTTAATTTTTCGGCTTTTGGCTTTTCCACTCCGGATAATTTTTTTCCTCCGAAAATAAACTGAGTCCAGAGACTGGCGGTGCCATGCAGCATAGCGGGACCAGCGCGTTGAATCCTACGCCAGAACGGCCCCGGCGGTGCGAATGTCTCGGGCCGTCGAGACCTGCTGCTTTGTCATAAAAGGGAGTTTCGAAGGGCTTGACATGGGTGCGATCATACCAGCACTAATGCACCGGATCCCATCAGAACTCCGCAGTTAAGCGTGCTTGGGCGAGAGTAGTACTAGGATGGTTGACCCCCTGGGAAGTCCTCGTCTTGCACCCCTTTTATTTTTTGCCCGCTTTTTTATTTTTCGATAATATTTATTTTTAATTTTTCGGCTTTCGGCTTTTCCTCTTCGGATAATTTTTTCCTCCAAAAATAAACTGAGTCCGGAGACTAGCGGTGCCTTGCAGTATAGCGGGACCAGCGCGTTGAATCCTACGCCAGAACAGCCCCGCCGGCGCGAATGTCTCGGGCCGTCGAGGTCTGCTGCTTTGTCATAAAAGGAAGTTTCGAAGGGCATGTCATGGGTGCGATCATACCAGCACTAATGCACCGGATTCCATCAGAACTCCGCAGTTAAGCATGCTTGGGCGAGAGTAGTACTAGGATGGGTGACCCTCTGGGAAGTCCTCGTGTTGCACCCCTTTAATTTTTTGCCCGCTTTTTTATTTTTTGATAATATTTATTTTTAATTTTTCGGCTTTTGGCTTTTCCACTCCGGATAATTTTTTTCCTCCGAAAATAAACTGAGTTCGGAGACTGGCGGTGCCGTGCAGCATAGCGGGACCAGCGCGTTGAATTTTACGCCAGAACGGCCCCGGCGGCGCGAATGTCTCGGGCCGTCGAGACCGGCTGCTTTGTCATAAAAAGGAGTTTCGAAGGGCTTGTCATGGGTGCGATCATACCAGCACTAATGCGCCGGATCCCATCAGAACTCCGCAGTTAAGCGTGCTTGGGCGAGAGTAGTACTAGGATGGGTGACCCCCCAAGAACTCCTCGTGTTGCACCCCTTTTATTTTTTGCCCTTTTTTTATTTTTTGATAATATTTATTTTTAATTTTTCGGCTTTTGGTTTTTCCACTTCGGATAATTTTTTTTCCACGAAAATAAACTGAGTCCGGAGACTGGCGGTGCCATGCAGCATAGCGGGACCAGCGCGTTGAATCCAACGCCAGAACGGCCCCGGCGGCGCGAATGTCTCGGGCCGTCGAGACCGGCTGCTTTGTCATAAAAGGGAGTTTCGAAGGGCTTGTCATGGGTGCGATCATACCGGCACTAATGCACCGGATCCCATCAGAACTCCGCAGTTAAGCGTGCTTGGGCGAGAGTAGCACTAGGATGGGTGACCACCTGGGAAGTCCTCGTGTTGCACCCCTTTTATTTTTTGCCCTTTTTTTATTTTTTGATAATATTTATTTTTAATTTTTCGGCTTTTGGCTCTTCCACTTCGGATAATTTTTTTTCCACGAAAATAAACTGAGTCCGGAGACTGGCGGTGCCATGCAGCATAGCGGGACCAGCGCGTTGAATCCTACGCCAGAACGGCCCCGGCGGTGCGAATGTCTCGGGCCGTCGAGACCGGCTGCTTTGTCATAAATGGGAGTTTCGAAGGGCTTGTCATGGGTGCGATCATACCAGCACTAATGCACCGGATTCCATCAGAACTCCGCAGTTAAGCATGCTTGGGCGAGAGTAGTACTACGATGGGTGACCCTCTGGGAAGTCCTCGTGTTGCACCCCTTTAATTTTTTGCCCGCTTTTTTATTTTTTGATAATATTTATTTTTAATTTTTCGGCTTTTGGCTTTTCCACTCCGGATAATTTTTTTCCTCCGAAAATAAACTGAGTTCGGAGACTGGCGGTGCCATACGGCATAGCGGGACCAGCGCGTTGAATTTTACGCCAGAACGGCCCCGGCAGCGCGAATGTCTCGGGCCGTCGAGACCGGCTGCTTTCTCATAAAAAGGAGTTTCGAAGGGCTTGTCATGGGTGCGATCATACCAGCACTAATGCGCCGGATCCCATCAGAACTCCGCAGTTAAGCGTGCTTGGGCGAGAGTAGTACTAGGATGGGTGACCCCCCAGGAAGTCCTCGTGTTGCACCCCTTTTATTTTTTGCCCGCTTTTTTATTTTTTGATAATATTTATTTTTAATTTTTTGGATTTCGGCTTTTCCTCTTCGGATAATTTTTTCCCCCGAAAATAAACTGAGTACGGAGACTGGCGGTGCCATGCAGCATAGCGGGACCAGCGCGTTGAATCCTACGCCAGAACGGCCCCGCCGGCGCGAATGTCTCGGGCCGTCGAGGTCTGCTGCTTTGTCATAAAAGGAAGTTTCGAAGGGCATGTCATGGGTGCGATCATACCAGCACTAATGCACCGGATTCCATCAGAACTCCGCAGTTAAGCATGCTTGGGCGAGAGTAGTACTAGGATGGGTGACCCTCTGGGAAGTCCTCGTGTTGCACCCCTTTAATTTTTTGCCCGCTTTTTTATTTTTTGATAATATTTATTTTTAATTTTTCGGCTTTCGGCTTTTCCTCTTCGGATAATTTTTTCCCCCGAAAATAAACTGAGTCCGGAGTCTGGCGGTGCCATGCAGCATAGCGGGACCAGCGCGTTGAATCCTACGCCAGAACGGCCCCGCCGGCGCGAATGTCTCGGGCCGTCGAGGTCTGCTGCTTTGTCATAAAAGAAAGTTTCGAAGGGCATGTCATGGGTGCGATCATACCAGCACTAATGCACCGGATTCCATCAGAACTCCGCAGTTAAGCATGCTTGGGCGAGAGTAGTACCAGGATGGGTGACCCTCTGGGAAGTCCTCGTGTTGCACCCCTATAATTTTTTGCCCGCTTTTTTATTTTTTGATAATATTTATTTTTAATTTTTCGGCTTTTGGCTTTTCCACTCCGGATAATTTTTTTCCTCCGAAAATAAACTGAGTCCAGAGACTGGCGGTGCCATGCAGCATAGCGGGACCAGCGCGTTGAATCCTACGCCAGAACGGCCCCGGCGGTGCGAATGTCTCGGGCCGTCGAGACCTGCTGCTTTGTCATAAAAGGGAGTTTCGAAGGGCTTATCATGGGTGCGATCATACCAGCACTAACGCACCGGATCCCATCAGAACTCCGCAGTTAAGCGTGCTTGGGCGAGAGTAGTACTAGGATGGGTGACCCCATGGGAAGTCCTCGTGTTGCACCCCTTTTATTTTTTGCCCGCTTTTTTATTTTTTGATAATATTTATTTTTAATTTTTCGGATTTCGGCTTTTCCTCTTCGGATAATTTTTTCCCCCGAAAATAAACTGAGTCCGGAGACTGGCGGTGCCATGCAGCATAGCGGGACCAGCGCGTTGAATCCTACGCCAGAACGGCCCCGCCGGCGCGAATGTCTCGGGCCGTCGAGGTCTGCTGCTTTGTCATAAAAGGAAGTTTCGAAGGGCATGTCATGGGTGCGATCATACCAGCACTAATGCACCGGATTCCATCAGAACTCCGCAGTTAAGCATGCTTGGGCGAGAGTAGTACTAGGATGGGTGACCCTCTGGGAAGTCCTCGTGTTGCACCCCT
Organism: Phoenix dactylifera; assembly: GCF_051530095.1. Classification (NCBI taxonomy): domain Eukaryota; kingdom Viridiplantae; phylum Streptophyta; class Magnoliopsida; order Arecales; family Arecaceae; genus Phoenix; species Phoenix dactylifera. The sequence goes on along the minus strand of NC_143193.1, from coordinate 33,706,766 downwards.
TTAATTTTTTGCCCGCTTTTTTATTTTTTGATAATATTTATTTTTAATTTTTCGGCTTTCGGCTTTTCCTCTTCGGATAATTTTTTCCCCCAAAAATAAACTGAGTCCGGAGACTGGCGGTGCCATGCAGCATAGCGGGACCAGCGTGTTGAATCCTACGCCAGAACGACCCCGCCGGCGCGAATGTCTCGGGCCGTCGAGGTCTGCTGCTTTGTCATAAAAGGAAGTTTCGAAGGGCATGTCATGGGTGCGATCATACCAGCACTAATGCACCGGATTCCATCAGAACTCCGCAGTTAAGCATGCTTGGGCGAGAGTAGTACTAGGATGGGTGACCCTCTGGGAAGTCCTCGTGTTGCACCTCTTTAATTTTTTGCCCGCTTTTTTATTTTTTGATAATATTTATTTTTAATTTTTCGGCTTTTGGCTTTTCCACTCCGGATAATTTTTTTCCTCCGAAAATAAACTGAGTCCAGAGACTGGCAGTGCCATGCAGCATAGCGGGACCAGCGCGTTGAATCCTACGCCATAACGGCCCCGGCGGTGCGAATGTCTCGGGCCGTCGAGACCTGCTGCTTTGTCATAAAAGGGAGTTTCGAAGGGCTTGACATGGGTGCGATCATACCAGCACTAATGCACCGGATCCCATCAGAACTCCGCAGTTAAGCGTGCTTGGGCGAGAGTAGTACTAGGATGGTTGACCCCCTGGGAAGTCCTCGTCTTGCACCCCTTTTATTTTTTGCCCGCTTTTTTATTTTTCGATAATATTTATTTTTAATTTTTCGGCTTTCGGCTTTTCCTCTTCGGATAATTTTTTCCTCCAAAAATAAACTGAGTCCGGAGACTAGCGGTGCCTTGCAGTATAGCGGGACCAGCGCGTTGAATCCTACGCCAGAACAGCCCCGCCGGCGCGAATGTCTCGGGCCGTCGAGGTCTGCTGCTTTGTCATAAAAGGAAGTTTCGAAGGGCATGTCATGGGTGCGATCATACCAGCACTAATGCACCGGATTCCATCAGAACTCCGCAGTTAAGCATGCTTGGGCGAGAGTAGTACTAGGATGGGTGACCCTCTGGGAAGTCCTCGTGTTGCACCCCTTTAATTTTTTGCCCGCTTTTTTATTTTTTGATAATATTTATTTTTAATTTTTCGGCTTTTGGCTTTTCCACTCCGGATAATTTTTTTCCTCCGAAAATAAACTGAGTTCGGAGACTGGCGGTGCCGTGCAGCATAGCGGGACCAGCGCGTTGAATTTTACGCCAGAACGGCCCCGGCGGCGCGAATGTCTCGGGCCGTCGAGACCGGCTGCTTTGTCATAAAAAGGAGTTTCGAAGGGCTTGTCATGGGTGCGATCATACCAGCACTAATGCGTCGGATCCCATCAGAACTCCGCAGTTAAGCGTGCTTGGGCGAGAGTAGTACTAGGATGGGTGACCCCCCAAGAACTCCTCGTGTTGCACCCCTTTTATTTTTTGCCCTTTTTTTATTTTTTGATAATATTTATTTTTAATTTTTCGGCTTTTGGTTTTTCCACTTCGGATAATTTTTTTTCCACGAAAATAAACTGAGTCCGGAGACTGGCGGTGCCATGCAGCATAGCGGGACCAGCGCGTTGAATCCAACGCCAGAACGGCCCCGGCGGCGCGAATGTCTCGGGCCGTCGAGACCGGCTGCTTTGTCATAAAAGGGAGTTTCGAAGGGCTTGTCATGGGTGCGATCATACCGGCACTAATGCACCGGATCCCATCAGAACTCCGCAGTTAAGCGTGCTTGGGCGAGAGTAGCACTAGGATGGGTGACCACCTGGGAAGTCCTCGTGTTGCACCCCTTTTATTTTTTGCCCTTTTTTTATTTTTTGATAATATTTATTTTTAATTTTTCGGCTTTTGGCTCTTCCACTTCGGATAATTTTTTTTCCACGAAAATAAACTGAGTCCGGAGACTGGCGGTGCCATGCAGCATAGCGGGACCAACGCGTTGAATCCTACGCCAGAACGGCCCCGGCGGCGCGAATGTCTCGGGCCGTCGAGACCGGCTGCTTTGTCATAAATGGGAGTTTCGAAGGGCTTGTCATGGGTGCGATCATACCAGCACTAATGCACCGGATTCCATCAGAACTCCGCAGTTAAGCATGCTTGGGCGAGAGTAGTACTACGATTGGTGACCCTCTGGGAAGTCCTCGTGTTGCACCCCTTTAATTTTTTGCCCGCTTTTTTATTTTTTGATAATATTTATTTTTAATTTTTCGGCTTTTGGCTTTTCCACTCCGGATAATTTTTTTCTTCCGAAAATAAACTGAGTTCGGAGACTGGCGGTGCCATACAGCATAGCGGGACCAGCGCGTTGAATTTTACGCCAGAACGGCCCCGGCAGCGCGAATGTCTCGGGCCGTCGAGACCGGCTGCTTTCTCATAAAAAGGAGTTTCGAAGGGCTTGTCATGGGTGCGATCATACCAGCACTAATGCGTCGGATCCCATCAGAACTCCGCAGTTAAGCGTGCTTGGGCGAGAGTAGTACTAGGATGGGTGACCCCCCAAGAACTCCTCGTGTTGCACCCCTTTTATTTTTTGCCCTTTTTTTATTTTTTGATAATATTTATTTTTAATTTTTCGGCTTTTGGTTTTTCCACTTCGGATAATTTTTTTTCCACGAAAATAAACTGAGTCCGGAGACTGGCGGTGCCATGCAGCATAGCGGGACCAGCGCGTTGAATCCAACGCCAGAACGGCCCCGGCGGCGCGAATGTCTCGGGCCGTCGAGACCGGCTGCTTTGTCATAAAAGGGAGTTTCGAAGGGCTTGTCATGGGTGCGCTCATACCGGCACTAATGCGCCGGATCCCATCAGAACTCCGCAGTTAAGCGTGCTTGGGCGAGAGTAGCACTAGGATGGGTGACCACCTGGGAAGTCCTCGTGTTGCACCCCTTTTATTTTTTGCCCTTTTTTTATTTTTTGATAATATTTATTTTTAATTTTTCGGCTTTTGGCTCTTCCACTTCGGATAATTTTTTTTCCACGAAAATAAACTGAGTCCGGAGACTGGCGGTGCCATGCAGCATAGCGGGACCAGCGCGTTGAATCCTACGCCAGAACGGCCCCGGCGGCGCGAATGTCTCGGGCCGTCGAGACCGGCTGCTTTGTCATAAATGGGAGTTTCGAAGGGCTTGTCATGGGTGCGATCATACCAGCACTAATGCACCGGATTCCATCAGAACTCCGCAGTTAAGCATGCTTGGGCGAGAGTAGTACTACGATGGGTGACCCTCTGGGAAGTCCTCGTGTTGCACCCCTTTAATTTTTTGCCCGCTTTTTTATTTTTTGATAATATTTATTTTTAATTTTTCGGCTTTTGGCTTTTCCACTCCGGATAATTTTTTTCTTCCGAAAATAAACTGAGTTCGGAGACTGGCGGTGCCATACAGCATAGCGGGACCAGCGCGTTGAATTTTACGCCAGAACGGCCCCGGCAGCGCGAATGTCTCGGGCCGTCGAGACCGGCTGCTTTCTCATAAAAAGGAGTTTCGAAGGGCTTGTCATGGGTGCGATCATACCAGCACTAATGCGCCGGATCCCATCAGAACTCCGCAGTTAAGCGTGCTTGGGCGAGAGTAGTACTAGGATGGGTGATCCCCCAGGAAGTCCTCGTGTTGCACCCCTTTTATTTTTTGCCCTTTTTTTATTTTTTGATAATATTTATTTTTAATTTTTCAGCTTTTGGCTTTTCCACTTCGGATAATTTTTTTTCCACGAAAATAAACTGAGTCCGGAGACTGGCGGTGCCATGCAGCATGGCGGGACCAGCGCGTTGAATCCTACGCCAGAACGGCCCCGGCGGCGCGAATGTCTCGGGCCGTCGAGACCGGCTGCTTTGTCATAAAAGGGAGTTCGAAGGGCTTGTCATGGGTGCGGTCATACCAGCACTAATGCACCGGATCCCATCAAAACTCCGCAGTTAAGCGTGCTTGGGCGAGAGTAGCACTAGGATGGTGACCACCTGGGAAGTCCTCGTGTTGCACCCCTTTTATTTTTTGCCCCTTTTTTTATTTTTTGATAATATTTATTTTTAATTTTTCGGCTTTTGGCTTTTCCTCTTCGGATAATTTTTTTCCTCCGAAAATAAACTGAGTCTGTAGACTGGCGGTGCCATGCAGCATAGCGGGACCAGCGCGTTGAATCCTACGCCAGAACGGCCCCGGCGGTGCGAATGTCTCGGGCCGTCGAGACCTGCTGCTTTGTCATAAAAGGGAGTTTCGACGGGCTTGTCATGGGTGCGATCACACCAGCACTAATGCACCAGATCCCATCAGAACTCCGCAGTTATGCGTGCATGGGTGAGAGTAGTACTAGGATGGTTGACCCCCTGGGAAGTCCTCGTGTTGCACCCCTTTTATTTTTTGCCCGCTTTTTTATTTTTTGATAATATTTATTTTTAATTTTTCGGCTTTCGGCTTTTCCTCTTCGGATAATTTTTTCTCCCGAAAATAAACTGAGTCCGGAGACTGGCGGTGCCATGCAGCATAGCGGGACCAGCGCGTTGAATCCTACGCCAGAACGGCCCCGCCGGCGCGAATGTCTCGGGCCGTCGAGGTCTGCTGCTTTGTCATAAAAGAAAGTTTCGAAGGGCATGTCATGGGTGCGATCATACCAGCACTAATGCACCGGATTCCATCAGAACTCCGCAGTTAAGCATGCTTGGGCGAGAGCAGTACTAGGATGGGTGACCCTCTGGGAAGTCCTCGTGTTGCACCCCTTTAATTTTTTGCCCGCTTTTTTATTTTTTGATAATATTTATTTTTAATTTTTCGGCTTTCGGCTTTTCCTCTTCGGATAATTTTTTCCCCCAAAAATAAACTGAGTCCGGAGACTGGCGGTGCCATGCAGCATAGCGGGACCAGCGCGTTGAATCCTACGCCAGAACGGCCCCGCCGGCGCGAATGTCTCGGGCCGTCGAGGTCTGCTGCTTTGTCATAAAAGGAAGTTTCGAAGGGCATGTCATGGGTGCGATCATACCAGCACTAATGCACCGGATTCCATCAGAACTCCGCAGTTAAGCATGCTTGGGCGAGAGTAGTACTAGGATGGGTGACCCTCTGGGAAGTCCTCGTGTTGCACCCCTTTAATTTTTTGCCCGCTTTTTTATTTTTTGATAATATTTATTTTTAATTTTTCGGCTTTTGGCTTTTCCTCTTCGGATAATTTTTTTCCTCCGAAAATAAACTGAGTCCGAAGACTGGCGGTGCCATGCAGCATAGCGGGACCAGCGCGTTGAATCCTACGCCAGAACGGCCCCGGCGGTGCGAATGGCTCGGGCCGTCGAGACCTGCTGCTTTGTCATAAAAGGGAGTTTCGAAGGGCTTGTCATGGGTGCGATCATACCAGCAATAACGCACCGGATCCCATCAGAACTCCGCAGTTAAGCGTGCTTGGGCGAGAGTAGTACTAGGATGGGTGACCCCATGGGAAGTCCTCATGTTGCACCCCTTTTATTTTTTGCCCGCTTTTTTATTTTTTGATAATATTTATTTTTAATTTTTCGGATTTCGGCTTTTCCTCTTCGGATAATTTTTTCTCCCGAAAATAAACTGAGTCCGGAGACTGGCGGTGCCATGCAGCATAGCGGGACCAGCGCGTTGAATCCTACGCCAGAACGGCCCCGCCGGCGCGAATGTCTCGGGCCGTCGAGGTCTGCTGCTTTGTCATAAAAGAAAGTTTCGAAGGGCATGTCATGGGTGCGATCATACCAGCACTAATGCACCGGATTCCATCAGAACTCCGCAGTTAAGCATGCTTGGGCGAGAGTAGTACTAGGATGGGTGACCCTCTGGGAAGTCCTCGTGTTGCACCCCTTTAATTTTTTGCCCGCTTTTTTATTTTTTGATAATATTTATTTTTAATTTTTCGGCTTTCGGCTTTTCCTCTTCGGATAATTTTTTCCCCCAAAAATAAACTGAGTCCGGAGACTGGCGGTGCCATGCAGCATAGCGGGACCAGCGCGTTGAATCCTACGCCAGAACGGCCCCGCCGGCGCGAATGTCTCGGGCCGTCGAGGTCTGCTGCTTTGTCATAAAAGGAAGTTTCGAAGGGCATGTCATGGGTGCGATCATACCAGCACTAATGCACCGGATTCCATCAGAACTCCGCAGTTAAGCATGCTTGGGCGAGAGTAGTACTAGGATGGGTGACCCTCTGGGAAGTCCTCGTGTTGCACCCCTTTAATTTTTTGCTCGCTTTTTTATTTTTTGATAATATTTATTTTTAATTTTTCGGCTTTTGGCTTTTCCACTCCGGATAATTTTTTTCCTCCGAAAATAAACTGAGTCCAGAGACTGGCGGTGCCATGCAGCATAGCGGGACCAGCGCGTTGAATCCTACGCCAGAACGGCCCCGGCGGTGCGAATGTCTCGGGCCGTCGAGACCTGCTGCTTTGTCATAAAAGGGAGTTTCGAAGGGCTTGACATGGGTGCGATCATACCAGCACTAATGCACCGGATCCCATCAGAACTCCGCAGTTAAGCGTGCTTGGGCGAGAGTAGTACTAGGATGGTTGACCCCCTGGGAAGTCCTCGTGTTGCACCCCTTTTATTTTTTGCCCGCTTTTTTATTTTTTGATAATATTTATTTTTAATTTTTCGGCTTTCGGCTTTTCCTCTTCGGATAATTTTTTCCCCCGAAAATAAACTGAGTCCGAAGACTAGCGGTGCCATGCAGTATAGCGGGACCAGCGCGTTGAATCCTACGCCAGAACGGCCCCGCCGGCACGAATGTCTCGGGCCGTCGAGGTCTGCTGCTTTATCATAAAAGGAAGTTTCGAAGGGCATGTCATGGGTGCGATCATACCAGCACTAATGCACCGGATTCCATCAGAACTCCGCAGTTAAGCATGCTTGGGCGAGAGTAGTACTAGGATGGGTGACCCTCTGGGAAGTCCTCGTGTTGCACCCCTTTAATTTTTTGCCCGCTTTTTTATTTTTTGATAATATTTATTTTTAATTTTTCGGCTTTTGGCTTTTCCACTCCGGATAATTTTTTTCCTCCGAAAATAAACTGAGTTCGGAGACTGGCGGTGCCGTGCAGCATAGCGGGACCAGCGCGTTGAATTTTACGCCAGAACGGCCCCAGCGGCGCGAATGTCTCGGGCCGTCGAGACCGGCTGCTTTGTCATAAAAAGGAGTTTCGAAGGGCTTGTCATGGGTGCGATCATACCAGCACTAATGCGCCGGATCCCATCAGAACTCCGCAGTTAAGCGTGCTTGGGCGAGAGTAGTACTAGGATGGGTGACCCCCCAGGAAGTCCTCGTGTTGCACCCCTTTTATTTTTTGCCCTTTTTTTATTTTTTGATAATATTTATTTTTAATTTTTCGGCTTTTGATTTTTCCACTTCGGATAATTTTTTTTCCACGAAAATAAACTGAGTCCGGAGACTGGCGGTGCCATGCAGCATAGCGGGACCAGCGCGTTGAATCCAACGCCAGAACGGCCCCGGCGGCGCGAATGTCTCGGGCCGTCGAGACCGGCTGCTTTGTCATAAAAAGGAGTTTCGAAGGGCTTGTCATCGGTGCGATCATACCGGCACTAATGCACCGGATCCCATCAGAACTCCGCAGTTAAGCGTGCTTGGGCGAAAGTAGCACTAGGATGGGTGACCACCTGGGAAGTCCTCGTGTTGCACCCCTTTTATTTTTTGCCCTTTTTTTATTTTTTGATAATATTTATTTTTAATTTTTTGGCTTTTGGCTTTTCCACTTCGGATAATTTTTTTTCCACGAAAATAAACTGAGTCCGGAGGCTGGCGGTGCCATGCAGCATAGCGGGACCAGCGCGTTGAATCCTACGCCAGAACGGCCCCGGCGGCGCGAATGTCTCGGGCCGTCGAGACCTGCTGCTTTGTCATAAAAGGGAGTTTCGAAGGGCTTGTCATGGGTGCGATCATACCAGCACTAATGCACCGGATCCCATCAGAACTCCGCAGTTAAGCGTGCTTGGGCGAGAGTAGTACTAGGATGGGTGACCCCATGGGAAGTCCTCGTGTTGCACCCCTTTTATTTTTTGCTCGCTTTTTCATTTTTTGATAATATTTATTTTTAATTTTTTGGATTTCGGCTTTTCCTCTTCGGATAATTTTTTCCCCCGAAAATAAACTGAGTCCGGCGACTGGCGGTGCCATGCAGCATAGCGGGACCAGCGCGTTGAATCCTACGCCAGAACGGCCCCGCCGGCGCGAATGTCTCGGGCCGTCGAGGTCTGCTGCTTTGTCATAAAAGGAAGTTTCGAAGGGCATGTCATGGGTGCGATCATACCAGCACTAATGCACCGGATTCCATCAGAACTCCGCAGTTAAGCATGCTTGGGCGAGAGTAGTACTAGGATGGGTGACCCTCTGGGAAGTCCTCGTGTTGCACCCCTTTAATTTTTTGCCCGCTTTTTTATTTTTTGATAATATTTATTTTTAATTTTTCGGCTTTTGGCTTTTCCACTCCGGATAATTTTTTTCCTCCGAAAATAAACTGAGTCCAGAGACTGGCGGTGCCATGCAGCATAGCGGGACCAGCGCGTTGAATCCTACGCCAGAACGGCCCCGGCGGTGCGAATGTCTCGGGCCGTCGAGACCTGCTGCTTTGTCATAAAAGGGAGTTTCGAAGGGCTTGACATGGGTGCGATCATACCAGCACTAATGCACCGGATCCCATCAGAACTCCGCAGTTATGCGTGCTTGGGCGAGAGTAGTACTAGGATGGTTGACCCCCTGGGAAGTCCTCGTGTTGCACCCCTTTTATTTTTTGCCCGCTTTTTTATTTTTTGATAATATTTATTTTTAATTTTTCGGCTTTCGGCTTTTCCTCTTCGGATAATTTTTTCCCCCGAAAATAAACTGAGTCCGAAGACTAGCGGTGCCATGCAGTATAGCGGGACCAGCGCGTTGAATCCTACGCCAGAACGGCCCCGCCGGCACGAATGTCTCGGGCCGTCGAGGTCTGCTGCTTTATCATAAAAGGAAGTTTCGAAGGGCATGTCATGGGTGCGATCATACCAGCACTAATGCACCGGATTCCATCAGAACTCCGCAGTTAAGCATGCTTGGGCGAGAGTAGTACTAGGATGGGTGACCCTCTGGGAAGTCCTCGTGTTGCACCCCTTTAATTTTTTGCCCGCTTTTTTATTTTTTGATAATATTTATTTTTAATTTTTCGGCTTTCGGCTTTTCCACTCCGGATAATTTTTTTCCTCCGAAAATAAACTGAGTTCGGAGACTGGCGGTGCCGTGCAGCATAGCGGGACCAGCGCGTTGAATTTTACGCCAGAACGGCCCCAGCGGCGCGAATGTCTCGGGCCGTCGAGACCGGCTGCTTTGTCATAAAAAGGAGTTTCGAAGGGCTTGTCATGGGTGCGATCATACCAGCACTAATGCGCCGGATCCCATCAGAACTCCGCAGTTAAGCGTGCTTGGGCGAGAGTAGTACTAGGATGGGTGACCCCCCAGGAAGTCCTCGTGTTGCACCCCTTTTATTTTTTGCCCTTTTTTTATTTTTTGATAATATTTATTTTTAATTTTTCGGCTTTTGGTTTTTCCACTTCGGATAATTTTTTTTCCACGAAAATAAACTGAGTCCGGAGACTGGCGGTGCCATGCAGCATAGCGGGACCAGCGCGTTGAATCCAACGCCAGAACGGCCCCGGCGGCGCGAATGTCTCGGGCCGTCGAGACCGGCTGCTTTGTCATAAAAAGGAGTTTCGAAGGGCTTGTCATCGGTGCGATCATACCGGCACTAATGCACCGGATCCCATCAGAACTCCGCAGTTAAGCGTGCTTGGGCGAAAGTAGCACTAGGATGGGTGACCACCTGGGAAGTCCTCGTGTTGCACCCCTTTTATTTTTTGCCCTTTTTTTATTTTTTGATAATATTTATTTTTAATTTTTTGGCTTTTGGCTTTTCCACTTCGGATAATTTTTTTTCCACGAAAATAAACTGAGTCCGGAGGCTGGCGGTGCCATGCAGCATAGCGGGACCAGCGCGTTGAATCCTACGCCAGAACGGCCCCGGCGGCAAGAATGTCTCGGGCCGTCGAGACCTGCTGCTTTGTCATAAAAGGGAGTTTCGAAGGGCTTGTCATGGGTGCGATCATACCAGCACTAATGCACCGGATCCCATCAGAACTCCGCAGTTAAGCGTGCTTGGGCGAGAGTAGTACTAGGATGGGTGACCCCATGGGAAGTCCTCGTGTTGCACCCCTTTTATTTTTTGCTCGCTTTTTCATTTTTTGATAATATTTATTTTTAATTTTTTGGATTTCGGCTTTTCCTCTTCGGATAATTTTTTCCCCCGAAAATAAACTGAGTCCGGCGACTGGCGGTGCCATGCAGCATAGCGGGACCAGCGCGTTGAATCCTACGCCAGAACGGCCCCGCCGGCGCGAATGTCTCGGGCCGTCGAGGTCTGCTGCTTTGTCATAAAAGGAAGTTTCGAAGGGCATGTCATGGGTGCGATCATACCAGCACTAATGCACCGGATTCCATCAGAACTCCGCAGTTAAGCATGCTTGGGCGAGAGTAGTACTAGGATGGGTGACCCTCTGGGAAGTCCTCGTGTTGCACCCCTTTAATTTTTTGCCCGCTTTTTTATTTTTTGATAATATTTATTTTTAATTTTTCGGCTTTTGGCTTTTCCACTCCGGATAATTTTTTTCCTCCGAAAATAAACTGAGTCCAGAGACTGGCGGTGCCATGCAGCATAGCGGGACCAGCGCGTTGAATCCTACGCCAGAACGGCCCCGGCGGTGCGAATGTCTCGGGCCGTCGAGACCTGCTGCTTTGTCATAAAAGGGAGTTTCGAAGGGCTTGACATGGGTGCGATCATACCAGCACTAATGCACCGGATCCCATCAGAACTCCGCAGTTAAGCGTGCTTGGGCGAGAGTAGTACTAGGATGGTTGACCCCCTGGGAAGTCCTCGTGTTGCACCCCTTTTATTTTTTGCCCGCTTTTTTATTTTTTGATAATATTTATTTTTAATTTTTCGGCTTTCGGCTTTTCCTCTTCGGATAATTTTTTCCCCCGAAAATAAACTGAGTCCGAAGACTAGCGGTGCCATGCAGTATAGCGGGACCAGCGCGTTGAATCCTACGCCAGAACGGCCCCGCCGGCACGAATGTCTCGGGCCGTCGAGGTCTGCTGCTTTATCATAAAAGGAAGTTTCGAAGGGCATGTCATGGGTGCGATCATACCAGCACTAATGCACCGGATTCCATCAGAACTCCGCAGTTAAGCATGCTTGGGCGAGAGTAGTACTAGGATGGGTGACCCTCTGGGAAGTCCTCGTGTTGCACCCCTTTAATTTTTTGCCCGCTTTTTTATTTTTTGATAATATTTATTTTTAATTTTTCGGCTTTTGGCTTTTCCACTCCGGATAATTTTTTTCCTCCGAAAATAAACTGAGTTCGGAGACTGGCGGTGCCGTGCAGCATAGCGGGACCAGCGCGTTGAATTTTACGCCAGAACGGCCCCAGCGGCGCGAATGTCTCGGGCCGTCGAGACCGGCTGCTTTGTCATAAAAAGGAGTTTCGAAGGGCTTGTCATGGGTGCGATCATACCAGCACTAATGCGCCGGATCCCATCAGAACTCCGCAGTTAAGCGTGCTTGGGCGAGAGTAGTACTAGGATGGGTGACCCCCCAGGAAGTCCTCGTGTTGCACCCCTTTTATTTTTTGCCCTTTTTTTATTTTTTGATAATATTTATTTTTAATTTTTCGGCTTTTGGTTTTTCCACTTCGGATAATTTTCTTTCCACGAAAATAAACTGAGTCCGGAGACTGGCGGTGCCATGCAGCATAGCGGGACCAGCGCGTTGAATCCAACGCCAGAACGGCCCCGGCGGCACGAATGTCTCGGGCCGTCGAGACCGGCTGCTTTGTCATAAAAAGGAGTTTCGAAGGGCTTGTCATCGGTGCGATCATACCGGCACTAATGCACCGGATCCCATCAGAACTCCGCAGTTAAGCGTGCTTGGGCGAAAGTAGCACTAGGATGGGTGACCACCTGGGAAGTCCTCGTGTTGCACCCCTTTTATTTTTTGCCCTTTTTTTATTTTTTGATAATATTTATTTTTAATTTTTTGGCTTTTGGCTTTTCCACTTCGGATAATTTTTTTTCCACGAAAATAAACTGAGTCCGGAGGCTGGCGGTGCCATGCAGCATAGCGGGACCAGCGCGTTGAATCCTACGCCAGAACGGCCCCGGCGGCGCGAATGTCTCGGGCCGTCGAGACCTGCTGCTTTGTCATAAAAGGGAGTTTCGAAGGGCTTGTCATGGGTGCGATCATACCAGCACTAATGCACCGGATCCCATCAGAACTCCGCAGTTAAGCGTGCTTGGGCGAGAGTAGTACTAGGATGGGTGACCCCATGGGAAGTCCTCGTGTTGCACCCCTTTTATTTTTTGCTCGCTTTTTCATTTTTTGATAATATTTATTTTTAATTTTTTGGATTTCGGCTTTTCCTCTTCGGATAATTTTTTCCCCCGAAAATAAACTGAGTCCGGCGACTGGCGGTGCCATGCAGCATAGCGGGACCAGCGCGTTGAATCCTACGCCAGAACGGCCCCGCCGGCGCGAATGTCTCGGGCCGTCGAGGTCTGCTGCTTTGTCATAAAAGGAAGTTTCGAAGGGCATGTCATGGGTGCGATCATACCAGCACTAATGCACCGGATTCCATCAGAACTCCGCAGTTAAGCATGCTTGGGCGAGAGTAGCACTAGGATGGGTGACCCTCTGGGAAGTCCTCGTGTTGCACCCCTTTAATTTTTTGCCCGCTTTTTTATTTTTTGATAATATTTATTTTTAATTTTTCGGCTTTTGGCTTTTCCACTCCGGATAATTTTTTTCCTCCGAAAATAAACTGAGTCCGGAGACTGGCGGTGCCATGCAGCATAGCGGGACCAGCGCGTTGAATCCTACGCCAGAACGGCCCCGGCGGTGCGAATGTCTCGGGCCGTCGAGACCTGCTGCTTTGTCATAAAAGGGAGTTTCGAAGGGCTTGACATGGGTGCGATCATACCAGCACTAATGCACCGGATCCCATCAGAACTCCGCAGTTAAGCGTGCTTGGGCGAGAGTAGTACTAGGATGGTTGACCCCCTGGGAAGTCCTCGTGTTGCACCCCTTTTATTTTTTGCCCGCTTTTTTATTTTTTGATAATATTTATTTTTAATTTTTCGGCTTTCGGCTTTTCCTCTTCGGATAATTTTTTCCCCCGAAAATAAACTGAGTCCGGAGACTGGCGGTGCCATGCAACATAGCGGGACCAGCGCGTTGAATCCTACGCCAGAACGGCCCCGCCGGCGCGAATGTCTCGGGCCGTCGAGGTCTGCTGCTTTGTCATAAAAGGAAGTTTCGAAGGGCATGTCATGGGTGCGATCATACCAGCACTAATGCAACGGATTCCATCAGAACTCCGCAGTTAAGCATGCTTGGGCGAGAGTAGTACTAGGATGGGTGACCCTCTGGGAAGTCCTCGTGTTGCACCCCTTTAATTTTTTGCCCGCTTTTTTATTTTTTGATAATATTTATTTTTAATTTTTCGGCTTTTGGCTTTTCCACTCCGGATAATTTTTTTCCTCCAAAAATAAACTGAGTTCGGAGACTGGCGGTGCCATGCAGCATAGCGGGACCAGCGCGTTGAATTTTACGCCAGAACGGCCCCGGCGGCGCGAATGTCTAGGGCCGTCGAGACCGGCTGCTTTGTCATAAAAGGGAGTTTCGAAGGGCTTGTCATGGGTGCGATCATACCAGCACTAATGCGCCGGATCCCATCAGAACTCCGCAGTAAAGCGTGCTTGGGCGAGAGTAGTACTAGGATGGGTGACCCCCCAGGAAGTCCTCGTGGTGCACCCCTTTTATTTTTTGCCCTTTCTTTATTTTTTGATAATATTTATTTTTAATTTTTCGGCTTTTGGCTTTTCCACTTCGGATAATTTTTTTTCCACGAAAATAAACTGAGTTCGGAGACTGGCGGTGCCATGCAGCATAGCGGGACCAGCGCGTTGAATCCTACGCCAGAACGGCCCCGGCGGCGCGAATGTCTCGGGCCGTCGATACCGGCTGCTTTGTCATAAAAGGGAGTTTCGAAGGGCTTGTCATGGGTGCGATCATACCGGCACTAATGCACCGGATCCCATCAGAACTCCGCAGTTAAGCGTGCTTGGGCGAGAGTAGCACTAGGATGGGTGACCACCTAGGAAGTTCTCGTGTTGCGCCCCTTTTATTTTTTGCCCGTTTTTTTATTTTTTGATAATATTTATTTTTAATTTTTCGGCTTTTGGCTTTTCCTCTTCGGATAATTTTTTTCCTCCGAAAATAAACTGAGTCCGGAGACTGGCGGTGCCATGCAGCATAGCGGGGCCAGCGCATTGAATCCTACGCCAGAACGCCCCCGGCGGCGCGAATGTCTCGGGCCGTCGAGACCGGCTGCTTTGTCATAAAAGGGAGTTTCGAAGGGCTTGTCATGGGTGCGATCATACCAGCACTAATGCACCGGATCCCATCAGAACTCCGCAGTTAAGCGTGCTTGGGCGAGAGTAGCACTAGGATGGGTGACCACCTGGGAAGTCCTCGTGTTGCACCCCTTTTATTTTTTGCCCTTTTTTTTATTTTTTGATAATATTTGTTTTTAATTTTTCGGCTTTTGGCTTTTCCTCTTCGGATTATTTTTTTCCTCTGAAAATAAACTGAGTCCGGAGACTGGCGGTGCCATGCAGCATAGCGGGACCAGCGTGTTGAATTCTACGCTAGAACGGCCCCGGCGGCGCGAATGTCTCGGGCCGTCGAGACCGGCTGCTTTGTCATAAAAAGGAGTTTCGAAGGGCTTGTCATGGGTGCGATCATACCAGTACTAATGCGCCGGATCACATCAGAACTCCGCAGTTAAGCGTGCTTGGGCGAGAGTAGTACTAGGATGGGTGACCCCCCAGGAAGTCCTCGTGTTGCACCCCTTTTATTTTTTGCCCTTTTTTTATTTTTTGATAATATTTATTTTTAATTTTTTGGCTTTTGGCTTTTTCCACTTCGGATAATTTTTTTTCCACGAAAATAAACTGAGTCCGGAGACTGGCGGTGCCATGCAGCATAGCGGGACCAGCGCGTTGAATCCTACGCCAGAACGGCCCCGGCGGTGCGAATGTCTCGGGCCGTCGAGACCTGCTGCTTTGTCATAAAAGGGAGTTTCGAAGGGCTTGACATGGGTGCGATCATACCAGCACTAATGCACCGGATCCCATCAGAACTCCGCAGTTAAGCGTGCTTGGGCGAGAGTAGTACTAGGATGGTTGACCCCCTGGGAAGTCCTCGTGTTGCACCCCTTTTATTTTTTGCCCGCTTTTTTATTTTTTGATAATATTTATTTTTAATTTTTCGGCTTTCGGCTTTTCCTCTTCGGATAATTTTTTCCCCCGAAAATAAACTGAGTCCGGAGACTGGCGGTGCCATGCAACATAGCGGGACCAGCGCGTTGAATCCTACGCCAGAACGGCCCCGCCGGCGCGAATGTCTCGGGCCGTCGAGGTCTGCTGCTTTGTCATAAAAGGAAGTTTCGAAGGGCATGTCATGGGTGCGATCATACCAGCACTAATGCAACGGATTCCATCAGAACTCCGCAGTTAAGCATGCTTGGGCGAGAGTAGTACTAGGATGGGTGACCCTCTGGGAAGTCCTCGTGTTGCACCCCTTTAATTTTTTGCCCGCTTTTTTATTTTTTGATAATATTTATTTTTAATTTTTCGGCTTTTGGCTTTTCCACTCCGGATAATTTTTTTCCTCCAAAAATAAACTGAGTTCGGAGACTGGCGGTGCCATGCAGCATAGCGGGACCAGCGCGTTGAATTTTACGCCAGAACGGCCCCGGCGGCGCGAATGTCTAGGGCCGTCGAGACCGGCTGCTTTGTCATAAAAGGGAGTTTCGAAGGGCTTGTCATGGGTGCGATCATACCAGCACTAATGCGCCGGATCCCATCAGAACTCCGCAGTAAAGCGTGCTTGGGCGAGAGTAGTACTAGGATGGGTGACCCCCCAGGAAGTCCTCGTGGTGCACCCCTTTTATTTTTTGCCCTTTCTTTATTTTTTGATAATATTTATTTTTAATTTTTCGGCTTTTGGCTTTTCCACTTCGGATAATTTTTTTTCCACGAAAATAAACTGAGTTCGGAGACTGGCGGTGCCATGCAGCATAGCGGGACCAGCGCGTTGAATCCTACGCCAGAACGGCCCCGGCGGCGCGAATGTCTCGGGCCGTCGATACCGGCTGCTTTGTCATAAAAGGGAGTTTCGAAGGGCTTGTCATGGGTGCGATCATACCGGCACTAATGCACCGGATCCCATCAGAACTCCGCAGTTAAGCGTGCTTGGGCGAGAGTAGCACTAGGATGGGTGACCACCTAGGAAGTTCTCGTGTTGCGCCCCTTTTATTTTTTGCCCGTTTTTTTATTTTTTGATAATATTTATTTTTAATTTTTCGGCTTTTGGCTTTTCCTCTTCGGATAATTTTTTTCCTCCGAAAATAAACTGAGTCCGGAGACTGGCGGTGCCATGCAGCATAGCGGGGCCAGCGCATTGAATCCTACGCCAGAACGCCCCCGGCGGCGCGAATGTCTCGGGCCGTCGAGACCGGCTGCTTTGTCATAAAAGGGAGTTTCGAAGGGCTTGTCATGGGTGCGATCATACCAGCACTAATGCACCGGATCCCATCAGAACTCCGCAGTTAAGCGTGCTTGGGCGAGAGTAGCACTAGGATGGGTGACCACCTGGGAAGTCCTCGTGTTGCACCCCTTTTATTTTTTGCCCTTTTTTTTATTTTTTGATAATATTTGTTTTTAATTTTTCGGCTTTTGGCTTTTCCTCTTCGGATTATTTTTTTCCTCTGAAAATAAACTGAGTCCGGAGACTGGCGGTGCCATGCAGCATAGCGGGACCAGCGTGTTGAATTCTACGCTAGAACGGCCCCGGCGGCGCGAATGTCTCGGGCCGTCGAGACCGGCTGCTTTGTCATAAAAAGGAGTTTCGAAGGGCTTGTCATGGGTGCGATCATACCAGTACTAATGCGCCGGATCACATCAGAACTCCGCAGTTAAGCGTGCTTGGGCGAGAGTAGTACTAGGATGGGTGACCCCCCAGGAAGTCCTCGTGTTGCACCCCTTTTATTTTTTGCCCTTTTTTTATTTTTTGATAATATTTATTTTTAATTTTTTGGCTTTTGGCTTTTTCCACTTCGGATAATTTTTTTTCCACGAAAATAAACTGAGTCCGGAGACTGGCGGTGCCATGCAGCATAGCGGGACCAGCGCGTTGAATCCTACGCCAGAACGGCCCCGGCGGCGCGAATGTCTCGGGCCGTCGAGGTCTGCTGCTTTGTCATAAAAGGGAGTTTCGAAGGGCTTGTCATTGGTGCAATCATACCAGCACTAATGCACCGGATCCCATCAGAACTCCGCAGTTAAGCGTGCTTGGGCGAGAGTAGTACTTGGATGGGTGACCCCCTGGGAAGTCCTCGTGTTGCACCCCTTTTATTTTTTGCCCGCTTTTTTTTTTTGATAATATTTATTTTTAATTTGCCGGCTTTTGGCTTTTAATCTTCGGATAATTTTTTTACCCCGAAAATAAACTGAGTCCGGAGACTGGCAGTGCCATGCAGCATAGCGGGACCAGCGCGTCGAATCCTACGGCACAATGGCCCCGCCGGCGCGAATGTCTCGAGCCGTCGAGGTCTGCTGCTTTGTCATAAAAGGGAGTTTCAAAGGGCATGTCATGGGTGCGATCATACCAGCACTAATGCACCGGATCCCATCAGAACTCCGCAGTTAAGCGTGCTTGGGCGAGAGTAGTACTAGGATGGGTGACCCCGTGGAAAGTCCTTGTGTTGCACCCCTTTTATTTTTTGCCCGCTTTTTTATTTTTTGATAATATTTATTTTTAATTTTTCGGCTTTTGGCTTTTCCTCTTCGGATAATTTTTTTCCCCCGAAAATAAACCGAGTCCGGAGACTGGCGGTGCCATGCAGCATAGTGGGACCAGCGCGTTGAATCGTACGCCAGAACGGCCCAGGCGGCGCGAATGTCTCGGGCCGTCGAGACCGGCCGCTTTGTCATAAAAAGGAGTTTCGAATGGCTTGTCATGGGTGCGATCATACCAGCACTAATGCGCCGGATCCCATCAGAACTCCGCAGTTAAGCGTGCTTGGGCGAGAGTAGCACTAGGATGGGTGACCACCTAGGAAGTCCTCATGTTGCGCCCCTTTTATTTTTTGCCCTTTTTTTATTTTTTGATAATATTTATTTTTAATTTTTCGGCTTTTGGCTTTTCCTCTTCGGATAATTTTTTTCCTCCGAAAATAAACTGAGTCCGGAGACTGGCGGTGCCATGCAGCATAGCGGGACCAGCGCGTTGAATCCTACGCCAGAACGGCCCCGGCGGCGCGAATGTCTCGTGCCGTCGAGACCGGCTGCTTTGTCATAAAAGGGAGTTTCGAAGGGCTTGTCATGGGTCCGATCGTACCAGCACTAATGCACCGGATCCCATCAGAACTCCGCAGTTAAGCGTGCTTGGGCGAGAGTAGCACTAGGATGGGTGACCACCTGGGAAGTCCTCGTGTTGCACCCCTTTTATTTATTGCCCGTTTTTTTATTTTTTGATAATATTTATTTTTAATTTTTCGGCTTTTGGCTTTTCCTCTTCGGATAATTTTTTTCCTTCGAAAATAAACTGAGTCCGGAGACTGGTGGTGCCATGCAGCATAGTGGGACCAGCGCGTTGAATCCTACGCCAGAACGGCCCCGGCGGTGCGAATGTCTCGGGCCGTCGAGACCTGCTGCTTTGTCATAAAAGGGAGTTTCGAAGGGCTTGTCATGGGTGCGATCATGACCCCTTGGGAAGTCCTCGTGTAGCACCCCTGTTATTTTTTGCCCGCTTTTTTATTTTATGATAATATTTATTTTTAATTTTTCGGCTTTTGGCTTTTCTCTCCGGATAATTTTTTCCCTCCGAAAATAAACTAAGTCCGGAGACTCGCGGTGCCATGCAGCATAGCGGCACCAGCGCGTTGAATCCTACGCCAGAACGCAGCCGGCGGCGTGCATGTCTCGGGCCGTCGAGGTCTGCTGCTTTGTTATAAAAGGGTGTTTCGAAGGGTATGTCATGGGTGAAATCATACCAGCACTAATGCACCGGATCCCATCAAAACTCCGCAGTTAAGCGTGCTTGCGTGTTGCACCCTTTTAATTTTTTGCCCGCTTTTTTATTTTATGATAATATTTATTTTTAATTTTTCGGTCTTTTGGCTTTTCTCTCTGGATAATTTTTTTCTCCGAAAATAAACTGAGTCCGGAGACTGGCGGTGCCATGCAGCATAGCGGGACCAGCGCGTTGAATCCTGCGCCAGAACAGCCCCGGCGGCGCGAATGTCTCGGGCCGTCGAGATCTGCTGCTTTGTTATAAAAGTGAGTTTCGAAGGGTACGTCATGGGTGCGATCATACCAGCACTAATGCACCGGATCCCATTAGAACCCAGCAGTTAAGCGTGCTTGGGCGAGAGTAGTACTAGGATGGGTGACCCCCTGGGAAGTCCTCGTGCTGCACCCCTTTTATTTTTTGCCCGCATTTTTATTTTTTGATAATATTTATTTTTAATTTTTTCGCTTTTGGCTTTTCCTCTCCGGATAATTTTTTTTCTCCGAAAATAAACTGAGTCTGGAGACTAGCGGTGCCATGCAGCATAGCGGGACCAGCGCGTTGAATCCTGCGCCAAAACGGCCCCGGCGGCACGAATGTCTCGGGCCGTCGAGGTCTGCTGCTTTCTCATAAAAAGGAGTTTCGAAGGGCATGTTATGGGTGCGATCATACCAGCACTAATGCACCGGATCCCATCAGAACTCCGCAGTTAAGCGTGCTTGGGCGAGAGTAGTACTAGGATGGGTGACCCCCTGGAAAGTCCTCGTGTTCCACCCCTTTTATTTTTCGCTCGCTTTTTTATTTTTTGATAATATTTATTTTTAATTGTTCGGCTTTTGGCTTTTCCTCTCCGAATAATTTTTTTCCTCCAAAAATAAACTGAATCCGGAGACTGGCGGTGCCATGCAGCATAGCGGGACCAGCGCGTTGAATCCTACGCTAGAACGGCCCCGGCGGCGCGAATGACTCAGGCCGTCGACGTCTGCTGCTTTGTTATAAAAGAGAGTTTCGAAGGGTATGTCATGGGTGCGATCATGACCCCCTGGCAAGTCCTCGTGTAGCACCCCTGTTATTTTTTGCCCGCTTTTTTATTTTATGATAATATTTATTTTTAATTTTTCGGCTTTTGGCTTTTCTCTCCGGATAATTTTTTTCCTCCGAAAATAAACTAAGTCCGGAGACTGGCGGTGCCATGCAGCATAGCGGCACCAGCGCGTTGAATCCTACGCCAGAACGCAGCCGGCGGCGTGCATGTCGCGGGCCGTCGAGGTCTGCTGCTTTGTTATAAAAGGGTGTTTCGATGGGTATGTCATGGGTGCAATCATACCAGCACTAATGCACCGGATCCCATCAAAACTCCGCAGTTAAGCGTGCTTGCGTATTGCACCCTTTTAATTTTTTGCCCGCTTTTTTACTTTATGATAATATTTATTTTTAATTTTTCGGTCTTTTGGCTTTTCTCTCTGGATAATTTTTTTCTCAGAAAATAAACTGAGTCCGGAGAATGGCGGTGCCATGCAGCATAGCGGGACCAGCGCATTGAATCCTACGCCAGAACGGCCCCGGCGGCGCGAATGTCTCGGGCCGTCGAGGTCTGCTGCTTTGTCATAAAAGGGAGTTTCGAAGGGCTTGTCATGGGTGCGATCATACCAGCACTAATGCACCGGATCCCATCAGAACTCCGCCGTTAAGCGTGCTTGGGCGAGAGTAGCACTAGGATGGGTGACCACCTGGGAAGTCCTCGTGTTGCGCTCCTTTTATTTTTTGCCCCTTTTTTTATTTTTTGATAATATTTATTTTTAATTTTTCGGCTTTTGGCTTTTCCTCTCCGGATAATTTTTTTTCTCCGAAAATAAACTGAGTCCGGAGACTAGCGGTGCCATGCAGCATAGCGGGACCAGCGCGTTGAATCCTGCGCCAGAACGGCCCCGGCGGCACGAATGTCTCGGGCCGTCGAGGTCTGCTGCTTTGTCATAAAAAGGAGTTTCGAAGGGCAAGTCATGGGTGCGATCATACCAGCACTAATGCACCGGATCCCATCAGAACTCCGCAGTTAAGCGTGCTTGGGCGAGAGTAGTACTAGGATGGGTGACCCCCTGGAAAGTCCTCGTGTTCCACCCCTTTTATTTTTCGCTCGCTTTTTTATTTTTTGATAATATTTATTTTTAATTGTTCGGCTTTTGGCTTTTCCTCTCCGATTAATTTTTTTCCTCCGAAAATAAACTGAATCCGGAGACTGGCGGTGCCATGCAGCATAGCGGGACCAGCGCGTTGAATCCTACGCTAGAACGGCCCCGGCGGCGCGAATGACTCGGGCCGTCGAGGTCTGCTGCTTTGTTATAAAAGAGAGTTTCGAAGGGTATGTCATGGGTGCGATCATGACCCCCTGGCAAGTCCTCGTGTAGCACCCCTGTTATTTTTTGCCCGCTTTTTTATTTTATGATAATATTTATTTTTAATTTTTCGGCTTTTGGCTTTTCTCTCCGGATAATTTTTTTTCTCCGAAAATAAACTAAGTCCGGAGACTGGCGGTGCCATGCAGCATAGCGGCACCAGCGCGTTGAATCCTACGCCAGAACGCAGCCGGCGGCGTGCATGTCTCGGGCCGTCGAGGTCTGCTGCTTTGTTATAAAAGGGTGTTTCGAAGGGTATGTCTTGGGTGCAATCATACCAGCACTAATGCACCGGATCCCATCAAAACTCTGCAGTTGAGCGTGCTTGCGTATTGCACCCTTTTAATCTTTTGCCCGCTTTTTTATTTTATGATAATATTTATTTTTAATTTTTCGGTCTTTTGGCTTTTCTCTCTGGATAATTTTTTTCTCAGAAAATAAACTGAGTCCGGAGACTGGCGGTGCCATGCAGCATAGCGGGACCAGCGCGTTGAATCCTACGCCAGAACGGCCCCGGCGGCGCGAATGTCTCGGGCCGTCGAGGTCTGCTGCTTTGTCATAAAAGGGAGTTTCGAAGGGCTTGTCATGGGTGCAATCATACCAGCACTAATGCACCGGATCCCATCAGAACTCCGCAGTTAAGCATGCTTGGGCGGGAGTAGTACTAGGATGGGTGACCCCCTGGGAAGTCCTCGTGTTGCACCCCTTTTATTTTTTGCCCGCTTTTTTATTTTTTGGTAATATTTATTTTTAATTTTTCGGCTTTTGGCTTTTCCTCTTCGGATAATTTTTTTCCCCCGAAAATAAACTGAGTCCGGAGACTGGCGGTGCCATGCAGCATAGCGGGACCAGCGCGTTGAATCCTACGCCAGAACGGCCCCGGCGGCGCAAATGTCTCGGGCCGTCGAGGTCTGCTGCTTTGTCATAAAAGGGAGTTTCGAAGGGCTCATGGGTGCGATCAAACCAGCACTAATGCACCGGATGCCATCAGAACTCCGCAGTTAAGCGTGCTTGGGCGAGAGTAGCACTAGGATGGGTGACCACCTGGGAAGTCCTCGTGTTGCGCCCCTTTTATTTTTTGCCCTTTTTTTATTTTTTGATAATATTTATTTTTAATTTTTCGGCTTTTGGCTTTTCCTCTTCGGATAATTTTTTTTCTCCGAAAATAAACTGAGTCCGGAGACTGGCGGTGCCATGCAGCATAGCGGGACCAGCGCGTTGAATCCTACGCCAGAACGGCCCCGGCGGCGCGAATGTCTCGGGCCGTCGAGACCGGCTGCTTTGTCATAAAAGGGAGTTTCGAAGGGCTTGTCATGGGTGCGATCATACCAGCACTAATGCACCGGATCCCATCAGAACTCTGCAGTTAAGCGTGCTTGGGCGAGAGTAGCACTAGGATGGGTGACCACCTGGGAAGTCCTCGTGTTGCACCCCTTTTATTTTTTGCCCGTTTTTTTATTTTTTGATAATATTTGTTTTTAATTTTTCGGCTTTTGGCTTTTCCTCTTCGGATAATTTTTTTCCTCCGAAAATAAACTGAGTCCGGAGACTGGCGGTGCCATGCAGCATAGCGGGACCAGCGCGTTGAATTCTACGCCAGAACGGCCCCGGCGGCGCGAATGTCTCGGGCCGTCGAGACCGGCTGCTTTGTCATAAAATGGTGTTTCGAAGGGCTTGTCATGGGTGCGATCATACCAGCACTAATGCGCCGGATCACATCAGAACTCCGCAGTTAAGCGTGCTTGGGCGAGAGTAGTACTAGGATGGGTGACCCCCCAGGAAGTCCTCGTGTTGCACCCCTTTTATTTTTTGCCCTTTTTTTATTTTTTGATAATATTTATTTTTAATTTTTCGGCTTTTGGCTTTTCCACTTCGGATAATTTTTTTTCCACGAAAATAAACTGAGTCCGGAGACTGGCGGTGCCATGCAGCATAGCGGGACCAGCGCGTTGAATCCTACGCCAGAACGGCCCCGGCGACGCGAATGTCTCGGGCCGTCGAGGTCTGCTGCTTTGTCATAAAAGGGAGTTTCGAAGGGCTTGTCATGGGTGCAATCATACCAGCACTAATGCACCGGATCCCATCAGAACTCCGCAGTTAAGCGTGCTTGGGCGAGAGTAGTACTAGGATGGGTGACCTCCTGGGAAGTCCTCGTGTTGCACCCCTTTTATTTTTTGCCCGCTTTTTTATTTTTTGATAATATTTATTTTTAATTTGCCGGCTTTTGGCTTTTCTTCTTCGGATAATTTTTTTCCCCCGAAAATAAACTGAGTCCGGAGACTGGCAGTGCCATGCAGCATAGCGGTAGCAGCGCGTTGAATCCTACGGCACAACGGCCCCGCCGGCGCGAATGTCTCGAGCCGTCGAGGTCTGCTGCTTTGTTATAAAAGGAAGTTTCGAAGGGTATGTCATGGGTGCGATCATACCAGCACTAACGCACCGGATCCCATCAGAACTCCGCAGTTAAGCATGCTTGGGCGAGAGTAGTACTA
Source organism: Phoenix dactylifera (assembly GCF_051530095.1). NCBI lineage: Eukaryota > Viridiplantae > Streptophyta > Magnoliopsida > Arecales > Arecaceae > Phoenix > Phoenix dactylifera. The sequence goes on along the minus strand of NC_143193.1, from coordinate 33,682,681 downwards.
TGATGGGTGACCCCCTTGGAAGTCCTCGTGTTGCACCCATTTTATTTTTTGCCCGCTTTTTTATTTTTTGATAATATTTATTTTTAATTTTTCGGCTTTTGGCCTTTCCGCTCCGGATAATTTTTTTCCTCTGAAAATAAACTGAGTCCGGATACTGGAGTTGCCATGCAGCATAGCGGGACCAGCGCATTGAATCTGATAAGTGCTTAATAATTTATAATTTAGTTACCTTTCCATAGCACTTATCAATATTTTTAAACTGATAAATACATATTTTACCATGAAATTGAACAAATATTGAACTAAGTTTAAAATGTGGTAATTATTCTCTTAAACTAGATTCTGAACTTGTCTCTCTCTTAATTGCAATCTTTCATGAAAACTATAGAAAAAACATATAAGGAGATTGTGTTGACCCGGCTAAGGTTATAATTAAATGGGCTTTGGTCTTGATTAGATTAAAAGTTATAATTGTATAGAAAAATATTTGATTAACCCTCTTATTAAGTCACGGTCCTGCTTTTAGCCTTGTTGAGTCCGGTCTGAAGCAGTTTAGCAAAAATTAAATTTAAACGACATTGGGCTCGAGAGTAAGTTCAAACAAATCAACGATCATGGCCCACCTCAAACCCAAAGTCAATTCCCAACCAATTCATTACCTGCCTTCATATAAAATTGATAAATTTAAAACAAGAAAAAAAAATAATGAGAAGAATCACTGAAAACACTGTTCATATGAACAGTATCCCGTGAAAACACTGTTCATATGAACAGTGTTACAAAAAAAATATATGATAACAAATGAGTTCACTGTTTATCTTCTTCCCCCCCTCCCCCGCAGTGCATCACGGCCGAGATTCCCGTCGATTCTCCCGTTCCAGCCACGAGATGGCGTCGCCTAAGAAATCCTCCATGCGGTGCGGCCAACCTCCCGTTCCTCCGCCTGCGCCTCCGCCTCCGCCTCCGCACAGCAGCCATTCGGAGCGATCAGCACCACCGCAATCAGCCGCGTGCCCACCGTGCCCGTGCGGTCGACTCTTCCCAGCAGCGGAGATCCAGCCCCTTCGCCATCACAGCCCGCGTCTTCTCCTCCGAGATCAACGATCCACTCCTAGCAGTCAAAATCCCAGCATCTCCGCCTCTTCCTCCGCCGGTGATGCAGCCCGCAGCCGAGATCTAGCTCCGCCATCAACCGCGTGCGTTCCGAGCCGCATCAAGAGCCCAGCCTTCTTTCCGTGATCCCAGCTTCCACCACGGCCGAGATCGGCTCCTTCCATGGATCACTCTTCAATGACCTCCTCCCGCACCAACCGAGCCGTGCGTTGGATCAACAATCAGACCGTGAATCCCCAGCTCCTCTCCGTGATCCCAGCCTCCTCCGCGTCCGGGCATCCCGTGATCTCACATCCGCATCTCCAGCGCGCTCTCAGTGGATCCATCAAGGGGGAGAATGGGTATAAAGAGGGTGGCCATCGGCTTGGAAAGGGGGGAGCTCGGTTGAGGAAAAACAGGGGAGACCCTGTTTCGGTGAAGAGAAGAAGAGAGCCGAACCAGAGAAAAGAAATAAAAAAAAGGAGAGAGAAGGGGGGAAAGAGAATATTTTGTGGCATTTTGGGAAGAATGAGAGGGGAAGACTTTCATTTGAAGATGGAAGGACATCCGGCCACCATGCTCGGCTAAACGTCTAGTCTAGGGCTGGATGAAGCCCTAGCAATGTATCAGGGGCATTGTAGTTCTTATTTTTTTTTATTATTTTGGAGCTTGTTTAAATTCTTATTTTCAATGAAATATTTCTTTATGATATTTAAATTTCGAGCATGCTAGTTACTAATCATGTTTGCTAAAGTAGTCTAAGATGATCCATGCCTAGAAAGATGAAGTGTGCTGCATCCTAGATTAGCATACTTAGGTAGACACTTCATGCTACACCGAAGATGGATCTTCCTAACACTCTTTATGCTTTTATTTTAAAAGGCTTGTAGCCAAAATTGCATGCCTCTCCAAAAGACAAAAATTAAGAACAGAATCCTTGATGCAATGCTATGTGGTGGATTCCAAACCCTAGATCTATTTACTCTGATAAATTCCAATCCGTACTTATAGTTTAATTTAGTTAAATCAAGTTGGCAAATCCTTCTTTTTGATTTATTTTTAAAAGAAAAATAACTTATTCTTCAATCCCTGTGGACCGACACCCATATTCACTATCCTACAGGATACGTGCTATTGCGTGGTTTATTTTTGAAATTGAAATAACCGATCAATTTTTGGCGCCGTTGCCGGGGATTGCTAGCATAGTTATTTTTTCTATAATTAAAAAAAAATTAATTAATTAAAAAAAAACTTTCAAAAAAAAATATATATATCTAAAATAAAATAAAAAAATTATTTTCTATTATTGTTACTTTTCTTATCTCCTTTTTCTCTTCTACTAAATTTTTTTTTAATTTTTCTTTTGGTCATATTTGATCAGGAATCGAAGAGGAGATCTGGGTTATCAAAAAGGAATACTTTAGAGGTTTGTTTAAAAAATTTTAAATTGCTGGAAAAATTTCCTTTGGTAACCTCTAAACCTTTCTTATTTAAATTAATTATTAGCTTGAAATTTTGTGGTGATTGTTTGATTTTAATTTCAGCAAAAGTGTGAATGCATGCTTGATACACATACACAAATTAATCCGCACATAGTAAGGGCAATTACCCCAACAAGATAAGAGCCGGATTTCATCACCAGATTCTTGCCCAACTTAGGTGAACTCAATCTCACATAGTGTCACTTTAATTAAAATCAATTAGACGTTGGCTCCTAGGGACATTCGAGCTCAATAGGACGAAGATCACCGAAAGTTGCACCAATTTCGCTTTGTGGCTTAGTTGATGTCTAGGCAAGCTTTGTCCCTATAGGGAGACAGTTCATCTGTTCGAGGCAAGTGGGTTTTAAGTGGGACCTTTGCGAACGCATCGTGACCCCTCCACTTACCTGGGAGCTTACCTAGTCAACTCGGTTCATTAGACCGGATTGGAGGCTTAGGTGCCCTCTTCAAACCAGTTAGGAGCTGTCTAGTGATTTTAGGACAAAGACTAAGATTGATATGTTTTTCTCTTTTATTGCATGCTTGATTGATCGAGGACTAGTGTATGCAAGGTAGTCGTTCTAGAGTACGAAACCTATTACCCTTTGACCCTGAAATAGAATGAACCCTTAGGAACATTCGAGCTAAGATCAAAACATTAGGATCATCCCCACCTCTTAAGATGGCTGAAGAACAACCCAAACTCCTGAGAGAGTACTTTACTCCCACCATTTACACTTCCCCATCTTGCATTCAATTACCTGAAGTAGCAGCGGTACAATATGAAATAAAGTCTAGTGTGATCCAAATGCTCCCATCTTTTTATGGGCTCACCAATGAAGACCCATATAAACACCTAGATGAATTCCTTGAGATTTGCACCACTGTCAAGATTCAGAACTTCACTGATGATGCTCTGAAACTTAGATTATTTCCCTTCTCCCTTAAAGATAGAGCCAAACAATGGCTGAATTCTTTAGAAACTAACTCAATTCGTTCTTGGGATCAAATGCAACAAGAATTCCTTAAAAAATACTTTTCCATAGGAAGAACGAACCAGTTTAGACGTGCCATTACAAGCTTCTCCCAAACTGAGGGAGAAGAATTTCATGAAACTTGGGAGAGATTTCGAGACCTAATCCGTAAATGCCCTCATCATCAAATACCTAAGTGGCAGCTAGTGCAATGTTTCTATGACGGATTGACTGAACGAAACTGTCAGATGATTGATGCCGCATGCGGGGGGACTTTCATGCTTCGAAATGAGCATGAAGCATGGCAACTATTTGAAAATCTTAATGAAAACTCCCTCCACCATGCTTCATGTTCTCGTCAAGCACCCCTGAATTTTCAAAGAAAAGGGGCCATTTGTGAAATAAGTCATTCTATGGACCTGTCTAGCAAGGTAGATGCATTGTCCCATAAGATTGACCAACTGATGATAGGGGGGCATTACATGAACTCTTCCCAAGCACAAGTGTGTACTATTTGTTCTAGCCCATCCCACCCTATTCATGAGTGCCCCTCAGCGCCCCAATTCCCCGAACTCGTGCAAGAACACATCAATGCTGCTCAAACATAGCCCAGACCGGGTAATCACCCATTTTCCAATACATATAATCCGGGATGGCGAAATCATCCAAATTTCTCTTAGAAGCAGTAAGCTTCGACCACAGCCCAACCCTATTCCCAAAATTTTCAAAATCCTCAGAATTTTCAAACCCCACAAAATATTCATCCCTACCGTCCCACGATTCAATTTCAACACACTCCTCCTCCATCCCAAAGAAACACAGCCTTTGAGGAGAAAGTGTTGAACGCCCTTCAAGGTTTGGAAACCATTACACAATTGGTGCACTCTCACACGCAATCCATCGCCAAGCTAGAATCCCAAATGGGGCAACTAGCTAATGCACTGAACAAGCGAGAGGAAGAAAAGCTTCCAAGCCAACCACTAAGTAATCCTAGGGGACAATATATGACTCAAGAAAATCAATTAAATGCAATTCATCATGAATAAGCCAATGCTTTGACTACCCTAAGGAGTGGATGTGTAGTAGACAATAAGATTGGGGAAGATAATAATAAGGAAGATGAAGAAGAGGATAGACATATGTCAAATAAAAATCTAAAACCTTCTTCTTCTTCAGCTAGTCCACCTTCTGCCAAAACTCACACCCCAAAGGCTCCATTTCCTGAAGCTCTTAATTCACCCTCTCCCTTTGGCAAGAAGGGAACTTCACTAGAGGAGATGATGGAGGTTTTCAAACAAGTGAAAATCAACCTTCCGCTTCTTGATGCTATTAGACAAGTTCTCTCCTATGCCAAATTTCTCAAAGACCTTTGTACACAAAAGCGAAAATCTAGGGCACATGTGCCTAAAAAGGTCTTCCTAACTGAGCAAGTGAGTTCTATTCTCCAACACAACACCCCTCCAAAATTCAAAGATCCTGGTGCTCCCACCATCTCCTGTGTCTTAGAAAATAATTTCATTGATCGAGCACTCTTAGATCTAGGGGCAAGTGTCAACCTTCTACCTTATTCAGTTTATGAGAAACTTGGTTTAGGTGAGTTAAAACCAACCTCGGTATCCCTTCAATTGGCTGATCGATCTGTAAAAACACCACGTGGGATAATTGAAGATGTTCTTGTCAAGGTAGACAAATTCTATTTTCCAGTAGATTTCATTGTCCTTGATATGGAACATGAGCCTAATCCTAAGAAACAAATCCCCGTGATCCTTGGGCGGCCCTTTCTAGCAACAGCCAATGCATGCATCAATTGTAGAACAGGGGTAATGAACATATCATTTGGGAATATGAAGGTAAAATTAAATGTGTTCAATGCGGCCGACCAACCCGCAAGGAAAATTGAGTGTTTTATGATAGACAAAATAGATGACCTCATAGAAGGAGATGCAAAAACTATCTCACTATGTCTGGCTGAAGACAATAAACTTAGCGCTTGTTGGGAGGCAACCCAATTCTCTTAGATTATTTCTTAACATTGAGGACAATGTTAGGTTTAGGTTTGGGGGTATTCATCTTGATTTTCATCCCAAAAAAAAAATAAAAATAAAAAAAAATAAAAAATAAAAAAATAATAATAAAAAAATCATTTTTTTAAAAAAATAAAAAATAAAAATATTTTTTAAAAAAAATGTGTTTATTTTCATTTTTTATAAAATAATAAAAAAAAGTTGTTAAAAAAAGTTTTTGTTAAAAAAAAAATCCTAATTTATATACATTTATGCGAGAATGATAAACACACAAGGTATATAAAATCTAAAAAGCCCAATGACTAGTGGGAAGTAATACAAATTTCAGTTCTTTTTATTAAGTCTCTCTTAGGGAGTTGTAAGCTAATTAATACTTTGAAATTTCACTACACACTGGCCGACTCTTCTAAGGTCTAGGCTCGACATTATGTTGAGAGTATGGTAGCAACCTTGGACCCTGATGAATCATACTTATCTAATCCAAAAAAAAAAACATCAATAAAAATGGATTTAGTCAGGAACATCGAAAAGGGCTACCTATTGTCAAAGATCAAGTAGGCTTGTGATGAGGACTCCGAGCATAAGTCCGTAGGGGAGTCTTGATGCCCGACACCTTATGCCAACTGGTGTGAGAGTTGTCGACTGATTGCTCGTTACACGGAGAAATCACCACAAGAGTAAAAGTGCACAATTTATATATCTTTCTTTAAAAAAAAGAAAAAAAAATGTTGTATTGACCGAAAAAACAATAGTGTGAAAGCCGTCATTGTAAAAATTCGAGTAAACTGGAATATTACAGATAAAGCCCGTGAGGTACTAAAGTAAACATCCACAACTCTCGAAATCCTGCAGATAAGATGATTTTGAATCAGTGAGTAGGTCTTTTCGACCAATCCTTGGAAACTACTAGTATTAACAATATTTTGGAGATCCGAACCCTTAGCTTGTGTACGGTCCAGATTTCACCGAGCACTCCAGTATAAATAAGTCTTACAACTCCCTAAACGGAAACTTAATGACTTTAACTTAGATTGCATACTAATCTAGAATTTGGGCTGACTTAGTAAATAAAACCGTATGTGCTTTGAAATTCTTATCATTTATGTATCTTAAATTAGATTTTAATTAAAAAAAATTTTTTTTTTAGCTAGTATGCACTTGGAATTTGAAGTTTCATCAATCAAATAAAAAAAAAAAAACAACAACAACAACAAATTAATCATAACAATAAATGATATTGAAGTTTGTGGGTATCTTCACTGGAAACCCTCACGAGACTATAACTCGTCCACTAGGGTAACCTAGGGGTTTAAAGCCTTGTTGCATATGGTAAATGCAATCGCGATGCCTGCGAAAGTGAGTTAGAGCTTTTCTTTAATTTTATTTTGCTCGAGGACTAGCAAAACATAGGTTTGGGGGTGCGATAAGTGCTTAATAATTTATAATTTAGTTACCTTTCCATAGCACTTATCAATATTTTTAAACTGATAAATACATATTTTACCATGAAATTGAACAAACATTGAAGTAAGTTTAAAATATGGTAATTATTCTCTTAAACTAGATTCTGAACTTGTCTCTCTCTTAATTGCAATCTTTCATGAAAACTATAGAAAAAAACATATAAGGAGATTGTGTTGACCCGGCTAAGGTTATAATTAAATGGGCTTTGGTCTTGATTAGATTAAAAGTTATAATTGTATAGAAAAATATTTGATTAACCCTCTTATTAAGTCACGGTCCTGCTTTTAGCCTTGTTGAGTCCAGTCTGAAGCAGTTTAGCAAAAATTAAATTTAAACGACATTGGGCTCAAGAGTAAGTTCAAACAAATCAACGATCATGACCCACCTCAAACCCAAAGTCAATTCCCAACCAATTCATTACCTGCCTTCATATAAAATTGATAAATTTAAAACAAGAAAAAAAAATTAATGAGAAGAATCACTGAAAACACTGTTCATATGAACAGTATCCCGTGAAAACACTGTTCATATGAACAGTGTTACAAAAAAAATATATGATAACAAATGAGTTCACTGTTTATCTTCTTCCCCCCTCCCCCGCAGTGCATCACGGCCGAGATTCCCGTCGATTCTCCCGTTCCAGCCACGAGATGGCGTCGCCTAAGAAATCCTCCATGCGGTGCGGCCAACCTCCCGTTCCTCCGCCTGCGCCTCCGCCCTCCGCCTCCGCACAGCAGCCATTCGGAGCGATCAGCACCACCGCAATCAGCCGCGTGCCCACCGTGCCCGTGCGGTCGACTCTTCCCAGCAGCGGAGATCCAGCCCCTTCGCCATCACAGCCCGCGTCTTCTCCTCCGAGATCAACGATCCACTCCTAGCAGTCAAAATCCCAGCATCTCCGCCTCTTCCTCCGCCGGTGACGCAGCCCGCAGCCGAGATCTAGCTCCGCCATCAACCGCGTGCGTTCCGAGCCGCATCAAGAGCCCAGCCTTCTTTCCGTGATCCCAGCTTCCACCACGGCCGAGATCGGCTCCTTCCATGGATCACTCTTCAATGACCTCCTCCCGCACCAACTGAGCCGTGCGTTGGATCAACAATCAGACCGTGAATCCCCAGCTCCTCTCCGTGATCCCAGCCTCCTCCGCGTCCGGGCATCCCGTGATCTCACATCCGCATCTCCAGCGCACTCTCAGTGGATCCATCAAGGGGGAGAATGGGTATAAAGAGGGTGGCCATCGGCTTGGAAAGGGGGGAGCTCGGTTGAGGAAAAACAGGGGAGACCCTGTTTCGGTGAAGAGAAGAAGAGAGCCGAACCAGAGAAAAGAAATAAAAAAAAGGAGAGAGAAGGGGGGAAAGAGAATATTTTGTGGCATTTTGGGAAGAATGAGAGGGGAAGACTTTCATTTGAAGATGGAAGGACATCCGGCCACCATGCTCGGCTAAACGTCTAGTCTAGGGCTGAATGAAGCCCTAGCAATGTATCAGGGGCATTGTAGTTCTTATTTTTTTTATTATTTTGGAGCTTGTTTAAATTCTTATTTTCAATGAAATATTTCTTTATGATATTTAAATTTCGAGCATGCTAGTTACTAATCATGTTTGCTAAAGTAGTCTAAGATGATCCATGCCTAGGAAGATGAAGTGTGCTGCATCCTAGATTAGCATACTTAGGTAGACACTTCATGCTACACCGAAGATGGATCTTCCTAACACTCTTTATGCTTTTATTTTAAAAGGCTTGTAGCCAAAATTGCATGCCTCTCCAAAAGACAAAAATTAAGAACACAATCCTTGATGCAATGCTATGTGGTGGATTCCAAACCCTAGATCTGTTTACTCTGATAAATTCCAATCCGTACTTATAGTTTAATTTAGTTAAATCAAGTTATCAAATCCTTCTTTTTGATTTATTTTTAAAAGAAAAATAACTTATTCTTCAATCCCTGTGGACCGACACCCGTAATCACTATCCTACAGGATACGTGCTATTGCGTGGTTTATTTTTGAAATTGAAATAATCGATCAGAATCCTACGCCAGAACGGCTCCGGCGGCGCGAATGTCCCAGGTCGTCAAGGTCTGCTGCTTTGTTATAAAAGGGAGTTTCGAAAAGTATGTCATGGGTGCGATCATACCAGCACTAACTTACCGGATCCCATCAGAACTCCGCAGTTAAGCGTGCTTGGGCGAGAGTCTTACTAGGATGGGTGACCCCCTTGGAAGTCCTCGTGTTGCATCTTTTTATTTTTTGCCCACTTTTTTATTTTTTGATGATATTTATTTTTAATTTTTCGGCTTTTGGCTTTTCCGCTCCGGATAATTTTTTTTCACGAAAAATAAACTGAGTCCGGAGACTAGCGGTGCCATGCAGCATAGCGGGACCAGCGCGTTGAATCCTGCGCCAGAACGGCCCCGGCGGCGCGAATGTCCCGGGCTGTCAAGGCCTGCTGCTTTGTTATAAAAGGGAGTTTCGAAGGGTATGTCAAGGGTACGATCATACCAGCACTAAGGCATTGGATCCCATTAGAACTCCACAGTTAAGCATGCTTGGGCGAGACTAGTACTAGGATGGGTGAACCCATGGGAAGCCCTCGTGTTGCACCCATTTTATTTTTTGCCCGCTTATTTATTTTTTGATAGTATTTGTTTTTAATTTTTTGGCTTTTTGCTTTTCCGCTCCGGATAATTTTTTTCCTCCGAAAATAAACTCAGTCCGGATACTGGAGTTGCCATGCAGCATAGCGGGACCAGCGCGTTGAATCCTACGCCAGAACGGCTCCGGCGGCACGAATGTCCCAGGTCGTCAAGGTCTGCTGCTTTGTTATAAAAGGGAGTTTCGAAAAGTATGTCATGGGTGCGATCATACCATCACTAACTTACCGGATCCCATCAGAACTCCGCAGTTAAGCGTGCTTGGGCGAGAGTCGTACTAGGATGGGTGACCCCCTTGGAAGTCCTCGTGTTGCACCTTTTTATTTTTTGCCCACTTTTTTATTTTTTGATAATATTTATTTTTTATTTTTCGGCTTTTGGCTTTTCCGCTCCGGATAATTTTTTTTCACGAAAAATAAACTGAGTCCGGAGACTAGCGGTGCCATGCAGCATAGCGGGACCAGCGCGTTGAATCCTGCGCCAGAACGGCCCCGGCGGCACGAATGTCCCAGGCTGTCAAGGTCTGCTGCTTTGTTATAAAAGGGAGTTTCGAAGGGTATGTCAAGGGTACGATCATACCAGCACTAAGGCATCGGATCCCATTAGAACTCCACAGTTAAGCGTGCTTGGGCGAGACTAGTACTAGGATGGGTGAACCCATGGGAAGCCCTCGTGTTGCACCCATTTTATTTTTTGCCCGCTTTTTTATTTTTTGATAGTATTTGTTTTTAATTTTTCGGCTTTTTGCTTTTCGGTTCCGGATAATTTTTTTCCTCCGAAAATAAACTGAGTCCGGATACTGAAGTTGCCATGCAGCATAGCGGGACCAGCGCATTGAATCCTACGCCAGAACGGCTTCGGCGGCGCGAATGTCCCAGGTCGTCAAGGTCTGCTGCTTTGTTATAAAAGGGAGTTTCGAAAAGTATGTCATGGGTGCGATCATACCAGCACTAACTTACCGGATCCCATCAGAACTCCGCAGTTAAGCGTGCTTGGGCGAGAGTCGTACTAGGATGGGTAACCCCCTTGGAAGTCCTCGTGTTGCACCTTTTTATTTTTTGCCCACTTTTTTATTTTTTGATAATATTTATTTTTAATTTTTCGGCTTTTGGCTTTTCCGCTCCGGATAATTTTTTTTCACGAAAAATAAACTGAGTCCGGAGACTAGCGGTGCCATGCAGCATAGCGGGACCAGCGCGTTGAATCCTGTGCCAGAACAGCTCCGGCGGTGCGAATGTCCCGGGCTGTCAAGGTCTGCTGCTTTGTTGTAAAAGGGAGTTTCGAAGGGTATGTCAAGGGTACGATCATACCAGCACTAATGCATCGGATCCCATTAGAACTCCACAGTTAAGCGTTCTTGGGCGAGACTAGTACTAGGATGGGTGAACCCATTGGAAGCCCTCGTGTTGCACCCATTTTATTTTTTGCCCGCTTTTTTATTTTTCGATACTATTTGTTTTTAATTTTTCGGCTTTTTGCTTTTCCGCTCCGGATAATTTTTTTCCTCCGAAAATAAACTGAGTCCGGATACTGGAGTTGCAATGCAGCATAGCGAGACCAGCGCGTTGAATCTTATACCAGAACGGCCCCGGCGGCGTGAATGTCCCAGACCGTCAAGGTCTGTTGCTTTGTTATAAAAGGGAGTTTCGAAAAGTATGTCATGGGCGCGATCATACCAGCACTAACTTACCGGATCCCATCAGAACTCCGCAGTTAAGCGTGCTTGGGCGAGAGTTGTACTAGGATGGGTGACCCCCTTGGAAGTCCTCGTGTTGCACCTTTTTATTTTTTTGCCCGCTTTTTTATTTTTTGATAATATTTATTTTTAATTTTTCGGCTTTTGGCTTTTCCGCTCCGCATAATTTTTTTCACGGAAAATAAACTGAGTCAAGATACTGGCGGTCCCATGCAGCATAGTGGGACCAGCGCGTTGAATCCTGCCCCAGAACGGTCCCGACGGCGCGAATGTCCTGGGCTGTCAAGATCTGCTGCTTTGTTATAAAAGGGAGTTTCGAAGGGTATGTGAAGGGTACGATCATACCAGCACTAATGCATCGGATCCCATTAGAACTCCACAGTTAAGCGTGCTTGGGCGAGACTAGTACTAGGATGGGTGAACCCATGGGAAGTCCTCGTGTTGCACCTATTTTATTTTTTGCCCGCTTTTTTATTTTTTGATAATATTTGTTTTTAATTTTTTGGTTTTTTGCTTTTCCGCTCGGGATAATTTTTTTCCTCCGCAAATAAACTGAGTCCGGAGACTGGCGGTGCCATGCAGCATAGCGGGACCAGCGCGTTAAATCCTGCGCCAGAACGGCCCCGGCGGCACGAATGTCCCAGGCTGTCAAGGTCTGCTGCTTTGTTATAAAAGAGAGTTTCGAAGGGTATGTCAAGGGTACGATCATACCAGCTCTAAGGCATCGGATCCCATTAGAACTCCACCGTTAAGCGTGCTTGAGGGAGACTAGTACTAGGATGGGTGAACCCATGGGAAGCCCTCGTGTTGCACCCATTTTATTTTTTGCCTGCTTTTTCATTTTTCGATAGTATTTGTTTTTAATTTTTCGGCTTTTTGCTTTTCGGTTCCGAATATTTTTTTTCCTCCGAAAATAAACTGAGTCCGGATACTGAAGTTGCCATGCAGCATAGCGGGACCAGCGCGTTGAATCCTACGCCAGAACGGCTTCGGCGGCGCGAATGTCCCAGGTCGTCAAGGTCTGCTGCTTTGTTATAAAAGGGAGATTCGAAAAGTATGTCATGGGTGCGATCATACCAGCACTAGCTTACCGGATCCCATCAGAACTCCGCAGTTAAGCGTGCTTGGGCGAGAGTCGTACTAGGATGGGTAACCCCCTTGGAAGTCCTCGTGTTGCACCTTTTTATTTTTTGCCCACTTTTTTATTTTTTGATAATATTTATTTTTAATTTTTTGGCTTTTGGCTTTTCCGCTCCGGATAATTTTTTTTCACGAAAAATAAACTGAGTCCGGAGACTAGCGGTGCCATGCAGCATAGCGGGACCAGCGCGTTGAATCCTGCGCCAGAACGGCCCCGGCGGTGCGAATGTCCCGGGCTGTCAAGGTCTGCTGCTTTGTTATAAAAGGGAGTTTCGAAGGGTATGTCAAGGGTACGATCATACCAGCACTAATGCATCGGATCCCATTAGAACTCCACAGTTAAGCGTTCTTGGGCGAGACTAGTACTAGAATGGGTGAACCCATTGGAAGCCCTCGTGTTGCACCCATTTTATTTTTTGCCCGCTTTTTTATTTTTTGATAGTATTTGTTTTTAATTTTTCGGCTTTTTGCTTTTCCGCTCCGGATAATTTTTTTCCTCCGAAAATAAACTGAGTCCGGATACTGGAGTTGCAATGCAGCATAGCGGGACCAGCGCGTTGAATCTTATACCAGAACGGCCCCGGCGGCGCGATTGTCCCAGACCGTCAAGGTCTGTTGCTTTGTTATAAAAGGGAGTTTCGAAAAGTATGTCATGGGTGCGATCATACCAGCACTAACTTACCGGATCCCATCAGAACTCCGCAGTTAAGCGTGCTTGGGCGAGAGTTGTACTAGGATGGGTGACCCCCCTGGAAGTCCTCGTGTTGCACCTTTTTATTTTTTTGCCCGCTTTTTTATTTTTTGATAATATTTATTTTTAATTTTTCGGCTTTTGGCTTTTCCGCTCCGGATAATTTTTTTCACGGAAAATAAACTGAGTCTAGATACTGGCGGTCCCATGCAGCATAGTGGGACCAGCGCGTTGAATCCTGCCCCAGAACGGTCCCGACGGCGCGAATGTCCTGGGCTGTCAAGATCTGCTGCTTTGTTATAAAAGAGAGTTTCGAAGGGTATGTGAAGGGTACGATCATACCAGCACTAATGCATCGGATCCCATTAGAACTCCACAGTTAAGCGTGCTTGGGCGAGACTAGTACTAGGATGGGTGAACCCATGGGAAGTCCTCGTGTTGCACCTATTTTATTTTTTGCCCGCTTTTTTATTTTTTGATAATATTTGTTTTTAATTTTTTGGTTTTTTGCTTTTCCGCTCTGGATAATTTTTTTCCTCCGCAAATAAACTTTGTCCGGAGACTGGCGGTGCCATGCAGCATAGCGGGACCAGCGCGTTAAATCCTGCGCCAGAACGGCCCCGGCGGCACGAATGTCCCAGGCTGTCAAGGTCTGCTGCTTTGTTATAAAAGAGAGTTTCGAAGGGTATGTCAAGGGTACGATCATACCAGCACTAAGGCATCGGATCCCATTAGAACTCCACCGTTAAGCGTGCTTGGGGGAGACTAGTACTAGGATGGGTGAACCCATGGGAAGCCCTCGTGTTGCACCCATTTTATTTTTTGCCCGCTTTTTTATTTTTTGATAGTATTTGTTTTTAATTTTTCGGCTTTTTGCTTTTCGGTTCCGGATAATTTTTTTCCTCCGAAAATAAACTGAGTCCGGATACTGAAGTTGCCATGCAGCATAGCGGGACCAGCGCGTTGAATCCTACGCCAGAACGGCTTCGGTGGCGCGAATGTCCCAGGTCGTCAAGGTCTGCTGCTTTGTTATAAAAGGGAGATTCGAAAAGTATGTCATGGGTGCGATCATACCAGCACTAGCTTATCGGATCCCATCAGAACTCCGCAGTTAAGCGTGCTTGGGCGAGAGTCGTACTAGGATGGGTAACCCCCTTGGAAGTCCTCGTGTTGCACCTTTTTATTTTTTGCCCACTTTTTTATTTTTCGATAATATTTATTTTTAATTTTTTGGCTTTTGGCTTTTCCGCTCCGGATAATTTTTTTTCACGAAAAATAAACTGAGTCCGGAGACTAGCGGTGCCATGCAGCATAGCGGGACCAGCGCGTTGAATCCTGCGCCAGAACGGCCCCGGCGGTGCGAATGTCCCGGGCTGTCAAGGTCTGCTGCTTTGTTATAAAAGGGAGTTTCGAAGGGTATGTCAAGGGTACGATCATACCAGCACTAATGCATCGGATCCCATTAGAACTCCACAGTTAAGCGTTCTTGGGCGAGACTAGTACTAGAATGGGTGAACCCATTGGAAGCCCTCGTGTTGCACCCATTTTATTTTTTGCCCGCTTTTTTATTTTTTGATAGTATTTGTTTTTAATTTTTCGGCTTTTTGCTTTTCCGCTCCGGATAATTTTTTTCCTCCGAAAATAAACTGAGTCCGGATACTGGAGTTGCAATGCAGCATAGCGGGACCAGCGCGTTGAATCTTATACCAGAACGGCCCCGGCGGCGCGAATGTCCCAGACCGTCAAGGTCTGTTGCTTTGTTATAAAAGGGAGTTTCGAAAAGTATGTCATGGGTGCGATCATACCAGCGCTAACTTACCGGATCCCATCAGAACTCCGCAGTTAAGCGTGCTTGGGCGAGAGTTGTACAAGGATGGGTGACCCCCTTGGAAGTCCTCGTGTTGCACCTTTTTATTTTTTTGCCCGCTTTTTTATTTTTTGATAATATTTATTTTTAATTTTTCGGCTTTTGGCTTTTCCGCTCCGGATAATTTTTTTCACGGAAAATAAACTGAGTCTAGATACTGGCGGTCCCATGCAGCATAGTGGGACCAGCGCGTTGAATCCTGCCCCAGAACGGTCCCGACGGCGCGAACGTCCTGGGCTGTCAAGATCTGCTGCTTTGTTATAAAAGGGAGTTTCGAAGGGTATGTGAAGGGTACGATCATACCAGCACTAATGCATCGGATCCCATTAGAACTCCACAGTTAAGCGTGCTTGGGCGAGACTAGTACTAGGATGGGTGAACCCATGGGAAGTCCTCGTGTTGCACCTATTTTATTTTTTGCCCGCTTTTTTATTTTTTGATAATATTTGTTTTTAATTTTTTGGTTTTTTGCTTTTCCGCTCTGGATAATTTTTTTCCTCCGCAAATAAACTGAGTCCGGAGACTGGCGGTGCCATGCAGCATAGCGGGACCAGCGCGTTAAATCCTGCGCCAGAACGGCCCCGGCGGCACGAATGTCCCAGGCTGTCAAGGTCTGCTGCTTTGTTATAAAAGAGAGTTTCGAAGGGTATGTCAAGGGTACGATCATACCAGCACTAAGGCATTGGATCCCATTAGAACTCCACCGTTAAGCGTGCTTGGGGGAGACTAGTACTAGGATGGGTGAACCCATGGGAAGCCCTCGTGTTGCACCCATTTTATTTTTTGCCCGCTTTTTTATTTTTTGATAGTATTTGTTTTTAATTTTTCGGCTTTTTGCTTTTCGGTTCCGGATAATTTTTTTCCTCCGAAAATAAACTGAGTCCGGATACTGAAGTTGCCATGCAGCATAGCGGGACCAGCGCGTTGAATCCTACGCCAGAACGGCTTCGGCGGCGCGAATGTCCCAGGTCGTCAAGGTCTGCTGCTTTGTTATAAAAAGGAGATTCGAAAAGTATGTCATGGGTGCGATCATACCAGCACTAGCTTACCGGATCCCATCAGAACTCCGCAGTTAAGCGTGCTTGGGCGAGAGTCGTACTAGGATGGGTAACCCCCTTGGAAGTCCTCGTGTTGCACCTTTTTATTTTTTGCCCACTTTTTTATTTTTTGATAATATTTATTTTTAATTTTTTGGCTTTTGGCTTTTCCGCTCCGGATAATTTTTTTTCACGAAAAATAAACTGAGTCCGGAGACTAGCGGTGCCATGCAGCATAGCGGGACCAGCGCGTTGAATCCTGCGCCAGAACGGCCCCGGCGGTGCGAATGTCCCGGGCTGTCAAGGTCTACTGCTTTGTTATAAAAGGGAGTTTCGAAGGGTATGTCAAGGGTACGATCATACCAGCACTAATGCATCGGATCCCATTAGAACTCCACAGTTAAGCGTTTTTGGGCGAGACTAGTACTAGAATGGGTGAACCCATTGGAAGCCCTCGTGTTGCACCCATTTTATTTTTTGCCCGCTTTTTTATTTTTTGATAGTATTTGTTTTTAATTTTTCGGCTTTTTGCTTTTCCGCTCCGGATAATTTTTTTCCTCCGAAAATAAACTGAGTCCGGATACTGGAGTTGCAATGCAGCATAGCGGGACCAGCGCGTTGAATCTTATACCAGAACGGCCCCGGCGGCGCGAATGTCCCAGACCGTCAAGGCCTGTTGCTTTGTTATAAAAGGGAGTTTCGAAAAGTATGTCATGGGCGCGATCATACCAGCACTAACTTACCGGATCCCATCAGAACTCCGCAGTTAAGCGTGCTTGGGCGAGAGTTGTACTAGGATGGGTGACCCCCCTGGAAGTCCTCGTGTTGCACCTTTTTATTTTTTTGCCCGCTTTTTTATTTTTTGATAATATTTATTTTTAATTTTTCGGCTTTTGGCTTTTCCGCTCCGGATAATTTTTTTCACGGAAAATAAACTGAGTCTAGATACTGGCGGTCCCATGCAGCATAGTGGGACCAGCGCGTTGAATCCTGCCCCAGAACGGTCCCGACGGCGCGAATGTCCTGGGCTGTCAAGATCTGCTGCTTTGCTATAAAAGGGAGTTTCGAAGGGTATGTGAAGGGTACGATCATACCAGCACTAATGCATCGGATCCCATTAGAACTCCACAGTTAAGCATGCTTGGGCGAGACTAGTACTAGGATGGGTGAACCCATGGGAAGTCCTCGTGTTGCACCTATTTTATTTTTTGACCGCTTTTTTATTTTTTGATAATATTTGTTTTTAATTTTTTGGTTTTTTGCTTTTCCCCTCTGGATAATTTTTTTCCTCCGCAAATAAACTGAGTCCGGAGACTGGCGGTGCCATGCAGCATAGCGGGACCAGCGCGTTAAATCCTGCGCCAGAACGGCCCCGGCGGCACGAATGTCCCAGGCTGTCAAGGTCTGCTGCTTTGTTATAAAAGAGAGTTTCGAAGGGTATGTCAAGGGTACGATCATACCAGCACTAAGGCATCGGATCCCATTAGAACTCCACCGTTAAGCGTGCTTGGGGGAGACTAGTACTAGGATGGGTGAACCCATGGGAAGCCCTCGTGTTGCACCCATTTTATTTTTTGCCCGCTTTTTTATTTTTTGATAGTATTTGTTTTTAATTTTTCGGCTTTTTGCTTTTCGGTTCCGGATAATTTTTTTCCTCCGAAAATAAACTGAGTCCGGATACTGAAGTTGCCATGCAGCATAGCGGGACCAGCGCGTTGAATCCTACGCCAGAACGGCTTCGGCGGCGCGAATGTCCCAGGTCGTCAAGGTCTGCTGCTTTGTTATAAAAGGGAGATTCGAAAAGTATGTCATGGGTGCGATCATACCAGCACTAGCTTACCGGATCCCATCAGAACTCCGCAGTTAAGCGTGCTTGGGCGAGAGTCGTACTAGGATGGGTAACCCCCTTGGAAGTCCTCGTGTTGCACCTTTTTTATTTTTTGCCCACTTTTTTATTTTTTGATAATATTTATTTTTAATTTTTTGGCTTTTGGCTTTTCCGCTCCGGATAATTTTTTTTCACGAAAAATAAACTGAGTCCGGAGACTAGCGGTGCCATGCAGCATAGCGGGACCAGCGCGTTGAATCCTGCGCCAGAACGGCCCCGGCGGTGCGAATGTCCCGGGCTGTCAAGGTCTGCTGCTTTGTTATAAAAGGGAGTTTCGAAGGGTATGTCAAGGGTACGATCATACCAGCACTAATGCATCGGATCCCATTAGAACTCCACAGTTAAGCATTCTTGGGCGAGACTAGTACTAGAATGGGTGAACCCATTGGAAGCCCTCGTGTTGCACCCATTTTATTTTTTGCCCGCTTTTTTATTTTTTGATAGTATTTGTTTTTAATTTTTCGGCTTTTTGCTTTTCCGCTCCGGATAATTTTTTTCCTCCGAAGATAAACTGAGTCCGGATACTGGAGTTGCAATGCAGCATAGCGGGACCAGCGCGTTGAATCTTATACCAGAACGGCCCCGGCGGCGCGAATGTCCCAGACCGTCAAGGTCTGTTGCTTTGTTATAAAAGGGAGTTTCGAAAAGTATGTCATGGGTGCGATCATACCAGCGCTAACTTACCGGATCCCATCAGAACTCCGCAGTTAAGCGTGCTTGGGCGAGAGTTGTACAAGGATGGGTGACCCCCTTGGAAGTCCTCGTGTTGCACCTTTTTATTTTTTTGCCCGCTTTTTTATTTTTTGATAATATTTATTTTTAATTTTTCGGCTTTTGGCTTTTCCGCTCCGGATAATTTTTTTCACGGAAAATAAACTGAGTCTAGATACTGGCGGTCCCATGCAGCATAGTGGGACCAGCGCGTTGAATCCTGCCCCAGAACGGTCCCGACGGCGCGAACGTCCTGGGCTGTCAAGATCTGCTGCTTTGTTATAAAAGGGAGTTTCGAAGGGTATGTGAAGGGTACGATCATACCAGCACTAATGCATCGGATCCCATTAGAACTCCACAGTTAAGCGTGCTTGGGCGAGACTAGTACTAGGATGGGTGAACCCATGGAAAGTCCTCGTGTTGCACCTATTTTATTTTTTGCCCGCTTTTTTATTTTTTGATAATATTTGTTTTTAATTTTTTGGTTTTTTGCTTTTCCGCTCTGGATAATTTTTTTCCTCCGCAAATAAACTGAGTCCGGAGACTGGCGGTGCCATGCAGCATAGCAGGACCAGCGCGTTAAATCCTGCGCCAGAACGGCCCCGGCGGCACGAATGTCCCAGGCTGTCAAGGTCTGCTGCTTTGTTATAAAAGAGAGTTTCGAAGGGTATGTCAAGGGTACGATCATACCAGCACTAAGGCATCGGATCCCATTAGAACTCCACCGTTAAGCGTGCTTGGGGGAGACTAGTACTAGGATGGGTGAACCCATGGGAAGCCCTCGTGTTGCACCCATTTTATTTTTTGCCCGCTTTTTTATTTTTTGATAGTATTTGTTTTTAATTTTTCAGCTTTTTGCTTTTCGGTTCCGGATAATTTTTTTCCTCCGAAAATAAACTGAGTCCGGATACTGAAGTTGCCATGCAGCATAGCGGGACCAGCGCGTTGAATCCTACGCCAGAACGGCTTCGGCGGCGCGAATGTCCCAGGTCGTCAAGGTCTGCTGCTTTGTTATAAAAGGGAGATTCGAAAAGTATGTCATGGGTGCGATCATACCAGCACTAGCTTACCGGATCCCATCAGAACTCCGCAGTTAAGCGTGCTTGGGCGAGAGTCGTACTAGGATGGGTAACCCCCTTGGAAGTCCTCGTGTTGCACCTTTTTATTTTTTGCCCACTTTTTTATTTTTTGATAATATTTATTTTTAATTTTTTGGCTTTTGGCTTTTCCGCTCCGGATAATTTTTTTTCACGAAAAATAAACTGAGTACGGAGACTAGCGGTGCCATGCAGCATAGCGGGACCAGCGCGTTGAATCCTGCACCAGAACGGCCCCGGCGGTGCGAATGTCCCGGGCTGTCAAGGTCTGCTGCTTTGTTATAAAAGGGAGTTTCGAAGGGTATGTCAAGGGTACGATCATACCAGCACTAATGCATCGGATCCCATTAGAACTCCACAGTTAAGCGTTCTTGGGCGAGACTAGTACTAGAATGGGTGAACCCATTGGAAGCCCTCGTGTTGCACCCATTTTATTTTTTGCCCGCTTTTTTATTTTTTGATAGTATTTGTTTTTAATTTTTCGGCTTTTTGCTTTTCCGCTCCGGATAATTTTTTTCCTCCGAAAATAAACTGAGTCCGGATACTGGAGTTGCAATGCAGCATAGCGGGACCAGCGCGTTGAATCTTATACCAGAACGGCCCCGGCGGCGCGAATGTCCCAGACCGTCAAGGTCTGTTGCTTTGTTATAAAAGGGAGTTTCGAAAAGTATGTCATGGGTGCGATCATACCAGCACTAACTTACCGGATCCCATCAAAACTCCGCAGTTAAGCGTGCTTGGGCGAGAGTTGTACTAGGATGGGTGACCCCCTTGGAAGTCCTCGTGTTGCACCTTTTTATTTTTTTGCCCGCTTTTTTATTTTTTGATAATATTTATTTTTAATTTTTCGGCTTTTGGCTTTTCCGCTCCGGATAATTTTTTTCACGAA
This sequence comes from Phoenix dactylifera, assembly GCF_051530095.1. Classification (NCBI taxonomy): domain Eukaryota; kingdom Viridiplantae; phylum Streptophyta; class Magnoliopsida; order Arecales; family Arecaceae; genus Phoenix; species Phoenix dactylifera. The sequence continues at coordinate 33,661,979 of NC_143193.1, read as the reverse complement.
AAATAAACTGAGTCTAGATACTGGCGGTCCCATGCAGCATAGTGGGACCAGCGCGTTGAATCCTGCCCCAGAACGGTCCCGACGGCGCGAATGTCCTGGGCTGTCAAGATCTGCTGCTTTGTTATAAAAGGGAGTTTCGAAGGGTATGTGAAGGGTACGATCATACCAGCACTAATGCATCGGATCCCATTAGAACTCCACAGTTAAGCGTGCTTGGGCGAGACTAGTACTAGGATGGGTGAACCCATGGGAAGTCCTCGTGTTGCACCTATTTTATTTTTTGCCCGCTTTTTTATTTTTTGATAATATTTGTTTTTAATTTTTTGGTTTTTTGCTTTTCCGCTCTGGATAATTTTTTTCCTCCGCAAATAAACTGAGTCCGGAGACTGGCGGTGCCATGCAGCATAGCGGGACCAGCGCGTTAAATCCTGCGCCAGAACGGCCCCGGCGGCACGAATGTCCCAGGCTGTCAAGGTCTGCTGCTTTGTTATAAAAGAGAGTTTCGAAGGATATGTCAAGGGTACGATCATACCAGCACTAAGGCATCGGATCCCATTAGAACTCCACCGTTAAGCGTGCTTGGGGGAGACTAGTACTAGGATGGGTGAACCCATGGGAAGCCCTCGTGTTGCACCCATTTTATTTTTTGCCCGCTTTTTTATTTTTTGATAGTATTTGTTTTTAATTTTTCGGCTTTTTGCTTTTCGGTTCCGGATAATTTTTTTCCTCCGAAAATAAACTGAGTCCGGATACTGAAGTTGCCATGCAGCATAGCGGGACCAGCGCGTTGAATCCTACGCCAGAACGGCTTCGGCGGCGCGAATGTCCCAGGTCGTCAAGGTCTGCTGCTTTGTTATAAAAAGGAGATTCGAAAAGTATGTCATGGGTGCGATCATACCAGCACTAGCTTACCGGATCCCATCAGAACTCCGCAGTTAAGCGTGCTTGGGCGAGAGTCGTACTAGGATGGGTAACCCCCTTGGAAGTCCTCGTGTTGCACCTTTTTATTTTTTGCCCACTTTTTTATTTTTTGATAATATTTATTTTTAATTTTTTGGCTTTTGGCTTTTCCGCTCCGGATAATTTTTTTTCACGAAAAATAAAATGAGTCCGGAGACTAGCGGTGCCATGCAGCATAGCGGGACCAGCGCGTTGAATCCTGCGCCAGAACGGCCCCGGCGGTGCGAATGTCCCGGGCTGTCAAGGTCTGCTGCTTTGTTATAAAAGGGAGTTTCGAAGGGTATGTCAAGGGTACGATCATACCAGCACTAATGCATCGGATCCCATTAGAACTCCACAGTTAAGCGTTTTTGGGCGAGACTAGTACTAGAATGGGTGAACCCATTGGAAGCCCTCGTGTTGCACCCATTTTATTTTTTGCCCGCTTTTTTATTTTTTGATAGTATTTGTTTTTAATTTTTCGGCTTTTTGCTTTTCCGCTCCGGATAATTTTTTTCCTCCGAAAATAAACTGAGTCCGGATACTGGAGTTGCAATGCAGCATAGCGGGACCAGCGCGTTGAATCTTATACCAGAACGGCCCCGGCGGCGCGAATGTCCCAGACCGTCAAGGTCTGTTGCTTTGTTATAAAAGGGAGTTTCGAAAAGTATGTCATGGGCGCGATCATACCAGCACTAACTTACCGGATCCCATCAGAACTCCGCAGTTAAGCGTGCTTGGGCGAGAGTTGTACTAGGATGGGTGACCCCCCTGGAAGTCCTCGTGTTGCACCTTTTTATTTTTTTGCCCGCTTTTTTATTTTTTGATAATATTTATTTTTAATTTTTCGGCTTTTGGCTTTTCCGCTCCGGATAATTTTTTTCACGGAAAATAAACTGAGTCTAGATACTGGCGGTCCCATGCAGCATAGTGGGACCAGCGCGTTGAATCCTGCCCCAGAACGGTCCCGACGGCGCGAATGTCCTGGGCTGTCAAGATCTGCTGCTTTGTTATAAAAGGGAGTTTCGAAGGGTATGTGAAGGGTACGATCATACCAGCACTAATGCATCGGATCCCATTAGAACTCCACAGTTAAGCGTGCTTGGGCGAGACTAGTACTAGGACGGGTGAACCCATGGGAAGTCCTCGTGTTGCACCTATTTTATTTTTTGCCCGCTTTTTTATTTTTTGATAATATTTGTTTTTAATTTTTTGGTTTTTTGCTTTTCCCCTCTGGATAATTTTTTTCCTCCGCAAATAAACTGAGTCCGGAGACTGGCGGTGCCATGCAGCATAGCGGGACCAGCGCGTTAAATCCTGCGCCAGAACGGCCCCGGCGGCACGAATGTCCCAGGCTGTCAAGGTCTGCTGCTTTGTTATAAAAGAGAGTTTCGAAGGGTATGTCAAGGGTACGATCATACCAGCACTAAGGCATCGGATCCCATTAGAACTCCACCGTTAAGCGTGCTTGGGGGAGACTAGTACTAGGATGGGTGAACCCATGGGAAGCCCTCGTGTTGCACCCATTTTATTTTTTGCCCGCTTTTTTATTTTTTGATAGTATTTGTTTTTAATTTTTTGGCTTTTTGCTTTTCGGTTCCGGATAATTTTTTTCCTCCGAAAATAAACTGAGTCCGGATACTGAAGTTGCCATGCAGCATAGCGGGACCAGCGCGTTGAATCCTACGCCAGAACGGCTTCGGCGGCGCGAATGTCCCAGGTCGTCAAGGTCTGCTGCTTTGTTATAAAAGGGAGATTCGAAAAGTATGTCATGGGTGCGATCATACCAGCACTAGCTTACCGGATCCCATCAGAACTCCGCAGTTAAGCGTGCTTGGGCGAGACTCGTACTAGGATGGGTAACCCCCTTGGAAGTCCTCGTGTTGCACCTTTTTTATTTTTTGCCCACTTTTTTATTTTTTGATAATATTTATTTTTAATTTTTTGGCTTTTGGCTTTTCCGCTCCGGATAATTTTTTTTCACGAAAAATAAACTGAGTCCGGAGACTAGCGGTGCCATGCAGCATAGCGGGACCAGCGCGTTGAATCCTGCGCCAGAACGGCCCCGGCGGTGCGAATGTCCCGGGCTGTCAAGGTCTGCTGCTTTGTTATAAAAGGGAGTTTCGAAGGGTATGTCAAGGGTACGATCATACCAGCACTAATGCATCGGATCCCATTAGAACTCCACAGTTAAGCGTTCTTGGGCGAGACTAGTACTAGAATGGGTGAACCCATTGGAAGCCCTCGTGTTGCACCCATTTTATTTTTTGCCCGCTTTTTTATTTTTTGATAGTATTTGTTTTTAATTTTTCGGCTTTTTGCTTTTCCGCTCCGGATAATTTTTTTCCTCCGAAAATAAACTGAGTCCGGATACTGGAGTTGCAATGCAGCATAGCGGGACCAGCGCGTTGAATCTTATACCAGAACGGCCCCGGCGACGCGAATGTCCCAGACCGTCAAGGTCTGTTGCTTTGTTATAAAAGGGAGTTTCGAAAAGTATGTCATGGGCGCGATCATACCAGCACTAACTTACCGGATCCCATCAGAACTCCGCAGTTAAGCGTGCTTGGGCGAGAGTTGTACTAGGATGGGTGACCCCCCTGGAAGTCCTCGTGTTGCACCTTTTTATTTTTTTGCCCGCTTTTTTATTTTTTGATAATATTTATTTTTAATTTTTCGGCTTTTGGCTTTTCCGCTCCGGATAATTTTTTTCACGGAAAATAAACTGAGTCTAGATACTGGCGGTCCCATGCAGCATAGTGGGACCAGCGCGTTGAATCCTGCCCCAGAACGGTCCCGACGGCGCGAATGTCCTGGGCTGTCAAGATCTGCTGCTTTGTTATAAAAGGGAGTTTCGAAGGGTATGTGAAGGGTACGATCATACCAGCACTAATGCATCGGATCCCATTAGAACTCCACAGTTAAGCGTGCTTGGGCGAGACTAGTACTAGGATGGGTGAACCCATGGGAAGTCCTCGTGTTGCACCTATTTTATTTTTTGCCCGCTTTTTTATTTTTTGATAATATTTGTTTTTAATTTTTTGGTTTTTTGCTTTTCTGCTCTGGATAATTTTTTTCCTCCGCAAATAAACTGAGTCCGGAGACTGGCGGTGCCATGCAGCATAGCGGGACCAGCGCGTTAAATCCTGCGCCAGAACGGCCCCGGCGGCACGAATGTCCCAGGCTGTCAAGGTCTGCTGCTTTGTTATAAAAGAGAGTTTCGAAGGGTATGTCAAGGGTACGATCATACCAGCACTAAGGCATCGGATCCCATTAGAACTCCACCGTTAAGCGTGCTTGGGGGAGACTAGTACTAGGATGGGTGAACCCATGGGAAGCCCTCGTGTTGCACCCATTTTATTTTTTGCCCGCTTTTTTATTTTTTGATAGTATTTGTTTTTAATTTTTCGGCTTTTTGCTTTTCGGTTCCGGATAATTTTTTTCCTCCGAAAATAAACTGAGTCCGGATACTGAAGTTGCCATGCTGCATAGCGGGACCAGCGCGTTGAATCCTACGCCAGAACGGCTTCGGCGGCGCGAATGTCCCAGGTCGTCAAGGTCTGCTGCTTTGTTATAAAAGGGAGATTCGAAAAGTATGTCATGGGTGCGATCATACCAGCACTAGCTTACCGGATCCCATCAGAACTCCGCAGTTAAGCGTGCTTGGGCGAGAGTCGTACTAGGATGGGTAACCCCCTTGGAAGTCCTCGTGTTGCACCTTTTTATTTTTTGCCCACTTTTTTATTTTTTGATAATATTTATTTTTAATTTTTTGGCTTTTGGCTTTTCCGCTCCGGATAATTTTTTTTCACGAAAAATAAACTGAGTCCGGAGACTAGCGGTGCCATGCAGCATAGCGGGACCAGCGCGTTGAATCCTGCGCCAGAACGGCCCCGGCGGTGCGAATGTCCCGGGCTGTCAAGGTCTGCTGCTTTGTTATAAAAGGGAGTTTCGAAGGGTATGTCAAGGGTACGATCATACCAGCACTAATGCATCGGATCCCATTAGAACTCCACAGTTAAGCGTTCTTGGGCGAGACTAGTACTAGAATGGGTGAACCCATTGGAAGCCCTCGTGTTGCACCCATTTTATTTTTTGCCCGCTTTTTTATTTTTTGATAGTATTTGTTTTTAATTTTTCGGCTTTTTGCTTTTCCGCTCCGGATAATTTTTTTCCTCCGAAAATAAACTGAGTCCGGATACTGGAGTTGCAATGCAGCATAGCGGGACCAGCGCGTTGAATCTTATACCAGAACGGCCCCGGCGGCGCGAATGTCCCAGACCGTCAAGGTCTGTTGCTTTGTTATAAAAGGGAGTTTCGAAAAGTATGTCATGGGTGCGATCATACCAGCACTAACTTACCGGATCCCATCAGAACTCCGCAGTTAAGCGTGCTTGGGCGAGAGTTGTACTAGGATGGGTGACCCCCTTGGAAGTCCTCGTGTTGCACCTTTTTATTTTTTTGCCCGCTTTTTTATTTTTTGATAATATTTATTTTTAATTTTTCGGCTTTTGGCTTTTCCGCTCCGGATAATTTTTTTCACGGAAAATAAACTGAGTCTAGATACTGGCGGTCCCATGCAGCATAGTGGGACCAGCGCGTTGAATCCTGCCCCAGAACGGTCCCGACGGCGCGAACGTCCTGGGCTGTCCAGATCTGCTGCTTTGTTATAAAAGGGAGTTTCGAAGGGTATGTGAAGGGTATGATCATACCAGCACTAATGCATCGGATCCCATTAGAACTCCACAGTTAAGCGTGCTTGGGCGAGACTAGTACTAGGATGGGTGAACCCATGGGAAGTCCTCATGTTGCACCTATTTTATTTTTTGCCCGCTTTTTTATTTTTTGATAATATTTGTTTTTAATTTTTTGGTTTTTTGCTTTTCCGCTCTGGATAATTTTTTTCCTCCGCAAATAAACTGAGTCCGGAGACTGGCGGTGCCATGCAGCATAGCGGGACCAGCGCGTTAAATCCTGCGCCAGAATGGCCCCGGGGGCACGAATGTCCCAGGCTGTCAAGGTCTGCTGCTTTGTTATAAAAGAGAGTTTCGAAGGGTATGTCAAGGGTACGATCATACCAGCACTAAGGCATCGGATCCCATTAGAACTCCACCGTTAAGCGTGCTTGGGGGAGACTAGTACTAGGATGGGTGAACCCATTGGAAGCCCTCGTGTTGCACCCATTTTATTTTTCGCCCGCTTTTTTATTTTTTGATAGTATTTGTTTTTAATTTTTCGGCTTTTTGCTTTTCGGTTCCGGATAATTTTTTTCCTCCGAAAATAAACTGAGTCCGGATACTGAAGTTGCCATGCAGCATAGCGGGACCAGCGCGTTGAATCCTACGCCAGAACGGCTTCGGCGACGCGAATGTCCCAGGTCGTCAAGGTCTGCTGCTTTGTTATAAAAGGGAGATTCGAAAAGTATGTCATGGGTGCGATCATACCAGCACTAGCTTACCGGATCCCATCAGAACTCCGCAGTTAAGCGTGCTTGGGCGAGAGTCGTACTAGGATGGGTAACCCCCTTGGAAGTCCTCGTGTTGCACCTTTTTATTTTTTGCCCACCTTTTTATTTTTTGATAATATTTATTTTTAATTTTTCGGCTTTTGGCTTTTCCGCTCCGGATAATTTTTTTCACGGAAAATAAACTGAGTCTAGATACTGGCGGTCCCATGCAGCATAGTGGGACCAGCGCGTTGAATCCTGCCCCAGAACGGTCCCGACGGCGCGAATGTCCCGGGCTGTCAAGATCTGCTGCTTCGTTATAAAAGGGAGTTTCGAAGGGTATGTCAAGGGTACGATCATACCAGCACTAATGCATCGGATCCCATTAGAACTCCACAGTTAAGCGTGCTTGGGCGAGACTAGTACTAGGATGGGTGAACCCATGGGAAGTCCTCTTGTTGCACCTATTTTATTTTTTGCCCGCTTTTTTATTTTTTGATAATGTTTGTTTTTAATTTTTTTGGTTTTTTGCTTTTCCGCTCTGGATAATTTTTTTCCTTCGAAAATAAACTGAGTCCGGAGACTGGCGGTGCCATGTAGCATAGCGGGACCAGCGCGTTGAATCCTGCGCCAGAACGGCCCCGGCGGCACGAATGTCCCAGGCTGTCAAGGTCTGCTGCTTTGTTATAAAAGGGAGTTTCGAAGGGTATGTCAAGGGTACGATCATACCAGCACTAAGGCATCGGATCCCATTAGAACTCCACCGTTAAGCGTGCTTGGGCGAGACTAGTACTAGGATGGGTGAACCCATGGGAAGCCCTCGTGTTGCACCCATTTTATTTTTTGCCCGCTTTTTTATTTTTTGATAGTATTTGTTTTTAATTTTTCGGCTTTTTGCTTTTCGGTTCCGGATAATTTTTTTCCTTCGAAAATAAACTGAGTCCGGATACTGAAGTTGCCATGCAGCATAGCGGGACCAGCGCGTTGAATCCTACGCCAGAACGGCTTCGGCGGCGCGAATGTCCCAGGTCGTCAAGGTCTGCTGCTTTGTTATAAAAGGGAGTTTCGAAAAGTATGTCATGGGTGCGATCATACCAGCACTAACTTACCGGATCCCATCAGAACTCCGCAGTTAAGCGTGCTTGGGCGAGAGTCGTACTAGGATGGGTAACCCCCTTGGAAGTCCTCGTGTTGCACCTTTTTATTTTTTGCCCACTTTTTTATTTTTTGATAATATTTATTTTTAATTTTTCGGCTTTTGGCTTTTCCGCTCCGGATAATTTTTTTTCATGAAAAATAAACTGAGTTCGGAGACTAGCGGTGCCATGCAGCATAGCAGGACCAGCGCGTTGAATCCTGCGCCAGAACGGCCCCGGCGGTGCGAATGTCCCGGGCTGTCAAGGTCTGCTGCTTTGTTATAAAAGGAAGTTTCGAAGGGTATGTCAAGGGTACAATCATACCAGCACTAATGCATCGGATCCCATTAGAACTCCACAGTTAAGCGTTCTTGGGCGAGACTAGTACTAGGATGGGTGAACCCATTGGAAGCCCTCGTGTTGCACCCATTTTATTTTTTGCCCGCTTTTTTATTTTTTGATAGTATTTGTTTTTAATTTCTCGGCTTTTTGCTTTTCCGCTCCGGATAATTTTTTTCCTCCGAAAATAAACTGAGTCCGGATACTAGAGTTGCAATGCAGCATAGCGGGACCAGCGCGTTGAATCTTATACCAGAACGGCCCCGGCGGCGCGAATGTCCCAGACCGTCAAGGTCTGTTGCTTTGTTATAAAAGGGAGTTTCGAAAAGTATGTCATGGGTGCGATCATACCAGCACTAACTTACCGGATCCCATCAGAACTCCGCAGTTAAGCGTGCTTGGGCGAGAGTTGTACTAGGATGGGTGACCCCCTTGGAAGTCCTCGTGTTGCACCTTTTTATTTTTTTGCCTGCTTTTTTATTTTTTGATAATATATATTTTTAATTTTTCGGCTTTTGGCTTTTCCGCTCCGGATAATTTTTTTCACGGAAGATAAACTGAGTCTAGATACTGGCGGTCCCATGCAGCATAGTGGGACCAGCGCGTTGAATCCTGCCCCAGAACGGTCCCGACGGCGCGAATGTCCCGGGCTCTCAAGATCTGCTGCTTTGTTATAAAAGGGAGTTTCGAAGGGTATGTCAAGGGTACGATCATACCAGCACTAATGCATCGGATCCCATTAGAACTCCACAGTTAAGCGTGCTTGGGCGAGACTAGTACTAGGATGGGTGAACCCATGGGAAGTCCTCGTGTTGCACCTATTTTATTTTTTGCCCGCTTTTTTATTTTTTGATAATATTTGTTTTTAATTTTTGGTTTTTTGCTTTTCCGCTCTGGATAATTTTTTTCCTCCGAAAATAACCTGAGTCCGGAGACTGGCGGTGCCATGCAGCATAGCGGGACCAGCGCGTTGAATCCTGCGCCAGAACGGCCCCGGCGGCATGAATGTCCCAGGCTGTCAAGGTCTACTACTTTGTTATAAAAGGGAGTTTCGAAGGGTATGTCAAGGGTACGATCATACCAGCACTAAGGCATCGGATCCCATTAGAACTCCACCGTTAAGCGTGCTTGGGCGAGACTAGTACTAGGATGGGTGAACCCATGGGAAGCCCTCGTGTTGCACCCATTTTATTTTTTGCCCGCTTTTTTATTTTTTGATAGTATTTGTTTTTAATTTTTCGGCTTTTTGCTTTTCCGCTCTGGATAATTTTTTTCCTACGAAAATAAACTGAGTCCGGATACTGGAGTTGCCATGCAGCATAGCGGGACCAGCGCGTTGAATCCTACGCCAGAACGGCTCCGGCGGCGCGAATGTCCCAGGTCGTCAAGGTCTGCTGCTTTGTTATAAAAGAGAGTTTCGAAAAGTATGTCATGGGTGCGATCATACCAGCACTAACTTACCGGATCCCATCAGAACTCCGCAGTTAAGCGTGCTTGGGCGAGAGTCGTACTAGGATGGGTGACCCCCTTGGAAGTCCTCGTGTTGCACCTTTTTATTTTTTGCCCACTTTTTTATTTTTTGATAATATTTATTTTTAATTTTTCGGCTTTTGGCTTTTCCGCTCCGGATAATTTTTTTTCACGAAAAATAAACTGAGTCCGGAGACTAGCGGTGCCATGCAGCATAGCGGGACCAGCGCGTTGAATCCTGCGCCAGAACGGCCCCGGCGGTGCGAATGTCCCGGGCTGTCAAGGTCTGCTGCTTTGTTATAAAAAGGAGTTTCGAAGGGTATGTCAAGGGTACGATCATACCAGCACTAATGCATCGGATCCCATTAGAACTCCACAGTTAAGCGTTCTTGGGCGAGACTAGTACTAGGATGGGTGAACCCATGGGAAGCCCTCGTGTTGCACCCATTTTATTTTTTGCCCGCTTTTTTATTTTTTGATAGTATTTGTTTTTAATTTTTCGGCTTTTTGCTTTTCCGCTCTGGATAATTTTTTTCCTCCGAAAATAAACTGAGTCCGGAGACTGGCGGTGCCATGCAGCATAGCGGGACCAGCGCGTTGAATCCTGCGCCAGAACGGCCCCGGCGACGCGAATGTCCCAGGCTGTCAAGGTCTGCTGCTTTGTTATAAAAGGGAGTTTCGAAGGGTATGTCAAGGGTACGATCATACCAGCACTAAGGCATCGGATCCCATTAGAACTCCACAGTTAAGCGTGCTTGGGCGAGACTTGTACTAGGATTGGTGAACCCATGGGAAGCCCTCGTGTTGCACCCATTTTATTTTTTGCCCGCTTTTTTATTTTTTGATAGTATTTGTTTTTAATTTTTCGGCTTTTTGCTTTTCCGCTCCGGATAATTTTTTTCCTCCGAAAATAAACTGAGTCCGGATACTGGAGTTGCAATGCAGCATAGCGGGACCAGCGCGTTGAATCTTATACCAGAACGGCCCCGGCGACGCGAATGTCCCAGACCGTCAAGGTCTGTTGCTTTGTTATAAAAGGGAGTTTCGAAAAGTATGTCATGGGTGCGATCATACCAGCACTAACTTACCGGATCCCATCAGAACTCCGCAGTTAAGCGTGCTTGGGCGAGAGTTGTACTAGGATGGGTGACCCCCTTGGAAGTCCTCGTGTTGCACCTTTTTATTTTTTTGCCCGCTTTTTTATTTTTTGACAATATTTATTTTTAATTTTTCGGCTTTTGGCTTTTCCGCTCCGGATAATTTTTTTCACGGAAAATAAACTCAGTCTAGATACTGGCGGTCCCATGCAGCATAGTGGGACCAGCGCGTTGAATCCTGCCCCAGAACGGTCCCGGCGGCGCGAATGTCCCGGGCTGTCAAGATCTGCTGCTTTGTTATAAAAGGGAGTTTCGAAGGGTATGTCAAGGGTACAATCATACCAGCACTAATGCATCGGATCCCATTAGAACTCCACAGTTAAGCGTGCTTGGGCGAGACTAGTACTAGGATGGGTGAACCCATGGGAAGTCCTCGTGTTGCACCTATTTTATTTTTTGCCCGCTTTTTTATTTTTTGATAATATTTGTTTTTCATTTTTTGGTTTTTTGCTTTTCCGCTCTGGATAATTTTTTTCCTCCGAAAATAAACTGAGTCCGGAGACTGGCGGTGCCATGCAGCATAGCGGGACCAGTGCGTTGAATCCTGCGCCAGAACGGCCCCGGCGGCGCGAATGTCCCAGGCTGTCAAGTTCTGCTGCTTTGTTATAAAAGGGAGTTTCGAAGGGTATGTCAAGGGTACGATCATACCAGCACTAAGGCATCGGATCCCATTAGAACTCCACCGTTGAGCGTGCTTGGGCGAGACTAGTACTAGGATGGGTGAACCCATGGGAAGCCCTCGTGTTGCACCCATTTTATTTTTTGCCCGCTTTTTTATTTTTTGATAGTATTTGTTTTTAATTTTTCGGCTTTTTGCTTTTCCGCTCCGGATAATTTTTTTCCTCCAAAAATAAACTGAGTCCGGATACTGGAGTTGCCATGCAGCATAGCGGGACCAGTGCGTTGAATCCTACGCCAGAACGGCTCCGGCGGCGCGAATGTCCCAGGTCGTCAAGGTCTGCTGCTTTGTTATAAAAGGGAGTTTCGAAAAATATGTCATGGGTGCGATCATACCAGCACTAACTTACCGGATCCCATCAGAACTCCGCAGTTAAGCGTGCTTGGGCGAGAGTCGTACTAGGATGGGTGACCCCCTTGGAAGTCCTCGTGTTGCACCTTTTTATTTTTTGCCACTTTTTTATTTTTTGATAATATTTATTTTTAATTTTTCGGCTTTTGGCTTTTCCGCTCCGGATAATTTTTTTACACGAAAAATAAACTGAGTCCGGAGACTAGCGGTGCCATGCAGCATAGCGGGACCAGCGCGTTGAATCCTGCGCGAGAACGGCCCCGGCGGTGCGAATGTCCCGGGCTGTCAAGGTCTGCTGCTTTGTTATAAAAGAGAGTTTCGAAGGGTATGTAAAGGGTACGATCATACCAGCACTAATGCATCGGATCCCATTAGAACTCCACAGTTAAGCGTGCTTGGGCGAGACTAGTACTAGGATGGGTGAACCCATGGGAAGCCCTCGTGTTGCACCAATTTTATTTTTTGCCCGCTTTTTTATTTTTTGATAGTATTTGTTTTTAATTTTTCGGCTTTTTGCTTTTCCGCTCCGGATAATTTTTTTCCTCCGAAAATAAACTGAGTCCGGATACTGGAGTTGCAATGCACCATAGCGGGACCAGCGCGTTGAATCTTATACCAGAACGGCCCCGGCGGCGCGAATGTCCCAGACCGTCAAGGTCTGTTGCTTTGTTATAAAAGGGAGTTTCGAAAAGTATGTCATGGGTGCGATCATACCAGCGCTAACTTACCGGATCCCATCAGAACTCCGCAGTTAAGCGTGCTTGGGCGAGAGTTGTACTAGGATGGGTGACCCCCTTGGAAGTCCTCGTGTTGCACCTTTTTATTTTTTTGCCCGCTTTTTTATTTTTTGATAATATTTATTTTTAATTTTTCGGCTTTTGACTTTTCCGCTTCGGATAATTTTTTTCACGGAAAATAAACTGATTCTAGATACTGGCGGTCCCATGCAGCATAGTGGGACCAGCGCGTTGAATCCTGCTCCAGAACGGTCCCGGCGGCGCGAATGTCCCGGGCTGTCAAGATCTGCTGCTTTGTTATAAAAGGAAGTTTCGAAGGGTATGTCAAGGGTACGATCATACCAGCACTAATGCATCGGATCCCATTAGAACTCCACAGTTAAGCGTGCTTGGGCGAGACTAGTACTAGGATGGGTGAACCCATGGGAAGTCCTCGTGTTGCACCTATTTTATTTTTTGCCCGCTTTTTTATTTTTTGATAATATTTGTTTTTAATTTTTTGGTTTTTTGCTTTTCCGCTCTGGATAATTTTTTTCCTCCGAAAATAAACTGAGTCCGGAGACTGGCGGTGCCATGCAGCATAGCGGGACCAGTGCGTTGAATCCTACGCCAGAATGGCCCCGGTGGCACGAATGTCCGGGGCCGTCCAGGTCTGCTGCTTTGTTATAAAAGGAAGTTTCGAAGGGTATGTCAAGGGTACGATCATACCAGCACTAAGGCATCGGATCCCTTAAGAACTCCACAGTTAAGCGTGCTTGGGCGAGACTAGTACTAGGATGGGTGAACCCATGGGGAGCCCTCGTCTTGCACCCATTTTTTTTTTGGCCGGCTTTTTTATTTTTGATAATATTTATTTTTAATTTTTTGGCTTTTCTGCTCTGGATAATTTTTTTTTCCGAAAATAAACTGAGTCGGAAGACTAGCGATACCCTGCACCATCTGTCACCACTGAGCCTTCCGTCTTATAGAGATTATTGGCTATCCTTCTGCCCTTCCTCACCACCAAGGCCCCCTTGGTGATCCTCAAACAGGCGTTGCCCAGTTGGCTACCAAAAGCATACCCGTGCTTCTCCAAGTAGCCCAATGAAATCAGGTTCTTCTTCGGCTCTAGGACATATTTCACATTAGTCAATATTCTGATGATCCCATCATACATCCTCATCTTAATGGTGCCTATCCCAGCAACCTTGCAAGGATGATCATCACCTAAACTCACATTCTCTCCATCGATTTTCTTGTAGGTATCGAACCACTCCCGATGTGAAATATAGTGAGGCGAACATGCTGAATCCAATGTCCACCGACTGTTTTCCTTCATATGACCATCTCAAACAACCAGGATATCATGTTCACTATCTTTAGATGTAAGAGCACCACCATGACTGGCCAATCTACCCTTGGAAGAATTCTTTTTCTTATCAGATTTTAGCAAAGGATAATTTCTCCTTATGTATCTAATCTGATAACACTTGTAGTACTTCCAAGCTTTCTGCTTGTTCCGAGACTTAGATCTGCCCTTAGACTTCTCTCTAACCCTTTTTCGAGACCTTCCTTGCCTCTCATTAACAGCAAGAACCTCTAAGTTAGAACTTCCTTTGCAAATCTTCTCTTTTTGCTCATTAGACCGAAGAACACTAATCACCTCTTTATAATTCAGGGTTTCCTTCCCATACTCCAGAGTCGTGATCAGCCTATCATATGATCCTGGGAGAGAACACAGCAGTAGAAGGGTCCTATCTTCTTCCTCAATCTTCACATCAAGGCTCATGACCTCCGAGCAAACTTGATTGAACTTCTGAATATGAGAAATCAGATCTCCTCCCTCCGGTATCCGCAGACTATACAACTATTTCTTCAACCACAGTTTATTTGTCATGCTCTTGCCCATGTAAGTGTTTTCTAACCTCTTCCATAGCTCTTTGGTCATGGTCTCTGAGCAAAACTCAGGTAGTACCTGATCAGCTAGGCACATTCTAATGGTGCTAAACGCTATCTCCTCTAACTCCTCCCAATCTTCCAAACTGATCCTTTCTGATCTTTTCCTAACCAAGACCTTATAGATCCTTTGTTGTACTAGCAAATCCTTCACCCTTTGCTGCCATAGGGTAAAGTTTCCCTTACCATCGAACTTTCAAAATCTGCTTTGAGATTTTCCGAAGCCATAACACCAAACAGAAATTTAATGAACGCAGAAAATTCTGTTTTGAAGGCTTACCACAGATTTTAATTTTTCTCCACCAAATCAGCAACCAATGGCTCTGATACCAATTGTGGGATATGTGCGCCTCAAACCACAGCACCTAGGGTGTCCCCTATACTGCAAGAGGCGTTGGATCTTGATTGAATGGTGAAGGAGGATAAGAGCCAAGCGTAATTTGGCTCTTCTTCAATAATGGCTGTGTGCCCTAGCTTTTCTTAGGGATGATGGCGTGAGAGGGAGAGAGAAACGAGATTAGGGTTTCGAAAGAAAGAGTTTCCAATGATTTCATTCCTCACATACACAAATTACAAGAGTGTATATATATGTGGTCAAACATGACCCAAACCCAGAAACTTCCCTAGACTAAACCACATGAGAAAGCACTCAACCCAAGCCCATGTATACCCATGACTTGCATGCTCTCTCTCCCTTGAGCCTAAACTTAGCCCAAATAATATTTAGCCACCTTAAGACTCAAAATACCTAAGCCTTAAGCAAGTAGGAGACCAATTCCCGTCCCTACTTAAATCTGTTGCAGGCTTGGAGTCGACTCTGGCATAGCTCGATTCAACTCCCACGCTCTCTGTATCACCAGCCCCGACCTAAAGTCGACTCCTGCAATCCATGAGTCGACCCCTTAACAGCACAAGTCGACCCTTGCTCACCTGGAGTTGACTCTCTCAGACTTTCCAGAGAGCTATTTTTCTGCCTGATTTTGGGGGTCGACCCCAGCCCTTCAGGAGTCAACCCCAGCTTTTCAGGGGTCGACCCAAGATCAGCATGAGTCAACCCCTCCGTTGTTTTTACTGCAGTTTCTTGCATTTTTTTGCTTTGGATGCACCACACTTGTGCCAGCACAAGCTGGCCTGCTGGTGCGGGCGGGCACATTACGGCTGTGCTCGCCGGGGCTGCTCTCGGTTCGACTGGGCTTGGGCCAGCCTCCAAGGAACTTAACGGCTCGAAATCAGTCCATCCGTTGAAGATGTACTCATCCAAGCTTCCGTGCATGCAATGAATTTCGCTTGGCTTGGTGCCTTTATTGTTAGATGTATGCCCTAAAAGCCAATCTGGCTGACACATTATTTATTCTGGGATATAAATTTGTACTTGACTTTATTGTTATTGAATAATAAAAGGACATCTTTTTATTCATATTGTTTATATGTCTATGAATCGTCCAAGAAATTAATAAGATGATGATACATATTCTCAAGAGTTGAGAATTTGAGCCATGTATCATTGGTGATTAATTTCTAAATGCTCCTGATCAATGGTTCATCATGAGGACGGTGATCGATCCGATCAGTGCACAGATCGCTTTTCTTATGGATGGACGAGACTCGAGTTCACATTGTAGGGACACTGAAGTGATAGTGCAGGTGCTTGTTAGAGAACAAGGGTACTGAGCGTGATCAAGGCAAGAAGTCACTTGGATGTCTATCCACTTGTCAGTGACTTGCTTGATGTTGCAGTAGTGTGACTGGTCCTTTGACCTGCGGTGCTTCGGCTACTCACAGTGAGGTTATTAGGAGTAGGGTATGTTAGGGATTCAACCCTACGATTGCGGAATATAAGAAATAGTAGGAGAAAAAGGATACGGCAAGAAACAATAACAAACGCACAAGACACCCAAGTTTATGTGGTTCGGAGTCCCTTGCTCCTACGTCCACAGCCGCACAGATCAATACTTCACTATATAATCAAAGAAAGTTACAGAGATTCAAGAGAAGAGAACAAACTCTCTTTCTTACAGCAAAACAATCTCTCTCAAGACGAGCAACGCGTCGTCTTCCTGATGCACACAAAGGATCTCCTTTTGGAAACTTCTCGTTGATGAGTTCTAGGGTTTCTCAAGGTTGCCACACACCTCTCGTGTCCCACAAGAAGTCTATATATACCTCCCAATCTCTTACTTTGATTAGGGCTTCAAAAAACCTTGGCTTGAACCCGGTTCATAACTCAGCCTCGCGTGAAAATCGTGCTCGAGTCGACTTCCGCAATTCTGCGAGTCGACTCGGCCACAGTCCACAGAAAAAGCCTCTCTGTCTGCCTGTGGGAGTCGACTCCTGGAGTTCTCGAGTCGACTCCAACACTGGGGAGTCGACTCCTATGGATCTGGAGTCGACTCCAAGACTGTGCCAAGTCTGCCTGCGTGCCAGAGTCGACTCCAAGTCTGCTGGAGTCGACTCCGAACCTTGCTGAAATTTTTTTTCTTTGCTGATTCAACTCTAAATCTTTTCGAACTCTTTCCGGCTTGTCTTCCCTTGATCCTCCACCACCATAGTGCACATAGGGGTCTTGAAAGAAAAGGGAATGGATCAGGCTCCACAACCCAACAACTCTCCCACTTGAAGACTGATACATCCAATTGTGCATCTATCTGAAAAATAAACAAACTTCTATATCTTGATCTGTATTCTCTGTGCGGCACCTCCATTCAACTAGCTTTGGAGGCCAATTGAGGCCATGCATAGCCTCAATTTCTCTGTAGTGACTGTCTTAGTCAACATATCCGCTGAATTCTTTGCTCCTTGAATCTTCTCAAGTAACAAACTGCCATCTTCTAGCAACTTCCTGATGAAGTGATATCTCAGCTGTATGTGCTTCGTTCTCGCATGAAACATTGGGTTCTTAGCTAAGTGAATAGCACTCTGACTGTCGCAGAATAGTACACTACAGTTCTGTTCTCTGCCCAGCTCTTTCAGAAGGTTTTGTAGCCAAATCATCTCCTTACTGGCTTCTGTAATGGCAACATATTCTGCCTCTGTTGTCGAAAGAGCAACGATCTTTTGCAATTGTGAGAACCAGCTCACTGCTGTTCCGCCTATGGTATAAACATACCCTGTGGTGCTTCTTCTAGTGTCAGTATCACCTCCCAGGTCTGCATCCACAAAACCTTGTAGTGTTTGACTGCCTTTTCTATAACACAAGCCTACATTTCTGGTACCTTTCAAATATCTTAGGATCCACTTGACAGCCTCCCAATGTTGTCTACCCGGATTGGCCATGTATCTGCTCACAGCTCCCACTGCATGTGCAATGTCGGGTCTCGTGCATATCATAGCATACATCAAGCTGCCTACAGCTGAAGCATATGGTACCCTTGACATCTTCTTCAGCTCCTCATCATCCTTGGGTGATTGCTCTTTTGAAAGTTTGAAATGGCTCGCTAAAGGTGTCTTCACAGAATCTGCATCTGTCATATTGAATCTATTCAACACCTTATCAATGTAGTTAGCTTGAGAAAGCTTCAGTGTTCCAGCCACCTTATCCCTTTCAATCCTCAGCCCAAGCATCTGTTTTGCTGCACCCATGTCTTTCATTGCAAACTTCCTTGATAGCTCTTTCTTCCATCTTTCAATCTCTTGTAGGTTCGGTCCGGCTATCAACATGTCGTCAACATACAAAAGTAAGATGATAAAACTGCCATCAAGTACCTTAAGATAACAGCAATGATCTTCTTGACATCTTACAAAACCATTGTTGATCATGAATCCATCGAACTTTTTGTACCACAACCTCGGGGCCTGTTTCAAACCATACAAACTTCTCTTCAGCTTGCATACAAGGTTCTCCTTGCTAGGGACTGCAAAGCCGATAGGTTGCTGCATGTAGATGTCTTCATCAATCTCTCCATGGAGAAATGCAGTCGTAACATCCAACTGCTCCAAATATAGATTTTCTGCTGCCACAATACTCAGAATCACTCTGATTGTTGAATATTTGACTACCGGAGAGAAAATCTCAGTGTAGTCGATACCTTCCTTCTGTTGGAAGCCTTTCACAACCAACCTTGCTTTGTACCTTTTGCTGCCATCATGTTCCTCTTTAACTTTGTAGACCCACTTGTTCTGTAAAGCCTTCTTGCCTTCTGGTAGTGAACTGAGTTCCCAAGTTTGATTTCTATCCAAGGACTTCATCTCGTCCTTCATGGCTAACTCCCACTTCACCGAATCTTCACTTTCCATGGCTTCTTCATAACACTCGGGTTCACCTCCATCTGTCAATAGCAGATAATGTAAAGAGGATGAATATCTATCCGGTTGTCTCGAGATTCTTGTTGATCTTCTCAGCTGTGGTATACTTAGTTGAGGTTGTGCCACAACAGTTTCTGAATTTTCAGGATTTTTCTGAAAACTTTTGGCAACATCTTCTTCTGTAATCTCTTGCAGCTCAACTTGCTGTTTTTCCTTGCTTTGCTCCCCTGCACTCTCAAGATCTGAAGTATTCTTGTCTTTATAGAGAACTCGCTCATTGAATGTCACATCCTTGCTTCTGATGACCTTCTGGTTCTGTGCATCCCAGAACTTGTAACCAAAATCATTTGTACCATATCCAATGAAGAAACACTTTCTGGACTTTGCATCTAGCTTGTCCCTTTTCTCTGCATTAATGTGCACAAAGGAGACACACCCAAAGACCCTCAAGTGTGACAAATTTACTATTTTTCCTGTCCACTCTTCTTCAGGCAATTTGCAATCTAGGGGAACCGACGGGCCTCTGTTTATTAGATACGCTGCGGTGTTGACTGCCTCAGCCCAAAACATCTTGGGCAAACCAGCATGGATCCTCATACTATTGGCTCTCTCGTTCAGGGTTCTATTCATTCGCTCAGCCACCCCATTTTGCTGCGGTGTGCTCGGTATTGTCTTCTCCATTCGGATTCCATTCACTGCGCAGAATTCCTTGAACTCACTGCTGTCATACTCACCGCCATTGTCAGACCTTAGTCGTTTTATCTTTGCACCAGATTCATTCTCCACCAGACTTTTCCACTTTTTGAAGGTGACAAATACCTCTGATTTGTGCTTCATGAAATAAATCCAAACCTTTCTGGTAGAGTCGTCAATGAACGTGACATAATAGTGTGAGCCTCCAAGAGATGCAACCGGTGAAGGCCCCCACACATCTGTGTGTACAAGCTCTAGCTTTTCTGTCTTCGGTGTTCTTCCACCCTTTGAGAAACTAACCTTTTTCTGCTTCCCAAATATGCAGTCTTCACAGAGACCTACATCAACAGTTTTTAGATCTGCTAGCTTGTTCTTCTTCACCATCATCTTCATACCTTTCTCACTCATATGTCCAAGTCTGCGATGCCAAAGACAACTATCTGCACCTGTTTCTATTAATGCCACCGTATCCTTGGTGTCATTGGTCATGTAGAGAGTCCCCAACTTGTTCCCACGTGCTATCACCATAGCTCCTTTGGTGATTTTCCATGAACCACCTACGAAGGTAGTAACATACCCTTCGCTGTCAAGCTGCCCAACAGAAATCAAGTTTCTCTTCAAGCCTGGGATATGCCTCACATTCTTCAGTTTCCACACTGACTGATTCATCATCCTGATATGAACTTCACCTGTCCCCACAATATCTAAAGGCTCATCATCAGCGAGATAAACCTTTCCGAAGTCTCCTGCAGTGTAGTTTAGCATACACTCCTTCCGTGAGGTGGAATGAAACGAAGCTCCAGAGTCTAGTATCCACGATTCCATAGGGCTGTCCACGCTGAGAATCAAAGCATCGTTGGCTTCATCTGTGGTTGCATTCACGGACACCTCGTTCTGCCCCTTGCTTGGATTCTTCTTTCTAAGCCAACAATTCTTCCTCGTGTGGCCCATCTTGCCACAATGCCAGCAGCCATCGCCTTTCGATCTAGACTTGCTCCTCCTCTTAGACTTCGATCTGCCACGATTTTCACTGCGTTGCACAGTTCTTCCTCTGCCTTCAGATGTGTTCAAAATCGAACCAGATTTCACACCAGACTCCCTCCTTCTGATATCTTCACTGAGTATCAGATTTCGGACCTCCTCAAACTTCAGTTTGTTTGAGCCGCAGGAACTGCTTACAGCTGTCACCGTTGCACCCCAACTTTCTGGCAAGGAGGATAGAAGAATTAGGGCACGAACTTCATCTTCAAAACTGATTTCCACCGAACTCAACTGGCTCGTAATCAGATTGAACTCATTGATGTGATCAGTAACAGAGGAACCTTCACTCATCTTCAGATTGAATAAACGGCGCATCAGGTACACCTTGTTGGAGGCCGAGGGTTTTTCATACATATTCGACAATGCTCTCAGCAAACCTGCTGTTGTCTTCTCTTCCAAAACGTTGAACGCAACGTTTCGAGCCAACGTCAAGCGAACAACTCCCAAAGCCTGACGATCCATTAAATCCCAGTCGGCCTGTGACATATCTGTCGGTTTCATACCTTCAAGAGGTAGATGAAGTTTCTTCTGATATAAATAATCTTCGATCTGCATCTTCCAGAAACCAAAGTCTTTGCCATCAAATCTATCAATCTTGACCTTGCCTTCTTCAGCCGCCATTGCTCCCACTTTTTCCTTTGAACCAAATGGCTCTGATACCAGTTGTTAGGGATTCAACCCTACGATTGCGGAATATAAGAAATAGTAGGAGAAAAAGGACACGGCAAGAAACAATAACAAACGCACAAGACACCCAAGTTTATGTGGTTCGGAGTCCCTTGCTCCTACGTCCACAGCCGCACAGATCAATACTTCACTATATAATCAAAGAAAGTTACAGAGATTCAAGAGAAGAGAACAAACTCTCTTTCTTACAGCAAAACAATCTCTCTCAAGACGAGCAACGCGTCGTCTTCCTGATGCACACAAAGGATCTCCTTTTGGAAACTTCTCGTTGATGAGTTCTAGGGTTTCTCAAGGTTGCCACACACCTCTCGTGTCCCACAAGAAGTCTATATATACCTCCCAATCTCTTACTTTGATTAGGGCTTCAAAAAACCTTGGCTTGAACCCGGTTCATAACTCAGCCTCGCGTGAAAATCGTGCTCGAGTCGACTCCCGCAATTCTGCGAGTCAACTCGGCCACAGTCCACAGAAAAAGCCTCTCTGTCTGCCTGTGGGAGTCGACTCCTGGAGTTCTCGAGTCGACTCCAACACTGGGGAGTCGACTCCTATGGATCTGGAGTCGACTCCAAGACTGTGCCAAGTCTGCCTGCGTGCCAGAGTCGACTCCAAGTCTGCTGGAGTCGACTCCGAACCTTGCTGAAATTTTTTTTCTTTGCTGATTCAACTCTGAATCTTTTCGAACTCTTTCCGGCTTGTCTTCCCTTGATCCTCCACCACCATAGTGCACATAGGGGTCTTGAAAGAAAAGGGAATGGATCAGGCTCCACAACCCAACAGGGTATGCACCTACATGGAATCTATCGACCTTGATAGATGAGGAGTGATCCTATGTGATTTATAAGACTGAGTTCTAAGATCTTGGCCAGGGCAGTATATATAGTGGAGAAAGAGTTTTCCACTCTCGAACTCAAGTCGAATAAATCTAGACATATGACAGACGACGGGGTTTGACGAGTTATCCATGACCTCCGGTCTGTAGGGATCCACGATAGAAGGACTGTATCATACGATAACTGCACCTAGAGATTCATTATTCTATTCTGCTGGGTAGCCATTACATACTGCTAGGTGTCACTGGTGGATGGTGAGATTCACAGGGATCATCTCAATGGTGGATAATCCCTGGTGAGTTGAGTTGGAATTATTTCAACCTATTGAAAGGAGTTTTCAATGATATTGTGATAGAGATCGCAATATATCTCGCTACCAGTCAGAATAGAACCTATGGGGTCACACACACTAGAAGTATTGACCGATCCGATGGTTGAATTGTAATTAAGAATCACATATGATTAATTAGATTGATAAATGGTTAACCTGCTAAGAGTTAGTGGTTAGAAGAAGGAACAATTGCAATCGGATTGTAATTTAATTTAATTAATTGGATTTAATTAATTGAACTAGATCACGAGTCCTACTTGGAGTAGGATTTTGGGAGTCCTAATTGGATTAGGATTTCAAATTAAATTAGAGTCCTACTTGGAGTAGGCTTTCTAAAGTCCTAATTGTCTTAGGGCTGAAATTTAAATAAGTCCTGATTAGATAAGAATTTTCTTAAGTCCTAATTAATTTTAATTTTAATCTAATTAATTAAATGACTTCTAATTGGATTAGGATTGAAGAGTTCAATAGAGTCGTGGTTCAATTAAATCCTAATTAGATTAGGATAAGGAGGAAATTGAAATGGGTTCATATAAATCCTATTTTCAATAGGATTGGACTCATGAAATGAACCCAAATTAAATCACCCTTTAATTTGACTAAATGGTAGATTTAATTGGACTTGGGATATTCGTGGAAGAAAAAGGAGGGGCTTACGCCCCTCCTTGCTGCCGAATTAAGGAGATAAGGGTGAGCTCCTAAAAATTAGGAGCTCATCCTTATCTCATAGAAAAATAAAAGGAGGAGGGGTTCGGCCCCTCCTCTCATCCTTTTCTTTTGGTGTTCACGGCAGCAAGTCATCCTCCTCCTCCTCCTTTGATCCGCAAGCAAGAGAAGAGGAAGAAAAATCCTCGGTGGCTCTGCTCCTTCTTCCTTTTGGTTCCAAAACAAAGAAAAGGAAAAAGGCTGCGCAAGGTTTTTCAAATCTTCTTCCTTGGTCCTTCTTTCTTCTTCCTCCTCTCAAGGCAATCAAAGGTTGATTCAAAGGAGAGGACTTCAGCCATCAATAGCCATCTCTGCAAAGGAGCTAGCACCTCGGGAAGATCCAAAGGCTTCGATCGACTCACTACTTCGTGTGGATACTTGTAGAGGCCGGACGCGTGTGCGGCTTCCACTGAACCTTCATTAAATACCACGTGAATCAAATTTGCGGAGACCATCTATCTGCACAAAGTGAAGATCTGATCTTCTTAATTATGATTTTAAAATAATTTAATAAGAATTTAATCCTAATCTATCTATAAATGGTTTTAAAATACGTTTATGCGATAAACGGGATATGCACATGTCTTTCCGCTGCATATCTGAAAATTTTTAAATTTTCAGCGGCATGTAACATCTCTTAACAGTGGTATCAGTGCCAGGTTAACGTAGATTAAGATTAGGATTAAATATTTAAAGGCATTTTAGATCTAAAATTTAAGGGATTATGCTTGCTGAAATTTATGTATGCAGAATTTTCAGCTTGCTGATTTTTCTGCATGTTGATTTTTGGATGCTTAGATTATTGATTCTAATACTTTGATAATATGATTACAAATGTTTAGAATCAAATCTTGCATGATCAGCAAGTCATGAGATGAAATAATCAGTTAAATTACAGATCTGAAAATAACTTTTATGCATGTGATGCGTATGGTGATGATCATGGATGGACCCTTTGAATGTGCTGAAATATTCTGCAATATTCTGTGATGCATGTAATTTTAATTTTTAGATGCCTGCGTGCATCTTAAATTCATGTATTAGAGACCTGCGTGTCTCATAAAAAAGGGTTGTAATTTATTCTTTATTTTTATTTAATTTTTAAAGCAATCTGGGATGTAATCTGTGATGTGTGTTGCACGTCGATGGTTGATCGATATGTACATCAACAAGCTCAACACACGCGGATCGAAATCCAGGGTTGATTAAAGATGGATCAAGGAGTTGATCACAATTGGACCTAAGGGATCAAGATCGAGTCAAGAGTTGAAGACGATCAAACCAATTGACGTGCATGTGCTTGTAAAATGACCCCATCCTGGATCCATGATCATCACCATTTAATTTTATTTTGATAAATGCCTGGATGTTTAATGCTTATGTCTATACGGATAGACTTATATTTGCATGAGATGTGAATACGCGATCGAGTGAGACCTAATTATAAACCTCCCTAATCAGTCGAGGGTGAACCAACATGAGTTAGTGATAAGTGCTAAATAATGCATAAATTAATATCTTATTCATAGCACTTATCATTATTTTAATTCACATATTTTGTAAATTCAATTAAAAAATTGTGTTACCTTCATCATTGCATTTTAATAAATTATTAAAGGTAATTCGAGTTTTACTTTTTTACTAATTGAGCTTAATGTATGCAGGTCAAGTCATGCTTAATTAGGTAAAGCCTAAACTACACTGCATCATTTCACAATTTTACATCCTTCAGAGTCGACTCCAAAAACTCTTCTCCAAAATCCAGTGCTTCCCATTAATTTCTGACTCTTCACAAGTTCACCTAAATTTCTTTCCACTCGTTCCAACTCTTTTTCCATATGATCCAATTCTCCTATTTTAATAAAATCCCTTCAATTATTTATTTCTCAGATATCAAAGCATACCATCTAGTTGCACGGATTCCAAAGCCTTATCCCATCTCAGCCATTCATCTTGCATCCACGTCATCTGCATCATCCGAACAAATCCTTCATCTTTTTTGTGACCAACTCCACCTTCCCAGCTCGCCCATGCTTGTTCCAGCCGTCCGAGATCCTCTGAACATCCATGGTCTCCTCCAAATCCCAGCTTATCTTCCCAACATCCGAAAGAGATAAGGTCTCCACGAGCTTATCCTCCATTCGGATCAACCACAGAAGAAGGAAGGAGAGAGGAGGAGAGGGGGCTGGGAAAGCTATAAAAGGAGGAGGCTTCACTTCGGTTCGGTTCAATCCGGCTGAGAGGAGTTCTCACGGGAAGAAGAGGAAAGGAGAGATAATACTTTTGGGTATTATGGGAATAACTCCCCACGGAAAGAAAAAAATATATGAGGAAGGGAGTTTGATTTTTATTCAGTTCGTGTTGAGATTAGTCTGAGAGGGAAGACGAAGAAGGGAGGAACCCAGTCTTGATGAAGGTCTTCTGCGTCGTTGCTGCTACCTCCCATACCATGGAAAGCTAATCTCTTCACTGGGGCCGGATGCAGCCCTAACAAAGGGACACGGATTTTATGTTTTTAATTTTCTATTCCTGAAGTTATATAAATTTTATTTTGCTCCTAATGAATATTTTATTTCATCTCATATTTAATTTCTATGATTTTAAGTATGACGTTTATACAACTGCTCTTCATGATCATTGAAGTAAAAATAAGATAGTTCATACTTAAGGAAGATGCGGTATGCTGCCACCTTAGATTAGGATAGACATTTCATGCTAACTAAAGATGGATTATGCCTAAATTACTTTTATGAAATTTTATTCGAATGCTTATTAGGCTTGTAGCCAATTCGCATGTTAATTCAAGAATAAATTAAAACACAAATAATCCTTGTTCCGATGTTAGTGGTGAATTCCTTGCCCTAGGTTCCCTCAAACTAATAACGTTTTAATTGCATTTTTTATTAAATTTCTTAGTTTAATTTTCTTCACAAACTCTTCTTTTTAAATTTTTTTTATTTTTTTTAAAGAAAAGCAACTGTACCCCAATCCCTGTGGATCGATACCCGTAATCACTATTCTACCAAATACGTGCTATTGCGTGGTCTTTAAAGTTGACTATCAATTTTTGGCGCCATTGCCGGAGATTGCTAACATAGTTATTTTTCTTTTCATAAAAAAAAAATTTTTCAAAAAAAAATAAAAATAAAAATAAAAATAATAATATATATATATCTAAAATAAAATAAAAATATTTTCTATTTTTTTTACTTTCCTTATCTCCTTTCTCTCTCTTACTAATTTTTGATTTTTTTTTTGGTATTATTTGATCAGGAATCGAAGAGAAAATTTGGGACGATCCAAAAGGGGAACGGCTAGAAAAGGAATGCTGTAGAGGTTTGCCTTAAAAAAAATAATAATAATAATAAATTGCTGGGAAAATTTTCTTTGGTAACCTCTAAACCTTTCTTATTTAAATTAATTCACAGTTTGCTTGAAATTTTATGGTGATTGTTTGATTTTAATTTCAGCAAAAGTGTGAATGCATGCTTGATACACATACACCAATTAATCCGCACATAATAAGGGCAATCACCCCTACAAGATAAGAACTGGATTTCATCACCAGATTCTTGCCCAAATTAGGTGAATCAATTCTCACATAGCCATCACGTTAATTAAAATCAATTAGACATTGGCTTCTAGGGACATTCGAGCTCAATAGGACGAAGATCACCGAAAGTTGCACCAATTTCGCTCTGTGGCTCAGTTGATGTCTAGGCAAGCTTTGTCCCAAGGGAGACAGTTCATCTGTTCGTGGCAAGTGATTTTTAAGTGGGACCTTTGCAACGCATCGTGACCCCTCCACTTACCTGGGAGCTTACCTTGTCAACTCAGTTCATTAGACTGGATTGGAGGCTTAGGTGCCCTCTTCAAACTAGTTAGGAGTTGTCTAGTGATTTTAGGGCAAACATAAGGATTTGAAGTATTTCTTTTAATGCATGCTTGACTGCACTTGACTGATCAGAAGAGTTTTAGTGCATGCTAGGGTGTCGTTCAAGATCTCCGGAATTAGTACTTTTTGACCCTAAAATAGAGCGTTCTATTAGGACCCTTCGAGCCGAAATCCGTACCTATAGAACCATAGGATCTGCTCCACCTCCTGAGATGGCTGAAGAACAACCCAAACTCCTGAGGGAGTACCTTACTCCCACCATTTACACTTCTCTATCTTGCATTCGATTACCTGAAGTAACAGCTGTACAATATGAAATAAAGTCTAGTGTGATCCAAATGCTCCCATCTTTTTACGGGCTCACCAACGAAGACCCATATAAACACCTAGATGAATTTTTTGAGATTTGCACCACTGTCAAGATTCAGAATTTCACTGATGATGCTCTGAAACTTAGATTATTCCCCTTCTCCCTTAAAGACAGAGCCAAGCAATGGCTGAATGCTTTAGAGGCTAATTCAATTCGTTCATGGGATCAAATGCAACAAGAATTTCTTAAAAAATACTTTTCCATAGGAAGAACAAACCAGTTTAGACGTGCCATCACAAGCTTTTTCCAAATCGATGGAGAAGAATTTCATGAAACCTGGGAGAGATTTCGGGACCTAATCTGTAAATGCCCACATCATCAGATACCCAAGTGGCAATTAGTGCAATGCTTTTATGACGGATTGTCTGATCGAAACCGTCAGATGGTTGATGCTTCTTGTGGGGGAACTTTCATGCTAAAAAATGAGCATGAAGCATGGGAATTATTTGAAAATCTCAATGAAAACTTCCTCCACCATGCTTTCTGTTCTCGTCAAGCACCCCCGAGTTCTCAAAGAAAAGGGACCATTTGTGAAATAAGTCATTCTATGGACCTGTCTAGCAAGGTAGATGCATTGTCCTATAAGATTGACCAGCTGATGATGGGAGGACATGTCGTTAACTCTTCCCAAGCACAAGTGTGTGCTATCTATTCTAGCCCATCTCACCCCATTCATGAGTGCCCCTCAGCATCCCAATACCCCGAACTCGTGCAAGAACACATCAATGCTGCTCAAACAAAGCCCAGACCGGGTAATGACCCATTTTCCAATACATATAACCTGGGATGGCGGAATCATCCAAACTTTTCTTGGAAGAAGCAAGCTTCGAATACTGCCCAACCCTACTTCCAAAATTTTCAAAATTCTCAGAATTTTCAAACCCCACAAAATATTCATCCCTACCGTCTTTCGACTCAATTTCAACACACTTCTCCTCCACCCCATAGAAACACAGCCTTTGAGGAGAAAGTGTTGACCGCCCTTCAAGGTTTGGAAACCATTACACAATTGGTGCATTCTCACACGCAATTTATCGCCAAGCTAGAATCCCAAATGGGGCAACTAGCTAATGCACTGAACAACCGAGAGGAAGAAAAGCTTCCAAGCCAACCAGTGAGTAATCCTAGGGAACAATACATGGCTCAAGAAAATCAACTAAACACAATTTATCATGAACAAGCGAATGCTTTGACGATCCTAAGGAGTGGACGTGTAGTAGACAATAAGATTGGGGAGGATAACAATAAGGAAGGTGAAGAAAAGGATAGAAATATATCAAATGAAAATCTAAAACCTTCTTCTTCTTCTTCAGCTAGTCCACCTTCTGCCAAAACTCACATCCCAAAGGCTCCATTTTCTGAAGCTCTTAATTCACCCGCTCCCTTTGGCAAAAAGAGAACTTCACTAGAGGAGATGATGGAGGTTTTCAAACAAGTCAAAATCAACCTCCCGCTTCTTGATGCTATTAGACAAGTTCCCTCCTATGCCAAATTTCTCAAATATCTTTGTACCCAAAAGCAAAAATCTAGGACACATGTGCCTAAAAAGGTCTTCCTAACTGAGCAAGTGAGTTCTATTCTCCAACACAACACCCCTCCAAAATTCAAAGATCCTAGTGCTCCCACCATCTTCTGTGTCTTAGGAAATAATTTCATTGATCGAGCACTCTTAGATCTAGGGGCAAGTGTCAACCTTTTACCTTACTCAGTTTATGAGAAACTTGGGTTAGGTGAGTTAAAACCAACCTCGGTATCCCTTCAATTGGCTGATCGATCTGTAAAAATACCACGAGGAACAATTGAAGACGTCCTAGTCAAGGTAGACAAATTCTATTTTCCAGTCGATTTTTTTATCCTTGATATGGAACCTGTACCTAATCTTAAGAAACAGATCCCTATGATTCTAGGTCGTCCTTTTTTAGCTACAGCCAATACGAGTATAAATTGTAGAACTGGGGTGATGAATATATCTTTTGGGAATATGAAGGTCAAGTTAAATATATTTCGTGCCTCTGATCAACCCGCAAAGGAAGTTGAGAGCTTCCTAATAGACAAAATGGACGATCTTGTAGCCCTTCCCTATAGTTTGGCAGATGACCCTCTGAAAACATACTTGGCCCATTTTGACTTTGATATAGACAAGGCCATAGAAGCAGTCAACTCCTCGCCTGACAATCAGTTTTCCACAAATTTTCTTCCTTGGAGAACTCGGCATGAACCCGGTATGATTTGATAAGGATGCGCTGCGTCTGGCTGAAGACGTTAAACTTAGCGCTTGTTGGGAGGCAACCCAATTCTCGTAGGTTATTTTTGCATATTTTATTGTCGCATTTTTTTTGTTATTTTCTTAACAGGATCCCTCATATTACTGATGCAACTACGGTAAAATGCTTCTATCATCCATCTGAATCATATTTTCGTCCAAACTAAAACAAAATAAAAATAATAAAAAATAATAATAAAATATATATAATATAATTTTTTAAAAAAAATATTGAGGACAATGACTGATCTAGGTTGGGGGGTATAGGATTCAAATTTTTGAAGAAATTTTTCACATTTTCGTATGAGTTTATTTCAAAAAAAAAAACCTAATTTCTATGCTTTAGTGCTGAAATGATAAACACACGAAGTATATAAAATCTAGAAAGCCCAATGACTAGTCAGGAGTAAGACAATTTCAGTTCTTTTCATTAACAGTTCTTTTAGTGAGTTGTAAGATAATTTTTACTTTGGAATTTCACAACACACATGGCCTGCACTTCTAAGGGATAGGCTCAACACTATGTTGTTAAGTCTGGTAGCAACCTTGAGTCCTAATGAATCATACCTATCTAATTCACTATTATCCCATATTTATTAAAAAAAAGTGAATTTAGTCAGGTATATCGAAAAGGGCTACCTATCGTTAAAGGTCAGCGGGCTTGTATGAGGAATCCGAGCATAGGTTCGTAGGGGAGTCTTGATACCCAACACCTTATGCCATCTGGTGTGGAAGTTGTTGACTGAATGCTCGCTACACGGAGGAATCATTACAAGAGTAAAAATGCATAATAACAAATAAAAATAATAATAATTAAAAAAATAATAATAATAAATAATAGAAAAAGAGAAAATAATATTGATCTTGAAAAAGACGATAGTGTGAAAGCCGTCGTTGTAAAAAATTCGAGTAAACTGGAATATTACAGATAAAGCCCATGAGGTATTAGAGTAAACATCCACAACTCTCGAAATCCTACAAGATAGGGTGATTTTGAATCAGTGATTAGGTCTTATCTGATCAATTCTTGGAAACTACTAGCTTTAGCAGTATTTTGGGGAATCTAAAGCCTTAGCTTGTGTATGGTCCAGATTTCACCGAGCACCCAAGTATAAAAAGTCTTACAACTCCCTAACGGAAATTTAATGACCTCAACTTGAATTGCATCTTGACCTAGAATTTGGGCTGACTTAGTAATTAAAACTTTGTGTGCTTTTGAAATTTTTAGCACTTATGCATTTGAAATTAGATTTTATAAAGCAATAAAATAAATTCTTTCGACAGCAGTTTGTGGGTAGCTGCGCCGAAAACCCTCACGAGATAAAACTCGTCCACTAGGGCCACCTAGGGGTTTAAAGCCTTATTGCATACGGTAAATGCAATCGCGATTCCTGCGAAAGTGAGTTATTTTTTTTATTTTGCTCGAGGATGAGCAAAATGTAGGTTGGGGGGTGTGATAAGTGCTAAATAATGCATAAATTAATATCTTATTCATAGCACTTATCATTAGTTTAATTCACATATTTTGTAAATTCAATTAAAAAATTGTGTTACCTTCATCATTGCATTTTAATAAATTATTAAAGATAATTCAAGGTTTACTTTTTTACTAATTGAGCTTAATGTATGCAGGTCAAGTCATGCTTAATTAGGTAAAGCATAAACTACACTGCATCATTTTACAATTTTACATCCTTCAGAGTCGACTCCAAAAACTCTTCTCCAAAACCCAGTGCTTCCCATTAATTTCTGACTCTTCACACGTTCACCTAAATTTCTTCCCACTTATTCCAACTCTTTTTCCATATGATCCAATTCTCCTATTTTAATAAAATCCCTTCAATTATTTGTTTC
The DNA here is from genome assembly GCF_051530095.1 of Phoenix dactylifera. Classification (NCBI taxonomy): domain Eukaryota; kingdom Viridiplantae; phylum Streptophyta; class Magnoliopsida; order Arecales; family Arecaceae; genus Phoenix; species Phoenix dactylifera. The sequence goes on along the minus strand of NC_143193.1, from coordinate 33,630,879 downwards.
TCAGATCTCAAAGCATGCCATCTAGTTGCACGGATCCCAAAGCCTTATCCCGTCTCAGCCATTCATCTTGCAGCCACGTCATCTGCATCATCCAAACAAATCCTTCATCTTTTTCGTGACCAACTCCACCTTCCCAGCTCGCCCACGCTTGTTCCAGCCGTCCGAGATCCTCTCAACATCCATGGTCTCCTCCAAATCCCAGCTTATCTTTCCAACATTCGGAAGAGATAAGGTCTTCACGAGCTTATCCTCCATTCGGATCAGCCACAGAAGAAGGAAGGAGAGAGGAGGAGAGGGGGCTGGGAAAGCTATAAAAGGAGGAGGCTTCACTTCGGTTCGGTTCAATCCGGCTGAGAGGAGTTCTCATCGGAAGAAGAGGAAAGGAGAGATAATACTTTTGGGTATTATGGGAATAACTCCCCACGGAAAGAAAAAAAATATATGAGGAAGGGAGTTTGATTTTTATTCAGTTCGTGTTGAGATTAGTCTGAGAGGGAAGATGAAGAAGGGAGGAACCTAGTCATGATGAAGGTCTTCTGCGTCGTTGCTGCTACCTCCCATACCATGGAAAGCTAATCTCTTCACTGGGGCCGGATGCAGCCCTAACAAAGGGACACGGATTTTATGTTTTTAATTTTTTATTCCTAGAGTTGTATAAATTTTATTTTGCTCCTAATGAATATTTTATTTCATCTCATATTTAATTTCTGTGATTTTAAGTATGACGTTTATACAACTGCTCTTCATGATCATTGAAGTAAAAATAAGATAGTTCATGCTTAAGGAAGATGCAGTATGCTGCCACCTTAGATTAGGGTAGACTTTTCACGCTAACTAAAGATGGATTATGCCTAAATTACTTTTGTAAAATTTTATTCGAATGCTTATTAGGCTTGTAGCCAATTCGCATGTTAATCCAAGAATAAATTAAAACACAAATAACCCTTGTTCCGATATTAGTGGTGAATTCCTTGCCCTAGGTCCCCTCAAACTAATAACGTTTTAATTGCATTTTTTATTAAATTTCTTAGTTTAATTTTCTTCACAAACTCTTCTTTTTAAATTTTATTTTATTTTTTTTAAAGAAAAGCAATTGTACCCCAATCCCTGTGGATCGATACCCGTAATCACTATTCTACCAAATACGTGCTATTGCGTGGTCTTTAAAGTTGACTATCAGTTAATCATATTAGATTAATTGATCTAATAGGTGTCTAGGCAAGCCTAAAAGGTGGTTACTTAATTAGGACCTTACTCTCCGAGTAAGGAGAGCCTCCCACCTGCTTACCTGGCCAATTGTTCGATTACCTCTTATGAAGAACTCGAGTTGCAAACACTAAGACATGATTATGCAATATTAAATCCATAGGTCTTCCACCGTAGTAGAGCTGCTAAGGTCTTTCCGGTGTTGATTTGTCTCAGTTGGACACAGTGGGCAAGTTGCATCGGGGGACTGGACCTCTCTATTGGATATGAGATGTTGCAGGGTAAAGATGGGGTTGGGCACCAATAACTGTTAGGTGAGGATCCAATGACGACTTTATTTCTGCGGTTATACGGTGGGTCTGACTTAACTAAGTAATGGGGCCAATAACTGTTAGGTGAGGTCTTCATGACTTAGAGACCAAGTACCACTGCAATTTGCTTGAGAAGCATTGTACAAGAGTTGTACACTCATCCATTTATATGTCACCAATAACTGTTAGGTGAGGCGGCATGTAAATCGGTGAGACCGCAGCACTCACTAGAAATCCTAGTCGCGTAGGGTTTTCGTCTCTCCATCAGGGGAGTATGAGGGATTCGAGAAACTAGTGGGAGCATATTTGTTTTAAAAGACCCTAAAGCAAATAGAGTTCAAGTACAAAGTCTAACTAGAATCTTTACTCTCTACACATCACAATGTCAGCTTCGAACCCTTTGACCCGTATCCTTGAGACCAACTGACTAACCGAAACCAATTATAAAAACTGGCTAAGAAACCTGAAAATCATTTTGAATTGTGAGAAACTAGGGTATGTACTCGAGAATGATATTCCCAGGTTACCAGCACGTCCTACTAATGATCAGCGTGAGACGCATCAAAAGTGGACAGATGATGATATTAGGGTCAAGTGCTACATCATGGCATCCATGACTAATGAACTTCAATGCCAGCATGAGCACATAAAGACTGCTAGGAAAATACTAGCACACTTGCAAGAGTTGTATGGTGAGCAGAGCCGCACTGCACGTTTTGAAGTGTCCAAGAGGCTCTTCAAGGCAAAGATGCGCGAGAGACAGTCGGTCCATGATCACTGTCTGACTATGATCAAGTATCTAGAGGAGCTTGAGAAGCTCGGTATGACCGTGCATAAGGAACTGCAGATAGATCTGATCCTGCAATCTCTTTTTGATTCATTTGGGCAGTTTATAGTAAACTACCATATGAATAAAATTGAATGCATGAAGACTGAACTATTGAATATGTTGGTAACTGCTGAGGGAGCCTTGAAAGGTTTAAGGGGCTCTATTCTGGCTGTTGAGCTGACTTTTGGTTTCAAGAGAAAGTCTACTTGGAAGAAAAAGAAGCCTGTAAAGAAGCAGAAGAAAGACAAGAAGCCTAAGAAGGAAGTTCATAAGAAAAAGGCTAATGACAAGAAAAAATATTTTCACTACAACGTCGACGGCCACTGAAAAAGGAACTGCCCTTCATACCTCGAGAGCCTGAAGAACAAAAAAGCAGACATACCTTTTGAAGGTATGTTATTCTTGCTCGTAATTGAAACTAACTTTACGATTTCTTCTACTTCTAGTTGGGTTATAGATTCTGGTTCTAGTGCTCATTTGTGCACTACTATGCAGGGTCTAAAGGAAAGTAGGAGGCTGGCGGAAGGTGCAGTGACCCTTCGGGTTAGTAACGGGGCAAGAGTTACTGCTGTAGCTGTGGGCACCTATCCTCTGCGATTACCGTCTGAATTTAGTTTATTGCTTAGAGACTGTTATTATGTCCCTGCTGCTAGCAGGAATTTGATTTCTGTTTCATGTTTAGCACAGGATGGTCATGTTTTGATATTTGACAAAGACTGTTGTTCTATTTATTTCAGAAATAAATTAGTTGCACGTGATTTCATGATTGACAGTCTCTATCACTTGCATATTGATGTGTCTGTGAATGTGTTTGAGCAAGTAGTGAGTGCCATAGGATCCAAAAGATCCAGAGATGAGATAAACCAGAAGTATTTGTGGCACCTTAGGCTTGGCCATATTGGAAAGGACAGAATGAACAAAATGGAGAAAGATAGGCTTCTCGGCCCATTGACTTCCGAGTCATATCCAGTTTGTGAGTCCTGTCTTCAAGAAAAAATGGCTAGATTACCTTTTGTAGGACATGGGAAGAGGATCACTGAAATACTTACCTTGGTACACACTGATGTGTGTGGCCCATTTGATGTGTCAGCCAAGGGTCGTTATTCGTACTTCATTACCTTAACCGATGACTATTCACGATATGGGTATGTGTATCTTATGAGATACAAATCTGAGTCTTTTGAAAAGTTCAAAGAGTTCAGAAATGAAATAGAAAAACAGACTGGAAAAACCCTTAAGGTTCTTCGATCAGATCGAGGAGGAGAATACCTTAGTAGAGAATTTCGGGACTATCTCAAGGAGAATGGTATAGTCTCACAATGGACGCCTTCGGATACACCTCAACTCAATGGAGTGTCAGAAAGGAGGAATCGGACTCTATTGGATATGGTCTGATCCATGATGAGCTTCACTGATTTACCTATGTATCTTTGGGAAGATGCCTTACTATCCACGATTTATTTACTGAATAGAGTTTCCTCTAAATCCGTTCCTACCACACCGTATGAGATATGGCATCGTAAGAAGCCGAGTCTTGGTCATCTCAAGATTTGGGAATGTCCTGCCTATGTCAAGCGACAACAGGCGGACAAATTAGAGTCTAGGACCATAAGTGCTCGTTTTATAGGATATCCTAAAGAGTCATTAGGATACAATTTTTACGTCTCAAAGGATCACAATGTGTTTGTGAGCCGACATGCCATTTTCTTGGAAAAACAGTTTATCCTTGATAGAGGCAGAGGGAGGAAAATTGAGCTTGAAGAGAGAGTCTCTGAAAAGCAACGAGTCATGGATCCTATAGAATCTATTCACATAGAGCCAGTACACGTAGTACCTCCTCCACCTCGTAGCTCAAGTAGGATCTCCCATCCTCCTGATAGATACTTAGGTATACTAATAGAGGATATCGAGAAAATGTTCCTCATGAGAGATAGGAAACATGTACAGGATCCCAATACCTACAACGAGGCGATATCAGATATCGATTCCGAGAAATGGCTGGAAGCCATGAAGTCAGTGTTAGATGTATGCCCTAGAAGCCAATTTGGCTGACGCATTGTTGATTCTAGGGACATAATTTTGTACTTGACTATTTATTATTGAATAAATAAAAGGCATCTTTTCATTCATATTGTTTATGTGTCTATGAATCGTCCAAGAAATTAATAAGATGATGATACATATTCTCAAGAGTTGAGAATTTGAGCCATGTATCATTGGTGATTAATTTCTAAATGCTCCTGATCAATGGATCATCACGAGGACGATGATCGATCCGATCAGTGCACAGATCACTTTCCTTCTGGATGGACGAGACTTGAGTCCACAGTGTAGGGACACTGAAGTGATAGTGCAGGTGCTTGTTAGAGAACAAGGGTACTGAGCGTGACCAAGACAAGAAGTCACTTGGATGTCTATCCACTCGTCAGTGACTTGCTTGATGTTGCAGTAGTGTGACTGGTCCTTTGACCTGCGGTGCTTCGGCTACTCACAGTGAGGTTATTGTAGTTTGACTGCACACATACATGGTCTCTAGCCATATGGGTCCATGCAGTGTAGATTGGCTGCAGTAAGTTCACTGTAGGAGTAGGGTATGCACCTATAAGGAATCTATCGACCTTGATAGAAGAGGAGTGATCCTATGTGATTTGTTAGACTGAGTTCTAAGACCTTGGCCAGGGCAGTAATATAAAGTGGAAAAAGAGTTTTCCATTAGCGAACTCAAGTCGAATAAATCTTGACATATGACAGACGATGGGGTTTGACGAGTTGTCCATGACCTCCGTCCTGTAGGGATCCACGATAGTAGGACTGTATCACATGTTAACTGCACCTAGAGGTTCATCATTCCATTCTGCTGGGTAGCCACTACATGCTGCTAGGTGTCACTGGTGGATGGTGGGACTCATAGGGATTATCTTGATGATCGATAAACCCTAATGAGTTGAGTTGGAATCGTTCCAACCCATTGAAAGGAGTTTTCAATGATATAGTGATAGAGATCACAATATATCTCACTACCAGTCAGAATAGAACCTATGGGGTCACACACACTAGAAGTATTGACCGATCCGATGGTTGAAATCGTGATTAGGAATCACAAGAAATCAATTTGATTGATAAGAAGTTGAAGAGGAACAAAGGGAATTAATTAATTGGACTTAAACACAAATCCTACTTCGGATAGGATTCCTAGAGTCCTAATTGGATTAGGACTGAGAATCCTAGTTGGAGTAGGACTGGGATTCCTATTTGGAATAGGATTCCTACAATCCTAATGAGATTAGGAATTTTGAATTGGATTCCTACTTGGAGTAGGATTCCTAGAAATCCTAATTGGATTAGGACTTCGGATTCAAATGGAGTCCTAATTGGATTAGGACTAAAATTAAACAAATCCTAATTGGATTAGGATTCCTTAAGTCTAAATTAATTAATAATCTAATGAATCAACATGACTCCTAATTGGATTAGGATTGAAGAGTTCAATTGAGTCATGGTTCATTCAAGTCCTAATTGGATTAGGACTAGCGTAGATTGAACCCAATATGGTCAATCCTAATTAGATTAGGACTTAACCATAAGAGAGGCACCCAATCCTCTTTGGAAGAGGATTAGGGCAACACAAGAAGGAGGGATCACGCCCCTCCTCCTCTCCTTGTGTGCGGCATGAAGAGAGGGGCCGGCGCCCCCCTTCCCTCTTTGGAAAATCATCTAGGGCTCCTACTTTGGAGGAGCCCTTGATGGCTATAAGAGAGGCACTAGGGCCGGCGCCCTAGATGTGTCTTCTCCTCCTCTTCAAGCCGTGGAAGCCCCCTCTCCTCCTCTTTAGTTGCAGCCGCAAGCAAGGGAAAAGATCTCCAAGTGTTGGCGGCCTCCTTCCCTTCCCTTCCTTCATCCAACGCAAGGAACAAGAGAAGGCTGCGTAGAGGATCATCTTCTTCCTATTCTTCATCCTTCTTCTTCCTCCTTCTAAGCACAATCAAGAGTTGATTGAGAGGAAGGACATCAGCCATCAAAGCTATCTTTGCAAGGGAGCTAGCACCCCGGTGAGATAGAGAGCTTGGATCGGATCCTGCTTCGTGTGGATACCCGTAGAGGCCGGACGTTTGAACGGCTTCAAGCGAACCCTCTTCCAAAACCACGAATTCAGATTTGCGGTGATCATCTACCCGCGCAAGGTGAAGATTTGATCTTCCTAATAGTTTTAAAAGTTTTAATTCTTACCTAATTACGAAAGGTCTCGAAACAAGCGTTCATGCGATGAACGTCGAACCCGTGCATGCCGATTCCGCTGCCATCTGAAAAATTTTTGAAATATCAGCGGCATGGGCGGGTTCCCAACAGTGGTATCAGAGCCTAGGCTTCGTAGATTAAGGTAAGAATTAAATATCTAAAGGCATATTAGATCTGAAAATTAAATGATCATGCATGCTGAAAAATTCTGCATGCAGATTTTTTCAGGGGTGCTGATTTTTTACATGCTGATTTTTATGTGATAAAAAGATGATTCTAATTGCATTGTTAATGGGATTACAAAGTTTAGAATCAAGATTAGCATGATCAGCGACCTATGTCATGATATAATCAGTTAAGTTTCAGATCTGAAAATTATAATTGTTGCATACGGTGATGATCATAGGATTCAACCCCTTTTGGTATCAAATGTAATGACCTGCGATGTGATCTGCGATGTCATGTAATTTTTCAGATGCTTGCATGCATCTTATTTGATGTTTTGAGAGGCCTGCGTGCCTCCTAAAAGGAGATGTAAATTATTTTTATTTTTATTTTACATCTGGTTGTATTTCTGTGATGTGATGTACATCAACGATCAAGTCGAAGACGATGCATGAGATGAACAGGGGTCTAAGCGGTTGATGGCGATGGGATCAAGAGTTGATCAAGGATCGAATCAAGGAAGCTTGGATCCAATTCAAGAGTTGAAGACCACTTGATCGATTGATGTGCATGTGCTTGTAATACGACCTAATTAGAATCCATGATCATCACCTAGTTAAAGTTTAGCTTTAATTATTGCCGCGATTATAACTGCCTGCAATGCGCCGTTTGCATGTGATGTGAATGAGAGTCGGGTAGATAGGTCTACATGTGATGTAGCAAACCCAATTGAGACCTAAATCAAAACCTCCTCAATCAAGTCGAGAGTGAACCGACATGAGCAAATCATATTAGATTAATTGATCTAATTGGTGTCTAGGAAAGCATGAAAGGTGGTTACTTAATTAGGACCTTACTCTCTGAGTAAGGGGAGCCTCCCACCTGCTTACCTGGCCAATTGTTCGATTACCTCTTATGAAAGGCTCAAGTTGCAAACACTAAGACCTAATTAACCAATATTAAGTCAATAAGTCTTCCACTGTAGTAGAGCTGCTAAGGCCTTTCTGATGTTGACTTGTCTCGGCTGGATACAGTGGTCAAGTTGCATTGGGGGGCTGGACCTCTCTATAGACATGAGATGTTGTAGGGTAAAGGTGGGGTTGGGCACCAATAACTGTTAGGTGAGGACCCAATGACGACTTTATTCCTACGGTTATACAGTGGGTCTGACTTAACTAAGAAATGAGACCAATAACTGTTAGGTGAGGTCTTCATGGCTTAGAGACCAAGTTGCACTGCAACATGCTTAAGAAGCATTGTACAAGAGTTGTACACTCATCCATCTATGTGTCACCAATAACTGTTAGGTGAGGTGGCATGTAAATTGGTGGGACCGCAGTACCCACTAGAAACCCTAGTCGTGTGGGATTTCCGTTTTCCTACCAGGGGAGTGTGAGGAATTCGAGAAAATAGTGGGAGTCACAATTTGTTCTAAAAGACCTTAGGACAGATTAGGATCAAGTACAAAAGTCTAACTAGAATCTTTACTCTCTGCAGATACAATGTCGGCTTCAAACCCTTTGACCCGTATTCTTGAGACCAACCGACTGACCGGAACCAATTACAAGGACTGGCTTAGAAATCTCAAAATAGTTTTGGACTGTGAGAAGATAGGCTACATACTCGATTCAGATATCCCCACATTACCAGCACGTCCCACTGATGTTCAGCGTGAGATGCATAAAAAGTGGTTGGACGATGACATTAGAGTAAAATGCTATATGATGGCATCTATGTCTAATGAACTCCAATGCCAGCATGAAAATATAAAGACTGCTAGGGACATACTGGCACACCTGCAAGAGTTGTATGGTGAGCAAAGTCGCACAGCTCGTTTTGAAGTGTCCAAGAGGCTTTTCAAAGCGAAGATGCGCGAGGGGCAGTCTATCCATGATCACGGTCTGACCATGATCAAGGACCTAGAGGAGCTTGAGAAGCTCGGTATGGACATGCACAAGGAATTGCAAGTGGATTTGATCCTACAGTCACTTCCTGATTCATTTGGTCAGTTTATAGTAAACTACCACATGAATAAGATTGAATGCACTAAGACTGAACTAATCAACATGTTGGTAACTGCTGAGGGAGCCTTGAAAGGTTCAAGGGGCAATGTCCTCGCTGCTGAGTTGACTTCTGGTTCCAAGAGAAAATCTACTTGGAAGAAAAAGAAGCCTGCAAAGAAGCAGAAGAAAGACAAGAAGCCAAAGAAGGAAGTTCAAAAGAAAAGGGCTAACGACAAAGGAAAATGTTTCCACTGCAATGTCGAAGGCCACTGGAAGAGAAACTGTCCTTCATACCTCGAGAGCCTGAAGAACAAGAAAGGTGACACACCTTCAGAAGGTATAGACTTGCTCATTATTGAAACTAATCTAACGGTTTCTTCTACTTCTAGTTGGGTTATAGATTCTGGTTCTAGTGCTCATTTGTGCACTACCATGCAGGGTCTAAAGGAAAGTAGAAGGCTGGCGGAAGGTGCAGTAACCCTTCGGGTTGGCAACGGGGCAAAAGTTGCTGCTGTGGCTGTGGGCACCTACCATCTGCGACTACCGTCTGGATTTAGTTTAATACTTAGAGACTGCTATTATGTACCTGTTGCTAGCAGAAATTTGATTTCTGTTTCATGTCTAGCACAGGAAGGTCATATTTTTACATTTGACAAAGACTGCTGTTCTATTTATTTGAGAAATAAAATAGTCGCACGTGGTTTTATGATTGACAGTCTCTATCAGTTACATATGGATGTATCTGTGAATGTTACCGAGCAAGAAGTGAGTGCCAAAGGATCCAAAAGATCCAGAGATGAGATAAACCAAAGATATTTGTGGCACCTCAGACTTGGCCATATTGGAGAAGATAGGATGAACAAAATGGATAAAGATGGGCTCTTAGGCTCATTGACTTCCGAGTCATATCCAGTTTGCGAGTCCTGTCTTCAAGGAAAAATGGCTAGACTGCCCTTTGTAGGACATGGGGAGAGGACCACTGAAATACTTACCCTAGTACATACAGATGTATGTGGCCCATTCGATGTGCTTGCCAGGGGACGTTATTCATACTTCATTACCTTTACCGATGATTATTCACGATAAGGGTATGTGTATCTTATGAGACACAAGTCTGAATCCTTTGAAAAGTTCAAAGAGTTCAAGAATGAAGTAGAAAAACAAACTGGAAAACCTCTTAAGGCCCTTCGATCAGATCGAGGAGGAGAATACCTTAGTGGGGAATTCCGGGACTATCTCAAAGAAAACGGCATAGTCTCACAATGGACACCTCCGGGTACACCTCAACTCAACGGGGTGTCAGAGAGGAGGAATCGGACCCTATTGGATATGGTCAGGTCCATGATAAGCTTCACTGATTTACCTATGTTTCTTTGGGGAGATGCCTTACTCACAGCGATTTATTTATTGAATAGAGTTCCCTCTAAATCCGTTCCTACCACACCGTATGAGATATGGCATGGTAAGAAACCAAGTCTGGGTCATCTCAAGATTTGGGGGTGTCCGGCCCACGTCAAGCGACTACAGGCGGACAAGTTAGAGGCTAGGACCATAAGTGCTCGTTTTATAGGATATCCTAAAGAGTCATTAGGATACAATTTTTACGTCTCAGAGGATCACAATGTGTTTGTGAGCCGTCATGCCATCTTCTTGGAAAATCAGTTTATCCTTGATAGAGGCAGTGGGAGGAAAATTGAGCTTGAAGAGAAAGTCTCTGAAAAGCAACGAGTCATGGATCCTATAGAACCTATTCATAAGGAGCCAATACACGATGTCCCTCAACCACCTCGTAGATCTAGTAGGGTCTCCCATCCTCCCGATAGATACTTAGGTATACTAGAAGAGGATGCCGAGGAAATGTTCCTAGTGGGAGATAGGGATCACATACAGGATCCCAAAACCTACAACGAGGCGATATCTGATATCGATTCCGAGAAATGGCTGGAAGCAATGAAGTCAGAGTTAGACTCCATGCGTTCCAACCAAGTCTGGACCTTAGTAGACCCACCAGAAGGTATTGTACCTATTGGATGCAAATGGATCTACAAAAGGAAGATAGGTTCGGATGGAGAGGTAGAGACCTATAAGGCAAGGCTTGTGGCAAAAGGGTATAGTCAGCGCGAAGGCATTGACTATCAGGAGACCTTTTCACCTGTAGCCATGCTAAAATCCATCCGAACATTGCTTGCCATTGCAGCATTTCATGATTATGAAATCTGGCAGATGGATGTGAAAACTGCTTTCCTGAATGGATATCTTGATGAAGATATCTATATGGAACAGCCTTTGGGTTTCACTTCCAGTGATGGAGATCACAAGGTCTGCAAGCTGCAAAGGTCCATCTATGGACTAAAGCAAGCCTCTCAGAGTTGGAACACTCGTTTCAATGACGCAATCAAAACGTTTGATTTCATCAAAAACGAAGAGGAACCGTGTGTTTACAAAAAGGTTAGTGGGAGTGCTGTCGTTTTTCTCGTACTGTACGTAGATGACATTCTCCTGATTGGGAATGATATTCCCATGCTAACCTCGGTCAAGGTCTGGTTGTCAAAAGAATTCTCCATGAAAGACCTTGGGGAAGCATCCTATATTTTAGGAATAAAGGTCTATAGAGATAGATCTAAAAGGATGCTTGGCCTTTCACAGAAGATGTACATAGAGGAGGTGCTGAAGAGGTTCAGCATGGAAAACTCCAAGAGGGGTCTCTTACCCCTAAGGCATGGAATTCATCTCTCTTAGAAGATGTGCCCCAACACATCTGAAGAGATTCAACGCATGAGCAAGATTCCCTATGCATCAGCAATAGGAAGCCTCATGTATGCCATGCTGTGTACACGACCTGATATAGCTCTTACTGTGAGTGTCACAAGCAGATATCAGTCGGATCCAGGCAAGAAGCACTGGATAGCTGTGAAGAACAGTCTTAAGTACTTGAGAAGAACTAAGGACATGTTCTTGGTCTTTGGGAGAAGATCAGAGTTGAAGGTAGAAGGATGCACACATATTGATGATAGAAAGTCTACATCAGAATATGTGCAATTGTGGTTCAGTAAATTGGAAGAGTTCCAAACAACCGATCATTATAGATTCTACCTTAGAAGCTGAATGTTAAGCCGTATCTAAGGGTGCAGTGGAAACCTTCTGATTAAAAGTTAATTGCAGAGTTAGGTGTAATGTCATTAGATGCCATAACACTTTACTGCGATAACATTGGCACCATAGCACTAGCTATGGAGCCATGGTCTCATCAGAAGTCCAAGCACATAGAGCGGCACTTCCATTTCATACGCGACTATGATGTAGAGGTGCAGAGAGTAGACTCCGCGGATAACGTGGCAGACCCGTTCACTAAGCAGCTGAGTCAGCAAAAGACTGAAGCCCACCTTGAGAAGATGGGCCTAAGATATATGACCAATTGGCTTTAGTGCAAGTGGGAGATTGTTAGATGTATGCCCTAGAAGCCAATTTGGCTGACGCATTGTTGATTCTAGGGACATAATTTTGTACTTGACTATTTATTATTGAATAAATAAAAGGCATCTTTTCATTCATATTGTTTATGTGTCTATGAATCGTCCAAGAAATTAATAAGATGATGATACATATTCTCAAGAGTTGAGAATTTGAGCCATGTATCATTGGTGATTAATTTCTAAATGCTCCTGATCAATGGATCATCACGAGGACGATGATCGATCCGATCAGTGCACAGATCACTTTCCTTCTGGATGGACGAGACTTGAGTCCACAGTGTAGGGACACTGAAGTGATAGTGCAGGTGCTTGTTAGAGAACAAGGGTACTGAGCGTGACCAAGACAAGAAGTCACTTGGATGTCTATCCACTCGTCAGTGACTTGCTTGATGTTGCAGTAGTGTGACTGGTCCTTTGACCTGCGGTGCTTCGGCTACTCACAGTGAGGTTATTGTAGTTTGACTGCACACATACATGGTCTCTAGCCATATGGGTCCATGCAGTGTAGATTGGCTGCAGTAAGTTCACTGTAGGAGTAGGGTATGCACCTATAAGGAATCTATCGACCTTGATAGAAGAGGAGTGATCCTATGTGATTTGTTAGACTGAGTTCTAAGACCTTGGCCAGGGCAGTAATATAAAGTGGAAAAAGAGTTTTCCATTAGCGAACTCAAGTCGAATAAATCTTGACATATGACAGACGATGGGGTTTGACGAGTTGTCCATGACCTCCGTCCTGTAGGGATCCACGATAGTAGGACTGTATCACATGTTAACTGCACCTAGAGGTTCATCATTCCATTCTGCTGGGTAGCCACTACATGCTGCTAGGTGTCACTGGTGGATGGTGGGACTCATAGGGATTATCTTGATGATCGATAAACCCTAATGAGTTGAGTTGGAATCGTTCCAACCCATTGAAAGGAGTTTTCAATGATATAGTGATAGAGATCACAATATATCTCACTACCAGTCAGAATAGAACCTATGGGGTCACACACACTAGAAGTATTGACCGATCCGATGGTTGAAATCGTGATTAGGAATCACAAGAAATCAATTTGATTGATAAGAAGTTGAAGAGGAACAAAGGGAATTAATTAATTGGACTTAAACACAAATCCTACTTCGGATAGGATTCCTAGAGTCCTAATTGGATTAGGACTGGGAATCCTAGTTGGAGTAGGACTGGGATTCCTATTTGGAATAGGATTCCTACAATCCTAATGAGATTAGGAATTTTGAATTGGATTCCTACTTGGAGTAGGATTCCTAGAAATCCTAATTGGATTAGGACTTCGGATTCAAATGGAGTCCTAATTGGATTAGGACTAAAATTAAACAAATCCTAATTGGATTAGGATTCCTTAAGTCTAAATTAATTAATAATCTAATGAATCAACATGACTCCTAATTGGATTAGGATTGAAGAGTTCAATTGAGTCATGGTTCATTCAAGTCCTAATTGGATTAGGACTAGCGTAGATTGAACCCAATATGGTCAATCCTAATTAGATTAGGACTTAACCATAAGAGAGGCACCCAATCCTCTTTGGAAGAGGATTAGGGCAACACAAGAAGGAGGGATCACGCCCCTCCTCCTCTCCTTGTGTGCGGCATGAAGAGAGGGGCCGGCGCCCCCCTTCCCTCTTTGGAAAATCATCTAGGGCTCCTACTTTGGAGGAGCCCTTGATGGCTATAAGAGAGGCACTAGGGCCGGCGCCCTAGATGTGTCTTCTCCTCCTCTTCAAGCCGTGGAAGCCCCCTCTCCTCCTCTTTAGTTGCAGCCGCAAGCAAGGGAAAAGATCTCCAAGTGTTGGCGGCCTCCTTCCCTTCCCTTCCTTCATCCAACGCAAGGAACAAGAGAAGGCTGCGTAGAGGATCATCTTCTTCCTATTCTTCATCCTTCTTCTTCCTCCTTCTAAGCACAATCAAGAGTTGATTGAGAGGAAGGACATCAGCCATCAAAGCTATCTTTGCAAGGGAGCTAGCACCCCGGTGAGATAGAGAGCTTGGATCGGATCCTGCTTCGTGTGGATACCCGTAGAGGCCGGACGTTTGAACGGCTTCAAGCGAACCCTCTTCCAAAACCACGAATTCAGATTTGCGGTGATCATCTACCCGCGCAAGGTGAAGATTTGATCTTCCTAATAGTTTTAAAAGTTTTAATTCTTACCTAATTACGAAAGGTCTCGAAACAAGCGTTCATGCGATGAACGTCGAACCCGTGCATGCCGATTCCGCTGCCATCTGAAAAATTTTTGAAATATCAGCGGCATGGGCGGGTTCCCAACAGTCAGAGATAGACTCCATGTATTCCAACCAAGTCTGGACCTTAGTAGATCCACCAGAAGGTATAGTACCTATTGGATGTAAATGGATCTACAAAAATAAGATAGGTTCGGATGGAAAGGTAGAGACCTATAAGGCAAGGCTAGTGGCGAAAGGGTATAGTCAGCGCGAAGGCATTGACTATCAGGAGACCTTTTCACCTGTAGCCATGCTGAAATCCATTCGAACATTGCTTGCCATTGTAGCATTTCATGATTATGAAATATGGCAGTTGGATGTGAAAACTGCTTTCCTGAATGGATATCTTGATGAAGATATTTACATGGAGCAGCCTTTGGGTTTCACCTCCAGTGATGGAGATCACAAGGTCTGCAAGCTGCAAAGGTCCATCTATGGACTAAAGCAAGCATCTCGGAGTTGGAACACTCGTTTCAATGATGCGATCAAATCGTTTGATTTCACCAAAAATGAAGAGAAACCGTGTGTTTACAAGAAGGTTAGTAGGAGTGCTGTCGTGTTCCTCGGACTGTACGTAGATGATATCCTCCTGATAGGGAATGATATTTCCATGCTAACCTCAGTCAAGGTCTGGCTGTCAAAAGAGTTCTCCATGAAAGATCTTGGGGAAGCATCCTACATTTTGGGGATTAAGGTCTATAGAGATAGATCTAAGAGGATGCTTGGCCTATCACAGAAGATGTACATAGAGGAGGTGCTGAAGAGGTTCAGTATGGAAAACTCCAAGAGGGGTCTATTACCCCTAAGGCATGGGATTCATCTTTCCAAAAAGATGTGCCCCAACACATCTGAAGATATTCAACGTATGAGCAAGATCCCTTATGCTTCGGCAATAGGGAGTCTTATGTATGCCATGTTGTGTACACGACCTGATATAGCCCTTGCTGTGAGTGTCACTAGCAGATATCAGTCGAATCCAAGCGAAGAGCACTGGACTGCTGTGAAGAACATTCTTAAGTACTTAAGAAGAACTAAAGATTTGTTCTTGGTTTTTGGAGGATCATCAGAGTTAAAGGTAGAAGGATACACAGATTCAGACTTCATGACTGATATTGATGATAGAAAGTCTACATCTGGATATATATTCTTGTGCAATGGTGGTACGGTAAATTGGAAAAGTTCCAAACAACTGATTATTGCTGATTCTACCATGGAAGCTGAGTATATCGCCGCCTCTGAAGCTGCAAAGGAAGCCTTCTGGTTCAAGAAATTCATTGCAGAGTTAGATGTAATGTCATCAGATACCATCACACTCTACTGCGATAATAATGGCGCCATAGCTCTTGCTAAGAAGCCAAGGTCTCATTAGAAGTCCAAGCATATAGAGCGGCGCTTTCACCTTATACGCGATTACCTCGAGAAGAAATATGTCGAGGTACAGAAAGTAGACTCCGTGGACAACGTGGCGGACCCGCTTACTAAGCAGTTAAATCAGCAGAAGACTGAAGCCCACCTTGAGAAGATGGGACTTAGATATATATCTGATTAGCTTTAGTGCAAGTGGGAGATTGTTAGATGTATGCCCTAGAAGCCAATCTGGCTGATACATTATTTATTATGGGACATAAATTTATACTTGACTTTATTGTTATTGAATAATAAAAGGGCATCTTTTCATTCATATTGTTTATGTGTCTATGAATCGTCCAAGGAATTAATAAGATGATGATACATATTCTCAAGAGTTGAGAATTTGAGCCATGTATCATTGGTGATTAATTTCTAAATGCTCCTGATCAATGGATCATCATGAAGATGGTGATCGATCCGATCAGTGCACAGATCGCTTTTTTTATGGATGGACGAGACTCGAGTCCATACTGTAGGTGCTGAGTTATGCTCCGTTCGATGCAACATTCGCAGCGGAATTCGAACGGGATGCCGTTCATCGCATGAACGTGCCTCAGATCGTAGAATTCAAAAAAAAATTTGGATCCAAATCCAGAAGATCTTTGAATTCATTAGGGAGGGGAGATTAGGATCTGAAGAAAGTTGATTAAGATTCATAAAACTAAAACTAAAATCAGAAGAAATTAATTTGAAGATCTCATCTTCAAAAATTCTGCAGGTGAAGAACACCGCAGCCTGATGATCTATCTAGGTTTCTGTTTGAGCCACACAATTGTTCAGCCTCTGCAGGTATCCACACAAGGATCTAATAATCTGAGATAGGGTCTTACCGGAGTGCTAGCTCCTTGCAAAGACCTCTCATGACTATCATATAGATTAGAAGATAAAAATCTGCAACATACCTCCTTAAAGAAGAACCCTTTCTTCTTCAACCTTTCTCGCGATGGAGGAAGAGGAAGGAGGAACCTTGCACGTGGATCTTTCTTGCCTTGCAACCGTGGAAGAAGAGGAGGATGAAGACCCCTGCTGCCGTGGAGAAGGAGGAAGAAAGAAGAGGAGGTGTGGAGAGGAAGAGGAGAGAATTAATTCATAACTTCTCCCTTGCTACCCTTTTATAGATTGGATTTAGGGCTCCTCCTAATCTTATTAGATGTATGGAACTATAACCCACCCTTGGATTAATGCCACGTGTCCAATCCTTGTGCTCATAGATGCATGACATGTGTCTATTTAATCAATTGATTAATTTTCTAATCACATTAGGATTCCTAATCTCATTAGGAGAATTAATTGATTTGGGGAGCATGCATCCTACGATGCCATGTGGACTTTAAAGTCCGCATAGTGTGAACATGACTTAAGTCATATTCATCCTACGACGACATGTGGTCTTTAAAATCCGCACAAACCTTGGTTTAATCAAATTGACCCAATCATGAATCCAAATCAATTTGGATCGAACCCAATTTGATTTGGCTCATTAAATTAGCCCAATTGCAATCCAATTGCAATCAATTCTACTTAATTCTTCTTCCATTAACTCACTAACACTTAGTGGGTTAATTCAATCACCAATCATATTGATGATTGATTTCTATTATGATTCCAAATCATAATTATGATAGTCTGACTAATTAAATCCTCTATATGTGTGATTCCGTAGGTTATATTCTGACTGGTAGTCAGATATATTGAGATCTCCATCTCAATATCACTGAAACTCCTTTCAGTGGACTAAAACGATTTCAGTTCTACTCTTAGGGTTCACTGATCACCAAGTGAATGCCTTCGAGTCTCACGATCCACTAGTGACACCTAGCAGTATGTGGTGGCAACCCAGCAGAATGGAATATCTGAACCTCTTGGTGCAGTTAGCGTATGATACAGTCCCTCTATCATGGATTCCGACGTGACGGAGGTTATGGATATCTCGTCAAATCCCATCGTCTGTCATATGTCAAATTTATACGACTTCCAGTTTGAGATATGGAAAACTCTTTTTCCAAAATACCTGGTCAGGAATTTATCGAACTCAGTCTCATAAATCACATAGGATCACTCCTAATCTATCAAGGTCGATAGATCCCATCTAGATGCAACCCTATTCCAAAATGAACCTACTGCAGCCAATTCGCACTACAAGGACCCGAATGATTAGGGCCCAAGTTCACATGCTCGTCAAACTACAGCAACCTCACAGTAAATAGCTGAGGCATCATGGTCAAAGGACCAATCATACAACTGCAGCATAAGTAGTCACTGACGAGTGGATAGACATCCATGTGACTACTATCTTTGATCACGCTCAGTACCTTGTTCTCTAACAAGTACTTGCATAATCACTCCAGTGTCTCTACACCGTGGACTCGAGACTCGTCCATCTGACTAAGTGATCTGTGCACTAATTTTAGCGGATCGATCACCGTCCCTCGTGATGGATCCATCAATCAGGAGCATTTGGAAATTAATCCCTAATAACACATGCCTCAAATTCTCAACTTCTTGAAATTATGTGTCATCATCTATTAATTTTTTGGATGATTCAGGGACACATACAAACATGAATGAAAAATAAATTGCCCAATCTTATTTATTAATAAGTGTCAAATTACAAATTTATGCTCCAGATTACAAATATGCGTCAGCCACTGATGAGAGCACAAAAGTGCGATCTAAGTACCAATTAACTTAGCCTAATGCTAGAAAAATAATGATAAATAATAGATGTTAACATTTGCATGATTAATATTTTATCCTTAACACTTATTATAATTTTTAATATTATTTTATATAAATTCATCTAAAAGGGATGCATCTTCCCAACTGCAAAACAGAGTCTATGACTCTTCTTCCGCGCACCCAAGCGACTCCCCAAATTCCGCAATGCAACCCAAGCTTCCAGCCGTCCGTGAGCCAGGATCTATGATCTGATCTCCCGCACCCAATCCTAGCATCCTGATTCCATCTGCACCAGTGATCAGCTCCCTTCCCATCTTGACCGCGTTCTCAACCTCCCAGTCCCAGCGTCCGCTTCATCCATGGCGTCCGGTCCTCTTCTCCCTACAATCCCGTCTTGACTGCGATCACCTCCCAAGCGTCCGAGGAGCACCCATATCAAGCCTCCAGATCCTGTGCGAGCTTCTCGTGAAGCGTCGCACCGTGAGCAATCTTCTCCAGTGATCCTCATACGCAGCCCCAGCGTCCGCCTCCTCCATGCACGTGTCCAGCTCCCAGCGTGATTCTCCCGTGTTCATGATCCCAGCGTTTGTGGCGATCCTCCATCGCGTCCATTCTCAGCACCGGATCCAGCCACAATTACCTCTCAGCCCTATTTATCCCGATCGTCCAAGCTCCAGCTCTCGCGATCACCGCCCAGGGTTTCCAGCATCCGCAATCAGCTCCTCCACAGCCATCCGCGCCCATTTCCCGGCGAGCAATAGGGCTCTCACGAACTATATAAGGATCTCTCTCGACTGGGAGGAGGGGGGAGGCTCATTTGGGGAGAAGAAGAGGAAGAACAGAGGAGGCGGGGGCTGCTGCGGTTGAAGGAAGGAAACAAAGGAGGAGCTCCAGCCGTTTGGGAAGGAAAGAAAAAAAAAAAGAGAGGAAACAGGGGATGCCCTGTTTCCGAAAAGAATAAAAAAAAATGGAGGGCTAATTTCTTTTGGCAAAGGGTGATGGATGAACCCTTGGCATGTTGCTTTCATCAAGTATACTCTAAACTTGTATTCTAATTGTTTAATATCTATTGGTATGACTTTGATTCTTGCATACTCATCTATGAGATAGACTTGTATGGTTTATATATATTGGTGCATGGATTGTTTTGATGCTTGATTTATCGTAGACGTAACCGGCACGATAAATACTTGGATGTTGAATTCATGTTCTTAGATTGTATACTCCATGATTAGAACTACTCTATCATATTAATCCTTAATCAAGAATCGCCGAGTTTATTTATTGAAAGTAATATTGTCAAGAATGATTCCGGATCCCTAGCCTTCTCTATATCATCGAACTTTATTTATTGATCTATTATTCTTTATTTTTAATTTCTGAAAACCAACTGAAAATTATATTTAAAAATTATGCTAATAATTCATAGACTGTTTCCTGAGGGATCGACCTCGGACTTTCAAGTTATACTACTTTTGCGATTCTCCTGCACTTGGAAGAATAATTTTTCGAAAGCACTAAGTTTTTGGCGCCGTTGCCGGGGAACGGCTGAGTTATTAGTATAATTTTAGATTTAATTTTTACCTTAGTAGTTAGTATTTTTTTCAAAAAAAATTTAAATCTTTACTACTATTTTTTTTATTCCCTGCATAGTTTGCATCAAACTTTGATATCATAAATATTAGCCGTCTGATTGGACTCAAATTTTGTCAGCTGGTGCAAGACAAATTGTTCGATATTCTGAACGGTCTGATTGACATTCTGAGACTTTTAAGACCATTAGAGTAATATAAAACCTTGCTAATTTCTATTTCGAATTTTCTGTGTTTAAATTTTTAGAATCAGAATTTTATTGTTATTATATCTCATTAACCCTTGTTGCTAATTGAAAATTGAAAAAAAGAAATTTAAAAAAAAAGAGAAAAAACCTAAAATTTCAAATTTTAAATTTTAGAATTCAAATTTCAAACTTCAACTCATAAAATTTAAAAAAAAAAATAAATAATTTGCTTGATCAACTATTCAATGAAATTTAATGTCATGTCATAAAACATTAAAGAAAAAATCTCTTGATTGTTGCATATAGTATAAGGCATCAGCATAAAATATTCTAAGGGCTGAACCCATTAAAAAAAGATAAGGTCGGGATTTCATCACTCGTCCTTAGCCCAAAAATTACCCCAGTGCATAAATATCCTAAGCTTAACTAAAATCAACTAGACGTTGGCCCCTAAGGATATTCGAGCTCAATAGGACGAAGACCACCAAAAGTTGCACCAATTTCGCTCTATGGCCTAGTCGATGTCTAGGCGAGCTTTGTCCCTCTAAGGGAGACAGTCTCTATTCGAGGAAAGTGGATTTTAAGTGGGACCCTTGCTAAATGCATCGTGACCCTTCCACTTACCTGGGAGCTTACCTGGTCGACTAGGTTACTAGACCGGATTGGAGGCTTAGGTGTCCTCTTCAAACCAGTTAGGAGCTGTCTAGAAATTTAAGAAAAACATTAGGAATTGAGGTGTAATGTTTTGATGCATGCTTGATTGTGAATAGATTTTTATTTTTCTGTATTAGGTTGTCCTTTTAGATATCTTTAGGTAGCACTTATATTTAAAAAAAAAGAGAGAGGGAAATATTTTGCATGCTAAAGTGGAATAGGGACGACATCGGTCGATTAAGTCGTACAACTTTAGATCATCCCTTAGGACACACCCCTGAAATTCCTTCGCAGTATCTCACACCTTGTGAGATGGCTGATTTAAATGAAGATGCGGGAAGCCACCACGATCGAGAACGTGAACCCCATATTATGACCCTAAGACAATACCTACAACCGGCTAGGACTAGTCAGTCTTCATGCATAATTTTTCCTGATAATGTAGGACAGTTTGACATCAAACCAGGGGTAATTCAATTGCTGCCCAAGTTTCATGGATTAGAGTCCGAAAGTCCGTATCTTCATTTAAAGGATTTTGAAGAATTGAGCATTACATTTAGAGTGCCAAACATCACCGAGGATGTCCTCAAGTTGACATTGTTCCCTTTCTCTCTAAAGGATAAGGCCAAAACATGGCTAAACTCCTTGTGACCTAGATCAATAAGAACTTGGCAAGATATGCAGAGAGAATTTTTGAAAAAGTTCTTTCCCGCATAAAGGACTAACTTTTTGAAAAGACATATCAGTAATTTCCAACAAAAAGACAATGAAACATTTTATGAAAGTTGGAAAAGATTTAAAAACCTTCTCTCATGCCCTCATCACGGGTTCGAAACTTGGAGAACTATTAGCTTCTTTTATGAAGGTTTATCTCCACAGTTGAAACAGTTTGTAGAGACCATGTGCAATGGTAGATTTTTAGAAAAACAACCTGATGAGGCATGGGAGTATTTGGATTCCCTTGCTGAGACTGCCCAACTTTGGGATAACGGGGATAGAAACAATAAGTCTTTACCTAAGCCTACTAGCTCTGTACAGGGAGGCCTTTACAACCTTAGAACTGAGGATGATCTTCATGCTAAAATGGCAGCCCTCACTAGGAAGGTAGAAGAAATTGAGCTTAGGAAGGTTGAGCCTGTCAAGACTATAGAGCTTAGAAACGAGTGTTGTGGTATCTGCGATATGTCGGGTCATACCACTACAGATTGTCCTACCATACCGGCATTCAAAGAAGTCTTGCACGATCAAGCAAATGCTATGAACTCCTACCAAAAGCCTTATAACGATCCATACTCGAATACCTATAACCCTGGTTGGAAGAATCATCTAAATTTTAGGTGGAGAAACGATCCTCCTCAACAGTCACACCATTCAGCTCCTCCACCTGCACATCCTACTTTTGCATCACCACCCTCCCAAAAGCCGAATATCGAGGATACCTTGCAATCTATACAAACTTTTCTACAAGGTCAAGCTAATATCAATGCTCAAAATACTCGAAATTTTGAAGATATAAGGAACCAATTGTCAATGTTGACTACCGTCCTAAGTACCCAAGAGAAGGATAAGCTTCCAGCTCAACCCCAACCTAACCCACAGGTGCACGGTAGTAATAATACGGCTCCTTCTAGTTCGCATACAGAACATGCAAAGAGCATTATGACTTTGCGTAATGGGAAAGTCATCGATCAGACCGTCCCATTGAGACCGCGGGTTGCTTCTAATTCTGATGCTCCTAAAGTCGATGAAAGGGACAAAGATGAAGTTGAGGTCCCAACTTCTACCGAGAAAGTTGAATGTCCTTTTTACCCATCTTTTCCACAACGGTTAAAGCCGTTGCAAAAGCTCGAACCTAATTCTGAAATTCTTGAGCTTTTCAAGCAAGTAAAGATTAACATACCTCTTTTTGATGCAATCAAACAAGTACCCTCATATGCCAAATTTTTGAAGAACTTGTGTATTGTCAAGCGCCACCATCTCATGCATCATAGGCGACTTTAGGATAGAGCGAGCATTATTAGATTTAGGGGCGAGTGTGAATTTGTTGCCATATTCTGTATATGAGCAACTTGGTTTAGGTGAGATGAAGCCAACCTCCGTCACTTTGCAATTAGTTGACAGGTCAGTTAAAATTCTAAGAGGGATTATCGAGGATGTATTAGTCCAAGTAGACAAGTTCTACTTTTCTGTCGATTTTATCGTATTGGACACACATCCGACTTCAAACTCACAATCTCAGATTCCAGTCATTTTAGGACGTCCATTCCTTGCAACTTCTAATGCATTGATTAATTGTAGGAATAGCGTCATGAAGCTTTCTTTTGGTAACATGACCTTAGAACTGAACATTTTTAATGTGTGCAAACAACCCAATGATCCCGAAGAGAGTAAGGAGGTTGATTGGGTTGAAACCATTGCAGAAGAATATTTGTTAGCTAAAGCAATTAACGACCCATCCGATGATAGCTTAATTGATTGGTGTCCTAATGGAACCAATGATGATGATTTGACAGTCACACCTATTGTGGATAATCTGGATATTAGGATGGTCACTGGGTGGAGACCAAAAGTAGGAGATTTGAGAAGTTGTCGCCTCGAGAGGTGAAAATAGTACCATCCCGTGAGCAAGCACCCCAGCTCGAATTGAAACCCTTACCAAAGGAACTTAAGTATGCTTTTCTTGGACCCGAAGACACTTTTCCCGTAATCATCTCGTCTGAACTTGATCATACCCAAGAAAAAAATTAGTTGGTGTTCTAAAGAATCATAAAGGAGCCTTAGGGTGGTCTATTACCAACTTGAAGGGAATTAGCCCCTTAATTTGCACGCACCGGATATATTTGGAGGACAATGCCAAAACCACAAGGCAAATGCAACGAAGGTTAAATCCTACAATGAGAGATGTGGTTAAGGCAGAAGTCCTCAAGTTGCTTGACGTGGATATTATTTATCCAATTTCCGACAGCAAGTGGGTAAGCCCTACTCAAGTCGTTCCTAAGAAGTCGGGTTTGACGGTAGTAGAAAATGAACAAGGTGAACTAGTTCCAACTCGTATCCCGACGAGTTGGCGCATGTGTGTTGACTACCGAAAGCTGAATTTGGTCACACGAAAGGATCACTTTCCTCTACCCTTTCTAGACCAAGTGTTGGAGAGAGTTGCAGGGCATGATTTCTATTGTTTTCTCGATGGCTATTCGGAATATTATCAAATTAAAATTTTACCAGAAGATCAAGAGAAGACTACCTTCACTTGTCCTTTTGGCACATTTGCGTTCCGACGAATGCCATTTGGGTTGTGTAATGCACCTGCAACATTCCAAAGATGCATGCTCATCATTTTTGAAGACATGAACGAAAATTTTTTAGAAGTGTTCATGGACGACTTCTCCATTTTTGGCAACTCATTTGTTGATTGGCTGTCACATTTACAAGCAGTCTTAGCTCAATGTATAGAAAAGGATTTGATACTGAATTGGAAGAAATGTCATTTCATGGTGCCAAAAGAAATTGTCCTAGGATATATTGTTTCATCGAAAGGCATGGAAGTAGATAGAGCTAAGATCGATTTAATTGCTAAGCTACCTGCACCCAAGACGGTTAGAGATGTTAGATCATTTTTGGGTCACGCCGGATTTTATAGGAGGTTCATCAAGGACTTTAGTGTCATAGCTCGACCATTATGTAACCTCCTATCCCGTGATACATCGTTCAATTGGACTGAAACCTGTCAGGAGGCATTCGAAAAGTTAAAGTCTATGCTTAGCACTGCACCCATCGTGCAGCCACCTGATTGGTCATTACCTTTTGAGATCATGTGCGATGCTAGTGGCTATGCGATAGGAGCTGTCCTAGGACAACGAAAGGATAATAAGCCATATGTCATTTACTATGCAAGCAAAACCTTAAACGATGCTCAAATGAATTACACCACCATCAAGAAGGAATTGCTTACAGTAATATTTGCCTTAGATAAATTTCGCTCTTATATCCTTGGTGCTCCTATTGTTATCTTCACGGACCATGCAGCACTAAAATATTTGTTGGATAAGAAAGAGGCCAAACCACGCTTAATACGATGAATACTTCTACTCCAAGAATTTGACATCACTATCAAAGATAAAAAGGGAGTAGAAAATGTGGTTGCTGACCATTTATCACGATTAGTTTTTAATGATTCGGTACCACAGTTTTCCATCAAGGACTCATTCCCCAAAGAGCAGTTGTTTGCACTTTCTACTATGCCATGGTATGCTGATATTGTAAACTTTCTTGTCACGAACCGGATTCCGGAGCATTGGGGGTCGACAGATAGAAAAAAATTTTTGCGCGAAGTGAGGAACTATTACTATGACGAATCCTATTTATTTAAATATTGCAATGATCAAATTTTTAGACGATGCATACCGAATCATGATATACAAAGCGTACTTTCTTTCGGTCACACTGATGCTTGTGGTAAACACTTTGCTTCTAAGAAAACCGCCGTAAAGGTCTTGCAATGTGGTTTCTATTGGCCTACTATGTTCAAAGATGCCCACGAGTTCTGCAGGACATGTGATCCATGTCAACATATTGGAAGTATAACTCGTAGGCAAATGATGCCTTTTCAACCCATTACTATTATCGAAATTTTCGATTGTTGGGGCATCGATTTTATGGGCCCATTCCCACCGTCTTTTGGATATGAGTACATTTTAGTTGGTGTCGAGTATGTGTCCAAATGGGTAGAAGATGTCGCTTGTAGGACCAATGATCACAAACCTGTCCTGAAGTTTTTTAAAAAAAATATTTTTTCATGATTTAGGATGCCTAAGGTTATAATTAGTGACGGTGGAAAACACTTTTGTAATAAGCCTTTCGAGACCTTATTGAAAAAGTATAGTGTCACCCATAGAGTTGCTACCCATATCACCCGCAAACTAGTGGCCAAGTAGAATTAGCCAATAGAGAGATCAAGTATATTTTAGAAAAAAACGGTAAATCCATCACGAAAAGATTGGTCCTTGAAACTATCAGATGCATTATGGGCCTATCGTACTGCATACAAAACCATTCTTGGCATGTCTTCCTACCGGCTAGTCTACGAAAAAGCATGTCATCTGCCTGTAGAAATAGTACATAAATCGTATTGGGCAATTAGAAAATTGAATTTTGATTTACAAGATGCCGGTCTAGCTAGAAAATTGCAATTGAACGAGCTTAATGAGATTCGCAGAGATGCTTATGACAATGCTAGACTTTGTAAAGAACGAATAAAAATTAGGCACGATAGATCAATTTTAAGAAAATCTTTTAAACCTTCACAAAAAGTTCTTTGTTATGACTCTCGCTTACATCTGTTTCCTGGCAAGTTGCGATCGAGATGGACAGGTCCTTATATTATAAAAACTATTTTTCCACATGGGGCGGTTGAGATTGAGAATCCACGGGATGGTAAAATTTTTAAGGTAAATGGACACAGGTTAAAACCTTTTCTTGAGAATTTTACAGATGAAGAGGACTCCTTTTTCTTGGGGGAGCCTTCTTATGACTGAACATGAAGGCAAAGGTATGTGTATATTAGTTAGAATTATTTTTCTAGTTTTGTAGGTCTTATTTTCTGGATATCAACAGCTCAAGGTATTCCTCTTCTCTCCAATATTATTTTCTTGTATCTATTACATTGAGGACAATGCAATGTTTAAGTTGGGGGGAGGGAAATATTTTGCCACCAAAAAAAAAAAAGCAAAAAAAATTTGTTTCTGCATTTGATTTATTACCAATGCACATGTATTTTCATATTAAGTTTGTGCAACTATTAAGGCAAGGAACACATGCATACTATGACTGATCAGAGATCTATTATTAGATCCCCGCACATGTACTTAATGATTATAGGAAGGCCTCAGGAGTTCACATTTGTTTAATACATTTTTATTAAGCTATATCTGTAAAAGAAGTACGAGTATCCTTGTTCGTACTATAAGGTTCATGATTTGGTTTTCACATAAAGATAGAAGTTGAATACCCTGGCTAGATCACCTAAGTGCCTTATGTTCCGACCTTGGTTGACCTATAGTCATGATGCAGTCACGCTATATGGTTCAGTTTACCTACTCTTATTATTAAAAAAAAAAGAAAGAGATGACAAGTCTGACCTCGTGGCGTAGTCTGGATCGAGTAATTAAGTCCGAGGGATATTTCACCTAATGCCTTGAGCCAACTGGATCAGGAGTCATTGGCCGAAAATTCGCTACATGAACCTTACTAGAGCCTAAGGGGGTTGGACTATTGTAATCGTCATATTTGATAAAAAAAAAAAAGCATGAATAAGGTTGGTTGGACTGAACCTAGTGACATGTTGTTGCCCAGATAGACAACCCAAGAGGGGGAGGGTGAATTGGGTTTTAAAATAATTTTGCAATTAAAACGTTTGTGGATGACTAATTAATACTTTTGCAAGATGATTAATTAGTTGTTATGTGCTGTGAGTGAAATGAGAGTGAGAGAAAGAGACACAAGCAATCACAAACACAATATTTATAGTGGTTCGGAGCTAACCCTTGCTCCTACGTCCACTCCTCAAGTCTCACTTGGGAATTCACTATAACCCCTTGGATTACAGCCGGTTGTTTTACAAGCTCACAACCCAACTTGTTGTTTTACGAGCTCACAACGAACTCGGTCGGTTTTTCCAGGCTCACCGACTAGAACTACCCCGATTGTTTTCTCGGGATCACAATCGAACCCTTACACGTTGGTTTTACCCTCGGCTCACCAACCAACCTCTACACTCTTGATTCAATCCCCTGATTGAATCAAGCAAAGACAAGATGGAAAGAACAAGGACAAACAGAAAAACAGAGCTTCTAAAAAACAGATATACAGCAATATAAACTAGAGAGAAGTTAAGAGCCCTCAAACACGTTTGAGTTGGAGTAGAGTAGGGCTTCTTGAACTGTGAGTCTCCTCTTGAATGTCTGGTCCACTTGAAGGCAGGAGGAGACTTCTTTAAATGCTGGGAAGAGGTAGCTGGATGGAGTTAATGGCGCTCTTCCTTCTTTTCTGTTGAAAACCAGTTAGCAGAGATAGGATGCTTGATTTCTTTGAGTGGAATAGTGCTTCTCTGCCTTGCTACAGTCCTCTGTGGCTATTTAAGCCATCCCCCACGGAAACTAGCCGTTAGACACCTTTTTCTGCCCGTTCTGCACACTCTGCACATCCTGACAATATGTCCGTTGGGGTCGGAGTCGACTCGCGCGATCTGGAGTCGACTCGGCTGTAGCGGGAGTCGACTCATGCTTTTCTGGAGTCGGCTCGGCAACTGTTCCGGATTTGAATTAAAGTGACCTCCGCGACTGGGAGTCGACTCGACTTAACCCAGAGTCGACTCGCCAACTTCTGGAGCTGACTTGCCATTTTCGGAGTCGGCTCATCCCATGAAGTCCATGGAGCTAATTTTTCAACTTGGCCCACTCGAGTTGACTCGACAATCCTGGGAGTCGACTCGGCGCTCAGAGTCCGAACTCCCGATCTTCTGTCTTTTGGCTCGTCCAGTCTTGGAGTTGACTCGAACTGTTCCGGAGTCGACTCGGCTCTCAGTTTCCGAAACACAGCCTTCTGCCTTTTTGATGTAGCGCTGCCTTAGAGTCGACTCGAGCTGTCTGGGAGTCGACTCGGCTCCCAGAGACAATAATTCGGTCTTCTGTCTTTTTGGGGCCGCGCTGTCTCGGAGTCGACTCGCGCATTGCGGGAGTCGACTCGGATCTCAGAGTCCGAAAACTGCTCTCTGATTTTTGCCTTGTGTACCACTGAGAGTCGACCTGCCAACCATCGGAGTCGACTCGCGTTCCACAGGAGTCGACTCGAATCTCAGGGTCGAAAATTGCTCTCTGACTTTTCTGTCTGTAACTCCTTGGAGTCGACTCATACTACTCCGGAGTCGACTCGGTAATCATCGGAGTCGACTCACGCACTTCAGGAGTCGACTCGCTGACAGGTTTTGAGTTGAGTCTTTCTGTTCGTCTGTCAGTTCTCAGTCGGAGTCGACTCGTAATGATCCGGAGTCGACTCGAGCCCGTGCCAGTGATTCTGATATGCTTGGAGTCGACTCGTAATATCCCGGAGTCGACTCGAGTCTCAGACTTTGGTTCAAACTGACTTCTTAACTTATCTAAAATATCTTGAACCAAGTCTAGAAACACTTAGACAAGATTTTCACTGAAACACTCAATTGAATTCATTAGTAAACAAAAGATATACTCAAATGCTTTGAGCTCATCAAAATCAAATAGGGTTTTAATCAATCACTCCACAATCTCCCCCTTTTTGATGATGACAAAACATTGAGTATATGTAAAGTGAATTGCTCAATAAACAAGGAAATGAAATCTATAAATGAATTCAAGTGTCTGGTTTTTTAATTTATCCAAACTTGAAAGGTGTGAAATAATAAATTTTGGAGTTAAAGCTCCCCCTTTCATTTGAAATTATATAACCCTTCATGTCATGCACTCAATTATTTGGCTTATATATATTTAATGATTTGACTTTCTTAAAAATTCAGATTCTCCCCCTCAACATATGCATTCTACTTTGTTTTGATTCTCTGAATTTCCTTTTAATGCATTGAAGTTTTTGAACTGAAATTTTTAGTTTTAGAGGGAAAATCTGTCAATTTGTTCTTGAGTAGGATTCAACTAATCTCCGAATATCCCTTGAATAGATTCTGGAGATTACTCCATTAGGAGCCCCAACAGAGAGATAATGAGCCTCGAGGTACCAAATCCACTAAGAACAAATTATGTTTTAATTTTTGATTTCTTTTATGTTGATTCCATTTACATATCTATTAAATATTTCTCTCCCTTTTTGTCATCGTATCAAAAAGGAAGTGAGTATAACACTCGATCATTTAGAGAGCAAATTGCACAAAATTGAAGAGAATATGTCTACTCATTGTATTGATGTGTATGTAAATACATTTGTGAATACAATAAGTAAAGCAAAAAGAATACATGTCAAAATACAAAAAGATATCTAAGGCTTCCTCGAGGAGGATGCGGCTCCCCGGGGCATGCGCTCTGCAAGTAGTGTGACTGCATTGGTGACGTGCTCGAGCTGTCGGATAATGGCCGAGGTGGCCCTGCTATGTGTCGTATCGAGCTCGGTCACCGACTGCTGAAGTGTGTCAAGCTTGGCGATGAGCACATTCGCCAAGCGCTCGGCCCCCTGGGTAGTGGTTCCCATGTCGTGTCGCATGTCATCGCGCATCTTCCGAGTGGTGCTCGTGACATCGCTCATACTGGAGAACTGGGCCTGAATCAAGCTCCTGACGTTGTAGATCTCTTCCCGCACATGGGCCGTCATCTCAGTCACGGCTGACAGGGAAGGGACCAACGCTGAAGAAGGTGCAGGAGAGGGAGCAGTCACTGTACCTCGGAGCTCCCTAAGCAGGTCGTCCCGGAGATCTCTAACTATCTCCTGCCGCAACTCCCGGAGCTGCTCAGGAGAGATCCGGACCTCCATGGGCTGAGTAGGTGGAGCTGAGGAGGAGGGTCCGGCAGAGGTGGTGGGAGCAGAGGTGGAGGAAAAGGTAGGATAGTCTGAGTCTGGGTCAGGACTGGGGGAATGTCTGGTGGTATGTGTGGAGGTGGATGATTTCCTAACCCAGGTTCCCTCGACCTTCCGAAATCCCATCCTGTGTAGGGTTGCCGGACGCATGCGATCTGTCCATCGTAATGCGCGAGAGGGTTCCCCCTCAGGAATGGGAATCTCGGCCTCCCTAAACAGAAGAGTGAACATCATGCCATAGGGGAGGGTGAGCCTAGGTCTATCTAGTGGCTCACATAGGTATCTATACATCATCTTGGGAAAGTTGATTGGGGTGTCCTGGAGGATGTAGAACATAAGAGCTAGGTCTCTCTCAGATACAAAATCGAAGCGGCCAGTCTTCGGGAAGAGGGACCTAGAGATGATACTCAAGAGGAGCCGCATCTCAACTGAAAGTGAGCTAGCGGACACCTCATCTAAGGGGGACTGAGGTGGATGTCCTAGAATGGCCGTAAGGGCCTCAGTCCTATTCTCGGGGTGTGTGGGAGCCACCCCTACTTGTGGAAGATGGAGGACCTGAGCAATGATATCCTCCGAAATGAACAATGGGACACCGGCTACCGTGCCCTCGATACCCCCATCGCCCCTATGTACAGTACCGTAGAACTCCCTAACTAGGCCAGGGTATGTGGGGAGATCTAGGGAACAAAAATACTCTAAGCCCTGGGCCCGCAGTCTCTCTCCTATAGTAAAGCCCTCCCGGGAGAGATAGTCGAAATCGACATATCTCCCGGTGGAGACCGCCTTCCCGGCGCACGGCCTCGAGGGAACCTCCCTCGGCGGGGAACGAGCCGGAGGTTGTGGCCTCGCGGGATCGTTCCGAGCCTTGGAACGCCGCTCGGCACCGGTCGCGGGTTGGGGTCTCTTCCGGACAACGGCTTTACGAGGCATTTTGACCTAGGGAAGAGGAAGGAACCTAAAGAAGCGAGGAAGATGGACGGGAAAAACCTAAAGGTCGGCCGAAGATGCTCTAGGAATCGGCTCTAGGGCTTGTGAACAGTGGCGGCGGTGAATAGAAGTGTTGAGTAAACGATGAAGTTAGGGTTAAAAAATCGGATCCCGACTGCGAGTCGACTCCTCTGAGTCGCGACTCGACTCGACCTCGAGTCGACTCCAAAGTATGCGCGAGTCGACTCTCCTTATGCGCCTATTGACCTCGAGTCGACTCCCGACTGTATGCGAGTCGACTCCCCATTACGAGCCGACTCGGAAACTTGCTCGAGTCGTCTCGAACTCTGGCACGCACCTAAAAATCATGCTATGTTCGTGCCGAATGAGGAAAAATCACTAAGTTATGATCTGATTTGATGATCATTGTAAAGAAACTCTAAATTAGCCACAATCTAGTCATCAAAATCAATGAACTAGTGGAAAATACCACTAGGATGGATCAATCACTCCCAATCTCCTCCTAAGCACACTAAATCTCTCTTCACTTAAGGATTTTGTAAAAATGTCAGCTAATTGATCATCAGTGCAAACAAATTGAAGTGTCACATCACCATTCAGTACATGATCTCTTATGAAGTGATGTCTTATCTCAATATGTTTAGTTCTTGAATGCTGAATTGGATTTTTAGTTAGGTTAATGGCACTTGTATTATCACAATTAATGGAAATTTTATCTTGTTTAATGCCATAGTCTTCCAATTGTTGTTTGATCCACAAGATTTGAGCACAACAACTCCCGGCTGCAACATATTCAGCTTCAGCAGTAGATAATGCAACCGAGTTTTGTTTCTTGCTAAACCATGAGATTAAGTTTTCTCCTAGGAATTGACATGACCCGCTGGTGCTTTTTCTATCAAGTTTACATTCAGCAAAGTCTGAATCTGTGTATCCTATTAAATTTAGGCTAGATTCTTTAGAATATCATAACCCTATATTCTTTGTTCCTATTAGGTATTTAAAGATTCTCTTGACTGCAATTAGATGAGATTCCTTAGGATTAGACTGATATCTAGCAATCATGCAAACACTAAACATGATATCAGGTCTACTTGCAGTAAGATACAATAAAGATCCTATCATACCTCTATATAGTTTCTGATCTACAGATTTACCTGTTTCATCTTGGTCTAATTTGCATGATGAGCTCATGGGGGTGCTGATTGACTTGTTCCCCTCCATATCAAACTTCTTAAGCATCTCCTTGATGTATTTAGCTTGATTGATGAAGATGCCTTCTTCAGATTGTTTGATTTGAAGCCCGAGGAAATAATTCAGCTCTCCCATCATGCTCATTTCAAATTCACTCCGCATCAAGTCAGCAAATTCTTCGCAGAGGCGATTGTTAGTAGCACCGAAAATAATATCATCAACATAAATCTGCACTAACAACATATCTTTGTTTTTCTTCTTTAGAAACAATGTTGTATCTACATTACCCCTAGAAAACTCATGTTCTAATAGAAATTTGCTAAGCCTCTCATACCATGCTCTAGGTGCTTGTTTCAAACCATAAAGTGCCTTGTTCAATTTATATACATGATTAGGGTATTGATGATTTTCAAAATCAGGAGGTTGTTCTACATATACCTCCTCATTAATATACCCATTTAAGAATGTACTTTTTACATCCATTTGAAATAATTTGAAGTTCTTAGAGCATGCAAATGCTAGTAAAAGTCTAATTGCCTCAAGTCTAGCTACAGGAGCAAAGGTTTCATCAAAATCTATACCTTCTTCTTGATTATAACCCTTTGCTACTAGTCTAGCCTTATTCCTTATTACAATTCCATTTTCATCAAGTTTATTTTTATAAATCCATTTGGTACCTATAATTGAATATTCAGTAGGTCTTTCAACTAGATTCCATACTTTGTTTCTAGTAAATTGGTTTAATTCTTCTTGCATTGCATTTATCCAATTTACATATTTTTCAGCTTCTTCTATGTGTTTGGGCTCAAAATGTGAAACGAAAGCTAGATGATTGTTTAAGTTCCTAAGAGATGCTCTAGTCCTAACAGGTTGAGATGGATCATCTAGAATTAATTCCTTAGGATGCCCGTGAGCAAACCTCCAAGCCTTAGTCAGCCCATGATCCATAATAGCCTCTTGGCTTGATGATGCATTTCCAATTAATTTTTGATTATCATCTTGTAATGTCATCTCATCTATCTTCTCTTCAAGAATTTCACCATCATCATCAAAATTAAC
This sequence comes from Phoenix dactylifera, assembly GCF_051530095.1. NCBI lineage: Eukaryota > Viridiplantae > Streptophyta > Magnoliopsida > Arecales > Arecaceae > Phoenix > Phoenix dactylifera. Next base: position 33,597,133 of record NC_143193.1, on the reverse strand, counting down.
TCTCTTGCTAGAAGAGATATCACTAAAATTATCAAAAACAACATGTATGGATTCTTCTATAACTAGGGTTCTTTTATTAAAGATTCTATAGACTTTACTAGTTGTGGAGTACCCCAAGAATATATCCTCATCAGATTTAGAGTCAAATTTTCCTAGATTATCTTTCCCATTATTATGAACAAAACACCTACATCCAAAAATATGAAAATAGTTCACTTTTGGTTTTCTGTTTTTCCAAAGTTCATAAGGTGTTTTCTTTATGATGGGTCTTAATAAAACTCTATTTAATATATGACAAGAAGTATTGACGGCTTCTCCCCAAAAGTACTTAGGGAGGTTACTTTCACACAACATAGTTCTAGCCATTTCCTCTAGAGTTCTATTTTTTCTCTCCACAACTCCATTTTGTTGTGGTGTCCTAGGTGCAGAAAAATTGTGTGTTATCCCCTTTTTACTACAAAACTCATCAAATAAATGATTTTCAAATTCGGTACCATGGTCACTTCTAATAGCTATTACTGAAGTATCTCTAACATTTGTTACTTCTTTATGAAATTTCTTGAAAATTGAAAATGCTTGATCCTTATGGCCTAAGAACATGACCCAAGTATATCTAGAATAATCATCTACGATAACTAGACCGTATTTATTTCCACCTAGACTTGTGGTTCTAGTTGGTCCGAATAGGTCCATATGTAGTAGTTCTAGAGGTCTAGAGGTAGAGACACAATTTATAGATTTAAAGGAGTTCCTTGATTGTTTGCCAAATGGACATGCTTCACATATTTTATTCTTTTCAAAATTTAATTTTGGCAAACCTATCACAGAATCTCTTTTAACTAGTTTAGATATGGTGTCCATGCTTGCATGACCTAACTTACGGTGTCATAACCAACTAGCATCATTATCCTTAGTTTCATTAACAACTAAACATGGGTTGTGTTTGGCAAGATCCTCAAGGTCTACAACATACACATTTCCACGTCTTATTCCTTTAAAAACTAAACTATTGTCATTTGGGTTTGTTATGATGCATAGTGATGGTTTAAACATAACATTATAACCTCTATCACATTATTGACTAATGCTTAATAAATTATGCTTAAGACCATCAACATATCGAACATTATCAATAAAAGTTGAAGGGATAATTTGTACTTTACCTATACCAATGATGTGACCTTGGTTATTGTCTCCAAAAGTCACAACACCTCCCTTCTTAGCTTCAAGGGTGAAGAATTGATCCTTGTCACCCGTCATGTGTCTTGAGCAGCCACTATCCAAGTACCAACAATTTTTGTCGACCTTGGCTGCAAGACACTCCTACACAAGCAAATCATATAATCTTAGGTACCCAAGTTTTCTTGGGTCCTTCATGGTTAGTAATGTTGGTTCCTTTGGGAACCCAAACCCTCTTAATTTTTCTTTTAGTTTTCCCTTTCCTATAATTACACACATTTGCTTTATGTCCTAAAGTTCCACAACAAAAGCAGGTTATTTTCTTAGTTTTACTTTTTCCTGCTTTAACAAAGAAGTTACTAAGAAGTTTTTGCTTATGTTTAGGTTTATACCCTAAACCCGCTCTATTGAATACCGCTCGTTGACTATTAAGTATCATATTCAATTTTTCAGAACTATATGTAAATTTTTCAACCAAGGGTTTGTATTTTTCAAGTTCTTTAGTTAGTGTTTGTTTTTCTGCTTTTAGATCATTTAGTTCTTTTGTGAGACTCTCATTTATATGTTTATTGTTTTTGGGTTCTAATGTTTCTTTGTTCAGCCTTTCATTTTCTTTAGTTAAGGTATTATTCTTTTGTATCAAGATTTGGTTGCTTGTTTTAAGTTCTGCATTTTCTTTGATAAGAACATCTTTATCCTTAACTAATGAATCATACTTACGGAGATGAGTTTGGTTAGTTACTTTTAGTTCTTTGTTTTTAACGTTTATTGTTTTGTATTCATCCATTAATTCATTGAAAGCATCATATAATTCATCGAAAGTAAAATCTAAATGTGGTGCGGATGTTACCTCATTTTCATTGGCCATGAAGCAGAAATTGGCCTTTTCTCCTTGTTCCTCATCCGATGATGATGATGATGTGTCGGAGTCCGATAGGGTGGTGACAAGGGCTTTCTTCTTCTTGTACTTGCTCCCCTTCTTCAGTAAAGGACACTCAGCTCTGATGTGTCCCGGCTTCTTGCACTCATAACATCCAATCCCCTCATTTTTCCTTTCCTTACCTTTATCCTTTCGATAGAAATTTGAGGGGCCTCTCCTTTGATGAAAGGACTTCTTTTGGTAGATGAATCTTCTGAACTTACGTACGAGAAGAGCCTTATCATCCTCTCCCTCGTGATCTTCTTCTTCACTGCTGCTACTGCAAGACAAGTCTTTGTTAGATGATGTAGATTTGAGAGCTATTACTTTTTTCTTATGGGAGGACTCTTCTTCGCTGTGTTGCTTCATTGTTAGCTCGTGCGTCATTAGGGATCCAAGAAGCTCCTCAAGTGGTAGCTTGTTCAAGTCCTTGGCTTCTTGGATTGCCGTCACCTTGGCTTCCCATGACCTTGGTAGATAGCAAAGAATCTTCTTGACAAGATCACTGTTAGTATAGTTTTTGCCAAGGCTTTTTAGGCCATTGACAATGTCAGTAAATCTAGTGAACATGCAAGTGATTGTTTCATTAGAATCCATCTTAAATAGTTCATACTTATGAACCAATATGTTTATTTTGGATTCTTTGACTTGATTCGTGCCCTCATGGGTCACTTCAAGTCTATCCCAAATCTCTTTTGCAGAATTGCAAGTAGAGACTCTATTGAATTCATTCCTATCTAATGCACAGTAAAGCACATTCATTGCTTCTGAATTGAGTTGTGCCTTTCTCATATCATGGTCATCCCAATCCTTTTCGAGTTTGGGTACAGTGACACCCTCTACATAGATGGATGGGATGTATGGTCCATTTGCTACAATGGTCCACATCTCATAGTCTTGGGCTTGGATAAATATTCTCATCCTAGCCTTCCAATATGAGTAGTCGGATCCATTAAAGAATGGGGGTCTTTGGGTGGACTGACCCTCAATGTGGGAAGATCCAAATGGGGTTGTCATTTTGATCTTTTACTCTTAGGGTAGAAGAGTTTAGGCTCTGATACCACTTGTTGCCCAGATAGACAACCCAAGAGGGGGGGTGAATTGGGTTTTAAAATAATTTTGCAATTAAAACGTTTGTGGATGACTAATTAATACTTTTGCAAGATGATTAATTAGTTGCTATGTGCTGTGAGTGAAATGAGAGTGAGAGAGAGAGACACAAGCAATCACAAACACAATGTTTATAGTAGTTCGGAGCTAATCCTTGCTCCTACGTCCACTCCCCAAGTCTCACTTGGGAATTCACTATAACCCCTTGGATTACAGCCGGTTGTTTTACAAGCTCACAACCCAACTTGTTGTTTTACGAGCTCACAACGAACTCGGTCGGTTTTTCCAGGCTCACCGATTAGAACCACCCCGATTGTTTTTCCGGGATCACAATCGAACCCTTACACGTTGGTTTTACCCTCGGCTCACCAACCAACCTCTACACTCTTGATTCAATCCCCTGATTGAATCAAGCAAAGACAAGATGGAAAGAACAAGGACAAACAGAAAAACAGAGCTTCTAAAAAACAGATATACAGCAATATAAACTAGAGAGAAGTTAAGAGCCCTCAAACACGTTTGAGTTGGAGTAGAGTAGGGCTTCTTGAACTGTGAGTCTCCTCTTGAATGTCTGGTCCACTTGAAGGCAGGAGGAGACTTCTTTAAATGCTGGGAAGAGGTAGCTGGATGGAGTTAATGGCGCTCTTCCTTCTTTTTTGTTGAAAACCAGTTGGCAGAGATAGGATGCTTGATTTTTTTGAGTGGAATAGTGCTTCTCTGCCTTGCTACAGTCCTCTGTGGCTATTTAAGCCATCCCCCACGGAAACTAGCCGTTAGACACCTTTTTCTGCCCGTTCTGCACACTCTGCACATCCTGACAATATGTCTGTTGGGGTCGGAGTCGACTCGCGCGATCTGGAGTCGACTCGGCTGTAGCGGGAGTCGACTCATGCTTTTCTGGAGTCGGCTCGGCAACTGTTCTGGATTTGAATTAAAGTGACCTCCGCGATTGGGAGTCGACTCGACTTAACCCGGAGTCGACTCGCCAACTTCTGGAGCTGACTTGCCATTTTCGGAGTCGGCTCATCCTATGAAGTCCATGGAGCTAATTTTTCAACTTGGCCCACTCGAGTTGACTCGACAATCCTGGGAGTCGACTCGGCACTCAGAGTCCGAACTCTCGATCTTCTGTCTTTTGGCTCGTCCAGTCTTGGAGTCGACTCGAACTGTTCCGGAGTCGACTCGGCTCTCAGTTTCCGAAACACAGTCTTCTGCCTTTTTGATGTAGCGCTGCCTTGGAGTCGACTCGAGCTGTCTGGGAGTCGACTCGGCTCCCAGAGACAATAATTCGGTCTTCTGTCTTTTTGGGGTCGCGCTGTCTCGGAGTCGACTCGCGCATTGCGGGAGTCGACTCGGATCTCAGAGTCCGAAAACTGCTCTCTGACTTTTGTCTTGTGTACCACTGAGAGTCGACCTGCCAACCATCAGAATCGACTCGCGTTCCACAGGAGTCGACTCGAATCTCAGGGTCGAAAATCGCTCTCTGACTTTTCTGTCTGTAACTCCTTGGAGTCGACTCATACTACTCCGGAGTCGACTTGCGCACTTCAGGAGTCGACTCGCTGACAGGTTTTGAGTTGAGTCTTTCTGTTCGTCTGTCAGTTCTCAGTCGGAGTCGACTCGTAATGATCCGGAGTCGACTCGAGCCCGTGCCAGTGATTCTAATACGCTTGGAGTCGACTCGTAATATTCCGGAGTCGACTCGAGTCTCAGACTTTGGTTCAAACTGACTTCTTAACTTATCCAAAATATCTTGAACCAAGTCTAGAAACACTTAGACAAGATTTTCACTGAAACACTCAATTGAATTCATTAGTAAACAAAAGATATACTCAAATGCTTTGAGCTCATCAAAATCAAATAGGGTTTTAATCAATCACTCCACACATGTGGTAATGGCTGGTTTGACTCCATTAAATTGGAACTCTGTATACTCTAGATATTTAAGTGGGCTTGATAGCTCCTCCTTTATATGCGAACCATTTTTGACAAATTTAGACAACATGAGATATTCTGAAAATTTGATGGATCAGGCTCCAATAAACTGTAGTAAACACTTGTGAACTTGAGAAGTACACCTAAAAATTCAAGTAGTACCATGTTGTGGTGGAGATCTTAGTGCTCTAAGAAAGTCATTCTGTTTATGTACACTACACTTTAGTATTCCTCTTGCTTTGATAGTTGCCAAGCTTAAGAAAAATATATATCACATGTGTATTAGCTTAGGCTTTATTTCATATTTTTTAGGATCTCATGTCATATCATTCATGATGTTTGTGGGTAACATCCTTGAAAATCCTCACGAGACAACACTCGTCCACTAGGATAACCTAGGGGTTTAACGGCTTGTTGCATGTGCTAAGTGCAATCGTGATGCCCTACGAAAGTGGGTGCATATCTTAGTTTTATGTCTTTAGCTTTAATAAAAAGTCAAAGAATTGACCAACACTTTTTGTACTCTCATGTTATTATTTACTCTGAATTGCTAAAGACTAGCAATAAGCTAGTTGGGGGGTATGATGAGAGCACAAAAGTGCGATCTAAGTACCAATTAACTTAGCCTAATGCTAGAAAAATAATGATAAATAATAGATGTTAACATTTGCATGATTAATATTTTATCCTTAACACTTATTATAATTTTTAACATTATTTTATATAAATTCATGTAAAAGGGATGCATCTTCCCAACTGCAGAACAGAGTCTATGACTCTTCTTCCGCGCACCCAAGCGACTCCCCAAATTCCGCAATGCAACCCAAGCTTCCAGCCGTCCGTGAGCTAGGATCTATGATCTGATCTCCCGCACCCAATCCTAGCATCCTGATTCCATCTACACCAGTGATCAGCTCCCTTCCCGTCTTGACCGCGTTCTCAACCTCCCAGTCCCAGCGTCCGCTTCATCCACGGCGTCCGGTCCCCTTCTCCCTGCAATCCCGTCTTGACCGCGATCACCTCCCAAGCGTCCGCGGAGCACCCGTATCAAGCCTCCAGATCCTGTGTGAGCTTCTCGCGAAGCGTCGCACCGTGAGCAATCTTCTCCAGTGATCCTCACGCGCAGCCCCAGCGTCCGCCTCCTCCATTCACGCATCCAGCTCTCAGCATGATTCTCCTGTGTTCATCATCCCAGCGTCTGTGGCGATCCTCCATCGCGTCCATTCTCAGCACCGGATCCAGCCGCGATTACCTCTCAGCCCCATTTATCCCGATCGTCCAAGCTCCAGCTCCCGCGATCACCGCCCAGGGTTTCCAGCGTCCGCAATCAGCTCCTCCACAGCCATCCGCGCCCATTTCCCGGCGAGCAATAGGGCTCTCATGAACTATATAAGGATCTCTCTCGGCTGGGAGGAGGGGGGAGGCTCATTTGGGGAGAAGAAGAGGAAGAACAGTGGAGGCTGGGGCTGCTGCGGTTGAAGGAAGGAAACAGAGGAGGAGCTCCAGCCGTTTGGGAAGGAAAGAAAAAAAAAGAGAGAAAACAGGGGATGCCCTGTTTTCGAAAAGAATAAAAAAAATGGAGGGCTAATTTCTTTTGGCAAAGGGTGATGGATGAACCCTTGGCATGTTGCTTTCATCAAGTATACTCTAAACTTGTATTCTAATTGTTTAATATCTATTGGTATGACTTTGATTCTTGCATACTCATCTATGAGATAGACTTGTATGGTTTATATATATTGATGCATGGATTGTTTTGATGCTTGATTTGTCGTAGACGTAACCGGCACGATAAATACTTGGATGTTGAATTCATGTTCTTAGATTGTATACTCCATGACTAGAACTACTCTATCATATTAATCCTTAATCAAGAATCGTCGAGTTTATTTATTGAAAGTAATATTGTCAAGAAGGATTTCGGATCCCTAGCCTTCTCTATATCATCGAACTTTATTTATTGATCTATTATTTTTTGTTTTTAATTTCTGAAAACCAACTGAAAATTACATTTAAAAATTATGCTAATAATTCATAGACCGTTCTCTGAGGAATCGACCTCGGACTTCCGAGTTATACTACTTGTGGGATTCTCCTGCACTTGGGAGAACAATTTTTTGAAAGCACCAGCCACGTTGGCTTCTAGGGCATACTTCTAACAATCTCCCACTTGCACTAAAGCCAATTAGACATATATTTAAGTTCCATTTTTTCAAGATGGACTTCTAATTTCTTCTGACTCAGCTGCTTAGTGAATGGATCCGCCACGTTATCAGTGGAGTCTACTCTCTGTACCTCTACATATTTCTTTTCGAGGTAGTCGCGAATTAGATGAAATCGCCGGTCTATATGCTTGGACTTCTGGTGAGACCTCGGCTCTTTAGCCAGTGCTATGGCGCCGTTGTTGTCGCAAAAAAAGGTTATGGCATCTGATGACATGACTCCTAGCTCTTCGACAAACTTCTTATATCAGAATGCTTCCTTCGCAGCATCCGATGCAACAATGTACTCTGCTTTCATGGTAGAATCTATAATAATCGGTTGCTTGGAACTCTTCCAATTTACCGATCCTCCATTGCATAAGAATGCATATCCTGATGTAGACTTTCTATCATCAGGGTCAGTCATGAAGTCTGCATCAGTATATCCTTCTACCTTTAACTCTGTGCCTCCCCCAAAGATCAAAAATATATCCTTAGTCCTTCTTAAGTACTTAAGGATATTTTTCACAGTTATCCAGTGCTCCTCGTCTGGATTTGACTGATATCTGCTTGTGACACTCACAGCATGTGCTATATCAGGTCGAGTACATAGTATGGCATACATGAGGCTCCCTATTGCTGATGCATAAGGGATCCTACTCATGCGCTGAATCTCTTCAGATGTTTTGGGGCACATCCTTTTGGAGAGATTTATCCTATGCCTTAGGGGTAACAATCCCCTCTTAGAGTTTTTCATGCTGAACCTCTTCAGCACTTCCTCTATGTACATTTTCTGTGATAGGCCAAGCATCCTCTTAGATCTATCTCATAGACCTTAATTCCCAAAATATAAGATGCTTCACCTAGATCTTTCATGGAGAACTTCTTAAACAGCCATAACTTGACCGATGTGAGCATGGGAATATCATTTCCAATTAGGAGTATATCATCCACGTACAATACGAGGAATACTGTAGCCCTCCCACTGACCTTTTTGTACACACATGGTTTCTCTTCGTTCTTGATGAAATCAAATGATTTGATCACATCATCGAAATGAGTGTTCCAACTCCGAGATGCTTGCTTTAGTCCATAAATGGATCTTTGCAGCTTGTTGACCTTGTGATCACCATCATTGGAAGTAAAACCCTGAGGTTGTTCCATATAGATATCTTCCTTAAGATATCCATTAAGAAAAGCAGTTTTTACATCCATCTGCCATATCTCATAATCATGATAAGCTGCAATGGCAAGCAATGTTCGAATGGACTTCAGCATGGCTACCGGTGAAAAGGTATCTTGATAGTCAATGCCTTCGCGCTGACTATAACATTTTGCAACCAACCTTACCTTATAGGTCTCTACCTTGCCATCCGAATCTATTTTTCTTTTGTAGATCTATTTACACCCAATAGGTACTATACCTTCAGGCGGATCTACTAAGGTCCATACTTGGTTGGAATGCATGGAGTCTATTTCTGACTTCATTGCATCCATCCATTTTTTGGAGTCGATGTCTAACATCGCTTCGTTGTAGGTCTTGGGATCATTACTATGATCTCTTTCTTCCATGAGGAACTCTTCCTCTATTTTCTCTGTAAGCATACCTAAGTATCTTTCAGGAGGATGGGAGATCCTACTGGATCTACGAAGTGGACGAGGTTCTTCATGTATTGGCTCAATGTGAATAGGTTCACTAGGCTCAATTGCTCGTTGCTCTTCAGAGACTTTCTCTTCGAGCTCAATTTTTCTCCCACTGCCTCTATCAAGGATAAACTGTTTTTCCAAGAATATGGCATGTCGGCTCACAAACACTTTGTGATCTTCTGGGATGTAAAAATTGTATCCTAACGACTCTTTAGGATATCCAATGAAACGAGCACCAATTGTCCTAAACTCTAACTTGTCCGCCTGTTGTCACTTGACTTGGGCTGGACATCCCCAAATCTTGAAATAACCAAGACTTGGTTTCTTACCATGCCATATCTCATACGGTGTGGTAGGAACGGACTTAGAGGAAACTCTATTCAATATATAGATAGCTGTAAGTAGGGCATCTCCCCACAAGAATAAAAGTAAGTCAGTGAAGCTCATCATGGACCTGACCATATCCAATAGGGTCTGATTCCTTCTTTCTGACACTCCGTTGAGTTGAGGTGTTCTAGGAGTTGTCCATTGTGAAACTATACCATTTTGTTTAAGATAATCGTGAAACTCTCCACTAAGGTATTCTTCTCTCGATCTGATCGAAGAACCTTAATGAGTTTTCCTGTCTGTTTTTCTACTTCAAATCTGAATTCTTTGAACCTTTCAAATGCTTCAGATTTATGTCTCATAAGATAGATATAACTATACCGTGAGAAATCATCGGTAAAAGTAATAAAGTAGAAAAATTGATCCCTAACCTGCACATCGAATGGGCCACACACATCAGTGTGTACTAGGGCAAGTATTTCAGTGGACCTCTCCCCATGTCCTACAAAGGGTAATTTGGTCATTTTTTCTTGAAGGCAGGATTCACAAATCGATATGACTCAGAAGTCAATAAACTTAAAAGCCCATGTTTCTCTAATTTGTTAATTCTGTCTTCTTCTATATGACCAAGTCTGAGGTGCCATAAATACTTTTGATTTATCTCATCTCTAGATCTTTTTGATCCTATGGTACTCACTATATGCTCAGATACGTTCACAGATACATCCATATGTAAGTGATAGAGACCTTCAATCATAAAACCACGTCCAAACAGTTTATTTCATAAATAAATAGAAACGTAGTCATTATTGAAATTGAATTCATAATGTTCCTGTGCTAGACAAGATACAGAAATCAGATTTCTGCTAACACTAGGTACAAAATAACAATCTCTAAGTATCAAACTAAATTCTGACGGTAAATGCAAAGAGAATATGCCCACAGCAACAGCAACAACTCTTGCTCCATTGCCAACCCTTAGGGTTACCGCACCTTCCGTAAGCCTTCTACTTTTCTTTAGACCCTACATGGTAGTGCACAAGTGAACACTAGAATCAGAGTCTATAATCCAACTGGAAATAGAAGAAACCGTTAGATTAGTTTCAATAATGAGCATATTATACATACCTTCAGAAGGCGTGTCATCCTTCTTGCTCTTTATGCTTTCCATGTAGATAGGACAGTTCCTCTTCCAATGGCCGTCTTCATTGCAATGGAAACATTTTTCTTTGGGTTCGGCCTTCTTCTTAGGAACTTCCTTCTTCGGTTTTTTCTCGGTCTTCTGCTTCTTCGCAGGCTTTTTCTTCTTTCCAGTAGACTTTCTCTTGGAAGTAGAAGCTAGCTCAGCAGCGAGAACTGTGCCCCTTGAACCTTTCAAGGCTCCCTCAGTTGTCACCAACATATTTAACAATTCAAGTTTGGTGCATTCAATTTTATTCATATGGTAGTTTACAATAAACTGCCCATATGAAGATGGCAACGATTGTAGGATCAAATCCGTTTGCAAATTCTTGTGTATGGTCATGCCAAGCTTCTCAAGCTCCTCAAGATCCTTGATCATGGTCAAACCATGTTCATGGACGGATTGCCCATCACGCATCTTGGCTTTGAAGAGCCGCTTGGACACTTCAAACCTTGCTGCATGACTCTGTTCACCATACAACTCTTGTAGGTGATCAAGTATGTCCTTAGCAATCTTCATGCTCTCACGCTACTCATTGGTTGCACGGATTGGTAACATCGGAAGTTCATGGTCAAGAACATAAGCTATCTTTTCGCAACTCAAGACAATCTTCAAGTTGCAGAGCCAATCTTTATAGTTTGGTCCGGTCAACCTATTGTTATCTAGAATTCGAACTATCAGGTTGGATGCCATTGACATCTGCAGAGAGTAAAGATTCTAATTAGAAATTTGTATTTGACATTAATTTGTTTTAGGGACTTTTAAAACAAAATTGGATCAAATCCTCCCACTATTTCTCGGATCTCTCACACTCCCCTGGTAAAGATACGGAAACTTGCGACTTAGGATTTCGAGTGGGGTGCTGCGGTCCCACCAATCTACATATCACCTCACCTAACAGTTATTGAAGACATATAGACGATGAGTGTACAACTCTTGTATAATGCTTCGTAAGCATATTGAGCTAACCTGATCTCCAAGTCATAAGGACCTCACCTAACAGTTATTGGACCATGTTCCTTGGTTAAGTCAGACCCACCGTATATCCTGCGAAAATAAAGCTGTGATTGGGTCCTCACCTAACAGTTATTGGAGCCCAACCCCACCTTTACCCCACAACATCTCATGTTAATAGAGAAGTCCAATCCTCCGATGCAACTAGCCCACCGTATCCAGCCGAGACTAATCAACGCCGAAAAGATCTTAGCAACTCTACTACGGTGGAAGACCAATCGACTTAATATTGGATAATCAGATCTTAGTGATTCCAACTTTGAGCTTTCCATAGGAGGTAATCGATCAATTGGCCAGGTAAGCAGGTGGGAAGCTCCCCTTACTCAGAGAGTAAGGTCCTAATTAAGTAACCACCTTTGAGCTTGCCTAGATACCAATTAGATCAATTAATCAAATATGGCTAGCTCAATGTATCGTTCACTTTCGATTGATTTAGGAAGATTTTAGGTCTCTTGGGATTTACATCTAATGTAACCATCTACCCCATACCATATGTCATTCGATTTACATCTTATGTAAATGTCACTAGAGTTGGGCACTCGGCCGGGCCGGCACGGCCCGGCATGAAGCGGGCCGTGCCTGGCACGGCCCGCTAGCTACAGTACTGGGTCGTGCCTGGCACGGCCCATTTAAGGGGGCCGTGCTGGGTCACGGGTTTCTGGCCCGCGGGCCGAGCCCGGCACGGCCCGCTTCGGGCCTGGGCCGGCACGGCCCGCTCTTGGCCCGCGGGCCAAGCACGGCACGGCCCGCGGGCCAGCCCGGCACGGCCCATAAGGGCCTGGGCCGGGCCAGGCACGGCCCGTCTCCATAAAAATTAATGCTTCATAAATTTTTTTAATAAATTAATACATATTGAAAACTAAGGATTTATTAATATAAAGCCACCTTAATGGTGGGGGGTTTGGCATAGACCCCTACCAGTTTATTAATTTAAATCAAAATGGTACATGAAGGGAGATTTGGACCTTGATCTGACCTCCAGAATACAATAAGAAAGGGCCGAGGTTTGGACCTTGGTCTGACCTCCAGAATACAATAAAAATGTACAATTATAAAAAATTAAGAAATCTTACTAATCATCAGTGATTCAGTGAATCAGTATTCACTCTTCAGTAGTGTTTGTATCATCATCATCAGAGGATGTTGTATTATGTCCACCTTTATCTTGAAGTCTTGCCTCAGCATCCAACCAATCCTTGAAGCAGAGAAGCATCTCCACCGTTTCGCCCGTCATCCTACTTCTCTTTTCGTCAAGAACACGCCGACCTGCACTAAAAGCGGATTCCGATGCTACCGTGGACATCGGCACAGCTAAAATATCGCGTGCAATTGCAGACATAACAGGATATTGATTTCTAACACTCTTCCACCAAGATAATACATCTAGATTCTCTATTTGATTTTCATCGTATGCAGACTGAAGATCATTTCGTAAATAAAATTCTAGTTCACTACTTAAAGATGAAGAAGATGAAGATAAACTTGAAGCATGTGTGTGTTTTCTCTGTGCAATGAATGAAAAAATAGATGACAAACGAGAACTACTAGAAGAAGAAATAGAGGTTTGTACGGAAAATCTAGATCCACAAATTTTTTCATCATATATAGCATAAATATCATAAAGAAGTTGTTTTACCTCATTTTTAGCAGGTTCAGGATCTTGATTCATATTTTCGTACTATGCATCAAGTAAAATTAGCACGCCATTTAATTTAACTCTAGGATCAAATACAGCAGCTAAGTTATGCATAGGACATATCTTGTCCCAATACTCATTCCATTTAGATTCCATTAGGTCAATAATAGGCATTAAAACATCATCATATCTATGTTCTGCAAATTTTTGACTAATTATATATGCTTGTTGTAAAAATGAACATGAAGTTGGATAATAAATACCAGAAAGAACATTGGTAGCATTATAAAAACTAAGCAAAAAATCTTCCAAAATTTTTTCTTTATTCCAATCAGTTTTAGTCAATATAAAGCCTAATCCACGATCATTAATATATGCACTTAATAAGTTTTTATATGGGTATACATCATGTATCATGCTATATGTTGAGTTCCAACGAGTAATTACATCAAGTTTAAATTTTTTAAAACGTTTACCATGATTTATACATAGTTCCTTAAATTCTTGAAGTCTTGATCTTGAAGCATGAATAAAAGAAACTGCATTTCTAATTTTTGAAATCACATCTTGAATCATGCCCATGCCAGCTTGAACAAAAAGATTTAAGATATGACATGCACATCTAATATGCAATAAATTTCCATCTAACATGGGATGCAATGAGTCTTTTAATAATGCAACAGCAGAATTATTATTAGATGCATTATCAAAAGTAATAGACATAATTTTATCATTAATATTATATGAACATGCAGTTTGATAAATGACATTTGAAATTTGTTGCCCAGAATGTGGAAAATCAAAAGCACGAAAAGCAAGAATACGTTTATTTAATTGCCAATCATTATCAATATAATGAGCAGTAATGGCAATAAAACAATTACTACCTACAGATGCTGACCAAATATCAGAAGTTAATAAAATTTTTATATTTAAAGTAGAAAGTGTTTCAATTAAACTTTGTTTCATTGCTAAAAAGTTAGTCATAGCTACTCTTCTAAATGTACGCCTACTAGTTCTTTTGTAAGCAGGTTGTAGGTTTAATTGAACATATTCTTCAAAATTAAAAGATTCACATAAACTAAAAGGTAATTCATCCTTAACTATCCATTTTACAAGTGCTTTTCTTTGATTTTCATGATTATATGCAAAATTACCTACAAGTAATCCCCCTTGTATATTAAGGGTACTTTGAGTTTGAGCATGAGAATCATGCATCCTATGACTCTCTTGATGTCTTTTTAAATGCCCTGTTCTCCCACTACTACTACAACTATAAAGTTTGGCACATTTTTTACATTTAGCTTTTCAGACTCCATCAACCATAACTCTATCAAATTCATTCCATACAGCACTAGTCCTCTTACGAGAAGAGGTTTGATCTCCACTCGGTTCACTAGTTCTAGAGGAACTAGGAACATGGGGTTGGGGATTAGTTTCTTCTCCCTCAGAAACAGGAGGAATGCCAAACTGACTTTCCTCAAAAGATGACATATCTAAATTGATGAATTCAAAAAATAAAAACTAACCACAAGGAGAAATTGAGTAGAGGGTCGGAGGGCAGAGGCAGAGCCGAGATTCTGAGCTTCCTCTTGTGCTCTCAACAGGAGTGACCTTCTCTTCTCAACAGAAACGTCCTCTTGTGTAGCACTTGAACACTTGCTAAATACAAATTAAAAATTAAATTGCTAGAAGAGTACTTTAGAAGAGAGAAATAATAGTAGTAGAGAAGGAGAGAATAGTTGGTTTGGTGTGGTGAGAATGAGGGAGGAAAGGGCTATTTATAGAAGCCAAAAAAAAAAATTTCCAAAATACCCCGTTTAGACCTCGGGCCCGGTGGGCCTGGGCCGGTCCGGCCCGGCACGGCCCGATGCCCAACTCTAAATGTCACATTGGTTCAGGTTTACATCCTATGTAATTATGAAACCCTTTCATATATTATGTGATTACATCTTATGTAAATGACATAATTGTTTCAGTTTACATCTTACGTAAATGTCCTATTGTTTAAGAATTTTATTTACATCTCATGCAAATAAATTTTTGTTTAACTAATACATACATCTCATGCATATATTTTTTTAAACATAACCTTAAACAAGTATGAACATTATGATTACCATATGCATCTCATGTATATTTTCAGATCTGAAATTTTAAACCTATTATGCTATTCTCTGGATTTCAGATCATGCATTACTTGATTTAAAATATTGTAATCTAATTGCAATTCTAAAATAATTTGCAAGATCATAGCAAATAAAAATCTGCATGCTGAAAATTTCAGCAACCTGAAATTTCAGCACGCAGAAAATCCAGCAAGTATAATTCCTTTAAAAATCAGATTAAAAATATGGTAATTAATCCTTAGGTCCTAATCATGCTTCCTAGAACCATGGCTCTGATACCACTGCTGAGTTACGCTCCGTTCGATGCGACATTCGCAGCGGAATTCGAACGGAACGTCGTTCATCGTATGAACGCGCCTCGGATCGTAGAATTCAAAAAAATTTCTGTATCCAAATCCAGAAGATCATTGAATTCATTAGGAAGGGGAGATTAGGATCTGAGGAAGGTTGATTAAGATTCATAAAACTGAAACTAAAATCAGAATAAATTAATTTGAAGATCTCATCTTCAAAAATTCTGCAGGTGAAGAACACCGCAGCCTGATGATCTATCTAGGTTCCTGTTTGAGCCACACAATTGTCCGACCTCTACAGGTATCCACACGAGGATCTAATCATCTGAGATAGGATCTTACCGGAGTGCTAGCTCCTTGCAAAGACCTCTCATGACTATCATATAGATTAGAAGATAAAAATCTGCAACATACCTCCTTAAAGAAGAACCCTTTCTTCTTCAACCTTGCTCGCGATGGAGGAAGAGGAAGGAGGAACCTTGCATGTGGATCTTTCTTGCCTTGCAACCGTGGAAGAAGAGGAGGATGAAGACCCCTGCTGCCGTGGAGAAGGAGGAAGAAAAAAGAGGAGGTGTGGAGAGGAAGAGGAGAGAATTAATTCATAACTTCTCCCTTGCTAACCTTTTATAGATTGGATTTAGGGCTCCTCCTAATCTTATTAGATGTATGGAACTATAACCCACCCTTGGATTAATGCCAAGTGTCCAATCCTTGTGCTCATAGATGCATGACATGTGTCTATTTAATCAATTGATTAATTTTCTAATCACATTAGGATTCCTAATCTCATTAGGAGAATTAATTGATTTGGGAGCATGCATCCTACGATGCCATGTGGACTTTAAAGTCTGCATAGTGTGAACAAGACTTAAGTCATATTCATCCTATGACGACATGTGGTCTTTAAAATCCGCACAAACCTTGGTTTAATCAAATTGACCCAACCATGAACCCAAATCAATTTGGATCGAACCCAATTTGATTTGGCTCATTAAATTAGCCCAATTGCAATCCAATTGCAATCAATTCTACTTAATTCTTCTTCCATTAACTCACTAACACTTAGTGGGTTAATTCAATCACCAATCATATTGATGATTGATTTCTATTATGATTCCAAATCATAATTATGATAGTCTGACTAATTAAATCCTCTATATGTGTGATTCCGTAGGTTATATTCTGACTGGTAGTGAGATATATTGAGATCTCCATCTCAATATCACTGAAACTTTTTTCAGTGGACTGAAACGATTTCAGTTCTACTCTTAGGGTTCACTGATCACCAAGTGAATGCCTTCGAGTCTCACGATCCACTAGTGACACCTAGCAGTATGTGGTGGCAACCCAGCAGAATGGAATATCTGAACCTCTTGGTGTAGTTAACGTATGATACAGTCCCTCTATCATGGATTACAAATATGCGTCAGCCACGTTGGCTTCTAGGGCATACTTCTAACAGTAGGGACACTGAAGTGATAGTGCAGGTGCTTGTTAGAGAACAAGGGTATTGAGCGTGACCAAGGCAAGAAGTCACTTGGATGTCTATCCACTCGTCAGTGATTTGCTTGATGTTGCAGTAGTGTGACTGGTCCTTTGATCTGCGGTGCTTCGGCTACTCACAGTGAGGTTATTGTAGTTTGACTACACATATACATGGTCTCTAGTCATATGGGTCCTTGTAGTGTAGATTGGCTGCAGTAGATTCACTGTAGGAGTAGGGTATGCATCTACATGGAATCTATCGACCTTGATAGATGAGGAGTGATCCTATGTGATTTATAAGACTGAATTCTAAGACCTTGGCCAGGGCAGTATATACAGTGGAGAAAGAGTTTTCCACTCTCGAACTCAAGTCGAATAAATCTAGACATATGACAGATGACGGGGTTTGACGAGTTATCCATGACCTCCGGTCTGCAGGGATCCACGATAGAAGGACTGTATCATACGATAACTGCACCTAGAGGTTCATTATTCTATTCTGCTGGGTAGCCACTACATACTGCTAGGTGTCACTGGTGAATGGTGAGACTCACAGGGATCATCTCAATGGTGGATAATCCCTGGTGAGTTGAGTTGGAATTGTTTCAACCCATTGAAAGAAGTTTTCAATGATATTGTGATAGAGATCGCAATATATCTCGCTACCAGTCAGAATAGAACCTATGGGATCACACACATTAGAAGTATTGACCGATCCGATGGTTGAATTGTGATTAAGAATCACATATGATCAATTAGATTGATAAATGGTTAACCCGCTAAAAGTTAGTGGTTAGAAGAAGGAACAATTGCAATCGGATTGCAATTTAATTTAATTAATTATATTTAATTAATTGGACTTGATCACGAGTTCTACTTGGAGTAGAATTTTGGAAGTCCTAATTAGATTAGGATTTCAAATTAAATTAGAATCCTACTTGGAGTAGGATTTCTAAAGTCCTAATTGTCTTAGGGCTGAAATTTAAATAAGTCCTGATTAGATTAGGATTTTCTTAAGTTTAATTTTAATTTTAATCTAATTAATTAAATGACTCCTAATTTGATTAGGATTGAAGAGTTCAATAGAGTCATGGTTCAATTAAATCCTAATTAAATTAGGATAAGGGGGAAATTGAAATGGGTTCATATAAATCCTATTTTGAATAGGATTGGACTCATGAAATGAACCCAAATTAAATCACCCTTTAATTTGATTAAATGGTAGATTTAATTGGACTTGAGGGAGGGGCGTACCCCTCCCCTTGGGATATTCGTGGAAGAAAAAGGAGGGGCGTAAGCCCCTCCTTGCTGCCGAATTAAGGAGATAAGGGTGAGCTCCTAAAAATTAGGAGCTCATCCTTATCTAACAGAAAAATAAAAGGAGGAGGGGTTCGTCCCCTCCTCTCATCCTTTTCTTTTGGTGTTCATGGCAGCAAGTCATCCTCCTCCTCCTCCTTTGATCCGCAAGCAAGAAAAGAGGAAGAAAAATCCTTGGTGGCTCTCCTCCTTCTTCCTTTTGGTTCCAAAACAAAGAAAAGGAAAAAGGCTGCGCAAGGTTTTTCAAATCTTCTTCCTTGGTCCTTCCTTCTTCTTCCTCCTCTCAAGGCAATCAAAAGTTGATTCAAAGGAGAGGACTTCAGCCATCAATAGCCATCTCTGCAAGGGAGCTAGCATCCCGGGGAGATCCAAAGGCTTCGATCGACTCACTACTTCGTGTGGATACCTGTAGAAGCCGGACGCGTGTGCGGCTTCCACTAAACCTCCATTAAATACCACGTAAATCAGATTTGCAGAGACCATCTATCCGCACAAGATGAAGATATGATCTTCTTAATCATGATTTTAAAATGATTTAATAAGAATTTAATCCTAATTGTTGCCCAGATAGACAACCCAAGAGGGGGGGTGAATTGGGTTTTAAAATAATTTGGGTATTTAAAACGATGTGGATAAGTAATTAAAACTAGTGTAAGTTATTTAATTAATTACTATGCACTGTGAGTGATATGAAAGGAAGAAGAATAGAGACACGCAATCACAAACACCAAGTTTTATAGTGGTTCGGAGCTAACCCTTGCTCCTACGTCCACTCCCCAAGTCTCACTTGGGAATTCACTATAACCCCCTTGGATTACAGCCGGTTGTTTTCCAAGCTCACAACCAAACTTGTTGTTTTACGAGCTCACAACGAACTCGATCGGTTTTTTCAGGCTCACCGACTAGAACCACCCCGATTGTTTTCTTGGGATCACAATCGAACCCTTACACACATTGGTTTTATACTCGGCTCACCAACCAACCTCAATCCCCTTGATTCAATCCCCCGATTGAACCAAGCAAATACAATGTGTAAATAAAAAGAAGAAACAGAAAAATACAGCTTCTCAAAAGCAGATAAAAGACAATATGAACAATAAATGAAGTTAAGAAGCCTCAAACGCTTTTAGGTTGGAGAAGAGGAATGGCTTCTTAAACTTCTGGTCTCCTCTTGAGTGAGTAGTCGACTTGAATGCAGGAGGAGAAGGCTTTAATTGCTGGGAAGATGTAGGTGGATGCAGTAAATGCAGATCTTCCTCTTTTTCGTTGAAGAACACGTTGCAGAGCTTGAATGCTTGATTAGTTGGAGTGGAATGGTTCTTCTCTGCCTTGCTACAGTCTTCTATGGCTATTTAAACCAACCCCCACGGAAACTAGCCGTTAGAGAGTTTTTTCTGCCCGTTCTGCACACTCTGCGCAGCCTGACAATGTGTCCGTTGGTGGGTTAGAGTCGACTCGCGCGATCAGGAGTCGACTCGGCTGTAGCGGGAGTCGACTCAAGCTTTTCCGGAGTCGACTCGGCAACTGTTCCAAATTTGAATTAAAGTTGCCTTCACGACTGGGAGTCGACTCGTCTTGACCTGGAGTCGACTCGCCAACTTCTGGAGCTGACTTGGCAATTTCGGAGTCGGCTCATCCACTGAAGTCCGTGGATCCAATTTTGAATTTGATCCACTCGAGTCGACTCGACTGTCCTGGGAGTCGACTCGAATCTCAGAGCCCGAACTCCCGATCCTCTGTCTTTTGGCTCGTCCAGTCTTGGAGTCGACTCGAGCTTCCTCGGAGTCGACTCGGCTCTCAGTTTCCGAAACTTGGTCTTCTGCCTTTTTGATGTGAAGCTGTCTTGGAGTCGACTCGAGCTGTCTGGGAGTCGACTCGAATCTCAGAGGCAGTAACTTGGTCTTCTATCTGTTGATGGTCGCGGAGTCTTGGAGTCGACTCGCGTATTGCGGGAGTCGACTCGAATCTCAGAGTCAATAAAATGCTCTCTGACTTTTTCTTTGTGTACCGCTGAGAGTCGACTCTTGCTTTCTTTGGAGTCGACCTGCCAACCATCGGAGTCGACTCGCGTTCCACTGGAGTCGACTCGAATCTCAGACCCGAAAACTGCTCTCTGACTTTTTCTTTGTGTTCCTCTTGGAGTCGACTCTTTGATGACCCAAAGATTGATTCATAGATTGATTTTGATGATCACAAAACCTTGAAGTATAGATACTAATGTTTATGTTGCAAGGAGAAAGATATTTATTTTGTAAGGAACATAGCAAGTTGGAAGAACACAAGAAGGCCTCCAAAGCTCTCAAGTTGGAAGAAAGCTACAATTTATTGGCCCAAAGTTTAAAGTTCAAAAGATTCAAATTGGAGGAGTAAAATCAAAAGAAAAATTCAAAAGAACAGTCTTCGAGTCGACTCCAGTGGAATTCGAGTCGACTCCGGAGAAGTATGAGTCGACTCCGGAGAAGTATGAGTCGACTCCTAGGAGTCACAGGCAGAAAAGTCAGAGAGCAGTTTTCGGGTCTGAGATTCGAGTCGACTCCAGTGGAACGCGAGTCGACTCCGATGGTTGGTAGGTCGACTCCAAAGAAAGCAAGAGTCGACTCTCAGCGGAACACAAGGAAAAAGTCAGAGAGCGTTTTTGGGACTCTGAGATTCGAGTCGACTCCCGCAATACGCGAGTCGACTCCGGGACTCCGCGACCATCAACAGACAGAAAACCAAGTTACTGCCTCTGAGATTCGAGTCGACTCCCAGACAGTTCGAGTCGACTCCAAGGCAGTGCGACCCCAAAAATGCAGAGGATCAGTTTTCGGGCTCTGAGAGCCGAGTCGACTCCAAGAGAATCCGAGTCGACTCGAGGAAGAAAATCAGAAAGTATGTCCTCTGGATTCATGGGATGAGCCGACTCCGAAGATGCCAAGTCAGCTCCAGATGTTGGCGAGTCGACTCCGGGTTAATTCGAGTCGACTCCCAGTCAAGGCATGCACTTTAATTCAAATTTGGAACAGTAGCCGAGTCGTCTCCAGTAAAGCACGAGCCGACTCCTGCAACAGGCGAGTCGACTCCTGATCGCGCGAGTCGACTCCGATCCCAACGGTAATATTGTCAGGAAGTGCAGACTGTGTCCAACGGCTCTTTTTCTTGTCTCTAACGGCTATATTCTTGTTTCCACGCCATCTAAAGCTATAAAAATAAGAAGAGAGCTAGGGGAGAAGTCATGGAAGTGGGAGAAAACATTTAGGGAAGAGATTTGGAAGAGATTACAAGGGAAATCTCCCATAAGCACAAAAGGGCCATTCAAAGTAAAATAGAGAGAAGAAGAGCATCCAAGAGAATCCCAAAGCTTCCTCTCCATCCGTGTGCTGCCTCGGAGATCCTCTACTTCGTGCAAAATCAGAAGAGGGGCAAGTGAAGAAGAAGCCGAGTTCCTCCATCTACAAATTAGTTTGAGGGCTTCTTCTCTTTTCTTTACTTATTTACATTTGCTATATTTGCTTATTTGAGAAGCTTGTATTTGATTTAAACTCTTGTTCTAATATCTTGTAACTTGATTCAATCAAGGGATTGAATCAAGGGGATAAGGTTTGTTGGTGAGCCAAAGGGAAAAACCAACGTTGTAAGGTTGTGGTTGGTGAGCCTTTGGGGAAAACCAACTGGGTTGATTGTGAACCCGGAAAACAATCATTGTAAGGTTGTGGTTGGTGAGCCTTTGGGAAAACCAACTGGGTTGGATTGTGAGCCCGTGAAAACAATCGGTTGGTTCTAGTCGGTGAGCCTGTGAAAACCGACCGAGTTCGTTGTGATCTCGCAAAACAACAAGTTGGGTTGTGAGCTTGTAAAACAACCGACTGTAATCTAAGGGATTATAGTGAAATTTCCAAGAGGTCTTGGGGAGTGGATGTAGGTGCTGGGGTGCACCGAACCACTATACATCTTTGTGTTTGTGATGCCTTATCTCTTGTATTTCATGCCTTCCATTCATGCTTGAGTGTGTAACATCTCTAGCTTTGTTTTCTATAGAGTTATAAGTGATTTGCCTAGCTTCCACTCCATTCTCACCATACACATAGATTAAAATTGATCATACAACTATAAGTTAATTTTAGATCAATTGCACCCTAAAGCCATAGTATAATTGCTCTAGCTTAATCTTCTACTGTTTTACTTGTAATTGCCTAGAGCTTAAGTAAATAACATCTTATTATTCCGCTGCATTCTATTCAAAGTAAAAATTAGGGAACATAATTTTTGGAAAACCCAATTCACCCCCCCTTTTGGGTTGTCACCTTGGGCAACAAGTGGTATCAGAGCAGGTGCTCAAATATTATTTGTAGTCTTAACCGACTAGAGCCAAAGATCATGACAACTCAAATAGATAGTTTTCTAGGAGAAGGACAATCAATTGATACACCTCCACTATTTAATGGCATAAACTATACACATTGGAAAATACGCATGCGCATTTTTATACAATCAGTTGATTATAATTTATGGAGCATTATAGTCAATGGAACACACACAAACACTAGTCATAATGAGAAAATGGCTCAACAAAATTCAAAAGCCATGAACCTACTATATTGTGCACTAGATAGGAATGAGTTTAATTGCATATCTTCTTGCATGACTGCTAAAGAAATATGGAATATGCTTGAAGACAAATATGAATGCACTAACAAATCTGAAACATCATGTGTAGAAGGAGAGCAGTATCACATTGAAAATCCATGCTTGGTGGCACAAGAGGTACATGCTGAAACTGAAAGCAATTTTACATTTGATGAACTCCATGATGCCTTTTCTGATTTGTATTTAGAATATAAGAAACTTATTTGTAAGAACAAAAACTTAAAGATTGAAAATCAAATTCTAATAGATGAAAAACTGAAACTAACCAGTAAAACTGAAATCTTAATTAAAGAAAATCAAGAACTAAATCAAAGAGATCAACTTCTCACTGAAAGTCATGATAAACTTAAGAAAAACAATGAGCTACTTTCAGAAGATAACAGAAGATTAACTAAAGAAGTTGACAGATTAAAACCTGTTGTTGAAAGATTTACCCTCAGCTCTGAAAAATTGAACCTAATGATAAATAATCAAATAGCTGAATTTGATAAAGTTACATTAGGATATCAACCTTGGTACACCCAAAAACCTTTTAAGAATATGTTTGTTAAAACAGTTTTTAATTACTCTAAAACAGATTCTTATAAACAAAAGCTAAGTAAAATCTCTTCTGTTGTTCCTAAATCTATACATTACAAATTTGATGAACCAAAAAGGGAGAAACAGAAAATTAAAAGTTTTCCTACTACTCATGTTCGATCTAAGTTTGTTAAATTCAACAAGAGGATACAGAAATACATCCCTTGTAATCCTAAAATCTGTAAATTCATGGACAAAATAGCTATTAAGAGAATATGGGTTCCAAAAGGAACAATTATAGCTAACCTACAAGGACCCAAAAGAGCTTGGGTTCCTAAATTGAAAATATGATTATTCTTTCAGCATGCATGTCTAGCTATCCAAGGTTCTAATGAAAGATGTTATCTAAACAATGGGTGCTCTAGACATGTGTTAAAGAATTGAATTTAAAATGTAATTTAAAAGAATAATTTAAATGAAAGAAAGAATGAAATAAGTAATTCTTACATCTTCTCGTATTGAAATTACTTTATTAGTTGATTAAAACATAACTTGAAAGTATTAATCATTTTTGTAATATAAGTGATTTTTTTTGGGTATGAAAAGAAAATATATTCAAATCACTTCATTTTTATAGTATGCTCCACTCACTATTGGATAAGTTGCTAAATGATTAATTAATTTATTAAGAATAACTCTATGAATTCTCTATATGCTTGATTAAGAATTTGTATCCATGGCATTATTGTTTATTAATCATAAATATGATAATGTGTACTTGGTATGCTTTGGAATATATGCACTATGAATACCAAGATTGAAGAAACCATCTTTGGCATATAAAATCAACTCATGCCAGTATGTACTTAATCTCAAAATACCTTGCCATAGGCTTACTTAGATTATCTACTTAAAGGTCAAAATTTTGCTATGCATGCTAACTAAGGAAACAAACAAAAGTCATTTCTAAATCTAAAGATGTTGTTTCCATCTCCAAGTTTTTCAAAAGCTTACATTGGATTTATTCTTGAAAAATAAAACTGAAGTATTTTTCTGTATTTACTAAATCTTGTAAAAGTGGTTCAAATGATAAAGGTTTCCAAACTGTGAAGATAAAGAGTATCATGGCACAGTGTTGAAAACCAAAATCCTGATAAAGGTTATGCAGAAAATAATATTAAATCCAATGATTTCAGCACCAAGGACACCTTAAGTAAAATAGGATTAATAGAATTCTTGAAGAAATGACAAAGACAATTGTGTATGATAGTCATCTACTTAAATGATTTTTTTTTAGGCTATCATCACTGCTTGTCATACATATGACTTCTATTAGATCTATTTTGGATGAAAACTTCTTTTGATCTTCTGAAAAATAGAAAATGAACCATTGCATATCTCTCATATTTTTCAGTCGTACATACTATGCTTGATATGGTCTTCTGAAAATAATGCCAAATCTGATAAAGATATTTCTATTCTTGGATATCATTCATCAAGCAATGCATATAGAACATTCAATGAAAAGATTCGAGTTGTAGAAATATTAATTCATTTTGTTCCTTATGAGATTAATGATTTATTATCAAGATACTAAAATTAAATTATATATGTATATGGCTAATCTTTTACATATAACAATCTGAAAACATGTTAATAATTATAACCAAATTGAGTTTTTCAGAAATGCACTTAATGAAGAAAAATTGTTTGCTTAGAAGATGAAATAGATCTTGATTCTTGCATGATTAGAAGTAAAGATCATCATTATCATTTGCTTGCTTTATGAGCTTTATATTCTATCAAATGAGTGTGTAGAATGGACTCCTATATGCTTATTTTATTAAAGAAGATATATGTTAAATAACCACCATATTTGAAAACACTCATTACAAATATGATAAAGCAATATATGACTTGAAACAAGCATCAAAAGCATGATATAAAAGCTTAAGCAACCTTTTTGATATAAAGTAATAGTGATAATTTTTTGCATCAAAAATGTGTGATATCTTACTTACTCAAAGTATACATTAATGACATCATTCTTGGCTCTACTAATGGAGATTTATATGAAGATTTTACTTAGCTCATGTAAGGTGAGTTTGAAATATGTATGATAAACAAGAAAGGGGATCTTCATTGACCAACATTAGTCCACAAGAAAACTCTGATAGAAGATTGGCATGAAGAAGGTATGTCTATGACCCCATCTTGTAGAATTTGTAAAGGATGAGCAAAATAGATCTATTGTTTAAAGCTGTATTGAAGCATGATAGAATAATTATTTTATCATACAGCTAGTAGACCAGACTGTATGCTCATTATGTGACCTTGTGCAAGACTTCAATCTAACTTTAATTAATCATATTTTATTGATAACAAATACGTCATAATCTGAATTTTGATAGAAGCAAACGTTTAAGATAAGTTGATTGAAACTTAGTTAACACATCTTATTGATAATTATCTTAAGCAAATAAAATCTAAACTAAATCATTTTTGAGAAATTGATTTGACCTTGATAAATCTTCCTATTGCCTCACATGCTTGTTCTTGGACCATCTTGGTTAATGAAACTATCTCTTTAGTTCAAGTGATATGTGTTTGCTTATATTTAGGCAATCTCTTGAGTAAAGTGACTCAATATTCAACTATTGTCATATCTTATATTGAGTCATCTAGTTAAAAAAAAAAATAAATATGTTGGATGAATGTTTTGTATCTTGAAGAAACTAATGACTTTCCTTCAAGAAAGAAAAGGAGTTTGTTAATAATGCAGGATCCTTTAACAAGAAAATGAGAGATCTCAACTTGAAGGATATCTCCATGTAAGATACAATAAACATTCACATGCAAACAAGAGAGAGGACCTTCTTCAGCCAAAAGTTCATACATAAGAAATCTAGTAGGTATTTGACTGAAGAATGCAGAATGAATTGGTAATTCTAGATACTTCTCTCATAAATTCATTGAGCAAAGTCAATAACTTAAATCTTATTATGGCATGGTTAAGGTCTTTAATTATTAATTTTTGATATCATGTCTATATATACATATATTGATTGACTTATACTTTTAGAAATTGTTTCATGGTTTGCCCAAACTATAATATATCTTTGCCTATGTCATAATCATGAAATACACAAGTTTATGCATAAAATTTTGATTTAAAATAACTTGTGAGAAGTTATGAATCCTTGAGCACAATGAAAATATTGTTTGCATGATATACATCTATATGATACATAAGATTATTTCATTATTCTGCTCTTTCATGTAAATTACTTGAGAATAATGAAGAGAGAGAGAGATAAAGAAAAGAAAATGGATATTACTCAATAGATGAAAAATCTAAGCAAAAGCAAGTACTCCAATCTTAAGGAAAAGCAAAACAAGCATAATATATTCGGCATATTTGGAAGTGATAAAATCCATAATTAATTACACTTAAACAGGGAGAGTATGAAGTGAACATTTTAACCTTTCTATATTGCTCATCATAGGGATGGTGCCAATGGGGAGGCTAGTGGTAGTACCCGGCACTATTTGACCCAACTATTCGGTGTAGGGCATATTAGGGACGGCACAAGAGGGAGGCTAGTGGTAGTACCTCGTGCCCCTTCCCAACTCCACCGGATAGGGAGCAAATAGAGTATAGAGCATAAGAAAGTTATAAATGAAAAACAAAGAAAATGAAAGTAGAATTAAGTCAAATCTCTTAATCACTTAAAAACACACTTTAAGGATGAAATCATTGCAAGATTATATTTAAATAGGGGGAGTTTATTTGAAAAGTATTGACTTGGATCCTTGACATGCTTGTTCTTAATATTTTAATGCATGATTTAACACATGAGATGTTTTGCATATGGTATGATGTCTTGATTTATCGGTTCTCAATATTTTGTAATGCTTCATACTTGGACAACTTGATTGAATGTTTGAATTGCTACATAACATCTTTTGTTTGATCCTATTGAAAAGAAATTTCAGATTTGTCATTCACAATCATTGTTAAAATCTGAAAGCTAAATAAAATAGATTCATTCACAATCATTGTAGAAAGGAGAAGAGAAGAATATCTCTATTTAGGGAAAATAAATTAATTTTGATCTATCTTTCTACTCGCCTAACCTTGATACATAATGTCCTAATACTTGTTAAAATATCCTTTATTTTGTATCAAAACTCAAAATTAAACACAAAGTGCTTTAATGTTATTGAAATATGTATTTTTCAATCATAATAATTTAAGATGAGCCACAATGTGAAAGATACATATCTCAAATTATGACTTAAAAGGGCTCTATTGAAAATCTTTATGAAATTCAGAATTTGATTTTGTATAAAAGCTTAAACTCCATATGATTACTAAATAAAATGTTAATGTAAGAAAAACAGAATTTATTTTGATTGCTCCGATACGCATCCGAAACATATCATTTCTTATCTTCAAAGTATACTAATTTTGATCCAAATGATGTGTCTTTCGATGATCTTGATTCCAAACAAAAATTTCTAAATATATGATTTTATTTTGATATTAAAAGGATTTATTGTGTCTCATGTATACATTGCTGAAAAACTATGATTAAGAAATTGAGTTCTATAAATATATATACCTCAATGATCATCTATATGTTTTTCTCCCCTACATTATTAAAAAACTTCCATCAATAGAGTGAATGATCTTAAAACTAGAAATATTTCAGCTCACTCAAATGATTCTAAAAGAAAGAAAATGTAAATGCGGTTGAAAGAAACTAAGCTTCAATTGAATCATTTTCTGATTGATATTTCTATATATTTTCTCTAAGATTAAGAGAAAGCATAACTTGTTCGTAAAGGATTAGAAAGAGTAATTACTACAAATTTTGGAATAATACTAGATTACTCTACATTCTCGATATTACAGGATTTCAGTGTTATTCACGTTTATCACTATAATCTGAAATTCAACAATTTAAAATGATTAAAGAAGAATGCATCTTTTGAGGGGGAGCTTTAGATATTCAGTATTCTATCCCAAAGACACTTTATTTTGATGCATGCTTTGAATTTTATGGATTGATTTTGATGAACCTCCTTATATTGCAAGACATGCTTTAATTACCTTAAGATGAGTTCTATAAAGGTTGTCTTATCTCAAACCTTGAGTCTTATGAAAATAAGCTGAAACTTATAGAAAATATATTTTTGAGATTGACAATTTTGTTGAACATTATCTTAGGATTCTAAACTCTTAAATGGAATGATCAATTGAGGGGGAGAAAGAAAATTTCAGAAGGAGAGGTCTTATGGAACTTAATTACATGAATCTATAGGAGAGGGAAAGAATACTAAATGAAAAGTGATCCTAATACTCTCCAATATGTATCATCTGAAATTTAAATCTGAAAATCTTTATGATACACCTTGAGGCGTGTTATTTGGTTAGTATATCTTATGCATCACTCATGAACCAAATTACAAATCTTAAGAGCCTCTAATTTAATAAAACAGGGGGAGAACAATGTATTAAATTTTCTTGAGTATCTCTTAGAAAATCTATTTTGAACCTCACTAATGAGTTTTAATTGGCTTGCTCTCTAGAACTTCTATTTTGTGCCAATTCATTATTTTATGTATCAAATTGTGCTTATTTTCTAAAGGAATAAAAGAAAGTCTTTAAAAGAGCTCAAAGATGTATCAAAAATTGCATAAACTCATATTTTGGTATTTGTGCCCCCAATGCTCTTATTATCATAAAAGAACTTTGAAGTCATTAAGAATTAATGATCCAACATGATGATATGTTTTTCCAAATATATAAGTTTTGATCTTTTACTCTGAAAATTAATTAAATTGCTCTCATGTTGATAAAATACTTAATAGATTGGGCAAAAGGTCTTAAATGAACAAGTTTTCATACTTAGTGAAGAGAGGTTAGATTTCCACTCATATTTTTCCTTGAATATCATTTGTGGTACTTCTTGAATTAACCTAAGGAAGATTCCACCTACACTTGATTAGAAAACTATCTGTGGTATCAAATTAAAAAAAAAAAACCTCTTGAATTCACACTCGATGTGTTCTGCTCTGATCTTTGTACTTAATGTTTCACTATCTTTTTGATGATGTCAAAAAGGGGGAGAAATATCTAAGTATATGCTATATACTCAGAATGCTTTATTACTTTGAATTGAATACAAATCAGCTTAAAATTTAAATATGTTGATTGTGTTAAGCTGATTAAATCTAAAGCATTATCATGAAGTATGTTTTTAAATATATATGTTTTCTACTTCATGCAACTTAGCTATGTATTACTTCTAGAAATCAATATCTTTTATATTGCATATACTCCAAGTTTTGTCATCATCAAAAAGGGGGAGATTGATGACCCAAAGATTGATTCATAGATTGATTTTGATGATCACAAAACCTTGAAGTATAGATACTAATGTGTATGTTGCAAGGAGAAAGATATTTATTTTGCAAGGAACATAGCAAGTTGGAAGAACACAAGAAGACCTCCAAAGCTCTCAAGTTGGAAGAAAGCTACAATTTATTGGCCCAAAGTTTAAAGTTCAAAAGATTCAAATTGGAGGAGTAAAATCAAAAGAAAAATTCAAAAGAACAGTCTTCGAGTCGACTCCAGTGGAATTCGAGTCGACTCCGGAGAAGTATGAGTCGACTCCGGAGAAGTATGAGTCGACTCCTAGGAGTCACAGGCAGAAAAGTCAGAGAGCAGTTTTCGGGTCTGAGATTCGAGTCGACTCCAGTGGAACGCGAGTCGACTCCGATGGTTGGTAGGTCGACTCCAAAGAAAGCAAGAGTCGACTCTCAGCGGAACACAAGGAAAAAGTCAGAGAGCGTTTTTGGGACTCTGAGATTCGAGTCGACTCCCGCAATACGCGAGTCGACTCCGAGACTCCGCGACCATCAACAGACAGAAAACCAAGTTACTGCCTCTGAGATTCGAGTCGACTCCCAGACAGTTCGAGTCGACTCCAAGGCAGCGCGACCCCAAAAATGCAGAGGATCAGTTTTCGGGCTCTGAGAGCCGAGTCGACTCCAAGAGAATCCGAGTTGACTCGAGGAAGAAAATCAGAAAGTATGTCCTCTGGATTCATGGGATGAGCCGACTCCGAAGATGCCAAGTCAGCTCCAGATGTTGGCGAGTCGACTCCGGGTTAAGTCGAGTCGACTCCCAGTCAAGGCATGCACTTTAATTCAAATTTGGAACAGTAGCCGAGTCGTCTCCAGTAAAGCACGAGCCGACTCCTGCAACAGGCGAGTCGACTCCTGATCGCGCGAGTCGACTCCGATCCCAACGGTAATATTGTCAGGAAGTGCAGACTGTGTCCAACGGCTCTTTTTCTTGTCTCTAACGGCTATATTCTTGTTTCCACGCCATCTAAAGCTATAAAAACAAGAAAAGAGCTAGGGGAGAAGTCATGGAAGTGGGAGAAAACATTTAGGGAAGAGATTTGGAAGAGATTACAAGGAAAATCTCCCATAAGCACAAAAGGGCCATTCAAAGTAAAATAGAGAGAAGAAGAGCATCCAAGAGAATCCCAAAGCTTCCTCTCCATCCGTGTGCTGCCTCGGAGATCCTCTACTTCGTGCAAAATCAGAAGAGGGGCAAGTGAAGAAGAAGCCGAGTTCCTCCATCTACAAATTAGTTTGAGGGCTTCTTCTCTTTTCTTTACTTATTTACATTTGCTATATTTGCTTATTTGAGAAGCTTGTATTTGATTTAAACTCTTGTTCTAATATCTTGTAACTTGATTCAATCAAGGGATTGAATCAAGGGGATAAGGTTTGTTGGTGAGCCAAAGGGAAAAACCAACGTTGTAAGGTTGTGGTTGGTGAGCCTTTGGGGAAAACCAACTGGGTTGATTGTGAACCCGGAAAACAATCATTGTAAGGTTGTGGTTGGTGAGCCTTTGGAAAAACCAACTGGGTTGGATTGTGAGCCCGTGACAATCGGTTGGTTCTAGTCGGTGAGCCTGTGAAAACCGACCGAGTTCGTTGTGATCTCGCAAAACAACAAGTTGGGTTGTGAGCTTGTAAAACAACCGACTGTAATCTAAGGGATTATAGTGAAATTCCCAAGAGGTCTTGGGGAGTGGATGTAGGTGCTGGGGTGCACCGAACCACTATACATCTTTGTATTTGTGATGCCTTATCTCTTGTATTTCATGCCTTCCATTCATGCTTGAGTGTGTAACATCTCTAGCTTTGTTTTCTATAGAGTTATAAGTGATTTGCCTAGCTTCCACTCCATTCTCACCATACACATAGATTAAAATTGATCATACAACTATAAGTTAATTTTAGATCAATTGCACCCTAAAGCCATAGTATAATTGCTCTAGCTTAATCTTCTACTGTTTTACTTGTAATTGCCTAGAGCTTAAGTAAATAACATCTTATTATTCCGCTGCATTCTATTCAAAGTAAAAATTAGGGAACATAATTTTTGGAAAACCCAATTCACCCCCCCTCTTGGGTTGTCACCTTGGGCAACACTCTTACTACCCTGGAGTCGACTCGGTGAACATCGGAGTCGACTCGCGCACTTTGGGAGTCGACTCGTTGACAGGTTCTGAGTTGAAGCTTTCTGTTCTTCTGTCTGTTCTCAGTCGGAGTCGACTCGTACTGATCTGGAGTCGACTCGAGCTCGTGCTAGTGAACTTGATACGCTTGGAGTCGACTCGTGATACTCTGGAGTCGACTCGAGTCTCAGACTTTGGTTCAGGCTGATTTCTTAACTTATCCAAAATACTATGAACCAAGTCTAGAGACACGTAGACAGGATTTTCACTGAAACACTTAATTGAATTCATTAGTAAACAAGAATTATACTCAAATGCTTTGAGCTCATCAAAATCAAATGGGGTTTTAATCAATCACTCCACAATCTCCCCCTTTTTGATGATGACAAAACATTGAGTATATGTAAAGTGAATTGCACAATAAACAATGAAATAAAATCCATAAATGAATTCAAATGTCTGGTAATTCAATTTATCCAAGCTTGAAAGGAGTGAAACAATAAATTTCGGAGTCAAGGCTCCCCCTTTCATTTGGAATTATATAAGCCTTCATATCATGCAATCAATTGTTTGGCTTATATATATTTAATAATTTAGCTTGCTTAAAATTCAGATTCTCCCCCTCAACATATGCATTCTACTATGTTTTGATTCTCTGAATTTCCTTTTAATGCTTTGAAGTTTATGAACTGAAATTTTTAGTTTTTAGAGGAAAAATCTGTCAATTTGTTCTTGAGTAGGATTCAGCTAATCTCCGAATATCCCTTGAATAGATTCTGGAGATTACTCCATTAGGAGCCCCAAAAGAGAGATAATGAGCCTCGAGGTACCGAATCCACTAAGAACAAATTTGTGTGTTTTAAGAGTTTATGTTTTTATTGATTTTCATTGATTTTTTTTACATATTTTATGCATATTTCTCCCCCTTTTACATATTTTATACATATTTCTCCCCCTTTTTGTCATCATATCAAAAAGGAGGTAAACAGAACACACAATCAAACATAGATCAAAAGACACATTATTGAAGAAAAAATGCGGCTACTCATTGTATTAATTTGTATGTAAGTATATTTCAGAATACAATAAGTAACGTAAAGCAATACATGTCAAAGCAAAATACAAAAAGTAGCTACGGTCTCCTCGAGGATGTAGGTCCTCCTCTCGAGGATGTATCTCCTCCTCTCGAGGATGTGGCTCCTCCTCTCGAGGATGTGGCTCCTCCTCTCAATCTGTTCTCCTCCATGAGGAGGGTGACCGCATCTGTAAGATGCCCGAGCTGAGTGATGATGGATGAGGTGGCCCTGCTGTGTGTAGTGGAGAGCTCAGTCACCGACGTCTGAAGTGTATCCAGCTTGTCGATGAGCACATTCGACAAGCGCTCGGCCCCCTGGGTGGTGGTGCTCATATCCTGTCGGACGTTATCGCGCATCTTCCGAGTGGTGCTCGAGACTTCGCTCATGCTATGGAACTGGGCTTGGACCAGGAACCGTACATTGTCGATCTCTTCCCGCACATGGGCCGTCATGTCAATTACGGCTGTCAAGGAAGGGACCAACGCTGACGAAGGTGCAGGAGTGGGAGCAGGCACTGAACCTCGGAGCTCCTGGAGCAGATCTCGGACTATCTCCTGCCGCAGCTCCCGGAGCTGCTCAGACGAGATCCGGACCTCCATAGGCTGAGTGGGTGGAGCTGAGGAGGAGGGTCCGGCGGAGGTGGTAGGAGCAGGAGGAGTGGATGGAAGGTCTGGATGGTCTGGAAGGTCTGGGTAGTCTGAATCGGGCTCAGGACTGGGGGAATGTCTGGTGGTCTGTGAGGTGAGGGACGACTTCCTAACCCAGATCCCCTATCTCTTCCGAAACCCGATCCTGTGTAGGGTCCCTGCACGCGTGCGATCAGTCCATCGCAATGCGCGAAAGGGCTCCTCCTCAGGAATGGGAATCTCGTACTCCCTAAACAGAAGGGTGAATATCATGCCGTATGGGAGGGTGAGCCTAGGTCTATCTAGGGGCTCACACATATACCTATAGATGAGTTTGGGGAAGTTGATCGGGGTGTCCTGAAGAATATAAAACATAAGAGCTAGGTCTCTCTCATTTACAAAATCAAATCTCCCTGTCTTAGGGAAGATGGACCTAGACAGTATACTCAAAAGGATTCTCACCTCAATCGGAAGTGAGCTAGCAGAAACCTCGTCTAGAGGTGACTGGGGTGGATGCCCTAGAACGGCCGTAAGGGCCTCAACCCTGTCCTCAGGGTGTGTGGGAGCCACCCCTACTAATGGAAGGTGGAGGATGTGGGCAATAAGATCCTCCGTAACAAACAGAGGGACACCGGCTACTGTGCCCTCGATACCCCCATCTCCCCGATGGACGGTACCATAGAACTCTCTAATAAGGCCAGGGTAAGTGGGGAGATCTAAAGTGAGGAAGTACTCTAATCCCTGTGTCCTAAGCCTATCACCTATGGTGAACCCTTCCCGGGAGAGATAGTCGAAGTCGACATATCTCCCGGTGGTGACGGCCTTCCCGGCCAATGGCCTCGCGGGAACCGCCCTAGGCGGGGAACGAGCCGGAGGTGGTTGCCTCGCGGGATCGTGCCGCACCTTGGAGCGCCGCTCGGGACCGGCCTCGGGTCGGGACCTCTTCCGGACAACGGTCTTACGCGGCATTATGACCTAGACGGAATGAAAAACCTAAAGGACGGAGAAAGGTCGACGGAGGAGGCTTGGGACCGACCGGGGGCGACCTAGGAAGGGATGAAAAACCGAAGAACCGGTGAAAGATCGACGGAAAAAGGGGTTGGAGACGATCGGGGACGACCTAGGAGTTGGTTCTAGGGCTTTTGAACAGTGGCGGCTTGAGAGAAAAGTGTTTTCGAAACGACAAATCTAGGATTAAAAAGTCGGATCCCGACTGCGAGTCGACTCCACTGAGTCGCGAGTCGACTCGACCTCGAGTCGACTCCAGAATATGCGCGAGTCGACTCTTCTTATGCGCCTGTAGACTTCGAGTCGACTCCCGACTATATGCGAGTCGACTCCCCCTCTGCTGCCATCTTTGCGAATCGACTCCCGCAAATGCGCGAGTCGACTCACCCTTAGGAGCCGACTCTGAAACTTACTCGAGTCGTCTCTAACCTTGGCACGCACCTAAAAATCATGCTATAATCGTGCCAAATGAGGGAAAAACACTAAAGTATGATCTGATTTGATGATTATTGAAAAGAAACTCTATTTTAACCACAATCTAGTCATCAAAATCAATGAATCTAGTGAAAACCACCACTAGGATGGATCAATCACTCCTAATCCCCTCCTAAGCACACTAAACCTCTCTTCACTTAGGGGTTTTGTAAAAATGTCTGCTAATTGATTATCAGTACAAACAAATTGGAGTGTCACATCACCATTCAATACATGATCTCTTATGAAGTGATGTCTTATCTCAATGTGTTTAGTTCTTGAATGTTGAATTGGATTTTTAGTTAGATTAATGGCACTTGTATTATCACAATTAATGGGAATTTTATCTTGTTTAATGCCATAATCTTCTAATTGTTGTTTAATCCACAAGATTTGAGCACAGCAACTCCCGGCTGCAACATATTCAGCTTCAGCAGTAGATAATGCAACCGAGTTTTGTTTCTTGCTAAACCATGAGATAAGATTTTCTCCTAGAAATTGACACGACCCACTGGTACTTTTTCTATCAAGCTTACATCCAGCGAAGTCTGAATCTGTGTATCCTATTAAGTTTAGGCTAGATTCTTTAGAGTACCATAGCCCTATGTTCTTAGTTCCTATTAAGTATTTAAAAATTCTCTTAACTGCAGCTAGATGTGATTCTTTAGGATTAGCCTAATATCTAGCACACATGCAAACACTAAACATAATATCAGGTCTACTTGCAGTAAGATACAATAAAGATCCTATCATACCTCTATAAAGTTTTTGATCTACAGATTTACCTGATTCATCTTGATCTAATTTGCATGATGAGCTCATGGGGGTGCTGATTGACTTGTTTTCCTCCATATCAAACTTCTTGAGCATCTCCTTGATATACTTGGCTTGATTGATGAAGATGCCTCCTTCAGACTTTTTGATTTGAAGCCCGAGGAAGTAGTTCAGCTCTCCCATCATGCTCATCTCAAACTCACTCTGCATCAAATCAGCAAATTCTTCACAGAGGCGATTGTTAGTAGCACCGAAAATGATATCATCAACATAAATCTGTACTAATAACATATCTTTGTTTTGCTTTTTCAGAAATAGGGTTGTATCTACATTTCCCCTAGAGAATTCATGTTCTAATAGGAATTTGCTAAGTCTCTCATACCATGCTCTAGGTGCTTGTTTTAAACCATAAAGTGCTTTGTTCAGTTTATATACATGATTAGGATATTGATGATTTTCAAAACCAGGAGGTTGTTCTACATATACCTCCTCATTAATATACCCATTTAAAAATGCACTTTTTACATCCATTTGAAAAAGTTTGAAGTCCTTAGAGCATGCATATGCTAATAATAGTCTAATAGCCTCAAGTCTAGCTACAGGAGCAAAGGTTTCATCAAAATCTATACCTTCTTCTTGGTTATAACCCTTTGCTACTAGTCTAGCCTTATTCCTTATAACAATTCCATTTTCATCAAGTTTATTTTTATATATCCATTTCGTGCCTATAATAGGATATTCAGAAGGTCTCTCTATTAGATTCCATACCTTGTTTCTAGTAAATTGGTTTAATTCTTCTTGCATTGCATTTATCCAATTTACATCATTTTCGGCCTCTTCTATGTGTTTGGGCTCAAAGTGTGAGACAAAAGCTAGATGGTTATTTAAATTTCTAAGGGATGCTCTAGTCCTAACCGGTTGAGATGGATCATCTAGAATTAGTTCCTTAGGATGCCCGTGAGCATACCTCCAAGCTTTAGTTAGCCCATGATCCACAATAGCCTCTTGGCTTGATGGTGCTCCTTCACTCAACTTTTGATTATCATCTTGTAATGCCATCTCATCTATCTTTTCTTCAAGAATTTCAACATCATCATCAAAATTAACTTTCTTACTAGAGGAGATGTCACTAAAATCATCAAATACAACATGTATAGATTCTTCTATAACTAAGGTTCTTTTATTAAAGACTCTATAGGCTTTACTAGTTGTAGAGTAACCTAAGAATATTCCTTCATCCGATTTAGAGTCAAATTTACCTAGATTATCTTTTCCATTATTATGAACAAAATACCTACATCCAAAAACATGAAAGTAATTAACTTTTGGTTTTCTGTTTTTCCACAGTTCATAAGGTGTTTTCTTTATGATGGGTCTTAATAAAACTCTATTTAATATATGGCAAGAAGTATTAATGGCTTCTCCCCAAAAGTACTTAGGGAGGTTACTTTCACATAACATAGTTCTAGCCATTTCCTCTAGAGTCCTATTTTTCCTTTCCACAACTCCATTTTGTTGTGGTGTCCTAGGTGCAGAAAAATTATGGGTTATCCCCTTTTTACTACAAAATTCCTCAAATGACTGATTTTCGAATTCAGTTCCATGGTCACTTCTAATGGCTATGACTGAAGACTCTCTAGCATTTGTTACTTCCTTATGGAACTTCTTAAAAACAGAAAATACTTGATCCTTATGTGCTAGGAACATGACCCATGTGTACCTAGAGTAATCATCTACAATAACTAGACCATATTTATTTCCACCTAGGCTTGTTGTTCTAGTTGGTCCGAATAGGTCCATGTGTAATAATTCTAGAGGCCTAGAGGTAGAGACACATTTTATGGATTTAAATGAGTTCCTAGATTGTTTGCCAAATTGACATGCTTCACATATTTTGTTCTTTTCAAATTTTAATTTTGGCAAACCTATCACGGAATCTCTTTTAACTAGTTTAGTTATTGTGTCCATGCTTGCATGACCTAACTTACGGTGCCATAACCAACTAGCATCATTATCTTTAGTTTCATTAACAACTAAACATTGGTTATGTTTTGCAAGATCTTCTAGGTCAACAACATATACATTTCCACGTCTAATCCCTTTAAAAACT
Source organism: Phoenix dactylifera (assembly GCF_051530095.1). Taxonomy (NCBI): domain Eukaryota; kingdom Viridiplantae; phylum Streptophyta; class Magnoliopsida; order Arecales; family Arecaceae; genus Phoenix; species Phoenix dactylifera. The sequence continues at coordinate 33,558,999 of NC_143193.1, read as the reverse complement.
AAACTATTGTCATTAGGGTTTGTTATAATGCATAGTGATGGTTTAAACATAACATCATATCCTTTATCACATAATTGACTAATGCTTAACAAGTTATGCTTAAGACCATCAACATATCTAACATTATCTATAAAAGTTGAAGGGGTGATTTGAACATTACCAATACCAATGATGTGACCTTGGTTGTTGTCTCCAAAAGTCACAGCACCTCCCTTCTTAGCTTCAAGGATGAAAAATTGATCCTTATCACCCGTCATGTGCCTTGAGCAGCCACTATCCAAATACCAGCAGTTTTTGTTGACCTTGGCTGCAAGACACTCCTACACAAGCAAATCATGTCAACTTAGGTACCCAAGTTTTTTTGGGTCCTTCATGGTTAGTCAAGTTGGTTCCTTTTGGAACCCATACCCTTTTAATTTTCCTACTTGATTTACCTTTCCTAAAATTACACACATTTGCTTTATGACCTATAGTTCCATAACAAAAGCAGGTTATTTTCTTAGTTTTAGTTTCTCCAGCTTTAACAAAGAAGTTACTAAGAAATTTTTGTTTATTTCTTGGTTTATATCCTAAACCCGCTTTATTAAATACTGCTCATTGACTATTGAGTATCATATTTAACTTTTCAGAACTATATGTAAATTTTTCAACTAAGGGTTTGTATTTGTTAAGTTCTTTAGTTAGTGTTTGATTTTCTGTTTTTAGATCATTTAGTTTGTTTGTTAGATCCTTGTTTAAGATTTGTTTATGGTTTTTAAATTCTGAAAATTCCTTAGTTAGTTTTTCATTATCTTTAGTTAAGGTATTAGTCTTTTGAGTTAAAAGTTGGTTGCTTGTCTTAAGTTCTATATTTTCTTTGGTGATTAAATCCTTATCCTTAACTAATTTATCGTATTTATGTAGGTATGATTGATTAGTTATTTTTAGTTCTTTATTCTTAAGATTTATTGCCTTATATTCTATCATTAATTCATTAAAAGCATCATAAAGTTCATCAAATGTAAAATCAAGCTGTGTTTCGGAAGTTACCTCATTTTCATTGGCCATGAAGCAGAAATTGGCCTTCTCTTCTTGTTCTTCATCCGATGATGAAGATGATGTGTCGGAGTCCGATAGGGTGGTGACAAGGGCTTTCTTCTTCTTGTACTTGCTGCCCTTCTTTAGTAAGGGACACTCAGCTCTGATGTGTCCCGGCTTTTTGCACTCATAGCACCCAATCCCCTCATTTTCCCTTTCCTTACCTTTGTCCCTGCGGTAGGAATTTGAGGGGCCTCTCCTTTGATGATAAGCCTTCTTGTGGTTGATGAATTTTTGAACTTGCGCACAAGAAGTGCCTCACCATCATCTTCCTCATGTTCTTCTCCTTCACTGCTGCTACTGCAAGATAATTCCTTGTTAGATGAAGTAGATTTTAGAGCTATTACCTTTTTCTTGTGGGAGGACTCTTCCTCGTTGTGTTGCTTCATGGTTAGCTCGTGCGTCATTAAGGATCCAAGAAGCTCCTCGAGTGGTAATTTGTTCAAGTCCTTGGCTTCTGGATTGCCGTCACTTTAGCTTCCCACGACCTTGGTAGACACCGAAGGATTTTTCTGACAAGCTCACTGTTAGTATAGTTCTTGCCAAGGCTTTTTAGGCCATTGACAATGTCAGTAAACCTAGTGAACATGCTAGTGATTGTCTCATTAGAATCCATTTTAAATAGTTCATACTTATGAACCAATATATTAATTTTGGATTCTTTAACTTGATTTGTGCCCTCATGGGTCACTTCAAGTCTATCCCAGATCTCTTTTGCAGAGTTGCAAGTAGAGACCCTATTGAATTCATTTCTGTCTAAGGCACAGTAAAACACATTCATAGCTTTAGAATTTAGTTGTGCCTTTCTCATGTCATGTTCATCCCAATCCTTTTCTAATTTGGGTACCGTGATACCCTCTACATATGTGGATGGGATGTATGGGCCATTTACTACAATGGTCTACATCTCATAGTCTTGGGCTTGGATGAATATTCTCATCCTAGCCTTCCAGTATGAGTAGTCGGATCCATTAAAGAAAGGGGGTCTTTGGGTGGACTGACCCTCAATGTGGGAAGATCCAAATGGGGTTGTCATTTTGATCTTTTAACTCTTGGGTGGAAGAGTTTAGGCTCTGATACCACTTGTTGCCCAGATAGACAACCCAAGAGGGGGGGTGAATTGGGTTTTAAAATAATTTGGGTATTTAAAACGATGTGGATAAGTAATTAAAACTAGTGTAAGTTATTTAATTAATTACTATGTGCTGTGAGTGATATGAAAGGAAGAAGAATAGAGACACGCAATCACAAACACCAAGTTTTATAGTGGTTCGGAGCTAACCCTTGCTCCTACGTCCACTCCCCAAGTCTCACTTGGGAATTCACTATAACCCCCTTGGATTACAGCCGGTTGTTTTTCAAGCTCACAACCAAACTTGTTGTTTTACGAGCTCACAACGAACTCGGTCGGTTTTCCCAGGCTCACCGACTAGAACTACCCCGATTATTTTCTCGGGATCACAATCGAACCCTTACACACGTTGGTTTTATACTCGGCTCACCAACCAACCTCAATCCCCTTGATTCAATCCCCCGATTGAACCAAGCAAATACAATGTGTAAATAAAAAGAAGAAACAGAAAAATACAGCTTCTCAAAAGCAGATAAAAGACAATATGAACAATAAATGAAGTTAAGAAGCCTCAAACGCTTTTAGGTTGGAGAAGAGGAATGGCTTCTTAAACTTCTGGTCTCCTCTTGAGTGAGTAGTCGACTTGAATGCAGGAGGAGAAGGCTTTAATTGCTGGGAAGATGTAGGTGGATGCAGTAAATGCAGATCTTCCTCTTTTTCGTTGAAGAACACGTTGCAGAGCTTGAATGCTTGATTAGTTGGAGTGGAATGGTTCTTCTCTGCCTTGCTACAGTCTTCTGTGGCTATTTAAACCAACCCCCATGGAAACTAGCCGTTAGAGAGTTTTTTCTGCCCGTTCTGCACACTCTGCGCAGCCTGACAATGTGTCCGTTGGTGGGTTAGAGTCGACTCGCGCGATCAGGAGTCGACTCGGCTGTAGCGGGAGTCGACTCAAGCTTTTCCGGAGTCGACTCGGCAACTGTTCCAAATTTGAATTAAAGTTGCCTTCACGACTGGGAGTCGACTCGTCTTGACCTGGAGTCGACTCGCCAACTTCTGGAGCTGACTTGGCAATTTCGGAGTCGGCTCATCCACTGAAGTCCGTGGATCCAATTTTGAATTTGATCCACTCGAGTCGACTCGACTGTCCTGGGAGTTTACTCAAATCTCAGAGCCCGAACTCCCGATCCTCTGTCTTTTGGCTCGTCCAGTCTTGGAGTCGACTCGAGCTTCCTCGGAGTCGACTCGGCTCTCAGTTTTCGAAACTTGGTCTTCTGCCTTTTTGATGTGAAGCTGTCTTGGAGTCGACTCGAGCTGTCTGGGAGTCGACTCGAATCTCAGAGGCAGTAACTTGGTCTTCTGTCTGTTGATGGTCGCGGAGTCTTGGAGTCGACTCGCGTATTGCGGGAGTCGACTAATCTCAGAGTCAATAAAATGCTCTCTGACTTTTTCTTTGTGTACCGCTGAGAGTCGACTCTTGCTTTCTTTGGAGTCGACCTGCCAACCATCGGAGTCGACTCGCGTTCCACTGGAGTCGACTCGAATCTCAGACTCGAAAACTGCTCTCTGACTTTTTCTTTGTGTTCCTCTTGGAGTCGACTCTTACTACCCTGGAGTCGACTCGGTGAACATCGGAGTCGACTCGCGCACTTTGGAAGTCGACTCGTTGGCAGGTTCTGAGTTGAAGCTTTCTGTTCTTCTGTCTGTTCTCAGTCGGAGTCGACTCGTACTGATCTGGAGTCGACTCGAGCTCGTGCCAGTGAACTTGATACGCTTGGAGTCGACTCGTGATACTCTGGAGTCGACTCGAGTCTCAGACTTTGGTTCAGGCTGATTTCTTAACTTATCCAAAATACTATGAACCAAGTCTAGAGACACGTAGACAGGATTTTCACTGAAACACTTAATTGAATTCATTAGTAAACAAGAATTATACTCAAATGCTTTGAGCTCATCAAAATCAAATGGGGTTTTAATCAATCACTCCACACTAATCTATCTATAAATGGTTTTAAAAAACGTTCATGCGATGAACAGGATATGCACATGTCTTTCCGCTGCATATCTGAAAATTTTTAAATTTTCAGCGGCATGTGACATCTCCTAACATTTATGGCAGAATTTGATGGGGTCCTCATCAATAGCATAGTGGTCCCCGCACGTTGAGTCCAACGCCAGAATGGCCCGACGGCACAACTGCCCCGGGCCGCCAAGGTCTATTGCTTTGTTATAAAACGGAGTTTCAAAGAGTATGTGATAGGTTCAATCATATCAGCACTAATGCACCGGATCCCATTAGAACTCCCCAGTTAAGCGTGCTTGGGCAAAAGTAGAACTAGAATGGGTGACCCATTGAGAAGTCCTCGTGTTGTACCCCTTTTATTTTTCACCCCTTTTTTATTTTCTAATAATATTTTTTTTAATTTTTTGACTTTTTGCTTTTTTCACTTTGGATCATTTTTTTGCTCCGAAAATAATTCGAGTCTGGAGACTGGTGGTGTCATGCAGCATAGTGGGCCCCGCACATTGAGTCTTACGCCAGAACGGCTCCGACAGCGCGACTACCCCAGGCCGCTAAGGTCTACTGTTTTGTTATAAAATAGAGTTTCCAAGAGTATGTGAAGGTTGCGATCATTCCATCACTAATGTGCCGAATCCTATCAGAACTCTACAGTTAAACATGCTTGGGTGAGAGTAGTACTTGCATGGGTGACACCCTAGAAAGTCCTCGTGTTGCACCCCTCTTATTTTTTGCCCCTTTTTTATTTTCTAGTAATATTTTTTTCAATTTTTAGGCTTTTTGCTTTTTCCACTCCGGATTATTTTTTGGCTCCGAAAATAATTCGAGTCTGGAGACTGGCGGTGCCATGCAGCATAGTGGGCCCGTGCATTGAGTCTTGTGCCAGAGCGGCTCCGATGGTGCAACTGCCTTAGGCCGCCAAGGTCTGCTGCTTTGTTATAACATAGAGTTTCGAAGAGTATGTGTTGGGTGCGATCAAATCAGCTCTAATGCGCTAGATCCAATCAAAACTCTGCTGTTTAGCATGCTTGGGCAAGAGTAGTATACTATGATGGGTGACCTCTTCGAAAGTCTTCGTGTTGCATCCTTTTTATTTTTTGCCCTTTTTTTATTTTTTAATAATATTTTTTTCAATTTTTGCGCTTTTTGCTTTTCCGACTCCGAATCATTTATTCGCTCTAAAAATAATTCGAGTCTGGAGACTGGCGGTGCCATGCAACATAGTGGGCCCCACGCATTGAGTCTTGCACCAGAATGGCTCCGACGGTGCGACTGTCTCGGGCCGCCAAGGTCTGTTGCTTTGTTATAAAATGGAGTTTCGAAAAGTATGTGTTGGGTGCGATCATATCAGCACTAATACACCAGATCCTATCAGAACTCCGCTGTTAAGCGTGCTTAGGCCCCACGCATTGAGTCCTATGCCACAATGGCACCGACGGCCCGACTGTCTCGGGCCACCAAGGTCTGTTGCTTTGTTCTAAAATAGAGTTTCGAAGAGTACGTGATGGGTGTGATCATACCAGCACTAATGCAACGAATGGGTGACCCCCACGAAAGTCCTCGTGTTGCACCCATTTTATTTTTCACTCCGTTTTTCATTTTCTAGTAATATATTTTTCCAATTTTGGGCTTTTTGCTTTTTCCACTCCAGATCATTTTTTTCACTTTGAAGATAATTCGAGTCTGGAGACTGGCGGTGCGATGCAGCATAGTGGGCCCCACGAGTTCTGCGCCAAAATGAGCCGAACGACGCGACTGCCCTAGGCTGCCAAGGTCTGCTGCTTTGTTATAAAATGGAGTTTCAAAGAATATGTCATTGGTGCGATCATAGCAGCACTAATGCAATGGATCCCTTCAGAACATTGTTGTCAAGCGTGCTTGGGCGAGGGTAGTACTAGGATAGGTGACCTCCTGGGAAGTCTTCGTATTGCACCTTTTTTATTTTTTGCCCCTTTTTTTATTTCTACTAATATGTTTTTCCAATTTTGGGGCTTTTTGTATTTTCCACTCTAGATCAATTTTTTTTCTTCGAAAATAATCTGAATCTAGAGACTGGTGGTGCCATGCAGGATAGTGGGCATCCACCTTCAGACTCAAAATGGTACTATAAGTACTAACTTGAGTTTGGAAATTAAATCACGAATGTACCGAAAAACTGATGTACTAGGTGAAAAGTTGGAGTAGATCAAAAGCTGATGTGACATGATAGACTAGGAACTAACATAACGGCTCAGAGACTGACATTGTGGTAGATCAAAAGCTGATGTGGCAGCATAGAGCCTGTGTGGCAGAACACGAGCTATTATAGCAGCTCAAAAGATGATGTAGTGGATTAGGAGTTGACATAACAACTCAAAAGCTAATATAGCAGACTAATATGTCTAATTGACGTGACAGACTGACATGTTTGTCGACGTGGCTGATTAGCTTGCTTGTGATGTGGCAGCGAGAAGATACAAAAAAGATGATAGTTGAAGTGTTGACAGATCTTAGAGAGAAGGCAACCGAAGCTCGAGGATGCTTGTAGATGAAAGCACCATGGAAGAAGAGCAAGTGACCTCGAACTGAATAATGAAGGAGCCAGAGGTAGCTCTGGTCCCATCCCGAAGTTGAGGATACCGTGGTTACCCCGCCGGCCAGATCCCATTGATGTGATGGAGTCCAAGCACTGTTGCGCCCTAGATGAACCTGTGGATCGACGACAATGCCTCAATGATGGAGGCCTTCATGGCCACCGCCATCGACCTCCAGGGCTTCTCCTAGGCATCGCCACCCGCCACCTCAATGAAGGAACAGGAGCATCGGAAGAGGGTGCTCGGGGAGCTTAACTCCCTCATTTTCGGTGGCGCCGACGTGTCTTTGCCTGACACGAAGGAACAAGAGCACCGAAAGCGGGTGCTCAGGGAGCTAAACTCCCTCATCTCTGGTGGTGCCGGCGTGTTGTCGCCCGACGAGGTTGTGGAGGAGGTCGTCATTAACACGGAGGAACATGAGCACCGAAAGTGGGTGCTCGGAAGCTTAACTCTCTTATCTCTGGTGGCATCAGCATGTCCTCGCCCGATGAGGCTGTGGAGGAGGAGGTCACCGACATGGAGGAACAGGAGCATCAGAAGCGGGTGCTTAGGGAGCTTAACTCTTGAGAGAGACGTGTTCGAGGGCCACCGCTATCGCGGCCATCGGCAAATGGTCTCGGCACGGGAAGAGAGCCATCCCAACCGAGGGCGTAGACAGGAGGGGCGACTGCAATGCCTACATAGGTTAGGGTCAGCATATCTTTCCGATTGCAGTAAAGATGAAGAAAAAGAAAAGGCTAGATTTCTTTCATATTTGAAGAAGGAGGTTTTAAAAGCCGCCGTGTCCGAAGCCCCGGCTACGCCCTCCCCAAATGAGGTAGGAGAAACAAATGATCTACGAGTGACGACAATGACCATAGCAAAGGCATAAGAGATGATAGCAGCAGGTTATGTGATCGGTGGTTCTGATACCATGTTGAAATATTTGGAGAAAAAGAGAAAAACAAAAAAAGAGAGAGAAAAGTAATTTTATTTCTCCGTTCCATCATATTTGATACATCTCAGGGGTTATATATACTTGTATATAGACTCTATACAAGAAAAATAATATAGGCTGATATAAGATAATGCTGGTAAAGAAAAATAATACTGATCGATCATGCTAACAAAGAAGATAATATTGGTTGAGATCAGTCTAAAAAAAAAAAAAAAGAAAAAGGTAATAAAGGTTGTTATGTGAGCCCTAAAATCATGCTAACACCCACCACCGTGGACCCTGCCCCTTCCTTTCTCCTCCTCCTCCTCGTGGGCCATTGTCACCCCAACTGCCGGCCATGTGTGCCAACATTAATGCTTCCTAGAGAGAGCTCACCACAAGTAAAAGTGAAACCGTGAAAGCTTTGAGAAAATCATTGGAGAGGGAATGGATGGCATTAAGGTCAGAGGCAGCAGTGAGACAGTGGAGGAGGAGGGAGCAAGTGGCATTCGAAAGGGTTAACTAGGGCTGGCAGTGGGCCTTGTGGAAGAGGGAGACGGAGTGTTCGGGTTCAATGGTGGGGAGAGGGAGGTGATGACTGAGGTGGGTGTTGAGGCCCCAACGCTAGCCACGGATGAGTTCGACGAACTTGGTGACGGCGGTGGATTGTGGAAGGGGCCGGCGGAGGACACAGGCGTCACAACCAAGCCTAGCGGGCAGGGCAAAGGTTGCGGCACTATCCGGAAGGGTTTGGAAGGATGAAGAGGAAAAAGGTTTAGGATTTTTTCTGGTGGAGCGGTGCACAAAAGTGTCGCGAGTGGGTGGGGCGGTGCTCGGACTTTTTTAGGCGCTAGGCACAAGCTTGCGTTTGTTTGGGATTTTCTTTTCGTTTTTTTTTTTTTTGCAAGTATTGTAGCTCCATGTTGTGGGCTGCTAAAACCCTGATCTACAGTTGAGCTGGTGGATCGGGTATAAGATATAATTTTCTGATTATAACCACTGAAAGCTGACGAATCTATATTTTTTTGAGAAAAATAAAAAACAAGCACCGAAGCATATCCCTTATTTAGGTTATTTATCGCCGTGACACGTCTGCTCCTGACTGGGTACACGCGTTAGCGTCGCTGTACCAGCCAGGCTCTTAAGCCGATGTCGTGGCCCGGTGCAAAATTAACCATTGTATCGGTTTTTCTTTGCCGAGATTGCTGGTGATAAACCCATGTAAATCCCATCTCAGCGAGATGTAGACCGTGTCTACCTATAGAAATCCGCATCTATTCTGATACCGCGCCGAGTAGAGGAATAGAGGGAGGAAAAATGGAGGCGAGCGGCCGTAGGTACAGGAGCGTCGCCCCGCAGCCAGCCAGCGGCAGGAATCGGAGTTCAATCCACTCTCTCGGCACCGACCTCCTCTGCGCGATTTTTTCCCGTCTTGACCTCTTCGTACTCGTCCGCTGCTCCGTCGTCTGCAAGTCATGGTCTCTTTCTCCCCTCTTCAAGATTCCCCTTCTAATTTCTTCTTTATTTCAACAACGTGCTGTGTTCACGCAAATGTTAAGAGCATTTCCATTTAAACTTTCTGTTTCTAACTACCTAATCTTTGGTAAAAAAAACTCAAGATGGAGAAAATTAGTGGGATGAAAAATTCCCTGTAATTCCACGTATTTTTGGCTCTGTGTAGACAGTTATAAAACTAAACTGGGATGTAAACTCTATATTGTTTTCTTGGCTATTGTGTTAAATTCGTCTCGGCATAAACAAATACTGTATTTACTTGATTAAAGTGCTTAAATTCGATCAAAGGTTGATTGTGGACATTACAAATATTTCTTAATTTTTTGATCCACGAGGTGTTGATGGCCCGTTATTGTCTTATAAAATTTGCCTTCAGATCTCAACAGTAGATGGTAGCCGCTCAGTTACGCCCTCTTAAAACTACATGACAAAGAATCTGTTTGTGCCCTGATAGACAGCTCAGCCTGATTTTGTTAATGTTTTCATGTACTGTCCAAAATATAGTGTACCAAAACTTTACGAGTATGGATTTCTCTAACTCAATATTCTCCACATATGAACTCAGAAAAGCTACAATCCACATTTCTATTGCAAGTCTACTTGTGGGGACCCGTGCGGGTGTGTGTTTAGTCCATCGGCTATGCACTATGTAGATCTTGGACATATATAGAGGATCAAGAAACCCAAATAACACTTTTTGTCTAGTCTTTTTTGGTTAAGTCCTAGTTTGTAATAAATGGTCTTAGAGCGGACCTAGCTCATGGCTATATGGACTAGAAGATACTACATTAGAGTCCTATTTGGGCTGATCATGGGCTGATCATGGTGTTTGTGATTGGATTTGTGGTACTTGTAACTGGATTAAAACCTTTAGCCTGACGAGAACGTTAAAGCTTAAACGGAAGAGTATATGAGAACTCGTAGGGTGTTTGTTTAGTCCGACATTGGCTATGCACAAGTCGATATTAGGTGTTTATATAGAGCCAAAGAATCCAAATAACATCTTTTGGCTAACTTTTTGGGTCAGATCCTGGGTTATTATACAACTATTCCAACAATATGTTATTTTCTGATAGTCATATTGATCATACTTCACAGAAAATGATGTATTTCACAACCAACATATGCAAAGTGGTATCTTGCTTTTATATAAACGGTCAAGAGAATGTGCTACCTATTTTATAAATATTGTTTTTTGTATTCTGAGTGAATTTAAAAATTGTACCATACTAAAGCTTAATTGACGTGACATTTTGTTGAAGATTTCGTATGCTGTTGTTCATTGTCATCCTTTTTAACAACAGGTGTTAAAGCTTCCCTTCTCTGAAGTGCTTTACTGAATGTAAATTATATTATTGACAATAATCAACAATGTGCAGCCTTTTCTTAGAGTGCTTATTTAGTAGCCTTCCTATTGGAGTGCATTTGAAAGTGTATTTTGGCTGTTGTGGCATTTTGTCAGAGATTTCCTTATGGTGTGCTGGCACTCCATATAGTGAACTTCATATTGACTGTATGAAATTCTTGCAGGTTTCAAAAACATGAAACTTTTTCATGGAACTATTGTGCATCCCCATTTCATTATTTTATCCATATTGCAATAATTCAATGAGAATTCCAATATAAGGAGAATTATCATACAACGGTATCCTTCTTGTTTTTTTATGAGATTGTTCTCATGCATTCATCATAATGAAAGCTTTATTTTTTAATCATGTGCATGATGTGATTTTCTTAAGGGCATCATGTAATTCTGTAAAACATTGTATGTCTTAGGGGTATATACCTTCTAGTAATTTATATAGAATCTTGATTATATTTTTATTGATACAATTATGGTATCCTAGGGGTAGTGGTGGACATCTGAAACTATGTTCCTAGCTGCTTAATTCACTCATCTAAAGTATTGTCCGAGGAACTTATTTCTTAGCACTATGATCCATTGCAAGGTAGTCCTTGTGTCTTATAAATTCCCTCGGTTCTCAAGCATATGGTGTTTGTGTAAGACTATGCTGCCAGGAAAGGTGGTACCATCCTGAACTGCCCGGTTTGGGATGTACCAAGCCGTATCAGAGGTGGACCGGTATGGTTTTGCCCCTTGGTTCAAGAAATCCAGCGAGAGAAGGGGAGAGGGAGAGGGAGAGGGAGAAGGAGAGAGCGAGAAAGAGAGAGAGAGAGAGAGAGAGAGAGAGAGAGGGAGGGATAGAGAGGGAGAGGAAGGGAGGGAGGGAAAGAGTTGGAGGGAGGGCTGGACCCTTCGGTTCCCCTATTTCGAACGGAACAAGGGCCAAGGGTCCTCCTTTCCTCTTCATCCTTCTCCCTCTTCCCCTCCCTTGTAGGTTCCCCCTTTGTCAGTATGCCCTGACGATATTGCCAGACAATTGGCACGGGTCTTGGTACCATTACTGCCTTCTTAAATTGCTGCATCTTCAGTCTTCACTATTAAAATATGCTTCTTAATGCCTCATGTGTAATACAATACGAGAAAATTTATGACATGAGTTCCTTATGCATTTTCACTTGACATGGAGTTCATTATGCAGCATCGGTGGGGTAAACATTCTTATTTATTTGAACAAAAGATCTTCATTCTTCTCTGAACTTTTTGATGTAAAACTAAACACATGGAGATTGTTTAAAATAAGATAAGTAAAGTTTTGAGTGGCAACTAATATTTGTCAGTTTTGAATTACATGGGTTTATCTCTTAAGAGATCTGAAGTGCAACCTTTTATCTTTATATCAGGAACAATGTCATCTACCAATCTTCATTAATGAGAGATCTATATTACAAAAAGAATCCACGTATCAGGAGCAGCTCCGATATATCAATTCCTTTAGAAACATCGATGAAGATCTATTTAGAAGAGCTAGCCATGGAACAGCATAGATTAGCTCTTACAAGTGGTTCTGCTGAAGTTCATCAATGGACTGGTCATCCTGTCAGGTATGCTCATTTGTCTGGTTCATCCTATATATGTGGTATTTGTCAGTTTTTATTGCCTGTGCTATGCACTGAATAGATCTGCACCAGACTTTTTTTTTTTTTTTTTTATTTTTACAAGCTACTTCTATAAAAATTGTGATAATAAAACCATCGTGGTTCAATTTGCTGTTTTACGAAAACAGTACTGCTGTAAGGCTGTAATGTTGGTGCATGCATGTATTCTTGCATCCTTTGAAAATATGTTCACAATTTGATTATTTATACTCATATGCATATCTTTTTTCCAAAAATAACATTTTTTTAATAACCAAAATAACTAATAATTTATGCTAAAATGTTTAATAATCAAAATAACTATTTCCATCACTCATGCTAAGTTCTTACTAAGGATTCTTTGTGTGGATGGCCCTGCTACCTGATCTTGGTTTAACTTAAATTTTGGGTTCACTGAAGCACTAAATTGTGAGATAGTTTTCTCTATCTTTTGTTTCTTTTTTTGTAAATAAACCGTACAAAGATCCTCCTTATCGGGAAGTTTCATTTAGTAATATAGTTCCATTCTGTGCTCTCTTGTACCCATTTTTTTTCCAATTTCATCTTCATTGCATGATCCTCACATCAAATAATGATTAATCTGGAGGCTAGAAGTGGCTAATAACCTGTCAATCTCAAAGCATTTTATTGATGTAAGATCAGTCAAATTACAAGCAGCGTGCTACATATAATGTCACGTTGGGGTTACTAAGGGATTTTTAGATCCCAAGGTGTAAGAATCCAGTAAGCTGTTTACTAGTTTCCAAGGATAAGAAGCAAACTTCATGTAGACATGGAGTGGGTTTTCAAATTTGAATGAGAGGGCATAGAGTTTGGCATCACTTCCAGCTTTTATTTTTCAGTCTTCATGAAAACTAAAACCAGTTTCTTCTACTACTACTACTGTTATTATTGTTGATGATGATGATTTTCATTTTTATTTTTAACTGGTACCCAGAACTTGTTTGGTAGTCGGTTGGGTTTTGTTTGGTGGCGGTGGCGACAGGGAGGTGGTGATGGTGACCATAGGCGGTTTTGGCTTTTAAGAACTTCGATAGTTTCCACAATTTCTAGAAACTGAGAACGGGTTTTCAAACAAATGAAAAAGGAAATTGGGTTACCAAATTTTATTTCTACTTCAGTTTCTGTGTTTTTGGAAACAAAAACTGGAAATGGGAAGTAATGCCAAACAGGGCATAGCTGTAGAGGTTAGCTGGGCAACCTAGAAAAGCTTGATATTCTTGATTTTGTGAATCAAAAGATTTTTGAGATTTTTTTTTAATTTTATCGTTCTTCTTTTTCAAAGAGTCCTTGATATTGGCTGGCCCATCTATTTTAAAGAGGAAGATGACTGTTATCAAGCAGAAGAATTTGGAATTGGAGTAATTCGATTTTTGGAGGTTTAGTTGTTGCATTTAAGCTTTTATTTTCCTCTCTCTAGTTTTCATTTTCTTTCTATCCTTGTATTTTTCCTTCAGTGCTTCCTTCTTCCTGTTTCTTATTTAGTAGCTTAACCATCATATTCCAAATCCTAATCTGTTCCAAAGTATCGTCTAGCAGACGTCTTAAAGGCTTCTTAGAACTCATCTCTGGAGCTCTGTACATATGCCAAGATATTATCCTAAAGTAACTATATGTTTGAGATGCTAAACCTATTTCAAATTTTTTAGTTCTTTCTTTCAAATGTTTAAGTTCTTGCTTCATCATACAGTCTGTCTTGTTCCTTCCTAGCAACCCTTCTATGTATCACAACAGGTCTACAGTCTGAAACTAAAGAATGAGATTTAATCTATTAAATTCTTCAGGATTCGTGATTTTCCCTAGCCTTTAGATGCATCAACACACTCAAAGGCCTCAACCATCCTACTCCTATTTTTTCTCTCTGTTTTCTGCTGTACTGTTTTGTCTTGTTATTCAGCCTTTACAATATCTTTCCACGAGAAGCTCTAGTATTTAAGCTGAATTAGAAGCAATGCACTAATCAAATATGATGATCATTGGTTCAAAATGAGGTCAAGGTTTGAAGAAGAATGGTTATGGAGGATCTGATCCCGCAGGCTATCAGGATCCTTAACATGGTAAGACAATGAGACAAAGTAAATTTGATTCCAACATTCGGCCTAGACTATTACAACCTTGTCTTGGATGAGAAAATATGCAAAAAAATTGGTGGTGATAGATGACCAATTAGTGTGAGAAGGTAGATCAGCCACATTACAAGATGGATAGGGGACATAGAGTCTCTGTAAGGATGAAGAATTTACTGACAGAAGCAAGGTATGCTGAACTGACCGGAACCGGTCGGTTTAGCCGGTACCGGTACGAACCGGGCCAGTTCGCGCCGGTACAAGCCGGTACCGGTGCGAACCGGCTGGTTCGCACTGGTCCAACCATTTAAAGCCACTCTATGGCATTTAACGCATCCGCATGGACGCGCCGATTTTTTTGGGAATCGCGCGCGGACACGTGAGCGGAGAACGCGCGCCCGCGCGCGATTCCCCACGCAGGAACCGCGTTCGCGGATGATTCTTCAGCAGGGAATCACGCTCCACAGAGTGGCATTTGACGCGTCCGCGGACGCGTGCGGACGCGTTGTTTTTTTTTTTGCTTTTTTTTTGATGTTCGCGCGCGCGGCTCCGGATCGGTACCGGTTCCAAGCCGGTACCGAACCGGAACCATACCGGTACCGGTGCTCACCGGTATACCGGTACGGTCGGTCCGGCGAACCTTGGTCAGAAGTGATATTTATTGTTTTGACATTTTGGGAACAATATCTAAAGGATAATGAAATGCTATACAAGGTAGACATGTCAAAAGGATCGCTAAAAGATCTGCGGAGTCTAAAATTATCTAGCACATTTGAAGCCATTGATGGTGCATTTTGCATTGACTTATAAGTATCAGAATCAAGGTTCGCTGTACCGATCGGTACCGGTCGGTACCAAGCGTATCGTACCCGTACCGATGGGTACCGGTATCGGTACACCAATGTCGGTACGCCTGGCGTACCGCATACCGTACCGTACCGACACTCGGTACGCCTATACTAGTGCAGCACCGGTACGGGGTTCGGTACCGGTACGGCGAACCTTGATCAGAATAACAGTTGGCAAAAGGAGGTAGCGTAACCAATATCTTAAGTGTCAATACCAGACTCCATACTGATACCTTACTGTTATACAGCAGTCCGGTACAGTATACATTGTACTCAACACATGGTGTGCTGCTGGAGTTTGCATAACATTTGTACCATGTGGTGTTATAAGGGTGTATCAAGCCCTAAATTTTGTTGATATTGTATCAGGTAAGCATAGTACATCTAGGACCTGCTAGTACAAGTTGATAGTTGAAACCTTATTCAGAACACTTAAGGGCAACATAAGTCAAGAATTAGTGGTGGAGAACTGATGTTTGGTATTCTGCTTCAATTGTCTTGAAGGTCTCTGTGAGGTGCTCTAGGCAAGAATAGCGCTCTACCTTGTGGAGATCTATGGGAGGAGTCATAATAAAATCATATAAAGTAAGCAATAAAAAACACTACTACATCTTATGCAAGTAGAGAGGGCTATGATGTGCCATGAGTGGCTCATATTCTAGTCTACGTAAAGGTTACCCCGTAACTAACATTTAAACTAAGAGCCTCTTCTTTTTAATTAATATTCAGCAATAACCTTGGTAGATTTTGGATATGTATGCAGGTCTAGGGAAGCCAAAAAAATCTTCTGGCTACTTTTTTGGGTGAGGTTTTGGATCGTTGCACATGAACTATCCTGTGTTTTTTTTTTTTTTTTTGGTGTGTGTGTGTGGGGGGGTACTCCTTAGTTGTAAGTTGCAATTGAAACTTTACCGGGCCCTGGCTTTATAAACAAATGGACTTGCTCTTATCTTGTCTGCACTCCTTGGTTTTTGTATGTCTTCCTTGAAACTATAGTTGGTAAATCTTTTAACTGAAGAGTGGCTCTAAGGATCTAGGGACTCATGGTGTTTTCTATTCTTTTGGTTTGATGTCTTTGGATTATTATAACATAAACGGGTTAATTCCTATTTTTAAATGAATGTCTATATATCTATATCTATCGATGTGTATGTATGCGTATATATTCAAGTTGCATCATTGTGTTTTGCTGTTAGAGATGTTGGAACACTTGAACCATCTGATGGTCATTGACATCCCTTTGTGATCTGATTTTGTGACACGACAGTTATACCTACTTATCGTGGTGGGAAAAACAGACACATGTAGTAGCTGCAATAGTATATTCTTTCTTTTATGACCAATTGCTTGGAATATAATAATATGTTGTCATGCTTATGTGCAAGGTACGTCTTCTTGGTACCGAGCCCCGTACCAGTGCCGTACTATTACTGTGTCGGTAGGATACGGTACGAGGCTGGTTTGGCATACCGAGTGTCGCTATATCTCTTATACCGTATATCGGTGCTGAACCGGTATGGTACAGTATGCTTTATAGTTTATACTGTCCGGTTTGGTATGGTATGGGATATCTTGCTTTCATATTTATATTGTAGTTCATATTCCTTGATCTTATTTGCCTAGTTTTGATCCGTCACATGCAATACCTCTTTAGTTTATCTTTTATACAAGTTTTTTTCTTAAGTCATAAATTACGCAGTTCAAAAAATTTTGGTTTAAACTCTAAATTTTTTTAATAATCCTTTTTTTTGACCAAAGATGAAGTATCGACTATAGAAAGCTTAATCAAATTGAAGTTATTTGGAGAAATTAGAAATATATGTTTTTTCCATATTGGCCTGTCTCTTTTATCCCCAAGATGATTACATGCATCTTGATCGATCAAGTATTTGTCCTATTCATTCTTAAGCAACCATTATCCCACAGAATGTCACCAAAAAATTGTCTACATCATGAAATGACTTAGTCTTAAGCAACCATTATCGACATGATCCTTCTTATATTGTTGATGGATGCCACCAATTTAGGTTTTCTTTTTCACTCCACCACCCTAACTGCTTTTCTAGCCAGGCAATTTTCCTATTCTTCCGATCAATAGGGCTACATCCTTCAAATTTTTTGCTTCATAACAAGAGTTTAGTAATAGGAAAGAACTTGTTATGCATAAGTTTATCACACATGCTTGTTTTTTAGCTACTTGTCAAGTCTAGGGGCTTTGCAGGAGAAAAAGCTAGACCTTTATAACATCCACTAGATTGACATGAGAGGCCGCTCATTACTTTTTGGGCCTGTTTGGTTGGGGGGAGTTGGACTTTGGAACAGGAATGAAAATGAGCGAATCCCATTCTAGCTGTTTGGTTGGAGGAGTCCCATTCCCGTTCCGATTCCAAGGAGGAATGAGAATGCCCCAATCCCCCAAAGCCGAATCCCTACTCTCCTCTAGTATTCAAATTTCATTCCAATTCTGATTCCAGTCATGGACCAAACATGTCCGGGGATACGGCCATTCCGATTCCGGTCATGAACCAAACACACCCTTTATGTAGTTTTTTTTAGAACTAGGATGAAATTGCATATATGTAGATTGTTTTTGCTTCTTTACTATTTTATTTTCTTACAGGGTTAATATATGTCGCATGAAGAGGGGAGTTATTCTTACAGGAGTTGGAGATAAGGTATTGATAATTTGTATTAATATCTTCCATCGCTTTGTTATTGCTGATTAAAGAATCAGTTACAGTAAATCTTATTTTATAAAGTTGTATAAGACTTTTACATTTGTAGGCTTTTGTCAAGGTATATCTGTAAAATATCAGTACAAAAAAATGTACAATGTAGTAGAATACATATTGTAGTGCTGAACAAAGTTCATCTTTATTTCCTAATATATTCATGTTTAACTAGTTAACTAGTTTAAGACCAGTGCAACACACGTAGAAGAGGCTGGTGAAGATGGAACTAAGTATATCTGGGCAATAACCTGAGTATACCTGACTCCTTTATTATTTAAAGTTTAATCTGTATTTTGATCCTACATTTTTGTTAGAGGTTTTGCTAACTAGAACCAAAGGATAAATGTATCCCTAGCTCGATGATCCAGAACCACTGGCAATCTTGTGAGATCAAGCAGATGAAAAGGTGATTATTGTGATAGTAATTTTTTCATGCTATGCACAACTAGACAAATAGACATATCCAAGTGTTTTCCAATAACAGAGAAATTATGCAAGGAGCTCTTTTCTATTTTCCTTCTTGAAATGATCCTTTTACAAGGGGTTAGTCTGCACATGCAGACCCCACACAACATGATAAACCAATTAATGGTGAAAAATATAAATAATTGATGGACAGTGAGCAATTTAACATCAAATTATTGCATATATTATTTGATCATGCCCACCTTGTGGGAGAAATCTATTGGTCTTATCCAGTCAAGACTTTCAATAAAAGCATCTGCAATATGTGCTCTGGCAAAAGGTGTTCATCCTTGTTCTGCCTTCTCCTGAATAAAGACCTTGCATGGTCGCATGTCTTTTGGCACTCAACCATATATCCGTACAAGTATATAGAATGTCTTGTTCAGTAGAATAGTCAATGCACTTCAGCATGCTAAGCATGCTCTTGGAATTCAGGACTAATTAGAATGTGGTTAATAGCTTGCTATTTATAGTTACTCTTATGACCAATCTCTCACATTAAATTCCTAAAGCAAGTACGTTCATAAGTAGGTAATTGGTAGGTATACCTATGCATTTGACCATGCAGCACTATTTTGGCTTTTTCACACTTAAATTAAATAAGGATAAGGATTTGGATGCACTTCAGTGTGCTATGCATGCTCTTGGAATTCAGGACTAAATAGAATATGGTTAATAGCTTGCTATTTATAGTTGCTTTTATGGCCAGTCCATCATGTTAAATTCCTAAACCAAATACATTCGTAAGTAGGTAATAGGTAGGTATACTTATGCATATGATCATGCAGCACTATTTTGTCTTTTTAACACTTAAATTAAATAAGGATAAGGATTCATCCAACAAATCTGTGCGTACTTGACATAAATCCTAGGTTTAGCCAGATCTGGTTCGCTTAAACATGTGATTTGAAGATGTTTATATGTTGCATATAGATTGTTTTTCCTAAAGATGATATTGATAAAACGTCTTTGTATTGTATGCGATAAGGTATTCTAGAAGAATGCATGAGCTAACTTGCTTTTTCACAAGATATAATGAATCTGATCATCTGATTGTCCAAAGAAAACCCTAACCCTTTCTTTCCTTCTTCTCATCCCATTCCTTCTTCTTCCCTAAACAGCACTTATCAGCCTCTATTTTAGGCTTGGTGGAGTATGGTGGTTTAGGTGGGTCCTACTAGGTCAGTCATGAAGGCAGGTTAGATCCACTATCCTAAGTAGGTCAGTTGGTTGAGGTTGGTCACAAGACTGACAAGTTGAGTCTATTCCTCAGCAATCAGAGGAGCACAAGAAGCCAAGTGTGCAGGCAGACTTATTTACATGTAATTCTTCTTCCTTTTGTTTCTATTTCCATTTCTTTAAGACATTACATGTAAAGGAAGTATCCCCTATTTGAACTTAATAAAAATACTAAAAATTCAAATTCCTCAAGAATAAAAAATTGATTTCCCAACTTTCACTCAAATTCTAAATTTTTGGCCAAGGTAAAATTTCAACTTCTGAATGCTTAAAGTGTTTCTCAAATCTAAAGGTTTTGTTCATTCTATTAAACCTAAAAAATCATGAAAACCCAAAAGTCCAGCTCAAAAAGTTTTATTCATTAGTCTCCAACTCATATCACCTATTATAGTGCTATTCAGTTTTGGTTTATTTATACAACAGCCAATTTTCAGATTTTTGTATGCACTCACATATATGAATTTTCCTAGATATAAGTTGGGTTATTACAAATATGCTGTCAGATAGCACAAGAGGAGGTTACAGCCTATACTTACATATCCTCTAATCTGGGAAGGGTGTTATGGTTCTTTCACCTGGTTCCTGATGCTCCTTTTTTTAAAATTTTTGTCATCTTAACGAATGCCCAATCTTTTCTTCAAAAAGAAAAAAAAGTTGAAGACTAAAGCTGATATTATTTACAATATGAGAGTGGGTAGAGGAAATGAATTAGAAAAAGAATGCAAGGAAGGTAAAAGAGAACAAGAGTCAATGGGAAGAAGAAAGGTGGAAGGGAAAGTGGAGAGATGTAGAGCTGCAAATTTAAAATTTTATCTAAGTGAATCCCCCTTATTGTTGAACTCTACAGCTTTTCTTTCTAGGAAATGAAATGCTGAAATGCCCATCATATGTGGATCAGTTGGCCTCCATATGTTATCATTGTTTGCCATCTGGACCATCTCTAGTGCACTCTTTTTACCCGCGGGAAGCCCACATGACATTGTAAAGCCCTTAGTAGATGATAGATTGAATATGACTGATGGTCTAATGGCATTCTAAAATTTCTAACATCTTTAATTTGTTGAATTTATTTAGTCGAGCTTTTCTGTGTAAGTGCATATGCATGTTTCAGTATTGGAATGTTTTCCATTTGAACTGCAGCTATTAGAATGAATTTGTTATTGTTCCAAAATTTGAAGATATTTTAAAGTTATTTTCTCTGTACACTAGCAATGTGTTTTAGCACTTTGTAGTGATGTTGTAGAATTAGCAATTGTTAGCTTGTGATCTGTGGTCTAACTCAATTTTGTTCTTGAAGTCAATTATATGAACTTTTGATATTGAGCAATATGACCTCAAGAGATTTGAATTCTTACTAGAAAAATGGATAATATGGCCTATAAATCTTTATGACATTTTTTTATTATATTGATGCTAGGTGCTGCGGCTATGGTCTGCTGAAAGCTGCAAATATCTGGATGAGTATTCCCTCCCGGACATGAACCCATTAGTCGATTGTGATTTTGATGAGAGTAAGGTAAATCAGTTCATTAAGTAAAAATGCCTTGAAACTCTATTCTAGTTAGATAATAATGCTTGATGAAATTCAGATTTGATTATATTTTGGATGAGAACAGGGGAGTCTGGTTCTTCAAAGAAAAATTCCTTGAGATTCTACCCTAGTTACAAAATGATGCTTGATTGCATTCCCTTCTTCCATCGTACTTGGAAGTATTCCGTAGATATCTGTAGATCAGCATCCATTTTTTTTTCACATGCAAATGCAGATCAAGATTTCTTCATCTTCTTCTTGTTTTTTTTTTTTAAACATTATGACTATTTTTTCAGTGTGTTGCAGTCTGAGGTTTGAACACACTCACTAATGTTGTTCTCCATCTTAAGGTTTCATGTATCTGTATGATTTTGTTCAAGCATCACATTTAATAGCTTGTACCATATGGAAGTCATCCTTTAGTAATATCTTTACTTGGGTTGTCAATTGAATAAGCTTTTTGTGAGCAGCTCATACTTGGCAGGAAATTCAGCTTGATGTTGGCTTCTTCTGTCTGTAACTAGCTGAGAATGAGCCAAAAGTTTTTGCACTCAAAAAACAAAAGAGCTGAATATGAGTTAAGCCTAGCTTGCTCGTCATTGACTTGAATAGTTCGATATACACACATGCATATATACATATACTTTTATATTCACGTATATGAATTATTATAAATTATTTATATCTTGTTTTATTATTTTATATTTTTTGCGAAGATAATTTAAAATTTGTATTTGAAGTGATTCATATATCATTCTAACAGATGTTTATTTTCTGTTAGACATTTTAGACTAGATCATAGATGTACAACACAAGTAAGCCAAAGGGATGGGATGAAATTAGTAGGATGGGAAAAAGGCTTACAGGAAGCCCTAGCCACCAGCCCTTTCTCTAACCCTCTCCTTTTGGCTATTTCCCATCCTTCTCCCTCCCTACCTACAAAGAAAGTCCTAGCCCCTAAACCATTCTCCTATCTTCTAACCTCCAAGATGACTCGATGACAGTTGAAGATGATGTTCGAGGAAAGTCCTAGATCCAACCCTTTGTCTCTTCGGCCCTCTCATACGGTTGATGTTCTCATCTTTGTGCCAGGCAAGGTCCATGGAACCATCTCGAACCACCTGACTTGGGGAGTAGCGAACTGAACTAGGCCAAAATCGGGACAATCTTAGGTTCTGTTTAGGTTAGGACCAAAACTGGTCAAAACCACTTCGAGTCAGGTGGAATTGTCCGGTTCTAGACAGTTTTGAGCAACACAGACCTGATTTGTCTGGGCTGAACTAGTTCTAGTTTATAAAATTCCCGTCCCCCATTACGATTATGACCTTTCCATTAGCTCCTTCGATGAGGGCTTCCTAGTCCTTGACGGCACCAAGCAAAACCATAGTGTGGGGCTTCGCTTCACTTTCTCTCAAATCTTCTCCATGCCAGACATGTAGCAGATGATAGATTCGCTGCTGAGATCATCTCTATCACCTCCACTAACTTTGGCTCTCACTCTGCCGGCTATTTCCTTGCCTTGAGATCCTCGATGCCTTTTGGCACCAATGATGACCTTGGGCTTCACCATCGACCGCCATCTTTGCTGACAGTCAAACCCATGACTCCCTCGTCCCTTCTTCTCTCTCTAAAACTTTATGGGTAAAACCTAGGTTCTAGGTTAACTAGCACTTGACCGATACTTGCATCAGTATGGTATAGTACCATATATACAGACCCAACACTTGACCATTAATGGGAAAATTATATTTTTACATGAACTTAATGAAGAATTCAGATATTGCTTTAACAATGGTTGTATTCAAAAGCAAAAACGAGATGAGTTTCAAATGGTCAAAAATTACAATATTTACCAAGAATTACATTCACTGGCTTAACTACAAAGCAGTTGAAGTTGACGAATGATTTTATTTTGATGCTTCAGTCTTTTTGTATTATCTAGATTGTCGGTATGACTAGTGCTCAACTATGCATATGGAGGCGCAGAGGTCAAAGAAGCATATTTCAATTACGTGAAGCTATCTTCCAACATGGCTTATGCATGCGGTGAGCAATCAGATGCTTATAGATCTGTAATTATTGTTTAAGATTCGGTAGATTTACATAACTTCTTTCATGGAAAATGATGCTGTAATGCGGCAAAGAAAATTTTATATAATTGTCTTGATCTGCACGCACAAAAAGTTATTATTTGATAGGTATTGGTTTTTTCCTAGACATGTTAATGCCATAATTCCTATGGAATACTTCAGTATCTTTGTAGGGAGAGAAACTTAATTTTGTGTTGAAAGGACATGAGAGACGATAGAAGTAGCATTCTTAGACAATAATGAGAGACAGTTGGGAACTGCTTTAAGTGCCAGCAGAATTAGCCTGCAATAGGAATAACTGAGAAAAAAGGAATTGTAAAACCATCCTAGAATAGTTGGGTAAGGCTTGCTAGTTATTTTCATGTTGATGATATTATTGTGAAGTTTACACGGTTGCAAACATCTAAGTTAATACTGTTCCATTAGAGGTTTGAACTGGGCATGCAGCTGCTATCTTCTCAAAGCAATTCAAATCCTTCCAGTGTTTGGAAATATTCATCACTTAATTCCAGAAATTTCTGGTTGCTTATCTTTATATCTACATGGTGAAGTTTTTCTCCTTTCTTTTTCCATCGACCAATCAATGGTGCTTATTTAACTTGCCTTCTTTCATTGCAATTAAATGCTTAGAGCTAATATGCAAGCCATATTTTGTCTTATCGAATAAGAACATCTTATTAAAAAGAAACACATTTCTTGATGTGCATATCTAATTGCATATGCTAAAAGTGTTGCATACTAGCAATGGTAGCTAGATGCATGACATGAGTGTCAAGTGTCCGGAAGAATCAAAAAAAGAATCTTCTAAAAATTGCATATTGGAACGCATCTGCATCTTATAAATGTATATGTAAATATGTACTAGTTTATATGCATCACAAATTATGAGTTAAACCTATGCTCTTTAAGTTCGTAAAATTTGATAACGGATAGCTATTATCTTAGACTTGATAATTGCTATATAGAAGTGCCAAAAGCATATATGCCATGATGATGACATCATGATTTGATGATTTGAATTATCAAAGAGTGTCATGGAGTATCCCAAGTGTTCGACACATCAAAAAACTCAATTTAAGTGTCTAGGTAATCTAAATCAAGGTCTGCCATAACGACATACCGGTGGGCACTAGTATCTGTACGGTTTCGGTTCATACCGGTTTAAACCGGTACCGAACTGGTACCTTTTTCGCTAAACGCGCGCGCCCTCTTGTTAAATGCCATAGTCCGTGTGGGTGCGCTACCCCACGCGCCCGCGCGGTTTCGAGCGTCCTTCTCCACGTGTGGGGCACGCTGCCTCGCACGCGGGCGCACGAGGAAGTCTGTCAAGAACCCCTGCAAGCCACATCGCCAGGGCAACAGGCCAAACGAAGGCTAAGGGCTTCAAGGAGGCCCAAAGGAGCAAATGGCGAGCATTGAGGCAGGTGGGGCATGGTTGATGTGGGCAGAGGCCAGCCACCACTTGGTTGGCCGAGAGGAGTAGCGGATAGCGCCGCGCATAGGCCATGCCCAGCGCCTATGTGCGGCACCAGCAAGCCACTAGCCCTGCGCGCGGCCCCCGGGCCTACGCGCAGCGTCCCCGCCTAGCGCGACCCAGACCCTGCATGCACGACTCTCAGGCATGCATGCGGTGTCCACGCCGAGCGCGACCTCGATCCTGTGCACACGGCTCTTGGGCTTGCGCGCGGTGTCCACACCAAGCGCGACCACCAGCACCAGCAGTAGCCCAGGTGCTCGCCTGCAAAGACCGTGCGCGCACAGCGCCTGACCGCATGCAATGCCAGGCCGATGGAAACCCCCCAAAACCACATAGCCATGGCACTCAGCCCGGCGAGGTCCAAGCAACACTCAAGGACCAGATCGGGCAATTGATGAGCCTAGAGGCTGATCAAGCCTTAGACAACCAAAAAGGGCAAAGGCAAATAGGCCCATACGTAGGCCAAGACCAGCGCCTGTGCACAACGATAACACCAACAACAGTGCGCAGGACCAGCCCGCATGCCAGAATTCGCCCCATCAGCACAATGGGCGCCAACCGAGCAAGGTAAGGGCCAAGTGCGCTACGCATCAATGTCTGCACATCCGGCCAGCCAAGCGCGCCCGACCAAACGAGCACACCATCCAAACGAAGCAATGGCCGCGCCAAGTGCGCAGCGCGCCCGGCCAGCCGCGCACACCAACCAAATGAGGCAATGGCCGAGCGCACAACTTACAAGCTTCTGCGCGCCCGACTAGCCGTGCGCGCCCTTGCGCGCGCTCTTGCCCAAGCGCGCAATCTAGAAGCTTGGGCGCGCCCATCCAGTTGTGCGCGTCCTTGCGCACGCTCTAATCTGATCCTAGCAGGCAATTTGGTGCGGACACGAGTACTGGACTGATTATTTTGCGGGATCATGGTCCTCGCAGGAGGATGGTCCAGCCACTTTCGTTGTGGCTGGATTGATTGATGTTATTTTTTATTATTTATTTATTTTATGTGGGTAAGATTAATTTGCATATTGTCTTTTGAGGACCTTTTTCGAATTGTTTTCTTCGTTGGAACTTATTTGTTATTTTGTGGCCCTATATATATATATAGGGCATGCATTTGTTTATTTTTCGATGAATTAATGCAAGAAAATTAGTCTTCTTCTTCCTCCTCTCCTCTTTTCTTCTTCTTCCTCTTCTTCTCCTCTTTCACGCTGCCTTCCATCCCTTGCATCCGTCCTACATCAGCTTTGGTATCAGAGCAGGGCTGATTTTGCCTCTGTTGCTGAAGTCAAGGGATCCAGTTTATGGACGGACCCCCGCCGATTCCTTTTCGGCCTTTCCCTCATCTGCATTTTGCTAGAGTATTTGCACCGCAAACGCCGGAATGCACGGAGGGTCATTGCACGGCACGCATTCCGAAGAAGAAGGGTCGTTCCCTTTCTTCTTTGTTCTCTTCCCTCTCCATCATCTCACCCACCGTAAAGAGAAAAGGGGCAAAGCGCTCCCGTCGGTCGATTCCGACCCGACGCCAGTCCACCGGTCTCCTTCGCAAGACGCCGTCGCCGCCTCCGTCCCCCAGCGCCGCTGCCTCCGCCGCCGTCTCCATTCCCTTCCCTTCCCTCTCTCGGATCTCACACAGAGAAGGAAAACCCCATCACGGTTATCCCCACGGCGGCTCGGGAGGCAAATAAGCCAGCCTCTGCTTCGTGTTCCTCTCCAGCCGTCGCCGTGCTTGCAGCCACCGCCGCCACCGCTTCGTCACGCCGCCGATTCGCCATCGGACACCACCGTGCTTCCCCGGAGGCTTCGGCAGCATCTTACTGCCACCTTCCATGGCCGGATCCAGGCGAAGGACGTCACCGCCCCGCTCGCCGCCGCCCCAGCACACTCCTCCACCGGCGAACGCTTCCCCGCAACCACCGCCGCGAAATCGGGATTCAGGCGTGATCTCTCAGAATCGTCGGAGGTTGAAGACGATCCACTGTGCGGGTAAGGTCTAGACCCGTTAGCCCCTTACCCATTAACCCGAACCAATTCAAAAAAAAAAAAAACAAAATTCAATATTGCGGATCGGACTGTCTTAACGGGTTGTGTCTGTTAACCCGATAACCCAAGTCCATTTGGGTAAAAAAAAAAAAATTAAGCCGCTGCACGTGATGCGTAAGTCACGCACGTGCCGCGGTGTTCTTCCTCCCCTTTCCTCTTCTTTATTTTTCCGATCCTCTTCCTCGTCTCTCCGATCACCGCCTCCCGCCGCCCCACGCCAGCTCCCCGCCGTCACCGCTGCCAACACCATCTTCTCTTTGCACCACCGCGCCACCCCGTTTCTTCCCTCTGTCGCAACAGCTGCGGCTCCACCAAACGTCACCGGCTATTTGGTACCCGCCACCACTTCCCACACTGTCCCACCACCACCATTTCCCTCGGCCTTCCACTGCTCTCTGCGCCCCCGCCCTTGTCCCACCGCCGCTGCCATCTCTGCTGCTTGCACCACCGCGCCGCGCGCCGCCCCCGCCCTTCCGTACCGCCGCTTGCCGCTGCTAGTCGCTGCCGCGCCGCCGCGTTGCCGTCGCCGCCGTCGGCTGCTGCACCACCACTGTCAACTCTGACAGCCATCAGCGAGCCATCGCAGACCGCTCCAACCGCAGCCGCCATCAGTTGCTCCGACCACCTCCACGGGAATTGTCGTAGTGATGACCCTGCAACACCGTGACCATCTTCCCAGCATCATCTCAGCCTGAACATCTTCTGCAAGCACAGGCCTCTATCCAGTTTGGGTCAGCTCTGTTTCCCCTCCCTTGCAGGTTACATTTGTTCATTTAAATTGGCATTAATTATCGCATTTTGTGCTTGGTGATTAGTTCCACATATTCAAACACATGCAACCACATACATCCACAAGACAACCAGAAACCCTAGTAGTCACATTTCTTTAATATTAACTGTGGAGCTAGATCAAATCGGGGAGACATACGTGGCTCCGTGACACCTTGCATAGTCCGAGAACTTGGTACTACTTGTTTGCAGCTACTTGTTGGCCTGCGTCTTATATTAATTTTCAGTTCGCAATAACTATTTGCTAGGGAGTAGTTTTAGTTTATATTGAGCATCTACTTTGCAATTTTGAATTCATTTCATGCATTAGGTCTACTTAGGAACCTTTATAGTTGGTCGGCTCATCCATTTTGTCATTCATTTTATGCATCTACGTAGTGGTCGTGTCGCATCTCATCATGAGTCCCACCTAGACATGGATTCCAAAATTGAAGCCCTATTAAAAGCTATCCACGACACTAATGCCCAAGTTCAAAAAACTAATACTCAAGTCCAAAATACCAATGCCCAAGTCCAAGCAAACAATGCCCAAATTCATGACTTAACCACATTGTCCACCCAGGTTAATGCCCGACTCGATTCAATTGAGGCTTCACTTCAAAGGATTATTGAATCCCAAAGAGCTAGTATTCCCCATTTACCGGGTCTTGATGAGGACGACACCGTAGAACAAATCCTAGAACAACAAGGCTCGGTTCGGCAGGACAACTTTGATAATAGGTCTGTTCCAGGTCCCCATCATGCCTTCCCTCGCCCTAGAGGACCTGGTTCCATTCCTCATGTTGATAGAGGTCACCGACATACCGTAGAACCTAGAGAACCTCGTGACTCGGATGAAGATGTAATGCGAGGCATTAGGGTTGAAGCCCCCACTTTTGATGGTCGTCTTGATCCGAAGGTCTTCTCCGATTGATTACGCGAAATGGACCACTTCTTTGAGTGGTACAATCTGTCGGAGGAAAAAAAGGTTCGATTCGCTAGAATGAAACTCCTTGGTCGAGCTAAGTTGTTTTGGCAAAACACTGAACAACTGTTAGCCAGGAGACATCAACCTGCTATTACAGATTGGGTAGAAATGAAAGAAAAATTAAAAGAAAAATACCTTCTGTTGCTGGTGGTCCAAACCGAGAACGATTGGCACAGCGGTGTGAACGGGGTTCCCTTTGAGTTGCTTTGGTTGCGCTCCGCCCTCCGCCGTGAAACCTGCAAGCAAGCCTCGCACCACCACCGGGATAGTGGGGGCCCTCCGACGATCAAGTCAGAGGAGATTAAAGGAGAAGGAGAAGGAGAAGGTAGCAGGTGAGATGATACTCTGGAAGATATATCTTACCCTCCCCCTTCCCCCCCAGCCTCATATATATCAGGCTGGGGGGTTTTTCCGGGGATTCGTCATCGTGTGGCACGATGGGGTTGCCACTGACATGGCCGTTACAGGGCGTCGTGGGGCAGCGCTGGGTACAGCCATGGCAGGGCGTAGTGGAGCTCCGCTTTGTACGGCTGTTACAGGGGATCGTGGGGCAGCGCCGGATACGGCCGTTGCAGGGAGTAGTGGAGCAGGGGGCCGCGGCGTGCCTCAGAGGAACAGTCTGTTGTTGTCGAGAGATTGCCGACCCGAGGTCGGATTGCTGGATCAAGGGGCAGCCGACTCGGGGTCGGGCTGCGGAGCTGAAGATATCCGACCCGAGGTCGGATTGCTGGATCAAGGGGCAGCCGTAGTCTTCCTGGGCGCGCGTGCCGGTCACGTGGGGCATGGTGGCTAAGTTCCCCCGTAACAGTAGCCCCCCACTCCCGAGCCTGGAACCAGGTGGGGAACGGGTGAAGGGAGTGATGCTTCGAGATTGCCGCCATCCCTCGGAAAGGCGCGCGCGCTCCGAGCTTTCCGCCTTCTTTATGGCGTATGGCAGTTGTCGCGGATCTGGCGGTCTGCAGATTTCGGCGGACATCCTTCCTTAATGGCGTCGATTCGCCCTTGGGGCGCGAACAAACTTTCGGCAGCCAGGCGTTCTCTGGCGTCACCGAGGCGTCACCCGCCTTTCCGCCTATTTAACCGGGGGCCCTCCCCCATCCGCCTTTCTCTTCACAGGCATCTTCAAGTTTCTCCCTTGTGCTGCTGCCGTTGCCGCCGAACTGTTCGTTTGCTCCTCCTTTGACGCTCTCGGAGCCGTTCTTCCTCCCTTTCCGGTGAGTTGCCCCACTCTTCAATTTAGGGCTCTCCGTACTTTCTCCTTTCGTGTTAGTGTACTCCAGTCGTTCCGGTGCCTTCCCCCCTCTTGACCCCGTCCTGACCGTAGGTTCACTGGCCATTAGGGATGGACGAAGTAAGGGCGGACGGCATTCGGTCGGAGCTGGTCCCTGAAGACCTAGATAGGTTCGTGGCCCGGTACCACCTTCCCGAAGCCTGCAACATTACGCTCCCGGGGCCTGAGGAGAGGATGTCCCATCCTCCTCCAGGGAAGGTCGCCATCAATGAGGACATCCTTCGGGCTGGGTTCCGCTTTCCCCCCTCGGACTTAGTCGTGCAGGTGCTTCGGGGTTTAAGAATGGCGCCGACGCAACTGGTGCCGAACTCATGGCGTACCCTGACGGCCTTCCAGGTTCTCTGCCGCATGCACGAGGTTCCCGCCACCCTGAACGTCTTTTGGGAATGCTACGGCTTGAGCGGCCACCCCCGGGACAGAGGGTGGTGGTGCTTTGCGGCGCGGCGAGGGTGCGGCCTCGTCAAGGATGCTCCTTCCTCCATTCACGGCTGGAAGGAGCGTTTCTTTTTCATTGACGTAGATCCCTCTTGGGGAATCGGAGCAACCTGGGAGACGCCGATGAAGTCCCCGATCGGCTTATCGAGGTTGTCGAGAGAGGAGTCCGATGGCGTTGCCGTCTTGAGGGGGCTGGTTGCCGAGGGCCGGCTTCCCCCGGTGGCCCGCCTTATTTCCGAGGATGCCTTGGTGAACGTCGGTCTGAGCTCGGTCCCCGCCGACCGTGAGCCCGCCACCACTTCTTTTTTAGCTCTTTTCTCCTCTTTCGTTTCTTCTTTCCATCAGTTTCTCAGTCTCCGACCATCTCGTCCTTTTTGCAGAAATCGACGACGTCATGCGGTCGGACAAGGCGACGGCTGTCAGTAGGGCGTCCCTACTGGAAGCGGTCCGGAGGAAGAAACGGACTCCTCCGAGCGGGGTCCCACCGGCGAAGAAGTCCCGCCAGCAGGCGACTCTGACGCCGACAGACGGGTCCGGACCCACCGGTCAGGGGGACGCCGCGGGCTTGGACCGACAGTTGACGCCGTATCAGCCCTCCGGTGATGAGACTACCGCTTTTCCGGAGGCGTCACCCGGGCGCGCCCGAGACGGCCGGGTCGGACGCGATCGGTCCCCAGCCCGGCCTTCGACTCGGTCGGCTTCGGATGATACGAGAAGGAGCGCGCCGAGGCCCCGGCCGAGCGGGACCCTGTCGATTTCTGGAGCGGCCCCCACCCCGAGCACGGTCAGCACGACTCTCCCCCAAGCAATGGGTAAGGGTAAGGCCGCAGAACCACCGTCCGGCTCCGGGGCGAAGTCGGGGTCAGCCTTCACTTTCGCCGGCGCCCGAAACCTCATCGAGACGGTGCTGCTGGAGAGTGACCGTAGGCGGGTCCGGCAGATGGGGATCCCTGACGTCGGGGCTGCCAGCTGCGTCTGTCTCATGTCGGTGAGTGTTCTTCTGGCCGCTTTCGTCATTTATAGGCTCTATTGATCCCCGCCTGACGCCCTCATTTTTCCTATCTCTTAGCTCGCCCAGTACATGATCCGTCTGGAGGAGAGCCACGAGGAACAGGCGAGGCTTCTGGCGAGGGCCGAGAGCCGACTGAAAGCTGTAGAGGAGGGAGGCCAGGCTGCGGCGGGGAGGACGACCAGGGACCTCGAGACGAGGCTCCAGGTGGCCGAAGAGCGGGTACTCGGCTTCGCCGCCCTCGAGAGGCAACTGTTGGAGACTCAGGAGCAACTCAAGGTTGCCTCGGGTCTCGAAGGCGAGATCAGGAAGGCGGAGGAGCGGGCCGAAGAGCAGTCCCGGAAGGCTGCCGACTTCCGGGAGAGGTGGGAGAAGGCCCAGCAGTCAGCCGACGACGCCCGCAACCGAGCCCGATCTCTTGAAGCCAAGCTGGCCGAATTGGAATCGGCCTTGGAGGAGTCCCGCGCGAGCAACCAGGAGCTTCATTCGCGCCTGGAGGAGGCTGAGGCTGCTCGCGTTGCTGCCGAGGCGAAGCACATGGAGGCTCGGGCCGATCTGCTGAGGGTCTCCTCCGAGGCGGACGACCGGATTGTGGCGAAGGTCATGGAGGCGAAAGCTCAGATTACGGAGCGAGCGGAGGCGGCGCTGGCCGAGAGGAGCGCGGAAATCGGGCGTCAGGCGGTACAGGCCTATCGTCAGTCCGCCGAGTTCATCCGTGACATGTCGGACGCGGGGTCCGACTCCTTTGTCTTGGGCTTCGATGAAGGCCTGCCGAGGGTGTCCGCTAGATACCCCGAAATTGACCTGAGTGGGGTCTCCCTCCTCGACTCCTCTTCGATGCCATTGCCTGCTGATTCTCCAACTGTCTCCCTACCCCTTGCGGGTGTGCTCGCCGTTCCCGACCCAGGGGTTCCTCCAAGCTGACCCTCTGTATTTTTCTTTGTTCTTTTCTTTGTATGTTGGCGTTTTGTCATGTTGTATGGGTCTCGGCCCTGATGCAACGAAAGTTAATGCAAACAAAGTGTTTCCTCATTTCACTTTCGTCCTTCCTCTTTTTAACTCTTGGTAGCGTCTCGCCGACTCCTGACTCTTGAAGTTCCTCCGGCACTAGGCCAGGCCTCCGAGGGTTAGGCCTCAGGAAATCCTTCCGGCGCTAGGCCAGGCATCCGAGGGTTAGGCCTCAGGAAATTCTTCCGGCGCTAGGCCAGGCATCTGAGGGTTAGGCCTCAGAAAATTCTTCCGGCGCTAGGCCAGGCGTCCGAGGGTTAGGCCTCAGGAAATTCTTCCGTCGGGGCTTCAGGCTAGTCTGCTCCCGGGATGATCATCGGGTTAGCCTGGCATCCGAGGGCCGAGCCTCGGGAAATTCCGCTCGTTGGTTGGCCAAGGCTGGCGCAAGCCGAGGTGACCGGTCGGGGCTTCAGGCTAGTCTGCTCCCGGGATGATCATCGGGTTAGCCTGGCATCCGAGGACCGAGCCTCGGGGCGTTCCGCTCGTTGGTCGGCCAAGGCTGGCGCAAGCCGAGGCGACCGGTCGGGGCTTCAGGCTAGTCTGCTCCCGGGATGATCATCGGGTTAGCCTGGCATCCGAGGACCGAGCCTCGGGGCGTTCCGCTCGTTGGTCGGCCAAGGCCGGCGCAAGCCGAGGCGACCGGTCGGGGCTTCAGGC
The DNA here is from genome assembly GCF_051530095.1 of Phoenix dactylifera. Lineage (NCBI taxonomy): Eukaryota > Viridiplantae > Streptophyta > Magnoliopsida > Arecales > Arecaceae > Phoenix > Phoenix dactylifera. The sequence continues at coordinate 33,526,186 of NC_143193.1, read as the reverse complement.
TAGTCTGCTCCCGGGATGATCATCGGGTTAGCCTGGCATCCGAGGGCCGAGCCTCGGGGCGTTCCGCTCGTTGGTCGGCCAAGGCCGGCGCAAGCCGAGGCGACCGGTCGGGGCTTCAGGCTAGTCTGCTCCCGGGATGATCATCGGGTTAGCCTGGCATCCGAGGGCCGAGCCTCGGAAAATTCCGCTCGTTGGTCGGCCAAGGCCGGCGCAAGCCGAGGCGACCGGTCGGGGCTTCAGGCTAGTCTGCTCCCGGGATGATCATCGGGTTAGCCTGGCATCCGAGGGCCGAGCCTCGGGAAATTCCGCTCGTTGGTCACGTGCCTGTCGCTTGCCGCTCGACGGGATTTCTCCGTGGCCAGCTACGATCGTGTTTCTCCTATTCTCCAAGCGTCGCCTGGGGAACACCAGAAGGATATTAAATGCTAATTGAGGTGTTACCTGGGAAATCGGATCGCCAGTTGCTGCTTGCAAGGAGTGTCAGTTAAGCGGCCGCGATACGCGCGCTCTTCGAGGCGGATGCGGCCTGGACGCGAGCGGAGATACGTGGGCCGTGGGATACACACCGCCCGGAGTGTCCTGCATGAAGAATGCAATTAAGGAGAACGATGCTTAGGAGATCGTGGGAGGATACGCCTCGAGAGCTGGAATAGCTCCGGATTCGGTGCGCCCGCCTTTATTGGAGCCACTCGCATCGGAACGACCGGGGGGCCACAGTTTGGCTATAAATATAAGTGCAGGTGCGGTGGAGCCTCCCAAGCCGGAGCTATTCAGGTTGCCATGGATCGTGGACCTCCTCTCCGGCGTGTGGCTGGGAAACCCCTGCCGGAGGAACGGGAGGCGCGCCCCTCGCGACTTCCGCCAACTAGCCGTTTCATCTGGGATCAACAAGGAGGTTCTCCCCGGCGGAACTCCGCTCTAGGCGTTTCATCCGGGATCACGCTTCCTCGCGCTCCTCTCCCTTGTATTCCTTCCCTCCCCTTCTCCTGGGGAGGACCGGAATATCCCTTGGAGGTGGCGTTCCTCTGGAGGCAGCGTGAACTCCTCCTTCGTCCACTTCTTCTTCGTCCGTGCCGGCTCTTCGTCTTTTGCGTGAGGCGTCGACGGCGCCTCCGGGGAGAAGCACCCACGCCCGGCGGGGTTGCAGCTGCTTCGGGTGGAGGGTTCGGGATCCCGGATCTTCAACTCTACGGAGTCCCCACCTCTTCCTTATTTTCTTTACTCCCCAATCCCCCTCTGGGAATTCTTTGTAATCACACGAACACGCCATTGTAACCAGGAATTATTGAAATGAAAAGAATTGTACATTTTTCGAACTGTCTTCCTGGCTTTGTCGTTCTACTGGTAATACGCCCGCAGGTTAGCGGAATTCCAGCTCCTCGGAATTTCTCGACCATCTAGGGCCTCCAACTGGTAGGAGCCAGGTCGGTTTACCCAGCGAACCCTATACGGGCCTTCCCAATTTGGCGCCAGCTTCCCACCTTCCGCGGGTTGAGATGCTTTGGCTCGCCTTAGCACCAGATCTCCGATTCTGAAAAGTTTCGGTCGGACCTTGGAGTTATAATATCGGGCCACCCTCCGCTGATACATCGCCATCCGAACCTGCGCCATTTCTCTTGCTTCTTCCAAGAGGTCCAGGTTCCCTCGGAGTTGCTCCGAATTGGCCTCGGGTCGGTGTGCGGCCACCCGGGGCGAGGGGAGTCCGAGCTCCACGGGAACAACCGCTTCCGTGCCATAGGTTAGGCTGAAAGGTGTCTCCCCGGTAGGGGTCCGATGCGTGGTCCGATACGCCCAAAGGACATTCTCGAGTTCTTCGACCCAAGCTTGCCCCGTCCGACCGATTCGCGCCTTAATTCCTTGGAGGATTGTCCGATTTGTGACCTCGGCCTCACCGTTGGTTTGGGGATGCGACACAGATGTGAACCGATGCTCGATCCCGAACTCCTCGCAGAAATCACGGAAATGCTTGTTGTCGAACTGTCGACCATTATCCGAGATGAGGACTCGGGGTACCCCAAATCGGACAATGATATTTTTCTTCACGAACTTCCGGACTTGCGCCTCCGTGATAGTGGCCAGCGGCTCTGCCTCCACCCACTTGGTGAAGTAGTCAATTGCAACAATCAAGAATTTCCGCTGGGCTGAAGCGACGGGGAATGGTCCGAGGATATCCATTCCCCACTGTGCGAAGGGCCAGGGTGCGGTGATTGGTGCCAAGGGGACAGAAGGGACTCTCTGGACGTTGGCGTGGCGCTGGCAGGCGTCGCATTTCCGTACATGATCCTTTGAGTCCTCCAACAAGGTAGGCCAATAATAGCCTTGCCTCATGATCTTGTGCGCCAAGGACCTAGCCCCCAAGTGCGATCCGCAAACGCCCTCGTGGACTTCGCCAAGGACGTAGGCCGCCTCCGAGGGGCGGAGGCACCTTAAGAGGGGGGCGGTAAACGAGGTCCGATACAGCCTCCCTTCATAGAGTACGTAGTGGGCGGACTTCTTGACAAGTCGCCGAGCTTGATCTTCGTCTTCAGGGAGGATCCCTTCGGCGAGGTAGGCGACGAGCGGGTCCATCCAAGACGGCTCCGGATCAATCGCCATCACCGCTCCAGCCTCGCCGATGCTCGGGGCCTCCAGGGTCTCCAGGTAGATTGCCCTCGACAAGTTGTGCGCCTCTGCGCTCACCAAGCGGGACAACCTGTCGGCCCTAGCATTTTCGCTTCTGGGGACCTGCTGGATGTCGACACTGCCGAGATCGGGAATGAGTGTTTGCACCTTCCGGACGTAGTTCTGCATGGTCGGGCTCCGGGCCTCGAACTCCCCACGGACCTGCCCGACCACCAGCTGGGAGTCGGTGAAGACCTTCAAACGCCGGATGCCGAGCTCCCTGGTGAGTTTGAGTCCCATGACTAGGGCCTCGTACTCCGCCTCGTTGTTGGTCACTGGAAATCCAAATCTCAAGGCATACTCGGCTATCACTCCATCAGGACTGGTAAGGACCAGCCCGGCTCCTCCGCCCTCGGGGTTCGACGACCCATCGATGTGAAGCGTCCAGGTCGGGAGGTTGAGGCTGGGCGTTTCCGGCGGTCTAGGTTCCGCCTCCTGCACCGTGCACTCAGCGAGGAAATCCGCGAGCACCTGGGCCTTGATGGCGGGTCGAGGCTGGTAGTGGATGTCGAACTCACCGAGTTTTATTGCCCACTTCACCAGCCGTCCCGCATTTCCGGGGTTGCTGAGGATCTGTCGTAGTGGTTGATCAGTTAAGAGGGTGACAGAATGGGCCTGGAAATAGGGGCGAAGTCTCCTGGTCGCGGTCAGCAGCGCGAAGGCGATCTTCTCAGCCTTCGTATACCGCGTCTCGGCATCCCGTAGGACCCGGCTGATGTAGTACACGGGATTCTGGAGCTTTGCCTCTTCCCGAACCAGCACCGCACTGACCGCGGTTGGGGAGACCGCCAGATAGAGGTAGAGCATCTCCCCTTCTTGCGGCTTGGACAGTAGGGGAGGAGACGCCAGGTATTCCTTGAGCTGGTCGAATGCTGCTTGACATTCGGCCGTCCAGTGGAAGTCTTTCGGGCGTTTTAACACCTTGAAGAATGGTTGGCAGCGTTCGGCCGATTTTGCCACAAATCGTCCAAGCGCGGCGACCCTTCCAGCGAGCTCCTGAACCTCCTTTACTTTGGTCGGAGGGGACATACCTTGGATAGCCTTGATTTTGTCCGGGTTGGCTTCGATACCCCGCTGGTTGACAATGAAACCGAGGAACCTCCCGGCCGAAGCGCCGAAGGCGCACTTCGCTGGGTTCAGCTTCATGCGAAACTTCCGCAAGGTGGTGAAAGTCTCCTCCAAATCCGCGATGTGCTGGTCTGCATGGCGACTCTTCACCAGCATATCGTCCACGTACACCTCCATGTTCCGGCCGATTTGCTCTTTGAAGATTTTGTTGACGAGGCGCTGGTAAGTGGCGCCAGCATTCTTCAGACCGAAGGGCATTACCTTGTAGCAGTACAGCCCCCGGTCTGTTATAAAGGCAGTTTTCTCCTCGTCTTGTGGGGCCATCATTATCTGGTTGTACCCGGAGAAGGCGTCCATGAAAGACAGCAGCTGATACCCGGAAGTCGCGTCGACCAGTTGGTCTATTCGCGGAAGCGGAAAGCTATCCTTAGGGCACGCCTTGTTCAGGTCGGTATAGTCGACGCACATCCTCCACTTCCCGCTCGCCTTCCGGACAAGTACAACATTTGCCAGCCACTCGGGGTAGCTTACCTCCCTTATGAATCCTGCCTCCAAGAGCTTGTCTACCTCCTGGTCGACCATCCGGATCCGATCCGGGGCACAGTGTCTCTTCTTCTGCTTTATTGGTCGGTGGGTCGGGTCGACGTTGAGGGCGTGAGAAATGACCTCCGGGTCGATCCCAGGTACATCGGCCGCCGACCAGGCAAATACATCGGTATTGGCTCGGAGGAATTCCACCAACCGGGCCCGAGCTCCCGGATCGAGATTGGCGCCGACCCGGACCGCCCGGTCGGGGCGGCCTTCCTCGAGGGGGACTTCGACCACACCCTCGGTCGGCTCTCCCTGCCGCAAGGCCACCTCGTCTCTGGCATCAAAGGACTCGACGCTTAGGGCTTCCACGGGCTTCTTCCCTTTGAGGGTTGCTAGAAAACATTGCCGTGCGGTCGGTTGGTCACCTCGGACCTCTCCGATCCCGACCGCCGTGGGGAACCGCATGAGCAAGTGGTACGTGGAGACCACCGCGCGAAGGGCGTTCAGCCCGGGTCGCCCGAGGATAGCGTTGTAGGCCGAGGGAACACGGACGACCAAGAACCCGAGTCGCACCGTGCCTTCTGCGGGTGCGACGCCCGCAGTCACAGGCAGCTCAACGACACCTTCCGCCGGGACAGCGTCACCGGTGAATCCTACAAGGGGGTGGACATTTTGTGCAACAACTGTCTGGACAAGCTCATCTTTTGGAAGGCCTCGTAAAACAAAATATCAGCTGAGCTTCCACTATCCACAAGAACACGCCTTACATCATAGTTTGCCATAGTGAGGGAGATCACCATGGCGTCATCGTGGGGAGTCTGAACCCCCTTTACATCCTCATCAGAAAAGGTGATTACATTGCCGACCCTCTGCCTCTTTACGACGGCCGTCCCTGACGCTTCCGTCGAGCCCCCTGCGTTCCTCACGGGCCGAGAGCAGCCCCCAGTGATAGTGTGGATCACGCCCGCAACGGGTCGATTCTGCTCCCGAGGCTCCGGAGGAGCCGGGTCGGCCGGACGCGGGTCTGCGGGGGGACGTCGGTCGCTCACATATCGACCGAGACGCCCCCGACGGATAAGAGCCTCGATCTCGTCCCGAAGCTGGAAGCAGTCCTCTGTGTCGTGGCCGTGGTCTCGGTGGTACTCACAGTACGCCCGGGAGGGCCTCTTTCCAGGGATCCTTCGTATCTGTCTCGGGGCCGGGAGGTCCTCCCGCCCCTTGATCTCCATAAGGATCTGGGCCCGGGGAGTCAGGAGAGGGGTGTACCGGTTGAAACGTCGGGGCGGAGAACGAGGGCGTGGGGCGCCGTGGTTCTTCACCGGCGACGGGCTTCTGCGCCGACGCTGGGGCATCGGGCTCCTCCTCTGGCGTGCCTCTTTCCGCCTTTTCTTCCCAAGCTTTGGAGGGATCTCGGCAGCCTCCTTGCTCCGGTGGGCGGCCGCCTCCTCGGCGTCCGCATACTGGTTCGCCCGGGACAACAGCTCTGGGAAGCTCCGCGGCAGGCGTTTGTCCAGAGAGAAGGTGAGCCTGCCCTTCCGGAAGCCACGCTTCAGGGCTGAAAGAGCTACCTCCTGACTCAGGTTCCGGACCTCCAGCGTAGCCCTGTTGAAGCGGGTAAGATAATTCCGCAGGCTTTCTCCCTCGTTTTGCCGGACGTCAAAGAGGGAGTCGGAGACCAGTCGCCGCCGGCTACTGACGGCGAAATGAGTGATGAAGAGGCGAGTGAACTGGTCGAAAGACCGGATTGAGTCAGCCTCCAGCCCGGCGAACCACGCCCTCGCCGGGCCACGGAGGGTTGCCGGGAAGGCCTTGCAGAGAAGGGGATCTGATGCTCCGTGGAGGAGTATAAGGGTCCTGAAACTCTCGACGTGATCCCGCGGGTCTGCCGCCCCGTCATAGGGCTCGATCGCCGGCATTTTGAACCCCGGGGGATTCGGAGTTCGCAGGATCCTCGAGGCAAGTGCCGGCTGGGAGGAGATCTCTAAGTCGGCGAAGGGATCTTTGGAATGGCCCTTCAGGACCTGGAGTTGTCGGTGGAGATCGTCCACCCGCCGGTCCAGGGAGCGCGACCGGTGGGTGGGAGACAAGGAGCGGCGAGTGGGGGACCGACTGGAGCGCGGGTTCCTCGAGGACTGGGGGGTCTGGGAACGCGCCCGGGCCCGCCTCTCGTACCCCGCGCAGCTCCGATGGAAAGGTCCCGGCAGAATAGACCGTGCTCGAGAATCCTCCTTGCGCCGGCGCTCCTCCCCATGGGAGAGGAAGGAGCGCGGGTTGAGGAGGACAGGCGAGCGCTCAGGGAGCAGTGGCTCCTGAGCCCGCTGTGGCGCCCGGGACATCGCGCCCTGCAGATTCTGCACCGCCTCCGTGAGGGTGCGAACCTGCTGGGTTAGCTGGTCGAACTGGGCGGCTTCGACCATCTGAATGGGCGGTGGGACGGTGGAGTGTTGCTGAGAGCGTGTTGGAGATGCAGCGGCCTCCCGGCCAGTGGCGCGAGAGGCCCCGCGACCAGAAGCATTGGAAGCTCCACGACCACCTCGCCGTGCCATTACGATCGCTCTGAGATCCGGGCCCTTCCTCTAGCGCCAACTGTTGCTGGTGGTCCAAACCGAGAACGATTGGCACAGCGGTGTGAACGGGGTTCCCTTTGAGTTGCTTTGGTTGCGCTCCGCCCTCCGCCGTGAAACCTGCAAGCAAGCCTCGCACCACCACCGGGGTAGTGGGGGCCCTCCGACGATCAAGTCAGAGGAGATTAAAGGAGAAGGAGAAGGAGAAGGTAGCAGGTGAGATGATACTCTGGAAGATATATCTTACCCTCCCCCTTCCCCCCCAGCCTCATATATATCAGGCTGGGGGGTTTTTCCGGGGATTCGTCATCGTGTGGCACGATGGGGCTGCCACTGACATGGCCGTTACAGGGCGTCGTGGGGCAGCGCTGGGTACAGCCATGGCAGGGCGTAGTGGAGCTCCGCTTTGTACGGCTGTTACAGGGGATCGTGGGGCAGCGCCGGATACGGCCGTTATAGGGAGTAGTGGAGCAGGGGGCCGCGGCGTGCCTCAGAGGAACAGTCTGTTGTTGTCGAGAGATTGCTTGCTGGATCAAGGGGCAGCCGACTCGGGGTCGGGCTGCGGAGCTGAAGATATCCGACTCGGGGTCGGATTGCTGGATCAAGGGGCAGCCGACTCGGGGTCGGGCTGCGGAGCTGAAGATATCCGACCCGGGGTCGGATCGCTGGATCAAGGGGCAGCCGACTCGGGGTCGGGCTGCGGAGCTGAAGATATCCGACTCGGGGTCGGATTGCTGGATCAAGGGGCAGCCGACTCGGGGTCGGGCTGCGGAGCTGAAGATATCCGACCCGAGGTCGGTTTGCTGGATCAAGGGGCAGCCGTAGTCTTCCTGGGCGCGCGTGCCGGTCACGTGGGGCATGGTGGCTAAGTTCCCCCGTAACACCTTTCATTAAGTTATCAAGCTGACCTCCTAGGTCAATGAAACAATTTAAGACAAGGTAGCCGCACAGCTATTGACCACATCGCCCAATTTTATGAATTTATGATGCGAAGTAATGTAGCTGAAGATGAACGTATGATCTTGAGCCGGTTTCAACGAGGCCTAAATGATGAGCTTAGGAAAGAACTTGTCCTTCGTGAAGTGGCCACCTTAGACCAAGCCTATACATTTGTGCAAAACTATGAGCAATTCTCCAAATCTATGTTTGCTAGGCGCCCTGACACCAGGCGGCTTCCCACTAGTGCCCAACCATCTGGACCCAGACCCCCAGTCGGTTCTGTCCCACCTAAACCCTTTTCTTCTCCACCTATCCAAAATCGAGATATTAAAGGCAAAGGAATTTTAGGTGAACCTCCAAAGACAAGCTCAAGAATTCAGTGTTTTAAATGCCAAGGGTTTGGTCATGTTGCCTCCCAATGTGCCAATCAGACCCTTGTTATTGATGCACAAGAACAGAAGGATGACATAGATAATTTGGAGGAACAAATTTATGAGCCTAATTTAGATGATATTCAAGATGTCGAAGACGAACCTGAGGAAGAATCACACACTTTAGGCTGTATCCGACCTACTCCCCAGATAAGCGCCCACGAACCTGACCAATCCACTATGAATGTAGTAAGGTGTGCAATTACCCAGCCTAAGGAGACTGATAACTGGAGACGAACCTCAATTTTCCACACTTACATTAAATGCAGAGAAAAAGATTGTAAAGTTATCATTGATAGCAGGAGCTGCATTAATGCGATATCTTCCAGCATTGTCGCTCGCTTGGGTCTGACTCCTGTGTCCCAACCTCAACCATATAAGGTCTCCTGAATCGACACGTCGTCCATTAACATTGAGGAACGATGTCTTGTTCCTATTCAAATCCTTTCTTATAAAGACACTGTCTGGTGTGATGTACTCCCAATGGACGTAGGTCATCTGATATTAGGTAGACCTTGGTTGTTCGACCTCGATGTCACCATCTACGGTCGAACTAACTCTTGCTCTTTTATATTCCAGGGTAAAAAGATTAAGCTTAATCCTTTACGGCCCAAAACACTAGATAAGAGTACGAACAAGAGTAAATCAAAGGGGGAAGGAACTCCATATTCTTAGTCCCATGGAATTTGAGAGGAACGTATTTAATGACTCTCCGGTGTTTGCCCTGCTAGTTAAAAAACTTCAGCCACATCTTAAAAGCACATTATCAGCTGAATCCCTCGCTATCCTCGAGGAGTTCAAAAAAGTTTTTCCTGAGGATCTCCCGGATCATTTACCCCCTTTGCGTGATATTCAGCACGCCATTGATCTAGTCTCGGAAGCTACTCTTCCTAACTTGCCCCATTATCGGATGAACCCTTCTGATCATGCAGAGCTCCTAAGGCAAATTAGCGAGCTCCTACAAAAGGGATTTATTCGGAAGAGTCTAAGTCCTTGTGCCGTACCTGCCCTTCTTACTCCAAAAAAAGATGGGACTTGGAGAATGTGTGTAGACAGTCGGGCTATTAATAGAATCACGGTCAAGTACCGTTTTCCTATTCCCCGGCTCGACGATATGTTGAATATGATGGCAGGAGCCACGATTTTCTCCAAGATCGACTTAAAAAGTGGTTGCCATCAAATCCGGATTCGTCTAGGAGATGAATGGAAGACAGCCTTTAAGACAAAAGATGGCCTCTATGAATGGTTGGTAATGCCTTTTGGCCTCTCAAACGCTCCTAGTACATTTATGGGAGTGATGACTCAAGTACTACGACCTTTCATGGGCAAATTTTTAGTCGTGTACTTTGACGATATCCTTATTTATAGCCAATCTAAGGAGCAACATTTAAGCCATTTGAGGCAAGTTTGTACGACTTTACGCAACGAGAGCCTCTATGCTAACCTTAAGAAGTGTTCATTTTTCACTCCTCACGTAAACTTCTTAGGGTATATAGTCTTCTCTGAGGGTTTATCTGCTGACCCTGCGAAAATCACTGCAATTGTTGAATGGCCTGAACCTAAGAATATTACTGACATCCGTAGTTTTCACGGCCTGGCCACATTTTACCGTCGTTTCATAAAGGGGTTCAGTACACTTATGTCACCTATCACAGATTGCCTTAAACGAGGTGATTTTCAGTGGATACGCGCAGCTGCTAAAGCATTTCATGACATTAAGAAAAGAATGACGGAAGCGCCAGTTATGCGACTCCCTGATTTTAGCAAAGTTTTTGAGGTGGAATGTGATGCATCTGGCTTAGGAATAGGTGGTGTGCTTAGTCAAGAACGTCATCCTATAGCCTATTTTAGTGAAAAGCTGAATGAGGCTAGACAAAGATATTCCACCTATGACAAAGAATTTTATGCAATAGTCCAGGCTCTACGGTATTGGCGACATTATCTCCTTCCAAATGAATTTGTTCACTATTCTGACCATGAAGCACTTCGTTTTCTTAACTCCCAAAAAAAACTTAATCATCGACATGCCAAGTGGGTTCAATTCCTCCAGGATTACATTTTTGTCCTCAAGCATATGTCAGGTGCTGCGAACAAAGCTGCTGATGCGCTAAGTCGACGAGTAACTCTGTTGTCCGCCATGTCTGTTTCTATCACCGGTTTTGACAGACTTAAGCTCAATTACTTGTCTTGCCCAGATTTTGGCCAACTCTATAATGGCCTAGCTGATGGACAAGGACCTTTGATTGATGGTGTTTATCTTCAAGACGGGTACTTGTTCAAAGCTTCCAAGCTCTGCATTCCGTGAATTTCCGTACGCGATTTCTTGATACGGGAAGTGCATGCCGGCGGTCTCGCTGGACATTTTGGACGTGATAAGACCATAGAAGAAGTTGAACGTCAATTTTTTTGGCCAAGTTTGAAACGGGATGTTGCTAAAATTATGGGACAGTGTCGCACGTGTCAACTAGCTAACCACGAAAAACAAAATACTGGCCTCTACACTCCGTTACCTGTCCCAGATCGCCCTTGGCTTGATCTTAGTATCGACTTCGTGCTCGGCCTTCCTCGCACTTTTCGGAAACATGATTCCATTTTTGTGGTTGTGGATCGTTTTTCTAAAATGGCCCACTTCCTCCCTTGTTCCAAAACTTCTGATGCCTCTCGTGTAGTCAAGATTTTTTTTGATGAGATTGTTAAGTTATACGGTTTACCAAAAACCATTGTCTCCGATAGGGATGTCCGCTTCATGAGCTATTTTTGGAAAATCTTGTGGCATATGGTTGGCACCAAATTTAAATTTTCTACTGCTTATCATCCTCAAACCGATGGCCAAACAGAACCGAAGTCTAGGTAACCTTCTGCGAAGTCTAGTAGGGGATCACAATCGAAACTAGGATTCTATTCTGCCTGTCGCCCAATTTGCATATAATTCGTCGGTCAATAGATCTATCAGGATGAGTCCATTTGAAGTGGTCCATGGTTATAAAGCTCGCAAACCTGTAGATCTCCTACCTATGTCCCCCCATATTCGCATTTCTGAGTCTGCACATGCATTTACACAACACATTCATACTCTGCATCAGGAAATTAGCAAGCGTATTCATATGAGTAATGCTCAATATAAGCTACAGGCTGATTCTCATAAGCGAGATAAACAATTTCAAACTGGGGATTATGTTATGATACGTATTCGGCCTGAGCGGTTTCCATCTGGAACCGTCAAGAAACTGCAGGCTCGTAGTGCTGGGCCCTTTCGGGTATTGCAATGAGTGGGCACTAATGCTTACGTTCTTGATCTTTCCTCTGATTTTGGTATTAGCTCCACTTTTAATATTGAGGATTTGGTTGCTTACAAGGGCCCCCTTTCTATTCCTACTGATCCTTTCACTCAGCCATCACTTGAGCTTGATGATACTCCTATTCTTGATTCCATACCATTTCCGACCCATCTAGCTTTACCACCAGCACAAAAAGAACATATTGATGCCATTTTAGATGAGCAGACTGTTTCTACCAGTGATGGGGGTGTTCAGCGTTTCTTGGTTCGCTGGTGAGGACGCCCGGAGTCTGATGCTACATGGATTACACGTGCGGAGTTACAGCGCATTGACCCAGATCTCTTGGAGTATTACCAGAGTCATTCATCGGGGTCGACTTCTTCTTACCCGGGGGGAGTTGGTGCGGACACGAGTACTGGACTGATTATTTTGCGGGATCATGGTTGTCGCAGGAGGACGGTCCAGCCACTTTCATTGTGGCTGGATTGATTGATGTTATTTTTTATTATTTATTTATTTTATGTGGTTAGGATTAATTTGCATATTGTCTTTTGAGGATCTTTTTCGAATTGTTTTCTTCGTTGGGACTTATTTGTTATTTTGTGGCCCTATATATATATATAGGGCATGCATTTGTTTATTTTTCGATGAATTAATGCAAGAAAATTAGTCTTCTTCTTCCTCCTCTCCTCTTTTCTTCTTCTTCCTCTTCTTCTCCTCTTTCATGCTGCCTTCCATCCCTTACATCCGTCCTGCATCACAATTCCTTCCCTACTATCCCAACAGAGCATCCGGCCAAAGCTCACCTCAAAGGTTCCAAAGTACTGAGGGACATTGCAAATGGGTCTGGCCCGAGCCAGACCGCTTTGTGGCCTTGGCCATGCTAGGCGCGCCGCAGCAGCGGCCTCCTACTAATCCAGCAGGGCATCCACCCAAAGCCCACCCCGAGGGTTTGAAAGTCTGAGGAGCATTGCAAATGGATTTGGTCGAGTCGTGGCTTTGGCCGAGCCATGGCCTTGGCCATGCATCGGGCGCGCTGCTGCAGCAGCCTCCTACTATTCCGGCAGGGCATCCGCCCAAATCCCACCCCAAGGGTCCAAAAGACCGAGGAGCATTGCCAAGAACCTCGCTTGGGTGCGCGCCCAGCTTTCCAAGATACGCGGCCCGGTCAGCCAGATCCCGCGAGCCAACCGCAGCCAACTGCAGCCAAAGGACAACTGCATTCCAGCAACTGCATCCAACCTTGCAGTCTATAAATATCCTTGAAGGGCAGAAGTGTGGGGCATCCATCCAAATTGTGAAGAAACCTGTGGATAGTCCACTTGTATAATTCGGCCTTAGGGCTTAGGCTAGGGAGAGCCCATTCCTTTGGCTAGCCTAATCTAGTGATTCCTTGATTAGGCTAGCCAGAGGAATGTCTACCTCTGCTAGATTGGGCTATTAGGGATTCTTTTTGAGTCCTTAGCAGATTGGGCTAGTGCGGGAACCTTGTATATCCCACTAGATTTATTTGCTGCACTTGTACTTTATATTCTTCATTCTAGTTCAAATGAATAACCACTGTGCAATCAAGTTCCATCCATCCAAGTTGTGTTCCAACTAACTTAGGCGTAGGATTCTGCTGCCATTTTCAATTTCTATGAGCAACCCTTGGCGTTTATCTTCCTACCGGTCCACGATAGCATTGCAACCCGGCTAGAAGCCAAGCAGTAAAGGAAGGCAATGGTGTGGGGCTTGGGGACCGAGAGCGCCCCTCATTATAGGCCGCATGCGCCCAGCGACCCGGTGCGGCGAGGTTCTTCCACGGCACGCAACAGACCTCACACGCACCGCGGCCGGGTGCGCATGCAATGGACCTCGTGTGCACCACGGCCGGGCGCGCGGTGCCTTGAGCCTGCAGGCCTTCGTTAGCGCCCAGTGCATGGGCCATCCAGCGGGCGCGCACGAGGACCGTACGGCACCATGTGCGCGCATCGTCAACAGCGCGCGCCTCCCAGCCGTCTTGCATGCCCGACCACGTGCGGTGCCCTGCCCGCGTGCAGTCAGCAGTAGCGCGCAGCACCCTGGTGAGGTTCCCTCAAATTTTGCCTTTGATGGCGGCTGAACCAAGGAGGACAACTACTTTCATGAAGCCAAGGTGGAGGCCAAGTCAAACCCAACCTCGCCAAATGCCCACTTGATGTCCATCGAGGTTAGCCATCTTTCCTTGTTGCCACGCCAAGCCGAACCTCACGTTAGGCTTGGCGAGAATCATTCGTTTCCCTTGGCATTGGGCTTGGCACGTGCTAGCCCTGCGCGCCCAGCCAAAGGCCACACGCAAGGGTTTGGCACGGCCATGCCCAATGCAATGGGCGCTCGACCTACTCGGGCACCACAGGACACCGCAAAGAGCAGGTGCACGGCCGGCAGACCGTGTGCACATGAAGGTAGCTGGCGCGCGACCACCAGCCCGTGCGCACACGCATGGAGCAGACGCGCAGCAATCAGCACCGCGTGAGAGCGGCCACGGTGCCTTTGGCCCAGGCGGCTAGGGCGCCCCAGGCCTCGGCCATCGCGCGCGCGCACAAGGAAGGAGCGTGTGACAAGCAGCCCCACGCGCGCGCGGCCTTGGAGCCCCAGGCCCAGACCGGCGGCGCGAGCTGCCTTGGCGCCCCAAGCCCAAGCCGGCGTGCGCGAGCGCACACACATGGAGCGGGCACGCGGCAAGCAGGCGCGCGCGTGGCCCGTCTGAGTCAAGCTGTTGGAGGGCGGCTGTCGGCCCCAAGTCGCCACACCAAGCCTTGTACCTTTGCTCCTTGCGGATGCTTTAGAAATGTAGGAATGCGGGCCGAACGGGTAATGCCGATTGTGTGCCGAGCTTGTGCCGCGGTGTGCCAAGCTCTTAAGTGACTGTGGGAACTAAGGCAAGGGGAGAGCCTACTGGCTGCAGCTTGACCCGACCCTTGACTTGAGAAGAAGACAATCACTCACAACAAGATATGTAGAGGAAAGCTTAAAAGATTGGTTCTATTCCCAAATGAAGCTACAAACAAAATATCTAGAGGAAACTATGATTGGTCTCCCCTAGCCCAAGTCCAAGAGCAAGCTCCAGGACCGAATAAAATAGGGCAAAGCCCTCCCAAGCCTAAGGCCGAAATACAAGAGACTACAATGTTCAAAGATCTAAGATTCTCCAATGGTGCCTCTCCAAGGCTTATTTATAGGCTTCCAAGTCCCCATGTGGCTGCCCAAAGAGGAGGCTAAGGCATGGCTTCCTAGGGCCTAGACATGGCCAAGGCCTCGGTGACATGTGGCACAAGGCTGCAGCCCTTTGGCACGGCTGATGGCATGGCTGCAGTGGCTGGGCTATGGCTGCTGTTCTGCAGTGGCTGGCAGGGTGTAGCATGCCTTGGCAAGGCTGGCAGCAAGGTTTGGCTGGGCTGGCAGCAAGGCAGGGCATGGTGGCTGCTGACTTGGCTATGGCAGGCTGCTGCAGGTCTTGGCAGCAGGCTGGGCAAGGCATGGCTGTGGCAAGGCCTTGGCAGGCCAATGGCAGGTGGCTGAGCATGGCTGCAGGGCTTGGCATGGTGCTGGCAGGGGCTGGCAGGGCCATGGACATGCCTGGCAGGGCTGCAGGCCAAGGCAGCAGGCCATGGCATCGCTACAGGGTGGAATGGCCCTTGGCAGGGCCCGGGAAGATGGCTTGGCTGGCCTGGGCGCAAGGCATGGTGTTGGCAGGCCATGGCTGAGGTGTCGTAGGGGCTGGCAGGCTGGGAGCATAGCCTGGCAGGCAGGCGGCCAGGCGGGCGGCATGGCCTTGGCAGGCCGCTGCAGGCGTCCAGCATGGGCGCGGCAGGGCTGGCTGTTGGCCCGCGGGGCTTTGCGGTCCCGAACCCCGCAAACCCCCGTACTTGCATTATCCGACTTCAGCAAGCCATTTCATGTCTTCACCGATGCAAGCAACGAGGGAATTGGCGCGGTGCTAGCCCAAGACAAGCGGCCACTAGCTTATATTTCCAAAGCCCTTGGGCCGTAGAAGAAAGCAAGGAGCACATATGCAAGGGATTCTTGCCATGTGTCTCGGCCGGCTGGCTTTGGTCGGGCGCTGCCTTGCAGGGCTTTCCTTGTTTGGCTCTCAGGCGCACGCGTGTTGGCTGGTCCGGGTCCAATGTGCGCGGGATCGGATTACTTGCTGTGTCCTTGGCTGGGCCTGACCCGTGCGCTGACCTTGGACTTGTTTGGCTTGGGTGCGCTCGGCCAGATGCAGCCTCGGCCGAGCCTTGCGCTTGCTGTGCCTTCTATGCGTGCGCGCCCAAGTGCGCACGCATGAGCTGGTGCCCCTGGTTGCCGCTCGTGTCCATGCCTATGTCTGGCATGTGCGCAACCCATCGTTGCGCGGGCGCCAAGTGCCCGCGAGGAGCGGGGAGGCGGCCTTGCTGTGCATTGGCCATCCCTGGGTCTGGCAAGGTTCGGGCGTGCCAGGCGGGCGCGGGCGCTGGGCGCGCGCTGGTGTGCGGGGCCTTGGGTCGGCCTGGCGCTCGGGCGTTGGCCGGCCGGGTTCTGCTCGGGCGCGCGGCTGGGCGTGCGCGCGGAGGGCTGCGCGCTGCAGGGCGTCGGGCGCATGGCTGCGCGCGGGCGGGCGTGCGGTCACCAGGTCGCGCGCGGGCTGGCATGTGGGCTGGCTGGTGCGCGCTCTTGCTGGCGTGCGCGCTGGTGGCCGCGCGTCGGCAGTGGTTGCGCGCAAGGGGCTGTGTATGCCGGGGGCTGGCTGGGCGTGCGGTTGGCTGTGCGCTGCTGTGGCTGGCTGGGCGCGCGGTCGGCCGTGCGCTGCTGCGGTGAGCGCCGAACCTCACGCAGGCGTTGGGCATGGCCAGCGCGGGGCTGAGTCGGTGGCTGGCATGGTAGGCCACTGCTTGGGCAGACCTCCAAGCCGTGGATTTGGCCCGTGCGATGATCTTGGCCGAGCTTGGCCTTGGCTGTGCTTGTTGGTATTTGGCTCGACGGGCTGAGGTGGCTATCACCATCCTGCTGTGCGGTACGGCGGCACGCACGCAGCCCCCTGCGCGCGTGATGGAGACCTCAGTCCGCCGAGCCCCAATTCGGAACATTTGGCCGAGCCCAACCTCGGCCAAGTCTAAGAAGCAGCTAATATCCACTGCTTGGAGGTCTGCCTAAGCAGTGGACAGCAGCTGGCTCAGCCCCGCGCAGGCCATGCCAAGCGCCCGCACGAGGTTTTGGGCCAACCACAGCAGCTGCGCGGCCAACCGCGCGCCCAGCCCGCAGCAGCCGTGCGCAGTGCCCTGTGCGCGCCCCTGCGTGCTCCCAGCCGTCAGCCGGGCCGGCCAACGCCCCAGCGCCAGGTCGACCCGAACCTCACCCGGACTGGATTCAGGCGAGGTTCTGGCACCAAAACCTCACCCCAGCCAAAGAGGCTCGGTGCACTGCCATGACACTAGCCCACGCCGCGCCAGCATCCAGCACACGCGCAGCACCTAGCTGCACGCATGCCACTGAAGGGCATGGACATGGGTGATGTCCAAGGGCACCCGCCCGTGTGCACGCACCTAAGCACGCGCGAACGGAAGAAGAAGACCCGAGCGCGACAAGTCCAAGGTCCGGCCAACCGACCGAGTGGCCGAGCTCAATCCAAACAAGCGGGTCAAGGGCGACAGCCAAGTTCAAGCCCGCGCACATTGCGCCCAAGTCAGCCAAGGGTGGGCCAAGCAGGCGCTCAACATTTGGCACATGTGCGCCCAACAAATAAGGCAAAGATCTGGCCGAAGTCCAAGTGGCGCCCGATCAAGCACTGCAGCCATCAAGACAAGTGCGCCCGGCCTGAAGCAGCAGGTCGAGATACATGGCAGCACGCCCAGCAGAAGTGCCCAGCAATGCGCACGGCTATAACTGGCCGTGGCACATGGCAGCACGCCCAGCAAGGCGCGCGGCCATAACCAAAGGGGCCCATGGCAGCAGCCCCAGTAGCGGCGCCCAAGCATCCGCCCAGCCAGATCCCATGCGCATCAAGGCAGAACCAAAGGGGGAGCCCGCAGGCTCTCCCATAGAGATTTGGCGAGCAGATTCATGGGCGGCCTAGATGCAGCAGGCCGCCGAACCAATGGCCAGCAGAATGCCATGTCAAGGATCCGCGTGAAGGGGCAACAAGCACAAGGCACATCTTCAGCCCGACAGCAAGCCAAGCATTCAAACCACAGCGGACACATGGCAACCGGTGCAACCATCGGCATAAAGACATTCCTTCCTTGATAGGTTGGAATTCAAATTCAAACCGAAGCCGGCCAAGCACCAACTTATGCAACACATGGCTAAATTAGTTTGAATTCAAATTCAAATTGATTTGGCCAAAGTAGAAAGCTTTTGAATGTTGAAGGCAATCTGCCAATAAGGCATTAGGCCTATAAGAAGAGGCCATTAGGGCCGAGCCAAGCATCTTATCATCTATCATATTTTGAGTCATTGTAAAGGGTTATCCCTTAGGTCCCTTAGGGGTCATTTGGCCGAAAGGCTTGGGCTAGGGTGGAGAACATCACTCCCCTTAGATTGTTCTTAGGATAGGCAAGGACACTTCCCATCCCTTGGCCAACCATTCCTTGTAATTTCGTTGTCTTCTTGGAATTGAATCTCAGTTATTTCCCCACATCATTGATTCATTTCCCTTGCCGAATCCCTTGTGTGGACTAGTTTTGGTGAGGGCCAAAGGCAACAAGAAGAGCTGCGTTACCCACAAGTCGGTCCCAAAGGCACAAGCCAACCGAATCACTTCATCCTTTTGGGCGATTGGGCCGGGGATCGGGACCGCAAGTCCCTGGGTACCCAACACTGGTGCTTTCATTGAGAGAATTCTTCAAGGAGATCGTCGGGAGCTCGACTAGTTGAGACCCACGGAAGGTCGATCTCAAGAGGTAACGCATTCTCTTTCGAATCTACATTGTTCATTGCAATTCTTATGAGATCTGAAAATTAGATCCATATTTTTCATTGTTTATCTTGTGAGATCTAGTTTGGGGTTAGAATTTTTATCTTGTGGTGAGTGAAAGTTTTTGTAAAGGAGATCGGATTATTCTTCACTTTGCTCAAAAACTAGAAACTTTGCCATATGGGGAGGCTACTGGTAGTACCCGGCAATATGCAACCCAACTATTCGGTGCTAGAGAACTAAAAGGCCGGCACGGGTGAGGCTACTGGTAGTAGCTCGTGTCGTAACCGCTCTACACGGGATAGGGAGCAAGTGATTCAACAAGACGAATCTTGTTGGGTTGAGTGCTTAAAAATTCTGTATTTTTACCATCCTTGTACAACCCGCGAGGGTATTTGCATTTGCTTCGTAATACTACTCATATTGGAGGGCTGGATCATCCTTTGGGTGACGGCCATCGGAGGTTTGGAGTGGTTTTCATAAGGGAAAAAAATAGAAGAGTTGTGATGGAGTCAGGTGGAGATTCTAACAACCAAAAGTTGATGGAAGCCATAGAAGGGAGTAGTGCTAGGCTAAGCAATATCTTGGAGAATGTGATGGAGACATTGGCCGCCATGAGGAGGGAGAGCAATGCTAATGCCGAGAGGCTAGAAAGAAGATATGGAGAAAAAGAGAGTAATGGTAGTGATGGTCTTCAAAATGAGAGAAGAAGAAGAGGGAATAGAGTAGAAAGAGGAGAACAAGCATTTGAAAGATGGGCCGATGATATCCAAGAGGAGGATCGGCCAAGAGAGTATGAAGGGGAGGAGAGTGAGCCCCAAAGAAATCCTCTACATCGAAGGCCTTATGGCCGGAGAGATCGGGAGGAAAGGAGAAGAAGAGATGAAGATGATGATATTAGGGTTTTGGATCATCATGAAAGGATCCGAAAATCGAAGATTGATTTTCCTACATTTGGAGGAGGAGATCCATATGAATGGTTAGACAAAGTGGAGCAATACTTCCTAGTGTATGAGAGCCCTAGAGAGGAGAAGGTGACTTTAGCTAGCTACCACTTAGAGGGGAGAGCCAATAGGTGGTGGAGGTGGCTAAGGAGCATCTATGCTAGAGAGGGGAATCGGTTGGGATGGACGGAATGAGTTCTTGGAACAATGGGGACCATCTCCAACCATCAATCATCATGGCCAATTGGCCAAATTGAGGCAAGAAGGCAAAGTGCAAGACTACATCGACCAATTCCACCAACTTCAAACAATGGTGGATGGGTGGTCCGAAGAAGCACTCCTTGGTACTTTTGTTGATGGGCTCAAGTCATGGCTTTCCAAAGAGATCAAGCTCAAGCAGCCCTCATGCCTTCAAGATGCAATGAGGATGGCCGAAATCCTAGACCAAAGTGGCTTCCATGACCGGCGGCCAAACAAAGAACCATCCAACCGCAAGGACTCCAATCCCTTGCGAATGAAGCCTCAACATTCTGCAGCAACTCCCTCCAAACCACAGCAACATGATGTTAGAAAGCTCAATCGAGAGGAGTTGCAAGAGTACATCAAGAAAGGCCTATGCTTCAAGTGTGGTTCCAAGTGGGAGAAAGGCCACAAATGCAAGCCCGGCCAATCCTTCGCCATCCACCTTGTGAGCAGCAAAGATGAGGCCGATGAAGGTGCTACATCATCCTCCGAAGGTAGCACCATTGATGAAGAGAACCATGAAGTCGAAGCCACGAGATTCGCCCACGAAAATGCTGAAGTTTCCTTGCATGCACTATCCGGAGTGCAACGCCCATCTACTATGAGGATGATGGCATGGATCGGAAGACATGAGGTGTCCCTGCTTGTTGACAACGGGTCCTCTTGATGGATATCATTTCATCATGTGTCTACCCAAAATCTGTTTTCTCATATTTTACATGCTAATGAAAAGCTTTAATCTTGAAACCTAGTTCCTCATTCAATATGTTGATGATAAGAGGAAATAAATAAGGCTAGAAAAACAAGGAAACAGGAAGAAAGAGCGAGAAAGGATCCTTTAACTCTGATACCAAAAGTAGTTATCAACTACAGAAAATAAACAGTAAGAACATATGATAATAGAGAAAATAGAAGACTACTAGAGATAGAAGAATCAGTGGAAAGAAGTACTAAAGAGAGAATAAGAGAAGGGGAGATAAGATAGGTGAACTATGGCTTCTTTTCTTTCTTTCAATCAAATCATCCCGAAACCATATGTGAAAAGTGAAGATTACTAGTTTATAGACTTGACACCCTAACATTGTTAAATCTTGGCCCTTGAACTTGAAACAAATCTTAGTCATCAATTAAAACATAAGAAAAAAAAAATCTGAAAGAAACAAAAGAGCCTAGTTAGTTGCTGCTACTATACTATGAATAGTTCTTGCTACCAAGGTTCGCCGTCTCAGTACCGAACTCCATACTGGTTGTACGGGACAGTACGAAATTTTTTCGACGTACCGAATGTCGGTATGCCATCCGTACCGGGTACCGGTACCGAATTGGTACGGCATGGCACGCTCCCTACCGTCCGATTTTGGCCGATACGGCGAACCATACATGCTACAGTTCATGAATAGTACCTATGAACAGAACCTGCTACGGTAATGCTACAGCAATTTAACATTGAAGGCCTTTTAGTCATAACTACAACTCTGTTGAAACATGGACTGCTTGGAGTTTTAAAATTGGTACTCTCCCATATCAAAAAGTCGTCGTTGAATTAGGTGAAGTGGGAGAAAAGGGAAGGAAGGAGGTTTTCTCCAGTATATTCTGTACTATCCCAGAACTAAACAGCCATACAAGTTCATCTTACAAACAATTTGCTGCTTTGGCTATTTTATTATATTTCAGGTGTTATTGGCTAGTTTATTTATCCTTTTTCTGTAATCTTTAGATGGAAGTCTTGTTCTCCTAAAACTAGTGGATCTTTTATCTGCTTTAAATCATTTGTTCGTTTATTGATGCAGCTATGTTGATCCGGAGGCTGTCATTGGTTGTGATGACGGCAGAGCCCGTATTTTTGATATGTACAGTGGGAGCTGCTCTCGAATCATTAGGTACATGTTGGAAGAACAAGGAATCTCATGTATGATGTATGCTATGCATTTTTATTTGTTATTACAAGATGTTGCTTTTTGAGCTTATTTAGGTCCACCAATATTTCGGAGAAAAAAGTCATTTTCTCCAAGCATGTTTTGTTAGGTACTTTACAGTTCTTATTTTTGGTCTAATGTGTTAGTTACATGCCAAATAACTTCTCTCTGTCATTTTTTACATAACAACTCGCTAGATTGCTTCATCATTCTGTTTTACTATAAAATTGCAAATGAAATATGTAACATTGTCCCACATAGCTGATGACCTTTTACTCGTACTCTGGGTTCAACACTTTTGTAGAATGCACTCTGGTCCAGTGACGTGCCTAGCAACTGATGACCAATTGATCCTTGGTGGTTCTACATTTGGAAGCGTAACTCTTGCAGATCTCTCATCTGGTGAACGATTGGGATTTCTAAAATCATCTTTTTCACCTACAGGTGATCGTCATACAAGCAGCTTATAATTAATATGACATGTTTATATGCTATTGAATTGCTCAGGTATTGGCCATTTCACTAAGTGTATTTTGGCCATGGGTACCAGTTAAGAAGCTATAACGCTAACTGGAAAGTAGGATATGCTTTTATCTGGAAAGGGTCTCTGATCATTATTTAATGGCTAACTTTTGCAAAAATACAAACAACAATGAGCCAGCTATTGCTCAAGTTCAGCTTCTCAACTATTTGATGTACTTGCTTTATACTTCTTCCTCCTGGGGTATGCACTAAATTCTCACCAAGGGAAGCTGAATGTATTTTTCCACAATATAGCTCCAAACATAAAGGGTATTGATGTTATGACCCCTTTACTTAGAGATTGTGCATTTGTCATCATGTCACTTTCTTTAAGTCAATTCCTTATTACTTTTCTTCATTCAAGATCATTCATTTGTGGATATTCCTCACCTTGAGCCTCTTCCTACTTCATCTCCCACTTTGGATCCCTTTCCTATATCTTCTTCCCCACTCTATGCTGCCATCATCTAATTTATGTGCCTTATCTGTTCCAACTACATGGCCTCCTATCGATCACACTTATTTGTGTCATCCTCGACCACTTCATAAGTCCTATTTTTCTAGACATCCATCTTGATGCTCCACTTGATGCTTGCCATCAATCAGCTATTTCGCCTAGTTTGGATGATGGTCCTCTAGTGATGCCTTGTCATAATCTGAAGATTTCTCAAGTCTCAACATTCTCTTGCTTGCTATGCTTGGCTTATGATTAATTTTTATACTTCTGAGTTCAAATCCTTCCTTGTGACTATTTATACCCCCGTGGGCCCCAGTCCAACTGTGAGGTTGTTCAGCTACGGAGTAGTGTGCTGCTATCTCTAAAGAGCCATGTGCTCTGCAAGAAACTCATACTTGGGATCTTGTTGCCTTTCCTGCTGAAAAAAGGTTGGAAGGAGGGTTTATAAAATTAAAACGGTTCCGCAGAGTGCTATAAAGCTTGCCTTGTGGACCAAGGATTCAATTAGGAGTATGGTATTTATCTTGAAGAAACTTTTTCTCTTGTTGTGAAGATGACTTCTATTCATGTTCTTGTGTTGCTGTAGCACGTGGATAGCCTCTTTCTTATTGATGGTGGGCTGCTTTCTAAACCCACCCATTATCAACAACTTGTTGGAGCCCTTGTCTATCTTACTATTTCTCAACTAGACATTGCTCATGCTGTTTGTGTTGTGAGCCAATTTGTCAGTGCTTTACGACCTATTCATTATGCTGCTGTCTTTGTCCTTCGATATCTTCATGCAACCATTACTTGCTCACTTCTCTTCCCTCTACCTCAACTTTGGAGCTTTGAGCTTATATAGATGTTGATTAGGCTGGTGATCCTATAGATCGACGCTCTACTATTGGCTTTCTGTCTTCTTTGGTGTTTCACATCTCATGGAAAAGTAATAAGCAAGATGTTTCTTGCTCCAGTGTCGAGGTTTAGTTTTCTATGTCAGACACTGTACCAGTGCTTGTTTGGCTTCATCAACTACTCTCTGATATCGGTGTCCACATCTCTTCTCCCGGTCTTTTATACTATGACAACTATAGTGCAATTCTCTGATATGGTAGACCCGCCCTCGTGAAGATATTCATTACTACTCACTTTCGATATTTATCAAGCAAAATCTTTGGGGGAAGCCCAAGCCTGGGGCGTGCATGGAGATTGATTTCCTTTCTTAGGTGAGCACCAGATCGCATTAGGTCCACAAAGTTCCAACACCGAATTACAGTAGGTCCAAGATTTCAGCACCTAGTTACATTGGATTCAAGTGTTCCAACGCCTAATTCAATTGAGTCCTTAAGCGTTGAAGACTCCTAGTTTATTTGGAGTCCATGAGTCCTAGTTGATTAGGAGTCTTGAATTAAAGACTTGGGTCCAACATTGGGTGTGTCCAATGTTAGATTGAGTCCATATCTGGAGTGGGTCAAGTCACATTGGGTTTAGTTATTCCAACGCCTAATTTAATTGAGTCCAAGGCGTTAAAGGATCTTGATTTGCTTTAAGAGTTGTGTGATGAGTCTATGTCATGTGGGGAACAGCTCTAAAAGAATTGGACTCTCTTCCCATGCGGCATGAAGAGTCCAAGCCAACTTGGCGCCTATCCCATGCGCCAAGAGGAGATTCAATTTAGGTAGGAGTCTTAATTAGCAAGTTATTTGATTGAGTCAATTGTTAGATTTAAATTTAAAAGAGCCTGTGTTTGGTTGGAGTCCTTAAAATGTCAAATTATAAGAGTCCATGTTTATCCAATCTCTTACTCTATAAATAGAGGAGGTTGAAAAATAAAATTCAGAATTAATTTGAGTGAAATTTTCTTGAGTTTTTGAGAGCTTTGAGAGCCCTTCACGTGAGAAGAGAGCCTCTTCTCCTTTCTTGGTGTTACGCCAAGAAGAGGTGAAGGAAGAAGGTGCGACTGCATCTCTTCCTCCTAGTTTTGTGGGTATTTAAGTCTGGGTGAGACTCTTCCCTTAAACTCATACTTATCCCTCCTTAGAATCCTTCTTCCTTTAGAATTCCAAGACTCTGTCCACGTTCAAGCCCCCTGCCCTCACATTCAAATCCAAACTAATTTGGGTCCCAAGCAAACTCCATCCGCCCTAGCCCAAGCCAATACAATTCTCAAAATTCAGCCGCCAACCATAGACCCAATTGACATCGATACCTTCCCATCTCCTTCTTCCCCCTTCCTCCATCCAAGAACCCTAGCCGCCATTGCCAAAGGAAACAAAAAAAAAAGAGAGAGTTTCAGCCCTCATCCACAAAATCCAGCAACACCCATCTCCGACTGCATCATAGACCCACCTTGAGTTTCAAGGTGGGTGTTAGAGATAGTACACCGCATACGTACTCTTTATATAGTCATAGTTTCTATTTCCTTTTGTATATTTTCTATGTGTTGTCCTCACTGTGTGGTGACTACATACACCTTGTATATATATTATGTTGAGCCATGCCCTTAAAAAAGGGTGGCCAAGTGTAGGAGGCTAGGGAGTGTCTGATGTTCACAACCTTACCCTTGCATGCATAGAGGCTGTTTCTGTGTTTCGAACTTGTGGCACCTAGGTCTCACAATGGAGTAACTTTATTGTCGCACCAAGAGTCACCCTCCCTTGGTGACCATGTGGCAATTTCAATCACTCACTGAGGAATCAAGAACAATGTAGTAATATTCATGTTATTCAAGGTTGCCCATGATAGGCCATGTAAACAAGCATGCATGTGAAGTCTCCCATTTCTTCAAAATTTTCATGGACCTCCCTAAAGTAGTCATATTATTTATGACATACCAATGAAAATCTGTTTAGTTTTTTAAATTGTTGCTTTTGTCCTTTTTTTTTATTGATTGGAAAATTCTACAGTCATATATCACTTAAAATTATCAACCTTGTATGTAGTATTGAATCTCAAGCAATTGAATCCTTTTCCGACAGGATGCGTTCAACCTAACCCTTTATGTTTTTCCTAGAAAGTTGATCCTCCATATGAGCTCGTTTTGAAATTAGATTCCTTCAGATCTTTATTTGGACTCGTAAAAGAAGCATAATAATTTTATTAAAACTTTGTTATAGACAATTTATTTCTCTTGAAATTTTTAATATAAAACAAAATTTACATGTACTTTATTATTATTACTGTCTATGCCTGCTATGTAACTGATTTGCAGTTTAATTAATAATTCTGAGATTGCATTGTTTTCACAAAACCTGTATTTCATGTGCAGTCATATGCTTGCTAAATAATTACTATTTTGCACTCTAACAATGTTAAGAACTTAAGATCTTGGGAGTTTTCTTTGTTTTTTAACTTTTTTCTAGATAGAATTAATCTTCTAATATATATAATAGATTTTGTATTCAGTTTGACTCTGTCACTGAAATGCTAGCATATCTTTCTGTCAAGATGATGAAGTTTTTGTTTGAAGCAGGCATGAAAAGCATGTGTTTTAACCCGCATTCATTCTTACTATTTGCGGGATCAACTGCTGGTTATGCTCACTGTTGGGATCTCCGGTAAGTGTCAATTACATAATTGAGCATCATGGAAGAGATTTCATTTTGTGATTAATGGACTGTCTTCATTTTCTTTGGTTTAATGATATGGGTTAATCATTAGAAAGCCTATGGATTTCAAGTTCCTAAAGTGATGTTTCCCTAAAATATAACTGTTTCGTATTTTATTTGTTAGCATGCTATGCTAGATCCATCATATGAATCTATTCTAAGAGACTTCTATGGTTCTATTTGTAAGATAAATTGTTAGATACAATATTAAACTCTGGTCATATTCAAAACAGTTGTATATGAAGGGTTCTCAGTTCTCACCTATTGTAAATTATATGAAGATAAGTATTTCCCTCGCATTAATGGATTATTGTTTCAGTTTATTTGTCTGACTCTTTGCTATATCATTTTACAAACTTTCAGTATTGCAACACTTCTTTGCCTATCATGCAGTTGTTGGAATCTGGATGCCCATCATCCTTTGTTGACTATATGTCATCAAAACATCATGAAATCATTAGATATTGGTCCTTTTTGGTATTTCATCATGGTTCTTTTATCATCTTTGTCTTGAAATTTGATTGTTAGTCTTCAACATTTCTAACTGTTTCCTAACTTAACAAAAATTCTCTCTGAGTCTTGGCCCAGAACAATAATGCCTCTCCTTTTTGTCCATTGACATGTTCTATAAATTGTTCGTTGGGAGTGAACAATGTAGATTATCCTACAATTTGAATTGCATAGTTGTTCCATGTTTAATTTAATGCAAGATAATATAAAAGCCCACAATCCTCACTAGAGGGTGCCTCCTTTATTGATTGGACTTGGTGCTCCCCCTTCAAGTTCTGTAATGTCAATGGTTTCCACCTAATAGATTTGCATGAGTGTTGCTTCTTAATCAGTTTGTCACTTTTTTGCTTTATCTTTGGAACTTGGATTATTTTTTGCCTTCTTAGATTGTTTTCTTGGGTATTACAAGCTCTGGACCTTGGCCTGGATACATTATTCCATGTTCACTAATAGTTGTTTGAGCCTTTCAACAGATTCTTTATCTTTCTTTTTTCTTTTTTCTTTTTTCTGGTGGTCTTATGGGTATTTAATGTTTCCTTGTTACCCATTTTAATTTTTGACCCATTAAACATGTTGTTCGGCCTTTTCTTCTTTAACTTTATATGGTGTCTTATGGTTTATTTATCTTTTTTTTTTTTACTTTTTTAGACTATGGTTTTTTAATCTTTAGTCTCATCTCAGGCAATGATCGCATAGTGGCTCTGTACAGTCAGTTAACTGATGTGACTGGTTTTTTTACTTCATAGTTGTACCTTATGTTTCATGTTAGCCAAGTGATGTGGGAAAAGAATTATGTAGGGTAAGATCATGAAATACAAGCAAACAATAGATCCAGCATTATCCATATACGGTGTCATCAACATCGTAGGATTCAAATACATACATGATTTTGACAGACTCGGATAACTGAGTAGACTAGAGAAACTCAATAAAGTCTGCAAAAGACAACATATTGCACTGCAACCTTTTGCTTATTACTAGGATTATCTCTAATTTTCTGTTCATCTACTTCATGAAACATATCCTAGTCGGATCGCATTAACACTGAGGAAAAGATAATTTATTAGGGGACGAGACGTGGATGGTATGGGATGTTGGATTCCTAATGTAAAAGTTATCCTCACCACCACTGTTTGCTTCATGCTGCATGAGACCAATTCTTAGTGTCAACCAAGGTTCGCGGTACCGAACGTACCGACGTACCGGTAACGGTACGGAACCGAGCCGAACCGATACCGTACCGATAGGGCACATTCGGCCTGATTTTGACCCCATCGTCGTTTTTTTTTTTTTTGAGTTTTTTCACTTTTGGATTTTTTTTGATGTTTTTATGTTTAGGTTTAAGGTTAAAACTAGATGATGCAACTTATTGCTTCCAAATGATTCAAATAATGAGATGAAAAACATAAAATATTTTCAAATTAAGATACGATCAATTACATACATTTAAAGCACTCTCGGATATCTAAAATCGGATCGAGTGGCGATGTTTCTCGTCAATATCTGGATCATTAGCATAATATGGAGGCAGATCAACCCATCCCTCTAACCAAGCGGCATTGTAGTCTTGTATGCTCAATCCTCGAGGAATGCGCGTCGGGTCATAAGAACTCTCGGATCTCTCGCTGAAGCTCTGGCTCTGAGAAGATATTTTTTGGCAATTTTTGACTTAATTTTTTTAAGCAATTGAAATGAAATATTAAAAAAACAATGTAGGGGAAAGAAATTTTACCTTATTTAGTTTTTGCTGGATTTTTTTTTTCAAGAAAAACGACGCTCTCCGACCCTTCTAAATTTTTTTCACGCCTTTGTCTTTGCCTTTCTCTTCCTTTCCTCCTCCTTTCTCTCTGCCTTTCCTTCACCTAAACTGACGGATTTGACTTTTAGCATTTGGTCGGCTTTGATAGCCAACCGTTGAGGCACTGTGGCATATAAGCAACAATGGATGTATTCTCTCAAGCTGACTCCTAGTAAGCATGGCTTTCTACTGGTATTTTTTGTTCTATATATTTTAGTCTCGACCCCTTCCTCTTGTAAACAATTCCCACAAAATCCTCTATTTTGAGTTGCGGGCCCAGTTGAAGGACAAGGTGTGGAGGCTGCAGACAGGTGTGGCCCTGGTGCCATATGATATCTATGGCTGAGCTTAGATATGCCAAGGGGGAGCTCCAAGAAATGATGACCGAGAAGTCCAACTTCATGAAACAGGTATAGAGAAGATGTGTCAACCTGGCATCAACAAGCTGTCTTATAAGTATGGGAAAGGTTATTTTGCTCTAGTTAAATATTTTAGTAAACTGTTGAACTAGATGTTCAGTGTTATAAAGATATGCTAAGAAAGTAAAAACAAAATATTTCTAAAAGTATAAATAATGAACCCTTCATCTGTTAAAGCTCTAATGTTTTCTAATCAATAAGTTATAATTTGTTGTGCTACTTTATGATTTTTGCATTAGAAACTATATGAGGGATTCTGATGTACTAGCTAGGAAAGCAGTTATCATGGATAGTCAAGGAGAGAACTAGAAGAGGGAAGGAGGAGACATATAGAAGATGGAGGGTGATTGTTTATTATTATTTTGATGTAGGACCACTTATAAGTAGGCTATAACATGAAAAAGGGCCAGGGGTATAGTTTAAATGACGTTTTCAATTAAATCATTCACACTGTTTTCAAGATCTGAGAAGAGGCGACAAGGAACCTATAGTTCCTGGAAAAGAAAAGGATTAATAAGCTTGCTCTTGGTTTATATAAGCAAAAGAAGGTGGTAGAAATCAAGATGTAGGTCTTCTATTATTGGAACTTAATGATCCAAAGTGATTTAATTTCAAGATCAATAGATAGAGATGCAAAACTAGCTAACTTAGCAGCAGATTCAAGTCAAAGCATGATCTAACATAGAAATATTTCACATAAAAAGAAGTGGAAAAGTCTAACAGCAATCAGATTTAATCAATATGCCTAATCAGCAATCAAGCATAATTTAAATGTGTAAATAGGAAGGTTATATCTTTGACCAATAAATGAAAGATTAGACCCATGGTCTGCCGTACCGGTCCGTACCGGCCGGTACGGGCCGGTACGTACCGGTCCGGCCTGGGACCGGTACCGGATCAGCGTGAAATCCGGTACCGGTAATTTATTGTTGAAGGACCGGTACGGGACCGGTAGGGACCGGTACGGAACCGGTTTCGGACCGGTCCGGGACGCCACCGGTACGCCGACCGGTACCGGTACAGCGGACCTTGATTAGACCTATGCAAATTTGACCTGGCCTGCCTAGCCTGGCCCGATTTATAGAGGGCTGGGGCTGGAGTTTTCAACTAATTAGGCTGGGTCAGGCCTAATGTTATAATGCTTGACTAGTATTCAGACCAGGCTCAAGCTTAACCAAAAACTATATAAGCTTGGCCCAATTTAACTCGAGACTAATTATATTATAATATATTTTTAACTATAATATAATAATAATTTAAAATAAATAGATGTCTCCTCAGTCCTTCAAATCTCCTAGTCTCCTCTGATCTCTCCATCTTCACATCCCTCAATTGCTTTTGCCAGCACCGCTTGCCACCGCACACTCTGCCTTTGTTATTGCTGCTATGGCATCCTCCGCTCCCACTCGTCATCTCTTTTGGGTGTTGCCCTCTTTTTCTTTCCCTTCTCCATGTTTACTTCATGGTGTATGTATGCTGCGACCACTGCATTTGCCTCCACGGTGTCCTTTCTCTCAACCCCATCATTAACACCTTATACAAGATAGTGCCTATCCATCCCCCTTTCCGTTTCTCAGTCATTGCGAAAATCTAGTTGAAGCACAATAGGCCTCGGGTTAGGCTAGGCTGGCCTTAAGCATTAGTCCTAGAGTGGCACTGGTTTCAAGCTAGATGTCTTGGGCCAAAATTTAACTTTTGATATTTTGTCTAGGCCCAGCCAAAAGAATGCACAGTTATTAGAAAGATGAATTATATGTTGTTAAATTCAGATAAATAGCAGCAGCAAATAGATCACATAAGATATTGATTTAGATGTTAGAAATACCAAGGAGAAATGAATATGTTAATGTTGAAACAAGACAATAAGTAGAGGAGAGAGAGAGGAAGTATGGGGAGATACTGCCCTTAACGAGGCTTCAAATAAGCTCTTCTTTTATTCGAAGAAATTTCGGCATACATGATTGTTGGATGCCACAAGCTAGGCCCCATATAAGGCCAATCAGACCCCTATCCTTTCCTAATTTGAGTCAGCGAACAACATATAATAAAATCCCCATTCAACCAACTGTTAATACTTCATAAGACTCCTCACTATTCATACAGTGTAGCAATCATTTTTCATGCTATACTGACATGTGATTGGTATCCAGCCTCTTTTAACTTCAAAAGTAATCTAAAAGTATTATTTTACACCAATGATAAGTACGGGAGTAGTTGTCGAGTTACCCCCGCACACGTTGCGACGATCACAGCGGAAAGACACTCACGGGGTCGTTCATCTCATGAACGTCCTAGGGAACGTAGATTTTAAAAACTTTTCTTGAGTTCTCTAACTCAGATTTATGAAATCTAAAGAAAAGATTAAAATTAAAGACTAGATTAATTTTCAGATCTACTACAATTTGTAATTTATAAAGATCTAATCTTTACCTTTGAGCGGGTAGAACTTCACCGCTATCTGATGATAGTTGGATTTGGTTTGTTTGAAGCCGCACAAGCGTCCGGCCTCTACAGGTATCTACACGAGGTAGATCGTTCCAAGCTCCTTGATCTCACTGGGGTGCTAGCTCCCTTGCAGAGATCGCTTTGATGGCTGATTTTCTCTCCCTTTAATCAACTCCTTGATTACTTTGAGAGGAGGACGAAGAAGGACGAAGAGGAAGAAGAAGAAGACGCCTCTTCTCTTCTTTCTTTTGCTCACGCCAGGGAGGAGGAAGGGGGTTGGCGGCTAATTTAACAGAACTTCCAATGCTCCTAATGTCCCACGCCAGGCCCCCTTTTATAGGCATCTCATACCCATTCAAATAAGGAATAATCTCAATGATAAATCACTCCTTGATTCATTCCTCCAAATTCTACCACATCCCTTACTTAATTCTATCACACTCCTTACTTAAAAGAGATTGGAAAGAATCTAAAGGATGAGCTTGCGCCGTGTGGCAATCCGCGTGAACGAGGAGGGAATGCCCTCCATGTGGCATGTGGGACCAAAGTAGGAAAGGAGGAAGACACCTCCCTCCTCTCTCTGGGCATGTGACAAGGCCGCCTTTTCTCCCCTGTGTGGCCCGCATGAAGGATGGGACAATCCCATCCTTTCATGCTCAAATTTTCTAATCCAATTAGGAAATATTTGGTCCCTCTTGATCAATTGAATTC
Organism: Phoenix dactylifera; assembly: GCF_051530095.1. Lineage (NCBI taxonomy): Eukaryota > Viridiplantae > Streptophyta > Magnoliopsida > Arecales > Arecaceae > Phoenix > Phoenix dactylifera. The sequence continues at coordinate 33,494,246 of NC_143193.1, read as the reverse complement.
TAATCCAATTAGAACCCAATGTGTCCTCCAATTTGATTTATATGAATCCTAATCCAATTAGGATCCAAATTGGACTTCATGAATTAAGTTCCTTATCTAATAAGGAGTTCTAATTAATTAGGCCTTCCCATCCTTATCCAATAAGGTTAAGCGTTAAGCCTAATTTAATTAGGTCCAATTGAATGAATTAAATTTCAATCCAATTGCAAATTTTTCTTCTTTAACTCACTAACTCTTAGTGGATTAAACCAATTGTCAATCAAATTGACAATCACGATTTATTGCGATTCTAAATCGCAATCCAACCGTCGGAACGATCAAAACCTCTATTGTGTGTGACCCTATAGGTTCTATTCTGTCTGGTAGTGAGATAATATCATTGAAACTTCTTTTAATGGGTTGAAACAATTTCAACTCTACTCATCAGAGTTCACTAATCATCAAGTGAATGCCTTTGAGTCCCACAATCCACTAGTGACACCTAGCAACATATAGTGGCAATCCAACAGAACGGAATGAATGAACCTCTAGGTGCAGTTAGCGTATGATGCAGTACCTCTGTAACAACCCAGGACCTTACCCAAAATGGCTAGCCGAAAATTATTATTTGGGCTTCTTGATCCTGTATGAGTATCCAAGATCTACCCAGCGAATAACCGATGTGGGACTAAACACACGCCCGCACAGATCCTCATATACTCCCTCCGTTCAAGCCCTGATGTTCTCGTCAGGCTAAGGGCTCATATCCATTCAAATCTAATCACAAACATCACGATCAGCCCGTGGTTAGCCCCAATGGATCCGTGCTGCAGTGTCCCCCAGTCCACATAGGTTATGGGCCAGGTCCGCTCTGATACCATTTGTAACAACCTAGGATCTCACCCAAAATGGCTAGCCGGAAGTTATTATTTAGGCTCCTTGATCCTGTATGAGTATCCAAGATCTACCCAGCGAATAACCTAAACACACGCCTGCACGGGTCCTCACAACCTCTATCGTGGATTCCGACATAACGGAGGTTATGGATAACTCGTCAAATCCCATCGTCTGTAATATGTTAAATTTATTAGTCTCATAAATCACATAGGATCACTCCTAATCTATCAAGGTCGATAGATCCCATCTAGATGCAATCCTAATCCAACAGTGAACCTACTGCAGCCAATCTGCACCACAAGGACCCTTAGGGCCAATGTTTATGTGCTCGTCAAACTACAGCAACCTCACCGTGATTAGCTGAGGCATCTCAGGTCTAAGTACTGATCATACAACTGCAGCATCAAGTAAGTCACTGACGAGTGGATAGACCTCCAGGTGACTTCTTGCTTTGGTCACGCTCCATACCCTTATTCTCTAATAAGCACTTGCATAGTCACTCCAGTGTCCCCACACTGTGGACTTAAGACTCGTCCATCAAGGAAAGTGATCTGTGCACTAATCTGATGTCCTTCGTGATGATCCATCGATCAGGAGCAATTCAGAAATTAACTACCTAATGACACATGTCTTAAATTCTCAACTCTTGAGAATGTGTTATTATCTTATTAATTTCTAGGACGATTCATGGACACATAATAACATGAATGAACAAAATGCCCAATTTTGTTAATTAATAAAAAGGTCAAGTACAAATTTTATGCCCCAGAACAAATGCAATGCGTCTGCCAAATTGGCTTATAGAGCATACTTCTAACAGTAGTTGTACCAGATGTTCCTTGTAGCAAGGTGGGACCTGAACATACCTCAAATGCTGCCCTAGTTTGCATCATCAGCCCTCTGTAGGTATGAATTGTGATTTGAATGCTTTTAAGCTGATAGGAATTATGCCTGCCTTAGGCATTTGCAGCTGATCTTCAATGATCATTACATTAATTAACTGTAAAACAACTCAACTCAGGTAATTGGGGTAGGGACCAAATGAGGCATCTTTATTTGAGCCGATAACTTGCTGTAGCCTGCTTTACTTTCATTGTTTGGAGGTCTTTGGAAGGTACATATGTGGAGACCTCCATGCTGAAAAGCGTTTGTATCCATGAAGACGTCATGGTGTACCTTTCTATAAAAAAAGCCATGGTTGTTAAGAAGTACATGATGTGACACTGTCTTGCATCCACGACGTGACCAATTATCTAAAACCAAACACCTCTTATGGACTTTAAGATTGGTATTTCTGAGGTAGGCTTGATGTTTAGCTTCACACTACAAATGGTGTTTTGGAGATGAACTTGGTACAATTCCGAGAATCAATCACTATGCTGCATGGTTGTCCATTGCAATGTATTCTTGTCTGAAAAATATTTGTGCAATGTACTCTTTTGTGGAAAATATTGCTTCATCTTAAATCTTCATGATCACCTTCCTAATGTGTAATGAAGTGAAGTTAAAGAATGATGCAGTTCATATTTCTCCTACTTCACTGCTAAAGCCCTTTTCATCACTTTATTTGGCTTTGAGACAGACAACCTCTTTGGCCCTCTACCCAGAGCTAGTATTGGTGATGAGGTGAGCCCTTATCAACAAATGTTACCAACTACTTAGGGCATCATTGAAAAGTGCTCAAATCCTTTGCAAGTAAAGCATTGATATATTTTTCCTTGCTTGTTGCTAGTGGCTGTGGAAGCTGTTGGTGTCTTCGATTGGTTTAATTTCTGGTACAACATATTCAGATTTGAAAAAAAACTGAAGAAACTTCACAGCTGATCTCTTCATTTATTTCTTAATATGTTAAGCAATATACACAGCATTCATTAGTGTATAATGGATGGTATACTATACCGGGCAATGACATATCATATTGATACCAAATTGGTATGCAGTATGGGAGATGTATTGAATATTAGTATGCTGAATCAATCCTGTACCAGGCATGCCGATACTGTGTCAAGTTGGTATCAGTACGTGGTCCTGTACTGAGATTGCAAAGCTTGGCATAAAATCTGCTTATAGCTAAGCTTTTGAGACTTGGGGGTTTAAAACTTGACAATTAAGATCGTAGCATTGTTGACCCATGAAATTTCAGAATGAATCGCCATGCTGTAGAACTTGGCAATATACTTCTTGATTGATGTAGAACTTTGCCATGAAATGTGTAAACTACAGTAGGAGCAATTGCTTGTAGTTTGGAGGCATGAATCAACGAATCATTGCTGCTTCATGTGTTCATGGTGGCATGATTAAGTTGGTGATGTTTGGTATGTCATTCACCTTGTATGTGTCATCTCCTCTAACTTCATTTCAATAAACAGAAGTCGATTTTCTTGTGAAAGTTGGTCCCAAGAGAATGAACCCAAATCAGGACCACCTCTAGATTTTGACAATAAATCCATGATGAAATAAGCCACCTCGAGTTTTGTTTCACAATCCATTGCAGCAATTCTTTGATCTCAACTCATATGACAGAATTTCTAGAGGGAATATCTGAATATTGACATATGGATGTTGTGGAATAGAAAAGATCTAATTTCCATCTGTTTTTCATCGCTAGCTTCATTTCAATAAATAGAAGTCAACACTCCTTTAAAAGCTGGTCCCACTTGAAGTAGCTTTCAAGAGCATAAATGCAAATCAAGACAGCCCCAGGATTATGTCCACCACAAAACCAGCCACCTCGAGACTTGTTTCATGGTCTATTTCAACAACTCTTTGATATTCACTTATATCCACCATGAAATCAGCGACCTCGAGACTTGTTTCATGGTCTATTTCAACAATTCTTTGATCTCCACTGATACGAGCATGAATTTTGACATGTAGTATCTGAAAGTTGATCTATGGAAGTTGTGGAACTGAAGAAGATCTAATCTTTCATCTCTAGAACTAATGATGCAAGAGTTTGCTTTATCGTATTTGATTCTGCTGAAGTCACTTCCCATACTTCCTATTGAAGATGCACAACTTCTTGTTCAGTTCCCTCATAGACTTGGACAAAGGCCTTAAGTCAATTGTCTAATTCCACATTGGAGATCATGGTGGGAAAAGGGGAAAAGAGACCAAAGAAAGAAAGTGGATGGATTGATGCAGGACAACATAAGAGTGGTTTTACATTGTGCAAAAGAACTAGGGGAATAGGATTTTAACTGGATCAGTCATTGGCTATCCAAGACGAGAACAGGAAGCAAGAAACCAAGGTCCGTTGTTTCGGTACTAGTTATCTACTGGACAAGGATTGGTATAGTATAGTACCTAACCCGTACTATATTACTAGTTTGCACCAAGGTCTGTCGGACCGACTGTACCGACGTATAGGTGGGCACCGGTACCAGTTTGGTACCAGTTGGGATCGTTACCGAACCGTAGATGCGAAAAGCCAAAACAACGCGTTGCGCGCGGACTCGTTAAATGCCACAGAGTGGCATTAGCATTAAATGGCCCACGTGGGCTGCCAGGCCGTATAGGCACACTGCCCCGCATGGGGATCCACGCACGGGCGTGATTCCATGCAAGGAAACTGGCCATGGGTGTGGGGAATCGCGCGCAAGTGCGAGCTGGGCGTGCGGCTCTCGCTCGCGGACGCATTAAATTCCACGAAGTAGCATTAAATGCCATTCTGTGGCATTAAATGGCCCATGCAGTCTGCCAGCCCGTGTGGGCGCGTTGCCTCGCATGCGGGCACTCTTTTCCGCACGCGGTCGTGCGGTCCCCAGCACCGCATGGGCCCGCGCGCCACAGTAGAGCCTGGGCCTGGCCAAATGGGACCTGCGTCCCAGTCCAGCCTAGCCACGCGACCCGGTCACCCGCAGGAGTGTTCCCCAGCCGAAGTTTGAGTTCAACCAGGACTCGCATCCCGGTCCGCAGGATCCTTCATCTAGGAATCCTCCTTGGGCAAGGAGTCTTCTTCCACAGTGGCCAACCGGGATCCGTGACCCGGTCAACCAAGACTCGAGTCTCGGCCATTCAGGGGACGCATCCCAGCCGTCCAATCCCCCCCATCAGCCAAGGAGGACCAAGTCAACCGAGACGCGACGGCCAACCGAGACGTGCATCCCGTGCATCCGGGACGCGTATCCCATGCAGATCCAGGAGAACAAGTTGGAGATCCTTTAGGACTTCCCAAATCAATGATTACATGCCAAATCAAGGGGATTAAGGGCCTTGCACGCCAACCACATCAGCAAGGGGCCTTGGGGAGGTTGTTTTTCATGTTTATCTTAGCTTCTATGTTAGGAAGATTTACTTTATCTTGTCTTTCAATGTTCTTAGGAGTCCTAGGGTTTTGAGTCTATAAAAGGGGTTGTAAGGGGCCATTGTGAGGATCCCATTAGTTGAGTCTTGTTTCTCATTGTTGAGAGTTCTTCGGCCGAGAGGTTTAGGCAGCATTGTGCCGATTTCGGTCTAGGGGTTAGGCCTTAGACTTGGGCTAGTGGTTGATACATCAATCTCCACTAGATTAGGCTAGGAGGGGATCTTTACGATCCTTTGCTAGATTTGGGCTCGTAGAGATACTTAATTGCGCTACTAGATTGTTTTGCTTTTTATTGTTCTTGTTTGTTCTTCAATTTGGAGTGCAATAAAATTCAGTTTAGTTTCATTGTTGACTATCGGCGTTACCTCAAATCGGTCCAATTATCCAGCGATTTCTAAGGGCGCACGCAAGGAGCACAAGGCGGCGGGCTTGGTGCGGGGCTTTGGACCATGAGCCCCCATCAATTGGTGCTTTCATTGAGATCTTCGTCGGGAGGAGTTCCAAGAGAAACTCCGTCAAAGACTGCACTTGGAGGTAACGTTCTCATCTGCAGAAAATTCCAGATCTGATTTTTCGTGATTGGGGGAATAGATTTGTGGAGTATATTGTAGGATCTGGAGTGTTTTAAAATTCAGCAACCACATGTCCTTGATCTGAAATTCTGCAACACATACATCTTGATCTTTTAGGACTCTGCAGAAATTTTCAGATCTGATTTGGAGTGTTTGGTGATTGGATTTGTTGTTGAAAATATTGGATCCATTGCTGTTTTAACTTTCTGGAACTCATATTGCTTGGATCTGAGGGTGATTAAAATTTCTGCAGCACATAAATCCTGATTTGAGGGTGTTTAGAATTTCTGCAACACATAAATCCTGAATCAGTGGGTGTTCTGAATTTTCTGCAACCTATATTGTCTAGATAGGGGGTGTTTAAAACTTTCTGTAATAGAGGGATTGATAGTGTTTGTGATAGAGTCACAATTCTGCATAAAATCTGTTGTTTGGAGACATATTGCAAATTCTGCACCTCCCCTTTGGTTGCTTGTGTTCGGTGGGAGTTTTAGTTTTCTGAATTCCATCATTGTAAACCCCATCATGTGAGGTTTGGAGATTGATTTCGTGGGATTGGTAGAGTTTGATTGGGTCTAAAAATTCTGCAACAAAAAAATTCTGCTGTTTCGTGTCCCACAGAAAATTCTGCGGCACATACACTTGTGTATTCGCAAAATTTTTTAAACCCTTTTCAGTCCATATTAAATCTCTGTTTTGAGGTGAGGTTGTTCAGGGATTAGGCAGCAACCAAGGCAGGGTTGGATCTTTCTTTGGGTGACATCCACAGGAGGTTTTAGGGGCTGATCTGAAGGGAGTAAAATTCTACATCTTAAAATTCTGCTGTTTAGGGTCATATGGAAATTTCTGCAGTCCATATAACACCTTTGTTTTGGTTGTACTGTGGGGGTTTCTGATTTTCTGTTTTTATCTTTGTAAAACCCCTATTGGAGGCTGATTGAGTGGTGTATAAATCAGGAGGGTTGGTTCATCCCTTGGGTAACAACAGCACTATTATGACCATATGGGGTCTGGTACCAAGATTGCGAGCCATTCTATTTCATATTTAATCCGGCTCTCGACTATGCCGAGCACTATTATGACCATTATTTATGCTACAGTGATGCATGAACAATACCTCATCCCTTATTAACTTTTAAACTAATCTGAATATATATTACAAATAAAATATAAAGCTTCTCAAATCTCTAGGGATGTTGGATGAGATAGCATTTGTGCTCACTTCATAGATGTCACCTTTTTTGCTGTCCAAATGCATGAGTTCAGCCTCCACTGGTACAACAGTGATCTGAGCACTTCTGGAGCTGACTTTTTTTTTTTGGCTGTTGAACCCTTTCAGAGGCCTTAGTAGCAAATCTTCAATGATTATTGCATCTTGATTTCGAGCAGACAAGGACCCACAGTAGGATTGCAGGTTGCAAATGGAAAATGCTCATACATGTGAACAGAGAGAAAGGATGCAAGGTATGCAGAATGGATCTGTGTTGTTGCTTTAAGTAGGAGAGAAGAGCAAGCTGCGAAAAAAGTATCAAAGACAAACTGATGAAAACAAATTTGAATGCATTTATTAGCTTTTGATTAGCCGTTTGTGCATATGGGAGAGGAAGGGAGGGAGTTCAAAAGCCAATACACTGGATTAATCTACATGATGAAATATGGAGATGATGGGAAGTGGACAATAAGAAGTGAATAGGTGTAAGACTAACTTAGGGATATGGCTTGTCAAAACTTGTGCTCTTGTGAAGTTATTTTAGCACAAACTTATGGCAAGTTTATAAGAAAATATGGTTGATAATCAATTCTATATTTCAAATGTACGTCATGTAAATAAATGCAGTATATTTTTATGTGGTTCTTGGTTTCATTTTGGTATTGTACTACTGAGGACCTTTTTGGTCGGTAGAGGTGGAATGGCCGCCTCTTATTCCCAGTTTATGTTGTCAAAAAACATTTGTTGCCACTCGGAACAAGGTTATATCCTAACACAGGATAAGTTGGAGAGAGATGGTGTAATTCTATTCCACCATTTTGGTGGAATAGTCTTATACAGAAGAAAAGGGAAAAGTTCCCTCTCCAATTATATTTTTGTCTTCGTCCACTTTTTGATGATACAAAAAGTGGGAAGGGTAATTTTGTTCTTGTGATAAAATCTAAATCATTGCATCAAATGCGCGTTAAATGTATGCACTTATTCCTGGTGTTTATCCTTCCAACCAAAAGTACAAAATTTGTATTCCATGGAACAAGTCCTCTCCCTTCAAACTTATCTAGATAAGCTTGCTTATCCTTCCAAAATTTATTTTGCAACCAAAAGTTGCTCGGTAGTCCAGGTTTTGTAAAGAAAGCCAGGAGAACTAGGAAACTTGGGGACTTGCAAGACATTAGGAAGTTGTTTGGGGGCCTCATTATATGTGAGGCCCACACCTTAGGACCTAATGTTTTAATGTAGATCTCTCCAGCTCGAACACATCAAGTCAGACGGTGTGCATATTGCTTGAGAAAATTTTCCATTGAACAGAATATCAGTGTCAGTTTTAACTTTGTATTAACTTTAGGCATCTGTAACTGTGTTTTGGATGCTTGAGAATCTTCTAAAGGTACCTTGGTTTATTTAACCTTTTTCGTAGGACTCTGAGACCTCTCTGGGAGGTACGGGCTAGTTCAAATGTCATCTATGCTACGCAGCATCTATCAAGTGACACATCGACGTTGGTTGTTGGGGGACTTGATGGTGTACTTCGCATTCTGAATCAAAGCACTGGTGAAATCATTTCCAGCTTGGTGGTAAATGCTTCCTTGAATGACAATAAGGAGGTTGTTGAGAAGAAGGCAAGTGTGCTCTCTGGAGTCTCCTTTGTGGAAAGCATTCCTAGATACTTGCGGCCTCCCATCACCTGTCTGGCTGTTGGCATGAGGAAGGTTGTCACTACTCACAATGAGAAGTTTGTTAGGGTATGGAGATTCCATGAATAGTTAATTGATGATAAAGCTCTCGCAAATGGGAGTTTGGAACTAGCAATTCATTTTGTTGAGAAATTTGAATATGCTCACCATGTGGTTTTCATCTTCTTAAGCTGTGGTGATGGATCTGATATGGATACAGTGCTAATGCTAAAATAATGGTTTATGGATTTTCTCCTTTTCTTGCTAAGTACAGAGTATTTAATTAACTAAAATATTGTATATGTCTGGTTAATCTCTTGTTATGCATCTCTCAGCTAGGATAGCTACAGTTCTGATCTTGTTTCCAGAAGGGCATGGGCTGCCACCGTTCAGCTTGCTGTGCTAGTTGACCAATTCCTTTGTAAATACTGGAGCTGCTAGTGATCATTCCGACTTGTTGCCTTCCACAGGGTGTTTCACTTCTCCTATTTCTTGGTGAAGCACATGTCGACTGATCTTGAGGTGCATGGTCTGCCAAGTGATTGCATGCTGCGAGTATCTTACCTAAAGTAAATATTGTAGGCTATGGTGAAAGATACAAAATAATGAGAAAAATAGAGAATTCGCCGAAAACTTGCAGTGAAAATTCGAATAACTGAAATTTATAATATATGAGTAGTTGTTTTCATCCCAGCCTATAGGTGCTAGGGCTAGTTCTAAACTAGTGGCTGGGGCAGGAAGGGCTGGCAGCTACATTTTGAGAGCATATGAGACCCAAGAAACCCTAGATCTAATACATGAAACTAATTTAGACAGATGTGTCGATGCCTAACTTGAGCTAGAGAAAGTACATGGACACTCCTGTAACCCTCGTAGTTGGTTCATAAGAAAACTGAGGTTTGAGGTCTTTCCCTTTCAAAGGCGTTGAAGAGAAATGTTATAAAATAGAAAAATAAATTTTTTATCCATATTCGTTCCAAACAAAAATGAATTGGATTCTAGTTGTCTTTGTTCGTTTTAAAAAGATAATCGACAAGTTAGATATTAGTTATATCTATATTCCTTTTAAGCAAGAAGTTTAAATATAAAGTTAATAACTTAAGTAATGTTAGAGGATGGCGGCAGTGAGATCACCATGAAAGATGAGAAACGTAAACAAAGTATGGCTTAATGTTTTAAGTGTGCTGATAGCTCTAGCTATGCACCTCCAAGTGGATACAACCAAGATTATAGTTTTGCAAGTAGCAATCGTGAGCACCCCACAAAATTCTTGCTAAAAACTGCAACTCCGTCATACAAAAGTAGGAATTGTGCCTCAAACCGGGATACTATTATTTTGTAATGATCTCACAAAAAATCTCATCAGGAACTTTGTTGGGGTAAGGATCTAATTGTACAAAAACCAAAATAACTCTCCACTAAAAATAAAGACAATAAAATAAAAAATAATAATAATAATATGTTCTTATTTTTAAGATAGGAGATTTGTTTCAGTACATTTTCTTCTGAATTCTTCACAATAATAAATCTAGGTGTGAAGGGCAAAATAGGTAATGGGACACGGATACCAGTTCAACCAAGTTTTAATTTAAAAGTATTTTTAAAAGCTAATCAGTTTGGGATTTGGGGATCCACTTCTACAACTCTCTTTTTTGTTCTTTAAACATCCAACTCCTTCGTGATCAAGGGTTGATTATTGATACAAAGGGCAGTGTAGTTTCTATGACCTCCCATTATTATGCAAAAACCTAATTTTTTATGAGACCATAAGTTAGAAACTTGAACTAGTTTTGATGTTGGACTTTGTATCAGATGGACTAAAATTGGGAGTGTTCCTAGCCTTTGTCCATCTCTTTCTCACCTCCTGTCTTGGAATTGGATTGGAATTGTAGGAGTCGCCAATGGTAGGCTTGGCTAGTCAAGGAAGTGATTGATTATACACCTATTTGATTTTGATGAGCTCAAAGCATTTGAGTATATTTAATGTTGTACTAATGAATTCAATCTAGTGTTTCAGGCGAATATATGTGAATTTATCTTTAAAAGCATCGAGCCTTGGTTCAAAGTATTTTGGCTAAGTGTTGAACTCAATTGAGCCAAAGTCTGAAGCTCGAGTCGACTCTGGAAGATTGCGAGTCGACTCTAAGTGTTTCAGAGGTTCTGGCACAAGATCGAGTCGATTCCGATACACTACAAGTCGACTCCGACTGAGAACAAACAGAAGGACAGAAAGATGAATTTCAGACCCTATCACTGAGTCGACTCCAGAAGGCTTTGAGTCGACTCCGATGCTTGCCGAGTCGACTCCCGACGGTTCTGAGTCGACTCCAAGAAGTAACAGACAGAAAGACAGAGAAGTGCTTTCTAGACCCTGTTACCGAGTCGACTCCAGAAGGATGCGAGTCGACTCCAGAAGGATGCGAGTCGACTCCAACGTTTGGCGAGTCGACTCCTAATCATTCCAGAGTCGACTCTCAGAGGAAAGCCGACTGAAAGGCAGAAAACCAAACTTAGTGACCCTGTGAACGAGTCGACTCCGAGAATTTCAGAGTCGACCCCAAGTCAGCCAAGTCGACCCCAACAAAGTGCGAGTTGACTCCGAGGCATCTCAGATCAACAGACAGAGGATCGATTTTTCGGGCTCTGAGAGCCGAGTCGACTCCAAAAAGATCCGAGTGGACTCGAGAGAGAAATGCAGAAAAATAGATCTCTGAAATCCTGAGAACGAGCCATCTCCAAAATGCCGAGTCATCTCCAGATCTTGGCGAGTCGACTCCAGGGTTGAAATCATTAGATATTGGTCCTTTTTGGTATTTCATCATGGTTCTTTTATCATCTTTGTCTTGAAATTTGATTGTTAGTCTTCAACATTTCTAACTGTTTCCTAACTTAACAAAAATTCTCTCTGAGTCTTGGCCCAGAACAATAATGCCTCTCCTTTTTGTCCATTGACATGTTCTATAAATTGTTCGTTGGGAGTGAACAATGTAGATTATCCTACAATTTGAGTTGCATAGTTGTTCCATGTTTAATTTAATGCAAGATAATATAAAAGCCCACAATCCTCACTAGAGGGTGCCTCCTTTATTGATTGGACTTGGTGCTCCCCCTTCAAGTTCTGTAATGTCAATGGTTTCCACCTAATAGATTTGGATGAGTGTTGCTTCTTAATCAGTTTGTCACTTTTTTGTTTTATCTTTGGAACTTGGATTATTTTTTGCCTTCTTAGATTGTTTTCTTGGGTATTACAAGCTCTGGACCTTGGCCTGGATACATTATTCCATGTTCACTAATAGTTGTTTGAGCCTTTTAACAGATTCTTTATCTTTCTTTTTTCTTTTTTCTTTTTTCTGGTGGTCTTATGGGTATTTAATGTTTCCTTGTTACCCATTTTAATTTTTGACCCATTAAACATGTTGTTCGGCCTTTTCTTCTTTAACTTTATATGGTGTCTTATGGTTTATTTATCTTTTTTTTTTTTACTTTTTTAGACTATGGTTTTTTAATCTTTAGTCTCATCTCAGGCAATGATCGCATAGTGGCTCTGTACAGTCAGTTAACTGATGTGACTGGTTTTTTTACTTCATAGTTGTACCTTATGTTTCATGTTAGCCAAGTGATGTGGGAAAAGAATTATGTAGGGTAAGATCATGAAATACAAGCAAACAATAGATCCAGCATTATCCATATACGGTGTCATCAACATCGTAGGATTCAAATACATACATGATTTTGACAGACTCGGATAACTGAGTAGACTAGAGAAACTCAATAAAGACTGCAAAAGACAACATATTGCACTGCAACCTTTTGCTTATTACTAGGATTATCTCTAATTTTCTGTTCATCTACTTCATGAAACATATCCTAGTCGGATCGCATTAACACTGAGGAAAAGATAATTTATTAGGGGACGAGACGTGGATGGTATGGGATGTTGGATTCCTAATGTAAAAGTTATCCTCACCACCACTGTTTGCTTCATGCTGCATGAGACCAATTCTTAGTGTCAACCAAGGTTCGCGGTACCGAACGTACCGACGTACCGGTAACGGTACGGAACCGAGCCGAACCGATACCGTATCGATAGGGCACATTCGGCCTGATTTTGACCCCATCGTCGTTTTTTTTTTTGGAGTTTTTTCACTTTTGGATTTTTTTTGATGTTTTTATGTTTAGGTTTAAGGTTAAAACTAGATGATGCAACTTATTGCTTCCAAATGATTCAAATAATGAGATGAAAAACATAAAATATTTTTAAATTAAGATACAATCAATTACATACATTTAAAGCACTCTCGGATATCTAAAATCGGATCGAGTGGCGATGTTTCTCGTCAATATCTGGATCATTAGCATAATTTTGAGGCAGATCAACCCATCCCTCTAACCAAGCGGCATTGTAGTCTTGTATGCTCAATCCTCGAGGAATGCGCGTCGGGTCATAAGAACTCTCGGATCTCTCGCTGAAGCTCTGGCTCTGAGAAGATATTTTTTGGCAATTTTTGACTTAATTTTTTTAAGCAATTGAAATGAAATATTAAAAAAACAATGTAGGGGAAAGAAATTTTACCTTATTTAGTTTTTGCTGGATTTTTTTTCAAGAAAAACGACGCTCTCCGACCCTTCTAAATTTTTTTCACGCCTTTGTCTTTGCCTTTCTCTTCCTTTCCTCCTCCTTTCTCTCTGCCTTTCCTTCACCTAAACTGACGGATTTGACTTTTAGCATTTGGTCGGCTTTGATAGCCAACCGTTGAGGCACTGTGGCATATAAGCAACAATGGATGTATTCTCTCAAGCTGACTCCTAGTAAGCATGGCTTTCTACTGGTATTTTTTGTTCTATATATTTTAGTCTCGACCCCTTCCTCTTGTAAACAATTCCCACAAAATCCTCTATTTTGAGTTGCGGGCCCAGTTGAAGGACAAGGTGTGGAGGCTGCAGACAGGTGTGGCCCTGGTGCCATATGATATCTATGGCTGAGCTTAGATATGCCAAGGGGGAGCTCCAAGAAATGATGACCGAGAAGTCCAACTTCATGAAATAGGTATAGAGAAGATGTGTCAACCTGGCATCAACAAGCTGTCTTATAAGTATGGGAAAGGTTATTTTGCTCTAGTTAAATATTTTAGTAAACTGTTGAACTAGATGTTCAGTGTTATAAAGATATGCTAAGAAAGTAAAAACAAAATATTTCTAAAAGTATAAATAATGAACCCTTCATCTGTTAAAGCTCTAATGTTTTCTAATCAATAAGTTATAATTTGTTGTGCTACTTTATGATTTTTGCATTAGAAACTATATGAGGGATTCTGATGTACTAGCTAGGAAAGCAGTTATCATGGATAGTCAAGGAGAGAACTAGAAGAGGGAAGGAGGAGACATATAGAAGATGGAGGGTGATTGTTTATTATTATTTTGATGTAGGACCACTTATAAGTAGGCTATAACATGAAAAAGGGCCAGGGGTATAGTTTAAATGACGTTTTCAATTAAATCATTCACACTGTTTTCAAGATCTGAGAAGAGGCGACAAGGAACCTATAGTTCCTGGAAAAGAAAAGGATTAATAAGCTTGCTCTTGGTTTATATAAGCAAAAGAAGGTGGTAGAAATCAAGATGTAGGTCTTCTATTATTGGAACTTAATGATCCAAAGTGATTTAATTTCAAGATCAATAGATAGAGATGCAAAACTAGCTAACTTAGCAGCAGATTCAAGTCAAAGCATGATCTAACATAGAAATATTTCACATAAAAAGAAGTGGAAAAGTCTAACAGCAATCAGATTTAATCAATATGCCTAATCAGCAATCAAGTATAATTTAAATGTGTAAATAGGAAGGTTATATCTTTGACCAATAAATGAAAGATTAGACCCATGGTCTGCCGTACCGGTCCGTACCGGCCGGTACGGGCCGGTACGTACCGGTCCGGCCTGGGACCGGTACCGGATCAGCGTGAAATCGGGTACCGGTAATTTATTGTTGAAGAACCGGTACGGGACCGGTAGGGACCGGTACGGGACCGGTAGGGACCGGTACGGACCGGTAGGGACCGGTACGGACCGGTCCGGGACGCCACCGGTACGCCGACCGGTACCGGTACGGCGGACCTTGATTAGACCTATGCAAATTTGACCTGGCCTGCCTAGCCTGGCCCGATTTATAGAGGGCTGGGGCTGGAGACCCAAATGTTATAATGCTTGACTAGTATTCAGACCAGGCTCAAGCTTAACCAAAAACTATATAAGCTTGGCCCAATTTAACTCGAGACTAATTATATTATAATATATTTTTAGCTATAATATAATAATAATTTAAAATAAATAGATGTCTCCTCAGTCCTTCAAATCTCCTAGTCTCCTCTGATCTCTCCATCTTCACATCCCTCAATTGCTTTTGCCTGCACCGCTTGCCACCGCACACTCTGCCTTTGTTATTGCTGCTATGGCATCCTCCGCTCCCACTCGTCATCTCTTTTGGGTGTTGCCCTCTTTTTCTTTCCCTTCTCCATGTTTACTTCATGGTGTATGTATGCTGCGACCACTGCATTTGCCTCCACGGTGTCCTTTCTCTCAACCCCATCATTAACACCTTATACAAGATAGTGCCTATCCATCCCCCTTTCCGTTTCTAGTCATTGCGAAAATCTAGTTGAAGCGCAATAGGTCTCGGGTTAGGCTAGGCTGGCCTTAAGCATTAGTCCTAGAGTGGCACTGGTTTCAAGCTGGATGTCTTGGGCCAAAATTTAACTTTTGATATTTTGTCTAGGCCCAGCCAAAAGAATGCACAGTTATTAGAAAGATGAATTATATGTTGTTAAATTCAGATAAATAGCAGCAGCAAATAGATCACATAAGATATTGATTTAGATGTTAGAAATACCAAGGAGAAATGAATATGTTAATGTTGAAACAAGACAATAAGTAGAGGAGAGAGAGAGGAAGTATGGGGAGATACTGCCCTTAACGAGGCTTCAAATAAGCTCTTCTTTTATTCGAAGAAATTTCGGCATACATGATTGTTGGATGCCACAAGCTAGGCCCCATATAAGGCCAATCAGACCCCTATCCTTTCCTAATTTGAGTCAGCGAACAACATATAATAAAATCCCCATTCAACCAACTGTTAATACTTCATAAGACTCCTCACTATTCATACAGTGTAGCAATCATTTTTCATGCTATACTGACATGTGATTGGTATCCAGCCTCTTTTAACTTCAAAAGTAATCTAAAAGTATTATTTTACACCAATGATAAGTACGGGAGTAGTTGTCGAGTTACCCCCGCACACGTTGCGACGATCACAGCGGAAAGACACTCACGGGGTCGTTCATCTCATGAACGTCCTAGGGAACGTAGATTTTAAAAACTTTTCTTGAGTTCTCTAACTCAGATTTATGAAATCTAAAGAAAAGATTAAAATTAAAGACTAGATTAATTTTCAGATCTACTACAATTTGTAATTTATAAAGATCTAATCTTTACCTTTGAGCGGGTAGAACTTCACCGCTATCTGATGATAGTTGGATTTGGTTTGTTTGAAGCCGCACAAGCGTCCGGCCTCTACAGGTATCTACACGAGGTAGATCGTTCCAAGCTCCTTGATCTCACTGGGGTGCTAGCTCCCTTGCAGAGATCGCTTTGATGGCTGATTTTCTCTCCCTTTAATCAACTCCTTGATTACTTTGAGAGGAGGACGAAGAAGGACGAAGAGGAAGAAGAAGAAGACGCCTCTTCTCTTCTTTCTTTTGCTCACGCCAGGGAGGAGGAAGGGGGTTGGCGGCTAATTTAATAGAACTTCCAATGCTCCTAATGTCCCACGCCAGGCCCCCTTTTATAGGCATCTCATACCCATTCAAATAAGGAATAATCTCAATGATAAATCACTCCTTGATTCATTCCTCCAAATTCTACCACATCCCTTACTTAATTCTATCACACTCCTTACTTAAAAGAGATTGGAAAGAATCTAAAGGATGAGCTTGCGCCGTGTGGCAATCCGCGTGAATGAGGAGGGAATGCCCTCCATGTGGCATGTGGGACCAAAGTAGGAAAGGAGGAAGACACCTCCCTCCTCTCTTTGGGCATGTGACAAGGCCGCCTTTTCTCCCCTGTGTGGCCCGCATGAAGGATGGGACAATCCCATCCTTTCATGCTCAAATTTTCTAATCCAATTAGGAAATATTTGGTCCCTCTTGATCAATTGAATTCTGATCCAATTAGAACCCAATGTGTCCTCCAATTTGATTTATATGAATCCTAATCCAATTAGGATCCAAATTGGACTTCATGAATTAAGTTCCTTATCTAATAAGGAGTTCTAATTAATTAGGCCTTCCCATCCTTATCCAATAAGGTTAAGCCTAATTTAATTAGGTCCAATTGAATGAATTAAATTTCAATCCAATTGCAAATTTTTCTTCTTTAACTCACTAACTCTTAGTGGATTAAACCAATTGTCAATCAAATTGACAATCACGATTTATTGCGATTCTAAATCGCAATCCAACCGTCGGAACGATCAAAACCTCTATTGTGTGTGACCCTATAGGTTCTATTCTGTCTGGTAATGAGATAATATCATTGAAACTTCTTTTAATGGGTTGAAACAATTTCAACTCTACTCATCAGAGTTCACTGATCATCAAGTGAATGCCTTTGAGTCCCACAATCCACTAGTGACACCTAGCAACATATAGTGGCAATCCAACAGAACGGAATGAATAAACCTCTAGGTGCAGTTAGCGTATAATGCAGTACCTCTGTAACAACCCAGGACCTTACCCAAAATGGCTAGCCGAAAATTATTATTTGGGCTTCTTGATCCTGTATGAGTACCCAAGATCTACCCAGCGAATAACCGATGTGGGACTAAACACACGCCCGCACAGATCCTCATATACTCCCTCCGTTCAAGCCCTGATGTTCTCGTCAGGCTAAGGGCTCATATCCATTCAAATCTAATTACAAACATCACGATCAGCCCGTGGTTAGCCCCAATGGATCCGTGCTGCAGTGTCCCCCAGTCCACATAGGTTATGGGCCAGGTCCGCTCTGATACCATTTGTAACAACCTAGGATCTCACCCAAAATGGCTAGCCGGAAGTTATTATTTAGGCTCCTTGATCCTGTATGAGTATCCAAGATCTACCCAGCGAATAACCTAAACACACGCCTGCACGGGTCCTCACAACCTCTATCGTGGATTCCGACATAACGGAGGTTATGGATAACTCGTCAAATCCCATCGTCTGTAATATGTTAAATTTATTAGTCTCATAAATCACATAGGATCACTCCTAATCTATCAAGGTCGATAGATCCCATCTAGATGCAATCCTAATCCAACAGTGAACCTACTGCAGCCAATCTGCACCACAAGGACCCTTAGGGCCAATGTTTATGTGCTCGTCAAACTACAGCAACCTCACCGTGATTAGCTGAGGCATCTCAGGTCTAAGTACTGATCATACAACTGCAGCATCAAGTAAGTCACTGACGAGTAGATAGACCTCCAGGTGACTTCTTGCTTTGGTCACGCTCCATACCCTTATTCTCTAATAAGCACTTGCATAGTCACTCCAGTGTCCCCACACTGTGGACTTAAGACTCGTCCATCAAGGAAAGTGATCTGTGCACTAATCTGATGTCCTTCGTGATGATCCATCGATCAGGAGCAATTCAGAAATTAACTACCTAATGACACATGTCTTAAATTCTCAACTCTTGAGAATGTGTTATTATCTTATTAATTTCTAGGACGATTCATGGACACATAATAACATGAATGAACAAAATGCCCAATTTTGTTAATTAATAAAAAGGTCAAGTACAAATTTTATGCCCCAGAACAAATGCAATGCGTCTGCCAAATTGGCTTATAGAGCATACTTCTAACAGTAGTTGTACCAGATGTTCCTTGTAGCAAGGTGGGACCTGAACATACCTCAAATGCTGCCCTAGTTTGCATCATCAGCCCTCTGTAGGTATGAATTGTGATTTGAATGCTTTTAAGCTGATAGGAATTATGCCTGCCTTAGGCCTTTGCAGCTGATCTTCAATGATCATTACATTAATTAACTGTAAAACAACTCAACTCAGGTAATTGGGGTAGGGACCAAATGAGGCATCTTTATTTGAGCGGATAACTTGCTGTAGCCTGCTTTACTTTCATTGTTTGGAGGTCTTTGGAAGGTACATATGTGGAGACCTCCATGCTGAAAAGCGTTTGTATCCATGAAGACGTCATGGTGTACCTTTCTATAAAAAAAGCCATGGTTGTTAAGAAGTACATGATGTGACACTGTCTTGCATCCACGACGTGACCAATTATCTAAAACCAAACACCTCTTATGGACTTTAAGATTGGTATTTCTGAGGTAGGCTTGATGTTTAGCTTCACACTACAAATGGTGTTTTGGAGATGAACTTGGTACAATTCCGAGAATCAATCACTATGCTGCATGGTTGTCCATTGCAATGTATTCTTGTCTGAAAAATATTTGTGCAATGTACTCTTTTGTGGAAAATATTGCTTCATCTTTGAGGATGATAGTGTTATTTTGATGATTAACAAGCAATTATCTAGAGCATGCTATAAGTTAAATTGATACTTCATTTATAAGTTCATTACTCTCAGTATATTTGTTTAATTGAAAATGGATAAATGGCCTTGTTCATTTGGATGAATCTAACCTTGAGAATGCAGCAAAGTGTGGTTTGAGTCGACCCATAGGTTGATTGGGTCGACCCCGGCACATCAAGAAGTCATCTGGCACACTCCTGCAAAAATGGCACAAATGAACAGTGAGTTGGGTCGACCCAAGGCAAGCATGAGTCGACCCAACCTCCAAAGAACCTCAAAACACAACAGAAGAATGCTCTCTGGATTTACTGAGAGGGTCGACCCACACAGTGGTTGAGTCGACCCAAGCTTGAGTCGACCCAAACCTTGAGAGGGTCGACCCAAAGGCAAGACAGAAAGACAGACAGAAAATGGTTCTCTGGAATTACTGAGAGGGTCGACCCAAGAAGAAGTTGAGTCGACCCAAGTGAACTTTGAGTCGACCCAAAGAATGGTTGGGTCGACCCATAGGAAGGAAGGCTGAAATTGAGGTTTCTGTGGTTTCTGAGAGGGTCGACCCAAGGAATGTTTGAGTCGACCCAAGGCAAAGTTGGGTCGACCCAAGGACAGGTTGAGCCGACCCAAACACGGGCTGAACATAACGGCTAGTTGTGCAGAAATGCTTTTTGGACTCCCAACGGCTATAAACGGCTAGTTTCTTCAATCCAACGGTCAGAAAGGACTATTTGGAGGTTGGAGAAGTATTTAAGAAGGAGTATTCATCAGAGGAAGCAAGCTTTTGGGAAAATACATCAAGTGCATTCAAGAGAGAACCCTAGCAAGGCAAGCTTCATCCAAGTGCTTCATTCAAGAGTCAAAAGAATGGGGTTGAGCAGATTCAAAGAGTCATCAAGAGCTCCATCCCCCTTAAAGAGTGAAGCATCCTTGACAAAGAAGAGCAAAGCCACTTCAAAGCGATAAATACTTTCTAACTCTTCCTTGTAGCTTATATTGTTTCATATGCTCATTTAGGAGTTTGAATCTTTCCTTTGTTTATTAAACACTTTGTAAAGGTTCGTTGGTGAGCCCGTAAAACCAACAAAGATTTTTGGTGAACCCGAAAAACCAAAGTGTAAAGGTTCGTTGGTGAGCCCGTAAAACCAATATAGGTTCGTTGGTGAGCCCGTAAAACCAACAAAGGTTCGTTGGTGAGCCCGTAAAACCAAAGTGTATAGGTTCGTTGGTGAGCCCGTAAAACCAACAAAGGTTTTTGGATTGTGAGCCCGGAAAACAATCCAACTGTAATCCGCGGGATTATAGTGAATTCCCAAGGGGACGCTTGGGGAGTGGACGTAGGTGCTAAGGAGAGCACCGAACCACTATATATTGTTGTGTTTGTGTTGTGCTTGTGCTTACGTTTATTCTTGCATCATCTTCTATCTTTGCACTAGTTTAAATCATTCAAATAGTTTAAGGAAGCATCCACCGCACTTAATTAAGAAAACGTTTGAAGCACCAAAATTTAGAAGAAACCAATTCACCCCCCCCCTCTTGGCTTGTCACCTTGGGCAACAAGTGGTATCAGAGCCAGGTTCTCTAATAGTACTCATTGATCTCACAATCAAGAGTTAAAGATCATGACAACCCAAGTGGGATGTTCTATGAGTGAGGGACAATTAATTGATAGACCACCTCTATTTAATGGCACAAACTACACATACTGGAAAGCTAGGATGAGGATATTCATTCAAGCTTTAGACTATGAATTATGGTACATTGTTACTAGAGGCCCTCACTCACTCTCTCACACTATTAATGAAAAAGACTTAGCACAATTGAATGCTAATGCTATGAACATACTATATTGTGCTATCCATGAAACTGAATTTAATAAAATCTCTGCATGCTTATCTGCTAAGAAAATCTGGGATACTTTAGAAAATATTTATGACAAAATTCAGATTAGCTCACATGTGCTTCAATTACACACTAACAGTGAGCCTGCAGAAAAAGATGTTGAATCTCCCAATCCGGAAGAAAGAACAACAAATGAAGAATTCGGTGATGAAAACAAGGACCCATTCCCAAACACCGAAAAATTCAAAAGCTTCCTAAAGACAAAGAAGAAGAGGAAGCAAGAAGAAAGGAAGAAAGAGATAAAAAGCAAGAAAGCCTTGACCAAGGAAGAGTCAAGCAAGAAAATAAAAGTGAGGAGCAACAATAATGATACTAGCTTCAAAGAACTACAAGAGGTAACTAACTTATGCCTTATGGCACAAGAAGATAAGGTAAAATCTGAATCTGATTTCATACCTAATGAATTTCAGGAAGAATTCTCTTATGATGAACTATTAAATGCTTTTCATGATTTGTATGGTGAATGTAGAAAATTAGCTACGAAAATAAAAATCTTAAAAAGCTAAATCTGGAAATGTCAGAAGAAAGAAATTCTTCCGCTGAAATGAAAGACAAATTAAATTCTGAGAATGAACGCTTAAGATTAAATTCGGAAGAATTGATTCAGAAAAATCAAAATTTAATTAAAGAAAATCAAAACTTAAGTGAAGAAGTTAACCAATTGAAATCTTTTATTAACAAATTCACTGTAAGTTCAGAAAGATTAAAAACGATGTTTGAAAGCCAACATGCTGTTTTTGATAAATCAAGACTTGGCTGGATTCCTTTGCTCAATAATAAACCCCTAAAGAAAAAGGTTATCAATTCGCCAAGCAAACCATCAAATAAGATAACTTATTTCAAACATAAAAAGATTGGGCATAAAAACTTTACCTATGGTTCTAATACGAATAAATCAAATGGTAAAGTTATTACGATTAAACAGATTTGGATTCCAAAGGGAACCATATGCACTAACCCTCAAGGACCCAAGCAAGCTTGGGTACCCAAAATGAAAATATGAGGGTGTAGATGTAGGTGTGCCAAGCTACCCATGGAATAAATGAAATTTTCATACAAATGGGTGCGTTGACACATAATTAAAGATAAGTCTCAATTTATTCATTAAATCTTATCTCAACGATTTTAGCATGAAACTTTCTAGTGCTTGCATCATAATAAGAAAACAATGAATGAATATGTATAACCTTCTCCTTTAAGTTTTTCAAAATCTAAATTTCTGCTCTAATATAAATGGTTGATGCTGACTTCATGTTAAAACTTTATTGAGCATAATACTTATGAAATCTTATTTCATTATTTGTAAAGGTATGAGTATAATTTATCATTATATCACTCATTCCTTATGTGATTATTTGAAATATATTATGATTTACTCTATAAGTCGCATGTATGCATCATATGTTTCAATCATAAATGATTAATGTGTCGTGATCATAATGAGAATTCTACTAAAAAGTTTTATAACAATGGATTGTTTTTTCTTTATAAGTAATTCTCAAGACTATTCTAAAAATCTAAGATTAATAAATCTGATCTTTAAAGTGTTTCATTTAGTATAATCATTGTATCCATGATTAATATCTTTCTCTAAAATTATTTCAAATTCTACTGATTAATTGTAACATGTCATGCTTAACTTGATCATAAAAATCTTTTAAAGCATGAATATTAATTCTTTTAAACTATCACTCATAAGTCAAAATAAAATCCTAATTGCTCTAAAAGAAGATTGTTTAACTCCCTGAAACATGATTATTAGTGTTGAAAACTAAATCATAATCAAAATTTTTGATAGAAACAACTGTTTAAGATAATTTGATTAAAACTCAACTTGTATATCTTATTGATAATTATCTTAAGCAAATAGAATCTAAGCTAAATTAATTCTGAAAATAAAAAAAAAATTGATTTGACCTTGATGAATCCTTCTATTGCCTCACATGCTTGTCCTTGAACCATTTTACTTAATGAAGTTATCTCTTTAGTTCAAGTGACTTGTGCTTGCTTATATTTAGGCAATCTCTTGAGTAAAGTGACTCAAATTCAATTATTATCATGTCTCATGTTGAGTCATCTAGTTAAGAAATATGTTGTATGAATGTTTTTGTATCCTAGAGAACCTAATGAATTGCCTTCAAGAAAAGAAAAAAAAATTTAGCTAATGATACAGGACTTATGAGCAAGAAATTTCAACTTGAAGGACACCTCGATGAAAGATACAATAAACATCCCCTTGCAAACAAAAAAAAAAGAGAGATTTTCTTCAGCCAAGGATGTAAAGAATTTAAAAGATATTTGGCTTGAAGAATGCTAAATGCATTGGTAATCTAAACCCTTCTCTTGTGAGTTAGTTGAGCAAAATTAATAGTCTGAAATTATATGGTAGCATGATTAAACATTTAATTGCTAATCTTCTTGATATCATGCTTCATTCTCATGCTAATGATAATTGTTTCATGGTATGATTAAATTGAAGTTCACTTTTGCCTGTATAATGCTTAACCATGAAATACACAAGTTTATGCCTCAAGTTTCTAATTCAAAATAACTTGTGATAAGCTATGAATCATTGGGCATAATGAAAATGCTGTTTGCATGATATACATTTATATGCAGCATATTAGATTAATTCTTTATTCTGCTCTTTCATGTAAATTACTTGAGAATAACAAAAAGAGGGAGAGATAAAGAAAAGAAAATGAACAATTATTCAAGGAAAGTAAAATCTAAGTAAAGGCAAATGCTTCAATCTTTAGGAAAAGCAAAACAAGCATAATATATTTGGCACATTTGTAAGACTAATATGAACATTCCTTTGGAAGAGATAAAATCCGTAATTAATTACAAGAAAAGTTTGAAGTGAACATTTTAACCCTTCTATATTGCTCATCATAGGGATGGTGTCAATGGGGAGGCTAGTGGTAGTACCCGACACTATTTGACCCAACTATTCGGTGTAGGGCATATTAGGGACGGCACAAGAGGGAGGCTAGTGGTAGTACCTCGTGCCCCTTCCAACTCCACCGGATAGGGAGCAAATAGAGTATAGAGCATAGAAAAGTAAAACCAAAAGAAATAAAGATTAGAATGTTCACTAAGTGGTTAAAGGAAGAAATTCAAAAATGAGGAAATGAATGACAAGATAAATGAAAGTATATAAAAAGCTTGTGAAAAACCAAATGAAGTTTCGATCACTTGAAAACACACCTTTAGGATAAAATCAGTGTAGAATTATATATAAATAGGGAGAGTTTATTTAAAAAGAATAAATTTTGATCCTTGACATGCTTGCTCTTAATGTTTTAATACATGATGTTATGACTTAATGCATATTATGTTTTGCATGTAACATGATGTTATGAATTATGTGTTTTCAATATTCAAATAACAAAGATCTTTCCTAAATATAACTTGTAATGGTTCATGCCTATAAAATTTGATTGAAACATGTTATTACCAACAACAACATCATTTTGTTTTAATAAATATATTTTGAAAAATAAAAAAAAAGAATAATTTGAATTTGCAAATTAGGCAAAATGAATTGATTCTGATTTATCTTTTATCTTGTCTAACATTAGTACATAATGTCCTCCAATTTGTACCAAAATTCAATATGAATTACAAAGATTCTGGATGTGCTCTAATGTTCTTGAAATATGTGTTTTCAATCTTAATAATTTAAGATGAGCTACAATGTAGAAGATGCATATCTCAAATTATAATCCTGAAAGCCTCCTTGAAAATTTTTATGAAATTCAGAATCTGATTTTGTAT
This sequence comes from Phoenix dactylifera, assembly GCF_051530095.1. Lineage (NCBI taxonomy): Eukaryota > Viridiplantae > Streptophyta > Magnoliopsida > Arecales > Arecaceae > Phoenix > Phoenix dactylifera. The sequence continues at coordinate 33,469,343 of NC_143193.1, read as the reverse complement.
AAAAGCTTAAACTTAATTTAAAAAAATGCTTCTATCATTGCATTTTTGTAACTTTCATTATATGCTTCAATGATTGCATCATTTTGAGGAATAACTCAATATGATTCCTAGATGAAAACTACGGTCTAAGAAAAATAGAATTAATTTTGATGCCTTGATTGTTTGCTCCGATATGCATCTGAAACATATCATTTTCTATCTTATAAGTTTATTAAAATTAGTCTAAATGATGCGTTTTTCAATGATCTTGATTGCAAATAAATGGTTCTAAACATATGATATTATTTTGATATTAAAAAGATTTATGGTGCTTCATATATACATTGCTGAAAAACTATGACTAAGAAATTAATATTTTGAATATACACTCCTACATAATTAAATGCTTCTATCATTAAAAAGAAAAGCTATTTTTAAGAAGAGAGTTAATGATTCTAAAGCTTAGAATATTTCAACTCACTTCAATAATTCTTATAGGAAAGAAAATGTAATTACTTTTGAACGAAATTTGAGCTTCAAAAGAATTATTTTCTGATTAATATTTCCATACATATTCAAAAAAATAAGAGGAAATATAATTTATTCTTGAAAGATTAAAAAGAGTGATTGCTATAAATTTTGAAAAATTCTAGATCACTCTACATTCTTGATATCATAGAAGAACAAAAAAAAAAAGGTTTGAAAGAAAATGCATCTTTTGAGGGGGAGCTTTAAATACTCAATCTCTTTATTGAAAATTATCTTCAAACTCTAAACTCTCAAATGGAATGATTAATTAAGGGGGAGAAAGAAAATTTCAGAGTGAGAGATCATATAGAACTTAATCGTATAAATTCGCATCTAAAGATGAGACAAAGAATACTAAATGTAAAGTGGTATTAAACTTTGTGCTTCATTGAATATCTTTTGAAAGTTGGATTTCCATCTGTATTCATCGGTAAATCATTTATTTCTGAAAATTTAATTGAAAAGGATTCCATCTGTCTTAGTTTTGAAAATTTATCTTGGAATCTACTTATGAGTTCTTATTGGCTTGCACTTTGGTGTTTCAATCCTGAGCCAATTCATTTTAATTGATTTTGATGCTATGATCTTTAAAGGAGTAAAAGAAAATTTTTAAGAGAGCTCTAAAAGAACTTTCAAAGCCTTGAATTTTATATCCTACACTGCATAAATTCATGTTTTGGTATATATGCCCCAATACTTTTATATCATGAAAGAACTTTGAAGTCATTAAGAATTAAGGATTCAACATAATCTTATGTTTTTTCGAGTATATAAGTTTTGATCTTTATTTGCTCTTATACTATACTCTGAAAATTAATTAGATTGCTCTCATCTTGTTATATACTTAATATATATATATATATAAAGATGTTGAGTTTTCATTCGTGCCTTCTTTGAATATTATTCTTGATACTCCTTGAAATAACTTGAAAAAGATTCCATCTACACTTGATTTGAAAAATATCTTTGGAATCTACATTTAGAGATCACTTCTGGCTTATATCCTAAATATCTCATTCCTAAAGCCAAACACATAGAAATAAGATATGATTTTATTAGGGATCATGTGCAAAATGGAAACATATGTATTGAGCATATATGCACTGAAAAACAATTAGCCGACATATTCACAAAACCCTTGAGTGAAGATAGATTCTGCACGCTAAGGAGAGAATTAGGTATATGTGATCCTTTTTATTGAAGAAATATAAAAGGGAGCCAGTAGTCTCATGATACATTCCTCCAATTTCTAAAAATCCATGAAACATGAGTCAAACTTGTTATCTATAGATTCCTTACTCATGTATCATTGTCCCAGAAAGAATTTATAAGGATTGGAAGCAAGGAAAATTTTTAGAAGCAAAAAGGAAGAGAAAAGAAAAATTCTGCACTTGGGTCAACCCAACCCAGAATAGGGTCGACCCAACGTTGAGTCGACCCAAGAGGTTTCTTGAGTCGACCCAACGTCGGGATCCCACTGTTAAAAGGGGGACCCGTGAGCTATCTAGGGCACTGTTTACCCTTTGTCCTCTTCCGAAAACCTTATTTTCCACTCTCAAATCTTCTCCAATCATCTCCAAACAGTAGATTACTTCAAGATCTTGGAGAAATAGGGACCCGAGAGAGCCGTAGCCAAGCGATCCGGGAGAGTCTCACGATCTTGTTTAGAGACTAGAATATGTATCTAGTTCTCATATATATTTGGTGGTTATCATGCATCTTTAAACTTTGATTGAGGAATATTGTATTTGCTTTTGCTTTTGATATACTAAAATGTTCCTATTTTGATCAATGAAGTTTGAAGTTTGGTATTTATTGCATCTTTTCCCATGTACCTATTTGATGATAACAAAAAGGGGGAGAAGTAAAGAAAGAGTAATAGGGGAGAAGTAAAGATATCTTTAGAGTTAATAGAGTAACAAAAAGGGGGAGAAGTAAAGAAAGAGTAATAAGAGGAGAAGTAAAGAAAGAAAGAGAAATAATTTGTAAAACAAATTGAAAATCATATAGGAAAGCATATACATCCAAGGGGGAGCAATTTGCAACAATGAAAATGATCAACTCAAAAATTTATATCAAATTTCAGAATTTGGCACACATAAATTCAGAATTTGGCACGCACCTCTCGTACCCCGATACATAGCCTGAAACTCATATTATCTCAAATTTTTGAAGTTTCATCGCTAATGAATTATAAATGAAAGGGGGAGCAATTCAAAGAGTCAAATTGGCAACATTTAAATGATATAGGGGGAGATTTCACAAGTATATATGAAAAGCTGAAATTCAGCAGTTTAATCCCTTTTATAAACTGATTTTAAAGACAAGTATCAATAGGCTTATACTCTTTATTTTGTAATCATCAAAAAGGGGGAGATTGAGGATGATAGTGTTATTTTGATGATTAACAAGCAATTATCTAGAGCATGCTATAAGTTAAATTGATACTTCATTTATAAGTTCATTACTCTCAGTATATTTGTTTAATTGAAAATGGATAAATGGCCTTGTTCATTTGGATGAATCTAACCTTGAGAATGCAGCAAAGTGTGGTTTGAGTCGACCCATAGGTTGATTGGGTCGACCCCGGCACATCAAGAAGTCATCTGGCACACTCCTGCAAAAATGGCACAAATGAACAGTGAGTTGGGTCGACCCAAGGCAAGCATGAGTCGACCCAACCTCCAAAGAACCTCAAAACACAACAGAAGAATGCTCTCTGGATTTACTGAGAGGGTCGACCCACACAGTGGTTGAGTCGACCCAAGCTTGAGTCGACCCAAACCTTGAGAGGGTCGACCCAAAGGCAAGACAGAAAGACAGACAGAAAATGGTTCTCTGGAATTACTGAGAGGGTCGACCCAAGAAGAAGTTGAGTCGACCCAAGTGAACTTTGAGTCGACCCAAAGAATGGTTGGGTCGACCCATGGGAAGGAAGGCTGAAATTGAGGTTTCTGTGGTTTCTGAGAGGGTCGACCCAAGGAATGTTTGAGTCGACCCAAGGCAAAGTTGGGTCGACCCAAGGACAGGTTGAGCCGACCCAAACACGGGCTGAACATAACGGCTAGTTGTGCAGAAATGCTTTTTGGACTCCCAACGGCTATAAACGGCTAGTTTCTTCAATCCAACGGTCAGAAAGGACTATTTGGAGGTTGGAGAAGTATTTAAGAAGGAGTATTCATCAGAGGAAGCAAGCTTTTGGGAAAATACATCAAGTGCATTCAAGAGAGAACCCTAGCAAGGCAAGCTTCATCCAAGTGCTTCATTCAAGAGTCAAAAGAATGGGGTTGAGCAGATTCAAAGAGTCATCAAAAGCTCCATCCCCCTTAAAGAGTGAAGCATCCTTGACAAAGAAGAGCAAAGCCACTTCAAAGCGATAAATACTTTCTAACTCTTCCTTGTAGCTTATATTGTTTCATATGCTCATTTAGGAGTTTGAATCTTTCCTTTGTTTATTAAACACTTTGTAAAGGTTCGTTGGTGAGCCCGTAAAACCAACAAAGGTTTTTGGTGAACCCGGAAAACCAAAGTGTAAAGGTTCGTTGGTGAGCCCGTAAAACCAACATAGGTTCGTTGGTGAGCCCGTAAAACCAACAAAGGTTTTTGGTGAACCCGGAAAACCAAAGTGTATAGGTTCGTTGGTGAGCCCGTAAAACCAACAAAGGTTTTTGGATTGTGAGCCCGGAAAACAATCAAACTGTAATCCGCGGAATTATAGTGAATTCCCAAGGGGACGCTTAGGGAGTGGACGTAGGTGCTAAGGAGAGCACCGAACCACTATATATTGTTGTGTTTGTGTTGTGCTTGTGCTTACGTTTATTCTTGCATCATCTTCTATCTTTGCACTAGTTTAAATCATTCAAATAGTTTAAGGAAGCATCCACCGCACTTAATTAAGAAAACGTTTAAAGCACCAAAATTTAGAAGAAACCAATTCACCCCCCCCCCCTCTTGGCTTGTCACCTTGGGCAACAATCTTAAATCTTCATGATCACCTTCCTAATGTGTAATGAAGTGAAGTTAAAGAATGATGCAGTTCATATTTCTCCTACTTCACTGCTAAAGCCCTTTTCATCACTTTATTTGGCTTTGAGACAGACAACCTCTTTGGCCCTCTACCCAGAGCTAGTATTGGTGATGAGGTGAGCCCTTATCAACAAATGTTACCAACTACTTAGGGCATCATTGAAAAGTGCTCAAATCCTTTGCAAGTAAAGCATTGATATATTTTTCCTTGCTTGTTGCTAGTGGCTGTGGAAGCTGTTGGTGTCTTCGATTGGTTTAATTTCTGGTACAACATATTCAGATTTGAAAAAAAACTGAAGAAACTTCACAGCTGATCTCTTCATTTATTCCTTAATATGTTAAGCAATATACACAGCATTCATTAGTGTATAATGGATGGTATACTATACCGGGCAATGACATATCATATTGATACCAAATTGGTATGCAGTATGGGAGATGTATTGAATATTAGTATGCTGAATCAATCCTGTACCAGGCATGCCGATACTGTGTCAAGTTGGTATCAGTACGTGGTCCTGTACTGAGATTGCAAAGCTTGGCATAAAATCTGCTTATAGCTAAGCTTTTGAGACTTGGGGGTTTAAAACTTGACAATTAAGATCGTAGCATTGTTGACCCATGAAATTTCAGAATGAATCGCCATGCTGTAGAACTTGGCAATATACTTCTTGATTGATGTAGAACTTTGCCATGAAATGTGTAAACTACAGTAGGAGCAATTGCTTGTAGTTTGGAGGCATGAATCAACGAATCATTGCTGCTTCATGTGTTCATGGTGGCATGATTAAGTTGGTGATGTTTGGTATGTCATTCACCTTGTATGTGTCATCTCCTCTAACTTCATTTCAATAAACAGAAGTCGATTTTCTTGTGAAAGTTGGTCCCAAGAGAATGAACCCAAATCAGGACCACCTCTAGATTTTGACAATAAATCCATGATGAAATAAGCCACCTCGAGTTTTGTTTCACAATCCATTGCAGCAATTCTTTGATCTCAACTCATATGACAGAATTTCTAGAGGGAATATCTGAATATTGACATATGGATGTTGTGGAATAGAAAAGATCTAATTTCCATCTGTTTTTCATCGCTAGCTTCATTTCAATAAATAGAAGTCAACACTCCTTTAAAAGCTGGTCCCACTTGAAGTAGCTTTCAAGAGCATAAATGCAAATCAAGACAGCCCCAGGATTATGTCCACCACAAAACCAGCCACCTCGAGACTTGTTTCATGGTCTATTTCAACAACTCTTTGATATTCACTTATATCCACCACGAAATCAGCGACCTCGAGACTTGTTTCATGGTCTATTTCAACAATTCTTTGATCTCCACTGATACGAGCATGAATTTTGACATGTAGTATCTGAAAGTTGATCTATGGAAGTTGTGGAACTGAAGAAGATCTAATCTTTCATCTCTAGAACTAATGATGCAAGAGTTTGCTTTATCGTATTTGATTCTGCTGAAGTCACTTCCCATACTTCCTATTGAAGATGCACAACTTCTTGTTCAGTTCCCTCATAGACTTGGACAAAGGCCTTAAGTCAATTGTCTAATTCCACATTGGAGATCATGGTGGGAAAAGGGGAAAAGAGACCAAAGAAAGAAAGTGGATGGATTGATGCAGGACAACATAAGAGTGGTTTTACATTGTGCAAAAGAACTAGGGGAATAGGATTTTAACTGGATCAGTCATTGGCTATCCAAGACGAGAACAGGAAGCAAGAAACCAAGGTCCGTTGTTTCGGTACTAGTTATCTACTGGACAAGGATTGGTATAGTATAGTACCTAACCCGTACTATATTACTAGTTTGCACCAAGGTCTGTCGGACCGACTGTACCGACGTATAGGTGGGCACCGGTACCAGTTTGGTACCAGTTGGGATCGTTACCGAACCGTAGATGCGAAAAGCCAAAACAACGCGTTGCGCGCGGACTCGTTAAATGCCACAGAGTGGCATTAGTATTAAATGGCCCACGTGGGCTGCCAGGCCGTATAGGCACACTGCCCCGCATGGGGATCCACGCACGGGCGTGATTCCATGCAAGGAAACTGGCCATGGGTGTGGGGAATCGCGCGCAAGTGCGAGCTGGGCGTGCGGCTCTCGCTCGCGGACGCGTTAAATTCCACGAAGTAGCATTAAATGCCACTCTGTGGCATTAAATGGCCCATGCAGTCTGCCAGCCCGTGTGGGTGCGTTGCCTCGCATGCGGGCACTCTTTTCCGCACGCGGTCGTGCGGGCCCCAGCACCGCATGGGCCCGCGCGCCACAGTAGAGCCTGGGCCTGGCCAAATGGGACCTGCGTCCCAGTCCAGCCTAGCCACGCGACCCGGTCACCCGCAGGAGCGTTCCCCAGCCGAAGTTTGAGTTCAACCAGGACTCGCATCCTGGTCCGCAGGATCCTTCATCTAGGAATCCTCCTTGGGCAAGGAGTCTTCTTCCACAGTGGCCAACCGGGATCCGTGACCCGGTCAACCAAGACTCGAGTCTCGGCCATTCAGGGGACGCATCCCAGCCATCCAATCCCCCCCATCAGCCAAGGAGGAACAAGTCAACCGAGACGCGACGGCCAACCGAGACGTGCATCCCGTGCATCCGGGACGCGTATCCCATGCAGATCCGGGAGAACAAGTTGGAGATCCTTTAGGACTTCCCAAATCAATGATTACATGCCAAATCAAGGGGATTAAGGGCCTTGCACGCCAACCACATCAGCAAGGGGCCTTGGGGAGGTTGTTTTTCATGTTTATCTTAGCTTCTATGTTAGGAAGATTTACTTTATCTTGTCTTTCAATGTTCTTAGGAGTCCTAGGGTTTTGAGTCTATAAAAGGGGTTGTAAGGGGCCATTGTGAGGATCCCATTAGTTGAGTCTTGTTTCTCATTGTTGAGAGTTCTTCGGCCGAGAGGTTTAGGCAGCATTGTGCCGATTTCGGTCTAGGGGTTAGGCCTTGGACTTGGGCTAGTGGTTGATACATCAATCTCCACTAGATTAGGCTAGGAGGGGATCTTTACGATCCTTTGCTAGATTTGGGCTCGTAGAGATACTTAATTGCGCTACTAGATTGTTTTGCTTTTTATTGTTCTTGTTTGTTCTTCAATTTGGAGTGCAATAAAATTCAGTTTAGTTTCATTGTTGACTATCGGCGTTACCTCAAATCGGTCCAATTATCCAGCGATTTCTAAGGGCGCACGCAAGGAGCACAAGGCGGCGGGCTTGGTGCGGGGCTTTGGACCATGAGCCCCCATCAATTGGTGCTTTCATTGAGATCTTCGTCGGGAGGAGTTCCAAGAGAAACTCCGTCAAAGACTGCACTTGGAGGTAACGTTCTCATCTGCAGAAAATTCCAGATCTGATTTTTCGTGATTGGGGGAATAGATTTGTGGAGTATATTGTAGGATCTGGAGTGTTTTAAAATTCAGCAACCACATGTCCTTGATCTGAAATTCTGCAACACATACATCTTGATCTTTTAGGACTCTGCAGAAATTTTCAGATCTGATTTGGAGTGTTTGGTGATTGGATTTGTTGTTGAAAATATTGGATCCATTGCTGTTTTAACTTTCTGGAACTCATATTGCTTGGATCTGAGGGTGATTAAAATTTCTGCAGCACATATATCCTGATTTGAGGGTGTTTAGAATTTCTGCAACACATAAATCCTGAATCAGTGGGTGTTCTGAATTTTCTGCAACCTATATTGTCTAGATAGGGGGTGTTTAAAACTTTCTGCAATAGAGGGATTGATAGTGTTTGTGATAGAGTCACAATTCTGCATAAAATCTGTTGTTTGGAGACATATTGCAAATTCTGCACCTCCCCTTTGGTTGCTTGTGTTCGGTGGGAGTTTTAGTTTTCTGAATTCGATCATTGTAAACCCCATCATGTGAGGTTTGGAGATTGATTTCGTGGGATTGGTAGAGTTTGATTGGGTCTAAAAATTCTGCAACAAAAAAATTCTGCTGTTTCGTGTCCCACAGAAAATTCTGCGGCACATACACTTGTGTATTCGCAAAATTTTTTAAACCCTTTTCAGTCCATATTAAATCTCTGTTTTGAGGTGAGGTTGTTCAGGGATTAGGCAGCAACCAAGGCAGGGTTGGATCTTTCTTTGGGTGACATCCACAGGAGGTTTTAGGGGCTGATCTGAAGGGAGTAAAATTCTACATCTTAAAATTCTGCTGTTTAGGGTCATATGGAAATTTCTGCAGTCCATATAACACCTTTGTTTTGGTTGTACTGTGGGGGTTTCTGATTTTCTGTTTTTATCTTTGTAAAACCCCTATTGGAGGCTGATTGAGTGGTGTATAAATCAGGAGGGTTGGTTCATCCCTTGGGTAACAACAGCACTATTATGACCATTATTATGACCATATGGGGTCTGGTACCAAGATTGCGAGCCATTCTATTTCATATTTAATCCGGCTCTCGACTATGCCGAGCACTATTATGACCATTATTTATGCTACAGTGATGCATGAACAATACCTCATCCCTTATTAACTTTTAAACTAATCTGAATATTTATTACAAATAAAATATAAAGCTTCTCAAATCTCTAGGGATGTTGGATGAGATAGCATTTGTGCTCACTTCATAGATGTCACCTTTTTTGCTGTCCAAATGCATGAGTTCAGCCTCCACTGGTACAACAGTGATCTGAGCACTTCTGGAGCTGACTTTTTTTTTTGGCTGTTGAACCCTTTCAGAGGCCTTAGTAGCAAATCTTCAATGATTATTGCATCTTGATTTCGAGCAGACAAGGACCCACAGTAGGATTGCAGGTTGCAAATGGAAAATGCTCATACATGTGAACAGAGAGAAAGGATGCAAGGTATGCAGAATGGATCTGTGTTGTTGCTTTAAGTAGGAGAGAAGAGCAAGCTGCGAAAAAAGTATCAAAGACAAACTGATGAAAACAAATTTGAATGCATTTATTAGCTTTTGATTAGCCGTTTGTGCATATGGGAGAGGAAGGGAGGGAGTTCAAAAGCCAATACACTGGATTAATCTACATGATGAAATATGGAGATGATGGGAAGTGGACAATAAGAAGTGAATAGGTGTAAGACTAACTTAGGGATATGGCTTGTCAAAACTTGTGCTCTTGTGAAGTTATTTTAGCACAAACTTATGGCAAGTTTATAAGAAAATATGGTTGATAATCAATTCTATATTTCAAATGTACGTCATGTAAATAAATGCAGTATATTTTTATGTGGTTCTTGGTTTCATTTTGGTATTGTACTACTGAGGACCTTTTTGGTCGGTAGAGGTGGAATGGCCGCCTCTTATTCCCAGTTTATGTTGTCAAAAAACATTTGTTGCCACTCGGAACAAGGTTATATCCTAACACAGGATAAGTTGGAGAGAGATGGTGTAATTCTATTCCACCATTTTGGTGGAATAGTCTTATACAGAAGAAAAGGGAAAAGTTCCCTCTCCAATTATATTTTTGTCTTCGTCCACTTTTTGATGATACAAAAAGTGGGAAGGGTAATTTTGTTCTTGTGATAAAATCTAAATCATTGCATCAAATGCGCGTTAAATGTATGCACTTATTCCTGGTGTTTATCCTTCCAACCAAAAGTACAAAATTTGTATTCCATGGAACAAGTCCTCTCCCTTCAAACTTATCTAGATAAGCTTGCTTATCCTTCCAAAATTTATTTTGCAACCAAAAGTTGCTCGGTAGTCCAGGTTTTGTAAAGAAAGCCAGGAGAACTAGGAAACTTGGGGACTTGCAAGACATTAGGAAGTTGTTTGGGGGCCTCATTATATGTGAGGCCCACACCTTAGGACCTAATGTTTTAATGTAGATCTCTCCAGCTCGAACACATCAAGTCAGACGGTGTGCATATTGCTTGAGAAAATTTTCCATTGAACAGAATATCAGTGTCAGTTTTAACTTTGTATTAACTTTAGGCATCTGTAACTGTGTTTTGGATGCTTGAGAATCTTCTAAAGGTACCTTGGTTTATTTAACCTTTTTCGTAGGACTCTGAGACCTCTCTGGGAGGTACGGGCTAGTTCAAATGTCATCTATGCTACGCAGCATCTATCAAGTGACACATCGACGTTGGTTGTTGGGGGACTTGATGGTGTACTTCGCATTCTGAATCAAAGCACTGGTGAAATCATTTCCAGCTTGGTGGTAAATGCTTCCTTGAAAGACAATAAGGAGGTTGTTGAGAAGAAGGCAAGTGTGCTCTCTGGAGTCTCCTTTGTGGAAAGCATTCCTAGATACTTGCGGCCTCCCATCACCTGTCTGGCTGTTGGCATGAGGAAGGTTGTCACTACTCACAATGAGAAGTTTGTTAGGGTATGGAGATTCCATGAATAGTTAATTGATGATAAAGCTCTCGCAAATGGGAGTTTGGAACTAGCAATTCATTTTGTTGAGAAATTTGAATATGCTCACCATGTGGTTTTCATCTTCTTAAGCTGTGGTGATGGATCTGATATGGATACAGTGCTAATGCTAAAATAATGGTTTATGGATTTTCTCCTTTTCTTGCTAAGTACAGAGTATTTAATTAACTAAAATATTGTATATGTCTGGTTAATCTCTTGTTATGCATCTCTCAGCTAGGATAGCTACAGTTCTGATCTTGTTTCCAGAAGGGCATGGGCTGCCACCGTTCAGCTTGCTGTGCTAGTTGACCAATTCCTTTGTAAATACTGGAGCTGCTAGTGATCATTCCGACTTGTTGCCTTCCACAGGGTGTTTCACTTCTCCTATTTCTTGGTGAAGCACATGTCGACTGATCTTGAGGTGCATGGTCTGCCAAGTGATTGCATGCTGCGAGTATCTTACCTAAAGTAAATATTGTAGGCTATGGTGAAAGATACAAAATAATGAGAAAAATAGAGAATTCGCCGAAAACTTGCAGTGAAAATTCGAATAACTGAAATTTATAATATATGAGTAGTTGTTTTCATCCCAGCCTATAGGTGCTAGGGCTAGTTCTAAACTAGTGGCTGGGGCAGGAAGGGCTGGCAGCTACATTTTGAGAGCATATGAGACCCAAGAAACCCTAGATCTAATACATGAAACTAATTTAGACAGATGTGTCGTTGCCTAACTTGAGCTAGAGAAAGTACATGGACACTCCTGTAACCCTCGTAGTTGGTTCATAAGAAAACTGAGGTTTGAGGTCTTTCCCTTTCAAAGGCGTTGAAGAGAAATGTTATAAAATAGAAAAATAAATTTTTTATCCATATTCGTTCCAAACAAAAATGAATTGGATTCTAGTTGTCTTTGTTCGTTTTAAAAAGATAATCGACAAGTTAGATATTAGTTATATCTATATTCCTTTTAAGCAAGAAGTTTAAATATAAAGTTAATAACTCAAGTAATGTTAGAGGATGGCGGCAGTGAGATCACCATGAAAGATGAGAAACGTAAACAAAGTATGGCTTAATGTTTTAAGTGTGCTGATAGCTCTAGCTATGCACCTCCAAGTGGATACAACCAAGATTATAGTTTTGCAAGTAGCAATCGTGAGCACCCCACAAAATTCTTGCTAAAAACTGCAACTCCGTCATACAAAAGTAGGAATTGTGCCTCAAACCGGGATACTATAATTTTGTAATGATCTCACAAAAAATCTCATCAGGAACTTTGTTGGGGTAAGGATCTAATTGTACAAAAACCAAAATAACTCTCCACTAAAAATAAAGACAATAAAATAAAAAATAATAATAATAATATGTTCTTATTTTTAAGATAGGAGATTTGTTTCAGTACATTTTCTTCTGAATTCTTCACAATAATAAATCTAGGTGTGAAGGGCAAAATAGGTAATGGGACACGCATACCAGTTCAACCAAGTTTTAATTTAAAAGTATTTTTAAAAGCTAATCAGTTTGGGATTTGGGGATCCACTTCTACAACTCTCTTTTTTGTTCTTTAAACATCCAACTCCTTCGTGATCAAGGGTTGATAATTGATACAAAGGGCAGTGTAGTTTCTATGACCTCCCATTATTATGCAAAAACCTAATTTTTTATGAGACCATAAGTTAGAAACTTGAACTAGTTTTGATGTTGGACTTTGTATCAGATGGACTAAAATTGGGAGTGTTCCTAGCCTTTGTCCATCTCTTTCTCACCTCCTGTCTTGGAATTGGATTGGAATTGTAGGAGTCGCCAATGGTAGGCTTGGCTAGTCAAAGAAGTGATTGATTATACACCTATTTGATTTTGATGAGCTCAAAGCATTTGAGTATATTTAATGTTGTACTAATGAATTCAATCTAGTGTTTCAGGCGAATATATGTGAATTTATCTTTAAAAGCATCGAGCCTTGGTTCAAAGTATTTTGGCTAAGTGTTGAACTAAATTGAGCCAAAGTCTGAAGCTCGAGTCGACTCTGGAAGATTGCGAGTCGACTCTAAGTGTTTCAGAGGTTTTGGCACAAGATCGAGTCGATTCCGATACACTACAAGTTGATTCCGACTGAGAACAAACAGAAGGACAGAAAGATGAATTTCAGACCCTATCACTGAGTCGACTCCAGAAGGCTTCGAGTCGACTCCGATGCTTGCCGAGTCGACTCTCGACGGTTCTGAGTCGACTCCAAGAAGTAACAGACAGAAAGACAGAGAAGTGCTTTCTAGACCCTGTTACCGAGTCGACTCCAGAAGGATGCGAGTCGACTCCAGAAGGATGCGAGTCGACTCTAATGTTTGGCGAGTCGACTCCTAATCATTCCAGAGTCGACTCTCAGAGGAAAGCCGACTGAAAGGCAGAAAAACAAACTCAGTGACCCTGTGAACGAATCGACTCCGAGAATTCCAGAGTCGACCCCAAGTCAGCCAAGTCGACCCCAACAAAGTGCGAGTCGACTCCGAGGCAGCTCGGATCAACAGACAGAGGATCGATTTTTCGGGCTCTGAGAGCCGAGTCGACTCCAAAAAGATCCGAGTGGACTCGAGAGAGAAATGCGGAAAAATAGATCTCTGGAATCCTGAGAACGAGCCATCTCCAAAATGCCGAGTCATCTCCAGATCTTGGCGAGTCGACTCCAGGGTTGGACCGAGTCGACTCCAGGTTGGGACGCCACTTTAACTCAAATCCTGAACAGTGGGCGAGTCGTCTCTAGTAAAGCATGAGTCGACTCCAGCAACAGCCGAGTCGACTCCAGATCGAGCGAGTCGACTGCAACCCCAACGGATACATTGTCAGGAGGTGCAGACTGTGCAGAACGGCCACAAATCAATGTCTAACGGCTATTTTTCAAAAGGGACTGCTTAAATAGCCAGAGTAAACAGTAGTAGACAATAAGAGAGCTATTCCATTCAAGTAAAAAGGCATTTTCACCTACCAAGAGTTCTCAAGAGTAAATACAAGCAAAAGAAGGAAGAGGTGCATTCAACTCCATCCGACAAGCACTTCCTTCGCTTTCAAGGCTCTCCTATTGTCCTCAAATCTTCAGTACTTTTCAGAGGAGATCCAAAAATCGAGAAGTCCCTATGTTCCATTCCAAAATCTGTTTGAGGGCTTCTAACCTTTACTTTGCATTTATTGTTTTCACTTCTGCTTGTTTAGAAGTTTTCTCTATGAAATCCCAAACACTACTTTTCTTACTGGATTTAATCAGGGGATTGAATCAAGGGTTGTAAGGTTAGTTGGTGAGCCGAAGTTAAAACCAACGGTGTAAGGGTTTGATTGTGATCTCGGAAAAACAATCGGGTGGTTCTAGTCGGTGAGCCTGTGAAAACCGATCGAGTTCGTTGTAATCTCGCGAAAACAACAAGTTGGGTTGTGAACTTGTAAAACAACCAGCTGTAATCCAAGGGATTATAGTGAACACCCAAGTGAAGCTTGGGGAGTGGACTGATGAGAGCACAAAAGTGCGACCTACATGTCACTAAAATTAGTGTTATTGCTAACGGATAATGATAAATTCACTGGATTAATATTATATTTGGGTTTGACACAGATTATCATAAATTAGAGATAAAATGCACATTAAGTACAAATTTGACTTCAGAAGAATCCCTTCCCAGATCCAACCCGGTTGAAGGTCGGGTCGGGTCCGAGTCGGGTTCGGGTCCGAATCGGGTCAAATTTTTCTGTGCTTTTGGGAAAGAATTTCGGGCAAATCTAATTTGGCCATATCATAACTATGAGGTGCTGGGTGACCCATGACTTGAAAGACTTGCAATTGACCTCCAGTCAGAACAGATGACCCGTGACGAACTAAGTTTATCCGTCTACAAGCCAAATTTCATATCATATTATTTTTTTTATCTATGTGACTAATTGGACGGAACTTGGTGTCTCCCAGCTCCCGATTGCATCACCGCCCTCTCCTTCCTCCCGAGATCCAGCCAACCGTTGAGGTCCCAGATTCACGCCCGTGATCCGGCTTCATCCCCTCTTTCGCAATCACCGGCGATCCCAGCTCTTCTCCCATCGCTGCCAGCTCTCCCGTGCCAGCCAGCGTCTTCCCCGGATATCTCTTGCCATCAAGGAGCCACTTCCGCGATCCCTCCCAGCGAAGCCTCAACAACCCAGCCCCTCTTCTGTGATTTCCTCTCGTCAATCAAGCTCCCATTTCTTCCGCCCGTGATGCAGCACCGGATCCGCGTCGCCGCGTCGCCACCTTCCGCTTCAGCTCCCAGCATCAAATCCCCCCTCCCAGCAAGGCAATCCCATCGACCCCGTGATCCACGGCTCCTCCCAGCAAAGATCCCGGATGACTCCCCTCTTCCGTGATCCTAGCAACGCCCGACTCACAGCCATCCGCGCCTTCCGCATCAAGCATTCCGGCGATCCCGCATCCGTAGCCCAAAGAAGCAAGACCGCGCCTCCCTTCCGCGATCCGCCCAGCCGATCCCGCTGATCCTGCCTCTACCACATCTCCAAGGGCCTATAAAAAGAGGGGAGGAGAAGCAAAGAGGGGGGGAGAGCTCGGGTTGGGGTTGGAGGCTAAGAAACAGAGGAGCTTAGAGAGGTGAGCTCGGTGGGAGAGAAGAAAGAAAGAAGAAACGGAGCATTGCTCTGTTCTTTTGGAGAAGAAAGAAAGAAAAAAAAGTATTTTATGTTGTTCCACCGTGGGAGAGAAAGGGAGAAGTTTTCTTTTTGATTTTTGTTATTTCTTTCCTTTATTTTATTTGCAGAAGAAAGGCAGCATCAAGCCACCAATCTTCATTTCTACCTTTGTAATCAATTTATTTTTATCAAATCTATCATTTCTTTTTCATGCAATCCTTGTTCTGGGTTCAAGTTAATTTTTTTTTTATGCAATCTTTTAATTTTTCTTTCATGCAAAATATGAAACTTTCTTTCATGCAATTTATGTTCCAGGTTTCAATCTTCTTAGCACTGTTTTCATCCATTTTAATTTATGCCAAAACTCTTCTTTGATTAATTAAATAAATGCTTTTCGAATCTGAGTACCTTTCTTTTAGTTAGTTTCAATTAGAAAATCATATCAACATCCCCGACATAATGTTTTTCTTTTGTTATTCAAAAATCGCTTTTGAATCCGAGTGAACGTTTTTATTTTTAAGCAACTCCAACCGCCTCCCTGTAGATCGACCTTTTACAACCACTATTCTTCGAGTAGAAAAGGTAAAAGTAGAATTAAATTAAACTTTGTTTGTCGGTTCTAACAATGATCTGTTTAGCGTATTTTTAAGTAAACAGAAATTGGACAACAAAAATTTTGGCGTCGTTACCAGGGAGGCAAATCGAGAAGCAAGAACGATCACGAAGATCAAATCGAATTTTGGATGCCCGGAGTGAACGCACTCCGGTAGTAAGTTTTTATTTTTATTAATTTCACTTATTTTGATTATTTTTAGTTAATAATTTCGTAGTTATTAAATTTTGAAATTTGAAATTCGAAATTTAAATTTTTTTTTTAAAAAAGTAAAAAAAAATTAAAAAAAAGATAATTAAAAAAAATTGAAAAAATTCCAAAATTCAAAAATTCAAAAATTTAAATTCAAAATTTGAATTCTGTGATTCGAAATTTGAAATTTAAATTTAAAAAAAAATAAAAAAATTATTTTTGCTAGTAATTGATAAGGTGCAATCCTCCTAGGTTATTATATCTCTATTGGAGCTCCTCACGGAGTAATCTCCAGAGCTTATTCAACGGGCATTCGGAGATTGACTAACACATAAGGATTGTGTTTAGTTTACATTCAATTATAGTTATTAAAAAAAATTAAATTAAAAAAAAATATAGTAAATATAAAAAAAATTTGCTTGCTAATTTAATCAGTACAACCTAATGACATTGCATAAACTTTAAAAAATCATTGATTATTTGCTGCATTTAGTATTAAGCATTTGCATAAAATAATATAAGGGCAAAACCCATTAAAAAGATAAGGTCAGGAAGTCATTACCTGTCCTTAGCCCAAAAATCACCACCTTGCATACTTATCCTAAGCCAAATTAAATTAAAATCAAATTAGACATTGGCCTTAGGGTTTTCGAGCTCAATTAGGCTCTTGGAAAGAAGCGGCTGAAAGCCACTCCAGTGAGGATTTAGTAATTGGTGATGTCTAGGAAAGTTTTACAACAGTGAGAACTGTTACGGATATTGTGGTATCGGTGTATCCCTTCTGGCACCACCACACACCCCGGGACTTTTCTGGTCACTGGTTACTGGATCGCTTAACTGGTAAGCTCAAGCTTAATCTGAAAGGGAGATTAGGAACTGTCTAATCTAGGAGAGAATTTTAGGAACTTTTTAACCTGATAAATCTCTGTGCAACTAGATTAAAAGCTACTAAACCTTCTTTAACCTCAAGATTAAAGAGCCAATCTATTGTGTGGTGTTGATTGTGGTCATCTTGGTCTAGCCCTTCTTCTTATCTTTTAGGATTTCGTTTAAAAATTGAGTCTAATTAAGTTGTGGAAAATGTATGCATGGTAGAAGGTCATTAAGGAATAAGTTAACCCCATTTGATCCTGAGATTGACAGAACTTTTCATCATAACCTGCGAACTGTAAACCAACCGTCGATCTCTACAATGGATGAACATATTAGAACCCTGAATGAATTATTCGCACCCGCATCCGCTAGTCCCCCTACTTGCATAGTATTACCAATTAATAATGCAGCCCAATTCGAGATTCGGGCTGCAACAATAAACATGTTACCCAAGTTTCATGGGTTCGAGAGTGAACAACCCTATATTCATCTAAACAAAATTTTGACAATCTGTCAAACGTTTAGAAATCAAAATTTAGATGAAGAGGGTATTAAATTAAGGTTGTTTCCCATGACTTTAGAGGATCGTGCTGTTGCATGGCTGTATTCTCTTGCTTCTAATTCCATCACATCATAGGAACAACTATCTAGGAAGTTCATGGCTAAATTCTATCCCATGGTAAAGACTGAAAAAATTAAGGATGCCATCAGAACTTTTAGAGAAAAATCTGAGGAGGAATTTTTCCAACTTTGGAAAAGATTCCATGATCTTTTAGTCAAGCGCCCGCACCATGGGCTTGATAAGGCTGATCTGGTCCACTTCTTTTATAAAGGACTAACTCCAGCACATAGAAATATGATTGAGTCCATGCACAAGGGTAGGTTCATTAACCAAACCCCAGATCAAGCCTATGAATTTCTTGTTGACTTAGCCGAGAACGCCCAAAATTGGAGTAGCTATGGTGAGGAAGTAAATAGAGATGAGTTCGGATCTAGAAAACCAGGCAATTATGAAATGAAAGTAGACCCAGAACTAAAAAATATCATGTCCAATATGGTGACTGGAATGAACAACTTAAGCAAAAAGTTTGATGCTTTCACTGTTTCCACTAGCTCAAGTTCATATAAAGAGTTAAATCCCATCATGAAAGTGGATCACGAGTCACAAAGTTTATGTATCTTGTGTAACAGTTCTGAGCATCTAGTGGAGTATTGTCCTAGTTTACCCAATATTAAGGCTGAGCAGGCAAATGCTCTAAACTCATATAGTGCCTTCAAGAAGCCCACTCTCAATTCATTCAGCCCAGTCTACCACCCTGATAATAGGTTCCACCCAAATTTCTCATACAAGCAAAATGAACCTATTCAGCATCAAGGTGGTCCACCAGATTTTCAGAAAAATTTTCCCATGATAGGTCCACCACAAATAAACCAATCATTGGCTCCACCTATTCCTACTTATAGTGCCCCTATCCCTCAGCAAACTACATCATTGGAAGCCATGATGGCTAACATGATGAAGCAGCAACAAAACTTCATCCAACAGCAACAATAGGACCAACATGGCTCAAATCCAGACTAACCAATTCCATGTGCAAGCAATTGTAAAACTTGAGGTTAGTCTGAGCCAAATAGCCAACTCTCTAGGGGATAGGAAGAAAGGTGAATTGCCTAGTCAGCCAGTACCTAACCCTAGTAGGCAATAGAATCAAGGGCCGAGAGGCCAGTTTCAGATTGATTCTAATGGAAACCCTACCCATGAAGTCCAGGCAATTATCACTTTACGGTCTGGCAAGCAAGTGGACAACAAGGTCCAACTTCCTGTACAAGAAAAAGAAGAAAAGCATGAACCAAACCCCACTCAGAAAAAGGCACAAGAACAGGGAACACAAGGAATAGAGGAGAAACTAATAGAGACATACACACTCAAGGCTCCCTTTCCTAGTAGACTACAAGACTTAAAGAAAAAATCTCAGTACGATGAAATCATGGAAGTCTTTAAAAATGTCCAAATAAATTTACCCTTCCTAGATGCCATCAGACAGATCCCCTCCTATACAAAATTCTTAAAAGACCTAACCACGGTGAAAAAGAAAACCAGTATTCCTAGGTAAGCTGTGATGGCGGCACAAGCCTCATCTCTTATTCAACAACAGATTGCCCCAAAATACAAGGATCCTGGTTGCCCCACTGTTAAAATTAAAATAGGAGAAACCACCATTCGGAGAGCCCTATTAGACTTAGGAGCAAGTGTAAACCTATTACCCTATTCTATCTACACCGAACTAGGTTTGGAGGAATTAAAGCCCACAAACATTACCTTGTCATTAGCAGATAGGACTGTGAAGTATCCCAAAGGAATTGTGGAGGATGTGATTGTAAAAGTTAATGAATTCTACTACCCTGTGGATTTTGTAGTCCTTGAAACTGAACCAGTAAAAAATCCAGAAAGTCGCATCTCGATGATCCTAGGTAGACCATTTTTGGCCACTTCAAATGCTGTGATTAGTTGCCGAAATGGAATAATGACTCTAGCCTTTAGGAACATCACTGTCCAGTTCAATATTTTTCATAGTAGTAGTCCGTCAACTGAGATGGACGATTTGGAAGAAATTCACATGATTGAGAACATAATTAGCAGTTCTTTTGAAGAGTCGAGTTATTCTGACCCATTAGAAAGATGTTTGGCTAATTTTGGTCAAGATTGTGAGTCAAGTCAAGAGGTTAATGCATTGTTAGATTCCATTCCTGTGATGGATACTAGCAAATGGGCCACCAAGTTTGAATCATTGCCTATTTCAGAATCTCAGCTAGTGCCATCCAATGTCAAACCTCCACAACTAGAACTTAAAGATCTTTTCGAAAACTTAAAGTATGCATTTCTTGGAGAAAACAAGACCTTACCTTTTATAATTGCATCGAATCTGACTAAAGAATAGGAAGAGAAGCTGTTAAGTATCCTTCGGAAGAATCAGGAAGCTATCGGTTAGTCTATAGCTGATATTAAGGGGATTAGTCCTACTGTGGTCCAACATAAAATCCATCTAGAAGAAGATGCAAAAATCTCTAGAGAACCACAAATGCGACTTAATCCAATCATGAAGGACGTAGTTCGAGCCGAGGTCATCAAGCTTTTAGATGCAGGAATTATATATCCTATTTCTGATAGTCAGTGGGTAAGCCCAGTTCAAGTCGTACCTAAAAAGTCTGGCATCACTGTGGTGAAAAATGATCACAATGAGTTAGTTCCTACTCGAGTCCAAACGGGATGGCGAGTATGCATCGACTATAGGAAGCTTAATGCCATGACTAGGAAAGACCATTTTTCTCTACCCTTCATCGATCAAATGCTAGAACGGCTAGCTAGCCACTCCCATTACTGTTTCCTCGATGGTTATTCTGGATATAACCAAGTCCCTATCGCACGTGAGGATCAAGAGAAAACCTTATTCACCTGTCCTTATGGCACTTTTGCCTATCGTCGCATGCCTTTTGGGCTATGCAATGCACTAGCTACATTCCAATGGTGTATGATGAGCATTTTCTCCGATATGGTGGAGAAATTTTTAGAAGTTTTTATGGATGACTTTTCTGTATTCGGATCCAATTTTGATGAATGTCTGCACCACTTGACACTTGTTGTAGAACACTGTAAAGAGAAAAACTTAGTTCTTAACTGGGAGAAGTGTCATTTCATGGTAGAATCAGGTATTGTTTTAGGACACATTGTGTCACAAAGGAGAATTGAGGTGGATAAGGCCAAAATAGAATTAATTGCTAAATTGCCACCTCCCAAAACTGTTAGGAAAGTCAGATCCTTTTTAGGGCATGCGGGTTTTTACCGCCGCTTTATCAAGAATTTCAGTAAATTGTCGAAACCCTTATGCGATTTGTTGGCGAAAGATGCTACTTTTAATTTTTCGCCAATTTGTATAATTGCTTTCGAAAGACTAAAGTCTGAACTAACCTCAGCACCCATCATAAGGTCCCCTGATTGGAATCTGCCATTTGAAATCATGTGTGATGCATCTGATTATGCAATATATGTCGTCTTAGGACAGCGAGTAGAGAAGCTTCCCCATGTTATTCATTATGCGAGCAAAACTCTGAATGACGCCCAACTCAACTATTCCACCACTGAAAAAGAATTATTGGCAGTTGTTTTTGCTCTAGATAAATTTCGTCCCTATCTGATAGGATCCAAGGTCCTCATTTATTCTGATCATGCCGCCCTTAAGTACCTTCTCACAAAGAAGGATGCCAAGGCAAGACTCATTCATTGGATCCTATTGCTTCAAGAATTTGATCTTGAAATACGAGATAAAAAGGGATCTAAAAATGTTGTAGCTGACCACTTGTCCAGATTAATTGTTGAATCATCTGGAGAATCCATGCCTGTGTCCGAGACCTTCCCTGATGAACAATTAATGATGATTTCCCATACCAATGTTCCATGGTATGCTGATGTAGTCAACTATCTAGTTACTGAACGAATGCCCAGTTCATGGACCAAACAAGAGAAATTCCGCTTCCTAGCTCGTGTAAAGTGGTATTTTTGGGATGAACCATACCTATTTAAATATTGCCCTGATCAGATCATCCGACGGTGTATCCCTGAATACGAACAAAGGAAAGTCCTTTCCTTTTGTCATGACCACGCTTGTGGTGGTCATTTCAGTGGTAAAAAGACGGCTGCAAAGGTTTTGCAGTGCGGATTCTATTTGCCCACACTATTTTATGACTCACATGAGTATTGCAAATCATGTGACCGATGTCAAAGACTAGGAAAAATTTCAAGAAAAAATGAGATGCCCCTGAACCCAATCTTAATTGTAGAAATCTTTGATGATTGGGGTATTGATTTTATGGGTCCTTTTTCTTTGTCATTTGGGCACCAGTACATACTCCTAGCTGTTGACTATGTGTCCAAGTGGATTGAGGCTGTCGCATGTAAGACCAATGATCATAAAGTAGTGATCAAGTTTCTTAAGGAGTCTGTCTTCGCTCGCTTTGGCACCCCTCGTGCTATCATTAGTGATGGGGGGACACATTTTTGCAATAGAATTTTTAAAGCCCTTGCTAGGAAGTACAACATCACCCACAAGGTCGGTACACCATATTATCCACAAACGAGTGGACAAGTTGAGATTTCCAATAGAGAAATCAAGACCATCCTTGAGAAAACTGTCAATCCATCTCGAAAGGATTGGTCCCTTAGGTTAACAGATGCATTGTGGGCATATCGTACGGCCTACAAAACACCAATTGGAATGTCCCCATATAGGATTGTCTATGGCAAGGCTTGCCATTTACCTGTCGAGTTAGAACACAAGGCCTATTGGGCAATCAAATGCTTAAATTTCGATCTCGACAAGGCAGGAGAACATAGAAAGCTTCAGCTCGACGAGCTTGAAGAAATTAGGAACGATGCTTACGAGTGTGTTAAGAAGTACAAGGATCGCATGAAAGTCATGCATGATAAAATGATTACTCGTAAAGAGTTTCACCAAGGATAAAAAGTTCTTTTATATAATTCTCGATTACATCTATTCCCTGGAAAACTTAAATCTTGCTGGACTGGCCCATACACGGTAGAGAAAGTGCATCCGCATGGTGCGGTAGTAATATGCAATACTAAGGGTGGTAGGTCGTTTCAAGTCAATGGACATCGTCTAAAACCATACCTTGAGTATCTGAGTCCAGAAGTCGAGGAGACACTTCTGATCGACCCTGTCTATTATGAGTGAATCTACATTTTGTCTGATTGAAGACATAAAACTTAGCACTCTTGGGAGGCAACCCAACATAGAGATATTATTAAAAAAAATAAAAATAAAAAATAATATAATATAATATAATATAATATAATTAAAAATATATATATATAAAAAGTTACTAACATGCAGGTTTGGGGGTATTTTCTCCAATCTTCAAGTTCTTAGCCATATCAAGGTCCAAAATCAGGTAATGTCTCCTCTATCCTATTACTATTTTAATTTTCTCAACATTGAGGACAATGCTAAATTTAGGTATGGGGGTGAGAATATTTTTGATTTTTGTGCCTAAAAAGATTTCAAAAAAAAAGGGAGGATTTCAAATTTTTAACTCAAAAAGAAGGGGGATTTCAAATTTTTAACTCAAACTCTAATCTTTTTGGCTGTACAAACTAGGAATTGCTTTGACAATAGCTTTGTGTTAAGGAATATGATAGCAGTTCTAGCTTGAGTTTTCGTCCCACTTATCTTCTGCTAACATGATACAAGATGATTTAGCACCTACACGTAAGCACATGAATAGTGGGGTATGTATACTTGCAACTAATATGAATACTTTTAATCTTCAGGATAATTTAAAGTTATATGTGTGATGAACACCCTAAAAAAAAAAGAGAAAAAAAAAGAAAAAAGAGATAAAATAAAATAAAATAATGAGTTTATTTTAAGTCTTCTCACTGAGTAACCGGGCCTCTTGCCTGGCAAGCAACAAGTGTTCGCATAAAAAGGTGAGGATGATTGAGATTAAACTCTGAGTAACTAATTTGGCCTTGAAGCCTAGTTAACTTGAGTTATTAAGCCTGTTAGGGTGTCTCTACACCTAGTGCCCTGAGCCATCTGGATCGGAAGTCATTGGCCTAACACTCGCTACATGGGTCAGCTAGAAAGCTTAATAAGGCTAGATATTGCACAAGTCATTCTTCTTAGCATTCAGTTTGATAAAAAAATAAATAAATAAATAAATAAATAAATATGGGGTGTTCATTACCATTTAACTCTAGAAAGTCTTGAAAATTAGAGTGATCATGTGAAAATAAGTGAAAGCCACTCATTTATATGATACTATCTTGCACCTCACTACATTCTTGACTTGTTAGCAGATAGATGGGGAGTAATGGAACTTGAGTTAGAGTCTGCTTAAATATGATAACAATAAGTCTTTATTGTCCTTGCAATTCTAAGTTCATACAATAATACTTGTTCAAATTTTGAGTTGAATATTAGAAATCCCTGACTAATGAAGTTTGTGGGTAACTTCACTGCAAACCCTCATGAGACAACACTCGTCCACTAGGATAACCTAGAGGTTTAAAGGCTTGTTGCACGTGCTAAGTGCAATCGTGATTCCCTACGAAAATGGGTACATATTTTAGTTTTGTGTATATATATAAAAAAAAAGAAGAGTCATAAGTTAGACTACATCTTTTTGTGCCCTCATTTTATCGTTTGCTAGTTCCCTAGAGACTAGCAATAAGCTAGTTTGGGGGTGTGATGAGAGCACAAAAGTGCGACCTACATGTCACTAAAATTAGTGTTATTGCTAACGGATAATGATAAATTCACTGGATTAATATTATATTTGGGTTTGACACAGATTATCATAAATTAGAGATAAAATGCACATTAAGTACAAATTTGACTTCAGAAGAATCCCTTCCCAGATCCGACCCGGTTGAAGGTCGGGTCGGGTCGGGTCCGAGTCGGGTTTGGGTCCGAATCGGATCAAATTTTTCTGTGCTTTTGGAAAAGAATTTCGAGCAAATCTAATTTGGCCATATCATAACTATGAGGTGCTGGGTGACCCATGACTTGAAAGACTTGCAATTGACCTCCAGTCAGAACAGATGACCCGTGACGAACTAAGTCCATCCGTCTACAAGCCAAATTTCATATCATATTATTTTTTTTTATCTGTATGACTAATTGGACGGAACTTGGTGTCTCCCAGCTCCCGATTGCATCACCGCCCTCTCCTTCCTCCCGAGATCCAGCCAACCGTTGAGGTCCCAGATTCACGCCCGTGATCCGGCTTCATCCCCTCTTCTGCAATCACCGGCGATCCCAGCTCTTCTCCCGTCGCTGCCAGCTCTCCCGTGCCAGCCAGCATCTTCCCTGGATATCTCTTGCCATCAAGGAGCCACTTCCGTGATCCCTCCCAGCGAAGCCGCAACAACCCAGCCCCTCTTCCGTGATTTCCTCCCGTCGATCAAGCTCCCATTTCTTCCGCCCATGATGCAGCACCGGATCCGCGTCGCCACCTTCCGCTTCAGCTCCCAGCATCAAATCCCCCCTCCCAGCAAGGCAATCCCAGCGATCCCGTGATCCACGGCTCCTCCCAGCAAAGATCCCGGATGACTCCCCTCTTCCGTGATCCTAGCAACGCCCGACTCACAGCCATCCGTGCCTTCCGCATCAAGCATTCCGGCGATCCTGCATCCGTGGCCCAAAGAAGCAAGACCGCGCCTCCCTTCCGCGATCCGCCCAGCCGATCCCGCTGATCCCGCCTCTACCACATCTCCAAAGGCCTATAAAAAGAGGGGAGGAGAAGCAAAGAGGGGGGGAGAGCTCGGGTTGGGGTTGGAGGCTAAGAAACAGAGGAGCTTAGAGAGGTGAGCTCGGTGGGAGAGAAGAAAGAAAGAAGAAACAGAGCATTGCTCTATTCTTTTGGAGAAGAAAGAAAGAAAAAAAAAGTATTTTATGTTGTTCCACCGTGGGAGAGAAAGGGAGAAGTTTTCTTTTTGATTTTTGTTATTTCTTTCCTTTATTTTTATTTGCAGAAGAAAGGCAGCATCAAGCCACCAATCTTCATTTCTACCTTTGTAATCAATTTATTTTTATCAAATCTATCATTTCTTTTCCATGCAATCCTTGTTCTGGGTTCAAGTTAATTTTTTTTTTATGCAATCTTTTAATTTTTCTTTCATGCAAAATATGAAACTTTCTTTCATGCAATTTATGTTCCAGGTTTCAATCTTCTTAGCACTGTTTTCATCCATTTTAATTTATGCCAAAACTCTTCTTTGATTAATTAAATAAATACTTTTCGAATCTGAGTACCTTTCTTTTAGTTAGTTTCAATTAGAAAATCATGTCAACATCTCCGACATAATGTTTTTCTTTTGTTATTCAAAAATCGCATTTGAATCGGAGTGAACATTTTTATTTTTAAGCAACTCCAATCGCCTCCCTGTAGATCGACCTCTTACAACCACTATTCTTCGAGTAGAAAAGGTAAGAGTAGAATTAAATTAAACTTTGTTTGTCGGTTCTAACAACGATCTGTTTAGCGTATTTTTAAGTAAACAGGAATTGGACAACATGGACGTAGGAGCAAGGGTTGGCTCCGAACCACTATAAAATCTTCTTGTGTTTGCATTGGCTATTTGTCTCTTCCAATCTCCTCATCAAGAAGCTTAATTAACTTGCTTGCATTAGATTTAATTATTTACTAATCAAGTTTTTTAATTGGTCGAGAATTAATCCAAACCCAATTCATCCCCCCTCTTGGGTTGTCTCTTTGGGCAACAAGTAGTATCAGAGCCGGAGCTCTTATATTAAAAGAGTAAAAGATCCAAATGACAACCCCTTTTGGATCTTCTCTTAGTGAGGGGCAATCCACCAATAGGCCTCCATTCTTCAATGGAACTAACTACACCTATTGGATGGCTAGAATGAGGATATTTATCCAAGCCCAAGACTATGATGTTTGGAGCATCATAGTTAATGGACCACATATTTCTTCTATCTATGTAGATAATATTACTATACCCAAGCTTGAAAAAGATTGGGATGATAGTGATATAAGAAAGGCACAACTAAATGCCAAAGCAATGAATGTACTTTTTTGTACTTTAGACCATAATGAATTCAATAGAATTTCTACTTGCAATTCTGCAAAAGAAATATGGGATAGACTTGAAGTGACCCACGAGGGCACGAATCAAGTCAAGAAATCTAAAATAAACATGCTAGTTCATAAGTATGAACTATTTAAAATGGAATCTAATGAAACCATCACTTACATGTTTACTAGATTCACTGATATTGTCAACGGCTTAAAAAGCCTTGGCAAAAGTTATACTAACAGTGACCTAGTTAGGAAAATTCTTCGATCTTTACTAAGGTCATGGGAAGCCAAGGTAACGGCGATTCAAGAAGCTAAAGACTTGAACAAGCTGCCACTCGAGGAGCTCCTTAGATCTTTGATGACACATGAGCTCACAATAAAGCAACACAGTGAAGAAGAGTCCTCCCACAAGAAAAAGGTAATTGCCCTTAAGTCTACTTCTTCTAACAAGGATCCCTCTTGCAGTAGCAGCAGTGAAGAAGAAGACAATGAGGGAGATGAAGATGAGGCTTTTCTCGTACGAAAGTTCAGAAGATTCATCAACCGGAAAAAGTTCTTTCATTAGAAGAGAGGTTCCTCAAGTTCCTACAACGAGGATAAAGGTAAGAAAAGAAAAAGTGAGGGAATCGGATGCTATGAATGCAAGAAGCTGGAACATTTCAGAATCGACTGTCCCTTGCTGAAGAAGGACAGCAAATACAAGAAGAAGAAAGTTCTTGTCTTCACTTTAACAGACTCCGATCAATCATCATCATCATCGGATGAGGAACAAGAGAAAAAAGTAAATTTTTGTTTTATGACGAACGAAAATGAGGTAATATCTGAAACACATTTAGATTTTTTCTTTGATGAATTGTATGATGCTTTTAATGAACTAATGGATGAATATACGACAATAAATCTTAAAAATAAAGAATTAAAACTAACTAATCAATCTTACACTCATAAGTACGATAAATTAAGTAAGAACAAGGACTCTATCATCAAAGAAAACTTAGAACTTAAAACAAGCAACCAATTGCTAACTCAAAAAACTAATACTTTAATTAAAAATAACGAAAGACTAACTAAGGAAGTTTCAGAACTTAAAAATAGTAACCGAACTCTAAAAGATAATTTTACAAAAGATCTAAATTTACTAAAAACAGAAAAACTGAACTTAACAAAAGAACTTGAAAAATATAAACTTATAGTTGAGAAGTTTACCTTTAGTTCTGAAAAACTAGAAATGATTCTTAATAGTCAAAGAGCTATATTTAATAAAGCCGGTTTAGGGTATAAGCCTAACAACAAGCAAAAATTTTTTAAAAACTTTTTTGTAAAAGCCAGGCAAAGTAAAACCAAAAATGTAACTTGTTTTTGCTGTGGTAAAGTAGGACATATAGCAAATGTATGTAACCAAAAAAAAACTGAAGTTAAAAGAATGATTACAAAGATTTGGGTTCCAAAAGAAACCAACATTACTAATCTTGAAGGATCCAAGAAAACTTGGATACCTAAAACTGTATGATTTCCTTGTGTAGGAGTGTCTTGCAGCCAAGGTCAACAAACACTATTGGTACTTGGATAGTGGCTGCTCGAGACACATGATGGGTGACAAGGAGCAATTCTTCACCCTAGAGCCTAAAGATGGAGGTGCGGTGATTTTTGGAGACAATAACCAAGGTCACATCATTGGTATAGGTAAAATACAAATCACCCCTTCAACCTTCGTTGATAATATACAGTTTGTAGATAGTCTTAAGCATAACTTACTTAGCGTTAGTCAATTATGTGATAGAGGTTTTGATGTTCTGTTTAAGCCATCTTTATGCATTATAACCAACTCAATTGACAATAGCTTAGTATTCAAAGGAATAAGACGTGGCAATGTTTATGTAGTAGATCTTGAAGATCTCGCCAAAAATAGTCGTTGCTTAGTAGCTAGTGATTCTAAAGTCAATGATGCAAGTTGGTTATGACACCGTAAATTAGGTCATGCAAGTATGGATACAATATCAAAATTAGTTAAAAGGGATTCTATGATTGGTTTGCTAAAGCTAAAATTTGAGAAAAACAAAATTTGTGAAGCATGTCAATATGGCAAACAATCTAGAAGTTTCTTTAAATCCATAAATTATGTCTCTACTACTAGACCCCTTGAACTACTTCATATGGATCTTTTTGGACCAACTAGAACCACAAGCCTTGGTGGAAACAAGTATGGCCTTGTCATTGTAGATGATTTTTCTAGATACACATGGGTCATATTTTTAGCTCATAAAGATGAAGCATTTTCAGTATTTAAGAAATTTCATAAGGAAGTAACTAACTCAAGAAATGCTTTAGTTATAGCTATTAGGAGTGATCATAGAACGGAATTTGAAAATCATCTATTTGATGAATTCTGTAGTAAAAAGAGAATAACTTACAATTTCTCTGCACCTAGGATACCACAACAAAATGGAGTTGTGGAAAGAAAGAATAGAACCCTAGAGAAAATGGCTAGAACCATGTTGTGTGAAAGTAACCTCCCAAAGTATTTTTGGGGAAAATCCATTAACACATCATGTCATATATTAAATAGAGTTATATTAAGATCAATTATAAAGAAAACATCTTACGAACTTTGGAGAGATAGAAAGCCCAAAATAAACAACTTTCATGTGTTTGGATGTAGGTGTTTCATTCATAATAATGGCAAAGATAACTTAGGTAAATTTGATTCCAAATCTGATGAAGATATCTTTTTGGGATATTCTACATCAAGTAAGGCATATAGAATCTTCAACAAAAGAACCCTTGTAATTGAAGAATCCATCCATGTTGTTTTTGATGAGTCTAATGATGCTTTCTCCAGCAAGAGAGTAGTATTTGATGATGATGCAGGAATAATTGAAGAAAAGATGGATCACATGACTCTATAAGAGGATGAACCCAAACAAGTTGAAGAAACTACAACAAGCCAAGATGTAATTGCCGAACATGGGCTTACAAAGGCTTGGAGGTATGCTCACGGTCACCCTAAAGAATTAATCTTAAATGATCCATCTCAACCTGTTAGTACTAAAGCCTCTCTTAGAAACTTAAATAATCATCTTGCATTTGTTTCACATTTAGAACCTAAAAATATTGAAGAAGCTAAAAGTGATGTAAATTGGATAAATGCTATGTAAGAGGAACTTAACTAATTTACAGGAAATAAAGTATGGAACTTAGTTGAAAGACCCACTGAATACTCAATAATAGGAACTAAATGGATATACAAAAATAAACTTGATGAAAATGGAGTTGTGATTAGGAACAAGGCTAGACTAGTAGCAAAGGGCTATAATCAAGAAGAAGGTATAGACTTTGATGAGACTTTTGCTCCTGTAGCTAGACTTGAGGCAATTAGATTATTACTAGCATTTGCATGTAATAAAGATTTCAAATTATTCCAAATGGATGTAAAAAGTGCCTTCTTGAATGGGTATATTATGAGAAGGTTTATATAGAACAACCTCCTCGTTTTGAGAATCATCAATACCCCAATCATGTTTATCAACTAAATAAAATACTTTATGGTCTAAAACAAGCCCCTAGAGCATGGTATGAAAGACTTAGCAAATTTCTACTAGACCATAAATTTTCTAGAGGAAATGTTGATACAACTCTATTTTTGAAAAAGGAAAACAAAAATATGTTAGTAGTGCAGATTTATGTAGATGATATTATTTTCGGTGCTACTAACAATCGCCTTTGCGAAGAGTTTGCTGAATTAATGCAGAGTGAATTTGAGATGAGCATGATGGAAGAATTGAACTACTTCCTCGGACTTCAAATCAAACAATCCAAGAAAGGGATTTTCATCAATCAAGCTAAATACATCAAGAAAATGCTAAAGAAGTTTGATATGGATGGAAACAAGTCAATTGGCACTCCCATGAGCTCATCAAACAAACTAGACAAAGATGAATCAGGTAAATCAGTAGATCAAAAGCTGTATAGAGGTATGATAGGATCTTTATTATATCTTGCAGCAAGTAGACCTGATATCATGTTTAGTGTATGCATGTGTGCTAGATATCAATCTAATCCTAAGGAATCACACTTAATTGCAGTTAAGAGAATTTTTAAATATCTCATAGGAACAAAAACATAGGTCTTTGCTACTCTAAAGAATCAAGCATAAACTTAATAGGGTACACTGATTCAGACTTCGCTGGTTGTAAACTTGATAGAAAAAGCACCAGCGGGTCTTGTCAATTTTTAGGAGAAAACCTAATTTCATGGTTTAGCAAGAAACAAAACTCGATTGCACTATCTACGGCTGAAGCCAAATATGTTGCTGCCGGAAGTTGTTGTGCTCAAATTTTATGGATCAAGCAACAACTTGAAGATTATGGCATTAAACAAAATAAGATTTCCATAAATTGTGATAATACAAGTGCCATAAATCTAACTAAAAATCTAATTCAACACTCAAGAACTAAACATATTGAGCATAAGAGATCATGTGTTAAATGGTGATGTGATGCTTGAATTTGTTTGCACTGATGATCAATTTTGTTGCCCAAGGTGACAACCCAAGAGGGGGGGTGAATTGGGTTTTCTAAAAATTATGTTCCCTAATTTTTACTTTGAATTGAATGTAACGGAATAATAAGATGTTATTTACTTAAGCTCTAGGCAATTACAAGTAAAGTAGTGGAAAATTAAGCTAGAGCAATTATACTATGGCTTTAGGGTGCAATTGATCTAAAATTAACTTATAGTTGTATGATCAATTTTAATCTATGTGTATGATAAGAATGGAGAGGAAGCTAAGCAAATTCTAAACAATCACTTATAACTCTATAGAAAACAAAGCTAGAGATATTACATAATCAAGTACGAATGTAAGGCATGAAATACATGAGATAAGTCATCACAAACACAAAGATGTATAGTGGTTTGGTGCACCCCAGCACCTGCTCTGATACCACATAACATATTATTTGCCGAGGGACTTTCCATAAACAGACCTCCACTGTTTGATGGAACTTACTATATTCAATGGAAAGCTAGAATGAAAATTTTTGTTCAATCACAAAACTATAAAATATGGAATATCATTATAAATGGCCCTCACACACTCTCTCAAGCTATTAATGAAAAAGACCTAGCACAATTAAATGCTAATGCTATGAACATATTATATTGTGCTATTCATGAAACGAAATTTAATGAAATTTCTGCATGCTTATCTACTAAGGAGATTTGGGATACTTTAAAAAATATTTATGATAAATCTCAGATTAGCTCACATATGCTTCAATTGCATACTAACAATGAGACTGCAGAATCTTCCACATTAGCCGAGTCGACTCCCAGTTTGTCCGAGTCGACTCCTAGAGAAGAATAGTCTGAAAGGCAGAGACTCAGTCTTGAAGATCCTGTGAACGAGTTGACTCCAAGTATTTCAGAGTCGACTCCCAAGTTAGCCGAGTCGACTCGAACAAGGCCCGAGTCGACTCCGAGGCAGAACAGTTCAAAAGACAGAGAATCATCCTTTAGGCCTCTGAGAACGAGACGTCTCCCGAAGATCTCGAGTCGACTCTCAAGTCAGTCGAGTCGACTCCAAGTAAACCCGAGTCGACTCGAGGAAGAAAAAAACAACAGAAAAATTCAAAAGCTTCCTAAAGACAAAGAAGAAAAGAAAGCAAGAAGAAAGGAAGAAAGAGATAAAAAGAAAGAAAATCTTGACTAAAGAAGAGTCAAGCAAGAAATTGAAAGCTAGAAGCAACAATGAACTACAAGAGATAACTAGCTTATGTTTTATGGCACTAGAAGATAAAGTAGAATCTGAATCTAATTTTACACCAAATAAATTTCATGAAGAATATTCTTATGATGAACTATTAAATGCTTTTCATGATTTGTATGGT
The DNA here is from genome assembly GCF_051530095.1 of Phoenix dactylifera. NCBI lineage: Eukaryota > Viridiplantae > Streptophyta > Magnoliopsida > Arecales > Arecaceae > Phoenix > Phoenix dactylifera. Next base: position 33,436,613 of record NC_143193.1, on the reverse strand, counting down.
GAATGTAGAAAATTAGCTATCAAAAATAAAAAACATAAAAAGCTAAATCTCGAAATCTCAAAAGAAAGAAATTCTATTGCTGAAATATATAACAAACTAAATTCTGAAAATGAAAGCTTAAGGTTAAATTCAGAACAATTGATTCAGAAAAATCAGAATTTAATTAAAGAAAATCAAAACTTAAGTGAAGAAATTAACCAATTGAAGTCTTTTATTAACAAATTTACTGTAAGTTCAGAAAGATTAAAAATGATGTTTGAAAGCCAACATGCTGATTTTGATAAATCAAAATTTGGCTTAACTCCTTCACTTAGCAAAGAATTCCTAAAGAAAAAGGTTTTAAATTCGTCAAGCAAATCATCAAAAAGGATAACGTATTTCAAACATCAAAAGAATGGACATAACAACCTTACCTATAGTTCTAGTACAATTAAATCAAATGGTAAAGTTATTACTATTAAACAGATTTGGATTCCAAAAGGAACCATATGTCCTAACTCTCAAGGACCCAAGCAAGCTTGGGTACCCAAAATGAAAATATGAGGATGTAGATGAAGGTGTGCCAAGATACCCCTGAAACAAATAAAACTTTCATACAAATGGGTGTTCTAGACACACGTTAAAGAGTGAAACTTAAAATATAATCAAGAAAAGTAATTAAAATCGAAGAAATGAATTCACGTCCTTCATCTTTCTATACTTTTCTATATTGAGGGATACTTTGTTAATGATTAATCAATTTCCTTAAATTATCTTTTTGAGTCCTCTATATGCTTGATTGAGAGTTCTTATCCAAGGCATTATCTTCTATTGATCATAGACATAAGAATATGTACTTAATATGCTCTTAAAAAATTATGCATTATAAATACTAATATTAAAGAATTTTTTTTTGGCATATAAAATTAACTTATGCTAGTATGGATTTAATTTCAAAAGACTTTGTCATTGGTTTACTTAGACTATCTTCTGCAAGGTCAAAGTTTGCTATGCATATTAACTAAGGAAATAAACAAAAACCAATTTCTAAATCTAAAGATGTTGTTTCCAACACTAAGTTTTCAAAAGCTTACATTGGCTTTGTTCTTGGCACTTAAATTGAAATATTTTCTACATTGGCACAAACTCACAAAAAGGGATCAAATGAAAAAGATTTGCAAACTATGAAAGTAAAAGAAGTATCATGGCATAGTTTTGAAAACCAATTTCTTATTAAGTTGTGCACAGAAAATAATATTGAATATAATTGTTTCTGCACCAAGAACACCATAAGTAAAATAGGATTAATAGAATCCTTGAAGAAATAAAAAAGGCAATGTTGTATGATCGTCATCTACTTAAATGATTTTTTTTAAAAGCTATCATCATTGCTTGTCATATATATGGTTTCTATTAGATCTATTTTTGATGAAAACTCCATTTGATCTTCTAAAAAATAGAAAATGATCTATTGCATATCTTTCATATTTTTCAGTAGTTTATGCTATGCTTGATATGGTCTTTTGAAGATAATGTCAAATCTGATAAAGATATTTCTATCCTTGGATATCATTCATCAAGCAATGCATATAGAACATTAAATGAAAAGATTCGAGTTGTAGAAATATCAATTCATTTTATTCTTTATGAGACTAATGATTTATTATCAAGATACTAAAATTAAATTATATATGTATATGGTTAATCTTTTACATATAACAATCTGAAAACTTGTTAATAATTAGAACCAAATTGAGTTTTTCAGAAATGCACTTAGTGAAGAAAAATTGATGACTACTAAAAGACTAAATCAATAAAAGATGAAATAGATCTTGATGAAACTCTTGCATGATTAGAAGTAAAGATCACCATTATCATTTGCTTGCTTTATGAGCTTTATATTTTGTCAAATGAATGTGTAGAATGCACTCCTATATGGTTATTTCATTAAAAAAGGATCTATGTAAAATAACCACCTTATTTGAAAACACTCATTACAAATATGATAAAGCAATATATGATTTGGAACAAGCATCAAAAGTATGATATAAAAGCTTGAGTAACTTTTTGATAAAAAATAATAAATCTATACATTAAAAAGAAGAATTTGTGATATCTTGCTTGCTCAAAGCATACATTGATGGCATCCTTTTTGGTTCTACTAATGAAGATTTATATGGAAATTTTACTAAGCTCATGCAAAGTGAGTTTGAAATATGTATAATGAATGAATTAACATTTTTTCTTGAACTCCAAATTAAGACAAACAAGAAAGGGGATCTTCATTGACCAAAGTTAGTCCACAAGAAAACTCTTATAGAAGATTGGCATGAAGAAGGTATGTCTATGACCCCATCTTGTAGAATTTGAAAAGGATGAGCAAAGTAGATCTATTGTTTTAAAGCTGTATTGAAGTATGATAGAATAAGTATTTTATCATACAGCTAGTAGACCAGATTGTATGCTCATTATGTGCCCTTGTGCAAGACTTCAATCTAACTTTAATGAATCATATTTTATTGATAACAAATAAATCATAATCTGAATTTTGATAGAAACAACTGTTTAAGATAAGTTGATTAAAACTTAGCTAGCGTGTCTTATTGATAATTATCTTAAGCAAATAAAATCTAAACTAAATTGATTTTGAAAATAAGAAATTGATTTGACCTTGATGAATCTTTCTATTACCTCACATGCTTGTCCTTGAACCATCTTGGTTAATGAAACTATCTCTTTAGTTCAAGTGATATGTGCTTGCTTATATTTAGGCAATCTCTTGAGTAAAGTGACTCAATATTCAACTATTGTCATATCTTATATTGAGTCATCTAGTTAAAAATATGTTGGATGAATGGTTTGTATCTTGAAGAAACTAATGACTTTCTTTCAAGAAAGAAAAAGAGTTTGTTAATAATGCAGGATCCTTGAGCAAGAAAATGAGAGATTTCAACTTGAAGGACACCTCCACATAAGATACAATAAACATTCACATGCAAACAAGAGAGAGGACCTTCTTCAGCCAAAAGTTCACACATAAGAAATCTAGTTTGACTTGAAGAATATAGAATGAATAGGTAATTTTAGATACCTCTCTCATAAATTAGCTGAGCAAAATCAATAACTTAAATCTTATTGTGGCATGGTTAAAAACTTTAATTATTAATTTCTTGATATCATGTCTATATATGTATTAATTGACTTATACTTTTAGAAATTGATTCATGGTTTGCTCAAACTAAAATGTTCCTTTGCCTATATCATAACCATGAAATACACAAGTATATGCTAAAAATGCTGATTTAAATTGACTTGTGAGAAGCTATGAATTCTTGAGCATAATGAAAATGTTGTTTGCATGATATACATCTATATGATACATAAGATTATTTCTTTATTTTGCTCTTTCATGTAAATTACTTGAGAATAACAAAAAGAGAGAGAGATAAAGAAAAGAAAATGGATATTATTCAAGAGAAGTAAAATCTAAGTGAAGGTAAATACTCCAATCTTAAGGAAAAACAAAACAAGCATAATATATTCGGCACATTTGTGAGACTTGTGTGAGCATTCTTTTGAAAGGGATATCCGTAATTAATTCCACTTAAACAGAAAGAGCTTGAAGTAAACATTTTAACCTTTCTATATTGCTCATCATAGGGATGGTACCAATGGGGAGGCTAGTGGTACTACCCGGCACTATTTGACCCAACTATTCGGTGTAGGGTATATTAGGGACGGCACAAGAGGGAGGCTAGTGGTAGTACCTCGTGCCCCTTCCAACTCCACCGGATAGGGAGCAAATAGAGTATAAAGCATAAGAAAGTAAAAATGAAAGACAAAGTAAATGAAAGTATATAAGAAGAATCAAGTCAAATTTTTAATCACTTAAAAACATACTTTAAGGATGAAATCAGTGCAAGATTATATTTAAATAGGAGGAGTTTATTTGAAAAGAATTGATTTTGATCATTAACATGCTTGTTCTTAATATTTTAATGCATGACTTAATACATAATATATTTTGCATGCGGCATGATGTTTTGAATTATGGGTTCTCAATATTTTGTAATGCTCCATACTTGGATAATTTGATTGAATATTTGAAATACTATATGAAGTTATTTTATGGTATTATTGAAAAGAAATTTTAGATTTGTCGTTCACAATCATCTTTGAAATCTGAAAGTTGAATAAATTTGTAAAAAGAAAAAGAGAAGTATATCTCTATTTAGGCAAAATGAATTGATTTTGTTTTATCTTTCAACTTGCCTAACTTTGGTATATAATCTTCTAATTCATACCAAAACTCAACATAAATACAAATATTCTGAATATGCTCTTATATGTTTGAAATATGTGTTTTCTATCGTAATGATTTAAGATGAGCTACAATGTGGAAGATACATATCTCAAATTATGATTTTGAAAGCCTCTATTGAAAATCTTTATGAAATTCAGAATCTGATTTTGTATAAAAGCTTAAACTCAATATGATTTTTAAATAAAAACTATAGTTTAAGAAAAATAGAATAATTCTGATGCCTTGATTGTTTGCCCCGATACGCATCTGAAACATATCATTTCTTATCTTTAAAGTGTACTAATATTAGTCTAAATGATGTGTCTTTCGATGATCTTGATTGCAAACAAATATTTTTAAATATATTATTTTATTTTGATATTGAAAAGATTTATTGTGCTTCATGTATACATTACTGAAAAACTATGATTAAGAAATTGAGTTCTATAAATATATATACCTCAATGATCATCTATATGTTTTTTCTCTCCTACATTCTTAAAGACTTCCATCAAAATATATATATTTTTTAAAAAAGAGTGAATGATTTTAAGTCTAGAAACATTTCAGCTCACTCAAATGATTCTTAAAAGAAAGAAAATGTAAATGCTTTTTAAAGAAATTGAGCTTCAAATGAATCATTTTCTGATTAATATTTCTACATATTTTCTCAAATATTTAGAGAAAACATAACTTGTTCTTAAAAGATTAAAAAGAGTGATTGCTATAAATTTTGAATAAATCTAGATCACTCTACATTCTTGATATCATAGAATTTCTGTTTTTATTTACGCTTATCATTAAAATCTGAAATTCAACAAAAAGAAAAGAACGATTAAAGAAGAATGCATCTTTTGAGGGGGAGCTTTAGATATTCAATCTAAATGCAAAAGGCTACATCCATTTGATGAATATCTTGAATGTTTTATGGATTGATTTTGATGAACCTCCTTATATTGCGTGACTTGCTTTAGTTACATAATAAGTTTATATCTTAAGATGAGTTCTATAAAGGTTGTCTTATCTCAAATCTTGAGTCTTATGAAAATATGCTGAAACTTATAGAAAATATATTTTCGAGATTGACAATTTTATTGAACATTATCTTCAAATTCTAAACTCTTAAATGGAACGATCAATTAAGGGGGAGAAAGAAAATTTTAGAAGGAAAGATCATATGGAACTTAATCGCATAAATCCATAACTAAAGGAGAGAGAAAGAATACTAAATGAAAAGTGATCCTAATACTCTCCAATATGTATCATCTGAAATTTAATCTGAAAATCTTTACGATACACCTTGAGGCTTGTTATTTGGTTAGTATATCTTATGCATCAATCATGAACCAGATTGCAATTCAAATAGTTGATCTTAAGAGCCTCTAATTTAATGAAAAAGGGGAAGAATAATGATTTTCTTGAGTATCTCTTAGAAAACCTATTTTTGGAATTCACTAATGAGTTCTTATTGGCTTGTTCTTTAGAACTTCAATTTCGTGCCAATCCATTATTATGTGTACCAAAATGTTCTTCTTTTTAAAGGAATAAAGTCTTTAAAAGAGCTTTAAAAGAATCTTCAAATCCTTGAATTTTATGTATGCTCTAAGATATATCATAAATTGCATGAATTCATGTTTTGGTGTTTATGCCACAATATTTTTACATCATAAATGTTGCCCAGATAGACAACCCAAGAGGGGGGGGTGAATTGGGTTTTTAATATAATTTGGCTAATTAAAACTTAGTGGATGATTAATTAAAAACTATAGCAAGTTATTTAATTAAAGCCTAGTGCTGTGAGTAATGTGCGGGGAAGAAGATGAGAGACAATGCACTACAAACACAAAGTTTTATAGTGGTTCGGAGCTAACCCTTGCTCCTACGTCCACTCCCCAAGTCTCACTTGGGAATTTCACTATAACCCCCTTGGATTACAGCCGGTTGTTTTGCAAGCTCACAACCAAACTTGTTGTTTTACGAGCTCACAACGAACTCGGTCGGTTTTCCCAGGCTCACCGACTAGAACCAACCCCGATTGTTTTCCCGGGCTCACAATCAAACCCTTACACACGTTGGTTTTAACTTGGCTCACCAACCAATCTTAAACCCCTTGATTCAATCCCCCGATTGAATCAAGTAAATACAAGGGATAGGAGAAAACAGAAAATAGCTTCTCAAAAAGCAGATTTAAGACAATATAATCGTAAAGGAGTTAGAAGCCCTCAAACGCTTTTAAGCTGGTGAAGAGGTATGGCTTCTGGAACTCCGGTCTCCTCTTGAAAGAGTGGTCGACTTGAATGCAGGAGGAGGAAGCTTTGATTGTTGGGAAGAAGTTGTTGGAGCAGTAAATGCAGATATCCCCTTTTTCGTTTAAGAGCACTTGGAGAGCTTGAAAACTTGAATGCTTGGAGTGGAATATCTGTTCTCTTCCTTGCTACAGTCCTCTGTGGCTATTTAAGCCAATCCCCACGGAAACTAGCCGTTACTCTGCTTTTTCTGGCCGTTCTGCACACTCTGCGCAGCCTGACAATATGACCGTTGGTGGGTTGGAGTCGACTCGCGCGATCAGGAGTCGACTCGGCTGTAGCAGGAGTCGACTCACGCTTTTCCGGAGTCGACTCGGCAACTGTTCCAAATTTGAATTAAAGTTGCCGTCTTGACTGGGAGTCGACTCGTCTTGACCTGGAGTCGACTCGCCAACTTCTGGAGTTGACCTGGCAATTTTTGGAGTCGGCTCATCCACCGAAGTCCGTGGATCCAAATTTGAATTTTGTCCACTCGAGTCGACTCGACTGTCCTGGGAGTCGACTCGAATCTCAGAGCCCGAACTCTCGATTCTCTGTCGTTTGGCTCATCCAGTCTTGGAGTCGACTCGAACCTCCTTGGAGTCGACTCGGCTCTCAGTTTCCGAAAGTTGGTCTTCTGCCTTTTGACGTGTAGCTTGTCTTGGAGTCGACTCGAGCTGTCTGTGAGTCGACTCGAATCTCAGAGGCAGTAACATGGTCTTCTGTCTGTTGATGGTCACTCAGTCTCGGAGTCGACTCGTGTACTGCGGGAGTCGACTCGAATCTCAGAGTCCGAAAATCGTTCTCTGACTTTTTCCTTGTGTTCCTCTGAGAGTCGACTCTTACCTTCTTTGGAGTCGACCTGCCAACCATCGGAGTCGACTCGCGTTCCACTGGAGTCGACTCGAATCTCAGACCCGAAAACTGCTCTCTGACTTTTCTGCCTGTGACTGCTTGGAGTCGACTCTTACTTCCCTGGAGTCGACTCGGTGAACATTGGAGTCGACTCGCGCACTTCAGGAGTCGACTCGTTGACAGGTTCTGAGATGAAGCTTTCTGTTCTTCTTTCTGTTCTCAGTCGGAGTCGACTCGTACTAATCTGGAGTCGACTCGAGCTCGTGCCAGTGAACTTGATACGCTTGGAGTCGACTCGTGATACTCGGGAGTCGACTCGAGTCTCAGACATTGGTTCATGCAGACTTCTTAACTTATCCAAAATACTATGAACCAAGTCTAGAAACACTTGGACAGGATTTTCACTGAAACACTCAATTGAATTCATTAGTAATCACAAGATATACTCAATTGCTTTGAGCTCATCAAAATCAAATGGGGTTTTGATCAATCACTCCACAATCTCCCCCTTTTTGATGATGACAAAACTTTGAGTATATGTAAAATGAATTGCTCATAAAACAATGAAGTAAAATCCATAAATGAATTCAAATGTCTGATAATTTAATTTATCCAAGTTTGAAGGGAGTGAAACATTAAATTTCGGAGTTAAAGCTCCCCCTTTCATTTGGAATTATATAAGCCTTCATATTATGCAATCAATTGTTTGGCTTATATGTCATTAATGTTTTAGCTTGATTAAAATTCAGATTCTCCCCCTCAACATATGCATTCAACTATATTTTGATTTTCTGAATTTCCTCTTCATGCTTTGAAGTTTTTTTGAACTGAATTTTATCTTTTTAGAGGGAAAATCTGTCAATTTGTTCTTGAGTAGGATTCAGCTAATCTCCGAATATCCCTTGAATAGATTCTGGAGATTACTCCATTAGGAGCCCCAAAAGAGAGATAATGAGCCTCGAGGTACCGAATCCACTTAGAACAAATTTGTGTGTGTTTCTAAGAGTTTATCGTTTTATTTATTTCCGTTGATTTCTTTTACATAGTTTTTTCAATATTTCTTCCCTTTTACATATTTTACCATATTTTATACATATTTCTCCCCCTTTTTGTCATCATACCAGAAGGGAGGTAATCACACACAATCAATGGCACAATCAACAAATGGCACATCAAATGGCACATAATTGAAGATAAAATGTCTACTCATTGTATTGATATGAATGTGAATACATTTGAGAATACAATAAGTAAAGCAAAACAAGACAAAACACAAAAACATCTATGGCCTCCTCGAGGATGAGGCTCCCCCTCTCGAGGATGCATCTCCTCCTCTGGAGGATGTGGCTCCTCCTCTCGAGGATGTGGCTCCTCCTCTCAATCGGCTCTGCTCCATGAGGAGGGTGACTGCATCTGTCACATGGCCAAGCTGTGCGATGATAGACGTGGTGGCTCTGCTATGTGTAGTGGAGAGCTCTGTCACCGACGCCTGAAGCCCAGTCACCGATGTCTGAAGTGCGTCCAGCTTGTCGATGAGTACATTCGACAAGCGCTCGGCCCCCTCGGTGGTGGTGTGCATGTCACGACCTATCTCCTCTCGCATCTGTCGAGTGGAGCTCGTGACCTCACTCATGCTGTGGAACTGGGCCTGGACCAAACTCCGGATATTGTAGATCTCTTTCCGTACATGAGCCGTCATGTCAGTCACGACTGTCAAGGAAGGGACCAACTGAGAAGATACGGGTGCAGGAGTGGGAGCAGGTACCGCACCTCGGAGCTCCCGAAGCAGCTCGTCCCTCAGATCTCGGACGATCTCCTGCCGCAGCTCCCGGAGCTGCTCTGGATCAATCCGAACCTCCATAGATGGTGTAGCTGAGGAGGAAGGTCCGGCAAAGGTGGTAGGAGCAGGAGGAGTGGATGGGAGGTCTGGATGGTCTGGAAGGTCTGGGTAGTCTGAATCTGGCTCAGGACTGGGTGATGGTCTGGTGGTCTGAGCAGTGAGAGTAGACTTCCTAACCCAGATCCCTTCTCTCTTCCGAAATCCCATCCTGTGCATAGTCCCCGTACACAGGCGATCAGTCCATCGCAAGGCACGAGAGGGTTTCCCTCTCAGGAATGGGAATCTCGTACTGCCTAAAAAGAAGAGTGAATAACATCCCGTATGGGAGTGAGAGCCTAGGTCTATCTAGGGGCTCACACATATACCTATAAATGAGCTTTGGGAAGTTGATCGGGGTGTCCTGAAGGATATAAGACATAATAGCTAAGTCCCTCTCATTCACAAAATCAAATCTCCCTGTCTTAGGGAAGATGGACCTGGACAGAATGCTCAAAAGGATTCTCACTTCAATAGGAAGTGAGCTAGCAGATACCTCATCTAGGGGGGACTGAGGTGGATGCCCTAAGACGGCCGTAAGGGCCGCAACTCTATCCTCAGGGTGTGCGGGAGCCACCCCTACTAATGGAAGGTGAAGGATATGGGCAATGAGGTCCTCTGTGACACGCAACGGGACACCTACTACCGTACCCTCGATACCTCCATCTCCCCGATGGACGGTACTGTAAAACTCTTGAACTAGGCCAGGATAGGTGGGAAGGTCCAAGGTGAGGAAGTACTCTAGGCCCTGGGCTCTAAGCCTATCGCCTATGGTGAACCCCTCCCGGGAGAGATAGTCGAAATCGACAAACCTCCCAGAGGTGACGGCCTTCCCGGCCAACGACCTAACGAGAACCACCCTAGGCGGGGACCGATCCGGAGGTGGTTGCCTCGCGGGATCGTGCCGCGCCTTGGAGCGTCGCTCGGGACCGGCCTCGGGACGGGACCTCTTCCTAACGACGGTCTTACGAGGCATCTTGACTTAAACGGGAAGAAAAATACCTAGAGGACGGTGAAGAACCGACAGAGGAAGCTCGGGACGGACCGGAAATGACCTAGGAACGGACGGAAACTCAATGTCCGGCGAAGAATCGACGGAAAAAGGGCTTGGAGACGATCGGGGATGACCTAGGAGTCGGCTCTAGGGCTTTGTGAACAGTGGCGGCTTGAGGAAAAGTGTTTGCGAAACGACAAACCTAGGGTTAAAAAGTCGGATCCCGACTGCGAGTCGACTCCCCTGAGTCGCGAGTCGACTCCAGAATATGCGCGAGTCGACTCTCTGTTAGCTCATGTAGACTTCGAGTCGACTCCCGACAGTGTGCGAGTCGACTCCCCCTCAGCTGCCAACTTTGCGAGTCGACTCCCGCTAATGCGCGAGTCGACTCCCCCTTAGGAGCCGGCTCTGAAACTTACTCGAGTCGTCTCTAACCTTGGCACGCACCTAAAAACCATGCCATAATCGTGCCAAATGAGGGAAAATCACCTAATTAAGGACTGATTTGATGATCACTGCATAGAAACTCTATTTTAACCTCATTCTAATCATCAAAATCAATTAATCTAGTGAAAAACTCCCACTAGGATGGATCAATCACTCCTAATCCCCTTCTAAGCACACTAAACCTCTCTTCACTTAGGGGTTTTGTAAAAATATCTGCTAATTGATTATCAGTACACACAAATTGGAGTGACACATCACCATTCAATACATGATCTCTTATGAAGTGATGTTTTATCTCAATGTGTTTAGTTCTTGAGTGTTGAATTGAATTTTTAGTTAGATTTATGGCACTTGTGTTATCACAATTAATGAGAATTTTATCTTGTTTAATGCCATAATCTTCTAATTGTTGTTTAATCCATAAGATTTGAGCACAACAACTCCCGGCTGCAACATATTCAGCTTCTGCAGTGGATAATGCAACCGAGTTTTGTTTCTTGCTAAATCATGAGATTAGGTTTTCTCCTAGAAATTGACAAGACCCGCTGGTACTTTTTCTATCAAGCTTACATCCAGCGAAGTCTGAATCTGTGTACCCTATTAAGTTTAGGCTAGATTCTTTAGAGTACCACAGCCCTATGTTCTTAGTTCCAATTAAGTATTTAAAGATTCTCTTAACTGCAGCTAGGTGTGATTCTTTAGGATTAGCCTGATATCTAGCACACATGCACACACTAAACATAATATCAAGCCTACTTGCAGTAAGATACAGTAAAGAACCTATCATACCTCTATAAAGTTTTTGATCTACAGATTTACCTGATTCATCTTGGTCTAACTTGCGTGATGAGCTCATGGGGGTGCTGATTGACTTGTTTCCCTCCATATCAAACTTCTTGAGCATCTCCTTGATATATTTTGCTTGATTGATGAAGATGCCTCCTTCAGATTGTTTGATTTGAAGCCCGAGGAAATAGTTCAGCTCTCCCATCATGCTCATCTCAAACTCACTCTGCATCAAATCAGCAAATTCCTCGCAGAAGCGATTGTTAGTAGCACCGAAAATGATATCATCAACATAGATCTGTACTAATAACATATCCTTATTTTTCTTTTTCAGAAATAATGTTGTATCTACATTTTCCCTAGAGAATTCATGTTCTAATAGGAATTTACTAAGTCTCTCATACCATGCTCTAGGTGCTTGTTTTAGTCCATAAAGCGCTTTGTTCAGTTTATACACATGATTAGGGTATTGATGATTTTCAAAACCAGGAGGTTGTTCTACATACACCTCCTCATTAATAAACCCATTTAGAAAAGCACTTTTTACATCCATTTGATATAGCTTGAAGTCCTTAGAGCATGCATATGCTAATAGAAGTCTAATCGCCTCAAGTCTAGCTACGGGAGCAAAGGTTTCATCAAAATCTATGCCTTCTTCTTGATTATAACCCTTTGCTACTAGTCTAGCCTTATTCCTTATAACAATTCCATTTTCATCTAGTTTATTTTTATATATCCATTTTGTACCTATTATTGGATATTCAGAAGGTCTCTCTACTAGATCCCACACTTTGTTTCTAGTAAATTGGTTTAGTTCTTCTTGCATTGCATTTATCCAATTTACATCATTTTCGGCTTCTTCTATATGTTTGGGCTCAAAGTGTGAAACAAAAGCTAGATGGTTATTCAAATTTCTAAGAGATGCTCTAGTCCTAACCGGTTGTGATGGATCATCTAGAATTAGTTCCTTAGGATGCCCGTGAGCATACCTCCAAGCTTTAGTTAGCCCATGATCCACTATAGGCTCTTGGTTTGATGATTCTCCTTCAATCAACTTTTGATTACCATCTTGTAATCCCACCTCATCTATCTTTTCTTCAAGTATTTCAATATCATCATCAAGATTGGCTTTCTTACTAGAGGAGATGTCACTAGAGTCATCAAATACAACATGTATAGATTCTTCTATAACTAGTGTTCTTTTATTAAAGACTCTATAGGCTTTACTAGTTGTAGAATAACCTAAGAATATTCCTTCATCAGATTTAGGGTCAAATTTTCCTAGATTATCTTTCCCATTATTATGTACAAAACACCTACATCCAAAAACATGAAAATAGTTAACCTTTGGTTTTCTGTTTTTCCATAGTTCATAAGGTGTTTTCTTTATGATGGATCTTAATAGAACTCTATTTAATATATGGCAAGAAGTATTAATGGCTTCTCCCCAAAAGTACTTAGGGAGGTTACTTTCACATAACATCATTCTAGCCATTTTCTCTAGTGTTCTATTTTTTCTTTCCACAACTCCATTTTGTTGTGGTGTCCTAGGTGCAGAAAAATTATGGGTTATCCCCTTTTTACTACAAAATTCATCAAATAATTAATTTTCGAATTCGGTACCATGGTCACTTCTAATGGCTATGACTGAAGACTCTCTAGCATTTGTTACTTCCTTATGGAACTTTTTAAACATGGAAAATGCTTGGTCCTTATGTGCTAGAAACATGACCCATGTGTACCTAGAGTAATCATCTACTATGACTAGACCATATTTATTTCCACCTAGGCTTGTTGTTCTAGTTGGACCAAATAGGTCCATGTGTAATAATTCTAGAGGCCTAGAGGTAGAGACACATTTTATGAGTTTAAAAGAATTCCTAGATTGTTTGCCAAATTGACATGCTTCACAGATTTTGTTCTTTTCAAATTTTAACTTTGGCAAACCTATCACGGAATCTCTTTTAACTAATTTAGTTATTGTGTCCATGCTTGCATGACCTAACTTACGGTGCCATAACCAACTAGCATTATTATCTTTAGTTTCATTAACAACTAAACATTGGTTATGTTTTGCAAGGTCTTCTAGGTCTACCACATATACATTTCCACGTCTAATCCCTTTAAAAACTAAACTATTATCATTAGTATTTGTTATAATGCACAGTGATGGTTTAAACATAACATCATATCCTTTGTCACATAATTGACTAATGCTTAACAAGTTATGCTTAAGACTATCAACATATCTAACATTATCTATAAAAGTAGAAGGGGTGATTTGAACTTTACCAATACCAATGATGTGACCTTGGTTGTTGTCTCCAAACGTCACAGCACCTCCCTTCTTAGCTTCAAGGGTGAAAAATTGGTCTTTATCACCCGTCATGTGCCTTGAGCAGCCACTATCCAAATACCAGCAATTTTTGTTGACCTTGGCTGCAAGACACTCCTACACAAGCAAATCATGTCATCTTAGGTACCCAAGTTTTCTTGGGTCCTTCATGGTTAGTCAAGTTGGTTCCTTTTGGAACCCATACCCTTTTAATTTTTCTTTTAGTTTTACTTTTCCTAAAATTACATACATTTGCTTTATGGCCTACTGTACCACAACAAAAGCAGGTTATTTTCTTAGTTTTTGTTTCCCCAGCTTTAACAAAGAAGTTACTAAGAAGTTTTTGCTTATTCCTTGGTTTATATCCTAAACCGGCTTTATTAAACACTTCACGTTGACTATTTAGTATCATGTTTAATTTTTCAGAACTATAGGTAAATCTTTCAACTAAGGGTTTGTATTTGTTAAGTTCTTTAGTTAGTGTCTGATTTTCGGCTTTTAGATCATTAAGTTCTTTAGTAAGATCCTTATCTAAGGTTTGTTTATATTTTTTAAGTTCTGAAAATTCCTTAGTTAGTTTTTCATTTTCTTTAGTTAAGGTGTTGGTCTTTTGAGTTAAAAGTTGGTTGCTTGTTTTAAGTTCTATATTTTCTTTGGTGATTAAATCCTTATCCTTAACTAATTTATCGTATTTATGTAGGTATGATTGATTAGTTATTTTCAGTTCTTTATTCTTAAGATTTATAGCCTTATATTCTACCATTAATTCATTAAATGCATCATAAAGTTCATCAAATGAAAAATCATAGTGCGTATCGGAAGTTACCTCATTTTCGTTGGCCATGAAACAAAAATTGGCCTTCTCTTCTTGTTCTTCATCCGATGATGAAGATGATGCGTCGGAGTCCGATAGGGTGGTGACAAGGGCTTTCTTCTTCTTCTTGTACTTGCTGCTCTTCTTTAGTAAGGGACACTCAGCTCGGATGTGTCCCGGCTTTTTGCACTCATAGCAGCCGATCCCCTCACTTTCCCTTTCCTTACCTTTGTCCTTGCGGTAGGAATTTGAGGGGCCTCTCCTTTGATGATAGGACTTCTTGTGGTTGATGAATTTCTTGAACTTGCGCACAAGAAGAGCCTCACCACCATCTTCCTCATCTTCTTCTTCTTCACTGCTGCTGCTGCAAGACAAGTCCTTGTTAGAAGAAGTAGATTTTAAAGCTATTACCTTTTTCTTATGGGAGGACTCTTCCTCGTTGTGTTGTTTCATGGTAAGCTCATGCGTCATAAGGGATCCAAGGAGCTCTTCAAGTGGAAGCTTGTTCAAGTCTTTAGCTTCTTGGATTGCCGTCACTTTAGCTTCCCACGACCTTGGTAGACACCGAAGGATTTTCCTGACAAGTTCACTGTTAGTATAGTTCTTGCCAAGGCTTTTTAGGCCATTGACAATATCAGTAAACCTAGTGAACATGCATGTAATTGTTTCGTTAGAGTCCATTTTAAATAGTTCATATTTATGAACCAAAATATTTATTTTGGACTCTTTCACTTGATTCGTGCCCTCATGGGTCACTTCAAGTCTGTCCCAAATCTCTTTTGCAGAATTGCAAGTAGAGACCCTATTGAATTCATTACGGTCTAAGGCACAATAAAACACATTCATAGCTTTAGAGTTTAATTGTGCCTTCCTCATATCATGTTCATCCCAGTCCATTTCTAGTTTAGGTACCTTAACACCATCTACGTATATGGATGGGATGTATGGCCCATTTACTACAATGGACCACATCTCATAGTCTTGGGCTTGGATGAATATTCTCATCCTAGCCTTCCAGTATGAGTAGTCAGATCCATTGAAGAAAGGGGGTCTTTGGGTGGACTGACCCTCAATGTGAGAAGATCCAAATGGGGTTGTCATTTTGATCTTTTAACTCTTGAGTGGAAGAGTTTTTGGCTCTGATACCACTTGTTGCCCAGATAGACAACCCAAGAGGGGGGGGTGAATTGGGTTTTTAATATAATTTGGCTAATTAAAACTTAGTGGATGATTAATTAAAAACTATAGCAAGTTATTTAATTAAAGCCTAGTGCTGTGAGTAATGTGCGGGGAAGAAGATGAGAGACAATGCACTACAAACACAAAGTTTTATAGTGGTTCGGAGCTAACCCTTGCTCCTACGTCCACTCCCCAAGTCTCACTTGGGAATTTCACTATAACCCCCTTGGATTACAGCCGGTTGTTTTGCAAGCTCACAACCAAACTTGTTGTTTTACGAGCTCACAACGAACTCGGTCGGTTTTCCCAGGCTCACCGACTAGAACCAACCCCGATTGTTTTCCCGGGCTCACAATCAAACCCTTACACACGTTGGTTTTAACTTGGCTCACCAACCAACCTTAAACCCCTTGATTCAATCCCCCGATTGAATCAAGTAAATACAAGGGATAGGAGAAAACAGAAAATAGCTTCTCAAAAAGCAGATTTAAGACAATATAATCGTAAAGGAGTTAGAAGCCCTCAAACGCTTTTAAGCTGGTGAAGAGGTATGGCTTCTGGAACTCCGGTCTCCTCTTGAAAGAGTGGTCGACTTGAATGCAGGAGGAGGAAGCTTTGATTGTTGGGAAGAAGTTGTTGGAGCAGTAAATGCAGATCTCCCCTTTTTCGTTTAAGAGCACTTGGAGAGCTTGAAAACTTGAATGCTTGGAGTGGAATATCTGTTCTCTTCCTTGCTACAGTCCTCTGTGGCTATAAGCCAATCCCCACGGAAACTAGCTGTTACTCTGCTTTTTCTGGCCGTTCTGCACACTCTGCGCAGCCTGACAATATGACCGTTGGTGGGTTGGAGTCGACTCGCGCGATTAGGAGTCGACTCGGCTGTAGCAGGAGTCGACTCACGCTTTTCCGGAGTCGACTCGGCAACTGTTCCAAATTTGAATTAAAGTTGCCGTCTTGACTGGGAGTCGACTCGTCTTGACCTGGAGTCGACTCGCCAACTTCTGGAGTTGACCTGGCAATTTTTGGAGTCGGCTCATCCACCGAAGTCCGTGGATCCAAATTTGAATTTTGTCCACTCGAGTCGACTCGACTGTCCTGGGAGTCGACTCGAATCTCAGAGCCTGAACTCTCGATTCTCTGTCGTTTGGCTCATCCAGTCTTGGAGTCGACTCGAACCTCCTTGGAGTCGACTCGGCTCTCAGTTTCCGAAAGTTGGTCTTCTGCCTTTTGACGTGTAGCTTGTCTTGGAGTCGACTCGAGCTGTCTGTGAGTCGACTCGAATCTCAGAGGCAGTAACATGGTCTTCTGTCTGTTGATGGTCACTCAGTCTCGGAGTCGACTCGTGTACTGCGGGAGTCGACTCGAATCTCAGAGTCCGAAAATCGTTCTCTGACTTTTTTCTTGTGTTCCTCTGAGAGTCGACTCTTACCTTCTTTGGAGTCGACCTGCCAACCATCGGAGTCGACTCGCGTTCCACTGGAGTCGACTCGAATCTCAGACCCGAAAACTGCTCTCTGACTTTTCTGCCTGTGACTGCTTGGAGTCGACTCTTACTTCCCTGGAGTCGACTCGGTGAACATTGGAGTCGACTCGCGCACTTCAGGAGTCGACTCGTTGACAGGTTCTGAGATGAAGCTTTCTGTTCTTCTTTCTGTTCTCAGTCGGAGTCGACTCGTACTAATCTGGAGTCGACTCGAGCTCGTGCCAGTGAACTTGATACGCTTGGAGTCGACTCGTGATACTCGGGAGTCGACTCGAGTCTCAGACATTGGTTCATGCAGACTTCTTAACTTATCCAAAATACTATGAACCAAGTCTAGAAACACTTGGACAGGATTTTCACTGAAACACTCAATTGAATTTATTAGTAATCACAAGATATACTCAATTGCTTTGAGCTCATCAAAATCAAATGGGGTTTTGATCAATCACTCCACAATAAAAGAACTTTGCAATCATACTTAATATATTGCTCTTATACTCTGAAAATTAGTTAAATTGCTCTCATGTTGTTAAAATACTTAATATATTGGGCAAAAGATCTTAAATGAACAAGCTTTCATACTTATTATTGAAGAGAGGTTAGATTTCCATTCGTGCTTTCCTTGAATGTCATTTGTGGTACTTCTTGAATTAACTTAAGAAAGATTCCACCTATACTTGATTTGAAAACTATCTTTGGAATCACATTCGACGTGTTCTCCTCTGAAATTATCTTAATTGGCTCTGGTCTATGCTCATTAATCTTTTTCTAACATTATTGCCTTGAGTTATATGATTCATATTCTTGCAATAATTTGACATGCAAATCAGAGCACAATAAGAAAAAGAAATATTTGAGTATTCATATCTTTGTGCTTAATATTTCACTATCTTTTTGATGTTGTCAAAAAGGGGGAGAAATATCTAAGTATATGCTCATAATGCTTTATGTGTTGATTATGTTAAGTTGATTAAATCTAAAGCATTATCATGAAGTATATTTTAAAGATATATATTTTCTACTTCAAACAACTTAGCTATGCATTACTTCTAGAACACAATATATTTTATATTGCATATACTCCAAGTTTTGTCATCATCAAAAAGGGGGAGACTGATGACCCAAAGATTGATTTAAAGATTGATTTTGATGATCACAAAATCTTGAAGTATAAATACTAATGTTTGTGTTGCAAGAAGAAAGATAATTTGTGATGACCCAAAGATTGATTCATAGATTGATTTTGATGATCACAAAACCTTGAAGTATAGATACTAATGTTTATGTTGCAAGGAGAAAGATATTTATTTTGCAAGGAACATAGCAAGTTGGAAGAACACAAGAAGGCCTCCAAAGCTCTCAAGTTGGAAGAAAGCTACAATTTATTGGCCCAAAGTTTAAAGTTCAAAGGATTCAAATTGGAGGAGTAAAATCAAAAGAAAAATTCAAAAGAACAGTCTTCGAGTCGACTCCAGTGGAATTCGAGTCGACTCCGGAGAAGTATGAGTCGACTCCTAGGAGTCACAGGCAGAAAAGTCAGAAAGCAGTTTTCGGGTCTGAGATTCGAGTCGACTCCAGTGGAACGCGAGTCGACTCCGATGGTTGGTAGGTCGACTCCAAAGAAAGCAAGAGTCGACTCTCAGCGGAACACAAGAAAAAAGTCAGAGAGCATTTTTGGGACTCTGAGATTCGAGTCGACTCCCGCATTGCACGAGTCGACTCCGAGACTCCGCGACCATCAACAGACAGAAAACCAAGTTACTGCCTCTGAGATTCGAGTCGACTCCCAGACAGTTCGAGTCGACTCCAAGGCAGCGCGACCCCAAAAATGCAGAGGATCAGTTTTCGGGCTCTGAGAGCCGAGTCGACTCCAAGAGAATCCGAGTCGACTCGAGGAAGAAAATCAGAAAGTATGTCCTCTGGATTCATGGGATGAGCCGACTCCGAAGATGCCAAGTCAGCTCCAGATGTTGGCGAGTCGACTCCGGGTTAAGTCGAGTCGACTCCCAGTCAAGGCATGCACTTTAATTCAAATTTGGAACAGTGGCCGAGTCATCTCCAGTAAAGCACGAGCCGACTCCTGCAACAGGCGAGTCGACTTCTGATCGCGCGAGTCGACTCCGATCCCAACGGTAATATTGTCAGGAAGTGCAGACTGTGTCCAACGGCTCTATTTTTGTCTCTAACGGCTATATTCTTGTTTCCACGCCATCTAAAGCTATAAAAACAAGAAGAGAGCTAGGGGAGAACTTATGGAAGTGGGAGAAAACATTTAGGGAAGAGATTTGAAAGAGATTACAAGGAAAATCTTCCATAAGCACAAAAGGGCCATTCAAAGTAAAATAGAGAGAAGAAGAGCATCCAAGTGAATCCCAAAGCTTCCTCTCCATCCGTGTGCTGCCTCGGAGATCCTCTACTTCGTGCAAAATCAGAAGAGGGGCAAGTGAAGAAGAAGCCGAGTTCCTCCATCTACAAATTAGTTTGAAGGCTTCTTCTCTTTTCTTTACTTATTTACATTTGCTATATTTGCTTATTTGAGAAGCTTGTATTTGATTTAAACTCTTGTTCTAATATCTTGTAACTTGATTCAATCAAGGGATTGAATCAAGGGGATAAGGTTTGTTGGTGAGCCAAAGGGAAAAACCAACGTTGCAAGGTTGTGGTTGGTGAGCCTTTGGGGAAAACCAACTGGGTTGATTGTGAACCCGGAAAACAATCGTTGTAAGGTTGTGGTTGTTGAGCCTTTGGGGAAAACCAACTGGGTTGATTGTGAACCCGGAAAACAATCATTGTAAGGTTGTGGTTGGTGAGCCTTTGGGAAAACCAACTGGGTTGGATTGTGAGCCCGTGAAAACAATCGGTTGGTTCTAGTCGGTGAGCCTGTGAAAACCGACCGAGTTCGTTGTGATCTCGCAAAACAACAAGTTGGGTTGTGAGCTTATAAAACAACCGACTGTAATCTAAGGGATTATAGTGAAATTCCCAAGAGGTCTTGGGGAGTGGATGTAGGTGCTGGGGTGCACCGAACCACTATACATCTTTGTGTTTGTGATGTCTTATCTCTTGTATTTCATGCCTTCCATTCATGCTTGATTGTGTAATATCTCTAGCTTTGTTTTCTATAGAGTTATAAGTGATTTGCTTAGCTTCCACTCCATTCTTACCATACACATAGATTAAGATTGATCATACAACTATAAGTTAATTTTAGATCAATTGCACCCTAAAGCCATAGTATAATTGCTCTAGCTTAATCTTCCACTGCTTTACTTGTAATTGCCTAGAGCTTAAGTAAATAACATCCTATTATTCTGCTGCAGTCTATTCAAAGTAAAAATTAGGGAACATAATTTTTAGAAAACCCAATTCACCCCCCCTCTTGGGTTGTCACCTTGGGCAACAAGTGGTATCAGAGCAGGTGCTCAAGATTAATTATTGATCTCACGATCAAGAGCCAAAGATCATGACAACTCAAATAGATAGTTTTCTAGGAGAGGGACAGTTAATTAATAGGCCTCCATTATTTAATGGCATAGACTACACATATTGGAAAGCACGCATGCGCATTTTTATTCAATCACAAAACTATTATTTATGGAAAATCATAATAAATGACCTTCATACACTCTCTAAAACTATTAATGAAAAGGACTTAGCACAATTGAATGCTAATGCTATGAACATATTATATTGTGCTATTCATGAAACGAAGTTTAATGAAATTTCTGCATGCTTATCTGCTAAGGAGATCTGGGATACTTTAGAAACTACTTATGATAAATCTCAGATTAGCTCACATGTGCTTCAATTGCGTACTAACAATGAGATTGCAGAATCCTCCACAGTAGCCGAGTCGACTCCCAGTTTGTCCGAGTCGACTCCTAGAGAAGAACAGTCTGAAAGGCAGAGACACAGTCTTGAAGACCCTGTGAACGAGTCGACTCCAAGTAGTTCCGAGTCGACTCCCAAGCTAGCCGAGTCGACTCCAATAAGGTCCGAGTCGACTCCGAGGCAAATCAGCTTCCTAAAGACAAGAAAAAAGAGGAAGCAAGAAGAAAGGAAGAAAGAGATAAAAAGGAAGAAAGCCTTGACCAAGAAAGAGTCAAGCCAAAAAATAAAGGTTAGGAGCAACAATGATGATATTAGCTCCAAGAAACTACAAGAGGTAACTGACTTGTGCTTTATGGCACAAGAAGACAAGGTAAAATCTGAATCTACTCTTACCTCAAATGATTTTCAAGAAGAATTCTTTTATGATGAATTATTAAATGCTTTTCACGATTTGTATAGTGAATGTAGAAAATTAGCTGTAAAGAATAAAAATCTTAAGAAACTAAATCTGAAAATTTCAAAAGAAAATCAAATTCTAATAGATGAAAAACTGAAACTAACTAGTAAAACTGAAATCTTAATGAAAGAAAATCAAGAACTAAATCAAAGAGATCAATCTCTCACTAAAAGTCATGATAAACTTAAGAAAAACAATGAATTACTTTCAGAAGATAACAGAAGATTAACTAAAGAAGTTGACAAATTAAGACCTGTTGTTGAAAGATTTACCCTCAGCTCTGAAAAATTGAACCTAATGATAAATAATCAAAGAGCTGAATTTGATAAAGCTACATTAGGATATCAACCTTGGTACACCCAAAAATCTTTTAAGAATATGTTTGTTAAAACAGTTTTTAATTATTCTAAAACAGATTCTTATAATACTGATAAACAAAAGCTAAGTAAAATCTCTTCTGTTGTTCCTAAATCTATACATTACAAATTTGATGAACCTAAAAGGGAAAAACAGAAAACCGAAAGTTTTTCTACTACTCATGTTCGATCTAAGTTTGTTAAATTCAACAAGAGGATACAGAAATACATCCCTTGTAATCCTAAAATCTGTAAATTCATGGACAAAATAGCTATTAAGAAAATATGGGTTACAAAAGGAACAATTATAGCTAACCTACAAGGACCCAAAAGAGCTTGGGTTCCTAAGTTGAAAATATGATTATTCTTCAGCAAGTATGTCTAGCTATCCAAGGTTCTAATAAAAGATGTTATCTAAACAATGGGTGCTCTAGACATGTGCTAAGGAATTGAATTTAAAATGTAATTAAGAAGAATGAGTTAAATGAAAGAAATAACGATATAAGTTATTATTGCATCCTCTCATATTGAAATTACTTTAGTATTCGATTAAAATATGAATTGCATGTATTGATCAATTTTGTGATATAGAAAATACTTTTGGAAATATAATCAAATCACTTCATTTTATAGTATACTTTACTCACTATTGGATAAGTTGCAAAATGATTAATTTATTAAGTATAATTCTATGAATTCTCTATATGCTTGATTGAGAGTTTTTATCCATGGCATTATTGTTTATTGATCATAGATATGCTAATGTGTACTTGGTATGTTTTTGAATATATGCACTATGAATACCAAGATTAAAGAAACCATCTTTAGCATACAAAATCAACTCATGCTAGTATGTACTTAATCTCAAAAGACCTTGCCATTGGCTTACTTAAAATTATCTTCTTAAAGGTCAAAGTTTGCTATGCATGTTAACTAAGGAAACAAACAAGAATCAATTTCTAAATCTAAAGATGTTGTTTCCAACACTAAGTTTTCAAAAGCTTACATTAGCCTTGTTCTTGGCACTCAAATTGAAATATTTTCTGCATTGGCACAAACTCACAAAAAGCGATCAAATGATAAAGGTTTGCAAACTATGAAAGTAATGTATCATGGCATAGTTTTGAAAACCAATTTTATGTTAAGTTGTGCACAGAAAATAATATTAAATTCGATTATTTCAGCACCAAGGACACCTTAGGTAAAATAGGATTAATAGAATCTTTGAAGAATTGAAAAAGGCAATGTTGTATGATAGTCATCTACTTAAATGATTTTTAAAAGCTATCATCACTGCTTGTCATACATATGACTTCTATTAGATCTATCTTTGATGAAAACTTCTTTTGATCTTCTGAAAAATAGAAAACGAACTATTGCGTATCTCTCATATTTTTCAGTCGTACATGTTATGCTTGATATGTTCTCTTGAAAAATAATGCCAAATCTAATAAAGATATTTCTATCCTTGGATATCATTCATCAAGCAATGCATATAGAACATTCATGAAAAATTCTAGTTGTAGAAGTATCAATTCATTTTATTCTTTATGAGACTAATGATCTATTATCAAAATACTAAAATCAAATTATATGGTTAAATCTTTTACATATAACAATCTGAAAAACTTGTTAATTAGAACCAAATTGGATTTTTCAGATATACACTTAATGATGACTACTAGAAGATTAAATCAAGAAAAGATGAAATAGATCTTGATAAGATTCTTGTATGATTAGAAGTAAAAATCACCTTTATCATTTGTTTGCTTTATAAACGTTATATCCTATCAAATGAGTGTGTAGAATGGACTCCTATGTGCTTACTTTATATATGTTAGATAACCACCATATTTGAAAACACTCATTACAAATATGATAAAGCATTATATGATTTGAAACAAGCATCAAAAGCATGATATAAAAGCTTAAGCAACCTTTTTGATAGAAAGTAATAATGATAAATCTATGTATCAAAAGAAAGAATCTGTGACATTATTTTTGGTTCTACTAATGAAGATTTATATTTTTACTAAGCTCATATAAGGTGAATTTGAAATATATATGATGAATGAATTAACATCTTCTCTCAAACTCCAAATTAAGACAAATAGGAAAGGGGATCTTCATTGACCAACATTAGTCCACAAGAAAACTCTTATAGAAGATTGGCATGAAAAAGGTATATCTATGACCCCATCTTGTAGAATTTGAAAAGGATGAGCAAAGTAGATCTATTGTGTTAAAGCTGTATTGAAGCATGATAGAATAATTATTTTATCATACAGCTAGTAGACCAGATTGTATGCTCATTATGTGACCGTGTGCAAGACTTCAATCTAACTTTAATTAATCATATTTTATTGATAACAAATAAATCATAATCTGAATTTTGATAGAAACAAATGTTTAAGATAAATTGATTAAAACATAGTTAACATATCTTATTGATAATTATCTTAAGCAAATAGAATCTAAACTAAATTGACTTGAACTATCTTGGTTAATGAATCTATCTCTTTAGTTCAAATGATATGTGCTTGCTTATATTTAGGCAATCTCTTGAGTAAAGTGACTCAACATGCAACTATTGTCATATCTCATATTGAGTCATCTAATTAAAAAATATATATATGTTGGATGAATGCTTTGTATCTTAAAGAAACTAATGACCTTCCTTCAAGAAAGAAAAATGAGAAATTTCAACTTGAAGGATATCTTCATGTAAGATACACTAAACATTCACATGCAAACAAGAGAGAGGATCTTCTTCAGCCAAAAGTTCACACATAAGAAATCTAGTTTGGCTTGAAGAACATATAATGAATAGGTAATTTTAGACACCTTTCTCACAAATTAATTGAGCAAAGTCAATAACTTAAATCCTATTATGGCATGATTAAATTCTTTAATTATTAATTTTTGATATCATGTCTATATGTGTATTGACTGACTTATACTTTTAGAAATTATTTCATGGTTTGCCCAAACTAAAATATATCTTTGCCTATGTCATAACCATGAAATACACAAGTATATGCTTAAAATTTTGATGTAAAATAACTTGTGAGAAGTTATGAATCCTTGAGCACAATGAAAATGTTGTTTGCATAATACACATCTATATGATACATAAGATTATCTCTTTATTCTACTCTTTCATGTAAATTACTTGAGAATGACAAAAAGGGAGAGAGATAAAGAAAAGAAAATGGACATTATTCAAGAGAAGTAAAATCTAAGTAAAGGCAAATACTTCATCTTAAGGAAAAGCAAAACAAGCATAATATATTCGGCATATTTGGAAGGGATAAAATCTATAATTAATTACACTCAAACAGGGAGAGTTTGGAGTGAACATTTTAACCTTTCTATATTGCTCATCATAGGGATGGTGCCAATGGGGAGGCTAGTGGTAGTACCCGGCACTATTTGACCCAACTATTCGGTGTAGGGCATATTAGGGACGGCACAAGAGGGAGGCTAGTGGTAGTACCTCGTGCCCCTTCCCAACTCCACCGGATAGGGAGCAAGTAGAGTATAGAACATAGGAAAGTTAAAAATGAAAGACAAAGTAAATGAAAGTATATAAGAAGAATCAAGTCAAATTTTTAATCACTTGAAAACACACTTTAAGGATGAAATCAGTGCAAGATAACATTTAAATAGGGGGAGTTTCTTTGAAAAAAATTGATTTTGATCATTGACATGCTTGTTCTTAATATTTTCATGCATGACTTAACACACAATATATTTTGCATATGGTATGATGTCTTGATTTATGGGTTCTCAATATTTTGTAATGCTCCATGCTTGGACAACTTGATTGAATGTTTGGAATATTACATAAAATTTTTGTTTGGCATTATTGAAAAGAAATTTTCAGATTGGTTGTTAACAATCATCATTAAAACCTGAAAGTTGAATAAAGGAGAAGAGAAGGATATCTCTATTTAGGGAAAATAAATTGATTCTGTTCTATCCTTCAACTTGCCTAAATTTGGTATATAATGTTCAAATTCATACCAAAACTCAACATTTAATACAAAGATTCTGAATATGCTCTTATATGTTTGAAATATGTATTTTCAATCGTAATGATTTAAGATGAGCTATAATGTGGAAGATACATATCTCAAATTATGATTTTGAAAGCCTCAATTGAAAATCCTATGTAATTCAGAATCTGATTTTATATACAAGCTTAAACTCAATATGATTTCTAAATAAAATCTTAATGTAAGAAAAACAGAATTATTTCTGATGCCTTTGGTTGATTGCGCCGATACGCATCCGAAACATATCATTTCTTATCTTCAAAGTGTACTAATATTGGTCCAAATGATGTGTCTTTCGATGATCTTGATTGCAAACAAAAATTTCTAAATATATGATTTTATTTTGATATTAAAAAGATTTATTGTGTTTCATGAATACATTGGTGAAAAACTATGACTAAGAAATTGAGTTCTATAAATATATATACCTCAATGATCATCTATATGTTTTTCTCTCCTACATTCTTAAAGATTTCCATCAGAATATCAATAGAGTGAATGATCTTAAAACTAGAAATATTTCAGTTCACTCAAATGACTCTAAAAGAAAGAAAATGTAAATGCTTTTGAAAGAAATTGAGCTTCAATTGAATCATTTTCTGATTAATACTTTTATACATTTTCTCTAAGATTAGGAGAAAGCATAACTTGTTCTTAAAGAATTAGAAAGAGTGATTACTATAAATTCTGAATAATTCTAGATCACTCTACATTCTTGATATTACAGAATTTCAGTGTTATTCACGTTTATCACTAAAATCTGAAATTCAACAATTTAAAATGATTAAAGAAGAATGCATCTTTTGAGGGGGAGCTTTAGATATTCAGTATCCTATCCCAAAGACACTTTATTTTGATGCATACCTTGATTTTTATGGATTGATTTTGATGAACCTCCTTATGTTACAATACTTGCTTTAATTATAAGTTTATACCTTGAGATGAGTTCTATAAAGGTTGTCTTGTCTCAAACCTTGAGTCTTATGAAAATAAGCTGAAATATATTTTTGAGATTGACAATCTTATTGAACATTATTTTAGGATTCTAAACTCTTAAATGGAATGATCAATTGAGGGGGAGAAAGAAAATTTCAGAAGGAGAGGTCTTATGGAACTTAATTACATAAATCTATAGGAGAGGAAAAGAATACTAAATGAAAAGTGATCCTAATACTCTCCAATATGTATCATCTGAAATTTAAATCTGAAAATCTTTATGATACACCTTGAGGCGTGTTATTTGGTTAATATATCTTATGCATCACTCATGAACCAAATTGCAAATCTTAAGAGCCTCTAATTTAATAAAACAGGGGGAGAACAATGTATTAAATTTTCTTGAGTATCTCTTAGAAAATCTATTTTGAACCTCACTAATGAGTTTTAATTGGCTTGCTCTTTAGAACTTCTATTTTGTGCCAATTCATTATTTTATGTATCAAATTGTGCTTATTTTCTAAAGGAATAAAAGAAAGTCTTTAAAAGAGCTCAAAGATGTATCAAAAATTGCATAAACTCATATTTTGGTATTTGTGCCCCAATGCTCTTATTATCATAAAAGAACTTTGAAGTCATTAAGAATTAATGATCCAACATGATGATATGTTTTTCCAAATATATAAGTTTTGATCTTTTACTCTGAAAATTAATTAAATTGCTCTCATGTTGATAAAATACTTAATAGATTGGGCAAAAGGTCTTAAATGAACAAGCTTTCATACTTAGTGAAGAGAGGTTAGATTTCCACTCATATTTTTCCTTGAATATCATTTGTGGTACTTCTTGAATTAACCTAAGGAAGATTCCACCTACACTTGATTAGAAAACTATCTGTGGTATCAAATTAAAAAAAACCTCTTGAATTCACACTCGATGTGTTCTGCTCTGATCTTTGTACTTAATGTTTCACTATCTTTTTGATGTTGTCAAAAAGAGGGAGAAATATCTAAGTATATGCTATATACTCAGAATGCTTTATTACTTTGAATTGAATACAAATCAGCTTAAAATTTAAATATGTTGATTGTGTTAAGCTGATTAAATCTAAAGCATTATCATGAAGTATGTTTTTAAATATATATGTTTTCTACTTCATGCAACTTAGCTATGTATTACTTCTAGAAATCAATATCTTTTATATTGCATATACTCCAAGTTTTGTCATCATCAAAAAGGGGGAGATTGATGACCCAAAGATTGATTCATAGATTGATTTTGATGATCACAAAACCTTGAAGTATAGATACTAATGTTTATGTTGCAAGGAGAAAGATATTTATTTTGCAAGGAACATAGCAAGTTGGAAGAACACAAGAAGGCCTCCAAAGCTCTCAAGTTGGAAGAAAGCTACAATTTATTGGCCCAAAGTTTAAAGTTCAAAGGATTCAAATTGGAGGAGTAAAATCAAAAGAAAAATTCAAAAGAACAGTCTTCGAGTCGACTCCAGTGGAATTCGAGTCGACTCCGGAGAAGTATGAGTCGACTCCTAGGAGTCACAGGCAGAAAAGTCAGAGAGCAGTTTTCGGGTCTGAGATTCGAGTCGACTCCAGTGGAACGCGGTCGACTCCGATGGTTGGTAGGTCGACTCCAAAGAAAGCAAGAGTCGACTCTCAGCGGAACACAAGGAAAAAGTCAGAGAGCATTTTTAGGACTCTGAGATTCGAGTCGACTCCCGCATTGCACGAGTCGACTCCGAGACTCCGCGACCATCAACAGACAGAAAACCAAGTTACTGCCTCTGAGATTCGAGTCGACTCCCAGACAGTTCGAGTCGACTCCAAGGCAGCGCGACCCCAAAAATGCAGAGGATCAGTTTTCGGGCTCTGAGAGCCGAGTCGACTCCAAGAGAATCCGAGTCGACTCGAGGAAGAAAATCAGAAAGTATGTCCTCTGGATTCATGGGATGAGCCGACTCCGAAGATGCCAAGTCAGCTCCAGATGTTGGCGAGTCGACTCCGGGTTAAGTCGAGTCGACTCCCAGTCAAGGCATGCACTTTAATTCAAATTTGGAACAGTGGCCGAGTCGTCTCCAGTAAAGCACGAGCCGACTCCTGCAACAGGCGAGTCGACTCTTGATCGCGCGAGTCGACTCCGATCCCAACGGTAATATTGTCAGGAAGTGCAGACTGTGTCCAACGGCTCTATTTTTGTCTCTAACGGCTATATTCTTGTTTCCACGCCATCTAAAGCTATAAAAACAAGAAGAGAGCTAGGGGAGAACTTATGGAAGTGGGAGAAAACATTTAGGGAAGAGATTTGAAAGAGATTACAAGGGAAATCTCCCATAAGCACAAAAGGGCCATTCAAAGTAAAATAGAGAGAAGAAGAGCATCCAAGTGAATCCCAAAGCTTTCTCTCCATCCGTGTGCTGCCTCGGAGATCCTCTACTTCGTGCAAAATCAGAAGAGGGGCAAGTGAAGAAGAAGCCGAGTTCCTCCATCTACAAATTAGTTTGAAGGCTTCTTCTCTTTTCTTTACTTATTTACATTTGCTATATTTGCTTATTTGAGAAGCTTGTATTTGATTTAAACTCTTGTTCTAATATCTTGTAACTTGATTCAATCAAGGGATTGAATCAAGGGGATAAGGTTTGTTGGTGAGCCAAAGGGAAAAACCAACGTTGTAAGGTTGTGGTTGGTGAGCCTTTGGGGAAAACCAACTGGGTTGATTGTGAACCCGGAAAACAATCGTTGTAAGATTGTGGTTGGTGAGCCTTTGGGAAAAACCAACTGGGTTGATTGTGAACCCGGAAAACAATCATTGTAAGGTTGTGGTTGGTGAGCCTTTGGGAAAACCAACTGGGTTGGATTGTGAGCCCGTGAAAACAATCGGTTGGTTCTAGTCGGTGAGCCTGTAAAAACCGACCGAGTTCGTTGTGATCTCGCAAAACAACAAGTTGGGTTGTGAGCTTGTAAAACAACCGACTGTAATCTAAGGAATTATAGTGAAATTCCCAAGAGGTCTTGGGGAGTGGATGTAGGTGCTGGGGTGCACCGAACCACTATACATCTTTGTGTTTGTGATGTCTTATCTCTTGTATTTCATGCCTTCCATTCATGCTTGATTGTGTAATATCTCTAGCTTTGTTTTCTATAGAGTTATAAGTGATTTGCTTAGCTTCCACTCCATTCTTACCATACACATAGATTAAGATTGATCATACAACTATAAGTTAATTTTAGATCAATTGCACCCTAAAGACATAGTATAATTGCTCTAGCTTAATCTTCCACTGCTTTACTTGTAATTGCCTAGAGCTTAAGTAAATAACATCCTATTATTCTGCTGCAGTCTATTCAAAGTAAAAATTAGGGAACATAATTTTTAGAAAACCCAATTCACCCCCCCTCTTGGGTTGTCACCTTGGGCAACAATTTGTTTTGCAAGGAACATAGCAAGTTGGAAAAATACAAGAAGGCCTCAAAAGCTCTCAAGAAAAGTTGGAAGAAAGCTATACTTTATTGGCTCAAGTTTCAAGTTCAAATGATTCAAGTTAGAGGAGCAAATTCAAAGAAAGATTCAAAAGAATAGTCCTCGAGTCGACTCCTGGAAGTTTAGAGTCGACTCTGGCACTCTGGAGTTTCAAGAAACAGTGCTCGAGTCGACTCCGATACTCTACGAGTCGACTCTGACTGAGAACAAACAAAAAGACAGAGAGTTGATTTTCAGCGCTACAGTGCTCGAGTCGACTCCTACTTCAGCGCTACAGTGCTCGAGTCGACTCCTACTTCAGTGCTACAGTGCTCGAGTCGACTCCTACTTCAGCGCTACAGTGCGGAGTCGACTCCCAGCTACAGTGCCGACAGACTACTATTCACAAGTGACTCCTGTTTCAGCCGAGTCGACTCCTACTTCAGCCGAGTCAACTCCAGCACGCTGGGAGGCATAACGGCTAGTTTTTTCTTGATTCCAACGGCTCTATTTTTGTGTCTAACGGCTAGATTTTTGTTTGCACTCCCTCTAAAGCTATAAAATCAAGAGGAGAGCTAGGGAAGAAGGGATGGAAGTGGGAGAGAACATTTAGGGAAGAGATTTCAAAGAGATTACAAGGGAAATCTCCCAAAAGCACAAAAGAGCCATTCAAAGTAAAAGAGAGAGAAGAAGAACATCCAAGTGAATCCCAAAGCTTCCTCTCCAACTGTGTGCTGCCTCGGTGATCCTCTACTTCGTGCAAAATCAGAAGAGGGTCAAGTAAAGAAGAAGCCAAGTTTCTTCATCTACAAATTTGTTTGAGGGCTTCTTCTCTTAAATTTACTTGTTTATATTTGCTATATTTGCTTATTTGAGAAGCTTGTATTTGATTTAAACTCTTGTTCTAATATCTTGTAACTTGATTCAATCAAGGGATTGAATCAAGGGGTTAAGGTGATGACCCAAAGATTGATTTAAAGATTGATTTTGATGATCACAAAAATCTTGAAGTATAAATACTAAGGTTTGTGTTGCAAGGAGAAAAATATTCATTTTGCAAGGAACATAGCAAGCTGGAAGAACACAAAAAGGCCTCCAAAGCTCTCAAGAAAAGTTGGAAGAAAGTTACACTTCATTGGCCCAAGTTTCAAGTTCAAAGGACTCAAGTTGGAAGAGCAAATTCAAAGGAAAATCCAAAAGAATAGTCCTCGAGTCGACTCCTGGATAGTACGAGTCGACTCCAGGGAGTAACAAGGCAGAAACACAGAGAAGCTATTTTGGACCCTGAGAGCCGAGTCGACTCCTGAGGAACTCGAGTCGACTCCAATGGTTGGCAGGTCGACTCCTAAGGAAGCAAGAGTCGACTCCCAGAGAAATACAAGGCAAAAAGTCAGAGAGCCAATTTCAGACACTGAGTGCCGAGTCGACTCCCGCAAAGCCCGAGTCGACTCCGAGACAGCGCTACACCAAAAGACAGAAGACAGTGTTTTTGTCTCTGAGACTCGAGTCGACTCCAAGACAGTTCGAGTTGACTCCAAGGCAGCGCTACTCCAAAAAGACAGAAGACTGTTTTTCGGATACTGAGAGCCGAGTCGACTCCGGAACAGTTCGAGCCGACTCCAAGACTGAACGAGCCAAAAGACAGAAGATCGGAAGTTCGGCCTCTGAGCGCCGAGTCGACTCCCAGAATTCACGAGTCGACTCGAGTGAGCCAAGTTGAAGAGTACATCTATGGATTCCTTGGGATGAGCCGACTCCAAAAGTGCAAGGTCAGCTCCAGATTTTGGCGAGTCGACTCCGGGTTAAGTCGAGTCGACTCCCAGTCGAGAAGACCACTTTAATTCAAATCTGGAACAGTTGCCGAGCCGACTCCAGAAAAGCATGAGTCGACTCCTGCTACAGCCGAGTCGACTCCAGATCGCGCGAGTCGACTCCGATCCCAACGGAAACTTTGTCAGGAGTTGCAGACTGTGCACAACGGCTCTATTTTTGTCTCTAACGGCTAGATTTCTGGTTCCACGACATGTAAAGCTATAAAATCAAGAGGAGAGCTAGGGGAGACGGCATGGAAGTGGGAGAGAACATTTAGGAAAGAGATTTAGAAGAGATTACAAGAAAAATCTCCCTAAAGCACAAAAGGGCCATTCAAAGCAAAATAGAGAGAAGAAGAGCATCCAAGTGAATCCCAAAGCTTCCTCTTCAACTGTGTGTTGCCTCGGTGATCCTCTACTTCGTGCAAAATCAGAAGAGGGTCAAGTGAAGAAGAAGCCGAGTTCCTCCATCTACGAATTAGTTTGAGGGCTTCTTCTCTTTACCTTACTTATTTATATTTGCTATATCTGCTTAAGTGAGAAGCTTGTATTTGTCTTTAAACCTTTGTTTTAATATCTTGTAACTTGATTCAATCAAGGGATTGAATCAAGGGGTTAAGGTTTGTTGGTGAGCCAAAGGAAAAACCAACGGTGTTAGGTTGTGGTTGGTGAGCCTTTGGAAAAACCAACTGGGTTGATTGTGAACCTGAAAAACAATCGTTGTAAGGTTGTGGTTGGTGAGCCTGTGGGGAAAACCAACTGGGTTTGATTGTGAACCCGGGAAAACAATCGGTTGGTTCTAGTCGGTGAGCCTGTGAAAACCGACCGAGTTCGTTGTTATCTCGCAAAATAACAAGTTGGGTTGTGAGCTTGTAAAACAACCGGCTGTAATCTGTAGGATTATAGTAAAATTCCCAAGAGGTCTTGGGGAGTGGATGTAGGTGCTGGGGTGCACCGAACCACTATATATTTGTTGTGTTTGTAATGATTCTTGTCATTGTCTAACTTACTCACTTACTTACTTAGATATATTACTTGCTTTACTTTTATCCGCGCATCCTTTAGTTGCAAGCATATTCAATCTAGTCACATTCTATACATCAAACTGTTGCTAAGTTTAAATTTCACTGTGCATCTATATAACTTAGCATAATTAATTGAAAAGTTTTAGAAGTAGTCTAAAAGTTTAAAAAGACCCAATTCACCCCCCCTCTTGGGTTGTATCTACTGGGCAACAAGTGGTATCAGAGCAGGTGCTCTAAGATTAATTATTGATCTCACGATCAAGAGCCAAAGATCATGACAACTCAAATAGATAGTTTTCTAGAAGAGGGACAATTAATTGATAGACCTCCACTACTTAATGGCTTAGACTACACATATTGGAAAGCACGCATGCGCATTTTTGTTCAATCACAAAACTATAAAATATGGAGTATCATTATAAATGACTCTCACACACTCTCTCAAGCTGTCAATGAAAAAGACTTAGCACAATTGAATGTTAATGCTATGAACATTCTATATTGTGCTATCCATGAATCTATATTTCATAAGATTTCTGCATGCTTATCTGCTAAGGAGATCTGGGATACTTTAGAAAATATTTATGATAAATCTCAGATTAGCTCACATGTGCTTCAATTACATACTAACAATGAGACTGCAGAAAAAGGTGTTGAATCTCCCACCTCAGTCGAGTCGACTCCAAGTATTTCAGAGTCGACTCCCAAGTTAGCCGAGTCGACTCCAACAAGGCCCGAGTCGACTCCGAGGCAGAACAGTTCAAAAAACAAAGAGTTCGGTGATGAAAACAAGGATCCATTCCCAAACACCGAAATATTCAAAAGCTTCCTAAAGACAAAGAAGAAGAGGAAGCAAGAAGAAAGGAAGAAAGAGATAAAAAGCAAGAAATCTTGACCAAGGAAGAGTCAAGCAAGAAATTGAAAGCTAGGAGCAACAATGATGATATTAGCTCCAAAGAACTACAAGAGGTAACTAACTTGTGCTTCATGGCACAAGAAGATAAGGTAAAATCTGAATCTACCTTTATATCAAATGATTTTTAAGAAGAATTTTCTTATGATGAATTATTAAATGCTTTTCATGATTTGTATGGTGAATGTAAAAAATTAGCTATAAAGAATAAAAATCTTAAGAAACTAAATCTAAAAATTTCAAAAGAAAGAAACTCTAGTGATGAAATACAAGATAAACTAAATTCTGAAAATGAAAGCTTAAGGTTAAATTTAGAATAATTGATTCAAAAAAATCAGAGTTTAATTAAAGAAAATCAAAACTTAAGTGAAGAAATTAACCAATCAAAATCTCTTATTAACAAATTCAATGTAAGTTCAGAAAGATTAAAAATAATGTTTGAAAGCCAATGTGTTGCTAATGATAAATCAAAATTTGGCTTGATTCCTTTACTTAATAATAAATCTCTAGAGAAAAAGGTTATCAATTCACCAAGCAAACCATTAAATAAGATAACTTATTTCAAACATAAAAAGAATGGGCATAACAACTTTACCTATCGTTCTAACATAATTAAATCAAGTGGTAAAGTTATTACAATTAAACAAATCTGGGTTCCAAAAGGAACCATATGTCCTAACTCTCAAGGACCCAAGCAAGCTTGGGTACCCAAAATGAAAATATGAGGATGTAGAAATAGATGTGCCAAGATACCCATGGAACAAATAGATTCATACAAATGGGTGTTCTAGACACATGTCAAAAAAAAAAATGAAACTTAAAACATACTTATGAAAAGTAACTTTAAATAAAAATAATAATAATAATAATAATGAAATCAGTAATCCTTGCATCTCATCATTATTTTTGCTTTAGTATTTGATTAAAATATGAATTGCATGTATTGATCAATTTTGTGATATAGAAAATACTTTTGGAAATATAATCAAATCACTTCATTTTATAGTATACTTTACTCACTATTGGATAAGTTGCTAAATGATTAATCAATTTATTAAGAATAACTCTATGAATTCTCTATATGCTTGATTGAGAGTTTTTATCCATGGCATTATTGTTTATTGATCATAGATATGATAATGTGTACTTGGTGTGCTTTTGAATATATGCACTATGAATACCAAGATTAAAGAAACCATCTTTGGCATATAAAATCAACTCATGCTAGTATGTACTTAATCTCAAAAGACCTTGCCATTGGCTTACTTAGATTATCTTCTGAAAGGTCAAAGTTTGCTATGCATGCTAACTAAGGAAACAAACAAAAATCAATTTCTAAATCTAAAGATGTTGTTTCCATCACTAAGTTTTCAAAAGCTTACATTGGATTTGTTCTTGGCAAATAAAATTGAAATATTTTCTGTATTTGCTAAATCTTGTAAAAGTGTTTCAAATGATAAAGGTTTCCAAACTATGAAGATAAAGAATATCATGGCACAGTGTTGAAAACCAAAATCCTGATAAAGTTCATACAGAAATTAATTATTTCAGCACCAAGGACACCATAAGTAAAATAGGGTTAATAGAATTCTTGAAGAAATGAAAAAGACAATTGTGTATGATAGTCATCTACTTAAATATTTTTTTAAAGCTATCATCACTGCTTGTCATACATATGATTTCTATTAGATCTATTTTTGATGAAAACTCCTTTTGATCTTCTGAAAAATAGAAAATGAACTATTGCATATCTTTCATATTTATCAGTAGTATATGTTATACTTGATATGGTTTCTTGAAAGTAATGCCCAATCTGATAGAGATATGTCTATCCTTGGATATCATTCATCAAGCAATGCA
The DNA here is from genome assembly GCF_051530095.1 of Phoenix dactylifera. Lineage (NCBI taxonomy): Eukaryota > Viridiplantae > Streptophyta > Magnoliopsida > Arecales > Arecaceae > Phoenix > Phoenix dactylifera. The sequence goes on along the minus strand of NC_143193.1, from coordinate 33,400,556 downwards.
TATAGAATATTCAATAAAAAGATTTTAGTTGCAGAAATATCAATTCATTTTATTCTTTATGAGACTAATGATTTATTATCAAGATACTAAAATCAAATTATATATGTATATGGTTAATCTTTTACATATAACAATCTGAAAATATGTTAATAATTAGAACCAAATTGAGTTTTTCAGAAATGCACTTAATGAAGAAAAATTGATGACTACTAAAAGACTAAATCAAGAAAAGATGAAATAGATCTTGATGAGATTCTTGTATGATTAGAAGTAAAGATCACCATTATCATTTGCTTGCTTTATGAGCTTTATATTCTATCAAATGAGTGTGTAGAATGGACTCCTATGTGCTTACTTTATTAAAGAAGATATATGTTAAATAACCACCATATTTGAAAACACTCATTACAAATATGATAAAGCAATATATGATTTGAAACAAGCATCAAAAGCATGATATAAAAGCTTAAGCAACCTTTTTGATAGAAAGTAATAGTGATAAATCTTTGCATCAAAAAGAAGAATTTGTGATATCTTACTTGCTCAAAGTATACATTGATGACATCATTCTTGGTTCTACTAATGGAGATTTATATGAAGATTTTACTAAGCTCATGCAAGGTGAGTTTGAAATATGTATGATGAATGAATTAACATTTTCTCTCGAACTCCAAATTAAGCCAAACAAGAAAGGGGATCTTCATTGACCAAAGTTAGTCCACAAGAAAACTCTTAATAGAAGATTGGCATGAAGAAGGTATGTCTGTGACCCCATCTTGTAGAATTTGAAAAGGATGAGTAAAGTGGATCTATTGTTTTAAAGCTGTATTGAAGCATGATAGAATAACTATTTTATCATACAGCTAGTAGACCAGATTGTATGCTCATTATGTGCCCTTGTGCAAGACTTCAATCTAACTTTAATGAATCATATTTTATTGATAACAAATAAATCATAATCTGAATTTTGATAGAAACAACCGTTTAAGATAAGTTGATTAAAACTTAGCTAACATGTCTTATTGATAATTATCTTAAGCAAATAGAATATAAGCTAAATTGATTCTGAAAATAAAAAATTGATTTGACCTTGATAAATCTTTCTATTGCCTCACATGCTTGTCCTTGAACCATCTTGGTTAATGAAACTATCTCTTTAGTTCAAGTGATATGTGCTTGCTTATATTTAGGCAATCTCTTGAGTAAAGTGACTCAACATGCAACTATTGTCATATCTTATATTGAGTCATCTAGTTAAAAAATATGTTGGATGAATGTTTTGTATCTTGAAGAAACTAATGACTTTCTTTCAAGAAAGAAAAGGAGTTTGCAGGATCCTTGAGCAAGAAAATGAGAGATTTCAACTTGAAGGACACCTTCATAAAAGGTACAATAAACATTCACATGCAAACAAGAGAGAGGACTTTCTTCAGCCAAAAGGTTACACATAAGAAATCTAGTAGGTATTTGACTTGAAGAATGCAGAATTCGGTAATTTTAGATACCTCTCTCATAAATTAGCTGAGCAAAGTCATTAACTTAAATCTTACTATGGCATGAAGTCTTTAATTATTAATTTCTTGATATCATGTCTATATATGTATTGATTGACTTATGCTTTTAGAAATTATTTCATGGTTTGCTCAAACTAAAATATTCCTTTGCCTATATCATAACCATGAAATACACAAGTATATGCTTAAAATGTTGATTTAAAATAACTTGTGAGAAGCTGCGAGTCCATGAGCTTAATGAAAATGTTGTTTGCATGATATACATCTATATGATACATAAGATTATTTCTTTATTCTGCTCTTTCATGTAAATTACTTGAGAATAATAAAAAGAGAGAGAGATAAAGAAAAAAAAATGGATATTATTCAAGAGAAGGCAAGTACTCCAATCTTAAGCAAAAGCAAAACAAGCATAATATATTCGGCACATTTGTGATACTTGTGTGAACATTCTTTTGGAAGGGATAAAATTCGTAATTAATTACACTTAAATAGAGAGAGTTTCAAGTGAACATTTTAACCTTTCTATATTGCTCATCATAGGGATGGTGCCAATGGGGAGACTAGTGGTAGTACCCGGCACTATTTGACCCAACTACTCGGTGTAGGGTATATTAGGGACGGCACAAGAGGGAGGCTAGTGGTAGTACCTCGTGCCCCTTCCAACTCCACCGGATAGGGAGCAAATAGAGTATAGAGCACAAGAAAGTAAAAATGAATGACAAAGTAAATGAAAGTATAAGAAGAATCAAGTCAAGCTTTAATCACTTGGAAACACACCTTAAGAATGAAATCAGTGCAAGATTATATTTAAATAAGGGGAGTTTATTTGAAAAGAATTGATTTTGGTCCTTGACATGCTTATTCTTAATATTTTAATGCATGACTTAACACGTAATATGTTTTGCATGTGGCATGATGCTTTAAATTACGGACTCTCAATATTGTGTAATGCTCCATGCTTAAATAATTTGATTGAATGTTTTATTCTGGTACTATTGAAAAGAAATTTCAGATTTGTCATTCACGATTATCTTTGAAAGTTAAATAGATTTGCAAAAAAAAAAAGAAGAGAAGGATATTTCTATTTTGAATTGATCTTGATCTATCCTTCTACTTGCCTAACTTTGATACATAATGTCCTAATACTTGTTAAAATATCCTCCATTGTGTATCGAAACTCAATATTAAATATAAAGATTCTGAAAGTGCTCTAATGTTATTGAAATATGTGTTTTCAATCATAATGATTTAAGATGAGCTACAATGTGGAAGATACATATCTCAAATTATGACTTTGAAAGACTCTATTGAAAATCTTTATGAAATTCAGAATCTGATTTTGTATAAAAGCTTAAACTCAATATGATCTCTAAATAAAATCTTAATGTAAGAAAAACAAAATTAATTTTGATGCCTTGGTTGATTGCTCCGATACGCATCCGAAACATATCATTTCTTATCTTTAAAGTATACTAATATTGGTCCAAATGATGTGTCTTTCGATGATCTTGATTGAAAACAAAAATTTCTAAATATATGATTTTATTTTGATATTAAAAAGATTTATTGTGTTTCATGTATACATTGCTGAAAAACTATGATTAAGAAATAGAATTCTATAAATATATATACCTCAATGATCATCTATATGTTTTTCTCTCCTACATTCTTAAAGACTTCCATCAGAATATATATAGAGTGAATGATTTTAAAGCTAGAAATATTTCAGCTCACTCAAATGATTCTAAAAGAAAGAAAATGTGAATGCTTTTGAAAGAAACTGAGCTTCAAATGAATCATTTTCTGATTAATATTTCTACACATTTTCTCTAAGATTAAGAGAAAGCATAACTTGTTCTTGAAGGATTAGAAAGAGTAATTGCTACAAATTTTGAATAATGATAGATTACTCTACATTCTCGATATCATAGAATTTCAGTTTTATTCACGTTTATCATTAAAATCTGAAATTCAACAATAGAAAAGAATGATTAAAGAAGAATGCATCTTTTGAGGGGGAGCTTTAGATATTCAGTATCTTTTTATGGATTGATTTTAATGAACCTCATTATATTGCAAGACTTGCTTTAATTATATAATGAGTTTATATCTTGAGATGAGTTCTATAAAGGTTGTCTTATCTCAAACATTGAGTCTTATGAAAATAAGCTGAAACTTATAGAAAATTTTTTTTGAGATTGACAATTTTATTGAACATTATCTTCAAATTCTAAACTCTTAAATGGAATGATCAATTGAGGGGGAGAAAGAAAATCTCAGAAGGAGAGATCTTATGGAACTTAATCGCATAAATCTATAACTAAAGGAGAGAGAAAGCATACCAAGTGAAAAGTGATCCTAATGCTCTCCAATATGTATCATCTGAAATTTAAATCTAAAAATCTTTATGATACTCCTTGAGGCTTGTTATTTGGTTAATATATCTTATGCATAAATCATGAACCAAATTGCAATTCAAACAGTTGATCTTAAGAGCCTCTAACTTAATAAAAAAAAGGGGAAGAATAATGTGTTGAATTTTTTTGAGTATCACTTAGAAAATTTATTTTGAAATTCACTAATGAGTCCTAATTGGCTTGCTCCTTAGAACTTCAATTTTGTGCCAATTCCTATTTTTATGTATCAAATTGTGCTTATTTTCTAAAGGAATAAAAGAAAGTCTTTAAGAGAGCTCTAAGATATATCAAAAATTGCATGAATCCATATTTTGGTATTTGTGCCCCAATGCTCTTATTATCATTAAAGAACTTTGAAGTCATTAAGAATTAATGATCCAACATGATGATATGTTTTTCAAGTATATAAGTTTTGATCTTATACTCTGAAAATTAATTAAATTGCTCTCATGTTGATAAAATACTTAATATATTGGGCAAAAGATCTTAAATGAACAAGCTTTCATACTTATTATTGAAGAGAGGTTAGATTTCCATTCGTGCTTTCTTTGAATATCATTCGTGGTACTTCTTGAATTAACTTAAGAAAGATTCCATCTACACTTGAGTTGAAAACTATCCTTGGAATCACATTCGATGTGTTCTGCTCTGAAATTATCTTAATTGACTCTGATCTATGCTCATTAATCTTATTCTAATATTATTGCCTTGAGTTATATGATTCACATCCTTGCAATAATTTGACATGCAAATCAGAGTACAATAAGAAAAAGAAATATTTGAGTACTCTTATCTTTGTGCTTAATGTTTCACTATCTTTTTGATGTTGTCAAAAAGGGGGAGAAATATCTAAGTATATGCTCATAATGCTTTATGTGTTGATTATGTTAAGTTGATTAAATCTAAAGCATTATCATGAAGTATATGTTAAAGATATATATTTTCTACTTTAAACAACTTAGCTATGCACTACTTCTAGAACACAATATATATTATATTGCATATACTCCAAGTTTTGTCATCATCAAAAAGGGGGAGACTGATGACCCAAAGATTGATTTAAAGATTGATTTTGATGATCACAAAAACCTTGAAGTATAAATACTAATGTTTGTGTTGCAAGGAGAAAAATATTCATTTTGCAAGGAACATAGCAAGCTGGAAGAACACAAGAAGGCCTCCAAAGCTCTCAAGAAAAGTTGGAAGAAAGTTACACTTCATTGGCCCAAGTTTCAAGTTCAAAGGACTCAAGTTGGAAGAGCAAATTCAAAGGAAAATCCAAAAGAATAGTCCTCGAGTCGACTTCTAGATAGTACGAGTCGACTCCAGGGAGTAACAAGGCAGAAACACAGAGAAGCTATTTTGGACCCTGAGAGCCGAGTCGACTTCTGGATAGTACGAGTCGACTCCAGGGAGTAACAAGGCAGAAACACAGAGAAGCTATTTTGGACCCTGAGAGCCGAGTCGACTCCTGGATAGTACGAGTCGACTCCAGGGAGTAACAAGGCAGAAACACAGAGAAGCTATTTTGGACCCTGAGAGCCGAGTCGACTCCTGAGGAACTCGAGTCGACTCCAATGGTTGGCAGGTCGACTCCTAAGGAAGCAAGAGTCGACTCCCAGAGAAATACAAGGCAAAAAGTCAGAGAGCCAATTTCAGACACTGAGTGCCGAGTCGACTCCCGCAAAGCCCGAGTCGACTCCGAGACAGCGCTACACCAAAAGACAGAAGACAGTGTTTTTGTCTCTGAGACTCGAGTCGACTCCAAGACAGTTCGAGTCGACTCCAAGGCAGCGCTACTCCAAAAAGACAGAAGACTGTTTTTTGGATACTGAGAACCGAGTCGACTCCGGAACAGTTCGAGTCGACTCCAAGACTGAACGAGCCAAAAGACAGAAGATCGGGAGTTCGGCCTCTGAGCGCCGAGTCGACTCCCAGAATTCACGAGTCGACTCGAGTGAGCCAAGTTGAAGAGTACATCTATGGATTCCTTGGGATGAGCCGACTCCAAAAGTGCAAGGTCAGCTCCAGATTTTGGCGAGTCGACTCCGGGTTAAGTCGAGTCGACTCCCAGTCGAGAAGACCACTTTAATTCAAATCTGGAACAGTTGCTGAGCCGACTCCAGAAAAGCATGAGTCGACTCCTGCTACAGCCGAGTCGACTCCAGATCGCGCGAGTCGACTCCGATCCCAACGGAAACTTTGTCAGGAGTTGCAGACTGTGCACAACGGCTCTATTTTTGTCTCTAACGGCTAGATTTCTGGTTCCACGACATGTAAAGCTATAAAATCAAGAGGAGAGCTAGGGGAGACGGCATGGAAGTGGGAGAGAACATTTAGGAAAGAGATTTAGAAGAGATTACAAGAAAAATCTCCCTAAAGCACAAAAGGGCCATTCAAAGCAAAATAGAGAGAAGAAGAGCATCCAAGTGAATCCCAAAGCTTCCTCTTCAACTGTGCGCTGCCTCGGTGATCCTCTTCTTCGTGCAAAATCAGAAGAGGGTCAAGTGAAGAAGAAGCCGAGTTCCTCCATCTACGAATTAGTTTGAGGGCTTCTTCTCTTTACCTTACTTATTTATATTTGCTATATCTGCTTAAGTGAGAAGCTTGTATTTGTCTTTAAACCTTTATTTTAATATCTTGTAACTTGATTCAATCAAGAGATTGAATCAAGGGGTTAAGGTTTGTTGGTGAGCCAAAGGGAAAACCAACGGTGTTAGGTTGTGGTTGGTGAGCCTTTGGGAAAACCAACTGGGTTGATTGTGAACCCGGAAAACAATCGTTGTAAGGTTGTGGTTGGTGAGCCTGTGGGGAAAACCAACTGGGTTTGATTGTGAACCCGGGAAAACAATCGGTTGGTTCTAGTCGGTGAGCCTGTGAAAACCGACCGAGTTCGTTGTTATCTCGCAAAACAACAAGTTGGGTTGTGAGCTTGTAAAACAACCGGCTGTAATCTGTAGGATTATAGTGAAATTCCCAAGAGGTCTTGGGGAGTGGATGTAGGTGCTGGGGTGCACCGAACCACTATATGTTTGTTGTGTTTGTAATGATTCTTGTCATTGTCTAACTTACTCACTTACTTACTTAGATAAATTGCTTGCTTAACTTTTATCCGCGCATCCCTTAGTTGCAAGCATATTCAATCTAGTCACATTCTATACATCAAACTGTTGCTAAGTTTAAATTTCACCGTGCATCTATATAACTTAGCATAATTAATTGAAAAGTTTTAGAAGTAGTCTAAAAGTTTAAAAAGACCCAATTCACCCCCCCTCTTGGGTTGTATCTACTGGGCAACATAAGGTTTGTTGGTGAGCCAAAGGGAAAACCAACGTTGTAAGGTTGTGGTTGGTGAGCCTTTGGGAAAACCAACTGGGTTGATTGTGAACCCGGAAAACAATCGTTGTAAGGTTGTGGTTGGTGAGCCTTTGGGAAAACCAACTGGGTTTGATTGTGAACCCGAAAAAACAATCGGTTGGTTCTAGTCGGTGATCCTGTGAAAACCGACCGAGTTCGTTGTGATCTCGCAAAACAACAAGTTGGGTTGTGAGCTTGTAAAACAACCGGCTGTAATCTGAGGGATTATAGTGAAATTTCCAAGAGGTCTTGGGGAGTGGATGTAGGTGCTGGGGTGCACCGAACCACTATATATCTTTGTATTTGTGATGACTTATCTCGTGTATTTCATGCCTTACATTCGTACTTGATTATGTAATATCTCTAGCTTTGTTTTCTATAGAGTTATAAGTGATTGTTTAGAATTTGCTTAGCTTCCTCTCCATTCTTATCATACACATAGATTAAAATTGATCATACAACTATAAGTTAATTTTAGATCAATTGCACCCTAAAGCCATAGTATAATTGCTCTAGCTTAATTTTCCACTACTTTACTTGTAATTGCCTAGAGCTTTTGAGGCCTTCTTGTATTTTTCCAACTTGCTATGTTCCTTGCAAAACAAATTATCTTTCTTCTTGCAACACAAACATTAGTATTTGTACTTCAAGGTTTTGTGATCATCAAAATCAATCTTTAAATCAATCTTTGGGTCATCAAACTTGCTGACATCTTCACAAAATCCTTGAGTGAAGATCGATTTTGTATTCTTAGAAGAGGGTTAGGAGTGATTAATCCATTCTTGTGATACTCCCCTCTAATTCATTAATTTTTAATGATTAGCTTATGTTGGACATAGGATTTCTTGTCTATGGTCATCAAATCAGTCCTTAAGTCTTAAATATTTCCATATCTCTCACTATTGGTACGGAATTAACTGAGTTTTTGGTTATGTGCCAGAGTTCGAGTCGACTCGCGCATTTCAGGAGTCGACTCGCGGTCGAGTCGACTCGCGCCTTACTGGAGTCGACTCGAGGTTAGAAATCCGATTTTTAACCCTAATCGAAACGTTTATTCTTCACTTCTATTTTCGGCCGCCATTGTTCCAAAAATCTAGAGTCGTCTTCGACCTCGTCTACGACCCATTTTAGGTCCTTTTCCTCGAGTTTTCTTCCATTTTTCTTGTCCTTCCTTCGATTTTCAGGTCAAAATGCCTAGGAAATCCATTGTCACTCGCCGGAAGAGACCTCTTGCGTCGAGCGACGCCGAGCGATGGTCCAAGGCGCGGAATGAACCCGTGAGGGCATCCTCTCCGATTTCTTCTCCGCCGAGGCCGATTCCCTCGCGTTCGTGCGCCGGGAGGGTAGTCTCTACCGGGAAGAAAGTCAACTTTGACTTTCTCTCTCGGGAAGGGTTCACCTTAGGGCATCATCTTAGGGCTCAGGGCTTAGAGTTCTTCTGTTCACTAGACCTTCTTATCTACCCAGGGTTAGTTAGAGAATTTTATGGCACTGTCGCACGAGGTAGCAGTGGTATCCAGGGGACCGTAGCGGGTGTGCCTATTTTCATCTCGGAGGACTTCATTGCTCGAATCCTCCATCTCTCCCGAGAGGGGATTTTTTCCACTCATCCCCATAATAGGACTGAGGCCCTTACGGCCATTTTAGGGAGCCCACCTCAATCACCTATAGAGGAGGTGTTTGCAAATCAGCTTTCAGCTGAAATGCGGCTTCTCCTAAGTATCATTTGTAGGACTCTCTTTCTCAAGACTGGTAGATTTGACTTCATATCTGAGAGAGACCTAGCGTTGATGTTCCATATTCTCCAAGACACACCCATCAACTTCCCCAAACTCATCTACAAATATATCTGTGAACCCCTAGATAAATCTAGGTTGAGTCTCCCATATGGTATGCTCTTCACACTCATCTTTAGAGAGTTAGAGGTCCCTATCCCTGAGAGAGAACCCACACGCTCCCTTAGGTTCACTGATCATATGGGTGAGGGAACTCTCCACAGAATGGGCTTCCATAAAGTAGAGGATGTCTGGGTTAGGAAAACATCTTCATCCACACCATCTGACCCCACTACTCACCATTCACCTAGCCCTGACCATGACCAGAACCACTACACAGCTCCTCCCACTTTTCCTTCCATTTCTTGTCCTTCATTCCCATCTACTTCAGCTGGACCATCGACAGCTCCACCACCTCAGCAACCTTTAGAAGTCCGGATTAGCACTGAGCAGCTCCGGAAGATGAGACAGGAGATAGTGAGGGAGCTGAGAGATGATATATTGAGAGAGCTGCGAGGTCCACTGAGTGCTCCCTCCACTGACGTCGTTACCTCCTTAGCAGCGATGTCCAAGATGATAGCAGACCTTAAGAAGGAAATGTACAACATAAGGAGCCTAGTCCAAGGTCAATACTGGAGCCTGAGCGACATAAAGGATGACACGAGGAAGATACGAGACAGCATCAGAGAAGAGCTGGCAAGCCAGAGTCAAGGTGCGGAAAGGCTTGCAAATGCCTTAATTTTCAAGCTGGACATTATTTAGGAGAGTGACACCCAGCTAACTGAGATACAATCTAGGGCCACCTCTGAGATCATCGCACAACTAGGGAATGTATCTGAGGGGATAAGCTTGGTCATGAAACATGCTAGACTGAGTACGGGAGCCACATCCTCAACTACTAAAAGATCCTAGTGTATTTTTGACTTTATGATGTACCGTCCATTGAGGACTTTTCTGATTTGTATTCACTTTTGTACTCAATCTTGATTTCAATACAATGAATAGAAATTTCATTTCAAAAACTGTGCAATTTGACTTGTTATCTCTTTCTGTGTTATGTGCCTTTTTTTGCTATGATGACAAAAAAGGGGAGAAAATATGATGTAAAGGGAATCACTAAACAAAAGAAAATTTAGAAAACTTAAACAAAATTGAATGCACATGTTGAGGGGGAGAATCTGAAATCTTAAGAAAGCAAATTCATTAAACACATATAAGCCAAACAATTGATTGCATGTTCTGAAGGCTTATATAATTCCAAATGAAAGGGGGAGCTTTAATTTCAGGATTTACTGATTCATACCTTTCAATTTTGGATAAATTAAATGACTAGACATTTGAATTCATTTCAAAACTTTACTATAAATCACCTCTTGGTTGAGCAATTCACTTTACAAATACTCAATATTTTGTCATCATCAAAAAGGAGGAAATTGTGGAGTGATTGATTATACACCTATTTGATTTTGATGAGCTCAAAGCATTTGAGTATATTTAATGTTGTACTAATGAATTCAATCTAGTGTTTCAGGTGAATATATGTGAATTTATCTTTAAAAGCATTGAGCCTTGGTTCAAAGTATTTTGGCTAAGTGTTGAACTCAATTGAGCCAAAGTCTGAAGCTCGAGTCGACTCCGGAAGATTGCGAGTCGACTCTAAGTGTTTCAGAGGTTCTGGTACAAGATCGAGTCGACTCCAGTACACTACGAGTCAACTCCGACTGAGAACAGACAGAAAGATAGAAAGATGAATTTCAGACCCTGTCACCGAGTCAACTTCAGAAGGCTTCGAGTCGACGTCGATGCTTGCCGAGTCGACTCCCGACGGTTCCGAGTCGACTCCAAGAAGTAATAGACAGAAAGGCAGAGAAGTGCTTTCTAGACCCTGTTACCGAGTCGACTCCAGAAGGATACGAGTCGACTCCTAATCATTCCAGAGTCGACTCTCAGAGGAAAGCGGACTGAAAGGCAGAAAACCAAACTCAGTGACCCTGTGAATGAGTCGACTCCGAGAATTCCAGAGTCGACCCTAACAAAGTGCGAGTCGACTCCGAGGCAGCTCAGATCAACAGACAGAGGATCGGTTTTTCGGGCTCTGAGAGCCGAGTCGACTCCAAGAAGATTCGAGTCGACTCGAGAGAGAAATGCAGAAAAATAGATCTCTGAAATCCTGAGAACGAGCCGTCTCCAAAATGCCGAGTCATCTCCAGATCTTGGCAAGTCGACTCCAGGGTTGGACCGAGTCGACTCCAGGTTGGGACGTCACTTTAATTCAAATCCTGAACAGTGGGCGAGTCGTCTCCAGTAAAGCATGAGTCGACTCCAGCAACAGCCGAGTCGACTCCAGATCGAGCGAGTCGACTCCAACCCCAACAGATACATTATTAGGAGGTGCAGAACGTGCAGAACGGCCACAAATCAATGTCTAACGGCTATTTTTCAAAAGGAACTGCTTAAATAGCCAGAGTAAACAGTAGTAGACAATAAGAGAGCTATTCCATTCAAGTAAAAAGGTATTTCCACCTACCAAGAGTTCTCAAGAGTAAATACAAGCAAAAGAAGGAAGAGGTGCATTCAACTCCATCCGACAAGCACTTCCTTCGCTTTCAAGGCTCTCCTACTGTCCTCAAATCTTCAGTACTTTCGAGAGGAGACCCAAAAATCGAGAAGTCCCTACTTTTCATTCCAAAATATGTTTGAGGGCTTCTAACCTTTACTTTGCATTTATTGTTTTCACTTCTGCTTGTTTAGAAGCTTTCTCTGTGAAATTCCAAACAGTACTTTTCTTACTTGATTTAATCAGGGGATTGAATCAAGGGTTGTAAGGTTAGTTGGTGAGCCGAAGTTAAAACCAATGGTGTAAGGGTTTGATTGTGATTCCGGAAAAATAATCAGATGGTTCTAGTCGGTGAGCCTGTGAAAATCGACCGAGTTCGTTGTGATCTCGCGAAAACAACAAATTGGGTTGTGAACTTGTAAAACAACCGGCTGTAATCCAAGGGATATAGTAAAGACCCAAGTGAAGCTTGGGAAGTGGACGTAGGAGCAAGGGTTGGCTCCGGACCACTATAAAATCTCCTTGTGTTTGCATTGGCTATTTGTCTCTTCCAATCTCCTCATCAAGAAGCTTAATTAACTTGCTTGCATTAGATTTAATTATTTACTAATCAAATTTTTTAATTGGTCGAGAATTAATCCAAACCCAATTCACCCTGTGGAGTGATTGATTAAAACCCCATTTGATTTTGATGAGCTCAAAGCATTTGAGTATAATTCTTGTTTACTAATGAATTCAATTAAGTGTTTTAGTAAAAATCCTGTCTACGTGTCTCTAGACTTGGTTCATAGTATTTTGGATAAGTTAAGAAGTCAGCCTGAACCAAAGTCTGAGACTCGAGTCGACTCCTGAGTATCACGAGTCGACTCCAAGCGTATCAAGTTCACTGGCACGGGCTCGAGTCGACTCCAGATCAGTACGAGTCGACTCCGACTGAGAACAGACAGAAGAACAGAAAGCTTCAACTCAGAACCTGTCAACGAGTCGACTCCCAAAGTGGGCGAGTCGACTCCGATGTTCACCGAGTCGACTCCGATGTTCACCGAGTCGACTCTCAGAGGAACACAAGAAAAAGTCAGAGAGCAATTTTCGGACTCTAAGATTCGAGTCGACTCCCGCAATATGCGAGTCGACTCCAAGACTCCGCGACCATCAACAGACAGAAGACCAAGTTACTGCCTCTGAGATTCGAGTCGACTCCCAGACAGCTCGAGTCGACTCCAAGACAGCTTCACATCAAAAAGGCAGAAGACCAAGTTTCGGAAACTGAGAGCCGAGTCGACTCCGAGGAAGTTCGAGTCGACTCCAAGACTGGACGAGCCAAAAGACAGAGAATCGGGAATTCGGGCTCTGAGATTCGAGTCGACTCCCAGGACAGTCGAGTCGACTCGAGTGGATCAAATTCAAAATTGGATCCACGGACTTCAGTGGATGAGCCGACTCCGAAATTGCCAAGTCGCTCCAGAAGTTGGCAAGTCGACTCCAGGTCAAGACGAGTCGACTCCCAGTCGTGAAGGCAACTTTAATTCAAATTTGGAACAGTTGCCGAGTCGACTCCGGAAAAGCTTGAGTCGACTCCCGCTACAGCCGAGTCGACTCCTGATCGCGCGAGTCGACTCTAACCCGCCAACGGACACATTGTCAGGCTACGCAGAGTGTGCAGAACGGGCAGAAAAAACTCTCTAACGGCTAGTTTCCGTGGGGGTTGGTTTAAATAGCCACAGAAGACTGTAGCAAGGCAGAGAAGAACCATTCCACTCCAACTAATCAAGCATTCAAGCTCTGCAACGTGTTCTTCAACGAAAAAGAGAAAGATCTGCATTTACTGCATCCACCTACATCTTCCCAGCAATTAAAGCCTTCTCCTCCTGCATTCAAGTCGACTACTCACTCAAGAGGAGACCAGAAGTTTAAGAAGCCATTCCTCTTCTCCAACCTAAAAGCGTTTGAGGCTTCTTAACTTCATTTATTGTTCATATTGTCTTTTATCTGCTTTTGAGAAGCTGTATTTTTCTGTTTCTTCTTTTTATTTACACATTGTATTTGCTTGGTTCAATCGGGGGATTGAATCAAGGGGATTGAGGTTGGTTGGTGAGCCGAGTATAAAACCAACGTGTGTAAGGGTTCGATTGTGATCCCGAGAAAACAATCGGGGTGGTTCTAGTCGGTGAGCCTGGGAAAACCGACCGAGTTCGTTGTGAGCTCGTAAAACAACAAGTTTGGTTGTGAGCTTGGAAAACAACCGGCTGTAATCCAAGGGGGTTATAGTGAATTCCCAAGTGAGACTTGGGGAGTGGACGTAGGAGCAAGGGTTAGCTCCGAACCACTATAAAACTTGGTGTTTGTGATTGCGTGTCTCTATTCTTCTTCCTTTCATATCACTCACAGCACATAGTAATTAATTAAATAACTTACACTAGTTTTAATTACTTATCCACATCGTTTTAAATACCCAAATTATTTTAAAACCCAATTCACCCCCCCTCTTGGGTTGTCTATCTGGGCAACAAGTGGTATCAGAGCCTAAACTCTTCCACCCAAGAGTTAAAAGATCAAAATGACAACCCCATTTGGATCTTCCCACATTGAGGGTCAGTCCACCCAAAGACCCCCTTTCTTTAATGGATCCGACTACTCATACTGGAAGGCTAGGATGAGAATATTCATCCAAGCCCAAGACTATGAGATGTGGACCATTGTAGTAAATGGCCCATACATCCCATCCACATATGTAGAGGGTATCACGGTACCCAAATTAGAAAAGGATTGGGATGAACATGACATGAGAAAGGCACAACTAAATTCTAAAGCTATGAATGTGTTTTACTGTGCCTTAGACAGAAATGAATTCAATAGGGTCTCTACTTGCAACTCTGCAAAAGAGATCTGGGATAGACTTGAAGTGACCCATGAGGGCACAAATCAAGTTAAAGAATCCAAAATTAATATATTGGTTCATAAGTATGAACTATTTAAAATGGATTCTAATGAGACAATCACTAGCATGTTCACTAGGTTTACTGACATTGTCAATGGCCTAAAAAGCCTTGGCAAGAACTATACTAACAGTGAGCTTGTCAGGAAAATCCTTCGGTGTCTACCAAGGTCGTGGGAAGCTAAAGTGACGGCAATCCAAGAAGCCAAGGACTTGAACAAATTACCACTCGAGGAGCTTCTTGGATCCTTAATGACGCACGAGCTAACCATGAAGCAACACAACGAGGAAGAGTCCTCCCACAAGAAAAAGGTAATAGCTCTAAAATCTACTTCATCTAACAAGGAATTATCTTGCAGTAGCAGCAGTGAAGGAGAAGAACATGAGGAAGATGATGGTGAGGCACTTCTTGTGCGCAAGTTCAAAAAATTCATCAACCACAAGAAGGCTTATCATCAAAGGAGAGGCCCCTCAAATTCCTACCGCAAGGACAAAGGTAAGGAAAGAGAAAATGAGGGGATTGGGTGCTATGAGTGCAAAAAGCCGGGACACATCAGAGCTGAGTGTCCCTTACTAAAGAAGGGCAGCAAGTACAAGAAGAAAAAAGCCCTTGTCACCACCCTATCGGACTCCGACACATCATCTTCATCATCGGATGAAGAACAAGAAGAGAAGGCCAATTTCTGCTTCATGGCCAATGAAAATGAGGTAACTTCCGAAACACAGCTTGATTTTACATTTGATGAACTTTATGATGCTTTTAATGAATTAATGATAGAATATAAGGCAATAAATCTTAAGAATAAAGAACTAAAAATAACTAATCAATCATACCTACATAAATACGATAAATTAGTTAAGGATAAGGATTTAATCACCAAAGAAAATATAGAACTTAAGACAAGCAACCAATTTTTAACTCAAAAGACTAATACCTTAACTAAAGATAATGAAAAACTAACTAAGGAATTTTCAGAATTTAAAAACCATAAACAAATCTTAAACAAGGATCTAACAAACAAACTAAATGATCTAAAAACAGAAAATCAAACACTAACTAAAGAACTTAACAAATACAAACCCTTAGTTGAAAAATTTACATATAGTTCTGAAAAGTTAAATATGATACTCAATAGTCAACGAGCAGTATTTAATAAAGCGGGTTTAGGATATAAACCAAGAAATAAACAAAAACTTCTTAGTAACTTCTTTGTTAAAGCTGGGAAAACTAAAATTAAGAAAATAACCTGCTTTTGTTGTGGAACTATAGGTCATAAAGCAAATGTGTGTAATTTTAGGAAAGGTAAATCAAGAAGAAAAATTAAAAGGGTATGGGTTCCAAAAGGAACCAACTTGACTAACCATGAAGGACCCAAGAAAACTTGGGTACTTAAGTTGACATGATTTGCTTGTGTAGGAGTGTCTTGCAGCCAAGGTCAACAAAAACTGCTGGTATTTGGATAGTGGCTGCTCAAGGCACATGACGGGTGATAAGGATCAATTTTTCACCCTTGAAGCTAAGAAGGAAAGTGCTGTGACTTTTGGAGACAACAACCAAGGTCACATCATTGGTATTGGTAAAGTTCAAATCACCCCTTCAACTTTTATAGATAATGTTAGATATGTTGATGGTCTTAAGCATAACTTGTTAAGCATTAGTCAATTATGTGATAAAGGATATGATGTTATGTTTAAACCATCACTATGCATTATAACAAACCCTAATGACAATAGTTTAGTTTTTAAAGGGATTAGACGTGGAAATGTATATGTTGTTGACCTAGAAGATCTTGCAAAACATAACCAATGTTTAGTTGTTAATGAAACTAAAGATAATGATGCTAGTTGGTTATGGCACCGTAAGTTAGGTCATGCAAGCATGGACACAATAACTAAACTAGTTAAAAGAGATTCCGTGATAGGTTTGCCAAAATTAAAATTTGAAAAGAACAAAATATGTGAAGCATGTCAATTTGGCAAACAATCTAGGAACTCATTTAAATCCATAAAATGTGTCTCTACCTCTAGGCCTCTAGAATTATTACACATGGACCTATTCGGACCAACTAGAACAACAAGCCTAGGTGGAAATAAATATGGTCTAGTTATTGTAGATGATTACTCTAGGTACACATGGGTCATGTTCCTAGCACATAAGGATCAAGCATTTTCTGTTTTTAAGAAGTTCCATAAGGAAGTAACAAATGCTAGAGAGTCTTCAGTCATAGCCATTAGAAGTGACCATGGAACTGAATTCGAAAATCAGTCATTTGAGAAATTTTGTAGTAAAAAGGGGATAACCCATAATTTTTCTGCACCTAGGACACCACAACAAAATGGAGTTGTGGAAAGGAAAAATAGGACTCTAGAGGAAATGGCTAGAACTATGTTATGTGAAAGTAACCTCCCTAAGTACTTTTGGGGAGAAGCCATTAATACTTCTTGCCATATATTAAATAGAGTTTTATTAAGACCCATCATAAAGAAAACACCTTATGAACTGTGGAAAAACAGAAAACCAAAAGTTAATTACTTTCATGTTTTTGGATGTAGGTGTTTTGTTCATAATAATGGGAAAGATAATCTAGGTAAATTTGACTCTAAATCGGATGAAGGAATATTCTTAGGTTACTCTACAACTAGTAAAGCCTATAGAGTCTTTAATAAAAGAACCTTAGTTATAGAAGAATCTATACATGTTGTATTTGATAACTCTAGTGACATCTCCTCTAGTAAGAAAGTTAATTTTGATGATGATGTTGAAATTCTTGAAGAAAAGATAGATGAGATGACATTACAAGATGATAATCAAAAGTTGAGTGAAGGAGCACCATCAAGCCAAGAGGCTATTGTGGATCATGGGCTAACTAAAGCTTGGAGGTATGCTCACGGGCATCCTAAGGAACTAATTCTAGATGATCCATCTCAACCGGTTAGGACTAGAGCATCCCTTAGAAATTTAAATAACCATCTAGCTTTTGTCTCACACTTTGAGCCCAAACACATAGAAGAGGCCGAAAATGATGTAAATTAGATAAATGCAATGCAAGAAGAATTAAACCAATTTACTAGAAACAAGGTATGGAATCTAATAGAGAGACCTTCTGAATATCCTATTATAGGCACGAAATGGATTTATAAAAATAAACTTGATGAAAATGGAATTGTTATAAGGAATAAGGCTAGACTAGTAGCAAAGGGTTATAACCAAGAAGAAGGTATAGATTTTGATGAAACCTTTGCTCCTGTAGCTAGACTTGAGGCTATTAGACTATTATTAGCATATGCATGCTCTAAGGACTTCAAACTTTTTCAAATGGATGTAAAAAGTGCATTTTTAAATGGGTATATTAATGAGGAGGTATATGTAGAACAACCTCCTGGTTTTGAAAATCATCAATACCCTAATCATGTATATAAACTGAACAAAGCACTTTATGGTTTAAAACAAGCACCTAGAGCATGGTATGAGAGACTTAGCAAATTCCTATTAGAACATGAATTCTCTAGGGGAAATGTAGATACAACCCTATTTCTGAAAAAGCAAAACAAAGATATGTTATTAGTATAGATTTATGTTGATGATATCATTTTCGGTGCTACTAACAATCGCCTCTGCGAAGAATTTGCTGATTTGATGCAGAGTGAGTTTGAGATGAGCATGATGGGAGAGCTGAACTACTTCCTCGGGCTTCAAATCAAACAGTCTGAAGGAGGCATCTTCATCAATCAAGCCAAGTATATCAAGGAGATGCTCAAGAAGTTTGATATGGAGGAAAACAAGTCAATCAGCACCCCCATGAGCTCATCATGCAAATTAGATCAAGATGAATCAGGTAAATCTGTAGATCAAAAACTTTATAGAGGTATGATAGGATCCTTATTGTATCTTACTGCAAGTAGACCTGATATTATGTTTAGTGTTTGCATGTGTGCTAGATATCAGGCTAATCCTAAAGAATCACATCTAGCTGCAGTTAAGAGAATTTTTAAATACTTAATAGGAACTAAGAACATAGGGCTATGGTACTCTAAAGAATCTAGCCTAAACTTAATAGGATACACAGATTCAGACTTCGCTGGATGTAAGCTTGATAGAAAAAGTACCAGTGGATCGTGTCAATTTCTAGGAGAAAATCTTATCTCATGGTTTAGCAAGAAACAAAACTCGGTTGCATTATCTACTGCTGAAGCTGAATATGTTGCAGCCGGGAGTTGTTGTGCTCAAATCTTGTGGATTAAACAACAATTAGAAGATTATGGCATTAAACAAGATAAAATTCCCATTAATTGTGATAATACAAGTGCCATTAATCTAACTAAAAATCCAATTCAACATTCAAGAACTAAACACATTGAGATAAGACATCACTTCATAAGAGATCATGTATTGAATGGTGATGTGACACTCCAATTTGTTTGTACTGATAATCAATTAGCAGACATTTTTACAAAACCCCTAAGTGAAGAGAGGTTTAGTGTGCTTAGGAGGGGATTAGGAGTGATTGATCCATCCTAGTGGTGGTTTCCACTAGATTCATTGATTTTGATGACTAGATTGTGGTTAAAATAGAGTTTCTTTTCAATAATCATCAAATCAGATCATACTTTAGTGTTTTTCCCTCATTTGGCACGATTATAGCATGATTTTTAGGTGCGTGCCAAGGTTAGAGACGACTCGAGTAAGTTTCAGAGTCGGCTCCTAAGGGGGAGTCGACTCGCGCATTTGCGGGAGTCGACTCGCAAAGATGGCAGCAGAGGGGGAGTCGACTCGCATATAGTCGGGAGTCGACTCGAAGTCTACAGGCGCATAAGGAGAGTCGACTCGCGCATATTCTGGAGTCGACTCGAGGTCGAGTCGACTCGCGACTCAGTGGAGTCGACTCGCAGTCGGGATCCGACTTTTTAACCCTAGATTTGTCGTTTCGAAAACACTTTTCTCTCAAGCCGCCACTGTTCAAAAGCCCTAGAGCCGACTCCTAGGTCGTCCCCGATCGTCTCCAACCCCTTTTTCCGTCGATCTTTCACCGGTTCTTCGGTTTTTCATCCCTTACTAGGTCGCCCCCGGTCGGTCCCAAGCCTCCTCCGTCGACCTTTCTCCGTCCTTTAGGTTTTTCATTCCGTCTAGGTCATAATGCCGCGTAAGACCGTTGTCCGAAAGAGGTCCCGACCCGAGGCCGGTCCCGAGCGGCGCTCCAAGGCGCGGCACGATCCCGCGAGGCAACCACCTCCGGCTCGTTCCCCGCCTAGGGCGGTTCCCGCGAGGCCATTGGCCGGGAAGGCCGTCACCACCGGGAGATATGTCGACTTCGACTATCTCTCCCGGGAAGGGTTCACCATAGGTGATAGGCTTAGGACATAGGGATTAGAGTACTTCCTCACTTTAGATCTCCCCACTTACCCTGGCCTTGTTAGAGAGTTCTATGGTACCGTCCATTGGGGAGATGGGGGTATCGAGGGCACAGTAGCCGGTGTCCCTCTGTTTGTTACGGAGGATCTTATTGCCCACATCCTCAACCTTCCATTAGTAGGGGTGGCTCCCACACACCCTGAGGACAGGGTTGAGGCCCTTACGGCCGTTCTAGGGCATCCACCCCAGTCACCTCTAGACGAGGTTTCTGCTAGCTCACTTCCGATTGAGGTGAGAATCCTTTTGAGTATACTGTCTAGGTCCATCTTCCCTAAGACAGGGAGATTTGATTTTGTAAATGAGAGAGACCTAGCTCTTATGTTTTATATTCTTCAGGACACCCCGATCAACTTTCCCAAACTCATCTATAGGTATATGTGTGAGCCCCTAGATAGACCTAGGCTCACCCTCCCATACGGCATGATATTCACCCTTCTGTTTAGGGAGTACGAGATTCCCATTCCTGAGGGGGAGCCCTTTCGCGCATTGCGATGGACTGATCGCACGCGTGCAGGGACCCTACATAGGATGGGGTTTCGGAAGAGAGAGGGAATCTGGGTTAGGAAGTCGTCCCTCACCTCACAGACCACCAGACCTTCCCCCAGTCCTGAGCCCGATTCAGATTACCCAGACCTTCCAGACCATCCAGACCTTCCATCCACTCCTCCTGCTCCTACCACCTCCGCCGGACCCTCCTCCTCAGCTCCACCCACTCAGCCTATGGAGGTTCGGATCTCGTCTGAGCAGCTCCGGGAGCTGCGGCAGGAGATAGTCCGAGATCTGCTCCAGGAGCTCCGAGGTTCAGTGCCTGCTCCCACTCCTGCACCTTCGTCAGCGTTGGTCCCTTCCTTGACAACCGTAACTGACATGACGGCCCATGTGCGGGAAGAGATCGACAATGTACGGTTCCTGGTCCAAGCCCAGTTCCATAGCATGAGCGAAGTCTCGAGCACCACTCGGAAGATGCGCGATAACGTCCGATAGGACATGAGCACCACCATCCAGGGGGCCGAGCGCTTGTCGAATGTGCTCATCGACAAGCTGGATACACTTCAGACGTCGGTGACTGAGCTCTCCACTACACACAGCAGGGCCACCTCATCCATCATCACTCAGCTCGGGCATCTTACAGATGCGGTCACCCTCCTCATGGAGGAGAACAGATTGAGAGGAGGAGCCACATCCTCGAGAGGAGGAGCCACATCCTCGAGAGGAGGACCTACATCCTCGAGGAGACCGTAGCTACTTTTTGTATTTTGCTTTGACATGTATTGCTTTACGTTACTTATTGTATTCTGAAATGTACTTACATACAAATTAATACAATGAGTAGCCGCATTTTTTCTTCAATAATGTGTCTTTTGATCTATGTTTGATTGTGTGTTCTGTTTACCTCCTTTTTGATATGATGACAAAAAGGGGGAGAAATATGTATAAAATATGTAAAAGGGGGAGAAATATGTATAAAATATGTAAAAGGGGGAGAAATATGCATAAAATATGTAAAAGGAATCAATGGAAATCAATAAAAAGATAAAATCTTAAAACACACAAATTTGTTCTTAGTGGATTCGGTACCTCGAGGCTCATTATCTCTCTTTTGGGGCTCCTAATGGAGTAATCTCCAGAATCTATTCAAGGGATATTCGGAGATTAGCTGAATCCTACTCAAGAACAAATTGATAGATTTTTCCTCTAAAAACTAAAAATTTCAGTTCATAAACTTCAAAGCATTAAAAGAAAATTCAGAGAATCAAAACATAGTAGAATGCATATGTTGAGGGGGAGAATCTGAATTTTAAGCAAGCTAAATTATTAAATATATATAAGCCAAACAATTGATTGCATGATATGAAAGCTTATATAATTCCAAATGAAAGGGGGAGCTTTAACTCCGAAATTTATTGTTTCACTCCTTTCAAGCTTGGATAAATTGAATTACCAGACATTTGAATTTATTTATGGATTTTATTTCATTGTTTATTGTGCAATTCACTTTACATATACTCAATGTTTTGTCATCATCAAAAAGGGGGAGATTGTGGAGTGATTGATTAAAACCCCATTTGATTTTGATGAGCTCAAAGCATTTGAGTATAATTCTTGTTTACTAATGAATTCAATTAAGTGTTTCAGTGAAAATCCTGTCTACGTGTCTCTAGACTTGGTTCATAGTATTTTGGATAAGTTAAGAAGTCAGCCTGAACCAAAGTCTGAGACTCGAGTCGACTCCTGAGTATCATGAGTCGACTCCAAGCGTATCAAGTTCACTGGCACGGGCTCGAGTCGACTCCAGATCAGTACGAGTCGACTCCGACTGAGAACAGACAGAAGAACAGAAAGCTTCAACTCAGAACCTGTCAACGAGTCGACTCCCAAAGTGGGCGAGTCGACTCCGATGTTCACCGAGTCGACTCCAGGATAGTAAGAGTCGACTCTCAGAGGAACACAAGAAAAAGTCAGAGAGCAATTTTCAGACTCTGAGATTCGAGTCGACTCTCGCAATATGCGAGTCGACTCCAAGACTCCGCGACCATCAACAGACAGAAGACCAAGTTACTGCCTCTGAGATTCGAGTCGACTCCCAGACAGCTCGAGTCGACTCCAAGACAGCTTCACATCAAAAAGGCAGAAGACCAAGTTGCGAAAACTGAGAGCCGAGTCGACTCCGAGGAAGTTCGAGTCGACTCCAAGACTGGACGAGCCAAAAGACAGAGAATCGGAAGTTCGGGCTCTGAGATTCGAGTCGACTCCCAGGACAGTCGAGTCGACTCGAGTGGATCAAATTCAAAATTGGATCCACGGACTTCAGTGGATGAGCCGACTCCGAAATTGCCAAGTCAGCTCCAGAAGTTGGCAAGTCGACTCCAGGTCAAGACGAGTCGACTCCCAGTCGTGAAGGCAACTTTAATTCAAATTTGGAACAGTTGCCGAGTCGACTCCGGAAAAGCTTGAGTCGACTCCCGCTACAGCCGAGTCGACTCCTGATCGCGCGAGTCGACTCTAACCCACCAACGGACACATTGTCAGGCTGCGCAGAGTGTGCAGAACGGGTAGAAAAAACTCTCTAACGGCTAGTTTCCGTGGGGGTTGGTTTAAATAGCCACAGAAGACTGTAGCAAGGCAGAGAAGAACCATTCCACTCCAACTAATCAAGCATTCAAGCTCTGCAACGTGTTCTTCAACGAAAAAGAGGAAGATCTGCATTTACTGCATCCACCTACATCTTCCCAGCAATTAAAGCCTTCTCCTCCTGCATTCAAGTCGACTACTCACTCAAGAGGAGACCAGAAGTTTAAGAAGCCATTCCTCTTCTCCAACCTAAAAGCGTTTGAGGCTTCTTAACTTCATTTATTGTTCATATTGTCTTTTATCTGCTTTTGAGAAGCTGTATTTTTCTGTTTCTTCTTTTTATTTACACATTGTATTTGCTTGGTTCAATCGGGGGATTGAATCAAGGGGATTGAGGTTGGTTGGTGAGCCGAGTATAAAACCAACGTGTGTAAGGGTTCGATTGTGTTCCCGAGAAAACAATCGGGGTGGTTCTAGTCGGTGAGCCTGGGAAAACCGACCGAGTTCGTTGTGAGCTCGTAAAACAACAAGTTTGGTTGTGAGCTTGGAAAACAACCGGCTGTAATCCAAGGGGGTTATAGTGAATTCCTAAGTGAGACTTAGGGAGTGGACGTAGGAGCAAGGGTTAGCTCCGAACCACTATAAAACTTGGTGTTTGTGATTGCGTGTCTCTATTCTTCTTCCTTTCATATCACTCACAGCACATAGTAATTAATTAAATAACTTACACTAGTTTTAATTACTTATCCACATCGTTTTAAATACCCAAATTATTTTAAAACCCAATTCACCCCCCCTCTTGGGTTGTCTATCTGGGCAACACACCCCCCCCCCTCTTGGGTTGTCTCTTTGGGCAACAATTATGTTACCTGTTTAATGAAATAATTAAGTTCAAAGAGTCTGAATTTTTAACCTGATTAATAAATAAATCAAGTTTATGTTGACAGATTTTTAATCTATCTTGTATTTGACTTGATTCATATCTAGACCGACATGACCGCTTCATTAATTGATATACGAAGATCTAAAATAACATATAGTTGACATATAACAAAGTCTTTCAAAAACACTATCTCATCAAATTAAATGATCAATTTAATCTGATTTTTATTTTAACTAAAAAATAAGTAACTTTGTTAGCTACCTGTTTAATGAAATGATTAAGTTCAAAGAGTCTGAATTTTTAACCTGATTAATAAATAGATCAAGTTTATGTTGACAGATTTTTAATCTATCTTGTATTTGACTTGATTCATATCTAGACCGACATGACCGCTTCATTAATTGATATACGAAGATCTAAAATAACATATAGTTGACATATAACAAAGTCTTTCAAAAACACTATCTCATCAAATTAAATGATCAATTTAATCTGATTTTTATTTTAACTAAAAAATAAGTAACTTTGTTAGCTACCTGTTTAATGAAATGATTAAGTTCAAAGAGTCTGAATTTTTAACCTGATTAATAAATAAATCAAGTTTATGTTGACAGATTTTTAATCTATCTTGTATTTGACTTGATTCATATCTAGACCGACATGACCGCTTCATTAATTGATATATGAAGATCTAAAATAACATATAGTTGACATATAACAAAGTCTTTCAAAAACACTATCTCATCAAATTAAATGATCAATTTAATCTGATTTTTATTTTAACTAAAAAATAAGTAACTTTGTTAGCTATTACTCTTGACCCCCCTCAGCCAAAATTCTGGCTCCACCAGTGGGGATTAGGGCTTTGGAGCAATAGGATGGTAGATTTTAGCCTGCATCAAAAAGCAACGCCGTTGAGGAGCGAGTGAAAATAAAAAATGAAGACAAGAATGTTCCAACTCCATTGAGAAGGATACAACAAAGCAGGGCACTTACGAAAGACAAGGCTCACATGATCAAATGCTTTTAAGTAAGCCTATTGATTGCATGGCCAAGAAGATATTCTTGCAATTAGGTGTCCAGTGCTTACCTTTTTCCGATGCCCAACTCTGGTCATCTTGAGTACATGTATTCGTAGTTGGGGATGTTGAGGTTTGCTGCTTGATTAATTTTTCATTTTAGAGTAGTCCTTTCATTGAGAATTAAGGTTTTTTTCTTACACTGAAGACTGAATCTAGATATCAATTTATTGGACATGGCTATCCACCCAGACTATAAAATTAATATACCGATTCTCTCTCTCTCTTATCTTTGTTTCACGAGACAATAGGAAGGTCTCCTGCCATGCCCCAACTTGAAGGCACTAGCCGAGCATGCGGTAGACGGAAGTACATCCATAGGATTTTACCCTACAAGTGAATAGCTCGAATTTCTCAATGTTTGAATAAAAGGAATTTAGCCGCCGTTCATTGCAACTAAAAGCACATGATAACAAGAGCATATATCATATAAAGGTAGCTGTAAGTATCAATTTACTAAACAATAATGAACTCAAATAATATAATGGGCATAAATTGGTCACCTACTTGACATGTCGCACTTTCTTATCTCTGCCAATTCAAAAGTGATGTACATATGTGGCAATAAATAATCAGCATGATGCGGCTGGGGTGCAAATGGGTCGGGTCGGGTCGGTGATAAGTGCTGAATAATTTATAATTTAGTTATCTTTTCATAGCACTTATCAATGTTCTTAAACTGATAAATACATACTTTACCATGAAAATGAATAAACATTGAAATAAATTTAAAATATGGTAATAAGTAAATAATTCTTTTCTTAAACCACACTCTGAACTTATCTCTCTCTTGGTTGCGATCTTTCATGAAAATTACAGAAAAACATGTAAGGAGGAGATTTTGTTGACCCGGTTTGGTAACCTGATAGAATTGTAGTCAAGCTAAGGTTATAATTAAATGGGTTTTGGTTCTGATTCGATCGAAAGTTATAATTTATTTTGTATGGGGCAGAGGTTTAATTAACCCTTTTTATTAGGTCACGGTCCTGTCTTTAGTCTTGTCTAGTCGAGTTCGATCTGAAGCAGCTTAGCAAGAATTAAATTTAAATGACAATGGGCTCAAGGACAAGTCAACCATCATGACCCACCTCAAACCCAAAGTCAATTCCCAATCAATTCCTTACCTACCTTCATATAAAATTTATAAATTTAAAACAAAAAAAAGGGAAATAATGAATATAATAAAATAAATAAAAATAATTCCGGGGAGAATCACTTATTCACTGTTCATATGAACAGTGTCCCGTAAAAACACTGTTCATATGAACAGTGAGAAATAATATAATAAAAAAAATAAAAAAAAGAATTTATTAAAACTGTTTTACTGTTTATCTCCTTCCTCCCGTTCGCTATCCTTCCCTTGATCCCGCCTCACAGAGCAGCCCGCCTTCCGTGCATCCAGCCATTTTCCAGATCTCCTCTCATCCCGCGATGCAGCCAGCAAATCAGGCGTTCATCCGAGTAATCTGCAGCGCGTCTCCAGCCATCCGGATTTCCTTCCGTTTCGAACACAGCCATGGCGTCCCGGATGTCAGCTCCCAATCACGCCCAGATCAGTAGAGATCGTGCCATCACGCCTCACATCTTCCCAGTTCCTGCGATCACCGTGCGTATCAGCTAGCAACATCTCCAGCTAGCCAGATCCTCCGCCTCTTCATCCGCCTGCATCCCCGCCTCCGCACAGCTGCCATTCCGGGCGTCCGAGACAAGCTACGCATGCTCCCAGCGTATCACGCGATGAACCAGGCCGCCTTCCGTGCACCCAGCTATCTCCCAGATCCCCTCTCATCCCGCGGTGCAGCCGGCGACCAGATTCCCCCCAGCTCCATTCTGCTGATCCCGCGGCCCTTCATCCTCTTCGTCCGCGATCTACCTTCCAGCATCATGCCCCGAAATCAGCCGGCCGTGATCTCTTCTTCCTTCCCGAACGAGCACTCCGGACAGCTATAAAAGGAGGAGGGTGGCCATCGGCTGAGGGGGGAGAGCTCGGTTGAGGAAAAACAGGGGAGACCCTGTTTCGGTGAAGAGAAGAAGAGAGCCGAACCAGAGAAAAGAAATAAAAAAAAAAAGAGAGAAGGGGGGAGGGAAAGAGAATAGTTTTGATATTTTGGGAATAATGGGAGGTGATCAATTTTATTTGAAGATGGGAGGTCGTCCGGAAGCCATGCTCGGCTAAACGTCTAGTCTAGGGCTGGATGAAGCCCTAGCAATGTTACAGGGCATTGTAGTTCTTCTTTTCTTTATTATTTTGGAGCTTGTTTAAATTCTTATTATCAATGAAAAATTCTTTTACTATGTTTAAACTTTGAGCATGCTATTTATTATTCATATTTGCTAAAGTAGTCTAAGATGATCCATGCCTAGGAAGATGAGGTGTACTGCACCCTAGGTTAGCATAATTAGGTAGACACTTCATGCTACACCGAAGATGGATCTTCCTAACACTATTTATGCTTTTATTTTAAAAGGCTTGTAGCCAATATTGCATGCCCCTCCAAAAGATAAAAAAATAAAGAACACAAACCCTGATGCAATGCTATGTGGTGGACTCCAAACCCTAGATCCATTTATTCTGATAAATTCTAATTCGCACTCATAGTTTAATTTAGTTAAATTAAGTTAGCAAATTCTTCTTCTTGATTTACTTTTAAAAAAAAATAACTTATTCTACAATCCCTGTGGACCGACACCCGTAATCACTATCCTACAGGATACGTGCTATTGCGTGGTTTATTTTTGAAATTGAAAAGAACCGATCAGTCGCGTCCTAGGTGACTCCGATCCGACCCGATTTTTTGTTCGGGTCCCAATTTTGGACCCGGACCCGACCCGGTTGAAGATCAGGTCGGGTCGGGTCGGATCCGAGTCGGGTCCGGATCCGATCGGGTCCAATTTTTTTGTGCTTTTGGAAAAAAATTTGGGCAAATCTAATTTGGTCATATCATAATTATGAGGTGCTGGGTGACCCATGACTTGAAAGACTTGCAATTGAGCTCCAGTCAGAACAGATGACCCATGACTTACTAAGTAAGTCGGTCTACAAGCCAAATTTCATATCACACTATTTTTTATCTATATGACTGATTGGACGGAACTCGATATCTCCCAGCTCCCCTTTCACGAGGACAAAAAAAATCCCAGACCTTCTTCCAAAATCCAATTCCATTACAGAAAACCGGCACATGACCCATATTCAGTTGCAGTGTTCCCTCACTTTCTCCCTTCAAAAGTTAAAAGAAACAAAACCAAAAAACAGAAGGAAAAAAAAAAAAAAAAGGCAGCTACCGAGACACCAGAGGTATCAACAGTGTAATAGATCGAGAGAGAATCCTGACGGGCCGACGTTCCTTTGGATTCTGTGAACCTATGCTTGTTGCTAATTTGCTATCCTCCCACACTCACCAACAGTACCACAACCCACGCCAAAAAAAAAAAAAAAGAAAAGAAAAAAGACTCTCATTTGCTTTTCCTCTCTCTCTCTTCGGGTCCATTCGGATCGGGTCGGGTCCGTTTGGTAAACCCAGAGCCGACCCAGAAAATGATTCGGGTCCAATTTTAGGACCCGACCCGGATCCGCGGGTCCTAAAATTCGGATCGGGTCGGGTCTACGCGGGTCGGGTCGGGTCGGGTCACGGGTCGACCCGACCCATTTGCAGCCTTAGATGCGGCATGCATGAATTTGCCTAGGTCACATCCCATATGGCAGCCCTAGTGCACCTAGAGATTCTCTAAGATGTTCTAGTCGGGCCCCTCAGGCAAACTTGAGAAGCAGGCCGAACAGACCAAAAATGGCCGACCTCTAAAGTCGACACCTCTCGACTCAATTCGGTGACCTTGACTGCTGAGCCATAATCAACAAAGCCCTCCTCCGCCAAAAGAAGCAGCTTGGCCTTCTCTACCATTGAGGGACATCGATTCTACCATGTGGTAGGTTATTACACCACATTAGCAGTTTGTTGCCGCATGACCACGAATTTGTTGAAATATGATCCAGAAGATTCAAAATTTCGGCTAGAAGAGATTTTGTCTCCATGTTGTTTCTTCTTCCTTTGTTTCCACTAAAGAAACTCTCTCTAACTTAAGTTTCAAAAGACCCAGCCACTGCCAATCCAACGAGATGTCATTCTTGAAGACGATCCACATCAATGTTCCAGGATCGACAGCAATAGAATAAAGAACTAAGTTCCAAATTCCACATTTGACCCAAAGTCATGACTTGAAATTAATAAATAAGAAATTTGCGTGAGACTTGAACAACTTATAAACATATTGCTCTGCAGAACAAAGTCTGAAAATTGAGTTAGTTCCACCTGACTTAATTCACAGCGATAAATTTTCGCAAGCATGTGTAAGGAAAATGGGATTAAGAATAAAATACCATCAGACACAAGATTTCAAATCCCATTATCAGGCCTGTTATTGGTTAGGAACCTGGTCAATATAGCACCAGGACTATGCCATATTGACACTTTGGAGGATAAATAGGAGTCCTAGTAAGTCACTGGCAACCCATTTTCTTTCTATTTAGGGCTTATTTTGATCCTAGTTTAGGACTAGGACAGCTTCTTATGTCCATGATCAGGTTCATGGTGTTGGCATCAGTTAAGTTTCACAGATCTCTCTCCTGTTCTTCCTCTCTTTCTCCCTTCCTCTTTCCTCAGGCGTCTCTTTTTAATGTGAATTGGTTTGTGCCAACAAGTAGCAGCTGGTAGCTGGTGTCAATGACCAACTCGTACCATACTAGCAGTAGCTGGTACTCATTGGTACCAACTAGGATGACTGAAGAAGTATGAGGTCCTTAACCCATCCCAAGAGCTAACATCTCACCAGTCTGAGTTGAGATGATTAGAATAAGTCTGTTGTGGGCCGAGATTTAAAACTTTGATCTAGAACATATTTTTTATTTCCCGAGTGGAAGTAGTGATTTAACAGAGTCCAATTTAAATAATCCATGGAAATAACAAGCAAGCGAGATAGAGTAAACTTCAAAAGAAAAGAACATAATCTTGAACAACTAAGATTAAATTACCATGCTGCATATAAGGACCAATACGGGCGGATGTTTATTTCCACATTGACTATATGCTGCATAGATCTTTAGTATTTATATTGGGTCGTGGAACTCAAATAATACCAGTTTATGACCATGTAGACTAGAGAATATTGCTGCACGAACTCATTTAAGCTCGTGTTTATGATTAGACATACGGTACTTATGGTTGAATTTGAATAAATTATTTTAGTGATCATTTTCTTCTATTAAATTATTTTTTAAAAAAACTCTTGTTTAAGTTTTTTTAGTCTTATTTAAGAGTTTTAGTGATTTTAAATTTATTTATCAACTATTATATTTTTAGCTCTAGAAGAATAGATATATGCTTGACTTATACTTCAGACCAACCTCAATCTTGTCCTGTCCTAGACTTAAATATTTCAAGCTGCATCATCCTTGACCTTTGCTTTGCTAGAAGAGGAGACTACTTGCTCATCAGCTTCAAGAATTGCACCATCTGAGTTGGAAAGGCATCAATCAAAGTAATCTGCTCGGGAAGAGAAGTTGCCAGGTTGGTAAGATAATGAGCTGCTTGATTTCTTTCTCGAAACATGTGCCTGCGTGAAAAGTTTGAAGCAATTGATTGAATTGATTTGGGATTTCTTAAGAGTGGATCTAAGCCATCCGAGCTGTTATTTATCAAGAGACCACTGTAGGTGAATCTCCTTCGAGAATGATGCCTTTGGAATGAAAGATGAGAAACGTAAACAAAGTATGGCTTAATGTTAAAGTATGGCCCCGAGGTTCCCTCCAGAATCTAACATCTGAAATTATATTTTTATTAAAATTTAACCATGGCTAAATTTGAAATAAAAAATCCAGCATTATAGAAGATCAAGCCCAACAATTAGAGAATATTACAGTTGAAATCAAAGCAAGAGCGGAAGATGGTGATGGAAGGACAAGCTAAGTGGTAGTGTCGACACCTTAGGTCGGTTTGATCAAAATATTTTCATCTCATCAAATTCAAACCAGAGTACATATAGCTCAATAGAGGCCAAGGATGACAAAATCTAGTAATATTCAACAAGAGCTAGAATGGAGATCGGCTGGCCGCCGTGGGCCAAGATGTTCTTACGGTGGTCTACCAATGCTGCAGGCGGTTCTACTGATGAGGCCCATGGATCATGAGAAGAAAAAGGGGAGAGAAAAAGAGCATATATATATATATATATATATATATATATATATATATATATATATATATATATATATATGTCCTTCTCTATTTTTTTTTTTCTTTTTCTCCTCTTTTTTTTTTCTTTCTTTTTTAGGTTTCTTTGGCAAAACGGGTGAGCATGAGGACCGGCGACAGAAGGCCATAGAGATGGCGGCTAGCAACAGAGCAACGAGCGACGGAGAAATCAAACGGGAAAAAAAGTTAGCCAAACAGGGGTGTGGTTAATTTCTTGGCTTCAGCCCCTCGCCGATGGCTGGTGCTCCGGTAGTGGGTACAAATTGATTCGGAGGACTAGCCACAAGCTTCGACAACGAGCGCCGGCAGCGAGGATGATCAGAAAATGAAGAAGGATGGCCGGAATCAAATCAAAACAGAGGAACCGAAATAAAGCCCCCTTGTCGACCAAAATCCGTCGATTAGCTGGCGGAAACCATGATTTAATGGTCATGGAAGATGCGGACAAAAATATTTAAGATATTGAGGGAACCTTGGCTCAGTTCCTATGGTGTTTAGGCCATGGCGGTGGCGGAAGGCATCGGGCAAAAACTCGGCAATCACCGGCGAACACCAACCCAAAGCTGAGATCGCTAGTGGGGGGTCGAAGGAAAAAAAACACCAGCCATTTAAATAGAGTGGAGGAAGAGCACCGGAGTCCTTCTTGGACTTGAATTCCCACTGGAGGAGTCGGGGAAGAACGTGACCCCGGATGGGAGACTGCCTTTTCCACCAGCACGTGCGGCCCACATGCTCATTTTGGGCCTAAGCTGTTCTGGCCCAAATGGTCTTGGGCTGATACAAGTTTTTCTAGGCCAATAATTTGTCTATTTTGGGCTGATCCAAACTTTCTACGCTAGGCCTCGTTCAATAACAGGCCACAAATGAGCTGGGTATTACACATCTATTTGTTGAATCAGATGTTTTTCTGTTGTTATTTAATATATTATAAAATATTTCTTTCTATGCTTTGTTAATACTTCATTTTATTGTTTAACAAGTTATCGTCTTATATGGGTTTATTTTTATATTTGCATCATAGATTCATAATTTATCAAACAAACTCATGGCTTGTACTAATCGTTAGTTTATTCGACAATTATTTTGTTGTTCTAATGTTTTACAAGTTCTATTTTATGTAGATTATAATGGATCTCTAATAAGAGTTCATAAACCTATACCTGCTCAAAGCTGCATTAGTAATGAATCCAGGACTTTTAATTGTTTATTTTAGATACTTTGTGTGGAACAATTCCTTCACTCTCGATCAGGTGTTACTTCACATGGAAATAACCCTCTAACCACGATACAAAAAAGCCAACGGTTGAGCAGGAAAAGTTTGGAATAGAAGCATCGGCTTAAAAAGAGTGGCCCTCTTCCTTTGTGTCTCTATTTCACAGAACATACGTACTCTTCTGTGCGGGGAAGAGAACCTTAAAGTAAGACCTCTCGACTCCCTCGGTTATCCTCCCATGAAATATGGTTATCAACATAATGTGCTATTCTGATTTAAATTTCAATTTAAACAGCCACCTTGACTGGGTCAACCCAAATCGTCAAGCTTATCCATGGACACCCATTCAGAACCTGACTCGACGCCCACTCACGCATGATGGGCATGATGTAATCTATCATCCATTTTCATGCTCCTAAAATTACTCATTTAGGCTAATGGGTGCACACCTGTAATTGGGGACTCTATACTAGAAACTTGTTAAGGCCAGCATAGAAACATTAACCCAAAAGGAAAATAAAAGGAGTATCTCATCAATATGACCCAGACTCATTTAGTCACATCTGATTGAGGATCTCTAATCCTTTAAAAAGCTTTGCAAAATCCCTTAATATTTGCTACGTATTCATAATCGGTCATCAAGGTGATATAATTGGTTGACTTGCGAATCCTACAAATAGATGTGAACCTGAATAGTCTTCCCTTCACCGAAATGACACTTTCAACTGCCTCCCCAATCATGTTTCTGAAGGTAGAATCACCTAAGATTGCAGATAACATGCCTAGGAAGCTAGCATTGATCGTTCACTTCGCGGCACCGTCAAAGGTAACATAGGGCATATTTGTTAGACCACAGCGAGGAAGCAAAGCTCCATTCGCTCACCTCCTATGTCTAGTTGTGAAACACACGGGATATGAAACACATGCTATGGTGAAGTTTCTCTTACATAGAGCATATGTCAAACTATCAAACACCGCACAAATCTTAGTTCACTCGCTTCTAAGGCACCAAATCTGAGTCCTTCAATTGCTCACCATCTTAGGCACCAAATTAAGGTCTAATATTTGGCTAAACACATGCTATATGGGCAGTGGAAACACCCATACTCAGATCTCATTTAAGGATCTTATCTTGATTCTAACTAAGGCGTCACTTGAACAAATGAGTATCCTATCTCATCGTTGCTCGCTTTTAAGCACCAGAGGTGCTCATGTGAGTGAGCCAATCTTAGCATATTTATGTACCTTTCAACAAGTGTCAGTATGGGCTAGTCATTTTACCATTCATTATTCCACCAATTATGCAAATGATGATGAAGTGGACAAACATCGCAATATGCATGGATGTCATAAAACCAAATAGAATGTACAAGTGATCAACAAAGAACGGTGCTAAGGGTAGAGGAACCTATGTTTGATATTTTCAAACCTTGCCCATGCCCAGTAGCGACATTGCCTCTTCCATGATATGGGAATGCAACCAGAGTTCATTTACACTAGCCTTGATATGGTTTGTAGCAGCCGAGTCAGCATACCATGTAAGGGAGGCATTAGTGGGAGTTCCAACCATGAGTACGACCAACTGTCATGGCTTGAAGTTACTTGGGAGGAATACGGCCTTGATAGGCATGGTTCATCCTATTATGGCAGTCGGTAGCAATATGGTGGGGCTTAGTATAAATCTGGCAAATAATAGATCTGTTTGAGCTGGGAGGAATGGGGACTATTACTGTTGAAATTGGTAGGAGAAAGGCCAGATGCGAATAGCTAGGAATATGACCGCCAGATCCTTGGTGGAATCACGAAAGTCGGGATTGCTTTTTTTTTTTTTTGTGCCCCTAGATGAAATAAGAGCGGCATGAGTAGGATCAATTAAAATGGCAGTTGGAGCCATTTGCAATCCACTTTGTTTCAATTGAAGAACTTCATGCACTCCTGCTTTAGGCTTACAGATTGGCACAGCCTTAAAGCCTACTTTCTAGGAGGGCCCGGTAGCTTTAGGCTTCATGCCGAGTCTTGGGCATTCTGCACCACATGGATTGCATGCTTGAGAGTGGGAAACGGCCTTGGATATAAGCCTGTATTTAATTTGGGCCCAAGCTTGCGGGAGCAAGTGGATTGCATGCTTGGGAGTGGGAAATGGCCTTGGATATAAGCTTGTCTATTTGAATTTGACCATCAATACAAGCTCATTGGAGCTCATAAAAGGTGATAATGCACAACTTGTCAAGTTGCTATGAAGCGCTTTTTGTTATCCACATTGCACTAAAATTGTTATCCAAATGAATTTATCCATATTAATTAGCACCTTCTTATGCAGCAAGTTAGCTAATTATCATGTTACAATAATTCTAATCCAAGATCGGAATGTGTTGCTTCTATGATCTTATAAGCAATTAAGAATATCGATCACGAAAAAGAAAACAAGGTAAAAGGATCTAGTGGAAGAAATTTAGATGGATGGGACAGACCGGTGATGATGTTTATGTCACAGGGAAGGATGCACTCATCGTAGCTTGTGTCATCGTCATTGCCGGTCTTAGTAGGGAGGCAGGTGCCATGGTCGCTGTAGCGGAAGAAGAGGTAATCGCCGGGGCTGGCAGAAGCGACGAGGTTCGCGACGGTGCAACGGATGTTGACTCATTTCGTTAATTAGTTGAATCGGTTCGCACTTATATATTATATTATATTATGTTATGTTATAATATATTGTATTGTATTGTGTTATATTATATTATGCTATATTTATTGTATTATTGTCTATATATATATATATATCGGGCTCGGCTGGGTCAATGTAAACTTGAGGCTAACTTGTTTAATGAATAGGTTTAAAATTTCAAGCCTGGCCCAACCCACTGGGCTTACAATCTAAGTCCAAGCTCGTTTGAAATATTTCAAGCTCGGGCAGGCCAAACAAACCATCCAAGCGGTTTCACGATGTGGTGCTCTGTTAATAACGAACCGAGATGGAAAAGAGCTGCTGTTGATGCAGAACCGAGATGGGACAGGGCTGCTGTGACGACAGATTAGAGAAAATAGAAGAAAGGGGATGGAAGAAAGGAGGAGAAGAAGAGAGGAAGGGGGAAAGAAGAAGGAGAAGGAAAGAAGGGAGGAAGAGAAGAAGAAGAGGGAAAAGAAAGACGTGAAGAGACGTGGGGGAAGAAATTCTTAATTCACTTCATTGAACTCTAATCACAATGAGGATACCCTATTTATAGGGCCTAAACAAGACAATTAACACAAAACCCCTTACATAAAAAAAATTCCCAATAAAGCCAAAAATAACACAAATAAAGCCCTACAACAATAAAATGCAAACAAGCCCAGAAATAAAATAAACTAAAAATGCAAATAAGATGGTGGACTAGACGGACGAATGATCCGCTTCAATGTCCCCATCAACTCCTTCTAGGTGGAAAAAGCTCGACCCCGTCAAGTGCAGGTCTGGCCGGTTGTCGTACTGCTCCAAAAGGTCAGGGTCAAGGCGCTGCAACTCAGCTCACGAAATCCACGTCACATCCGATTCAGGTCGACCTTTCCACCGACAAGGTAACGCCAGTAACTTCCTCTCCTGGTAGATATCATCTGCTTATCTAATATATATTCTATGTATTCTCTGCAATCATGAAATATGGGAAGTGGAGGCTCAATAGCAGGTAATGGGTCAATGTGATCTACAAAGACGAGTGTATCAACAAAAGGGTCAGAAGGAATGAATATTGTCTTTTTGCATGGTACTAAATCTTCAATATTAAATGTCGCACTAATCCCATAGTCTTCAGGAAGATCTATAACATAAGCATTCGAACTGATTTTCTTTAGAACTTTAAATGGTCCCGCACTACGAGCTTGCAACTTTTTGAACGTTCCCGAAGGAAGTCGTTCAGGTCTAATTCTCATCATGACATAATCTCCTACATTCAACTCTTTATAACGTCTGTGTAAATCAGTAAGGGATTTATATTTTAAGTTATTAGAGTGAATACGTTTGCTGATTTCCTAACGCAATGAATGCAGGCGTGATGCAAATGATTGTGCAGGCTCAAAGACTCTATATTGATGAGATATGGAAATTAAGTCTATGGGCTGCCTAGGTTTATAACCGTTCACCACTTTGAAGGGATTCATGCCTAAGGACCTATTAACCGAACTATTATATACAAACTCGGCGGTCGGTAACACTAAATCGCAAGTCCTAGCATGCTCACCTACCAGACATCTTAAAAGATTTTCTAGACTACGATTAACAACTTCTGTCTGGAGTTTCAATTTGGTGCCCATCATGTGCCAAATGGTTTTCCAAAAGTAACTCATGAATTTAACATCCCTATCATGCACAATAGATTTTGGAAGGTCATGGAGTCTAACGACTTCGTCAAAATAAAGTTTCATAATCCTAGAAGCATCAGAAGTCTTAGAACAGGAAAGAAAATAAGCTATCTTGGAAAATCGGTCCACAACAATAAAAATGAAATTGTGTTTGATGGAGGTACGTGGAAGCCCTAACACGAAATCCATACTGACATGTTGCGAGGGACACTCAAGAATGGGTAGTGGAGTATAAAGACCAGTGTTCTGCTTACATTGTTTGGCTAGATGACATGTGCGACACTGACCGACAATTTTGGCCATGTCTCTCTTGAGACTCGGCCAGAAGAAACGTTTCTCCACCATTTCAATAGTTTTGTCTCTTCCGAAATACTCAGACAGTCCTCCAGCGTGCATTTGGAGCGAAAGAGATAATTATTTTGTAGAAAGATATCATTTTGTTCTCTCTCTACTCCATCTCGTAGGTCAGGTATACTTAACTAAAGTCAGGATAAGTGGTATATTATTCTCTGATCTTCTCAAAACCAATTACTTCAGTGCTCATCGTGGATAGGAGGAAGATCTGTTGACTGAGCGCATCAGCAGCTTTATTCTCAACTTCAACTTTATGTTTCAAAACAAAAGTATAGGCTTGAAAAAACTTGATCTATCAGCCTTGTCGATGGTTCAGTTGCTGGAAACCCTAGTAGTCGCATGCATATATTTTTAAAAATTTTACAGCATAAGCATAAATTAAACTATTTAATTCCTATGCATGCTAGAGATCATATCTCTACAACAAAAATAGATCCAGAATTTTAAACATTTATTCTAAACAAGTATGCATGATTCTATATCTAACATGTACTCATGCAAAATTTCAGCAACCTAGTTGATTTCTAATCCTAATTTCTAATGAGATCAGATCTGATACCTTTTTGCTTTGAGGACTTTGATGATGCCTTGATCACCTTGTGTAGCCGCACACGCGTCCGGCCTCTACGGATAGTCCATGCGAAGCTCTAGGAAGGTCTTCCTCCGCGGGAGTGCTAGCTCGTGCAGAGGTGCTGCAATGACTGTTTCTTTCTCCTTCGAAGCACTCAATCTTTATTTTTTCTTCGAAGGGACGAAGGATGGAGATGAAGGAGAGAAGAAGAAGAGGGGAAGCAGCTGGTTTCAGAATTTTTTAGAACCTTTAGGTCTTTCAAAAAATTCTCACACCCAAACTCTATGCGTGGGGGTCCTTTTATAGCCAAAAGACCCCCACGCCTCACATCTCATTTAGCCAACGAATTTTGGCTGATAAAAATCCCAAAAATTCTGTGAAATTTGACAGCTAAGAGGAGATGATTATCCCTCTTTTTGGTGCACTTTGAATTCCTAAAAATCAGGGGTTCATGCACCCCAACTTCAGCCACACGCCACCATCTCTTTTTGCGCCATACATTCCTACAAATTAGGGATTTCATCCTAATCTCTTTAGGAAGGTTTGAGGCACCATATTTATTTAGAAAATAGCCCCACGCCTCTCTTTCCTCATGCCAAAAATTGGCCAAAAATAAAGAGGAGAGGTTCCACTAATTTTAGGGATAAGGATGAGGTGTCTTTCTTCTCCAAGAAAGAAACCTAGGGTCCTAAAATTTAGGGATTCTTCTCCTGATCAATTTCTGAATTTTTGAACTTAGAATCTATATCAAATAAGGACTTTTAATAGACTCGGGTCAAGCCCAATCCAATTGGGTCAAGACCATTTAATTGGGTCGAGCCCAATCTACTCGGGTCGAACCCAATCCAATTAAGTCAAATCCTGATGTAGCCCAAAATTCAATTTGGCTCAACCTAAGCTCAATCATTCAATCAATTGAGTTCATTAGCAATCTAATTGCTAATTAATCCTTTAATAATTCAACAATTATTTTACTGTAATTTTTGCTTAGGGTAATCTGTCAATCGAATTGACCGATGTACCCCTGGAAGATTCTTAATCATTGATCAGCCATTTGATCAACCTAGAAACTTCTATGCGTGTGACCCCATAGGTTCGAACCTAAGCCCGTTAGCACAAGAACGACTTCCAGTACTAATCGAAGTGACCATCTAGTAATGGTACTCGACGTCCGGATAGGCTGAATGATTGCAAAGCAACATTCTGGAACCCTTGGACTATGCTTACCGTATAATTGATCCCTATGATACTAAATTCCTAGGATGACTTCAGAGTTCTATCAACTCTTCAATCAGTGCATTTAAAATATGTTTCAACTTTACAAATATTGTGACTCCTCACAAAGATTATCCTGTCTACGGTTTTGCTAAATTGAACACAAGGGCATTATCTCCTGTCACCAGGAGGAGTCAATTCTATCTTGACTCACGCACCGACTTCGCAAGTACTTGACTACACCCAGTAGCCTTCCATTATTGAATTAGAAATTCAGATAGTCCGGTACCTAAGTAAAGTAAGTTGCATCCAAGTCACCGTGGTGATCTCAAGTCTGAGAGATACTTATACCCATATCCACTCGGAACATCTCTTGATAGTAGAGCGTTCCGGAACTGGTCACATTCAGTGAAATGTACTCCTACACTTCACCTGTGTGGCATATAATGTCTCTACACTCCTTGGTTAAGAGGACTATGGAGTGATTGATTAAAACCCTATTTGATTTTGATGAGCTCAAAGTATTTGAGTATATCTCTTGTTTACTAATGAATTCAATTAAGTGTTTCAGTGAACTTGGTTCATAATATTTTGGATAAGTTAAGAAGTCAGCTTGAACCAAAGTCTGAGACTCGAGTCGACTCCAGAGTATCACGAGTCGACTCCAAGCGTATCAAGTTCACTGGCACGAGCTCGAGTCGACTTCGGATCAGTACGAGTCGACTCCGACTGAGAACAGACAGACGAACAGAAAGCATCAACTCAAAACCTGTCAGCGAGTCGACTCCTGAACTGCGCGAGTCGACTCCGATGTTCACCAAGTCGACTCTAGGGTAGTATGAGTCGACTCCTAGGAGTCACAGGCAGAAAAGTCAGAGAGCAGTTTTCGGGTCTGAGATTCGAGTCGACTCCAGTGGAACGCGAGTCGACTCCGATGGTTGGCAAGTCGACTCCAAAGAAAGTGATCGACTCTCAGAGGAACACAAGGAAAAAGTCAGAGAACGTTTTTCGAACTCTGAGATTCGAGTCAACTCCCGCATTGCACGAGTCGACTCCGAGACACCGCGACCCCAAAGAAGACAGAAGACCAATTTACTGTCTCTGAGATTCGAGTCGACTCCCAGACAGCTCGAGTCGACTCCAAGGCAGCGCTTCACTAAAAACACAGAAGACTAAGTTTCGAAAACTGAGAGCCGAGTCGACTCCGAAACAGTTCGAGTCGACTCAAGACTGGACGAGCCAAAAGACAGAAGATCGGGAGTTCGGGCTCCAAGCGCCAAGTCGACTCCCAGGACAGTCGAGTCGACTCGAGTTGGCCAAGTTGAAAATTGGCTCCGTGGACTTCATGGGATGAGCCGACTCCGAAAATGCCAAGTCAGCTCCAGAAGTTGGCGAGTCGACTCCGGGACAAGTCGAGTCGACTCCCAGTCGAAGAGGCTACTTTAATTCAAATCCGGAACAGTTGCCGAGTCGACTCCAGAAAAGCTTGAGTCGACTCCTGCTACAGCCGAGTCGACTCCTGATCGCGCGAGTCGACTCCAACCCACCAACGGACATATTGTCAGGGTGTGCAGAGTGTGCAGAACGGGCAGAAAAAGGTCTCTAACGGCTAGTTTCCGTGGGGGATGGCTTAAATAGCCACAGAAGACTGTAGCAAGGGAGAGAACAACTATTCCACTCAAAGAAATCAAGCATTCAATCTCTGCAACCTGTTCTTCAACGGAAAAGAGGGAAGAGCAACATTAACTCCATCCAACTTCCTCTTCCCAGCATTTAAGGAAGCCTCCTCCTGCATTCAAGTCCATCACACATTCAAGAGGAGATCCGAAGTTCGAGAAGCCCTACTCAACTCCAACTCAAACGTGTTTGAGGGCTTCTAACTTCTCTTCTGTTCATATTGTTGCTTATCTACTTTTGAGAAGCTTTGTTTTCTGTTTGTCCCTTTTATTTACAACTTGTCTTTGCTTGATTCAATCGGGAGATTGAATCAAGAGTCTTAAGGTTGGTTGGTGAGCCGAGTGTAAAACCAACGTGTGTAAGGGTTCGATTGTGATCCCGCGAAAACAATCGGGGTGGTTCTAGTCGGTGATCCTGGGAAAACCGACCGAGTTGGTTGTGAGCTTGTAAAACAACCGGCTGTAATCCAAGGGGTTATAGTGAATTCCCAAGTGAGACTTGGGGAGTGGACGTAGGAGCAAGGGTTAGCTCCGAACCACTATAAAATCTTTGTGTTTGTGATTGTTTGTCTCTTTCCTTTACTCTCATTTCATTCACAGCACATAGCAATTAATTAATCATCTGGGTAAAGCATTAATTAGTCATCCACAACGTTTTAAATAGCCAAATTTTTTTAAAACCCAATTCACCCCCCCCCCTCTTGGGTTGTCTATCTGGGCAACAAGTGGTATCAGAGCCTAAACTCTTCTACCC
This sequence comes from Phoenix dactylifera, assembly GCF_051530095.1. Lineage (NCBI taxonomy): Eukaryota > Viridiplantae > Streptophyta > Magnoliopsida > Arecales > Arecaceae > Phoenix > Phoenix dactylifera. The sequence goes on along the minus strand of NC_143193.1, from coordinate 33,359,191 downwards.
TAAGAGTCAAAGATCAAAATGACAACCCCATTTGGATCTTCCCACATTGAGGGTCAGTCCACCCAAAGACCCCCATTCTTTAATGGATCCGACTACTCATATTGGAAGGCTAGGATGAGAATATTCATCCAAGCCCAAGATTATGAGATGTGGACCATTGTAGTAAATGGGCCATACATCCCATCCATATATGTAGAGGGTATCACTGTACCCAAACTAGAAAAGGATTGGGATGAGCATGACATGAGAAAGGCACAACTAAATTCTAAAGCTATGAATGTGCTTTACTGTGCCTTAGATAGAAATGAATTCAATAGGGTCTCAACTTGCAATTCTGCAAAAGAGATTTGGGACAGACTTGAAGTGACCCATGAGGGCACGAATCAAGTCAAAGAATCCAAAATAAATATTTTGGTTCATAAGTATGAACTATTTAAAATGGATTCTAATGAAACAATCACATGCATGTTCACTAGGTTTACTGACATTGTCAATGGCCTAAAAAGCCTTGGCAAAAATTATACTAACAGTGATCTTGTCAGGAAAATTCTTCGCTGTCTACCAAGGTCATGGGAAGCCAAGGTGACGGCAATCCAAGAAGCTAAGGACTTGAACAAGCTTCCACTTGAAGAGCTCCTTGGATCCCTAATGACCCACGAGCTAACAATGAAGCAGCACAGCGAAGAAGAGTCCTCCCATAAGAAAAAGGTAATAGCTCTTAAATCTACTTCATCTAACAAAGACTTGTCTTGCAGCAGCAGCAGTGAAGAAGAAGAGCTTGAGGGAGATGATGGTGAGGCTCTTCTTGTGCGCAAGTTCAGAAAATTCATCAACCACAAGAAGTCCTATCATCAAAGGAGAGGCCCCTCAAATTCCTACCGCAAGGATAAAGGTAAGGAAAGGAAAAGTGAGGGGATTGGGTGTTATGAGTGCAAGAAACCGGGGCACATTCGAGCTGAGTGTCCCTTACTAAAGAAAGGGAGCAAATACAAGAAGAAGAAAGCTCTCGTCACCACCCTATCGGACTCGGACTCATCATCATCATCATCGGATGATGAACAAGAAGAAAAGGCCAATCTCTGCTTCATGGCCAATGAAAATGAGGTAACGTCCGAATCGCATCTAGATTTTATATTTGATGAACTTTATGATGTATTTAATGAATTAATGATAGAATATAAGGCCATAAATCTTAAGAATAAAGAACTAAAAATAGCTAATCAATCATACCTACATAAATACGATAAATTAGTTAAGGATAAGGAATTAATCACCAAAGAAAATATAGAACTTAAGACAAGCAACCAACTCTTAACTCAAAAGACTAATACCTTAACTAAAGAAAATGAAAGGCTGAATAAAGAAACATTAGAACCTAAAAAACATAAACAAATCTTAAACAAGGATCTCACAAAAGAACTAAATGATCTAAAAGCAGAAAATCAAATACTAACTAAAGAACTTGAAAAATACAAACTTTTGGTTGAAAAATTTACATATAGTTCAGAAAAATTGAATATGATACTTAATAGTCAACGAGCGGTATTCAATAGAGCGGGTTTAGGATATAAACCTAAAAATAAGCAAAAACTTCTTAGTAACTTCTTTGTTAAAGCTGGAGAAAGCAAAACTAAGAAAGTAATCTGCTTTTGTTGTGGAACTATAGGACATAAGGCAAATATATGTAACTATAGGAAAGAGAAAACTAAAAGAAAAATTAAAAGGGTATGGGTTCCAAAAGGAACCAATATGACTAACCATGAAGGACCCAAGAAAACTTGGGTACCTAAGATTATATGATCCGCTTGTGTAGGAGTGTCTTGCAGCCAAGGTCAACAAAAATTGCTGGTACTTGGATAGTGGCTGCTCAAGGCACATGACGGGTGACAAGGATCAATTTTTCACCCTTGAAGCTAAGAAAGGAGGTGCTGTGACTTTTGGAGACAACAACCAAGGTCACATCATTGGTATTGGTAAAGTTCAAATTACCCCTTCTACTTTTATTGATAATGTTAGATATGTTGATGGTCTTAAGCATAACTTATTAAGCATTAGTCAATTATGTGATAAAGGTTATGATGTTATGTTTAAACCATCACTATGCATTATAACAAACCCAAATGACAATAGTTTAGTTTTTAAAGGAATTAGATGTGGGAATGTGTATGTTGTAGACCTTGAAGATCTTGCCAAACATAACCAATGTTTAGTTGTTAATGAAACTAAGGATAATGATGCTAGTTGGTTATGGCACCGTAAGTTAGGTCATGCAAGCATGGACACAATAACCAAACTAGTTAAAAGAGATTTCGTGATAGGTTTGCCAAAATTAAAATTTGAAAAGAATAAAATATGTGAAGCATGTCAATTTGGCAAACAATCTAGGAACTCATTTAAATCTATAAAGTGTGTCTCTACTTCTAGACCTCTAGAACTACTACACATGGACCTATTTGGACCAACTAGAACCACTAGTCTAGGTGGAAATAAATATGGTCTAGTCATTGTAGATGATTATTCTAGATACACATGGGTTATGTTCCTAGCACATAAAGATCAAGCTTTTTCAGTTTTTAGAAAGTTCCATAAGGAAGTAACAAATGCTAGAGATTCTTCAGTCATAGCCATTAGAAGTGACCATGGAACTGAATTTGAAAATCAGTTATTTGGTGAGTTTTGTAGTAAAAAGGGGATAACCCATAATTTCTCTGCTCCTAGGACACCACAACAAAATGGAGTTGTGGAGAAGAAAAATAGAACTCTAGAGGAAATGGCTAGAACTATGTTATGTGAAAGTAACCTCCCTAAGTATTTTTGGGGAGAAGCCATTAATACTTCTTGTCATATATTAAATAGAGTTCTATTGAGACCCATTATAAAGAAAACACCTTATGAACTTTGGAAAAATAGAAAACCAAAGGTAAACTACTTTCATGTTTTTGGATGTAGGTATTTTGTTCATAACAATGGGAAAGATAATCTAGGTAAATTTGACTCTAAATCTGATGAGGGCATATTCTTAGGTTACTCTACAACTAGTAAAGCCAATAGAGTCTTTAATAAAAGAACCCTAGTTATAGAAGAATCTATACATGTTGTATTTGATGATTCTAGTGACATCTCTTCTAGCAAGAGAGTTAATTTTGATGATGATGCTGAAATTCTTGAAGAAAAGATAGATGAGATGACATTACAAGATGATAATCAAAAATTAATTGAAGGTGCATCGTCAAGCCAAGAGGCTATTGTGGATCATGGACTAACTAAAGCTTGGAGGTATGCTCACGGGCATCCTAAGGAATTAATTCTAGATGATCCATCTCAACCTATTAGGACTAGGGCATCCCTTAGGAACTTAAATAATCATCTAGCTTTTGTTTCTCATTTTGAGCCCAAACACATAGAAGAAGCTGAAAAAGATGTAAATTGGATAAATGCAATGCAAGAAGAATTAAACCAATTTACTAGAAATAAAGTATGGAATCTAGTTGAAAGACCTACTGAATATTCAATTATAGGTACCAAATGGATTTATAAAAATAAACTTGATGAAAATGGTACTGTAATAAGGAATAAGGCTAGATTAGTAGCAAAGGGTTATAATCAAGAAGAAGGTATAGATTTTGATGAAACCTTTGCCCCGGTAGCTAGACTTGAAGCAATTAGACTTTTGCTAGCATTTGCATGCTCTAAGGACTTCAAATTATTTCAAATGGATGTAAAAAGTGCATTTTTAAATGGGTATATTAATGAGGAGGTATATGTAGAACAACCTCCTGGTTTTGAAAATCATCAATACCCTAATCATGTTTATAAATTGAACAAAGCACTTTATGATTTGAAACAAGCACCTAGAGCATGGTATGAGAGGCTTAGCAAATTCCTATTAGAACATGAGTTTTCTAGGGGAAATGTAGATACAACACTGTTTCTAAAGAAGAAAAACCAAGATATGCTATTAGTACAGATTTATGTTGATGATATCATTTTCGGTGTTACTAACAATCGCCTCTGCGAAGAATTTGCTGATTTGATGCAGAGTGAATTTGAGATGAGCATAATGGGAGAGCTAAACTACTTTCTTGGACTTCAAATCAAACAATCTGAAGGAGGCATCTTCATCAATCAAGCCAAATACATTAAGGAGATGCTCAAGAAGTTTGACATGGAGGGAAACAAATCAATCAGCACCCCCATGAGCTCATCATGCAAATTAGACCAAGATGAATCAGGTAAATCTGTAGATCAGAAACTATATAGAGGTATGATAGGATCTTTATTGTATCTTACTGCAAGTAGACCTGATATCATGTTTAGTGTTTGCATGTGTGTTAGATATCAGGCTAATCCTAAGGAATCACATCTAATTGCAGTAAAGAGAATCTTTAAATACCTAATAGGAACAAAGAATATAGGGTTATGGTATTCTAAAGAATCTAGCCTAAACCTAATAGGATACACAGATTCAGACTTCGTTGGATGTAAGCTTGATAGAAAAAGCACCAGCGGGTCTTGTCAATTTCTAGGAGAAAACCTAATCTCATGGTTTAGCAAGAAACAAAACTCGGTTGCATTATCTACTGCTGAAGCTGAATATATTGCAGCCGGGAGTTGTTGTGCTCAAATCTTGTGGATCAAACAACAATTAGAAGATTACGGCATTAAACAAGATAAAATACCTATTAACTGTGATAATACAAGTGCCATTAATCTAACTAAAAATCCAATTCAGCATTCAAGAACTAAACACATTGAGATAAGACATCACTTCATAAGAGATCATGTACTGAATGGTGATGTGACACTACAATTTGTTTGTACTGATGATCAATTAGCAGACATTTTTACAAAACCCCTAAGTGAAGAGAGGTTTAGTGTGCTTAGGAGGGGATTAGGAGTGATTGATCCATCCTAGTGGTAGTTTCCACTAGATTCGTTGATTTTGATGATTAGATTGTGGTTAAAATAGAGTTTCTTTTCTATGATCATCAAATCAGATCATAATTTAGTGATTTTTAGGTGCGTGCCAAATTTAGAGACGACTCGAGTAAGTTTCAGAGTCGGCTCCTGAGGGGGAGTCGACTCGCGCATTTGCGGGAGTCGACTCGAGATTGATGGCAGCAGAGGGGGAGTCGACTCGCGCATATTCTGGAGTCGACTCGAGGTCGAGTCGACTCGCGACTCAGTGGAGTCGACTCGCAGTCGGGATCCGACTTTTTAACCCTAACTTTGTCGTTTCGAAAATACTTCTATTCTCCGCCGCCACTGTTCACAAGCCCTAGAGCCGACTCCTAGGTCGTCCCCGGTCGTCCCCAAGCCTTTTCCGTCTACCTTTCACCGTCCCTTAGGGTTTTCCTCCCAATCTAGGTCCTTATGCCGCGTAAAACTGTAGTCCGGAAGAGGTCCCGACCCGAGGCCGGTCCCGAGAGGCGCTCCAAGGCTTGGCACGATCCCGCGAGGCAACAACCTCCGGCTCGTTCCCCGCCGAGGGCGGTTCCCGCGAGGCCGTGCGCCGGAAAGGCCGTCACCACCGGGAGATATGTCGATTTCGACTATCTCTCCCGGGAGGGTTTCACCATAGGTGAGAGATTGCGTGTCCAGGGCTTAGAGTATTTCCTCACATTAGATCTCCCAACTTACCCTGGATTAGTTAGAGAGTTTTACGGTACCGTCCATCGGGGAGATGGGGGTATCGAGGGCACGGTAGCCGGTGTCCCTCTGTTCATTACGGAGGACCATATTGCCCACATCCTCCACCTTCCACAAGTCGGGGTGGCTCCCACACACCCCGAGGACAGGGTTGAGGCCCTTACGGCCATTCTAGGGCATCCACCCCAGTCACCCTTAGACGAGGTATCCGCTAGCTCACTTCCGATTGAGGTGCGGATCCTCCTGAGTATATTGTCTAGGTCCATCTTCCCTAAGACCGGGAGATTTGATTTTGTATCTGAGAGAGACCTAGCTCTCATGTTCTACATGCTTCAGGACACCCCAATCAACTTCCCCAACTCATTTATCGATACCTGTGTGAGCCACTAGACAGACCTAGGCTCACCCTACCCTACGGTATGGTATTCACTCTGTTATTTAGGGAGTACGAGATTCCTATCCCTGAGGGGGAACCCTTTCGCGCATTGCGATGGACTGATCGCATGCGTCCGGGGACCCTACACAGGATGGGGTTTCGGAAGATAGAGGGGACATGGGTTAGGAAGTCCTCCATCACCACACAGACCACCAGACACTCCCCTAGTCCTGAGCCAGATTCTGACTATCCTGACTTACCGGACTTTCCATCCACTTCTGCTCCTACCACCTCCGCCGGACCCTCCTCCTTGGCTCCACCACCCATGGAGGTCCGCATCGCTCCTGAGCAGCTCCGGGAGCTGCGGCAGGAGATAGTCCGAGATCTGCGGGATGATCTGCTTCGGGAGCTCCGAGGTTCAGTGCCAGCTCCCACTCCTGCACCCACATCTTCTGAGTTGGTCCCTTCCTTGACAGCCGTGACTGACATGACGGCCCATGTACGGGAAGAGATCTACAATATCCGGAGTTTGGTCCAGGCTCAGTTCTCCAGTATGAGTGAGGTCATGGGCATCACTCGGAAGATGCGCGATGACATCCGGAAGGACATGAGCACCACTACTCAGGGGGCAGAGCGCTTGGCGAATGTGCTCATCGACAAGCTGGACACACTTCAGAAGTCGGTGACCGAGCTCGACACGATGCATAGCAGGGCCACCTCGGCCATCATCCGCCAGCTAGAGCACGTCACCAATACGGTCCAAGCACTTGCTGACCGCATGCCTCGGGGAGCCACATCCTCTTCGAGGAAGCCCTAGATATCATTTTGTATTTTGACATATATTGTTTTGCTTTACTTACTGTATTCTCAAATGTATTTACATACAAATCAATACAATGAGTAGACATGTTCTCTTCAATTCCTGTGCAATTTGATCTATGATTGATTGTGTGTACTGCTTACCTCCTTTTTGATACGATGACAAAAAGGGGGAGAAATATTGAATAGATATGTAAATGGAATCAACATAAAATAAATCAAAATGAGAATCAAAAATTAAAACATAATTTGTTCTTAGTGGATTTGGTACCTCGAGGCTCATTATCTCTCTTTTGGGGCTTCTAATGGAGTAATCTCCAGAATCTATTCAAGGGATATTCGGAGATTAGCTGAATCCAACTCAAGAACAAATTGACAGATTTTCTCTCTAAAAACCAAAAATTTAAAATCAAAAATTCAATACATTAAAAGTCAAAAATTCTTATGAATCAAAACAAAGTAGATTGCATATGTTGAGGGGGAGAATCTGAATTTTAAGCAAGCTAAATCATTAAAGATATATAAGCCAAACAATTGATTGCATGATATGAAGGCTTATATAATTCCAAATGAAAGGGGAAGCTTTAACTCCGAAATTTATTGTTCACACCTTTCAAACTTGGATAAATTAAATTACCAGACATCTGAATTCATTTATGGATTTTACTTCCTTGTTTATAGAGCAATTCACTTTACATATACTCAATGTTTTGTCATCATCAAAAAGGGGGAGATTGTGGAGTGATTGATTAAAACCCTATTTGATTTTGATGAGCTCAAAGCATTTGAGTATATCTCTTGTTTACTAATGAATTCAATTAAGTGTTTCAGTGAACTTGGTTCATAATATTTTGGATAAGTTAAGAAGTCAGCTTGAACCAAAGTCTGAGACTCGAGTCGACTCCAGAGTATCACGAGTCGACTCCAAGCATATCAAGTTCACTGGCACGAGCTCGAGTCGACTCCGGATCAGTACGAGTCGACTCCGACTGAGAACAGACAGACGAACAGAAAGCATCAACTCAAAACCTGTCAGCGAGTCGACTCCTGAACTGCGCGAGTCGACTCCGATGTTCACCAAGTCGACTCCAGGGTAGTATGAGTCGACTCCTAGGAGTCACAGGCAGAAAAGTCAGAGAGCAGTTTTCGGGTCTGAGATTCGAGTCGACTCCAGTGGAACGCGAGTCGACTCCGATGGTTGGCAAGTCGACTCCAAAGAAAGTGAGAGTCGACTCTCAGAGGAACACAAGAAAAAAGTCAGAGAACGTTTTTTGGACTCTGAGATTCGAGTCGACTCCCGCATTGCACGAGTCGACTCCGAGACACCGCGACCCCAAAGAAGACAGAAGACCAATTTACTGTCTCTGATATTCGAGTCGACTCCCAGATAGCTCGAGTCGACTCCAAGGCAGCGCTTCACTAAAAACACAGAAGACTAAGTTTCGGAAACTGAGAGCCGAGTCGACTCCGGAACAGTTCGAGTCGACTCCAAGACTGGACGAGCCAAAAGACAGAAGATCGGGAGTTCGGGCTCTGAGCGCCGAGTCGACTCCCAGGACAGTCGAGTCGACTCGAGTTGGCCAAGTTGAAAATTGGCTCCGTGGACTTCATGGGATGAGCCGACTCCGAAAATGCCAAGTCAGCTCCAGAAGTTGGCGAGTCGACTCCGGGACAAGTCGAGTCGACTCCCAGTCGAAGAGGCTACTTTAATTCAAATCCGGAATAGTTGCCAAGTCGACTCCAGAAAAGCTTGAGTCGACTCCTGCTACAGCCGAGTCGACTCCTGATCGCGCGAGTCGACTCCAACCCACCAACGGACATATTGTCAGGGTGTGCAGAGTGTGCAGAACGGGCAGAAAAAGGTCTCTAACGGCTAGTTTCCGTGGGGGATGGCTTAAATAGCCACAGAAGACTGTAGTAAGGGAGAGAACAACTATTCCACTCAAAGAAATCAAGCATTCAATCTCTGCAACCTGTTCTTCAACGGAAAAGAGGGAAGAGCAACATTAACTCCATCCAACTTCCTCTTCCCAGCATTTAAGGAAGCCTCCTCCTGCATTCAAGTCCATCACACATTCAAGAGGAGACCCGAAGTTCGAGAAGCCCTACTCAACTCCAACTCAAACGTGTTTGAGGGCTTCTAACTTCTCTTCTGTTCATATTGTTGCTTATCTGCTTTTGAGAAGCTTTGTTTTCTGTTTGTCCCTTTTATTTACAACTTGTCTTTGCTTGATTCAATCGGAGGATTGAATCAAGAGTCTTGAGGTTGGTTGGTGAGCCGAGTGTAAAACCAACGTGTGTAAGGGTTCGATTGTGATCCCGCGAAAATAATCGGGGTGGTTCTAATCGGTGATCCTGGGAAAACCGACCGAGTTGGTTGTGAGCTTGTAAAACAACCGGCTGTAATCCAAGGGATTATAGTGAATTCCCAAGTGAGACTTGGGGAGTGGACGTAGGAGCAAGGGTTAGCTCCGAACCACTATAAAATCCTTGTGTTTGTGATTGTTTGTCTCTTTCCTTTACTCTCATTTCATTCACAGCACATAGCAATTAATTAATCATCTGGGTAAAGCATTAATTAGTCATCCACAACGTTTTAAATAGCCAAATTCTTTTAAAACCCAATTCACCCCCCCCCCCCCCCCTCTTGGGTTGTCTATCTGGGCAACAAGGACAACCAACGATATGGCACACAACGACCTATTCTTGATAATGCTATTGTTCTAGTAATAGCATATCGTTTGGTCGTGAACAGGTTTAAGGACTCATAGACAAATCCTCCTTTATCCTTTTAAAAGAGTCCTAAGGACTTCATCACATTACAAGAGTTCAAGAAGATGTACAAAATATATGCGATGAATAATGCCAAATAATCTTTTATTAATTCATTAATTCATATACAATTCAATCATCAACAGGCTAACGATTGACTTTTAGAATCCAATTCCTAACAACTCCCACTTGGACTAAAGCCAATCGATACAGTATCGTATACCCATCTTCGACTTGTAATCGTTGAACTCTTTGATGCCAAGGACTTTAGTAAATGGGTCGGCCAAATTTTTCTTTCCATCGATCTTCTGAAGATCTATATCACCTCGTTCTACTATCTCTCGAACAAGATGATATCGTCGCAGAATGTGCTTGGTCCGCTAATGTGCTTTTGGTTTCTTTGCTTGAGCAATGGCTCTAGTGCTATCACAGAATAGTGGAACTGGACCATCAATGGAGGGTGCCACTCCAAGCTCGGTGATAAACTTTCGTATCCATACAGCTTTTTTCGCGGCATCGGATGCAACAATGTATTCTGCCTTGCACACTGAATCAGCCACAGTATGTTGCTTATGTTGCTTGGAACTTTTCCAACAGACAGTACCACCTTTCAGAGTAAAGATGTAACCCGACACACTTTTGATGTCATTCTAATTTGACTGAAAACTGAAATCAGTATATCCCACTAATTCAAAGTCAGTATCTCCATATACAAGCCATTTGTCCTTAGTATTTCTTAAATACTTAAGAATGATTTTTACAACCTTCCAGTGGTTGCTACCTAAATCAGACTAGTATCTACTCACTACCCCTAGTGAGTATGCCATGTCTGATCTGGTACATGTTATTACGTACATAATATATCCCACTGCTGAAGCATATGGAATTCTATTCATAGTCTCTCTTTCTTGAGGAGTTATCAGACAATCCTTTTTAGAGAGCTGAATTCCATGGCCCATCAGAAGATAGCCTTTCTTGGAATTCATCATACTGAATCAACACGCTATCTATGTACGTGGATTGGGACAACCCAAGCAATTTTTTAGATCTTTCTCTATAGATCTTCATCTCTAGGATATAGAATGCTTCTTCTAAATCCTTCATGGAGAATTGTGATGATAGCCAAACTTTTATTCCTTGTAATGCAGGGATGTTGTTGCCCAAGGAAACAACCCAAGAGGGGGGGATAAATTGGGTTTTAATTAAATATTGACCAATTAAAACTATAATGAGTAACTAACTAAAACTATTGCAAGCAAATTAGTTAGTTTAATAGATGCAGTGAGTGAAGAGAGAGAAAGAAACAATCAGCCAATACAAACATAGTAAAGTTTATAGTGGTTCGAAGCCAACTCTTGCTCCTACGTCCACTCCCTAAGCCGCACTTGGAAGTTCACTATAATTTCTAGGATTACAGCCAGTTGTTTTACAAGCTTACAACCCAACTTGTTGTTTTAACAAGTTTACAACGAACTCGGTCGGTTTTCACAGGCTCACCGACTAGAACCACCCGATTATTTTTTCGGATTCACAATCAAACCCAGTTGGTTTTTCCCGGTTCACCAACCACAACCTTACACTGTTGGTTTTATCTTTGGCTCACCAACAAACCTTACAACCCTTGATTCAATCCCCTAATTGAATCAAGTAAGAAAAACAAAGTTTAAGTGTTCACAGAGAAAGCTTCTAAAAAGCAGATGTGAGTGCAATATAAACAGAGTAAAGTTAGAAGCCCTCAAACAGATTTTAGATGGGGAAGTAGGGGCTTTTCAATTTCTGAGTGTCATCTTGAAAGCACTGAAGGTTGAAGGACAGTAGGAGAGCCTTGAATGCAAAGAAAGTGCTTTTTCGGAATGAGTTGAATGCTCTTCTTCCTTCTTTTTCTTGGATTTCCTCTCTTGAAGCTCTTGGTGGTTGAAATGCGTTAATGTTCAGATTAAATGGCTTACTACTTGTCTACTACTGTTCACTCTAGCTATTTAAGTGGTTCCATTTGAAAACTAGCCGTTAGAGACTGATTTGGAGCCGTTCTGTTCAGTCTGCACATCCTGACAATATATTCGTTGGGATCGGAGTCGACTCGTCTGTTGCTGGAGTCGACTCGTCTGTTGCTGAAGACGACTCGCCCGTTGTTCAGGATTTGAATTAAAGTGCTTGTCCCGTCCTGGAGTCGACTCGGACCAAACCTCGAGTCGACTCGTGCGATCTGGAGATGACTCGGGCACTAGGAGTCGACTCATTCTTAGGGTTCCAGAAACCCATCTTTCTGTTTTTCTTCCTCGAGTCGACTCGGGTCTTCTTGGAGTCGACTCGGCTCTCTTGAGAGGCGACTCGAGATCTTCGGGAGACGACTCGTTCTCAGAGTCCGAAAAACCGATTCTCTATCTATTGAACTGATCTGTCTGGGAGTCGACTCGCGCTTTGTTGGAGTCGACTCGGCTGACTTGGAGGTCGACTCTGGACTCTTGGAGTCGACTCGTTCACAGAGTTTCCGAGATTGGTTCTCTATCTTTCAGACTTCTTTCCTCTGGGAATCGACTCGGACATAACTAGGAGTCGACTCGCCAAACATCGGAGTCGACTCGTAACCTTCTGGAGTCGACTTGGTAACAGGGTCTAAAACCATCGTTCTGTCTTTCTGTCTGTTATCCTTTGGAGTTGACTCGGAACCGTCGGGAGTCGACTCGGCAAGCATCAGAGTCGACTCGAAACCTTTTGGAGTCAACTCGCTGATAGTGTTTGAAACTCTTCTTTCTGTCTGTTCTCAGTCGGAGTCGACTCGAGCTTGTGCCAGAACCTTTAAACCACTCGGAGTCGACTCATAATCTTCCGGAGTCGACTCAAGATGCAGACTTTGGTTCAAATTGAGTCTAATATTTATCCAAATTACTTTGAACCAAAGCTTAAGACACTTAACTAGAAATTCACACATATTTGTGTTGGGGTATGTGGAGACCATTGGTGATGAAGAGAATTGAAGGAGAATTAATTCTGCATAGTTCTGTCTGGCGGACTGTCGGAGTCGACTCGAGCTACAATCGAGTCGACTCGGAAACAGTCGAGTCGACTCGAGGCCTGTCGAGTCGACCCGGGAGGAGAAAAGCCGAAAAACCATGTTTCTGTCTGGACTGTCAGAGTCGACTCGAGCTACAGTCGAGTCGACTCGAAGCATCGTCGAGTCGACTCGAGCCATAGTCGAGTCGACCCGAGATCGTGCCAGTTATACTGGAAGTTGTCCAGATGTGCCCGAGTCGACTCGAACTGAAGTCGAGTCGACTCGAGCTCGCAGGAAATCATACGGACGAGTTTCCTTTGGTATTTTTGGTGGCACTTCGACGGCTATGATCATCTGAAGGTCTTGAGACTATATATAGGACTCATGAGAGCCCTAGGGGATAGTGATTGCCGTATATTTGAGAGAGACTCTTGTTTGTGAGGCTAGGGTTCTAGAGAAGAAGAGGATTGGGATCCTACTTCTTGTGCAAAGGGAATTCTGTGTGAATCTCTTGTAGAGCGATCGCTTGTGATCGTTCGGGTGTGTGCTATCTCTGTAATCAGATCATCCTAATTGAGATTTGGAGCGGTGGAGGACGTAGGCTACTTGTAGCCGAACCTCGTTACATCTTTGTGTTTGTTTTGCTATTTTCTTCCTTCTTCTTCCTTTGATCTTTGATAATCCGTTGCGGTGCTCAAGTGTTTTACCCTACTGATACCAGGGGTAATCTTTTGCCCTTCGCAGCGGAAGCGAAGTGGTGATCCTTGAGTCCGGTGTCGAGGGAGCGAGAGAGTGCTTATCCGTTTGCTTCTCTCTTTGCTTGTCCGACGTTGGTGGTTATACCGGTGTGAGTGGGTTCCGGTGCAGGGCGTCGCCAACAAGTGGTATCAGAGCTATTGGTATTCTGCAATGGCGGATGAAGGGAAGTTGCGAATTGAGAAGTTCAATGGCACGAACTTCGGATTTTGGAAGATGCAAATAGAGGATTATCTTTACCAGAAGGATCTCTATTTACCTCTTGGAGGTAGAGCGAAGAAACCAGAGAAGATGTCCGATGAAGACTGGGAGGTCCTCGATCGGAAGACGCTCGGCACCATAAGATTGTCACTTGCATCCCAAGTGGCATTCAACATCAAAAACAAGAAGACGACGATGGAGTTGATGGCAACATTGTCGCGGATGTACGAGAAACCCTCAGCATCAAACAAGGTATTTCTCATGAAGAGGTTGTTTAATCTTCGTATGAAAAATGGCGGCAGCGTAGCAGAATACCTCAACGAGTTCAATGGACTCACGGCCCAGTTGGAGTCAGTGGAGATTAGTTTTGACGATGAGATTCGGGCATTGCTAATCCTCTCCGGATTGCCTGATAGCTGGGAGGGCCTGGTGATGGTGGTGAGCAACTCTTCGGCGACGGGGAAGTTGATCTTTGATGACGTTGTGGGAGTGCTTCTGAGTGAAGAAGCAAGAAGGAAATCTTCTGGAGCTACAGAGTCGTCTGGAAGTGTACTAAACACCTCTGACCGAGGAAGACAAAAGAAGGACAGTCGATTTCAAAGCGACTCGAAGTCGAGATCCAACAGGTCTCGAGCACCTCAGAACAAGGGAGTGAAGTGCTGGAACTGCGGGAAGACGGGACACTTTAGGAGGGACTGCAAATCTCCTAAAGGGAAGCAAGGCGACCACACCGAAGGAGTCAGCAAGGATCTGGCAAATCTTGCTGAAGACGGTGATATGGATGCCCTCGTTCTATCTTTATCTACCTGTGACGAGTCTTGGGTGATAGGCTCGGGCGCGTCTTTCCATGCTACATCCCAACGGAAGCTTCTTGGAGGATATGAGAAGGGAGACTTCAGCAAAGTCTACTTAGGGGATGGAGAGCCTTGCACCATACAAGGAAGGGGAAGCGCAGAAGTGAAGTTGATTTCTGGATCTTCACTTGAGCTTGAGGACGTACGGCACGTGCCTCAACTGCAGAGGAATCTAATTTCTGTTGGACAGTTGGCGAGCCAGGGTACAAGACTATTTTCACAGCTGATCAGTGGAAGATATCCAGGGGTTCGTTGATGGTGGCTAGTGGCAAGAAGGTTGGGACACTTTATATCGCCAACGGCACGGAGAACTCTATTGGAGTTGCTGCAGCAGATGTGGACGCCAAGTTATGGCATTGCAGACTTGGGCACATGAGTTATCAGGGACTGGAGGTGATGCACCAGTTGGGAAAGCTGCAGGGTCTCAGGAGTGTTGAGATGGACTTCTGTGAGGATTGTATTCTCGGAAAGCAGAAGCGTGTTTCATTCAACAAAGAAGGTAAACCTCGGAAGCAAGAAAAGCTAGATCTCGTGCACACGGACGTGTGGGGGCCTGCACCGGTTTCTTCCATTGGTGGATCTCAGTACTATGTTACCTTTATTGATGATGCTACCAAGAAGCTTTGGGTGTTCTTCTTGAAGCACAAGTCAGAGGTATTTGGGGTCTTCAGGAGATGGCAGGCAATGGTAGAACTCGAGACAGAAAGGAGGTTAAAATGCCTGAGATCAGACAACGGTGGTGAGTATTGCAGCAGGGAGTTTGAGGACTACTGTGCAGAGGCTGGGATCGTCAGGCAGAGGACAATTCCAGAGACACCACAACAAAATGGAGTTGCTGAAAGGATGAACAAAACAATTAATGAGCGTGCCAGGAGCATGAGGATACATGCTGGATTGCCACAGCAGTTTTGGGCGGAAGCAGTTAACACTGCTGCCTACTTGATCAACAGAGGGCCATCAAAGAAACTTGAATTTGGGATTCCTGAGGAAGCATGGACAGCGAAGAAGATTGATTTGGCGCACTTACGAGTATTCGGTTGTACCAGTTATGTCCATGTTGATTCCAGTCAAAGAAGCAAACTAGACGCCAAATCAAAGAAGTGCATTTTTGTTGGATACAGAGGTCAACTGTTTGGGTACCGGCTTTGGGATCCCGAACACAGGAAGATCATTCGTAGTAATGATGTGGTATTCAATGAGAAAATGCAGCAGAGCTATGAATCAGAAACAAAACCTGTTGAGCCGTGTTTTGTGGATCCTGAAGAGGAGTCTACAAATTCTGGTCAGAAGACTCAGTCAGAGCAAGAACCTGAAGCATTGGCACCCCCTCCACAACTAAGAAGGTCCACTCGTAGTACTCATGGGAAGCCTCCTCAAAGGTATGATGGGACTCTTAGTTATTTGCTGCTCACAGATAATGGCGAACCTGAATGCTTCACGGAGGCATTGGAGGTTGATACCAGGGAGGAGTGGGGGTTGGCCATGGATGATGAGATGGAGTCATTGGAGCAAAATCAAACATGGGATTTGGTGGATCTGCCCAAGGGGAAGAAAGCACTGTCAAACAAATGGGTTTACAGGCTGAAGGAAGAGCAGAATGGGAAGAAACGGTACAAGGCCAGGCTGGTTGTAAAAGGATTTCAGCAGAGAGCAGGTATCGACTTCACGGAGATCTTTTCTCCTGTAGTCAAGATGAGTTCTATTCGGGCGGTGCTGAGCATGGTGGCAGTAGAGAATCTTCACTTAGAGCAGCTTGATGTGAAGACAGCTTTTCTTCACGGAGATCTCGATGAGGAGATATATATGCAGCAGCCGGAGGGATACGTTGCAGCTGGCACAGGTGACTTGGTTTGCAAATTGAAGAAAAGCCTCTATGGTTTGAAACAGGCGCCCAGGCAATGGTATCTCAAGTTCGATAGTTACATGCTTGAGATAGGATACAGGAGATGTCAGGAGGATCACTGTTGCTACTTCCGGGACTTCGGTACATCTTACATTATCTTGCTATTGTATGTTGATGACATGTTAGTTGCAGGAGCTAGCATGCATGAGATTGCAAAATTGAAGCTGAAGCTGTCAAGAAAATTTGCAATGAAGGATCTAGGAGCAGCGAAACAGATCCTTGGGATGCGGATCAGCAGAGATAGGTCTAAACATATCCTCAGACTATCTCAGACGGAGTACATCAACCGAGTACTCAGAAGATTCTGCATGGAGGGTGCCAAACCTGTTGGCACACCGCTGGGAGCCCACTTTAAGCTTTCAAAAGGGCAAAGTCCGAAGACGCGGGTGGAGGAGCTCAATATGTCAAAAATCCCGTATGCATCGGCAGTGGGGAGCTTGATGTACGCTATGGTGTGTACGAGACCAGACATTGCTCAAGCAGTGGGAGTTGTGAGTCGCTTTATGAGCTGCCCAGGCTTGGAGCATTGGCGCGCGGTCAAATGGATACTGAGGTATCTGAGAGGCACTGAGCACATGTCATTGTGCTATGGAGGTTCTGAGATCCGGCTACAGGGCTCTGTGGACTCAGACATGGCAGGAGACTTGGACGGCAGAAGGAGCACGACAGGGTACTTGTTCACCTTGGACAGTGGAGCCGTCAGTTGGATTTCCAGGTTGCAACCAGTTGTTACATTGTCGACTACGGAGGCGGAGTATGTGGCAGCCACAGAGGCGTGCAAGGAACTAATATGGCTTCAAGGCTTGATGAAGGAGCTTGGAAAGGAGCAGAAGGATTGCATGTTATATTCAGATAGTCAAAGTGCAATTCATCTGGCGAAGAATTCAGCTTTCCATTCAAGGACGAAGCATATTGACATACGGTACCACTTCGTGAGGTCATTGCTCGAGCAGAGACTTGTCAAGTTGGAGAAGATTCATACAAGTCAGAATCCTGCAGATATGTTGACGAAGGTCGTCACGGTGGAGAAGCTGAGGAGTTGTTCAGCTTCTGCTGGTCTTCATGCTTGAAGACGTTGAGGAGGCATCGTACCGATTTCACTAGGATGATCCAGTTTTTTTTTTCAGTGGGAGCACAGAGAAGAACCAAGTAACAAGAGGATATACCCAAGGTCTTCAAGTGAGAGATTGTTGGGGTATGTGGAGACCATTGGTGATGAAGAGAATTGAAGGAGAATTAATTCTGCATAGTTCTGTCTGGCGGACTGTCGGAGTCGACTCGAGCTACAGTCGAGTCGACTCGGGAACAGTCGAGTCGACTCGGAAACAGTCGAGTCGACTCGAGGCCTGTCGAGTCGACCCGGGAGGAAAAAAGCCGAAAAACCATGTTTCTGTCTGGACTGTCAGAGTCGACTCGAGCTACAGTCGAGTTGACTCGAAGCATCGTCGAGTCGACTCGAGCCATAGTCGAGTCGACCCGAGATCGTGCCAGTTATACTGGAAGTTGTCCAGACATGCCCGAGTCGACTCGAACTGAAGTCGAGTCGACTCGAGCTCGCAGGAAATCATACGGACGAGTTTCCTTTGGTGTTTTTGGTGGCACTTCGACGGCTATGATCATCTGAAGGCCTTGAGACTATATATAGGACTCATGAGAGCCCTAGGGGATAGTGATTGCCGTATATTTGAGAGAGACTCTTGTTTGTGAGGCTAGGGTTCTAGAGAAGAAGAGGATTGGGATCCTACTTCTTGTGCAAAGGGAATTCTGTGTGAATCTCTTGTAGAGCGATCGCTTGTGATCGTTCGGGTGTGTGCTATCTCTGTAATCAGATCATCCTAATTGAGATTTGGAGCGGTGGAGGACGTAGGCTACTTGTAGCCGAACCTCGTTACATCTTTGTGTTTGCTTTGCTATTTTCTTCCTTCTTCTTCCTTTGATCTTTGATAATCCGTTGCGGTGCTCAAGTATTTTACCCTACTGATACCAGGGGTAATCTTTTGCCCTTCGCAGCGGAAGCGAAGTGGTGATCCTTGAGTTCGGTGTCGAGGGAGCGAGAGAGTGCTTATCCGTTTGCTTCTCTCTTTGCTTGTCCGACGTTGGTGGTTGTACCGGTGTGAGTGGGTTCCGGTGCAGGGCGTCGCCAACAATTTGCCTGAAACACTAGATTGAATTCATTAGTACAACATAAAATATACTCAAATGCTTTGAGCTCATCAAAATCAAATAGGGGTTTACTCAATCACTCCACAATCTCCCCCTTTTTGATGATGACAAAACATTGAGTATTTGTAAAGTGAATTGCTCATACAAGAAGTGATTCATAGAAAAGTTTTGAAATGAATTCAAATGTCTAGTCATTTAATGTATCCAAAAATTGAAAGCTATGAGTCAGTAAATTCTGAAATTAAAGCTCCCCCTTTCATTTGGAATTATATAAGCCTTCAACTCATGCAATCAATTGTTTGGCTTATATGTTTTTAATGAATTTGCTTTCTTAGAATTTCAGATTCTCCCTCTCAGCATGTGCAATAATTTTGTTTGAATTTTGCTCGAGTTTTCTGAATTTTCATTTAATGTTTTAAACTTTAAATTCTTAATTATAGAAGGGAAAATCTGACGATTTGTTCTTGAATATGATTCAACTAATCTCCGAATATTTCTTAAATAGATTCTAGAGATTACTCCTTGAGGAGCCCCAACAGAGAGATAATGAGCCTCGAGGTATCGAATCCACAAAGACAAATCATATTTTGCTTAAAAAAAATTCTTGTTTAGAGATTCCTTTTACATTCAATGTATCATATTTTCTCCCCCTTTTTGTCATCATAGCCAAAAAGGTGAAGTATCAAAGAATCAATGTAGAAGCACATAACATACAAAGTCATAACACAAAAGACACAATGCTCAATTTTTCAGAAAATGACTTCAGTTCATTGATTACAAAATTTGAGTACATGATGGAAAGTCCAAAAGGACTGTACATGATAATAAAACAAAAGTACAACTAAGGATGTCTAGTGGAAGAGGATGAGGCTCCCATGCTTCGCCGCTGAGCCTGCAAAACTAAACTCATTCCTTCAGACACATTCCCTAGCTGTGCTATAATCTCTGAAGTTGTCGTAGCTTGTGTCTGGGTCAGTTGGATCACATTTGCATTGATTGTGTCAAGCTTGTCTATCAATACATTTGCAAGCCTTTCTGCACCTTAACTTTGCCTTAGCAACTCGAATCTAATATTGTCTCGCATTTGCCTCGTGTCTTCCTTAATAGCTGTAAGGCTCAAGTACTGACCCTGAACTAGACTTCTCAGACTTGACAGCTCCTCCTTTACTTCAACTACTTAGGTCAGTGGAGGGTGCACTGGATATACCTCTCAGCTCCCTCACTATATCATGTCTCAACTCCCGAAGCTGCTCAAGGCTAATCCTGATCTCTAGGGGCTGCTGAGGTGGTGGCACTGTAGAGGGTCCAGCTGAAGTAAATGGCTCAGCAGGGAATGAAGGACCATATGTGGATGGGAAGGTGGAAGGATCTGTGGAATGGCCCTGGTCATGGTCAAAGATAGGTGAGTGATGAGTAGTGGGGTCAGATGGTGTAGATGTGGATATCCTCCTAACCCAAACACCCTCCACCTTATAGAAACCCATGCGGTGGAGAGTCCCCTCACCATATGGTCTGTGTGTCTGAGGGAGCGAGAGGATTCTTCCTCAGGGATAGGGACTTCTAACTTCCTAAAAATGAGTGTAAAAAGCATACCATAGGGGAGACTTAACCTAGGTTTGTCTAGGGATTCACAGATATAGCTATAGATAAGTTTGGGGAAGTCTAGGGGAATGTCATGTAAGATGTTGAACATCAGGGCTAGGTCTTTTTCTGAAATAAAGTCAAACCTACCAGTCTTAGGAAAAAGAGTCCTAGATATGATGCTTAGGAGGAGTCGCATTTCAGCTGAAAGCTGATTTGCAAACACCTCCTCTATAGGGGATTGGGGTGGTCTCCCTAAAATGGTCGTAAGGGCCTCTGTCCTATCAGCTGGATGAGTGGGAGCAATCTCCTCTCGGGAGAGGTGGAGGACTCGAGCAATGAGATCCTCCGAGACAAAAATAGGGACATTTGCTACTGTCCCTTGAATACCACCGCCACCCCGTGTGACGGTCCCATAGAATTCCATAACTAGCCCTGGGTAGGTAGGGAGGTCAAGAGAACAAAAATACTCTAGACTTTGGGCCCTAAGATGATGCCCTAAGGTGAACCCTTCCCGGGAGAGAAAGTCAAAGTTGACTTTTCTCCCGGTAGAGACAACCCTCCCAGCGCACGGACGTGAGAGAACCGACCTAGGCGGAGAAGGAACCGGAGGTGGTGGCCTCACGAGTTCGTTCCGCGCCATGGACCGTCTCTCGGCGCTGCTCGCAGTGAGAGGTCTCTTTCGGCTCGGGACAACGGCTTTTCTAGGCATTTTTGACCTAAATTCGAAGGAAAGACAAGAAGAAAGGGAGAAAATACGGGAAAAACGATGAGAAAATGGGTTGGGGACAAGGTAGGAGATAGGGGTGCAAATGGGTCGGATCGGGTCGGATCCTAGGTGACCCCGATCCAACCCGGTTTTTTGTTCGGGTCCCAATTTTGGACCCGGACCCGACCCGGTTGAAGATCGGGTTGGGTCGGGTCGGGTCCGAGTCGGGTTCGGGTCGGGTCGGGTCCGGGTCTGATTCGGGTCGGGTTCGGGTCCGATCGAGTCTAATTTTTTTGTGCTTTTGGGAAAAAATTTGGGCAAATCTAATTTGGTTATATCGGTGCTGGGTGACCCATGACTTGAAAGACTTGCAATTGAGCTCCAGTCAGAACAGATGACCCATGACTTACTAACTAAGTCGGTCTACAAGCCAAATTTCATATCACACTATTTTTTATCTATATGACTGATTGGACGGAACTCGGTGTCTCCCAGCTCCCCTCTCACGAGGACAAAAAAAATCCCAGACCTTCTTCCAAAATCCAATTCCATTACAGAAAACTGGCACATGACCCATATTCAGTTGCAGTGTTCCCTCACTTTCTCCCTTCAAAAGTTAAAAGAAACAAAAACCAAAAAACAGAAGGAAAAAAAAAAAGGCAGCTACCGAGACACCAGAGGTCTCAACAGTGTAATAGATCGAGAGAGAATCCTGACGGGCCGACGTTCCTTTGGATCCTGTGAACCTATGCTTGTTGCTAACTTGCTATCCTCCCACACTGACCAACAGTACCACAACCCACGCCAAAAAAAAAGAAAAAGAAAAAAAAAAGAAAAGACTTTCTTTTGCTTTTCCTCTCTCTCTCTTCGGGTCCATTCGGGTCGGGTCGGGTCCGTTTGGTAAACCCAGACCCGACCCAGAAAATGATTCGGGTCCAATTTTAGGACCCGACCCGGACCCGCGGGTCCTAAAATTCGGGTCGGGTCGGGTCTACGCGGGTCGGGTCGGATCGGGTCACAGGTCGACCCGACCCATTTGCAGCCTTAGTAGGAGACGACTATAGGGCTTTTATGAATAGTGGCGGCCGAAATAGAAGTGGGAAAAAATATTTCGATTAGGGTTAAAAGATGGATTCTCGACCTCGAGTCGACTCCAGTAAGGCGCGAGTCAACTCGACCTTGAGTTGACTCCTGAATATGCGCGAGTCGACTCGCATACGAGTCGGCTCTTACATTCATTCGAGTCGACTCTAACTCTAGCACATAACCAAAATCTCAGTTAATTTTGTGCCAAAAGAGAGAGAGATATGGAAATCTTTAGAACTTAAGGAATGATTTGATGATCACAGACGTGAAATCCTATATCCAACATAAGCTAATCATCAAAATTACTGAATTAGAGAAGAGTATCACAAGAATGGATCAATCACTCCTAACCCTCTTCTAAGAGTACAAAATCGATCTTCACTCAAGGGTTTTGTGAAGATATCAGCAAGTTGATCATCAGTACAAACAAATTCAAGCATCACACATGATGTCACCATTTAACACATGATCTCTTATGAAGTGATGTCTTATCTCAATATGTTTAGTTCTTAAGTGCTGAATTGGATTTTTAGTTAGATTTATGGTACTTGTATTACACAATTTATGGGAATCTTATCTTGTTTAATGCCATAATCTTCAAGTTGTTGCTTGATCCATAAAATTTGAGCACAACAACTTCCGACAGCAACATATTCGGCTTCCGCCGTAGATAGTGCAACCGAGTTTTGTTTCTTGCTAAACTATGAAATTAAGTTCTCTCCTAAAAATTGACATAACCCGCTAGTGCTTTTTTATCAAGTTTACAACCAACGAAGTCGGAATCAGTGTACCCTATTAAGTTTATGCTTGATTTTTTAGAGTACCATAAACCTATGTTTTTTATTCCTATTAGATATTTAAAAATTCTCTTAACTGCAATTAGGTGTGATTCCTTAGGATTAGATTGATACCTAACACATATGCATACACTAAACATGATATCAGGTCTACTTGCTGTAAGATATAATAAAGATCCGATCATACCTCTATAAAGCTTTTGATCTACTGACTTACCTAATTCATCTTTGTCTAGTTTGCATGATGAGCTCATGGAAGTGCCAATCAACTTGTTTCCATCCATATCAAATTTTTTCAGCATTTTCTTGATGTACTTAGCTTGATTGATGGAAATTTCTTTCTTAGATTATTTGATTTGAAGTCCGAGGAAGTAATTCAATTCTCCAATCATGCTCATCTCAAATTTACTCTGCATTAATTCAGCGAATTCTTCGCAAAGACGATTGTTAGTAGCACCGAAAATAATATCATCTACATAAATCTGCACTACCAATATATCTTTGTTTTTCTTTTTTAAAAATAAGGTTGTATCAACATTTCCTCTAGAGAATTCATGGTCTAATAGAAATTTGCTAAGTCTTTCATACCATGCTCTAGGGGCTTGTTTTAGACCATAAAGTGCTTTATTTAATTTGTAGACATGGTTGGGGTATTGATGATTTTCAAAACCAGAGGATTGTTCTACATAAACCTCCTCATTAATATACTCATTCAAGAAAGCACTTTTTATATTCATTTAAAATAATTTAAAATCTTTATAACATGCAAATGCTAGTAACAATCTAATTGCCTCAAGTCTGGCCATAGGAGCAAAAGTCTCATCAAAGTCTATACCTTCTTCTTGATTATAGCCCTTTGCTACTAATCTAGCCTTGTTCCTAACCACAACTCTATTTTCATCAAATTTATTTTTGTATATCCATTTAGTTCCAATTATTGAGTATTCAGAGGGTCTTTCAACTAAGTTCCATACTTTGTTTCTTGTAAATTGGTTAAGTTCCTCTTGCATAGCATTTATCCAATTTACATCACTTTCAGTTTCTTCAATATTTTTAGGTTGTAAATGTGAAACAAATGCAAGATGATTATTTAAGTTTCTAAGAGAGACTCTAGTTCTAACAGGCTGAGATGGATCATCTAAGATTAACTCTTTAGGATGATCGTGAGCATACCTCCAAGCCTTTGTAAGCTCATGTTCAGCAATTACCTCTTGACTTGTTGAAGTCTCTTCAATTTGCTTCGGTTCATCCTCTTGTAAGGTCATGTCATCCATCTTTTCTTCGAGTATCCCTGCATCATCATCAAAAGCTACTCTCTTACTAGAGGAAGCATCATTAGTCTCATCAAAAACAACATGAATTGACTCTTCAATAACAAGAGTTCTTTTGTTGAAGACTCTATATGCCCTAGTTGATGTAGAGTACCCCAAAAAGATACCTTCATCAGATTTGGAATCAAATTTTTCTAGATTATCTTTTCCATTATTATGAATAAAACACCTACAACCAAAAATATGAAAATAGTTTACTTTGGGCTTTCTATCTCTTCAAAGTTCATAAGGTGTTTTCTTTACTATTGGTCTCAATAAAACTCTATTTAGTATATAACATGATGTGTTAATAGCCTAACCCCAAAAGTACTTTGGAAGATCACTTTCACATAGCATGGTCCAAGCCATTTTCTCTAGGGTTCTATTCTTTCTTTCAACCACTCCATTTTGTTGTGGAGTCCTAGGTGCAGAAAAATTATGAGTTATCCCCTTTTTACTACAAAATTTTTCAAATAGATGATTTTCAAATTCCGTTCCATGATCACTTCGAATAGTTATAACTGAAGCATTTCTTGCATTAGTAACTTCCTTATAGAATTTCTTAAATACTGAAAATGCTTCATCTTTATGAGCTAAAAATATGATCCATGTGTATCTAGAAAAATCATCTACAATAACAAGACCATACTTGTTTCCACCAAGACTTGTGGTCCTAGTTGGTCCAAAAAGATCCATGTGAAGTAGCTCAAGGAGTCTAGTAGTAGAGACACAATTTATAGATTTAAAAGAACTTCTAGATTATTTGCCAAATTGACACGCTCTACAAATTTTATTTTTCTCAAATTTTAGCTTTGGCAAACCAATCACAGAATTTCTTTTAACTAATTTAGATAGTGTATCCATACTTGTATGACCTAATTTACGGTGCCATAACCAACTTGCATCATTGACCTTAGTATCACTAGCTACTAAGCAGCGGCTATTTTTGGCAAGATCTTTAAGATCTACTACATAAACATTGTCACGTCTTAGTCCTTTAAACACTAAGCTATTGTCAATTGAGTTGGTTATGATGCACATAGTTGGCTTAAACAAAACATCAAAATCTCTATCGCATAATTGACTAACACTAAGTAAGTTATGCTTGAGACCATCTACAAACCGAACATTATCAACAAAGGTTGAAGGCGTGATTTGTATTTTACCGATACCAATGATGTGACCTTGGTTATTGTCTCCAAAAGTCATCGCGCCTCCTTTTTTAGACTATAGGGTGAAGAATTGCTCCTTGTCACCCATCATGCGTCTTGAGCAGCCACTATCCAAGTACCAACAGTGTTTATTGAGCTTGGCTACAAGACATTCCTACACAAAGAAATCATACAATCTTAGGTACCCAAGTTTTCTTGGGTCCTTCAAAGTTAGTTGTGTTAGTTCCTTTTGGAACCCAAATCATTTTAATCTTTCTTTTAGCTTCTGTTTTTCTATGATTACATATATTAACTTTATGTCCTACTTTACCACAATAAAATCAGGTCACATTCTTAATTTTACTTTCACCGGCTTTTACAAAAAAAATTTTAAGTAGTTTTTGCTTGTTATTAGGCTTATACCCTAACTCGGCTCTATTAAACACAACTCTTTGACTATTAAGGATCATTTCTAGTTTTTCAGAGCTATAGGTAAATTTCTCTACAATAGGTTTATATTTTTCAAGTTCTTTGGTTAATCTCAAGTTTTCTTCACTCACTGATTTAACATTAGTAATTGAATTATCTTTTAAAGTATGATTACTGTTTTTAAGTTCTGAAATTTCCTTAGTTAGTCTTTCTTTATCTTTGATTAAGACATCAGTTTTTTGAGTTAGCAATTGGGACCTTGTTTTAAGTTCTAAATTTTTTTTGACTAAAGAATTCTTATCCTTAATTAATTTATCATTTTTATGAATGTAAGATTGATTAGTTAGCTTTAATGTTTTATTTTTAAAGTTTAGTGTTCTATATTCATCCATTAGTTCATTAAAGGCAGCATACAATTCTTCAAATGTAAAGTCTAAATGAGTTTCAGATATTACCTCATTTTCGTTTGCCATAAAATAGAAATTAGCCTTCTCCTCTTGTTCTTCTTCCGATGATGATGATGATTTATCGGAGTCAGTCCATATGGTGACAAGAGCTTTCTTCTTCTTGTGTTTGTTGCCCTTCTTCAGTAAGGGGCAGTCGGCTCTAAAATGACCAGGCTTCTTGCATTCATAGCATCCGGTTCCCTCACTTTCTCTTTTCTTACCTTTATCCTTGTTGAAGGAATTCGAGGGAACTCTCTTTTTATGGAAGGATTTCTTCCTATTGATGAATCTTCTGAATTTCCGTACAAGGAGAGCCTCTTCATTATCTTCATCATTTTCTTCTTCTTCACTGCTAATACTGCAAGAAATATCTTTGTTAGACGAAGTAGACTTGAGGGCAATTACCTCTTTCTTGTGGAAGGATTCTTCCTCGCTGTGTTGTTTCATTGTGAGCTCATGTGTCATTAGAGATCCAAAAAGCTCTTCGAGTGGCAGCTTGTTCAAGTCTTTTGCTTCTTGGACTGCCGTGACCTTGGCTTCCCATGACCTTGGTAAGGAGCGAAGAATTTTTCTGACAAGATCACTGTTAGTATAACTTTTGCCAAGGCTTTTTAAGCCGTTGACAATGTCAGTAAATCTTGTGAACATGCTAGAGATGGTTTCATTAGACTCCATTTTAAATAGTTCATATTTGTGAACTAGCATGGTAATTTTAGATTTCTTGACTTGATTTGTGCCCTCATGGGTCACTTCAAGTCTATCCCATATCTCTTTTGCAGAATTACACGTAGAGATTCTATTGAATTCATTAGGGTACAAGGCACAATAAAGAACATTTATTGCTTTGGCATTTAGTTGTGCCTTTCTTCCATCATTATCATCCCAATCTTTTTCAAACTTGGGTATAGCAATATTATCAACATAGATAGAAGGAATATATGGTCCATTAATTATGATGCTCCAAACATCATAATCTTGGGCTTGAATAAATATTCTCATTCTAGCCTTCCAATAGGTATAGTTAGCTCCATTGAACAATAGAGGCCTATTGGTGGATTGCCCATTACTAAGGGAAGATCCAAAAGGGGTTGTCATCTTAATCTTTAACTTTTTTTAAGGATTGGAACACCAATCGATATAAGAGCACCTGCTCTGATACCACTTGTTTCCCAAGGAGACAACCCAAGAGGGGGGGTGAATTGGGTTTTAATTAAATATTGACCAATTAAAAGTATAATGAGTAACTAACTAAAACTATTGCAAGCAAATTAGTTAGTTTAATAGATGCAGTGAGTGAAGAGAGAGAAAAAAACAATCAGCCAATACAAACACAATAAAGTTTATAGTGGTTCGGAGCCAACTCTTGCTCCTACGTCCACTCTCCAAGCTGCACTTGAGAGTTCACTATAATCCCTAGGATTACAGCCGGTTGTTTTATAAGCTCACAACCCAACTTGTTGTTTTAACGAGTTTACAAGGAACTCGGTCGGTTTTCACAGGCTCACCGACTAGAACCACCCGATTATTTTTCTGGGTTCACAATCAAACTCAGTTAGTTTTTCTCGGTTCACCAACCACAACCTTACACCGTTGGTTTTATCTTTGGCTCACCAACAAACCTTGCAACCCTTGATTCAATCCCCTGATTGAATCAAGTAAGAAAAACAAAGTTTAAGTGTTCACAGAGAAAGCTTCTAAAAAGCAGATGTGAGTGCAATATAAACAGAGTAAAGTTAGAAACCCTCAAACAGATTTTAGATGGGGAAGTAGGGGCTTCTCGATTTCTGAGTGTCCTCTTGAAAGCACTGAAGGTTGAAGGACAGTAGGAGAGCCTTGAATGCAAAGGAAGTGCTTTTCGGAATGAGTTGAATGCTCTTCTTCCTTCTTTTTCTTGGATTTCCTCTCTTGAAGCTCTTGGTGTTTGAAATGCATTAATGCTCAGATTGAATGGCTTACTACTTGTCTACTACTGTTCACTCTGGCTATTTAAGTGGTTCCATTTGAAAACTAGCTGTTAGAGACTGATTTGGAGCCGTTCTGTTCGGTCTGCACATCCTGACAATATATCCGTTGGGATCGGAGTCGACTCGTGTGATCTGGAGTCGACTCGTCTGTTGCTGGAGTCGACTCATGCTTTACTGGAGACGACTCGCCCGTTGTTCAGGATTTGAATTAAAGTGCTTGTCCCGTCCTGGAGTCGACTTGGACCAAACCTCGAGTCGACTCGTGTGATCTGGAGATGACTCGGGCACTAGGAGTCGGCTCATTCTCAGGGTTCCAGAAATCCATCTTTCTATTTTTCTTCCTCGAGTCGACTCGGGTCTTCTTGGAGTCGACTCGGCTCTCTTGAGAGGCGACTCGAGATCTTCGGGAGACGACTCATTCTAAGAGTCCAAAAAACCGATTCTCTGTCTATTGAACTGATCTGTCTCGGAGTCGACTCGCGCTTTGTTGGAGTCGACTCGGCTGACTAGGAGGTCGACTCTGAACTCTTGGAGTCGACTCGTTCACAGGGTTTCCGAGATTGGTTCTCTGTCTTTCAGACTGCTTTTCTCTGGAAATCGACTCGGACATAACTAGGAGTCGACTCGCCAAACATCGGAGTCGACTCATAACCTTCTGGAGTCGACTCGGTAACAGGGTCTAAAATCCATCATTCTGTCTTTCTGTCTGTTACCCTTTGGAGTCGACTCGGAACTGTCGAGAGTCGACTCGGCAAGCATCGGAGTCGACTCGAAACCTTTTGGAGTCGACTCACTGATAGTGTTTGAAACTTTTCTTTCTGTCTGTTCTCAGTCGGAGTCGACCGTAGAGTATCGGAGTCGACTCGAGCTTGTGCCAAAACCTTTAAACCACTCGGAGTCGACTCGTAATCTTCTGGAGTTGACTCGGGATGCAGACTTTGGTTCAAATTAAGTCTAATACTTATCCAAATTACTTTGAACCAAAGCTTAAGGCACTTAACTAGAAATTCACACGTATTTGCCTGAAACACTAGATTGAATTCATTAGTACAACATAAAATATACTCAAATGCTTTGAGCTCATCAAAATCAAATAGGGGTTTACTCAATCACTCCACAGATGTCATTTTCTATTAAGAGAATATCATCCACATACAAAATAAGAAATACAATCACTGAACTGTTAGCCCATTTATATATGCAAGGTTCTTCTTCATTCTTAATGAAATCATATGTTCTGATCACTTTATCAAAACGTATGTTTCAACTCCGAGAAGCTTGCTTTAATCCATATATGGATCTCTAAAGCTTGCATACCTTTGATTCATTTGCAGATGTAAAATCTTCAGGTTGTATCATATACACCTCTTCTTCCAAATCTCCATTTAAGAAGACGGTTTTCACATCCATCTGCCAGATTTTATAATTAAAATGTGCTGCTAGCGCAAGCATAATCCGAACGGATTTGAGCATTGCTACGGAAGAAAATATTTCATCATAGTCAATACTGTTGCTGGTGGTCCAAACCGAGAACGATTGGCACAGCGGTGTGAACGGGGTTCCCTTTGAGTTGCTTTGGCTGCGCTCCGCCCTCCGCCGTGAAACCTGCAAGCAAGCCTCGCACCACCACCGGGGTAGTGGGGGCCCTCCGACGATCAAGTCAGAGGAGATCGAAGGAGAAGGAGAAGGAGAAGGTAGCAGGTGAGATGATACTCTGGAAGATATATCTTACCCTCCCCCTTCCCCCCCAGCCTCATATATATCAGGCTGGGGGGTTTTTCCGGGGATTTGTCATCGTGTGGCACGATGGGGCTGCCACTGACATGGCCGTTACAGGGCGTCGTGGGGCAGCGCTGGGTACAGCCATGGCAGGGCATAGTGGAGCTCCGCTTTGTACGGCTGTTACAGGGGATCGTGGGGCAGCGCCGGATACGGCCGTGGCAGGGAGTAGTGGAGCAGGGGGCCGCGGCGTGCCTCAGAGGAACAGTCTGTTGTTGTCGAGAGATTGCCGACTCGGGGTCGGATTGCTGGATCAAGGGGCAGCCGACTCGGGGTCGGATTGCTGGTTCAAGGGGCAGCCGACTCGGGGTCGGGCTGCGGAGCCGAAGATATCCGACCCGAGGTCGGATTGCTGGATCAAGGGGCAGCCAACTCGGGGTCGGGCTGCGGAGCTGAAGATATCCGACCCGAGGTCGGATTGCTGGATCAAGGGGCAGCCGACTCGGGGTCGGGCTGCGGAGCTGAAGATATCCGACCCGAGGTCGGATTGCTGGATCAAGGGGCAGCCGACTCGGGGTCGGGCTGCGGAGCTGAAGATATCCGACCCGAGGTCGGATTGCTGGATCAAGGGGCAGCCAACTCGGGGTCGGGCTGCGGAGCTGAAGATATCCGACCCGAGGTCGGATTGCTGGATCAAGGGGCAGCCGACTCGGGGTCGGGCTGCGGAGCTGAAGATATCCGACCCGAGGTCGGATTGCTGGATCAAGGGGCAGCCTACTCGGGGTCGGGCTGCGGAGCCGAAGATATCCGACCCGAGGTCGGATTGCTGGATCAAGGGGCAGCCGTAGTCTTCCTGGGCGCGCGTGCCGGTCACGTGGGGCATGGTGGCTAAGTTTCCCCGTAACAGTAGCCCCTCACTTCCGAGCCTGGAACCAGGAGGCGAACGGGTGAAGGGAGTGATGCTTCGAGATTGCCGCCATCCCTCGGAAAGGCGCGCGCTCCGAGCTCCCCGCCCCTTTTTTTTATGGCGTATGGCGGTTGTCGCTGATCTGGCGGTCTGTGGATTTCGGCGGACATCCTTCCTTAATGGCGTCGATTCGCCTTTGGGGCGAGAACGATCCTTCGGTAGCCAGGCGTCCTCTGGCGTCACCGAGGCGTCACCCGCCTTTCTGCCTATTTAACCGGGGGCCCTCCCCCGTCCGCCTTTCTCTTCACAGGCATCCTCGAGTTTCTCCCTTGTGCTGTTGCCGTTGCCGTCGGACTGTTCGTTCGCTCCTCCTTTGACGCTATCGGAGCCGTTCTTCCTTCCCTTCGCGGACGTGCTCGCCGTTTCCGATCCAGGAGTTCCTCCAAGCTGACCCTCTGTACTTTTTCTTTGTTCTTTTCTTTGTATGTTGGCGTTTTGCCATGTTGTACGGGTCTCGGCACTGATGCAACGAAAGTTAATGCAAACAAAGTGTTTCCTCATTTCACTTTCGTCCTTCCTCTTTTTAACTCTTGGTAGCGTCTCGCCGACTCCTGACTCTTGAAGTTCCTCCGGCACTAGGCCAGGCATCCGAGGGTTAGGCCTCAGGAAATCCTTCCGGCGCTAGGCCAGGCATCCGAGGGTTAGGCCTCAGGAAATTCTTCCGGCGCTAGGCCAGGCATCCGAGGGTTAGGCCTCAGGAAATTCTTCCGGCGCTAGGCCAGGCATCCGAGGGTTAGGCCTCAGAAAATTCTTCCGGCGCTAGGCCAGGCATCCGAGGGTTAGGCCTCAGGAAATTCTTCCGGCGCTAGGCCAGACATCCGAGGGTTAGGCCTCAGGAAATTCTTCCGGCGCTAGGCCAGGCATCCGAGGGTTAGGCCTCAGGAAATTCCTCCGGCGCTAGGCCAGGCATCCGAGGGTTAGGCCTCAGGAAATTCTTCCGGCGCTAGGCCAGGCATCCGAGGGTTAGGCCTCAGGAAATTCATCCGGCGCTAGGCCAGGCATCCGAGGGTTAGGCCTCAGGAAATTCTTCCGGCGCTAGGCCAGGCATCCGAGGGTTAGGCCTCAGGAGATTCATCCGGCGCTAGGCCAGGCATCCGAGGATTAGGCCTCAGGAAATTCTTCCGGTGCTAGGCCAGGCATCCGAGGGTTAGGCCTCAGGAAATTCCGCTCGTTGGTCGGCCAAGGTTGGCGCAAGCCGAGGCGACCGGTCGGGGCTTCAGGCTAGTCTGCTCCCGGGATGATCATCGGGTTAGCCTGGCATCCGAGGGCCGAGCCTCGAGGAATTTCGCTCATTGGTCGGCCAAGGCTGGCGCAAGCTGAGGCGACCGGTCGGGGCTTCAGGCTAGTCTGCTCCCGGGATGATCATCGGGTTAGCCTGGCATCCGAGGGCCGAGCCTCGGTAAATTCCGCTCGTTGGTCGGCCAAGGCTGGCGCAAGCCGAGGTGACCGGTCGGGGCTTCAGGCTAGTCTGCTCCCGGGATGATCATCGGGTTAGCCTGGCATCCGAGGGCCGAGCCTCGGGAAATTCCGCTCGTTGGTCGGCCAAGGCTGGCGCAAGCCGAGGTGACCGGTCGGGGCTTCAGGCTAGTCTGCTCCCGGGATGATCATCGGGTTAGCCTGGCATCCGAGGGCCGAGCCTCGGGAAATTCCGCTCGTTGGTCGGCCAAGGCTGGCGCAAGCCGAGGCGACCGGTCGGGGCTTCAGGCTAGTCTGCTCCCGGGATGATCATCGGGTTAGCCTGGCATCCGAGGGCCGAGCCTCGGGGAATTCCGCTCGTTGGTCGGCCAAGGCTGGCGCAAGCCGAGGCGACCAGTCGGGGCTTCAGGCTAGTCTGCTCCCGGGATGATCATCGGGTTAGCCTGGCATCCGAGGGCCGAGCCTCGGAGAATTCCGCTCGTTGGTCGGCCAAGGCTGGCGCAAGCCGAGGCGACCGGTCGGGGCTTCAGGCTAGTCTGCTCCCGAGATGATCATCGGGTTAGCCTGGCATCCGAGGGCCGAGCCTCGGGGAATTCCGCTCGTTGGTCGGCCAAGGCTGGCGCAAGCCGAGGCGACCGGTCGGGGCTTCAGGCTAATCTGCTCCCGGGATGATCATCGGGTTAGCCTGGCATCCGAGGGCCGAGCCTCGGAGAATTCCGCTCGTTGGTCGGCCAAGGCTGGCGCAAGCCGAGGCGACCGGTCGGGGCTTCAGGCTAGTCTGCTCCCGGGATGATCATCGGGTTAGCCTGGCATCCGAGGGCCGAGCCTCGGAGAATTCCGCTCGTTGGTCGGCCAAGGCTGGCGCAAGCCCAGGCGACCGGTCGGGGCTTCAGGCTAGTCTGCTCCCGGGATGATCATCGGGTTAGCCTGGCATCCGAGGGCCGAGCCTCGGGGAATTCCGCTCGTTGGTCGCGCGCCTATCACTTGCCGCTCGACGGGGTTTCTCCGTGGCCAGCTGCGATCGTATTTCTCCTCCTCTCGACGCGTCGCCTGGGGAACACCAGAAGACTATTAAATGCTAATTGAGGCGTTACCTGGGAAATCGGATCGGCCAGTTGCTGCTTGCGAGGAGTGCCAGTTAAGCGGCCGCGATACGCGCGTTCTTCGAGGCGGATGCGGCCTGGGCGCGTGCGGAGATACGTGTGCCGTGGGATACACGCCGCCCGGAGTGTCCTGCATGAAGAATGCAATTAAGGAGAACGACGCTTAGGAGGTCGTGGGAGGATACGCCTCGAGAGCCGGAACGGCTCCGGATTCGATGCGCCCGCATTTATTGGAGCCACCCGCATCGGAACGACCGGGGGGCCACAGTTTGGCTATAAATATAAGTGCAGGTGCGGTGGAGCCTGCCAAGCCGGAGCTGTTCAGGTCGCCATGGATCGTGGACCTCCTCTCCGGTGCGTGGCTGGGAAGCCCCTGCCGGAAGAACGGGAGGTGCGCCCCTCGCGACTTCCGCCAACTAGCCGTTTCATCTGGGATCAACGAGGAGGTTCTCCCCGGCGGAACTCCGCTCTAGGCGTTTCATCCGGGATCACATCCCCCCTCCTTTCAGCCCCGCCTCCCGATTGAGCTCTGCGCCAGACGCTTCATCCGGGATCGCGCCTCCTCGCGCTCTTCTCCCTTGTATTCCTTCCCTCCCCTTCTCCTGGGGAGGACCAGAATATCCCTTGGAGGTGGCGTTCCTCTGGAGGCAGCGGGAACTTCTTCTGCGGCGGCTCCTCATCTTTTTCGTGAGGCGTCGATGGCGCCTCCGGGGGGAAGCACCCACGCCCGGTGGGATTGCAGCTGCTTCGGATGGAGGGTTCGGGA
The DNA here is from genome assembly GCF_051530095.1 of Phoenix dactylifera. Lineage (NCBI taxonomy): Eukaryota > Viridiplantae > Streptophyta > Magnoliopsida > Arecales > Arecaceae > Phoenix > Phoenix dactylifera. Next base: position 33,325,259 of record NC_143193.1, on the reverse strand, counting down.
TCCCAGATCTTCAGCTCCACGGAGTCTCCACCTCTTCCTTGTTTTCTTTACTCCCCAATTTCCCTCTGGGAATTCTTTGTAATCACACGAACACACCGTTGTAACCAGAAATTATTGAAATGAAAAGAATTATACATTTTTTGAACTGTCTTCCTGGCTTTGTCGTTCTACTGGTAATACGCCCGCAGGTTAGCGGAATTCCAGCTCCTCGAAATTTCTCGACCATCTAGGGCCTCCAATTGGTAGGAGCCAGGTCGGTTTACCCAGCGAACCCTATACGGGCCTTTCCAATTTGGCGCCAGCTTCCCACCTTCCGCGGGTTGAGATGCTTTGGCTCGCCTTAGCACCAGATCTCCGATTCTGAAAAGTTTCGGTCGGACCTTGGAGTTATAATATCGGGCCACCCTCCGCTGATACATCGCCATCCGAACCTGCGCTATTTCTCTTGCTTCTTCCAAGAGGTCCAAGTTCCCTCGGAGTTGCTCCGAATTGGCCTCGGGTCGGTGCGCGGCCACCCGGGGCGAGGGGAGTCCGAGCTCCACGGGAACAACCGCTTCCGTGCCATAGGTTAGGCTGAAAGGTGTCTCCCCGGTAGGGGTCCGATGCGTGGTCCGATACGCCCAAAGGACATTCTCGAGTTCTTCGACCCAAGCTTGCCCCGTCCGACCGATTCGCGCCTTAATTCCTTGGAGGATTGTCCGATTTGTGACCTCGGCCTCACCGTTGGTTTGGGGATGCGACACAGATGTGAACCGATGCTCGATCCCGAACTCCTCGCAGAAATCACGGAAATGCTTGTTGTCGAACTGTCGACCATTATCCGAGATGAGGACTCGGGGTACCCCAAATCGGACAATGATGTTTTTCTTCACGAACTTCCGGACTTGCGCTTCCGTGATAGTGGCCAGCGGCTCTGCCTCCACCCACTTGGTGAAGTAGTCAATTGCAACAATCAAGAATTTCCGCTGGGCTGAAGCGACGGAAAATGGTCCGAGGATATCCATTCCCCACTGTGCGAAGGGCCAGGGTGCGGTGATTGGTGCCAAGGGGACAGAAGGGACTCTCTGGACGTTGGCGTGGCACTGGCAGGCATCGCATTTCCGTACATGATCCTTTGAGTCCTCCAACAAGGTAGGCCAATAATAGCCTTGCCTCATGATCTTGTGCGCCAAGGACCTAGCCCCCAAGTGCGATCCGCAAACGCCCTCGTGGACTTCGCCGAGGACGTAGGCCGCCTCCGAGGGACGGAGGCACCTTAAGAGGGGGGCGGTAAACGAGGTCCGATACAGCCTCCCTTCATAGAGTACGTAGTGGGCGGACTTCTTGACAAGTCGCCGAGCTTGATTTTCGTCTTCAGGGTGGATCCCTTCGGCGAGGTAGGCGACGAGCGGGTCCATCCAAGACGGCTCCGGATCAATCGCTATCACCGCTCCAGCCTCGCCGATGCTCGGGGCCTCCAGGGTCTCCAGGTAGATTGCCCTCGACAAGTTGTGCGCCTCTGCGCTCACCAAGCGGGACAACCTGTCGGCCCTAGCATTTTCGCTTCTGGGGACCTGCTGGATGTCGACACTGCCGAGATCGGGAATGAGTGCTTGCACCTTCCGGACATAGTTCTGCATGGTCGGGCTCCGGGCCTCGAACTCCCCACGGACCTGCCCGACCACCAGCTGGGAGTCGGTGAAGACCTTCAAACGCCGGATGCCGAGCTCCCTGGTGAGTTTGAGTCCCGTGACTAGGGCCTCGTACTCCGCCTCGTTGTTGGTCACTGGAAATCCAAATCTCAAGGCATACTCGGCTATCACTCCATCAGGACTGGTAAGGACCAGCCCGGCTCCTCCACCCTTGGGGTTCGACGACCCATCGATGTGAAGCGTCCAGGTCGGGAGGTCGAGGCTGGGCGTTTCCGGCGGTCTAGGTTCCGCCTCCTGCACCGTGCACTCAGCGAGGAAATCCGCGAGCACCTGGGCCTTGATGGCGGGTCGAGGCTGGTAGCGGATGTCGAACTCACCGAGTTCTATTGCCCACTTCACCAGCCGTCCCGCATTCCCGGGGTTGCTGAGGATCTGTCGTAGTGGTTGATCAGTTAAGAGGGTGACAGAATGGGCCTGGAAATAGGGGCGGAGTCTCCTGGTCGCGGTCAGCAGCGCGAAGGCGATCTTCTCAGCCTTCGTATACCGCGTCTCGGCATCCTGTAGGACCCGGCTGATGTAGTACACGGGCTTCTGGAGCTTTGCCTCTTCCCGAACCAGCACCGCACTGACCGCGGTTGGGGAGACCGCCAGATAGAGGTAGAGCATCTCCCCTTCTTGCGGCTTGGACAGTAGGGGAGGAGACGCTAGGTATTCCTTGAGCTGGTCGAATGCTGCTTGACATTCGGCCGTCCAGAGGAAGTCTTTCGGGCGTTTTAACACCTTGAAGAATGGTTGGCAGCGTTCGGCCGATTTTGCCACAAATCGTCCAAGCGCGGCGACCCTTGCAGCGAGCTCCTGAACCTCCTTTACTTTGGTCGGAGGGGACATACCTTGGATGGCCTTGATTTTGTCCGGGTTGGCTTCGATACCCCGCTGGTTGACAATGAAATCGAGGAACCTCCCGGCCGAAGCGCCGAAGGCGCACTTCGCTGGGTTCAGCTTCATGCGAAACTTCCGCAAGGTGGTGAAAGTCTCCTCCAAATCCGCGATGTGCTGGTCTGCATGGCGGCTCTTCACCAGCATATCGTCCACGTACACCTCCATGTTCCGGCCGATTTGCTCTTTGAAGATTTTGTTGACGAGGCGCTGGTAAGTGGCGCCAACATTCTTCAGACCGAAGGGCATTACCTTGTAGCAGTACAGCCCCCGGTCTGTTATAAAGGCAGTTTTCTCCTCGTCCTGTGGGGCCATCATTATCTGGTTGTAACCGGAGAAGGCGTCCATGAAAGACAGCAGCCGATATCCGGAAGTCGCGTCGACCAGTTGGTCTATTCGCGGAAGCGGAAAGCTATCCTTAGGGCACGCCTTGTTCAGGTCGGTATAGTCGACGCACATCCTCCACTTCCCGCTCGCCTTCCGGACAAGTACAACATTTGCCAGCCACTCGGGGTAGCTTACCTCCCTTATGAATCCTGCCTCCAAGAGCTTGTCTACCTCCTGGTCGACCACCCGGATCCGATCCGGGGCACGGTGTCTCTTCTTCTGCTTTATTGGTCGGTGGGTCGGGTCGACGTTGAGGGCGTGAGAAATGACCTCCGGATCGATCCCAGGTACATCGGCCGCCGACCAGGCAAATACATCGATATTGGCTCGGAGGAATTCCACCAACCGGGCTCGAGCTCCCGGATCGAGATTGGCGCCGACCCGGACCGCCCGGTCGGGGCGGCCTTCCTCGAGGGGGACTTCGACCACACCCTCGGCCGGCTCCCCCTGCCGCAAGGCCACCTCGTCTCTGGCATCATGGGACTCGACGCTTAGGGCTTCCACGGGCTTCTTCCCTTTGAGGGTTGCTAGAAAACATTGCCGTGCGGTCGGTTGGTCACCTCGGACCTCTCCGATCCCGACCGCCGTGGGGAACCGCATGAGCAAGTGGTACGTGGAGACCACCGCGCGAAGGGCGTTCAGCCCGGGTCGCCCGAGGATAGCGTTGTAGGCCGAGGGAACACGGACGACCAAGAACCCGAGTCGCACCGTGGCTTCTGCGGGTGCGACGCCCGCAGTCACAGGCAGCTCAACGACACCTTCCGCCGGGACAGCGTCACCGGTGAATCCTACGAGGGGGGTGGACATTTTGTGCAACAACTGTCTGGACAAGCTCATCTTTTGGAAGGCCTCGTAAAACAAAATATCAGCTGAGCTTCCACTATCCACAAGAACACGCCTTACATCATAGTTTGCCATAGTGAGGGAGATCACCATGGCGTCATCGTGGGGAGTCTGAACCCCCTTTACATCCTCATCAGAAAAGGTGATTACATTGCCGACCCTCTGCCTCTTTTCGACGGCCGTCCCTGACGCTTCCGTCGAGCCCCCTGCATTCCTCACGGGCCGAGAGCAGCCCTCAGTGATAGTGTGGATCACGCCCGCAACAGGTCGATTCTGCTCCCGAGGCTCCGGAGGAGCCGGGTCGGCCGGACGCGGGTCTGCGGGGGGACGTCGGTCGCTCACATATCGACCGAGACGCCCCCAACGGATAAGAGCCTCGATCTCGTCCCGAAGCTGGAAGCAGTCCTCTGTGTCGTGGCCGTGGTCTCGGTGGTACTCACAGTACGCCCGGGAGGGCCTCTTTCCAGGGATCCTTCGTATCTGTCTCGGGGCCGGGAGGTCCTCCCGCCCCTTGATCTCCATAAGGATCTGGGCCCGGGGAGTCAGGAGAGGGGTGTACCGGTTGAAACGTCGGGGCGGAGAACGAGGGCGTGGGGCGCCGTGGTTCTTCGCCGGCGACGGGCTTCTGCGCCGACGCTGGGGCGTCGGGCTCCTCCTCTGGCGTGCCTCTTTCCGCCTTTTCTTCCCAAGCTTTGGAGGGATCTCGGCAGCCTCCTTGCTCCGGTGGGTGGCCGCCTCCTCGGCGTCCGCATACTGGTTCGCCCGGGACAACAGCTCTGGGAAGCTCCGCGGCAGGCGTTTGTCCAGGGAGAAGGTGAGCCTGCCCTTCCGGAAGCCACGCTTCAGGGCTGAAAGAGCTACCTCCTGACTCAGGTTCCGGACCTCCAGCGTAGCCCTGTTGAAGCGGGTAAGATAATCCCGCAGGCTTTCTCCCTCGTTTTGCCGGACGTCAAAGAGGGAGTCGGAGACCAGTCGCCGCCGGCTACTGACGGCGAAATGAGTGATGAAGAGGCGAGTGAACTGGTCGAAAGACCGGATTGAGTCAGCCTCCAGCCCGGCGAACCACGCCCTCGCCGGGCCACGGAGGGTTGCCGGGAAGGCCTTGCAGAGAAGGGGATCTGATGCTCCGTGGAGGAGCATAAGGGTCCTGAAACTCTCGACGTGTGTGGAGTGATTGATTAAAACCCCATTTGATTTTGATGAGCTCAAAGCATTTGAGTATATCTTGTGATTACTAATGAATTCAATTGAGTGTTTCAGTGAAAATCCTGTCAAGTGTCTCTAAATTTGGTTCATAGTATTTTGGATAAGTTAAGAAGTCTGCTGAACCAAAGTCTGAGACTCGAGTCGACTCCCGAGTATCACGAGTCGACTCCAAGCGTATCAAGTTCACTGGCACGAGCTCGAGTCGACTCCAGACTAGTACGAGTCGACTCGGACTGAGAACAGAAAGAAGAACAGAAAGCCTCATCTCAGAACCTGTCAACGAGTCGACTCCTGAAGTGCGCGAGTCGACTCCAATGTTCAACGAGTCGACTCCAGGGTAGTAAGAGTCGACTCCAAGAGGTACACAAAGAAAAGTCAGAGAGCAGTTTTTCGGGTCTGAGATTCGAGTCGACTCCAGTGGAACGCGAGTCGACTCCGATGGTTGGCAGGTCGACTCCAAAGAAAGCATGAGTCGACTCTCAGCGGAACACAAGGAAAAAGTCAGAGAGCATTTTTGGGACTCTGAGATTCGAGTCGACTCCCGCATTGCACGAGTCGACTCCGAGACTCCGCGACCATCGACAGACAGAAAACCATGTTACTGCCTCTGAGATTCGAGTCGACTCCCAGACAGCTCGAGTCGACTCCAAGACAAGCTTCACGTCAAAAGGCAGAAGACCAACTTTCGGAAACTGAGAGCCGAGTTGACTCCAAGGAAGTTCGAGTCGACTCCAAGACTGGATGAGCCAAAAGACAGAGGATCGGGAGTTCGGGCTCTGAGATTCGAGTCGACTCCAAGGACAGTCGAGTCGACTCGAGTGGACAAAATTCAAAATTGGATCCACGGACTTCTGTGGATGAGCCGACTCCAAAATTGCCAGGTCAGCTCCAGAAGTTGGCGAGTCGACTCCGGGTCAAGACGAGTCGACTCCCAGTCGTGACGGCAACTTTAATTCAAATTTGGAACAATTGCCGAGTCGACTCCGGAAAAGCTTGAGTCGACTCCCGCTACAGTCGAGTCGACTCCTGATCGCGCGAGTCGACTCCAACCCACCAACGGTCATATTGTCAGGCTGCGCAGAGTGTGCAGAACGGACAGAAAAAGCAGTGTAACGGCTAGTTTCCATGGGGGTTGGCTTAAATAGCCACAGAAGACTGTAGCAAGGCAGAGAACAGCCATTCCACTCCAACTAATCAAGCATTCAAGCTCTGCAAGGTGCTCATCAACGAAAAAGGGAAGATCTGCATTTACTGCTCCACCTACATCTTCCCAGCAATTAAAGCCTTCTCCTCCAGCACTCAAGTCGACTACACATTCAAGAGGAGACCGGAGTTCAAGAAGCCTTACCTCTTCTTCAGCTTAAAAGCGTTTGAGGGCTTCTAAACTCCTCTTTGATTATATTGTTTTATATCTGCTTTTGAGAAGCTTATTTTCTGTTTTCTCTCTACTACTTGTATTTACTTGGTTCAATCGGGGGATTGAATCAAGGGGATTAAGGTTTGTTGGTGAGCCAAGATAAAACCAACGTGTGTAAGGGTTTGATTGTGATCCCGGAAAAACAATCAGGGGTGGTTCTAGTCGGTGAGCCTGGGAAAACCGACCGAGTTCGTTGTGAGCTCGTAAAACAACAAGTTTGGTTGTGAGCTTGCAAAACAACCGACTGTAATCCAAGGGGGTTATAGTGAATTCCCAAGTGAGACTTGGGGAGTGGACGTAGGAGCAAGGGTTAGCTCCGAACCACTATAAAACTTGGTGTTTGTGTTGGATTGTCTCTTCTTCTTCCCCTCACATCACTCACAGCACTTAGCATAAATTAAATAACTTGCAAAAGTTTTTAATTAATCAACCACATCGTTTTAAATATCTAAATTAATTTAAAAACCCAATTCACCCCCCTCCCTCTTGGGTTGTCTATCTGGGCAACAAGTGGTATCAGAGCCAAAAACTCTTCCACTCAAGAGTTAAAAGATCAAAATGACAACCCCATTTGGATCTTCTCACATTGAGGGTCAGTCCACCCAAAGACCCCCTTTCTTCAATGGATCCGACTACTCATACTGGAAGGCTAGGATGAGAATATTCATCCAAGCCCAAGACTATGAGATGTGGACCATTGTAGTGAATGGCCCATACATCCCATCCACATATGTAGAGGGTGTTAAGGTACCCAAATTAGAAAAGGATTGGGATGAACATGACATGAGGAAGGCACAATTAAACTCTAAAGCTATGAATGTGTTTTATTGTGCCTTAGACCGTAATGAATTCAATAGGATTTCAACTTGTAATTCTGCAAAAGAAATTTGGGACAGACTTGAAGTGACCCATGAGGGCACGAATCAAGTCAAGGAATCCAAAATAAACATCTTGGTTCATAAATATGAACTATTTAAAATGGATTCAAATGAAACAATCACATGCATGTTCACTAGGTTTACTGATATTGTCAATGGCCTAAAAAGCCTTGGCAAGAACTATACTAACAGTGAGCTTGTCAGAAAAATCCTTCGGTGTCTACCAAGGTCGTGGGAAGCTAAAGTGACGGCAATCCAAGAAGCCAAGGACTTGAACAAGCTACCACTTGAGGAGCTTCTTGGATCCCTTATGACGCACGAGCTCACCATGAAACAACACAACGAGGAAGAGTCCTCCCATAAGAAAAAGGTAATAGCTTTAAAATCTACTTCATCTAACAAAGACTTATCTTGCAGTAGCAGTAGTGAAGAAGAAGAAGATGAGGAAGATGGTGGTGAAGCACTTCTTGTGCGCAAGTTCAAGAAATTCATCAACCACAAGAAGTCCTATCATCAAAGGAGAGGCCCCTCAAATTCCTACCGCAAGGACAAAGGTAAGGAAAGAGAAAATGAGGGGATTGGGTGCTATGAGTGCAAAAAGCCGGGACACATCAGAGCTGAGTGTCCCTTACTAAAGAAGGGCAGCAAGTACAAGAAGAAGAAGAAAGCCCTTGTCACCACCCTATCGGACTCCGACGCATCATCTTCATCATCGGATGAAGAACAAGAAGAGAAGGCCAATTTCTGCTTCATGGCCAACGAAAACGAGGTAACTTCCGATACGCATTTTGATTTTACATTTGATGAACTTTATGATGCGTTTAATGAATTAATGATTGAATATAAGAATATAAATGTTAAAAACAGAGAACTAAAAGTAACTAACCAAACTTACATTCATAAGCATGATTCATTAATTAAGGATAAAGATAATCTTACCAAAGAAAATCTAGAACTTAAGACAAGCAACCAACTCTTAATTAAGAAGACTAACAACTTAACGAAAGATAATGAAAAACTAACTAAGGAACTTTCAGAACTTAAAAACCATAAACAAATCTTAAATAAGGATCTCACAAAAGAACTAAATGATTTAAAAGCAGAAAATCAAACATTAACTAAAGAACTTGGAAAATACAAACCTTTAGTTGAAAGGTTTACGTATAGTTCTGAAAAGTTAAATATGATACTTAATAATCAACGAGCCGTATTTAATAAAGCGGGTTTAGGATATAAACCAAGAAATAAACAAAAACTTCTCAGTAACTTCTTTGTTAAAGCTGGGGAAACTAAAATTAAGAAAATAACTTGCTTTTGTTGTGGTACAGTAGGTCATAAAGCAAATGTGTGTAATTTTAGGAAAAGTAAAACTAAAAGAAAAATTAAAAAGGTATGGGTACCAAAAGGAACTAACTTGACTAACCATGAAGGACCCAAGAAAACTTGGGTACCTAAGATGACATGATTTGCTTGTGTAGGAGTGTCTTGCAGCCAAAGTCAACAAAAACTGCTGGTATTTGGATAGTGGCTGCTCAAGGCACATGACGGGTGATAAAGATCAATTTTTCACCCTTGAAGCTAAGAAGGGAGGTGCTGTGACGTTTGGAGACAACAACCAAGGTCACATCATTGGTATTGGTAAAGTTCAAATCACCCCTTCTACTTTTATAGATAATGTTAGATATGTTGATGGTCTTAAGCATAACTTGTTAAGCATTAGTCAATTGTGTGATAAAGGATATGATGTTATGTTTAAACCATCACTATGCATTATAACAAATCCTAATGATAATAGTTTAGTTTTTAAAGGAATTAGACGTGGAAATGTATATGTTGTAGACCTAGAAGATCTTGCAAAACATAACCAATGTCTAGTTGTAAATGAAACTAAAGATAATGATGCTAGTTGGTTATGGCACCGTAAGTTAGGTCATGCAAGCATGGACACAATAACTAAACTAGTTAAAAGAGACTCCGTGATAGGTTTGCCAAAATTAAAATTTGAAAAGAACAAAATATGTGAAGCATGTCAATTTGGCAAACAATCTAGGAACTCTTTTAAATCCATAAAATGTGTCTCTACTTCTAGGCCTCTAGAATTACTACACATGGACCTATTTGGTCCAACTAGAACAACAAGCCTAGGTGGAAATAAATATGGTCTAGTTATAGTAGATGATTACTCTAGGTACACATGGGTCATGTTTCTAGCGCATAAGGATCAAGCATTTTCTATGTTTAAGAAGTTCCATAAGGAAGTAACAAATACTAGAGAGTCTTCAGTCATAGCCATTAGAAGTGACCATGGTACCGAATTCGAAAATCAATTATTTGACGAATTTTGTAGTAAAAAGGGGATAACCCATAATTTTTCTGCACCTAGGACACCACAACAAAATGGAGTTGTGGAAAGGAAGAATAGAACACTAGAGGAAATGGCTAGGACTATGTTATGTGAAAGTAACCTCCCTAAGTACTTTTGGGGAGAAGCCATTAATACCTCTTGTCACATATTAAATAGAGTTTTATTAAGACCCATTATAAAGAAAACACCTTATGAACTTTGGAAAAACAGAAAACCAAAAGTTAATTACTTTCATGCCTTTGGATGTAGGTGTTTTGTACATAATAATGGAAAAGATAATCTAGGAAAATTTGATCCTAAATCTGATGAAGGAATATTCTTAGGTTATTCTACAACTAGTAAAGCCTATAGAGTCTTTAATAAAAGAACCCTAGTTATAGAAGAATCTATACATGTTGTTTTTGATGACTCTAGTGACATCTCATCTAGTAAGAAGGTTAATTTTGATGATGATGTTGAAATACTTGAAGAAAAGATAGATGAGATGGGATTATAAGATGATAATCAAAAATTGATTGAAGAAGCATCATCAAGCCAAGAGCCTATTGTGGATCATGGGCTAACAAAAGCTTGGAGGTATGCTCACGGGCATCCTAAGGAACTCATTCTAGATGATCCATCTCAACCGGTTAGGACTAGAGCTTCACTTAGAAATTTGAATAACCATCTAGCTTTTGTTTCACACTTTGAGCCCAAACATATAGAAGAAGCCGAAAATGATGTAAATTAGATAAATGCAATGCAAGAAGAACTAAACCAATTTACTAGAAACAAAGTGTGGGATCTAGTAGAGAGGCCTTCTGAATATCCAATTATAGGTACAAAATGGATATATAAAAATAAGCTAGATGAAAATGGAATTGTTATAAGGAGTAAGGCTAGACTAGTGGCAAAGGGTTATAATCAAGAAGAAGGCATAGATTTTGATGAAACCTTTGCTCCCGTAGCTAGACTTGAGGCTATTAGACTATTATTAGCATATGCATGCTCTAAGGATTTCAAACTATTTCAAATGGATGTAAAAAGTGCATTTTTAAATGGGTATATTAATGAGGAAGTGTATGTAGAACAACCTCCTGGTTTTGAAAATCATCAATACCCTAATCATGTGTATAAACTGAACAAAGCACCTTATGGATTAAAACAAGCACCTAGAGCATGGTATGAGAGACTTAGTAAATTCCTATTAGAACATGAATTCTCTAGGGAAAATGTAGACACAACATTATTTCTGAAAAAGCAAAACAAAGATATGTTATTAGTACAGATTTATGTTGATGATATCATTTTCGGTGCTACTAACAATCGCCTCTACGAAGAGTTTGCTGATTTGATGCAGAGTGAGTTTGAGATGAGCATGATGGGAGAGCTGAACTACTTCCTAGGGCTTTAAATCAAACAATCTGAAGGAGGAACTTCATCAATCAAGCAAAATATATCAAGGAGATGCTCAAAAAGTTTGATATGGAGGGAAACAAGTCAATCAGCACCCCCATGAGCTCATCATGCAAATTAGATCAAGATGAATCAGGTAAATCTGTAGATCAAAAACTTTATAGAGGTATGATAGGATCTTTACTGTATCTTACTACAAGTAGACCTGATATTATGTTTAGTGTGTGCATGTGTGCTAGATATCAGGCTAATCCTAAAGAATCACACCTAGCTGCAGTTAAGAGAATTTTTAAATACTTAATAGGAACTAAGAACATAGGGCTATGGTACTCTAAAGAATCTAGCCTAAACTTAATAGGATACACAGATTCAGACTTCGCTGGATGTAAGCTTGATAGAAAAAGTACCAGCGGGTCTTGTCAATTTTTAGGAGAAAACCTTATCTCATGGTTTAGCAAGAAACAAAACTCGGTTGCATTATCCACTGCTGAAGCTGAATATGTGGCAGCCGAGAGTTGTTGTGCTCAAATCTTGTGGATTAAACAACAATTAGAAGATTATGGCATTAAACAAGATAAAATTTCCATTAATTGTGATAATACAAGTGCCATAAATCTAACTAAAAATCCAATTCAACATTCAAGAACTAAACACATTGAGATAAGACATCACTTCATAAGAGATCATGTATTGAATGGTGATGTGACACTCCAATTTGTTTGTACTGATAATCAATTAGCAGATATTTTTACAAAACCCCTAAGTGAAGAGAGGTTTAGTGTGCTTAGGAGGGGATTAGGAGTGATTGATCCATCCTAGTGGTGGTTTTCACTAGAATAATTGATTTTGATGATTACAATGTGGTTAAAATAGAGTTTCTTTTCAATGATCATCAAATCAGATCATAATTAGGTGATTTTCCCTCATTTGGCACGATTATAGCATGAGTTTTAGGTGCGTGCCAAAGTTAGAGACGACTCGAGTAAGTTTCAGAGCCGGCTCCTAAGGGGGAGTCGACTCGCGCATTTGCGGGAGTCGACTCGCAAAGATGGCAGCTGAGGGGGAGTCGACTCGCACTTTGTCGGGAGTCGACTCGAAGTCTACAGGCGCATAAGGAGAGTCGACTCGCGCATATTCTGGAGTCGACTCGAGGTCGAGTCGACTCGCGACTCAGGGGAGTCGACTCGCAGTCGGGATCCGACTTTTTAACCCTAGGTTTGTCGTTTCGCAAACACTTTTCTTTCAAGCCGCCACTGTTCAAAAAGCCCTAGAGCCGACTCCTAGGTCGTCCCCGATCGTCTCCAACCTCTGTTCGGTCGATTTTTCACCGGTTCTTAGGGTTTTCGTCCGTTCCTAGGTCGTCTCCTGTCCGTCCCGAGTCTCCTCCGTCGACCTTTCTCCGTCCTTTAGGTGTTTCTTCCCGTTTAGGTCAAGATGCCTCGTAAGACCGTGGTTAGGAAGAGGTTCCGTCCCGAGGCCGGTCCCGAGCGGCGCTCCAAGGCGCGGCACGATCCCGCGAGGGAACCACCTCCGGCTCGTTCCCCGCCTAGGGCGGTTCCCGCAAGGCCGTTGGCCGGGAAGGCCGTCACCACCGGGAGGTATGTCGACTTTGACTATCTCTCCCGGGAAGGGTTCACCATAGGTGATAGGCTTAGAGCCCAGGGCCTAGAGTACTTTCTCACTTTGGACCTTCCCACTTACCCTGGCCTTGTTCAAGAGTTTTATAGTACCGTCCATCGGGGAGATGGAGGTATCGAGGGCACAGTAGTAGGTGTCCCTGTGCGTGTCACGGAGGATCTCATTGCCCACATCCTCCACCTTCCATTAGTAGGGGTGGCTCCCGCACACCCTGAGGATAGAGTTGAGGCCCTTACGGTCGTCTTAGGGCATCCACCTCAGTCCTCCCTAGACGAGGTATCTGCTAGCTCACTTCCTATTGAAGTGAGAATCCTTTTGAGTATTCTGTCCAGGTCCATCTTCCCTAAGACAGGAAGATTTGATTTTGTAAATGAGAGGGACCTAGCTATTATGTCTTACATTCTTCAGGACACCCCGGTCAACTTCCCCAAACTCATCTATAGGTATATGTGTGAGCCCCTAGATAGACCTAGGCTCACCCTCCCATACGGCATGATTTTTACTCTTCTCTTTAGGGAGTACGAGATTCCCATTCCTGAGAGGGAACCCTCTCGTGCATTGCGATGGACAGATCGCTTGTGTACGGGGACCATGCACAGGATGGGGTTTTGGAAGAAAGAGGGGGTATGGGTTAGGAAGTCTACCCTCACCGCTCAGACTACCAGACCTTCACCCAGTCCTGAGCCCGATTCAGACTACCCAGACCTTTCAGACCATCCAGACCTTCCATCCACTCCTCCTGCTCCTACCACCTCCGCCGGACCTTCCTCCTCGGCACCATCCTCGAGAGGAGGAGCCACATCCTCGAGAGGAGGAGCCACATCCTCCAGAGGAGGAGATGCATCCTCGAGAGGGGGAGCTTCATCCTCGAGGAAGACATAGATGTGTTTGAGTTTTGTTTTGTATTGTTTTACTTTACTTATTGTATGCTCAAATCTACTTCAATTCATATCAATACAATGAGTAGACATCTTATCTTCAATTATGTGCCATTTGATGATTGGTTGTGCCATTGATTGTGGTTGATTACCTCCTTTTTGGTATGATGACAAAAAGGGGGAGAAATATGTATAAAATGTGTAAAAGGGGAGAAATATAAAAAAAAATATGTAAAAGAAATCAATGGAAATAAATAAAAAGATAAACTCTTAAAAACACACACAAATTTGTTCTAAGTGGATTCGGTACCTCGAGGCTCATTATCTCTCTTTTGGGGCTCCTAATGGAGTAATCTCCAGAATCTATTCAAGGGATATTCGGAGATTAGCTGAATCCTACTCAAGAACAAATTGACAGATTTTTCCTCTAAAAACAAAAAATTCAGTTCAAAAACTTCAAAGCATTAAAAGAAAATTCAGAGAATCAAAACATAGTTGAATGCATATGTTGAGGGGGAGAATCTGAATTTTAATCAAGCCAAATCATTAATGACATATAAGCCAAACAATTGATTGCATAATATGAAGGCTTATATAATTCCAAATGAAAGGGGGAGCTTTAACTCCGAAATTTGTTGTTTCACTCCTTTCAAACTTGGATAAATTAAATTATCAGACATTTGAATTCATTTATGGATTTTATTTCATTATTTATTGAGCAAGTCATTTTACATATACTCAAAGTTTTGTCATCATCAAAAAGGGGGAGATTGTGGAGTGATTGATTAAAATCTCATTTGATTTTGATGAGCTCAAAGCATTTGAGTATATCTTGTGATTACTAATGAATTCAATTGAGTGTTTCAGTGAAAATCCTGTCCAAGTGTCTCTAGATTTGGTTCATAGTATTTTGGATAAGTTAAGAAGTCTGCTGAACCAAAGTCTGAGACTCGAGTCGACTCCCGAGTATCACGAGTCGACTCCAAGCGTATCAAGTTTACTGGCACGAGCTCGAGTCGACTCCAGACTAGTACGAGTCGACTCCGACTGAGAACAGAAAGAAGAACAGAAAGCCTCCTCTCAGAACCTGTCAACGAGTCGACTCCTGAAGTGCGCGAGTCGACTCCAATGTTCAACGAGTCGACTCCAGGGTAGTAAGAGTCGACTCCAAGAGGTACACAAAGAAAAGTCAGAGAGCAGTTTTTCGGGTCTGAGATTCGAGTCGACTCCAGTGGAACGCGAGTCGACTCCGATGGTTGGCAGGTCGACTCCAAAGAAAGCATGAGTCGACTCTCAGCGGAACACAAGGAAAAAGTCAGAGAGCATTTTTGGGACTCTGAGATTCGAGTCGACTCCCGCATTGCACGAGTCGACTCCGAGACTCCGCGACCATCGACAGACAGAAAACCATGTTACTGCCTCTGAGATTCGAATCGACTCCCAGACAGCTCGAGTCGACTCCAAGACAAGCTTCACGTCAAAAGGCAGAAGACCAACTTTCGGAAACTGAGAGCCGAGTCGACTCCAAGGAAGTTCGAGTCGACTCCAAGACTGGATGAGCCAAAAGACAGAAGATCGGGAGTTCGGGCTCTGAGATTCGAGTCGACTCCAAGGACAGTCGAGTCGACTCGAGTGGACAAAATTCAAAATTGGATCCACGGACTTCTGTGGATGAGCCGACTCCAAAATTGCCAGGTCAACTCCAGAAGTTGGCGAGTCGACTCCGGGTCAAGACGAGTCGACTCCCAGTCGTGACGGCAACTTTAATTCAAATTTGGAACAGTTGCCGAGTCGACTCCGGAAAAGCTTGAGTCGACTCCCGCTACAGCCGAGTCGACTCCTGATCGCGCGAGTCGACTCCAACCCACCAACGGTCATATTGTCAGGCTGCGCAGAGTGTGCAGAATGGACAGAAAAAGCAGTGTAACGGCTAGTTTCCGTGGGGGTTGGCTTAAATAGCCACAGAAGACTGTAGCAAGGCAGAGAACAGCCATTCCACTCCAACTAATCAAGCATTCAAGCTCTGCAAGGTGCTCATCAACGAAAAAGGGAAGATCTGCATTTACTGCTCCACCTACATCTTCCCAGCAATTAAAGCCTTCTCCTCCAGCACTCAAGTCGACTACACATTCAAGAGGAGACCGGAGTTCAAGAAGCCTTACCTCTTCTTCAGCTTAAAAGCGTTTGAGGGCTTCTAAACTCCTCTTTGATTATATTGTTTTATATCTGCTTTTGAGAAGCTTATTTTCTATTTTCTCTCTACTACTTGTATTTACTTGGTTCAATCGGGGGATTGAATCAAGGGGATTAAGGTTTGTTGGTGAGCCAAGATAAAACCAACGTGTGTAAGGGTTTGATTGTGATCCCGGGAAAACAATCAGGGGTGGTTCTAGTCGGTGAGCCTGGGAAAACCGACCGAGTTCGTTGTGAGCTCGTAAAACAACAAGTTTGGTTGTGAGCTTGCAAAACAACCGACTGTAATCCAAGGGGGTTATAGTGAATTCCCAAGTGAGACTTGGGGAGTGGACGTAGGAGCAAGGGTTAGCTCCGAACCACTATAAAACTTGGTGTTTGTGTTGGATTGTCTCTTCTTCTTCCCCTCACATCACTCACAGCACTTAGCATAAATTAAATAACTTGCAAAAGTTTTTAATTAATTAACCACATCGTTTTAAATATCTAAATTAATTTAAAAACCCAATTCACCCCCCCCCCCTCTTGGGTTGTCTATCTGGGCAACAACGTGATCCCGCGGGTCTGCCGCCCCGTCATAGGGCTCGATCGCCGGCATTTTGAACCCCGGGGGATTCGGGGTCCGCAGGATCCTCGAGGCAAGCGCCGGCTGGGAGGAGATCTCTAAGTCGGCGAAGGGATCTTTGGAATGGCCCTTCAGGACCTGGAGTTGTCGGTGGAGATCGTCCACCCGCCGGTCCAGGGAGCGCGACCGGTGGGTGGGAGACAAGGAGCGGCGAGTGGGGGACCGACTGGAGCGCGGGTTCCTCGAGGACTGGGGGGTCTGGGAACGCGCCCGGGCCCGCCTCTCGTACCCCGCGCAGCTCCGATGGGAAGGTCCCGGCAGAATAGACCGTGCTCGAGAATCCTCCTCGCGCCGGCGCTCCTCCCCATGGGAGAGGAAGGAGCGCGGGTTGAGGAGGACAGGCGAGCGCTCAGGGAGCAGTGGCTCCTGAGCCCGCTGCGGCGCCCGGGACATCGCACCCTGCAGATTCTGCACCGCCTCCGCGAGGGTGCGAACCTGCTGGGCTAGCTGGTCGAACTGGGCGGCTTCGACCGTCTGAATGGACGGTGGGGTGGTGGAGTGTTGCTGAGAGTGTGTTGGAGATGCAGCGGCCTCCTGGCCGGAGGCGCGAGAGGCCCCGCGACCAGAAGCATTGGAAGCTCCACGACCACCTCGCCGTGCCATTACGATCGCTCTGAGATCCGGCCCTCCTTCTAGCGCCAACTATTGCTGGTGGTCCAAACCGAGAACGATTGGCACAGCGGTGTGAACGGGGTTCCCTTTGAGTTGCTTTGGTTGCGCTCCGCCCTCCGCCGTGAAACCTGCAAGCAAGCCTCGCACCACCACCGGGGTAGTGGGGGCCCTCCGACGATCAAGTCAGAGGAGATCGAAGGAGAAGGAGAAGGAGAAGGTAGCAGGTGAGATGATACTCTGGAAGATATATCTTACCCTCCCCCTTCCCCCCCAGCCTCATATATATCAGGCTGGGGGGTTTTTTCGGGGATTCGTCATCGTGTGGCACGATGGGGCTGCCACTGACATGGCCGTTACAGGGCGTCGTGGGGCAGCGCTGGGTACAGCCATGGCAGGGCATAGTGGAGCTCCGCTTTCTACGGCTGTTACAGGGGATCGTGGGGCAGCGCCGGATACGGCCGTGGCAGGGAGTAGTGGAGCAGGGGGCCGCGGCGTGCCTCAGAGGAACAGTCTGTTGTTGTCGAGAGATTGCCGACTCGGGGTCGGATTGCTGGATCAAGGGGCAGCCGACTCGGGGTCGGGCTGCGGAGCCGAAGATATCCGACCCGAGGTCGGATTGCTGGATCAAGGGGCAGCCGACTCGGGGTCGGGCTCGGAGCTGAAGATATCCGACCCGAGGTCGGATTGCTGGATCAAGGGGCAGCCAACTCGGGGTCGGGCTGCGGAGCTGAAGATATCCGACCCGAGGTCGAATTGCTGGATCAAGGGGCAGCCGACTCGGGGTCGGGCTGCGGAGCTGAAGATATCCGACCCGAGGTCGGATTGCTGGATCAAGGGGCAGCCGACTCGGGGTCGGGCTGCGGAGCTGAAGATATCCGACCCGAGGTCGGATTGCTGGATCAAGGGGCAGCCGACTCGGGGTCGGGCTGCGGAGCCGAAGATATCCGACCCGAGGTCGGATTGCTGGATCAAGGGGCAGCCGTAGTCTTCCTGGGCGCGCGTGCCGGTCACGTGGGGCATGGTGGCTAAGTTCCCCCGTAACAAATACCATAACGTTGACGATATCTCTTGGCAACCAGACGGACTTTGTAGATCTTCACCTTTCCGTCTGCGCCCCTTTTTCTTTTGAAAATTCATTTGCACCCTATGGGTTTTATTCCTTCGGGTGGGTACCAATGTCCATACATTATTGACCTCCATGGATTCCATTTCAGAATGCATGGCTTCCAGCCATTTTTCGGAGTCATTCCTCTGCATTGCATCCATATAGGTGATCGGATCCTCATTATTTTCATCAAGCTCAATAAGATTTTTCGTTCCGGACCAAGAAACCTTATTATTTGTCCGGCTAACGTGGTACTCTACCAGATCGCCTTAAGAATGTTTCTATTATGGGTTTTGTTTTTGATCTAATCAAATCATGTTCTAATAGTTCAGTGGGTGGTGTCGGTTCTTCTACATGTTAAATTTTTTCAAGTTCAATATTAGAGCCATTAGTTTCTTCTCCAAAGAATTCCTTCTCCAAGAAGACAGCTCTATTGCTGATGAACAACTTTTGTTCTTCAGCAAGGTAGAAATAATAACTCTTAGTTTCTTTTGGATAGCCGACAAAGAAACATCTATCAGACCTAGCTTCGAGTTTGTCTGCTTTCAAATGTTTGACATAGACCGGGCACCCTTAAACCCTAAGGTGAGTGAGCACCGGTTTACGTGTTGTCCACATCTCATGTAGTGTTTTAGTTACAGACTTACTCAAAACTTTATTAAGAATATAGGAAGCTATTTGGAGCGCATATCCCCAGAAGGATATTGGCAGACTAGTATACCCCATCATGGATCGAACCATGTCAACAAGGTTCGATTTCTCCTTTCTAACACTCCATTATATTGAGGTGTATCAAGAGAAGTCCACTAAAAGAGGATCCCATTCTCTCCTAGATATGTCATAAACTCACTGGTGAGGTATTCACCTCCTCGGTCTAACCGAAGAGTTTTAATACTCTTTCCAGTTTGTTTTTCTACTTCATTACGGAATAGTTTGAATATTTCAAATGATTCAGACTTATGTCTTATAAGATAGACATACTCATACCTAGATAGGTCGTCTGTAAACGTAATGAAATAAGAATATCCACCTCTGGCTTTTGTGTTCATTGGCTCGCATACATTAGAATGTACAAGGCTCAATATATCATTGGCTCATTCACATTTTTCAGTAAAAGGTGACTTGGTCATCTTTCCAAGAAGACAGGATGCGCAGGTGGTCAATGATTCACAATCATCAACATTGAGGATACCCTCTTGAGCTAACCTGTTTATCCTTTTCTTGTTAATGTGACCCAGCTTACAATGCCAAAGGTAGATATCGGAGACACTATCTATTCTAGGGCTCTTACTTGACGTGTACATTACATTAACAGATTGCAATAATATGTAAATGTCGTTACTCAAGTGTCCATTCATTATAGTAACACCATTCATAATGATATCACAATAACTTTTCTTTATTAAAATTTCATAATCATTCTTGATCAAAAGGCCTACAAAAATAACATTCAATAAAAACGTTGTACAAAAGTGACAATCACTCAAGACAATTACATGAGAATTGAAAACTAATTTGAGAGTTCCTAAAGCTAGAACTGGAACTGATCTTCCATCTCCAACGTTCAGAAATCTTTTGCGGTCTCCAAATCTCTCACTGACCTAAAGTTCCTGCAACGAATTGCAAATGTTAAACGGACTTCCAGTATCCAATACCCAGGTCGAATTATCACAAACAGAGAAATTACAAGGTGTTATCATATAAGTACCTTGATCTGTAATTGTTTGCACTTTTCTCTTACTCGGTCTGTTCGAATCAAGTGAGGCAATGTACTGAGGACAGTTCCTCTTCCAGTGCCTCTCTTCTTGCAGTAAAAGCATTCTGCCTAACTCTGGTCAGCTTTCTTCTTTGTCTGACTCTGCTTAGATGTCTTAGCACGTTGCACTTTATTGTTCTTATTTTTCTTATTCTTTCCTTTCTTAAAGGGACGACGCCCTCCCGATGATCCTCCCACCACATGCACCGACTTCTTTTGGAGCTGATGGTCCTTCTCAAAGGTCTGCAATAATCCCAGCAATCTGTGGTAATTAACTGCAGGTTTTGTCATTCCAAAATGACTAAGGAAAGAGCGGTAAGATGTAGGCAGAAAATTCAGAATCGCATTCTTTCCCAACTGATCGTGCAGGAAAAACCCGAGCATGTTCAGGCTACTCGATCATGTATAGTACATGATCAATAACTGAGGCCTCATCCTTCATTCGGGCGCTAAAAATGATACAACTAGTCTTGTGCCTTTAACATCATCGGGAACGCCAAAAGACTCATTCAATATTTGGAGCATGTCTTCTGGCTAAGCATTCTCGAACCTGCGACTGAACTCGTCGTTCATAGCAGCTAGCATAATGCAATGGACCGTAGTTCGGTCATTGAGCCACTTCAAGTAAGTGTCTCGATTCGCTCCTCGTGCATTCGGAGCAAGCTGCTCAGGTGCTAGATCTGTCAGAATGTACAGAATCCGTTCGTGCTCTAAAACAATCTTTAGCTTTCTATGCCAGTTTTTAAAGTTGGGTCCTGTCAGCTTGTCGCTATCTAACAAGGATCGGAGCGACAAATTTGTGGCCATTTCTGCATAAAGGAAAATCATGAACCTTATTAGTATATGAATTAATTAATCCTAAAGACTTGGACTTTAGTCTAAAGGTTCTTCCACTATTTTATACAAATTGTTAACCTCTACATTCAATTTGAAGAGTTACCCTAATCCTTTGGTGGGCACTAGAATCCATATGACCGCATATGGGCCCAAGTGTGACTCAGCTAACCCATGTGCATCAATGGGTAGGTTCTTAACCAATTATTTCATCTAAACAATTTCTAGTATTTATTTTACCCCAGGCACCTCTTCAGCAGGCGTGTGGCGCCTCCACTGAAAGTCCTGGTTAGGTCCAACCATTAACATGACAGAATTCAATGTAACCCACTAACAAATAGTCAGGCCTGAGTGTGGCTCGGCTAACCTGATTACCTATTAGAGAGCACAATTGGATCATCATATTATGGATGATAATTCTAATGGCTGATAAGCACCAGGCGCGTGGCGCCTCCAATGATTATCGAACCATTAGACCTATTACCATTCAACTTAATGGGAGGCTTTGAGCTAGTTATCTCTATAACTATTTCATTTTAGGGACCTAATAATTTTAAAGAATTTGATTTAATAGAGAGAAGAGCAGAGAAGAACTGGTTAATCTTGACCCTCCCACTGACTTCACCAAGTCAGATTAAAAGAACTAGATTCAACCCGGTTCTTAGGCACCTAGATCAGTCACAATGATTTTTCTTACAAGCATGGGTCTACTCGAATCATTAAGTGATATAATCAAAAATGATTGACCAAGTCGGTCAGGTAAGTAAGATCGGTGGGAAGGATATGTCATTAACTCGATAAAGATGAATCAGTGCAAGTAGCTCCCAATTAAAAATTACCGGTCAAAACTGCCAAACTTACCTTAAACACCGACTGGTTAATCAATTTTGATTTTGACCATCCTAATGACTCGGACTCAACTATTAAGCCTCAATCAAAAATATGTACTTGATCTAGTACAACTATTGTATTTGATTGAGTATCCTTGACCTAATCTAATTACTACTTAGTTAGATTTGATCAATTACTTCAATTAGTCCATCTATGATTTTAACCCTAGGTCTAACCCAGTTCATTAAAACTTGATTTGAGCTAACCCAAAAACTTTCAAGATTTATGCAATGTCAATTAGATTTCAATTCACAATTCTAAATCACTTAATTCTCAATTAAGTGTAGGTTTATGAAAAATTTCAGATCACTGTATAAGTCTTGAATCACATGTTAATTACAAACTTTTAGTTCTTAAAACTTATTTTCAGATCTGAGTTTGTCAATTAAATAAGCTAATTTTATATTTAATTCATGTTTAAATCTTATTTGACTTATGTTTACACATCAATATACAAACTAACATGACTTTAATTTAAACAACATACATCATATGCATCTAATTTTCAGATCTGATTTATCATATAAAAATAGCAATTAAATCAATCATAAATTTCTTTTAAATATGATCTAAACATATATATGATTTCATATTTAATTACAAAGATTAAAACTACTTTTAATCTTCTTTTCGTGATTCATTTTCAAGGATTGGATCACAGTGGCACCCCTATACGCCATAAGAGATTCCATTGAATGGGAAAAGAGGGTTATGAACCGTTCTTTCTATGACCGGATGGCCTGATGATCATTCCAAATGGATTACTTGACTATTAGGATTACAAAACTTGTTTTAGGCATAAATGTTTAAACTACTTTGAACCTGTGGCTCTGATACCACTGTTGGAAATCCTAGTGGTCACATGCATATATTTTTAAAAATTTTACAGCGGAAGCATGAATTAAACTATTTAATTCTTATGCATGCTAGAGATCATATCTCTACAACAAAAATAGATCCAAGATTTTAGACATTTATCCTAAATCTTATGCATGATTCTATGTCTAACATGTACTCATGCAGAATTTCAGCAACCTAGTTGATTTCTAATCCTAATTTCTAATGAGATTAGATCTGATACCTTTTTGCTTTGAGAATTTTGATGACACCTTGATCACCTTGTGTAGCCGCACATGCATCCGGCCTCTACAGATAGTCCATGCGAAGCTCTAGGAAGATCTTCCTCCATGGGAGTGCTAGCTCACGTAGAGGTGCTGCAATGGCTGATCCTTTCTCCTTCGAAGTACTCAACCTTTGATTTTTCTTTGAAGGGACGAAGGATGGAGATGAAGGAGAGGAAGAAAAAGAGGTGAGGCAGCTGGTTTCAAAAATTTTTAGAACCTCTAGGTCTCTCAAAAAATTCTTACACCCAAACCCTAGGCGTGGGGGTCCTTTTATAGCCAAAAGACCCCCATGCCTCACACCTCATTTAGCCAACGAATTTTGGCTGATAAAAACCTCAAAAATTTTATAACGGCAGCTAAGAGGATATGCTTATCCCTCTTTTTGATGCACTTTAAATTCCTAAAAATTAGGGGTTCATGCGCCCCAACTTCAGCCACACGCCACCATCTCTTTTTGCACCATACATTCCTAAAAATGTGGGATTTCATCCTAATCTCTTTAGGAAGGTTTGAGGCACCATATTTATTCAAAAAATAGCCCCACGCCTCCTCTTTCCTCATGCCAAAAATTGGCCAAAAATAAAGAGGAGAGGCGCCACTAATTTTAGGAATAAGGAAGAGGTGTCTTTCTTCTCCAAGAAAGAAAGCTAGAGTCCTAAAATTTAGGAATTCTTCTTCTTATCAATTTCTAAATTTTTGAACTTAGAATCCTTATCAAATAAGAACTTTTAAAAGACTCGGGTCAAGACCAATCTAATTGGGTCAAGTTTGATTAATTGGGTCGAGCCCAATCTACTTAGGTCGAACCCAATCCAACTAGGTCAAACCCTGATGTAGCCCAAATTGAATTTTATTCAATTTAGCTCAACCTAAGCTCAATCATTCAATCAATTGAGTTAATTAGCAATCTAATTGCTAATTAATTTTTTAATAATTTAATAACTATTTTACTGCAATTTTTGCTGAGGGTAATCTATTAATCGAATTGACCGATGTACCCCTGGACGATTCTTAATCGTCGATCAGCCATTTGATCAACCTAGAAACTTCTATGCATGTGACCTCATAGGTTCGAACCTAAACCGGTTAGCACAAGAACGACATTCTGTACTAATCGAAGTGACCAGCTAGTAATGGTACCCGACGTCGAGATAGGCCAAATGATTGCAAAGCAACATTCTGGAACCCTTGGACTATAGTTATCGTATAATTCATCCCTATGACACCAAATGTCTAGGATAACTTTAGAGTTCTATCAACTTTTTAATCAGTGCATCCAAAATGTATTTTAACTTTACAAATCTTGTGACTCCTCACAAGAATTACTCTGGCCAAGATTTTGCTAAATTGAATATAAGGGCATTATCTCCTATCACCAGAAGGGGTCAATTCCATCTTGACTCATACACCGACTTCGCAAGTACTTGACTGCACCCAATAGCCTTCCATCACTAAATTAGAAATTCAGATAATTCGGTACCTAAGTACAGTGAGTTACTTGCAAGTCACCGTGGTGATCTTAGGTCTGAGGGATACTTATATCCATATCCACTCGGAACATCTCTTGATAGCAGACTATTCCGGAACTGGTCATATTCAGTGAAATGTACTCCTATACTTCACCTGTGTGGCATATCAGTGTCTCTACACTCCTTGATTAAGAGGACAACCAACAATATGGCACACAACGATCTATTATTGATAATGCTATTGTCCTAGTAATAACATATCGTTTGGTTGCGAACAGGTTTGAAGACTCATAGACAAATCCTCCTTTGTCCTTTTAAAAGAGTCCTAAGGACTTCATCACATTACAAGAGTTCAAAAAGATGTACAAAATATATGCGATGAATAATGCCAAATAACTTTTTATTAATTCATTAATTCATATACAATTCAATCATCAACAGGCTGACGATTGACTTTTAGGACACAATTCCTAACCTCAGTTTCTTTTGAGAGTTGAGATACTTTAAAGCCTCATTGTCTGAATACAATACAAATTCTTGCAGTAGCAAATAGTGTCGCCAATGTCGTAAATCCTACACTACCGCATAGAATTTCTTATCATAGGTGGAATAATGCAACCTGTCGTTGCTTAATTTTTTGCTAAGAAATGCGACAGGGTGGCCTTCTTGGCTTAACACGCCTCCTATGTCAATGCCAGAGAGGCATCACATGCAACCTCGAATACCTTTGTGAAATCAGGAAGGCGCAAAATAGGAGCTTCGATCATCCTTTTCTTAGTTTCATTAAATGCTTGGGATGCTGATTTAGTCCAGATAAAGTCTTCTTTCTTCATGCAATCCATAATGGGAGACATTATTGAACTAAAATTGTTAATGAAGCGGCGAGAAAGTAGCCAAACCATGAAAACTACGTACTTTCGCTAGAGTCTTGGGCTCGAGCCAATCGAATATCGCGCTTACTTTCTCCAAGTCAGCAGAAACATCCTTAGAAGACACCATGAATCCTAAGAAAGCGACGTGATCGGTCAGGAAGGCATACTTCTTGGGGTTTGCAAAGAAGCTTTCTCTCCTAAGGACATCATAGACCTGCCTTAAGTGTGAGAGATGGAGCTCTTGAGTTTGACTATGTATAAGGACGTCATCAAAATATACTACGACAAATTTATTTAAGAAAGGTCGAAAGATCTATGTCATCACCCTCATAAAAGTACTGAGAGCATTTGTTAACCCAAATGGCATAACTAACCATTTGTAGAGTCCATCTTTGGTCTTAAAGGCAGTTTTCCATTCATCCCCAGGATGAATCCGAATCTGGTGGTATCCACTCTTCAGGTCGATCTTGGAAAAGACCGTAGCACCATACATAAAATCTAAGAGGTCTTCCAGCCTAGGGATGGAAAAATGATACTTAACCATAATTTTATTGATGGCACGACTATCAACACACATCCTCCAAGAACCATCTTTCTTGGGAGTGAGGAGTGCGGGTACAGCACAGGGGCTCAGGCTCTCACGAACATACCCTCAGGTGAGAAGTTCGTCAACTTGATGTTTCAATTCAGTGTGCTCGTTTGGATTGAGCCTATGATGGAGAAGATTGGGTAAGGATGTTCCAAGAACAAGATCAATTGCATGCTGGATATCATGCATCAAAGAAAGTGTATCTAGAAGATCTTTAGAAAAAATAGAGTAAAACTCCTCCAGCAGGGGAACGACTACCGGTGAGTGCTCAGGGTTCAACTCCACATTGATGACTCTAGCCACAAGGGCAAACACAAGTGATTGGCTTTCGATATCCTTCATTACCATTTTCGAAGTAATGATGTGAAGTGATTCATCTTTTCGTAGAGTGGCACTCTTCTTTTCAGGGGCAGGCTATCTAGGAGGTAATAAGTTCAGTATAATTTTCCGATCCAGAAACATAAAGCTACACGAATTCGAACGTCCATGAAATGTGACGTCCATATCGTATAGCCAAGGTCTTCCTAGAATGACTTAACCTACATCCATTGAAATGCAGTCACACCAGATTTCGTCTTTATATGATAGAAATTGAATCGGGACGATGCATCTTTCCGACATCGAAATGGATGTCTTATCTACCCAAGCTACCTTATATGGATTGGGATGATGATGCAGTCGGGGTGAGCTACAGAATTTTTTTTCTTCTTCTCTTTTTTCTTCTTCTTTCTTTGTCAATGGTGACTAGGATTTTTTATGGGTGGAATGGAGGAGGAAGAAGATGGGTTGCTGGTTGAATCAGATTGGGCTCGAGGATGAGTATCCGGTTGACTAAAATTGGACACCAATTTGAGGTGGCGGCTGAAATTGGTTGGACCAAATGTTGGTTAGGCTGAAATGTGTTTAGTTAGAGTTTCATTTGGAGAGGGACTTCAGGGAGGACGTGATGGGGTTTGAGTGTGAAGGGTTTGGGGCGTGACTTGGATTAATCTGAATCCTAATGAGATTAGGAGTGGCGGATGAGAGGAGATGAGGTGGCACGATGGGATTTGAGCAGATGAAAGATTGGCGCAAGGGAATATTGGCGTGAGCTTTGTGGATAAGGATGAGAAGTTAAAAAGGGGTGAACGTGGCTAATCCTAAAGAGGCGTAAATATGGATGAGCGTGAAATATGGGAGGATAAATATGGAGTCGTTTGAGAAAATCTCTCCCTCAAACAATCCATTGGATGGGAGAAGGGAAGATGGCATCTCACCTCTCTTCCTTCATCCCTCTTGGCGTCACACCAAAGGAAGAAAAGGATTTTCTTCTTTCCGTAGAAGAAAACTCAAGCTTGGAAAACAAATTCTAATTTTCATTTCATTCTTCATACCTTCTCTTACATAGAGAAGAAGGTTGGCAAAGATAAGGATTACAACCAGAATTTTATTTGGACTCCTATCCACATAAGGACTCTTTTTAAACTTCAAATCTCCTAATTGATCACCTAGACAACTTGCCAATTGAGGCTTAGCCACACATGGAAGGCTTTTTTTGGCGTGAGGATGGGAGAATAGGAAGGGATTTTCAGCCGCAAACAAGAGTCTTTTTCAAGTGGGACTCCATCTTGCCGCATGAAATTAAATCCAACTCCTTAGGACTCTATCCCAAATGACATGTGGTCACTCCTAATTAATCAATGACCCACTCGACACCTTGGACTCAATCTAATTAGGCATCGAAGATACTTACCCATTGTGAATTTAAATCAGTTATTACATGGACTCAATCACACCACAACTTGGACTTAATTTTTCCTCACACAAGGACTCAATCCTCTCATATAGAAACTCAACCACTCAATTTCTAAATTAAATCAAGACCCTCCAACACTTTGAACTCAATTAAATCAGGCGTTGTGACAACTAAACCTAATATGACTTGATGCTGAAAACTTGGACCCACTATAATTATTGCTGGAATTTGTGGACCCAATGTGATTTGGTGCTCACCCAAGAAAGGAACTCAATCACCACACGCACCTCCGGCTTGGGCCCATGCTCCTACATCAATTCTTTCCTATTGGGAAGAACTCCACTCCGTCGAGCTGGGGCTGAAGTAAAAAATTCTGGTTCGGATAGGTGCCGCCATTTGGTGCACGCACAGGTGCGGGCTGATGCATGCCGGAAAGGATCTGGTGGAACTGGGAATCGAGTCTGGGATGACAACGGGCTGCCAATGGGATGTCCTTGCACATATGTGGGTCTGGTGTGCACGGGACATGAATCCAGTGCACATGGGATGCGAGATCGGGCGAATGCTGGGAGGCAGTGCTGCATGTAGCTTCTGCGGCTGTGGTGCTTGGTTGCGGCCTCACGCACGGGCGCTGGGCATGGCACCATGCACGGATCAGTCAGGCGTTGCTCGTGCTCTTCATGGCTTCCATTAGAACTCAAATTATTCTCCTTGATTCAGATGGCAACACCTCTGAAATTTTAGGACCTACTCTCCTAGACACCAATGCATACATGACTCCATTCTCACGGCTACTTTCTTGAAACTTTCTTATGGAAAAAACTCTTTGGATTATCAGATTTTCAGAAGTAAAATCAGTAATCCAAAGAGGTTTTAATACAATTTTCTTGTTGGCATAGTACAAGGAATAAAAATTAGATCGGCTGTCATACATAACACTGCGATCATACAACCATGGTCTTCCTAGAAGAATATGGCATGCCTTCATAGGCAGTACATCGCACCATACTTCATCTCGAAAATTCTTACCAAGTGAAAAACTAATCAAGATCTTTGTTTAATAGGTATGGAGAAGTCTTCGATCCAACTTACCTGATACGGTTTAGAATGTGGTACCGGTTTCAGATTCAGCTTTTTCAACAAGTCGTTGGATATAATATTGCATGCAGCTTCCATTGTCGATGATAAGATTTATGGACTTGTTAGCATGCTCGATGCGAGTGTGAAAGATATTGGTGCGCCTTCAATCTTTCTCCACGTTCTCCTCCTATTTGCAGCCCATAAGAATCCATCGCACGATGCACACAGGTAGGTCTGAAGATTCTAACTCAACCGCAGGGACTTCTTCATCACGTTCTTCACTTCCTTCATTTTTTTCTTCATCAGCGGGCTGAGAGGAAGGAGAAACTTTGGAAGGCCCGATGATCTTGTCCTCCTCACATACCAACACAAAACGTTAGTCTCAGGTGAGACAAACGACAGCGAAATGGCCTCGCCCGCCACACTTGTTGCACTTTACAGAGTTTTTTCCTTGCGGCGCAGATTGTGGCATAGGTCCTTTATTTTTTTTCATTGTCCCTTGTAGCACCTCTATCCTGATATGTACTTCGATTAAAAGAGGTTTCAGATCTGAAAATAGGGGCGTTACCTTGAGAAAAAGGAACTCCTCGGCTGCTGCTGCATTCGGAAAGCTGTCGTTCAACCGGTGCTTGCGCAGGGCGTCTTTATCGCAGCTGCGATTCAACTCGAATGGCGAGTTGGTATGCCTCCTCTAGACTAAAGATGCACATCGTCATCAACTCTCTTTTGATGTCATCTCTCAGCCAAGATCGGTACCGAGTTAGGGACTATCGCTCCGTCTCCGTGAGATTGCTGCAGATCATCAACTCATGGAACCGGGCTGTATACTTCTCTACAGAAGAGCTTCCTTGATGATGTTTTAGAAGTTATTCGAAGAGTGTCTCCTCATAGTCGAGGAAAAGAAACTTCTCCTTCAGACAAAGTTTCATCTCCTCCCAATCATTGATAGCGGAGTCGATGAAGCTTCTCTTCAACGCTATGCCACCACACGCGTGCTTGGCCCTTTAGCTTCATCTTAACGAATCGCACCTTTGTTTCATTGGACATACTGAACCACCCGAAGTAATCTTCGAGGGACATCAGCCAAAGTGGGTTGGGTCCATGCTTCCACTGTAATCGGCAACCTTTACGCGCACTTGCTTCATAGCATCGTCAAAGTCGTTGTGCTCTTGTTGATTTTACTGAACATGAGGGTTTCTGAAATTATTCCCCATACGAGGAATATTTAGAGATGGCATCTGCTGACCCCTTGGTGGCTTTTGAGGTGATAGACCCCTAGAGGAGAAAGCCTCATCGTTGGAATCTTCTCCAAACGGCACTTCTGAATTTTCAGGGTATGCAGGGACGCGATGTTCATCTTCAAGATTGTTTTGCTCGGGGAAGAGGCGATCCCAAACAACTTCCATCTTCTGATTCAAAGCCGCCACTTGCTGGATGAGCTCGGTCATCAACTCAGCATGATGTTGTTCATTATTGTATGGGTGGCCGCCTCTGGTACTCATGGCGATAAGGATTCACTCTGATACCAATTGATGCAGTCGGGGTGGGCTGCAGAATTTTTTTCTTCTCTTTTTTTTGGTTCTTTCTTTGTCAATGGTGGCTAGGGTTTTTTGTGGGTGGAATGGAGGAGAAAGAAGGTGGGTTTCCAGTTGAATTAGATAGGGCTCGAGGATGAGTATCCGGTTCACTAAAATTGGACACCAATTTGAGGTGGTGGCTGAAATTGGTTGGACCAAATGTTGGTTAGGCTGAAATGTGGTTAGTTAGAGTTTCATTTGGAGATGGACTTCAAGGAGGACGTGATGGGGTTTGAGTGTGAAGCATTTGGGGCATGAAACTTGGATTAATCTGAATCCTAATGAGATTAGGAGCAACGGATGAGAGGGGATGAGGTGGCATGATGGGATTTTAGCGGATGAAAGATTGGTGCAAGGGAATATTGGCGTGAGCTTTGTGGATAAGGATGAGAAGTTAAAAAGGGGTGAACGTGGCTAATCTTAAAGAGGCGTAAATATGGATGAGCGTGAAATATGGGAGAATAAATATGGAGTTGTTTGAGAGAATCTCTCCCTCAAACAATCCAATGGATGGGAGAAGGGAAGATGGCATCTCACCTCTCTTCCTTCATCCCTCTTAGCGTCACACCAAAGAAAGAAAAGGATTCTCTCCTTTCCGTGGAAGAAAACTCAAGCTTGGAAAACAAATTCTAATTCTCATTTCATTCTTCATACTTTTTCTTATATAGAGAGGGAAGTTGGCAAAAATAAGGATTACAACCAGAATTTTATTTTGACTCCTATCCATATAAAGACTCTTTTTAAAATTCAAATCTCCTAATTGATCACCTAGACAACTTGCCAATTGAGGCTTAGCCACACGTGGAAGCCCTTCTTGGCGTGAGGATGGAAGAATAGGAAAGAAGCCGCAAGCAAGAGTCTTCTTCAAGTGGGACTCCATCTTGCCACATGAAATCAAATCCAACTCCTTAGGACTCTATCCCAAATGACATGTGGCCACTCCTAATTAATCAATGACCCACTCAACGCCTTGTACTTAATTTAATTAGGCGTCGAAGACACTTTCCCATTGTGAATTTAAATCAGTTATTACATAGACTCCATCACACCACAACTTGGACTTAATTTTCTCCCACACAAGGACTCAATCCTCTCACACATGAACTCAACCACTCAATTCCTAAATTAAATCAAAACCCTCCAATGCCTTGGACTTAATTAAATCAGGCATTGGGATAAGTAAACCCAATATGACTTGATGCTAAAAACTTGGACCCACTATAATTTGTTGCTGGAACTTTGTGGATCCATTGTGATTTGGTGCTCACCCAAGAAAGGAACTCAATCACCACACGTGCCTCCGGCTTAGGCCCATGCTCCTGCATCAGATGAGGGGTAGATTTCAGGCCGAGGTGGAAGACAACTCCGGAAGCAATGGCATTGATGCAACTCCCGTTATCAAATAGGATTTTGCACATTTAACCATTGATCTTAATGAGCGTGTAAAACAGGAAGGTCCTATGCCAATCTTGCTCGGTCTTAGTCTGAGCTAGAGTACACCTAACCACATAAAGCCTAGGATTTTGGTTATTTGGATCAGTGGGCTCCTTTTGGGGTTCAGTCTGGATAAACTCTAACTCGGTCTGTTCGTCTCCAAAGTCTTTTACAAAATTCTCGATGTTTGGTTCGTAGACTTCTTCGACACATTCATTCTCTTAGGTCCCAACTTCTGGTTCAATCTTAGTTTGGTCTTGGCATTACATTGGGACGCTATATGGCCAAATTTTTGGCACCTGAAACATTAGGTTCGGCTTTTAGAAAGAGGGTTGGGACCTAGTATGTCTTTTTCTTTATCATTTGAAGCGTTCTGGATAGGCATCGGGGATGTCCTAGTAGATGCTTGACTAGGGCCGGGCTGGTTAGAAGGATTGGAAAGCGGTTTGGGTTGCGGAAGATAATTTTGATTAGATCGGGCTCCTGGGGACATGGGTCGAGGGTCGATACGCCTCACTACAGGGGGCCGTAAGAAACTATATACATCTTGAGCCAACTGGTATGCTTGGCCAAGGGTGGTAATCTCTCAAAAAATTAGTTCTTTCTAGATCTCCTCGCGGAGTCCTGCCCGAAATCTAGAGAGAGTAATAGTTTCCTCTTCGATTACACTGCACCTCATATGAAACTCCTCAAATCGTGCAATGTAATCAGCAACGGTTGATGTTCCTTGAGTTAGTTTCTGCCACCTATCCATATGGCGTTGTCGGTAAGAGAATGACAGATACTTCTCATTCAACTTTTTCTTCATATCCTCTCATGTGGTGATACGAGGAAGCCTTTGGATCTCACGCATATGTTCAACATTATGCCAGTACCAGTGAGCTTGTCCAATAAGCTTCATTTTCGCAAATCATACTTTTCTATCGTCAGTCATTTTGTACCACTAAAAATAATTATCTATGGCTGCTCTCCAATCAAGATATACACTTGGCTCTAGTTGACCAGCAAAGATGAGGGCATCTACTCTTACGGTACGCAGTAGCCATTCGTCAAGATCGCGCTGGTAATCAGGAGGATGTTGGTTCCTAAGGGGATGGGGAAGACCTACAGGTGGTATGGCCAAACCAAACTCAGGATGGGCTGCAATTGGGGTTGGCGGTTCGGAGTCCTAATGTGTTGCACTAGTGCATGGACCTCTCGCTTGAATTCTTCATTGTCAGCTTGCAAGGTAGTAAACCATTCCATGAGATCTTGTAAAGCCTCGAAATCCATGGTGGCTAAAGGAGTTTTAGATTGGGCAAAGTGGTACTCCCTACTACTACGGGTTGGCATGCAATGACAACATTAGTTGATGATGTGATATGCAATGTTACTAATGAATCCTAACTGACCAAATGTGATACAAAACAACCTACTAATGCAACCTACTATGAATTCAGAAATCAGCAAATTTTTCACAAAAGTAACTTAAAATTAAATGTTACCAATTTGTACTTCGGTTACTTCGAAATTAATGTATGAAATTAATCAATATAAGAAGCTAGATTGCAAGCACGTATTACAGTCGTTCTAATCCTAAAGTAATTTGATCGACGGATGTTGAAAAATACCCTATCGCTAGGGTGTGCTAATTTAATATCAAGATTTAAATGGTGAATAGGATGGGTTTGGTAGTAGATGTTCTAGGTTTTGAAGTTTGACAGTAAAGTAAATTTTCAAAATGGGGCTATCATGCAGAGAATTAGAGCATAATTAGATAAACAAGCCCAAAAGAAAGAAGAACCTATTATCTGTTGTGGATGCAGTCAACCAGAAGTGTCTGTTGTGGAGTCTTGAGCGCGAAGAGGATGACGGGCACTGTGCAAGGAGCTAACTGGAGTTGTGGTCCGGATTTGCGGCAGAGCGGGGCTCTCGGGCTCCTGGATTGGGTTGAACCCTGTGCTGGATCGAGCCTGAGAGAGGGGCTTGCGGTCGCTTGGGCTTAGTTTACACTCAAGAAAATGGCACGCGGGTACGGGGATGTGGGTTGCGAGTTTGGATTTGAGACCTGGACCTGGAAAGAGAAAGGGGTGAAGGGAAGTGGAGTGGACACTCGATGAGGGGGCTTCGAAAGTGGGTTTGGGATTCCTAAGATGAGAGAGGGGAATGGGGGGAGAGGAGCGACGGTGGTGGCTCGGAGAAGAAGAGGGCGAAGGCGGTGAAGGCGGGTGCAATGGAAGGGGAGGATCTGGGGAGTGGTGGAGATGGGGTTCGGGCGATGTAATGAAGCGGGAGCAGCGGTGGCGCGGCTTGAAGGGGACGGTGCTGCGTGCGGCATCGGAGGGCAGAGTGGTGGCGCATCAGAAGCGGCGGAGCGGCGGCACGTCAGAAGCGGCGGAGTGGTGGAGCGGCGACGCTTCAGAGGAGGCGAAGCGGCGGCGCTTCAGAGGAGGCGGAGCGGCGGCGGAACCCTAGTTCTAGGGTTCCTCTTCATCGGGAAGACAGAGGTAAGTAGAAATTGTTTTTTTTTCCTCTCTTTTTTTCTCTTTTTTTTTATTTCTCCGTAATGGATCCGGATTGCTAAAAAAAAGGTTCACGGGTCTATACCTGACCCATTAGCTGACTTAAACCTTCCAACGGTTTCGGAAGGTTGTGCCGAGATTCGCACCGGCGGCTGCAGGCGGATCTCGTGGCCTGTGGTGGCGGCCGACGACTGGTCACCAGCTCCAGCCTATGGTCGTGGGCTCTTTTCCCTAGGAGTAGTGGCCGCCGATGATCTGTGGCTGCTGCAACAAATCTGAGACCGCAGACTCTTATTTTCGGTGGAACTGAGGGACAGAGACGCGAGAAGAGAGGTGATGCTCTCTCTCCTTTTGGCAACGCGAGTTGTGCGTGGCCCTTCAACATGCTCCGATGTTCGCGGTGCGATGGATACGGTGAAAAACTCTTGCGGCAGCCGAGGACGTGCGATTGGAGGCTGCCCTGCTATATACCAGGGTCTGTTGCTTTGGCACAGAGGCAAAGCATGTGCTCTGATACCAAGTTGATAATGAACCGAGACGGAAAAGGACTGCTGTTGATGCAGAACCGAGATGGGACAGAGCTGCTGTGGCGACAGATCAGAGAAAATAGGAGAAAGGGGAAGGAAGAAAGGAGGAGAAGAAGAGAGGAAGGGGGAAAGAAGAAGAAGAAGAAGGAAAGAAGGGAGGAAGAGAAGAAGAAGAGGGAAAAGAGAGAGGAGAAGAGACGTGGGGGAAAAAATTCTTAATTCACTTTATTGAACCCTAATCACAATGAGGGTACCCTATTTATAGAGCCTAAACAAGACAATTAACACAAAACCCCTTACACAAAAAATAATTTCTAATAAAGCCCAAAATAACACAAATAAAGCCCTACAACAATAAAATGCAAACAAGCCCAGAAATAAAATAAAATAAAAATGCAAATAAAATGATAGACTAGACGGGCGGATGATCAGCTCCGATGTCTCCATCATCTGTGCTGTAAAGTGGCGCTCTGGCCGCGTGCACAGCAAACAAAGTATGAGAGAAGGAAAATGGGCAGCACCCCTAGCTACTATGGTTGCAACTATCTTGGCCCAAGAGAGCAACGAGGACGGTGGGGAGCTCATGGATGAGTGGCGGTGGCAATGGGTCTCAGTTGACGATGGTAATTTTTAGTGAAAGAAGGGTGATAGATCTCAAAAAAGGAAAATATAACACATAGAGAGCTAGGGAGAGAAAGAGGAGGTTTTGGGGTGGTAGAGCTTGGCTGCAATGACACGATGGCCACTAGAGATAAGGAAGAAGAAGGGAGGGAGGTCAGTGGTGATCCATTGCAGAGGATGAATGAGGATTCAAATAATTTTGAAAGGGGATAAGTGACGCAATCGGGGTGGGCTGCAGAATTTTCCCTTGATGATGGTGGCTGAATTTTTTTTTCTTTTTTTTTCTAAGCAATGGCAATGGAGGTTAGGGTTCTTTGTGGTGGAAGGAAGGAGGAAGAAGATGGGTTGCTGGATGGGTGAGATTGGGTTCGTGGGATTCAACCAAGTGACTAGAATTGGGCACCCAATTGAGTGGGCGGCTGAAATTGGTTTGCAACTAATGGGTTGGCCGGCTTGGGTTATTTAGAGTCCTATTGGAATTAGGACTCAAGGGAGGACGTGGGAAGGGGTTGTGGCATGAGGAATTCGGCTGGGGAGGCTGATGTGGCACACAAGGAGGTGCACCTAAGGAAAGAAGGCGTGAAACAAGAGAGAGAGAGAGTGGATAAGGATGAATTAGTTTTGGAAATCTCATCCAAACTAATTCAAACTTGGAAGGCATGAAGGGGAGGCGTCCCACCTCTTCCTTCAGCCTCTTGGCATCGCACCAAGCAAGGGACTTGCCCCTCCTCACGTTCACAAGGAAAAAATTCAAAATCCAAAGCTGATTTTATTCATCATACCCTCCTTTATATAGAAAGAAAGGTTGGTAAAGGATAAGGACTACATAGAATTTTAAATTGGACTTCTAATTACATGAGGACTCAATTCAAAATTTAAATTTTCTAATTGACCAATCAAAAGCCTTGCCACCTAAGCCTAACACACTTGAACTCATTCCTGATCGCGTGTGGATTGAAACCCCTTCAAAGGAGTTCAGCCGCATGGCAACTAGAATCTTCTCGAAGTACCAACATCAGCATGAAGTTCGGATGACTCCTCAGATTTCATCTAATCTCCAAATTTCATGTTCTTATAGTCATTGGGAAGTTACGGATGTCTACTTTCCAACAAAATTTGAATCAACTTAATTGGACTTCTGTAGCTCCCAAAATATTCAAAATACTATATAGTATTCAATCTATCACGGATTTCAACTGGATCTGAACTCTGAATTTCTTCCACATGTGAGAGGTCTTCATGGTTGAACTTCTCTTTCTTTTGACATGTGACCACAATTAACCATGGACCCATTCACGCCTTGGACTTAATCTAATTGACATTGAAGAGGCTAACCCATTGTGAATCAAATCACTTATTGCATGGACTCAATCTAATTTCAGCTTGGACTCAACTTTGCTTGGACTAAAATTCTTTCCACTCCTTCACCCAATGTCCCACGCCATTAAAATGAGGGTGGTGCTTCATGGTTGGGCTTCATCTCCATGCTCTCCCCATGATTCAATTGGGCTCAACATGATTGATATTGGAACTCCTTGAACCCCATGAAACTTGGTGCACACCCAAGAAGGGAACTCAATCTCCATGCCCAAGGGACTAGACCCAATACTCCACACCCAAGGGGGATGCTCTTGTATCAATAAGCTAGATCAACGGAGAGATAAGTTCAGCCATCAGTTGGCAATAGCTAACGGTCGTTCAAATGGCCCCATCGAGTCGTCATCAACCACGACTTCACAACCTTATTTTCAACAATCAATGGATAGAGACATGATTTCCAGCTTGTCCCCCTTTTCTTTTGAATTTTAGGTGAAAGTCGGTTGGGCTGCCGACTTCATATGGGCCTAGTTTGGGCCGATTATTACACATATACAAAATGATTTTCAAAGTTAGAATTAAATTAAAAAAACTCACGAACAAAAAAAATGAAATTATAATTATTTTAGGAAGCTGTGTTCAGATAAAGGATAATTTTTTTTTGGTACAATGGCAATTCACACCCGAAGGATAAATTTTTTCATATTTTCTTCCACACATGAAAAATTTATAAATAAATTTAAACTTGAATTTGGTCTCACAGCTAGTTTGAGTTCAACTAGTTTGATCATGGTTAAAATAATCAAAAAAGAGCCTATTTCAACCAATTCGATTATGGTTGTAATCTTCTAGTTTAAGTTTATTATTGAATAGTTGAGCCTTAGGACTAAAACTATATTAAATATGGATTGGATATTGGTATCCATATACAAATTATTTTATTTGCTGAATACAAGTACAGTTACAAATGTTAGTAGCAGGTAAAATTTTATATCCATATTTGTTTTAAATAGATATGAATATAAATCGGATGTTGAAGTATAGATAAACCGGATGCTGAAATATAGATATAAATATAGATATAAGTCGTATAATCAAACTTTATGACTATAGAATTATATAAATTACTAAATAGAAGATAAATCAAACTGATAGCATGCGAATATAGTCACTTTTTTAAAAAAAAATTATAAATATTATATAAAATTAAATAAACTTATAAATAGAGTTCAGATAATGATCATCAAATAGCTCTCTATTCGTATATGTATATATTTATTTTATGAATATGGATTAGGGGTGGCAATCAGGTCGGATCGGACATAAATAGGTCGAGTCAGAAAATCATAAACCTGAACCCGACCTGTTTATTAAATAGGTCAGAAAATTATAACATGAACCTGTTATGTTTAATAAACGGGTAACCTGATCCGACCCGTTTAACCCATTTAATTAAAAAAAACTTTGGGGCTCTCATCTCGTTCTCCACCGCCTATTCAAATCCCTCTCTATAGCCGCCCTACTCTCTTCCTCCCATCCTTCCGCAAACCCCCACTCCCCATGGAAGAAGATGACGATCTCTGGCAGCGGTTCCTCGAGCTCGACGACGACGACTCCGGCGGAGGGCCCGACTCCCAGCATCTCTCCTCCTCCCCCTTCTCCTAAGGGCTGGACTCTGAGGGATTCAATGGATCCGATGATCTAAACTGAAGGAGGAGAATGGAAACCTAACAGAGATGGAAAAAGCGTATGTTGAGGAGCTGCAGAACTCGTATCTTCTCATCGCCGCCGTCATAACCCTAACCTTAAGCCGCTAGGGTAGGCTCGGGGTCATGAGGGCCGAAGAAGGAGAATGGAGAGAGGGGAGGGCCCGAAACCCTAACCCTAGCCCTCACCGCCGCCCTCATGCTTTTGGATTCCCCCCTCCCCCAGTGGTCATCAAACTCCCAATACCCTTCGTCTTCGGCGTCCTCCCCGCCGCTCGATTTCAGGTCAATAGCGTTCGGGGGTGTCGTGGGATCGTCGTGGCTGGGGATGGTGAGGGGACGGGTGTTGGAGGGGGGCTTCCGGGGGTTCTTGGATGGCAGGGAGTGGCGGGGGTGATCACCGACTAAGGAGGAGGAGATCTTCCACTGCTTGCAGCGGAGGTGGGGCTCGGAGGGGTGGAGATCTTCCGCCATGGAGCTTCAGGTAGAGAGGAAGGGAGAAATGGGGAAACAAAAGAGGAGAACTTTTAGTTTATCCTTACCGGATCGTTACAATTTTTTTTCTTTTTGTTTGGTAGTCCTAGCAAACAAAATAAAAAAAAAAAAAACTGTGCGCATCAAATTATAAATGGGTTAAACGAGTTAAACGAGTTAAACATCTAAAATCCGTATCCAATCTAATTAATAAACAGGTTAAACGGATCAATATGTTTATGATCTGAACCTATTTAGGTCAAACCTAAACTTGTTTATGGTGGATCGAATACGGATCGAATCATATTTTGTCACCCCTATATGGATATATATATATATATATATATATATATATATATATATATATATATATATATATATATATATATATATATATATATATATATATATATATATATATATACTCTATATATGAAAGAGTAAATAGCCTCTGTCCTATTGCCGAGGAACAGTATTACAATCCGGTTAGCCGGCCGAACCGTTCCAATAAAGCAAAAGGATAAAAGAAAAGCAACCATTTTGTTGACGTCAACGACCGACCTTCCGGTCAAATTATTGGTGTATCTATAAAATTTTTAGTTTAAAAACATGCGGTCAAGGCCAGGCGGCAAAAGAAAAGTCGAGAGGCAACCACACCACAGCGGCGAGGAAAACGAGAGGGGGGCCGCCGCCTTGTCGTCCCTTTCTTCATCCACCTATTCGCGAATCCATCTCCGTCTCCTCCCCTTTGGAATCAAGAAAAAGAGGAAGGAAGCAGAAGAAGACGGTGTGGTAGCGAGAAGAAGAGGGAAGACCAACTCAGAGAGTAATGGATTTCGTCCTCTGCGATGAGCTCCTCCAGGAGATCCTCCAACGCCTCCCTCCATCCTCTGCCCCATCCGTCTCTCTCGTCTCCAAGCGCTGGCTCTCCCTCCTCCGCTCCTCTACTACCTCTATCTCCATCCGCATCCCTTCTTCTCCCACCAATTCCCCTTCTCCCTCCTCCCCTTCTTCTACTTCTTCTACTACTACACCTTCTCTCTCCTCCATCCTCTCCTACTACCCTTACCTCTCTAATCTAACCATTCTTGGCGACACCATCATCGCCGATGATCATCTAGATCCTCATGCTCCTGAACCCCTCTCTTCCTCCGATACTCTCCTCCTCACAGTCGCCACCGCCGCTTGCTCCCGCCGCCTTGCCCAACTCCGCTTCTTCCCCACTGCCCCCGTCTCCCCCTCGGCCCTCCTCTCCTCTGCCTCTTCCTTCACTTTCCTCACCAGCCTCCAACTTACCTCCCTCCTCCCTCTCTCTTTCCGCTGGCTCGCCTCCTTCCCCTCTCTCAGATCCCTCTCCCTCGTCCAAACACGCCACAAGCAGCCATATCACCGTCCTGCTGCTGCTGCTGATGATGATGATGATGTAGAGGATGAGGGTGACCGGATTCATGCGGCGCTGCCTCTGGAGACTCTGTCACTGTCCAGAATCCGCGCGGCCGACCGCGGTCTGTCCTGGCTGTGGCGCCGCTGCGCCAACCTCCTCTGGCTGCAGCTGCGCGACTGCGAGGGAACCGGCGACGGCCCCTCCTCCTCCTCCTTCCCCCTCTGCCTCCGCGGCCTCCTCGGCCTCGAGCTCCGCACCTGCCGCACCATCGCCGACTGGGTCCTCCGCCGAGCCGCCGATCACTGCCAGTGCCTCTCCTCTCTCCTCCTCTACGATGGTGGCAGCCGCGACGCGCTACGCCACTTCATCGACCGCCGCGGGGCTGCCCTCCGCACCCTCGACCTCCGCCTTCCCCTCGACCTCCACAATGACCACCTCTTCGCCATTGCAGCTGACAACCAGCTCGGCTCTGGCCTTGCAGCCCTCCGCCTGCAGAGCTGCTGCCTTGTAACTGGAGATGGTCTCCGCTCCATCGCCCGGGCTCCGGCTGGTGCAGCCATAGAGGAGCTGGCCCTGGTGAACTGCGATGTTGTCGAAAGAGAGCCTGGGCTGCTCACCTTCCTTGGCCAGAGCATGCGGCAGCTCCGGAGGCTGGATTTGTCATATAATGAGATGTTGATGGATAAGGAGGTAGGTTCGATGCTGGCGTCGTGCCAGAACCTGGTTGACATCAGAATAAGAGGTTGCAGGGCTCTGACGGGTGCTTCCGTTCTTTCCATGCTTAAATACTGCGCTCGACTGTTACAAGTCGTTGATATCACCCAGTGCCCGCGAATTGGTATTCATGCCATTGAGCTTCTTATTCTGAATGCCTGCCGGTTAAGTCAGATTATTGTGGAGGAAAGCAAGGTGTCGGAAGCTGCCAAGGCATGGGTGTCCCGGAAAGCAATCAAGATTGATTGATAGAAATTATCAGCTACCAATAACGAAAGGTACATCATCTAAGCCCAATAATGGCTGTAATTTATATTTTTTCTAGTTAAATAAGGGATACCACCTGTTGTTCTTTCAGCTTTGTAGATAGTCATGTTACTCTCTTCACACTTGTATCATTGTTAATTTATGATGTAAAGCACTTCCCCTGGTGTATAACAAACAATTATAACTGCTGGGAGATGGATTGCTGTATGTACTTGTATCAAGCACAGGTGGGAATAACATTTGGTTTTTCCTCTTTAAGTTATTGCCCAACTGGGTTTAGATTAGAGAAACTATTGTATCTTGTTACTCTATATTATATCAAAAAAGAAGCATGCCATACTTCTTTGGATTCACGGGTTTGTAGCCTATTGTAGAACTTCATGATTCATTTTTAATTGTTTTAAAATTGATGGAACTGTTTGAAACCTTGCTCTGTTGCTTCTGTTCATGTTCTTCTGTAAGCTCTTATTTGGTCTTTTTATTTGTATTTTCTGTGATTGTCCAACAACTTTCATGTAAATACAAGAATTTACAGCTTTTAAGTATCTCTTCCACAAAGGTTCATTAACAAATCCCATTTTGTCCAATTTGGAGAGGCGTGCAGTATTAGTTTCATATCACCAAGCAGCAAGGAATTTTAATTAGGAAATGGATGTGTGCTTACTGCTAAAAATGCTTGATGGGCTAAAATGAGTTGAGGGGTGCTTTTTGGTGGTTTGATAATGGATTGGTGCAATGAATATTTATATGGTAAGCAACTGAGCATGGAGTAATTCTTTTCATTTATGCAGAGTACAAGTTAACTCTTCCAACTGATACAATTATTTAACAGGAACGGGAGATTTCTACTCTAAAATTTTCTTGCAGAGTATCAAAGTGAAGCTGATAATTTTAGAACATGGAATTTTTGAGAATATATGTCTTTTCTAAATTGGTCTTGTGGTCATTATATGCAAAAACTAAGAAGCTAGATTGGTTTGGCCATTTTGAGAGCAAACTTATGTGGTTATCTCAAACTTTAGAAAAATGTCATGGGGATTTTCTATTAACACTCTTCCCAACTAATTGAATTTTAAACATGCTTAGCAGAGTCAGAGAGATCATATGCTTTCCTATATTTTATGTAGATTAAATAGGGATTCTAGTAAACCTGATTAGATTGATTGGACATCAGAATGCATCCTAGGATTACGACGTATCTGAAGGGAACCATTAACTAATGACTTCAGTCTCCATGCTAATAGAGGATATCTTTCTTTCATTCAGGGCTAGAGTGACACTACTTGAATTCTTGGATTAGTATATCATGTGCCATAGCTATGTAAGTTGTTGACGTTGTACGGCATGCTTTGCCAATATAAGACCAAGAAGTGTGCACATGCACAAAATCTTAGAACTACCAAAAAGTACTATAGAGGTGCAATAGCGTACATCTGAGGCATCCTTTGTTGACAATGTAGAAGCTAAATATATTCTCTATGTTCAACTGGATTCTTTAAACCTTCTGGATAGATTTCAGCACCTTATGTCATATTTAGGATGCAAAGTAGTTGTTTATGATCAGGCTCTAAACATATGCATTACTCTTCTCAAAGAATTTCAAGTACAAGAAGCGCAGAACAGATTACGGAAGTTTCCAGAGCAGATGAAAAATAATTGAACCTCACGATTGAGAGAACTAGCTTTCGGTAGGTTGTAGTGTAGTCATCCAAATTGACCATGTACTGATATATTTTCCTATGCACTAGCATATTGCTTTGATATGTTACAGCATCGGATGATGCATAATTATATGGGCTAATCTTAATAGTTCATACAGCCATCTTGTCATATTGATAACCATATGTGATGGTGTGTATCACACAACTTAGTATTAGTATGATACTAACAAACACTTATTCCCATAAGATATTGGATGTTTATGAAACAAAATTAGTGGGTGACTATTTCTACTTCTAGATGTGCACCAGTTGTTAATCAAGTGGACTATAATGAGTTTATTCAATAGAGGAGTGGTTGGTGGCACCAGGGACAACCAACTATGAGGTGAAATGGCCTATAT
This sequence comes from Phoenix dactylifera, assembly GCF_051530095.1. NCBI lineage: Eukaryota > Viridiplantae > Streptophyta > Magnoliopsida > Arecales > Arecaceae > Phoenix > Phoenix dactylifera. The sequence continues at coordinate 33,282,216 of NC_143193.1, read as the reverse complement.
GTTAAAAAAACAAATCTCCTCTTGTTTAACACATCCAGCTCTATCACTCTCAATGCATCAGGTTAACAATGTTATGGTTCATAAAATTAGAAGATGTGTAATTCAAAACAACTAAGAATATTCTTTCTTTGATAGAATATTAAGAAAAATATGCAGATATTGATCAAACTAGGACTATTGGTAATCTGGTTGATCGCTTCACCAAAAGATTAATGATGGCATATGGACTAGATAATACATTGTTAGCCAAAAATTCAACAAACCCTTCTAGGAATGAGGCTAATTTTTGATTCATGGCATGGGATGGGATGGGACGAGAGAGAAGCCCATATTATTCTAAAATAAGAAGCATCAATTCGACCAACAATATTTTCAGATTTTAGCTGATGCCCAGCTGACAGTGTGGGGAATTTCTTTTCAAATAAATTTATTCAATCAATTTCCAAAACATTGAGGTCCGATTTTTGCTTTAGTAATTAGAAGTCCAAATATTTGAGAGGATATATACTTTGCCAAATTAACACCATAAATTAGATTTTCTCTTTTACAACAAATAAATCTTTCTTCTTTTCTTACTGATTGTGGGGCTAGTGGAGCCAGAAATTTTTGACAAAGAGATCTTCAAGATTCGATAAGGGTATCCTGATGCATGAGGCTCCTATCATTGCGGGGTCTAGGGAGGGTCAAATGTTCATAGACTCACCCTCGTGTGGAGTGGCTGTTTTTGTATTTTAAATCTATGACACAATTGAACAACATTATCATTGTGCTAAGGCCCACCATCTTGGAAATCTTCAAGATATCTAAGATGCTTAATATCTCCATTAGCCACAACCATATCAAATCAACAAGATCAAGTATTTGGTGCAGGTGCCAGTTGGGCTTTAGGCGGCTCAGTGCTAGATTAGGTGTGTTGTAGAATTAGCTTTGCATAAGGATTAGGTTGAAGGTGCGAGTTGTCGGTCGCTTGTGGGGTGATAGATTATGGTTCTAACTATTGCATATCAAACACTAATAGGGCATTCCAAGTCCTCAGTTTCAACTAATAGGACAATATGGTTCTAAAGCTATATTTCATTTGTTTGGGAAAGAGGGTAGGAAAATTTCAAAAGTTGGAACCAAAGAATAAAAATGGACAATTAGTAGCAATAGCTTTATAGGGGCCATTGCTTGGTCCCATGGTAAAGGCTTGGGCTGACAAATGCAATGGCACAATTCAAATCCAAGGGCAGCCACTTTGTGTGAAAAAAAAAGATACCAAAAGTCAACTCTGTCCCTTGTTTGCCCCTCCTAGGATGAATTGTTGGGAACATAACTGAATAATGACCTTTTTTTTAGTAGCTACACTTTTATCTTGGATCTTTGTTGATGATTGAAATCTACCAACAATTTCAAAGGGTTATTTGTGGTTCACTGGAATCATCATTGAATATAGAGATGGATCTAGGGAGCTGATAGGGGCCACGGTGCCCCCAAAAATCTGGGAAGCCTCTATTGGACTACCTATCTAGTAATTTCCATCTTACTTTCCTGCCATGCTTCTCCCATCTATTAAATTTTACCAATATAGAAATTTTTATTCCACATTCCTGCCGTACTTGGCCCCCTTTCTATAGAATTTACATATACCATATATAGATAAGAGATAAATAGGAAAGGGGCACCATTTGAAATTTAATTAGGGATTAGTTTGAGTAGTAATTGAGAGGAAAGTGGGATGGTGGAGGTATTAAATGAGGAAGATACATGAGAAAGTGAGAGGAGTAAAGGAACTAACTAAGAAAGAGGGAAATCTGTGGTAACAGTAAGAAGAGAATGCTTGCCTATATTTATGTTAAACTTATCATAAGTTGACATTGAATGGGTCAACAATGTATATTAGGCTTAACACAGCTCTTCATGTGCAACCCGAACCACGCACATGAGGGATAATTGAGCTAGAGGCAAAGAAGAGCAGGATATCATATAACTAGGGATAATTAAATAAGTAATTGAACTGGAAAGATTCAAACTGATGATCTCCAGCAAATATGAGCTTTGCACTATGTTAACTTAGCATTTGACTAATAAAAGCTTAAGTTGATAGGGAATGGGTCAACAATGTACGTCAAGCTCAACAATTGCATTTCCAAAAGTTCCTCCCACCTTAAAATATACTTCTATTAACTATGTGATAGAGAATTATAAGAAAATAGGTCTAGCACTCATTAACTATCTAGGTATATTTTTTCTTGATTTGTTTTTTATATTTTTAATTATGGCATTTTTAAGATTTCGTTTTTTGAGAATACATATTTCTTAAGGTTTTAAGTTACTCTTTTGTTTCCCTAGTTTGATGCAGTCTTTGATACTTGCATGCACACAATAGTGTATGTTCTTATTTTCTATTTGCACATGCATGTCAGTTAGGCATTATAAAAGATCATATGGGCAAATAATTGATGAATATTTTTGGTTGTATTTTTTATACCTGTAAAAGTTAAATGTTAAAATAAAATGTACCACATGATAAGGACCTTAATTTTTATTGTTATAGTTTTTAAACAAAATAGTTAAGGTTATAGTTCCTTTTATTGGTGTCAATAAAACTTCAAAACACTATATTTTATAACTTCTATTTGTTAGAAAAATTTTAGAGTTCCTCACAACCATGCTTTTGCCGTTTTGACAAAGTATTGAACCCCTGACCAAAATTCCTAGCTTCATCCCGGATCAAATAGTCTTTGGAATCCACTAGGGTTGCTCCATAAAGTCCAAATAGTAGAACATCAAAACTGCTTAGAAAATAAGCTTTATTCATTTCACTGATAAATATCTTAGTACAACACGGAGCATTTCTATGTTCTAGGGCTCTTACACTGAGTACGATGGTTTAGTTCCTACTACAAGGCCTATAACAATCTAGTCTTGAGTTGGTAGGGTACCAAGACAGACTAAAATGGTTATTAAAAATAAGCATAAAAAGATAAAAAATAAAAAAAATTGCATTGGGATGCCGAATCACTGTAAATGTTGGGATTTCAAGCATCCCAAGTGTTGGAATGCAACTATCTCAGTCTGTCCTAGCCAGTAACAACTGGTATGTCCAGATGTCCTAGTTCAAGAGGGAATTAGTAATCTACACCTGTCCTAGGTATCGTTATCTCATAGGAACAACATAGTACTGGTGTGTCCATTGGTACCATCGGGACATCAATCATGGGAGATGGGTCCTCCAAGATATGTTTAATGCTAGGAGAGCAAACAAAATAAAGCTATCTATACACTAATTTTTGACTTAAGGTCTACTAATCTAACTGGACAATATAATATCCACCGTTCATTTGAACCAAATGACAGCACATCTGGTATCACTTTCATTTGGATAGCCAGCCATTGCCCCTCGGATATGGGATTCTTCTAGAGCCATTGGAAGTCCTCTTGGTTGGTATGATTTGACGGTGGGGACAATACTGCTAGGCGAATGCTAGTGTGAATTTCAGTGAACTTGGATTGTCACCATGTTGGTGTTAGGCAATGGATGAGAATATTATTGCCTTTAATTTGATTCGACAGCTTAGGCTGTCATCACTTTATCGCCTGTGGCTCTGGGCTTCTGCAACTCTTTGGGCATACACTAATGGGCCTAGGGTAGCTGGCGTGCTAATCTAACACATTGTTATGCTTATGGGCCTCCCAGATGAAGAGTTTAGGCTGGCTTGCACCAATATCTCATGACAATATTAATATCTAGATATGAGAAAGGACCACCTTGCCATAGTCCTCTCAAACATTTTCAATGAAACTAGATGAGGAAGCATTCATAATGACTGAAATAGTGGGTTCTGTGACGTACTCAATAATCCAGTATGGTCAGATGTCATTTAGGCCCAAATTGCTGGAATCTTGAAGAAAGAACTTACTTCTTTGATCCTTTTTAAGACCAATATGCATAATTTTTTGTTTTCACTTCAGAATGAAATCCATTCATCAGCGCTTGAGCAAGTACAATACTTTATACAATTTATCTGCCTTTGATAAAAGCTTGTCCATCTGAAATATGAGCTCATTCATCACCATTTCAGCCTATTTGCAAAATTTTCGGTAATATATTTTAATGACATTTGAAAAGGAGATATGATTGATATCAGCAAGCTAATAGCATTCTTGGATTTAGAACAAGAGTGGTGATGATGTAACTTCCCTAATAAATTTCTTTGAAGAAAAGAAATGAGAAATAGTTCTCCAAACTATTCCTCTCCAACATGCACATATGTAGAAGAAGAGGCCTGGAAGCCATTTGGCCTAGGAAATTCATTAGGCTCCATAATAGCATTCTTAAGTTCATTAAAGAAACAATCCTACTTAGCCATTCCACAATGGATGGAATTATATTTTTTGAAAACCAAATGATTTTTATAGAATCGAGGGAACTTTCCAGAATAAGTGAAGCATTTGACAGCTTTTCCTTTTAGAATACTGATATTATCTGACTTTATACCATCAACTAGAGTTACTGTAACAACCCAGGACCTCACCTAAAATGGCTAGCCGGAAGGTATTATTTGGGTTCCTTGATCCTGCATAAGTACCCAAGATCTACCCAGCGAATAACCGATGTGGGACTAAACACACGCCCGCACGGATCCTCACATACTCCCCCCGTTCAAGCCCTGACGTCCTCGTCAGGCTAAGGGTTCATATCTATTCAAATCTAATCACAAACACCATGATTGGCTCGTGGTCAGCTCCAATGGATCCGTGCTGCAGTGTCCCCTAGTCCACATAGGTTATGGGCCGGGTCCGCTCTGATACCATTTGTAACAACCCAGGACCTCACCCAAAATGGCTAGCCGGAAGGTATTGTTTGGGTTCCTTGATCCTGTATAAGTACCCAAGATCTACCCAGCGAATAACCGATGTGGGACTAAACACACGCCCGCACGGGTCCTCACATACTCCCCCCGTTCAAGCCCTGACGTCCTCGTCAGGCTGAGGGTTCAAATCCATTCAAATCTAATCACAAACACCACGATCGGTCCGTGGTCAACCCCAATGGATCCGTGCTGCAGTGTCCCCTAGTCCACATAAGTTATGGGCCGGGTCCGCTCTGATACCATTTATAACAACCCAGGATCTCACCCAAAATGGCTAGCCTGAAGTTATTATTTGGGTTCCTTGATCCTGCATAAGTACCCAAGATCTACCCAGCGAATAACCGATGTGGGACTAAACACACGCCCGCACGGATCCTCACATACTCCCCCCGTTCAAGCCCTGACGTCCTCGTCAGGCTAAGGGTTCATATCTATTCAAATCTAATCACAAACACCATGATTGGCTCGTGGTCAGCTCCAATGGATCCGTGCTGCAGTGTCCCTTAGTCCACATAGGTTATGGGCCGGGTCCGCTCTGATACCATTTATAACAACCCAGGATCTCACCCAAAATGGCTAGCCTGAAGTTATTATTTGGGTTCCTTGATCCTGTATAAGTAACCAAGATCTACCCAGCAAATAACCGATGTGGGACTAAACACACGCCCGCACGGAAAAATAAAAGGTCCCAAAAAAAAAAGATCCCAAAATTACCACTTGGGGCAAAATTGATTGCTAGAAATTGTTTAGAGAAATAATTGGTAATGTACCTACCCTTAGATGCACATGGGTTGGCCGAGCCTTCCTCGGGCCCGTATGCAGTCTATGCGGATTCTAGTACCCACTAGGGAATTAAAGTAATTCCTCGAATTAAAGGTAGAGGCTATTAATTCGATTAAAATAGTGGGAGAAAACTTTAGACTAAAGTCCAAGTCTTTAGGATTAAATAAATCATATACTGATTAGTTGGGTTTTTCCTTTATTTTTCAGATATGGCTAACTCATTGTCCCTCCGAACACTATTAGACAATGATAAGCTTAATGGACCTAACTTCGATAGCTGGTATCGAAAGATGAAAATAGTATTAGAGCATGAGCGGATCCTGTATGTGATATCGGATCCTGCACCTGAGGAACCTGCAGCCAATGCACCACGTGCAATCTGAGACGCTTATCAGAAGTGGCTCAACGATCGCACTACAGTGCGTTGCATCATGAGGGCCTCGATGAATGATGAGTTTAGTCGTAAATTCGAGGAAGCGCAGCCAGTGGAAATCCTTCAAATGTTGAAGGAGTCTTTCGGCACACCTGATGATGTTGAACGACATAAAACCTCCTGCGCTATATTCAATGCCCGCATGAGGGAAGGAGCATCGGTCACCGATCATGTATTGTACATGGTCGAACAAATCGATCGCCTAAGTAAACTTGGCTTTCCTTTGCACGAGCAATTGGGCAAGGACGCCATTTTAAACTCACTTTCCAAGTCCTACCTGACCTTCCTTAGTCATTATAGAATGACTAAACCTGAAGTATCCTATCATGGTTTGCTAGGTTTACTGCAGACCTATGAGAAGGATCACCAACTCAAAAAGGAGTCGGTGAATGTGGTAGGTGGGACTTCTGCAGGACTTTCTTTCTTTAAGAAAGGAAAGAAGAAGAAGGTGCAGAAATCTCGTGCTGGGGTCTCTAAGCCCAGCCAGACTAAGAAGCATAAAGCCGATAAGAGCAAGGCAGAGTGCTTCTTCTGTAAGAAGATGGGTCATTGGAAGCGGAACTGTCCGGCTTACATAGCGTCCCTTGATCCAAACAGGCCTAAGAAGAAAAAGCAGCAAACAGTTGCTGCACAAGGTAATTATATGATAACACCTTGTAATTTTTCAATTTATGATTCTACCACTTGGGTATTGGATACCGGAAGTCCAATTAATATTTGCAATTCGTTGCAGGGACTTCAAGTTAGTAGAAGATTCAAGAATGACGAGAGATTCCTGAACGTTGGAGATGGAAGATCAGTTCCAGTCCTAGCTTTAGGAGTCATTCAGCTTGTTTTTGAATCTAGAGTAGTCATATTAGATGATTGTCATTATTGTCCAACATTTTTAATGAATATCATCTCTGTAGGCCTTTTGGCCAAAAATGGTTATTGCTTATCAATAAAAGAAAATTTTTGTGATATCATTTTGAATGGTATTAAAATTTTTCGTGGACAATTGAAATATGGCATTTATACTCTATCACTGCCTGTGAATGTAATGTACACCTCTAATAAACGCCCTAAGTTAGATAATGTCAATGAAGCCTATTTATGGCATTGCCGGCTAGGTTACATAAATAAAAACAGGATAAACAGGTTAGCCCAACAGGGCATTTTAGAAATCAATGATTGTGAATCATTGCCAACTTGTGAATCCTGTCTTCTGGGTAAGATGACCAAGTCACCTTTTTCTGGAAAGAGTGAACGAGCCAGCGATGTTCTTGGCCTCATACATACTGATGTATATGGACCTATGAACGTAAGTGCCAAAGGTGGTTATGCCTACTTCATAACCTTCACAGATGACCTATCCAGGTATGGGTATGTCTATCTGATGAAGCATAAGTCGGAATCATTTGAAATGTTCAAACGATTTCGTAATGAAGTAGAAAAACAGACTGGAAAGAGTATTAGGATCCTTCGGTCAGACCGAGGAGGAGAATACCTTTCTGGTGATTTCTTGACTTATCTAGAGGAGAATGGGATTCTCTCACAATGGACCCCTCCAGGAACACCTCAGCACAATGGTGTATCCGAAAGGAGGAAGCGAACTCTGTTAAACATGGTTCGATCCATGATGGGGTTTACTAGTCTGCCTCTATCTTTTTGGGGTTATGCTTTAGAGTCTCGATATGGATATCATTGTGTTATTAGTAGATTCTCTAAGTCTCGTAGATTTACAAGATCCCAAAATGTTTGCAGTATTGCAAATAAAAATATTTTACTTATTTAAGGAGTTGATCTCAATGTAAAATCATAGAGCTTATATCTTGGTGGAAATTTTTGTAAATCTTTGAACTAGATTATTAGATTCTTGTGAATTAAATATTTATAAATCAAGGCCATGAGTTGATTATGGATTTTGTCTCACTATATGAGAAATGCAAGTGGGATTTCATAAGAGGCCCAAATAAGTTTAGCCTAAAGAAAAGATTCAGGTTGATTGACTAGGCTCCTGAGTAAGCTAATCTAGAATCTTTTAATTATCAAAGCTTAGAATAAATATTAACTTGTATAATGGAATTGTCAAGGGAAACTAGAATTGGCTTAGTTCAAATTTGGATCTAGAATATGATTACTTGATTATATGATGGTACAAATACGACAACTATCTCAAAGGTTAATCATGACCTAGTGTACTTGGAAAGCAAGGATAAAATTTTGCTTGGATATTATAAAAAAAAAAATGTTGATGATCTGGGATCATTAAGAAATTTTGGAGAATATTGATCAGAGTTGCGCAGCGAAAGTATGATTGACTGAGTCAATTTAAACTGGTCAAAAATATTGACTGTGTTTTGGTAACATGTTATTATGAAAGACTATGTTGTTCAATAATGAAAGATTTTGTTAATAAGGGAAGGTGTATACTATTGATTCTCAAGTCAATCATGATATGATTATGTTATCTCTTGGGTAGAATTTGCTATTTTTTGGGTATGCTAAGAAAATAATAATAATAATAATAATTTGAGCGTATCATGACTCGGGTTAGTTGATTGTTGACTAAATATGGTCTAATTTGTTAAGTATCTGAATAAACCATGCATTATTTGCTCCTATCTTATAATTTATAAGTTTAAGTTAAAAGCTTTGTGGCATATGGCATCAATACTTTGCCTTCCTAGACCTGCTCTTGTGATTTGATGCAAATCATTTTTGAGATAGACCGTTGCTATCTAATGATCGTCAGTACATGTTCATTTTGTGAATCATATTCTTAGCAATATAATGATTTGACTCTAAGGTTGGTCATTATCCTTTGAGGGATCAGTACACTACCTTGATAACTGTATGAGATCTATTTCATTTCAAGTTCTATCCCAAACGCAACTAATTTTAATCAATCTTGTTGTGAATCGATCCTGATCTAACTCGAGTGAATATGCATCAAGATGATAATTTCAATCTGAGATTTTAGTTAGTCACTTATGAAATTTTTGATAATTGATCTAAAGCTATCTATCACACTGATTTTGATCAAGGAGAATGAGATCTTGGATTTGTATTACTCAATGGGCTGAGCATTTCTAAATTTGAAAGGTCTAGATCTCTCAAATTTCGAGGACGAAATTTTCTTAAGGGGGAGAGAATGTGAGATACTGGGCTGAAGCCGGCAACCCCAGCCGACTTCAGCCCAACACCCCTTTTGGAGGGGGCGGAACAGGGGATCGCAGACGCGATCCCCTCCGACTTCTTCGGGCACGAGGACGTTGCTGCACCGTGGCGGCATCGCGGAGGGTCCGCATCCACCCCGCGGCCGCAAGAGCGGCCGTTGATCTCGCTCCACCGCCGTGAAAATCGCGGCGGGGAGCCGTTGAAATGGGGCAATAAAACCCCCATCTTCCTCTTCGTAAGAGCACCTCCGAGCCCTCCTCCCTCTCATCCGTCTCCTCCGCTTCCTCTCCCTTCTTCCTCTCCTCCCTCTCCTCCCCCGGCTCTTGCCTCTCGAGTGGTCGGTGCCGCCCGATCGCCGTCCGAATCCCCTCCGCAAGCCTTCCCCTGTTTTGGAGATTTGCTTCCTCTCGGTTCCAAGTGCCGCCGCCGCCGCTTGACTGCCGGATCGAGCCACCGGCAGCCGAGATCTTCCTCCCACCGCCTCTGCCACCGTCGGTAAGCCCTCTCTTGCCTTGATTCCATGCCAAATAACATGTTTTCCTCCTTTGCATCGGCCCACACCGAGACCATTCTCGGTTCTTCCTCAACGCCGGCCGCCGCAGCAGCCACCGGCTGCCACCGTGGCCGGCTGACCGTCGACTGGACGACGGTCTCCGACCACCCAGGCCGGCCACCCCGCCGATCCTCTCTCTCTTCCATCTCTCCTTCTTCCCCTGTTCGTGGGGGGGGGGGTTTGGGGAAGGAAGAGAGCCCATTGTGGGCCGTGGGCACTTTGTTGGGCCGTTGGGCCCAGTCCCCTGCAGGCCCAACTTGGGCCCAGTCCCCTGCATGCCCAACTTGGGCCCAGTCCAGTCCGGTTGGGCCCAGTAGGGCAGTACCCATGTGGGCCCAACTTGGGCCCAGTTCAGACCCAAGCCTAGAACCTGAACCCGAAACCCAGAACCCGAAACCCGAACCCGTTTGGCCAATAAATGGAATTTTGCAGATAAGCCCTTGACAGTATATTATTTCACAAAAGGGTATTCTGTAATTTATATTTGGTCCCTATAAGAAAGATTATTACATAAGGCTCCCCAAATATATTTGATTGGTCCCTCCACTAAAGTTTTATTATAGAACAGTACCCTGTAATTAAGTATTAGTCCATGCAATAAATTTTATTGCATAAATGAACCAATTAGAAGCCAACCTTGGGGGCCCTATTTAGCCGAGTCTATGCGGGCCCATTGGGCCGTGTCCGATATGGGCCCCATCAGGCCATGCCCATTATGGGCCAACTCTGGGCCCTGTTGGGCCGTGTCCAATAGTATTATTTTTGGATTTTGCTTAATTTTGAAATTAACAAGGAATTAATTAAATTTAAACAGGTGAACCTGATCCGTTTATCTGAAGCAGGGGTTAAGCGAGAAGAGGTAAGTGACTTAATACTTCAAGTGTGATTTTCAAATAAATATATTAAATTCTGAAATATGTTTTGTATTTAGTAAAATGGGTCTGGCATGTTAAATTTCATTTGAAAATTATGCTCTGAAATCCGTAAACTATGACTGAAAAATTTATGAAATCTGTTTTTATATATATATTCTCAGCATGGCTATGATCTGTTCTGTTCTGTTCTGGCCCCGCCAATGGGGATTATACGTTGGACCTGTCGACTTGTAATCTGTGAGAAACCGGTTTCGACACCGCGCCACCGGTGATTAGAATAGTGGTTTCTGGACACCGTTTCCACCGGTGACTAACAATAGTGGTTTCTGGCACTCTGTGCAACCCATGCCACTGGGTTACGTGGTCGTAGCCTATTATGTTGAGATTCTGGTATAAGAGTTTTTGGAAAAATGATAATAAGTTTTGAAAACAACAAAACGATGTTATTTATGATTTATTCCAGACATTATCCTGTATTTTGATCTGATATGCTCTGACCCCACTCTGGGGTATTTTGTTGCTTACTGGGCTAGTGTAGCTCATTATTTTATTTTCTCTATTTTTCAGATCCAGAGGCTTGATCGTACGGGATTGGGGAGTGCGTTAGATTTTCCGACGATTTCTTCAGTTATTAGTCCTTTAGTTAGATTGATTAAAGTATTTGACTTACGTAAGCATTTGTTATTTGAAATTTTGTAAAACCGCTTTTGAACAATTTAAATAATTATGCCAGTTTTGAGCATCTGTATTCGCTCCGATATGTTCCGATGCCTTGCACGCCTGCGCGGCCCGCCGTGCGGGCGTGCGGCGTCTGCCGCGCCTCGGGCTCGGGGCGTGACAGATTTGATGGTATCAGAGCGAACCCGACCCATAACTTATGTGAACTAGGGGACACTGCAGCACGGATCCATTGGGGCTGACCACGGACCGATCGTGGTGTTTGTGATTAGATTTGAATGGATTTGAACCCTTAGCCTGACGAGGACGTCAGGGCTTGAACGGGGGGAGTATGTGAGGATCCGTGCGGGCGTGTGTTTAGTCCCACATCGGTTATTTGCTGGGTAGATCTTGGTTACTTATACAGGATCAAGGAACCCAAATAATAACTTCAGGCTAGCCATTTTGGGTGAGATCCTGGGTTGTTATAGTTACTTCATCTACAATATGTAGAGATTCTTGATTAAGTAGCAATATAGAAGAATTTTGAAGTCTAAACTCCGAGGTGATGGAGATCCAAAACATATTATGATGCAGAGCTGTAAAATAGAGATTTTTCATAGATTTAATTTTAGGTGCCAGTTTTCTCTTTTTTTCTATTTATTTTTAGTTATCTTTAGTTTTGAGTATGTTTTTTTGATTGAAGGGCTAAGACTGAATGATCTTAGACCCTAATGCTATTCTGGTACTTATGGTATTGTTCGCACAGGACTGTTCAAATCAAGGTTCGCCATCTCGGTACCGGACTTTGTATCGGTGCCACACTAGTATAGTGTCTGTACGATACGGTACGGATTTTTTTTTTTTTTTTGCTATCGAGTGTCAGTACGCCATTTGTACCGGATACTGGTACCGCACTGGTACGATACCGAGACATATAATGGTTCCGAACCGGTGCCGAACTAGTATTGTTCCTGTTCAGCTTCAATTGACATTCTTGGCATTCGTTTATTCATTCCTATCACCTCTTTCTAAGTAAACCTTTCTAGCTGCCATTATATAAGAATTAGGTTGTTGCATTCAGTCTCCCAGTTTTTCTACAATGTAGAAGAAAACATTTTCTAGATATTTTTTCTGGGAGCACTCAAGGAGCTGTTAATTAAAGGAATGTTTCATTTAAACTTAAACCTTGAAACTTTCATCGGTCCCCTGTATCTCGTGATCTTAGTCAATGTAGTTTCTGCATATGCTCAACCTACATAAAACATTTTTTTTTTTTTGGAAGAGCTTTGTTATTGGTTTAATAAATATTTCACAAAAATCCTTGGAAACTCTAGGTATAACTTTGGTTATATTAGTTTGGTAATCCTTTCAGTTTTAGGTATGCAGTGCTATGATCCACATCCTTTACATCAAGACAAGAAAAAAATTTTGATCTTTCCGATTATGCAGAGGGTTATTAGGACTTGACATGCTTTGAGGGTTAGCTTTGTCAAGAGCTACAAATTCACACTAAGATGATAGAACATCAATTTAATTAGGGGAAATCGATATGACATGATAAAATAATCCTCCTTCTAGAAAAGACTAGCAAAGAACTTAAATCCTAGCAATATTGGCACCACAAGCTTAATTCATTTAATAAAAATTTTGCTATGCTTGGATAAGAAGTCCATAGATATGATAAAACAAAATTTTGTTAATAACTATAATGTGCTTGTGCAATGGTAGATGTGTTAAAAAAAAAAAAACTCGGTTTCTTTGCAAAATTGTTCTCTCCATGAAACTATGTACAGGCCCAATTAAGATAACTAGTAGTTAGAGAAGAAGCTTTGTCAAATGCAAGCTAAAGCATAACCAAGGCTTGAAGCTACGATAGGTACTAGCATTCTTTTATATATTCATTCTTTTAAGATTCTTTTAAAAAAAAAAAAAATTATTAAGACTTGTCATACATACCAAAATCTAATTTCAAGTAAGTGCTCTAATGCTTTCTGAGAGATCACACCTGCAATTTAATTATTAGTAATAGATCAATTATTAGGTACGAGCACCTTAAAATGGATATTAGATTGAGAAATAAAGATGGAAAAGTCCATTTGTTGATGAATCAACTTGTCGTCATTGCCATAACTAGTTTTATTTGGTGAAGATAGCAAATATGGATCACCATTAGAAATAAATGTGCACTTCAGAATTCTTCTATAAAAAATGTGCATTTTAGAAGTTTTGTGGTTTAAAGCAAACTACAAATTTCTGTTTCCAGCATGTTGGTGGTATAACCACCTTAAAATTGATATTAGATTGAGAAATAAAGATGGGAAAGTCCATATGTTGATGCATCAACTTGTCATCATTGCCATAACTAGTTTTATTTGGTGAAAAAAATCTGGATCACCATTAGAAATAAATATGCACTTCAGAATTCTTATATAAAAATTGTGCATTTTAGAAGTTTTTGTGGTCTAAAGGAAACTACAAATTTCTGTTTCCAGTATGTTTGAGCTTTTCTTCCCTTCAAGTCTTAGTTAATCCAAGAAGATTTTATGCCCATAATGCATGAGAGAATAACTTATCTTGAATAGTAACATAAGGAACTGAATGTACATAAGCAAAGCCTAGGAAATCTCTGATGTGACTTAACCTTCTCATACTTTTCTGAATAAAACTAACTTCAATATCGTATCTAGGCCCAGCTACTAAGCCAAATATGGATTGGGTCAAGCATGACAGGGAAACGATTCTGGTTTCCTTTATGGTCAAATTAGATTTCTGAAATTAGATCCGGAAGAAGGTACTGATCTTGATAGTGGAGGTGGGCTAGAACAGATCAGAAGTAGACCTGATCAGACCCCAAGGATAGAAAAATCGGAACCAGACCCCAAGGATGTCTTGGTGATAGAAAAATTTAAGAGAAAGGGAGGAAGAGAAGTTGACCTATGAAGAGAGCCAAAGAAAGAGGAGATGTAACAGATAATGAAAGGAGAAGACAAAATGAGGAGGTGGTAAACTATAGGAGAAATGGGGGCTGGAAGGAGGGACAGTGGAGCAGTGATGGGCAGCAGGTGGGGGTGTTGCACGATGATGTTGTGAGGTGTAGGAGGTGATGCAAGACTGATAGGGTGGGCTGTGGGAGGCGTGGATGGTGCACGGACTTGGAGAGTGAGATGATGGACGGTGATGAGTGTTTTGCGGAGGCTTGGAGTGGACGATGGTATGACTGTAGGAAAAGGGATAGAGTGTTGATAGGTAGTATTCATACCTGCAAGTGGCATTTGGAGAGAATGAATTATTCTTATCTTCTTTGCATTACCAAGAAAGAACGACTGAACATATTATTGAATTTATTCTCATATGAGAGGACACTTATCGTGGTGGGGGTTTGACAATCAGCAATAACATGCATGAATCTTGTGGGGTGGTCTAATGAGAATGGTGCTTTGGATGTGCGTAATATCATAGTTTTTAACAAAGCTTTCTCAGAATATAGATTGAGGTTGTCGGATGATGGTGATGCACATGAATGCAGATATTTCGTCAATAAATCTTATTTTAGAGACAGGCATGGAGGTGTATTTAAGCTTTCATTTCCTTAAATTTGTTCTTGTTTCTAGAAGGATGTTTCTAAATCAGCTTGTTCTTTTCTATGTAAGATGTCTTTAGATGGGGGTGAATGGAACTATCAATTTTTGATTCACATTTGGGTGGGCCAATTTGCTGTCGAGCTTTATAAACTTTATGATTTGGCTTGGGATAAAGAGTGTTTTGTTAATCTAAGTGCACAGAAATACCAAATTGTTGCTATAGGAACCTAAGTTCAGATGAATGCTGGGGGGAGATTCAGTCACCAAACTCTTGAGTCACCTCAGGTGCTTGGTGATGTTCATCTTATAGACTGCAAAGACAAAAGAGGGGAGATATTTGGCAAGGATGGTGTTTTCAGAAATCATATTTTGCCTTTGAAAACAAGGATCATTTGATAAGTCCTTTTGCTAAATGTCTTTTGATGGTAGCCGCAATGCTTGAGGCTAGGATAATTATATGGTTGGTTCTGCATAATTGGATTCTCACTATTGACAATTTGATCAAGAGAGGTTAATGTGGTAATTAAGGTTGTATGAGGGTAACTTTGAATGTGAGCCACCTATTATTGAATTGCCCTTTTTCTAGCCAGTGTTCTTGTTTTCTTAAATCTAGCTTTGCTATTAAAGATTGAGTTTTACTAAAATTCGAGAAACGAGAATCTTGAATAAAAAAAATGATTGAAAGATATTTTATATTAAATTGTGATTTTTCACATTATTCCACAGTTTTTTATAAAGTTGACTTTTACCCACAAGGCCACTCATATATCATTGCAAACACACATATAGCCACTTATATCCTAACTAGTAATCTGGATGAAATCACTTACCTTCCTCATTGCTAATGCAAGGGTGAGTGATGCAGGCCAAAGACATTTGACCTTATGATTTGATGATCCTGGCAGTTTAAACATCAAACTCCATGATCATAAGCCTAAATTGATGATTGGAATTGACCAAATATTACCAACAGCCAGAAAGACATCATGAATGCATCGGAGATAATGCTGGAGAGAGACCGAGGACTAAATCCACACCCTACACTGTCGCATGGGCCTTGGGTGACCTTTAAACCTACCAAATTCTTGAGGAAGCAAACATATAGGTGACACTTCATTCAAAAGTGTCTAATGGGTATAGATTTTTTAAGATTATATAATAATTGTGTTAGAGTAGTGTACACCCTGAAAGCCATTTGCATTAATTATAAATATTTAGTAGATTAATATATGAATTTTTTTTCATGATCACATATGGTATAGTGTGTGTCACACATCAGTCATAGAGCCAATAAGTTATTACAAGTACTCTCAAGGTTTATCTAAGTGCATGGATTGTTTTCCACTACGAGAATTGGATTGATCTAGGTACTTCAAATTTGTTCATAACTATCGATTAGTTTGGGCATCGCACCTATAGATAAGGCCACTGAGAAGGATAATGATGTCTTGGAGTTCTCCTTTCATCAAGGTTAGACGTCACACTGGTAACTAGGTGTGTTATCACAATGAATGGTCAAAACTGGCAATCCATCTTACAATGAATGGTCAAAATTTATTGATCCCTAGTATATAGTAAGGTATCCTATCCTTCGGGTCAAGGGACTACTAACTCGTGTATTGACCATGATATGCTAGATTTTGTTCTTGATAGGGAGCATAGTGATTTAATAGATTTAGAAACGAGGATAGGTCAGACCATGCAACATGCAAAACTAGCATAATGGCATAGTGCCCATATTAGAATAGAGACATGGTTAGATATATGTTTTAAGGCCTAGACAGTAACTTGAAAGAATTTTCATTTTTTTTACAAACTATTATGACTAATAATTAGTTATTTTCATAAAAAGCTTTGTGAAACAATTTTCATAATGGATGTCTGACATGATCTAGGGTTCTAACAGACCATGACATCAGATGACTAAGGGTCTGACAGTGCGATAGTCAATAGTCATATGAGAAAAGTGGAATAATGGAGACCTAATTGCTGGATGTAGCTTGTACAATAATAGAGGGATCAACTGTTTTCATTTTACTAACCAAACGGTTTAGTAGTACGATATGGACTCCATATCCATATCCCATGCTCGACCATGTAGTAATTGAATGACTGAGCGGACTTGAAAAGGCAGATCTTTGATAAGTGGGAACCTGAGTTACATATTTAACATGCGCGATTTGTAAATCTAGGTCAATTGGAATAACATTCTAGTTAATCGGATTAAAAAGATCAAATTTGATTGGAGAAGAGAACAGGCTAGGGAATTAGCCCAAATACTAGGATCATGCTAGGTTAGGGCAAGCAAGACCTAGTGTAGGCTGACCAATGCTACTTATGTGGGATCCAAGTGGGAGCTGGCCAACCTGGGCTGATGCCCTTGCCTCAAGGAGTGCCCTTATGGGCGCTATTCTCTAAGGAAGGGGCGAGCATCTTCAAAGGGGCTGCTACCTCTTCCTTTTCCTCTCTAGATACATTGTTTCAATAGGATTTTAGAGAGGGGGTGGCTAAGATTAGGATGCTGCCCCCTCATCCTTATTTCTCGTGTGTTTGAGTCCTAATAGGACTTTGGGAGACTAGGGGCACCACCCTTCTTTATATAAAGAGGGGGCATCCCTCTGCTTTGGATGTTCCAAGTAGAGAGCCCACATCACATCAAGATAGAGAGAGGGAGAGGTGCAGAAGGCTAGGTTGTTTCTTCTTCATCAAAAAAAGAGGAAAATTTGCTGGACAAGTTATTCCAGCAATGCATACCTTAGAGGGCCATGTGCTTCTGTAGCCTCAATATTTTCCAGGAATGCAAAGATCAACTCCAGAATTATCATGGAGAAGTATAACTAATCTTAACCTTTATGCTTGCTTCTTTATATGGTAATATCATAACAAAGATCCTACTTTTCTTTTGATGATCCCTAGGATTCTTTCATGTAGGTCAAGTTGCAATGTGAGAAGTGGTCTTTTACATGTCAATCTGAAAGATGGTTTTAACCCTGGCCAATGTAGATTGAACTTCAAGCTCAAATTATTCTGTTCGTCATTTAGTAAGTTTGCTAACTCCATTTGAATCACGTTACAAAAAAAAAAAAAAGCCTACAGTAGTGATCAAACCATAGAAAACTATCAACAAAAGCTATACCAACTGTATGTGAATTGTGGCAATAGATGGTGTCACTAAAAGCTATGGCTGCAGTTTAGGTGAACGTTGGTATAAACAACTCTGCAGTGGCAGTCTTGGGCCAACTTATGTTGATGGTTTGTAAAACAGTTGCAACCATTGGTATGCATTCATATTAAATTGTGATGATGGAAATGGACAATTTCTTTGGCATTGGTTAGGCAATCGCTAATATTGCTATTATATCATGTCAGTTATAACCATTGCTTTAAGTTCAATTTGTCGCAGCGATTTTCCTTGTCACTATGGATCAGTTTTAAATTATTGATAAACGAATTCACTTTCTAAATTGACAGTTACAAGCCGCTACAGCTTCCATCTTATTGTGACATTTACACCAAGCTACTATAAGTACAACTTCTTGCAATATTTTTAACCATCATTATAAATTTTTGATGAAGTGTAGCTAAATAAATCTGTACCTCACGGTGACTATCAGAAATCACTAATGTTGCTTTTATGTAGTGACAATTAGAACTGTCATTATAATTTTGGCTTGTCACCATGATTTTGACCACCATTATGGATGGGGGAAGCTAAACAATTATATCATGATGATCAGAAACCATCACTATTTGAACTTTAGTGCAACAGTCTTGACACACATTTGTGTGTGTCTATATAATATGTATATGTTTAATATGAGGTTTTGATCTTCCATGTACATATTAGATAAGTGCATATATGGTATATGTATCCTCAATATCACATCCCTGTATGTTTCTATAATGACATGCTCCTATATGAATGTTATTGCATCCACAAATTTGTAAAAAACATTCAAATTTGCACACTAGTTTGCACACTATAAAACATATATAGTTGTTGAACCAAAATAACATCGCACAATTCACGTGAAAGTTTACATCCAAATTAAACAACCTGATCAATGCCTAAGGCCCTGTTTGGAGGAGCTGTTGGCAGTAGAGCTGTTGGAAGAAGAGCTGTTTGAAGTAGAGCTGTTATAAAAAGCTGTTTGCTGTTTGGTAACTATATTTTTAAAGTGCTGTGGCACTTTAACATATTTTTGGTAAACAAACTGAGAAAGTACTTTTATATGACAAAATTACCATAAAGGAATTGCATAGTATTATACAATAGAGCATAATAAAACATAACATATATTAATACATAATATACGATATAGTATAATATTACTGTAATATAAAATATTATTATTATAATATAGTAATATGACATTGCATAGTAATATAATTATTAGAGTAAATTAATTTTCTATAATATAACATAATATTAAATTATGTAACATAACATATTAATATATTATGATATAATGTAATATATATTATATTTATAGTATAATACAATAATAAAGATATAAAATATTATAATTATTAGTATTAATTAATTTCTCATAATATAACATAATATTAAATTATTTAAAATAACATATTAATGTATTATGATATAAATATTTATTCATTGAAATGTATTTATTTATTATCTTATTTATTTATTCATTCATTCATTCATTTATATAAATATTTATTTATGCATTTATTTATTTATTTATTTATTCTTTTCTTTTCTTCTCTTTTTTTCTTTCCTTTTCTTCTTTTTTTTTTCCTTTTCTTTTTCTTTTCTTTTTTTCTTCTCTTCTTCTCCTTCCTTCCTCTCTCCCCTTCTCCGCTCTTCTCCTCCCGCGCGGTCGGCAGCGCCGGAAGGGGGCCAGGCCGTGGCGGCCGCGGGAGGGGGCCGGCGGCGCCTGCGGCAGTCTCGGCGGCCGCGGTTGGCCCCCTGGGAAGGATTCTCCTCCCGTGTGGCCGACGGCGCCGGAGGGGGTGCGGCACTACAGCGGCGGGGGAGAGGGAGGCATTGCAGCGGCGGGGGAGAGGGAGGGGGTGCGGCACTGCAAGGGGGGGTGGGGGCGTGGGTGGGAGAGGAACAGGCGGTGAGATGAGGTTTTGGGGAGAAAATTTATTTTTAAAATGGGGGTATTTTGGTCAAAAATAGAGCTTCCCGACAAAGCTGAAAACAGCATTTTCGGAAAGTTTCAAATTGGAGCTTCTCCCCAAAAGCTGTTTTCAGCTTCCCGCAAAAGCTGAAACAGCTTTCCGAAAATTTTACCAAACACCATTTTTTATCTAAAAGTACTTTTGGAGGGCCAGAAAGTGCTTTTTGGCCCTCTAAAAGCTCTCCCAAACAGGACCTAAATATTAGGTCAAACTACAAACAAAGAACCTAAACAAGCAGTCTCATTTCCAAACAGTAACAAGGAAGATGAAGTCCATTAAGATATGATTCATATCATACAGTTACCTGCAAAACAAAAATGATATCAAGTTAATGATAATATTATAAGAAAGCACTCTTAATATCAACGGTATATGAATATAATACTATGACAAACGATAAAGTCATTTGTGTTTACCCAGTTGAAGGTTATGCTCAACCAAATGCAGTGAAGCATTAGGAGCATTGGAGACATCTGGTACCTATCAATAGAATTCAACAAGTTACATCATATGAGTATACTGTGACAATGTTCATCTTAACATAAAATATTTCTATAATTGTTTGTTAAATCCCTAGGAAATCATAAGTTAATTTATACTAAACAAATGCAAAATATTGTAAATTTGGTACCTACTAATCAAATTTATAAGAAGGAAGAAATGACTCCAAGGAAGGTAGATTACCTCTTTGTGGCGACCACCGACTTCTATTGTGTATAAAATATCAACATTATTTAGCTCTAGGGCGATCCACTAAAAGACTGTCTATAATGATGACAATTGGGTTTGCAGTCCTAATATGCAATTTTTTTGAGCTTCTCATGTATCACTTTATCATGTTGTGTATTACAAAAATAGTAAGAAAATTTTAAATTTAGTAATTAATATTTGTTGACATAATAATTGTTTTATACCATTTCATTACAAGCCAGTGCAAATGCCTTCAATCCATTCAGTTGGACTCTTTCTGTGGAATAAACTTCTAGAGGCCATGTTAGGGCCTCCTAAATCATGCATCACCATCCTACATTACTCGTAAATTTATTCACTACTTCATCAGAGCATGATACCAAAGGTGCAATATACACAAAATAGAGGAGGTGTAATTGCCAATTAAAATTATATTTGATAGACACAAATGTCGGAGCACATGTCATCAGAGCACCTGTAAAGACAACAGATAACCAGATCAAAAACAGAACTAGCTGTAGTATCCAAACCAATAATGAAAATAAAAAATTCAGCAGAATTTCAATCAAGAATTCATATTAGCTCAGGAGAAAATTTTCAATCAAGAATCCAATGGACTATATTAGTATCATCTGCTTTGCACTGCTTAAATAGGGGAGGTAGATGCAGCTGTAGAATGAACCGCGTTGTAAGACCCTGATCCATCTAGCCCTAACTCAGAATCTCTCCTAGAAATTAGTGCAAGCCTTAAAACCATCTTTTTTGCATAAATAAGAAATAAGGAAGCTTCCCAAAATTGTGATGAAGGTACACAAGTTGGCATAAAGGGTACACTATGTTTCAAAAACGTTAACATGTGTAATGCTTTTGAAGGGTAAGACAATTGGTTACATTCTATATTGAAGCAAATGAAACCAAGAGAAATGAAAAGCTCTTAATGCTCATTGGCCTAGTCAATACTATGTTTAGCATTTGGCACTGCAGCCTCATGCATCACTGAGATCTTGATATATACATTTTGCATAGCTATTCTCCACATTAAAAGTAAAACACCATAGGGGATCCTTTTAAATTGGTTTCTTTCAGCAAAGTATTGACCCAGGGCTTGATATTGTTAATGACTCCAAGACTAAATTAATCAACTTACCTCTCATGTTGTTCCTCCTACAGGGTATTATGCAAGTCTCCACTAATGATCCTAGTGCAGCCATTTACTCTTTGTTGTGAATGTGAATATGTTTTATCAGATACCAATACTCTGTCTTTTTTGTTTTTCACTCGTGAAGTATATTCTCATATTTTCTACCTAGAATTCCCAACAAGAATTAAGCATGTTAATTTGGAGTAGTGTGGATGGTTTTATGTTTGAAACTGGAAAAATGTCGGAGGTTTCACATGGCAATAATTAATTTCATTTAAATATGTTCAGTAGCTCTTTTATTCCCATTTGAGATGCTCGGGATCCTAGATCCATCTCTTGAGCATAAGCACAAGAATTGTCAGTTGATCAGAGAATTTCCATTCTCATAAAATACTATTTCATTTAACAGAAAAATATAAATACCACCATTGTTTTGATCTAGTGCAGCATAATGAAGCAAAACAGATCCCAAAAGTACCCACTTGTGGCACATGTGAATTGAAGATTGTGATTGCGACGATTGCATTTGTAATTTTCAGTATGTTCTTGGAGATTGCATCTTGTCCAGGTGCAGGTGTGGAGAACCAAAGATCTTTATGGGAAGGCCTGAAGCATCCATACAAAATGCTAGTTATCATAAAATAATAAAAAGGCTCATGTCATTCTTTTTAACGATATACATAGTACTGCAATTCGTAAATGATAAATGATATGATGTTAGCTAATACAAGTGAGAACAAATTATGGTTGATTAGATAGCATAAGATAGATATAAAAGATGACCTGAGTCGAAAGCATCAAGAATGGGTACACGAACATGAGCTGGATCCAAACTGGACATGGCATGTAAGAAGAAGATTCTGGCTATGACAATCCAGACCAAGTTTAATGCCTACAATTTGCTGTCAAATTTCTCAAATACTTCTTTTTTTGTATAATTTAAAAAATTGTCATATTGTACACATAGTTGGCTGTGCTCAGCATTCATTTAGATGTCTTCAAGCTTGATCTACAGGTACTATTTAACTGTACATGTAACTGTTTAAATATGGTACTTGTCCTCGATCCCTAATACCCAACCAAAAGATGCCGTTCAAGTTTTTTTGTTCGAGGTAGTCATGAACAGCTCTATTGACCAGGTTATCCAGTTCTTTATTACCAGATGATATGCAGGCTTATTAGATTGGCAATGATAAAAAAGGGAAAAGCAGCTTCATTTTATGCTGCCAATCAAGTAATCAGAAACATATCAATATCAATATAGTCTAGAAAATGAAGACGAAGGTTGGAAGAACATTGGGGCATGCATGATTTCTTCTTTATATAGATAGATAAAGGATCTATAGGGAAATTACTTAGAAGTTCATTTTGTGCAATAATCCTTCCTATCAAATAGAAAAGGATTCAATGATCCTGAACTGATCTTACAGAAGTTGTCTATAGTTGATTTCTTCTACATAATACTATTTGATAGGATCTCATCGATTAGTGCTACAATTTGATAGGGCATCATCGATTAGTGCTGTAAGATCCCGTGCATTGGAACCCATGGTTATGGACCTATATACATTAGTATGGAACTTTTTTTTTTTTGCAAGTGAAATCCCTATGAAAGAATGAAAAAGTGCTTTCATTCTTGTGGGATAACAAGCCTCCATATCTTAATGCATGTATTTAATTTATTCGAAGCTATTAGAGCGGGATCCAGTTTTTAAGAAATATGAATCGAAGCAATAAGAATATTTCTAGTGGAACATCTTTCATAATCCTTGGAGAGATAATTCTCTAATAGACTGAGAGATAAGTAATTCGACTCATTCACTTATAGATCATCAATGTTTCATATTATGCAAGAAGACATTGCATTTGCTAATTTGAATTGAAAGGTGACATCAAATCGGTCTATTTTCGTCATTGAACATAGCACATTCACTATAGTTAGTAGCTCCATATCAAGGTCATCATCAATATCGTCACTATCATCAATATCAATATCATCATTATTATCAATAGCAATATCATCATTATCATCAATATCGATATCATTCTTAAGATAACATTTAGGCTTGTCATCCAGAAACTTGCAACTTCTATTGTGGGTAAATGTATTTGGTTTCAAAGCCCTATGAGCTCTACATTCGAAGAATATGCGAATTCCCCCTTCTTATTCCAAGACTTTTTAAGGCTCACCTATGGCATTTAAATTGAAAGAGATAAGTTGAATAAGTATGGTCGTCTTCTATTGGGATGTACTATTAAGCCAAAATTGAGATTTTCTGCAAAGAACTACAGTAGAGCAGTTTATGAATATCTACACTACATACTTGATTTTACTAAAAATGATGAGAATGTGAACTCATAACCATTTATGCATTGCAGAGACCATTTCTTATTTTGTATCGATGAAATTTATAAAGTGCAGGCTGAAATAGATGAAATTATGATTAATCTTGCCAAAGTAATAGGAAATAGACCTAAGACACTTCCAAATAGAAAATCTTCAATCATTTTGATTTTTTGAGAGGATAAAAAGATGATAAGATCTATTCCTAAATATTAATCTAAACTAGGTGTTCCATGGTTCCTTTCCACATCAACTGCCAATTTTTGGTTCTCCAGATTCACAAATAACCAATGATAAAAAGGTAGGTTTTATTTAATTTGGCATATGAATTCGCACCTGAATCAAACCGTACCTAATATTTATCAGGCTATTATTCTCTTGTTCCCTCGAATCCGTGGACTAAGATATCAATTTGTCAATATGATCAATTGTGTTTATTGCATAATGGGCTACCTTAAAAAGTATTGGTGTGTAAATGAGGTAACTGAGCTATAGCCCTTGTCATAGATATATTAACATATGGATAATTTCTTATCAAGATGGATATTCCAAAATTCCACATGATAGCTCTCTAATCTATTTACTGCTAACAAATTGGTATTACTTAAAAATATGTAACACCCAACCTAGGTAATAAGAAACTAGGCCTAGATCACTTGACCGGCCTAGATGCAAAAGTTGGAGTAGGAAACGGAAAAATAAAAGGACAGAGCCCTATTCGACTTGGGGTAAAAGATGGAGAAAAAAAAATAGAGCTCTGTTCAACTTGGAGTAGGAGACAGATTCCTACTCCATCTTGATTTCCTATAGAAGTTAGGAAATCTAGGCCCCATTAGCTATTTAAAAATCTCCCACATCCTCTTTTGTCTTACCTCTGATAGGTTTTGTCGATCACTATTGCTAGACCACCGCTAGCTCCTTCCTCTTTTCTTTTGAATTCCAACGGTCTTCGCTCACAGTGCTCATCAGAGATTTTAATGAGCACTCGCTGGAATCAAGTTCTAAAAGGGATGGTCAAAATTATTTGGACCTATAGTTTGGTTTTGCTCGTAATAAAAGTAATGTAACTCTTTTTGGTGATAAATAACTTAATTAACTTGGTGGTTTGAGTATTGCTTTTATACGGCAGGAGTCATTAGTTCAAATCCAATAATATCTAGAACTTGTTGGATAAGTCAATTGACTGGTATCTAATAAATTTTTTTACCCATTTTCTTTTTTTCATTATATCAGATTAGACTTGATTATGTTCAACTGGAAGAATCAAAATATGGTATATAATAATACACTTCTAAAGATCATCTTTTGATTATTTGATGTATTGACTTGACCATGAGGAAATATCATTTACCACCTCTACTTGTGCCTAGCTCGTCTGAAGTTAAATTCACTTCAATTGCTTGTCTCTTACCCTGAGATCTACTCAAGTTTGCTTCAACTATTTCAAGAGCTTGCTAAGCGTCTTGCGGATCAATGTCGGTACTAATCTCGGCTTCATTTTCTATAATGGTAATCTTATTATTACTCGTTCTAGCGAAACCACCCATCGGAGCCACCATTAACTAATGGTCATTGAGGTGTATTCTAAAAAGACCTATATCTGCAGTTGTGGAAATGGGGGCATGGTTTGGTAATATGCCTATTTATCCACTATTAGTAGATAAAATAATTTCTTTTACTTCTGAATCCTAAATAATTTAATTAGGAGAGAGTACACAAAGATTGAAGGTCATTCTTCAATTTGCTCTCCACTTATAAGTTCATAGCTTTTGCAGTAGCTGAAAGAGTAGATGCCCTATGAGCCAATCATTTGATGGATTTCTCTTTGTAATCCTCCAAATCATGTGCTTTGACACTTGATATATCTCAATAAAGGCATTGTGTTTCATCATTTGCTGCTTATCTATTTTATTGTTAGATGATGAACCCCATAAATTAGGACATTGGTTTTAGGGTTATGATGAGATCATACCAGTGAGACCTAAAATCCTAAAATCCTAATTTAGAATATTCCCAGTCAAATTGGTATATTGAGTCGGGGATCAATATTACCGGAAAGACTGGCACATCTTATATATGTTTGATGTAGAGGGTGATTGATCTTCCAATCAGGTTAGGTCAACTTGCACCTGCACCTACTGCTGGCTAAGATAAGGAACCTAATGGGTCACACACAATGGAATTGATCAAGGGTCTAATTGGATTAGATGATGTTTGCAAGATGAACATGCTAGCACGTGTTGCAAACCCTAGCTCCTGATTCAAATTAAATTCGAATCTGATTCTTAGATTAGGTTGATCTAATATGATTAGATCATGACCTAATATGGGTTAGCCAAGAGTTGGAACCCATTTGGCTTTAATTAGACATGATTTGATTAGGTTTAATGTTTCCTTTAAGTTGGTTAAACCCAATTGGATTGGGTTTGATAGGGCCTTCACTTCTGGACCATTGGATGGCTTCCTGGATGAAGGATCTGGTCCACTGGTTGGCGTCTTCATCTGGACCATTAGATGGCTTCCTGGATGAAGGATCTAGTCCACTGGTTGGCGCCTTATTTTGGACCATTGGATGGCTCCCTGATGAAAGATCTGGACCATAGGTCAATGCCTGAATCTGGACCACTGGATGGCTTTCTGGATGAAAGATCTGGACCATTGCTCAGCGCCTGAATCTGGACCATTAGTGATGGCATCTTGCTTCTGGACCATTGGATGGCAACCTGGATGGTGATGCCTTGATTTGGACCATTAGATAGCGTCTAGATTTGGACCATTGGCTTTGGTTCCCTGCATTTGGGCCCTTGGATCATCGGAATTTAAGATGGAGACGTGAGAAAGAAGCGTATCATTAGATACGACTTTTTCTAAAGCTTGATACACCCTTCTCCTTAGCGCCCCATCATGATGGGATGCCCCTCTTGGCACACGCCTCATCATGATGAGGTGTGTGGATGGGATGCATCCCTTTGTGATGCATCCCTCCATCTCTTATAAATAAGGAGGCGCCCCAGGGTTCTAAAGATCATCCGAGAAAAAGCCTCTCCTTCTCTCTCCCTTATCCCTTCTTTCTTATAAGCCTCTCTCTTTTGTCCTAACCCAAGACAAGAGGATCTTCTTTAGGACAAAAAGACTAGTGAATGTTTTAGAGGTAGAAAGGAAGAAGAAAGTGAAGGAAAATCAGCCAATTAAGTCCTTTGGAAGGATTGAACAACTAGAATCATGTTTTGGTGGAGCTAGAGTCTTGAACCCATTCCTGTGTGGATCAACATTGGAGGGTGAACATTTGGGCACCTTAGGACATCTTCAGACATATTGGATATAGCTTGACAGGTATTCTTCTATACCAAAATTATGTTTTCTACATTATTTAGTTATATTATTAAGGTGGTCTTGGCTTATTAGGGTTTCATATAATGGGTTTTATACGAAAATTTTTATAATCCTAAATCTTCCGCTGCGCCCTAGGGCACTAGAAAACCCAACAGTGGTATCAGAGCCACCCTTAATCAGTTTAACCAAATGATAAAACATGCTATTATCCTGATGTTATGAGATAGCTAGGTTGTTTGTATGCATGATTAGTTTATGCTATGAGATAGTGTTATATTTATGTTGTAGCACAGTATAATTGCTAGTGCTAAATTATTGAATGTGCAATGAGACCAATATAGTAGTATGAAAAACTTTCGGCTAACCTATTCTGGAACAATCGACTCAGTTGGTGTCTAGGAAGGAAGCCACAGGTGGTTACTTAATTAGGACCTCACTCTCTGAGTGAGGAGTGCCTCCTACCTGCTTTCCTGGTCAATTATTTGATTGTCCTTTATGGTTGAGCCTAATATTAGTAAGATACTACTAATTGAAAGCCCTCACTAAATTCATAATTAAGTCGTAGTGTTAAATGCTTTAAGCTGAGCCATTCTGAATCAATTGACTGAGTTGGCGTCTAGGGAAGAGGCTCTAGGTGGTTATTTAATTAGAACCTTACTATGTAAGGAGAGCCTCCCACCTGCTTACCTGGCCAACTATTTTATTGACCTCCATGGATAAGCTAATTGTTGATATAACACTACAAAGTTCCTTCCTTCATGCTTAGATATTATTATGTTAATATCTACGTTAGCTTGTTGTGATTCCCACAAGGCTAGTATTAGGGATTGATATTGTAATATCTTGGTGCATATGATGCATATGACATATTTTAATATGTTGCCTTGTTATGATTCCCACAAGGACAGCATTATTCAAATATGACTGTATAAAAATGAAGGGTTTGACTTAACTAGACACAATAGTTTGTTGTGATTTCCACAAGGCTATATGTGTGCTAGAGGACAGAATAAAGTTGGAAATTGCATGGGATGCAATTGGAAAGAGTTTCCTACCTTTGAACTTATAAGGGATTGTTGTGATTCCCACAAGATCTTTGGATCTCAACCCCACTAAGAAAATTAGTATTTTCTCGTTCATCAAACTTGAGGGTTATGATATTCGATAAAATAGTGGGAGTAACAATTAGATAAAAATCTTTGTCTGATTGTATACATGTCATCATGATTTGTCTGCTTATATTAGTGTTCTTTGTAATTGTAGATTAATTCTGCACAAATGGCATCTTCACTCTCACTTAGAGGTATCTTAGATACAAACAAATTAACTGGTCCCAACTATGCGGACTAGTTGAGGAATTTAAAGATTGTTCTCACACAAGAAAAACTTTCCTATATTCTTGAAACCCCTGACCTAGGGTCAGCAGGGGAAGATGCAACTGAGGAGGAATTGGCTACATATCGTATGTGGAAACATGACAGTTTGACTGTCAAATGTATCATGCTTGCTTCTATAAGCAATGAATTGCAGAGGCAGCATGATAGCATGGATACTCACTCCATACTCCTTAACTTGAAGGAGTTATATGGTGAGCAGAACAGAATTGCTAGATATGAGAGATCGAGGGGTCGTCTGTGCAAGACCACTGTTTAAAGGTTATAGACTTGATCACTTGATTGAGTCAACTTAGTTTTGCTATGGACAGTGAGCTCAGTCAGGATTTGATCCTGCAATCACTACCTAACTCATTCTCGCAGTTTGTCGTGAATTATCACATGAACAAACTGCATTCCTCCATGCCTGAGCTTCTAAATATACTGAAAACAGCAGAGTCTCACATCAAGAAGGACAAGGGTCCGATCCTTCTTGTTGGTGAGAGCTCAAAGAAGAAGTCGGGCAACAAGGGTTCAAGGAAAAAACTAGACCCTAAGAGTCGCATCAAAAAAAAAGGAAAAGAAAATCTCTGGACCCGGTACCTGTTTCCACTGCGGCAAGACGGGGCATTGGAAAAAGAACTGCAAGAGCTTTCTTGCAAGTGTGAAACCTGATGCAAGTGTTGCATCAAAAGGTATGTTTTTATTACATGCCAATATGACATTAAGTTCTTCTGATTCTAATTCATGGGTATTGGATACTGGTTGTGGTTCTCACATATGCAAATCTTTGCATGGACTGCAAAAAATTAGAAGTTTGAAGAAAGATGACTTCGAGCTATATGGCACCAAAGGAGAATCCATCCAGGCTGAAGCTGTTGGCACCTACATACTGGAGCTACCCTCCGGAAAGTTCTTGAAGCTAGAAGACTGTTATTTTATGCCAAAAATTATTAGAAATGTAATTTCAATTCCTTTGTTGCTTAAGAAAGGATTCGAAATAAATGGAAAGAGCAATGGTTGCTCTATTTCTTTATCTAATGAGTATTATTGTCATGGCACTATGGAAAATGGTCTTTTAGTATTATGTCTTAATAATGTTATGTTTCATATTGGCAAAGATAATAAAAGAAAAAGAGAGGATATCAATAATACCCTCCTCTGGCATTACCGATTAGGTCATATTAGTGAGACAAGGTTACACAAGTTGTATAAAGATAAATTCTTTGATCCTTATGATTTTGAATCATTAGGAACTTGTGAATCTTGTCTTATGGGTAAAATGACCAAGTCTCCATTCTCGGAACATGGAGAAAGGGTAAGCAAGTTGTTAAAACTCGTACACACTGATGTGTGCGGTCCTATGTCAACTCCAGCTAGAGGTGGATACTCTTACTTCATCACATTTACTGATGACTTATCAAAGTTCGGTTTTGTGTATCTAATGAAACATAAATCCGAAGCCTTTGATAAATTTAAAGAGTATCAAAGTATGGTCGAAAAACAAACTGAAAAGTGTATTAAAATTCTTCGATCTGATCGAGGAGGAGAATACCTTTCTAGTGAATTTTTAGACTATCTTAAATTATAGGGTATACTCTCTGAATGGATACCTCCATATACGCCACAATTAAATGGTGTAGCTGAAAGAAGAAATCATACCTTATTAGATATGGTACGGTCCATGATGTGCTTCACAAATCTTCCAATTTTCTTCTGAGGATATGCCCTAGAAACTGCTATATTAGTATTAAACAGAGTACCATCTAAGTCTGTATCTAGCACTCCATATGAGATATGGAAAGGAAAAAAACCTAATCTTAAGTATCTTAAAATATGGGGTTGTCATGCTTATATCAAAAGAAATTTTGGACATAAGCTAAGTGCTAGATCGGACAAGTGTATATTTGTAGGTTATCCTAAAGATAGTTTAAGATATATCTTCTATGATCCTACCGAACAAAAGGTATTTGTTGCTAGACATGCCACTTTCTTGGAAAAAGAGTTTTTCTTAGAAAATGGCAAGGATAGAAGAATTGAACTTGATGAAGTTCAAGACCTACAAGGTGAGACACATAATAATCCTCAACCAGATGTACCCATAAAAAAGGTACAACCACTACACACTACTCCTCTCCGAAGGTCAGAAAGAGTGTGAAATGCACCTGAGAGATATGGGTTTATCATTGAGAATGATGAAGCCCACATCGTTGATAACGATGACCCTCTGACCTATTCGGAAGCTGTCAAGAGTAGGGACTCTGACAGATGGCTGGACGCCATGAAATCCGAGATAGATTCTATGTATACAAACCACGTGTGGACTTCGGTTGATGCACCTGAGGGAGTGATTCCAATAGGGTGCAAATGGGTATACAAAAAGAAGATAGGAGCTGATGGCCAAGTAGAAACCTACAAGGCCAGGCTAGTGGCAAAAAATTTCAGGCAAAAACAAGGTATTAATTATGATGAAACTTTTTCGCCAGTAGCTATGCTCAAATCTATTTGGATTATGCTTGCTATAGCTGCATACTATGATTATGAGATCTAGCAGATGGATGTCAAAACCGCCTTCCTTAATGGTCACCTTGAGGAAGAGGTTTATATGACACAGCCAGAAGAATTTGTCTCAAGAGGGAGAGCAAATCAAGTATGTAGGCTTAAGAAATCCATTTATGGATTAAAGCAGGCATCTAAGAGTTGGAACATCCATTTTGACATGATAGTCAAAGAGTTGGCTTCATTAAAAATATAGATGAACTTTGTGTGTACAAGAAGACTAGTGGGAGTGCTATTGTCTTCTTGATATTATATGTGGACGATATATTGGTCATTGGAAATAATGTTCCAATGATGCAATCGGTCAAGACTTGGCTATCAAAGAAATTTTCCATGAAAGACTTGGATGAAGCATCCTATATACTTGGTATAAGAATCTGAAGAGGTTCAGCATGGATGGAAGTAAGAAAGGTTTCTTACCCATAGGACATGGCATACAACTCTCTAGGAAGATGTCTCCTAAGACATCTGAAGAGAGGAATAGAATGAGTTCTATTCCCTATGCTTCGGTAGTAGGGTCGATCATGTATGCTATGCTATGTACCAGGCCTGATGTAGCTTATGCCTTGGGCATGGTAAGTAGATTTCAGGTAGATCCCGGGAAGGATCATTGGAAAATTGTGAAAAGCATTCTCAAATACTTGAGAAGGACTAGAGATGTTTTTTCTGATTTATGGAGGATCAGAATTGAAACTAGAAGGCTATTCAGATTCTAGCTTTCAATCTGATCCAGATGATAGCAAGTCAATCTTTGGATATATCTTCACTTTGAATGGTGGAGCTGTGAGTTGGAAGAGTTCCAAACAGCAAACTATAGCTGACTCAACTACTGAGGCAGAATACATAGCTGTTAGTGAAGCTGCTAAGGAAGCAGTCTGGATGAAGAAGTTCATCACAGAGCTGGGTGTAGTTCCTGAGATTGCCGGACCACTCCCAGTTTATTGCGATAACACTGGAGCTGTTGCACAGGCTAAGGAACCAAGGTCTCATCATAGATCCAAACACATTTTGAGACGCCTCCATCTTGTTTGAGAGATAATCAAAAGACAAAATGTCAAGATTTAACGAGTAGACACAAAGAACAATATAGCAGATCCATTTACTAATGCTCTACCACAGCAGCAATTCAATCGTCATCTTAATTATATGGGGTTAAAATATAAGGGCGATTAGCTTTAGTGCAAGTGGGAGATTGAAAGAGTAGATGCTTTATGAGCCAATCATTTGATGGGTTTCTCTTTGTAATCCTCTAAATCATGTACTTTGACACTTGATATATATCAATAAAGGCATTGTGTTTCATCATTTGCTGCTTATCTGTTTTATTGTTGGATGATGAATCCCATAAATTAGGACATTTGTTTTAAGGTTATAATGAGATCATACCAGTGAGACCTAAAATTCTAATTTAGAATATTTCCAGTCAAATTGGTATATTGAGTCGGGGATCAATATTACCGGAAAGACTGGCACATCTTATATATTCTCGATGTAGAGGGTGATTGATCTCACAATCACTTGTGTGAGATACTAATACAAAGATGTGGGTGCTCATTAGAGGAATGAGTTCACTGAATTGACCAGCCATGAGAACATCTTATGGATTCTTACTTAATTGTCAAAAGATGGTTCTCATAGTGGGAGTTGTGCAAGTGATCCTTAGACCTGAGATCACCATGGTACCTTATGCACTTGAACCTATATTTTGGTTTACCCTCATTCACGACATTGCGTTGTGTACGGGGCATTCTGGATATGGTGGATTTTGTACGAAGGTTGTGAGTAGGTCAACAAGAAATCAGTCATTTCTAGTAAGAAAAGGTAACATCCTACTTACTCTAATCTTATGATGATTCAAGAAGCCTTTGATCAAAGCAAAATGAAAATTAGAAAGAGTTTTTAATGTTTCATTGTTTGAATTATCATATAAAAGATTGAGAGAGATATGAATAAGTGATTGAGTTTGATATTGATCCATACTCATGCACTTATTCAGGATGTAGTAGGACTGAGGGATTGAATTGCACGGTAACTTGCCACTGAAGGGTATGTTTGGATTTGTCCAATACATTTCTCATCTTTCGGGTAGACATGATACGTTGCTAGACGTCAATCTTGTCTTGTGGATTGATCGGATCAAAGAGTTTGATTAGATCAAAGCATCAGAAAGGTTCTGATTGCTAAATCAGGTTTAGCACTAAATTGGACCTAAATTGGATTAGAGGTATTCTAATCAGGTTAGGTCAACTTGCACCTGCACCTACTGCTGGCTAAGATAAAAAACCTAATGGGTCACACACAATGGAATTGATCAAGGGTCTAATTGGATTAGATGATGTTTGCAAGATGAACATGCTAGCACGTGTTGCAAACCCTAGCTCCTGATTCAAATTAAATTTGAATCTGATTCTTAGATTAGGTTGATCTAATATGATTAGATCATGACCTAATATGGGTTAGCCAAGAGTTGGAACCCATTTGGCTTTAATTAGACATGATTTGATTAGGTTTAATGTTTCCTTTAAGTTGGTTAAATCCAATTGGATTGGGTTTGATAGGGCTTTTACTTCTGGACAATTGGATGGCTTCCTGGATGAAGGATCTGGTCCACTGGTTGGCGCCTTCATCTGGACCATTGGATGGCTTCCTAGATGAAGGATCTAGTCCACTGGTTGGCGTCTTATTTTGGACCATTGGATGGCTCCCTGGATGAAAGATCTGGACCATTGGTCAGCGCCTGAATCTGGACCACTGGATGGCTTTCTGGATGAAAGATCTGGATCATTGCTCAGCGCCTGAATCTGGACCATTGGTGATGGCATCTTGCTTCTGGACCATTGGATGGCAACCTGGATGGTGATGCCTTGATTTGGACCATTAGATGGCGCCTAGATCTGGACCATTGGCTTTGGTTCCCTGCATTTGGGCCCTTGGATCATCAGGATTTAAGATGGAGACGTGAGAAAGAAGCGTATCATTAGATACGACTTTTTCTAAAGCTTGATACACCCTTCTCCTTAGCGCCCCATCATGATGGGATGCCCCTCTTGGATGGGATGCATCCCTTTATGATGCATCCCTCCATCTCTTATAAATAAGAAGGCGCCCCAGGATTCTAAAAATCATCCGAGAAAAAGCCTCTCCTTCTCTCTCCCTTATCCCTTCTTTCTTGAGGTAGAAAGGAAGAAGAAAGTGAAGGAAAATCAGCCAATTAAGTCCTTTGGAAGGATTGAACAACTAGAATCATGTTTTGGTGGAGCTAGAATCTTGAACCCATTCCTGTGTGGATCAACATTGGAGGGTGAACATTTGGGCACCTTAGGACATCTTCAGACATATTGGATATAGCTTGACAGGTATTCTTCTATACCAAAATTACTTTTTCTACATTATTTGGTTATACTATTAAGGTGCTTTTGGCTTATTAGGATTTCATATAATGGGTTTTATAAGAAAATTTTTATAATCCCGTATCTTCCGCTGCGCCCTAGGGCACTGGTTATACTATTAAGGTGGTCTTTGGCAATATGCCTATTTATCCACTATTAGTAGATAAAATAATTTCTTTCACTTCTGAATCCTAAATAATTTAATTAGGAGAAAGTACACAAAGATTGAAGGTCATTCTTCAATTTGCTCTCCACTTCTAAGTTCATAGCTTTTGCAGTAGCTTCATCGATGTTACTCGCCAAATAAAAGGCCTGCACCGGAAGACCATCTTATTCTACAGAAGGGGTATATTGGAACCACCTAATTGTTTCTACATGATCAATATATTTCCCTATAGAACCAGTAAATACTTTTGCCATGAAGAAATATTGTGATAAGAAATGCTTAATTTTTCGTGCTCTAACTATAGTTAAATAATCTTCTTCGGATAATTAGTCCAACCCAAGGATAGTTATAATGTTCTGAAGCCTTATGTAATGTTGTGAAGTTTGTTTAACTCTTTGCATAGTTTCATATTATTGTTCGCCAACAATTTGAGGTTGTAACATAGTTGACATTGAATCTAAAAGATTCATTGTTGGATAAATACCTTTAGCAATTAATACACTTGATAGTACAGTTGTAGCATCTAAATGATTTGCATGGCAGGAGCAGGGTTAGTCAAATCATCCACAGGTACATAAACAGCTTGGATCAAATTATAGATTCCTCTTTGGTAGATCTATACTAAGGGTAGGTTGATAACCCGCTACGAAAGGCATTCTTCCTAAAAAAGCGGATACTTCTAATCCTGCTTGAATGAAACAAAAAATATTGTCGATGCATATCTTGTTCATTGACATCTCGAAAATATACCATTGTGGTTAGGGGAGTTAAAACCAACTCTCATATTCATTTGACATAAACTATAGCTACTTTAATTCTGTAATATTTTTTTCAATAATCACTCTGTATTCTTTCGTTTCCATGTAAAGATCATTTCCTTCGCATGTATGTTAGCCTACTTTGCCAAATATGGATACGCCTCGATGACCTTTGGCAATGTTATTGATCAATTCTATGATGAGTACTATTTTATCCACTCCAACTGATGGCAGACCACTGCAGGAGGAAGAGAGAAAAAGGAAGAAGAAGGGAAGGAGAAGGAAGAAGAGGTTATAGAGACGCAGGAAGAAGAGGTTATAGAGATGCATGAAGAAAAGAAGAAGAGAGGAAGAAGAAGAAGAAGTAGAAAGGAGGCAAGAGTTTTTTTATTCTATCATTCAACTCCCCTAGTTCATGAGCGGGGTGGCCCTTATATAGGCCTTACATCATGAATTGACCAAGTCAACAATTAACAACTAACCAAACTTAGACCCTTCAATTAATTGACTAAGTCAATTAATTGATTACATACCAAATTAAACCTTACTAATATTAGATCATTAAACCAATTGATCACACCCAAAATTGGACCTTTATAATTAGGTCTTACATTGATCAATTGATCCAATCACTTGACTCAACAACTAATCCAATCGACTTGACTAAAACAAAAGCAACTAACCAAACTGACTCGAACAACAAAAGCAACTAACCAAATTGACTCGACCAATAATAAAAGCAACTAATTGGCTCCATCATCTGAATGAGGGGTTCTGATGTCCCCATCACCAACTCTCCCAAGTAGTCCGATTTTTCCTCCATGGCGATAAGGAGCTAAAAGATCCACAATTTTAATCCCTATTTCAAAGATTGCTAATTGTATATCTAACTATGTAAAGGCAAGCATAGATCTATGAATAGGAAATATTGCGTGAGTACCTACAGGAGCTAAACTATCAATAAGTTCCCCAAGATTTTTGAAAATTCGTCTAAGAGTAGCTCTACTGACTGGAATATCTAGAGAAGCTCCCATGTCAATCACTTACATTTCTCTCATCAGCCCACCTATAGCACTCATAACTACAGCTCAACTTGATTATTTTCTAATAATTGTTGTACCTCATAAGTCACATCAATTTGTTAATCGACAGTATCTTGACTCTTAATTACCAAAGCATAAATATTAGGCATCTTTGCCTAGGCAAAAGCAACATTTAGTACTGGCCCAATAATTTGAGTGATACGCCCTAGGCTTTTTTCTTCTCGTGTGGAAATCATAGAACTAGGAGTAGGATTGATTCACATAATTATAATAAAGTGAAATATATCAATTTTTTTTTGGAATAGTGCAATGTCAAATCAAAAATAAATATCTTATAGCAAGTTGATTGGTTAATTCAATAAGAAAAGAATGAGAGTTAGTACTTGATTTATTTAGTTCAATTGCTTGCTCACTCAATAAGTCAATTTTCAAGTTCAGGTAATTCTTTTTTCAAAATGTCAACGAGATGAAATCATGAGTAAGTGTGTTTTATTTCTCTATCATTATAAAACATACTATCTATATTTGTTTATCTATGCAATTCGAGCCTAAACTTGATTTATGATTCATTATGTCAATTTCTCTAACCATTGTTGTTTATTTTATTTTTTTTGCATACACATTAGATTTCCGCCAATTCTTTATACCTTTCATTAAATAAATCATGCCCATTTTCACATAATAGGATTCACATATACAACATATATTATTGTTAAGAAGGGAATATCTTAGAATTCAGATATCTAGATTCAAAATAAGAAGGGGATCAATTCAATTATAAACTTGCAAAACAAGGTTGGGTTGCACCATATATATTAAAGAGTATACAATAATGATGTATATGCTGCCCTTTAATATTCTTTAGCCCCCCTCCTCTTGGTATATTCCATCAGCATTCACCTTTAAGTGAGGATTCCTAACACATTGCACTAATGTATGCTGCAACATAAACATATTTACATCTGGTTCTATATCCAAATCAAAAATTTGAACATTCATATATAATGATTCATTGATAAATCTTAAGCATCCCTAGGCTCAATTTTTGTAACCTCTCATCCTTTAACCAAGATTCCAGCATTCCCATTGCTTGCATTTCACGTACTATTGCCCCCAATATTCAAATATGAATCGATGAATTTGTAGGGTTTGTGTCCTTGCTGTTAATTCATTCATCATGTCTACTATTCATTACTTACATTTGATGGAACTATTCAACATCAAACAAGCCTACTCACTAATAAATAGAAATGCTTGATGGTACATTCCATCAAACAAATGATGGCATCAAAATTTGATATTTAAAATTGAACATGCCTAGCGAAACTCCAACAAATGCAGCAACAAAATGAAAATTTAAGATTCTACGTCAATAAATGAAGTAAATATGTATCTTTCTCTAAATTTATATTTTAAAATCAATATTTTCTTGAGTCCACAAGGTAAAAACTTATAAAGAGGGGAATGAACCTGTAGGAAGAGAACAATGTGGTCTGAGTCCATTTAAGGATCTTGGTGGTGGCAGAGAGAGTGCTCGTGGTGGCCTCCAGATGGTAGGGTTGGAATTAAGATTCTAACAGGTGGGGTGGTAGCAATCTGATTGGCAAAGGTGGGGATGTTACATAGAGTGGAAGAGAAGATTGGAGGTGGTAGTTGGGGTAGCAAAGGGTGTTAGGCATGGCTTGGGCAAAGGAGAAAGTAGTGATTGGCTATGGAAAGAAGAGAAGAGGAGAGGAGCTTGAAGGCGATGCTCGACAGTGGTGAACTAATCATGGTGGGAAGCGGCAGTAAAATTGCGAAGGAGGAGGCTCTGGTGGAGGAATAGGTGGGGCATCCCGGCGATGGTTGCAAATCGAGGTGGGGATGTACAAAAATGATATTGGAATAAGAGGAAAGAGTAGGGTGGCAATTTACACAGCCCG
This sequence comes from Phoenix dactylifera, assembly GCF_051530095.1. Taxonomy (NCBI): domain Eukaryota; kingdom Viridiplantae; phylum Streptophyta; class Magnoliopsida; order Arecales; family Arecaceae; genus Phoenix; species Phoenix dactylifera. The sequence continues at coordinate 33,243,447 of NC_143193.1, read as the reverse complement.
TTGGGTACCCAATCTTACCAACTCTAAGGATGTGGATTTTTCTCGATCCTTTTAATTTCCTAAAGAACAATATTTCTATTTATTGTTTGCATTATTGTTGAATTATTAGTTTACTATTTTATATATCAATATCTTAGTTTGTTTATAGTTATGTGAAGTATTAAGATTTAATATTACATTCTTTTTTTTGTTTGATTTTTATATTGAAATAAAATAAGATAATTTTTGTAGTTTTATGTCCAGACCCATCCTAACTTATCCTTTCTAAGTAAGGCAGGGTAGGTTCAAGAATTTAAGTATACCCATGTAAGGAATTTGAGATGCCTTGACCCACGTCGAGATGGGTATAGGTTGGAGATAGGTATGTGGTTCCCCATCATGAGGCAAGTGTGAGGAACAACAAACCTCTTCCATACTCTATCTTTAGGAGTGAGAGGATATTGGTTTATATATATGTATATATATTTAATTTTTAATAGGAGATAATAAAAAACTAAAACATTTGGAGGAATATGGGAGGGTGCAAAAATTTTGTTTAGGTGATATCCTTTTGCTCAAATTCTATAATAGTTTGATTTTATGTGACACTTCATAAATATCACTAAATGAAATATCAAATACACATATACATATATATATATACATATATACATGCTTATATACATATATATACACATAAAAATAGATACATACATATACTATATTTGTTGTTGTGAGATAAGATGGGCTACTTTTAATTTTAGTTTGTTAAATAGTTAATTGAATATGTTCAACTTTTCAATAAGAGATTAGGTACTATATCCAAAAGAAGATGATTCACATATAATATATAACATATGATGTATAATGTGTAATGTATAACATATGATTTATGATATGTGATATATGATATATGATATATGATATATAATATGTAATATATATAGTATAAAATGTACATTATATTATATAATATACATATAGTATTATAAATAATACATATCATCTATTAATTATAATATTTATAATATGCAGTAGAAAGTTTTTAAAATTTTGATGAATTATTATTTGAAAAAAGTATTCATTTACTATTTTTATAATTTTTAATATATAATAATCTAAACTCATAGATATTTTCCCTTTTCGGTTTATTAGATTCCTTTAAAAGTGTTATTTATATATTTGTATGTTCACTTTCTATGCTTTGTAATGTTTGAATAAAAAAAATATTCAAAGTTAGCTTAAATTTTGGTTTTCCTTTCGACACTGATTAAATTCTACCAATATTGATTAATTGGTTCGAGTTGGGTAGGTTTTGAAACTGCTTAATCTGGTTTTAGTTTTGGTTTTGGTTTTATAAGTTGAATATCATCAGAATTAGCCTCCAATTACAAGCATTCTATCCCATGTTCACATACCTTGTTGTTAATAAAATGCTTATAGTTGTTAGACATTCTTTAACATGTTTTTCTACATATTATTTTTATTTATATAATTCACCTTTTATTTTTTAAGTTTAAATAAAATTCAAAAATTATCTGATATTATTTTTACTTTTTTTTTCTTAACCTAATTAGACCAATCCCGTCTTGATATGGTTGGTCTCAAGATCGGTTGGTTCAATTTTGATTCCAAAAATTGAGTATGAGTTGAAATTATGTTGGTTTCAAGTTATCCTTTAACTTGAACCAATCCATCCCATACAAACTCTTATAAGAGTAAATTTATTGATATTTATATTTTGTTTGTAATATTTATCATATATATTATTTATTGGCAATTCACCTTTTGTTCTTTATATTTTTTAATAATAATCTATTATTCTTTCTTGATTTCTTTTTAATTCTTAGGTAACCTAACCTTAATCAACCTGATTCTAATTAATTGATTTGGATTAGATTTGTTTCAACATCCATTAGTCCTATTTGGTTTTATAAATTAGTACAAATTAGATGCGGTTGATTGTAGGTTAACTTTTAACTCAAATCCAATCTAACCATGTGTATCCTAATTTATTTACTTAGTAGGGTGCAATTCTGCTTATTTCTTTTTATGGTAGATTCTGCATAGACTCTAATGGCTTCTGTGATAGTAGTGAGATTATTTGGCAGAGTTCTTGGTCAGGATATGCTTTCAAGGTGTTAGTGTAGCCTTTGGCGACCATGAAGCTTCGTTGGTATTCAAAGTAGTAAAGCTACTAGTGATCCTTAGTTTAGTTCTTAACTTGGATTTTTGGATATAAATTTTAAATTTAGTTATGCTTTCTTACTTGTAGGTTTAGATTGTTTTTTAAATTCTACATATCTATTTTATTATCTCACCAATTTGCCCTAAAGCTAACATTAGGCTTCTCCACCTATGCCGTTATATTTTGGTACCAGAGGTTAGCCACTCTTAATGATTATTGTGGTAAACCATTTTCAAACCTTTGATGACTTATGTGATGCATGTATGCTTAGTAGGGCTTGATTTGAATTTTCATTTGATCTAGAGTTTTATTGACTAAAAAATGAAAAGAAAAAATTTGGGTATTTTAAAAAAAGTTTTTTGCTTTTGGACTCTCAATCTTCTTGAGTTTTGATTGCTTTGTAAGTGTTTTCAAAATCTTCAATTCAATTTTAAGTAGAATTAGGTGTACTACTTGGAGTTGGACCGAAGTGCTAATCAATTGATCCATAAGTTAAGCTAGATTACTGGAGATTGTCTGAGTTTCGTTTTCTAGTTGGAGTATGTTTTCATTTGGATCACCTAGTTGATTGATCTTAAGAAACATTTTATGATCACTAGAAGAGAACTGTTGGGCAATTCCTCCTTTGATTGTTACTTCCTGCTAGAGTGTTTGAGGGTGATTAGCATTCAAATTCAAATTTAGAGTAGAAGAGAGTATGGAGGCATATTGGGGTTACCTAATGGCGTGAGCACCTAAAGTGTCATCTACTTGGAGGCATTGTGCATCCACACTCATAGCTTAATTGCAGCCTCACTATTACAGCCAAAAGTTATAAGAGCAATCTGGTATCCCCTTAGTACTACCACTAATTTTTTGTTGCAACCAAGTCTTGTATGTGCATCGAGCCCTCTGAAGGTAGCACATAATCGGACACATACAAGACTAGGAGTTTGATCACTAGAACTAGTAGGGGAGTGTGCGCGCGTGCGGGCCCCGGAACTGGACAATATCTGGTAAGGGAGTCTCGTGTTCCTCCCTCAGGTGGCCCTCATGTGGGCACTGGGTTCCTCACGTGCCCTGCACAGACGGGGGCGTGACAGTGTCTCTCTTCATGATGAATTGGAAAAATCTAAGAGTGGTGATTGGGTCAAATTGTGTTGTGTAGGGTTTTATATTGGTTTGAGTCCTAAACTTACAAGTTTAATCGTGTGACTTACAATGGAGTTAGATCATGAGGTTGTAGACCTTATCTAACCACTAGATGTCCAAGAGAAGTAAAAGAAAACAAAATCTACTAGTAACCTACTAACTATGCTAGAATTAAGCTAAAACAAACATAAAAAAGAAGGGACATATTTCTTATCATTAAGAAGTAAAAAATTTATTAAAATGAGCTATTACATAAATGTAGCATGAATCACAAAATCAAAGCATAAAAATAAAAGATAAGTGGTGAGAAAAGTTTTTCTAGTGATGTATCAACACAATCCAGCACACCTCCTCCTCCTTGGAGGAGATCCCTTGAGGGGTCTATCTAGCTTGAGCTTCTCCTTGCTCAAGGCCTTTTTGGATCTTTAGATGAGTTTCCCATATAGATTTGAGAGACTTAATAAAGAGGGTGTTTTTTTATACATAAAAAAGGAACAATTTGTTGGAAGAATGTGGGAATCATGTAAAAGATATAAAGTATGAATGTTTGAAACAACCATTATTCGGGAGTCAAATTTATATATAAAGTACTTTTTCGATCATTTATATCCCATGGGGAACGCTCATAGAGTTAAAGGTAAATGAAAGGTTGAAAAAGGATTTTGTCAAACTTGCAATATTATGTATCTTCTATAAGCTTTTCTATTTGACAAATTGGACATACCCAATATTTTACTTTCCCATATTGATGATCTGGACAATTTATAAAGATGTATTAAAGGATGGTTGTCCATAATTATCTGCTAATTCGATGTGATGTAAAAATGGCACAAAAGAGAGAGAAGAAGAGATGCAAGAAAGTTGGCTATCTTTATTGATGCACTTTCATAATGCTAGTAAATAATTTTAAAACATCACTCATCATTTCTATTTATAACTAAAGTAAGCAATAAATACAATGTGCAAGTATGGTTGGTTGAGCATACTTAATGTGGTCAAAGATCTAGTTATCAGAGTATGCCTTACCATCTAAATTGGAAACTTCAAGGTCATTATTGAAAAAAAAGAAAGTTCCATTAAAAAAATTAGCTAAGATATCTTCAAGTCAAGTATTCTCACTTGTGAATTTGAAATTTAATTTTAATGTTAATAATGTTACAACGGCTTATTCTAACTATTTGAAGTTGATAAATCTTATCACTTTCTTTGTGCCAATGGATGACAAGAAGTGGATTTTATGTGTAGGTTCCCATTTTGAAATGAAGTTCTAGAAGAGGCCAAACTAAGAGCAAAAAATATGACTTTAATGAAGGTTAAGAAGAGATTAAAGATGGATGATATCAAAAAGATGCTCCAATTGGAAAAAGAGAATAAGAAATTAACTCATGTAAAGAGTATCTTGGTTGCACTTACATATAGAAAAAATGCTAGAACTGAAGAGATATAAACAACTGCAACAAGTAAAACTCAAGATGAAGAGACGAGAAAATGAATACAAGAAGAGAGTGATTTTGAAGATGATCCTACAATAAGGAACCAGAAGAAGCAAATGGACAATCAAGGTAATGAGCACCAAAATGGGGCCCAAAATATGATTTTGGATTGTCCTACTCTTGTTTTGGAAGATTCAATATATGCACATTTACTACTGTAGATGAAAAGGGAACACCACAAAGAATGAATCTTTTTATCATAATTTTTGACTATTGTTCCTTACAATTTAAATATTCAGGATGTAAAACCTTCTTGAGCAAAACTATTCACGATGTAAAACCTTCTCGAGCAAAACTATCTCCGATCCTATATACATTTCTAGTAATTTCTAAAAGCACAAAATTGATACATCTAGTAAAGAAAGTAGCACAAAAGGACCTCTATAGTAGATGAAGAGCAAGTGCTAACATGCAAGTGGTTGAAGGAGCTATCATCAGTATTGGGTATTTGTTGAAGAAAAAGAAACACTATCAATAGCAATTATCATTTGTAAATATTTGAAACTTGAAGCTTAAAGTGAATGAATCTTCCTAAATATTCTATCACTTCTGTAGAAATTTCTCGAATGTAAACAAAATTTTAATGGGAGAGAATTTTTTTTAGAGTGCAAGAAAGCATTAACTGAAAATTGGTTAGAGCTCGAGATTGACTTGGTACATTTATTCAATATCGCATATGAATTACTATGTTTTGTGATGTACATTTATAAATCCAATTTAATTTTAATTTTTAACATGGTTTGGTGGTTGAGTTGTATGATGAATGCTCTTCTATATCAAGGAATTGTATACATAAATTTTTATCCAACAAGAATTATCAGATGATGTATGTAAAGTTTCACTAGTAGAAAAGATTAACTCTTTTGTAATTAAATATGGTCATATGTACTAATCATTTGCTACTTTTGTCTAAAAATTATTTTAGTCATCTTACATATTTGCAAAGAAACATGACAAGTTGATCCATCTTGACTTTTTATAGCTCCCTTTCATAGGTAATGGTGTTATTGTATTATATTTTCGAGTATTTTTTTTGTAATCCTTTTAAATTAATATTTTTTTAAAATGCAAAAATTAATTGACAATAAAGTTCCTACTCAGAAAGGCTTGAATCTATGGTTTCTTACAATAGAAAGTTACTGAAACCAAATTTTTATTTTTTCCTTATTCTTGCGTCTAAATGCCAAAAGACATTGGCACCTTCTTGCGGTTTATTTTGAAGAAAAAGAACTAAAGAATACAATTCAGTACATCAAGATCCAAATCAGAAGATGCTTGCCAATCAAAGCATGAGTACTGAAGCTACTAAATTAATTTAGTTTTTTATTTATGCTATGCATCTACACTAACAATTGTCATTCCTATGTTCAAGGATAATTTGTGGAAAATAATTTATCAAAGTTGCGTGGCTAGTCGAAGATTATGAGATGGTGGTTGCATTTGTCTCCGAATGCCCATTACAAGCTAAAAGGTAACAAGCTTCATATTTAGTACTCTTATTATTTTGAAACATTGTCATATTTTATTATTTTGTAGATTTTTTGTTAATTATTATATTATTGTAGTTCTTATGCTTGTGGTTTTTTTGTTCTAAAATGCCTAGAGGGAACATTGGATAGAGCACCACTTTCAATTCATCAGGTTTCTGCTATCTCCTCAGAGTTAGTTATCTTTATAGTTTGTTGTTCCAATACATTAATGTTATTTTATTTTTCATAGGAGATTGAACATAGACATGCTTGATTTGCAATTTTGCAACATCCAATTTCATTAACTTTGAAGAAAAAGATGGCTTGTGATGCACCATCATGAATTGTAATTACAAATATGGCTATGACAAGTAAATTAATATACAAGTTCTTTGTCTTCAAGAAGCTAGCTTTATGCTAAGGTTTTACTGAGTGAAACACATATGGAGTTCACTTTTTATTTCAATTGGTTGAATTTGTGATAGTAAATGATGGTCCATATAAAATATGTACTCATAGTTTTTCAAATATAGATCTTGCAATCTATATAAACATAGTTTATGTGAAATCGATACACACCACATGACTTCTTGGCAGATTCTTAATTTCTTATGATTGGATACAACTAGGATGGGAACAGGTCAAGTATGAATTGGGTAGGCCATTACCCATACCTATCTTATACTTATCTTGAGGTAGAGCAAGATAAAGCGGGTAAAGTTAGACGTGATAGATTGGACATATTAGAACGGTAAAGTTGCAAAATTTAGTTTTTTCATATACTTTTTTTGTTGCCTCAGTGAGACGATTTGTGAAGAGTGATGTATATCCAGGTCAAGTTTGAGGTAGATTTTATCATTACCCATACCCTCCCTGGATCCAATATGGGTGAGGTAAAACCCAGCCTATTAGAGTTGGATTGGGTACTTAATTGGGCAGATTAAATTGCTAGCCTTAAATACAACTACATAGATAAACATGTACAGGTTGCCATATGATGATACACATTTATAGGTTAAAAGAATGGAATTATATGTATAGCGTTTCTGATGCAAATGGAATTTATGGCAAAAATGAAGGCTTAAATGTATTTCTCAAATAATGAGATGTATGCATAGGTTTTCAAACACACAACTTGGAGTTTTTTGATATAGAATTTACCTAAAGTCGATATACACCCTCTAACATATTGATACATACCAAAATCTTCTTTAATACTTATAGATATATAGTCTGTGGTATAATGGTATCCATAACACTTTCTTTACCTATGTACAGTCTATGGCCAACTAATACATACATGAGAAATTTTTTATCTACCGATCCAATATGTAGCCCCAGGCAAACTGGTACATAGTGTCTAAAATATTGTCTCCGCAAATACACAATCCAAGGCCAACTCATACATACATGAGAAATTCCTCATCCAACAATTCAATATGCACATATAGGCATACCAATACATAATGTCTAGAGTACTATTTTCTCAGCTCACACTCCATGGCCAACTAATTTGTACATGAGAAATTTGTCATCCAATGATCCAATGCACCTTCAAGCAAACCAATACACAATTTCTAGAACATTTCCTAAGTACATAGTCTATGACCAACTATTACTCACATGAGAAGTTTCTCGTCCAACGATACAACATGCACCTCTAGGAAAACAAATACATACATGAGAAAATTCTCATTGATGCATCATCAATTCCTCCTGACATATCGATATTAACATGTTATAGCATTACTTAACAAGTTATAATATTCATTTGATATTTGAACTATCATTATTATAGTTCATAGATTAAGAATCAACGTCACTTGTATTTCCTTTGGGGATAGCTTGTTTTTTCTTTGTCCTCCTCTTCTCAAGTGCACTCTTTATCCTTTTAGTCAATATTTTTTATCTCAGTACTCGATTCCATATCAGTACCATCCTATTACAATATCAATATGTAATATGGTATAAGACAGCAAGATATATCGAGTGTAGGTACGATACAAGACTACATACTATTTTGGTATTGGTACTATATTGTATGTCTGGTATAATATGGTATCGACTAGTATGGCAAATCTTATTTTTAATGATAAAAACTATTTTAACAAGTGGCGGCTAACAGTGATTTGATTGCTAAGTATTTTTATATTACTTGTTTCTATCACCATATTCACTCGAGTTCCATTGTCAGCTTCATTTACATTTATTTTGTGTTACATCCCTTCCACCTCCATATTTAATTTATCAAGTCAATTTTCTACCACATTTAAAAAATATCACTTGAAATAACACCTTTGACTATGGCAGTGATTTCTTTTTGACGTACTTTGATATAATGAGGTGCTAGTGTCTCCTTGCTATTTAAATACATAATTGCTTCTGGGTGTTTAACAATGTCCTATCCTTTACATTTTTGATCCATGTAATTGGAAGGCAAATAAAGAATATTGTTGTGATGAAAAATCTTTAGTGCATGCGAACATAAGATGCCTTTAGGCTCAAATTTTAAGCAACTGCATTTGATTGAGACATCAAGTAAATTAAACTCAACAAAGCTAGGATAACGAGTATATGATCTTATATCGCATCTTGTAGATTCTCAAAGCATGCAAGCTGGATACAAAACTCCTTTTCAAAATTTTCTAAAAAGCCAACTTTAATAATGGTCCAAGAGGAAATTACCTCACCAAAAGGTCCAGCAGTGTGATGATCTTAACACTGAGGCTTTGGAGCAGCTTTGAAGTGCATTGACTTCCTATAGATTCTCCTTCCAATAATCTACAATATACTCAACCTCCGCTAAATTTGCATGTGCATTTGTAATGGACCTCAACCATAGATTCCCATAGTATTACATATGGCAACTAGTTGTTCTTTGTTTCAATGATTTTTATTTTGTTCTTGTTTCCTTGGGTAAGTGAATGTGGAAGTTTTCTCCTAGGTAAGCGAATGCAATCCTATTAACTCGTTAGAATTGTTCTTTAGCCCAAACAAAACTTCCAAAAACATGAAGGTTTCTGCATGTTCCTTCAAATCCTTCATTTTTTGGGAACTAAAATTTCTGTTTATTTCACATATGATGGTCAACATGTATGAAGTGTATCAATTGTCTAAATCTTGTGCTTGGTCCCGGTCTTCTCGGCTTGGGGCCATCCACTTTTTGGCAGTGTTTTGGCCACCTTAGAGATGCTCTTCAGCAATAGTCCCCACTATTAAACGAGATTTTTTTAGTGCATATGTTGGACCTAAATGACATTGTAGCCTATGTTTTTAGGGGTATGTGGTCTTGCACCATTCCACTGCTACTGCTTCCCCCAATGAGGCCGGGAGTGTTAGGCGGGCCATGTACTAAGTAGCCATTGGAACCGTAGATTTGCCTTGATCAGTCAACTTTCACATAATTGTGAAATTTTAGGTACAATTCACCTAGAGAATCATAATATCAATTTTGCACAACTAATCTTAAACAAGCATTATAAAGTGTAGGTGTTACTTACATCGCAAGTACAACAACCAGATAGTTTAGTCTGTTTACAAAGATATTTTAGGACCTAATCATCCAAAACCACAAACATATATCAAATCAATGGCACTCTAATATTTTGAAATAATTTCTAAACTCTCCAAATTCCAAAATTTCAATTTGTACACCAGCTACCCTTATAACAAGAAAAAACAACAACTAACCTTGCCCTATTTCCTCCACCGAATGAGAAAAAGGTGTGGCATGATGAAACCCCTCTATGGCTTAGCCTAGAGGGGAAAGATTAATTGAGAAGGATAGAGGATGGCATGATAACCCTTTTCATTCTACTATTCATGTAAACACATAGAGAAGGGGTGTTGCCCAAGGTGACAAGCCAAGACGGGGGGGGGGGGGGGGGGGGGAATGAATTGGTTTCTCTAAATTTTTTACTATCTTAATTGAGTCAATTGATGAGTTAGTGAAGTTAAGACAATACACAATGCAAACACACAAGAAGTATAGTAGTTCGGTGCTCTCCTAAGCACCTACGTTCACTCCCCAAGCGATCCCTTGGAAATTCACTATAATCCCGCGGATTACAGTTGGATTGTTTTCCGGGCTCACAATCCAAAAACCTTTACACTTTGGTTTTTCAGGATCACCAAAAACCTATGTTGGTTTTACGGGCTTACCAACGAACCTTCACAATTGATTTTACGGGTTCACCAATGAACCTACACCGTTGGTTTTACGGGCTCACCAACAAACCTTTACAAGGTGATTAAAAAGAAGAAAAAAGTTGAAACTCCTAGATGAGCAAATATAACAATTATAAGCTACAAAGAAGAGTTTAGAATATAGTTATCGCTTGATGAGACGTCTCTCTTCTTTATCAAGAATGCTTCACTCTTCAAGGGTGGATGGAGCTCTTAATGTCTCTTGGAATCTGCTCAACCACTTTCTTTTGACTCTTTGAATGAAGCACTTGGATGAAGAAAATTAGGGCTCTTGTCTTTCTTGTGTAAGCCTTGATATTTTGCAAAAGGATTCTTTTTCTGATGAATAGTATCACTTTAAATAGTTTTCCTCACCCATTGGACACCCCCCATTGGTTAGATTTCAAAAACTAGCCGTTACTTACTGTTGGGAGGATAAAAAGTACTTCTGCAGAACTAGTCGTTATGCTTCTTCCCGTGCTGGGGTCGACCCAAACTTTTCTAGGGTCGACTCAAACCACTGTTCATCAGACTTGGGGTCGACTCAACTTTCACTGGGGTCGACCCAAATTTTACTAGGGTCGACTCATGCTATATTGGGGTCGGCCCTCTCAGAAAATACAGAACCTTATATTTCAGCCATTTTTTCACTGGGGTCGACTCAACTCTTTTTGGGTCGACTCAAGGTACAGTGGGGTCGACTCAAGTTTTATTGGGGTCGACCCTCTCAGGGATTCCAGAGATCCAGTTTTGAATGACACAGCCTTGGGGTCGACTCATGTTCAGTTGGGGTCGACTCGAGGTGGGGTCGACTCAAGTTATATTGGGGTCGACCCTCTCAGGGATTCCAGAGACTTGTTTTTTTGAGGCTTGAAGATGGGGTCGACTCAACTTTCACTTGGGTCGATCCAAGTACTGTTCATCCATGCCATTTTTGCAGAAATGTGCCCGATGGTTCCTTGATGTGCCGGGGTTGACTCCACCAATCTTGGGGTCGACTCATTCCACACTTTGCTGCAACTTAAGGTTAGATTCATCCATATAATCAATGAAATATACTTCAAGTATTTTGAATATATGTCATGGTGGTGCTACATACTCTAAACAATGAAAATTACTATTGTCCTCTTAGGAGTACGTTTCACTTAAAACTTTGCCGAATTGGAATTTAGAATTCACTATCCCTTTTCTATCGCAAATTTTATCTCATTGGTTATCATTGAAGTACATCTTGATCTCATTCTTCTAATGTACCGTGGGTGACGAACTTAGTAATGATGTATCATATTTTATTATAATTTTTAATTAGATATTCTCTTAATAGTTGTATTAATCATCAAAATACCACTATCATCCTCAATCTCCCCCTTTTTGATGATTACAAAATATTGAGTATGCGCCAATTGTTACTTAAATTAAAATCAATTTTAGAAGAGCTCAAGTTGCTGAATTTCAGCTTTTCAAATTTGAGAGTGAATTCTTCCCCTTTTTCATCCAAATATTGCCAATTTGAACTTTTTGATTTACTCCCCCTTTCTTTTATATTTGGTTAAAGATGAAACTTCAAAGATTTGAGATAAAGCAAGAGTTTCAGATTATGTATCGAGATGAAATTCTGAAATTTGATTGAGAGTTAGGACTTTAACATTTTCATTGTTACATATCGCTTCCCCTTAAGTGTATATTATCTCTATTATAATTTTCAACCTTGTTTGTCAACTTATTGCAATCTTCTTTCTTTCCTTGCTTCTCCCCCTTTTTGTTATCATCAAATAGGTGCATGGCAATAGATAATTAGACATAGTAAATAATAAACAGTCAAGTTTCATTGATCAAAATAGAACATTGTAGTACATTAATACCAAAAATACAATGTTCTTCAATCAAAGTGCAAAGTACATGATCAACACCAAAATACATATGAGAACTAGATAAATCCTAGGCACTAATCATAGTGCTAACATCAGCCTAGGGAGTATCTAATGGCTGTGATCTAGTCCTCATCCTCCTAGCATAAGTGGCGAGGGGAGGTCGAGCCTGATGGGACTGAGTCTGGCGTGGACCTCGCTGAGCTGGATGACTCTGTGCCGATACCTCTGACTCAGCTGCTCGGGGCATAGATGGACCATGAGCCTCTTGTTGGGGTATGTGGAGACCTTTAGTGATGAAGAGAATTGAAGGAGAATCAATTCTGAATAGTTCCGTCTGGTGGACTGTCGGAGTCGACTCGAGTTACAGTCGAGTCGACTCGGGAACAGTCGAGTCGACTCGAGGTCTGTCGAGTCGATCCGAGAGGAGAAAGCCGCAAAAACCATGTTTCTGTCTGGACTGTCAGAGTCGACTCGAACTACAGTCGAGTCGACTCGGAGCATCGTCGAGTCGACTCGAGATACAGTGGAGTCGACTCGAGATCGTGCCAGTCATACTGGAAGTTGTCCAGACGTGCCCGAGTCGACTCGAACTAAAGCCGAGTCGACTCGAGCTCGCGGAAATCATACGGATGAGTTTTCTTTTGGTGTTTTGTTGGCGTTTCGACGGCTATGATCATCTGAAGGTCTTGAGACTATATATAGGACTCATGAGAGCCCTAGGGTTATAGCGATTGGCCGTATATTTGAGAGATACTCTTGTTTGTGAGGCTAGGGTTCTAGAGAAGAAGAGGATTGGGATCCTACTTCTTGTGCAAAGGGAATTCTGTGTGAATCTCTTGTAGATCAATCGCTTGTGATCGTTCGGGTGTGTGCTATCTCTGTAATCAGTTCATCCTTATTGAGATTTGGAGCGGTGGAGGACGTAGGCTATTTGTAGCTGAACCTCGTTACATCTTTGTGTTTGCTTTGCTATTTTCTTCCTTCTTCTTCCTTTGATCTTTGATAATCCGTTGCGGTGCTCAAGTGTTTTACCCTACTGATACCATGGGGTAATCTTTTGCCCTTCGTAGGCGGAGCGAAGAGGTGATCCTTGAGTCCGGAGTCGAGGGAGCGAGAGAGTGCTTATCCGTTTGTATCTCTCTTGCTTGTCCGACGTCGGTGGCGGCACTGGTGTGAGTGGGTTCCGGCGTGGGGTGCCGACAACACCTCTCTCTCTCTCCGTAATGCTCCTACCTGCTCTCTGAGATCGCTAATCTCAGCAGTCATGCTATCCATCCTGCTCCACATCCCATCAGAGAGAGTCCTCACCTGAACTGATACAAGCTCAGTCATCCTACTCCAAAACTCCTCTGTACATCCCGTAGGTGTGGATGACGAAGGTCCAGCCTTTGAAGGTGCTGTAGGATGATCCGCAGGTTCCTCAGCCTCAGGGATGGGGTCTCCAATCTCTGGTGCATCACCCTCTGGTGCATGTATCTCTGCTCCTGCATGCACCCACTGCCCGTTCACCTTCTCATAACCCATGCGAATTAGGGATCGTGCAGTATAAGTGTCAGTAAATAATAGATGCTTGGAGATCTCTCCCTCTACTGATATGTCATGCTGTCGGAAGACCAGGATGAGTATCATACCATAGGGCAAGGAGACTCTCAAATTGCTTATAGCCTTTCTCATCTGTCTGATCATCATAGCTGGGAGGTTCAGGAGAATGCCCTGAATAACGTGCTCCATAATAACCAAATCTCGCTCAGATATGAGATCGAATCTTCCACTCTTCGGAAACAGTATCCGACCTATGAAGTTATGCAACAACCTCATCTCAGCTGATAGAGAGCTAGCTACTAAATTTTCTGAATAATCAAAATCCTCTCTCTCAAAAATCAGCTGTAGAGCTCTCAACTTACTTTCTGGTCTTTTCGGTGTAGCTCCTTCACAGGGGAGATGCAGCAACTCACTCAAACTTTCTTCTGAAACCCTAACCCTTACTCCTTGGACTTCAGATATAAGCCCTTTCATTCCAACTTTTAGGAAGGCATAGAACTTACGAACCAACCCCGGGTATATCACCACATTTAGGGAGCAAAGATACTCCCATCCCTCCCTTCGGATCCAATCACCCAACCGGAACCCTTCTTGATCCAAAAATTCGGAGTGGATCCTTCTTCCCGTGGTCACCGGTCTTTCCGTATATTTTGCAAGTTGTACGGAGGGGGAGGGAGGAGGAGGAGGCTCTACACATGTCTCACCTTGTGGAGGCACTGTAGAAGACTCTCTAGCATGTCTATCAACACGGGTTGTCTGTGAAACTCTCCCGGATCTCTTAGCAACGGCTCGCTTGGGTCCCATTCCTTCCAAGATCTTGATCTAACGGCTTGGGGAAGCTTCCTTTTACTATTTGGAGATGATTGGAAGAGATTGGAGAGTGGAAAATAGGGTTTTAGGAAGAGGACAAGATGAAACCGTGCCCTAACATAGCTCACGGGTCCCTCTTTTAAAAATAGGGTCCCGCCGTTGGGTCGACCCTAGATTTTTCTTGGGTCGACTCAACGTGGGGTCGACCCCATTCTGGCTTGGGTCGGCCCCAGTTCAGAAAATTTTCTTTCTCTTCCTTTCTTTTTTAAAAATTCTTCCTTTCCTCCAATCCTAATAAATTCTTTATGGGACAATGATACATGGGTAAGGAATCTATAGATGACTAGTTCGACTAATGTTTCATGGGTTTTTCGAAATGGAAGGAGAGTATCATGAGACAACTTGTTCCTTCTTATATCTACTCAATCAAAAGGGTCACATATACCTAATTTCCTCTTTAGCATGCAAAATCTATCTTCACTTAAAGGTTTTGTGAATATATCAGCCAATTGTTTCTCGGTACACACATGCTCAATGCATATATTTCCATTTTGAACATGATCTCTAATGAAATGATACCTTATTTCATTATGTTTGGCTTTAGAGTGCTAAACTGGATTCTTGGTAAGGTTAATGGCACTAGTGTTATCACACTTTATAGAAATGTTATCTAGTTTAATTCCATAGTCCTCTAGTTGTTGCTTGAGCCATAGTACTTGAGCACAGCAACTTCCGGCAGCTATATATTCGGCCTCAGCCGTTGACAATGCTACTGAATTCTGCTTTTTGCTAAACCATGATACTAAGTTATTCCCTAAAAATTGATATGTTCCACTAGTACTCTTTCTATCTAATTTGCAACCAACAAAATCTGCATCAGAATATGCGAGTAAATCTAAATAGGAATCTCTAGAGTACCATAAATCTATGTTTGTAGTTGCTCTCAAATATCTAAGAATTCTTTTGACAGTACTTAGATGTGACTCCTTTGGATCTGATTGGTATCTAGCACATATTCCCACACTAAATACTATGTCTGGCCTTTCATTAAATCATTCTTTGCCCGATCCTAGCCTTTTCCTATGGCTTCTGAGAATCATTCATTCCTCGATCCGAACCGAACCGAGCTAACCAACCTTCTTTGAAGAGTCAATTGGTAAGGAATCTCTTTTCTGCAACGGATAAAAATCAGCGGAGCAGATTTGATACTTTTCCCTTTTTCATCTTTGTCTAGCTTACTAGTGGGATTCATTGGGGTGCCTATTCCTTTGTGATTTTCATTCCCAAACTTCTTTAATATTTTCTTTGTGTATTTAGTTTGATGAATGAAGATACCTTCCTTAGTTTGCTTGATTTGTAATCCGAGAAAGAAATTAGTTCTCCCATCATACTCATCTCGAGTTCTTCTTGCATTAATTTAGCAAACTCTTTGCAAAGATTATCATTAGTGGCACCAAAAATTATGTCATCTACATATATTTGAACTACTAGCAGATTTTTATCTTTTCTTTTGAGAAAAAGTGTTTTATCTACATTTTTCCTACTGAATTTATTATTCAGTAGAAATTTGCTTAGTCGATCATACCAAGCCCTAGGTGCTTGTTTCAATCCATATAATACCTTATGTAATCTAAACACATGATTTGGCAATTCATGATTCTCAAAACCAGGAGGTTGCTCTACATATACTTCTTCCTCTATAAAACCATTTAAGAAGGCACTTTTTACATCCATTTGATACAATTTGAAATCCATGAAGCATGCAAAAGCTAGAAGTAATCTAATAGCTTCTAATCTGGCCACGGGAGCAAATGTTTCCTCAAAATCTATCCCTTCTTCTTGATTGTATCCCTTAGTTACAAGTCTAGCTTTATTTCTTATGACTACCCCATTTTCATCTAATTTATTTCTAAAGATCCATTTTGTTCCAATTACAGAGTTATGCTTTGGTCTCTCAGTTAATATCCATACATTACTTCTTTTGAATTAATTTAATTCTTCTTGCATAACATTTATCCAATTTATGTCTTTTTCAGCTTCTTCATAATTCTTAGGTTCTAATTGTGAAACAAAAGCAAGATAATCATTTAAATTTCTAAGAGAGGATCGAGTTCTTACCCCTTGAGATGGATCACCAATGATTAAGTCTTTAGGGTGTCCATGTGCATACCTCCATTGCTTTAGCAAGTCTTGAGATTGTGGTGGCACGCGATCATTTTCCATTTCTTGATTTGGCACGTCATCAAGATTTAATTTTTCAAAGTCAATAATTCCTACATCATCATCAAGAATATTTTCTCTCCTAAGAGACTCACTATCAGACTCATCAAAAATGATATTAACTGACTCTTCAACTACAAGAATTCTTTTGTTGAATACTCTGTATGCCCTGCTAGATGTAGAGTATCCTAAAAAGATACCTTCATCTGACTTGGCATCAAATTTACTTAGATCCTCCTTGCCATTGTTTAAAATAAAATATCTACATCCAAATACTTTAAGATATTTAGCAGTTGGTTTCTTATTCTTTCAAAGTTCATAAGGAGTTTTCTTGGTTATAGGTCGTATTAGAACCCGATTTAGAATATGGCAAGCAGTACTTATAGCTTCAGCCCAAAAGTACTTTGGAAGATTTGACTCGCACAACATTGTGCGTGCCATTTCTGCCAAGGTCCTATTTTTTCTTTCAACAACCCCATTTTGTTTAGGCGTTCTAGGTGCTGAAAATTGATGTGAGATACCATTTTCATTACAAAACTCTTCAAAGTGTTGATTTTCAAATTCAGTTCCATGATCACTTCGAATTGCTATTAAGGTAAGCTTCTTTTCAGTTATTATTTTTTTATAATATTTCACGAATGCTGAAAATGCTTCATTCTTATGTGCAAGAAATGAAATCCATGTATATCTTGAAAAATCATCTACTATAACTAGTCCATATTTCTTCCCTCCTAGACTTGCGGTTCTAGTGGATCCAAATAGATCCATGTGTATGAATTCAAAAGGCCTAGTGGTTGATACTAGATTCTTTGATTTGAAGGATGATTTTGTTTGTTTTCCTAATGAGCATGGACCACAGATTTTGTCCTTTTCAAAGATCAATTTTTGCACATCTTTTATCAAATCCTTCTTGACTAGTTTTGATATTAAGTCCATACTAGCATGTCCTAGTCTACGATGCCAAAGCCAACTTGTTTCACTTTTTCTTTCTTCATTAGTAATTAAACATAATCCATTTTTCTTGCCTAATTCATGAAGATCTACCATGTAAATATTTCTTTGCCTTTGTCCTACAAGTACAATGCTATTATCTTTAGGATTTGTGATTATGCATACTGAGGCTTCAAATGTGACTTTAAAACCTTTATCACAAAATTGACTTATGCTAAGTAGGTTATGTTTCAAACCATTAACTAATAAGACATTTTCTATAAAGGTAGATGGAGTAATAAAAATTTTACCCTTTTCAATGATAAATTCTTTTCCATTGTCTCCATAGGTTACTACTCCACCCTTCTTAGATTCCAAGATGACAAATTGTTCTACGTCACCTGTCATGTGTCTTGAACAGCCGCTATCTAGATACCATCGTTTATCCACCTTATTAGCTGCAAGACACTCCTCATCGTCATTGGCCATATGACAGATTTGGGCCGTCTCTTGTTGATCTTCCTCTTCCGAACTTGACTCCTTACTTTCACTCCATTCAGCCATGAAGTTCTTCTTCTTAAGTTTTCTTGCCATCCACTTCAATTCCGGACAATCTATCTTGAAATGCCCGGGCTTGTTACACTCATAGCAAATTGGCGTTTCCTTTTCCTTTTCTTTATCCTTACCCTTTTCTTTGCTTGAGCTACCTTTGAAGAAGGGCTTCCTTTTATGAAATTTCTTCTTTCCTCTCATGAACTTTCTGAATTTTCTTCCAAGCATAGCCATTCCTTCTTCATCATATTCCTCCTCATCATCAGATTCTTCTGATTCAGTTTCCTATTTTGGAGTAGTAGACTTCAAGGCAATGGTGTTTCTTTTCTTGACCTCATCTTCTGAATTTTGCCTCATGGTCGACTCATGGGTCATGAGTGATCCTAGAAGTTCTTCCAATTGCAATGTATTGAGCTCCTTTGCTTCTTGAATTGCTGTTACTTTGGCCTCCCAAACTCTTGGTAGAGATCTGAGAATTTTTCGCACTAAATCAGAGTTAGTATAAGACTTTCCTAAACTTTTTAGCCCATTTATGATTTCTGTGAATCGAGTAAACATTTTAGTTATGGACTCAGTGGACTCCATTTTAAACAACTCATACTTATGAACTAATATATTTATTTTTGACTCCTTGACTTGATTAGTTCCTTCATGTGTGACCTCCAGTTTATCCCAAATTTCTTTCGCGGAGATGCATGTAGATATTCTATTGAATTCACTTGCATCTAGTGAACAGTAAAGTACATTTATTGCTTTTGCATTTAGTTGTGCTAGTCTTCTGTCACTCTCATTCCAATCCATTTCTGGTTGGGAATGATTGTGCCCTCTATACTAATTGTGGATGTGTGTGGTCCTCTAGTTATGATATTCCACAATTCATAGTCTAGAGCTTGAATGAATATCCTCATCCTAACTTTCCAGTATGTGTAATTTGAGCTATTAAACAGAGAAGGTCTATTTGTGGATTGCCCCTCACTCATAGAACATCCTACTTGGGTTGTCATGATCTTTGTCTCTTGATTGTGAGATCAACAAATACTATGTGAGCACCTTGCTCTGATACCACTTGTTGCCCAAGGTGACAAGCCAAGAGGAGGGGGGGGTGAATTGGTTTCTCTAAATTTTTTACTATCTTAATTGAGTCAATTGATGAGTTAGTGAAGTTAAGACAATACACAATGCAAACACACAAGAAGTATAGTGGTTCGGTGCTCTCCTAAGCACCTACGTCCACTCCCCAAGCGACCCCTTGGAAATTCACTATAATCCCGCGGATTACAGTTGGATTATTTTCCGGGCTCACAATCCAAAAACCTTTACACTTTGGTTTTTCGAGATCACCAAAAACCTATATTGGTTTTACGGGCTTACCAACGAACCTTCATAATTGATTTTACAGGTTCACCAATGAACCTACACCGTTGGTTTTACGGGCTCACCAACAAACCTTTACAAGATGATTAAAAAGAAGAAGAAAGTTGAAACTCCTAGATGAGCAAATATAACAATTATAAGCTACAAAGAAGAGTTTAGAATATAGTTATC
This sequence comes from Phoenix dactylifera, assembly GCF_051530095.1. NCBI lineage: Eukaryota > Viridiplantae > Streptophyta > Magnoliopsida > Arecales > Arecaceae > Phoenix > Phoenix dactylifera. The sequence continues at coordinate 33,223,532 of NC_143193.1, read as the reverse complement.
GCTTGATGAGACTTCTCTCTTCTTTGTCAAGAATGCTTCACTCTTCAAGGGTGGATGGAGCTCTTAATGTCTCTTGGAATCTGCTCAACCACTTTCTTTTGACTCTTTGAATGAAGCACTTGGATGAAGAAAATTAGGGCTCTTGTCTTTCTTGTGTAAGCCTTAATATTTTGCAAAAGGATGCTTTTTCTGATGAATAGTGTCACTTTAAATAGTTTTCCTCACCCATTGGACACCTCCCATTGGTTAGATTTCAAAAACTAGCCGTTACTTACTGTTGGGAGGACAAAAAGTACTTCTGCAGAACTAGCCGTTATGCTTCTGCCCGTGCTGGGGTCGACCCAAACTTTCCTGGGGTCGACTCAAACTACTGTTCATCAGACTTGGGGTCGACTCAACTTTCACTGGGGTCGTCCCAACTTTTACTGGGGTCGACTCATGCTATATTGGGGTCGGCCCTCTCAGGAAACACAAAACCTTATATTTCAGCCATTTTTTCATTGGGGTCGACTCAACTCTTTTTGGGTCGACTCAAGGTACAGTGGGGTCGACTCAAGTTCCATTGGGGTCGATCCTCTCAGGGATTCCAGAGATCCAGTTTTGAATGACACAGCCTTGGGGTCGACTCATGTTCAGTTGGGGTCGACTCAAGGTGGGGTCGACCCTCTCAGGGATTTCAGAGACTTATTTTCTTGAGGCTTGAAGATGGGGTCGACTCAACTTTCACTTGGGTCGACTCAAGTACTGTTCATCCGTGTCATTTTTGCAGAAATGTGCCCGATGGTTCCTTGATGTGCCGGGGTCGACTCCACCAATCTTGGGGTCGACTTATTCCACACTTTGCTGCAACTTAAGGTTAGATTCATCCATATAATCAATGAAATATACTTCAAGCAATTTTGAATATATGTCATGGTGGTGCTACATACTCTAAACAATGAAAATTACCATTGCCCCCTTAGGAGTACGTTTCACTTGAAACTTTGCCGAATTAGAATTTAGAATTCACTATCCCTTTTCTATCGCAAATTTTATCTCATTGGTTATCATTGAAGTACATCTTGATCTCATTCTTCTAATGTACCGTAGGTGACGAACTTAGTAATGATGTATCATATTTCCTTGTAATTTTTAATTAGATATTCCCTTAATGGTTGTGTTAATCATCAAAATACCACTATCATCCTCAAGGAAAAAGAGGGAGATGGGAGGAGAGAAGAGAAGAAGAAGAAAAGGATGAAGGGGAGAGGAAGAAAGGAAGGGTGAGAGATAGATGGAGAGAGGGAGTGAGAGAGTGAAAGCGGGGAAGAGAGGTGGTGAGAATGAGAGAAAAAGGCAGTAGGGTGCAAGAGAAAGAGAACATGTGGGTGATGGGATAAGGAGGGGTGCGGTGGATTTTTTGGAATAGGGGAATTCTTCTCTATTTTTCTATTCGAGTGGAGAATATCGCTATCTCAAAGGCGCGCCTGATGAAGGCCTAGGCCATGGGCCTAGGTATTACATCATCCCCCTTTAAATAAAATTTCATTCTTGTAATTTGCACATTCTGAACTAAAATAATTAGGATATAATATGCTTCCTTTAATTTTATAATTCTCAAGAGATTTCCTCTTCTGAAAGATCACACCATTATACTTGAAGTTTCATGGACAATGATCGACTAGCGGAAGTGAAACAGAAAAATAAAGAAATAGGAGATGAACGTAAATTATCTTTGCTCACAACCGACTCACTAATTGGCGGCCAATGTCTTATCGTGTGGCCTAGGAGCAGGGGAGATGGTGGCCTCAACAACAAGCAGTAATCGTTGGGGCTAAGTGCCACCTTGGGCCATCGCAACCTAGAAACCGAGCCTCCCATCCTCTTCCTCTATTTGAGAAAGAGAGAGATTCCACGGTCTTCTCTCTATATGATTCTCTCCTCTCTCTTCTCTCTCTTTCTTTCTCTCTAATTAAACCAAAGGGTTTGTGAAGGGGATTCAGACGATTGAACGATGGACCTTAGTAAACTTCAATAGAAGGTTTTAGGTTCTTGATTTCCGCTTTATATATTTTTTTTTATAAGTTTGATGTTTGAGCTTGATTTTGTAGGGGAGAAAAGTTCTAGCTAAAAAGATGTGGAGCACTCTACGGGCTCGTTTGGTTCGCGGGAAAAGAAGGGGGGAAAGTGTGGTCAACGGGAAAGTAATGAGATGCCTCTTGTTTGGTTGGAGTTTTCAAAGGAGAGAGAAGGGAAAGTTATATTCCCATGGGAATGTGATTCCCACATTTCATGGGAAAGTCTTTCCCATGAGAAACATGGGAAAGTTACTTTCCCATGAGGCGGGAATCACTCCATTTTTACTTTTTCCCAAAAAGTCCCTTCAGCATTAAAGAAGCATTAAAGAGGCATTAAAAATCTAATTTTTATTAAGGGCATAATAGGAATTATATATAACTTTCCTAGGAAAGTGGATGGCCAACCAAACATAAGCACCTTGGAAATTTGTCACTTTCCCATGGTCAACCAAACATGCCAAAAATACTTTCCTAGGCATCCTCTTCCTAGGAATTTGTTTCCCAGGAATCATATTCCTAGGAAGGAAAATGCTTCCCGCGAACCAAACGAGCCCTACATTCTTATGTTGAGGTGCGGATCCGCAGCTGAAATCGGGTGGGTTATAATCGACCGTACGATTACAGATACTTTGATTTCCTTTGGATATTCATTTTAATACATATGGCGCATAGGCTCGGTCCGGATCCAGGCAAACCCGATCCGCGTTCCACCGACCCTATTCAAGTTCCCTCGTTTTCCTCTTCGAAGCCATGGGGTGTTGAAGCTGCTAGGGTTCGTTCCCCTTCCGCGTTACTTCAACTTGTACATTGGGTGCATCTCACATGATTTTCTCTTGTTTTAGACCGTAGTTTTTGTTAAAGTGGCTCAGATCGAGATCTCCGGCATCTACCAGCCATGAACAACGGCGGCAAAAGGAGGGAAAGGTCCAGCCGGAATCCATCAAAGCAGAAGCTCCGCCTGAACGCTGAGGAGGTTCTTGAACGCAAGCTAGGGTTCGATCTCTTCACCGAGGGTGAAAAGAGGCTCGGATGGTTGCTCACCTATGCACCGGTAAGCAATTCCTGCATCTTCCTATCTTCTCATATTCCTTTCCTTTCTCTGCTCTTTCGTTCCCTCTTTAATTCAGTTATTTTTTCTTCAATTTTTTGCCTTCCTTATATCTTGGAAATTATATGCCAGTTTTTTTGCTTAAGAACGATCTTTTTATGCGTCTTTTATTCAATAACTACCTCCTTGTCAATTATTGAGTTTTTTTATTCGATCACGATCTCATCTGTTTTCCTTTTGATCCATTGTCTTGCTTTCCATTTCTCTACTTTCCCTTGATCTTGGCAAATTCTTGTAGTATTTCGTTCAAGAATGCTTCCTTGATCGTTCTTGTTTCCCTCTTGGGTTTTGTGTGTCAGATAGCACGATCTACTCTTTCTCTTTGTCAATTCATGTAGTCTTTTATTCAAGAAGAGTCTTTTGCTTGGGCCATGCTATTGATCTGTTCTGTTCTTTATAGTCATCATGGGAAGATCAAGATACCAACAAGATCTACAGCTGCGTAGATCTTTACTTTGTTACTCAGGTGAGTTATTGATCCTCCTTCTGTTTTTCTTTACCCTACAAAGATATCTTGTTCTAAACTGTCACTGAAGTTTCCCCCACAGGTCATTCCTGACTTGTTATTCAACTGAATTGTTTTCTTTTGGTTACAGGATGGATCCACATTCAAAGTAAAGTACAGGTTTCCACCTTATTTCTATGCCGCCGCCAAGGTGGGTGGCCAATCTGCCCATTGCGAAAGATACTGTTTTATACATCCACGTATTCTTGTTAATGGATGTTTGGAATCCGACAGTCTATTTTGGTTGGCAGTTTATCATGGTTTCCGTTCTGTTTCAATAGTTATTTATGCTTTCATGCATTGCTGCAGGAAAAGATGGGGCTTGAAGTTGAGGCATATCTCAGACGTCGATATGAAGGAGAAATTGCTGATATAGAGATTGTGGAGAAAGAGGACCTGGATTTGGTAAGCTACTATAATACATTACATGTCTGCTACACCTATCAGTTTCACATGCTAACCTTTTGATTTTGGTCAAACCTATAATTTAGTCCTATTAAATGTTTGGACATCACATCATTTTTGGAATAACTTCCATATCTTATTACATGTCCCTGTAATGTGGATTCATCTTCTTATTGACCAATTAATTGATAATTGTATGTTATATATCTGCCAAGATATTCAATTGTATGTTATATATCTGCCAAGATATGTGAATATCTTGGCCTCCTAAGCTATTTCGCTATAAACCACCAATTTGAGTCAGACCAAGTAATGTCCAAGTCATATTGTTATTGGTTGCCTACAAAGATTAATGAGACATGGAGTTTGAAAACCTTGTGCGGACACAAAACAAATTCAATAATGATTTATATATCATATCAGGTAGGTCTAGTTATAGAGCTGGGTGGGGTTGACTTGGTGACATGAGGTACACACTGAGAATATATCCAAGTTTTAGAATACAATTAACTTGATTTTACCTTTTGTTTTAGTATTGTTGTGAGAAAACCATTTTGATTCTTTCCAAGCAAAAATACATGTAAGTCTGTTAGTTTGGTAGATCATTGTTTTGAAACATCTATGTGAAATTTAGATATGGTTTGATGGCAATTTCTTTTCATTCTTCTTCTTCTTTATTTTTTTTAATCAAGAGAGAGAGCTAAACTGCTTCACTTAAATGTTTGTTTTGTCTAGTCTATTGTTTGGTGAAAGTTCTTTTCATTCTTCTCCTTCTTTTTTTTTTTGAGAAAAGAGAGAGAGCTAATCAACTTCAGTTCTTTTATCTTATCGGGTCTTAAGATGTATGGACTTGTTGAAGCTGCCGTGATCTCTCCAGTAATTTCTAATGGAAAAAAAAACAATAAAACATTCTTTTTTCACCTAAGTTTGTCATGTTGATCATATGCTACATACTATAGATAGTGAATTTTTGAGAACAGTGGTGGGAGTGCCACCACTCATGTAGAAGAATTATCCATGTCAATCATTTCGAAGAACCATTTAACACATGATCTAATACCATGTGGTATAGAACAGTATATACAGTTCATACAATGATACATGTATATCTCTGCCATATATGTATTGGTATATGTCTATGGGAAATGTGAATTCTATGGATTTGCCTCATGCACTACCAGATGGTCATGTCTGTCTCACTTGTGACATGCCCCTTTTAGATGTATCTAGTGTTATATGATATCCCCTTTGGAACGTTCTAACATCTTTTATTATGACAGAAAAACCATCTCTCTGGCTTACATAAAGCATACTTAAAGCTTAGCTTTGATACTGTCCAACAATTGATGCATGTAAAGAATGACCTGAAGCATGTCGTTGAAAGGAACCAAGCAAAATCAGATGCTGCTGAAGCATTTGAATCGATGTATAATGGGAAAAGGTAATGGGAGTCGTAGATATTTTCCTTCACTATTCATTTGCTTTTTTTTTTTTGCATGTTTCTAGAAGGAAGTCCCCACTCTGTGTCCAGGTTTCTTTTCAGACACTTCTCTTCATTGCTAATATCTTGGCTTCATTTTACATTTTGCAAATGCTGATTGTGTAATCTTTTGGCATTTACAGCAAAGAAAGGCCACAAGATTGTATAGATTTGCAGCAAAGAATGTGTATATAGATAATATAGATTTTACATTTTATGTTTTGGCTTCTTTTGGCATTTGCAGCAAAGAAAGGCCACAAGATTATATAGATTGTATCACTGATCTACGTGAATATGATGTCCCCTATCATGTTCGTTTTGCAATTGATAATGGTGGGTTCTAATTCTTAGTGCACTTCATTGCTTGCTTTTCATTAAAAAAAAAAACACTTCCATGCCCACCCCAATGTTATCATTAATATCTGGAACTGGCTCATGTTATGCAGATGTTAGATGCGGACAGTGGTATGATATTAATGTATCTAGTTCTGGAATTTTGCTTGATAAAAGGACTGATCTTCTTCAGCGTGCGGAAGTTCATGTTTGTGCATTTGATATTGAGACAACAAAGCTTCCTTTGAAATTTCCGGATGCCGAATATGATCTGATAATGATGATATCATATATGATAGATGGACAAGGTTACTTGATAATCAATCGAGAGGTAAGATAATACTTCTCAATATTGCTTTTGTGTATCCCTATAAATTTAGTTTCTATTTCATGCTTTTCATTATTATAATCAAGGTCCACAATCTTGGTACGGGGTACCGTATTAGTACCGGATACCGTATCGATGCCTTGTTGGTTAGGTTCGGTATGGTACTGTATGGTACGGTACACCTTGTATTGAAATAGCTCTATAACCATTTTTTGTCAATTTTTATTTCGGTACGCCTCGATACAGGTCGGTACGCCTCGCTACGAACCGTTCCGCACCTCAGTATGCCTTAGTACAGTTCGGTATGCCTCAGTATGGAGTGGTACGGGGTTTGTACTGACTTGAAGTTAAGTTTCGTACCGGTTTTCTCCTGGTATGGTACAGTACGTTTTGTATCGGGCGGTATGGGTAGTACGGAAGACCATGATCAGAATAGTTATGATACTTAATTTAGATGTTTATATGTTGACCTATCTACATTATTGATGCACTTGAATTGTTACAAACAACTGAAGCTAAGTCTGACCGTAGCCTGTTTGCATCGCTGCCATTGTTCGGTTTCGGGTCTTCATTGATGAAAACATGGAGACTGAGGCTGGAAATTTGTTTAGTTGCCCTTTTGTGTTTTGATTTTCTAAATTTGCTTACCATAATTTTTTAAAAAATTGAAAGTTCTCACGAGTTGCTTTCACTTTTTTTCCCTGAAAATGGAAACCATCTATAACCACCACCACCGCCTCTGTCATCCTGGTCACCACCACCCCCATTGGCCCCCGCCACCACATATTGCCAGCTGCTGGCTGCAGGCACTGGTAGCCACCTGCTACAGCTGCTGTAGGCCACTGCAATTACCTCCACAATCTAAGGGACTACCAAATAAGTTTTGAGATTTGGTTTTCAAAAATGAAAATAAGAAACTGGATTTGATTTTCATGAAAACTGCAAACTGGAAGTGATGCCAAACGGAACCTAAAGCACCCTTCTATCCAACAAGGAACTGCTGTTCATGCATATCTTTGGAGAGAACAAAACTGCATGTGCATTTGCTATGTGCCTGGAAGATTAAATTATTACAATTATGTCTAAATTCCAAGAATTCTTCATATTGCTAAGATAACATTTTCCTTAAACTATCACAGTGGTATGACAAACCTGCTAATGTGCAAACTCTTTATGAAGCATCAGTAGCTTCAACTATTGTGGAAAATATTTTTCTGTTTAGGAATGAAATTAAACAACATCTAAGCTATATGAACGTCACAAGCAAGTCAGGCATTGATACTGTTTGTCAAAAGAATTTAAATTGTACAATTTACCACACAGTTGATCTATTTTGATTGTCATACTTTGCTGCACGGTTGACGCTGGGGTGTGTCTAGCATGATAAAAGGATTTTACCTCTTGAATCTTGTTTTGATATGCAATGAAACTTAGTATCACTTCATATAGTGCATCATATAGGTACCCTGTACCCAACAGCTTTTTGGGCCTGAATTGAAAGTTTATTTCTTTATTCTGTGGCTTTTTAGACCATCATAGTGAACCGTGTCTTTATTGTGAAGATGACTCTAGTTTGGCAGGGTAAGGTTTATATTTCATGTTCATATATGCTCTCAGTGGAAAGTGCTGAATGCTTATGAAGTGGAGGATTTGATATGAAAGTAACATTTAGAAATCAGTTTATTTTAGAGAAGTTTGTGATGCAGTTGTACATGCGATACCTGAATCTGGGTACAAATAACTAAATGCCTCTTACATATATGTGTCATGCTTTTGCCTGTAGTGTGTGGGGGAAGATATTGAAGATTTGGAATATACCCCTAAAGCAGAATTCGAAGGCTGCTTTAAAGTTAGAAATGTGAAAAATGAGGTAGCTTGTTTCTTGAACTTGTTAAATTGGCTATTCCAGGTTCAATCCTAAAATTTATTAAGTGTCATGTCCAAAAATCACCATTTATTCGTTTCCTATTATTTTTAATGTTTTGCTCATGGCAGGAAGAGCTTCTCAAAGTGTGGCTTTCCCACATGCAAGAAGTGAAGCCTGGTATTTATGTTACCTATAATGGTGATTTCTTTGACTGGCCATTCCTAGAGAAAAGAGCTGCCCACTATGGGCTTAAAATGAGTGAGGTATGGACATATGATGCTGACATAATTTCTAGAGTGTTGCTTTAGTTTCTTACTGCAAGTGTGATGCTTATATCTACTCCAATTGTAGTTATATTAAATAGCTTAAACTTCTATGCCTTGGCTTTCTACATTGGTCTGTGTCATCACTATTGGTTACTAGATACCTGTTTTAGATAATTTAGGATTCAAATGGTACAGAGCTGCAGTCAAAATAAGCTTTTTCTTGATATGAAGAATCTTTGATTGCTATTTCTTAAGATAAGGATTAATTTGGGATCCACTTGGAGATGATTAGTAGTTCTGTCTTGTTCATCTTTATAAACTCCTATAGATGCTGTGTTGCGAATGAACTTATTTTACTTATATTTCACAATGGCTACTTTCTTAGCCTTTCACATTTGTTTTGTTAGAAAACTGATAACTTGCAAAAGTGTGAATCTGCACATGAATAATGTTGTTTGATTCCTTACCAGTTAGGGGAGTTGAACACAATGTTCTCTTATATGGCCCAGTTAAAGCCAAGTGTGCATATGATAATTGTCATTTTAAGATATTTCACTCGAAGTGGAGCCGAGCTTTTCGTGGACCCATTTTATGTGGACTAATGAATTGGATGCCATGTGCTATGAAAAGGTTGCTAGGTATAAATCATGCTAATCTTTGTGCATGCATATAATTTTCTGTGTCTTCATGGGTTTATAATCAGTTGTTCACTGAATTGGTGTGCTTTGCCAATGAAATTGGTGCCTAATGTATACATGCATTACATTTTCTGTCCTTGCAGGAAATAGGCTTTCAATGTGACAATAATCAAGGAGAATGCCGTGCTAAGTTTTCTTGCCATCTTGATTGTTTTGCTTGGGTCAAACGTGATAGTTATCTTCCTCAAGGAAGCCACGGCCTTAAGGTAAAAATGATCAAATAAAAATATATGGTAAAAATGCATGAGTTTGATTGATTTCCAAGGAAAAAATATTCATAATATGTTTTCAGCCTTTGTTTTGCATCTTTCATGATTTTTCCTCCAGTCAGATTAGGTGTGGTATTACTTCTATCTAGCTCATATCTTCGAAGAGAGATGCATGAACCATGGTGGCTCCCCATTGTATTTGACATAGGTGGGTGCTGGTTGTTGGTAATAGGTGAGATTAAGGTCCGCCGTACCGGTATCGGATCCCATACCGGTGCCATACTAGCATAGTGTCGGCACGGTATGGTACGGAATTTTTTGGATATACCGAGGGTCGGTACGTCATCTGTACCCATACCGATACACCACATGTATCGGTACCGGTACGCCATCCCACCGGTATCGATACGGGATGCTCGGTATTGTCCGGTACGGTACGATACGACATACCATGAGTGAGATGCACGCAAGACCCATGGCTTTTGGGGCATTTTGGGGAAAAAGCTTATCTTTCATGGCGTGTGCAAATTTTGCATACTGGCAGTAACTAGCACTCCCACTGGTTATGACTTGGAAACCAATGTAGCTTTGATATTTCTTAGAAAATTTTGCAAAGACTGTGTACTTTATTTTTCTTTTTTCATGTTTGGACTGCTTTTATTCTTTTTGTTGGAATGGCTGAGTTTTGAAATTTTTGATTACTTTTGTCCCTGCCCTATAGATACATTTCAATTGTATATTTGAGCAGAGTGTAATGTGCCTTTCTTTTTTGTAGTCAATGCATGTATAATTTTATACTGAATGCACATGTTTGTTGAGTGCTACTTGCACTTCCTTTTAGATTGAGTGGTTGGAGTGTATCCATTGGTGCAGGGACAAAAGTGTCCAGAATTCTTGAAACAAGGCTATATCTGAAAAAAAAGAAAATGTCTCAGATCTGCAACAATGGAAATAAAATGGGCCATATATGCAAACATCCCTATTGTTTGTTTACAAGTGCGCTAGATTTGTTTGCATATATTAATGCTTTGTAATGCAAATTGATATTGGTAGTTTCTCTTTGTAGCATATGGAATAGAAATAGATGCTGGCCAATTTTGAATGTTCATCCTTAAGGTTCTCAATGATTATTTTTTAGGTTTTGGCGGTCACCTTGTGCCTAAAATGATAGTGTCCAAGTATGGGATCCTAAAATGGATATAGCTACTTGAAAGTTTTCTTAGTATGCTACTGCCGTGATATTTATTTGTTTCTAGACTGCATATAGTGTGTTTCTAATTGGAAACTTTGCTTTTATTACAAATCCCTTCCCTCTTGCTAGCGATGCTCAAACTTTGAGGTTCTAAGTTTGGATAAATATTTTTTTGTACCTTTAGATTAAAAAAAAATGATAAATCCAATTATGTGTCATGCCCTGAACCAAGAACATAAAAGATGCCGCATGCTTGCAAGATGAATCACACATACATGCAAGGCTACTTGAAAAACAAATTTAATCATTTCATAAAAGTTTTAGATCAATAATGAAATAACCTCAATCCTCAAGAGTTAATGTAACAAAATCTCATAAATCTAGTGCGCTCCCTCAAGTTCCATAGTTAATGATAGATCAGAATATGAAAACAGAGGAGAAGAAGAATAATGAGCCAGACAACCCAGTAAGTGACAAAACACTTTAGAGTGTGTTAGAGCATGTCAATAGATAACAAATCAAATATAATTTATAACATATCATTGATTGGGCAAAATTTCATTTTTTTCAAATTTAGAGAATAATGCATACTTTTCTTTTCAAAGTGTGCTTTTCACAAACTGATACAAAATTCAACGTTTGGCTATGGCCATGTAACCAAATGGCATGAGTCAGATAATAGATAACAAATAAGGGGAAATAAGGGGCACCTACGTACAATCCCCATTGGTGGGGCTAGGTCATAGTTATGCTGAATATATAAATACAAAATCATTTTCACAAGACCAGTCAAATTTTTGAATTCTTTTAAACAACTAATGTGCTCGGAATAACTCATTTCAGAAATATAAAAATGCGCATTTTATTCTTTAATCGTTTTCAAAGATGAAATGTAACATGTTCGGCCATTTAATCAAACAAAAGCAGAAACCATAAAAGCTATTTTATCAAGCAATACAACCATGATTTTGCAAGATCTCTTAGAAAATACACGGAAGTGTTAGGTTACCTGCCTTGCAGATGCCAATACTTAGATAATATAATCAGATCACAAGGATCCTTCGGGACCTAATTACCGCAAAATTACATATTTATCGAATCAGTGCCACAATAGTATTTTAAAATCATTTCCAAAATTCTCTAAAATTTCAAAATTTTCATTTTCTGCACTAATGACCGCTATTACAGGGGAAACAACTGCTACAGCTAACATTGCCCCGTTTTTCTCCCCAAAAGACAAGGGGCGGCACAGTGCTGGCCCCTCTAGGTTTAGCTCAAAGGGCAGGGGGAAGAGAGATTATCTAAAGAATAGAGAGGGTGAGTGAGAAGGGAGAAAGAGAGGCACAGTTCCCTCACTCACTACCACACACACATGAAGAGGAGTGCTAGGAAAGGAATAGGAAGAAAGAGAGAGACGATGGAAGAGGGCATGGTACCCTCTCACCATTACCAGCGGAATATTGTTTTATTCTATCAGATCTGGCAAACAGATTTGAAATATGCTACAGAAATCATCTAGTGGCTGTTGGTATTCAATTCTCCCAAATCAGATCTAAACTGAAACATTTGCTGCAGAATCAAATTGTGAAGACTTTATATCTGAATGACGCTATATCAGATTGGTATCCAAATATCAACGATGCTCGTCAGGCATGTGGGGTTAAATTTAATCATCCTGGTGAGCAGTAGAAACGGCAGTGAGTGCCTCTGGCATCATGAAGAATGTCTTCAACACACCAATTCGGTAATCAGCGGTTTGCAATGAAAGTTTTGTGACATAGAACTAATTTTGGTGTTATGCAGCAATACTTGGAGATACAAAACAATTCTGTGAGATTATGGAGATCTCAAAGCAACTAAAGAAAGATAAATCTGTTTTACTTGAATCTTCATATATAGAAGATCAAAATACACTACGACACTTGGGCAAGTTACCTTTCAACAAGATTTTGCCTAGCAACTTTCAGGACAGAATCTTGCTGATTTTCAAAACCTGGGGCAGTAGTATATTTCCTGCAGAAAATTAGTCGTATGTCATGCCTAGGCAGAATACAAGCGGAAGAGAGGGCTGGGGCATGGTGGAAGGAGGGAGGCAAGCTGGAGGCGCTTGCCGTGCGAAAAAAGTGGGGGACAGAATGAGAAAGGAACAGAGGTGGCGAGAGAGGGCGATGGGATAAAGATGAGGGAAGGGGGCGAGGCACGTGCAAACGAGATCATGCGGGAGGGCACCTCATGGTCAGGAGAAACAGGGGTTCGTTTCCCCCATTTTCCACTGGGATAAGATTGGGGCACTGCCCTTTTGGAGGGACGAATGCAAGCTTGGGCCTTGGGCCCAGGTATCCCATTATGAGTTATAAATCTTGTTTGTTCTTGTTTATGCTAATTTGTGAGTTAAGGAATAATTGCTAACAGATCATGGTTTTCATGATTTCTATTTTATGGAATAGTTATCAGGATCAAAGAACTCGTAAATAGGATTTGTAAATTTGTAGTGGAATTAGGATTTTCATAAATAAAAGAACTTTGGCCTCAAACTATGTTGTCTTTTCTTAAAGCGCTCCCATTAGTACTATATATCTGCCAAAACTCTTAGTGATCAAATTTTAATTTTTTATAATTAGATAGATTAAAGGGACATAATTTTGAAAGCAAAAAAATCTCCATATGCAGCCGTAGAAGAATCTCACAGTTGGTTATTATTTCGATATTCAATCAATTATATCGGCTCAATTGATACTATGTCTTTATGTTCGTTTCTTTTTTCTGGCAAGTATATCTCATCATCCATATCCTGTGGTAGGATTTTAAGATCATCTGTCCCTCTCCATTTGACTGAAAAGCAGGAATTGTTTTTACTTTTGCATTGAACATGCAGAAATTTATTTCTACTAATTACACCAAGGACCTTTTCTTGGAATTTGATTCTGATTCATTGTTTTCCAAATCATCCCTTTTGCTTCAAATCAGTCTGAAAGAGGATATTTAAAACAACTCGCATGAACATATATCTAATATGTACTCTGTTCACTACCACATGTTTTACTTGACATGATCTGAACCAGTTAGGCTACTATTTGCATTCTGAAATAAAGACACCCCATGTAATGCCTAAATCTAATTCGCATTAAGGAAAATGCAAGTTAGAATCTTATAGTGTACAACAGAACAAGCATGCGAATACGGAAAGGTATAAATGTGAAATATAGTGCAGGCTATCGTAGTATCTTTCTATGACAGGATTTTTTATCATCCCAATAAATATTAGACTTAAGCAGCTTGCACTGATAGTCCTCCCTTAAGAGATACAACATAGTAACGCTCATGTTTTGCAGCACTGCTAATTAGGAAGGTATAGTACTGATTTTGCTCTAATGTTTGGGTCAAGGTACGCTGAACCGGTACCGGTAGGCGTACTGGTAGCGACCGGTTCGAGACCGGAATCGGTCCGGTACGAACCGGTCTTTTTTTTTTTTTGGTTTACGGACGCGCGCAGAATCTTTTTTTTTTTGCTTTGCGTCCGTGCCTGCGCCCGCGCAGATGCGCCAGAGCTGGCCATAGTGGCATTTATGACCCGCCGGGGTAGCACGCTGCCCCGCGCGGATGAGCTGGCCCGCGCCCGCGAGCTGTGAAATTGCGCCGCACGCGAGTGCACGGCCTTGCACCTGAACAGCTGGTACGGGCCACGCGCTCTCACACCACAGCGCGCGCTGTGGTTTAAAATCCGCAGCGCACATGCTATGGTAAAAAAAAAGAATTGGTACCGGTGTGAACCGGCCGGTTCCCACCGGTACAGGCTGGTACGAGACCGGTACGGGCTGATACGAGACCGGTACGCATGCATACCGGTCGGTACCAGTCCGAAAACAGCTGGGACCGGTATCCACGCTGTCCAGATATCGGTTGTCTGTACCGGGCGGAACCGGCCGGTTCGGACTGGTTCAGCAGACCATAGTTTGGGTAGCTAAACAGGTTAAAAGTTATGAATGGTTTGAGATTATAGTATCTCGAGATATATTAATGCTACCAGGTTATAGGTTATGACCAATGCCTCCTTCAAAGCTTGTTAAGTGTTAACCATCAAAATTTTGTTAAACAATGCCTGCTTTTTTGACAGGAAAAGTCTTTATTGCAGGGAGTAACAGACAAAGAAGTATTACCTTAGTACCGTTATAGCATCTTAGAATTTACATGATTTAGTTCTCATATCTCTTGCTTTTTTTATTAACTTTATGAGTTTGGCCATCTGAAAAACCTCCATCATCGAATATATCTTCTATATCTTCTATTGCTTTGCTAATTGCTTCTGGGGCATTTTTGCAAGTTTTTGGACCACAGTTTCTCTACTAATTCCTCATAGATTGTGATTTATACCTGTGCAATCTTCTCTTTTTGTCTAATCTCATAACCTATTTGGCCTTTCTATCATATACTGATTTATGACCTTTCTGTTTCTGTTGTCACAAGGCTGTTACAAAGGCTAAGCTGGGTTATGATCCATTGGAGGTGAATCCTGAAGACATGGTTCGCTTTGCCATGGAACAACCTCAGGTACATGAGATGGGAAGTTATTTCCCTAATTACGCTAATGATGATAGACAATAAAGCATTAAAATTTATTGAATAAGTGGCGTTGATCAAACACATATTTAGGGCTTATGATTAGCATGTGACATGGTATATACTGTAATAGATTGCAGAAACAGCTGCCTAATGTTGCCATTGCATGTCATGCAACTTTTTCACTTTATTTTTTTAATCTAGGTGCATATTCCATGACTGTATTGCTTCCATGAAAGATTTCTAATTTTTCCCTGAAATATTGATGTTATTTCAGATGATGGCTTCTTATTCTGTATCTGATGCTGTGGCAACCTACTACCTGTACATGACATATATTCATCCATTTATTTTCTCTCTTGCAACTATAATACCTATGACACCAGATGAGGTCCTGCGCAAGGGAAGTGGAACACTTTGCGAAATGCTTCTCATGGTCCAGGTGAGATTTCAGAATGTTTTATTTTATTCAGCTCATTCTTTCGAACAGATGGGCAGCTGAGTTATAATATTTATCATGAGTAATGCAATGGATATCCAAAATCAAAAAAGATTTTTTTAATTCTTTTCTATTAATAAAGATCATCCAGATGTTTGTTTATAAGTTGATTTGTCAACATTGATGATGACTTACAAAAACTTGCAGAAAGTTTGCCAAAAAAAAGCCTTTGCATTGCATTCTTAAGGCAGTCTCTTTAACAAAAGTGAATATGTTTCATGA
This sequence comes from Phoenix dactylifera, assembly GCF_051530095.1. NCBI lineage: Eukaryota > Viridiplantae > Streptophyta > Magnoliopsida > Arecales > Arecaceae > Phoenix > Phoenix dactylifera. The sequence goes on along the minus strand of NC_143193.1, from coordinate 33,207,806 downwards.
TTCTTGATACTATTTGGTGAACTGTAGTTATTACAGATTGCTCTTCTTTTTGGTTCATATTTCTTTCTGTAATATTGCAACAAGTAATATTACAGAAAGAAATATATCAAAAGCAACAGTGATTCTCCCATTTGATACTTTTTAATAATCCTGCATCCAAGTTTCATTTTGAATTATCGATGGCCATGCCAACTCTGTGATGAGTGTTGCAGAAATGAAAGAGCTGAGATGGATATGGTGTAGACTAGGAAGGATAGACGGTAGGATACTATGATTACTCTGCCGAAAGCTTAGGAATTGTTTGGATAGAATGCTGCTCAATGGAGCACTGACAGAAATGGCATGGACATATGCAGCAAAGTCTGGAGGTCTAACAATAACTTGATGATTGCGGTCTGATTGGAACAATTATTTCCAAACGATTGCGGTCTGATTGGAACAATTATTTCCAAACGCAACGTGCTTCAAACATGAGTAGAATAAGGGTTTTTCTTCCTCCCAGTGTTATGGCATGATGAAGGATGAGGGAAAAAGGAATGTCTCACCATGTTCATACTTCTCGCAGAGGGATAAAGTAGATAATTCATCATTATTTTTTCTACTTAATATGAGATAATTTACGTCAACAACTTTGTGTTCTCTTCAAAGCAGATCAACCTAGTGATATTCCACTACATATCTATGCCTGAGAAAGAAATTAGATCTTCCAAAATGGACATCCCATTTACTTTTTTATTGCGATACTTTTATTAAGTAATATATGATGACTAGTCCGTAATATTACTTGCTGAAATTATGTTTGTTTGTTCTTGTATAGGTATTCCACAGTTTAAGCATCTTTAAAGACTAAATTGATTTAGTAGATCACATTGCTGTTTTCTGGGCTTAATTCTTTTACATGGTAAAAAGTATTGTGGATAAGAATGCAAAAGAATTTCAAACAACCGGGTGTAAATGTTAGTATACAAAGTTCTGGGTCTCTTCCTTTTCTTTTATGCAAAATAAGAGAGAGAATTTATTATCAATGGAATTTGGTGCTCCTGGATATATTTAATATTTATTGTTTTTTACATATGTGATGTGCTTTCAAACTCATGGGGCAGTCTAATACTTTAGTCACTTGTTTTGTTAAAATTTTACATGACAGTTTTTAACCTGGCTCCTTGTCTTTTAACACATATTGTGCGTGTTGTTGATTTGCTCTCAAAAATTTCCAAGAAATGGATGATTCTAAACTTACAAGTACCACAATGATGATTGTTACTTTTGTTGGTTTGACTCCCTAAGCATGATGTATAAACATGTTTAACAAGCTGTCACTTTGGGGACATGAATTCATGTTGATATATCTGACTCTTTCAATATCAATTTTTTTCATCTTCAGAATCAATTGTAAGCTGCTTTGCGAGATAATCATTTCTTAACTGTATTCTGTCAATCTGGTTTGCATGATTAAAATGAGCTTTTAAGATATGGTGTTAGTTTCTTTACGGAAATTTGCAATGCTTGATCCTTTAAAAAGTCTAAATACTCTTTAGGGTAATGTACAGAACTCTGTGCATAGAACCAAATTTTTTGTGCTTTTAATGGTGGCATCATTTATAATAGAAGGGTAAGGCCTTTGATATCAGTCATAATAGAAATTTTTGTTTGTAGGATTTTATTTGCATGTGACAACCACATGGGGCAAGACACTAGTTTTTATGATGTTGGGTTTACGGTTTCATCCGCTGTCTTCATGATCTATACATTCATTGCACTTACTTTGAATTTACAGGCTTACAAGGCAAATATTATTTGTCCTAACAAGCACCAAGATGATCCAGAGAAGTTTTATAACAACCGTCTTTTAGAAAGTGAGACATATATAGGGGGCCATGTTGAATGCCTTGAAAGTGGTGTTTTTAGATCTGATCTTCCGGCTAAATTTCAGCTGGATCCATCTGCATACGAGGTAATTTGCCATGTACTAGTCTTTCATATTTGCTGAATGGTTGATTTATATGCAGTTTGCTATTTCAGAAACTTATAACGTTATAATAGATATTTGCAAATTGCCTCTCACTTTGTAAGCATTTTTGCTGGTAGTTTCTTAATCTGTATTTATTTAGAGCAAGATTTTCAGTATTTGTTTCAGTATCCATATTGGTACCAACTGGTATAGTGTTGGTGTACTACAATTCATGGTGTTGAAACTCAATACTGGGCAGTGTACAGAGCATTGGTCCCTACTGGTACAAATCAGTACACCCAGTACAGACTGATATGGTCTAGTTCTGAAAACCATGATTTAGAGAATCCACCGCCAAGTGAATTTATATGCCCTTGTTTTTTTACGGGGCCATATAATCTACAATATGTAGGAGCTAGGTTAATAGTTATCTACAGTGTATATTGTATTGGTTATTTACAACCCATGTCCTAGTTACTTGATGCCTCTGATTACATGCATGGTTTCTTCCATGAGCTGACAATAGCTAGTTTGGTCATGTATCAAGTATTAACAGAACTATTATTCTTGATGACTCAAATTCCTTTATAGTCAAGAATATTCATTCTCTTTATTTCCAATTACATTTTTTTGGCTCTATGGTTGTTTCACGTTGACTTGGGGACCTTGTCTTTTTTTTTAAAAATAATTTTAATTTTTTTAAACATTGAGCCATGTTTAGATAGGTTGTTCGTGTGTTATGCCTTTTGGTATGTACATAATGATCAACGAGTTAGGTCTGGTCTGGTTTGGTCTAGATAAACATGTAGTATCATGCCCAAGGTTTTAAATCCTGTGGGACGGACTGAATAGGATGCACAACCGTTCCACCCCGTCCTGACACTTGGGACAGGAGATGTCTCAAGACGTGCGAATCGGGATGGTAGGACAATGGCGGGACGGTTTGATCGTGATACTTGGGATGGTACTTGATCCCATTGTCCCACTGGGACTTGAATCCTTGATCATGCCAACTTTATCTACTAGTGGGTTAGAATTTGTTGAACGAAACCCATAACTTGGACCCAACCTAGAGATCCCGTATAAAGGAGAATATTACAAATAGAGAAGGAAGAATGGAAAAGGGGAAGAAGAAGATGGAAATGAAGAATCAGGGCAGAGGTAGCTGGAGGTACTAAACCTAGTGATTGATGTAGCATGGCAAGGCCATAGCAGCTAAACCGCATGTGACTTATGGTGAACTACACATTTCCTGCCTATACCTTGGCCATCGAATAGATGGTGGATTGCAGTTGTCTTGGATGGTGGCCTCAATAGGGGGTGAGGAGTAGTTAGGGGTTTTGCCGTTTTGGGTTAAAACAAGGGGTGGAATCACAAGGTAGTAATGTGGCTACAGTAGGTAATGCTAGTTGCTGACAACAGGAGTAGGATGTGGTAAACGGAGATGAAGAATGGAGGAGGGTTAGGAGGAGATGATAGAGTAGGAAAGAGGAAAGGGGAGGAGGAAAGAAATGAAAGGAGAGAAGGAAGTAAGGGGAAGGAGAGATAAAGGGAGAATATAGGAGATATTATTGGATATGGAGGAGATGTGTAGGATTGGTTAGGTTTATGGTTAGGGATCTAGAATTCTAGGATTAGGTATTTAGGTTTATTTCTTATACATATTAGGTTTTGAATATTGTATATATAATAAAAGATAACTATAGTGGATCAGAACCTTTTGACCCATGAGTTGAAGAAGCAAGGGTTCTGACTAGATGGGTAGCTGGTACAGCAAGTCTGGATGCATTTGGGTTTTGGTGAACTAAGCTTATATTGCCCAGACCACTGAACAAATCGGGTGTGAACTGAGCCTGAACTGTTTGATACTGAGCAGATTCCTTTGAAACTTTTTTCCCCCTCCATTTGAGGGTCGGAACTGTAGTGAGAAGCACTTGGAGGTTCTTACAACAAGGATCTCCACCCTTGTACTACTAAATTATATTTCAATAGCTAATGCAAAAGTATAAGTCAATGTATATTTATAACCTTATGCGAAATTATGTATTACACAATAAAACACATGTCGCATAGCAAGTAAAAGACTTAAACAGGCACCAAATAGGAAGATTAGAGCATTACATCAGTACATTTACCATATTTACACACATCTTGAGCATTAGAAGAATAAAATATTAAAAAGGCAAAAAGAATTTGGAGGCTAAAATAGGCCATGCAATGATCTGCCAGCCTGCGTAAGCTTCTGGCTGATGGAGTATAGACTGTATCAGTTTCTTATGCATTACGATGAATATTGTACCAACGAGGGATTGGCATGGTCTTGATCGTTGATATTTAATACCTTGTAGTTTGGCGCTAGGTGACTTGACCTGAATTATATGGTTAGTATTCAAATCTGAATTTGAATACTGCCTCGAGATTTAATACTTTGTAGTTAGATGGGTCACAATTTAAATCTAGATAAGATCTGGTTGAATAGTTTGGTTTGGGTTGTTCCAACCCCTAGTTGTGATGTTATAATCTTTGCTTTTAGGCTTCATATCTATTATATAACAGTCCATGGGCCCATTAAACATGACCAAGTATTGAAATGTGACTAATTTTATCATAATATCAAAAGAAATTCAGCAAGCTTTTTGTGTCAGTGAGTTGCTGAGTGATTGGTATTGGATTTTATGCTATTGGGTCTTAACTTTTGGCTTTAAGTTACTTATATAACAGTGCCTAAGCCCTTAAATATGAACTGGCAATGTACACATAATGAAGTTTGATCACATCTTGAATACAAACAAAGCAAGCTTAAATTTCAATGTCAAGCTAAAGCAAGCGTTAGTGTGGTAAAATCGTAACAGTCCTCCTATTAAAGTTGCAGCAGTCTTGTGGCCACTGGCCTGCTAGATCATTGGGATTTTAGTCTTCAGGCCATCCAAAGTGGATATCCTAAGTAAATAAGTAATGATTGTTGGAACTTGGAAGTTTAACCATTCAGTTTTGGCTAAATCTTGACTTTTTTCTTTTTCATGTTCTTTTTTTCTTTTGCTTCTTCATCTGTGCATCTATCTGAACTTTCCCCCCTTTTTTAAAATCATGTATCTTTTCTAGCACTTTCAGTTTGACAAGTATATAGAAGATTGTTGTTGGCTTTCAAGGCTTCTTTAGTCCATTGTACCAAGACATACAAAGCGTGTGATATATTTGTGAATCACATATCCCCTGATAGATATGCTTCCACGTTGTTCTTGTTTTGCTTAGTAAAGTTGTTCATGTGTGAGTTCGACAATTAGATCTCGCTGTGTGCTCCCTGTGTTATGTCCTGTTCACTTGATATATCCGAGGAAAATGTAAATCATTGTACTGTATATCGAAATGTTTTCCGCACTCGATCATTTTGTTTGAGAATACTCTCTTCTGCCTTTTCAGGTGCATCTTTACAAAAGTTCATCTCATATACTTAGTTTATTAATCAAGCACTGACTGACACTTCACTCATGTTTTGTTATTGCATCATTATTAATTTTGAGTTATTGTTCTGGAACCAAAGGAATATTATCCATATAATATTATTTATGCACATTTGCATGTGTAAATGGTCTTGTTGATGCTAGATATTGTTCTGTTTCCAGCAATTGATCAGCAATCTTGATCGTGATCTGCAATATGCCATAACAGTTGAGGGGAAAATGGACATTGATTCAATCTTGAACTATGAAGATGTCAAAAATGCTATAATGGAAAAGGTATTCTGCTTCCTGATTTTCCCCTTACTTTTTATCCCATATTTCTCTCTTCTTAAGCCTTTCCTTCAATCAACTCAATGTAATTGATTTACACCCTATTGTACCTGCTTTTCTCTAAGCTATTCATCCTCTTGTTTCCAAAGGAAGGGGGAAAGACATGCTTCTCTTTTTAGATTTGTCCAGTGTGTATGCATCTGCAATCCTTTTTTAAGAAAAACTTAGATTACTTTTCTAAGAACTTTTTTTTCTAGATGCTGAAATTATATTAGTTACTAAATATTCTATAATAAAGTTTTTGCTTTTACCAATATCTATCTGTAGTCCATACTGTCTACTCAAAAAAATAATCTGTTTGTAGTGGAGAATATTTGGTGATCTGGTGAACACTGTTTTTTGATTTAATGGTGAATCTTTTTGCTTTTTTAAGTAGCAAGTATTTCTAAAATATGAGCATATGAATGCCTAACTGTTGAAGTTCAATGTCAATTCTTTTATATAAACTTGCCTCTTTACTTGCAGCTTATCTTGTTGCGAGATCGTCCAACACGTGAGGAGTGTCCTCTTATTTATCATCTTGATGTTGCTGCAATGTATCCAAACATTATTTTAACGAACAGACTTCAGGTATTGTCTTGTACTTTTAGAAGATATATGTAATTTGATGTTATTTTCATGTAATAGAAGACTTCTGTTATTATTTTTTTAAAATGAAGCATCTTGCCTATTTTTCTTCTGTATTGTCTTCTTCCCTTTTTTTTAAAATAAATTATATTGGATCATATTCGTACGTACAGAAAAGTGTTTTTGTTATGCTAGCAGAAAGAATTTTAGACTTCAGTACTGTGCATTTGTTTGGAATCTAATTGTTAAAGCTGCTATTTGTTACATTGTTTCAAATCAGGTTTAGAGACCTGCAGTAGAATAAGCATGCTTATTATTACCAGCTGGGTTTAGAAAAAGAGTTTGGGAGGCCTAACTCGCTTCGTTCAGTATTGGTACAAAATAATGTTGAAGAACAGGAAGGAAGAGTAATTGGGATGGAAAGAAGGAGAGTAAGGAGGAGGAGAGATATTTGTGTTCACATGATGCATATGTTCGAGACCATCAAAATACATGATTTTTATTTTCTAGACATTAGTAGCATAGATCATGATTAACCATGTGAATCTTAATTTGAAAGCCCCATTATTGATTTTGGAGTCAAGAGTTGATAGATACCCTCTCCTCTTGTGAGGGGCAAAGTCCATGTATATATATGTGTATATTTACACTACATGCCTTGCATACAACATGCAAGGGGCAAAAGTTTGCCTCTTGTGTTACCAGAGCATGACTCAACATACCTAAGCCCAGTCATATGACGTCAGCTTAATGAATCCTGATTTACCAGTAACCTGTTAAGAGTAACATATTTTGAAAACAGAAGCTTTATCAATATATTTTTGAACTTCCTCCTCTCCTTTCTCGCCCTTAGTGGCTTTAAAAACTCTAGCTCCTCTTTCACACTGCTCCAAATCTTCATTACATAGGTCAGTTCAATCTTGTTTGGAATTCCAACAACTCATCCTCAATGAGTGCAGCTCCGACACTTCAGTACATCTGTTCGCCCCCGTCCCCCCCAATATTTTCATGGTTTTACCTCACATCAGCTGAGCACTTCTTGTTGTTCATTTAACCGTCCAAGCTCTTACTTTTCCTAAACTGTGACTGATATGAAATTGCTGGTGTCTTATTATTACTATTAATATAATATTTATATTTTTATGTCTAAAAGCATGCAAGATGTTTGATCCCTGGGAGCACCTCTCCAAAATGTATGCCCTCCCTTCATTTTTAATTATAAGAAGGTGTCTTTCATGTGCACCACATAATAATAACTACTTAAGCCACTCTTATTTCAAACGTAGATCTCTGCTTTGGTCGATGAAATATTTGGATGTTATGCTTTATTGCAGCCACTGTCGATAGTCTCGGATGTAGTTTGCACAGCATGCGATTTCAATCGTCCAGGAAAAAATTGCCTGCGTAAGCTTGAATGGGTTTGGCGAGGAGAGACCTATATGGCAAAAAAAAGGTTCAAAAGTAGTGTCTATTCTGTTTTGTGATGAGTTAAATAGGACTCTTTTGATCTGCTAATCTATAAGTCATCTATCTTTCAATTTTTCAGTGATTATTATCATATAAAGAAGCAAATTGAGTCAGAACTAGTGGAAAATGGTGAAGGTCAGACAATAAAGCCCTTCCTTGACCTCCCCAAATCAGAACAACAGTTGAAGCTGAAAGAACGCTTGAGAAAATACTGCCAGAAGGTAAACACAAGTGACTTTCTATAGATTCTCCCTAAAGGAAACTTTTAGATAGTCTGATGCTGATATCTAACAGGCGTATAAAAGGGTTCTTGACAAGCCCATCACAGAACTTAGAGAAGCTGGGATATGCATGCGTGAAAATCCTTTTTATGTGGATACTGTTAGGAGGTTTGTAGACTTTTAATTTCTTGATTATGTAATGATTTTCGATATTTTCTGTAGAAGAAACTTGTTTCTTTCTTATTGTATGTCCACTTGTTGTAGAGTTTATCTTTTCTCAAAAGATTATGCTAAGTAATATCTGTTGCACTTCTCAAATTCCAGCTTTCGGGATAGAAGGTACGAGTACAAAAGTCTTAATAAGTTGTGGAAGGGTAAACTGGCAGAGGCAAAATCCAGTGGGAATTCTATGAAGATTCAGGAAGCACAGGTGGGAATTACATATACATGTATGTATATATATAATATGTGTGTATGTACTTATGTATGTATGCATATTTTAAATATCGCCACAGGGCTATCTCATTGGTTTTTTCCTCATGTGGTGTTTGCAGGATATGGTTGTTCTATATGATTCCTTACAGCTTGCTCATAAATGTATACTTAATTCGTTTTATGGATATGTCATGCGGAAGTGAGTTTTAGTTGAATCCATTTGACCTTATATCTTGCATGTGATTGGATTTGATTACTTTGTCATACTTGATGGTGACTAGGAAATAGGAATTTGACATTCTTTACTGTGCATCTTAAAAGGGGCGCAAGATGGTACTCAATGGAAATGGCTGGAGTTGTCACATACACTGGTGCAAAGATAATTCAGAATGCTCGTTTACTTGTTGAAAAGATTGGGAGGCCTCTGGAATTGGACACAGATGGCATCTGGTGTGCTCTTCCTGGATCATTCCCTGAGAATTATGCCTTTAAAACAAAGTAGGTATATAGTTTCTGATTTTTCCTATTTTTGAAAAAATGCAAAATGCTTAGCAAAGCATCATTGAAAACTATTAATTTTCATACTTGAGTGAGTATGTCAGCCCATCTCTCTGGCTAACCCATTTCAGATTGAAGATTGTTTTACTTAAGTTGCATAGATTTCAATTAGTGTGAATTCACAGTTGTGCCCTACATTAATCTGGGGCTTTACCATTATAGGTTCCTTGTGGCGGGTCTATTGTTTCCTTGTGATTGCTTTGTATCACAAGAGTCTAGTACTTAGGCCCTGTTTGGGGGAGCTGTTAGTAGTAGAGCTTTTGGAAGTAGAGCTGTTGGAAGTAGAGCTGTTTGAAGCAGAGCGTTTATAAAAAGTTGTTTGCTGTTTGGTAACTACATTTTTAAAGTGCTGTGGCACTTTAACATGTATTTGGTAAATAAATTGAGAAAGTACTTTTGTGTGACAAAATGACCATAAAGGACATTACTAGTATTATACAACAGAACATAATAAAATATAATACGTATTAATACATAAATATATGATATAATATAATATTAATGTAATGTAATATAATATTATTATAATATAGTACTATAACATTATATATTATAGAATAATAATTTAATATAATATTAAATTATTTAACATAATATATCAATGTATTATGATATAATGTAATATAATATTATATTTATAGTATAATACAATAATAAAATTAGTTAAATAATTACTAATTTATTTATTTATTTATTTATTTAGATCAGATTATTTGCCACTCACTCATTATTTTTCTTTTTATTTATTTTATTTATTTATTTATTTATTTATTATTTTATTTCATTGAAATATAGAAGGGTCGCCGGCCATGGGTGGTGGTTGCCATCGTGGGCAGCCACGAGCTTCCAAAAAAAAAAAAGAAAAAAAAAGAAGAGAAAGAAGGAACAGAGGCGGCGGCGTTGAGAGGAAGAAGAAGATAGAGAGGGAGAGGGAGAGGATGGGTGAGAGAGGAAGAGGTGGGATGAGGGTTTTGGGGAAAAAAGTGAGATTTAAATGGGGGTATTTTGGTCCAAAAAATAGCTTTCCGATAAAGCTGAAAACAGCATTTTCGGAAAGCTCCAAATTGGAGCTTCTTCCCAAAAGCTGTTTTCAGCTTCCCGCAAAAACTGAAACAGCTTTCCGAAAATTTTACCAAACACCATTTTTTATCTAAAAGTACTTTTAGAGGGTTAGAAAGTGCTTTTTGGCCCTCCAAAAGCTCCCCCCCTTAATCTTTGTTGTCTTGTTAGGTAGATCACATTAGGTTTTCTCAAGTCGCTATCATTATGAGCATGTTAGCGTGTGTGCATTTTGCTTGAAGTTGGCACATTCTGTTCTTCTTTAGTTGCCAAGGAATGCAGCAAATCAATTTTCCTTAACATATTACTTTTCAAATGCCACGTTAAGATTCATTTATTCAGTCAATCCTCTGATGCCTGAGTTATGTTTCTCCCCCATTATCATAGATATCTAGAAACTGCTTTCATGTTACCAATGCCATATTCTTCTTTTAACTGTTTTTCATGTCTCTTCTGCCATCTTTAAATAAGTTCCTTTCCCTTCTACAAGAGAACTAGGTTGTTGCATTGGAGGGGTAGATGATGCCTTGGTTGCATTTCTAATTAGGACTTGGTCTGTAAGTGGCTAGAAACTCATTATCAAGATGCTGGATTGGATTCAACTTTTGAATGGATAAGAAAACTTTGTTTGTTCAGCAATTTTGTGTATCAAATCCAATAATGATTGTAGCTGTGTTGACAACATATTGTGCATTAATTCTGTGACAGAGGCAAGGAAGGCCTGATGTTTGCTTTAGAGTGAGACAGTGGAAGAACAAACTAAAAATGCAATGACCAAATTAACTAGAGAATAACCTAAGCCTAGAAGTATTAAATTTTAAAGATCTATGGGCAAGGGAACTAAACTAATCTAAGTGATAGCTAGTAGCTTTACAACCTTGCCACCAGGAGGGGTTCTCCATTCCAAGGACTCTACCAAAGCGATGCCTTGAAGCGTGTTGTGACAAGGACTCCAATTGGCTTCACTGTCATCCCCAAAATCTGCCAAGACTTGCCCAAAGTCTACCACACAGAAAGAGGAACATGCAATGCCCAAAAGAGAACTTTTAATTCATTGATCAAGACATGGTGTACATAGGAGGTACTTACACGGTTTGGGACCCCTTATAAGTGATAGGGTCAACTAGATGTCCTCAAAGTTTGAAAACAAATAAAAAACAAGTTCCTCCTAGAACTTACAAACTAAGTATTCTCACTATTGGAGAGCTTCTAGAAGAGATTTTCTTTTGATGGTGAACTAATTACCAATTACCATCTGAAGGGTTCAGATGGTAGCTACATTGCTAATAGATGCCATTTGGCGGGTGGCAGCTCTATTATCATATGCAAGGTTCAACATACCTATTTGTACCGTACTCTAATAGGCATACCGTACCATACCGGTGTCGAACCGGTATGCAATCTCGTGCCGTACTGACATTTGATAGGCCTCGTTGTCTCGTACTGTACCACATACCGCTGCTGTAATAGGATGGTGCCGGTATGGGGTCTAATACCGATACAACGAACATTGGTCAGATGCCTTAGTACGTGTCTTCGAGTTGAATTCAGCTCCCTAATCTTCGGAGTGTGCTTCAGGGTCTTTACATGGTGGATGGGACACAATCAAATTTGGTGGAGTTCATCTCAGATTTGGTTACTTCTAGGGCATGCCTTTGAAGCTTTCTTCTGATGATGTCCTGGGTATCATCTGTTATCTTCTGATAGTAGTTGTAGCGCCGTGGAATAGTATTGGTTGGACCCAAACCCTCTTGGTTCTAATGGTGATTGCAAGGTCGCTCGAAGTGTTCTGATGGTCAGAGTGGTGGTGTTAGTCACTTCTTCTAACGTAAAGCATTCACCATTAATTTCCTTTTGATGGCATTTAGCTAGCTGTCAAAACATTTCTGAATGAGGGATATTTGCCATTGGATTAGAGCTCGATCCATGTTGTTCCTTCAGAGATCTCGACCAAGATTTCAAATACTGCTGGAGCAGTATAGTACAAAGGGTACCATATCATTTTGGTAGGTTTTCAACACCGATACACTATGTTGATGCAGGATGCACTCAGTACTTAGCATTGTATCATTCTAGCAAGAAACCGGCACGTGGTCTAGTACCAGTATGTGAAACCTCGATCTTGAGCTTTCATACAACCCTTCTGATGGGTCTAACTCTTGGGTCCCCAAGTAATGGTAGTCAAACCATAGGGTCGGGTGTCTTTGGTCTGCATCACTATATATGTACAAGTTTTTCTTTTTTGAGTCAAATTAGGATATCATATGGACTTATATGATGGCATATTGCTATATCAGACAATTTAGCATTGTGCTTGCTTCTTGAACATTATGTATATGAGCTTATTAAATTGTTGAAAAATGAATCCTTATATGATGGCTGGCTACTAATTGTTTATTCAATTTACAATTAATCATGGTCCCTAAGTATCATTTTTTGTCCTTTTTTGAATGCCTAATTGCAATTAGAGAGAATCTTGTGATATATGACCCGGCCGAGTCCAACTCCTCTACAATTTATGACACAATCCTAGTCTTGAAAACAAGAGTTACACATTCAGAATATTGTGGAATAGACTAAAGGGCTAAGGTTAAGAAAAAGCTATTCTAAATTTTGGTCGGTTGAACTGTGGTTCGTCCTAGCAATCATCAGCAACAGTGACTCCCTTTTCCATTCACCTCTTCCTCTTCTCTGATTCCTGGTTATTCTCCTCATCCTTTCTCAATGGCCGCAGCCTTCGTCACCTAGTGTGCCTACCAAGCACCAGTTGCTTCCTTGAGAGCCCTTCTTGGCTAATTGTTTATTGGATGTGAAGCATGTTAATAATGCAAATAAATTTATGAAGTTGCTTATTTTGGTCTTATCGTTATATCTTCTGGATTTGTGGCCTCTTTCCTTATGCTGACCATGGCTGACATTTCTTTCAGAGATCGAAACAGGAAACTGACAATCTCATATCCATGTGTCATGCTTAATGTGGATGTTGCAAGAAACAATACTAATGATCAGTACCAGGTGAGCAACAAAAAATTACAACTTAATGCTAAATCTCACCCAGAATTAATATTTATTAAAAGATATCTATTTCTCCATTTGAAGTCATTTGCTCTGCTTTATATTTGGGTAAGATCTGTGTTAAGCATAAAAAATATTTTTACTCATATTTTGCTCCATTCTGTTTTTCATCAACGCCATCCCTCTCAGACACTTAAAGATCCTATTACTAAAACATATACGACGCACAGTGAATGCTCCATTGAATTTGAAGTGGACGGGCCATATAAGGTAAGTATATTGCCATGGAATAATCTCTATCTTCTAGCTGTACAGTTTTGTTGGTCCTCAATGCATGTCAAGGTGTTCATTTTGTCATGGTTTCTTTCAACAGGCAATGATCCTCCCAGCTTCAAAGGCAGAAGGGATCTTGATCAAGAAGCGGTATGCTGTTTTTAATCATGATGGTACACTAGCGGAGCTCAAAGGTTTTGAGATTAAACGTAGAGGCGAGCTGAAGCTCATAAAAGTTTTCCAGGTATGTGTCTCTTTCTCTGAGGATGTTAATTTTGTGTTTGTTTAGTCGCATGGCACATTTAGGGTGTATTCAAAGTAGTGAACATGTATCTGAATGGACTGTAATGCTTGGATCCCAGAGATGTACTACCCAGGCAATTTCCATTTTGTATTTCTGGATATACATAATGCACCAATCAAACGACCAAAACACCCTTGGACTTCACCCATTTTATGTGAATAAAACAAAGTTTAGCACCTTTACCTGTCTTAAAAAGCTATCCACTAAGTCACCTAGGCACCTGCCTTGGCTTAGGCAGTCCCCCAGCTTCCACACTTCAAGGCCCGAAAGGTGGGCCAACTTTCTAGGTGTTTGTAAGTGCATGCTGGTCATCTAGTGGGTTCCAAGCAGGCTAACCTAGGTGACCTAGGTTGGTTAGATGTGAACTATCCTTTAAAGAAGACTGAATCCAACTTGTTTGATGGGAAAATTATAGCCCTATCCTTTAAACAAGACCGAACCTGACTTGTTTGATGGGAAAATTATAACCCAGCATCACATGGACTTTCTCTTTTGTTCCCAAACTCATTGGCTAATTCTTTTAATTTGCTTATTTCCAATTATATTTTATTATCTGTCATTTCATAGAGTTGCTTTGCATTAACGTAATCGAATTGTTGAACATGTTTCTTCAAATGAATAACTAATTTCTAATGGTATCATTGACAGGGAAAATTTGTTATTTACTAGTTGACATGTCATACTACTTTAGGTTGAAGTGCTAATTTACCTCCTTTACTCCTTGATTTCCTTTGTTTTATTTCTATTTTAATAACTGTCATACAATATGAATCTTATTTATTTTTTATATATTTATAAGACCGTGCAGGCATCACCTAAGTATCTACTTTCCACCTAAGCACCATGCAGCCCCTACCCACCTGTATTTTGTTACTATCTTTACAATGGTTGCTGTAATTAATGCATTGGTTAAATGACCAGCATAGCCTTTCATTTTACCCTTGTGAACAGCCATTTATATGTGCAGGTATTCGTATACGTATATGTTTATGTATATGTGGATACAACAATAGATTCAACATATTACCAATTTAGCAATTTAGCATCCTGTGTCCCAATGTGCCCTCAGGTTCTCGTATGCATGCATGTTTTTGTGTGTATGCATGTGTCCCCATGCTCGTGTGCAAGTGCTAGTCCACGTTCATCACGTACTTATGATTTTCTTGTCAAATATGATGCCCTTATACTGCCATTGATTCTTAATATTTTCACTTTGCTCTGCATGAAAAGCGTAAGTAGACACATCATGCGAATACAAATATGTTTCTTTTCTGTGGCTCCTGGTTTGTGAAATATGATGCTCCCTAAACTTGTTAGGGGATGCTGTATCTCACTCTGCAGGTGCATGAAAAGCATGTGGGGATGAGGCTGTCACCTGGTGCTATTGATTAAGTCTTTGAGGGTTGGTGCCAAGGACCTGGATTTGACTCCGACACCTCACCTCTATTTTGTATGGGATTTCTCCCTTCAGAGTTCTCCAAAAAAAAGCATGGAGATGATGTGTGCAAGTACAGATATGTTGCATTAGCATGGTGATGTATGACCAATTAGTGGACGTAAAGCATTAGAGAAATTAGGACTTGGGTCAGGAAATTTCTTTGCCATCAGGGAAATAAAGGTTTCCTCTTTGAAGACTACAAAATTATGAGATCAAGTATTCTGTTTTGTTCCTTTGGGAAAGGTATGGATGCTAAGAGTCCAATCACTAATGGTTCATGGTTGTCTTATAGCAGAAATTATATTGCAGAAATAAAATTAAATTATGCAGAAAATAAAATTGAAATTCAGTCTGTAGAAGCATGTATTATATCAATGAAGATAAGAAATAATAGATGTGAATGGAAAGGAGAAGAGAGAGAGACAGAGAGAGAAGAAGGGCCAAGCTGACCTGCAGAAATTCTTTCATTCTTCCAATAGAAACTACATGTGCTGCTTCTAACACCAGCCATAAGGCATTTTTATGGGGTTTAACATGACTATCTGCAAATAACATCTCCAATTTTTTTTCCTAAAACTGCAAAATTTGGGATTATGAGTAACATTTCGTTGAAAGAAACATAAAACAACCCACAAAAAGAATCAAGTCTAAATGATTCTATTAGTAATTCACTCAAACACATGGTTTGCCGTACTAGTTAGTACCGTACCATATCGGTCGGTACTGTTCCGTTCCGAGCGTACTGTACCATACCGGTACTGAACGGATACACAGTCTTGTACTGTACCGATACTCAGTACACCTTACCTTCTCGCACCGTATCACGTACCGACGCTGTAATAGATTGGTACGAGTATAGGGTCTAGTACCGAGATGGCAAATTTTGCTCCAATATATATCTAAAGTAGGGCTCTTGTGCACTAATACTATTTAAATTAGGGCTCTAAAATGTACTTTAAAAATTTCCTTAAAAATTCTAAAAATACAATGAAACCAAAATTTGCCATCACATGACTCCTAGTCTTTCTGCTGTAGATTTTCTCTGTGGGGCCTATATGGCCAACTGTTTTGTACCATCCATTTTCACACTGCTCTATATATTTATATATAACTTTACCGACTAATCTTATCAGAAAGCGCTGATTTTAGTGAGCGCTGATTGTTCAATTCTTGCTCATTGCTTTCTTTAAGATTGTTTCAGTTTGCCTCCTTTTCTTCACGTCCTGATACACCTCCTTTTTTTCTTTGCAAATGCTTATGTCATTGCACTTAATTTTCAATTACTTTTATTAATTCAAATCACATCCTCAATGTTACTTCACTTTTGTCCCGCTTATACATTTCATTTGTTCCTTCCTGAACTAGTTTCCCTCTTAACAGGCGGAGGTCTTTGACAAATTTCTCCATGGATCAACCTTAGAGGAATGCTATGCAGCTGTTGCTTCAGTTGCAAACCGCTGGCTTGATCTGTTGGATGTAAGTTATCAACTTCTAGAAAGCTACTTACCATCATCCTTCAGTTATTAATTAGTGTGTCAGTCTGTGAATGTTTGTGACAATACTCATGGCTTATATTATTTTGTCAGAATCAAGGAATTGATATTGCTGACAGTGAGTTGCTTGATTACATATCAGAGTCAAGCACGATGAGTAAATCTTTATCTGATTATGGAGAACAGAAGTCATGTGCTGTGACTACTGCAAGACGACTTGCCGATTTTCTTGGAGATACAATGGTTAAAGACAAAGGGCTACACTGCCAATATATAGTTGCTCGAGAGCCACAAGTAAGGCATTCCTTTTGATTTATGATTAGTTTGAAGAAGTATGCCAAATTTCCAATCTGCAACTTCCATTCCTCTATATCAATACTCATATCAATCATAGAACATTAATAATTACTTAACAAATTTTTCTACATTCTAATAGGTGTCTTATCTTTCATCATTCTGGGATTTAAGCTCTTAGGTTTTTTTTGTTATCTGGATAAATTCTTACAACTCATTTGCACAAATCAGTCATTCTCTTAAACTTGTCATGGACAAATCTTTGTTTAATTTTTTATTTTGTTCTCCCAAAGATCCAATGAAACCATGAAACTTAACATTCTTCATGTCTGATTTGACGTGTCAAGTGCACCGGCCTGTACTGGTCAGTACGTACTGTACCAACTTGGATCTGGCACTTGGCATCCCCTGGCAGTGGTTCCTGGGCAAGCTGCCCTGAACTGCCATCTTCTGAAAGCATATCAGGTAATATCACTTGGTACAACTTAATCTTTTCTTGGCTCATCACAACCAACATGTGCTGGCTAGTTCCCTTGTGATGGAAATCATGGAATGCTACATACTTGTGGTGGACAACATGCCTGCCAAGGACCAATATGGCTACCAGAAACAGTATTCAAATCCTTGGTTATAACAGTGAGCAACTAACGAAAATATCTCTGAATGGTTACTTTTGAAGTGTTCATTGCCTGGTTTACTTGTTTCATATGTACTGTCA
This sequence comes from Phoenix dactylifera, assembly GCF_051530095.1. NCBI lineage: Eukaryota > Viridiplantae > Streptophyta > Magnoliopsida > Arecales > Arecaceae > Phoenix > Phoenix dactylifera. The sequence continues at coordinate 33,190,222 of NC_143193.1, read as the reverse complement.
TTTTGTAAATCAGTTGACGGGAGGGTCATTTAGGTTCGCTTGTCACCAGGCTTCTTTGGTGGCCAGTGGGCACCATGGATAGGTTTCTGATATAGCAAGTGCAAAATTACATTAAAGCAAATCAAGATGAAAGCTAACAGTGTTGCAGCTAGTCTTGCTAGAAGAGGTGTTTGAGAGCTAACAGAGTACTATGTGTGAGGCTAATACAATGACTAATTCTTATCCATCTTGTCCTCTTTTTCTTCTCCTCTCTCTCTCCTGATCATAGGCATAAACTTTTTTTGGTAAGAAGAATTTCAATGACCCTTTGGTGCAAGCAGAAGTATCCATGTAAATGATATCTGACAACCTCCATTGTATTGTATGCCCCTGCATGTGAGAAAATGAGTCGCACTAATTGCTAAACAATTTATGGCTTGGTTACCTTGCCTGTAGATGTGTATAATCAAGCATTCCCTAAGCTGCTGAGTAGTTGCTAGTACATCTAATAGACATGGGTGCCTGTGCTCCAGATGTGATGAGATGAAGGCTGCTGAATCTGCTGCACAAATTCTTACTTATTGACAAATGGATCTGTCATTTTGCTTCATTCCAAAACAGTCTTTTCTTTTGAAGTTACCAAAAGATTTGCAGCTTTCTTGATGTAACTGTTATTTCTTTTTTCCTTCCACCACTTACGCATTCAGGGAACTCCAGTAAGTGAGCGCGCCATCCCTGTTGCAATATTTGAAACAGATCCAGGTGCTGTTATTATCCTTTGATTCTTTTAATTTTAGAGTTTGAGAAAAGTGTTAACATTCATATAATTTATGCATTCATCCTCCTATCTAATCTTATGTGCAGAAATTGCGAAGTTCTATCTACGGAAATGGTGTAAAATTTCATCTGATGTAGGCATTCGATCCATTGTTGATTGGTCCTATTACAAGCAGCGTCTTAGTTCAGCTATTCAAAAGATTATCAGTATTCCTGCTGCAATGCAGAAGGTGTGAACCCTAGATTCTTCTCTACTGATCAAAACAATTTGTCCGTTAACTATCTCAGACCAAATATCAAACTTTCCCAGGTTTCTAACCCTGTTCCTCGAGTACTTCATCCTGATTGGCTGCACAAAAAGGTACGTGAGAAAGAGGACCGATTTCGCCAGCGTAAGCTAGTTGATATCTTCAATACAGTGAACAAAGATGAAACCATGCAAGATGGGACAAATGTTGGAGACATGGAAGACTTGGTTACCAAAAGAGTTGTTTCAGAAGTAGGACTCCGACCAGTAGCTCATAGCTATGAAGTTAACAAGGAAAACTGTTCATCGAAGCAGTCCTGTCCAGAAGCTGGAGTAATCTTAAACCACGGGCAGCAAAATGCAACTTTGTGCAGACCTCTCTTGTCATTCAACCAAAATGACATCTGTAGTGAAATTGTTGACAGAAATGTCAATTATCAGGCATGGCTCGAAGTCAGAAAAAGGAAATGGAAAGACACTCGTGAGGAAAGGAAGAGACGCAGGTAACCAGGAGTAGAAAAAACTATATATTAGATTACTTGTTAGTTAGACAGAATAGCTTGTGAGAACTTCTGTTTTCGAGTAAAACACTGACCAGTATGTAAGTGTTTCTGATTTGTTTTATATAATTATTTTCTAGTAAACAAAATTAGATATTGACCAGTGATATAATTTTGTTTTCTAAATTTTGAACTTGTCAGAAAGCCATTTACAAAAGCATCTTTTTATTGGTTACTAACATAAAATGGTGAACTCACAAATTTGGAACTTACTAGGGGTGCATGCAGTAACCCGCTTGCCATTGCCGAGGGATGGCAGATGACGCTGCAAATACCAGCCTCAGGGGCATCTGGTTTATATCAATTATAGATAATTGTATAGCAGAGAAAAGGCTTCAGGTGCTTCAGAAAGTCGTTCCCATTAATACATCATTTTAGTGTTTTGTCACTATCATATTTGTACGACCGTACCATGCGTAACCTTTCCCAGTATATTGTAAGGAATCCCTTGATGACTTCTTACTATTCTAGTGACTATTACCTCATAAGTTTTTGGAGAAATGCTAATATTTTAAATTCTATTTATTTAATACTGTGATCCATAGTCATAATTAAGTGCAAGGCCGCAACAAACTTTTTAATACATTATTATGACATTTATCATGGAAAATATCAACTAAATTCAAAAGCATGTGGATTTCATTGGTGATGTTACTTTATGGTAAAGAAGACATCATATTATTTTTTAGTATCTTTAACTTCAGCATACTAAACATGTCACATGCTACCAAATTGTAATATCGAGTGTTGACAGCTAACAAAACAAGGTACAAAAAAGACCGACATTACATGTTTCCAACAACTAAAAAATGTTAGGAAAAAGAATTTAAGGAGGAGAATGAGAGAAGGGGAGTCAGGACTCGGGAAGAGAAACAGACTATAGTAATGGAGTAGAAGAAATGATGAATCTTCCTTAAGATTTGTAGCTACAGATTTAAGGAGAGAGGAATCCTCCAGTGAAGCAAAAGGAAACTAATTGATCTCTTATCTAATTTGTTATCATTGGGAAAGGTGTTTTGGTTCCTGTTTTGCCATATGCTCTGGCAACAATTGGTATTCTTTGCACTTAAAATGCAAGTGAGGATAATTTTTACAGTGAAAACATTGTAGAATAATTTTTACAGTAGATAATTATTTAAGTACCATTGCTCAATTTTTCGTGGTACTATGCATCATTTTCAGGTTAGGTATCACAAAGATGTCGCAGCAATCTGCTGGTGCAGCTAAGTTGCCTGCCTCCATGTTCAACTATAGACATAATCAAGACAGAAGTGGGGTTAGTTCATTCTTCAGAAGACAAGAGTTGGCTCTTGTGCAATCTCACTGGCAGGTAGTTATGCTTCGGCAAGCATTATATTCTGAATGTTGGTTTTTTCTTTCTCAGTTTAGTGATGATTGATTAGACCTAATATTTTGTGGACCAGATAATACAACTTAATCCGAGTACACAACCTGGGCGTTTTTTTGCTTGGGTTGTTGCAGATGGAATAATGCAAAAGGTTCCCATAGATGTTCCAAGAGTGTTTTATCTTAACACCAAGGCCCCTGACACAGAAGAATTTCCTGGACGGCATGTGAAAAAGATTCTTCCTCATAGCAGACCAAATTTCAATCTCATTGAGGCAATCCTGGTCTTTTGAAGGGCTTTCAGTTTCTTTAGATTATGATGGCAAGAAGTTTTTTGGTTTGTTTCAAATTTAATAATAATATGCCATATTTTATACAGGTCGTTATTAGTGAAGATCAGTTCAGGGCTGCAAGAAAGAAACTTGCAGCTCACCTAGCAGGCCCAGAAGTTGAGGTAAAAGCTTATGAATATGTTGACTGTTTCCCAACATGGCCTGAATCCTTGCCTGTATGGCTTGATTACATTTGCAATTTTTGTTTACTTTTTTGTGTCCAGTATCATGTTATAGGATGTCAATGAATTGTTTGCCTCATGCTATGTTGTTTATGCTCATTGGGGTTGTTATGGGGTTGATGAGGAATTCAAGCTTCTGTTCCTTTAGGTTAGAAGATGTTATTAAAAAACACTTATTTTTGGTGAGACAGGCTGCTGAACCGATCGAAACCGACCGGTTTAACAGCACCGGTACGACACAACCATAGAATTCGGTTTCGACCCCAAAGGTTTGGGGTCGGAACCGAATGGCTCCTTGCCCGTACCGGTGCGGTTCGCATCGGTACAACCTAGTACCGGTTCGAACCGGTTCGGTTCGAACCGGTACAAGCCCGGTAGCGACACCGGGGAAGAAGAAGAGGAAGAGGAAGAAAGAGAAAGAAAGAAGAGGAAGAAGAAGAGGAAGAAGAGAAAGAGGAGCAGAAGAAGCCTACCTATCGCACCGAGCCTCGGGCCGACGAGGATCACCCGTCTTGCTTACGGTTTCGGCTCCTTCTTTGCTCGCGGGACAAGGGGGAAATAGAGGAGAAGAGAGGAGGAGAGAGGGGAAGAAAGGAGAGGAAGAGAGTTCGGGAAGAAGGAAGAAGGAAAGGAAAAAAAGAAAAGAAAAGAAAAAAAAGGGCGTTTGCGCGCGGGGCACCCTGCCCGCATGGGCGGGAGCGGGGAATTGCTTGCGCCCGCGCGTGGGCATTTAATGCCACTCTTTGGCTAAAACGCGGACGTGCGCGTGTCACGGATTTTTTTTTTTGCGGTTCGGTACCGGTCCCCACCGGCACATTGGTTCGGTCAGTTCCGCGTACCTTGGGTGAGACTTGTGTTAAATGCACGTGGAAGGATGCTTAGAGGAAAATACAACATTTGAAGATTGATGAGCTTGTAACTTTGTTGGCTATCCTTGATATAGTCTTCATAATATGGTAAAGATTTAAGGGAGGACTTTCGTGTTTGAGAAGTTTTTGCTAAATCATGTGAAACTTTCTTGGATATTTTCTGCATCTGTTAGACTTGGGCTCTGTATAAAGGGGCAGGGTCAGATTGGCTCCATAAAGATCCTAATATAATTTTTTTGAGTTGATAGATGTTGATATCCTTAAATATTCATGGTTCGCCATACTGGCCCGAATCGAGTGCTACGGGGCATACCGTACCGGTATATACGGATGGCGTACCGAAATCCAAATCGGGTGTTACGGAACATACCGTACCGTACTGGTTTGGTACCAGTATCCGGTACGGATGACATATCGATACTCGGTACGTCAAAAAATTATGTACCGTACCATACTGATATAGTGCTAGTGTAGCACCGGTACGGTGTCCGGTACTGAGTCTGCGAATCTTGCTTAAAGTAAATGCCTAGCATCATCGAGGACTAGCAATTTACTGCTGGTATTTTGGTGCATGGTGCTTCATTGTGCTAGGTGTTAATATCCAATTATACTGGTTATAAAGTTCAAATGCACTTGTACTCTCTAAACATTTAATTTTTCCTAATATCGTCTTCTAACAGAATATAAGCTTTGTTAGTGCTATGGGTACAACCATGGTCTGCGGTACGGGCCGATACATACCGTTCCGGCTTGGAACCGGTACCGGATCAGAGTGGAATCCGGTACCGGTAGCTTATCGTTGGAGAACTGGTATGGAACCGGTACGGAACCGGTATGAGACCGGTACGTACCGGTCCGGGCCGCCACCGGTATGCCAACCGGTACCTGTACGGCGAACCTTGGGTACAACACTATATTGTGTTAATGTGTAGACATAGTTAGATGTCCCTCTCAAGTTCTCATCATAATTTTTTTCAGGTTCTTGTGTTTTTATCTTGAACAAAATTTTCCAAAGTTAATTTGTAAGACAAGCCTGGAACTATGAAATGCATATGATAAGGAACTACAATCACAAATAACTAGGATGATTCGATCCTACAATAATACAATTTTATGGACTAGTGTATAACTAGACTTGTCACGGATGCTTAAGGAGAGTCCTTTTTAACCGGAGGAGCCAATTTTTTTTTTCTATGGCAATTTATTTTTGATTTATGCCTAAACAAAGGCAAATTTTGGAACGCCTAAATATGGTTTCTTTTTTTTCTCACGTTTAGGACTCTTATGGGACACCAATATATGGTATTTTTTCTTTCTTATGGGACGCCTACTTAGGGAACGTCTATTTATGGCATTTTTGTCTCTCTCTAAGTTTAGGATTATTTGTAATTGCTTAAAAAGCATTCCAAATGTGCTATATAAAGACATGCCCTATGTTTTGTTTTTAATAAGGTCTGACGAACCGGCCCGTACCGGCTGGTTCAAACTGATCCGGCCTGTAACCGGTACGCCGGAGCAGTAAAAATCGATACGGGCCGGTTCTGTGCCGGAGACGAAGAGAAGGAGAGAGCGCGGGGAAGAGAGGGAGAGAGGAGGCTGGGGGGCGGCGGAGCCCGCGGGGGAAGGGGGGACCGCGGGGGCGCGGCCTCGGCCTTCGCCGCGCCCCTACGGGCTCCCCCGCCCCCCGGCCTCCGCGGCTCTCCGATGGCGGCCACGGGTCTCCTCCCTCTCTCTCTTCTCTGCCTTTTCTCTCCTATTCTTCTTCTTCCCCAGCTCTGGCGAGGAAGAGCTGGCCGGTACGCCGGTTCCAGAACGATCCGGAACCGTACCGGTCCAGTAGGCGACCGGTACGCCTACCGGACTCGGTATGGCGAACCTTGATTTTTAGAGAGAGAATTAATTCGAGTTTTAGTGAATTAAGGAATTAAGCCTTTGGCTTGTTTTTCTTCTTTTGGGTGTTCTATATCTCTAGGCTTTTCTTTGGGTTGGGAGCGTGTTCTTGCTCTGTATCTCAGGGAGATTGTCTGTAAGTGGTGATCACTAGAACTCTGTATCCCTAGGGTAGATTCCTTTTGGTGGTGAGTTTTCTTTTTCCATCAAACTCTGTATTCCTTGGGTGGATTCCTTTGGGTGGTGAGTTTTTATCTACCCATTGTTCTTGTTCTTGAAGATTTTGGGTTTACCACTATTCTCAAATTCTTGGTTGGTGTTGGAGTGTTCGTTGTTGCCTTCTCTTGTTAGAAATGCTTGTATTAGGGATCAATTTTTCTCTCTGTTTCTTTGTTTAGGAAGTTACATCTTAGAAGTATTCAGTGCCCTTTGCTTAGAAGCCTATGCCTGTCTAGAAGAAAAAAGCTTATACTAAATTGAAGGGCTATATATAGATCTGAGAAGGAAAAAAAGGTCTAGGTTGTGGACTCATGGGAAGAATGTGGTATTCAACCAAATTTAGCTTTCATATCCTCGAAGAGTTTTTGATTTTTGTCATGCACACAATGTTGGAAGGAAGCCAAGATAACTATTTGATATGGAGGTGTGGAAAACATAGTAGCGCCATAGGAAGAGCTCAATTGGAAAAAGGATTCTTCAGTTTATTTGGTGCATGGACTATCGATTAACTTACATCTTGGTGGAGAAGTTCAGTAGAATAATCTTTAATATTCTACTTTACAATCTTCTGAATTTCCCCAACTCCTATGTATGCTAAATTAATCAATTTAGCATAATCATCAAGCTGATTGTTAACTAGTCTTGTCTATGTCCCTCTGTTGGCTCATTATGTCTGCATTCCTTTCTTCAATCTTGTCAATACTATTCTGATGATATGTAGGAAGGCAAGCTGTTGTGCAACAGTAAATTTGTTCTATTGTGACCTGAGTGTTATGGATTTGAAACATTAAACAGCTTCGCTCCATGTGGTCTAAGGCTATATACATCTGACCCTTTCCAAACCTTGCCATGGCCGGAGCCTCATCCATTGGGCCGTCCTTTGTTATTCAAATGATATGTAAAATTCCCAAAGCAATGCTAAGAACACTCAATTAGTTCCCATTTTTTTATATTTTGTTCTGTATGTTTGATCCAAATTTAGATTGTGGCAACTTCTAGAATAATTTATTGACATATTTAATGCATATACTGATTATCAGTTCTCATCATTCACTTTGTAATGCTGATCAGTGAGCTACACTTCCACTTTTCTGTTTATTTTGATTTGAGATAATTTCCTTGTAACTCTGTCTAGGGGATATATGAGACAAATGTGCCGTTAGAATTTACTGCTATCCTCGAGATTGGTTGTGTGTGTAAAGTGGACAAAACTGCTAAGCTTCGAAATCTCCAAGATGGATGGAAACTGAGCGAGCTGCATATGAAGACTACAGCAGAATGCTCTTATCTGGAACAAACTCTCTCCTTTTTTTACCTGTATCACAGGTATTTTATGATATTGTTTTACTCTATCATGTGTCATTTATTTATTCAATCTTGCTTTAAGCTAACTGCTTCTTTGTTCTTCCAAGCTGAAAGCAAGCAGGCCATGTATCAAATTTAAACATGCTTGTCGTCCCGAATATATGAATTAGTTTTGTAAACTTTTTAGACTGAATTTCTTTTCTCTTCTCAGCATGTCCGAGGGGAGGGCGATATATGTTATATATTTTCCTGTATCATACACAATATTTGCTGTGGTTGTTAATCCTTTTCAAAACAAAGAATTGTCATCATCACTTCTTGAAAAGCTGTTCCGTGAAGCTTGCCAAACATTGTCCATTGAACCACCAATGCCAGGAAGTGCTACTTATAAGGTATAATCATAGTTACATATGATCTATAATTCTGTTTTCTTTGTTTTGATCTTCACTCTTGTTGATCACTGATATTCAGGTGGACTACGTTCGATCAATTGAAGCTGGCAGCAAGCTTTTGCAAAGAACATTGATTGATTACAGGTTTATTTCATATTTTCCCAATCTTGAAAGTCTATTTCAGATATTCATGAAAAGTGGACGATCAATTGTTTTTGTCAATGATTTATTCTTTTTTCAGTTGCACTTCCCTTCCCTGAACCTTTCTCTTTTTATGTTAAGGAGTTATATTTGATAGCTATAAGCCTATATATTAAAACTTCTAGTAGGGAATGAAACTTGAAAGATAGTTGCACCCTGGATTTTCTTTTCTTCTCTTAGTTGATAAGAGATCATAATTTATCACTTTATGATAAAGAATGATCTAACTTCAAAGAAGGCTCCCTGGCTCTCTTTTCCATTCTTAGTTGTTGAAGGGTTTTAACTTATATAACATTTTCTGATAAAGGATGAGCTGCAAAGAAGGTTCTTGAAGCATTTATTTTTAATTTAAGTAATCTGTAGTCATCTATTTGCTGAATGAGTGGGTTTGGTCTCTATCACTATGGCTAAAAAATATCTGCAGCCTCGAGGTATTCAGATCAAACCCGTTTAGAAAAAAAAGGCTAGGAACTAGGAAAAGATCTGAGCTGCCTTTAATTGGCAAGCTTATACCATATATCTCTTTGCTAAGCTAGAAACTTTGGTATTTCATCTGGCTTATTGCATGACAAATCTGTCCGAGATATCCTAACAATTCTTATACAGCTTTGGTACCTTAACTGGTAAATTGAACCACAATCCCATGGTACCAAGCTCAGTAAAACTAGCTAGTGAGATATGAATTGCCCTTAGTTGGTGAGAGTCGTACAACTTTGGTAAATTTAGTTGGAAAAGGTAGGAGGTGTGTTTTAATTACAGGTATGGACATCTATGTTGTGTTGGGATGGCAGTAGTACATTCCCTGGTATGACAATTGCAAAGTGTTTGATCTATAATCATTAGTATTTTTTTATATTCATAGATAATCATAAGAACTCGATGAACCATTTAAATGTATGTGCATAATACTATTTGAAAACTTAGTACAAGATGTTCTATTTTCTTTAAAATCCATTATGAAAAATTACATGAAAGTGGAAATGCTTTTTATTATGTAATTGATAGAAACTTGGCGTCCCGCAACTTTACAATACTTTACTATTCTGACGTAATACCATTCTGCATGGGAACAGTACTGCCACCCCCCTAAGATAAACAAAAATTGCATTTTTTTGGTTTATATAATCACTCTAGTTTTTCTAATTCCATGATCATGCTGGTTGGGTTATGGGTCTGTTTGGTATCCAGAGCTAAACCAGTTGGAGTATGGGCCTACATTTGGTATTCAAAGCTGTGCCTGCAAATTGCTAATTAAGGCTTAGGGTTATAGGTCCAGATCTGCTTGGGTATGTGTTTACCCAAGCCATTTGCACCTGTTGTTAGATGAATTTGTCAATCCTCATGGTATGAAGATAACTTGGAGTAAGGGAAAACATGATTGTACTGCAATCTAAACTAACTGACATGCAGTTAGCAAATACACTAAGTGACAATATTGTTGATGTTTTCTTTGGGACAATAATCTTTCAAATGGTGTCTTTACTAATGGAACTCGAACAGTTTTTAACTTTACTTTTTCTGTATTTGAGTTGCAATTTGGTCTGCTTGAGGCTAGTTTAGTGTTTTCTGACAGACATCGACATCCTGGCCCTGCAATTGGTGTCATAGAATGCCCAAACATTCAAGTTATTAAATCAGGAATGCAGATTCTTGATGATTTTCCATGCATCAGTATTCCTTGCAATGCTCGTGACTGTAATTATCAGGTACTTCTTCGTGCTTAATGTATGTCCCTTTGTGCTTTATGTTAGTCATATGGTTTTGTGGCTAATGTGGTTTCACTTTCATTTCTTACTCAAGGCTCTTGGATGGCAAATCATGGCCGGCAAAATTGGCATGCAACGATGTGCTGCATCATCCCAGTGGTTCAGTGAGAGAATTTTGCTATCTAGATATGCACATGTAATATTATTTATAACTATTATGCTTCATTGTTTTTACTAGGCTTTAATTGATATATGTGAAAATTTGCTATCTATAACAAGCTATGAAACAGGTGCCTTTGGGGAATTTCGAACTTGATTGGCTTCTTTTTACTGCTGATGTCTTTTATTCTCGGGCATTACGTGATCAGCAGCAGGTTGGATCTCTCCTGAATATTGATGTAGTATAATAAAATTTTCCTTAACATGATTTTCTTATTGATTCCTTATTTCCTGGATTTTGCTTTATTCTGTTGCTTATGTGGTATAATGATGTGATTCTTCACAAAGTTTCATGTTTACTAATGACCATTTTTTTAAAACATATATAATGCAGGGAATTTAGAAGTTGGTAATAGGTTTATGTGTGAAGGATGTGCAATTTAATATGGTATCTTTATAGAATCTGGTTTAAATAGTTTTAATGTTTTCACATCTTTGAAAGATACACTGAAAATACTTTCCTTCTAGAGGATAGAGTTTGCTAGCACCAATAAGCTCTATGAAAACTTTAGAAAGACAATGATATGTAGTTAGAGGTTAAAGGTTAAAACTATAAGTGGTCCGCCTTGTTGATGACAAAATTTTGTTAGTTTTAAGTTTTAACCATTCTGGGAATCAAATTTCCTAGTTAATGTAAACAAGTGTGACAACGTATCATGTGTATGAATCAGTACAGTTTCTTCATATTTAAACGCTTTCTTTTGGAAGGGTTAAGCTTCAACTGCCTCGGCAAAGTCTTTAAGAATGTTCGCAATAGCCTCATCTTTCCAATTATTATCTTGAACAGAGTCAAATTTGTTTCTTTTTATGATTAATGCTTCTTGACTCTTATTTAGGTTGTTAGATAAAAGGCAGAATCCATTTTTCACTGATTTGTGCCGTATTCTCTATTCTTTGGATACATATGATATTTTTTTTCCTACCATATGAACATGTTGTGTGTCATCAGCATGTATATTGCCTCTGGCAATGATTATGAAGAATATTCTAGACCTAGTTTACTTGAGAATTCTGGCTCATATTGTTCCATCGTAAACTATTTGGGATTGATAATTTGCTTTCATCATGTGGTATAACTCTTGGCCTCTATTGGTTGCTTCTATGATATGCTGTTCTTTTCTTCTGCAAATACAAGCATTTAATTTATGTTTTAACTTACTCCCTTGACTCTGTTGCCATAGATACTTTGGATATCTGATGATGGTATTCCGGATTTAGGAGGCACTTATGAGGGAGATACATGCTTTGCTGATGAGGTATGCACCTAATGCATCAAGATCTAGGCATTATTTGATTGCTATAGTTTCTTTATTTTCCTTTTTTTTTTTGGTGGGGTGATAAGAAACTGCTATTTCACCTTTATATTTGGTGATCTTACACATTCATGCATGCATGCACATTTATGTGTATGCATGCATGCATATGTACATACATCACATACAGACAGATACACATATGCTGGATATACTTTTTTCCTTGCAGGATTTTTTTTTTTTTTTTTTGACCATGTTTCTTGTTTTATGACCAAAAAAAAAAGGTCGGTCAGCCAGCTCTTACTTATCCTGGGGCCTATAGAAGAGTTGCAGTGGAACTAAAGGTTAGAGAATTACATTTTACCTATATATACGAAATTTTGGAAGAATGCTTACAAAAGTTTGGAATTGTAATAATATGCTAACAGACATCTTGATAAGTTTATGCATGTCCTTCTGCAGATTCATCACCTAGCTGTAAATGCTCTTCTGAAGAGCAACCAAGTGGATGAAATAGAAGGTGGATCTATGTTTGGATTTGACCATGAAATGCATCATGGGCCGCATGTTAGTGAAACCGACTTTGATGAAGCTAGCGCATGTGCACCTGCATTTTCAGTACTAAAACAACTCATTCAAAGATGTACTTCAGATGCAGTGGCATCTGGAAACGTGTTTGCTGATGCTATATTGCAGCATCTTTACCGGTGGCTTTGCAGGTTGAATTTTTCACTTTTCTGCATCTACTGTTTAGTTATTGCTTTCGCTTAATTATCTCACAATGTCTACATTTCAGCCCACTATCGAAACTCCATGACCCTGCTCTCCATCGTGTACTCCACAAGGTCGGTTGCTTGCATAGCCAAATGGACTACTCATAGCTACATTTTAAAATAGAAACATGCTTGCACTGTCTCGAGTAGGAGTAAAAAGATTAGATACTGTCTAGTTTATTTTGTTCCCCTTTTCTTTTAATTTTGGTAATGCAAGATATGCTTTCTCAAGTACTCTGCCCCCAGAGACTTCCAGCAATCATGATGTTATATAAAACTAGGCTGACCAGGCCTGGCAGGATTTCAAATCCCTAATCCGAACTTCCTCTAGTGAAGCTTCATAGCCTGTGATGCAGTCAGCTGGGCAGTTTCGTTCCCTAAAAGTATGGGAAATTGAGAGCTCTTGAAACTGTTGCTTCATGGCGTGAACTGAAGAAAACCATGATTGTATGATTCCTGTTTTATTTTCAGGTGTATGTATGTGTAGCGGAGGCTTTCAGATTGATTGGCAGATCAACTGCTTAATTTAGTAAAAGTATCAGTAAATGATGAAATCTATCATAATGTCTTACTAAAGACATTACCAAAAATTCCAGATCTATTTAAATGAACATCATGCTTGATGCTTACTCTTTACCTTTCCTATCTTATTAGTTGCAGTTTCTTTTCTTATGGCTCAATATTGACAGGTCATGAAAAAATTATTTGCATTACTGCTAGCCGAGTTTCGAAAGTTAGGAGCCACGATTATCTTTGCAAACTTCTCTAAGATTGTCATAGACACTGGAAAGATAGACCTATCGGCAGCCCGTGCTTACTGTGATTGTTTATTGAAAACTTTACAAACGAGGTATGCTATTGCTCACAGGTAAAATTTTGTAAAGTGGATTGAGCTATTATAGGGATTTATTCTGAAGATCTGGTCATTGTTGCTATTATAGGGATTTATTCGAGTGGATTGAGCTTGAACCTCTGCATTTCTGGCATTCGTTACTTTTTATGGATCAGGTTTGCCCATGTTTTTCTTTTCCTTTTTCCCCTTTTTTTCAGGGGAGGGGCAGATGTAGAGTGCAAATTTCTCTTATTGGCTTGGGCAGGAATTTTGTCATTTTCACCTACTTATCCATGTTTTTACTTAAACAAATAGTTGAATGCATTCTTAGAAATACCATGGTATGGGGGCATGTAGGGGTCATGTATCGATGCGGTTTGTACTGCTGCATGCCCCCATATCTATTCATGGTTTGTTAAATGCAGGCCAGTATGGTATGGGGGAGTACTTACCACAGTATGGCTCATTTTTCAAACCTTTATTCTCACTTCATGTTAGCTACCAATGTGCTAATTTCCATTGTTATTTTCTATGAATAAAGCCATCATCATCATCATCTTACCTGTATATGGTGTGATTTTCATTGTTTCACTCAATTTTAAAACACTTTCAGGTCAACTGTTTGTACTCTGGTTTTCTTTCAATTGGTAAGCCGGGTTTTCATTTTCGTTAATAAGTTCTAGTTACATGTTACAGTACAACTATGGAGGAATTCAGGCAAAATCCACAACTCTGTCCCCTATAGAGAATTTAGAGGATGAAGCTGAAGTGGACATCGTGTCAAGCTGGGATATAGCAGAATATTTACCAAAGATCACCCAGGTAGATCATTGATGGAATTAATTTATCGGCCTATCTGGAATATATAGTTTATTTACTAACCTGAGATTCCTGCTCCATTTGTTGTGATTGATCTGAACTATTTTTGGAATGCCAAGCAGGATCATTTTGTCTTAATTGTCTCTGAGTTTCTGTATATCCCATGGAAGTATTTAAAAGAACAAGTTGCAACTCGGACAACTATGAGGGATGATAATGCTTGTACCCAATCAATCACCATCCCAGCTGCTGAAGCTCTCGAAGTTTGTGTTACAGAATACCTTAAAGACCAGGTGATAATTTACTCATCCAGCTGTACCATTCGGCATGCCGACACTTGGCACAATTTGGCATAATATCTATTTAACCCTTTTTGGCTTTTCCAATATTCATGATCAAATAAATTACTTTTTGTCTTTTTAGTTTCCATCTGTCACATTTGTTAGTACATCGCAGCATGTACCATGCTGGCAGCTGCCCAGCACACACAATGGCACTGATACGCTCATCTGTTAAAATCAGATAAAGATCAATTCTTCAGCTTCAATATTTATCACTTTATTGTGTATTGCAGATCAGCAATTATTTTACTGAGAAGCTTCTCAGAATTGTACGCGATACACTTCACCATTTCAAGGGAAGGAACAAAATTGACAACAATGAATCTGCATATCATGGACTATCCCAATCAACTGATTCTCGAGTACATAAAGGAGATGCTGCATTAGAATTCATTAAACATGTCTGCGCTGTTCTTGCTCTCGACCAGAATGTTCAGCATGATATTCTGGTACATTTTACACCTAATTTATCTCTTAATGACAGGTTAACAATCTAGTCAGTCCTTGCAATTACTTTATAAGTGTAAACTCAAATTTTTGGCATTTTAGGTAACAAATCTTTAGAAAAACAGATGTCAAGCCAAGTCTCCAACGTATTCATGTATCAACGTCTTTCAGCAAGCATGTGTAAAAGCATAAATGCTTCTTCTAGAACCTGCACCTTTTAATGGTGTTCTAGTTCTGAGAGAATGTCTAATTGATAACAATTTACAGACTCATGAGGTCTATTCCTGTCTAAAATGTGGACTGGCTATCATAGAACATTTGAAATTCCCAATATTTGTTGCATCATATGGGATACTGTTAATTTGGTTCAGGCAACATTTGAGGGGATATGGTTTCATAAGATTTGATAATGGAAATGAATGCTGATTACATGGAGAAAGTTACCTACATATATTTCTTAATGTGGTGGTTGTTGATTGAACCCGGTTCTCTCCTTGGGAGAGATGGATACTGCCAGCTGAACTAACAGCTGTTGGCTGCACCTTCATAAAGTTGGCTTACAATAAGAACACAATGAATTTAGAGCAAATTATGACTGTTGGCAAGACTTGAGATGACAGTCGATGCTTATTTAGTTGTTCCTGTCTAGAGCCAAGGACAAAATCCAGATTACTCATCCAAGTTCAG
The DNA here is from genome assembly GCF_051530095.1 of Phoenix dactylifera. Classification (NCBI taxonomy): domain Eukaryota; kingdom Viridiplantae; phylum Streptophyta; class Magnoliopsida; order Arecales; family Arecaceae; genus Phoenix; species Phoenix dactylifera. The sequence goes on along the minus strand of NC_143193.1, from coordinate 33,174,845 downwards.
AAAATCTGCATCATCATCAGCTTATTTCTTGACAACATCCTTAACTTTTTTGAAATTCCCATCTGCCATAGTCACCTCAAAATTAGTTTTTTGTTTTTTTGACATTAGAATGTTGATGTTAACATTTTCTCTGTTTTCTTATATCTCTTACTATAGCTTTTTGGCATATGTGATTCATTCTTACCTCACCGTTCATGAATTACTGACAAAATCATTAATGTACTATTTGACAGAGGATGAGGAAGAATCTGCTAAAATTGGTCCATGTGAAAGAGTTCGCTCCGGAAGCACAGTTTCATGATCCTAGTCCATCATTTATTCTTCCAAATGTTATCTGCAGGTATGGCATTGAAATCCAGGTTATTTGGTTATCCTAATCATCATTAGAGCAACATAAATTAAGATGCCTCCATCATCAGCTGTTTTCTTTGCTATCATAATTCAATGTTTGTTCCTATAAATTGTACACAGGATGCTCATGGCCATGCCAGATCTTTACCCCCATTTTGTGAATTGTGACTTGAACTGGTTCTCTATCAATCATGTGTCAGATGCTTGTTATCAATAAGGATTGTACTTGAGATGAAACAGGGGATGATCTGCATATTGCCATTTTTCTTAATATTACTTTTGTATATGTTTATTTCTGATTCAAGCTTCCTATTTGCAGTTATTGCAATGACTGCCGTGACCTTGACCTCTGTCGGGATTCAGCTCTTTCGGATAGTGAGTGGCGTTGTTCTGTGCCACAATGCGGACAATCATACAATCGTGAACAAATGGAGAATTCTCTCCTTCAAATGGTTCGACAAAGAGAAAAGCTATATCACTTGCAGGATCTGGCGTGCCTGAGGTGCAGACAAATTAAAGCTGCTCATTTGGCTGAGCAGTGTGTTTGCGGTGGGTCATTCAGGTGCAAGGAAGATTCATTTGAATTCTTGAGGAAAATGCAGGTGTTTCTGAAAATTGCAGCTAACCACAAATTTCAGCTGCTTCATGACTGCACATCGTGGATCCTAGAAGTGAGATAATGCTAGTATAAATTCATTACTTAAAAAAACAACAGCAAAACTGATATGCATTAGTCATCGAACCAATGGAAAAGAGATCACGGATGATGCTAAGTTGGGTTGATAGGGTAAACAAAGCTTGAGATCACTGCACAAACATAATGAAGGTGCAAACCTTTGAAGATTAGTTTTCTCATTACCCTACCGAAGTATTTCATGACTATGGATGATCATGGCTTGGAGTTCACAATGGAGTGCTCCAGCTGCAGAGAACAGAGCTTGCAGCTTATTTGTGTAGGGCTTGCAACTTGTATTATGTCTTTTTTTTCTTGGTATTACTCGAAGTGTTGTACGATGAATCGGTTGATCCAGTTCTAGTTCTTTAGTTTTCAATTTACATAGAGCCCACTTCAGATCAGAAAAATTACACAGCTGTACTGCAAGTTGCCACTTGCCAGCCACTGAATGTGGGACGGGTGTATCTTTTGCGCCAAAGAATGGTTAACCTTTTCTTCATGCCAAACCACTATTGGATTATCAGCTGCCTGCTTTGAGAGCTGAGGCTATGGATGAACGACGGACTTTGGAGTGCTGAGATCTGATCGGTAGGTGATCCAGTGGTGATATTGCATGAAGGTTAATCATTCTTTTGCACAAAAGATACATCCTGGTCCCATTAGTAGTTGCTTCGTTAAAAATGCTGAAGGAGAGCATCTGATGTTTGATTTAATTGCGAGAGAAGCAATTTGATATATGGTAATATCTGGCTACAGTTTTATTTGGAAGGAACATGTTTTTATCTGCAGGGAATGGCATATGACATCATCATGGAGAAGCCAAAAACAGGAATTTTTTAGGTATCCCAGCTAATCCTGCCATTTCAGCAGTTGAACCATTAGCGTCCTCTTTGTATGCCCAATTATGGAAAGGTTGCTAAGAAACAATTGATTTTGTAAATTTTCTTTATATGCCCAATTATGGAAAGGTCGCTAAGAAACAATTGATTTTTTAGAAAATCTAGACTATTTGATTAGTCTGGAGAATAGCACGAAATCTTGATATAGTTTTGGCTGGTCTAAGATCATCACAAACAAAATATCGAAAGATTCAAAACAAAATATAAAAGAGAATTGCAAGAAAAATATAAAGAAAAGGAAATTGAGGAATAATTTTTTATTAATAAATAAAATATTTTTTTGAAAAAAATTAATGCTTTAAACTCTCTCACGTACCCATGGCTCCAATAGCATATTATGAAGACCTTGACTTCCTACTTTTCTGAGAGAATTATCGGTTGTCATTCTATAACTGGCTCAAAAAAATTGTGGACCACCAATAACTCATATCACTCAATATATATACTCCCAATATCAGCTCTACTATCACTTGAATAGGAACACAGCTCTACCAGGACCTCTTCAAGACTCATAACCCACACCTACTGTAGTTGGATATTGACATAAATCAATAAAAACAATGTCTAATCAATATAATTAACTAAAATAATCCTAGAAGGCCTAGCACTTAAATAACCCAATAGATTTATGGCCGTGCTTAATATAAGACGCATATAAAATTGATCTTGTACATGTATATTCATCATAGCACTAGCTCAGATTCAGTCCTAGTATCTAGTATTAAAATGCTGTTGTGTCTGGTAAAAGGGCGAGTAATCAAAAGTTAGGGCATCTAATGCCATAGTGGCAAGTTCTCAAAATCGGGCCACCGACATTAGGTTGGTAGGGTATAAGTGAATAGGAATGTTAAAATTATGATACGTTAGACCGATTGTATCGTACTATACCAGTGTCGAGCTGGTTTATAGTATGAGAAATATACAAATGTTGGTATGCCAACCAACTTCATATTGGAATACCAATATTGTACCAAGATGATTTCTGAAATAGGATTTTGTATTGAGATGGTGAACCTTAATTTAACTTCTTGCAAGTGGCATCAATATAAGCGAGAGATTAGAGGAGCATACAGGTAACATGGTAAAGATAGGAGTGACATGTTGCATTGGGTGATATAGATGAGGAGGTCCAGCTGGGTGACATGGTCGAGGTGGGTTATAAATATGTGGCAAATTGTTAAAGCAATAATACCCTACACCACATGCACCATGTGGCGGTGCATCATGCCAATCATGCATTTTGAATCCTACGCTCATCTCGGATTGCCACATGTGCATCTAGTCTTGGTTTGCTCCTATGGTGTACCGCTAATGGAGCACACGTGGTGTATGGTATAATTTCTCAAATGGTTGGGAGTGAGATGGCAGGGACATTCTTGGTGACTGGTTGCTTGTACCAAATTTGTATAGGATAGTTTGCAACACATCCCACCCTTGGACCACCAGCTCTAGTACCTACTTTGAGAAAGCTGATGCCCCAGCTGGTAGGAATTTGCTACCCTCTTGGATTTGATTCTGTCACGCCCCCAATTCGAGATCGCGAGCCGGGGTCGTGGCAATTGTCACATATTTATAAGAAACTCTTTTCACGAGCATGCTAGGCATCTTATCATGATACATAATCAGACAACGGAAAATTTTAAATAATAATGTTCAAATTCTAATTAAATAACAAAATTAAAAGTCTTACAAAATCAATAATATTCCAAAATCTTGCATCAACTCTAAAACAAATCTAGTCTAAATAAAGATATCAAAATCTCATCTCTAATCGCTCTTTTATAATAAATCCCAGAGTCGAGCTAACTCTTCACATCCATAAAAATAGTAACAAATCATATAATGAGCTAGACTAGACAGCCCAATAAGCAATGAATAGTTTAGCTAGATAAACCAGACAATAAACTAAATAATCATTTATAGAAATAAGCATATACAATTCATTAATTTAAAACCAAATTCAGATATTCAGCATTATCAAAACATTATGCACGCTAAATTTAATGTTTCTCAAAATCCAAATGTCGTTCATATTCATATCATCAAATTCAACTCGATAGCTAAGAACTATGACCACATCAAAGTGTTCATAACCCCTATTGGCAGGATATCGAAGTGCCAATGTATAACCTCTATTGGCAAGATATCGAAATGCCAACATACAACCCTCCAATTGTAAGATACGTAAAATCATATGATATGGAAATTAATCGATCATAATCTATATCGAAACCAATACATTCAATCAAGAATCATATAATATTCTAAAAAAAGGCATATATAATAATAAAATACTATGCGTCAAGTTTATAAATGAAAAATAATTCAATTCAGAAAATATTTATAATTTGTTGATAAATCTAGAAAAAGGGTAACATTACTTATCTTGCGAGCGCAATCCAAATTCAGATCTAATTAATTTCAAAAGTCCCTTTTAGAGACTAATATTAAAAAGTTATATTTTATTAAAATTTTAGCATGATTATTCTAAGAAATAACAAATTTTTAATTTCAATACCCTCATTAGGCTAATCAAGCAAGAGCGCCTGGTATCCCGGTCAGTCCGATCAAGGTGATTTTATTGAATAATGCTCGGAGTAGGGCACAGTTGGTTTAACAAAGATCGAGGGTGATCAAATACAATAATAGTATTTGGCAAGGGCTAGGGTGGGTTGGTGCCCCACCTGCCGAATATGGATCAGGGTCCTTCACCAAAGTTGATCCAGAATCACAAAGAGAGGTACTATACTAGATTCAACATCTTTAGAGAAAGAGCAGAGAGAGAAAGTCCAGTAAAGAGAAAAGTAAGAGAGAAAGGATGCGGAAGAGAGGAAAGAGAGAGATAAAGCAAGCTTCTCTCTAACCAAAGAAGAGGAAGAAAGAAGTGGTTCCAGTTGGTGCCCGAGGTTAGAGACCCATTGCCAGCCAATAGGCGGCTGGCAACACCAAACCCAAAAAAAAATTAGGGGCTTCGACCCCTTAAACCAGAATCGAGACATCTCAGCAACCAGAGCCCTAGACATGGTAGAAAACTATTGTGAGGAATCGAGCGGAGACCTTGGTGATAAGATTCGGTGGCGTTACCGGCTAGAATCGAGAAAAATAGTAGCTAGCCTACCAAAATAGGGGAAACCAGACATTGCCATATTCTGCCAAAAATCTGGCAATCATTGGCCGAATCGGGGCTCCCAATGGCCCCAGAATAAAGAGAGAAAGATAAGCTCGAGGGAGGTCGGGTCCTTACCCGATTTTTGGTGACAATTGGCTGCGGGAAGGGTGCAAACGGTGACCAACATTCGGAGAGGAATTTGAAGAAATCTGACAATGTGCTTCGATCGAGGGTTTGGGTTCTTCAATGGGATCAAAGAGAAGGTCGACGGGGCTCTAAATAGAGCCGGAGGAGACTAGAATCTGCCTCGACATAGGATTTCTCTAGTTGGAAGGAAGTAGACTTCCATTGGGAGTCTTCTTCTTTCGTCGCACGTGCGTCCCTTTTTCTTTTCTTTTCTTTCTTTCTTTCTTTTTTGGGCCGAAGCATGCTTTTAGTCTGGTCAAATAGGGCAAGTTTGTAATCAGGCTCTAAAAGGGACCGAGTATTATAGGTCCTCTCTATAATTGCTTGGTGTGGCACATCGGCTCTTGAGCTTTAAAAGGCCAACAAACAGCGTTCTTTTCTAGCTGCCTTTGTTTTCAATCTACACATTTTCTTCACCTTAGGAACCCAAAGTTTGTTTCATGGGTTGGCTTTTCCCCATTTCTGTAAGCATGACAAGCCACGGACGTTTGGAAACTTTAGAAGCTTTAGTCTCCTTTTCAATTTGAGATTTTTTGCATCTTTGTAGTAGTCTTCATTTGATCAAGAATGTACCTAGGAATAAGATAAGAAGAAACAGTTAAATGAGATCCAAGTGTAGAGTGTCGCATTTCACGAAGTATAAATATGGAGTAGTCAATGTCATGCCCTAGATCCAGAACATGACATGGCCGTGCTACTGAGGGATACAATCCATGATAACACGAAGCCTACATTAGCTTTCAAATCCATCTTAAATACAGTAGAATAAATGAAAATTCAATTCCATTATCCAATAAATGCACTAATATTGATTCAGAGCATCTAAATCCAAACATAATACTGTTGCATTATGCCCCGTACGATGCGACGATCGTAGCAAAATTTCAACGGGATGTCGTTCATCGTATAAACGCGCTACAGATCGTAGAGTTCAAAATTTTTTTGGCTCCAAATCCAGAAGACCTTTGAACTCATTAGGAAGGGGAGATTAAGATCTGAAGGAGGTTGATTAAATATCATATAAACCAAAACAAAAATCAGAAATAAAGAATTGGAGATCCCATCTTCAAACTTTGTGCGGGTGAAAAACACCGGAGCCTACTGATCTTTGGAGGTTCCTGTTGGAGCCGCACAAGCGTCTGGCCTCTACAGGTATCCATACGAGGACTTAACTATTTGAGATTAGATCTCACCGGAGTGCTAGCTCCTTGCAGAGATATCTCATGACTATCAATGATGATTAAGAAAAATCAGCAACATATCTCCTTGAAGAAAAACTCTTTCTTTTTCAACTTTGCTCGCGATGGAGGAGGAGAAAAGAGGAAGCTTGCACCATGGATCTTCCTTGCCTTGCTACCGTGGAGGAAGAGGATGGAGAAGACCCTCTTGCTGCTGTGGAGAAGGAGGAAGAAGATAGGCTTGGGGCGTGGGAGGAAAGGACTCTCCTTTTCTTGGCGTATGGCTCTCTTCCCTCTCTTCTTCCCCTTCCAACACCTTGGAAGAGGTAGAATGATGGAAGCACCTTGCTGCCGTGGAGGAAGAGAAGGAGAGGGAGAGGAGGCGTGGAGAAGAATGCTCCAATTAATGCTCTCGCACGCCTCCAATGCCCCTTTTATAATTGATGGCCTAGGGTTTTTCCAAGGCTTATCATGACAAGAGATAAACTCTTTATAACCGCCCACCCTTGGATCAATGCCAAGTGTCCATGGTGCCATGATCATGTGGATTAGAATCCACTTAGGTGGCGCCTCAAATCAATGCATGACATGTGTCCTTGGATCTAGAGATTTGAGCCTAATCACATTGGGCTTGGACCTCTTTCATGGTGCCATGGTTGAGTCCTAATCACATTAGGACTCGTCCCTTAATTAGGCTAACTCCTAATCACATTAGGAGAATTAGATGGGGCGCCATGCATCCTACAACGCCATGCGGACTTTGGTGTGGACACGACTTAATGCATTTTCATCCTACGATGCCATGTGAACTTTAAAATCCGCATAGTATGAAAATGACTTAAGGCATATACCCTGATTTAATCAGGGTTGACCCAATCATGAGCCCAACTCAATTTGGGTCGAACCTAATTTGATTTGGCTCATCAAATCAGCCCAATTTCAATTCAATTGCAATCAATTCCACTTAATTCTTCTTCCATTAACTCACTAACACTTAGTGGGTTAATTCAATCACCAATCATATAGATAATTGACATCTATTGTGATTCTAAATCACAATTATGATAGTCTGACTAATCAAGTCCTCTATGTGTGTGACCCCGTAGGTTCTATTCTGTCTGGTAGTGAGACATATTGAGATCCCCATCTTAATATTATTGAAACTCCTTTCAGTGGATTGAAACAATTTCAATTCTACTCTTAGGGTTCATTGATCACCAAGTGAATGCCTTCGAGTCTCACAATTCACTAGTGACACCTAGCAGTATATGGTGGCAACCTAGCAGAATTGAATGTCTGAACCTCTAAGTGCAGTTAGTGTATGATACAGTCCCTCTATCATGGATCCCTATAGGACGGAGGTTTTGGATAACTCGTCAAACCACATCGTCCGTCATATGTCAAATTTATTCGACTTCCAGTTCGAGATATGAAAAATTCTTTTTCCAAAATATATGGCTAGAAATTTATTGAACTCAGTCTCATAAATCATATAGGATCACTCCTAATCTATCAAGATCGATAGATCCTATTTAGATGCAACCCTATTCCAAAACGAACCTACTGCAACCAATCCGCACCACAAGGATCCAAATGGCTAGGGCCTAAGTTCGCTTGCTCGTTAAACTTCAGTAACCTCACAATGAATAGCTGAGGCATCGCAGGTCAAAGGACCAGTATACAACTGCAGCATAAGTAGTCACTGATGAGTGGATAGACATCCATGTAACTACTTTCTTTGGTCACGCTCAGTACTCTGTTCTCTAACAAGTACTTGCACAATCACTCCAGTGTCTCTACACTGTGGACTCGAGACTCATCCATCTGATTAAGTAATCTGTGCACTAATCTCAGTGGATCGATCATCGTCCCTCGTGATGGATCCATCGATCAGGGGCATTTAGAAATTAATCCCTAATGATACATGCCTCAAATTCTCAACTCTTTGAGAATATGTATCACCATCTTATTAATTTCTTGGACGATTCATGGACACATACAAACATGAATGAATAATAAATTGCCCAATCTTATTACACAATAATAGTCAAATTACAAATTTATGCTCAGATTATAAATATATGTCAAACACATTGGCTTCTAGGGCATACTTCTAACAATTTTTCACTTGCACTAAAGCCAATCAGACATGTATCTAAGCCCCATCTTCTTAAGATGGACTTCTAACTTCTGCTGACTCAGCTGCTTGTGAATAGGTCTGCCATATTGTCAGTGGAGTCTACTCTCTGCACCTCTACATACTTCTTTTTGAGGTAGTTATGAATTAAATAAAATCGCCGCTCTATATGCTTGGACTTCTGATGAGACCTTGTCTTCTTAGCCAGTACTGTGGCACCGTTGTTGTCGCAGAAAAAGGTTATGGCATCTGATGACATGACACCTAGCTCCTCGACAAACTTGTACCAGATGGTTCCTTCACAGCATTCGATGCAGCAATGTACTCTGCTTCCATGGTAGAATCTGTAATAATTGGTTGCTTGGAACTCTTACAATTTACCGATCCTCCATTGCATAAGAATACATATCCTGATGTAGACTTTCTATCATCAAGGTCAGTTGATGAGAGAACAAAAGTGCAATCATCATACCATCTTAATTAGTATTATAGCTAATCATTAATAATAAAATTAACTAATTAACGTTGTATTTGTGTTTGAGTGCAAGTAATCCAAGAAACCAATTAACATTGAGTTTGAGCCCAATGCCCGGCAGCCCGAGCTCAAGTCAAGCCAGCATCTTCACGTGATGGAGCTCAGCCCCACGATGCAACCGGATCTCTTCCGTCATCAACGATCTTCAGCCTTCAATCCCAATGTGCTCCCAGAATTTCCCAGATCCGTGACACATCCGGATCAAATCCCAGCTTCCTGCATAGCCAAGTCCCAACTAGCGTTGCAACCTTCCATTCCAGCTACCATTCCGAGCGATTCAAGCATCCCAGCTCCTCAACCGCACCGTGTCCAGTTCCTTCCATTCCCAGCCATGCGCCCATTCCGGATTTCTAGCATCAACCCATCCGTCTCCTCCGCATCTACAAGCATCCTGTGATCCAGCCGCATCCGCACTAGATTTCTTCCATGAACGGCTCCTCCCAAATGATCCCACAGCATCTCCCTTCCGGATTCAAGACCCCCACCTCTGCCTCTACTTCCGCCCGTTGATCGCGAGCTCCTAGCCTCTTCTCCCATCCGTATGCATCCGCACCAAATCCCTTCCGAGTTCTAGCTCCTCCCAGCGATCCCGCAGGCCTTCATCTCTTCCGTTTCTTGCCATCAAGGAACCGCACCAGATCAGCATCTCAGCCTTCCATTTCCGCATCCATCATCCATGTCTTCCTCCTCCCGTTGATCGCGTCTGCCCTCTTCATGCTCCCGGCTCCTCCCAGTGATCCTGCGGCCAGCCGTGAAGCATCCCGTTCCTAGATCCAATCCGGATTATTATCCTGTAATCCAGCGATTTTGTGGCCAGCCAGATGGGAATCCACGTCCTTCCTCTCGACGATCTAGCCTCCACCATGGCCGTGAACGGCTCCTCCCAGCAGCCCAAGAGTCCGCCTCTTTCCTTCCTTTCGTGATCCCAAGTATCCTCCCCCTCCCCAGGGGGGTTGATCTATAAAAGGAGAGGGAGCCATCAAAAGGGGGAGCTCTCGGTTGGGGTTGGGGCCAAGAAATAGGGGAGGTGGTCGGTTGGTTCAAGAGGGAAGGAGGGGAGCTCACGTCCAAAGAATAGGGGATGCTCTGTTCTTGGAAAGAAGAATGAAAAAAAAAGTATTTTATGTTGAAAGTCCACCGTGGGAGAGAAAGGGAGAGAAAATGAAATTTTTTATTTTTATTTTATTTTTATTTGTAGAAGAAAGAAGCATTAGGCTTCATCTTCAATCTTTTTACTTTTTGTAATCATTTCTTTTTATGAAATCAATTAATTTTCTTTCATGCAATCCATGTTCTAGGTTCAGTTTAATTTCTACTTTTTATGCAATGCATTAAATTTTCTTTTACGCAATTTATGTTCCAGGCTTTGATCTTCTTAGCACTGTTTTCATCCATTTTAATTTATGCCAAAGCTCTTCTTTGATTATTTAAATATATAAATGCTCTTTGAATCTGACTACCTGTCTTGTAGTTAATTTAAATTAGAAAACATTCTCTGGTAGACCAGAGAATCATTCAACATCCCCGACGTAATGTTTTTCTTTTGTTATTCAAAAATCGATTTTGAATCCGAGTGAATGTTTTAATTTTTATGCAACTCCAACCGCCTCCCTGTGGATCGACCTCTTACGACCACTATTCTTCGAGTAGAACAGGTAAGAGTAAAATTAATTTAAACTTTGTTTATCGGTTCTAACAACGATCTGTTTAGCATATTTTGAGGTAAACAGGAATCGGACAACATCAGTCATAAAGTCTGAATCAGTGTATCCTTCTACCTTTAACTTAGATCTTCCTCCAAAGACCAAAAATATATCCTTAGTCCTTCTCAAGTACTTAAGAATATTTTTTACAGTTATCTACTGCTCCTCGTCTGGATTCGACTGATATCTGTTCGTGACAATCATAACATGTGCTATATCAGGTCGAGTACATAGCATGGCATACATGAGGCTCCCTATTGCCGAAGCATAAGGGATCCTACTCATGCGCTGAATCTCTTTATATGTTTTGGGGCACATCTTCTTGAAGAGATTTATCCCATGCTTTAGGGGTAACAATCTTCTTTTAGAGTTTTCCATGCTGAACCTCTTTAGCACTTCTTTTATGTACATTTTCTGTGATAGACCTAGCATCCTCTTAGATCTATCTCTATAGATCTTAATCCCTAAAATATAAGATGCTTCCCCTAGGTTTTTCATGGAGAACTCCTTAGGCAACCATAATTTGACCGATGTAAGCATGGGAATATCATTCCCAATCAGGAGTATATCATCCACGTACAATACAAGGAATACTATAGCCCTCCCATTGACCTTTTTGTATACGCATGGTTCTTCTTCGTTCTTGATGAAATCAAACAATTTGATTACATCGTTGAAACGAGTGTTCCAACTTCTAGATGCTTGCTTTAATCCATAAATGGATCTTTGCAGCTTGCAGACCTTGTGATCACCATCAATGGAAGTGAAACCCAGAGGCTGCTCTATATAGATATCTTCCTCAAGATATCCATTAAGGAATGCAGTTTTCACATCCATCTGCCAAATCTCATAATCATGATAAGCTGCAATAGCAAGCAACGTTCGAATGAACTTTAGCATGGCTATCGGTGAAAAGATATCCTGATAGTCAATATCTTCACGCTGACTATAACCTTTTGCCACCAACTTTACTTTATAGGTCTCTACCTTACCATCCGAACTTAATTTTCTTTTGTAGATCCATTTGCACCCAATAAGTACTATACCTTCAAGTAGATCTACTAAGGTCCAGACTTGGTTGGAATACATGAAGTCTATCTCTGACTTCATTGCATCAATCCATCTCTCGGAGTCCATGTCTAGCATTGCTTTATTGTAGGTTTTGGGATCATCACCATGTTCCCTTTCTCCCATGAGGAACTCTTCCTCTACTTCCTCTGTAAGCATACCTAAGTATCTTTCAGGAGGATGGGAGATCCTACTGGATCTACGAAGTGGACGAGGTTCTTCATGTATTGGCTCAATGTAAATAGGTTCACTAGGCTCAATTGCTCGTTTCTTTTAAGAGACTTTCTTTTCGAGCTCAATTTTCCTCCCACTGTCTCTATCAAGGATAAACTGTTTTTTCAAGAAGATGGCATGTCGGCTCACAAACACTTTGTGATCTTCTGGAATGTAAAAATTGTATCCTAACGACTCTTTAGGATATCCTATGAAACGAGCACTAATTGTCCTAGCCTCTAACTTGTTCGCTTGTTGTCGCTTGATTTGGGCCTGACATCCCCAAATCTTGACATAACCAAGATTCGGTTTCTTTCATACGGTGTGGTAGGAATGGACTTAGAGGAAACTTTATTCAATATGTAGATAGCTGTAAGTAGGGCATCTCCCTACAGAAATAAGGGTAAGTTAGTGAAGCTCATTATGGACCTGATCATATCCAATAGGATCTGATTCCTCCCCTCTGACACTTCGTTGAGTTGAGGTGTACTAGGAGGTGTCTGAGGATTCTAGTATTATTTTGATGCTTACAAAGCCATTGAGGCCATATGGAAGTGCTAATACCATTAACTCAAATGCGTATGTACATAAGCACTCAAGAAAGAAAGAAATGATATATTCTCGATACGCTCGATACATACTCAATACATTTATAATACATCATGGATAAAAGATCAAAACAACTCTCAAGAGTAAATTTCGAGATAAGGGTTATAGTAGAGCAAGAGAGAAAACTTAGAAATTGATCATGACAAAGTTTCAAGTTAAGATTACCTTAAAGGGTAATTCTATAATTTTCACTATCAAGAGAATAAAATCTTATTGTGTCTAGCATCCTAATTTGCTTGGAATATCATATTATTGTTTCAATGTGCATAACTAACCTTCAAAGTGCAGAAAAATATGGTTAGAGTCGACCCCAATTAGTTTGGAGTCGATCCCGATACATTTGGCACATCTTGGAATGAAGTGGCACGCTTTTGGAACACTTGGCACAGAGTAGGAGTCGGCCCCAGAAGAGATGGAGTCGACCCTGGCACGTTTTGGAAACATTCTAGCACATATGGCACAAATGAACAGTAACTCGGGTCGACCCCAGAAAAGCTCGGGCCGACCCCAGCTTCAGCCACTGCAAAAACAGCTTTCTGGAATTGACTGAGAGGGCCGATCCCAAGCTTCCTTGAGCCGACCCCAGAAAAGCTTGAGCCGACCCCAGCCTGATGAACAGTAACTTGAGCCAACCCCAGCCTGATGAACAGTAACTGAAGCCGACCTCAGATTTGCTCGGGTCGACCCCAGCACGGCTGACAGCATAACAGCTAGTTCTACAGAAGTACTTTTTGAGCTCCCAACGGCTATAAACGACTAGTTTCTCCATTCCAACGGCTAGGAAGCCATCTTTGGAGGTTGGAGAAGTATTTAAGAGCCATTATTCATCAAAGGAAGGGATCTTGGTGGAAATTGAAGTGTACATTCAAGAGAGTTTCATTTATTGCTTTATTTCAAAATCTGAAAGAAGGTGGTTGAGCAGAATTCAAGAGACTTCAAGAGCTCTACCAACCCTTGAGGAGTAAAGCAATCTCAACAAAGAAGAGAAGAGGATCTTTCAAAGCGATAATTATTTTTTTATCCCATCTTGAAGTGCATATTTGTTATATTTGCTCACTTAGGAGCTTTAAACCTTATATTTTTCATTCATTGTAAGGTTTGTTGGTGAGCCCGTAAAACCAACGGTGTAGGTTGTTGGTGAGCCCGTAAAACCAACGTAGGTTGTTGGTGAGCCCGTAAAACTAACATAGGTTGTTGGTGAGCCCGTAAAACCAACGGTTAGATTAATTGGTGATCCCGTAAAATCAATTGTAAGGGTTTTTGGATTGTGTGCCCAGAAAAACAATTCAACTGTAATCCGAGGGATTATAGTAAATTTTCAAGAAAATGTTTGGAAAGTGGACGTAGGTGCTTTGGGGTGCACCGAACCACTATACTTGATTGTGTTTGCATTATGTGCTTCTTGGTTTATTTTCTTTGCTTAAGCAATTGCTATAACTTAAATTCTAAAAGTAACTTAATCATAATTTTTTAGAGCTTTACTACTATTGCTTCCATTGCACCTATATTATCACATAGGCCAAACCACATTCACTTAAAAATTAATTTGAGGCCTTAAAATTTAGAAAACCCAATTCACCCTTCCTCTTGGGTTGTCACCTTGGGCAACAAGTGGTATCAAAACAGATGCTCTATAATTTCTTGCCTTGTGACTTTGACCTAACCGTCAAAGAGGCAAAGATTATGACAACTCAAATAGATAGTTTTCTAGGAGAGGAACAATTAATTAATAGACCTCCACTATTTAATGGTATAAAATACACACATTGGAAAGCACGCATACGCATTTTCATTCAATCACATGACTACGATTTATGGAGTATCATAGTCAATGGGATACACACAAACACTAATCATGATAAGAAAATGGCTCAGCAAAATACAAAAGCCATGAATATTCTATATTGTGCATTGGATGATAGTGAACTTAATAGCATATCTTTTTGCATAACTGCTAAGAAAATATGGAGTATGCTTGAAGTTGAATATGAATGCACTAACATTTCTAGTGAATTTAAAACTAGCTCCGAAGAAGAAGAGCAGCAAACTGAAATTGAAAATCTATGCTTTGTGGCACATCAATATGAGGTATGTACTCAAATACAAAGTAATTTTTCATTCAAAAATCAAATACATACTGAAGCTCAATCTGATTTTACATTTGATGAACTTCATGATGTTTTTTCTGATTTATACTTAGAATACAAGAAGCTTAATTTAAAGAATAAGAAGCTTAGTTTAAAGAATAAGAAGTTACATCTGATAATGTCAGAAGAAAGAAATTCTACTGCTGAAATGAAAGACAAATTAAATTCTGAGAATGAACACTTAAGGTTAAATTCAGAAGAATTGATTCAGAAAAATTAAAATTTAATTGAAGAAAATCAAAACTTAAGTGAAAAAGTTAACCAACTAAAATATTTTATTAATAAATTCACTGTAAGTTCAGAAAGATTAAAAACGATGTTTGAAAGCCAACATGCTATTTTTGATAAATCAAGACTTGGCTGGATTTCTTTACTTAAACCCCTAAATAAAAGAGTTATCAATTCACCAAGCAAACCATCAAATAAGATAACTTATTTCAAACATGAAAAGGTTGGGTATAACAACTTTGCCTATAGTTCCAATACTATTAAAACAAACGGTAAAGTTGTTACTATTAAACAAATTTGGGTTCCAAAAGGAACCATATGCACTAACCATCAAGGACCCAAGTAAGTTTGGGTACCTAAAATGAAAATATGAGGGTGTAAATATAGGTGTGCCAAGTTACCCATGGAATAAATGGAACTTTCATACAAATGGGTGCGTTGACATATAATTTAAGATAAGTCTCAACTTATTCATTAAATCTAGTATCAGGTTTAACATTCTACATCATGTATTAAAATTACGATACTCTCTGCATCAAAGCTTTAAATGCCTTATATGTATATTAAATTTTTATCTCAACGATCTTAGCATAAAATTTTTCTAGTGCTTGCATGATAATAAGAAAACAATGAATGAATATGTATAACCCTCTCCTTTAAGTTTTTCAAAATCTAAATTTCATCTTTAGTATAAATGTTTGATGCTGATTTCATGCTAAAACTTTATTGAGCATAATACTTATGAGATCTTATTTTATCCTTTATGAAGGTATGAATGTAATTCATCATGTTATTATTATACTATTCATTCCTTATATGATTATTTGAAATGTGTTATGATTTGCTTTATAAGTCTCAAATATGCATCATATGTTAAATCACAATCATCTCAAATTGGTTCAATTATAAATGATTAATGTGTTATGATCATAATGAGAAACTTACTTAAAAGTTTTTATAATAAGAAATCGTTTTTCCTCTTACAAGTAATGCTCAAGACTATTCTAAAATTCAAAATCAATAAATCTGATCATTAAAATATTTCATTGAGCATAATTATTGTATCCATGATTAATATCTTGTTGGAATTTGTATCCTAAGTATCAATTGTCAGCATATTGATGACTGAATTTTGTAAATAAATTGATAAATTAATAAAGTGTTATTTGGCATTATTCATTATTTCATTGTACATCTTCAAATGAACTCTTATATGATGAAGTCCTTAGGACTTATTTTATGATAAAGAAGGATTTATCTTTAAGTCCTTAAAACTGTTTGCGATCAAATGATATGCTGTTACTAAGATTACAGCATTATCGAGATTAGGTCGTTGTGTGACATATACGTTAGTTGTCCTCTTAACCAAGGAGTGTGGAAAGACTGAGATGTCACACAGATGAAGTGTAGAAGTACATTTCACTGAACGTGACCAATTTCGAAACGCTCTACTGTTAAAAGATGATCCGAATGGATATGGGTATAAGTCTGGCCCTCTGACCTGAGACCGCAACCTGTGACTAGCAAGCAACTCACTGTACTTTGGTAATGGACTGCTTGAATTTCTAATTCAATGATAGAAGGTCACTGAGTGCAGTCAAGTACTTGCATAGTCAGTTGTGAGTCGAGATAGAATTGACCCCTCCTAGAAACAGAAGATAATGTCTTGTGATTAATTTAGCAAAACCTTGGCCAGGATAATCCCAGTGAGGAGTCACGGGATATCTAAAGTTAATCACATAATGGATGTACTAATTATAGGGTTGACAGTGAGCTCTAAGTCATCCTGGCATTAGGAGTCAAAGGAATGAATTATACGGTAACCATAGTCCAAGGGTTCTTGAATGTTGGTTTGCAATCATTCGGCCTATTCAGACGTCGGGTACCATTGCTAGATGGTCATTTTGATTAGTACAAGAAATTGTTCTTGTACTACCGGCTTAGGTTCGAACCTATGAGGTCACATGTATAGAAGTTTTTAGGTTGATAAAATGGCTGATTGATGATTAAGAATCATTCAGGGATAATTTGGTCAATTCGATTGACAAATTATCCTAAGCAAAAGTTGCATTAAAATAATTATTAAATTATTGGATGATAAATTAGCAATTAGATTGCTAATGAACTTAATTTGATTGAGTAATTGGGCTTAAGTTGAGCTAAATTGAATAGGATTCAATTTGGGCTGCATCAGGGTTTGATCTAATTGGATTGGGTTCAACCCAAATAGATTGAGCTTGACCCAATTGATGGAACTTGACCCAATTGGATTAGGCTTGATCCAAATCAATTAGAAGACCTTATTTTATGAGGATTATGAGTCCAAATAATCAGAATTGGACAAGAAGAAGAATCCCTAAATCTTAGGAACCCATCCTTATCTTCTTGGAGAAGAATGACACCTTGATTTATCCCCAATATTTTTCATGCCTATCCTCTTTATTTTTGGCCAAAAATTGGCGTGAGAAGAGAGAAGGCGTGGGGATATATTTTCTATAAAAATGGCACCTCAAATCTTCCTAAAAAGATTTAGATGAATTTCCTAATTTATAGGGATTGCATGGCGCATGAAATAGGGTGGTCTGCAGCTGAACTTTGGATGCATGAATTCTTATCTTTTAGGGATCCAAAATGTACTAAATTTGGATATGTTTATCTTCTCTTATCTGCCAAATCACCAGAATTTTTTGGGGATTTTATCAGCCAAATTAATTGACTAAATTAGGTGTGAGGCGTGGGGTGGTATTTTGGCTATAAAAGACCCCCATGCCTAGGGTTCAAGATATACAATATTTAGAGGTTTCAAAAAATTCTGAAAAAATTCTCTGAGGGCCTCCATCCCTTCTTCTCCTTCTTCCTCACATCCATCCTCCATCTCCTTGAGGAACAATCAAAGGTTGAGTGTTTAGAAGGAGAAAGCTTCAGCCATTGTAACGTTCCTACGCGAGCTAGCACTCCCGCGGAAGACGATCTACTTAGAGCTTCGCGTGTACTTCTCATAGAGGCCATTCGTGTGCGTGGCTGCGAAGTCAAGGATCAGATCCACAAGTTTCTTCCATTATAAAAGGTATTAATTCTATATTAATCTTTTATTTTGGAGTCAGGGTCTAGGTCCGATTCACCGAGATTTTACCCTCCTTTGGGGCTCCTCACGGAGTTATCTCCAGAATCCATTCGATGGATATTCGGAGATTAATTGGAATAGAGTGTTTACCTTTCAGATCTGATTGTTAATCATGCATAAAGTTTTAGCATAATTGTTTAAACGATTCCAGCATAATCCTATGTGTTCTGATTATGTATGATTAACTAGATCTGAATTTTTGAATGCATATGATGCATGTTTGTATTAAGATTTGTAACATAAACAAATCTGAAATCATGGCTTGATCCCCCTTGTAAAGGGGTACGTAGGCAGCCCGATCAGGTTCAGCCATGGTTTTTTTTTTAAAAAAAAAATTCAGCATGCTTAACATCGAAGAACCTAGGATTCACTTTCAGTGGCATCAGAGCCAGGTTCGTGTTTAAACTTTTATGTTTTAATTCTTGCAATTAAATCTAAAATCATGAACATGCTTAGATTAGATCTAAAGTATTTTTTATGATTGATTTAATTGCTGATTATGCATGATTAACTAGATCTGAAATTTTGAATGCATATGATGCATGTTTGTGTTAAGATTTGTAACATAAACAAATCTGAAATCATAATATTATTTAGATTAGATCTAAATTAAATTAATGATTCAATTGATCTCTGATTTTAAAGAACAAATCAGATCTAAAAATTAAAAAAAAATTACATTAGATGTATGTTGTTTGAATTAATTCATATAGTTATGCATATATGATGCATCAACATAAAACATAATGACTTAAACATGAATTAAATCTGATTATATATGATTAATTACAAATACTCAGATCTGAAAATAAGTTTTAAGAACTAAAAGATTGTAATTAATATGTAATTAAAAAAAATGCAATGATCAAAATTTTCATAAGTCTAAACTTAATTGAGAATTAAGTGTTATGAAATAGAATTGTAACTCAATTAATTGACATTGCATAATTCTTGGAGCATATGGGTTAGCTCAAATCAAGTTCTTAGGATTGGGTTAGACCTAGGGTTAGAATCAAATATGATCTAATTAGAGTTAATTGATCAAATCTAATTAAGTAGTAACTAGATTAGGTCAAGAAAACTCTAGGTCAAATACAATAGTTGTGGATTGATCAATTCCATGTCTTTGATTAGACCAAGATGGACTTGATTTAGGCTCAGAGGTAGAGCCCAAGTCATTTGAGTGATCAAATCGAAATTGATTAATCAGTCGGTGTCTAAGGTAAGTGTAGCAGACTCGACCGGTGGTTTTTAATTGGAATCTACTCGCACTGATTCGTCTTTGTCGAGTTAATGGCATATCCCTTCTACCGATCTCACTTACCTGGCCGACATGGTCAATCACATTTTGATTGGATCACTTAATGATTCGAGTTAGCCCATGCCTATAAGGAAAATCAGTTTGACTGATTTAGGTGCCTCCTTAACCGGTTGAGTCTAATCTGATTTGGTGAAGTCAGTGGGAGAAATTAGACTAACCGAATCTTCTCATCTATCCTAATTATAAAATTCTCTAAAATTATTAAAATGAAATGGTTATGGGGATAACTAGGTCATAGCCTCCCATTAAGTTGGGTGATAATGGGTCCAATGTTTTGATAATTATTGGAGGCGCGACACGCCTGGTACTATCAAGCATTGGAATTGTCATCAATATATGATGAGTTAAGTGTACTTTCAATAGGCGGTCAGGTGAGCCGAGGCACACTCGGGCTTGGTCGTCTATTAGTTAATTAAACTGAACCCTATCATTTAATGGTTGGACCTAACTAGGGTATTCGGTGGAGGCACCACACGCCTGCTGAAGAACCTAGGAAAAAATCATCACTAGAAGTTGTTTGTTGAAGCAATTGGTTAAGAACCTACCAATAGGTGCATATGGGTTGGCCGAGCCACACTTGGGCCTATATGCGATATATTAAGAGTGCCTACTAAACAATTAAGAGTAATTTTTCAAATTGAAGGTAGAGGCTACCAATTTGTATAAAATAGTAGGAGTATCTTTAGACTAAAGTCCAAGTCTACTGTGTTTAGTCAATTCATATACTAATAGCCAAATTTTTTTTTTGCAGAAATGGCCACAAGTTTGTCACTTCGCTCATTATTGGATAATGACAAGTTGACCGGTCCCAACTTCAATAATTGGTATAGAAAACTGAAAAGTATGCTAGAGCATGAACGGATCCTTTATGTGATAACGGATCCGGCACCTGAGCAGCCCGCTGCTAATGCGCGGGGTACGGTCAGAGATACTTATCAGAAGTGGCTCAGTGATTGTATCACAATCCGTTGCATTATGCTTGCTGCAATGAATGATGAGTTTAGTAGGTGTTTTGAGAATGCGCAGCCGGAAGACATTATTCAAGTGTTGAATGAATCATTCGGTATTCCCGATGACATTGAGAGGCACAAAACCAGTTGTGCCATCTTCAGTGCCCGAATGAAAGATGGAACCTCGGTAACTGATCATGTACTGTACATGATTGAGTTGATCGAGCGTCTAAGCTCTCTTAGCTTTTTCCTTCATGATCAATTGGGAAAGGATGCCATACTAAACTTATTGCCTGGATCATACCATCCCTTTCTCACTCATTTTCGTATGACGAAACCTATAGTGAATTATCACCAATTGTTGGGGTTACTATAGACGTTTGAGAATGATCACCAACTTCTGAAGAAGACGGTGAACTTAGTGGGAGGATCTTCCAAGGGTCGTCCCTTTAAGAAAGAGAAAAAGAAAAATAAAAAACAAAAGGTGCATCATGCTCAGCCTAGTGAGACAAAGAAGAAAAAGGCTAATCAGAGTAAGGTGGAGTGCTTCTTCTGCAAGAAGTTAGGATATGGGAAGAGGAATTGTCCTCTTTACACTGCATCCCTTGATCCGAACAGGCCTACGAAAAGTGGGCAATCAGTTGCCAACCAAGGTACTTATATGATAACACCTTGCAATTTTTTTGTTTGTGATAATTCGACTTGGATATTAGATACCGGTAGTCCTTTTAACATTTGCAATTCATTGCAGGGACTACAAGTCAGTGAGAGGTTTGAAGAAGGAGAAAGATTCCTGAATGTTGGAGATGGAAGAGCTGTTCCAGTTCTAGCTTTAGGAATCCTTAAACTTTTATTCAACTCTCATGTAAATGTCCTTAGTGATTGTGACTATTATCCAAGTTTTTTGTTGAATGTCATTTCTGTAGGCCTTTTGGCCAAAAATGGACTGATATTATTAATGGGCTGAAAAGCCTAGATAAATCATATTCTAACAGTGAACTTGTTAGGAAAGTACTGCGTTCTAACTCAGACGTGGGAGGCAAAAGTAACGGCGATCCAAGAAGCCAAGAACCTCAACATGCTTCCACTCAAAGAACTTCTTGAATCCTTGATGACTTACGAGTTGACTATGAAGCAACATACCGAGGATGAGAATCAAAGAACAAAAGTAATTGCACTTAAAAACACTACTATAAAGAAAGTGCTTGTAACAGCAGCAGCGAGGAAGAGAATGAGGAAGATGAGGAAGAAGCTCTACTTGTGAGGAAGTTCAGAAAGTTCATGAACAAAGAAAGCCTTACTACAAGAAGAGATACACCCCTCATGCCTTCAACAAAGAGAAAGGTCAGAAAAAAGAAAAAAAGACAGTCGGGTGCTATAAATGCAGAAAACCGGGGCACATTAGAGCTGACTGCTCATTAGTGAAGAAGTTTGGAAAGAAGAAGAAGAAGACACTCCTCACATGCTTGAGCGAAACTGAAGATTCATCATCAGAGGAAGAACCACAAGAAAAGGGAAGTCACTGCCTTATGGCTGATGAAACTAAGGTAAGCTCTGAATTTCATCCTGACTTTATTTTTGAAGAATTATATGATACATTTAATAAACTAATAGATGAATGCAGAACTCTAACTCTAAAGAATAAAGAATTAAAACTATCTAATCAATCTATCATGCATAAAACAGAAACCTTAACAAAGGAGAAAGAAAAACTAATTAAAGAAGTTTCTGAATTAAAAACAAGTAATCAATCCTTAAAAGATGAATTAACCAATGACATAAACTTACTGAAAACTGAAAATCAGAATTTAAGTAAGGAAGTTGTTAAATATAAACCAATTGTTGAAAAGTTTATTTTTAGCTCAGAAAAATTACAAATGATCCTTAAAAGTTAAAGAGTTGTTTTTAATAAATCTGGCTTAGGGTACAAATCTAAAGACAAACACAAATTACTTAAAAATCTTTTTGTAAAAGCTAAAGATACTCAAACTGAAAGTTTAACATGTTTCTGCAGTGATAAAATAGGATATAAAACAAACATATTTAATCACAGGAAAATAGTAAATCAAAAGAAAGAAAAAAGAATTTGGGTTTCAAAAGAAACCATCTATACTAACCATGAAGGACCTAAAAAAGCTTGGGTAGTTAAATTTATTTGATGTATGCTTCTAGGAGTGTCTTGCGGCCAAACACAATGAAAGAAGTTGGTACTTAGACAGTGGCTGCTCAAGACATATGACGGGTGACAAAAAATATTTCTTCATCCTTGAAGCAAAGGAAGGTGGTGTAGTGACTTTCAGTGATAATAACCAAGGTCGTGTGATAGGCATTGATAAAATTCAAATCACCCATTCTTCCTATATTGACAATGTATTGTATGTTGATGGTCTTAAGCATAATTTGCTTAGTATTAGTCAGCTATGTGATAGAGAATTTGATGTTTCATTTAAATCATCAATATGCATAGTAACCAATCCAATTGACAATAGTATAGTATTCAAAGGATTTAGACGTGGCAATGTGTACATTGTAGATCTAGAGGATCTCACTAAAAATAGCCACTGCTTAGTAGCTAACAATGCTAAAATCAATGAGAAAAGTTGGTTGTGGCACTATAGATTAGGTCATATTAGTATGGACACACTATCTAAACTAATCAAAAAAGAATTAGTAATTGGTTTACTAAAACTCAAATTTGAAAAAGATAGAATTTGCAATGCATGCCAATTCGGTAAACAAACAAGGTGCTCATTCAAATCTAAAAATGCAATCTCAACTACTAAGCCACTAGAACTACTCCACATGGATCTCTTTGGGCCAACTAGAACTACTAGTCTTGGTGGAAATAGATATGATCTTGTGATAATAGATGACTATTCTAGGTTCACATGGGTTCTATTTTTGGCACATAAAGATGAAGCTTTCAACTTATTCAAGAAATTTTATAAGAAAGTCATAAACGAAAAGAACACCACTATTATAGCTATAAGAAGTGATCATGGTACAAAATTTGAAAATCAATATTTTAAAAATTTATGTAGTGAAAGAAGAATAGAACATAATTTTTCTGCACCTAGAACTCCACAGCAAAATGGAGTGGTAGAAAGGAAAAACAGAACTTTGGAAGAAATGGCAAGAACCATGTTATGTGAAAGCGATCTTCCAAAGCACTTTTGGACTGAAGCAATTAACACTTCATGTTATATTCTAAACAGGGTTTTACTAAGACCTATTTTAAAGAAAACTTCTTATGAACTTTGGAAAGAAAGAAAATCAAAATTAAATTATTTTCAGGTGTTTGGTTGTAGATGCTTTATTCATAATAATGGAAAAGACAACCTAGGAAAATTTGATGCCAAATCAGATGAAGGTATCTTTTTAGGATACTTTTGGTCTAGTAGGGTATATAGAGTCTTCAACAAAAGAATTCTTGTAGTTGAAAAATCTATACATGCTGTCTTTGATGAAACTAATGATACTTCCTCTAGCAAGGAAATAGTTGCTGATGATGATGCAGGTTTTCTTGAGAACAAAATTGAACATTCATGAGGAGGAACCAAGAAAAACTGAAGAAACTCCTATAATCCAAGAGGAAACAGCTGAGCATGATCTTACCAAAGCTTGGAGGTACGTTTATGGTCATCCTAAGGAATTAATCCTTGGTGATGCATCTCAACCGGTAAGAACTAGAGCGTCTTTTAGGAATTTAAATAATCACTTAGTTTTGATTTCTCAGTTTGAATCTAAAAACATTAAAGAAATTGAAAAAGATAATTGGATTAATGCTATGCAAGAAGAACTAAATCAGTTTAAGAGAAATAATGTTTGGAACTTAATTGAAAGACCCACTGAATTTTCTATTATTGGAACAAAATAGGTTTTCAAAAACAAACTTGATAAAAATGGAATAGTAATAAGAAACAAGGTGAGACTAGTAGCAAAAAGATATAATCAAGAAGAAGGAATATATTTTGATGAAACTTTTGCTCTAGTTTCTAGACTTGAAGCCATAAGACTTTTACTTATATTTGCATGTCATATGGATTTCAAACTATTTCAAATGGATTTTAAAAGTGTATTTTTGAATGGATATATAACTGAAGAAGTTTATGTTGAACAACCACCTAGTTTTAAAAATCATAATTATCCAAATCATGTTTATAAACTTAACAAAACCTTATATGGTTTAAAGCAAGCCCCTAGGGCTTGGTATTAAAGGTTGAGCAAGTTCCTTTTGGATAATGATTTCACTAGAGGATATGTAGACACAACTTTATTTCTGAAAAAAAAATAAAGACATGTTAATAGTTCAGATTTATGTTGATGACATCATTTTCGATGCTACTAACAATTGCCATTGCAAAGAATATGCTGAGCTCATGCAGGGAGAATTTGAGATGAGCATGATGGG
The DNA here is from genome assembly GCF_051530095.1 of Phoenix dactylifera. Taxonomy (NCBI): domain Eukaryota; kingdom Viridiplantae; phylum Streptophyta; class Magnoliopsida; order Arecales; family Arecaceae; genus Phoenix; species Phoenix dactylifera. Next base: position 33,150,000 of record NC_143193.1, on the reverse strand, counting down.
TGAGCTAAACTACTTTCTTGGGCTTCAAATCAAACAATTAAAGGAGGAAATCTTCATCAACCAAGCAAAGTATATCAAGGAGATGTTGAACAAGTTTGAGATGAAGATAAGCAAAGCAATTGGCACACCTATGAGCTTATCATGCAAATTAGATAAAGATGATTCAGGTAAGAGCATAGATCTAAAGTTGTATGGAGGCATGATTGGCTCACTTTTATATCTCACAGCTAGTAGACATGATATCATGTTTAGTGTTTGCATGTGTGCTAGATATCAATCTAATTCAAAAGAGTCACACTTGCTTGCTGTTAAGAGAATTTTTAAGTACTTAATTGGAACAATGAATGTAAGATTATGGTACTCAAAAAACTCAAATATAGACTTAATAGGATACACTGATGTTGATTTCGCTGGTTGTAAATTAGATAGAAAAAGCACTAGTGGTACATGCCAATTCTTAGGAGAAAACTTAATTTCATAGTTTAGCAAGAAACAAAATTCGATTGCATTGTCTACGGCGAAAGCCGAATATATTGCAGCAGGAAGTTGTTGTGCTCAAATTTTGTAGATCAAACGGCAACTTGAAGACTATGGCATTATCAAAATAAAATTTTCATAAATTGTGATAATACTAGTGCCATAAACTTAACTAAAAATCTAATTCAACACTCAAGAACTAAACACATCAAGATAAGACACCATTTCATAAGAGATCATATTTTGAATGATGATGTATTGCTTGAGTTTGTATGTACTGAAGATCAATTAGCTGATATCCTCACAAAACCCTTGAGTGAAGATAGATTTTGTATTCTTAGAAGAAGATTAGGAGTGATCGATCCATTTCAATGATCTATCATTTACTCCTATTGTTTTTAATCTTTTCATGATATATTTCAATCCAATATGAGTCTTTCTTTGTCATAAAAGCTTATAGAAATTATTCAAACTCAATCTAGAAGTGTCTGAATCCAAGACTATTGAATACATTTAGGCTGGATAGGGCTCGAGCCGACTCGAGGTAGAACTGCGAGTCGACTCGTGCTCGAGTCGACTTGAGCTTTTGCGCGAGTCATCTCGAGGATGAGCGGACGATTATTTAATCCTAGTAGAGACATCTCCATCTTACTTTTTCCTCTTCGTCTCTCTGAGTTTCCCTCATCTCGTCCCCAAGAGCCGTCCCTAGAATCCATTCTCTTAGATTTTCTTTCCTTCCTTTCCTTAGATTCCTTCGTAATGGCTCCCAAGAAAGCATCCACATCCCGTGGGAAGCGCCCCCTTATGGCAAGCGAAGTAGAGAGACAGTCCAAGGCAAGGAACGAGCCGGCTCATTTCGAGTCCGAAGCTCCTTCCTCCCCAAGACTGGTTCTCTCGCGTTTGTGCGCCGGGAGGGTGGTCACGATTGGAAGGAAAGTCGATTTCGATTTTCTCTTCTAGGAAGGATTCACCTAAGGCATCATCTTAGGGCACAAGATCTAGAGTTTCTCTGTTCACTAAACCTTCCCACATACCCAGATCTTGTGAGAGAGTTCTTTAGCACCGCTAGTAGAGGTGGCGGCAGCATAACCGGGTGGGTAGGAAATGTGAAAGTAATCATCATCGAATCCCTACTCTCTAGATTCTTGGACCTTCCCAATGTAGGTGCCTGTCCTTCATCACACTCTGATAGCGCTGAGGCTCTTAGAACTATTCTAGATAGAGAATCCGAGAGCCCTCTAGAGGAGGTGTCTGCCAATCAATTCAATGCTGAGATGCGGCTCCTTCTAAGCATTATTGATAGAATTATTTTTCCAAAAACTGGCTGTTTTGACTTCATATCTAAGAGAGACCTTGCTATCATGTATTACATCATTAAGGAGCTGCCTCTAAACCTCTCTCAACTTGTCTTTCTCTACATGTGCGAGGCCCTCAACAAGGTTAGGACTAGTCTCCCTTACGGAATGGTTTTCACATTGATCTTTAAGGAGTTTAGGGTACCTATTTCTGAGGGGGAGCCCTCTCGTCCACTACGTTTTACAGATTTTATAGATGAGGGAACCCTTCATAGGATGGGCTTTCACCGAATAGAAGGAGACTGGATTAGGAAAGCTATAGACTCTACTGCTTCCCCTCCTGCTCCACTTCTTGATATTCCTTCTGCTTCTACTGATATTCCCTCTAATTCCATCCAAATTCCATTTTCATCTACTTGTGCTCCATCAACATCCACTGCTCTTGCTTCTACTCCTGTTCAATTGAATGAAGATCTGATAAGGAGCCTAGTGAGCAGCATTGCCGATGAAGTGGCCTCTAGGAATCAAACTGAATTCACAAGATTATCCGAGCAAATCTCTCAGCTGCAGGAGAGACAGATTGCTCAGGAGCAAATTTATCAAAACATTCAGCAGAGGCTCAATGAATCAGAGAAGCCAATAGATATTTCGGTGTTTGCCAAGGAGGCTGCACTGCTCAGAGAAAGAATAGAAAGATTCACTCAGCAGATCATAAATTATATGGGCGAGTTTAATGAGCTTCAGAAGAAAAAGTTTTCCACCATGATTGACTCGTTGAAGCATATCACAATTGACTGGGAGCGTTACTTTAGAGATCTTGCATCCTCATCTAAACCATCCATCAGCAGACACCGTTCCTCTCACCATCATGAGTCCTCCTCTTCTTCTTCTTCCTCTTTTTCGGAGTGATTATGATTGTGTACTCAATTGAGCTTGATTTTGATGTACTTATGCTCAATGTAATTTTCTGTTTAGTCCAACTCTTTTGTAATACTTTTTGTTGCCCAAGGTGACAATCCAAGAGGGGGGGTGAATTGGGTTTTTCTAAATTTTTGGTGCTTTAAATGTTTTCTTAGTTAAGTGCGGTGAATGCTTTCTTAAATTACTTGAATGAATTAAACTAGAGTAAAGATGAAAGATAATGCAAGAATAAGCATAAGAACAAGCACAACACAAACACAACGATATATAGTGGTTCGGTGCACCCCAAGGCACCTACGTCCACTCTCCAAGCTTCCCCTTGGGAATTTTACTATAACCCCTCGGATTACAGTAGGATTGTTTTTCGAGCTCACAATCCAAAACCTTTACAATTTGGTTTTTCGGGATCACCAATAACCTATGTTGATTTTACGGGCTCACCAACGAACCTTCACAATTAGTTTTACGGGCTCACCAACAAACCTACGTTGGTTTTACGGGCTGACCAACAACCTACGTTGGTTTTACGGGCTTACCAACAACCTACGTTGGTTTTACGGGCTTACCAACAACCTACGTTGGTTTTACGGGCTTACCAACAACCTACACCGTTGGTTTTACGGGCTTACCAACAAACCTTACAACAAGAATAGATAAGTAAAGAATGAAAGCTCCTCAATGAGCAAATAAAATAATTATGAGCAACAAAGAAGAGTTTAGAATATAATTATCCCTTTAATAAGGCTCTTCTCTTCTTTGTCAAGATTGCTTCACTCTTCAAGGGTTGGTGGAGCTCTTAATGTCTCTTGGAATCTGTTCAACCACTTTCTTTTGGCTCTTGGAATGAAGCAATTGAATGAAGCTTGCCTTGCTAGGGTTTTCTCTTGAATGCACTTGATGTATTTTCCCAAGCTTACTTCCTCTGATGAATACTCCCTCTTAAATACTTCTCCAACCTCCAAATAGTCCTTCCTGACCGTTGGATTGAAGAAACTAGCCGTTTATAGCCGTTGGGAGTCCAAAAAGCACTTCTGCATAACTAGCCGTTATGCTTCTGCCCGTGCTTGGGTCGACCCAAACTTTTCTGGGGTCGACCCAAACCACTGTTCATCAGACTTGGGTCAGCTCAAGCTTTTCTTGGGTCAGCCCTCTTAGAAAATCCAGAACCTTGTATTTCAGCCTTCCTTCACTTGGGTCGACTCAACTCTTTTTGGGTCGACTCAAGGATCAGTTGGGTCGACTCAATTTCCACTTGGGTCGACCCTCTCAGGAATTCCAAAGACTTGTTTTCTTGACATTTCAATCTGGGGTCGACTCAACTTTTTCTGGGGTCGACTCAAGTTTGGGTCGACTCAAGGTTGGGTCGACCCAAGGTTGGGTCTACTCAAGTTCAGTTAGGGTCGACCCTCTTACTTTGTGCCAAGTGTTCCAAAGGCGTGCCACTTCGTTCCAAGATGTGCCAAATGTATCGAGGTCGACTCCAAACTAATTGGGGTCGACTCTAACCATATTTTTCTGCACTTTGAAGGTTAGTTATGCATATTGAAACAACAATATGATATTCCAAGCAAATTACGATGCATGGCACAATAAAGTTTCATACCCTTAATAGTAGAAATTACCGAATTGCCCTTTTAGGTATTTTTAACGTGAAACTTTGCCAAAATGGATTCTTGAGCTTTCTACCATTCTCTATTACAAATTTTATCTCGTTATCATTTCTTCAGAGTGGTTGTGACCATATATTCTTAATGTATCGTGAATGTATCGAGGGTGTGTCATTTATCAATGATGTATCGAATATTTCTTCCTTACTCACTTATGTACTGGATTAATTGAGTTAATAGCATTAGCACTTCCATATGGCCTCAATGGCTTTGTAAGCATCAAAATAACACTAGGATCCTCAATCTCCCCCTTTTTGATGATTACAAAACATTGAGTATAAGCAAATTGATATTCATGTAAGAAGTAAGGTTTAATGTATAGAAAATGCTTTTGGTGTAATGGTTTCAAATAGTCTAATTTAGAGAATGTATCAATGAACCAAAAGCTCCCCCTATCTTATCCAAGTAGAATGCCTAATGAATTTTAGCTTTGCTTCCCCTTAAAGCAAGAGTTTCAAGCTATGTATCGAGGCAAGAAAAATCTCTATGATTATGTGCCAGATTTAGATTTTCTCTTTGTCAAATGTCTCCCCCTTAAGTGTATAATACATGTCTCCCCCTTAAGTATGCAATATATACCTTTTATATTTTCTCCCCTATTATATTTTCTCCCCTATACTGTTTTTCTTATAGAATTTGCTTCTAGTTTCTCCCTTATATTTTCTCCCCCTTTTTGTTATCATCAAAAAGAATGAATAACAATGAATGGATAGCATTGTAATGACAATCACAAAGATCATAACTCAAGAGAAACATTGTCTATGCCAAAAGCACTATGTTTTAGAGAGAAATACAAACTACCACAAAGAGCAAATGTAAGTCAAAACAAATACAAAGTCTGGGAGATACTTTAAGAACATACTTCATGATAATGCTTTAGAGTTAATCAGCTTTAACATAATCAACATATTTCAATTTAAGCTGATTGATATTCAATTCAAAACATAATGCATTATGAGCATATACTCAGATATTTCTTTTTCTTTTTGACAATATCAAAACGATTGCAAAATAATGAAATATTAAGCACAAGACAATATTTCATTCAGTGCATGCCAAATTATTGCAAGAATATGAATTATGTGACTCAAGGCAATACTGTCAGGGCAAGATAATGAGTATAGATCAGAGCCAATTAAGATAGTTTTAAAATTATGATTGGATCACATCAAAATCAGGGATGAAAAGTTTGGCTTTAAAAATGAGACATTTAAGATGTGAGCCAAAAGAGATCTCTAAATGTAGATTCCAAAGATATTTTTCAAATCAAGTGTAGATGGAATCTTTTTCAAGTTATTTCAAGGAGTATCAAGAATAATATTCAAAGAAGGCACGAATGAAAATTCAACACCTTTTTATATATATATATATATTAAGTATATAGCAAGATGAGAGCAATCTAATTAATTTTCAGAGTATAGTATAAGAGCAAATAAAGATCAAAACTTATATACTCGAAAAACATAAGATTATGTTGAATCCTTAATTCTTAATGACTTCAAAGTTCTTTCATGATATAAAAGTATTGGGGCATAGATACCAAAACATGAATTTATGCAATGTAGGATACATAAAATTCAAGACTTTGAAAGTTCTTTTAGAGCTCTCTTAAAGACTTTCTTTTACTCCTTTAAAGATCTAGCATCAAAATCAATTAAAATGAATTGGCTCAGGATTGAAACACTAAAGTGCAAGCCAATACGAGCTCATTAGTAGATTCTAAAGTAAATTTTCAATACTAAGACAAATGGAATCCTTTTCAACTAATTTTCAGAAATAAATAATTTATCGATGAATATAGATGGAAATCCAACTTTCAAAAGATATTCAATGAAGCACAAAGTTTAATACCACTTTACATTTAGTATTCTTTGTCTCATCTTTAGATGCGAATTTACACGATTAAGTTCTATATAATCTCTTCCTCTGAAATTTTCTTTCTCCCCCTTAATTAATCATTCCATTTGAGAGTTTAGAGTTTGAAGATAATTTTCAATAAAGAGATTGAGTATTTAAAGCTCCCCCTCAAAAGATGCATTTTCTTTCAAACTTTTTTTTTGTTCTTCTATAATATCAAGAATGTAGAGTGATCCAGAATTTTTCAGAATTTATAGCAATCACTCTTTTTAATCTTTCAAGAATAAATTATATTTCCTCTTTTTTTTTGAATATGTATGAAAATATTAATCAGAAAATAATTCTTTTGAAGCTCAAATTTCTTTCAAAAATAATTACATTTTCTTTCCTATAAGAATTATTGAAGTGAGTTGAAATATTTTAAGCTTTAGGATCATTAACTCTCTTCTTAAAAATAGCTTTTTTTTTTAATGATAGAAGCATTTAATTATGCAGGAGTGTATATTCAAAATATTAATTTCTTAGTCATAGTTTTTTTTTTAGCAATGTATATATGAAGCACCATAAATCTTTTTAATATCAAAATAACATCATATGTTTAGAACCATTTGTTTGCAATCAAGATCATTGAAAAACACATCATTTAGACCAATTTCAGTACACTTATAAGATAAAAAATGATATGTTTCAGATGCGTATCGGAGCAAACAACCAATGTATCAAAATTAATTCTATTTTTCTTAAGCTGTAGTTTTTATCTAAGAATCATAGTAAATTATTCTCCAGCATGATGCAATCTTTGAAGCATATAATGAAAATTACAAAAATGTAAAGATATAAGCATTTTGTATGAAGTTTAAGCTTTTATACTAGGTCATATTCTGAATTTCATAAGAATTTTCAAGGAGGCTTTCAAAATTTATAATTTGAGATATGTATCTTCTACATTGTAGCTCATCTTAAATCATTAAGACTGAAAATACATATTTCAAGCACATCAGAGCACATTCAGAATCTTTATTTTTAATATTGAGTTTTGGTACAAATTGGAGGTCAGTTTAACATGTATCAGAACATTATGTACCAATGTTAGGCAAGATGAAAGATAAATCAGAATTAATTCGTTCAGCCTAATTTGCAAATTCAGATTATTTTTTTTATTATTTTTCAGAAGATATTTACTAAAACAAAATGATGTTGTTTGTAGAAACATGTTTCAATTAAATTATCTAGGCATAGAGCATTACAAATTATATTTAGAAAAGATCTTTGTTATTTGAATATTGAAAACACATAATTCAAAGCATCATGTCACATGCAAAACATAATATGCATTAAGTCATAACATCATGTATTAAAACATTAAGAGCAAGCATGTCAAGGATCAAAATTAATTCTTTTCAAATAAACTCTCCCTATTTATATATAATTCTACACTGATTTTATCCTTAAGGTGTGTTTTCAAGTGATCGAAACTTCATTTGGCTTTTCACAAGCTCTTTTATATATATATATATATACTTTCATTTATCTTGTCATTCATTTTCTCATTTTTGAATTTCTTCCTTTAACCACTCAGTGAACATTCTGATCTTCATTTCTTTTGGTTTTACTTTTCTATACTCTATACTCTATTTGCTCCCTATCCGGTGGAGTTGGAAGGGGCACGAGGTACTACCACTAGCCTCCTTCTTGTGCCGTCCCTAATATGCCCTTCACCAAATAGTTGGGTCAAATAGTGCCGGGTACTACCACTAGCCTCCCCATTGACACCATCCCTATGATGAGCAATATAGAAAGGTTAAACCATTTTCTTTAACAACAAGATATTCACTCCAAACTCTCCCTATTTAAATATAATTAATTACGAATTTTATCCCTTCCAAAAGAATGCTCACACAAGTCTCACAAATATGCTGAATATATTATGCTTGCTCTGCTTTTTCTTAAGATTGGAGTATTTACTTAGCTTTTACTTCTCCCGAACAATGTTCATTTTCTTCTTTTTTTTTTATATCTCTCTCTTTTTGTTATTTTCAAGTAATTACATGAAAGAGCAGAATAAAAAATTAATCTAATATGCTGCATATAAATATATATCATGCAAACAGCATTTTCATTATGCCCAATGATTCATAGCTTATCACAAGTTATTTTCAATTAGAGATTTGAGGCATAAACTTGTGTATTTCATGGTTATACATTATACAGGTAAAAGTAAACTTCAATTTAATCACACCATGAAACAATTATCATTAGCATGAGAATGAAGTATGATATCAAGATGATCAGCAATTAAAGGTTTAATCATGCTACCATATAATTTCAGACTATTGATTTTGCTCAACTAACTCACAGGAGAAGGGTTTAGATTACCAGTGCATTTAGCATTCTTCAAGCCAAATACCTTTTAGATTCTTTACACTCTTGGCTGAAGAAAATCTCTCTCTTTTTTTTTGTTTGCAAGGAAATGTTTATTGTATCTTTCATCGAGGTGTCCTTCAAATTGAAATTTCTTGCTCATAAATCTTGTATCATTAGCAAAATCTTTTTCTTTCTTGAAGGAAAGTCATTAGTTTCTTCAAGATACAAAATATTCATAGAACATATTTCTTAACTAGATGACTCAACATAAGATATGACAATAATTGAATATTGAGTCACTTTACTCAAGAGATTGCCTAAATATAAGCAAGCACAAGTCACTTGAACTAAAGAGATAGTTTCATTAAGTAAGATGGTTCAAGAATAAGTATGTGAGGCAATAGGAAGATTCATCAAGGTCAAATCAATTTCTTGTTTTCAAAATCAATTTAGCTTAGATTTTATTTGCTTAAGATAATTATCAATAAGATAAACAAGTTAGGTTTTAATCAAATTATTTTAAACAATTGTTTCTATCAGAATTCTGATTACGTTTCAACTTTCAACACAAGTAATCATGTTTCAGAGAGATAAGTAATCTTCTTTTAGAGCAGATAAGATTTTATTTTTGACTTATGAGAGATAGTTCAAAGGAATTAATATTCATGCTTTAAAAGATTTTTATGCTCAGATTAAACATGATAGGTTAAAAATAATCAACAGAGTTCGAGATAATTTTAGAGAAAGATATTAATCATGGATACAATGATTATGCTCAATGAAATATTTTAGTGATCAGATTTATTGATTTTGAATTTTAGAATAGTCTTGAGCATTACTTGTAAGAGGAAAGACAATTTGTTATTATAAAAACTTTTAAGTAAGTTTCTTATTATGATCATAACACATTAATCATTTATGATTGAACCAATTTGAGATGATTATGGTTTAACCTATGATGCATATATGAGACTTATAAAGCAAATCATAATACATTTCAGATAATCATATAAGGAATGAATGGTATAATAATAACATGATGAATTACATTCATACCTTCACAAAGGATAACATAAGATTTTATAAGTATTATGCTCAATAAAGTTTTAGCATGAAATCAGCATCAAACATTTGTACTAGAGAAAAAATTTAGATTTTGAGAAACTTAAAGGGGAAGGTTATACATATTCATTCATTGTTTTCTTATTATCATGCAAGCACTAGAAAAATTTTATGCTAAGATTGTTGAGATAAAAATTTAACATACATATAAAGCATTTAAAGCTTTGATGCAGAGAGTATCGTAATTTTAATATATGATGTAGAATGTTAAACCTGATACTAGATTTAATGAATAAGTTGAGACTTATTTTAAATAATGTGTCAACGCACCCATTTGTATGAGAGTTCCATTTATTCCATGGGTAACTTGGCACACCTATATCTACACCTTCATATTTTCATTTTAGGTACCCAAACTTGCTTGGGTCCTTGATGGTTAGTGCATATGGTTCCTTTTGGAACCCAAATTTGTTTAATAGTAACAACTTTACCATTTGTTTTAATAGTATTGGACCTATAGGCAAAGTTGTTATACCCAATCTTTTCATGTTTGAAATAAGTTATCTTATTTGATGGTTTGCTTGGTGAATTGATAACCCTTTTATTTAGAGGTTTAAGTAAAGAAGTCCAGCCAAGTCTTGATTTATCAAAAATAGTATGTTGGCTTTCAAACATCGTTTTTAATCTTTCTGAACTTACAGTGAATTTGTTAATAAAAGATTTTAGTTGGTTAACTTTTTCACATAAGTTTTGATTTTCTTCAATTAAATTCTGATTTTTCTGAATCAATTCTTCTGAATTTAATCTTAAGTGTTCATTCTCAGAATTTAATTTGTCTTTCATTTCAGCAGTAGAATTTCTTTCTTCTGACATTTTCAGATGTAGCCTTTTAGTCTTTAAACTAAGCTTCTTGTATTCTAAGTATAAATCAGAAAATACATCATGAAGTTCATCAAATGTAAAATCAGATTGAGCTTCAGTATGTACTTGATTTTTGAATGAGAAATCACTTTGTATTCGAGTACATACCTCATCTTCATGTGCCACAAAGCATAGATTTTCAATTTCAGTTTGCTGCTCTTCTTCTTCGGAGCTAGTTTCAAATTCACTAGAAATGTTAGTGCATTCATATTTAACTTCAAGCATATTCCAGATTTCCTTAGCAGTTATGCAAAAAGATATGCTATTAAGTTCACTATCATCTAATGCACAATATAGAATATTCATGGCTTTTGCATTTTGCTGAGCCATTTTCTTATCATGATTAGTGTTTGTGTCTAGCCCGTTGACTATGATACTCCATAAATCATAGTCATGTGCTTGAAAGAAAATGTGCATGCGTGCTTTCCAATATGTGTAGTTTATGCCATTAAATAGTGGAGGTCGATCAATTAATTGTTCCTCTCCTAGAAAACTATCTATTTGAGTTGTCATGATCTTTGGCTCTTTGACGGTTAGGTCAAAATCAAAAAGGCAAGGAATTATAGAGCACCTGCTCTGATACCACTTGTTGCCCAAGGTGACAATCCAAGAGGGGGGGTGAATTGGGTTTTTCTAAATTTTTGGTGCTTTAAATGTTTTCTTAGTTAAGTGCGGTGAATGCTTTCTTAAATTACTTGAATGAATTAAACTAGAGTAAAGATGAAAGATAATGCAAGAATAAGCATAAGAACAAGCACAACACAAACACAACGATATATAGTGGTTCGGTGCACCCCAAGGCACCTACGTCCACTCCCCAAGCTTTCCCTTGGGAATTTTACTATAACCCCTCGGATTACAGTAGGATTGTTTTTCGAGCTCACAATCCAAAATCTTTACAATTTGGTTTTTCGGGATCACCAATAACCTATGTTGATTTTACGAGCGCACCAACGAACCTTCACAATTGATTTTACGGGCTCACCAACAAACCTACGTTGGTTTTACGGGTTGACCAACAACCTACGTTGGTTTTACGGGCTTACCAACAACCTACGTTGGTTTTACGAGCTTACCAACAACCTACGTTGGTTTTACGGGCTTACCAACAACCTACGTTGGTTTTACGGGCTTACCAACAACCTACACCATTGGTTTTACGGGCTTACCAACAAACCTTACAACAAGAATAGATAAGTAAAGAATGAAAGCTCCTCAATGAGCAAATAAAACAATTATGAGCAACAAAGAAGAGTTTAGAATATAGTTATCCCTTTAATAAGGCTCTTCTCTTCTTTGTCAAGATTGCTTCACTCTTCAAGGGTTGGTGGAGCTCTTAATGTCTCTTGGAATCTGCTCAACCACTTTCTTTTGGCTCTTGGAATGAAGCTTGCCTTGCTAGAGTTTTCTCTTGAATGCACTTGATGTATTTTCCCAAGCTTACTTCCTCTGATGAATACTCCCTCTTAAATACTTCTCCAACCTCCAAATAGTCCTTCCTGACCGTTGGATTGAAGAAACTAGCCGTTTATAGCTGTTGGGAGTCCAAAAAGCACTTCTGCACAACTAGCCGTTATGCTTCTGCCCGTGCTTGGGTCGACCCAAACTTTTCTGGGGTCGACCCAAACCACTGTTCATCAGACTTGGGTGAACTCAAGCTTTTCTTGGGTCAGCCCTCTTAGAAAATCCAGAACCTTGTATTTCAGCCTTCCTTCACTTGGGTCGACTCAACTCTTTTTGGGTCGACTCAAGGATCAGTTGGGTCGACTCAATTTTTACTTGGGTCGACCCTCTCAGAAATTCCAGAGACTTGTTTTCTTGACATTTCAATCTGGGGTCGACTCAAGTTTGGGTCGACTCAAGGTTGGGTCGACTCAAGGTTGGGTCGACCCAGGGTTGGGTCTACTCAAGTTCAGTTAGGGTCGACCCTCTTACTTTGTGCCAAGTGTTCCAAAGGCGTGCCACTTCGTTCCAAGGCGTGCCAAATGTATCGGGGTCGACTCCAAACTAATTGGGGTCGACTCTAACCATGTTTTTCTGCACTTTGAAGGTTAGTTATGCACATTGAAACAACAATATGATATTCCAAGCAAATTATGATGCATGGCACAATAAAGTTTCATACCCTTAACAGTAGAAATTACCGAATTGCCCTTTTAGGTATTTTTAACGTGAAACTTTGCCAAAATGGATTCTTGAGCTTTCTACCATTCTCTATTACAAATTTTATCTCGTTATCATTTCTTCAGAGTGGTTGTGACCATATATTCTTAATGTATCGTGAATGTATCGAGGGTGTGTCATTTATCAATGATGTATCGAATATTTCTTCCTTACTCACTTATGTACTGGATTAATTGAGTTAATAGCATTAGCACTTCCATATGGCCTCAATGGCTTTGTAAGCATCAAAATAACACTAGGATCCTCACTTTTGCAATGCAATGAAATTTCCTTTTAAGCAACTCAATTTGTGTATCTCTGTTACTCATACTTGACTTGAATGAAAACTACTTCCCTATCAATATACTTTTCTTTTTGCTGATGACAGAAAGGGAGAGAAGAATTAATATAAGAATGCATTGATTGAGGGGGAGAAGTACTATGCAATACCGAAGTAAGAATTAAAAGAGAAAAGTTAAGTATTGGGATCATGCATTTGTTAAATCAAAGATTAGAATTATCATGCTCTGATACATTGGATAAATATAACTCTGATATATTGGATAAATATAACTTTAATGCTTTGATTGAATCAAGCTCTGATACATTGAATGAATAATGGATTGAATGAAAAGATTCAGATTGAGAAACTTTTAAATAGTAAAGAATGAAAGAAATCAAAGAATATTGACACTCTATAAAGACAAGACTACAAGTATATGACTAAAAGCAATTCATTAAGTAAAGTATAAGCAAAACAATTGATTGCATATTATGAATGCTTATACAATTCCAAGTGAAAGGGAAGCCTTAAGTTTGAAGTTTATTGTTCATGTCTTTCAACTTTTGGATAAACTAAATTATCATATATTAAATTAATTTTAATTCTTTTGATTCAATGCCTAGTATGTGTAAATTAATTTGCCTATACTCAGTATTTTATCATCATAAAAAAGGGGAAGATTGTTGAGTGATTGTTGTTTCCTTATTTGATTTTGATGAGCCCAAAACACTTGAGTATATTTCATATTATGCTAATGAATTCAAATAAGTGTTTCAGAGAATATATTATTGAATATGCTAGAATTACTTAAAAAAATGGTTCAGGGATTTTAAGTTCAACCTTTACTATGTTTGGAACCATTTCAACCTTCACCCTGCACTCGAGTTGACTCCGAAGATTCTTGAGTTGACTCTGGTGTTGGAAACCCTGGTGGTCGCATGCATATAATTTTAAAATTTTTACAGTGGAAGCATGAATTAAACTATTTAATTTCTATGCATGCTAGAGATCATATCTCTACAATAAAAATAGATCCAGAACTTTAAACATTTATCCTAAACAAGTAGGCATGATTTTATATCTAATATGTAGTCATGCAGAATTTCAGCAACCTAGTTGATTTCTAATTTTAATTTTTAATAAGATCAGATCTCATACCTTTTTGCTTTGAGAACTTTGATGATGCCTTGATCATCTTGTATAGCCGCACACGTGTCCGGCCTCTACGGATAGTCCATGCGAAGCTCTAGGAAGATCCACAACTGCAGGAGTGCTAGCTCGTGCAGAGGTGCTGCAGTGGCTAAACTTTTCTCCCTCGAAGCACTCAACTTTTGATTCTTCTTCGAGAGGATGAAGGATGGAGATGAAGGAGAAGAAGGAGGAGAGAAGTTTTCAGAATTTAGAACCCTTTCTAAAGACTATCCCATACAAACCCTAAGTGTGGGGGTCCTTTTATAGCCAAAAGACCCCCCACGCCTCACACCTTTTTTGGCCAATAAATTTGGCTGATAAAATTTCCAAAAAATTCTAGTGAATTGGCAGCTAAGAGATGAACAAATTCTCTTTTAATATTGTACCAAGAATTCCTAAAAATTAGAGGGTTACTGTGCCCCAAACTTCAGCTGCACGCCACCCTGCTTGATGCGTCATGCAGTCCCTACAAATTAGGAATTTGATTCCTATCTTTTTAGGAAGATTTGAGGTGCCATATTTTTTTAGAAAATAGCCCCACGCCTCCTCTTTCCTCATGCCAAAAATTGGCCAAAAATAAAGAGGATAGGCACCACTGCTTTTAGGGATAAGGATGAGGTGTCTTTCTTCTCCAAGAAAGAAAGCTAGGGTCCTAAATTTTAGGAATTCTTCTCCATGATAAATTTTGATTATTTGGACTCTTAATCCACATCAAATAAGGACTTTTAATTGACTTGACTTAATCCCAATCCAATTGGGTCAAGTTCGATCAATTAGGTTATGCCCAATCGGCTCGGGTCGAACCCGATCGAATTAGGTCAAACCCTAATTTAGCCCAAATTAAGTCTAATTCAATTTGGCTTAATTAAAATCCAATAATTCAATCAAATTAAATTTATTAGTAATCCAATTACTAATTAATCCTCCAATAATTCAATAATTATTTTAATGCAACTTTTGCTTAGGATAATTTGTCAATCGAATTGACCAAATTACCCCTGAATGATTCTTTATCATCAATCAGCCATTTGATCAACCTAAAAACTTCTATGCGTGTGACCCCATAGGTTCGAACTTAAGCTGGTAGCACAAGAATAACTTCTTGTACTAATCGAAATGACCATCTAGCAATGGTATCCGACATCCGGATAGGCCGAATGATTGCAAAGCAACATTCAAGAACCCTTGGACTATGGTTACGGTATAATTTATCCCTATGACTCCTAATGCCAGGATGACTTCAGAGTTCTGTCAACTCTGTAATAAGTGCATCCATGATGTGATTCAACTTTGGAAATCCTGTGACTCCTCACATGGATTACCCTGGCCAAGGTTTTGCTAAATTGAACACAAGGCATTATCTCCTGTTTTCAGAAGGGGTCAATTCCATCTTGACTCACAACTGACTATGCAAGTACTTGACTGTACCCAGTGACCTTCCGTCACTGAATTAGAAATTCAGGTAGTCCGGTACCAAAGTACAGTGAGTTGCTTGCTTGTTAGTCACAGATTGCGGTGTCAGGTCAGAAGGCCAAACTTATACCCATATCCACTCGGAACATCTTTTGACAGTAGAGCATTCCAGAATTGGTCACGTTCAGTGAAATGTACTCCTACACTTCACCTGTGTGACATATCAGTGTCTCCACACTTCTTGGTTAAGAGGACAACCAACGTATATGTCACACAATGACTTAATCTCGATAATGATGTCGTCCTAGTAACAGCATATCATTTGATCGCGAACAGTTTTAAAGACTTGAAGATAAATCCTTCTTTATCATAAAACAAGTCCTAAGGATTTCATCATATAAAAGTTCATTTGAAGATATACAATGAAATGATGAATAATGCTAAATAACACTTTATTAATTTATCAATTCATTTACAAAATTCAATCATCAATATGCTGACGATTGACATTTAGGATACTATTCTCAACAACTCCCACTTAGCCTAAAGCCAATCGGCACAGTATCTAATACATATCTTCGACTTGTGTTCGTTGAACTCTTTGATGCCGAGGACTTTGGTAAATGGATCAGCCAGATTTTCTTTTGTATCAATCTTCTGAAGATCAATGTCACCTCATTCAACGATCTCTCGAACCAGGAGGTAGCGATGTAGAATATGCTTGGTCCGCTGATGTGCTTTGGGTTCTCTTGCTTGAGCTATGGCTCCAGTGTTGTCACAAAATATAGTCACTGGACTATCAATGGAGGGTGTCACTCCAAGCTCAGTGATGAACTTCCGCAACCATACAGCTTCCTTGGCGGCATCAGATGTTATGATGTATTCTGCTTCACATGTAGAATCTGCCACTATATGCTGCTTGGAACTCTTCCAGCAGATGGCCCCACCCTTAAGAGTAAAGATATATCCCGATACGCTCTTGCTATCATCTTGATCTGACTGAAAACTTGAATCGGTATATCCCTCAAGTTTTAAGTCAGAATCACCGTAAACAAGCCATTGGTCTTTAGTATTTCTCAAATACTTAAGGATGGTTTTTACAACCTTCCAGTGGTTGCTACCTGGATCAGACTGGTATTTGCTCACTACTCCTAGTGAGTATGCCACGTCTGGTCTAGTACATGTCATGGCATACATTATAGATCTCACTGCCAAAGCATATGGAATTCTATCCATACTCTTTCTTTCTTGAGGGGTTGTCAGACAATCCCTCTTAGAGAGGTTAATTCCATGGCCCATCGGAAGATAGCCTTTCTTGGAATTAATCATACTGAATCTCTTCAGTATAGTATCAATGTATGTGGATTGGGATAATCCAAGCAATCTTCTAGGTCTATCTCTATAAATCTTCATCCCTAGGATGTAAGATACTTCTCCCAAATCCTTAATGGCAAATTGAGATGATAGCCAAACCTTTATTCCTTGTAATGCAGGAATATCATTTCCGATTAGAAGAATGTCATCCACATACAAAACAAGAAATATAATAATGGAACCATTTGCCCATTTATAAATGCAAGGTTCCTCTTCATTCTTAATGAAGCCATACGATTTGATCACCTTATCAAATCGTATGTTCCAACTCCGTGAAGCTTGCTTTAATCCATAAATGAATTTTTGAAGCTTGCACACCTTAGACTCATCTGTAGATATATAACCTTCAGGTTGCATCATATACACCTCCTCTTCTAAATCTCCATTTAGAAAAGCGGTCTTTACATCCATTTGCCAGATTTCATAATCTAAGTGTGCTGCTATCGCAAGCATAATCCGAATGGATTTGAGCATTGCCACAGGAGAAAACATCTCATCATAGTCAATACCATAATGCTGACGATATCCTTTAGCAACCAGATGGGCTTTATAGGTCTCTATCTTTCCGTCTGCGCCCCGTTTTCTTTTGAAAATCCACTTACACCCTATGGGTTTAATCCCTTCGGGTGGATCAATTAATGTCCATACATCATTGACCTTCATGGATTCCATTTCGGATTGCATGGCTCCAAGCCATGCATCAGAGTCATACCTCTGCATTGCATCCATGTAGGTGATCGGATCCTCATCGTTTTCATCAAATTCGATAGGATCCTCGTCTCGGACCAAGAAACCATAGTATCTGTCCGGCTGACATGGTACTCTACCTGATCACCTTAATGGTGCATCTAAGATGGGTTCTGGATATGATCTAATCAAATCCGACTCAATTGGTTCAGTGGATGGTGTCGGATCTTCTACATGTTGAACTTTCCTAAGTTTAACATTAGAGCTATTAGTTCCTTCACTAAGGAATTCTTTCTCTAAGAAAACATCTCTATTGCTTACGAACAACTTTTGTTCTTCAGCAAGGTAGAAATAATATCCTTTAGTTTCTTTAGGGTAACCGACAAAGAAACATTTGTCAAACTTGGGTTCAAGTTTGTCTGTCTTCAAATGTTTGACGTACGCTGGACACCCCCAAACCCTAAGATGATAGAGTACCGATTTCCGTCTCGTCCACATCTCATGTGGTGTTTTATTCACAGATTTACTTGAAACCTTATTAAGTATATAACAGGCTGACTCAAGTGCATATCCCCAAAAGGATATGGGCAGATCAGCAAACCCCATCATGGATCGAACCATATCTAATAGAGTTCGATTTCTTCTTTCTGACATGCCGTTATACTGCGGTGTACCAAGAGGAGTCCATTGGGAAAGAATCCCATTCTCTTTCAGATATATCAAAAACTCATTGGAAAAGTATTCACCCCGTCGATCTGACCGAAGAGTTTTAATACTCTTTCCAGTTTGTTTTTCTACTTCATTACGATACAATTTAAACATTTCAAATGCTTCAGATTTATGTCTCATTAAATAGACATAACCATACCTCGAAAGGTCGTCTGTGAAAGTAATGAAATATGCATATCCGCCTCTAACATTTGTGCTCATTGGCCCACATACATCATAATGTACTAGGGTCAATAAGTCATTGGCTCGTTCACCTTTTCCAGTAAAAGGTGACTTGGTCATCTTACCAAAAGGCATGATTCACAGGTTGTTAATGATTCACAATCATTAACATTGAGGATTCCCTCTTTATTTAACCTGTTTATCCTGTTCTTGTTAATATGACCTAGCCTATGATGCCAAAGGTAGACATCCGTGACATTATCTATTCTAGGGCGCTTATTGGACTTGTACATTACATGAACAGGCTGTGATAATATGTAAATTCCATTACTCAATTGTCCATGCATTACAGTAACACCATTCATAACGATATCACAGTAAATATTTTTTCTTGAAATCTCATAACCGTTCATGGCCAAAAGGCCTCCAGAAATTACATTCAATAGAAAAGGACAAAAGTGACAGTCACTTAAGACTATTATTTGAGAATTGAATACAAGTTTCAGAATCCCTAAAGCTAGAACTGGAACTGATCTTCCATCTTCAACATTTAGGAACCTTTCACTTTCTTCAAATCTCTCACTGACCTGTAGTCCCTGCAACGAATTACAAATATTAAAAGGACTTCCGGTATTCAATACCCAGGTCGAATTATCACATATTGAGAAATTACAAGGTGTTATCATATAAGTACCTTGATCTGCAACTGATTGCATCTTTTTATTTGGCCTGTTCGGGTCAAAAGAGACAATGTACTGAGGACAGTTCCTCTTCCAATGCCTTTGCTTCTTACAGTAGAAGCACTCTGCCTTACTCTGATCAATCTTCTTCTTCTTAGTCTGACTTTGCTCAGCACGATGCACGTTTTTCTTTTAATTTTTGTTTTTCTTCTTCCCGTTCTTAAAAGGACCACGACCCTTGGACGAACCTCCCACTAAATTCACCGACCCTTTTAGGAGTTGGTGATCCTTCTCAAAAGTTTGTAGTAAGCCCAACAATTGGTGATAATTTACTACCGATTTTGTCATACGAAAATTGGTGAGAAATGGACGGTACGAACCAGGAAGAGAGTTCAGTATAGTATCTTTTCCCAATTGATCATGAAGGGGAAAACCGAGAGCGCTCAGGCGCTCGATCAACTCAATCATGTACAATACATGATCAGTCACCGATGCCCCATCCTTCATCCGTGTGCTGAAAATAGCATAACTAGTCTTGTGCCTTTCAACGTCGTCGGAAGTGCCAAAAGATTCGTTCAACACTTGAACAATTTCTTCAGGCTGGGCATTCTCGAACCGACGACTGAACTCATCACTTATTGCAGCAAGCATAATGCATCGGACAGTGATACGGTCATTGAGCCACTTCTGATAAGTTTCTCTGATCGTACCCCGTGCATTACCAGCAGGCTGCTCAGGTGCTGGATCCGTTATCACATAAAGGATCCGTCATGCTCTAGCACAATCTTAAGTTTCCTAAGCCAGTTATTGAAATTGGGTCCAGTCAACTTGTCATTATCCAACAATGAACGAAGTGATAGTGGCCATTTCTGCATAAAAAGAAAATTGGCTATCAGTATATGAATTGACAATACCCTAAAGATTTAGACTTTGGTCTAAAGGTCCTCCCACTATTTTATACAAATTTGTAGCCTCTACCTCAAATTCGAAGAATTATACTTAAATCTTTAGTGAGCACTAGAACCCAATTGATCGCATATGGGCCCGAGTGTGGCTCGGCCAACCCATATGCATCTATTGGTAGGTTCTGAATCAATTGTTTCACCAAACAATTTCTAGTGATAATTTTGCCCTAGTCTCTTTGGCAGGCATGTGGCGCCTCCACCGAAAATTCTGGTTAGGTCCAACCATTAAATGATAGGGTTCCGTGTAATCAACTAATAGATGACCAAGCCCGAGTGTGGCTCGGCCCACCTGACCACCTATTGAAGGTACACTCGACTCATCATATATCAAATGACAATTTCAATGCCCGATAAGCATTAGGCGTGTGGCGCCTTTAATGATTATCGAAACATTGGACTCATTATCATCTAACTTCATGGGAGGCTATGACCTAGTTATCCCCATAACTATTTTATTTTAAGAATCTAATAATTTTAGAAGATTAAATTAGGATAGATAAAAAGATCCAGTTAACCTAAATTCTTCCACTGACTTCACCAAGTCAGATTATAAAGAATTAGATTCAAACCGGTTTAAGGAGGCACCTAAATCAGTCAAACTGATTTTCCTTACAGGCATGGGTTAACTCGAATCATTAAATGATCCAATCAAAAATGATTGACCAAATCGGCCAAGTAAGTGAGATCGGTGGAAGGGATATGCCATTAACTCGACAAAGACGCGTCAGTGCGAGTAGCTCCCAATTAAAAACCACCGATCGAGTCTGCCAAACTTACTTTAGACACCGATTGGTTAATCAATTTTGATTTTGACCATCCTAATGACTCGGGCTCAACCACGAAGCCTAAATCAAGTTCCATCTTGGTCTAATCAAAGACATGGAATTGATCAATCTACAACTATTGTATTTGACCTAGAGTTTTCTTGACCTAATATAGTTACTACTTAATTAGATTTGATCAATTAACTCTAACTGGACCATGTTTGATTCTAACCCTAGGTCTAACCCAATCTTAAGAACTTGATTTGAGCAAACCCAAATGCCCCATGAATTACGCAATGTCATTGAATTGAGTTCACAATTCTAGATCTAGGTTTTCATCATCACTTAATTCTTAACTAAGTGTAAGTTTATGAAAATTCAAATCATTGCATTATTCTTAATTACATACTAACTACAAAGTTTCAGTTCTTAAAACTTATTTTTCAGATCTGAGATTTGTAATTAATCATGTTAAAATTCAGATTTAATTCATGTTTAAATCTTAGATGATTTATGTCCATATATCACATATACAAACTCATATGAATTAACTTAAACAACATACATCATATGCATTTGTTTTCAGATTTGATTTGTCAT
This sequence comes from Phoenix dactylifera, assembly GCF_051530095.1. Taxonomy (NCBI): domain Eukaryota; kingdom Viridiplantae; phylum Streptophyta; class Magnoliopsida; order Arecales; family Arecaceae; genus Phoenix; species Phoenix dactylifera. The sequence continues at coordinate 33,128,425 of NC_143193.1, read as the reverse complement.
ACAAAATCAGAAAATAAATGAATTATAAATTTTATTTAGATCTAATCTAAACAAGTTTATGATTTCAGATTTATTCATGTTCTTTATATCACATATACATCAACATGAATTTACCTAGATCTCATGCATCACATGCATTCTATTTTTCAGATCTAATTAATCATGTAAAAATAGCAACTAAATCAATCATAAATCTCTTTTAAATCTGATCTAAACATATCCAAAATTTTAGATTTAATTACAAAGATTAAAACTACTTTTAATCTTCTTTTTGTGGTTCATCTTCAAGGATTGAATCACAGTGGCACCCCTATACGCCATAAGAGATCCCATTAAATGGCAAAAGAGGGTTATGAACCCTTCTTTCTCCAATGACCGGACGGCCTGGTGATCATTCCAATCAGATTACTTGACTACTAGGATTAGAAAACTTGTTTTAGGCATAAATATTTAAACTACTTTGAACCTGGTTCTGATACCACTGTTGAAAATCCTGGTGGTCGCATGCATATAATTTTAAAAATTTTACAGCGGAAGCATGAATTAAACTATTTAATTTTTATGCATGCTAGAGATCATATCTCTACAACAAAAATAGATCCAAAATTTTAAACATTTATCCTAAACAAGTAGGCATGATTCTATGTCTAACATGTAGTCATGTAGAATTTCAGCAACCTAGTTGATTTCTAATTTTAATTTTTAATGAGATCAGATCTCATACCTTTTTGCTTTGAGAACTTTGATGATGCCTTGATCACCTCGTATAGCCGCACACGTGTCCGGCCTCTACGGATAGTCCACGCGAAGCTCTAGGAAGATCCACAGCTGTAGGAGTGCTAGCTCGTGCAGAGGTGCTGCAGTTTGAACTTTTCTCCCTTGAAGCACTCAACTTTTGATTCTTCTTCGAGAGAATGAAGGATGGAGATGAAGGAGAAGAAGGAGGAGAGAAGGTGGCTGGCTCTCAGAATTTTTTCAGAATTTATAACCTTTTCTAAAGACCATCCCATACAAACCCTAAGTGTGGGGGTACTTTTATAGCCAAAAGACCCCCCACGCCTCACACCTCTTTTGGCCAACGAATTTGGCTGATAAAATTCTCAACAAATTCTGGTGAATTGGCAGCTAAGAGATGAACAAATTCTCTTTTTAATCTTGTGCCAAGAATCCCTAAAAATTAGGGGGTTATTGCACCCCAAACTTCAGCTGCACGCCACCCTGCTTGATGCGTCATGCAGTCCCTACAAATTAGAGATTTGATTCCTATCTTTTTAGGAAGATTTGAGGCGCCATATTTTTCTAAAAAATAGCCCCACACCTCATCTTTCCACATGCCAAAAATTGGCCAAAAATAAAGAGGATAGGCACCATTGCTTTTAGGGATAAGGATGAGGTATCTTTCTTCTCCAAGAAAGAAAGCTAGGGTCCTAAATTTTAGAAATTCTTCTCCATGATAAATTCTGATTATTTGGACTCTTAATCCTCATCAAATAAGGACTCTTAATTGACTTGAGTCAATCCCAATCCAATTGGGTCAAGTTCGATCAATTAGGTTATGCCCAATCGGCTCGGGTCGAACCCGATCGAATTAGGTCAAACCCTAATTTAGCCCAAATTGAATCTAATTCAATTTGGCTTAATTAAAGTCTAATAATTCAATCAAATTGAATTTATTAGTAATCCAATTACTAATTAATCCTTCAATAATTCAATAATTATTTTAATGCAACTTTTGCTTAGGATAACTTGTCAATCGAATTGACCAAATTATCCCTGAATGATTCTTAATCATCAATCAGCCATTTTATCAACCTAGAAACTTCTATGCGTGTGACCCCATAGATTCAAACCTAAGCCGGTAGTACAAGAACAACTTCTTGTACTAATCGAAATGACAATCTAGCAATAGTACCCGACGTCCGGATAGGCCGAATGATTGCAAAGCAACATTCAAGAACCCTTGGACTATGGTTACGGTATAATTTATCCTTATGACTCCTAAATGCCAGGATGACTTCAGAGTTCTGTCAACTCTGTAATAAGTGCATCCATGATGTGATTCAACTTTCGAAATTCTGTGACTCCTCACAAGGATTATCCTGGCCAAGGTTTTGCTAAATCGAACACAAGGCATTGATGACCCAAAGATTGATTCATAAATTGATTTTGATGATCACAAAACCTTGAAGTATAGATACTAATGCTTATGTTGCAAGGAGAAAGATATTTATTTTGCAAGGAACATAGCAAGTTGGGAGAACACAAGAAGGCCTCCAAAGCTCTCAAGTTGGAAGAAAGCTACAATTTATTGGCCCAAAGTTTAAAGTTCAAAGGATTCAAATTGGAGGAGTAAAATCAAAAGAAAAATTCAAAAGAACAGTCTTCGAGTCGACTCCAGTGGAATTCGAGTCGACTCCGGAGAAGTATGAGTCGACTCCGGAGAAGTATGAGTCGACTCCTAGGAGTCACAGGCAGAAAAGTCAGAGAGCAGTTTTCGGGTCTGAGATTCGAGTCGACTCCAGTGGAACGCGAGTCGACTCCGATGGTTGGTAGGTCGACTCCGAAGAAAGCAAGAGTCGACTCTCAGCGGAACACAAGGAAAAAGTCAGAGAGCATTTTTTGGGACTCTGAGATTCGAGTCGACTCCCGCATTGCACGAGTCGACTCCGAGACTCCGCGACCATCAACAGACAGAAAACCAAGTTACTGCCTCTGAGATTCGAGTCGACTCCCAGACAGCTCGAGTCGACTCCAAGGCAGCGCTACACCAAGATGGCAGAAGGTTGTGTTTCACAAACTGAGAGCCGAGTCGACTCCAAGGAAGTTCGAGTCGACTCCAAGACTGGACGAGCCAAAAGACAGAGGATCGGGAGTTCGGGGTCTGAGATTCGAGTCGACTCCCAGGACAGTCGAGTCGACTCGAGAGGACAAAATTCAAAATTGGATCCACGGACTTCAGTGGATGAGCCGACTCCGAAATTGCCAAGTCAGCTCCAGAAGTTGGCGAGTCGACTCCGGGTTAAGACGAGTCGACTCCCAGTCGAGGATGCACCATAATTCAAATTTGGAACAGTGGCCGAGTCGTCTCCAGTAAAGCACGAGTCGACTCCTGCAACAGGCGAGTCGACTCCTGATCGCGCGAGTCGACTCCGATCCCAACGGTAATATTGTCAGGAAGTGCAGACTGTGTCCAACGGCTCTATTTTTGTCTCTAACGGCTAGATTCTTGTTTCCACGCCATCTAAAGCTATAAAAACAAGAGGAGAGCTAGGGGAGAAGGCATGGAAGTGGGAGAGATCATCTAGGAAAGAGATCTCAAAGAGATTACAAAGGAAATCTCCCACAAGCACAAAAGGGCCATCCAAAACGAAATAGAGAGAAGAAGAGCATCCAAGTGAATCCGAAAGCTTCCTCTCCATCCGCGTGCTGCCTCGGGGATCCTCTACTTCATGCCAAATCAGAGGAGGATCAAGTAAAGAAGAAGCCGAGCTCCTCCATCTTCAAAACTCGTTTGAGGGCTTCTCTTTACTCTATTTGTTTATATTGTCATATCTGCTTGTTTAAGAAGCTTTGATTTGTTTTTATTCCTTGTTTTAATATCTTGTAACTTGATTCAATCAAGGGATTGAATCAAGGGGTTAAAGGTTTGTTGGTGAGCCAAAGGGAAAACCAACGGTGTAAGGTTTGTTGGTGAGCCAAAGGGAAAACCAACGGAGATAGGTTTGTTGGTGAGCCAAAGGGGAAAACCAACGGAAATAGGTTTGTTGGTGAGCCGAGGGTAAAACCAACGTGTAAGGGTTTGATTGTGAGCCCGGGAAAACAATCGGGGTTGGTTCTAGTCGGTGAGCCTGGGAAAACCGACCGAGTTCGTTGTGCGCTCGTAAAAACAACAAGTTGGGTTGTGAGCTTGTAAAACAACCGACTGTAATCTGTAGGATTATAGTGAAATTCCCAAGAAGTCTTGGGGAGTGGATGTAGGTGCTGGGGTGCACCGAACCACTATATGTTTGCTGTGTTTGTAATGTTTTTTGTCATTATCTAACTCACACACTTACTCACTTAGATAAATTGCTTGCTTAACTATTATCCGCGAATTCTTGAGTTGCAAGCATACTCAATCAAGTCACATTCTATACATCAAACTGTCGCTAAGTTTAACTTTCACTGCGCATATATACAACTTAGCATAATTAATCAAAAAGTGCTAGAAGTAGCTTAAAAGTTTTAAAAGACCCAATTCACCCCCCCCTCTTGGGTTGTATCTACTGGGCAACAAGTGGTATCAGAGCAGGTGCTCTAAGTTTAATTATTGATCTCACGATCAAGAGCCAAAGATCATGACAAGTCAAATAGATAGTTTTCTAGGAGAAGGACAATCAATTGATACACCTCCACTATTTAATGGCATAAACTATACACATTGGAAAATACGCATGCGCATTTTTATTCAATCACAAAACTATTATTTATGGAAAATCATAACAAATGACCTTCACACACTCTCACAAACTATTAATGAAAAGGACTTAGCACAATTGAACGCTAATGCTATGAACATGTTATATTGTGCTATTCAAGAAACGAAGTTTAATGAAATTTCTGCATGCTTATCTGCTAAGGAGATCTGGGATACTTTAGAAAATACTTATGATAAATCTCAGACTAGCTCACATGTGCTTCAAATATATACTAACAATGAGACTGCAGAAAAGGGTGTTGAATCTCCCTCAGTCGAGTCGACTCTCAAGTTCACCGAGTCGACTCCAATAAGGTCCGAGTCGACTCCGAGGCAAATCAGCTTCCTAAAGACAAAGAAGAAAAGGAAGCAAGAAGAAAGGAAGAAAGAGATAAAAAGGAAGAAAGCCTTGACCAAGAAAGAGTCAAGCCAGAAAATAAAAGTTAGGAGCGACAATGATGATATTAGCTCCAAGAAACTACAAGAGGTAACTGACTTGTGCTTTATGGCACAAGAAGACAAGGTAAAAACTGAATCTACTCTTACATCAAATAATTTTCAAGAAGAATTTTCTTATGATGAATTATTAAATGCTTTTCATGATTTGTATGGTGAATGTAGAAAATTAGCTGTAAAGAATAAAAATCTTAAGAAACTAAATCTGAAAATTTCAAAAGAAAGAAATTCTAATGATGAAATACAAGAGAAACTAAATTCTGAAAATGAATGCTTAAGATCATTTTCAGAAGAATTGATTCAGAAAAATCATAGCTTAATTAAAGAAAATCAAAACTTAAGCGAAGAAATTAATCAATTAAAATCTTGCATTAACAAATTCACCGTAAGCTCAGAAAGATTAAAAATGATGTTTGAAAGCCAACATGCTGATTTTGATAAATCAAAATTTAGCTTGACTCCTTCACTTAGCCATAAATCTCTAGAGAAAAAGGTTATCAATTTACCAAGCAAACCATTAAATAAGATAACTTATTTCAAAAATGAAAAGGATGGGAATAACAACTTTACCTATCGTTCTAGTATAATTAAATCAAATGGTAAAGTTATTACTATTAAACAGATATGGGTTCCAAAAGGAACCATATGTCCTAACTCTCAAGGACTCAAGCAAGCTTGGGTACCCAAAATGAGAAAATGAGGATGTACACATAGGTGTACCAAGGTACCCATGGAACATAAAGAAACTTAAAAAGTTATTAACAAAAAAAAATAATAATAAAATCAGTAATTCTTGCATCTCATCATTATTTGTGCTTTAGTATTTGATATGATTTGCTAGTAGTGATCAATTTTGTGATATAGAAAATACTTTTGGAAATATAATCAAATCATTTCATTTTACTCACTAGTGGATAAGGTGCTAAATGATTAATCAACTTATTAAGAATAACTCTATGAATTCTCTATATGCTTGATTGAGAGTTTTTATCTATGGCATTATTGTTTATTGGTCATAGATATGATAATGTGTACTTGGTATGCTTTTGAATATATGCACTATGAATACCAAGATTAAAGAAACCATATTTGGCATATGAAATCAGCTCATGCTAGTATGTACTTAATCTCAAAAGACCTTGCCATAGGCTTACTTAGATTATCCTCTTAAAGGTCAAAGTTTTACTATGCATGCTAACTAAGGAAACAAACAAAAATAATTTCTAAATCTAGAGATGTTGTTTCCAACACTAATTTTTCAAAAGCTTACATTAGCCTTGTTCTTGGCACTCAAATTGAAATATTTTCTGCATTGGCACAAACTCACAAAAAGCGATCAGATGATAAAGGTTTGCAAACTATGAATCACGGCATAGTTTTGAAAACCAATTTTTGTGTTAAGTTGTGCACAGAAAATAATATTGAATACAATTCTTTCTGCACCAAGAACACTATAGGTAAAATAGGATTGATAGAATCTTTGAAGAATTGAAAAAGGCAACGTTGTATGATAGTCATCTACTTAAAATGACTTTTAAAAGCTATCATCACTGCTTGTCATACATATGACTTCTATTAGATCTATCTTTGATGAAAACTTCTTTTGATCTTCTGAAAAATAGAAAACGAACTATTGCGTATCTCTCATATTTTTCAGTCGTACATGTTATGCTTGATATGTTCTCTTGAAAAATAATGCCAAATCTAATAAAGATATTTCTATCCTTGGATATCATTCATCAAGCAATGCATATAGAACATTCATGAAAAATTCTAGATGTAGAAGTATCAATTCATTTTATTCTTTATGAGACTAATGATCTATTATCAAAATACTAAAATCAAATTATATGGTTAAATCTTTTACATATAACAATCTGAAAAACTTGTTAATTAGAACCAAATTGGATTTTTCAGATATACACTTAATGATGACTACTAAAAGATTAAATCAAGAAAAGATGAAATAGATCGTGATAAGATTCTTGCATGATTAGAAGTAAAAATCACCTTTATCATTTGTTTGCTTTATAAACGTTATATCCTATCAAATGAGTGTGTAGAATGGACTCCTATGTGCTTACTTTATATATGTTAGATAACTACCATATTTGAAAACACTCATTACAAATATGATAAAGCATTATATGATTTGAAACAAGCATCAAAAGCATGATATAAAAGCTTAAGCAACCTTTTTGATAGAAAGTAATAATGATAAATCTATGTATCAAAAGGAAGAATTTGTGACATTATTTTTGGTTCTACTAATGAAGATTTATATTTTTACTAAGCTCATACAAGGTGAGTTTGAAATATATATGATGAATGAATTAACATCTTCTCTCAAACTCCAAATTAAGACAAACAGGAAAGGGGATCTTCATTGACCAACGTTAGTCCACAAGAAAATCCTTATAGAAGATTGGCATGAAGAAGGTATATCTATGACCCCATCTTGTAGAATTTGAAAAGGATGAGCAAAGTAGATCTATTGTTTAAAGCTGTATTGAAGCATGATAGAATAATTATTTTATCATACAGCTAGTAGACCTGAATGTATGCTTATTATGTGACCTTGTGCAAGACTTCAATCTAACTTTAATTAATCATATTTTATTGATAACAAATAAATCATAATCTGAATTTTGATAGAAACAAATGTTTAAGATAAATTGATTAAAACATAGTTAACATATCTTATTGATAATTATCTTAAGCAAATAGAATCTAAACTAAATTGACTTAAACTATCTTGGTTAATGAATCTATCTCTTTAGTTCAAATGATATGTGCTTGCTTATATTTAGGCAATCTCTTGAGTAAAGTGACTCAACATGCAACTATTGTCATATCTTATATTGAGTCATCTAGTTAAAAAATATATATGTTGGATGAATGCTTTGTATCTTAAAGAAACTAATGACCTTCCTTCAAGAAAGAAAAATGAGAGATTTCAACTTGAAGGATATCTTCATGTAAGATACACTAAACATTTACATGCAAACAAGAGAGAGGATCTTCTTCAGCCAAAAGTTCACACATAAGAAATCTAGTTTGGCTTGAAGAACATATAATGAATAGGTAATTTAGATACCTTTCTCACAAATTAGTTGAGCAAAGTCAGTAACTTAAATCTTATTATGGCATGATTAAATTCTTTAATTATTAATTTTTGATATCATGTCTATATGTGTATTGACTGACTTATACTTTTAGAAATTATTTCATGGTTTGCCCAAACTAAAATATATCTTTGCCTATGTCATAACCATGAAATACACAAGTATATGCTTAAAATGTTGATGTAAAATAACTTGTGAGAAGTTATGAAACCTTGAGCATAATGAAAATATTGTTTGCATGATATACATATATATGATACGTAAGATTAATTCTCTATTCTGCTCTCTCATGAAAATTACTTGAGAATAACAAAAAGAGAGAGAGATAAAGAAAAGAAAATGGATATTATTCAAGAGAAGTAAAATCCAAGTAGAGGCAAACACTTCAACCTTAAGGAAAAGCAAAACAAACTTAATATATTCGACACATTTGTGAGACTTGTGTGAGCATTCTTTTGGAAGGGATAAAATCCATAATTAATTACACTTAAATAGGGAGGTTTTGAAGTAAACATTTTAACCTTTCTATATTGCTCATCATAGGGATGGTGCCAATGGGGAGGCTAGTGGTAGTACCCGGCACTATTTGACCCAACTATTCGGTGTAGGGCATATTAGGGACGGCACAAGAGGGAGGCTAGTGGTAGTACCTCGTGCCCCTTCCCAACTCCACCGGATAGGGAGCAAATAGAGTATAGAGCATAAGAAAATAAAAATGAAAGACAAAGTAAATGAAAATATATAAGAATAATCAAGTCAAATTTTTAATCACTTGAAAACACACTTTAAGGATGAAATCAGTGCAAGATAATGTTTAAATAAGGGGAGTTTATTTGAAAAGAATTGATTTTGATCCTTGACATGCTTGTTCTTAATATTTTAATGCATGACTTAACACATAATATATTTTGCATGTGGCATGATGTTTTAAATTATGGGTTCTCAATGTTTTACAATGCTTCATGCTTGGATAATTTGATTGAATATTTGGAATACTATATAAAATTTTTTTTATTAAAAAGAAATTTCAGATTTGTCATTCACAATCATCGTTAAAATCTGAAAGGTGAATAAATTTGTAAAAAGGAGAAGAGAAGGATATTTCTATTTAGGCAAAATGAACTGAGTTTGTTCTATCCTTCAACTTTCTTAACTTTGGTATATAATGTGCTAAACATAAATACAAATATTCTGAATATCCTCTTATATGTGTGAAATATGTGTCTTCAATCATAATGATTTAAGATGAGCTACAATGTGGAAGATCCATATCTCAAATTATGACTTTGAAAGCCTCTATTGAAAATCTTTATGAAATTCAGAATCTGATTTTGTATAAAAGCTTAAATTCAATATGATTTCTAAATAAAATCTTAATTTAAGAAAAACAGAATTAATTTTGATGCCTTGGTTGGTTGCTCCGGTACGCATCCGAAACATATCTTTTCTTATCGTTAAAATGTACTAATATTGGTCTAAATGATGTGTCTTTCAATGATCTTGATTACAAGCAATTTTTTTTTATGATTCTATTTTGATATTAAAAAAAAGGATTTATTGTGTCTCATGTATACATTGCTGAAAAACTATGATTAAGAAATTGAGTTCTATAAATATATATACCTCAATGATCATCTATATGTTTTTCTCCCCTACATTATTAAAAAACTTCCATCAATAGAGTGAATGATCTTAAAACTAGAAATATTTCAGCTCACTCAAATGATTCTAAAAGAAAGAAAATGTAAATGCGGTTGAAAGAAACTAAGCTTCTAATGAATCATTTTCTGATTGATATTTCTATACATTTTCACTAAGATTAAGAGAAAGCATAACTTGTTCGTAAAGGATTAGAAAGAGTAATTACTACAAATTTTGGAATAATACTAGATTACTCTACATTCTCGATATTACAGGATTTCAGTGTTATTCATGTTTATCACTATAATCTGAAATTCAACAATTTAAAATGATTAAAGAAGAATGCATCTTTTGAGGGGGAGCTTTAGATATTCAGTATCCTATCCCAAAGACACTTTATTTTGATGCATGCTTTGAATTTTATGGATTGATTTTGATGAACCTCCTTATATTGCAAGACATGCTTTAATTACCTTAAGATGAGTTCTATAAAGGTTGTCTTATCTCAAACCTTGAGTCTTATGAAAATAAGCTGAAACTTATAGAAAATATATTTTTGAGATTGACAATTTTGTTGAACATTATCTTAGGATTCTAAACTCTTAAATGGAATGATCAATTGAGGGGGAGAAAGAAAATTTCAGAAGGAGAGGTCTTATTGGACTTAATTGCATAAATCTATAGCTAAAGGAGAGAGAAAGAATACTAAATGAAAAATGATCCTAATACTCTCCAATATGTATCATCTGAAATTTAAATCTGAAAATCTTTATGATACACCTTGAGGCGTGTTATTTGGTTAGTATATCTTATGCATCACTCATGAACCAAATTACAAATCTTAAGAGCCTCTAATTTAATAAAACAGGGGGAGAACAATGTATTAAATTTTCTTGAGTATCTCTTAGAAAATCTATTTTGAACCTCACTAATGAGTTTTAATTGACTTGCTCTTTAGAACTTCTATTTTGTGCCAATTCATTATTTTATGTATCAAATTGTGCTTATTTTCTAAAGGAATAAAAGAAAGTCTTTAAAAGAGCTCAAAGATGTATCAAAAATTGCATAAACTCATATTTTAGTATTTGTGCCCCCAATGCTCTTATTATCATAAAAGAACTTTGAAGTCATTAAGAATTAATGATCCAACATGATGATATGTTTTTCCAAATATATAAGTTTTGATCTTTTACTCTGAAAATTAATTAAATTGCTCTCATGTTGATAAAATACTTAATAGATTGGGCAAAAGGTCTTAAATGAACAAGCTTTCATACTTAGTGAAGAGAGGTTAGATTTCCACTCATATTTTTCCTTGACTATCATTTGTGGTACTTCTTGAATTAACCTAAGGAAGATTCCACCTACACTTGATTAGAAAACTATCTGTGGTATCAAATTAAAAAAACCTCTTGAATTCACACTCGATGTGTTCTGCTCTGATCTGTGTACTTAATGTTTCACTATCTTTTTGATGTTGTCAAAAAGGGGGAGAAATATCTAAGTATATGCTATATACTCAGAATGCTTTATTACTTTGAATTGAATACAAATCAGCTTAAAATTTAAATATGTTGATTGTGTTAAGCTGATTAAATCTAAAGCATTATCATGAAGTATGTTTTTAAATATATATGTTTTCTACTTCATGCAACTTAGCTATGTATTACTTCTAGAAATCAATATCTTTTATATTGCATATACTCCAAGTTTTGTCATCATCAAAAAGGGGGAGATTGATGACCCAAAGATTGATTCATAAATTGATTTTGATGATCACAAAACCTTGAAGTATAGATACTAATGCTTATGTTGCAAGGAGAAAGATATTTATTTTGCAAGGAACATAGCAAGTTGGGAGAACACAAGAAGGCCTCCAAAGCTCTCAAGTTGGAAGAAAGCTACAATTTATTGGCCCAAAGTTTAAAGTTCAAAGGATTCAAATTGGAGGAGTAAAATCAAAAGAAAAATTCAAAAGAACAGTCTTCGAGTCGACTCCAGTGGAATTCGAGTCGACTCCGGAGAAGTATGAGTCGACTCCGGAGAAGTATGAGTCGACTCCTAGGAGTCACAGGCAGAAAAGTCAGAGAGCAGTTTTCGGGTCTGAGATTCGAGTCGACTCCAGTGGAACGCGAGTCGACTCCGATGGTTGGTAGGTCGACTCCGAAGAAAGCAAGAGTCGACTCTCAGCGGAACACAAGGAAAAAGTCAGAGAGCATTTTTTGGGACTCTGAGATTCGAGTCGACTCCCGCATTGCACGAGTCGACTCCGAGACTCCGCGACCATCAACAGACAGAAAACCAAGTTACTGCCTCTGAGATTCGAGTCGACTCCCAGACAGCTCGAGTCGACTCCAAGGCAGCGCTACACCAAGATGGCAGAAGGTTGTGTTTCACAAACTGAGAGCCGAGTCGACTCCAAGGAAGTTCGAGTCGACTCCAAGACTGGACGAGCCAAAAGACAGAGGATCGGGAGTTCGGGGTCTGAGATTCGAGTCGACTCCCAGGACAGTCGAGTCGACTCGAGAGGACAAAATTCAAAATTGGATCCACGGACTTCAGTGGATGAGCCGACTCCGAAATTGCCAAGTCAGCTCCAGAAGTTGGCGAGTCGACTCCGGGTTAAGACGAGTCGACTCCCAGTCGAGGATGCACCATAATTCAAATTTGGAACAGTGGCCGAGTCGTCTCCAGTAAAGCACGAGTCGACTCCTGCAACAGGCGAGTCGACTCCTGATCGCGCGAGTCGACTCCGATCCCAACGGTAATATTGTCAGGAAGTGCAGACTGTGTCCAACGGCTCTATTTTTGTCTCTAACGGCTAGATTCTTGTTTCCACGCCATCTAAAGCTATAAAAACAAGAGGAGAGCTAGGGGAGAAGGCATGGAAGTGGGAGAGATCATCTAGGAAAGAGATCTCAAAGAGATTACAAAGGAAATCTCCCACAAGCACAAAAGGGCCATCCAAAACGAAATAGAGAGAAGAAGAGCATCCAAGTGAATCCGAAAGCTTCCTCTCCATCCGCGTGCTGCCTCGGGGATCCTCTACTTCATGCCAAATCAGAGGAGGATCAAGTAAAGAAGAAGCCGAGCTCCTCCATCTTCAAAACTCGTTTGAGGGCTTCTCTTTACTCTATTTGTTTATATTGTCATATCTGCTTGTTTAAGAAGCTTTGATTTGTTTTTATTCCTTGTTTTAATATCTTGTAACTTGATTCAATCAAGGGATTGAATCAAGGGGTTAAAGGTTTGTTGGTGAGCCAAAGGGAAAACCAACGGTGTAAGGTTTGTTGGTGAGCCAAAGGGAAAACCAACGGAGATAGGTTTGTTGGTGAGCCAAAGGGGAAAACCAACGGAAATAGGTTTGTTGGTGAGCCGAGGGTAAAACCAACGTGTAAGGGTTTGATTGTGAGCCCGGGAAAACAATCGGGGTTGGTTCTAGTCGGTGAGCCTGGGAAAACCGACCGAGTTCGTTGTGCGCTCGTAAAAACAACAAGTTGGGTTGTGAGCTTGTAAAACAACCGACTGTAATCTGTAGGATTATAGTGAAATTCCCAAGAAGTCTTGGGGAGTGGATGTAGGTGCTGGGGTGCACCGAACCACTATATGTTTGCTGTGTTTGTAATGTTTTTTGTCATTATCTAACTCACACACTTACTCACTTAGATAAATTGCTTGCTTAACTATTATCCGCGAATTCTTGAGTTGCAAGCATACTCAATCAAGTCACATTCTATACATCAAACTGTCGCTAAGTTTAACTTTCACTGCGCATATATACAACTTAGCATAATTAATCAAAAAGTGCTAGAAGTAGCTTAAAAGTTTTAAAAGACCCAATTCACCCCCCCCTCTTGGGTTGTATCTACTGGGCAACAGGCATTATCTCCTGTTTTCAGAAGGGGTCAATTCCATCTTGACTCACAACTGACTACGCAAGTACTTGACTGTACCCAGTGACCTTCCGTCACTGAATTAGAAATTCAGGTAATCCGGTACCAAAGTACAGTGAGTTACTTGCTAGTCACAGGTTGCGGTCTCAGATCAGAGGGCTAAACTTATACCCATATCCACTCAGAACATTTTTTGATAGTAGAGCGTTCCGGAATTGGTCATGTTCAGTGAAATGTACTCCTACACTTCATCTGTGTGACATATCAGTGTCTCCACACTTCTTGGTTAAGAGGACAACCAACGTATATGTCACACAACGATCTTATCTCGATAATGCTGTCGTCCTAGTAACAGCATATCATTTAATCGCGAACAGTTTTAAGGACTTGAAGATAAATCCTCCTTTATCATAAAACAAGTCCTAAGGACTTCATCATATAAAAGTTCATTTGAAGATGTACAATGAAATGATGAATAATGCCAAATAACACTTTATTAATTTGTCAATTCATTTACAAAATTCAATCATCAACATGCTGATGATTGACATTTAGGATACAATTCCCAACATCTGGCACAAAGGCTGCTAACTGGCACGCCCTCGAGCCGACTCCCAATCTGGGCGAGTCGACTCCTGATAGATTGACAGAAAGCAGGATTTCTGAGTGCAGAACGCAAGTCGACTCCGACTGAGACCGAGCCGACTCTTAGAGCAAAGACAGAGAAGTATTTTCTAAGATACAGTGCCCAAGTCGACTCCAATTGTGGGCGAGTTGACTCCTATGAAAAGACAGAAGACCCATTTTCAAGTCAACTGATATCGAGTCGTCTCCAACTGATACCGAGTCGACTCTTGCGAAAAGACAGAAGACTTATTTTTAAGCCAACTGATACCGAGTCGACTCCAGCTATGGACGAGTCAACTGCGACAAGAATGACAGAAGAATATTTTCTACGGCAGTGACATCGAGTCGACTCCTGTTGAGGCCGAGTCGACTCCAAGGACCAAGTCAGAGATCTAGTCTTTAAAGCTTCTGATACCGAGTCGACTCCAACTGTGGACGAGCCGACTCTAACAAGAAAGACAGAAAGTCAGTTTCTGATACACTGAGACCGAGTCGACTCCAGCTATGATCGAGTTGACTCCAATGAGGAAAGATAAAAAATCAATTTCTGATACACTGAGATCGAGTCGACCCCTGAAGGTTGCGAGCCGTCTCCTACTTTTGGCGAGTCGACTCCTAAATGTCGCGAGCCGTCTCCTAGAAGAGCGCTTGTACAGTACTTCTAAAGATGCTGTGAGCGAGTCGACTCTCGAAGAACATGAGTCGTCTCCAGTTTCAGCCGAGCCATCTCCAAGTTACGTGAGTCGACTCCGATCTCAACGGATACATTGTCAGGCTGCACAGTCATGTCAGAACGGCTTTTTTCCCTCTTCCAACGGCTATTTTATGAAATTTGAAGCTTTGAAAAGTGGTTATAAATAAAGTAGAGACAAGAATACAAGATCCAACTAAGAGGATTAAAGGTTAACAACCACCAAAGTGTTGGGAACCCGCCCATGCCGCAGAAAATTAAAAAAAATTCAGATGGCAGCGGAAGAGGCATGCGCGGGATCAGCCGTTCATCGCATGAACGTTGTTTAAAAACCGTTCGTAGATAGATAAGGATTAAAAACTTTTAAATAACATTAGAAGATCAGATCTTCACCTTGTGCGGGTAGATGATCACCACAAACTGATGATCGTGGTTTTGGATGAAGGTTCGCTTGAAGCCGTTCAAGTGCCCGGCCTCTACAGGTATCCACACGAAGCAGAAAACCGATCCAAGCTTTTTATCTCCCCAGGGTGCTAGCTCCCTTGCAGAGATAACTTTGATGGCTGATCTCCTCTCTTTCTTTCAACTCTTGAATGTGCTTGAGAGGAGGAAGAAAAAGGATGAAGAATAGTAAAGGAACAAAACTCCTGCAGCCTTCTTTCTTTTCCTTGCGTTGGAAGGAGGAAGGGAGGATGAAGAGGCCACCTTTCTTTTTCTTCCTTTGCTTGCGGCTGAATCAAGGAAAGGGGAGGAGAGGGGGCCACGAATTGGAGAGGGAGAGGGCTTCAATGATGCCCTAGGTCAGCCCCCACGCCTCCTCTTAAATAGCATGTGGAGCTCCTTGATAAACTTCCAAGAGGGGCGCCGGCCCCTCTTCTTTGCCGCACCAAGCAAGGAAAAGGAGGAGGGGCGTGTGTCCCTCCTTCATGGTTAACCTAATCCTCCTTTAAGGAGGATTAGGAAGGTCACTCATGGTTAGGTCCTAATCTAATTAGGCTTGGACCAAGGGTGAACCAATTTGGGTTTAATCTAGGTAAGTCCTAATCCAATTAGAACTTAATGAACCATGACTCAATTGAACCCTTCAATCCTAATCCAATAAGGAGTCTTGTTGATTCATTAGATTAATAATTAATTAGAACTTAAAAAATCCTAATCCAATTAGGACTTATTTAATTTTGGTCCTAATCCGATTAGGACTCTAATTTGAATCCGAAGTCCTAATCCGATTAGGACTCTAGGAATCCTACTCCAAGTAGGAATCCAAATTTAATTCAAAACTCCTAATCCAATTAGGATTGTAGGAATCCTACTCCAAGTAGGAATCCTAGTCTTACTCCAAATAGGATTCCCAGTCCAAGTAAGAATCCCAGTCCAAGTAGGAATCCTAGTCCTAATCCAATTAGGACTCTAGAAATCCTACTCCAAGTAGGACTCTAGAAATCCTACTCCAAGTAGGACTCTTGTTTTAAGTCTAATTAATTAATTCCCTTTGTTCCTTCTTCAACTTATTATCAATCGAATTGATTACTTGTGATTCCTAATCACGATTCAACCATCGGATCGGTCAATGCCTCTAGTGTGTGTGATCCCATAGGTTCTATTCTGACTAGTAGTGAGATATATTGCGATCTCTATCACAATATCATTGAAGACTCCTTTCAATGGGTTGGAACGATTTCAACTCTACTCATCAGGGTTTATCGATCATCGAGATAATCTCTGTGAGTCTCACCATCCACCAGTGACACCTAGCAGCATGTAGTGGCTATCCAGCAGAATAGAATGATGAACCTCTAGGTGCAGTTATCATGTGATACAGTCCTTCTATCGTGGATCCCTACAAGACGGAGGTCATGGATAACTCGTCAAACCCCATCGCCTGTCATATGTCAAGATTTATTCGACTTAAGTTCGAGAGCGGAGAACTCTTTCTCCACTGTGCAATCTGCCCCGGCCGAGGTCTTACGAACTCAGTCTTATAAATCACATAGGATCTCTCCTTATCTATCAAGGTCGATAGGTTCCTTGTAGATGCATATCCTACTCCTACAGTGAACCTACTGCAACCAATCTACACTGCATGGACCCATATGGCTAGAGACCATGTATTTGTGCAGTCAAACTACAATAACCTCACTGTGAGTAGCCGAAGCATCGTAGGTCAAAGGACCAGTCACACTACTGCAACATCAAGCAAGTCACTGACGAGTGGATAGACATCCAAGTGACTTCTTGTCTTGGTCACGCTCAGTACCCTTGTTCTCTAACAAGCACCTGCACTATTACTTCAGTGTCTCCACACCGTGGACTCGAGTCTCGTCCATCGATAGAAAAAGTAATGTGTGCACTGATCTCATTGGATCGATCACCGTCCTCGTGATGATCCATCGATTAGGAGCGTTTAGAAATTAATCACTAATGATACATGGCTCAAATTCTCAACTCTTGAGAATATGCATCATCATCTTATTAATTTCTTGGACGATTCATAGACACAATAACAATATGAATGAAAAAGATGTCTATTATTTATTCAATAATAAATAGTCAAGTACAAAATTATGTTCCTAGAATTAACAATGTGTCAGCCAGATTGGCTTCTAGGGCATACATCTAACAATCTCCCACTTGCACTAAAGCCAATTGGTCATATATCTTAGGCCCATCTTCTCAAGGTGGGCTTCAGTCTTTTGCTGACTCAGCTGCTTAGTGAATGGGTCTGCCACATACGTTGTCCGCGGAGTCTACTCTCTGCACCTCGACATACTTCTTCTCAACATAGTCGCGTATGAGGTGGAAGCGCCGCTTTATATGCTTGGACTTCTGATGAGACCTTGGCTCCTTAGCAAGAGCTATGGTGCCATTATTATCGCAATAGAGTGTTATGGCATCTGATGTCATCACGTCCAACTCTGCAATAAATTTCTTGAACCAGAAGCCTTCTTTAGCAGCTTCAGAGGCGGCGATGTATTCAGCTTCCATAGCAGAATCAGCAATGATCAGTTGTTTAGAACTTTTCCAATTCACCGTACCACCATTGCACAAGAACACATATCCAGATGTTGACTTCCTATCATCGACATCAGTCATGAAGTCTGAATCTGTGTACCCTTCTACCTTTAACTCTGATGATCCTCCAAAGATCAAGAATAAATTTTTAGTTCTTCTCAAGTACTTAAGAATATTCTTCACAGCTGTCCAGTGTTCTTCACCTGGATTCGACTGATATCTGCTTGTGACACTCATAGCAAGGGCTATATCAGGTCGTGTACATAGCATGGCATACATGAGGCTCCCTATTGCTGATGCATAAGGGATCTTGCTCATGCATTGAATCTCTTCAGATGTGTTGGGGCACATCTTCTTGGAGAGATGAATTCCATGCGTTAGGGGTAAGAGACCCCTTTTAGAGTTTTCCATGCTGAACCTTTTCAGCACTTCCTCTATGTACATCTTCTGTGATAGGCCAAGTATCCTTTTAGATCTATCTCTATAGACCTTTATTCCCAAAATATAGGATGCTTCCCCAAAGTCTTTCATGGAGAACTCTTTTGACAACCAGACCTTGACCGAGGTTAGCATGGGAATATCATTCCCTATCAGGAGGATGTCATCCACGTACAGTATGAGAAATACGACATCACTCTCACTAACCTTTTTGTAAACACATGGTTCCTCTTCGTTTTTGATGAAATCAAACGTTTTGATTGCGTCATCAAAACGAGTGTTCCAACTCCGAGATGCTTGCTTTAGTCCATAGATGGACCTTTGCAGCTTGCAGACCTTGTGATCTCCATCACCGGAAGTGAAACCCAAAGGCTGTTCCATATAGATATCTTCATCAAGATATCCATTCAGGAAAGCAGTTTTCACATCCATCTGCCAGATTTTATAATCATAAAATGCTGCAATGGCAAGCAATGTTCGGATGGATTGTAGCATGGCTACAGGTGAAAAGGTCTCCTGATAGTCAATGCCTTCGCGTTGACTATACCCTTTCGCCACTAGCCTTGGTTTATAGGTCTCTACCTTTCCATCCGAACCTATCTTTCTTTTGTAGATCCATTTGCATCCAATAGGTACAATACCTTTTGGTGGATCTACTAGGGTCCAGACTTGGTTGGAATGCATGGAGTCTAACTCTGACTTCATGGCTTTCAGCCATTTCTCGGAATCGATATCAGATATTGCCTCGTCGTAGGTTTTGGGATCCTGTGTGTGATCCCTATCTCCCACTAGAAACATTTTCTCGGTATCCTCTTCTAGTATACCTAAGTATCTATCAGGAGGATGGGAGACCCTACTAGATCTGCGAGGTGGTTGAGGGACATCGTGTACTGGCTCTGTATTAATGGGTTCGATAGGATCCATGACTCGTTGCTTTTTAGAGACTTTCTCTTCAAGCTCAATTTTCCTCCCACTGCCTCTATCAAGGATAAACTGATTTTCCAAAAAGATGGCATGACGGCTCACAAACACATTGTGATCCTCTGAGACGTAAAAATTGTATCCTAATGACTCTTTAGGATATCCTATAAAACGAGCACTTATGGTCCTAGCCTCTAGTTTGTCCGCCTGTAGTTTTTTGACGTGGGCCGGACATCTCCAAATCTTGAGATGACCAAGACTTGGTTTCTTACCATGCCATATCTCATATGGTGTGGTAGGAATGGATTTAGAGGAAACTCTATTAAGTAGATATACTGCGGTAAGTAAGGCGTCTCCACAAAGAAACATCGGTAGATCATTGAAGCTCATCATGGATCGGACCATATCCAATAGAGTCTGATTCTCCTCTCTGACACGCCGTTGAGTTGAGGTGTACCCGGAGGAGTCCATTGTGAGACTATGCCATTGTCTTTGAGATAGTTCCGGAATTCTCCACTAAGGTATTCTCCTCCTCGATCTGATCGAAGAGCCTTAAGAGGTTTTCCAGTTTGTTTTTCTACTTCATTCTTGAACTCCTTGAACTTTTCAAAAGATTCAGACTTGTGTCTCATAAGATACACATACCCATACCATGAATAATCATCGGTAAAGGTAATGAAGTACGAATAACGTCCACTGGCTAGCACATCGAATGGGCCACATACATCTGTATGTACTAGGGTAAGTATTTCAGTGGTCCTCTCCCCATGTCCTACAAAGGGCAATCTGGCCATTTTTTCTTGAAGACAGGACTCGCAAACTGGATATGACTCGGAAGTCAATGAGCCGAGAAGCCCATCTTTATCCATTTTGTTCATTCTGTCCTCTCCAATATGGCCAAGCCTGAGGTGCCACAAATATTTTTGGTTTATCTCATCCCTGGATCTCTTGGATCCTTTGGCACTCACTTCTTGCTCAGACACATTTACAGATACATCCATATGCAAATGATAGAGACTGTCAATCATAAAACCACGTGCGACTATTTTATTTCTGAAATAAATAGAATAGCAGTCTTTGTCAGATGTAAAAATATGACCTTCCTGTGCTAGACATGAAACAGAAATCAAATTTCTGCTAGCAGCAGGTACATAATAGCAGTCTCTAAGTAATAAACTAAAACCAGACGGTAGTCGCAGATGGTAGGTGCCCACAGCCACAATAGCAACTTTTGCCCCGTTGCCAACCCGAAGGGTTACCGCACCTTCCGCCAGCCTTCTACTTTCCTTTAGACCCTGCATGGTAGTGCACAAATGAGCACTAGAACCAGAATCTATAACCCAACTAGAAGTAGAAGAAACCGTTAGATTAGTTTCAATTATGAGCAAGTCTATACCTTCTGAAGGTGTGTCACCTTTTTTGTTCTTCAGGCTCTCGAGGTATGAAGGACAGTTCCTCTTCCAGTGGCCATCGACATTGCAGTGGAAACATTTTTCTTTGTCATTAGCCTTTTTTTTTTAACTTCCTTCTTTGGCTTCTTGTCTTTCTTCTGCTTCTTAGCAGGCTTCTTTTTCTTCCAAGTAGACTTTCTCTTGGAAC
Source organism: Phoenix dactylifera (assembly GCF_051530095.1). Classification (NCBI taxonomy): domain Eukaryota; kingdom Viridiplantae; phylum Streptophyta; class Magnoliopsida; order Arecales; family Arecaceae; genus Phoenix; species Phoenix dactylifera. Next base: position 33,107,566 of record NC_143193.1, on the reverse strand, counting down.
CAGAAGTCAACTCAGCAGCAAGGACATTGCCCCTTGAAACTTTCAAGGCTTCCTCAGCAGTTACCAACATATTTATCAGTTCAGTCTTAGTGCATTCAATCTTATTCATGTGGTAGTTTACTATAAACTGACCAAACGAATCAGGAAGGGATTGAAGGATCAGATCTACTTGCAATTCCTTGTGCATGTTCATACCGAGCTTCTCAAGCTTCTCTAGGTCCTTGATCATAGTCAGACCGTGATCATGGACGGACTGCCCCTCGCGCATCTTTGCTTTGAAGAGCCTCTTGGATACTTCAAAACGAGCTGTGCGACTCTGCTCACCATACAACTCTTGCAGGTGTGCCAGTATGTCCCTAACAGTCTTCATATTCTCATGCTGGCATTGGAGTTCATTGGACATGGATGCCATCATATAGCACTTGACTCTAATGTCATCATCCATCCACTTTTGTGCGGGTAGATGATCACCACAAACTGATGATCGTGGTTTTGGATGAAGGTTCGCTTGAAGCCGTTCAAGTGTCCGGCCTCTACGGGTATCCACACGAAGCAGAAAACCGATCCAAGCTTTCTATCTCCCCGGGGTGCTAGCTCCCTTGCAGAGATAACTTTGATGGCTGATCTCCTCTCTTTCTTTCAACTCTTGAATGTGCTTGAGAGGAGGAAGAAGAAGGATGAAGAATAGTAAAGGAACAAAACCCCTGCAGCCTTCTTTTTTTTCCTTGCGTTGGAAGGAGGAAGGGAGGATGAAGAGGCCACCTTTCTTTTTCTTCCTTTGCTTGCGGCTGAACCAAGGAAAGGGGAGGAGAGGGGGCCACGAATTGGAGAGGGAGAGGGCTTCAATGATGCCCTAGGTCAGCCCCCACGCCTCCTCTTAAATAGCATGTGGAGCTCCTACTTTGTAGGAGCTCCTTGATAAACTTCCAAGAGGGGCGCCGGCCCCTCTTCTTTGCCGCACCAAGCAAGGAAAAGGAGGAGGGGCGTGTGTCCCTCCTTCATGGTTAACCTAATCCTCCTTTAAGGAGGATTAGGAAGGTCACTCATGGTTAGGTCCTAATCTAATTAGGCTTGGACCAAGGGTGAACCAATTTGGGTTTAATCTAGGTAAGTCCTAATCCAATTAGAACTTAATGAACCATGACTCAATTGAACCCTTCAATCCTAATCCAATTAGGAGTCTTGTTGATTCATTAGATTAATAATTAATTAGAACTTAAGAAATCCTAATCCAATTAGGACTTATTTAATTTTGGTCCTAATCCAATTAGGACTCTAATTTGAATCCGAAGTCCTAATCGGATTAGGACTCTAGGAATCCTACTCCAAGTAGGAATCCAAATTTAATTCAAAACTCCTAATCCAATTAGGATTGTAGGAATCCTACTCCAAGTAGGAATCCTAGTCCTACTCCAAATAGGATTCTCAGTCCAAGTAGGAATCCCAGTCCAAGTAGGAATCCTAGTCCTAATCCAATTAGGACTCTAGGAATCCTACTCCAAGTAGGACTCTTGTTTTAAGTCCAATTAATTAATTCCCTTTGTTCCTTCTTCAACTTATTATCAATCGAATTGATTACTTGTGATTCCTAATCACGATTCAACCATCGGATCGGTCAATGCCTCTAGTGTGTGTGATCCCATAGGTTCTATTCTGACTGGTAGTGAGATATATTGCGATCTCTATCACAATATCATTGAAGACTCCTTTCAATGGGTTGGAACGATTCCAACTCTACTCATCAGGGTTTATCGATCATCGAGATAATCTCTGTGAGTCTCACCATCCACCAGTGACACCTAGCAGCATGTAGTGGCTACCCAGCAGAATAGAATGATGAATCTCTAGGTGCAGTTATCATGTGATACAGTCCTTCTATCGTGGATCCCTACAAGACGGAGGTCATGGATAACTCGTCAAACCCCATCGTCTGTCATATGTCAAGATTTATTCGACTTAAGTTCGAGAGCGGAGAACTCTTTCTCCACTGTGCAATCTGCCCCGGCCGAGGTCTTACGAACTCAGTCTTATAAATCACATAGGATCTCTTCTTATCTATCAAGGTCGATAGGTTCCTTGTAGATGCATACCCTACTCCTACAGTGAACCTACTGCAGCCAATCTACACTGCATGGACCCATATGGCTAGAGACCATGTATTTGTGCAGTCAAACTACAATAACCTCACTGTGAGTAGCCGAAGCATCGCAGGTCAAAGGACCAGTCACACTACTGCAACATCAAGCAAGTCACTGACGAGTGGATAGACATCCAAGTGACTTCTTGTCTTGGTCACGCTCAGTACCCTTGTTCTCTAACAAGCACCTGCACTATTACTTCAGTGTCTCCACACCGTGGACTCGAGTCTCGTCCATCGATAGGGAAAGTAATGTGTGCACTGATCTCATTGGATCGATCACCGTCCTCGTGATGATCCATCGATTAGGAGCATTTAGAAATTAATCACTAATGATACATGGCTCAAATTCTCAACTCTTGAGAATATGCATCATCATCTTATTAATTTCTTGGACGATTCATAGACACAATAACAATATGAATGAAAAAGATGCCTATTATTTATTCGATAATAAATAGTCAAGTACAAAATTATGTCCCTAGAATTAACAATGTGTCAGCCAGATTGGCTTCTAGGGCATACATCTAACACAAAGAAGAGTTAGAGCCTTTCCAAAGAGAAAAGAGGAATAGATGCGCCTACATCAATTTCAGAAGTATTCCTCACATTCAAAGCTCGATTTATTGATCCTCAACCATAGGTATATTTAAGAGAAGATCCAGAAAAGGAGAAGCAACATCTTCCATCAGCAAAAATCTATTTGAAAGCTTCTTCCCTTTTGCTTATATTGTTTAATCTATTTTTTTAGAAGCTGCAAAATACTTATACTCTGATTTAGTTACTTGGTTCAATCAGGAAATTGAATCAAAGGAATTGAGGTTCGTTGGTGAGCTAGTTAAAACCAACATTGTAAGGTTGTAGTTGATGAGCCGAAAAAATCCAACTGGGTTGGATTGTGGGCCCGAAAAAATAATCGGTTTAGTTCTAGTCGGTGAGCTTGTGAAAACCGACCGAGTTCGTTGTGATCTCGTGAAAATAACAAGTTAGGTTATGAACTTGTAAAACAACCGAGTATAATTCTAGAAATTATAGTGAACTCCCAAGTGAGGCTTGGGGAGTGAATGTAAGAGCAACGTTGGCTTCGAACTACTATAAAATTCCGTGTGTTTGTGTTGTGGTTCTTTGAGCATCTCTTCTTTATTGCTTTCTTTATAGGTTGATTAATCTCTTTAGTTTAAAATCAAGAAAGCTTTTACAATTCACATTAGATTAATCCAAAAAGTATCAAAGTTTTATTTAGAACCCAATTCACCCTCCCTCTTGTGTTGTCTACCAGGCAACAATACAATCCCTCAATCATGGATCCTACAGGATGGAGGTTCTGGATAACTCGTCAAACCCCATCGTCCGTCATATGTCAAATTTATTTGACTTCCAGTTTGAGATATGGAACACTCTTTTTTCAAAATACCTGTTCAGAAATTTATCGAACTCAATCTCATAAATCATATAGGATCACTCCTGATCTATCAAGGTCGATAGATCCCATTTAGATGCAACCCTATTCCAAAATGAACTTACTGTAGCCAATCCGCACCACAAGGACCCAAATGGCTAGGGCCCAAGTTCGTATGCTCGTTAAACTACAGTAACCTCGTAGTGAATAGCTGAGGCATCGCAGGTCAAAGGATTAGTTATACAACTGCAACATAAGTAATCACTGACGAGTGGATAGACATCTATATGACTACTTTCTTTGGTCACGCTCAGTACTTTGTTCTCTAACAAGTACTTACACAATTACTCCAGTGTCTCTACACTGTGGAATTGAGACTCATCCATCTCACTAAGTGATCTATGCACTAATCTCAGTGGATCGATCACCATCCCTCGTGATGGATCCATCGATCAGGAGCATTTAGAAATTAATCCCTAATGACATATGTCTCAAATTTTCAACTCCTTGAGAATATGTGTTACCATCTTATTAATTTTTTGGACGATTCATGGACACATATAAACATGAATGAATAATAAATTGCCCAATTTTATTAATCAATAAGAGTCAGATTACAAATTTATGCCCCAGATTATAAATATGTGTCAGCCACATTGGCTTCTAGGGCATACTTCTAACAAATACCAAACCCATAATCCTTAATATTCAAAAAATCATTAACTAAAAATTCATAATCAACTGAAGAACTAAAGTTTTGGTAATTAGATTGCCAAGCTTGCTAGCATGAACTCCAAGCCTGGACCATCCTTCGTTCCTCTCGATCCTATTCGTCTGAAGAAAAAAATAAAAATAGATGTATATGAGTGACACAACTCAATAAGTAAACTTTTCACTACCTTACCAGATCAAGCATAAGTTTTTTTTATGTCCATACATCATTTAGAAAAAATAACAGGTATTCCAAAATAAATATTTCATAATACAATATATTAAGAACATATCATAGCGCAAATTATTTATAAACAAATCATCCATCTTTCCTAAATATAGTATCAACTTTATTATTGTAAATAAATTTGTAAATCGTTCTTCATATCATTTAATCATATTATGGATCAAAACATTGCTCACATATATTCATACCATCATTACTATAACCCATGACAGGGCCATCATCGTAATCGACAAGATATCATAGTTAACCATTTATTCTAGTTGGTTGACCTAATCAAGTTTTTGTTGAAAGCATTGCTTCCCATAGCTTAGTTAAAATAAAGAGAATATATTTTTGTTGTACTAGATATGCATAGATCAATATACGGTGAATCGACCATAGTAATAGGTCATCGTTTACCACCAATTATATTTAAATATATACAATAATTATCAATATCGGTTTGAAAAGTATAATATACTTATTTATCCAAAATATGCATAATGATAATCAACCACCTACTTTTAATTCTTAGCACATGTGCGCCTAATTTCTAACTTGGAAAAAGATTGATAGTACATAAAACTGATTTTACATGATTGGTTGGCATGAGTCGCATCATTATTTTTTATCAACTAGGAAATTCATTTCCTCAATCATTATTCTTTGGTTGATTGGCTATGTTTGATGGATTGGCCATTTCTAGCCTTTGTTGATCATTTTTGATCGGCTACCTCTTTTTGGTTGTGGTTGATTTTTGGTTGACTCACATTTTTCGGTCTTGCTTAATCAATCATTATTGGATGGTTGGCATTTCTGGGCCTTGATCGATCAACTATTATTAATCAATTAGTCTCTTTGAAATTGACTGTATATCCTAAATAAGTGTAACCTCCAAGTGTTTAGAATCAAAGGTTATGGTGGTCACCATATGACTAGCATATCTATTCCCCCAGGTTTGCAATTAGAGAACTTATTTTGACAGTGGGCATTTATCTGGTCATTCTTAAACATTTAGTCATTCTTGCGATTTATGTGAGACCAGTCATTAAGTGAATAGCCTTATTTTGATCTAAGAATAGTACCACGTGTTTTATAATAATGTAGCCAGAACTATTTCATATTCATCTACAAATACTTTAGTTCTGTTTGTGGCTTTAAACCAATCATGATCATTGTACAATGCTCTCTTTCTCTTACCCATGGCTCGCACGTAGACACCTAATCACCCTTTAAAGAGTGATTACATGCATCATTATGAAACTATCATTCAACACCGTAGTAATGGAACTAAAAAAGATTTGCATGCTTTTTTCCTTTCTTGTGGTTGACCATGATTTGGACTGATTAAAGAATTTCCTGGGTTCTTTTCACATCTCAATCAAGAGGACTTAAAAATTGTTGCGTGACAAGAATAAGAAAAATGATAGAATAAGCCAATCAAAGACAAAAATTAATCAAATAAAGCAAGTAATAGCATCAACTTCATTTGATCTGCAACTTCCATCCTTAAGAACATAAATGATTGTGAACAACATGATACAATGATTCAAATGCCAAGATGACCTCAAAAGTAGGTCGAACTTACACTCTAGAGAAGAAAGTTGGATTTAGGAGCCTTTGTAGTCTTCACAAAATATCCCCGTTGAAACCTCCTCTTCTTACGGAAAAGATAATTATTTCCAGCACCAACTACCTTGTTTTGAATAGTTTCTTGTATGCTTTCTTTGTAGTTGCCAGATTTTCTATATGGTTAACTCCCTCTTGTCCTGGTTAACTTTCCTGGAACAGTTAGTTTCAGAAGATAGCTATCTAAAGGTAAGCCTTATATGAGCGACAAGTAGCCACCCAAATACAGGCAAGTGCTATGTACAAATGAATCTCAATCAATGCATCATTATCAGCTATTTATTATTGTTGGCAACGTAGGTCATATTTGGATGTAAAAAAGGTTAAAACATTTGCAGAAGATTTCATTTGGATATCTACTACCTTGGAAGTCAACTATAATACATCTCATAGCTACCTACAGTTGAAGGTTCTATTTAGATTTCCACACACACTCGATACAATTTCATGGATAACCTATCTTTGCAGCATCCAAAAATTTTACAATGCGGGCTGCCCTTTGAGAGTAACATTTTTATTTATTTATTTGGCAAGTTTCTGTTTGTTAAGGTGTGTATAAACAATCTGACAGAATTGGGCTAAATTTTCTATAGAAATCAGACATTAGCGCACCCTCCACGTTTTTTTTTTTTTTTTTTTAAAAGAGCTATTCTTATTTTGGCCTAAATCCCATCTTTGGGTCTATTGGACTGTAGGATCAAAAGAAAAAATAAATAAATAACAACAACAACAACAATATGGAGATCTCTTTTTTCTCCTACCACAAAATTTGGGCTGGTGAGGAATTGAGTTGATATAGACCTTACTTAAATAGACCGCCTAGTCCATCATCCTATAGAAAATCCAGCCCAATTGTTTTGGATTTCCCAAACAAGCCCATCATCCTATAGTTCATGACATGACTCCAACCTTGGCCAAATGAATACCATATAACCCAGCCAACGACCCGTTTGGCTCGGTGGAGCGAGCAGGATTCAGTTCGCTAAATTGGCTTCAGCTAACCTTAAGCCGAAGCAACTTAAGTCGCTTTCTGCTCAATCCGGGTCATAACAGAAACTTTCAATACGACTTCGAGCCAGCCAAAGGGCTAAAGCTGGCTGGCTTTTGTTTCTTCAGATATCCAGTTACAAGCAACCAAACAGGCCTTAAAGAAATACATGTGAAATAGACATCTGCAGTCATGTTTCTTCTTCGTAGGTTCGGCTTGGAGTCGGGTCCAAACACATCCATCTAAATTTTGTTTATTCTCGATTTCTTATTTTACAACCACCAATAGCAGTGATTCTATGCAATAAACAAGATCACCAATAAAAATAACAGTTATAAGGATGAAGTCATCATCCGCAGATACCTGTGTTGCTAGGAAGTCACCAACCAGGCACCTTTGTGTGCATTAAGCTATTTGATGTACACAAGCTTTCAGGCTGCAACCTGCTAAACTGGTGCATATCATCCAATAATGTAAATATTTATTTATATATATAAGCTACAATAACCTTTCCTACGGTAACACTCCATATATGTCAAAGTTTGAGATAATAGTGGAAAAGATCTTCAACAAGATGACAACATTATGGTAATGATACTTCCTTGCCTTGCAGCTTGTTGCTGAAAGATTGCTTACAGCCACATCAAGAAGCGCATGGCACCATGACATGCATACCTCCTATTTCAAATATCAATTACCATATAATCAATATCAAACTGAGAAAGTGGCTTAAACTAAAACATATAAAGCTGAATTGCATGTGAAATATGTACAAATAACCTCAACAGGAATAAATTCCTTCTCCTGTTTTTAGATGCCTGCATGCTCTGTCCATTGGATAAACTGCCTCTCAAGTCCTGGTGTGAGGTCTGTAGCAGCCGAATGAGAAAGAGGTGCTCTGATCAGGAAAGAAGGGCTTCCCACTATTACAGAAAAAAGATTGAAGTGTGGGAAAAAAAGAAAAAAGATATTTCAGCACCTTAACATTTTCTGAATTTGTGTGATTAGGGAAGCCCTCGATAACAACTACCTGCCTCACCCTCCGCCCTCTAGTAGTTCATCCATGGACAGGGCATGCCTCAATCCAATCAACCCTGATATTGTGTAAAAATATTTACTCTTCTTTCTGTCATTTACGCCAAAGGTGAGTAACATCTCATTGTTGAAAGGGCGTTAAGTGAGAACAAACTGATGGTTCTGATATAATGTTTTCAATAATGTAAGAGGCAGACCTTACAGAAATCCTATTAGTGATGAAATTGTAAAGGCCGCCATTTGTCAACAGATAACATGGCACAATCTCGTGAAGTTTGCGACAGACTTTGAAGTATCAGATCCCTCATATTTGAAGCAGCAGTTTCTCCAGCTCGTTTGGCCAGTTCAAAGTACACAAGAGCCTTAATCATATTACCTGACTAATAACAGCAATAGATCCATTAGTTAATGCCCAGAAAAAGTTTAACTACGAGATAATCAATGCTTTTGATTACTTCATTACAGTATAGTGTAACGATTTTAAAACATCAAGAGAAAAAGGTGCTTCTAGCATTTCATAATATATATAAAAGCCTGAGCCAGAAGGAGCAATTTTGATGATGAGAAAGACTGATCATAGTAATTTACCAATAAAATATAGTTAGCAAGGAAAACAGATGGGACATTAAGAATCATAAATTTGAGCGTTTCCACTTATAGAAAACCGAAAATGAAGAATGTGTATATAGCGATAGAGGTCTTGTAGGACCTGACAGTTTAGTTTCAACACAAGGAAGACATCCGCATAAAATGCATAGTCAGACAAAACGCAAGTTCATGTTCAGAAATTTCTGGACAAAGACCAAAGCTAAAGCAGACTAAAACATGAAATAACAAAGGCAATAATGTGATTAGCCCATACAATGAAAAGCTCAAGGCCATGCTCAAACTGAGCCTTTTTGTGGCCACAGTCTGCAGCAAGTTTCAACCACATCCTGGCACGTGGAATATTCCGTGGCTTCCCTTCACCGAGAGAGTAGCACAAGGAAGTATTATACATGGCACGTATGTTTCCCCCTTCTGCTGCTTTCAAATACCACTTTGCCTGAATTGAAAGACCTCTTTCAGTAAATTATAGAAGACCAAGATGGAAAACTTTATTTTCTTTCATTTAAAGAAATACTTCACTGCACAATAAAATATCCAAGACAGGAGAGATACTCAGTCGGCAGATTGTATATGAAAATGTCAGATTTGAAGTTAGAAGAAGTTTTGCAATCAAAGGCTCACATCTAATGTTTCAATATCTGCTTGGAACATCTGTGACATTTTTCAAGGTGCACTCGTTAATCCCCATCCACCCCAAGAAAGGTGCATTACCACATTCCACCTATCAATGCAGCTTTCAGCAAGCTTTCCAAAATCCTTGCACTCAGCACTTCAAAGCTACTGCTATTTGTGATCTTTGAAGGTTCCACAACCTGTCTCTACACCCACTAATGGATGGATGCAGTGATAGGCAGGTGAGATGAATTTAAAGACATGAATCTAATGCAACATGAAAGTGTATGCGGAACTATAGAGCATGAGCCAGAGCCAAAAGATACTCAAGTTGGAGGATTCTAACTAGATTGTCATAGTTCATTAATAGCACAAGAGCATGACAAATAAGGCTACCAGCTAAAGGACTGTTTGTAGCATCAGCAGTAATGCAGATTCTGAGTACAGAATAGGCTGTTCACAAAAATGTTGTAGGAACACTCCTTCACCAGAAGATAGTGAAGAATGTAAAAGAAAGCAGAGATCTTTTACATGCACATCGAAGTGCTCAAGTCAAAGTCCAAATGGGAAGCTTTGTCAATTGACACGATGAGAAATAGCAGTGGCTCTTGGTATCATGTGTAACTTAATTTTTTAGTCCAAAATTGTATTGTTTTTGTACTTACAAAACTTAATTATAAACTACAACTTGAGGGCCTGTTTTACATGGTTTCAGGTATGTGTCAAGTATAAAAGCATGTTTGAGTGTAAGATCCTTTTACTCTATAAGAACTTCCTATCATGAATCCATATCCAACTATCATACCAATATCCAGGTCAACTTATAAGCGCAAGTACTTCAGAGCGAGTAGTAGAATCTGGAAAACAATGTAGATTTTCAGTTGAGACGGCACATTTCATAATTTAAATTAACAGGATTGAAGCTTCACTCTTTCTTTGACAACATTCTAGTTCAACTCTCTCCCTCAACCTCTCTATCTGTGAGATATAGAGGGTAGAGATGAAGAGAGAAGTTGAGAGAGAATAGAGGTCTAGGAAGCACGAATACTTCATATCACATGCCGTGCCTGTATTGTATCCGTATCGGGTACCGATACTTGTCGAATAATTCTTGGTTACACATTCCATACTTGTGTCGAGTATTCTTCTTTTTCAAAATCTAAAAAAACCCGTTTGGATACTTTACTTTAAATACTTTCTTGATACCTCCAACAAAAAAAAAAGCAATTTTGTAGTACATTGATATTAATATTAAAATATAAAGTATGGATATGGAATAATGACCAATGATGAGCTTGTAAAAGTTATTGCTACCATTTAGAGCATGGACTATATCATTTTGATAGCCTACTACGCTCTACGAATGTTTTCTTTTGTATACATACAAATATATTTGTGTGTACGTAGGTATGCATGTATGCATATATAAAATAGACCGATACATATACATACGTATACATACATAAGTATATATGTGTGTTATACATACATACATAATATATATACGCATGTGCGTGTGCACGTGTGTATATAAATTTATTTATTTCTGGGCATGGGCATATCTTTGCCATATGATACCTACTTTTCCAAGATTTATCATACCCATATCCCATATGCCTACCCGTGCTTCATGGATTAAGGTAAAACACTATGAAAAGTTAATCTTCAATCCTACTAATGATGACTCCCACAAATATGCAGATGACAAATAAATAGTCACGGAAAGCAAAAAATGCTTTCTTACAAATAATAGACACATAAAGCAAAAACTCATAACAGTAAGACATTAAACAGTAATTCTCCCCTTTTTGTCACACCATAATGGGCACAGCAGTGATTTTTACTAATCATATTGCTACGTCGAAGGCAGACGAGGTGTCAAGAAAAATTAAGTCTCTTTATTAATCAATTAAAAACCTTTTATAAATAATAGTTTAACAGCAGGAAAGTTGCAGACATGAGAATATTGCACTCAAGCGTTGAAACTCAAAGTTAGTTCAATTTCAGCCATGCCAAATGAGTTTCAATTTTAGTAGCTTTTAATAGGATCAATGTTCTAACTTTTAACAGGGTTAACCTCGTTTCATAATTTCCAAAAAAAATAACTTCAAAAAAATTCAAAAAGTCTGCAACAAATAAACTTTTAAAAAATAAAGATAAAAGATATCATATACAACATTATCTTGGAGTGTGTTGTATTATGTGGAACTTTTAGATAACAGGTTAACAGCAGAAAAAGTGCAGATATTCTCATATGGCACCCAAGGTTTTGAAACTCAACTTAGTCTTCAGTTTGAGCCAATGAATTCCAAATTTGGTAGTTAAAATTTTTTAAAAGTTCTTAAATTATTTAGAGTTTCAAAAATATTATATTAAAAATATCAAAATTCTAATAATAAAGGGGAAAAAAGAAAAAAAATTAAGATAATGTATATGACATCATCATGGAGTATATGACTCCTAAATGTATATTTTTGGTGGTTAAGAGATAGATATATTTATTTAAAAATAAACAAAGTTAAAATCCTGAATATTGTTAAAACAACGAGTCAAAATTTCCTAGCATAATATCATTCTCTGGTTTAATGACAATTGGACCCATGATTTATGTGTTTATGAGATCTAATCTTAAGTCTTACACACCCGAACTCTATCTCTTGCTAATTAGCAACTCTGAAAGTTCAATATACTCTAGAAAACACTTATCTACTATTTATCAGTTAAAAATCTAAAATAATGTCTCAAATCTATAAGAAGTTACCTTTCTTTTGAGTTTATCAGAAACAACCACCAACAATATCCCCCAAAACTTGCAATATTCAATCATAATCTTAATAAAATCTCATATGTTAGTTCTCTTATCCATAAGTGGCTTACACTTCTCTTTATTCAATTAAAAGAAGAAGAAGAGTTATTTATTTAAAAATTAACAAAATTAAAATCCTCAAGATTTTTTAACCATTGAGTCAAAATTCTCTAGCATCATATCATTCTCTGGTTTAATGAGATCTAATCTCGTCTTACACACCTGAACACCATCTCTTGTTAATTAGCAACTCTGGAAGCTCAATATACCGAAGAAAACCCTTTTCTACTATTTATCAGTTAAAAGTCTAAGATAATGTCTCAAATCTATGAGAAGTTACCTTCTTTTCAGCTTATTACGAACAACCGGCAAGATGCTTCCCACAAAACTTGCAATATTGAATCTTAAGTGGCTAACACCTTCTCTTAATTCAATGAAACTAGTAACCTCAAAATGGTTCTACTGAACCAAAATAGTAAAACATATGAGAAGCATGTGATATAAAGATTTTAAAAGTTCTTAAGCTCAGCACCCATCTTTGGTTTCAATTAGATTTGACCAGATTCACTCAGAACCATTTTTCATCTGGCTGAAATTGAACCAAGAATGGCATGGTCAGTTTCAACCAAAATTAGTCGAAATAACTGAACCTCAAAAAGTTCCAGAGTAATACCTGCAGTAGCCACCTTACGTTAACCAAAAGATTTTGATTTTGCGTGAATCTTCAAATCCCGATTGCATCTCTAATTAAAGTTAAATTATTGTGAAATGAAACATTTACTAGATAAATGAAATACGAATCATAACATATTTAATTATCCATTACCATATTTCTTTCAAAGATTTTTTTTAATTTCTCAATTAATGTCTTATTTATCCATGACCAAGTGGATATTTATCTTTACTAAGTACTAAAGAGACTAAAATATAAGTAATATGAATTATGTAATCATGTTAGTTAATTTTTCAGAAGAAAAATCATGTACATCTAAAGACCTCGACTGAAGTTGCCATGAAGTTTGAGATATAAATTTAAGAATACATAAGTGGGACAGGGTGATCTATCGAACCAGCGGACAACTAACACTCAATACTGCACAAGTAACTACTAACAAAACTTCATCACTTTTCTCGAGCAAGAACACTGGAACTGTAAAAACAAATACCACAGATGGAAAATTTCACAAAGGCCTATGGCAAGCAATTTCATCTTTGGTGGATAACCCACATTTAATGCAGCACAAGTAGCTATTAACAAAACTTCATCTCACTCCTAAAGTAAGAATTTTGAAATAACAAACAATTATCACAGATGGAAAATTTGAAGGCCTACAGCAAGCAATTCATCTTTGACATGCGGATTATGTGTATGCAGCTGAAACTGCATAAACTGATCAGGTGTAAAGTACAAGGCATACAAAACATAACATCATATTTTAAGTTTATAGAACTAAGGGGGAGAACAATGGAGATGATCGTATATTGTTGTATCAGTGCAGGCACAAAATTGAGAGGTAAAAACACATGAGAAGGAAGATAGCATACAGCATCTTGCAGATTGCATTCAACTCCACGACCTCTATGCAGGCAGAGTGCCAAATTATACTGTGCACGTGCGTAGCCTGATTCAGCTGCTTGACGAAACCATGTCACAGCCTTCTCAGGCAAGTCAGCTGTAATCAGAAAGCATCATACCACTATTTTAAAAATAATGTCTTCTGAAACCTACTCTTATCAATAAATTTTCTCTATGTCAACATATATGAGAAGACAAATTGGCATGATTTAAATAAGTGTAGCTGGAAATTTATCACAATCTTTGCCAAGTCTCCTTGAATTTTGGGAATAAACACAAAATAATGCCTACAATAGGGGAACACATAACCACCGCATGGGTCAGCAAAGCTTTGAATTCTAAAACTCTTGATCAAGATGTAGGGTAACAAAGCATGAGTTCTGCTCAGTATAGATAAAGAAATTAAAGTGGAAGTATGGTAACTAAGAAGGGCACATTTGGAAAGCTGTATAAGAGAGCTTAGGGATAGCACAGATTAAGGAAGCTTCAATAAGGACATTATATTCTTAGGCTCAGTGCTGTTGTAGGAATGTCAGAGGGATTGAGGAGATTTATCGCTGTTATCCTACAAAACAAGATTTTATTCAAGCAATGACAATGGAATGTCACTATCTAGATTACAATATGATGCAAAAAAATGGTTTTAGAATTTTTTATATTTTGAAATTATTTTGTGTTTCATAGATCTAGAAGGCCTAGGATTGTTTGATTTTAATCAAAGTTAAGAATCCAGAATGGGATATATTTAGAAAGTGATTAGCTTTAGTTTTACTGGAGTACTAGGTTGATCAAGAGATCAGTTTTCAGTCAAATTTTGAATGTGAGAATCCAAAATTCACCCTAGAGAAGAAAATATTATTTTGGATTGCTTAAGTCTACATTAGTTTGTAAAGAGTGACATTTTTGTACGATTTTCAGGTTACTCTGAATGACTTGATTTTATTTTGAAGTTTTCGCTCTATTCTTCTCATGTCTCGGGCCTTCTTTACCCCTCTACTTGTCTCTCTTTATTCTTCTTCTAAGCCTTCCTCTCATATTAATCTCTCCACTTGAAATATTATGTTGTTCATGATGAAAAAAAATAAGGTGAGAAAATTTCAGTTCACACAAAATTGCAACCAAAATTTTTGGCAACCAAGGTTCTAGAAATGCCTAAATGGCCTAGGCAATAGTTCTGTTAAATGCCTACGAAGAACATCTAGGCAGCCAAGCAGGCAGTTCAAGATAGACACCCAAACTTTAATAAAATTAATACGATAAGATTGTATAATTTAACTATCACAAAAATAATAACTCTAACCTCCAGCTTTGCCCCTTTCTCCAGTTTGCTGACCTAAACCCACTTCTCTCACAACTCAAACCAGTGTGAGAAAGCTACATGCCTCAAACAAATCAGGACAGATTATATCGATAGAGGCCTCAATGTTGCTCATGAAACCAAAAAAGTTGAATCCCAAACAAGTTGGAGAACCCTTATATTGATGATAATGATGATAATGACGACGACGATAATGATGAAAATGATGATGACGACAATGATGATAATGACGATGATGACAATGATGACAAACTTACCCCTAGAGATTGTAAACTATCCTAAATCAGCAAAGAGCATCCCAGATCAATAAGATAGCAGCTGAGGGAAACAACAACCAATGAGAACCTGTAGAAAATTGGAATCTATATCCGAAGACAGCAAAGAAACTAGAAAAAGAGCATCCAAGTGGATCTTGATTCCCGTGAAAAAAGATACTTGCTGTGCTGCTGATATACACATCGTTATCATAAAATCATATAGTTTGCAAGCTGAATCTTGCAACCTAGATCAAGGCCCTAAAATGGCTATAGCATATGGATCTTACTCTTGGATCAAGAACAAAGAGAATCTTAAGAATTAGATTCCTAATACGGATCACACCACGGTTTACCATACTGGCCCAAACTGGGCAATGCGGGGCATACCATATCGAAAAACTCCATATCATACCGAACCGATGCAATGCTAATGTGGCACCGGTACGGAGTCCGGTATTGAGATGACGAACTTTAGATCACATTATTGCTGGGATTAGCATGTGCAACATGGTTATGATATTTACATTTGCAATTAACTTGACGATCCACTTCGAATTATTTGTTTGACTTGTGACTTCAGCGTTATTTGTTATTCAATAATAAGCCTCAAGTTGATAAAGTTAAAAAATCTTCTTATGGTTTCCAACTACAAAAGGAAAAGACCATAAACTTCTAGAGATTAGGCGGAAATAAATTCAAGACTCAAATCTTAATATTGTTTTTTCTTAAAAAATTCTGCCTCAAAGGGTAATTGGACCTATATGTTTGAAGTGGTAGTTCGCAGATCTCATCAATAACTAGGCATGACTTTTGTTTCACTATGCCTTATATATACAAAATCAAGATAGTGGAAAGTCAACCTTTCATATTAATATGTGATAGCTTTTTGTCCTTCATTCATTTAATTTCCAATCAATTTTTTCTTTTATGTTTACAGTTTTTTCAAAATTTAAAATTTTTGAAAGATATCTTGCAATCTCACTATGTGCAATTTGATCCACAAAAAGATGTGATCTAAACAGATTTGCCATTCCATCTTGAACCTAATAAAAATGAAAATATACACATTTGTTGGCAACTCAATAATTAGTTTTGTTAGAAAAAGCATTGCACAAAGTTTTGTTATTTCAAAATGTTTACCTTACTTTATTCCAGGATAATGTTAGGAGTATGCACAAGTCTAGCAAGGATAAATTTATCACAGATTATGAATTACAAATTGCATAATTTGGATTACTTGTAGAGTTTCATATTGTACTTTGTCCATAAACTTGAAGCAAAAGAATTGTAGAGATTTATAATTATTATGAATAAAAAATTAAAGCTTGAATCTAAGTTATCTTCTTTAGCTAAGTGATTACCACAAATTCTTTCTTCGTTCTTTTAAATATACGTGATGTTAGTGCAAGAACTCAGAATTGCCTCCAAAACTTGTATTAAGGCTCCATTTGACAGAGCTTTTGATGAACCAAAAAGTACTTTCTGACCCTCCAAAACTACTTTTGGATGTAATAATAGTGTTTGGTAAAAAATCGAGAAGTTGTTTTAGCTTTACTAGAAAGCTAAAAACGTCTACCTGGAAGAATCTCCAAAATGAAACTTCTTTGAAAAAGTACTTTTAACACATGTCGAAAAGCTATCTTAGATTTATTAAAAAAAATTTAGACCAAAATACCCATGATAAAATCATATAATTATAGAAAATGTCCCTTTATATCATAATGCACAAAGAAAGAAAACTGCAGGAGCTCCAACAAACAAGGAACCCTAATCGGCCTTGGCTTTCTCCCTTGCCATGTGATCAAGGTATTATTTTTTTCTCCATTTATTTATCCATTGTTTTGAACAAGAAAAGCATTGGAAAGAAAGAAATCGTAAAATGTCACTTTTGCAAGTATGATTGTGTGCCTCTACAATTTTTTTCAAAAATTAGTTTCTAAAAATATTATATTAATAAAATATTAATATATAATCATAATAATTATAATATTTTATATCAAAATATTGTATTATACTATAAATATTATATTATATTATATTATATTATATCATCATATATTGATATGTTATGTTATATAATATCGAATTATGTTGTATTATTATGCTGTAGTATACAATATTACATTAACTACATTAGAATAATATAATATTACATTACAGTAATATTATACTATATTATATATTTATGTATTAATACATATTGTATTTTATTATGCTCTGTCGTATAATACTATGCAATATTTTTTATGGTCATTTTGTCATACCAAAAGTACTTTCTCAGTTTGTTTGCTAAATATATATTAAAGTTTTACAACACTTTAGAAATGTAATTACCAAACAAATAGCTTTTTATAAAAGCTCTACTTCTGAAATCTCTACTGCCAACAGCTTTTCCAAACAGGGCCTAAATCAAGTTTATTTCTATGGGTTTCACAACTATACTCCATAGAACACAAAATTAGTTTGTTCTCTCCATTATCTTCTTGTCAACCAATTTTACTGCCTCCTTCTCCTTCCAACTTTGAGAGTTCAAGGAATACCTATGACATGTTTTCCAATTTTTCTTTTACTTTCCTTCAAACATATTGTAGAAAAGTTCATAGTTAGTGAAAGAACAAAGGCGGTTGGGTTGTTTGGACTTATACAAAACAAGGCAATACCAAAGAAGTAAATAGATAGAGGAATCACTTAATAAATAAATAAATAAATAAGTGGAGTCAAATGTAGAGATGGCAAAAATTGATCCAACCTAACCCTATTTAGATCGAGTATGCGTCAAGGATTTTTCAATTAGTGTTGGGTATAAGTCGTATTTTTTGACCCGAACTTTAAAATAGACCAGGTATGGATTGAAGTTTAGACCCGATTTAGGTCATGATGGTAGAGTTCAATTTGGGCAAAACTACCTTTGGTTTGGTTGAGTGATGATCTTGGATAATAATTTTTAGATTAGTTAGTCTTTCTATTGATACTAGTTGTTTAAATCATTTTGGAAATTTATTGGTAAAAATTGTAAATATGGGATTTGATGGTTAGCATAGATCTATGCAAGAGCTGAGACTTACAAAATAGATTAAGTTAAGGTCAAATCAGTGATCCAAAATAATCCTTGAGTAAGTATAGATCAAGAGGTCTCGACCTAATGTCAGGTTGTTCTTGCTTCACCCTACCCGACCCAATGCCAACCCAATTCAAAGCAATTTGTGGGACCCATGATGATGTCGAACCAGAGGGGTTGGAGATGCATCTACTAGTGAGTTCCCATTATAGTGATAAAAATGATTCATAAACAGTTTTGAGCAGCAGAATCCTAAAATGAAAGTAACCATGCTTATAAAGTTAATAGGTGGTCTATACATGTAAACTTCACCACTAACTAGTATATTATGAGACCATTCCTCTAACATATTATTGAAACAAGAAGCAACATCATGTCTCCATTGTATAGACTACTAGAGAGGTTGAAAATGCATCTAATGGAGTTCCCATTAAAATGGTAAAGATGATTCATAAAAATTTTTGAGCAGAAGAATCGTACTTAACTATGATTATAAATTTAGGAGGTAGTCTATACATCTACACTTCATCACGAGCTAGTAGATTACAAGGTCATTCCTCTAACATACTATCAAAAGCAAGAAACAGCAATCATGTCGCCACTGATATCCATGCATGGAATATAGTATCCTACACAAGCAGATGTCATCCTTCTTCCCCGACATTCAAACAAAACATCAGATGTTAGCACCTTAGAGTTCAGAATTACAGCAAATGTGTCGTGTATATAGCTCACTTAAATTGTCCAAGTGAAAATGCAGAGCTCTTAAATTTTCATGAAATAAAAAGCGTACACTCAATGTCCTCTTGACAAAAGAGTAATTAATTCAGGAAATGGGCGACAGATTTGCGTGAGCCTACAGAATTCACATCCAAAATGAAGTCAAAATTCAATTAAATGAAGAAAAGGAATAGAAACAGAAGTACAGAACAGTCTAGATTACAATAAATTTTACTCTGGAAATGAAAGCTGAAGAACAAAAGATCTGCTAAACGGAGCTAGGAGAATAGTGCATGCTAGTGGTAGACAATCAGTTTCAACAATTGTAACAAGAACACGGAGTCGAGATAACAAATAAATCCATAAAATTTTCAGTACTAGAAAGAAAGGAAGGGACAAAAACAAACACCAGACCTTCCAAGTAGCAGGTGCCAAGATTGGATTGACCGACTGGATGCCCGACCTCGGCAGCTTTCTCATACAAAGCCATGGCTTTCTCTTTCTCTCCCATTTCCCCATACATGACTCCGGCGTCCACCATGGCAGGGGCGGACCCTAGAGCGGCGCCCTTGAGGAAGTACTCGAGAGCGCGTTGCGGGTTGGGGCGGACCCCTCCATGGCCGTGCCGGAAGCGTTTTCCCCAGCGGAGCAAGATCATGGCCTCCCGCAGCGGCCGGAGTGATTCCCGCCAGGCGCGGCACACCATACTCGCCGCCCACAGGTTGGGCACATCGAAGGGGGCTGCCACCCTAGCTAGCACGTCGAAAGGAAGGTCGGAGAAGCTCGCCGGCGGCCGAGGAGGGGTCGAGGAGAAAGTGTCGCCGCCTCTATCTCGGCGGCGGCAATCGTGGGTGGATTTGGGGGCGGAGGAGATGCTGGGTTTCTTTTTCTTGTTGAAGCTGTGAGGGTGCCCGCGGCGGTCTCGGAAGCGAAGGGTGGAGAGACCGGCGGCGGACGGCGAGGAGGGCGCTATATCGGTCGAATCCATGGCAGTGGGGATCGCTGCAATTGTGCGCTCCGGGATGGTTCGATTGGGAGTATTTCAGGGTAGAGGGACAAGGTGGAGATGGTTATGGCCTATGGGGCCCACTTTATAAATGGTCGATAGGGGTGGCAAAATATAATCCGGCTCGCCAACCTAGCCCGTGTTCGACCTAATAAACAATTTTGGGTTTGGCCTCAACAGGTTCGGATTGTAAACAGGTTGATCCGTTTAATCTGTTTATTAATTGAGTCGGATACAGGTTTTAATTGTTGGGCCCGTTTAACCCATTTAACCTATAAATATTAAATAATTTTCTAATCCGTATCCGGTATCCCATACGAATCACGGCCACAATTTTCCCCTTTCGGGCTTTCCTCTATTATCATCAATCGAATCTTCGATTGGAACCCATCGCGGCACCCGATCGGTGCTTTCATTGTCGTCGCTTGAGTCTCTCCGGATTTCTTCTCTTCCTCATCGGCAAGATAGGGTTTGGAGAATCCAAAAAATATAGGATTTTTCTGGCATGAGGTTGGATGGATAAAGGATGCCAGAGCTCCGTAGCGGAGTGCGGAAGGGGCGAGCACAGGCGAACCCGATGTCCAAGACGAGAGGCTGATCACCGCCAGGAGGAGGAGGGCACTGAGGAACAAGGCCGAGAGTCTCTCCGGATTTTTTCTCTTCCTTGTTCACCGAGCCGAGGGAGGAGATCAGGTTTCTGTTGTTGGGAATTGTATCCTAAATGTCAATCGTCAGCATATTGATGATTGAATTTTGTAAATAAATTGACAAATTAATAAAGTATTATTTGGTATTATTCATCATTTCATCTTCAAATGAACTCTTATATGATGAAGTCCTTAGGACTTATGTTATGATAAAGGAGGATTTATCTTTGAGTCCTTAAACTTGTTCGCGACCAAATGATATGTTGTTACTAGGACGACAACATTATCGAGATTAGGTCGTTGTGTGACATATACGTTGGTTGTCCTCTTAACCAAGGAGTGTGGAGACACTGGTATGCCATACAGGTGAAGTGTAGAAGTACATTTCACTGAATGTGACCAATTCCGGAACGCTCTACTGTCAAGAGATGTTCCGAGTGGATATGGGTATAAGTTTGGCCCTCTGACCTGAGATCGCAACCTGTGACTAGCAAGCAACTCACTGTACTTTGGTACCGGACTACCTGAATTTCTAATTCAGTGACGGAAGGTCACTAGGTGCAGTCAAGTACTTGCGTTGTCAGTTGTGAGTCGAGATGGAATTGACGCCTCCTGGAAACAGAAGATAATATCTTGTGATTAATTTAGTAAAACCTTGGCCAGGGTAATCCCAGTGAGGAGTCACGGGATATCTAAAGTTAATCACATAATGGATGTACTAATTATAGGGTTGACAGTGAGCTCTAAGTCATCATGGCATTAGAAGTCAAAGGGATTGAATTATACAGTAACCATAGTCCAGGATTCCAGAATATTTGCTTCGCATATATTCGGCCTATCCGGACATCGGGTACCATTGCTAGATAGTCACATCGATTAGTATAGGAAGACGTTTTTATACTACCGATTTAGGTTCGAACCTATGAGGTCACACGCATAGAAGTTTCTAGGTTGATCAAATGGCTGATTGATGATTAAGAATCATTTAGGGGTAATTTGGTCAATTCGATTGACAAATTATCCAAAGCAAAAGTTGCATTAAAATAATTATTGAATTATTGAAGGATTAATTAACAATTAGATTGCTAATGAACTCAATTTGATTGAGTAATTGGGCTTAGGTTGAGCCAAATTGAATAGGATTCAATTTGGGCTGCATCAGGGTTTGACGTAATTGGATTGGGTTCAACCCAAGTAGATTGAGCTTGACCCAATTGATGGGACTTAACCCAATTGGATTGGGCTTGATCCAAATCAATTAGAAGACCTTATTTGATGAGGATTATGAGTCCAAATAATCAGAATTGGATAAGGAGAAGAATCCCTAAATTTTAGGAATACATCCTTATCTTCTTGGAGAAGAATGACACCTTAATTTATCCCCAATATTTTCTATTTTTTGAAAATTTTATCAGCCAAATTAGTTGGCTAAATTAGGTGTGAGGCGTGGGGTGGTCTTTTGGCTATAAAAGACCCCCATGCCTTGGGTTCAAGATATACCATATTTAGAGGTTTCAAAAAATTTTGAAAAAATTCTCTAAGGGCCTCCATCCCTTCTTCTCCTTCTTCCTCATGTCCATCCTCCATCTCCTTGAAGAACAATCAAAGGTTGAGTGTTTAAAAGGAGAAAGCTTCAGCCATTGCAATGTTCCTGCACGAGCTGGCACTCCCGCAGAAGACGATCTACCTAGGGCTTCGCGTGTACTTCTCATAGAGGCCATTCGTGTGCGTGGCTGCAAAGTCAAGGATCAGATCCACAAGTTTCTTCTATCATAAAAGGTATTAATCCCACATCAATATTTTATTTTGGAGTCAGGGTCTAGGTCTGATTCTCCGAGGTTTTACCCTCCTTTGGGGCTCCTCACGGAGTTATCTCCAGAATCTATTCGATGGATATTCGGAAATTAATCGGAATAGAGTGTTTACCTTTCAGATCTGATAGTTAATAATGCATGAATGTTTTAGCATAATTGTTTAAATGATTCCGGCATAATCCTATGTGTTCTTAAGGTGCTGATTTCTAGATTTGATCTTGTAAGCATGCATGAATTAAATTATTTGATTCGATTTTTCCGCTGCATTTTAAAACTTAAAAGGAACTACGTATGACTTGATCCCCCTTATGAAGGGGTACGTAGGCAACCCAATTAGGTTCAGCCATGGTTTTTTAAAAAAAATAATTAAATTTCAGCATTCTTAACACCGAAGAACCTAGGATTCACTTTCAGTGGTATCAGAGCCAGGTTCGTGTTTAAACTTTTATGTTTTAATTCTTGCAATTAAATCTGAAATTATTAACATGTTTAGATTAGATCTAAAGTGTTTTTTATGATTGATTTAATTGCTGATTATGCATGATTAAGTAGATCTGAAATTTTGGATGCATATGATGCTTGTTTGTGTTAGGATTAGTAACATGAATAAATCTAAAATTATAATATTGTTTAGTTTAGATCTAAATAAAGTTTATAATTCATATGATCTCTGATTTTAATAAACAAATCAGATCTGAAAATAAAAGTGAAAAAATAAATACATAAGATGTATGTTGTTTGAATTAATTCATGTTATTATATATATGTGATGCATGAACATAAAACATAATGATTTAAACATGAATTAAATCTGATTACATGTGATTAATTACAAAAACTCAGATCTAAAAATATGTTTTAAGAATTGAAAGATTGTAATTAATATGTAATTAAAAAGAAATATGCAATGATCAAAACTTTCATAAGTCTAAACTTAATTGAGAATTAAGTATTATGAAATAGAATTGTAACTCAATTAATTGACATTGTATAATTCTTTGGGCATATGAGTTAGCTTGAATCAAGTTCCTAGGATTGGGTTAGACCTAAGGTTAGAATCATACATGGACAAATAGAATTAATTGATCAAATCTAATTAAGTAGTAACTAGATTAGGTCAAGGAAATTCTAAGTTAATTTACAATAGTTGTAGATGGATCAAGTCCATGTCTTTGATTAGACCAAGATGGAACTTGATTTAGGCTCAGAGGTGTAGCCTGAGTCATTTGAGTAATCAAATCGAAATTGATTAACCAGTCGGTGTCTAAGGTAAGTTTGGCAGTTTTGACCGGTGGTTTTTAATTGGGAGCTACTCGCACTGATTCGTCTTTGTCGAGTTAATGGCATATCCCTTCCACCAATCTCACTTACCTGGCCGACATGGTCAATCACATTTTGATTGGATCACTTAATGATTCAAGTTAGCCTATGCCTATAAGAAAAATCAGTTTGACTGATTTAGGTGCCTCCTTAACCGGTTTGAGTCTAATCTGATTTGGTGAAGTCAGTGGAAGAAATTAGACTAACCGGACCCTCTTATCTATCCCAATTATGAAATCCTCTAAAATTATTAGGTCCTTAAAATAAAATGGTTATGGGGATAACTAGGTCATAGCCTCCCATTAAGTTGGGTGATAATGGGTCCAATATTTTGATAATTATTGGAGGCGTCACACACCTGGTACTTATCAAGCATTGAAATTGTCATTCAATATATGATGAGTTAAGTGTACCTTCAATAGGCGGTCAGGTGAGCCGAGCCACACTCGGGCTTGGTCGTCTATTAGTTGATTAGACTTAATCCTTCATTTAATGGTTGGACCTGACTAGGGTATTCGGTGGAGGCGCCACACGCCTGCCGAAGAACCCAGGGCAAAATCATCACTAGAAGTTGCTTGGTGAAGCAATTGGTTAAGAACCTACCAATAGGTGCATACGGGTTAGCCGAGCCACACTCGGGCCTATATGGGATCTATTGGGTTCTAGTGCTCACTAAATAATTAAGAGTAATTTTTCGAATTGAAGGTAGAGGCTACCAATTTGTATAAAATAGTGGAAGTACTTTTAGACTAAAGTCCAAGTCTATTGAGTTTAGTCAATTCATATACTAATAGCCAAATTTTCTTTTTATGCAGAAATGGCCACTAATTTGTCACTTCGCTCATTGTTGGACAATGACAAGTTGACTAGTCCAAATTTCAATAATTGGCATAGGAAACTGAAAATAGTGCTAGAGCATGAAAGGATCCTTTATGTGATAACGGATCTAGCACCTGAGCAGCCTGCTGCTAATGCATCAAGATCGGCCAGAGACACTTATCAGAAGTGGCTCAGTGACCGGATCACTATTCGATGCATCATGTTGGCAGCAATGAGTGATGAGTTTAGTAGGCGTTTTGAGAATACGTAGCCGGAAGATATCATTCAAGTGTTAAATGAATCATTCGGTGTTCCTGATGACGTTGAGAGGCACAAAACTAGTTGTGCCATCTTCAGCGCCCGAATGAAAGATGGGACCTCGGTAACTGATCATGTACTGTACATGATTGAGTTGATCGAGCGTCTAAGCTCTCTTGGCTTTCCCCTTCATGATCAATTGGGGAAGGATGCCATACTAAACTCATTGCCTGGATCATACCGTCCTTTGTAAATTTCTCACTCATTTTCGTATGATGAAACCTGTAGTAAATTATCACCAATTGTTGGGGTTATTACAGACATTTAAGAATGATCACCAACTTTTTAAGAAGACGGTGAACTTTGTGGGAGGTTCATCCAAGGGTCGCCCCTTTAAGAAAGAAAAAAAGAAAAAAAATCTAAAAGAAACAAGTGCACCATGCTCAGCCTAGTCAGAAAAAGAATAAAAAGGCTGATCAGAGCAAGGCGGAGTGCTTCTTCTGCAAGAAGCAAGGACATTGGAAGAGGAACTGTCCTCTTTACATTGCATCCCTCGATCTGAACCGGCTTAAAAAAAGTGGGCAATCAGTTGCCAATCAAGGTACTTATATGATAACACCTTGTAATTTTTCTATTTGTGATAATTCGACCTGGGTATTGGATATCGGTAGTCCTTTTAATATTTGCAATTCGTTGCAGGGGCTACAAGTCAGTGAGAGGTTTGAAGAAGGAGAAAGGTTCCTGAATGTTGGAGATGGAAGATCAGTTCCAGTTCTAGCTTTAGGAATTCTTAAACTTGAATTCAACTCTCATGTAAATGTCCTTAGTGATTGTCACTATTGTCCAAGTTTTTTATTGAATGCCATTTCTGTAGGCCTTTTGGCCAAAAATGGTTATGAAATATCAATAAAAAAGGATTATTGCAATATCATTTGGAATGGTGCTGCTGTAATGAATAGAACTCTGAGTAATGGCATTTACATTTTGTCACAGCTTGTTCATGTAATGTACAAGTCCAATAAGCACCCTAGAATAGATAATGTCATGGATGTCTACCTTTGGCATCATAGGCTAGGACATATTAACAAGAACAGGATGAACAGGTAAAGTAAAGAGGGAATCCTCGATGTTAATGATTGTGAATCATTGACAACCTGTGAATCATGCCTTCTTGGTAAAATGACCAAATCACCTTTTACCGAAAAAGGTGAACAAGCTAGTGACTTATTGACCCTTGTACATTCTGATGTATGTGGGCCAATGAGCACAAATGCTAGAGGTGGGTATTCATATTTTATTACGTTTACAGACGACCATTCTAGGTATGGTTATGTCTATTTAATGAGACATAAATCTGAATCATTTGAAATGTTCAAATTATATCGTAATGAAGTAGAAAAATAAACTGGAAAGAGTATTAAAACTCTTCGATCAGATCGAGGAGGTGAATACCTCACCAGTGAGTTTTTGACATATCTAGGAGAAAATGAGATTCTCTCTCAATGGACTCCTCCTGGTACACCACAGTATAACGGTGTATCAGAGAGGAGAAATCGAACTCTGTTAGACATGGTTCGATCCATAATGGGGTTTGCTGATCTGCCCATATCCTTTTGGGGATATGCTCTTGAGTCAGCCTGCTACATTCTAAATAAGGTTCCAAGTAAGTCTGTAAATAAAATACCACATGAGATGTGGACTGGACGTAAGCCGATGCTCTCTCACTTTAGGGTTTGGGGGTGTCCAGCATACGTCAAACGTTTGAAACAGACAAACTTGAACCCAAGTCTGACAAATGTTTCTTTGTTGGTTATCCTAAAGAAACTAAAGGATATTACTTCTACTTTGCTGAAGAACAAAAGTTGTTCGTAAGCAATAGAGCTGTTTTTCTGGAGAAAGAATTCCTTAGTGAAGGAACTAAAAGCTCTAATGTTGAGCTTAGGGAAGTTCAACATGTAGAAGACCCGATACCATCCACTGAACCAATTGAGTCAGATTTGATTAGATCAGATCCAGAACCCATCTTAGATGCACCATTAAGGCGATCAGGTAGAGTACCACGTCAGCCGGACAGATACTACGGTTTCTTGGTCCGGGAAGGGGATCCTATCGAACTTGATGAAAACCATGAGGATCCGATCACATATATGGATGCAATGCAGAGGTATGACTCTGATAAATGGCTTGGAGCCATGCAATCCGAAATGAAATCCATGAAGGTCAATGATGTATGGACATTAGTTGACCCACCCGAAGGGATTAAACCCATAGGGTGTAAGTGGATATTCAAAAGGAAACGGGGTGCAGACGGAAAGGTAGAGACCTATAAAGCCCGTCTGGTTACCAAGGGATATCGTCAACGTTATGGTATTGACTATGACGAGACATTTTCTCCTATGGTAATGCTCAAGTCCATTCGGATTGTGCTTGCGATAGCAGCACATTTAGACTATGAAATCTGGCAAATGGATGTAAAGACCGCATTTCTAAATGGAGATTTAGAAAAGGAGGTATATATGATACAACTAGAAGGTTTTACATCTACAGATGAGTCTAAGGTGTGCAAGCTACAAAGGTCCATTTATGGATTAAAGCAAGCTTCACGGAGTTGGAATATACGTTTTGATAAGGTAATCAGAACATATGGCTTCATTAAAAATGAAGAGGAACCTTGCATTTATAAATGGGCAAATGATTCAGTTATTATATTTCTTATTTTGTATGTGGATGACATTCTTTTAATCGAGAATGACATTCCTGCATTACAAGGAATAAAGGTATGGCTATCATCTCAATTTGCCATGAAGAATTTGGGAGAAGCATCTTACATCCTAGGGATGAAGATCTATAAAGATAGATATAGAAGATTGCTTGGATTATCTCAATCCACATACATTGATACTATACTGAAAAGGTTCAGTATAATTAATTCCAATAAAGGCTATCTTCCAATGGGCCATGGAATTAACCTCTCTAAAAGGGATTGTCCGACAACCTCTTAAGAAAGAAAGAGTATGGATAGAATTCCATATGCTTCGGCAGTGGGATCTATAATGTATGCCATGATATGTACTAGACCAGACGTAGCATACTCACTAGGAGTAGTGAGCAGATACCAGTCTGATCCAGGCAGCAACCACTAGAAGGTTGTAAAAACCATCCTTAAGTATTTGAGAAATACTAAAGATCAGTGGCTTGTCTATGGTGATTCTGACTTAAAACTTGAGGGATATACCGATTCAAGTATTCAGTCAGATCAAGATGATAGCAAGAGCGTGTCAGGATATATCTTCACTCTTAAGGGTGGGGCTATCTGCTGGAAGAGTTTCAAGCAACATACAGTGGCAGATTCTACATGTGAAGCAGAATACATCACAGTATCTGATGCAGCCAAGGAAGCCGTATGGTTGCGCAAGTTCGTCACCGAGCTGGGAGTGGCATCTTCTATTGATGGTCCAGTTCCTATATTTTGTGATAACACTGGAGCCATAGCTCAGGCAAAGGAACCTAAAGCACATCAGCGAACCAAGCATATTCTGCGACGCTATCACCTGGTTCGAGAGATTATAGAACGAGGTGATATTGATCTTCAGAAAATTGACACAAAAGAAAATCTGGCTGACCCATTTACCAAAGTCCTCAGCATCAAAGAGTTCAACAATACAAGTCGAAGATGGGTATTAGATACTGTGCCGATTGGCTTTAGGCTAAGTGGGAGTTGTTGGGAATTGTATCCTAAATGTCAATCGTCAGCATATTGATGATTGAATTTTGTAAATGAATTGATAAATTAATAAAGTATTATTTGGCATTATTCATCATTTCATCTTCAAATGAACTCTTATATGATGAGTCCTTAGGACTTATGTTATGATAAAGAAGGATTTATCTTTGAGTCCTTAAACTTGTTCGCGACCAAATGATATGTTGTTACTAGGATGACAGCATTATCGAGATTAGGTCGTTGTGTGACATATACGTTGGTTGTCCTCTTAACCAAGGAGTGTGGAGACACTGGTATGCCATACAGGTGAAGTGTAGGAGTACATTTCACTGAACGTGACCAATTCTGGAACGCTCTACTGTCAAGAGATGTTCCGAGTGGATATGGGTATAAGTTTGGCCCTCTGATCTTAGATTGCAACCTGTGACTAGCAAGCAACTCACTGTACTTTGGTACCGGACTACCTGAATTTCTAATTCAGTGACGGAAGGTCACTGGGTGCAGTCAAGTACTTGCGTAGTCAGTTGTGAGTCGAGATGGAATTGACGCCTCCTGGAAACAGAAGATAATGTCTTGTGATTAATTTAGCAAAATCTTGGCCAGGGTAATCCTAGTGAGGAGTCACGGGATATCTAAAGTTAATCACATAATGGATGTACTAATTATATGGTTGACAGTGAGCTCTAAGTCATCCTGGCATTAGGAGTCAAAGGGATTGAATTATACAGTAACCATAGTCCAGGATTCCAGAATATTTGCTTCGCATATATTCGGCCTATCCGGATGTCGGGTACCATTGCTAGATAGTCACATCGATTAGTATAGGAAGACGTTCCTATACTACCGACTTAGGTTCGAACATATGAGGTCACATGTATAGAAGTTTCTAGGTTGATCAAATGGCTGATTGATGATTAAGAATCATTCAGGGGTAATTTGGTCAATTTGATTGACAAATTATCCAAAGCAAAAGTTGCATTAAAATAATTATTGAATTATTGAAGGATTAATTAGCAATTAGATTGCTAATGAACTCAATTTGATTGAGTAATTGGGCTTAGGTTGAGCCAAATTGAATAGGATTCAATTTGGGCTGCATTAGGGTTTGACCTAATTGGATTGGGTTCAACCCAAGTAGATTGAGCTTGACCCAATTGATGGGACTTGACCCAATTGGATTGGGCTTGATCCAAATCAATTAGAAGACCTTATTTGATGAGGATTATGAGTCCAAATAATCAGAATTGGATAAGGAGAAGAATCCTTAAATTTTAGGAACCGATCCTTATCTTCTTGGAGAAGAATGACATCTTAATTTATCCCCAATATTTTCTATGCCTATCCTCTTTATTTTTGGCCAAAAATTGGCGTGAGAAGAGAGGAGGCGTGGGGCTATATTTTCTATAAAAATGGCGCCTTAAATCTTTCTAGTAAGATTTAGATGAATTTCCTAATTTGTAGGGATTGCATGGTGCATGAATTCCTATCTTTTAGGGATCCAAAATGCACGAAATTTGGAAATGTTTATCTCCTCTTAGCTGCCAAACCACCAGAATTTTTTGGAAATTTTATTAGCCAAATTAGTTGGCTAAATTAGGTGTGAGGCGTGGGGTGGTCTTTTGGCTATAAAAGACCCCATGCCTTGGGTTCAAGATATACCATATTTAGAGATTTCAAAAAATTCTGAAAAAATTCTCTGAGGGCCTCCATCCCTTCTTCTCCTTCTTCCTCACGTCCATCCTCCATCTTCCTGAAGAACAATCAAAGGCTGAGTGTTTAGAAGGAGAAAGCTTCAACCATTGCAACGTTCTTGCGCGAGCTAGCACTCCCGCGAAAGACGATCTACCTAGGGCTTCGCGTGTACTTCTCATAGAGGCCATTCGTGTACGTGGCTGCGAAGTCAAGGATCAGATCCACAAGTTTCTTCTATCATAAAAGGTATTTATTCCACATCAATATTTATTTTGGAGTCAGGGTCTAGGTCTGATTTTTCGAGGTTTTATCCTCCTTTGGGGCTCCTCACGGAGTTATCTCCAGAATCCAATCGATGGATATTCGGAGATTAATCGGAATAGAGTGTTTACCTTTCAGATCTGGTAGTTAATCATGCATGAATGTTTTACCATAATTGTTTAAACGATTCCGGCATAATCCTATGTGTTCTTAAGGTGCTGATTTCTAGATTTGATCTTGTAAGCATGCATGAATTAAATTGTTTGATTCGATTTTTCTGCTGCATTTTAAAACTTAAAAAGAACTACGTATGGCTTGATCCCCCTTATGAAGGGGTACGTATGCAATCCGATCAGGTTCAGCCATGGTTTTTTTTATTAAAAAAAATTCAGCATGCTTAACACCGAAAAACCTAGGATTCACTTTCATCTGTAAGGCGGGGGCGAGGTTGGAGGGTTGGTTGGGGACAAGATCAAGGAAGGGGTCGGCGATAGCAGGGCAAGGAGCGTCGATAAGCTCCCCGGTGGGGAGGACGAGGGAAGCACAGCGACGGCGCCCCTTCGGCAAAAGCCAAAAGGTCGGCCTCTTTTTCCTCCCGTTATTTACTTATTATAGTAATATTTGGTTAAACGGGTCAGAAAGCACAAACCTGAACCCGACTTAAACAGGTTAAAGGGTTGGGTCGGATTACCTGTTTATTAAACATGACAGTTTCAAGTTGTAATTTCTGACCTGCTTATTAAACAAGTCGGGTTCAGGTTTATGCTTTGCTGACCCGATCTGCATCTGATCCGACCCATTTATATCCAACTTGACCCGATTGCCACCCCTAGATTGAGAGACCGTACTGTATAACACGGCCAACATTCCACTGTAATGTTAATGTTTAATAACACTAGAGAAAAAGGTTAATGGGTTGGCAACTGAGTCGTTCTCCTGACGTGGGAAAGAGAAGGATGTCCACCACCGCTGCCCTGGAGCCCGTCAATCTGACGAAGGGGGAAAATATAAATAAATGTTCAAAAAACAGAAGGGGATCCCAACCTTTACTTATCGATAACAGAATTGGGTGCTTTAACAAAAACAATGGCACATCCTTTAAAGCCTAGCGTTGCATGTGGAAGTCAAAACCTTTCCAAGGCTGGAAGGCGGACAGGACTGTACTGAGTTGCATTCTATGCTGCGTAGCACTTCGAAAAGGTACTTTGGCCACACCGAGAAACTCCTCTCTCGCACTTGAGCCAGATTATAGCCTCTGATTTTTTTGGCTGTTCTTACACTAAAATAGAGTAAGCAGCCGTTTCTATCATAAAGAAAAAAAAGAAACCCAAGAACAAAACTGTGATGGAGAGATGGAATCAAGAAGTCTGGCCCACAGCCTTTCCCTCTCCAGGTTTTCTTTCTTCCGATATTTCTTTATGGCTGGCTACTGGGGTTTTTACTTCTATTTGTAACTTTGTTTACCATGTGTCGTTGCAGCTCTAGTTCTTTAAATTGGCTGCAGGGTTGTGCTGGGTTTCTCAATTGTGCTGAATATACATCTATTCTTTTATTTTGAATAAAAATTAGGTAACTAATGGGGATTACACCCATTAGTCTCCTATCCTCTCGGGGAAAAAAAAAAACAGAACAACCAAATCTTAGTAAGAAAATCATAAGGATCCAATCTTTACTAGAGATTCCTAATCAAAACACTAACAAACTAAAACCCATGCATTCGGCCAACATTGAATACAAAATAAACAATAAATAATCAATAAATCTGTAATACCCAAGCCTTTTAAAACCTAAAACCAAGCTAGGCCAGGTCCATTTGACCGGCCCAGAATCCTGTTTTGGCCAACAAAAAAAAGGGAATAGAATGCGCCACGCAAGTGCCTGGAGAGAAGAAGACTCCCGATCCTCCCCGTGATGGTCGGACGGAATCCGACTCCAGGTTGGATTCCAACCATGGTTGAGGTCTATTTAGACCTCCCCCCTCCTCCCTCTTCCACCACACACCAAAGAGCTTGATCTCCGATCAAATCGTCGCCGGATTCCTCTTCAATATCCTCTGCGGCCATCGATTGTGTCAACATCGTTGCCATCGCCAACCATTGCCGAAATCTAATGAAGAGGGCCTGAGCTCTCTCTACCCTTACCAACACAGCAAAAGCAAAAATGATAAAAGAAGTGAAAGAAATATACAAAGAGAAGAGGAATAACTCTAGGTGTAGGAATTCATGAGCTTTTCGAGGAAGCTCAACCTCCTGAGCTTTTCGAGGAAGCTCATCTCCGGTTTAGTATCAATTCTTTTTTCCCCCTTCTCCTCTTGCCCATACTTTCCATAATATAGATCCGTCTTTCCTCATTCATGGAGAGGAAGTTACACCCTTAGCTTATTTAGAAGGTCCCCTTACAATAATAGGTAACAACCCAACCAGCCACAACTGTGTTTTATTCAAATTAGAATTTCAAAAGAAGCTATAACATCCCTCCCCAGTGAGATAGCAGCCATCCTTGGTGCGAAAATTGGAAAATTGCTCGCGCAACTTGTGGTAGAACTCCCATGTTGCATGTTGCGTCTTCCTCATCCAACCCTTGCCACTGCACCAAGACTTTAGTTGCTGCATGAGTCCCAAGCTTGACCATCTGCCTGTCCAAAATCTTATATGGTTCAGCAAAAAAAACTCCAGCATCATCAGTAGTAGGTAGTTCTGACTGCACCACATTCTTTGCTCCCAGCTTCTTCTTGAGGCATGAAACGTGAAAGACTGGATGGATTTTTGAAGTGACTGGCAACTCCAACTTGTAAGCGACCATACCTATCTTTTCAAGATCCTTAAAGGGGCTAAAGTATTTATGAGATTGCTTCATGTTAGAGCGCCAAGCGACGCTATGTTGCTTGTAGGGCTGAAGTCTGAGGAACACCAACTCGCCAACCTCAAAGGATCGTTCGATGCGACTCTTGTCAGCCTGCATTTTCATGCGTTCCACGGCCTTCTTTAAATTTTTCTTTAGAGTATGGATGATTGTCTCACGGCTCCTAAGATCTTGGTCTACTGCAGCTACCCTTGTATCCCCTTTGACATAGGATAGTATCCTTGGGGGTGGAACTCCATAAACTGCCTCATAAGGAGTTAAATTTGTTGAAGCATGGAAGTTGATATTATACCAATATTCAGCCAGGGATAAAAAATGTGACCACTCTTTAGGGCTGAACCCACAAAAGCTCCTCAAGTATTGCTCTACACATTAATTGACGACCTCAGTTTGGCCATCGGATTGAGGATGATAAGCCGAACTCATATTCAAGGTTGTGCCATGTAACTTGAAAAACTCACTCCAAAAATTGCTGAGGAAGACTCGATCTCTATCACTCACAATTCATCGAGGCATGCCGTGTAATTTAAAGACATGATCAATAAATATCTTGGCTACCATGGAAGCTGTATACGGGTGAGAAAGCAGAATGAAGTGTGCATATTTTGATAGCCGATCTACCACGACAAAAATACTGGTTTTTCCTTGAGACTTGGGCAATCCTTCGATGAAGTCCATGGAGATGTCAGTCCCTGCTGGATGGAGATTCTCGGACTTAGCTTGTTGGCAGATATCACATTCCTTGATGAAAGATCGCACCTCTTGCTTAAGATGTGGCTAATAAAAATCTTTTTTGATACAGTGGTAGGTCTTCTGGAATGCCCAATATTTGCTTACGGAATTCCGAATTAGAAGAAAGAAAAAATCGCCCCTTGTAGAAGAGAATCCCATCTTGTACGTGGTATCTGGTGTGGTCTGCCTGTCCATTGTATAACTTCTGAGTGAGATCCTGTACCACTGATCAGCACCATGCTTCCGTCGGATCTCTTCCACCTAGTTAGGAATAGGCGTTGAGATCGCACAAAACTCCGCTTCTTCCCTTCTTGATAATGCATCCACCACTACATTAGAAACTCCACTTCTGTACTCCACCACAAAATCATAGCCTATCAACTTGGTATCCCACTGCTGTTGCATTGGAGTGCCCATTTTTTAATATAGCAGAAATGTAAGAGATTGTCGGTCTGTCTTAACAATAAATTTTCTGCCAAATAAATAATGTCGCCACTTGCGTATTGCCATCACAAGAGCTAACAACTCTTTCTCATAGGCAAAAAAATATAGAGATTTGCCTTTCAATGCCTTACTAAAAAGGCAATGGGTCTTTTATCTTGAGATAACACTGTACTGATACTGGAGCCAGAGGCATCACACTCCACATAGAAGGTCTAACCAAAATTAGGTAGGGAAAGAACAGGAGGAGAAGTCATTGCCTCTTTCAATCTTTGGAAGGCCAAGATAGACTCTTCAGTCCAAGTGAAGCACCCCTTTTTGAGCATCTCGGTGAGAGGCCGCGCCACCTTGCCATAGTTTTGGATAAACCACCTATAATAGCCCATGAGACCAAGGAAGCCATGCAAGGACTTAATATTTTGAGGTTGCGGCCATTCCAATATGGTGCGGATCTTTTCAGGATCAGTCGAGATGCCTTCATGAGAAATAATATGGCCTAGATATTCAACAGATGAGGCTCCAAACACACACTTGCTACGTTTTGCGAACAATTGTTTTTTTTGCAATATTTCTAGCACGATTCGGATATGTTGCAAATGATGCTGCATGGTTAGGCTAAGAACCAGAATATCATTAAAGAATACTAAGACGAACCTCTGCAAGTACGCTGGAAGATTTCATTCATCGGGCTTTGGAAAGATAAGGGCGCATTCGTCAATCCAAAAGGCATGATGAGGAACTCATAATGGCCTTCATGTGTACGAAAGGCAGTTTTGTGAACATCCTCGAGTCGCATCCTTATTTGATGGTAGCCGGACCTTAGGTCCAATTTAGAGAATATGCTGATGCCGTGAAGCTCATCTAATAGTTCTTCAATGACTGGAATTAAAAACTTGTCTTGGATAGTGATATTGTTCAAGGCTCGATAGTCGACACAAAGGCGCCACGATCCATCACCCTTCTTAACAAGGAGCACTGGAGAGGCATAGGAACTCTGGCTTACTCGAACAACGCCGTTGTCGAGGAGCTCGGTGACCAACTTGTCTATCTCAACCTTTTGGTAGTAAGGGTATCTATAAGGCCTGCTGTTGCAAGTTCTGGAGTCGGGCAACAGAGGAATTTTGTGATTCCATGTTCTTTCGGGTGGTAGCCCTTTTGGCTCAGAAAAAAACTCAGCATATTCGTCCAGGATGGAGTGAGTTCGGCTGGGGTACTTTTTTTGTTGGCGTCGGCTGAAATAGAATGCACATATAATAGATAACAAGAATGGAGAGAGGGAAGGGTTTTGCAAACCTTGCGGTTGGCAAGAAATTCCATTGCACCAGGTTTCTCCCCTTTCAAGTGACACTTCTTTCCAAATAGAGAGAACTCCATTGTAAGATTAGCAAATTCCCACATAATAGGCCCGAGATCCCTCAACCGTTGTGCGCCTAATACTTCTTCGCACCCACCAAGTTGTAGCAGGTAGAAGTCGACTGTTAGGAGGAAGTCTCCACTCCTACATGGGTTCGGTCCTATTAAAAATAGGGTGACACCCATGTATACCTATCAGAGCATGCATCTCTATACGTCTCTGGACGGAGAGCTACGCTTCGTCACACGATCACGTGTGAGAGTTTTCGGAGATCGGTCATAACTCTTGGACCTTTGCTCTGATACCACTGTTAGGATCTGTCACATGCCGCTGAAAATTCAAAAAATTTTCAGATGCGCAGCGGAACGATATGTGCATATCCCGTTCATCGCATGAACGTATTTTAAAACCATTTATAGATAGATTAGGATTAAATTCTTATTAAATTATTTTAAAATCATGATTAAGAAGATCAGATTTTCACCTTGTGCGGGTAGATGGTCTCCACAAATCTGATTCACATGGTATTTAATGAAGGTTCAGTGGAAGCCGCACACACGTCCGGCCTCTACAGGTATCCACACGAAGTAGTGAGTCGATCGAAGCCTTTGGATCTCCCTGGGGTGCTAGCTCCTTTGCAGAGACGGATTTAGATGGCTGAAGTCCTCTCCTTTGAATCAACCTTTGATTGCCTTGAGAGGAGGAAGAAGAAGGAAGAGCCAAGGAAGAAGATCTAAAGGCCCTTTCGCAGCCTTTTCTTTTTCTTACGCTAGAACCAAGGAAGAAAGACCAAGAAGAGATGAAAGCCTCCTCTTCTTTTCTTCTTGCTGATGACGGATGAAAGGAGGAAGAGAGGAGAGGTCTTCACGGCTGAAAATGAAGGGAATTCTCTCAAAAATTCGCAGCCCCTTGACCCCCTTCTTTTATGGTGTGTGGATAAGGATGAGCTCCTAAATTTTAGGTGCTCATCTTTATCCCTATTTTGAATTCAAATAGGAGGGGCATGGCCCCTCCTTTTTCCTTCACGCCACCAGCCAAGGGAGAGGCGTGGGCCCCTCCCTCTTCTCCCATATGGTCAGCCCCTAGTTGATCAAATCAAGTAGGGAGGGTTGGGTCCAAAGGATGGGTCCAATCCTATTCAAAATAGGATTATGTACACCCATTTTAATTTCTCCAAATTCTAATCCAATTAGAATTTAATTGAACCATGACTCAATTGAACTCTTCAATCCTAATCTAATAAGGAGTCATTTAATTAATTAGATTAAAATTAAAATTAATTAGGACTTAAGAAAATTCTAATCTAATCAGGACTTGTTTAAATTTCAGCTCTAAGACAATTAGGACTTTAGAAATCCTACTCCAAGTAGGACTCTAATTTAATTTGAAATCCTAATCCAATTAGAACTCCAATGATCCTACTCCAAGTAGGACTCATGATCAAGTCCAATTAATTAAATCCAATTAATTAAATTAAATTGCAATCCGATTGCAATTATTCTTTCTTCAACTCACTAACTCTTAGCGGGTTAACCAATTATCAATCAAATTGATTATTTGTGATTCCTAATCACAATTCAACCATCGGATCGGTCAATACCTCTAATGTGTGTGACCCCATAGGTTCTATTCTGACTGGTAGTGAGATATATTGCGATCTCTATCACAATATCATTGAAAACTCCTTTCAATGGGTTGAAACAATTCCAACTCAACTCGCCAGGGATCATCGACCATCAAGATGATCCCTGTGAGTCTCACCATCCACCAGTAACACCTAGCAGTATGTAGTAGCTACCCAGCAGAATAGAATGATGAACCTCTAGGTGCAGTTATCGTATGATACAGTCTTTCTATCGTGAATCCCTACAGATCACATAGGATCACTCCTCATCTATCAAGGTCGATAGATTCCATATAGGTGCATACCCTACTCCTACAGTGAACCTACTGCAGCCAATCTACACTACAAGGACCCATATGACTAGAGACCATGTATATGTGTAGTCAAACTATAATAACCTCATTGTAAGTAGCCGAAGTACCGCAGGTCAAAGGACCAGTCACACTACTGCAATATCAAGCAAGTCACTGACGAGTGGATAGACATCCAAGTGACTTCTTATCTTGGTCACGCTCAGTACCCTTGTTCTCTAACAAGCACCTGCACTATCACTTCAGTGTCCCTACATTATGGACTCGAGTCTCGTCCATCCATAAGAAAAGCGATCTGTGCACTGATCGGATCGATCACCGTTCTCGTGATGATCCATTGATCAGGAGCATTTAGAAATTAATCACCAATGATACATGGCTCAAATTCTTAACTCTTGAGAATATGTATCATCATCTTATTAATTTCTTGGACGATTCATAGACACATAAACAATATGAATGAAAAAGATGCCCATTTATTATTCAATAATAATAAAGTCAAGTACAAATTTATGTTCTAGAATTAATAATGTGTCAGCCAGATTGGCTTTTAGGGCATACATCTAACAATCTCCCACTTGCACTAAAGCCAATCAGTCATATATCTAAGTCCCATCTTCTTAAGGTGGGCTTCAGTCTTCTGCTGACTTAGCTGCTTAGTGAGTGGGTCCGCCACATTGTCCGCGGAGTTTATTCTCTGCACCTTGACATATTTCTTCTCGAGGTAATCGCGTATGAGGTGAAAGCGCCGCTCTATATGCTTGGACTTCTGATGAGATCTTGGCTCCATAGCAAGAGCTATGGCGTTATTATTATCGCAGTAGAGTGTGATGACATCTGATGGCGTTACATCTAGCTCTGCAATGAATTTCTTGAACCAGAAGGCTTTCTTTGCAGCTTCAGAGGCGGCGATATACTCAGCTTCCATGGTAGAATCAGCAATGATCGGTTGTTTGGAACTCTTCCAATTTACCGTACCACTATTGCACAACAACGCATATCCAGATGTAGACTTTCTATCATCAATATCAGTCATGAAGTCTGAATCTGTGTATCCTTCTACCTTTAACTCTGATGCTCCTCTGTTGCCCAGATAGACAACCCAAGAGGGGGGGGGGAGGGGTAAATTGGATTTTAAAATAATTATTGCAATTAAATGGTTTGGAATAACTAATTAATACTTTTTGCAAGTTGATTAATTAGATGCTATGTGCAGTGAATGAAATGAAAGTAAGAGACAACAAAGCAATCACAAACACAATGATTTTATAGTGGTTCGGAGCTAACCCTTGCTCCTACGTCCACTCCCCAAGCCTCACTTGGGAATTCACTATAACTCCTCGGATTATAGCCGGTTGTTTTACAAGCTCACAACCTAACTTGTTGTTTTACGAGATCACAACGAACTCGGTCGGTTTTCCCAGGCTCACCGACTAGAACCACCCGATTATTTTTCCGGGATCACAATCAAACCCTTACACGTTGGTTTCAACCTAGGCTCACCAACAAACCTTTACACCCTTGATTCAATCCCCTGATTGAATCAAGTAAGGACCAAATGGATTGAAAAATAAACAGAAAAATACAGCTTCTAAACAAGCAGATTGGTGCAAAAATAAAACTGTTCTCCCAAGTGCAGGAGAATCGCACAAGTAGTATAACTCGGAAGTCCGAGGTCGATTCCTCAGGGAACGATCTATGGATTATTAGCTTAATTTCAGATTAATTGATTCAATAAACTTATGGATTAAGATGATGTTTTGCAAATAGAAAATAAAACAGTCAATAGAGAATCGAAGTTAGGATAGATTAAGATGGTGTTGGGATCCAGAATCTCCTTCGATAATATCAAATTTATGCAATAAATTCTATGATTCTTTTGTTTTCTTTAAGAATTATAAGCAGATAAAATTTAATTATGGAGTATGTTCTTGATAACATAAATTCTTTTTTTTTAAGCATTCAACGTGCCTTATAACGTCAACGATGAATCAAATAATCGAGGAAGACATGTATCAATAAGCATAAATCATAAAAGAATTTTCAACATATAAGAATCATGACATAATCAAAAAATAGATTATTTAAAGCAAAGGATTAGAATTTACATCATGAACTTGATACACCAAATGATCTCCCTTCACCCATCACCAAGAACTTTAGCTCATCATCTTCCTCTCTCTTTCTCACTCTTTTTTTTTTTTTTTTTAATAACAGAAACAGGGCATCCCCTGTTTCTCTCTACTTCTTTTTTTTTCTTTTTCTTTCCACTCCAGCCGCCCGGCTCCTCTCTTCTTCTCTTTTAGAATCCCCCGATCCTCCCCCCTCAGCCGAGAAGACCCTCTTCATATAGATCCCCAGAACCCATAAACCAGCGATGATCCCCTGATCACGCATGGAGAGGAGCTGCTAACAGACGCCAAAGATCGTGCGTGGGATGCTGAGGACGCGGAGCGGACGTGGAGGGGTGATTTGCGGACGGCTGGGCTGATCACGGGTGCGGACAACGCGTAGATGGGTGCAGAAGATGCTCGCGGACGTTGATTGCTTCACGGGATGCTGGGACTTCGAAAGATTGCTTGCGGACGTTGATTGCGGAAGCTCTGAAACGGGGAAGAGGCAGACGCGGAAACGGAAGATTTGCAAGGAATTTGATGCGGGAGAATCACCATGGATGGCTGGATGCGGATCCGGAAGCACGGGAGCCGATCGCGGTTGAGGACGACGCGCGGATGCTGCTGGGAGGCGGACGGACGCAGGCGGAGGAGGTGGGCGGATGGCTAGGCGGTGATCATGGATGAGACGGGCGAACGAGTGCTGGGATGAGCGGACGAATGAGTGCTGGGATGAGCGGACGAACGGGATCGTCCTGGCGAAGATGGAAAGACTCCGCATGGACGCTGTGGAGCGGGAAGCTTGGATGCGGGTGCTCCACGGACGCTTGGGAGGTGATTGCGGTCAAGACGGGAAGGGAGCTGATCACTGGTGCGGATGGAATCAGGATGCTAGGCTTGGGTGCGGGAAATCAGATCTCAGATCCTGGCTCACGGACGGCTGGAAGCTTGAGTTGCATTGCGGAATTTGGGGAGTCGCTTGGGTGCGCGGAAGAAGAGTCATAGACTCTGTTCTGCAGTTGGGAGGATGCATCCTTTTTAGATGAATTTATATAAAATAATGTTAAAAATTATAATAAGTGCTAAGGATAAAATATTAATCATGCAAATGTTAACATCTATTATTTATCATTATTTTGCTAGCATTAGGCTAAGTTAATTGGTACTTAGATCGCACTTTTGTGCTCTCATCATACCCCCCAACTAGCTTATTGCTAGTCTCTAGCAATTCAGAGTAAATAATAACATGAGAGTACAAAAAAGTGTTGGTCAATTCTTTGACTTTTTATTAAAGCTAAAGACATAAAACTAAGATATGTACCCACTTTCGTAGGGCATCACGATTGCACTTAGCACGTGCAACAAGCCGTTAAACCTCTAGGTTACCCTAATGGACGAGTGTTGTCTCGTGAGGGTTTTCAGGAATGTTACCCACAAACATCATGAATGATATGACGAGATCCTAAAAAAATATGAAATAAATTTTAAGCTAATGCACATGTAATTAATTAATATATATTTTCAAGCATGGCAACTATCAAAGCAAGGAAAATATGAAAGTGTAGTGTGCATAAAATAGTATGACTTTCTCAGAGTACTACTACCTCCACCACAACATGGCACCGCTTGAATTTTAGGTGTACGACTCAAGTTCACAAGTGTTTACTACAGTTTATTAGAGCTTGATCTATCAAATTTTCGGAATATCTCATGTTGTCTAAAATTATCAAGAATGGTTCGCATAAAAAGAAGGAGCTATCAATCCCAACTAAATATCCAAAGTACACAAAGGACCAATACAATGGAGTCAAACCAGCCATTACCACATGTCACTGGGTTCAGCCCGACCAACCCTATTCATGCTTTTTTTTTTTTTTTTTGAAACCAATGGTGATTACAATAGTCCAACCCCCTTAGGCTCTAGCAAGGTCCATGTAGCGAGTTTTCGGCCAATGACTCCTGTTACGGGGGAACTTAGCCACCATGCCCCACGTGACCGGCACGCGCGCCCAGGAAGACTACGGCTGCCCCTTGATCCAGCAATCCGACCTCGGGTCGGATATCTTCGGCTCCGCAGCCCGACCCCGAGTCGGCTGCCCCTTGATCCAGCAATCCGACCTCGGGTCAGATATCTTCGGCTCCGCAGCCCGACCCCAAGTCGGCTGCCCCTTGATCCAGCAATCCGACCTCGGGTCGGATATTTTCGGCTCCGCAGCCCGACCTCGAGTCGGCTGCCCCTTGATCCAGCAATCCGACCTCGGGTCGGATATCTTCCGCTCCGCAGCCCGACCCCGAGTCGGCTGCCCCTTGATCCAGCAATCCGACCTCGGGTCGGATATCTTCGGCTCCGCAGCCCGACCCCGAGTCGGCTGCCCCTTGATCCAGCAATCCGACCCCGAGTCGGCAATCTCTCGACAACAACAGACTGTTCCTCTGAGGCACGCCGCGGCCCCCTGCTCCACTACTCCCTGCAACGGCCGTATCCGGCGCTGCCCCACGATCCCCTATAACAGCCGTACAAAGCGGAGCTCCACTATGCCCTGCCATGGCTGTACCCAGCGCTGCCCCACGACGCCCTGTAACGGCCATGTCAGTGGCAGCCCCATCGTGCCATACGATGACGAATCCCCGGAAAAACCCCCCAGCCTGATATATATGAGGCTGGGGGGGAAGGGGGAGGGTAAGATATATCTTCCAGAATATCATCTCACCTGCTACCTTCTCCTTCGATCTCCTCTGACTTGATCGTCGGAGGGCCCCCACTACCCCGGTGGTGGTGCGAGGCTTGCTTGCAGGTTTCACGGCGGAGGGCAG
Source organism: Phoenix dactylifera (assembly GCF_051530095.1). Lineage (NCBI taxonomy): Eukaryota > Viridiplantae > Streptophyta > Magnoliopsida > Arecales > Arecaceae > Phoenix > Phoenix dactylifera. The sequence goes on along the minus strand of NC_143193.1, from coordinate 33,064,692 downwards.
AGCGCAATCAAAGCAACTCAAAGGGAACCCCGTTCACACCGCTGTGCCAATCGTTCTCGGTTTGGACCCCCAGCAACAGTTGGCGCTAGAGGAAGGGCCGGATCTCAGAGCGATCGTAATGGCACGGCGAGGTGGTCGTGGAGCTTCCAATGCTTCCGGTCGCGGGGCCTCCCGCGCCTCCGGCTGGGAGGCCGCTGCATCTCCAACACACTCTCAGCAACACTCCACCACCCCACCGCTCATTCAGACGGTCGAAGCCGCCCAGTTCGACCAGCTAGCCCAGCAGGTTCGCACCCTCACGGAGGCGGTGCAGAATCTGCAGGGTGCGATGTCCCGGGCACCGCAGCGGGCTCAGGAGCCACTGCTCCCTGAGCGCTCGCCTGTCCTCCTCAACCCGCGCTCCTTCCTCTCCCATGGGGAGGAGCGCCGGCGCGAGGAGGATTCTCGAGCACGGTCTATTCTGCCGGGACCTTCCCATCGGAGCTGCGCGGGGTACGAGAGGCGGGCCCGGGCGCATTCCCAGACCCCCCAGTCCTCGAGGAACCCGCGCTCCAGTTGGTCCCCCACTCGCCGCTCCTTGTCTCCCACCCACCGGTCGCGCTCCCTGGACCGGCGGGTGGACGATCTCCACCGACAACTCCAGGTCCTGAAGGGCCATTCCAAAGATCCCTTCGCCGACTTAGAGATCTCCTCCCAGCCGGCGCTCGCCTCGAGGATCCTGCAGACCCCGAATCTGCCGGGGTTCAAAATGCCGGCGATCGAGCTCTATGACGGGGCGGCAGACCCGCGGGATCACGTCGAGAGTTTCAGGACCCTTATGCTCCTCCACGGAGCATCAGATCCCCTTCTCTGCAAGGCCTTCCCGGCAACCCTCCGTGGCCCGGCGAGGGCGTGGTTCGCCGGGCTGGAGGCTGACTCAATCCGGTCTTTCGACCAGTTCACTCGCCTCTTCATCACTCATTTCGCCGTCAGTAGCCGGCGGCGACTGGTCTCCGACTCCCTCTTTGACGTCCGGCAAAACGAGGGAGAAAGCCTGCGGGATTATCTTACCCGCTTCAACAGGGCTACGCTGGAGGTCCGGAACCTGAGTCAGGAGGTAGCTCTTTCAGCCCTGAAGCGTGGCTTCCGGAAGGGCAGGCTCACCTTCTCCCTGGACAAACGCCTGCCGCGGAGCTTCCCAGAGCTGTTGTCCCGGGCGAACCAGTATGCGGACGCCGAGGAGGCGGCCGCCCACCGGAGCAAGGAGGCTGCCGAGATCCCTCCAAAGCTTGGGAAGAAAAGGCGGAAAGAGGCACGCCAGAGGAGGAGCCCGACGCCCCAGCGTCGGCGCAGAAGCTCGTCGCCGGCGAAGAACCACGGTGCCCCACGCCCTCGTTCTCCGCCCCGACGTTTCAACCGGTACACCCCTCTCCTGACTCCCCGGGCCCAGATCCTTATGGAGATCAAGGGGCGGGAGGACCTTCCGGCCCCGAGACAGATACGAAGGATCCCTGGAAAGAGGCCCTCCCGGGCGTACTGTGAGTACCACCGAGACCACGGCCACGACACAGAGGACTGCTTCCAGCTTCGGGACGAGATCGAGGCTCTTATCCGTCGGGGGCGTCTCGGTCGATATGTGAGCGACCGACGTCCCCCCGCAGACCCGCGCCCGGCCGACCCGGCTCCTCCGGAGCCTCGGGAGCAGAATCGACCCATTGCGGGCGTGATCCACACTATCACTGGGGGCTGCTCTCAGCCCGTGAGGAACGCAGGGGGCTCGACGGAAGCGTCAGGGACGGCCGTCGTAAAGAGGCAGAGGGTCGGCAATGTAATCACCTTTTCTGATGAGGATGTAAAGGGGGTTCAGACTCCCCACGATGACGCCATGGTGATCTCCCTCACTATGGCAAACTATGATGTAAGGCGTGTTCTTGTGGATAGTGGAAGCTCAGCTGATATTTTGTTTTACGAGGCCTTCCAAAAGATGAGCTTGTCCAGACAGTTGTTGCACAAAATGTCCACCCCCCTCGTAGGATTCACCGGTGACGCTGTCCCGGCGGAAGGTGTCGTTGAGCTGCCTGTGACTGCGGGCGTCGCACCCGCAGAAGCCACGGTGCGACTCGGGTTCTTGGTCGTCCGTGTTCCCACGGCCTACAACGCTATCCTCAGGCGACCTGGGCTGAACGCCCTTCGCGCGGTGGTCTCCACGTACCACTTGCTCATGCGGTTCCCCACGGCGGTCGGGATCGGAGAGGTCCGAGGTGACCAACCGACCGCACGGCAATGTTTTCTAGCAACCCTCAAAGGGAAGAAGCCCGTGGAAGCCCTAAGCGTCGAGTCCCTTGATGCCAGAGACGAGGTGGCCTTGCGGCAGGGAGAGCCGGCCGAGGGTGTGGTCGAAGTCCCCCTCGAGGAAGGCCGCCCCGACCGGGCGGTCCGGGTCGGCGCCAATCTCGATCCGGGAGCTCGGGCCCGGTTGGTGGAATTCCTCCGAGCCAATACCGATGTATTTGCCTGGTCGGCGGCCGATGTACTTGGGATCGACCCGGAGGTCATTTCTCACGCCCTCAACGTCGACCCGACCCACTGACCAATAAAGCAGAAGAAGAGACACTGTGCCCCGAATCGGATCCGGGTGGTCGACCAGGAGGTAGACAAGCTCTTGGAGGCAGGATTCATAAGGGAGGTAAGCTACCCCGAGTGGCTGGCAAATGTTGTACTTGTCAGGAAGGCGAGCGGGAAGTGGAGGATGTGCGTCGACTATACCGACCTGAACAAGGCGTGCCCTAAGGATAGCTTTCCGCTTCCGCGAATAGACCAACTGGTCGACGCGACTTCCGGATATCAGCTGCTGTCTTTCATGGACGCCTTCTCCGGTTACAACCAGATAATGATGGCCCCACAGGACGAGGAGAAAACTGCCTTTATAACAGACCGGGGGCTGTACTGCTACAAGGTAATGCCCTTCGGTCTGAAGAACGCTGGCGCCACTTACCAGCGCCTCGTCAACAAAATCTTCAAAGAGCAAATCGGCCGGAACATGGAGGTGTACGTGGACGATATGCTGGTGAAGAGCCGCCATGCAGACCAGCACATCGCGGATTTGGAGGAGACTTTCACCACCTTGCGGAAGTTTCGCATGAAGCTGAACCCAGCGAAGTGCGCCTTCGGCGCTTCGGCCGGGAGGTTCCTCGGTTTCATTGTCAACCAGCGGGGTATCGAAGCCAACCCGGACAAAATCAAGGCCATCCAAGGTATGTCCCCTCCGATCAAAGTAAAGGAGGTTCAGGAGCTCGCTGGAAGGGTCGCCGCGCTTGGACGATTTGTGGCAAAATCGGCCGAACGCTGCCAACCATTCTTCAAGGTGTTAAAACGCCCGAAAGACTTCCTCTGGACGGCCGAATGTCAAGCAGCATTCGACCAGCTCAAGGAATACCTGGCGTCTCCTCCCCTACTGTCCAAGCCGCAAGAAGGGGAGATGCTCTACCTCTATCTGGCGGTCTCCCCAACCGCGGTCAGTGCGGTGCTGGTTCGGGAAGAGGCAAAGCTCCAGAAGCCCGTGTACTACATCAGCCGGGTCCTACGGGATACCGAGACGCAGTATACGAAGGCTGAGAAGATCGCCTTCGCGCTGCTGACCGCGACCAGGAGACTCCGCCCCTATTTCTAGGCCCATTCTGTCACCCTCTTAACTGATCAACCACTACGACAGATCCTCAGCAACCCCGGGAATGCGGGACGGCTGGTGAAGTGGGCAATAGAACTCGGTGAGTTCGACATCCGCTACCAGCCTCGACCCGCCATCAAGGCCCAGGTGCTCGCGGATTTCCTCGCTGAGTGCACGGTGCAGGAGGCGGAACCTAGACCGCCGGAAACGCCCAGCCTTGACCTCCCGACCTGGACGCTTCACATCGATGGGTCGTCGAACCCCGAGGGTGGAGGAGCCGGGCTGGTCCTTACCAGTCCTGATGGAGTGATAGCCGAGTATGCCTTGAGATTTGGATTTCCAGTGACCAACAACGAGGCGGAGTACGAGGCCCTAGTCACGGGACTCAAACTCACCAGGGAGCTCGGCATCCGGCGTTTGAAGGTCTTCACCGACTCCCAGCTGGTGGTCGGGCAGGTCCGTGGAGAGTTCGAGGCCCGGAGCCCGACCATGCAGAACTACGTCCGGAAGGTGCAAGCACTCATTCCCGATCTCGGCAGTGTCGACATCCAGCAGGTCCCCAGAAGCGAAAATGCTAGGGCCGACAGGTTGTCCCGCTTGGTGAGCGCAGAGGCGCACAACTTGTCGAGGGCAATCTACCTGGAGACCCTGGAGGCCCCGAGCATCGGCGAGGCTGGAGCGGTGATGGCGATTGATCCGGAGCCGTCTTGGATGGACCCGCTCGTCGCCTACCTCGCCGAAGGGATCCTCCCTGAAGACGAAGATCAAGCTCGGCGACTTGTCAAGAAGTCCGCCCACTACGTACTCTATGAAGGGAGGCTGTATCGGACCTCGTTTACCGCCCCCCTCTTAAGGTGCCTCCGCCCCTCGGAGGCGGCCTACGTCCTCGGCGAAGTCCACGAGGGCGTTTGCAGATCGCACTTGGGGGCTAGGTCCTTGGCGCACAAGATCATGAGGCAAGGCTATTATTGGCCTACCTTGTTGGAGGACTCAAAGGATCATGTACGGAAATGCGACGCCTGCCAGCGCCACGCCAACGTCCAGAGAGTCCCTTCTGTCCCCTTGGCACCAATCACCGCACCCTGGCCCTTCGCACAGTGGGGAATGGATATCCTCGGACCATTCCCCGTCGCTTCAGCCCAGCGGAAATTCTTGATTGTTGCAATCGACTACTTCACCAAGTGGGTGGAGGCAGAGCCGCTGGCCACTATCACGGAGGCGCAAGTCCGGAAGTTCGTGAAGAAAAACATCATTGTCCGATTTGGGGTACCCCGAGTCCTCATCTCGGATAATGGTCGACAGTTCGACAACAAGCATTTCCGTGATTTCTGCGAGGAGTTCGGGATCGAGCATCGGTTCACATCTGTGTCGCATCCCCAAACCAACGGTGAGGCCGAGGTCACAAATCGGACAATCCTCCAAGAAATTAAGGCGCGAATCGGTCGGACGGGGCAAGCTTGGGTCGAAGAACTCGAGAATGTCCTTTGGGCGTATCGGACCACGCATCGGACCCCTACCGGGGAGACACCTTTCAGCCTAACCTATGGCACGGAAGCGGTTGTTCCCGTGGAGCTCAGACTCCCCTCGCCCCGGATGGCCGCGCACCGACCCGAGGCCAATTCGGAGCAACTCCGAGGGAACCTGGACCTCTTGGAAGAAGCAAGAGAAATGGCGCAGGTTCGAATGGCGATGTATCAGCGGAGGGTGGCCCGATATTATAACTCCAAGGTCCGACCGAAACTTTTCAGAATCGGAGATCTGGTGCTAAGGCGAGCCAAAGCATCTCAACCCGCGGAAGGTGGGAAGCTGGCGCCAAATTGGGAAGGCCCGTATAGGGTTCGCTGGGTAAACCGACCTGGCTCCTACCAGTTGGAGGCCCTAGATGGTCGAGAAATTCCGAGGAGCTGGAATTCCGCTAACCTGCGGGCGTATTACCAGTAGAACGACAAAGCCAGGAAGACAGTTCGAAAAATGTACAATTCTTTTCATTTCAATAATTCCTGGTTACAACGGTGTGTTCGTGTGATTACAAAGAATTCCCAGAGGGGAATTGGGGAGTAAAGAAAACAAGGAAGAGGTGGAGACTCCGTGGAGCTGAAGATCTGGGATCCCGAACCCTCCATCCGAAGCAGCTGCAATCCCACCGGGCGTGGGTGCTTCCCCCCGGAGGCGCCATCGACGCCTCACGAAAAAGATGAGGAGCCGCCGCAGAAGAAGTTCCCGCTGCCTCCAGAGGAACGCCACCTCCAAGGGATATTCCGGTCCTCCCCAGGAGAAGGGGAGGGAAGGAATACAAGGGAGAAGAGCGCGAGGAGGCGCGATCCCGGATGAAGCGTCTGGCGCAGAGCTCAATCGGGAGGCGGGGCTGAAAGGAGGGGGGATGTGATCCCGGATGAAACGCCTAGAGCGGAGTTCCGCCGGGGAGAACCTCCTTGTTGATCCCAGATGAAACGGCTAGTTGGCGGAAGTCGCGAGGGGCGCGCCTCCCGTTCCTCCGGCAGGGGTTCCCCAGCCACATGCCGGAGAGGAGGTCCACGATCCATGGCAACCTGAATAGCTCCGGCTTGGGAGGCTCCACCGCACCTACACTTATATTTATAGCCAAACTGTGGCCCCCCGGTCGTTCCGATGCGGGTGGCTCCAATAAAGGTGGGTGCACCGAATCCGGAGCCGTTCCAGCTCTCGAGGCGTATCCTCCCACGATCTCCTAAGCGTCGTTCTCCTTAATTGCATTCTTCATGCAGGACACTCCGGGCGGTGTGTATCCCACGGCCCACGTATCTCCGCTCGCGCCCAGGCCGCATCCGCCTCGAAGAGCGCGCGTATCGCGGCCGCTTAACTGACACTCCTTGCAAGCAGCAACTGGCGATCCGATTTCCCAGGTAATGCCTCAATTAGCATTTAATACCCTTTTGGTGTTCCCCAGGCGACGCTTGGAGAATAGGAGAAATACGATCGTAGCTGGCCACGGAGAAATCCCGTCGAGCGGCAAGCGACAGGCGCGCGACCAACGAGCGGAATTCCCCGAGGCTCGGCCCTCGGATGCCAGGCTAACTCGATGATCATCCCGGGAGCAGACTAGCCTGAAGCCCCGACCGGTCGCCTCGGCTTGCGCCAGCCTTGACCGACCAACGAGCGGAATTCCCCGAGGATCGGCCCTCGGATGCCAGGCTAACCCGATGATCGTCCCGGGAGCAGACTAGCCTGAAGCCCCGACCGGTCGCCTCGGCTTGCGCCAGCCTTGGCCGACCAACGAGCGGAATTCCCCGAGGCTCGGCCCTCGGATGCCAGGCTAACCCGATGATCCTCCCGGGAGCAGACTAGCCTGAAGCCCCGACCGGTCGCCTCGGCTTGCGCCAGCCTTGGCCGACCAACGAGTGGAATTCCCCGAGGCTCGGCCCTCGGATGCCAGGCTAACCCGATGATCATCCCGGGAGCAGACTAGCCTGAAGCCCCGATCGGTCGCCTCGGCTTGCGCCAGCCTTGGCCGACCAATGAGCGGAATTTCCCGAGCCTCGGCCCTCGGATGCCAGGCTAACCCGATGATCATCCCGGGAGCAGACTAGCCTGAAGCCCCGACCGGTCGCCTCGGCTTGCGCCAGCCTTGGCCGACCAACGAGCGGAATTTTCCGAGGCTCAGCCCTCGGATGCCAGGCTAACCCGATGATCATCCCGGGAGCAGACTAGCCTGAAGCCCCGACCGGTCACCTCAGCTTGCGCCAGCCTTGGCCGACCAACGAGCGGAATTTCCCGAAGCTCGGCCCTCGGATGCCAGGCTAACCCGATGATCATCCCGGGAGCAGACTAGCCTGAAGCCCCGACCGGTCGCCTCGGCTTGCGCCAGCCTTGGCCGACCAACGAGCGGAATTTCCTGAGGCCTAACCCTCGGATGCCTGGCCTAGCACCGGAAGAATTTCCTGAGGCCTAACCCTCGGATGCCTGGCCTAGCGCCGGAAGAATTTCCTGAGGCCTAACCCTCGGATGCCTGGCCTAGTGCCGGAAGAATTTCCTGAGGCCTAATCCTCGGATGCCTGGCCTAGCGCCGGATGAATTTCCTGAGGCCTAACCCTCGGATGCCTGGCCTAGCGCCGGAAGAATTTCCTGAGGCCTAACCCTCGGATGCCTGGCCTAGCGCCGGATGAATTTCCTGAGGCCTAACCCTCGGATGCCTGGCCTAGCGCCGGAAGAATTTCCTGAGGCCTAACCCTCGGATGCCTGGCCTAGCGCCGGAAGAATTTCCTGAGGCCTAACCCTCGGATGCCTGGCCTAGCGCCGGATGAATTTTCTGAGACCTAACCCTCGGATGCCTGGCCTAGCGCCGGAAGAATTTTCTGAGGCCTAACCCTCGGATGCCTGGCCTAGCGCCGGAAGAATTTCCTGAGGCCTAACCCTCGGATGCCTGGCCTAGCGCCGGAAGAATTTCCTGAGGCCTAACCCTCGGATGCTTGGCCTAGCGCCGGAAGAATTTTCTGAGGCCTAACCCTCGGATGCCTGGCCTAGCGCCGGAAGGATTTCCTGAGGCCTAACCCTCGGATGCCTGGCCTAGTGCCGGAGGAACTTCAAGAGTCAGGAGTCGGCGAGACGCTACCAAGAGTTAAAAAGAGGAAGGACGAAAGTGAAATGAGGAAACACTTTGTTTGCATTAACTTTTGTTGCATCAGGGCCGAGACCCATACAACATGGCAAAACGCCAACATACAAAGAAAAGAACAAAGAAAAAGTACAGAGGGTCAGCTTGGAGGAACCCCTGGATCGGGAACGGCGAGCACGTCCGCGAAGGGTAGGGAGACGGTTAGAGAACCGGCGGGCAATGGCATCGGAGGGGAGTCGAGGAGGGAGACCCCACTCAGGTCAATTCCGGGGTATTTAGTGGACACCCTTGCCAGGCCTTCATCGAAGCCTAAGGCAAAGGAGTCGGACCCCGCATCCGACATGTCACGGATGAACTCGGCGGACTGACGATAGGCCTGTACCGCCTGACGCCCGATTTCCGCGCTCTTCTCGGCCAGCGCCGCCTCCGCTCGCTCCGTAATCTGAGCTTTCGCCTCCATGACCTTCGCCACAATCCGGTCATCCGCCTCGGAGGAGACCCTCAGCAGATCGGCCCGAGCCTCCATGTGCTTCGCCTCGGCAGCAACGCGAGCAGCCTCAGCCTCCTCCAGGCGCGAATGAAGCTCCTGGTTGCTCGCGCGGGACTCCTCCAAGGCCGATTCCAATTCGGCCAGCTTGGCTTCAAGAGATTGGGCTCGGTTGCGGGCGTTGTCGGCTGACTGCTGGGCCTTCTCCCACCTCTCCCGGAAGTCGGCAGCCTTCCGGGACTGCTCTTCGGCCCGCTCCTCCGCCTTCTTGATCTCGCCTTCGAGACCCGAGGCAACCTTGAGTTGCTCCTGAGTCTCCAACAGTTGCCTCTCGAGGGCGGCGAAGCCGAGTACCCGCTCTTCGGCCACCTGGAGCCTCGTCTCGAGGTCCCTGGTCGTCCTCCCCGCCGCAGCCTGGCCTCCCTCCTCTACAGCTTTCAGTCGGCTCTCGGCCCTCGCCAGAAGCCTCGCCTGTTCCTCGTGGCTCTCCTCCAGACGGATCATGTACTGGGCGAGCTAAGAGATAGGAAAAATGAGGGCGTCAGGCGGGGATCAATAGAGCCTATAAATGACGAAAGCGGCCAGAAGAACACTCACCGACATAAGACAGACGCAGCTGGCAGCTCCGACGTCAGGGATCCCCATCTGCCGGACCCGCCTACGGTCACTCTCCAGCAGCACCGTCTCGATGAGGTTTCGGGCGCCGGCGAAAGTGAAGGCTGACCCCGACTTCGCCCCGGAGCCGGACGGTGGTTCTGCGGCCTTACCCTTACCCATTGCTTGGGGGAGAGTCGTGCTGACCGTGCTCGGGGCGGGGGCCGCTCCAGAAATCGACAGGATCCCGCTCGGCCGGGGCCTCGGCGCGCTCCTTCTCGTATCATCCGAAGCCGACCGAGTCGAAGGCCGGGCTGGGGACCGATCGCGTCCGACCCGGCTGTCTCGGGCGCGCCCGGGTGATGCCTCCGGAAAAGCGGTAGTCTCATCACCGGAGGGCTGATACGGCGTCAACTGTCGGTCCGAGCCCGCAGCGTCCCCCTGATCGGTGGGTCCGGACCCGTCTGTCGGCGTCGGGGTCGCCTGCTGGCGGGACTTCTTCGCCGGTGGGACCCCGCTCGGAGGAGTCCGTTTCTTCCTCCGGACCGCTTCCAGTAGGGACGCCCTACTGACAGCCATCGCCTTGTCCGACCGCATGACGTCGTCGATTTCTGCAAAAAGGACGAGATGGTCGGAGACTGAGAAACTGATGGAAAGAAGAAACGAAAGAGGAGAAAAGAGCTAAAAAAGAAGTGGTGGCGGGCTCACGGTCGGCGGGGACCGAGCTCAGACCGACGTTCACCAAGGCATCCTTGGAAATAAGGCGGGCCACCGGGGGAAGCCGGCCTTCGGCAACCAGCCCCCTCAAGACGGCAACGACATCGGACTCCTCCCTCGACAACCTCGATAAGCCGATCGGGGACTTCATCGGCGTCTCCCAGGTTATCCCGATTCCCCAAGAGGGATCTACGTCAATGAAAAAGAAACGCTCCTTCCAGCCGTGAATGGAGGAAGGAGCATCCTTGACGAGGCCGCACCCTCGCCGCGCCGCGAAGCACCACCACCCTCTGTCCCGGGGGTGGCCGCTCAGGCCGTAGCATTTCCAAAAGACATTCAGGGTGGCGGGAACCTCATGCATGCGGCAGAGAACCTGGAAGGCCGTCAGGGTGCGCCATGAGTTCGGCACCAGTTGCGTCGGCGCCACTCTTAAACCCCGAAGCACCTGCACGACTAAGTCCGAGGGGGGAAAGCGGAACCCAGCCCGAAGGATGTCCTCATTGATGGCGACCTTCCCTGGAGGAGGATGGGACATCCTCTCCTCAGGCCCCGGGAGCGTAATGTTGCAGGCTTCGGGAAGGTGGTACCGGGCCACGAACCTATCTAGGTCTTCAGGGACCAGCTCCGACTGAATGCGGTCCGCCCTTACTTCGTCCATCCCTAATGGCCAGTGAACCTATGGTCAGGACGGGGTCAAGAGGGGGGAAGGCACCGGAACGACTGGAGTACACTAACACGAAAGGAGAAAGTACGGAGAGCCCTAAATTGAAGAGTGGGGCAACTCACCGGAAAGGAAGGAAGAACGGCTCCGAGAGCGTCAAAGGAGGAGCGAACGAACAGTTCGGCGGCAACGGCAGCGGCACGAGGGAGAAACTTGAAGATGCCTGTGAAGAGAAAGGCGGACGGGGGAGGGCCCCCAGTTAAATAGGCGGAAAGGCGGGTGACGCCTCGGTGACGCCAGAGGACGCCTGGCTGCCGAAAGTTTGTTCGCGCCCCAAAGGCGAATCGACGCCATTAAGGAAGGATGTCCGCCGAAATCCGCAGACCGCCAGATCAGCGACAACGGCCATACGCCATAAAGAAGGCGGGAAGCTCGGAGCGCGCGCGCCTTTTCGAGGGATGGCGGCAATCTCGAAGCATCACTCCCTTCACCCGTTCCCCTCCTGGTTCCAGGCTCGGGAGTGGGGGGCTACTATTACGGGGGAACTTAGCCACCATGCCCCACGTGACCGGCACGCGCGCCCAGGAAGACTACGGCTGCCCCTTGATCCAGCAATCTGACCTCGGGTCGGATATCTTCGGCTCCGCAGCCCGACCCCGAGTCGGCTGCCCCTTGATCCAGCAATCCGACCTCGGGTCGGATATCTTCAGCTCCGCAGCCCGACCCCGAGTCGGCTGCCCCTTGATCCAGCAATCCGACCTCGGGTCGGATATCTTCGGCTCCGCAGCCCGACCCCGAGTCGGCTGCCCCTTGATCCAGCAATCCGACCCCGAGTCGGCAATCTCTCGACAACAACAGACTGTTCCTCTGAGGCACGCCGCGGCCCCCTGCTCCACTACTCCCTGCAACGGCCGTATCCGGCGCTGCCCCACGATCCCTTGTAACAGCCGTACAAAGCGGAGCTCCACTATGCCCTGCCATGGCTGTACCCAGCGCTGCCCCACGACGCCCTGTAACGGCCATGTCAGTGGCAGCCCCATCGTGCCACACGATGACGAATCCCCGAAAAAACCCCCCAGCCTGATATATATGAGGCTGGGGGGGAAGGGGGAGGGTAAGATATATCTTTCAGAGTATCATCTCACCTGCTACCTTCTCCTTCTCCTTCTCCTTCGATCTCCTCTGACTTGATCGTCGGAGGGCCCCCACTACCCCGGTGGTGGTGCGAGGCTTGCTTGCAGGTTTCACGGCGGAGGGCGAAGCGCAATCAAAGCAACTCAAAGGGAACCCCGTTCACACCGTTGTGCCAATCGTTCTCGGTTTGGACCCCCAGCAACAACTCCTGATCCAGTTGGCTCAAGGCATTAGGTGAAACACCCCTCGGGCTTAATTACTCGAACCAGACTACGCCACGAGGTTAGACTTGTCATCTCCTCATTTATTTGTTTATTTATTTTAATTTTTTTTTTTCAAGATAGAGAAGGTAAACTGAACCATATAATGTGACTGCAACGTGACTATAGGTCAACCAAGGTCGGAACATAAGGCGCTTAGATGATCTAGCCGGGGTATTCAATCTCTATCTTTATGTGAAAACCAAATCAAGAACCTTATAGTACGGACAAGGATACTCGTACTTCTTTTACAGATATGGCTTAATAAAAATGCATTAAACAAATGTGAACTCCTGAGGCCTTCCTATAATCATTAAATACATGTGCGGAGATCTAATAATAGGTCTCTGATCAGTCATAGTACGCATGTATTCCTTGCCTTAATAGTTGCACAAACTCAATATGAAAATACATGTGCATTTGCTTAGAAAAGAATGCAATTTTTTTTTTTTCTTCCCTCCCCCCAACTTAAACATTGCATTGTCCTCAATGTAATAGATACAAGAAAGCTATAATGAAAGACAGTAGAGAAAATAATATTGAAGAGAAGAAGAATACCTTGAGCTGTTGATATCCAGAAAATAAAACCTATAAAACTAGAAAAATAATCCTAACTAATATACACATACCTTTGCCTTCATGCTCAGTCATAAGAAGGCTCCTCCAAGGAAAAGGAGTCCTCTTCATCTGCAAAATTCTCAAGAAAAGGTTTTAACCTATGTCCATTTACCTTAAAAATTCTACCATCCCGTGGATTCTCAATCTCAACCGCCCCATGTGGAAAAACGGTTTTTATAATGTAAGGACCTGTCCATCTCGATCGCAACTTACCAGAAAACAGATGTAAGCGAGAATCATATAAAAGAACTTTTTGCAAAGGTTCAAAAGATTTTTTTAAAATTGATTTATCATGTAAGATCTTCATTCGTTCTTTGCAAATTTTAGCATTGTCATAAGCATCTCTGCGAATCTCATTAAGCTCGTTTAATTGCAATTTTCTAGCTAGACCGGCATCTTGTAAATCAAAATTCAATTTTCTAATTGCCCAATACGATTTATGTTCTATTTCTACAGGCAGATGACACGCTTTTCCATAGACTAGCCGGTAGGGAGATATGCCAAGAATGGTTTTGTATGCAGTACGATAGGCCCATAATGCATCTGATAGTTTCAAGGACCAATCTTTTCGTGATGGGTTCACCGTTTTCTCTAAAATACGCTTGATCTCTCTATTGGCTAATTCTACTTGGCCACTAGTTTGCGGGTGATATGGGGTAGCAACTTTGTGGGTGACACCATACTTTTTTAATAATGTCTCAAAAGGCTTATTACAAAAGTGTTTTCCACCATCACTAATTATGACCTTAGGCATCCCAAATCGTGAAAAAATATTTTCTTTTAAAAACTTCAGGACGGGTTTGTGATCATTGGTCTTACAAGCAACAGCTTCTACCCATTTGGACACATATTCGACACCAACTAAAATGTACTCATATCCAAAAGATGGTGGAAATGGGCCCATAAAATCGATGCCCCAACAATCGAAAATTTCGACAATAGTAATGGGTTGAAGAGGCATCATTTGCCTACGAGTTAGACTTCCAATACGTTGACATGGATCACATGTCCTGCAGAACTCGTGAGCATCTTTGAACATAGTGGGCCAATAGAAACCACATTGCAAAACTTTTGCAACAGTTTTCTTAGAGGCAAAGTGTCCACCGCAAGCATCAGTGTGGCAGAAAGTAAGTACGCTTTGTATATCATGATCCGGTATGCATCGTCTAAAGATTTGATTATTGCAATATTTAAACAAATAGGGTTCGTCATAGTAATAATTCTTTACTTCGCGCAAGAAAATTTTTCTATCTGTCGACCCCCAATGCTCCGGCATCCGGCTTGTAACAAGAAAATTTACAATATCTGCATACCATGGTATACTAGAAAGTGCAAACAACTGCTCTTCAGGGAATGAGTCCTTGATGGAAAACTGTGGCACTGAATCATGAAAAACTAATTGTGATAAATGGTCAGCAACCACATTCTCTACTCCTTTTTTATCTTTGATAGTGATGTCAAATTCTTGGAGTAGAAGTATCCATCGTATTAAGCGTGGTTTGGCATCTTTCTTATCCAACAAATATTTTAGTGCCGCATGGTCCGTGAAGATAACAATAGGAGCACCAAGGATATAAGAGCGAAATTTATCTAAGGCAAATACTACTGCAAGCAATTCCTTCTCGGTGGTAGTGTAATTCATTTGAGCATCGTTTAAGGTCTTGCTTGCATAGTAAATGACATATGGCTTATTATCCTTGCGTTGTCCTAGGACAGCTCCTATCGCATAGTCGCTAGCGTCGCACATAATCTCAAAAGGTAATGACCAATCAGGTGGTCGCACGATGGGTGCAGTGCTAAGCATAGACTTCAACTTTTCGAATGCCTCTTGACAGGTTTCAGTCCAATTGAACGGTGTATCAAGGGATAGGAGGTTACATAATGGTCGAGCTATGACACTAAAGTCCTTGATGAACCTCCTATAAAATCCTGCGTGACCCAAAAATGATCTAACATCTCTAACCGTCTTGGGTGCAGGTAGCTCAGCAATTAAATCAGTCTTAACTCTATCTACTTCCATGCCCTTCGATGAAACAATATGTCCTAAGACAATTTCCTTTTGCACCATGAAGTGGCATTTCTCCCAATTCAGTATCAAGTTCTTTTCCATACATCGAGCTAAGACAGCTTGTAAATGTGACAGGCAATCATCAAATGTGTCGCCAAAAACGGAGAAGTCGTCCATGAACACTTCCAAAAATTTCTCGTTCATGTCTTCAAAGATGCTGAGTATGCATCTTTGGAATGTTGCAGGTGCATTACCCAACCCGAATGGCATTCGTCGGAAAGCAAATGTGCCAAAAGGACAAGTGAAGGTAGTCTTCTCTTGATCTTCCGGTGAAATTTCAATTTGATAATATCCCGAATAGCCATCGAGAAAACAATAGAAATCATGCCCTGCAACCCTCTCCAATACTTGGTCTAGGAAGGGTAGAGGAAAGTGATCCTTTCGTGTGACCAAATTCAGCTTTCGGTAGTCAACACACATGCGCCAACTCGTCGGGACACGAGTTGGAACTAGTTCACCTTGTTCATTTTCTACTACCGTCAAACCCGATTTCTTAGGAACGACTTGAGTAGGGCTTACCCACTTGCTGTCGGAAATTGGGTAAATAATACCCACGTCAAGCAACTTGAGGACTTCTGCCTTAACCACATCTCTCATCGTAGGATTCAACCTTCGTTGCATTTGCCTTGTGGTTTTGGCATTGTCCTCCAAATATATCCGGTGTGTGCAAACTAAGGGGCTAATCCCCTTCAAGTCGGCAATAGACCACCCTAAAGCTCCTTTATGATTCTTTAGAACACCAAGTAATTTTCTTTCTTGGTCATGATTAAGATCAGACGAGATAATTATAGGGTAAGTGTCCTCGGGTCCAAGAAAGGCATACTTGAGTTCCTTTGGTAAAGGTTTTAACTCGAGCTTAGGCACTTGCTCATGGGATGGTACTATCTTTGCTTCTCGAGGTGGCAACTGCTCAAATTTTTCTACTTTTGGTCTCCATCCATTGATCATCATGGCGTTCGAAAAATTCATACTAGGTTTGACCAACAAATCATCTTCATTGGTGCCATTAGAACACCAATCAATTAAACTATCGCCGGATGGATCGTTAAATGCTTCAGCTAATAAATATTCCTCCGCGATAGTTTCAACCCAATCAACCTCCTTACTCTCTTCGGGATCATTAGGTTGTTTGCACACATTAAAAATGTTCAGTTCTAAGGTCATGTTACCAAAAGAAAGCTTCATGACGCCATTCCTACAATTAATCAATGCATTAGAAGTTGCAAGGAATGGACGTCCTAAAATGACCGGAATCTGAGACTGTGAGTTCGAAGCCGGATGTGTGTCCAATACGATAAAATCGACAGGAAAATAGAACTTATCTACTTGAACCAATACATCCTCGATAATCCCCCTCGGAATTTTAATTGACATGTCAGCTAATTGCAAAGTGACGGAGGTTGGCTTCAACTCACCTAAACCAAGTTGCTCATATACAGAATATGGCAACAGATTCACACTTGCCCCTAAATCTAACAATGCTCGCTCTATCCTAAAGTTGCCTATGATGCATGAGATGGTTGGGCAATCTGGATCCTTAAATTTAGGGAGAATGTTGTGCTGCAAAATAGCACTCACATTTTCAGTTAAAAATGCCTTCTTCTTAACATTTAATCGGCGTTTGACAGTACACAAGTCCTTCAAAAATTTGGCATATGAGGGTACTTGTTTGATTGCATCAAGAAGAGGTATGTTGATCTTTACTTGCTTAAAAAGCTCAAGAATTTCAGAATTAGGTTCGAGATTTTGCAACGGCTTTAACCGTTGTGGAAAAGGTGGAGGAAAAGGACATTCAACTTTCTTGGTAGAAGTTGGGACCTCAACTTCTTCTTTGTCCCTTTCATCGACTTTGGGAGCATCAGAATTAGAAGTGACCTGCGGTCTCAATGGGACGGTCTGATCAATGACTTTCTCATTACGCAAAGTCATGATGCTCTTTGCATGCTCTGTATGCGAACTAGAAGGAGCCGTATTATTACTACCGTGCACTTGTGGGTTAGGTTGGGGTTGAGCTGGAAGCTTACCCTTCTCTTGTGTACTTAGGACGGTGGTCAACATTGACAATTGGTTCCTTATATCTTCAAAGTTTCGAGTATTTTGAGCATTGATATTCGCTTGACCTTGTAGAAAAGTTTGTATGGATTGCAAAGTATCCTCGATATTTGGCTTTTGAGAGGGTGGTAATGCAAAAGTAGGATGTGCAGGTGGAGGAGCTGAATGGTGTGACTGTTGAGGATGATCATTTCTCCACCTAAAATTTGGATGATTCTTCCAACCAGGGTTATAGGTATTCGAGTATGGATCGTTATAAGGCTTTTGGTAGGAGTTCATAGCATTTGCTTGATCGTGCAAGACTTCTTTGAATGCCGGTATGGTGGGACAATCTGTAGTAGTATGACCCGACATATCGCAGATACCACAACACTCGTTTCTAAGCTCTATAGTCTTGACAGGCTCAACCTTCCTAAGCTCAATTTCTTCTACCTTCCTAGTGAGGGCTGCCATTTTAGCATGAAGATCATCCTCAGTTCTGAGGTTGTAAAAGCCTCCCTGTACAGAGCTAGTAGGCTTAGGTAAAGACTTGGTGTTTCTATCCCCGTTATCCCAAAGTTGGGCAGTCTCAGCAAGGGAATCCAAATATTCCCATGCCTCATCAGGTTGTTTTTCTAAGAATCTACCATTGCACATGGTCTCTACAAACTGTTTCAACTGTGGAGATAAACCTTCATAAAAGAAGCTAATGGTTCTCCAAGTTTCGAATCCGTGATGAGGGCATGAGAGAAGAAGGTCTTTAAATCTTTCCCAACATTCATAAAATGTTTCATTATCTTTTTGTTGGAAATTGCTAATATGTCTTTTTAAAAAGTTGGTCCTTTGTGTGGGAAAGAACTTCTTTAAAAATTCTCTCTGCATATCTTGCCAAGTTCTTATTGATCTAGGTCGCAAGGAGTTTAGCCATGTTTTGGCCTTATCCTTTAGAGAGAAAGGGAACAATGTCAACTTGAGGACATCCTCGGTGACGTTTGGCACTCTAAATGTAATGCTCAATTCTTCAAAATCCTTTAAATGAAGATACGGACTCTCGGACTCTAACCCGTGGAACTTGGGCAGCAATTGAATTACCCCGGGTTTGATGTCAAAATGTCCTACATTATCGGAAAAAATTATGCATGAAGGCTGACTAGTCCTAGCCGGTTGTAGGTATTGTCTTAGGGTCATAATATGGGGTTCACGTTCTCGATTGTGGTGACTCCCCGCATCTTCATTTAAATCAGCCATCTCACAAGGTGTGAGATATTGAGAAGAAATTTCAGGGGTATGTCCTAAGGGATGATCTAAAGTTGTACGACTTAATCGACCGGTGTTGTCCCTATTCCACTTTAGCATGCAAAATATTTTCCTCTCTTTTTTTTTTTAAATAAATATAAGTACTAACTAAAGATACCCTAAAACGAAAATCTATTTACAATTAAACATGCAACAAAACATTACACCTCAATTTCTAATATTTTTCTTAAATTTCTAGACAGCTCCTAACTGGTTTGAAGAGGGCACCTAAGCCTCCAATCCGGTCTAATGAACCGAGTTGACCAGGTAAGCTCCCAGGTAAGTGGAGGGGTCACGATGCGTTCGCAAAGGTCCCACTTAAAACCCACTTGCCTCGAACAGATGAACTGTCTCCCTTATAGGGACAAAGCTTGCCTAGACATCAACTAAGCCACAGAGCGAAATTGGTGCAACTTTCGGTGGTCTTCGTCCTATTGAGCTCGAATGTCCTTAGGGGCCAACGTCTAGTTGATTTTAGTTAAGCTTAGGATATTTATACACTGGGGTGATTTTTGGGCTAAGGACGAGTGATGAAATCCCGACCTTATCTTTTTAAATGGGTTCAGCCCTTAAAATATTTTATGCTGATGCCTTATACTATATGCAACAGTCAAGAGATTTTTTTTTAATATTTTATGACATGACATTAAATTTCATTGAATAGGTGATCAAGCAAATTATTTATTTATTTTTTTTTAAATTTTATGAGTTGAAGTCTGAATTTGAAATTTAAAATTTGAAATTTTAGGTTTTCCCTCTCTTTTTTTTTTCAATTTTCAATTAGCAACAAGGGTTAATAAGATATGATAACAATAAATTTCTTATTCTAAAAATTAAATGCAGAAAATTCAAAGTAGAAAGCAGCAAAGTTTCGTATTAATATGATGGTATTAAAAATGTCAGAATATCAATCAGACCGTTCAGATTATCGAACAATGTGTCTTGCACTATCTGACCAAATTTGAGTCAAATCAGACGGCTAATTTCTATGATATCAGAGTTTGATGCAGACTATGCAGGGAATTAAAAATAGTAGTAAAGATTTAATTTTTTTTTTTGAAAAGAAAAATACTAACTATTAATGTAAAAATTAAATCTAAAATTATACTAATAACTCAGCCGTTCTCCGGCAACGGCGCCAAAAACTTGGTGCAAAAATAAAACTGTTCTCCCAACTGCAGGAGAATCGCACAAGTAGTATAACTCGGAAGTCCGAGGTCGATTTCTCAGGGAACGATCTATGGATTATTAGCTTAATTTCAGATTAATTGATTCAATAAACATATGGATTAAGATGATGTTTTGCAAATAGAAAATAAAACAGTCAATAGAGAATCAAAGTTAGGATAGATTAAGATGGTGTTGGGATCCAGAATCTCCTTCGATAATATCAAATTCATGCAATAAATTCTATGATTCTTTTGTTTTCTTTAAGAATTATAAGCAGATAAAATTTAATTATGGAGTATGTTCTTGATAACATAAATTCTTTTTTTTAAGCATTCAACGTGCCTTATAACGTCAACGATGAATCAAATAATCGAGGAAGACATGTATCAATAAGCATAAATCATAAAAGAATTTTCAACATATAAGAATCATGACATAATCAAAAGATAGATTATTTAAAGCAAAGGATTAGAATTTACATCATGAACTTGATACACCAAATGATCTCCCTTCACCCATCACCAAGAACTTTAGCTCATCATCTTCCTCTCTCTTTCTCACTCTTTTTTTTTTTTTAATAACAGAAACAGGGCATCCCCTGTTTCTCTCTACTTCTTTTTTTTTCTTTTTCTTTCCACTCCAGCCACCCGGCTCCTCTCTTCTTCTCTTTTAGAATCCCCCGATCCTCCCCCCTCAGCCGAGAAGACCCTCTTCATATAGATCCCCAGAACCCATAAACCAGCGATGATCCCCTGATCACGCATGGAGAGGAGCTGCTAACAGACGCCAAAGATCGTGCGTGGGATGCTGAGGACGCAGAGCGGACGTGGAGGGGTGATTTGCGGACGGCTGGGCTGATCACGGGTGCGGACAACGTGTAGATGGGTGCAGAAGATGCTCGCGGACGTTGATTGCTTCACGGGATGCTGGGACTTCGAAAGATTGCTCGCGGACGTTGATTGCGGAAGCTCTGAAACGGGGAAGAGGCAGACGCGGAAACGGAAGATTTGCAAGGAATTTGATGCGGGAGAATCACCATGGATGGCTGGATGCGGATCCGGAAGCACGGGAGCCAATCGCGGTTGAGGACGACGCGCGGATGCTGCTGGGAGGCGGACGGACGCAGGCGGAGGAGGTGGGCGGATGGCTAGGCGGTGATCACGGATGAGACGGGCGAACGAGTGCTGGGATGAGCGGACGAATGAGTGCTGGGATGAGCGGACGAACGGGATCGTCCTGGCGAAGATGGAAAGACTCCGCATGGACGCTGTGGAGCGGGAAGCTTGGATGCGGGTGCTCCACGGACGCTTGGGAGGTGATTGCGGTCAAGACGGGAAGGGAGCTGATCACTGGTGCGGATGGAATCAGGATGCTAGGCTTGGGTGCGGGAAATCAGATCTCAGATCCTGGCTCACGGACGGCTGGAAGCTTGAGTTGCATTGCGGAATTTGGGGAGTCGCTTGGGTGCGCGGAAGAAGAGTCATAGACTCTGTTCTGCAGTTGGGAGGATGCATCCTTTTTAGATGAATTTATATATGTGGAGTGATTGATTAAAACCCTATTTGATTTTGATGAGCTCAAAGCATTAGAGTATATATGTTGTTTACTAATGAATTCAATTGAGTGTTTCAGTGAAAATCTTGTCTAAGTGTCTCAAGACTTGGTTCATAATATTTTGGATAAGTTAAGAAGTCAGTTTGAACCAAAGTCTGAGACTCGAGTCGACTCCAGAGTATTACGAGTCGATTCCAAGCGTATCAGGATCACTGGCACGGGCTCGAGTCGACTCCTGACCATTACGAGTCGACTCCAACTGAGAACAGACAGACAAACAGAAAGCATCAACTCAAAATCTGTCAGCGAGTCGACTCCTGAAGTGCGCGAGTCGACTCCGATGTTTACCGAGTCGACTCCAAGGAGTTACAGGCAGAAAAGTCAGAGAGCGGCTTTCGACCCTGAGATTCGAGTCGACTCCTGTGGAACGCGAGTCGACTCCGATGGTTGGCAGGTCGACTCCAAAGATAGTGAGAGTCGACTCTCAGCAGTACACAAGGCAAAAGTCAGAGAGCGTTTTTCGGACTCTGAGATTCGAGTCGACTCCCGCATTGCACGAGTCGACTCCGAGACACCGTGACCCCAAAGAAGACAGAAGACCAATTTGCTGTCTCTGAGATTCGAGTCGACTCCCAGACAGCTCGAGTCGACTCCAAGGCAGCGCTTCACTAAAAACACAGAAGACTAAGTTTCAGAAACTGAGAGCCGAGTCGACTCCGGAACAGTTCGAGTCGACTCCAAGACTGGACGAGCCAAAAGACAGTAGATCGAGAGTTTGGGCTCTGAGCGCCGAGTCGACTCCCAGGATTGTCGAGTCGACTCGAGTGGACCAAGTTCAAAAATAGATCCACGGACTCCATGGGATGAGCCGACTCCGAAAATGCCAAGTTAGCTCCAGAAGTTGGCGAGTCGACTCCGGGTCAAGTCGAGTCGACTCCCAGTCGAAGAGGCGACTTTAATTCAAATCCGGAACAGTTGCCGAGTCGACTCCAGAAAAGCATGAGTCGACTCCCACTACAGCCGAGTCGACTCCTGATCGCGCGAGTCGACTCCAACCCACCAACGGACATATTGTCAGGCTGTGCAGAGTGTGCAGAACGGGCAGAAAAAGGTCTCTAACGGCTAGTTTCCGTGGGGGATGGCTTAAATAGCCACAGAAGACTGTAGCAAGAAAGAGAACAACCATTCCACTCAAAGTAATCAAGCTTTCAATCTATGCAACCTGGTTTTCAACGGAAAAGAGGGAAGAGCAACATTAACTGCATCCACCTACTTCTTTCCAACATTGAAAGAGATCTCCTCCTGCATTCAAGTCGACCAGACATTCAAGAGGAGACCCGAAGTTCAAGAAGCCCTACTCTACTCCAACTCAAACGTGTTTGAGGGCTTCTAACTTCTCTTTTGTTTATATTGTTATTTATCTGCTTTTGAGAAGCTCTGTTTTTCTGTTACTCCTTTTTACTTCCATCTTGTCTTTGCTTGGTTCAATCGGGGGATTGAATCAAGGGTATTGAGGTTGGTTGGTGAGCCGAGTGTAAAACCAACGTGTAAGGATTCGATTGTGATCCCGGGAAAACAATCGGGTTGGTTCTAGTCGGTGAGCCTGGGAAAACCGACCGAGTTCGTTGTGAGCTCGTAAAACAACAAGTTTGGTTGTGAGCTTGGAAAACAACCGGCTGTAATCCAAGGGGTTATAGTGAATTCCCAAGTGAGATTTGGGGAGTGGACGTAGGAGCAAGGGTTAGCTCCGAACCACTATAAAACATTGTGTTTGTGATTGTTTGTCTCTCTCTATCTCTTGCATTTCATTCACCGCACATAGAAACTAATTAATCATCTCGCAAAAGCATTAATTAGTTATCCACAAAAGTTTTAATAGTCAAATTATTTTAAAACCCAATTCACCCCCCCTCTTGGGTTGTCTATCTGGGCAACAAGTGGTATCAGAGCCTAAACTCTTCTACCCTAAGAGTCAAAGATCAAAATGACAACCCCATTTGGATCTTCTCACATTGAGGGTCAGTCCACCCAAAGACCCCCATTCTTTAATGGATCTGACTACTCATATTGGAAGGCTAGGATGAGAATATTCATCCAAGCCCAAGACTATGAGATGTGGACCATTGTAGCAAATGGGCCATACATCCCATCCATTTATGTAGAGGGGGTCACTGTACCCAAACTCGAAAAGGATTGGGATGAACACGACATGAGAAAGGCACAACTCAATTCTAAAGCAATGAATGTGCTTTACTGTGCACTAGATAGGAATGAATTCAATAGAGTCTCTACTTGCAATTCTGCAAAAGAGATTTGGGATAGACTTGAAGTGACCCATGAGGGCACGAATCAAGTCAAAGAATCCAAAATAAATATATTGGTTCATAAGTATGAACTATTTAAAATGGATTCTAATGAAACAATCACTTGCATGTTCACTAGATTCACTGACATTGTCAATGGCCTAAAAAGCCTTGGCAAAAACTATACTAACAGTGAGCTTGTCAGGAAGATTCTTCGATGTCTACCAAGGTCATGGGAAGCCAAGGTGACGGCAATCCAAGAAGCTAAGGAGTTGAACAAGCTTCCACTTGAAGAGCTCCTTGGATCCCTAATGTTGTCGGCACCCCACGCAGGAACCCACTCACACCAGCGCCGCCACCGACGTCGGACAAGCAAGAGAGATACAAACGGATAAGCACTCTCTCGCTCCCTCGACTCCGGACTCAAGGATCACCTCTTCGCTCCGCCTACGAAGGGCAAAAGATTACCCCGTGGTATCAGTAGGGTAAAACACTTGAGCACCGCAACGGATTATCAAAGATCAAAGGAAGAAGAAGGAAGAAAATAGCAAAGCAAACACAAAGATGTAACGAGGTTCGGCTACAAATAGCCTACGTCCTCCACCGCTCCAAATCTCAATAAGGATGAACTGATTACAGAGATAGCACACACCCGAACGATCACAAGCGATCGATCTACAAGAGATTCACACAGAATTCCCTTTGCACAAGAAGTAGGATCCCAATCCTCTTCTTCTCTAGAACCCTAGCCTCACAAACAAGAGTATCTCTCAAATATACGGCCAATCGCTATAACCCTAGGGCTCTCATGAGTCCTATATATAGTCTCAAGACCTTCAGATGATCATAGCCGTCGAAACGCCAACAAAACACCAAAAGAAAACTCATCCGTATGATTTCCGCGAGCTCAAGTCGACTCGGCTTTAGTTCGAGTCGACTCGGGCACGTCTGGACAACTTCCAGTATGACTGGCACGATCTCGAGTCGACTCCACTGTATCTCGAGTCGACTCGACGATGCTCCGAGTCGACTCGACTGTAGTTCGAGTCGACTCTGACAATCCAGACAGAAACATGGTTTTTGCGGCTTTCTCCTCTCGGGTCGACTCGACAGACCTCGAGTCGACTCGACTGTTCCCGAGTCGACTCGACTGTAACTCGAGTCGACTCCGACAGTCCACCAGACGGAACTATTCAGAATTGATTCTCCTTCAATTCTCTTCATCACTAAAGGTCTCCACATACCCCAACAATCTCCCACTTGGAGACCTTGGGTATATTCTCTTGTTACTTGGTTCTCCTCTGTGCTCCCACTGAAACTGGATCATCCTAGTGAAATCGGTACGATGCCTCCTCAACGTCTTCAAGCATGAAGACCAGCAGAAGCTGAACAGCTCCTCAGCTTCTCCACCGTGACGACCTTCGTCAACATATCTGCAGGATTCTGACTTGTATGAATTTTCTCCAACTTGACGAGTCCCTGCTCGAGCAATGACCTCACGAAGTGGTACCGTATGTCAATATGCTTCGTCCTTGAATGAAAAGCTGAATTCTTCGCCAGATGAATTGCACTTTGACTGTCTGAATATAACATGCAATCCTTCTGTTCCTTCCCAAGCTCCTTCATCAAGCCTTGAAGCCATATTAGTTCCTTGCACGCCTCTGTGGCTGCCACATACTCCGCCTCCGTAGTCGACAATGCAACAACTGGTTGCAACCTGGAAATCCAACTGACGGCTCCACTGCCCAAGGTGAACAAGTACCCTATCGTGCTTCTCCTGCCGTCCAAGTCCCCTGCCATGTCTGAGTCCACATAGCCCTGTAACCGGATCTCAGAACCTCCATAGCACAATGACATGTGCTCAGTGCCTTTCAGATACCTCAGTATCCATTTGACCGCGCGCCAATGCTCCAAGCCTGGGCAGCTCATGAAGCGACTCACAACTCCCACTGCTTGAGCAATGTCTGGTCTCGTACACACCATAGCGTACATCAAGCTCCCCACTGCCGATGCATACGGGATTTTTGACATATTGAGCTCCTCCACCCGCGTCTTCGGACTTTGCCCGTTTGAGAGCTTAAAATGGGCACCCAGCGGTGTGCCAACAGGTTTGGCACCCTCCATGCAGAATCTCCTGAGTACTCGGCTGATGTACTCCGCCTGAGATAGTCTGAGGATATGTTTAGACCTATCTCTGCTGATCCGCATCCCAAGGATCTGTTTTGCTGCTCCTAGATCCTTCATTGCAAATTTTCTTGACAGCTTCAGCTTCAATTTTGCAATCTCATGCATGCTAGCTCCTGCAACTAACATGTCATCAACATACAATAGCAAGATAATGTAAGATGTACCGAAGTCACGGAAGTAGCAACAGTGATCCTCCTGACATCTCCTGTATCCTATCTCAAGCATGTAACTATCGAACTTGAGATACCATTGTCTGGGTGCCTGTTTCAAACCATAGAGGCTTTTCTTTAGTTTGCAGACTAAGTCACCCGTGCCAGCTGCAATGTATCCCTCCGGCTGCTGCATGTATATCTCCTCATCGAGATCTCCGTGGAGAAAGACCGTCTTCACATCAAGCTGCTCTAAGTGAAGATCCTCTACTGCCACCATGCTCAGCACCGCTCGAATAGTACTCATCTTGACTACAGGAGAAAAGATCTCTGTGAAGTCGATACCTGCTCTCTGCTGAAATCCTTTTACAATCAGTCTGGCCTTGTATCGCTTCTTCCCGCCTTGCTCTTCCTTCAGCCTGTATTTACCATTTGTTTGACAGTGCTTTCTTCCCCTTGGGCAGATCCACCAAATCCCACGTTTGATTCTGTTCCAATGACTTCATCTCATCATCCATGGCCAACTCCCACTCCTTCCTGGTATCAACCTCCAATGCCTCCGTGAAGCATTCAGGTTCGCCATTATCTGTGAGCAGCAAATAACTAAGAGTCCCATCATACCTTTGAGGAGGCTTCCCATGAGTACTACGAGTGGACCTTCTTAGTTGTGGAGGGGGTGCCATTGCTTCAGGTTCTTGCTCTGACTGAGTCTTCTGACCAGAATTTGTAGACTCCTCTTCAGGATCCACAAAACACGGCTCAACAGGTTTTGTTTCTGATTCAGTGCTCTGCTGCATTTTCTCATTGAATACCACATCATTACTACGAATGATCTTCTTGTGTTCGGGATCCCAAAGCCGGTACCCAAACTGTTGACCTCCGTATCCAACGAAAATACACTTCTTTGATTTGGCGTCTAGTTTGCTTCTTTGACTGGAATCAACATGGACATAACTGGTACAACCGAATACTCGTAAGTGCGCCAAATCAATCTTCTTCGCTGTCCATGCTTCCTCAGGAATCCCAAATTCAAGTTTCTTTGATGGCCCTCTGTTGATCAAGTAGGCAGCAGTGTTAACTGCTTCCGCCCAAAACTGCTGTGGCAATCCAGCATGTATCCTCATACTCTTGGCACGCTCATTAATTGTTCTGTTCATCCTTTCAGCAACTCCATTTTGTTGTGGTGTTCCTGGAACTGTCCTTTGCCTGACGATCCCAGCATCTGCACAGTAGTCCTCAAACTCCCTGCTACAATACTCACCACCGTTGTCCGATCTCAGGCATTTCAACCTCTTTCCTGTCTCGAGTTCTACCATCGCCTGCCATCTCCTGAAGACCCCAAATACCTCTGACTTGTGCTTCAAGAAGAACACCCAAAGCTTCCTGGTAGCATCATCAATAAAAGTAACATAGTACTGAGATCCACCAATGGAAGAAACTGGTGCAGGCCCCCACACGTCCGTGTGCACGAGATCTAGCTTTTCTTGCTTCCGAGGTTTACCTTCTTTGTTGAATGAAACACGCTTCTGCTTTCCGAGAACACAATCCTCACAGAAGTCCATCTCAACACTCCTGAGACCCTGCAGCTTTCCCAACTGGTGCATCACCTCCAGTCCCTGATAACTCATGTGCCCAAGTCTACAATGCCATAACTTGGTGTCCACATCTACTGCAACAACTCCAATAGAGTTCTCCGTGCCGTTGGTGACATAAAGTGTCCCAACCTTCTTGCCACTAGCCACCGTCAACGAACTTCTGGATATCTTCCACTGATCAGCTGTGAAAGTAGCCTTGTACCCCTGGCTCGCCAACTGTCCAATAGAAATCAGATTCCTCTGCAGTTGAGGTACGTGCCGTACGTCCTCAAGCTCAAGTGAAGATCCAGAAACCAACTTCACTTCCGCGCTTCCCCTTCCTTGTATGGTGCAAGGCTCTCCATCCCCTAGGTAGACTTTGCCAAAGTCTCCCTTCTCATATCCTCCAAGAAGCTTCCGTTGGGATGTAGCATGGAAAGACGCGCCCGAGTCTATCACCCAAGACTCGTCACAGGTAGACAAAGATAGAACGAGGGCATCCATATCACCGTCTTCAGCAAGATTTGCCAGATCCTTGCTGACTCCTTCGGTGTGGTCGCCTTGCTTCCCTTTAGGAGATTTGCAATCCCTCCTAAAGTGCCCCGTCTTCCCGCAGTTCCAGCACTTCGCTCCCTTGTTCTGAGGTGCTCGAGACCTGCTGGATCTCGACTTCGAGTCGCTTCGAAATCGACCGTCCTTCTTTTGTCTTCCCCGGTCAGAGGTGTTTAGTGCACTTCCAGACGACTCCGTAGCTCCAGAAGATTTCCTTCTTGCTTCTTCACTCAGAAGCACTCCCACAACGTCATCAAAAATCAACTTCTCCGTTGCCGAAGAGTTGCTCACCGCCATCACCAGGCCCTCCCAGCTATCAGGCAATCCGGAGAGGATTAGCAATGCCCGAATCTCATCGTCAAAACTAATCTCCACTGACTCCAACTGGGCCGTGAGTCCATTGAACTCGTTGAGGTATTCTGCTACGCTGCCGCCATTTTTCATACGAAGATTAAACAACCTCTTCATGAGAAATACCTTGTTTGATGCTGAGGATTTCTCGTACATCCGCGACAATGTTGCCATCAACTCCATCGTCGTCTTCTCGTTTTTGATGTTGAATGCCACTTGGGATGCAAGTGACAATCTGATGGTGCCGAGCGTCTTCCGATCGAGGACCTCCCAGTCTTCATCGGACATCTTCTCTGGTTTCTTTGCTCTACCTCCAAGAGGTAAATAGAGATCCTTCTGGTAAAGGTAATCTTCTATTTGCATCTTCCAAAACCCGAAGTTCGTGCCATTGAACTTCTCAATTCGCAACTTTCCTTCATCCGCCATTGCAGAATAACCAATAGCTCTAATACCAATTGTTGTCGGCACCCCACGCAGGAACCCACTCACACCAGCGCCGCCACCGACGTCGGACAAGCAAGAGAGATACAAACGGATAAGCACTCTCTCGCTCCCTCGACTCCGGACTCAAGGATCACCTCTTCGCTCCGCCTACGAAGGGCAAAAGATTACCCCGTGGTATCAGTAGGGTAAAACACTTGAGCACCGCAACGGATTATCAAAGATCAAAGGAAGAAGAAGGAAGAAAATAGCAAAGCAAACACAAAGATGTAACGAGGTTCGGCTACAAATAGCCTACGTCCTCCACCGCTCCAAATCTCAATAAGGATGAACTGATTACAGAGATAGCACACACCCGAACGATCACAAGCGATCGATCTACAAGAGATTCACATAGAATTCCCTTTGCACAAGAAGTAGGATCCCAATCCTCTTCTTCTCTAGAACCCTAGCCTCACAAACAAGAGTATCTCTCAAATATACGGCCAATCGCTATATCCCTAGGGCTCTCATGAGTCCTATATATAGTCTCAAGACCTTCAGATGATCATAGCCGTCGAAACGCCAACAAAACACCAAAAGAAAACTCATCCGTATGATTTCCGCGAGCTCGAGTCGACTCGGCTTTAGTTCGAGTCGACTCGGGCACGTCTGGACAACTTCCAGTATGACTGGCACGATCTCGAGTCGACTCCACTGTATCTCGAGTCGACTCGACGATGCTCCGAGTCGACTCGACTGTAGTTCGAGTCGACTCTGACAGTCCAGACAGAAACATGGTTTTTGCGGCTTTCTCCTCTCGGGTCGACTCGACAGACCTCGAGTCGACTCGACTGTTCCCGAGTCGACTCGACTGTAACTCGAGTCGACTCCGACAGTCCACCAGACGGAACTATTCAGAATTGATTCTCCTTCAATTCTCTTCATCACTAAAGGTCTCCACATACCCCAACACCTAATGACTCACGAGCTAACCATGAAGCAACACAGCGAAGAAGAGTCCTCACATAAGAAAAAGGTAATAGCTCTTAAATCCACATCATCTAACAAAGATTTGTCTTGCAGTAGCAGCAGTGAAGAAGAAGATCATGAGGGAGATGATGATGAGGCTCTTCTTGTGCGCAAGTTCAGAAAATTCATCAACCACAAGAAGTCCTATCATCAAAGGAGAGGCCCCTCAAATTTCTATCGCAAGGATAAAGGTAAGAAAAGGAAAAATGAGGGGATTGGATGCTATGAGTGCAAGAAGCCGGGACACATCAGAGCTGAGTGTCCCTTACTTAAGAAAGGCAGCAAGTACAAGAAGAAGAAAGCCCTTGTCACCACCTTATCGGACTCCGACGCATCATCTTCATCATCGGATGAGGAACAAGAAGAAAAGGCCAATTTCTGCTTCATGGCCAACGAAAATGAGGTAACATCCGAAACGCATCTAGATTTTACTTTTGATGAACTTTATGATGCATTTAATGAACTAATGATTGAATATAAGGCTATAAACATTAAGAATAAAGAGCTAAAACTAGCTAATCAAACTTACATACATAAATATGATAAACTAGTTAAGGATAAGGACTGTATCACCAAAGAAAATCTAGAACTTAAGACAAGCAACCAACTCTTAATTAAAAAAACTAACACCTTAAGTAAAGATAATGAAAAACTAACTAAGGAAATTTCAGAACTTAAAAACAATAAACAAATCTTAAACGAAAATCTCATAAAAGACTTGAATACTCTAAAAACGGAAAAACAAACTCTAACTAAAGAACTTGGAAAATACAAACCTTTGGTTGAGAAATTTACTTATAGTTTTGAAAAATTAAATATGATACTTAATAGTCAACGTGCAGTATTCAATAGAGCAGGTTTAGGATATAAACCTAAAAATAAGCAAAAACTTCTTAGTAATTTTTTTGTTAAAGCAGGAGAAAGTAAAACTAAGAAAATAACCTGTTTTTGTTGTGGAAAATTAGGACATAAGGCAAATGTGTGTAATTATAGAAAAGAAAAAACAAAAGAAAAAATTAAAAGGGTATGGGTTCCAAAAGGAACCAACATGACTAACCATGAAGGACCCAAGAAAACTTGGGTACCTAAGATTACATGATTTGCTTGTGTAGGAGTGTCTTGCAGCCAAGGTCAACAAAAATTGCTGGTACTTGGATAGTGGCTGCTCAAGACACATGACGGGTGACAAGGATCAATTCTTCACCCTTGAAGCTAAGAAGGAAGGTGCTGTGACTTTTGGAGACAATAACCAAGGTCACATCATTGGTATAGGTAAAGTTCAAATTACCCCTTCTACTTTTATTGATAATGTTCGATATGTTGATGGTCTTAAGCATAATTTATTAAGCATTAGTCAATTATGTGATAGAGGCTATAATGTTATGTTTAAACCATCACTATGCATCATAACAAACCCAAATGATAATAGTTTAGTTTTTAAAGGAATAAGACATGGGAATGTGTATGTTGTAGATCTTGAGGATCTTGCCAAACACAATCCATGCTTAGTTGTTAATGAAACTAAGGACAATGATGCTAGTTGGTTATGGCACCGTAAGTTAGGTCATGCAAGCATGGACACAATATCTAAACTAGTTAAAAGAGATTCTGTGATAGGTTTGCCAAAACTAAGATTTGAAAAGAATAAAATATGTGAAGCTTGTCAATATGGCAAACAATCTAGGAACTCCTTTAAATCCATAAAATGTGTCTCTACCTCTAGACCTCTAGAATTATTACACATGGACCTATTCGGACCAACTAGAACAACAAGCCTAGGTGGAAATAAATATGGTCTAGTCATTGTAGATGATTATTCTAGATACACTTGGGTTATGTTCTTAGCACATAAAGATCAAGCTTTTTCAGTATTTAAAAAGTTTCATAAGGAAGTAACCAATGCTAGAGATACTACAGTAATAGCTATTAGAAGTGACCATGGTACCGAATTTGAAAATCATTTATTTGATGAGTTTTGTAGTAAAAAGGGAATAACTCACAATTTTTCTGCACCTAGGACACCACAACAAAATGGAGTTGTGGAGAGGAAAAATAGAACTCTAGAGGAAATGGCTAGAACTATGTTATGTGAAAGTAACCTCCCTAAGTACTTTTGGGGAGAAGCCATTAATACTTCTTGTCATATATTAAATAGAGTTTTATTGAGACCCATTATAAAGAAAACACCTTATGAACTTTGGAAAAATAGAAAACTAAAGGTAAACTACTTTCATGTTTTTGGATGTAGGTGTTTTGTTCATAATAATGGAAAAGATAATCTAGGAAAATTTGACTCAAAATCTGATGAGGCTATATTCTTGGGGTACTCTACAACTAGCAAAGCCTATAGAGTCTTTAATAAAAGAACCCTAATTATAGAAGAATCTATACATGTTGTATTTGATGATTCTAGTGACATCTCTTCTAGCAAGAGAGTTAATTTTGATGATGATGCTGAAATTCTTGAAGAAAAGATAGATGAGATGACATTACAAGATGATAATCAAAAATTAATTGAAGGTGCATCATCAAGCCAAGAGGCTATTGTGGATCATGGACTAACTAAAGCTTGGAGGTATGCTCACGGGCATCCTAAGGAATTAATTCTAGATGATCCATCTCAACCTATTAGGACTAGGGCATCCCTTAGGAACTTAAATAATCATCTAGCCTTTGTTTCTCATTTTGAGCCCAAACACATAGAAGAAGCTGAAAAAGATGTAAATTGGATAAATGCAATGCAAGAAGAATTAAACCAATTTACTAGAAACAAAGTATGGAATCTAGTTGAAAGACCTACTGAATATTCAATTATAGGTACTAAATGGATTTATAAAAATAAACTTGATGAAAATGGTACTGTAATAAGGAATAAGGCTAGATTAGTAGCCAAGGGTTATAATCAAGAAAAAGGTATAGATTTTGATGAAACCTTTGCTCCGGTAGCTAGACTTGAAGCAATTAAACTTTTACTAGCTTTTGGATGCTCTAAGGACTTTAAGTTATTTCAAATGGATGTAAAAAGTGCATTTTTAAATGGGTATATTAATGAGGAGGTATATGTAGAACAACCTCCTGGTTTTGAAAATCATCAATACCCTAATCATGTTTATAAATTGAACAAAGCACTTTATGGTTTAAAACAAGCACCTAGAGCTTGGTATGAGAGGCTTAGCAAATTCCTATTAGAACATGAGTTCTCTAGGGGTAATGTAGATACTACATTGTTTCTAAAGAAGAAAAACAAAGATATGTTGTTAGTACAGATTTATGTTGATGATATTATTTTCGGTGCTACTAACAATCATCTCTGCGAAGAATTTGCTAACTTGATGCAGAGTGAATTTGAGATGAGCATGATGGGAGAGCTGAATTACTTTCTTGGACTTCAAATCAAACAATCTGAAGGAGGCATCTTCATCAATCAAGCCAAATACATCAAGGAGATGCTCAAGAAGTTTGATATGGAGGGAAACAAATCAATCAGCACCCCCATGAGCTCATCATGCAAATTAAACCAAGATGAATCAGGTAAATCTGTAGATCAGAAACTATATAGAGGTATGATAGGATCTTTATTGTATCTTACTGCAAGTAGACCTGATATCATGTTTAGTGTTTGCATGTGTGCTAGATATCAGGCTAATCCTAAGGAATCACATCTAATTGCAGTAAAGAGAATCTTTAAATACCTAATAGGAACAAAGAATATAGGGTTATGGTATTCCAAAGATGTTGGGGTATGTGGAGACCTTTAGTGATGAAGAGAATTGAAGGAGAATCAATTCTGAATAGTTCCGTCTGGTGGACTGTCGGAGTCGACTCGAGTTACAGTCGAGTCGACTCGGGAACAGTCGAGTCGACTCGAGGTCTGTCGAGTCGACCCGAGAGGAGAAAGCCGCAAAAACCATGTTTCTGTCTGGACTGTCAGAGTCGACTCGAACTACAGTCGAGTCGACTCGGAGCATCGTCGAGTCGACTCGAGATACAGTGGAGTCGACTCGAGATCGTGCCAGTCATACTGGAAGTTGTCCAGACGTGCCCGAGTCGACTCGAACTAAAGCCGAGTCGACTCGAGCTCGCGGAAATCATACGGATGAGTTTTCTTTTGGTGTTTTGTTGGCGTTTCGACGGCTATGATCATCTGAAGGTCTTGAGACTATATATAGGACTCATGAGAGCCCTAGGGATATAGCGATTGGCCGTATATTTGAGAGATACTCTTATTTGTGAGGCTAGGGTTCTAGAGAAGAAGAGGATTGGGATCCTACTTCTTGTGCAAAGGGAATTCTGTGTGAATCTCTTGTAGATCGATCGCTTGTGATCGTTCGGGTGTGTGCTATCTCTGTAATCAGTTCATCCTTATTGAGATTTGGAGCGGTGGAGGACGTAGGCTATTTGTAGCCGAACCTCGTTACATCTTTGTGTTTGCTTTGCTATTTTCTTCCTTCTTCTTCCTTTGATCTTTGATAATCCGTTGCGGTGCTCAAGTGTTTTACCCTACTGATACCACGGGGTAATCTTTTGCCCTTCGTAGGCGGAGCGAAGAGGTGATCCTTGAGTCCGGAGTCGAGGGAGCGAGAGAGTGCTTATCCGTTTGTATCTCTCTTGCTTGTCCGACGTCGGTGGCGGCGCTGGTGTGAGTGGGTTCTGGCGTGGGGTGCCGACAACAATTGGTATCAGAGCCAGGTTATTCTGCAATGGCGGATGAAGGGAAGTTGCGAATTGAGAAGTT
Organism: Phoenix dactylifera; assembly: GCF_051530095.1. Lineage (NCBI taxonomy): Eukaryota > Viridiplantae > Streptophyta > Magnoliopsida > Arecales > Arecaceae > Phoenix > Phoenix dactylifera. The sequence continues at coordinate 33,030,562 of NC_143193.1, read as the reverse complement.
CAATGGCACGAACTTCGGGTTTTGGAAGATGCAAATAGAAGATTACCTTTACCAGAAGGATCTCTATTTACCTCTTGGAGGTAGAGCAAAGAAACCAGAGAAGATGTCCGATGAAGACTGGGAGGTCCTCGATCGGAAGACGCTCGGCACCATCAGATTGTCACTTGCATCCCAAGTGGCATTCAACATCAAAAACGAAAAGACGACGATGGAGTTGATGGCAACATTGTCGCGGATGTACGAGAAACCCTCAGCATCAAACAAGGTATTTCTCATGAAGAGGTTGTTTAATCTTCGTATGAAAAATGGCGGCAGCGTAGCAGAATACCTCAACGAGTTCAATGGACTCACGGCCCAGTTGGAGTCAGTGGAGATTAGTTTTGACGATGAGATTCGGGCATTGCTAATCCTCTCCGGATTGCCTGATAGCTGGGAGGGCCTGGTGATGGCGGTGAGCAACTCTTCGGCAACGGGGAAGTTGATTTTTGATGACGTTGTGGGAGTGCTTCTGAGTGAAGAAGCAAGAAGGAAATCTTCTGGAGCTACGGAGTCGTCTGGAAGTGCACTAAACACCTCTGACCGGGGAAGACAAAAGAAGGACGGTCGATTTCGAAGCGACTCGAAGTCGAGATCCAGCAGGTCTCGAGCACCTCAGAACAAGGGAGCGAAGTGCTGGAACTGCGGGAAGACGGGGCACTTTAGGAGGGATTGCAAATCTCCTAAAGGGAAGCAAGGCGACCACACCGAAGGAGTCAGCAAGGATCTAGCAAATCTTGCTGAAGACGGTGATATGGATGCCCTCGTTCTATCTTTGTCTACCTGTGACGAGTCTTGGGTGATAGACTCGGGCGCGTCTTTCCATGCTACATCCCAACGGAAGCTTCTTGGAGGATATGAGAAGGGAGACTTTGGCAAAGTCTACCTAGGGGATGGAGAGCCTTGCACCATACAAGGAAGGGGAAGCGCGGAAGTGAAGTTGGTTTCTGGATCTTCACTTGAGCTTGAGGACGTACGGCACGTACCTCAACTGCAGAGGAATCTGATTTCTGTTGGACAGTTGGCGAGCCAGGGGTACAAGGCTACTTTCACAGCTGATCAGTGGAAGATATCCAGAGGTTCGTTGACGGTGGCTAGTGGCAAGAAGGTTGGGACACTTTATGTCACCAACGGCACGGAGAACTCTATTGGAGTTGTTGCAGCAGATGTGGACACCAAGTTATGGCATTGTAGACTTGGGCACATGAGTTATCAGGGACTGGAGGTGATGCACCAGTTGGGAAAGCTGCAGGGTCTCAGGAGTGTTGAGATGGACTTCTGTGAGGATTGTGTTCTCGGAAAGTAGAAGCGTGTTTCATTCAACAAAGAAGGTAAACCTCGGAAGCAAGAAAAGCTAGATCTCGTGCACACGGACGTGTGGGGGCCTGCACCAGTTTCTTCCATTGGTGGATCTCAGTACTATGTTACTTTTATTGATGATGCTACCAGGAAGCTTTGGGTGTTCTTTTTGAAGCACAAGTCAGAGGTATTTGGGGTCTTCAGGAGATGGCAGGCGATGGTAGAACTCGAGACAGAAAAGAGGTTGAAATGCCTGAGATCGGACAACGGTGGTGAGTATTGTAGCAGGGAGTTTGAGGACTACTGTGCAGATGCTGGGATCGTCAGGCAAAGGACAGTTCCAGGAACACCACAACAAAATGGAGTTGCTGAAAGGATGAACAGAACAATTAATGAGCGTGCCAGGAGTATGAGGATACATGCTGGATTGCCACAGCAGTTTTGGGCGGAAGCAGTTAACACTGCTGCCTACTTGATCAACAGAGGGCCATCAAAGAAACTTGAATTTGGGATTCCTGAGGAAGCATGGACAGCGAAGAAGATTGATTTGGCGCACTTATGAGTATTCGGTTGTACCAGTTATGTCCATGTTGATTCCAGTCAAAGAAGCAAACTAGACGCCAAATCAAAGAAGTGTATTTTCGTTGGATACGGAGGTCAACAGTTTGGGTACCGGCTTTGGGATCCCGAACACAAGAAGATCATTCGTAGTAATGATGTGGTATTCAATGAGAAAATGCAGCAGAGCACTGAATCAGAAACAAAACCTGTTGAGCCGTGTTTTGTGGATCCTGAAGAGGAGTCTACAAATTCTGGTCAGAAGACTCAGTCAGAGCAAGAACCTGAAGCAATGGCACCCCCTCCACAACTAAGAAGGTCCACTCGTAGTACTCATGGGAAGCCTCCTCAAAGGTATGATGGGACTCTTAGTTATTTGCTGCTCATAGATAATGGCGAACCTGAATGCTTCACGGAGGCATTGGAGGTTGATACCAGGAAGGAGTGGGAGTTGGCCATGGATGATGAGATGAAGTCATTGGAACAGAATCAAACGTGGGATTTGGTGGATCTGCCCAAGGGGAAGAAAGCACTGTCAAACAAATGGGTTTACAGGCTGAAGGAAGAGCAAGGCGGGAAGAAGCGATACAAGGCCAGACTGGTTGTAAAAGGATTTCAGCAGAGAGCAGGTATCGACTTCACAGAGATCTTTTCTCCTGTAGTCAAGATGAGTACTATTCGAGCGGTGCTGAGCATGGTGGCAGTAGAGGATCTTCACTTAGAGCAGCTTGATGTGAAGACGGTCTTTCTCCACGGAGATCTCGATGAGGAGATATACATGCAGCAGCCGGAGGGATACATTGCAGCTGGCACGGGTGACTTAGTCTGCAAACTAAAGAAAAGCCTCTATGGTTTGAAACAGGCACCCAGACAATGGTATCTCAAGTTCGATAGTTACATGCTTGAGATAGGATACAGGAGATGTCAGGAGGATCACTGTTGCTACTTCCGGGACTTCGGTACATCTTACATTATCTTGCTATTGTATGTTGATGACATGTTAGTTGCAGGAGCTAGCATGCATGAGATTGCAAAATTGAAGCTGAAGCTGTCAAGAAAATTTGCAATGAAGGATCTAGGAGCAGCAAAACAGATCCTTGGGATGCGGATCAGCAGAGATAGGTCTAAACATATCCTCAGACTATCTCAGGCGGAGTACATCAGCCGAGTACTCAGGAGATTCTGCATGGAGGGTGCCAAACCTGTTGGCACACCGCTGGGTGCCCATTTTAAGCTCTCAAACGGGCAAAGTCCGAAGACGCGGGTGGAGGAGCTCAATATGTCAAAAATCCCGTATGCATCGGCAGTGGGGAGCTTGATGTACGCTATGGTGTGTACGAGACTAGACATTGCTCAAGCAGTGGGAGTTGTGAGTCGCTTCATGAGCTGCCCAGGCTTGGAGCATTGGCGCGCGGTCAAATGGATACTGAGGTATCTGAAAGGCACTGAGCACATGTCATTGTGCTATGGAGGTTCTGAGATCCGGTTACAGGGCTATGTGGACTCAGACATGGCAGGGGACTTGGACGGCAGGAGAAGCACGACAGGGTACTTGTTCACCTTGGACAGTGGAGCCGTCAGTTGGATTTCCAGGTTGCAACCAGTTGTTGCATTGTCGACTACGGAGGCGGAGTATGTGGCAGCCACAGAGGCGTGCAAGGAACTAATATGGCTTCAAGGCTTGATGAAGGAGCTTGGGAAGGAACAGAAGGATTGCATGTTATATTCAGACAGTCAAAGTGCAATTCATCTGGCGAAGAATTCAGCTTTTCATTCAAGGACGAAGCATATTGACATACGGTACCACTTCGTGAGGTCATTGCTCGAGCAGGGACTCGTCAAGTTGGAGAAAATTCATACAAGTCAGAATCCTGCAGATATGTTGACGAAGGTCGTCACGGTGGAGAAGCTGAGGAGCTGTTCAGCTTCTGCTGGTCTTCATGCTTGAAGACGTTGAGGAGGCATCGTACCGATTTCACTAGGATGATCCAGTTTCAGTGGGAGCACAGAGGAGAACCAAGTAACAAGAGAATATACCCAAGGTCTCCAAGTGGGAGATTGTTGGGGTATGTGGAGACCTTTAGTGATGAAGAGAATTGAAGGAGAATCAATTCTGAATAGTTCCGTCTGGTGGACTATCGGAGTCGACTCGAGTTACAGTCGAGTCGACTCGGGAACAGTCGAGTCGACTCGAGGTCTGTCGAGTCGACCCGAGAGGAGAAAGCCGCAAAAACCATGTTTCTGTCTGGACTGTCAGAGTTGACTCGAACTACAGTCGAGTCGACTCGGAGCATCGTCGAGTCGACTCGAGATACAGTGGAGTCGACTCGAGATCGTGCCAGTCATACTGGAAGTTGTCCAGACGTGCCCGAGTCGACTCGAACTAAAGCCGAGTCGACTCGAGCTCGCGGAAATCATACGGATGAGTTTTCTTTTGGTGTTTTGTTGGCGTTTCGACGGCTATGATCATCTGAAGGTCTTGAGACTATATATAGGACTCATGAGAGCCCTAGGGATATAGCGATTGGCCGTATATTTGAGAGATACTCTTGTTTGTGAGGCTAGGGTTCTAGAGAAGAAGAGGATTGGGATCCTACTTCTTGTGCAAAGGGAATTCTGTGTGAATCTCTTGTAGATCGATCGCTTGTGATCGTTCGGGTGTGTGCTATCTCTGTAATCAGTTCATCCTTATTGAGATTTGGAGCGGTGGAGGACGTAGGCTATTTGTAGCCGAACCTCGTTACATCTTTGTGTTTGCTTTGCTATTTTCTTCCTTCTTCTTCCTTTGATCTTTGATAATCCGTTGCGGTGCTCAAGTGTTTTACCCTACTGATACCACGGGGTAATCTTTTGCCCTTCGTAGGCGGAGCGAAGAGGTGATCCTTGAGTCCGGAGTCGAGGGAGCGAGAGAGTGCTTATCCGTTTGTATCTCTCTTGCTTGTCCGACGTCGGTGGCGGCGCTGGTGTGAGTGGGTTCCGGCGTGGGGTGCCGACAATAAAAGAATCTAGCCTGAACTTAATAGGTTATACAGATTCAGACTTTGCTGGATGTAAACTTGATAGAAAAAGCACCAGCGGGTCATGTCAATTCCTAGGAGAAAACTTAATATCATGGTTTAGCAAGAAACAAAACTCGGTTGCATTATCTACTGCTGAAGCTGAATATGTTGCAGCCGGGAGTTGTTGTGCTCAAATCTTATGGATCAAACAACAATTAGAAGATTATGGCATTAAACAAGATAAAATACCCATTAATTGTGATAATACAAGTGCCATTAATCTAACTAAAAATCCAATTCAGTATTCAAGAACTAAACATATTGAGATAAGACATCACTTCATAAGAGATCATGTACTGAATGGTGATGTGACACTCCAATTTGTTTGTACTGATGATCAATTAGCTGACATTTTTACAAAACCCCTAAGTGAAGAGAGATTTAGTGTGCTTAGGAGGGGATTAGGAGTGATTGATCCATCCTAGTGGTAGTTTCCACTAGATTCATTGATTTTGATGATTAGATTGTGGTTAAAATAGAGTTTCTTTTCAATGATCATCAAATCAGATCATAATTTAGTGATTTTCCCTCATTCGGCACGAACATAGCATGATTTTTAGGTGCGTGCCAAAGTTCGAGACGACTCGAGTAAGTTTCAGAGTCGGCTCGTAAGGGGGAGTCGACTCGCGCTTAGTCGGGAGTCGACTCGAGGTCGATGGCAGCAGAGGTGGAGTCGACTCGCATACAGTCGGGAGTCGACTCGCGCATAAGGAGAGTCGGGGTCAATAGGCGCATAAGGAGAGTCGACTCGCGCATACTTTGGAGTTGACTCGAGGTCGAGTCGACTCGCGACTCAGAGGAGTCGACTCGCAGTCGGGATCCGACTTTTTAACCCTAGCTCCATCATTTTCAAAACATTTCTATTCTCCGCCGCCACTGTTCACAAGCCCTAGAGCCGACTCCTAGGTCGTCCTCGGTCGTCCCCAAGCTTTTTCCGTCGACTTTTCACCGTCCATTAGGGCTTTTCCTCCCATTCTAGGTCACTATGCCTCGTAAAGCCGTCGTCCGGAAGAGGCCCCAACCCGAGGCCGGTCCCGAGAGGCGCTCCAAGGCTCGGCACAATCCCGCGAGGTCACAACCTCCGGCTCGTTCCCCGCCGAGGGCGGTTCCCGCGAGGCCGTGCGCCGGGAAGGCGGTCTCCACCGGGAGATACGTCGATTTCGACTATCTCTCCCGGGAGGGCTTCACCATAGGTGAGAGATTGCGTGTCCAGGGCTTAGAGTATTTCCTTACATTAGATCTCCTCACTTACCCTGGATTAGTTAGAGAGTTTTACGGTACCGTCCATCGGGGAGATGGGGGTATCGAGGGCACGGTAGCCGGTGTCCCTCTGTTCGTTACGGAGGATCTTATTACCCACATCCTCCACCTTCCACAAGTAGGGGTGGCTCCCACACACCCCGAGGACAGGACTGAGGCCCTTACGGCCATACTAGGATATCCTCCTCAGTCTCCTTTAGACGAGGTATCCGCTAGCTCACTTCCTGTTGAGGTGCGGATCCTCCTGAGTATTTTGTCTAGGTCCATTTTCCCGAAGACTGGCCGCTTCGATTTTGTGTCTGAGAGGGACCTCGCCCTTATGTTTTATATTCTTCAGGACACCCCAATCAACTTCCCCAAACTCATTTATAGATATCTGTGTGAGCCCCTAGATAGACCTAGGCTCACCCTCCCCTACGGTATGATGTTCACTCTATTGTTTAGGGAGTACGAGATTCCCATTCCTGAGGGGGAACCCTTTAAGGCGTTGCGATGGACTGATCGCATGCGTCCGGAGACCCTACACAGGATGGGGTTTCGGAAGGTAGAGGGAACATGGGTTAGGAAGTCATCCACCTCCACACATACCTCCAGACACTCTCCTAGCCCTGAGCCAGATTCTGACTATCCTGACTTTCCCTCCACTTCTGCTCCTACCACCTCAGCCGGACCTTCCTCCTCAGCTCCACCACCTATGGAGGTCCGGATCGCTCCTGAGCAGCTCCTGGAGTTGCGGCAGGAGATTGTTAGAGACCTGCGAGATGAGCTACTTCGGGAGCTCCGAGGTTCAGTGCCAGCTCCCACTCCTGCACCCACATCTTCTGAGTTGGTCCCTTCCTTGACAGCCGTGACTGACATGACGGCCCATGTACGGGAAGAGATCTACAACGTGAGGAGTTTGATTCAGGCTCAGTTCTCCAGTATGAGTGAGGTCACGGGCATCACTCGGAAGATGCGCGATGACATCCGGAAGGACATGAGCACCACTACCCAGGGGGCCGAGCGCTTGTCGAATGTGCTCATCGACAAGCTGGACGCACTGCAGAAGTCGGTCCTCGAGCTCGATACGACACAGAGCAGGGCCATTCAGGCCGTTATCCGACAGCTCGAGAACGTCACCAATGCGGTCCAAGCACTGGTTGAGCGCATGCCTCGGGGAGCCACATCCTCGAGAGGAGGAGATACATCCTCGAGAGGAGGAGATACATCCTCGAGAGGGGGAGCCACATCCTCGAGAGGAGGAGCTACATCCTCGAGGAGACCGTAGCTGCTTTTGTGTTTTATTTTGACATGTACTGTTTTGCTTTACTTATTGTATTCTCAAATGTATTCACATACACATCAATACAATGAGTAGACATCTTATCTTCATTTCTGTGCAATTTGATCTATGATTGATTGTGTGTTCTGCTTACCTCCTTTTTTTTGATACGATGACAAAAAGGGGGAGAAATATTGAATAGATATGTAAATGGAATCAACATAAAAGAAATCAAAATGAGAATAAAAAATTAAAACATAATTTGTTCTTAGTGGATTTGGTACCTCGAGGCTCATTATCTCTCTTTTGGGGCTCCTAATGGAGTAATCTCCAGAATCTATTCAAGGAATATTCGGAGATTAGCTGAATCCAACTCCAGAACAAATTGACAGATTTTCCCTCTAAATACCAAAATTTAAAATTCAAAAACTTCAATATACTAAAAGGAAATTCAGAGAATCAAAACATAGTAGAATGCATATGTTGAGGGGGAGAATCTGAATTTTTAAGAAAGCCAAATCATTAAATATATATAAGTCAAACAATTGATTGCATGATATGAAGACTTATATAATTCCAAATGAAAGGGGGAGCTTTAACTCCAAAAATTTATTGTTTCACACCTTTCAAGCTTGGATATATTAAATTACCAGACATATGAATTCATTTATGGATTTTATTTCCTTGTTTATTGAGCAATTCACTTTACATATACTCAAAGTTTTGTCATCATCAAAAAGGGAAAGATTGTGGAGTGATTGATTAAAACCCTATTTGATTTTGATGAGCTCAAAGCATTAGAGTATATATGTTGTTTACTAATGAATTCAATTGAGTGTTTCAGTGAAAATCTTGTCTAAGTGTCTCAAGACTTGGTTCATAATATTTTGGATAAGTTAAGAAGTCAGTTTGAACCAAAGTCTGAGACTCGAGTCGACTCCAGAGTATTACGAGTCGACTCCAAGCGTATCAGGATCACTGGCACGGGCTCGAGTCGACTCCTGACCATTACGAGTCGACTCCAATTGAGAACAGACAGACAAACAGAAAGCATCAACTCAAAATCTGTCAGCGAGTTGACTCCTGAAGTGCGCGAGTCAACTCCGATGTTTACCGAGTCGACTCCGGAGAAGTATGAGTCGACTCCAAGGAGTTACAGGCAGAAAAGTCAGAGAGCGGCTTTCGACCCTGAGATTCGAGTCGACTCCTGTGGAACGCGAGTCGACTCCGATGGTTGGCAAGTCGACTCCAAAGATAGTGAGAGTCGACTCTCAGCAGTACACAAGGCAAAAGTCAGAGAGCGTTTTTCGGACTCTGAGATTCGAGTCGACTCCCGCATTGCACGAGTCGACTCCGAGACACCGCGACCCCAAAGAAGACAGAAGACCAATTTGCTGTCTCTGAGATTCGAGTCGACTCCCAGACAGCTCGAGTCGACTCCAAGGCAGCGCTTCACTAAAAACACAGAAGACTAAGTTTCGGAAACTGAGAGCCGAGTCGACTCCGGAACAGTTCGAGTCGACTCCAAGACTGGACGAGCCAAAAGACAGTAGATCGAGAGTTCGGGCTCTAAGCGCCGAGTCGACTCCCAGGATTGTCGAGTCGACTCGAGTGGACCAAGTTCAAAAATAGATCCACGGACTCCATGGGATGAGCCGACTCCGAAAATGCCAAGTCAGCTCCAGAAGTTGGCGAGTCGACTCCGGGTCAAGTCGAGCCGACTCCCAGTCGAAGAGGCGACTTTAATTCAAATTCGGAACAGTTGCCGAGTCGACTCCAGAAAAGCATGAGTCGACTCCCGCTACAGCCGAGTCGACTCCTGATCGTGCGAGTCGACTCCAACCCACCAACGGACACATTGTCAGGCTGTGCAGAGTGTGCAGAACGGGCAGAAAAAGGTCTCTAACGGCTAGTTTCCGTGGGGGATGGCTTAAATAGCCACAGAAGACTCTAGCAAGAAAGAGAACAACCATTCCACTCAAAGTAATCAAGCTTTCAATCTCTGCAACCTGGTTTTCAACGGAAAAGAGGGAAGAGCAACATTAACTGCATCCACCTACTTCTTCCCAACATTGAAAGAGATCTCCTCCTGCATTCAAGTCGACCAGACATTCAAGAGGAGACCCGAAGTTCAAGAAGCCCTACTCTACTCCAACTCAAACGTGTTTGAGGGCTTCTAACTTCTCTTTTGTTTATATTGTTATTTATCTGCTTTTGAGAAGCTCTGTTTTTCTGTTACTTCTTTTTACTTCCATCTTGTCTTTGCTTGGTTCAATCGGGGGATTGAATCAAGGGTATTGAGGTTGGTTGGTGAGCCGAGTGTAAAACCAACGTGTAAGGGTTCGATTGTGATTCCGGGAAAACAATCGGGTTGGTTCTAGTCGGTGAGCCTGGGAAAACCGACCGAGTTCGTTGTGAGCTCGTAAAACAACAAGTTTGGTTGTGAGCTTGGAAAACAACCGGCTGTAATCCAAGGGGTTATAGTGAATTCCCAAGTGAGACTTAGGGAGTGGACGTAGGAGCAAGGGTTAGCTCCGAACCACTATAAAACATTATGTTTGTGATTGTTTGTCTCTCTCTATCTCTCGCATTTCATTCACCGCACATAGAAACTAATTAATCATCTCGCAAAAGCATTAATTAGTTATCCACAAAAGTTTTAATAGTCAAATTATTTTAAAACCCAATTCACCCCCCCTCTTGGGTTGTCTATCTGGGCAACAATATAAAATAATGTTAAAAATTATAATAAGTGCTAAGGATAAAATATTAATCATGCAAATGTTAACATCTATTATTTATCATTATTTTGCTAGCATTAGGCTAAGTTAATTGGTACTTAGATCGCACTTTTGTGCTCTCATCATACCCCCCAACTAGCTTATTGCTAGTCTCTAGCAATTCAGAGTAAATAATAACATGAGAGTACAAAAAAGTGTTGGTCAATTCTTTGACTTTTTATTAAAGCTAAAGACATAAAACTAAGATATGTACCCACTTTCGTAGGGTATCACGATTGCACTTAGCACGTGCAACAAGCCGTTAAACATCTAGGTTACCCTAATGGACGAGTGTTGTCTCGTGAGGGTTTTCAGGAATGTTATCCACAAACATCATGAATGATATGACGAGATCCTAAAAAAATATGAAATAAATTTTAAGCTAATGCACATGTAATTAATTAATATATATTTTCAAGCATGGCAACTATCAAAGCAAGGAAAATATGAAAGTGTAGTGTGCATAAAATAGTATGACTTTCTCGGAGTACTACTACCTCCACCACAACATGGCACCGCTTGAATTTTAGGTGTACTACTCAAGTTCACAAGTGTTTACTACAGTTTATTAGAGCCTGATCTATCAAATTTTTGGAATATCTCATGTTGTCTAAAATTATCAAGAATGGTTGTGGAGTGATTGATCATAACCCTATTTGATTTTGATGAGCTCAAAGCATCTGAGTATATCTCTTGTTTACTAATGAATTCAATTCAGTGTTTCAGTAAAAATCTTGTCTAAAGTGTTTCTAGACTTGGTTCATAATATTTTGGATAAGTTAAGAAGTCAGTTTGAACCAAAGTCTGAGACTCGAGTCGACTCCAGAGTATTACGAGTCGACTCCAAGCGTATCAGAATCACTGGCACGGGCTAGAGTCGACTCCGGATCATTACGAGTCGACTCCGACTGAGAACAGAAAGACGAGCAGAAAGCATCAACTCAAAACCTGTCAGCGAGTCGACTCCTGAAGTGCGCGAGTCGACTCCGATGTTTACCGAGTCGACTCCGGAGTAGTATGAGTCGACTCCAAGGAGTTACAGACAGAAAAGTCAGAGAGCAAATTTCGACCCTGAGATTCGAGTCGACTCCTGTGGAACGCGAGTCGACTCCGATGGTTGGTAGGTCGACTCCAAAGAAAGCGAGAGTCGACTCTCAGTGGTTCACAAGGCAAAAGTCAGAGAGCAGTTTTCGGACTCTGAGATTCGAGTCGACTCCCGCAATGCGCGAGTCGACTCCGAGACAGCGCGACCCCAAAAAGACAGAAGACCGAATTATTGTCTCTGAGAGCCGAGTTGACTCCCAGACAGCTCGAGTCGACCCCAAGGCAGCGCTACACCAAAAAGGCAGAAGGCCATGTTTCGGAAACTGAGAGCCGAGTCGACTCCAGAACAGTCCGAGTCGACTCCAAGACTGGACGAGCCAAAAGACAGAAGATCGGAAGTTCGGGCTCTGAGCGCCGAGTCGACTCCCAGGATTGTCGAGTCAACTCAAGTGGGCCAGGTTGAAAATTGGCTCCGTGGACTTCATGGGATGAGCCGACTCCGAAAATGCCAAGTCAGCTCCAGAAGTTGGCGAGTCGACTCCGGGTCAAGTCGAGTCGACTCCCAGTCGAAGAGGCCACTTTAATTCAAATCCAGAACAGTTGCCGAGTCGACTCTAGAAAAGCATGAGTCGACTCCCGCTACAGCCGAGTCGACTCCTGATCGCGCGAGTCGACTTCGACCCCCAACGGACATATTGTCAGGTTGTGCAGAGTGTGCAGAACGGGCAGAAAAAGGTGTCTAACGGCTAGTTTCCGTGGGGGATGGCTTAAATAGCCACAGAGGACTGTAGCAAGGCAGAGAAGCACCATTCCATTCAGAGAAATCAAGCATTCATTCTCTGCATACTTGTCTTCAACGAAAAGAAGGAAGAGCGCCATTAACTCCATCCAACTTCCTCTTCCCAGCATTTTAAAGAAGCCTCCTCCTGCATTCAAGTCGACAAGACATTCCAGAGGAGACTCAAAGTTCAAGAAGCCCTACTCTACTCCAACTCAAAAGTGTTTGAGGGCTCTTAACTTCTCTCTAGTTTATATTGTAGCAAATCGGCTTTTTAAGAAGCTCAGTTTTTCTGTTTGTTTCTTATTCTTTCCATATTATCTTTGCTTGGTTCAATCGGGGGATTGAATCAAGGGTGTAGAGGTTGGTTGGTGAGCCGAGTGTAAAACCAACGTGTAAGGGTTCGATTGTGATCCCGGAAAAACAATCGGGGTGGTTCTAGTCGGTGAGCCAGGGAAAACCGACCGAGTTCGTTGTGAGCTCGTAAAACAACAAGTTTGGTTGTGAGCTTGTAAAACAACCGGCTGTAATCCGAGGGGTTATAGTAAATTTCCAAGTGAGACTTGGGGAGTGGACGTAGGAGCAAGGGTTAGCTCCGAACCACTATAAAAGCCTTGTGTTTGTGATTGTGTGTCTCTTTCTTTTACTCTCATTTCATTCACAGCACATAGCAATTAATTAATCATCTTGGTAAAGCATTAATTAGTCATCCACAACGTTTTAATTGCAAAATTATTTTAAAACCCAATTCACCCCCCCCTCTTGGGTTGTCTATCTGGGCAACAAGTGGTATCAGAGCCTAAACTCTTCTACCCTAAGAGTAAAAGATCAAAATGACAACCCCATTTGGATCTTCCCACATTGAGGGTCAGTCCACCCAAAGACCCCCATTCTTTAATGGATCCGACTACTCATATTGGAAGGCTAGAATGAGAATATTCATCCAAGCCCAAGACTATGAGATGTGGACCATTGTAGTAAATGGACCATACATCCCATCCATCTATGTAGAGGGTGTCACTGTACCTAAACTAGAAAAGGATTGGGATGAACATGACATGAGAAAGGCACAACTCAATTCTAAAGCAATGAATGTGCTTTACTGTGCATTAGATAGGAATGAATTCAATAGAGTCTCTACTTGCAATTCTGCAAAAGAGATTTGGGACAGACTTGAAGTGACCCATGAGGGCACGAATCAAGTCAAAGAATCCAAAATAAATATATTAGTTCATAAGTATGAACTATTTAAGATGGATTCTAATGAGACAATCACTAGCATGTTCACTAGGTTTACTGACATTGTCAATGGCCTAAAAAGTCTTGGCAAAAACTATACTAATAGTGATCTTGTCAGAAAAATTCTTCGCTGTCTACCAAGGTCATGGAAAGCCAAGGTGACGGCAATCCAAGAAGCTAAGGACTTGAACAAGCTTCCACTTGAAGAGCTCCTTGGATCCCTAATGACTCACGAGCTAACAATGAAGCAGCACAGCGAAGAAGAGTCCTCCCATAAGAAAAAGGTAATAGCTCTCAAATCTACATCATCTAACAAAGATTTGTCTTGCAGTAGCAGCAGTGAAGAAGAAGATCATGAGGGAGATGATGATGAGGCTCTTCTTGTGCGCAAGTTCAGAAAATTCATCAACCACAAGAAGTCCTATCATCAAAGGAGAGGCCCCTCAAATTCCTATCGCAAGGATAAAGGTAAGGAAAGGGAAAATAAGGGGATTGGGTGTTATGAGTGCAAGAAGCCGGGGCACATCAGAGCTGAGTGTCCCTTACTAAAGAAGGGCAGCAAGTACAAGAAGAAGAAAGCCCTTGTCACCACCTTATCGGACTCCGACGCATCATCTTCATCATCGGATGAGGAACAAGAAGAAAAGGCCAATTTCTATTTCATGGCCAATAAAAATGAGGAGTGTCTTGCAGCCAAGGTCAACAAAAATTGCTGGTACTTGGATAGTGGCTGTTCAAGACACATGACGGGTGACAAGGATCAATTCTTCACCCTTGAAGCTAAGAAGGGAGGTGCTGTGACTTTTGGAGACAACAACCAAGATTACATCATTGGTATAGGTAAAGTACAAATTACCTCTTCTACTTTTATTGATAATGTTAGATATGTTGACGGTCTTAAGCATAATTTATTAAGCATTAGTCAATTATGTGATAAAGGTTATGATGTTATGTTTAAACCATCACTATGCATCGTAACAAACCCAAATGACAATAGTTTAGTTTTTAAAGGAATAAGACGTGGAAATGTGTATGTTGTAGACCTTGAGGATCTTGCCAAACACAACCCATGCTTAGTTGTTAATGAAACTAAGGACAATGATGCTAGTTGGTTATGGCACCGTAAGTTAGGTCATGCAAGCATGGACACAATATCTAAACTAGTTAAAAGAGATTCGGTGATAGGTTTGCCAAAATTAAAGTTTGAAAAGAATAAAATATGTGAAGCATGTCAATTTGGCAAACAATCAAAGAACTCCTTTAAATCTATAAATTGTGTCTCAACCTCTAGATCTCTAGAACTACTACACATGGACCTATTCGGACCAACTAGAACCACAAGCCTAGGTGGAAATAAATATGGTCTAGTTATTGTAGATGATTATTCTAGATACACTTGGGTCATGTTCTTAGCTCATAAGGATCAAGCTTTTTCAGTTTTTAAGAAATTTCATAAAGAAGTAACCAATGCTAGAGATACTTCAGTAATAGCTATTAGAAGTGACCATGGTACCGAATTCGAAAATCATTTATTTGATGAGTTTTGTAGTAAAAAGGAGATAACACACAATTTTTCTGCACCTAGGACACCACAACAAAATGGAGTTGTGGAGAGGAAAAACAGAACTCTAGAGGAAATGGCTAGAACTATGTTATGTGAAAGTAACCTCCCTAAGTACTTTTGGGGAGAAGCCATTAATACTTCTTGTCATATATTAAATAGAGTTTTATTGAGACCTATTATAAAGAAAACACCTTATGAACTTTGGAAAAACAGAAAACCAAAGGTAAACTATTTTCATATCTTTGGATGTAGGTGTTTTGTTCATAATAATGGGAAAGATAATCTAGGAAAATTTGATTCTAAATCTGATGAGGGCATATTCTTAGGGTACTCTACAACTAGTAAAGCATATAGAGTCTTTAATAAAAGAACCCTAGTTATAGAAGAATCCATACATGTTGTCTTCGATGATTCTAGTGATATCTCTTCTAGCAAGAGAGTTAATTTTGATGATGATACGGAAATTCTTGAAGAAAAGATTGACGAGATGACATTACAAGATAACAGTCAAAAATTAATTGAAGATGCATCATCAAGCCAAGAGACTATAGTAGATCATGGGCTAACTAAAGCTTGGAGGTATGCTCACGGGCATCCTAAGGAATTAATTCTAGATGATCCGTCTCAACCTATTAGGACTAGAGCATCCCTTAGGAACTTAAACAATCATCTAGCTTTCGTTTCACATTTTGAGCCTAAACGCATAGAAGAAGCTGAAAACGATGTAAATTGGATAAATGCAATGCAAGAAGAATTAAACCAATTTACTAGAAACAAAGTATGGAATCTAGTTGAAAGACCTTCTGAATATCCAATTATAGGTACCAAATGGATTTATAAAAATAAACTTGATGAAAATGGAATTGTCATAAGGAATAAGGCTAGACTAGTAGCAAAGGGCTATAATCAAGAAGAAGGTATAGATTTTGATGAAACCTTTGCTCCTGTAGCTAGACTTGAGGCTATTAGATTATTATTAGCATATGCATGCTCTAAGGACTTCAAACTATTTCAAATGGATGTAAAAAGTGCATTTTTAAATGGGTATATTAATGAGGAGGTATATGTAGAACAACCTTCTGGTTTTGAAAATCATCAATACCCTAATCATGTATATAAATTGAACAAAGCACTTTATGGTTTGAAACAAGCACCTAGAGCATGGTATGAGAGGCTTAGCAAATTTCTATTAGAACATGAGTTCTCTAGGGGTAATGTAGATACAACACTATTTCTGAAAAAGCAAAACAAAGATATGTTATTAGTGCAGATTTACGTTGATGATATTATTTTCGGTGCTACTAACAATCGCCTCTGCGAAGAATTTGCTGATTTGATGCAGAGTGAATTTGAGATGAGCATGATGGGAGAGCTGAACTACTTCCTCGGGCTTCAAATCAAACAGTCTGAAGGAGGCATCTTCATCAATCAAGCCAAATATATCAAGGAGATGCTTAAAAAGTTTGATATGGAGGGGAACAAGTCAATCAGCACCCCCATGAGCTCATCATGCAAATTAGACCAAGATGAATCAGGTAAATCTGTAGATCAGAAACTATATAGAGGTATGATAGGATCTTTATTGTATCTTACTGCAAGTAGACCTGATATCATGTTTAGTATTTGCATGTGTGCTAGATATCAGTCTAATCCTAAGGAATCACATCTAATTGCAGTTAAGAGAATCTTTAAATACCTAATAGGAACTAAGAATATAGGTTTATGGTATTCTAAAGAATCTAGCCTAAAATTAATAGGATACACAGATTCAGACTTTGCTGGATGTAAACTTGATAGAAAAAGTACCAGCGGGTCTTGTCAATTTCTAGGAGAAAACTTAATCTAATGGTTTAGCAAGAAACAAAACTCGGTTGCATTATCTACTGCTGAAGCTGAATATGTTGCAGCCGGAAGTTGTTGTGCTCAAATCTTATGGATCAAACAACAATTAGAAGATTATGGCATTAAAGAAGATAAAATACCCATTAATTGTGATAATACAAGTGCCATTAATCTAACTAAGAATCCAATTCAGCATTCAAGAACTAAACATATTGAGATAAGACATCACTTCATAAGATATCATGTACTGAATGGTGATATGACACTACAATTTGTTTGTACTGATGATCAATTAGCTGACATTTTTACAAAACCCCTAAGTGAAGAGAGATTTAGTGTGCTTAGGAGGGGATTAGGAGTGATTGATCCATCCTAGTGATATTTTCCACTAGATTCATTTGATTTTGATGATTAGATTGTGATTAATATAGAGTTTCGTTTCAATGATCATCAAATCAGATCATAATTTAGTGATTTTTCCTCATTCGGCACGAACATAGCATGATTTTTAGGTCCGTGCCAGAGTTCGAGACGACTCGAGCAAGTTTCAGAGTCGGCTCGTAAGGGGGAGTCGACTCGCGCATTTGCGGGAGTCGACTCGAGATCGATGGCAGCAGAGGGGGAGTCGACTCGCATACAGACGGGAGTCGACTCGAGGTTAACAGGCACATAAGGAGAGTTGACTCGCGCCTATTTTGGAGTCGACTCGAGGTCGAGTCGACTCGCGACTCAGAGGAGTCGACTCGCAGTCGGGATCCGACTTTTTAACCCTAATTCCATCGTTTAGAAAACACTTATTTTCACCGCCGCCACTGTTCAAAACCCTAGAGCCGACTCCAAGATCGTCTCCGGCCGTCCCTAAGCTTTTTCCCGTCGACCTTTCACCGTCCATTAGCGTTTTACTCCATTCTAGGTTGACCATGCCTCGTAAAACCGTTGTCCCAAGCCGGAAGAGGCCCCAACCCGCAACCGGCACCGAGCGACGTTCCAAGGCTCGGAACGATCCCGCGAGGCCACAACCTCCGGCTCGTTCCCCGCCGAGGGCGGTTCCCTCGAGGCCGTGCGCCGGGACGGCGGTCTCCACCGGGAGATACGTCGATTTCGACTATCTCTCTCGGGAGGGCTTTACGATAGGAGAGAGACTTAGGGCCCAGGGCTTAGAGTATTTCCTCACCTTAGATCTCTCCACATACCCTGGACTAGTTAGGGAGTTCTACGGTACCGTCCATAGGGGCGATGGGGGTATAGAGGGCATGGTAGCCGGTGTCCCATTATTCATTTCGGAGGATATCATTGCTCAGGTCCTCCATCTTCCCCAAGTTGGGGTGGCACCCACACACCCTGAGGATAGGACTGAGGCCCTTACGGCCATTCTAGGGCATCCACCCCAGTCCCCCTTGGATGAGGTATCCGCTAGCTCACTTCCAGTTGAGGTGCGGATCCTCCTGAGCATCCTGTCTAGGTCCCTCTTCCCGAAGACTGGGCGCTTCGACTTTGTTTCTGAGAGGGACCTCGCCCTTATGTTCTATATTCTCCAGGACACCCCAGTCAACTTCCCAAAACTTATTTATAGATATCTATGTGAGCCACTAGATAGACCTAGGCTCACCCTCCCCTACGGCATGATGTTCACCCTTTTGTTTAGGGAGGCCGAGATTCCCATTCCTGAGGGGGAACCCTCTCGCGCATTGCGATGGACAGATCGCATGCGTCCGGGGACCCTACACAGGATGGGGTTTCGGAAGGTAGAGGGGACCTGGGTTAGGAAGTCTTCCACCTCCACACATACCACCAGACATTCTCCTAGTCCTGAGCCAGACTCAGATTATCCTGACTTTCCCTCCACTTCTGCTCCTACCACCTCAGCCGGACCCTCCTCCTCAGCTCCTCAGGTCATGGAGGTCCGGATCGCTCCTGAGCAGCTCCGGGAGTTGCGGCAGGAGATTGTCCGAGATCTGCGAGATGATCTACTTCGGGAGCTCCGGGGTTCAGTGCCTGCTCCCACTCCTGCACCTTCGTCAGCGTTGGTCCCTTCCTTGACAGCCGTGACTGAGATGACGGCCCATGTGCGGGAAGAGATTTACAACGTCCGGAGCCTGATCCAGGCTCAATTCTCCAGTATGAGTGAGGTCACGGGCATCACTCGGAAGATGCGCGATGACATCCGGAAGGAAATGAGCACCACTACTCAGGGGGCCGAGCGCTTGTCGAACGTGCTCATCGACAAGCTGGACGCACTTCAGAAGTCGGTGACCGAGCTCACCACTACACATAGCAGGGCCACTTCGTCCATTATCTCTCAGCTCGGGCATGTTACAGATGCGGTCACCCTCCTCATGGAGCAGAACAGATTGAGAGGAGGAGCCACATCCTCGAGAGGAGGAGCCACATCCTCGAGAGAAGGAGCCACATCCTCGAGGAGACCTTAGCTGCTTTTTGCTTTATTTTGACATATATTCCTTTTTTTTTGCTTTACTTATTGTATTCTCAAATGTATTTACATACACATCAATACAATGAGTAGACATATTCTCTTCAATTGTGTGCAATTTGATCTCTAAGTGATTGTTTGTTCTGCTTACCTCCTCTTTGATATGATGACAAAAAGGGGGAGAAATACTTAATAGATATGTAAATGGAATCAACATAAAAGGAATCAAAATGAGAATTAAAACATAATTTGTTCTTAGTGGATTTGGTACCTCGAGGCTCATTATCTCTCTGTTGGGGCTCCTAATGGAGTAATCTCCAGAATCTATTCAAGGGATATTCGGAGATTAGTTGAATCCAACTCAAGAACAATTTGTCAGATTTTCCCTCTAAAAACCAAAAATTTCAGTTCAAAAACTTCAATGCATTAAAAGGAAATTCAGAGAATCAAAACAAAGTTGAATGCATATGTTGAGGGGGAGAATCTGAATTTTTAAGAAAGCTAAATCATTAAATATATATAAGCCAAACAATTGATTGCATGATATGAAGGCTTATATAATTCCAAATGAAAGGGAGAGCTTTAACTCCAAAATTTATTGTTTCACACCTTTCAAGATTGGATAAATCAAATAACCAGACACTTGAATTCATTTATGGATTTTATTTCCTTGTTTATTGAGCAATTCACTTTACATATACTCAATGTTTTGTCATCATCAAAAAGGGGGAGATTGTGGAGTGATTGATCATAACCCTATTTGATTTTGATGAGCTCAAAGCATCTGAGTATATCTCTTGTTTACTAATGAATTCAATTGAGTGTTTCAGTGAAAATCTTGTCTAAAGTGTTTCTAGACTTGGTTCATAATATTTTGGATAAGTTAAGAAGTCAGTTTGAACCAAAGTCTGAGACTCAAGTCGACTCCAGAGTATTACGAGTCGACTCCAAGCGTATCAGAATCACTGGCACGGGCTCGAGTCGACTCCGGATCATTACGAGTCGACTCCGACTGAGAACAGACAGACGAGCAGAAAGCATCAACTCAAAACCTGTCAGCGAGTCGACTCCTGAAGTGCGCGAGTCAACTCCGATGTTTACCGAGTCGACTCCGGAGTAGTATGAGTCGACTCCAAGGAGTTACAGACAGAAAAGTCAGAGAGCGAATTTCGACCCTGAGATTCGAGTCGACTCCTGTGGAACGCGAGTCGACTCCGATGGTTGGTAGGTCGACTCCAAAGAAAGCGAGAGTCGACTCTCAGTGGTTCACAAGGCAAAAGTCAGAGAGCAGTTTTCGGACTCTAAGATTCGAGTCGACTCCCGCAATGCGCGAGTCGACTCCGAGACAGTGCGACCCCAAAAAGACAGAAGACCGAATTATTGTCTCTGAGAGCCGAGTCGACTCCCAGACAGCTCGAGTCGACCCCAAGGCAGCGCTACACCAAAAAGGCAGAAGGCCATGTTTCGGAAACTGAGAGCCGAGTCGACTCCAGAACAGTCCGAGTCGACTCCAAGACTGGACGAGCCAAAAGACAGAAGATCGGGAGTTCGGGCTCTGAGCGCCGAGTCGACTCCCAGGATTGTCGAGTCGACTCGAGTGGGCCAGGTTGAAAATTGGCTCCGTGGACTTCATGGGATGAGCCGACTCCGAAAATGCCAAGTCAGCTCCAGAAGTTGGCGAGTCGACTCTGGGTCAAGTCGAGTCGACTCCCAGTCGAAGAGGCCACTTTAATTCAAATCCAGAACAGTTGTCGAGTCGACTCCAGAAAAGCATGAGTCGACTCCCGCTACAGCCGAGTCGACTCCTGATCGCGTGAGTCGACTCCGACCCCCAACGGACATATTGTCAGGTTGTGCAGAGTGTGCAGAACGGGCAGAAAAAGGTGTCTAACGGCTAGTTTCCGTGGGGGATGGCTTAAATAGCCACAGAGGACTGTAGCAAGGTAGAGAAACACCATTCCATTCAGAGAAATCAAGCATTCATTCTCTGCATACTTGTCTTCAACGAAAAGAAGGAAGAGCGCCATTAACTCCATCCAACTTCCTCTTCCCAGCATTTTAAAGAAGCCTCCTCCTGCATTCAAGTCGACAAGACATTCCAGAGGAGACTCAAAGTTCAAGAAGCCCTACTCTACTCCAACTCAAAAGTGTTTGAGGGCTCTTAACTTCTCTCTAGTTTATATTGTAGCAAATCTGCTTTTTAAGAAGCTCAGTTTTTCTGTTTGTTTCTTATTCTTTCCATATTATCTTTGCTTGGTTCAATCGGGGGATTGAATCAAGGGTGTAGAGGTTGGTTGGTGAGCCGAGTGTAAAACCAACGTGTAAGGGTTCGATTATGATCCCGGAAAAACAATCAGGGTGGTTCTAGTCGGTGAGCCAGGAAAAACCGACCGAGTTCGTTGTGAGCTCGTAAAACAACAAGTTTGGTTGTGAGCTTGTAAAACAACCGGCTGTAATCCGAGGGGTTATAGTGAATTCCCAAGTGAGACTTGGGGAGTGGACGTAGGAGCAAGGATTAGCTCCGAACCACTATAAAAGCCTTGTGTTTGTGATTGTGTGTCTCTTTCTTTTACTCTCATTTCATTCACAGCACATAGCAATTAATTAATCATCTTGGTAAAGCATTAATTAGTCATCCACAACGTTTTAATTGCAAAATTATTTTAAAACCCAATTCACCCCCCCTCTTGGGTTGTCTATCTGGGCAACAATGGTTCGCATAAAAAGAAGGAGCTATCAATCCCAACTAAATATCCAAAGTACACAAAGGACCAATACAATGGAGTCAAACCAGCCATTACCACATGTCACTGGGTTCAGCCCGACCAACCCTATTTATGCTTTTTTTTTTTTTTTTTTTGAAACCAATGGTGATTACAATAGTCCAACCCCCTTAGGCTCTAGCAAGGTTCATGTAGCGAGTTTTCGGCCAATGACTCCTGATCCAGTTGGTTCAAGGCATTAGGTGAAACACCCCTCGGGCTTAATTACTCGAACCAGACTACGCCACGAGGTTAGACTTGTCATCTCCTCATTTATTTATTTATTTATTTTAAATTTTTTTTTTCAAGATAGAGAAGGTAAACTGAACCATATAATGTGACTGCAACGTGACTATAGGTCAACCAAAGTCGGAACATAAGGCACTTAGATGATCTAGCCGGGGTATTCAATCTCTATCTTTATGTGAAAACCAAATCAAGAACTTTATAGTACGGACAAGGATACTCGTACTTCTTTTACAGATATGGCTTAATAAAAATGCATTAAACAAATGTGAACTCCTGAGGCCTTCCTATAATCATTAAATACATGTGCGGGGATCTAATAATAGGTCTCTGATCAGTCATAGTACGCATGTATTCCTTGCCTTAATAGTTGCACAAACTCAATATGAAAATACATGTGCATTTGCTTAGAAAAGAATGCAATTTTTTTTTTTCTTCCCTCCCCCCAACTTAAACATTGCATTGTCCTCAATGTAATAGATACAAGAAAGCTATAATGAAAGACAGTAGAGAAAATAATATTGAAGAGAAGAAGAATACCTTGAGCTGTTGATATCCAGAAAATAAAACCTACAAAACTAGAAAAATAATCCTAACTAATATACACATACCTTTGCCTTCATGCTCAGTCATAAGAAGGCTCCTCCAAGGAAAAGGAGTCCTCTTCATCTGCAAAATTCTCTAGAAAAGGTTTTAACCTATGTCCATTTACCTTAAAAATTCTACCATCCCGTGGATTCTCAATCTCAACCGCCCCATGTGGAAAAACGGTTTTTATAATGTAAGGACCTGTCCATCTCGATCGCAACTTACCAGGAAACAGATGTAAGCGGGAATCATATAAAAGAACTTTTTGCAAAGGTTCAAAAGATTTTTTTAAAATTGATTTATCATGTAAGATCTTCATTCGTTCTTTGCAAATTTTAGCATTGTCATAAGCATCTCTGCGAATCTCATTAAGCTCGTTTAATTGCAATTTTCTAGCTAGACCGGCATCTTGTAAATCAAAATTCAATTTTCTAATTGCCCAATACGATTTATGTTCTATTTCTACAGGCAGATGACATGCTTTTCCATAGACTAGCCGGTAGGGAGACATGCCAAGAATGGTTTTGTATGCAGTACGATAGGCCCATAATGCATCTGATAGTTTCAAGGACCAATCTTTTCGTGATGGGTTCACCGTTTTCTCTAAAATACGCTTGATCTCTCTATTGGCTAATTCTACTTGGCCACTAGTTTGCGGGTGATATGGGGTAGCAACTTTGTGGGTGACACCATACTTTTTTAATAATGTCTCAAAAGGCTTATTACAAAAGTGTTTTCCACCATCACTAATTATGACCTTAGGCATCCCAAATCGTGAAAAAATATTTTCTTTTAAAAACTTCAGGACGGGTTTGTGATCATTGGTCTTACAAGCAACAGCTTCTACCCATTTGGACACATATTCGACACCGACTAAAATGTACTCATATCCAAAAGATGGTGGAAATGGGCCCATAAAATCGATGCCCCAACAATCGAAAATTTCGACAATAGTAATGGGTTGAAGAGGCATCATTTGCCTACGAGTTAGACTTCCAATACGTTGACATGGATCACATGTCCTGCAGAACTCGTGGGCATCTTTGAACATAGTGGGCCAATAGAAACCACATTGCAAAACTTTTGCAACAGTTTTCTTAGAGGCAAAGTGTCCACCGCAAGCATCAGTGTGGCAGAAAGTAAGTACGCTTTGTATATCATGATCCGGTATGCATCGTCTAAAGATTTGATCATTGCAATATTTAAACAAATAGGGTTCGTCATAGTAATAATTCTTTACTTCGCGCAAGAAAATTTTTCTATCTGTCGACCCCCAATGCTCCGGCATTCGGCTTGTAACAAGAAAATTTACAATATCTGCATACCATGGTATACTAGAAAGTGCAAACAACTGCTCTTCAGGGAATGAGTCCTTGATGGAAAACTGTGGCACTGAATCATGAAAAACTAATCGTGATAAATGGTCAGCAACCACATTCTCTACTCCTTTTTTATCTTTGATAGTGATGTCAAATTCTTGGAGTAGAAGTATCCATCGTATTAAGCGTGGTTTGGCATCTTTCTTATCCAACAAATATTTTAGTGCCGCATGGTCCGTGAAGATAACAATAGGAGCACCAAGGATATAAGAGCGAAATTTATCTAAGGCAAATACTACTGCAAGCAATTCCTTCTCGGTGGTAGTGTAATTCATTTGAGCATCGTTTAAGGTCTTGCTTGCATAGTAAATGACATATGGCTTATTATCCTTGCGTTGTCCTAGGACAGCTCCTATCGCATAGTCGCTAGCGTCGCACATAATCTCAAAAGGTAATGACCAATCAGGTGGTCGCACGATGGGTGCAGTGCTAAGCATAGACTTCAACTTTTCGAATGCCTCTTGACAGGTTTCAGTCCAATTGAACGGTGTATCAAGGGATAGGAGGTTACATAATGGTCGAGCTATGACACTAAAGTCCTTGATGAACCTCCTATAAAATCCGGCGTGACCCAAAAATGATCTAACATCTCTAACCGTCTTGGGTGCAGGTAGCTTAGCAATTAAATCAGTCTTAGCTCTATCTACTTCCATGCCCTTCGATGAAACAATATGTCCTAAGACAATTCCCTTTTGCACCATGAAGTGGCATTTCTCCCAATTCAGTATCAAGTTCTTTTCCATACATCGAGCTAAGACAGCTTGTAAATGTGACAGGCAATCATCAAATGTGTCGCCAAAAATGGAGAAGTCGTCCATGAACACTTCCAAAAATTTCTCGTTCATGTCTTCAAAGATGCTGAGCATGCATCTTTGGAATGTTGCAGGTGCATTACCCAACCCGAATGGCATTCGTCGGAAAGCAAATGTGCCAAAAGGACAAGTGAAGGTAGTCTTCTCTTGATCTTCCGGTGAAATTTCAATTTGATAATATCCCGAATAGCCATCGAGAAAACAATAGAAATCATGCCCTGCAACCCTCTCCAATACTTGGTCTAGGAAGGGTAGAGAAAAGTGATCCTTTCGTGTGACCAAATTCAGCTTTCGGTAGTCAACACACATGCGCCAACTCGTCGGGACACGAGTTGGAACTAGTTCACCTTGTTCATTTTCTACTACCGTCAAACCCGATTTCTTAGGAACGACTTGAGTAGGGCTTACCCACTTGCTGTCGGAAATTGGGTAAATAATACCCACGTCAAGCAACTTGAGGACTTCTGCCTTAACCACATCTCTCATCGTAGGATTCAACCTTCGTTGCATTTGCCTTGTGGTTTTGGCATTGTCCTCCAAATATATCCGGTGTGTGCAAACTAAGGGGCTAATCCCCTTCAAGTCGGCAATAGACCACCCTAAAGCTCCTTTATGATTCTTTAGAACACCAAGTAATTTTCTTTCTTGGTCATGATTAAGATCAGACGAGATAATTATAGGGTAAGTGTCCTCGGGTCCAAGAAAGGCATACTTGAGTTCCTTCGGTAAAGGTTTTAACTCGAGCTTAGGCACTTGCTCATGGGATGGTACTATCTTTGCTTCTCGAGGTGGCAACTGCTCAAATTTTTCTACTTTTGGTCTCCACCCATTGATCATCATGGCGTTCGAAAAATTCATACTAGGTTTGACCAACAAATCATCTTCATTGGTGCCATTAGAACACCAATCAATTAAACTATCGCCGGATGGATCGTTAAATGCTTCAGCTAATAAATATTCCTCCGCGATAGTTTCAACCCAATCAACCTCCTTACTCTCTTCGGGATCATTAGGTTGTTTGCACACATTAAAAATGTTCAGTTCTAAGGTCATGTTACCAAAAGAAAGCTTCATGACGCCGTTCCTACAATTAATCAATGCATTAGAAGTTGCAAGGAATGGACGTCCTAAAATGACCGAAATCTGAGACTGTGAGTTCGAAGCCGGATGTGTGTCCAATACGATAAAATCGACAGGAAAATAGAACTTATCTACTTGAACCAATACATCCTCGATAATCCCCCTCGGAATTTTAACTGACCTGTCAGCTAATTGCAAAGTGACGGAGGTTGGCTTCAACTCACCTAAACCAAGTTGCTCATATACAGAATATGGCAACAGATTCACACTTGCCCCTAAATCTAACAATGCTCGCTCTATCCTAAAGTTGCCTATGATACATGAGATGGTTGGGCAACCTGGATCCTTAAATTTAGGGAGAATATTGTGCTGCAAAATAGCACTCACATTTTCAGTTAAAAATGCCTTCTTCTTAACATTTAATCGGCGTTTGACAGTACACAAGTCCTTCAAAAATTTGGCATATGAGGGTACTTGTTTGATTGCATCAAGAAGAGGTATGTTGATCTTTACTTGTTTAAAAAGCTCAAGAATTTCAGAATTAGGTTCGAGATTTTGCAACGGCTTTAACCGTTGTGGAAAAGGTGGAGGAAAAGGACATTCAACTTTCTTGGTAGAAGTTGGGACCTCAACTTCTTCTTTGTCCCTTTCATCGACTTTGGGAGCATCAGAATTAGAAGTGACCTGCGGTCTCAATGGGACGGTCTGATCAATGACTTTCCCATTACGCAAAGTCATGATGCTCTTTGCATGCTCTGTATGCGAATTAGAAGGAGCCGTATTATTACTACCGTGCACTTGTGGGTTAGGTTGGGGTTGAGCTGGAAGCTTACCCTTCTCTTGGGTACTTAGGACGGTGGTCAACATTGACAATTGGTTCCTTATATCTTCAAAGTTTCGAGTATTTTGAGCATTGATATTCGCTTGACCTTGTAGAAAAGTTTGTATGGATTGCAAAGTATCCTCGATATTTGGCTTTTGAGAGGGTGGTGATGCAAAAGTAGGATGTGCAGGTGGAGGAGCTGAATGGTGTGACTGTTGAGGATGATCATTTCTCCACCTAAAATTTGGATGATTCTTCCAACCAGGGTTATAGGTATTCGAGTATGGATCGTTATAAGGCTTTTGGTAGGAGTTCATAGCATTTGCTTGATCGTGCAAGACTTCTTTGAATGCCGGTATGGTGGGACAATCTGTAGTAGTATGATCCGACATATCGCAGATACCACAACACTCGTTTCTAAGCTCTATAGTCTTGACAGGCTCAACCTTCCTAAGCTCAATTTCTTCTACCTTCCTAGTGAGGGCTGCCATTTTAGCATGAAGATCATCCTCAGTTCTGAGGTTGTAAAAGCCTCCCTGTACAGAGCTAGTAGGCTTAGGTAAAGACTTGGTGTTTCTATCCCCGTTATCCCAAAGTTGGGCAGTCTCAGTAAGGGAATCCAAATATTCCCATGCCTCATCAGGTTGTTTTTCTAAGAATCTACCATTGCACATGGTCTCTACAAACTGTTTCAACTGTGGAGATAAACCTTCATAAAAGAAGCTAATGGTTCTCCAAGTTTCGAATCCGTGATGAGGGCATGAGAGAAGAAGGTCTTTAAATCTTTTCCAATATTCATAAAATGTTTCATTATCTTTTTGTTGGAAATTGCTAATATGTCTTTTTAAAAAGTTGATCCTTTGTGTGGGAAAGAACTTCTTTAAAAATTCTCTCTGCATATCTTGCCAAGTTCTTATTGATCTAGGTCGCAAGGAGTTTAGCCATGTTTTGGCCTTATCCTTTAGAGAGAAAGGGAACAATGTCAACTTGAGGACATCCTCGGTGACGTTTGGCACTCTAAATGTAATGCTCAATTCTTCAAAATCCTTTAAATGAAGATACGGACTCTCGGACTCTAACCCGTGGAACTTGGGCCGCAATTGAATTACCCCGGGTTTGATGTCAAAATGTCCTACATTATCGGAAAAAATTATGCATGAAGGCTGACTAGTCCTAGCCGGTTGTAGGTATTGTCTTAGGGTCATAATATGGGGTTCACGTTCTCGATTGTGGTGACTCCCTGCATCTTCATTTAAATCAGCCATCTCACAAGGTGTGAGATATTGAGAAGAAATTTCAGGGGTATGTCCTAAGGGATGATCTAAAGTTGTACGACTTAATCGACCGGTGTCGTCCCTATTCCACTTTAGCATGCAAAATATTTTCCTCTCTTTTTTTTTTTAAATAAATATAAGTACCAACTAAAGATACCCTAAAATGAAAATCTATTTACAATTAAACATGCAACAAAACATTACACCTCAATTTCTAATGTTTTTCTTAAATTTCTAGACAGCTCCTAACTGGTTTGAAGAGGGCACCTAAGCCTCCAATCCGGTCTAATGAACCGAGTTGACCAGGTAAGCTCCCAGGTAAGTGGAGGGGTCACGATGCGTTCGCAAAGGTCCCACTTAAAACCCACTTACCTCGAACAGATGAACTGTCTCCCTTATAGGGACAAAGCTTGCCTAGACATCAACTAAGCCACAGAGCGAAATTGGTGCAACTTTCGGTGGTCTTCGTCCTATTGAGCTCGAATGTCCTTAGGGGCCAACGTCTAGTTGATTTTAGTTAAGCTTAGGATATTTATGCACTGGGGTGATTTTTGGGCTAAGGACGAGTGATGAAATCCCGACCTTATCTTTTTAAATGGGTTCAGCCCTTAAAATATTTTATGCTGATGCCTTATACTATATGCAACAATCAAGAGATTTTTTTTTAATATTTTATGACATGACATTAAATTTCATTGAATAGGTGATCAAGCAAATTATTTATTTATTTTTTTTTTAAATTTTATGAGTTGAAGTCTGAATTTGAAATTTAAAATTTGAAATTTTAGGTTTTCCCTCTCTTTTTTTTTTCAATTTTCAATTAGCAACAAGGGTTAATAAGATATGATAACAATAAATTTCTTATTCTAAAAATTAAATGCAGAAAATTCAAAGTAGAAAGCAGCAAAGTTTCGTATTAATATGATGGTATTAAAAATGTCAGAATGTCAATCAGACCGTTCAAATTATCGAACGATGTGTCTTGCACTATCTGACCAAATTTGAGTCAAATCAGACGGCTAATTTCTATGATATCAGAGTTTGATGCAGACTGTGCAGGGAATTAAAAATAGTAGTAAAGATTTATTTTTTTTTTTTGAAAAGAAAAATACTAACTATTAAGGTAAAAATTAAATCTAAAATTATACTAATAACTCAGCCGTTCCCCGGCAACGGCGCCAAAAACTTGGTGCAAAAATAAAACTGTTCTCCCAAGTGCAGGAGAATCGCACAAGTAGTATAACTCGGAAGTCCGAGGTCGATTCCTCAGGAAACGATCTATGGATTATTAGCTTAATTTTAGATTAATTGATTCAATAAACTTATGGATTAAGATGATGTTTTGCAAATAGAAAATAAAACAGTCAATAGAGAATCGAAGTTAGGATAGATTAAGATGGTGTTGGGATCCAGAATCTCCTTCGATAATATCAAATTCATGCAATAAATTCTATGATTATTTTGTTTTCTTTAAGAATTATAAGCAGATAAAATTTAATTATGGAGTATGTTCTTGATAACATAAATTCTTTTTTTTAAGCATTCAACGTGCCTTATAACGTCAACGATGAATCAAATAATCGAGGAAGACATGTATCAATAAGCATAAATTATAAAAGAATTTTCAACATATAAGAATCATGACATAATCAAAAGATAGATTATTTAAAGCAAAGGATTAGAATTTACATCATGAACTTGATACACCAAATGATCTCCCTTCACCCATCACCAAGAACTTTAGCTCATCATCTTCCTCTCTCTTTCTCACTCTTTTTTTTTTTTTTTTAATAACAGAAACAGGGCATCCCCTGTTTCTCTCTACTTCTTTTTTTTTTCTTTTTCTTTCCACTCCAGCCGCCCGGCTCCTCTCTTCTTCTCTTTTAGAATCCCCCGATCCTCCCCCCTCAGCCAAGAAGACCCTCTTCATATAGATCCCCAGAACCCATAAACCAGCGATGATCCCCTGATCACGCATGGAGAGGAGCTGCTAACAGACGCCAAAGATCGTGCGTGGGATGCTGAGGACGCGGAGCGGACGTGGAGGGGTGATTTGCGGATGGCTGGGCTGATCACGGGTGCGGACAACGCGTAGATGGGTGCAGAAGATGCTCGCGGACGTTGATTGCGGAAGCTCTGAAACGGGGAAGAGGCAGACGCGGAAACGGAAGATTTGCAAGGAATTTGATGCGGGAGAATCACCATGGATGGCTGGATGCGGATCCGGAAGCACGGGAGCCGATCGCGGTTGAGGACGACGCGCGGATGCTGCTGGAAGGCGGACGGACGCAGGTGGAGGAGGTGGGCGGATGGCTAGGCGGTGATCACGGATGAGACGGGCGAACGAGTGCTGGGATGAGCGGACGAATGAGTGCTGGGATGAGCGGACGAACGGGATCGTCCTGGCGAAGATGGAAAGACTCCGCATGGACGCTGTGGAGCGGGAAGCTTGGATGCGGGTGCTCCACGGACGCTTGGGAGGTGATTGCGGTCAAGACGGGAAGGGAGCTGATCACTGGTGCGGATGGAATCAGGATGCTAGGCTTGGGTGCGGGAAATCAGATCTCAGATCCTGGCTCACGGACGGCTGGAAGCTTGAGTTGCATTGCGGAATTTGGGAAGTCGCTTGGGTGCGCGGAAGAAGAGTCATAGACTCTGTTCTGCAGTTGGGAGGATGCATCCTTTTTAGATGAATTTATATAAAATAATGTTAAAAATTATAATAAGTGCTAAGGATAAAATATTAATCATGCAAATGTTAACATCTATTATTTATCATTATTTTGCTAGCATTAGGCTAAGTTAATTGGTACTTAGATCGCACTTTTGTGCTCTCATCACAGATATTCAGCGATATAAATAAGAGAGAAGTTAAGAGCCCTCAAACAAATTTATGAAGATGTAGAGGAGGGCTTCTCGAACTCGGGGTCTCCTCTTGAGTGTCTCGAAGACTTGATGACTGAAGGAGACTTCTTTAATGCTGGGAAGAGTTGGTTGGATGGAGTTTAATGCCCCTCTTCCTTCTTTTCCTTTGAAATCCTTTGGTAGGTGAAGATTCTTTGTTTTCTTTGAATGGAATGTCACTTCTCTACCTTGCTACAGTTCTCTGTGGCTATTTAAGCCATTCCCCATGGAAACTAGCCGTTAGACACAATCTCCTAGCGTTCTGCACATTCTGCACATCCTGACAATGTTTCCGTTGGGATCGGAGTCGACTCGCGCGATCTGGAGTAGACTTGGCTGCTGCAAGAGTCGACTCGTGCTTTTCTGGAGACGGCTCGACAACTGTTCCGGATTTGAATTAAAGTGCTGTCTCGACTGGGAGTCGACTCGACTTAACCCGGAGTCGACTCCCCAAAGTCTGGAGCTGACCTGGCACTTTTGGAGACGACTCGACGTTAGGAAACCAGGGATGCATTTTTCAAGTTTGCTCACTCGAGTCGACTCGGAAATTCTGGGAGTCGACTCGG
The DNA here is from genome assembly GCF_051530095.1 of Phoenix dactylifera. Classification (NCBI taxonomy): domain Eukaryota; kingdom Viridiplantae; phylum Streptophyta; class Magnoliopsida; order Arecales; family Arecaceae; genus Phoenix; species Phoenix dactylifera. Next base: position 32,998,977 of record NC_143193.1, on the reverse strand, counting down.
CGCTCAGAGTCCGAACTTCCGATCTTCTGTCTTTTGACTCGTGCCGTCCTGGAGTCGACTCGAACTGTTTCGGAGTCGACTCGGCTCTCAGTATCCGAAGAACAGTCTTCTGTCTTTTTGGGGTAGCGCTGTCTTGGAGTCGACTCGAACTGTCTTGGAGTCGACTCGCCTTTCAGAGACGAAAATATTGTCTTCTGTCTTTTTGGGGTCGCGCTGTCTTGGAGTCGACTCGGACTTTGCGGGAGTCGACTCGGCTCTCAGTGTCCGAAAGTTGCTCTCTGACTTTTGCCTTGTATCACACTGGGAGTCGACTCTCGCTTCCTTTGGAGTCGACCTGCCAACCATCGGAGTCGACTCGAGTTCCTCAGGAGTCGACTCGGCTCTTAGGGTCCAAAATAACTTCTCTGTCTTTCTGTCTGTAACTCCCTGGAGTCGACTCGGCAGTATCGGAGTCGACTCGTTGACAGGTTTTGAGTTGGATCTTTCTGTCTGTCTGTCTGTTCTCAGTCGGAGTCGACTCGTAATGTACAGGAGTCGACTCGAGCCTGTGCCAGTGCTTTTAATACGCTTGGAGTCGACTCGTAATCTCCCGGAGTCGACTCGAGTCTCAGACTTTGGTTCAAATTGAGTTCTTTACTTATCCAAAATGTATTGAACCAAATCTAGAGACACTTAACCATAAATTTACAAGTATTTGACTGAAACACTAGATTGAATTCATTAGTACAACATAAGATATACTCAAATGCTTTGAGCTCATCAAAATCAAATAGGATTATAATCAATCACTCCACATCCTCCAAAGACCAAGAACAAATCTTAAGAATGTTCTTCACAGCTATCTAATGCTCTTCGTCTGGATTCGACTGATATCTGCTAGTGACACTCACAGCAAGAGCTATATCAGGTCGTGTACATAGCATGGCATACATGAGGCTTTCTATTGCCGAAGCATAAGGAATCCTGCTCATGCGTTGAATCTCTTCAGATGTGTTGGGGCATATCTTTTTGGAGAGATGAATCCCATGCCTAAGGGGTAATAGATCCCTCTTAGAGTTTTCCATGCTGAACCTCTTCAGCACCTCCTCTATGTACATCTTTTGTGATAGGCCAAGCATCCTCTTAGATCTATCTCTATAGACCTTAATCCCCAAAATGTAGGATGCTTTCCCAAGGTCTTTCATGGAGAACTCTTTTGACAACCAGACCTTGACCGAGGTTAGCATGGGAATATCATTTTCTATCAGGAGGATGTCGTCTACGTACAGTACGAGGAATACGACAGCCCTCCCACTAACCTTCTTGTAAACACACGGTTCCTCTTCGTTCTTGATAAAATCAAACGATTTGATCGCATCATTGAAACGAGTGTTCCAACTCTGAGATGCTTGCTTTAGTCCATAGATGGACCTTTGCAGCTTGCAGACCTTGTGATCTCCATCACTAGAAGTGAAATCCAAAGGCTGCTCCATATAGATATCTTCATCAAGATATCCATTCAGAAAAGCAGTTTTCACATCCATCTGCCATATTTCATAATCATGAAATACTGCAATGACAAGCAATGTTCGAATGGATTTCAGCATGGCTACAGGTGAAAAGGTCTCCTGATAGTCAATGCCTTCGTGCTGACTATACTCTTTCGCCACTAGCTTGCCTTATAGGTCTCTACTTTACCATCCGAACCTATCTTCCTTTTATAAATCCATTTGCATCCAATAGTGACTATACCTTCTGGTGGATCTACTAAGATCCAGACTTGGTTGGAATACATGGAGTCTATCTCTGACTTCATGGCTTTCAGCCATTTCTCGAAATCGATATCAGATATTGCCTCGTTGTAGGTATTGGGATCCTGTACATGTTCCCTATCTCCAATGAGGAACATTTCCTCGGTATCCTCTATAAGCATACCTAAGTATCTATCAGGAGGATGAGAGATTCTACAAGATCTACGAGGTGGAGGAGGTACTACGTGTACTGGCTCTATGTGAATAGGTTCTATAGGATCCATTACTCGTTGCTTTTCAGAAACTTTCTCTTCAAGCTCAATTTTTCTCCCACTGCCTCTATCAAGGATAAACTGTTTTTTCAAGAAGATGGCATGTCGGCTCACAAACATATTGTGATCCTCTGAGACGTAAAAATTGTATCCTAATGACTCTTTAGGATATCCTATGAAACGAGCACTTATGGTCCTAGGCTCTAACTTGTCCGCCTGTTGTCGCTTGACATGGGCCGGACATCCTCAAATCTTGAGATGACCAAGACTCGGCTTCTTACCATGTCATATCTCATACGGTGTGGTAGGAACGGATTTAGAGGAAACTCTATTCAATAAATAAATCGCGGATAGTAAGGCATCTCCCCAAAGAAACATAGGCAGATCGGTGAAGCTCATCATGGATCGGACCATATCCAATAGAGTCCGATTCCTCCTTTCTGACACCCCGTTGAGTTGAGGTGTACCCAAAGGTGTCCATTGTGAGACTATGCCATTCTCCTTGAGATAGTTCCGGAATTCCCCACTAAGGTATTCTCCTCGATCTGATCAAAGAACCTTAAGTGTTTTTCCAGTCTATTTTTCTACTTCATTTCTGAACTCTTTGAACTTTTCAAAAGACTCAGATTTGTATCTCATAAGATACCCATACCCATATCGTGAATAGTCATCGTTAAAGGTAATGAAGTACGAATAACGATCTCTAGCTGACACATCAAATGGGCCACACACATCAGTGTACCAAGGTAAGTATTTCAGTGGTCCTCTCCCATGTCCTATAAAAGATAATCTAGCCATTTTTCCTTGAAGACAGGACTCACAAACTGGATATGACTCGGAATCAATGGGCCGAGAAGCCCATCTTTCTCCATTTTGTTCATTCTATCTTCTCTAATATGGCCAAGCCTGAGGTGCCACAAATACTTCTGATTTATCTCATCTCTTGATCTTTTAGATCCTATGGCACTCACTACTTGCTCAGACACATTCACAGACACATCAATATGCAAGTGATAGAGACTGTCAATCATAAAACCACGTGCAACTAATTTATTTCTAAAATAAATAGAACAACAGTCTTTGTCAAATGTCAAAACATGACCATCCTGTGCTAGACACGAAATAGAAATCAAATTCCTGCTAGCAGCAGGAACATAATAATAGTCTCTAAGCAATAAACTAAATCCAGACGGTAATCGCAGAGGATAGGTGCCCACAGCTACAGCAGCAACTCTTAACCCGTTGCCAACCTGAAGGGTTACTGCACCTTCCGCCAGCCTCCTACTTTTCTTTAGACCCTGCATAGTAGTGCACAAATGAGCACTAGAACCAGAATCTATAACCGATCTAGAAGTAGAAGAAACCGTAGGGTTAGTTTCAATTACGAGCAAGTCTAACATACCTTCAAAAGGTGTGTCTGCCTTTTTGTTCTTCAGGCTCTCGAGGTATGAAGGGCAGTTCCTTTTCCAGTGGCCGTCGACGTTGCAGTGGAAATATTTTTTCTTGTCCTTAGCTCTTTTCTTATGAACTTCCTTCTTAGGCTTCTTGTCTTTCTTCTGCTTTTTTACAGGCTTCTTTTTCTTCCAAGTAGACTTTCTCTTAGAACCAGAAGTTAGCTCAGCAGCCAAAGCAGAGCCCCTTGAACCTTTTAAGGCTCCCTTAGCAGTTACCAATATATTCAACAGTTCAGTCTTAGTGCATTCAATCTTATTCATATGGTAGTTTACTATAAACTGCCCAAATGAATCAGGAAGGGATTGCAGGATCAGATCTATCTGCAGTTCCTTATGCATGGTCATACCGAGCTTCTCAAGCTCCTCTAGGTCCTTGATCATAATCAAACAGTATCGTGGATAGACTGTTCCTCGCACATCTTTGCCTTGAAGAGCCTCTTGGACACTTCAAAATGTGCAGTGCGGCTTTGCTCACCATACAACTCTTGCAAGTGTGCCAGTATTTTTCTAGCAGTCTTCATATTCTCATGCTGGTATTGAAGTTCATTAGTCATGGATGCCATGATGTAGCACTTGACCCTAATGTCATCATCTGTCTACTTTTGATGCGTCTCACGCTGATCATCAGTAGGATGTGCTGGTAACCTGGGAATATCATTCTCGAATACATACCCTAAGTTCTCACAATTCAAAACGATTTTCAGGTTTCTAAGCCAGTCTTTATAATTGGTTCCGGTCAGTCGGTTGGTCTCAAGAATATGGGTCAAAGGATTTGAAGCTAACATTGTGATCTATAGAGAGTAAAGATTCTAGTTAGACTTTGTACTTGAACTCTATTTGTTTTAAAATCTTTTAAAACAAATATGCTTCCGCTATTTTCTCGAATCCCTTATACTCCCCTGATGGAGAAACGAAAACCCTATGCGATTAGAGTTTCTAGTGAGTACTGCGATCTCACCTATTTACATGCCGCCTCACCTAACAGTTATTGATAACATATAAATGGATGAGTGTACAACTCTTGTACAATGCTTCTTAAGCAAATTGCAGTGGTACTTGGTCTCTAAGTCATAAAGACCTCACCTAACAGTTATTGGCCCCATTACTTAGTTAAGTCAGACCCACCGTATAACCGCAGAAATAAAGTCGTCATTGGATCCTCACCTAACAGTTATTGATGCCCAACCCCACCTTTACCCCGCAACATCTCATGTCTAATAGAGAGGTCCAGTCCCCCGATGCAACTTGCCCACTGTGTCCAGCCGAGACAAATCAACACCGGAAAGACCTAGCAGCTCTACTACGGTGGAAGACCTATGGACTTAATATTGCATAATCATGTCTTAGTGTTTGCAACTCGAGTTCTTCATAAGAGGTAATCGAATAATTGGCCAGGTAAGCAGGTGAGAGGCTCCCCTTACTCGGAGAGTAAGGTCCTAATTAAGTAACCACCTTTTAGGCTTGCCTAGACACCAATTAGATCAATTAATCTAATGTGACTAACTCATGTTGGTTCACCCTCGACTGATTAGGGAGGTTTATAATTAGGTCTCACTCGATCGTGTATTCACATCTCATGCAAATATAAGTCTATCCGCATAGACATAAGCATTAAACATCCAGGCATTTATCAAAATAAAATTAAATGGTGATGATCATGGATCCAGGATGGGGTCATTTTACAAGCACATGCACGTCAATTGGTTTGATCGTCTTCAACTCTTGACTCGATCTTGATCCCTTAGGTCCAATTGTGATCAACTTCTTGATCCATCTTCAATCAACCCTTGATCTCGATCCGTGCATGTTGAGCTTGTTGATGTACATATCGATCAACCATCGACGTGCAACACACATCACAGATTACATCCTATATTGCTTTAAAAATTAAATAAAAATAAAGAATAAATTACAAACCTTTTTCATGAGACATGCAGGTCTCTAATACATGAATTTAAGATGCACGCAGGCATCTGAAAATTAAAATTACATGCATCACAGAACATCGCAGAATATTTCAGCACATTTAAAAGAGTTTATCCATGATCATCACCATATGCATCACATGCATAAAAATTATTTTCAGATCTGTAATTTAACTGATTATTTCATCTCATGACTTGCTGATCATGCAAGATTTGATTCTAAATATTTGTAATCACATTATCAAAGCATTAGAATCATTAATCTAAGCATCTAAAAATCAGCATGCAGAAAAATCAGCAAGCTGAAAAATCTGCATACATAAATTTTAGCAAGCATAATCCCTTAAATTTCAGATCTAAAATGTCTTGAAAAATTTAATCCTAATTTTAATCTACATAACTTGGCTCTGATACCACTGTTAGGAGGGAGTCTCCACTCCTACATGGGTTCGGTCCTATTAAAAATAGGGTGACACCCATGTATACCTATCAGAGCACGCATCTCTATACGCCTCCGGACGGAGAGCCACGCTTCGTCACACGATCACGCGTGAGAGTTTTCGGAGATCGGTCACAACTCTTGGACCTTTGCTCTGATACCACTGTTAAAATCTGTCACATGTCGCTGAAAATTCAAAAAATTTTCAGATGCGCAGCGGAACGACATGTGCATATCCCGTTCATCGCATGAACGTATTTTAAAACCATTTATAGATAGATTAGGATTAAATTCTTATTAAATTATTTTAAAATCATGATTAAGAAGATCAGATCTTCATCTTGTGTGGGTAGATGGTCTCTGCAAATCTGATTCACGTGGTATTAGTGAAGGTTCAGTGGAAGCCGCACACGCGTCCGGCGTCTACAGGTATCCGCACGAAGTAGTGAGTCGATCGAAGCCTTTGGATCTCCCCGGGGTGCTAGCTCCCTTGCAGAGACGGCTTTAGATAGCTGAAGTCCTCTTCTTTGAATCAACCTTTGATTGCCTTAAGAGGAGGAAGAAGAAGGAAGAGCCAAGGAAGAAGATCTAAAGGCCCTTTCGCAGCCTTTTCTTTTTCTTACGCTAGAACCAAGGAAGAAAGACCAAGAAGAGATGAAAGCCTCCTCTTCTTTTCTTCTTGCTGATGGCGGATGAAAGGAGGAAGAGAGGAGAGGTCTTCACGGCTAAAAATGAAGGGAATTCCTTCAAAAATTTGCAGCCCCTTGACCCCCTTCATTTATGGTGTGTGGATAAGGATGAGCTCCTAAATTTTAGGAGCTCATCTTTATCCCTATTTTGAATTCAAATAGGAGGGGCATGGCCCCTCCTTTTTCCTTCACGCCACTAGCCAAGGGAGAGGCGTGGGCCCCTCCCTCTTCTCCGATATGGTCAGCCCCTAGTTGATCAAATCAAGTAGGGAGGGTTGGGTCCAAAGGATGGGTCCAATCCTATTCAAAATAGGATTATGTACACCCATTTTAATTTCTCCAAATTCTAATCCAATTAGAATTTAATTGAACCATGACTCAATTGAACTCTTCAATTCTAATCTAATTAGGAGTCATTTAATTAATTAGATTAAAATTAAAATTAATTAGGACTTAAGAAAATCCTAATCTAATCAGGACTTGTTTAAATTTCAGCCCTAAGATAATTAGGACTTTAGAAATCCTACTCCAAGTAGGACTCTAATCCAATTAGAACTTCAATGATCCTACTCTAAGTAGGACTCATGATCAAGTCCAATTAATTAAATCCAATTAATTAAATTAAATTGTAATCCGATTGCAATTATTCCTTCTTCAACTCACTAACTCTTAGCGGGTTAACCAATTATCAATCAAATTGATTATTTGTGATTCCTAATCACAATTCAACCATCGGATCGGTCAATACCTCTAATGTGTGTAATCCCATAGGTTCTATTCTGACTGGTAGTGAGATATATTGCGATCTCTATCATAATATCATTGAAAACTCCTTTTAATGGGTTGAAACAATTCCAACTCAACTCGCCAGGGATCATCGACCATCAAGATAATCCCTGTGAGTCTCACCATCCACCAGTGACACCTAGTAGTATGTAGTGGCTACCCGGCAGAATAGAATGATGAATCTTTAGGTGCAGTTATCGTATGATACAGTCCTTCTATCGTGGATCCCTACAGACCGGAGGTCATGGATAACTCATCAAACCCCGTTGTCTGTCATATATCTAGATTTATTCATCTTGAGTTCGAGAGTGAAAAACTCTTTCTCCACTGTATATACTGCCCTAGCCAAGGTCTTAGAACTCAGTCTTGTAAATTACATAGGATCACTCCTCATCTATCAAGATCGATAGATTCCGTGTAGGTGCATACCCTACTCCTACAGTGAACCTACTGCAGCCAATCTACACTACAAGGACCCATATGACTAGAGACCATGTATATGTGTAGTCAAACTACAATAACCTCACTGTGAGTAGCCGAAGCACCGCAGGTCAAAGGACCAGTCATACTACTGCAACATCAAGCAAGTCACTAACGAGTGGATAGACATCCAAGTGACTTCTTGTCTTGGTCACTCTCAGTACCCTTGTTCTCTAACAAGCACCTGCACTATCACTTCAGTGTCCCTACATTGTGGACTCGAGTCTCGTCCATCCATAAGAAAAGCGATCTGTGCACTGATCGGATCGATCACCGTCCTCGTGATGATCCATTGATCAGAAGCATTTAGAAATTAATCACCAATGATACATGGCTCAAATTCTTAACTCTTGAGAATATGTATCATCATCTTATTAATTTCTTGGACGATTCATAGACACATAAACAATATGAATGAAAAAGATGCCCATTTATTATTCAATAATAATAAAGTCAAGTACAATTTTATGTTCTAGAATTAATAATGTGTCAGTCAAATTGGCTTCTAGGGCATACATCTAACATCGACAACCAATGAACCTTCTGTAAGTTATAGTTTAACACCTAAACATTTTTCTTTGCAAGAGACTCTAATACCGTTTGCTTCTGCCACCTCAAAAGACACTCCATTTTGGATTGTAAATCCAGCCTTTTTAGCAAGATAAGAATTTAGAAAATTATGGGTACTACCATAATCGATAAGAATCATCACCACAATATTTTTTATCCTAGCCTTGATGCACATAGTCTGAGGAGAGACACAATTCATTATTGCATGCATGGAGATCTCAGTAATAGTCTCAGTTGCGTTGGTTTCCTCCTCATGAACTCACCCTCCTTTGCTTCTACATCTTCCCCATTATCTGGTGGCCCTCCACCTTCTATAGAATAGATATTTTTCTGCGGATTAGGATTCTTTTGTTGTTTGCAAAGCTGCCCTGGATGGTACTTCTCTCCACATGAAAAACCCAATCCCTTTTTCCTCCTTTCCTCCCTCAACTCTTGAGATATACCCTTATTGCTTGGTGAAAAATAATTAGAGGAATTTATGCCTAACCTGGGGTTGTTTGAGCATTGTGGCCTCTTGGTTGAGTTCACCTTTCCCTCCTAGAGTATTGCCAGGCTGATAGCATGACATAAGGTTGCTGGATTATACATCAGTACGTCATAGTGGAGTTCCTGCTTTAACCTGCTTATAAAGCAGCTCTTCAAGAACTGATCATTAAGCCCATTCATCCTATTAGCAAGCTCCTCAAATTTACTCTGATATGCTTCCATGGTAGATTGTTGTTGGAGCTTTGATAGGTTGCCCACCGGATCATCGAACTGGTCGGGTCCAAAATGGATCATGATACCTTTGTAGAAGTCGGACCAACTATTGATGCCTCCAAGACGGTCCTCATGACGAAACCAGCACAGTGCCTTTCCATCCAAATGGAACGAGGATTTGAAGACCTTTTGAGAATTTGGTATTTGTTGCTGAAGAAAATATTGCTCAGCTTGATATAGCCAAGCATCCGAATCCACTTCATTGAACCGAGGAAGCTTAAGGCGAGCCGGGCAATATTGTGAATGGCCGCCACTATCCTCCCCTCTATTATAACTCGTACCTCCTTGTGGCAAGGGTGGCTTTGGAGGATCGAAAATAGTTGCCATCTTCCCCTTGTCTGTCGCTTGAGAGCTCTCGCCTTTTTCGGCCAGCAAAGATGAAATGCTTTCCACCTTACTGCCTAGATTCTCGATAAGCTTTATCATCTGTTCGAAATGCCTGTCATATGCGGCATTATTTTCTCTGATCATAGCTATAATCTCCCATTGAATCGGCCTGGCTCTAATACCAATGAAGAGGGCCTGACCTCTCTCTATCCTTATCAACACAGCAAAAGCAAAAATGATAAAAGAAGTGAAAGAAATATACAAAGAGAAGAGGAACAACTCTAAGTGTAGGAATTCATAAGCTTTCGAGGAAGCTCAACCTCCAGAGCCTTTCGAGGAAGCTCACCTCTGGTTCAGTATCAATTCTTTTTTTTCCCCTCTCCTCTTGCCCATACTTCCCATAATATAGATCCGTCTTCCCTCATTCACAGAGAGAAAGTTACACCCTTAGCTTTTTTAGAAGATCCCCTTATAATAATAGGTAACAACCCAACCAGCCACAGCTGTGTTTTATTCAAATTAGAATTTCAAAAGAAGCTACGCGTGCAACAGTGTGCCCTTTTATTCCCTTGCATACAATGCATGCATGTCTACGTGGCTCGGGAGATAGTTATGTAACAGCTGGCAACTTCTGATTGGTCTCCCTCTCCATCTTCCATGGTCCTCGAAAGCTTTGATTCTGGCCGGTGATCGTCGGAATCTGATCGAGAGAAACGAGTGCTCTATTTCCCCTGTTTTCATAGAAACCGACCTTCTTCTTCTATTTTCCTGCAGGATCCACCGTCGGTTCTCATTTTCGAGGCCTTCCTCTATTCCTCTATAGTGACCTATGGTCATGGCCGGAGATTCGGCCACCGAATTTACTATTTTGTAACTGGAGGGGTCGAAACCTCTATTTTCGACTTTCTTTTCTTTTGCTTTGATGGCCGCTGGTCACCACTGACCACCGACGGCTTTGCAGCTGAGCCTTGCTGCTCCTGCCGCCATCGAGGCTGGCCACTGCGGCCGGCCCTAGGTCCAATTGAGGAGGAAGGGGGGACGAATCCCCTATTTTGGAGAAGAAGAAGAAGAGGGGGTCTCTCTCTTTTTTCTCTCTCCTCCTTCCTCTCTCTTTCTCTTTTCTCTCTCTATAAAGTTTCTCTCTCTTGATTCATGGCCAGATATGTTGATTGATCAATCGAGGTTGACCGTACTGTTGACAACCAAACCTAGACCTTAATTGAACCCAGACTGAGATTCTCCCTCTTCCCCATCTTTTCTCTCTCTAGATTCTCTCTACTAGACTTTCTCTCTCTATAAAGCTTTCTCTCTCTATTGGACTTTCTCTCTCTATTCTATCTCTAGGGTAGTTGGATCCAGTAGGGACTCTTCATAGTGATTTTGAATTGACCCTAGTGAAGGATCTTGATCTAAGGTCGTTGGGCAGCATGTCGGCCCCATTTTGGCTCCTGCCAAATAATGTTAGATTTGATCGTGCTGATCTTTGTTAAACCATCTGTGTCTTAGTCTGAGCATGATTCGATGAATTTCACTTTGATCGGACCGACCGAGGTGTTGGGCACTCCCGTCTGGTCAGCTCTATGAGGGTATTGAAATTAGGGTTCTAATAATCACGATAAATTCTGATTGAAAATATAATTTTTAAATATCAAGATCTGAGAAGAATTTTTGAAAATTATTGGATTCGTTTGTTGGATTGCGTTCGTAAGGTAAGTAATGTAACCTCTTTTCTAGATTTATCGATAAACTATATATGTTTTACGAATCGAATTATTCATGATTTTGAAATTGATGTATGGTGTTATATATCTATTTTTAAAATATTGTATGATTCTGATTGAACGTATTACTTTTGATATGGATTGTGTTTGATTGATTCGATATTATATCTTTCAGTCTGGAACACGAAGCTTAATGTGAGAAAAGATAATAACTCGAAATAGATTCGGACTCGCAGTCAGGCTATGTTGAGGATCCGACCAATGGAGGCTAATATATTGGTACTGCAAGATGATTAGTCGGTGCTATGACTCTTTCACAAAGAACATGTGGTCACAATTCTTGGCTGTTGAGTTGAATCTGATAAATTGAAAGAAATTAAGTTATGAACGATATTTGGATTTTGATACTGCATGATTTCAGAACTGAAATATGAATCAAAGAATCAATTGAACTTCAACCTAGCTATATTGAGGACCTTACCAATGGGGGCAGATACATTGGCACATGACCATCCTGAAAGACTCACTGCAAGAAGATTAGTCGGTGTTATGACCCTGCCACAGAAAACTTGTGGTCAAACTTTCAAATGTTAAAAGCTAACAGCCTATCTAGTTTGACATGTCTAAATTATCTTAGTTGGTAACTATATGAATGTTGGCAAAGGATCCATTTTTAACAGAGAGCTAATGCAAAAGGAGGTCATCTCTTTTTGACACATTCACGCACTAGTCTTAAGTATCAACACTAGCATATTAGGAGGTTAAAATGTTGAGTTCTGTTACATTTTCCATGAAACCTTTTCCCTGGCATAAGGGGAATAAGGGATTGTATCATTAAGTTGGGGGAAGAATACCAACTTTTCCCTCGGCAATTCAGAGAAACATGTGAGATGCAGCTATTTTTCGAAGGTTTGGAGGGGAGACGAAGCATTTGGCTTTTCTTTTTAATTGAAAATTTAGCCTTGAAACGTTATTATTTCATATTTTTTGTCAATATTTATTGTTGTTTTCGTTATCTTTGCTATTGTTACGATTGGGTGATGTTGATAGTTTATTTGTTATTAGCTATCGCTATTGGCATGTGCTCGTCAACGTCCTTGTTTTAGCAATAACTTTGTGCTTGCCAACGTTCTTTTTGTTATTTTATGCTATACCATTTGTGCTTGTGCTCCATGCTAAGATCAATTTTCTACGGACATCAAATACTATGTTTATTCATGGTGCATTATTGCTGAATCAATTGGATTTTTCTCACGCAGCAGGTGGATCAACTGAATTTGAGTTTTACATAACACAACCAAAATTGCAAAGCTCTAAATAATTGATGAAAATGATGGAATTTATATTTGACTTATCTAGTCATCATATTAAATTGTTTTGTTCTGAATGGACAATATGGACGTTACCACATCACCTAAGTGCCCATACACATATTGGTAAATTTTCTTCTAATCAGTGGTAGGTATGCTTGTCCAATGCACAAAGTTGGAAATTGGACACCATGGTATAATCTTTCAATTGCATTATAATAAGCAAGATGACTGGATAATCAAAGTTGGAAATTGGGCACCATTCCATAGGGAGGATGTTAAATCTCATATTTTGAGGAATACTTGGTGGAGAAGATTAGAGGAGCGAAGAGTGTTCCTGTTCAGTTTTGCAATATTTTATTTTGTGAGTCCCATTGATGCATTTATTCATGATTAATGCAATTCATCTAATTTACCCAAAAAAAAAAAGAAAGGAGAGAGTTAACACAAGCAACATATAGTTTATTTACATTTCTCGACACTATTGCAAATTTGCTGTAATGGCATCCTTATTTATATCAACCTTGAGCAGGGATGACAAATGATTGCATAGTTCCACTCAAACTCAAAAGACTTGAACTTTTACTCCATGAGTTATCTAGGTACAAAATTAGTTAGCTTATTCCTCCCAGACATTATGGACTTTTACTCCATGAACTTTTACGCTTATGGACATTATTAATTCAGTCACATAATCCACAAAGACTTCCTGACTGAAATTCTGAGGCTTCAGACACGTCAGCACTAAAAGCTTCTTCCTCTCAAATCTAAACAAATTCTTATTTCTTGAATTTAATTATCCAGTTATCCTATACGCCTGCTAGGACCTAAACACCAATTACGTATAGTCACATATAAAACTCAATTCAAACTGAAGAGTTAGACTCTAATTCTATCACACTTTCGATCTGAGATCACAAGCCAGGGTTCACAGCAACTATCACAAATTCGTAGGAAACTGTTCCCACAAACATACAAAGCATCTCTACATAATATCATAAACAGGAAGCGGAATTTAAATAATTAACATTTAAACCTTAAGTAAATCAAAATTAAATGTCACACAAAACCAGGAATTTTCTAAATATTCTAAAATCTTACATCAAACTTTAATAAAATTTTAATATAAACTAAAGATATCAAAATTCTGAGCTTTCATAACATCTATGCCTTTGATTTAGGTAGAGCGGATAACCTTCCAATGGGGTGACAGGAGATCATAATAGATGGGTTGCCATGGAGTTGACATGCTTGGAGGAGGAGCACTACACAAACTTATCCACTAAAAACATGAGCCACATTAAAAGTGTTGCAAGGATAAAAATCAAACTAAAACATAACCTTGAAACCATAGGATAGAGATCATAGTGAAACTTGTTGAAGTAGTCTGCTTTGAAAAGATGACCATATTATATATGCATGATATTCACAATTCTATCATCGTTACTTTTCACAAAAGTTACTTCTCCACAACTCATAGCAATGACAGTTTATCGTATCTAGAATGCAGAAGCTACACCTCGATTGAGCAATGAGGTCACATGAGGACTATCACAACAAATTTAACGTCTAGTCTCCTTTCTCCCACAACTTTTACCATATGTATCATCTCCCATCATCTGTGGGCCACAGACTTCTACCAGCCAACGTACCAACATTAGAGAATCTAAGAACCACACAAATGGCTGCCATTACTGTTGACTAGGGCGGTCACAATACATAAAACACATATTGCCCCAATGGAGACTTACCTATCCTTTTTTTCTATTTTATTGATCCAAGTAAAAAATAGGAAAAATGAAAGAGTTTTCTTGCCTTGTACTAATATGTCAAAATGCAAGAATACAAAAAATAGTTGATTATAAGAGCTAAGAGAATCAAATGAATAAAACATATTAGGTTAAATGACACTAACTACTGCTGCCTTTTGTGAAGATAATTTGGTCAGGCTGTGAGGCTGAGGTGGTGCAATTAATTCTGAGCTCCAAATCACTGTTTTATAGTGTTGGAGGACTAGTAGTAGACTGAGATGGGTAGTGTGGGTGCGGCTGGATCGACAAGTTGAAGGGTACTTTATGGAACTTTGGGGCACATGCAGTCGACCTAGCTTGGCATGAAGAAAATGTATGGTTGGAAATATTCAGTGCAGGAGCTACAAATACCGTTGGGACAAACTGATCCATCGAGTTGCTAGAGATTCCAACCTACTAAAATCCATTTATGAGCAATGACTGTATATGAATTCCATGATATAATAGGAAGCTATTGAATGCCTAAACAAGAAGTCCATGGATCAATATTTGGTTTCCCTACCATGTGGTTGACATTGTGAATGCTTGCTGCTTCTCTCGAGTCTTTGATCACAGGCAAGGCTAGGGACGCCTTTGTACCTTCCAATGCAGCTTGGGTTGTAATAAAAACTGGAGTTTTTTTCTGTAAATAAAATAACCGATATTTGGCCATATTAAGAAAGGAATCTCACAACCATTTCGTGCAATTTGTAGGAAAGAGTTTAGAAAATTGGTGAATGCGTACACTTTCATAAACATGAAAATTTTGTATGGACATGAGAGGGAACACAGAATTTACCAAATAACTTTCTTGGAGATGATGATAAATCTTTTCTGTAACTTCACAAGGTCTTTTGGATGATAATGGTGGGGAAGATGTTTCGGGTGCAGGAGCCTGGAAATAGAGTGATTATCACAATATAAGAAGTGAGGAGCAACACAATAAACTAATATGAACAATTGATAGAGTGATTGAAAATTTGATACTTTTGGTCAGCAGTGCTAATAAGCTGAATGAATGAGACTTACTAGATCACCTATGCCAATGTCAAAAAGGCTGGTCCTTTGCTTCTTTTTATTCGGATTACTCTGCCTAAGAAAATATTTTTGAGCATGACTGGCTACCTGAGTTGGAGTTCTAGTAGTAACAAATTTCTTGATATTCCACTCCAGTCCCCCTTACCAAGCATTTTAAGACTAGCTAGAAATGCTCGATGTTCTTCTTCTGTCCAAGGCACGCCTGAAAAAGAATGGAGCAGAGTCACTAAGAGATCAATAATCGTACAAAGAAATACGAGATTTCATTTCTTGCCAGCCCACTATACACACAAAGGATGAAAAGATAATATCAGAATCTTAGCATGAAGACAATTTGAAAAGTAAAATGATTTTGTTAAGCAAAAATAGCTATTAATACAAATTGACATTATGCCCAAAGAATGATACGAGGAAGCAAGTTTGTTGTAAAACCATATTTGGGTAGATTACCAGTAACATTTGTCAAACACCCATAAAACTTAGGTATATTACATTGCTAAGGCTTCTAGAGTATGTGTTTTTTATTACTGTAGAAACCAAAAAATTTAAATGCAAAATGAAAAGTTAACATAGTCAAAAATATCAAGCAAATCGTAAAAATTTTCACTTCTATTATATTTCTTATACGGACCTAGTGTTCGTCCCCATCCAAGATTTTTTTTTCCCAAAATTTCTTCAAACTACAAATAGCAAAACTTTCAAGTGCATCCCATCTATTTTCTTCTAGGTGAAGCAAATGAGAAAACGAAGCTTGCTTGCCCTAACGCCGATTGCAAAGTGAAAAACAAAATTAACAAATAATATTAGAAACAAAACCTTTCTCTTAAGAAAAACATGAACAATAATTAGAACAACTACAATAAGATGCACGAACACAAGTCGCATCTAGTTAAGCAAGTAATTAGGTTTCGTGATAAGAAAAAGTAATGACAGAAAATATCAATACACCTGGTGCTAATTAAAATCCAATGGCCGATTTTATGAGCAATTTGAAACCAAGAAACATAATAAATATACCTTTATTAACTCCAGGATTCAACCTATATATGTTTGTATATACATATATACAAATGTATATATATATATATACACAAATATATACATATATACAGATACATATATATATGCATGTATATACACATATACTGTCACGCCCGATACCCAAGATCACATGCTGGGGTGGCGGCAACCGCCGCACACTTGCAGAAAACTCTCTCCACTAGCATGCAAGACATCTCATTATGACATTATCTCACAATTTTGACATTAGTAAATATAATTTAAATAAACACTAATCTAAGATAACTTGTGCAATAATTTTTCTAGTCATTCTCCTATATTGAGTAATCCCAATAGGCTAGTTCTATGAATCTGTAAAAATAATAAGAAATCGTATAATGAGCTAGACAACATAGCAAGCAATGAACACTTAAGCTAGATAAATCAAGCAATAAAATAATAATATAATAAAATTAAGTATAAAAATTATATTGATTCAAAGCCAAATTGATACGTTATCCAATCACTTCAAAATTTCAAATCTCATTTCATAAATCAATTATCTTTCAAATCATCAAGTTCATCTTGATAGCTCAGATCTATTATCACAACAAAGTGCCATAGCATAACCCCCAATGGCAGGGTATCGATATGCCAACATATAATTTCTAATGGCAGGGTATTGATATACCAACATATACCCCCCATTGGCAGGGTGTCGATATGCCAACATATAACCCTGTGAACAGGTGATAGTCAACTTTAAAGACCACGCAATAGCACGTATCTGGTAGGATAGTGATTACGGGTATCGATCCACAGGGATTGGGGTACAGTTGTTTTCTTAAAAATAAAAATATTTAAAAGAAAGAGTTTGTGAAGAAAATTAAACTAAGGAATTTAATAAAAAAAATGCAATTAAAATGATATCAGTTTGAGGGAACCTAGGGCAAGGAATTCACCACTAACATCGGAACAAGGGTTATTTGTATTTTAATTTATTCTTGGATTAACATGCAAATTGGCTACAAGCCTAATAAGCATTTAAATAGGAATTCACAAAAGTAATTTGGGAATAATCCATCTTCAGTTGGCATGAAATGTCTACCCTTTGCATCTTCCCTAAGCATGGACTATCTTATATTTACTTAGTGATCATGAAGAACAGTTGTACGAACATCATACTTAAAATCACAGAAATTAAATATGATTCAAAAGAAGATATCCATTGAAAACAATAAGTTCATACAACCCCAAGAATATAAAATAAAATATAAAACCCGTGTCCCTTTGTTAGGGCTGCATCCAGCCCTAGTGAGGAGATCAGCCCTGCATGGTATGGGAGGTGGTAGCGGTGACGCTGAAGGCTTCCATCTCTTCTTTCCTTCCTTTCCTGATTCTTTCCTCCCTTATGTTGGAACTCCCTGATGAACAAGCCACAGACTTCTTCGGATCAGAAAAGAGCTACCCCTTGTTCACGTCGACTCCCCCTTTTTATAAGCTGCCCCACTCCCTCTCTCCTCCCCTATTTTGAATCACGGATAAGGATAGACCTTTGCTGTTGGCTGAATGCAGGGATTCGCTGGGCTACGATCCGTGAAGCTCGGACGTTTGGAAATCTCAGCTGCAGGTTCGGATGATGCTGAAACGCGGAATGGCTTGCGGCTGCTTGAAGGAGGCTCTGATCCGGACGTTGGGATTTCTGTTCCTCTGTTACTGAAGTAGGGGAAGTCGTTTGGATAAGGATGGGAGAGAGCTGAGCCGGATGCGTGGAAGATGTGGAAGGAGGTAATGATCCGTGGAGGGAGGAGACGCTAGAGATGAATCGGAGGAGATGAGATGCTGTTTTGAGAGGATAACTCTGTTCTGCCCGTGGATGATGGAGTTAATCCGGAGTAGAGAATCGTGGGAGGTGATTTCAGAATCTGGGAGGAACAAAGCCAATTCGGACTGATTATGAGGTTGAGGAGTGAAGATTTGCTGGGAGCGAACGGAAGAAGAGAATGGCACGGATGCATTGGACGGGATGCGGAAGAAGCTGGATGGATCCGTGAGCAGGGGATGAGCTTGGGACGAAGTTATTTGGGATGCTCACGGGATGAAGATTGAAGTTGATCCAGTTAGATTGATCGGTTTGAAAGTTTGATTTCATGTGGTTGGGAACAGGGGATGATGTTTACAGTTGAAAGAAGATGCCGGAGGATACGCGAACGGGAAGATAAGCATGGGACCGAGATAGAGGAGAGCTGAGATGCATGGATTTGCTGGGAAAATCTAGGAGGTGGGTCGAACGGCTGGGAGAGAATGAGTTGTTGATTGACTTGGTTATGTGTGTGGGACACGGGATGAGAATGATAGTGTTATTTTGATGATTAACAAGCATTTAACAAGAGTATGTTATAAGTTAAAACGATACGTCATTTATAAGTCTGTTACTCTCAGTATATTTGTATAAATTGATATAGATACATTTCATTGTTTATTTGAATGAATCTAACCTTAAGATGCAGCAAAGTATGGATTGAGTCGACCCAAAGGATGATTGGGTCGACCCCGGCACATCAAGAAAGCATTTGGCACACTTCTGCAAAAATGGCACAGATGAACAGTGAGTTGGGTCGACCCAAGGAAAGCATGAGTCGACCCAAACATCAAGATCCTCAAACAACTCAGAAAATGGCTCTCTGGATTTACTGAGAGGGTCGACCCAAACAGTGGTTGAGTCGACCCAAGCTTGAGTCGACCCAAACCCTGAGAGGGTCGACCCAAAGGCAAGACAGAAAAGAAGACAGAAAATGGTTCTCTGGAATTACTGAGAGGGTCGACCCAAGAAGAAGTTGAGTCGACTCAAGTGAACTTTGAGTCGACCCAAAGAATGGTTGGGTCGACCCAAGGGAAGGAAGGCTGAATTTCAAGTTTCTGTGTTTTCTGAGAGAGTCGACCCAAGGAATGTTTGAGTCGACCCAAGTGAAAGTTGGGTCGACCCAAGGACAGGTTGAGTCGACCCAAGCACGGGCAGAAGCATAACGGCTAGTTGTGCAGAAGTGCTTTTTGGACTCCCAACGGCTATAAACGGCTCGTTTCTTCAATCCAACGGTCAGGAAGGACTATTTGGAGGTTGGAGAAGTATTTAAGAGGGAGTATTCATCAGAGGAAGCAAGCTTTGGAAAATACATCAAGTGCATTCAAGAGAGAACCCTAGCAAGGCAAGCTTCATCCAAGTGTTTCATTCAAGAATCAAAAGAAAGTGGTTGAGCAGATTCAAAGAGTCATCAAGAGCTCCATCCACCCTTGAAGAGTGAAGCATCCTTGACAAAGAAGAGAGAAGTCACATCAAGTGATAAATATTCTCTAAACTCTTCTTTGTAGATTATATTGTTATATTTGCTCATCTAGGAGTTTAAATCTTCTTCCTTTGTTTATTAAACTACTTGTAAAGGTTGGTTGGTTAGCCCGCAAAACCAACGGAATAGGTTGATTGGTAAACCCGGAAAACCAATTGTAAAGGTTTGTTGGTGAGCCCGTAAAACCAACATAGGTTGTTGGTAAGCCCGTAAAACCAACGTAGGTTGTTGGTGAACCCGTAAAACCAATTGTATAGGTTCGTTGGTGAGCCCGTATAACCAACATAGATTTTTGGTGAACCCGGAAAACTAAAGTGTAAAGGTTTTTGGATTGTGAGCCCGGAAAACAATCCAACTGTAATCCGCGGGATTATAGTGAATTTCCAAGGGGTCGCTTGGGGAGTGGACGTAGGTGCTAAGGAGAGCACCGAACCACTATACTTCTTGTTGTTTGTATTGTGATTTGTTTAAGTTCACTAACTCATCATTTAACACAAGTAAGATAGTTAAAATTAAAAGAAACCAATTCACCCCCCCCCCCCCTCTTGGCTTGTCACCTTGGGCAACAAGTGGTATCAGAGCAAGGTGCTCCAATAGTAATTATTGATCTCACAATCAAGAGTTAAAGATCATGACAACCCAAGTGGGATGTTCTATGAGTGAGGAACAATTAATTGATAGACCTCCACTATTTAATGGTATAAACTACACACATTGGAAAGCACGCATGCGCATTTTCATTCAAGCACATGACTACGATTTATGGAGTATCATAGTCAATGGGCTACATACAAATGCTAATCATGATAAGAAAATGGCTCAGCAAAATGCAAAAGCCATGAATATTCTAAATTGTGCATTGGATGATAGTGAACTTAATAACATATCTTTTTGCATGACTGCTAAGGAAATAGGGAGTATGTTTGAAGTTAAATATGAATGCACTAACATTTCTAGTGAATTTGAAACTAGCTCCGAAGAAGTAGAGCAGCAAACTGAAATTAAAAATCCTTGCTTTATGGCACATGAAGATAAGGTATGTATTGGAACACAAAGTGATTTCTCATTCCAAGATAAAGTACATGCTGAAACTCAATCTGATTTTACATTTGATGAACTTCATGATGCTTTTTCTGATCTATACTTAGAATATAAGAAGCTTAGTTTAAAGAATAAAAAGCTAAATCAGAAAAATCTATCTCTTGCTGAAAGCTATGATATAACTCAGAAAAATAATAAATTACTTTCAGAAGACAATGAAAGGCTAACTAAAGAAGTTAACAAATTTAAGCCTATAGTTGAAAAATTTACTATCAGCTCTGAAAAACTGAACTTAATGATAAATAATCAAAGAGCTGAATTTGAAAAGGCTGGATTAGGATATCCATCTTGGTACACACAAAAATCCCTTAATGACATATGTGTTAAATCCTCCACTATCTATCATAAAACGGATTCTAATTTATCTGATGAACCTAATGAACAAAAACAGAAAATTAAAAATCCATCATCTACTTATATTAAATCGATGTTTGTTAAATTTAATAAGAGTATGCAGAAATACATTCCTTATAATCCTAAAATCTGCAAGCCTATGGACAAAATAGCTATTAAGAAAATATGGGTTCCAAAAGGAACAATAATAGCTAACCTACAAGGACCCAAAAGAGCTTGGGTTCCTAAGTTGAAAATCTGAATATTTTCTATAGGTGTGTCTAGCACTCAAGGCTCCAACAAAAGATGTTAATTTAGACATTGGGTGCTTTAGACATATATTAGAGAATGAAACTTAAAATATACTTAAGAAAAGTAATTGAAATGAAAAGAATAATGAAATTAGTAATCCTTGCATCTCATCATTCTCTTTGCCTTAGTATCTAATTAAAACATAAATTGCAGGTATTAATCAATTTTGTGATATAGGTAATATTTTTAAAAACATAATCAAATCACTTCATTTTATAGTATGCTTTACTTACTGCTGGATAAGTTGCTAAATGATTAATCAATTTATTAAGAATAACTCTATGAATTCTCTATATGCTTGATTGAGAGTTTTTATCAATGGTATTATCTTTTATTGATCATAGACATGAGAATGTATACTTGGTATGACTTTAAATATATGCACTATGAATACCAAGATTAAAGAAACCACTTTTGGCATATAAAATCAATTCATACTAGTATGTACTTAATCTCAAAAGACCTTGTCATTGGCTTACTTAAATTAATTTCTACAAGGTCAAAGTTTGCTATGCATGTCATCTAGAAAAACAAACTAGAATCATTTCGAAATCTGAAAACATTGTTTCCACCTCTTAGTCTTTGAAAATTCTCCATAAGAACTTATTTGGATCTCTAGGATAGTGAGCCTAGGAGATAAGCTTCTTGACTTTGTAATTATGGATAATTTTTCAAAGCTAACGTTGGTTTTATTCTTGGCACTTAAATTGAAATATTTTCTGCTTTGGCACAAACTTACAAAAGATTTCAAATGAAAAAGGTTTGCAAACTGTGAAAGTATCATGGCACAGTTTTGAAAACCAATTTGTTAATAAGGTTTGCACAGAAAACGGTATTGAATACAATTGTTTTTGCACCAAGAATACTATTACATATAGGGGTTATAAAAATATAAAAATAGAACCTTTGTTGTGTAAGGACAATGCTTTGTAATAGCAGTTGATTAATGTTATCATCACAGCTTGTCATATTATAAGGTTTCTATTAAATCTATTTTTGAAAAAAACCCCATGTGAACTCATGAAAAACAGAAAATCAAATGGTGCATACCTTCATTTTTTTTTCAGTTATACATGTTATGTTCTCAAGAATGAAATATATGCCAAATCTGATAAAACAAGTGTTTCTTTGGATATTACTCTCTAAGCAATGCATATAGAATATTCAATGAAAAGATACCAGTTGTAGAAATGTCAATTCATATTATTCTTATTAAAACTAGATCTTTTATTGAGGATATAGTTTGTCATTTTTGCTTCTATTTAAAAGACATTAAGAAGAATGAACAAGATGATAATTGGTTAAGTTAAACTAAATCATTTTGAAAGGAATAAAATTTGAAATCTTATTGAAGAATCTAAAAACTTTTTATATTTGGAACAAAACTGAGTTTTTCAGAAACACACTAAATTAAGAAGAATTTGTGATTACTAAAAGAATTAATCAGAAAAGATGAAATAGATCTTGATGAAATCTTTGCATAATTAGAAGCCAAAGATAACCACTTTCATTTGATTGTTTTATGAGACTTGTATTTTGTCAAATGAATGTGTAGAATGAACTTCTGTGTGGTTATATTATTAAAATTTTTATGTAAAAATAACCATCTATATTTGAAAAATATTCATTACAAACATGATAAAATACTATTTGATTTAGAACAAGCACCAAGAGCATGATATGAATGATTAAGTAACTTTTTGATAGAAAGTAATAGTGATAAAACTATGTATCAAAAAGAAAAATTCTGATATCATAATTGCTCAAATATATATTGATGATATTATTTGTGGTGCTACTAATGAAGCTTTATGTAAAGTTTTTTTTTTTAAGCTCATGCAGGGTGAGTTCGAAATGAGTAAAATGGATGAACTAATCTTTCCTCTCGAACTCCAAACTAAGACAAATAAGAAAGGGGATCTTCATTGGCCAAAGTAAGTTTACAAGAATATTCTTACAGAAGTTTGGCATGAAGAAAGGTATATCTATGACCCCATATTGTAGAGTTTAAAAATAATGAGCAAGGTAATTTTATTGTTTGAAGCTGTATTACTATATCATGCAGCTTGTAGGCCAAATTGTATGCTCATTTTGTGCTTATATGCAAAGATATCAAACTAATTCTAATGAATCACATCTAATTGATATCAAAAGATTCATAAAAATCTGTTAAGATAATAAAACTAAGTACTCCAATCTTAGGTAAAAGCAAAACAAGTATAATATATTCAGCACATTTATAAGAATTATGTGAGCATTCCTTTGGATGGGATAAAATCCATAATCAACTATAATAGGAAGAGTTTGGAGTGAACATTTTTAAAGAGAAAAGTTTAACCTTTCTACATTGCTCATCATAGGGATGGTGCCAATAGAGAGGCTAGTGGTAGTACCCGGCACTATTTGACCCAACTATTCGGTGTAGGGTATATTAGGGACGGCACAAGAGGGAGGCTAGTGGTAGTACCTCGTGCCCCTTCCAACTCCACCGGATAGGGAGCAAATAGAGTATAGAGTATAGAAAAGTAAAACCAAAAGAAATGAAGATTAGAATATTCACTGAGTGGTTAAAGGAAGAAATTCAAAAATGAGGAAATGAATGACAAGATAAATGAAAGTATATAAAAAGCTTGTGAAAAGCCAAATAAAGTTTCGATCACTTGAAAACACACCTTAAGGATAAAAGCTTAAACTTAATTTAAAAATGCTTCTATCGTTGCATTTTTTGTAACTTTCATTATATACTTCAATGATTGCATCATTTTGGGGAATAACTCAATATGATTTCTAGATGAAAACTACGGTTTAAGAAAAATAGAATTACTTTGGATACCTTGGTTGTTTGCTCCGATATGCATCTAAAACATATCATTTTTTATCTTATAAGTGTACTGAAATTGGTCTAAATGATGTGTTTTTCAATGATTTTGATTGCAAATAAATGGTGCTTCATATATACATTGCTGAAAAAACTATGACTAAGAAATTAATATTTTGAATATACACTCCTACATAATTAAATGCTTCTATCATTAAAAAGAAAAGCTATTTTTAAGAAGAGAGTTAATGATCCTAAAGCTTAGAATATTTCAACTCACTTCAATAATTCTTATAGGAAAGAAAATGTAATTACTTTTGAAAGAAATTTGAGCTTCAAAAGAATTATTTTCTGATTAATATCTCAATACATATTCAAAAAAAAATAAGAGGAAATATAATTTATTCTTGAAAGATTAAAAAGAGTGATTGCTATAAATTTTGAAAAATTCTAGATCACTCTACATTCTTGATATTATAGAAGAACAAAAAAAAAGGTTTGAAAGAAAATGCATCTTTTGAGGGGGAGCTTTAAATACTCAATCTCTTTATTGAAAATTATCTTCAAACTCTAAACTCTCAAATGGAATGATTAATTAAGGGGGAGAAAGAAAATTTCAGAGTGAGAGATCATATAGAACTTAATCGTATAAATTCGCATCTAAAGATGAGACAAAGAATACTAAATGTAAAGTGGTATTAAACTTTGTGCTTCATTGAATATCTTTTGAAAGTTGGATTTTCATCTGTATTCATCGGTAAATCATTTATTTCTAAAAATTTAATTGAAAAGGATTCCATCTGTCTTAGTTTCGAAAATTTATCTTGGAATCTACTAATGAGCTCTTATTGGCTTGCACTTTAGTGTTTTAATCCTGAGCCAATTCATTTTAATTGATTTTAATGCTAGGATCTTTAAAGGAGTAAAAGAAAGTCTTTAAGAGAGCTTTAAAAGAACTTCCAAAGCCCTGAATTTTATGTATCCTACATTGCATAAATTCATATTTTGGTATCTATGCTCCAATACTTTATATCATGAAAGAACTTTGAAGTCATTAAGAATTAAGGATTCAACATAATCTTATGTTTTTCGAGTATATAAATTTTGATCTTTATCTGCTCTTATACTATACTCTAAAAATTAATTAGATTGCTCTCATGTTGCTATATACTTAATATATTAAAAAAAAAAGGGTATTGGATTTTCATTCGTGCTTTCTTTGAATATTATTCTTGATACTCCTTGAAATAACTTGAAAAGGATTCCATCTACACTTGATTTCAAAACTATCTTTGGAATCTACATTTAGAGATCACTTCTAGCTTACATCCTAAATATCTCATTCCTAAAGCCAAACACATAGAAATAAGATATCATTTTATTAAGGATCATGTGCAAAATGGAAACATATGTATTGAGCATATATGCACTGAAAAACAATTAGCCGACATATTCACAAAACCCTTGAGTGAAGATAGATTCTGCACGCTAAGGAGGGAATTAGGCATATGTGATCCTTTTTATTGAAGAGATATAAAAGGGAGCAAGCAGTCTCATGATACATTCCTCCCATTTCTAAAAACCCATGAAACATGAGTCAAACTTGTAATCTATAGATTTCTTACTCATGTATCATTGTCCCAGAAAGAATTTGTAAGGATTGGAAGCAAGGAAATTTTTTTTTTAGAAGCGAAAAGGAAGAGAAAGGAAAAATTTCTGAACTTGGGTCGACCCAACCCAGAATAGGGTCGACCCAACGTTGAGTCGACCCAAGAAAATTTTTGAGTCGACCCAACGTCGGGACCCCACTGTTAAAAGGGGGACCCGTGAGCTATCTAGGGCACTGTTTACCCTTTGTCCTCTTCCGAAAACCCTATTCTCCACTCTCAAATCTTCTCCAATCATCTCCAAACAGTAGATTACTTCAAGATCTTGGAGAAATAGAACCCAAGAGAGCCATAGCCAAGCGATCCGGGAGAGTCTCACGATCTTGTTTAGAGCCTAGGATATGTATCTAGTTCTCTTATGTATTTTGTGTTTATTATGTATCTTAAACTTTGATTAAGGAACATTGTATTTGCTTTTGTTTTTGGCATGAATGTACTAAAATATTCCTATTTTGATCAATGAAGTTTGAATGTTTGTTATTTATTGTGTCTTTTTCCATGCACCTATTTGATGATAACAAAAAGGGGGAGAAGTAAAGAAAGAGTAATAGGGGAGAAGTAAAGAAAGAGTAATAAGAGGAGAAGTAAAGAAATTGTGTAAGAAAAGAGAAATAACTTGTAAAACAAATTGAAAATCATATAGGAAAGCATTGACATTTAAGGGGGAGCAATTTGTAACAATGAAAATGATCAAATCAAAAATTTCTATCAAATTTCAGAATTTGGCACATAGAATTTCAGAATTTGGCACGCACCTTTCACACCTCGATACATAATCTGAAACTCATGTTTTATCTCAAATTTTTGGAGTTTCATCTTTAATGAATTATAAATGAAAGGGGGAACAATTCAAAAAGTCAAACTGGCAACATTTGAATGATATAGGGGAAGACTTCACTCTTATATATGAAAAAGCTGAAATTCAGCAAGTTAAGCCCTTTCAAAAACTGATTTTAAGATAAGTATCAATAGGCTCATACTCTTTATTTTGTAATCATCAAAAAGGGGGAGATTGAGAATGATAGTGTTATTTTGATGATTAACAAGCATTTAACAAGAGTATGTTATAAGTTAAAACGATACTTCATTTATAAGTCTGTTACTCTCAGTATATTTGTATAAATTGATATAGATACATTTCATTGTTTATTTGAATGAATCTAACCTTAAGATGCAGCAAAGTGTGGATTGAGTCGACCCAAAGGATGATTGGGTCGACCCCGGCACATCAAGAAAGCATTTGGCACACTTCTGCAAAAATGGCACAGATGAACAGTGAGTTGGGTCGACCCAAGAAAAGCATGAGTCGACCCAAACATCAAGATCCTCAAACAACTCAGAAAATGGCTCTCTGGATTTACTGAGAGGGTCGACCCAAACAGTGGTTGAGTCGACCCAAGCTTGAGTCGACCCAAACCCTGAGAGGGTCGACCCAAAGGCAAGACAGAAAAGAAGACAGAAAATGGTTCTCTGGAATTACTGAGAGGGTCGACCCAAGAAGAAGTTGAGTCGACCCAAGTGAACTTTGAGTCGACCCAAAGAATGGTTGGGTCAACCCAAGGGAAGGAAGGCTGAATTTCAAGTTTCTGTGTTTTCTGAGAGAGTCGACCCAAGGAATGTTTGAGTCGACCCAAGTGAAAGTTGGGTCGACCCAAGGACAGGTTGAGTCGACCCAAGCACGGGCAGAAGCATAACGGCTAGTTGTGCAGAAGTGCTTTTTGGACTCCCAACGGCTATAAACGGCTAGTTTCTTCAATCCAACGGTCAGGAAGGACTATTTGGAGGTTGGAGAAGTATTTAAGAGGGAGTATTCATCAGAGGAAGCAAGCTTTGAAAAATACATCAAGTGCATTCAAGAGAGAACCCTAGCAAGGCAAGCTTCATCCAAGTGCTTCATTCAAGAATCAAAAGAAAGTGGTTGAGCAGATTCAAAGAGTCATCAAGAGCTCCATCCACCCTTGAAGAGTGAATCATCCTTGACAAAGAAGAGAGAAGTCACATCAAGCGATAAATATTCTCTAAACTCTTCTTTGTAGATTATATTGTTATATTTGCTCATCTAGGAGTTTAAATCTTCTTCCTTTGTTTATTAAACTACTTGTAAAGGTTGGTTGGTTAGCCCGCAAAACCAACGGAATAGGTTGATTGGTGAACCCGGAAAACCAATTGTAAAGGTTCGTTGGTGAGCCCGTAAAACCAACTTAGGTTGTTGGTAAGCCCGTAAAACCAACGTAGGTTGTTGGTGAACCCGTAAAACCAATTGTATAGGTTCGTTGGTGAGCCCGTAAAACCAACATAGATTTTTGGTGAACCCGGAAAACCAAAGTGTAAAGGTTTTTGGATTGTGAGCCCAGAAAACAATCCAACTGTAATCCGCGGGATTATAGTGAATTCCCAAGGGATCGCTTGGGGAGTGGACGTAGGTGCTAAGGAGAGCACCGAACCACTATACTTCTTGTTGTTTGTATTGTGATTTGTTTAAGTTCACTAACTCATCATTTAACACAAGTAAGATAGTTAAAATTAAAAGAAACCAATTCACCCCCCCCCCCTCTTGGCTTGTCACCTTGGGCAACACGGGATGAACTCGAAACAAGCTGGAGTGTTATCCTTTCCTTTTCTTGAACACGGAAGGGAGGATTGATGTGGAGGAAGGGGAGATTAGTTGAGATGAAGACACGGGAGACTTGAAAACGATGGATACGGCTGAGAACAGAGGAGCTGGGATTCCAAAATTTGCTGGGATCTACGCGTGGAAGTTTGAATCACAGAGGGATTACGGCAGAAGAGCTGAACGGTAATGGAGGGAATATGAGCTGGAAGTTTGGATGAAGTTGGGATGAACTCATGGAAAAGGAAATCCGTGAGCTACTCTATTCTTTTCTTCCGTGAAGGCAGGGATTTAGATTTGCTGGGGGAAGAGTGGATCACGACTGATGAGAGCACAAAAGTGCGACCTACATATTACTAAAATTAGTGTTATTGTTAACCGATAATGATAAATTCACTGGATTAATATTATATTTGGGTTTAACATAGACTAGAATAAATTAGAGATAAAATGCACATTGAGTACAAATTTGACTTCAAATCGGATCCGAGTCGGGTTTGGGTCCGAATCGGGTCCATTTCTTTTGTGCTTTTGGAAAATAATTTTGGGCAAATCTAAATGGGCTATATCATAACTATAAGGTACTGGGTGACCCATGACTTGAAAGAATTGCACTTGACCTCCAGCCAGAATAGATGACCCGTCTACAAGCCAAATTTCATATCACACTATTTTTCTATATGACTAATTGAATGGAACTTGGTATCTCCCAGCCTCTCCAACCTTCCATGCTCGTCCGACTAGTGCAGCGTGATCCAAGCACCGTCCCCGCATCTCCAGTGGTCCCTAGTCCCTGCTTCGTTCGCATCACAGCGCCCGCGATCAGCGTCAAGCTCCGTTGATCAAGTGAAGCATTCCTCCCAGCCGTCCGCGTTTCTCCCACCGCGTGCCAGCGTCCCCACCTTCCATTCCAGCAACGCCCGTCTTCAATCTCCTCCACGGATCACGCCAAGATCGCTCCTCCTCCGCGCTCATCATCCACGGATCCTCCTCCCCATCTATCCCGCTTCCAAATCCGCCACTGCAGCCTTCACCGCGTCTCCACCGCATCCATGCCGTGGCATCCTCCACGCCAGCGAACGCGTCAAACTCCATCGATCACGGCAGACCCCAGCTGCCTTCCGCTTCCAATCCCGACGATCCCGCGGCGATTCCCTCGCATCCAAGCGTCCGTGCCAGCCCCTCGCCCGTGATCCCAACAACGCCCGACTCACAGCCCCTCCGTGCGTTCCTCCCATCGATCACGGAAGATCCCAGCTCTTCCGTGATTCCACATCCTTCCCAGCAACCGAAGAAGGAAGCCCGCGTCCCCACCTTCCTCTTCAGCTCTCAGCAGCGTCCGAAGAAGGAAGCCCGCCCCTTCCGGCGATCCCGCATCCGTGGCCCAAAGAAGCAAGTTCCAGCCTCCCTTCCGCGATCTGCCCGACTGATCCAGCCTCCACCGCATCTCCAAGGAGCTATAAGAAGAGGGGAGGAGAAGTAATAACAGAGGTGCTCGGTTGGGGTGGTGGTGGCTGGCTGGTCGAAGGAAGAAGAAGGAGTTTATCTCCTTCGGTTTGTCCAGAAGAACAGGAGTGCTCGGTTTGGGGTGGGAGGCTAAGAAACAGAGGAACCAAGAGAGGAGAGAGCTCGGTGGGAGAGAAGAAAGAAAACAGAAACAGAGCATTGCTCTATTCTTTTGGAGAAGAAAGAAGGAAAAAATAATATTTTATGTTGTTCCACCGTGGGAGAGAAAGGGAGAAGTGTTCTTTTTGATTTTTTTGTTATTTCTTTTCTTTATTTTATTTGCAGAAGAAAGGCAGCATCAAGCCACCAATCTTTATTTCTACCTTTGTAATCAATTTATTTTTATGAAATCTAGCAAAATTTCTTTCATGCAATCCCTGTTCTAGGTTCAAGTTAATTTCTGTTTTCTTTTTATGAAATCTTTTAATGCAATCCATTAATTTTTCTTTTATGCAATTCATGTTTTAGGTTAAGTTTAATTCCTGCAGTTTGTTTTATGCATTCAAAAATTCTCGTTTTAGTTGCAATTTATGAAACCTTCTTTCATGCAGTCTATGTTCCAGGCTTCAATCTCCATAAGCACTGTTGTCATCCATTTTAATTTAAAAAAAAAACTCTTCTTTGATTAATTAAATAAATGCTTTTCGAATTTAAGTAACTGTCTTTCTGTTAATTTCAATTAGAAAACATTCTCTGGTAGTCCAGGAAATCATTCAACATCCTCAAGATAATGTTTTTCTTTTATCATTCAAAAATCGATTTCAAATCCGAGTGAACATTCTAATTTTTAAGCAACTCCAATCGCCTCCCTGTGGATCGACCTCTTACAACCACTATTCTTTGAGTAGAACAGGTAAGAGTAAATTAAATTTAAACTTTGTTCGTCGGTTCTAACAACGATCTGTCTAGCATATTTTTAGTTAGACAGGAAAGGACGAACAGAATTTTGGCGCCGTTGCCGGGGAGGCAAATCGAGAAGCAAGAACGATCACGAAGATCAAATTGGATTTTGGATGCCCGGAGTGAACGCACTCCGGTAGTAAGTTTTTATTTTATTAATTTTCCTTATTTTGATTATTTTAGTTAGTAATTTCGTAGTTATTAAATTCTGAAATTTGAAATTCGTAATTAAAGTTTTCTAAAAAAGAAAGTAAAAAGTAAAAAAAAAATTAAAAAAAAATTTAAAAAAAAAATTTCAAAAATTCAAAAATTTGAATTCAAAATTTGAATTCTGTGATTCGAAATTTAAAATTTAAATTTTAAAAAAAAGTTAAAAAAAAATTAATTAAATCAAAAAAAAATTCAAAAAAAAAATATATTATTTTTGCTAGTAATTGATAGGGTGCAATCCCCCAAGGTGATCATACCTCTATTGGGGCTCCTCACGGAGTAACCTCCAGAGCTTATCCAACGGGTATTCAGAGATTGACTGACGCATAAGGATTAGTTTTAGTTTACATTCAAGTTATTCCTATATAAAAATTAAAAAAAAAAACAACATAAAATTTTAAAAAAAAATAAGAAAAATAAAAAAAAAATTGCTTGCTCATTTAATCAATACAACCTAATGACATTACATAAACTTTAAAAAAAAATATTGATTATTTGCTGCATTTAGTATTAAGCATTTGCATAAAGTAATTAAGGGCAAAACCCATTAAAAAGATAAGGTCGGGAAGTCATTACCTGTCCTTAGCCCAAAAATCACCATCTTGCATACTTATCCTAAGCCAAATTAAATTAAAATCAAATTAGACGTTGGCCTTAGGATTTTCGAGCTCAATTAGGCTCTTGGAAAGAAGCGGCTGAAAGCCACTCCAGTGAGAATTTAGTAATTAGTGATGTCTAGGAAAGTTTTACAACAGTGAGAACTGTTACAGGTATTGTGGTATTGGTGTATCCCTTCTGGCACCACCACACATCCCGGGACTTTCCTGGTCACTGATTACTGGATTGCTTAACTGGTAAGCTCAAGCTTAATCTGAAAGGGAGATTAGGAGCTGTCTAATCTAGGAGAGAATTTCAGGAACTTTTTAACCTGATACATCTCTGTGCAACTAGATTTAAGAAGCTACTAAACCTCACTTAGTTCTAAGACTAATAGGGTCAAATTATTGTGTGGTGTTGGTTGTGGTCATCTGTGTCTAGCTCTTCTCTTCTTTTAGAATTTCGTTCATTGTAGGAGTCAAATCTAATGAAGTGTTGATAATGCATGCATGGTAGAAGGTCATTAAGGGATAAGTTAACCCCATTTGATCCTGAGATTGACAGAACTTTTCATCACAACTTGCGAACTGTAAACCAACTGTCAATCTCTACAATGGGTGAACACATTAGAACTTTGAATGAGTTATTCGCACCCGCATCCGCTAGTCCCCCTACTTGCATAGTATTACCAATTAATAATGCAGCCCAATTCGAGATTCGGGCTGCAACAATAAACATGTTACCCAAGTTTCATGGGTTCGAAAGTGAACAACCCTACATTCATTTAAACAAATTTTTGACAATCTGTCAAACGTTTAGAAATCAAAATTTAGATGAAGAGGGTATTAAATTAAGGTTATTTCCCATGACTTTAGAGGATCGTGCTGCTGCATGGCTGTATTCCCTAGCTTCAAATTCCATCACATCTTGGGAACAACTATCTAGGAAATTCATGGCTAAGTTCTATCCCATGGTAAAAACTGAAAAAATTAAAGATGCCATCAGAACTTTTAGAGAAAAATCTGAGGAGGAATTTTCCCAACTATGGGAAAGATTCCATGATCTTTTGGTCAAGTGCCCCCACCATGGGCTCGACAAGGCTGATCTAGTACATTTCTTTTACAAAGGACTACCTCCGGCACATAGAAACATGATTGAGACCATGCACAAGGGTAGGTTCATGGACCAAACCCCGGATCAAGCCTATGAATTTCTTGTTGACTTAGCCGAGAACGCCCAAAATTGGAGTAGCTATGGTGAGGAAGTAAATAGAGATGAGTTCGGGTCTAGAAAACCAGGTAATTTATGAAATGAAAGCAGACCCAGAACTCAAAAATGTCATGTCCAATCTGGTGACTGGAATGAACAACTTAAGCAAAAAGTTTGATGCTTTCACTGTTTCCACTAGCTCGAGTTCATATAAAGAGTTAAATCCCATCATGAAAGTGGATCACGAGTCACATAGTTTATGTATCCTGTGTAACAGTTCTGAGCATCTAGTGGAGTGTTGTCCTAGTTTACCCAACATTAAGGCTGAGCAGGCAAATGCTCTAAATTCATATAGTGCCTTCAAAAAGCCCACTCCCAATTCATTCAGTCCAGTCTACCACCCTGATAATAGGTTCCATCCAAATTTCTCATACAAGCAAAATGAACCTATTCAGCATCAAAGTGGTCCACCAGGTTTTCAGAAGAATTTTTCCAGGATAGGTCCATCACAAATAAACCAATCATTGGCTCCACCTATTCCTACATATAGTGCCCCTATCCCTCAGCAAACTACATCATTGGAAGCCATGATGGCTAACATGATGAAGCAGCAACAAGACTTCATCCAACAGCAACAACAGACCAACATGGCTCAAACCCAGACTAACCAATTCCATGCGCAAGCGATTGCAAAACTTGAGGTTAGTCTAAGTCAAATAGCAAACTCTCTAGGGGATAGAAAGAAAGGTGAACTACCTAGTCAGCCAGTGCCTAACCCTAGTAGGCAACAGAATCAAGGGCCAAGAGGCCAGTTTCAGATTGATTCTAATGGAAACCCTACCCATGAAGTCCAGGCAATTACCACTTTACGGTCTGGCAAGCAAGTGGACAACAAAGTCCAACTTCCTGTGCAAGAAAAAGAAGAAAAGCATGAACCAAACCCCACCCAGAAAAAGGCACAAGAACAGGGAACACAAGGAATAGAGGAGAAACCAATAGAGACTTACACACCTAAGGCTCCCTTTCCTAGTAGACTACAAGACCTAAAGAAAAAATCTCAGTACGATGAAATCATGGAAGTCTTTAAAAATGTTCAAATAAATTTACCCTTCCTAGATGCCATCAGACAGATCCCCTCCTATACAAAATTCTTAAAAGACTTAACCACGGTGAAAAGAAAAACCAGTATTCCTAGGCAAACTGTGATGGCTGCACAAGCCTCATCTCTTATTCAACAGCAGATTGCCCCAAAATACAAGGACCCTGGTTGCCCCACTGTTGAAATTAAAATAGGAGAAACCATCATTCGGAGAGCCCTATTAGACTTAGGAGCAAGTGTGAACCTATTACCCTATTCTGTCTACACCGAACTAGGTTTGGGAGAATTAAAACCCACAAACATCACTTTGTCATTAGCAGATAGGACTGTGAAGTATCCTAAGGGAATTGTAGAGGATGTAATTGTAAAGGTAAATGAGTTTTACTATCCTGTGGACTTCGTTATCCTTGAGACTGAACCTGCAATACATCCAGACAGTCACACACCTATAATTTTAGGTAGACCTTTCTTAGCCACAGCAAATGCTGTGATTAACTGTCGAAATGGGATGCTGAAGTTATCTTTTGGCAACATGAAAGTCGAGCTTAATGTCTTCAACATAAGTAAACAACCACCAGACGACAAAGAAATCAATGAAGTTGACATGATTGAAAGTCTGGTTCAGGAGACTTTCTTACAAACTTATAATAAGGACCCTTTAGAAGCTTACCTTGCCCATTCCGAGGAAGGGATCAAGCATGCGCCTCTTAGTTCTGATCCCCTTATGAGCATAGATCGTCATCAACCGACTGTTTTTCATCGGACTTTTCCAAAACCATTCTTAGATAATGGTTGAAAAAAAAAAGAGATTTACATTTTGTCTGGCTGAAGACATAAAACTTAGCGCTCTTGGGAGGCAACCCAACATGTAAATATCTTCTATTTAAAAAAAAAAAAGTTCAATAAATTACTAACATGCAGGTTTGGGGGATTTTGTCCCAATTTTCAATTTACCCACCCATATCAGGTAACCTCTCCTCTGTCCTCTTACTGCTTTAAATTTTCTTTAACATTGAGGACAATGTTAGATTTAGGTTTGAAGTATTTTTACGCATTTTATAAAGAGAAAAAAAAAGTTTTTAGTTAAAATTTTTGAAAAAAAAATATACAACACACAAGGTATATAAAATCTAAGAAGCCCAATGACTAGTTGGAAGTAGTGCAAAGTGAGTTCTTTTTATTAAGTTCCTTTTAGTGAGTTGTAAGCTAATTAGTGCTTTGAATTTCACAACACATCTGGCCTGCATTTTCTAAGGTATAGGTTCGACATTGTGTTGAGAATATGGTAGCAACCTCGAATCCTGATGAATCATCTTTTTCTGATCCAAAAAAAAAAAAATGGTGGATTTAGTCAGGTACATTGAAAAGGACTACCTATTGTCAAAGGTCAGCGGGCTTGTGATGAGGAACCTGAGCATAGGTCCGTAGGGGAGTCTTGATGCCCGACACCTCATGCCAACTGGTATGAGAATTGTCGACTAATTGCTCGCTACATGGAGGAATCATCACAGGAGTAAAAGTGCACAATATATACACTATCATTTCTCTTTAATGAAAAAAAAAAAACAAAAAAAAAACAAAAAAAATAAATAAAAAATTAAACAAAAAAATGATGAAAAAAAAATGTATATTGACCTTAAGAAAGACAATAGTGTGAAAGCCGTCATTGTAAAAATTCGAGTAAATTGGAATATTACGGATAAAGCCCATGAGG
Organism: Phoenix dactylifera; assembly: GCF_051530095.1. NCBI lineage: Eukaryota > Viridiplantae > Streptophyta > Magnoliopsida > Arecales > Arecaceae > Phoenix > Phoenix dactylifera. The sequence goes on along the minus strand of NC_143193.1, from coordinate 32,963,267 downwards.
TATTAAAGTAAACATCCACAACTCTCGAAATCCTGCAGAAAAGATGATTTTGAATCAGCAAATAGGTCTTGTCCGACCAATTCTTGGAAACTACTAATATTAGCGATATTTTGGAGATCCGAAACCTTAGCTGGTGCATGGTCCAAACTTCACTGAGCACTCAAGTATAAATAAGTTTTACAACTCCCTAACGGAAAACTTAATGACTTCAACTTAAATTGCATACTAACCTAGAATTTGGGCTACTTAGTAATTAAAACCTTGTGTGCTTTTGAAATTCTTATCAGTTATATACTTGAAATTAGACTTTCATTTCATAAAATAAATTTTATTTTGGGATTGAAGTTTGTGGGTAACTTCACTGCAAACCCTCACGAGACAACACTCGTCCACTAGGGTAACCTAGGGGTTTAAAGGCTTGTTGCACGTGCTAAGTGCAATCGTAATGCTCTACGAAAGTGAGTATTTATCTTAGGATATTTAATAAATAACACTTTTGCTCTCTCATTCTATCATTTTCGCACTGAATTGCTAGAGACTAGCAATAAGCTAGTTGGGGGTTGTGATGAGAGCACAAAAGTGCGACCTACATATTACTAAAATTAGTGTTATTGTTAACCGATAATGATAAATTCACTGGATTAATATTATATTTGGGTTTAACATAGATTAGTATAAATTAGAGATAAAATGCACATTGAGTACAAATTTGACTTCAAATCGGATCTGAGTCGGGTTTGGGTCCGAATCGGGTCCATTTCTTTTGTGCTTTTGGAAAATAATTTTGGGCAAATCTAAATGGGCTATATCATAACTATAAGGTACTGGGTGACCCATGACTTGAAAGAATTGCACTTGACCTCCAGCCGAATAGATGACCCGTCTACAAGCCAAATTTCATATCACACTATTTTTCTATATGACTAATTGAATGGAACTTGGTATCTCCCAGCCTCTCCAACCTTCCATGCTCGTCCGACTAGTGCAGCGTGATCCAAGCACCGTCCCCGCATCTCCAGTGGTCCCGAGTCCCTGCTTCGTTCGCATCACAGCGCCCGCGATCAGCGTCAAGCTCCGTTGATCAAGTGAAGCATTCCTCCCAGCCGTCCGCGTTTCTCCCACCGCGTGCCAGCGTCCCCACCTTCCATTCCAGCAACGCCCGTCTTCAATCTCCTCCACGGATCACGCCAAGATCGCTCCTCCTCCGCGCTCATCATCCACGGATCCTCCTCCCCGTCTATCCCGCTTCCAAATCCGCCACTGCAGCCTTCACCGCGTCTCCACCGCATCCATGCCGTGGCATCCTCCACGCCAGCGAACGCGTCAAACTCCATCGATCACGGCAGACCCCAGCTGCCTTCCGCTTCCAATCCCGATGATCCCGCGGCGATTCCCTCGCATCCAAGCGTCCGTGCCAGCCCCTCGCCCGTGATCCCAACAACGCCCGACTCACAGCCCCTCCGTGCGTTCCTCCCATCGATCACGGAAGATCCCAGCTCTTCCGTGATTCCACATCCTTCCCAGCAACCGAAGAAGGAAGCCCGCGTCCCCACCTTCCTCTTCAGCTCTCAGCAGCGTCCGAAGAAGGAAGCCCGCCCCTTCCAGCGATCCCGCATCCGTGGCCCAAAGAAGCAAGTTCCAGCCTCCCTTCCGCGATCTACCCGACTGATCCAGCCTCCACCGCATCTCCAAGGGGCTATAAGAAGAGGGGAGGAGAAGTAATAACAGGGGTGCTCGGTTGGGGTGGTGGTGGCTGGCTGGTCGAAGGAAGAAGAAGGAGTTTAGCTCCTTCGGTTTGTCCAGAAGAACAGGAGTGCTCGGTTTGGGGTGGGAGGCTAAGAAACAGAGGAACCAAGAGAGGAGAGAGCTCGGTGGGAGAGAAGAAAGAAAAAAGAAACAGAGCATTGCTCTGTTCTTTTGGAGAAGAAAGAAGGAAAAAATAATATTTTATGTTGTTCCACCATGGGAGAGAAAGGGAGAAGTGTTCTTTTTGATTTTTTTGTTATTTCTTTTCTTTATTTTATTTGCAGAAGAAAGGCAGCATCAAGCCACCAATCTTCATTTCTACCTTTGTAATCAATTTATTTTTATGAAATCTAGCAAAATTTCTTTCATGCAATCCCTGTTCTAGGTTCAAGTTAATTTCTGTTTTCTTTTTATGAAATCTTTTAATGCAATCCATTAATTTTTCTTTTATGCAATTCATGTTTTAGGTTAAGTTTAATTCCTGCAGTTTGTTTTATGCATTCAAAAATTCTCGTTTTAGTTGCAATTTATGAAATCTTCTTTCATGCAGTCTATGTTCCAGGCTTCAATCTCCATAAGCACTGTTGTCATCCATTTTAATTTAAAAAAAAAACTCTTCTTTGATTAATTAAATAAATGCTTTTCGAATTTAAGTAACTGTCTTTCTATTAATTTCAATTAGAAAACATTCTCTGGTAGTCCAGGGAATCATTCAACATCCTCAAGATAATGTTTTCCTTTTATCATTCAAAAATCGATTTCAAATCCGAGTGAACGTTCTAATTTTTAAGCAACTCCAATCGCCTCCCTGTGGATCGACCTCTTACAACCACTATTCTTCGAGTAGAACAGGTAAGAGTAAATTAAATTTAAACTTTGTTCGTCGGTTCTAACAACGATCTGTCTAGCATATTTTTAGTTAGACAGGAAAGGACGAACAACGACCGAGATGAGAGATGGGAGATCCGAGAATTCGGGAGAAGAGAAGATTGGATTCGGCCGTGGAGAAACATAAGGATGCTGGGATGGATTAAGTCAGAACAGGGGAGCTGGGACGGGTTGGATTTCATGGGCGATGGAGTCGTGATATCCGGAAGAAAAGCTCTTCCGTGGTGCTCGGGGAGGAAGAGCGAGATGTGAGGAGTGGAAGAGTTGGGAAATGGCTTTAGGATCCGTGCAATTAGATGGTATGCTTTGAGATCTGAGAAACAAATAATTGAAGGGATTTTATTGTTTTTGAGATTAAAAGTGGATCATGTGGAGAAAGAGTTGGAACGAGTGGAAAGAAAATTAAGTGACTAAATCAGAGGGTCTTGATTTGCGGGGTGCATGCGATTTGGGTTCAGAGATCATCCTAAATCAATTCGACTTGACCTGCATCCATTAGACTCAACCATTAAATAATTAAATCAACTCGAATTACCTCTGATAATTATTAAAATGCAATGATGATGGTAACACATATTTTATGGTTAAATTTACGAAATATGCGAATTAAAATAATGATAAGTGCTATGAATAAAAGGTTAATTTATGCATTATTTAGCACTATCAACAGGGTGTCAATATGCCGATGTAAACCCTACTGGCAGGGTATCGATATACCAGTGAATAACCCTCATTAGTAGGGTGTCGATATCTCAGTGAGTCATCTCGACTAGTAGGGTGTCGATATGCCAACATATAATCTTCACTGCCAGGGTGTTGATATACCAGCGAATAATCCCCACTGGCATGGTATCGATGCATAGCCGGCTTCGAGTCCAAATCCGTTCAGAAGCAAAAACTCGTTTTCTCATATTCAATGTTCCAAATCGTAAGATACAAAAATTCATATGACATTGAAATCAATCGAACATAATCCATATCGAATTGAATACGCTCAATTAAGAATCTAGAAAAAGAGCAAGATTACTTACCTTACGAGCACAATCTAACTAATAGATCCAATTAATCCTGAGATCCTTCTCGAAGCCTAATATCCAAAAAGTTATATTTTTCATTAAAATTTGATCATAATTATAAAAACCTTAAATTCCAACACCTTCACAGGGCAGACCAAACGAAAGTGCTCAACACCCTTGTAGATCCGATCGAAGTGAAATTCATCGAATCATGCTCGGAATAGGACATCGATAGTTCAATGAAGATTGCGGCTAGGGTGGGACTGACATGCAGCCCAACGATCCTAGATCAGGATCCTTCACTATGAAGAGTCCCTACTGGATCCAACTATCCTAGAAAGAGAGTGAGAGAGAAAATCCAGTAGAAAGAGAAAGTTTGGTAGAGAGAGAAAGTCTAGCGGGAGACAGAATCTCAATCTGAGTTCAATTAGAAGTCTCGGTTTGGTTGTCAATGGCATGATCCATCTAGATCAATTAACATGTCTGATCATGAATCAAGAGAGAGAAACTTTGTAGATAGAGCATAAGAGAGAGAAATTATATGGAAGAGAGAGAAAAGAGAGTAGGAGATGAGAGAGAGAAGCTGAACTTTCTCTTTCTTTCTATTTTTTTTTTCTTCTTTCTTTTTCCTCTTCTTCTTTGGCGAAATAAGGGAGCTTCTCCCCACGATTAGCACCAGAACAAGTCTGTGGTGGCGCCTTAGGTCAAAGGGCTCACGGCCGTCCACTGTGGACTACGATCGATGGTAGCCGACGGTCGGCGATGAGGAAAAATGGACTGAAATAGGGCACCCCTATTTTGAACGATTTTCAGGCGATTCGTGGGCCCAAAACTCATCCAAGCATGGCTAGTGAGACAGAGGAAGAATAAGAAGACTTACCTTGGTCCGGCGAGGTGGTCCAACGGCTCCTTCTGGCGACAAATTGAGGAAGACAATCAGAAGAGAAGTTGGAAATCGATGGCTCGATCTTCGTGAACTCGAAGGAGGAGGAAGGGGGTCCTTAAATAGATTCTCCTAGCCTTATTTGGTCGGTCTCCGGATCTGATTAAACTTCCAATCATCACGATCGGGAGGGAGTTCTCATCGTGATCGAAAGCGAGGAAGAAGACTCTGGCCAGAGTCTTCCTCCCTATTGCCCTCACATGTGTCACACGTGAGGTTGGCCTAAATGTGGCTAGGCTAGTCAAGTGGACCAGGCTCAGTCCACTGGGTTTCACATTTACATATATATAAGGGGTCCTTAAGCAAAATCAATGCTTCTTATATTATAAAACATTGGAATCTTTGAATAATAAACAAAATAAGGGTTTTGCTTTGGTGCTACGACAGAAGAAGATGGTTGGGTGGGCGCTTCTGCTTGCTGGACTTTCCAGCACTGGCAAGATTGTGTTGGCTCTTGAGATCTCTCAGGAACTTGGAAGCAAGTTGCCCTTTTGCCTCATGGTTGGATTTGAAGTATAGCTGTCGGAGATCAAGAAAATTGAGGTTCTTATGGAAAATTTTAGGAGGTTCCTATCTATTTGATGCGGATTACAAATAGAATTAGATAATTGCATATCTATATCCATATCTAATTTTCTTTGATGGATATAGATACGGATACGAATATTAGTCAGATGCTAAAATTTTTATATATATCCAGATAGATTCCAATATGAAAATGGATCGGGATGAATATTATCCGATCCATTTTCACCTCTAGAGGAAAGGTTAATGGAGCAAGGGAAAGATAGGAAGAAGGGAAGTTATAGAGAGATGTGATAGACATAAGATTAGACTGTTGTTGAATATGATAAGGAATCTTACCGTTCTTACTGCAATTGCTAAATTGAATGCCTAAACAAGAAGTCCAAGGATCAATACATTGTAAATGCTTGCTACTTCTTTCGAGTCTTAGATCAAAGGCAAGGCTAGGGATGCCTCTATATCTTCCGACACGGCTTGGGTTGTAATAAAAACTTGGGTTTTTTCCTGCAAATAAAATAACTGATTTTTGGCCTTATTTAAGAAAGGAATCTCACAACTAGTTCGTGCAATTTATGGGAAAGAGTTTAGGGAATTGGTGAATGTTTACTTTCATAAACATGAAAAATTTATATGGACACGAGAGGGAACACAGAATTTATCAAATAACTTTCTTGGAGATGATGATAAATCTCTTCTGTAACTTCACAAGGTGTTTTGGATGATAATGGTGGGACAGAAGTTTCGGCTGCAGGAGCCTGTAAATAGAGTGATTATCATAATATAAGAAGTGAGGAACAACACAGTAAACTAATATGAACAATTGATAGATGATTGAAAATTTGATACTTTTTGGTCAACAATGCTAATAAGTTGAATAAATTAAACTTACTAGATCACCTATCCCGATGTCAGGAAGGTTGGACTTGCGCTTCTTTTTATTCGGATTATCTTGCTTAAGGAAATATTTTTGAGCATGACTGGCTACCTAAGTTGGAGTTCTAGTGGTAACAAAATTTCTTGATATTCCCCTCTAGTCCCCCTTACCAAGCATTTTAAGACTAGCTAGAAATGTCTGATGTCCTTTTTCTGTCCAAGGCATGCCTGAAAAAGAAAGGAGCAGTCATTGAGATCAATAATCAAATAAAGAAATATGCAATCTCATTTCTTGCGAGCCCACTATACACACAAAGGATGAAAAGAGAATATCATAATCTTGGCATGAAGACAATGTGAAAAGCAAAATGATTAGACGAAATTAAATGTAAAGTGAAATAAATTTTTGTTTGACGATTTTAATCAAATTAAAATAATAAAAAATAGAGACGATTAGCCAGATGATAGTATTTGACGATTCTAAGTGGGTCAGGCCTGAGTGATTCGATCAATAAATCATAGGCATTGACTTGATTAGGGCCAAGATTAATCAACATGGTTCGTCAATAAAGATTTCAGAGACATTCAACAGGGTCGGAGTGATCGATTTAGTGGGCAACCCAGGCACCAGGGTGGATCAAGCCCCTTTATTGAGCTCAACTCAAGTTTGTAGATCAAATTGACAGAACTCGATATTGGATTTCATAGATCTTCTAGAGAGAGAAAATAGAGGGAAATAAAGAGAGGAGAGAGAAAATAAGAGAGATAAAGAGAGGGATGGTTCTCTCTCTCCTCCTCCTCTTCTTCTTCTTCTTTTCTTCTTTCTTTCTTTCTTTCTTCTTTCTTGGTAAACAGAGGAGAGTAGAGGGTGGACTGGTAGTTGGCCATGGTGGTTCGATGAGGCAGCGGTGGCGGACAGCAGAGAGTAGCCGACAGCGGTGGCCGACCGGCCGAATTTAACTCAAAATAGAGCCGAACAGAAAAATTTTGGCTCGATTTTCCCTAGATCCCAATCCGCTCGTCGACGGCTGGGGGTCCGAGAAGATGCGAAAAAGGGGTTGGGGCTTCGGCAATAAACGTCGGCGATAGTAGTGGTCGGAAAAAGAGAAAGAATGACTGGTAAAAATAGGAAAAATACAAGGGGTCAGATTTTCGATCGATTTTTGGTCGATTCTGGCGGCCGTGATATCGGGTCGTGGAAAGAAAAGGAAGAAAAGGGGAGGAGGGATAGGGCATTACCTCAGCTCCGGCGGCCCCAATTTTCAGCGAGCCCGAAGACGGGCAACTGTGAACTCAACGGGAGAGAAGAGAGAGAAAGGAGATCGATGATCATCGGTGGAGGACCAAAAGAGGTAGGGAGGTGCTTATATAGAGAAGACAAGCCTCCCTTGCCTCTCGGAAGTTAACTCCCACGGGAGCCGGATGGAGAAAAAAAGCTCCCATTGGGAGTCTTCCTCTCTATTTTACGTTTTTTTTTTTTTGCAAGCTCCGGTCAAGCCGATCAAGCAGATCGAGCCATCACACAGCTGAGTTGAGGCCGAGTAAATGAAGACAGAGCGCGCGCGCGGGGGCGGGGGGCGGGGGGCGGGAGAGCGGGGGGTACGTGTTTGGGGGTTGTTACGAAAATGGTGAAGATGCCATGAAATCCGTTGAACATCACCGCTGTCCCAAAACCAGGGGAATGAAGATGTTTCTCTCCATATCAGGCCCTTAGTTTTCCCACCAGCAATCGATCTCTATGTTCAAGCAACTCAGAAATCTTCCTTCATCCTCACTTCCTTGTCTTCATATTTGCGGTCCTAGTCATGGTGGAGAGGGTAAGTGAGAAGAAGGTGATGGGAAGGGCCAACAAAGAAACACATTAAAGCGGTTAATTTTGTTATATATCTTTTCTTTAAACCAGTTGCCTTTGTTCGATAGGAGCCATAGGACTGAAACACTGTAACTTAAGCGGACCGGACCCAGCTGTTGGTCCTGCTATTGTTGTCTCCCCCTTTCGTGGCTTCTTTACCCAGGCAGGCTAACTTCTTAAGCATTCGTTTGCAACCTTGAATGGCTTTGCTTTGCACTGTCATACAACTAGACGTGGCCATGAAGTTGTGTTTGCGGTAACTTTGGTTCACACTCTCAACGTGGGCTCGAAGAATAAGAAACTGTGAAGAGCTTGGCCGGCTTGACCAACGCCCCACCTCTTTCATTGCATTCCAAGATTTCCTTAAATATTTATTCCAATCCTCCAATTCTAAAGATTCCTCCCACTTACATATACCATCCAAGCTATCGCTTAGAACATCTACACCCAAGACCATCGGCTCAAGACGCCCCATACAAATAAACAGACCTGAAGTTGGCAATGGAGGAAAGAAAGCTCAGCAGGTTCCTTCATGGGACTCTTGAGGTCACCGTCTTCCGAGCCACAGTTCACAGCCTATCTTTGCCCTTCAATGTAACGCCACAACATTGTATATACACCAGCATGTTTGAATATATTGTCATGTGATGAAAAATTTAATTGGACTTCTTGTCAACTAGATGCATGGTAGTGTCTAATGGTAATCAAAATTTTATTTTGATGATTTGCAGTGCTTTTGCTTTGGAGCCAAACCAGCCTATGTAACGATCAAGATCGGCAAGACGAGGGTGGCTGAGACGAGCCACCAATGTGATCGAGTATGGAACGAGACGTTTAGAATACTCTCTGCCCATCCTGCTGACTCAACCATAACATTAACCCTGAGGACCAGGCTATTCATGTTGGGAAAGATTGAAGTACCCATGCAGGCATTGCTAACGGAAGCAGAATACAGGCCTCATGAACAATCCTCCTCCCATTTCTTGTCAAGGAAAGACAAGTGGAGCTCAAATCTCAAGCTACAGTTCGCTCTTCAGTTCAGGCATGTGGAATCTGAACTGGACTGGGGAAAAGGCCTCCGATATGGGGGATCTAAAGATCTTGTCAACGGCGCCACGTTCCCACAGAGATCAAACTGCAGCATCATACTCTATCATGATACTCATCATTACCACCTCTTTCAACCACGCACGTACCACGGAACCGGGCGGCTGTCTCAGCCAAGAAAGCTGTGGGAGGATATCTTTAAGGCCATTGATGGGGCCAAGCATCTAATTTATATTGCTGGATGGTCACTCAATCCTAAGATTGTTCTTGTAAGCATCTCCAAATATTGTTTTATGCTTTAAGCTACAACATGATCTGTATCATTCCCTTCACGCATTGCCTTAATTTCTTGCAGGTACGTGATTCTCGGACCGAGATTCCACGAGCATGGGGAGTTGAATTGGGTGAGCTCCTGAAACGAAAGGCTGAGGAGGGTGTCGCTGTTAGAATCATGCTCTGGGATGATGAGACCTCGTTGCACATCATCAAAAACAAGGGTGTGATGAGAACCCATGACGAAGATGCATTGAGCTACTTCAAACAAACCAAGATGGTCTGCAAGTTGTGTCCCAGGCTACATGACAATTTCCCAACCTTCTTCGCTCACCATCAGAAAACAATCACGGTTGACGCATGCCCACAGCTTCTTTCAGCTCATGATGTATCCAAGGATGATACTGATAGAGAAATTATCAGCTTCATTGGTGGCTTGGACCTTTGTGATGGTAGATACGACACCGAGCAGCACTCCTTGTTCCAGTCTCTCAAAACCAACTCCCATGCTAATGATTTCTACCAGAAAAGCATTGCAGGTGCCAGCCTCCACAGAGGGGGGCCTAGACAGCCATGGCATGATGCCCATGCTTGTGTCATGGGTGAAGCCGCTCGTGATGTGCTGGCCAATTTCGAGCAGCGTTGGGCTAAACAATGTGACTCCTCTCTTCTTCCTCCAATCAGTGGTATCACTGATCTCATTGGCCTACAGGCAAGTTATTTAGACCATAGTTGGAACGTCCAGGTGTTCCGATCTATCGATAGGATTTCTGCAGCAGGACTGCCTGACCACATTTCTGTGGAACGCAGCATCCATGACGCATATATACAAGCCATTAGGCGGGCAGAGAGATTTATCTACATCGAGAATCAGTATTTCATGGGTGGGTGTCATCTTTGGCAGAAGGATCAGCACAGCGGGTGCAAGAATCTGATCCCTGTGGAGATCGCACTGAAAGTTGCAGCCAAGATCAGAGCCAATGAGAGGTTTGCTGTGTACATTTTGATGCCGATGTGGCCAGAAGGGATACCAGAGAGCGATCCGGTTCAAGAAATGTTGCACTGGACTAGGCTGACAATATCCATGATGTATGCTTTGATCGCAGAAGCAATTAAAGATAGCAGTGCAAACACACACCCGAGGGATTACCTCAATTTCTTTTGCCTTGCCAATAGGGAAGAGAAGGGTTGGGAAGAGTTTATTCCACCTTGTTCACCTCCTCACACAAGCCATTACTTCAAAGCCCAGAAGAACAGGAGGTTCATGATTTATGTTCACTCCAAGTTGATGATAGGTAAGTGTACGTCACCCGTAGCTCAAGAATATATCACAGTGTAACATGAATCTCTTTTGTCAAGTCTAATGGTTTCTTGATTGAATTCCTTCAGTGGATGATGAGTACATATTGATTGGCTCTGCCAATGTGAACCAAAGATCCATGGATGGTGAACGAGATACAGAGATAGCAGTCGGATGCTACCAACCAAAATGTGTAGGTGAGAAGAGCCGAGATGGAGATATCCATGCGTATCGGATGTCCCTTTGGTTTGAACACACTTCACGGTTTGAGGTGGCTTTCATGGAGCCGCAAAGCATTAATTGTGTGAGGTGTCTTCAAAGGATAGGGGAGGAAACGTGGAAGGTTTACAGTGGTGAAGCAGTGAACGGTATGAAAGGAGTGCACCTTGTGAGTTATCCAATAAATGTGTTGGAAGATGGAGCTGTTGAGGATCTTCCTGAGGGTGATGGTTGCTTTCCAGATACCACCACACCAATCATGGGAAGGAGATCAAAGATTCTTCCATCAGTTTGCACTACATAATTGTGGAATAGGACATTCCTAGTATCTAGGATGTGGATATGGCATGGGCCATATAATGTTGTATGCAATATATTAGCTGAAGGATCTACAAGCAGTAGATCACAACCGTAACATAAATGTATTCTGTTTGTATGCTCTAGCAGTGGGCTGGCTAGCAAATGCTGTTCAGATCAATGAAGAAAATAAACAACATTAAGCTTAGTAGAATTTTCAGAGGTTTCATTAACAGGTGTTATAGTTTCTCTATATGTATAACTGAAGAAGCTGCTGATTCAATTTTTAGTTGTGTCCAATCATAATTTTTCAAAGCATGTATATTCTTACATGTAACATTAGGCAATCAAATCAATATTTTTATAAGAATGAATATTTTTTAATTTTGTTAATTTTGGGATGTGAGAATTAGATTTTTGTTAATTTTCCTGGTCTTTTGAGTCAGGTGTCTTTCCAAGGGCATAATTAACTTGAATTATACATGTCACTTTGGGATGCAAGAATAACATTTCAAAGCTAATTTTGAGCTCCAGAAATTTTTTAGCTATGAGTTTTATCACGTTTGAGTCAAGAGTTGTCTAAAGTTCTATAAAGATCAGTTTGAATCATTTAGAAAAACTTTTATGTGACACTATAGGAAATATGGTCAATGGCGACGTTTTTGAAATCTTTTGCCAATGCAATAAAGCGTTGCAAAGTCCCCCCACTCCCTCCAACAACTCGTAGCCATACAAGTTTGGAAAATGAAATTTTTTATATAAGGTGCCAGCGTCTCCATTTACTTTGAGCGACACTTATAAGTGTTGCTGACTGATGATGCTTTTAAAAGCATCGCAAACTCCCCACACTTTATCGCATCGTTTATACTACCAACGCTTGCTGGAAACTTACTGCACGGCATGTATGACGCCTCTTTCTGCAACGACATTTCTTCCAATGCTTATTTGAATTTGCTATGCTTTAAAGTATCATCAGAATATATATATATGTATATATGTATATGTGTATGTATATATATATATATATATATATGTGTGTGTGTGTGTGTGTGTATATGTATATATATATATATATATATATATATATATATATATATATATATATATATATATATATATATATATATATATATGTATATATTATAATATATAAAATTATATGATTGCTTTCTAATAGTTTGTAGATAACTAACCTACATCATATGTCAAAATTTTGTAAATGTCCAGCTTGAACTTGCATACAAACTTTATTGTTGCAACGCATGAATTTTCTCCACGAACTTTATTGTTGTCTTGCATGAATTTTTTGCACAATCCTTATTACTGCAGGGCACAAATTAATTTGCATATAAGTTCTTTTATTGCTGGATGAACTTTGTACCAGTTCAGTCAATAAGCATCAAGCTATGGAGACTATACCGACCCTAAACCCTAAGAAAAATATTTGAGATTTACAAACTAAACTTCTTAGAAGATGATTTTGCTACTCGCTTGAACACAAAGAGCTGATTTTAGGTAGTGAATAAGTCTGCAACCAAGTAGGGATCTTGATTCTCTAGCTTTTATCTTGGAAACTAAGCAAAGAAGACGAGAAGACAGTTGGAATTGAACTTGTTGGATAAATGCACCATATGGGATGAATTGAGAAACGAACCCTAAATGCTTTTCCTTCTTGCAAGACAATGAACTATTTTTCAATGACTTTTTTTGTTCCAGTTTTCCTAGCTTTCAAAATTCAAACTTTCATATTTTAGACAACCATATTTTCTATGATCCATCATCCATTTTTTTCTCTCTCTAGACTAGGTAAAGTTTGTTTGTGTGGTTGAGGTTGTCTTGGTCCAAAAACATGGAAACAACCATTTCGACATATATGAAAGAAATCTAAACTGGTCTTGTAAAAAATAAAAATGTAATGGTTGTTTTTGTAAAATATCTCTATTTATTAGATTTTTTTGCATGTATACCCTCCTAAATATGATAGTTTATATGAATATCCTCTTAAAATTGATATTTGTATGTATACCTTCATAAAATACTTGTTTTGAGTGTGTACCATTCTTTTTCCTTTCTTCTGTATATGTAGCTACAATAGCTAATATTGTTAAAAAACTAGCAGCTTAAAATTGAAATGACAAAAATATCCTTAATGAATAAACATACAAAAAAATATTAATAAGAGTATATATACAAATAGCAACTTTGTGAGGATATTCATACAATTTCATATATTTAGAAGGGTAGACACGCACAAAAAGTCCTTAGGCTCTTTACATGAATACCCTCCTAAATGTTTAAATTTAGGTGAATACCCTTCCAAAATTGATATTCGAATGCATAACCTCACAAAACACTATTTTTGCATGAATAACCTTGATATAATGGTTTACCTGATGCCATTAGCCACAATCACATTCATTTGAATTAAAAATTAATTAAATTATGAAATTACCTTTTACCTTTGAAGCATGTAATAGCTTAACAGATCTTGTTGGGAATGTGCTCAACCTAATGAATTTCCCTTATTTGCATGCTATTGCTTTCTTCTGCTCAAGATCGTCCTAATCTTTCTGCCTCTAATAAACTTTTCGATCTCTCTCAATCCCTATGCATTCATTCCTCTATCCAGAATCAAAATTATTCCCTCTACTTCTTTCTCCACTATCGGTAACCCTTATCTCTCTCCCTTTGCTTGAGATCTCCTTGTCGCTAGAATCGGAGTCTCTTTCATGTTGTTCCCTTTCTTTCACTATGATATGATGACCCAATCACCCTCCTTCATTAAAACTACCCTGCCTTCAATGACATCAAGTGCCTTCCATGGACTCCTTTCTCTATTATCGACAACCCTTCTCCCTCAAATTGCCGCGCTCCCTCCCTTCGCTACAACAAGGATGACTAGTAAGCCCTTCTTGCTATCAAATAGTGTGGCCACTTCATCGGAGTTCTCCTCACCGAGCACTTCGCTTCACCACCTTCACTGTAACAAGGATGAGTATATGGGCTCTTGTTGTTATGTCAAGAAAGGTATTTGCCTTAGAAGTACAACTCAACTTAAATGAACCAAAATCACATGTTGCGTTTATGCTTTTCATTAGTGGAAAATAGTGTCTATTAATAAAGTAGATTGTTATATGTTGAAAGGTAGATTTCTCAGTGATGATCCTTTAGATGAAAGTGGCTTAAGGTACCCAATGTTAGAGGTGGCCTTTTTCTGCATGGGCAAAGTTGTTGGTAAGTGTAAAGGGTTATGAAATTCCTAGCTTTGCTTAGGGATAATTGATGTTGTTGTTCCATCCATGAGCACAACAATATTAAGGAAACTTGATCATTACAATTTATTGTGTGCCTTTAAAAGATTCTAATTTCTTTCTATATTCTGATCTATGCCCTCAATACACATCTATAATAATAAATATTACAATATAGTTTTCAATTAACTAAGATATAATGATAGTTATAAATGAAGAAAAATAAAATAGAACAATCTCATAATTAGTGAAAAAATTTTCATAACTCTCTTTATTATCTAATCATTGAATTTATCTTTTTTTTGAGTTATGTTTTTATAGAAGATATTAAGAAGCAAGTACTATACTAATGTGAGTTTTAAAACAAGATAAAATTAAGAAAAATAAAATTATACTTTTTTACATATATATGCTCCTAAATATAAGAAATTACATGAATATTCTCATAAAATTGCTATTTGCATATATACCCTTAAAAATATTTTTTTTTGTGTGCCTACTTGTTAGGAGTATTTCAGCCATTTCAATTTTTAAATTGCTATTGTTACGGGGGAACTAAGCCGCCATGCTCCACGTGACCGGCACGCGCGCCCATGAAGATTACGGCTGTCCTTTGATCCAGCAATCCGACCCCGAGTCGGACATCTTCGGCTCCACAGCCCGACCTCGAGTCGGCTGCCCTTCGATCTAGCAGTCCGGCCCCGAGTCGGACATCTTCGGCTTCGCGGCCCGACCCCGAGTCGGCTGCCCCTTAATCTAGCAATCCGACCCCAAGTCGGATATCTTCAGCACCGCAGCCCGACACCGGGTCGGCTGCCCCCTGATCCAGCACTCCGACCCCGAGTCGGAGATCTCTTGATAACGACAGGCTGCTTCCCAGAGGCACGCCGAGGCCTCCTGCTCCACTACTCCCTGCAACGGCTGTATCCGATGCTGTTCCACGATCTCCTGTATCAGCCGTACAAAGCGGAACTCCACTACGCCCTGTCATGGCCGTACCCAGCGCTGCTCCACGACGCCCTGTAACGGCCATGTCAATGGCCACTCCGCCGCGCCCACGATGACAAACCCCCCTCAGAGACCCCCCAGCCAGGTATATATGCGGCTGGGGGAAGAAGGGGGGTAAGCAATATCTTACAGAGCACTCTCTTGCTTGCGATTATTATCTCTCCTTCTCCTCCAATCTCCTCTGACTTGATCGTCGGAGGGCCCCCACTACCCCAGTGGTGGTGCGAGGCTTGCTCGCAGGTTTTCCGGTGGAAGGTGGAGCGTAACCAACACCAACCAAGACAACTCAGACGGAACCCCGTTCACACCGCTGTGTCAATCGTTCTCGGTTTGGACCACCAGCAACAGTTGGCGCTAGAGGAAGGGCCTGATCTCAGAGCGATCGTAATGGCACGGCGAGGTGGTCGTGGAGCTTCCAATGCCTCCGGTCGCGGGGCCTCTCGCGCCTCCGGCCGGGAGGCCGCTGCGTCTCCAACACATTCTCAGCAACACTCCACCATTCCACCCCCCATTCAGATGGTCGAAGCCGCTCAGTTCGACCAGTTAGCCCAGCAGGTTCGCACCCTCGCGGAGGTAGTGCAGAACCTGCAGGGTGTGATGTCTCGAGCGCCACAGCGGGCCCAGGAGCCGCTGCCCCCCGAGCGCTCACCTGTCTTCCTCAACCCGCGCTCCTTCCTCTCCCATGGGGAGGAGCGCCGGCGCGAGGAAGGTTCTCGAGCACGGTCCATTCTGCCAGGACCTTCTCATCGAAGCTGCGCGGGGTACGAGAGGCGGACCCGGGCGCGTTCTCCGACCCCCCAGTCCTCGAGGGGCCCGCACTCCAGTCGGTCCCCCTCGCGCCGCTCCTTGTCTCCCACCCACCGGTCGCGCTCCCTGGACCGGCGGGTGGACGATCTCCACAGACAACTCCAGGTCCTGAAGGGCCACTCCAAAGATCTCTTCGCCGACTTGGAGATCTCCTCCCAACCGGCGCTTGCCTCGAGGATCCTGCGGACCCCAAATCCGCCGGGATTCAAAATGCCGGCGATCGAGCCCTATGACGGGGCGGCGGACCCGCGGGATCACGTGGAGAGTTTCAGGACTCTTATGCTCCTCCATGGAGCATCAGATCCCCTCCTCTGCAAGGCCTTCCCGGCGACTCTCCGTGGCCCAGCCAGGGCGTGGTTCGCCGGCCTGGAGGCTGACTCTATCCAGTCCTTTGACCAGTTCACTCGCCTCTTCATCAGCCATTTCGCCGTCAGTAGCCGGCGGCGATTGGTTTCCGACTCCCTCTTTGATGTCCGGCAAAACGAGGGAGAAAGCCTGCGGGATTACCTTACCCGCTTCAACAAGGCTACATTGGAGGTCCGGAACCTGAGCCAGGAGGTGGCTCTCTCAGCCCTGAAGCGTGGCTTCCGGAAGGGCAGACTCACCTTCTCCCTGGACAAACGCCTGCCGCGGAGCTTCCCGGAGCTGTTGTCTCGGGCGAACCAGTATGCAGACGCCGAGGAGGCAGCCGCCCACCGGAACAAGGAGGCCGCCGAGGCCCCTCTAAAGCTCGGGAAGAAAAGGCGAAAAGAGGCACCCCAGAGGAGGAGCCCGACGCCTCAACATCGGCGCAGAAGCCCGTCACCGGCGAGGAACCACGGCGCCCCACGCCCTCGTTCTCCGCACCGACGCTTCAACCGGTACACCCCACTCCTGGCCCCCCGGGCCCAGATCCTTATGGAGGTCAAGGGGCGGGAGAACCTCCCGGTCCCGAGGCAGATGAAGAAAATCCCTGGGAGGAGGCCCTCTCGAGCGTACTGTGAGTACCACCGAGACCACGGCCACGACACCGAAGACTGCTTCCAGCTTCGGGACGAGATCGAGGCTCTCATCCGCCGAGGGCGTCTCGGTCGATATGTAAACGACCGACGTCCCCCCGCAGACCCGCGCCCGGCCGACCCGGCCCCTCAGGAGCCTCGGGAGCAGAATCGACCCGTCGCGGGCGTGATCCACACCATCACTGGGGGCTGCTCTCGGCCTGTGAGGAACGCAGGGGGCTCGGTGGAAGCATCAGGGGTGGCCGTCGCGAAGAGGCAGCGGGTCGGAAATGTAATCACTTTTTGTGATGAGGATGTAAAGGGGGTTCAGACCCCCCATGTTGATGCCATGGTGATCTCCCTCACTATGGCGAACTATGATGTAAGGCGTGTTCTTGTGGATAGTGGAAGCTCAGCTGATATTTTGTTTTACGAGGCCTTCCAAAAGATGAGCTTGTCCCGACGAGTGTTGCACAAAACATCCACCCCCCTCATAGGATTCACTGGAGACGCTATCTCGGCCGAAGGTGTCGTTGAGCTGCCTGTGACTGCGGGCGTTGCACCCGCAGAAGCCACGGTGCGGCTCGGGTTCTTGGTCGTCCGTGTTCCCTCGGCCTACAACGCTATCCTTGGACGACCCGGACTGAACGTCCTTCGCGCGGTAGTCTCTACATACCATTTGCTAATGCGGTTCCCCACGGCGGCCGGGATTGGAGAGGTCCGAGGTGACCAACCGACCGCACGGCAATGTTTCCTAGCAACTCTCAAAGGGAAGAAGCCCGTGGAGGCCCTAAGCGTCGAGTCCCTTGACGCCAGAGACGAGGTGGCTTTGCGGCACGGGGAGCCGGCCGAGGGTGTGATCGAAGTTCCCCTTGAGGAGGGTCGCCCGGACCGTACGGTCCGGGTCGGTGCCAACCTCGACTCGGAAGCTCGGCTCAGGTTAGTGGAATTCCTCCGAGCCAATGCTGATGTATTTGCCTGGTCGGCGGCCGATGTACCCGGGATCAACCCGGAGGTCATTTCTCACGCCCTCAACGTCGACCCGACCCACCGACCAGTAAAGCAGAAGAAGAGACACTGTGCCCCGGATCGGATCCGGGTGGTCGACCAGGAGGTAGACAAACTCTTGGATGCAGGCTTCATAAGGGAGGTGAGCTACCCCGAGTGGCTGGCAAACGTCGTACTTGTCCGGAAGGCGAGCGGGAAGTGGAGGATGTGCGTCGACTACACCGACCTGAACAAGGCGTGCCCCAAGGATAGCTTTCCGCTTCCACGGATAGACCAACTGGTCGACGCGACTTCCGGCTATCAGCTGCTGTCTTTCATGGACGCCTTCTCCGGCTACAACCAAATAATGATGGCTCCACAGGACGAGGAGAAAACTGCCTTTATAACAGACCGGGGGCTGTACTGTTACAAGGTAATGCCCTTTGGTCTGAAGAATGCTGGCGCCACTTACCAGCGCCTCGTCAATAAAATCTTCAAGGAGCAGATTGGCCGGAACATGGAGGTGTACGTGGACGATATGCTGGTGAAGAGTCGCCATGCAAACCAGCACATTGCGGATCTGGAGGAGACTTTCGCCACCTTGCAGAAGTTTCGCGTGAAGCTGAACCCAGCGAAGTGCGCCTTTGGTGCTTCGGCCGGGAGGTTCCTCGGTTTCATTGTCAACCAGCGGGGGATCGAGGCCAACCCGGACAAAATCGAGGCCATCCAAGATATGTCCCCTCCGACCAAAGTGAAGGAGGTTCAGGAGCTCGCTGGAAGGGTCGCCGCGCTCGGACGATTTGTGGCAAAATCGGCCGAACGCTGCCAACCGTTCTTCAAGGTGTTGAAGCGTCCGAAAGACTTCCTTTGGACGGCCGAATGTCAAGTGGCATTCGACCAACTCAAGGAGTACTTGGCGTCTCCTCCCCTGCTGTCCAAGCCGCAAGAGGGGGAGATGCTCTACCTCTATCTGGCGGTCTCCCCAACCGCAGTCAGCGCAGTACTGGTTCGGGAAGAGGCAAAGCTCCAGAAGCCTGTGTACTACATCAGCCGGGTCCTACGGGATGCCGAGACGCGGTATGCGAAGGCGGAAAAGATCGCCTTCGCGCTGCTCACTGCGGCCAGGAGGCTTCGCCCCTATTTCCAGGCTCATCCTGTCACCCTCTTGACCGATCAACCACTGCGGCAGATCCTCAGCAATCCTGAGAATGCGGGACGGCTGGTGAAGTGGGCAGTAGAACTTGGTGAGTTCGACATCCGCTACCAGCCCCGACCCGCTATCAAGGCCCAGGTGCTCGCGGACTTCCTCGCTGAGTGCACTGTGCAGGAGGCGGAACCTAGGCCGCCGGAAACACCCAGCCTCGACCTCCCAATCTGGACGCTTCACATTGATGGGTCGTCGAACCCCGAAGGTGGAGGGGCCGGGCTGGTCCTTACCAGTCCCGATGGAGTGATAGCCGAGTATGCCTTGAGGTTCGGATTTCCAGTGACCAACAACGAGGCGGAATACGAGGCCCTAGTCACAGGACTCAAACTCACCAAGGAGCTCGGCATCCGGCGTTTGAAGGTCTTCACCGACTCCCAGCTGGTGGTCGGGCAGGTCCGAGGGGAGTTCGAGGCTCGGAGCCCGACCATGCAGAGCTATGTCTGGAAGGTGCAAGCACTCATTCCCGACCTCGGCAGTGTTGACATTCAGCAGGTCCCAAGAAGCGAAAATGCCAGGGCCGACAGGCTGTCCCGCTTGGTGGGCGCAGACGCGCACAACTTGTCGAGGGCGATCTACCTGGAGACCCTGGATGCCCCGAGCATCGGCGAGGCCGGAGCGGTGATGGCGATTGATCCGGAGCCATCTTGGATGGACCCGCTCGTCGCCTACCTCGCCGAAGGAATCCTCCCAGAGGACGAAGATCAAGCTCGGCGACTCGTCATGAAGTCCGCCCACTACGTACTCTATGAAGGGAGGCTGTATCGGACCTCGTTCACCGCCCCCCTCTTAAGGTGCCTCCGCCCCTCGGAAGCGGCCTACGCCCTCAGCGAAGTCCACGAAGGCATCTGCGGATCGCACCTGGGGGCTAGGTCATTGGCGCATAAGATCATGAGGCAAGGCTATTATTGGCCTACCTTGTTGGAGGACTCAAAGGATCATGTGCGGAAATGTGACGCCTGCCAGCGCCACGCCAACGTCCAGAGAGTCCCTTCTGTCCCCTTGGCACCAATCACTGCACCCTGGCCCTTCGCCCAGTGGGGAATGGATATCCTCGGACCATTCCCCGTCGCTTTAGCTCAGCGGAAATTTTTGATTGTTGCAATCGACTACTTCACCAAGTGGGTGGAGGCAGAGCCGCTGGCCACTATCACGGAGGTGCAAGTCCGGAAGTTCGTGAAGAAGAACATCATTGTCCGATTTGGGGTACCTCGGGTCCTCATCTCGGATAATGGGCGACAGTTCGACAACAAGCATTTCCGTGACTTCTGCGAGGAGTTCGGGATCGAGCATCGGTTCACATCTGTGTCGCATCCCCAAACCAACGGCGAGGCCGAGGTCACAAATCGGACAATCCTCCAAGGAATCAAAGCGCGAATCGGTCGGACGGGGCAAGCTTGGGTCGAAGAACTCGAGAATGTCCTTTGGGCGTATCGGACCACGCATCGGACCCCTACCGGGGAGACGCCTTTCAGCCTAACCTATGGCACGGAAGCCGTTGTCCCCGTGGAGCTCGGACTCTCCTCACCTCGGGTGGCCGCGCACCGACCCGAGGCCAATTCGGAACAACTCCGAGGGAACCTGGATCTCTTGGAAGAAGCGAGGAAAATGGCGCAGGTTCGGATGGCGATGTATCAGCGGAGGGTGGCCCGATATTACAACTCCAAGGTCCGATCGAAGCTTTTCAGAATCGGAGATCTGGTGCTAAGGCGAGCTAAAGCATCTCGACCTGCGGAAGGTGGGAAGCTAGCGCCAAATTGGGAAGGCCCATATAAGGTTCGCTGGGTAAACCGACCTGGCTCCTACCAGCTGGAGGCCCTAGATGGTCGAGAAATTCTAAGGAGCTGGAATTCCGCTAACCTGCGGATGTATTACCAGTAGAACGACGATGCCAGAAAGACAGTTCAAAAATGTATAACGCTTTGCATTTCAATAATTTCTGGTTACAACGGCGTGCTTGTGTGATTACAAGGAATTTCCAGGGGGGAATTAGGGTGTAAAGAAAGTAAAGAAGAGGTGGAGACTCCGAGGAGCTGAAGATCTGGGATCCCGAAACCTCCATCTGAAGCGGTTGCAATCCCGTCGGAAGTGGGTGCTTCCAACCGGAGGCGCCATCGGCGTCTCACGAAAGAGACGAAGAGCCGGCGCGGATGAAGAAGAAGTGGACGAAGGAGAAGTCCACACTGCCTCCAACCGGAGGCGCCATCCACGCCCCACGAAGAGGATGAGGAGCCGCCGCCGACGAAGCTCCCGCTGCCTCCAGAGGAACGCCACCTCCAAGGGATATTCCGGTCCTCCCCAGTGTTAGGGGAGAGAAGGAATACGAGGGGGAAGAGCATATGGAGGCGCGGTCCCGGATCAGGCGTCTGGTGCAGAGCTCAATCGGGAGGCTGAACTTCAAGGAGGGGAGATGTGATCCCGGATGAAACGCCTAGAGCGGAGTTCCACCGGGGAGACCCTCCTTGCTGATCCCAGATGAAACAGCTAGTTGGTTGAAGTCGCGAGGGGCGCGCCTCCCGTTCCTTCGGCAGGAGTCTCTCAGCCATGCGCCAGAGAGAAGGTCCACGATCCATGGCAACTTGAACAGCTCCGGCTTGGCAGGCTCCATCGCACCTGCACCTATATTTATAGCCAAACTGCGGCCCCCCGGTCGTTCCGATACGGGTGGCTCCAATAAATGCGGGCGCATTGAATCCGGAGCCGATCCGGCTCTCAAGGCGTATCTTCCCGCGATTTCCTAAGCGTCATTCTCCTTAATCGCATTTTTTGTGCAGGACACTCCGGGTGCCCTGTACCCCTAGGTCCACGTATCTCCGCCCGCGCCCAGGCCGCATCCGCCTCGAAGAACGCGCGCATCGCGGCCGTTTAACTGACACTCCTCGCAAGCAGCAACTGGCGATCCGATTTCTCAGGTAACGCATCAATTAGCGTTTAATGCCCTTCTGGTGTTCCCCAGGCAACGCTTGGAGAAGAGGAGAAACACGATCGCAGCTGGCCACGGAGAAACCCCGTCGGGCTGCAAGCGACAGGCGCATGGCCAACGAGCGGAATTTCTCGAGGCACGGCCCTCGGATGCCAGGCTAACCCGATGATCATCCCGAGAGCAGACTAGCCTGAAGCCCCGACCGGTCGCCTTGGCTTGCGCCAGCCTTGGCCGACCAACGAGCGGAATCTCCCGAGGCTCGGCCCTCGGATGCCAGGCTAACCCGATGATCATCCCGGGAGCAGACTAGCCTGAAGCCCCTACCGGTCGCCTTGGCTTGCGCCAGCCTTGGCCGACCAACGAGCGGAATCTCCCGAGGCTCGGCCCTCGGATGCCAGGCTAACCCGATGACCATCCCGGGACCAGACTAGCCTGAAGCCCCGACCGGTCGCCTCGGCTTGCGCCAGTCTTGGCCGACCAACGAGCGGAATCTCCCGAGGCTCGGCCCTCGGATGCCAGGCTAACCCGATGATCATCCCGGGAGCAGACTAGCCTGAAGCCCCGACCGGTCGCCTTGGCTTGCGCCAGCCTTGGCCGACCAACGAGCGGAATCTCCCGAGGCTCGGCCCTCGGATGCCAGGCTAACCCGATGATCATCCCGGGAGCAGACTAGCCTGAAGCCCCGACCGGTCGCCTTGGCTTGCGCCAGCCTTGGCCGACCAACGAGCGGAATTTCCCGAGGCTCGGCCCTCGGATGCCAGGCTAACCCGATGACCATCCCGGGACCAGACTAGCCTGAAGCCCCGACCGGTCGCCTCGGCTTGCGCCAGCCTTGGCCGACCAACGAGCGGAATTTTCTGAGGCCTAACCCTCGGATGCCTGGCTTAGTGCCGGAAGAATTTCCTGAGGCCTAACCCTCGGATGCCTGGCTTAGTGCCGGAAGAATTTCCTGAGGCCTAACCCTCGGATGCCTGGCTTAGCACCGGAAGAATTTCCTGAGGCCTAACCCTCGGATGCCTGGCTTAGCGCCGGGAGAATTTCCTGAGGCCTAACCCTCGGATGCCTGGCTTAGTACCGGAAGAATTTCCTGAGGCCTAACCCTCGGATGCCTGGCTTAGCGCCGGGAGAATTTCCTGAGGCCTAACCCTCGGATGCCTGGCTTAGTACCGGAAGAATTTCCTGAGGCCTAACCCTCGGATGCCTGGCTTAGCGCCGGAAGAATTTCCTGAGGCCTAACCCTCGGATGCCTGGCTTAGCGCCGGAAGAATTTCCTGAGGCCTAACCCTCGGATGCCTGGCTTAGTGCCGGAAGAATTTCCTGAGGCCTAACCCTCGGATGCCTGGCTTAGTGCCGGAAGAATTTCCTGAGGCCTAACCCTCGGATGCCTGGCTTAGCGCCGGAAGAATTTCCTGAGGCTTAACCCTCGGGTGCCTGGCTTAGCGCCGGAAGAATTTTCTGAGGCCTAACCCTCGGATGCCTGGCTTAGTGCCGGAAGAATTTCCTGAGGCCTAACCCTCGGATGCCTGGCCTAGCGCCGGAAGAATTTCCTGAGGCCTAACCCTCGGATGCCTGGCTTAGGGCCGGAAGAACTTTGAGAGTCAGGAGTCGGCAAGACGCCGCCAAGAGTTAAAAAGAAAAAAAAGAGGAGGACGAAAGCGAGATGAAGAAACATTCGACTTGTATTAATTTTCATTGTTTCAGGGCCAAGGCCCATACAATTTGGCAAAATGCCGACATACAAAAAAAGAGGACAACGAAAGGTACAAGAGGTCAGCTTGGAGAAACCCCCGGGTCGGGAGCGTCGGGCTCGTCCGCAGGGGGTAGGGAGGCGGTAGGAGAATCAGCAGGCGATGGCGCCGGAGAGGAGTCGAGAAGGGAAATCCCACTCAGGTCAACTTCGGGGTACTTAGCCGACACCCTTGCCAGGCCCTCCTCGAAGCCTAAGATGAAGGATTCGGACCCCGCGTCCGACGCGTCACGGACGAACTCGTCAGACTGACGATAGGCCCGTACCGCCTCCGACATATCACGGGTGAACTCGGCGGACTGACGATAAGCCTGTACCGCCTGGCGCCCGATCTCCGCACTCTTCTCGGCCAGCGCCGCCTCTGCTCGCTCCGTAATCTAAGCCTTAGCCTCCAAGACCTTCGCCACAATCCGGTCTTCAGCCTCGGAGGAGACCCTCAGCAGATTAGCCTGAGCCTCCTTACGCTCCGCCTCGGCAGCAGTGCGAGCGGCCTCAGCTTCCTCCAGGCGCGAACGGAGCTCTTGGTCGTTCGCGCGGGACCTCTCCAAGGCTGACTCCAATTCGCCCAGTTTGGCTTCAAGAGACCGGGTTCGGTTGCGGGCGCTGTCGGCAGACCGCTGAGCCTTCTCCCACCTCTCTCGATAGTCCGCGACCTTCCGGGACTGCTTTTCAGCTCGTTCCTCTGCCTTCTTAACCCTGCTTTCGAGGCCCGAGGCGACTTTGAGTTGCTTTCGAGCTTCCAACAGTTGCTTCTCGAGGGCGGCGAAGCCGAGTGCCCGCTCTTCGGCCTCCCGGAGCCTCGCCTCGAGGTCCCCGGTCGTCCTGCCCGCCACGGCCTGGCCTCCCTCTTCCACTGCTTTCAGTCGGTCCTCGGCCTTCGCCAGAAGCCCCGCTTGTTCCTTGTAGCACTCCTCTAGACGGATCATGTACTGGGCGAGCTAAGAGATAGGAAAAGTGAGGGCGTCAGGCGGAGAACAACAGAGCTAATAAATGGTGAAAAGCGGCCAGAAGAACACTCACCGACATGAGACAGACACAGCTGGCAGCCCCGACGTCAGAGACCCCCAACTCCCGGACCCGCCGACGGTCCTTCTCCAGCAGCACTGTTTCGATGAGGTTTCGGGCGCCATCGGTAGTGAAGGCCGACCCCGATTTCTCCCCGGAGCCGGATGGTGGTTCTGCAGCCTTACCCTTATCCATCGCCTGGGAAAGAGTCCTGCTGATTGAGCTCGGGGCGGGGGTCACTCCAGGAATTGATAGGGCCCCGCTCGGCCGGGGCCTCGGCGCGTCCCTCCTCGGATCATCAGGAGCCGGCTGAGTCGAAGGCCGGACCGGGGACCGATCACGCCCGACCCGTCCGTCTCGAGCGGGCTCGGATGATACCTCCGGAATAGCGGCAGTCTCACCACCGGAGGGATGATACAGCGTCAGCTGCCGGTCCGTGCCCACGGCGTCTCCCTGATCGGTGGGCCCGGACTCGTCGGTCGGCGTCGGAGGCACCTCCTTGCGGGACTTCTTCGCCGGCGGGGCCCCGCTCGGAGGAGCTCGTTTCCTCCTCCGGACCGCTTCCAGTAGGGACGACCTACCAACAGCCGGTCCCTTGTCCGACCGCATGACGTCGTCAATCTCTGCAACAAGAACGAGATGGTCGAGGGCTGAGAAACCGAAGGAAAGAACGAGACGAAAGAGGAGAAAAGAGTCAAAAAAGAAATGGTGGCGGGCTCACGGTCGGTGGGGACCGAGCTCAGACCGACATTCACCAAGGTATCCTCGGAAATAAGGCGGGCCACCGGGGGGAGCTGGCCCTCGGCAACCAACCCCTTCAAGGCGGCCAAGCCATCAGATTCCTCCCTCGACAGTCTCGATAGGCCGATCGGGGACTTCATCGGCGTCTCCCAGGTCGCCCTGATTTCCCAAGAGGGATCTACATCGATGAAGAAGAAACGCTCCTTCCAGCCGTGAATGGAGGAAGGAGCCTTTTTGACGAGGCCGCACCCTCGCCGCGCCGCAAAGCACCACCACCCTTTGTCCTGGGGGTGGCCACTCAGGCTGTAGAACTCCCAAAAAACATTCAGAGTGGCGGGAATCTCGTGCATGCGGCAGAGAACCTGGAAGACCGTCAGGGCACGCCACGAGTTCGGCACCAGTTGCGTCGGCGCAACTCTTAAACCCCGGAGTACCTGCACGACTAAGTCCGAAGGGGGAAAGCGGAACCCGGCCTGGAGAATGCCCTCATTGATGGCGATCTTCCCTGGAGGAGG
The DNA here is from genome assembly GCF_051530095.1 of Phoenix dactylifera. NCBI lineage: Eukaryota > Viridiplantae > Streptophyta > Magnoliopsida > Arecales > Arecaceae > Phoenix > Phoenix dactylifera. The sequence continues at coordinate 32,937,123 of NC_143193.1, read as the reverse complement.
ATGGGACATCCTCTCCTCAGGCCCCGGGAGCGTAACGTTGCAGGCCTCGGGAAGGTGGTACCGAGCCACGAGTTTGTCTAAGTCCTCGGCGACCAGCTCCGACTTAATGCGGTCTGCTCTCACTTCGCCCATTCCTAATGGCCAATAAACCTACGGTCAGGACGGGGACAAGAAGGGGGGAAAGACCGGAACGACTGGGGTACACTAGTACAAAAGGAGAAAGTACGAAGAGCCCTAAGTAGAAGAATGGGGTAACTCACCGGAAGAGAAGGAAGAACGGCTCCGAGAGCGTCAAAGGAGAAGCAAGCGAACAGTCCGACGGCAACAACGGCAGCGCAAAGGGGAAACTCGAAAATGTCTGTAAAGAGGAAGACGGACGGGGGAGGGCCCCCGGTTAAATAGGCGGAAAGGCGGGTGATGCCTCGATGACGCCAGAGGACGCCTGGCCGCCGAAGGGTCGCTCGCGCCCCAAAGGCAAATCGACACCATTAAGGAAGGATGTCCACCGAAATCCTCAGACTGCCAGGTCAGCAACAACCGCCATACGCCATAAAGAAGGCGGGGAGCTCGAAGCGCGCGCGCCTCTCCGAGGGATGGCGGCAATCTCGAAGCATCACTCCCTTCACCCGTTCCCCTTCTGGTTCCAGGCTCGGAAGTGGGGGGCTACTGTTACGGGGGAACTAAGCCGCCATGCTCCACGTGACCGGCACGCGCGCCCATAAAGACTACGGCTGTCCTTTGATCCAGCAATCCGACCCCGAGTCGGACATCTTCGGCTCCACAGCCCGACCTCGAGTCGGCTGCCCTTCGATCCAGCAGTCCGGCCCCGAGTCGGACATCTTCGGCTTCGCGGCCCGACCCCGAGTCGGCTGCCCCTTAATCTAGCAATCCGACCCCAAGTCGGATATCCTCAGCACCGCAGCCCGACCCCGGGTCGGCTGCCCCCTGATCCAGCACTCCGACCCCGAGTCGGAGATCTCTTGATAACGACAGGCTGCTTCCCAGAGGCACGCCGAGGCCTCCTGCTCCACTACTCCCTGCAACGGCTGTATCCGATGCTGTTCCACGATCTCCTGTATCAGCCGTACAAAGCGGAACTCCACTACGCCCTGTCATGGCCGTACCCAGCGCTGCTCCACGACGCCCTGTAACGGCCATGTCAGTGGCCACTCCGCCGCGCCCACGATGACAAACCCCCCTCAGAGACCCCCCAGCCAGGTATATATGCGGCTGGGGGGAGAAGGGGGGGTAAGCAATATCTTCCAGAGCACTCTCTTGCTTGCGATTATTATCTCTCCTTCTCCTCCAATCTCCTCTGACTTGATCGTCGGAGGGCCCCCACTACCCCAGTGGTGGTGCGAGGCTTGCTCGCAGGTTTTCCGGTGGAAGGTGGAGCGTAACCAACACCAACCAAGACAACTCAGACGGAACCCCGTTCACACCGCTGTGTCAATCGTTCTCGGTTTGGACCACCAGCAACAGCTATGTTAACCACTGTTGGTACATATAAAAAAATATACATACAAAATAGATATTATATATATAAATATTAGTTTTAGAAGGATATTGATAGGAACATTAGAGCCCTTCATTTCGATGATCGCACCTTCAGAGCCACTCGATCGCGTTCGCACCAGAGATTGGCATCATTGTGGCTGGGAGATGCTCTTGAGCCACCAGATTGAGTCGGGCCCCAGATTGGGTCCAATCTAGTTTGCGTCATTTTTATTTTCAGCATTTTGCTTTTGTTTGATCGAGTCAATTTGGCCATTTGCTTTTGTTAAAGTCAAGTCAATTTGGTCAATTATTTGTTATTGAAGTCAATTGGGTTAGCTATTGAGTCATTGGATCGATTTTGGTATGTAATCAATTGGTTGACTTAGTCAACTGATTGAGGATCCAATTTTCGTATATTGTCAATTGTTTCACCTATTGTAAGATCTATATAAAGGCCATCCCTCTCATAAATTAGGAAAGTTGAATGATTGAATTAAAAAAAAAAATCCTAGCCTCCTTTCTGTTACTTCTTCTTCTTCCTTTCTCTCTTCTCTTCTTTCTGCGTCTCTATAACCTCTTCTCCGGCATCTCTATAACCTCTTCTTCCTCCTCCCTTTCTTCTTCTTCTTCTTTCTCTCTTCTCCCTGCAGTGGTCCTCCATCAGCTTGGTATCAAAGTGTAGTTGTACATCAAATTTGGTATCAGAGCTTAGTTCTACATCAAATTTGGTATCAGAGCTTAGTTCTACATCGAATTTGGTATCAGAGCCTCGACTTTGCCTTTGTTGCCAAAGCTTTGAGATCTTGTTTATGGACGAACCACCTCCGATTTCTTTCCTGTTAGGGATCAACCCTACGATTGTGGAATACAAGGAATAATAGGAGAAAAAAGAAGAGCACAGCAAAACAATAGCACACGCACAAGACACACAAATTTATGTGGTTAGGAGTCTCTTGCTCCTACATCTACAGCCGCACAGATCAATATTTCACTATATGGTCAAAAGAATTTACAGAGATTCAGGAGATAAGAACAAACTCTCTTTCTCACAACAAATAATCTCTCTCAAGATGAACAACATGTCGTCTTTCTGATGCACACTAAGAACAAACTGTTCAACCGTCTCTCTTGGATGCTTGAATCTCTTTTTGGAATCTCTTGTTGATGAGTTTTAGGGTTTCTCTAGGTTGTCACACACTACCTCGAGTCCCTCAAGAAGTCTATATATACTTACTGATCTCTTACTTTGATTAGGACTCAAAAAATCTTGACTTGGATCCGGTTTACAACTCAGCCTCGAGGGAAAACAGTGCTCGAGTCAACTCCCGCAGTTCTGCGAGTCGACTCGTGAAATAGTCCATAAAAAATGCCTCTCTGTCTGCCTATGGAAGTCGACTCCTGCAGGTCTCGAGTCGACTCCACCACTGTGGGAGTCGACTCCTTCAAATTCGGGGCCGACTCCAAGACTATGCCAAGTCTGCCTGCATGCCAGAGTCGACTCCAAGTCTGCTGGAGTCGACTCCTGACCCTACTGAAGGTTATTTCTTACTGATTCAACTCTGAATCTTCTTGAACTCTTTCCGGCTTGTCTTTTTTGATCCTCCACCACCATAGTGCACATAGGGGTCTTGAAAAAGAGAATGAATTAGACTCCACAAACCCAACAACTCTTCCACTTGGAGATTGATACATCCAGTCGTGCATCTATCTGAAAATAAACAAACTTCCATACCTTGATCTATATTCTCTGTGCGGTACCTCCATTCAACTATCCTTGGAGGCCAATTGAGGCTATGCATAGCCTCAATTTTTTTGTAGTGATTATCTTTGTTAACATATCAGCAGAATTCTTTGCTCCTTGAATCTTCTTAAGTAACAAATTGCCATCTTCTAGCAACTTCTTAATGAAATGATATCGTAGCTGTATGTGCTTCGTTCTCGCATGGAACATTAAATTCTTGGCTAAGTGAATAGCACTCTGACTGTCGCAGAATAGTAACGACAATTCTGCTCTCTGTCCAGCTCTTTCAGAAGGTTCTGCAGTCAAATCATCTCCTTGCTGGCTTCTGTAATGGCAACATATTCTGCCTCAGTGTCGAAAGAGCAACGATCTTTTGCAACTGTGAGAACCAACTTACTGTTGTCCCACCTATGGTATAAACATACCCTGTGGTGCTTCTTCTAGTGTCAGTATCACCTTCCAGGTCTGCATTCACAAAATCCTGTAGTGTTTGACTGTCTTTTCTGTAACATAAGCCCACATCTCTGGTACCTTTCAAATATCTTAGGATCTACTTGACAACCTTCCAATGTTGTCTATCCGGATTGACCATGTATCTGCTCACAGCACCCACTGCATGTGCAATGTCGGGTCTCGTGCATATCGTAGCATACATTAGACTACCTACAGCTGAAGCATATGGTATCTTTGACATCTTCTTCAGCTCCTCATCATACTTGGGTGATTGCTCTTTTGAAAGTTTGAAGTGGCTCGCCAAAGGTGCTTTCATAGAATCTGCATCTGTCATTGTTGAATCTATCCAGCACCTTATCAATATAGTTAGCTTGAGAAAGCTTCAGTGTTCCAGCCACCTTATCCCTTTCAATCCTCAGCCTAAGCATCCATTTTGCTGCACCCATGTTTTTCATTGCAAACTTCCTTGATAGTTCTTTCTTTCATCTTTCAATCTCTTGTAGGTTCGGTCGTGCTATCAACATGCCATCAACATACAAGAGTAAGATGATAAAACTGCCACCAAGTACCTTAAGATAACAACAATGATCTTCTTGACATCTTGCAAAACTATTATTGATCATGAATCCATCGAACTTCTTGTACCACAACCTCGGGGCCAATTTCAAACCATACAAACTTTTCTTCAGCTTGCATACAAAGTTCTCCTTGCCAGGGACTGCAAAGCCGACAGGTTGCTGCATATAGGTGTCTTCATCAATCTTACCATAGAGAAATGCAGTCGTGACATCCAATTGCTCCAGATACAGATTTTCTGCTGCCACAATACTTAAAATCACTTTGATTGTTGAATATTTGACTACCGGCAAGAAAATCTCAGTGTAGTCGATACCTTTATTCTGTTGGAAGCTTTTCACAACCAACCTTGCTTTGTGCCTCTTGCTGCCATCATGTTCCTCTTTAACTTTGTAGACCCACTTATTCTATAAAGCCTTCTTTCCTTCTGGTAGTGTACTGAGCTTCCAAGTTTGATTTCTATCTAAGAACTTCATCTCGTCCTTCATGGCTAACTCCTACTTCACCGAATCTTCGCTTCCATGGCTTCTTCATAATACTCGGGTTCACCTCCATTTGTCAACAGCAGATAATGTAAAGAGGATGAATATCTATCTAGTTATCTCGAGATTTCCGTAGATCTCCTCAGTTGCAGTACACTAGTTGAGGTTGTGCCACAATAGTTTCTGAATTTTCAGAATTTTTCTGAACTCTTTTGGCAACGTCTTCTTCTGTAATCTCTTGCAACTCAACTTGCTGATTTTTCTTACTCTGCTCTCCTGCACTCTCAAAATCTGAAGTATTCTTATCCTTGTAGAGAACTCGCTCATTGAATATCACATCTTTGTTTTGTTGGGATCCCTCGCATGCCGCAGAAAAATCAGAACGCAGCGGAAGGGCATGCGCAAGATTCCGTTCATCGCATGAACGTATTTTAAAACCGTCGTTCGTAGATAGATTAGAATTAAAAACTTTTTACATGATTAGAAAGATCAGATCTTCACCTTGTGCAGGTAGATGATCACCACAAATCTATGATCGTGGATTTGTTGGAAGGTTCGCTTGAAGCCGCACATGCATTCGGCCTCTACGTGTATCCACACGAGGTAGAATACCGATCTAAGTCTTTGAATCTCCCCGGGATGCTAGCTCCCTTGCAGAGATAATCTTGATGGATGAAATCCTTTCTTCTTGCAGCAACCGACCCTTGGATTGCTCTCTCTAGAGGATGAAGAAGAAGGATAGGGAAGGATCAAAAGGAAGCACCCTTGCTGCCTTTTGTTTTTGATGGAAGAAGGGATTGAATGGAGGCCGCCAACACCCTTGTTTTTCTTCTTTCCTTGCGGCTGCCAAAGAGAAAGGATAGGAGGAGGTTCATGGCTGAAAGGAGGGCTCAAAGAGAGAGAGAAAAAAACCTTTCACGGCTGCCCCTTTTATTGCTTTTAAGATGAGGGTTGGAGCTCCTAAAATTTAGGAGCTCCAACCTTATCCTTAAGCCAAGAGGAGGGGCGTACTCCTTTTCTTCACGTACGCCGCTCCCTCTTAGTCCCTCTTTAATCATGCGCCACTTAATCATATTAAGTGGGGGGGAGTGTAGCCATATAGATGGGGTCTAATCCTCTTCTAAAGAGGATTAGGTGAACCCAATTCCTTCTTTCATTCAAATCCTAATCTAATTATGATTCAATTGAACCATGACTCAATTGAACTCTTCAATCCTAATCTAATTACGAGTAATCTTAATTTATTAGATTAAAATTAATTAGGACTTAAGAAATTCTAATCCAATTAAGACTTATTTAATTTCAGTCCTAATCTAATTAGGATTCTAGAAATCCTACTCTAAGTAGGACTCGTGTTTAATTTGATTAAGTCCAATTAATTAAATCCAATTGATTCAATTAAATTGCAATCCAATTGCAATTATTCCTTCTTCTATTCACTAACTCTTAGTGAGTTACACTAATTATCAATCAAATTGATAATTATGAATTATTTGTGATTCCAAATCACAATTCAACCATTGGATCGGTCAATATCTCTAATGTGTGTGACCCCATAGGTTCTATTCTATCTAGTAGTGAGATATGCTGCGATCTCTATCACAACATCATTGAAAACTCCTTTCAATGGTTTGGAATAATTTCAACTCAACTCACCAGGGATCATCGATCATTAAGATAGTCCCTGTGAGTCTCACCATCCACCAGTGACACCAAGCAGCATGTATTGGCAACCCAGCAGAATGGAATGATGAACCTCTAGGTGCAGTTATCATATGATATAGTCCTTCTATCATAGATCCCTACAGAACGGAGGTCATGGATAACTCGTCAAACTTCCTCATCTGTCATATGTCTAGATTTATTCGACTTAAGTTCCAGAGTGAAAAACTCTTTCTCCACTGTAGATACTGTTTCGGCCAAGGTCTTACGAACTCAGTCTTATAAATCACATAGGATCACTCCTTACCTACCAAGGTCGATAGATTTCTTGTAGGTGCATACCTTACTCCTACAGTGAACCTACTGCAGTCAATCTACACCACAAGGACCTATATGGCTAGAGACCATGTATATGTGCAGTCAAACTACAGCAACCTCACTATGAATAGCGGAAGCACCGCAGGTTAAAGGACCAGTCACATTACTGCAACATCAAGTAAGTCACTGATGAGTGGATAGACATCCAAGTGATTTCTTGTCTTGGTCACGCTCAGTACTCTTGTTCTCTAACTAGCACCTGCACTCTCACTTCAGTGTTCTGATGAGAGCACAAAAGTGCGACCTACATGTTACTAAAATTAGTGTTATTGTTAACCGATAATGATAAATTCACTGGATTAATATTATATTTGGGTTTAACATAGATTAGTATAAATTAGAGATAAAATGCACATTGAGTACAAATTTGACTTCAAATCGGATCCGAGTCGGGTTCGGATCCGAGTCGGGTTTGGGTCCGAATCGGGTCCATTTCTTTTGTGCTTTTGGAAAATAATTTTGGGCAAATCTAAATTGGCTATATCATAACTATAAGGTGCTGGGTGACCCATGACTTGAAAGAATTGCACTTGACCTCCAGCCAGAATAGATGACCCCTACAAGCCAAATTTCATATCACACTATTTTTTTCTATTGGATGGAACTTGGTGTCTCCCAGCTCCTTCCAACGCAGCTATCCTCCTTCCCTATTCAAGCCGTGATCCAAGCTCCCAGCGATCGCGTCCGGCTCCTCGCACCAGCCCGCCTCTCAACCAAGGTCCAAAGAAGGAATCCCGAGCCGAAATCCCAGCCTCCGACGCCGCATCCGAGCTCCAACAATCATCGACGCCTTCCTTCCGTGATCCCGAAATCCCAGCACCATTTTTGCTCCTGCCATCCGCGTTTCTCCCACCGCGTACCAGCAGCCCACCTTCCGCTTCAGCTCCCAGCAGCACCCGAAGAAGGAAGCCCCAGCGTCCACGGTGTCCTCCCATCGATCTCGGATCGCCTTCCATTCCATGTGCGATCTCGGATGATCGCTTCTTCCATTTCAGCGCGTCCCCAGCCGTGATCCACTCCTCCGCATTCTTCTCCCAGCAGCCGTCCACGAAGCTTCCGCCCGTGATCAGCGATCCAGCCTGCTCCCAGCGCCCGGATCTCGTCCGTGATCGACTCCTCCCCGCGTCCTCACCGCGTCTGCCATCTCCCTTCCGCATCAGGCGTCCGTCCGCGGCTATAAGAGGAGAAGGAAGAAGAGGAAGGGGGGTGTGCTCGATTTTGGGGTTGAGGCCAAGAACCAGGGAAGGAGGGAAGAGCTCGGCTGGTTTTTGTCCAAGGAGAGGGGAACATTCTGTTTGTGAGAGAAGAAAGAGGGGAAGAGTAATGCTCTGTTTTCAGATTTGAAAACAGAGCATCACGCTTCCTTAGTTTTTTTTATTGTTTTTGTTGTTTATTTTTTTTTCAGAAGTTATGTTTTTAATTTGTGTATTAGTGATTTTGGGCATTATGTTGTTCCTACTTCTTTAGTTTAATTGAGAGCAATGTTTTAATTTTTTTAGTAAGAGTTTTATTTTGAAACATGTTATTTTGGGTTTTTTAGATTTAGTTTAAATAAGAGTTTTATTTATGCTAAAGTTTTTAATTTATGTTGTTTTTAATTTCTGTTTCTCAGATTCTGTAATCTTTCTTTAATACATTAAAATTTCTTTCATGAAATCGATGTTCTAGTCTTCAATATTCCTAGCACTGTTTTCATCCATTTTAGTTCAGAGCTTTCTTTTTTATTAAATATATAAATGCTTTTTAAATCTAAGTATATGTCCTCTAGTTGATTTCAATAAAAAATAATTCTCTGGTAGACCAGGAAATCAGTCAATATCCCCGACATAATGTTTTTTCTTCCATCATTCAAAAGTCGATTTTGAATCCGAGTGAATGTTCTAATTTTTATGCAACTCCAATCGCCTCCCTGTGGATCGACCTCTTACAACCGCTATTCTTCGAGTAGAACAGGTAAGAGTAAAAATTTAAATTTAACTTTTGTTCGTCGGTTCTAACAACGATCTGTTTAGCATATTTTTAGTTAGACAGGAATCGGACGAACAAAATTTTGGCGCCGTTGCCGGGAAGGCAAATCGAGAAGCAAGAACGATCACGAAGATCAAATCAAATTTTGGATGCCCGGAGTGAACGTACTCCGGTAGTAAGTTTTTATTTTTATTTTTATTAATTTTTCTTATTTTGATAATTTCTAGTTAATAATTTCGTAGTTATTAAATTCTGAAATTTGAAATTCGAAATTTAAAATCCAAAAAAAAAATTAAGATTAAAAAAAAAATTTCAAAAATTCAAAAAAAAAATTTTAATTCAAAATTTGAATTCTGAGATTCGAAATTTGAAGTTTAAAAAGAAAAAAAAATTTAATTAAATCAAAAAAAAATATAAAAAAATTATTATTTTTGCTAGTAATTGATAGGGTGCAATCCTCCGAGGTTATCATACCTCTATTGGGACTCCTCACGGAGTAATCTCCAGAGCTTATTCAACGGGCATTCGGAGATTGACTGACGCACAAGAATTGTGTTTAGTTTACATTCAAGTTATTGCTATAAAAAAAAATAAAAATAAAAAAAATATTAAAAAAAATAAAAAAAAAATAAAAAAAAATTTGCTTGCTCATTTAATCAATACAACCTAATGACTTGCATAAACTTTAAAAAAAATATATATATATTGATTATTTGCTGCATTTAGTATTAAGCATTTGCATAAAGTAATTAAGGGCAAAACCCATTAAAAAGATAAGGTCGGGAAGTCATTACCTGTCCTTAGCCCAAAAATCACCACCTTGCATACTTATCCTAAGCCAAATTAAATTAAAATCAAATTAGACGTTGGCCTTAGGGTTTTCGAGCTCAATTAGGCTCTTGGAAAGAAGCGGCTGAAAGCCCCTCCAGTGAGAATTTAGTAATTGGTGATGTCTAGGAAAGTTTTACAACAGTGAGAACTGTTACGGGTATTGTGGTATCGGTGTATCCCTTCTGGCACCACCACACACCCCGGGACTTTCCTAGTCACTGATTACTGGATTGCTTAACTGGTAAGCTCAAGCTTAATCTGAAAGGGAGATTAGGAGCTGTCTAATCTAGGAGAGAATTTCAGGAACTTTTTAACCTGATACATCTCTGTGCAACTAGATTTAAGAAGCTACTAAACCTCACTTAGTTCTAAGACTAATAGGGTCAAATTGTTGTGTGGTGTTGGTTGTGGTCATCTGTATCTAGCCCTTCTCTTCTTTCAGGATTTCGTTCATTGTAGGAGTCAAATCTAATGAAGTGTTGATAATGTATGCATGGTAGAAGGTCATTAAGGGATAAGTTAACCCCATTTGATCCTGAGATTGACAGAACTTTTCATCACAACCTGCGAACTGTAAACCAACCGTCGATCTCTACATTGGGTGAACATATTAGAACCCTAAATGAATTGTTTGCACCCGCATCCGCTAGTCCCCCTACTTGCATAGTATTACCAATTAATAATGCAGCCCAATTCGAGATTCGGGCTGCAACAATAAACATGTTACCCAAGTTTCATGGGTTCGAAAGTGAACAACCCTACATTCATCTAAACAAATTTTTGACAATTTGTCAAACGTTTAGAAATCAAAATTTAGATGAAGAGGGTATTAAATTAAGGTTATTTTCCATGACTTTAGAGGATCGTGCTGCTGCATGGCTGTATTCCCTAGCTTCAAATTCCATCACATCATGGGAACAACTATCTAGGAAGTTCATGGCTAAGTTCTATCCCATGGTAAAAACTGAAAAAATTAAGGATGCAATCAGAACTTTTAGAGAAAAATCTGAGGAGGAATTTTCCCAACTATGGGAAAGATTCCATGATCTTTTGGTCAAGTGCCCCCACCATGGGCTTGACAAGGCTGATCTAGTACATTTCTTTTACAAAGGACTACCTCCGGCACATAGAAACATGATCGAGTCCATGCACAAAGGTAAGTTCATGGACCAAACCCCGGATCAAGCCTATGAATTTCTTGTTGACTTAGCCGAGAACGCCCAAAATTGGAGTAGCTATGGTGAGGAAGTAAATAGAGATGAGTTCGGGTCTAGAAAATCAGGTAATTATAAAATGAAAGCAGACCCAGAACTCAAAAATCTCATGTGGTGAGGAAGTAAATAGAGATGAGTTCGGGTCTAGAAAATCAGGTAATTATAAAATGAAAGCAGACCCAGAACTCAAAAATCTCATGTCCAATCTGGTGACTGGAATGAACAACTTAAGCAAAAAGTTTGATGCTTTCACTGTTTCCACTAGTCCGAGTTCATATAAAGAGTTAAATCCCATCATGAAAGTGGATCACGAGTCACATAGTTTATGTATCTTGTGTAATAGTTCTGAGCATCTAGTGGAGTGTTGTCCTAGTTTATCCAACATTAAGGCTGAGCAGGCAAATGCTCTTAACTCATATAGTGCCTTCAAGAAGCCCACTCATAATTCATTCAGCCCAGTCTACCACCCTGATAATAGGTTCCATCCAAATTTCTCATACAAGCAAAATGAACCTATTCAACATCAAGGTGGTCCACCAGGTTTTCAGAAGAATTTTCCCAGGATAGGTCCATCACAAATAAACCAATCATTGGCTCCACCTATTCCTACTTATAGTGCCCCTATCCCTCAGCAAACTACATCATTAGAAGCCATGATGGCTGACATGATGAAGCAGCAACAAGACTTCATCCAACAGCAACAACAGACCAACATAGCTCAAACCCAGACTAATCAATTCCATGCGCAAGCGATTGCAAAACTTGAGGTTGGTCTGAGCCAAATAGCTAACTCTCTAGGGGATAGGAAGAGAGGTGAATTGCCAAGTCAGCCAATACCTAACCCTAGTAGGCAACAGAATCAAGGACCGAGAGGCCAGTTTCAGATTGATTCTAATGAAAACCCTAACCATGAAGTCCAGACAATTACCACTTTACGGTCTGGCAAGCAAGTGGACAACAAAGTCCAACTTCCTGTGCAAGAAAAAGAAGAAAAGCATGAGCCAAACCCCACCCAGAAAAAGACACAAGAACAGGGAACACAAGGAATAGAGGAGAAACCAATAGAAACTTACACACCTAAGGCTCCCTTTCCTAGTAGACTACAAGACTCAAAGAAAAAATCTCAGTACGATGAAATCATGAAAGGCTTTAAAAATGTCCAAATAAATTTACCCTTCCTAGATGCCATCAGACAGATCCCCTCCTATACAAAATTCTTAAAAGACTTAACCACGGTGAAAAGAAAAACCAGTATTCCTAGGCAAGCTGTGATGGCTGCACAAGCCTCATCTCTTATTCAACAGCAGATTGCCCCAAAATACAAGGACCCTGGTTGCCCCACTGTTGAAATTAAAATAGGAGAAACCATCATTCGGAGAGCCCTATTAGACTTAGGAGCAAGTGTAAACCTATTACCCTATTCTGTCTACACCGAACTAGGTTTGGGGGAATTAAAGCCCACAAACATTACTTTGTCATTAGCAGATAGGACTGTGAAGTATCCTAAGGGAATTGTAGAGGATGTAATTGTAAAGGTAAATGAGTTTTACTATCCTGTGGATTTTGTAGTCCTCGAAACTGAACCAGTGAAAAACCCAGGAAGTCACATCCCGGTAATCCTTGGTAGACCATTTTTGGCCACTTCAAATGCTGTGATCAGTTGCCGAAATGGGATAATGACCTTAGCATTTGGAAACTTGACCGTCCAACTCAATGTCTTTCACAGTAGTAATCAACCATCTGAGATGGACGATTTAGAAGAAATTCACATGATTGAAAACATAATCAACAAGTCCTTCGAGGAGTCAAGTTATTCTGATCCACTAGAAAGATGTTTGGCCCAATTCAGTCAAGATTGTGAGGAAGGAGAGTCGAATCAGGAGGTTAATGCATTACTAGATTCCATTCCTGTAATGGGTACTAGCAGATGGGCTACTAAATTTGAATCATTACCTATACCTGAATCCCAGCTAGTATCTTCAAGTGTCAAACCTCCCAAGCTTGAACTTAAAGATCTGCTTGAAAACCTAAAATATGCATTTCTAGGGGACAACAACACCTTACCTGTTATTATTGCATCAAATTTAACTGAAGAACAGGAAGAGAAGTTGTTAAATATCCTTCAGAAAAATCAAGAAGCGATTGGCTGGTCTATAGCTGATATTAAGGAGATTAGCCCTTCTGTGGTCCAACATAAAATTCATCTAGAAGAGGATGCAAAAACCTCTAGAGAACCACAAAGGCGACTTAACCCAGTCATGAAAGATGTAGTTCTAGCTGAAATCATTAAACTCTTAGATGCAGGGATTATATACCCTATTTCTGATAGCCAGTGGGTGAGCCCAGTTCAAGTTGTACCCAAAAAATCTGGAATTACTGTGATGAAGAATGACCAAAATGAGTTAGTCCCAACTCGAATCCAAACTGGATGGCGAGTGTGCATCGACTACAGAAAGCTGAACGCCATGATTAGGAAAGACCACTTCCCACTACCCTTCATTGACCAAATGTTAGAACGTCTAGCTGGCCACTCTCATTACTGTTTTCTTGATGGTTATTCTGGATATAACCAAGTTCCAATTGCACGTGAGGATCAAGAGAAAACCACATTCACCTGTCCTTATGGCACTTTTGCCTATCGTCGCATGCCTTATGGGTTATGCAATGCACCGGCTACATTCCAGCGGTGTATGATGAGTATTTTCTCCGACATGGTGGAGAAATTTTTAGAAGCTTTCATGGATGATTTTTCTGTATTTGGATCCAATTTTGAGGAATGTCTACACCACTTGACACTTGTTGTAGAACGCTGTAAACAGAAAAACTTAGTTCTTAACTGGGAGAAGTGTCACTTCATGGTAGAATCAGGTATTGTTTTAGGACACATTGTGTCACAAAGGGAAATTGAAGTGGATAAGGCCAAAGTAGAATTAATTGCCAAGTTACCATCTCCCAAAACTGTTAGGAAAGTCAGATCCTTTTTAGGGCATGCGGGTTTTTACCGCCGCTTTATCAAGAATTTCAGTAAATTGTCGAAACCCTTATGCGATTTGTTGGCGAAAGATGCTACTTTTAATTTTTCGCCAATTTGTATAACTGCTTTCGAAAGACTAAAGTCTGAACTAACCTCAGCACCCATCATAAGGTCCCCTGATTGGAATCTGCCATTTGAAATCATGTGTGATGCATCTGATTATGCAATAGGTGCCGTCCTAGGTCAGCAAGTGGGGAAGCTTCCCCACGTGATTCATTATGCGAGCAAAACTCTGAATGACGCCCAACTTAACTATTCTACAACTGAAAAAGAGTTGTTGGCTGTTGTCTTTGCTCTTGACAAATTTCGTCCCTATCTGATAGGATCCAAGGTCCTTATTTATTCTGATCATGCCGCCCTTAAGTACCTTCTCACAAAAAAGGATGCCAAGGCAAGACTCATTCGTTGGATCCTATTGCTTCAAGAATTTGATCTTGAAATACGAGATAAAAAGGGATCTGAAAATGTTGTAGCTGACCACTTGTCCAGATTAATTGTCGAATCATCCGGAGAATCCATGCCTGTGTCCGAGACCTTCCCTGATGAACAATTAATGATGATTTCCCATACCAATGTTCCATGGTATGCTGATGTAGTCAACTATCTAGTTATTGAACGAATGCCCCGTTCATGGACCAAACAAGAGAAATTCCGCTTCCTAGCTCGTGTAAAATGGTATTTTTGGGATGAACCATACTTGTTCAAATACTGTCCTGATCAAATCATCAGACGATGCATCCCTGAACACGATCAAAGGAATGTCCTTTTCTTTTGTCATGACCATGCTTGTGGTGGTCATTTTAGTGGGAAGAAAACTGCTGCAAAAGTTTTGCAGTGCGGATTTTATTGGCCCACACTTTTTCGAGATGCGCATGACTATTGTAAATCTTGCGATCGATGTCAACGATTAGGAAAACTTTCGAGAAAGAATGAGATGCCCCTGAACCCTATCTTAATTATAGAAATTTTCGATGTTTGGGGTATTGATTTTATGGGTCCTTTTCCTATGTCGTTTGGGCATCAGTACATTCTTGTGGCAGTTGACTATGTATCAAAATGGATTGAGGCTATCGCGTGTAAGACCAATGATCACAAAGTGGTGATCAAGTTCCTTAAAGAATCTATCTTTGCTCGTTTTGGCACCCCTCGTGCTATCATTAGTGATGGGGGGAAACATTTTTGTAATAAAATCTTTAAAGCCCTTATGAGAAAGTACAACATTAATCACAAGGTCAGTACACCATATCATCCACAAACAAGTGGACAAGTCGAAATTTCCAATCAGGAGATCAAGACCATCCTTGAAAAAACTGTTCATACATCTCGGAAGGATTGGTCTCTTAGGCTAACAGATGCACTGTGGGCATATCGGACGGCTTACAAAACACCAATTGGAATGTCTCCATATAGAACTGTCTATGGCAAGGCCTGCCATTTACCTGTTGAGTTAGAGCACAAGGCCTATTGGGCTATTAAACATTTAAATTTCGATCTTGACAAAGCAGGAGAACATAGGAAGCTTCAACTCAATGAGCTTGAAGAAATTAGAAACGATGCTTACGAGTGTGCCAAAAAGTACAAAGATCGCATGAAGATCATGCATGATAAAATGATCATTCGTAAGGAATTTCACCAAGGACAAAAAGTCCTTCTATATGATTCTCGATTACATCTATTCTCTGGAAAACTTAAATCTCGCTGGACTGGCCCATACACAGTAGAGAAAGTGCACCCGCATGGTGCAGTAGTAATATGCAATACCAAGGATGGTAGGTCCTTTCAAGTCAATGGACATCGTTTAAAACCATACCTTGAGTATCTGAGTCCAGAAGTTGAGGAGACACTTCTGACCGACCCTGTTTATCATGAATGAATTAGAATTGTCTGGCTGAAGACATAAAACTTAGCGCTCTTGGGAGGCAACCCAACATATAAATATCATCTATAAAAAAAAAAAATTACTAACATGTAGGTTTGGGGGATTTTGCCCCAATTTTCAATTTACCCACCCATATCAGGTAACCTCTCCTCTGTCCTCTTACTGCTTTAAATTTTCTTTAACATTGAGGACAATGTTAGATTTAGGTTTGGAGGTATTTTTACGCATTTGAAATTTTATAAAAAAAAATTAAAAAAAAAGTTTTTAGTTAAAGTTTTTGAAAAAAAAAGTAGGTATATATATATATATATATATATATATATATATATATATACACAACACACAAGGTATATAAAATCTAAGAGCCCAATGACTAGTTGGAAGTAGTGCAAAGTGAGTTCTTTTTATTAAGTTCCTTTTAGTGAGTTGTAAGCTAATTAGTGCTTTGAATTTCACAACACATCTGGCCTGCATTTTCTAAGGTATAGGTTCGATATTGTGTTGAGAATATGGTAGCAACCTCGAATCCTGATGAACCATCTTTTTCTGATCCAAAAAAAAAATGGTGGATTTAGTCAGGTACATCGAAAAGGGCTACCTATTGTCAAAGGTCAGCGGGCTTGTGATGAGGAACCCGAGCATGGGTCCGTAGGGGAGTCTTGATGCCCGACACCTCATGCCAACTGGTGTGAGAATTGTCGACTAATTGCTCGCTACATGGAGGAATCATCACAGGAGTAAAAGTGCATAATATATACATTATCATTTCTCTTTAATGCAAAAAAAAATGAAAAAAAAAATGTATATTGATCTTAAGAAAGACAATAGTGTGAAAGCCGTCGTTGTAAAAATTCGAGTAAACTGGAATATTACAGATAAAGCCCATAAGGTATTAAAGTAAACATCCACAGCTCTCGAAATCCTGCAGAAAAGATGATTTTGAATCAGCAAATAGGTCTTGTCCGATAAATTCTTGGAAACTACTAATATTAGCGATATTGTGGAGATCCAAAACCTTAGCTTGTGCATGGTCCAAACTTCACTGAGCACTCAAGTATAAATAAGTCTTACAACTTCCTAACGGAAAACTTAATAACTTCAACTTAAAGTACATACTAACCTAGAAATTGGGCTACTTAGTAATTAAAACCTTGTGTGCTTTTGAAATTCTTATCAGTTATGTACTTGAAATAAGACTTTCATTTCACAAACCAAATTTTATTTTGGGATTGAAGTTTGTGGGTAACTTCACTGCAAACCCTCACGAGACAACACTCGTCCACTAGGGTAACCTAGGGGTTTAACGGCTTGTTGCACATGCTAAGTGCAATCGTAATGCTCTACAAAAGTGAGTATTTATCTTAGGATATTTATATAATAAATAACACTTTTGCTCTCTCATTTTATCATTTTCGCACTGAATTGCTAGAGACTAGCAATAAGCTAGTTGGGGGCTGTGATGAGAGCACAAAAGTGCGACCTACATGTTACTAAAATTAGTGTTATTGTTAACCGATAATGATAAATTCACTGGATTAATATTATATTTGGGTTTAACATAGATTAGTATAAATTAGAGATAAAATGCATATTGAGTACAAATTTGACTTCAAATCGGGTCCGAGTCGGGTTCGGATCCGAGTCGGGTTTGGGTCCGAATCGGGTCCATTTCTTTTGTGCTTTTGGAAAATAATTTTGGGCAAATCTAAATTGGCTATATCATAACTATAAGGTGCTGGGTGACCCATGACTTGAAAGAATTGCACTTGACCTCCAGCCAGAATAGATGACCCGTCTACAAGCCAAATTTCATATCACACTATTTTTTTCTATTGGATGGAACTTGGTGTCTCCCAGCTCCTTCCAACGCAGCTATCCTCCTTCCCTATTCAAGCCGTGATCCAAGCTCCCAGCGATCGTGTCCGGCTCCTCGCACCAGCCCGCCTCTCAACCAAGGTCCAAAGAAGGAATACCGAGCCGGAATCCCAGCCTCCGACGCCCCATCCGAGCTCCAACAATCATCGACGCCTTCCTTCCGTGATCCCGAAATCCCAGCACCATTTTCGCTCCTACCATCCGCGTTTCTCCCACCGCGTGCCAGCAGCCCACCTTCCGCTTCAGCTCCCAGCAGCACCCGAAGAAGGAAGCCCCAGCGTCCACGGCGTCCTCCCATCGATCTCGGATCGCCTTCCATTCCATGTGCGATCTCGGATGATCGCTTCTTCCATTTCAGCGCGTCCCCAGCCGTGATCCACTCCTCCGCATTCTTCTCCCAGCAGCCGTCCACGAAGCTTCCGCCCATGATCAGCGATCCAGCCTGCTCCCAGCGCCCGGATCTCGTCCGTGATCGACTCCTCCCCGCGTCCTCACCGCGTCTGCCATATCCCTTCCGCATCAGGCGTCCGTCCGCGGCTGTAAGAGGAGAAGGAAGAAGAGGAAGGGGGGTGTTCTCGGTTTTGGGGTTGAGGCCAAGAACCAGGGAAGGAGGGAAGAGCTCGGCTGGTTTTTGTCCAAGGAGAGGGGAACGTTCTGTTTGTGAGAGAAGAAAGAGGGGAAGAGTAATGCTCTGTTTTCAGATTTGAAAACAAAGCATCACGCTTCCTTAGTTTTTTTTTATTGTTTTTGTTTGTTTATTTTTTTTTAGAAGTTATGTTTTTAATTTGTGTATTAGTGATTTTGGGCATTATGTTGTTCCTATTTCTTTAGTTTAATTGAGAGCAATGTTTTAATTTTTTTAGTAAGAGTTTTATTTTGAAACATGTTATTTTGGGTTTTTTAGATTTAGTTTAAATAAGAGTTTTATTTATGCTAAAGTTTTTAATTTATGTTGTTTTTAATTTCTGTTCCTCAGATTCTGTAATCTTTCTTTAATACATTAAAATTTCTTTCATGAAATCGATGTTCTAGTCTTCAATATTCCTAGCACTGTTTTCATCCATTTTAGTTCAGAGCTTTCTTTTTTATTAAATATATAAATGCTTTTTAAATCTAAGTATATGTCCTCTAGTTGATTTCAATAAAAAATAATTCTCTGGTAGACCAGGAAATCAGTCAATATCTCCGACATAATGTTTTTTCTTCCATCATTCAAAAGTCGATTTTGAATCCAAGTGAATGTTCTAATTTTTATGCAACTCCAATCGCCTCCCTGTGGATCGACCTCTTACAACCGCTATTCTTCGAGTAGAACAGGTAAGAGTAAAAATTTAAATTTAACTTTTGTTCGTCGGTTCTAACAACGATCTGTTTAGCATATTTTTAGTTAGACAGGAATCGGACGAACATGTTCCTACACTGTGGACTCGAGACTCGTCCATCCATAAGGAAAGCGATATGTGCACTGATATCATCGGATCGATCACCGTCCTCATGACAATCCATCGATTAGGAGCATTTAGAAATTAATTACTAATGACACATGGCTCAAATTCTCAACTCTTGAGAATATGCATCATCATCTTATTAATTCCTTGGACGATTCATAGACACATATACAATATGAATGAAAAAGATGCATATTTATTAATCAATAATAATAAAGTCAAGAACAAAACTATGTCCCAGAATTAATAATGTGTCAGCCAGATTAGCTTCTAGGGCATAAATCTAACATGTTTCTGATGACCTTCTTATTCTGCGCATCCTAGAACTTGTAACCAAAATCATCTGTGCCATATCCAACGAAGAAACACTTTCTAGACTTTACAGCTAGCTTGTCTCTTTGTTCTGCATTGATATGCACATAGAAGATATATCCAAAGACCCTCAAGTGTGACAAATTTACTATTTTTTCTATCCACTCTTCTTCAAGCAATTTGCAATCTAGGAGAACCGACGGACCTCTGTTTATCAGATACGTTGCAGTGTTGACTGCCTCAGCCTAAAACATCTTGGGCAAACTAGCATGGATCCTCATGCTATTGGCTCTCTCGTTCAGGGTTTTGTTTATGCGCTCAGCCACCCCATTTTGCTGCGGTGTGCTCAGTATTATCTTCTCCATTCAGATTCCATTCACTGCACAGAATTTCTTGAACTCACTGCTGTCATACTCACCACCATTGTCAGACCTTAGTTGTTTTATTTTTGCACTAGACTCATTCTCCACCAGACTTTTCCACCTTTTAAAAGTGACGAACACCTTTGATTTGTGCTTCAGAAGATAAATCCAAACCTTTCTGGTAGAGTCGTCAATAAATGTGACATAATAGTGTGAGCCTCTAAGAGATGCAACTGGCGAAGGCCCCCACACATCTGTGTGTACAAGCTCTAGCTTTTCTATATTCGGTGTTCTTTCACTCTTTGAGAAACTGACCTTTTTCTGCTTCCCAAATATGCAATCTTCATAGAGATCTACATCAACAGTTTTCAGATATGCTAACTTGTTCTTCTTCACCATTATCTTCATACCTTTCTCACTCATATGTTTGAGTCTATAATGGCAAAGACTACTATATGCTCCTGTCTCTACCAATGCCACCGTATCCTTGGTGTCGTTGGTCATGTAGAGTGTCCCCAACTTGTTCCCACGTGCTATCACCATAGCTCCTTTGGTGATTTTTCATGAACCACCTACAAAGGTAGCAATATACCCTTCGCTACCAAGCTGCCCAACAGAAATCAAATTTCTCTTCAGGCTTGAAACATGCCTCACATTCTTCAGCTTCCATATTGACTGATTCAGCATTCTGATATGAACTTCACCTTTTTCCATAATATCTAAAGTCTCATCATCAGCGAGATAAAACCTTTTTGAAGTCTCCTGCAGTGTAATTCAGCATACACTCCTTCCATGAGGTAGAATGAAACGAAGCTCCAGAGTCTAGGATCCACGACTCCATAGGATTGTCCACACTGAGAATCAGAGCATCGTTGACTTCATTTGTGGTTGCATTCACGGATTTCTCGTTCTACCTCTTGCTTGGATTCTTTTTCTGAGCCAACAATTCTTCCTCGTGTGGCCCTTCTTGCCACAATGCCAGCAGTCATCACCTTTTGATCTAGACTTGCTCCTCCTTTTAGACTTTGATCTGCCACGATTTTTACTGTGCTGCACAATTCTTCCTCTGCCTTCTGATGTGTTCAGGACCAAACCAGAGCACACGCCAGACTCTCTCCTTCTAATATCTTTGCTGAGTATCAGATTTTGGACCTCCTCAAACTTCAGCTTGTTTGAACCGTAGGAACTGCTTACAGCTGTCACCGTTGTACCCTAACTTCTGGCAAAGAGGATAGAAGAATTAGGGCACAAACTTTATCCTCAAAACTGATCTCCACCGAACTCAACTGGCTCATAATTAGATTGAACTCGTTGATGTGATCCATAACTGAGGAACCTTCACTCATCTTCAGATTGAATAAACGGCGCATCAGGTACACCTTGTTGGAGGTCGAGGGTTTCTCATGCATATTCGACAGTGCTTTCAACAAATCCACTATTGTCTTCTCTTCCAAAATGTTGAACGCGACGTTTCTGGCCAACCTCAAGCGAACAACTCCTAAAGCCTGACGATCCAATAAATTCCAGTCGGCCTGTGACATATCTTTCGGTTTCACACCTTCAAGAGGTAGATGAAGCTTCTTCTGATACAGATAATCTTCGATCTGCATCTTCCAGAAACTGAAGTCTTTGCCGTCAAATCTGTCAATCTTGACCTTGCCTTCTTCAGCCGCCATTGCTCTCACTTTTTCCTTCGAACCAGATGCTCTGATACTAGTTGTTAGGGGTTGCGGAATACAAGGGATAATAGGAAAAAGAAGAAGAACACGGCAAAATAATAGCACACGCACAAGACATACAAATTTATGTAGTTCAGAGTCTCTTGCTCCTACGTCCGAAATTTACAGAGTTTCAGGAGATGAGAACAAACTCTCTTTCTCACAACAAATAATCTCTCTCAAGATGAACAACATGTCGTCTTCCTGATGCACACTAAGAACAAACTGTTCAACTACCTCCTTTGGATGCTTGAATCTCTTTTTGGAACCTCTTGTTGATGAGTTCTAGGGTTTCTCTAGGTTGTCACACACTACCTCGTGTCCCTCAAGAAGTCTATATATACCTACTGATCTCTTACTTTGATTAGAACTCAAAAAATCTTGACTTGGATCCGGTTTACAACTCAGCCTCGCGTAAAAATCGTGCTCGAGTCGACTCCGCAGTTCTGTGAGTCGACTCGTGAAACAGTTGACAGAAAATGTCTCTTTGTCTGTCTGTGGGAGTCGACTCCTGCAGATCTCGAGTCGACTCCACCACTGTGGGAGTCGACTCCTCCAAATCTACGGTCGGCTCCAAGACTGTGCTAAGTCTGCCTGCGTGCTGGAGTCGACTCCAAGTCTGCTGGAGTCGACTCCTGACCCTACTGAAGGTTTTTTCTTGCTGATTCAACTTTGAATCTTCTCGAACTCTTCTCGGCTTGTCTTCCTTGATCCTCTACCACCATAGTGCACATAGGGGTCTTGAAAAAGGGAATTGATTAGGCTCTACAACCCAACATTTTCCCACATCTGCCACATGAGTTCTTCACTGGATTCATCGCGCCGCAAACGTCGGATCACGTTGAGGGCCTTCGCGCAATGCGCACTGCAAAGAGAAAGGGAAATCTGAGTTCCTTTCTCTATTTTCTTTCCCGCGGTTCTCACCCAAAAGAAAGGGGTTCCTCCCTCTCAGTTTCACCAGATAAAGGGGAAAAACCTCTACGGCGGGTTCCTGATAAGTGCTTAATAATCTATAATTTAGTTATCTTTCCATAGCACTTATCAATGTTTTTAAACTGATAAATATATATTTTACCATAAAATTAAATAAACATTGAAATGAATTTAAAATATGGTAAGAAGTAAATAATTCTTTTCTCAAAACAGACTCTAAACTTGTCTCTCTCTTGGTTATAATCTTTCATGAAAACATATAAGGAGGAGATTGTGTTGACCCGGTTTAGTAACCTGATGGGATTGTAATCGAGCTAAGGGTATAATTAAATGGGTTTTGGTCCTGATTCGATCGAAAGTTATAATTAATTATGTATGGGGCAAAAGTTTGATTAACCCTTTTTATTAGGTCACGGTCCGGTTTTTAGTCTTATCTGGTCGAGTTCGATCTGAAGCAGCTTAGTAAGAATTAAATTTAAAAGACATTGGGCTCGAGAACAAGTTCAAGCAACTCAACGATCATGACCCACCGCAAATCCAAAGCCAATTTCCAACCAACTCGTTACCTGCCTTCATATAAAATTCATAATAATAATAATAATAACTAGATATTCACTATTCACTGTTCATATGAACAGTGTTAAAATAAAAATAAAAAATAAAAAAATAAAAAAATAAAATGCCGAAAACACTGTTCATATGAATAGTGTTCGTGAAAACACTGTTCATGTGAACAGTGTTAGAGAAAAAAATAAATAATACATAATAATTAAATAAATAAATAAATAAAATAAAAAAATTGGGAATTCACTGTTTATCTTCTCCTTCCCAGCCTTGCATCAGGGCCGTCCACCTTCCTCCCGTCGATCTCGCGTCGTGCCCACCGCGTTCATGCCATCTCCTCTTCCGGATTTCCAGCTCCTCCGCCATCAACCACGTGCGGCATCTCCTCTTCCGGATTTCCATCTCCACGCCGTGACCAGCGCCTCCGCACGGCTGCTATTCCGGGCGTCCGAGACAAGCTCCGCATGCTCCCAGCGTATCACGCCATGGATTCGGCCACCTCCTTCTTCCGCTCCTCCCAGCAATGCGTCCCAGCCGCTCTCGGAGTCAGCCATCCTTCCGTATCAGGCGTCCGGCGATCCCGCATCCATTCCTTCCACGGTCCAAAGAAAGAAGTCGTCCGGAGCGTTCTTCCCAGCCATCCCGCAACCAAATCTCCTCCATGATCAACGCTTCCAGCATCCCATGAGATCAGGCATGAGCCCAAGCATCAAGCCGTCCCCCTCTTCCGGATTTGAGCCATCCATCCGCGATCTGTCCTCCGCTTCTTCTTCCGCGATGCATCCGGAGCCAGCCATCACGTTGATCCCACGGCTCCTCCCATCGAGTATCCCGGATTTGCATCCCCACCGGCACGCTCCCAAGGGATCCATCATCGGGTGAGAGGGTCTAT
The DNA here is from genome assembly GCF_051530095.1 of Phoenix dactylifera. Classification (NCBI taxonomy): domain Eukaryota; kingdom Viridiplantae; phylum Streptophyta; class Magnoliopsida; order Arecales; family Arecaceae; genus Phoenix; species Phoenix dactylifera. The sequence continues at coordinate 32,913,304 of NC_143193.1, read as the reverse complement.
ATGAAGGAGCCATCGGCAAGAAGGGAGGGGGGGAGCTCGGTTGAGAAAACAGGGGAGACCCCCTGTTTCGGTGAAAAGAAGAAGAAAACCGAGAGGGAAGAAGAGAAAAAGAAATAAAGAAAAGAGAGAAGGGAGGGGGAAAGAGAATAGTTTTGGATATTTTGGAAAAAATGGGAGGTGATCAATTTCATTTGAATATGGGAGATCGTCCGGAAGCCATGCTCGGCTAAACGTCTAGTCTAGGGCTGGATGAAGCCCTAGCAATGTTACAGGGCATTGTAGTTCTTATTTTCTTTATTATTTTGGAGCTTGTTTAAATTCTTATTATCAATGAAAAATCCTTTTATTATGTTTAAACTTTGAGCATGCTATTTATTATTAATGTTTGCTAAAGTAGTCTAAGATGATCCATACCTAGGAAGATGAGGTGTACTGCACCCTAGGTTAGCATAATTAGGTAGACACTTCATGCTACACCGAAGATGGATCTTCCTAACACTATTTATGCTTTTATTTTAAAAGGCTTGTAGCCAATATTGCATGCCCCTCCAAAAGATAAAAAAATAAAGAACACAAACCCTGATGCAATGCTATGTGGTGGACTCCAAACCCTAGATCCATTTATTCTGATAAATTCTAATTCGCACTCATAGTTTAATTTAGTTAAATCAAGTTAGCAAATTCTTCTTCTTGATTTATTTTAAAAGAAAAATAACTTATTCTACAATCCCTGTGGACCGACACCCGTAATCACTATCCTACAGGGTACGTGCTATTGCGTGGTTTATTTTCAAAATTGAAAGAACCGATCAGATCCTCCACCACCCGTCACACCCGCGACCACCATCACTCCTGCTCGCCGCCGTAGGCCAGCTGCGGCCACCACCCTGAAGTGAGGTCAAGTCTCCATCCTCCCTCTCGGTTGTCATAGAGAAAAAGGAAGGGCCCCCGCCGCCAGATTTCTCCTTCTGCCCATCGCCTTCAACGCCAACTGCCACCCCACCTCGCAGCGCCACTAACTCACCACCAGAGATCATCACATCCCCGCGAGAGCGCCGCCTCCCCAAGTGTCTCGCGTCTACCACCAGCCATCAGTGTCAGGTTCAGAGAGGGGACCGCCGTCGACCTTCGCCGCAGGCCACGAAACCGTGGCCGTGATCTCGCTGCCGCCGCAGGTCGTAAAGCTGCCGTCGTGATCCCTGCCCCGGCCCACAGCTGTCGCCGCGAAGATCGGCATCCTCCCGAACCGTTGGAAGGTTGAAGAAGGTCCTAACGGGTAAGCCTCGAACCCATTAGCCCGCACCCACTAGCCCGGATTCGTTTCATAAAAAAAAAAGAAGAGAGAGTGCATGTGAGCTGCATGTGCCAGCGGTAACGGGTATCAGAGCAGGTTGCGCTCGATAACTGGAAACCCGGTAACCCGGGTCATAACAAAAAAGAGAAAAAAAGCTCCGCACGTGACTGCACGTGCGTGCCAAAAAAAAAGTTACCTCTTCATCTTCCCCGGGCCATGGCCGTCGTCGCTCCACCGCCGTCGTGCCACCGCTACTGGCTGTCTGGTTCCCCGCAGCCACCGTTGCCGAGCCGCATCGTCACCGCATCGGGCACCTTCTTCCCTGCGGCCGACCATAGCGCCGCCCGAACTAGCCGCTCGAGCAGATCACCCGCGGCGCCATCTCTGCCTTGCCGCCCTCGCAGTCACCGCTCGAGCTCCGCCTGCACCACCACCGCGCTGCTTTGCCGCCACCCTCCAGCCACCGCCGCTCTCCATCTCCCTCTTTTGTTTCCGCCAAAGCCCACCGTCGCCTACGGCTTCGCCTCCGCTTTCACCGCGACCCGCCATCCCTCTTCTTCTTTCTCTCATCCCCTCTCCCTTGCCGTTTCCTTCTTTCGGCCGCAGTTCACACGAGCCCCCTCCTCATTCACCTCTCGATCGACCGCAGCACAAAACCCCTCTCCCTCCTCTCTTCCCCTCACCTCTTCCTCCTTCAAACCCTTCACACTCCACCAGTTTGGGCCCCCGCAAGCCCAATAATCTATAGTTCTCTCAGGTCCAGCTGCACCGGCCCATCATCCACCAGCTCCCACACCCAGCAGACGCCAGGCTTGACCAAGTTCTTGAAGCTGCAATCAGGCCTCCGATCCTACTGGATTCAGCCCTAGCTGCAACAACTGAAGAGCCCATCAGCTGCAACCGCATCGATCGTCGCCCTAGCCCACGAGCAAACGATTCTGGTCGTCTGCTCCACGATAGGTGATAGGTTTTCACTTTCTTGGGCTTATTCATTTAATTATGTTCTAGTTCTCTTGCATGATAGTCATATTCTTGAAACTTACTTTTGCTATCAAAATTTAGAATATAGAATCCCTACTTTCAAACCCATCCTATTCATCTTTTAAAATCTAGATATTAAATTAGCACACCCTAGCAACTGAATGTTTCTTTGCATTCTTTGATCAGATTATTTTAGGATTAAAATAACTGTACTACTTGATTGCAATCTAATTTCTTAAATTGAATTATCTTAATCCTTAATTCCGAATAACGAAAGTAAAAATTAGCAACATTTAAATTTTAATTTATTATTGTAAAAACTTGCTGATCTCTAAAATCATAATAAATTGCATGAATAGGCTGTCCTATATCAAATTTGGTCTTGCATCATATTTATTAGGATTTCATTAGTGGCATTGCATTTTACATCATCATACATAGTGTTAACATTGCATGTCAATCCGTAGTGATAAGGAGTACCAAACCGACAAACCTAAGTCCTCCTAGCTACCATGGATTCCGAAGTCCTGAAATTCCTCATGGACTAGTTCGCTGCTATACGAGCTCAAACGGAAGAAATCATGCAAGAGGTTCGTGAGTTCCTGTGGAATTCTAGGATCCCCAAAACCGGCAACCTTCGTTGCAGCTGTAATAACCCCAAAATATTTTTTTTACATAAAAAGGGATAGAATAGTCCTTTAAAATTGATATAAGGGGTAAAATTGGAAGGAATCAAAAGATAATGGCATAGTTGTAGATACGTTGAAGTGGTAAGGGTAAAATTGGAAAAGAATCAAAAGTTAATGGCATAACAGTAGATATGTTGAAGTGTTAGGGATAAAATAAAAATTTAATAATATTAAATAAAGGATGAATAGTGTTTTGATGTGACTTAATTAGGGAGTTTGCTGTGGCTTTTGGATGGAAACCGAGAGAGAGTCACAGAGGGGGGGAGTCTCAGACGGACAGAGAGAAGAAAAAGAAGAAGAGAAAAAGAAAGGAAGAAAAGAAGAGGAAGAAGAAGAAGAAAAAGGAAGGGAAGGAAATCCCGGTTGCGCTGCCAGCTGAAGGAAAAAGTGTAGATCTCCTTCTCCTCTACGCAAGGACCTCGATTTTCAAAAAGAAAAAGGTAAATATCCATCTCTATCTAGTCTTTTGATGACATTAGGCTATACAAAAGGGTGGATGTAGTCTAGAGGGGTCGGATAAGGGTTGTAGAGGTGGTTAAAAGAAGAAGAATCGGATTTCGACAAATTTTTCCGGCACTACGGAAAAACTGTGTCGAAGTCCCAACTTCGGTGAATTATTTCGGAGGTCAAACGGTCTTCGATAGTGATGCATATTACCATTTTGAAATTCTCTATGAGTGTAGAATGTTAGGTAAAAATTTCATCAAATTTGGAGTCTGAAAAGTAGATCAAACCCAGGATGAAGTAACCGGCTGTCGGTCTGGATTACTGTTCATCTGGGTGGGAAAATAGGAGATTTCATGTCATAATAGGGTATTAAGCCTAGATTAAGCTAAGGGGACCTTGTACTCATGCAAAGGAATCCCTAGTATACATAAATGATGAGTTAATTAATAGAAAAAGAAAAAGAGAAAGAAAAGAAAAGATTTAGGGAATGGGGGGAGTTGAATCAATTAAAGTTTCCTATATTATAATTGGCACGTAGATTATGGTCCTTGATACAAGACTAAATGTATTGTAAATGCATGTATCAGTTAGGCAAGAAGTTAGGGAGCAAGAAGAAGAAGCCCCCTACTGCCTACCATAAAGTTTTGGAGGCGTATCGAGGCCGTGCCGGATCGGCAGGTGAGTGGAAGTTTGTACTTTGCACCATGAGCATCCTTAATTTATTTTCATGAATGTCGCCAAGTGTGAATTGATTCCACTTGAGCATATTGATTGATATTGTAGTAGATTCCTCTATAATCTTGATTCTCCATGCTTGATTATTTTGTACATGCATTTGAGGAAACATTGAGAGGAATTACAAGGGGTAGATGAGTAGTTAAATTGGTTCCAAATTGTGAAATGACTTTTTTGTAAATTGATTCCATTTTCTCTATTTCAAAGACTTGTAGAGCCCTTCTTATGGTATATTGAGTTGCATTATACTCCCATGATTCCTCACTCCCAACCCTGATGTTAGTTATGATTGGGTCGTGGCCGAGTGAGTGGTAGTCTTGATTATGCTCCTTTTTAGTAGAGTATTGGGAGGGTGCATTATGGCATTTATGCATGGCTTGGCAGTATCTACAGGACACCTATAGTCGATGGGGTTGAACATCGGCCTGTGTGCACATAGTAGCCTTCTGGGTGGGCGGAGCCTAGTCCCTTCCTATGGGGGACACGGCCCTAGGCGTAGGATCGGCCGGTCCTACGACTTATATTCTGTTTGCCGCCGGGCATAGTAAGACCCCGCGAGGTGCAGTATGGCTTTCCGCGGATGTAGAATTCCCGCGAGGTGTCGTTTAGTATATAGATGTGAGATGGATTTCTGTTCTGAATACTGGCCAGCATTTACATTATCAGTATAGTGTCTTATCCTGCATATGCATGTGACAGTAGGGAGTTGTTGCTGGTTCGCCTGGGGCGTAAAACCCACCTCCCGATAGCTGTCTAGCATTTACATTATCGATATGGTGTCTTATCCTGCATATGCATGTGACAATAGGGAGTTGTTGCTGGTTCGCTTGGGGCATAAAACCCACCTTCCGACAGCTGTCTAGTGATGATTTCGCATATTGACATCCTGATTTACATATTGGTGTGTTGTCATATTCTATGTATGCATATGGCAGTAGGGAGTTGTTGTGGTTCGCCTGGGGCGTAAGACCCACCTTCCGATAGCTATTTATCAATGATTCAGCATATTGACACCTGATTTGTATGTTCCAGCATTATGATCTGTTGAGCATATTCATGAGTAGCATATATGTTTACTTGATTATTCCATATATGCTTCAGATGAGTTGATATCGATTGTGGTGATATTGATGATTTACTCCATATTCTCTATGTTGAGATGATGTTCATCTTGTTATTGATCTTGAGATTTCACCTCGAGCCATGATTATATCTGGTCTCATGTGCATAGTACTCTCTACTCCACTCACTGAGTATTCATATACTCACTCCCCAGTTTGGTGTTTTTAATTGCAGGGCAGGTATTGTATAGAGAGGAGCAGGGTTAGAGATTGCCTGCTAGCTGTGCTGCTCCATAGTATAGTATAATGTAGGTAGAGGTTTATACCCTTTTGGTGTATTATAAACCTTCTGTTGTATATAGTGTATAGTTACAGTCATAGATCCTGTTGTGGATATGGGTTTGACCATGGATGGAATGGGAACCAGATTTTTATACAGATGAGTTATATGCTTGTGATGATGTATTGATATATATTGTCCAGGTTCATTATGTGACAGATTATGTGATTGCTGCTCTGACAGGGAGTGTTGTTGTATGTATTGAGATAATCCTGACAGGTCGCTATAGGAAAAGTGATCGTTTTGTGCATGTATCATGCCAAAATTTTCAAGATTTATTGATGATTGATAGGTAGTAGGGTTCTACGCGGTGGCTGGTGGCCTTATGCCTACCCGCACCCTAGGACCGTCGCGGCGGCCCACTGGGAACGGAGCGGGGGTCGTGACAAGAGGTGGTATCAGAGCAAAGGTTAAAGAAGAGTCCTGTCAGAGCAATAGGATGAGTTAGGATTAAGTATAGGATTATACTATGGAGCATAGGATTTTTCTGTATATTAATTTATGAGTTATTTACAATTCAGTTAAATATATTATGACTCAGTGTATAACGACCGCCCTTTCTTTTTGATTCTTTTAGAGACATATAAAGAATACCTCCAAGGAGAGGACCTGCTCGTCCTGGAAGGAGGATGGAGCCAGATATAGCATTGGATGCGGGTTCTGCACATGTCGAGCCCCAAAGAGAAAAATCTCCTCCTGCTGATAGACGGAGGGTTAATGATCAAGGAGAGGTAGGAAGTAGAGATGCATTGATGGAACAGTTACTAGCGGAAAATCAGGCTCTGAGAGCAGATTGCTCGGGGAAAACCTCCTGCCCCGTCAGTAGTATCCATCTCACCTCCTGTACCTGTGCCAAGAAGTTTGGCCAGGCAGGCTCTAGATGATGAGGGGATTACTGTACAGAAATTTCTTAGGCTCAGAACCTCGGAGTTTAAGGGGGAAGAAGGTGAAGATCCTCAGAGATTTCTGGAGGAGACTGAAAAGATGATACGGAGACTGCCCTATTCTGATGCAAGAGCTATAGAACTTGTAGGGCTTACAATGAAGGAAGATGCCTGGGACTGGTACCAGAGACAAGTGGAGGACAGATTGTACAGTAGGAATCCTTCAACCTGGGAAGAGTTCAGGCAAGCAGTGATGGATGAGTTTTTGTCTCCGGCTGAGAGGCAAAATCGGGCTCTTCAGTTTGAGCGTATCTGAGTACGCTCGTGAGTTCACTAGATTGGGGAAGTATGCTCCTTACATCATCCCCACTGAAGCTGCCAGGATAGAAAAATTCAGGCGGGGTCTGATTTTCCCGCTTTATAATGCAGTACTGGCAGTAGAGGTCCCCACCTTGTCTAGGCTGAAGCAGATGCCCGGAATGAGCGTATCTGAGTACGCTCGTGAGTTCACTAGATTGGGGAAGTATGCTCCTTACATCATCCCCACTGAAGCTGCCAGGATAGAAAGATTCAGGCGGGGTCTGATTTCTCCGCTTTATAATGCAGTACTGGCAGTAGAGGTCCCCACCTTGTCTAGGCTGATAGATAAAGCAAAATAGTGGGAGACCAGAAACAAAGAGGAAAGAGCTGAAAGAGAACAGAGGAAAACGAGTGTGGGGAAGGAGCAAAGCAGTAGAGGTAGATATGAGGGAGTAGATCTCTCGGAGGGCCCGACGGAGCAGTCTGTACACTTAGCTCCACCTGCCCCACGTAAGAGGAAATGGAGAGGAAGAGGTCAATCACAAGATACTTTTCTACCATCAGTACCTCGTCCTCCAGTCACTATAGCAAGAACTGAATCCGGGTTCCAATCATGGCCAGTGTGTGGCATATGTGGGAAGCAGCACCCTGGCAGATGCAGAATGGGCCTGGGAGTGTGCTACAGATGTGGACAGCCGGGTCATTTTGCCAGAGAATGCCCGCAGGGTGCCACCCAGCAGTTTGTGCCTTTGGCATCCTACCTTTCTGTGCAGATGGACAGGCCTAGTAGTAGGGAGCCTGTAGGCAGAGGCAGAGGTCAAGCACAAACATCACAGCAGAGTGCTGGACCATCTCAACTGTCAGCTCCAGTAGGCAGAGGACAAGGAAGGGTGTTCACGGTAAATCCACAGGAGGCAGAGGCATCGAATGTAGCTGTGACAGGTATGCTCCTCATTGATAAGATTAAAGCTAGAGTGCTATTTGATTCTGGAGCTACCCATTCATTTGTGTCCCCTTATTTTGCTAAAAAGTTAGCTAAGGATAAGATATTAATGCATATTCCCTTAGCTATTAGTACACCTGTAGGGGATAGTATAAAAGCGAAGTATGTGTATCCTACCTGTGTGGTAGAGATAGAAGGTAAAACACTCCCAATTTATTTGATTTCCAATACCACACCGAGCAGAATATGAAGAGCAGATACACTCACCCCTTTGAGTAATCAGGTAATTTACTCTTTTAAATTCGAGGACGAAGTTTATATAAGGGGGGAGGATGTAATAACCCCAAAATATTTTTTTTATATAAAAAGGGATAGAATAGTCCTTTAAAAGCGATATAAGGGGTAAAATTGGAAGGAATCAAAAGATAATGGCATAGTTATAGATGCGTTGAAGTGGTAAGGATAAAATTGGAAAGGAATCAAAAGTTAATGGCATAACAATAGATATGTTGAAGTGTTATGGGTAAAATGAAAATTTAATAATATTAAACAAAGGGTGAATAGTGTTTTGATGTGACTTAATTAGGAGGGCTTGCTGTGGCTTTTGGATGGAAACCAAGAGAGAGTCACAGAGGGGGGGAGTCTCAGACGGACAGAGATAAGAAAAAGAAGAAGAGAAAAAGAAAGGAAGAAAAGAAGAGGAAGAAGAAGAAGAAAAAGGAAGGGAAGGAAATTCCGGTTGCGCTGCCAGCTAAAGGAAAAAGTGTAGATCTCCTTCTCCTCTACGCAAGGACCTCGATTTCCAAAAAGAAAAAGGTAAATATCCATCTCTATCTAGTCTTTTGATGACATTAGGCTATACAAAGGGTGGATGTAGTCTAGAGGGGTCGGATAAGGGTTGTAGAGGTGGTTAAAAGAAGAAGAATCGGATTTCGACAAATTTTTCCGGCACTACGGAAAAACTATGTCGAAATCCCAACTTCGGCGAATTATTTCGGAGGTCAAACAGTCTTCGATAGTGATGCATGTTACATTTTGAAATCCCCTATGAGTGTAGAATGTTAGGTAAAAATTTTATCAAATTTGGAGTCTGAAAAGTGGATCAAACCTAGGATGAAGTAACCGACTGTCGGTCCGGATTACTGTTCATCCAGGTGGGAAAATAGGGGATTTCATGTCATAATAGGGTATTAAGCCTAGATTAAGCTAAGGAGACCTTGTACTCATGCAAGGGAATCCCTAGTATACATAAATGATGAGTTAATTAATAGAAAAAGAAAAAGAGAAAGAAAAGAAAAGATTTAGGAAATGGGGGAGTTGAATCAATTAAAGTTCCCTATATTATAATTGGCACGTAGATTATGGTCCTTGATACAAGACTAAATGTATTGTAAATGCATGTATCAGTTGAGCAAGAAGTTAGGGAGCAAGAAGAAGAAGCCCCCTACTGCCTACCATAAAGTTTTGGAGGCGTATCAAGGCCGTGCCGGATCGGCAGGTGAGTGGGAGTTTGTACTTTGCACCATGAGCATCCTTAATTCATTTTCATGAATGTCGCCAAGTGTGAATTGATTCCACTTGAGCATATTGATTGATATTGTAGTAGATTCCTCTATAATCTTGATTCTCCATGCTTGATTATTTTGTACATGCATTTGAGGAAACATTGAGAGGAATTACAAGGGGTAGATGAGTAGTTAAATTGGTTCCAAATTGTGAAATGACTTCTTTTGTAAATTGATTTCATTTCCTCTATTTCAAAGACTTGTAGAGCCCTTCTCATGGTATATTGAGTTGCATTGTACTCCCATGATTCCTCACTCCCAACCCTGATGTTAGTTATGATTGGGTCGTGGCCGAGTGAGTGGTAGTCTTGATTATGCTCCTTTTTAGTAGAATATTGGGAGGGTGCATTATGGCATTTATGCATGGCTTGGCAGTATCTACAGGACACCTATAGTCGATGGGGTTGAACATCGGCCTGTGTGCACATAGTAGCCTTCTGGGTGGGCGGAGCCTAGCTCTTTGACTCTGATCTCCTGGAGCATTACGACAGCCGGTCAGACCTTGATGGGATCGAGTTTTTTTCACTTGGAAGGAGTTGATGGGGACATCAGAGTCCTTCATTTCGATGATCGTGCCTTTAGAGCCACTCGCTCGCATTCGCACTAGAGATTGGCATCATTATGGCTGAGAGATGCTCTTGAGCCACCAGATTAAGTCGGGCCCTGGATTAGGTCCAATCTAGTTTGCATCATTTTTACTTTCAGCATTTTGCTTTTATTTGATCGAGTCAATTTGGTCATTTGCTTTTATTTAAGTCAAGTCAATTTGGTCAGTTGTTTATTATTGAAGTCAATTGAATTAGCTGTTGAGTTATTGGATCAATTTTGGTATGTAATCAATTGGTTGACTTAGTCAACTGATTGAGAATCCAATTTTAGTATATCGTCAATTGTTTGACCTGATGTAAGGTATATATAAAGGCCACCCATCTCATAAATTAGGAAAGTTGAATGATTGAATAAAAAAAATCCTAACCTTCTTTCTGTGTCTCTATAATCTCTTCTTCCTGCGTCTCTATAATCTCTTCTTCCTCCTCCTTTCCTTTTCCTTCTTCTTTTTCTCTTCTTCCTGCAGTGGTCCTCCATCAACTTGGTATCAGAGCGTAGTTTTATATCAAATTTGGTATTAAAGCTTGGTTCTATATAAGATATTTGGGAAAAAAATATTCCTTAATAATATCCCTGGCCGATCCCGTGAAAAGAGGATCCAAGTTAGAATCCATACAGACGCACCGATCTTGGGTAAAACCTGGTTTGATCCGGTCTGGCAGACTTACATTGTCCAGCGACTCTTAACTCTGCCGACTCGCACGAGAAGTGGAAGCCAAATTTCCTTTATCCTGCCGGCTAGGCTACCACTTTGCAGGGCCAGCTGTCAAAATTTTCAGTCGCAAGGGTTCTCCTGCGCCGTGGGTTCTCTAAAGTTTTAGAGGGGAGGAGAGAGACAGAGAGAGAGAGAGAGAGAGAGAGGGGGAAGGGATCAAGCAAGATGGCGGAGGAAGCGGTGACTGTTGCCAGGCCTTCGGAAGAGAAGGGGAGAGAAAGGGAAGGCGAGCTGCCGGAAGAGCTGGAGGAGGGCGAGATCGCAGAGGTCGGCGCGGCGGAACCGCCGGTGGAGCGGCGGGTTGACATTGGGGGACCCCGTCCCCACCCCCTGGAGCACTCCTGGACCTTCTGGTTCGACAACCCCTCCGCCAAAGCCAAGCAGGCCGCCTGGGGCAGCTCCATCAGACCTGTCCACACTTTCGTCACCGTCGAAGACTTCTGGAGGTGAGCATGTTGGCATATTCGGCTCCCCAGAAGCAATCTTCACCCACTATGTCGAGGTTTTCTATTGTTTAGATGTCATTCTTTGTATTCTTGCTGCTATAACTGGTTTAATTTGTAGAGATGTCTTGGATATCCAACTGTTCTTACAAGAGCCTTTGAGATTCGTCGAAGAAATGAAGTCCCAGACTCAGATTGGAAATCTTCTTTCGTGGTTATATGTTGAAGCGTCAGGTTGCTTGTGGTTTTTCCTGGGAGAGTAGTGAAGATCAATTTGCCGAGTGGCCCGATTTCTATGCTTGAAACTATCTCTTTGTAGAATCATTACTTCATATCATCTATAAAATATAGGGCCTCCAGGTCCATTTATTTTACAAAAGAAACAGAGGGCACTGATGTTCCGTGGTTGAATGGATAATCATCTTTACTTCTCGATTCTTAGTTTCGTGTATTGTGTACGTATAATCATTGCTAGGAGCTGACAGGAGGAAACTGCGGGTTTTGGTTTTTTAAGTGCTGATATGGACTCAAGGATTTGAAATAGGTATAGAATCAGATACAGTATTTGTATTTAATTGGAAATTATGTTAATGGAATAATGTTTATATTTATTCTTGCTTGTTTCAAGCAAAGGATCATGTCAGATTGTTGATGATCTATAGAGTAGTCCAGATCATTGACTTGCATGGGAATCATAACATGGTACTCCAGATGATTGACTTGCATAGGGATCACGACATAATACTCTATATTTCATTTGCATTACCTCCTTCTAATCTATTTCATAAATTTACTGTAATAGATGTCCCTTAAGACCTAAATGACCTACTTAAATTTAGCTAGGGATTCTAAGTATAATTGGAATGTCTTTCTATGTTACCCTTGATGAGTATTTATTTTTGATACCCAATGAACTTCTCTTTTATTATGAAGAAGTCCTCCATTTGTTAACAACAAATTAAACCTACCAAACCATTTTCATGTCTACGAAGAGTACCAGTTGAAACTGGTGTATATGGGTGAATTAGTAATGCAATATAATTGTTTTACTACTTTCAATTGGGAGTGCATAGTATGAGAATATAAAGTCAGTTGGGTGTGTAACTCAAAATTTATCACTTCAGACTGCACATTTGGTTGATCTTCAGATGGTCCTATCTTATTGATTATTGGCTGTTAAGTTATTCGTGAGCATCTCTTATCTCTAGAATAGGAGAAATGTCATTGTTAATACATTGGCCTTATATTGGTGTTACAAGTTAAGGATGCAGATTGCATATCTTTCAAAAAAGGAGTGAACTACTGATATAATTATAATTATTTTCTCAGCCGTATCAGTCCAAACAAAATTGTCAGTTAAAACCAAAATCTTGTCTTTTATTATATTTCACCTTACATTGGGTGTAGATCCATTTTATCCTTTAGGATTGTCACTTATACTACTGTAATTCCAACCTTACTAAAGTACCTTCTAGGGACTGTACATGTCTACTTAGAGGTCATATTACTGTCAATTGCATTTTTTTTTCTTGTTGCGTAATTTAGAAGCTGTTTTGGTTATCTGAACAATCCTTTGTTTCTATTTTTTTTTGCTGTAGTTCTTGCTCAGCTAGTTTTGTGTTTGTTGCTCATGTTATACTGGTCTTAAACGCACACACAAACACAAAAAGAAGAAAAAAACAACAATGAAAGCTAATCTTATAGTAATTGGGCGTAATCTGTAACAAATATTTTTGAATGTTTTCCAGCCTCTACAATAACATTCGTCATCCAAGCAAGCTGCCTGTGGGAGCAGATTTTCATTGCTTTAAATACAAAATTGAGCCTAAATGGGAAGATCCAATTTGTGCCAATGGAGGAAAATGGACCATTAGCTGTGCTCGAGGAAAAGCAGATACATTCTGGTTACATACTGTATGCATCTTGCCCTCTAATATTGTTTAATACTTGAATTATTTACTAATTATTCTTTGCACAATTTCTGCAACTGTTCCTACTAGTTATTGGCAATGATTGGTGAGCAATTTGACTATGGCGATGAAATTTGCGGAGCAGTTGTTAGTGTCCGTGGGAAGCAGGAAAAAGTAGCTTTATGGACAAAAAATGCTGCCAATGAAACTGCTCAGGTATTTAGTTGTACTGTTATTGTACTGAGGCTGAAATAATTGAAATGTTTATTGCTTTCTACAAGCTTATCCCTTTTGTAAGTCATTGATATTATTTCTAAATTGCTATTCCATGGAAAACTTCAAGGAAGATGTTTCTTTCTCAACCTTTTGTCCTATTGCTTTATGACAAATATGTAGATAACTGCTGGCTGCCCATTTAATACAGACACATCCTGGGTAAATGTGCAGATAGTGCCAAATAAAATATATTTATGGAAATGCTCGAGTCAGGATGAAAATGTTTTGCATTTGATTGTTTAACATCTTATTGTGCAGACAGGGACTTGTGTAGTTTCTAGGGCATGCACATGTTGTCTAAGGTTCTGCATGTCATCAATTAATAATGCATCTAACCTAACAAGAATTTGACGTGACATCTCATTACGCTTATAAGGTTGTTTAGAGCAAGTTAACTTGCTAGCCTAGACTACAATTTGATAACAAATTGACATATGACAACCTAAAGGGGTATACTTTTTTAGCTGTCTTAAAGTGATGTAGTACAAAAATGCATAATGAAGATAGCAAAAAGAAAAGTAAAATTATATTTCACCCCTTTTCACATTAAGGTCCTAACATGGGATGCAATCAATACTTTTATGATAAAAAAAGATGCTTTAGAAGAGTATAGCTGAGATTGAATTTGGATTACTTTTGAAAATAAATCATGAGTTTGTTGTGAAAAACTAATACATGATGCTTGCATGACGGGCTTTTCTCATCATCCTTAGCATGGTCTGCCGTACCGCCCAGTATGGCGCGCACTGTACCATACCGGAAGAAAAATGGTACGAAATATGCCTTCAAGTCGGTACAGGCCTCATACCGCCCGTACCGAGATATACCGCTCTGTGCCGAAATGTACCGACTTGTACCGAGGTATACCGAGGTGTATACTAGTCTGTATCGAGGCATATCGAGATAAAAATTGAGAAAAATGGTTAGAGCGCTATTTCGGTACAGAGATGTACCGTACTGTACCCGATCGATAAGGTACCGATATGGTACCTAGTACAGAGATTGCGGACTTTGATCCTTAGATTTTGAATAGTTTCTCTAGGTCGATTATTGGGAGAGATCTTTATATTGCATTAGTAATTGGACTTGGAGAGCATTCTTAATCTTGAAGAGCCTTTGCTCATCATCCCTAGATTGTCAATAGTTTCTCTCCTGGATTGTCAATAGTTTCTCCGAGTTGCGGCTTGGGGGGATCTTTATACTGCACTATTAATTGGACTTGGAGAGGTTTCTTAATTCTTGAAGGTGGCCATTGGGTTCTGGACAAAGACAATCTCATAGATATTTTTTTGAATATTATTCTTGCTTCAGATTTCTAACAACGTTGAGTAATTAAAATATAATCTCAGGTTCACTGCTATAAAGCATCATTTTTAGATGATATCATAAAGGCAGTAGATCATTCTTGCTATGAATGGTGTTAAACATTATTTACTTTTTCTATCTTCATGAAAGTTTAGGTTTCCTCTTCATTATGATACAGTGACCATAGTCAAGCTTATGGATGACTTATGGACCACGGGCAATGAGCATTTATTGAGTGCTCTAGTTGTAGCAATCAAGTCTAATTTAATTGAGTTATGTAATTCTTAAAAGTCTTTTTATTGAGTAATTTGTTCAGTCCATGCAATTTTTAGCATTTTGTTTTTATTTTTCTATTGTATCGCTCTGCCACTAAGTCCCTTGGGCAAAAGTAATGATTATTTTATTTCATGTTTACTTGGTGAACAAGCTATGTTTACTTGGTCAACAAGTTACTTAGGGATGAAGTAATGGCTAACTAATAATTAGGTTATAAGTGGAGTTATGTTTTTGTCATGAGCCATGTTTTGGTCACCAAGCCACTTTTAGATGATTTATAAATGGTGGCTGCCCTGCTTAGGAGTATAAGTTAATGATGATGATGTAATGTTGATGGATGTAATCAATCTTCTTTCTTTCAGTTTTCTTTCATCTGATGTGAAGTCAAGTGTTAGGTCTGATGGAGTGAGTACAAGTAGCCTCATTTCTTCTTTGCATGTTACTTGTTTGATGCGAGCAAAACCCACATTAGTAGCCTCATAGGGAGAGATAGAGAGAAGAAGAAGAAGAGGAAGAACAAAGATACAAGATGACTTACCTAATTTGCCACTATTAGCATCATATATCAGTGGCAGTTGTCCTCTTATCACCAAAACCGCCCAACATTGTTTCGCTTGTTCTCCCTCTTTGCTCTCAAGCCCCTTTTTTGAGGATTAAGACACATCATACAGGATTTAAGGGTGGAGGAGGATGAAGTGTTTTGCAAGTGACAGGTTAGTTACTTGATTAAGGGGTATGCAGTCCAAGTAGAGTCTGATCTGCATTTTGCAGTGTCCAACATGCCCTTTTAAGCAACTAAGGTGGAAGTACTTGCCAAGTGTCCACCCGAAGCGGGTTTGTCTATATGGGCTACCTAGTGTCATGCCCCCGACCCGAGATCGCGAGCTGGGGGTCGTCGCAACCGCCGCACACTCATAGAGAGCTCTCCCTATGAGCATGCAAGGCATCTCAACATGATATCATAAATATGTAGTGGAATAATTTAAACTAATAATATGTAATCTTTATTTCATTAACTAACTCAACTTACAATGTCTCACAATTCTAACATTTGTCTAAGATGCAATACCGAACTCAATCAAACATAATCTATATCAAAACCAATACGTTAAAAATCATTCAATATTATAGAAAAAGGCACATATAATAATGAAACACCATGCATCAAATTCATAAATCAAAAATAATTCGATTTAGAAAATATTTATAATTTGCCCATAAATCTAGCAAAAGGGTTACATTACTTTGCGAATGCAATCCAACTAATAATTCTAGTTAATTCTACAAATCTTTCTCAGATCCTGATATTCTAAAATTATACTTTTCATTAGAATTTCATCATAATTATTTTAAAATAAAAACCCTAAATTCTAACATCCTCATAAGCTGACCAAGTAGGAGTGCCCAGCATTTTGGTCAGTCCGATTAAGGTGATTTCATCGACTCATGCTCGGACTAGGGCATAGATGGTTCAACAGAGATAGGGTGATCAAATATAACAGTATTTGACAAAAGCCAGGGCGGGGGCTGACACGCCGTCGACGATCCTGGATCAGGACTCTTCTTCCAGGATCCTTCTCTAGGGTCAATTCAAAATCACTATGAAGAGTCCTTACTAGATCTAACTACCCTATAGAGACTAGAAAGAGAAAGTTTAGGTAGAGAGAGAAAGTCCAGTAGAGAGTCCAACAAGAGAGAGAAAAGAGAAGAGGAGAGAGGAGAGAGGAGAGAGAAAGAAGAGAGTGACTCTCTCTTCTCCAAAATAGGGGAGTCCGTCTCTCCCTTTCTTCTTGATAGGATCCAAGGGTGGTCGTGGTTGCCAGCCCCAACGGCGGCAGGAGGTGGCGAGGCAGGCTCGACTAACCTCAGCGGCCGACGGTGGCGAACAAGGGCCGACGGCGAGGAAAAATAGTCTGAAACTAAGCTTCCCTATTTCGGGCGGTTCCCCAATGATTCGCCGTCCCAAAACAAGGCCAATCAGGCTACAATGTCAAGACAGAGAGAAGAAGAAGAAAGGGGGGTACTTACCTCGGTCCGGTGAGGGTTCCAGCGGCTCCTTTCTGGCAACAAATCGAGGAAGAAAGTTGGAGATGGAGCTCAGAATTGATGGTTCAAATCCAACGGGTCATGCTATGATTAATCTAGTGCCTGATCTATTTATTTAAAGATTAAAATTTGGAGAGGTGGAGAGGTAGAGAAAGGAGGCGATTTGGAGGTGGCACTTGATGGCTTGGGGTGTTGCTTGGCAGTCAGGGATGATGCTCGATAGTGGAGGTTAGAGTAGGTGATTGATCTAAGTTTTTTTCCTCTTTTCCTTTTCTTTGTCCATTTAAACCCCTTTGTCTTGGATTGATTCCCAACATTGGTGCCACTTCTATGGACCTAGGTAGTTATGGTGACTTGACTATGACTATTGCTGATGGCGACCGCAGGGCCCTAGTAGTCAAGGCCGCTGTTGTTGGTGGGAGGGTTGGACGGTAGCATCTGTTGTTGCTGTGTTCTTGGCGGACAGGTCTTAGAATGGTCTGTATTTAAAGCATAGAAAGCCGAAAGCGCCCATAATTTGTAATTTCTTTGGTTGTTTTATATATTTAAGGACTGTTCTGAATTCTAGGCACCCACTTAGTGCTTAGGCACCGGGCAGTTTCATTAGTGAAATGGTTTAGGTCAAAATCAGGTTTAGTTTAGTTGTTTCATTCAGTTTTATTTTCAGTTAATTTGCTAGTTTTATTCAGTATTATTAATTCTTTTGGGGGTAAGGTAATGTAATTCTTCTTTTCTTATAATCGATTTTTAGTGTTATTTTTTCCAGGGAATTTTTGAGTCCTAATCTGAGTTGGATTATAATCTAAAGTTCCTACTTGGGTATAAGTCATGTTAGAAAAGCTTCAAACTCATTAAGATTGTGATTTAGATAGATTTTTTGATGGCCTTTTATGCGAGATCATAAGGAATTACGGGGTTAGTATTTTATGGAAAGTGAATAGGAACAATACAATAGAGTGTTGGGTTGATTAGGAGTACTATTTTGAGTAATGTAAGAGAATTAGGCCCATTGTATGTAAGTTGGTAGGCCCTTTATGATTAGGAAATTTTGTTTAGGATTGTTCAAATGTCTACAAATATGGGTCCATGGAGAGCAGCGAATTATGTACAATTATGGATTTTATTGAATGAAGTAACACCTTCTATGGAGATTTTTCTCTCTGTTATTGTCTATTTTCTCTATGCATCTTCTCCTCTATTCCTTCTATTGCATCTCTTTTCTCCTACTTTTACCCTCTTCCCATTGTTTTGTTGCGATACAAGACAAATTTTAGTTCTGCACATTTTAATTTTATTTGCATCTCAATGCGGGGGCTGTATCACGTAGTCGTTCATAAACAGATCTTCTTATGACCAAGTAACCAAATAAACTTAAAATAAGTAACTTGGAGACTAAGTAACTTGTAGGTCAACAAATATGATGGCTAGGTAAGTTAAATATTGACTTAATCGCTGGAGATCTTAAACTCTAAGATCGCTGGAGATGAACCAGGTTGGTAGATTCTCTATCTTCTGTTGCACTATTCCAGATTGCTTATGACATCCTCTCTTGAAATACTTGTTTCTCTAGTTCATTGCTTCCTTCAGCATCCCTTATTTAATTAGACATGTATCTAACTTATGCTTCAATTGCAGATCCCATCTTATTGTTTTATGCATTTGTTTTTTCTCATTTAGTTCTCTTAGCTTTTTAGTCATGTTGCGAATAGGTAAAGTTTTGCCCTCTTCACATTGTTTCATCTGCGCTACAAGACAAATTTTAGTTCTGAAATTTATTTCTGCACATTTTAATTTTATTTGCATCTCAACGCGGGGGCTGTATCACGTAGTTGTTCATAAACAGATCTTCTTATGACCAAGTAACCAAATAAAATTAAAATGTGCAGAAATAAATTTCAGAACTAAAATTTGTCTTGTATCGCAGACGAAACAATGTGAAGAGGGTAAAACTTTACCTATTCGCAGCATGACTAAAAAGCTAAGAGAACTTATGCTTCAATCGCAGATCCCATATTAACTTTCTTTTTATTTTCTTAATTTTTAAATTGACAGCTAAGTATTGGGAGACAGTGGAAGGAGTTCTTGGATTATAATGACACAATTGGGTACATATTTCATGTAAGTTCCAACTGTTACAATCATTAATCATCGTAGACTCTGTTACAGCTTGCATGACACGATTCATTGCAACTCATTGGTTTTCATGATCCTGTCAATTGTTGCAGGATGATGCAAAGAAGCTTGATAAAGTTGCTAAGACTCGATATACAGTATGATCTCCATCTTATGGAACTTGTATGAATATTTGATCAAACATATTATGCAATGACTCATCTTATAACTTCTTGAATTCTTTTTCTTGCTATAAACTGCATCGCTCTTCATTGGAAAAGTTCTCATTCTTGGCGGATTTTGCGTATGTCATATCTATGCAGGTAGTTTGACATGAAAAAGTCTATTATCCTGTATTGTTTTGTAGATGGGTATACGAAGCTGTGGTTTGTTGTGGTCTCTACAAATAACCATTCGACATCTGCATATGACTGTATGAAGTACACCCTTCTGAACTTATGGTTCCTCTTGGTCTAGAGTTTCTTGGATTCAGGGATCTTATATACAGCGATAAGGCACATGCATGTTGTGTTCATTAGTTGAAAATCAACCTGAAAAGCTCCCGATTATTTATAGAGGATCAGAAGTGTTTGATAACCAGCTAAAACGTTACTGTTAACTTTCTCTTCTTTTTGTCATCTGCAGGCATAATTAAAATTTTAAAAAAGGAACAGAGAACAATAGCTTGCAGAGTTAGCAAATGATGGATAACATTAATCACTGTTATTTCATGTGATAAAAGCACCATGAAATGGCCAGGATGTTCCAATTGGTGCACTAATCCCTTCATGGTTCCATATTGCTTTTGGAGCAAAAGGGTCACCCGCGCACAAACCAATTGCAAGCTAATTTTTGGCTTTTCCGGTTTCTGTATGCATTTGAATGCTATGTTGGTCACATGTCAAAGGAATCCTGACTCTTCAGAGCCTGGGTTTGCACTGCATGGGGCATCAGTGGAGGCAAAAATTTTTAATACCTGAAGTGTCTCCATGATGACCTTGGGATGAAGAGATGGAATAACTCACGGAGGAATCTCTTAAGCAGACAGATTCTTGAGCAATCGGTTGACGCATCGTTATGGTAAGCAAATATTCTGTGAGTTCAATTAGGATTCTAGGTCAAGAACTTTTTTCCAAGCAGAAACTTTTGGAATTTTGACATCTTAAATTCCTCCTAGTGCAGTAACAGGACTTACTTGATTAGGGTAAACAATTTTAGTCATGACCAAAATTTGGCAGCTGAGTGAGGAACCTATAACCACTATCTTGCATGTGCTATGCACGTGCTTCATTAAAAAGGAAAAGAATTTAAGCCCCATTTACCATAATCACAGGACCCATCCATTAAAATATCATTAATCCTACCTTACATTGTTGGAAGGTAGGCAAAAGCAGGACATGGATGGCAAAAATTCTTTGGAGTTTGAAATCCTTCCACACTTGCTGGACTCCAAGCTTTTCCTGAAGGAGTTGGTGAGGTAAAAAGGCTTCTTATACATTGTGGACCTCATTCACGCTGGAGTTTTGTTCACTGTGCTGAAGTAGTTATTTTTCCTAATTGTTCTTACTGCTGAATTCATGTACAGTCTAACTTTCGGCTGCGATTGTTCTCTTGACTTAACCTAATAGCAGTCCCAGAATTCTAACTCTTGGGGATGTATTTACTCTCCTGTAGTTTAATACATCTGGTTTACCAAAACGAAAATTGAGAACTACGACCCCTCGTATATTTTTGCCTTTTTGCCCCTGCATACATTTTTTTTTCAGGACTGCATGATTTTTTTTATTTTTCATTTGGATGCAAAGCAGATCAAAAAAAATAAATAAAATAGTATCAGTTGTTTAGTTTCCTCTGCTACCTAGAACTGAAGGAACTTAACCGTTCTCAGGTACTGAATTCACGAGCCTTCTATTTTCCCAATGATTGAAGTAAGAAAGTAATTTGTCTTGTGTATCTTCTTTTGTGCCATGAATATTGTTAGTCTGATGAAGCAAATAAGAGGAAAAAATTGATTTAAATAAGAGGAAATGCCATGAATATTATTACTTTGGAATAAATCAAATAAGAGGACAAAATATATAGGAAGAAATATAAAATCTGAGATTCATGACAAAGCCGGAATTATTCAGTCAAAAGGGTTGAAGGGAGACAGAGTTGAAAACTAATTTGAAGATGGTGGTTCAACCAAATAAAATTGTTGAATAGAGATGGTTTTGAAGGTTTAGGTGAAGGACTTGGCAAGTCCATTGAAGATCAAGTAGGCAAAGAACTTGAATAAGACATAGGCTGATCTCCACTACAAGAAATCGACATATTATGAAGCAAATGGTGTATTTGGTGATTGGCTCAAGTTTGAATATTGAGTTGGAAGCATAAAAGGTAGACATAGGTGCAACCGGTCGAGGCTAGTGGAGTAACAACTGGTTGTTTTCCAGAAGGAAAGCAATTTTCATCAAATAAATGTGGAATGTATTTACAACTACTTGTAGGTTCAAGGCTTCTATCTATAACCCTTGTGTATATTGTTGTGCCCAAGAATTAGACGGTGCGTAGACTTGATTCAAGCTTATCCTTGTGATATGGACCAAAATAGGGATAAAATGCATAGCCGAATTCTCTTAACCAAGAGTACTTTTGTGGGGAGCTAAACTGGACTTAATGGGGAGAAGAATACCATGCCTGGGAATGCATGGTCAATTAATAAAATCAACAATGGAGGATGCTTCAAGCTAAAGATAATGTAGTAAGCAAGCTTGATAAGCCAATTTCCTTTGACACCATTTTGCTAGGGTTTGTGACGACAAGGGACTTAGTGAGTAGTAGCACAAGTATCAATGATGGCTACGAAGGTACCCTTGATGAGTGCTCTAGCTTTATCACACTAAGAATAGTTGATTGGAAGACTGAATAAAGATTCACTTATTAATATTAAATGTTTGAGATATTAATATTGGATTTTTCATTCATTGAGTACACCTATGTATACCTACTGATGCCATCAGTAAAAATGATGTAAAATTTAAATCCAAGTGCAGTAGAAGTTCGTCTTTAGATATCATAATAAACTAGCATATAAGTAGCAGAAATCGATCTACTAGATAATAAGAAATAGTCAGTTGATGAATTTGAAATATAAATATTATTGTCTCAATAAAGTTTAGGGATGACTTGAAAGGTTGGATGACCCAAATGATGATGCTCTGATATATATGTTGATTGGGATGGATCAAAGAAGATTGAACAAATAAGAAAGAAAAGGGACAAGCCAAGAGGAACAAGAAAAGAATAAGGTTTTGCTGGAATTATCCCAACAAGGCTTTGATACCATAAACTCTCCATCTTCCCGAGATAATGGTGGCATTTATTGTTTGCTCTAGGTAATGGTTGTGAAACCACTCAAGCAAGCGACTGCGGTGGTACAAAGGTTGATGCTCCCATAACTTTAAAATAAATTGCAAGAATGGGGAGGTTCTATCAATAAGCCTTTAAATTCTAGGAGGTTCACATTAACTTGGGAACAACTTATGGTCTCGATATGATAGAGCTTATAGTGGGAGAAATACATGTGTTTCCTTCCAAAGAAGTGACAGCTACGTCAACATAGAAAGAGAGAAGAGAATAAACTTATTTTGGAACTCATTAATCATTTTCGTGTATTGGTTTCCTTGAGGTCTCCGTTTGTAGGGTCCTTTATTTTCTATTATTTGGTTTATTTCTCTCTCTTTTTTTTCTCCCTTTTCTTATTCTTATATCCTCTAAGTGGGGTTTCTCTTATATTGTCCTTCATTTCGATGTACCCTCTTGACTTGAGCTTTTTGAATCTAGAACTCTAGGTCATGCTATTTTAATTGGCACCACTACTTTATCACTTCAATTTTTCTTGTTTCTCATGGTCTAATTTTATCGGAAATCTAGCTTAAGACTCTTTTTTTTCTTAATTTAACTTACAATCGCCGAGTATATTCATTGCCCAACATTTTGAGCCATGTAGAATGACATGTCTTATTTTTGTTGTATAAAATTTGTAACTATTATGCAAAATGTAGAAGTTGCTATCTACTTTATCGAACAGGTTCTTATTTTGTTATGTCTCTATCTATTTATTTATTATTCTTTTGTATCATCTATCTATAGAAATGGAGGTGATCTTTTTGTAGTATTTGTTGTCTCCTCAATCTTGTCTTGGACCTCATGTTCAAGAATATCACACAATCAATTTTGTATAATCACATTTAGCAAATAAGTATGTAGATCGATGAGAAAAAAATAGAGAAAAAAAGTAGATCACTAACTGTGTGATTGAAGACTGCAGTCAATGACTGATGGTTCCAATCTAAAACGAGTTCTATTACTAATGGTTTCTAGTCTGCACATACATAGGAAGCAAGAAAAACCCCTTGACCTAGACAAACTACCTGACCTAAATAAGAAAATGATAAAACAATTAGACGAAATTTATTTGCGAAATTTTCGAGCCTTTAGATAAAAATAAAAAAAATCACTTTTAGAATCACTGTCAGAAAGCTTGGATGTTGATTCTGAAAGAGTAGATGCCCTACAAACCAATCGCAATATGTATTGCGAAGGGTTTTCTTTTGATTTTCCAAATTATGTACATGACATTTAATTATGAATAAAGGCATTGTGTTTTATCATTTGCTGTTGATTATATTTGTGATAAACCCCTTAGGTTAGGGCAATGGTTTTGAGGCTATGATAAGATCATACTAGTGAGACCTAAAACCCTAAAATCCTAATCCAAAATATTCCTAGTCATTGGTACATTGAGTCGGGGATCAATGTTTACCGAAAAGACTGGCACATCTTATGTATGCTCGATGCAGAGGGTGATTGATCTCACAATCATTTGTGTGGAGACACTAATACAAAGATGTGGGTGCTCATTAGAGGAATGAGTTCACTGAATTGACCTACAAAGAGAAATCTTATGAAGTCTTACTTACATGTCAAAAGATGATTTTCTTAGTGGGAGTTGTACAATTGATCCTTTGACCTGAGATCATCATAGTATCTTGTATACATAAATCCATATTTTGGTTTACACTCATTCATGACAGTAAGTTGTGTACGAGGTCTTCTGGATATGGTGGATTATGTACGAAGGTTATGAGTATGTCAACAAAGAATTAATCACTTCTAGTAAGAGAAGATCGCATCCTATTTATTCTAATCATATGATAATTCAGGGAGCCTTTGATCAAAGCAGAATAAAAATTAGAAAGAGTTTCTAATGTTTTATTATTCGAATTATCATTAGAAGATTGAGAAATATATATGAATATGAAATTGAGTTTGACATATATTCATACTCATATACATATTCGGGATGCAGTTTGATTGAAGGATTGAATTGCACAGTAACTTACCACTGAAGGGTATTTTTGGTATTTATACCAAATTTCATATTTTCTGAGTAGACATGACATGTTGCTAGACGTCAATCTTGTCTTATAGATTTGATCGAATTAAAGAGTTTAATTCGATCACCAATTAGAAAGGATTCTAATTGTTAAGTTTGGGTTCGTGCAGTTTAGACTTAAATCGATTAGAAGAGTTCTAATCAAGTTGGGTCAACTCGCACTCACACCTATTGCTGGCTAAGTATGGAATCCAATGGGTCACACATAAAAAAACTTATCAAGGGTCTAATTGGATTAGATCATGTTTGTAAGATAGACATCCTAGCAGGTGTTGCAAATCCTTAGCTCCTGATTCGAATTGGATTCGAATCTGATTCTTAATTGATCTAATTTGATTAGATCATGTTCTAATATGGGTTAGCCAAGAGTTGGCACCTAATTGGCTTGGTTTGAGTCTAATTGGATTAGATTTAATAAATCATTCGATCTAGACCGTTAGATCTTGATCTACCGTTGGATGAAGACATAATGGAGAGTTGGTTTAACCCAATTGGATTGGGTTAGAGGATGGCTATCATAATTGACCATTGGATCTTAATTCCACCATTGGATGAAGACATAATGGGTCAAGTGAATGGCGCCTTGCATTGGAGCCCTTGGATCATCATCATGAAAGATCAAGAGGTGAGGCGTGATGGACATGTGATTGGCATGTGATGTTGACTTGGTCAAAATATGGCACCACATGAAAGGACATATCATTTGATACATCTTTTCACTTGATTTGTGCCTCCTCTTATTTGATATGGCCCTTTAGATGGTGCCCTTTCATGAGAGGATGTGTGGATGGGATGCATCCCTTGGAGATGCATCCCTACGCCTATTATAAATAGGCTAGTGCTCCATGGATTTCATTATTCCAACTCCACCGCATTCTCTCTCCCTTATCCCTTCTTTCTTACAAGGCTTTGTCTCTTTCTAGCATTGCTTCTAGGGTGTCCTAATCCAAGACAAGGTGGTCTTCTTTAGGACAAAAGGATTAGAAGTGATTTTAGAAGGTGAAAGAAAAACAGAAAGGAAGGAAAGCAAGCTATTAGAGTTCTTTAGAAGAATTCTGCATTAAGGATCAAAGTCTTTGGAGCTTAAGACTTGAATTAAGTTTTCATGTGGATCAACGTTGGAGGGTGAACATTTGGGCACCTAGTGAAAATTCTGCATACTGGATTAGCGTTAGAGGTATTCTTCTATTTCTGCATTTATATTATATTATTTGATTGCTTCTATTAAGGTGATCTAGACTTATAAGGGTTTAATGTTAAGAAACGTTATTAAGAAATTTTTAAAATCTCTAGCTTCCGCTGCGCATTATAACATGCTAAAACCCTTCAGTGGTATCAGAGCCACCTTAATTGGTTCAATCAAGTGATTATGCATGATGAATGATTGTTAAAATTACTATGAGATAGTAATATCATATGTTTAGAAGAATGCTGAATTATATGATTTATATATAATATGATATATAATAAAATGTCATGATATGAATTTTTCATATGAAGATATGTTGAAGCATGTTAATTGATCCAATCAATTGGTAATAATTTGTACATGATATGAGATAGCCATGATGCATGATAGTTGGTTATAATTTATATATGCTATGGGATAGATATATAATTTGTTGTACATATACAAAGACATGTTCAATATGTTACAATTATAGAATGTGCATGAGACTAGTAAACCCTCAATAAAAATTATATTAAGTCATAGTGTTGAAAAACTTTGAGCAGACCCATTCTAGAACAATTAATCTAATTGGTGTCTAAGAAAAGTACTAAAGGTGGTTCTCTAATTAGGATCTTACTCTCTGAGTAAGGAGAGCCTCCCACCTGCTTACCTGGCCAATTATTTGATTGCCTATTATGGAAAAGCTTAATGTTGATAAAATACTATTGATATCCTTCCTTCATACCTCGATATTATTATGTCAAGATTCATGCTAGTTTGTTGTGCAACCACAAGGCTTGTAATGGGGACTGTTGCCCAAGGAGACAACCCAAGAGGAGGGATAAATTGGATTTGGATTAATTATTGACAAATTTAAAACTTAATGAGTAATTATTTAATTTTAATGCAAGCAGGTTAATTAAGCTACTTGATGAGGAGATTGGAAGAGACGAATAGCCAATGCAAACACAAGAAAATTTTATAGTGGTTCGGAGCCAACCCTTGCTCCTACGTCCACTCCCCAAGCTTCACTTGGGAGTTCACTATAATCCCTTGGATTACAGCCGGTTGTTTTACAAGATCACAATCCAACTTGTTTTTTTCCCGAGATCACAACAAACTCGGTCGGTTTTCACAGGCTCACCGACTAGAACTACCCGATTGTTTTTTCGGGATTACAATCAAACCCTTACACCGTTGGTTTTTCCTTTAGCTCACCAACAAATCTTACAACCCTTGATTCAATCCCCTGATTGAATCAAGTAAGAAAAATAGTTTGTGAAAAGATACAAGGAAGCTTCTTAAAAAGCAAATATGAATCAATATGAATAGAGTAAAGTTAGAAGCCCTCAAACAGATTTCAGAAGAGGAAGAAAGGGCTTCTCAAACTCTGAGTCTCCTCTTTGAGTACATTGAAGATTTGATATCAGAAGAAGAGCCTTGAATGCGAAGGAAAAACTTCTAGGAATGAATTGAATGCGTTTCTTCCTTTTTTTGCTTCTCTTTTCTCTCAATGGACTCTTGGTAGTTGGAAATGCCTTAATGCACAGGAGTAACTCTCTTGTTGTCTACTACTGTTTACTCTGGCTATTTAAACAGTCCCCTTTGAAAAATAGCCGTTAGACACTGATTTGTAGCCATTCTGCATAGCCTGCACCTCCTGACAATGTATCTGTTGGGATCAGAGTCGATTCGTTCGTTCTGGAGTCGACTCGGCTGTTGCTGGAGTCGACTCATGCTTTACTCGAGATGACTCGCCCACTATTCAGGATTTGAATTAAAGTGCTGTCCCGATCTGGAGTCGACTCGGTCCAATCCTGGAGTCGACTCGCTAAGATCTGGAGATGACTCGACATTTTGGAGACGACTCGTTCTCAGAATTCCAGAGATCTATTTTTCTGCATTTCTCTCTCGAGTCAACTAGGATCCTCTTGGAGTCGACTCGGCTCTCAGAGCCCGAAAAACCGATCCTCTGTCTGTTGATCTGAGCTGCCTCGGAGTCGACTCGCACTTTGTTGGGGTCGACTCGGCTGACTTGGGGTCGACTCGGCTGACTTGGGGTCGACTCTAGAATTCACGGAGTCGACTCGTTCACAGGATCACTGAGTTTGGTTCTCTGCCTTTCAGTCCGCTTTTCTCTGAGAGTCGACTCTGGCATGATTAGGAGTTGACTCGCCAAACGTTGGAGTCGACTCGCATCCTTCTGGAGTCGACTCGGTAACAGGGTCTAGAAAACACCTCTCTGTCTTTCTGTCTGTTACTCCTTGGAGTCGACTCAGATCTGTAGAGAGTCAACTCGTCAAGCATCGGAGTCGACTCGAAGCCTTCTGGAGTCGACTCGCTGACAGGGTCTGAAAACCAACTTTCTGTCTTTCTTTCTGTTCTCAGTCGGAGTCGACTCGTAGAGTATCGGAGTCGACTCGAGCTGGTGCCAGAAACTCTGAATCATTTGGAGTCGACTCGTAATCTTCCGGAGTCGACTCGAGAATCAGCCCTTGGTTCAAATAGGGTTCAATACTTGTCCAACTTATTTTGAACCAAAGCTTGAGGCACTTAATTGAAAATATACAAATATATGCCTGATATACTAGATTGAATTCATTAGTATAACATAAGATATACTCAAATACTTTGAGCTCATCAAAATCAAATAGAGGTTTAATCAATCACTCCACAATCTTTCCCTTTTTGATGATGACAAAATATTGAGTATTTATAAAGTGAATTGCTCAGACATGAATTGACTTGTAGTAAAGTTTCAAAATGAATTTAAATATCTAGTCATTTAGTGTATCCAAAATTGAAATGTATGAGTTAGTAAACTTTGAAATTAAGGCTCCTCCTTTCATTTGGAATTAAATAAGTCTTCAAAGCATACACTCAATTGTTTGGCTTATATTCTTTCAATTTAAATTGCTTATAATTTTGATTCTCCTCCTCAATATTTGCATTCTCTTTTGTTCGAACTTTGTTCAGATTTTTTTATTAAATTTTTTTTGATTAGAGAGGGAAAAATCTAATTCTTTAATATGATTCAACTAATCTCCGAATATCCCTTGAATAGATTCTGGAGATTACTCCTTGAGGAGCGCCAACAGAGAAATAATCAGCCTCGAGGTATTGAATCCACTAAGAACAAATTACATTTTTGCTTAAAAATGTTTCTTTTGTTTATATCCCTTTGCTTAAGAATGTTTTTTTTTGTTTATATCCCTTTACATTTTCTTCCCCTTTTTGTCATCACATCAAAAAGCACATAAAACATAAAGAGATACTAAGTTAAATTGCACAGATTTTTGAAGGAAAATCTCTATTCATTATAGTAAGTACAAAAATGAATACATATCAGAAAAGTCCTCAAGAGACTGTACATCATAAAATCAAAAATACACTAGGGTCGTCTAGTAGTGGAGGATGTGGCTCCCGTACTCAGTCTAGTATGTCGCATGACTAAGCTTATCCCCTCAGATACATTCCCTAGTTGTGTGATGATCTCTGAGGTGGTCTTAGATTGTATCTTAGTTAGCTGGGTCACATTCTCCTGAATAGTGTCAAGCTTGAAGATTAAGGCATTTGCAAGCCTTTCCGCACCTTGATTTTGCCTTCCAAGCTCCTCTCTGATGCTGTCTCGCATCTGTCTCGTGTCTTCCTTAATGGCTTGAAGGCTCAAATACTGACCCTGGACCAAGTTCCTCATGTGAGACATCTCCTCTCTAACCTCTGCGATCATCATAGATACGGCTGCTGTGGAGGGGATGACATCGGTGGAAGGAGCACTAAGTGGACCTCGCAGCTCTCTCACTATCTCATCTCTCAGCTTCCAGAGCTGCTCAGGGCTGATCCTGACCTCTAGAGGCTGCTGAGGTGGTGGAGTTGTAGATGGTCCAGCTGAAGTGGATGGTTCAGTTGGGAATGAGGGACCAAAAGTGGATGGAAAAGTGGGAGGAGCTGTGTAGTGGTCCTGGTCATGGTCAGAGCTAGGTGAATGGTGAGTAGTAGGGTCAGATGGTGTGGACGAAGATGTTTTCCTAACCCAGACACCATTTACTTTATGGAAGCCCATTCTGTGAAGAGTTCCCTCACCCATATGATTAGTGTACCTAAGGGAGCGTGTGGGTTCTCTCTCAAGGATAGGGACCTCTAATTTCCTAAAGATAAGTGTAAAGAGCATACCGTAGGGAAGACTTAGCCTAGGCTTATCTAAGGGTTCACAGAGATACCTATAGATTAGCTTTGGAAAGTTTAGGGGAATGTCATGTAGAATGTAGAACATCAATGCTAGGTCCTTTTCTAAGACAAAGTCAAACCGACCAGTCTTAGAAAAAAGGGTCCTAGATATGATGTTCAGGAGGAGTTGCATTTCAGCCGTAAGCTGATTTGCAGACACCTCCTCTATGGGGGATTGGGGTGGTCTCCCTAAAATGGCCGTAAGGGCCTCTGTCCTGTCCGTGGGATGTGTGGGAGCGATCCCATCGCGAGACAAGTGGAGGACCCTAGCAATGAGATCTTCTGAAATGAGAATGGGGACATTGGCTACTACCCCTTGGACACCACCGCCACCCCTTGTGATGGTCCCATAAAATTTTCTAACTAACCCTGGGTAGGTAGGGAGGTCAAGAGAACAAAAATATTCTAAGTTTTGGACTCTAAGGTGATGCCCTAGGTTGAACCCTTTCCGGGAGAGGAAGTCAAAGTTGACTCGTCTCCCGGTAGAGACAACCCTCCCGGCGCACGGTTGCGAGGGAACCGTCTTTGGCGGAAAAGGAACCGGAGGTGGTGGCTTCCAGGTTTGTTTCTCGCCTTGGACCGTCTCTCGGCGCCGCTCGCGGAGAGAGGTCTCTTCCGACTTGGGATAATTGCTTTCCTAGGCATTTTTGACCTAATACAGAAGGATGGACTCGAAGGATGGAAGAAAACAAGGAAGAAATGACGGAAAAAAGGGTCTGGGACGATGTAGGAGACGACTCTAGGTTTTTGAACAGTGGCGGCCGAGAATAGAAGTGGAGAAAAGGATATTTCACTTAGGGTTAAAAGTCGGATTTCCGACCTCGAGTCGACTCCTGAACATGCGCGAGTCGACTCGACCTCGAGTCGACTCCTAAACATGTGCGAGTCGACTCGCCCACGAGCCGACTCTAAAATTTATTCGAGTCGACTCGAACTCTGGCACATAACCAAAAACTCAGTTAATTCAGTGCCAGAGGAGAGAGATATGGAAATTTTTTGAACTTAAGTAATAATTTGGTGATCATAGACGAGAAATCCTATATCCAACTTAAGCTAATCATCAAAATCAATGAATTATAGGAGAGCATCACAAAAATGGATCAATCACTCCTAACCCTCTTCTAAGGATACAAAATCGATCTTCACTCAAGGGTTTTGTGAGGATATCAGCAAGTTGATCATCAGTGCAACAAATTCAAGCATCACATTACCATTTAACACATGATCTCTTATGAAGTGATGTCTTATCTCAATATGTTTAGTTCTTGAGTGTTGAATTGGATTTTTAGTTAGATTTATGGCACTTGTATTATCACAATTTATAGAAATCTTATCTTGTTTAATGCCATAATCTTCAAGTTGTTGCTTGATCCATAAAATTTGAGCACAACAACTTCCGGTAGCAACATATTCGGCTTCAGCCGTAGATAGTGCAACCAAGTTTTGTTTCTTGCTAAACCATGAAATTAAGTTCTCTCCTAAAAATTGACATGACCCGCTGGTGCTTTTTCTATCAAGTTTACAACCAGCGAAGTCTGAATCAGTGTACCCTATTAAGTTTATGCTTGATTCTTTAGAGTACCATAGACCTATGTTTTTTGTTCCTATTAGATATTTAAAAATTCTCTTAACTGCAATTAGGTGTGATTCTTTAGGATTAGATTGATATCTAGCACACATGCATACACTAAACATGATTTCAGGTCTACTTGCTGTAAGATATAGTAAAGATCCTATCATACCTCTATACAGCTTTTGATCTACTGATTTACCTGATTCATCTTTGTCTAGTTTGCATGATGAGCTCATGGGAGTGCCAATTGACTTGTTTCCATCCATATCAAACTTCTTTAGCATTTTCTTGATGTATTTAGCTTGATTGATGAAAATTCCTTCCTTGGATTGTTTGATTTGAAGTCCGAGGAAGTAGTTCAATTCTTCCATCATGCTCATCTCAAATTCACTCTGCATTAATTCAGCAAACTCTTCGCAAAGACGATTGTTAGTAGCACCGAAAATAATATCATCTATATAAATTTGCACTACTAACATATTTTTGTTTTTCTTTTTCAAAAATAGGGTTGTATCAACATTTCCTTTAGAAAATTCATGGTCTAATAGAAATTTGCTAAGTCTTTCATACCATGCTCTAGGGGCTTATTTTAGACTATAAAGTGCTTTATTTAGTTTATAAACATGATTGGGGTATTGATGATTCTCAAAATCAGGAGGTTGTTCTACATAAACCTTCTCATTAATATACCCATTCAAGAAGACACTTTTTATATCCATTTGGAATAATTTAAAATCTTTATTACATGCAAATGCTAGTAACAATCTAATTGCCTCAAGTCTAGCTACAGGAGCAAAAGTCTTATCAAAGTCTATACCTTCTTCTTGATTATAGCCCTTTGTTACTAGTCTAGCCTTGTTTCTAACCACAACTCCATTTTCATCAAGTTTATTTTTGTATATCTATTTAGTTCCTATTATTGAGTATTCAGTGGGTCTTTCAACTAAGTTCCATACTTTATTTCTTGTAAATTGGTTAAGTTCCTCTTGCATAGCATTTATCCAATTTACATCACTTTCAGCTTCTTCAATATTTTTAGGTTCTAAATGTGAAACAAATGCAAGATGATTATTTAAGTTTCTAAGAGAGGCTCTAGTTCTAACAGGTTGAGATGGATCATCTAAGATTAATTCTTTAGGATGACCGTGAGCATACCTCCAAGCCTTTGTAAGCCCATATTCGGCAATTACCTCTTGGCTTGTTGTAGTTTCTTCAACTTGCTTGGGTTCATCCTCTTGTAGTCATGTGATCCATCCTTTCTTCAATTATTCCTGCATCATCATCAAATACTACTCTCTTGCTGGAGGAAGCATCATTAGACTCATCAAAAACAACATGAATGGATTCTTCAATAACAAGGATTCTTTTGTTGAAGACTCTATAAGCCTTACTCGATGTAGAATATCCCAAAAAGATACCTTCATCAGATTTGGAATCAAATTTACCTAAGTTATCTTTGCCATTATTATGAATGAAACACCTACATCCAAATACATGAAAGTAGTTTACTTTGGGCTTTCTATCTCTCCAAAGTTCGTAAGGTATTTTCTTTATAATTGGTCTTAATAGAACTCTATTTAATATATGACATGATGTGTTAATGGCTTCTCTCCAAAAATACTTTGGGAGGTCACTTTCACACAACATGGTCCTAGCCATTTTCTCTAGGGTTCTATTCTTTCTTGCCACAACTCCATTTTGTTATGGTATCCTAGGTGCAGAGAAATTATGAGTTATTCCCTTTTTACTATAGAATTCATCAAATAGATGATTTTCAAATTCCGTTCCATGATCACTCCTAATTGCTATAACTGAACTATTTTTTGTATTTGTTACCTCCTCGTGGAATTTCTTAAAAACTGAAAATGTTTCATCCTTATGAGCTAAAAACATGACCCATGTGTATCTAGAAAAATTATCAACTATGACAAGTCCATACTTGTTTCCACCAAGGCTCGTGGTCGTAGTTAGTCCAAAAAGGTCCATGTGAAGTAGCTCAAGGGGTCTAGTTGTAGAGACACAATTTATGGACTTAAAAGAACTTCTAGATTATTTGCCAAATTGACATGCTTTCCAGATTTTATTTTTCTCAAATTTCAGTTTTGGCAAACCAATCACGGAATCTCTTTTAACTAATTTAGATAATGTGTCCATGCTTGCATGACTTAATTTACGATGCCATAACCAACTTGCCTCACTAAGCTTAGCATCATTTTCTACTGAGCAGTGGCTGTTTTTAGCAAGATCTTCAAGATCTACTATATAAACATTGCCACGTCTTAATCCTTTGAAAACTAAACTATTGTTAGTTGAGTTGGTTATGATGCACATAGATGGCTTAAACAATACGTCAAAACCTTTATCACATAATTGACTAATGCTAAGTAAATTGTGCTTAAGACCATCTACAAACCGAACATTATCAATAAAGGTTGAAGATGTGATTTGTATCTTACCAATACCCATGATGTGATCTTAGTTATCATCTCCAAAAGTCACCACACCTCCTTTCTTAGGTTCTAGGGCGAAGAATTGCTCATTGTCATCCGTCATGTGTCTTGAGCAGCCACTATCCAAGTACCAACAGTTTTTATTGAGCTTGGCTGCAAGACACTCCTACACAAGGAAATCATATAATCTTAGGTACCCAAGTTTTCTTGAATCCTTCAAGGTTAGCTATATTGATTCCTTTTGGAACCCAAATCCTTTTAATTTTTCTTTTAGCTTCTATTTTTCTATGGTTACACACATTAGCTTTATGTCCTACTTTTCCACAACAGAAATAAGTTACATTTTTAGTTTTACTTTCTCCGGCTTTTACAAAAACGTTTTTAAGAAATTTTTGCTTATTCTTTGGCTTATACCCTAAACCGGCTCTATTAAACACAACTCTTTGATTGTTAAGAATCATTTCTAATTTTTTAGAGCTATAGGTAAACTTCTCAACAATAGGTTTATATTTTTCAAGTTCTTTTGTTAAGTTCAGTTTCTCTGTTTTTAGTAAGCTTAAGTCTTTTGTAAGGTTATCTTTTAGAGTTTGATTATTGTTTTTAAGTTCTGAAATTTCTTTAGTTAGTCTTTCTTTGTCTTTAATTAGAGTACAGTTTTTTAGAGTTAGCAATTGGTTGCTTGTTTTAAGTTCTAAGTTCTCCTTAACAATGGAACCCTTTTCCATAATCAGATTGTCATTTTTATGACTGTAGGATTGATTAGTTAGCCTCAAATCTTTGTTTTTAAGATTTATTGATTTATACTCATCCATTAGCTCATTAAAGGCATCATACAATTCTTCAAAAGTAAAATCTAAATGAGTTTCAGATGTTACCTCATTTTCATTTGCCATAGAGCAAAGATTTGCTTTTTCCTCTTGTTCCTCATCCGATGATGATGATGATTGATCGGAGTCTGTCAAAGTGGAGACAAGAGCTTTCTTCTTCTTGTATTTGCTGCCCTTCTTCAGCAAGGGACAGTCGACTCTGAAATGTCCCGGCTTCTTGCATTTATAGCATCCGATTCCCTCGTTTTTCCTTTCCTTACCTTTATCCTTGTTGAAGGAACTTGAGGAACCTCTCTTTTGATGAAAGGACTTCTTCAGGTTAATGAATCTTCTGAACTTTCGCACGAGAAGAGCCTCTTCATCGTCTCCCTCATTGTCTTCTTCTTCACTGCTGCTACTGCAAGATAGATCCTTGTTAGAAGAAGTAGATTTGAGGGCAATTACCTTTTTCTTATGAGAGGATTCTTCTTCGCTGTGTTGTTTCATTATGAGCTCATGCGTCATTAGGGATCCAAGAAGCTCCTCGAGTGGCAGCTTGTTCAAGTTCCTTGCTTCTTGGATTGCCGTGATTTTGGCTTCCCATGACCTTGGTAAAGAGCAAAGAATTTTTCTGACAAGATCACTGTTAGTATAACTTTTGCCAAGGCTTTTTAGGCCGTTGACAATATCAGTAAATCGAGTAAACATGCAAGAGATGGTTTCACTAGAGTCCATTTTAAATAGTTCATATTTATGAACTAGCATGTTAATTTTAGTTTCTTTAACTTGATTTGTGCCCTCGTGGGTCACTTCAAGTCTATCCCATATCTCTTTTACAGAATTGCAAGTAGAGATTCTATTGAATTCATTATGGTCTAAGGCACAATAAAGAACATTCATTGCTTTAGCATTTAGTTGTGCCTTCCTTCTATCATTATCATCCCAATCTTTCTCAAGCTTGGGTATAGCAATGCTATCAACATAGATAGAAGGGATATGTGGTCCATTAATTATGATGTCCCAAACATCATAATCTTGAGCTTGGATAAATATCCTTATTCTAGCCTTCCAATAGGTATAATTAGCTCCATTAAACAATGGAGGTCTATTGGTGGATTGCCCTTCACTAAAGGAAGACCCAAAAGGGGTTGTCATCTTAATCTTTGACTCTATTTACGGATTGGAACACCAATCGATATGAGAGCACCTGCTCTGATACCACTTGTTGCCCAAGGAGACAACCCAAGAGAGGGATGAATTGGGTTTGAATTAATTATTGACAAATTAAAACTTAATGAGTAATTATTTAATTCTAATGCAAGCAGGTTAATTAAGCTACTTGATGAGGAGATTGGAAGAGACGAATAGCCAATGCAAACACAAGAAAATTTTATAGTGGTTCGGAGCCAACTCTTGCTCCTACGTCCACTCCCCAAGCTTCACTTGGGAGTTCACTATAATTCCTTGGATTACAACCGGTTGTTTTACAAGATCACAACCCAACTTATTATTTTCGCGAGATCACAATGAACTCGGTCGGTTTTCATAGGCTCACCGACTAGAACCACTCGATTGTTTTTCCGGGATTACAATCAAACCCTTACACCGTTGGTTTTTTCTTTGGCTCACCAACAAACCTTATAACCCTTGATTCAATCCCCTGATTGAATCAAGTAAGAAAAACAGTTTGTGAAAAGATACAAGGAAAGCTTCTTAAAAAGCAAATATGAATCAATATGAATAGAGTAAAGTTAGAAGCCCTCAAACAGATTTTGGAAGAGGAAGAAAGGGCTTCTCGAACTCTGAGTCTCCTCTTTGAGTGCACTGAAGATTTGATGTCAGAAGAAGAGCCTTGAATACGAAGGAAAAACTTCTAGAAATGAATTGAATGCGTTTCTTCCTTATTTTGCTTGTCTTTTCTCTCAATGGACTCTTGGTAGTTGGAAATGCCTTAATGCACAGATGGAGTAACTCTCTTGTTGTCTACTACTGTTTACTCTGGCTATTTAAACAGTCTCCTTTGAAAAATAGCCGTTAGACACTGATTTGTAGCCGTTCTGCACAGTCTGCATCTCCTGACAATGTATTCGTTGGGATCAGAGTCGACTCGTTCGTTCTGGAGTCGACTCGGCTGTTGCTGGAGTCGACTCATGCTTTACTGGAGACAACTCGCCCACTGTTCATGATTTGAATTAAAGTGCTGTCTCGACCTGGAGTCGACTCGGTCCAATCCTGGAGTCGACTCGCTAAGATCTGGAGATGACTCGGCATTTTGGAGACGGCTCGTTCTTAGAATTCCAGAGATCTATTTTTCTGCATTTCTCTCTCGAGTCGACTCGGATCCTCTTGGAGTCGGCTCAGCTCTCAGAGCCCCAAAAACCGATCCTCTGTCTGTTGATCTGAGCTACCTTGGAGTCGACTCGCACTTTGTTAGTGTCGGCTCGGTTGACTTGGGGTCGACTCTGGAATTCACGGAGTCGACTCGTTCACAGGGTCACTGAGTTTGGTTCTCTGCCTTTCAGTCCGCTTTTCTCTGAGAGTTGACTCTGGTATGATTAGGAGTCGACTCGCCAAACGTTGGAGTCGACTCGCATCCTTCTGGAGTCGACTCGGTAACAGGATCTAGAAAATACCTCTCTGTCTTTCTGTCTGTTACTTCTTGGAGTCGACTCGGATCTGTAGAGAGTCGACTCGTCAAGCATCGGAGTCGACTCGAAGCCTTCTGGAGTCGACTCGCTGACAGGGTCTGAAAACCAACTTTCTGTCTTTCTTTCTGTTCTCAGTCGGAGTCGACTCGTAGAGTATCGGAGTCGACTCGAGCTGGTGCCAGAAACTCTGAATCATTTGGAGTCGACTCGTAATCTTCCGGAGTCGACTCGAGAATCAGCCCTTGGTTCAAATAGGGTTCAATACTTGTCCAACTTATTTTGAACCAAAGCTTGAGGCACTTAATTGAAAATATACAAATATATGCCTGATATACTATATTGAATTCATTAGTATAACATAAGATATACTCAAATGCTTTGAGCTCATCAAAATCAAATAGAGGTTTAATCAATCACTCCACAGGGACTGATGTTATACTGTCTTGGTGCACAGAGATGCTTATGGCATATTTTAATATGTTGCTTTGTTGTGAAACCACAAGAGCAATATTATTCGAATATGACTATATGGAAATGAAGGGTCTGACTTAACTAAAATATTATAGTTTGTTGTGCAACCACAAGGCTATAAATGTTTTAAGAGGACAAGATAAAGTTGAGAATTGCATGAGATGCAATTGGAAAGAGTTTCCTACCTTTGAACTCATAAGGGTTTGTTGTGTAACCACAAGGTTTTTATGATGAATTGGGATCTCAACCCTACTAAGAAAAATTAGATTTTCTCGTTTATCATAGGAGAGGGCTATGATATTCGATAAAAATAGTAGGAGCAACAATTAGATAAAGTCCTAGTCTAATTGCATATGTGTCATCATGATTGGTCTGCTTATATTAGTTTTGTTCTTACTTATGTAGAATCATTAATGGCATCTTCACTATCACTAAGAGGCATGCTGGATGCCAACAAGTTAACCGGTCCTAACTATATGGACTGGTTGAGAAATTTAAAAATAGTACTCACACAGGAAAAAATTTCTTATATTCTTGAAACCCCTGATCTTGGAGATCTAGGGGATGATGCTACAGATGAGGAGGTTGTCACACATAAGATGTGGAAAAATGACAGTTTGACTGTCAAATGTATCATACTTGCTTTTATGAGCAATGAATTACAGAGGCAACATGAAAGCATGGTCACTCAATCCATACTTCTCAATTTAAAAGGGTTGTATGGAGAACAAAGCAGGACTGCTAGGTATGAGATATCTAAGTAGTTGTTCCGTGCTAGAATGAATGAAGGAACTCCAGTGCAAAACCATGTTCTTATGGTTATAGACTTAATCACCAGATTAAGTCAATTAGGTTTTGCTATGGATAGTGAGCTCAGTCAGGATTTGATCCTGCAATCACTGCCTGATTCATTCTCTCAGTTTGTTGTGAACTTTCATATGAACAAGCTGAACACCTCCCTGCCCGAGCTGTTAAATATGCTCAAAACAGCTGAAGGCCATATTAAGAAGGATAAAGGTCCACTCC
Organism: Phoenix dactylifera; assembly: GCF_051530095.1. Classification (NCBI taxonomy): domain Eukaryota; kingdom Viridiplantae; phylum Streptophyta; class Magnoliopsida; order Arecales; family Arecaceae; genus Phoenix; species Phoenix dactylifera. Next base: position 32,874,561 of record NC_143193.1, on the reverse strand, counting down.
TTATAGATGGCACCTCTAAGAGAAAATCGAGAAATAAGGGTTCTAAGAAAAGATTGAACTCTAAGAGTAGCATCAAAAAGAAGAAAGGAAAGAAAAACTCCGGATCAAGTACCTATTTTCATTGCGGTAAAGCTGGCCACTGGAAAAGAAATTGCAAGAGTTTTCTTGCAAGTATGAAGACCAATGCAAGAGTTGCATCGAAAGGTATGTTTATGTTACATGCTAACTTATCATTAAGTTTTTCAAATTCAAATTCATGGGTATTGGATACCGGCTGTGGTTCTCACATTTGCAAATCTTTGAATTGACTATAGAAAATTAGAATTTTGAAGAAAGGTGACTTCGAGCTGTATGGTGCTGGAGGAGAGTCCATCCAGGCTGAAGCTGTTGGAAGCTACCATTTGGAGTTGCCTTCGGGAGAGCTCCTGGAATTAGAAGATTGTTATTATATGCCCAAAATTATTAGAAATATAATTTCCATTCCTTTGTTATTAAAGAAAGGATATGAAATTAATGTAAAGAGCAATGGTTGCTCAATTTCTTTTTCTAATAAAGTCTATTGCAATGGCATTATGGAAAATGGCCTTCTTGTTCTATTACTTAATGATAATATTTTTCATATTGATAAAAATAATAAAAGAAAGAGAGAAGAAGTAAATAACACCCTTCTTTGGCATTGCCGACTTGGTCACATAAGCGAATCAAGAATCAACAAGTTGTACAAAGAAGAGTTCTTTGATCCTTATGATTATAAATCATTAGGAACTTGTGAATCTTGTCTTATGGGTAAAATGACTAAGTCTCCATTCATTGGACATGGAGAAAGGGCAAGAGAGTTATTAGGACTTGTGCATACAGATGTATGTGGTCCTATGACAACTCCTGCTAGAGGTGGATACTCTTATTTCATCATATTTACTGATGATTTATCAAAGTTTGAATATGTGTATCTTATGAAACATAAATCCGAAGCCTTTGATAAATTTAAAGAGTATCAAATTATGGTTGAAAAACAAACTAAAAAGTGTATTAAAATTCTTCGATCTGATCGAGGAGGTGAATACCTTTCTAGTGAGTTTTTAAATCATCTTAAAGAAAAGGGCATTCTCTCTGAATGGATACCTCCGTATACGCCACAATTAAATGGTGTAGCCAAATGGAGGAATCGTACTCTATTAGATATGGTACGGTCCATGATGTGCTTGACAGATCTTCCTATTTTCTTCTGGGGTTTTGCCCTAGAAACTGCTGCACTTGTATTAAATAGGGTACCATCAAAATCTGTATCTAGTACTCCATATGAGATATGGAGAGAAAAGAAGCCTAATCTTATGTATCTTAAAATATGGGGCTGTAAAGCTTATGTCAAAAGAAATTTTGGACATAAGCTAAGTGCTAAATCGGATAAATGTATTTTTGTATGTTATCCTAAAGATAGTATAGGATACATCTTCTATCATCCTACCGAACAAAAGGTCTTTGTAGGTAGACATGTCACTTTCTTATAGAAAGAGTTTATCTTAGAAAAAGGCAAGAATAGGAGAATTGAACTTGAAGAAGTTCAAGACCTACAAATAGATACACAAGATATTCCTCAACCAGATGTACCCATTGATGAAGTACAACCACAACACACATCTTCTCTCCAAAGGTCGGATAGAGTGCGAAATGCACCTAAGAGGTATGGGTTTATCATTGAGAATGATGAAGCCCACATCGTTGAAAATGATGATCCTCTGACCTATTCGGAAGCTATCATGAGTAATGACTCTAACAAATGGTTAGAAGCTATGAAATCCGAAATAGACTCTATGTATGCCAACCAAGTATGGACTTTGGTTGATGCACCAGAAGGTTTAAACCCTATATGTTGCAAATGGGTCTATAAGAAGAAGATTGGAGCAGATAGCCAAGTAGAAACCTACAAGGCTAGATTGGTGGCAAAAGATTTCAAGCAAAAGCAAGGAATTGACTATGATGAAACTTTTTCACCAGTTGCCATACTTAAATCTATTCGGATTTTGCTTGCAATAGCTGCATACTATGATTATGAAATCTGGCAGATGAATGTCAAAACCGCCTTCCTTAATGGTTATCTTGAGGAAAAGGTTTACATGACATAGCCAGAAGAATTTATCTCAAGTGGGAGAGCAAATCAAGTATGCAAGCTTAAGAGATTCATTTATGGATTAAAGCAAGCATCGAGGAGTTGGAACATCCGTTTTGATACAACAGTCAAAGAGTTTGGTTTTATCAAAAATGTGGATGAACCATGTGTGTACAAGAAGACTAGTGGGAGTGCCATTGCCTTCTTAATATTGTATGTAGATGATATACTAATCATTGGAAATGATATTCCAATGTTACAATAGGTCAAGACTTGGCTATCAAAAATCTTTTCCATGAAAGACTTGGGAGAAGCATCCTATATACTTGGTATAAAGATCTATAGGGATAGATCTAAAAGGATGCTAGGCTTGTCCCAGTCTAGGTACATAGATCATGTGCTGAAAAGATTCAGCATGGAAGGAAGTAAAAGAGGTTACTTACCTATGAGTCATGGCATACGTCTCTCTAAGAAGATGTCTCCTAAGACATCTAAAGAGAGGAATAGAATGAATTCTATTCTCTATGCTTCGGCAGTAGGATCGATTATGTATGCTATGCTATGTACCAGACCTGATGTTGCTTATGCCTTAGACATAACAAGCAGATTCCAGGCTGATTCAGGAGAGGATCATTGGATAGCTGTGAAAAATATTCTTAAGTACTTGAGAAGGACTAAAGATATTTTTCTAGTTTATGGAGGATTTGAGTTGAAACTAGATGGATTTTCTGATTCTAGTTTTCAGTCAGATCCAGATGATAGCAAGTCCACTTCAAGGTATGTTTTTACCCTAAATGGTGGTGCAGTGAGCTGGAAGAGTTCCAAGCAGCAAACTATAGCTGACTCAACTACTGAGGCAGAATACATCGCTGTAAGTAAAGCTGCTAAGGAAGCTGTCTGGATGAAAAAGTTCATCTCCGAGTTAGGAGTAGTTCCTGAGATTGCTGGACCAGTCCCAGTTTATTGTGATAACACTGGAGCTGTTGCTCAAGCGAAGGAACCAAAGTCTCATCACAAATCCAAGCACATTCTAAGACGCTTCCACCTCGTTCGAGAGATCGTCGAGAGACAAGACATAGTGATTGAACGAGTAGACACAAAGAATAACCTAGCAGATTCGTTCACTAAAGCTCTACCACACAGCAATTCGATCGCCACTTTGATTGTATGAGGATGAAATATAAGAGAGATTGGCTTTAGTGCAAGTGGAAGATTGAAAGAGTAGATGCCCTACAAGCCAATCGCAATACGTATTGCAAAGGTTTTTTTTTTGATTTTTCAAATTATGTACATGATATTTAATTATGAATAAAGGCATTGTGTTTTATCATTTGCTGTTGATTATATTTGTCATAAACCCCTTAGGTTAGGGCAATGGTTTTGAGGCTATGATGAGATCATACTAGTGAGACCTAAAACCCTAAAACCCTAATCCTAAATATTTCCAGTCATTGGTACATTGAGTCGGGGATCAATGTTTACTGGAAAGACTGGCACATCTTATGTATGCTCGATGCAGAGGGTGATTGATCTCACAATCACTTGTGTGGAGACACTAATACAAAGATGTGGGTGCTCATTAGGAATGAGTTCACTGAATTGACCTATAAAGAGAAATCTTATGAAGTCTTACTTACATGTCAAAAGATGATTCTCTTAGTGGGAGTTGTGCAACTGATCCTTTGACCTGAGATCATCATAGTATCTTGTGCACATAAATTCATATTTTGGTTTACGCGCATTCATGATAGTAAGTTGTGTACGAGGTCTTATGGATATGGTGGATTGTGTGCGAAGGTTATGAGTAGGTCAACAAGGAATTAATCACTTCTAGTAAGAGAAGATCACATCCTATTTATTCTAATCATATGATAATTCAGGGAGCCTTTGATCAAAACAGAATGAAAATTAGAAAGAGTTTCTAATGTTCCAGGCAAAGATTAAGTAGTTCAATCCCCTATCTCATATCGAAAAACGTGTAAGATGATGGGGCAAAAAACATTGTATCATTATTCGAATATCATTAGAAGATTGAGAAATATATATGAATATGAAATTGAGTTTGACATATATTCATACTCATATACATATTCGGAATGTAGTTTTATTGAAGGATTGAATTGCACGGTAACTTGCCACTGAAGGGTATTTTTGGTATTTTCACCAAATTTCATATTTTCCGGGTAAACATGACATGTTGCTAGACGTCAATCTTGTCTTATAGGTTTGATCGAATTAAAGAGTTTAATTCGGTCACCAATTAGAAATGATTCTAATTGTTAAGTTTGGGTTCGTGCAGTTTGGACTTAAATCGATTAGAAGAGTTCTAATCAAGTTGGATCAACTCGCACTCACACCTATTGCTGGCTAAGTATGGAACCCAATGGGTCACACACAAGAAAACTTATCAAGGGTCTAATTGGATTAGATCATGTTTGCAAGATAGACATCCTAGCGGGTGTTGCAAACCCTTAGCTCCTGATTCGAACTGGATTCGAATTGGATTCGAATCTGATTCTTAATTGATCTAATTTGATTAGATCATGTTCTAATATGGGTTAGCCAAGAGTTGGCACCTAATTGGCTTGGTTTGAGTCTAATTGGATTAGATTTAATAAATCATTCAATTTAGATCGTTAGATTTTGATCTACCATTGGATGAAGACATAATGGAGAGTTGGTTTAACCCAATTGGATTGGGTTAGAGGATGGTTATCATAATTGACCATTGGATCTTAATCCCACCATTGGATGAAGACATAATGGGTCAAGTGAATGGCGCCTTGCATTGGAGCCCTTGGATCATCATTATGAAAGATCAAGAGGTGAGGCGTGATGGATATGTGATTGGCATGTGATGTTGACTTGGTCAAAATATGGCACCACATGAAAGGACATATCATTTGATACATCTTTTCACTTGATCTGTGCCTCCTCTTATTTGATATGGTCCTTTAGATGATGCCCTTTCATAAGAGGATGTGTGGATGTGATGCATCCCTTGTCCCTACGCCTATTATAAATAGGCTAGTGCTCCATGGGTTTCATTATTCCAACTCCACCGCATTCTCTCTCCCTTATCCCTTCTTTCTTACAAGGTTTTGTCTCTTTCTAGCATTGCTTCTAGGGTGTCCTAATCCAAGACAAGGTGATCTTCTTTAGGATAAAAGGATTAGAAGTGATTTTAGAAGGTGAAAGAAAAATAGATAGGAAGGAAAGCAAGCCAATAAAGTTCTTTAGAAGAATTCTGCATTAAGGATCAAAGTCTTTGGAGCTTAAGACTTGAATTAAGTTTTCGTGTGGATCAACGTTGGAAGGTGAATATTTGGGCACCTAGTGAAAATTCTGCACATTGGATTAGCGTTAGAGGTATTCTTCTATTTCTGCATTTATATTATATTATTTGATTGCTTCAATTAATGTGATCTAGGCTTATAAGGGTTTAATGTTAAGGGACTTTATTAAGAAATTTTTAAAATCCCTAGCTTCCGCTGCGCATTATAATATGCTAAAACCTTTTAGATTCTGGTTGCACTCTCACACTAGTGAATTCCAAAGTAGAAAACCTACCCATATTGGGGCAGGCTTTCTCCTTCCTCTACCAAAAACTAAAATAAAATAAAATAAAATAAAAGGTTTCCTTGCTTCACAACAGCTTACACCACACAGCTAGGAAGGAGCAAAGACCTCTAGGGAACAATCTTCTGTTCCATTCAATCTAATCTCTGCCGAAGGTAAATTAACTCTGGTTGTCAATATAGATTTGTGGAGACTGTAAATGGCACCTGCCTTTCTCTCCTAAACAAAATAATCACAAAATACTAATGCAAGGAAACATTATTCTGACATACATCGAACCAGACCCGTACACACTTCAGGCACCAGTTTTTTACTTCCATTCTATTGCTGGGCTCCATTTAAGCTGTCACTTTGACCTCCTCATTATGCATCAAATTGCTAGTGGCTAAGAAGGCAAACTCTTGAAGAAGGTCCAGAGAGCAAAATGATTCAAGTCATGGCAAATGGGTAGAAAGCGCAGATCTTTTAAATTCAACTCACATGAATCGAAGAATAAAAAACTACCGCATAAAAGAAGCAGATAACCATTGAAACAAGAAAGAAGAGGACACAATCAGGAGTCTACTGCTGCAATGGGGAGAGAATCCCAAATCATATCCATGTCCAGAGATGGCATCCTGCTTAGCAGAACTCCATCAGCATCCCCTGCCGATGTTATTAATTCTTGCTGCACTGCTTTCCGGCCTCCAGCATCTGATGGCAGCTCCTTCTTGTTGCTCCAAGTACTAGTAATGGATGTCGAGGCAGCTTCTTCGTCGGTGCCGGATTTCTTCTGTTTCTTAACTGGTGGTATGCACTCTCCACCAAGACACATGCGCAACGAGCCTTTTTCTGGCAGTTGTTTTGGTTGATTGGAAGCGAGCGAGGGGAAAGCAGAGGAGGAGGAGGAGTTGCGGAAGGCCTTGAGCTTTGCCTCCAAGAGGGAAGCGGTTGCGGCATGGGGGTGACTGAATTTTTCACTGGCGGCATCGCGAAGCTGGTCCTTGAGGTGAGGGAAGTTGAGGTGAGCCAAGTCCCCCCTGAGCGTGTAGGCCGCCATGTCGTAGGCCATGGCAGCCTCTTCAGCCGTGTCGAAGGTCCCCAGCCAGACCCTCGTCCGGTTCCTTGGCAGCCTTATCTCCGCCACCCACTTCCCCCAGTGTCGCTGTCTCACCCCTCGGAACAGCTTCGCTGCCGGCTGCTGCTGCTGCCGGTGGGACGACACCGTTGTCGACCCTCCTCGGCGACCTTTTGTTGGTGTTTCCAGCGCAATGGAAGAGAGTGAATTGATCGAACCTTGGTGGTGAAGGCGGTGAAGTTGTAGCCCTTCAGGCTTCTGAAGTTTTTGATGCATTTGGAGGTTTATATGGAGGTGTGCTGAGGAAAGAGGGATCTTTCTGGGGGAGAGGAGGGTGGAGGGCTCAACTGGGGCTTCTTTCTGCAGGAAGAAGGTGAGCGGTGGAGGTTTCGGAGCCATGGGTGGATAAGATGAAGAGGAATTCCTCGACGAGGAGGAGCAGGAGGGTGGTGGAACCACTTGGGAGGTATTGGCCATGCCATCTAGTTCTACAGGGGGGGATTCTGTCAGGCACTCGGCTTTTGGGTCAAGGAAGTTAAGAATAGAATTCTTAGGAGAGCTTGGGAAGTGGTGGTGGTGGTGAGAATCTGGTGGCATTACCATCACTGCATTGAGTTCTGAGCGGTCTACTTTAGGAAGTCGATCTTCCATTGCGCTTTTCTGATCCAGTATGCAGAAAACTTCACCTCTGAAACCTTTCTTCAGAGTAGAAACAGAGGAGAGGACTTCTACATGCTTCTAGGGAGGCGTTTTTTTCCATGCTTTCAAGTCCCTCGATCCCATGTCTACATATAGCTGCTGATGGGCTGTTGCTGTCAAGGACCCACTTACCGTTAGTAAAGTGCAGTTATTTAATCAGATGTCAGATCTTTGCAGGCTAGTTAGGGTTTGCGCTTTCTCTGAGAAGGGAACCCATCTATATGGACCCAAAACTTAATCAGTCATCCATCAACCATACTAAATGATCAAAATACTGGACTGATTCAGATTTAATTAATTATTTTGATTGGGATACCTGAAAAATTTATATTGGGCCACTTATTCCTTACACAAGAGGCCACATATGGATGATTTACTACTAAAATTAACTTTCCGAAGAAAGTTATAAGAACGTTGGGCAGTTATTTATGGGATAACTACCCAAAGGGGAGACATTTATGTAAGAAATTGTTAGTAACGCTTAGAGGAGTTCCTAGGACAAGAAACTACTTCTTAAAGAAAGTTATTGCTGGAAATAACTTCCAGTATGCATCATACAAGGAGGAAGAATGATCCATTTGATCCTCTTTAGCATATATAACTCTATTTCCCAGCCCCAATTGTCTTTTATTTTATAGTCCTATAGAACGCTTGATTTGACAACCTCCTCCTAGGATTCTAAGATCTAAAGGCTTTCTTGGTGATGAATGATTTTTCAACCATCAGCAGATACGGCTATAATTCTGCCCATGGAGAGAAAAAGTTGGATATGCTCTCAAATAGATGCTGAGGGACTCAAAATAAAGGTTCACCTTACTTTTGTATATATGGATGTCGAGCAACTTAACATATTAGAAATTCAACATGTTTGTACATGGAGATTGAGAGATCCATAGAGTGAAAGGTCAATCTTCCCATGTGTAAAGTTCAAGCTATTTGTGAAGTTAGTGGTGGATTTCTTTTTATTATTGAGGAAGCAAATCAGGCCTGATATATAAGCAAAACTACTTGCAAAGTTGGTGGTGGACATCTTTCGTATAAGCAGAGGAGTCAATTTACCCCTTCTTTTTATGGAGGGTTTGAGTGACAGGATTTGTCACGACTAATAGAAGACCCAGTCACAGTGACCAGAACCAAAGAGCCACTCCACATTAGCCTTCTACCAGTCTTTTGTTGGCCAGCATCATGGCTAAATTTCAAACTCTAACTTGATCTGTTTTCATCTTTCCTCTTTTTATAATGTAGGTAAATCTTTTTAACCTCAAGCTTGGGTTAGGACCAAGAAAAGAGCTTGTTTGCATCAAGAAGCTACTCTGGTTGAGGATTCTTTTAAACTTGAAAGACTAGCCATCTTCTGTTACTTGACAGGCTGTAGGCTTTTTCCATTTGGGGAGAGAGCTGAACAGAACTTTTGGTTAATGTACTTACATGTTCAACTTAGTGGGGCAACTTATGGATGATGCCAGCACTGTTTTGATCAATTGTTGTTTTTTGGTACAAATGATGAGTTGCTGATTTGAGATGAAATATGCTTCACAGAAGCATTTTCCTTCTAGATAAGTATTTGAGTTGCTGTTAAGATCCTTCTCATAGTATGCGCTGCAAGTCTTTTACATATAGGAAGTCCAAATGTTGAGAAAAAACAAAACGGAGAATAACATATTGGGGAATTGCAATATAAGTGCTGAATTCACTGTAATAATTTTCCCATAATTTAATAAACAATAATATGCCTTCAACTAAAAAAGGTATCAAATTCAGATTACAAATTTCCTTGGATGGTGCAACCAAGTATTTGAAACTGCTTAATTTACACCCCCCTCTCTCTCTTGGAGAAAAAGAAAGAAAAAGAGAGGAGGGGGAAAAAAAGAAAGAAACTTGCCATCCAATTTATTGTCCCTTCATTATTTGTTCCTTTCTCACTTCAAATTTCTTCATAAAATCCTAAATTGTAAATCATCTGCTAAATAAGCACTTAGACCAGTTGGCTTGCTTCCCTACATCCGATTACATTCTTTAGCATGTTTTACAGACAACCTCTTCTTTCAGGCCTCATGATCTAAGCCACTCTTAGGTAACATGGCAATAGATAATAATTCATCAGATAAAGACAAGGTAACCACCACTTTTATAAATGTTTAGTATTGCTCATCAGGAATATATATTATATTAATATAGGAAATTTCTGATGCTGAAGTATCAGTGACTGCTGTACTAAACAATGTGACTTGTTACCTAATTTTGAACAGGGAATAACCAAGACCTGTTTATGTACTTCCCGAGCATTTAAAAAGTCTCCTCCCCTTAGTTCCTACAGTCTGAAAATGAAATCATTAATACATCTGATTAGGAACAGGCTCCCATCGCAATTCGCATGCAGACTGAGATCAGCAACCCATTGCTTTCATTGTAGTCAGACAAAAGTTAAAACACAAAGAAATTATTCAATTTGAGATGATTAAGACCCCAATTCTAGTGAAATTGCAACAGCCAGGACATGGAGATCCGCTCATAGATGCAGAGGGGCGTGGTAAACTGTCGAGTAAGTGCTGGGTGAACTTACGGAAAGATTCTGTCTTCCCTTTTCTCATTTAATAATAAGACTAGCTCCATAGTGCTCTGGTGCCATCCCACTTGTTTACTCCTGGGAGCACATGGTGCATGCTAAGCTTGTGTTTGAAGCAGACGATCACTGTACGTGGGGCCACGTCTCGTGTCACCTTTGTCTTTTCCCCAGACATCTCTCTCTAACGTTAGCATTATTTAATCCGCCTCAAGGCTGTAAACCAATAGGAAAACATAGGCGGAAGCCTTTCCATCAAAGCATTGTTGGAAGGAGGAGACGGCACTAGTCTATTGAGGAACCTTTCTCCGAAATATTGAGGTGAGTTGGAGGTTAGGTATTAGATGGCAATGGCAGCTATTGGATGGCATGCTAAGGCCAGCTATATTGATCAGCTATAAGATGACATATAACGTACTCCTTTATCGCTTTGCAAAGGACTATATGTTGGCAGTCACATAGACTTGATGTTGAAGCTTCTTACTTTGTATAAACTTTTGAGGAGTTTTGGAGGTAAGAAACCAAACTTCCATGTTGGGTGCAACCACCAGCAGGATGAGCCGTTTTTTATTAGCAGTTCGTCCTTTCGCTTTCCTCTTACGAGAGCATGGCCTCTGTGGGGCTGGAGGCGGGGAAGGGTGAAAGGAATCATCATCAAAGTGGAATTTCCCAAATTAATGTCTCTTACTTTAGTTTCACACTTCCTGTTCTTACTGAATCCATGTGCCGGTCCCTGGGGAAGAAGGGGTAGAATCCACTGTCTCAGCCGGAAACTTTTGAATGCATCTTATTGTTTATGTATCTTCATCAGAAAAAAAAAAAAACTTATTGTTTATGTCATCATGATCATCATGATCGTCATCATGTTAAGCAAAGACGCTGGCAGATGGAAACTCATCACTCGTAATAGTTGTTAATGGAGCAGCATCAAGTGAATTTCATAAAGAATCAAAATTCAAACCTTTTTGCTATGTGGAAACCCAATATCTGTGTCACTCTCGGATTTCCTTCCCAATCTTGTTAGTAATTAGTTTTAAATCATATAGTTTATATCACGCCTCCAACCCGAGATCGCGAGTTAGGGGTCGTGGCAACTGCCGCATACTTATAGAAAACTCTTCCAACAAGTATGCAAGGCATCTCAACATGATTATATACAAGCAACATAATATATGTTAATAATTAACCTTCAAATTTTAATTTAAATAACTAAATCATAATTAAATGTCTCACAAAATCAATAATATTCTAAAATCTTACATCAACCGTAATAAAACCCTAATCTAAACTATAGAGGCCAAAATTTCTATCTCTAATTGCACTTCCATAATAAATCTGCGAGTCAAGCTAGTGCTTCGAATTTATAAAAATAGTAAAATATAGATTAATGAAATAGACAACACAGTAAGCAATGAATACTTTAACTAAATTAATCAAAAAAATATTAAATAATTATTTATAGAAAATAATGATATGGAATTCATTAATTCAAAACCAAATTTAGATATACAGCATTATTAAAATATTACGTATGCCAAATTCAATCTTTCTCAAATTTAATTTTTTTTTAAAATATCAAGTTTATCTCGTCAACCACGAGCTATGACCATATGTTTTCTATAGTAGGATCACAATATTCTGTATCTTCTTGCAGTGTACCATGTATTATCTTGCAGCAAAGTCCCTCAAATCATACATCTGCTTGTGGTATGTTGTGCATCTTCTTGCAAAATAATATTTAGGACTAATCAATGCCAATATATTAGCCCCCATCAGTGGAGTCATTAATATAGTCAAGCTAAGAGTTCAAAATAATTATGTAGTTCATATCTTAGTTCAACAAAAATATAAAAAATCATACGATATCAAAATCAATCGAACGAGTTCAATATTTCTGACCATGCATCATCATAGTATTCGAAAATAAAGTATATTCAATAATAAAATAATGTTCACCAAATTCATGCATCATGAAAAGTATGATTCAAAATTTATTAATATAATAATCTTATAATTTGCTGATAAATTTAAGAAAAATGTTACATTACTTATCTTATGAGCGAAACCAAACTACAGGTCTAATTAATTTCAAAAATCTTTCTTAGAATCTAAGACTTCGACGAGCGTTTAAGTAAAATCTTTGGTGAGTATCGTAAGCCAAGGTCGATAGAGATCAAGAGGAGACGGAGAAGGAACTATCGATGGTCTAGCGGTGGTGATTGGCAAAACCTATTGATGGTGAGGCGATGGGGGTATGGGGTGAAAGAATAGATGCCCTACAAGCCAATCGCAATATGTATTGTGAAGGATTTTTTTTTGATTTTCCAAATCATGTATATGACATTTAATTATGAATAAAGGCATTATGTTTCATCATATGCTGTTTCTTATATTTGTGATGAACCCCTTAGATTAGGGCAATGGTTTTAGGAATATGATGAGATCATACTAGTGAGACCTATGTTAGATGTATGCCCTAGAAGCCAATCCGGCAGACACATTATTTATTCTGGGACATAAATTTGTACTTGACTTTATTATTATTGAATAATAAATGGGCATCTTTTCATTCATATTGTTTATGTGTCTATGAATCGTTCAAGAAATTAATAAGATGATGATACATATTCTCAAGAGTTGAGAATTTGAGCCATGTATCATTGGTGATTAATTTCTAAATGCTCCTGATCAATGGATCATCACGAGGACGGTGATCGATCCGATCAGTGCACAGATCGCTTTCCTTATGGATGGACGAGACTCGAGTCCACAGTGTAGGGACACTGAAGTGAGAGTGCAGGTGCTTGTTAGAGAACAAGGGTACTGAGCATGACCAAGACAAGAAGTCACTTGGATGTCTATCCACTCGTCAGTGACTTACTTGATGTTGCAGTAGTGTGACTGGTCCTTTAACCTGCGGTGCTTCGGCTACTCACAGTGAGGTTATTGTAGTTTAACTGCACATATACATAGTCTCTAGTCATATGGGTCCTTGTTGTGTAGATTGGCTGCAGTAGGTTCACTGTAGGAGTAGGGTATGCACTTACATGGAATCTATCGACTTTGATAGAAGAGGAGTGATCCTATGTGATTTATTAGACAGAGTTCTAAGACCTTGGCCAGGGCAATAATATACAGTGGAGAAAGAGTTTTCCACTATCGAACTCAAGTCGAATAAATCTAGACATATGACAGACGACGGGGTTTGACGAGTTATCCATGACCTCCGGTCTGTAGGGATCCACGATAGAAGGACTGTATCATACGATAACTGCACCTAGAGGTTCATCATTCTATTCTGCTGGGTAGCCACTACATACTGCTAGGTATCACTGGTGGATGGTGAGACTCACAGGGATCATCTTGATGGTCGATAAACCCTGATGAGTTGAGTTGAAATTGTTTCAACCCATTGAAAAGAGTTTTCAATGATATTGTGATAGAGATCGCAATATATCTCACTACCAGTCAGAATGTGATGACCCAAAGATTGATTCATAGATTGATTTTGATGATCACAAAACCTTGAAGTATAGATACTAATGTTTATGTTGCAAGGAGAAAGATATTTATTTTGCAAGGAACATAGCAAGTTGGGAGAACACAAGAAGGCCTCCAAAGCTCTCAAGTTGGAAGAAAGCTACAATTTATTGGCCCAAGCTTAAAGTTCAAAGGATTCAAATTGGAGGAGTAAAATCAAAGGAAAAATTCAAAAGAATAGTCTTCGAGTCGACTCCTGAGGAATTCGAGTCGACTCCAATGTTTACCGAGTCGACTCCGGGGAAGTATGAGTCGACTCCTAGGAGTCACAGGCAGAAAAGTCAGAGAGCAGTTTTCGGGTCTGAAATTCGAGTCGACTCCAGTGGAACGCGAGTCGACTCCGATGGTTGGCAGGTCGACTCCAAAGAAAGCAAGAGTCGACTCTCAGCGGTACATAAAGAAAAAGTCAGAGAGCATTTCATGGACTCTGAGATTCGAGTCGACTCCCGCAATACACGAGTCGACTCCGAGACTGCGCGACCATCAACAGACAGAAGATCAAGTTACTGCCTCTGAGATTCGAGTCGACTCCCAGACAGCTCGAGTCGACTCCACGATAGCTTCACGTCAAAAGGCAGAAGACCAACTTTCAGAAACTGAGAGCCGAGTCGACTCCGAGGAAGTTCGAGTCGACTCCAAGACTGGATGAGCCAAAAGACAGAGGATCGGGAGTTCGGGCTCTGATATTCGAGTCGACTCCCAGGACAGTCGAGTCGACTCGAGTGGATCAAATTCAAAATTGGATCCACGGACTTCAGTGGATGAGCCGACTCCGAAATTGCCAAGTCAGCTCCAGAAGTTGGCGAGTCGACTCCAGGTTAAGACGAGTCGACTCCCAGTCAAGGCATGCACTTTAATTCAAATTTGGAACAGTGGCCGAGTCGTCTCCAGTAAAGCACGAGCCGACTCCTGCAACAGGCGAGTCGACTCCTGATCGCGCGAGTCGACTCCAATCCCAACGGTAATATTGTCAGGAAGTGCAGACTGTGTCCAACGGCTCTATTTTTGTCTCTAACGGCTATATTCTTGTTTCCACACCATCTAAAGCTATAAAAACAAGAAGAGAGCTAGGGGAGAACTAATGGAAGTGGGAGAAAACATTTAGAGAAGAGATTCCAAGGGAAATCTCCCATAAGCACAATAAGGGCCATTCAAAGTGAAATAGAGAGAAGAAGAGCTTCCAAGTGTATCCCAAAGCTTCCTCTTCATCCGTGTGCTGCCTCGGTGATCCTCTACTTCGTGCCAAATCAGAAGAGGGTCAAGTAAAGAAGAAGCCGAGCTCCTCCATCTTCAAAACTCGTTTGAGGGCTTCTCTTTACTCTATTTGTTTATATTGCTATATTTGCTTGTTTAAGAAGCTTTGATTTGTTGTAAACTTTGTTTTTAATATCTTGTAACTTGATTCAATCAAGGGATTGAATCAAGGGGTTAAGGTTTGTTGGTGAGCCAAAGGAAAAACCAACGGTGAGAGGTTTGTTGGTGAGCCTAGGTCAAAACCAACGGTGTAAGGGTTTGATTGTGATCCCGGGAAAACAATCGGGGAGGTTCTAGTCGGTGAGCCTGGGAAAACCGACCGAGTTCGTTGTGCACTCGTAAAACAACAAGTTGGGTTGTGAGCTTGTAAAACAACCAACTGTAATCTGTAGGATTATAGTGAAATTCTCAAGAGGTCTTGGGGAGTGGATGTAGGTGCTGGGGTGCACCGAACCACTATATGTTTGTTGTGTTTGTAATGCTTCTTGTTATTGTCTAATTAACACACTTACTTACTTAGATAAATTGCTTGCTTAACTCTTATCCGCGCATCCTTTAGTTGCAAGCATATTCAATCAAGTCACATTCTATACATCAAACTGTTGTTAAGTTTAACTCTCACTGTGCATCTATACAACTTAGCATAATTAATCAAAAAGTGCTAGAAGTAGCTTAAAAGTTTTAAAAGACCCAATTCACCCCCCCTCTTGGGTTGTATCTACTGGGCAACAAGTGGTATCAGAGCAGGTGCTCAAATATTATTTGTAGTCTTAACCGACTAGAGCCAAAGATCATGACAACTCAAATAGATAGTTTTCTAGGAGAAGGACAATCAATTGATACACCTCCACTGTTTAATGGTATAAACTACCCACATTGAAAAATACGCATGCGCATTTTTATTCAATCACAAAACTATTATTTATGGAAAATCATAATAAATGACCTTCACACACTCTCTCATATTAATGAAAAGGACTTAGCACAATTAAATGCTAATGCTATGAACATATTATATTGTGCTATTCAAGAAACAAAGTTTAATGAAATTTCTGCATGCTTATCTGCTAAGGAGATCTGGGACACTTTAGAAAATATTTATGATAAATCTCAGATTAGCTCGCATGTGCTTCAATTACATACTAACAACGAGACTGCAGAAAAAGGTGTTGAATCTCCCACCTCAGTCGAGTCGACTCCAAGTATTTCAGAGTCGACCCTCAAGTTGACCGAGTCGACTCCAATAAGGTCCGAGTCGACTCCGAGGCAAATCAGCTTCCTAAAGACAAAGAAGAAGAGGAAGCAAGAAGAAAGGAAGAAAGAGATAAAAAGGAAGAGAGCCTTGACCAAGAAAGAGTCTAGCAAGAAAATAAAAGTTAGGAGCAACAATGATGATATTAGCTCCAAGGAACTACAAGAGGTAACTAACTTGTGCTTTATGGCACAAGAAGACAAGGTAAAAACTGAATCTACTCTTACATCAAATAATTTTCAAGAAAAATTTTCTTATGATGAATTATTAAATGCTTTCCATGATTTATATGGTGAATGTAGAAAATTAGCTGTTAAGAATAAAAATCTTAAGAAACTAAATCTGAAAATTTCAAAAGAAAGAAATTCTAATGATGAAATACAAGAGAAACTAAATTCTGAAAATGAAAGCTTAAGGTCATTTTCAGAAGAATTGATTCAGAAAAATCATAGCTTAATTAGAGAAAATCAAAACTTAAGTAAAGAAATTAATCAATTAAAATCTTTTATTAACAAATTCACCGTAAGCTCAGAACGATTGAAAATGATGTTTGAAAGCCAATATGTTGCTTATGATAAATCAAAACTTGGCTTGACTTCTTTACTTAATAATAAATCTCTAGAGAAAAAGGTTATCAATTCACCAAGCAAACCATTAAATAAGATAACATATTTCAAACATGAAAAGAATGGACATAACAACTTTACCTATCGTTCTAACATAATTAAATCAAGTGGTAAAGTTATTAAAATTAAACAAATTTGGGTTCCAAAAGGAACCATATGTCCTAACTCTCAAGGACCCAAGCAAGCTTGGGTACCCAAAATGAAAATATGAGGATGTAGACATAGGTGTGCCAAGATACCCATGGAACAAATAGAACTTTCATACAAATGGGTGTTCTAGACACACGTCAAAAATGAAACTTAAAACATACCTATGAAAAGTAATAACAAAATAATAATAATAATAATAATGAAATCAGTAAACCTTGCATTTCATCATTATTTTTGCTTTAGTATTTGATTGAAATATGAATTGCAAGTATTGACCAATTTTGTGATATAGAAAATATTTTTAAAAATATAATCAAATCACTTCATTTTATAGTATACTTTACTCACTATTGGATAAGTTGCTAAATGATTAATCATTATTAAGATTAATTCTATGAATTCTCTATATGCTTGATTGAGAGTTTTTATCCATGGCATTATTGCTTATTGATCATAGATATGATAATGTGTACTTGGTATGCTTTTGAATATATGCACTATGAATACCAAGATTAAAGAAACCATCCTTGGCACATAGAATCAACTCATGCTAGTATGTACTTAATCTCAAAAGACCTTGCCATAGGCTTACTTAGATTATCTTCTGAAAGGTCAAAGTTTTTGCGATGCATGTTAACTAAGGAAACAAACAAAAATCAATTTCTAAATCTAAAGATGTTGTTTCCATCACTAAGTTTTCAAAAGCTTACATTAGCCTTGTTCTTGGCACTCAAATTGAAATATTTTCTGCATTGGCACAAACTCACAAAAAGCGATCAAACGATAAACGTTTGCAAACTATGAATCACGGCATAGTTTTGAAAACCAATTTTTGTGTTAAGTTGTGCACAGAAAATAATATTGAATACAATTGTTTCTGCACCAAGAACACTATAAGTAAAATAGGATTAATAGAATCTTTGAAGAATTGAAAAAGACAATGTTGTATGATAGTCATCTACTTAAATGATTTTTAAAAGCTATCATCAATACTTGTCATACATATGACTTCTATTAGATCTATTTTTGATGAAAACTTCTTTTGATTTTCTGAAAAATAGAAAATGAACTATTGCGTATCTCTCATATTTTTCAGTCGTACATGTTATGCTTGATATGTTCTCTTGAAAAGTAATGCCAAATCTAATAAAGATATTTCTATCCTTGGATATCATTCATCAAGCAATGCATATAGAACATTCATGAAAAATTCTAGTTGTAGAAGTATCAATTCATTTTATTCTTTATGAGACTAATGATTTATTAACAAAATACTAAAATCAAATTATATGGTTAATCTTTTACATATACAATTAATGAAGAAAAATTGATTAAATCAAGAAAAGATGAAATAGATCTTGATAAGATTCTTGCATGATTAGAAGTAAAAATCACCATTATCATTTGTTTGCTTTATGAACGTTATATTTTATCAAATGAGTGTGTAGAATGGACTCCTATGTGCTTACTTTATATATGTTAAATAACCACCATATTTGAAAACACTCATTACAAATATGATAAAGCAATATATGATTTGAAACAAGCATCAAAAGCATGATATAAAAGCTTAAGCAACCTTTTTGATAGAAAGTAATAATGATAAATCTATGTATCAAAAGGAAGAATTTGTGACATCATTTTTGGTTCTGCTAATGAAGATTTATATGTAGATTTTTACTAAGCTCATACAAGGTGAGTTTGAAATATGTATGATGGATGAATTAACATCTTCTCTCAAACTCCAAATTAAGACAAACAGGAAAGGGGATCTTCATTGACCAACGTTAGACCACAAGAAAACTCTTATAGAAAATTGGCATGAAGAAGGTATATCTATGACCCCATCTTGTAGAATTTGAAAAGAATGAGCAAAGTAGATCTATTGTTTAAAGCTGTATTGAAGCATGATAGAATAATTATTTTATCATACAACTAGTAGACCAGAATGTATGCTTATTATGTGCCCTTATGCAAAACTTCAATCCAACTTTAATGAATCATATTGATAACAAATAAATGATAATCTGAATTTTGATAGAAACAACCGCTTAAGATAAGTTGATTAAAACTTAGACAACATATCTTATTGATAATTATCTTAAGCAAGTAGAATCTAAACTAAATTGATCTTGGAAATAAGAAATTGATTTGACCTTGATAAATCTTCCTACTGCCTCACATGCTTGTCCTTGAACCATCTGATTTAATGAAACTATCTCTTTAGTTCAAGTGATATGTGCTTGCTTATATTTAGGGAATCTCTTGAGTAAAGTGACTCAACATGCAACTATTGTCATATCTCATATTGAGTCATCTAATTAAAAAATATATATATGTTGGATGAATGCTTTGTATCTTAAAGAAACTAATGACCTTCCTTCAAGAAAGAAAAATGAGAAATTTCAACTTGAAGGATATCTTCATGTAAGATACACTAAACATTCACATGCAAACAAGAGAGAGGATCTTCTTCAGCCAAAAGTTCACACATAAGAAATCTAGTTTGGCTTGAAGAACATATAATGAATAGGTAATTTTAGATACCTTTCTCACAAATTAATTGAGCAAAGTCAATAACTTAAATCCTATTATGGCATGATTAAATTCTTTAATTATTAATTTTTGATATCATGTCTATATGTGTATTGACTGACTTATACTTTTAGAAATTATTTCATGGTTTGACCAAACTAAAATATATCTTTGCCTATGTCATAACCATGAAATACACAAGTATATGCTTAAAATTTTGATGTGAAATAACTTGTGAGAAGTTATGAATTCATGAGCATAATGAAAATGTTGTTTGCATGATATACATCTATATGATACAATTGATTATTTCTTTAATCTGCTCTTTCATGCAAATTACTTGAGAATAACAAAATGAAAGAGAAATAAAGAAAAGAAAATAAGCATTATTCAAGAGAAGTAAAGATCTAAGTAAAAGGCAAATACTTCAATCTTAAGAGCAAAACAATCATAATATATTCGGCACATTTGGAAGGGATAAAATCCAAAATTAATTATACTTAAACAGGGAGAATTTGAAGTAAACATTGTAACCTTTCTATATTGCTCATCATAGGGATGGTGCCAATGGGGAGGCTAGTGGTAGTACCCGGCACTATTTGACCCAACTATTCGGTGTAGGGCATATTAGGGACGGCACAAGAGGGAGGCTAGTGGTAGTACCTCGTGCCCCTTCCCAACTCCACCGGATAGGGAGCAAATAGAGTATAGAGCATAAGAAAGTAAAAATGAAAGACAAAGTTAATGAAAGTATATAAGAAGAATCAAGTCATTTTTTTTATCACTTGAAAACACACTTTAAGGATGAAATCAATGCAAGATTATATTTAAATAGGGGGAGTTTATTTAAAAAGAATTGATTTTGATCCTTAACATGCTTGTTCTTAGTAGTTTTTATGCATGACTTAACACATAATATATTGTGCATGTGGCATAATGTTTTGAATTATGGGTTCTCAATATTTTGTAATGCTCCATGCTTGGATAAGATTGATTGAAATATGTCTTAACTTTGCTCACAAGTCTTTGCTTCATTCTTGCCTCAAACTAACTTATGTTCCAATGCTTGAATGTTTAAAATATTAATTAAAGTTTTTTTTTTAAGTAATATTAAAAAGAAATTTCAGTTTTATCATTCACGATTATCTTTGAAAGTTAAATAGATTTACAAAAAGAAGAAGAGAAGGATATCTCTATTTAGGCAAAATGAATTGATTTTGTTTTATCCTTCAACTTGCTTAACTTTGGTATATAATGTTCCAATTCGTACCAAAACTCAACATTAAATACAAAGATTCTGAATATGCTCTTATATGTTTGAAATATGTGTTTTCAATTGTAATGATTTAAGATGAGCTACAATGTGGAAGATACATATCTCAAATTATGACTTTAAAAGCTTCTATTGAAAATTCTTATGAAATTCAGAATCTGATTTTGTATAAAAGCTTAAACTAAATGTGATTTTTAAAATAAAGTCTTACTTTAAGAAAAACAGAATTAATTTTGATGCCTTTGGTGATTGCTCCGATACGCATCCGAAACATATCATTTCTTATCTTCAAAGTATACTAATATTGGTTCAAATGATGTGTCTTTCGATGATCTTGATTGCAAACAAAAATTTCTAAATATATGATTTTATTTTGATATTAAAAAGATTTATTGTGTTTCATGTATACATTGCTGAAAAACTATGATTAAGAAATTGAGTTCTATAAATATATATATTTCAATAATCATCTATATGTATGTCTCTCCTACATTATTAAAGACTTCTATCAATAGAGTGAATGATCTTAAAGCTAGAAATATTTCAGTTCACTCAAATGTTTCTAAAAGAAAGAAAATGTAAATGCGGTTGAAAGAAACTGAGCTTCAAATGAATCATTTTCTGATTAATATTTCTATACATTTTCTCTAAGATTAGGAGAAAGCATAACTTGTTCTTAAAGGATTAGAAAGAGTGATTACTACAAATTTTGAATAATTCTTGATCACTCTACATTCTCGATATCATAAAGTTTCAGTTTTATTCACGTTTATCATTAAAAACTGAAATTCAACAAAAGAAAAGAATGATTAAAGAAGAATGCATCTTTTGAGGGGGAGCTTTAGATATTCAGTACTTATCCTAAAGATACTTTAATTTGATGCATACCTTGAATTTCATGGATTGATTTTGATGAACCTCCTTATATTGCAAGACATGCTTTAATTACCTTGAGATGAGTTCTATAAAGGTTGTCTTATCTCAAACTTTGAGTCTTATGAAAATAAGCTGAAACTTATAGAAAATATATTTTTGAGATTGACAATTTTGTTGAACATTATCTTAGGATTCTAAACTCTTAAATGGAATGATCAATTGAGGGGGAGAAAGAAAATTTCAGAAGGAGAGGTCTTATTGGACTTAATTGCATAAATCTATAGCTAAAGGAGAGAGAAAGAATACTAAATGAAAAGTAATCCTAATACTCTCCAATATGTATCATCTGAAACTTAAATCTGAAAATCTTTATGATACACCTTGAGGCGTGTTATTTGGTTAGTATATCTTATGCATCACTCATGAACCAAATTACAAATCTTAAGAGCCTCCAATTTAATGAAACAGGGGGAGAACAATGTATTAAATTTTGTCGAGTATCTCTTAGAAAATCTATTTTTGAACTTCACTAATGAGTTTTAATTGGCTTGCTCCTTAGAACTTCTATTTTGTGCCAATTCATTATTCTATGTATCAAATTGTGCTTATTTTCTAAAGAAATAAAAGAAAGTCTTTACAAGAGCTCTAAGATGTATCATAAATTGCATGAATTCATATTTTGGTATTTGTGCCCCAATGCTCTTATTATCATAAAAAGAACTTTGAAGTCATTAAGAATTAATGATCCAACATAAGTTTTGATCTTTTACTCCAAAATTGCTCTCATATTGATAAAATACTTAATAGATTGGGCAAAAGGTCTTAAATGAACAAGCTTTCATACTTATTGAAGAGGTTAGATTTCCAGTCATGTTTTTCCTTGAATATCATGTGGTACTTCTTGAATTAACCTAAGGAAGATTCCACCTACACTTGATTAGAAAACTATCTGTGGTATCAAATTAGAAAACCTCTTGAATTCACACTCGATGTGTTCTGCTCTGATCTTTGTGCTTAATGTTTCACTATCTTTTTGATGTTGTCAAAAAGGGGGAGAAATATCTAAGTATATGCTATATATACTCATAATGCTTTATTACTTTGAATTGAATGCTTTATTACTTTGAATTGAATACAAATCAGCTTAAAATTTAAATATGTTAATTGTGTTAAGCTGATTAAATCTAAAGCATTATCATGAAGTATGTTTTTACATACATATGTTTTCTACTTCATGCAACTTAGCTATGTATTACTTCTAGAAATCAATATCTTTTATATTGCATATACTCCAAGTTTTGTCATCATCAAAAAGGGGGAGATTGATGACCCAAAGATTGATTCATAGATTGATTTTGATGATCACAAAACCTTGAAGTATAGATACTAATGTTTATGTTGCAAGGAGAAAGATATTTATTTTGCAAGGAACATAGCAAGTTGGGAGAACACAAGAAGGCCTCCAAAGCTCTCAAGTTGGAAGAAAGCTACAATTTATTGGCCCAAGCTTAAAGTTCAAAGAATTCAAATTGGAGGAGTAAAATCAAAGGAAAAATTCAAAAGAATAGTCTTCGAGTCGACTCCTGAGGAATTCGAGTCGACTCCAATGTTTACCGAGTCGACTCCGGGGAAGTATGAGTCGACTCCTAGGAGTCACAGGCAGAAAAGTCAGAGAGCAGTTTTCGGGTCTGAAATTCGAGTCGACTCCAGTGGAACGCGAGTCGACTCCGATGGTTGGCAGGTCGACTCCAAAGAAAGCAAGAGTCGACTCTCAGCGGTACATAAAGAAAAAGTCAGAGAGCATTTCATGGACTCTGAGATTCGAGTCGACTCCCGCAATACACGAGTCGACTCCGAGACTGCGCGACCATCAACAGACAGAAGATCAAGTTACTGCCTCTGAGATTCGAGTCGACTCCCAGATAGCTCGAGTCGACTCCACGATAGCTTCACGTCAAAAGGCAGAAGACCAACTTTCAGAAACTGAGAGCCGAGTCGACTCCGAGGAAATTCGAGTCGACTCCAAGACTGGATGAGCCAAAAGACAGAGGATCGGGAGTTCGGGCTCTGAGATTCGAGTCGACTCCCAGGACAGTCGAGTCGACTCGAGTGGATCAAATTCAAAATTGGATCCACGGACTTCAGTGGATGAGCCGACTCCGAAATTGCCAAGTCAGCTCCAGAAGTTGGCGAGTCGACTCCAGGTTAAGACGAGTCGACTCCCAGTCAAGGCATGCACTTTAATTCAAATTTGGAACAGTGGCCGAGTCGTCTCCAGTAAAGCACGAGCCGACTCCTGCAACAGGCGAGTCGACTCCTGATCGCGCGAGTCGACTCCAATCCCAACGGTAATATTGTTAGGAAGTGCAGACTGTGTCCAACGGCTCTATTTTTGTCTCTAACGGCTATATTCTTGTTTCCACACCATCTAAAGCTATAAAAACAAGAAGAGAGCTAGGGGAGAACTAATGGAAGTGGGAGAAAATATTTAGGGAAGAGATTCCAAGGGAAATCTCCCATAAGCACAATAAGGGCCATTCAAAGTGAAATAGAGAGAAGAAGAGCTTCCAAGTGTATCCCAAAGCTTCCTCTTCATCCGTGTGCTGCCTCGGTGATCCTCTACTTCGTGCCAAATCAGAAGAGGGTCAAGTAAAGAAGAAGCCGAGCTCCTCCATCTTCAAAACTCGTTTGAGGGCTTCTCTTTACTCTATTTGTTTATATTGCTATATTTGCTTGTTTAAGAAGCTTTGATTTGTTGTAAACTTTGTTTTTAATATCTTGTAACTTGATTCAATCAAGGGATTGAATCAAGGGGTTAAGGTTTGTTGGTGAGCCAAAGGGAAAACCAACGGTGAGAGGTTTGTTGGTGAGCCTAGGTCAAAACCAACGGTGTAAGGGTTTGATTGTGATCCCGGGAAAACAATCGGGGAGGTTCTAGTCGGTGAGCCTGGAAAAACCGACCGAGTTCGTTGTGCACTCGTAAAACAACAAGTTGGGTTGTGAGCTTGTAAAACAACCAACTGTAATCTGTAGGATTATAGTGAAATTCCCAAGAGGTCTTGGGGAGTGGATGTAGGTGCTGGGGTGCACCGAACCACTATATGTTTGTTGTGTTTGTAATGCTTCTTGTTATTGTCTAACTAACACACTTACTTACTTAGATAAATTGCTTGCTTAACTCTTATCCGCGCATCCTTTAGTTGCAAGCATATTCAATCAAGTCACATTCTATACATCAAACTGTTGTTAAGTTTAACTCTCACTGTGCATCTATACAACTTAGCATAATTAATCAAAAAGTGCTAGAAGTAGCTTAAAAGTTTTAAAAGACCCAATTCACCCCCCCTCTTGGGTTGTATCTACTGGGCAACAGAATGGAACCTATGGGGTCACACACATTAGAGGTAATGACCGATCCGATGGTTGAATGTGATTAGGAATCACAAATAATCAATTAGATTGATAAATGAAAACCCGCTAAGAGTTAATGGTTAGAAGAAGGAACAAATGCAATCGGATTGCAATTTAATTTAATTAATTAAATTTAATTAATTGGACTTGATCATGAGTCCTACTTGGAGTAGGATCCTTGGAGTCCTAATTGGATTAGGATTTCAAATTAAATTAGAATCCTATTTGGAATAGGATTTCTAAAGTCCTAATTGTCTTAGGGCTGAAATTTAATAAGTCCTAATTAGATTAGGATTATTTTAAGTCCTAATTAATTTTAAATTTAATCTAATTAATTTCATGACTCCTAATTGGATTAGGATTGAAGAGTTCAATAGAGTCATGATTCAATTAAATCCTAATTAGATTAGGATTTGGAGGAAATTGAAATGGGTTCATAAAAATCCTATTTTGACTAGGATTAGACTCATGCAATGGACCCAAATTAAAACCCCCTTTAATTTATTTAAATAGCAGATTTAAATAAACTTGAGGGAGGGGCCCACGCCCCTCCCCTTGGGGTGTGCGTGGGAGAAAGAGGAGGGGCGCACGCCCCTCCTTGTTGGCCAAAACAAAAGATAAAGATGAGTTCCTAAAAAATAGGAACTCATCCTTATCACTTTAGGGATTAAAAGAGGAGGCGTGTGACCCCTCTTCTTGATCCTTTTCTGATGCATTTCGACAGCAACCTTTCTCCTCCATCTTCCTCCTTTGAGCCGCCATCAAGAGAAGAAAAAGAAGAGCCTTGATCGCCCTCTTCCTTCTTCATTTCGGTTTTAAAAGGGAAGAAAAAGAAAAAGGCTGTAGGGCTTTGTTCTTGTTCCTTTTGATCCATCCTTCTTCCTCCTCCTCCCTAAGCATTTAAGAGGTGATTGAAAGGGAGGACTTCAACCATCAAAAGCCATCTCTGCAAGGGAGCTAGCACCCCGGGGAGATACGTAGGCTTCGATCGAATCATTACCTCATGTGGATACCCGTAGAGGCCGGACGCGTGTGCGGCTTCCATCGAACCTTCTACAAATCCACGTGAATTAGATTTGCGGAGACCATCTACCCGCACAAGGTGAAGATCTAATCTTCTTAATGATTTAAAAATAGTTTAAAATAATTTAATTCTAATCTATCTACAAACGAATGGTTTTAAAATACGTTCATGCGATGAACGGATCCCACATAGTTTTTCCGCTGCAATCTGAAAATTATTTCGAATTTTCATGGCATATGTGGGATCCTAACAACCTAAAATTCTAAAACCCTAATCTTAAGTATTTCCAGTCGTTGGTACATTGAGTCGGGGATCAATGCTACCGACAAGACTGGCACATCTTATGTATGCTCGATGCAGAGGATGATTGATCTCATAATCACTTGTGTGAGACACTAATACAAAGTTGTGGGTGCTCATTAGAGAAATGAGTTCACTGAATTGACCTGCAAAGAGAAATCTTATGAAGTTTTACTTACATGTCAAAAGATAATTCTCTTAGTGGGAGCTGTGCAACTGATCCTATGACCTAAGATCACCATGGTATCTTGTGCATATGAACCCATGTTTTGTTTTACACTCATTCATGACTTTAAGTTGTGTACGGGGTCTTCTGAATATGGTGAATTGTGTACGAAGATTATGAGTAGATTAACAAGGAATCAATCGTTTCTAGTAAAAGAAGATCGCATCCCATTTGTTCTAATCATATGATAATTTAGAAAGTCTTTGATCAAAGCAAGATAAAAATTAGAAAGAGTTTCTAATATTTCATGATTCGAATTATCATTAGAAGATTAAGAGAAATATGAATATGAAATTGAGTTTGACATACATTCATACTCATATACATATTCGGGATATAGTTTGATTGAAGGATTGAATTGCATGGTAACTTGCCACTGAAGGGTATTTTTGGTATTTCTACTAAATTCCATTTTTTTCGAGTAGATATGACATATTGCTAGACGTCAATCTTATCTTATAGGTTTGATCGAATTAAAGAGTTTAATTCGATCACCAATTAGAAAGGATTCTAATTGTTAAGTTCAGGTTCGCGCAGTTTGGACCTAAATCGATTAGAAGAGTTCTAATCAAGTTGGGTCAACTCGCACTCACACCTATTGCTGGCTAAGCATGGAACCCAATGGGTCACACACAAGAAAACTGATCAAGGGTCTAATTGGATTAGATCATGTTTGCAAGATAAAAACCTTAGCTCCTGATTCGAATTGGATTCGAATCTGATTTGAATTGGATTCGAAACTGATTTTTAATTGATCTAATTTGATTAGATCATATCCTAATATGGGTTAGCCAAGAGTTGGCACCTAATTGGCTTGGTTTGAGTCTAATTGGATTAGATTTGATAAATCATTCATTTTTGACCATTGGATCATCATTGGATGATGAGATGGATGAAGATGATGGCGCATGCATTCCTAGCTATTAGATCACATGATATTGTGATGAAAGATTGCATGGCGTGATGAAGGGACTACATTAGAGGCGTGATGGGCTGATGGCATGAGGAGCATAGATTCTTGGATGGATAAGGATGAAATAATTACGTGATCTTATCCACTTTATCTCTCCTCTTATCATCACACCTAAGATGAATATGGCGCCTTGCGTTCTATCCCTTGGATCATGTGGAGATGCATCAAATGGTGTAGATTGATGGCGTGATAGGCTGAGGCGTGATTAAGGTTTCTTCTGAAAAAATACGTGAGAAGGGAGGGGACCACATGGCGTTTGGATAAGAATGAAGCGCCTTATCTAGCGCTTCATCTTATCACGCCTCTTCATGAATACGCCTCCCCTCTTTTGATAAGCACTCTTCATGAGTTTCATGCCCCTTCATCAAGGGACATGTGGATGAGATGTGTCCCTTTAACATGCATCCGTACGCCATCTATAAAAGGAGAATCATTCCACCGTATTCTTCATCCCATTCCACCGCATTCTCTCTCCCTTATCCCTTCTTTCTTACATTAGTTTCTTTCTTTCTAGCATTGCTTCTAGAGTGTCCTAAGCTAAGATAAGGTGGTCTTCTATAGGACAAAAGGATTAGAAGTGATTTTAGAAGGTGAAAGAAAAATTAGAAAGGAAGGAAAGCAAGCCATTAGAATTCTTTGGAAGAATTATGCATTAAGGATCAAAGTCTTTGGAGCTAAAGTCTTGAATCAAGTTTTCGTGTGGATCACCATTGGAGGGCGAACACTTGGACGCCTCGTGGAGATCATTCATATTGGATTAGCATTAAAGGTATTCTTCTATTCCTACATTTATATTTATATATTATTTGATTGTTACCATTAAGGTGATCTAGGCTTATAAGGGTTTCATGTTAAGGAACTTTATTAATAAATTTTTAAAATTCTTAGCTTCCGCTGTCCATTATGACATGTTAGAATTCTACAGTGGTATCAGAGCTATCCTTAATTGGTTTAATCAAATGATTATGCATGATGTATGATTGTTAATTTACTATGCGATAGTAATGTCATATGTTTAGAATAATGTTGAATTATATGATATGATATATAATAAAATGTCATGATATGAATTTTTTCATATGAAGATATGTTGAAGCATGTTAATTGATTCAATCAATTGGTAATAACTTGTACATGCTATGAGATAGCTATGATGTATGATAATTGCTTTTCATTTATATATGCTATGAGATATATATATAGTTTTTTGGAGCATATACATAAACATGATAAATATGTTACAATTATAGAATGTGCTTGAGACTAGTAAACCCTCAATAAAAATTATATTAAGTCATAATATTGAAAAACTTTGAGCTAACCCATTCTAGAACAATTAATCTAATTGGTATCTAGGAAAGCACTAAAGGTGGTTACTTAATTAGGATCTTACTCTCTGAGTAAGGAGAGCCTCCCACCTGCTTACCTGGCCAATTATTTGATTGCCTATTATGGATAAGTTTAATGTTGATAAAATACTACTGATATCCTTCCTTCATACCTCGACATTATTATGTCAAGATCCATGCTAGTTTGTTGTGCAACCACAAGGCTTGCAATGGGGACTGATGTTATACTGTCTTGGTGCATAGAGCTGCTCATGGCATATTTTAATATGTTGCTTTATTGTGCAACCACAAGAGCAATATTATTTGAATATGACTGTATGGAAATGAAGGGTTTGACTTAATTAAAACATTACAGTTTGTTGTGCAACCACAAGGCTATAAGTGTTTTAAGAGGACAGGATAAAGTTGAGAATTGCATGAGATGTAATTGGAAAGAGTTTCCTACCTTTGAACTTATAAGGGTTTGAGGATGATAGTGTTATTTTGATGATTAACAAGCAATAATCAAGAGTATGTTACAAGTTAATTCGATACTTCATTTATAAGTCTGTTACTCTCAGTATATTCGTATAATAAGATAAAGATGCATTTCATTGTTTATATGGATGAATCTAACCTTGAGTTGCAGCAAAGTGTGGATTGAGCCGACCCCAAGGTTGATTGGGTCGACCCCGGCACATCAAGAAAGCATCTGGCACACTTCTGCAAAAATGGCACGGATGAACAGTAGTTGGGTCGACCCAAGGAAAGCATGAGTCGACCCAAACTTCAAGCCTTTCAAGCCTCAAGAAAATGGTTCTCTAGAAACACTGAGAGGGTCGACCCAAGAGGAAGTTGAGTCGACCCAAGCTTGAGTCGACCCAAACACTGAGAGGGTCGACCCAAAGGCAATGATAGAATACATGACAGAATAGGTTCTCTGGAAACCCTGAGAGAGTCGACCCAAGGAAAAGTTGAGTCGACCCAACTGAACCTTGAGTCGACCCAAAGAAATGTTGAGTCGACCCAAGTGAAGGAAGGCTGAATTGCAAGTTTCTGTAGTTCTGAGAGGGTCGACCCAAGGAAAGGTTGAGTCGACCCAAGTGAAAGTTGGGTCGACCCAAGGAAAGGTTGAGTCGACCCAAGCACGGGCAGAAGCATAACGGCTAGTTCTACAGAAGTACTTTTTGTCCTTCCAACAGTGAGTAACGTCTAGTTTTTGAATTCTAACCATTGGGGCTTGTCCAATGGATGAAGAAAACTATTTAAAGTGGCACTATTCATCAGAGAGAACATCCTTTTGCAAAATATCAAAGAGTACACAAGAAAGAAAAAGTGCCCTAATCTTCTTCATCCAAGTGCTTCATTCAAGAGTCAAAAGAAAGTGGTTGAGCAGATTCCAAGAGTCATTAAGAGCTCCATCCACCCTTGAAGAGTGAAGCATCCTTGACAAAGAAGAGAGAAGTCACATCAAGCGATAACTATTCTCTAAACTCTTCTTTGTAGATTATATTGTTATATTTGCTCATCTAGGAGCTTAAATCTTCTTACTTTGTTTATTAAACTCCTTGTAAAGGTTAGTTGGTTAGCTCGCAAAACCAACGGTATAGGTTGATTGGTGAACCCGTAAAACCAATTGTAAAGGTTCGTTGGTGAGCCCGGAAAACCAACATAGGTTCGTTGGTGAGCCCGTAAAACCAACATAGGTTTTTGGTGAACTCGGAAAACCAAAGTGTAAAGGTTTTTGGATTGTGAGCTCGGAAAACAATCCAACTGTAATCCGCGGGATTATAGTGAATTCCCAAGGGGTCGCTTGGGGAGTGGACGTAGGTGCTTAGGAGAGCACCGAACCACTATACTTCTTGTTGTTTGTATTGTGATTTGTTTTAATTCCACTAACTCATCAATTAATATAAGTAAGATAGTTAAAATTAAGAGAAACCAATTCACCCCCCCTCTTAGCTTGTCACCTTGGGCAACAAGTGGTATCAGAGCAAGGTGCTCCAATAGTACTTATTGATCTCACAATCAAGAGTTAAAGATCATGACAACCCAAGTGGGATGTTCTATGAGTGAGGGGCAATCCACAAATAGACCTCCTCTATTTAATGGCACAAATTACACATACTGGAAAGCTAGGATGAGGATATTCATTCAAGCTCTAGACTATGAATTATGGTACATTATTACTAGAGGACCTCACACACCCACACTTAATATAGAGGGCACTATCATACCCAAACCAGAAATGGATTGGAATGAAAGTGATAGAAGATTAGCACAATTAAATGCAAAAGCAATTAATGTACTTTACTGTTCATTAGATGTAAGTGAATTCAATAGAATATCTACATGCATCTCTGCAAAAGAAATTTGGGACAAACTTGAAGTCACACATGAAGGGACTAATCAAGTTAAGGAGTCAAAAATAAACATATTAGTACATAAGTATGAATTGTTTAAAATGGAATCCACTGAGTCCATAACTGATATGTTTACTCATTTTACTGAAATTATAAATGGGCTAAAGAGTTTAGGAAAGTCTTATACTAACTCTGAATTAGTGCGAAAAATTCTCAGGTCTCTACCAAGAGTTTGGGAGGCCAAGGTTACTGCAATTCAGGAAGCTAAAGACCTCAA
Source organism: Phoenix dactylifera (assembly GCF_051530095.1). Classification (NCBI taxonomy): domain Eukaryota; kingdom Viridiplantae; phylum Streptophyta; class Magnoliopsida; order Arecales; family Arecaceae; genus Phoenix; species Phoenix dactylifera. The sequence continues at coordinate 32,843,148 of NC_143193.1, read as the reverse complement.
CACACTGCAATTAGAGAAACTTCTAGGATCACTCATGACCCATGAGTTGACCATGAGGCAAAATTCAGAAGATGAGGTCAAGAGAAGAAAGACCATTGCCCTAAAGACTACCACCCCAAAACAACAAACTGAGTCGGAAGATTCAGATGATGATGATGAATTTGATGAAGAAGGAATGGCTATGCTTGGAAGAAAATTCAGAAAATTTATGAGAGGTAAGAATAGATTTCATAAAAAGAAACCCTTCTTCAAAGGTAGCTCAAGCAAAGAAAAGGGTAAGGACAAAGAAAAAGAAAAAGAAACACCTATTTGTTATGAGTGTAACAAACCCGAGCATTATAAGATAGATTGCCCGGAGTTAAAGTGGATGGCAAGAAAACTGAAAAAGAAGAACTTCATGGCTGAATGGAGTGAAAGTGAGGAGTCAAGTTCGGAAGAGGAAGATCATCAAGAGACGGCCCAAATATGTCATATGGCCAATGACGATGAGGTAGATTCTGAACTTGAATGTGATTTTACTGTTGATGAATTACATGATGCATTTTTAGAACTCATGGAAGAACATAAAAAACTAATCAATAAAAATAAAGTTCTAAAAGAAGAAAATCAATCTCTTATCAAAGATAAGTTAAAACTATCTCATAACTATGAAACATTAAGTAGGAAACTCACAAATGAAACCAAGAATCTAATTGCTGAAAATGTCAAGTTAAAAGAAGATGCTGAAAAATATAAATCCTTAGTAGATAAGTTTACACTTAGTTCTACCAAATTAAATATGATTCTTGATAGTCAAAAAGATGTATATGATAAGGCTGGATTAGGATATAAAATAAATAGGAAACAAAAATACTTAAAGAACATTTTTGTAAAAGCTAAAAATGAAAATATTACTTGTCATTGCTGCAATACATTAGGACATAAAGCATATGAATGTAACTATAGAAAGTCCAGTCAAAACAAATTGAGTAATAATCATAAGCTTAAATTCAAGAAAGTTTGGATTCCAAAAGGAACATCAAGTACCAACCCTAAAGGACCCAACATAGTTTGGGTACCTAAAGCTCTTTCTTGATCTTTATTGCAGGGGTGTCTTGCAGCTAATAAAGTGGAAAAACGATGGTATCTAAATAGCGGCTGTTCAAGATACATGACCGGTGACGTAGATCAATTTGTCACCTTGGAATCTAAGAAGGGTGGAGTAGTAACCTATGGAGACAATGAAAAAGGGTATATCATTGGAAAGGGTAAAATTTTCATTACTCCATCTACTTTCATAGAAAATGTCTTATTAGTTAAGTGTTTGAAACATAACCTACTTAGCATAAGTCAATTTTGTGATAAAGGGTTTAAAGTCACATTTGAAGCATCAGTATGCATAATCACAAATCCTAAAGATAATAGCATTGTACTTGTAGGACAAAGGCAAAGAAATATTTACATGGTAGATTTTCATGATTTAGGCAAGAAAAATGGATTATGCTTAATTACTAATGAAGAAAAGAAAAATGAAACAAGTTGGCTTTGGCATCGTAGACTAGGACATGCTAGTATGGAATTAATATCAAAACTAGTCAAGAAGGAATTAATAAAAGATGTGCCAAAATTGATTTTTGAAAAGGACAAAATCTGTGGACCATGCTCATTAGGAAAACAAACTAAATCATCCTTCAAATCAAAGAATATAGTATCAACAACTAGGCCTTTTGAACTCATACACATGGATCTATTTGGACCCACTAGAACTGCGAGTCTAGGAGGGAATAAATATGGACTAGTTATTGTAGATGATTTTTCAAGATATACATTGGTTTCTTTTTTGGCACATAAGAATGAAGCATTTTCAGAATTCTTGAAACTTTATAATAATATCATAAATGAAAAGAAGCTCACCTTAGTAGCAATTCGAAGTGATCATGGTACTGAATTTGAAAATCAACACTTTAAAGAATTTTGTAATAAAAATGGTATCTCACATCAATTTTCAGCACCTAGAACGCCTCAACAAAATGGGGTTGTTGAAAGAAAAAACAGGACATTGGCAGAAATGGCACGCACGATGTTGTGCGAGTCAAATCTTCCAAAGTACTTTTGGGCTGAAGCTATAAGCACTGCTTGCCATATTCTAAATCGGGTTTTGATACGACCTATAACCAAGAAAACTCCTTATGAACTTTGGAAGAATAAGAAACCAACCGCTAAATATCTTAGAGTATTTGGATGTAGATGTTTCATTTTAAACAATGGCAAGGAGGATCTAAGCAAATTTGATGCCAAGTCAGATGAAGGTATCTTCTTAGGATACTCCACATCTAGCAGGGCATACAGAGTATTCAATAAAAGAACTCTTGTAGTCGAAGAGTCAGTTAATATCATATTTGATGAGTCTGATAGTGAGTCTGCTAGGAAAGAAAATATTCTTGATGATGATACAGGAATTATTAACTTTGAAAAGTTGAATATTGATGACGTGCCAATTCAAGATAAGGGAGATGATTGTGTGCCACCACAATCTCAAAACTTGCTAAAGGAATGGAGGTATGCATATGGACACCCTAAAGACTTAATCATTGGTGATCCATCTCAAGGGGTAAGAACTCGATCCTCTCTTAGAAATTTAAATGATTATCTTGCTTTTGTTTCACAGTTAGAACCTAAGACTTATGAAGAAGCTGAAAAAGATACCAATTGGATAAATGCCATGCAAGAAGAATTAAATCAATTCAAAAGAAGTAATGTATGGACATTAACTGAAAGACCAAAGCATAACTCTGTAATTGGAACAAAATGGATCTTTAGAAATAAATTAGATGAAAATGGGTTAGTTATAAGAAATAAAGCTAGACTTGTAGCTAAGGGATACAATCAAGAAGAAGGGATAGATTTTGATGAAACATTTGCTCCTGTAGCTAGATTAGAGGCTATTAGATTACTTCTAGCGTTTGCATGTTTCATGGATTTCAAATTGTATCAAATGGATGTAAAAAGTGCATTCTTAAACGGTTTTATAGAGGAAGAAGTATATGTAGAGCAACCTCCTGGTTTTGAGAATCATGAATTGCCAAATCATGTGTTTAGACTACATAAGGCATTATATGGATTGAAGCAAGCACCTAGGGCTTGGTATGATCGATTAAGCAAATTTCTACTAAATAATGACTTTAGTAGAGGCAATGTAGATAAAACACTGTTTCTCAAAAGAAAGAACGAAAATCTATTAGTGGTACAAATATATGTAGATGACATAATCTTTGGTGCCACGAATGATACTCTTTGCAAAGAATTTGCTGATTTAATGCACGGAGAATTCGAAATGAGTTTGATGGGAGAACTAAGTTTTTTTCTAGGATTACAAATCAAACAAACTAAAGAAGGTATCTTCATTAATCAAACTAAGTATACAAAGGAAATACTAAAGAAGTTTGGGAATGAAAATCATAAGGGAGTAGGCACTCTAATGAATCCTACTAGTAAGCTAGACAAAGATGAGAAAGGAAAGAGTATTGATATTAAGCTTTATAGAGGACTAATTGGATCCTTGCTCTACCTTACTGCTAGTAGACCAGACATCGTGTTTAGTGTAGGAATATGTGCTAGATACCAATCAAATCCTAAGGAGTCACATTTAAGTGCTGTTAAAAGAATCCTTAGATATTTAAGAGGAACTACGAACATAGGATTATGGTACTCAAGAGACTCCTGTCTAGATTTGCTTGCATACTCAGATGCTGATTTTGCTGGATGCAAATTAGATAGGAAGAGCACTAGTGGAACATGTCAATTCTTAGGAAACAACTTAGTATCATGGTTTAGCAAAAAGCAGAATTCAGTGGCACTGTCAACAGCTGAAGCTGAATATATAGCTGCTGGCAGCTGTTGTGCTCAAGTACTATGGCTTAAGCAACAACTAGAGGACTATGGAGTTAAGCTAGATAACATTCCTACTAAGTGTGATAATACTAGTGCCATCAACCTCACTAAAAATCCGGTTCAGCATTCTAAAGCCAAACACATAGAAATAAGATATCATTTTATTAGGGATCATCTGCAAAATGGAAACATATGTATTGAGCATATATGCACTGAAAAATAATTAGCTGACATATTCACAAAACCCTTGAGTGAAGATAGATTCTGCACGCTAAGGAGGGAATTAGGCATATGTGATCCTTTTTATTGAAGAGATATAAAAGGGAGCAACCAGTCTCATGATACATTCCTCCCATTTCTAAAAACCCATGAAACATGAGTCAAACTTGTCATCTATAGATTCCTTACTCATGTATCATTGTCCCAGAAAGAATTTGTAAGGATTGGAAGCAAAGAAAATTTTTAGAAGCGAAAAGGAAGAGAAAGGAAAAATTTCTGAACTTGGGTCGACCCAACCCAAAATAGGGTCGACCCAACATTGAGTCGACCCAACGTCGGGACCCCACTGTTAAAAGGGGGACCCGTGAGCTATCTAGGGCACTGTTTACACTTTGTCCTCTTCCGAAAACCCTATTTCCCACTCTCCAATCTCCTCCAATCATCTCCAAACAGTAGATTACTTCAAGATCTTGGAGAAATGGGACCCAAAAGAGCCGTAGCCAAGCGATCCGGGAGAGTCTCACGGATCCAACGTGCGGAAAGAGAAGCTACGGAGCCATCTACAGTGTCTCCACAAGGTGAGACACGTGTAGAGCCACCTCCTCCTCCCTCCCCTTCAGTACAACTTGCAAAGTTTGCGGGGAGACCGGTTACAACAGGAAGAAGGATCCATTCCGAGTTCTTGGATCAAGAAGGATTCCGATTGGGGGAATGGATCCGAAGGCAAGGATGGGAGTATCTCTGCTCCCTAGATGTGGTGATATACCCGGGACTAGTCCGGGAGTTCTATGCCTTCCTCAAAACTGGGATGGGAGGGCTCATATCGGAAGTTCGAGGAGTTAGGGTTCGAGTTTCCGAAGAGAGTTTGAGTGAGTTGCTTCATCTCCCCTGCGAAGGAGCAACTCCAGAAAAGCCAGAAAACAAGTTGAGAGCCCTGCAGTTAATTCTTGAGAATGAAGACTTCGACTTCTCGGAGCAGGTTATAGCGAGCTCTCTTTCTGCAGAGATGAGGTTGTTGCACAACATCATTGATAGGATTCTATTTCCGAAGAGCGGAAGATTTGATCTCATTTCAGAGCGAGATCTAGTTGTGATGGAGCATATTATTCAGGGTATTCCCCTGAATCTCCCGGCCATGATACTGAGGCAGATGAGGAAGGTGATCTGCAACTCCAGAGTATCCCTGCCTTATGGTATGATACTCACCTTGATCTTTCGACAGCACGACATATCTGTCGAGGGGGAGATCTCCAGGCATCTGCTTTTTACTGATACATACACTGCACGATCACTTATTCGCATGGGCTATGAGAAAGTGAACGGGCAGTGGGTTCGTGCTGGAGCAGGGATTCAGGGTGATGCACCAGAGGGTGATGCACCAGACATTGGAGACCCTATCCCTGAGGATGAGGAGCATATGGATCATCCTACTGCACCTTCAGAGGCTGGACCATCGTCATCTGTTCCTGCGGGAGACACAGATGAGTTCTGGAGTAGGATGACTGAGCTTATGTCAGCTCAGGCGAGGACTATCACTGATAGGCTGACAAGCAGACTAGATATCATGTCTGCTGAGATCAGTGATCTGAGAGAGCAGATAGGAGCTCTACGGCGAGAGAGAGAGACTCATGGACCATCTGTGCCACAGGCAGTTGAGTTAGAGATTTCGGCACAGAGTCATCCAGCTCACCGTGCTCCATGCCAGACTCAGTCTCATCAGGCTCGACCTCCCCTCGCCACTTATACTAGGAGGATGAGGACTAGATCACAGCCATTAGATACTCCCTAGGCTGATATTAGTATTTCTGTTTAGAGCCTAGGATATGTATCTAGTTCTCATATGTATTTTGTGTTGATCATGTATTTTGAACTTTGATTAAGGAACATTGTATTTGTTCTTGTTTTGGTATTATTGTACTAAAATATTCCTATTTTGATCAATGAAGTTTAAATGTTTGTTATGTTAGATGTATGCCCTAGAAGCCAATCTGGCTGACACATTGTTAATTCTAGGGACATAATTTTGTACTTGACTATTTATTATTGAATAAATAAAAGGCATCTTTTCATTCATATTATTTATGTGTCTATGAATCGTCCAAGAAATTAATAAGATGATGATGCATATTCTCAAGAGTTGAGAATTTGAGCCATGTATCATTGGTAATTAATTTCTAAATGCTCCTGATCAATGGATCATCACGAGGACGGTGATCGATCCGATCAGTGCACAGATCACTTTCCTTATGGATGGACGAGACTTGAGTCCACAGTGTAGGGACACTGAAGTGATAGTGCAGGTGCTTGTTAGAGAACAAGGGTACTGAGCGTGACCAAGACAAGAAGTCACTTGGATGTCTATCCACTCGTCAGTGACTTGCTTGATGTTGCAGTAGTGTGACTGGTCCTTTGACCTACGGTGCTTCGGCTACTCACAGTGAGGTTATTGTAGTTTGACTGCACACATACATGGTCTCTAGCCATATGGGTCCATGCAGTGTAGATTGGCTGCAGTAAGTTCACTGTAGGAGTAGGGTATGCACCTATAAGGAATCTATCGACCTTGATAGAAGAGGAGTGATCCTATGTGATTTGTTAGACTGAGTTCTAAGACCTTGGCCAGGGCAGTAATATAAAGTGGAAAAAGAGTTTTCCACTATCGAACTCGAGTCGAATAAATCTTGACATATGACAGACGATGGGGTTTGACGAGTTGTCCATGACCTCTGTCCTGTAGGGATCCACGATAGTAGGACTGTATCACATGTTAACTGCACCTAGAGGTTCATCTTTCTATTCTACTGGGTAGCCACTACATGCTGCTAGGTGTCACTGGTGGATGGTGGGACTCATAGGGATTATCTTGATGATCGATAAATCCTAATGAGTAGAGTTGGAATCGTTCCAACCCATTGAAAGGAGTTTTCAATGATATAGTAATAGAGATCACAATATATCTCACTACCAGTCAGAATAGAACCTATGGGGTCACACACACTAGAAGTATTGACCGATCCGATGGTTGAAAAGTGATTATGAATCACGAGTAATCAATTTGATTGATAAGAAGTTGAAGAAGGAAAGAGAATTAATTAAATTGGACTTGAAACAAAAGTCCTACTTCGGGTAGGATTCCTAGAGTCCTAATTGGATTAGGACTGGAAATCCTAGTTGGAGTAGGACTGGGATTCCTACTTGGAATAGGATTCCTGCAATCCTAATGAGATTAGGAGTTTTGAATCAAAATTGGATTCCTACTTGGAGTAGGATTCCTAGAGTCCTAATCGGATTAGGACTTCGGATTCAAATAGAGTCCTAATTGGATTAGGACCAAAATTAAATATGTCCTAATTTGGATTAGGATTCCTTAAGTCCTAATTAATTATTAATCTAATGGATCAACATGACTCCTAATTGGATTAGGATTGAAGAGTTCAATTGAGTCATGGTTCATTCAAGTTCTAATTGGATTAGGACTAGCATAGATTGAACCCGATTGATTCATGATTTGGTTAATCCTAATTGGATTAGGACTAAACCATGAGAAGGGCACCTAATCCTCTTTGGAAGAGGATTGGGTTAACCAAGTAAGAGGGGCATCAGCCCCTCTTCACTTAGTTGGTGCGACATGAAGAGAGAGGGGGCCGGCGCCCCCTCTTGGAAAGTAGTCAAGGGCTCCTAACTTGTAGGAGCCCTTCATCCTTATTAAAGGAGGACTAGGGCCGGCGCCCTAGAAGATGCTTTTCTCCTCTTCAAGCCGTGGCCACCTCCCTCCATCACCTCTTGGTTCAGCCGCAAGCAAAGGGAGAAGAAAAGTCCAAGAGTTGGCGTCCTCCTCCCCTTCCCTTCCTTCATCCAACGCAAGGAAGAAAAGAGGGCTGCGTGGGGATTCTTCTTCTTCCTCTTCTTCATCCTTCTTCTTCCTCCTCTCAAGCACAATCAAGGGTTGATTGAAAGAGAGGAGATCAGCCATCAAAAGAAGTCTTTGCAAGGGAGCTAGCACCTCGGAAAGACAAGAAAGCTTTGATCGGTCCTCTGCTTCGTGTGGATACCCGTAGAGGCCGGACGTTTGAACGGCTTCAAACGAACCTTCATCCTAAAACCACGATCATCAGTTTGCGGTGATCATCTACCCGCACAAGGTGAAGATCTGATCTTCTAAAGATTTTAAAAGTTTTTAATTCTTGCCTAACTACGAACGGTTCATGAAACAACGTTCATGCGATAAACGTCGATCCCGCACATGCCTCTTCCGCTGCCATCTGATTTAATTTTTGAAATATCAGCGGCATGGGCGGGTTCCCAACAGTGGTATCAGAGCCTAGGCCTCGTAGATTAAGGTAAGAATTAAATATCTAAAGGCTTATTAGATCTGAAAATTGAATGATCATGCATGCTGAAAATTTCTGCATGCAGATTTTTCAGGGGTGCTGATTTTTGCATGCTGATTTTTATGTGATAAAATGATGATTCTAATTGCGTTGTTAATGAGATTACAAAGTTTAGAATCATGATTAGCATGATCAGCAACCTATGTCATGATATAATCAGTTAGTTTTCAGATCTAAAAATTATAATTGTTGCATACGGTGATGATCATAGGATTCAAACCCTTTTGGTATCAAATGTAATGACCTGCGATGTGATCTGCGATGTCATGTAATTTTTCAGATGCTTGCATGCATCTTATTTGATATTTTGAGAGGCCTGCGTGCCTCCTAAAAGGGAGATGTAATTTATTTTATTTTTATTTTATATCTGGTTGTATTTCTGTGATGTGATGTACGTCAACGATCAAGTTGAAGACAAGGCATGAGATGAACAGGGGTCTAAGCGGTTGATGGCGATTGGATCAAGAGTTGGTCAAGGATCGAATCAAGGAGGCTTGGAACCAATTCAAGAGTTGAAAACCATTTGATCGATTGACGTGCATGTGCTTGTAATACGACCTAACTAGAATCCATGATCATCACCTATTTAAAATTTAGCTTTATTTGATGCTGCGATTATAACTGCCTGTGATGTGCCGTTTGCATGTGATGTGAATGCGAGTCGGGTAGATAGGTTTACATGTGATGTAGCAAACCCAATTGAGACCTAAATTAAAGCCTCCTCAATCAAGTCGAGAGTGAACCGACATGAGCAAGTCATATTAGATTAATTGATCAAATTGGTGTCTAGGAAAGCATGAAAGGTGGTTACTTAATTAGGACCTTACTCACTGAGTAAGGGGAGCCTCCCACCTGCTTACCTGGCCAATTGTTCGATTACCTCTTATGAAGGGCTCAAGTTGCAAACACTAAGACCTGATTAACCAATATTAAGTCAATAGGTCTTCCACTGTAGTAGAGCTGCTAAGGCCTTTCTGATGTTGATTTGTCTCGGCTGGACACAGTGGTCAAGTTGCATCGAGGGGCTGGACCTCTCTATAGACATGAGATGTTGTAGGGTAAAGGTGGGGTTGGGCACCAATAACTGTTAGGTGAGGACCCAATGACGACTTTATTCCTACGGTTATACGGTGGGTCTGACTTAACTAAGAAATGGGACCAATAACTGTTAGGTGAGGTCTTCATGGCTTAGAGACCAAGTTACACTGCACCATGCTTGAGAAGCATTGTACAAGAGTTGTACACTCATCCATCTATGTGTCACCAATAACTGTTAGGTGAGGTGGCATGTAAATCGGTGGGACCGCAGTACCCACTAGAAACCCTAGTCGTGTGGGATTTTCGTTTTCCTACCAGGGGAGTGTGAGGGATTCGAGAAAATAGTGGGAGTTACATTTGTTCTAAAAGACCTTAGAACAGATTAGGATCAAGTACAAAAGTCTAACTAGAATCTTTACTCTCTGCAGATACAATGTCAGCTTCAAACCCTTTGACCCGTATTCTTGAGACCAACCGACTGACCGGAACCAATTACAAGGACTGGCTTAGAAACCTCAAAATTGTTTTGGACTGTGAGAAAATAGGCTACATACTCGATTCTGATAGCCCCACACTACCAACACGTCCTACTGATGTTCAGCATCAGATGCATCAAAAATGGATGGATGATGACATTAGAGTTAATGCTATATGATGGCATCCATGTCAAATGAACTCCAATGCCAGCATGAAAATATGAAGACTGCTAGGGACATACTAGCACACCTACAAGAGTTGTATGGTGAGCAGAGTCGCACAGCTCGTTTTGAAGTGTTCAAGAGGCTCTTCAAGACAAAGATGCGCGAAGGGCAGTCTGTCCATGATCACGGTCTGACTATGATCAAGAATCTAGAGGAGCTTGAGAAGCTCGGAATGAACATGCACAAGGAATTACAAGTGGATTTGATCCTACAGTCACTTCCTGATTCATTTGGTCAGTTTATAGTAAACTACCACATGAATAAAATTGAATGCACTAAGACTGAACTGATAAACATGTTGGTAACTGCTGAGGGAGCTTTGAAAAGTTCAAGGGGCAATGTCCTTGCTGCTGAGTTGACTTCTGGTTCCAAGAGAAAGTCTACTTGGAAGAAAAAGAAGCCTGCTAAGAAGTAGAAGAAAGACAAGAAGCCAAAGAAGGAAGTTCAAAAGAAAAAGGCTGACGACAAAGGAAAATGTTTCCACTGCAATGTCGAAGGCCACTGGAAGAGAAACTGTCCTTCATACCTCGAGAGCCTGAAGAACAAGAAAGGTGACACACCTTCGGAAGGTATAGACTTGCTCATAATTGAAACTAATCTAACGGTTTCTTCTACTTCTAGTTGGGTTATAGATTCTGGTTCTAGTGCTCATTTGTGCACTACCATGCAGGGTCTAAAGGAAAGTAGAAGGCTGGCGGAAGGTGCGGTAACCCTTCGGATTGGCAACGGGGCAAAAGTTGCTGCTGTGGCTGTGGGCACCTACCATCTGCGACTACCGTCTGGATTTAGTTTATTACTTAGAGACTGCTATTATGTACCTGCTGCTAGCAGAAATTTGATTTCTGTTTCATGTCTAGCACAGGAAGGTCATGTTTTTACATTTGACAAAGACTGCTGTTCTATTTATTTAAGAAATAAAATAGTCGCACGTGGTTTTATGATTGACAGTCTCTATCATTTACATATGGAGTGCCAAAGGATCCAAAAGATCCAGAGATGAGATAAACCAAAAATATTTGTGGCACCTCAGACTTGGCCATATTGGAGAGGATAGGATGAACAAAATGGATAAAGATGGGCTTCTCGGCTCATTGACTTCCGAGTCATATCCAGTTTGCGAGTCCTGTCTTCAAGAAAAAATGGCTAGACTGCCCTTTGTAGGACATGGGGAGAGGACCACTGAAATACTTACCCTAGTACATACAGATGTATGTGGCCCATTCGATGTGCTAGCCAGGGGACGTTATTCTTACTTCATTACCTTTACCGATGATTATTCACGGTATGGGTATGTGTATCTTATGAGACACAAGTCTGAATCTTTTGAAAAGTTCAAAGAGTTCAAGAATGAAGTAGAAAAACAAACTGGAAAACCTCTTAAGGCTCTTCGATCAAATCGAGGAGGAGAATACCTTAGTGGGGAATTCCGGGACTATCTCAAAGAAAACGGCATAGTCTCACAATGGACACCTCCGGGTACACCTCAACTCAACAGGGTGTCAGAGAGGAGGAATCGGACCCTATTGGATATGGTCAGATCCATGATGAGCTTCACTGATTTACCTATGTTTCTTTGGGGAGATGCCTTACTCACAGCGATTTATTTATTGAATAGAGTTCCCTCTAAATCCGTTCCTACCACACCGTATGAGATATGGCATGGTAAGAAACCAAGTCTGGGTCATCTCAAGATTTGGGGATGTCCGGCCCACGTCAAAAGACTACAGGCAAACAAGTTAGAGGCTAGGACCATAAGTGCTCGTTTTATAGGATATCCTAAAGTGTCATTAGGATACAATTTTTACATCTCAGAGGATCACAATGTGTTTGTGAGCCGTCATGCCATCTTCTTGGAAAATCAGTTTATCCTTGATAGAGGCAGTGGGAGGAAAATTGAGCTTGAAGAGAAAGTCTCTGAAAAGCAACGAGTCATGGATCCTATAGAATCCATTCATAAAGAGCCAGTACACGATGTCCCTCGACCACCTCATAGATCTAGTAGGGTCTCCCATCCTCCCGATAGATACTTAGGTATACTAGAAGAGGATACCGAGGAAATGTTCCTAGTGGGAGATAGGGATCACATACAGGATCCCAAAACCTACAACAAGGCGACATCTGATATCGATTCCGAGAAATGGCTGGAAGCTATGAAGTCAGAGTTAGACTCCATGCATTCCAACCAAGTCTGGACCTTAGTAGACCCACCAGAAGGTATTGTACCTATTGGATGCAAATGGATCTACAAGAGGAAGATAGGTTCGGATGGAGAGGTAGAGACCTATAAGGCAAGGCTTGTGGCAAAAGGGTATAGTCAGCGCGAGGGCATTGACTATCAGGAGACCTTTTCACCTGTAGCCATGCTAAAATCCATCCGAACATTGCTTGCCATTGCAGCATTTCATGATTATGAAATCTGGCAGATGGATGTGAAAACTGCTTTCCTCAATGGATATCTTGATGAAGATATCTATATGGAACAGCCTTTGGGTTTCACTTCCAGTGATGGAGATCACAAGGTCTGCAAGCTGCAAAGGTCCATCTATGGACTAAAGCAAGCATCTCGGAGTAGGAACACTCGTTTCGATGACGCAATCAAAACGTTTGATTTCATCAAAAACGAAGAGGAACCGTGTGTTTATAAAAAGGTTAGTGGGAGCACTGTCGTATTTCTCGTACTATACGTGGACGACATCCTACTGATAGGGAATGATATTCCCATGCTAACCTCGGTCAAGGTCTGGTTGTCAAAAGAATTCTCCATGAAAGACCTTGGGGAAGCATCCTATATTTTGGAAATAAAGGTCTATAGAGATAGATCTAAAAGGATGCTTGGCCTTTCACAGAAGATGTACATAGAGGGGGTGCTGAAGAAGTTCAGCATGGAAAACTCCAAGAGGGGTCTCTTACCCCTTAGGCATGGAATTTATCTCTCCAAGAAGATGTGCCCCAACACATCTGAAGAGATTCAACGCATGAGCAAGATTCCCTATGCATCGGCAATAGGAAGCGTCATGTATGCCATGCTGTGTACACGACCTGATATAGCTCTTGCTGTGAGTGTCACAAGCAGATATCAGTCGGATCCAGGCAAGAAGCACTGGATAGCTGTGAAAGAACAGTCTTAAGTACTTGAGAAGAACTAAGGACATGTTCTTGGTCTTTGGGAGAAGATCAGAGTTGAAGGTAGAAGGATGCATACATATAGATGATAGAAAGTCTACATCAGAATATGTGCAATTGTGGTTCAGTAAATTGGAAGAGTTCCAAACAACCGATCATTATAGATTCTACCTTAGAAGCTGAATGTTAAGCCGTATCTAAGGGTGCAGTGGAAACCTTCTGATTAAAAGTTAATTGCAGAGTTAGGTGTAATGTCATTAGATGCCATAACACTTTACTGCGATAACATTGGCACCATAGCACTAGCTATGGAGCCATGGTCTCATCAGAAGTTCAAGCACATAGAGCGGCGCTTCCACCTCATACGCGACTATGTTGAGAAGAAATATGTAGAGGTGCAGAGAGTAGACTCCGCGGATAACGTGGCAGACCCGTTTACTAAGCAGCTAAATCAGCAAAAGACTGAAGCCCACCTTGAGAAGATGGGGCTTAGATATATGACTGATTGGCTATAGTGCAAGTGGAAGATTGTTAGATGTATGCCCTAGAAGCCAATCTGGCTGACACATTGTTAATTCTAGGAACATAATTTTGTACTTGACTATTTATTATTGAATAAATAAAAGGCATCTTTTCATTCATATTATTTATGTGTCTATGAATCGTCCAAGAAATTAATAAGATGATGATGCATATTCTCAAGAGTTGAGAATTTGAGCCATGTATCATTGGTAATTAATTTCTAAATGCTCCTGATCAATGGATCATCACGAGGACGGTGATCGATCCGATCAGTGCACAGATCACTTTCCTTATGGATGGACGAGACTTGAGTCCACAGTGTAGGGACACTGAAGTGATAGTGCAGGTGCTTGTTAGAGAACAAGGGTACTGAGCGTGACCAAGACAAGAAGTCACTTGGATGTCTATCCACTCGTCAGTGACTTGCTTGATGTTGCAGTAGTGTGACTGGTCCTTTGACCTGCGGTGCTTCGGCTACTCACAGTGAGGTTATTGTAGTTTGACTGCACACATACATGGTCTCTAGCCATATGGGTCCATGCAGTGTAGATTGGCTGCAGTAAGTTCACTGTAGGAGTAGGGTATGCACCTATAAGGAATCTATCGACCTTGATAGAAGAGGAGTGATCCTATGTGATTTGTTAGACTGAGTTCTAAGACCTTGGCCAGGGCAGTAATATAAAGTGGAAAAAGAGTTTTCCACTATCGAACTCGAGTCGAATAAATCTTGACATATGACAGACGATGGGGTTTGACGAGTTGTCCATGACCTCTGTCCTGTAGGGATCCACGATAGTAGGACTGTATCACATGTTAACTGCACCTAGAGGTTCATCTTTCTATTCTACTGGGTAGCCACTACATGCTGCTAGGTGTCACTGGTGGATGGTGGGACTCATAGGGATTATCTTGATGATCGATAAATCCTAATGAGTAGAGTTGGAATCGTTCCAACCCATTGAAAGGAGTTTTCAATGATATAGTAATAGAGATCACAATATATCTCACTACCAGTCAGAATAGAACCTATGGGGTCACACACACTAGAAGTATTGACCGATCCGATGGTTGAAAAGTGATTATGAATCACGAGTAATCAATTTGATTGATAAGAAGTTGAAGAAGGAAAGAGAATTAATTAAATTGGACTTGAAACAAAAGTCCTACTTCGAGTAGGATTCCTAGAGTCCTAATTGGATTAGGACTGGAAATCCTAGTTGGAGTAGGACTGGGATTCCTACTTGGAATAGGATTCCTGCAATCCTAATGAGATTAGGAGTTTTGAATCAAAATTGGATTCCTACTTGGAGTAGGATTCCTAGAGTCCTAATCGGATTAGGACTTCGGATTCAAATAGAGTCCTAATTGGATTAGGACCAAAATTAAATATGTCCTAATTTGGATTAGGATTCCTTAAGTCCTAATTAATTATTAATCTAATGAATCAACATGACTCCTAATTGGATTAGGATTGAAGAGTTCAATTGAGTCATGGTTCATTCAAGTTCTAATTGGATTAGGACTAGCATAGATTGAACCCGATTGATTCATGATTTGGTTAATCCTAATTGGATTAGGACTAAACCATGAGAAGGGCACCTAATCCTCTTTGGAAGAGGATTGGGTTAACCAAGTAAGAGGGGCATCAGCCCCTCTTCACTTAGTTGGTGCGACATGAAGAGAGAGGGGGCCGGCGCCCCCTCTTGGAAAGTAGTCAAGGGCTCCTAACTTGTAGGAGCCCTTCATCCTTATTAAAGGAGGACTAGGGCCGGCGCCCTAGAAGATGCTTTTCTCCTCTTCAAGCCGTGGCCACCTCCCTCCATCACCTCTTGGTTCAGCCGCAAGCAAAGGGAGAAGAAAAGTCCAAGAGTTGGCGTCCTCCTCCCCTTCCCTTCCTTCATCCAACGCAAGGAAGAAAAGAGGGCTGCGTGGGGATTCTTCTTCTTCCTCTTCTTCATCCTTCTTCTTCCTCCTCTCAAGCACAATCAAGGGTTGATTGAAAGAGAGGAGATCAGCCATCAAAAGAAGTCTTTGCAAGGGAGCTAGCACCCCGGAAAGACAAGAAAGCTTTGATCGGTCCTCTGCTTCGTGTGGATACCCATAGAGGCCGGACGTTTGAACGGCTTCAAACGAACCTTCATCCTAAAACCACGATCATCAGTTTGCGGTGATCATCTACCCGCACAAGGTGAAGATCTGATCTTCTAAAGATTTTAAAAGTTTTTAATTCTTGCCTAACTACGAACGGTTCATGAAACAACGTTCATGCGATGAACGTCGATCCCGCACATGCCTCTTCCGCTGCCATCTGATTTAATTTTTGAAATATCAGCGGCATGGGCGGGTTCCCAACATGTTAATTATTGTGTATATTCCCATGCACCTATTTGATGATAACAAAAAGGGGGAGAAGTAAGGAAAGACAAATAAGTTGTGTAAGAAAGAGAAATAAGTTGTCAAACAATGAAAATTATAATAGGAAAGCATATACATTTAAGGGGGAGCAATTTGTAACAATGAAAATGATCAAATCTAAAATTTCTATTAAATTTCAGAATTTGGCACATAGAATTTCAGAATTTGGCACATACCTTTCACACCTCCATACATAATCTGAAACTCATGCTTTATCTCAAATTTTTGAAGTTTCATCTTTAATGAAATATAAAAGAAAGGGAGAGCAATTCAAAAAGTCAAATTGGAAAATATTTGGATGAAATAGGGGGAGACTTCACTCTCATATTTGAAAAGCTGAAATTCAGCAACTTGAGCCCTTTTAAAACTGATTTTAAGATAAGTATCAATAGGCTCATACTCTATATTTTGTAATCATCAAAAAGGGGGAGATTGAGGATGATAGTGTTATTTTGATGATTAACAAGCAATAATCAAGAGTATGTTACAAGTTAATTCGATACTTCATTTATAAGTCTGTTACTCTCAGTATATTCGTATAATAAGATAAAGATGCATTTCATTGTTTATATGGATGAATCTAACCTTGAGTTGCAGCAAAGTGTGGATTGAGCCGATCCCAAGGTTGATTGGGTCGACCCCGGCACATCAAGAAATCATCTGGCACACTTCTGCAAAAATGGCACGGATGAACAGTAGTTGGGTCGACCCAAGGAAAGCATGAGTCGACCCAAACTTCAAGCCTTTCAAGCCTCAAGAAAATGGTTCTCTGGAAACACTGAGAGGGTCGACCCAAGAGGAAGTTGAGTCGACCCAAGCTTGAGTCGACCCAAACACTGAGAGGGTCGACCCAAAGGCAATGACAGAATACATGACAGAATAGGTTCTCTGGAAACCCTGAGAGGGTCGACCCAAGGAAAAGTTGAGTCGACCCAACTGAACCTTGAGTCGACCCAAAGAAATGTTGAGTCGACCCAAGTGAAGGAAGGCTGAATTGCAAGTTTCTGTGGTTCTGAGAGGGTCGACCCAAGGAAAGGTTGAGTCGACCCAAGTGAAAGTTGGGTCGACCCAAGAAAAGGTTGAGTCGACCCAAGCACGGGCAGAAGCATAATGGCTAGTTCTGCAGAAGTACTTTTTGTCCTTCCAACAGTGAGTAACGGCTAGTTTTTGAATTCTAACCATTGGGGCTTGTCCAATGGATGATGGAAACTATTTAAAGTGGCACTATTCATCAGAGAGAACATCCTTTTGCAAAATATCAAAGAGTACACAAGAAAGAAAAAGTGCCCTAATCTTCTTCATCCAAGTGCTTCATTCAAGAGTCAAAAGAAAGTGGTTGAGCAGATTCCAAGAGTCATTAAGAGCTCCATCCACCCTTGAAGAGTGAAGCATCCTTGACAAAGAAGAGAAAAGTCACATCAAGCGATAACTATTCTCTAAACTCTTCTTTGTAGATTATATTGTTATATTTGCTCATCTAGGAGCTTAAATCTTCTTACTTTGTTTATTAAACTCCTTGTAAAGGTTAGTTGGTTAGTCCGCAAAACCAACGGTATAGGTTGATTGGTGAACCCGTAAAACCAATTGTAAAGGTTCGTTGGTGAGCCCGGAAAACCAACATAGGTTCGTTGGTGAGCCCGTAAAACCAACATAGGTTTTTGGTGAACCCGGAAAACCAAAGTGTAAAGGTTTTTGGATTGTGAGCCCGGAAAACAATCCAACTGTAATCCGCGGGATTATAATGAATTTCCAAGGGGTCGCTTGGGGAGTGGACGTAGGTGCTTAGGAGAGCACCGAACCACTATACTTCTTGTTGTTTGTATTGTGATTTGTTTTAATTCTACTAACTCATCAATTAACATAAGTAAGATAGTTAAAATTAAGAGAAACCAATTCACCCCCCCTCTTGGCTTGTCACCTTGGGCAACAGGGTTTGTTGTGTAACCACAAGGCTTTTATGATGAATTAGGATCTCAACCCTATTAAAAAAAAATTAAGTTTTTCCGTTTATCATAGGAGAGGGCTATGATATTCGATAAAAATAGTAGGAGACGATTAGATAAAAGTCCTTATTTAATTATATACATGTCACCGTGATTGGTCTGCTTATGTTAGTTTTGTTCTTGCTTATGTAGAATTATTAAATGGCTTCTTCACTTTCACTAAGAGGCATCTTAGATGCCAACAAGTTGACCGGTCCAAACTATGTGGATTGGTTGAGGAATCTAAAAATTGTACTTACTCAGAAGAAAATTTTCTATATACTTGAAACCTCTGATCTTGGAGATATAGGGGATAATGCTACTGAAGAGGAGATTGCCACACATAAGATGCGGAAGAATGACAGTTTGACTATCAAATGTATGCTGGCCTCTATGTCAAATGAATTGCAAAGGCAGCATGATAGCATGGATACTCTCTCTATACTTCTCAATCTAAAAGAGTTGTATGGAGGGCAGAGTAGAACTGCTAGATATGAGATATCTAAATAATTGTTCCGTGCTAGAATGAATGAAGGAACGTCCGTGCAAAACCATTGTCTTATGGTTATAGACTTGATCACCAGATTAAGTCAATTAGGTTTTGCTATGGATAGTGAGCTCAGTCAGGATTTGATCTTGCAATCACTACCTGAATCATTCTCTCAGTTTGTTGTGAATTTTCACATGAACAAGCTGAACGTCTTCCTACCTGAGCTGTTAAATATGTTAAAGACAGCTAAGACCCATATCAAGAAGGAAAAGGATCCGATCCTTCTTGTTGATAGGGGCTCAAGGAAAAATCAGGCAATAAGGGTTCTAAGAAAAAGTTGAACCCTAAGAGTAGCATCAAGAAGAAGAAAGGAAAGAAAATCTCCGAACAAGTACCTGTTTCCATTGCGGCAAGGAAGGCCACTGGAAAAGATGCAAGAGTTTTCTTGCAACTGTAAAGTCTGATGCAAGAGTTGCAAAAAAAGGTATGTTTATGTTACATGCCAATTTGTCATTAAGTTCTTCAAATTCAAATTAATGGTTTTTGGATACCGGCTGTGGTTCTCATATTTGCAAATCATTGCATGGTCTATAGAAAATTAGAAGTTTGAAGAAAGGTGACTTCGAGCTTTATGGTGCTGGAGGCGAGTCTATCCAGGCTGAAGCTGTTGGAACCTACTATTTGGAGTTGCCTTTGGGAGAGCTCCTGAAATTAGAAGATTGTTATTATATGCCCAAGATTATTAGAAATGTAATTTCTATTCCTTTGTTGTTAAAGAAAGGATTTGAAATTCATGTAAAGAGCAATGGTTGCTCAATTTCTTTTTCTAATAAAGTCTATTGCAATGGCATTATGAAAAATGATCTTCTTGTTCTATCTCTTAATGATAATATATTTCAAATTAATGAAAATAATAATAAAAAGAGAGAAGAGGTGAATAATACCCTCCTTTGGCATTACCGACTAGGCCATATTAGTGAGTCAAGAATACACAAGTTATACAAAGGAGAGTTCTTTGATCCTTATGATTTTGAATCATTAGGACTTGTGAATCTTGTCTTGTGGGTAAAATGACTAAGTCTCCATTCACTGGACATGGAGAAAGGGCAAGTGAGTTGTTAGGACTTATGCATACAGATGTATGTGGTCCTATGACAACTCCATCTAGAGGTGGATACTCTTACTTCATCACATTCACTGATGATTTATCAAAGTTCGAATATGTGTATCTTATAAAAAATAAATCCGAAGCTTTTGATAAGTTTAAAGAGTATCAAAGTATGGTTGAAAAATAAACTGAAAAGTGTATTAAAATTCTTCGATCAGATCGAGGAGGTGAATAACTTTCTAGTGAGTTTTTAAATGATCTTAAGAAAAAGGGTATTCTCTCTGAATGGACACCTCCGTATACGCCATAATTAAATGGTGTAGCCGAACGAAGGAATCATACTCTATTAGATATGGTATGGTCCATGATGTGCTTTACAGATCTTTATATTTTCTTCTAGGATTTTTCCCTAGAGACTGTTGCACTAATATTAAACATGATACCTTCTAAGTCTGTACCTAGCACTCCATATGAGATATGGAGAGGAAAAAAGCCAAATCTTAAGTATCTTAAGATATGGGGCTGTCAAGCTTATGTCCAAAGAAATTTTGGACACAAGCTAAGCGCTAGATCAGATAAGTGTATTCTTTGGACATAAGCTAAGCGCTAGATCAGATAAGTGTACTTTTGTAGGTTATCCTAAAAATAGTATAGGATACATCTTCTATCATCCTATCGAACAAAAGGTCTTGTAGGTAGGCATGCCACTTTCATAGAGAAAGAGTTTTTCTTTGAAAAGTGCAAGGATAGAAGAGTTGAACTTGAAGAAGTTCAAGACTTACAAACAGAGACACAAGACATTCCTCAACCAGATGTACCCATAAATGAGGTACAGCCACAACATACATCTCCTCTCCGAATGTCAGATAGAGTACGAAATGTACCTGAGAGGTATGGGTTTATCATTGAGAATGATGAAGCCCACATCATTCAGAGCAATGATCTTCTGACCTATTCGGAAGCTGTCATGAGTAGTGACTCTGACAAATGGCTAGAAACCATGAAATCCGAAATAGACTCTATGTATACCAACCAAGTATGGACTTGTTAGATATTGCCCTAGAAGCCAATCTGGCTGACATATTATTAATTCTGGAACATAGTTTTGTACTTGACTTTATTATTATTGAATAATAAATGGGCATCTTTTTCATTCATATTATTTATGTGTCTATGAATCGTCCAAGAAATTAATAAGATGATGATACATATTCTCAAGAGTTGAGAATTTGAGCCATGTATCATTGGTGATTAATTTCTAAATTCTCCTAATCAATGGATCATCACAAGGATGGTGATTGATCCGATGAGATCAGTGCACAGATCGCTTTTCTTATGGATGGACAAGACTCGAGTCCACAGTGTAGGAACACTGAAGTGATAGTGCAGGTGCTTGTTAGAGAACAAGGGTACTGAGCGTGACTAGGACAAGAAGTCACTTGGATGTCTATCCACTCGTCAGTGACTTGCTTGATGTTGCAATAGTATGACTGGTCCTTTGACCTGCAGTGCTTTGGCTGCTCACAGTGAGATTATTGTAGTTTGACTGCACATATACATGGTTGTTGGGATTTGTATCCTAAATGTCAATCGTCAGCATATTGATGATTGAATTTTGTAAATGAATTGACAAATTAATAAAGTATTATTTGGCATTATTCATCATTTCATCTTCAAATGAACTCTTATATGATGAAGTCCTTAGGACTTATGTTATGATAAAGGAGGATTTATCTTTGAGTCCTTAAACTTGTTCGCGACCAAATGATATGTTGTTACTAGGACGACAGCATTATCGAGATTAGGTCGTTGTGTGACATATACGTTGGTTGTCCTCTTAACCAAGGAGTGTGGAGACACTGGTATGCCACACAGGTGAAGTGTAGGAGTACATTTCACTGAACGTGACCAATTCCGGAATGCTCTACTGTCGAGAGATGTTCCGAGTGGATATGGGTATAAGTTTGGCTCTCTGACCTGAGACCGCAACCTGTGACTAGCAAGCAACTCACTGTACTTTGGTATCGGACTACCTGAATTTTTAATTCAGTGACAGAAGGTCACTGGGTGCAGTCAAGTACTTGCGTAGTCAGTTGTGAGTCAAGATGGAATTGACCCCTCCTGAAAACAGAAGATAATATCTTGTGATTAATTTAGCAAAACCTTGGCCAGGGTAATCCCAGTGAGGAGTCACGGGATATCTAAAGTTAATCACATAATGGATGTACTAATTATAGGGCTGACAGTGAGCTCTAAGTCATCCTAGCATTAGGAGTCAAAGGGATTGAACTATACAGTAACCATAGTTTAGGATTCCAGAATATTTGCTTCGCATATATTCGGCCTATCCGGACGTCGGGTACCATTACTAGATGGTCACATCGATTAGTGTAGGAAATTATTCCTAAACTACCGGCTTAGGTTCGAACCTATGAGGTCACACGCATAGAAGATTCCTGATTGATCAAGAAAGCTGATGAATGATTAAGAATCATTCAGGGATAATTTGGTCAATTTGATTGGTAAATTATCTTATAAAATAATTAAAGTAATTATTGAATAATTAATTAGTAATTAAATTACTAATAAACTCAATTTGATTGAGTAATTGTGCTAAGGATGAGCCAAATTGAATTGGATTCAAGTTTGGGCTCAATTAGGGTTTTGACCTGATTGGATTAGGTCAGAACCAAAAAGGACTTAAGCTGATCAAATTAATTTTAAATTAATTTGTTCTTAATTGGAGATTGACCTAATTGGATTAGGTCCAACACAAAGTAATTAATTCAATTTGATTGAGTTTGGATGAGCCAAAAATTGAATTGGATTCAATTTGAGCTCAATCAGGGTCTGACCTGATTAGATTGAGTTCAACCAAATTGCTTTGTTTTAATCCGGGTTTGACCAAATTTGATTAGGTGCAACCCAAGAGGATTAGGCTCAGATGATGTGGCAATTAGTGGTGACATGGAATTGGATTTCATGAATTTTAAATAAACCAAAATTATTGCATGGCGCATGGACCCATTGCTTGATACATGGCGACATTGTTTGTTGTTTGAATTTGAATTCAAACATTAAGCAATATATTAGCTGATTTCTAGTTTGATCTTGTAAGCATGCATGAATTAAATTGTTTGATTCATTTTTTCGCTATATTTTTGAAACTTTAAAAGAACTACGTGTGGCTTGATTTCCCTTGTGAAGGGGTATGTAGGCAACCCGATCAGGTTCAGCCATGGTTTTCAAAAAAAAAAAAAAAAATTCAGCATGCTAAACACCGAAGAACCTAGGAATAACTTTCAGTGGTATCAGAGCCAAGTTTATGTTTAAACTTTTATGTTTTAATTCTTGCAATTAAATCTGAAATCATTAACATGTTTAGATTAGATCTAAAGTACTTTTTATGATTGATTTAATTGCTGATTATGCATGATTAAGTAGATCTGAAATTTTGGATGCATATGATGCATGTTTGTGTTAGGATTAGTAACATGAATAAATCTAAAATCATAATATTGTTTAGATTAGATCTAAATAAAGTTTTTGATTCATATGATTTCTGATTTTAATGAACAAATCAGATCTGAAAATAAAAATGAAAAAACAAATACATAAGATGTATGTTGTTTGTATTAATTCATGTTGTTATATATATGTGATGCATGAACATAAAACATAATGATTTAAACATGAATTAAATCTGATTACATGTGATTAATTACAAAAACTCAGATCTGAAAATGTGTTTTAAGAACTGAAAGATTATAATTAATATGTAATTAAAAAGAAATATGCAATGATCAAAACTTTCATAAGTCTAAACTTAATTGAGAATTAAGTGTTATGAAATAGAATTGTAACTCAGTTAATTGACATTGCATAATTCTTTGGGCATATGGGTTAGCTTGAATCAAGTTCTTAGGATTGGGTTAGACCTAAGGTTAGAATCAAACATGGTCTAATTAGAGTTAATTGATCAAATCTAATTAAGTAGTAACTAGATTAGGTCAAGGAAACTCTAGGTTAAATACAATAGTTGTAGATTGATCAATTTCATGTCTTTGATTAGACCAAGATGGAACTTGATTTAGGCTCAGAGGTGTAGCTCGAATCATTTGAGTAATCAAATCGAAATTGATTAACCAATCGGTGTCTAAAGTAAGTTTGGTAGTTTTGACCGGTGGTTTTTAATTGGGAGCTACTCGCACTGATTCGTCTTTGTCGAGTTAATGGCATATCCCTTCCACTGATCTCACTTACCTGGCCGATATGGTCAATCACATTTTGATTGGATCACTTAATGATTCGAGTTAGCCCATGCCTTAAGAAAAATCAGTATGATTGATTTAGGTGTCTCCTTAACCGGTTTGAGTCTAATCTGATTTGGTGAAGTCAGTGGGAGAAATTAGACTAACTGGATCTTCTCATCTATCCTAATTATGAAATCCTCTAAAATTATTAGGTCCTTAAAATGAAATGGTTATGGGGATAACTAGGTCATAGCCTCCCATTAAGTTGGGTGATAATGGGTCCAATGTTTTGATAATTATTGGAGGCGCCACACGCCTGGTACTTATCAAGCATTGGAATTGTCATTCAATATATGATGAGTTAAGTGTACCTTCAATAGGCGGTCAGGTGAGCCGAGCCACACTCGGTGTTGGTCGTCTATTAGTTGATTAGACTTAATCCTATCATTTAATGGTTGGACCTGACTAGGGTATTCGGTGGAGGCGCTACACGCCTGCCGGAAAACCTAGGGCAAAATCATCACTAGAAGTTGCTTGGTGAAGCAATTGGTTAAGAACCTACCAATAGGTGCATATGGGTTGGCCGAGCCACACTCGGGCCTATATGTGATCTATTGGGTTCTAGTGCCCATTAAAGAATTAGGAGTAATTTTTCAAATTAGAGGTAGAGGCTACCAATTTGTATAAAATAGTGGAAATACCTTTAAACTAAAGTCCAAGTCTATTGAGTTTAGTCAATTCATATACTAATAGCCAAATTTTTTTTATGCAGAAATGGCCACTAATTTGTCACTTCGGTCATTGTTGGACAATGACAAGTTGACTGGTCCAAATTTCAATAATTGGCATAGGAAACTGAAAATAGTGCTAGAGCATGAGAGGATCCTTTATGTGATAACGGATCAAGCACCTGAGCAGCCCGCTGCTAATGCATGAAGATCGGCCAGAGACACTTATCAGAAGTGGCTCAGTGACCGGATCACTGTTCGATGCATCATGTTGGCAGGAATGAGTGATGAGTTTAGTAGGCGTTTTGAGAATACGCAGCCGGAAGATATCATTCAAGTGTTGAATGAATCATTCGGCGTTCCTGACAACGTTGAGAGGCACATAACTAGTTGTGCCATCTTCAGCGCCCGAATGAAAGATGGGACCTCGGTAACTGATCATGTACTGTACATGATTGAGTTGATCGAGTGTCTAAGCTCTCTTGGTTTTCCCCTTCATGATCAATTGGGGAAGGATGCCATACTAAACTCATTGCCTGGATCATACCGTTCTTTTCTCACTCATTTTCGTATGACGAAACCTGTAGTGAATTATCACCAATTATTGGGGTTACTACAGACGTTTAAGAATGATCACCAACTTCTTAAGAAGACGGTGAACTTAGTGGAAGGTTCTTCCAAGGGTCGCTCCTTTAAGAAAGAGAAAAAGAAAAATAAAATCCAAAAGAAACAGGTGCACCATGCTCAGCCTAGTCAGAAAAAGAATAAAAAGGCTGATGAGAGCAAGGCGGAGTGCTTCTTCTGCAAGAAGCAAGGACATTGGAAGAGGAACTGTCCTCTTTACATTGCATCCCTCGATCCGAACCGGCCTAAGAAAAGTGAGCAATCAGTTGCCAATCAAGGTACTTATATGATAACACCTTGCAATTTTTCTATTTGTGATAATTCGACCTGGGTATTGGATACTGGTAGTCCTTTTAATATTTGTAATTCGTTGCAGGGGCTACAAGTCAGTAAGAGGTTTGAAGAAGGAGAAAGGTTCCTTAATGTTGGAGATGGAAGACCAGTACCAGTTCTAGCTTTAGGAATTCTTAAACTTGAATTCAGTTCTCATGTAAATATCCTTAGTGATTATCACTATTGTCCAAGTTTTCTATTGAATATCATTTCTGTAGGCCTTTTGGCCAAAAATGGTTATAAAATATCAATAAAAAAGGATTATTGCAATGTCATTTGGAATGGTGTTGTTGTAATGAATGGAATTCTGAGTAATGACATTTACATTTTGTCACAGCCTGTTCATGTAATGTATAAATCCAATAAGCGCCCTAGAATAGATAATGTCACGGATGTCTACCTTTGGCATCATAGGCTAGGTCATATTAACAAGAACAGAATGAACAGGTTAAGTAAAGAGGGAATCCTTGATGTTAATGATTGTGAATCATTGACAACCTGTGAATCATGTCTTCTTGGTAAAATGACCAAATTACCTTTTACCGGAAAAGGTGAACGATCCAGTGATTTATTGACCCTTGTACATTCTGATGTATGTGGGCCTATGAGCACAGATGCTAGAGGTGGGTATTCATATTTCATTACGTTTACAGACGACCTTTCTAGGTATGGTTATGTCTATTTAATGAGACATAAATCTGAATCATTTGAAATGTTCAAATTATATCGTAATGAAGTAGAAAAACAAACTGGAAAGAGTATTAAAACTCTTTGATCAGATCGAGGAGGTGAATACCTCTCCAGTGAATTTTTGACATATCTAGGAGAAAATGAGATTCTCTCCCAATGAACTCCTCCTGGTACACCACAATATAATGGTGTGTTAGAAAGGAGAAATCGAACTCTGTTAGACATGGTTTGATCCATGATGGGGTTTGCTAATCTGCCCATATCCTTTTGGGGATATGCTCTTGAGTCAGCCTGCTATATTCTAAATAAGGTTCCAAGTAAGTCTGTAAATAAAACACCACATGAGATGTGGACTGGACGCAAGCCGATGCTCTCTCACCTTAGGATTTGGGGGTGTCCGGCGTACGTCAAACGTTTGAAGACAGACAAACTTGAACCCAAGTCTGACAAATGTTTCTTTGTTGGTTACCCTAAAGAAACTAAAGGATATTACTTCTACTTTGCTGAAGAACAAAAGTTGTTCGTAAGCATTAAAGCAATTTTCTTAGAAAAGGAATTTCTTGGTGAAGGAACAAATAGCTCTAATGTTGAGCTTAGAGAAGTTCAACATGTAGAAGATCCGACACCATCTACTGAACCAGTTGAGTCGGATTTGATTAGATCAGATCCAGAACCCATATTAGATGCACCATTAAGGCGATCGGGTAGAGTACCACGTCAGCCGGACAGATACTACAGTTTCTTGGTCCGAAATGGGGATCCTATCGAACTTGATGAAAACGATGAGGATCCGATCACATATATGGATGCAATGCAGAGGTATGACTCTGATAAATGGCTTGGAGCCATGCAATCCGAAATGGAATCCATGAAGGTCAATGATGTTTGGACATTAGTTGACCCACCCGAAGGAATTAAATCCATAGGGTGTAAGTGGATATTCAAAAGAAAATGGGGCGCAGACGGAAAGGTAGAGACCTATAAAGCCCGTCTGGTTGCCAAGGGTTATCGTCAACGTTATGGTATTGACTATGACGAGACGTTTTCTCCTGTGGCAATGCTCAAGTCCATTCGGATTGTGCTTCCGATAGCAGCACATTTAAACTATGAAATCTGGCAAATGGATGTAAAGACCGTATTTCTAAATGGAGATTTAGAAGAGAAAGTGTTGCCCAAGGTGACAACTCAAGAGGGGGGGGGGGGTGAATTGGGTTTTTCTAAACTTTTGGTGTTTTAAAAGTTTTCTTAATTAAGTGCGGTGGATGCTTTCTTAAATTACTTGAATGAATTAAGCTAGAGTAAAGATGAAAGATAATGCAAGAATAAGCATAAGAACAAGCACAACACAAACACAGCGATATATAGTGGTTCGGTGCACCCCAAGGCACCTACGTCCACTCCCCAAGCGTCCCCTTGGGAATTTTACTATAACCCCTCGGATTACAGTAGGATTGTTTTCCGGGCTCACAATCCAAAACCTTTACAATTTGGTTTTCCGGGCTCACCAAAAACCTATGTTGGTTTTACGGGCTTACCAACGAACCTTTGTTGGTTTTACGGGCTCACCAACGAACCTTTACACTTGGTTTTGCGGGCTCACCAAAAACCTATCCCGTTGGTTTTGCGGGCTAACCAACCAACCTTTACAAGAGATTAACAAACAAAAAGAAAGATTTAAACTCCTAAATGAGCAAATGAAACAATATGAACTACAAAGAAGAATTTAGAGAATATTTATCGCTTTGAAGTGGCTTCTCTCTTCTTTGTCAAGGATGCTTCACTCTTCAAGGGAGGATGGAGCTCTTGATGACTCTTGGAATCTGCTCAACCCCTTTCTTTTGACTCTTGAATGAAGCACTTGGATGAAGCTTGCCTTGCTAGGGTTCTCTCTTGAATGCACTTGATGTATTTTCCCAAAAGCTTGCTTCCTCTGATGAATACTCCCTCTTAAATACTTCTCCAACCTCCAAATAGTCCTTTCTGACCGTTGGATTAAAGAAACTAGCCGTTTATAGCCGTTGGGAGTCCAAAAAGCATTTCTGCACAACTAGCCGTTATGTTCAGCCCGTGTTTGGGTCGGCTCAACCTGTCCTTGGGTCGACCCAACCTTCACTTGGGTCGACTCAAACATTCCTTGGGTCGACCCTCTCAGAAAATACAGAAACTTGAAATTCAGCCTTCCTTCCCTTGGGTCGACCCAACCTTTCTTTGGGTCGACTCAAACCTTGGGTCAGCTCAAACTTTTCTTGGGTCGACTCAAACCTTGGGTCAGCTCAAACTTTTCTTGGGTCGACCCAACTTTCAGAAAATTCAGAATCTTGAATTTCAGCCTTTCTTTACTTGGGTCGACTCAACCTTTCTTTGGGTCGACTCAAGGTTTACTTGGGTCGACTCAACTTCTTCTTGGGTCGACCCTCTCAGTAAATCCAGAGAACCATTTTCTGAGTTGTTTGAGGATCTTGATGTTTGGGTCGACTCATGCTTTTCTTGGGTCGACCCAACTCACTGTTCATCTATGCCATTTTTGCAGAAGTGTGCCAAATGATTTCTTGATGTGCCGGGGTCGACCTAATCATCCTTTGGGTCGACTCAATCCACACTTTGCTGCATCTCAAGGTTAGATTCATTCATATAAACAATGAAATGTATCTATATCAATTTATACAAATATACTGAGAGTAATGAACTTATAAATGAAGTATCGATTTAACTTATAACATACTCTTGTTAAATGCTTGTTAATCATCAAAATAACACTATCATTCTCAATCTCCCCCTTTTTGATGATTACAAAATAAAGAGTATGAGCCTATTGATACTTATCTTAAAATCAGTTTTTGAAAAGGGCTTAACTTGCTGAATTTCAGCTTTTCATATATAAGAGTGAAGTCTCCCCCTATATCATTTAAATGTTGCCAATTTGACTTTTTGAGTTACTCCCCCTTTCATTTATAATTCATTAAAGATGAAACTCCAAAAATTTGAGATAAAACATGAGTTTCAGATTATGTATCGAGGTGTGAAAGGTGCGTGCCAAATTCTGAAATTATGTGTGCCAAATTCTGAAATTTGATATAAATTTTTGAGTTGATCATTTTCATTGTTGCAAATTGCTCCCCCTTGGATGTATATGCTTTCCTATATGATTTTCAATTTATTTTACAAATTATTTCTCTTTCTTTCTTTACTTCTCCTCTTATTACTCTTTCTTTACTTCTCCCCCTTTTTGTTACTCTATTTACTCTAAAGATATCTTTACTTCTCCCCTATTACTCTTTCTTTACTTCTCCCCCTTTTTGTTACTCTATTTATTCTAAAAATATCTTTACTTCTCCCCTAATACTCTTTCCTTACTTCTCCCCCTTTTTGTTATCATCAAAAAGATACATGGGAAAAGATGCAATAAATAACAAACTTCAAACTTCATTGATCAAAATAGGAACATTTTAGTACATTCATGCCAAAAACAAAAGCACAATGTTCCTTAATCAAAGTTTAAGATACATGATAAACACAAAATAAATATGAGAGCTAGATACATATCCTAGGCTCTAAACAAGATCGTGAGACTCTCCCGGATCGCTTGGCTACGGCTCTCTTGGGTCTCATTTCTCCAAGATCTTGAAGTAATCTACTGTTTGGAGATGATTGGAGAAGATTTGAGAGTGGGGAATAGGATTTTCGGAAGAGGACAAAGGATAAACAGTGCCCTAGAAGCTCACGGGTCCCCCTTTTAACAGTGGGGTCCCGACGTTGGGTCGACTCAAGAAATTTCTTGGGTCGACTCAACGTTGGGTCGACCCTATTCTGGGTTGGGTCGACCCAAGTGCAGAATTTTTCTTTTCTCTTCCTTTTTGCTTCTAAAAATTTTTCTTGCTTTCAATCCTTATAAATTCTTTCTGGGACAATGATACATGAGTAAGGAATCTATAGATAACAAGTTTGACTCATGTTTTATGGATTTTTAGAAATTGGAGGAATGTATCATGAGACTGCTTGCTCCCTTTTATATTTCTTCAATAAAAAGGATCACATATGCCTAATTTCCTCCTTAGCGTGCAGAATCTATCTTCACTCAAGGGTTTTGTGAATATGTCGGCTAATTGTTTTTCAGTGCATATATGCTCAATACATATGTTTCCATTTTGCACATGATCCCTAATAAAATGATATCTTATTTCTATTTGTTTGGCTTTAGGAATGAGATATTTAGGATGTAAGCCGGAAGTGATCTCTAAATGTAGATTCCAAAGATAGTTTTGAAATCAAGTATAGATGGAATCTTTTTCAAGTTATTTCAAGGAGTATCAAGAATAATATTCAAAGAAAGCACGAATGAAAATCTAATACCTTTTTTTTTTTTTTAATATATTAAGTATATAGCAACATGAGAGCAATCTAATTAATTTTTAGAGTATAGTATAGGAGCAGATAAAGATCAAAACTTATATACTCGAAAAACATAAGATTATATTGAATCCTTAATTCTTAATGACTTCAAAGTTCTTTCATGACATAAAAGTATTGGAGCATAGATACCAAAATATGAATTTATGCAATGTAGGATTCATAAAATTCAGGGCTTTGAAAGTTCTTTTAAAGCTCTCTTAAAGACTTTCTTTTACTCCTTTAAAGATCATAGCATCAAAATCAATTAAAATGAATTGGCTCATGATTGAAACGCTAAAGTGCAAGCCAATAAGAGCTCATTAGTAGATTCCAAAGTAAATTTCCAATACTAAGACAAATGGAATCCTTTTCACTTAGTTTTCAAAACAAGTGATTTACCAATTAAGTACAGATGAAAATCCAACTTTCAAAAGATATTCAATGAAGCACAGAGTTTAATACCACTTTACATTTGGTATTCTTTCTCTCATCTTTAGTTGTGAATTTACATGATTAAGTTCTATATGATCTCTCCCTCTGAAATTTTTTTTTTTTTTTTTAATCATTCTTTTCTTCTTTAATGATAGAAGCATTTAATAATGCAGGAGTGTATATTCAAAATATTAATTTCTTAGTCATAGTTTTTCAGCAATGTATGTATGAAGCACGATAAATCTTTTTAATATCAAAATAACATCATATATTTAGAAACATTTGTTCGCAATCAAGATCATTGAAAAACGCATCATTTAGACTAATTTTAATAAACTTATAAGATAGAAAATGATATGTTTCAGATGCGTATCGGAGCAAACAATCAAGACATCAAAAGTAATTCTATTTTTCTTAAACCATAGTTTTCATCTAGAAATCATATTGAGTTACTCCCCAAAATGATGCAATTATTGAAGCATATAATTGAGGTTACAAAAATGCAACGATAGAAGCATTTTTAAATTAAGTTTAAGCTTTTATACAAAATCAGATTCTGAATTTCATAAAGATTTTCAAGGAGCCTTTCAGGATTATAATTTGAGATATGCATCTTCTACATTGTAGCTCATCTTAAATTATTAAGATTGAAAACACATATTTCAAGAACATTAGAGCACATCCAGAATCTTTGTAATTCGTATTGAATTTTGGTACAAATTTGAGGATATTATGTACTAATGTTAGGTAAGATAAAAGATAAATCAGAATCAATCCATTTTGCCTAATTTGCAAATTCAAATTATTCTTTTCTTTTATTTTTCAAAATATATTCATTAAAACAAAATGATATTGTTGTTGGTAATAACATGTTTCAATCAAATTTTATAGGCATGAAGCATTACAAGTTACATTTAGGAAAGATCTTTGCTATTTGAATATTGAAAACACATAATTCAAAACATCATATCACATGCAGAACATAATATGCATTAAGTCATAACATCATGTATTAAAACATTAAGAGCAAGCATGTCAAGGATCAAAATTAATTCTTTTCAAATAAACTCCTCCTATTTAAATATAATCTTGCACTGATTTCATCCTTAAAGTGTGTTTTCAAGTGATTAAAAGTTTGACTTGATTCTTCTTATATACTTTCATTTTTACTTTCTTATGCTCTATACTCTATTTGCTCCCTATCCGGTGGAGTTGGAAGGGGCACGAGGTACTACCACTAGCCTCCCTCTTGTGCCGTCCCTAATATACCCTACACCGAATAGTTGGGTCAAATAGTGCCGGGTACTACCACTAGCCTCCCCATTGGCACCATCCCTATGATGAGCAATATAGAAATGTTAAAATGTTCATTTCAAACTCTCCCTGTTTAAGTGTAATTAATTATGGATTTTATCCCTTTCACTAGTCTCACAAATGTGTCGAATGTATTATGCTTGTTTTGCTTTTCCTTAAGATTGAAGTATTTGCCTTTACTTAGATTTTACTTCTCTTGAATAATATCCATTTTCTTTTCTTTATCTCTCTCTCTCTTTTTGTTATTCTCAAGTAATTTACATGAAAGAGCAGAATAAAGAAATAATCTTATATGCTGCATATAAATGTATATCATGCAAACAACATTTTCATTATGCCCAATGATTCATAGCTTATCACAAGTTATTTTGAATTAGAGATTTAAGGCATAAACTTGTGTATTTCATGGTTATGCATTATATAGGAGAAAGTAAACTTCAATTTAATCACACCATGAAACAATCATCACTAGCATGAGAATGAAGCATGATATCAAGATGATCATCAATTAAAGGTTTAATCATGCTACCATGTAATTTCAGACTATTGATTTTGCTCAACTAACTCACAAGAGAAGAGTTTAGATTACCAGTGCATTTAGCATTCTTCAAGCCAAATACCTTTTAGATTCTTTACACCCTTGGCTGAAGAAAATCTTTCCCCTTTTTTTTTTGTTTCCAAGGGAATGTTTATTGTATCTTTCATCGAGGTGTCCTTCAAGTTGAAATTTCTTGCTCACAAATCCTGTATCATTAGCAAAATCTTTTTCTTTTCTTGAAGGCAATTCATTAGGTTCTCTAGGATACAAAAACATTCATACAACATATTTCTTAACTAGATGACTCAACATGAGACATGACAATAATTGAATTTGAGTCACTTTACTCAAGAGATTGCCTAAATATAAGCAAGCACAAGTCACTTGAACTAAAGAGATAACTTTATTAAATAATATGGTTCAAGGACACCCATGTGAGGCAATAAGAAGATTTATCAAAGTCAAACCAATTTCTTATTTTCAAAAGCAATTTAGCTTAGATTCTATTTGCTTAAGATAATTATCAATAAGATATACCAGTTAAGTTTTAATCAAATTATCTTAAATAGTTGTTTCTATCAAAATTCAGATTGTTACATAGAATCAAAGTGATAAACTATATTCTCAATAAAAGATCTAGTTTTAATAAGAATAATATAAATTGATCTTTCTACAACTAGTATCTTTTCATTGAATATTCTATATGCATTGCTTAAAGAGTAATATCCAAAGAAATACTTGTTTTATCAGATTTGGCATATGTTTCATTCTTGAGAACATAATATGTATAACTGAAAAACATGAAGGTATGCAACATTTGATTTTCTGTTTTTCATGAGTTCACATGGGGTTTTCTTTAAAAATAGATTTAATAGAAACCTTATAATATGACAAGCTGTGATAATAGTATTAATCAACTGCTATCACAAAGCATTGTCCTTACACAACAAAGGTTCTATATATATATTTTTTTTTTATATTTTTATAACCCCTATATGCAATAGTGTTCTTGGTGCAAGCACAATTGTATTCAATACCATTTTATCAACAAATTGGTTTTCAAAGCTGTGCCATGAATTTTCACAGTTTGCAAACCTTTTTCATTTGAAATCTTTTGTAAGTTTGTGCCAAAGCAGAAAATATTTCAATTTAAGTGCCAAGAGTAAAACCAACATTAGCTTTGAGAAATCATCCATAATTACAAAATTAGAGAGCTTATCTCCTAGGTTCACAATCCTAGAGATCCAAATAAGTTCTTATGGAGAATTTCCAACGGCTAAAAGGTGGAAACAATATTTTCAAATTTAGAAATGATTCTAGTTTATTTTTCTAGATGACATACATAGCAAACTTTGACCTTGCGAAAATTAATCTAAGTGAACCAATGACAAGGTCTTTTGAGATTAAGTCCATACTAGTATGAGTTGATTTTATATGCCAAAAATGGTTTCTTTAATCTTGGTATTCATAGTGCATATATTTAAAGGCATACCAAGTATACACTCTCATGTCTATGATCAATAAGATAATACCATTGAAAAAAAAAAAAACTCTCAATCAAGCATATAGAGAATTCATAGAGTTATTCTTAATAAATTGATTAATCATTTAGCAACTTATTCAGCAGTAAATAAGGCATACTATAAAATGAAGTGATTTGATTATATTTTTTAAAAATATTACCTATATCACAAAATTGATTAATACCTCCAATTTATGTTTTTTAATTGGATACTAAGGCAAAGAGAATGATGAGATGCAAGGATCACTAATTTCATTATTCTTTTCATTTCAATTATTTTTCTAAAGTATATTTAAAGTTTCATTCTTTAATATATGTCTAGAGCACCCAATTTCTAAATTAGCATCTTTTGTTGGAGCCTTGAGTGCTAGACACACCTACGGAAAATATTCAGATTTTCAACTTAGGAACCCAAGCTCTTTTGGGTCCCTGTAGGTTAGCTATTATTGTTCCTTTTGGAACCCATATTTTCTTAATGGCTATTTTATCCATAGGCTTGCAGATTTTAGGATTATAAGGAATGTATTTCTGCATACTCTTATTAAATTTAACAAACATCGATTTAATATAAGTAGATGATGGATTTTTAATTTTCTGTTTTTGCCTTTTAGGTTCATCAAATTTGTAATGTATAGATTTAGAAACAACAGAAGAGATTTTGCTTAGCTTTTGTTCCTGTTTATCAATATTATAAGAATCTGTTTTAAAATAATTAGAAACTGTTTTAACAAATATATTCTTGAAAGATTTTTGGGTGTACCAAGGTTGATATCCCAATCCAACTTTATCAAATTCAGCTATTTGATTATTTATCATTAAGTTTAATTTTTCAGAGCTGAAAGTAAATCTTTCAACAACAGGTTTCAATTTGTCAACTTCTTTAGTTAATCTTCTATTATCTTCTGAAAGCAATTCATTATTTTTCTTAAGTTTATCATAGCTTTCAGTGAGAAGTTGGTTTTTCTGATTTAGTTCTTTATTTTTCTTAATTAAGATTTTAGTTTCATTAGTATGTTTCTTAATTAATGTTTCATAATAATTAGACAGTTTCAGTTTTTCATTTACTAGGATTTTCTTTTCATTCGTCAGGTTCTTATTTTTACAAATGAGTTTCTTATGTTCTTTCATTAGATCAAGAAATGCATCATATAACTTATCACGTGTAAAATCATTTTCAATTTTATCATATACTTCATATTCAGAAGAGGAGACACTTTGTGTTTCAATACATACCTCGTCCTTGTGTGCCACAAGGCTTAGGTTCTCAATATTAGCTTGCCTCTCATCTTCTTCAGAGCTAATTTCAGATTCACTAAAAATGTTAGTATTTTCATATTTAGCCTCTAGCATATTCCATATGTCTTTAGCAGTTATGCAAGAAGATATGCAATTAAACTCATTCTCATCTAATGCACAATATAACAGCTTCATGGCTTTTGAATTTTGTTGAGCCATTTCCTTATCATGATTAGTGCTTGTGTGTAGCCCATTGACTATAATACTCCATAGATCATAGTTATGTGCTTGAATGAAAATGCGCATGTGTGCTTTCCAATGTGTGTAGTTTATGCCATTAAATAGTGGAGGTTGATCAATTAACTGTCCCTCTCCTAGGAAACTGTCTATTTGAGTTGTCATGATCTTTGGCTCTTTGACGGTTAGGTCAAAATCAAAAAGGCAAGGAATTATAGAGCACCTGCTCTGATACCACTTGTTGCCCAAGGTGACAACTCAAGAGGGGGGGGGGGGGGGGGGTGAATTGGGTTTTTCTAAACTTTTGGTGTTTTAAAAGTTTTCTTAATTAAGTGCGGTGGATGCTTTCTTAAATTACTTGAATGAATTAAGCTAGAGTAAAGATGAAAGATAATGCAAGAATAAGCATAAGAACAAGCACAACACAAACACAGCGATATATAGTGGTTCGGTGCACCCCAAGGCACCTACGTCCACTCCCCAAGCGTCCCCTTGGAAATTTTACTATAACCCCTCGGATTACAGTAGGATTGTTTTTCGGGCTCACAATCCAAAACCTTTACAATTTGGTTTTCCGGGCTCACCAAAAACCTATGTTGGTTTTACGGGCTTACCAACAACCTATGTTGGTTTTACGGGCTTACCAACGAACCTTTGTTGGTTTTACGGGCTCACCAACGAACCTTTACACTTGGTTTTGCGGGCTCACCAAAAACCTATTCCGTTGGTTTTGCGGGCTAACCAACCAACCTTTACAAGAGATTAACAAACAAAAAGAAAGATTTAAACTCCTAAATGAGCAAATGAAACAATATGAACTACAAAGAAGAGTTTAGAGAATATTTATCGCTTTGAAGTGGCTTCTCTCTTCTTTGTCAAGGATGCTTCACTCTTCAAGGGAGGATGGAGCTCTTGATGACTCTTGGAATCTGCTCAACCCCTTTCTTTTGACTCTTGAATGAAGCACTTGGATGAAGCTTGCCTTGCTAGGGTTCTCTCTTGAATGCACTTGATGTATTTTCCCAAAAGCTTGCTTCCTCTGATGAATACTCCCTCTTAAATACTTCTCCAACCTCCAAATAGTCCTTTCTGACCATTGGATTAAAGAAACTAACCGTTTATAGCCGTTGGGAGTCCAAAAAGCATTTCTGCACAACTAGCCGTTATGTTCAGCCCGTGTTTGGGTCGGCTCAACCTGTCCTTGGGTCGACCCAACCTTCACTTGGGTCGACTCAAACATTCCTTGGGTCGACCCTCTCAGAAAATACAGAAACTTGAAATTCAGCCTTCCTTCCCTTGGGTCGACCCAACCTTTCTTTGGGTCGACTCAAACCTTGGGTCAGCTCAAACTTTTCTTGGGTCGACTCAAACCTTGGGTCAGCTCAAACTTTTCTTGGGTCGACCCAACTTTCAGAAAATTCAGAATCTTGAATTTCAGCCTTTCTTTACTTGGGTCGACTCAACCTTTCTTTGGGTCGACTCAAGGTTTACTTGGGTCGACTCAACTTCTTCTTGGGTCGACCCTCTCAGTAAATCCAGAGAACCATTTTCTGAGTTGTTTGAGGATCTTGATGTTTGGGTCGACTCATGCTTTTCTTGGGTCGACCCAACTCACTGTTCATCTATGCCATTTTTGCAGAAGTGTGCCAAATGATTTCTTGATGTGCCGGGGTCGACCTAATCATCCTTTGGGTCGACTCAATCCACACTTTGCTGCATCTCAAGGTTAGATTCATTCATATAAACAATGAAATGTATCTATATCAATTTATACAAATATACTGAGAGTAATGAACTTATAAATGAAGTATCGATTTAACTTATAACATACTCTTGTTAAATGCTTGTTAATCATCAAAATAACACTATCATTCTCAGAAAGTGTATATGATACAACCTGAAGGTTTTACATCTGCAGATGAGTCTAAAGTGTGCAAGCTTCAAAAATTCATTTATGGATTAAAGCAAGCTTCACGGAGTTGGAATATACGTTTTGATAAGGTAATCAAAACATATGGCTTCATTAAGAATGAAGAGGAACCTTGTATTTATAAATGGGCAAATGGTTCAGTTATTATATTCCTTATTTTGTATGTGGATGACATTCTTTTAATCGGGAATGACATTCCTGCATTACAAGGAATAAAGGTTTGGCTATCATCTCAATTTGCCATGAAGGATTTGGGAGAAGCATCTTACATCCTAGGGATGAAGATCTATAGAGATAGAACTAGAAGATTGCTTGGATTATTCCAATCCACATACATTGATACTATACTGAAGAGGTTCAGTATGATTAATTCCAAGAAAGGCTATCTTCCGATGGGCCATGGAATTAACCTCTCTAAAAGGGATTGTCCGACAACCCCTCAAGAAAGAGAGAGTATGGATAGAATTCCATATACTTCGGCAGTGGGATCTATAATGTATGCCATGACATGTACTAGACCAGACGTGGCATACTCACTAGGAGTAGTGAGCAGATACCAGTCTGATCTAGGTAGCAACCACTGGAAGGTTGTAAAAACCATCCTTAGGTATTTGAGAAATACTAAAAATCAGTGGCTTGTCTATGGTGATTCTGACTTAAAACTTGAGGGATATACTGATTCAAGTTTTCAGTCAGATCAAGATGATAGCAAGAGCGTGTCAGGATATATCTTCACTCTTAAGGGTGGGGCCATCTGCTGGAAGAGTTCCAAGCAGCATACAGTGGTAGATTCTACATGTGAAGTAGAATATATCGCAGCATCTGATGCCGCCAAGGAAGCTGTATGGTTGCGGAAGTTCATCACCGAGCTTGGAGTGACACCCTCCATTGATGGTCCAGTGCCAGTATTTTGTGACGATACTGGGGCCATAGCTCAAGCAAGAGAACCCAAAGCACATCAGCGGACCAAGCATATTCTACGTCGCTACCACCTGGTTTGAGAGATCATCGATCGAGGTGATATTGATCTTCAGAAGATTGACACAAAAGAAAATCTGGCTGACCCATTTACCAAAGTCGTCGGCATCAAAGAGTTCGACGAACACAAGTCGAAGATGGGTATTAGATACTGTGCCGATTGGCATTAGGCTAAGTGGGAGTTGTTGGAATTTGTATCCTAAATGTCAATCGTCAGCATATTGATGATTGAATTTTGTAAATGAATTGACAAATTAATAAAGTGTTATTTGGCATTATTCATTATTTCATCTTCAAATGAACTCTTATATGATGAAGTCCTTAGGATTTATGTTATGATAAAGGAGAATTTATCTTTGAGTCCTTAAACTTGTTCGCGACCAAATGATATGTTGTTACTAGGACGACAGCATTATCGAGATTAGATCATTGTGTGACATATACGTTGGTTGTCCTCTTAACCAAGGAGTGTGGAGACACTGGTATGCCACACAAGTGAAGTGTAGGAGTACATTTCACTGAACATGACCAATTCCGGAACGCTCTACTGTTGAGAGATGTTCCGAGTGGATATGGGTATAAGTTTGGCCCTCTGACCTGAGACCGCAACCTGTGACTAGCAAGCAACTCACTGTACTTTGGTACCGAACTACCTGAATTTCTAATTCAGTGACGGAAGGTCACTGGGTGCAGTCAAGTACTTGCGTAGTCAGTTGTGAGTCAAGATGGAATTGACCCCTCCTGAAAACAGGAGATAATGTCTTGTGATTAATTTAGCAAAACCTTGGCCAGGGTAATCCCATTGAGGAGTCACGGGATATCTAAAGTTAATCACATAATGGATGTACTAATTATAGGGTTGACAGTGAGCTCTAAGTCATCCTGGCATTAGGAGTCAAAGGGATTGAATTATAAAGTAACCATAGTTCAGGATTTCAGAATATTTGCTTCGTATATATTCGGCCTATTCGGACGTCGGGTACCATTGCTAGATGGTCACATCGATTAGTATAGGAAATTGTTCCTATACTACCGGCTTAGGTTCGAACCTATGAGGTCACACGCATAGAAGATTCCTGATTGATCAAGAAAGCTGATGAATGATTAAGAATCATCTAGGGATAATTTGGTCAATTTGATTGGCAAATTATCTTATAAAATAATTAAAGTAATTATTGAAGGATTAATTAGTAATTAAATTACTAATAAACTCAATTTGATTGAGTAATTGTGCTAAGGATGAGCCAAATTAAATTGTATTCAAGTTTGGGCTCAATTAGGGTTTTGACCTGATTGGATTAGGTCAGAACCAAAAAGGACTTAAGCTGATCAAATTAATTTTAAATTAATTTGTTCTTAATTGGGGATTGACCTAATTGGATTAGGTCCAACACAAAGTAATTAATTCAATTTGATTGAGTTTGGATGAGCCAAAAATTGAATTGGATTCAATTTGAGCTCAATCAGGGTCTGACTGATTAGATTGGGTTCAACCAAATTGCTTTGTTTTAATCTGGGTTTGACCAAATTTGATTAGGTGCAACCCAAGAGGATTAGGCTCAGATGATGTGGCAATTAGCGGTGACATAGAATTGGATTTCATGAATTTTAAATAAACCAAAATTATTGCATGGCGCATGGACCCATTGCTTGACACATGGCGACATTGTTTGTTGTTTGAATTTGAATTCAAACATTAAGCAATATATTAGCTGATTTCTAGATTTGATCTTGTAAGCATGCATGAATTAAATTGTTTGATTCATTTTTTCGCTGTATTTTTGAAACTTTAAAAGAACTACGTGTGGCTTGATTCCCCTTGTGAAGGGGTACGTAGGCAACCCGATCAGGTTCAGCCATGGTTTTCAAAAAAAAAAAAAAAAAAATTCAGCATGCTAAACACCGAAGAACCTAGGAATAACTTTCAATGGTCTCTAGTCATATGGGTCCTTGTTGTGTAGATTGGCTGCAGTAGGTTCACTCTAGGAGTAGAATATGCACCTACATGAAATCTATCGACCTTGATAGATGAGGAGTGATCCTATGTAATTTATAAGACTGAGTTCTAAGACCTTAGCCAGGGCAGTATATATATAGTGAAGAAAGAGTTTTCCACTCTCGAACTTAAGTCGAATAAATCTAGACATATGACAGATGACGGGGTTTGACGAGTTATCCATGACCTCCGGTCTGTAGGGATCTACGATAGAAGGACTGTATCATTCGATAACTGCACCTAGAGGTTCATCATTTCATTCTGCTGGGTTGCCACTACATGCTGCTAGGTGTCACTGGTGGATGGCGAGACTCATAGGGACCACCTTGATGGTCGATGATCCCTGGTGAGTTGAGTTGGAATTGTTTCAACCCATTAAAAAGAGTTTTCAATGATATTATGATAGAGATCGCAATATATCTCACTACCAGTCAGAATAGAACCTATGGGGTCACACACATTAGAGGTATTGACCGATCTGATGGTTGAATTGTGATTAGGAATCACAAATAATCAATTTGATTGATAATTGGTTAACCTGCTAAGAGTTAGTGAGTTGAAGAAGGAATAATTGCAATCGGATTGCAATTTAATTTAATTAATTGGACTTGATCATGAGTCCTACTTGGAGTAGGATCCTTGGAGTCCTAATTGGATTAGGATTTCAAATTAAATTAAAGTTCTACTTGGAGTAGAATTTCTAAAGTCCTAATTGCCTTAGGGCTAAAATTTAATAAGTCTTAATTAGATTAGGATTTTCATAAGTCCTAATTAATTTTAATCTAATTAATTAAAAGACTCCTAATTGGATTAGGATTGAAGAGTTCAATTGAGTCATGGTTCAATTAAATTCTAATTGAATTAGGATTTGGAGGAATTAAAATGGGTGCACATAATCTTATTTTGAATAGGATTGGACTTAGAACTAGTCCTAACCCAATCCCTACTTAATTTGATTAAGTGGGGCTAACCATATGGGAGAAGAGGGAGGGGCCTACGCCCCTCCCTTGGCTGGATACGTGAGGGAAAAAGGAGGGGCTACGCCCCTCCTCATTTGAATTAAAAAGGGGATAGAGATGAGCTCCTAAAATTTAGGAGCTCATCTCTATCCACACGCCATAAAAAGGGGGCTTCAAGGGGCTACGAATTTTTATGGTATTTTTTCTTCTTTCAGCCATGAACAAGAGCTCCTCTCTTCCCCCTTTCATCCGCCACCAGCAAGAAGGAAAAAAAAAGGAGGCATGCATCTCCTCTTGGACCTTCTTCCTTGGTTCTAGCGTATGGAAAAGAAAAGGCTGCGAAGGGCCTTGCATTCTTCTTCCTAGATCCCTCCTTCTTCCTCCTCTCAAGGCAATCAAGAGTTGATTCAAAAGAGAGGACTTCAGCCATCAATAGCCATCTCTGCAAAGGAGCTAGCACCCCAGGGAGATCCAAAAGCTTCGATCGGTGCTTTACTTCGTGTGGATACCCGTAGAGGCCGGACGCGTGTGCGGCTTCAAGCAAACCTTCCATCAAATCCATGAATATCAGATTTGCGGAGACCACTACCCGCACAAGGTGAAGATCTGATCTTTCTAATGATATAAAATAATTTAAAAGATTTAATCCTAATCTATCTACAAACGAAGTTTTTAAAATACGTTCATGTGATGAAGGGATCTCGCATATGCCTTTCCGCTGCAATCTGAAAAATTTTTGAAATTTCCTGCGGCATATGAGGGTTGCTAACAGTGGTATCAGAGCCAGATTATGTAGATTAAGATTAGGATTAATCATTAAAGGCATTTCAGATCTGAAATTTAAAGGATTATGCTTGCTGAAATTTTCTGCATTCAAAATTTTCAGCTTGCTGATTTTTCTGCATGCTGATTTTTGGATGCTTAGATTAATGATTCTATTGCTTTGATAATATGATTACAAATGTTTAAAATCATATCTTGTATAATCAGTAAGTCATGAGATGAAATAATCAGTTAAATAACAGATCTGAAAATAATATTTATGCATGAGATGCGTATGGTGATGATCGTGGATGAACCCTTTTGAATGTGCTGAAATGTTCTGCGATGTTCTGTGATACTATGTGATGGCATGTAATTTTAATTTTCAGATGCCTGTGTGCATCTTAAATTCATGTATTAGAGACCTGCATGTCTAATGAAAAAGGGTTGTAATTTATTCCTTTATTTTATTTAATTTTTAAAGCAATCTGGGATGTGTGTTGCACATCGATGGTTGATCGATACGTACATCAACAAGCTCAACATGCGCGAATCGAGATCAAAGGTTGATTGAAGATGGATCAAGGAGTTGAACACAATTGGGCCTAGGAGATCAAGATCGAGTCAAGAGTTAAAGACGATCTAACCAATTGACGTGCATATGCTTGTAAAATGATCCCATCCTGGATCCATGATCATCACCAATTATATTTATTTGTTGATATTATAACTAGATGTTTATGCTTATGTCTATGCGGGTAGATATATATATTTGCATGAGATGTGAATAATCGATCGAGAGAGACCTAAATATAAACCTCCTCAATCAGTCGAGAGTGAATCAACATGAGCTAGTCATATTAGATTAATTGATCTAATTGGTGTCTAGGAAAGCCTATGTAGGGTTCTAGCATGCTATAATGGGCAGCGGAAGCTAGGAATTTTAAAAATTTCTTGATAAAATTCCTTAACATAAAATCCTTATAAGCCAAGATCACCTTAATGGAAGCAATCAAATAATATAATATAAATGCAGAAATAGAAGAATACCTCTAACGCTAATCCAATGTGCAGAATTTTCACTAGGTGCCCAAGTGTTCACCCTCCAACGTTGATCCACACGAAAATTTGATTTAAGTCTTAAGCTCCAAAGACTTGATCCTTAATGCAGAATTCTTCAAAAGAACTCTAATGGCTTGCTTTCCTTTCTTTCTATTTTTCTTTAACCTTCTAAAATCACTTCTAATCCTTTTGTTCTAAAGAAGACCACCTTGTCTTGGCTTAGGACACACTAGAAGCAATGCTAGAAAAAAAGAAACTAATGTAAGAAAGAAAGAAGAGAGGAGTGGGGTGGAGTTGGAATGATGAAACCCATAGAGTGCTAACCTATTTATAATAGGTGTAGGGATGCATCTCCAAGGGATGCATCCCATCCACACATCCTCTCATGAAAGGGCATCATCTAAAGAGCCATATCAAATAAGAGGAGGTGCAGATCAAGTGAGGAGGTGTATCAAATGATATGTCCTTTCATGTGGTGCCATATTTTGACCAAGTCAACATCACATGCTAATCACATGTCCATCACGCCTCACCTCTTGATCTTTCATGATGATGATCCAAGGGCTCCAATGCAAGGCACCATTCATTTGACCCAATATGTCTTCATCCAATGGTGGGATTAAGATCCAATGGTCAATTATGATAGCCATCCTCTAACCCAATCCAATTGGGTTAAACCAACTCTCCATTATGTCTTCATCCAATGGTAGATCAAGATCTAACGGTCTAGATTGAAAGATTTATTAAATCTAGTCCAATTAGACTCAAACCAAGCTAATTAGGTGCCAACTCTTGGCTAACCCATATTAGAACATGATCTAATCAAATTAGATCAATTAAGAATCGGATTCGAATCCAATTCGAATCAAGAGCTAAGGGTTTGCAACACCTGCTTGGATGTCTATCTTGCAAACATGATCTAATCCAATTAGACCCTTAATAAGTTTTCTTGTGTGTGACCCATTGGGTTCCATACTTAGCCAGCAATAGGTGTGAGTGCGAGTTGACCCAACTTGATTAGAACTCTTCTAATCGATTTAAGTT
This sequence comes from Phoenix dactylifera, assembly GCF_051530095.1. Lineage (NCBI taxonomy): Eukaryota > Viridiplantae > Streptophyta > Magnoliopsida > Arecales > Arecaceae > Phoenix > Phoenix dactylifera. The sequence goes on along the minus strand of NC_143193.1, from coordinate 32,798,262 downwards.
CAAACTGCGCGAACCCGAACTTAACAATTAGAATCCTTTCTAATTGGTGATCGAATTAAACTCTTTAATTCGATCAAACCTATAAGACAAGATTGACGTCTAGCAACGTGTCATGTCTACCCGAAAAATATGGAATTTGGTAGAAATACCAAAAATACCCTTCAGTGGCAAGTTACCGTGCAATTCAATCCTTTAATCAAACTGCATCCCGAATATGTATATGAGTATGAATATATGTCAAACTCAATTTCATATTCATATATTTCTCAATCTTCTAATGATAATTCGAATAATGAAATATTAGAAACTCTTTCTAATTTTCATTGTGCTTTGATCAAAGGCTTCCTGAATTATCATATGATTAGAATAAATAGGATGCGATCTTCTCTTACTAGAAGTGATTAATTCTTTGTTGACCTACTCATAACCTTCGTACACAATCCACCATATCCAGAAGACCTCGTACATAACTTATTGTCATGAATGAGTGGAAACCAAAATATGGATTTATGTGCACAAGATACTATGGTGATCTCAGGTCAAAGGATCAGTTGCACAACTTCCACTAAGAGAATCATCTTTTGACATGTAAGTCAGACTTCATAAGATTTCTCTTTGTAGGTCAATTTAGTGAACTCATTTCTCTAATGAGCACCCACATTTTTGTATTAGTGTCTCCACACAAGTGATTGTGAGATCAATCACCCTCTACATCGAGCATACATAAGATGTGCCAGTCTTTCTGGTAAACATTGATCCCCGACTCAATGTACCAATGACTGGAAATATTTAAGATTAGGATTTTAGGATGTTAGGTCTCATTAGTATGATCTCATCATAGCCTCAAAATCATTGCCTTAATTTAAGGAGTTCATCACAAATATAATCAACAGCATATGATGAAACACAATGCTTTTATTTATATTAAATGTTATGTACATGATTTGGAAAATCAAAAGAAAATCCTTCACAATACATATTGCGATTGGCTTGTAGGGCATCTACTCTTTCAATCTCCCACTTGCACTAAAGCCAATCGTCCTTATATTTCATCCCCATACAATTGAGGTGGCGATCGAACTGCTGTTGTGGTAGAGCTTTAGTGAACGGGTCTGCTAAGTTGTTCTTTGTGTCTACTCATTCAATGACTATGTCTTGTCTCTCGACGATCTCTCGAACGAGGTGGAAGCGTCTTAGAATGTGCTTGGATTTGTGATGAGACATTGGTTCCTTTGCTTGAGCAACAGCTCCAGTGTTGTCACAATAAACTGGAACTGGTCCAGCAATCTCAGAAACTACTCCCAACTCAGAGATGAACTTCTTCATCCAGACAGCTTCCTTAGCGGCTTCACTTACAGCGATGTATTCTACCTCAGTAGTTGAGTCAGCTACAGTTTGCTGCTTGGAACTCTTCCAGCTCACTGCACCACCATTTAGGGTAAAGACATACCCTGAAGTGGACTTGCTATCATCTGGATCTGATTGAAAACTAGAATCAGAAAATCCTTCTAGTTTCAACTCAGATCCTCCATAAACTAGAAAAATATCTTTAGTCCTTCTTAAGTACTTAAGAATATTTTTCACAGCTATCCAATGATTCTCTCCTGGATCAGCGTGGAATCTGCTTGCTATGCCTAAGGCATAAGCAACATCAGGCCTAGTATATAGCATAGCATACATAATTGATCCTACTGCCGAAGCATAGGGAATAGAATTCATTCTATTCCTCTCTTCAGATGTCTTAGGAGACATCTTCTTAGAGAGACGTATGCCATGACTCATAGGTAAGTAACCTCTTTTACTTCCTTCCATGCTGAATCTTTTCAGCACACTATCTATGTACTTAGACTGGGACAAGCCTAGCATCCTTTTAGATCTATCCCTATAGATCTTTATACCAAGTATATAGGATGCTTCTCCCAAGTCTTTCATGGAAAAGCTTTTTGATAGCCAAGTCTTGACCGATTGTAACATTGGAATATCATTTCCAATGATTAGTATGTCATCTACATACAATATTAAGAAGACAACAGCACTCCCACTAGTCTTCTTGTACACACATGGTTCATCCACATTTTTGATAAAACCAAACTCTTGACTGTTGTATCAAAACGGATGTTCCAACTCCTCGATGCTTGCTTTAATCCATAAATGGATCTCTTAAGCTTGCATACTTAATTTGCTCTCCCACTTGAGACAAATCCTTTCGGCTGTGTCATGTAAACCTCTTCCTCAAGATAACCATCAAGGAAGGCAGTTTTGACATCCATCTGCCAAATTTCATAATCATAGTATGCAGCTATTGCAAGCAAAATCCGAATAGATTTAAGCATGGCAACTGGTGAAAAAGTTTCATCATAGTCAATTTCTTGCTTTTGCCTGAAATCTTTTGCCACCAATCTAGCCTTGTAGGTTTCTACTTGGCCATCTGCTCCAATCTTCTTCTTATAGACCCATTTGCAACCTATAGGGTTTACACCTTCTGGTGCATCAACCAAAGTCCATACTTGGTTGGTATACATAGAGTCTATTTCGGATTTCATAGCTTCTAACCATTTGTTAGAGTCATTACTCATGATAGCTTCCGAGTAGGTCAGAGGATCATTATTTTCAACGATGTGAGCTTCATCATTCTCAATGATAAACCCATACCTCTTAGGTGCATTTCGCACTCTATCTGACCTTTGGAGAGGAGATGTGTGTTGTGGTTGTACTTCATCAATGGGTACATCTGGTTGAGGAATATCTTGTGTTTCCATTTGTAGGTCTTGAACTTCTTCAAGTTCAATTCTCCTATCCTTGCCTTTTTCTAAGATAAACTCTTGCTCTAAGAAAGTGGCATGTCTACCTACAAAGATCTTTTGTTCGGTAGGATGATAGAAGATGTATCCTATACTATCTTTAGGATAACCTACAAAAATACATTTATCTGATCTAGCACTTAGCTTATGTCCAAAATTTCTTTTGACATAAGCTTTACAGCCCCATATCTTAAGATACTTAAGATTAGGCTTCTTTCCTCTCCGTATCTCATATGGAGTACTAGATACAGATTTTGATGGTACCCTATTTAATACAAGTGCAGCAGTTTCTAGGGCAAAACCCTAGAAGAAAATAGGAAGATTTGTAAAGTACATCATAGACCGTACCATATCTAATAGAGTACGATTCCTCCATTCAGCTACACCATTTAATTGTGGCGTATACGGAGGTGTCCATTCAGAGAGAATGCCCTTTTCTTTAAGATGATTTAAAAACTCACTAGAAAGGTATTCACCTCCTCGACCAGATCGAAGGATTTTAATACATTTTCCAGTTTGTTTTTCAACCATACTTTGATACTCTTTAAATTTATCAAAGGCTTCGGATTTATATTTCATAAGATACACATATCCGAACCTTGATAAATCATCAGTAAATATGATGAAATAAAAGTATCCACCTCTAGCAGGAGTTGTCATAGGACCACATACATCTGTATGCACAAGTCCTAATAACTCTCTTGCCCTTTCTCCATGTCCAATGAATGGAGACTTAGTCATTTTACCCATAAGACAAGATTCACAAGTTTCTAATGATTCATAATCATAAGGATCAAAGAACTCTTCTTTGTACAACTTGTTGATTCTTGATTCGCTTATGTGACCAAGTCGGCAATGCCAAAGAAGGGTGTTATTTACTTCTTCTCTCTTTCTTTTATTGCTTTTATCAATATGAAAGACATTGTCATTAAGTAGTAGAACAAGAAGACTATTTTCTATAATGCCATTGCAATAGACTTTATTAGAAAAAGAAATTGAGCAACCATTGCTCTTTATATTAATTTCACATCCTTTCTTTAACAACAAAGGAACGGAAATTACATTTCTAATAATTTTGGGCATATAATAACAATCTTCTAATTCCAGGAGCTCTTCCGAAGGTAACTCTAAATGGTAGGTTCCAATAGCTTCAGCCTGGATGGACTCTCCTTCAGCGCCATACAGCTCGAAGTCACCTTTCTTCAAAATTCTAATTTTCTGTAGTCCATTCAAAGATTTGCAAATATGAGAACCACAGCCGGTATCCAATACCCATGAATTTGAATTTGAAGAACTTAATGATAAGTTGGCATGTAACATAAACATACCTTTCAATGCAACTCTTGCATCGGTCTTCATACTTGCAAGAAAACTCTTGCAATTTCTCTTCCAGTGGCCTTCCTTGCCGCAGTGGAAATAGGTACTGGGTTTGGAGTTTTTCTTTCCTTTCTTCTTCTTGATCTTGCTACTATCAGGGTTCAACCTTTTCTTAAAACCCTTATTGCCTGATTTCTTCCTTGAGCCCCTATCAACAAGAAGGATCGGACCTTTTTCCTTTTTGACATGGGTTTCAGTTGTCTTTAACATATTTAACAGCTCAGGGAGTGAGACATTCAGTTTGTTCATGTGAAAATTCACAACAAACTGAGAGAATGATTTAGGTAGTGATTGCAGGATCAAATTCTGACTGAGCTCACTATCCATAGCAAAACCTAATTGACTTAATCTGGTGATCAAGTCTATAACCATAAGACAATGGTTTTGCGCGGACGTTCCTTCATTCATTCTAGCACGGAACAATTGCTTAGATATCTCATATCTAGCAGTTCTACTGCTCTCCATACAACTCCTTTAAATTAAGAAGTATGGATTGAGTGTCCATGTTCTCATGTTGTCTCTGTAGCTCATTGCTAATGGAGGCAAGAATGATACATTTGACAGTTAAACTGTCATTCTTCCACATCTTATGTGTGGCTACCTCCTCTTTTGTAGCATCATCCCCTAGATCTCCAAGATCAGGGGTTTTAAGAATATAGAAAATTTTCTTCTGAGTGAGTACAATCTTAAGAATCCTCAACCAGTCTACATAGTTTGGACCGGTCAACTTGTTGGCATCCAAGATGCCTCTTAGTGATAGTGAAGATGCCATTTAATTTAGAATTAATTCAACATAAGCAAAGAACAAAACTATCATAAACAAACCAATCATGATGACATATATACAATTAGACAAGGACTTTATCTAATTATTACTCCCACTATTTTATCGAATATCATAGCCCTCTCCTATGATAAACGAGAAAATCTAATTTTTCTTAGTAGGGTTGAGATACTAATTCATCATAAAAGCCTTGTGGTTGCACAACAAACCTTTATGAGTTCAAAGGTAGGAAACTCTTTCCAATTGCATCTCATGCAATTCTCAACTTTATCCTATCCTCTTAAAACACTTATAGCCTTGTGGTTGCACAACAAACTATAATGTTTTAGTTAAGTCAAACCCTTCATTTCCATATAGTCATATTCAAATAATATTGCCCTTGTGGTTGCACAACAAAGCAACATATTAAAATATGCCATAAGCATCTCTATGCACCAAGACAGTATAACATCAGTCCTCATTGCAAGTCTTGTGGTTGCACAACAAACTAGCATGGATCTTGACATAATAATGTTGAGGCATGAAGAAAGGATATCAGTAGTGTTTTATCAACATTAAGTTTATCTATAATAGGCAATCAAACAATTGGCCAGGTAAGCAGATGGGAGGCTCCCCTTACTCAGAGAGTAAGGTCCTAATTAAGTAACCATTTTTAGTGCTTTCCTTAGACACCAATTAGATTAATTGTTCTAGAATGGGTCAGCTCAAAGTTTTTCAACACTATGACTTAATATAATGTTATTGAGGGCTTACTGGTCTCATGCACATTCTATAATTATAACATATTGAACATATGTCTTTGTATATGCTATAACAAATTATATATCTATCTCATAGCATATATAAATCATAACCAACTATCATGCATCATAGCTATCTCATAGCATGTATAAATTATTACCAATTAACAAAATCAATTAACATATCTTCATATGAAAATTCATATCATGAAATTTATAACATAATACTATCTCATAGCATATATACATCATGGCTATCTCATAGCATGTACAAATTATTACCAATTGATTGGATCAATTAATATGCTTCAATATATCTTCTTATAAAAAATTCATATCATGACATTTTATTATATATCATATCATATATGAATCATATAATTCAGCATTCCTCTAAACATATGACATTACTATCTCATAGTAATTTAACAATCATACATCATGCATAATCACCTGATTGAACCAATTAAGGATGGCTCTGATACCACTGTAGGGTTCTAGCATGCTATAATGGGCAGCGGAAGCTAGAAATTTTAAACATTTTTTGATAAATTTTCTTAACATAAAACCCTTATAAGCCAAGATCACCTTAATGGAAGCAATCAAATAATATAATATAAATGCAAAAATAGAAGAATACCTCTAACGCTAATCTAATGTGCAGAATTTCCACTAGGTACCCAAATGTTCACCCTCCAACGTTGATCCACACGAAAACTTGATTTAAGTCTTAAGCTCCAAAGACTTGATCCTTAATGCAGAATTCTTCTAAAGAACTCTAATGGCTTGCTTTCCTTTCTTTCTATTTTTCTTTAACCTTCTAAAATCACTTCTAATTCTTTTGTCCTAAAGAAGACCACCTTGTCTTGGCTTAGGACACACTAGAAGCAATGCTAGAAAGAAAGAAACTAATGTAAGAAAGAAAGAAGAGAGGAGTGGGGTGGAGTTGGAATGATGAAACCCATGGAGTGCTAACCTATTTATAATAGGTGTAGGGATGCATCTCCAAGGGATGCATCCCATCCACACATCCTTTCATGAAAGAGCATCATTTAAAGGGCCATATCAAATAAGAGGAGGTGCACATCAAGTGAGGAGGTGTATCAAATGATATGTCCTTTCATGTGGTGCCATATTTTGACCAAGTCAACATCACATGCTAATCACATGTCCATCACGCCTCACCTCTTGATCTTTCATGATGATGATCCAAGGGCTCCAATGCAAGGCGCCATTCACTTGACCCAATATGTCTTCATCCAATGGTGGGATTAAGATCCAATGGTCAATTATGATAGCCATCCTCTAACCCAATCCAATTGGGTTAAACCAACTCTCCATTATATCTTCATCCAACGGTAGATCAAGATCTAACGGTCTAGATTGAATGATTTATTAAATCTAATCCAATTAGACTCAAACCAAGCCAATTAGGTGCCAACTCTTGGCTAACCCATTTTAGAATATGATCTAATCAAATTATATCAATTAAGAATCGGATTTGAATCCAATTCGAATCAAGAGCTAAGGGTTTGCAACACCTGCTAGGATGTCTATCTTGCAAACATGATCTAATCCAATTAGACCCTTAATAAGTTTTCTTGTGTGTGACCCATTGGGTTCCATACTTAGCCAGCAATAGGTGTGAGTGCGAGTTGACCCAACTTGATTAGAACTCTTCTAATCGATTTAAGTTCAAACTGCGCGAACCCGAACTTAACAATTATAATCCTTTCTAATTGGTGATCGAATTAAACTCTTTAATTCGATCAAACCTATAAGACAAGATTGACGTCTAGCAACGTGTCATGTCTACCCGAAAAATATTGAATTTGGTGGAAATACCAAAAATACCCTTCAGTGGCAAGTTACCGTGCAATTCAATCCTTTAATCAAACTGCATCCCGAATATGTATATGAGTATGAATATATGTCAAACTCAATTTCATATTCATATATTTCTCAATCTTCTAATGATAATTCGAATAATAAAACATTAGAAACTCTTTTTAATTTTCATTGTGCTTTGATCAAAGGCTTCTTGAATTATCATATGATTAGAATAAATAGGATGCGATCTTCTCTTACTAGAAGTGATTAATTCCTTGTTGACCTACTCATTGTTAGGGATCAACCCTACGAATGCGGAATATAAAGGATAGTAGGAGAAATAATAACACGGCAAAAACAATAGCAAAACACACAAGACACTCAAGTTTATGTGGTTCGGAGTCTCTTGCTCCTACGTCCACAGCCGCACAGATCAATATTTCACTATATGATCAAAGGAAGTTACAGAGATTCAAGAGAAGAGAAACAAACTCTCTTTCTCACAGCAAAACAATCTCTCTCAAGACGAGCAACACGTCGTCTTCCTGATGCACACAAAGGATCTACTTTTGGAACCTCTCGTTGATGAGTTCTAGGGTTTCTCTAGGTTGCCACGCACTCTCATGTCCCTCAAGAAGTCTATATATACCTCCCAATCTCTTACTTTGATTAGGGCTCAAAAAACCTTGGCTTGGACCCGGTTCATAACTCAGCCTCGCGTAAAAACCGTGCTCGAGTCGACTCCCGCAATTCTGCAAGTCGACTCGGCAACAGTCCACAGAAAAGTGCCTCTCTGTCTGCCTGTGGGAGTCGACTCCTGGAGTTCTCGAGTCGACTCCAACACTGGGGAGTCGACTCCAGGTCTGCTGGAGTCGACTCCAAAAACTGTGCCAAGACTACCTGCGTGCCAGAGTCGACTCCAAGTCTGCTGGAGTCAACTCCGGACCTTGCTGAAGGTTTCTTTGCTGATTCAACTCTGAATCTTCTCGAAACTCTTTCCGGCTTGTCTTCCCTTGATCCTCCACCACCATAGTGCACATAGGGGTCTAGGAAAAGGGAATGGATCAGGCTCCACAACCCAACAACTCTCCCACTTGGAGACTGATACATCCAGTCGTGCATCTATCTTTTTAAAAATAAACAAACTTCCATATCTTGATATGTATTCCTTGTGCGGCACCTCCATTCAACTATCTTTGGAGGCCAATTGAGGCCATGCATCGCCTCAATTTCTCTGTAGTGACTGTCTTAGTCAACATATCAGCTGAATTCTTTACTCCTTGAATCTTCTCAAGTAACAAACTGCCATCTTCTAGCAACTTTCTGATGAAGTGATATCTCAGCTGTATGTGCTTCGTTCTCGCATGAAACATTGGGTTCTTAGCTAAGTGAATAGCACTCTGACTATCGCAGAATAGTACACTATAGTTCTGTTCTCTGCCCAGTTCTTTCAGAAGGTTTTGTAGCCAAATCATCTCCTTGCTGGCTTCTGTAATGGCAACATATTCTGCCTCAGTTGTCGAAAGAGCAACGATCTTTTGCAGTTGTGAGAACCAGCTCACTGCTGTCCCGCCTATGGTATAAACATACCCTGTGGTGCTTCTTCTAGTGTCAGTATCACCTCCTAGGTCTGCATCCACAAAACTTTGTAGTGTTTGACTGCCTTTTCTATAACACAAGCCTACATTTCTGGTACCTTTCAAATATCTTAGGATCCACTTGACAGCCTCCCAATGTTGTCTACCCGGATTGGCCATGTATCTGCTCACAGCTCCCACTGCATGTGTAATGTCGGGTCTCGTGCATATCATAGCATACATCAAGCTGCCTACAGCTGAAGCATATGGTACCCTTGACATCTTCTTCAGCTCCTCATCATCCTTGGGTGATTGCTCTTTTGAAAGTTTGAAGTGGCTTGCCAAAGGTGTCTTCACAGGATCTGCATCTGTCATATTGAATCTATTCAGCACCTTATCAATGTAGTTAGCTTGACAAAGCTTCAGTGTTCCAGCCACCTTATCCCTTTCAATCCTTAGCCCAAGCATCTGTTTTGCTACACCCATGTCTTTCATTGCAAACTTCCTTGATAGCTCTTTCTTCCATCTTTCAATCTCTTGTAGGTTTGGTTCGGCTATCAACATGTCGTCAACATACAAGAGTAAGATGATAAAACTGCCATCAAGTACCTTATGATAACAGCAATGATCTTCTTGACATCTTGCAAAACCATTGTTGATCATGAATCCATCGAACTTTTTGTACCACAACCTCGGGGCCTGTTTCAAACCATACAAACTTCTCTTCAGTTTGCATACAAGGTTCTCCTTGCTAGGGACTGCAAAGCCGATAGGTTGCTGCATGTAGATGTCTTCATCAATCTCTCCATGGAGAAATGCAGTTGTAACATCCAGCTGCTCCAAATACAGATTTTCTGCTGCCACAATACTCAGAATCACTCTGATTGTTGAATATTTGACTACCGGAGAGAAAATCTCAGTGTAGTCGATACCTTCCTTCTGTTGGAAGCCTTTCACAACCAACCTTGCTTTGTACCTCTTGCTTCCATCATGTTCCTCTTTAACTTTGTAGACCCACTTGTTCTGTAAAGCCTTCTTGCCTTCTGGTAGTGAACTGAGCTCCCAAGTTTGATTTCTATCCAAGGACTTCATCTCGTCCTTCATGGCTAACTCCCACTTCACCGAATCTTTGCTTTCCATGGCTTCTTCATAACACTCGGGTTCACCTTCATCTGTCAATAGCAGATAATGTAAAGAGGATGAATATCTATCCGGTTGTCTGGAAATTCTTGTAGATCTTCTCAGCTGCGGTATACTTGGTTGAGGTTGTGCCGCAACAGTTTCTGAATTTTCAGGATTTCTCTGAACTCTTTTGGCAACGTCTTCTTCTGTAATCTCTTGCAACTCAACTTGCTGTTTTTCCTTGCTTTGCTCCCCTACATTCTCAAGATCTGAAGTATTCTTGTCCTTATAGAGAACTCGCTCATTGAATATCACATCCTTGCTTCTGATGACCTTCTGGTTCTGCGTATCCCAGAACTTGTAACCAAAATCATCTGTACCGTATCCAATGAAGAAACATTTTCTGGACTTTGCATCTAGCTTGTCCCTTTTCTCTGCATTGATGTGCACAAAGGAGACACACCCAAAGACCCTCAAGTGTGACAAATTTACTATTTTTCCTGTCCACTCTTCTTCAGGCAATTTGCAATCTAGGGGAACCGACGGGCCTCTGTTTATCAGATACGTTGCGGTGTTGACTGCCTCAGCCCAAAATATCTTGGGCAAACCAGCATGGATCCTCATACTATTGGCTCTCTCATTCAGGGTTCTGTTCATTCGCTCAGCCACCCCATTTTGCTGCGGTGTGCTCGGTATTGTCTTCTCCATTCGGATTCCATTCTCTGCGCAGAATTTCTTGAACTCGCTGCTGTCATACTCACCGCCATTATCAGACCTTAGTCGTTTTATCTTTACACCAGATTCATTCTCCACTAGACTTTTCCACTTCTTAAAGGTGACAAATACCTCTGATTTGTGCTTCATGAAATAAATCCAAACCTTTCTGGTAGAGTCGTCGATGAACGTGACATAATAGTGTGAGCCTCCAAGAGATGCAACCGGTGAAGGCCCCCACACATCTGTGTGTACAAGCTCTAGCTTTTCTGTCTTCGGTGTTCTTCCACCCTTTGAGAAACTAACTCTTTTCTGCTTCCCAAATATGCAGTCTTCACAGAGACCTACATCAACAGTTTTCAGATCTGCTAGCTTGTTCTTTTTCACCATCATCTTCATACCTTTCTCACTCATATGTCCGAGTCTGCGATGCCAAAGACAACTATCTGCACCTCTTTCTGCTAATGCCACCGTATCCTTGGTGTCATTGGTCATGTAGAGAGTTCCCAACTTGTTCCCACGTGCTATCACCATAGCTCCTTTGGTAATTTTCCATGAACCACCTACGAAGGTAGTAACATACCCTTCGCTGTCAAGCTGCCCAACAGAAATCAAGTTTCTCTTCAAGCCTGGGACATGCCTCACATTCTTCAGTTTCCACACTGACTGATTCAGCATCCTGATATGAACTTCACCTTTCCCCACAATATCTAAAGGCTCATCATCAGCGAGATAAACCTTTCCGAAGTCTCCTGCAGTGTAATTCAGCATACACTCCTTCCGTGAGGTAGAATGAAACGAAGCTCCAGAGTCTAGTATCCACGATTCCATAGGACTGTCCACGCTGAGAATCAAAGCATCGTTGGCTTCATCTGTGGTTGCATTCACGGACTCCTCATTCTGCCCCTTGCTTGGATTCTTCTTTCTGAGCCAACAATTCTTCCTCGTGTGGCCTATCTTGCCACAATGCCAGCAGCCATCGCCTTTCGATCTAGACTTGCTCCTCCTCTTAGACTTCGATCTGCCACGATTTTCACTGCGTTGCACAGTTCTTCCTCTGCCTTCAGATGTGTTCAGAATCGAACCAGATTTCACACCAGACTCCCTCCTTCTGATATCTTCACTGAGTATCAGATTTCGGACCTCCTCAAACTTCAGTTTGTTTGAGCCGCAGGAACTGCTTACAGCTGTCACCGTTGCACCCCAACTTTCTGGCAAGGAGGATAGGTGAATTAGAGCACGAACTTCATCCTCAAAGCTGATTTCCACCGAACTCAACTGGCTCGTAATCAGATTGAACTCATTGATGTGATCCGTAACTGAGGAACCTTCACTCATCTTCAGATTGAATAAACGGCGCATCAGGTACACCTTGTTAGAGGCCGAGGGTTTTTCATACATATTCGACAGTGCTTTCAGCAAACCTGCTGTTGTCTTTTCTTCCAAAACGTTGAACGCAATATTTCGAGCCAACGTCAAGCGAACAACTCCCAAAGCCTGACGATCCATTAAATCCCAGTCGGCCCGTGACATATCTGTCGGTTTCATACCTTCAAGAGGTAGATGAAGTTTCTTCTGATATAAATAATCTTCGATCTGCATCTTCCAGAAACCAAAGTCTTTGCCGTCAAATCTGTCAATCTTGACCTTGCCTTCTTCAGCCGCCATTGCTCCCACCTTTTTTTTTTTTTTTCTTCGAACCAGAGGGCTCTGATACCAGTTGTTAGGGATCAACCCTACGAATGCGGAATATAAAGGATAGTAGGAGAAATAATAACACGGCAAAAACAATAGCAAAACACACAAGACACTCAAGTTTATGTGGTTCGGAGTCTCTTGCTCCTACGTCCACAGCCGCACAGATCAATATTTCACTATATGATCAAAGGAAGTTACAGAGATTCAAGAGAAGAGAAACAAACTCTCTTTCTCACAGCAAAACAATCTCTCTCAAGACGAGCAACACGTCGTCTTTCTGATGCACACAAAGGATCTACTTTTGGAACCTCTCGTTGATGAGTTCTAGGGTTTCTCTAGGTTGCCACGCACTCTCGTGTCCCTCAAGAAGTCTATATATACCTCCCAATCTCTTACTTTGATTAGGGCTCAAAAAACCTTGGCTTGGACCCGGTTCATAACTCAGCCTCGCGTGAAAACCGTGCTCGAGTCGACTCCCGCAATTCTGCGAGTCGACTCGGCAACAGTCCACAGAAAAGTGCCTCTCTGTCTGCCTGTGGGAGTCGACTCCTGGAGTTCTCGAGTCGACTCCAACACTGGGGAGTCGACTCCAGGTCTGCTGGAGTCGACTCCAAAAACTGTGCCAAGACTACCTGCGTGCCAGAGTCGACTCCAAGTCTGCTGGAGTCGACTCCGGACCTTGCTGAAGGTTTCTTTGCTGATTCAACTCGGAATCTTCTCGAAACTCTTTCCGGCTTGTCTTTCCTTGATCCTCCACCACCATAGTGCACATAGGGGTCTAGGAAAAGGGAATGGATCAGGCTCCACAACCCAACACTCATAACCTTCATACATAATCCACCATATCCAGAAGACCTCGTACATAACTTATTGTCATGAATGAGTGGAAACCAAAATATGGATTTATGTGCACAAGATACTATGGTGATCTCAGGTCAAAGGATCAGTTGCACAACTCCCACTAAGAGAATCATCTTTTGACATGTAAGTAAGACTTCATAAAATTTCTCTTTGTAGGTCAATTCAGTGAACTCATTTCTCTAATGAGCACCCACATTTTTGTATTAGTGTCTCCACACAAGTGATTGTGAGATCAATCACCCTCTGCATCGAGCATACATAAGATGTGCCAGTCTTTCCGGTAAACATTGATCCCCGACTCAATGTACCAATGACTGAAAATATTTAAGATTAGAATTTTAGAATTTTAGGTCTCACTAGTATGATCTCATCATAGCCTCAAAATCATTGCCTTAATCTAAGGGGTTCATCACAAATATAATCAACAGCATATAATGAAACACAATGCCTTTATTTATATTAAATGTCATGTACATGATTTGGAAAATCAAAAGAAAATTCTTCACAATACATATTGCGATTGGCTTGTAGGGCATCTACTCTTTCAGCCTAAAAGGTGGTTACTTAATTAGGACCTTACTCTCCGAGTAAGGGGAGCTTCCCACCTGCTTACCTGGCCAATTGCTCGATTACCTCTTATGAAGAGCTCAAGGTTGCAAACACTAAGATATGACTTCACAATATTAAGTCCATAGGTCTTCCACCGTAGTAGAGTTGCTAAGGTTTTTTCGGTGTTGATTTGTCTCAGCTGGACACAGTGGGCAAGTTGCATCGGGGGACTGGACCTCTCTATTAGACATGAGATGTTGCAGGGTAAAGGTGGGGTTGGGCACCAATAACTGATAGGTGAGGACCCAATGATCACTTTATTTCTACGGTTATACGGTGGGTCTGACTTAACTAAGGAATGGGGCCAATAATTGTTAGGTGAGGTCTTCATAACTTAGAGACCAAGTGCCACTGCAATTTGCTTAAGAAGCATTGTACAAGAGTTGTACACTCATCCATTTATATGTCACTGATAGTCCCTAGACTCTGCCACAAGTGCATGGGTAATGACAAGTAGAATAGGGCAAAAAGAGTATCGTTTCTACAAGAAGGCGATTCAAGTACCAATTTATAAATTTCCTATATTATTTAGACGACCCCAAATTGATGTGACTGACTGCAATTTCTTAACCTGAAAAATCAAATATGAAAGGTTCCTAGGGCTTGGATTTCATCAATTGAATTCCTTCAATGAATTTAAATCTAATTGTTAATATTCTGCTAATTACAATGACGGAATTCCTTTTTTTTTATGTGATATCCTCTTTCAAGGCATAACACCTATACCTATATTAATCCTATGTCTACTTTCGTGATCATAGAAATTAATATAAATTCATTATGATCTATGAAATTCTTGATTATAGGTCACAAGGGTGTGCCTTTATTTCTAAACTACACTACCAATGTTTGATAAATTCACCAACTAATATTGAACTTCAACTTTCGTAACTTCATTCAACATCTTAAGCATGCAATTCATGGCCAGTAAATTGCAAGAATGAAAACCGAAATCATCAAATTGCAATTAACAAAAGATATTCAATACAACCATACTCAATTCATATAAAAAATTCAATGACTACGTCCTAGCCCTAGGATAAGAAAACTAGCAAATCATAACTAATAAATCAATCCAATTATTTCTCAAACATAAATTCGCATTCAACATTCTTAATAATAATTCAGCAAATAAAAAAATAATAAAATATATATAAGAGAAAGAAAAAGAACTCTGTATTTGCAAAAATTCTTCATTCCGTTCTTTCTCTCAGAATTCCAGCTTTTTCTTCCTCTCGAAATTTCTAGCTTTTCCTCCTCTCAGAATTTTAGATTTTTTGCATTTTTTTTTTATCTTCTTGTCCTCCTCTTCGTATCTGCTGGCCCCCCTCCTCTTCTTGGAATTTTCTTTTTTTGAATTTGAAAACAGATTTCCTCCCTATCTGCTAGCTGAAATCCAGAATTCTAGGCTGATTTTTAGACTCGAGTCCTAGCTGGATTTAGAGTATCAAAGATATATACTTTGGAGTTGGACCCTTCATGAAAGTTTTATATCTTGTTCTCAGCTTTCCAACGCACCTAGGTTTGCATTATTCTGACTTATATAACTCCAGATACAAGTTGAAAACCGAAACAGGGTCTGGGCCGCAGTAAAATTCTGGACAGATTCGGACTTCTCCGTTTCGGCTAAGTTTTGGACTTCAAAAATGCAGAACTGGGTTTTGTGATCTTCATAAAAGTTTTAGGTCTATGTCTTATCTTTCTATCAAGCTAAACAACATATAAAACAGAGGTCTGTAGCTCCAGTTAGAACCAAAAAACCAAACAGTATTCTGGGTTGACTAGACCAGCCCAATTTCAACCGAATTCAATAATTAAACACCTGCAAAATACCAAGAATTTTCAAGAATTAAATAAATGTATAAGACATCTAAATTCTAGACAAATGGGCTAAGAACATACAAAACACTCTAAAACAAAACAACTAAGACTAAAAAAATGTATGAAATAAATTTCCACATCAAATACCCCCAAACTTGAATGTTTGCTTGTCCTCAAGCAAAAGAAAAACCATAAAAACAAAGGACAATAACCATAGTCAGGCTCAACTCATCCCACCCAAAGGACCTATCATGCAAACATCAAATATTCAACTTAGTACATAAACAATAGCAAATAAAGGAAAACTAAGCATACTCACATTCTCTAGATCAAATATCCATATATAATTCCAAACTCAATCATATTTATCATGCGACCAACACAATTGAATCATATAACAACTTAACCTGCAATCACCCCTTCTCACTACTACAAACAAGGTAGCAAACTAGAGAGTTTTTTTTTTCTACCAATTATTCTGTCTTTAAGTTGTCACTTGCCTTTTGACGCGAATACAAGCATTTGTGATGGATGCACCCGGTTACTCAACAAGTCACACACTTAAAGTGCTTTTGCATACTCATATTTCAAGTTGCCGTTTGACGTAAAAGTAAACATTGGTGATGAATACCCCTAGTTACTAAGCAACTCAAAACATTGGAGTAGATAGAATTTTGTACACATTTATTTATTCGACTGTCTAATCATTATCACTCTATTTACTTAAACCCTATTTAGGACTAGATCAAAGGGGATAATCACAAGAAAAGCATCACACTCATCTTTTATGCATAATCATACAACTCATACAACTTTGCAAGGAAAGATGTACTTCAATAATCCCAAAGGAAAACAAATATACTTACTTTTGCTTTATAAGATATTGCCTATCCTAAATCAAAATTCAATGCTTAAACACAATAAAGAACCCAAAAGTGTAATGTTGATCCTAGATAAGTCTCACACAATTGCAAATGCATGTTCATTTCTCCTAATCTTTCACATAAAAATTTTGTTTGGAAGACATGGATATGATCACCAATTAACTTGTATGAAAGCGAACAAACCAGAATTTCAAAAAAAATTTCTTTCTCAAACAAACATAACTTGCACCAGCATTCAGCATAATCAAATATCCACTCACCCAAACTTAATTTTCACATTGTCCTTAATGTGAAAGCAAAGAAAAATGGAAGACTAATACTCCCCTTTTAGCAAGGCTGAACACAATGAATGTCCGACTGAATTGAACACGAACTAGCTTCTTGCTTGATTTTTCTGCACCTACACAACACAACCAAAAAGAAAGGGGTCACAATAATAATTATTCAAAGACTTAAACAAAAACAACAATTAAAACATATAATAAAAGACAAAAGAAAGGAATTTTTTTTTTTTTTTGTGGTTGAGATGCCTCCCAAGAAGCGCTTGTTTACAGTCATTATCTTGACTTCCACACTATCAACCATAGGTAGGATTCTTCAAAGAGTAAATCACTCCTTTAGGAACCGCATTACTAGAAAGATAAGGCTTCAAACGCTGCCCATTTGCCTTAAATGTACCAGTGACCTCACTACGCACCTCAACAGCACCATATGGATACACTTTCGTTACCGTGAATGGGCCAGACCACCTAGAATGAAGCTTGCCTGGAAATAACTTAAGTCTTGAGTTGAAGAGTAATACTTGCTGCCCAATTTCGAAGTTTCTAATCTGAAGATGTTTATCATGCCAATGCTTTATCTTTTCCTTGTAAATCCGAGTATTTTCATAAGCATCCAACCTAAACTCCTCCAACTCACTCGACTGTAACAATTTTTTTTCTCCCGCAGCTTTCAAGTCCATGTTAAACTCCTTGATTGCCCAATAGGCCCTCTGTTCCAATTCCACTGGTAAGTGACAAGACTTTCCAAAGACAAGTCTGTAAGGAGACATACCCAAAGGTGTCTTGAAAGCTGTCCTATAGGGGCAATGTGCATCATCTAACTTATTCGCCCACTCCTTTCTTGAACTGCTCACAATTTTCTCCAAAATTTGCTTCAATTCCCTATTTGCAAGTTCCACTTGCCCATTTGTTTGGGGATGATAGGCAAGTGCCACCTTATGAGTAACCCCATATTTCTTCAACAAAGCCTCAAATGACCGATTACAAAAATGGGAGCCTTCATCACTACTAATAGCTCTCGGCACACCAAATCTTGAAAAAATATTTTTCTTCACAAATCTCATCACCATCCGAGAGTCATTAGTCTGAGTTGCAGTAGCTTCAACCCATTTAGACACATAATCCACTGCTCCCAGAATGTACTGATTATTGAAGGAAGAAGGAAATGAGCCCATGAAATCAATTCTCCATAAATCAAACAGTTCAACCTCCAGGATATTGGTCAAGGGCATCTCATTCTTTTTTGAAATGTTGCCAATCCTCTGACATCTATCACATATGCTCACATATTGTCTAGTATCTTGATACATAGTCGACCAGTAAAAACCAGACTGCCATACCTTTGCAACTGTCTTAGAGGTACTGAAATATCCACCACACTCCAAGAAATGGCAATGGTCAAGTATATCCTGCATCTCATCTTGGGGCACACATCTTCTAATCATCCCATCTGCACAGTGTTTATAGAGTAGCGGTTCTTTTCAAAAATAATGCTTCACATCCCACGAAAAATTTTTCTTCTGATGATAGCTCAAATCAGGGGGAATAATGTCACTCACCAAATAGTTCACCAAATCAGCATACCAGGAGATGACTGAAACTGCCAACAACTGCTCATCTGGAAAGCTTTCATTAATGGGCACCCCATCTGCTCTTGACTGCCCCTCTAATATAGACAAGTGATCTGTCACCACATTCTCCATGCCTCTCTTGTCTCGAATCTCAAGATCAAATTCTTGAAGCAATAGCACCCACCGAATCAAGCGCGGTTTGGCATCTTTCTTTTTCAGCAAGTACTTGATTGCTGAATGGTCCGTATATACGATCACCTTGGAACCTACAAGATAAGATCGAAACTTGTCACAAGCAAACACAACAGCAAGAAATTCTTTTTCAGTAGTTGCATAATTCAACTGTGCATTATTTAAAACTCTACTAGCATAATATATAACATGCAACTTTCTGTCTTTTCTCTGGTCAAGAACAACGCCCAAAGCGAAATCACTAGCCTCACACATTAGCTCAAAAGGCAAACTCCAATCTGGGGCTACCATAATTGGTGCTGATACCAACTCTTGCTTCAACCTGTTAAAAGCATTCAAACAGTCCTTATCAAAATCAAACACAACATCCTTATTCAACAGATTACAAAGAGGTTAAGAAATTTTAGAGAAATCCTTAATAAAATGCTGGTAAAATCCTGTGTGACCAAGAAAACTTCTAACTCCCTTAACATTTGTAGGTAGTGGCAATTTTTCAATAATTTCTATTTTTGCTCGGTCCACCTCAAGGCCTCTTGCTTAAATTTTGTGGCCTAAAACAATACCTTCCTGCACCATAAAATGATATTTGTCCCAATTCAAGACCAAATTGGTCTCCTCACAGAATTGCAAAATTTGAGATAAGTTATCTAAACTATCAAAAGAAGATCCAAAAACAGAAAAATCATCCATGAAAACCTTCATGATCTTTTCAACAAAATCAGAGAAAATAGCCATCACGCAACGTTGGAATGTAGCAGGTGCATTACACAAACCAAAAGGCATCATACGGAATGCAAAAGTACCATAAGGACAAGTGAAGGTGGTCTTTTCTTGATCTTCGGGGGATATAGAAATCTGGTTATACCCTGAATAACCATCTAAAAAACAGTAATACGCATACCCAGCAAGTCTCTCAAGCACCTGATCAAGAAAAGGTAAAGAAAAATGATCCTTACGGGTAACACTATTAAGTTTCCTATAATCTATGCAGACTCTCCACCCAGTTACTGTCCTAGTAGAAATTAATTCATTATTTTCATTTTGCACCACAGCCATCCCACCCTTTTTAGGTACTACCTGAACTAGACTAATCCATGAACTATCAGATATAGGATAAATAATCCCTGCATCTAACCATTTAAGAACTTCAGCCCTAACTACTTCTTTCATGTTAGGATTTAACCGTCTTTGATTTTCAACAGTAGGTTTATGGTTATCCTCCATTAAAATTCTATGCATACACAATGAAGGGCTAATTCCTCTAAGGTCTGTTATAGTCCATCCTATGGCTTTTTTTCTCAATCTCAAAATACATATCAATTTGTCAAGTTGTTCATCAGACAAAGAAGCACTCTCAATCACAGGCAAAGTATTATTTTCACCTAAAAATGCATACCTGAGATGTGAGGGTAATGGCTTCAACTCCAGAACTGGTGCTTGCACATTAGAAGCGGGAGGGGGTGGCTTACCTTTGCCGATATCCTCAAAATAAATACCTCTCTTCTTTGGCTTAGGACATGTAGCCTCTAATGCACACGCCACTTTAACAACCTCTAGATTATCATCTTTACTTGCCACTACACTCACTAAACAAGTCTCAAGAGGTTCTTTAGTATTTTCAGCCCTAAAAACCTCTCTAGTCGACTCATCTACAATATCAACTCGAAAAACATGATCAGTAAAAGAAGGATATTTAGTAGCTTCAAATAAATTAAACTCTACCTCTTCTTCACCAAGCTTCAAAGTCAACCTACCATTCTTAACATCTATGATAGCTCCAGCTGTGGCTAGAAAGGGCCGGCCTAAAATGATAGGGATCTCGGTATCTTCTTCCATCTTCAAAACAATAAAATCAACTGGAATGATAAACTTCTTTACCTTGATCAGCACATTCTCAAGAACACCCAAAGAATATTTGACCGATCGATCAGCTAGCTGCAAAGAGATGGTAGCAGGCTTCAACTCCTTCAATCCAAGCTTCCTGGATACAGATAAAAGCATTAGTGAAACACTAGCACCTAAATCACACAAAGCTATAGAAAAATCAACATCACCTATAGTACAAGGAATAGAAAAACTCCCTGGATCTCTTAGCATTGGTGGAAGCTTATTCTAGATAATGGCACTGCATTTCTCCGTCAAGGTAATGGTCTCGAAATCTTCCAATTTCCTCTTCTTAGACATGATCTCCTTTAAAATTTTGTATGTGCAGGAATTTGTGCTAAGGCGTCTGCAAAAGGAATATTAATGTGAAGCTGCCTAAATACTTTCAAAACTTTCTCAAACTATTGATCAATTTTATTCTGCTTAAGCCTTTGAGAAAAAGGAATGGAAGGAATATAAGGTTCGACTGGTGGTAGTGGGGATGGTGTCTTGGCTAGGTCCTCAACTTCTTCACTGATTTTCTTGCTCACCTCTTCATAATCTACTTCATCACCAACTATAGCTCACCACTTACCTGACCAAGTTGCTTACCACTTCTCAAGGTGACTGTCTTGCAATGCTCCTTTGGATTGACCTTTGTCTTACTAGGCAAATTACCCTGTCCACGAGAATTGATGGAATTGGCTAACTGCCCCAATTGCATCTCCACATTTCTATTGGAACTCGCCAACTGGTCAACCTTTGCCTCCAGTCTCTCAAATCTCTCTGAACTGGCATTGGCTAACTTCTCAATATCTATCTTCCAAGACTGCTTATTTTTTGGTTGGGATGGTATTGGTTGGAAACCAGGAGGATGGAGAGGTCTAGAACTGCTACCTTGGTTACCTTGATCTTTCCATGAAAAGTTGGGATGATTCTTCCAGCCTGGATTGTATGTGTTGGAATAAGGGTTGTTCTGCTGCTGCTGCCTGTTATAATTAGACACAAATTGAACCTGCATACAATCAGAACTCATGTGAGCTCCTCCACAGCAATCACAACTTAATACAGGTCTAGAAACGGAATTCACATTACCCAGCTTACCGAACATTTTTACTAGAGAATCAACCTTGGCATTCAACATGTTTATGCCATCTACATCATACATACCTGGAACTTTCTTAGGCATACCTCTTTCATTAGACCACTGATAATTGTTAGAGGCCATTTCTTCTAACAACTCATATGCCTCTTCTGTTGACTTACTCATTAAAGTACCTCCTGCAGCTGAATCTATGGTAATTCTGACTGAATGTGTTAATCCATTATAGAAAGTCTGTACAATCAGCCAATCAGGAAGACCATGATGTGGACACTTCCTTTGCAAATCCTTAAACCTCTCCCAGGCTTCATACAAAGATTCACCATCAAACTGAGCAAAACTGGTAATATCATTTCTAAGTTTGGCGGTCTTACCTGGGGGAAAATACTTACTTAGAAAAGCTTGTTACAAGGCATTCCAGGTGGTGAAAGAGTTAGGCGCTTTGGAATTCAACCAGGCCTTGGCTTTATCCTTTAGAGAAAATGGAAAAAGTCAGAGTCGAATAGCATCATCACTAACTCCATTCGTCTTGATTGTATCACAAATCTCCAAGAAATTGGCAAGGTGTGCATGTGGATCCTCAGCAGGTCCTCCACCAAACTGCTCCTGCTGCACCATCTTGATGAGACCAGGCTTAATCTCAAAATTATTAGCATTGACTATAGGTCTCACAATACTGAGTTGAGCACCATTGACATTCGGCACGGTATAGTCACTCAACAACCTTTTATTCTGCTTATCTTGGTTATCTGCCATGGCTACTGCTTGTTTTTGCTTTAGCTCTAATCTTTATTGTTTCCTTAATGCTCGTAGGGTTCTCTCAATTTCTGGATCAAAAGGCTCAATTAGCTCACAGTTTCATTTCATACACTAAATATAAAAATTATAAATTAACAAAAAGAACAAAATAGTCTAAATTAATGCAGAAAATTATTTGTTTTGATATTAACAACAATCCTCCCCAGCAACGGTGCTAAAAACTTGATAGTCCCTAGACTCTACCACAAGTGCATGGGTCATGACAAGTAGAATAGGGCAAAAAAAGTATCGTTTCCACAAGGAGGCGATTCAAGTACCAATTTATAAATTTTCTATATTATTTAGACGACCCTAAATTGATATGATTGACTGCAATTTCATGACCTGAAAAATCAAATATGAAAGGTTCCTAGGGCTTGGATTTCATCAATTGAATTCCTTCAATGAATTTAAATCTGATTGTTAATATTCTGCTAATTACAATGACCGAATTCCTTTTTTTATGTGATATCCTCTTTCAAGGCATAACATCTATACCTATATTAATCCTATGTCTACTTTCGTGATCATAGAAATTAATATAAATTCTTATGATCTGTGAAATTCTTGATTGTAGGTCACAAGGGTGTGCATTTATTTCTAAACTACACCACCAATGTTTGATAAATTCACCAACTAATATTGAACTTCAACTTTCGTTACTTCATTCAACATCTTAAGCATACAATTCATAGCCAATAAATTGCAAGAATGAAAAGCGAAATCATCAAATTGCAATTAACAAAAAATATTCAATACAACCATACTCAATTCATATCAAAAATTCAATGACTACGTCCTAGCCCTAGGATAAGAAAACTAGCAAATCATAACTAATAAATCAATCCAATAATTTCTCAAACATAAATTCGCATTCAACATTCTTAATAACAATTCAGCAAATAAAAAAATAATAAAATATATATAAGAGAAAGGAAAAGAACTCTGTATTTGCAAAAATTCTTCGTTCCGTTCTTTCTCTCAGAATTCCAGCTTTTTCTTCCTCTCGGAATTTCTAGCTTTTCCTCCTCTCGAAATTTTAGATTTTCTGCATTTTTTTTATCTGCTTGTCCTCCTCTTCGTATCTGCTGGCCCGCCTCCTCTTCTTGGAATTTTCTTTTTTTGAATTTTAAAACAGATTTCCTCCCTATCTGCTAGCTGAAATCCAGAATTCTAGGCTGATTTTTAGACTCGACACCTAGATGGATTTAGAGTATCAAAAATATATACTTTGGAGTTCAACCCTTCATGAAAGTTTTATATCTTGTTCTCAGCTTTCCAACGCACCTGGGTTTGCATTATTCTGACTTATATAACTCCAGATACAAGCTGAAAACCGAAACAGGGTTTGCGCCGCAGTAAAATTCTGGACAGATTCGGACTTCTCTGTTTCGGCTAAGTTTTGGACTTCAAAAAGGCAGAACTTGGTTTTCCGATCTTCATAAAAGTTTTAGGTCTACGTCTTATCTTTCCATCAAGCCAAACAACATATAAAACGGATGTCTGTAGCTCTAGTTAGAACCCAAAAACCGAACAGTATTTTGGGTTGACTAGACCAGCCCAATTTCAACCGAATTCAATAATTAAACACCTGCAAAATACCAAGAATTTTCAAAAATTAAATAAATGTATAAGACACCTAAATTCTAAACAAATGAGCTAAGAACATACAAAATACTCTAAAACAAAATAATTAAGACTAAGAAAATGTGTGAAATAAATTTTTACATCAAATACCCCCAAACTTGAATGTTTGCTTGTCCTCAAGCAAAAGAAAAACCATAAAAACAAAGGACAATAACCATAGTCAGGCTCAACTCATCCCACCCAAAGGACCTATCATGCAAACATCAAATATTCAACTTAGTACATAAACAATAGCAAATAAAGAAAAACTAAGCATACTCAAATTCTCTAGATCAAATATCCATATATAATTCCAAACTCAATCATATTTATCATGCGACCAACACAATTGAATCATGTAACAACTCAACCTGCAATCACCCCTTCTCACTACTACAAACAAGGTAGCAAACTAGAGAGTTTTTTTTTACCAATTATTCTTTGTCTTTAAGTTGTCACCTGCCTTTTGACGCGAATACAAGCATTTGTGATGGATGCACCCGGTTACTCAACAAGTCACACACTTAAAGTGCTTTTGCAAACTCATATTTCAAGTTGCCGTTTGACGTAAAAGTAAACATTGGTGACGAATACCCCTAGTTACTAAGCAACTCAAAATATTGGAGTAGATAGAACTTTGTACACATTTATTTATTCGACTGTCTAATCATTATCACTCTATTTACTTAAACCCCGTTTAGGACTAGATCAAAGGGGATAATCACAAGAAAAGCATCACACTCATCTTTTATGCATAAACACACAACTCATACAACTTTGCAAGGAAAGATGTACTTCAATAATCCCAAAGGAAAACAAATATGCTTACTCTTGCTTTATAAGATATTGCCTATCCTAAATCAAAATTCAATGCTTAAACACAATAAAGAACCCAAAAGTGTAATGTTGATCCTAGATAAGTCTCACACAAGTGCAAATGCATGTTCATTTCTCCTAATCTTTCACATAAAAATTTGGTTTGGAAGACATGAATATGATCACCAATTAACTTGCATGAAAGCGAACAAACCAGAATTTCGAAAAAAATTTCTTTCTCAAACAAACATAACTTGCACCAGCATTCAGCATAATCAAATATCCACTCCCCCAAACTTAATTTTCACATTGTGCTCAATGTGAAAGCAAAGAAAAATGGAAGACTAATACTCCCCTTTTAGCAAGGCTGAACACAATGAATGTCCGACTGAATTGAACACGAACTAGCTTCTTGCTTGATTTTTCTGCACCTACACAACACAACCAAAAAGAAAGGGGTCACAATAATAATTATTCAAAAACTTAAACAAAAACAACAATTAAAACATATAATAAAAGACAAAAGAAAGGAAGTTTTTTTTTTTTTTTTTGTGGTTGGGTTGCCTCCCAAGAAGCGCTTGTTTACAATCATTAGCTTGACTTCCACACCATCAACCATAGGTAGGATTCTTCAAAGAGTAAATCACTCCTTTAGGAACCGCATTACTAGAAAGATAAGGCTTCAAACGCTGCCCATTAACCTTAAATGCACCAGTGACCTCACTACGCACCTCAACAGCACCATATGGATACACTTTCGTTACCGTGAATGGGCCAGACCACCTAGAGTGAAGCTTGCCTGGAAATAACTTAAGTCTTGAGTTGAAGAGTAATACTTGCTGCCCAATTTCGAAGTTTCTAATCTGAAGATGTTTATCATACCAATGCTTTATCTTTTCCTTGTAAATCTGTGTATTTTCATAAGCATCCAACCTAAACTCCTCCAACTCACTCATCTGTAACAATTTTTTTTCTCCCGCAGCTTTCAAGTCCATGTTCAACTCCTTGATTGCCCAATAGGCCCTGTGTTCCAATTCCACT
Organism: Phoenix dactylifera; assembly: GCF_051530095.1. Classification (NCBI taxonomy): domain Eukaryota; kingdom Viridiplantae; phylum Streptophyta; class Magnoliopsida; order Arecales; family Arecaceae; genus Phoenix; species Phoenix dactylifera. The sequence goes on along the minus strand of NC_143193.1, from coordinate 32,772,154 downwards.
GGTAAGTGACAAGACTTTCCAAAGACAAGTCTGTAAGGAGACATACCCAAAGGTGTCTTGAAAGCTATCCTATAGGCCCAATGTGCATCATCTAACTTATTCGCCCAATCCTTTCTTGTACTGCTCACAATTTTCTCCAAAATTTGCTTCAATTCTCTATTTGCAAGTTCCACTTGCCCATTTGTTTGGGGATGATAGGCAAGGGCCACCTTATGAGTAACCCCATATTTCATCAACAAAGCCTCAAATGACCGATTACAAAAATGGGAGCCTTCATCACTAATAATAGCTCTTAGCACACCAAATCTTGAAAAAATATTTTTCTTCACAAATCTCATCACCATCCGAGAGTCATTAGTCTGAGTTACAGTAGCTTCAACCCATTTAGACACATAATCCACTGCCACCAGAATGTACTGATTATTGAAGGAAGAAGGAAATGGGCCCCATGAAATCAATTTCCCATAAATCAAACAATTCAACCTCCAGGATATTGGTCAAGGGCATCTCATTCTTTTTTAAAATGTTGCCAATCCTCTGACATCTATTACATATGCTCACATATTGTCTAGTATCTTGATACATGGTCGGCTAGTAAAAACCAGACTGCCATACCTTTGCAACTGTCTTAGAGGTATTGAAATGTCTACCACACTCCAAGGAATGGCAATGGTCAAGTATATCCTGCATCTCATCTTGGGGCACACATCTTCTAATCATCCCATCTGCACAGTGTTTATAGAGTAGCGGTTCTTTCCAAAAATAATGCTTCACATCCCACAAAAACTTTTTCTTCTGATGATAACTCAAATCAGGAGGAACAATGCCACTCACCAAATAGTTCACCAAATCAGCATACCAGGGGATGACTGAAACTGCCAATAACTGCTCATCTGGAAAGCTTTCATTAATGGGCACCTCATCTGCTCTTGATTGCCCCTCTAATCTAGACAAGTGATCTGTCATCACATTCTCCATGCCTCTCTTGTCTCGAATCTCAAGATCAAATTCTTGAAGCAACAGCACCTACCGAATCAAGATCGGTTTGGCATCTTTCTTTTTCAGCAAGTACTTGATTGCTGAATGGTCCGTATATATGATCACCTTGGAACCTACAAGATAAGATCGAAACTTGTCAAAAGCAAACACAACAGCAAGCAATTCTTTTTCAGTAGTTGCATAATTCAACTGTGCATTATTTAAAACTCTACTAGCATAATATATAACATGCAACTTTCTGTCTTTTCTCTGGTCAAGAACAACGCCCAAAGCGAAATCACTAGCCTCACACATTAGCTCAAAAGGCAAACTCCAATCTGGGGCTACCATAATTGGTGCTGACACCAACTCTTGCTTCAACCTGTTAAAAGCATTCAAACAGTCCTTATCAAAATCAAACACAACATCCTTATTTAACAGATTACAAAGAGGTTTAGAAATTTTAGAGAAATCCTTAATAAAACGCCGGTAAAATCCTGTGTGACCAAGAAAACTTCTAACTCCCTTAACATTTGTAGGTAGTGGCAATTTTTCAATAATTTCTATTTTTGCTCGGTCCACCTCAAGGCCTCTTGCTTAAATTTTGTGGCCTAAAACAATACCTTCCTGCACCATAAAATGACATTTGTTCCAATTCAAGACCAAATTGGTCTCCTCACAGCATTGCAAAATTTGAGATAAGTTATCTAAACTATCAAAAGAAGATCCAAAAACAGACAAATCAACCATGAAAACCTCCATGATCTTTTCAACAAAATCAGAGAAAATAGCCATCATGCAACGTTGGAATGTAGCAGGTGCATTACACAAATCACAAGGCATCCTACGGAATGCAAAAGTACCATAAGGACAAGTGAAGATGGTCTTTTCTTGATCTTCGGGGTATATAGAAATCTGGTTATACCCTGAATAACCATCTAAAAAACAGTAATACGCATACCCAGCAAGTCTCTCAAGCACCTGATCAAGAAAAGGTAAAGAAAAATGATCCTTACGGGTAACACTATTAAGTTTCCTATAATCTATGCAGACTCTCCACCCAGTTACTGTCCTAGTGGAAATTAATTCATTATTTTCATTATGCACCACAGTCATCCCACCCTTTTTAGGTACTACCTACACTGGACTAATCCATGAACTATCAGATATAGGATAAATAATCCCTGCCTCTAACCATTTAAGAACTTCAGCCCTAACTACTTCTTTCATGTTAGGATTTAACCGTCTTTGATTTTCAACAATAGATTTATGGTTATCCTCCATTAAAATTCTATGCATACACAATGAACGGCTAATTCCTCTAAGGTCTGATATAGTCCATCCTATGGCTTTTTTTCTCAATCTCAAAATACATATCAGTTTGTCAAGTTGCTCATCAGACAAAGAAGCACTCACAATCATAGGCAAAGTATTATTTTCACCTAAAAATGCATACCTGAGATGTGAGGGTAATGGCTTCAACTCCAGAACTAGTGCTTGCACATTAGAAGGGGGAGGGGGTGGCTTACCTTTGTCGATATCCTCAAAATAAATACCTCTCTTCTTTGGCTTAGGACATGTAGCCTCTAATACACACGCTACTTTAGCAACATCTAGATTATCGTCTTTACTTGCCATTACACTCACTAAACAAGTCTCAAGAGGTTCTTTAGTATTTTCAGCCCTAAAAACTAAAAGTTATTCCTAGGTTCTTCGGTGTTTAGCATGCTGAATTTTTTTTTTTTTGAAAACCATGGCTGAACCTGATCGGGTTGCCTACGTACCCCTTCACAAGGGGAATCAAGCCACACGTAGTTCTTTTAAAATTTCAAAAATACAGCGAAAAAATGAATCAAACAATTTAATTCATGCATGCTTACAAGATCAAATCTAGAAATCAGCACATTAAGAACACATAGGATTATGCCGGAATCGTTTAAACAATTATGCTAAAACTTTTATGCATGATTAACTATCAGATCTGAAACTTAAGAACTCTATTCTAATTAATCTCCGAATATCCATCGAATGGATTCTGGAGATATCTCCGTGAGGAGCCCCAAAAGAGGGTAAAATCTCAGAGAATCGGACCTAGACCTTGACACCATAATAAATGATTAATACCTTTTATGATGGATGGAAGTTGTGAATCTGATTTTTGACTTCGCAGCCATGCATACGAATGGCCTCTACGAGAAGTACACGCGAAGTTCTGAAGGATCTTCTTCCGCAACAGTGCTAGCAGTTGCAGAACACTTGAAAGCTGAAATCTGCCCGTCGGGATTCAATCAACTCTTGATCAATCGTCTTGAAGCAGATGGAGATGAGGTTTGTAAGAAAAGTAGAGGACTCAGATCTGATCTTGAATCTTGTAGATATTCACCCTGAAAACCCTATCTAAAATGGAGAAGAAGAGGAAGAGGAGGCGGGTGAGGAAGAAGGCTGCAATGGATGTGTTTTTGGTGCCCATGTTTGACCCCTTTTAATGGCCTCCGAATTTTCATTCAAAATTCAAAATTTATTTTCAGAAAACCTCTTTTAGTTGGCACATGCAAAGGAATAGGAACAACCCAAATCAGATCTCAACCAAATCTGATTTAAATTCAAATTTTAAACACATGTGCAAGAGGGAAGGAATTTGAAATCCATGCGGCAAGGTAAAACACTTCATAATTTCGAAATCACCTCTTGAAATTTGAATTTAATCCATTCAAAAACTCATACGCCACCTTGGCTGATGGTTTGAGTGATTAAAATCATTTAACACATTGCTTAATGTTTGAATTTAAATTCAAATAACAAACAATGTCGCCATGTGTCAAGCAATGGGTCCATGTGCCATGCAATAATTTTGGTTTATTTAAAATTCATGAAATCCAATTCCATGTCACCAATAATTGCCACATCATCTGAGCCTAATTCCCTTGGGTTGCACCTAATCAAATTTGGTCAAACCCGAATTAAAACAAAGCAATTTGGTTGAACCCAATCTAATCAGGTCAGACCCTGATTGAGCTCAAATTGAATCCAATTCAATTTTGGCTCATGCAAACTCAATCAAATTGAATTAATTACTTTGTGTTGGACCTAATCCAATTAGGTCAATCCCCAATTAAGAACAAATTAATTTAAAATTAATTTGATCAGCTTAAGTCCTTTTTGGTTCTAACCTAATCCAATCAGGTCAAAATCCTGATTGAGCCCAAACTTGAATCCAATTCAATTTGGCTCATCCTTAGCACAATTACTCAATCAAATTGAGTTTATTAGTAATTTAATTACTAATTAATCCTTCAATAATTACTTTAATTATTTTATAAGATAATTTGCCAATCAAATTGACCAAATTATCCCTGAATGATTCTTAATCATTCATCAGCTTTCTTGATCAATCAGGAATCTTTTATGCGTGTGACCTCATAGGTTCGAACCTAAGCCAGTAGTATAGGAACAATTTCCTACACTAATTGATGTGACCATCTAGCAATGGTACCCAACGACCGGATAGGCCGAATATATGCGAAGCAAATATTCTGGAACCCTGAACTATGGTTACTGTATAATTCAATCCCTTTGACTCCTAATGCCAGGATGACTTAGAGCTCACTGTCAACCCTATAATTAGTACATCCATTATGTGATTAACTTTAGATATCCCGTGACTCCTCACTGGGATTACCCTGGCCAAGGTTTTGCTAAATTAATCACAAGACATTATCTCCTGTTTTCAGGAGGGGTCAATTCCATCTTGACTCACAACTGACTACGCAAGTACTTGACTGCACCCAGTGACCTTCCATCACTGAATTAGAAATTCAGGTAGTCCGGTACCAAAGTACAGTGAGTTGCTTGCTAGTCATAGGTTGCGGTCTCAGGTCAGAGGGCCAAACTTATACCCATATCCACTCGGAACATCTCTCGACAGTAGAGCGTTCCGGAATTGGTCACGTTCAGTGAAATGTACTCCTACACTTCACCTGTGTGGCATACCAGTGCCTCCACACTCCTTGATTAAGAGGACAACCAACGTATATGTCACACAACGACCTAATCTCGATAATGCTGTCGTCCTAGTAACAACATATCATTTGGTCGCGAACAAGTTTAAGGACTCAAAGATAAATCCTCCTTTATCATAACATAAGTCCTAAGGACTTCATCATATAAGAGTTCATTTGAAGATGAAATGATGAATAATGCCAAATAACACTTTATTAATTTGTCAATTCATTTACAAAATTCAATCATCAATATGCTGACGATTGACATTTAGGATACAAATCCCAACAAAAACTTCTCTGGTCGACTCATCTACAATATCAACTCGAAAAATATGATCAGTAAAAGAAGGATATTTAGTAGCTTCAAATAAATTAAACTCTACCTCTTCTTCACCAACCTTCAAAGTCAACCTACCATTCTTAATATATATAATAGCTCCAGCTATGGCTAGAAAGGGCCAGCCTAAAATGATAGGGATCTCGATATTTTCTTCCATCTCCAAAACAATAAAATCAACTGGAATGATAAACTTCTTTACCTTGATCAGCACATTCTCAAGAACACCCAAAGAATATTTGACCGATCGATCGCTAGCTGCAAAGAGATGGTAGTAGGCTTCAACTCCTTCAATCCAAGCTTCCTAGATACAGATAAAGGCATTAGTGAAACACTAGCACCTAAATCACACAAAGCTCTAGAAAAATCAACAGCACCTATAGTACAAGGAATAGAAAAACTCCCTGGATCTCTTAGCATTGGTGGAAGCTTATTCTGGATAATGGCACTGCATTCCTCTGTCAAGGCAATGGTCTCGAAATCTTCCAATTTCCTCTTCTTAGACATGATCTCCTTTAAAAAACTTTTATATGCAGGAATTTGTGCTAAGGCGTCTGCAAAAGGAATATTAATGTGAAGCTGCCTAAACACTTTCAAAAATTTCTCAAACTATTGATCAATTTTATTCTGCTTAAGCCTTTGAGAAAAAGGAATGGAAGGAACATAAGGTTCGACTGGTGGTAGTGGGGATGGTGTCTTGGCTAGGTCCTCAACTTCTTCACTGATTTTCTTGCTTACCTCTTCATAGTCTACTTCATCACCAACTATAGCTCACCACTTACCTGACCAAGTTGCTTACCACTTCTCAAGGTGACTGTCTTGCAATGCTCCTTCGGATTGACCTTTGTCTTACTAGGCAAATTACCCTGTGCACGAGAATTGACGGAATTGGCTAACTGCCCCAATTGCATCTCCACATTTCTATTGGAACTCGCCAACTGGTCAACCTTTGCTTCCAGTCTCTCAAATCTCTCTGAACTGGCATTGGCTAACTTCTCAATAGCTATCTCCCAAGACTGCTTATTTTTTGGTTGGGATGGTCTTGGTTGGAAACCAGGAGGATGGAGAGGTCTAGAACTGCTACCTTGGTTACCTTGATCTTTCCATGAAAAGTTGGGATGATTCTTCCAGCCTGGGTTGTATGTATTGGAATAAGGGTTGTTCTGCTGCTGCTGCCTATTATAATTAGACACAAATTGAACCTGCATACAATCAGAACTCATGTGAGCTCCTCCACAGCAATCACAACTCAATACAGGACTAGAAACGGAATTCACATTACCCAGCTTACAGAACATTTTTACTAGAGAATCAACCTTGGCATTCAACATGTTTATGCCATCTACATCATACATACTTGGAACTTTCTTAGGCATACCTCTTTTATTAGACCACTGATAATTGTTAGAGGTCATTTCTTCTAACAACTCATATGCCTCTTCTGTTGACTTACTCATTAAAGTACCTCCTGCAGCTGCATCTATGGTAATTATGACTGAATTTGTTAATCCATTATAGAAAGTCTGTACAATCAGCCAATCAGGAAGACCATGATGTGGACATTTCCTCTGCAAATCCTTAAACCTCTCCCAGGCTTCATACAAAGATTCACCATCAAACTGAGCAAAACTGGTAATATCATTTCTAAGTTTGGCGGTCTTACCTGGGGGAAAATACTTACTCAGAAAAGCTTGTGACAAGGCATTCCAGGTGGTGAAAGAGTTAGGCGCTTTGAAATTCAACCAGGCCTTGGCTTTATCCTTTAGAGAAAATGGAAAAAGTCAGAGTCGAATAGCATCATCACTAACTCCATTCATCTTGATTGTATCACAAATCTCCAAGAAATTGGCAAGGTGTGCATGTGGATCCTCAGCAGGTCCTCCACCAAACTGCTCCTGCTGCACCATCTAGATGAGACCAGGCTTAATCTCAAAATTATTAGCATTGACTGTAGGTCTCACAATACTAAGTTGAGCACCATTGACATTCGGCACGGTATAGTCACTCAACAACCTTTTATTCTGGTTATCTTGGTTATCTGCCATGGCTACTGCTTGTTTTTGCTTTAGCTCTAATCTTTGTTGTTTCCTTAATGCTTATAGGGTTCTCTCAATTTCTGGATCAAAAGGCTCAATTAGCTCACAGTTTCGTTTCATACACTAAATATAAAAATTATAAATTAACAAAAAGAACAAAATAGTCTAAATTAATGCAGAAAATTATTTGTATTGATATTAAAAACAATCCTCCCCGGCAACGGTGCTAAAAATTTGATTGTCCCTAGACTCTACCACAAGTGCATGGGTCATGACAAGTAGAATAGGGCAAAAAGAGTATTGTTTCCACAAGGAGGCGATTCAAGTACCAATTTATAAATTTTTTATATTATTTAGACGACCCTAAATTGATGTGATTGACTGCAATTTCTTGACCTGAAAAATCAAATATGAAAGATTCCTAGGGCTTGAATTTCATCAATTGAATTCCTTCAATGAATTTAAATCTGATTGTTAATATTCTGCTAATTACAATGACCGAATTCCTTTTTTTTATGTGATATCCTCTTTTAAGGCGTAACACCTATACCTATATTAATCCTATGTCTACTTTCGTGATCATAGAAATTAATATAAATTCATTATGATCTGTGAAATTCTTGATTGTAGGTCACAAGGGTGTGCATTTATTTCTAAACTACACCACCAATGTTTGATAAATTCACCAACTAATATTGAACTTCAACTTTCGTTACATCATTCAACATCTTAAGCATACAATTCATAGCCAATAAATTGCAAGAATGAAAAGCGAAATCATCAAATTGCAATTAACAAAAACTATTCAATACAACCATACTCAATTCATATCAAAAATTCAATGACTACGTCCTAGCCCTAGGATAAGAAAACTAGCAAATCATAACTAATAAATCAATCCAATTATTTCTCAAACATAAATTTGCATTCAACATTCTTAATAACAATTCAGCAAATAAAAAAATAATAAAATATATATAAGAGAAAGGAAAAGAACTCTGTATTTGCAAAAATTCTTCGTTCCGTTCTTTCTCTCAGAATTCCAGCTTTTCTTCCTCTCGGAATTTCTAGCTTTTCCTCCTCTCGGAATTTTAGATTTTCTGCATTTTTTTTTATCTGCTTGTCCTCCTCTTCGTATCTGCTAGCCCCCCTCCAATTCTCGGAGTTTTCTTTTTTCGAATTTTAAAACAGATTTCCTCCCTATCTGCTAGCTGAAATCCAGAATTCTAGGCTGATTTTTAGACTCGACTCCTAGCTGGATTTAGAGTATCAAAAAGATATACTTTGGAGTTGGACCCATCATGAAAGTTTTATATCTTGTTCTCAGCTTTCCAACGCACCTAGGTTTGCATTATTCTGACTTATATAACTCCAGATACAAGCTGAAAACCGAAACAGGGTCTGGGCCGCAGTAAAATTCTGGACAGATTCGGAATTCTCCGTTTTGGCTAAGTTTTGGACTTCAAAAAGGAAGAACTTGGTTTTGTGATCTTCATAAAAGTTTTAGGTCTACGTCTTATCTTTCCATCAAGCCAAACAACATATAAAACGGATGTCTGTAGCTCCAGTTAGAACCCAAAAACCGAACAGTGTTTTGGGTTGACTAGACCAGCCCAATTTCAACTGAATTCAATAATTAAACACCTGCAAAATACCAAGAATTTTCAAGAATTAAATAAATGTATAAGACACCTAAATTCTAAACAAATGAGCTAAGAACATACAAAACACTCTAAAACAAAATAATTAAGACTAAGAAAATGTGTGAAATAAATTCCCACATCAAATACTCCCAAACTTGAATGTTTGCTTGTCCTCAAGCAAAAGAAAAACCATAAAAACAAAGGACAATAACCATAGTCAGGCTCAACTCATCCCATCCAAAGGACCTATCATGCAAACATCAAATATTCAACTTAGTACATAAGCAATAGCAAATAAAGGAAAACTAAGCATACTCACATTCTCTAGATCAAATATCCATATATAATTCCAAACTCAATCATATTTATCATGCGACCAACACAATTGAATCATGTAACAACTCAACCTGCAATCACCCCTTCTCACTACTACAAACAAGGTAGCAAACTAGAGAGTTTTTTTTTTACCAATTATTCTTTGTCTTTAAGTTGTCACTTGCCTTTTGACACGAATACAAGCATTTGTGATGGAAGCACCCGGTTACTCAACAAGTCACACACTTAAAGTGCTTTTGCATACTCATATTTCATGTTGCCGTTTGCCGTAAAAGTAGACATTGGTGATGAATACCCCTAGTTACTAAGCAACTCAAAACATTGGAGTAGATAGAACTTTGTACACATTTATTTATTCGACTGTCTAATCATTATCACTCTATTTACTTAAACCCTATTTAGGACTAGATCAAAGGGGATAATCACAAGAAAAGCATCACACTCATCTTTTATGCATAAACACACAACTCATACAACTTTGCAAGGAAAGATGTACTTCAATAATCCCAAAGGAAAACAAATATGCTTACTCTTGCTTTATAAGATATTGCCTATCCTAAATCAAAATTCAAAGCTTCAACACAATAAAGAACCCAAAAGTGTAATGTTGATCCTAGATAAGTCTCACACAAGTGCAAATGCATGTTCATTTCTCCTAATCTTTCACATAAAAATTTGGTTTGGAAGACATGGATATGATCACCAATTAACTTGCATGAAAGTGAACAAACCAGAATTTCAAAAAAAAATTCTTTCTCAAACAAACATAACTTGCACCAGCATTCAGCATAATCAAATATCCACTCCCCCAAACTTAATTTTCACATTGTCCTCAATGTGAAAGCAAAGAAAAATGGAAGACTAATACTCCCCATTTAGCAAGGCTGAACACAATGAATGTCCGACTGAATTGAACACGAACTAGCTTCTTGCTTGATTTTTCTGCACCTACTCAACACAACCAAAAAGAAAGGGGTCACAATAATAATTATTCAAAGACTTAAACAAAAACAACAATTAAAACATATAATAAAAGACAAAAGAAAGGAAATTTTTTTTTTTTTGTGGTTGGGTTGCCTCCCAAGAAGCGCTTGTTTACAGTCATTAGCTTGACTTCCACACCATCAACCATAGGTAGGATTCTTCAAAGAGTAAATCACTCCTTTAGGAACCGCATTACTAGAAAGATAAGGCTTCAAACGCTGCCTATTAACCTTAAATGCACCAGTGACCTCACTACGCTCCTCAACAGCACCATATGGATACACTTTCGTTACCGTGAATGGGCCAGACCACCTAGAATGAAGCTTGCCTGGAAATAACTTAAGTCTTGAGTTGAAGAGTAATACTTGCTGCCCAATTTCAAAGTTTCTAATCTGAAGATGTTTATCATGCTAATGCTTTATCTTTTCCTTGTAAATCCGAGTATTTTCATAAGCATCCAACCTAAACTCCTCCAACTCACTCATCTGTAACAATTTTTTTTCTCCCGCAGCTTTCAAGTCCATGTTCAACTCCTTGATTGCCCAATAGGCCCTGTGTTCCAATTCCACTGGTAAGTGACAAGACTTTCCAAAGACAAGTCTGTAAGGAGACATACCCAAAGGTGTCTTGAAAGCTATCCTATAGGCCCAATGTGCATCATCTAACTTATTCGCCCAATCCTTTCTTGAACTGCTCACAATTTTCTCCAAAATTTGCTTCAATTCCCTATTTGCAAGTTCCATTTGCCCATTTGTTTGGGGATGATAGGCAAGTGCCACCTTATGAGTAACCCCATATTTCTTCAACAAAGCCTCAAATGACCGATGACAAAAATGGGAGCCTTCATCACTAATAATAGCTCTCAGCACACCAAATCTTGAAAAAATATTTTTCTTCACAAATCTCATCACCATCTGAGAGTCATTAGTCTGAGTTGCAGTAGCTTCAAACCATTTAGACACATAATTCACTGCTGCCAGATATTACCGATTATTGAAGGAAGAAGGAAATGGGCCCATGAAATCAATTTTCCATAAATCAAACAGTTCAACCTCCAGGATATTGGTCAAGGGCATCTCATTCTTTTTTGAAATGTTGCCAATCCTCTGACATCTATCACATATGCTCACATATTGTCTAGTATCTTGATACATGGTCGGCCAGTAAAAACCAGACTGCCATACCTTTGCAACTGTCTTAGAGGTACTGAAATGTCCACCACACTCCAAGGAATGGCAATGGTCAAGTATATCTTGCATCTCATCTTGGGGCACACATCTTCTAATCATCCCATCTGCACAGTGTTTATAGAGCAGCAGTTCTTCCCAAAAATAATGCTTCACATCCCATAAAAACTTTTTTCTTCTGATGATAGCTCAAATCAGGGGGAACAATGCCACTCACCAAATAGTTCACCAAATCGGCATACCAGGGGATGACTGAAACTGCCAACAACTGCTCATCTGGAAAGCTTTCATTGATGGGCACCTCATCTGCTCTTGACTGCCCCTCTAATCTAGACAAGTGATCTGTCACCACATTCTCCATGCCTCTCTTGTCTCGAATCTCAAGATCAAATTCTTGAAGCAACAGCACCCACCGAATCAAGCGTGGTTTGGCATCTTTCTTTTTCAGCAAGTACTTGATTGCTGAATGGTCCGTATATACGATCACCTTGGAACCTACAAGATAAGATCGAAACTTGTCAAAAGCAAACACAACAGCAAGCAATTCTTTTTCAGTAGTTGCATAATTCAACTGTGCATTATTTAAAACTCTACTAGCATAATATATAACATGCAACTTTCTGTCTTTTCTCTGGTCAAGAACAACGCCCAAAGAGAAATCACTAGCCTCACACATTAGCTCAAAAGGCAAACTCCAATCTGGGGCTGCCATAATTGGTGCTGACACCAACTCTTGCTTCAACCTGTTAAAAGCATTCAAACAGTCCTTATCAAAATCAAACACAACATCCTTATTCAACAGATTACAAAGAGGTTTAGAAATTTTAGAGAAATCCTTAATAAAACGCCGGTAAAATCCTGCGTGACCAAGAAAACTTCTAACTCCCTTAACATTTGTAGGTAGTGGCAATTTTTCAATAATTTCTATTTTTGCTCGGTCCACCTCAAGGCCTCTTGCTTAAATTTTGTGGCCTAAAACAATACCTTCCTGCACCATAAAATGATATTTGTTCCAATTCAAGACCAAATTGGTCTCCTCACAGCATTGCAAAATTTGAGATAAGTTATCTAAACTATCAAAAGAAGATCCAAAAATAGACAAATCATCCATGAAAACCTCCATGATCTTTTCAACAAAATTAGAGAAAATAGCCATCATGCAACGTTGGAATGTAGCAGGTGCATTACACAAATCACAAGGCATCCTACGGAATGCAAAAGTACCATAAGGACAAGTGAAGATGGTCTTTTCTTGATCTTCGGGGTATATAGAAATCTGGTTATACCCTGAATAACCATCTAAAAAATAGTAATACGCATACCCAGCAAGTCTCTCAAGCACCTGATCAAGAAAAGGTAAAGAAAAATGATCCTTACGGGTAACACTATTAAGTTTTCTATAATCTATGCAGACTCTCCACCCAGTTACTGTCCTAGTGGAAATTAATTCATTATTTTCATTATGCACCACAGTCATCCCACCCTTTTTAGGTACTACCTGCGCTGGACTAATCCATGAACTATCAGATATAGGATAAATAATCCCTGCATCTAACCATTTAAGAACTTCAGCCCTAACTACTTCTTTCATGTTAGGATTTAACCGTCTTTGATTTTCAATTATAGGTTTATGGTTATCCTCCATTAAAATTCTATGCATACACAATGAAGGGCTAATTGCTCTAAGGTCTGATATAGTCCATCCTGTGGCTTTTTTTCTCAATCTCAAAATACATATCAATTTGTCAAGTTGCTCATCAGACAAAGAAGCACTCACAATCACAGGCAAAGTATTATTTTCACCTAAAAATGCATACCTGAGATGTGAGGGTAATGGTTTCAACTCCAGAACTGGTGCTTGCACATTAGAAGGGGGAGGGGGTGGCTTACCTTTGCCGATATCCTCAAAATAAATACCTCTCTTCTTTGGCTTAGGACATGTAGCCTCTAATGCACACGCCACTTTAGCAACCTCTAGATTATCATCTTTACTTGCCACTACACTCACTAAACAAGTTTCAAGAGGTTCTTTAGTATTTTCAGCCCTAAAAACTTCTCTGGTCGACTCATCTACAATATCAACTCGAAAAACATGATCAGTAAAAGAAGGATATTTAGTAGCCTCAAATAAATTAAACTCTACCTCTTCTTCACCAACCTTCAAAGTCAACCTACCATTCTTAACATCTATGATAGCTCCAGCTGTGGCTAGAAAGGGCCGGCCTAAAATGATAGAGATCTTGGTGTCTTCTTCCATCTTCAAAACAATAAAATCAACTGGAATGAAAAACTTCTTTACCTTGATCAGCACATTCTTAAGAACACCTAAAGAATATTTGACCGATCGATCAGCTAGCTGCAAAGAGATGGTAGTAGGCTTCAACTCCTTCAATCCAAGCTTCCTAGATACAGATAAAGGCATTAGTGAAACAATAGCACCTAAATCACACAAAGCTCTAGAAAAATCAACATCACCTATAGTACAAGGAATAGAAAAACTCCCTGGATCTCTTAGCATTGGTGGAAGCTTATTCTGGATAATGGCACTGCATTCCTCCATCAAGGCAATGGTCTCCAAATCTTCCAATTACCTCTTCTTAGACATGATCTCTTTTAAAAAAATTTTATATGCAGGAATTTGTGCTACGGCGTCTACAAAAGGAATATTAATGTGAAGCTGCCTAAACACTTTCAAAAATTTCTCAAACTATTGATCAATTTTATTCTGCTTAAGCCTTTGAGAAAAAGGAATGGGAAGAACATAAGGTTCGACTGGTGGTAGTGGAGATGGTGTCTCGGCTAGGTCCTCAACTTCTTCACTGATTTTCTTGCTTACCTCTTCATAGTCTACTTCATCACCAACTATAGCTCACCACTTACCTGACCAAGTTGCTTACCACTTCTCAAGGTGACTGTCTTGCAATGCTCCTTCGGATTGACCTTTGTCTTACAAGGCAAATTACCCTGTCCACGAAAATTGATGGAATTGGCTAACTGCCCCAATTGCATCTCCACATTTCTATTGGAACTCGCCAACTGGTCAACCTTTGCTTCCAGTCTCTCAAATCTCTCTGAACTGGTATTGGCTAACTTCTCAATAGTTATCTCCCAAGACTGTTTATTTTTTGGTTGGGATGGTCTTGGTTGGAAACCAGGAGGATGGAGAGGTCTAGAACTGCTACCTTGGTTACCTTGATCTTTCCATGAAAAGTTGGGATGATTCTTCCAGCCTGGGTTGTATGTGTTGGAATAAGGGTTGTTCTGCTGCTGCTGCCTGTTATAATTAGACACAAATTGAACCTGTATACAATCAGAACTCATATGAGCTCCTCCACAGCAATCACAACTCAATACAGGACTAGAAACGGAATTCACATTACCCAGCTTACCGAACATTTTTACTAGAGAATCAACCTTGGCATTCAACATGTTTATGCCATCTACATCATACATACCTGGAACTTTCTTAGGCATACCTCTTTCATTTGACCACTGATAATTGTTAGAGGTCATTTCTTCTAACAACTCATATGCCTCTTCTGTTGACTAACTCATTAAAGTACCTCCTGCAGCTGCATCTATGGTAATTCTGACTGAATGTGTTAATCCATTATAGAAAGTCTGTACAATCGGCCAATCAAGGAAGACCATGATGTGGACACTTTCTCTGCAAATCCTTAAACCTCTCCCAGGCTTCATACAAAGATTCACCATCAAACTGAGCAAAACTGGTAATATCATTTCTAAGTTTGGCGGTCTTATCTGGGGGAAAATACTTACTCAGAAAAGCTTGTGACAAGGCATTCCAAGTGGTGAAAGAGTTAGGCGCTTTGAAATTCAACCAGGCCTTGGCTTTATCCTTTAGAGAAAATGGAAAAAGTCAGAGTCGAATAGCATCATCACTAACTCCATTCATCTTGATTGTATCACAAATATCCAAGAAATTGGCAAGGTGTGCATGTGGATCCTCAGCAGGTCCTCCACCAAACTGCTCCCGCTGCACCATCTAGATGAGACAAGGTTTAATCTCAAAATTATTAGCGTTGACTGTAGGTCTCACAATACTGAGTTGAGCACCATTGACATTCGGCACGGTATAGTCACTCAACAACCTTTTATTCTGGTTATCTTGGTTATCTGCCATGGCTACTGCTTGTTTTTGCTTTAGCTCTGATCTTTATTGTTTCCTTAATGCTCGTAGGGTTCTCTCAATTTCTGGATCAAAAGGCTCAATTAGCTCACAGTTTCGTTTCATACACTAAATATAAAAATTATAAATTAACAAAAAGAACAACACAGTCTAAATTAATGCAGAAAATTATTTGTATTGATTTTAAAAACAATCCTCCCCGGCAACGGTGCAAAAAATTTGATTGTCCCTAGACTACCACAAGTGCATGGGTCATGGCAAGTAGAATAGGGCAAAAAGAGTATCGTTTCCACAAGGAGGCGATTCAAGTACCAATTTATAAATTTTTTATATTATTTAGATGACCCTAAATTGATGTGACTGACTGCAATTTCTTGACCTGAAAAATCAAATATGAAAGGTTCCTAGGGCTTGGATTTCATCAATTGAATTTCTTCAATGAATTTAAATCTGATTGTTAATATTCTGCTAATTACAATGACCGAATTTCTTTTTTTTATGTGATATCCTCTTTCAAGGCGTAACACCTATACCTATATTAATCCTATGTCTACTTTCGTGATCATAGAAATTAATATAAATTCATTATGATCTGTGAAATTCTTGATTGTAGGTCACAAGGGTGCGCATTTATTTCTAAACTACACCACCAATGTTTGATAAATTCTCCAACTAATATTGAACTTCAATTTACTTCATTCAACATCTTAAGCATACAATTCATAGCCAATAAATTGCAAGAATGAAAAGCGAAATCATCAAATTGCAATTAACAAAAAATATTCAATACAACCATACTCAATTCATATCAAAAATTCAATGACTACGTCCTAGCCCTAGGATAAGAAAATTAGCAAATCATAACTAATAAATCAATCCAATTATTTCTCAAACATAAATTTGCATTCAACATTCTTAATAACAATTCAGCAAATAAAAAAAATAATAAAATATATATAAGAGAAAGAAAAAGAACTCTGTATTTGCAAAAATTCTTCGTTCCGTTCTTTCTCTCAGAATTCCAGCTTTTTCTTTCTCTCGGAATTTCTAGCTTTTCCTCCTCTCGGAATTTTAGATTTTCTGCATTTTTTTTATCTGCTTGTCCTCCTCTTCGTATCTGCTGGCCCCCCTCCTCTTCTCGGAATTTTCTTTTTTTGAATTTTAACAGATTTCCTCCCTATCTGCTAGCTGAAATCCAGAATTCTAGGCTGATTTTTAGACTCGACTCCTAGCTGGATTTAGAGTATCAAAAAGATATACTTTGGAGGTGGACCCTTCATAAAAGTTTTATATCTTGTTCTCAGCTTTCCAACGCACCTAGGTTTGCATTATTCTGACTTATATAACTCCAGATACAAGCTGAAAACTGAAACAGGGTCTGGGCCGCAGTAAAATTCTGGACAGATTCGGACTTCTCCGTTTCGGCTAAGTTTTGGACTTCAAAAAGGCAGAACTTGGTTTTATGATCTTCATAAAAGTTTTAGGTCTACGTCTTATCTTTCCATCAAGCCAAACAACATATAAAACGGATGTCTGTAGCTCTAGTTAGAACCCAAAAACTGAACAGTATTTTGGGTTGACTAGACCAGCCCAATTTCAACCAAATTCAATAATTAAACACCTGCAAAATACCAAGAATTTTCAAGAATTAAATAAATGTATAAGACACCTAAATTCTAAACAAATGAGCTAAGAACATACAAAACACTCTAAAACAAAATAATTAAGACTAAGAAAATGTGTGAAATAAATTCCCACATCAAATACCTCCAAACTTGAATGTTTGCTTGTCCTCAAGCAAAAGAAAAACCATAAAAACAAAGGACAATTACCATAGTCAGGCTCAACTCATCCCACCCAAAGGACCTATCATGCAAACATCAAATATTCAACTTAGTACATAAACAATAGCAAATAAAGGAAAACTAAGCATACTCACATTCTCTAGATCAAATATCCATATATAATTCCAAACTCAATCATATTTATCATGCGACCAACACAATTGAATCATGTAACAACTCAACCTGCAATCACCCCTTCTCACTACTACAAACAAGGTAGCAAACTGGAGAGTTTTTTTTTTTACCAATTATTCTTTGTCTTTAAGTTGTCACTTGCCTTTCGACGCGAATACAAGCATTTGTGATGGATGCACCCAGTTACTCAACAAGTCACACACTTAAAGTGCTTTTGCATACTCATATTTCAAGTTGCCGTTTGACGTAAAAGTAAACATTGGTGATAAATACCCCTAGTTACTAAGCAACTCAAAACATTGGAGTAGATAGAACTTTGTACACATTTATTTATTCGACTGTCTAATCATTATCACTCTATTTACTTAAACCCTGTTTAGGACTAGATCAATGGGGATAATCACAAGAAAAGCATCACACTCATCTTTTATGCATAAACACACAACTCATACAACTTTGCAAGGAAAGATGTACTTCAATAATCCCAAAGGAAAACAAATATGCTTACTCTTGCTTTATAAGATGTTGCCTATCCTAAATCAAAATTCAATGCTTAAACACAATAAAGAACCCAAAAGTGTAATGTTGATCCTAGATAAGTCTCACACAAGTGCAAATGCATGTTCATTTCTCCTAATCTTTCACATAAAAATTTGGTTTGAAAGACATGGATATGATCACCAATTAACTTGCATGAAAGTGAACAAACCAGAATTTCGAAAAAAATTTCTTTCTCAAACAAACATAACTTGCACCAGCATTCAGCATAATCAAATATCCACTCCCCCAAACTTAGTTTTCACATTGTCCTCAATGTGAAAGCAAAGAAAAATGGAAGACTAATACTCCCCATTTAGCAAGGCTAAACACAATGAATGTCCGACTGAATTGAACACGAACTAGCTTCTTGCTTGATTTTTCTGCACCTACTCAACACAACCAAAAAGAAAGGGGTCACAATAATAATTATTCAAAGACTTAAACAAAAACAACAATTAAAACATATAATAAAAGACAAAAGAAAGGAAATTTTTTTTTTTTTGTGGTTGGGTTGCCTCCCAAGAAGCGCTTGTTTACAGTCATTAGCTTGACTTCCACACCATCAACCATAGGTAGGATTCTTCAAAGAGTAAATCACTCCTTTAGGAACCGCATTACTAGAAAGATAAGGCTTCAAACGCTGCCCATTAACCTTAAATGCACCAGTGACCTCACTACGCACCTCAACAGCACCATATGGATACACTTTCGTTACCGTGAATGGGCCAGACCACCTAGAATGAAGCTTGCCTGGAAATAACTTAAGTCCTGAGTTGAAGAGTAATACTTGCTGCCCAATTTCGAAGTTTCTAATCTGAAGATGTTTATCATGCCAATGCTTTATCTTTTCCTTGTAAATCCGAGTATTTTCATAAGCATCCAACCTAAACTCCTCAAACTCACTCAACTGTAACAATTTTTTTTCTCCCGCAGCTTTCAAGTCCATGTTCAACTCCTTGATTGCCCAATAGGCCCTATGTTCCAATTCCACTGGTAAGTGACAAGACTTTCCAAAGACAAGTCTGTAAGGAGACATACCCAAAGGTGTCTTGAAAGCTGTCCTATAGGGGCAATGTGCATCATCTAACTTATTCGCCCAATCCTTTCTTGAACTGCTCACAATTTTCTCCAAAATTTGCTTCAATTCCCTATTTGCAAGTTCCACTTGCCCATTTGTTTGGGGATGATAGGCAAGTGCCACCTTATGAGTAACCCCATATTTCTTCAACAAAGCCTCAAATGACCGATTACAAAAATGGGAGCCTTCATCACTAATAATAGCTCTCAGCACACCAAATCTTGAAAAAATATTTTTCTTCACAAATCTCATCACCATCCGAGAGTCATTAGTCTGAGTTGCAGTAGCTTCAACCCATTTAGACACATAATCCACTGCTACCAGATTGTACTGATTATTGAAGGAAGAAGGAAATGGGCCCATGAAATCAATTCCCCATAAATCAAACAGTTCAGCCTCCAGAATATTGGTCAAGGGCATCTCATTCTTTTTTGAAATGTTGCCAATCCTCTGACATCTATCACATATGCTCACATATTGTCTAGTATCTTGATACATGGTCGGCCAGTAAAAATCAGACTGCCATACCTTTGCAACTGTCTTAGAGGTACTGAAATGTCCACCACACTCCAAGGAATGGCAATGGTCAAGTATATCCTGCATCTCATCTTGGGGCACACATCTTCTAATCATCCCATCTGCACAGTGTTTATAGAGTAGCGGTTCTTCCCAAAAATAATACTTCACATCCTACAAAAACTTTTTCTTCTGATGATAGCTCAAATCAGGGGGAACAATGCCACTCACCAAATAGTTCACCAAATCGGCATACCAGGGGATGACTGAAACTGCCAACAACTGCTCATCTGGAAAGCTTTCATTAATGGGCACCTCATCTGCTCTTGACTGCCCCTCTAATCTAGACAAGTGAATCCAATTATTTCTCAAACATAAATTTGCATTCAACATTTTTAATAACAATTCAGCAAATAAAAAAATAAAAAATATATATATAAGAGAAAGAAAAAGAACTCTGTATTTGCAAAAATCCTCCGTTCCATTCTTTCTCCCAGAATTCCAGCTTTTTTTTTCCTCTCGGAATTTCTAGCTTTTTCTCCCCTCGGAATTTCAGATTCTCTGCAATTTTTTTTCTTATCTGCTTGTCCTCCTCTTCGTATAGGCTGGCCCCCCTCCTCTTCTCAGAATTTTCTTTTTTTTTGAATTTTAAAACAGATTTCCTCCCTATCTGCTAGCTGAAATCCCGAAATTCTAGGCTGATTTTTAGACTCGACTCCCAGCTGGATTTAGAGCACCAAAATGATATACTTTGGAGTTGGACCCTCACGAAAGTTTTAGATCTCGTTCTCAGCTTTCCAACGCACCTAGGTTTGCATTATTCTGACTTATATAACTCCATATACAAGCTAAAAACCGAAACAGGGTCTGGGCCGTAGTAAAATTCTGGACAGATTCGGACTTCTCCGTTTCGGCTCAGTTTTGGACTTCAAAATGGCAGAAATTGGTTTTGTGATCTTCATAAAAGTTTTAGGTATACCTCTTATCTTTCCAGCAAGCTAAACAACATATGAAACAGAGGTCTGTAGCTCCAGTTAGAATCCAAAAACCGAACAGTATTTTGGGTTGACTAGACCAGCCCAATTTCAACCGAATTCAATAATTAAATACCTGCAAAATACCAAGAATTTTCAAGAATTAAATAAATGTAAAAGACACCTAAATTCTACACAAATGAGCTAAGAACATACAAAATACTCTAAAACAAAACAATTAAGACTAAGAAAATGTGTGAAATAAATTTCCACATCACAATTGCATACTGGTTCAGATCTGACCTAATTTCTGATTCAGGTCTGGGTTAATTGCATACTGGTTCAGTTAATTCTGGGTTTAAGAAATATTGGGCTTGGACCAGGGCCCAGTCCGGCCTCGGGCCTTTAAAGCCCGGTTCATTTGAAGCCCACCGCCGGATCAGGCCCAATTCGGCCCACATCAATTTTTATTTTTTTTCTTTCTTTTTTTTTCTTTTCCTTCTTTTCTTCTTTTTCTTTTCCTTCTTCTCCTCCCTTCCCGAACCTTCTTCTCCTTCTTTCTTCTTTTTCTTCTTCTCTTCTCGATCTCCTCCCCCTCCTCATCTCCTCTCCTCCCATGGGGCAAGGGGTTGAGCTCGGGAGAAAGCCGGCCCGAAGACGGCGGCGCTGTGGCCAACTAATGGCACCTACGGTGGCCGCGGTCCGACCTGCAGCAGCCGCGGCCCGGCTAGCCGCTCACCTCCTCCACCTTCGGTGGAGGAGATGGTGGACGACACCCATCAAGAAGAAGAAGAACCGGTCGAAACCGATGGTGCATGCCGGGTGTGCGGCCAAGCCAGCGGCGCCTGCACGGCGTATGCTCGATCTTGCGGTCAACGCCTATGATCAACCCGACGACGCTCGCAGTCCCTGAGCCGGCGGCGTCCACAGCCAGAGGATAGAGATCCTCTTCCCCTCCTCCTTCGATTTATCGGCCGAGATCAAACCGGTTCCACCCATGGGAACCGGATTTGCACAGCCGAGGACCCTTTCATGAATCAAAAGGTAGGTATGCATTTTAGGATTTTTAGATCTAGGGTTTTAATGGGAGAGGAAGCCATAATCGGGTGAAGGAGAAAGATCAGATCACGGCCGAACACTGGTTAAACCTTTCCCCTCCCGCCTCTTCATCTTCTTCCTCCCCTTCTTCCTCTGTTAATTATCTCCTAGCTAGATTAGATCTAAGCTAACAGCATGTAAATCATGAATACGGGTGATAGAAAATTTACCTAGCTCCGAGGAGCTGTGAAGCCTTTCCGGCGAGCAACTGTCTCCTCTGGCGGCTCAGTTGCGGTGACGAGCTGGGTTGTCTCCTCCTCCATCACTCCTAATCCAGCTTCTTTGCACAGAAGGAGAAGGAAATGAGAGGCAGTGAGAGGAGAGTCCTTGGGTTCTTATAGGCTTCGGTGGGGAGGGAGAAGTGGTGGTGATCGTGGCTGTCAGGCGGTTATAACCGCCTCAACAGTTGTCGATCTCCACCGCCATTCCTCCCAAGTTTCCAGATGGGCCGGGATTTACAACTATGTCTAACCTCTATAGTCTCATCTCCTCTAGGCTTATCACATCTTTCAGCACCACCACATCAGACCCAATGACCGTCTATCTTGGAATACCCCATTCGATGCAGTGAGTGGTCATTATAGGTGTGTGGCAATGCTCTTGAGATTTCTCCTTCTAGCATAACACTATGTTTCTTGAATACCAAGATCAGAATTATGCCATAAGGTCAAGATACCTTCGACCTGCTTGCTGCCTCATGCATTTGGCCAAACATAAGTGCAGGCAAATTCAGGGGACTCTCTCTGAGCATGGGATACATCTCCACTATATCTCATTCTGAAACAAAATCAAATCATCTCGTCTTGGGGAAGAAGATCCTACTGATCATATGATGAAGGAGTCTCATCTCCACAAACAACTGACTTGCACTAACCTCCTCCAGTTTGCCAACATCCTCTCTGCCCCCAAAATGTGCTATAATCCAATCCCATCTTCAAGATGGTCATCTGAAGGTCCAGCAGTTGGCATGTGTAGAATTCTTCCCAAACTCGGTATATCCAGAAAAATGAGAGTTCATTTGATTTTGGACTCCAAGTTTTCTACCCCAAACTTTACATTTTCATAGAACTCTCTTACTAGGTTGGGGTACGTAGGAACATCTAGGGAGCATATGAACTCCTAACCTATTTGCCTTAGTTTTCTTCCAATAGTGAAACGCACTTGTTCCAAAAACTCAAAGTCAATTTTCTGACTAGTAGTCACTATCCTAGATGAGAGGGGTAGTAGACTTGGAATAGCTTGTGAGGGAGAAGGAACCACCTCTTCAGCTTGTAGAGGAACTTGGTCCAACCTAGCTTTGGTTCGTCTTTCTGATGAAACTTGGGTTTCCATCCACTTCCATCACTGAGCAATCTGCTTCTTTGGGGCTATGAGAGACCAATCTAACTCGAAAGGAAGAAAATCTTGGATGAGGATAGACTAGTTTTGCAAGAGAGGAGGGTAGGAGAGAGTCTCTTTAAAAGGAGGGAGTAGATGAAATAAAACAAAATTGAAAACATTCGGATATAGCACTTGTCTCCCGACACATGAGTCGACTCGAACTAACTTTTGAGTCGACTCTTGTGTGGGGGATTGTCCCCTCAATTTTTGTGAGTCGACTCCTCTACAGCCTATAGAACTTCAAGTTAACTCTTGAGTCGACTTTAAACTCCCCTTACTCTAAGGAATCGACATAGATTAAGAGTTGGCTCACCAAGGAAAGGGATTCATGATTTTTATTTAGATTAGAATGAAATTGAAATTGAATTAATCCAACAAAATAATCAGAAGTTTAATATGAAGATTTTAACAGAAAGGATTACAAACTCCAAGTTCATCCCAATCAAACAAAACTTGTCATCACTAAGGAGTTTAGTAAAGATATCAGTTAATTATTTTTTAGAGAAAATAAAATCAATCAACACATTATTGTTTTGAATATGATCTCTTATGAAATAATGTATTATTTCAATATGTTTAGTTCTTAAGTATTGTACAGAATTTTTAGTTAAGTTGATAGCACTTATGTTGCCACATTTTATGCGTATTTTATCAAGTTTTATACCATAATCCTCAAGTAGTTGTTTAATCCACAATATTTGAGCACAACAACTTTTGGCTTCTATGTATTCAACTTCAGTTGTAGACAAAGCTACTAAATTTTGTTTCTTGCTAAATTAGGAGATTAAGTTAACTCTAAGAAAGTGGCAAGTTCTACTAGTACCTTTTCTATCAATTTTGCAACCAGTAAAATATGCATTTGAGTACCCAATTAGGTTAATTAAAGATTGTTTAGAGTACCATAAGCTTAGGTCTTGTGAGCCATTTAAATATCTTAAGATTCTTTTAATAGCTATTAAGTGTGATTCTTTAGGATCAGATTTATATCTAGCACACAAGCATATATAAAACATAATATTATGTCTACTAGCAGTAAGATAGAATAGTAAATCTATCATGCCTTGATAAACCTTTAAATCAATATTGTTACCATGCTTATCTTTATCTAATTTATAGGAGGGGCTCATATGGGTACTAATGTGCTTGGCTTTCTCCAAGCCAAATTTCTTCAGAATTTTTCTTGTATACTTGGTTTGGTAAATAAGATCCCATCTTTTGTTTGCTTAATTTGGAGTTTGAAAAAAAAAAGTGAGTGCACCCCTCATACTCATCTCAATTCTTTCTACTTGAGTTCAGAAAAATCTTGACATAAAGCTTTATTAGTGGTATCAAAAATAATATTATCAATATATATATATTTGAACAATCAAACATCATCATCGTTTTTTTTTTATGAAAAGAGTATTATCTATAATTTCTCTTGAAAAGTTATTTTCTATAAGAAATTTGCTCAGTCCTTCATACCAAGCTCTAGAAGCTTACTTTAGACCATATAGGGCCTTGTTTAATTTGAAAATATAATTTGAAAATATAATTTGAAAATTTATGATTTTCAAAATTAGGAGGTTGTTCCACATAAATTTTCTCTCCTATAAATCCGTTTAGAAAAGTACTTTTAACATCTATTTGAAACAATTTGAAATCATATAGAAAGCAAATGTAAATAACAATCAATCTTGCCACAGGAGTAAAAGTTTCATCAAAATCAATGCCTTTTTCTTGATTACATTCTTTAAGAACTAATCTAGCTTTGTTTCTTATAATATTTTCATCTTCATTTAATTAGTTTCTATATACCCATTTTGTTTCCTATTACAAGATATTCTTTGGGTCTAACTTACACGCTTCCAAATATTATTTCTTTCAAATTAGTCAAATTCTTCTTGCATGGCAATTATCTAATTATGATGTTGTTTAGCTTCCTCTATAGGGTTAGGTTTAGTTTGAGATACAAAGCTAAATGGTTACTTGCAACTGTAATAGAGGATCTAGTTGTTTAGCCATACGATGGATCGCCAATAATAAGTTTGTTTGGGTGATTATGAACATACCTCCATTCTCTAGGTAAGTCATATCTATCTTGAGATTGTTGTTGTGGCTAATCCTCTTCTTCTTGATCATCTATATTATTCATGATCTGTTGCATCTTGTGTAGACATGTCAGTCAAAGTGAGGTCCTTTATTTCTTTGCCTAATGAATCTGCATCATCATCAATATTAGTTGATCTGAATTTTGGTTGAGAGTGACATAGTCTTAACAGAGCATGCAACTGGTAATATTCTTTTTGTATGAATATGATCGGTGACTGTGGCCTTTTAAATCTCCAAGTCAAGGTTCTAGAATTGGAAAAAATCAGCAACCCGCCCATTTTTCTTCCAGCTTAGACTATAGAAATTAGGAAATAGTATCCGTGGCAGGGCATTACATATCCAATTATCTTCCCAAAATAGAGTTCTCTGCCCGTCACCAATTTGAAAATGTGCCCTATTCCAAAAGGCTGGGAGGCACTAATCACACCATGCCACAAATTCAAGCATCTATTGCTTGGTTTCCAAGTGAATGAGAGCTTCAATCATTCTATGACAAGCAAAATCTTTCTAGCAATGCTCACCATGGAATTCAAATTCTAAACCACTAGAGAATAATCTCATCAATTAGGGCATTAAATTGTTTAAAACCAATGCAAGACGAAACCACAATCCATGAAGATCTAGAACAAGGGGCGACTTTATCATTAGTATCTGCATCCCTATGAAGTGTGGTAAGGTGGACAGGCATTTTATAAGCATGTTTCCTGTGAAAAATTCTCTAATGCGTATTTGTATTTGGGGATGGTATCCTGGTTGTGTAAATAAACATAATATAAGAAGAAATAATAAGATTACAAGGTTTCCATTTTTTTACTATTAGAAGATTAAGGGCCCACTTCTGGTTGCTTTTATTTTCTGTCTTTGTTTCAAAAATCCAGGAAATGAACTAGACCGACAACATGTTTGGAAAATATTTGGAGCTTTTGGTACCAAAAAGATCATTGCATTTCAAATTGAGTGAAGATAAAAGGAAGGAACAGGACAACAATTGTGCAACTGCTATAAGGTCTGAACACATACAGATCCACACCCACCTTGATAAGAATAGTGGTCAAGGATTAGTCTTCTAAAAGAATGCAAGTTTAACCTAGGTTATTGTACTCCATAATCTGGTTAGATATCAAATTATTGGATATTTCAACTTTCAATTTCTATTAGCCTGCCGCATGACAAATGTATGTCTATGTAAACAATGCATAATACGTTAGATGTCCTTCGGGAAAGGTACAGGAAAGTATTTACGACGTGGTACTTTGGGCCTTCTGACGATAGATAAACCAATGGAGTGGTATCATGACCACCACCTTAACTAAAACTATATTATCTCCAAGCTTAACAAAGCAAAAATTAGCTTATCAAGTCTGTAACACTCGGTTTAATTATATGACAGGAGGCCAAGCGTGGGTGGGCCCCATGGCCTAAAGAACCCTGTGCAACGTTGGCCAGAAAGGATAAGGGAGAGAGGTTGAGGAATGGTAATTAAAACCACAAGCAAAGAGAGATAGTGCGAGGGAAGCTGTCACACTCCCGGTTCCAAATCACGAATCCAAAGGTCGCGGCAACTACCGCATATTTATAAAAAATTCTTCCACAAGTATGCAAAATATTTCATCATAATATCATAATCAGACCACAAAAATAATTTAAATTAATAATACTCAAAATTTAATTAAATAATCAAATTAAAAGTCCTACAAAACTAATAATATTTTAAAATTTTGCATCAATTTTAAAACAAAATTTAGTCTAAATAAAGATATCAAAATCATATCTCTAATCGCTCGCTCATGACAAATCTCCGAGTCGAGCAAATTCTTCAGATCTGTAAAAGTAGTAAGAAATCATATAACGAGCTAGATAACTATTGAAATAATAAGTAATGATCATTTTAGATAGATAAATTAAATAATAAAATAATAAAAATATACTCAAATTAAGCATTCAAAATACATCGATTCAAAAGTAAATCGATATACTATCTAGTAATTTCAAATTTCAAATTTTATTCATAAATCAATTTCTTTCAAATTATCCAATTTATCTCGACAACCATGAACTATAACCTCCACTGGTAGAGTATCGATATACTAATATATAACAACCACTCATAGGATATTGATATGCCAACGTATAACTTCTACTGGGAGGGCATGGATATACTAGCAAATAACCTCTAATTAGAGTTGGGCACTGGGCCGGGCCGCCCACGGCCCGGCACGGCCCGGCACGAAGCGAGCCGTGCCTGGCACGGCCCGCTAGCTACAGTACCGGGCCGTGCCTGGCACGGCCCATTTAAGGGGGCCGTGCTGGGTCACGGGTTTCTGGCCCGCGGGCCGAGCCCGGCACGGCCCGCTTCGGGCCTGGGCCGGCACGGCCCGCTCTTGGCCCGCGGGCCAAGCACGGCACGGCCCGCGGGCCAAGCACGGCACGACCCATAAGGGCCTGGGCCGGGCTGGCCCGCGGGCCTGGCCCGGTCCGGGCCTGGGCCGGGCCAGGCACGACCCGTCTTCATAAAAATTAATGCTTCATAAATTTTTTTAATAAATTAATACATATTGAAAACTAAGGATTTATTAATATAAAGCCACCTTAATGGTGGGGGGTTTGGCATAGACCCCTACCAGTTTATTAATTTAAATCAAAATGGTACATGAAGGGAGGTTTGGACCTTGGTCTGACCTCCAGAATACAATAAGAAAGGGCCGAGGTTTGGACCTTGGTCTGACCTCCAGAATACAATAAAAATGTACAATTATAAAAAATTAAGAAATCTTACTAATCATCAGTGATTCAGTGAATCAATATTCACTCTTCAGTAGTGTTTGTATCATCATCATCAGAGGATGTTGTATTATGTCCACCTTTATCTTGAAGTCTTGCCTCAGCATCCAACCAATCTTTGAAGCAGAGAAGCATCTCCACCGTTTCGCCCGTCATCCTACTTCTCTTTTCGTCAAGAACACGCCGACCTGCACTAAAAGCGGATTCCGATGCTACCGTGGACATCGGCACAGCTAAAATATCGCGTGCAATTGCAGACATAACAGGATATTGATTTCTAACACTCTTCCACCAAGATAATACATCTAGATTCTCTATTTGATTTTCATCATATGCAGACTGAAGATCATTTCGTAAATAAAATTCTAGTTCACTACTTAAAGATGAAGAAGATGAAGATAAACTTGAAGCATGTGTGTGTTTTCTCTGTGCAATGAATGAAAAAATAGATGACGAACGAGAACTACTAGAAGAAGAAATAGAGGTTTGTACGGAAAATCTAGATCCACGAATTTTTTTATCATATAAAGCATAAATATCATAAAGAAGTTGTTTTACCTCATTTTTAGCAGATTCAGGATCTTGATTCATATTTTCACAGTATGCATCAAGTAAAATTAGCACGCCATTTAATTTAACTCTAGGATCAAATACAGCAGCTAAGTTATGCATAGGACATATCTTGTCCCAATACTCATTCCATTTAGATTCCATTAGGTCATTATAGGCATTAAAACATCATCATATCTATGTTCTGCAAATTTTTGACTAATTATATATGCTTGTTGTAAAAATGAACATGAAGTTGGATAATAAATACCAGAAAGAACATTGGTAGCATTATAAAAACTAAGCAAAAAATCTTCCAAAATTTTTCCTTTATTCCAATCAATTTCAGTCAATGTAAAGCCTAATCCACGATCATTAATATATGCACTTAATAAGTTTTTATATGGGTATGCATCATGTATCATGCTATATGTTGAGTTCCAACGAGTAATTACATCAAGTTTAAATTTTTTAAAACGTTTACCATGATTTATACATAGTTCCTTAAATTCTTGAAGTCTTGATCTTGAAGCATGAATAAAAGAAACTGCATTTCTAATTTTACCAATCACATCTTGAATCATGCCCATGCCAGCTTGAACAGAAAGATTTAAGATATGACATGCACATCTAATATGCAATAAATTTCCATCTAACATGGGATGCAATGAGTCTTTTAATAATGCAACAGCAGAATTATTATTAGATGCATTATCAAACGTAATAGACATAATTTTATCATTAATATTATATGAACATGCAGTTTGATAAATGACATTTGAAATTTGTTGCCCAGAATGTGGAAAATCAAAAGCACGAAAAGCAAGAATACGTTTATTTAATTGCCAATCATTATCAATATTGTTGCCCAAGGTGACAACCCAAAAGGGGGGGTGAATTGGGTCTTTTAAAAAACTTTTGAACTACTTCTAATCTTTTAGATTAATTATGCTAAGTTGTATGGATGCTTAGTGAAGCTTAACCTTAGCAAGAGTATGATTCTAATCTAATCAACTATTAAGCAGCGGGTTCAATAAAAAATTAGTCTAATTTTGCCCTAGTATGCTATTCAATTTAATGATTGAGTAAATTGATTATGCTTGCAACTAAAGGATGCACGAAGAAGAGTTAAGCAAGCTTAATATCTAAGTAAGTGAGTGAGGAGGTCAGTCAACAAAGATCATCACAAACACAACAAAAATATAGTGGTTCGGTGCATCCCAGCACCTACATCCACTCCCCAAGACTTCTTGGGAATTTCACTATAATCCTACAGATTACAGTCGGTTGTTTTACAAGCTCACAACCCAACTTGTTGTTTTACGAGGTCACAACGAACTCGGTCGGTTTTTCCAGGCTCACCGACTAGAACCTCCCCCGATTGTTTTCCCGGGATCACAATCGAACCCTTACACGTTGGTTTTACCCTCGGCTCACCAACAAACCTAAATCCCGTTGGTTTTCCCTTTGGCTCACCAACAAACCTTACACCGTTGGTTTTCCCTTTGGCTCACCAACAAACCTTTAACCCCTTGATTCAATCCCTTGATTGAATCAAGTTACAAGATATTAAGACAAAGAATAAAACAAATCAAAGCTTCTTAAACAAGCAAATATAACAATATAAACAAATAGAGTAAAGAGAAGCCCTCAAACGAGTTTTGAAGATGGAGGAGCTCGACTTCTTCTTTACTTGACCCTCTTCTGATTTGGCACGAAGTAGAGGATCACCGCGGCAGCACACAGATGGAGAAGAAGCTTCGGGATACACTTGGATGCTCTTCTTCTCCCTATTTCACTTTTTATGGCCCTTTTGTGCTTATGGGAGATTTCCCTTGTAATCTCTTTGGAATCTCTTTCCTAAATGATCTCTCCCACTTCCATACCGTCTCCCCTAGTTCTCCTCTTGTTTTTTTAGCTTTAGATGGCGTGGAGACAAGAATATAGCCGTTAGAGACAAAAATAGAGCCGTTGGAACCAATCTGCACCTCCTGACAATATGACCGTTGGGATCGGAGTCGACTCGCGCGATCAGGAGTCGACTCGCCTGTTGCAGGAGTCGGCTCGTGCTTTACTGGAGACGACTCGGCCACTGTTCCAAATTTGAATTAAAGTGCATGCCTCGACTGGGAGTCGACTCGACTTAACCCGGAGTCGACTCGCCAACTTCTGGAGCTGACTTGGCAATTCTGGAGTCGGCTCTTCCACTGAAGTCCGTGGATCCAATTTTGAATTTTGTCCTCTCGAGTCGACTCGACTGTCCTGGGAGTCGACTCGAATCTCAGAGCCCGAACTCCCGATCCTCTGTCTTTTGGCTCGTCCAGTCTTGGAGTCGACTCGAACTCCCCCGGAGTCGACTCGGCTCTCAGTTTCCGAAACTCGGCCTTCTGTCATCTTGGTGTAGCGTTGCCTTGGAGTCGGCTCGAGCTGTCTGGGAGTCGACTCGAATCTCAGAGGCAGTAACTTGGTTTTCTGTCTGTTGATGGTCGCGGAGTCTCGGAGTCGACTCGTGCAATGCGGGAGTCGACTCGAATCTCAGAGTCCCAAAAATGCTCTCTGACTTTTTCCTTGTGTTCCGCTGAGAGTCGACTCTTGCTTTCTTTGGAGTCGACTCGCGTTCCACTGGAGTCGACTCGAATCTCAGACCCGAAAACTGCTCTCTGACTTTTCTGCCTGTGACTCCTAGGAGTCGACTCATACTTCTCCGGAGTCGACTCGAATTCCACTGGAGTCGACTCGAAGACTGTTCTTTTGAATTTTTCTTTTGATTTTACTCCTCCAATTTGAATCCTTTGAACTTTAAGCTTGGGCCAATAAATTGTAGCTTTCTTCCAACTTTTCTTGAGAGCTTTGGAGGCCTTCTTGTGTTCTTCCAACTTGCTATGTTCCTTGCAAAATGAATATCTTTCTCCTTGCAACATAAACATTAGTATCTATACTTCAAGATTTTGTGATCATCAAAATCAATCTATGAATCAATCTTTGGGTCATCAATCTCCCCCTTTTTGATGATGACAAAACTTGGAGTATATGCAATATAAAAGATATTGATTTCTAGAAGTAATACATAGCTAAGTTGCATGAAGTAGAAAACATATATATGTAAAAACATACTTCATGATAATGCTTGTATTCAATTCAAAGTAATAAAGCATTATAAGTATATATAGCATATACTTAGATATTTCTCTCCCTTTTTGACAACATCAAAAAGATAGGGAAACATTAAGCACAAAGATAAGAACACTCAAATATTTCTTTCCCTTATTGTACTCTGATTTGAATGTTAAATTATTGCAAGGATATGAATCATATAACTTAAGGCAATAATATTGGAATCAGATTAGTGAGCACAGATCAGAGCCAATTAAGATAGTTTTCAAGAAGTTTTTCTAAGTTGATACCACAGATAGTTTTCTAATCAAGTGTAGGTGGAATCTTCCTTAGGTTAATTCAAGAAGTGGAAATCTAACCTCTCTTCAATAATAAGTGTGAAAGCTTGTTCATTTAAGATCTTGTGCCCAATCTATTAAGTATTTTATCAACATGAGAGCAATTTAACTAATTTTCTGAGTATAAGAGCAATATATTAAGTATGATTGCAAAGTTCTTTTATGGTGTAAAAATATTGTGGCATAAATACCAAAATATGAATTGGCACACAATTTAAGTTCTAAAGATCAAGTCAATTAGGACTCATTAGTGATTATCAAAATAGATTTTCTAAAAGATACTCAAGAAAATTTTACACGTTATTCTCTCCCTTTTTCATTAAGATTTTCAGATTTAAGTTTCAGATGATACATATTGGAGAGTATTAGGATCACTTTTCATTTAGTATTCTTTCCCTCTCCTATAGATTTATGTAATTAAGTTCCATAAGACCTCTCCTTCTGAAATTTTCTTTCTCCCCCTCAATTGATCATTCCATTTAAGAGTTTAGAATCCTAAGATAATGTTCAATAAGATTGTCAATTTCAAAAATATGTTTCAGCTTATTTTTATAAGACTCAAGGTTTGAGATAAGACAACCTTTATAGAATTCATCTCAAGGAAATTAAAGCATGTCTTGCAATATAAGGAGGTTCATCAAAATCAATCCATAAAATTCAAAGTATGCATCAAAATAAAGTGTCTTTGGGATAGGATACTGAATATCTAAAGCTCCCCCTCAAAAGATGCATTCTTCTTTAATCATTTTAATCGTTGAATTTCAGATTTTTGGTGATAAACGTGAATAACACTGAAATTCTGTAATATCAAGAATGTAGAGTGATCTAGAATTATTCAGAATTTATAGTAATCACTCTTTCTAATCCTTTGAGAACAAGTTATGCTTTCTCCTAATCTTAGAGAAAATGTATAAAAGTATTAATCAGAAAATGATTCAATTGAAGCTCAATTTCTTTCAAAAGCATTTACATTTTCTTTCTTTTAGAGTCGTTTGTGTGAACTGAAATATTTCTAGTTTTAATATCATTCACTCTATTGATGGAAGTCTTTAATAATGTAGGAGAGAAAAACATATAGATGATTATTGAAATATATGTATTTATAGAACTCAATTTCTTAATCACAGTTTTTCAGCAATGTATACATGAAGCTCAATAAATTTTTAAATATTAAAATAAAGTCATATATTTTAAAAATATTTACTTGCAATCAAGATCATCGTAAGACACATCATTTGAATCAAAATTAGTATACTTTGAAGATAAGAAATGATATGTTTCGGATGCGTATCGGAGCAATCAACAAAAGGCATCAAGATAAATTCTGTTTTTCTTACATTAAGATTTTATTTAGAAATCATATTGAGTTTAAGCTTTTATACAAAATCAGATTCTGAATTATATAGGATTTTCAATTGAGGCTTTCAAAATCATAATTTGAGATATGTATCTTCCACATTATAGCTCATCTTAAATCATTATGATTGAAAACACATATTTCAAGCATTTATAAGAGCATATTCAGAATATTTGTATTTATGTTGAGTTTTGGTATGAATTAGAACATTATATACCAAAATTAAGCAAGTTGAAGGATCAATAGAGATATCCTTCTCTTCTCCTTTTTACAGATTTTTTTAACTTTCAGATTTTAACGATGATTGTGAATGACAAATCTGAAATTTCTTTTCAATAAGACCAAACAAAAGATGTTATGTAGCATTTCAAACATTCAATCAAATTATTCAATCATGGAACATTACAACCCATTGAGAACCCATAGTTTAAAGCATCATGCCACATGCAAAATACATTGTGTGTTAAGTCATGCATGAAAATATTAAGAACAAGCATGTCAATGATCTAAATCAATTCTTTTCAAAGAAACTCCCCCTATTTAAATGTTATCTTGCACTGATTTCATCCTTAAAGTGTGTTTTCGAGTGATTAAAAATTTGACTTGATTCTTCTTATATACTTTCATTTACTTTGTCTTTCATTTTTACTTTCTTATGCTCTATACTCTATTTGCTCCCTATCCGGTGGAGTTGGAAGGGGCACGAGGTACTACCACTAGCCTCCCTCTTGTGCCGTCCCTAATATGCCCTACACCGAATAGTTAGGTCAAATAGTGCCGGGTACTACCACTAGCCTCCCCATTGGCACCATCCCTATGATGAGCAATATAGAAAGGTTAAAATGTTCACTTCAAACTCTCCCTGTTTAAGTGTAATTAATTACAGATTTTATCCCTTCCAAACGTCTCACACATGTCCCGAATATATTATGCTTGTTTTGCTTTTCCTTAAGATTGGAGTATTTGCCTTTGCTTAGATTTTTCATCTCTTGAATAATATCCATTTTCTTTTCTTTATCTCTCTCTCTTTTTGTTATTCTCAAGTAATTTACATGAAAGAGCAGAATAAAGAAATAATCTTATGTATCACATAGATGTATATCATGCAAACAACATTTTCATTGTGCTCAAGGATTCATAACTTCTCACAAGTTATTTTAAATCAAAATTTTATGCATAAACTTGTGTATTTCATGGTTATGATATAGCCATAGAAATATTTTAGATTGAGCAAACCATGAAACAATTTTCAAAAGCATAAGTCAATTAATACATATATGGACATGATATCAAAAGATTAACAATTAATGATCTTAATCATGTCATAATAAGATTTAAAGTTATTGACTTAGTTCAGCTAATTTATGAGAGAGATATCTAGAATTACTTATTCATTATATATTCTTCAAGCCAAACTAAATTTCTTATGTGTGAACTTTTGGCTGAAGAAGATCCTCTCTCTTGTTTGCATGTGAAAGTTTATTGTATCTTATGTGGAGGTGTCCTTCAAGCTAAAATCTCTCATTTTTCTTTCTTGAAGAAGAGTCATTAGTTTCTTTAAGATACAAAGCATTCATCCAACATATATATATTTTTTTTTAATTAGATGACTCAATATGAGATATGACAATAGTTGCATGTTGAGTCACTTTACTCAAGAGATTGCCTAAATATAAGCAAGCACATATCATTTGAACTAAAGAGATAGATTCATTAAATCAGATGGTTCAAGGACAAGCATGTGAGGCAATAGGAAGATTTATCAAGGTCAAATCAATTTCTTATTTCCAAGATCAATTTAGTTTAGATTCTACTTGCTTAAGATAATTATCAATAAGATATGTTGTCTAAATTTTAATCAACTTATCTTAAGCGGTTGTTTCTATCAAACTTCAGATTATGATTTATTTGTTATCAATATGATTCATTAAAGTTGGATTGAAGTTTTGCATAAGGGCACATAATAAGCATACATTCTGGTCTACTAGCTGTATGATAAAATGATTATTCTATCATGCTTCAATACAGCTTTAAACAATAGATCTACTTTGCTCATCCCTTTTCAAATTCTACAAGATGGGGTCATAGATATACCTTCTTCATGCCAATTTTCTATAAGAGTTTTCTTGTGGTCTAACGTTGGTCAATGAAGATCCCCTTTCCTGTTTGTCTTAATTTGGAGTTTGAGAGAAGATGTTAATTCATTCATCATACATATTTCAAACTCACCTTGTATGAGCTTTAGTAAAAATCTACATATAAATCTTCATTAGCAGAACCAAAAATGATGTCACAAATTCTTCCTTTTGATACATAGATTTATCATTATTACCTTCTATCAAAAAGGTTATTTAAGCTTTTATATCATGCTCTTGATGCTTGTATCAAACCATATATTGCTTTATCATATTCGTAATGAGTGTTTTCAAATATGGTGGTTATTTAACATAGATCTACTTTTTAATGAAATAACCACATAGGAGTGCATTTTACACATTCATTTGATAGAAAATAAAGCTCATGAAGTAAACAAATGATAATGGTGATTTTTACTTTTAATTATGCAAGAATCTTATCAAGATCTATTTCATCTTTTCTTGATTTAGTCTTTTAATAGTCATCACTTTTTCTTCATTAAGAGCATATCTGAAAAATCCAAGTTGGTTCTAATTATTAACAAGTTTTTCAGATTGTTATATGTAAAAGATTAACCATATACATACATAATTTAATTTTAGTATCTTGATAATAAATCATTAGTCTCATAAAGAATAAAATACCTTGATATTTTTGCAACTAAAAAAAAACTTTTCATTGAATACTCTATATGCATTGCTTGATGAATGATATCCAAGGATAGACATATCTTTATTAGATTTGGCATTATTTTCATAAGAGCATATCAAGCATAACATGTACGACTGAAAAAAAAATATGAAAGATATGCAATGGTTCATTTTCCATTCTACAGAAGATCAGAATTTTCGTCAAAAATAGAAATCATATGTATGACAAGCAGTGATGATAGTCTTTTAAAAATTATTTAAGTAGATGACTATCATACATAATTGTCTTTTTTATTTCTTCAAGAATTCTATTAATCCTATTTTGCTTATGGTGTCCTTGGTGCTGAAATCATTGGATTTAATATTATTTTCTGTATAACCTTTATCAGGATTTTGGTTTTCAACACTGTGCCATGATACTCTTTATCTTCACAGTTTGGAAACCTTTATCATTTGAACCACTTTTACAAGATTTAGTAAATACAGAAAAATACTTCAGTTTTATTTTTCAAGAATAAATCCAATGTAAGCTTTTGAGAAACTTGGAGATGGAAACAACATCTTTAGATTTAGAAATGATTTTTGTTTGTTTCCTTAGTTAGCATGCATAGCAAAACTTTGACCTTTAAGTAGATAATCTAAGTAAGCCTATGGCAAGGTCTTTTGAGATTAAGTACATACTAGCATGAGTTGATTTTATATGTCAAAGATGGTTTCTTTAATCTTGGTATTCATAGTGCATATATTCCAACGCATACCAAGTACACATTATCATATTTATGATTAATAAACAATAATGCCATGGATAAAAACTCTCAATCAAGCATATAGAGAATTCAATAAATTAATCATTTTGCAACTTATCCAATAGTGAGTAAAGTATACTATAAAATGAAGTGATTTGATTATATTTCAAAAAGTATTTTCTATATCACAAAATTGATCACTACTAGCAGATCATATCAAATACTAAAGCACAAATGATGATGAGATGCAAGAATTACTGATTTCATTATATTTTTTGTTAATAACTTTTTAAGTTTCTTTATGTTCCATGGGTACCTTGGTACACCTATGTGTACATCCTCATTTTCTCATTTTGGGTACCCAAGCTTGCTTGAGTCCTTGAGAGATAGGACATATGGTTCCTTTTGGAACCCATATTTGTTTAATAGTAATAACTTTACCATTTGATTTAATTATACTAGAACGATAGGTAAAGTTGTTATGCCCATCCTTTTCATTTTTGAAATAAGTTATCTTATTTAATGGTTTGCTTGGTAAATTGATAACCTTTTTCTCTAGAGATTTATGGCTAAGTGAAGGAGTCAAGCTAAATTTTGATTTATCAAAATCAGCATGTTGGCTTTCAAACATCATTTTTAATCTTTCTGAGCTTACGGTGAATTTGTTAATACAAAATTTTAATTGATTAATTTCTTCGCTTAAGTTTTGATTTTCTTTAATTAAGCTATGATTTTTCTGAATCAATTCTTCAGAAAATGACCTTAAGCTTTCATTTTCAGAATTTAGTTTCTCTTGTATTTCATCATTAGAATTTCTTTCTTTTGAAATTTTCAGATTTAGTTTCTTAAGATTTTTATTCTTAACAGCTAATTTTCTACATTCACCATATAAATCATGGAAAGCATTTAATAATTCATCATAAGAAAATTCTTCTTGAAAATCATTTGAGGTAAGAGTAGATTCAGATTTTAACTTGTCTTCTTGTGCCATAAAGCATAAGTCAGTTACCTCTTGTAGTTTCTTGGAGCTAATATCATCATTGTTGCTTCTAACCTTTATTTTCTGGCTTGACTCTTTCTTGGTCAAGGCTTTCTTCCTTTTTATCTCTTTCTTCCTTTCTTCTTGCTTCCTCTTCTTCTTTGTCTTTAGGAAGCTGATTTGCCTCGGAGTCGACTTGGACCTTATTGGAGTCGACTCGGTGAACTTGAGAGTCGACTCTGAGCTACTTGGAGTCGACTCGACTGAGGGAGATTCATCACCCTTTTCTGCAGTCTCATTGTTAGTATATAATTGAAGCATATGAGAGCTAATCTGAGATTTATCATAAATATTTTCTAAAGTATCCCAGATCTCCTTAGCAGATAAGCATGCAGAAATTTCATTAAACTTTGTTTCTTGAATAGCACAATATAATATGTTCATAGCATTAGCATTTAATTGTGCTAAGTCCTTCTCATTAATATGAGAGAGTGTGTGAAGGTCATTTATTATGATTTTCCATAGATAATAGTTTTGTGATTGAATGAAAATGCGCATGCGTATTTTCCAATGTGGGTAGTTTATACCATTAAACAGTGGAGGTGTATCAATTGATTGTCCTTCTCCTAGAAAACTATCTATTTGAGTTGTCATGATCTTTGGCTCTAGTCGGTTAAGACTACAAATAATATTTGAGCACCCGCTCTGATACCACTTGTTGCCCAAGGTGACAACCCAAGAGGGGGGGTGAATTGGGTCTTTTAAAAAACTTTTGAACTACTTCTAATCTTTTAGATTAATTATGCTAAGTTGTATGGATGCTTAGTGAAGCTTAACCTTAGCAAGAGTATGATTCTAATCTAATCAACTATTAAGCAGCGGGTTCAATAAAAGATTAGTCTAATTTTGCCCTAGTATGCTATTCAATTTAATGATTGAGTAAATTGATTATGCTTGCAACTAAAGGATGCACGAAGAAGAGTTAAGCAAGCTTAATATCTAAGTAAGTGAGTGAGGAGGTCAGTCAACAAAGATCATCACAAACACAACAAAAATATAGTGGTTCGGTGCATCCCAGCACCTACATCCACTCCCCAAGACTTCTTGGGAATTTCACTATAATCCTACAGATTACAGTCGGTTGTTTTACAAGCTCACAACCCAACTTGTTGTTTTACGAGGTCACAACGAACTCGGTCGGTTTTCCCAGGCTCACCGACTAGAACCTCCCCCGATTGTTTTTCCGGGATCACAATCGAACCCTTACACGTTGGTTTTACCCTCGGCTCACCAACAAACCTAAACCCCGTTGGTTTTCCCTTTGGCTCACCAACAAACCTTACACCGTTGGTTTTCCCTTTGGCTCACCAACAAACCTTTAACCCCTTGATTCAATCCCTTGATTGAATCAAGTTACAAGATATTAAGACAAAGAATAAAACAAATCAAAGCTTCTTAAACAAGCAAATATAACAATATAAACAAATAGAGTAAAGAGAAGCCCTCAAACGAGTTTTGAAGATGGAGGAGCTCGACTTCTTCTTTACTTGACCCTCTTCTGATTTGGCACGAAGTAGAGGATCACCGCGGCAGCACACAGATGGAGAAGAAGCTTCGGGATACACTTGGATGCTCTTCTTCTCCCTATTTCACTTTTTATGGCCCTTTTGTGCTTATGGGAGATTTCCCTTGTAATCTCTTTGGAATCTCTTTCCTAAATGATCTCTCCCACTTCCATACCGTCTCCCCTAGTTCTCCTCTTGTTTTTTTAGCTTTAGATGGCGTGGAGACAAGAATATAGCCGTTAGAGACAAAAATAGAGCCGTTGGAACCAGTCTGCACCTCCTGACAATATGACCGTTGGGATCGGAGTCGACTCGCGCGATCAGGAGTTGACTCGCCTGTTGCAGGAGTCGGCTCGTGCTTTACTGGAGACGACTCGGCCACTGTTCCAAATTTGAATTAAAGTGCATGCCTCGACTGGGAGTCGACTCGACTTAACCCGGAGTCGACTCGCCAACTTCTGGAGCTGACTTGGCAATTCTGGAGTCGGCTCTTCCACTGAAGTCCGTGGATCCAATTTTGAATTTTGTCCTCTCGAGTCGACTCGACTGTCCTGGGAGTCGACTCGAATCTCAGAGCCCGAACTCCCGATCCTCTGTTTTTTGGCTCGTCCAGTCTTGGAGTCGACTCGAACTCCCCCGGAGTCGACTCGGCTCTCAGTTTCCGAAACTCAGTCTTCTGTCATCTTGGTGTAGCGCTGCCTTGGAGTCGGCTCGAGCTGTCTGGGAGTCGACTCGAATCTCAGAGGCAGTAACTTGGTTTTCTGTCTGTTGATGGTCACGGAGTCTCGGAGTCGACTCGTGCAATGCGGGAGTCGACTCGAATCTCAGAGTCCCAAAAATGCTCTCTGACTTTTTCCTTGTGTTCCGCTGAGAGTCGACTCTTGCTTTCTTTGGAGTCGACCTACCAACCATCGGAGTCGACTCGCGTTCCACTGGAGTCGACTCGAATCTCAGACCCGAAAACTGCTCTCTGACTTTTCTGCCTGTGACTCCTAGGAGTCGACTCATACTTCTCCGGAGTCGACTCGAATTCCACTGGAGTCGACTCGAAGACTGTTCTTTTGAATTTTTCTTTTGATTTTACTCCTCCAATTTGAATCCTTTGAACTTTAAGCTTGGGCCAATAAATTGTAGCTTTCTTCCAACTTTTCTTGAGAGCTTTGGAGGCCTTCTTGTGTTCTTCCAACTTGCTATGTTCCTTGCAAAATGAATATCTTTCTCCTTGCAACATAAACATTAGTATCTATACTTCAAGGTTTTGTGATCATCAAAATCAATCTATGAATCAATCTTTGGGTCATCAAATATAATGAGCAGTAATGGCAATAAAACAATTACTACCTACAGATGCTGACCAAATATCAGAAGTTAATGAAATTTTTACATTTAAAGTAGAAAGTGTTTCAATTAAACTTTGTTTCATTGCTAAAAAGTTAGTCATAGCTACTCTTCTAAATGTACGCCTACTAGTTCTTTTGTAAGCAGGTTGTAGGTTTAATTGAACATATTCTTCAAAATTAAAAGATTCACATAAACTAAAAGGTAATTTATCCTTAACTATCCATTTTACAAGTGCTTTTCTTTGATTTTCATGATTATATGCAAAATTACCTACAAGTAATCCCCCTTGTATATTAAGGGTACTTTGAGTTTGAGCATGAGAATCATGCATCCTATGACTCTCTTGATGTCTTTTTAAATGCCCTGTTCCCCCACTACTACTACAACTATAAAGTTTGGCACATTTTTTACATTTAGCTTTCCAGACTCCATCAACCATAACTCTATCAAATTCATTCCATACAGCACTAGTCCTCTTACGAGAAGAGGTTTGATCTTCACTCGGTTCACTAGTTCTAGAGGAACTAGGAACATGGGGTTGGGGATTAGTTCTTCTCCCTCAGAAACAGGAGGAATGCCAAACTGACTTTCCTCAAAAGATGACATATCTAAATTGATGAATTCAAAAAATAAAAACTAACCACAAGGAGGAATTGAGTAGAGGGTCGGAGGGCAGAGGCAGAGCCGAGATTCTGAGCTTCCTCTTGTGCTCTCAACAGGAGTGACCTTCTCTTCTCAACAAGAACCTCCTCTTGTGTAGCACTTGAACACTTGCTAAATGCAAACTAAAAATTAAATTGCTAG
Source organism: Phoenix dactylifera (assembly GCF_051530095.1). Lineage (NCBI taxonomy): Eukaryota > Viridiplantae > Streptophyta > Magnoliopsida > Arecales > Arecaceae > Phoenix > Phoenix dactylifera. The sequence continues at coordinate 32,730,486 of NC_143193.1, read as the reverse complement.
AAGAGCACTTTAGAAGAGAGAAATAATAGTAGTAGAGAAGGAGAGAATAGTTGGTTTGGTGTGGTGAGAATGAGGGAGGAAAGGGCTATTTATAGAAGCCCAAAAAATTTTTTTTCCCAAAATACCCCTCAATTTAGCCGTTTTTGGACTGTTGGGAGGGGCAAAATTGGAATTTTCCCAAAATAGCCGTTGGAAACGGCTATTTTTCTCCCCCCCTCTCCAGACGGGCCGTGCCAGGCACGGCCCGTTTGGAACCGTTGCGGGCCGTGCCAGGCACGGCCCGTCTCGTGCCGTGCCCGGCCCGGCCCGCCAATAGACGGGCCTGGGGCCGGGCCGGGCTACTGTTCTGTGCTGAACGGGCCGTGCCCGGCACGGCCCGCTTCATAAGCGGGCCGGGCCAGGCACGGCCCGTTTAGACCTCGGGCCCGGTGGGCCTGGGCCGGGCCGGCCCGGCACGGCCCGATGCCCAACTCTACCTCTAATGGCAAGGTATCCATATGCCAACGTATAACCCCTACTAGTAGGGTGTCGATATACTAGCGAATAACTACCACTAGCAGGGTGCCGATATATAGTCTGGATGCGAGTCCAAATCTATTTTGAAGCAAAACTTATTTTATTAAAGAATATTCAGCGTTCCAAATCGTAACATACATAAAATCATACAACATCAAAATCAATCGAACATAATCGATATCGAAATCAATATGTTTAATCAAAAATCAGACAATATTCTAGAAAGAGACATCTATAATAATAAAATATTATGCATCAAGTTTATAAATCCAATATAACTCAATTCAGAAAATATTTATAATTTATCGATAAATCTAGAAAAGGGTTACATTCTTAACTTGCGAGCGAATCCAAAGTATCAATCCAATCAATTTCAAAAGTCCTTCTAGGATCCTGATATTTAAAAATTATGTTTTCATCAGAATTATCATGATAATTTTGAAAATAAAAATCCTACTTCCAACACCCTCATAAGGCTAACTTAATGGAAGTGCCCGACACCCCAGTTGTCCCAATCAAAGTGAAGTTCATCTGATCATGCCCGCACTAGGATGTAGGAGTTTCAATAGAGATCAGGCGTGACCAATTCTAATAATGTCCGAAAAGGACCAATATCGTTCGACAAGGTTTATCAAAGATGGTTTCTGGAACATTCAATAGGGCCGGGGTGACTAGTCCGATAGGCGGCTCAAGCTCCAACACAGCTCAGGGCCTCTTTCTGAAACACGCACACACACTATCAGGGCCTCTTTCTGATGGTAATAATGATAGTAGCAGCATGGTCCCTTCCAAGCTGTGCGGTAGCATCGTTCGTTTTAGGCTCTCCGTGTTTGTGCGGCCCATCTCCCAGGGCCATGTTCCCACGAAAGGGATGACTTTCTTTAATGGAAGGCTGCCATTCCACCAATAAGACAAACAGTTGACATAGTACTTGGATGTTTATAGGGCTTGAAGCAAACGGCATGATTGTTTCAATTTGAGTTTCACCTACCAATATCATACTTAAATAAATACATAAAAGATATATATATATATATATATATATATATATATATATGTGTGTGTGTGTGTGTGTGTGTGTGTGAGGCCCAGCCTCATTGGGCCATTCTATTCGCTCGACCCAGCATGCAAAACATAGCCCAAAGGCTGCTATCGGCGGAGAAACAGGGCAATGCCCTGGTAGATCGTGGCGGCGGAGGACGAAGAGTCCTCCTCTACCATGAACTCAATCGAAGGCTAGGATAAGCCTAGCCTCCACTACTATATACGGCCGTCCCAACTCTCCTTCAAACACCACCGATGATCGCCGACCACCATCGCTGCGTTTTTCCTCTTTCTTCCTCTTGTGTGTCGCCGATTTCTAGTCATTGTGCTCACTAGAAATCAGGGCCGACAATGCTGACCGAGCTAAGGTAATGCTCCGATCCTCTTCCCCATTCCTTGTTCTTCTTCTCATGACCCGGAGTCATTGTCGTCAACTGCGAAATCGACGAAAAATCGACCAAATAAGGATCCCCTGTTTTGCTTCTTTTTCTCTTTTTGGGCAATGCTCGTCATCGGCGTTCATCGTTAAAGCCATCGGCTGCTTCCCTATGTTGGTCCGACCACGAGTACACCAAGGCAAGAAATCATCTCTGTTCAGCCCTATTTTTGGTTCATTTTGGCTGGCCAACCACTGCCGCCGGCCACCTTCCATCTCATGTCTCCATCGCTTGCTACCACCTCGCCGGACCATCATGGTCAGCCACCAGTCAAAACCTTCTTCATCCTCTATTTTGCCAAGAAAAAAGAAGAAAGAAGAGAAGAAGAAGAAGAGAAGGAGGAGAGAGAGAGAGAGCCATCCCTCTCTTGTTTCTCTCTCTTTTTTCTCTCTCTATCTGAACTTTCTCCCTCTAGAGTTGATTGGACTCTGAAAGTACGACTTTTATTGATTTTAGATCGACTTTGGTGAAGGATGCTGATCCAGGGATGTTGGGCAGCATGTCAACTCTACCGTGGTCCTTACCAAACACTGCTATATTTGATCCCTCTGATATCTATTGAACCGTCCGTGCCCTAGTCCATGAATGATTCAATGAAGTCACCTTGTCCGGACCGACCAGGAAGCCAGGCACTCCTACTTGGTCAGCCCGTGAAAATATTTGAATTTAGAGTTTTCATTTTCTAGATGATTATAATGAAATTTTAATAAAAAATATAATCCAGGAAGCCAGGCACTCCTACTTGGTCAGCCCGTGAAAATATTTGAATTTAGAGTTTTCATTTTCTAGATGATTATAATGAAATTTTAATAAAAAATATAATTTTGGAATATTAGGCTCTCAGAAGAATTTTCGGAATTAATATAGATTGCATTCACAAGGTAAATAATGGTCTAACTTTTCTAGATTTTTTATTTATATAATATTATTTTGCCATCAAAGAAATTGTTAATCAATTTATATGTGATTTATGAATTTTATGAGATGGTGTTTCGAATTCAAAATAGATATAGAACAAAGTTTATGAAATATAGATGGTGTTTCTAAAATGCAATTGTTTTTATTATTTCCATCCCATGAAGTTATAGAACAAAGTTTCACATACAAAGAATTATGAAGTTGAAGAGAATACAAATAAAACTACATTGGGTAAGGATATATAAATAAATTTGGTAATCAGTTAGGACTAGGTTAAGTCCAAATTGGGTGAGGTCTAAAAGCCTCAAACCTAAACTTGGCCTTAAATTTCAATGGCTATGACTGTGGACCCATACCCAAGCCATTCATCAACGATGGGCTGAGTCAAGATTGGGTTGAATTGAGGTCACCTACGAGGTTTGCATATTGAAATGATAGTCCTGGATGCAAGTGTCATGATAAGTATACGAAACATAGTTCAAGATAATGTGTATTGTGAAAACACATACCCATTATTGATATCATAGGTGCAAAAGAAACACTGCATAGGTTTTGTATGATTGTCATGCTCTTTGACACTAGCATGACCAGGTACACGATAGACGATCACACCTATAGGGTTTGACCACTACGACATGCAAGACCTGCCTGAAATATTAAAATTCTTTCAAATATTTCCTGCATAAATCAGTCTAGGTAAAACTAAAGCACTTGGAAAAAATTCATAAAATAATAAAAAATCATAATACAAAATCCTACATTTATTTTAGAGTCAATCAATGTCATCCACATAACATTTTTTTAAACTAGAAAAATCAACTCCTAGGTCCTAACTCTCTTATCTTAGTCCCATGAACCCTTCTAAGCTATGCGTCGACATCTAAAAAGAATTAAGAGAAATAAAAGGAAAGCAAATAGCCCAGTAGTACCGCTACATCTCTAGTTGGATCAAGCATATATGAATAAATAAAATAATATTTAGAAACATCACATATCATGATAAATTGCAATTGAAACTAATCTGGTAAATGTTCAAGAAGGAAAATCGACAGTTGGCAAATAGACATTTAATAGTTTACTAATTACTTTTCAAATTGCAGAAATAAAAACTAGTTTTAAATGCACCTCATGGGGAAATTCCTTTTAAGAAATTTTGAGTAAAAGCAATAGTAAGTTTTTACCCTCTCTTAGATTTTGTGAGTACAACCACAATCACCCATGGCAGGGCCCAAAAAAGACTAGTAAGGGTGGCAATTTACTCCGCTCCATTGAGCACCCAACCCGACCTAAACCTAATGGGTTAGTTTTACTCAAACGACAACGGATCCGGGGAAGGTATGGGTAATAGCAAAAGCCATCCCAAACCTGACCTGGATATATATAATTCAACTACATGGGCTACCAAGAGAAATGCAAGGCTACTCTTCTTCCCCTCCTTGAACTATTTGATGGAGATAACTGAGGGTTCAGGGGCATTCTTATGCTTCAACTCTATCTTCATTCTTCAACTCTTCATTAGGGCTAGCCAGTAGGATGATTCTCTTCCTATTCAAAGTAAAGGTGTAGATATTATCTTGGCTATATTAAATAAAGTCTCGATTGTGAAGCAATGACCACCCCAGTAGGAGGTGGCTAACCTTCATCGGTATGAATCAAGCTTCATCATTTTGCCCCCGATTCCACATGAAGGATACGAGGTATATGTGATTGACTAAGATGGATTGGTTACTAATCTAACTTGATAGGAAAATGGGTGACCGGTGTTCTTGTGGCCAAGTTTGTCCACGAGCACCTTGGTGGTTACATTCTTGTGTTATCATTATTGATGATGGCTATGTTGTAGCAATCTTGGGATGCAACACCATGATAGAAGATATTGTTCCACATCTAATCTACATGTTATTCTTCTTGAGAGGTACCGAGGACCTACTGAAGAATGAGAGTAACAATCGGGCTCTTCTTGATCATCCACAATGGGCTCATCCTTGTGTATCTCCTCGAGGTCTTCTAAAGCATACTCTTCTTCCTATATTTCGGTCTACTCTTCCCAACATGGCTATTAGTAGTTCAAAGATCTAGTAGAGCCCTGAATAGCTTTGTTTCCAATCCCTTGCATGTGTAGCATTGATTTGGGTGCATAGGCGACTAGGGTCTTCAGTTTCACAGTGTCTAGGCTTTGAAGATCATGCTTGCTGCAAGCCATTATGGCTAGTGTTGCTACCCTTTCCATCCCATTCTAGGTAAGCTAGGAAACTCAACATCCCAAGAAACTTGGTTGGCTGGCGAAGGGCACAATGCCAAGTCTGCTTGGATAAGGGGTAGATGCATTTGCGGGTGTCCCATCAGCATTGGACAAACTAGAAAGACATCGATCAAAAGAAGGATAGAGAGTAGCATGGGTCTACAATAGAAGGTTGTAGCACTGAGCTATGCTAAAAGGGTGTAGCATTGGGCTACGATAGAAGAGTGTGGCATTGGGTAGAAAATCTAAGTTATGCTTATCTAGAATAAAAGATTAAGATAAAGATAAAGATAAAATTAATTTGATTAGATGGATTCTCAAAGGACCCCTATAGAGTACAATTTCACTTATTTATACTAACATATAATAACTGCACATTCTAATAGTTTCTCCCATATCTGGCCTCTATTCCTAGTGGTTCTCGTAACTAGTGCTAGTTATCCTCCACTATGCATGTTCATAAGCATGGTTACTCTGCAATTGTCAGGCTAATAATCATATTTTTTCAGTCTAAGATATAGTTCTATATTTAAGACTATCCTTAAGATCGTTTTAGTTATCTCGGTCTACTTCCATATATTATGGTTGATCATGGCCAAGGCTTTTGACTTGCTCTTGGCTGAACTCTCCCCCTACAGTCTATATCTCCACACTTGGTGAAATTTGTTGTAGTGAAACTATCTCCAGTTCAGCAAAAGTCATCTGAGTCTCACCAGCTCCAATTTCATCACACTTAATCCATGTGGCTCTTGTTCTCGGGTACCAGCTAGATAGTTGAGTTGGAGTATAAACAATGCCCCCCATATTCATTAGCTTATGATCAAAAGGCTGACAAGATCTTTGTCATCACCTCCTTGATACCTACAGAGTAAAAATTTCACAATTATGAGTTCGATTTGCTGATGGAGAACTATCCTTTTATCAAATCATTATTTCTACCTTCAGTAATTTACTTGTATCTTTTCAATTTCTCTTAAGCCTGATACCTCTACTATATTTTCTTTTATGGAATACTCTTATGTACTAAAATGGCTTGCATGTCACTCGAAAGATCTTCTACATCTAATGAGATTTAGCTTTGACTTCCACATTGATGGGGATCTCGATTTATCTTCTAGTAAAGCATGTTTCCACGCTATAAATAGGCCTTGCATTCTTCTTTTTGGTGATCACTCCCTTTTCTTCTTCATGACTATCATCAAGCCTCTTGATCTTCTTGTGGTGAGATTGAGTATTGGTCAAAGCAACCCATTTGTTTTGATCAATCAATTTCTGACTAGTTTGTCAAATCAACATACTGTCACAAACCAAGGTGTCACCACAAATATATTTTGTTTTCGAATTCGAATACCACCATCACTAGATTGCTGTCTAGTTAAGGGCTTTTAAATCTGCAAGCTATCATTTTTCCAACTGCCCTTCATCTTTTCTACTTTATCAATCATATCCACAGCCAGCCCTAAACCCACTGCACTCGTCCTAACTCTATTGTAGTCGATGAAGAATCATATCCACTGAAAAGTATGATTCTTGGAGAAGCTTGTGACTAACATCCAAAGTTCTCCAAGAAAACTGGAAGAAACTAAAAAGATGTGAAAGGCCTGTAAAATAGGATCCATCATAGGGGAGTATTTCTATTTATATCGATCTATTGGTCGAAACTTTGGAGAATTTGTAACTAAATAATATATTTATATATATACATGATACTATTATTTATTCCATTTTTAGACTGAATTTATCACTTCTTCGACCTTCCAATATTTATTCATATAGCACCAAGACCTATAATATCCATAATCCACATAAGGATCTTTGATCATTCATAATATTAGGTATCAAGCTGAATTAGTCCTTACACTATCATGTTACTCCCCGGCATACGAAACAATCATCCTCTTAAATCTCCCTTTGATAAGGTTGTACCCGAGCCCTTATTATTCTAATGGTTGGTATTACGAGGCTGCTAAAATTTTGCCTTTTACTCTGAAACAAACAATTAGGAACTAATGTTTAATAAAAATTTACCGACTTCACCAGTGACTTTCTATAGCTCACCCTGACTGATAATTTCAAGTTTCAGCTAGATGTTGACCAAAAAATCCCTCAATAATTCAATCTGCTGCAACTTCGCTAGTGTGGCTTCCACGATACCTCGGCTAATAGATTTTGAAGGCTCAATATAGTCTCACCTTCGGCTGTTGTCTCCTTATGAGCCAAAGTATCCAATTCTAATCCTTCATACGCTGTCGTACTTCTATACACTAGCTGGTAAGCCAAATCATTCATCACAAGAATAGACCCAACTATCTTAACCATAGAACTTGTTGGAGTGTACTATGACTTTACATATTGACTTTCAACTACGAAAATAAGTTTTTCAAGCCATTCAAGTAGCAAAGCCGAAGATTCTATATGTCGATCAAAAAGTGGCCTTAGTATAGCAACCATTTTTTTTTGCAACTACTTTCTTAATCTCCTTCCATTTGATTTGATGGTAGCTACATAGTTGTCTCACCAGAAATAGTATGATGATGACTTACGCAGTGTCCCACCGAAAGTAATGTAACAATGGTTACACAGGATCCTATCGAGCCAACCAGAAAGCCTGTTAGCACCACTTTCATCCCATTCCAAATGAGCTAGGAAACTAAAGATCCCAGAAAACTCGGTTGGTTGGTGAAGTGCACAATACTAAGTCTGCTTAGGCAAGGTGTAGGTCATGCGAAGGCATGCCATCGATATAGAACTAGCCAAAAAGATGTTGATTGAAGAGGGGATAAAGAGTAGAGCGGGTGCAAGCACCTTGACATTCAATGACTTTTGCCACCATCATACCATTATTTAAGGGAGATGAAACTAGATAGAGGTGTAACGCGGAGCTACTATAAGGGTATAACACTAAGCTACAATAAGAATGTAACACTAGGTTACGGTAAAAAATCTAAATTATGTCTACTTCTTGCTGAGTTACGCTCCGTTCGATGCGACGTTCGCAGTGGAATTCGAACGAGACGTCGTTCATTGCATGAACGCGCCTCGAATCGTAGAATTAAAAAAAATTTCTGGATCCAAATCCAGAAGATCTTTGAATTCATTAGAAAGGGAAGATTAGGATCTGAGGAAGGTTGATTAAGATTCATAAAACTGAAACTAAAATTAGAAGAAATTAATTTGAAGATCTCATCTTCAAAAATTCTGCAGGTGAAGAACACCGCAGCCTGATGATCTATCTAGGTTCCTGTTTGAGCCACACAATTGTCCGGCCTCTACAGGTATCCACACGAGGATCTAATCATCTGAGATAGGGTCTTACCGGAGTGCTAGCTCCTTGCAAATCATGCGCTGAATCTCTTCAGATGTTTTGGGGCACATCTTTTTGGAGAGATTTATCCCATGTCTTAGGGGTAACAATTCCCTCTTAGAGTTTTCCATGCTGAACCTCTTCAGCACTTCCTCTATGTACATTTTCTGTGATAGGCCAAGCATCCTCTTAGATCTATCTCTATAGACCTTAATCCCCAAAATATAAGATGCTTCACCTAGATCTTTCATGGAGAACTTCTTAGACAACCATAACTTGACCGATGTGAGCATAGGAATATCATTCTCAATTAGGAGTATATCATCCACGTACAATACGAGAAATACTGTAGCTCTCCCACTAACCTTTTTGTACATACATGGTTCTTCTTCGTTCTTGATGAAATCAAACGATTTGATCACATCATCAAAACGAGTGTTCCAACTTCGAGATACTTGCTTTAGTCCATAAATGGATCTTTGCAGCTTGCAGACCTTGTGATCACCATCACTGGAAGTAAAACCCTGAGGCTGTTCCATATAGATATCTTCCTCAAGATATCCATTAAGAAAAGCAGTTTTCACATCCATCTGCTATATCTCATAATCATGATAAGCTGCAATGGCAAGCAACGTTCGAATGGACTTCAGCATGGCTACTGGTGAAAAGGTATCTTGATAGTCAATGCCTTCGCGCTGACTATAACCTTTTGCCACCAACCTTGCCTTATAGGTCTCTACCTTGCCATCCGAACCCATTTTTCTTTTGTAGATTCATTTACACCCAATAGGTACTATACCTTCAGGCGGATCTACTAAGGTACATACTTGGTTGGAATGCATGGAGTCTATTTCTGACTTCATCGCATCCATCCATTTTTCGGAGTCGATGTCTAACATCGCTTCGTTGTAGGTCTTGGGATCATTACTATGATCTCTTTCTCCTATGAGAAACTCTTCCTCTATTTCTTCTGTAAGCATACCTAAGTATCTTTCAGAAGGATGGGAGATCCTACTGGATCTACGAAGTGGACGAGGTTCTTCATGTATTGGCTCAATGTGAATAGGTTCACTAGGCTCAATTGCTCGTTGCTCTTCAGAGACTTTCTCTTCGAGCTCAATTTTTCTTCCACTGCCTCTATCAAGGATAAACTGTTTTTCCAAGAAGATGGCATGTCGGCTCACAAACACTTTGTGATCTTCTGGGATGTAAAAATTGTATCCTAACGACTCTTTAGGATATCCAATGAAACGAGCACCAATTATCCTAGATTCTAACTTGTCCGCCTGTTGTCGCTTGACTTGGGCTGGACATCCCCAAATCTTGAGATAACCAAGACTTGGTTTCTTACTATGTCATATCTCATACTGTTGCTGGTGGTCCAAACCGAGAACGATTGGCACAGCGGTGTGAACGGAGTTCCCTTTAAGTTGCTTTGGTTGCGCTCCGCCCTCCACCGGGAAACCTGCAAGTAAGCCTCGCACCACCACCGGGGTAGTGGGGGCCCTCCGACGGTCAAGTTAGAGGGAATCGAAGGAGAAGGAGAGGTAGCAGGTGAGATGATACTCTGGAAAATATTGCTTACCCTCCCCCTTCCCCCCCCAGCCGCATATATATCCGGCTGGGGGGTTTTTCTGGGGGGTTGGCCATCGTGTGGCACGATGGGGTTGCCACTGACATGGTCGTTACAGGGCGTCGTGGGGCAGTGCTGGGTACGGCCATGGCAGGGCGTAGTGGAGCTCCGCTTTGTACGGCTGTTACAGGGGATCGTGGGGCAGCGCCGGATACGGCCGTTGCAGGAAGTAGTGGAGCAGGGGGCCGCGGCGTGCCTCAGAGGAACAGTCTGTTGTTGTCGAGAGATTGCCGACTCGGGGTCGGATTGCTGGATCAAGAGGCAGCCGACTCGGGGTCGGGCTGCGGAGCCGAAGATATCCGACCCGAGGTCGGATTGCTGGATCAAGGGGCAGCCGACTCGGGGTCGGGCTGCGGAGCCGTAGATATCCGACCCGAGGTCGGATTGCTGGGTCATGGGGCTGCCGTAGTCTTCCTGGGCGCGCGTGCCGGTCACGTGGGGCATGGTGGCTAAGTTCCCCCGTAACAGTAGCCCCCCACTCCCGAGCCTGGAACCAGGAGGGGAACGGGTGAAGGGAGTGATGCTTCGAGATTGTCGCCATCCCTCGGAAAGGCGCGCGCGCTCCGAGCTTCCCGCCTTCTTTATGGCGTATGGCAGTTGTCGCTGATCTGGCGGTCTGCGGATTTCGGCGGACATCCTTCCTTAATGGCGTCGATTCGCCTTTGGGGCGCGAACAAACTTTCGGCAGCCAGGCGTCCTCTGGCGTCACCGAGGCGAAGGTCATGGAGGCAAAAGCTCAGATTACGGAGCGGGCGGAGGCGGCGCTGGCCGAGAAGAGCGCGGAAATCGGGCGTCAGGCGGTACAGGCCTATCGTCAGTCCGCCGAGTTCATCCGTGACATATCGGACGCGGGGTCCGACTCCTTTGCCTTAGGCTTCGATGAAGGCCTGGCAAGGGTATCCGCTAAATACCTCGGGATTGACCTGAGTGGGGTCTCCCTCCTCGACTCCCCTCCGATGCCATTGCCCGCTGATTCTCCGACCGTCTCCCTACCCCCTGCGGACGTGCTCGCCGTTCCCGACCCAGGGGTTTCTCCAAGCTGACCCTCTGTACTTTTCTTTGTTCTTTTCTTTGTATGTTGGCGTTTTGCCATGTTGTATGGGTCTCGGCCCTGATGCAACGAAAGTTAATGCAAACAGAGTGTTTCCTCATTTCACTTTCGTCCTTCCTCTTTTTAACTCTTGGTAGCGCCTCGCCGACTCCTGACTCTTGAAGTTCCTCCGACGCTAGGCCAGGCATCCGAGGGTTAGACCTCAGGAAATTCTTCCGGCACGAGGCCAGGCATCCGAGGGTTAGGCCCCAGGAAATTCTTCCGGTGCTAGGCCAGGCATCCGAGGGTTAGGCCTCAGAAAATCTTCCGGCACGAGGCCAGGCATCCGAGGGTTAGGCCTCAGGAAATTCTTCCGGCGCTAAGCCAGGCATCCGAGGGTTAGGCCCCAGAAAATTCTTCCGGCACGAGGCCAGGCATCCGAGGGTTAGGCCTCAGAAAATTCTTCCGGCGTTAGGCCAGGCATCCGAGGGTTAGGCCCCAGGAAATTCTTCCGGCACGAGGCCAGGCATCCGAGGGTTAGGCCTCAGGAAATTCTTCCGGGCCTCAGGAAATTCTTCCGGCGCTAAGCCAGGCATCCGAGGGTTAGGCCTCAGGAAATTCCGCTCGTTGGTCGGCCAAGGCTGGCGCAAGCCGAGGCGACCGGTCGGGGCTTCAGGCTAGTCTGCTCCCGGGATGATCATCGGGTTAGCCTGGCATCCGAGGGCCGAGCCTCGGGAAATTCCGCTCGTTGGTCGGCCAAGGCTGGCGCAAGCCAAGGCGACCGGTCGGGGCTTCAGGCTAGTCTGCTCCCGGGATGATCATCGGGTTAGCCTGGCATCCGAGGGCCGAGCCTCGGGAAATTTCGCTCGTTGGTCGGCCAAGGCTGGCGCAAGCCAAGGCGACCGGTCGGGGCTTCAGGCTAGTCTGCTCCCGGGATGATCATCGGGTTAGCCTGGCATCCGAGGGCCGAGCCTCGGGAAATTCCGCTCGTTGGTCGGCCAAGGCTGGCGCAAGCCGAGGCGACCGGTCGGGGCTTCAGGCTAGTCTGCTCCCGGGATGATCATCGGGTTAGCCTGGCATCCGAGGGCCGAGCCTCGGAAAATTCCGCTCATTGGTCGGCCAAGGCTGGCGCAAGCCGAGGCGACCGGTCGGGGCTTCAGGCTAGTCTGCTCCCGGGATGATCATCGGGTTAGCCTGGCATCCGAGGGCCGAGCCTCGGAAAATTCCGCTCGTTGGTCGGCCAAGGCTGGCGCAAGCCAAGGCGACCGGTCGGGGCTTCAGGCTAGTATGCTCCCGGGATGATCATCGGGCTAGCCTGGCATCCGAGGGCCGAGCCTCGGGAAATTCCGCTCGTTGGTCGGCCAAGGCTGGCGCAAGCCAAGGCGGCCGGTCGGGGCTTCAGGCTAGTCTGCTCCCGGGATGATCATCGGGCTAGCCTGGCATCCGAGGGCCGAGCCTCGGGAAATTCCGCTCGTTGGCCACGCGCCTGTCGCTTGCCGCTCGACGGGATTTCTCCGTGGCCAGCTACGATCGTTTTTCTCCTCCTCTCCAAGCGTCGCCTGGGGAACACCAGAAGGGCATTAAATGCTAATTGAGGCGTTACTTGGGAAATCGGATCGCCAGTTGCTGCTTGCAAGGAGTGTCAGTTAAGCGGCCGCGATACGCGCGTTCTTCGAGGCGGATGCGGCCTGGGCGCGAGCGGAGATACGTGGGCCGTGGGATACACACCGCCCGGAGTGTCCTGCATGAAGAATGCAATTAAGGAGAACGACGCTTAGGAGATCGTGGGAGGATACGCCTCGAGAGCCGGAACGGCTCCGGATTCGGTGCGCCCGCCTTTATTGGAGCCACCCGCATCGGAACGACCGGGGGGCCACAGTTTGGCTATAAATATAAGTGCAGGTGCGGTGGAGCCTGCCAAGCCAGAGCTATTCAGGTTGCCATGGATCGTGGACCTCCTCTCCGGCGTGTGGCTGGGAAACCCCTGCCGGAGGAACGGGAGGCGCGCCCTTCGCGACTTCCGCCAACTAGCCGTTTCATCTGGGATCAACAAGGAGGTTCTCCCCGGCGGAACTCCGCTCTAGGCGTTTCATCCGGGATCACATCCCTCCGCCTTTCAGTCCCACCTCCCGATTGAGCTCTGCGCCAGACGCTTCATCCGGGATCGCGCCTCCTCGCGCTCTTCTCCCTTGTATTCCTTCTCTCCCCTTCTCCTGGGGAGGACCGAAATATCCCTTGGAGGTGGCGTTCCTCTAGAAGCAGTGTGAACTTCTTCTTCGTCCACTTCTTCTTCGTCCGCGCCGGCTCTTCGTCTTTTGCGTGAGGCGTCGATGGCGCCTCCGGGGGGAAGCACCCACGCCCGGTGGGATTGCAGCTGCTTCGGATGGAGGGTTCGGGATCCCAGATCTTCAGCTCCACGGAGTCTCCACCTCTTCCTTGCTTTCTTTACTCCCCAATTCCCCTCTGGGAATTCTTTGTAATCACACGAACACGCCATTGTAACCAGGAGCTATTGAAATGAAAAGAACCATACATTTTTTGAACTGTCTTTCTGGCTTTGTCTTTCTACTGGTAATACACCCGCAGGTTAGCGGAATTCCAGCTCCTCGGAATTTCTCGACCATCTAGGGCCTCCAACTGGTAGGAGCCAGGTCGGTTTACCCAGCGAACCCTATACGGGCCTTCCCAATTTGGTGCCAGCTTCCCACCTTCCGCGGGTTGAGATGCTTTGGCTCGCCTTAGCACTAGATCTCCGATTCTGAAAAGTTTCGGTCGAACCTTGGAGTTATAATATCGGGCCACCCTCCGCTGATACATCGCCATCCGAACCTGCGCCATTTCTCTTGCTTCTTCCAAGAGGTCCAGGTTCCCTCGGAGTTGCTCCGAATTGGCCTCGGGTCGGTGCGCGGCCACCCGGGGCGAGGGGAGTCCGAGCTCTACGGGAACAACCGCTTCCGTGCATAGGTTAGGCTGAAAGGCGTCTCCCCGGTAGGGGTCCGATGCGTGGTCCGATACGCCCAAAGGACATTCTCGAGTTCTTCGACCCAAGCTTGCCCCGTCCGACCGATTCGCGCCTTAATTCCTTGGAGGATTGTCCGATTTGTGACCTCGGCCTCACCGTTGGTTTGGGGATGCGACACAGATGTGAACCGATGCTCGATCCCGAACTCCTCGCAGAAGTCACGGAAATGCTTGTTGTCGAACTGTCGACCATTATCCGAGATGAGGACCCGAGGTACCCCAAATCGGACAATGATGTTTTTCTTCACGAACTTCCGGACTTGCGCCTCCGTGATAGTGGCCAGCGGCTCTGCCTCCACCCACTTGGTGAAGTAGTCGATTGCAACAATCAAAAATTTCCGCTGGGCTGAAGCGACGGGGAATGGTCCGAGGATATCCATTCCCCACTGTGCGAAGGGCCAGGGCGCGGTGATTGGTGCCAAGAGGACAGAAGGGACTCTCTGGACGTTGGCGTGGCGCTGGCAGGCGTCGCATTTCCGTACGTGATCCTTCGAGTCCTCCAACAAGGTAGGCCAATAATAGCCTTGCCTCATGATCTTGTGCGCTAAGGACCTAGCCCCCAAGTGCGATCCGCAGACGCCCTCGTGGACTTCGCCGAGGACGTAGGCCGCCTCCGAGGGGCGGAGGCACCTTAAGAGGGGGGCGGTGAACGAGGTCCGATACAGCCTCCCTTCATAGAGTACGTAGTGGGCGGACTTCTTGACAAGTCGCCGAGCTTGATCTTCGTCTTCAGGGAGGATCCCTTCGGCGAGGTAGGCGACGAGCGAGTCCATCCAAGACGGCTCCGGATCAATCGCCATCACCGCTCCAGCCTCGCCGATGCTCGGGGCATCCAGGGTCTCCAGGTAGATTGCCCTCGACAAGTTGTGCGCCTCTGTGCCCACTAAGCGGGACAACCTGTCGGCCCTGGCATTTTCGCTTCTAGGGACCTGCTGGATGTCGACACTGCCGAGGTCGGGGATGAGTGCTTGCACCTTCCGGACGTAGTTCTGCATGGTCGGGCTCCGGGCCTCGAACTCCCCACGAACCTGTCCGACCACCAGCTGGGAGTCGGTGAAGACCTTCAAACGCCGGATGCCGAGCTCCCTGGTGAGTTTGAGTCCCGTGACTAGGGCCTCGTACTCCGCCTCGTTGTTGGTCACTGGAAATCCAAACCTCAAGGCATACTCGGCTATCACTCCATCAGGACTGGTAAGGACCAGCCCGGCCCCTCCACCCTCGGGGTTCGACGACCCATCGATGTGAAGCGTCCAGATCGGGAGGTCGAGGCTGGGCGTTTCCGGCGGTCTAGGTTCCGCCTCCTGCACCGTGCACTCAGCGAGGAAGTCCGCGAGCACCTGGGCCTTGATGGCGGGTCGAGGCTGGTAGCGGATGTCGAACTCACCGAGTTCTACTGCCCACTTCACCAGTCGTCCCGCATTCTCGGGGTTGCTGAGGATCTGTCGTAGTGGTTGATCAGTTAAGAGGGTGACAGAATGGGCCTGGAAATAGGGGCGAAGCCTCCTGGTCGCGGTCAGCAGCGCGAAGGCGATCTTTTCAGCCTTCGTATACCGTGTCTCGGCATCTCGTAGGACCCGGCTGATGTAGTACACGGGCTTCTGGAGCTTTGCCTCTTCCCGAACCAGCACCGCACTGACCGCGGTTGGGGAGACCGCCAGATAGAGGTAGAGCATCTCCCCTTCTTGCGGCTTGGACAGCAGGGGAGGAGACGCCAGGTATTCCTTGAGCTGGTCGAACGCTGCTTGACATTCGGCCGTCTAGAGGAAGTCTTTCGGGCGTTTCAACACCTTGAAGAATGGTTGGCAGCGTTCGGCCGATTTTGCCACAAATCGTCCGAGCGCGGCGACCCTTCCAGCGAGCTCCTGAACCTCCTTCACTTTGGTCGGAGGGGACATACCTTGGATAGCCTTGATTTTGTCCGGGTTGGCTTCGATACCCCGCTGGTTGACAATGAAACCGAGGAACCTCCCGGCCAAAGCGCCGAAGGCGCACTTCGCTGGGTTCAGCTTCATGCGAAACTTCCACAAGGTGGCGAAAGTCTCCTCCAGATCCGCGATGTGCTGGTCTGCATGGCGGCTCTTCACCAGCATATCGTCCACGTACACCTCCATGTTCCGGCCGATTTGCTCTTTGAAGATTTTGTTGACGAGGCGCTGGTAAGTGGCGCCAGCATTCTTCAGACCGAAGGGCATTACCTTGTAGCAGTACAGCCCCCGGTCTGTTATAAAGGCAGTTTTCTCCTCGTCCTGTGGGGCCATCATTATCTGGTTGTAACCGGAGAAGGCGTCCATGAAAGACAGCAACTGATATACGGAAGTCGCGTCGACCAGTTGGTCTATCCGCGGAAGCAGAAAGCTATCCTTAGGGCACGCCTTGTTTAGGTCGGTATAGTCGACGCACATCCTCCACTTCCCGCTCGCCTTCCGGACAAGTACGACATTTGCCAGCCACTCGGGGTAGCTCACCTCCCTTATGAATCCTGCCTCCAAGAGCTTGTCTACCTCCTGGTCGACCACCCGGATCCGATCCGGGGCACAGTGTCTTTTCTTCTGCTTTATTGGTCGGTGGGTCGGGTCGACGTTGAGGGCGTGAGAAATGACCTCCGGGTCGATCCCAGGTACATCGGCCGCCGACCAGGCAAATACATCGGCATTGGCTCGGAGGAATTCCACCAACCGGGCCCGAGCTCCCGGGTCGAGATTGGCGCCGACCCGGACCGCCCGGTCGGGGCGGCCTTCCTCGAGGGGGACTTCGACCACACCCTCGGCCGGCTCCCCCTGCCGCAAGGCCACCTCGTCTCTGGCATCAAGGGACTCGACGCTTAGGGCTTCCACGGGCTTCTTCCCTTTGAGGGTTGCTAGAAAACATTGCCGTGCGGTCGGTTGGTCACCTCGGACCTCTCCGATCCCGACCGCCGTGGGGAACCGCATGAGCAAGTGGTACGTGGAGACCACCGCGCGAAGGGCGTTCAGCCCGGGTCGCCCGAGGATAGCGTTGTAGGCTGAGGGAACACGGACGACCAAGAACCCGAGTCGCACCGTGGCTTCTGCGGGTGCAACGCCCGCAGTCACAGGCAGCTCGACGACACCTTCGGCCGGGACAGCGTCACCAGTGAATCCTATGAGGGGGGTGGATGTTTTGCGCAACAATTGTCTGGACAAGCTCATCTTTTGGAAGGCCTCGTAAAACAAAATATCAGCTGAGCTTCCACTATCCACAAGAACACGCCTTACATCATAGTTTGCCATAGTGAGGGAGATCACCATGGCGTCATCGTGGGGGGTCTGAACCCCCTTTACATCCTCGTCACAAAAGGTGATTACATTGCCGACCCTCTGCCTCTTTGCGACGGCCGTCCCTGACGCTTCC
The DNA here is from genome assembly GCF_051530095.1 of Phoenix dactylifera. Lineage (NCBI taxonomy): Eukaryota > Viridiplantae > Streptophyta > Magnoliopsida > Arecales > Arecaceae > Phoenix > Phoenix dactylifera. The sequence goes on along the minus strand of NC_143193.1, from coordinate 32,712,972 downwards.
GTCGAGCCCCCTGCGTTCCTCACGGGCCGAGAGCAGCCCCCAGTGATAGTGTGGATCACGCCCGCAACGGGTCGATTCTGCTCCCGAGGCTCCGGAGGAGCCGGGTCGGCCGGACGCGGGTCTGCGGGGGGACGTCGGTCGCTCACATATCGACCGAGACGCCCCCGACGGATGAGAGCCTCGATCTCGTCCCGAAGCTGGAAGCAGTCCTCCGTGTCGTGGCCGTGGTCTCGGTGGTACTCACAGTACGCCCGGGAGGGCCTCTTTCCAGGGATCCTCCGCATCTGTCTCGGGGCCGGGAGGTCCTCCCGCCCCTTGATCTCCATAAGGATCTGGGCCCGGGGAGTCAGGAGAGGGGTGTACCGGTTGAAACGTCGGGGCGGAGAACGAGGGCGTGGGGCGCCGTGGTTCTTCACCGGCGTCGGGCTTCTGCGCCGACGCTGAGGCGTCGGGCTCCTCCTCTGGTGTGCCTCTTTCCGCCTTTTCTTCCCAAGCTTTGGAGGGATCTCGGCGGCCTCCTTGCTCCGGTGGGCGGCCGCCTCCTCGGCGTCCGCATACTGGTTCGCCCGGGACAACAGCTCTGGGAAGCTCCGCGGCAGGCGTTTGTCCAGGGAGAAGGTGAGTCTCCCCTTCCGGAAGCCACGCTTCAGGGCTGAAAGAGCTACCTCCTGACTCAGGTTCCGGACCTCCAGCGTAGCCCTGTTGAAGCGGGTAAGATAATCCCGCAGGCTTTCTCCCTCGTTTTGCCGGACATCAAAGAGGGAGTCGGAGACCAGTCGCCGCCGACTACTGACGGCGAAGTGAGTGATGAAGAGGCGAGTGAACTGGTCGAAGGACCGGATTGAGTCAGCCTCCAGTCCGGCGAACCATGCCCTCGCCGGGCCACGGAGGGTCGCCGGGAAAGCCTTGCAGAGAAGGGGATCTGATGCTCCGTGGAGGAGCATAAGGGTCCTGAAACTTTCGACGTGATCCCGCGGGTCCGCCGCCCCGTCATAGGGCTCGATCGCCGGCATTTTGAACCCCGGCGGATTCGGGGTCCGCAGGATCCTCGAGGCAAGCGCCGGCTGGGAGGAGATCTCTAAGTCGGCGAAGGGATCTTTGGAATGGCCCTTCAGGACCTGGAGTTGTCGGTGGAGATCGTCCACCCGCCGGTCCAGGGAGCGCGACCGGTGTGTGGGAGACAAGGAGCGGCGAGAGGGGGACCGACTGGAGCGCGGGTTCCTCGAGGACTGGGGGGTCTGGGAACGCGCCCGGGCCCGCCTCTCATACCCCGCGCAACTCCAATGGGAAGGTCCCGGCAGAATGGACCGTGCTCGAGAATCCTCCTCGCGCCGGCGCTCCTCCCCATGGGAGAGGAAGGAGCGCGGGTTGAGGAGGACAGGCGAACGCTCAGGCAGCAGCGGCTCCTGAGCCCGCTGCGGCGCTCGGGACATCGCACCCTGCAAATTCTGCACCGCCTCCGCGAGGGTGCGAACCTGCTGGGCTAGCTGGTCGAACTGGGCGACTTCGACCGTCTGAATGGACGGTGGGGCGGTGGAGTGTTGCTGAGAATGTGTTGGAGATGCAGCGGCCTCCCGGCCAGAGGCGCGAGAGGCCCCGCGACCGGAAGCATTGGAAGCTCCACGACCACCTCGCCGTGCCATTACGATCGCTCTAAGATTCGGCCCTCCTTCTAGCGCCAACTGTTGCTGGTGGTCCAAACCGAGAACGATTGGCACAGCGGTGTGAACGGGGTTCCCTTTAAGTTGCTTTGGTTGCGCTCCGCCCTCCGCCGGGAAACCTGCAAGTAAGCCTCGCACCACCACCGGGGTAGTGGGGGCCCTCCGACGGTCAAGTTAGAGGGAATCGAAGGAGAAGGAGAGGTAGCAGGTGAGATGATACTCTGGAAAATATTGCTTACCCTCCCCTTTTCCCCCCCCCAGCCGCATATATATCCGGCTGGGGGGTTTTTCTGGGGGGTTGGCCATCGTGTGGCACGATGGGGTTGCCACTGACATGGTCGTTACAGGGCGTCGTGGGGCAGTGCTGGGTACGGCCATGGCAGGGCGTAGTGGAGCTCCGCTTTGTACGGCTGTTACAGGGGATCGTGGGGCAGCGCCGGATACGGCCGTTGCAGGAAGTAGTGGAGCAGGGGGCCGCGGCGTGCCTCAGAGGAACAGTCTGTTGTTGTCGAGAGATTGCCGACTCGGGGTCGGATTGCTGGATCAAGAGGCAGCCGACTCGGGGTCGGGCTGCGGAGCCGAAGATATCCGACCCGAGGTCGGATTGCTGGATCAAGGGGCAGCCGACTCGGGGTCGGGCTGCGGAGCCGTAGATATCCGACCCGAGGTCGGATTGCTGGGTCATGGGGCTGCCGTAGTCTTCCTGGGCGCGCGTGCCGGTCACGTGGGGCATGGTGGCTAAGTTCCCCCGTAACACATACATTGTGGTAGGAACGGATTTAGATGAAACTCTATTCAATATATAGATAGCTGTAAGTAGGGCATCTCTCCACAAGAATAAGGATAAGTCAGTGAAGCTCATCATGGACCTGACCATATCCAATAGGGTCCAATTCCTCCTTTCTGACACTCCGTTGAGTTGAGGTGTTGCAGGAGGTGTCCATTGTGAAACTATACCATTTTGTTTGAGATAATCGCGAAACTCTCCACAAAGGTATTCTCCTCCTCGATCTGATCGAAGAACCTTAATAAGTTTTTCTGTCTGTTTTTCTACTTCAAATCTGAATTCTTTGAACCTTTCAAATACTTCAGATTTATGTCTTATAAGATAGACATAACCATACCATGAGAAATCATCGGTAAAAGTAATAAAGTAGAAAAATTGACCCCTAACCTGCACATCGAATGGGCCACACACATCAGTGTGTACTAGGGCAAGTATTTCAGTGGACCTCTTTCCATGTCCTACAAAGGGTAATTTGGCCATTTTTCCTTGAAGGCGGGATTCACAAATCAGATATGATTCAGAAGTCAATGAACTCAAAAGCTCATGTTTCTCCAATTTGTTAATTCTGTCTTCTCCTATATGACCAAGTCTGAGGTGCCATAAATACTTTTGATTTATCTCATCTCTAGATCTTTTTGATCATATGGTACTCACTGTATGCTCAGATACGTTCACAGATACATCCATATGTAAGTGATAGAGACCGTCAATTATAAAAACCATGTCCAAACAGTTTATTTCGTAAATAAATAGAAACGTAGTCTTTATTGAAATTGAATTCATAATGTTCCTATGCTAGACAAGATACAGAAATCAGATTTCTACTAGCACTAGGTATAAAATAATAATCTCTAAGTATCAAACTAAATCCTGACGGTAAATGCAAAGAAAATGTGCCCACAGCAACAGCAGCAACTCTTGCTCCATTGCCAACCCTTAGGGTTACCGCACCTTCCGTAAGCCTTCTACTTTTCTTTAAATCCTGCATAGTAGTGCACAAGTGAACACTAGAACCAGAGTGTATAACCCAACTGGAAATAGAAGAAACCGTTAGATTAGTTTCAATAATGAGCATATTAGACATACCTTCAGAAGGCGTGTCACCCTTCTTGCGCTTTATGTTTCCTATGTAGATAGGACAGTTCCTCTTCCAATGGCCGTCTTTATTGCAATGGAAACATTTTCCTTTGGGTTCGGCCTTCTTCTTAGGAACTTCCTTCTTCAGCTTTTTCTCGGTCTTCTGCTTCTTCGCAGGCTTCTTCTTCTTCCCAGTAGACTTTCTCTTGGAAGTAGAAGCTAGCTCAGCAACGAGAACTGTGCCCCTTGAACCTTTTAAGGCTCCCTCAGTTGTCACCAACATATTCAACAAGTCAAGTTTGGTGGATTCAATTTTATTCATATGGTAGTTTACAATAAACTGCCCATATGAAGATGGCAACGATTATAGGATCAAATCCGTTTGCAAATCCTTGTGCATGGTCATGCCAAGCTTCTCAAGCTCTTCAAGATCCTTGATCATGGTCAAACTATGTTCATGGACGGACTGCCCATCGCGCATCTTGGCTTTGAAGAGCCGCTTGGACACTTCAAACCTCGCTGCGCGACTCTGTTCACTGTACAACTCTTATAGGTGATCAAGTATGTCCTTAGCAGTCTTCATGCTCTCATGCTGGCATTGCAATTCGTTGGACATGGATGCCAAAATGTAGCACCTAACCTTATTGTCGTCATCCAACCATTTTGCATGCGTCTCACGCTGCTCATTGGTTGCACGGGTTGGTAATATCGGGAGTTCATAGTCAAGAACATAAGCTATCTTTTCGCAACTCAAGACAATCTTCAAGTTGCAGAGCCAATCTTTATAGTTTGGTCCGGTCAACCTATTGTTATCTAGAATTCGAACTATCGGGTTGGAAGCCATTGACATCTGCAGAGAGTAAAGATTCTAATTAGAAATTTGTATTTGACATTAATTTATTTTAGGAACTTTTAAAACAAAATTGGATCAAATCCTTCCACTATTTCTCGGATCTCTCACACTCCCCTGGTAAAGATACGGAAACCTGCGACTTAGAATTTCGAGTGGGGTGCTGCGGTCCCACCAATCTACATATCACCTCACCTAACAGTTATTGGAGATACATAGACGATGAGTGTACAACTCTTGTACAATGCTTCGTAAGCATATTGAGCTAACCTGGTCTCCAAGTCATAAGGACCTCACCTAACAGTTATTAGACTCGTTCCTTGGTTAAGTCAGACCCACCGTATATCCCACGAAAATAAAGCTATGATTGGGTCCTCACCTAACAGTTATTGGAGCCCAACCCCACCTTTACCCCACAACATCTCATGTTAATAGAAAGGTCCAATCCTCCGATGCAACTAGCCCACTGTATCCAGCTGAGACTAATCAACGCCGGAAAGATCTTAGCAACTCTACTACGGTGGAAGACCAATCGACTTAATATTGGGTAATCAGATCTTAGTGATTCCAACTTTGAGCTTTTCATAGGAGGTAGTTGATCAATTGGTCAGGTAAGCAGGTGGGAGGCTCCCCTTACTCAGAGAGTAAGGTCCTAATTAAGTAACCACCTTTGAGCTTGCCTAGACACCAATTAAATCAATTAATCAAATATGGCTAGTTCAATGTATTGTTCACTCTCGATTGATTTAGGAAAGTTTTAGGTCTCTTGGGATTTATATTTAATGTAACCATCTACCCCATACCATATGTCATTCGATTTACATCTTATGTAAATGTCACATTAATTCAGGTTTACATCTTATGTAATTATGACACCCTTTCATATATTATGTGATTACATTTTATGTAAATGACATAATTGTTTCAGTTTACATCTTATATAAATGTCCTATTATTTAAGGATTTTATTTACATCTCATGCAAATAAATTTTTGTTTAACCAATACATATATCTCATGCATACATTAAACATAACCTTAAACAAGTATGAACATTATGATTACCATATGCATCTCATGTATATTTACAGATATGAAATGTTAAACCTATTATGCTATTCTCTGGATTTCAGATCATGCATTACTTGATTTAAAACATTGTAATCTAATTGCAATTCTAAAATAATTTGCAAGATCATAGCAAATAAAAATCTACATGCTGAAAATTTCAGCAACCTGAAATTTTAGCACGCAGAAAATCCAGCAAGCATAATTTCTTTTAAAAATCAGATTAAAAATGTGGTAATCCATCCTTAGGTCCTAATCATGCTCCCTAAAACCATGGCTCTGATACCACTGCTGAGTTACACCCTGTTCGATGCGACGTTCGCAGCGAAATTCGAAAGGAACGTCGTTCATCGCATGAACGCGCCTCGGATCGTAGAATTCAAAAATTTTTCTGGATCCAAATCCAGAAGATCTTTGAATTCATTAGGGAGGGGAGATTAGGATCTGAGGAAGGTTGATTAAGATTCATAAAACTGAAACTAAAATCAGAAGAAATTAATTTGAAGATCTCATCTTCAAAAATTCTGCAGGTGAAGAACACCGCAGCCTGATGATCTATCTAGGTTCTTGTTTGAGCCACACAATTGTCCGGCCTCTACAGGTATCCACACGAGGATCTAATCATCTGAGATAGGGACTTACCGGAGTGCTAGCTCTTTGCAAAGACCTCTCATGACTATCATATAGATTAGAAGATAAAAATCTGCAACATACCTCCTTAAAAAAGAACCCTTTCTTCTTCAACCTTGCTCGCGATGGAGGAAAAGGAAGGAGGAACCTTGCACATGGATCTTCCTTGCCTTGCTACCGTGGAAGAAGAGGAGGATGAAGACCCCTTGCTGCCGTGGAGAAGGAGGAAGAAAGAAGAGGAGGCGTGGAGAGGAAGAGGAGAGAATTAATTCATAACTTCTCTCCCTTGCTACCCTTTTATATATTGGGTTTAGGGCTCCTCCTAATCTTATTAGGAGTATGGAACTATAACCCACCCTTGGATTAATGCCAAGTGTCCAATCCTTGTGCTCATAGATGCATGACATGTGTCTATTTAATCAATTGATTAATTTCCTAATCACATTAGGATTCCTAATCTCATTAGGAGAATTAATTGATTTGGGAGCATGCATCCTACGACGCCATGTAGACTTTAAAGTCTGCATAGTGTGAACATGACTTAAGTCATATTCATCCTACGACAACATGTGGTCTTTAAAATCCGCACAAATCTTGATTTAATCAAATTGACCCAATCATGAACCCAAATCAATTTGGGTCGAACCCAATTTGATTTGGCTCATTAAATCAGCCCAATTGCAATCCAATTGCAATCCACTTAATTCTTCTTCCATTAACTCACTAACACTTAGTAGGTTAATTCAATCACTAATCATATTGATGATTGATTTCTATTATGATTCCAAATCACAATTATGATAGTCTGACTAATTAAATCCTCTATGTGTGTAACCCTGTAGGTTCTATTCTGACTGGTAGTGAGACATATTACTGAAACTCCTCTCAGTGGACTGAAACGATTTCAGTTCTACTCTCAGGGTTCACTAATCACCAAGTGAATACCTTTGAGTCTCACAATCCACTAGTGACACCTAGCAGTATATGGTGACAACCCAGCAGAATGGAATGTCTGAACCTCTATGTGCAGTTAGCGTATGACACAGTCCCTCTATCATGAATCCCGACGTGATGGAGGTTATGGATATCTCGTCAAACCCTATCATCTGTCATATGTCAAATTTATACAACTTCCAGTTTGATATATGGAAAACTCTTTTTCCAAAATACCTGGCCAGGAATTTATCGAACTCAGTCTCATAAATCACATAGGATCACTCCTAATCTATCAAGGTCGATAGATCCCATCTAGATGCAACCCTATTCTAAAATGAACCTACTGCAGCCAATTCGCACTACAAGGATCCGAATGACTAGGGCCCAAGTTCACATGCTCGTCAAACTACAGCAACCTCACAGTGAATAGCTGAGGCATCGCAGGTCAAAGGACCAGTCATACAACTGCAGCATAAGTAGTCACTGACTAGTGGATAGATATCCATGTGACTACTATCTTTGGTCACGCTCAGTACCTTATTCTCTAACAAGTACTTGCATAATCACTTCAGTGTCTCTACACCATGGACTCGAGACTCGTCCATCTGACTAAGTGATCTGTGCACTAATCTCAGCGGATCGATCACCGTCCCTCGTGATGGATCCATCGATCAGGAGCATTTAGAAATTAATCCCTAATGACATATGCCTCAAATTCTCAACTCCTTGAAATTATGTATCATCATCTATTAATTTCTTGGACGATTCATGGACACATACAAACATGAATGAAAAATAAATTGTCCAATCTTATTTATTAATAAGTGTCAAATTACAAATTTATGCCCCAGATTACAAATATGCGTCAGCCACGTTGGCTTCTAGGGTATACTTCTAACACTTCTAAGATAAAAGATTAAGGCAAAGATAAAGATAATTTGAATGGATTAATTGTAGAAAGGTCACATTTACAGAGTATAATTTCACTTATTGATACTAATAGATAATAACTACATATCTTGGCAGTTCTTGTAACTAGTGCCAGTTTCCTCCACTATGCACGCTCGTCATTAGAGTTGCTCTGCAATTGTTAGACTGATAATCATAACTTTTCAATTTAAGATACAGATTTATATTTGAAATCATCCTCAAGACTGTTTTAGTTACCTCGATCTTCTCTACGTATTACGATTGACCAAAGCCAAGTTTTAGGCTTTCGATCTACTCTTGACCGAACGCTCCTCCTTCGGTCTACTCTTGACCGAACGCTCCTCCTTCGGTCTACTCTTGGCCGAACGCTCCTCCTTCGGTCTATAACTCTACACTTGGTAAAATTTGTCGTAATCGAACTCTCTTCGGTTCAGCAAGGGTGGTCAAGTGAGTCTCACTTGCTCTGATTTTGTCATACCTAATTTATGTAATATGCTTGCTCTCAACTGCTAGCTGAATAGTTGAGGTGCGGTGTAAACAGCTGGCTTTGGTGTTACCTGCACTTGGTGCAGGTACGACCCCCTAACTTAGCAGGTCCATCTGTGACCTTTATTCTTCAAGCTCTTCATAACTTTCTTGGGGACCTGGAAGACCTCATCTAGGTTGATTTGCACTACAACCATCTACTATTGGATCTTCTAACGAAGTCCATAATGAAACCCACCAACTTATTAGTTTGGGACCTCGTTAAAGCAAATTCGAAGGCTAAGCTCATCAAATTCTTCTTGTTACTTTTGAGCAGATCTAGTTCCTTAACTAGAAACATGTGAAAAAAAATAATTTATTTATCTTTTCTTTCACTAAAACCAGTCACCAGAGACTTTATTAGTTAAATATGAGGTGTTTTACTCCAAGCAAACTCTAAAAATTACAGACTAATCTAGAGTCCTCAATGCCTAGCTTGAGCAAATAGTTTATTTCTTTGCATTGATTCAATATCTCCTAGTATTATTGTCAGTTTGCTCAATTACTACATATGAATCAAACACTCAAATGGGTATACCCTTGTTATATACAACAACAATCATGTGATATTGTCAATTGCATTGGTTTTAGCAAGTGGGCATCCTTCTCATCTTTGATGATGGTCTCAAATTTGACTCTAAATGGTAGTACTTGCAGTATAAATTTTTGAAAAAAAATTTATAACTAAGTTTAATAAATCTTCATAAGTAGCTCATGATCAGTTCCGTCTTCTGATTATAATTCCTTTTGCATGCATATATTGGTACAGATGTTTTTTCTAGTGTGTTTGTGCGCGTCATGTAGGTGTAGAAAGTGGTCCGTCTCCTGTGTCTGGAGTACTTAGATGAAGTTGTATAAGAAATTTGAAAAATTCTGGATCACTGAAACCAGGATGGGCAGTAGAGTTTCTTTACCAAGTCACCAGCTGAGTTGGTCACCAGTGGGTGGTCTTGTCAACAATCCCTGAGAAAATGATGGGCTTTTAAATTTTTTTAAAAATAGAGAGATCTCTTCCTCTTTCCTCCTTTCCCATAACTCCTGTCAAATTCCAGCCAAAACAAGTACGCATAATGAGATAGTTTCTTAGGGCCTCTAGTATGAAAAGAAATCATCATTTCCATTCTTTATTGCTGACTTGCCAACCTAGCAATTCAGGCAGGTGATACTCAAAAGAGCAATCGGTATCTGACTGGTTGCTTCTGCCACCTCTACCAAAATACCTTTAAAAGTTTTCCATCCATAACTTGCCAATAGAAAAGAATAATTTCAAACCTACAAACTCTGTTAGATGTACGATTAAAAGGAAGAAAAGTGCTATAAGTCAATTAGAAAATCAGTCTGTGATTTGAAGTTCAATTTCACCTATAGTCACTGCTTATCAGTTGATGACTCGGTAAACTTTTTGGATTCTGCATCCTCCCTGGAACTTGGAAGGTCATTTTCATTTTCCAATTTTACTTCGTTCCTCCTCCGTAATTCAAATTCATCTCCCTCATTTGAAGGATCTGCCAAACTAGTCGACTCTGTAGCGATTCCACCAGCTTCAGGTGATGTCTCCATTTCCGCATCCTCATCTGATTTTTTATCCTCGGATTCACTACCCTCAGTACTGCTATCATTTTGATTAGCTAGAGTTAAGCCACCTTCATCTGCCTCCGTTTTCAATTCTGCGTCCCCAACTGCCACCTCTGGCTCAGCAGGACGCTGTTGGATGGGCACTGCATCACTAATTACTTGGCCGGTTTTCAATCTTTCCCTGTATACTTCCATTTCACTTCTATATCTCTCCTTATCCTTCAGACCTCGGTCTTGGTATACCTGAAATTCAGATTTCATGGATCAAATTAGAATGTCCAGTTCTCAATATTATCAGAAACATCCTAGTTTTTGTTTTCTTAGTTCTTACAGCTTTTTCAGCCTCAGTTAATTTGTTCCATAGATCTCCAATCATTTTACTGATTTCTCTATCCTTCCCTGGATGGAGTGGCTTAAGCCTCGCATGCTGCTCTGCAAAAAAGAAATTATATCCACTCCTATTTGGCTTTGGATGTGTAGGGTCTCTCTTGCTCAATTTCTTCCTACGCCGGTGACGGCGAACACCCCTTGCATTGCTGTTCTCGGCAACTCCACAATATTGTGGTGCTTGGGCAGTGGTCTGTTCAGGAGTATGATAGAGGACACCTTTTAGCTTTGCAGAGCCCACAGTGACAGTGACAAAATAGCCATACTCAAATTTGCCATCGATTACTCCGACAACAGTTGGACTTGTTGGTGAGGACAGACCTAAGGCAGTCAAGGGAAGCAACCAATAAGTAATCACACAAACCTTCATATCTATCATACATAGAAGAATCATAAAACAATTAATTCATTTAAATATAAACTATGCTCATAGAGATATTGTTGCAACATATATCCAGGAACCACGAAAGAATGCTAGTTGTCTCCCCTCCGATCCCAATGAAAAATGATCCTCATTGGTTGGATGTTCCCAATCTCAAGCTCATTGAGCTCACTAGTTGGTGTCTTCCTCTGTTTAGAATGGATGATAAGAACATGTTTTACCTATTATAGAAGGCAGCAAAAGAGTAGGACTCCTCATGGAAGCAAGTTGATTATTGTAAGCAATTCAGGTTCTGATATATATTAGTTACAACTCACCATTGCTTCTCCTACGCTTCCGAGCAACCGCCTGAGTTTCAGGATATGACATCATAGGGTCAATCAACTTCTCAGATGGAACTGATGTTGCAGGTGTGTGCGAAGGAGCTGCAAAGTAAATTATGACAGATGAGAAAGCTTGGAGAAAAGAACAGAAGAAACAACTAACATATGTCCCATGTACAGACCAGTTGGAAGACAGCTCCATCCTTGAGATCCAAAGAAATAAATTTGCTCATAGTGATGTAATAGAGATATGTAATATTTGCGCAGTACAAAAGATGCATTTGTGGCTGTAGAGGGGAAACTAAAAGTAGCAGTTACTTCTCTCCATCTCCTATCTGCAATCACCTGCAAGTAAGCACGCATTAAGCACTGGTTGTAAACTTGTAATAAACTTTTGTGATTTAGAAAACAAGAACATAGGACAGGTAATCTATTTGTTTTTGAGATTTAAAAGGATGTTGGGGCATTATGTCAGATGTTTTAGTATATACATAGGGATCGAGAAAAAGCATCTCAACTTATCCCTGGAAAAATATCTTGGGACCACATTGTGCATGCTATAAACCACATAATGGCAGTACAGGGAGATAAAATCTAGGTAAGCCACATAATGGGCCTATTCGGAAATAATGCATACATCCAGTGCAAAATGGTGTAATTAATCTGTTATTCCTATTTGCTGCTTTGTGCAACTCCCTTGTGACAGTCCTCATAGCAAAGTGCAAATATATTATGAGAATAGATCAAAATGATTTAAAGGGCTCTTTGCTTGCCTGCAATTAGGCAGGTCCAATTGCAGGCATCCAAACGCGTGCATCCAAAACAACCGTTTGGATGCCTGCAATTGCAACTGCACGCTGCATTTGAACTACAAGAACGAGTCCAAATCTTTTATTGGGATTACACGCAAAATTGACTGCAGAACCTATTATAAGATATGTTGCAATTAGAAGCAACCCTCAAGGAAGTCCCCTCACCACACTCTGACCATTGAAATTTAATATCACTGTCACATATTAAATAAATATAAATTACTTTAAAAAATAGTAAATATAAATTTACTAACAATATATATAATTACTATAATGTAAAATAAACTTTATAATATTATAGTACTATAATAATTATTGTTATAATGTTAGCAATATAACTATTATTATGAACATAACATACTTATTTTTTATTTTGTTATTATTATTATTATATCATTATATCCTAATGAATCTCATTATAATTTATAACAGTATTATATTAATAATCATAATTAGTTTATAATAATATGATATAGTAATTATTAATAATTATAATAACACATATTATAAATATATATTATGTTTTTAATAATATATTATCAAAATATTTTATAGTGATATAATTAATATAATAGTTATCATAATAATCCAATAGTAATTTAATAATATCTTTAGTTTTATTATGATTATAAAAATAAGATGATAACTATTTCTTGGGGTAAACTTACCAGATCATTTGCAAGGTTATTATCTCTTTCAGCATTATACAACCAAATAGTTGCCATTGTAGTTGCAGTTTCCAATTACAAAAAATAAAACAAAATCAGTTTTTGCAGCTGCAACTCCAATTGCAACTGTACTTGAACTCAATGCAACTGAATTGTAGGCAAATAATCAGTGCTTAAGAACAAGATATCACAATATGAAACACTGCAGTGAGACATTCTCTATGCCATCGGATAGGCATGCTTTCTATGCTTCAAGATAGCCACTAATACTAAAAGAAACTTTTGCAAACACCTTAAAACATTTTACCACCTTTTGCCACTCTCTAATCTCTCATATTTCTAAGGATGGTGAGACATGGAGGGATATGTCCCTCAACTACCGTTCCTTAAGCATTGACTTGTTTATTAATATCAAAAAATAAAAGGAAATAATAGCTTTTCCTTGATATGACAACCTAAAGCAAGGATACTCAAATTTTTGGCCTTTCTTGTTGCAATTTACTTAGAAAAATCTAGGATATTTGATTTTCTGCCCTCACATATTCTTGGAGAGTCCAATCTTTTCATTATGTTTAACAATGCGTTAAGATATTTGGTTATGTAGATATTTAATCGTTATGCAAATTGAGAAAATCAAGATGCAATTTATAAAATTACTGATAAAATTAGATCATTTGGTAGCAGAAAATCCTATAGATTAAAAAAATTGAAGGAAAAAATTGATCAGATCATCAAAGTGTTTTCTTCCAACACCAAGGAGCTTGAACATAAAGAAACAGACATTCTTGAACAAAACTATAGATGATGAGAGATAGATAGCTAGAGAAAGAAAGAGAGAGAGAGAGAAATTTATTAGCAAAAACTTTTTGAGGTTGTCCATTCAGCAGAGCACAAAGCACAAAACATCATATGAAACAAACTACCATCAGTAAAATTCTCATCTGCAAGGAAAAGTGAAATTGAAAATCTGAAGAGCTTCGAAATTAGAAATAATAGTCATAATCTACATATAGTACAAGAAAGGAATAGGATAATAAAAGGCGCACTGACTAACAAGCACACCTGTGCTTGAATACATCAACACCCACAAACACCAAGGTAACATACACAACCAACTCAGATGGAAATAAACTCTTTCTATTCTTGACATAGGTATGCAACTATTTGACAGTTGCATTGCTTTAAAACTGCCTTTATTCATTTGAAAATAAGTAATTTACATTTGTCTGCACTGAGCATGTTAAAGGTCTGGGAGACTGGATATTATATCACTTCTTTTTTTGGAAAAGATATCATATCATGAACTGCAATTGTCAAAAAAGAATTCTGTTTCGCTAATGCAACCACTTGAAATAACAGAAGCTAGAAATCAATTCTTTGTAGCCACAAGAAAAATCAAAATCCATTTCATAAGGTGAAAAACATAATACTGAATTGATAAATTCTGCTACATCAAGGATACCTTCTCCCTAGTTTTATAAGATCCATAGTTTCTCCCCCAAATATATCCTTAGAAGGGACAAACAAAGTTTCTCCCCCAAATATATCCTTAGAAGGGACAAACAAACTATGTGATCCTCCCTCTTCCTATCATAGTCCCATTTCCTTTGCCACTTTGAGCTAAAAGAAGAATGTCATTCCCTCCAACAAATCTCTTCTTGCTCATGAACCCAAAAAACCGTCTTTGCTCATGCTCACATTTACAAGCAATTAAGCTTCAGTATTTTGTATCATAAGGGATTTTTGGCTTAAATTTGATATTGCAATTAACATTAAATTTTAAGTCCTTAATTTGAATAAAATATAATACACAAATAGAAATACCTAAAATATGATAAAGGAAAGATGTAGTAAAAGAAATGCATTGCAATAGCTGTTAGCATCCAAGATGACAAAAGATCCTCTTAACTGAGCATAAGATGTTTAGGAAAAAGGATGGACTGCAACAAGGGAAAAGGATTTTGTCATGGATACTAGCAAGTAAGAAAGCATATAAAATTATAAATATATCATTTTTAACTGGGAGTAGCCTTGTACGTATTCTTCTTTTTTTAACACTGTACACTTTGGTCATAGAATATGTCAGGATTTCTTGGGAAAGGCTAAATCCTACACTTAAGTCTCTATGCATCTATGGATAATACATCTATTTTGAGATCATTGCAATATTGTAGTGCATTGTTCCAACATCTCCTCAAGGACATGGTAACAAAGCAAGGGACTGTCCTCATCACCTACATGACCCACATTTTGTATTATCTAAGCAGGCCAAGTTATAGAGGTTTATTTGCACTAAGAAACAAGGTTGAGACTATGATTTTCCTTTGGGAGTGGGGAGCCAAATTTATCATTATTATAACTCATAATTAGTATCTACTTGACTACATTGACTCGATGATCAATGTGGTTAAAGAAAAACTATTTGAAGTTGTTATTATCTTTTTCAACTGCTGAATAACAGAAAAAAAAAGAATCTCAAATAATCACAGGGTCTACACTGTGACCATTGTAATACTTTGAAATCACATGGTAGATATGATAAAAATGGGCAAACATAATAAAAGAGAGGGAAAAATGACAACAAATTGGTGCATCATAGAAAGAATTTTGGATCTAAAATGGTACACCCTCTAGTTTCTGCCTCTTGACAAAGATGTATAGAAGATATAGTAGTAGCAGTGTCTCTTGATGAAGATTGATGAAGATGGACACAGTAGTAGCAGTGTCTCTTGATGATTGATGAAGATGGATACAGTAGTAGTAGCGTCTCTTGATGATGATTGATGAAGATGGACATTGTAGTAGTAGTGTCTCTTGATGAAGAATAATGAAGACGGACATAATAGTAGCAGTAATGTGTCTTGATGAAGATTGAGGAATATGGAAATAGTAGTAGTAGTAGTAGTATGTTTCTTTATGAAGATTTAGTAGTAGCAGTAGTAGTTGTGTCTCTTGATGAAGATTGATGAAGATGGGCATAGTAGTAGTAGTTGTCACTACTTTAACACTTGGACTACCTTGTTTGTCCAGAACTCCCTGTTGTAGGGATTAAATCTTTTATAAAAAGATAGGAGAAACTCAGAGCATGGGTAAACCACTTTGATTTAGATATAGAAATGTTACCCATAAGAAAACAGATTGTAAATTATTCCATCAGATAACTAATAACTAAACCCCATGCAGTGTTTGTATATCAACAAAATCGCACTCTGCCCCACAAGAACTGATAAAATTCACTTTCTTAGTTCAGTTGGAAGGGATTTTGGGCTCCAATGTGATGCATATATTTTGACATTTGGGAGCTGATGGTGAAGTATATTTAGGGGGGGGACTAGTATGCGTTTATGTGTGGGATCTGCACTAAACTAAGACTGTTTTAGAGAAAGGTGGGCCATGAGAGCTGGAAAGGAGTGGAGCAGGCGGTTATTACAAAAGATGCCCTCCAGCCTCCACTTGGCTTTGCCACTACTTGGCAAGAAGATTCTGTCCAAAATTGAAGCACCAGTGTCTTACCACTGCGGTAAAGATCACTAAGATACAATACTATACCAATATGCCTTATGCCTTTTGCTGGTGGCATGGCATTAATGTGATGATATGCCATGTGTCATTATGTACCAGTTCGGAGGGGTAAACCGACATCAGTATCCTATCAGTGTGATACAATAAAATCCAGTAGATACCGGGACTTAATCCTTGATAGTAGCCCTTGATTGCTTATTCATTGCCTGAAGAAAGGGGCTGCACCAGCACATCCTCATGCAATGAATAACTCCTATGAAGAGAATTTCCTGCAAATTCTCATCAATGAATCTGCAGGACACTATACAGGCAAGAGAATAATATGGAGAGGACTGTGTGAGCCTCGTCATCTCCCTTGACACTTCTTTTTCATTGCATATACCAAAATCCAGGACATTTCGATCCATCAGTACATAATGAATCGTCTAATAATGTTTACGGTTGTTCGTTTACTATTCATTCTCTCAAAAGAGCCAAATCTCTATAAGTTACCAGTGGTATCTGCAAATCTTTCTTGAACCCATAGAAGAGCCTACCATTTTGTAATTGTTTGGCAATTTGCAAACTTATTGGGTTAGAAGGGGTGCATTTTGTTACTTTTGATCTCCTTGACATGAAACTTCTCTTGAAACATATTTTCTTTGTTTTTGAGCTTGCACCTTGTCACTTGGTAGTATGTTGTCCACTGTCTCTTACTTGGACCATTATGATGAGAGATTTGGCACTCTGTTGTTTTTTTTTTGTTGTTAGAATAGATTGCTGTTCAGTAGTCTTTTTGGCATGATATAGACAGCATGCCACTAATCATGCATACAACAAATAGAGAGCAAATGTAGTCTAAATAATATGCAAAAAATCAAAAAAAAAAAAACTGTATTACAAAAAAAATCCTGGAGCTATGACCTTAACATTCTATGATTCTGGATCCAGTTAAAATATATTGGCTGCAGTGCCTTGTGATAGAAAAGAATCAGCTGTTGGTCTATAATTTCAAAACCTGATATAGTTATCCAAATTAATAAAATAATTGTAAAAACAAAGTAACAGTACATTATATCAAAATTATTAGTGGAGCTCACCAAGTGCATACTCTTACCACCATCCAAAAAGAAATGAAGAGGAAAAGATGTTCAACATGTGCCCACAAAGAATTTACCTTTAGTCCCTAATTTCCAAGCCAATAGGCATACAGACATGCAAATGCTGAAGAAGAACCATTCAATGATGATCAGTACTGATCCTTATGCAAGCTATAATAAACTGTTGGCAGGAGAGTATCATAGTAATCAAAAACCACTAGCATTAAAATGGAAAAGTGAATTAGGGCTATGAGGTACCGTATAAGTAATCATTTTGAACCATCTGATCATAAAAAACTTTTGATTGGATTTTTGGTGTTGAACTTAAGCTATTCGTACAATGAATAACTTAAGATATGGTTAATGTAAGATAGGGAAGATCATACTTGAAAAAGATTTCACTCAGTCTCTTCCAAGCTTAAGCTATACGAATGATGAATCTTCCATCTTTGCCATTCCAAATGATTTGAGCTTAAAGTTCACATCATGTGATGCAAGCTTTCCTACCACTTCAAAAAATAAAATATTATAAACAGACAGGAAAAAAGTCAAATATTTATCACCAAACTCCTTAGTGGGCTGAAGCTAGAAAGTTTTAGACCAACCATTATTCAAGCCAGCGTCCCTTGGATGATAGATAACAGCAGCAGTGAACATATAGTAGTTCTAATAAGAATTAATAGATTGCGCAGCGAGGGGGAGGGCCATCCATAAGCAAATTTCCAGTCTCCACTCTATACCACAAGATCTTATTAATATTAAACATATTCACCGATTGACTGCCCCTCACTGATGTTGGTGAAGCAGAAATCTTATGCACTGCCTTATTGGCATTCGCACGTTCATTTAAGAAATGCAACTATCTGCCCATTTTCCTAGATTAATGTGTTGTGAGAAAATTCTAATTTTTAAATATTACACCAGTCATGACTATAAATAAGTTACCAATATCAGTATGTTAAAGACATTAATTGTAACATGAAAAGCTAATCTGTCATTTAGAGAAACATATAGAACTTGAATATGGTGAGATTGACAGCAGGTATAAAACCTAGTAAAAGATAATGACAGTGAACATTGCATACAACACAAGAGAAACTACACTTGGTAAGGGACTGCCCGGATGAAAAAATAGGGAATAAATTACATTATTGGTACATGCCATGCACATGGTAATATAAGGACAAATTCAATAAAGGAAAGAATTTCTAATACTTCAAATCTTCCAGACATATATATCATTTATGAGTGTTTCAGATTTTCCATTATGATAGACTAAGATAATAAGATCATTATTTAGCAAGCACGCAGCCAATGTCAATGTGATTTCTCCAATTCATTGTTGAATTGATATTCTGCACCTTACAGTTACTGAGACACAAACTTCAGAAACAATGGTATCATTCCACAGATATTAAGCCATGCCAATTTAAAATATAAACTAACTAATAAATCAGTACCAATAATAAGGAGTTGATGAAGATCTAGTTTTTATTGAATTCATACCTTTTCAATACCTCCTCGCGATGTAACCTCCATAAAGAGTCGATGAAGATCTAGTTCCCTTCCGCCTATGGTTGGCACCCTAGAAAACAAACATCAAAAACACCATTTTTAAGGTCAGAGATGATATATGAACCCATATTAGCAAGAGAAAAAAAAATATAACAGTCCTTATTGGTCAAACAAGCAAGAATCTTTTGGTCATCCCCTTTATTGACATATAAAATCAACTAAAAAATAATACATGCACCAAGGTTTGAGCAGTATGGTGCACATGTTAATCATGTAAGAGAGGACTATCAGAGTACAGGTTCTTGGTCTGTGCTGGATAATGTGTGCAAAGATGGTAGTTGCATTAATTCCTGTTGCTTTATAAAATAAAATATCATGAATATACAGGGTAAGATTTCAGCCCCTAGAAGGATTGGGGGCAGAGAAAAGAAACTGTTCCCATGGTTTTGTAATTTGTAGACTAGGAGATTTCCTTACTATAGAGCAAGATGTTTTTCATTCTTTGTAACAAATTATAAAAAGTTATCCTTAAAATGTATAAACAAAACAAACATGATACCTTAGAATGTAAAAATTTCATCATGGTCCTAATTCACCAACTTCTCTACATCCCTCAGTACTTGTAAATCATTTTCCTTGTGTTCTACTATTTTATGCCTTGTGTCAACTATCTCCAGAACTTTGCTCTTTAATACCGCAGCCAACAGTATCAACAAAATCACAAACAAGAATTTGAAAGAAGACTTAAGAAAACACAAATCTATTTAATATATATATCTGTTTCATTAATATGTGGTGTTGCAGCACCTATAGTTTGTAATCAATTACCCAAACAAGCACTCAATTATAATCACCCTGTAGAATTAGGAGTTATTTTCCTTAACTTTGGGTGTTACTATTAGATGTTAGGAGAACGACATGGTTTTCTTCTAAAGTAGTCTTGGGAAATACCTTTGTTTAATTTAATACGATACTACATGGTTGATTAGTAGTTAGGCTTTTCCTCTTCTATCTTTTCCTTTTTCTTCTTGTTTGTGTGTGTGTGTGTTTTGGGGGAAGGGAGGTGGTTACAGGCACAGAAATAATTCAGTTCTCATAAGAGCTGACTAGTCAATGACTAAATAAAACGAAAAGCGGCACACGGCTTTTTTTCATTAATTCAAGGACCATCTTTCAAGGAATTAGAAGGGAAAGACATTTCTGCATAAGATAAATTAGGAAATAAAGGTGGTTAAAGTGGGTGCGGAGATACAACACCACGCCAGGTTGCCCATGATGCATAAGTGGACAACTGGAATAGTGTAATTTAGGTTTGAAAGCAATTAATTTTTTTTGCTGTTCTCAAGTCCTGAGAGCTGAACAACAAATAACAAAACCAAATTTATGGGAAAATGCTTGATTAAAAAATTCACCCTAGGATTTTTAGGTCTAAGCTGAGAAATCTGTAGTAGATTTGCTGCCATAATTTAGTAAGTAATGAACACAAAAATGAACAGAATGCAGCAAATTTAATTTTAGAAATCACCAACAGCAGAAACAGGAGTGCAACTTAAGAGAAATAATGAAATATATGCACATATCAAATCTAACAAACCATAAAGTAGAGATTTAGTATTCATTGATTGAAATCTGATAGCAAACTAAACAATATCAGCAGAAAAAAATAATGGAGCATGATTAGAAGATGAAGAAGAAAGAGTTTGATAGACATAGAAGGAACAAGCAAGAGGGGAGAAGGGAATTTATTAGACCAATCAACCACTATCCCTTTCCAATTTGAGTCTCTGTAGGATGCAATTACAGCAGATAGACTCAATCATTATGTAAAAACTTTATACAAGCACCTAGTAAACTAATCCTCTCACCCATTACATCCTGCCTTGATGCACAAAAGTAATTTTCAAAAATTGTTGCATTAATCTCCCCTTCCTTTAGAAACTCAAACCCCTTGAGTTAGGGAAGGGACCCAACAAGCCACCTCCACCCAAGCTGCCACATTCTAGAAGGAATATCCTGACGATATACTTTAACTTCATTGGTCGAAGATCCTTGGTGGGTACTTCTATCATGCTAAGGCCTCCATGCTGGAAGGAGTATGTCTCTGAAAAGCTATCATGCTGCAACTTTTAGTCGAAAAGCCATGGTCATCCTAGGAATATGTGACATATTTTAACTGTCATCACATCACACTACACAATCCATGGACCCTCCAATGAAATAAGTGACCATACACCGCTCATGGACTTTTGGATTAGTCATTGCGCAACCTAACCTTATAGGGATTAGGTTGTGACTCAATCTTCAGCTTCAACATATAAAAAGCATCTCCAGGGATTACATTTAAGCAGTTACCACAACTAATCACTAATTTGTAGCTGTCCCTTACATCGTATTCTCATCTAGAAAATATTGCTTCACCTCCAATCTTCATAATCATCTTCATGATGTGGAGTCAAAAGAGGTTGGAGAATAATGCAATGAAGTATTTCATCATCCTCACTGCTGACACTCTTTTCTTCATCACTTTCTTCTGCTTAGGCAACCACTTTGGCCTTCTCTTCGAGGCTAGTGATGGAAATAAGTAGGCCTTATCTGCAAGCTTTATGTGCCAATTCAGGCATTATACAGAGAAGTGATTGTATCCTTTGCGAGTGATGCATTAAATTTTCACCCTAGATTTTGAACTTGCACCCTTCTCACTGTTCATGACTTCATGTGCCTTCTTGATATCAACTATGGAGGCTATTTGCATCTTCAGTTAGCTTAATCCTAGTGTTAGACATTCAAATCTCAAGAAATTTTAAAGAAAAAGTAAATGTTAGGACTGATCTCTTTGCTTCTTGATTTACAATTTTCATAGAAGCCATAAATGTGTAAAACTTATTAATAGTTAGTTTGGAGGAGATTTCAGGTTCAAACCCAGCAATACATTCAGAACAGAACATCCTCAACCCATGGAAACTTGAATCTAGTTGCTAGGGTATAGAGCTGATTGTTAGGAGTCATGAATTAATGGGTCATGGCCGCTTTTAATTTGATCCTATAGGTGGTAGCGTAATGCAGCTACAGATGTTTGGTCCACCATATATACACCATATATATGCTGTCAACCTCATTTCAGCAAATAAAAATCAACACTCCTCTGCATGTCGATACCACTCGAAGTAGCTTTAAGACCATAAAATCTAATCTAGGAAGACCTAGAGATCACTATCCGTCATGAAAATCAATCATCTGAAGTCTTGCTACATGGAAATCTAGATCACTGCCCAATTTTGATGTCTTTGAGCTCTAGGATTTTCAATTTAAAGGATCATTGATAGAAGAGTTTTTTTTATGTCATCTGAGGAAGATTTTACTAATATCCTCTCAAAGATGGGCAACTTGTTTCAAGACCTCATAGTATTGGACAAAGGCCTCAAACCTATTGTTTAATGTGGTTTTGGAGACCATGGTGGGAAACTGAGAAAAGAGACCCAAGAAAGAAAGCGAAAGAAGGCGAAAGAAGCAGCAAGGGTGGCCCAATACCAACTGATGCAGGACCACTAAAGGTTAGCCTGCAACGCATAAAAGGACCCCCTAGAGTAGGAACAACTTAGGGTTTAAAATAATTTCGCCGCTTGCTATCTAAATCCAAAGAACAAGAAAGTAAATAACAGAATCAATAATATGTAAATGATGTACCAAAATTTCTGTGCTCAGATTTTTGTAGAGGGAAGATGACTGCATAAAGAACCTAAGAGATTTAGAGCTTAACTAAAAACCCATTATAGTTTTGCAACCAGATTCAGTAAACAATGAACATAAAAATAAACTGAATAGAAAAAAATCAGTAGCAAATTGCAAATAGAACAAAGAATAAACGAGTAGAATTAGAGGAAAAAATGAGAGATTGATAAAGATTGAAGGAACAAGGGATAGAGGAGAAGGGAAGGCTGAATCGTGGCCAAAGTTTTCTTTATTTCTTCTTAAAATTACATCAAACTTGAACACCCAAAATGCTCTATAAGACCAATCATATTCTTATCCTTCTAATCTAAGTCTACCTAGGACTTCTTTGTGGTATCTACACTCCCCTCCAAAATTGCCATGACCAGACATTTGTTAAGAACCAATTAAAAATCCCAAGTAATCTTGACACTGCAGCAAACATTGTACAAGGTACACCATCTCGGTACCGGGCTCTGTACCAGTGCCACCCTATCGCTACGTTGGCACGCCCGATATGGAGGTCGGTTCGGCATACCAAGTGTCGGTATGCCTCCCATACCGTATACCGTTACCAAACCGGTATGGTACGGTACGCTCCGTATCACTCGGTTTGGTACGGTATGGCATACCATGATTGTACATGCTACAACTATGTAAATATTTTATTCTTTTTGA
The DNA here is from genome assembly GCF_051530095.1 of Phoenix dactylifera. Classification (NCBI taxonomy): domain Eukaryota; kingdom Viridiplantae; phylum Streptophyta; class Magnoliopsida; order Arecales; family Arecaceae; genus Phoenix; species Phoenix dactylifera. Next base: position 32,689,860 of record NC_143193.1, on the reverse strand, counting down.
GTAAATATGCTCTGTGAATATTAAAAGTTGTTTTCTATTTTAGTTTAATATGATAGAAAACAAAAGGCATGGTAGAATGGGTCAACAAAAAGACCTACATTTGGTAACTAATATTGCCACAAGACACATGAGGCTCAAATAAACACTAAATCGTGGCCATCTAGTGAATCATTGGTTATGAACTTATGATCTTATTCTATTCTGCGACAAAACATGTTGTCGGCCCAAGATTTCCTCCCTTCAGCTTCAACAAGCAATTGAAGCCCTCCATCATGTAAACACTTGATCAAAACACCCCCTAACCTGATTCTTTCACCCATTATGGTTTCTATTTGTGTGCCTGAAACAATCTTCAAGCATTGTTGCATCATGACCAACACTCAGGTGTTTGAATAATTAAAGAAACATTTTTCTCTTTTTTTTCGCTAAAGAACATTTTTCTCTTTTGTTATTTATTTTTGCAGGGGGGTGGGCAGGAGGGGGGTGCAGTGGCAGGGGAGTATCTTCAAGAGTAAGGGAAGGAACCCTTGCCACCCCATCACTTCCTCTCTAAGCAAATCTATTGATGATTTCATTCCAAAAAAGGAAAATTGTATGTATAACAATATATAGATACTTCCAAAAAACCATGTTCTTGTCTTCCTTATTTACCTTTTTGAGGCATCATAGATCCAAATTACTTCAGCACATCAAACCAAAATTCTTTTTGGTATCAGAGCAGAATCTCCAAGTGCTTTATAAATTTGTCTATCCTATGTAGAACTTCGTCATATGAGGAATCATGACACAAACTATCCACAAAGCAAACATCAGTCCTTAAAGATGGGGAAAATGGTTTCTATAGGGAGTGTAAAATATCATAAATTATTAAGGCCCCGTTTGGCAAAGCAGTCCAGTTTCCTTTTAAACTAGAACCAACTTCAACATCCAAAATGTCTAAAATCAGATAAGAAAGGACAGTTCACATTTTATTTAATTAGGTGAAGCTTGTTATATCATTCATCTAAAATGTCTCACAAGTAAATATCAAAATATCTACGAGGTACTATCTATGTGGCATTAGCTGACTGTTCAACTAGACAGAACCCATATGCAGTAGGAGCAAAAAGGGGAACCAATCAGAATTAATTGAATATAATGTTCATATAATAAACCACCTAAATTATTAAATAATACCACGACAACCAGCGCTTGACTAGATTTCCAGAAAGGCCTTAGCCATAACATTTAGATCTTCCCTGCTAGAAAACTGAAGGTTTTTCTTCACAGAGTATTTTTCTTACAAGCAAATTCCGATAACTGAAACCGAACTTTGAATTCTTAAATTTAGATTAAAATTGCAATATAAATTTAAATATAGAATAAGTAGAAGATTTGAACCATAGTAATAGATAAAACCAATCAGAATTTGTTGGATAAACCAACAGTTGTAGAATGCAACTAAGGCATTCTGAGAAGAATGCACATTAGCTACAAGTTCTTGGATTCTCAATATTATCCAAATGAAATAAAATTCAGCCAATCAGTCTGATTAACTTTGTTAAGAATTTTATATGCTTTATGGAATGATTTATCGTATCATCCAATCACTAGTCTTCTATCAATATTAAGATCAAAATTAACATTTTTACATTGTATTTGAGTGTGTTAAAACCACATCAGTTCTTAAATTTAGTATTAGGCATCTGAGCATACTTTCTTCATATCTAGTATTATATTGGTGATAATGTGGTCTAAATTAATCCCTTACGGACAGTAATCGACTCTTTCATTAGTTATGAGCACATACAAATATTGACTACTCGAAAAACAAGTGGAAGTTCACTTGACTTCCTTTCTCATACAGCAGTTTTAGTTGATATCTCGCCTGGGAAATAATTTTCAAATCTGCATTATTGATGTGCAGCTTTTAACTGACTAAATTAAGAAACCAAGCTGTTAATCCATGATTATCTTTTACTAAACTAAGTTTTAACATTAAAATATTCTCTCTTTTTTATTCTGTTGCATATTATTATTCAAATCTTCTCTTCTATTGGTAGAGTTTCTGAATTCTGATGCATCAAGGTATCCTGCAGGTGAAAGAACTAATCTCTGCCTAAAAATGATGAGATATTCTTTTTCTTTGCAACAGTTATCCATGAAGATGAATGATGTTTCAATGCTGTGATCAGAACAATGAGATATTTTAACACTAGTTTAGTTATAGCATTTGGGAGTCAGGACCTTGCATGACACATTATATAAAATTTCCTCTTCAGGACCCATCCTTCTTTAAGGACTTCTCCAGCCTTCATTAACCTATTAAAAACAACCTTTTGAATCTTTCCGAAAGACATGCAGGTTAAAGGTATGTTAAAGTGGAGAACTTTGCTGATATCAAGATCACTACTGATTCTATTTCATCCATCTAATACAACCATTTAAGAATACTTTGATATCTAAATGATCTCCTAGGATGCCATTTTAAGATGAAAGGTCTTGGGGAAATAACTTTATTAGGTCCTGCTCTTATTAACTTGTTAAAGTCATTCCCCTGCCATATACATATTCCACCATTATATATATCTCTTGGGAGACAAACTAATAAACAACAATGAACAACTAAGTAAATTTGAGCAATACTATGAAGTTATGGGTGATGGTGATCAAGCAAATAAGAAGAGCAACGAAAATGAACTCCAAAATCCATGTGGATTACCAGAAAAGTCTTGACAAAGGAATTTGTGCCCTCTATTGAGTGGAGGTCATAGTTGTGACCTCCGTGTCTAGATTCCGAACTGCAGCTTAATGGCAGGAGCAGCATTGTTTTGTTTTCAGTTGTGGCATGATATACATAACACAGAGGCTTGGAGTAATGACACATGGATCCATGAATGTCGCTGTTTAACAATTAACTCATTTTTAAAGATGATTCTGTTCAATACTTGAAGAGGTAATGGGTGTACATAAAATAGCAAAAAATGATTTAAAAGGCAATTCATGAACAGAACAATATTTGTCGGTTACACACTGGACTAGTGTAGCAGTTAGGGCTCTTAATGCAACAAATTATGATTCAACTGGTAAAGATAAAAACAGCAAAGAGTTATTACGCATAAAAATTTAAAAATCATAAAGCAACAATAATCCATATTCCCTCAATTAACATCTAAGAAGAACTTTGTCTTTGTATCATCAACCATTATCAAATAGATTTTTCTATGTTTGACCTAACAAAATTGTGAAAAGCAGAAGCTATCGTCCAAAAGGATGGTGCAGTGCAGACACAAACAACTGGGAAATTTATGAAAGACTTGTTAATGTAACACAGACCTTTTACTTCTCGCTTAGGACATATGCCTGTTTACATGGGGAAAGGACATGAATAAATGCATAAAGAATTTCAGATAGGCTAGAAACATGACCAAAAAAACTAGAACCAATTAGTCTAAAATCGAGCAAAATAAGAGGCATAACAGCCAAGAATATATCTGTCTTACATGAATTTAGTTCCTAACGTAGCATGCAGCTTCTCAAGCGTTTCCCGAAACAACTCTGGATTGGCAATGACCTCTTCATACTTCGCCAGCGGCTTTGGATAGGGTATATAATTTGCAGGATCTCTTCCTTCCATCACCTGGTCCGATTCAGATCTTGACACCAACTGCTTTCCCTTGTCAGGATCCGCCGTATCTTTTCCCTTCTCAGACAACTTTTCTGCGACCCCAACCCTCGTCTCGCTCATCTCGTTCCAACTTTGATATCTACACATAAGCAACACGATTAAATAAGAAACTTGACCCAGACAAACATCGCAAGGAAATCATGCTCCGGTGATAGGAGAACCAAGTCGAGCACGAGATCCAGAACGCAATATAGAAACTGGTTGCGGCTGGCCGGTCACGGTGAAAAATTGTGCAGGTGAACCCGGAAAGCCATAGAAACCTTCAAGAAGCTCCGAGACAAATCGAAACCCCATGGTATCAAGACACTGATCTCTACAAGAACTCTAAATCCTTCTTCAGGCCCTTCTTTCCTTGATGGGTAACAAGGACGCCTGTTCTGCCTTCTTTCGGCGGGAGGACATGTTCAAATTCCTGAATCCCATTAATCCAATCTAAACCTAATATACCTCACCACAAATCTAACTTGAGATCAATAAAAAAAAAAAAGTTTGTTTTGACACCAAGGGGATCATTAAAATAAAATATTATCACATAGCAGTCAATTTCCAAATTATTATTTGTTTACTGTAACAGAGCAAGGAAACTAGTGGCTTTGTCAATGGAGGCAGGGAGAGAAAAAGTAAAGCACTCACATTATAAAATATAATAAACATGAGCACCCATTTATCTTCTCCAACATTACCCAAAGCCAAAGGAAACATGCACCCGAAACTAACGAGGGGAAAAAAAAGAATAAAATAAGATTTGAATACCAACCCTTAACTAAACATGCATTTCTACAATGAGAGCCCGACCCAAGATTTTGGGAAATGAGGATAGAAGGGAATGGTCACTTAAGGAAAGAGAGGAGGAGAATGCTCCCATGTATTGTGCCCTCTCTTTTGGGAAATACATTTATTACGGGATGGAAGGAGGTCAGATATTGTGAGGTTGCCAGAGATTAGAAACAACGTGTCGCATTCAGGCCTTAGCCCCAACGGCAACACCCCTCGTCACGAGGATAACCACGGGTGTCATTTTCGATCCGTCCGCATAACATTTTCCATGCCACCGCGTTCTTCGCTGAGCGAGCGGACGGGATCCGTTCCTAGGGCAAGACGGGATTGCAGATATTTGTCCGCATAATACTTTTTTATGCGTTCGTCCGGTTGGGATAGATGCCGGTGGGGCTTGGGGAGGACGTGGTGTGCGGTTGCGGGAAAGCTTAGAAAAGTTTAAAAATAAATGACGCATTTAGATTGTTGGACCGGGTCTGCCGCGACCCCTGGCACGCGCTGTGACAAAATGATGGTTTCTGCGATTTTTATTGATTTAGAAAATATTTGAGGACAAGCTTATCTACTAACGTTATTCATGGAAACTCTGTGTTGACTTCCAAAATATTTGAGGCTAAGCTTATCTACCAATGTTATTCATGGAAACTCTCTAAAAAATACATGACTCTTGCATCATGTTCCTCTGCCGTTTATGTAGCGTATGCTATTTTTTTTTTGGAACAACATTATAGATTGGCACAAAAATATCTTTATGTGATGGATACTCCAACAATCTTAAAATTCTAAATTAGATGCTAATGTGAGTTGATAGATCAGTTTATCTCGGTCAGCTTGGAAGACTGAAAAAAATTTAAGATAATGTATCAGATATGTAGTGAGAGAGATGTTTGAAACGATGGCTAATCTGTATTTTACCTTTTTTAAGAGAAAGCTAATCTATATTGTATTAAAAAGAGCAATTCTGCCTTATGCATCTCTTTTTTTTTTAATTATAATATTTATTGACTTTAAATACAATATTATTTAAAATCAATATTCTATAATATTCCAAATATTAGAAAAATCATAGCCACTTACTTAGATATCTCTCATACTTATCCTTTTAGGGGTTACATTTCTGTACTTATCTTTTACCCAACATTATCACTTTCACAATGCTATATGGTTAATCCAATTTGGGTTGTAATAATAATATGTATATGTGTGTGTGTGTTAGGACTTTTGATAACCGTTACATCTTCTAATAACTAAATATGCATTTACACATGCCTAGTGAACTAGTTTATAATATAAAAAATAGATTGAGTTTCTTTTGGTCTACAAATTTATTTTAAAAATAAAATGTTTTTTTCTTTTTTTAAGAAAGAAATGATATTAACTTTCTTTACATACATATTTTTTGGTAGAGCTTGCATAAATATTATTGAAAAATTAATTTGTAATGTCCTATGACCAGTATGTAAATCATATAACATAGTACCTAATGATTTTAAAATCATTGACAAGCTATCTAAATTAACAATCTATAATGGCGAACATAATATATATACACCTCTAGAAATACCTAAAATTCAAAAATCATATGTTTTGGAGACCTGTAACCTTCATGTCATGTAGGTATAAAATCAGCGAAATGAATTGCACTGCTATACAAAGATACATGCTAGGAATTATAAATTGAAAATCAATATCATTGATTAGATTTATATGACAAGAATAGTTTTGTCTAGGCCTAATATAACTACAGTGCTAAAAAAAACATTGGTATGTTTAAATTCCATAGTTTTTGCTGAATAGATATTAGCAAACATGCAATCAAAGTACTAAAATCATCCATGAAACATATATCAAACTGTCAAAACCATCCATTTTTACACTTATAATTAGTGTTTAATCTAGAGAGCACCCAAAAATATGATTTGGAGATTCACAATTGATTTGATAATTTATTATTTTTGTGTTTTAGTAAACATTAAAAGCATTTAACATTTGGTTGTCCATTAGGGCCCATCAGCTTACTGGAAACAAACTATGCACTATTAGAACTAATTGGATGATGCATTAACCGCCACCATAAGAAATCTGGTGGTAATCGCTTAGCTCCTCAAGGCTTCAGACCTTATTCCAAGGTGAACTCCAAATCTAGAGCAATTGACAACAAACCTTCACACCATCAGATCATCTGATGGTGCCATAACAAGTATTCCAAACCATTGGAATAGAAAGTCTTCTAGAAGGGCGAGAGTGGCAAGATAGCTTAGTTTAGTTAGCTTAAGAGATGCTTTTTGTTGTTCTTTCCGAACTACAAGGGTACCCTAGTATCCCTAGTTTCATAAGAGACTCAAAAGCCTACAAATACCTTCTCACTTGTACTCAAAATTGATCATCAAAAAAACAATAAAGCTTCTCTTTTTTCAAGTGCACTCTAATGTTCTATTTCTATATCACGACCGTGGTGAATTATAGGAAACTATAACACAGCTAGTTGACGGAGTTCTTATTAAAGTAGGGTTGCCCTAAAAGCTATATGCATATAGTTGTAAGTACTATTTGGATTGATACATGAATTTTTCTCTTCATGATCACTTAACATTATAGATTATGTGCTCCATATAGGCTATAAAGCCAAAAAAGGGTCCACAAATGCTTCAGAGGAGTTATCCAAGCGGTCAAGTATATATCGTAGAGACGATTAGATATTCCTAAGTTGGTGAATTATATTTGTTGCCCAAGAAGACAAACCAAGAGGGGGGGGGGGGGGGGGGGGGTGAATTGGGTTTGGATTAATTCTCGACCAATTAAAAACTCTGATTAGTAATTAACTAAATCTATTGCAAGCAAATTGGTTAAGTTACTAGATGAAGTGAATGACGAGAGAGAGAGGTCAGCGGCCAATACAAACACAAACCAATTTATAGTGGTTCGGAGCTAACCCTTGCTCCTACGTCCACTCCCCAAGCTTCACTTGGGAGTTCACTATAATCCCTTGGATTACAGCCGGTTGTTTTACAAGTTCCCAACCCAAATTATTGTTTTCGCGAGATCACAACGAACTCGGTCGATTTTCACAGGCTCACCGACTAGAACCTCCCGATTGTTTTTTCGGGATCACAATCGAACCCTTACACCGTTGGTTTTAACTTCGGCTCACCAACAAACCTTAAAACCCTTGATTCAATCTCCTGATTGAATCAAGTAAGAAAATAGTTTGGAAAAAGTTACAAGGAAAGCTTCTTAATAAGCAAATATTAATCAATATGAATAAAGTAGAGTTAAAAGCCCTCAAACAGATTTTGGAAGAGGAAGAAGGGGCTTCTCGAACTCTGAGTCTCCTCTTTGAGTGCACTGAAGATCTGATGTCAGAGGAAGAGCCTTGAATGTGAAGGAAAGACTTCTAGGAATGTATTGAATGCGGTTCTTCCTTCTTTTGCTTGACTTTTCTTTCAATTGACTCTTGGAAGTTGGAAAACACTTAATGCTCAGATGGAGTAACTCTCTTTATTTCTACTACTGTTCACCCTGGCTATTTAAGCAGTCCCCTTTGAAAAATAGTCGTTAGACACAGATTTGTAGCAGTTCTGCATAGTCTGCACTTTCTGACAATGTATCCGTTGGGGTCGGAGTCGACTCGCTCGATCTGGAGTCGACTCGGCTGTTGCTGGAGTCGACTCATGCTTAACTGGAGACAACTCGCCTACTGTTCAGGATTTGAATTAAAGTGCTGTCCCGTCCTGGAGTCGACTCGAGTCAAACCTGGAGTCGACTCGCCAATATCCGGAGATAACTCGGCACTTTTGGAGATGGCTCGTTCTCAGGATTCCAGAGATCTATGTTTCTGCATTTCTCTCTCGAGTCGACTCGGATCATCTTCGAGTCGACTTGGCTCTCAGAGCCCGAAAACTGATCCTCTGTCTTTTGAGTTGAACTGCCTCGGAGTCAACTCGCACTTTGTTGGGGTCGACTCGGCTGACTTGGGATCGACTCGCGTATTCTCGGAGTCGACTCGTTTACAGAGTCACTTTGTTTGGTTTTCTGCCTTTCAGTCCGCTTTTCTCTGAGAGTCGACTTTTGCATATTGAGGAGTCGACTCGCCAAATGTTGGAGTCGACTCGCATTCTTCTGGAGTCGATTCGGTAACAGGGTCTTGAAAATACTTCTTTGTCTTTCTGTCTGTTACTCCTTGGAGTCGACTCGGAACCGTCGGAGTCGACTCGGCAAGCATCGGAGTCGACTCGAAATCGTCGGAGTCGACTCGGTGACAGGGTTTGAAATTCATCTTTCTGTCCTTCTGTCTGTTCTCAGTCGGAGTCGACCCGTAGTGTACCGGAGTCGACTCGGGCTTGTGCCAGAACCTTTGAAACACTTGAAGTCGACTCGTAATCTTCCGGAGTCGACTCAAGCTTCAGACTTTGGCTTAATTGAGTTCAACACTTAGCCAAATGACCTTGAACAAAAGCTCGATGCTCTTAAATATAAATTCACATATATTTGCCTGAGACACTAGATTGAATTTATTAGTACAACATGAAATATACTCAAATGCTTTGAGCTCATCAAAATCAAATAGGGGTATAATCAATCACTCCACAATCTCCCCCTTTTTGATGATGACAAAATATTGAGTATTTGTAAAGTGAATTGCTCAACCAAAAGATGATTTATAGTAAAGTTTTGAAATGAATTCAAATGTCTAGTCATTTAATTTATCCAAAATTGAAAGGTATGAATCAGTAAATCCTGAAATTAGAGCTCCCCCTTTCATTTGGAATTATATAAGCCTTCATATCATGCAATCAATTGTTTGGCTTATATGTGTTTAATGAATTTGCTTTCTTAAGATTTCAGATTCTCCCCCTCAACATATGCATTCAATTTTGTTTAGGTTCTCTGAATTTTCTTTTAATGTCTTGAAGCTTTTGAGCTTAAAATCTTACTTTCAGAGAAAAAATCTGATAATTTGTTCTTGAGTATGATTCAACTAATCTCCGAATATCCCTTGAATAGATTCTGGAGATTACTCCTTGAGGAGCCCCAACAGAGAGATAATGAGCCTCGAGGTATCGAATCCACTAAGAACAAATTACTTTTTGCTTTAAGAATTTTCTTTTTAGTGATTCCCTTTACATTTCAATTCATCATATTTTCTTCCCCTTTTTATCATCATAGCAAAAAGGCACAAAACACAGAAAAGTATAAGAACTCAAATTGCACAGTTTTGAAAGGAAATTTCTTCTCATTGTATTAAAGTCAAATTTGAGTACAAGTGTGATTACATAACAGAAAAAGTCCTCAAGGGACTGTACATAAAAAAAAATACACTAGGGTTTTTTGTAGTGGAGGATGTGGCTCCCGTTCTCAGTCTATTAACTTGCATGACCAAGCTTATCCCCTCAGAGACGTTCCCTAGCTACTCGATGATCTCCGAGGTGGCCCTAGACTGTATCGAGGTGAGCTGGGTCACACTTTCTTGGAGGGTGTCAAGTTTGGAGATCAAGGCATTTGCTAGCCTTTCTGCACCCTGACTTTGGCTACCAAGCTCGTTTCTGATGCTATCTCGCATCTTTCTCGTGTCATCCTTTACGTCGCTAATATTCCAATATTGAGCTTGGACTAGGCTCCTGATGTTGTAAATTTCCTCCTTCAGGTCTGCAACCATCTTGGACACGGCTGCTAAGGAGGGAACAACATCAGAGGAAGGAGCACTGAGTGGACCTTGGAGCTCTCTCAACAAATCATCTCTCAGCTCTCTCACAATCTCCTGTCTCATCTCCCAGAGCTGCTCAGTGCTGATCCGGACTTCGAAAGGTTGCTGAGGTGGTGGAGCTGTAGATGGTCCAGCAGAAGTAGATGGAAATGGTGGACCAGATGTGGAAGAAAAAATGGGAGGAGCTATGTAGTGGTCCTGGTCATGATCAGGACTAGGTGAGTGATGAGTGGTAGGGTCGGATGGCGTGGATGAAGAAGTTTTCCTAACCCAGACATTTTCGACTTTATGGAACCCCATTCTGTGGAGAGTCCCCTCACCCATGTGATCAGTATTTCGAAGTGAACGAGAGGGTTCCCCCTCAGGGATAGGAACCTCTAACTCCCTAAAGAAGAGTGGGAATAGCATGCCATAAGGGAGACTCAACCTAGGTTTATCTAGGGGTTCACAGATATATTTGTAGATGAGTTTGGAAAAGTTGATGGGAGTGTCTTGGAGAATGTGGAACATCAATGCTAGGTCTCTCTCAGAGATGAAGTCAAACCTACCAGTTTTGAGAAAAAGAGTCCTAGAAATGATACTTAGGAGGAGCCGCATTCAGCTGAAAGCTGATTTGCAAACACCTCCTCGATAGGGGATTGAGGTGGGCTCCCTAAGATGGCCGTAAGGGCCTCAGTCCTATCATGGGGATGAGTGGAGAAAATTCCCTCTCGGGAGAGATGGAGGATTCGAGCAATGAAGTCCTCCGAGATAAAAACAGGGACACCTGCTACGGTTCCCTGGATACCACCACTACCTCGGGCTACAGTCCCATAAAATTTCCTAACTAACCCTGGGTAGGTAGGGAGGTCTAAAGAACAGAATAACTCTAACCCTTGAGCTCTAAGATGATGCCCTAGGGTGAACCCTTCCCGGGAGAGGAAGTCAAAGTTGACTTTCCTCCCGGTAGAGACTGCCCTTCCGGCGCACGGACGCGAGGGAACCGGCCTAGGCGGGGAAGGAACCGGAGGTGGTGGCCTCACGGGTTCGTTCCGTGCCTTGGACCGTCGCTCGGCACCGCTCGCGGAGAGAGGTCTCTTCCGGCTCGGGACAACGGCTTTCCTAGGCATTTTGACCTTAAAACCGAGGGATGGACAAGAGAAATGGAAGAAAACTCGAGGGAGAGAATCTAGAACGGGTTGGAGACGAGGTCGGAGATGACTCTAGGGTTTTGGAACAGTGGCGGCCGAGAATAGAAGTGAGGAATAAACGTTTCGATTAGGGTTAAAAATCAGATTCCCGACCTCGAGTCGACTCCGGTAAGTCGCGAGTCGACTCGACCTCGAGTCGACTCCTAAATATGCGCGAATCGACTCGCCCACGAGCCGACTCTAAAATCTATTTGAGTCGACTCGAACTCTGGCACATAACCAAAAAACTTGTTATTACCACGCCAAAGGAGAGAGTTATGGAAATATCTAAAATTTAAGAACTGATTTGATGACCATAGATAAGAAATCCTATGTCTAGTATAAGCTAATCATCAAAATCAATCAATTAGAGGGGAGTATCACAAGAATGGATCAATCACTCCTAACCCTCTTCTAAAAATACAAAATCGATCTTCACTCAAGGGTTTTGTGAAGATATCAGCAAGTTGATCATCAGTGCAAACAAATTCAAGCATTACATCACCATTTAACACATGATCTCTTATGAAGTGATGTCTTATCTCAATATGTTTAGTTCTTGAGTGTTGAATTGGATTTTTAGTTAGATTTATGGCACTTGTATTATCACAATTTATGGAAATCTTATCTTGTTTAATGCCATAATCTTCAAGTTGTTGCTTGATCCATAAAATTTGAGCACAACAACTCCCGGCAGCAACATATTCGGCTTTAGCCGTAGATAGTGCAACCGAGTTTTGTTTCTTGCTAAATCATGAAATTAAATTTTCTCCTAGAAATTGACAAGACCCGCTGGTGCTTTTTCTATCAAGTTTACAGCCAGCGAAGTCTGAATCAGTGTACCCTATTAAGTTTATGCTTGATTCTTTAGAGTACCATAGACCTATGTTTTTTGTTCCTATGAGATATTTAAAAATTTTCTTAACTGCAATTAGGTATGATTCCTTAGGATTAGATTGATATCTAGCACACATGCATACACTAAACATGATATCAGGTCTACTTGCTGTAAGATATAGTAAAGATCTTATCATACCTCTATACAGCTTTTGATCTACTGATTTACCTGATTCATCTTTGTCTAGTTTGCATGATGAGCTCATTGGGGTGCCAATTGACTTATTTCCATCCATGTCAAACTTCTTTAGCATTTCCTTGATGTATTTAGCTTGATTGATGAAAATCCCTTCCTTGGATTGTTTGATTTGAAGTCCGAGGAAGTAGTTCAATTCTTCCATCATGCTCATCTCAAATTCACTCTGCATTAACTATGATGACCCAAAGATTGATTTAAAGATTGATTTTGATGATCACAAAACCTTGAAGTATGAATACTAATGTTTGTGTTGCAAGGAGAAAGATATTTATTTTGCAAGGAACATAGCAAGTTGGAAGAACACAAGAAGGCCTCCAAAGCTCTCAAGAAAAGCTGGATGAAAGCTACAATTTATTGTCCCAAGTTTAAAGTTCAAAGGATTCAAATTGGAGAAGTAAAATCAAAGGAAAAATTCAAAAGAATAGTCTTCGAGTCGACTCCTGAGGAATTCGAGTCGACTCCAATGCTTGTCGAGTCGACTCCAGGGTGTAACAGGCAGAAAAGTCAGAGAGCGATTTTCGACCCTGAGATTCGAGTCGACTCCTGTGGAACGCGAGTCGACTCCGATGGTTGGCAGGTCGACTCCAAAGAAAGCAAGAGTCGACTCTCAGCGGTACACAAAGAAAAAGTCAGAGAGCACTTTATGGACTCTGAGATTCGAGTCGACTCCCGCAATACGCGAGTCGACTCCAAGACACCGTGACCCCAAGACAGACAGAAAACCAAGTTACTGCCTCTGAGATTCGAGTCGACTCCCAGACAGCTCGAGTCGACTCCAAGACAGCTTCACGTCAAAAGGCAGAAGACCAACTTTCGAAAACTGAGAGCCGAGTCGACTCCGAGGAAATTCGAGTCGATTCCAAGACTGGACGAGCTAAAAAGACAGAGGATCGGGAGTTCGGGCTCTGAAATTCGAGTCGACTCCCAGGACAGTCGAGTCGACTCGAGTGGACAAAATTCAAAATTGGATCCACGGACTTCAGTGGATGAGCCGACTCCGAAAATGCCAAGTCAGCTCCAGAAGTTGGCGAGTCGACTCCGGGTTAAGTCGAGTCGACTCCCAGTCAAGGCATGCACTTTAATTCAAATTTGGAACAGTGGCCGAGTCGTCTCCAGTAAAGCACGAGCCGACTCCTGCAACAGGCGAGTCGACTCCTGATCGCGCGAGTCGACTCCGATCCCAACGGTAATATTGTCAGGAAGTGCAGACTGTGTCCAACGGCTCTATTTTTGTCTCTAACGGCTATATTCTTGTTTTCACGCCATCTAAAGCTATAAAAACAAGAAGAGAGCTAGGGGAGAACTCATGGAAGTGGGAGAAAACATTTAGGAAAGAGATTTGAAAAAGATTACAAGGGAAATCTCCCATAAGCACAAAAGGGCCATTCAAAGTAAAATAGAGAGAAGAAGAGCATCCAAGAGAATCCCAAAGCTTCCTCTCCATCCGTGTGCTGCCTCGGAGATCCTCTGCTTCGTGCCAAATCAGAAGAGGGTCAAGTAAAGAAGAAGCCGAGCTCCTTCATCTTCAAAACTCGTTTGAGGGCTTCTCTTTACTCTATTTGATTATATTGTTATATTTGCTTGTTTAAGAAGCTTTGTTTTGATTTAAACCTTTGCTTTAATATCTTGTAACTTGATTCAATCAAGGGATTGAATCAAGGGGTTTAGGTTTGTTGGTGAGCCAAAGGGAAAACCAACGGTGTTAGGTTTGTTGGTGAGCCTAGGATAAAACCAACGTGTAAGGGTTCGATTGTGATCCCGGGAAAACAATCGGGGTGGTTCTAGTCGGTGAGCCTGGGAAAACCGACCGAGTTCGTTGTGCGCTCGTAAAACAACAAGTTGGGTTGTGAGCTTGTAAAACAACCGGCTGTAATCTGTAGGATTATAGTGAAATTCCCAAGAGGTCTTGGGGAGTGGATGTAGGTGCTGGGGTGCTGATGGGGACATCAGAGCCCTTCATCCAGATGATCCTGAGCCCCCGGATTGAGCCAGACTCGTTTATTTGCATATTTATTTTATTATTTTATTTCCGGGCTTATTTGCATTTTAGGGCTTATTTGTGGTTTATTTGTGTTATTTGTGGGTTCATTAGGATTTATTTCTGTGTAAGGGGGGTTTATGCAAGTTGTGTATTTGGGCCCTATATATAGGGAACTATTTTCATGATTAGGGTTTAATGAAGTGATTTGGAATTTCTTTCTCCCTACGTTCTTTCTTCTCTTTTTCTCCTCTCCTCCTCTATTCTTCCTGCGTCTCTACAACCTCTTCTTCCTTCTCTTTCTCTTGTTCTTCCTTCTTCTCCTCTTTCCCCGCACTGGTGCTGCATCAACTTGGTATCAGAGCAAGAGGCTTTGCCCCTGCTGCCAAAGCCACGGTCCCGTGTTTCCTCTTTTCCTTTCTCTCTCGGTTTTCACCAGCCCCCCTTCCCCTCTGTCGGTTTTCACCGGAGAAAAAAAAAAAAAAAAAAGAGAACAACCCCTCGATTTCAAAACAGAAGAAGGAAAAGAAGAAACCCTTCGGTGGTCTCCCCACCACCCGTCACCACACCCACGCCCACCCTCGCCGGCTGCTTCCTCTCCGCCACACCCTACCGCCAACATCGCCGCCGTGACTTTAGTTCATCGCTGGAGATCGTCGCAATCCCACGAAAGCGCCGCTGTGCCCGAGCTCTTTGTGTTGGTCACCGGCTAGCCGTGTCCGACCCTCGGAGGAGGTCACTGCCTCGTGGGTATCCGTAGCCGGCCGCCGCCCGTCGCCCGTCGCTGCGAACCCCAGAGTCGCCACTGCGATCTCCATCCCGCCTCGCAGCCACCGCCACAAAATCCGGCGCATCCCCAACGAATCCGTCGGAGGTTGAAGACGGCCAGCTAAACGGGTAAGTCTCAGACCCGTTAGCCCGCCACACTAGCTCGAATCCGGTAGCCTGAAAAAAAAAAAAAAAAAAAAAATAGCGCACGTGAGTTGCACATGCGGATGAACGGGTATCGGAGCGGGTTGCACCAGAAAATCCGGACCCGATAACCCGAACCTGTAATTCAAAAAAAAAAAAAAAAAGAAAAAAAAAGAAAAAAAAAGAGTAGCACGTGCCTTGCACGCGACAAAAAAAAAAAAAAAAGGAAAAATCCTTACCTCTGTCCGTCGTCTCGATCGGCCGCCGCTTCTTCTTCCGCCGTTGCCAAGCCGCATCACTGCGTCCGCCGTCGCTTCTCCGCCACCGCCTACGCCGCCGCCACTTTGCCGTCGCCACCGCCCGCTTAGCACGGCCCCACCGTCGCCGCAGCGCCGCCAAGCCGTGCGCCTCTTTCCCCGCGGCCGATCGCAGCATCGCCGCTGACCGTGAAGCGTCGCTCCACCCTAGCCGCCGCAGCCGTCGCCCCTCCGGCCTCGCCACCCCGCCGCCGTCGAGATCCGTCGCCAACCCACCTCCCATACTGCACCGCCCTCGCCGCCTCGCCGTTTCCGCCTCCGCTCGCACACAACGCCGCCCCACCTCAACGCGCCACCGTCGTCACCGCAGCTCTGCCGCCACCCGCCTGTCGCTTCGTCTACGCCGCCGCCGGCCGTCCCCATTCCGAACCCCTGTCACCTTCCGCCGCCCCCCCCCCCCCCACCCCCCCTTTTTTTTTCCCCTTATTCATTTTCGTCTTCGGCCACTGCAGCTCAACCGAGCAACCCTCCATCGACCCCAGACAGGCCCCTTTTGGGCCCAAGTTTCGGGCCACCCCACCTCACGGGCCCAAGCCAGCAAGCCCTCATTACAGTGGCCTGATCCGATCTCACAAAATTCCAACAGGTCCACTCCCCGCCATTTTACAAGCCCAGCAGACTCCCCAAGGTGCTGTGATCAGAACTAAATTGAAGCCAATTGAAGGGTCCATCAGTTGCAGCCGCGCACCAATCGTCATCCCAGCCCACGAGCACACAATTTTGGTCGACTACTTCACGACAGGTGATAGGTTTCCGCTTTTCTTGGATTTGTTCATTTAATTATGTTCTAGTTCTCTTGCATGATAGCCACATTTTGAAAACTTACTTTTGCTGTCAAATTTCAGAACATAGAACCCCTACTTTCAAACCCATCCTATTTGCCCTTTTAAAATCTAAATATTAAATTAGCACACCCTAACAACTGGATGCTTCTCAACATTCTTCGATCAGATTGATTTAGGATCAGAACAACTGTACTACTTGATTGCAATCTAATTTCTTAAATTGAATAATCTTAATCCTTAATTCTGAATAACCAAAGTAAAAATCAGCAACATTTAAATTTTAAGTTATTATTGTGAAGACTTGCTGATTTCTGAAATCATAATAGATTGCATTAGTAGGTTGTCCTGCATCAAAATTTGAACTTGCATCATATTTATTAGGGTTTCATTAGTGACACTGCATTTCACATCTTCACCCAGTGTCATCATTGCATGCCAACCTGTAGTGATATGGAGTACTATTTCAATCAACCTAAAACCCCTGTAGCTACCATGGATTCCGACATTTTGAGGTCTGTCTTAGAACAGATCGTTGCCATACGGGCTGGATACAAAGAATTCAGACAAGAGATCCGTGAGCTCGTGCAACATTCTAGGACCCCTAAATCGCCAACCCCTGTTACAGCCCAACCTAAAATCGGTTTGGTCGCACCACCTGTAATCCTTCCCCACTCTCCTAGGCACCAAACCCAATACTCTAGGTGTCAACAATTCGGCTATATAGCGCCCCAATGTTCCACTAAGACCTACCCGATTACTGAACCAGAAGTTAGGAACCAAGAGGCCAAATATGTCGAAGAAGTCTATGAACCAAATATAGAAGACTATGAAGAAGACTTTGAAGACGAACCTACAGAATTAGACTTTGTCCAAAATGATTCCCAAAGGGAGACTAGTGATCTAAGTACAACCAAGCCACTTCACATCACGACTGTGGAAGAGGTAGTGACAGATATTGAGAGCCAATCATCTGAATTGGCACTTGTAGCTAAAGTTACCCATGCGGAGTCCAACCTTGAACATTCCCCGGTAGTAGTTTCCCTTCTAGAGGAGTTTCCTGATGCACTCCCTGATGATCTTCCGGATGCACTTTCTCCAATGCATGATATCCAACGCGCAATCGATCTAGTTTCCGGAGCATCTCTGCCCAACCTTCTACATCATAGGCTCAGACCGAATGCATATGCTAGGACCTGGAATTTAATGTTACCGACAGTTGAGTTTGCATGTAATAGTTCGGTTAACAAGTCCATAGGTATGAGTCCATTCGAAGTAGTGCATGATTACAAACTTAGGCAACCCATAGACCTATTTTTCATGTCTCATCAGTATAGAGTCTTTGAGTCTGCACAATCAATTGTATCACATCCACATTCATTGCATCGAGAAATCAGCAACTGTAGTCACTTTAATAATTTAAAATATAAATTCCTTGCTGATTTACACGGACGTTATAAAGAGTTAAGTGAAAAAGATTACGTCATGATAAGAATTAGGCTTGAACGATTTTCTTCAGATACGTTTAAGAAATTGCAAACTTGTAGTGCAGAACCGTTCAAAATCTTAAAGAAAATCAGTTCGAATGCATATGTTGTGGATCTTCCTGATGACTATGGGATTAGTGCAACATTTAATACTGAAGATTTAGTCCCATACAACAAGATAATATTCCTGCCTTCTGACCCCTTTATTGATATACCTGCCTATGTTGGATACCCTGCCCTATTACCTGCTGTTGAGCCACCACCTCCCAAATTTCATGCACGCAGAGAACAAATAGAACATATATTGGATGAGCAGGTTATTTCAAGCAGGAACGGTGGTTACCAACATTACCTTGTTCGGTGGAAAGGTCGACCAAAGTCTGATGTGACGTGGATTTCCAAAGCACAGTTGCAGCGCATTGACCCCGATCTTCTGGAGCAGTACGACAGCCGGCCAGACCTGTACTCGACGGGGTCGAGTTTTTCTCACCCGGGAGGAGTTGATGGGGACATCAGAGCCCTTCATCCAGATGATCCTGAGCCCCCGGATTGAGCCAGACTCGTTTATTTGCATATTTATTTTATTATTTTATTTTCGGGCTTATTTGCATTTTAGGGCTTATTTGTGGTTTATTTGTGTTATTTGTGGGTTCATTAGGATTTATTTCTGTGTAAGGGGGGTTTATGCAAGTTGTGTATTTGGGCCCTATATATAGGGAACTATTTTCATGATTAGGGTTTAATGAAGTGATTTGGAATTTCTTTCCCCCTACGTTCTTTCTTCTCTTTTTCTCCTCTCCTCCTCTATTCTTCCTGCGTCTCTACAACCTCTTCTTCCTTCTCTTTCTCTTGTTCTTCCTTCTTCTCCTCTTTCCCCGCACTGGTGCTGCATCAGGTGCACCGAACCACTATATGTTTGTTGTGTTTGTAATGCCTCTTGTCATTGTCTAACTAACACACTTACTTACTTAGATAAACTGCTTGCTTAACTCTTATCCGCGCATCCTTTAGTTGCAAGCATATTCAATCTAGTCACATTCTATACATCAAACTGTTGCTAAGTTTAACTTTCACTGTGCATCTATACAACTTAGCATAATTAATCAAAAACTTTTAGAAGTAGGTTAAAAGTTTTAAAAGACCCAATTCACCCCCCCCTCTTGGGTTGTATCTACTGGGCAACAAGTGGTATCAGAGCAGGTGCTCTAAGTTTAATCATTGATCTTACGATCAAGAGCCAAAGATCATGA
The DNA here is from genome assembly GCF_051530095.1 of Phoenix dactylifera. Lineage (NCBI taxonomy): Eukaryota > Viridiplantae > Streptophyta > Magnoliopsida > Arecales > Arecaceae > Phoenix > Phoenix dactylifera. The sequence goes on along the minus strand of NC_143193.1, from coordinate 32,670,721 downwards.
CAACTCAAATAGATAGTTTTCTAGGAGAAGGACAATCAATTGATACACCTCCACTATTTAATGGCATAAACTATACACATTGGAAAATACGCATGCGCATTTTTATTCAATCACAAAACTATTATTTATGGAAAATCATAATAAATGACCTTCATACACTCTCTCAAACTATTAATGAAAAGGACTTAGCACAATTAAATGCTAATGCTATGAACATGTTATATTGTGCTATTCAAGAAACGAAGTTTAATGAAATTTCTGCATGCTTATATGCTAAGGAGATCTGGGATACTTTAGAAAATATTTATGATAAATCTCAGATTAGCTCACATGTGCTTCAATTACCTACTAACAATGAGACTGCAGAAAAAGGTATTGAATCTCCCACCTCAGTCGAGTCGACTCCAAGTATTCCAGAGTCGACCCTCAAGTTAACCGAGTCGACTCCAATAAGGTCCGAGTCGACTCCGAGGCAAATCAGCTTCCTAAAGACAAAGAAGAAGAGGAAGCAAGAAGAAAGGAAGAAAGAGATAAAGCGCAAGAAAGCCTTGACCAAGAGAAAATCAGACAAGGAATTGAAAGTTAGGAGCAACAATGAACTACAAGAGGTAACTAACTTATGTCTTATGGTACAAGAAGATAAAGTAGAATCTGAATCTAATCTTACACCAAATGACTTTCATGAAGAGTATTCTTATGATGAACTTTTAAATGCTTTTCATGATTTGTATGGTGAATGTAGAAAATTAGCTAGGAAAAATAAAAATCTTAAAAAGCTAAATTTGGAAATTTCAAAAGAAAGAAATTCTATTACTGAAATACAAGACAAACTAAATTCTGAAAATAAAAGTTTAAGGTCATTTTCAGAAGAATTGATTCAGAAAAATCATAGCTTAATTAAAGAAAATCAAAACTTAAGTAAAGAAATTAATCAATTAAAATCTTTTATTAACAAATTCACCGTAAGTTCAGAACGATTAAAAATGATATTTGAAAGCCAATATGTTGCTTATGATAAATCAAAACTTGGCTTGACTCCTTTACTTAACAATAAATCTCTAGAGAAAAAGGTTATCAATTCACCAAGCAAACCATTAAATAAGATAACTTATTTCAAACATGAAAAGAATGGGCATAACAACCTTACCTATCGTTCTAACACAATTAAATCAAATGGTAAAGTTATTACTATTAAACAGATATGGGTTCCAAAAGGAACCATATGTCCTAACTCTCAAGGACCCAAGCAAGCTTGGGTACCCAAAATGAGGATGTACACATAGGTGTGCCAAGGTACCCATGGAACATAATGAAACTTAAAATATACTTATTTTAAATAAAATAATAATAATAATGAAATCAGTAATCTTTGCATCTCATCATTATTTTTGTTTTAGTATTTGATTAAAATATGAAGTGCATGTACTGATCAATTTTGTGATACAGAAAATACTTTTGGAAATATAATCAAATCACTTCATTTTTAATAGTATACTTTACTCACTATTGGATAAGTTGCTAAATGATTAATCAATTTATTAAGAATAACTCTATGAATTCTCTATATGCTTGATTGAGAGTTTTTATCCTTGGCATTATTATTTATTAATCATAGATATAATAATGTGTACTTGGTGTGCTTTTGATTAAGAGGCACTATGAATACCGAGATTGAGGAAACCATCATTGGCACATAAAATCAACTCATGCTAGTATGTACTTAATCTCAAAAGACCTTGCCATTGGCTTACTTAGATCATCTTCTGAAGGGTCAAAGTTTTTGCTATGCATGCTAACTAAGGAAACAAACAAAAATCATTTCTAAATCTAAAGATGTTGTTTCCATCACTAAGTTTTCAAAAGCTTACATTGGATTTGCTCTTGGCAAATAAAATTGAAGTATCTTCTGTATTTGCTAAATCTTGTAAAAGTGTTTCAAATGAAAAAGGTTTCCAAACTGTGAAGATAAAGAATTCAAGGCACAGTGTTGAAAACCAAAATCCTGATAAAGGTTATATAGAAAATAATATTAAATCCAATGATTTCAGCACCAAGGACACCATAAGTAAAATAGTGTTAATGAAACTCTTGAAGAAATGAAAAAGACAATGGTGTATGATAGTCTACTTAAATGATTTTTTGTTAAAAGCTATCATCACTGCTTGTCATAATATGATTTCTATTATATCTATTTTTGATGAAAACTCCTTTTGATCTTCTGAAAAATAGAAAATAAACTATTGCATATCTTTCATATTTTTCAGTCATACATGTTATGCTTGATATGTTCTTATGAAAATAATGCCAAATCTGATAGAGATATGTCTATCCTTGGATATCATTCATCAAGCAATGCATATAGAATATTCAATGAAAAGATTTTAGTTGCAGAAATATCAAGACATTTTATTTTTTATGAGACTAATGATTTATTATCAAGATACTAAGATCAAATTATATATGTATATGGTTAATCTTTTACATATAACAATCTGAAAATATGTTAATAATTAAAACCAAATTGAGTTTTCCAGAAATGCACCTAATGAAGAAAAACTGATGACTACTAAAAGACTAAATCAAGAAAAGATGAAATAGATCTTGATGAAATTCTTGCATGATTAGAAGTAAAGATCACCATCATCATTTGCTTGCTTTATGAGCTTTATATTCTATCAAATGAGTGTGTAGAATGGACTCCTATGTGCTTCCTCTATTAAAGAAGATAAATGTTAAATAACCACCATATTTGAAAACACTCATTACATATATGATAAAGCAATATGTGATTTGAAACAAGCATCAAAAGTATGATATAAAAGCTTAAGCAACCCTTTTGATAGAAAGTAATAGTGATGCATCAAAAGAAGAATTTGTGATATCTTACTTGCTCAAAGTATACATTGATGATATCATTTTTGGTTCTACTAATGGAGATTTATATGAAGATTTTACTAAGCTCATGCAAGGTGAGTTTGAAATATGTATGATGAATGAATTAACATTTTCTCTCAAACTCCAAATTAAGACAAACAAGAAAGGAAATCTTCATTGACCAAAGTTAGTCCACAAGAAAACTCTTATAGAAGATTGGCATGAAGAAGGTATGTCTATGACCCCATCTTGTAGAATTTGAAAAGGATGAGTGAAGTAGATCTATTGTTTTAAAGCTATATTGAAGCATGATAGAATAATTATTTTATCATACAGCTAGTAGACCAGATTGTATGCTCATTATGTGCACTTGTGCAAGCCTTCAATCTAACTTTAATGAATCATATTTTATTGATAACAAATAAATCATAATCTGAATTTTGATAGAAACAACTGTTTAAGATAAGTTGATTAAAACTTAGCTAGTGTGTCTTATTAATAATTATCTTAAGCAAATAAAATCTAAACTAAATCGTTTTTGAGAAATTGATTTGACCTTAATAAATCTTCCTATTGCCTCACATGCTTGTCCTTGAACCATCTTGGTTAATGAAACTATCTCTTTAGTTCAAGTGATATGTGCTTGCTTATATTTAGGCAATCTCTTGAGTAAAGTGACTCAATATTCAACTATTGTCATATCTTATATTGAGTCATCTAGTTAAAAAATATGTTGGATGAATGTTTTGTATCTTGAAGAAACTAATAACTTTCTTTCAAGAAAGAAAAGGAGTTTGTTAATAATGCAGGATCCTTCAGCAAGAAAATGAGAGATCTCAACTTGAAGGATATCTCCATGTAAGATACAATAAACATTCACATGCAAACAAGAGAGAGGACCTTCTTCAGCCAAAAGTTCATACATAAGAAATCTAGTAGGTATTTGACTGAAGAATGCAGAATGAATTGGTAATTCTAGATACTTCTCTCATAAATTAATTGAGCAAAGTCAATAACGTAAATCTTATTATGGCATGATTAAACTCTTTAATTATTATTTTTTTTGATATCATGTCTATATATGTATTGACTGACTTATATTTTTAGAAATTGTTTCATGGTTTGCCCAAACTATAATATATCTTTGCCTATGTCATAACCATGAAATACACAAGTTTACACTTAAAATTTTGATTTAAAATGACTTGTGAGAAGCTATGAATTCTTGAGCATAATGAAAATGTTGTTTGCATGATATACCTATATATGATACATTTGATTATTTCTTTATTCTGCTCTTTCAAGTGAATTACTTGAGAATAAGAAAAGATAATGGATATTATTCAAGAAAAGTAAAATCTGAGTAAAGGCAAATACTCCAATCTTAAGGAAAAGCAAAACAAGCATAATATATTCGGGACATTTGTGAGACGTTTGGAAGGGATAAAATCTGTAATTAATTACACTCAAATAGGGAGAGTTAGAAGTGAACATTTTAACCTTTCTATATTGCTCATCATAGGGATGGTGCCAATGGGGAGGCTAGTGGTAGTACCCGGTACTATTTGACCCAACTATTCGGTGTAGGGCATATTAGGGACGGCACAAGAGGGAGGCTAGTGGTAGTACCTCGTGCCCCTTCCCAACTCCACCGGATAGGGAGCAAATAGAGTATAGAGCATAAGAAAGTAAAAATGAAAGACAAAGTTAATGACATTATATAAGAAGAATCAAGTCAAATTTTTTAATCACTTAAAAACACACCTTAAGGATGAAATCATTGCAAGATTATATTTAAATAGGAGGAGTTTATTTGAAAAGAATTGATTTTGATCCTTAACATGCTTGTTCTTAGTATTTTAATGCATGACTTAACACATGATATATTTTGCATATGGCATGATGTTCTGAATTATGATTCTCAATATTTTGTAATGTTCCATGATTGGATAATCTGATTGAATGTTTGGAATACTACATATTTTTTTTTGGGTGTTATTAAAAAGAAGTTTCAGATTTGTCATTCACAACCATCTCTAAAATCTGAAAGTTGAATAAATTGATTTTGTTCTATCCTTCAACTTGCCTAAATTTGGTATATAATGTTCTAATTTGTACCAAAACTCAACATTAAATACAAAGATTCTGAATATGCTCTTATATGTTTGAAATATGTGTCTTCAATCGTAATGATTTAAGATAAGCTATAATGTGGAAGATACATATCTCAAAATATGATTTTGAAAGCCTCTATTGAAAATCCTATGTAATTCAGAATCTGATTTTGTATAAAAGCTTAAACTCCATATGATTTCTAAATAAAATCTTAATTTAAGAAAAACAGAATTAATTTTGATGCCTTGGTTGATTGCTCCGATACGCATCCGAAACATATCATTTCTTATCTTCAAAGTATACTAATATTGGTCTAAATAATGTGTCTTTCAATGATCTTGATTGCAAGCAAATATTTTTAAATATATGATTTTATTTTGACATTAAAAATATTTATTGTGCTTCATGTATACATTGCTGAAAAACTATGATTAAGAAATTGAGTTCTATAAATATACATATTTCAATGATCATCTATATGTTTTTCTCTCCTATATTATTAAAGACTTCCATCAATAGAGTGAATGATTTTAAAGATAGAAATATTTTAGCTCACTCAAATGATTCAAAAAAAAATGCTTTTGAAAGAAACTGATCTTCAAATGAATCATTTTATGATTAATATTTCTATATATTTTCTCTAAGATTAAGAAAAAGCATAACTTGTTCTTAAAAGATTAGAAAGGGTGATTGCTATAAATTTTAAAAATTCTAGATCACTCTACATTCTCGATATCATAGAATTTCAGTTTTATTCACGCTTGTCATTAAAATCTGAAATTCAACAAAAGAAAAGAATGATTAAAGAGGAATGCATCTTTTGAGGGGGAGATTTAGATATCTTATCCTAAAAGTTACTTTAATTTGATGCATACCTTGATTTTTATGGATTGATTTTGATGAACCTCCTTATATAGCAAGACTTGCTTTAATTATATTATAAGGTTATACCTTGAGATGAGTTCTATGAAGGTTGTCTTATCTCAAACCTTGAGTCTTATGAAAATAAGCTGAAACTTATAGAAAATATATTTTTGAGATTGCCAATTTTATTGAACATTATCTTCAAAGTCTAAACTCCTAAATGGAATGATCAATTGAGGGGGAGAAAGAAAATTTTTACGATACACCTTGAGGCTTGTTATTTTGGTTAGTATATCCTATGCATCAATCATGAACCAAATTACAATCCAAATAGCTGATCTTAAGAGCCTCTAACTTAATAAAAAAGGGGGAGAATAATGTGTTGAATTTTCTTGAGTATCTCATAGAAAATCTATTTTGAATTTCACTAATGAGTCCCAATTGGCTTACTCTTTAGAACTTCAATTTTGTGCCAATTCATATTTTGGTATTTGTGCCTTGGTTTCAACTAAATTGCTCTCATGTTGATAAAATACTTAATAGATTGGGCAAAAGGTCTTAAATGAACAAGCTTTCATACTTATTATTGAAGAGAGGTTTGATTTCCATTCGTGTTTTCCTTGAATATCATTAGTGGTACTTCTTGAATTAACTAAAGAAAGATTCCACCTACACTTGATTAGAAAACTATCTGTGGTATCAAATTAGAAGACTTCTTGAAATCACATTCGATGTGTTCTGCTCTGAAATTATCTTAATTGGCTCTGATCTATGCTCATTAATCTAATTCTAATATTATTGCCTTGAGTTATATGATTCATATTCTTGCAATAATTTGACATTCAAATCAGAGTACAATAAGGGAAAGAAATATTTGAGTATTCTTATCTTTGTGCTTAATGTTTCACTATCTTTTTGATGTTGTCAAAAAGGGGGAGAAATATCCTAGTATATGCTCATAAATGCTTTCTGTTTTGAATTGAATACAAATCAGCTTAAATTGAAATATGTTGATTGTGTTAAGCTGATTAAATCTAAAGCATTATCATGAAGTATGTTCAAATATATATATGTTTTCTACTTCATGCAACTTAGCTATGTATTACTTCTAGAACACAATATATTTTATATTGCATATACTCCAAGTTTTGTCATCATCAAAAAGGGGGAGACTGATGACCCAAAGATTGATTTAAAGATTGATTTTGATGATCACAAAACCTTGAAGTATGAATACTAATGTTTGTGTTGCAAGGAGAAAGATATTTATTTTGCAAGGAACATAGCAAGTTGGAAGAACACAAGAAGGCCTCCAAAGCTCTCAAGAAAAGCTGGATGAAAGCTACAATTTATTGTCCCAAGTTTAAAGTTCAAAGGATTCAAATTGGAGAAGTAAAATCAAAGGAAAAATTCAAAAGAATAGTCTTCGAGTCGACTCCTGAGGAATTCGAGTCGACTCCAATGCTTGTCGAGTCGACTCCAGGGTGTAACAGGCAGAAAAGTCAGAGAGCGATTTTTGACCCTGAGATTTGAGTCGACTCCTGTGGAACGCGAGTCGACTCCGATGGTTGGCAGGTCGACTCCAAAGAAAGCAAGAGTCGACTCTCAGCGGTACACAAAGAAAAAGTCAGAGAGCACTTTATGGACTCTGAGATTCGAGTCGACTCCCGCAATACGCGAGTCGACTCCAAGACACCGCGACCCCAAGACAGACAGAAAACCAAGTTACTGCCTCTGAGATTCGAGTCGACTCCCAGACAGCTCGAGTCGACTCCAAGACAGCTTCACGTCAAAAGGCAGAAGACCAACTTTCGGAAACTGAGAGCCGAGTCGACTCCGAGGAAATTCGAGTCGACTCCAAGACTGGACGAGCCAAAAAGACAGAGGATCGGGAGTTCGGGCTCTGAGATTCGAGTCGACTCCCAGGACAGTCGAGTCGACTCGAGTGGACAAAATTCAAAATTGGATCCACGGACTTCAGTGGATGAGCCGACTCCGAAAATGCCAAGTCAGCTCCAGAAGTTGGCGAGTCGACTCCGGGTTAAGTCGAGTCGACTCCCAGTCAAGGCATGCACTTTAATTCAAATTTGGAACAGTGGCCGAGTCGTCTCCAGTAAAGCACGAGCCGACTTCTGCAACAGGCGAGTCGACTCCTGATCGCGCGAGTCGACTCCGATCCCAACGGTAATATTGTCAGGAAGTGCAGACTGTGTCCAACGGCTCTATTTTTGTCTCTAACGGCTATATTCTTGTTTTCACGCCATCTAAAGCTATAAAAACAAGAAGAGAGCTAGGGGAGAACTCATGGAAGTGGGAGAAAACATTTAGAAAAGAGATTTGAAAAAGATTACAAGGAAAATCTCCCATAAGCACAAAAGGGCCATTCAAAGTAAAATAGAGAGAAGAAGAGCATCCAAGTGAATCCCAAAGCTTCCTCTCCATCCGTGTGCTGCCTCAGAGATCCTCTGCTTCGTGCCAAATCAGAAGAGGGTCAAGTAAAGAAGAAGCCGAGCTCCTTCATCTTCAAAACTCGTTTGAGGACTTCTCTTTACTCTATTTGATTATATTGTTATATTTGCTTGTTTAAGAAGCTTTGTTTTGATTTAAACCTTTGCTTTAATATCTTGTAACTTGATTCAATCAAGGGATTGAATCAAGGGGTTTAGGTTTGTTGGTGAGCCAAAGGGAAAACCAACGGTGTTAGGTTTGTTGGTGAGCCTAGGATAAAACCAACGTGTAAGGGTTCGATTGTGATCCCGGGAAAACAATCGGGGTGGTTCTAGTCGGTGAGCCTGGAAAAACCGACCGAGTTCGTTGTGCGCTCGTAAAACAACAAGTTGGGTTGTGAGCTTGTAAAACAACCGGCTGTAATCTGTAGGATTATAGTGAAATTCCCAAGAGGTCTTGGGGAGTGGATGTAGGTGCTGGGGTGCACCGAACCACTATATGTTTGTTGTGTTTGTAATGCCTCTTGTCATTGTCTAACTAACACACTTACTTACTTAGATAAACTGCTTGCTTAACTCTTATCCGCGCATCCTTTAGTTGCAAGCATATTCAATCTAGTCACATTCTATACATCAAACTGTTGCTAAGTTTAACTTTCACTGTGCATCTATACAACTTAGCATAATTAATCAAAAACTTTTAGAAGTAGGTTAAAAGTTTTAAAAGACCCAATTCACCCCCCCCTCTTGGGTTGTATCTACTGGGCAACAAACTAGGAGTGGCAAAATATGACCCGACCCGCCAACCCGACCCGTGTTCGACTTGCCATAAACAGGTTTGGGTTTGGCCTAAATAGACTTGGGTCGTAAATAGGTCGACCCGTTTAACCTGTTTATTAATTGGGTCGGATACGGGTTTTAGATGTCTGACCCGTTTAAACCGTTTAACCCGTTTAACTGTTGGGCAGGTTAAACAGGTCTAAACAATTTAAACGGGTTAAATAGGTTAAACAGGTCTAAACGGGTTAAACGGGTCTAACAGGTCTAAACAGGTTAAACAGGTCTAAACAGGTCGGGTTGGGCAAGTTAAACAGGTTGGGTTAGGCAGGTTAAACAGGTCTAAACAGGTTAAACGGGTCAGATTAGGCAAACAGGTTAAATAGGTCGGGTCTGGTTGGGTAAACAGGTTATCTGTTTATTAAACAGGTTAAACGGGTCGGGTCGGATTACCTGTTTAATAAACAGGTCAGGTTCAGGTTGTAATTTCTGACCTGTTTAATAAACAGGTCGGGTTCAGGTTTATGATTTTCTGACCCGACCTGCACGTGACCCAACCCGTTTATGATCTGACCTGACTCGATTGCCACCCCTAGCATTAACTCAGCAAACTCTTCGCAAAGACGATTGTTAGTAGCACCGAAGATAATATCATCTACATAAATCTATACTACCAACATATTTTTGTTTTTCTTTTTCAAAAATAGAGTTGTATCAACATTTCCTCTAGAAAATTCATGGTCTAATAGAAATTTGCTAAGTCTTTCATACCATGCTCCAGGGGTTTGTTTTAGACCATAAAGTGCTTTGTTTAGTTTATAAACATGATTGGGGTATTGATGATTCTCAAAATCAGGAGGTTGTTCTACATAAACTTCCTCATTAATATACTCATTCAAGAAGACACTTTTTACATCCATTTGGAATAATTTGAAATCTTTATTGCATGCAAATGCTAATAACAATCTAATTGCCTCAAGTCTAGCTATAGGAGCAAAAGTCTCATCAAATCTATACCTTCTTCTTGATTATAGCCCTTTGCTACTAGTCTAGCCTTATTCCTAATCACAATTCCATTTTCATCAAGTTTATTTTTGTATATCCATTTAGTTCCTATTATTGAGTATTCAGTGGGTCTTTCAACTAAGTTCCATACTTTATTTCTTGTAAATTGGTTAAGTTCCTCTTGCATAGCATTCATCCAATTTACATCACTTTCAGCTTCTTCTATGTTTTTAGGTTCTAAATGTGAAACAAATGCAAGATGATTATTTAAGTTCCTAAGAGAGGCTCTAGTTCTAACAGGTTGAGATGGATCATCTAAGATTAATTCTTTAGGGTGACCATGAGCATACCTCCAAGCCTTAGTAAGCCCATGATCAACAATTACCTCTTGGTTTGTTGATATATCTCCAATCTGTTTCGGTTCATTTTCTTATAATGTCATGTCATTCATCTTTTCCTCAAGTATCCCTGCATCATCATCAAGAGCTACTCTCTTGCTAGAAGAGACATCATTATTATCATCAAAAACAACATGTATAGACTCTTCAATAACAAGGGTTCATTTGTTGAAGACTCTATAAGCTTTACTTGATGTAGAATATTCCAAAAAGATACCTTCATCAGATTTAGAATCAAATTTGCCTAAGTTATCTTTGCCATTATTATGAATGAAACACCTACACCCAAAAATATGAAAATAGTTTACTTTGGGCTTTCTATCTTTTCTTTATAATTGGTCTCAATAAAACTCTATTTACTATATGACATGATGTGTTAATGGCTTCTCCCCAAAAATACTTAGGGAGGTTACTTCACACAACATGGTTCTAGCTATTTCCTCTAGGGTTCTATTCTTTCTTTCCACAACTCCATTTTGTTGTGGTGTCCTAGGTGCAGAGAAATTATGAGTTATTCCCTTTTTACTACAGAATTCATCAAATAGATGATTTTCAAATTCCGTTCCATGATCACTCCTAATAGCTATAACTGAAGCATTTCTTGAGTTAGTTACTTGCTTATGAAATTTCTTAAATACTAAAAATGCTTCATCTTTATGAGCTAAAAATATGACCCATGTGTATCTAGAAAAATCATCTACAATGACAAGACCATACTTGTTTCCACCAAGGCTTGTGGTTCTAGTTGGTCCAAAAAGATCCATGTGAAGTAGTTCAAGGGGTCTAGCAGTAGAGACACAATTTATGGATTTAAAGGAACTTTTAGATTGTTTGCCATATTGACATGCTTCATAAATTTTATTTTTCTCAAATTTTAGCTTTGGCAAACTAATCACAGAATCTCTTTTAACTAATTTTGATATTGTATCCATACTTACATGACCTAATTTACGGTGCCATAACCAACTTGCATCATTGACTTTAGAATCACTAGCTACAAGGCAACGGCTATTATTTGCGAGATCTTCAAGATCTACTACATAAACATTGTCCCGTCTTATTCCTTTGAATACTAAGCTATTGTCAATTGAGTTAGTTATGATGCATAGAGATGGCTTAAACAGAACATCAAAATCTCTATCACATAATTGACTAACGCTAAGTAAGTTATGCTTAAGACCATCTACAAATCGTACATTATCAACGAAGGTTGAAGAGGTGATTTGTACTTTACCTATGCCAACGATGTGATCTTGGTTATCATCTCCAAAAGTCACAGCACCTTCCTTTTTAGGCTCTAGGGTGAAGAATTGCTCCTTGTCACCCGTCATGTGTCTTGAGCAGCCACTATCCAAGTACTAACAGTTTTTGTCGACCTTGACTGCAAGACACTCCTACACAAGGAAATCATACAATTTTAGGTACCCAAGTTTTCTTGGGTCCTTCAAGGTTAGCTATGTTGGTTCCTTTTGGAACCCAAATCTTTTTAATTTTTTCTTTTAGTTTCTATTTTCCTATGGTCACACACATTAGCTTTATGTCCTACTTTTCCACAGCAAAAACATGTTATATTTTTAGTTTTACTTTCCCCAGCTTTTACAAAAAAGTTTTTAAGAAATTTTTGCTTATTCTTAGGCTTATACCCTAAACCAGCTCTATTAAACACAGCTCGTTGACTATTAAGAATCATCTCCAATTTTTCAGAACTATATGTAAACTTTTCTACAATAGGTTTGTATTTTTCAAGTTCTTTTGTTAACTTTAGTTTTTCTGTTTTTAGTAAGTTTAAGTCTTTTGTAAGATTATCTTTTATAGTTTGGTTACTGTTTTTAAGTTCTGTTACTTTCTTAGTTAGTCTTTCGTTATCTTTAATTAAGATATTAGTTTTTTGAGTTAGCAATTGGTTGCTTATTTTAAGTTCTAAGTTTTCTTTGATGATAGAGTCCTTGTTCTTAATTAATTTATCGTACTTATGAGTGTAAGATTGATTAGTTACTTTCAATTCTTTGTTTTTAAGGTTTATTGTCTTATATTCATCTATTAGTTTATTAAAAGCATCATATAATTCATCAAAGGTAAAATCTAAATGTGTTTCAGATATTACCTCATTATCATTTGCCATGAAGCAAAAATTTGCTTTTTTCTCTTGTTCCTCATCCGATGATGATGAAGATTGATCGGAGTCTGTCAAGATGGAGACAAGAGCTTTCTTCTTCTTGTATTTGCTGCCCTTCTTCAGCAAGGGACAGTCGATTCTAAAATGTTCCGGCTTCTTGCATTCATAGCAACCGATTCCCTCACTTTTCCTTTCCTTATCTTTATCCTTGTTGTAGAAAATTGAGGAACCTCTCTTCTGATGAAAGGACTTCTTTCGGTTGATCTGAACTTTCGCACAAGAAGAGCCTCATCTTCATCTCCCTCATTGTCTCCTTCTTCACTGCTGCTACTGCAAGAGGGATTCTTGTTAGAAGAAGTAGACTTAAGGGCAATTACCTTTTTCTTGTGGGAGGACTCTTCTTCACTGTGTTGCTTCATTGTGAGCTCATGTGTCATCAAAGATCCAAGGAGCTCTTCGTGTGCCAGCTTGTTCAAGTCTTTGGCTTCTTGGATCGCCGTTACTTTGGCTTTCCATGACCTTGGTAAAGATCGAAGAACTTTCCTGACAAGGTCACTGTTAGTATAACTTTTGCCAAGGCTTTTTAGGCCATTGATAATATCAGTAAATCTAGTAAACATGCAAGTGATAGTTTTACTAGATTCCATTTTAAATAGTTTATACTTATGAACTAGCATGTTTATTTTGGATTCCTTGACTTGATTCGTGCCCTCGTGAGTCACTTCAAGTCTATCCCATATCTCTTTTGCAGAATTGCAAGTAGAGATTCTATTGAATTCATTAGGATCTAAGGCACAAAATAGTACATTCATTGCTTTGGCATTTAGTTGTACCTTCCTTCTATCACTATCATTCCAATCTTTTTCAAGCTTGGGTATAGAAATGTTATCTACACAAATATAAGGAATATATGGTCCATTAACTATGATACTCCAAACATCATAGTCTTGGGCTTGGATAAATATCCTCATTCTAGCCTTCCAATAGGTCTAGTTAGTTCCATTGAAGAATGGAGGCCTATTGGTGGATTGCCCCTCACTAAGAGAAGATCCAAAAGGGATTATCATTTTGATCTTTTACACTTTTAATATAAGAGCTCCGGCTCTGATACCACTTGTTGCCCAAGAAGACAACCCAAGAGGGGGGATGAATTGGGTTTGGATTAATTCTCAACCAATTAAAAACTCTGATTAGTAATTAACTAAATCTATTGCAAGCAAATTGGTTAAGTTACTAGATGAAGTGAATGACGAGAGAGAGAGAGGTCAGCAGCCAATACAAACACAAACCAATTTATAGTGGTTCGGAGCTAACCCTTGCTCCTACGTCCATTCCCCAAGCTTCACTTGGGAGTTCACTATAATCCCTTGGATTACAGTCGGTTGTTTTACAAGTTCACAACCCAACTTGTTGTTTTTGCGAGATCACAATGAACTCGGTCGATTTTCACAGGCTCACCGACTAGAACCTTCCGATTGTTTTTCGGGGATCACAATCGAATCCTTACACCGTTGGTTTTAACTTCGGCTCACCAAAATACCTTAAAACCCTTGATTCAATTCCTTGATTGAATCAAGTAAGAAAACAGTTTGAAAAAAGTTACAAGGAAAGCTTCTTAATAAGCAAATATTAATCAATATGAATAGTGTAGAGTTAGAAGCCCTCAAACAGATTTTGGAAGAGGAAGAAGGGGCTTCTCGAACTCTGAGTCTCCTCTTTGAGTGCACTGAAGATCTGATGTCAGAGGGAGAGCCTTGAATGTGAAGGGAAGACTTCTAGAAATGTATTGAATGCGGTTCTTCCTTCTTTTGCTTGACTTTTCTTTCAATTGACTCTTGGAAGTTGGAAAACACTTAATGCTCAGATGGAGTAACTCTCTTTATTTCTACTACTGTTCACCCTGGCTATTTAAGCAGTCCTCTTTGAAAAATAGCCGTTAAACACTGATTTGTGGCCGTTCTGCACAGTCTGCACTTCCTGACAATGTATCCGTTGGGGTCGGAGTCGACTCGCTCGATCTGGAGTTGACTCGGCTGTTGCTGGAGTCGACTCATGCTTAACTGGAGACGACTCGTCTACTGTTCAGGATTTGAATTAAAGTGTTGTCCCGTCCTGGAGTCGACTCGGGCCAAATCTAGAGTCGACTCGCCAATATCCGGAGATGACTCGGCACTTTTGGAGACGGCTCGTTCTCAGGATTCCAGAGATCTATGTTTCTGCATTTTTCTCTCGAGTCGACTCGGATCATCTTCGAGTCGACTCGGCTCTCAGAGCCCGAAAACTGATCCTCTGTCTTTTGAGTTGAACTGCCTCGGAGTCGACTCGCACTTTGTTGGGGTCGACTCGCATATTCTCGGAGTCGACTTTTGCATATTTAGGAGTCGACTCGCTAAACGTTGGAGTCCACTCGCATTCTTCTGGAGTCGACTCGGTAAAAGGGTCTTGAAAATACTTCTCTGTCTTTCTGTCTGTTACTCCTTGGAGTCGACTCGGAACCGTCGGGAGTCGACTCGGCAAGCATCGGAATCGACTCGAAATCGTCGGAGTCGACTCGTTGACAAGGTCTAAAATTCATCTTTCTGTCCTTCTGTCTGTTCTCAGTTGGAGTCGACTCGTAGTGTATCGGAGTCGACTCGGGCTTGTGCCAGAACCTTTGAAACACTTGGAGTCGACTCGTAATCTTCCGGAGTCGACTCGAGCTTCAGACTTTGGCTTAATTGAGTTCAAGACTTAGCCAAATGACCTTGAACAAAAGCTCGATGCTCTTAAATATAAATTCACATATATTTGCCTGAGACACTAGATTGAATTCATTAGTACAACATGAAATATACTCAAATGCTTTGAGCTCATCAAAATCAAATAGGGGTATAATCAATCACTCCACAATATTCACAACTATGGATGAGATTTGGCATCATACTTATAAGGCTGCTAAGGTATGTGGTGACTATATGGAATTTCTCCTCCATTGAGGTGGTGATCATGCTAATACCTAAGTGTGGTATCATATTAAATGATTAAAACTAGAAATCTACCTTGAAAATCACTATCAAAGATTCAAGAATGAATTCTGTTACACAGCTTGCAAGTGGTTCCTTAAACTAAAGGATAAGATACCTTTGCTAGAGGGGGTGCTAGTTCATCAAGCCTATTTTAATAGTATGCTCAAGCCTTATGTAAGACCCAAGTCCCATTTGATCAGTGTTATCTATTGTTTGCCCTTTTGGTTTTCTTGTTTTTCTTTTTAAAAAAACTAGTGTTGAATCCAAACCTTTCTTGGTTGCATAATAGCCCTCTTTTGGAATGTGTAAGAATCGATTATGGGATCTATTAATCATAACTCAAGCCATCTCACTAACCAAAGTATATGGTAACAAGAGACTATGTACGAAGGGAAAGAAGGTATTTTTCCATCAATTTGAGAGTTGTTGTCAAAAGTGCTTCTTTAATTTATAGCAATTTTGGATCACACTTACAAGTTTATCTACATTTCCTTATCTAGTATTTTTTTGTGCAATAAATGTACTAGTAAAACATTCAAATAAAAATAGATCTATCCTATACAATGTAATAATTATATGGTTAGTGACATGCTTTGAAATTGACTATAGCCGACATGGTCAACCAATCAAAAGGAGCTCACCATGTATGCACAAGCTGATCAATAAAAGGTTGCCGTGTGGCCGACCCTAAAGGCATGCAGAAAGTCCTTCTAATTTCAAATTCTTCCGCCAAGCTGGCAATAGCTCGGCCCTAATCGCAAATAGTTTTCTTAACCATGCGACGTGCGAGCAATCTGCATGGGTAAGATGCATGAGCATGATCTTCGAGCAAGACGCACAATCTGTTATCAAAAAAAGCCGACGCAAGTGCCTGATTGGCTCAACGACAGGCACCAGCCCTCACCTATATAAACAACACTTGGAGATCTGCCAAGTAAGTTCTCTAGAATTCTCTAAGTCCTCTAGGCATCGAAGGATCCCCCGTCATACACTTTTCAGCAAGCATACTTTCTTTATTTGTGTTGTTTTAGATCGGACGTAGTATTAGAGCCACCATATGAGCACAGTCTTCTCCATCCCTTTCATCTTGGAGATGAGCGGTAACCTTCAAGCCTACTCCTCCAATCAGGACAGTAGGTAGGCCAACCTCTCCAACAGCCTCATCAGCTCAATGCTTGAGTCGGGCCAAGTCTCAATGACACTAGAGGAAGAATCGTGATCCCACTTCTAGAGGTTTGATCAATCAGCGAATGACTTACAACCATGAAATCAAGAAGAGAACAAGTAGGACCCATAACTGCCCAGCAAGACGCACCCTTGGAGTCCGACGGCTCTCAACAGATCCCACTTCTCTGCCTTTGTAGGAGCCACAACAACATTGGCAGTCATCCTTGAGTAATTTTCAAAATTTGCAGTAGACAGTTGTCAACTAGCAGCAACAGCAACAGCTTCAAACTCACACATCGAGTGACCATGAGGACTCGATACAGCCGAGCCACCACTTCCATCCTTAGAGCCCAGAACAACCCTAATGCAGCCGTCACTCTCATCCACGAAGCCCAAGACAAGATAGGAGGCATCAATCACCTAGCTTATAGTCTCAAAAAGGGTTGATGTTGGACCATTCATGCCCCTGCTGAATAGAGAGGGTCTTTAGGAGAGAGGCTGATCCCAATCTCAAGAAAGAGGAGATAGAGCCTGCCTTGAAGTTTTGAGGCACCACAAATCTATGGGGATGATGTCGACTTCACCATCGAGCCCTCATTATCAATGAAGATTATGGGTGAGCCTATTCCACCTCGGTTCAAGATACCATAGCTTGAGAAAAAAGATGAACTTCGGGCCCCCTGGATCACTTTGAGAAATTCAAAGCTCTCATCATGCTCTAGTGGGCCACCAACTTGGTGCTATGCCGAGCCTTCCCATCCATCATTTGGAAGCAGCTTGGTTATATCACATTGGGCTTTAGCCAAACTCCATCCACTCTTTCAAGCAGTTTGACAGGATGTTTGTGGTCGACTTTATGAGTAGCTGGAGGCAAAAAAGAGGATCGAAAAGTCTTTTCACCGTCAAGCAGTGGGAGGGTGAGTCCCTCAAGGACTACAATGGCTGCTTTGAGAAGCAAATTGAAGTCATCTTAGTTCTTCTTTTCCTTGGAGAAAAATTTCCAAAGGATTTTGTGAGCTTCTCATCTAAGCGAGAAGCATATCAATGCAGAAGAGAGTATGGTGGCTCGATGAGAGTTAGCCACAGACCAGCCTGGCAAAAAGAAAAAAAAAGCAGGCTCAAGAAGAGAAAGAAGAGCCTAGAAAGAAGCTCATGAGAGATGAGAAAAGTTTTCACCAACTGAGCTGTCAACCTCAGAGATTTGATAGGTACATGCCTCTCAATACCTCTCGCTCACAGATCTTGATAGAGATAGAAACTTGGAGCTATATGGAATAGCCTCGGAAGATGAAGCCAGTAGCTTTGAAGGACAAAAACAAGTTTTGCAAGTTCCATCAAGATTATGGGCATGACATTTGGGAGTTACTACAACTCAAAAATGAGATCGAGGCCCCCATTCAGCGGGGGTGCCTCCGTCATATAGATGCCCACGAGATCATAACAACACCGATTAGGAGCAGTGTTTCTTAGCCGGTTGACTGTAGGAGTCATCAACACCATCTTAGATAGACCAGCAGCTAGTAGGATAAGCTCATTTGCATGAAGTAACTATGCTCGGGCAGCTCAAACAGGGGCTCAACACCAAAAAGGTAGAGAATGGACGAGGTAATCTTCTTCTCAAACATAGATATCAAAGGTGTGTAGACTCCTCATGATGATGCCATTGTAGTTTTTTTTACCATTGTAAATTTTAATGTAAAATAAATTTTAGTGGATAATGGATGCTTGAGGGCTGTGTTATTTTGTGAGACTTTTTGTAAAATGAACTTGCTTGTTGATAGAGCAATCAAGGCTCAGCTCGTGGACTTTCTTAGAGCCAACACCGACATTTTTACCTAGTCAGACTCTGACATGCCTAGTATAAGCTCTGAGGTGATAGTTCTAAAAATGAATCCTAGGTTCTTCGGCGTTAGGCATGCTGATTTTTTTTTTTTTGAAAACCATGGCTGAACCTGATCGGGTTGCCTACGTACCCCTTCATAAGGGGGATCAAGCCATACGTAGTTCTTTTTAAGTCTCAAAAATGCAGCAAAAAAATCGAATCAAACAATTTAATTCATGCATGCTTACAAGATTGATAGTCAACTTTAAAGACCACGCAATAGCACGTATCTGGTAGGATAGTGATTACGGGTATCGATCCACAGGGATTGGGGTCTAGTTATTTTTTTAAAAAAATATATATATTTAAAAAGACAGTTTGCGAAGACTACTAAACTAAGCAATTTAATAAGAAATGTAATTAAAATGATATCAGTTTGGGGGGACCTAGGGCAAGGAATTCACCACTAACATCGGAACAAGGGTTATTTATATTTTAATTCGTTCTTGGATTAACATGCAAATTGGCTACAAGCCCTATAAGCATTCAAATAAAATTTCACAAAAGTAATTTAGGAACATCCATCTTCAGTTAGCATGAAATATCTACCCTAAACTAATGCGGCAGGACACTGCATCTTTCCTAAGCATGGATGATCTTACATTAACTTAGTGATCATGAAAAACAGTTGTATAAACATCATACTTAAAATCACAGAAATTAAATATGGGATGAAATAAAATATTCATTAAGAACAGAATAAAGTTTATACAACTCCAAGAATAGAAATCAAAAATATAAAACCCATGTCCCTTTGTTAGGGCTGCATCCGGCCCTAGAGAGGAGATCAACCTTCCATGAAGAGTTGAACATCTGCACTACAGGAGAACTACATGATGATTGACTCCTTCCTCCTTCCTCCTTCCTCCCGTCGGCTCCCTCTTAGCACATCATCACCTCTTCCTTTGGAAAGTCATTCCCAAAGTACTCAAGAAACTCTTCTCCCTCCTCTGTTTCCCGTGGGATTTCAGCTTGTGAAGAGATGTGGAACCGAACCCCCGAAGTGCCTTCCCCTGTTGCACGTTTGGGTTTTTATAGGCTGCAACCTCTCTCTCTCTTCTTCCCCGTTTCACGTTGTGATAAGGATGGACTGAAGCGGGATGAGGTTGAGAGATTTCTGCTTAATCTTCGGACGCGTTGGGCCGTTGTGGATGCAGAGGATTCCGCTGGAAGTGAGATCGCTGAGATCGGAAGGTGCTTGAATGGATTCGGATGGAATTAATCCTGAAGTAGGGGAAGTAATCCGAGATAATGGAGTTGGGATAAGGATGCAGGAAAGTTTGTTCATGGATGTGGGAGAATGATCCTGAGTTCGGTAGGTGATGAAGACGAGCTCCTAAGATTTGTTTCGCTGAGGGGAGATCTCGGAAGCTAGGGAGAATCTCGAATGCGTGGGACGTTGCCAGATGGAACAAGCTAGGATGTTGGTCACGGACGCATGGGAGCTTGGATGATTCCGAAGAGAAAATCTGGGAGATAAATTAGTTCGGAGTTTATCCATGGATATGCTGGGATTTGAGGTTGGGAACGGATGGAACGCGTTGTGAACGCGCAGTGGATGTGCTTGGACACGGCTAGGAACAGAGGAGGTGATCTGTGGGATATTGGAAGGATGCGGAGGAGGCTCGGATGGCTCGGAAGCTTGGAGGAAATCTGGGATGATACGGATGATGTGGGAGGGTAGGTCGGATCCGTGGAGGATAGGGAAGAGGTTCGATTTGCTGGATCCGTGGTTGTGAAGTGATCTGGATGAAGTTGTGAATGCATTGAACAGCTGCGAGCGTTTGGGAATTCTGTTCCAAAGCAGGGGCTAAGGGAGGCTTTGATTTGCGGTTGGCTGGGATGCTATCCGGCTGGGATGCGGATGAGAGGAAATGATGGAAGAGAGAAATTTGAGTTGGAAGAAGAGCTAATGCTCACTGCTGAGATCACGGAAGAGGGAATGAGCAGATTCGGAAGATGAAGATAAGATGATGTTGGGAGATTCGGCTAGGGAAGATATGTTTATGGGATGGTGTTCTCGGTTGCTTGGAGGAAATCTAGGAAGGAGGAAATCATGGCTGGAGATGAAGTTAATCTGAGCTGGCCATGAGATATTCGGACGCAGAGGGAGATGATCACGCGGAGGATCATGTGGCTCCATTCTGAAACAGGGGAAAAACTTGGATTTGGTTGACAGTTTAGATGAAGCTTGCTTGGAAGCTTGGGAACGGCTGGCCATGGGATAAGGATGCATTTGTTGGCTTGACCCGAGATGAAGGGATGATGGGATGCACGCGGAGATGGTTGAATGCTATCGCTGGGTTGAATCACGGGAGGGGTTTCGAGCTTATCCGTGGGAGAAGAAGTTTATCCGGAAGAGGATGAGAGTTGGGAATCTAGTTGGGATAAGCTGGGATGGAATCGGTTCGTGGGAGAACAACGGGCGTGAGGGATGATGTGTGAATTGGAGGAGATGGGGTGAGCTTTGGGATCCGTGCGACGATAGATGGTATGCTTTGAGATCTGAGAGACAAATAACTGAAGGGATTTGAGGAATTGGATCATGTGAAAAAAGAGTTGGAACGAGTGGGAAGAAATTTAGGTGAACTTGTGAAGAGTCAGGAATTAATGGGAAGCACTGGGTTTTGGAGAAGAGTTCTTGGAGTTGACTCTGGAGGATGTAAAATTGTGAAATGATGCAGTGTCAGTTTAGGCTTTTCCTAATTAAGCTTGACTCGACCTACATACATTAAGCTCAATCAGTAAATAAATAAGTAAAACTCGAATTACCTTTAACAATTTATTAAAATGCAATGATGAAGGTAACACATTTTTTTAGTTGAATTTACAAAATATGTGAATTAAAATAATGATAAGTGCTATGAATAAGATATTAATTTATGCATTATTTAGCACTTATCACACCCCCCAACCTACATTTTGCTAGTCCTCAAGCAAAATAAAAACTAACTCACTTTCGTAGGAATCGCGATTGCATTTACCATATGCAATAAGGCTTTAAACCCCTAGGTGGCCCTAGTGGACGAGTTTTGTCTCGTGAGGGTTTCCAGCTCAGATACCCACAAACTGCTGTCTAAAGAATTTATTTTATTGTTTTATAAAATCTAATTTCAAATGCATTAATGCCAAAAATTTTAAAAGCACACAAAGTTTTAATTACTAAGTCAGCCCAAATTCTAGGTCAGTATGCAACTTAAGTTGAAGTCCTTAAGTTTCCATTAGGGAGTTGTAAGACTTTTTTATACTTGGGTGCTTGGTGAAATCTGGACCATACATAAGCTAAGGTTTTAGATTCCCCAAAATACTGCTAAAGCTATAGTTTCCAAGAATTGGTCAGATAAGATCTATTTACTGATTCAAAATCATCCTATTTTGCAGGATTTCGAGAGTTGTGGATGTTTACTTTAATACCTCATGGGCTTTATCTGTAATATTCCAGTTTACTCAAATTTTTACAACGATGGCTTTCACACTATCATCTTTTTCAAGGTCAAAATTATTTTCTCTTTTTCTATTTTTTTTCTATTTTTTTTATTATTTTGTATAAATTATGCACTTTTACTCTTGTAATGATTCCTCCATGTAACGAGCATTCAGTCAACACTCCCACACCAGATGGCATAAGGTGTTGGGCATCAAGACTCCCCTACGGACCTATGCTCGGGTTCATCATCACAAGCCCGCTGACCTTTGACAATAGGTAGCCCTTTTCGATGTACCTGACTAAATTCACTTTTTTTTTTGAGATAAAAGTGAATTAGATAAGTATGATTCATCAGGACTCAAGGTTACTACCAGACTTAACAACATAATATTGAATCTAACCCTTAGAAGTGTAGGCCATGTGTGTTGTGAAATTCCAAAGTAAAAATTATCTTACAACTCGCTAAAAGAACTTTTAATAAAAAGAACTCAAATTAACTTACTCCTGACTAGTTATTGGGCTTTTTTAGATTTTATATACTTTGTATGTTTATCATTTCAGTACTAAAGCATAGAAATTAGTTTTTTTTTGAGATAAACTTATTTAAAAATACGAAAATGTGAAAAATTTTTCAAAAAATTCGAATCCTATACCCCCCAACCTAAATCAGACATTGTCCTCAATGTGTTATTTTTTTTTAAATATAAAAAGATTATTATTTTATTCTATTTTATTTTGGACGAAAATATGATGCATATGGAGGATAGAAGCATTTTACCTTAGTTGCATCAGTAATATGAGGACTCCTAAAAAAATGCGATAAGAAAATGTGCAAAAATAACCTATGAGAGTTGGGTTGCCTCCCAACAAGCGCTAAGTTTAATGACTTCAGCCAGACGCAGTATATCCTTAATTATCCTGATAAATAGGATCTATCAAATCAAGGGATTTAATCAACTGTCCATCTGCAACACACTCTATGTAAGGTTTCAATCTTTGACCATTGACGTTCAGGATACGACCATCATTGATGTCTTGAATTTCTACCGCACCATGAGGAAAAACCTTTCTAACTAAAAAGGGACCATCCCGCCTAGAGCGAAGTTTACCAGGGAAGAGATGCAATTTAGCATTGAATAGCCAAACCTTTTGATTAGGCTCGAAAGACTTACGGTTAATGGATTTGTCATGAAAAGCCTTAGTCCTTGCCTTGTATATTTTGGCATTTTCATACGCCTCATTGCGTAACTCTTCAAGCTCGTTCAGTTGAAATTTTCGGTTAGAACCAGCTGCTGCCATATCAAAGTTAAACTTTTTAATGGCCCAAAAAGCTCTATACTCAAGTTCTACGGGTAAGTGGCAAGCTTTACCAAAAATCAGTTGATAGGGAGACATGCCAATAGGAGTCTTATAGGCAGTACGATAAGCCTAGAGAGAATCGTTTAACCTTTGAGACCGATCTTTTCTATCAGGGCGTATTGTTTTCTCTAAGATATGTTTTATGTCCCAATTGGAAACTTCAACTTGCCCGCTTGTTTGGGGATGGTACGGGGTGGCAACTTTGTGGGTGATTGAATACTTGCGAACCAAAGCCTCAAAAGATCGGTTACAGAAATGTGATCCCCCATCACTAATGATAGCTCGGGGTGTGCCAAAGCGACTAATATGTTTGTTTGTAAGAACTTAACCACAACCTTATGATCATTAGTCCTAGTGGCAACAACTTCTACCCACTTCGAGACATAATCTACCCCGACAAGAATGTACTCAAAACCAAAAGAACGCAGGAAGGGACCCATGAAGTCAATACCCCAGACATCAAAAATTTCTATAATTAAAATGGGGTTGAGTGGCATCATATCTCTACGGGTGATTGTACCCATTCGCTGGCATCGCTCACAAGTCTGACAAAAATTGTGAGCATCTTTGAACAAGGAGGGCCAATAGAATCCACTTTGTAAGACTTTAGCTGCAGTTTTTCTACCCCCAAAATGTCCTCCGCAGGGGTATGACAAAAATCAAGAATACTATGAAATTCACATTCAGGCACACATCGACGGATTACTTGATCAGGACAGTACTTGAACAGATCGGGGTCATCCCAAAAGTAGAACTTAACTTGCGAAAAGAATCGATCCTTGTCCTACTTGGACCAATGATCGTAAATTTGTCCTATGGCAAGATAGTTTACTATGTTGGCAAACCATGATGTTTTTTCTTGTTGCACTTCAAACAATTGTTCATCTGGAAAGGAGTCATGAAGTGGGGAAGTGCTATGAGATGGCTCGAGAAGGATTCTAGACAAGTGGTCTGCTACAACATTTGTGGTGCCTTTCTTATCACGAATTTCTAGATTAAATTCCTGTAACAATAGGATCCATCGAATTAGACGAGGCTTGGTGTCCTTCTTTGAAAGGAGGTATCGAAGAGCAGAATGATCAGTAAATACAATAACCTTGGATCCTAAGAGATAGGATCGAAACTTGTCCAAGGCAAATACTACAGCTAGTAATTCTTTCTCAGTAGTGGTGTAGTTCAATTGCGCATCTGAGAGTGTCTTACTAGCGTAGTAGATGACATGAGGTAACTTCTCTAGCCGTTGCCCTAAAACCGCCCCAATGGCATAGTCAAAAGCATCACACATAAGTTCAAATGGAAGGGTCCAATTGGGAGGTTGTATGACAGGTGCTGTAGACAACTTAGATCGGAATTTTTCAAAGGCCTCTTTACATGCTTCATCAAAGACAAAGGGTGTATCCTTGGCAAGGAGATTGCACAAGGGCCTAGAGATTTTGCTAAAGTCTTTAATGAAGCGACGGTAAAAATCAGCATGGCCAAGAAAAGAACGGATTTGTTTCACAGATTTGGGTGGAGGAAGATTAGAAATAAGATCAACTTTTGCTTTATCTACCTCAATACCCCTTTTGGACACAATGTGTCCCAAGACTATACTCTCTTGAACCATAAAATGGCTCTTTTTCCAACTTAGTATTAGATTGGTCTCTTTACATCTTTTTAGAACTAGTGCTAAATTATTGAGAGAATCATCGAATGAGGGGCCAAAAACTAAAAAATCGTCCATGAATACCTCCAAAAAATTTTCTACCATGTCAGAAAAAATTGCTATCATGCATTGTTGAAATGTCGCGGGTGCATTGCAGAGTCCAAATGGCATTCTCCTATATGCAAATGTCCCAAATGGACATGTGAAAGTAGTTTTCTCTTGATCATCGGGATACACGGCCACTTGGTTATATCCAGAATAACCATCTAAGAAACAGTAGAAACCCTGACCGGCTAGTCTTTCCAATATTTGGTCAATAAAGGGCAAAGGAAAATGGTCCTTCCTAGTCATGGAGTTTAACTTCCTGTAGTCAATGCAAACACGCCAGCTAGTGGTCGTGCGTGTGGGCATCAACTCTCCTTCTGTATTTACAACCACAGTAATGCCTGACTTCTTTGGTACTACTTGAGTCGGACTCACCCAGTTGCTATCAGAGATAGGGTAAATGATTCCGGCATCTAGCAACTTTACTACTTCTTTCTTGACCACCTCTTTCATGTTAGGGTTGAGTCTCCTTTGCATTTCACGGGTCGGTTTTGCATCTTCTTCTAGGTGAATGCGATGCATGCAAATGGATGGGTCAATCCCCTTCAGATCAGTTACAGACCATCCAATTGCATGTTTGTGTTCTCCGAGTACACTCAAAAGTTGACTCTCCTGTTTGTCAGACAGGTCAGCCGCGATGATTACAGGTAGGGTATCTTTGGGTCCTAGAAAAGCATACTTAAGGGTTACCGGAAGTGGTTTTAACTCAAGTTTGGAAGGGGACTCGATGGAAAGGCACTGTGGCGTACTAGAAAGGGTAGAAAGAGGTTCATATCGGATACGCCAAGGATGAGAATTTGTGGGAGACGGATTGTCAAGTAGGACATTGACTTCTTCTATGGCCTTGTCTAAATCAAAGTTATCAATATCAAAATGGGCTAAACATGCTTCCAAAGGGTCATCTGCCAGAATATAGGGAAGGGCTTCTTCTACAAGATCGTCCATTTTGTCAACTAGGAAGCACTCATCTTCCCTTGCAGGTTGATCTGAGGCATGGAATACATTTATTTTAACTGTCATGTTCCCAAAAGATATATCCATCACCCCAGTTCTATAGTTAATACATGCATTGGCTGTAGCTAAGAAGGGACGATCAAAAATCATAGGGATCTGTTTCTTAAGGTTCAGCATAGGTTCCATATCAAGGACGATGAAATCGACTGGAAAATAAAATTTATCTACCTTGACTAGGACATCTTCAATTGTTCCTCGTGGTATTTTAACAGATCGATCAGCCAATTGCAGGGACACCGAAGTAGGCTTTAGTTCACCTAATCCGAACTTCTCATAGACTGAATAAGGAAGAAGATTAACACTTGCCCCTAAATCTAATTGTGCACGATCAATCGAATTGTCTCCTACCACACAAGAGATGGTAGGTGCACCAGGATCCTTGAACTTTGGAGGGGTTTTATACTAGAGGATGGAGCTTACTTGTTCAGTTAGGAAGACCTTTTTAGGCACATGTGTCCTAGATTTTCGTTTCTGGGTACAAAGGTCTTTGAGAAATTTGGCATACGATGGAACTTGTTTTATGGCATCAAGGAGAGGGAGGTTGATTTTGACTTGTTTGAATACCTCCATTATTTCTTCCAACGAAGTTCCTTTCTTGCTAAAGGAAGAAGGTGCATTCAGACACTGAGGAAAAGGAGCCTTCGGTGTAAAAGGTGTGGTCGATACTGGACTAGATGGTGACACAGCAGAGTTTGGGTTCTCTACAGTCATACTCCTATCTTCATTTTTCTTATGTTCTTTTTCTCCAACCTTATTGTCCACTACACGTCCGCTTCTTAAAGTAGTCATGGCATTAGCTTGTTCATGGTGAACGTCATTGGGGTGAGTCTCTTGAGCCATGTACTGCCCTCTCGGGTTACTCACTGGTTGACTTGGAAGCTTGCCTTCCTCTCTCTTATTTAGTGCACTCGCTAGTTGCCCTAGCTGGGTTTCTAATTTGGAAATAGACTGAGTATGGAAGTGCAACAATTGTGTATTGGCTTCGAGTCCTTGAAGGGCAGTCAAAACTTTTTGCTCAAAAGCCATATCTCTTTGGGGTGCTGGAGGAGGGACATGTTGAAATTATGAATAATGAATAGGAGGCCGGTTAGGATGAACATTCTGGAATGGTTGAAAGTTTTGGGAATAAGGTTGGGAAGTATTGGGAGTCTGTTGCTTCCAAGAGAAGTTTGAATGGTTGCGCCACCTCGAGTTATATGTACTAGAAAATGGGTCATTACCCGGTCTGGGCTGTGTTTGGGCAGCATTAACTTGTTCTTGCACAAATTCAGGGAATTGAGCTGCCAAAGGGCACTCAAAAATAGGGTGAGACGAGCTAGAACAGAGAGCACAAACTTGTGCTTGGGGAAAGTTTGGAAGCTGTTCTCTAGACATTAGCTGGTCCAACTTGCGGGACAATGCATCTACTTTGTCAGATAGACCTGTGGACTGGCTAACTTCATATATGGTCCCTTTTCCTTGGGAACTCGGGGGTGCTTGACGAGCGGAGGAGGCATGGTGGAGGGAATTTTCATTGAGGTTTTCAAACAACTGCCATGCCTCACGTTCACTTTTAAGCATGAAAGTACCCCCACATGCGGCATCGATCATCTGATGGTTTCGTTCAGTCAATCCGTCATAGAAACATTGCACTAATTGCCATCTGGGTATTTGATGATACGGGCATTTTCGGAGTAAATCTCTAAATTTTTCTCAAGTTTCATGAAATTCTTTCCCGTCAGATTAGGAGAAGCTCGTGATAGCACGCCGAAATTGGTTTGTTCTTCCTATGGAAAAATATTTTTTTAGAAATTCATGTTGCATTTGAGCCCAAGAGAGAATGGAATTGGCTTCTAGTGAATGGAGCCACTGTTTAGCTCTATCCTTAAGGGAAAAAGGAAACAACCTAAGTTTCAGAGCATCATCAGTGAAGTTCTGAATTTTGACAGTAGTGCAGATCTCAAGGAACTCATCCAAATGTTTGTATGGGTCTTCATTGTTGAGTCCATAAAAAGAGGGAAGCATTTGGATGACACTAGACTTAATTTCAAATTGTACAGCAGCAGTGGTATCAGGTAGGTGAATACAAGATGGAGAGGTATAAATGGAAGGAGTAAAGTACTCTTTTAACAGTTTGGGTTGTTCTTCAGCCATCTCGACAGGTGGGGCAGATCCTATGGTTCTATAAGTACGGATTTCGGCTCGAAGGGCCCTAATAGAACGCTCTATTTCAGAATCAAAAGGTATTAATTCAGAAGATCTGGAACGACACCCTAGCATATACTAATGCTTTTCTAATCAATCAAGTGCGGTCAAGCATACATTAAAAGAAAAACACATCAATTCCTTATATTTGCCCTAAAATCACTAGACAGCTCCTAACTGGTTTGAAGAGGGCACCTAAGCCTCCATTTCGGTCTAATGAACTGAGTTGACCAGGTAAGCTCCCAGATAAGTGGGGGGGTCACGATGCGTTGCAAAGGTCCCACTTAAAAACTACTTGCCTCGAACAGATGAACTGTCTCTCATAGGACAAAGCTTGCCTAGACATCAACTGAGCCATAGAGCAAAATTGGTGTAACTTTCGGTGATCTTCGTCCTATTGAGCTCGAATGTCCGTAGGGGCTAACGTCTAATTGATTTTAATTAACGTGATAGCTATGTGAGAATTGATTCACCTAATTTGGGCAAGAATCTGGTGATGAAATCCAGTTCTTATCTTGTTGGGGTGATTGCCCTTACTATATGCAGATTAATTGGTGTGTGTATCAAGCATGCATTCACACTTTTACAGAAATTAAAATCAAACAATCACCACAAAATTTCAAGCAAACTGGGAATCAATTTAAATAAGCAAGGTTCAGATGTTACCAAAGGAAATTTTTCCAGCAATTTTTTTTTTTAAAGCAAACCTCTACAGCATTCCTTTTCCAGTAGTTACCTTTTTGATCATCCCAGACTTCCTCTTCGATTCCTGATTAAATAATGCAAAGAGGAAAATCAAAAATTAGTAAGAGAGAAAAAGGAGATAAGTAAAGTAAAAATTGAAAATATTTTTATTTTATTTTAGGTATATATATATTTTGAAAGTTTAATTTATGAAAAGAAAAACAACTATGCTAGCAATCCCCGGCAACGGCGCCAAAAATTGATAGTCAACTTTAAAGACCACGCAATAGCACGTATCTGGTAGGATAGTGATTACGGATATCGATCCACAGGGATTGGGGTCTAGTTGTTTTCTTAAAAAAAATATATTTAAAAAGACAGTTTGCGAAGACTACTAAACTAAGCAATTTAATAAGAAATGCAATTAAAATGATATCAGTTTGGGGGGACCTAGGGCAAGAAATTCACCACTAACATCGGAACAAGGGTTATTTATATTTAATTCTTTCTTGGATTAACATGCAAATTGGCTATAAGCCCTATAAGCATTCAAATAAAATTTTACAAAAGTAATTTAGGAACATCCATCTTCAGTTAGCATGAAATTGTTGGGAATTGTATCATAAATGTCAATCGTCAGCATGTTGATGATTGAATTTTGTAAATGAATTGACAAATCAATAAAGTATTTTTTGGCATTATTCATCATTTTACATCTTCAAATGGACTCTTATATGATGAAGTCCTTAGGACTTATTAATGATAAAGGAGGATTTCTCTTCAAGTCCTTAAACTAGTTCGCGACCAAATGATATGTTGTTACAAGGACGACAGCATTATCGAGATTAGGTCGTTGTGTGACATATACGTTGGTTGTCCTCTTAACCAAGGAGTGTGGAGACACTGGTATGCCACACACGTGAAGTGTAGGAGTACATTTCACTGAACGTGACCAATTCCGGAATGCTCTACTGTCAAGAGATGTTCCGAGTGGATATGGGTATAAGTTTGGCCCTCTGACCTGAGACCGCAACCTGTGACTAGCAAGCAACTCATTGTACTTTGGTACCGGACTATCTGGATTTCTAATTCAGTGACGGAAGGTCACTGGGTGCAGTCAAGTACTTGCGTAGTCAGTTGTGAGTCGAGATGGAATTGACCCCTCTTGGAAACAGGAGATAATGTCTTGTGATTAATTTAGCAAAACCTTGGCCAGGGTAATCCCAGTGAGGAGTCACGGGATATCTAAAGTTAATCACATAATGGATGTACTAATTATAGGGTTGACAGTGAGCTCTAAGTCATCCTGGCATTAGGAGTCAAAGGGATTGAATTATACAGTAACTGTAAAACCCTGGAACTGGGCCCGGTCCAAGTGACCGGCCCAGTCCCAAAACCTCAGCCTCACGTGCAACGCACGTGAGGCGACGGGATGGATTTGTTTCCATCCCGAAGAAGAAGGAAGCCCTGTTTTTAGGGCTTCCTCTCCTCCTTGCGGCCACCGAGAAGAGCCGTCGAAAGAGAGAGTGGGGGAGAAAGGGGGCAGTTGGGGTTCTTCTTCTTCCTCTTCTTCTTCTCCTTCTTCTTCATTTCCGTCGGTACGAAGGGGGGGGGGGTCTTCTTCTTCTTTTCCGTCGGAGAGGGGGAGGCGCCGGTCTTCGTCGGGGCTGAGGTAAGAATCTCTCACCTTCTTCTCCTTTTCTTCTGATGCTTGGCCACGATGTGTGGTGGGTTGGGGCCGGCCGATCGCCGGATTTGGGTCCAAAACGGCTGCCCTAGCCGTCGGCGTGTTCGCCGCCGCCAGTCGCCGGGGGTGGCCGGGCTTGCTCCGCCACCTCCTGCTGCTGCCAAGGCCAGCCACCGCGGCCGCCTTGGGTCCGACCGAGAGGGAAGAAGAAGGGGCGGCAGGGGCTCACGGGTCCCCTGTCTCGCCGAAGGTGAAGAAGGGAATCGGGAGAGAAAAGAAGAAAGAAGGAAAAGAAAAGAAGGAAAAAGAAAAGAAAAGAAGAGAAAAGAAGAAAGAAGAAAAAGAAAAGAAGGAAAAAGAAAAGAAAAGAAAAAGAAAAGAAAGAAGAAAAGAAAAAAAAAGAAAAAAAAATAATAAAATAAAAGGAGGGTGGTTTACGGGTATGAACCCGAATCCGAACCCGAACCCGGGGTGCTAGACACTTCGGCAGGGTCGGCCCTGGGAGAATGTTAAAATTTAGGTTTTATATATATATTGTGATGAATTTTAAAAGAAAATATGGTTTTGAATATTAGGTTCTGCGAGGGATTTGTGGAATTAATTGGATTTGTTGTAGATTGCATTCGCAAGGTAAGTGATGTAACCTCTTTACTAGATTTATCGGCAAAGTAAATATCTGTTTTACGATTCGAATTATTTGTGATTACGAATTTGATGCATGGATTATATGTATATTTTTAGAATATTGTATGACTCTGATTGGACGTATTTGCTTCTGGTTTGAATTATGTATATTTTTTAGAATATTGTATGACTCTGATTGGACGTATTTGCTTCTGGTTGAATTGTATTTAATTGCTCTGACATTGTATTTTTTGGCTTGAAACACTGAACATAATGTAAGAAAAGATAATGACTTGAGATAGATTCAGACTTGCAGTCGAGCTATGTTGAGGACCCTGCCAATGGGGGCTAATACATTGGTACCGCAAGAAGAATAGTCGGTGATATGACCCTGCCACAGGGAACATGTGGTCATAGTCCTTGGCTGTTGAGTTGAATCTGGTAAATTGAAAGAGGTTAAGATATGAACGATATTTGGTTTTGACACTGTATGTTTTTATAACTGAAATATGAAATAGAGAACTAATTGAACTATCGACCTGGCTATGTTGAGGACCCCGCCAATGGGGGCAGATACGTTGGCAATTGACTGTCCTGAAGTACTCACCGCAAGAAGATTAGTCGGTGTTGATGACCCTGCCACTGGGAACATGTGGTCATAGTCCAGGATCGACAAGATGAATTGAATATGTGAAAGAATCTTGAAACCGCAAAAAGAATCTTATGAATTTAAGAAATATTTGACTTATACTTTGGAACTGCATATCTATTTATTTTCCACATATTATTGCTTGATTTATCTAGCTAGGGTGTTCATTACTTACTGGGCTGTCTAGCTCATTATACCCTCTCTTGTTGTTTTACAGATTTCGAGAACTAGTCTATTGGGGATTCAAATTGGGAGAGCGACTAGAAGGATTGTGGCACAAGTTATCTTAGATTAGGGTTATTTAAGTTGATTTGTTATTATGGACATTTATTATGATTGGTGGACTTTTATTATTTTAAGAACTAGGTTTCTGCATGTTGGTAAATGATTATTCCGCTGCATATTTAGACTTGTGAGACATTATGACTTGAGTTAGTCAATGGAATAAGATTCCAATTTATTCTGTTAAATTATTTTGGAAATTCATAATTGAGGTGTTTGGTTTAGATGCCTTGCATGCTCGTGGGGAGAGTTTCCTACGGGTGTGCGGCGGTTGGCACGACCCCCGGCCCGCGATCTCGGGACGGGGGCGTGACAGTAACCATAGTTCAGGGTTCCAGAATATTTGCTTCACATATATTCGGCCTATCCGGACGTCGGGTACCATTGCTAGATGGTCACATCGATTAGTGTAGGAAGTCATTCCTATAATACCGGCTTAGGTTCGAACCTATGAGGTCACATGCATAGAAGATGCCTGATTGATCAAGAAGGCTGATGAATGATTAAGAATCATTCAGGGGTAATTTGGTCAATTCGATTGGCAAATTATCTTATAAAATAATTAAAGTAATTATCGAAGTATTAATTAGTAATTAGATTGCTAATGAACTCAATTGGATTGAGTAATTAGACTAAGGATGAGCCAAATTGAATTAGATTCAATTCTGGGCTCAATCAGAGTTTTTGACCTGATTGGATTAGGTCTGAATCAAGAGGACTTAGGTTGACCAAATTAAATTAGATTAAATTTGTGCTTAATTAAGGATTGACCTAATTGGATTAGGTTCAACCCATGGTAATTGGATCATTCTAATTGTTAGGATTTAATTAAATTAAATGGGTTTGATCTGAAACTGCTCGGATCTTGAAATCCACTTGTCACATATCCATGCATGGCGCCATAAATTGACTTTTAATATGATTAAAAATTAATTTAATCTATTTAATGGTGCCATGGGATACTTGGCAACATCAGGGATCTCTTTCATCATTAGATGGGTCGAAATGGAGAGATAAATTCATGAAAAGAATTGGATAAGATCAAATTCTCTCTCTTCATGACATATGTCATCCTTATCTTTATCTCACTTCTAATTAAGGTTGAATTTCGAATTTAATCACCACGTGACCCTCTAATCCGATTGGGGGCATGGGAATTTCGAAATTGAAAGAGGGAAGTGGCAACATGATGAATGGTTTAGATTAGATCAAGCTTCATCATGTAATGGCACATGAACTTGAATTTTGAATTCAAAATTCAAAACTCCACAAAATCCTCCATAAATATAGGATGGTTGACATGAAGTTAGAGGGAAGAGCAACATTAAAAGGACCTCTATCAGCTGGTGGTCAAATTCAAGAAAAAAAGAGAGAAAAAGAAGAAAAAAAAGGGAAAAGAAAAGAGAGGAACTCTAGTTCATGCATGGAAAAATTCTGCATTCAATCTAGCTGACTTCTTCCTCCTCTAAGTCCATCGCGCCATTAGTGTTAGGGGTCCTTGATAAGAGTCTTTAGATCATATCTAAGTCCTCTTCAATCCCTCCAAACCTTTCCTCCAAGTTCTTCCAAGAAGGCGGTTCAAAAGTTGATAGCGTTGGGAAGATCAAATTTCAGCCTCAAGAAATTCTGTGCAAGCTAGCACTTCCGCAGGATTGGATCTCTTCAGAAACTTCGCGTGTACTTCTCGTAGAGGCCATTAGTGTGTGTGGCTGCGAAGTTAAGGATCAGATCCACAACTTTCATCCATCATAAAAGGTATTAATCTAGCATTAATCATTTATTATGGTATCAAGATCTAGGTCTGATTCTCCGAGGTTTTACCCTCTTTTGGGGCTCCTCACGGAGATATTTCCAGAATCCATTCGATGGATATTCGGATATTAATTGGAATAGAGTTCTTAAGTTTCAGATCTGATAGTTAATCATGCATGAAAGTTTTAGCATAATTGTTTAAACGATTCCGGCATAATCCTATGTGTTCTTAAGGTGCTGATTTCTAGATTTGATCTTGTAAGCATGCATGAATTAAATTATTTGATTCGGTTTTTCCGCTGCATTTTTGAAACTTAAAAAGAACTACGTATGGCTTGATTCCCCTTATGAAGGGGTACGTAGGCAACCCGATCAGGTTCAGCCATGATTTTTTTTTTAAAAAAAAAATCAGTATGCTTAACACCGAAGAACCTAGGATTCCCTATCAGTGGTATCAGAGCCAGGTTCGTGTTTAAACTTTTATATTTTAATTCTTGCAATTAAATCTGAAATCATTAACATATTTAGATTAGATCTAAAGTACTTTTTATTATTGATTTAATTACTGATTATGCATGATTAAGTAGATCTGAAATTTTGAATGCATATGATGCATGTTTGTGTTAAGATTTGTAACATAAATAAATCTAAAATCATAATATTGTTTAGATTAGATCTAAATAAAGTTTATGATTCATATGATCTCTGATTTTAATGAACAAATCAGATCTGAAAATAAAAGTGAAAAAATAAATACATAAGATGTATGTTGCTTGTATTAATTCATGTTGTTATGTATATGTGATGCATGAACATTAAATATAATGACTTAAACATGAATTAAATCTGATTACATGTGATTAATTACAAAAACTCAGATCTAAAAATATGTTTTAAGAACTGAAAGATTGTAATTAATATGTAATTAAAAAGAAATATGCAATGATCAAAACTTTCATAAATCTAAACTTAATTGAGAATTAAGTGTTATGAAATAGAATTGTAACTCAATTAATTGACATTGCATAATTCTATGGGCATATGGGTTAGCTTGAATCAAGTTCCTAGGATTGGGTTAGACCTAAGGTTAGAATCATACATGGACAAATAGAATTAATTGATCAAATCTAATTAAGTAGTAACTAGATTAGGTCAAGAAAATTCTAGGTCAATTTACAATAGTTGTAGATGGATCAAGTCCATGTCTTTGATTAGACCAAGATGGAACTTGATTTAGGCTCAGAGGTGTAGCCCGAGTCATTTAAGTAATCAAATCGAAATTGATTAACCAGTCGGTGTCTAAGGTAAGTTTGGCAGTTTTGACCGGTGGTTTTTAATTGGGAGCTACTCGCACTGATTCGTCTTTGTCGAGTTAATGGCATATCCCTTCCACCGATCTCACTTACCTAGCCGGCATGGTCAATCACATTTTGATTGGATCACTTAATGATTCGAGTTAGCCCATGCCTATAAGGAAAATCAGTTTGACTGATTTAGGTGCCTCCTTAATCGGTTTGAGTCTAATCTGATTTGGTGAAGTCAGTGGGAGAAATTAGACTAACCGGATCTTCTTATCTATCCTAATTATGAAATCCTCTAAAATTATTAGGTCCTTAAAATGAAATGGTTATGGGAATAACTAGGTCATAGCCTTCCATTAAGTTGGGTGATAATGGGTCCAATGTTTTGATAATTATTGGAGGCGCGACACGCCTGGTACTTATCAAGCATTAGAATTGTCATTCAATATATGATGAGTTAAGTGTACCTTCAATAGGCGGTCAGGTGAGCCGAGCCACACTCGGGTTTGGTCGTCTATTAGTTGATTAGACTTAACCCTATCATTTAATGGTTGGACCTGATTAGGGTATTCGGTGGAGGCGCCACATGCCTGCCGAAGCACCTAGAGCAAAATTATCACTAGAAGTTGCTTGGTGAAGCAACTGGTTTAGAACCTACCAATAGGTGCATATGGGTTAGCCGAGCCACACTCGGGCCTATATGCGATCTATTGGGTTCTAGTGCCCACTAAAGAATTCGGAGTAATTTTTCGAATTGGAGGTAGAGGCTACCAATTTGTATAAAATAGTAGGAGTATCTTTAGACTAAAGTCCAAGTCTACTGTGTTTAGTCAATTTATATACTAATAGCCAAATTTTCTTTTATGTAGAAATGGCCACAAGTTTGTCACTTCGCTCATTATTGGATAATGACAAGTTGACTGGTCCCAACTTCAATAATTGGTATAGAAAGTTGAAAACTCAGCATAGTCAGACCAAAAAGATTTAGAATGACCAAAGTCAGGCAGAATGCTTCTATTGTAAGAAGCAGGGGCATTGGAAGAGGAATTGTCCTCAGTACCTTACCTCACTTGACCCGAACAGGCCAAGCAAGAGAAAAGGGCAATCAGTTGCTGATCAAGGTATTTATATGATAACACCTTGTAATTTTTCTATATGTGATAATTCGACCTGGGTATTAGATACTGGAAGTCCGTTTAATATATGCAATTCGTTGCAAGGACTTCAGGTCAATGAGAGATTTGAAAACAGCGAGAGATTCCTGAATGTTGGAGATGGAAGATCTGTTCCAGTTCTAGCTTTAGGAAATCTCAAACTTGTTTTCAATTCTCATGTAGTTGTCTTGAGTGATTGTCACTATTGTCCTACGTTCTTATTGAATGTAATTTCCGTAGGCCTTTTGGCCATGAACGGTTATAAAATTTCAATAAAGAAATATTCTTGTGATATCATTATGAATGGTGTTACTGTAATGAATGGACGATTGAGCAATGGCATCTACTTGTTATCACAACCTGTTAATGTAATGTACACATCAAGTAAGCGTCCTAGAATAGATAATATCACGGATGTCTACCTTTGGCATTATAGGCTAGGTCATATTAACAAGAACAGGATGAACAGGTTAAGTAAAGAGGGAATCCTCAATGTTATTGATTGTGAATCATTGACAACCTGTGAATCATGTCTTCTTGGTAAAATGACCAAATCACCTTTTACCGAAAAAGGTGAACGAGCCAGTGATTTATTGACCCTTGTACATTCTGATGTATGTGGGCCAATGAGCACAGATGCTAGAGGTGGGTATTCATATTTCATTACGTTTACAGACGATCTTTCTAGGTATGGTTATGTCTATTTAATGAGACATAAGTCTGAATCATTTGAAATGTTCAAATTATATCGTAATGAAGTAGAAAAACAAACTGAAAAGAGTATTAAAACTCTTCGATCAGATCAAGGAGGTGAATACCTCTCCAGTGAATTTTTGACATATCTAGGAGAGAATGAGATTCTCTCCCAATGGACTCCTCCTAGTACACCACAGTATAACGGTGGATCAGAAAGAAGAAATCGAACTCTATTAGACATGGTTCGATCCATGATGAGGTTTGCGAGTCTGCCTATATCCTTTTGGGGATATGCACTTGAGTCAGCCTGCTACATTCTAAATAAGGTTCCAAGTAAGTCTGTAAATAAAACACCACATGAGATGTGGACTGGACGTAAGCCAATGCTCTCTCACCTTAGGGTTTGGGGGTGTCCGGCATATATCAAACGTTTGAAAACAGACAAACTTGAACCCAAGTCTGACAGATGTTTCTTTGTTGGTTATCCTAAAGAAACTAAAGGATATTACTTCTACTTTGCTGAAGAACAAAAGTTGTTCGTAAGCAATAGAGCTGTTTTCTTAGAGAAAGAATTCTTTAGTGAAGGAACTAAAAGCTCTAATGTTGAGCTTAGGGAAGTTCAACATGTAGAAGACCCGACACCATCCACTGAACCAATTGAGTCGGATTTGATTAGATCAGATCCAGAACCCATCTTAGATGCACCATTAAGGCGATTAGGTAGAGTACCACGTCAGCCGGACAGATACTACGGTTTCTTGGTCCGGGACGGGGATCCTATCGAACTTGATGAAAACGATGAGGATCTGATCACCTACATGGATGCGATGCAGAGGCATGACTCTGATGCATGGCTTGGAGCCATGCAATCCAAAATGGAATCCATGAAGGTCAATGAGGTATGGACATTAGTTGACCCACCAGAAGGGATTAAACCCATAGGGTGTAAGTGGATTTTCAAAAAGAAACGGAGCGCAGACGGAAAGGTAGAGACCTATAAAGCCCGTCTAGTTGCCAAAGGATATTGTCAGCGTTATGGTATTGACTATGACGAGACGTTTTCTCCTGTGGCAATGCTCAAATCCATTCGGATTATGCTTGCAATAGTAGCACACTTAGATTATGAAATCTGGCAAATGGATGTAAAGACCGCTTTTCTAAATGGAGATTTAGAAGAGGAGGTATATATGATACAACCTGAAGGTTTTACATCTACAGATGAGTCTAAGGTGTGCAAGCTACAAAGATCCATTTATGGATTAAAGCAAGCTTCACAGAGTTGGAATATACATTTTGATAAGGTAATCAAAACATATGGCTTCATTAAAAATGAAGAGGAACCTTGCATTTATAAATGGGCAAATGGTTCAGTTATTATATTTCTTATTTTGTATGTGGATGACATTCTTTTAATCGGGAATGACATTCCTGCATTACAAGGAATAAAGGTATGGCTATCATCTCAATTTACCATGAAGGATTTGGGAGAAGCATCTTACATCCTAGGGATGAAGATATATAGAGATAGATCTAAAAGATTGCTTGGATTATCCCAATCCACATACATTGATACTATACTGAAAAGGTTCAGTATGATTAATTCTAAGAAAGGCTATCTTCCAATGGGCCATGGAATTAACCTCTCTAAAAGGGATTGTCCAACAACCTCTCAAGAAAGAGAGAGTATGGATAGAATTCCATATGCTTCGGCAGTGGGATCTATAATGTATGCCATGACATGTACTAGACCAGACGTCGCATACTCACTAGGAGTAGTGAGCATGTTGACCCCCTAATGGATTTTGATGAATACAAAATACTAGAGTATAATTCCCTTTATCTTAACAATTTAATTGAGGATTTCATGTGTTTAATTAAGAATATTATTAAGAAATGTCTAGGCATGTTCCCATATTTTTCAAGGATTTATTGAAGAATTTTTGAGATGAAGAAAACAGATCAGGGACAGCCGAGACGTCTCCGGTTTGTCCCAGAGACGTCTCTGGCACGAACAGGAAGAATTGGCACGTTTGGAGACGTCCCCGGCACCTGGCGAGGCATCTCGCAGGGTCGGAGTCGACTCCTGACTCTGCGGAGTCGACTCTCTCAGAGGCGGCAGAAAGGCCGATTTCAAGGGATGCGCGCGAGTCGTCTCCAAAGGACGCGGAGTCGTCCCCGCGAGTAAAAAGCAGACTTCCCGAGTCGTCCCCAGAGAGCGCGGAGTCGACTCTCTCAGGGGATTCCAGAGGATGTGTTTTTCGGTGATAAAACAGCGGAGTCGTCCCCTAGGTAGCGGAGTCGACTCTCTCAGAGAATTCCAGAGGACTTGTTTTT
The DNA here is from genome assembly GCF_051530095.1 of Phoenix dactylifera. Taxonomy (NCBI): domain Eukaryota; kingdom Viridiplantae; phylum Streptophyta; class Magnoliopsida; order Arecales; family Arecaceae; genus Phoenix; species Phoenix dactylifera. The sequence continues at coordinate 32,631,174 of NC_143193.1, read as the reverse complement.
CGGAGATAAAACAGCGGAGTCGTCCCCATGTAAAAAGCACAAACATCCCGAGACGTCCCCGTAAAGGGCCGAGGCGACTCTCTCAGAAAAACAGAAAAACAAGCATTCAAACTGTTCATCCTCAGAGTCGCCCCCGTAAAGCACCGAGTCGACTCCCAACATCGTCAAAAGTAAATTCATACAGCCGAGACGTCTCGCGTTGAAGCGGAGACGTCTCCGGAGTGCCTGGGACACGACTGACACACTTTTGCAGGTTTGTTTGAATTTCAAACTTCCATATCTTTGTGTCTAACGGATCTATTTGCTTTTTGGGCTATAAAAGGGAGCTCTTAAGTGCCTTCCAACAACTTCTCACCAACCCAACACAAGATCATTCAAGAGAGAAGAAAGAGAAAGAGGTTCAAGGGAGTTAGAGCTTTCAAGAGAAGAAATCAAGTGCATCCAAGCTTTCCCATCTGATTTCATGCTCAACAACTCTCTCCCACTCGGCATTCAAAGCTCACATTCAAGCCAATGCGATCCACATCGGAAGAACCACCATTTCCCACGCTTCCAACGGCTAAAAGGGTTCTTCCGGGTTTCATTATTTCTCATTGTTATATTTGCTTCTTAAGAGCTTTCGAATCTTTTGTAAAACATTGATTATTGTGCTTGTTCCAGTCAAGGGACTTGGAACAAGGGATAGGCGTCCCAAGCCTAGGTTAAATTGGGGGATTGTAGGGTTCGTTGTTAGCCCGGTGTAAAACAACGAGTTGGGTAGTGCACTCGCAAAACTACTGTACTGTAATCGTTGATTATAGTGAAAATTCCCAAAGGTGTTTGGGGAGTGGATGTAGGAGCAGTGGAAGCTCCGAACCACTATAAAACCTTGTGTTTGCGATTGACTATTCTTATACCTCTATCTTTACTTTAGCACATACACTTGTGTGTTTTATTTTTAATTAGTGTTGCCCAGAAAAACAACCCAAGAGGGGGGGTGAATTGGGTTTTAAAATAATTTGAATATTTAAAACGTTGTGAATGACTAATTAAAACTATTGCAAGTTGTTTAATTAATTGCTATGTGCTGTGAGTGATGTGAGAGGAAGAAGAAGAGAGACAATCAATCACAAACACCAAGTTTTATAGTGGTTCGGAGCTAACCCTTGCTCCTACGTCCACTCCCCAAGTCTCACTTGGGAATTCACTATAACCCCCTTGGATTACAGCCGGTTGTTTTCCAAGATCACAACCAAACTTGTTGTTTTACGAGCTCACAACGAACTCGATCGGTTTTCCCAGGCTCACCGACTAGAACCACCCCGATTGTTTTTCCGGGATCACAATCGAACCCTTACACACGTTGGTTTTACACTCGGCTCACCAACCAACCTCAATACCCTTGATTCAATCCCCCGATTGAACCAAGCAAATACAAGTTGTAAATAAAATAGACAAACAGAAAACTAAGCTTCTCAAAAGCAGATGGAAAACAATATAATCTGAAAAGAGTTTAGAAGCCCTCAAACGCTTTTAAGTTGGAGAAGAGGAATGGCTTCTTAAACTTCGGGTCTCCTCTTGAATGTGTAGTCGACTTGAATGCAGGAGGAGGATTCTTTAATTGCTGGGAAGATGTAGGTGGATGCAGTCAATGCAGCTCTTCCCTCTTTTTCATTGAAGAACAGGTTGCAGAGATTGAATGCTTGAATACTTGGAGTGGAATGGTTGTTCTCTGCCTTGCTACAGTCCTCTGTGGCTATTTAAACCAACCCCCACGGAAACTAGCCGTTAGAGACCTTTTTCTGCCCGTTCTGCACACTCTGCACAGCCTGACAATGTGTCCGTTGGTGGGTTGGAGTCGACTCGCGCGATCAGGAGTCGACTCGGCTGTAGCGGGAGTCGACTCATACTCTTCCGGAGTCGACTCTGCAACTATTTCGAATTTGAATTAAAGTACCTTCTTCGACTGGGAGTCGACTCGTCTTGACCCGGAGTCGACTCGCCAACTTCTGGAGCTGACTTGGCTTTCTCGGAGTCGGCTCATCCCATGGAGTCCGTGGATCTATTTTTGAATTTGGTCCACTCGAGTCGACTCGACTATCCTGGGAGTCGACTCGGTGCTCAGAGCCCGAACTCCCGATCTTCTGTCTTTTGGCTCGTCCAGTCTTGGAGTCGACTCGAACTTCCTCGGAGTCGACTCGGCTCTCAGTTTCCGAAACACTGTCTTCTGTCTTTTTGATGTGAAGCTGCCTTGGAGTCGACTCTAGCTGTCTGGGAGTCGACTCGAATCTCAGAGACAGTAAATTGGTCTTCTGTCTTTTTGATGGTCGCGGAGTCTCGGAGTCGACTCGCGTAATGCGGGAGTCGACTCGAATCTCAGAATCCAGAAACTGCCCTCTGACTTTTTCTTTGTGTACCGCTGAGAGTCGACTCTCGCTTTCTTTGGAGTCGACCTGCCAACCATCGGAGTCGACTCGCGTTCCACTGGAGTCGACTCGCGTTCCACTGGAGTCGACTCGAATCTCAGACCCGAAAACTGCTCTCTGACTTTTCTGCCTGTTCTCAGTCGGAGTCGACTCGTACTGATCCGGAGTCGACTCGAGCTCGTGCCAGTGAACTTGATACGCTTGGAGTCGACTCGTGATACTCTGGAGTCGACTCGAGTCTCAGACTTTGGTTCAAGCTGACTTCTTAACTTATCCAAAATATTATGAACCAAGTCTAGAGACACTTAAACAAGATTTTCACTGAAACACTTAATTGAATTCATTAGTAAACAAGGGATATACTCAAATGCTTTGAGCTCATCAAAATCAAATAGGGTTTTAATCAATCACTCCACAATCTCTCCCTTTTTGATGATGACAAAACATTGAGTATATGTAAAGTGAATTGCTCTATAAACAAGGAAGTAAAATCCATAAATGAATTCAGATGTCTGGTAATTTAATTTATCCAAGTTTGAAAGGTGTGAACAATAAATTTCGGAGTTAAAGCTCCCCCTTTCATTTGGAATTATATAAGCCTTCATATCATGCAATCAATTGTTTGGCTTATATATCTTTAATGATTTAGCTTGCTTAAAATTCAGATTCTCCCCCTCAACATATGCAATCTACTTTGTTTTGATTCTAAGAATTTTTGACTTTTAAATTTTTGGTTTTTAGAGGGAAAATCTGTCAATTTGTTCTTGAGTAGGATTCAGCTAATCTCCGAATATCCCTTGAATAGATTCTGGAGATTACTCCATTAGGAGCCCCAAAAGAGAGATAATGAGCCTCGAGGTACCAAATCCACTTAGAACAAATTTTTGTGTGTTTTAAAAGTTTTTCTTTTTTTTTATTGATTTTTATTGATTCCTATTGATTTTCATTGATTCCTTTTACATATTTTATACATATTTCTCCCCCTTTTTGTCATCGTATCAAAAAGGAGGTAAGTACACACAATCAATCATAGATCAAATGGCACAGAATGGAAGAAGATATGGCTACTCATTGTATTGATTTGTATGTAAATACATTTGAGAATACAATAAGTAAAGCAAAAATAATACATGTCAAAACAAAAACACAAAAAGCAGCTATGGTCTCCTCGAGGATGTAGCTCCTCCTCTCGAGGATGTATCTCCTCCTCTCGAGGATGTGGCTCCTCCTCTCGAGGATGTGGCTCCACCTCTCGAGGATGTGGCTCCTCCTCTCAATCTGTTCTCCTCCATGAGGAGGGTGACCGCATCTGTAAGATGCCCGAGCTGAGTGATGATGGATGAGGTGGCCCTGCTGTGTGTAGTGGAGAGCTCAGTCACCGACGTCTGAAGTGTATCCAGCTTGTCGATGAGCACATTCGACAAGCGCTCGGCCCCCTGGGTGGTGGTGCTCATGTCCTTCCGGATGTCATCGCGCATCTTCCGAGTGATGCCCGTGACCTCACTCATACTGGAGGACTGACCCTGGACCAAACTCCGAACATTGTAGATCTCTTCCCGTACATGAGCCGTCATGTCAGTCACGGCTGTCAAGGAAGGGACCAACTCAGAAGATACGGGTGCAGGAGTGGGAGCAGGCACCGAACCTCGGAGCTCCTGGAGCAGATCTCGGACTATCTCCTGCCGCAGCTCCTAGAGCTGCTCAGGGTCAATGCGGACCTCCATGGGTGGTGGAGCCGAGGAGGAGGGTCCGGCGGAAGTGGTAGGAGCAGAAGTGGATGGAAAGTCTGGTACGTCGGGAAAGTCAGAATCGGGCTCAGGACTGGGGGAAGGTCTGGTGGTCTGTGTGGTGATGGATGACTTCCTAACCCAAATCCCCTCTCTCTTCCGAAACCCCATCCTGTGTAGGGTCCCCGCTCGCATGCGATCTGCCCATCGCAATGCCTTAGAGGGTTCCTCCTCAGGAATGGGAATCTCGTATTCCCTAAACAGAAGAGTGAAGATCATGCCGTATGGGAGGGTGAGCCTAGGTCTATCTAGGGGCTCACACAGATACCTATAGATGAGTTTGGGGAAGTTGATTGGGGTGTCCTGAAGAATATAAAACATAAGAGCTAGGTCTCGCTCATTTACAAAATCAAATCTTCCTGTCTTAGGGAAGATGGACCTAGACAATATACTCAAGAGGATCCGCACCTCAATCGGAAGTGAGCTAGCAGATACCTCGTCTAGGGGGGACTGAGGTGGATGCCCTAGTACGGCCGTAAGGGCCTCAACCCTGTCCTCGGGGTGTGTGGGAGCCACCCCGACTTGTGGAAGGTGGAGGATGTGGGCAATGAGATCCTCCGTAATGAACAGAGGGACACCGGCTACTGTGCCCTCGATACCTCCATCTCCCCGATGGACGGTACCGTAGAACTCTCTAATGAGGCCAGGGTAAGTGGGGAGGTCTAATGTAAGGAAAAACTCTAAGCCCTGGACCCTAAGTCTTTCACCTATGGTGAAACCCTCCCGGGAGAGATAGTCGAAGTCGACATATCTCCCGGTGGTGACAGCCTTCCCGGCCAATGGTCTCGCGGGAACCGCCCTTGGCGGGGAACGAGCCGGAGGTTGTGGCCTCGCGGGATCGTGCCGAGCCTTGGAGCGCCGCTCGAGACCGGCCTCGGGTCGGGACCTCTTCCGGACTACGGTCTTACGCGGCATAATGACCTAAAATGGGAGGAAAACCTAATGAACGGTGAAGAACCGACGGGAAAGTCTTGGGGACGACCGGGGACGACCTAGAAAGGGAGGAAAACCCTAGGGGACGGTGAAAGGTCGACGGAAAAAGCCTTGGGGACGACCTAGGAGTCGGCTCTAGGGCTTGTGAACAGTGGCGGCTTGAGAAAGAAGTGTTTTCGAAATGACAAAGTTAGGGTTAAAAAGTCGGATCCCGACTGCGAGTCGACTTCACTGAGTCGCGAGTCGACTCGACCTCGAGTCGACTCCAGAATATGCGCGAGTCGACTCTCCTTATGCGCCTGTAGACCTCGAGTCGACTCCCGACTATATGCGAGTCGACTCCCCCTCTGCTGCCATCTATGCGAGTCGACTCCCGCAAATGCGCGAGTCGACTCCCCCTCAGGAGCCGACTCTGAAACTTACTCGAGTCGTCTCTAACTTTGGCACACACCTAAAAATCATTCTATGTTCGTGCCGAATGAGGGAAAATCACTAAATTACGATCTGATTTGATGATCAGTGAAAAGAAACTCTATTTTAACCACAATCTAATCATCAAAATCAATGAATCTAGTGGAAACTACCACTAGGATGGATCAATCACTCCTAATCCCCTCCTAAGCACACTAAATCTCTCTTCACTTAGGGGTTTTGTGAAAATGTCCGCTAATTGATCATCAGTACACACAAATTGGAGTGTCACATCACCATTCAATACATGATCTCTTATGAAGTGATGTCTTATCTCAATATGTTTAGTTCTTGAATGCTGAATTGGATTTTTAGTTAGATTAATGGCACTTGTATTATCACAATTAATGGGTATTTTATCTTGTTTAATGCCATAATCTTCTAATTGTTGTTTGATCCACAAGATTTGAGCACAACAACTCCCGGCTGCAACATATTCAGCTTCAGCAGTAGATAATGCAACCGAGTTTTGTTTCTTGCTAAACCATGAGATAAGGTTTTCTCCTAGAAATTGACAAGACCCGCTGGTACTTTTTCTATCAAGCTTACATCCAGCGAAGTCTGAATCTGTGTATCCTATTAAGTTTAGGCTATATTCTTTAGAGTACCATAACCCTATATTCTTAGTTCCTATTAAGTACTTAAAAATTCTCCTAACTGCAACTAGATGTGATTCTTTAGGATTAGCCTGATATCTAGCACACATGCAAACACTAAACATAATATCAGGTCTACTTGCAGTAAGATACAATAAGGATCCTATCATACCTCTATACAGTTTCTGATCTACAGATTTACCTGATTCATCTTGGTCTAATTTGCATGATGAGCTCATGGGGGTGCTGATTGACTTGTTTCCCTCCATATCAAACTTCTTGAGCATCTCCTTGATATATTTGGCTTGATTGATGAAGATGTCTCCTTCAGACTGTTTGATTTGAAGCCCGAGGAAGTAGTTCAGCTCTCCCATCATGCTCATCTCAAATTCACTCTGCATCAGATCAGCAAATTCTTCGCAGAGGCGATTGTTAGTAGCACCGAAAATAATATCATCAACATAAATCTGTACTAATAACATATCTTTATTTTGCTTTTTCAGAAATAGTGTTGTATCTACATTTCCCCTAGAGAATTTATGTTCTAATAGGAATTTGCTAAGCCTCTCATACCATGCTCTAGGTGCTTGTTTTAACCCATAAAGTGCTTTGTTCAGTTTATATACATGATTAGGGTATTGATGATTTTCAAAACCAGGAGGTTGTTCTACATATACCTCCTCATTAATATACCCATTTAAAAATGCACTTTGTACATCCATTTGAAATAGTTTGAAGTCCTTAGAGCATGCATATGCTAATAATAATCTAATAGCCTCAAGTCTAGCTACAGGAGCAAAGGTTTCATCAAAATCTATACCTTCTTCTTGATTATAACCCTTTGCTACTAGTCTAGCCTTATTCCTTATAACAATTCCATTTTCATCAAGTTTATTTTTATAAATCCATTTAGTACCTATAATAGGATATTCAGAAGGTCTCTCTACTAGATTCCATACCTTGTTTCTAGTAAATTGGTTTAATTCTTCTTGCATTGCATTTATCCAATTTACATCATTTTCGGCTTCTTCTATATGTTTGGGCTCAAAGTGTGAGACAAAAGCTAGATGGTTATTTAAATTTCTAAGGGATGCTCTAGTCCTAACCGGTTGAGATGGATCATCTAGAATTAGTTCCTTAGGATGCCCGTGAGCATACCTCCAAGCTTTAGTTAGCTCATGATCCACAATAGCCTCTTGGCTTGATGATGTTCCTTCAATCAATTTTTGATTATCATCTTGTAATGTCATCTCGTCTATCTTTTCTTCAAGAATTTCAGCATCATCATCAAAGTTAACTTTCTTACTAGAGGAGATGTCACTAGAATCATCAAATACAACATGTATAGATTCTTCTATAACTAAGGTTCTTTTATTAAAGACTCTATAGGCTTTACTAGTTGTAGAGTAACCTAAGAATATTCCCTCATCAGATTTAGAGTCAAATTTACCTAGATTATCTTTCCCATTATTATGAACAAAACACCTACATCCAAAAACATGAAAGTAATTAACTTTTGGTTTTCTGTTTTTCCAAAGTTCATAAGGTGTTTTCTTTATAATGGGTCTTAATAAAACTCTATTTAATATATGACAAGAAGTATTAATGGCTTCTCCCCAAAAGTACTTAGGGAGGTTACTTTCACATAACATAGTTCTTGCCATTTCCTCTAGAGTTCTATTTTTCCTCTCCACAACTCCATTTTGTTGTGGTGTCCTAGGTGCAGAAAAATTATGGGTTATCCCCTTTTTACTACAAAACTCATCAAATGACTGATTTTCGAATTCGGTACCATGGTCACTTCTAATAGCTATTACTGAGGTATCTCTAGCATTGGTTACTTCTTTATGGAATTTCTTAAAAACAGAAAAAGCTTGATCCTTATGTGCTAGGAACATGACCCATGTGTATCTAGAGTAATCATCTACTATAACTAGACCATATTTATTTCCACCTAGGCTTGTTGTTTTAGTCGGTCCGAATAGGTCCATGTGTAATAGTTCTAGAGGTCTAGAGGTAGAGACACATTTTATGGATTTAAATGAGTTCCTAGATTGTTTGCCAAATTGACATGCTTCACATATTTTGTTCTTTTCAAATTTTAATTTTGGCAAACCTATCACGGAATCTCTTTTAACTAGTTTAGTTATTGTGTCCATGCTTGCATGACCTAACTTGCGGTGCCATAACCAACTAGCATCATTATCTTTAGTTTCATTAACAACTAAACATTGGTTATGTTTTGCAAGATCTTCAAGGTCTACAACATATATATTTCCACGTCTAATTCCTTTAAAAACTAAACTATTGTCATTAGGGTTTGTTATAATGCATAGTGATGGTTTAAACATAACATCATACCCTTTATCACATAGTTGACTAATGCTTAATAAGTTATGCTTTAGACCATCAACATATCTAACATTATCAATAAAAGTAGAAGGGGTGATTTGAACTTTACCAATACCAATGATGTGACCTTGGTTGTTGTCTCCAAAAGTCACAACACCTCCCTTCTTAGCTTCAAGGGTGAAAAATTGATCCTTGTCACCCGTCATGTGCCTTGAGCAGCCACTATCCAAATACCAGCAGTTTTTGTTGACCTTGGCTGCAAGACACTCCTACACAAGCAGATTATATAATTTTAGGTACCCAAGTTTTCTTGGGTCCTTCATGGTTAGTCATGTTGGTTCCTTTTGGAACCCATACCCTTTTAATTTTCCTTTTTGTTTTACCTTTCCTAAAATTACACACATTTGCTTTATGACCTATAGTTCCACAACAAAAGCAGGTTATTTTCTTAGTTTTACTTTCCCCAGCTTTAACAAAGAAGTTACTAAGAAGTTTTTGTTTATTTCTTGGTTTATACCCTAAACCCGCTTTATTAAATACTGCTCGTTGACTATTGAGTATCATATTTAACTTTTCAGAACTACATGTAAATTTTTCAACTAAAGGTTTGTATTTGTTAAGTTCTTTGGTTAGTGTTTGATTTTCTGCCTTTAGATCATTTAGTTCTTTTGTGAGATCCTTGTTTAAGATTTGTTTATGGTTTTTAAGTTCTGAAAGTTCCTTAGTTAGTTTTTCATTATCATTAGTTAAGGTATTAGTCTTTTGAGTTAAAAGTTGGTTGCTTGTCTTAAGGTCTATATTTTCTTTGGTGATTAAATCCTTATCCTTAACTAATGAATCATACTTACGGATATAAGTTTGGTTAGTTACTTTTAATTCTCTGTTTTTAACATTTATAGCCTTATATTCAATCATTAGTTCATTAAAAGCATCATAAAGCTCATCAAAAGTAAAATCTAAAGGCGATTCGAGCGTTACCTCATTTCCATTGGCCATGAAGCAGAAATTGGCCTTTTCCTCTTGTTCCTCATCCGATGAAGAGGATGATGAGTCTGAGTCGGATAGTGTCGTGACAAGAGCCTTCTTCTTCTTGTACTTGCTCCCCTTCTTCAGTAAAGGGCACTCAGCTCTTATGTGACCCGGCTTCTTGCATTCGTAACACCCAATCCCCTCATTTTCCCTTTCCTTACCTTTGTCCTTGCGGTAGGAATTGGAGGGGCCTCTCCTTTGATGATAGGACTTCTTGTGGTTGATGAATTTTCTGAATTTGCGCACAAGAAGTGCCTCACCATCATCTTCCTCATGTTCTTCTTCTTCACTGCTGCTACTGCAAGATAAGTCCTTGTTAGATGAAGTAGATTTTAGAGCTATTACCTTTTTCTTATGGGAGGACTCTTCCTCGTTGTGTTGTTTCATGGTTAGCTCGTGCGTCATTAGGGATCCAAGAAGCTCCTCAAGTGGTAACTTGTTCAAGTCCTTGGCTTCTTGGATTGCCGTCACTTTAGCTTCCCATGACCTTGGTAGACATCGAAGGATTTTCCTGACAAGCTCACTGTTAGTATAGTTCTTGCCAAGGCTTTTTAGGCCATTGACAATATCAGTAAACCTAGTGAACATGCATGTGATTGTTTCATTAGAATCCATTTTAAATAGTTCATATTTATGAACCAAAATATTTATTTTGGATTCTTTGACTTGATTCGTGCCCTCATGGGTCACTTCAAGTCTGTCCCAAATCTCTTTTGCAGAATTGCAAGTTGAGACCCTATTGAATTCATTTCTATCTAAGGCACAATAAAGCACATTCATAGCTTTAGAGTTTAGTTGTGCCTTTCTCATGTCATGTTCATCCCAATCCTTTTCTAGTTTGGGTACCGTGACACCCTCTACATATATGGATGGGATGTATGGCCCATTTACTACAATGGTCCACATCTCATAGTCTTGGGCTTGGATGAATATTCTCATCCTAGCCTTCCAATATGAGTAGTCGGATCCATTAAAGAATGGGGGTCTTTGGGTAGACTGACCCTCAATGTGGGAAGATCCAAAGGGGGTTGTCATTTCGATCTTTTACTCTTGGGTGGAAGAGTTTAGGCTCTGATACCACTTGTTGGCCAGAAAAACAACCCAAGAGGGGGGGTGAATTGGGTTTTAAAATAATTTGAATATTTAAAACGTTGTGAATGACTAATTAAAACTATTGCAAGTTGTTTAATTAATTGCTATGTGCTGTGAGTGATATGAGAGGAAGAAGAAGAGAGACAATCAATCACAAACACCAAGTTTTATAGTGGTTCGGAGCTAACCCTTGCTCCTACGTCCACTCCCCAAGTCTCACTTGGGAATTCACTATAACCCCCTTGGATTACAGCCGGTTGTTTTCCAAGATCACAACCAAACTTGTTGTTTTACGAGCTCACAACGAACTCGGTCGGTTTTCCCAGGCTCACCGACTAGAACCACCCCGATTGTTTTTCCGGGATCACAATCGAACCCTTACACACGTTGGTTTTACACTCGGCTCACCAACCAACCTCAATACCCTTGATTCAATCCCCCGATTGAAACAAGCAAATACAAGTTGTAAATAAAATAGACAAACAGAAAACTAAGCTTCTCAAAAGCAGATGGAAAACAATATAATCTGAAAAGAGTTTAGAAGCCCTCAAACGCTTTTAAGTTGGAGAAGAGGAATGGCTTCTTAAACTTCGGGTCTCCTCTTGAATGTGTAGTCGACTTGAATGCAGGAGGAGGATTCTTTAATTGCTGGGAAGATGTAGGTGGATGCAGTCAATGCAGCTCTTCCCTCTTTTTCGTTGAAGAACAGGTTGCAGAGATTGAATGCTTGAATACTTGGAGTGGAATGGTTGTTCTCTGCCTTGCTACAGTCCTCTGTGGCTATTTAAACCAACCCCCACGGAAACTAGCCGTTAGAGACCTTTTTCTGCCCGTTCTGCACACTCTGCACAGCCTGACAATGTGTCCGTTGGTGGGTTGGAGTCGACTCGCGCGATCAGGAGTCGACTCGGCTATAGCGGGAGTCGACTCATACTCTTCCGGAGTCGACTCTGCAACTATTTCGAATTTGAATTAAAGTACCTTCTTCGACTGGGAGTCGACTCGTCTTGACCCGGAGTCGACTCGCCAACTTCTGGAGCTGACTTGGCTTTTTCGGAGTCGGCTCATCCCATGGAGTCCGTGGATCTATTTTTGAATTTGGTCCACTCGAGTCGACTCGACTGTCCTGGGAGTCGACTCGGCGCTCAGAGCCCGAACTCCCGATCTTCTGTCTTTTGGCTCGTCCAGTCTTGGAGTCGACTCGAACTTCCTCGGAGTCGACTCGGCTCTCAGTTTCCGAAACACTGTCTTCTGTCTTTTTGATGTGAAGCTGCCTTGGAGTCGACTCTAGCTGTCTGGGAGTCGACTCGAATCTCAGAGACAGTAAATTGGTCTTCTGTCTTTTTGATGGTCGCGGAGTCTCGGAGTCGACTCGCGTAATGCGGGAGTCGACTCGAATCTCAGAATCCAGAAACTGCCCTCTGACTTTTTCTTTGTGTACCGCTGAGAGTCGACTCTCGCTTTCTTTGGAGTCGACCTGCCAACCATCGGAGTCGACTCGCGTTCCACTGGAGTCGACTCGAATCTCAGACCCGAAAATTGCTCTCTGACTTTTCTGCCTGTTCTCAGTCGGAGTCGACTCGTACTGATCCGGAGTCGACTCGAGCTCGTGCCAGTGAACTTGATACGCTTGGAGTCGACTCGTGATACTCTGGAGTTGACTCGAGTCTCAGGCTTTGGTTCAAGCTGACTTCTTAACTTATCCAAAATATTATGAACCAAGTCTAGAGACACTTAAACAAGATTTTCACTGAAACACTTAATTGAATTCATTAGTAAACAAGGGATATACTCAAATGCTTTGAGCTCATCAAAATCAAATAGGGTTTTAATCAATTACTCCACAATTAGACAAAAAAATCTTAAAACACCCAATTCACCCCCCTCTTGGGTGACCATCTCTGGGCAACAAGTGGTATCAGAGCGGGTGCTCTGTGTATTTCTTGAAGACCTAACCGTCTTAGCCAAAGATCTAGATGGCAACACCCTTCAACAATGTTCCTGCTGAGGGGCAGGCAACCAATAGACCTCCACTCTTCAATGGGACAAATTATACCTATTGGAAGACTAGAATGAGGATTTTTATTCAAGCACAAGATTATGCCTTGTGGAGGGTTATAATCAAGGGACCACACGAACCATCTCACATGGTTAATGGCATTCAAGTTCCCAAACCTAAGGAGGATTGGGATGAGAATGATAATAGGATGGTTCAACTCAATGCTAGAGCCATGAACTCATTATTCTGTGCTCTAGATGTGAATGAGTTCAATAGAGTTTCCACCTGTAGTTCCGCCAAGGAAATATGGGATAGGCTTGAAGTTATCCACGAGGGTACAAATCAAGTCAAAGAGTCTAAAGTGAACATTCTAGTTCACAAATATGAGTTATTTAAGATGGAACCCAATGAAACCATCTCATGCATGTTCACACGCTTCACCGATATAATAAATGGTCTAAAGAGTTTGGGTAAATCTTACACTAATCCAGAACTTGTGAGTAAAATTCTCAGGTCTTTGCCGAAAGCATGGGAAGCGAAGGTCACGGCGATCGTAGAAGCCAAAGATCTCAACACATTGGGACTTGAACAACTATTGGGCTCATTGATGACGCATGAGCTCACAATGAAGCAACATGAAGAAGATTTGCCAAAGAAGAAGACAATCGCACTCAAGGCTACTTCGAGTGTGTGTGAAGAAGAAAGTAGTGAGAGTGAAGAAGAAAGCGAAGATGAGGACTTGGGTTTAATAGTAAGGAAGTTTAAGAAATTCATGAGAAGAAAGAAACCCTTCCCAAGAAAGAAGTTTGGAGGGAGAAATGATTGGGAAAAGGAAAAAGAAAAGGAAAGAGACCCAATCATATGTTATGATTGCAAGAGACCGGGACACATCCGTTCCGAATGCCCTCAACAGAAGAAGTACTTTGGAAAGAAGAAGAAGAAGGCGTTGAAAGCAACGTGGGATGATAGTGACACATCCTCCTCCGAGGAAGAGAAAGAAGAGACCGCCAACTTGTGCTTCATGGCATTCGAAGACGATGAGGTATGTCAAAGCTCAACTACAAATTTTACTTTAGAAGAATTATATGAAGCTTTTCAAGAACTCATGAGTGATTGTAGTATGTTAGGAGCAAAGAATAAAGAATTAAAGGCCTCCAATCAAAAACTAAGGATGATATTAAAAACCTATTGATTGAGAAGGAGAGCGTTAAAAATGTTAACACCATTGACCTAGAAAATAAAAATTCAAAACTTAGCATTGAAAATGAAACGGCAAAAACACTAATTAAGGAATTAAATCTAAAAGTTAAATCCCTACTCAATAGTAATACCTCACTTGCACAAAATGTTGAATCTCTTAAAAATGATAAGGAAGAATTGGCTAAAGAAAATTTGGTTCTTAAAAATGAGGTACATAAGTACAAACCAATTGTGGAGAAATTTACACAAAGCTCTGAAAAATTAAATCTTATTCTATCCAATCAAAGAGCTGTTTTTAATAAAGCCGGATTAGGATATAAAACTAGCAAACAACAAAAGTATCTAAAGAATTTTTTTGTGAAAGCAAAAGATGTCAAAACTGAAAAACCTATATGCTTTCATTATGGAAAAAGTGGACATAAAGCCTATTCTTGCATTCAAAGAAAGATTCAAACTAACAAGAATACATTTGTAAAGGGTAAAAACACAACTAAAGTATGGGTGCCTAAGGGAACCAACTACACTAACCAAGAAGGACCCAAGAAAACTTGGGTACCTAAGAGCTTCACATGATTATTTTGCAGGTATGCCTTGCAGCCGGGAGTAAAAAGAGAATGTGGTATCTTGATAGTGGTTGCTCAAGGCATATGACCGGTGACAAGAGTCTCTTCGTCACCTTGAAATCAAAAGAAGGAGGAGTAGTCACATTTGGAGACAATGCTAAAGGTCAAATCATTGGTGTTGGTAAAATCTCCATATCACCCTCCTCATTTATTGACAATGTATTGTTAGTTAATGGACTAAAACATAATTTATTAAGTATAAGTCAATTTTGTGACAAGGGCTTTAAAGTGTCATTTGAATCTTCACTATGCATAATTAGTAGTCCAGTTGACAATGAGATCATACTTACAGGACATAGGCATGGAAATGTTTACATGGTAGATCTTGATGATCTCACCATGAAGGATGGCCAATGTCTTGTAGCCATGGATCCCAAAGTCAATGAGACTAGTTGGTTATGGCATCGTAGGTTAGGGCATGCTAGCATGGATTTAATCTCTAAATCGATTACAAAAGATCTAGTCAAAGGACTACCAAAAATAGACTTTGAAAAGAACAAAATTTGTGCTGCATGTCAATTAGGGAAACAAACGAGAAGCTCTTTCAAGTCTAAGAACATAGTATCAACATCAAAACCCCTAGAACTAATTCACATGGATTTGTTTGGACCCACTAGAACTGCTAGTCTAGGGGGTAAGAAATTTGGTCTTGTAATTGTTGATGATTTTTCACGTTTTACATGGGTTTCATTTCTTGCACACAAAGATGAGTCCTTTCCCGCTTTTATCAAGTTTCATAATAGGGTTTCGAATGAACTCAATCTTAAACTAAAAGCAATTAGGAGTGATCATGGTACCGAGTTTGAAAATCAGCATTTTGAAAAATTTTGTGAAGAAAATGGTATCAATCACAATTTCTCGGCACCTAGGACACCCCAACAAAATGGGGTGGTAGAAAGGAAGAATCGCACACTAGCAGATATGGCTCATACCATGTTGTGCGAATCGGATCTACCCAAGTACTTTTGGGCTGAAGCAATAAATACTTCATGTCATATTTTAAACCGTGCTTTAGTTAGATCCATCTTAAAGAAAACACCTTATGAGTTGATGAAAAGTGATGTGGGGTCGGAACCCCGACACCAGCCCACACACCGGCCGAGCAGGGAAAGCATCTGCGTCCCTCCCGAGGTATTGTCCGCTTTGGGGCCCTGCTGGCGCGGAGCTCGCGCAGGGTGCACACCCACCCGCAGGCGCGGAGCTCGTACGGGCAGGCTTAGGCGCCCCCTCACGGTTTTGTCCCATAAAAGGGCCCTCGTGAGGAAAGGTTTGCACCTCCTCATTATAAGGCACAGACCTTTCCGCTGATTAGCCGATGTGGGACTAAACTGGGAACCCCATCCCACAACACAGCCCCCTCAGTGGGAAGGTCTGTGCGTGGCCGGGGCCCTTCCTCTAGCGCCATCTGATGTGGGGTCGGAACCCCGACACCAGCCCACACACCGGCCGAGCAGGGAAAGCGTCTGCGTCCCTCCCGAGGTATTATCCGCTTTGGGGCCCTGCTGGCGCGGAGCTCGCGCAGGGTGCACACCAGACCCGCAGGCGCGGAGCTCGTACGGGCGGCTTAGGCGCCCCCTCACGGTTTTGTCCCATAAAAGGGCCCTCGTAAAACAAAATATCAGCTGAGCTTCCACTATCAACAAGAACACGCCTTACATCATAGTTTGCCATAGTGAGGGAGATCACCATGGCGTCATCGTGGGGAGTCTGAACCCCCTTTACATCCTCATCAGAAAAGGTGATTACATTACCGACCCTCTGCCTCTTTACGATGGCCGTCCCTGACGCTTCCGCCGAGCCCCCTGCGTTCCTCACGGGCCGTGAGCAGCCCCCAGTGATAGTGTGGATCACGCCCGCAACGGGTCGATTCTGCTCCCGAGGCTCCGGAGGAGCCAGGTCGGCTGGACGCGGGTCCGCGGGGGGACGTCGGTCGTTCACATATCGTCCGAGACGCCCCCGGCGGATGAGAGCCTCGATCTCGTCCCGAAGCTGGAAGCAGTCTTCGGTGTCGTGGCCGTGGTCCCGGTGGTACTCACAGTACGCCCGGGAGGGCCTCCTCCCAGGGATCTTCCGCATCTGTCTCGGGGCCGGGAGGTCCTCCCGCCCCTTGATCTCCATAAGGATCTGGGCCCGGGGAGTCAGGAGAGGGGTGTACCGGTTGAAACGTCGGGGCGGAGAACGAGGGCGTGGGGCGCCGTGGTTCCTCGCCGGCGACGGGCTTCTGCGCCGACGCTGGGGCGTCGGGCTCCTCCTCTGGCGTGCCTCTTTTCGCCTTTTCTTCCCAAGCTTTGGAGGGATCTCGGCGGCCTCCTTGCTCCGGTGGGCGGCCGCCTCCTCGGCGTCCGCATACTGGTTCGCCCGGGACAACAGCTCCGGGAAGCTCCTCGGCAGGCGTTTGTCCAGGGAGAAGGTGAGTCTGCCCTTCCGGAAGCCACGCTTCAGGGCTGAAAGAGCTACCTCCTGGCTCAGGTTCCGGACCTCCAGCGTAGCCTTGTTGAAGCGGGTGAGATAATCCCGCAGGCTTTCTCCCTCGTTTTGCCGAACATCAAAGAGAGAGTCGGAGACCAGTCGCCGCCGGCTACTGACGGCGAAATGAGTGATGAAGAGGCGAGTGAACTGGTCGAAGGACTGGATTGAGTTAGCCTCCAGGCCGGCGAACCACGCCCTTGCCGGGCCACGGAGGGTTGCTGGGAAAGCCTTGCAGAGGAGAGGATCTGATGCTCCGTGGAGGAGCATAAGGGTCCTGAAACTCTCGACGTGATCCCGCGGGTCCGCTGCCCCGTCATAGGGCTCGATCGCCGGCATCTTGAACCCCGGCGGATTCGGGGTCCGCAGGATCCTCGAGGCAAGCGCCGGCTGGGAGGAGATCTCCAAGTCGGCGAAGGGATCTTTGGAATGGCCCTTCAGGACCTGGAGTTGTCGGTGGAGATCGTCCACCCGCCGGTCCAGGGAGCGCGACCGGTGGGCGGGAGACAAGGAGCGGCGGGAGGGAGACCGACTGGAGCGCGGGTTCCTCGAGGACTGGGGGGTTTGGGAATGCGCCCGGGTCCGCCTCTCGTACCCCGCGCAGCTCCGATGAGAAGGTCCCGGCAGAATGGAACGCGCTCGAGAATCCTCCTCGCGCCGGCGCTCCTCCCCATGGGAGAGGAAGGAGCGCGGGTTGAGGAGAGCAGGCGAACGCTCAGGCAGCAGCGGCTCCTGAGCCCGCTGCGGCGCCCGGGACATCACACCCTGCAGATTCTGCACCGCCTCCGCGAGGGTGCGAACCTACTGGGCTAGCTGGTCGAACTGAGCGGCTTTGACCGTCTGAATAGGCGGTGGGGCGGTGGAGTGTTGCTGAGAGCGCATTGGAGATGCAGCGGCCTCCCGGCCAGAGGCGCGAGAGGCCCCGCGACCGGAAGCATTGGAAGCTCCACGACCACCTCGCCGTGCCATTACAATCGCTCTGAGATCCGACCCTTCCTCTAGCGCCAACTGTTGCTGGTGGTCCAAACCGAGAACGATTGACACAGCGGTGTGAACGGGGTTCCCTTGGAGTTGGGTTGGTTGCGCTCCAGCTTCCACCGAGAAACCTGCAAGCAAGCCTCGCACCACCACTGGGGTAGTGGGGGCCCTCCGACGATCAAGTCAGAGGAGATTGAAGGAGAAGGAGAGATAGCAGTAGCAGGTAAGAGAATACTCTGGAAAACCTTTTGCTTACCTCCCCCCTTCTCCCCGCAGCCGCATATATACCAGGCTGGGGGGTCCTTCTGGGGGGTTGGTTATCGTGTGGCACGATGGAGTTGCCACTGACATGGCCGTTACAGGGCGTCGTGGGGCAGCGCTGGGTATGGTCATGACAGGGCGTAGTGGAGCTCCGCTTTGTACGGCTGTTACAGGAGATCGTGGAGCAGCGCCGGATACGACCGTTGCAGGGAGTAGTGGAGCAGAGGGTCGCGGCGTGCTTCAGGGGAACAGCCTGTCGTTGTCGAGAGATTGCCGACTCGGGGTCGGATTGCTGGATCAAGGGGCAGCCGACTCGGGGTCGGGCTGCGAAGCCGAAGATATCCGACTCGGGGTCGGGTTACTGGATCAAGGGGCAGCCGACTCGGGGTCGGGCTGCGGAGCCGAAGATATCCGACCCGAGGTCGGATTGCTGGATTAAAGGGCAGCTGTAGTCTTCCTGGGCGCGCGTGCCGGTCACGTGGGGCATGGAAAAAGTAAGAAACCAAATATAAGCTATTTTCATGTTTTCGGTTGTCGCTGCTTTATTTTAAACAATGGAAAGGACAATCTAAGTAAATTTAGTGCTAAATCAGATGAGGGGATCTTCTTAGGTTATTTCTCATCTAGTAGAGCATACAGGGTCTTCAACAAGAGAACTCTCGTTGTTGAAGAATCCATTCATGTTGTTTTTGATGAAGCTAATGGAGATTCTTCTAGAAAAGAAGAAGATGGTGATGCAGGTATACTTGAAGACAGAATGAAGGAATTCTCCATACAACACAAACAACATGAGGATGAGATCAAAGAAGATTCAATTCAGCAAGGTGAAGAAGATCAACCTCCAACAAGAAATCAAGATCTTCCTAAGAAATGGAGGTATGCACATGGTCATCCAAGGGATCTAATCCTTGGTGATCCTTCACAAGGGATAAGGACAAGATCCTCTTTAAGAAACACTAGTAATTATCTTGCATTTGTTTCACAGATAGAACCTAAATCATTAGAAGAAGCCGAAAAAGATGAAAATTGGATAAATGCCATGCAAGAAGAATTAAACCAATTTGAAAGAAATCAAGTTTGGACTCTAATGAAAAGACCCCCTAATGTTTCAATTATAGGCACCAAATGGGTATATAGAAATAAACTAGATGAAGATGGAATAGTAATAAGAAACAAAGCTAGGCTAGTAGCCAAAGGATATAATCAGGAGGAAGGGATAGATTTTGATGACACTTTTGCTCCTGTTGCTAGGTTAGAGGCTATTAGACTTCTTTTGGCATATACATGCTTTATGGATTTCAAACTCTATCAAATGGATGTAAAAAGTGCCTTTTTAAATGGTTATATAATAGAGGAAGTTTATGTAGGACAACCTCCAGGTTTTGAGAACCACTTACATCCAGATTATGTTTTTAAATTGCATAAAGCATTATATGGACTTAAGCAAGCCCCTAGGGCATGGTATGAAAGATTAAGTAATTTTCTAATTGAAAATAAGTTTAAGAGAGAAAATGTAGACAAAACCCTCTTCATTAAAAGAAAAGGGAATGACTTATTGCTTGTGCAAATTTATGTGGATGATATAATTTTTGGTGCTACTAATGATAGTCTTTGTCAAGAGTTTGCTAAGCTTATGCAGGGAGAATTTGAAATGAGCATGATGGGTGAGCTCAACTTCTTCCTTGGGCTACAAATAAAACAATCAGAGGAAGGCATCTTCATCAGTCAGTCCAAATACATCAAGGAAATGTTGGAAAAATTCAAGATGAAGGATGCAAAGGAAATCAGCACACCCATGGGCTCAAGTTGCAAGCTTGACAAAGATGAAAAAGGTAAAAGTATAGACTGCAAATTATACAGAGGTATGATAGGTTCTTTACTTTACCTTACTGCTAGTAGGCCAGACATATTATTCAGTGTTTGCATGTGTGCTAGATACCAAGCATGTCCTAAGGAATCACACTTGCAAGCTGTTAAAAGAATATTCAGATATCTAGTAGGGACATCTAATGTAGGATTATGGTATTCTAAACAATCTGACATAAATTTAATTGCTTATTCCGATGCTGATTTTGCCGGGTGCAAACTCGACAGAAAAAGCACTAGTGGCACATGTCAATTCTTGGGTGCTAATTTGGTTTCTTGGTTTAGTAAGAAACAGAATTCAGTTGCCTTATCCACAGCTGAGGCTGAGTACATTGCAGCTGGAAGCTGTTGTGCCCAAGTTCTTTGGATTAAGCAACAACTTGAAGACTTCGGTATCAAAATGGACAACATACCAATTAGATGTGATAATACAAGTGCAATTAATTTAACAAAAAATTCTGTCCAACACTCTAAATCAAAACACATAGAGATTAGGCATCACTTTATAAGGGATCATGTGCTGAAAAATGATGTGATGATTGAATATGTATGTACTGAAAATCAATTGGCCGATATCTTTACAAAGCCCCTTTGTAAAGATAGGTTCAACTTCTTAAGGAATGCTTTGAGCTTGTATGATCCTAGCAAATAAATTGAACTTGTATTGCAATGCTTTGCTACTCAAACTAGTAATCCACCTCAAGGTCACAAATAGCAAACCTAGTATCTATTAAGTGAAAGCATGAATCTATCTAAGTTAAATGACGAATTGTTTGACTTTCCGGAGGATGGTTACCCTCCCTTGGACTCTTCATGGAGATATTTTCAGAGCCTATTTCATAGGTATTCGAAACTTGGTCAAACATTCCTCATTTCAATATTGATAAATTTTTTTTAAAAAAAAATTATTATAAAAACTTTTGTAGGATGTATTATTGAAGGGATGGATCACAAGCAAACTCACTCTATATTCACCAAAAGAAATCACGTTGATTATTGTGGTTGAATAAAATAAATTGAGAAAAGATAGAAATCATTCTGAAATTTTTCAGTGCCGGAGACGTCTCTGGCAAATCGCAGAGACGTCCCCCCGGCGAGACGTCTCGCGTTAGTCGTGGAGACGTCTCGGGGACCGAACGAAGGTTTTTAAATTAGGTGAAACAGCTCGAGCCGACCCGAGCTATCTTCTTTCGTCTCCGACAAAAACAAAAAACCCTAGCCTCCATTTGCTCTCCACCACAAACCCTAGCCTCCATTCCAAACCATGGCACCTAAGAGAGCTAGACGAACGGGTGGGAGGCGTCCTAGGGTAGCGACCGACGACGAGGAACGGAGGGAAGAGCCTTCCGCGCCGTCTCCTCCGGTTGCTCCGCCAACCACGACCCCTTCCTGTGCAAATCGCACAGTAACCACGGGTAGGTACATTGACTTCCAATTTCTAGATAGTGAGGGGTTCTCTATTGGAGAGAGACTCCGTGCCCAAGGTTGGGAATACCTTTGTACCCTAAATACATCAACCTATCCCGGCCTAGTTAGAGAAATGTTTAGCAATATGGCCTTAGGGGACTCGGGGTACACTGGATATGTCCGAGGGACATTGATAGAAATCAATGAAGATATTCTATCAAGTGTATTACAAATTCCTAAATACGGTGAGGCTCCGACCTCACATCCCCAAAGGGAGATTGCCCTAAACCTAGTTTTAGGACGAGAGGACTGCGGCCCTCTTGACGTAGTTAACTCCCAAGACCTCAATGCCGAGATGAGACTGCTTTTGAGCATTGTTAACCGGGTCTTGTTTCCAAAAACCGGTCGCTTCGATTTCGTTTCGGAGCGAGATTTAGTCATCATGCACCACATCTTACTAGGGATTCCCCTAAACCTCCCTAGACTTATGTTGAACTACATTTCCATATGTCATAGGTATTCTAGGTTTAGCATACCATATGGGATGATCTTTACCCTACTGTTCAAATATTTCAAGGTTCCAATCCCAGAAAATGAGCCGGCAAAACCTTTAAGAAACACCGACTACTACAATGAAAGCACAATGCGTAGAATGGAGTTTCACAAGGTAGATGGATCATGGGTTAAGGTACCTAAAAGAAAATCTCAAACCCTAGAGCCTGAGATCCCACATCAGGAGCCTGACCACCACTCTCCTCCACATAGCCATATGGCCTTCCCTGATGTACCTTCCAGCTCGGCTGGACCATCCACATCTATGCCTCCTCCTCCTTCAGTCAGTGGATCCTTCTCCCTATCAGATGAACAGATGCACACTCTAGCATCTGTGATATGCCAGCAGATGAGGGAGGAGATGAGATCGATGATCACTGCTGAGTTGGCCCCCATCCATACCTCACATGAAGCTCTCCTCCAAGAATTGAAGGAAGTCAAAGTTCAGATAGAAGCTGCAACATCAGAATTGTTTCATGTGGGTACAACTCAAACTTTAAGATCAATTGAGCTACAGGCTGACTTGAAGAACATATCAGATAGTCTTCAAGAATTGACGAGCCCTGGAGGCAATGTGGGCAGTGTGGCTGCCCAACTTAGAGGGAAGATTGACAGGGCATCCCGGGAGTTCGAAGCATTAGTGGCTGCTTTCAATCAATCTCGGGGAGATCAGTTTAGAACCCTAATGGATTCAATTAATGCATTTATAGAGGCAGCTGCTAGGGCTATTGAGCAACGTCGCCGTTGAAGGACAGTTTGTAAACATCTAGGGTTCATCTTTTTGTAAAACCCTAGGCTAATTTTGAAACTCCTTTTGTATTAGGAATCAATACTTGTAATGATTTCCTTTCCTTTTAACCTTGTAATGACTTCAAATGATTGCAATGATATATGAATGTCATACAATTTCTTTGAAATTTTGTGTATGTTTCTAATCCTGTGGAATCAAAGCTTGTGTATGTAAATCTGTGATGTGCCATAAAAATCTCATAACATACCTTAAGTGTTCAAATTTGACACAACTTATCAATGCATATGAAACAGGGGGAGCACAACTACTTTTAAAAGGTCTGAAATGAATTCCAAAACAAAGGGGGAGTGAAATGAATGCTGAATTCATTAATAAACAAAAACTTGGATAGAGGGAGCATAACTTGAATATCCTTGAGTGATTCATGGTAATATGCTGAATTCCACTAGGAATTGTGTCTTAAGTACCTAAGGATAATTTGTCTCCTTCATTGTTGATGACAAAAAGGGGGAGTAGAACCTATATATGGAGTGTATGGAGTAGAACCGATACATGGAGTATATGGAGTAGAACCTATATATGGAATAGAAAATTGAATTAGAAAAGATAAAATTGAAGAATATTGGCTTTAAGCATTAAGATAATTGCCCTTCTGGAAAAGAAAGGGGGAGTCAAAAAGTATTTAGCCTTCAATTGTCTTTAGCATCAATATTTCATTAATTCACATTTTAACTTGATTCAAATTCAGTTGATATGCTAAAATTGCTCAAGAGCTATTAAAATCAATACTTTTGCATTTATCTAGCTATATCTGATCAAATACTGTGTATATGTTTAAATTTCGAATTTTGCATATACTCAGTGTTTTGTTATCATCAAAAAGGGGGAGATTGTTGACCCCCTAATGGATTTTGATGAATACAAAACACTAGAGTATAATTCCCTTTATCTTAACAATTTAATTGAGGATTTCATGTGTTTAATTAAGAATATTGTTAAGAAATGTCTAGGCATGTTCCCATATTTTTCAAGGATTTATTGAAGAATTTTTGAGATGAAGAAAACAGATCAGGGACAGCCGAGACGTCTCCGGTTTGTCCGAGAGACGTCTCTGGCACGAACAGGAAGAATTGGCACGTTTGGAGACGTCCCTGGCACCTGGCGAGGCGTCTCGCAGGGTCGGAGTCGACTCCCGACTCTACGGAGTCGACTCTCTCAGAGGCGGCAGAAAGGCTGATTTCAAGGGATGCGCGCGAGTCGTCTCCAAAGGACGCGGAGTCGTCCCCGCGAGTAAAAAGCAGACTTCCCGAGTCGTCCCCAGAGAGCGCGGAGTCGACTCTCTCAGGGGATTCCAGAGGATGTGTTTTTCGGTGATAAAACAGCGGAGTCGTCCCCTAGGTAGCGGAGTCGACTCTCTCAGAGAATTCCAGAGGACTTGTTTTTTGGAGATAAAACAGCGGAGTCGTCCCCGAGGCAGCGGAGTCGTCCCCATGCAAAAAGCACAAACATCCCGAGACGTCCCCGTAAAGGGCCGAGGCGACTCTCTCAGAAAAACAGAAAAACAAGCATTCAAACTGTTCATCCTCAGAGTCGCCCCCGTAAAGCACCGAGTCGACTCCCAACATCGTCAAAAGTAAATTCATACAGCCGAGACGTCTCGCGTTGAAGCGGAGACGTCTCCGGAGCGCCTGGGACGCGACTGACACACTTTTGCAGGTTTGTTTGAATTTCAAACTTCCATATCTTTGTGTCTAACGGATCTATTTGCTTTTTGGGCTATAAAAGGGAGCTCTTAAGTGCCTTCCAACAACTTCTCACCAACCCAACACAAGATCATTCAAGAGAGAAGAAAGAGAAAGAGGTTCAAGGGAGTTAGAGCTTTCAAGAGAAGAAATCAAGTGCATCCAAGCTTTTCCATCTGATTTCGTGCTCAACAACTCTCTCCCACTCGGCATTCAAAGCTCACATTCAAGCCAACGCGATCCACATCGGAAGAACCACCATTTCCCATGCTTCCAACGGCTAAAAGGGTTCTTCCGGGTTTCATTATTTCTCATTGTTATATTTGCTTCTTAAGAGCTTTCGAATCTTTTGTAAAATATTGATTATTGTGCTTGTTCCAGTCAAGGGACTTGGAACAAGGGATAGGCGTCCCAAGCCTAGGTTAAATTGGGGGATTGTAGGGTTCGTTGTTAGCCCGGTGTAAAACAACGAGTTGGGTAGTGCACTCGCAAAACTACCGTACTGTAATCGTTGATTATAGTGGAAATTCTCAAAGGTGTTTGGGGAGTGGATGTAGGAGCAGTGGAAGCTCCGAACCACTATAAAACCTTGTGTTTGCGATTGACTATTCTTATACCTCTATCTTTACTTTAGCACATACACTTGTGTGTTTTATTTTTAATTAGACAAAAAAATCTTAAAACACCCAATTCACCCCCCTCTTGGGTGACCATCTCTGGGCAACAGAGCAGATACCAGTCTAATCCAGGTAGCAACCACTGGAAGGTTGTAAAAACCATCCTTAAGTATTTGAGAAATATTAAAGATCAGTGGCTTGTCTATGGTGATTCTGACTTAAAACTTGAGGGATATACCGATTCAAGTTTTCAGTCAGATCAAGATGATAACAAGAGCGTGTCAGGATATATCTTCACTCTTAAGGGTGGGGCATCTGCTGGAAGAGTTCCAAGCAGCATACAGTGGCAGATTCTACATGTGAAGCAGAATACATCGCAGCATCTGATGCCGCCAGAAAGCTGTATGGTTGCGAAAGTTCATCACCGAGCTTGGAGTGACACCCTCCATTGATGGTCCAGTACCTATATTTTGTGACAATACTGGAGCCATAGCTCAAGCAAGAGAACCCAAAGCACATCAGCGGACCAAGCATATTCTACGTTGCTACCACTTGGTTCGAGAAATCGTCGAACGACGTGATATTGATCTTCAGAAGATCGACACAAAAGAAAATCTGGCTGACCCATTTACCAAAGTCCTCGGCATCAAAGAGTTCAACGAACACAAGTCGAAGATGGGTATTAGATACTGTGCCGATTGGCTTAGGCTAAGTGGGAGTTGTTGGAAATTGTATCCTAAATGTCAATCGTCAGCATGTTGATGATTGAATTTTGTAAATGAATTGACAAATCAATAAAGTATTTTTTGGCATTATTCATCATTTTACATCTTCAAATGGACTCTTATATGATGAAGTCCTTAGGACTTATTAATGATAAAGGAGGATTTCTCTTCGAGTCCTTAAACTAGTTCGCGACCAAATGATATGTTGTTACAAGGACGACAGCATTATCGAGATTAGGTCGTTATGTGACATATACGTTAGTTGTCCTCTTAACCAAGGAGTGTGGAGACACTGGTATGCCACACACGTGAAGTGTAGGAGTACATTTCACTGAATGTGACCAATTCCGGAATGCTCTACTGTCAAGAGATGTTCCGAGTGGAT
Organism: Phoenix dactylifera; assembly: GCF_051530095.1. Taxonomy (NCBI): domain Eukaryota; kingdom Viridiplantae; phylum Streptophyta; class Magnoliopsida; order Arecales; family Arecaceae; genus Phoenix; species Phoenix dactylifera. The sequence goes on along the minus strand of NC_143193.1, from coordinate 32,604,937 downwards.
ATGGGTATAAGTTTGGCCCTCTGACCTGAGACCGCAACCTGTGACTAGCAAGCAACTCATTGTACTTTGGTACCGGACTACCTGGATTTCTAATTCAGTGACGGAAGGTCACTGGGTGCAGTCAAGTACTTGCGTAGTCAGTTGTGAGTCGAGATGGAATTGACCCCTCTTGAAAACAGGAGATAATGTCTTGTGATTAATTTAGCAAAACCTTGGCCAGGGTAATCCCAGTGAGGAGTCACGGGATATCTAAAGTTAATCACATAATGGATGTACTAATTATAGGGTTGACAGTGAGCTCTAAGTCATCCTGGCATTAGGAGTCAAAGGGATTGAATTATACAGTAACCATAGTTCAGGGTTCCAGAATATTTGCTTCGCATATATTCGACCTATCCGGACGTCGGGTACCATTGCTAGATGGTCACATCGATTAGTGTAGGAAGTCATTCCGATACTACCGGCTTAGGTTCGAACCTATGAGGTCACATGCATAAAAGATTTCTGATTGATCAAGAAGGCTGATGAATGATTAAGAATCATTCAGGGGTAATTTGGTCAATTCGATTGGCAAATTATCTTATAAAATAATTAAAGTAATTATCGAAGGATTAATTAGTAATTAGATTGCTAATGAATTCAATTGGATTGAGTAATTAGACTAAGGATGAGCCAAATTGAATTAGATTCAATTCTGGGCTCAATCAGGGTTTTTGACTTGATTGGATTAGGTCTAAATCAAGAGGACTTAGGTTGACCAAATTAAATTAGATTAAATTTGTGATTAATTAAGGATTGACCTAATTGGATTAGGTTCAACCCATGGTAATTGGATCATTCTAATTGTTAGAATTTAATTAAATTAAATGGGTTTGTCTGAAACTGTTCGGATCTTGAAATCCACTTGTCACATATCCATGCATGGCGCCATAAATTAATTTTTAATATGATTAAAAATTAATTTAATTTATTTAATGGTGCCATGGGATACTTGGCAACATCAGGAACCTCTTTAATCATTAGATGGGTCGAAATGGAGAGATAAATTCATGAAAAGAATTGGATAAGATTAAATTCTCTCTCTTCATGACATATGTCATCCTTATCTTTATCTCACTTCTAATTAAGGTTGAATTTCGAATTTAATCACCACGTGACCCTCTAATCTAATTGGGGGCATGGAAATTTCGAAATTAAAAGAGGGAAGTGGCAACATGATGAATGGTTTAGATTAGATCAAGCTTCATCATGTAATGGCATATGAACTTGAATTTTGAATTCAAAATTCAAAACCCCACAAAATCCTCCACAAATATGGGATGGTTGGCATGAAGTTAGAGGGGAGAGCAACATTAAAAGGACCTCCATCAGCTGGTGGTCAAATTCAAGGAAAAAAGAGAGAAAAAGAAGAAAAAAAGGGAAAAGAAAAGAGAGGAACCCTAGTTCATGCATGGAAAAATTCTGCATTCAATCTAGCTGACTTCTTCCTCCTCTAAGTCCACACGCCATTAGTGTTAGGGATCCCTGATAAGAGTCTTTAGATCAGATCTAAGTCCTCTTCAATCCCTCCAAACCTTTCCTCCAAGTTCTTCCAAGAAGGCGGTTCAAAAGTTGATAGCTTTGGAAAGATCAAATTTCAGCCTCAAGAAATTCTGCGCAAGCTAGCACTTCCGCAGGATTGGATCTCTTCAGAAACTTCGCGTGTACTTCTCGTAGAGGCCATTCGTGTGCGTGGCTGCGAAGTCAAGGATCAGATCCACAACTTTCATCCATCATAAAAGGTATTAATCTAGCATTAATCATTTATTATGGTATCAAGATCTAGGTCCGATTCTCCGAGGTTTTACCCTCTTTTGGGGCTCCTCACGGAGATATCTCCAGAATCTATTCGATGGATATTCGGAGATTAATTGGAACAGAGTTCTTAAGTTTCAGATCTGATAGTTAATCATGCATGAAAGTTTTAGCATAATTGTTTAAACGATTCCGGCATAATCCTATGTGTTCTTAAGGTGCTGATTTCTAGATTTGATCTTGTAAACATGCATGAATTAAATTATTTGATTCGATTTTTCCGCTGCATTTTGAAACTTAAAAAGAACTACGTATGGCTTGATTTCCCTTATGAAGGGGTACGTAGGCAACCCGATTAGGTTCAGCCATGGTTTTTTTTTTAAAAAAAAATCAGCATGCTTAACACCGAAGAACCTAGGATCCCTAACAGAAATGTCTACCTTAAACTAATGCGGCAGGACACTGCATCTTTCCTAAGCATGGATGATCTTACATTAACTTAGTGATCATGAAAAATAGTTGTATAAACATCATACTTAAAATTACAGAAATTAAATATGGGATGAAATAAAATATTCATTAAGAACAGAATAAAGTTTATACAACTCCAAGAATAGAAATCAAAAATATAAAACCCGTGTCCCTTTGTTAGGGCTGCATCCAGCCCTAGAGAGGAGATCAGCCTTCCATGAAGAGTTGAACAGCTGCACTACAGGGGAACTTCATGATGATTGACTCCTTCCTCCTTCCTCCCGTCGGCTCCCTCTTAGCACATCATCACCTCTTCCTTTGGAAAGTCATTCCCAAAGTACTCAAGAAACTCTTCTCCCTCCTCTGTTTCCCGTAGGATTTCAGCTTGTGAAGAGATGTGGAACCGAACCCCCGAAGTGCCTTCCCCTGTTGCACGTTTGGGTTTTTATAGGCTGCAACCTCTCTCTCTCTTCTTCCCCGTTTCACGTTGCGATAAGGATGGACTGAAGCGGGATGAGGTTGAGAGATTTCTGCTTAATCTCCGGACGCGTTGGGCCGTTGTGGATGCAGAGGATTCCGCTGGAAGTGAGATCGCTGAGATCGGAAGGTGCTTGAATGGATTCGGATGGAATTAATCCTGAAGCAGGGGAAGTAATCCGAGATAATGGAGTTGGGATAAGGATGCATGAAAGTTTGTTCGTGGATGTGGGAGAATGATCCTGAGTTCGGAAGGTGATGAAGACGAGCTCCTAAGATTTGTTTCGCTGAGGGGAGATCTCAGAAGCTAGGGAGAATCTCGAATGCGTGGGATGTTGCCGGATGGAACAAGCTGGGATGTTGGTCACGGATGCATGGGAGCTTGGATGATTCCGAAGAGAAAATCTGGGAGATAAATCAGTTCGGAGTTTATCCATGGATATGCTGGGATTTGAGGTTGGGAACGGATGGAACGCGTTGTGAACGCGCAGTGGATGTGCTTGGACACGGCTAGGAATAGAGGAGGTGATCTGTGGGATATTGGAAGGATGCGGAGGAGGCTCGGATGGCTCGGAAGCTTGGAGGAAATCTGGGATGATACGGATGACGTGGGAGGGTAGGTCGGATCCGCGGAGGATAGGGAAGAGGTTCGATTTGCTGGATCCGTGGTTGTGAAGTGATTTGGATGAAGTTGTGAATGCGTTGAACAGCTGCGAGCGTTGGGGAATTCTGTTCCAAAGCAGGGGCTAAGGGAGGCTTTGATTTGCGGTTGGCTGGGATGCTATCCGGCTGGGATGCGGATGAGAGGAAATGATGGAAGAGAGAAAGCTGAGTCGGAAGAAGAGCTAATGCTCACTGTTGAGATCACGGAAGAGGGAATGAGTAGATTCGGAAGATGAAGATAAGATGATGCTGGGAGATTCGGCTAGGGAAGATATGTTTATGGGATGGTGTTCTCGGTTGCTTGGAGGAAATCTAGGAAGGAGGAAATCATGGCTGGAGATGAAGTTAATCTGAAGCTGGCCATGAGATATTCGGACGCGGAGGGAGATGATCACGCGGAGGATCATGTGGCTCCATTCTGAAACAGGGGAAAAACTTGGATTCGGTTGACAGTTTAGATGAAGCTTGCTTGGAAGCTTGGGAACGGCTGGCCATGGGATAAGGATGCATTTGTTGGCTTGACCCGAGATGAAGGGATGATGGGATGCATGCGGAGATGGTTGAATGCTGTCGCTGGGTTGAATCACGGGAGGGGTTTCGAGCTTATCCGTGGGAGAAGAAGTTTATCCGGAAGAGGATGAGAGTTGGGAATCTAGTTGGGATAAGCTGGGATGGAATCGGTTCGTGGGAGAACAACGGGCGTGAGGGATGATGTGTGAATTGGAGGAGATGGGGTGAGCTTTGGGATCCGTGTGACGATAGATGGTATGCTTTGAGATATGAGGGACAAATAACTGAAGGGATTTGAGGAATTGGATCATGTGGAAAAATAGTTGGAACGAGTGGGAAGAAATTTAGGTGAACTTGTGAAGAGTCAGGAATTAATGGGAAGCACTGGGTTTTGGAGAAGAGTTCTTGGAGTTGACTCTGGAGGATGTAAAATTGTGAAATGATGCAGTGTCAGTTTAGGCTTTTCCTAATTAAGCTTGACTCGACCTGCATACATTAAGCTCAATCAGTAAATAAATAAGTGTTGCCCAAGAAGACAACCCAAGAGGGGGGGTGAATTGGGTTTTAAGAAATAATTGCAAATTAAAACTTTATGAGTGACTAATTAATATTATTGCAGGCTGATTAATTAGATTACTAGTTGTAGTGAGTGGAAAGGATGGAAGAGACAATGAACCAATTACAAACACAAGAGGTTTTATAGTGGTTCGGAGCTAACCCTTGCTCCTACGTCCACTCCCCAAGCTTCACTTGGGAGTTCACTATAATTCCTAGGATTACAGCCGATTGTTTTATAAGTTCACAACCCAACTTGTTGTTTTCACGAGATCACAACAAACTTGGTCAGTTTTCACAGGCTCACCGACTAGAACCACCCGATTGTTTTTCCGGGATCACAATCGAACCCTTATACCGTTGGTTTTAACTTCGGCTCACCAACAAACCTCAACAACCTTGATTCAATCCCATGATTGAATCAAGTAACAAGAAAACAGTTTGTAAAGAGTACAGAAAAAGCTTCTTAAGAGGCAAATATGAACAATATAAATAACGTAGAGTTAGAAGCCCTCAAACAGATTTTGGAAGAGGAAGAAGGGGCTTCTCGAACTCTGAGTCTCCTCTTTGAATGCACTAATGATCTGATGTCAGAGGAGAGCCTTAAATGCGAAGGAAACGTTTGTTGGATGGAGTTCAATGCGCTTTTTTCTTCTTTCTCTTGTATTTACTCTTGAGAGCCTTTGGTAGGTGGAAATCCCTTTTTGTTTGAATGGAATAGCTCTCTTGATGTCTACTACTGTTTACTCTGGCTATTTAAGCAGTCCACTTTGAAAACTAGCCGTTAGACATCTTTTTGTGGCCGTTCTGCACACTCTGCAACTCCTGACAGTGTATCCGTTGGGGTCGGAGTCGACTCGCTCGATCTGGAGTCGACTCGGCTGTTGCTGGAGTCGACTCACACTTTACTGGAGACGACTCGCCCACTGTTCAAGATTTGAATTAAAGTGCTGTCCCATTCTGGAGTCGACTCGGCCAACCCTGGAGTCGACTCGCCAATGTCTGGAGATGACTCGGCCCTCCGGAGACGACTCGTTCTCAGGATTCCAGAGATCTGTTTTTCTGTATTTCTTTCTCGAGTCGACTCGGATCATCTTAGAGTCGACTCGGCTCTTAGAGCCCGAAAACTGATCCTCTGTGTTTGGAGTTGAACTGCCTCGGAGTCGACTCGGATTTTGTTGGGGTCGACTCGGCTGACTTGGGAGTCGACTCGGGAGTACTTGGAGTCAGCTCGGCTCTCAGGATCCGAAAACTGTTTCTCTGTGTTTTGAGTTGAACTGCCTTGGAGTCGACTCGGATTTTGTTGGGGTCGACTCGGCTGACTTGGGAGTCGACTCGGGAGTACTTGGAGTCGGCTCGGCTCTCAGGATCCGAAAACTGTTTCTCTGTGTTTTGAGTTGAACTGCCTCCTAGTCTTGCTTTCCTCTGAGAGTCGACTCGTACTTAACTAGGAGTCGACTCGCCAAACTTCGGAGTCGACTCGTAACCTTCTGGAGTCGACTCGGTTGCAGGGTCTGAAATACATTGTTCTGTCTTTCTTCTGTTACCCTTTGGAGTCGACTCGGAAACGTCGAGAGTCGACTCGGCAACCATCGGAGTCGACTCGAACCCTTCTGGAGTCGACTCGCTGATAGGGTCTGAAAAATCAACTTTCTGTCTTTCTGTCAGTTCTCAGTCGGAGTCGACTCGTAGTGTACCGGAGTTGACTCGAGCATGTGCCAGAGCTTCTGAAACACTTGGAGTCGACTCGTAATCTTCCGGAGTCGACTCGAGCTTCAGACTTTGGTTCAAACTGAGTTCCATACTTAGCCAAAATGTATTGAACCAAAGCTAGAGACACTTAAACATAAATTCACAAATATTTGGCTGAAACACTAGATTGAATTCATTAGTATAAGATATACTCAAATGCTTTGAGCTCATCAAAATCAAATAGGGTTATCATCAATCACTCCACAATCTCCCCCTTTTTGATGATGACAAAACATTGAGTATTTATAAAGTGAATTGCTCAACCAAAAGGAGATTTATAAGAAAGTTTTGAAATGAATTCAAGTGTCTAGTCATTTAATTTATCCAAAATTGAAAGGTGTGAAACAGTAAATCCTGAAGTTAAAGCTCCCCCTTTCATTTGGAATTATATAAGCCTTCATATCATGCAATCAATTGTTTGGCTTATATGTAGTTAATGATTTCGCTTTCCTAAGATTTCAGATTCTCCCCCTCAACATATGCATTCAATTTTGTTTAGATTCTCTGAATTTTCTTTTAATGTCTTGAAGCTTTTGAGCTTAAATTTTTGGTTTTAGAGAAAAAATCTGACAATTTGTTCTTGAGTATGATTCAACTAATCTCCGAATATCCCTTGAATAGATTCTGGAGATTACTCCTTTAGGAGCCCCAACAGAGAGATAATGAGCCTCGAGGTATCGAATCCACTTAGAACAAATTACGTTTTGCTTTAAGGGTTTTCTTTCTTTACATTTCAAAACATCACATTTTCTCCCCCATTTTGTCATCATAGCAAAAAGAAGTGCAGAACATAGAAAAGTATTACACAGTTTTGTAAGAAAGTGTCTACTCATTATATTGATGTTAATTTTGATTACAATAGTAGAGAGAAAATACAAGTATAGAGTAAATACATCATAAGATAGAAAACAAAGCTACTCTAGGGTTTCTTTGTAGTGGAGGATGTGGCTCCTGATCTGAGTCTATTCATTTGCATGACTAAGCTTATCCCCTCAGATACGTTCCCTAGCTGTGCGATGATCTCCGGGGTGAGTCTAGACTGTGTCGAGGAAATCTCATTCACTTTTTCTTGGATGGTGTCAAGCTTGAAGATCAAAGCATTAGCTAGCCGCTCTGCACCCTGACTCTGGTTGCCTAGCTCATGTCTGATGCTGTCTCGCATCTTCCTTGTGTCGTCCTTGACGTCACTTATGTTCCAGTATTGAGCTTGAACTAGGCTTCGAATATTGAACATCTCCTCCTTCAGATTTGCAACCATCGCTGTCACGGCTGCTAAGGAGGGAACTAAATTTGTGGAAGGAGCAGTCTAAGAACCTCGTAGCTCTCTCAGGAGATCATCCCTCAGCTCCCTCACTATCTCCTGCCTCAACTCTCGGAGCTGCTCAGAGGATATCCGAACTGTTGGGAACCCGCCCATGCCGCTGATATTTCAAAAATTTTTCAGATGGCAGCGGAATCGGCATGCACGGGTTCGACGTTCATCGCATGAACGTTGTTTCGAGACCTTTCGTAATTAGGTAGGAATTAAAACTTTTAAAATTATTAGGAAGATCAAATCTTCACCTTGCGCGGGTAGATGATCACCGCAAATCTGAATTCGTGGTTTTGGAAGAGGGTTCGCTTGAAGCCGTTCAAACGTCCGGCCTCTACGGGTATCCACACGAAGCAGGATCCGATCCAAGCTCTCTATCTCACCGGGGTGCTAGCTCCCTTGCAGAGATAGCTTTGATGTCTGATGTCCTCTCTTTCAATCAACTCTTGATTGCACTTGAGAGGAGGAAGAAGAAGGATGAAGAAGAGGAAGAAGATCAAATCCCTTCGCAGCTTTCTTCTCTTCACACGCGCTGAAGCCAAGGAAGAAGACCAAGAGGAGGGAGACGCCTCCTCTTCTTTTCCCCTTGCTGATGGCGGCTGAACCAAGGAGAGATGGAGAGGGGGTGGCCACGTGATGAAGAGGAGAAAGGGTCATCTAGGGCGCCGGCCCTAGTCCTCCTTTAATAAGGATGAAGGGCTCCTACAAGTTAGGAGCCTTGACAACTTTCCAAGAGGGGGCGCCGGCCCCCTCTCTCTTCATGTCGCACCTAATCAAGTGGAGAGGGGCTGATGCCCCTCTTACTTGGTTAGCCTAATCCTCTTCCAAAGAGGATTAGGTCCCTCTTTCATGGTTTAATCCTAATCTAATTAGGATTGGTCAAATTGGGTTTAATCTATGCTAGTCCTAATCCAATTAGGACTTGAATGAACCATGACTCAATTGAACTCTTCAATCCTAATCCAATTAGGAGTCATGTTGATTCATTAGATTAATAATTAATTTAGACTTAAGGAATCCTAATCTAATTAGGATGTATTTAATTTTAGTCCTAATCCAATTAGGACTCTATTTGAATCCGAAGTCCTAATCTAATTAGGATTTCTAGGAATCCTACTCCAAGTAGGAATCCTATTTTAATTCAAAATTCCTAATCTCATTAGGATTGTAGGAATCCTATTCCAAGTAGGAATTCCAATCCTACTCCAACTAGGATTTCCAGCCCTAATCCAATTAGGACTCTAGGAATCCTACCCGAAGTAGGATTTGTGTTTAAGTCTAATTAATTAATTCTCTTTGTTCCTTCTTCAACTTTTATCAATCAAATTGATTTCTTGTGATTCCTAATCACGATTTCAACCATCGGATCGGTCAATACTTCTAGTGTGTGTGACCCCATAGGTTCTATTCTGACTGGTAGTGAGATATATTGTGATCTCTATCACTATATCATTGAAAACTCCTTTCAATGGGTTGGAACGATTCCAACTCAACTCATTAGGGTTTATCGATCATCAAGATAATCCCTATGAGTCCCACCATCCACCAGTGACACCTAGCAGCATGTAGTGGCTACCCAGCAGAATGGAATGATGAACCTCTAGGTGCAGTTAACATGTGATACAGTCCTACTATCGTGGATCCCTACAGGACGGAGGTCATGGACAACTCGTCAAACCCCATCGTCTGTCATATGTCAAGATTTATTCGACTCGAGTTCGATAATGGAAAACTCCTTTTCCACTTACTGCCCCGGCCAAGGTCTTAGAACTCAGTCTAACAAATCACATAGGATCACTCCTCTTCTATCAAGGTCGATAGATTCCTTATAGGTGCATACCCTACTCCTACAGTGAACCTACTGGAGCCAATCTACACTGCATGGACCCATATGGCTAGAGACCATGTATGTGTGCAGTCAAACTACAATAACCTCACTGTGAGTAGCCGAAGCACCGCAGGTCAAAGGACCAGTCACATTACTGCAACATCAAGCAAGTCACTGACGAGTGGATAGGCATCCAAGTGACTTCTTGTCTTGGTCACGCTCAGTACCCTTGTTCTCTAACAAGCACCTGCACTATCACTTCAGTGTCCCTACACTGTGGACTCAAGTCTCGTCCATCCAGAAGGAAAGTGATCTGTGCACTGATCGGATCGATCACCGTCCTCGTGATGATTCATTGATCAGGAGCATTTAGAAATTAATCACCAATGATACATGGCTCAAATTCTCAACTCTTTAGAATATGTATTATCATCTTATTAATTCCTTGGACGATTCATAGACACATAAATAATATGAATGAAAAGATGCCTTTTATTTATTCAATAATAAACAGTCAAGTACAAAATTATGTCCCTAGAATCAACAATGTGTCAGCCAAATTGGCTTCTAGGGCATACATCTAACAATCTCCCACTTGCACTAAAGCCAATTGGTCATATATCTTAGGCCCATCTTCTCAAGGTGGGCTTCAGTCTTTTGCTGACTCAGCTGCTTAGTGAACGGGTCTGCCACGTTATCCGCGGAGTCTACTCTCTGCACCTCTACATTATAGTCGCGTATAAAATGGAAGCGCCGCTCTATGTGCTTGGACTTCTGATGAGACCATGGCTCCATAGCTAGTGCTATGGTGCCAATGTTATCGCAGTAAAGTGTTATGGCATCTAATGACATTACACCTAACTCTGCAATTAACTTTTAATCAGAAGGTTTCCACTGCACCCTTAGATACGGCTTAACATTCAGCTTCTAAGGTAGATCTATAATGATCGGTTGTTTGGAACTCTTCCAATTTACTGAACCACAATTGCTCATATTCTGATGTAGACTTTCTATCATCAATATGTGTGCATCCTTCTACCTTCAACTCTGATCTTCTCCCAAAGACCAAGAACATGTCCTTAGTTCTTCTCAAGTACTTAAGACTGTTCTTCACAGCTATCCAGTGCTTCTTGCCTGGATCCGACTGATATCTGCTTGTGACACTCACAGTAAGAGCTATATCAGGTCGTGTACACAGCATGGCATACATGAGGCTTCCTATTGCCGATGCATAGGGAATCTTGCTCATGCGTTGAATCTCTTCAGATGTGTTGGGGCACATCTTCTTGGAGAGATGAATTCCATGCCTCAGGGGTAAGAGACCCCTCTTGGAGTTTTCCATGCTGAACCTCTTCAGCACCTCCTCTATGTACATCTTCTGTGAAAGGCCAAGCATCCTTTTAGATCTATCTCTATAGACCTTTATTCCCAAAATATAGGATGCTTCCCCAAGGTCTTTCATGGAGAATTCTTTCTGACAACCAGACCTTAACCGAGGTTAGCATGGGAATATCATTCCCTATCAGGAGAATGTCATCTACGTACAGTACGAGAAAAACGACCGCACTTCCACTAATCTTTTTGTAAACACACGGTTCCTCTTCGTTTTTGATGAAATCAAACGTTTTGATTGCATCATCGAAACGAGTGTTCCAACTCCGAGATGCTTGCTTTAGTCCATAGATGGACCTTTGCAGCTTGCAGACCTTGTGATCTCCATCACTGGAAGTGAAACCCAAAGGCTGTTCCATATAGATATCTTCATCAAGATATCCATTCAGGAAAGCAGTTTTCACATCCATCTGCCAGATTTCATAATCATGAAATGCTGCAATGGCAAGCAATGTTCGGATGGATTTTAGCATGGCTACAGGTGAAAAGGTCTCCTGATAGTCAATGCCTTCGCGTTGACTATACCCTTTCGCCACAAGCCTTGCCTTATAGGTCTCTACCTCTCCATCCGAACCTATCTTCCTTTTGTAGATCCATTTGCATCCAATAGGTACAATACCTTCTGGTGGATCTACTAAGGTCCAGACTTGGTTGGCATGCATGGAGTCTAACTCTGACTTCATAGCTTCCAGCCATTTCTCGGAATCGATATCAGATATCGCCTCGTTGTAGGTTTTTGGGATCCTATATGTAATCCCTATCTCCCACTAGGAACACTTCCTCGGTATCCTCTTTTAGTATACCTAAGTATCTATCGGGAGGATGGGAGACCCTACTAGATCTACGAGGTGGTCGAGGGACATCGTGTACTGGCTCTTTATGGATGGGTTCTATAGGATCCATGACTCGTTGCTTTTCAGAGACTTTCTCTTCAAGCTCAATTTTCCTCCCACTGCCTCTATCAAGGATAAACTGATTTTCCAAGAAGATGGCATGACGGCTCACCAACACATTGTGATCCTCTGAGACGTAAAAATTGTATCCTAATGACTCTTTAGGATATCCTATAAAACGAGCACTTATGGTCCTAGCCTCTAACTTGTCCGCCTGTAGTCGCTTGACGTGGGCCGGACATCCCCAAATCTTGAGATGACCCAGACTTGGTTTCTTACCATGCCATATCTCATACGGTGTGGTAGGAACGGATTTAGAGGAAACTCTATTCAATAAATAAATCGCTGTGAGTAAGGCATCTCCCCAAAGGAACATAGGTAAATCAGTGAAGCTCATCATGGACCTGACCATGTCCAACAGGGTCCGATTCCTCCTCTCTGACACCCCGTTGAGTTGAGGTGTACCCGGAGGTGTCCATTGTGAGACTATGCCGTTTTCTTTGAGATAGTCCCGGAATTCCCCACTAAGGTATTCTCCTCCTCGATCTGATCGAAGAGCCTTAAGAGGTTTTCCAGTTTGTTTTTCTACTTCATTCTTGAACTCTTTGAACTTTTCAAAAGACTCAGACTTGTGTCTCATAAGATACACATACCCATACCGTGAATAATCATCGGTAAAGGTAATGAAGTAAGAATAACGTCCCCTGGCTAGCACATCGAATGGGCCACATACATCTGTATGTATTAGGGTAAGTATTTCAGTGGTCCTCTCCCCATGTCCTACAAAGGGCAGTCTAGCCATTTTTCCTTGAAGACAGGACTCGCAAACTGGATATGACTCGGAAGTCAATGAGCCTAAAAGCCCATCTTTATCCATTTTGTTCATTCTGTCCTCTCCAATATGGCCAAGCCTGAGGTGCCACAAATACCTTTGGTTTATCTCATCTCTGGATCTTTTGGATCCTTTGGCACTCACTTCTTGCTCGGTAACATTCACAGATACATCCATATGTAAATGATAGAGACTGTCAATCATGAAACCGCGTGCGACTATTTTATTTCTTAAATAAATAGAACAGCAGTCTTTGTCAAATGTAAAAACATGACCTTCCTGTGCTAGACATGAAACAGAAATCAAATTTCTGCTAGCAGCAGGTACATAATAACAGTCTCTAAGTACTAAACTAAATCCATACGGTAGTCGCAGATGGTAGGTGCCCACAGCCACAGCAGCAACTTTTGCCCCGTTGCCAACCCGAAGGGTTACCGCACCTTCCGCCAGCCTTCTACTTTCCTTTAGACCCTGCATGGTAGTGCACAAATGAGCACTAGAACCAGAATCTATAACCCAACTAGAAGTAGAAGAAACCGTTAGATTAGTCTCAATTATGAGCAAGTCTATACCTTCTGAAGGTGTGTCACCTTTTTTGTTCTTCAGGCTCTCGAGGTATGAAGGACAGTTTCTCTTCCAGTGGCCTTCGACATTGCAGTGGAAACATTTTCCTTTGTCGTTAGCCTTTTTCTTTTGAACTTTCTTCTTTGGCTTCTTGTCTTTCTTCTGCTTCTTTGCAGGCTTCTTTTTCTTCCAAGTAGACTTTCTCTTGGAACCAGAAGTCAACTCAGCAGCAAGGACATTGCCCCTTGAACCTTTCAAGGCTCCCTCAGCAGTTACCAACATGTTGATTAGTTCAGTCTTAGTGCATTCAATCTTATTCATGTGGTAGTTTACTATAAACTGACCAAATGAATCAGAAAGTGACTGTAGGATCAAATCCACTTGCAATTCCTTGTGCATGTCCATACCGAGCTTCTCAAGCTCCTCTAGGTCCTTGATCATGGTCAGACCGTGATCATGGACAGACTGCCCTTCGCGCATCTTCGCTTTGAAAAGCCTCTTGGACACTTCAAAGCGAGCTGTGCGACTCTGCTCACCATACAACTCTTGCAGGTGTGCTAGTATGTCCCTAGCAGTCTTTATATTTTCATGCTGGCATTGGAGTTCATTAGACATGGATGCCATCATATAGCATTTTACTCTAATGTCATCATCCAACCACTTTTTATGCATCTCACGCTGAACATCAGTAGGACGTGCTGGTAGTGTGGGGATATCTGAATCGAGTATATAGCCTATTTTCTCACAGTCCAAAACAATTTTGAGATTTCTAAGCCAGTCCTTGTAATTGGTTCCGGTCAGTCGGTTGGCCTCAAGAATACGGGTCAAAGGGTTTGAAGCTGACATTGTATCTGCAGAGAGTAAAGATTCTAGTTAGACTTTTGTACTTGATCCTAATCTGTTCTAAGGTCTTTTAGAACAAATGTAACTCCCACTATTTTCTCGAATTCCTCATACTCCCCTGGTAGGAAAACGGAAATCCCACACGACTAGGGTTTCTAATGGGTACTGCGGTCCCACCGATTTACATGCCACCTCACCTAACAGTTATTGGTGACACATAGATGGATGAGTGTACAACTCTTGTACAATGCTTCTCAAGCATGTTGCAGTGCAACTTGGTCTCTAAGCCATGAAGACCTCACCTAACAGTTATTGGTCCCATTTCTTAGTTAAGTCAGACCCACCGTATAACCGTAGGAATAAAGTCGTCATTGGGTCCTCACCTAACAGTTATTGGTGCCCAACCCCACCTTTACCCTACAACATCTCATGTCTATAGAGAGGTCCAGCCCCCCGATGCAACTTGACCACTATGTCCAGCCGAGACAAATCAACATCAGAAAGGCCTTAGCAGCTCTACTACAGTGGAAGACCTATTGACTTAATATTGGTTAATCAGGTCTTAGTGTTTGCAACTTGAGCCATTCATAAGAGGTAATCGAACAATTGGCCAGGTAAGCAGGTGGGAGGCTCCCCTTACTCAGAGAGTAAGGTCCTAATTAAGTAACCACCTTTCATGCTTTCCTAGACACCAATTAGATCAATTAATCTAATATGACTTGCTCATGTCGGTTCACTCTCGACTTGATTGAGGAGGTTTTGATTTAGGTCTCAATTTGGGTTTGCTACATCACATGTAAACCTATCTACCCGACTCTCATTCACATCACATGCAAACGGCGCATTGCAGGCAGTTATAATCGCGGCAATAATTAAAGCTAAACTTTAACTAGGTGATGATCATGGATTCTAATTAGGTCGTATTACAAGCACATGCACATCAATCGATCAAGTGGTCTTCAACTCTTGAATTGGTTCCAAGCTTCCTTGATTCGATCCTTGATCAACTCTTGATCCCATCGCCATCAACTGCTTAGATCACCTTTCATCTCATGCCTTTGCTTCAACTTGATCGTTGATGTACATCACATCACAGAAATACAACCAGATGTAAAATAAAAATAAAAATAAATTATATCTCCTTTTAGGAGGCACGCAGGCCTCTCAAAATATCAAATAAGATGCATGCAAGCATCTGAAAAATTACATGACATCGCAGATCACATCGCAGGTCATTACATTTGATACCAAAAGGGTTTGAATCCTATGATCATCACCGTATGCAACAATTATAATTTCAGATCTGAAAACTAACTGATTATATCATGACATAGGTCGCTGATCATGCTAATCATGATTCTAAACTTTGTAATCCCATTAACAATGCAATTAGAATCATCTTTTTATCACATAAAAATCAGCATGTAAAAAATCAGCACCCCTGAAAAATCTGCATGCAGAATTTTTCAGCATGCATGATCAATCAATTTTCAGATCTAATAAGCCTTTAGATATTTAATTCTTACCTTAATCTACGAAGCCTAGGCTCTGATACCACTGTTGGGAACCCGCCCATGCCGCTGATATTTCAAAAATTTTTCAGATGGCAGCGGAATCGGCATGCACGGGTTCGACGTTCATCGCATGAACGTTGTTTCGAGACCTTTCGTAATTAGGTAGGAATTAAAACTTTTAAAATTATTAGGAAGATCAAATCTTCACCTTGCGCGGGTAGATGATCACCGCAAATCTGAATTTGTGGTTTTGGAAGAGGGTTCGCTTGAAGCCGTTCAAACGTCCGGCCTCTACGGGTATCCACACGAAGCAGGATCCGATCCAAGCTCTCTATCTCACCGGGGTGCTAGCTCCCTTGCAGAGATAGCTTTGATGGCTGATGTCCTCTCTTTCAATCAACTCTTGATTGCACTTGAGAGGAGGAAGAAGAAGGATGAAGAAGAGGAAGAAGATCAAATCCCTTCGCAGCTTTCTTCTCTTCACACGCGCTGAAGCCAAGGAAGAAGACCAAGAGGAGGGAGACGCCTCCTCTTCTTTTCCCCTTGCTGATGGCGGCTGAACCAAGGAGAGATGGAGAGGGGGTGGCCACGTGATGAAGAGGAGAAAGGGTCATCTAGGGCGCCGGCCCTAGTCCTCCTTTAATAAGGATGAAGGGCTCCTACAAGTTAGGAGCCTTGACAACTTTCCAAGAGGGGGCGCCGGCCCCCTCTCTCTTCATGTCGCACCTAATCAAGTGGAGAGGGGCTGATGCCCCTCTTACTTGGTTAGCCTAATCCTCTTCCAAAGAGGATTAGGTCCCTCTTTCATGGTTTAATCCTAATCTAATTAGGATTGGCCAAATTGGGTTTAATCTATGCTAGTCCTAATCCAATTAGGACTTGAATGAACCATGACTCAATTGAACTCTTCAATCCTAATCCAATTAGGAGTCATGTTGATTCATTAGATTAATAATTAATTTAGACTTAAGGAATCCTAATCTAATTAGGATGTATTTAATTTTAGTCCTAATCCAATTAGGACTCTATTTGAATCCGAAGTCCTAATCTAATTAGGATTTCTAGGAATCCTACTCCAAGTAGGAATCCTATTTTAATTCAAAATTCCTAATCTCATTAGGATTGTAGGAATCCTATTCCAAGTAGGAATTCCAATCCTACTCCAACTAGGATTTCCAGCCCTAATCCAATTAGGACTCTAGGAATCCTACCCGAAGTAGGATTTGTGTTTAAGTCTAATTAATTAATTCCCTTTGTTCCTTCTTCAACTTTTATCAATCAAATTGATTTCTTGTGATTCCTAATCACGATTTCAACCATCGGATCGGTCAATACTTCTAGTGTGTGTGACCCCATAGGTTCTATTCTGACTGGTAGTGAGATATATTGTGATCTCTATCACTATATCATTGAAAACTCCTTTCAATGGGTTGGAACGATTCCAACTCAACTCATTAGGGTTTATCGATCATCAAGATAATCCCT
Organism: Phoenix dactylifera; assembly: GCF_051530095.1. Taxonomy (NCBI): domain Eukaryota; kingdom Viridiplantae; phylum Streptophyta; class Magnoliopsida; order Arecales; family Arecaceae; genus Phoenix; species Phoenix dactylifera. Next base: position 32,588,052 of record NC_143193.1, on the reverse strand, counting down.
ATGAGTCCCACCATCCACCAGTGACACCTAGCAGCATGTAGTGGCTACCCAGCAGAATGGAATGATGAACCTCTAGGTGCAGTTAACATGTGATACAGTCCTACTATCGTGGATCCCTACAGGACGGAGGTCATGGACAACTCGTCAAACCCCATCGTCTGTCATATGTCAAGATTTATTCGACTCGAGTTCGATAATGGAAAACTCCTTTTCCACTTACTGCCCCGGCCAAGGTCTTAGAACTCAGTCTAACAAATCACATAGGATCACTCCTCTTCTATCAAGGTCGATAGATTCCTTATAGGTGCATACCCTACTCCTACAGTGAACCTACTGCAGCCAATCTACACTGCATGGACCCATATGGCTAGAGACCATGTATGTGTGCAGTCAAACTACAATAACCTCACTGTGAGTAGCCGAAGCACCGCAGGTCAAAGGACCAGTCACATTACTGCAACATCAAGCAAGTCACTGACGAGTGGATAGACATCCAAGTGACTTCTTGTCTTGGTCACGCTCAGTACCCTTGTTCTCTAACAAGCACCTGCACTATCACTTCAGTGTCCCTACACTGTGGACTCAAGTCTCGTCCATCCAGAAGGAAAGTGATCTGTGCACTGATCGGATCGATCACCGTCCTCGTGATGATTCATTGATCAGGAGCATTTAGAAATTAATCACCAATGATACATGGCTCAAATTCTCAACTCTTTAGAATATGTATTATCATCTTATTAATTCCTTGGACGATTCATAGACACATAAATAATATGAATGAAAAGATGCCTTTTATTTATTCAATAATAAACAGTCAAGTACAAAATTATGTCCCTAGAATCAACAATGTGTCAGCCAAATTGGCTTCTAGGGCATACATCTAACACGAACCTCCAGGGGCTGCTGCTGAGAAGGTGGGGCAGTGGAGGTGGAGGGCTCAGTATTGGTAGGAGCAGAGGTGGAAGGAAAGGTGGGAGGAGCTATGTCATGGTCAGGGCTAGGGGAGTGGTGAGTGGTAGGGTCAGATGGTGTGATAGTGGATGGTCTCCGTACCCAGACTCCCTCAATTCTATGAAAGCCCATACGATGGAGAGTCCCCTCACCCATGCGATCTGTATGACGCAGTGAGCGAGAGGGTTCCCCCTCAGGAATAGGAACCTCTAACTCCCTAAAGATGAGAGTGAATAGCATACCGTAAGGGAGACTCAACCTAGGCTTATCTAGGGGTTCACAGATATATTTGTAGATGAGTTTAGGGAAGTTGATAGGAGTGTCCTGGAGTATGTGGAACATTAGTGCTGGTCTCTCTCTGAAATAAAATCAAACCTACCCGTTTTGGGAAAGAGAGTCCTAGAGATGACACTTAGGAGAAGCCGCATTTCAGCCGAAAGCAGATTTGCGAACACCTCCTCTATAGGGGACTGAGGTGGACACCCTAAGATGGCCGTAAGGGCCTCTGTCCTATCGGAGGGGTGTGTGGGAACACTCCTCACTCGAGAGATGGAGGAGTTGAGCAATGAAGTCCTCCGAGATGAATACAGGGACACCCACTACGGTTCCCTGGATACCACCACTACCTCGGGCCACAGTCCCATAGAATTCCCTAACTAACCCCGGGTAAGTAGGGAGGTCTAATGAACAGAATAACTCTAACCCTTGAGCCCTGAGACGATGCCCTAGGGTGAACCCTTCCCAGGAGAGGAAGTCAAAGTCGACTTTCCTCCCGGTGGAGACTGCCCTCCCGGCGCACGGACGCGAGGGAACCGGCCTAGGCGGGGAAGGAACCGGAGGTGGTGGCCTCGCGGGTTCGTTCCGAGCCTTTGACCGCCGCTCAGCGCCGCTCGCGGCGAGGGGTCTCTTCCGGCTTGGGACAACAACTTTTCTAGGCATTTTTGACCTAAATACGGGGGTAGAGCAAGAAAAATGGAAGAAAAACTCGACGGAGATGACCTAAAATGGGTCGGAGACGAGGTCGGAGACGGCTCTAGGGCTTTTGAACAGTGGTGGCTGAAAATAGAAGTGAAGAGAAAAACATTCCGCTTAGGGTTAAAAGTCGGATTTCCGACCTCGAGCCGACTCCGGTATGTCGCGAGTCGACTCGAACTCGAGTCGACTCCCAACTATGCGCGAGTCGACTCCCCCATGAGCCGACTCTAAAATGTATCCGAGTCGACTCGAACTCTGGCACACAACCAAGAGTCTTGTTATTTTCGTGCCAAAAGAGAGAGTTATGGACTTATCTAGAATTTAAGAACTGATTTGATGATCATAGATAAGAAATCCTATGTCCAACATAAACTAATCCTCAAAATCAATGAACTAGAGGAGAGTATCACTAGAATGGATCAATTACTCCTAACCCTCTTGTTGCCCAAGGTGACAAGCCAAGAGGGGGGGGGGGGGTGAATTGGTTTCTCTTAATTTTAACTATCTTACTTATGTTAATTGATGAGTTAGTGAAATAAACAAATCACAATACAAACAACAAGAAGTATAGTGGTTCGGTGCTCTCCTTAGCACCTACGTCCACTCCCCAAGCGACCCCTTGGAAATTCACTATAATCCCGCAGATTACAGTTGGATTGTTTTCCAGGCTCACAATCCAAAAACCTTTACACTTTGGTTTTCCGGGATCACCAAAAACCTATGTTGGTTTTACGGGCTCACCAACGAACCTTCACAATTGGTTTTACGGGTTCACCAACAACCTACGTTGGTTTTACGGGCTTACCAACAACCTATGTTGGTTTTACGGGCTTACCAACAACCTACGTTGGTTTTACGGGCTTACCAAAAACCTATTCCGTTGGTTTTGCGGGCTAACCAACTAACCTTTACAAGGAGTTTAATAAACAAAGTAAGAAGATTTAAGCTTCTAGATGAGCAAATATAACAATATAATCTACAAAGAAGAGTTTAGAGAATAGTTATCGCTTGATGTGACTTCTCTCTTCTTTGTCAAGGATGCTTCACTCTTCAAGGGTGGATGGAGCTCTTAATGACTCTTGGAATCTGCTCAACCACTTTCTTTTGACTCTTGAATGAAGCTCTTGGATGAAGCTTGCCTTGCAAGGGTTCTCTCTTGAATGCACTTGATGTATTTTCCAAAGCTTGCTTCCTCTGATGAATACTCCCTCTTAAATACTTCTCCAACCTCCAAATAGTCCTTCCTGACCGTTGGATTGAAGAAACTAGCCGTTTATAGCCGTTGGGAGTCCAAAAAGCACTTCTGCACAACTAGCCGTTATGCTTCTGTCCGTGCTTGGGTCGACCCAAACTTTTCTTGGGTCGACCCAAACCACTGTTCATCAGACTTGGGTCAGCTCAAGCTTTTCTTGGGTCGACCCAACTTTCACTTGGGTCGACCCAACTTTCACTTGGGTCGACTCAACCTTTCCTTGGGTCGACCCTCTCAGAACCACAGAAACTTGCAATTCAGCTTTCCTTCACTTGGGTCGACCCAACATTTCTTTGGGTCGACTCAAGGTTCAGTTGGGTCGACTCAACTTCTTCTTGGGTCGACCCTCTCAGGGTTTCCAGAGAACCTTTTCTGTTATTTGTTCTGCCATTGCCTTTGGGTCGACTCTCTCAGTATTTGGGTCGACTCAAGCTTGGGTCGACTCAACTTCCTCTTGGGTCGACCCTCTCAGTGTTTTCAGAGAACTATTTTCTTGAGTCTTTGAGAGGCTTGAGGTTTGGGTCGACTCATGCTTTCCTTGGGTCGACCCAACTACTGTTCATCCGTGCCATTTTTGCAGAAGTGTGCCAAATGCTTTCTTGATGTGCCGGGGTCGACCCAATCATCCTTGGGGTCGACTCAATCCACACTTTGCTGCAACTCAAGGTTAGATTCATTCATATAAACAATGAAATGCATCTTTATCTTATTATACAAATATACTGAGAGTAACAGACTTATAAATGAAGTATCGAATTAACTTATAACATACTCTCGATTATTGCTTGTTAATCATCAAAATAACACTATCATCCTCAATCTCCCCCTTTTTGATGATTACAAAATATAGAGTATGAGCCTATTGATACTTGTCTTAAAATCAGTTTTAAAAGGGCTCAAGTTGCTGAATTTCAGCTTTTCAAATATGAGAGCGAAGTCTCCCCCTATATCATTCAAATGTTTCCAATTTAACTTTTTGAATTGCTCCCCCTTTCATTTATATTTCATTAAAGATGAAACTCCAAAAATTTGAGATAAAGCATGAGTTTCAGGTTATGTATCGAGGTGTGAAAGGTGCGTGCCAAATTCTGAAATTCTATGTGCCAAATTCTGAAATTTAATAGAAATTTTAGATTTGATCATTTTTATTGTTACAAATTGCTCCCCCTTAAATGTATATGCTTTTTTTTATAATTTTCAACTTGTTTGACAACTTATTTCTCTTTTCTTACACAACTTCTTATTTCTCTTTCTTTACTTCTCCCCCTTTTTGTTATCATCAAATAGGTGCATGGGAATAGACACAATAAATAACAAACATTCAAACTTCATTGATCAAAAGAGGAACATTTTAGTACAATCATGCCAAAAACAAAAGCAAATACAATGTTCCTCAATCAAAGTTCAAAATACATGATCAACACAAAATACATATGAGAACTGGATACATATCCTAGGCTCTAAACAAGATCGTGAGACTCTCCCGGATCGCTTGGCTACGGCTCTCTTGGGTCCCATTTCTCCAAGATCTTGAAGTAATCTACTGTTTGGAGATGATTGGAGAAGATTTGAGAGTGGGGAATAGGGTTTTCGGAAGAGGACAGAGGGTAAACAGTGCCCTAGATAGCTCACGGGTCCCCCTTTTAACAGTGGGGTCCCGACGTTGGGTCGACTCAAGAATTTTCTTGGGTCGACTCAACGTTGGGTCGACCCTATTCTAGGTTGGGTCGACCCAAGTTCAGAAATTCTTCCTTTCTCTTCCTTTTCGCTTCTAAAAATTTTCCTTGCTTCCAATCCTTACAAATTCTTTCTGGAACAATGATACATGAGTAAGGAATCTATAGATTACAAGTTTGACTCATGTTTCATGGGTTTTTAGAAATGGGAGGAATGTATCATGAGACTGCTTGCTCCCTTTTATATCTCTTCAATAAAAAGGATCACATATGCCTAATTCCCTCCTTAGCGTGCAGAATCTATCTTCACTCAAGGGTTTTGTGAATATGTCAGCTAATTGTTTTTCAGTGCATATATGCTCAATACATATGTTTCCATTTTGCACATGATCCCTAATAAAATGATATCTTATTTCTATGTGTTTGGCTTTAGAATGCTGAACCGGATTTTTAGTAAGGTTGATGGCACTAGTATTATCACACTTAATAGGAATATTATCTAGCTTAACTCCATAGTCCTCTAGTTGTTGCTTAAGCCATAGTACTTGAGCACAACAACTGCCAGCAGCTATATATTCAGCTTCAGCTGTTGACAGTGCCACTGAATTCTGTTTTTTTTGCTAAACCATGATACTAAGTTGTTTCCTAAGAATTGACATGTTCCACTAGTGCTCTTCCTATCTAATTTGCATCCAGCAAAATCAGCATCTGAGTATGCAAGCAAATCTAGACAGGAGTCTCTTGAGTACCATAATCCTATGTTCGTAGTTCCTCCTAAATATCTAAAGATTCTTTTAACAGCACTTAAATGTGACTCCTTAGGATCTGATTGGTATCTAGCACATATTCCTACACTAAACACGATGTCTGGTCTACTAGCAGTAAGGTAGAGCAAGGATCCAATTAGTCCTCTATAAAGCTTAATATCAATACTCTTTCCTTTCTCATCTTTGTTTTGTAAATCTATTTAACTTTCAAAGATAATCGTGAATGATAAAACTGAAATTTCTTTTTAATATTACTAAAAAAATTTATGTAGTATTTCAAACATTCAAGCATTGGAACACAAGTTAGTTTGAGGCAAGGGTGAAGCAAAGACTTGTGAGCAAAGTTAAAACATATTTCAATCAACTTATCCAAGTATGGAGCATTACAAAATATTGAGAACCCACAATTCAAAATATTATGCCACATGCAAAATATATTATGTGTTAAGTCATGCATTAAAATATTAAGAACAAGCATGTCAAGGATCAAAATCAATTCTTTTCAATTAAACTTCCCCTATTTAAATATAATCTTGCACTGATTTCATCCTTAAAGTGTATTTTCAAGTGATTAAAAAATTTGACTTGATTCTTCTTATATACTTTCATTTACTTTGTCTTTCATTTTTACCTTCTTATGCTCTATACTCTATTTGCTCCCTATCCGGTGGAGTTGGAAGGGGCACGAGGTACTACCACTAGCCTCCCTCTTGTGCCGTCCCTAATATACCCTATACCGAATAGTTGGGTCAAATAGTGCCGGGTACTACCACTAGCCTCCCCATTGGCACCATCCCTATGATGAGCAATATAGAAATATTAAAATGTTCACTTCAAACTCTCCCTATTTAAGTGTAATTAATTACGGATTTTATCCCTTTCACTAGTCTCACAAATGTGCCGAATGTATTATGCTTGTTTTGCTTTTCCTTAAGATTGAAGTATTTGCCTTTACTTAGATTTTACTTCTCTTGAATAATATCCATTTTCTTTTCTTTATCTCTCTCTCTTTTTGTTATTCTCAAGTAATTTACATGAAAGAGCAGAATAAAGAAATAATCTTATGTATCATATAGATGTATATCATGCAAACAACATTTTCATTATGCTCAAGAATTCATAGCTTCTCACAAGTCAATTCAAATCAGCATTTTAAGCATATACTTGTGTATTTCATGGTTATGATATAGGCAAAGGAACATTTTAGTTTGAGCAAACCATGAATCAATTTCTAAAAGCATAAGTCAATTAATACATATATAGACATGCTATCAAGAAATTAATAATTAAAGATTTTAACCATGCCACAATAAGATTTAAGTTATTAACTTTGCTCAGCTAATTTATGAGAGAGGTATCTAAAATTACCGATTCATTCTATATTCTTCAAGTCAAACTAGATTTCTTATATGTGAACGTTTGGCTGAAGAAGGTCCTCTCTCTTGTTTGCATGTGAATGTTTATTGTATCTTATGTGGAGGTGTCCTTCAAGTTGAAATCTCTCATTTTCTTGCTCAAGGATCCTGCATTATTAACAAACTCCTTTTCTTTCTTGAAAGAAAGTCATTAGTTTCTTCAAGATACAAAACATTCATCCAACATATTTTTAACTAGATGACTCTATATAAGATATGACAATAGTTGAATGTTGAGTCACTTTACTCAAGAGATTGCCTAAATATAAGCAAGCACATATCACTTGAACTAAAAAGATAGTTTCATTAACCAAGATGGTTCAAGGACAAGCATGTGAGGCAATAGAAAGATTCATCAAGATCAAATCAATTTCTTATTTTCAAAATCAATTTAACTTAGATTCTATTTGCTTAAGATAATTGTCAATAAGGCATGCTAGCTAAGTTTTGATCAAATTGCTTTAAACAATTATTTCTATCAAAATTTAGATTATGATTCATTTGTTATCAATAAAATATGATTCATTAGAGTTAGATTAAAGTCTTGCATAAGGGCACATAATGAGCATACAATCTGGTCTAATAGCTGTATGATAAAATAATTATTCTATCATGTTTCAATACAGCTTTAAAACAATAGATCTACTTTGCTCATCCTTTTCAAATTCTACAAGATGGGGTCATAGACATACCTTCTTCATGCCAATCTTCTATAAGAGTTTTCTTGTGGACTAACTTTGGTCAATGAAGATCCCCTTCCTTGTTTATCTCCATTCCTTTGGCAAGTTTTGAGATTGTGGTGGCACGCAATCATCTCCCTTATCTTGAATTGGCACGTCATCAATATTCAACTTTTCAAAGTTAATAATTCCTGTATCATCATCAAGAATATTTTCTTTCCTAGCAAACTCACTATCAGACTCATCAAATATGATATTAACTGACTCTTTGACTACAAGAGTTCTTTTATTGAATACTCTGTATGCCTTGCTTAAAGAGTAATATCCAAAGAAGCACTTGTTTTATCAGATTTGGCATATATTTCATTCTTGAGAACATAATATGTATAACTGAAAAACATGAAGGTATGCACCATTTGATTTTCTGTTTTTCATTTGTTCATATAGGGTTTTCTTCAAAAATAGATTTAATAGAAACCTTATAATATGACAAGTTGTGATGATAGCATTAATCAACTGCTATCACAAGGCATTGTCCTTACACAACCAAGGTTCTATTTTTATAACCCCTATATGCAATAGTGTTCTTGGTGCAAAAATAATTGTATTCAATATTATTTTCTATGCAAACCTTATTAACAAATTGCAAACCTTTTTCATTTGAAATCTTTTGTAAGTTTGTGCTAATGCAGAAAATATTTTAATTTAAGTGGCAAGAACAAAACCAATATTAGCTTTGAGAAATTTTCCACAATTACAAAATCAGAAAGCTTATCTCCTAGGTTCACAATCCTGGAGATCCAAATAAGTTCTTATGGAGAATTTTCAAAGGCTAAAGGTGAAAACAATATTTTCAGATTTAAAAATGATTCTAGTTTGTTTTTCTAGATGACATACATAGCAAACTTTGACCTTGCAAAAATTAATCTAAGTGAACCAATGACAAGGTCTTTTGAGATTAAGTCCATACTAGTATGAGTTGATTTTATATACCAAAACTAGTCTATTTAATCTTGGTATTCTTAATGTGTATATAAAAAAAATATACCATGTAGACATTCTTGTGTTTATGATCAATAGAAGATAATGCCGAGGATAAGAACTCTCAATCAAGTATATAGAGAATTCAAAGAGTTATTCTAAGAGTATTGAATAAGTAAATTATCCATCAATAACTGAAGCATAATATAGGAAGATGGAGTGATTTGGATATATTTTCTTTTCATACCAAAAGTATCACTTATATCACAGAAATGATTAATACTAGCTACAATTTCAATATGAGAGGATGCAAGGATTACTAATTTCATTATTTCTTCCATTTTGGTCACTCTTCTTAATTATATTTAAGTTCTATTCTTTAACACATGTCTAGAGAACCCATTGTCCAGATAACATCTTTCATTGGAATCTTGGGTAGCTAGACACATTTGCTAAAAATGATCATGTTTTCAACTTAGAAACCCAAGCTCTTTTGGGTCCTTGCAGGTTAGCTATAATTGTTCCTTTTGAAACCCATATTCTCTTAATTACCATTTTGTCTATTAGTTTGCAGGTTTTAGGATTACAAGTAATATACTTCTGCATATTCTTGCTAAATTTAAATAACATAGATTTAGCAAAAACAGATAATGAATTTTCAGTTTTCTGTTTCTGTTTATTAGTTTCACCAGATTTGTGAAAAATTGTTTTAGGATGAATACTGGAGGATTTAAGAAATATATTCTCGAAAGACTTTTGAGTGTACCAAGGTTGATATCCCAATCCAGCTTTGTCATATACAACTCTTGAATTTTCTATCATTAAATTCAGTTTTTCAGAGCTGAGAGTGAATCTTTCAACAGTAGGTTTCAAATTATCAACTTCTTTAGTTAATTTTTCATTATCTTCTGAAAGCAGTTCATTGTTTTTCTTAAGTTTATCATGGCTTTCAGTGAGAAGTTGATTTCTCTGATTTAGTTCTTTATTTTCTTTAATTAAGATTTCAATTTCATTAGTCAGTTTTAGTTTTTCATCTATTAGGATTTGATTTTGATTCTTCAAGTTCTTGTTCCTACAAATAAGTTTCTTATGTTCTAAATACAAATCAGAAAAGACATCATGAAGTTCATCAAATGTAAAATCATCTTTAGTTTTAGCATGTACCTCATATATCTCATCTTCATGTGCCATTAAGCATGAATTTGCAATATGATGCTGCTCTTCTTCTACACATGATGTTTCAGATTTGTTAGTGCATTCATATTTAACTTCAAGCATATTCCATATTTCCTTAGCAGTTGTGCAAAAAGATATGCAACTAAGTTCACTATCATCTAATGCACAAAATAGCACATTCATGGCTTTTGCATTTTGCTGATCCATTTTCTTATCATGATTAGTGCTTGTGTGTGGTCCATTGACTATGATACTCCATAAATCATAGTCATGTGCTTGAATGAAAATGCACATGCGTGCTTTCTAATATGTATAGTTTATGCTATTAAAAAGTGGAGGTCTATCAATTAATTGTCCCTCTCCTAGAAAACTATCTATTTGAGTTGTCATGATCTTTGGCTCTTGATTGTGAGATCAATAAGTACTATTGGAGCACCTTGCTCTGATACCACTTGTTGCCCAAGGTGACAAGCCAAGAGGGGGGGGTGAATTAGTTTCTCTTAATTTTAACTATCTTACTTATGTTAATTGATGAGTTAGTGAAATAAACAAATCACAATACAAACAACAAGAAGTATAGTGGTTCGGTGCTCTCCTTAGCACCTACGTCCACTCCCCAAGCGACCCCTTGGGAATTCACTATAATCCCGCGGATTACAGTTGGATTGTTTTCCGGGCTCACAATCCAAAAACCTTTACACTTTGGTTTTTCGGGATCACCAAAAACCTATGTTGGTTTTACGGGCTCACCAACGAACCTTCACAATTGGTTTTACGGGTTCACCAACAACCTACGTTGGTTTTACGGGCTTACCAACAACCTATGTTGGTTTTACGGGCTTACCAACAACCTACGTTGGTTTTACGGGCTTACCAAAAACCTATTCCATTGGTTTTGCGGGCTAACCAACTAACCTTTACAAGGAGTTTAATAAACAAAGTAAGAAGATTTAAGCTCCTAGATGAGCAAATATAACAATATAATCTACAAAGAAGAGTTTAGAGAATAGTTATCGCTTGATGTGACTTCTCTCTTCTTTGTCAAGGATGCTTCACTCTTCAAGGGTGGATGGAGCTCTTAATGACTCTTGGAATCTGCTCAACCATTTTCTTTTGACTCTTGAATGAAGCTCTTGGATGAAGCTTCCCTTGCTAGGGTTCTCTCTTGAATGCACTTGATGTATTTTCCAAAGCTTGCTTCCTCTGATGAATACTCCCTCTTAAATACTTCTCCAACCTCCAAATAGTCCTTCCTGACCGTTGGATTGAAGAAACTAGCCGTTTATAGCCGTTGGGAGTCCAAAAAGCACTTCTGCACAACTAGCCGTTATGCTTCTGCCCGTGCTTGGGTCGACCCAAACTTTTCTTGGGTCGACCCAAACCACTGTTCATCAGACTTGGGTCAGCTCAAGCTTTTCTTGGGTCGACCCAACTTTCACTTGGGTCGACTCAACCTTTCCTTGGGTCGACCCTCTCAGAACCACAGAAACTTGCAATTCAGCTTTCCTTCACTTGGGTCGACCCAACATTTCTTTGGGTCGACTCAAAGTTCAGTTGGGTCGACTCAACTTCTTCTTGGGTCGACCCTCTCAGGGTTTCTAGAGAACCTTTTCTGTTATTTGTTCTGCCATTGCCTTTGGGTCGACTCTCTCAGTATTTGGGTCGACTCAAGCTTGGGTCGACTCAACTTCCTCTTGGGTCGACCCTCTTAGTGTTTCCAGAGAACTGTTTTCTTGAGTCTTTGAGAGGCTTGAGGTTTGGGTCGACTCATGCTTTCCTTGGGTCGACCCAACTACTGTTCATCCGTGCCATTTTTGCAGAAGTGTGCCAAATGCTTTCTTGATGTGCCGGGGTCGACCCAATCATCCTTGGGGTCGACTCAATCCACACTTTGCTGCAACTCAAGGTTAGATTCATTCATATAAACAATGAAATGTATCTTTATCTTATTATACAAATATACTGAGAGTAACAGACTTATAAATGAAGTATCGAATTAACTTATAACATACTCTCGATTATTGCTTGTTAATCATCAAAATAACACTATCATCCTCAATCTCTTCTTAGTATGCAAAATCGATCTTCGCTCAAAGGTTTTGTGAAGATATCAGCAAGTTGATCATCAGTACAAACAAATTGAAGTGTCACATCACCATTCAGTACATGATCTCTTATGAAGTGATGTCTTATCTCAATGTGTTTAGTTCTTGAATGCTGAATTGGATTTTTAGTTAGATTAATGGCACTTGTATTATCACAGTTTATGAGAATTTTATCTTGTTTAATGCCATAATCTTCAAGTTGTTGTTTAATCCACAAGATTTGAGCACAACAACTCCCGGCAGCAACATATTCGGCTTCCGTCGTAGATAGTGCAACCGAGTTTTGTTTCTTGCTAAACCAAGAGATTAAATTTTCTCCTAAGAATTGACATGACCCGCTGGTGCTTTTTCTATCAAGTTTACAACCAGCAAAGTCTGAATCTGTGTACCCTATTAAGTTTATGCTAGATTCTTTAGAGTACCATAAACCTATATTTTTTGTTCCTATTAGGTATTTAAAAATTTTCTTAACTGCAATTAAATGTGATTCCTTAGGATTAGATTGATATCTAGCACACATGCATACACTAAACATGATATCAGGTCTACTTGCTGTAAGATATAGTAAAGAGCCTATCATACCTCTATACAGCTTTTGATCTATTGATTTATCTGATTCATCCTTATCTAGTTTGCATGATGAGCTCATGGGTGTGCTGATTGGCTTGTTTCCATCCATATCAAACTTCTTAAGCATCTCCTTGATGTATTTAGCTTGATTGATGAAGATCCCCTCTTTAGATTGTTTGATTTGGAGCCCGAGGAAATAGTTCAGCTCTCCCATCATGCTCATTTCAAATTCACTCTGTGTTAAGTCAGCAAATTCTTCGCAGAGGTGATTGTTAGTAGCACCGAAAATAATATCATCTACATAAATCTGCACTACTAACAATTCTTTATTTTTCCTCTTTAAAAATAGTGTTGTATCAACATTTCCTCTAGAGAATTCATGGTCTAATAGAAATTTGCTAAGTCCTTCATATCATACTCTAGGGGCTTGTTTTAGACCATAAAGTGCTTTGTTTAGTTTATACACATGATTGGGGTATTGATGATTTTCAAAACCAGAAGGTTGTTCTACATAAACCTCTTCATTAATATACCCATTCAAAAAGGTACTTTTTACATCCATTTGAAATAGTTTGAAGTCTTTAGAGCATGCAAATGCTAGTAATAATCTAATTGCTTCAAGTCTAGCCACAGGAGCAAAGGTTTCATCAAAATCTATACATTCTTCTTGATTATAGCCCTTTGCTACTAGTCTAGCCTTGTTTCTAACCACAACTCCATTTTCATCAAGTTTGTTTTTATATATCCATTTAGTTCCTATTATTGAGTATTCAGCAGGTCTTTCTACTAAATTCCATACCTTGTTTCTAGTAAATTGGTTTAGTTCCTCTTGCATAGCATTTATCCAATTTACATCATTTTCAGCTTCTCCAATGTTTTTAGGTTCTAAGTGTGAAACAAAAGCTAGGTGATTATTGAAGTTCCTAAGAGAAGCTCTAGTTCTAATAGGTTGTGATGAATCATCTAATATTAATTCTTTAGGGTGACCGTATGCATACCTCCAAGCCTTTGTAAGCCCATGATCATCAATTACCTCTTGGCTTGTTGAGGTTTCTCCACTTTGCTTTGGTTCATCCTCTTGTAATGTCATATCATCTATCTTTTTCTCAAGTATTCCTGCATCATCATCAAGAGCTACTCTCTTGCTAGAAGAGACATCATTAGTATCATCAAAAACAACATGTATAGACTCTTCAATAACAAGGGTTCTTTTGTTTAAGACTCTATAAGCTTTACTTGATGTAAAATAGCCCAAAAAGATACCTTCATCAGATTTAGAGTCAAATTTACCTAAGTTATCTTTGCCATTATTATGAATGAAACATCTACACCCAAAAACATGAAAATAGTTTACTTTGGGCTTTCTATCTCTCCAAAGTTCACAAGGTGTTTTCTTTATAATTGGTCTCAATAAAACTCTATTTAATATATGACATGATGTGTTAATGGCTTCTCCCCAAAAATACTTAGGGAGGTTACTTTCACACAACATAGTTCTAGCCATTTCCTCTAGGGTTCTATTCTTTCTTTCCACAACTCCATTTTGTTGTGGTGTCCTAGGTGCAGAGAAATTATGAGTTATTCCCTTTTTACTACAGAATTCATCAAATAGATGATTTTCAAATTCCGTTCCATGATCACTTCTAATAGCTATGACTGAAGCATTTCTTGCATTAGTTACTTCCTTATGAAATTTCTTAAATACAGAAAATGCTTCATCTTTATGATCTAAAAACATGACCCAAGTATATCTAGAAAAATAATCTACAATAACAAGACCATATTTGTTTCCACTAAGACTTGTGGTTCTAGTTGGTCCAAATAGATCCATATGTAGTAGTTCAAGAGGTCTAGAGGTAGAGACACAATTTATGGATTTAAAAGAGCTCCTAGATTGTTTGCCATATTGACATGCTTCACAAATTTTATTTTTCTCAAATTTTAGTTTTGGCAAACCTATTACAGAATCTCTTTTAACTAACTTAGATATTGTATCCATACTTGCATGACCTAATTTACGGTGCCATAACCAACTTGCATCTTCAACCTTAGTATCACTAGCTACTAAGCAAGGACTGTTTTTAGCAAGGTCTTCAAGATCTACTACATAGACGTTACCACGTCTAATTCCTTTAAATACTAATCCATTGTCAATTGAGTTGGTTATGATGCATAAAGATGGCTTAAACAAAACATCAAAACCTCTATCACATAATTGACTAACGCTAAGTAGGTTATGCTTAAGACCATCTACAAATCGTACATTATCAACGAAGGTTGAAGAGGTGATTTGTACTTTACCTATACCAACGATGTGACCTTAGTTATTGTCTCCAAATGTCACAGCACCTCCCTTCTTAGGCTCTAAGGTGAAGAATTGCTCCTTGTCACCCGTCATGTGTCTTGAGCAGCCACTATCCAAATACCAACAGTTTTTGTCGACTTTGGCTGCAAGACACTCCTACACAAGGAAATCATACAATTTTAGGTACCCAAGTTTTCTTGGGTCCTTCAAGGTTAGTAATGTTGGTTCCTTTTGGAACCCAAACCTTTTTAATTTTTCTTTTAGCTTCTGCTTTCCTATGGTCACACACATTAGCTTTATGTCCTACTTTTCCACAGCAAAAATAGGTTATATTCTTAGTTTTACTTTCCCCTGCTTTCACAAAGAAATTTTTAAGGAGCTTTTGCTTATTATTAGGTTTATACCCTAAACCAGCTCTATTAAACAAAGCTCGTTGATTGTTAAGTATCATTTCCAATTTTTCAGAACTATATGTAAACTTTTCAACAATAGGTTTGTATTTTTCAAGCTCTTGTGTTAGCTTTTGTTTTTCTGTTTTTAGTATGTTTAAGTCTTTTGTGAGATTATCTTTTAAAGTTTGTTTACCGTTTTTAAGTTCTGAAATTTCCTTGGTTAGTTTTTTGTTATCTTTAATTAAGGTATTAGTTTTTTGAATTAACATTTGGTTGCTTGTTTTAAGTTCTAAATTTTCTTTAATGATAAAATTCTTGTCCTTAATTAATTTATCATACTTATGGAAGTGAGATTGATTAGTTAGTTTTAGTTCTTTATTCTTAAGATTTATTGTCTTATATTCATCCATTAGTTCATTAAAAGCATCATACAATTCATCAAAGGTAAAATCTAAATGCGTTTCAGATGTTACCTCATTTTCATTTGCCATAAAACAGAAGTTGGCCTTTTCCTCTTATTCCTCATCCGATGATGATGATGATGAATCGGAGTCTGTCAGGGTGGTGACAAGAGCTTTCTTCTTCTTGTGCTTGATGCTCTTCTTCAATAATGGACAGTCGATTCTGAAATATCCCGGTTTCTTGCACTCATAGCAACCGATTCCCTCACTTTCTCTTTTCTTACCTTTGTCCTTGTTGTAGAAATTTGAGGGACCTCTCCTCTGATGAAAGGACTTCTTCCGGTTTCTGAACTTTCGCACGAGAAGAGCCTCATCATCATCTCCCTCATTGTCTTCTTCTTCGCTGCTGCTACTGCAAGATGGATCTTTGTTAGAAGAAGTAGATTTGAGGGCTATTACCTTTTTCTTATGAGAGGATTCTTCTTCGCTGTGTTGTTTCATTGTGAGCTCATGCGTCATCAGGGATCCAAGAAGCTCCTCGAGTGGCAGCTTGTTTAAGTCCTTGGCTTCTTGGATTGCCGTTACCTTAGCTTTCCATGACCTTGGCAAAGATCGAAGAATTTTCCTGACAAGGTCACTGTTAGCATAACTTTTGCCAAGGCTTTTTAGACCATTGACAATATCAGTAAATCTAGTAAACATGCAAGTGATAGTTTCATTAGAATCCATTTTAAATAGTTCATACTTATGAACTAGTATGTTTATTTTGGATTCCTTGACTTGATTCGTGCCCTCATGGGTCACTTCAAGTCTGTCCCATATCTCTTTTGCAGAACTGCAAGTAGAGACTCTATTGAATTCATTACGGTCTAAGGCACAATAAAGCACATTCATTGCTTTGGCATTTAGTTGTGCCTTCCTTCTATCATTGTCATCCCAATCTTTTTCAAGCTTGGGAATAGTAATGTTATCTACAAAAATAGAAGGAATGTATGGTTCATTAACTATGATACTCCAAATCTCATAGTCTTGGGCTTGGATAAATATTTTTATCCTAGCCTTCCAATATGCGTAGTCGGTTCCATTGAAGAATGGAGGCCTATTGGTGGATTGTCCCTCAATAAGTGAAGATCCAAAAGGGGTTGTCATTTTGATCTTTTACTCTTTTGACAGAAGAGCTCCTGCTCTGATACCACTTGTTGCCCAAGAAGACAACCCAAGAGGGGGGGGGGGGTGAATTGGGTTTTAAGAAATAATTACAACTTAAAACTTAATGAGTGACTAATTAATATTATTGCAGGCTGATTAATTAGATTACTAGTTGTAGTGAGTGGAGAGGATGGAAGAGACAATGAACCAATTACAAACACAAGAGGTTTTATAGTGGTTCAGAGCTAACCCTTGCTCCTACGTCCACTCCCCAAGCTTCACTTGGGAGTTCACTATAATCCCTAGGATTACAGCCGGTTGTTTTACAAGTTCACAACCCAACTTGTTGTTTTCACGAGATCACAACGAACTCGGTCGGTTTTCACAGGCTCACCGACTAGAACCACCCGATTGTTTTTCCGGGATCACAATCGAACCCTTACACCGTTGGTTTTAACTTCGGCTCACCAACAAACCTCAACAACCTTGATTCAATCCCCTGATTGAATCAAGTAACAAGAAAACAGTTTGTAAAGAGTACAGAAAAAGCTTCTTAAGAGGCAAATATGAACAATATAAATAATGTAGAGTTAGAAGCCCTCAAACAGATTTTGGAAGAGGAAGAAGGGGCTTCTCGAACTCTGAGTCTCCTCTTTGAATGCACTAATGATCTGATGTCAGAGAAGAGCCTTGAATGCGAAGGAAACGTTTGTTAGATGGAGTTCAATGCGCTTTTTCCTTCTTTCTCTTGTATTTACTCTTGAGAGCCTTTGGTAGGTGGAAATCCCTTTTTATTTGAATGGAATAGCTCTCTTGATGTCTACTACTGTTTACTCTGGCTATTTAAGCAGTCCACTTTGAAAACTAGCCGTTAGACATCTTTTTGTGGCCGTTCTGCACACTCTGTAACTCCTGACAGTGTATCCGTTGGGGTCGATCTGGAGTCGACTCGCTCGATCTGGAGTCGACTCACACTTTACTGGAGACGACTTGCCCACTGTTCAGGATTTGAATTAAAGTGCTGTCCCGTTCTGGAGTCGACTCGGCCAACCCTGGAGTCGACTCGCCAATGTCTGGAGATGACTTGGCCCTCCGGAGACGAGTCGTTCTCAGGGTTCCAGAGATCTGTTTTTCTGTATTTCTTTCTCGAGTCGACTCGGATCATCTTGGAGTCGACTCGGCTCTCAGAGCCCGAAAACTGATCCTCTGTGTTTGGAGTTGAACTGCCTCGGAGTCGACTCGGATTTTGTTGGGGTCGACTCGGCTGACTTGGGAGTCAACTCGGGAGTACTTGGAGTCGGCTCGGCTCTCAGGATCCGAAAACTGTTTCTCTGTGTTTTGAGTTGAACTGCCTTGGAGTCGACTCGGATTTTTGTTGGGGTCGACTCGGCTGACTTGGGAGTCGACTCGGGAGTACTTGGAGTCGGCTCGGCTCTCAGGATCCGAAAACTGTTTCTCTGTGTTTTGAGTTGAACTGCCTCCTAGTCTTGCTTTCCTCTGAGAGTCGACTCGTACTTAACTAGGAGTCGACTCGCCAAACTTCGGAGTCGACTCGTAACCTTCTGGAGTCGACTCGGTTGCAGGGTCTGAAATACATTGTTCTGTCTTTCTTCTGTTACCCTTTGGAGTCGACTTGGAAACGTCGGGAGTCGACTCGGCAACCATCGGAGTCGACTCGAACCCTTCTGGAGTCGACTCGCTGACAGGGTCTGAAAAATCAACTTTCTGTCTTTCTGTCAGTTCTCAGTCGGAGTCGACTCGTAGTGTACCGGAGTCGACTCGAGCATGTGCCAGAGCTTCTGAAACACTTGGAGCGACTCGTAATCTTCCGGAGTCGACTCGAGCTTCAGACTTTGGTTCAAACTGAGTTCCATACTTAGCCAAAATGTATTGAACCAAAGCTAGAGACACTTAAACATAAATTCACAAATATTTGGCTGAAACACTAGATTGAATTCATTAGTATAAGATATACTCAAATGCTTTGAGCTCATCAAGATCAAATAGGGTTATCATCAATCACTCCACAATAAGTAAAACTCGAATTACCTTTAACAATTTATTAAAATGCAATGATGAAGGTAACACATTTTTTTTAGTTGAATTTACAAAATATGTGAATTAAAATAATGATAAGTGCTATGAATAAGATATTAATTTATGCATTATTTAGCACTTATCAAAGATCAAATCTAGAAATCAGCACCTTAAGAACATATAGGATTATGCCGGAATTGTTTAAACAATTATGCTAAAACTTTCATGCATGATTAACTATCAGATCTGAAACTTAAGAACTCTATTCCAATTAATCTTCGAATATCCATCGAATGGATTCTGGAGATATCTCCGTGAGGAGCCCCAAAAGAGGGTAAAACCTTGGAGAATCGGACCTAGATCTTGACACCATAATAAATGATTAATGCTAGATTAATACCTTTTATGATGGATGGAAGTTGTGGATCTGATCCTTGACTTCGCAGTCACGCACACGAATGGCCTCTACAAGAAGTACACGTGAAGTTTCTGGAGAGATCCAATCCTGCGGAAGTGCTAGCTTGCGCAGAATTTCTTGAGGCTAAAATTTGATCTTCCCAACACTATCAACTTTTGATCTGCCTTCTTGGAAGAACTTGGAGAAAAGGTTTAGAGGGATTAAAGAGGACTTAGATCTGATCTAAAGTCTCTTATCAGGGATCCCTAAACCTAATGGCGTGATGGACTTAGAGGAGGAAGAAGTCGGCTAGATTGAATGCAGAATTTTTCCATGCATGAACTAGGGTTCCTCTCTTTTCTTTCTCCTTTTTTTCTTCTTTTTCTCTCTTTTTTCGTTGAATTCGACCACCAGCTGATGGAGGTCCTTTTAATATTGCTATCCCCTCTAACTTCATTACAACCATCCCATATTTGGGGAGGATTTTGTGGGGTTTTGAATTTTGAATTCAAAATTCAAGTTCATGCGCCATTACATGATGAAGCTTGATCTAATCTAAACCATTCATCATGTTGCCACTTTTCTCTATCAATTTCAAAATTCCCATGTCTCCAATCAGATTAGAGGGTCACATGGTGATTTTATGGTGATTAAATTCGAAATTCAAGCTTAATTAGAAGTAAGATAAAGATAAGGATGACATGTGCCATGAAGAGAGAGAATTTGATCTTATCCAATTCTTTTCATGAATTTATCTCTCCATGTCACCCCATCTGATGATGAAAGGGGTTCCTGATGTTGCCAAGTGTCCCATGGCATCATTAAATAAATTAAATTAATTTTTAATCATATTAAAAATTAATTTATGGCGCCATGCATGGATATGTGACAAGTGGATTTCAAGATCCGAACAATTTCAGATCAAACCCATTTAATTTAATTAAATCCTAACAATTAGAATAATCCAATTACCATGGGTTGAACCTAATCCAATTAGGTCAATCCCTAATTAAGCACAAATTTAATCTAATTTAATTTGGTCAACCTAAGTCCTCTTGATTCAGACCTAATCTAATCAGGTCAAAAAACCTGATTAAGCCCAGAATTGAATCTAATTCAATTTGGCTCATCCTTAGTCTAATTACTCAATCCAATTGAGTTCATTAGCAATCTAATTACTAATTAATCCTTCGATAATTACTTTAATTATTTTATAAGATAATTTGCCAATCGAATTGACCAAATTACCCCTGAATGATTCTTAATCATTTATCAGCCTTCTTGATCAATCAGGAATCTTCTATGCGTGTGGCCTCATAGGTTCGAACCTAAGCCAGTAGTATAGAAACGATTTTCTACACTAATCGATGTGACCATCCGGATAGGCCGAATATATGCGAAGTAAATATTCTGGAATCCTGAACTATGGTTGATGAGAGCACAAAAGTGCGATCTACACATCACTTAAATTAGTATTATTGCTAACAAATAATGATAAAAGTGTTGTATTAATTTTATTTGGCACAGATTATCGTAAATCAGAGTTTAAATGTGCATTTGGTACAAATTGGGATGATGCATGACCCCAAGCCTGATCATGCTGGAGTGTGGAGTGATTGATTATAACCCTATTTGATTTTGATGAGCTCAAAGCATTTGAGTATATCTTTTGTTTACTAATGAATTCAATCGAGTGTTTCAGTGAAAATCTTGTCTAAGTGTTTCAAGATTTGGTTCAAGATATTTTGGATAAGTTAAGAAGTCAGTTTGAACCAAAGTCTGAGACTCGAGTCGACTCTGGGATATTACGAGTCGACTCCAAGCGTATCATGATGACCCAAAGATTGATTCATAGATTGATTTTGATGATCACAAAACCTTGAAGTATAGATACTAATGTTTATGTTGCAAGGAGAAAGATATTTATTTTGCAAGGAACATAGCAAGTTGAGAGAACACAAGAAGGCCTCCAAAGCTCTCAAGTTGGAAGAAAGCTACAATTTATTGGCCCAAGTTTAAAGTTCAAAGGATTCAAATTGGAGGAGTAAAATCAAAGAAAAAATTCAAAAGAATAGGTCTTCGAGTCGACTCCTGAGGAATTCGAGTCGACTCCAATGTTTACCGAGTCGACTCCGGAGAAGTATGAGTCGACTCCTAGGAGTCACAGGCAGAAAAGTCAGAGAGCAGTTTTCAGGTCTGAAATTCGAGTCGACTCCAGTGGAACGCGAGTCGACTCTGATGGTTGGTAGGTCGACTCCAAAGAAAGCAAGAGTCGACTCTCAGCGGAACACAAGAAAAAAGTCAGAGAGCATTTTTGGGACTCTGAGATTCGAGTCGACTCCCGCATTGCACGAGTCGACTCCGAGACTGCGCGACCATCAACAGACAGAAGATCAAGTTACTGCCTCTGAGATTCGAGTCGACTCCCAGACAGCTCGAGTCGACTCCACGATAGCTTCACGTCAAAAGGCAGAAGACCAACTTTCAGAAACTGAGAGCCGAGTCGACTCCGAGGAAGTTCGAGTCGACTCCAAGACTGGATGAGCCAAAAGACAGAGGATCGGGAGTTCGGGCTCTGAGATTCGAGTCGACTCCCAGGACAGTCGAGTCGACTCGAGTGGACAAAATTCAAAATTAGATCCACGGACTTCAGTGGATGAGCCGACTCCAAAAATGCCAAGTCAGCTCCAGAAGTTGGCGAGTCGACTCCGGGTTAAGTCGAGTCGACTCCCAGTCAAGGCATGCACTTTAATTCAAATTTGGAACAGTGGGCGAGTCGTCTCCAGTAAAGCACGAGCCGACTCCTGCAACAGGCGAGTCGACTCCTGATCGCGCGAGTCGACTCCGATCCCAACGGTAATATTGTCAGGAAGTGCAGACTGTGTCCAACGGCTCTATTTTTGTCTCTAACGGCTATATTCTTGTTTCCACGCCATCTAAAGCTATAAAAATAAGAAGAGAGCTAGGGGAGAAAAAATGGAAGTGGGAGAAAACATTTAGGAAAGAGATTTGAAAGAGATTACAAGGAAAATCTCCCATAAGTACAAAAGGGCCATTCAAAGTAAAATAGAGAGAAGAAGAGCATCCAAGTGAATCCCAAAGCTTCCTCTCCATCCGTGTGCTGCCTCGGAGATCCTCTACTTCGTGCAAAATCAGAAGAGGGGCAAGTGAAGAAGAAGCCGAGTTCCTCCATCTACAAATTAGTTTGAGGGCTTCTTCTCTTTTCTTTACTTATTTACATTTGCTATATTTGCTTATTTGAGAAGCTTGTATTTGATATAAACTCTTGTTCTAGTATCTTGTAACTTGATTCAATCAAGGGATTGAATCAAGGGGTTAAGGTTTGTTGGTAAGCCAAAGGGAAAAACCAACGTTATAAGGTTGTGGTTGGTGAGCCTTTGGGGAAAACCAACCGGGTTGATTGTGAACCCGGAAAACAATCATTGTAAGGTTGTGGTTGGTGAGCCTTTGGAAAAACCAACTGGGTTGGATTGTGAGCCCGTGAAAACAATCGGTTGGTTCTAGTCGGTGAGCCTGTGAAAACCGACCGAGTTCGTTGTGATCTCGCAAAACAACAAGTTGGGTTGTGAGCTTGTAAAACAACCGACTGTAATCTAAGGGATTATAGTGAAATTCCCAAGAGGTCTTGGGGAGTGGATGTAGGTGCTGGGGTGCACCGAACCACTATACATCTTTGTGTTTGTGATGCCTTATCTCTTGTATTTCATGCCTTTCATTCATGCTTGATTGTGTAATATCTCTAGCTTTGTTTTCCATAGAGTTATAAGTGATTTGCTTAGCTTCCACTCCATTCTTACCATACACATAGATTAAAATTGATCATACAACTATAAGTTAGTTTTAGATCAATTGCACCCTAAAGCCATAGTATAATTGCTCTAGCTTAATCTTCCACTGCCTCACTTGTAATTGCCTAGAGCTTAAGTAAATAACATCTTATTATTCCGCTGCATTCTATTCAAAGTAAAAATTAGGGAACATAATTTTTTAGAAAACCCAATTCACCCCCCCTCTTGGGTTGTCACCTTGGGCAACAAGTGGTATCAGAGCAGGTGCTCAAATATTATTTGTAGTCTTAACCGACTAGAGCCAAAGATCATGACAACTCAAATAGATAGTTCTCTAGGAGAAGGACAATCAATTGATACACCTCCATTATTTAATGGCACAAACTATACACATTGGAAAATACGCATGCGCATTTTCATTCAATCACAAAACTATTATCTATGGAAAATCATAATAAATGACCTTCACACACTCTCTCATATTAATGAGAAGGACTTAGCACAATTAAATGCTAATGCTATGAACATATTATATTGTGCTATTCAAGAAACAAAGTTTAATGAAATTTCTGCATGCTTATCTGCTAAGGAGATCTGGGATACTTTAGAATATATTTATGATAAATCTCAGATTAGCTCACATGTGCTTCAATTGCGTACTAACAATGAGATTGCAGAATCCTGCACAGTAGCCGAGTCGACTCCCAGTTTGTCCGAGTCGACTCCTAGAGAAGAACAGTCTGAAAGGCAGAGACACAGTCTTGAAGACCCTGTGAATGAGTCGACTCCAAGTAGTTCCGAGTCGACTCCCAAGTTGGTCGAGTCGACTCCAATAAGGTCCGAGTCGACTCCGAGGCAAATCAGCTTCCTAAAGACAAAGAAGAAGAGGAAGCAAGAAGAAAGGAAGAAAGAGGTAACTAACTTATGTCTTATGGTTCAAGAAGATAAAGTAGAATCTGAATCTAATCTTACACCAAATGACTTTCATGAAAAATATTCTTATGATGAACTTTTAAATGCTTTTCATGATTTGTATAGTGAATGTAGAAAATTAGCTAGGAAAAATAAAAATCTTAAAAAGCTAAATTTGGAAATTTCAAAAGAAAGAAATTCTATTACTGAAATACAAGAGAAACTAAATTCTGAAAATAAAAGCTTAAGGTCATTTTCAGAAGAATTGATTCAGAAAAATCATAGCTTAATTAGAGAAAATCAAAACTTAAGCGAAGAAATTAACCAATTAAGATCTTTTATTAACAAATTCACCGTAAGTTCAGAAAGATTAAAGATGATGTTTGAAAGCCAACATGCTGATTTTGATAAATCAAAATTTAGCTTGACTCCTTCACTTAGCCATAAATCTTTAGAGAAAAAGGTTATCAATTCGCCAAGCAAACCATTAAATAAGATAACTTATTTTAAAAATGAAAAGAATGGGCATAACAACTTTACCTATCGCTCTAGTATAATTAAATCAAGTGGTAGAGTTATTACAATTAAACAAATCTGGGTTCCAAAAGGAACCATATGTCCTAACTCTCAAGGACCCAAGCAAGCTTGGGTACCCAAAATGAAAATATGAGGATGTAGACATAGATGTGCCAAGATACCCATGGAACAAATAGAACTCTCATACAAATGGGTGATCTAGACACACATCTAAATGAAACTTAAAATATACTTATAAAAAGTAATTCTAAATGAATGAAATCAGTAATCTTTGCATCTCATCATTATTTTTGTATTCGATTAAAATATGAAGTGCATGTATTGATCAATTTTGTGATATAGAAAATACTTTTTGAAATATAATCAAATCACTTCATTTTATAGTATACTTTACTCACTATTGGATAAGTTGCAAAATGATTAATTTATTAAGAATAATTCTATGAATTCTCTATATGCTTGATTGAGAGTTTTTATCCATGGCATTATTGTTTATTGATCATAGATATGATAATATGTACTTGGTATGCTTTTGAATATATGCACTATGAATACCAAGATTAAAGAAACCATATTTGGCATATGAAAACAACTCATGCTAGTATGTACTTAATCTCAAAAGATCTTGTCATTGGCTTACTTAGATTATCTTCTGAAAGGTCAAAGTTTACTATGCATGCTAACTAAGGAAACAAACAAAAATCAATTTCTAAATCTAAAGATGTTGTTTCCATCACCAATTTTTCAAAAGCTTACATTAGCCTTGTTCTTGGCACTCAAATTGAAATATTTTCTGCATTGGCACAAACTCACAAAAAGCGATCAAATGATTAAGGTTTGCAAACTATGAATCACGGATAGGTTTGAAAACCAATTTTCGTGTTAAGTTGTGCACAGAAAATAATATTGAATACAATTGTTTCTGCACCAAGAACACTATAAGTAAAATAGGATTAATAGAATCTTTGAGGAATTGAAAAAGGCAATGTTGTATGATAGCCATCTACTTAAATGCTTTTTAAAAGCTATTATCAATACCTGTCATACATATGACTTCTATTAGATCTATTTTTGATGAAAACTTCTTTTGATCTTCTGAAAAATAGAAAATGAACTATTGCGTATCTCTCATATTTTTCAGTCGTACATGTTATGCTTGATATGTTCTCTTGAAAAGTAATGCCAAATTTAATAAAGATATTTCTATCCTTGGATACCATTCATCAAGCAATGCATATAGAACATTCATGAAAAATTCTAGTTGTAGTAGTATCAATTCATTTTATTCTTTATGAGACTAATGATTTGTTATCAAATACTAAAATCAAATTATATGATTAATCTTTTACATATACACTTAATGAAGAAAAATTGATGACTACTAAAAGATTAAATCAAGAAAAGATGAAATAGATCTTGATAAGATTCTTGCATGATTAGAAGTAAAAATCACCATTATCATTTGTTTGCTTTATGAACGTTATATTTTATCAAATGAGTGTGTAGAATGGACTCCTATGTGCTTACTTTATAACCACCATATTTGAAAACACTCATTACAAATATGATAAAGCAATATATGATTAGAAACAAGCATCAAAAGCATAATATAAAAGCTTAAGCAACCCTTTTGATAGAAAGTAATAATGATAAATCTATGTATCAAAAGGAAGAATTTGTGACATCATTTTTTGTTCTACCAATAAAAATTTATATGGAGATCTTACTAAGCTCATGCAAAGTGAGTTTGAAATATGAATGAATTAACATTTTCTCTCTCAAACTCCAAATTAAGACAAACAAGAAAGGGGATCTTCATTGACCAAAGCTATTTCACAAGAAAACTCCTATAGAAGAGTGGCATGAAGAAGGTATGTCTGTGACCCCATCTTGTAGAATTTGAAAAGGATGAGCAAAGTAGATCTATTATTTTAAAGCTGTATTGAAGCATGTTAGAATAATTATTTTATCATACAGCTAGTAGACCAAATTGTATGCTCATTATGTGCCCTTGTGAAAAACTTCAATCCAACTTTAATGAATCATATTAATAACAAATAAATCATAATCTGAATTTTGATAGAAACAACCGCTTAAGATAAGTTGATTAAAACTTAGTTAAAATATCTTATTGATATTTATCTTAAGCAAATTAAATCTAAACTAAATCGATTTTGAAAATAAGAAATTGATTTATCTTCCTATTGCCTCACATGCTTGTCCTTGAACCATTTTGGCTAATGAAACTATCTCTTTAGTTCAAGTGATATGTGCTTGCTTATATTTAGGCAATCTCTTGAAGTAAAGTGACTCAATATTCAACTATTGTCTTACCTTATATTGAGTCATCTAGTTAGAAATAAGTTGGATGAATGCTTTGTATCTTAAAGAAACTAATGACCTTCCTTCAAGAAAGAAAAATGAGAGATTTCAACTTGAAGGATATCTTCATGTAAGATACAATAAACATTCACATGCAAACAAGAGAAAGGATCTTCTTCAGTCAAAAGTTCACACATAAGAAATCTAGTTTGGCTGAAGAATATATAATGAATAGGTAATTTTAGATACCTTTCTCACAAATTAATTGAGCAAAGTCAATAACTTAAATCCTATTATGGCATGATTAAATTCTTTAATTATTAATTTTTGATATCATGTCTATATGTGTATTGACTGACTTATACTTTTAGAAATTGTTTCATGGTTTGCCCAAACTAAAATATATCTTTGCCTATGTCATAACCATGAAATACACAAGTATATGCTTAAAATTTTGATGTAAAATAACTTGTGAGAAGTTATGAATCCTTGAGCACAATGAAAATGTTGTTTGCATAATATACGTCTATATGATACATAAGATTATCTCTTTATTCTACTCTTTCATATAAATTACTTGAGAATAACAAAAAGAGAGAGAGATAAAGAAAAGAAAATGGACATTATTCAAGATGAAAAATCTGAGCAAAGGCAAGTACTTCAATCTTAAGGAAAAGCAAAACAAACATAATATATTCGACACACTTATGAGACTTGGGTGAGCATTCTTTTGGAAGGGATAAAATCCATAATTAATTACACTCAAATAGGGAGAGTTTGGAGTGAACATTTTAACCTTTCTATGTTGCTCATCATAGGGATGGTGCCAATGGGGAGGCTAGTGGTAGTACCCGGCACTATTTGACCCAACTATTCGGTGTAGGGCATATTAGGGACGGCACAAGAGGGAGGCTAGTGGTAGTACCTCGTGCCCCTTCCAACTCCACCGGATAGGGAGCAAATAGAGTATTGAGCTTAAGAAAGTTATAAATGAAAAACAAAGAAAATGAAAGTAGAATTAAGTCAAATTTTCAATCACTCGAAAACATACTTTAAGGATGAAATCAGTGCAAGATAACATTTAAATAGGGGGAGTTTCTTTGAAAAGAATTGATTTAGATCATTGACATGCTTGTTCTTAATATTTTCATGCATGACTTAACACACAATGTATTTTGCATGTGGCATGATGCTTTAAACTATGGGTTCTCAATGGGTTGTAATGTTCCATGATTGAATAATTTGATTGAATGTTTGAAATGCTACATAACATCTTTTGTTTGATCCTATTGAAAAGAAATTTCAGATTTGTCATTCACAATCATTGTTAAAATCTGAAAGCTAAATAAAATAGATTCATTCACAATTATTGTAGAAAGGAGAAGAGAAGAATATCTCTATTTAGGAAAAATAAATTGATTTTGATCTATCTTTCTACTCGCCTAACTTTGATACATAATGTCCTAATACTTGTTAAAATATCCTTTATTTTGTATCAAAACTCAAAATTAAACACAAAGATTCTGAAAGTGCTTTAATGTTTTTGAAATATGTATTTTCAATCGTAATCATTCAAGATGAGCTATGATGTAGAAGATACATATCTCAAAGTATGATTTTGAAAGCCTTTATTGAAAATCCTATGTAATTCAGAATCTGATTTTGTATAAAAGCTTAAACTAAATGTGATTTTTAAAATAAAGTCTTACTTTAAGAAAAACAGAATTAATTTTGATGCCTTTGGTGATTGCTCCGATACGCATCCGAAACATATCATTTCTTATCTTCAAAGTGTACTAATATTGATTCAAATGATGTGTCTTACGATGATCTTGATTGCAAGTGAATATTTTTAAAATATATGACTTTATTTTAATATTTAAAAATTTATTGAGCTTCATGTATACATTGCTGAAAAACTGAGATTAAGAAATTGAGTTCTATAAATATATATACCTCAATGATCATCTATAGGTTTTTCTCTCCTATATTATTAAAGACTTCCATCAATAGAGTGAATGATCTTAAAGCTAGAAATATTTCATCTCACTCAAATGATTCTAAAAGAAAGAAAATGTAAATGCCTTTGAAAGAAACTAAGCTTCAAATGAATCATTTTCTGAATAATATTTCTATACATTTTCTCTAAGATTAAGAGAAAGCATAACTTGTTCGTAAAGGATTAGAAAGAGTAATTACTACAAATTTTGGAATAATACTAGATTACTCTACATTCTTGATATTACAGAATTTCAGTGTTATTCACATTTATCACTAAAATCTGAAATTCAACAACTAAAATGATTAAAGAAGAATGCATCTTTTGAGGGGGAGCTTTAGATATTCAATATCCTATCCCAAAGACACTTTATTTTGATGCATACTTTGAATTTTATGGATTGATTTTGATGGACCTCCTTATATTGCAAGACATGCTTTAATTACCTTGAGATGAGTTCTATAAAGGTTGTCTTATCTCAAACCTTAAGTCTTATGAAAATAAGCTGAAACTTATAGAAAATATATTTTTGAGATTGACGATTTTATTGAATATTATCTTAAAATTCTAAACTCTTAAATGGAATAATCAATTGAGGGGGAGGAAGAAAATTTCAGAAGGAGAGGTCTTATGGAACTTAATTGCATATATCTATAACTAAAGGAGAGAGGAAGAATACTAAATGAAAAGTGATCCTAATACTCTCCAATGTGTATCATCTGAAATTTAAATCGGAAAATTTTTACGATACACCTTGAGGCTTGTTATTTTGGTTAGTGTATCTTATACATCACTCTTGAACCAAATTACAATTCGAATAGTTGATCTTAAGACCATCTAACTTAATGAAAAAGGGGGAGAATAATGTATTGAATCTTCTTGAGTATCGTTTAGAAAACCTATTTTGATATTCACTAATGAGTCCTAATTGACTTGATCTTTAGAACTTAAATTGTGTGCCAATTCATATCTCTATTTATGTATCAAATTGTGCTTATTTTCTAAAGGAATAAAAGAAAGTCTTTAAAAGAGCTCAAAGATGTATCAAAAATTGCATAAACTCATATTTTGGTATTTGTGCTCCAATGCTCTTATTATCATAAAAGAACTTTGAAGTCATTAAGAATTAATGATCCAACATGATGATATGTTTTTCCAAATATATAAGTTTTGATCTTTTACTCTGAAAATTAATTAAATTGCTCTCATGTTGATAAAATACTTAATAGATTGGGCAAAAGGTCTTAAATGGACAAGCTTTCATACTTAGTGAAGAGAGGTTAGATTTTCTTGAATATCATTAATGGTACTTCTTGAATTAACTAAAGAAAGATTCCACCTACACTTGATTAGAAAACTATCTGTGGTATCAACTTAAAAAAAAACTTCTTGAAAACTATCTTAATTGGCTCTGATCTGTGCTCACTAATCTGATTCCAATATTATTGCCTTAAGTTATATGATTCATATCCTTGCAATAATTTAACATTCCAATCAGAGTACAATAAGGGAAAGAAATATTTGAGTGTTCTTATCTTTGTGCTTAATGTTTCCCTATTTTTTTTGATGTTGTCAAAAAGGGGGAGAAATATCTAAGTATATGCAAATATCTAAGTATATGCTCATAATGCTTTATTACTTTGAATTGAATACAAATCAGCTTAAAGTTTAAATATGTTGATTGTGTTAAGCTGATTAAATCTAAAGCATTATCATGAAGTATGCTTCTTAAATATATATGTTTTCTACTTCATGCAACTTAGCTATGTATTACTTCTAGAAATCAATATCTTTTATATTGCATATACTCCAAGTTTTGTCATCATCAAAAAGGGGGAGATTGATGACCCAAAGATTGATTCATAGATTGATTTTGATGATCACAAAACCTTGAAGTATAGATACTAATGTTTATGTTGCAAGGAGAAAGATATTTATTTTGCAAGGAACATAGCAAGTTGAGAGAACACAAGAAGGCCTCCAAAACTCTCAAGTTGGAAGAAAGCTACAATTTATTGGCCCAAGTTTAAAGTTCAAAGGATTCAAATTGGAGGAGTAAAATCAAAGGAAAAATTCAAAAGAATAGGTCTTCGAGTCGACTCCTGAGGAATTCGAGTCGACTCCAATGTTTACCGAGTCGACTCCGGAGAAGTATGAGTCGACTGCTAGGAGTCACAGGCAGAAAAGTCAGAGAGCAGTTTTCAGGTCTGAAATTCGAGTCGACTCCAGTGGAACGCGAGTCGACTCCGATGGTTGGTAGGTCGACTCCAAAGAAAGCAAGAGTCGACTCTCAGCGGAACACAAGGAAAAAGTCAGAGAGCATTTTTGGGACTCTGAGATTCGAGTCGACTCCCGCATTGCACGAGTCGACTCCGAGACTGCGCGACCATCAACAGACAGAAGATCAAGTTACTGCCTCTGAGATTCGAGTCGACTCCCAGACAGCTCGAGTCGACTCCACGATAGCTTCACGTCAAAAGGCAGAAGACCAACTTTCAGAAACTGAGAGCCGAGTCGACTCCGAGGAAGTTCGAGTCGACTCCAAGACTGGATGAGCCAAAAGACAGAGGATCGGGAGTTCGGGCTCTGAGATTCGAGTCGACTCCCAGGACAGTCGAGTCGACTCGAGTGGACAAAATTCAAAATTGGATCCACGGACTTCAGTGGATGAGCCGACTCCAAAAATGCCAAGTCAGCTCCAGAAGTTGGCGAGTCGACTCCGGGTTAAGTCGAGTCGACTCCCAGTCAAGGCATGCACTTTAATTCAAATTTGGAACAGTGGGCGAGTCGTCTCCAGTAAAGCACGAGCCGACTCCTGCAACAGGCGAGTCGACTCCTGATCGCGCGAGTCGACTCCGATCCCAACAGTAATATTGTCAGGAAGTGCAGACTGTGTCCAACGGCTCTATTTTTGTCTCTAACGGCTATATTCTTGTTTCCACGCCATCTAAAGCTATAAAAACAAGAAGAGAGCTAGGGGAGAAAAAATGGAAGTGGGAGAAAACATTTAGGGAAGAGATTTGAAAGAGATTACAAGGAAAATCTCCCATAAGCACAAAAGGGCCATTCAAAGTAAAATAGAGAGAAGAAGAGCATCCCAGTGAATCCCAAAGCTTCCTCTCCATCCGTGTGCTGCCTCGGAGATCCTCTACTTCGTGCAAAATCAGAAGAGGGGCAAGTGAAGAAGAAGCCGAGTTCCTCCATCTACAAATTAGTTTGAGGGCTTCTTCTCTTTTCTTTACTTATTTACATTTGCTATATTTGCTTATTTGAGAAGCTTGTATTTGATATAAACTCTTGTTCTAGTATCTTGTAACTTGATTCAATCAAGGGATTGAATCAAGGGGTTAAGGTTTGTTGGTAAGCCAAAGGGAAAAACCAACGTTATAAGGTTGTGGTTGGTGAGCCTTTGGGGAAAACCAACCGGGTTGATTGTGAACCCGGAAAACAATCATTGTAAGGTTGTGGTTGGTGAGCCTTTGGAAAAACCAACTGGGTTGGATTGTGAGCCCGTGAAAACAATCGGTTGGTTCTAGTCGGTGAGCCTGTGAAAACCGACCGAGTTCGTTGTGATCTCGCAAAACAACAAGTTGGGTTGTGAGCTTGTAAAACAACCGACTGTAATCTAAGGGATTATAGTGAAATTCCCAAGAGGTCTTGGGGAGTGGATGTAGGTGCTGGGGTGCACCGAACCACTATACATCTTTGTGTTTGTGATGCCTTATCTCTTGTATTTCATGCCTTTCATTCATGCTTGATTGTGTAATATCTCTAGCTTTGTTTTCCATAGAGTTATAAGTGATTTGCTTAGCTTCCACTCCATTCTTACCATACACATAGATTAAAATTGATCATACAACTATAAGTTAGTTTTAGATCAATTGCACCCTAAAGCCATAGTATAATTGCTCTAGCTTAATCTTCCACTGCCTCACTTGTAATTGCCTAGAGCTTAAGTAAATAACATCTTATTATTCCGCTGCATTCTATTCAAAGTAAAAATTAGGGAACATAATTTTTTAGAAAACCCAATTCACCCCCCCTCTTGGGTTGTCACCTTGGGCAACATATCAGAAGCACTGGCACGGGCTCGAGTCGACTCCGGAACATTACGAGTCGACTCCGACTGAGAACAGACAGATGAACAGAAAGACACAATTCAAAACCTGTCAGCGAGTCGACTCCTGAAGTGCGCGAGTCGACTCCGCTGCTTACCGAGTCGACTCCGGAGTAGTATGAGTCGACTCCAGGGAGTTACAGACAGAAAAGTCAGAGAGCAAGTTTCGACCCTGAGAGCCGAGTCGACTCCTGAGGAATGCGAGTCGACTCCGATGGCTGGCAAGTCGACTCCAAAAAAAACAAGAGTCGACTCTCAGTGTTATACAAGGCAAAAGTCAGAGAGCAGTTTTCGGACACTGAGATCCGAGTCGACTCCCGCAATGCGCGAGTCGACTCCGAGACAGCGCGACCCCAAAAAGACAGAAGACCAAATTGTTGTCTCTGAGAGCCGAGTCGACTCCAAGACAGCTCGAGTCGACTCCAAGGCAGCGCTACACCAAAAAGACAGAAGGCTGTATTTCGGAAACTGAGAGCCGAGTCGACTCCGGAACAGTTCGAGTCGACTCCAAGACTGGACGAGCCAAAAGACAGAAGATCGGGAGTTCGGACTCTGAGCGCCGAGTCGACTCCCAGAAATTCCAAGTCGACTCGAGTGGGCCAAGTTGAAGAATAGCTCTATGGATTCCATGGGATGAGCCGACTCCAAGAATGCCAAGTCAGCTCCAGTTTTTGGCGAGTCGACTCCGGGTTAAGTCGAGTCGACTCCCAGTCGAGAAGCTCACTTTAATTCAAATCCGGAACAGTTGCCGAGCCGACTCCAGAAAAGCATGAGTCGACTCCTGTTACAGCCGAGTCGACTCCAGATCGCGCGAGTCGACTCCGACCCCAACGGAAACTTTGTCAGGAAGTGCAGAGTGTGCAGAACGGCTAGAAAAGTGAGTCTAACGGCTAGTTTCCGTGGGGGATGGCTTAAATAGCCACAGAGGACTGTAGCAAGATAAGAACTAGAGACTCCATTCAAAGCGAAAGTGATTTTCACCTACCAAAGCCTCTCTAGAGAAAATACAAGAGAAAGAAGGAAGAAGTGCATTGAAGTCTATACTCCCAACGTCTTCCTCGCATTCAAGGCTACTCATCTGACAGCAAATCTTCTTCCCACTCACGAGGAGATTGGAGAGTTCGAGAAGCCTCCTTCCTCAAATCAAAAATCTGTTTGAGGGCTTCTAACTCCTCTTTAGTTATATTGTTTATATTTGCTTTTCAAGAAGCTATTTCTGTATTCTTTATAAACTGTTTTCTTGTCACTTGATTCAATCGGGGGATTGAATCAAGGGTGTAGAGGTTGGTTGGTGAGCCGAGGGTAAAACCAACGTGTAAGGGTTCGATTGTGATCCTGAAAAAACAATCGGGGTGGTTCTAGTCGGTGAGCCTGGAAAAACCGACCGAGTTCGTTGTTACCTCGTAAAACAACAAGTTAGGTTGTGAGCTTGGAAAACAACCGGCTGTAATCCGAGGGGTTATAGTGAATTCCCAAGTGAGACTTGGGGAGTGGACGTAGGAGCAAGGGTTAGCTCCGAACCACTATAAAAACATTGTGTTTGTGATTGCTTGTGTCTCTCTCTCTTACTCTCATTTCACTCACGGCACATAGCAACTAATTAATCATCTTGCAAAAGTATTAATTAGTCATCCACAAACGTTTTAATTGCAAAATTATTTTAAAACCCAATTCACCCCCCCTCTTGGGTTGTCTATCTGGGCAACATGGAGCACATTTGCACTCGAGCAGCGCATGTCTACACCCGTCCACTTCGTCGCAGCTTCATTCTTCCGCGAAGCATCCTCCGTTTCCGGATTTCTTCCCACACTAGCGCGTCATCTGAATCCTAGCCGCCCGTTTGTGATTCTCTCGCTCCATCCGTGCGTTTATAACATCTCCCAGGGCCTGCACATCTTGACTTCATCTCGCGATGCATCACAACATCGCCAGCAACCCACGCGTCCTACTGATCCTCCGCACCAGATTCTTCCATGTGGCCAGCTTCTGAATCCAGCGTCCCGCGATCACCTCCCAGATTTCAGGATCCCACGCATCTAGCTCCCGGATCCGTGATATGATCTTCCGCACCCATCCTCAGCTTCCCAGCTATTCGTGATGGATTTCTTCCATCTCCACGTGCATCCAGCCTTCCGTCCGCATTCACAGAGAGGATTACCGCCCCATCTTCCACGATCCATCCTTCTGTTACCATCTCCAGCGATGCATCCATTCCGTGCGCCCCTTCCGAATCAGCTTCCGGATTAGCAATCCATCAGTCCGCTCCTCCTCGTGAACGCACGCCTCTTCCACGATCCCAGCACTCTCCCAACGTCACAGCAGGACCTGCTACCGAGAATCCTTGATCCCGCATCCGGGCATCCCGTGGCCAGCCGGGATGCGCATCCCGGACGACCTCCTACTCCCAGCAAAATTCCAGCATCCTTAGTTTGGAATTTTTGAATTTGATTTGTGAGAAAGTTTTGTTTTTGGAAGATGTTTCATTGTATAAAAAGGGAGGGAGTCAGCGAGCGAGCATAGGGGGGGGGGGGCTCTCTCTCTTGGACGTGGTTCTAGTTCCCACACAAAAAAATAGAGGATCACTCTCATTCTAGAAAAAAAAAAAGAGAGAAGGGAAGAAAGAAAGAAACAGGGTATGCCCTGTTTCCGAAAAGAAAAAGAAAAAGAAAACAAAGAGGAGGTGATGTTTGTAATGGCCGGCTAACTTCCTTAGCAAAGGGTGATGGATGAACCCTTGGCAAGTTGCTTTCATCAAGTACACTCTAAACTTTTATTCTAATTGATTTATATCCATTGGTATGTTTTGGATTCTTGCATATTTATTTATTAGATAGATCTTGTATGGTTTATATATATTAATGCATGGATTGTTTCGATGTTTGATTTGTCGTAGACATAACCGGCACGATAAATACTTGAATGTTGAATTCATATTTTCAGATTATATACTCCATGATTAGAACTAATCTATCATATTAATCCTTAATCAAGAATCGCCGAGTTTATTTATTGAAAGTAATATTGTCAAGGAGGATTCCGGATCCCTAGCCTTCTCTATATTCTTGAACTTTGTTTAATTACCTATTATTCTCTGCTTTTAATTTCTAAAAATCAACTAAAAATTACATCTGAAATTACGCTAATAATACCTATACCGTTTCCCGAGGATTCGACCTCGGACTTCCGAGTTTTACTGCTTGTGCGATTCTCCTACACTTGGGAGAGCAATTTTACGAACGCATCAAGTTTTTGGTGCCGTTGCCGGAGAACGGCTGATTTATTAGCATATTTTCAGATCCAATTAGAGATTTAGTTTAGGTAAATTTCTGTTTTCTATTAATAAAAAAAAGGAGGGAGAACTCAAAATTTCAAATTTTAAATTTCAAATTTCAGAATTTTAACTAATAAAATTTTAAAAAAAAGAAATAAATAATTTGCTTGATCAACTATTCAATGTAATTTAATGTCATGTCATAAAACATTAAGAAAAAAAAATCTTTTGATTGTTGCATATAGCATAAGGCATTAGCATAAAATATTCTAAGGGCTGAACCCATTAAAAAAGATAAGGTCGGGATTTCATCACTCATCCTTAGCCCAAAAATTACCCCAGTTCATAAATATCCTAAGCTTAACTAAAATCAACTAGACGTTGGCCCCTAAGGACATTCGAGCTCAATAGGATGAAGACCACTGAAAGTTGCACGAATTTCGCTCTATGGCCCAGTCGATGTCTAGGCAAGCTTTGTCCCTCTAAGGGAGACAGTCTCTGTTCGAGGAAAGTGGATTTTAAGTGGAACCTATGCTAAACGTATCGTGACCCCTCCACTTACCTGGGAGCTTACCTGGTCGACTAGGTTACTAAACCGGATTAGAGGCTTAGGTGTCCTCTTCAAACCAGTTAGGAGCTGTCTAGAAATTTAAGAAAAATATTAGGAATTGAGGTGTAATGTTTTGATGCATGCTTGATTGTGAATCGATTTTTGTTTTACTGTATTAGGGTGTCGTTTTAGATATCTTTAGATGGTACTTGTACTTACAAACAAAAAAAAAAAGAAGAAAAAAAAGAGAGAGAAAAATTTTGCATGCTAAAGTGGAATAGGGACGACACCAGTCGATTAAGTCGTACAACTTTAGATCATCCCTTAGGACATATCCCTGAAATTCCTTCACAGTATCTCACACCTTGCGAGATGGCTGATTTAAATGAAGATGCGGGGAGTCACCACGATCGAGAACGTGAAACCCATGTTATGACTCTGAGACAATACCTACAACCGACTAGGACTAGTCAGCCTTCATGCATAATTTTTTCTGATAATGTAGGACATTTTGACATCAAACTTGGGGTAATCCAATTGCTGCCCAAGTTTCACGGATTAGAGTCCGAGAGTCCGTATCTTCATTTAAAGGATTTTGAAGAATTGAACATTACATTTAGAGTGCCGAACGTCACCGAGGATGTCCTCAAGCTGACGTTGTTCCCCTTCTCTCTAAAGGATAAGGCCAAAACATGGCTAAACTTCTTGCGACCTAGATCAATAAGAACTTGGCAAGATATGCAGGGAGAATTTTTGAAGAAGTTCTTTCCCACACAAAGGACTAACTTTTTGAAAAGACATATCAGCAATTTTCAACAAAAAGATAATGAAACATTTTATGAATGTTGGAAAAGATTTAAAGATCTTCTTCTCTCATGCCCTCATCACAGGTTCGAAACATGGAGAACTATTAGCTTCTTTTATAAAGGTTTATCTCCACAGTTGAAACAGTTTGTAGAGACCATGTGCAATGGTAGATTTTTAGAAAAACAACCTGATGAGGCATGGGAGTATTTGGATTCCCTTGCTGAGACTGCCCAACTTTGGGATAATGGGGATAGAAACATTAAGTCTTTGCCTAAGCCTACTAGCTCTATACAAGGAGGCCTTTACAACCTCAGAACCGAGGATGATCTTCATCCTAAAATGGCAGCCCTCACTAGGAAGGTAGAAGAAATTGAGCTTAGTAAGGGTGAGCCTGTCAAGACTACAGAGCTTAAAAACGAGTGTTGTGGTATCTGCGATATGTCTGGTCATATCACTACAGATTGCCCCACCATACCAGCATTCAAGGAAGTCTTGCACGATCAAGCAAATGCTATGAACTCCTACCAAAAGCCTTATAACGATCCATTCTCGAATACCTATAACCCTGGTTGGAAGAATCATACAAATTTTATGTGGAGAAACGATCATCCTCAGCAGTCATACCATTCAGCTCCTCTACCTGCACATTCTACTTTTGCATCACCACCCTCTCAGAAGTCGAATATCAAGGATACCTTGCAATCTATACAATCTTTTCTACAAGGTCAAGCTAATATCAATGCTCAAAATACTTAAAATTTTGAAGATATAAGGAACCAATTGTCAATATTGACTACCGTCCAAAGTACCCAAGAGAAGGGTAAGCTTCCAGCTCAACCCCAACCTAACCCACAAGTGCATGGTAGTAATAATACAGCCCCTTCTAGTTCGCATACAGAGCATGCAAAGAGCATCATGACTTTGCGTAATGGGAAAGTCATTGATCAGACCGTCCCATTGAGACCGCAGGTCACTTCTAATTCTGATGTTCCCAAAGCCGAGGAAAGGGACAAGGAAGAAGTTGAGGTCCCAACTTCTATCGAGAAAGTGGAATGCCCTTTTTTTCACCTTTTCTACAACGGTTAAAGCCGTTGCAAAAGCTCGAACCTAATTCTAAAATTCTTGAGCTTTTTAAGCAAGTAAAGATCAACATACCTCTTCTTGATGCAATCAAATAAGTACCCTCATATGCCAAATTTTTGAAAGACTTGTGTACTGTCAAGCGCCAATTAAATGTTAAGAAGAAGGCATTTTTAACTGAAAATGTGAATGCTATTTTGTAGCACAACATTCTTCCTAAATATAAGGATCCAGGTTGCCCAACCATCTCATGCATCATAGGCGACTTTAGGATAGAGCAAGCATTGTTAGATTTAGGGGCAAGTGTGAATTTGTTGCCATATTCTGTATATGAGCAACTTGGTTTAGGTGAGTTGAAGCCAACCTCCATCACTTTGCAATTAGCTGACAGATCAGTTAAAATTTCGAGGAGGATTATCGAGGATGTATTGGTCCAAGTAGATAAGTTCTACTTTTCTGTTGATTTTATCGTATTGGACACACATCCAGCTTCGAACTCACAGTCTCAGATTCCAGTCATTTTAGGACGTCCATTCCTTGCAACTTCTAATGCATTGATTAATTGTAGGAATGGCGTTATGAAGCTTTCTTTTGGTAACATGACCTTAGAACTGAACATTTTTAATGTGTGCAAACAACCCAATGATCCCGAAGAGAGTAAGGAGGTTGATTGGGTTGAAACCATCGCGGAAGAATATTTGTTAGCTGAAGCAATTAACGACCCATCCGATGATAGCTTAATTGATTGGTGTCCTAATGGCACCAATGATGATGAATTGTCAGTCACACCTATTATGGATAGTTTGGATATCAAGATGGTCAATGGGTGGAGACCGAAAGTAGGGGAATTTGAGAGGTTGTCGCCTCGAGAGGCGAAAATAGTACCATCCCATGAGCAAGCACCCAAGCTCGAATTGAAATCCTTACCAAAGGAACTTAAGTATGCTTTTCTTGGACCCGAGGATATTTTTTCTGCAATCATCTCGTCTGGACTTGATCATACCCAAGAAAAAAAATTACTTGGTGTTCTAAAGAATCATAAAGGAGCCTTAGGGTGGTTTATTGTCGACTTGAAGGGGATTAGCCCCTTAATTTGCATGCACCGGATATATTTGGAGGACAATGCCAAAACCACAAGGCAAATGCAACGAAGGTTGAATCCTACGATGAGAGATGTGTTGGGAACCCGCCCATGCCGCTGATATTTCAAAACAAAAATCAGATGGCAGCGGAATCGGCATGCACGGGTTCGACGTTCATCGCATGAACGTTGTTTCTAGACCTTTCGTAATTAGGTAAGAATTAAAACTTTTAAAACTATTAGGAAGATCAAATCTTCACCTTGCGCGGGTAGATGATCACCGCAAATCTGAATTCGTGGTTTTGGAAGAGGGTTCGCTTGAAGCCGTTCAAACGTCCGGCCTCTATGGGTATCCACACGAAGCAGGATCCGATCCAAGCTCTCTATCTCACCGGGGTGCTAGCTCCCTTGCAGAGATAGCTTTTGATGGCTGATCTCCTCTCTTTCAATCAACCCTTGATTGTGCTTGAGAGGAGGAAGAAGAAGGATGAAGATGGGAAGAAGATCAAAAGCCCCTGCAGCCTTCTTCTTTTTCCATGCGTTGGAGCCAAGGAAGAAGACCAAGAGGAGGGAGACGCCTCCTCTTCTTTTCCCTTTGCTGATGGCGGCTGAACCAAGGAGAGATGGAGAGGGGGTGGCCACGTGATGAAGAGGAGAAAGGTCCATCTAGGGCGCCGGCCCTAGTCCTCCTTTAATAAGGATGAAGGGCTCCTACAAGTTAGGAGCCCTTGACTACTTTCCAAGAGGGGGCGCCGGCCCCCCTTCTCTCTTCATGTCGCACCAACTAAGTGAAGAGGGGCTGATGCCCCTCTTACTTGGTTAACCCAATCCTCTTCCAAAAAGGATTAGGTGCCTCTCTCATGGTTTAATCCTAATCTAATTAGGATTAGCCAAATTTGGGTTCAATCTACGCTAGTCCTAATCCAATTAGGACTTGAATGAATCATGACTTAATTGAACTCTTCAATCCTAATCCAATTAGGAGTCATGTTGATTCATTAGATTAATAATTAATTTAGACTTAAGGAATCCTAATCCAATTAGGATTTGTTTAATTTTAGTCCTAATCCAATTAGGACTTTATTTGAATTCGAAGTCCTAATCCAATTAGGATTTCTAGGAATCCTACTCCAAGTAGGAATCCAATTTTAATTCAAAGTTTCTAATCTCATTAGGATTGTAGGAATCCTATTCCAAGTAGGAATCCCAGTCCTACTCCAACTAGGATTTCCAGTCCTAATCCAATTAGGACTCTAGGAATCCTACCCAAAGTAGGATTCTTGTTTCAAGTCCAATTAATTAATTCCCTTTCCTTCTTCAACTTCTTATCAATCAAATTGATTACTTGTGATTCCTAATCACGATTTCAACCATCGGATCGGTCAATACTTCTAGTGTGTGTGACCCCATAGGTTCTACTCTGACTGGTAGTGAGATATATTGTGATCTCTATCTCAATATCATTGAAAACTCCTTTCAATGGGTTGGAACGATTCCAACTCAACTCATTAGGGTTTATCGATCATCAAGATAATCCCTATGAGTCCCACCATCCACCAGTGACACCTAGCAGCATGTAGTGGCTACCCAGTAGAATAGAAAGATGAACCTCTAGGTGCAGTTAACGTGTGATACAGTCCTACTATCGTGGATCCCTACAGGACGGAGGTCATGGACAACTCGTCAAACCCCATCGTCTGTCATATGTCAAGATTTATTCGACTTGAGTTCGCTAATGGAAAACTCTTTTTCCACTTTATATTACTGCCCTGGCCAAGGTCTTAGAACTCAGTCTAACAAATCACATAGGATCACTCCTCTTCTATCAAGGTCGATAGATTCCTTATAGGTGCATACCCTACTCCTACAGTGAACTTACTGCAGCCAATCTACACTGCATGGACCCATATGGCTAGAGACCATGTATGTGTGCAGTCAAACTACAATAACCTCACTGTGAGTAGCCGAAGCACCGCAGGTCAAAGGACCAATCACACTACTGCAACATCAAGCAAGTCACTGACGAGTGGATAGACATCCAAGTGACTTCTTGTCTTGGTCACGCTCAGTACCCTTGTTCTCTAACAAGCATCTGCACTATCACTTCAGTGTCCCTACACTGTGGACTCAAGTCTCGTCCATCCAGAAGGAGAGTGATCTGTGCACTGATCGGATCGATCACCGTTCTCGTGATGATCCATTGATCAGGAGCATTTAGAAATTAATCACCAATGATACATGGCTCAAATTCTCAACTCTTGAGAATATGTATCATCATCTTATTAATTTCTTGGACGATTCATAGACACATAAACAATATGAATGAAAGGATGCCTTTTATTTATTCAATAATAAATAGTCAAGTACAAAATTATGTCCCTAGAATCAACAATGTGTCAGCCAAATTGGCTTCTAGGGCATACATCTAACAATCTCCCACTTGCACTAAAGCCAATTGGTCATATATCTTAGGCCCATCTTCTCAAGGTGGGCTTCAGTCTTTTGCTGACTCAGCTGCTTAGTGAACGGGTCTGCCATGTTATCCGCGGAGTCTACTCTCTGCACCTCTACATATTTCTTCTCCACATAGTCGCGTATGAGGTGAAAGCGCCGCTCTATATGCTTAGACTTCTGATGAGACCTTGGCTCCTTAGCAAGGGCTATGGCGCCATTATTATCGCAGTAGAGTGTTATGGCATCTGATGTCATCACATCCAACTCTGCAATGAATTTCTTGAACCAGAAGCCTTCTTTAGCAGCTTCAGAGGCGGCGATGTATTCAACTTCCATAGTAGAATCAGCAATGATCGGTTGTTTAGAACTCTTCCAATTCACCGCACCACCATTGCACAAGAACACGTATCCAGATGTTGACTTCCTGTCATCGACATCAGTCATGAAGTCTGAATCTGTGTACCCTTCTACCTTTAACTCTGATGATCCTCCAAAAACCAAGAATAAATCTTTAGTTCTTCTCAAGTACTTAAGAATATTCTTCACAGCTGTCCAGTGTTCTTCACCTGGATTCGACTGATATCTGCTTGTGACACTCACAGCAAGAGCTATATCAGGTCGTGTACATAGCATGGCATACATGAGGCTTCCTATTGCCGATGCATAAGGAATCTTGCTCATGCGTTGAATCTCTTCAGATGTGTTGGGGCACATCTTCTTGGAGAGATGAATTCCATGCCTTAGGGGTAAGAGACCCCTCTTGGAGTTTTCCATGCTGAACCTCTTCAGCACCTCCTCTATGTACATCTTCTGTGAAAGGCCAAGCATCCTTTTAGATCTATCTCTATAGACCTTTATTCCCAAAATATAGGATGCTTCCCCAAGGTCTTTCATGGAGAATTCTTTTGACAACCAGACCTTGACCGAGGTTAGCATGGGAATATCATTCCCAATCAGGAGAATGTCATCTACGTACAGTACGAGAAAAACTACAGCACTCCCACTAACCTTTTTGAAAACACATGGTTCCTCTTCGTTTTTGATGAAATCAAACGTTTTGATTGCGTCATCGAAACGAGTGTTCCAACTCCGAGATGCTTGCTTTAGTCCATAGATGGACCTTTGCAACTTGCAGACCTTGTGATCTCCATCACTGGAAGTGAAACCCAAAGGCTGTTCCATATAGATATCTTCATCAAGATATCCATTCAGGAAAGCAGTTTTCACATCCATCTGCCAGATTTCATAATCATAAAATGCTGCAATGGCAAGCAATGTTCGGATGGATTTTAGCATGGCTACAGGTGAAAAGGTCTCCTGATAGTCAATGCCTTCGCGCTGACTATACCCTTTCGCCACAAGCCTTGCCTTATAGGTCTCTACCTCTCCATCCGAACCTATCTTCCTTTTGTAGATCCATTTGCATCCAATAGGTACAATACCTTCTGGTGGGTCTACTAAGGTCCAGACTTGGTTGGAACGCATGGAGTCTAACTCTGACTTCATTGCTTCCGGCCATTTCTCGGAATCGATATCAGATATCGCCTCGTTGTAGGTTTTGGGATCCTGTATGTGATCCCTATCTCCCACTAGGAACATTTTCTCGGTATCCTCTTCTAGTATACCTAAGTATCTATCGGGAGGATGGGAGACCCTACTAGATCTACGAGGTGGTCGAGGGACATTGTGTACTGGCTCTGTATGAATGGGTTCAATAGGATCCATGACTCGTTGCTTTTCAGAGACTTTCTCTTCAAGCTCAATTTTCCTCCCACTGCCTCTATCAAGGATAAACTGATTTTCCAAGAAGATGGCATGACGGCTCACAAACACATTGTGATCCTCTGAGACGTAAAAATTGTATCCTAATGACTCTTTAGGATATCCTATAAAACGAGCACTTATGGTCCTAGCCTCTAACTTGTCCGCCTGTAGTCTCTTGACGTGGGCCGGACATCCCCAAATCTTGAGATGACCCAGACTTGGTTTCTTACCATGCCATATCTCATACGGTGTGGTAGGAACGGATTTAGAGGGAAC
Organism: Phoenix dactylifera; assembly: GCF_051530095.1. Lineage (NCBI taxonomy): Eukaryota > Viridiplantae > Streptophyta > Magnoliopsida > Arecales > Arecaceae > Phoenix > Phoenix dactylifera. The sequence continues at coordinate 32,543,844 of NC_143193.1, read as the reverse complement.
TCTATTCAATAAATAAATCGCTGTGAGTAAGGCATCTCCCCAAAGGAACATAGGTAAATCAGTGAAGCTCATCATGGACCTGACCATATCCAATAGGGTCCGATTCCTCCTCTCTGACACCCCGTTGAGTTGAGGTGTACCCGGAGGTGTCCATTGTGAGACTATGCCGTTTTCTTTGAGATAGTCCCGGAATTCCCTACTAAGGTATTCTCCTCCTCGATCTGATCGAAGAGCCTTAAGAGGTTTTCCAGTTTGTTTTTCTACTTCATTCTTGAACTCTTTGAACTTTTCAAAAGACTCAGACTTGTGTCTCATAAGATACACATACCCATACCGTGAGTAATCATCGGTAAAGGTAATGAAGTAAGAATAACGTCCCCTGGCTAGCACATCGAATGGGCCACATACATCTGTATGTACTAGGGCAAGTAATTCAGTGGTCCTCTCCCCATGTCCTACAAAGGGCAGTCTTGCCATTTTTCCTTGAAGACAGGACTCGCAAACTGGATATGACTCGGAAGTCAATGAGCCTAAAAGCCCATCTTTATCCATTTTGTTCATTCTGTCCTCTCCAATATGGCCAAGCCTGAGGTGCCACAAATATCTTTGGTTTATCTCATCTCTGGATCTTTTGGATCCTTTGGCACTCACATCTTGCTCGGTAACATTCACAGATACATCCATATGTAAATGATAGAGACTGTCAATCATGAAACCACGTGCGACTATTTTATTTCTCAAATAAATAGAACAGCAGTCTTTGTCAAATGTAAAAACATGACCTTCCTGTGCTAGACATGAAACAGAAATCAAATTTCTGCTAGCAACAGGTACATAATAGCAGTCTCTAAGTATTAAACTAAATCCAGACGGTAGTCGCAGATGGTAGGTGCCCACAGCCACAGCAGCAACTTTTGCCCCGTTGCCAACCCGAAGGGTTACCGCACCTTCCGCTAGCCTTCTACTTTCCTTTAGACCCTGCATGGTAGTGCACAAATGAGCACTAGAACCAGAATCTATAACCCAACTAGAAGTAGAAGAAACCGTTAGATTAGTTTCAATTATGAGCAAGTCTATACCTTCTGAAGGTATGTCACCTTTCTTGTTCTTTAGGCTCTCGAGGTATGAAGGACAGTTTCTCTTCCAGTGGCCTTCGACATTGCAGTGGAAACATTTTCCTTTGTCGTTAGCCTTTTTCTTTTGAACTTCCTTCTTTTGCTTCTTGTCTTTCTTCTGCTTCTTAGCAGGCTTCTTTTTCTTCCAAGTAGACTTTCTCTTGGAACCAGAAGTCAACTCAGCAGTAAGGACATTGCCCTTGAACCTTTCAAGGCTCCCTCAGCAGTTACCAACATGTTGATTAGTTCAGTCTTAGTGCATTCAATCTTATTCATGTGGTAGTTTACTATAAACTGACCAAATGAATCAGGAAGTGACTGTAGGATCAAATCCACTTGCAATTCCTTGTGCATGTCCATACTGAGCTTCTCAAGCTCCTCTAGGTCCTTGATCATGGTCAGACCGTGATCATGGACAGACTGCCCTTCGCGCATCTTCGCTTTGAAAAGCCTCTTGGACACTTCAAAACGAGCTGTGCGACTCTGCTCACCATACAACTCTTGCAGGTGTGCCAGTATGTCCCTAGCAGTCTTTATATTTTCATGCTGGCATTGGAGTTCATTAGACATGGATGCCATCATATAGCATTTTACTCTAATGTCATCATCCAACCACTTTTTATGCAACTCACGCTGAACATCAGTAGGACGTGCTGGTAGTGTGGGGATATCTGAATCGAGTATGTACCTATCTTCTCACAGTCCAAAACTATTTTGAGATTTCTAAGCCAGTCTTTGTAATTGGTTCCAGTCAGTCGGTTGGTCTCAAGAATACGGGTCAGAGGGTTTGAAGCCGACATTGTATCTGCAGAGAGTAAAGATTCTAGTTAGACTTTTGTACTTGATCCTAATCTGTTCTAAGGTCTTTTAGAACAAATGTAACTCCCACTATTTTTTCGAATCCCTCACACTCCCCTGGTAGGGAAACGGAAATACTACACGACTAGGGTTTCTAGTGGGTACTGCGGTCCCACCAATTTACATGCCACCTCACCTAACAGTTATTGGTGACACATAGATGGATGAGTGTACAACTCTTGTACAATGCTTCTCAAGCATGTTGCAGTGTAACTTGGTCTCTAAGCCATGAAGACCTCACCTAACAGTTATTGGTCCCATTTCTTAGTTAAGTCAGACCCACCGTATAACCGTAGGAATAAAGTCGTCATTGGGTCCTCACCTAACAGTTATTGGTGCCCAACCCCACCTTTACCCTACAACATCTCATGTCTATAGAGAGGTCCAGCCCCCCGATGCAACTTGACCACTGTGTCCAGCCGAGACAAATCAACATCAGAAAGGCCTTAGCAGCTCTACTACAGTGGAAGACCTATTGACTTAATATTGGTTAATCAGGTCTTAGTGTTTGCAACTTGAGCCCTTCATAAGAGGTAATCGAACAATTGGCCAGGTAAGCAGGTGGGAGGCTCCCCTTACTCAGAGAGTAAGGTCCTAATTAAGTAACCACCTTTCATGCTTTCCTAGACACCAATTAGATCAATTAATCTAATATGACTTGCTCATGTCGGTTCACTCTCGACTTGATTGAGGAGGTTTAGATTTAGGTCTCAATTGGGTTTGCTACATCACATGTAAACCTATCTACCCGACTCGCATTCACATCTCATGCAAACGGTACATCACAGGCAGTTATAATCGCAGCATCAAATAAAGTTAAACTTTAAATAGGTGATGATCATGGATTCTAATTAGGTCGTATTACAAGCACATGCACATCAATCGATCAAGTGGTCTTCAACTCTTGAATTGGTTCTAAGCCACCTTGATTCGATCCTTGATCAACTCTTGATCCCATCGCCATCAACCGCTTAGATCACCTTTCATCTCATGCCTTTGCTTCAACTTGATCGTTGATGTACATCACATCACAGAAATACAACCAGATGTAAAATAAAAATAAAAATAAATTACATCTCCTTTTAGGAGGCACGCAGGCCTCTCAAAACATCAAATAAGATGCATGCAAGCATCTGAAAAATTACATGACATCGCAGATCACATCGCAGGTCATTACATTTGATACCAAAAGGGGTTGAATCCTATGATCATCACCGTATGCAACAATTATAATTTTCAGATCTGAAAACTAACTGATTGTATCATGACATAGGTCGCTGATCATGCTAATCATGATTCTAAACTTTGTAATCCCATTAACAATGCATTTAGAATCATCTTTTTATCACATAAAAATCAGCATGCAAAAAACAGCACCCCTGAAAAATCTGCATGCAGAATTTTTCAGCATGCATGATCATTCAATTTTCAGATCTAATATGCCTTTAGATATTTAATTCTTACCTTAATCTACGAAGCCTAGGCTCTGATACCACTGTTGGGAACCCGCCCATGCCGCTGATATTTCAAAACAAAAATCAGATGGCAGCGGAATCGGCATGCACGGGTTCGACGTTCATCGCATGAACGTTGTTTCTAGACCTTTCGTAATTAGGTAAGAATTAAAACTTTTAAAACTATTAGGAAGATCAAATCTTCACCTTGCGCGGGTAGATGATCACCGCAAATCTGAATTCGTGGTTTTGGAAGAGGGTTCGCTTGAAGCCGTTCAAACGTCCGGCCTCTACGGGTATCCACACGAAGCAGGATCCGATCCAAGCTCTCTATCTCACCGGGGTGCTAGCTCCCTTGCAGAGATAGCTTTTGATGGCTGATCTCCTCTCTTTCAATCAACCCTTGATTGTGCTTGAGAGGAGGAAGAAGAAGGATGAAGATGGGAAGAAGATCAAAAGCCCCTGCAGCCTTCTTCTTTTTCCATGCGTTGGAGCCAAGGAAGAAGACCAAGAGGAGGGAGACGCCTCCTCTTCTTTTCCCTTTGCTGATGGCGGCTGAACCAAGGAGAGATGGAGAGGGGGTGGCCACGTGATGAAGAGGAGAAAGGTCCATCTAGGGCGCCGGCCCTAGTCCTCCTTTAATAAGGATGAAGGGCTCCTACAAGTTAGGAGCCCTTGACTACTTTCCAAGAGGGGGCGCCGGCCCCCCTTCTCTCTTCATGTCGCACCAACTAAGTGAAGAGGGGCTGATGCCCCTCTTACTTGGTTAACCCAATCCTCTTCCAAAAAGGATTAGGTGCCTCTCTCATGGTTTAATCCTAATCTAATTAGGATTAGCCAAATTTGGGTTCAATCTACGCTAGTCCTAATCCAATTAGGACTTGAATGAATCATGACTTAATTGAACTCTTCAATCCTAATCCAATTAGGAGTCATGTTGATTCATTAGATTAATAATTAATTTAGACTTAAGGAATCCTAATCCAATTAGGATTTGTTTAATTTTAGTCCTAATCCAATTAGGACTTTATTTGAATTCGAAGTCCTAATCCAATTAGGATTTCTAGGAATCCTACTCCAAGTAGGAATCCAATTTTAATTCAAAGTTCCTAATCTCATTAGGATTGTAGGAATCCTATTCCAAGTAGGAATCCCAGTCCTACTCCAACTAGGATTCCCAGTCCTAATCCAATTAGGACTCTAGGAATCCTACCCAAAGTAGGATTCTTGTTTCAAGTCCAACTAATTAATTCCCTTTCCTTCTTCAACTTCTTATCAATCAAATTGATTACTTGTGATTCCTAATCACGATTTCAACCATCGGATCGGTCAATACTTCTAGTGTGTGTGACCCCATAGGTTCTACTCTGACTGGTAGTGAGATATATTGTGATCTCTATCTCAATATCATTGAAAACTCCTTTCAATGGGTTGGAACGATTCCAACTCAACTCATTAGGGTTTATCGATCATCAAGATAATCCCTATGAGTTCCACCATCCACCAGTGACACCTAGCAGCATGTAGTGGCTACCCAGTAGAATAGAAAGATGAACCTCTAGGTGCAGTTAACGTGTGATACAGTCCTACTATCGTGGATCCCTACAGGACGGAGGTCATGGACAACTCGTCAAACCCCATCGTCTGTCATATGTCAAGATTTATTCGACTTGAGTTCGCTAATGGAAAACTCTTTTTTCACTTTATATTACTGCCCTGGCCAAGGTCTTAGAACTCAGTCTAACAAATCACATAGGATCACTCCTCTTCTATCAAGGTCGATAGATTCCTTATAGGTGCATACCCTACTCCTACAGTGAACTTACTGCAGCCAATCTACACTGCATGGACCCATATGGCTAGAGACCATGTATGTGTGCAGTCAAACTATAATAACCTCACTGTGAGTAGCCGAAGCACCGCAGGTCAAAGGACCAGTCACACTACTGCAACATCAAGCAAGTCACTGACGAGTGGATAGACATCCAAGTGACTTCTTGTCTTGGTCACGCTCAGTACCCTTGTTCTCTAACAAGCACCTGCACTATCACTTCAGTGTCCCTACACTGTGGACTCAAGTCTCGTCCATCCAGAAGGAGAGTGATCTGTGCACTGATCGGATCGATCACCGTCCTCATGATGATCCATTGATCAGGAGCATTTAGAAATTAATCACCAATGATACATGGCTCAAATTCTCAACTCTTGAGAATATATATCATCATCTTATTAATTTCTTGGACGATTCATAGACACATAAACAATATGAATGAAAGGATGCCTTTTATTTATTCAATAATAAATAGTCAAGTACAAAATTATGTCCCTAGAATCAACAATGTGTCAGCCAAATTGGCTTCTAGGGCATACATCTAACAAGATGTGGTTAAGGCAGAAGTTCTCAAGTTGCTTGACGTGGGTATTATTTACCCAATTTTCGACAGCAATTGGGTAAGCCCTACTCAAGTCGTTCCTAAGAAGTCGGGTTTGACGGTAATAGAAAATAAACAAGGTGAACAAGTTCCAACTCGTGTCCCGATGAGTTGGCGCATGTGTGTCGACTACCGAAAGCTGAATTTGGTCACAAGAAAGGATCACTTTTTCCTACCCTTCCTAAACCAAGTGTTGGAGAGAGTTGCAGGGCATGATTTCTATTATTTTCTCGATGGTTATTCGGGATATTACCAAATTAAGATTTCACCAGAAGATCAAGAGAAGACTACCTTCACTTGTCCTTTTGGCACATTTGCCTTCCGACAGATGCCATTCGGGTTGTGTAATGCACCTGCAACATTCCAAAGATGCATGCTCAGCATTTTTGAAAACATGAACAAGAAGTTTTTGGAAGTGTTCATGGATGACTTCTCCGTTTTTGGCGACTCATTCGATGATTGCCTGTCACATTTACAAGCAGTCTTAGCTCGATGTATGGAAAAGAATTTGATACTAAATTGGGAGAAATGCACTTCATGGTGCCAAAGAAAATTATCCTAGGACATATTGTTTCATCGAAGGGCATGGAAGTAGACAGAGCTAAGATCGATTTAATTGCTAAGCTACCTGCACCCAAGACGGTTAGAGATGTTAGATCATTTTTGGATCACGCCGAATTTTATAGGAGGTTCATCAAGGACTTTAGTGTCATAGCTCGCCGTTATGTAACCTCCTATCCCTTGATACACCGTTCGACTGAAACCTGTCAAAATGCATTCGAAGTTGAAGTCTATGCTTAGCACTGCACCCATCGTACGACCACCCGATTGGTCACTATCTTTTGAGATCATGTGCGACGCTAGCGACTATGCGATAGGAGCTGTCCTAGGACAACGCAAGGATAATAAGCCATATATCATTTACTATGCAAGCAAAACCTTGAACGATGCTCAAATGAATTACACCACTACCGAAAAGAAATTGCTTGCAGTAGTATTTGCATTAGACAAATTTCGCTCTTATATCCTTGGTGCTCCTATTGTTATCTTCACGGACCATACAACGCTAAAATATTTGCTGGATAAGAAAGAGGCCAAACCACGCTTAATACGATGGATACTTTTACTTCAAGAATTTGACATCACTATCAAAGATAAAAATGGAGTAGAGAATGTGGTTGCTGACCATTTATCACGGCTAGTTTTTCATGATTCGGTGCCATAGTTTTCCATCAAGGACTCATTCCTTGAAGAGCAGTTGTTTGCACTCTCTACTGTGCTATGGTACATTGACATTGTAAATTTTCTTGTTACGAACCGGATTCCGGAGCATTGGAGGTCGACAGATAGAAATTTTTTTTTGCGCGAAGTAAAGAATTATTACTATGACGAACTCTATTTGTTTAAATATTGCACTGACCAAATTTTTAGACGATGCATACCGGATCATGATATACAAAGCGTACTTTCTTTCTGCCACACTGATGCTTGCGGTGGACACTTTGCCTCTAAGAAAACTGTTGCAAAGGTCTTGCAATGTGGTTTCTATTGGCCTACTATGTTCAAAGATGCCCACGAGTTCTGCAGGACATGTGATCCATGTCAACGTATTGGAAGTCTAACTTGTAGGCAAATGATGCCTCTTCAACCCATTACTATTATCGAAATTTTTGACTGTTGGGGCATTGATTTCATGGGCCCATTCCCACCGTCTTTTGGATATGAGTATATTTTAGTTGGTGTCGAGTATGTGTCCAAATGGGTAGAAGCTGTTGCCTGTAGAACCAATGATCACAAACCTATTTTGAAATTTCTGAAAGAAAATATTTTTTCACGATTTGGGATGCCTAAGGTCATAATTAGTGATGGTGGAAAGCACTTTTGTAATAAGCCTTTCGAGACCTTATTGAAAAAGTATGGTGTCACTCATAGAGTTGCTACACCATATCATCCGCAAACTAGTGGCCAGGTAGAGTTAGCCAATAGGGAGATCAAGCGTATTTTAGAGAAATGGTGAACCCATCACGAAAAGATTGGTCCTTGAAACTATCAGATGCATTATGGACTTATCGTACTGCATACAAAACTATTCTTGGCATGTCTTCCTACTGGCTGGTCTACCGAAAAGCATGTTATCTACCCGTAGAAATAAAGCATAAATCATATTGGGCAATTAGAAAATTGAATTTTGATTTACATGATGCCGGTCTAACTAGAAAATTGCAATTGAATGAGCTTAACGAGATTTGCAGCAATGCTTATGACAATGCTAAAATTTGCAAAGAATGAATGAAGATCTTACATGATAAATCAATTTTGAAAAAATCTTTTGAACCTTTGCAAAAAGTTCTTTTATACGATTCTTGCTTACATCTATTTTCCTGGTAAGTTGCGATCGAGATGGACAAGTCCTTACATTATAAAAACTGTTTTTCCATATGGGGCAGTTGAAATTGAGAATCCACGAGATGGTACGATATTTAAGGTGAATGGATGATGAGAGCACAAAAGTGCGACCTACATGTCACTAAAATTAGTGTTATTGCTAACCAATAATGATAAATTCACTGGATTTATATTATATTTGGGTTTGACACAGATTATCATAAATTAGTGATAAAATGCACATTGAGTACAAATTTGACTTCAAAAGGATCCCTTCCCAGATCCGACCCGGTTGAAGATTGGGTCGGGTCCGAGTCGGGTTCGGGTCCGAATCGGATCCAATTTTTTTGTGCTTTTGGAAAAGAATTTTGGGCAAATCTAATTTGGCCATATCATAACTATGAGGTGCTGGGTGACCCATGACTTGAAAGACTTGCACTTGACCTCCAGTTAGAACAAATGACCCTCCGTCCGTCTACAAGCCAAATTTCATATCACACTATTTTTTTTATCTATTTGACTAATTGGACGTGTCTCCCAGCTCCCATCTTAGGAGGGCAAAGAAAAACCCAGCCATCCCGCCTCACAGATCCAAGCCAAACACTCGTGCTCTTCCGGATTCCCAGCAGCCACGCCGTTTCTCTTCCCAGCTCCAAGTTTCCGGCATCATCCCGCGCGTCTCCTTCCTTCCATGATCGATCTCAGCATCACTCGTCCGTGAATGGCGTCCTCCCGGAATCCCGCGATCCATCCGCACCTCCAGCCTCCCATTTCCTCTGTTCCAGCCAGCCATCCGGGAAGAAAATTCCATCGCATCCAAGCCGCAGTGATCCAAGCTCTTCCGGATTCAAGACCATTTCTTTCGCCCGTGATACAACACCCATCTCTCTATTTCGTGCCACAGCAATCGGATCCCCCAAGCATCTTCCATGATCAACGCCCGAATCATCCCATGGCATCTTCCATCTTCAGCGCGTCTCCCTCTTCCGAATTCGTCCGGCCTCCTCCGCCTCAGCCCGCGCCTCTTTCCTTCAGCATCGCGCCCGATAGCAGTGGTCCCAGCAAAGATCCCGCAACGCCTTCATCCCGTGATCCACATCCCAGTTGATTTCGCGGCAGCTCCCATCGAACCAGCTCCCTTGATCCAGCCTTGCGTGCAGTCCACCCAAGAATCATGCGTCCGTTCCCCATGGATCCATCGCCGGCTTCAAGGCTCGGGCGATCTATAAGAGGGGAGGAGAAGCGGAGGGAGGAGAGCGGGGTGGAGGTGGTGGCCGGCTAGTCCAAGGAAGAGAGGAGGGTGGTCGGCTGGCCAAAAAGGGGGGGGAGAAGAAGAAACAGAGTATTACTCTATTCTTGGGAAGAAGAAGGAGATAAAAAAAAAGAAGAAAGAAAGCTCTGTTTTTCCGGAGAAGAAGAAAGAAAAAAAAAGAAAAAGCATATATTTTATTATTTCTTTTAGTGTTCCACCGTGAAGAATTATGTTCTCTTTGTTTTTAATTTTTTTTATGTTCTTGTAATCAATTTTCTTTTTATGAAATCAATCAATTTTCTTTCATGCAATCCATGGTATAGTTTTAGTTTAATTTCTATTTTTTTATGCAATCTTTTAATTTTTCTTTTATGCAATACATGTCTACGTTTTAATTTAATATTCTACAATTTATTATATACATTCTAGAATTCTTAATTTTAGGATAACCTTGGAATGAATCTTTGCAGTTCGATTGACGATTTTAATTTATATTCTGTCTTTAGAAATCGACCCCTACTCTGCATTAGAATTCAATTGCAAGCTTTCTTTCTTCCCTTTGTTTTAGAAAATTTTCAACATACCCAACGTAATGTTTTTCTTTTATCATTCAAAAAACGATTTCAAATCCGAGTGAATGTTTTAATTTTTAAGCAACTCCAATCGCCTCCCTGTGGATCGACCTCTTACAACTGCTATTCTTCGAGTAGGAAAGGTAAGAGTAAAATTAAATTTAAACTTTGTTTGTCGGTTCTAACAACGATCTGTTTAGCATATTTTTAGGTAAACAGGAATCGGACGAACAGAATTTTGGCGCCGTTGCCGGGGAGGCAAATCGAGAAGCAAGAACGATCATGAAGATCAAATAGGATTTTGGATGCCCGGAGTGAACATACTTCGATAGTAAGTTTTTATTTTTATTTTTATTTATTTTTTTATTTTAATAATTTCTAGTTAATAATTTCATAGTTATTAAATTCTGAAATTTGAAATTCGAAATTTAAAATTCAAAAAAAAATTGAAAAAGAAAAAAAATTCCAAAATTCTAAAATTCAAAAAAAAATTTAAATTGAAAATTTGAATTCTGAATTTTGAAATTCAAAATTTTAAATTTTGAAAAAAAAATTAATTAAATTAAAAAAATAGAAAAAATATATTATTTTTGTTAGTAATTGATAAGGTGCAATCCTCCGAGGTTATCATACCTCTATTGGAACTCCTCACGGAGTAATCTCCAGAGCTTATTCAACGGGCATTCGGAGATTGACTGACGCATAAGGATTGTGTTTAGTTTACATTCAAGTTATTGCTATATAAACATTTAAATTTTTTTTAAAAAAATAGTAAATTAAAAAAAATAGTAAATTAAAAAAAATAGTAAATTAAAAAAAATTTGCTTGCTCATTTCATCAGTACAACCTAATGATATTGCATAAACTTTAAAAAATCATTGATTATTTGCTGCATTTAGTATTAAGCATTTGCATAAAATAATTTAAGGGCAAAACCCATTAAAAAGATAAGGTCGGAAAGTCATTACCTGTCCTTAGCCCAAAAATCATCACCTTGCATACATATCCTAAGCCAAATTAAATTAAAATCAATTAGACGTTGGCCTTAGGGTTTTCGAGCTCAATTAGGCTCTTGGAAAGAAGCGGCTGAAAGTCACTCCAGTGAGAATTTAGTAATTGGTAATGTCTAGGAAAGTTTTACAACAGTGAGAACTGTTACGGGTATTGTGGTATCGGTGTATCCCTTCTGGCACCACCATACACCCCGGGACTTTCCTGGTCACTGGTTATTGGATCGCTTAACTGGTAAGCTCAAGCTTAATCTGAAAGGAAGATTAGGAGCTGTCTAATCTAGAGAGAATTTCAGAAACTTTTTAACCTGATAAATCTCTGTGCAACTAGATTTAAGAAGCTACTAAACCTCACTTAATTCTAAGACTAATAGGGTCAAATTGTTGTGTGGTGTTGGTTGTGGTCATCTTGGTCTAGCCCTTCTTCTTATCTTTTAGGATTTCGTTTAGGAGTCGAGTCTAATTAAGTTGTGGATAATGTATGCATGGTAGAAGATCATTAAGGGGTAAGTTAACACCATTTAACCTAGAGGTTGAAAAAAATATCGTCACATCCGACGAATTATTGATCAACCACCAATCTCTACAATGGGTGAGCATATTAGAACCCCCTAAACCCTAAACCCTAAACCCCAAATCCACTCTCAAATACATGTCTAGTGTTGCCAATAAATAACGCAGCCCAATTTGAAATTCGGACTTCGACAATAAATATGCTACCTAAATTTCATGGATTTGAGAGTGAACAACCCTACATTCATCTAAATAAATTCATGATAATTTGTCAAACTTTCAAAAATCAAAATTTAGATGAAGAAAGTGTAAAATTGAGATTGTTCCCAATGACCTTATAGGATCGAGCCGTGGCATGGCTATATTCTCTAGCCCCAAATTCCATAACAACATGGGAACAACTATCTAGGAAGTTCATGGCAAAATTTTACCCCATGATTAAAATAGAAAAAATTAAGGATGCCATAAGAACTTTCAGAGAAAAATCTGAAGAGGAATTTTTTCAAACTTGGGAACAATTCCATGACTTGTTGGTCAAATGCCCACACCATGGGCTTGATAAGGCTGATCTGGTCCACTTCTTTTATAAAGGACTACCTCCGGCACATAGAAACATGATTGAGTCCATGCACAAGGGTAGGTTCATAAACCAAACCCCAGATCAAGCCTATGAATTTCTTGTTGACTTAGCCGAGAATGCCCAAAATTGGAGTAGCTATGGTGAAGAAGTAAATAGAGTTGAGTTCGGATCTAGAGAACCAAGTCCCTACGGAATAAAAACAGACCCAGAACTCAAAAATGTCATGTCCAATCTAGTGAATGGGATGAACAATTTAAGTAAAAAGTTTAATGCTTTCACTGTTTCTACTAGTTCGAGTTCATACAAAGTCAAATCCCATCATGAAAGTGGGACACGAGCCACAGGGCTTATGTATCTTGTGTAACAGTTCTGAGCATCTAGTGGAGTGCTGTCCTAATCTGCCCACCATAAAGGCCGAGCAAGCAAATGCTCTAAATTCATATAGTGCCTTTAGGAAGCCCACTCCCAACTCGTTCAGCCCAGTTTACCACCCTGATAATAGGTTCCACCCAAATTTTTCATACAAGCAGAACGAACCTATTCAGCAAGGTGGTCCACCAGGTTTTCAGAACAACTTTCCTAGGATAGGTCCATCGCAAATGAACCAACCTTTGGTTCCATCTGTACCTCCTTATAATGCCCATATCCCACCGCAACCTTTACCATTAGAAACCATGATGGCTAATATGATGAAACAACAACAATATTTTATCAAGCAACAACAACAGACCAATACAGCCCAAGCCCAGACTAACTAATTCGATGCGCAAGCGATTGCAAAACTTGAAGTTAGTCTAAGCCAAATAGCAAACTCTCTAGGGGATAGAAAGAAAGGTGAACTACCTAGTCAACCAGTGCCTAACCCTAGTAGACAACAAAATCAAGGTCAGAGAGGTCAGTATCAAATCAATTCTAATGAAAATCCGACCTATGAAGTCCAGGCAATTACCACTTTAAGGTCTGGCAAGCAAGTGGACATAAAGTCCAACTTCCTGAACATGAAAAAGAAAATAAAAATGAATCCGATAAGAACCCTATTCAGAAGAGGGATCAAGAACATGACAAAAAGGAAGAATCCATAGAAACATACAAACCTAAGGTTCCCTTTCCCAGTAGACTTCAGGACTCCAAGAAACAATCTAACTTTGATGAAATAATGAAAGTCTTTAAAACTGTTCAAATAAATATACCTTTTCTCGATGCCATGAGACAAATTCCCTCCTATACAAAATTCTTGAAAGACCTCACCACGGTCAAAAGAAAAATCAGTATTCCTAGGCAAGCTGTTATGGCTGCACAAGCCTCATCTCTTATTCAACAACAGTTGCCCCGAAATTCAAAGACCCTGGTTGCCCCACTATTGAAATAAAAATAGGAGAGACGATCATTTAGAGAGCCCTATTAGATTTAGGAGCCAGTGTAAACCTACTTCCCTACAATGTGTATCAAAAGTTAGGTTTGGAGGAATTAAAGCCCATAAATATTACCTTTTCCTTAGCAGATAGGACGGTGAAGTACCCCAAGGGGATTGTAGAGGATGTAATAGTGAAGGTAAATGAGTTTTACTATCCTGTGGACTTCGTTATCCTTGAGACCGAACCTGTAATACATCCAGACATTCACACACCTATAATTTTAGGGAGACCTTTCTTAGCCACAGCAAATGCTGTGATCAATTGTCGAAATGGCATGCTGAAGTTATCTTTTGGCAACATGAAAGTCGAGCTTAATGTCTTCAACATAAGTAAACAACCATCAAGCGATGAAGAAATCAATGAAGTTGACATGATTGAAAGTCTGGTTCAGGAGACTTTCTTACAAACTTATAGTAAGGACCCTTTAGAGGCTTACCTTGCCCATTCCGATGAAGGGGTCGAGCATGCGCTCCCTAATTCTGTTCCCTTCATGAGCATAGATCGTCATCAGCCAACTGTTCTTCCTCGGACTCTTCCAAAACCATTCTTAGATAATGGTTGAAAAAAAAAAAATCCACATTTTGTCTGGCTGAAGACATAAAACTTAGCGCTCTTGGAAGGCAACCCAACATGTAAATATTATTAAAAAATAAAAAAAATATAATAAAATAAAATATATAAATATATATATATATATATAATAATAATAATAATTTTCAATAAATTACTAACATGCAGGTTTGGGGGTTTTTGGCCCCAATTGTTACTTTACCCACCCATATCAGGTAACTTCTCCTCTGTCCTATTACTGCTTTAAATTTTCTTTAACATTGAGGACAATGTTAGATTTAGGTATGGAGGTGAGAATATTTTTGATTGCAAAAAAAAAAATTAAATTTTTTTTAAAAAAATTATTAAAAATTAAAAAAAATAAAAAAAAGGGGAGATTTCAAATTTTTAACTCAAACTCTAATCTTTTTGGCTGTACAAACTAGGAATTGCTTGGACAATAGCTTTAAGTTAAGGAATATGATAGCAGTTCTAGCTTGAGTTTTCGTCCCACCTATCTTCTGCTAATATGATACAAGATGATTTAGCACCTACACGTAAGCACATGAATAGTGGGGTATGTATACTTGCAACTAATATGAATACTTTTAATCTTTGGGATAATTTTAAGTTATATGTGTGATGAACACTCTAATCAAAAAAAAAAGATAAAATAAAATAAAATAATGAGTTTATTTCAAGTCTTCTCACTGAGTAACCGGGCCTCTTGCCTGGCAAGCAGCGAGTGTTCGCGTAAAAAGATGAGTATGGTTGAGATTAAACTCTGAGTGACTAATTTGGCCTTGAAGCCTAGTTAACTTGAGTTATTAAGCCTGTTAGGGTGTCTCTACACCTAATGTCTTGAGCCATCTGGATCAGGAGTCATTGGCCTAACACTCGCTACATGGGTCAGCTAGAAAGCTTAATAAAGCTAGATATTGCACAAGTCATTCTTCTTAGCATTCAGTCTGAATATATATATATATATAAATAAATAAATTTGGGGTGTTCATTACCATTTAACTCTAGAAAGTCTTGAAAATTAGAGTGATCATGTTGGAAGTAAGTGAAAGCCACTCATTTATATGATACTATCTTGCACCTCACTACATTCTTGACTTGTTAGCAGATAGATGGGGAGTAATGGAACTTGAGTTAGAGTCTGCTTAAATATGATAGCAATAAGTCTTTATTGCCCTTGCAATTCTAAGTTCATACAATAATACTTGTTCAAATTTTGAGTTAAACATTAGAAATTGCTGACTAATAAAGTTTGTGGGTAACTTCACTACAAATCCTCACGAGACAACACTCGTCCACTAGGATAACCTAGGGGTTTAAAGGCTTGTTGCACGTGCTAAGTGCAATCGTTACTCCCTACGAAAATGGGTGCATATCTTAGTTTGTGTATTTAGCTTCAATTCAGAAAAAAAAGAAAGAAAAAAAAGGAGAAAAAGTCATAAGTTAGACTACATCATTTTGTGCTCTCATTTTATCGTTTACTTGTTAATTGCTAGAGACTAGCAATAAGCTAGTTGGGGGGTGTGATGAGAGCACAAAAGTGCGACCTACATGTCACTAAAATTAGTGTTATTGCTAACCAATAATGATAAATTCACTAGATTAATATTATATTTGGGTTTGACACAGATTATCATAAATTAGTGATAAAATGCACATTGAGTACAAATTTGACTTCAAAAGGATCCCTTCCCAGATCCGACCCGGTTGAAGATTGGGTCGGGTCCGAGTCGGGTTCGGGTTCGAATTGGATCTAATTTTTCTGTGCTTTTGGAAAAGAATTTTGGGCAAATCTAATTTGGCCATATCATAACTATGAGGTGCTGGGTGACCCATGACTTGAAAGACTTGCACTTGACCTCCAGTTAGAACAAATGACCCTCCGTCCGTCTACAAGCCAAATTTCATATCACACTATTTTTTTTATCTATTTGACTAATTGGACGGAACTTGGTGTCTCCGAGCTCCCATCTTAGGAGGGCAAAGAAAAACCCAGCCATCCCGCCTCACAGATCCAAGCCAAACACCCGTGCTCTTCCGGATTCCCAGCAGCCACGCCGTTTCTCTTCCTAGCTTCAAGTTTCCGGCATCATCCGGCGCGTCTCCTTCCTTCCACGATCGATCTCAGCATCACTCGTCCGTGAATGGCGTCCTCCCGGAATCCCGCGATCCATCCGCACCTCCAGCCTCCCATTTCCTCTGTTCCAGCCAGCCATCCGGGAAGAAAATTCCATCGCGTCCAAGCCGCAGTGATCCAAGCTCTTCCGGATTCAAGACCATTTCTTTCGCCCATGATACAGCACCCATCTCTCTCTTTCGTGCCACAGCAATCGAATCCCCCAAGCATCTTCCATGATCAACGCCCGAATCATCCCATGGCATCTTCCATCTTCAGCGCGTCTCCCTCTTCCGGATTCGTCCGGCCTCCTCCGCCTCAGCCCGCGCCTCTTTCCTTCAGCATTGCGCCCGATAGCAGTGGTCCCAGCAAAGATCCCGCAACGCCTTCATCCCATGATCCACGTCCCAGTTGATTTCGCAGCAGCTCCCATCGAACCAGCTCCCTTGATCCAGCCTTGCGGGCAGTCCGCCCAAGAATCATGCGTCTGTTCCCCATGGATCCATCGCCGGCTTCAAGGCTCGGGCGATCTATAAGAGGGGAGGAGAAGCGGAGGGAGGAGAGCGGGGTGGAGGTGGTGGCCAGCTAGTCCAAGGAAGAGAGGAGGGTGGTCGGATGGCCAAAAAGGGGGGGAGAAGAAGAAACAGAGTATTACTCTGTTCTTGGGAAGAAGAAGGAGATAAAAAAAAGAAGAAAGAAAGCTCTGTTTTTCCGGAGAAGAAGAAAGAAAAAAAAAGAAAAAGCATATATTTTATTATTTTGTCCTTGTTTTTAATTTTTTTATGTTCTTGTAATCAATTTTCTTTTTATGAAATCAATCAATTTTCTTTCATGCAATCCATGGTCTAGGTTCAGTTTAATTTCTATTTTTTTATGCAATCTTTTAATTTTTCTTTTATGCAATACATGTCTAAGTTTTAATTTAATATTCTACAATTTATTATATGCATTCTAGAATTCTTAATTTTAGGATAACCTTGGAATGAATCTTTGCAGTTCGATTGACGATTTTAATTTATATTCTGTCTTTAGAAATCGACCCCTACTCTGCATTAAAATTCAATTGCAAGCTTTCTTTCTTCCCTTTGTTTTAGAAAATATTCAACATACCCAACGTAATATTTTTCTTTTATCATTCAAAAAATGATTTCAAATCCGAGTGAACGTTTTAATTTTTAAGCAACTCCAATCGCCTTCCTGTGGATCGACCTCTTACAACCGCTATTCTTCGAGTAGAAAAGGTAAGAGTAAAATTAAATTTAAACTTTGTTTGTCGGTTCTAACAACGATCTGTTTAGCATATTTTTAGGTAAACAGGAATCGGACGAACAATGGACACAGGTTAAAACCTTTTCTTAAGAATTTTGCAGATGAAGAGGACTCCTTTTCCTTAGGAGAACCTTCTTATGACTGAACTAGATGGCAAAGGTATGTGTTTATTAGTTAGAATTATTTTTTCTTTTATTTCTAGTTTTCTTCTCATTTTGTAGATCTTCTTTTTTGGATATCAACAGCTCAAGGTATTACTCTTCTCTCCAATATTATTTTTTCTATTGTCTCTCATATATTGTTTCTTGTATATATTACATTGAGGACAATGCAATGTTTAAGTTGGGGAGAGAGAAATATTTTGCAAAAAAAAAAAACCAAAAAGAGAGTTTTTGCATTTAATTTATTCTATTACTTTCTTTTCTGAGCAAATGCACATGTATTTTCATATCGAGTTTATGCAACTATTAAGGCAAGGAACACATGCATACTATGACTGATCAGAGACCTATTATTAGATCCCCGCAAGTGGACTTAACGACAATAGGAAGGCCTCAGGTGTTCACATTTGTTAACTGCATTCTTGTTAACTTTATCCGTAAAAGAAGTATGAGTATTCTTGTTCGTACCATAAGGTTCATGATTTGGTTTTCACATAAAGATAGAGGTTGAATATTCCGACTAGATTACTTAGGTGCTTTATGATCCGACCTTGGTTGACCTATAGTCACGATGCAGTCACGTATATAATAAAAATATCTATATGGTTCAGTCTACCATCTCTTTTCTTGCATAATTATTATGATGACAAGTCTGGCCTCGTGGCGTAGTCTGGTTCGAGTAATTAAGTCCGAAGGGTGTTTCACCTAATGCCTTGTGTCAACTGGATCGGGGTCATTGGCTGAAAGCTCGCTACATGGACCTTACTAGAGGCTAATGGGGTTGGACAGCTGTAGTCGTTATATGTGTTGAAAATATATATATATAATAATAATAATGATAAGTGCTAAATAATATACAAATTTATCTATTTTACATAGCACTTATTATTATTGTTATGCACATATTTTAAATATTAACAGAAGAAAATGTGTTTCCCCTCGTCATTGCATTTTAATAAATTATTAGAGGTAATTCAAGTTTGATTTAATTTTCTATATTAATTTAGTCTAATGTGTGTGCAGGTCGAGTCATCCCATTCACGAACTAGTCCCAATCTGTTCCATGTGTGGACTACTTTCTCCCACATGTGCATGAAGCTACCCATTCCTTTGTCCACGTCATATTTTCCGTGTGCACCAAGCTTCTCAACTTAGCAAAACAAAGGCCTCTCCCATTTTCTCCACGTGTCCAAACTTCCTTTATTTTAGATTCAGAACAAAGCCCTTCCAACCTACCCGAGTGGACCCCAACCACTTTTCTAAAAAGGAAGAAGAAATATAAATAATAAAAAATTCACATATCCTACTCATTTCCGTATTCATCTTCCAAGTCAATTTCTTTTATCTTCTCCTCCCCTGTTTTGGAACAAGCCGCATGATCATCCTTTCCGCATCCAATCCAGCGCCCAAAGATTTGATCCCAGCTCACGAATCATTTCTTTCCCCTGTTCCACGTCCTCCCCTCCCCCGCCTTCGCGATTCAAAGATCAACCTCCAGCCATCCCGAGCTTCATGAATCTTCTCCGCATCCTCCCAGCATATTCCCTCCTTCCATGAATAACTCCCAGCCCATCCGTACCCTTGATCGCCCCCGGATCACGTTAAATAAAGAATCAGAACCCCTGTTTCATCTTCGCCCAGATTCATTCCAAGAAGAAATCCTTTCTCCTTCCCAGCGCTGAAACAGGGGAGACCTTCTTCCCAAATTAGCCAGCCGGTGACTTCTTTCCTTCCCAGCACACCGAAGCAAATCGTCCCGGATTCCTCCCATTCAACCGCACCAGAGCATCCCGTGATCACCCTCGTCCTCCCAGATTTCTTTCTCCAGATTTGATCTCCTCCCGCGATGCAATCTTCCCAACATCCACGGATCTCGACCGCATTCAACCCAGCTTCTTCCAATCCATTTGCAGCCACAGCAATTCCGGGATACGATCACAGTTCCTTCCATTTTCATGGATCCCAGCACCCAATGCGCCCAGCCGTGTCTGAGATCTCCTCTTCGTGCCAGCCTCTGCAAGGCATACCTACCACGTCCAGCTCCTTCCCCTTTGATTCCGACGCCAAACAGGGGAAAGAGGGATTTGATACGGGGTGCTCTTGAAGATATAAAAGGAGCGGAATAATAGAGGGGGGACGGTCAGTCGGGGCTGAACGAGAGAAAAAAAAATGAGAAAAGAAGTGGCAGGGGGAGGAGAGACGCTGGAGCGGAAGGGAGTAGAGAATTTTTTTTTTTTGAAGACTGGAGGTTGTCCGGAAGTCATGCGCAGCTAAACATCTAGTCTAGGGCTGGATGAAGCCCTAGCAATGTAACAGGGCATTGTAGTTCTTATTTTCTTTATTATTTTGGAGCTTGTTTAAATTCTTATTATCAATGAAAAATCCTTTTATGATGTTTAAACTTTGAGCATGCTATTTATTATTCATGTTTGCTAAAGTAGTCTAAGATGATCCATGCCTAGGAAGATGAGGTGTACTGCACCCTAGGTTAGCATAATTAGGTAGACACTTCTTGCTATACCGAAGATGGATTTTCTTAAAACTCTTTATGCTTTTATTTTAAAAGGCTTGTAGCCAATATTGCATGCCTCTCCAAAAGATAAAAAAATAAAGAATACAAACTCTGATGTAATGCTATGTGGTGGACTCCAAACTCTAGATCCATTTATTCTGATAAATTCTAATTCGCACTCATAGTTTAATTTAGTGAAATCAAGTTAGCAAATTCTTCTTCTTCATTTATTTTTAAAAGAAAAATAACTTATTCTTCAATCCCTGTGGACCGACACCCGTAATCACTATCCTACAGGATACGTGCTATTGCGTGGTTTATTTTTGAAATTGAAATAACCGATCAATTTTTGGCACCATTGCCGGAGATTGCTAGCATAGTTATTTTTCCTATTATTAAAAAAAAATAATTAAAAAAAACTTTCAAAAATATATATATATATAGTTATTTTTTATTATTGTTACTTTTCTTATCTCCTTTTTCTCTCTCACTAATTTTTAATTTTTCTTTTTATACTATTTGATCAGGAATTGAAGAAAAAAAAATATGGGATGATCAAAAAAAGAACTGCTGGAAAAGGAATGCTGTAGAGGTTTGCCTAAAAATTTTAAATTGCTGGGGAAATTCCCTTTGGTAACCTCTAAACCTTTCTTGTTTAAATTGATTATTAGCTTGAAATTTTGTGGTAATTGTTTAATTTTAATTTCAGCAAAATTGTGAATGCATGCCTGATACATATACATTAATTAATCTGCACTTAGTAAGGACAATCACCCCAACAAGATAAGAGCCGGATTTCATCACCGGACTCTTGCCCAACTTAGGTGAACTCAATCTCACATAGTGTCACATTAATTAAAATCAATTAGACGTTGGCTCCTAGGGACATTCGAGCTCAATAGGATGAAGATCACCGAAAGTTGTACCAATTTTGCTCTGTGGCTTAGTTGATGTCTAGGCTAGCTTTGTCCCTATAAGGGAGACAGTTCATCTGTTCGAGGTAAGTGGGTTTTAAGTGGGACCTTTGCGAACGCATCGTGACCCCTCCACTTACCTGGGAGCTTACCTGGTCAACTCGGTTCATTAGACCGGATTGGAGGCTTAGGTGCCC
Source organism: Phoenix dactylifera (assembly GCF_051530095.1). Taxonomy (NCBI): domain Eukaryota; kingdom Viridiplantae; phylum Streptophyta; class Magnoliopsida; order Arecales; family Arecaceae; genus Phoenix; species Phoenix dactylifera. Next base: position 32,522,519 of record NC_143193.1, on the reverse strand, counting down.
TCTTCAAACTAGTTAGGAGCTGTCTAACGATTTTAGGACAAATACAAGGATTGATGTGTTTTTCTTTTATTGCATGCTTGATTGATCAAGTACTAGCGTATGCAAGGGAGTCGTTCTAGAGTACGTGACCTATTACCTTTTGACCCTAAAATAGAATGGACCCTTAGGAATAGTCGAGCTGAGATTAGAACATTAGAATCAACCACACCTCCTGAGATGGCTGAAGAACAACCCAAACTCCTGAGGAAGTACTTTACTCCCACCATTTATACTTCCCCATCTTGCATTCGATTACCTGAAGTAGCAGCGATACAATATGAAATAAAGTCTAGTGTGATCCAAATGCTCCCATCTTTTTATAGGCTCACCAACGAAGAACCATATAAGCACCTAGATGAATTTCTTGAGATTTGCACCACTGTCAAGATTCAGAACTTCACTGATGATGCTCTGAAACTTAGATTATTCCCTTTCTCCCTTAAAGACAGAGCTAAGCAATGGCTGAATTCTTTAGAAGCCAATTCGATTCGTTCCTGGGATCAAATGCAACAATAATTTCTTAAAAAATACTTTCCCATAGGAAGAACGAACCAGTTTAGACGTGCCATCACGAGCTTCTCCCAAACTGAGGAAGAAGAATTTCATGAAACTTGGGAGACATTTTGGGACCTAATCCGTAAATGCCCTCATCATCAAATACCTAAGTGGCAGCTAGTGCAATGTTTCTATGACAGATTGACTGAACGAAACCGTCAGATGATCGATGCTGCATGCGGGGGACTTTCATGCTTCAAAATGAACATGAAGCATGGCAATTATTTGAAAATCTTAATGAAAACTCTCTCCACCATGCTTCCTGTTCTCGTCAAGCACCCTCGAGTTCTCAAAGAAAAGGGACCATTTGTGAAATAAGTCATTCCATGGACCTGTCTAGCAAGGTAGATGCATTGTCCCATAAGATTGATCAATTGATGATAGGAGGACATATCGTTAGCTCTTCCCAAGCACAAGTGTGTGCTATCTGTTCTAGCCCATCGCACCCTATTCATGAGTGCCCCTCAGCACCCCAATTCCCCGAACTCATGCAAGAACACATCAATGTTGCCCAAACACAGCCCAGACCGGGTAATGACCCATTTTTCAATACATATAACTCGGGATGGCAGAATCATCCAAATTTTTCTTGGAGGCAGCAAGCTTCGAATACTGCCCAACCCTACTCCCAAAATTTTCAAAACCCTCAGAATTTTCATCTCTACCATCCCTCAACTCAATTTCAACACCCTCCTCCTCCAACCCCAAGAAATACAGCCTTTGAGGAAAAAGTATTGACTGCCCTTCAAGGTTTGGAGGCAAACACACAACTATTGCACTCTCACACGCAATCAATTGCTAAGCTAGAATCCCAAATGGGTCAACTAGCTAATGCATTAAACAAGCGAGAGAAAGACAAGCTTCCAAGTCAACCAATGAGTAACCCAAGGGGACAATACGTGGCTCAAGAAACTCGATTAAATCATGAGCAAGCCAATGCTTTGACTACCCTTAGAAGTGGACGTATAATAAATAATAAGGTTGGGAAGGATAACAACAAGGAAGGTGAAGAAGAGGAGAGGAATGTATCACATGAAAACCCAAAACCTTCTTCAGCTAGTCCACCATCTGCCACAACCCACATTCCAAAGGCCCCATTCCCTGAAGCACTTAATGCACCCTCTCCCTTTGGCAAGAAGGGAACTTCACTAGAAGAGATGATGGAGGTCTTCAAACAAGTTAAAATCAACCTCCCACTCCTTGATGCCATCAAACAAGTTCCCTCCTATGCCAAATTTCTCAAAGATCTTTGCATCCAAAAGCGAAAATCTAGGACTCATATGCCTAAAAAGGTCCTCCTAACTGAGCAGGTAAGTTCTATTATCCAACACAACACCCCTCCAAAGTTCAAAGATCCTGGTGCTCCCACTATTTCCTGTGTCATAGGAAATAACTCCATCGACCGAGCACTCTTAGATCTAGAGGCAAGTATGAATCTTCTACCCTATTCAGTCTATAAAAAATTTGGGTTAGGTGAATTAAAACCTACCTCGGTGTCCTTACAATTGGCTGATTGATCTGTGAGATACCACGGGGGATGATTGAAGATGTTCTTGTCAAGGTAGATAAATTCTATTTTCCAGTAGATTTTATCGTCCTTGACATGGAACATGTGCCCAACCTAAAAAAACAAATTTCTGTGATTCTTGGTCGTCCCTTTTTAGCGACAGCCAATGCATGTATCAACTGTAGAACTGGGGCAATGGATATATCATTTGGGAACATGAAAATTAAGTTGAATGTGTTTCATGCCGCTGACCAACATGTGAGGGAAGAAGAGTGTTGCCTAATTGATGAAATGGATGATCTTGTAGAGGAAGCCCTTCCCTATATCTTAGCAGATGACCCCCTAGAGGCATGCTTGGCCCATTTTGACATTGACAACTTTGACATAGATAAGGCCATAGAAGAAGTCAACATCTTACTCGACAATCAATCTTCCATGAGTTCCCTTCCTTGGAAGATCCGACCTGAACCTCTTCCCCCCATTGCTAGCGCACCACTTTGTCCTTCCAATGATTCTCCACCTAAACTTGAGTTAAAGCCACTTCCGACAACTCTTAAGTATGCCTTTCTAGGACCAGAAGATACCCTCCCTGTAATCATCGTGGCCAACTTATCTACTGAACAGGAGGGTAAACTTTTAATGGTACTAGAAGAGAATAAACATGCCATAGGATGGTCTGTAGCTGATTTGAAAGGGGTTGACCCCTCTGTTTGCATGCATCGAATTCATCTCGAAGATGATGCAAAGCCCACCCGAGAAATGCAAAGAAGACTCAATCCTAACATGAAGGAGGTAGTCAAGAAAGAAGTGGTGAAGTTATTAGATGCCGGAATCATTTATCCAATTTCTGATAGTAAGTGGGTGAGTCCGACACAAGTGGTACCCAAGAAATCAGGTATCACTGTGGTTGAAAATACGGAAGGAGAATTTATACAAACACGCACAACCATGGGTTGGCGCATGTGCATTGACTACAGAAAACTTAATTCAATGACTAGGAAGGACCATTTTCCTCTATCTTTCATAGATCAAATTTTGGAACGGTTGGCTGGTCAAGGTTTCTACTGCTTCTTAGATGGTTATTCTGGATATAATCAAATACCTGTTTACCCAGACGATCAAGAGAAAACCACTTTTACTTGCCCATTTGGGACATTTGCATATAGGAGGATGCCTTTTTGGACTATGCAATGCACCCGCAACTTTTCAACGATGCATGATGGCCATTTTTTCAGATATGGTGGAAAACTTTCTAGAAGTGTTCATTGATGATTTCTCAGTTTTTGGCCTATCTTTTAACGATTGTCTGGACAATTTGACCTTAGTTTTGAAAAGATGTAAGGAGACCAACCTAGTATTAAGTTGGGAAAAGAGCCATTTCATGGTTCAAGAAGGCATAGTTTTAGGACACATCGTGTGGAGTGATTGATTATAACCCTATTTGATTTTGATGAGCTCAAAGCATTTGAGTATATCTTATGTTATACAAATGAATTCAATCTAGTGTTTCAGTCAAATACTTGTAAATTTATGGTTAAGTGTCTCTAGATTTGGTTCAATACACTTTGGATAAGTAAGGAATTCAATTTGAACCAAAGTCTGAGTCTCGAGTCGACTCCGGGAGATTACGAGTCGACTCCAAGCATATCAGAAGCACTGGCACAAGCTCGAGTCAACTCCTGCACATTACGAGTCGACTCCGACTGAGAACAGACAGCCGGACAGAAAGAATCATCTCAGAACCTGTCAACGAGACGACTCCTGAAGAATTCGAGTCGACTCCGATGCTTGCCGAGTCGACTCCAGCGTAGTACGAGTCGACTCCAGGGAGTAACAGACAGATAGACAGAGAAGCTATTTTGGACTCTGAGAGCCGAGTCGACTCCCGAAGAACTCGAGTCGACTCCGATGGTTGGCAGGTCGACTCCTAGGGAAGCAAGAGTCGACTCCCAGAGAAATGCAAGGCAAAAAGTCAGAGAGCCAATTTCGGACACTGAGAGCCGAGTCGACTCCCGCAAAGTCTGAGTCGACTCCAAGGCAGCGCAACCCCAAAGACAGAAGACTATATTTTCGTCTCTGAGAGCCGAGTCGACTCCGAGACAGTTCGAGTCGACTCCGAGACAGCACAAGTCAACAGACAGAAGATCGGGATTTCGGGCTCTGAGTGCCGAGTCGACTCCCAGAATATCCGAGTCGACTCGAGTGAGCAAACTTGAAAGAAACATCTCTGGAATCCTTGGAACGAGTCGTCTCCCGAAGTGCCGGGTCAGCTCCAGACATTGGTGAGTCGACTCCAGGTTCAGTCGAGTCGACTCCAAGTCAAGACAGCACTTGAATTCAAATCCAGAACAGTTGCCGAGCCGTCTCCTGAAAAGCATGAGTCGACTCCTGCAACAGGCGAGTCGACTCCAGATCGCGCGAGTCGACTCCGATCCCAACGGAAACATTGTCAGGATGTGCAGAATGTGCAGAACGGCTAGAAAGATGTGTCTAACGGCTATTTTTCTTTGGGAATGGCTTAAATAGCCTGAGGGAACAGTAATAGAGAAAGAAAAGAGAGACTCCATTCAAAGCAAAAAGGATTTCCACCAACCAATAGCTCTCTAGAGTGATTACACAAAAAAGAAGGAAGAAGTGCATTGAAGTCGACTCACCAACTCTCTTCCTCACATTCAAGGCTCTCCTCCTGACAGCAAGTCTACATCAAATTCAAGAGGAGTCAAAGAGTTTGAAAAGCCCCTTCCTCCATCTCCAAAATCAGTTTGAGGGCTTCTTACTCTTTCCTGCTTAAATTGTTTTAAATACGCTTTTGAGAAGCTTCCTTTTTCTGTTTGTTTCAAACTATTTGTTTCTTACTTGATTCAATCAGGGGATTGAATCAAGGGTGTTAAGGTTTGTTGGTGAGCCAAGGTTAAAACCAACGGTGTAAGGGTTTGATTGTGATCCCGGGAAAACAATCGGGTGGTTCTAGTCGGTGAGCCTGTGAAAACCGACCGAGTTCGTTGTGATCTCGTAAAACAACAAGTTGGGTTGTGAGCTTGTAAAACAACCGGCTGTAATCCGAGGGATTATAGTGAATTTCCAAGTGAGGCTTGGGGAGTGGACGTAGGAACAAGGGTTAGCTCCGAACCACTATAAAATTGCTTGTGTTTGTGATTGCTCCATTATCTCTTACTTTCCCTTCATCCACTGCATATAGCAACTAATTAATCCACTAGCAAAAAGTTTTAATTAGTTACTCACAAAGCTTTTAATTGCAATAATTATTTTAAAACCCAATTCACCCTCCCCTCTTGGGTTGTCTATCTGGGCAACAAGTCGTATCAGAGCCGGAACTCTTTTACCAAAAGAGTAAAAGATCAAAATGACAACCCCATTTGGATCTTCTCATATTGAGGGCCAGTCCACCCATAGACCTCCATTCTTCAATGGATCCGACTACTCATATTGGAAGGCTAGGATGAGAATATTTATCCAAGCACAAGACTATGAGATGTGGACCACCATACTTAATGGACCATACATCCCATCAATTTTTGTAGAGGGTGTTACTATACCCAAACTTGAAAAGGATTGGGATGACAATGATATAAGGAAGGCACAAGTAAATGCCAAAGCAATGAATGTGCTTTATTGTGCTTTAGACCGAAATGAATTCAATAGAGTCTCTACTTGCAATTCTGCAAAAGAGATTTGGGATAGACTTGAAGTGACCCACGAGGGCACAAATCAAGTAAAAGAGTCTAAAATAAATATATTAGTTCATAAGTATGAATTATTTAAGATGGATTCCAATGAAACTATCACTTGCATGTTTACTAGATTTACTGACATTGTCAATGGCCTAAAAAGCCTTGGCAAAAATTATACTAACAGTGACCTTGTCAGGAAGATTCTTCGTTGTTTGCCAAGGTCATGGGAGGCCAAGGTGACGGCAATCCAAGAAGCCAAGGACTTGAACAAGCTTTCACTTGAGGAGCTTCTTGGATCCCTAATGACGCACGAGCTCACAATGAAACAACACAGCGAAGAAGAATCCTCTCATAAGAAAAAGGTAATAGCTCTCAAATCTACTTCTTCTAACAAGGATTTATCTTGCAGTAGCAGTAGTGAAGAAGAAGATCATGAGGGAGATGATGATGAGGCTCTTCTTGTGCATAAGTTCAGAAAATTCATCAACCGAAAGAAGTCCTTTCATCAAAGGAGAGGCCCCTCAAGTTCCTATTACAAGGATAAAGGTAAGGAAAGGGAAAATGAGGGAATCGGATGCTACGAATGTAAGAAGCCGGGACACTTCAGAGCAGACTGTCCTTTGCTCAAGAAGGCCAGCAAGTACAAGAAAAAAAAGGTCCTCGTCTCCACCCTATCGGACTCCGATACATCATCATCATCATCGGATGAGGAACAAGAAGAAAAGGCCAACCTATGTTTTATGGCAAACGAAAATGAGGTAACATCTGAAACGCATTTAGATTTTACCTTTGATGAATTATATGATGCGTTTAATGAATTAATGGATGAATATAAGACAATAAGCCTTAAGAATAAAGAGCTAAAACTAACCAATCAATCTCACCTCCATAAATACGATAAATTAGTTAAGGATAAGGATTTTATCACTAAAGAAAATTTAGAACTTAAAACAAGCAAGCAAATGTTAATTCAAAAAACTAATACCTTAATTAAAAATAACGAAAAACTAACCAAGGAAATTTCTGAACTTAAAAAGGATAAACAAACTTTTAGAGATAATTTCACAAAAGACTTAAATGCACTAAAAACAGAAAAACAAAAGTTGGCACTAGAACTTGAAAAGTACAAACCTTTTGTAGAAAAGTTTACATATAGCTCTGAAAAATTGGAAATGATACTTAATAGTCAACGAGCTGTGTTCAATAGAGCTGGTTTAGGGTATAAACCAAAAAATAAGCAAAAGCTCCTTAGTAATTTCTTTGTAAAAGCAGGGAAAAGCAAAATTAAGAAAATAACCTGTTTTTGCTGTGGAACAATAGGACATAAAGCTAATGTGTATGATCATAGAAAAGGAAAAACTAAAGGAAAAATTAAAAAGGTTTGGGTTCCAAAAGGAACCAACATTACTAACCATGAAGGACCCAAGAAAACTTGGGTACCTAAAATTGTATGATTTCCTTGTGTAGGAGTGTCTTGCAGCCAAGGTCGACAAAAACTGTTGGTACTTGGATAGTGGCTGCTCAAGACACATGACGGGTGACAAAGACCAATTCTTCACCCTTGAGCCTAAGAAGGAAGGTGCTGTGACATTTGGAGACAATAACCAAGGTCACATCATTGGTATAGGTAAAGTACAAATCACCCCTTCAACCTTTATTGATAATGTTCGATATGTTGATGGTCTTAAGCATAACCTACTTAGCATTAGTCAATTGTGTGATAGAGGTTTTGATGTTCTGTTCAAACCATCTTTATGCATCATAACCAACTCAATTGACAACAGTTTAGTATTTAAAGAAATAAGACGTGGCAATGTGTACGTAGTAGATCTTGAGGATCTTGCCAAACATAACCCCTATTTAGTTGTTAATGATACTAAGGTTAATGATGCAAGTTGGTTATGGCACCGTAAGTTAGGTCATGCAAGTATGGATACAATATCAAAACTAGTTAAAAGAGATTCCGTGATAGGTTTGCCAAAACTAAAATTTGAGAAAAATAAAATTTGTGAAGCTTGTCAATATGGCAAACAATCTAGGAGTTCTTTTAAATCCATAAAGTGTGTCTTTACCTCTAGACCTCTTGAACTCCTACACATGGATCTATTTGGACCAACTAGAACCACAAGTCTAGGTGGAAACAAATATGGTCTTGTTATTGTAGATGATTTTTCTAGATATACTTGGGTCATATTTTTAGCTCATAAAGATCAAGCATTTTCAGTATTTAAGAAATTTCATAAGGAAGTAACTAATGCTAAAGATGCTTCAGTCATAGCTATTAGAAGTGACTATGGAACGGAATTTGAAAATCATCTATTTGATGAATTTTGTAGTAAAAAGGGGATAACTCATGATTTTTCTGCACCTAGGACACCACAACAAAATGGAGTTGTAGAAAGGAAGAATAGAACCCTAGAGGAAATGGCTAGAACCATGCTATGTGAAAGTAACCTCCCTAAGTATTTTTGGGGAGAAGCCATTAATACATCATGTCATATATTAAATAGAGTTTTATTGAGACCCATTATAAAGAAAACACCTTATGAACTTTGGAAAAATAGAAAGCCCAAAGTAAACTATTTTCATGTTTTTGGGTGTAGGTGTTTCATTCATAACAATGGGAAGGATAACTTAGGTAAATTTGATTCTAAATCTGATGAGGGTATATTTTTGGGGTATTCTACAACAAGTAAAGCCTATAGAGTTTTTAATAAAAGAACTCTTGTTATTGAAGAATCTATACATGTTGTTTTTGATGATACTAATGATATCTCTTCTAGCAAGAGAGTTGTTCTTGATGATGAGGCTGAAATTCTTGAAGAAAAGATTGATGAGATGACATTACAAGAAGATGAACAAAAACTAATTGGAAATGCATCATCAAGCCAAGAGGTAATTGTGGATCATGGGCTGACTAAGGCTTGGAGGTATGCTCATGGGCATCCTAAGAAATTAATTTTAGATGATCCATCTCAACCTGTTAGGACTAGAGCATCTCTTAAGAACTTAAATAATCATCTAGCATTTGTCTCACATTTTGAACCTAAACACATAGAAGAAGATGAAAAGGATGTAAATTGGATAAATGCAATGCAAGAAGAACTAAACCAATTTACTAGAAACAAGGTATGGAACCTAGTTGAACGACCCTCTGAATATTCAATAATAGGTACCAAATGGATATATAAAAATAAACTTGATGAAAATGGAATTGTAATTAGGAACAAGGCTAGACTAGTAGCAAAGGGCTATAATCAAGAAGAAGGTATAGACTTTGATGAAACCTTTGCTCCTGTAGCTAGACTTGAGGCAATTAGATTGTTACTAGCATTTGCATGCTCTAAAGATTTCAAATTATTTCAAATGGATGTAAAAAGTGCCTTTTTGAATGGGTATATTAATGAGGAGGTGTATGTAGAACAACCTCCTGGTTTTGAAAATCATCAATACCCCAATCATGTGTATAAATTAAACAAAGCACTTTATGGTTTGAAACAAACACCTAGAGCATGGTATGAAAGACTCAGCAAATTTCTACTAGATCATGAGTTCTCTAGAGGAAATGTAGATACGACACTGTTTTTAAAGAAGAAAAACAAAGAAATGTTAGTAGTGCAGATTTATGTTGATGATATTATTTTCGGTGCTACTAACAATTGCCTCTGCGAAGAATTTGCTGACTTGATGCAGAGTGAATTTGAAATGAGCATGATGGGAGAGCTGAACTATTTCCTCGGGCTCCAAATCAAACAATCTGAAGAAGGGATCTTCATCAATCAAGCTAAATACATCAAGGAGATGCTTAAGAAGTTTGATATGGAAGGAAACAAGTCAATCAGCACACCCATGAGTTCATCATGCAAACTAGACCAAGATGAATCAGGTAAATCAGTAGATCAAAAGATGTATAGAGGTATGATAGGATCTTTATTATATCTCACTGTAAGTAGACCTGATATCATGTTTAGTGTATGCATGTGTGCTAGATATCAATCTAATCCTAAGGAATCACATTTAATTGCAGTTAAGAGAATCTTTAAATACCTAATAGGAACAAAAAATATAGGTTTATGGTATTCTAAAGAATCTAGCCTAAACTTAATAGGGTATACAGATTCAGATTTTGCTGGTTGTAAACTTGATAGAAAAAGCACCAGCGGGTCATGTCAATTCTTAGGAGAAAATTTAATCTCATGGTTTAGCAAGAAACAAAACTCGGTTGCATTATCTACAGCTGAAGCCGAATATGTTGCTGCCGGGAGTTGTTGTGCTCAAATCATGTGGATCAAACAACAACTTGAAGATTATGGAATTAAACAAGATAAAATTTCCATTAACTGTGACAATACAAGTGCTATTAACCTAACTAAGAATCCAATTCAGCACTCAAGAACCAAACACATTGAGATAAGACATCACTTCATAAGAGATCATGTACTGAATGGTGATGTTACACTTCAATTTATTTGCACTGATGATCAACTAGCTGACATCTTCACAAAATCCTTGAGTGAAGAGCGATTCTGTGTGCTTAGGAGAGGATTAGGAGTGATTGATCCATCCTAGTGATATTCTCTTCTAATTCATTGATTTTGATGATTAGCTTGTGTTAAATATAGAGTTTCTCATCTATGATCATCAAATCAGCTCATAAACCTTTTGATTATCCCTTCTTTGGCACGAAAATAACATGATTTTTGGGTGCGTGCCAGAGTTCGAGTCGACTCGGATACATTTTAGAGTCGGCTCATGGGGGAGTCGACTCGCACATAGATAGGAGTCGACTCGAGGTCGATGGCATCATAGGGGGAGTCGACTCGCGCATATTTTGGAGTCGACTCGAGGTCGAGTCGACTCGCGACTTACTGGAGTCGACTCGAGGTCGGGAATCCGATGTTTTAACCCTAATCGAAACGTTCAATCGACACTTCTATTCACCGCCGCCACTGTTCAAAAAACCTAGAGTCGTCTCCGACCTCGTCTCCGACCTTTGTTAGGGCATTTCCGTCGAGTTTCCCTCCGTTCCTCGTGTCCTTTCCCCTCCTTAGGTCTAGGATGCCTCAGAAAGCTGTTGTCCCGAGCCGGAAAAGGCCCCATTCCGCGAGCGGCACCGAGCGACGGTCAAAGGCTCGAAATGAACCCGTGAGGCCACAACCTCCGGTTCCTTCCCCGCCGAGGCCGGTTCCCTCGCGTCCGTGCGCCGGGAAGGCGGTCTCCACCGGGAGATACGTCAACTTTGACTTCCTCTCCCGGGAAGGCTTTACCCTAGGGCATAGGTTAAGGGCTCAAGGGTTAGAAAAGTTTTGTTCTCTAGATCTCCCTACTTATCCGGGGTTAGTTAGGGAATTCTACGGTACTGTAGCTAGGGGTAATGGTGGTATTCAGGGAACTGTAGCGGGTGTCCCTATATTTATTTCGGAGGACTTCATTGCTCAAGTCCTCCATCTTCCCCAAGTAGGAGTGTTTCCCTCTCACCCCACAGATAGGACTGAGGCCCTTACGGCCATACTAGGGAGTCCACCTCAGTCCCCCCTAGAAGAGGTGTCTGCAAATCAGCTATCAGCTGAAATGCGGCTCCTCTTAAGTATCATATCTAGGACCCTCTTCCCCAAGACAGGTCGTTTTGATTTTGTATCTGAGAGGGACCTAGCCCTGATGTTCTACATTCTTCAAGATACTCCAATCAACTTCCCAAAACTCATCTACAAATACCTATGTGAGCCTCTAGACAAACCTAGGCTCAGTCTTCCCTATGGGATGATGTATACCTTGATCTTTAGGGAGTTAGAGGTCCCCATTCCTGAGGGGGAACCCTCTCGCTCACTGCGATACACAGATCGCATGGGTGAGGGGACTCTTCACAGGATGGGATTCCATAAGGTTGAGGGAGTCTGGGTCCGGAAACCATCCACTTCCACACCTTCTGACCCTACTACTCGATACTCCCCCAGCCCTGATCATGACTCAGATTTTCCCACCTATCCCTCCACTTCAGCACCTTCTACTTCAGCCGGACCCTCCACTGCACCACCTTCTCAGCCACTGGAGGTCCGGATATCTCCTGAGCAGCTCCGGGAGTTGCGGCAGGAGATCGTGAGGGAGCTACGGGACGACCTACTGAGGGAGCTCCGAGGTCCAGCGACTGCTCCCTCCACTGCGCTGGTTCCATCATTGGCAGCCGTGACCGAGATGACGGCTCATCTGAGGGAAGAAATTTACAATGTAAGAAGCCTAATTCAAGCCCAATTTTCGAATATGAGCGATGTCACGAGTAATACAAGAAAGATGCGAGAAGACATCCGACAGGAGCTAGGCAGCCAGAGTCAGGGTGCCGAACGGCTAGCCAATGTACTGATCTTCAAGTTGGATACCCTCCAGGAGAATCTGACTGAGCTTACCTCGATCCAGAGTAGGGCCACCTCGGAGATCATAAAGCAGCTAGGAAATATTTCAGAAGGGATCAGTTTAGTTATGCAACACACTAGACTGAGCAAGGGAGCCACATCCTCCACCACAAAGAAATCCTAGTGTAGCTTGCTTTTTCTTATTGATATGTACTTACTGCTATACTTTTGATGTATCTATAATTGTACTTAAATTTACATCAATACAATGAGTAGACATTTCTCTTCCAAATTGTGCAAATTTGAACTCTAATTGCTTTTATGATGTGCTATTCCTTTTTGCTATGATGACAAAAAGGGGGAAAAAATATATTGAATAGACATGTAAAGGGAATCAATAAAAAGAAAACTTTTAAAGCACAAAATAATTTGTTCTAAGTGGATTCGATACCTCGAGGCTCATTATCTCTCTGTTGGGGCTCCTAAAGGAGTAATCTCCAGAATCTATTCAAGGAATATTCGGAGATTAGTTGAATCATACTCAAGAACAAATTGGCAGATTTTCCCTCTAAAACCAAAAATTTAAAGTTCAAAAGCTTCAATACACTAAAAGAAAATTCAGAGAATCTAAACAAAGTTGAATGCATGTGTTGAGGAGGAGAATCTGAAATCTTAAGAAAGCAAATTTATTAAATATATATAAGCCAAACAATTGATTGCATGACATGAAGGCTTATGTAATTCCAAATGAAAGGGGGAGCTTTAACTTCAAAATTTACTGTTTCACACCTTTCAGTTTTGGATAAATTAAATGACTAGACACTTGAATTCATTTTAAAACTTTACTATAAATCTCCTTTTTGGTTGAGCAATTCACTTTACAAATACTCAATATTTTGTCATCATCAAAAAGGAGGAGATTGTGGAGTGATTGATTATAACCCTATTTGATTTTGATGAGCTCAAAGCATTTGAGTATATCTTATGTTATACTAATGAATTCAATCTAGTGTTTCAGTCAAATACTTGTAAATTTATGGTTAAGTGTCTCTAGATTTGGTTCAATACACTTTGGATAAGTAAGGAATTCAATTTGAACCAAAGTCTGAGTCTCGAGTCGACTCCGGGAGATTACGAGTCGACTCCAAGCGTATCAGAAGCACTGGCACAAGCTCGAGTCGACTCCTGCACATTACGAGTCGACTCCGACTGAGAACAGACAGCCGGACAGAAAGAATCATCTCAGAACCTGTCAACGAGACGACTCCTGAAGAATTCGAGTCGACTCCGATGCTTGCCGAGTCGACTCCAGCGTAGTACGAGTCGACTCCAGGGAGTAACAGACAGATAGACAGAGAAGCTATTTTGGACTCTAAGAGCCGAGTCGACTTCCGAAGAACTCGAGTCGACTCCGATGGTTGGCAGGTCGACTCCTAGGGAAGCAAGAGTCGACTCCCAGAGAAATGCAAGGCAAAAAGTCAGAGAGCCAATTTCGGACACTGAGAGCCGAGTCGACTCCCGCAAAGTCCGAGTCGACTCCAAGGCAGCGCAACCCCAAAGACAGAAGACTATATTTTCATCTCTGAGAGCCGAGTCAACTCCGAGACAGTTCGAGTCGACTCCGAGACAGCACAAGTCAACAGACAGAAGATCGGAATTTCGGGCTCTGAGTGCCGAGTCGACTCCCAGAATATCCGAGTCGACTCGAGTGAGCAAGCTTGAAAGAAACATCTCTGGAATCCTTGGAACGAGTCGTCTCCAAAAGTGTCGGGTCAGCTCCAGACATTGGGGAGTCGACTCCAGGTTCAGTCGAGTCGACTCCAAGTCAAGACAGCACTTGAATTCAAATCCAGAACAGTTGCCGAGCCGTCTCCTGAAAAGCATGAGTCGACTCCTGCAACAGGCGAGTCGACTCCAGATCGCGCGAGTCGACTCCGATCCCAACGGAAACATTGTCAGGATGTGCAGAATGTGCAGAACGGCTAGAAAGATGTGTCTAACGGCTATTTTTCTTTGGGAATGGCTTAAATAGCCTGAGGGAACAGTAATAGAGAAAGAAAAGAGAGACTCCATTCAAAGCAAAAAGGATTTCCACCAACCAATAGCTCTCTAGAGTGATTACACGAAAAAGAAGGAAGAAGTGCATTGAAGTCGACTCACCAACTCTCTTCCTCACATTCAAGGCTCTCCTCCTGACAGCAAGTCTACATCAAATTCAAGAGGAGTCAAAGAGTTTGAAAAGCCCCTTCCTCCATCTCCAAAATCAGTTTGAGGGCTTCTTACTCTTCCCTGCTTAAATTGTTTTAAATACGCTTTTGAGAAGCTTCCTTTTTCTGTTTGTTTCAAACTATTTGTTTCTTACTTGATTCAATCAAGAGATTGAATCAAGGGTGTTAAGGTTTGTTGGTGAGCCAAGGTTAAAACCAACGGTGTAAGGGTTTGATTGTGATCCCGGAAAAACAATCGGGTGGTTCTAGTCGGTGAGCCTGTGAAAACCGACCGAGTTCGTTGTGATCTCGTAAAACAACAAGTTGGGTTGTGAGCTTGTAAAACAACCGGCTGTAATCCGAGGGATTATAGTGAATTCCCAAGTGAGGCTTGGGGAGTGGACGTAGGAGCAAGGGTTAGCTCCGAACCACTATAAAATTGCTTGTGTTTGTGATTGCTCCATTGTCTCTTACTTTCCCTTCATCCACTGCATATAGCAACTAATTAATCCACTAGCAAAAAGTTTTAATTAGTTACTCACAAAGCTTTTAATTGCAATAATTATTTTAAAACCCAATTCACCCCCCCTCTTGGGTTGTCTATCTGGGCAACACATCGTGTCCAAGAGGGGCATTGAAGTAGATAAAGCCAAAGTCGATCTTATTTCCAATCTCCCTCCACCCAAAACTGTGAAACAAATCCGATCATTCCTTGGCCATGCTAGTTTCTACCGTCGCTTCATTCAAGATTTCAGCAAGATTTCCAAATCCTTGTGCAATCTTCTTGCCAAGGACACTCCCTTTGTCTTTGATAAAGCATGCAAGGAGGCATTTAAAAATCTTCGCTTGAAATTAACCACTGCACCTATCATACGGCTCCCTAATTGGATCCTTCCATTTGAACTGATGTGTGACGCATCCGACTATGCCATTGGGGCAGTTTTAGGGCAACGGCTAGATAAGGTACCTCATCTCATCTACTACGCTAGTAAAGTACTCTCAGATGCACAATTGAACTACACCACCACTAAGAAAGAATTGCTAGCTGTAGTATTTGCGCTAGACAAGTTTCGATCTTACCTATTAGGATCCAAGGTTACCGTATTCACTGATCATGCTGCCCTTCGACACCTTCTTGCAAAGAAGGACACCAAATCCTGTCTGATTCGATGGATTCTTTTACTACAAGAATTTGACCTAGAAATTCGTGATAAGAAAGGAACTGCAAATGTCGTAGCAGACCACTTATTTAGGATTCTTCTTGAGCCCTCTAAGAATACCTCACCCTTACATGATGCTTTCCGAGATGAACAATTATTTGGGGTACAAGGAATGAAAACGCCATGGTTTGCAAACATAGTAAATTACCTTGCCATAGGACGAATTCCTGATGATTGGTCAACTCAAGATAAGAACCGATTCTTTTCACAAGTAAAGTTCTGTTATTGGGATGATCCCGATCTATTCAAGTATTGTCCCGATCAAGTAATCCATCGATGTGTCCCCGAATGCAAATTTCAAAGTATTCTTTCATTCTGCCATTCACAAGCTTGTGGGGGACATTTTGGGGGTAGAAAAACTGCAGCAAAAGTTTTACAGAGTGGATTTTATTAGCCCACACTTTTCAAAGATGCCCATAACTTTTTCCAAACTTGTGAACGGTGCCAACGGATGTGTACCATCTCCCGTACAGATATGATGCCTCTCAATCCTATTTTAATTGTAGAAATCTTTGATATATGGGGTATTGACTTCATGGGCCCTTTCCCACTATCCTTTAGTTTCGAATATATTCTTGTAGGGGTTGATTATGTTTCAAAATGGTAGAAGCTGTCGCCACTAAAACTAATAACCATAAAGTTGTGATTAAATTTTTACATGAAAACATCTTTTGTCGTTTTGGCACACCCCGAGCCATCATCAGTGATGGGGGATCTCATTTTTGCAACCGGTCTTTCGAGGCTTTGGCTCGCAAATATAACATCACCCACAAAGTTGCTACCCCATACCATCCCCAAACGAGTGGACAAGTCGAGATGTCCAATAGGGAGTTAAAACACATCTTAGAAAAAACGGTACATCTCGATAGGAAAGATTGGTCTCAAAGGATAAATGATGCACTCTGGGCCTATCGTACTGCCTACAAAACTCCTATTGGTATGTCTCCCTACCGATTAGTTTTTGAAAAAGCTTGTCACTTACCGGTAGAACTTGAACATAGAGCTTTCTGGGCTATCAAAAAGTTTAACTTAGACATGGCAGTAGCTGGTCCTCACCAAAAACTCCAACTAAGTGAACTTGAAGAATTGCGCAATGAGGCTTATGAAAATGCTAAAACTTATAAAGCAAGGACTAAGGCTTTTCATGATAAAAATATTAACCGTAAGTCCTTCGAACCTGGTCAAAAGGTTTGGCTATTCAATTCCAAGTTGCGACTCTTCCCGGATAAACTTCGCTCTAGGTGGGATGGACCATTCGTAGTGAAAAAGGTTTCTCCTTATGGTGCAATAGAGATCCAACACCTCAATGGTGGACATGTTTTAAAAGTCAATGGTCAAAGGTTAAAATCTTATGTGGACTATGTTGCCGATGGGCAATTGATCGAATCTTTTAATTTGATGAACCCTGTTTATCAAAATAATTAAGGATGCACTGTGTCTGGCTGAAGACAATAAACTTAGCACTTGTTGGGAGGCAATCCAATTCTTTTAGTTTTCTTTAACATTGAGGACAATGTTAGGTTTAGGTTTGGGGGTATATCTTTAAATATATATAATCATTTTTGTTTGCATCTCTTGCATTCGTTTTCACTTCACAATGTTAGGTTTAGGTTTGGGGGTATGCATCTTGATTTTCATCCAAAAAAAAAACACAAATAAGAAAAAAAAATAAATGGAAAAAAATAGAAAAAATGTGTTCATTTTTATTTTTTATAAAATAATAATAATAATAATTTATAAAAAAAAAATTATTTTTAAAAACCTAATTTCTATACATTTATGCGAGAATGAAAAATACACAAGGTATATAAAATCTAAAAGCTCAATGACTAGTCGGAAGTAATACAAATTTTAGTTCTTTTTATTAAGTCTCTCTTAGAGAGTTGTAAGCTAATTAATACTTTGAAATTTCACTACACACTGGCCGACCCTTCTAAGGTCTAGGCTCGACAATATGTTGATAGTATAGTAGCAACCTTGGACCCTGATGAATCATACTTATCTAATTCAAAAAAAAAATCATCAATAAAAATGGATTTAGTCAGGAACATCGAAAAGGGCTACCTATTGTCAAAGATCAAGTGGGCTTGTGATGAGGACTCCGAGCATAAGTCCATAGGGGAGTCTTGATGTCCGACACCTTACGCCAACTGGTGTGAGAGTTATCGACTGACTGCTCGTTACACGGAGAAATCACCATAAGAGTAAAAGTGCACAATTTATATATCTTTTATGATAAAATAAAAAAAAACTCTGTATTGATCTTGAAAAAGACAATAGTGTGAAAGCCGTCGTTGTAAAAATTCAAGTAAACTGGAATATTACAGATAAAGCCCGTGAGGTACTAAAGTAAACATCCACAACTCTCGAAATCCTGCAGATAAGATGATTTTGAATCAGTGAGTAGGTCCTTTCGACCAATCCTTGGAAACTATTAGTATTAGCAATATTTTGGAGATCCGAACTCTTAGCTTGTGTACGGTCCAGATTTCACCGAGCACTCCAGTATAAATGAGTCTTACAACTCCCTAATTGGAAACTTAATGACTTTAACTTAGATTGCATACTAACCTAGAATTTGGGCTGTTTTAGTAAATAAAACCGTGTGTGCTTTGAAATTCTTATCATTTATGTATCTTAAATTAGATTTCAATAAAAAAAAAGGAGTTTTTGAAATTCTTAGCTAGTATGCATTTGGAATTTGATTTTCACTTCATAGATCAATCGATAAAACAAAATAAAAAAAATAAAAAAAATAAAAAAAATAATCATAACAATAAATGATTTATTTTAATATTGAAGTTTGTGGGTATCTTCACTGGAAACCCTCACGAGACTATAACTCATCCACTAGGATAACCTAGGGGTTTAAAGCCTTGTTGTATATGGTAAATGTAATCGCGATTCCTGCAAAAGTGAGTTAATTTTTTTTTTATTTTGCTCGAGGACTAGCAAAATGTAGGTTTGGGGGTGTGATAAGTGCTAAATAATATACAAATTTATCTATTTTACATAGCACTTATTATTATTGTTATGCACATATTTTAAATATTAACAGAAGAAAATGTGTTTCCCCTCGTCATTGCAATTTAATAAATTATTAGAGGTAATTCAAGTTTGATTTAATTTTCTATATTAATTTAGTCTAATGTGTGTGCAGGTCGAGTCATCCCATTCACGAACTAGTCCCAATCTGTTTCATGTGTGGACTACTTTCTCCCACATGTGCATGAAGCTACCCATTCCTTTGTCCACGTCATATTTTCCGTGTGCACCAAGCTTCCCAACTTAGCAAAATAAAGGCCTCTCCCATTTTCTCCACGTGTCCAAACTTTCTTTATTTTAGATTCAGAACAAAGCCCTTCCAACCTACCCGAGTGGACCCAACCACTTTTCTAAAAAGGAAGAAGAAATATAAATAATAAAAAATTCATATATCCTACTCATTCCCGTATTCATCTTCCAAGTAAATTTCTTTTATCTTCTCCTCCCCTGTTTTGGAACAAGCCGCATGATCATCCTTTCCGCATCCAATCCAGCGCCCAAAGATTTGATCCCAGCTCACGAATCATTTCTTTCCCCTGTTCCACGTCCTCCCCTCCCCCGCCTTCGCGATTCAAAGCTCAACCTCCAGCCATCCCGAGTTTCACGGATCTTCTCCGCATCCTCCCAGCGTATTCCCTCCTTCCATGAATAACTCCCAGCCGAGCCGTACCCTTGATCGCCCCCGGATCACGTTAAATAAAGAATCAGAACCCCTGTTTCAAGATCCTCTCCGCTTCACCGAGCCTCATCTTTGCCCAGATTCATTCCAAGAAGAAATCCTTTCTCCTTCCCAGCGCTGAAACAGGGGAGACCTTCTTCCCAAATCAGCCAGCCGGTGACTTCTTTCCTTCCAAGCACACCAAAGCAAATCGTCCCGGATTCCTCCCATTCAACCGCACCAGAGCATCCCGTGATCACCCTCGTCCTCCCAGATTTCTTTCTCCAGATTTGATCTCCTCCCGCGATGCAATCTTCCCAACATCCACGGATCTCAACCACATTCAACCCAGCTTCTTCCAATCCATTTGCAGCCACAGCCATTCCGGGATACGATCACAGCTCCTTCCATTTTCAGGGATCCCAGCACCCAATGCGCCCAGACATGTCCGAGATCTCCTCTTCGTGCCAGCCTCTGCAAGGCATACCTACCACGTCCAGCTCCTTCCCCTTTGATTCCGATGCCAAACAGGGGAAAGAGGGATTTGATACGGGGTGCTCTTGAAGATATAAAAGGAGGAGCGGAATAACAGAGGGGGGACGGTCAGTCGGGGCTGAACGAGAGAAAAAAAAAATGAGAAAAGAAGTGGTAGGGGGAGGAGAGATGCTGGAGCGGAAGGGAGCAGAGGATTTTTTTTTTTATGAAGACTGGAGGTTGTCCGGAAGCCATGCGCAGCTAAACATCTAGTCTAGGGCTGGATGAAGCCCTAGCAATGTAACAGGGCATTGTAGTTCTTATTTTCTTTATTATTTTGGAGCTTGTTTAAATTCTTATTATCAATAAAAAATCCTTTTATGATGTTTAAACTTTGAGCATGCTATTTATTATTCATGTTTGCTAAAGTAGTCTAAGATGATCCATGCCTAGGAAGATGAGGTGTACTGCACCCCTGGTTAGCATAATTAGGTAGACACTTCTTGCTATACTGAAGATGGATTTTCTTAAAACTCTTTATGCTTTTATTTTAAAAAGCTTGTAGCCAATATTGCATGCCTCTCCAAAAAATAAAAAAATAAAGAATACAAACCCTGATGCAATGCTATGTGGTGGACTCCAAGCCCTAGATCCATTTATTCTGATAAATTCTAATTCGCACTCATAGTTTAATTTAGTTAAATCAAGTTAGCAAATTCTTCTTCTTCATTTATTTTTAAAAGAAAAATAACTTATTCTTCAATCCTTGGGGACCGACATCCGTAATCACTATCGTACAGGATACGTGCTATTGCATGGTTTATTTTTGAAATTGAAATAACCGATCAAATAATAATAAAATAAAAATAAAAATAAGCATGAATGAGTTGGTCACGCTGAACCCAGTGTCATGTGGCTGGTTTGACTCCATTGTATTTGACCTCTGTGTACCCGGGTTGTTTAGTTGGAATTGATAGCTCTTTCTTTACATGCGAACCATTCTTGACAAATTTAGACAACATATGATATTCTAAAAATTGGATGGATCAGGTTCTAACGAATTGTAGAAAACACTTGTGAACTTGAGTAGTGCACCTAAAACTCAGGCGGTGCCCTGTTGTGGTGGAGGTATTAGTATTCTGAGAAAGTCATACTATTTTATGCACACTACATGATCATATTTTCTTGTTTCGACAGTTGCAATGCTTGAAAATATATATTATTTAATTATATGTGTATTAGCTTAGGATTTATTTCATATTTTTATTAGAATCTCATGTCATATCATTCATGATGTTTGTGGGTATCATCCCTGAAAACCCTCACGAGATAATACTCGTCCACTAGGGTAACCTAGGGGTTTAACGGCTTGTTGCACGTGCTAAGTGCAATCGTGATTAAGTGGGTACATATCTTAGTTTTATGTCTTCAGCTTCAATAAAAATTCATAGGTTAAACCACACCTTTTGTACTCTCATTTTATTATTTGCTCGTTAATTGCTAGAGACTAGCAATAAGCTAGTTGGGGGATGTGATGAGAGCACAAAAGTGCGATCTACACATCACTTAAATTAGTATTATTGCTAACAAATAATGATAAAAGTGTTGTATTAATTTTATTTGGCACAGATTTTCGTAAATCAGAGTTTAAATGTGCATTTGGTACAAATTGGGATGATGCATGACCCCAAACCTGATCATGTTGGAGCACATTTGCACTCGTGCAGCGCATGTCTACACCCGTCCACTTCGTCGCAGTTTCATTCTTCCGCGAAGCATCCTCTGTTTTCGGATTTCTTCCCCCACCAGCGTGTCATCTGAATCCCAGCCGCCCGTTTGTGATTCTCCCGCTCCATCCGTGCGTTTACAGCATCTTCCAGGGCCTGCACATCCTGACTTCATCCCGCGATGCATCACAACATCGCCAGCAACCCATGCGTCTGACTGATCCTCCGCATCAGATTCTTCCGTGTGGCCAGCTTCCGAATCCAGCATCCCGCGATCACCTCCCAGATTTCAGGATCCCATGCATCTAGCTTCCGGATCCGTGATCTGATCTTCCACACCCGTCCTCAGCTTCCCAGCTATTCGTGATGGTTTTCTTCCATCTCCACGTGCATCCAGCCTTCCGTCCGCATTCACAGAGCGGATTAGCGCCCATCTTCCGCAATCCATCCTTTCGTTACCATCTCCAGCGATGCATCCATTCCATGCGCCCCTTCCGAATTAGCTTCCGGATTTGTAATCCATCAGTCCGCTCCTCCTCGTGAACGCACGCCTCTTCCGCGATCCCAGCACTCTCCCAACGTCATAGCAGGACCTGCGGCCGAGAATCCTTGATCCCGTGTCCGAGCATCCTGCGGCCAGCCGGGATGCGCATCCCGGACGACCTCCTTCTCCCAGCAAAATTCCAGCATCCTTAGTTTGGAATTTTTGGTTTTGATTTGTGAGGAAGTTTTGTTTTTGGGAGATGTTTCATTGTATAAAAAGGGAGGGAGTCAGCGAGCGAGCAGAGGGGGGGGGGGCTCTCTCTCACGGACGTGGTTCTAGTTCCCACACAAAAAAACAGAGGATCACTCTCATTCTAGAAAAAAATAAAGAGAAGGGAAGAAAGAAAGAAACAGGGTATGCCCTGTTTCCGAAAAGAAAAAGAAAAAGAAAACAAAGAGGAGGTGATGTTTGTAATGGCCGGCTAACTCCCTTAGCAAAGGGTGATGGATGAACCCTTGTCATGTTGCTTTCATCAAGTACACTCTAAACTTTTATTCTAATTGATTTATATCCATTGGTATGTTTGGATTCTTGCATATTTATTTATTAGATAGATCTTGTATGGTTTATATATATTGATGCATGGATTGTTTCGATGTTTGATTTATCGTAGACGTAACCGGCACGATAAATACTTGGATGTTGAATTCATATTTTCAGATTATATACTCCATGATTAGAACTAATCTATCATATTAATCCTTAATCAAGAATCGCCGAGTTTATTTATTGAAAGTAATATTGTCAAGGAGGATTTCGGATCCCTAGCCTTCTCTATATTCTTGAACTTTGTTTAATTACCTATTATTCTCTGCTTTTAATTTCTAAAAATCAACTAAAAATTACATCTAAAATTACGCTAATAATACCTATACCGTTCCCTGAGGATTCGACCTCGGACTTCCGAGTTTTACTGCTTGTGCGATTCTCCTGCACTTGAAAAAGCAATTTTGCGAATGCATCAATGGTTACTGTATAATTCAATCCCTTTGACTCCTAATGCCTGGATGACTTAGAGCTCACTGTCAACCCTATAATTAGTACATCCATTATGTGATTAACTTTAGATATCCCGTGACTCCTCACTGGGATTACCCTGGCTAAGATTTTACTAAATTAATCACAAGACATTATCTCCTGTTTTCAGGAGGGGTCAATTCCATCTCGACTCACAACTGACTACGCAAGTACTTGACTACACCTAGTGACCTTCCTTCATTGAATTAGAAATCCAAGTAGTCCGGTACCAAAGTACAATGAGTTGCTTGCTAGTCACAGGTTGCGGTCTCAAGTCAAAGGGCCAAACTTATACCCATATCCACTTGGAACATCTCTTGACAGTAGAGCGTTCCAAAATTGGTCACGTTCAGTGAAATGTACTCCTACACTTCACTGTGTGGCATACCAGTGTCTCCACACTCCTTGGTTAAGAGGACAACCAACGTATATGTCACACAACGACCTAATCTCGATAATGCTGTCATCCTTGTAACAACATATCATTTGGTCGCGAACTAGTTTAAGGACTCGAAGATAAATCCTCCTTTATCATTAATAAGTCCTAAGGACTTCATCATATAAGAGTTCATTTGAAGATGTAAAATGATGAATAATGCCAAAAAATATTTTATTGATTTGTCAATTCATTTACAAAATTCAATCATCAACATGCTGACGATTGACATTTAGGATACAATTCCCAACAACTCCTACTTAGCCTAAAGCCAATTGGCATAGTATCTAATACCCATCTTCGACTTGTGTTCGTTGAACTCTTTGATGTCGAGGACTTTGGTAAATGGGTCAGCCAGATTTTCTTTTGTGTCGATCTTCTGAAGATCAATATCACCTCGTTCGACGATTTCTCGAACCAAGTGGTAGCGACGTAGAATATGCTTGGTCCACTGATGTGCTTTGGGTTCTCTTGCTTGAGCTATGGCTCCAGTATTATCACAAAATACAGGCACTGGACCATCAATGGAGAGTGTCACTCCAAGCTCGGTGATGAACTTCTTTAACCATACAGCTT
Organism: Phoenix dactylifera; assembly: GCF_051530095.1. Lineage (NCBI taxonomy): Eukaryota > Viridiplantae > Streptophyta > Magnoliopsida > Arecales > Arecaceae > Phoenix > Phoenix dactylifera. The sequence continues at coordinate 32,498,475 of NC_143193.1, read as the reverse complement.
CCTTGGCGGCATCAGATGCTGCGATATATTTTGCTTCACTTGTAGAATCTGCCACTGTATGTTGCTTGAAACTCTTCTAGCAGATGACCCCACCTTTAAGAGTAAATATATATCTCGACACGCTCTTGCTATCATCTTGATCTGACTGAAAACTTGAGTCGATATATCCCTCAAGTTTTAAGTCAGAATCACCGTAAACAAGCCACTGATCTTTAGTATTTCTCAAATACTTAAGGATGGTTTTTACAACCTTCCAGTGGTTGCTACCTGGATCAGACTGGTATTTGCTCACTACTCCTAGTGAGTATGCCATGTCTGGTCTAGTACATGTCATGGCATACATTATAGATCCCACTGTCGAAGCATATGGAATTTTATCCATACTCTCTCTTTCTTGAGGGATTGTCGGACAATCCCTCTTAGAGAGGTTAATTCCATGGTCCATCGAAAGATAGCCTTTCTTGAAATTAATCATACTGAACCTCTTCAGTATAGTATCAATATATGTGGATTGGGATAATCCAAGCAATCCCTAGGATGTAAGATGCTTCTCCCAAATCCTTCATGGCAAATTGAGATGATAGCCAAACCTTTATTCCTTGTAATGCAGGAATGTCATTTTCGATTAGAAGAATGTCATCCATATACAAAACAAGAAATATAATAACTGAACCATTTGTCCATTTATAAATGCAAGGTTCCTCTTCATTCTTAATGAAGCCATACGATTTGTGTTAGATGTATGCCCTAAAAGCCAATCTGGCTGACACATTATTAATTCTGGAACATAATTTTGTACTTGACTTTATTATTATTGAATAAATAAAAGGCATCTTTTTCATTCATATTGTTAATATGTCTATGAATCGTCCATGGAATTAATAAGATGATGATGCATATTCTCAAGAGTTGAGAATTTGAGCCATGCATCATTGGTGATTAATTTCTAAATGCTCCTGATCGATGGATCATCGCGAGGACGGTGATCTATCCGATGAGATCAGTGCACACATTGCTTTCCTTGTGGATGGACGAGACTCAAGTCCACGGTGTGGGGACACTGAAGTAATAGTGCAAGTGCTTGTTAGAGAACAAGGGTACTGAGCGTGACCAAGATAAGAAGTCACTTGGATGTCTATCCACTCGTCTGTGACTTGCTTGATGTTGCAGTAGTGTAACTGGTCCTTTGACCTGCGGTGCTTCGACTACTCACAGTGAGGTTATTGTATTTTGACTGTACATATTCATGGTCTCTAGACATATGGGTCCATGCAGTATAGATTGGCTGCAGTAGGTTCACTGTAGGAATAAGGTGTGCACCTATATGGAATCTATCGATCTTGATAGATAAGAAGAGATCCTATATGATTTATAAGACTGAGTTCGTAAGACCTCGGTCGGAACAGTATACACAGTGGAGAAAGAGTTTTCCACTCTCGAACTTAAGTCGAATAAATCTTGACATATGACAGACGATGGGATTTGACAAGTTGTCTATGACCTCCGTCCTGTAGGGATCCACGATAGAAGGACTGTATCATATGATATCTGCACCTAGAGGTTCATTATTCCATTCTGCTGGGTAGCCACTACATGCTGCTAGGTGTCATTGGTGGATGGTGAGACTCACAGGGAATATCTTGATGATCGATAAATCCCGATGAGTTGAGTTGGAACTGTTCCAACCCATTGAAAGAAGTTTTCAATGATATTGTGATAGAGATCACAATATATCTCACTACCACTCAGAATAGAATCTATGGGATCACACACACTAGAGGTATTGACCGATCCGATGGTTGAATTGTGATTACGAATCACGAGTAATCAATTCGATTGATAATCAGTTGAAGAAGGAACAATAGGAATTAATTAATTGGACTTAAACACGAATCCTACTTGGAGTAGGATTCTTGGAGTCCTAATTGGATTAGGACTGGGAGTCCTACTTAGAGTAGGATTCCTACAATCCTAATTAAATTAGAATTTTGAATCCAACTTGGATTCCTACTTAGAGTAGGATTCCTAGAAGTCCTAATTAGATTAGGACTTCGGATTCAAATTAGAGTCCTAATCGGATTAGGACTAAAATTAAATAAGTTCTAATCGGATTAAAATTTTTTAAGTCTTAATTAATTATTAATTTAATGAAATAAAATGACTCATAATTGGATTAGGATTGAAGGGTTCAATTGAGTCATAATTCGTATTGAGTTCTAATTTGATTAGGACTTGATCAAACCCAAAATTGGTTTAACCTTGGACTAAGCCTAATTAGATTAGGATTTAGCCACAAGAAGACCTCCTAATCCTCCTTAAAGGAGGACTAGGGTTAACCAAGAGGAAGGGGCACACGTCCCTCCTCTTTTTCTCCTTGGTGCGGCAAAGCAAAGAGAGGCCGGCGCCCCTCTTGGAAATTAGTCTGGAGCTCCTAAAAGTTAGGAGCTCCACAAGCTATTTAAAGGGATCAAGGGGCACAAGATGAAGATCTGATCTTTCTAATTATTTCAAAAGTTTTTAATCCTAATTTATCTACGAACGATTTTTGAATAATGTTCATGAGATGAACATTGATCCCGCGCATGCCACTTCCGCTGCCATCTGAAATTTTTAAAAAAATTTCTACGGCATGGGCAGGTTCCTAACAATTTGATCATCTTATCAAATCATATGTTCCAACTCCGTGAAGCTTGCTTTAATCCATAAATGGATTTTTGAAGCTTGCACACCTTAGACTCATCTGCAGATATAAAACCTTCAGGTTGCATCATATATAGCTCCTCTTCTAAATCTCCATTTAGAAAAGCGGTCTTTACATCCATTTGTCAGATTTCATGATCTAAGTGCGCTGCTATCGCAAGCATAATCCGAATGGACTTGAGCATTGCCACAAAAGAAAACGTCTCATCATAGTCAATACCATAACGTTGACGATATCCTTTGGCAACCAGACGGGCTTTATAGGTTTCTACCTTTCCGTCTGTGCCCTGTTTTTTTTGAAAATCCACTTACACCCTATGGGTTTAATCCCTTGGGGTGGGTCAACTAATATCCATATATCATTGACTTTCATAGATTTCATTTCGGATTGCATTGCTCCAAGCCATGCATCAGAGTCATGCCTCTGCATAGCATCCATATAGGTGATAAGATCCTCATCGTTTTTATCAAGTTCGACAAGATCCTCGTCCCAAACCAAGAAACTGTAGTATCTATCCGGATGACATGATACTCTACCTGATCGCCTTAATGGTGCATCTAAGATGGGTTCTGGATCTGATCTAATCAAATCCGACTCAACTGGTTCAGTAGATGGTGTTGGATCTTCTACGTGTTGAACTTCTCTAAGCTCAACATTAGAGCTTTTTGATCCTTCACCAAAGAATCCTTCTCTAAGAAAATTGCTCTATTGCTTACGATCAACTTTTATTCTTCAGCAAAGAAGAAGTAATATCCTTTAGTTTCTTTAGAGTAACCGATAAAAAAACATTTGTTAGACTTGGGTTCAAGTTTATCTATTTTCAAACGTTTGACGTATGTCGGACACCCCCAAACCCTAAGGTGAGAGAGCATTGGCTTACGTCCAGTCCACATCTCATTGGTGTTTTATTTACAGACTTACTTGGAACCTTATTTAGAACGTAGCAGGCTGACTCAAATGCATATCCCCAAAAGAATATGGGCAGACTCGCAAACCCCATCATGGATCGAACCATGTCTAACAGAGTTCGATTTCTCCTTTCTGATATGCCGTTATACTGCGGTGTACCAGAAGAAATCCATTGGGAAAGAATTCCATTCTCTCCCAGATATGTCAAAAACTCATTGAAAAGGTATTCACCCCCTCAATCTAATCGAAGAGTTTTAATATTCTTTCCAGTTTGTTTTTATATTTCATTACGATACAATTTGAACATTTTAAATGCTTCAGATTTATCTCTCATTAAATAGACATAATTATACCTCGAAAGGTCGTCTGTAAACGTAATAAAATATGAATACCCACCCCTAGCATCTGTGCTCATTGGCCCACATACATCAGAATGTACAAGGGTCAATAAGTCACTAGCTCGTTCACCTTTTTTGGTAAAAGGTGATTTGGTCATCTTACCAAGAAGACATGACTCACAGGTTGTCAATGATTCACAATCATTAATATTGAGGATTTCTTCTTTACTTAACCTGTTCATCCTGTTCTTGTTAATATGACCTAGCTTATGATGCCAAAGGTAGACATCCGTGACATTATCTATTATAAGGCGCTTACTTGACGTGTACATTACATTAACAGGTTGTGATAACAAGTGGATGCCATTGCTCAATCGTTCATTCATTAGAGTAACACCATTCATAATGATATCACAAGAACATTTCTTTATTGAAATTTTATAACCGTTCATGGCCAAAAGGCCTACGGAAATTACATTCAATAAGAACGTAGAATAATAGCGACAATCACTCAAGACAACTACATGAGAATTGAAAACAAGTTTGAGATTTCCTAAAGCTAGAACTGGAACAGATCTTCCTGAAGTCCTTGCAACAAATTGCATATATTAAACGGACTTCCAGTATCTAATACCCAGGTCGAATTATCACATATAGAGAAATTACAAGATGTTATCATATAAATACCTTGATCAGCAACTGATTGCCTTTTTCTCTTGCTTGGCCTGTTCGGGTCAAGTGAGGTACGATACTGAGGACAATTCCTCTTCCAATGCCCCTGCTTTTTACAATAGAAGCATTCTGCCTGACTTTGGTCATCTTTAATCTTTTTGGTCTGACTATGCTGAGTTTTCAGCTTTCTATACCAATTATTGAAGTTGGGACCAGTCAACTTGTCATTATCCAATAATGAGCGAAGTGACAAACTTGTGGCCATTTCTACATAAAAAAAAATTTGGTTATTAGTATATGAATTGACTAAATATAGTAGACTTGGACTTTAGTCTAAAGATACTCCCACTATTTTATACAAATTGGTAGCCTCTACCTCCAATTCGAAAAATTACTCTTAATTCTTTAGTGGGCACTAGAACCCAATAGATCGTATATATGCTCGAGTGTAGCTCGGCCAACCCATATGCACCTATTGGTAGGTTCTTAACCAATTGCTTCACCATGCAACTTCTAGTGATGATTTTGCCCTACGTTCTTCAGCAGGCGTGTGGCGCCTCCACCGAATATCCTAGTTAGGTCCAACCATTAAATGATAAGGTTTATTCTAATCAACTAATAGACGACCAAGCCCGAGTATGGCTCAGCTTACCTGACCGCCTATTAAAAATATACTCAACTCATCATATATTGAATGACAATTCCAATGCTTGATAAGTACCAGGCGTGTCGCGCCTCCAATAATTATCAAAACATTGGACCCATTATCATTCAACTTAATGGGAGGCTATGATCTAGGTATCCCCATAACTATTTCATTTTAAGGACCTAGTAATTTTAGAGGATTTCATAATTAGGATAGATAAGAAGATTCGGTCAGTCTAATTTCTCCCACTGACTTCACCAAATCATATTAGACTCAAACCGGTTAAGGAGGCACCTAAATCAGTCAAACTGAATTTTCTTATAGGCATGGGCTAAATCGAATCATTAAGTGATCCAATCAAAATGTGATTGACCATGTCGGCCAGGTAAGTGAGATCGGTGGAAGGGATATGTCATTAACTCGACAAAGACGAATCAGTGCGAGTAGCTCCCAATTAAAAATCACATGTCAAAACTGCCAAACTTACCTTAGACACCGACTGGTTAATCAATTTCGATTTGATTACTCAAATGACTCGGGTTACACCTCTGAGCCTAAATCAAGTTCCATCTTGGTCTAATCAAAGACATGGACTTGATCCATCTACAACTATTGTAAATTGAATTTACCTAGAATTTTCTTGACCTAATCTAATTACTACTTAATTAGATTTTATCAATTAATTCTATTTGTCCATATATGATTCTAACCTTAGGTCTAACCCAATCCTAGGAACTTGATTCAAGCTAACCCATATGTCCAAAGAATTATGCAATGTCAATTAATTGAGTTACAATTCTATTTCATAACATTTAATTCTCAATTAAGTTTAGACTTATGAAAGTTTTGATCATTGTATATTTCTTTTTAATTACATATTAATTTCAATCTTTTAGTTCTTAAAACATATTTTTAGATCTGAGTTTTTGTAATTAATCACATGTAATCAGATTTAATTCATGTTTAAGTCATTATGTTTTATATTCATGCATCATATATACATAACAACATGAATTAATACAAACAACATACATCTTATGTATTTGTTTTTTCACTTTTATTTTTAGATCTGATTTGTTCATTAAAATCAGAGATCATATGAATCATAAACTTTATTTAGATCTAATCTAAATAATATTATGATTTCAGATTTATTCATGTTACTAATCCAAACACTAACATGCATCATATGCATCCAAAATTTCAGATCTACTTAATCATGCATAATCAGCAATTTAATCAATCATAAAAAGCACTTTAGATCTAATCTAAGCATGCTCATGATTTCAGATTTAATTGCAAGAATTAAAACATAAAAGTTTAAACATAAACCTGGCTCTGATACTACTGAAAGTGAATCTTAGGTTCTTCGGTGTTAGGCATGCTAAAATATTTTTTTTGAAAACCATGGCTGAACCTGATCGGGTTGCCTACGTACCCCTTCATAAGGGGGATCAAGCCATACATAGTTCTTTTTAAGTTTCAAAAATGCAGCGAAAAAATCGAATCAAACAATTTAATTCATGCATGCTTACAAGATCAAATTTAGAAATCAGCACCTTAAGAACACATAGGATTATGTTGGAATCGTTTAAACAATTATACTAAAATTTTCATGCATGATTAACTATCAGATCTGAAACTTAAGACTCTATTCCAATTAATCTCCGAATATTCATCGAATGAATTCTGAAGATATCTCCGTGAGGAGCCCCAAAAGAGGGTAAAACCTCGAGGAATCGGACCTAGATCTTGACACCATAATAAATGATTAATACTAGATTAATACCTTTTATGATAGATGAAAGTTGTGGATCTGATCCTTGACTTCGCAGCCACGCACACGAATGGCCTCTACGAGAAGTACACACGAAGTTTCTGGAGAGATCTGATCGGTTCTTTCAATTTCGAAAATAAACCACGCAATAGCACGTATCCTGTAGGATAGTGATTACGGGTGTCGGTCCACAGGGATTGGAGACAAGTTATTTTTCTTTTAAAAATAAATCAAGAAGAAGAGTTTGCTAACTTAATTATACTGAATTAATCTATGAGTGCGAATTGGAGTTTATCAGAGTAGAGGGATCTAGGGTTTGGAATCCACCGCATAGCATTGCATTAGGGGCTGTGTTCTTAATTTTTATCTTTTGGAGAGGCATGCAAATTGGCTACAAGCCTTTTAAAATAAAAACATAAAGAGTTTTAGGAAGATCCATCTTCGGTATAGCATGAAGTGTCTACTTAAGTATGCTAATCTAGGGTGTAGCACATCTCATCTTCCTAGGCATGGATCATCTTAGACTACTTTAGCAAACATGAATAGTAAATGGCATGCTCAAGGTTTAAACATCATAAAATAATTTTTCATTGAGAATGAGAATTTAAACAAACTCCAAAAAGATTAAAAGAGTAAGAACTACAATGCCCTGTTACATTGCTAGGGCTTCATCCAGCCCTAGACTAGATGCTCAGCCGCGCATGGCTTCCGGACGGCCTTCCGTCTTCATATAAAAATCTTCCGCTACCGCTATTCCCAAAATACCCAAAATATTCTCTCCCCCCTCCTTTTCTTTTCTTTTCTTTTCTCCCGGCTGGTGGCTTCTTTTCTTCACCGAAACAGGGGTCTCCCCTGTTTCTTTCTTCTCCACCGAGCCCCCCCCAGCCGATGGCCACCCTCCTCCTTTTATAGCTATCCGGAGTGCTCATTTGGGGAGGGAGAAGAGATCACGGGTGGCTGATTCCGAGGCGTGATACCGGAGGGCAGATCGCGGACGAAGACGTTGAGAAATGGGAGGCTGGGTTGTGGGCTGTAGATCCGTGGAGCGGCTGGGTCTCGGCGTGATCCGTGGAGCGGTTGGGGCGCAATGCTGGGAGGAGCGGAAGAAGAAGGTGGCCGGATCCATGGCGTGATACGCTGGGAGAATGGCTGGATCTCGGGTGACGACGTGGACGACGCTAGAGACGGATGCCGACGGCTGGGATCGCGGAGGAGTGGTCGCTGGCTGCACCGGCGGATGGCGGAATACTCGGGGATGAAGACGATGCCGTGAATCTCGGCTGCTGGGAGGGGCTGATCGGAGGATCGATGGGAGGACGCCATGGACGGCCGTGATGCGCTGCGGGAGGAAGAAGATAAACAGTGGATTCTCAATTTTTTTATTTTTTTATTTTTTTATTTATTATGTATTATTTATTTTTTTTCTCTAACACTGTTCACATGAACAGTGTTTTCACGAACACTGTTCATATGAACAGTGTTTTCGGCATTTTGTTTTTTTTTTATTTATTTTTAACACTATTCTTATGAACAGTGTTTGAACCGGACACTATTCATATGAACAGTGAATCGTGAATATTTAGTTATTATTATTATTATAAATTTTATATGAAGGCAGATAACGAATTGGTTGAGAATTGACTTTGGGTTTGAGGTGGGTTATGATGGTTGACTTGTCCTTGAGCCCATTGTCATTTAAATTTAATTCTTGCTAAGCTGCTTCAGATCGAACTCGACCAGACACGACTAAAAACCGGACCGTGACCTAATAAAAAGGGTTAATCAAACCTTTGCCGCATACATAATTAATTATAACTTTCGGTCGAATCAGGACCAAAACCCATTTAATTATAACCTTAGCTTGATTACAACTCCATCAGGTTACCAAATCGGGTCAACACAATCTCCTCCTTATATGTTTTCATGAAAGATTATAACCAGGAGAGAGACAAGTTTAGAGTCTGTTTTGAGAAAAGAATTATTTACCTCTTACCATATTTTAAATTCATTTCAATGTTTATTTAATTTTATGGTAAAATATATATTTATCAGTTTAAAAACATTGATAAGTGTTATGGAAAGATAAGTAAATTATAGATTATTAAGCACTTATCAAGATCCAATCCTGCGGAAGTGCTAGCTTGCGTAGAATTTCTTGAGGCCGAAATTTGATCTTCCCAACGCTATCAACTTTTGATCCGCCTTCTTGGAAGAACTTGGAGGAAAGGTTTAGAGGGATAAAAGAGGACTTAGATCTGATCTAAAGACTCTTATCAGGGACCCCTAAACCTAATGGCGTGATGGACTTAGAGGAGGAAGAAGTCGGCTAGATTGAATGCAGAATTTTTCCATGCATGAACTAGGGTTCCTCTCTTTTCTTTCTCCTTTTTTTTCTTCTTTTTCTCTCTTTTTTTCTTGAATTCGACCACCAGCTGATGGAGGTCCTTTTAATATTGCTATCCCCTCTAACTTCATGCCAATCTAGCTAGATGTATGCCCTAGAAGCCAATCTAGCTGATACATTATTAATTCTAGAACATAAATTTGTATTTGACTTTATTATTATTGAATAATAAATGGGCATCTTTTTCATTCATATTGTTTATGTGTCTATGAATCGTCCAAAAAATTAATAAGATGATGATAGACATTCTCAAGAGTTGAGAATTTGAGCCATGTATCATTGGTGATGAATTTCTAAATGCTCCTGATCAGTGGATCATCACGAGGACGGTGATCGATCCGATGAGATCAGTGCACATATCGCTTTCCTTATGGATGGACGAGACTCGAGTTCACAGTATAGAGATACTAAAGTGATAGTGCAGGTGCTTGTTAGAGAACAAGGGTACTGAGCGTGACCAAGATAAGAAATCGCTTGGATGTCTATCCACTCGTCAGCGACTTACTTGATGTTGCAGTAGTATGACTGGTCCTTTGACCTGCAGTGCTTTGGCTACTCACAGTGAGGTTATTATAGTTTGACTACACATATACATGGTTTCTAGTCATATGGGTCCTTGTAGTGTAGATTGGCTACAATAGGTTCACTATAGGAGCAGGGTATGCACCTACATGAAATCTATCGATCTTGATAGATGAGGAGTGATCCTATGTAATTTATTAGACTGAGTTCTAAGACCTTGGCCAGGGCAGTATATACGGTGGAGAAAGAGTTTTCAACTCTCGAACTCAAGTCGAATAAATCTAGATATATGACAGACGACGGGATTTGACAAGTTATCCATGACCTCCGGTCTGTACGGATCCACGATAGAAGGACTGTATCATACGATAACTGCACCTAGAGGTTCATCATTCCATTCTACTGGGTTGCCACTACATGCTGCTAGGTGTTATTGGTGGATGGTGAGACTCATAGGGACCATCTTGATGGTCGATGATTCCTGATGAGTTGAGTTGAAATTGTTTCAACCCATTGAAAGAAGTTTTCAATGATATTATGATAGAGATCGCAATATATCTCACTACCAGTCAGAATAGAATCTATGGGGTCACACACATTAGAGGTATTGACCGGTCCGATGGTTGAATTGTGATTGGGAATCACAAATAATCAATTTGATTGATAATTGGTTAAACCGCTAAGAGTTAGTGAGTTGAAGAAGGAATAATTGCAATCGGATTGCAATTTAATTTAATTAATTGGATTTAATTAATTGGACTTGATCATGAGTCCTACTTAGAGTAGGATCCTTGAAGTCCTAATTGGATTAGGATTTCAAATTAAATTAGAGTCCTACTTGGAGTAGAATTTCTAAAATCCTAATTGGTTTAGGGCTGAAATTTAAGTAGTCCTAATTAGATTAGGAGTTCTTAAGTCCTAATTAATTTTAATCTAATTAATCAAATGACTCCTAATTGGATTAGGATTGAAGAGTTCAATTGAGTCATGGTTCAATTAAATTCTAATTGGATTAGGATTTGGATGAATTAAATTGGGTACACTTAATCCTATTTTGAATAAGATTGGACCTAGAACTAGTCCTAACCCAATCCCCACTTAATTTGATTAAGTGGGGCCAACCATATGGGAAAACTCCCTTGGCTGCATGCGTGAGGGAAAAAGGAGGGGCTACGCCCCTCCTCATTTGAATTGGAAATGGGATAAAGATGAGCTCCTAAAATTTAAGAGCTCATCTCTATCTAAACACCTTATAAGAAAGGGGCTTCAAGGGGCTACGAAAATTAGATGAAAAATCACCTCCTTTCAGTCGTGAACACCTCTCTTCCATTCCTCCATTGATCAGCAAGCAAAAAAGGGGAATAGGAAGCCTTGGCGTGGCCTTCTTCCTCCTCTTTTTGGTTCTAGCGCAAGGAAAAAGAAAAGGCTGCGAAGGGCCTTGTTTTCTTCTTCCTAGATCTTTCCTTCTTCCTCATCCTCTCAAGGCAATCAAAGGTTGATTCAAAAGAGAGGACTTCAGCCATCAATAGCCTTCTCTGCAAGGGAGCTAGCACCTCAGGGAGATCCAAAAACTTCGATCGGTGCTTTGCCTCGTGTGGATACCCGTAGAGGTCGGACGCGTGTGCGGCTTCCATTGAACCTTCATCAAATACCACGTAAATCAGATTTGCAGAGACCATCTACCCGCACAAGGTGAAGATCTGATCTTCTTAATGATTTTAAAATGGTTTATAAGAATTTAATCCTAATCTATCTACAAACGACGATTTTAAAATACGTTCATGCGATGAACGGGATCTTGCATGCCTTTCGCTGCAGATCTGAAAATTTTTTGAAATTTTCTGCGGCATGTGACAGATCCTATCAGTGGTATCAGAGCCATGGTTATGTAGATTAAGATTAGAATTAAATTTTTAAAGATATTTTAGATCTGAAATTTAAAGGATAATGCTTGCTGAAATTTACTGCATGTAGAATTTCAGCTTGCTGATTTTTCTGCATGCTGATTTTTAGATGCTTAGATTAATGATTCTAATACTTTGATAATGTGATTACAAATATTTAGAATTATATCTTGCATAATCAGCAAGTCATGAGATGAAATAATCAGTTAAATTACAGATCTGAAAATAATATTTATGCATGAGATGCGTATGGTGATGAAATAATCAGTTAAATTATAGATCTGAAAATAATATTTATGCATTAAATTCATGTATTAGAGACCTGCGAGTCTCATGAAAAGGGTTGTAATTTATTCCTTAATTTTATTTAATTTTTTAAAGCAATCTGGGATGTAATCTATGATGTGTGTTGCACGTCGATGGTTGATCGATATGTACATCAACAAGCTCAACATGCGCGGATCGAGATCAAAGATTGATTGAAGATGGATCAAGGAGTTGATCACAATTGGACCTAGGGATCAAGATCGAGTCAAGAGTTGAAGACGATCAAACCAATTGATGTGCATGTGCTTGTAAAAATGACCCCATCCTGGATCCATGATCATCACCATTTAAATTTATTTGTTGATAAATGCTTGGATGTTTAATGCTTATGTCTATGCGGGTAGATATATATTTGCATGAGATGTGAATAATCGATCGAGAGAGACCTAAATACAAATCTCCTCAATCAGTCGAGAGTGAACCAATATGAGCTAATCATATTAGATTAATTGATATAATTGGTGTCTAGGCAAGCCTACAAGGTGGTTACTTAATTAGGACCTTACTCTCTGAGTAAGGGGAGCCTCCCATCTGCTTATCTGGCCAATTGTTCGATTATCTCTTATGAAGAATTCAAGTTGCAAACACTAAGACATGATTTCACAATATTAAGTCCATAGGTCTTCCACCGTAGTAGAGCTGCTAAAGTCTTTTCGGTGTTGATTTGTCTCGGCTGGACACAGTGGGCAAGTTGCATTGGGGGACTGGACCTCTCTATTAGACACGAGATGTTGCGAGGTAAAGGTGGGGTTGGGCACCAATAACTGTTTGGTGAGGATCCAATGACGACTTTATTTTTGCGGTTATACGGTGGGTTTGACTTAATTAAGTAATGGGTCCAATAACTGTTAGGTGAGATCTTCATGACTTAGAGACCAAATACCACCGCAATTTGCTTAAGAAGCATTGTACAAGAGTTGTACACTCATCCATTTGTATGCCACCAATAACTGTTAGGTGAGACAGCATGTAAATCGGTGAGACCGCAGTACCCACTAGAAATCCTAGTCGCGTAGAATTTTCGTTTCTCCATCATGGGAGTATGAGGGATTCGAAAAAATAGTGGAAGTGCATTTATTCTAAAAGATCCTAGAATAAATTATGATCAAGTACAAAGTCTAACTAGAATCGTTACTCTCTACAGATCACAATGTCAGCTTCGAACCCTTTGACCCGTATCCTTGAAACCAACAGACTGACCGGAACCAATTACAAAGACTGGCTTAGAAACCTCAAAATTGCTCTGAGTTGCGAGAAAATAGGCTATGTGCTCGAGAATAATATCCCAGGCTACCATCACTCCGACCGATGAACAGTGTGAGACGCATGAAAAATGGACGGACGATGACATTAGGGTCAAGTGCTACATCATGGCATCCATAACTAATGAACTCCAATGCCAGCATGAGAATATGAAGACTGTTAGGGAGATAATGGCACACCTGCAAGAGTTGTATGGTAAGTAGGGCCGCACTGCATGCTTTGAAGTGTCCAAGAGGCTCTTCAAGGCAAAGATGCGCGAGGGGTAGTCTGTCCATGATCACTGTCTGACTATGATCAAGGACCTAGAGGAGCTTGAGAAGCTCGGTATGACCATGCATAAGAAATTGCAAATAGATCTGATCCATGCAATCCCTTCCTGATTCATTTGGGCAGTTTATAGTAAACTACCATATGAAAAATTGAATGCACTAAGACCGAATTGTTGAATATGTTGGTAACTGCTGAAGGGGCCTTGAAAGGTTCAAGGGGCTCTATTTTTACTGGTGAGATGACTTCTGGTTCCAAGAGAAAGTCTACTTGGAAGAAAAAGAAGCCTGCAAAGAAACAGAAGAAAGACAAGAAGCCAAAGAAGGAAGTTCATAAGAAAGAGGCTAATGACAAAGGAAAATGTTTCCACTGCAACGTCGACGGCCACTGGAAAAGAAACTGCCCTTCATACCTCGAGAGCCTGAAGAACAAAAAGGACACACCTTCAGAAGGTCTGTTAGACTTGCTCGTAATTGAAACTAACCTTACGGTTTCTTCTACTTCTAGTTGGGTTATAGATTCTGGTTCTAGTGCTCATTTGTGCACTACTATGCAGGGTCTAAAAAAAAGTAGGAGGCTGGCGGAAGGTGCAGTAACTCTTCGGGTTGGCAACGGGGCAAGAGTTGCTGCTGTTGCTGTGGGCACCTATCATCTGCGACTACCGTCTGATTTTAGTTTATTGCTTAGAGACTGTTATTATGTCCCTGCTGCTAGCAGAAATTTGATTTCTGTTTCAAGTTTAGCATAGGATGGTCATATTTTTACATTTGACAAAGACTGCTGTTCTATTATTTTAGAAATCAATTAGTTGCACGTGGTTTCATGATTGACAGTCTCTATCACTTACATGTCGATGTGTCTGTGAATATGTCTGAGCAAGTAGTGAGTGTCATAGGATCCAAAAGATCCAGAGATGAGATAAACCAGAAGTATTTGTAGCACCTCTGGCTTGGCCATATTGGAGAGGACAGAATGAACAAAATGGAGAAAGATGGACTTCTTGACTCATTGACTTCCGAGTCATATCCAGTTTGTGAGTCCTGTCTTCAAGGAAAAATGGCTAGACTACCTTTTGTTGGACATGGGGAGAGGACCGCTGAAATACTTACCCTAGTTCACATTGAAGTGTGTGGCCCATTTGATGTGCTAACCAGAGGTCGTTATTCGTACTTCATTACCTTTACTGATGATTATTCACGATATGGGTATGTGTATCTTATGAGACACAAATCTGAATCTTTTGAAAAGTTCAAAGAGTTCAGAAATGAAGTAGAAAAACAAACTGAAAAAACCCTTAAGGCTCTTCGATCAGATCGAGGAGGAGAATACCTTAGTGAAGAATTTCGGAACTATCTCAAGGAGAATGGCATAGTCTCACAATGGACGCCTCCGGGTACACCTCAACTCAACGGAATGTCAGAGAGGAGGAATCAGACTCTATTGGATATGGTCCGATCCATGATGAGCTACACTGATTTACCTATATTTCTTTGGGGAGATGCCTTACTTACCGCAATTTACTTATTGAATAGAGTTTCCTCTAAATCCGTTCCTACCACACCGTATGAGATATGGCATGGTAAGAAGCCGAGTCTTGGTCATCTCAAGATTTGGAGATGTCCAGCCCAGTCAAGCGACTACAGGCGGACAAGTTAGAGCCTAGGACCATAAATGCTCGTTTTATAGGATATCCTAAAGGGTCATTAGGATACAATTTTTACGTCTCAGAGGATCACAATGTATTTGTGAGCCGATATGCCATCTTCTTGGAAAAACAGTTTATCCTTGATAGAGGCAGTGGGAGGAAAATTGAGCTTGAAGAGAGAGTCTCTGAAAAGCAACGAGTCATAGATCCTATAGAAACTATTCAGCCAGTACACGTAGTACCTCGTCCACCTCGTAGATCTAGTAGGGTCTCCCATCCTTCTGATAGATACTTAGGTATGCTTATAGAGGATACCGAGGAAATGTTCCTTATGGAAGATAGGGAACACGTACAGGATCCCAATACCTACAACGAGACGATATCAGATATTGATTCCAAGAAATGGCTGGAAGCCATGAAGTCAGAGATAGACTCCATGTATTCCAACCAAGTCTGGACCTTAGTAGATCGACCAGAAGGTATAGTACCTATTGGGTGTAAATGGATCTACAAAAGAAAGATAGATTCGGATGGAAAGGTAGAGACCTATAAGGCAAGGCTAGTGGCGAAAGGGTATAGTCAGTGCGAAGGCATTGACTATCAGGAGACCTTTTCACCTGTAGCCATGCTGAAATCCATTCGAACATTGCTTGCCATTGCAGCATTTCATGATTATGAAATTTGGCAGATGGATGTGAAAGCTGCTTTCCTGAAAGGGTATCTTAATGAAGATATCTATATGGAGCAGCCTTTGAATTTCACTTCCAGTGATGGAGATCACAAGGTCTGCAAGCTGCAAAGGTCCATCTATGGACTAAAGCAAGCATCTCGGAGTTGGAACACTCGTTTCAATGATACGATCAAATCGTTTGATTTCATCAAGAATGAAGAGGAACCGTATGTTTACAAGAAGGTTAGTGGGAGTGCTGTCGTATTCCTCGTACTGTACGTAGACGACATCCTCCTGATAGGGAATGATATTCCCATGCTAACCTCGGTCAAGGTCTGGTTTTCAAAAGAGTTCTCCATGAAAGACCTTGGGGAAGCATCCTACATTTTGGGGATTAAGGTCTATAGAGATAGATCTAAGAGGATGCTTGGCCTATCACAAAAGATGTACATAGAGGAGGTGCTGAAATGGTTCAGCATGGAAAACTCCAAAATGGGTCTATTACCTCTTAGGCATGGGATTCATCTCTCAAAGAAGATGTGCCCCAACACATCTGAAGAGATTCAACGCATGAGCAGGATCCCTTATGCTTCTGCAATAGGGAGCCTCATGTATGCCATACTGTGTACACGACCTGATATAGCTCTTGCTATGACTGTCACAAGCAGATATCAGTCGAATCCAGGCGAAGAGCACTGGATAGCTGTGAAGAACATTCTTAAGTACTTGAGAAGAACTAAAGATTTGTTCCTGGTCTTTGGAGGAGCATCAGAGTTAAAGGTAGAAGGATACACAGATTCAGAATTCATGACTGATATTGATGATAGAAAATCTACATCTGGATATGTATTCTTGTGCAATGGTGGTACGATAAATTGGAAGAGTTCCAAACAACCGATCATTGCTGATTCTACCATGGAAGCTGAGTATATCGACGTAATAGGTTCACTGTAGGAGTAGGGTATGCACCTACATGGAATCTATTGATCTTGATAGATGAGAAGTGATCCTATGTGATTTATTAGACTGAGTTTTAAGACCTTGGCCAGGG
Source organism: Phoenix dactylifera (assembly GCF_051530095.1). NCBI lineage: Eukaryota > Viridiplantae > Streptophyta > Magnoliopsida > Arecales > Arecaceae > Phoenix > Phoenix dactylifera. Next base: position 32,481,379 of record NC_143193.1, on the reverse strand, counting down.
CAGTATATATAGTGGAGAAAGAGTTTTCTACTCTCGAACTCAAGTCGAATAAATCTAAATATATGACAGACGACGGGGTTTGACGAGTTATCCATGACCTCCAGTCTGTACGGATCCACGATAAAAGGACTGTATCATATGATAACTGCACCTAGAGGTTCATCATTCCATTCTACTGGGTTGCCACTACATGCTGCTAGGTGTCACTGGTGGATGGTGAGACTCATAGGGACCATCTTGATGGTCGATGATCCCTGGTGAGTTGAGTTAAAATTGTTTCAACCCATTGAAAGGAGTTTTCAATGATATTGTGATAGAGATTGCAATATATCTTACTACCAATCAGAATAGAACCTATGGGGTCACACACATTAGAGGTATTGACCGATCCGATGGTTGAATTGTGATTGGGAATCACAAATAATCAATTTGATTGATAATTGGTTAACTCGCTAAGAGTTAGTTTGTTGAAGAAGGAATAATTGCAATCGGATTGCAATTTAATTTAATTAATTGGACTTGATCATGAGTCCTACTTGGATTATGATCCTTGGAGTCCTAATTGGATTAGGATTTCAAATTAAATTAGAGTCCTACTTGGAGTAGGATTTCTAAAGTCCTAATTGGTTTAGGGCTGAAATTTAAGTAGTCCTAATTAGATTAGAAGTTCTTAAGTCCTAATTAATTTTAATCTAATTAATCAAATGACTCCTAATTGGATTAGGATTGAAGAGTTCAATTGAGTCATGGTTCAATTAAATTCTAATTGGATTAGGATTTGGAGGAATTAAATTGGGTGCACTTAATCCTATTTTGAATAGGATTGGACCTAGAACTAGTCCTAACCCAATGCCCACTTAATTTGATTAAGTGGGGCCAACCATATGGGAGAAGAGGGAGGGGCGTACGCCCCTCCCTTGGCTATATGCGTGAGGGAAAAAGGAGGGGCTACGCCCCTCCTCATTTGAATTGGAAATGGGATAGAGATGAGCTCCTAAAATTTAGGAGCTCATCTCTATCTAAACACCTTATAAGAAAGGGGCTTCTAGGGGCTGCAAAAATTAGATGAAAAATCACCTCCTTTCAGCCGTGAACACCTCTCTCCCATTCCTCCATTGATCAACAAGCAAAAAAGGGGAATAGGAAGCCTTGGCGTGGCCTTCTTCCTCCTCTTTTTGGTTCTAGCGCATGGAAAAAGAAAAGGCTGCGAAGGGCCTTGTTTTTTTCTTCCTAGATCTTTCCTTCTTCTTCCTCCTCTCAAGGCAATCAAAGGTTGATTCAAATGAGAGGACTTCAGCCATCAATAGCCTTCTCTGCAAGGGAGCTAGCACTCCGGAGAGATCCAAAAGCTTCGATCGGTGCTTTGCCTCGTATGGATACCCATAGAGGCCGAACGCGTGTGCGGCTTCTATTGAACCTTCATCAAATACCACGTAAATCAGATTTGTGGAGATCATCTACCCGCACAAGGTGAAGATCTGATCTTCTTAATGATTTTAAATAGTTTATAAGAATTTAATCCTAATCTATCTACAAACGACGGTTTTAAAATACGTTCATGCGATGAACGGGATCTTGCATGCCTTCCGCTGCAGATCTAAAATTTTTTTGAAACTTTCTGCGGCATGTGACAGATCCTATTAGCTTTCACCGTAGACCTTCCTTGCCTTGATACCGTGGAAGAAGAGGATTTAGAGGACCCCCTTGCTTCCATGGAGAAGGAAGAAGAAGGGGCTTGGGCATGGAGAAAAGAACTCCTTCTTTCCTTGGACTAGTTGATCTCTTCCTTGGTTCTTCTTTCTTTCTTTCCAACGCTTGGAAGAAGATGAACTTGATCTCCCTTGCTACTGTGGGAGGAAGAGGAGAAGCCTCTTGCTGCCGTGGGAAGGGAGAAGAAGAGAGAAAGGGAGGCGTGGAGAGGAAGAGGAGAGAATTAAAATTATGATGTCTCCGTTGCTACCCTTTTATAGATTGGGTTTAGGGCTTCTTCTAATCTTATTAGGAGTATAGGATAATAACTCACCCTTGGATTAATGCCAAGTGTCCAATTCTTGTGCTCATAGATGCATGACATGTGTCTACTTAATCAATTTCCTATTCGCATTAGGTCTTGATCAATTTCTTAGATAAGCCTAATTCCTAATCAAATTAGGACTTAGGCTAACTCCTAATCACATTAGGATAATTAATTTGGGAGCATGCATCCTACGACGCCATGTGGACTTTAAAGTCCGCATAGTGTGAATACGACGTAAGTCATATTCATTCTATGACGACATGTGGACTTTAAAATCCGCACAAATCCTGGTTTAATCAAATTGACCCAATCATGAATCCAAATCAATTTGGATCGAACCCAATTTGATTTGGCTCATTAAATCAGCCCAATTGCAATCCAATTGCAATCAATTTCACTTAATTCTTCTTCCATTAACTCACTAACACTTAGTGGGTTAATTCAATCACCAATCATATTGATGATTGATTTCTATTATGATTCTAAATCACAATTATGATAGTCTGACTAATTAAATCCTCTATGTGTGTGACCCCATAGGTTCTATTCTGACTGGTAGTGAGACATATTGAGATCTCCATCTCAATATCACTGAAACTCCTTTCAGTGGACTGAAACGATTTCAGTTCTACTCTTAGGATTCACTGATCACTAAGTGAATACCTTCGAGTCTCACAATCCACTAGTGACATCTAGCAGTATGTGGTGGCAACCTAATGGAATGAAATATCTGAACCTCTCAGTGCAGTTAGCATATGATACAGTCCCTCTATCATGGATCCTGACATGACGGAGGTTATGGATAACTCATCAAACTCCATCGTCTGTCATATGTCTAATTTATTTGACTTTCAGTTCGAGATATGGAAAACTCTTTTTCCAAAATATCTAGCCAGAAATTTATCGAACTCATTCTCATAAATCACATAGGATCACTCTTAATCTATCAAGATCGATAGATCCCATCTAGATGCAATCCTATTCCAAAATGAATCTACTACAGCCAATCCGCACTACAAGGATCCGTATGGCTAGGGCCCAAGTTCTCATGCTCGTCAAACTACAACAACCTCACAATGAATAGCTGAGGCATCGCAGGTCAAAGGACCAGTCATACAACTGCAGCATAAGTAGTCACTGACGAGTGGATAGACATCCATGTGACTACTATCTTTGGTCACGCTCAGTACCTTATTCTCTAACAAGTACTTGCATAATCACTCCAGTGTCTCACACCATGGACTCGAGACTCATGATGGATCCATCGATCAAGAGCATTTAGAAATTAATCCCTAATAACACATGCCTCAAATTCTCAACTCTTTGAGAATATGTGTCATCATCTATTAATTTTTTGGATGATTCATGGACCCATACAAACATGAATGAAAAATAAATTGCCCAATCTTATTTATTAATAAGTGTCAAATTACAAATTTATGCCCCAAATTACAAATATGCGTCAGCCACGTTGACTTCTAGGGCATATTTCTAACAATCTTTCACTTGCACTAAAGCCAATCAGACATGTATTTAAGTTCTATTTTCTCAAGATGGACTTCTAATTTCTTCTGACTCAGCTGCTTAGTGAATAGGTTTGCCACGTTATCAGTGGAGTCTACTCTTTGCACCTCTACATACTTCTTTTCGAGGTAGTTGCGAATTAGATGAAATCGCCGCTCTATGTGCTTAGACTTCTGGTGAGACCTCGGCTCCTTAGCCAGTGCTATGGCGCCGTTATTATCACAGAAAAGGATTATGACATCTGATGACATGACTCCTAGCTCTTCGACAAACTTTTTGTATCAGAATGCTTCCTTCGCAACATCCGATGTAGCAATGTACTCTGCTTCCATGGTAGAATCTGCAATAATCGGTTGCTTGGAACTCTTTCAATTTATCGATCTTCCATTGCATAAGAATACATATCCTGATGCAGACTTTCTATCATTAGGGTCAGTCATGAAGTCTGAATCAGTATATCCTTCTACCTTTAACTCTGTGCCTCCCCAAAGACCAAAAACATATCCTCAGTCCTTCTCAAGTACTTAAGGATATTTTTCATAGATATCCAGTGCTCCTCGCCTGGATTCGACTAATATCTGCTCGTGACACTCACAGCATGTGCTATATCAGGTCGAGTACATAGCATGGCATACATGAGGCTCCCTATTGCCGATGCATAAGGGATCCTACTCATGCGCTGAATTTTTTCAGATATTTTGTGGCACATCTTTTTGGAGAGATTTATCCCATGCCTTATGGATAATAATCCCATCTTAGAGTTTTTCATGCTGAACCTCTTCAGCACTTTCTCTATGTACATTTTCTGTGATAGGCCAAGCATCTTCTTAGATCTATCTCTATAAACCTTAATCCCCAAAATATAAGATGCTTCACCTAGGTCTTTCATGGAGAACTTCTTAGACAACCATAACTTGACCGATGTGAGCATTGGAATATCATTCCCAATCAGGAGTATATCATCCACGTACAATACGAGGAATACTATAGCCCTCCCACTGACTTTTTTGTACACACATAGTTCCTCTTCGTTCTTGATGAAATCAAATAATTTGATCACATCATCGAAACGAGTGTTCCAACTCCGAGATACTTGCTTTAGTCCATAAATGAATCTTTGCAGCTTGCAGACCTTGTGATCATCATCACTGGAAGTGAAACCCTGAGGCTATTCGATATAGATATCTTCCTCAAGATATCCATTAAGGAGTGCAGTTTTCACATCCATCTGCCATATCTCATAATCATGATAAGCTGCAATGGCAAGAAACGTTCGAATGGACTTTGTTAGATATATGCCCTAGAAGCTAATCTGGCTGACACATTATAAATTTTAGAACATAATTTTGTACTTGACTTTATCATTATTGAATAATAAATGGGCATATTTTTCATTCATATTGTTTATGTGTCTATGAATCGTCCAAGAAATTAATAAGATGATGATACATATTCTTAAGAGTTGAGAATTTGAGCTATGTATCATTAGTGATTAATTTCTAAATGCTCTTGATCAATGGATCATCACGAGGACGGTGATTGATCCGATGAGATCAGTGCATAGATCGCTTTTCTTATGGATGGACGAGTCTTGAGTCCACAGTGTAGGGACACTGAAGTGATAGTGCAGGTGCTTGTTAGAGAATAAGGGTACTGAGCGTGACCAAGACAAAAAATTACTTGGATGTCTATCCACTCGTCAGTGACTTGCTTGATGTTGCAGTAGTGTGACTGGTCCTTTGATCTGCGGTGCTTCGGCTACTCACAGTGAGGTTATTGTAGTTTGACTACACATATACATGGTCTCTAGTCATATGGGTCCTTATAATGTAGATTGGCTACAGTAGGTCATTGTAGGAGTAGGGTATGCACCTACATGGAATCTATCGATCTTGATAGATGAGAAGTGATCCTATGTGGTTTATAAGACTTAGTTCGTAAGACCTTGGCTAGGGCAATACATACAGTGGAGAAAGAGTTTTCCACTTTCGAACTTAAGTCGAACAAATCTAGACATATGACAGACGACGGGGTTTGACGAGTTATCTATGATCTCCGTTCTGTAAGGATCCACGATAGAAGGACTGTATCATACGATAACTGCACCTAGAGGTTTATCATTCCATTCTACTGGGTTGCCACTACATACTGCTAGGTGTCACTGGTGGATGGTGAGACTCACAGAGACTATCTTGATGGTCGATGATCCCTGGTGAGTTGAGTTGGAATTGTTCCAACCCATTAAAAGGAGTTTTCAATGATATTGTGTAGAGATCGCAATATATCTCACTACCAGACAGATAAGAACCTATGGGGTCACACACATTAGAGGTATTGACCGATCCGATGGTTGAATTATGATTAGGAATCACAAATAATCAATTTGATTGATAACTAGTTAACCCGCGAAGAGTTAGTGTGTTGAAGAAGGAATAATTGTAATTGGATTGCAATTTAATTTAATTAATTGGACTTGATCATGAGTCCTACTTGGAGTAGGATTCTTAGAGTTCTAATTGGATTAGGATTTCAAATTAAATTAGAGTCCTACTTAGAGTAGGATTTCTAAAGTCCTAATTGGATAAGGACTAAAATTTCAGTAGTCCTAATTAGATTAGGAGTTCTTAAGTCCTAATTAATTTTAATCTAATTAAATCAATGACTTCTAATTGGATTAGGATTGAAGAGTTCAATTGAGTCATGGTTAAATAGAAATCCTAATTGGATTAGGATTTGCAGGAAAATTGAAATGGGTGCACTTAATCCTATTTTGAATAGGATTGACCCATGCATTGGACCCAACCCTCCCCACTTAATTTGATTAAGTGGGGGTTGACCAAAGATGATAAGAGGGAGGGGCGTAACCACTTAATTTGATTAAGTGGGGGTTGACCAAAGATGATAAGAGGGAGGGGCGTAGGCCCCTCCCTTGGCTGATGGCGTGAAGAAAAAAGGAGGGGCGTACGCCCCTCCTCTTTTGATTTACAAGGAGATAAAGATGAGCTCCTAAAATTTAGGAGCTCATCTCTATCCACACGCCATAAAAAGGGAGGATCAAGGGGGCTGCCGAATGCATGGTTTTTCTTCTCCTTTGAGCCATGAACACCTCCTCCCCTCTTCCTCCTTGAGCCGCAAGCAACAAGGGAGAAAAGAAGCTTTGGCGTGGCCTCCTTCTTCCTCCTTTTGGTTCTAAAGCAAGAGAAAAGAAAAGGCTGCAAAAGGGCCTTTAAATCTTGTTCCTTCGCTCTTCCTTCTGTTTCCTCCTCTCAAGAAAATCAAGAGTTGATTCAAAGGAGAGAATTTCAGCCATCAATAGTCATCTCTGCAAGGAAGCTAGCACCCCGGAAAGATACGAAAGCTTCGATCGGTGCTCCACCTCGTGTGGATACCTGTAGAGGCCGGATGCATGTGTGGCTTCCATCGAACCTCCATCAAATCCACGAATATCAGATTTGTGGTGATCATATACCCGCACAAGGTGAAGATCTGATCTTCCTAATGATGTAAAATGGTTTAAAATATTTAATCCTAATCTATCTACGAACGATGTTTTTAAAATACATTCATGCGATGAACGGGATCTCGTGCATGCCTTTCTGCTGCGCATTGAATTTTTTTGAAATTTTCTGCGGCATGCATAGGATCCTAACAGACTTCAGCATGGCTACCAGTGAAAAGGTATCCTGATAGTCAATACCTTCGTGCTGACTATAACCTTTTGCCACCAACCTTGCCTTATAGGTCTCTACCTTGTCATCCGAACCCATTTTTCTTTTGTAGATCCATTTACACCCAATAGGTACTATCCCTTCAGGTGGATCTACTAAGGTCCATACTTGGTTGGAATGCATGGAGTCTATTTCCGACTTCATCGCATCCATCCATTTTTCGGAGTCGATGTCTAACATCGCTTCGTTATAGATCTTGGGATCATCACTATGATCTCTTTCTCCCATGAGGAACTCTTTCTTTATTTTCTCTATAAGCATACTTAAGTATCTTTCAGGAGAATGGGAGATCCTACTGGATCAAAGAAGTGGACGAGGTTCTTCATGCATTGGCTCAATGTGAATAGGTTCACTAGGCTCAATTGCTCATTGCTCTTACTTTCTCTTCGAGCTCAATTTTTCTTCCACTGCCCCTATCAAGGATAAACTGTTTTTTTAAGAAAACGGCATGTCGGCTCACAAATACTTTGTGATCCTCTAGGATGTAAAAATTATATCCTAACGACTCTTTAGGATATCCAATGAAACGAGCACCAATTGTCCTAGCCTCTAACTTGTCTGCCTGTTGTCGCTTGACTTGGGCCGGACATCCCCAAATCTTGAGATAACCAAGACTTGGTTTCTTACCATGCCATATTTCATACGGTGTGGTAGGAACGGACTTAGAGGAAACTTTATTCAATATGTATATAGCTGTAAGTAGGGCATCTCCCCACAAGAATAAGGGTAAGTCAGTGAAGCTCGTCATGGACCTGACCATATCCAATAGGATCCGATTCCTCCTTTCTGACACTATGTTGAGTTGAGGTGTTACAGGAGGTGTCCATTGTGAAACTATATCATTTTGTTTGAGATAATTGCGAAATTCTCTACTAAGGTATTCTCCTCTTCGATCTGATCGAAGAACCTTAATGAGTTTTTCTGTCTATTTTTCTACTTCAAATCTGAATTCTTTGAACCTTTCAAATGCTTCAGATTTATGTCTCATAAGATAGACATAACCATACCGTGAGAAATCATCGGTAAAAGTAATAAAGTAGAAAAATTGACCCCTAGCTTGCATATCGAATGGGCCACACACATCGGTATGTACTAGGGCAAGTATTTCAGTGGACCTCTCCCCGTATCCTATAAAGGGTAATTTGGCCATTTTTTCTTGAAGGCAGGATTCACAAATCGGATATGACTCAGAAGTCAATGAACTCAAAAGCCCATGTTTTTCCAATTTGTTAATTCTGTCTTCTTTTATATGACCAAGTCTGAGGTGCCATAAATACTTTTGATTTATCTCATCTCTAGATCTTTTAGATCCTATGGTACTCACTGTATGCTCAAATACGTTCACAGATACATCCATATGTAAGTGATAGAGACCGTCATTCATAAAATCACGTTCAAATAGTTTATTTTGCAAATAAATGGAAACATAGTCTTTATTGAAATTGAATTCATAATGTTTATGTGCTAGACAAGATACAGAAATCAGATTTCTGCTAGCACTAGGTACAAAATAATAATCTCTAAGTATCAAACTAAATCCTGACGGTAAATGCAAAGAAAATGTGCCCACAGTAATAGTAGCAACTCTTGCTCCATTGTCAACCCGTAGGGTTACCGCATCATCCGTAAACCTTCTACTTTCCTTTAGACCCTGCATGGTAGTGCACAAATGAACACTAGAACCAGAGTTTATAATCCAACTGGAAATAAAAGAAACCGTTAGATTAGTTTCAATAATGAGTATATTAGACATACCTTCAGAAGGCGTGTCACCTTTCTTGCTCTTTATGTTTCCTATGTAGATAGGACAGTTTCTCTTCCAATGGCCGTCTTCATTGCAATGAAAACATTTTCCATTGGGTTCGGCCTTCTTCTTAGGAACTTCTGTTAGATGTATGCCCTAGAAGCCAATCTGGCTGACACATTGTTAATTCTAGGGACATAATTTTGTACTTGACTATTTATTATCGAATAAATAAAAGGCATCTTTTCATTCATATTATTTATGTGTCTATGAATCGTCCAAGGAATTAATAAGATGATGATGCATATTCTCAAGAGTTGAGAATTTGAGCCATGTATCATTGGTGATTAATTTCTAAATGCTCCTGATCAATGGATCATCACGAGGACGGTGATTGATCCGATCAGTGCACAGATCACTTTTCTTCTGGATGGACGAGACTTGAGTCCACGGTGTAGGGACACTGAAGTGATAGTGCAGGTGCTTGTTACAGAACAAGGGTACTGAGCGTGACCAAGACAAGAAGTCACTTGGATGTCTATCCACTCGTCAGTGACTTGCTTGATGTTGCAGTAGTATGACTGGTCCTTTGACCTGCGGTGCTTCAGCTACTCACAGTGAGGTTATTGTAGTTTGACTACACGTATACATGGTCTCTAGTCATATGGGTCCTTGTAGTGTAGATTGGCTGCATTAAGTTCACTGTAGGAGTAGGGTATGCACTTACATGGAATCTATCGACCTTGATAGAAGAGGAGTGATCCTATGTGATTTGTTAGACTGAGTTCTAAGACCTTGGCCAGGGCAGTAATATAAAGTGGAGAAAGAGTTTTTCACTATCGAACTCGAGTCGAATAAATCTTGACATATGACAGACGAAGGGGTTTGACAAGTTATCCATGACCTCCGTCCTGTAGGGATTCACGATAGTAGGACTGTATCACATGATAATTGCACCTAGAGGTTCATCATTCTATTCTACTGGGTAGCCACTACATGCTGCTAGGTATCACTGGTGGATGGTGGGACTCACAGGGATTATCTCGATGATCGATAAATCCTAATGAGTAGAGTTGGAATCGTTCCAATCCATTGAAAGGAGTTTTCAATGATATTGTGATAGAGATCATAATATATCTCACTACCAGTCAGAGTAGAACCTATGGGGTCACACACACTAGAAGTATTGACCGATCCGATGGTTGAATCGTGATTAGGAATCACAAGTAATCAATTCGATTGATATTCAGTTGAAGAAGGAACAATGGATTGGACTTAAACACAAATCCTACTTCGAGTAGGATTCCTAGAGTCCTAATTGGATTAGGACTGGGAATCCTAGTTGGAGTAGGACTGAGATTCCTACTTGGAATAGGATTCCTACAATCCTAATTAGATTAGGAGTTTTGAATTAAAATTGGATTCCTACTTGGAGTAGGATTCCTAGAGTCCTAATCGGATTAGGACTTCGGATTCAAATTAGAGTCCTAATTGGATTAGGACTAAAATTAAATAAGTCCTAATTGGATTAGGATTTCTTAAGTCCAAATTAATTATTAAACTAATGAATTATGATGACTCCTAATTTGATTAGGATTGAAGGGTTCAATAGAGTCATGGTTCAATCAATTCCTAATTGGATTAGGATTTGAAGTGCACCCAATCCTCTTTGGAAGAGGATTAAGCCACCTAGGTTTAGGCCCCACGCCCTACTTGATTAGATCAAGTAGGGGCGTGCGTGATGAAGGGGTAGGAGGGAGGGCTTGGCCGAAATAAAAGAAAGAGGAAGAGGGGGCGTGCGCCCCTCCTCTTGGCTCCAAAAAAGGAAAACTATGAAGCTCCTAATAAGTAGGAGCTCCATATGCCTTTATAAGGAGTCAAAGGCCAAACCCTAGACAATATGATTGCTGCCCTCTTCCTTGTGCCGTGAGCCCTCTTCCTCCTATTCTCTTCAGCCGCAAGCAAGGTGAAAAAGAAAGGAAGCATGGCGGCTATCTTCTTCCCTCCTCCTTGGTTCCAATGCAAGGAAAAGGAAGTAGGCTGCAGGGGCTTTGATTCTTCTTCAAACTTCATCCTTCTTCTTCCTCCTTCTAAGCACAATCAAGGGTTGATTGAAAGGAAGGACATTAGCCATCAAAAGTGATCTCTGCAAGGGAGCTAGCACCCCGGGGAGATAGAAAGCTTGGATCGGTTCTCTGCTTCGTGTGGATACCCGTAGAGGCCGGGCACTTGAACGGCTTCAAGCGAACCTTCATCCTAAACCACGAACTTCAGTTTGCGGTGATCATCTACCCGCACAAGGTGAAGATCTGATCTTCTAAAGGTTTTAAAAGTTTTTAATCCTTATCTTGTTAGATGTATGCCCTAGAAGCCAATCTGGCTGACACATTGTTAATTCTAGGGACATAATTTTGTACTTGACTATTTATTATTGAATAAATAAAAGGCATCTTTTCATTCATATTATTTATGTGTCTATGAATCGTCCAAGAAATTAATAAGATGATGATACATATTCTCAAGAGTTGAGAATTTGAGCCATGTATCATTGATGATTAATTTCTAAATGCTCCTGATCAATGGATCATCACGAGGACGGTGATCGATCCGATCAGTGCACAGATCACTTTCCTTCTGGATGGACGAGACTTGAGTCCACAGTGTAGGGACACTGAAGTGATAGTGCAGGTGCTTGTTAGAGAACAAGGGTACTGAGCATGACCAAGACAAGAAGTCACTTGGATGTCTATCCACTCGTCAGTGACTTGCTTGATGTTGCAGTAGTGTGACTGGTCCTTTGACCTGCGGTGCTTCGGCTACTCACAGTGAGGTTATTGTATTTTGACTGCACACATACATGGTCTCTAGCCATATGGGTCCATGCAGTGTAGATTGGCTGCAGTAAGTTCACTGTAGGAGTAGGGTATGCACCTATAAGGAATCTATCGACCTTGATAGATAAGGGAAGATCCTATGTGATTTATAAGACTAAGTTCGTAAGTGTGGAGTGATTGATTAAAACCCTATTTGATTTTGATGAGCTCAAAGCATTTGAGTATATCCCTTGTTTACTAATGAATTCAATTAAGTGTTTCAGTGAAAAACTTGTCTAAGTGTCTCTAGACTTGGTTCATAATATTTTGGATAAGTTAAGAAGTCAGCTTGAACCAAAGTCTGAGACTCGAGTCGACTCCAGAGTATCACGAGTCGACTCCAAGCATATCAAGTTCACTGGCACGAGCTCGAGTCGACTCCGGATCAGTACGAGTCGACTCCGACTGAGAACAGACAGACGAACAGAAAGCATCAACTCAAAACCTGTCAGCGAGTCGACTCCTGAAGTGCGCGAGTCGACTCCGATGTTCACCGAGTCGACTCCAGGGTAGTATGAGTCGACTCCAAGGAGACACAGGCAGAAAAGTCAGAGAGCGGTTTTCGGGTCTGAGATTCGAGTTGACTCCTGTGGAACGCGAGTCGACTCCGATGGTTGGCAAGTCGACTCCAAAGAAAGTGAGAGTCGACTCTCAGAGGAACACAAAGAAAAAGTCAGAGAGCGTTTTTCGGACTCTGAGATTCGAGTCGACTCCCGCAATACACGAGTTGACTCCGAGACACCGTGACCCCAAAGAAGACAGAAGACCAATTTGCTGTGTCTGAGAGCCGAGTCGACTCCAAGAAAGCTCGAGTCGACTCCAAGGCAGCGGTACACCAAAAAGACAGAAGGCCAAGTTTCGGAAACTGAGATCCGAGTCGACTCCAGGGAAGTTCGAGTCGACTCCAAGACTGGACGAGCCAAAAGACAGAAGATCGGGAGTTCGGGCTCTGAGCGCCGAGTCGACTCGAGTGGACCAAATTCAAAAATAGATCCACGGACTCCATGGGATGAGCCGACTCCGAGAAAGCCAAGTCAGCTCCAGAAGTTGGCGAGTCGACTCCGGGTCAAGACGAGTCGACTCCCAGTCGAAGAGGGTACTTTAATTCAAATTCGAAATAGTTGCAGAGTCGACTCCGGAAGAGTATGAGTCGACTCCCGCTACAGCCGAGTCGACTCCTGATCGCGCGAGTCGACTCCAACCCACCAACGGACACATTGTCAGGCTGTGCAGAGTGTGCAGAACGAGCAGAAAAAGGTCTCTAACGGCTAGTTTCCGTGGGGGTTGGTTTAAATAGCCACAGAGGACTGTAGCAAGGCAAAGAACAACCATTCCACTCCAAGTATTCAAGCATTCAATCTCTGCAACCTGTTCTTCAACGAAAAAGAGGGAAGAGCTACATTAACTGCATCCACCTACATCTTTCCAGTAATTAAAGAATCCTCCTCCTGCATTCAAGTCGACTACACATTCAAGAGGAGACCCGAAGTTTAAGAAGCCATTCCTCTTCTCCAACTTAAAAGTGTTTGAGGGCTTCTAAACACTTTTCAGATTATATTGTTTTCCATCTGCTTTTGAGAAGCTTAGTTTTCTGTTTGTCTATTTTATTTACAACTTGTATTTGCTTGGTTCAATCGGGGGATTGAATCAAGGGTATTGAGGTTGGTTGGTGAGCCGAGTGTAAAACCAACGTGTGTAAGGGTTCGATTGTGATCCCGGGAAAACAATCGGGGTGGTTCTAGTCGGTGAGCCTGGGAAAACTGACCGAGTTCGTTGTGAGCTCGTAAAACAACAAGTTTGGTTGTGAGCTTGGAAAACAACCGGCTGTAATCCAAGGGGGTTATAGTGAATTCCCAAGTGAGACTTGGGAAGTGGACGTAGGAGCAAGGGTTAGCTCCGAACCACTATAAAACTTGGTGTTTGTAATTGATTGTCTCTCTTCTTCTTCCTCTCATATCACTCACAGCACATAGCAATTAATTAAACAACTTGCAATAGTTTTAATTAGTCATTCACAACGTTTTAAATATTCAAATTATTCTAAAACCCAATTCACCCCCCCCCCCCTCTTGGGTTGTCTATCTGGGCAACAAGTGGTATCAGAGCCTAAACTCTTCCACCCAAGAGTAAAAGATCGAAATGACAACCCCATTTGGATCTTCTCACATTGAGGGTCAGTCCACCCAAAGACCCCCATTCTTTAATGGATCCGACTACTCATATTGGAAGGCTAGGATGAGAATATTCATCCAAGCCCAAGACTATGAGATGTGGACCATTATAGTAAATGGCCCATACATCCCATCCATATATGTAGAAGGTGTCACGGTACCCAAACTAGAAAAGGATTGGGATGAACATGACATGAGAAAGGCACAACTAAACTCTAAAGCTATGAATGTGCTTTATTGTGCCTTAGATAGAAATGAATTCAATAGGGTCTCAACTTGCAATTCTGCAAAAGAGATTTGGGACAGACTTGAAGTGACCCATGAGGGCACGAATCAAGTCAAAGAATCCAAAATAAATATTTTGGTTCATAAATATGAACTATTTAAAATGGATTCTAATGAAACAATCACATGCATGTTCACTAGGTTTACTGATATTGTCAATGGCCTAAAAAGCCTTGGCAAGAACTATACTAACAGTGAGCTTGTCAGGAAAATCCTTCGGTGTCTACCAAGGTCATGGGAAGCTAAAGTGACGGCAATCCAAGAAGCCAAGGACTTGAACAAGTTACCACTTGAGGAGCTTCTTGGATCCCTAATGACGCACGAGCTAACCATGAAACAACACAACGAGAAAGAGTCCTCCCATAAGAAAAAGATAATAGCTCTAAAATCTACTTCATCTAACAAGGACTTATCTTGCAGTAGCAGCAGTAAAGAAGAAGAACATGAGGAAGATGATGGTGAGGCACTTCTTGTGCGCAAATTCAGAAAATTCATCAACCACAAGAAGTCCTATCATCAAAGGAGAGGCCCCTCAAATTCCTACCGTAAGGACAAAGGTAAGGAAAGGAAAAATGAGGGAATTGGGTGTTACAAATGCAAGAAGTCGGGTCACATAAGAGCTGAGTGCCCTTTACTGAAGAAGGGGAGCAAGTACAAGAAGAAGAAGGCTCTTGTCACGACACTATCCGACTCAGACTCATCATCCTCTTCATCGGATGAGGAACAAGAGGAAAAGGCCAATTTCTGCTTCATGGCCAATGGAAATGAGGTAACGCTCGAATCGCCTTTAGATTTTACTTTTGATGAGCTTTATGATGCTTTTAATGAACTAATGATTGAATATAAGGCTATAAATGTTAAAAACAGAGAATTAAAAGTAACTAACCAAACTTATATCCGTAAGTATGATTCATTAGTTAAGGATAAGGATTTAATCACCAAAGAAAATATAGACCTTAAGACAAGCAACCAACTTTTAACTCAAAAGACTAATACCTTAACTAAGGATAATGAAAAACTAACTAAGGAACTTTCAGAACTTAAAAACCATAAACAAATCTTAAACAAGGATCTCACAAAAGAACTAAATGATCTAAAGGCAGAAAATCAAATACTAACCAAAGAACTTAACAAATACAAACCTTTGGTTGAAAAATTTACATGTAGTTCTGAAAAGTTAAATATGATACTCAATAGTCAACGAGCAGTATTTAATAAAGCGGGTTTAGGGTATAAACCAAGAAATAAACAAAAACTTCTTAGTAACTTCTTTGTTAAAGCTGGAGAAAGTAAAACTAAGAAAATAACCTGCTTTTGTTGTGGAACTATAGGTCATAAAGCAAATGTGTGTAATTTTAGGAAAGGTAAAACAAAAAGGAAAATTAAAAGGGTATGGGTTCCAAAAGGAACCAACATGACTAACCATGAAGGACCCAAGAAAACTTGGGTACCTAAAATTATATAATCTGCTTGTGTAGGAGTGTCTTGCAGCCAAGGTCAACAAAAACTGCTGGTATTTGGATAGTGGCTGCTCAAGGCACATGACGGGTGACAAGGATCAATTTTTCACCCTTGAAGCTAAGAAGGGAGGTGCTGTGACTTTTGGAGACAACAACCAAGGTCACATCATTGGTATTGGTAAAGTTCAAATCACCCCTTCTACTTTTATTGATAATGTTGATATGTTGATGGTCTAAAGCATAACTTATTAAGCATTAGTCAACTATGTGATAAAGGGTATGATGTTATGTTTAAACCATCACTATGCATTATAACAAACCCTAATGACAATAGTTTAGTTTTTAAGGGAATTAGACGTGGAAATGTATATGTTGTAGACCTTGAAGATCTTGCAAAACATAACCAATGTTTAGTTGTTAATGAAACTAAAGATAATGATGCTAGTTGGTTATGGCACCGCAAGTTAGGTCATGCAAGCATGGACACAATAACTAAACTAGTTAAAAGAGATTCCGTGATAGGTTTGCCAAAATTAAAATTTGAAAAGAACAAAATATGTGAAGCATGTCAATTTGGCAAACAATCTAGGAACTCATTTAAATCCATAAAATGTGTCTCTACCTCTAGACCTCTAGAACTATTACACATGGACCTATTCGGACCGACTAGAACAACAAGCCTAGGTGGAAATAAATATGGTCTAGTTATAGTAGATGATTATTCTAGGTACACATGGGTCATGTTCCTAGCACATAAGGATCAAGCTTTTTCTGTTTTTAAGAAATTCCATAAAGAAGTAACCAATGCTAGAGATACCTCAGTAATAGCTATTAGAAGTGACCATGGTACCGAATTCGAAAATCAGTCATTTGATGAGTTTTGTAGTAAAAAGGGGATAACCCATAATTTTTCTGCACCTAGGACACCACAACAAAATGGAGTTGTGGAGAGAAAAAATAGAACTCTAGAGGAAATGGCAAGAACTATGTTATGTGAAAGTAACCTCCCTAAGTACTTTTGGGGAGAAGCCATTAATACTTCTTGTCATATATTAAATAGAGTTTTATTAAGACCCATTATAAAGAAAACACCTTATGAACTTTGGAAAAACAGAAAACCAAAAGTTAATTACTTTCATGTTTTTGGATGTAGGTGTTTTGTTCATAATAATGGAAAAGATAATCTAGGTAAATTTGACTCTAAATCTGATGAGGGAATATTCTTAGGTTACTCTACAACTAGTAAAGCCTATAGAGTCTTTAATAAAAGAACCTTAGTTATAGAAGAATCTATACATGTTGTATTTGATGATTCTAGTGACATCTCCTCTAGTAAGAAAGTTAACCTTGATGATGATGCTGAAATTCTTGAAGAAAAGATAGACGAGATGACATTACAAGATGATAATCAAAAATTGATTGAAGGAACATCATCAAGCCAAGAGGCTATTGTGGATCATGGGCTAACTAAAGCTTGGAGGTATGCTCACGGGCATCCTAAGGAACTAATTCTAGATGATCCATCTCAACCGGTTAGGACTAGAGCATCCCTTAGGAATTTAAATAACCATCTTGTTGACCCCCTAATGGATTTTGATGAATACAAAACACTAGAGTAAAATTCCATTATATCTTAACTATTTAATTGAGGAATTCATGTGTTTTATTAAGAATATTGTTAAGAAATGTCTAGGCAAGTTTCCATAATTTTTATGAATTTATTGAAGAATATTTTGAGCTAAAGAAAAAGTTCAGGGACAGCCGAGACGTCTCCTGATAGTTTCAGAGACATCTCTGGCACAAACAGGAAGAACTGGCACACTTGGAGACGTCCCCGGCACCTGCCGAGTCGTCCCCGCGTTAGCGGAGTCGACTCTCTCAGTAGCGGAGTCGACTCTCTCAGTGGCGGCAGAAAGACAGTTTTCAAGAGATATGCGCGAGACGTCCCCACTGTACGCCGAGTCGTCCCCGCAGGTAAAAAGGAGAGTTCCCGAGTCGTCCCCAAGATAGCCGAGACGGCTCTCTCAGGGTTTTCCAGAGAATGGTTTTTTCGGTGATAAGGAAGCGGAGTCGACCCCAAGACAGCGGAGTCGTCCCCACGCATAAAGTGCAGACAAGCCGAGACGTCCCCTGAAAGAGCGGAGTCGACTCTCTCAGGAAATTCCAGAGAACATGATTTTCGGAGATAAAGAAGCAGAGTCGTCCCCAAAGCAGCGGAGTCGTCCCCACTCAAAAAGTACTAACACGCCGAGACGACCCCTTAAAGTGCCGAGTCGACCCCAGACAACGGAAAAAGTAAAGTCTTGTAGCCGAGACGTCTCCCGTTGAAGCGGAGACGTCCCCGGAGCGCCTGGGACGCGACTGACAGCTTTTCAGGTTTGGTTTGAATTTCAAATCCTTCTCTTTTTGTTTCTAACGGCTATATTTGCTTTTTGGGCCATAAAAAGGGACCTCTTAAGTGGTTCTCAACAACTCTTCACCAACCAAAAAGCTAGATCATTCAAGAGAGAAGTTAGAAAGAAAAGCTCAAGGGAGTGAGTGCATTCAAGGAAGAAAATCAAGTATTCTCAAGTCTCCCAAGCGATTTCAAGCTCAACCACTCTCGTGCGCTCGGGATTCGAAGCTCACACTCAACCCTACGCGCTCCACCTCGGAAGAATCAACATCTCCCACGCTTCCAACGGCAAAAGGATTCTTCCGGGTTACATTATTCATAATTGTTATATTTGCTTCTTAGAGCTTTTATTTCCTTTTGTAAACTCTTTTATTGTGGTGCTTGTTCCAGTCAAGGGACTTGGAACAAGGGAAAGGCGTCCCAAGCCTAAGAGAAATTGGGGGTTTTAGGGTTTGTTGTGAGCCCGGTGTAAAACAACGAGTTGGGTAGTGAACTCGCAAAACTACCGTACTGTAATCTTGGATTATAGTGGAAATTCCCAAAGGCGCTTTGGGGAGTGGATGTAGGAGCGGTGAAGGCTCCGAACCACTATAAAACCGTGTGTTTGTGGTTGTCTCTTCTTATCTCTTTATCTTTATTTTAGTTCATATATTTGTGTGTTTTATTTTTAATTAGGCAAAAAGTTTTAAAACACCCAATTCACCCCCCTCTTGGGTGACCATCTCTGGGCAACAAGTGGTATCAGAGCAGGTTCTCTGTATATTTCTTGAAAGACCTAACCGTCTTAGCCAAAGATCTAGATGGCAACACCCTTTAACAATGTTCCTGCCGAGGGGCAAGCAACCAATAGACCTCCACTCTTCAATGGGACAAATTATACCTATTGGAAGACGAGAATGAGAATTTTCATTCAAGCACAAGACTATGCCTTGTGGAGGGTTATAGTCAAGGGACCACAAGAACCATCACACGTGGTGAATGGCATTCGAGTTCCCAAACCTGAGGAGGATTGGGATGAGAATGATGATAGGATGGCTCAACTCAATTCTAGAGCCATGAACTCATTATTTTGTTCTCTAGATGTAAATGAGTTCAATAGAGTCTCTACATGCAGTTCCGCTAAGAAAATATGGGATAGGCTTGAAGTTACCCACGAGGGTACAAATCAAGTCAAAGAGTCCAAAGTGAACATTCTAGTTCACAAGTATGAATTGTTTAAGATGGAACCTAATGAAACCATCACATGCATGTTTACACGTTTTACCGAAATTATTAATGGTCTAAAAAGCTTGGGCAAATCTTACACTAACCCCGAACTTGTGAGTAAAATTCTCAGGTCACTGCCAAAAGCATGAGAAGCAAAGGTCACGGCGATTGTAGAAGCCAAAGACCTCAACACCTTGGGGCTAGAACAACTCTTGGGCTCATTGATGACGCATGAGCTCACGATGAAGCAGCATGAAGAAGAGCTGCCAAAGAAAAAGACAATCGCACTCAAGGCTACCTCAAGTGTATGTGAAGAAGAGAGCAGTGAGAGTGAAGAAGAAAGTCAAGATGAGGACTTGGGTTTGATAGTAAGGAAATTTAAAAAGTTCATGAGAAGAAAGAAACCATTCCCAAGAAAGAAATTTGGAGGGAGAAATGATTGGAAAAAAGAAAAAGAAAAAGAAAGAGACCCAATCGTATGCTATGACTGCAAGAGACCGGGACATATTCGTTCCGAATGCCCACAACAAAAGAAGCATTTTGGAAAGAAGAAGAAAAAGGCATTGAAGGCAACATGGGATGACAGTGACACATCATCCTCCGAGGAAGAGAAGGAAGAGACCGCCAATCTATGCTTCATGGCGCTCGAAGATGACGAGGTATGTCAAAACCCAACTATAAATTTTACTTTAGAAGAATTATATGATGCTTTTCAAGAACTTATGGGTGATTGTAGTATGTTAGGAGCAAAGAATAAAGAATTAAAAGCCTCAAATCAAAAACTAAAGAAAAATATTGAAAACCTATTAATTGAAAAGGAGAGCGTTAAAAATATGAACACTACTAACCTAAAAATCGAAAATTCAAGACTTAGCACTGAAAATGAAAAGGCAAAAATACTAATCAAGGAATTAAATCTAAAAGTAAATTCCCTACTCAATAGTAATACCTCACTTGCGCAAACTGTTGAATCTTTTAAAAAGGATATGAAAGAACTAGTTAAAGAAAATTTGAATCTTAAGAATGAGGTACATAAGTACAAGCCAATTGTTGAAAAATTCACACAAAGCTCTGAAAAATTAAATCTTATTCTTTCAAATCAAAGAGCTGTTTTCAATAAAGCCGGATTAGGATATAAAACTAATAAGCAACAAAAGTATCTAAAGAATTTCTTTGTAAAAGCAAAAGACGTAAAAACAGAAAAACCAACATGCTTTCTTTGTGGAAAGAACGGACATAAAGCCTACTCTTGTATTCAAAGAAAAATCCAAACTAACAAGGGTACATTTGTAAAAGCTAAAAACATAACTAAAGTATGGGTGCCTAAGGGAGTCAACTACACTAACCACGAAGGACCCAAGAAAACTTGGGTACCTAAGAGCTTCACATGATCATTTTGCAGGTATGCCTTGCAGCCGGAAATAAAAAGAGAATGTGGTATCTTGATAGTGGTTGCTCAAGGCATATGACCGGTGACAAGAGTCTCTTCGTCACCTTGGAATCAAAAGAAGGATGAGTAGTCACATTTGGAGACAATGCTAAAGGTCGAATTATTGGTGTTGGTAAAATCTCCATATCACCCTCCTCATTTATAGATAATGTATTGTTAGTTAATGGACTAAAACATAATTTATTAAGTATAAGTCAATTTTGTGACAAGGGCTTTAAAGTGTCATTTGAATCATCACTATGCATAATTAATAGTCCAATTGATAATGAGATCATACTCACAGGACATAGGCATGGAAACGTTTACATGGTAGATCTTGATGATCTCACCATGAGGGATGGCCAATGTCTTGTAGCCATGAATCCCAAAGTCAATGAGACTAGTTGGTTATGGCATCGTAGGTTAGGGCATGCTAGCATGGATTTAATCTCTAAATTGATCACAAAGGATCTAGTCAAAGGACTACCAAAAATAGACTTTGAAAAGAATAAAATTTGTGCGGCATGTCAATTAGGGAAACAAACAAGAAGTTCTTTCAAGTCTAAGAACATAGTCTCAACATCAAAACCCTTAGAACTAATTCACATGGATTTGTTTGGACCCACTAGAACTGCCAGTCTAGGGGGTAAGAAATTTGGTCTTGTCATTGTTGATGATTTTTCACGTTTTACATGGGTTTCATTTCTTGCACACAAAGATGAGTCCTTTCCCGCTTTTGTCAAGTTTCATAATAAGGTTTCGAATGAACTCAATCTTAAACTAAAAGCAATTAGGAGTGATCATGGTACCGAGTTTGAAAATCAACACTTTGAAAAGTTTTGTGACGAAAATGGTATCAATCACAATTTCTCGGCACCTAGGACACCCCAACAAAATGGGGTGGTTGAAAGGAAGAATCGCACACTAGCAGATATGGCTCGTACCATGTTGTGCGAATCGGATCTACCAAAGTATTTCTGGGCTGAAGCAATAAATACCTCATGTTATATCTTAAATCGTGCTTTAGTTAGATCCATCTTAAAGAAAACACCGTATGAATTGATAAAAGGTAAGAAACCAAATATAAGTTATTTTCATGTTTTCGGTTGTCGATGCTTTATTTTGAATAATGGAAAGGACAATCTCAGTAAATTTAGTGCTAAATCAGATGAGGGGATCTTCTTAGGTTATTCCTCATCTAGTAGAGCATACAGGGTCTTCAACAAGAGAACTCTCGTTGTTGAAGAATCCATTCATGTTGTTTTTGATGAAACTAATGGAAATTCTTCTAGAAAAGAAGAAGATGGTGATGCAGGTATACTTGAAGACCGAATAAAGGAATTCTCCATACAAGACAAACAACATGAGGATGAGGTCAAGGAAGATACAAATCAGCAAGATGAAGAAGGTCAACCTCCATCAAAAATTCAAGATTTTCCTAAAGAATGGAGGTATGCACATGGTCATCCAAAGGATCTAATCCTTGGTGATCCTTCACAAGGTATAAGAACTAGATCCTCTTTAAGAAACACTAGTAATTACCTTGCTTTCGTATCACAAATAGAGCCTAAATCACTAGAAGAAGCTGAAAAAGATGATAATTGGATGAATGCTATGCAAGAGGAATTAAATCAATTCGAAAGAAATGAAGTTTGGACTCTAATGAAAAGACCCCCTAATGTTTCAATTATAGGTACCAAGTGGGTGTATAGAAATAAACTAGATGAAGATGGAATAGTAATAAGAAACAAAGCTAGGCTAGTGGCCAAAGGATATAATCAGGAGGAAGGAATAGATTTTGACGAAACTTTTGCTCCTGTTGCTAGATTAGAGGCTATTAGACTACTTTTAGCATATGCATGCTTCATGGATTTTAAACTTTATCAAATGGATGTAAAAAGTGCATTTTTAAATGGCTATATAATGGAGGAAGTTTATGTAGGACAACCTCCAGGTTTTGAAAATCACTTACATCCAGATTATGTTTATAAATTGCATAAAGCATTGTATGGACTTAAGCAAGCCCCTAGGGCATGGTATGAAAGATTAAGTAATTTCCTAATTGAGAACAAATTTAAGAGAGGAAATGTAGACAAAACCCTCTTTATTAAAAGAAAAGGAAATGACTTATTGCTTGTACAAATTTATGTGGATGATATAATTTTTGGTGCTACTAATGATAGTCTTTGTCAAGAGTTTGCCAAGCTTATGCAGGGAGAATTTGAAATGAGCATGATGGGTGAGCTCAACTTCTTCCTTGGGCTGCAAATAAAACAATCAGAGGAAGGCATCTTCATCAGTCAGTCCAAGTATATCAAAGAAATGTTGGAGAAATTCAAGATGAAGGATGCAAAAGAAATCAGCACACCCATGGGCTCAAGTTGCAAGCTTGACAAAGATGAAAAAGGTAAAAGTATAGACTGCAAATTGTACAGAGGTATGATAGGCTCGTTACTTTACCTTACTGCTAGTAGACCAGATATATTATTCAGTGTTTGTATGTGTGCTAGATACCAAGCATGTCCTAAGGAATCACACTTGCAAGCTGTTAAGAGAATTTTTAGATATCTAGTAGGGACATCTAATGTAGGTTTATGGTATTCTAAACAATCTGACATAAACTTAATTGCTTATTCCGATGCTGATTTTGCCGGGTGCAAACTCGACAGAAAAAGCACAAGTGGCACATGTCAATTCTTGGGTGCCAATTTGGTTTCTTGGTTTAGCAAGAAACAAAATTCAGTTGCTTTGTCCACAGCTGAGGCTGAGTACATTGCAGCTGGAAGCTGTTGTGCCCAAGTTCTTTGGATTAAGCAACAACTTGAAGACTTCGGTATCAAAATGGATAATATACCAATTAAATGTGATAATACAAGTGCAATTAATTTAACAAAAAATCCTGTCCAACACTCTAAGTCAAAGCATATAGAGATTAGGCATCATTTTATTAGGGATCATGTGCTGAAAAATGATGTGATGATTGAATATGTATGTACTGAAAATCAATTAGCTGATATCTTTACAAAGCCCCTTTGTAAAGAAAGATTTAATTTCTTAAGGAATGCCTTGAGCTTGTATGATCCTAGCAAATGAGTTGAATTTGTATTGGATTACTTTGCTACTCAAACTAGTAATCAACCTCAAGGTAGACATAAGTGAAAACATGAATTCATCTAAGCTAAATGACGAACTGTTTGACTTTCCGGAGGATGGTTACCCTCCCTTGGACTCTTCATGGAGATATTTTCAGAACCTATTTCATAGGTATTCGGAATTTGGTCAAACATTCCTCATTTCAATATTAATAATTTAAAAAAATTATCAAATTATTATAGGTTGTATCATTAAGGGGGAGGATCACAAACAAATTCACTCTAAGTTTATCAAAAGAGATCATATTGATTAGGGTGATTAAACAAAATTGGGAGAAGATAGAATACAGTCTGAAATTTTTCAGTGCCGGAGACGTCTCTGGCAAATCGCAGAGACGTCCCCCCAAGGGGAGACGTCTCGCCTTAGTCGCGGAGACGTCTCAGGGACCGAATGAGGGCTTTTTAAATAGGTCGAAATCGCTCGAGCCGACTCGAGCTTTCTCCCTCATTCCCGACCAAAACGGAAAACCCTAGCCTCCATTTGTTGGATTGCCCCACAGCGGCGCGACGTTCGCGGCGGAATCCGCATGCCGGGCCCGGTGCATCGCATACGCCGGAACAGGATCGGGTAGATTTCAAAATTTTTCTGAATCAAAACGATTCAGAACCCTTTTGAATTAAGATGGGGACTAAATTAAGATCTAATAATTAATTATGAATTGTTAAACTACTAGAAAATCAGAAATATAAAATTTCAAATGAAGATCTCATCTTCACCTTTGTGCGGGTAGAAGAACACCGCAACCGATGATCGTGGTTTGGTTCCTTGTAGCCGCACAAACGTCCGGCCTCTACAAGTATCCACACGAGGTTGCTGAAGATCAGAGATGGGGCTTCACCGGGGTGCTAGCTCCTTGCAAAAGCCTCTCTTGGATGTCGAAGAAGAAGGAAGAAGAAATCACAAGGATCCCACCTTGTGCAGCCTTCAAAAGGAAGAAGAAAACCCTTCACCTTTTTTATTCTTTTCTCTCCCTATTTGCTGATTTAAAAATCCCCAAAAGCATTGCCTTGCTGCCCCACGCCTGGGAGAAGAGCTCTTGGATTTCTTGGGGCGTGGGGCTCCCTTTTTATAGGGTTCAAAACCCTATGCGCCAGGAAACCTATTCCTAATAGGTTTCCTGGTGCCCTTCTTTATTGGCGGGAGAATCAAGGGGCGTTGGCTCCCAGCAAAGAAGGAGAGGGGGCCATGCCCCTCCTTGTCCTCTTGGCTGCCCCCTCTTGCCTATTTTGACTCCTCAAAATAAGGCATCAAGAGGGAGGCTCCAATAATAGGAAAAAGGCTGAATTTGGCAGGATTTTCAAGGATTCGATCTAGCCAACTTTTGACTAGGATTTGAGTCAAATTTCTTTGGGTCAGACCCAACATAATTTGACTCAATTAATCAGCAAATCAAAGACTTATATAATCTAATTATAATTATTTAATTCTTCCATTTAACTCACTAACTATTAGTGGGTTATTTCAAACATCAATCTCATTGACATTGTGATTCCAAATCACAATTCGACAATCCTAATAATCAGAACCCCTAATGTGTGTGACCTCGTAGGTTCTAATCTAACTGGTAATGAGATATATTGCGATCTCTATCACAATATCATTGAAAACTCCTTTCAATGGGTTGGAACGATTCCAACTCAACTCATTAGGATTTATCGATCATCAAGATAATCCCTATGAGTCCCACCATCCACCAGTGACACCTAGCAGCATGTAGTGGCTACCCAGCAGAATAGAATGATGAACCTTTAGGTGCAGTTGTCATGTGTTACAGTCCTTCTATCGTGGATCCCTACAAGACGGAGGTCATGGATAACTCGTCAAACTCCTTCGTCTGTCATATGTCAAAATTTATTCGACTTAAGTTCGAGAGTGAAAAACTCTTTCTCCACTGTGCATACTGCCCCGGCCGAGGTCTTACGAACTCAGTCTTATAAATCACATAGGATCTCTCCTTATCTATCAAGGTCGATAGATTCCATATAGGTGCATGCCCTACTCCTACAGTAAACTTACTGCAGCCAATCTACACTGCATGGACCCATATGGCTAGAGAACATGTATGTGTGCAGTCAAACTACAATAACCTCACTGTGAGTAGCCGAAGCACCGCAGGTCAAAGGACTAGTCACACTACTGCAACATCAAGCAAGTCACTGACGAGTGGATAGACATCCAAGTGACTTCTTGTATTGGTCACGCTCAGTACCCTTGTTCTCTAACAAGCACCTGCACTATCACTTCAGTGTCCCTACACTGTGGACTCAAGTCTCGTCCATCCAGAAGAAAAGTGATCTGTGCACTGATCGGATCGATCACTGTCCTCGTGATGATCCATTGATCAGGAGCATTTAGAAATTAATCACCAATGATACATGGCTCAAATTCTCAACTCTTGAGAATATGCATCATCATCTTATTAATTTCTTGGACGATTCATAGACACATAAATAATATGAATGAAAAGATGCCTTTTATTTATTCAATAATAAATAGTCAAGTACAAAATTATGTCCCTAGAATTAACAATGTGTCAGCCAGATTGGCTTCTAGGGCATACATCTAACAATCTCCCACTTGCACTAAAGCCAATCAGTCATATATCTAAGCCCCATCTTCTCAAGGTGGGTTTCAGTTTTCTGCTGACTTAGCTGCTTAGTGAACGGGTCTGCCACGTTATCCGCGGAGTCTACTCTCTGCACCTCTACATATTTCTTCTCCACATAGTCGCGTATGAGGTGAAAGCGCCGCTCTATATGCTTAGACTTCTGATGAGACCTTGGCTCCTTAGCAAGGGCTATGGCGCCATTATTATCGCAGTAGAGTGTTATGGCATCTGATGTCATCACGTCCAACTCTGCAATGAATTTCTTGAACCAGAAGCCTTCCTTAGCAGCTTCAGAGGCGGCGATGTATTCAGCTTCCATAGTAGAATCAGCAATGATCGGTTGTTTAGAACTCTTTCAATTCACCGTACCACCATTGCACAAGAACACGTATCCAGATGTTGACTTCCTGTCATCGACATCAGTCATGAAGTCTGAATCTGTGTACCCTTCTACCTTTAACTCTGATGATCCTCCAAAAACCAAGAATAAATCTTTAGTTCTTCTCAAGTACTTAAGAATATTCTTCACAGCTGTCCAGTGTTCTTCACCTGAATTCGACTGATATCTGCTTGTGACACTCACAACAAGAGCTATATCAGGTCGTGTACATAGCATGGCATACATGAGGCTCCCTATTGCCGATGCATAAGGAATCTTGCTCATGCGTTGAATCTCTTCAGATGTGTTGGGGCACATCTTCTTGGAGAGATGAATTCCATGCCTTAGGGGTAAGAGACCCCTCTTGGAGTTTTTCATGCTGAACCTCTTAAGCACCTCCTCTATGTACATTTTCTGTGACAGGCCAAGCATTCTTTTAGATCTATCTCTATAGACCTTTATTCCCAAAATATAGGATGCTTCCCCAAGGTCTTTCATGGAGAATTCTTTTGACAACCAGACCTTGACTGAGATTAGCATGGGAATATCATTCCCAATCAGGAGAATGTCATCTACGTACAGTACGAGAAAAACGACAGCACTCCCACTAACCTTTTTGTAAACACACGGTTCCTCTTCGTTTTTGATGAAATCAAACATTTTGATTGCGTCATCGAAACGAGTGTTCCAACTCCGAGATGCTTGCTTTAGTCCATAGATGGACCTTTGCAGCTTGCAGACCTTGTGATCTCCATCACTGGAAGTGAAACCCAAAGGCTGTTCCATATAGATATCTTCATTAAGATATCCATTCAGGAAAGCAGTTTTCACATCCATCTGCCAGATTTCATAATCATGAAATGCTGCAATGGCAAGTAATGTTCGGATGGATTTTAGCATAGCTACAGGTGAAAAGGTCTCTTGATAGTCAATGCCTTCGCGCTGACTATACCCTTTCGCCACAAGCCTTGCCTTATAGGTCTCTACCTCTCCATCCGAACCTATCTTTCTTTTGTAGATCCATTTGCATCCAATAGGTACAATACCTTCTGGTGGGTCTACTAAGGTCCAGACTTGGTTGGAATGCATGGAGTCTAACTCTGACTTCATAGCTTCCAACCATTTCTCAGAATCGACATCAGATATCGTCTCGTTGTAGGTTTTGGGATCCTGTATGTGATCCCTATCTCCCACTAGGAACATTTCCTCGGTATCCTCTTCTAGTATACCTAAGTATCTATCGGGAGGATGGGAGACCCTACTAGATCTACGAGGTGGTTGAGGGACATCGTGTACTGGCTCTTTATGAATGGGTTCTATAGGATCCATGACTCGTTGCTTTTCAGAGACTTTCTCTTCAAGCTCAATTTTTCTCCCACTGCCTCTATCAAGGATAAACTGATTTTTCAAGAAGATGGCATGACGGCTCACAAACACATTGTGATCCTCTGAGAAGGGATCCTGTATGTGATCCCTATCTCCCACTAGGAACATTTCCTCGGTATCCTCTTCTAGTATACCTAAGTATCTATCGGGAGGATGGGAGACCCTACTAGATCTACGAGGTGGTTGAGGGACATCGTGTACTGGCTCTTTATGAATGGGTTCTATAGGATCCATGACTCGTTGCTTTTCAGAGACTTTCTCTTCAAGCTCAATTTTTCTCCCACTGCCTCTATCAAGGATAAACTGATTTTTCAAGAAGATGGCATGACGGCTCACAAACACATTGTGATCCTCTGAGACGTAAAAATTGTATCCTAATGACTCTTTAGGATATCCTATAAAACGAGCACTTATGGTCCTAGCCTCTAACTTGTCCGCCTGTAGTCGCTTGACGTGGGCCGGACATCCCCAAATCTTGAGATGACCCAGACTTGGTTTCTTACCATGCCATATCTCATACGGTGTGGTAGGAACGGATTTAGAGGGAACTCTATTCAATAAATAAATCGCTGTGAGTAAGGCATCTCCCCAAAGGAACATAGGTAAATCAGTGAAGCTCATCATGGACCTGACCATATCCAATAGGGTCCGATTCCTCCTTTCTGACACCCCGTTGAGTTGAGGTGTACCCGGAGGTGTCCATTGTGAGACTATGCCGTTTTCTTTGAGATAGTCCCGGAATTCCCCACTAAGGTATTCTCCTCCTCGATCTGATCGAAGAGCCTTAAGAGGTTTTCCAGTTTGTTTTTCTACTTCATTCTTGAACTCTTTGAACTTTTCAAAAGATTCAGACTTGTGTCTCATAAGATACACATACCCATACCGTGAATAATCATCGGTAAAGGTAATGAAGTAAGAATAACGTCCCCTGGCTAGCACATCGAATGGGCCACATACATCTGTATGTACTAGGGTAAGTATTTCAGTGGTCCTCTCCCCATATCCTACAAAGGGCAGTCTAGCCATTTTTCCTTGAAGACAGGACTCGCAAACTGGATATGACTCGGAAGTCAATGAGCCTAAAAGCCCATCTTTATCCTTTTTGTTCATTCTGTCCTCTCCAATATGGCCAAGCCTGAGGTGCCACAAATATCTTTGGTTTATCTCATCTCTGGATCTTTTGGATCCTTTGGCACTCACATCTTGCTCAGTAACATTCACAGATACATCCATATGTAAATGATAGAGACTGTCAATCATAAAACCACGTGCTACTATTTTATTTCTTAAATAAATAGAACAGCAGTCTTTGTCAAATGTAAAAACATGACCTTCCTGTGCTAGACATGAAACAGAAATCAAATTTCTGCTAGCAACAGGTACATAATAGCAGTCTCTAAGTATTAAACTAAATCCAGACGGTAGTCGCAGATGGTAGGTGCCCACAGCCACAGCAGCAACTTTTGCCCCGTTGCCAACCCGAAGGGTTACCGCACCTTCTGCCAGCCTTCTACTTTCCTTTAGACCCTGCATGGTAGTGCACAAATGAGCACTAGAACCAGAATCTATAACCCAACTAGAAGTAGAAGAAACCGTTAGATTAGTTTCAATAATGAGCAAGTCTATACCTTCTGAAGGTGTGTCACCTTTCTTGTTCTTCAGGCTCTCGAGGTATGAAGGACAGTTTCTCTTCCAGTGGCCTTCGACATTGCAGTGGAAATATTTTCCTTTGTCGTTAGCCTTTTTCTTTTGAACTTCCTTCTTTGGCTTCTTGTCTTTCTTCCGCTTCTTAGCAGGCTTCTTTTTCTTCCAAGTAGACTTTCTCTTGGAACCAGAAGTCAACTCAGCAGCAAGGACATTGCCCCTTGAACCTTTCAAGGCTCCCTCAGCAGTTACCAACATATTTATCAGTTCAATCTTAGTGCATTCAATCTTATTCATGTGGTAGTTTACTATAAACTGACCAAATGAATCAGAAAGTGACTGTAGGATCAAATCCACTTGTAATTCCTTGTGCATGTCCATACCGAGCTTCTCAAGCTCCTCTAGATCCTTGATCATAGTCAGACCGTGATCATGGACAGACTGCCCCTCGCGCATCTTCGCTTTGAAAAGCCTCTTGGATACTTCAAAACGAGCTGTGCGACTCTGCTCACTATACAACTCTTGCAGGTGTGCCAGTATGTCCCTAGCAGTCTTCATATTTTCATGCTGGCATTGGAGTTCATTTGACATGGATGCCATCATATAGCATTTTACTCTAATGTCATCATCCAACCACTTTTTATGCATCTCACGCTGAACATCAGTAGGACGTGTTGGTAGTGTGGGGATATCTGAATCGAGTATGTAGCCTATTTTCTCACAGTCCAAAACAATTTTGAGATTTCTAAGCCAGTCCTTGTAATTGGTTCCGGTCAGTCGGTTGGTCTCAAGAATACGGGTCAAAGGGTTTGAAGCTGACATTGTATCTGCAGAGAGTAAAGATTCTAGTTAGACTTTTGTACTTGATCCTAATCTGTTCTAAGGTCTTTTAGAACAAATGTAACTCCCACTATTTTCTCGAATCCCTCACACTCCCCTGGTAGGGAAACGAAAATCCCACACGACTAGGATTTCTAGTGGGTACTGCGGTCCCATCAATTTACATGCCACCTCACCTAACAGTTATTGGTGACACATAGATTGATGAATGTACAACTCTTGTACAATGCTTCTGAAGCATGTTGCAGTGTAACTTGGTCTCTAAGCCATGAAAACCTCACCTAACAGTTATTGGTCCCATTTCTTAGTTAAGTCAGACCCACCGTATAACCGTAGGAATAAAGTCGTCATTGGGTCCTCACCTAACAGTTATTGGTGCCCAACCCCACCTTTACCCTACAACATCTCATGTCTATAGAGAGGTCCAGCCCCCCGATGCAACTTGACCACTGTGTCCAGCCGAGACAAATCAACATCAGAAAGGCCTTAGCAGCTCTACTACAGTGGAAGACCTATTGACTTAATATTGGTTAATCAGGTCTTTAGTGTTTGTAACTTGAGCTCTTCATAAGAGGTAATCGAACAATTGGCCAGGTAAGCAGGTGGGAGGCTCCCCTTACTCAGAGAGTAAGGTCCTAATTAAGTAACCACCTTTAATGCTTTCCTAGAAACCAATTAGATCAATTAATCTAATATGACTTGCTCATGTCGGTTCACTCTCGACTTGATTGAGGAGGTTTTAATTTAGGTCTCAATTGGGTTTGCTACATCACATGTAAACCTATCTACCCGACTCTCATTCACATCACATGCAAACGGCACATTGCAGGCAGTTATGATCGCAGCAATAATTAAAGCTAAACTTTAAATAGGTGATGATTATGGATTCTAGTTAGGTCGTATTACAAGCACATGCACGTCAATCGATCAACTGGTCTTCAACTCTTGAATTGGTTCCAAGCCTCCTTGATTCGATCCTTGACCAACTCTTGATCCAATCGCCATCAACCGCTTAGACCCCTGCTCATCTCATGCATCATCTTTGATTTGATCGTTGACGTACATCACATCACAGAAATACAACTAGATATAAAATAAAAATAAAAATAAATTACATCTCCCTTTTAGGAGGCACGCAGGCCTCTCAAAATATTAAATAAGATGCATGCAAGCATCTGCAAAATTACATGACATTACAGATCACATCGGAGGTCATTACATTCGATACCAAAAGGGTTTGAATCCTATGATCATCACCACATGCATCTCATGCATGATTTTATCTAATCTGATTTTAATTTTATTATGCAACCATCTGAGATCCAGATCATGCAATACCTTAATTTTAAACATCATAATCATATCATAATTTTAGAACTAACATCGCATGATCGATCTAACAAAATCAGCATGCTGAAAATTTTCAGCAACACGAAATTTCAGCACGCAGAATTTTTCAGCATGCATAATAATTAAAAAATCAGAACTAATTTATAATTAATTAACTATTATCTTAATTGGATCCCCAAAACCATGGCTCTGATACCACTGTTGGATTGCCCCACAGCGGCGCGACGTTCGCGGCGGAATCCGCATGCCGGGCCCGGTGCATCGCATACGCCGGAACAGGATCGGGTAGATTTCAAAATTTTTCTGAATCAAAACGATTCAGAACCCTTTTGAATTAAGATGGGGACTAAACTAAGATCTAATAATTAATTATGAATTGTTAAACTACTAGAAAATCAGAAATATAAAATTTTAAATGAAGATCTCATCTTCACCTTTGTGCGGGTAGAAGAACACCGCAACCGATGATCGTGGTTTGGTTCCTTGTAGCCGCACAAACGTCCGGCCTCTACAAGTATCCATACGAGGTTGCTGAAGATCAGAGATGGGGCTTCACCGGGGTGCTAGCTCCTTGCAAAAGCCTCTCTTGGATGTCGAAGAAGAAGGAAGAAGAAATCACAAGGATCCCACCTTGTGCAGCCTTCAAAAGGAAGAAGAAAACCCTTCACCTTTTTTATTCTTTTACCATTTGCTCTCCACCTCAAATCCCAGCCTCCGTTTGCTCTAAATCACAAACCCTAGCATCCATGGCACCAAAGAAAGCTAGGACAACCCGTGGGAGGCGACCTAGAGTAGCGGCCGACGGTGAGGAACGGCGGGAAGAACCCTCCGCGCCTTCTCCTCCGGTTGCTCCGCCGACCACGACGATTTCCTGTGCAAATCGCACAGTCACGACTGGTAGGTACATCGATTTCTCCTTTTTAGATCATGAGGGGTTCTCTATTGGAGAGAGACTCCGAGCTCAAGGGTGGGAGCACCTTTGCACACTAAATACCTCGACCTACCCCGGCCTAGTTAGAGAGCTTTTTAGCAATATGGCATTAGGGGACCAAGGGTACACTGGATGTGTCCGGGGGACATTAGTGGAAGTAAATGAAGATGTCCTATCCACTGTCCTACAAATCCCTAAGGACGGTGAGGCTCCAACCTCACTTCCCCAAAGGGAATTAGCCCTAAATCTGCTGTTAGGACAAGAGGACTGCGGCCCTCTTGATGTTATCAACTCCCAAGACCTAAACGCCGAAATGAGATTACTTTTAAGTATTGTCAACCGGGTCTTGTTTCCCAAAATCGGTCGCTTCGATTTTGTTTCGGAGCGAGACTTAGCTATTATGCATCATATCCTACTAGGGATCCCTCTAAACCTTCCTAGACTCATGCTAAATTACATTGCCCTATGTCATAGGTATTCTAGGTTTAGTATACCCTATGGCATGATCTTTACCTTAATCTTTAAACACTTCAAGGTTCCCATTCCAACAAATGAACCTGCAAAGGCCTTGAGAAACACCGACTACTATAATGAGGGCACAATGAGAAGAATGGAGTTTCATAAGATAGATGGGTCGTGGGTCAAGGTTCCAAAAAGAAAAGCACAAACCATAGAACCTGAAATCCCACATCATGAGTCTGACCATCACTCTCCTCCACCTAGCCACATGAACATCCCTGATATTCCCTCCAGCTCAGCTGGACCTTCCACATCCATGCCACCACCTCCTCCAGTCAGTGGGCCCTCCTTCCTATCAGAGGATCAGATGCACACCTTAGCATCTGCCATTTGCCAGCAGATAAGGGAGGAGATGAGATCCATGATCTCCACAGAGTTGGCCCCCACCACAGAGTTGGCCCCCATCAGAGCTTCACATGAAGGGCTTCTACAAGAGATGAAGGATATTAGAAGTCAAATTGAAGCTACAACACAAGAAATAATTGGTGTGGGTGCCACCCAAACCATCAGATCATTAGAGCTCAAGGACAGCTTGAAGAGCATTTCCAAGAGTCTTAAAGAGCTAACAAAGCCAGATGGCAATGTGAGCACCTTAGTTGCCCAACTCAGAGGAAGAATTGAAATGGCAACTATAGAGTTTGAGGCACTTGTGGCAGGTTTCCACAAGTCACAGGGAGATCAATTTAAGACCCTCATGGATTCTATCAATGCATTCATAGATGCAGCTTGTCAGGCTTATGCACAAAGTACAACTAGTAGGCCCCATGAGCAACGTCGCCGATGATGGATATTTTGTAGGATCTTCTTTTTGTAAATCCTAGGCTATTTTGAAACACCTTTTGTATTAGAAATCAATACTTGTAATGATTTCTTCTTTTGACTATGTACTGACTTCAAAGGTTTATGATGACATATGAATGAATACAATCTCTTTTGAACACTTTGTGTACATTGCCAATTCTGCGTATGTGTTTCTGTGATTGTGTATGTGATTGTATGATATGCTATAAAAATCTTACCACATACCTTGAGTGTTCAAATTTGATACAAAGAAACAATGCACATAAAACAGGGGGAGCACATCTTGTGATAACTATGTTAAACTAAAAGGTAAGTCTGAAATGAATTCCAAAACAAAGGGGGAGTGATATGAATACATTAATAGAAATGACTTGGACAGGGGGAGCACAACTTGAATATCCTTGAGTAAAATGAATGCTGAATTCCACTATAAATTGAGTCTTAAGCACCTAAGGATAATTTGTCCCCTTCATGTTGCTGACAAAAAGGGGGAGTAGATAGTATATGGAATGCAAAATTTATAATAGATATTGAATATGGAGATATTGAAAGGGGGAGTATGAAAGGGGGAGTAGACATGGATATTGAATATGGAATGCAAAATTTTTAATCATACTCCAAAGTTGAATTAGGAAAGATAAAATTGAAGAATATTGATTTTAAGATAATTGTCCTTCTGGAAAAGAAAGGGGGAGTCAAAAAGAATCTAGCTTTCAATTATCTTCAGCATCAATATTTCATTTTAACTTGATTCAAACTCAGTTCATATGCCAAAATCATTTAAGAGCTATAAAGATCAATTTTATGCATAAGGGAAGAACTGAAAATTGAATATTCTGAATTAATGCACATTGTATCCAGTTCTAATCAAAACATTATACTTGTACATCTGAGCAAATACTGTGTATATGTTAAATTTTAAATTTTGCATATACTCAGTGTTTTGTCATCATCAAAAAGGGGGAGATTGTTGACCCCCTAATGGATTTTGATGAATACAAAACACTAGAGTAAAATTCCATTATATCTTAACTATTTAATTGAGGAATTCATGTGTTTTATTAAGAATATTGTTAAGAAATGTCTAGGCAAGTTCCCATAATTTTTATGAATTTATTGAAGAATATTTTGAGCTAAAGAAAAAGTTCAGGGACAGCCGAGACGTCCCCTGATAGTTTCAGAGACGTCTCTGGCACAAACAGGAAGAACTGGCACACTTGGAGACGTCCCCGGCACCTGCCGAGTCGTCCCCGCGTTAGCGGAGTCGACTCTCTCAGTAGCGGAGTCGACTCTCTCAGTGGCGGCAGAAAGGCAGTTTTCAAGAGATATGCGCGAGACGTCCCCACTGTACGCCGAGTCGTCCCCGCAGGTAAAAAGGAGAGTTCCCGAGTCGTCCCCAAGATAGCCGAGACGGCTCTCTCAGGGTTTTCCAGAGAATGGTTTTTTCGGTGATAAGGAAGCGGAGTCGACCCCAAGACAGCGGAGTCGTCCCCACGCATAAAGTGCAGACAAGCCGAGACGTCCCCTGAAAGAGCGGAGTCGACTCTCTCAGGAAATTCCAGAGAACATGATTTTCGGAGATAAAGAAGCGGAGTCGTCCCCAAAGCAGCGGAGTCGTCCCCACTCAAAAAGTACTAACACGCCGAGACGACCCCTTAAAGTGCCGAGTCGACCCCAGACAACGGAAAAAGTAAAGTCTTGTAGCCGAGACGTCTCCCGTTGAAGCGGAGACGTCCCCGGAGCGCCTGGGACGCGACTGACAGCTTTTCAGGTTTGGTTTGAATTTCAAATCCTTCTCTTTTTGTTTCTAACGGCTATATTTGCTTTTTAGGCTATAAAAAGGGACCTCTTAAGTGGTTCTCAACAACTCTTCACCAACCAAAAAGCTAGATCATTCAAGAGAGAAGTTAGAAAGAAAAGCTCAAGGGAGTGAGTGCATTCAAGGAAGGAAATCAAGTATTCTCAAGTCTCCCAAGCGATTTCAAGCTCAACCACTCTCGTGCGCTCGGGATTCGAAGCTCACACTCAACCCTACGCGCTCCACCTCGGAAGAATCAACATCTCCCACGCTTCCAACGGCAAAAGGATTCTTCCGGGTTACATTATTCATAATTGTTATATTTGCTTCTTAGAGCTTTTATTTCCTTTTGTAAACTCTTTTATTGTGGTGCCTGTTCCAGTCAAGGAACTTGGAACAAGGGAAAGGCGTCCCAAGCCTAAGAGAAATTGGGGGTTTTAGGGTTTGTTGTGAGCCCGGTGTAAAACAACGAGTTGGGTAGTGAACTCGCAAAACTACCGTACTGTAATCTTGGATTATAGTGGAAATTCCCAAAGGCGCTTTGGGGAGTGGATGTAGGAGCGGTGAAGGCTCCGAACCACTATAAAACCGTGTGTTTGTGGTTGTCTCTTCTTATCTCTTTATCTTTATTTTAGTTCATATATTTGTGTGTTTTATTTTTAATTAGGCAAAAAGTTTTAAAACACCCAATTCACCCCCCTCTTGGGTGACCATCTCTGGGCAACACATCTAGCTTTTGTCTCACACTTTGAGCCCAAACATATAGAAGAAGCCGAAAATGATGTAAATTGGATAAATGCAATGCAAGAAGAATTAAACCAATTTACTAGAAACAAGGTATGGAATCTAGTAGAGAGACCTTCTGAATATCCTATTATAGGTACTAAATGGATTTATAAAAATAAACTTGATGAAAATGGAATTGTTATAAGGAATAAGGCTAGACTAGTAGCAAAGGGTTATAATCAAGAAGAAGGTATAGATTTTGATGAAACCTTTGCTCCTGTAGCTAGACTTGAGGCTATTAGATTATTATTAGCATATGCATGCTCTAAGGACTTCAAACTATTTCAAATGGATGTAAAAAGTACATTTTTAAATGGGTATATTAATGAGGAGGTATATGTAGAACAACCTCCTGGTTTTGAAAATCATCAATACCCTAATCATGTATATAAACTGAACAAAGCACTTTATGGGTTAAAACAAGCACCTAGAGCATGGTATGAGAGGCTTAGCAAATTCCTATTAGAACATAAATTCTCTAGGGGAAATGTAGATACAACACTATTTCTGAAAAAGCAAAATAAAGATATGTTATTAGTTCAGATTTATGTTGATGATATTATTTTCGGTGCTACTAACAATCGCCTCTGCGAAGAATTTGCTGATCTGATGCAGAGTGAATTTGAGATGAGCATGATGGGAGAGCTGAACTACTTCCTCGGGCTTCAAATCAAACAGTCTGAAGGAGGCATCTTCATCAATCAAGCCAAATATATCAAGGAGATGCTCAAGAAGTTTGATAT
Source organism: Phoenix dactylifera (assembly GCF_051530095.1). Lineage (NCBI taxonomy): Eukaryota > Viridiplantae > Streptophyta > Magnoliopsida > Arecales > Arecaceae > Phoenix > Phoenix dactylifera. The sequence goes on along the minus strand of NC_143193.1, from coordinate 32,443,609 downwards.
GGAGGGAAACAAGTCAATCAGCACCCCCATGAGCTCATCATGCAAATTAGACCAAGATGAATCAGGTAAATCTGTAGATCAGAAACTGTATAGAGGTATGATAGGATCTTTATTGTATCTTACTGCAAGTAGACCTGATATTATGTTTAGTGTTTGCATGTGTGCTAGATATCAAGCTAATCCTAAAGAATCACATCTAGTTGCAGTTAAGAGAATTTTTAAATATTTAATAGGAACTAAGAATATAGGGTTATGGTACTCTAAAGAATCTAGCCTAAACTTAATAGGATACACAGATTCAGACTTCGCTGGATGTAAGCTTGATAGAAAAAGTACCAGCAGGTCGTGTCAATTTCTAGGAGAAAACCTTATCTCATGGTTTAGCAAGAAACAAAACTCGGTTGCATTATCTACTGCTGAAGCTGAATATGTTGCAGCCGGGAGTTGTTGTGCTCAAATCTTGTGGATCAAACAACAATTAGAAGATTATGGCATTAAACAAGATAAAATACCTATTAACTGTGATAATACAAGTGCCATTAATCTAACTAAAAATCCAATTCAGCATTCAAGAACTAAACACATTGAGATAAGACATCTCTTCATAAGAGATCATGTACTGAATGGTGATGTGACACTCCAATTTGTGTGTACTGATGATCAATTAGCGGACATTTTCACAAAACCCCTAAGTGAAGAGAGATTTAGTGTGCTTAGGAGGGGATTAGGAGTGATTGATCCATCCTAGTGGTAGTTTCCACTAGATTCATTGATTTTGATGATTAGATTGTGGTTAAAATAGAGTTTCTTTTCAATGATCATCAAATCAGATCGTAATTTAGTGATTTTTCCTCATTCGGCACGAACATAGCATGATTTTTAGGTGTGTGCCAAAGTTAGAGACGACTCGAGTAAGTTTCAGAGTCGGCTCCTGAGGGGGAGTCGACTCGCGCATTTGCGGGAGTCGACTCGCATAGATGGCAGCAGAGGGGGAGTCGACTCACATATAGTCGGGAGTCGACTCGAGGTCTACAGGCGCATAAGGAGAGTCGACTCGCGCATATTCTGGAGTCGACTCGAGGTCGAGTCGACTCGCGACTCAGTGGAGTCGACTCGCAGTCGGGATCCGACTTTTTAACCCTAACTTTGTCGTTTCGAAAATACTTCTTTCTCAAGCCGCCACTGTTCACAAGCCCTAGAGCCGACTCCTAGGTCGTCCCCGGTCGTTCCCAAGGCCTTTTCCGTCGATTTTTCACCGTCCCTTAGGGTTTTCCTCCCTTCCTAGGTCATCCCCGGTCGTTCCCAAGTCTTTTCCGTCGACCTTTCATCGTCCCTTAGGGTTTTCCTCCCAATCTAGGTCATTATGCCGCGTAAAACCGTAGTCCGGAAGAGGTCCCGACCCGAGGCCGGTCCCGAGCGGCGCTCCAAGGCTCGCCATGATCCCTCGAGGAGACCATAGCTGTTTTTTGTGTTTTATTTCGACATGTATTGTTTTGCTTTACTTATTGTATTCTCAAATGTATTTACATACAAATCAATACAATGAGTAGCCCTATTTTCTTCAATTCTGTGCCATTTGATCTATGCTTGATTGTGTGTGCTTACCTCCTTTTTGATACGATGACAAAAAGGGGAAGAAATATGTATAAAATATGTAAAAGAAATCAATGAAAATCAATAAAAAGAAAAACTTTTAAAACACACAAAAATTTGTTCTAAGTGGATTTGGTACCTCGAGGCTCATTATCTCTCTTTTGGGGCTCCTAATGGAGTAATCTCTAGAATCTATTCAAGGGATATTCGGAGATTAGCTGAATCCTACTCAAGAACAAATTGACAGTTTTTTCCTCTAAAAACCAAAAATTTAAAAGTCAAAAATTCTTAGAATCAAAACAAAGTAGATTGCATATGTTCAGGGGGAGAATCTGAATTTTAAGCAAGCTAAATCATTAAAGATATATAAGCCAAACAATTGATTGCATGATATGAAGGCTTATATAATTCCAAATGAAAGGGGGAGCTTTAACTCCGAAATTTATTGTTCACACCTTTCAAACTTGGATAAATTAAATTACCAGACATCTGAATTCATTTATGGATTTTACTTTCTTGTTTATAGAGCAATTCACTTTACATATACTCAATGTTTTGTCATCATCAAAAAGGGGGAGATTGTGGAGTGATTGATTAAAACCCTATTTGATTTTGATGAGCTCAAAGCATTTGAGTATATCCCTTGTTTACTAATGAATTCAATTAAGTGTTTCAGTGAAAAACTTGTCTAAGTGTCTCTAGACTTGGTTCATAATATTTTGGATAAGTTAAGAAGTCAGCTTGAACCAAAGTCTGAGACTCGAGTCGACTCCAGAGTATCACGAGTCGACTCCAAGCGTATCAAGTTCACTGGCACGAGCTCGAGTCGACTCCGGATCACGAGTCGACTCCGACTGAGAACAGACAGACGAACAGAAAGCATCAACTCAAAATCTGTCAGCGAGTCGACTCCTGAAGTGCGCGAGTCGACTCCGATGTTCACCGAGTCGACTCCAGGGTAGTATGAGTCGACTCCAAGGAGACACAAGCAGAAAAGTCAGAGAGCGGTTTTCGGGTCTGAGATTCGAGTCGACTCCTGTGGAACGCGAGTCGACTCCGATGGTTGGCAAGTCGACTCCAAAGAAAGTGAGAGTCAACTCTCAGAGGAACACAAAGAAAAAGTCAGAGAGCGTTTTTCGGACTCTGAGATTCGAGTCGACTCCCGCAATACACGAGTCGACTCCGAGACACCGTGACCCCAAAGAAGACAGAAGACCAATTTGCTGTGTCTGAGAGCCGAGTCGACTCCAAGAAAGCTCGAGTCGACTCCAAGGCAGCGGTACACCAAAAAGACAGAAGGCCAAGTTTCGGAAACTGAGATCCGAGTCGACTCCAGGGAAGTTCGAGTCGACTCCAAGACTGGACGAGCCAAAAGACAGAAGATCGGAAGTTCGGGCTCTGAGCGCCGAGTCGACTCCCAGGATTGTCGAGTCGACTCGAGTGGACCAAATTCAAAAATAGATCCACGGACTCCATGGGATGAGCCGACTCCGAGAAAGCCAAGTCAGCTCCAGAAGTTGGCGAGTCGACTCCGGGTCAAGACGAGTCGACTCCCAGTCGAAGAGGGTACTTTAATTCAAATTCGAAATAGTTGCAGAGTCGACTCCGGAAGAGTATGAGTCGACTCCCGCTACAGCCGAGTCGACTCCTGATCGCGCGAGTCGACTCCAACCCACCAACGGACACATTGTCAGGCTGTGCAGAGTGTGCAGAACGGGCAGAAAAAGGTCTCTAACGGCTAGTTTCCGTGGGGGTTGGTTTAAATAGCCACAGAGGACTGTAGCAAGGCAGAGAACAACCATTCCACTCCAAGTATTCAAGCATTCAATCTCTGCAACCTGTTCTTCAACGAAAAAGAGGGAAGAGCTGCATTAACTGCATCCACCTACATCTTTCCAGCAATTAAAGAATCCTCCTCCTGCATTCAAGTCGACTACACATTCAAGAGGAGACCCGAAGTTTAAGAAGCCATTCCTCTTCTCCAACTTAAAAGTGTTTGAGGGCTTCTAAACTCTTTTCAGATTATATTGTTTTCCATCTGCTTTTGAGAAGCTTAGTTTTCTGTTTGTCTATTTTATTTACAACTTGTATTTGCTTGGTTCAATCGGGGAATTGAATCAAGGGTATTGAGGTTGGTTGGTGAGCCGAGTGTAAAACCAACGTGTGTAAGGGTTCGATTGTGATCCCGGGAAAACAATCGGGGTGGTTCTAGTCGGTGAGCCTGGGAAAACCGACCGAGTTCGTTGTGAGCTCGTAAAACAACAAGTTTGGTTGTGAGCTTGGAAAACAACCGGCTGTAATCCAAGGGGGTTATAGTGAATTCCCAAGTGAGACTTGGGGAGTGGACGTAGGAGCAAGGGTTAGCTCCGAACCACTATAAAACTTGGTGTTTGTGATTGATTGTCTCTCTTCTTCTTCCTCTCATATCACTCACAGCACATAGCAATTAATTAAACAACTTGCAATAGTTTTAATTAGTCATTCACAACGTTTTAAATATTCAAATTATTCTAAAACCCAATTCACCCCCCCCCCCCCCTCTTGGGTTGTCTATCTGGGCAACAGTAAGACCTCGGCCGGGGCAGTATGCACAGTGGAAAAGGAGTTTTCCACTCTCGAACTTAAGTCGAATAAATCTTCACATATGACAGACGATGGGGTTTGACGAGTTGTCCATGACCTCCGTCCTGTAGGGATCCACGATAGTAGGACTGTATCACATGATAACTGCACCTAGAGGTTCATCATTCTATTCTACTGGGTAGCCACTACATGCTGCTAGGTGTCACTGGTGGATGGTGGGACTCACAGAGATTATCTCGATGATCGATAAACCCTAATGAGTAGAGTTGGAATCGTTCCAATCCATTGAAAGGAGTTTTCAATGATATTATGATAGAGATCACAATATATCTCACTACCAGTCAGAGTAGAACCTATGGGGTCACACACACTAGAGGCATTGACCGATCCGATGGTTGAATCACAAGTAATCAATTTGATTGATAAGAAGTTGAAGAAGGAACAAAGGAAATTAATTAATTGGACTTAAAACAAGAGTCCTACTTGGAGTAGGATTCCTAGAGTCCTAATTGGATTAGGACTGGGAATCCTACTTGGACTGGAAATCCTATTTGGAGTAGGATTCCTATAATCCTAATTAGATTAGGAATTTTTGAATTAAGTTTGGATTCCTACTTGGAGTAGGATTTCTAGAGTCCTAATCAGATTGGAACTCCGAATTCAAATTAGAGTCCTAATTGGATTAGGACTAGAATTAAACAAATCCTAATTGGATTAGGATTCCTTAAGTCATAATTAATTATTAATCTAATGAATCAACATGACTCCTAATTAGATTAGGATTGAAGAGTTCAATTAAGTCATGGTTCATTCAAGTCCTAATTGGATTAGGACTAGCATAGATTGAACCCAATTTGGTTAATCCTAATTAGACTAGGACTAAACCATGAGAAGGGCATCTAATCCTCCTTGGAGGAGGATTAGGTTAACCAAGTAAGAGGGGCATAAGCCCCTCTCATCTTGGTTGGTGCGGCATGAAGAGAGGGGGCCGGCGCCCCCTCTTGAAAAGATGTCAAGGGCTCCTAAATTGTAGGAGCCCTTCATGTCTATAAGAAAGGAGCTAGGGCCGGCGCCCTAGATGAGTGATTCCTCTCTTCCCTTGGTGCCGTGGCCACCCTCTCCCTCCCTTGTTTCAGCCGACAGCAAGGAGAAGAAAAGAAGGTGCTTGACGGGTCCCTTCCTCCTCCCTCCTTGTTCCAACGCAAGGAAGAAAAGAAGGCTGCGTGGGGATTCTTCTTCTTCCTCTTCTTCATCCTTCTTCTTCCTCCTCTCAAGTGCATTCAAGAGTTGAAAGAAAGAGAGGAGATCAGCCATCAAAAGTTATCTCTGCAAGGGAGCTAGCACCCCGGTGAGATAGAGAGCTTGGATCGGATCCTGCTTCGTGTGGATACCCGTAGAAGCCGGACGTTTGAACGGCTTCAAACGAACCTTCATCCTAAAACCACGAACTTCAGTTTGCGGTGATCATCTACCCGCACAAGGTGAAGATCTGATCTTCTAAATGTTTTAAAAGTTTTTAATTCTTGCCTAACTACGAATGGTTCATGAAACAACATTCATGCGATGAACGTCGATCCCGCACATGCCGATTCCGCTGCCATCTGATTCTATTTTTGAAATATCAGAGGCATGGGCGGGTTCCCAACAGTGGTATCAGAGCCTAGGCTTCGTAGATTAAGGTAAGAATTAATTATCTAAAGGTTTATTAGATCTGAAAATTGAATGATCATGCATGCTGAAAATTTCTGCATGCAGATTTTTCAGGGGTGCTGATTTTTGCATGCTGATTTTTATGTGATAAGATGATGATTCTAACTGCATTGTTAATGAGATTACAAAGTTTAGAATCATGATTAGCATGATCAGCAACCTATGTCATGATATAATCAGTTAGTTTTCAGATCTGAAAATTATAATTGATGCATATGGTGATGATCATAGGATTCAAACCCTTTTGGTATCAAATGTAATGACCTGCGATGTGATCTGCGACGTCATGTAATTTTTCAAATGCTTGCATGCATCTTATTTGATGTTTTGAGAGGCCTGCGTGCCTCCTAAAAGGGAGATGTAATTTATTTTTATTTTTATTTTATATCTGGTTGTATTTCTGTGATGTGATGTACGTCAACGATCAAGTTGAAGACAAGGCATGAGATGAACAGGTGATCTAAGCGGTTGATGGCGATTGGATCAAGAGTTGGTCAAGGATCGAATCAAGGAGGCTTGGAACCAATTCAAGAGTTGAAGATCAGTTGATCGATTGACGTGCATGTGCTTGTAATACGGCCTAACTAGAATCCATGATCATCACCTATTTAAAGTTTAGCTTTAATTATTGCTGCGATTATCACTGCCTGCAATGTGCCGTTTGTATGTGATGTGAATGTGAGTCGGGTAGATAGGTTTACATGTGATGTAGCAAACCCAATTGAGACCTAAATCAAAACCTCCTCAATCAAGTCGAGAGTGAACCGACATGAGCAAGTCATATTAGATTAATTGATCTAATTGGTGTCTAGGAAAGCATGAAAGGTGGTTACTTAATTAGGACCTTACTCTCTGAGTAAGGAGAGCCTCCCACCTGCTTACCTGGCCAATTGTTCGATTACCTCTTATGAAGAACTCAAGTTGCAAACACTAAGACCTGATTAACCAATATTAAGTCAATAGGTCTTCCACTGTAGTAGAGCTGCTAAGGCCTTTCTGATGTTGATTTGTCTCGGCTGGACACAGTGGTCAAGTTGCATCGGGGTGCTGGACCTCTCTATAAACATGAGATGTTGTAGGGTAAAGGTGGGGTTGGGCACCAATAACTGTTAGGTGAGGACCCAATGACGACTTTATTCCGACGGTTATACGGTGGGTCTGACTTAACTAAGAAATGGAACCAATAACTGTTAGGTGAGGTTTTCATGGCTTAGAGACCAAGTTGCACTGCAACATGCTTGAGAAGCATTGTACAAGAGTTGTACATTCATCAATCTATGTGTCACCAATAACTGTTAGGTGAGGTGGCATGTAAATTGGTGGGACCGCAGTACCTACTAGAAATCCTAGTCGTGTGGGATTTCCGTTTCCCAACCAGGGGAGTGTGAGGGATTCGAGAAAATAGTGGGAGTTACATTTGTTCTAAAAGACCTTAGAACAAATTAGGATCAAGTACAAAAGTCTAACTAGAATCTTTACTCTCTGCAGATACAATGTCAGCTTCAAACCCTTTGACCCATATTCTTGAGACCAACCGACTGACCGGAACCAATTACAAGGACTGGCTAAGAAACCTCAAAATTGTTTTGGACTGTGAGAAAATAGGCTACATACTCGATTCTGATAGCCCCACACTACCAACACGTCCTACTGATGTTCAGCGTCAGATGCATCAAAAATGGATGGATGATGACATTAGAGTTAAATGCTATATGATGGCATCCATGTCAAATGAACTCCGATGCCAGCATGAAAATATGAAGACTGCTAGGGACATACTAGCACACCTGCAAGAGTTGTATGGTGAGCAGAGTCGCACAGCTCGTTTTGAAGTGTCCAAGAGGCTCTTCAAGACAAAGATGCGCGAAGGGCAGTCTGTCCATGATCACGGTCTGACTATGATCAAGGACCTAGAGGAGCTTGAGAAGCTCGGAATGAACATGCACAAGGAATTACAAGTGGATTTGATCCTACAGTCACTTCCTGATTCATTTGGTCAGTTTATAGTAAACTACCACATGAATAAAATTGAATGCACTAAGACCGAACTGATAAACATGTTGGTAACTGCTGAGGGAGCCTTGAAAAGTTCAAGGGGCAATGTCCTTACTGCTGAGTTGACTTCTGGTTTCAAGAGAAAGTCTACTTGGAAGAAAAAGAAGCCTGCTAAGAAGCAGAAGAAAGACAAGAAGCCAAAGAAGGAAGTTCAAAAGAAAAAGGCTAACGACAAAGGAAAATATTTCCACTGCAATGTCGACGGCCACTGGAAGAGAAACTGTATTTCATACCTCGAGAGCCTGAAGAACAAGAAAGGTGACACACCTTCAGAAGGTATAGACTTGCTCATAATTGAAAATAATCTAACGGTTTCTTCCACTTCTAGTTGGGTTATAGATTCTGATTCTAGTGCTCATTTGTGCACTACCATGCAGGGTCTAAAGGAAAGTAGAAGGCTGGCGGAAGGTGCGGTAACCCTTCGGGTTGGCAACGGGGCAAAAGTTGCTGCTGTGGCTGTGGGCACCTACCATCTGCGACTACCGTCTGGTTTTAGTTTATTACTTAGAGACTGCTATTATGTACCTGCTGCTAGCAGAAATTTAATTTCTGTTTCATGTCTAGCACAGGAAGGTCATGTTTTTACTTTTGACAAAGACTGCTGTTCTATTTATTTCAGAAATAAAATAGTTGCACGTGGTTTTATGATTGACAGTCTCTATCATTTACATATGGATGTATCTGTGAATGTTACCGAGCAGGAAGTGAATGCCAAAGGATCCAAGAGATCCAGGGATGAGATAAACCAAAGATATTTGTGGCACCTCAGGCTTGGCCATATTGGAGAAGACAGAATGAACAAAATGGATAAAGATGGGCTTTTAGGCTCATTGACTTCCGAGTCATATCCAGTTTGCGAGTCGTGTCTTCAAGAAAAAATGGCTAGATTGCCCTTTGTAGGACATGGGGAGAGGACCACTGAAATACTTATCCTAGTACATACAGATGTATGTGGCCCATTCGATGTGCTAGCCAGAGGACGTTATTCGTACTTCATTACCTTTATCGATGATTATTCACGGTATGGGTATGTGTATCTTATGAGACACAAGTCTGAATCTTTTGAAAAGTTCAAAGAGTTCAAGAATGAAGTAGAAAAACAAACTGGAAAACCTCTTAAGGCTCTTCGATCAGATCGAGGAGGAGAATACCTTAGTGGAGAATTCCGGGACTATCTCAAGGAAAACGGCATAGTCTCACAGTGGACACCTCCGGGTACACCTCAACTCAACGGAGTGTCAGAGAGGAGGAATCGGACCCTATTGGATATGGTCAGGTCCATGATGAGCTTCACTGATTTACCTATGTTCCTTTGGGGAGATGCCTTACTCACAGCGATTTATTTATTGAATAGAGTTCCCTCTAAATCAGTTCCTACCACACCGTATGAGATATGGCATGGTAAGAAACCAAGTCTTGGTCATCTCAAGATTTGGGGATGTCCGGCCCACGTCAAGAGACTACAGGCAGACAAGTTAGAGGCTAGGACCATAAGTGCTCGTTTTATAGGATATCCTAAAGAGTCATTAGGATACAATTTTTACGTCTCAGAGGATCACAATGTGTTTGTGAGCCGTCACGCCATCTTCTTGGAAAACCAGTTTATCCTTCATAGAGGCAGTGGGAGGAAAATTGAGCTTGAAGAGAAAGTCTCTGAAAAGCAACGAGTCATGGATCCTATTGAACCCATTCATACAGAGCCAGTACACGATGTTCCTCGACCACCTCGTAGATCTAGTAGGGTCTCCCATCCTTCCGATAGATACTTAGGTATACTAGAAGAGGATACCGAGAAAATGTTCCTAGTGGGAGATAGGGATCACATACAGGATCCCAAAACCTACAACGAGGCGATATCTGATATCGATTCCGAGAAATGGTTGGAAGCCATGAAGTCAGAGTTACACTCCATGCATTCCAACCAAGTCTGGACCTTAGTAGACCCACCAGAAGGTATTGTACCTATTGGATGCAAATGGATCTACAAAAGGAAGATAGGTTCGGATGGAGAGGTAGAGACCTATAAGGCAAGGCTTGTGGCGAAAGGGTATAGTCAGCGCGAAGGCATTGACTATCAGGAGACCTTTTCACCTGTAGTCATGCTAAAATCCATCCAAATATTGCTTGCCATTGCAGCATTTGATGATTATGAAATCTGGCAGATGGATGTGAAAACTGCTTTCCTGAATGGATATCTTGATGAAGATATCTATATGGAACAGCCTTTGGGTTTCACTTCCAGTGATGGAGATCACAAGGTCTGCAAGCTGCAAAGGTCCATCTATGGACTAAAGCAAGCATCTCGGAGTTGGAACACTCGTTTCGATGACGCAATCAAAACGTTTGATTTCATCAAAAATGAAGAGGAACCGTGTGTTTACAAAAAGGTTAGTGGGAGCGCTGTCGTATTTTTCGTACTGTACGTGGACGACATCCTACTGATAGGGAATGATATTCCCATGCTAACCTCGGTCAAGGTCTGGTTGTCAAAAGAATTCTCCATGAAAGACCTTGGGGAAGCATCCTATATTTTGGGAATAAAGGTCTATAGAGATAGATCTAAAAGGATGCTTGGCCTTTCACAGAAGATGTACATAGAGGAGGTGCTGAAGAGGTTCAGCATGGAAAACTCCAAGAGGGGTCTCTTACCCCTTAGACATGGAATTCATCTCTCCAAGAAGATGTGCCCCAACACATCTGAAGAGATTCAACGCATGAGCAAGATTCCCTATGCATCGGCAATAGGAAGCCTCATGTATGCCATGCTATGTACACGACCTGATATAGCTCTTGCTGTGAGTGTCACAAGCAGATATCAGTCGAATCCAGGTGAAGAACACTGGACAGCTGTGAAGAATATTCTTAAGTACTTGAGAAGAACTAAAGATTTATTCTTGGTTTTTGGAGGATCATCAGAGTTAAAGGTAGAAGGGTACACAGATTCAGACTTCATGACTGATGTCGATGATAGGAAGTCAACATCTGGATATGTATTCTTGTGCAATGGTGGTACGGTGAATTGGAAGAGTTCTAAACAACCGATCATTGCTGATTCTACTATGGAAGCTGAATACATCGCCGCCTCTGAAGCTGCTAAGGAAGGCTTCTGGTTCAAGAAATTCATTGCAGAGTTGGACGTGATGACATCAGATGCCATATCATTCTACTGCGATAATAATGGCGCCATAGCTCTTGCTAAGGAACCAAGGTCTCATCAGAAGTCCAAGCACATAGAGCGGCGCTTCCATCTCATACGCGACTATGTTGAGAAGAAATATGTAGAGGTGCAGAGAGTAGACTCCGCGGATAACGTGGCAGACCCGTTCACTAAACAGCTAAGTCAGCAAAAGACTGAAGCCCACCTTGAGAAGATGGGGCTTAGATATATGACTGATTGGCTTTAGTGCAAGTGGGAGATTGTTAGATGTATGCCCTAGAAGCCAATCTGGCTGACACATTGTTAATTCTAGGGACATAATTTTGTACTTGACTATTTATTATTGAATAAATAAAAGGCATCTTTTCATTCATATTATTTATGTGTCTATGAATCATCCAAGAAATTAATAAGATGATGATACATATTCTCAAGAGTTGAGAATTTGAGCCATGTATCATTGGTGATTAATTTCTAAATGCTCCTGATCAATGGATCATCATGAGGACGGTGATCGATCCGATCAGTGCACAGATCACTTTCCTTCTGGATGGACGAGACTTGAGTCCACAGTGTAGGGACACTGAAGTGATAGTGCAGGTGCTTGTTAGAGAACAAGGGTACAGAGCGTGACCAAGACAAGAAGTCACTTGGATGTCTATCCACTCGTCAGTGACTTGCTTGATGTTGCAGTAGTGTGACTGGTCCTTTAACCTGCGGTGCTTCGGCTACTCACAGTGAGGTTATTGTAGTTTGACTGCACACATACATGGTCTCTAGCCATATGGGTCCATGCAGTGTAGATTGGCTGCAGTAAGTTCACTGTAGGAGTAGGGTATGCACCTATAAGGAATCTATCGACCTTGATAGATAAGGGGAGATCCTATGTGATTTATAAGACTAAGTTCGTAAGACCTCGGCCGGGGCAGTATGCACAGTGGAAAAGGAGTTTTCCACTCTCGAACTTAAGTCGAATAAATCTTCACATATGACAGACGATGGGGTTTGACGAGTTGTCCATGACCTCCGTCCTGTAGGGATCCACAATAGTAGGACTGTATCACATGATAACTGCACCTAGAGGTTCATCATTCTATTCTACTGGGTAGCCACTACATGCTGCTAGGTGTCACTGGTGGATGGTGGGACTCACAGGGATTATCTCGATGATCGATAAACCCTAATGAGTAGAGTTGGAATCGTTCCAATCCATTGAAAGGAGTTTTTAATGATATTATGATAGAGATCACAATATACCTCACTACCAGTCAGAGTAGAACCTATGGGGTCACACACACTAGAGGCATTGACCGATCCGATGGTTGAATCACAAGTAATCAATTTGATTGATAAGAAGTTGAAGAAGGAACAAAGGAAATTAATTAATTGGACTTAAAACAAGAGTCCTACTTGGAGTAGGATTCCTAGAGTCCTAATTGGATTAGGACTGGGAATCCTACTTGGACTGGGTATCCTATTTGGAGTAGGATTCCTATAATCCTAATTAGATTAGGAATTTTTGAATTAAGTTTGGATTCCTACTTGGAGTAGGATTCCTAGAGTCCTAATCAGATTGGAACTCCGAATTCAAATTGGAGTCCTAATTGGATTAGGACTAGAATTAAACAAATCCTAATTGGATTAGGATTCCTTAAGTCATAATTAATTATTAATCTAATGAATCAACATGACTCCTAATTAGATTAGGATTGAAGAGTTCAATTAAGTCATGGTTCATTCAAGTCCTAATTGGATTAGGACTAGCATAGATTGAACCCAATTTGGTTAATCCTAATTAGACTAGGACTAAACCATGAGAAGGGCATCTAATCCTCCTTGGAGGAGGATTAGGTTAACCAAGTAAGAGGGGCATAAGCCCCTCTCATCTTGGTTGGTGCGGCATGAAGAGAGGGGGCCGGCGCCCCCTCTTGGAAAGATGTCAAGGGCTCCTAAATTGTAGGAGCCCTTCATGTCTATAAGAAAGGAGCTAGGGCCGGCGCCCTAGATGAGTGATTCCTCTCTTCCCTTGGTGCCGTGGCCACCCTCTCCCTCCCTTGTTTCAGCCGACAGCAAGGAGAAGAAAAGAAGGTGCTTGACGGGTCCCTTCCTCCTCCCTCCTTGTTCCAACGCAAGGAAGAAAAGAAGGCTGTGTGGGGATTCTTCTTCTTCCTCTTCTTCATCCTTCTTCTTCCTCCTCTCAAGTGCATTCAAGAGTTGAAAGAAAGATAGGAGATCAGCCATCAAAAGTTATCTCTGCAAGGGAGCTAGCACCCCGGTGAGATAGAGAGCTTGGATCGGATCCTGCTTCGTGTGGATACCCGTAGAAGCCGGACGTTTGAACGGCTTCAAACGAACCTTCATCCTAAAACCACGAACTTCAGTTTGCGGTGATCATCTACCCGCACAAGGTGAAGATCTGATCTTCTAAATGTTTTAAAAGTTTTTAATTCTTGCCTAACTACGAACGGTTCATGAAACAACGTTCATGCGATGAACGTCGATCCTGCACATGCCGATTCCGCTGCCATCTGATTTTATTTTTGAAATATCAGCGGTATGGGCGGGTTTCCAACATATCTATCTACGAACGGTTTTTGAACAACGTTCATGCGATGAACGGTTGATCCCGCGCATGCCTCTTCCGCTGCATCTGAATTTTTTTAAAATTTCAGCGGCATGATCGGGGTATTGTAACAGTGGTATCAGAGCCTAGGCTTCGTAGATTAAGGTAAGGATTAATTATTAATAGGCTTATTAGATCTGAAAATTGAAAGATTATGCATGCTGAAAATTTTCTGCATGCAGATTTTTCTAGGGTGCTGATTTTTGCATACTGATTTTTATGTGATAAAAAGATGATTCTAATTGCATTGTTAATGGGATTACAAAGTTTAGAATCATGATTAGCATGATCAGCAACCTATGTCATAAGATAATCAATTAGTTTTCAGATCTGAAAATTATAATTGCTGCATGTGGTGATGATCATAGGATTCAAACCCTTTTGGTATCAAATGTAATGACCTGCGATGTGATCTGTAATGTCATGTAATTTTTCAGATGCTTGCATGCATCTTATTTAATGTTTTGAGAGGCCTGCGTGCCTCCTAAAAGGGAGATGTAATTTATTTTTGTTTTTATTTTATATCTGGTTGTATTTCTGTGATGTGATGTACGTCAACGATCAAGTCGAAGATGATGCATGAGATGAACAGGGGTCTAAGCGGTTGATGGCGATTGGATCAAGAGTTGGTCAAGGATCGAATCAAGGAGGCTTGGAACCAATTCAAGAGTTGAAGACCAATTGATCGATTGACGTGCATGTGCTTGTAATATGACCTAATTAGAATCCATGATCATCACCTATTTAAAGTTTAGCTTTATTTTGATGCTGCGATTATAACTGCCTGTGATGTGCCGTTTGCATGTGATATGAATGAAAGCAGGGTAGATAGGTTTACATGTGATGTAACAAACCCAATTGAGACCTAAATTAAAACCTCCTCAATCAAGTCGAGAGTGAACCAACATGAGCAAGTCATATTAGATTAATTGATCTAATTGGTGTCTAGGAAAGCATGAAAGGTGGTTACTTAATTAGAACCTTACTCTCTGAGTAAGGGGAGCCTCCCACCTGCTTACCTGGCCAATTGTTCGATTACCTCTTATGAAGAGCTCAAGTTGCAAACACTAAGACCTGATTAACCAATATTAAGTCAATAGGTCTTCCACTGTAGTAGAGCTGCTAAGGCCTTTCTGATGTTGATTTGTCTCGGCTGGATACAGTGGTCAAGTTGCATCGGGGGGCTGGACCTCTCTATAGACATGAGATGTTGTAGGGTAAAGGTGGGGTTGGGCACCAATAACTGTTAGGTGAGGACCCAATGACGACTTTATTCCTACGGTTATACGGTGGGTCTGACTTAACTAAAAAATGGGACCAATAACTGTTAGGTGAGGTTTTCATGGCTTAGAGACCAAGTTACACTGCAACATGCTTGAGAAGCATTGTACAAGAGTTGTACATTCATCAATCTTTGTGTCACCAATAACTGTTAGGTGAGGTGGCATGTAAATCGGTGGGACCGCAGTACCCACTAGAAACCCTAGTCGTGTGGGATTTCCGTTTTTCTACCAGGGGAGTGTGAGGAATTCGAAAAAATAGTGGGAGGTACATTTGTTCTAAAAGACCCTAGAACAAATCAGAATCAAGTACAAAAGTCTAACTAGAATCTTTACTCTCTGAGGATTATAATGTCAGCTTCTAGACTTTTAACTCATATCCTATAGAACAACCGTTTGACCAAACCCAATTATAAAGACTGGCTCCGCAAATTTCAAAATAGTTTTGAATTATGAGAAATTAGGGTATGTGCTAAACCATGGAATCCCCGTGTTACCAATCCGTCCGATCACTGATCAGCGTAAGACGCTTGTTAAGTGGACGAACAATGACAATAAAGTTAGGTGCTGCACAATGGCATCCATGTCCAATGCATTACAATGCCAGCATGAGAACATGAAGACTGCCAGGGACATATTAAATCACCTGCAAGAGTTGTATGGTGATCAGAGTCACGCAGCTCGGTTTGAAGTGTCCAAGTGGCTCTTCAAAGCCAAGATGCACGATGGGCAGTCTGTCCATGATCATGATTTGACCATGATAAAGGACTTAGAGAAGCTTGAGAAGCTTGGCATGACCATGCACAAGGAATTGCAAACGGATTTGATCCCGCAATCCCTTCCAGCTTCATATGAATAGTTTATAGTAAACTACCATATGAACAAGGTTGTATGCACTAAAATAGGATTGTTAAATAAATTGGTAACTACCTTAGGGACCTTGAAGAAGTTCAAGGGGCATCGTTTTCGCTGTCAAGTTGGTTTCTACTTTCAAGAGAGAGTCTATTTGGAAGAAGAAGAAGCCTGCGACGAAGCAGAAGACTAAGAAAAACACCAAGTAAGGAAGTTCCAAGAAAAAGGCCAATTGTAAGGAAAAGTGTTTTCATTGCATCATGGACGGCCATTGGAAGAGGAACTGTCCTACATACATGGGAAGCATAAAGAACATGAAGGGTGACAGACCTTCAGAAGGTTTGTCAGATATGCTCAGGATACTTAGGGACTGTTACCTATTGCTAGCAGAAATTTGATTTCTGTATTTTATTTAGCACAGAAAGATTTTTATTTATTTGAAAATTAAATTGATTCAACATGGTTTTATGATTGACAGTCTCTATCACATACATATGGATGTATCTGTGAATATATCTGAGCAAACAGTGAATACCATAGGATCTAATATAACCAAAAATGAGATAAATCTAAAGTATTTGTGGCACCTCAGGCTTGGCCATATAGGAGAAGACAGAATAAACAAATTGGAGAAACATGAGCTTTTGGGCTCATTGACTTCCGAGTCATATTTGATTTGTGAATTCTGCCTTCAAGGAAAGATGGCCAAATTATCCTTTGTGGGACACAGGGAGGTCCACTGAAATACTTACCCTAGTACACACTGATGTGTGTGGCCCATTCGATGTGCAGGCTAGGGATTGTAATTTTTACTTCATTTTACCGATGATTACTCACGGTATGGATATGTGTATGAGACACAAATATGAAACTTTAGAAAGGTTCAAAAAGCTTAGATATGAAGTAGAAAAATAAGCACAAAAACTCATTAAGGTTCTTCGATCAGATCGAGGAAGTGAATACCTTAATGGAGAGTTCCGTGATTATCTCAAGGAGAATGGTATAGTTTCATAATGGACTCCTCCTGGTACACCTCAGCTCAATGGAGTATCAGAGAGGAGGAATCGGACTCTATTGATATGGTCCAGTCCATGATGAGCTTCACTGATTTACCCTTGTTTCTTTAGAAAGATGCCCTATTTTCAACTATTTACTTGTTGAATAGAGTTCCCTCTAAAGTCCATTCCTACCGCACCATATGAGATATGACATGGTAAGAAACCAAGTTTGGGGATGTCCGGCCCACGTCAAGAGACTACAGGCGGACAAACTAGAGGCTAGGACCATAAGTGCTCGTTTTATAGGATATCCTAAAGAGTCATTAGGATACAATTTTTACGTCTCAGAGGAGCAAAATGTGTTTGTGAGCCGTCATGCCATCTTCTTGGAAAAACCAGTTTATCCTTGATAGAGGCAATGGGAGGAAAATTGAGTTTGAAGAGAAAGTCTCTGAAAAGCAACGAGTCATGGATCCTATCGAACCCATTCATACAGAGCTAGTACACGATGTCTCTCAACCACCTCACAGATCTAGTAGGGTCTCCCATCCTCTCGATAGATACTTAGGTATACTAGAAGAGGATACCGAGAAAATGTTCCTAGTGGGAGATAGGGATCACACGCAGGATTCCAAAACCTACGACGAGGCGATATCTGATATCGATTCCGAGAAATGGTTGGAAGCTATGAAGTCAGAGTTAGACTCCATGCATTCCAACCAAGTCCGGACCTTAGTAGATCCACCAGAAGGTATTGTACCTATTGGATGCAAATGGATCTACAAAAGAAAGATAGGTTCGGATGGAGAGGTAGAGACCTATAAGGCAAGGCTTGTGGCGAAAGGGTATAGTCAGCACGAGGGCATTGACTATCAGGAGACCTTTTCACCTGTAGCCATGCTGCTTGCCATTGCAGCATTTCATGATTATGAAATCTGGCAGATGGATGTGAAAACAGCTTTCCTGAATGGATATCTTGATGAAGACATCTATATGGAACAGCCTTTGGGTTTCACTTCCAGTGATGGAGATCACAAGGTCTGCAAGCTGCAAAGATCCATCTATGGACTAAAGCAAGCATCTCGGAGTTGGAACACTCGTTTCGATGACGCAATCAAAACGTTTGATTTCATCAAAAATGAAGAGGAACCATGTGTTTACAAAAGGGTTAGTGGAAGTGCTGTTGTATTTCTCGTACTGTACGTGGACGACATCCTCCTGATAGGGAATGATATTCCCATGCTAACCTAGGTCAAGGTCAGGTTGTCAAAAAGGTTCTCCATGAAAGACCTTGGGGAAGCATCCTATATTTTGGGAATAAAGGTCTATAGAGATAGATCTAAAAGGATACTTGGCCTATCACAAAAGATGTACATAGAGGAAGTGCTGAAAAGGTTCAGCATAGAAAACTCTAAAAGAGGTCTCTTACCCCTAAGGCATGGAATTAATCTCTCCAAGAAAATGTGCCCCAACACATCTGAAGAGATTCAACGCATGAGCAAGATCCCCTATGCATCAGCAATAGGGAGCCTCATGTATGCCATGCTTTGTACATGACTTGATATAGTACATGCTGTGAATGTCACGAGCATATGTCAATCAGATCCAGGCAAGAAGCACTGGATAGCTGTGAAGAATAGTCTTAAGTACTTGAGAAGAACTAAGGACATGTTCTTGGTCTTTGGGAGAAGATCAGAGTTGAAGGTAGAAGGATGCACACATATTGATGATAGAAAGTCTACATCAGAATATGTGCAATAGTGGTTCAGTAAATTGGAAGAGTTCCAAACAACCGATCATTATAGATTCTACCTTAGAAGCTGAAAGTTAAGCCGTATCTAAGGGTGCAGTGGAAACCTTCTGGTTAAAAGTTAATTGCAGAGTTAGGTGTAATGTCATTAGATGCCATAACACTTTACTGCGATAACATTGGCATCATAGCACTAGCTATGGAGCCAAGGTCTCATCAGAAGTCCAAGCACATAGAGCGGCGCTTCCACCTCATACGCGACTATGTTAAGAAGAAATATGTAGAGGTGCAGAGAGTAGACTCCGCGGATAACGTGGCAGACCCGTTCACTAAACAGCTAAGTCAGCAAAAGACTGAAGCCCATCTTGAGAAGATGGGGCTTAGATATATGACTGATTGGCTTTAGTGCAAGTGGGAGATTGTTAGATGTATGCCCTAGAAGCCAATCTGGCTGACACATTGTTAATTCTAGGGACATAATTTTGTACTTGACTATTTATTATCGAATAAATAAAAGGCATCTTTTCATTCATATTATTTATGTGTCTATGAATCGTCCAAGAAATTAATAAGATGATGATGCATATTCTCAAGAGTTGAGAATTTGAGCCATGTATCATTGGTGATTAATTTCTAAATGCTTCTGATCAATGGATCATCACGAGGACGGTGATTGATCCGATCAGTGCACAGATCACTTTCCTTCTAGATGGACGAGACTTGAGTCCACGGTGTAGGGACACTGAAGTGATAGTGCAGGTGCTTGTTACAGAACAAGGGTACTGAGCGTGACCAAGACAAGAAGTCACTTGGATGTCTATCCACTCGTCAGTGACTTGCTTGATGTTGCAGTAGTATGATTGGTCCTTTAACCTGCGGTGCTTCAGCTACTCACAGTGAGGTTATTGTAGTTTGACTACACGTATACATGGTCTCTAGTCATATGGGTCCTTGTAGTGTAGATTGGCTGCATTAAGTTCACTGTAGGAGTAGGGTATGCACTTACATGGAATCTATCGACCTTGATAGAAGAGGAGTGATCCTATGTGATTTGTTAGACTGAGTTCTAAGACCTTGGCCAGGGCAGTAATATAAAGTGGAGAAAGAGTTTTCCACTATCGAACTCGAGTCGAATAAATCTTGACATATGACAGACGAAGGGGTTTGACGAGTTATCCATGACCTCCATCCTGTAGGGATCCACGATAGTAGGACTGTATCACACGATAACTGCACCTAGAGGTTCATCATTCTATTCTACTGGGTAGCCACTACATGCTGCTAGGTGTCACTGGTGGATGGTAGGACTCACAGGGATTATCTCGATGATCGATAAATCCTAATGAGTAGAGTTGGAATCGTTCCAATCCATTGAAAGGAGTTTTCAATGATATTGTGATAGAGATCATAATATATCTCACTACCAGTCAGAGTAGAACCTATGGGGTCACACACACTAGAAGTATTGACCGATCCGATGGTTGAATCATGATTAGGAATCACAAGTAATCAATTCGATTGATATTCAGTTGAAGAAGGAACAATGGATTGGACTTAAACACAAATCCTACTTCGAGTAGGATTCCTAGAGTCCTAATTGGATTAGGACTGGGAATCCTAGTTGGAGTAGGACTGAGATTCCTACTTGGAATAGGATTCCTACAATCCTAATTAGATTAGGAGTTTTGAATTAAAATTGGATTCCTACTTGGAGTAGGATTCCTAGAGTCCTAATCGGATTAGGACTTCGGATTCAAATTAGAGTCCTAATTGGATTAGGACTAAAATTAAATAAGTCCTAATTGGATTAGGGTTTCTTAAGTCCAAATTAATTATTAAACCAATGAATTATGATGACTCCTAATTTGATTAGGATTGAAGGGTTCAATAGAGTCATGGTTCAATCAATTCCTAATTGGATTAGGATTTGAAGTGCACCCAATCCTCTTTGGAAGAGGATTAAGCCACCTAGGTTTAGGCCCCACGCCCTACTTGATTAGATCAAGTAGGGGCGTGCGTGATGAAGGGGTAGGAGGGAGGGCTTGGCCGAAATAAAAGAAAGAGGAAGAGGGGGCGTGCGCCCCTCCTCTTGGCTCCAAAAAAGGAAAACTATGAAACTCCTAATAAGTAGGAGCTCCATATGCCTTTATAAGGAGTCAAAGGCCAAACCCTAGACAATATGATTGCTGCCCTCTTCCTTGTGCCGTGAGCCCTCTTCCTCCTATTCTCTTCAGCCGCAAGCAAGGTGAAAAAGAAAGGAAGCATGGCGGCTATCTTCTTCCCTCCTCCTTGGTTCTAACGCAAGGAAAAGGAAGTAGGCTGCAGGGGCTTTGATTCTTCTTTAAACTTCATCCTTCTTCTTCCTCCTTCCAAGCACAATCAAGGGTTGATTGAAAGGAAGGACATTAGCCATCAAAAGTGATCTCTGCAAGGGAGCTAGCACCCCGGGGAGATAGAAAGCTTGGATCGGTTCTCTGCTTCGTGTGGATACCCGTAGAGGCCGGGCACTTGAACGGCTTCAAGCGAACCTTCATCCTAAACCACGAACTTCAGTTTGCGGTGATCATCTACCCGCACAAGGTGAAGATCTGATCTTCTAAAGGTTTTAAAAGTTTTTAATCCTTATCTATCTACGAACGGTTTTTGAACAACGTTCATGCGATGAACGCTTGATCCCGCGCATGCCTCTTCCGCTGCATCTGAATTTTTTTAAAATTTCAGCGGCATGATCGGGGTATTCTAACAACTTCCTTCTTAGGCTTTTTCTCGATTTTCTACTTCTTCGCAGGCTTCTTCTTCTTCCCAGTAGACTTTCTCTTGGAAGTAGAAGCTAGCTCAGCAGTGAGAACTGTGCCCCTTGAACCTTTCAAGACTCCCTCAGTTGTCACCAACATATTCAACAATTCAAGCTTGGTGCATTCAATTTTATTCATATGGTAGTTTACAATAAACTACCCATATGAAGATGGCAACGATTGTAGGATCAAATCCGTTTGCAAATCCTTGTGCATGGTCATGCCAAGCTTCTCAAGCTCCTCAAGATCCTTGATCATGGTCAAACCATGTTCATAGACGGACTGCCCATCACGCATCTTGGCTTTGAAGAGCCGCTTGGACACTTCAAACCTCGCTGCGTGACTCTGTTCACCATACAACTCTTGTAGGTGATCAAGTATGTCCTTAACAGTCTTCATGCTCTCATGCTGGCATTGCAATTCGTTGGACATGGATGCCAAAATGTAGCACCTTGTTGTCCGTTTCTGTCTACTTAAAAATACGCTAAACAGATCGTTGTTAGAACCGACAAGCAAAGTTTAATTTAATTTTACTCTTACCTTTTCTACTCGAAGAATAGTGGTCGTAAGAGGTCGATCCACAGGGAGGCGATTAGAGTTGCTTAAAAATAAAAACGTTTACTCGGACAAAATCGATTTTTGAATAACAAAAGAAAAACATTACATCGAGGATGTTGACGGATTCTCTGGTCTACCAGAGAATGTTTTCTACTTGAAATTAACGGAAAGACAGGTACTTAAATTTGAAAAGCATTTATATATTTAATGAAAAAGAAAGCTCTGGCATAAAATGGATGAAAACAGTGCTAGAAATATTGAAGACTGGAACATCGATTGCATGAAAGAAATTGCATAAAAAAGAAGAAAGATTATAGAATTTGAAGAACGGAAATTAAAAATAACAGAAATTAAAAACTTCAGCATAAATAAAACTCTCTATTAAAATAAAACTAAAAATCCCAAAACAACATGCTCTCAAAATAAAACTCTTACCAAAACAAATAAAATACTCTCTCTCTCTCTTTTTTTTCTTTTCTTCCCCAAAACAAAGCTTCCTTCCCTATTTTTGGTTCTTTTTCTTTTGAACCAGCCGAGCCTCCTCCCCTGTTTCTTTGGCCCAATCGAGCTCTCCCCCTCTTCCCTGTTCTTTGGCCCACTACCGAGCTCCCTCCCCTTCTCCTCCTTTTCCTCTTTTATAGATCGTCCCCACCTCTTTGGCCAGCCGATGGATCCCCTGATGGAGGGGTAATGGAAGCTTGATCGTAGGGAGGAACAAGCTGGTCGCGGGATGCTGGAATCATGGAGAAGGGGGTCGTCCGGGATGCGGAAGATGAAAGCGAGACACACGTGGATGGCTAGAGGAGGCTGGGACGACTGGATCTCTGGATGCATCATGGGATCTTGGACACGGAAAAGGGGAGGAGCTGCAGACGAGTGCCGATCCGGAAGGAGCTGGGATTTCGATGCGGCTCGGACGTGATGCTGAACGGCCGATCGTGGACAGATGCTGAAATCGGGCGTGGGAGGCTGGGGATGCTGCAGGATCTACGAGAGGACGCCGTGGGATCGCTGGGAGGAGCCGATCACGGACGCGTTGATGCTAGGAATCCGGAAGAGGGTGGAGCCGGACGCGTCATGGACAACGGGTGGCTGAGATGCTGATCTGGTGCGGTTCCTTGATGGCGAGAAACGGAAGAAATGAAGGCCTGCGGGATCACTGGGAGGAGCTGGAACTGGGAAGAGATTTGGTGCGGATGCATACGAACGGGAGAAGAGGCGCTGTGACCGCTGGGAGGAGAAACGGGCGGCTGGACGCGATGCTTGGATCATGGATTAGCGTCCGCATCATGGGCGGCTGGACGCGATCCTAGGAGAGGCGGTCGTCCAAGCTGAGACGTGGATCTTGGATGCGGACGGCTGAAACGGCTCCTTGAATCGGCTGGGCGCATCGTGGAACAAGCTAGGAGAATGGCTGAGGGGTTCTGGCACGCGGTGGGGACGCTGGGAAGAGTTGGCTTGGATTGACCCGGACGTGGGCTTTCCATGCATGCATGGATGCGATGGCTTGATTAGGTGATACGATGGGGGCTGATCGTTTGAAGTGCGGAAAACGAGCTGATTGGGCTACTTGCACAAATAAAACATTAATTAGTTAATTTTATTATTAATGATTAGCTAAAATACTAATTAAGATGGTCTGACGATTGCACTTTTGTGCTCTCATCACACCCACCAACCAGCTTGTTGCTAGTCTCTAGCAATTTAGTGCGAAAATGAGAGTGCAAAACTATTAATTATTATTATATATATACATGAACTAAGATAAATACTCACTTTCGTAGAGCATAATGATAGCACATAGCACGTGCAACATGCCATTAAACCTCTAGGTTACCCTAGTGGATGAGTGTTGTCTCGTGAGGGTTTGCAGTGAAGTTACTGAAAGGAAATCCTAGATTCTTCAGTGTTTAGCATGCTGAATTTTTTTTTTATGAAAACCATGGCTGAACCTGATCGGGTTGCCTACGTACCCCTTCACAAGGGGGATCAAGCCACACGTAGTTCTTTTTAAGTTTCAAAAATGTAGCAAAAAAATGAATCAAGCAATTTAATTCATGCCTGCTTACAAGATCAATCTAGAAATCAGCACACTAAGAACACATAGGATTATGCCGGAATCGTTTAAAGAATTATGCTAAAACTTTTATGCATGATTAGCTATCAGATCTGAAACTTAAGAACTCTATTCCAATTAATCTCCGAATATCCATCGAATGGATTCTAGAGATATCTCCGTGAGGAGCTCCAAAAGAGGGTAAAACCTCGGAGAATCGGACCTAGACCTTGACACCATAATAAATGATTAATGCTAGATTAATACCTTTTATGATGGATGAAAGTTGTGGATCTGATCCTTGACTTCGCAGCCACGCACACGAATGGCCTCTACGAGAAGTACACGCGAAGCCCTGAAGGATCTTCTTCCGCAACAGTGCTAGCAACTGCAGAACACTTGAAAGCTGAAATCTGCTCGTCGGAATTCAATCAACTCTTGATCAATCGTCTCGAAGCAGATGGAGATGCGGTTTGTAAGGGAAGTAGAGGACTCAGATATGATCTTGAATCTTCTAGATATTCACCCTGAAAATCCTATCTAAAATGGAGAAGAAGAGGAGGAGGAGGCGTGTGAGGAAGAAGGCTGCAATGGATGTGTTTTCGGTGCCCATGTTTGACCCCTTTTAATGGCCTCCGAATTTTCATTCAAAATTTGAAATTTATTTTCAGAAAATCTCCTCTAGTTGGCGCATGCAAAGAAATAGGAACAACCCAAATCAGATCTTAACCAAATCTGATTTAAATTCAAATTTTAAACACATGTGCAAGAGGGGAGGAATTTGAAATCCATGCAGCAGAATTTTTCTTCCTCTTGTCGCATATATTTCATTTGAAATTCGAATTTAAATGATTCATAGATTCACACACCAGCTAGGAAAGTTATTTGATGTATGAAATCATTTAATATATTTCTTAATGTTTGAATTCAAATTCAAACAACAAACAATGTCGCCATGTGTCAAGCAATGGGTTCATGCGCCATGCAATCATTTTGGTTTATTTAAAATTCATGAAATCCAATTCCATGTCACCACTAATTGCCACATCATCTGAGCCTAATCCTCTTGGGTTGCACCTAATCAAATTTGGTCAAACCCGGATTAAAACAAAGCAATTTGGTTGAACCCAATCTAATTAGGTCAAACCCTGATTGAGCTCAAATTGAATCCAATTCAATTTTTGGCTCATCCAAACTCAATCAAATTGAATTAATTACTTTGTGTTGGACCTATTCCAATTAGGTCAATCTCCAATTAAGAACAAATTAATTTAAAATTAATTTGATCAGCTTAAGTCCTTTTGGTTATGACCTAATCCAATCAGGTCAAAACCCTGATTGAGCCCAAAGTTGAATCCAATTCAATTTGGCTCATCCTTAGCACAATTACTCAATCAAATTGAGTTTATTAGTAATTTAATTATAATTAATCCTCCAATAATTACTTTAATTATTTTATAAGATAATTTGCCAATCAAATTGACCAAATTACCCCTGAATGATTCTTAATCATTCATCAGCCTTCTTGATCAATCAGAAATCTTCTATGCGTGTGACCTCATAGGTTCGAACCTAGGGTGGTAGTATAGGAACGACTTCCTACACTAATCGACGTGACCATCTAGCAATGGTACCCGATGTTCGGATAGGCCGAATATATGCGAAGCAAATATTCTGGAACCCTCGACTATGGTTACTGTATAATTCAATCCCTTTGACTCCTAATGCCAGGATGACTTAGAGCTCACTGTCAACCCTATAATTAGTATATCCATTATGTGATTAACTTTAGATATCCCGTGACTCCTCACTAGGATTACCCTGGCCAAGGTTTTGCTAAATTAATCACAAGACATTATCTCCTGTTTTCAGGAGGGGTCAATTCCATATTGACTCACAACTGACTACGCAAGTACTTGACTGCACCCAGTGACCTTCCGTCACTGAATTAGAAATTCAAGTAGTCCGGTACCAAAGTACAGTGAGTTGCTTGCTAGTCACAGGTTGCGGTCTCAGATCAGATGGCCAAACTTATACCTGTTGGGGGCAGCGACTGTGCCGGAACCCACACTCACACCGGCACCACCACCAACGTCGGACAAGCAAAGAGAGAATAAACGGATAAGCACTCTCTCGCTCCCTCGACACCGGACTCAAGGATCACCTCTTCGCTCTGCTACGAAGGGCAAAAGATTACCCCTGGTATCAATAGGGTAAAACACTTGAGCACCGCAGCGGATTATCAAATCAAAGGAAGAAGAAAGAAGAAAATAGCAAAGCAAACACAAAGATGTAACGAGGTTCGGCTACAAGTAGCCTACGTCCTCCACCGCTCCAAATCTCACTTAGGATGAACTGATTACAGAGATAGCGCACACCCGAACGATCACAAGCAACCGATCTACAAGAGATTCACATAGAATTCCCTTTGCACAAGAAGAAGGATCCCAATCCTCTTCTTCTCTAGAACCCTAGCCTCACAAAACAAACAAGAGTCTCTCTCAAAATATTGGAATCATCAATCTCTAGGGCTCTCATGAGTCCTATATATAGTCTCAAGACCTTCAGATGATCATAGCCGTCGAAACGCCACCCAAAAACACCAAAGGAAACTCGTCCGTATGATTTCCCGTGAGCCCGAGTCGACTCGGCTGTAGTTCGAGTCGACTCTGGCACGTCTGGACAAATCCTAGTATAACTGGCACGATCTCGAGTCGACTCGACTGTAGCTTGAGTCGACTCGACGATGCTTCGAGTCGACTCGACCAACCTTCGAGTCGACTCTTACAGTCCAGACAGAAACATGGTTTTTCTCAGTCTTCTGACATTTCTCCTTCCGGGTCGACTCGACGTTCCCGAGTCGACTCGGCTGTTCCCGAGTCGACTCGGCTGTAGCTCGAGTCGACTCGGACAGTCTGCCAGACAGAACTATGCAGAATTGATTCTCCTTCAATTCTCTTCATCACCAATGGTCTCCACATACCCCAACAATCTCCCACTTGGAGACCTTGGGTATATCCTCTTGTTGTTTGGCTCTCCTCTGTGCTCCCACTGAAAATGAATCATCCTAGTGAGATAGGTACGCTGCCTCCTCAACGTCTTCAAGCATGAAGACCAGCAGAAGCTGAACAGCTCCTCAGCTTCTCCACCGTGACGACCTTCGTCAACATATCTGCAGGATTCTGACTTGTATGAATCTTCTCCAACTTGACGAGTCCCTGCTCGAGCAATGACCTCACGAAGTGGTACCGTATGTCAATATGCTTCGTCCTCAAATGGAAAGCTGAATTCTTTGCCAGATGAATTGCACTTTGACTGTCTGAATATAACATGTAATCCTTCTGCTCCTTCCCAAGTTCCTTCATCAAGCCCTGAAGCCATATTAGTTCCTTGCACGCCTCTGTGGCTGCCACATACTCCGCCTCCGTAGTCGACAATGCAACAACTGGTTGCAACCTGGAAATCCAACTGATGGCTCCACTGCCCAAGGTGAACAAGTACCCCGTCGTGCTCCTCCTGCCGTCCAAGTCCCCTGCCATGTCTGAGTCCACAAAGCCCTATAACCGGATCTCAGAACCTCCATAGCACAATGACATGTGCTCCGTGCCTCTCAGATACCTCAGTATCCATTTGACCGTGCGCCAATGCTCCAAGCCTGGGCAGCTCATGAAGCGACTCACAACTCCCACTGCTTGAGCAATGTCTGGTCTCGTACACACCATAGCGTACATCAAGCTTCCCACCGCCGATGCATACAGAATTTTTGACATATTGAGCTCCTCCACCTGCGTCTTCGGACTTTGCCCTTTTGAAAGCTTTAAGTGGGCACCCAGCGGTGTGCCAACAGGTTTGGCACCCTCCATGCAGAATCTTCTGAGTACTCGGCTGATGTACTCCGCCTGAGATAGTCTGAGGATATGTTTAGACCTATCTCTGCTGATCCGCATCCCAAGGATCTGTTTTGCTGCTCCTAGATCCTTCATTGCAAATTTTCTTGACAGCTTCAGCTTCAATTTTGCAATCTCATGCATGCTAGCTCCTGCAACTAACATGTCATCAACATATAATAGCAAGATAAAGTAAGATGTGCCGAAGTCCCGAAAGTAGCAACAGTGATCCTCCTGACATCTCCTGTATCCTATCTCAAGCATGTAACTATCGAACTTGAGATACCATTGCCTGGGCGCCTGTTTCAAACCATATAGGCTTTTTTTTCAATTTGCAAACCAAGTCACCCGTGCCAGCTGCAATGTATCCCTCCGGCTGCTGCATATATATCTCCTCATCGAGATCTCCGTGGAGAAAGGCCGTCTTCACATCAAGCTGCTCTAAGTGAAGATCCTCTACTGCCACCATGCTCAGCACCGCCCGAATAGAACTCATCTTGACTACAGGAGAAAAGATCTCCGTGAAGTCGATACCTGCTCTCTGCTGAAATCCTTTTACAACCAGCCTGGCCTTGTATCGCTTCTTCCCATTCTGCTCTTCCTTCAGCCTGTAAACCCATTTGTTTGACAGTGCTTTCTTCCCCTTGGGCAGATCCACCAAATCCCACGTTTGATTCTGCTCCAATGACTCCATCTCATCATGTGGAGTGATTGATCATAACCCTATTTGATTTTGATGAGCTCAAAGCATCTGAGTATATCTCTTGTTTACTAATGAATTCAATTGAGTGTTTCAGTGAAAATCTTGTCTAAAGTGTTTCTAGACTTGGTTCATAATATTTTGGATAAGTTAAGAAGTCAGTTTGAACCAAAGTCTGAGACTCGAGTCGACTCCAGAGTATTACGAGTCGACTCCAAGCGTATCAGAATCACTGGCATGGGCTCGAGTCGACTCCGGATCATTACGAGTCGACTCCGACTGAGAACAGACAGACGAGCAGAAAGCATCAACTTAAAACCTGTCAGCGAGTCGGCTCCTGAAGTGCGCGAGTCGACTCCGATGTTTACCGAGTCGACTCCAGAGTAGTATGAGTCGACTCCAAGGAGTTACAGACAGAAAAGTCAGAGAGCGATTTTCGACCCTGAGATTCGAGTCGACTCCTGTGGAACGCGAGTCGACTCCGATGGTTGGCAGGTCGACTCCAAAGAAAGCGAGAGTCGACTCTCAGTGGTACACAAGGCAAAAGTCAGAGAGGAGTTTTCGGACTCTGAGATTCGAGTCGACTCCCGCAATACACGAGTCGACTCCGAGACAGCGCGACCCCAAAAAGACAGAAGACCGATTTACTGTCTCTGAGAGCCGAGTCGACTCCCAGACAGCTCAAGTCGACTCCAAGGCAGCGCTACACCAAAAAGGCAGAAGGCTATGTTTCGAAAACTGAGAGCCGAGTCGACTCCGGAGAAGTTCGAGTCGACTCCAAGACTGGACGAGCCAAAAGACAGAAGATCGGGAGTTCGGGCTCTGAGCGCCGAGTCGACTCCCAGAATTGTCGAGTCGACTCGAGTGGGCCAAGTTGAAAATTGGCTCCGTGGACTTCATGGGATGAGCCGACTCCGAAAATGCCAAGTCAGCTCCAGAAGTTGGCGAGTCGACTCCGGGTCAAGTCGAGTCGACTCCCAGTCGAAGAGGCCACTTTAATTCAAATCCGGAACAGTTGCCGAGTCGACTCCAGAAAAGCATGAGTCGACTCCTGCTACAGCCGAGTCGACTCCTGATCGCGCGAGTCGACTCCGACCCCCAACGGACATATTGTCAGGTTGTGCAGAGTGTGCAGAACGGGCAGAAAAAGGTGTCTAACGGCTAGTTTCCGTGGGGGATGGCTTAAATAGCCACAGAGGACTGTAGCAAGGCAGAGAAGCACCATTCCATTAAAAGAAATCAAGCATTCATTCTCTGCAGACTTGTCTTCAATGAAAAGAAGGAAGAGCGCCATTAACTCCATCCAACTTCCTCTTCCCAGCATTTTAAAGAAGCCTCCTCCTGCATTCAAGTCGACCAGACATTCCAGAGGAGACTCAAAGTTCAAGAAGCCCTACTCTACTCCAACTCAAAAGTGTTTGAGGGCTCTTAACTTCTCTCTAGTTTATATTGTAGCAAATCTGCTTTTTAAGAAGCTCAGTTTTTCTGTTTGTTTCTTATTCTTTCCATATTGTCTTTGCTTGGTTCAATCGGGGGATTGAATCAAGGGTGTAGAGGTTGGTTGGTGAGCCGAGTGTAAAACCAACGTGTAAGGGTTCGATTGTGATCCCGGAAAAACAATCGGGGTGGTTCTAGTCGGTGAGCCTGGAAAAACCGACCGAGTTCGTTATGAGCTCGTAAAACAACAAGTTGGGTTGTGAGCTTGTAAAACAACCGACTCTAATCCAAGGGGTTATAGTGAATTCCCAAGTGAGACTTGGGGAGTGGACGTAGGAGCAAGGGTTAGCTCCGAACCACTATAAAACATTGTGTTTGTGATTGTTTGTCTCTCTCTAGTTCTCTCATTTCATTCACAGCACATAACAACTAATTAATCATCTCACAAAAGCATTAATTAGTCATCCACAAAAGTTTTAATTGCAAAATTATTTTAAAACCCAATTCACCCCCCCTCTTGGGTTGTCTATCTGGGCAACACATCATCCATAGCCAACTCCCACTCCTCCCTGGTATCAACCTCCAATGCCTCCGTGAAGCATTCAGGTTCGCCATTATCTGTGAGCAGCAAATAACTAAGAGTCCCATCATACCTTTGAGGAGGCTTTCCGTGAGTACTACGAGTGGACCTTCTTAGTTGTGGAGAGGGTGTTAAAACTTCAGGTTCTTGCTCTGACTGAGTCTTCTGACCAGAATTTGTAGACTCCTCTTCAGGATCCACAAAACATGGCTCAACAGGTTTTGTTTCTGATTTAGTGCTCTGCTGCATTTTCTCATTGAATACCACATCATTACTACGAATGATCTTCCTGTGTTCGGAATCCCAAAGCCGATACCCAAACTGTTGACCTCCGTATCCAACGAAAATGCACTTCTTTGATTTGGCGTCTAGTTTGCTTCTTTGACTAGAATCAACATGGACATAACTGGTACAACCGAATACTCGTAAGTGCGCCAAATCAATCTTCTTCGCTGTCCATGCTTCCTCAGGAATTCCAAATTCAAGTTTCTTTGATGGCCCTCTGTTGATCAAGTAGGCAGCAGTGTTAACTGCTTCCGCCCAAAATTGCTGTGGCAATCCAGCATGTATCCTCATACTCCTGGCACGCTCATTAATTGTTCTGTTCATCCTTTCAGCAACTCCATTTTGTTGTGGTGTTCCTGGAACTGTCCTCTGCCTGACAATCCCAGCCTCTGCACAGTAGTCCTCAAACTCCTTGCTACAATACTCACCACCGTTGTCCGATCTCAGGCATTTCAACCTCCTTCCTGTCTCAAGTTCTACCATCGCTTGCCATCTCCTGAAGACCCCAAATACCTCTGACTTGTGCTTCAAGAAGAACACCCAAAGCTTCCTGGTAGCATCATCAATAAAAGTAACATAGTACTGAGATCCACCAATGGAAGAAATCGGTGCAGGCCCCCACACATCCGTGTGCACGAGATCTAGCTTTTCTTGCTTTCGAGGTTTACCTTCTTTGTTGAATGAAACACGCTTCTGCTTTCCGAGAACACAATCCTCACAGAAGTCCATCTCAACACTCCTGAGACCCTGCAGCTTTCCCAACTGGTGCATCACCTCCAGTCCCTGATAACTCATGTGCCCTAGTCTGCAATGCCATAACTTGGTGTCCACATCTGCTGCAACAACTCCAATAGAGTTCTCCGTGCCGTTGGCGACATAAAGTGTCCCAACCTTCTTGCCACTAGCCACCATCAACGAACCCCTGGATATCTTCCACTGATCAGCTGTGAAAGTAGTCTTGTACCCCTGGCTCGCCAACTGTCCAACAGAAATCAGATTCCTCTGCAGTTGAGGCACGTGCCGTACGTCCTCAAGCTCAAGTGAAGATCCAGAAATCAACTTCACTTCCGCGCTTCCCCTTCCTTGTATGGTGCAAGGCTCTCCATCCCCTAGGTAGACTTTGCCGAAGTCTCCCTTCTCATATCCTCCAAGAAGCTTCCGTTGGGATGTAGCATGGAAAGACGCGCCTGAGTCTATCACCCAAGACTCGTCACAGGTAGATAAAGATAGAACGAGGGCATCCATGTCACCGTCTTCAGCAAGATTTGCCAGATCTTTGCTGACTCCTTCGGTGTGGTCGCCTTGCTTCCCTTTAGGAGATTTGCAGTCCCTCCTAAAGTGCCCCGTCTTTCAGCAGTTCCAGCACTTCGCTCCCTTGTTCTGAGGTGCTCGAGACCTGCTGGATCTCGACTTCGAGTCGCTTCGAAATCGACCGTCCTTCTTTTGTCTTCCCCGGTCAGAGGTGTTTAGTGCACTTCCAGACGACTCCGTAGCTCCAGAAGATTTTCTTCTTGCTTCTTCACTCAGAAGCACTCCCACAACGTCATCAAAAATCAACTTCTCCGTCGCCGAAGAGTTGCTCACCGCCATCACCAGGCCCTTCCAGCTATCAGGCAATCCGGAGAGGATTAGCAATGCCCGAATCTCATCGTCAAAACTAATCTCCACTGACTCCAACTGGGCCGTGAGTCCATTGAACTCGTTGAGATATTCTGCTACGCTGCCGCCATTTTTCATACGAAGATTAAACAACCTCTTCATAAGAAATACCTTGTTTGATGCTGAGGGTTTCTCGTACATCCGTGACAATGTTGCCATCAACTCCATCGTCGTCTTCTCGTTTTTGATGTTGAATGCCACTTGAGATGCAAGTGACAATCTAATGGTGCCGAGCGTCTTCCGATCAAGGACCTCCCAGTCTTCATCGGACATCTTCTCTGGTTTCTTCGCTTTGCCTCCAAGAGGTAAATAGAGATCCTTCTGGTAAAGGTAATCCTCTATTTGCATCTTCCAAAACCCGAAGTTCGTGCCATTGAACTTCTCAATTCGCAACTTTCCTTCATCCGCCATCGCAGAATACCAATAGCTCTGATACCACTTGTTGGGGGCAGCGACTGTGCCGGAACCCACACTCACACCGGCACC
Organism: Phoenix dactylifera; assembly: GCF_051530095.1. Classification (NCBI taxonomy): domain Eukaryota; kingdom Viridiplantae; phylum Streptophyta; class Magnoliopsida; order Arecales; family Arecaceae; genus Phoenix; species Phoenix dactylifera. The sequence continues at coordinate 32,410,565 of NC_143193.1, read as the reverse complement.
ACCACCAACGTCGGACAAGCAAAGAGAGAATAAACGGATAAGCACTCTCTCGCTCCCTCGACACCGGACTCAAGGATCACCTCTTCGCTCCGCTACGAAGGGCAAAAGATTACCCCTGGTATCAATAGGGTAAAACACTTGAGCACCGCAGCGGATTATCAAATCAAAGGAAGAAGAAAGAAGAAAATAGCAAAGCAAACACAAAGATGTAATGAGGTTCGGCTACAAGTAGTCTACGTCCTCCACCGCTCCAAATCTCACTTAGGATGAACTGATTACAGAGATAGCGCACACCCGAACGATCACAAGCGACCGATCTACAAGAGATTCACATAGAATTCCCTTTGCACAAGAAGAAGGATCCCAATCCTCTTCTTCTCTAGAACCCTAGCCTCACAAAACAAACAAGAGTCTCTCTCAAAATATTGGAATCATCAATCTCTAGGGCTCTCATGAGTCCTATATATAGTCTTAAGACCTTCAGATGATCATAGCCGTCGAAACGCCACCCAAAAACACCAAAGGAAACTCGTCCGTATGATTTCCCGTGAGCCCGAGTCGACTCGGCTGTAGTTCGAGTCGACTCTGGCACGTCTGGACAAATCCTAGTATAAATGGCACGATCTCGAGTCGACTCGACTGTAGCTCGAGTCGACTCGACGATGCTTCGAGTCGACTCGACCAACCTTCGAGTCGACTCTTACAGTCCAGACAGAAACATGGTTTTTCTCAGTCTTCTGACGTTTCTCCTTCCGGGTCGACTCGACGAGCCTCGAGTCGACTCAGCTATTCCCGAGTCGACTCGGCTGTAGCTCGAGTCGACTCGGACAGTCTGCCAGACAGAACTATGCAGAATTGATTCTCCTTCAATTCTCTTCATCACCAATGGTCTCCACATACCCCAACAATACCCATATCCACTCAAAACATCTCTCGACAGTAGAGCGTTCCGGAATTGGTCACGTTCAGTGAAATGTACTCGTACACTTCACCTGTGTGGCATACCAGTGTCTCCACACTCCTTAGTTAAGAAGACAACCAACGCATATGTCACACAACGACCTAATCTTGATAATGCTGTCGTCTTAGTAACAACATATCATTTGGTCGCGAACAAGTTTTAGGACTCAAAGATAAATCCTCCTTTATCATAACATAAGTCCTAAGGACTTCATCATATAAGAGTTCATTTGAAGATGAAATGATGAATAATGCCAAATAACACTTTATTAATTTATCAATTCATTTACAAAATTCAATCATCAATATGCTGACAATTGATATTTAGGATACAAATCCCAACAACTCCCACTTAACCTAATGTCAATCGGCACAGTATCTAATACCCATCTTCGACTTGTGTTCGTCGAACTCTTTGATGCCGAGGACTTTGGTAAATGGGTCGGCCAGATTTTCTTTTATGTCAATCTTCTGAAGATCAATATCACCTCGATCGACGATCTCTCGAACCAGGTGGTAGCGATGTAGAATATGCTTGGTCCGCTGATGTGCTTTGGGTTCTCTTGCTTGAGCTATGGCCCCAGTATTGTCACAAAATACAGGCACTGGACCATCAATGGAGGGTGTCACTCCAAGCTCGGTGATGAACTTCCACAACCATACAGCTTCTTTGGTGGCATCAGATGATGCGATGTATTTTGCTTCACATGTAGAATCTGCCACTGTATGCTGCTTGGAACTCTTCCAACAGATGGCCCCACCCTTAAGAGTGAAGATATATCCCGACATGCTCTTGCTATCATCTTGATCTGACTGAAAACTTGAATCGGTATATCCCTCAAGTTTTAAGTCAGAATCACCATAGACAAGCCATTGATCTTTAGTATTTCTCAAATACTTAAGGATGGTTTTTACAACCTTCCAGTGGTTGCTACCTAAATCAGACTGGTATCTGCTCACTACTCCTAGCGAGTATGCCACGTCTGGTCTAGTACATATCATGGCATACATTATAGATCCCACTGCCGAAGCATATGGAATTCTATCCATACTCTCTCTTTCTTGAGGGGTTGTCAGACAATCCCTTTTAGAGAGGTTAATTCCATGGCCCATCAGAGGATAGCCTTTCTTGAAATTAATCATACTGAACCTCTTCAGTATAGTATCAATGTATGTGGACTGGGATAATCCAAGCAATCTTCTAGATCTATCTCTATAGATCTTCATCCCTAGGATGTAAGATGCTTCTCCCAAATCCTTCATGGCAAATTGAGATGATAGCCAAACCTTTATTCCTTGTAATGCAGGAATGTCATTCCCGATTAAAAGAATGTCATCCACATACAAAATAAGAAATATAATAACTGAACCATTTGCCCATTTATAAATGCAAGGTTCCTCTTCATTCTTAATGAAGCCATATGTTTTGATTACCTTATCAAAACGTATATTCCAACTCCGTGAAGCTTGCTTTAATCCATAAATGGATTTTTTAAGCTTGTACACTTTAGACTCATCTGCAGATGTAAAACCTTCAGGTTGTATTATATATACTTCCTCTTCTAAATCTCCATTTAGAAATGCGGTCTTTACATCCATTTGCCAGATTTCATAGTCTAAATGTGCTGCTATCGCAAGCACAATCCGAATGGACTTGAGCATTACCACAGGAGAAAATGTCTCGTTATAGTCAATACCATAACGTTGACGATATCCCTTGGCAACCAGACGGGCTTTATAGGTCTCTACCTTTCCGTCTGCACCTCCGTTTCCTTTTGTATATCCACTTACACCCTATGGGTTTAATCCCTTCGGGTGGGTCAACTAATGTCCATACATCATTGACCTTTATGGATTCCATTTCGGATTGCATGGCTCCAAGCCATTTATTAGAGTCATACCTCTGCATTGCATTCATATATATGATCGGATCCTCATCGTTTTCATCAAGTTCGATAGGATCCCCGTTTCAGACCAAGAAACCGTGGTATCTGTCCGGCTGATGTGGTACTCTACCTGATCGCCTTAATGGTGCATCTAAGATGGGTTCTGGATCTGATCTAATCAAATCTGACTCAATTGGTTCAGTGGATGGTATCGGATCTTCTACATGTTGAACTTTTCTAAGCTCAACATTAGATCTTTTAGTTCCTTTACTAAGGAATTCTTTCTCCAGGAAAACAGCTCTATTGCTTACGAACAACTTTTGTTATTCTTCAGCAAAGTAGAAGTAATATCCTTTAGTTTCTTTAGGATAACGAACAAAGAAATATTTGTCAGACTTGGGTTCAAGTTTGTCTGTCTTCAAACGTTTGACGAACGCTAGACACCCCCAAACCCTAATGTGAGAGAGCATCGGCTTACGTCCAGTCCACATCTCATGTGGTGTTTTATTTATAGACTTACTTGTGTTGACCCCCTAATGGATTTTGATGAATACAAAACACTAGAGTAAAATTCCATTATATCTTAACAATTTAATTGAGGAATTCATGTGTTTTATTGAGAATATTGTTAAGAAATGTCTAGGCAAGTTCCCATAATTTTTATGAATTTATTGAAGAAAATTTTCAGTTAAAGAAAAAGCTCAGGGACAGCCGAGACGTCTCCTGATAGTTTCAGGGACGTCTCTGGCACAAACAGGAAGAACTGGCACAAGCCGAGACGTCCCCGGCGCCTGGCGAGTCGTCCCCGCGTTAGCGGAGTCGACTCTCTCAGTAGCGGAGTCGACTCTCTCAGAGGCGGCAGAAAGACAGCTTTCAAGAAGATATGCGCGAGACGTCCCCACTGTACGCGGAGTCGTCCCCGCAAGTAAAAAGGTGGCTTCCCGAGTCGTCCCCAAGATGGCGGAGACGGCTCTCTCAGGATTTTCCAGAGAATGATTTTTTCCGTGTTAAGGAAGCGGAGTCGACCCTGAGAAAGCGGAGTCGTCCCCACACATAAAGTGCAGACAAGCGGAGACGTCCCCTGAAAGAGCGGAGTCGACTCTCTCAGGGAATTCCAGAGGACATGATTTTCGGAGATAAAGCAGCGGAGTCGTCCCCACTTAAAAAGTGCTAACACGCCGAGACGACCCCTTAAAGTGCCGAGTCGACCCCAGACAACGGAAAAAGTAAAGTCTTGTAGCCGAGACGTCTCCCGTTGAAGCGGAGACGTCCCCGGAGCGCCTGGGACGCGACTGACAGCTTTTCAGGTTTGGTTTTGAATTTCAAATCCTTCCCTTTTTGTTTCTAACGGCTATATTTACTTTTTGGGCTATAAAAGGGACCTCTTAAGTGGTTCTCAACAACTCTTCACCAACCAAAAGCAAAATCATTCAAGAGAGAATTTAGAAAGAAAAGCTCAAGGGAGTGAGTGCATTCAAGAAAGGAAATCAAGTGCTTTCAAGTCTCCCAAGCGATTTCAAGCTCAACCACTCTCGTGTGCTCGGGATTCAAAGCTCACACCCAACCCTACGCGTCCCACATCGGAAGAATCAACATCTCCCACGCTTCCAACGGCAAAAAGATTCTTCCGGGTTTCATTGTTCATAAGTGCTATATTTGCTTTCTAGAGCTTTTATATTCTTTTGTACACTCTTTTATTGTGGTGCTTGTTCCAGTCAAGGGACTTGGAACAAGGGAAAGGGCGTCCCAAGCCTAAGAGAAATTGGGGGTTTTGGGTTTGTTGTGAGCCCGGTGTAAAACAACGAGTTGGGTAGTGAACTCGCAAAACTACCGTACTGTAATCTTGGATTATAGTGGAAATTCCCAAAGGCGCTTTGGGGAGTGGATGTAGGAGCGGTGAAGGCTCCGAACCACTATAAAACCGTGTGTTTGTGGTTGTCTCTTCTTATCCCTTTATCTTTGCTTTAGTTCATATATTTGTGTGTTTTATTTTTAAATTAGCCGAAAAGTTTTAAAACACCCAATTCACCCCCCTCTTGGGTGACCATCTCTGGGCAACAAGTGGTATCAGAGCGGGTGCTCTTATATTCCTTGAAAGACCTAACCGTCTTAGCCAAAGATCTAGATGGCAACACCCTTTAACAATGTTCCAGCCGAGGGGCAAGCAACCAATAGACCTCCACTCTTCAATGGGACAAATTATACCTATTGGAAGACTAGAATGAGAATCTTCATTCAAGCACAAGACTATACCTTGTGGAGGGTTATAGTCAAGGGACCACAAGAACCATCACATGTGGTCAATGGCATTCGAGTTCCCAAACCTGAGGAGGATTGGGATGAGAATGATGATAGGATGGCTCAACTCAATTCTAGAGCCATGAACTCATTATTTTGTTCCTTAGATGTAAATGAGTTTAATAGAGTCTCCACATGTACTTCCGCTAAGGAAATATGGGATAGGCTTGAAGTTACCCACAAGGGTACAAATCAAGTCAAAGAGTCCAAAGTGAACATTCTAGTTCACAAGTATGAATTGTTTAAGATGGAACCTAATGAAACCATCACATGCATGTTTACACGTTTTACCGAAATTATTAATGGCCTAAAAAGCTTGGGCAAATCTTACACTAACCCCGAACTTGTGAGTAAAATTCTCAGGTCACTGCCAAAAGTATGGGAAGCAAAGGTCACGGCGATTGTAGAAGCCAAAGACCTCAACACCTTGGGGCTAGAACAACTCTTGGGCTCATTGATGACGCATGAGCTCACGATGAAGCAGCATGAAGAAGAGCTGCCAAAGAAAAAGACAATCGCACTCAAGGCCACCTCAAGTGTATGTGAAGAAGAGAGCAGTGAGAGTGAAGAAGAAAGTCAAGATGAGGACTTGGGTTTGATAGTAAGGAAATTTAAAAAAATTCATGAGAAGAAAGAAACCATTCCCAAGAAAAAAATTTGGAGGGAGAAATGATTGGGAGAAAGAAAAGGAAAAAGAAAGAGACCCAATCGTATGCTATGACTGCAAGAGACCGGGACATATTCATTCCGAATGCCCTCAACAAAAGAAGCACTTTGGAAAGAAGAAGAAGAAGGCATTGAAGGCAACATGGGATGATAGTGACACATCATCCTCCGAGGAAGAGAAGGAAGAGACCGCCAATCTATGCTTCATGGCGTTCGAAGATGACGAGGTATGTCAAAACCCAACTATAAATTTTACTTTAGAAGAATTATATGATGCTTTTCAAGAACTCATGGGTGATTGTAGTATGTTGGGAGCAAAGAATAAAGAATTAAAAGCCTCCAATCAAAAACTAAAGGAAAACATTGAAAACCTATTAATTGAGAAGGAGAGCGTCAAAAATATGAACACTACTAACCTAGAAATCGAAAATTCAAGGCTTAGCACTGAAAATGTAAAGGCAAAAACACTAATCAAGGAATTAAATCTAAAAGTAAATTTCCTACTCAATAATAATACCTCACTTGCGCAAACTGTTGAATCTCTTAAAAAGGATATGGAAGAACTAGTTAAAGAAAATGTGAATCTTAAGAATGAGATACATAAGTACAAGCCAATTGTTGAAAAATTCACACAAAGCTCTGAAAAATTAAATCTTATTCTTTCAAATCAAAGAGCTGTTTTCAATAAAGCCGGATTAGGATATAAAACTAATAAGCAACAAAAGTATCTAAAGAATTTCTTTGTAAAAGCAAAAGATGTAAAAACTGAAAAACCAACATGCTTTCTTTGTGGAAAGATTGGACATAAAGCCTACTCTTGTATTCAAAAAAAAATCCAAACGAACAAGAGTACATTTGTAAAAGCTAAAACCATAACTAAAATATGGGTGCCTAAGGGAACCAACTACACTAACCACGAAGGACCCAAGAAAACTTGGGTACCTAAGAGCTTCACATGATCATTTTGCAGGTATGCCTTGCAGCCGGGAATAAAAGGAGAATGTGGTACCTTGATAGTGGCTGCTCAAGGCATATGACCAGTGACAAGAGTCTCTTCGTCACCTTGGAATCAAAAGAAGGAGGGTTAGTCACATTTGGAGACAATGCTAAAGGCCGAATTATTGGTGTTGGTAAAATCTCCATATCACCCTCCTCATTTATTGATAATGTATTGTTGGTTAATGGACTAAAACATAATTTGTTAAGTATAAGTCAATTTTGTGACAAGGGATTTAAAGTATCATTTGAATCATCACTATGCATAATTAGTAGTCCATTTGACAATGAGGTCATACTCACAGGACATAGGCATGGAAATGTTTACATGGTAGATCTCGATGATCTCACCATGAAGGATGGCCAATGTCTTGTAGCTATGAATCCCAAAGTCAATGAGACTAGTTGGTTATGGCATCGTAGGTTAGGGCATGCTAGCATGGATTTAATTTCTAAATTGATTACAAAGGATCTAGTCAAAGGACTACCGAAAATAGACTTTGAAAAGAATAAAATTTGTGCGGCATGTCAATTAGGGAAACAAACAAGAAGTTCTTTTAAGTCTAAGAACATAGTCTCAACATCAAAACCCTTAGAACTAATTCACATGGATTTGTTTGGACCCACTAGAACTGCTAGTCTAGGGGGTAAGAAATTTGGTCTTGTCATTGTTGATGATTTTTCACGTTTTACATGGATTTCATTTCTTGCACACAAAGATGAGTCCTTTCCCGCTTTTATCAAGTTTCATAATAAGGTTTCAAATGAACTTAATCTTAAACTAAAAGCAATTAGGAGTGATCATGGTACCGAGTTTGAAAATCAACACTTTGAAAAGTTTTGTGACGAAAATGGCATCAATCATAACTTCTCGGCACCTAGGACACCCCAACAAAATGGGGTGGTAGAAAGGAAGAATCGCACACTAGCAGATATGGCTCGTACCATGTTGTGCGAATCGGATCTACCAAAGTATTTTTGGGCTGAAGCAATAAATACCTCATGTTATATTTTAAATCGTGCTTTAGTTAGATCCATCTTAAAGAAAACACCGTATGAATTGATGAAAGGTAAGAAACCAAATATAAGTTATTTTCATGTTTTCGGTTGTCGATGCTTTATTTTGAACAATGGAAAGGACAATCTCAGTAAATTTAGTGCTAAATTAGATGAGGGGATCTTCTTAGGTTATTCCTCATCTAGTAGAGCATACAGGGTCTTAAACAAGAGAACTCTCGTTGTTGAAGAATCCATTCATGTTGTTTTTGATGAAACTAATGGAGATTCTTCTAGAAAAGAAGAAGATGGTGATGCAGGTATACTTGAAGACGGGATCAAGGAATTCTCCATACAAGACAAACAACATGAGGATGAGATCAAAGAGGATACAAATCAGCAAGATGAAGAAGATCAACCTCCATCAAGAAATCAAGATCTTCCTAAAGAATGGAGGTATGCACATGGTCATCCAAAGGATCTAATCCTTGGTGATCCTTTACAAGGTATAAGAACTAGATCCTCTTTAAGAAACACTAGTAATTATCTTGCTTTCGTTTCACAAATAGAGCCTAAATCACTAGAAGAAGCTGAAAAAGATGATAATTGGATGAATGCTATGCAAGAGGAATTAAACCAATTCGAAAGAAATGAAGTTTGGACTCTAATGAAAAGACCCCCTAATGTTTCAATTATAGGCACCAAATGGGTATATAGAAATAAACTAGATGAAGATGGGATAGTAATAAGAAACAAAGCTAGGCTAGTGGCCAAAGGATATAATCAGGAGGAAGGAATAGATTTTGATGAAACTTTTGCTCCTGTTGCTAGGTTAGAGGCTATTAGACTGCTTTTAGCATATGCATGCTTCATGGATTTTAAACTCTATCAAATGGATGTAAAAAGTGCATTCTTAAATGGTTATATAATGGAGGAAGTTTATGTAGGACAACCTCCAGGTTTCGAAAATCACTTACATCCAGATTATGTGTATAAATTGCATAAAGCATTGTATGGACTTAAGCAAGCTCCTAGGGCATGGTATGAAAGATTAAGTAATTTCCTAATTGAGAACAAATTTAAGAGAGGAAATGTAGACAAAACCCTCTTTATTAAAAGAAAAGGAAATGACTTATTGCTTGTACAAATTTATGTGGATGATATAATTTTTGGTGCTACTAATGATAGTCTCTGTCAAGAGTTTGCCAAGCTTATGCAGGGAGAATTTGAAATGAGCATGATGGGTGAGCTCAACTTCTTCCTTGGGCTACAAATAAAACAATCAGAGGAAGGCATCTTCATCAGTCAGTCCAAATACATCAAGGAAATGCTGGAAAAATTCAAGATGAAGGATGCAAAGGAAATCAGCACACCCATGGGCTCAAGTTGCAAGCTTGACAAAGATGAAAAAGGTAAAAGTATAGACTGCAAATTGTACAGAGGTATGATAGGCTCTCTACTTTACCTTACTGCTAGTAGACCAGATATATTATTCAGTGTTTGTATGTGTGCCAGATACCAAGCATGTCCTAAGGAATCACATTTGCAAGCTGTTAAAAGAATTTTTAGATATCTAGTAGGGACATCTAATGTAGGCTTATTGTATTCTAAACAATCTGATATAAATTTAACTGCTTATTCTGATGCTGATTTTGCTGGGTGCAAACTCGACAGAAAAAGCACAAGTGGCACTTGTCAATTCTTGGGTGCCAATTTGGTTTCTTGGTTTAGCAAGAAACAAAATTCAGTTGCCTTGTCCACAGCTGAGGCTGAGTACATTGCAGCTGGAAGCTGTTGTGCCCAAGTTCTTTGGATTAAGCAACAACTTGAAGACTTCGGTATTAAAATGGACAATATACCAATTAAGTGTGATAATACAAGTGCAATCAACTTAACAAAAAATCCTGTCCAACACTCTAAGTCAAAGCATATAGAGATTAGGCATCATTTTATTAGGGATCATGTGCTGAAAAATGATGTGATGATTGAATATGTATGTACTGAAAATCAATTAGCTGATATCTTTACAAAGCCCCTTTGTAAAGATAGATTCAATTTCTTAAGGAATGCTTTGAGCTTGTATGATCCTAGCAAATGAATTGAACTTGTATTGCATTGCTTTGCTACTCGAACTGGTAATCCACCTCAAGGCAAACATAAGTGAAAACATGAATTCATCTAAACTAAATGACGAACTGTTTGACTTTCCGGAGGATGGTTACCCTCCCTTGGACTCTTCATGGAGATATTTTCAGAGCCTATTTCATAGGTATTCGAAATTTGGTCAAACATTCCTCATTTCAATATTAATAATTCAAAAATCATTATCAAATTATTATAGGATGTATCATTGAGGGGGAGAATCACAAACAAATTCACTCTAAGTTTATCAAAAGAGATCATATTGATTAGGGTGATTAAACAAAAAATGGGAGAAGATAGAATACAGTCTGAAATTTTTCAGTGCCGGAGACGTCTCTGGCAAATCGCAGAGACGTCCCCCCAAGCGAAGACGTCTCGCCTTAGTCGCGGAGACGTCTCGGGGACCGAATGAGGCCTTTTTAAATAGGTCGAAATCGCTCGAGCCGACTCGAGCTTTCTCCCTCATTCCCGACCAAAACGGAAAGCCCTAGCCTCCATTTGCCCTAAATCACAAACCCTAGCATCCATGGCACCAAAGAAAGCTAGGACGACCCGTGGGAGGCGACCTAGAGTAGCGGGCGACGATGAGGAACGGCGAGAAGAACCCTCCGCACCTTCTCCTCCGGTTGCTCCGCCAACCACAACGATTTCCTGTGCAAATCGCATAGTCACAACCGGTAGGTACATAGATTTTGCATTTTTAGATCATGAGGGGTTCTCTATTGGAGAGAGACTCCGAGCCCAAGGGTGGGAGCATCTTTGCACCCTCAACACCTCGACCTACCCCGGCCTTGTTAGAGAAATGTTTAGTGATATGGCTTTAGGGGACTTAGGGTTCACTGCACATGTCCGAGGGACATTAGTAGAAATTAATGAGGACATCTTATCCACTGTTGTGCAAATCCCTAGGGACGGCGAGGCTCCAACCTCACATCCCCAAAGGGAAATAGCTCTAAACTTAATTTTAGGAAGAGAGGACTGCGGCCCTCTTGATGTTGTCAACTCTCAGGACCTAAATGCAGAGATGAGACTTCTTTTAAGCATTGTCAACCGGGTCCTATTTCCTAAAACCGGTCGCTTTGATTTTGTTTCGGAGCGAGACTTAGTTATAATGCACCACATCCTACTAGGGATCCCTCTAAACCTTCCTAGACTCATGCTAAATTACATTGCCCTATGTCATAGGTATTCTAGGTTTAGTATACCCTATGGCATGATCTTTACCTTAATCTTCAAACACTTCAAGGTTTCCATTCCATCAAATGAACCTGCAAAGCCCTTAAGAAACACCGACTATTACAATGAGGGCTCAATGAGAAGAATGGAATTTCACAAGATAGATGGGTCTTGGGTCAAGGTTCCAAAAAGAAAAGCACAAACCATAGAGGCTGAGATCCCACATCATGAGTCTGACCATCACTCTCCTCCACCTAGCCACATGGACATCCCTGATATTCCCTCCAGCTCAGCTGGACCTTCCACATCCATGCCACCACCTCCTCCAGTCAGTGGGCCCTCCTTCCTATCAGAGGAGCAGATGCACACCTTAGCATCTGTTATTTGTCAGCAGATGAGGGAGGAGATGAGATCCATGATGTCTGCAGAGCTGGCCCCCATCAGACAAGAGCTGCAGGAAATTAAAGCTCAAATTGAAGCCCAAGAGCAACAAATAGTTGGGGTGGGTGCCACCCAAACCATCAGATCAATAGAGCTCAAGGACAACTTGAAGGCCATTTCCAAGAGTCTCAAAGAGCTAACAAAACCAGATGGCAATGTGGGCACCTTAGTTGCCCAACTTAGAGGAAGAATTGAAATTGCAACTATAGAGTTTGAGGCACTTGTGGCAGGATTCCACAAGTCACAGGGAGATCACTTTAAGACCCTCATGGATTCTATCAATGCATTCATAGATGCAGCTTGTCAGGCTTATGCACAAAGTACAACTAGTAGGCCTCATGAGCAAAGTCGCCGATGATGGATATCTTGTAGGATCTTCTTTTTGTAAATCCTAGGCTATTTTGAAACACCTTTTGTATTAGAAATCAATACTTGTAATGATTTCTTCTTTTGACTATGTACTGACTTCAAAGGTTTATGATGACATATGAATGAATACAATCTCTTTTGAACACTTTGTGTATATTGCCAATTCTGTGGATGTGTTTCTGTGAATATGAATGTGCCTCTTGATGTGTCATTAGAATCTCAAAACATACATTAATTATTTAAATTTGGCGCCACTTATCAAAGCATATGAAACAGGGGGAGCACAACCTGAATTCTACTATGAATGCTGAATTCTACTATGAATTGAGTCTTAAGGATAATTTGTCCCCTTCATTGTTGATGACAAAAAGGGGGAGTGGAATATTGAAAGGGGGAGTAGAATATTGAATATGGTTATTGAAATTGAATATGGATATTGAAAGGGGGAGTAGAATATTGAATATGGTTATTGAATATGAAATGCAAAATTTAAAATTCATACTTAAAAAAAAAATGAATTGAATTAGAAGAAATAAAATTGAAGAATATTGGCTTTAAGATAATTGCTAAATGTTGCTCTCAATCATATTTAGCATCAATATTTCATTTTAATTTGATTCAAATTCAGTTCATATGCTAAAATCATTTAAGAACTATAAAGATCAATCTTATGCACAAGGAAAGAACTGAAAATTGAATATTTTGAGTGATGCACATTGTATCTAGTTCAAATCAAAACATTATACTTGTATATCTGATCAATACTGTGTATATGTCTAAATTTCAAATGTTGCATATACTCAGTGTTTTGTCATCATCAAAAAGGGGGAGATTGTTGACCCCCTAATGGATTTTGATGAATACAAAACACTAGAGTAAAATTCCATTATATCTTAACAATTTAATTGAGGAATTCATGTGTTTTATTGAGAATATTGTTAAGAAATGTCTAGGCAAGTTCCCATAATTTTTATGAATTTATTGAAGAAAATTTTTAGTTAAAGAAAAAGCTCAGGGACAGCCGAGACGTCTCCTGATAGTTTCAGGGACGTCTCTGGCACAAACAGGAAGAACTGGCACAAGCCGAGACGTCCCCGGCGCCTGGCGAGTCGTCCCCGCGTTAGCGGAGTCGACTCTCTCAGTAGCGGAGTCGACTCTCTCAGAGGCGGCAGAAAGACAGCTTTCAAGAAGATATGCGCGAGACGTCCCCACTGTACGCGGAGTCGTCCCCGCAAGTAAAAAGGTGGCTTCCCGAGTCGTCCCCAAGATGGCGGAGACGGCTCTCTCAGGATTTTTCAGAGAATGATTTTTTCCGTGTTAAGGAAGCGGAGTCGACCCTGAGAAAGCGGAGTCGTCCCCACACATAAAGTGCAGACAAGCGGAGACGTCCCCTGAAAGAGCGGAGTCGACTCTCTCAGGGAATTCCAAAGGACATGATTTTCGGAGATAAAGAAGCGGAGTCGTCCCCAAAGCAGCGGAGTCGTCCCCACTTAAAAAGTGCTAACACGCCGAGAAAAGTAAAGTCTTGTAGCCGAGACGTCTTCCGTTGAAGCGGAGACGTCCCCGGAGCGCCTGGGACGCGACTGACAGCTTTTCAGGTTTGGTTTTGAATTTCAAATCCTTCCCTTTTTGTTTCTAACGGCTATATTTGCTTTTTGGGCTATAAAAGGGACCTCTTAAGTGGTTCTCAACAACTCTTCACCAACCAAAAGCAAAATCATTCAAGAGAGAAGTTAGAAAGAAAAGCTCAAGGGAGTGAGTGCATTCAAGAAAGGAAATCAAGTGCTTTCAAGTCTCCCAAGCGATTTCAAGCTCAACCACTCTCGTGTGTTCGGGATTCAAAGCTCACACCCAACCCTACGCGTCCCACATCGGAAGAATCAACATCTCCCACGCTTCCAACGGCAAAAAGATTCTTCCGGATTTCATTGTTCATAAGTGCTATATTTGCTTTCTAGAGCTTTTATATTCTTTTGTACACTCTTTTATTGTGGTGCTTGTTCCAGTCAAGGGATTTGGAACAAGGGAAAGGGCGTCCCAAGCCTAAGAGAAATTGGGGGTTTTGGGTTTGTTGTGAGCCCGGTGTAAAACAACGAGTTGGGTAGTGAACTCGCAAAACTACCGTACTGTAATCTTGGATTATAGTGAAAATTCCCAAAGGCGCTTTGGGGAGTGGATGTAGGAGCGGTGAAGGCTCCGAACCACTATAAAACCATGTGTTTGTGGTTGTCTCTTCTTATCCCTTTATCTTTGCTTTAGTTCATATATTTGTGTGTTTTATTTTTAAATTAGCCGAAAAGTTTTAAAACACCCAATTCACCCCCCTCTTGGGTGACCATCTCTGGGCAACAACTTGGAACCTTATTTAGAATGTAGCAGGCTGACTCAAGAGCATATCCCCAAAAGGATATGGGCAGATCAGCAAATCCCATCATGGATCGAACCATGTCTAACAGAGTTCGATTTCTTCTTTCTGATACACCGTTATACTGTGGTGTACCAGGAGGAGTCCATTAAGAGAGAATCCCATTTTCTCCTAGATATGTCAAAAACTCACTGGTGAGGTATTCACCTCCTCGATCTGATCGAAGAGTTTTAATACTTTTTCCAGTTTGTTTTTCTACTTCATTACGATATAATTTGAACATTTCAAATGATTCAGATTTATGTCTCATTAAATAGACATAACCATACCTAGAAAGGTCGTCTGTAAACATAATGAAATACGAATACCCACCTCTAGCATTTGTGCTCATTGGCCCACATACATCAGAATGTACAAGGGTCAATAAGTCACTGGCTCGTTCACCTTTTCCGGTAAAAGGTGATTTGGTCATTTTATCAAGAAGGCATGATTCATAGGTTGTCAATGATTCACAATCATTAACATCGAGGATTCCCTCTTTACTTAACCTGTTCATCCTGTTCTTGTTAATATATCCTAGCCTATGATGCCAAAGGTAGACATCCGTGACATTATCTATTCTAGAGTGCTTATTGGACTTGTACATTTCATGAACAAGCTGTGACAAAATGTAAATGCCATTACTCAGAGTTCCATTCATTACAGCAGCACCATTCCAAATGATATTGCAATAATTCTTTTTTATTGATATTTCATAACTATTTTTGGCCAAAAGGCCTACATAAATGACATTCAATAAAAAACTTTACAATAGTGACAATCACTAAGGACATTTGCATGAGAGCTGAATTCAAGTTTAAGAATTCCTAAAGCTAGAACTGGAACTGATCTTCCATCTCCAACATTCAGGAACCTTTCTCCTTCTTCAAACCTCTCACTGACTTGTAGCCCCTGCAACGAATTGCAAATATTAAAAGGACTACCGGTATCCAATACCCAGGTCGAATTATCACAAATAGAAAAATTGCAAGGTGTTATCATATAAGTATCTTGATTGGCAACTGATTGCCCACTTTTTTTAAGCCGGTTCAGATCGAGGGATGCAATGTAAAGAGGACAGTTACTCTTCCAATGTCCTTGCTTCTTGCAGAAGAAGCACTCCGCCTTGCTTTGATCAGCCTTTTTATTCTTTTTCTGACTAGGCTGAGCATGGTGCACCTGTTTCTTTTGGATTTTATTTTTCTTTTTTTCTTTCTTAAAGGGGCGACCCTTGGATGAACCTCCGACTAAGTTCACCGTCTTCTTATGAAGTTGGTAATCATTCTCAAACGTCTGTAGTAACCCCAACAATTGGTGATAATTTACTACAGGTTTCGTCATACGAAAATGAGTGAGAAAAGGATGGTATGATCCAGGCAATGAGTTTAGTATGGCATCCTTCTCCAATTGATCATGAAGAGAAAATCCAAGAGAGCTTAGACGCTCGATCAACTCAATCATGTACAGTATATGATCAGTTACCGAGGTCCTCTGATGAGTTACGCCCCGTTCGATGCGACGTTCGCAGTGGAATTCGAACGGGACGTCGTTCATCGCATGAACGCGCCTCGGATCGTAGAATTCAAAAAATTTTCTGGATCCAAATCCAGAAGATCTTTGAATTCATTAGGGAGAGAAGATTAGGATCTGAGGAAGGTTGATTAAGATTCATAAAACTGAAACTAAAATCAGAAGAAATTAATTTGAAGATCTCATCTTCAAAAATTCTGCAGGTGAAGAACACCGCAGCCTGATGATCTATCTAGGTTCCTGTTTGAGCCACACAATTGTCCGACCTCTGCAGGTATCCACACAAGGATCTAATCATCTGAGATAGGGTCTTACCGGAGTGCTAGCTCCTTGCAAAGATCTCTCATGACTATCATATAGATTAGAAGATAAAAATCTGCAACATACCTCCTTAAAGAAGAACCCTTTCTTCTTCAACCTTGCTCGCGATGGAGGAAGAGGAAGAAGAAACCTTGCACGTGGATCTTTCTTGCCTTGCTACCGTGGAAGAAGAGGAGGATGAAGACCCCTTGCTGCCGTGGAGAAGGAGGAAGAAAGAAGAGGAGGCGTGGAGAGGAAGAGAAGAGAATTCATTCATAACTTCTCCCTTGCTACCCTTTTATAGATTGGGTTTAGGGCTCCTCCTAATCTTATTAGGAGTATGGGACTATAACCCACTCTTGGATTAATGCCAAGTGTCCAATCCTTGTGCTCATAGATACATGACATGTGTCTATTTAATCAATTGATTAATTTTCTAATCATATTAGGATTCCTAATCTCATTAGGAGAATTAATTGATTTGGGAGCATGCATCCTACGACGCCATATGGACTTTAAAGTCCGCATAGTGTGAACATGACTTAAGTCATATTCATCCTACGATGACATGTGGTCTTTAAAATCCGCACAAACCTTGGTTTAATCAAATTGACCGAATCATGAACCCAAATTAATTTGGGTCGAACCCAATTTGATTTGGCTCATTAAATCAGCCCAATTGCAATCCAATTGCAATCCAATTGTAATCAATTCCACTTAATTTTTCTTTCATTAACTCACTAACACTTAGTGGGTTAATTCAATCACCAATCATATTGATGATTGATTTTTATTATGATTCCAAATCACAATTATGATAGCCTGACTAATTAAATCCTCTATGTGTGTGACCCCGTAGGTTCTATTCTGACTGGTAGTGAGAAATATTGAGATCTCCATCTCAATATCACTGAAACTCCTTTCAGTGGACTGAAACGATTTCAGTTCTACTCTTAGGGTTCACTGATCACCAAGTGAATGCCTTCGAGTCTCACAATCCACTAGTGACACCTAGCAGTATGTGGTGGCAACTTAACAGAATGGAATATCTAAACCTCTTGGTGCAGTTAGCGTATGATACAGTCCCTCTATCATGGATCCCGATGTGACGGAGGTTATGGATATCTCGTCAAATCCCATCGTCTGTCATATGTCAAATTTATACGACTTCCAGTTCAAGATATGGAAAACTCTTTTTCCAAAATACCTGACCAGAAATTTATCGAACTCAGTCTCATAAATCACATAGGATCACTCCTAATCTATCAAGGTCGATAGATCCCATCTAAATGCAACCCTATTCCAAAATGAACCTACTGCAGCCAATTCGCACTACAAGAACCCGAATGACTAGGGCCCAAGTTCACATGCTCGTCAAACTACAGCAACCTCACAGTGAATAGCTGAGGCATCGCAGATCAAAGGACCAGTCATACAACTGCAGCATAAGTAATCACTGACGAGTGGATAGACATCCATGTGACTACTATCTTTGGTCACGCTCAGTACCTTGTTCTCTAACAAGTACTTGCATAATCACTCCAGTGTCTCTACACCGTGGACTCGAGACTCGTCCATCTGACTAAGTGATATGTGCACTAATCTCAGCGGATCGATCACCGTCCCTCGTGATGGATCCATCGATCATGAGCATTTAGAAATTAATCCCTAATGACACATGCCTCAAATTCTCAACTCCTTGAAATTATGTGTCATCATCTATTAATTTTTTGGATAATTCATGGACACATAGAAACATGAATGAAAAATAAATTGCCCAATCTTATTTATTAATAAGTGTCAAATTACAAATTTATGCCCCAGATTATAAATATGTGTCAGCCACGTTGGCTTCTAGGGCATACTTCTAACAGTCTCCCACTTGCACTAAAGCCAATCAGACATATATTTAAATCCCATTTTTTCAAGATGGACTTCTAATTTTTTCTGACTCAGCTGCTTAGTGAATGGATCTGCCATGTTATCAGTGGAGTCTACTCTCTACACCTCTACATATTTCTTTTCGAGGTAGTCGCGAATTAGATGAAATCACCGCTCTATGTGCTTGAACTTCTGGTGAGACCTCGGCTCCTTAGCCAGTACTATGGTGCCGTTGTTATCGCAGAAAAGGGTTATCGCATCTGATGACATGACTCCTAGCTATTCGACAAACTTCTTGTACCAGAACGTTTCATTCGCAGCATCCGATGCAACAATGTACTCTACTTTGATGGTAGAATCTGCAATAATCGGTTGCTTGAAACTCTTCCAATTTACCGATCCTCCATTGCATAAGAATACATATCCTGATGTAGACTTTCTATCATCAGGGTCAGTCATGAAGTCTGAATCAGTATATCCTTCTACCTTTAACTTTGTGCCTCCTCCAAAGACCAAAAATAGATCCTGAGTCCTTCTCAAGTACTTAAGGATATTTTTCACAGCTATCCAGTGCTCCTCGTCTGGATTTGACTGATATCTGCTCGTGACACTCACAGCATGTGCTATATCAGGTCGAGTATATAGCATGGCATACATGAGGCTCCCTATTGCCGATGCATAAGGGATCCTACTCATGCGCTGAATCTCTTCAGATGTTTTGGGGCACATCTTTTGGAAAGATTTATTCCATGCCTTAGGGGTAACAATCCCCTCTTAGAGTTTTCCATGCTGAACCTCTTCAGCACTTCTTCTATGTACATTTTCTGTGATACGCCAAGCATCCTCTTAGATCTATCTCATAAACCTTAATCCCCAAAATATAAGATGCTTCACCTAGATCTTTCATGGAGAACTTCTTAGACAGCCATAACTTGATCGATGTGAGCATGGGAATATCATTTCCAATTAGGAGTATATCATCCACGTACAATACGAGGAATACTGTAGCCCTCCCACTGACCTTTTTGTACACACATGGTTCCTCTTCGTTCTTGATGAAATCAAACGATTTGATCACATCATCGAAAGGAGTGTTCCTACTTCGAGATGCTTGCTTTAGTCCATGAATAGATCTTTGCAGCTTGCAGACCTTGTGATCACCATCACTGAAAGTGAAACCCTGAGGCTGTTCCATATAGATATCTTGCTCAAGATATCCATTAAGAAAAGTAGTTTTCACATCCATCTGCCATATCTCATAATCATGATAAGCAGTAATGGCAAGCAACGTTCAAATGGACTTCAGCATGGCTACCGGTGAAAAGGTATCTTGATAGTCAATGCCTTCGCGCTGACTATAACCTTTTGCTATCAAACTAAATTCTGACGGTAAATGCAAAGGGAATGTGCCCACAGCAACAGCAGCAACTCTTGCTCCATTGCCAACCCTTAGGTTTACCGCACCTTCCGTAAGCCTTCTACATTTCTTTAGACCCTGCATGGTAGTGCACAAGTGAACACTAGAACCAGAGTCTATAACCCAACTAGAAATAGAAGAAATTGTTAGATTAGTTTCAATAATGAGCATATTAGACATACCTTCAGAAGGCATGTCACCCTTCTTGCTCTTTATGTTTTCCATGTAGATAGGATAGTTTCTCTTCCAATGGCCGTCTTCATTGCAATGGAAACATTTTCCTTTGGGTTCGGCCTTCTTCTTAGAAACTTCTTTCTTCGGCTTTTTCTCGGTCTTCTGCTTCTTCGTAGGCTTCTTCTTCCCAGTAGACTTTCTCTTGGAAGTAGAAGCTAGCTCAGCAGCGAGAACTGTGCCCCTTTGTTGCCCAGATAGACAACCCAAGAGGGGGGGGTGAATTGGGTTTTAAAATAATTTGGATAATTAAAACGTTATGGATGATTAATTAAAAACTATTGTAAGTTATTTAATTAATGCTAAGTGCTGTGAGTGATGTGAGAGGAAGAAGAAAAGAGCCAATCAATCACAAACACAAGGTTTTATAGTGGTTCGGAGCTAACCCTTGCTCCTACGTCCACTCCCCAAGTCTCACTTGGGAATTTTACTATAACCCCCTTGGATTACAGCCGGTTGTTTTGCAAGCTCACAACCAAACTTGTTGTTTTACGAGCTCACAACGAACTCGGTCGGTTTTCCCAGGCTCACCGACTAGAACCAACCCCGATTGTTTTTCCGGGCTCACAATCAAACCCTTACACACGTTGGTTTTATCTTGGCTCACCAACAAACCTTAATCCCCTTGATTCAATCCCCCGATTGAACCAAGTAAATACAAGTTACAGAAAGAAAACAGAAAATAAGCTTCTCAAAAGCAGATTTAAAACAATATAATCAAAGAGGAGTTTAGAAGCCCTCAAACGCTTTTAAGCTGAAGTAGAGGAATGGCTTCTTGAACTCCGGTCTCCTCTCGAATGAGTAGTCGACTTGAATGCAGGAGGAGGAGGCTTTAATTGCTAGGAAGATGTAGTTGGTTGCAGTAAATGCTGATCTTCCCCTTTTTCGTTGAAGAGCACGTTGCAGAGCTTGGATGCTTGATTAGTTAGAGTGGAATCGTTGTTCTCTGCCTTGCTACAGTCTTCTGTGGCTATTTAACCCAACCCCCACGTAAACTAGCCGTTACACTGCTTTTTCTGCCCGTTCTGCACACTCTGCGCAGCCTGACAATATGACCGTTGGTGGGTTGGAGTCGACTCGCGCGATCAGGAGTCGACTCGGCTGTAGCGGGAGTCGACTCAAGCTTTTCCGGAGTCGACTCGGCAACTGTTCCAAATTCGAATTAAAGTTGCCTTCACGACTGGGAGTCGACTCGTCTTGACCTGGAGTCGACTCGCCAACTTCTGGAGCTGACCTGGCAATTTTGGAGTCGGCTCATCCACTGAAGTCCGTGGATCCAATTTTGAATTTTGTCCACTCGAGTCGACTCGACTGTCCTTGGAGTCGACTCGAATCTCAGAGCCCGAACTCCCGATTCTCTGTCTTTTGGCTCATCCAGTCTTGGAGTCGACTCGAACTTCCTTGGAGTCGACTCGGCTCTCAGTTTCCGAAAGTTGGTCTTCTGCCTTTTGACGTGAAGCTTGTCTCGGAGTCGACTCGAGCTGTCTGTGAGTCGACTCGAATCTCAGAGGCAGTAACATGGTCTTCTGTCTGTTGATGGTCGCTCAGTCTCGGAGTCGACTCACGTACTGCGGGAGTCGACTCGAATCTCAGAGTCCGAAAATCGTTCTCTGACTTTTTCCTTGTGTTCCTCTGAGAGTTGACTCTCACCTTCTTTGGAGTCGACCTGCCAACCATCGGAGTCGACTCGCATTCCACTGGAGTCGACTCGAATCTCAGACCCGAAAACTGCTCTTCTGACTTTTCTTTGTGTTCCTCTTGGAGTCGACTCTTACTACCCTGGAGTCGACTCGTTGAACATTGGAGTCGACTCGCGCACTTCAGGAGTCGACTCGTTGACAGGTTCTGAGATGAGGCTTTCTGTTCTTCTTTCTGTTCTCAGTCGGAGTCGACTAGTACTGATCTGGAGTCGACTCGAGCTCGTGCCAGTGAACTTGATACGCTTGGAGTCGACTCGTGATACTCGGGAGTCGACTCGAGTCTCAGACTTTGGTTCAGCAGACTTCTTAACTTAACCAAAATACTATGAACCAAGTCTTGGGACACTTAGACAGGATTTTCACTGAAACACTCAATTGAATTCATTAGTAACCACAAGATATACTCAAATGCTTTGAGCTCATCAAAATCAAACGGGGTTTTAATCAATCACTCCACAATCTCCCCCTTTTTGATGATGACAAAACTTTGAGTATATGTAAAATGAATTGCTCAATAAATAATGAAGTAAAATCCATAAATGAATTCAAATGTCTGATAATTTAATTTATCCAAGTTTGAAAGGAGTGAAACATTAAATTTCGGAGTTAAAGCTCCTCCTTTCATTTGGAATTATATAAGCCTTCATATTATGCAATCAATTGTTTGGCTTATATGTCATTAATGATTTAGCTTGATTAAAATTCAGATTCTCCCCCTCAACATATGCATTCAACTATGTTTTGATTCTCTGAATTTTCTTTTAATGCTTTGAAGTTTTTGAACTGAATTTTATCTTTTTAGAGGGAAAATCTGTCAATTTGTTTTTGAGTAGGATTCAGCTAATCTCCGAATATCCCTTGAATAGATTCTGGAGATTACTCCATTAGGAGCCCCAAAAGAGAGATAATGAGCCTCGAGGTACCGAATCCACTTAGAACAAATTTGTGTGTGTTATTAAGAGTTTATCTTTTTATTTATTTCCATTAATTTCTTTTACATATTTTTTCATATTTCTCCCCTTTTACATATTTTATACATATTTCTCCCCCTTTTTGTCATCATACCAAAAAGGAGGTAATCACACACAATCAATGGCACAACCAATCATCAAATGGCACATAATTGAAGATAAAAATGTCTACTCATTGTATTGATATGAATGTGAATACATTTGAGCATACACTAAGTAAAGTAAAACAAGACAAAACACAAAAAAAAAAAAAACATCTATGGCCTCCTCGAGGATGAGGCTCCCCCTCTCGAGGATGCATCTCCTCCTCTGGAGGATGTGGCTCCTCCTCTCGAGGATGTGGCTCCTCCTCTCGAGGATGGTGCTCCTCCTCTCAATCGGCTCTGCTCCATGAGAAGGGTGACTGCATCTGTGACATGGCCAAGCTGTGTGATGATAGACGTGGTGGCTCTGCTATGTGTAGTGGAGAGCTCTGTCACCGACGCCTGAAGCGCAGTCACCGACGTCTGAAGTGTGTCCAACTTGTCGATGAGCACATTCGACAAGCGCTCGGCCCCCTGGGTGGTGGTGCTCATGTCCTTCCGGATGTCATCGCGCATCTTCCGAGTGATGCCCGTGACTTCACTCATACTGGAGGACTGACCCTGGACCAAACTCCGGACATTATAGATCTCTTCCCGTACATGAGCCGTCATGTCAGTCACGGCTGTCAAGGAAAGGACCAACTGAGAAGATACGGGTGCAGGAGTGGGAGCAGGCACCGCACCTCGGAGCTCCCGAAGCAGCTCATCCCTCACATCTCTGACGATCTCCTGTCGCAGCTCCCGGAGCTGCTCAGGATCAATCCGGACCTCCATAGATGGTAGAGCCGAGGAGGAAGGTCCGGCGGAGGTGGTAGGAGCAGGAGGAGTGGATGGAAGGTCTGGATGGTCTGGATAGTCGGAATCGGGCTCAGGACTGGGAGAAGGTCTGGTGGTCTGAGTGGTGAGGGTAGACTTCCTAACCCATATCCCTTCTCTCTTCCGAAACTCCATCCTGTGCATGGTCCCCGTACACAAGCGATCTGTCCATCGCAATGCACGAGAGGGTTCCCTCTCAGGAATGGGAATCTCGTACTCCCTAAAGAGAAGAGTAAAAATCATGCCGTATGGGAGGGTGAGCCTAGGTCTATCTAGAGGCTCACACATATACCTATAGATGAGTTTGGGGAAGTTGACCGGGGTGTCCTGAAGAATATAAGACATAATAGCCAGGTCCCTCTCATTTACAAAATCAAATCTTCCTGTCTTAGGGAAGACGGACCTGGACAGAATACTCAAAAGGATTCTCACTTCAATAGGAAGTGAGCTAGCAGATACCTCGTCTAGGGGGGACTGAGGTGGATGCCCTAGGACGGCCGTAAGGGCCTCAACTCTATCCTCAGGGTGTGCGGGAGCCACCCCTACTAATGGAAGGTGGAGGATGTGGGCAATGAGATCCTCCGTGACACGCATAGGGACACCTACTACTGTGCCCTCGATACCTCCATCTCCCCGATGGACGGTACTATAAAACTCTTGAACAAGGCCAGGGTAAGTGGGAAGGTCCAAAGTGAGGAAGTACTCTAGGCCCTGGGCTCTAAGCTTATCACCTATGGTGAACCCTTCCCGGGAGAGATAGTCAAAGTCGACATACCTCCCGGTGGTGACGGCTTTCCCGGCCAATGGCCTCACGGGAACCGCCCTAGGCGGGGAACGAGCCGGAGGTGGTTGCCTCGCGGGATCGTGCCGCGCCTTGGAGCGCCGCTCGGGACCGGTCTCGGGACGGGACCTCTTCCTAACCACGGTCTTACGAGGCATCTTGACCTAAACGGGAAGAAACACCTAAAGGACGGAGAAAGGTCGACGGAGGAGACTCGGGACGGACCGGAGACGACCTAGGAACGGACGAAAACCCTAAGAACCGGTGAAAAATCGACCGAACAGAGGTTGGAGACGATCGGGGACGACCTAGGAGTCGGCTCTAGGGCTTTTTGAACAGTGGCGGCTTGAGAGAAAAGTATTTTCGAAACGACAAACCTAGGGTTAAAAAGTCGGATCCCGACTGCGAGTCGACTCCCCTGAGTCGCGAGTCGACTCGACCTCGAGTCGACTCCAGAATATGCGCGAGTCGACTCTCCTTATGCGCCTGTAGACTTCGAGTCGACTCCCGACAATGTGCGAGTCGACTCCCCCTCAGCTGCCATCTTTGCGAGTCGACTCCCGCAAATGCGCGAGTCGACTCCCCCTTAGGAGCCGGCTCTGAAACTTACTCGAGTCGTCTCTAACCTTGGCACGCACCTAAAAGTCATGCTATAACCGTGCCAAATGAGGGAAAATCACCTAATTGGGATCTGATTTGATGATCATTGAATAGAAACTCTATTTTAACCGCATTCTAATCATCAAAATCAATTAATCTAGTGGAAACTCCCACTAGGATGGATCAATCACTCCTAATCCCCTCCTAAGCACGCTAAACCTCTCTTCACTTAGGGGTTTTGTAAAAATATCTGCTAATTGATTATCAGTACAAACAAATTGGAGTGACACATCACCATTCAATACATGATCTCTTATGAAGTGATGTCTTATCTCAATGTGTTTAGTTCTTGAATGTTGAATTGGATTTTTAGTTAGATTTATGGCACTTGTATTATCACAATTAATGGGGATTTTATCTTGTTTAATGCCATAATCTTCTAATTGTTGTTTAATCCATAAGATTTGAGCACAACAACTCCCGGCTGCAACATATTCAGCTTCTGCAGTGGATAATGCAACCGAGTTTTGTTTCTTGCTAAACCATGAGATAAGGTTTTCTCCTAGAAATTGACACGACCCGCTGGTACTTTTTCTATCAAGCTTACATCCAGCGAAGTCTGAATCTGTGTACCCTATTAAGTTTAGGCTAGATTCTTTAGAGTACCATAGCCCTATGTTCTTAGTTCCTATTAAGTATTTAAAAATTCTCTTAACTGCAGCTAGGTGTGATTCTTTAGGATTAGCCTGATATCTAGCACACATGCAAACACTAAACATAATATCAGGTCTACTTGCAGTAAGATATAGTAAAGATCCTATCATACCTCTATAAAGTTTTTGATCTACAGATTTACCTGATTCATCTTGGTCTAACTTGCATGATGAGCTCATGGGGGTGCTGATTGATTTGTTTTCCTCCATATCAAACTTCTTGAGCATCTCCTTGATATATTTTGCTTGATTGATGAAGATGCCTCCTTCAGATTGTTTGATTTGAAGCCCGAGGAAGTAGTTCAGCTCTCCCATCATGCTCATCTCAAACTCACTCTGCATCAAATCAGCAAACTCTTCGCAGAGGCGATTGTTAGTAGCACCGAAAATGATATCATCAACATAAATCTGTACTAATAACATATCCTTATTTTGCTTTTTCAGAAATAATGTTGTATCTACATTTCCCCTAGAGAATTCATGTTCTAATAGGAATTTGCTAAGTCTCTCATACCATGCTCTAGGTGCTTGTTTTAAACCATAAAGTGCTTTGTTCAGTTTATATACATGATTAGGGTATTGATGATTTTCAAAACCAGGAGGTTGTTCTACATATACCTCCTCATTAATATACCCATTTAAAAATGCACTTTTTACATCCATTTGAAATAGTTTGAAGTCCTTAGAGCATGCATATGCTAATAGAAGTCTAATCGCTTCAAGTCTAGCTACGGGAGCAAAGGTTTCATCAAAATCTATACCTTCTTCTTGATTATAACCCTTTGCTACTAGTCTAGCCTTATTCCTTATAACGATTCCATTTTCATCTAGTTTATTTTTATATATCCATTTTGTGCCTATAATTGGATATTCAGAAGGTATCTCTACTAGATCCCACACTTTGTTTCTAGTAAATTGGTTTAGTTCTTCTTGCATTGCATTTATCCAATTTACATCATTTTCGGCTTCTTCTATATGTTTGGGCTCAAAGTGTGAAACAAAAGCTAGATGGTTATTCAAATTTCTAAGTGAAGCTCTAGTCCTAACCGGTTGAGATGGATCATCTAGAATGAGTTCCTTAGGATGCCTGTGAGCATACCTCCAAGCTTTTGTTAGCCCATGATCCACAATAGGCTCTTGGCTTGATGATGCTTCTTCAATCAATTTTTGATTATCATCTTGTAATCCCATCTCATCTATCTTTTCTTCAAGTATTTCAACATCATCATCAAAATTAACCTTCTTACTAGATGAGATGTCACTAGAGTCATCAAAAACAACATGTATAGATTCTTCTATAACTAGGGTTCTTTTATTAAAGACTCTATAGGCTTTACTAGTTGTAGAATAACCTAAGAATATTCCTTCATCAGATTTAGGATCAAATTTTCCTAGATTATCTTTTCCATTATTATGTACAAAACACCTACATCCAAAGACATGAAAGTAATTAACTTTTGGTTTTCTGTTTTTCCAAAGTTCATAAGGTGTTTTCTTTATAATGGGTCTTAATAAAACTCTATTTAATATGTGACAAGAGATATTAATGGCTTCTCCCCAAAAGTACTTAGGGAGGTTACTTTCACATAACATAGTCCTAGCCATTTCCTCTAGTGTTCTATTCTTCCTTTCCACAACTCCATTTTGTTGTGGTGTCCTAGGTGCAGAAAAATTATGGGTTATCCCCTTTTTACTACAAAATTCGTCAAATAATTGATTTTCGAATTCGGTACCATGGTCACTTCTAATGGCTATGACTGAAGACTCTCTAGCATTTGTTACTTCCTTATGGAACTTCTTAAACATAGAAAATGCTTGATCCTTATGCGCTAGAAACATGACCCATGTGTACCTAGAGTAATCATCTACTATAACTAGACCATATTTATTTCCACCTAGGCTTGTTGTTCTAGTTGGACCAAATAGGTCCATGTGTAGTAATTCTAGAGGCCTAGAAGTAGAGACACATTTCATGGATTTAAAAGAGTTCCTAGATTGTTTGCCAAATTGACATGCTTCACATATTTTGTTCTTTTCAAATTTTAATTTTGGCAAACCTATCACGGAGTCTCTTTTAACTAGTTTAGTTATTGTGTCCATGCTTGCATGACCTAACTTACGGTGCCATAACCAACTAGCATCATTATCTTTAGTTTCATTTACAACTAGACATTGGTTATGTTTTGCAAGATCTTCTAGGTCTACAACATATACATTTCCACGTCTAATTCTTTTAAAAACTAAACTATTATCATTAGGATTTGTTATAATGCATAGTGATGGTTTAAACATAACATCATATCCTATATCACATAATTGACTAATGCTTAACAAGTTATGCTTAAGACCATCAACATATCTAACATTATCTATAAAAGTAGAAGGGGTGATTTGAACTTTACCAATACCAATGATGTGACCTTGGTTGTTGTCTCCAAACGTCACAGCACCTCCCTTCTTAGCTTCAAGGGTGAAAAATTGATCTTTATCACCCGTCATGTGCCTTGAGCAGCCACTATCCAAATACCAGCAGTTTTTGTTGACTTTGGCTGCAAGACACTCCTACACAAGCAAATCATGTCATCTTAGGTACCCAAGTTTTCTTGGGTCCTTCATGGTTAGTCAAGTTGGTTCCTTTTGGAACCCATACCTTTTTAATTTTTCTTTTAGTTTTACTTTTCCTAAAATTACACACATTTGCTTTATGACCTACTGTACCACAACAAAAGCAAATTATTTTCTTAATTTTAGTTTCCCCAGCTTTAACAAAGAAGTTACTAAGAAGTTTTTGTTTATTTCTTGGTTTATATCCTAAACCGGCTTTATTAAATACGGCTCGTTGATTATTAAGTATCATATTTAACTTTTCAGAACTATACGTAAACTTTTCAACTAAAGGTTTGTATTTTCCAAGTTCTTTAGTTAATGTTTGATTTTCTGCTTTTAAATCATTTAGTTCTTTTGTGAGATCCTTGTTTAAGATTTGTTTATGGTTTTTAAGTTCTGAAAGTTCCTTAGTTAGTTTTTCATTATCTTTCGTTAAGTTGTTAGTCTTCTTAATTAAGAGTTGGTTGCTTGTCTTAAGTTCTAGATTTTCTTTGGTAAGATTATCTTTATCCTTAATTAATGAATCATGCTTATGAATGTAAGTTTGGTTAGTTACTTTTAGTTCTCTGTTTTTAACATTTATATTCTTATATTCAATCATTAATTCATTAAACGCATCATAAAGTTCATCAAATGTAAAATCAAAATGCGTATCGGAAGTTACCTCGTTTTCGTTGGCCATGAGGCAGAAATTGGCCTTCTCTTCTTGTTCTTCATCCGATGATGAAGATGATGCGTCGGAGTCCGATAGGGTGGTGACAAGGGCTTTCTTCTTCTTCTTGTACTTGCTGCCCTTCTTTAGTAAGGGACACTCAGCTCTGATGTGTCCCGGCTTTTTGCACTCATAGCACCCAATCCCCTCATTTTCTCTTTCCTTACCTTTGTCCTTGCAGTAGGAATTTGAGGGGCCTCTCCTTTGATGATAGGACTTCTTGTGGTTGATGAATTTCTTGAACTTGCGCACAAGAAGTGCCTCACCACCATCTTCCTCATCTTCTTCTTCTTCACTACTGCTACTGCAAGATAAGTCTTTGTTAGATAAAGTAGATTTTAAAGCTATTACCTTTTTCTTATGGGAGGACTCTTCCTCGTTGTGTTGTTTCATGGTGAGCTCGTGCGTCATAAGGGATCCAAGAAGCTCCTCAAGTGGTAGCTTGTTCAAGTCCTTGGCTTCTTGGATTGCCGTCACTTTAGCTTCCCACGACCTTGGTAGACACCGAAGGATTTTCCTGACAAGCTCACTGTTAGTATAGTTCTTGCCAAGGCTTTTTAGGCCATTGACAATATCAGTAAACCTAGTGAACATGCATGTGATTGTTTCATTTGAATCCATTTTAAATAGTTCATATTTATGAACCAAGATGTTTATTTTGGATTCCTTGACTTGATTCGTGCCCTCATGGGTCACTTCAAGTCTGTCCCAAATTTCTTTTGCAGAATTACAAGTTGAAACCCTATTGAATTCATTACGGTCTAAGGCACAATAAAACACATTCATAGCTTTAGAGTTTAATTGTGCCTTCCTCATGTCATGTTCATCCCAATCCTTTTCTAATTTGGGTACCTTAACACCCTCTACATATGTGGATGGGATGTATGGGCCATTCACTACAATGGTCCACATCTCATAGTCTTGGGCTTGGATGAATATTCTCATCCTAGCCTTCCAGTATGAGTAGTCGGATCCATTGAAGAAAGGGGGTCTTTGGGTGGACTGACCCTCAATGTGAGAAGATCCAAATGGGGTTGTCATTTTGATCTTTTAACTCTTGAGTGGAAGAGTTTTTGGCTCTGATACCACTTGTTGCCCAGATAGACAACCCAAGAGGGGGGGTGAATTGGGTTTTAAAATAATTTGGATAATTAAAACGTTATGGATGATTAATTAAAAACTATTGTAAGTTATTTAATTAATGCTAAGTGCTGTGAGTGATGTGAGAGGAAGAAGAAAAGAGCCAATCAATCACAAACACAAGGTTTTATAGTGGTTCGGAGCTAACCCTTGCTCCTACGTCCACTCCCCAAGTCTCACTTGGGAATTTCACTATAACCCCCTTGGATTACAGCCGGTGGTTTTGCAAGCTCACAACCAAACTTGTTGTTTTACGAGCTCACAACGAACTCGGTCGGTTTTTCCAGGCTCACCGACTAGAACCAACCCCGATTGTTTTTCCGGGCTCACAATCAAACCCTTACACACGTTGGTTTTATCTTGGCTCACCAACAAACCTTAATCCCCTTGATTCAATCCCCCGATTGAACTAAGTAAATACAAGTTACAGAAAGAAAACAGAAAATAAGCTTCTCAAAAGCAGATTTAAAACAATATAATGAAAGAGGAGTTTAGAAGCCCTCAAACGCTTTTAAGCTGAAGTAGAGGAATGGCTTCTTGAACTCCGGTCTCCTCTCGAATGAGTAGTCGACTTGAATGCAGGAGGAGGAGGCTTTAATTGCTGGGAAGATGTAGTTGGTTGCAGTAAATGCTGATCTTCCCCTTTTTCGTTGAAGAGCACGTTGCAGAGCTTGGATGCTTGATTAGTTGGAGTGGAATCGTTGTTCTCTGCCTTGCTACAGTCTTCTGTGGCTATTTAACCCAACCCCCACGGAAACTAGCCGTTACACTGCTTTTTCTGCCCGTTCTGCACACTCTGCGCAGCCTGACAATATGACCGTTGGTGGGTTGGAGTCGACTCGCGCGATCAGGAGTCGACTCGGCTGTAGCGGGAGTCGACTCAAGCTTTTCCGGAGTCGACTCGGCAACTGTTCCAAATTCGAATTAAAGTTGCCTTCACGACTGGGAGTCGACTCGTCTTGACCTGGAGTCGACTCGCCAACTTCTGGAGCTGACCTGGCAATTTTGGAGTCGGCTCATCCACTGAAGTCCGTGGATCCAATTTTGAATTTTGTCCACTCGAGTCGACTCGACTGTCCTTGGAGTCGACTCGAATCTCAGAGCCCGAACTCCCGATTCTTTGTCTTTTGGCTCATCCAGTCTTGGAGTCGACTCGAACTTCCTTGGAGTCGACTCGGCTCTCAGTTTCCGAAAGTTGGTCTTCTGCCTTTTGACGTGAAGCTTGTCTCGGAGTCGACTCGAGCTGTCTGTGAGTCGACTCGAATCTCAGAGGCAGTAACATGGTCTTCTGTCTGTTGATGGTCGCTCAGTCTCGGAGTCGACTCACGTACTGCGGGAGTCGACTCGAATCTCAGAGTCTGAAAATCGTTCTCTGACTTTTTCCTTGTGTTCCTCTGAGAGTCGACTCTCACCTTCTTTGGAGTCGACCTGCCAACCATCGAAGTCGACTCGCATTCCACTGGAGTCGACTCGAATCTCAGACCCGAAAACTGCTCTTCTGACTTTTCTTTGTGTTCCTCTTGGAGTCGACTCTTACTACCCTGGAGTCGACTCGTTGAACATTGGAGTCGACTCGCGCACTTCAGGAGTCGACTCGTTGACAGGTTCTGAGATGAGGCTTTCTGTTCTTCTTTCTGTTCTCAGTCGGAGTCGACTAGTACTAATCTGGAGTCGACTCGAGCTCGTGCCAGTGAACTTGATACGCTTGGAGTCGACTCGTGATACTCGGGAGTCGACTCGAGTCTCAGACTTTGGTTCAGCAGACTTCTTAACTTAACCAAAATACTATGAACCAAGTCTTGGGACACTTAGACAGGATTTTCACTGAAACACTCAATTGAATTCATTAGTAACTACAAGATATACTCAAATGCTTTGAGCTCATCAAAATCAAACGGGGTTTTAATCAATCACTCCACACCCTTGAACCTTTCAAGGCTCCCTCAGTTGTTACCAACATATTCAACAATTCAAGTTTGGTGCATTCAATTTTATTCATATGGTAGTTTACAATAAATTGCCCATATGAAGATGGAAACGATTGTAGGATCAAATCCGTTTGCAAATCCTTGTGCATGGTCATGCCAAGCTTCTCAAGCTCCTCAAGATCCTTGATCATGGTCAAACCATGTTCATAGACGGACTGCCCATCACGCATCTTGGCTTTGAAGAGCCGCTTGGACACTTCAAACCTCGCTGCGTGACTCTGTTCACCATACAACTCTTGGAGGTGATCAAGTATGTCCTTAACAGTCTTCATGCTCTCATGCTGGCATTGCAATTCGTTGGACATGGATGCCAAAATGTAGCACCTAACCTTATTGTCGTCATCCAACCATTTTGCATGCGTCTCACGCTGCTCATTGGTTGCACGGGTTGGTAACACCGGGAGTTCATGGTCAAGAACATAAGCTATCTTTTCACAACTGCAACTCAAGACAATCTTCAAGTTGCGGAGCCAATCTTTATAGTTTGGTCTGGTCAACCTATTGTTATCTAGAATTCGAACTATCGGGTTGGAAGCCATTGACATCTGCAGAGAGTAAAGATTCTAATTAGAAATTTGTATTTGACATTAATTTGTTTTAGGGACTTTTAAAACAAAATTGGATCAAATCCTTCCACTATTTCTCGGATCTCTCACACTCCCCTGGTAAAGATACGGAAACCTGCTACTTAGAATTTCGAGTGGGGTGCTCCGGTCCCACCAATCTATATGTCACCTCACCTAACAGTTATTGGAGATACATAGACGATGAGTGTATAACTCTTATACAATGCTTCGTAAGCATATTGAGCTAACCTGGTCTTCAAGTCATAAGGACCTCACCAAACAGTTATTGGACCCGTTCCTTGGTTAAGTCAGACCCACCGTATATCCCGCAAAAATAAAGCTGTGATTGGGTCCTCACCTAACAGTTATTGGAGCCCAACCCCATCTTTACCCCACAACATCTCATGTTAATAGAGAGGTCCAATCCCTCGATGCAACTAGCCCACTGTATCCAGCCGAGACTAATCAATGCCGGAAAGATCTTAGCAACTCTACTACGGTGGAAGACCAATCGACTTAATATTCTCGTCCCAGCGTCCTCGAGTGTTCCGCCATCAGCCGCGTGCAGCTAGCGATCATCAATCCCCCAGCGTATCCTCCTCTTCTCCTAATCTCCCCGTAATTCGCCCCGAATGTATCCGTTGGATCCTCCAGCCATCCGTGAAGGAAGCCCCAGCAGCCTGTGAGCCAAACTCTTCCGCGTCCGAGCTTCACGGATCACGCCTATTTCCAGCCATCAGCCGCATGCAACAGCGCCCATAATACAGCCTCTGCGAGATCAAAGACCGCAGACCACGCCCTCCTCCTCTCTGGGAATCGACCGTTGGGTTTTCAGCGATCTATAAGAGGAAGACGGAAGAGAGGAGAAAGGTTACGCCTCGTTCGATACGACGTTCGCAGCGGAATTCGAACGGAACGTCGTTCATCGCATGAACACGCCTCGGATCGTAGAATTCAAAAAATTTTCTGGATCCAAATCCAGAAGATCTTTGAATTCATTAGGGAGGGGAGATTAGGATCTGAGGAAGGTTGATTAAGATTCATAAAACTGAAACTAAAATTAGAAGAAATTAATTTGAAGATCTCATCTTCAAAAATTCTGCAGGTGAAGAATACCGCAGCCTGATGATCTATCTAGGTTTCTGTTTGAGCCACACAATTGTCCGGCCTCTACAGGTATCCACACGTGGATCTAATCATCTGAGATAGGATCTTACCGGAGTGCTAGCTCCTTGCAAAAACCTCTCATGACTATCATATAGATTAGAAAATAAAAATCTGCAGCATACCTCCTTAAAGAAGAACCCTTTCTTCTTCAACCTTGCACGTGGATCTTCCTTGCCTTGCTACCATGGAAGAAGAGGAGGATGAAGACCCCTTGCTGTCGTGGAGAAGGAGGAAGAAAGAAGAGGAGGCGTGGAGAGGAAGAGGAGAGAATTAATTCATAACTTCTCCCTTGCTACCCTTTTATAGATTGGGTTTAGGGCTCCTCCTAATCTTATTAGGAGTATGGGACTATAACCCACCCTTGGATTAATGCCAAGTGTCCAATCCTTGTGCTCATAGATGCATGACATGTGTCTATTTAATCAATTGATTAATTTTCTAATCACATTAGGATTCCTAATCTCATTAGGAGAATTAATTGATTTGGGAGCATGCATCCTACGATGCCATGTGGACTTTAAAGTCCGCATAGTGTGAACATGACTTAAGTCATATTCATCCTACGACGACATGTGGTCTTTAAAATCCGCACAAACCTTGGTTTAATCAAATTGACCCAATCATGAATCCAAATTAATTTGGGTCGAACCCAATTTGATTTGGCTCATTAAATCAGCCCAATTGCAATCAATTCCACTTAATTCTTCTTTCATTAACTCACTAACACTTTGTGAGTTAATTCAATCACCAATCATATTGATGATTGATTTCTATTATGATTTCAAATCACAATTATGATAGTCTGACTAATTAAATCCTCTATGTGTGTGACCCTGTAGGTTCTATTCTGACTGGTAGTGAGAAATATTGAGATCTCCATCTCAATATCACTGAAACTCCTTTCAGTGGACTGAAACGATTTCAGTTCTACTCTTAGGGTTCACTGATCACCAAGTGAATGCCTTCGAGTCTCACAATCCACTAGTGACACCTAGCAGTATGTGGTGGCAACCCAACAGAATGGAATATCTAAACCTCTTGGTGCAGTTAGCGTATGATACAGTCCCTCTATCATGGATCCCGACGTGACGGAGGTTATGGATATCTCGTCAAACCCCATCGTCTGTCATATGTCAAATTTATACAATTTCCAGTTCGAGATATGGAAAACTCTTTTTCCAAAATACCTGACCAGAAATTTATCGAACTCAGTCTCATAAATCACATAGGATCACTCCTAATCTATCAAGGTCGATAGATCCCATCTAGATGCAACCCTATTCTAAAATGAACCTACTGCAACCAATTTGCACTACAAGGATCCGAATGACTAGGGCTCAAGTTCACATGCTCGTCAAACTACAGCAACCTCACAGTGAATAGCTGAGACATCGCAGGTCAAAGGACCAGTCATACAACTGCAGCATAAGTAATCACTGACGAGTGGATAGACATCCATGTGACTACTATCTTTGGTCACGCTCAGTACCTTGTTCTCTAACAAGTACTTGCATAATCACTCCAGTGTCTCTACACCGTGGACTCGAGACTCATCCATCTGACTAAGTGATCTGTGCACTAATCTCAGCGGATCGATCACTGCCCCTCGTGATGGATCCATCGATCAGGAGCATTTAGAAATTAATCCCTAATGACACATGCCTCAAATTCTCAACTCTTTGAAATTATGTGTCATCATCTATTAATTTTTTGGACGATTCATGGACACATACAAACATGAATGAAAAATAAATTGCCCAATTTTATTTATTAATAAGTGTAAAATTACAAATTTATGCCCCAGATTACAAATATGCGTCAGCCACGTTGGCTTCTAGTGCATACTTCTAACAGTCCCATCTTTCATTCGGGCGCTGAAGATGGCACAACTAGTTTTGTGCCTCTCAACGTCGTCAGAAACGCCGAATGATTCATTCAACACTTGAATGATATCTTCCGGCTGCGTATTCTCAAAACGCCTACTAAACTCATCACTCATTGCTGCCAACATGATGCATCGAACAGTGATCCGGTCACTGAGCCACTTCTGTTAAGTGTCTCTGGCCGATCTTGATGCATTAGCAGCGGGCTGCTCAGGTGCTTGATCCGTTATCACATAAAGGATCCTCTGATGCTCTAGCACTATTTTCAGTTTCCTATGCCAATTATTGAAATTTGGACCAGTCAACTTGTCATTGTCCAACAATGAGCGAAGTGACAAATTAGTGACCATTTCTGCATAAAAAAAAAATTTGGCTATTAGTATATGAATTGACTAAACTCAATAGACTTGGACTTTAGTCTAAAGGTACTCCCACTATTTTATACAAATTAGTAGCCTCTACCTCTAATTCGAAAAATTAGTCCTAATTCCTTAGTGGGCACTAGAACCCAATAGATCGCATATAGGCCCGAGTGTGGCTCGGCTAACCCATATGCACCTATTGGTAGGTTCTAAACCAGTTGCTTCACCAAGCAACTTCTAGTGATAATTTTGCCCTAGGTTCTTCGGCAGGCGTGTGGCGCCTCCACCGAATACCCTAGTCAGGTCCAACCATTAAATGATAGGGTTAAGTCTAATCAACTAATAGACGACCAAGCCCGAGTGTCGCTCGGCTCACCTGACCGCCTATTGAAGGTACACTTAACTCATCATATATTGAATGACAATTTCAATGCTTGATAAGTACCAGACGTGTCGCGCCTCCAATAATTATCAAAATATTGGACCCATTATCACCCAACTTAATGGGAGGCTATGACCTAGTTATCCCCATAACCATTTCATTTTAAGGACCTAATAATTTTTAGAGGATTTCATAATTAGGATAGATGAGAAGATCCGGTTAGTCTAATTTCTCCTACTGACTTCACCAAATCAGATTAGACTCAAACCGGTTAAGAAGGCATCTAAATCAGTCAAACTGATTTTCCTTATAGGCATGGGCTAACTCGAATCATTAAGTGATCTAATCAAAATGTGATTGACCATATCGGCCAGGTAAGTGAGATCGGTGGAAGGGATATGCCATTAACTCGACAAAGACGAATCAGTGCGAGTAGCTCCCAATTAAAAACCACCGGTCAAAACTGCCAAACTTACCTTAGACACCGACTGGTTAATCAATTTTGATTTGATTACTCAAATGACTCGGGCTACACCTCTGAGCCTAAATCAAGTTCCATCTTGGTCTAATCAAAGATATGGACTTGATCCATCTACAACTATTATAAATTGACCTAGAATTTTTTGACCTAATCTAGTTACTACTTAATTAGATTTGATCAATTAATTCTATTTGTCCATGTATGATTCTAACCTTAGGTCTAACCCAATCCTAGAAACTTGATTCAAGCTAACCCATATGCCCAAAGAATTATGCAATGTCAATTAATTGAGTTACAATTCTATTTCATAACACTTAATTCTCAATTAAGTTTAGACTTATGAAAGTTTTGATCATTGCATATTTCTTTTTAATTACATATTAATTACAATCTTTCAGTTCTTAAAACATATTTTCAGATCGGAGTTTTTGTAATTAATCACATGTAATCAGATTTAATTCATGTTTAAGTCATTATGTTTTATGTTCATGCATCACATATACATAACAACATGAATTAATTCAAACAACATACATCTTATGTATTTATTTTTTTTCACTTTTATTTTTAGATCTGATTTGTTCATTAAAATTAGAGATCATATGAATCATAAATTTTATTTAGATCTAATTTAAACAATATTATGATTTCAGATTTATTTATGTTACAAATCTTAACACAAACATGCATCATATGCATTCAAAATTTTAGATCTAGTTAATCATGCATAATCAGCAATTAAATCAATCATAAAAAATACTTTAGATCTAATCTAAGTATGCTCATGATTTCAGATTTAATTGTAAAAATTAAAACATAAAAGTTTAAACATAAACCTGGCTCTGATACTACTGAAAGTGAATCCTATGTTCTTCGGTGTTTAGCATGCTGAATTTTTTTTTTTTTTGAAAACCATGGCTGAACCTGATCGGGTTGCCTACGTACCCCTTCACAAGGGAGATCAAGCCACACGTAGTTCTTTTTAAGTTTCAAAAATGCAGCGAAAAAATGAATCAAACAATTTAATTCATGCATGCTTACAAGATCAAATCTAGAAATCAGCACATTAAGAACACATAGGATTATGCCGGAATCGTTTAAACAATTATGCTAAAAC
The DNA here is from genome assembly GCF_051530095.1 of Phoenix dactylifera. Taxonomy (NCBI): domain Eukaryota; kingdom Viridiplantae; phylum Streptophyta; class Magnoliopsida; order Arecales; family Arecaceae; genus Phoenix; species Phoenix dactylifera. The sequence goes on along the minus strand of NC_143193.1, from coordinate 32,372,803 downwards.
TTTTATGCATGATTAACTATCAGATCTGAAACTTAAGAACTCTATTCCAATTAATCTTCGAATATCCATCGAATGGATTCTAGAAATATCTCCGTGAGGAGCCCCAAAAGAGGGTAAAACCTCGGAGAATCGGACCTAGACCTTGACACCATAATAAATGATTAATGCTAGATTAATACCTTTTATGATGGATGAAAGTTGTGGATCTGATCCTTGACTTCGCAGCCACGCACACGAATGGCCTCTATGAGAAGTACGCGCGAAGCCCTGAAGGATCTTCTTCCGCAACAGTGCTAGCAGCTGCAGAATACTTGAAAGCTGAAATCTGCTCGCCGGGATTCAATCAACTCTTGATCAATCGTGTTGAAGCAGATGGAGATGAGGTTTGTAAGAAAAGTATAGGACTCAGATCTGATCTTGAATCTTCCAGATATTCACCCTAAAAATCCTATCTAAAATGGAGAAGAAGAGGAGGAGGAGGCGTGTGAGGAAGAAGGCTGCAATGGATGTATTTTTGGTGCCCATGTTTGACCCCTTTTAATGGCCTCCGAATTTTCATTCAAAATTCAAAATTTATTTTCAAAAAATCTCCTTTAGTTGGCGCATGCAAAGAAATAGGAACAACCCAAATCAGATCTCAACCAAATCTGATTTAAATTCAAATTTTAAACACATGTGCAAGAGGGGAGGAATTTGAAATCCATGCAGCAGAATTTTCCTTCCTCTTGTCGCATATATTTCATTTGGAATTTGAATTTAAATGATTCAGTGGTTCACACGCCAGCTAGAAAAGTTATTTGATGTATGAAATCATTTAATATATTGCTTAATGTTTGAATTCAAATTCAAACAACAAACAATGTCGCCATGTGTCAAGCAATGGGTTCATGCGCCATGCAATAATTTTGGTTTATTTAAAATTCATGAAATTCAATTCCATGTCACCACTAATTGCCACATCATCTGAGCCTAATCCTATTGGGTTGCACCTAATCAAATTTGGTCAAACCTGGATTAAAACAAAGCAATTTGGTTGAACCCAATCTAATCAGGTCAGATCCTGATTGAGCTCAAATTGAATCCAATTCAATTTTTGGCTCATCCAAACTCAATCAAATTGAATTAATTACTTTGTGTTGGACCTAATCCAATTAGGTCAATCCCCAATTAAGAACAAATTAATTTAAAATTAATTTGATCAGCTTAAGTCCTTTTGGTTCTGACCTAATCCAATCAGGTCAAAACCCTCATTGAGCCCAAAGTTGAATCCAATTCAATTTGGCTCATCCTTAGCACAATTACTCAATCAAATTTAGTTTATTGGTAATTTAATTACTAATTAATCCTCCAATAATTACTTTAATTATTTATAAGATAATTTGCCAATCAAATTGACCAAATTACCCCTGAATGATTCTTAATCATTCATCAGCCTTCTTGATCAATCAGGAATCTTCTATGCGTGTGACCTCATAGGTTCGAACCTAGGCTGGTAGTATAGGAACGACTTCCTACACTAATCGACGTGACCATCTAGCAATGGTACCCGACGTCCGGATAGGCTGAATATATGCGAAGCAAATATTCTGAAACCCTGGACTATGGTTACTGTATAATTCAATCCCTTTGACTCCTAATGCCAGGATGACTTAGAGCTCACTGTCAACCCTATAATTAGTATATCCATTATGTGATTAACTTTAGATATCCCGTGACTCCTCACTGGGATTATCCTGGCCAAGGTTTTGCTAAATTAATCACAAGACATTATCTCCTGTTTTCAGGAGAGGTCAATTTCATCTTGACGCACAACTGACTATGCAAGTACTTGACTGCACCCAGTGATCTTCCGTCACTGAATTAGAAATTCAGGTAGTCCGGTACCAAAGTACAGTGAGTTGCTTGCTAGTCACAGGTTGTGGTCTCAGGTCAGATGGCCAAACTTATACCCATATCCACTTAAAATATTTCTCGACAGTAGAGCGTTCCGAAATTGGTCACGTTCAGTGAAATGTACTCCTACACTTCACCTGTGTGGCATACCAGTGTCTCCACACTCCTTAGTTAAGAGGACAACCAACGTATATGTCATACAATGACCTAATCTTGATAATGCTGTCGTCCTAGTAACAACATATCATTTGGTCGCGAACAAGTTTTAGGACTCAAAGATAAATCCTCCTTTATCATAATATAAGTCCTAAGGACTTCATCATATAAGAGTTTATTGGAAGATGAAATGATGAATAATGCCAAATAACACTTTATTAATTTGTTAAGTCATTTACAAAATTCAATCATCAATATGCTAACAATTGACATTTAGGATACAAATTCTAACAGTTACCCACAAACTTCAATCCCAAAATAGAATTTGTTTTATGAAATGAAAGTCTAATTTCAAGTACATAAGAATTTCAAAAGCACACAAGGTTTTAATTACTAAGTAGCCCAAATTCTAGGTGAGTATGCAATTTAAGTTGAAGTCATTAAGTTTTGCATTAGGAAATTGTAAGACTTACTTATACTTGAGTGCTCAGTGAAGTCTGGATCATGCACAAGCTAAGGTTTCGGATCTCCAAAATATCGCTGATGCTAGTAGTTTCCAAGAATTGGTCGGACAAGACCTATTTGCTGATTCAAAATCATCTTATCTGCAGGATTTCGAGAGCTGTGGATGTTTACTTTAATACCTCATGGGCTTTATTTGTAATATTTCAGTTTACTCAAATTTTTGCAACGATGGCTTTCACACTATTGTCTTTCTTAAGGTCAAAATACATTTTTTTTTAAGAAACATGAAAATGTATATATTGTGCACTTTTACTCCTATGATGATTTCCCCATGTAGCGAGCAATTAGTCGACAATTCTCACACCAGTTGGCATGAGGTGTCGGACATCAAGACTCCCCTACGGACCTATGCTCGAGTTCCTCATCACAAGCCCGCTGACCTATGACAATAGGTAGCCCTTTTCGATGTACCTGACTAAATCCATAAATTTTTATTTTATTTATTTTATTATTATTATTATTATTATTATTTTTGTGTGAATCAGAAAAAGATGGTTCATCAGGATTCGAGGTTGCTACCATATTCTCAACACAATGTCGAGCCTATACCTTAGAAATGCAGGCCAGATGTGTTGTGAAATTCAAAGCACTAATTAGCTTACAACTCACTAAAGGGAACTTAATAAAAAGAACTCACTTTACACTACTTCCGACTAGTCATTGGGCTCTTAGATTTTATATACCTTGTGTGTTGTACAGAAATTATTATTATTATTATTATTATTATTATTATTATTATTATTATTATTTATTTTTTTTATTTTTATTTTTTAAAAAAAATTTAACTAAAATTTTTTTTTTATAGAATTCCAAATGCTTAAAAATACCCCCAAATGTAAATCTAACATTGTCCTCAATGTTAAAGAAAATTTAAAGTAGTAAGAGGACAGAGGAGAAGTTACCTGATGTGGGTGGGTAAATTAAAAATTGGGGCAAAATCACCCAAACCTGCATGTTAGTAAAATTTTACAAAAAATTGGGTTGCCTTCCAAGAGTGCTAAGTTTTATATCTTCAGCCAGACAAAATGTAGGTTCATTTTTTTTTCAACCATTATCTAAGAATGGTTTTGGAAGAGTCCGAGGAAGAACAGTCGGCCGATGACGATCTATGTTCATAAGGGGAACAGAGTTAGGGAGCGCATGTTCGACCCCTTCCTCGGAATGGGCAAGGTAAGCCTCTAAAGGGTCCTTACTATAAGTTTGTAAGAAAGTCTCTTGAACCAGACTTTCAATCATGTCAACTTCATTGATTTCTTCATCGCCTGGTGGTTGTTTACTTATGTTGAAGACATTAAGCTTGACTTTCATGTTGCCAAAAGATAACTTCAGCATGACATTTCGACAATTTATCACAACATTTGCTGTGGCTAAGAAAGGTCTACCTAAAATTATAGGTGTGTGACTGTCTAGATGTATTACAGGTTTGGTCTCAAGGATAACGAAGTCCACAGGATAGTAAAACTCGTTTACCTTCACTATTACATCCTCTACAATCCCCTTGGGGTACTTCACCGTCCTATCTGCTAAGAAAAGGATAATATTTGTGGGCTTTAATTCCTCCAAACCTAACTTTTGGTACACATAGTAGAAAAGTAGGTTCACATTGGCTCCTAAATCTAATAGGGCTCTCTGGATGATCGTCTCTCCTATTTTTATTTCAATGGTGGGGCAACCAGGATCTTTGAATTTCGGGGCAATCTGCTATTGAATAAGAGATGAGGCTTGTGCAGCCATAACAGCTTGCTTAGGAATGCTGGTTTTTCTTTTGACCGTGGTGAGGTCTTTCAAAAATTTTGTATAGGAGGAAATTTGTCGTATGGCATCGAGAAAAGGTATATTTATTTGAACAGTTTTAAAGACTTCCATTATTTCATGAAAGTTAGATTGTTTCTTGGAGTCCTGAAGTCTACTGAAAAAGAAAACCTTAGGTTTGTATGTTTTTATGAGTTCTTCCTTTTTTTCTGATTTATTCTGTTCTTGACCCCTCTTCTGAATAGGGTTCTTATCGGATTCATTTTTATTTTCTTTTTCATGTTCAGGAAGTTGGACTTTATTGTCCACTTGCTTGCCAGACCTTAAAGTGGTAATTGTCTGAACTTCATAGGTTGGATTTTCATTAGAATCGATTTGAAACTGACCTCTCTGACCTTGATTTTGTTGTCTACTAGGGTTAGGCACTGGTTGACTAGGTAGTTCACCTTTCTTCCTATCCCCTAGAGAGTTTGCTATTTGGCTTAGACTAACCTCAAGTTTTGCAATTGCTTGCGTATGGAATTGGTTAGTCTGGGCTTGGGCTGTATTGGTCTGTTATTGTTGCTTGATAAAATCTTGTTGTTGTTTCATCATATTAGCCATCATGGTTTCTAATGGTGAAGGTTGCTGTGGGATAGGGGCATTATAAGGAGGTACAGATGGAACCAAAGGTTGGTTCATTTGTGATGGACCTATCCTGGAAAAGTTGTTCTGAAAACCTGGTGGACCACCTTGATGCTGAATAGGTTCGTTCTGCTTGTATGAAAAATTTGGGTGGAACCTAATATCAGGATGGTAAACTGGGCTGAACGAGTTGAGAGTGGGCTTCTTAAAGGCACTATATGAATTTAGAGCATTTGCTTGCTCGGCCTTTATGGTGGGCAGATTAGGGCAGCACTCCACTAGATGCTCCGGACTGTTACACAAGACACACAAACTATATGACTCGTGATTCACTTTCATGACGGAATTTGACTCTTTATATGAACTTGAACTAGTGGACACAGTGAAAGCATCAAACTTTTTACTCAAATTGTTCACTCCAGTCACCAGATTGGACATGACATTTTTGAGATCTGGGTCTGCTTTTATTTCATAATTACCTGATTTTCTAGACCCGAACTCATCTCTATTTACTTCCTCACCATAGCTACTCCAATTTTGGGCGTTCTCGGCTAAGTCAACAAGAAATTCATAGGCTTGATCTGGGGTTTGGTTCATGAACCTACCCTTGTGCATGGACTCAATCATGTTTCTATGTGCTGGAAGTAGTCCTTTATAAAAGAAGTGGACCAGATCAGCCTTATCAAGCCCATGGTGTGGGCATTTGACCAACAAGTCATGGAATCGTTCCCAAGTTTGAAAGAATTCCTCTTCAGATTTTCCTCTGAAAGTTCTTATGGCATCCTTAATTTTTTTTGTTTTAATCATGGGATAAAATTTTGCCATGAACTTCCTAGATAGTTGTTCCCATGTTGTGATGGAATTTGGGGCCAGAGAATATAGCCATGCCGCGGCTCGATCCTCTAAGGTCATTGGGAACAATCTCAATTTTACACTTTCTTCATCTAAATTTTGATTTTTGAAAGTTTGACAAATTGTCATGAATTTATTTAGATAAATGTAGGGTTGTTCCCTTTCAAACCTATGGAATTTGGGTAGCATATTTATTGTCGCAGCCCGAATTTCAAATTGGGCTGCGTTATTTATTGGCAACACTATACCTGTAGGTGGACTAGCGGATGCAGAAACGAATAATTCATTCAGGGTTCTAATATGATCACCCATTGTAGAGATTGGTGGTTGATCAATAATTCGTTGGATGTGACGATATTTTTTTCCAACCTCTGGGTTAAATGATGTTAACTTACCCCTTAATGATCTTCTACCATGCATACATTATCTATAACTAATTAGACTCAACTCCTAAACGAAATCCTAAAAGAGAAGAAGGAGGGCTAGACCAAGATGACCACAATCAACACCACACAATGGATTGGCTCTTTAATCTTGAGATTAAATTAGGTTTAGTGGCTTTTAATCTAGTTGCACAGAGATTTATCAGGTTAAAAAAGTTTCTGAAATTCTCTCTAGATTAGACAGCTCCTAATCTCCCTTTCAAATTGAGCTTGAGCTTACCAGTTAAGCGATCCAGTAACCAGTGACCAGAAAAGTTCCGGGGTGTGTGGTGGTGCCAGAAGGGATACACTGATACCACAATACCCGTAATAGTTCTCACTGTTGTAAAACTTTTCTAGACATCACCAATTACTAAATTCTCACTGGAGTGGCTTTCAGCCACTTCTTTCCAAGATCCTAATTGAGCTCGAAACCCTAAGGCCAACGTCTAATTGATTTTAATTTAATTTGGCTTAGGATATGTATGCAAGGTAGTGATTTTTGGGCTAAGGACAGGTAATGACTTCCCGACCATATCTTTTAATGGGTTTTGCCCTTAAATTATTTTATGCAAATGCTTAATACTAAATGCAGCAAATATTCAATGATTTTTTTAAAGTTTATGGAATGTCATTAGGTTGTACTGATTAAATGAGCAAGCAATTTTTTTTATATATTTATTTTTCTTAATTTTTTTTTAATTTTATGTTTTTTTAAAATTTTTATATAGGAATAACTTGAATGTAAACTAAAAACTAATCCTTATGCGTCAGTCAATCTCCAAATGCCCATTGAATAAGTTCTGGAGATTACTCCGTGAGGAGCCCCAATAGAGGTATCATAACCTCGGGGGATTGCACCCTATCAATTACTAGCATTTTTTTGTTAATTTCATATTTCAAATATCAGAATTCAAATTTTGAATTTAAATTTTTAAATTTTAGAATTTTGGAATTTTTTTTTAATTTTTTTTTGAATTTTTTTTCAAAATTTTAAATTCCGAATTTCAAACTTCAGAATTTAATAACTACAAAATTATTAACTAAAAATAATCAAAACAAGAAAAATTAAATAAAAAAACTTACTACCGGAGTGCGTTCACTCCGCGCATCCAAAATTTGATTTGATCTTCGTGATCGTTCTTGCTTCTCGATTTGCCTTCTCGGCAACGGCGCCAAAATTTTGTTGTCCGTTTCTGTCTACCTAAAAATATGCTAAACATATCGTTGTTAGAACCGACAAACAAAGTTTAATTTAATTTTATTCTTACCTTTTCTACTCGAAGAATAGTGGCCGTAAGAGGTCGATCTACAGGAAGGCGATTAGAGTTGCTTAAAAATAAAAATGTTCACTCGGATTCAAAATTAATTTTTGAATAACAAAAGAAAAACATTACGTCGGGGATGTTGACGAATTCTCTGGTCTACCGGAGAATGTTTTCTACTTGAAATTAACGGAAAGACAGGTACTTAAATTCGAAAAGCATTTATATATTTAATGAAAAAGAAAGCTCTGGCATAAAATGGATGAAAATAGTGCTAGGAATATTGAAGATTGGAACATCGATTGCATTAAAGAAATTGCATAAAAAAGAAGAAAGATTACAGAATTTGAAGAACGGAAATTAAAAACAACAGAAATTAAAAACTTTAGCATAAATAAAACTCTCTATTAAAATAAAACTAAAAACTCCAAAACAACATGCTCTCAAAATAAAACTCTTACCAAAACAAATAAAATACTCTCTCTCTTTTTTTTATTTTCTTCCCTAAAATAGAGCTTCCTCCCCTGTTTTTGGTTCTTTTTCTTTTGAACCAGCCGAGCCTCCTCCCCTGTTTCTTTGGCCCAACCGAGCTCTCCCCCTCTTCCCTGTTCTTTGGCCCACCACCGAGCTCCCTCCCCTCCTCCTCCTTTTCCTCTTTTATGGATCGCCTCCACCTCTTTGGCCAGCCGATGGATCCCCTGATGGAGGGGTAACGGAAGCTTGATCGTAGGGAGGAGCAAGCTGGCCGTGGGATGCTGGAATCATGGAGAAGGGGGTCATCCGGGATGCGGAAGATGAATACGAGACACACGTGGACGGCTAGAGGAGGCTAGGACGGCTGGATCTCTGGATGCATCACGGGATCTTGGACACGGAAAAGGGGAGGAGCCGCAGACGGGCGCCGATCCAGAAGGAGCTGGGATTTCGATGCGGCTCGGATGCGATGCTGAACGGCCGATCGTGGACGGGTGCTGAAATCGGGTGCGGGAGGCTGGGGATGCTACGGGATCTATGGGAGGACACCGTGGGATCGCTGGGAGGAGCCGATCACGGAAGCGTTGATGCTGGGAATCCGGAAGAGGGTGGAGCCGAACGCGTCATGGACAACAGGTGGCTGAGATGCTGATCTGGTGCGGTTCCTTGATGTCGAGAAATGGAAGAAATGAAGGCCTGCGGGATCGCTGGGAGGAGCTGGAACTCAGAAGAGATTTGGTGCGGATGCATACGGACGGGAGAAGAGGCATTGTGGGACCGCTAGGAGGAGAAACGGGCGGCTGGACGTGATGCATGGATCACGGATTAGTGTCCGCATCATGGGCGGCTGGACGCGATCCTAGGAGAGGCGGTCGTCCGGGCTGAGACGTGGATCTTGGATGCGGACGGCTGAAACGGCTGCTTGAATCGGCTGGGCACATCGCGGAACAGGCTGGGAGAATAGCTGAGGGGTTCTGGCATGCGGTGGGGATGCTGGGAAGAGTTGGCTTGGATTGACCCGGACGTGGCCTTTCCATGCATGCATGGATGCGATGGCTTGATTAGGTGATACGATGGGGGCTGATTGTTTGAAGTGCGGGAAACGAGCTGATTGGGCTACTTGCACAAATAAAATATTAATTAGTTAATTTTATTATTAATGATTAGCTAAAATACTAATTAAGATGGTCTGACGATTGCACTTTTGTGCTCTCATCACACCTAACCTTGTTGTCGTCATCCAACCATTCTGCATGTGTTTCACGCTTCTCATTGGTTGCACGGGCTAATAACACCGAGAGTTCATGGTCAAGAACATAAACTATCTTTTCGCAACTCAAGACGATCTTCAAGTTGTGGAGCCAATCTTTGAAGTTTGGTCCGGTCAACCTATTGTTATCTAGAATTCGAACTATTGGGTTGGAAGCCATTGACATCTGCAGAAAGTAAAGATTCTAATTAGAAATTTATATTTGACATTAATTTGTTTTAGAGACTTTAAAAACAAAATTGGATCAAATCCTTCCACTATTTTTCGGATCTCTCACACTCCCCCGGTAGGCTGGTAAAGATACGGAAACCCGCGACTTAGGATTTCGAGTGGGGTGCTGCGGTCCTACCAATCTACATGTCACCTCACCTAACAGTTATTGGAGACACATAGATAATGAGTGTACAACTCTTGTACAATGCTTCGTAAACATATTGAGCTAACCTAGTCTCCAAGTCATAAGGACCTCACCTAATAGTTATTGGATCCATTCCTTGGTTAAGTCAGACCCGCCGTATATCCCGCGAAAATAAAGCTGTGATTGGATCCTCACCTAACAATTATTGGATCCCAACCCCATATTTACCCCACAACATCTTATGTTAATAAAGTGGTCCAATCCTCCGATGCAACTAGCCCACTGTATCCAGCCGAGACTAATCAACGCTAGAAAGATCTTAGCAATTCTACTACGGTGGAAGACCAATCGACTTAATATTTGATAATCAGATCTTAGTGATTCCAACTTTGAGCTTTCCATAGAAGGTAATCGATCAATTGGCCAGGTAAGCAGATGAGAGGCTCCCCTTACTCAAAGAGTAAGGTCCTAATTAAGTAACCACCTTTAAGCTTTCCTAGACACCAATTAGATCAATTAATCAAATATGGCTAGCTTAATGTATCGTTCACTCTCGATTGATTTAGGAAGATTTTAGATATCTTGGGATTTACATCTAATGTAACCATCTATCTCATACCATATGTCATTCGATTTACATCTTATGTAAATGTCACATTGGTTCAGGTTTACATCCTATGTAATTATGAAACCCTTTCATATATTATGTGATTACATCTTATGTAAATGACATAAGTGTTTCAGTTTACATCTTATATAAATGTCCTATTGTTCAAGAATTTTATTTACATCTCATGCAAATAAATTTTGTTCAACTAATACATACATCTCATGCATACATTGTTTTAAACATAACCTTAAACAAGTATGAACATTATGATTACCACATACATCTCATGTATACCTTTTCATATCTGTAACTTTAAATCTATTAAGCTATTCTCTGAATTTCAGATCATGCATTACTTGATTTTAAACATTGTAATCTAATTACAATTCTAAAATAATTTGTAAGATCATAGCAAATAAAAATCTGCATGCTGAAAATTTTAGCAATCTAAAATTTCAGCACGCAGAAAATCCAGCAAGCATAATTCCTTTAAAAATCAGATTAAAAATATGGTAATCAATCCTTAAGTCCTAATCATGCTCCCTATAACCTTGGCTCTGATACCACTACTGAGATATGTCCCGTTCGATGCAACGTTCGCAGCGGAATTCGAACGGGACGTCGTTCATCGTATGAACGCGCCTCGGATCGTAGAATTCAAAAAAAAATTCTGGATCCAAATCCAGAAAATCTTTGAACTCATTAGGGAGGGAAGAATAGGATCTGAGGAGGGTTGATTAAGATTCATAAAACTGAAACAAAAATCAGAAGTTATAAATTTTAGAATCTCACCTTCAAAAATTCTGCAGGTGTAGAACACCGCAGCCTGATGATCTTTCTAGGTTCCTGGTTAAGCCGCACATGTATCTGGCCTCTACAGGTATCCACACGAGAATCTAATCATCTGAGATAGGGTCTTACCGGAGTGCTAGCTCCTTGCAAAGACATCTCATGACTATCATGACATTGGAAGAAAAATTAACAATATACCTCGTTGAAGAAGAACCCTTTCTTCTTCAATCTTGCTCACGATGGAGCAAGGAAAGGGATGAAGCTTTCACCATGGATCTTCCTTGCCTTGATACCGTGGTAGAAGAGGATGCCGAGGACCCCCTTGCTGCTGTAGAGAAGGAGGAAGAAGGGGCTTAGGCGTGGAGGAAAGAACTCCTTCTTTCCTTGGGCGAATTGATCTCTTCCTTGGTTCTTCTTCTTTCTTTCTTTCCAACGCTTGGAAGAAGATAAACTTGATCTTCCTTGCTGCCGTGGAAGGAAGAGGAGAAGCCTCTTGCTGCCGTGGGAAGGGAGAAGAAAAGAGAAAGGGAGGCGTGGAGAGGAAGAGGAGAGAATTAAAATTATGATGTCTCCCTTGCTATCCTTTTATAGATTGGGTTTAGGGCTTCTCCTAATCTTATTAGGAGTATGTGATAATAACTCACCCTTGGATTAATGCTAAGTGTCCAATCCTTGTGCTCATAGATGCATGACATGTGTCTACTTAATCAATTTTCTAATCACATTAGGTCTTGATCAATTTTCTAGATAAGCCTAATTTCTAATCAAATTAGGACTTAGGCTAACTCCTAATCACATTAGGATAATTAATTTGGGAGCATGCGTCCTACGACGCCATGTGGACATTAAAGTCCGCATAGTGTCCACACGACTTAAGTCATATTCATCCTACGATGATATATGGAATTTAAAATCCGCACAAACTCTGGTTTAATCAAATTGACCCAATCATGAACCTAAATCAATTTGGGTTGAACCCAATTTGATTTGGCTCATTAAATCAGCCCAATTGCAATCCAATTGCAATCAATTTCACTTAATTCTTCTTCCATTAACTCACTAACACTTAGTGGGTTAATTCAATTACCAATCATATTGATGATTGATTTCTATTGTGATTCTAAATCACAATTATGATAGTCTGACTAATTAAATCCTCTATGTGTGTGACCCCATAGGTTTTATTTTGACTGGTAGTGAGACATATTGAGATCTCCATCTTAATATCACTGATACTCCTTTCAATGGATTGAAACGATTTCAGTTCTACTCTTAGGGTTCATTGATCACTAAGTGAATGCTTTCGAGTCTCACAATCCACTAGTGACACCTAGCAGTATGTGGTGACAACCCAGCAGAATGAAATATCTGAACCTCTTGGTGCAGTTAGCATATGATACAGTCCCTTTCTCATGGATCCCGACATGACGGAGGTTATGGATAACTCGTCAAACCCCATCGTCTGTCATATGTCTAATTTATTCGACTTTCAGTTCGAGATATGGAAAACTCTTTTTCCAAAATACTTGGTCAGAAATTTATCGAACTCAGTCTCATAAATTACATAGGATCACTCCTAATCTATCAAGATTGATAGATCCCATCTAGATGCAACCCTATTCCAAAATGAACCTACTGCAGCCAATCCGCACTACAAGGATCCGTATAGCTAGGGCTCAAGTTCACATGCTCGTCAAACTACAACAACCTTACAGTGAATAGCTGAGGCATCGCAAGTCAAAGGACCAATCATACAACTACACCATAAGTAGTTACTGACGAGTGGATAGACATCAATGTGACTACTATCTTTGGTCACGCTCAGTACCTTGTTCTCTAACAAGTACTTGCATAATCACTCCAGTGTCTCTACATCGTGGACTCGAGACTCGTCCATCTGACTAAGTGATCTATGCACTAATCTCAGCGGATCGATCACCGTCCCTCGTGATGGATCCATCGATCAGGAGTATTTAAAAATTAATCCCTAATGACACATGCCTCAAATTCTCAACTCCTTAAGTATATGTATCATCATCTATTAATTTCTTGGACGATTCATGGACACATACAAACATGAATGAAAAATAAATTGTCCAATCTTATTTATTAATAAGTGTCAAATTATAAATTTATGTTCCAAATTACAAATATGCGTTAGCCACGTTGGCTTCTAGGGCATACTTCAACATTCGGGAGGTCCACAAAGGGATCCATGACAATCACTTGAGGCACAGGGTCCTACTATACAAGATCTTACAACAGGCAACTACTGGTTGACCATTAGAAGGATGCAGTTGACTTCATGAGAAGGTTCGACCAATGCTAGTGAGATATGAACATCTAGCAGCAACTGACAGTCCCACTCATGTCGATCAACACCCCATAGCCATTCGCCTAATGGGGGATTGACATTCTCGGACCTTTTCCATGAGCAATCGAGTAGAAAATATTTTTGATAGTGGTCATTTATAACTTCACCAATTAGGTCGAGGCTGATCAATTAGCCCTGATTATGAAGAGCAATGCCCAAGACTTCATCTGGAAGGCCATCCTATACTAACTCAAGCTTCCTTTGGTAATCACCACTGACAATGATAGACAGTTCGACAACATCTGCTTCAATGGAGTTTTGCACCGATCTTCATATAGATCATCAACTAACTTCGGTTGGACATCGTTAGACTAATGGAGAAGTTGAGGTGACTAATAGAACCATCATGTAGGGCATGAAGATAAGGCTGGACCAAGCAAAAGGGATTTGAGTAGATGAGTTATATATCATCCTTTGGGTGCACAGGACCACACACTGAAACCCAACAGAGAGACACTCTTCAACCTTGCGCTCGACATAGAAGCGGTCATCCCATTAAAGATCAGCCTACCGTCTCATCAAGTGGACTCATTTAAGGAATAGAGGAACCCGAAGAACCTTCGAGCTAACCTGGACTTGCTGGAGGAGACAAGAGAACAACTTGGATCTGGATGGTAGCATATTAGAGGTGAGTAGCTCGATACTACAGCTCTCAAGTGAAAGTCAAATTCTTCTGATCTGGAGATTTGGGGCTTAGGAGGACTGAGGTAGCATGGCTAGCAGAGCAGGGAAAGCTCCCACCAATTCGGGAAGGACTTTACAAGGTGACTGTGGCCGTCCGCCTGGGGACCTACCATATGGAGCACCTAAATGGAATGCTAGTGCCTCAAATGTAGAATTTAGCCAACCTCCGAGCATATTATCAATAAAATGTCTTAGAGTATACTAGAATTCCCACAGAAAGCCAAGAAGATATCAATCCATAACTATTAATGTGGAAGAATAAAACTCAAATTTTTAAAATCTCCGCACAAAAAATATCAACCCCAGGAATACTACGAGCCAACCCCTAAACATCCATTGGCAAAGACAAGACTTTAACTTTGGGCAGTTTCAAGAGTTGACCCTAGAAAATACACGAGTCGACCCTGGCACTCTAGCAAAGACTTGCATGCTTTCACGAGTCAATCCTTGGATCACACGAGCCGACCCTAGAACAACTTAGACGAAAGACAGAAAGCAACCAAAATTAGCATGTTAGCAAGTCAACCCATAAAGATTATGACTTGACTCTTGTTGAATAGGAGTCAACCTCAGAAGCTAACCTATTAACCAAATTTAGTATGATAGTAAGTCGACCCTAGAGGACAATGAGTCAACCCTAAAGAATAAAAGAGTCGACCCCATAATGACAACAGGCGAAAGACAGAGCACAAAAAAGATAAGACCTATTTCAAGTGCAAAAATAAGATCTATTTCGAGTTGACCCTGTAAGATCACGAGTCGACCCATGAAGATCACGAGTCAAGTCCTAAAGAAACCTAGTCGACTCGTTTGCACCTAACAATAGTAACAACTAGTTTTTCTATAAATTAGAATAGCTATTTTTACTTTACAATAGCTCTTTCAACCTGTCTAATGGCTAGAAATGCCATCCAACCACTTTTGAAGATATAAATGCATGGGAACACCTAAGTAAAACAACAAGAAGTGAAAAAGGAAGAAAGTGATAGCAAGAAAAGAGAAATATTCAAGTGCATTTAGTAAGAGCCAAATGATTATATCTTCGACTGTCAGAGAGAGTTGATGAAGAGCATTCAAGTTTATTCAAAGTCAACCAACTACTTTCAAGAGCTCCATCAATTCTTTGTTAATTTTTTTTGGAGAGCTTTACTGTCTCTATTTATTACATATTTTTGTAGTCTGTTGTAACAAGTTTTAGGAATTAAAACTTAGGAGAAAAGTTTATCCAAATCTTAAATTGGATTGTGTTAAGCCAAGGAAAGGCTTGGTGGTGGTTTTGGTTGATTTTTAGTAAAAATCAAGTCGGTTGGTTGTGAGCCCAGTCAAAATAATCGTGTTGTAATCTTGGAGAGATTATAGTAGAAATTCTCAAGAAGGATGTTTTAGAGAGTGGATATTGGTGCAGGATTAGCATAGAACTACTATAAACCTTTATGTGTTTGCGAAGTTTGATTTGTGTGCTTTATTCTTTTGCATATTTACTTGCTTATTCATATTTTCAATCACATGTTACACACATTAAATTTTCATTCCACTACATTTATTGTTTAAAATTTTGAAAAGCCTAATTTACCCCCTCTCCAGTTGCATGGTTGGGCAACATCATCTTCGCCAGAAAGAAGTTCAATGACAACTGGACCCTCATCGACTACAACATCCAAAAGAAGTCCAACCTTCATCTTATGCCGCACCTCCTTGAGGAGGTAGAGAAATTCTAGGAGGAGTCCTCAGCCAAGCAATCCCCAATGAGGACTCGATGATATTCTACTCAAACTCGGCCAAGGTTTCACCTTTCATTGCTTGAAGAGTTTTCCATTCATCCCCTGTAGCTCGATACCTGGCGACTTGTATCTCTCTTGCAAGCTTAGAGATCTTGAGCTCTACCCCCTCCACTTTGTTTTCCGCCACTCTTAGCTCTGCTACCATCTCGGTCACCCTCAGGCGGATGTTGGCAGCCTTCTCCATAGTCAGTCTACTTTGCAGAAGCTCCAACTCATTCTCGAGTTCGGCCACTCTTTCCATGGCTATATAATGATATAGCCAGCTAGAGTGCTTCAATGTGGTCTGAAAGTCACTCCACCAATGAGGGATCCATGGAGCCAAGCGGAAAGAGAAGGGATGAGAAAGAGAAAAAAGAAGAGCAAGAGAGGGGAAGAAGATGGGCCTTACCCCATCTATGGGGATAAACCCCACCTTTTATAGAGGTCCTTGGTGGTCGAGATCAAATTATCCCATGTGATTGTCCGCCACATTTTGCTTTTTGAGTCCCTAGCAGTCAGCATTTCTTTTGGGAAACATTCACTATAACTCATCCTTTGAAGGACCACCATCTTAGAGTTGCAGCCCTCATAAAAGTGGCACAAAATTTGACAAAGCACCAGCTCCGAGAAAGGTATGTCAAAACAATGAAAGAGAGCTAGAGTGATGTCACTCGCACATTCATGAGGCGACTAGACTATTCTAAAAAATTGTTCTAAGGATGTGGCTTCAGTCAAGCCAAGATCGAGGGGCAAAAGACCTAAAAGCCTACATCAGTTCATACACCGACCTACACCTGCGAGCATATGTTGGCTTCTACATTGACCCAGCTGAGATAACCTCAAGGACTTGGTGAACAATTGAAGCTAAGCCTAGGTTTTGAGTATTGAAGCTCACTAGAAGAGAGCAGTCTGTGAAAACATGGCAAAGAACTAACAAAGATGCAAAAACAAGGCAAAGAACTAACAAAGATGAGATGAAGATACAAGTTCATTTCATTTCATTCAAAAAGAAGGCTTACAAAAGGATAAAAAGGACAAAGGAGGGGTACAAAACATAAGCTTGCATACATCCGACATAAAAAAATATCTATTCTACTCTTCCCCTTCCTCGCCTCCTTCCAAGGAAGATCCTTCTTTGGTAGTGGCGAGACGTCTAGGTATGACAACTTAGCTGAGGTCAATCTTAGGAGATAGCTTGCCGACTTAGCTGAGATAACTCTCGTTTGGAGCATCCTCTCTTCCTCGGATAGCATGATTCTTTGAATCATCTCAACCACCACTCGGTGGTCGCGAATGATTGACTTGGTAACCTTAACCGACTACTCTGGTTGGAAGATTGCCGATATGACACTTTGTGTCGAGAATGGAAACACGGAGGGTGGAGCTCAGTTGGAGCCTCGAAAGCAGGAGTCGGGATGGATGCTGGCTTGAAAGTTGGTGTCAAAGTTTGGGCAGCCTTAGGAGCAATCACGGAAGTCAGAGTGGCCTTCAAAATAGACATGAAAATTGGGGTAGCCTTGGAAAAGACTACTGGTACTTCCTCAACGGCCTCAATAGGGACCGCTTCATAAGAAGCCCCTGAGATAGGTGGACGAATAGAACTTGAGGTGATAACCCCCGCATTTGGTTATTCCACCTCAATGGGCCTCTCCTTGATGTAAGTATCTATCGAGCTTGATGTAGCAAGGAGCTTGGCATCAGGAGCAGACGAGGCTACCACTGTCTTCTTCTTTTTCATCTTCTTCAATGACCTAACCTCGCCTTAGCTGACCCTTTTCTTTGAGGCATCAAACAATTTTTTGATGTTGAACTTCATTGCTATGAAGACCAAAAATGAGCAAGTCCGCAAAGCGCACACGTACAATGAAGAAAAATACATGTGAGTCAAAATGATTACCCTCGATAGAGGTTGGCTAAGACCAATATTCACCAAGACCGCCTCAAAGAGTAGCTAAGTCAAAGGAAGAGCTTTCATTTGATGAAGAATATCGACTATTGTCTACTCCTCATTCGATAGATGGAGAGAAGTATTGGAAATTGTATCCTAAATCCAATCAATTGTTGATTGTAAATGTATTTGAATCAATTATAAATAACATGGTATTTATTCATCACCAGAACATCTCCACAAACTCCGATGTGATGAAGTCCTTAGGACTGCTTTGTGTAATGAAATATGATTTTGTCACACAGGTCCTTAAATTTTCATGACCGTATGATATACTATTAATAGGACGATAGTATTATTGGGCGTAGGTCATTGTGTATCATATTTGTTGGTTGTCTTCCAAACCAAAGAGTATAGAGATACTAGTATGGTATACAGGTGAATGGTAGTGTACGTTTACTGAACGTGACCAATTGATGGACTCTCTCTTGTCAAGAGTTGTTCCGAGTGGATAAGGGTATATGTATCCTTTAGACCTGAGATTGCAACCGGTGGCTTGCAAGTAACTCACTGTACTTTGGTGCCGGACTATCTGGATTTCTAATCCAGCGACGAAAAGTTTCTGGATCCAGTCAAGTACTTGTGGTAGTCAGTTGCAGATCAAGATGGGATTGACCTCCCTTAGAAATAAGGGTGAATGCCTTGTGTTTTCAATTAAATAGTACCCTGGCCAGAAAAAGTCAAATCTCTATCACTTGACTTAATGAATTGAAACATATTTCCGGATGGATCGTTTCATGGTAGACTGACTCTGAACCCACCCTGGGCATTTTCTGGTCAAGAGGATGAATTATGCGGTAACCATAGTCCATAAGTTCTAGAATGTTGCTTTGCATCTATTCAGCCTATCCGGTCGTCGGGTCCCATTGCTAGATGGTTATTATGATTAGTGCAGGAAGTGTTCTTGTACTACCGGCTTAGGTTCGAACCTGTGAGGTCACACGCTTAGAAGTTTCTGCATTGATCAAATGGCTGATTGACGATTGAGAATCGTCTAGAGGTAAAATAGTCAATGTGATTGACTGATTGCCCTAAGCAATTATTGCTTGGAAAAGTTAATTGGTGATTGGATCACTGATTAGACTCAATTTGATTGAGTAATAGAGATTGGGCTTGACCAAATTGAAATATGATTTGAAATTGGTAAAACCGTAATTGACATCAAAATTAGTTTGGTGAAAATGTCTAATTTGCCACCAACCAAATCAGATTTGGCTTGAGTCAAATTGGATTAAAATCAATTATGATCCTAGTATGACTAGGACTTCCTTCCCTATGTAGGACCCGCATACTGTATGTGAGACCCACGTCCTGCCTAAGTGAGACCCACATACTGTATGTGGGAGCCATGTCCTGCCTAGGTGGGACCCACATACTGTATGTGGGATCCACATCCTGATCACCCTCCAGGCCTCCTCACCCCTTTGCATGCATGACACGTGACGGAGCAGGACACCTCTTTTGCTTACATGTGTGACATGTGGAGGGCCTGCACACCTCACACTCTTCCTGATGTCATCCATGACCTCATCTGCCTCATGAGGTCATTCAGACATCGCTCTCCAGGCCACCTCACCCCTTTGCATACGTGACATGTGGCGGAGCAAGACACCTCTTTTTCTTGCATGTGTGACATATGTCCTGGCAGGACACCTCACCCTCTTCTTGGCCTATAAATAGGCCACCCCTCTTCCTTCTTCTTGACATGAAGAGCACCAGAGAAAGAGAGTGAGAGGAGAGAGTGGCTCTAAAGGTGAAAGCCCAAGAAGGAGTTCTTGAGCTGTGAAGGTCCATCTTCTTCCTTCTTCTCCCTTTCAGCCAACCTTCTGCCTCCCTGCGAGCTAGCACTTCCCAGAAAGCTGATCATTCCGAAGCTTCGCATGGATGAGTCATCGAGGCCGGACGCTTGTGCGGCTGCAAAGCATCCTTGAAGTAACCTCCTTCTAAAGGTACGAGATCTGATGTCTTTTATGGTTGAGATATGATCTCAATCTTCAAATCACAAGAAATTGTGATTTATGCATATTTATTTGAATCACACAATCCTCGGAATCTGAGGGCTTTGTGATATTTGGTGTCAAAGCAAAGGATTAGTGGAGACTATCTAATTCCCAGAAACTCTCATACGTGATCGTGTGACGAAGCGTGGCTCTCCACCTGAGGGCTCATATGATGAGTGCTTTGATAGGCACACGCGGGTGTCACCCTATGTATTGGGACTGAGCCCGTGCCACATGTGATGTGCAGTTGAAGACTGTCTTCGACTGGTACCAGAGTCAAAATATCTAAAATATCAAGCATGTTTTGGGTTAAAATATTTAATCCGTTCTTTCCGCATAAAATTTTCTGAAATTCATGCTTAGCCCTCTACACGCACACCATCAGTGGTATCAGAGCCCATCCAGATTCTTTGTGATATCAAATATCTATGCAAGATGTGATCTTTTACATATGATGTAAACTCATTATATTATTTCATTATGTTATTCATATGATGAATGAACATGTTTGTTTGCATGATTAACTTGAATCTTAAAAGTGTTTTAAGAATTTAAAGTTATGGAGCATGCAGAACAATGATAAGACATGAATAATGCAATATACTTAATTATGAATTGAGTAATGATATAGATCCTAGACTTTAAATGTGATTTGAACGTCTAAGACATTGCATAATTCATGGGGTAATGGGTTAGCTAAAACAAATCCAATTGAGTTGGACTCAATGGTTGAAATCAAACTTGGTAGAGTAGTTGATCTAATCTAATTAAAGTTGTTTCCTAGATTGGGTTAAGATTACTCTTGATCTTTGCAATAGTTGTAGTTGATCAAGTCTATGTCTTTGATTAGACCAAATGGATGTTGATTTAGGCTTCATGGTTGAGCTTGAGTTTGTTGGGAACCCGCCCATGCCGCTGATATTTCAAAAATTTTTCAGATGGCAGCAGAATCGGCATGCACGGGTTCGACGTTCATCGCATGAACGTTGTTTCGAGACCTTTCGTAATTAGGTAAGAATTAAAACTTTTAAAACTATTAGGAAGATCAAATCTTCACCTTGCGCGGGTAGATGATCACCGCAAATCTGAATTCGTGGTTTTGGAAGAGGGTTCGCTTGAAGCCGTTCAAACGTCCGGCCTCTACGGGTATCCACACGAAGCAGGATCCGATCCAAGCTCTCTATCTCACCGGGGTGCTAGCTCCCTTGCAGAGATAGCTTTGATGGCTGATGTCCTCTCTTTCAATCAACTCTTGATTGCACTAGAGAGGAGGAAGAAGAAGGATCTTTGAAGAAGAACCAAAGCCTGACTGCAGCCCTTTTATTTTCCTTGCGCTGGAGGAAGAAAGCAAGGATGGAGGAGGGCCGCCAATCACCTTCTTTTTGATTCCTTGCTTGCGGCTGAAGATGGAGAAGGAGGAGAAGGAGGCCACGGCTGCAAGGAGAGGGAGAGCTCTTCTACCTAGGGCGCCGGCCTCATGCCTCCTTATAAAGCCATCTAGGGCTCCTACAATCTAGGAGCCCTAGACATATTGCCTAAGAGGGAAGGGGGGCGCCGGCCCCTCTCTTCATGCCGCACACAAGGAGAGGAGGAGGGGCGTGATCCCTCCTTCTTGTGATGCCCTAATCCTCTTCCAAAGAGGATTGGGTGCCTCTCTTATGGTTAAGTCCTAATCTAATTAGGATTGACCATATTGGGTTCAATCTACGCTAGTCCTAATCCAATTAGGACTTGAATGAACCATGACTCAATTGAACTCTTCAATCCTAATCCAATTAGGAGTCATGTTGATTCATTAGATTATTAATTAATTTAGACTTAAGAAATCCTAATCCAATTAGGATTTGTTTAATTTTAGTCCTAATCCAATTAGGACTCTATTTGAATCCGAAGTCCTAATCCAATTAGGATTTCTAGGAATCCTACTCCAAGTAGGAATCCAATTTTAATTCAAAGTTCCTAATCTCATTAGGATTGTAGGAATCCTATTCCAAGTAGGAATCCCAGTCCTACTCCAACTAGGATTCCCAGTCCTAATCCAATTAGGACTCTAGGAATCCTACCCGAAGTAGGATTTGTGTTTAAGTCCAATTAATTAATTCCCTTTGTTCCTTCTTCAACTTCTTATCAATCAAATTGATTTCTTGTGATTCCTAATCACGATTTCAACCATCGGATCGGTCAATACTTCTAGTGTGTGTGACCCCATAGGTTCTACTCTGACTGGTAGTGAGATATATTATGATCTCTATCACAATATCATTGAAAACTCCTTTCAATGGGTTGGAACGATTCCAACTCAACTCATTAGGGTTTATCGATCATCAAGATAATCCCTATGAGTCCCACCATCCACCAGTGACACCTAGCAGCATGTAGTGGCTACCCAGTAGAATGGAATGATGAACCTCTAGGTGCAGTTAACATGTGATACAGTCCTACTATCGTGGATTCCTACAGGACGGAGGTCATGGACAACTCGTCAAACCCCATCGTCTGTCATATGTCAAGATTTATTCGACTTGAGTTCGATGGTGGAAAACTCTTTTTCCACTTTATATTACTGCCCTGGCCAAGGTCTTAGAACTCAGTCTAACAAATCACATAGGATCACTCCTCTCCTATCAAGGTCGATAGATTCCTTATAGGTGCATACCCTACTCCTACAGTGAACCTACTACAGCCAATCTACACTGCATGGACCCATATGGCTAGAGACCATGTATGTGTGCAGTCAAACTACAATAACCTCACTGTGAGTAGCCGAAGCACCGCAGGTCAAAGGACCAGTCACACTACTGCAACATCAAGCAAGTCACTGACGAGTGGATAGACATCCAAGTGACTTCTTGTCTTGGTCACGCTCAGTACCCTTGTTCTCTAACAAGCACCTGCACTATCACTTCAGTGTCCCTACACTGTGGACTCAAGTCTCGTCCATCCAGAAGGAAAGTGATCTGTGCACTGATCGGATCGATCACCGTCCTCGTGATGATCCATTGATCAGGAGCATTTAGAAATTAATCACCAATGATACATGACTCAAATTCTCAACTCTTGAGAATATGTATCATCATCTTATTAATTCCTTGGACGATTCATAGACACATAAACAATATGAATGAAAAGATGCCTTTTATTTATTCAATAATAAATAGTCAAGTACAAAATTATGTCCCTAGAATCAACAATGTGTCAGCCAAATTGGCTTCTAGGGCATACATCTAACAATCTCCCACTTGCACTAAAGCCAATTGGTCATATATCTTAGGCCCATCTTCTCAAGGTGGGCTTCAGTCTTTTGCTGACTCAGCTGCTTAGTGAACGGGTCTGCCACGTTATCCGCGGAGTCTACTCTCTGCACCTCTACATCATAGTCGCGTATGAAATGGAAGCGCCGCTCTATGTGCTTGGACTTCTGATGAGACCATGGCTCCATAGCTAGTGCTATGGTGCCAATGTTATCGCAATAAAGTGTTATGGCATCTAATGACATTACACCTAACTCTGCAATTAACTTTTAATCAGAAGGTTTCCACTGCACCCTTAGATACGGCTTAACATTCAGCTTCTAAGGTAGAATCTATAATGATCGGTTGTTTGGAACTCTTCCAATTTACTGAACCACAATTGCACATATTCTGATGTAGACTTTCTATCATCAATATGTGTGCATCCTTCTACCTTCAACTCTGATGATCCTCCAAAAACCAAGAATAAATCTTTAGTTCTTCTCAAGTACTTAAGAATATTCTTCACAGCTGTCCAGTGTTCTTCACCTGGATTCGACTGATATCTGCTTGTGACACTCACAGCAAGAGCTATATCAGGTCGTGTACATAGCATGGCATACATGAGGCTTCCTATTGCTGATGCATAAGGAATCTTGCTCATGCGTTGAATCTCTTCAGATGTGTTGGGGCACATTTTCTTGGAGAGATGAATTCCATGCCTAAGGGGTAAGAGACCCCTCTTGGAGTTTTCCATGCTGAACCTCTTCAGCACCTCCTCTATGTACATTTTCTGTGAAAGGCCAAGCATCCTTTTAGATCTATCTCTATAGACATTTATTCCCAAAATATAGGATGCTTTCCCAAGGTCTTTCATGGAGAATTCTTTTGACAACCAGACCTTGACCGAGGTTAGTATGGGAATATCATTCCCAATCAGGAGAATGTCATCTACGTACAGTACGAGAAAAACGACAGCACTCCCACTAACCTTTTTGTAAACACATGGTTCCTCTTCGTTTTTGATGAAATCAAACGTTTTGATTGCCTCATCGAAACGAGTGTTCCAACTCCGAGATGCTTGCTTTAGTCCATAGATGGACCTTTGCAGCTTGCAGACCTTGTGATCTCCATCACTGGAAGTGAAACCCAAAGGCTGTTCCATATAGATATCTTCATCAAGATATCCATTCAGGAAAGCAGTTTTCACATCCATCTGCCAGATTTCATAATCATGAAATGCTGCAATGGCAAGCAATGTTTGGATGGATTTTAGCATGGCTACAGGTGAAAAGGTCTCCTGATAGTCAATTTCTTCGCGCTGACTATACCCTTTCGCCACAAGCCTTGCCTTATAGGTCTCTACCTCTCCATCCGAACCTATCTTCCTTTTGTAGATCCATTTGCATCCAATAGGTACAATACCTTCTGGTGGGTCTACTAAGGTCCAGACTTGGTTGGAACGCATGGAGTCTAACTCTAACTTCATTGCTTCCAGCCATTTCTCGGAATCGATATCAGATATCGCCTCGTTGTAGGTTTTGAGATCCTGTATGTGATCCCTATCTCCCACTAGGAACATTTCCTCGGTATCCTCTTCTAGTATACCTAAGTATCTATCGGGAGGATGGGAGACCCTACCAGATCTACGAGGTGGTCGAGGGACATCGTGTACTGGCTCTTTATGAATGGGTTCAATAGGATCCATGACTCGTTGCTTTTCAGAGACTTTCTCTTCAAGCTCAATTTTCCTCTCACTGCCTCTATCAAGGATAAACTGATTTTTCAAGAAGATGGCATTACGGCTCACAAACACATTGTGATCCTCTGAGACGTAAAAATTGTATCCTAATGACTCTTTAGGATATCCTATAAAACGAGCGCTTATGGTCCTAGCCTCTAACTTGTCCGCCTGTAGTCTCTTGACGTGGGCCGGACATCCCCAAATCTTGAGATGACCCAGACTTGGTTTCTTACCATGCCATATCTCATACGGTGTGGTAGGAACGGATTTAGAGGGAACTCTATTCAATAAATAAATCGCTGTGAGTAAGGCATCTCCCCAAAGGAACATAGGTAAATCAGTGAAGCTCATCATGGACCTGACCATATCCAATAGGGTCCGATTCCTCCTCTCTGACACCCCGTTGAGTTGAGGTGTACCCGGAGGTGTCCATTGTGAGACTATGCCATTTTTTTTGAGATAGTCCCGGAATTCCCCACTAAGGTATTCTCCTCCTCGATCTGATCGAAGAGCCTTAAGAGGTTTTCCAGTTTGTTTTTCTACTTCATTCTTGAACTCTTTGAACTTTTCAAAAGATTCAGATTTGTGTCTCATAAGATACACATACCCATACCGTGAGTAATCATCGGTTAAGGTAATGAAATAAGAATAACGTCCCCTGACTAGCACATCGAATGGGCCACATACATCTGTATGTACTAGGATAAGTATTTCAGTGGTCCTCTCCCCATGTCCTACAAAGGGCAGTCTTGCCATTTTTCCTTGAAGACAGGACTCGCAAACTGGATATGACTCGGAAGTCAATGAGCCTAAAAGCCCATCTTTATCCATTTTGTTCATTCTGTCCTCTCCAATATGGCCAAGCCTGAGGTGCCACAAATATCTTTGGTTTATCTCATCTCTGGATCTTTTGGATCCTTTGGCACTCACATCTTGCTCGGTAACATTCACAGATACATCCATATGTAAATGATAGAGACTGTCAATCATGAAACCGCGTGCGACTATTTTATTTCTTAAATAAATAGAACAGCAGTCTTTGTCAAATGTAAAAACATGACCTTCCTGTGCTAGACATGAAACAGAAATCAAATTTCTGCTAGCAACAGGTACATAATAGCAGTCTCTAAGTATTAAACTAAATCCAGACGGTAGTCGTAGATGGTAGGTGCCCACAGCCACAGCAGCAACTTTTGCCCCGTTGCCAACCCGAAGGGTTACCGCACCTTCCGCCAGCCTTCTACTTTCCTTTAGACCCTGCATGGTAGTGCACAAATGAGCACTAGAACCAGAATCTATAACCCAACTAGAAGTAGAAGAAACCGTTAGATTAGTTTCAATTATGAGCAAGTCTATACCTTCTGAAGGTGTGTCACCTTTCTTGTTCTTCAGGCTCTCGAGGTATGAAGGACAGTTCCCTTTCCAGTGGCCTTCGACATTGCAGTGGAAACATTTTCCTTTGTCGTTAGCCTTTTTCTTTTGAACTTCCTTCTTTTGCTTCTTGTCTTTCTTCTGCTTCTTTGCAGGCTTCTTTTTCTTCCAAGTAGACTTTCTCTTGGAACCAGAAGTCAACTCAGCAGCAAGGACATTGCCCCTTGAACCTTTCAAGGCTCCCTCAGCAGTTACCAACATGTTGATTAGTTCAGTCTTAGTGCATTCAATCTTATTCATGTGGTAGTTTACTATAAACTGACCAAATGAATCAGAAAGTGACTGTAGGATCAAATCCACTTGTAATTCCTTGTGCATGTCCATACCGAGCTTCTCAAGCTCCTCTAGGTCCTTGATCATGGTCAGACCGTGATCATGGACCCCCTCGCGCATCTTCGTTTTGAAAAGCCTCTTGGATACTTCAAAATGAGCTGTGCGACTCTGCTCACCATACAACTCTTGCAGGTGTGCCAGTATGTCCCTAGCAGTCTTTATATTTTCATGCTGGCATTGGAGTTCATTAGACATGGATGCCATCATATAGCATTTTACTCTAATGTCATCATCCAACCACTTTTTATGCAACTCACGCTGAACATCAGTAGGACGTGCTGGTAGTGTGGGGATATCTGAATCGAGTATGTAGCCTATCTTCTCATAGTCCAAAACTATTTTGAGATTTCTAAGCCAGTCTTTGTAATTGGTTCCGGTCAGTCGGTTGGTCTCAAGAATACGGGTCAGAGGGTTTGAAGCCGACATTGTATCTGCAGAGAGTAAAGATTCTAGTTAGACTTTTGTACCTGATCCTAATCTGTTCTAAGGTCTTTTAGAACAAATGTAACTCCCACTATTTTCTCGAATCCCTCACACTCCCCTGGTAGGAAAACGGAAATCCTACACGACTAGGGTTTCTAGTGGGTACTGCGGTCCCACCGATTTACATGCCACCTCACCTAACAGTTATTGGTGACACATAGATGGATGAGTGTACAACTCTTGTACAATGCTTCTCAAGCATGTTGCAGTGCAACTTGGTCTCTAAGCCATGAAGACCTCACCTAACAGTTATTGGTCCCATTTCTTAGTTAAGTCAGACCCACCGTATAACCGTAGGAATAAAGTCGTCATTGGGTCCTCACCTAACAGTTATTGGTGCCCAACCCCACCTTTACCCTACAACATCTCATGTCTATAGAGAGGTCCAGCCCCCCGATGCAACTTGACCACTGTGTCCAGCCGAGACAAATCAACATCAGAAAGGCCTTAGCAGCTCTACTACAGTGGAAGACCTATTGACTTAATATTGGTTAATCAGGTCTTAGTGTTTGCAACTTGAGCCCTTCATAAGAGGTAATCGAACAATTGGCCAGGTAAGCAGGTGGGAGGCTCCCCTTACTCAGAGAGTAAGGTCCTAATTAAGTAACCACCTTTCATGCTTTCCTAGACACCAATTAGATCAATTAATCTAATATGACTTGCTCATGTCGGTTCACTCTCGACTTGATTGAGGAGGTTTTGATTTAGGTCTCAATTGGGTTTGCTACATCACATGTAAACCTATCTACCCAACTCGCATTTACATCACATGCAAACGGCACATCACAGGCAGTTATAATCGCAGCATCAAATTAAAGCTAAACTTTAACTAGGTGATGATCATGGATTCTAATTAGGTCGTATTACAAGCACATGCACATCAATCGATCAAGTGGTCTTCAACTCTTGAATTGGTTCCAAGCCTCCTTGATTCGATCCTTGATCAACTCTTGATCCCATCGCCATCAACCGCTTAGATCACCTTTCATCTCATGCCTTTGATTCAGCTTGATCGTTGATGTACATCACATCACAGAAATACAACCAGATGTAAAATAAAAATAAAAATAAATTACATCTCCTTTTAGGAGGCACGCAGGCCTCTCAAAATATCAAATAAGATGCATGCAAGCATCTGAAAAATTACATGACATCGCAGATCACATCGCAGGTCATTACATTTGATACCAAAAGGGTTTGAATCCTATGATCATCACCGTATGCAACAATTATAATTTTCAGATCTGAAAACCAACTGATTATATCATGACATAGGTCGCTGATCATGCTAATCATGATTCTAAACTTTGTAATCCCATTAACAATGCAATTAGAATCATCTTTTTATCACATAAAAATCAGCATGTATAAAATCAGCACCCCTGAAAAATCTGCATGCAGAATTTTTCAGCATGCATGATCAATCAATTTTCAGATCTAATATACCTTTAGATATTTAATTCTTACCTTAATCTACGAAGCCTAGGCTCTGATACCACTGTTGGGAACCCGCCCATGCCGCTGATATTTCAAAAATTTTTCAGATGGCAGCGGAATCGGCATGCACGGGTTCGACGTTCATCGCATGAACGTTGTTTCGAGACCTTTCGTAATTAGGTAAGAATTAAAACTTTTAAAACTATTAGGAAGATCAAATCTTCACCTTGCGTGGGTAGATGATCACCGCAAATCTGAATTCGTGGTTTTGGAAGAGGGTTCGCTTGAAGCCGTTCAAACGTCCGGCCTCTACGGGTATCCACACGAAGCAGGATCCGATCCAAGCTCTCTATCTCACCGGGGTGCTAGCTCCCTTGCAGAGATAGCTTTGATGGCTGATGTCCTCTCTTTCAATCAACTCTTGATTGCACTAGAGAGGAGGAAGAAGAAGGATCTTTGAAGAAGAACCAAAGCCTGACTGCAGCCCTTTTATTTTCCTTGCGCTGGAGGAAGAAAGCAAGGATGGAGGAGGGCCGCCAATCACCTTCTTTTTGATTCCTTGCTTGCGGCTGAAGATGGAGAAGGAGGAGAAGGAGGCCACGGCTGCAAGGAGAGGGAGAGCTCTTCTACCTAGGGCGCCGGCCTCATGCCTCCTTATAAAGCCATCTAGGGCTCCTACAATCTAGGAGCCCTAGACATATTGCCTAAGAGGGAAGGGGGGCGCCGGCCCCTCTCTTCATGCCGCACACAAGGAGAGGAGGAGGGGCGTGATCCCTCCTTCTTGTGATGCCCTAATCCTCTTCCAAAGAGGATTGGGTGCCTCTCTTATGGTTAAGTCCTAATCTAATTAGGATTGACCATATTGGGTTCAATCTACGCTAGTCCTAATCCAATTAGGACTTGAATGAACCATGACTCAATTGAACTCTTCAATCCTAATCCAATTAGGAGTCATGTTGATTCATTAGATTATTAATTAATTTAGACTTAAGAAATCCTAATCCAATTAGGATTTGTTTAATTTTAGTCCTAATCCAATTAGGACTCTATTTGAATCCGAAGTCCTAATCCAATTAGGATTTCTAGGAATCCTACTCCAAGTAGGAATCCAATTTTAATTCAAAGTTCCTAATCTCATTAGGATTGTAGGAATCCTATTCCAAGTAGGAATCCCAGTCCTACTCCAACTAGGATTCCCAGTCCTAATCCAATTAGGACTCTAGGAATCCTACCCGAAGTAGGATTTGTGTTTAAGTCCAATTAATTAATTCCCTTTGTTCCTTCTTCAACTTCTTATCAATCAAATTGATTTCTTGTGATTCCTAATCACGATTTCAACCATCGGATCGGTCAATACTTCTAGTGTGTGTGACCCCATAGGTTCTACTCTGACTGGTAGTGAGATATATTATGATCTCTATCACAATATCATTGAAAACTCCTTTCAATGGGTTGGAACGATTCCAACTCAACTCATTAGGGTTTATCGATCATCAAGATAATCCCTATGAGTCCCACCATCCACCAGTGACACCTAGCAGCATGTAGTGGCTACCCAGTAGAATGGAATGATGAACCTCTAGGTGCAGTTAACATGTGATACAGTCCTACTATCGTGGATCCCTACAGGACGGAGGTCATGGACAACTCGTCAAACCCCATCGTCTGTCATATGTCAAGATTTATTCGACTTGAGTTCGATGGTGGAAAACTCTTTTTCCACTTTATATTACTGCCCTGGCCAAGGTCTTAGAACTCAGTCTAACAAATCACATAGGATCACTCCTCTCCTATCAAGGTCGATAGATTCCTTATAGGTGCATACCCTACTCCTACAGTGAACCTACTACAGCCAATCTACACTGCATGGACCCATATGGCTAGAGACCATGTATGTGTGCAGTCAAACTACAATAACCTCACTGTGAGTAGCCGAAGCACCGCAGGTCAAAGGACCAGTCACACTACTGCAACATCAAGCAAGTCACTGACGAGTGGATAGACATCCAAGTGACTTCTTGTCTTGGTCACGCTCAGTACCCTTGTTCTCTAACAAGCACCTGCACTATCACTTCAGTGTCCCTACACTGTGGACTCAAGTCTCGTCCATCCAGAAGGAAAGTGATCTGTGCACTGATCGGATCGATCACCGTCCTCGTGATGATCCATTGATCAGGAGCATTTAGAAATTAATCACCAATGATACATGACTCAAATTCTCAACTCTTGAGAATATGTATCATCATCTTATTAATTCCTTGGACGATTCATAGACACATAAACAATATGAATGAAAAGATGCCTTTTATTTATTCAATAATAAATAGTCAAGTACAAAATTATGTCCCTAGAATCAACAATGTGTCAGCCAAATTGGCTTCTAGGGCATACATCTAACAGAGTTATGATATTGATCGAATTGAAATTGATAAACCAGTTGGTGTCAAAGGCAACTGTAATCAGTAGGTTTTTAATTGGGAGCTACTTGTTGGGTTTCGATCCAGTCAAGTTAATGGCACACCCTTCCGCTGATCTCACTTACCTGGCCATCTTGGTGAATCTCTTTTGATCAAATCTATGATTGACTCTAATTGACCCATGCTTGTAAGAAAATCAGTTGGACTGATTTGGGTGCACTGACTTAAATCTATTTTCTATGATACTTGACTTATGAAGTCAGTGGGAGGATTTGGATTGAGTCAGCCTTTTATTATAAAATTTCTCTAAATTATTAGGTCCATAAAATGATATGGTTAATGAAGATGACCACGTCATAACCTTCCATTAGTTGTGTGATAATGAGTCCAATGCATCTATATACATTGGAGGCGCGTGCGCGCACTGGTGCGTATCGGCTATTGGAATTGTCATACAATAATGATGAGTCAGTTGCAACTATTGGAATGGATGGTCCGGTTGGATACCGGCCAAAGTCGGGCTTGACCATCTATTAGATAGTTTGCATTGATTGCTACATGTTAATGGTCGGACCTAACCGGGACTTTCAGTAGTGTCGATATACGCTTGCTGAAGTGATTCCTGGGGCAAAATGATCACTAGAAGTTGTTTAGTTGAAACAATTTGTTATGAACCTACCTTTAGGTGTATTTGGGTTGATACCGACCAAAGTCGGGCCCAGGTGTAGCCTATTGGATTCTAGTGCCCACTAAAGAATTAAGAGTAATTCTTCGGATTAGAGGCAGAGGCTCCTGATTCGCATAAAATAGTGGAAGGATCTTTAGACTAAAATCCATGTCTTTAGATTAATTGATTCATTTACTAATAAGGCCTTGGTTTTGTCCTTTATGCAGAAATGTCTTCTTATAAGTTTCCCTTATCACTATTGGATAGTGATGAGCCGACTAGACCTTTAATTAAGAATCAGGCTAACTCGAGTGCTAATGAGAGAAATCAGTAAAGAGTTGCTGGTCAAGGTGGTTATATGATAACACCTTATAATTTCTCTGTATGTGATATTATAACTTGGGTATTGGATACCGGAAGTCCTTTTAATATCTGTAATACGTTGAAAGGACTGCAAGTCATTGAGAATTTCAGTAACAATGAGAAATTCCTAAATGTTGGAGATGGAAGAACTGTTCCAGTTCTAGCATTAGGTAATATTCAAATTATTTCAAATTCTCACATAATTGCCCTTGGTGAATGTCACTATTGTCCTAGTTTCTTGATGAATGTCATTTCCGTTGGTCATTTGGCCTTAAATGGTTATGAAATTTGTATAAAGAAAGATTATTATGATATCATTATGAATAGTGTTACAGTAATCAATGGACGATTAAACAATGGCATTTATGTATTGTCACAACTTGTTAGTGTAATGTACACTACAAGTAAACGCCCTAGATCTGATGATGTCTCTGATATCTGCCTTTGGCATTGTAGGCTAGGTCATATTAACAAGAACATGATCAACAGGTTAGCCTCACTGGATATTTTAAATATTAATGATTGTGAATCATTACCTACCTATGAGTTTTGTCTTCTTGGAAAGATGACCAAGTCGCCTTTTACTGGAAAAGGTATACGAGCCGGTGCGGTATTAGGTCTTGTACATTCGGATGTATGTGGACCTATGAGCACTAGTGCAAGAGGTGGATATGGCTATTTCATGACTTTTACCGACAACCTATCTCGGTATGGGTATGTGTTTCTAATGAAACACAAGTATGAATCATTTAAATGTTCAAATTATACTGTAATGAAGTAGAGAAACAAACTGGACAGTGTATTAAGATACTTCGATCTGATCGAGGTGGTGAATACCTCTCCAGTGATTTCTTGACATATCTGAAGGAGAATGAGATTCTCTCTCAGTGGATCCCTTTCGGAACACCGCAGCATAATGGTGTGTCTGAAAGAAGGAATCGGACTCTGTTGGATATGGTTCGATCCATGATGGGGTTTACAGTTTTGCCCTTATCATTTTGGGGTTATGCACTTGAGACTGCTTGTTATATTCTTAATAGAGTTCCCAGTAAATCTATGACTAAAACTCCATATGAGATATGGACCGATCAAAAGCCTGTACTCTCTCACCTTAAAGTTTGGGGGTCTCCAGCCTACGTCCGTCGTTTGAAAGCAGACAAACTGGAAGCTAGGTCGAAAGAATGTCTTTTTGTCGGCTACCCAAAAGAAACCAAAGGGTATTATTTCTACCAGGCTAATGAACAAAGGTTGTTGTTGCCCAAGGTGACAAGCCAAGAGGGGCGGGGGGTGAATTGGTTTCTCTTAATTTTAACTATCTTACTTATGTTAATTGATAAGTTAGTGGAATTAAAACAAAGCACAATACAAACAACAAGAAGTATAGTGGTTCGGTGCTCTCCTAAGCACCTACGTCCACTCCCCAAGCGACCCCTTGGGAATTCACTATAATCCCGCGGATTACAGTTGGATTGTTTTCCGGGCTCACAATCCAAAAACCTTTACACTTTGGTTTTCCGGGTTCACCAAAAACCTATGTTGGTTTTACGGGCTCACCAACGAACCTATGTTGGTTTTCCGGGCTCACCAACGAACCTTTACAATTGGTTTTACGGGTTCACCAATCAACCTATACCGTTGGTTTTGCGGGCTTACCAACTAACCTTTACAAGGAGTTTAATAAACAAAGTAAGAAGATTTAAGCTCCTAGATGAGCAAATATAACAATATAATCTACAAAGAAGAGTTTAGAGAATAGTTATCGCTTGATGTGACTTCTCTCTTCTTTGTCAAGGATGCTTCACTCTTCAAGGGTGGATGGAGCTCTTAATGACTCTTGAAATCTGCTCAACCACTTTCTTTTGACTCTTGAATGAAGCACTTGGATGAAGAAGATTATGGCACTTTGTCTTTCTTGTGTTCTCTTTGATATTTTGCAAAAGGATATTCTCTCTGATGAATAGTGCCACTATAAATAGTTTTCTTCATCCATTGGACAAGCCCCAATGGTTAGAATTCAAAAACTAGCCGTTACTCACTGTTGGAAGGACAAAAAGTACTTCTGCAGAACTAGCCGTTATGCTTCTGCCCGTGCTTGGGTCGACTCAACCTTTCCTTAGGTCGACCCAACTTTCACTTGGGTCGACTCAACCTTTTCTTGGGTCGACCCTCTCAGAACCACAGAAACTTGCAATTCAGCCTTCCTTCACTTGGGTCGACTCAACATTTCTTTGGGTCGACTCAAGGTTCAGTTGGGTCGACTCAACTTCCATTTGGGTCGACCCTCTCAGGGTTTCCAGAGAACCTATTCTGTCAATGTATTCTGTCACTGCCTTTGGGTCGACCCTCTCAGTGTTTGGGTCGACTCAAGCTTGGGTCGACTCAACTTCCTCTTGGGTCGACCCTCTCAGTGTTTCCAGAGAACTGTTTTCTTGAGGCTTGAGAGGCTTGATGTTTGGGTCGACTCATGCTTTCCTTGGGTCGACCCAACTGCTGTTCATCCATGCCATTTTTGCATAAGTGTGCCAGATGCTTTCTTGATGTGCCGGGGTCGACCCAATCAACCTTGGGGTCGACTCAATCCACACTTTGCTGCAACTCAAGGTTAGATTCATCCATATAAACAATGAAATGCATCTTTATCTTATTATACGAATATACTGAGAGTAACAGACTTATAAATGAAGTATCAAATTAACTTGTAACATACTCTTGATTATTGCTTGTTAATCATCAAAATAACACTATCATCCTCAATCTCCCCCTTTTTGATGATTACAAAATATAGAGTATGAGCCTATTGATACTTATCTTAAAATCAGTTTTAAAAGGGCTCAAGTTGCTGAATTTCAGCTTTTCAAATATCAGAGTGAAGTCTCCCCCTATTTCATCCAAATGTTTTCAATTTGACTTTTTGAATTGCTTCCCCTTTCATTTATATTTCATTAAAGATGAAACTTCAAAAATTTGAGATAATGCATGAGTTTCAGATTATGTATCGAGGTGTGAAAGGTATGTGCCAAATTCTGAAATTCTATATGCCAAATTCTGAAATTCAATAGAAATTTTAGATTTGATCATTTTCATTGTTACAAATTGCTCCCCCTTAAATGTATATGCTTTTCTATTATAATTTTCATTTTTTTTTTGACAACTTATTTCTCTTTCTTACACAACTTATTTGTTTTTCCTTACTTCTCCCCCTTTTTGTTATCATCAAATAGGTGCATGGGAATATACACAATAATTAACAAACATTTAAACTTCATTGATCAAAATAGGAACATTTTAGTACAATTAATGCTAAAAACAAAAACAAATACAATGTTCCTCAATCAAAGTTTAAAATACATGATCAACACAAAATACATATGAGAACTAGATACATATCCTAGGCTCTAAACAGAAATACTAATATCAGCCTAGGGAGTATCTAATGGCTGTGATCTAGTCCTCATCCTCCTAGCATAAGTGGCGAGGGAAGGTCGAGCCTGATGAGACTGAGTCTGGCGTGGAGCACGGTGAGCTGGATGACTCTGTGCCGAAATCTCTGACTCAGCTGCCTGTGGCACAGATGGTCCATGAGTCTCTCTCTCTCGCTGTAGAGCTCCTATCTGCTCTCTCAGATCACTGATCTCAGCAGACATGATATCTAGTATGCTCGTCAGCCCATCAGTGATAGTCCTCGCCTGAGCTGACATAAGCTTAGTCATCCTACTCCAGAACTCATCTGTGTCTCCTGCAGGAACAGATGACGATGGTCCAGCCTCTGAAGGTGCAGTAGGATGATCCATATGCTCCTCATCCTCAGGGATAGGGTCTCCAATATCTGGTGCATCACCTTCTGGTGCATCACCCTGAATTCCTGCTCCAGCACGAACCCACTGCCCGTTCACTTTCTCATAGCCCATGCGAATAAGTGATCGTGCAGTGTATGTATCAGTAAAAAGCAGATGCCTGGAGATCTCCCCCTCGACAGATATGTCGTGCTGTCGGAAGATCAAGGTGAGTATCATACCATAAGGCAGGGATACTCTGGAGTTGCAGATCACCTTCCTCATCTGCCTCAGTATCATGGCCGGGAGATTCAGGGGAATACCCTGAATAATATGCTCCATCACAGCTAGATCTCGCTCTGAAATGAGATCAAATCTCCCGCTCTTCGGAAATAGAATCCTACCAATGAAGTTGTGCAACAACCTCATCTCTGCAGAAAGAGAGCTCGCTATAACCTGCTCCGAGTAGTCGAAGTCTTCATTCTCAAGAATTAACTGCAGGGCTCTCAACTTGTTTTCTGGCTAATCTGGAGTTGCTCCTTCGCAGGGGAGATGAAGCAACTCACTCAAACTCTCTTCAGAAACTCGAACCCTAACTCCTCGAACTTCCGATATGAGCCCTCCCATCCCAGTTTTGAGGAAGGCATAGAACTCCCGGACTAGTCCCGGGTATATCACCACATCTAGGGAGCAGAGATACTCCCATCCTTGCCTTCGGATCCATTCCTCCAAACGGAACCCTTCTTGATCCAAGAACTCGGAATGGATCCTTCTCCCCATTATAACCGGTCTCCCCGCAAACTTTGCAAGTTGTACTGAAGGGGAGGGAGGAGGAGGTGGCTCTACACGTGTCTCACCTTGTGGAGACACTGTAGATGGCTCCGTAGCTTCTCTTTCTGCACGTTGGATCCGTGAGACTCTCCCGGATCGCTTGGCTACGGCTCTTTTGGGTCCCATTTCTTCAAGATCTTGAAGTAATCTACTGTTTGGAGATGATTGGAGGAGATTTGAGAGTGGATAATAGGGTTTTCGGAAGAGGACAAAGTGTAAACAGTGCCCTAGATAGCTCACGGGTCCCCCTTTTAACAGTGGGTCCCGACGTTGGGTCGACTCAAGAATTTTCTTGGGTCGACTCAACGTTGGGTCGACCCTATTCTGGGTTGGGTCGACCCAAGTTCAGAAATTTTTCCTTTCTCTTCCTTTTTGCTTCTAAAAATTTTTCTTGCTTCCAATCCTTACAAATTCTTTCTGGGACAATGATACATGAGTAAGGAATCTATAGATGACAAGTTTGACTCATGTTTCATGGGTTTTTAGAAATGGAAGGAATGTATCATGAGACTGCTTGCTCCCTTTTATATCTCTTCAATAAAAAGGATCACATATGCCTAATTCCCTCCTTAGCGTGCAGAATCTATCTTCACTCAAGGGTTTTGTGAATATGTCAGCTAATTGTTTTTCAGTACATATATGCTCAATACATATGTTTCCATTTTGCACATGATTCCTAATAAAATGATATCTTATTTCTATGTGTTTGGCTTTAGAATGCTGACGGATTTTTAGTGAGGTTGATGGCACTAGTATTATCACACTTAATAGGAATGTTATCTAGCTTAACTCCATAGTCCTCTAGTTGTTGCTTAAGCCATAGTACTTGAGCACAACAACTGCCAGCAGCTATATATTCAGCTTCAGCTGTCGACAGTGCCACTGAATTCTGCTTTTTGCTAAACTATGATACTAGGTTGTTTCCTAAAAATTGACATGTTCCACTAGTGCTCTTCCTATCTAATTTGCATCCAGCAAAATCAGCATCTGAGTATGCAAGCAAATCTAGACAGGAGTCTCTTGAGTACCATAATCCTATGTTCGTAGTTCCTCTTAAATATCTAAGGATTCTTTTAACAGCACTTAAATGTGACTCCTTAGGATCTGATTGGTATCTAGCACATATTCCTACACTAAACACGATGTCTGGTCTACTAGCAGTAAGGTAGAGCAAGGATCCAATTAGTCCTCTATAAAGCTTAATATCAATACTCTTTCCTTTCTCATCTTTGTCTAGCTTACTAGTAGGATTCATTGGAGTGCCTACTCCCTTATGATTTTCATTCCCAAACTTCTTTAGTATTTCCTTTGTATACTTAGTTTGATGAATGAAGATACCTTCTTTAGTTTGTTTGATTTGTAATCCTAGAAAGAAACTTAGTTCTTCCATCAAACTCATTTCGAATTCTCCGTGCATTAAATCAGCAAATTCTTTGCAAAGAGTATCGTTTGTGGCACCAAAGATTATGTCATCATATATATTTGTACCACTAATAGATTTTCGTCCTTTCTTTTGAGAAACAGTATTTTATCTACATTTCCTCTACTAAAGTCATTATTTAGTAGAAATTTGCTTAATCGATCATACCAAGCCCTAGGTGCTTGCTTCAATCCATATAATGCCTTATGTAGTGTAAACACATGATTTGGCAATTCATGATTCTCAAAACCAGGAGGTTGCTCTACATATACTTCTTCCTCTATAAAACCGTTTAAGAATGCACTTTTTATATCCATTTGATACAATTTGAAATCCATGAAACATGCAAAAGCTAGAAGTAATCTAATAGCCTCTAATCTAGCTACAGGAGCAAATGTTTCATCAAAATCTATCCCTTCTTTTTGATTGTATCCCTTAGCTACAAGTCTAGCTTTATTTCTTATAACTAACCCATTTTCATCTAATTTATTTCTAAAGATCCATTTTGTTCCAATTACAGAGTCATGCTTTGGTCTTTCAGTTAATGTCTATACATTATTTCTTTTGAATTGATTTAATTCTTCTTGCATGGCATTTATCCAATTGGTATCTTTTTCAGCTTCTTCATAAGTCTTAGGTTCTAACTGTGAAACAAAAGCAAGATAATCATTTAAATTTCTAAGAGAGGATCGAGTTCTTACCTGTTGCCCAAAGATGGTCACCCAAGAGGGGGGTGAATTGGGTGTTTTAAAACTTTTTGTCTAATTAAAAGAAAACACACAAGTGTATGTGCAAAAGTGAAACTAAGGTTGTAACCACAGTCAATCGCAAACACCAAGGTTTATAGTGGTTCGGAGCTTCCACTGCTCCTACATCCACTCCCCAAACACCTTTGGGTATTTCCACTATAATCAGCGATTACAGTCCGGTAGTTTTGCGAGTGCACTACCCAACTCGTTGTTTTACCCCGGGCTAACAACGAACCCTACAATCCCCCAATTTAACCTAGGCTTGGGACGCCTATCCCTTGTTCCAAGTCCCTTGACTGGAACAAGCACAATAATCAAATGTTTTACAAAGATTTAAAAGCTCTTAAGAAAGCAAATATAACAATGAGAAACAACAAAACCGGAAGAACCCTTTTTGCCGTTGGAAGCGTGGGTGATGGTGGTTCTTCCGATGTGGATCACGTTTGCTTGAATGCGAGCTTTGAATGCCGAGTGGGAGTGAGTAGTTGAGCACGAAATCAGATGGGAAAACTTGAATGCACTTGATTTCTCCTCTTGAAAGCACTAACTCCCTTGAACCTCTTTCTCTTTCTTCTCTCTTGAATGATCTTGTGTTTGGTTGGTGAGAAGATGTTTAAAGGCACTTAAAAGCTCCCTTTTATAGCCCTACAAGCAATAGATCCGTTAGACACAAAGATATTACCGTTTGAAATTCAAACAAACCTGCAAAAGTGTGTCAGTCGCGTCCCAGGCGCTCCGGAGATGTCTCCACTTGAACGCGAGACGTCTCGGCTGTATAAAAATTCTTTTGACGATGTTTGGAGTCGACTCGGCGCTTTACGGGGACATCTCTGAAGAAGAACAGCTTGAATGCTTGTTTTTCTGTTTTTCTGAGAGAGTCGGCTCGGCACTTTACGGGGACGTCTCGGGATGTTTGTGCTTTATGCATGGGGACGTCTCCGCGACGTCGGGGACGACTCCGTAGTTTTATCACCGAAAAACAAGTCCTCTGGAATCCCTGAGAGAGTCGACTCCGCGCTTTCTGGGGACGTCTCGGGAAGTTTGCTTTTTATGCGTGGGGACGACTCCGCGTCCTTCGGAGACGACTCGCGCGCATCCCTTGAAATCGGCCTTTCTGCCGTCTCTGAGAGAGTCGACTCCGCAGAGTCGGGAGTCGACTCCGACCCTGCGAGACGCCTCTCCAGGTGGCGGGGACATCTCCAGACGTGCCAATTCTTCCTCTTCGTGCCAGAGACGTCTCTGGGACAAACCCGAGACGTCTCGGCTGTCCCTGATCTGTTTTCTTCATCTCAAAAAATCTTCAATAAATCCTTGAAAAATATGGGAACATGCCTTGACAATTCTTAACAATATTCTTAGTTAAACACCTGAAATCCTCAAATAAATTGTTGATATAAAGGAAATTATACTCTAGTGTTTTGTATTCATCAAAATCCATTAGGGGGTCAACAATCTCCTCCTTTTTGATGATGACAAAACACTGAGTATATGCAAAATTTAAAATTTAAACATATACACAGTATTTGTTCAGATGTACAAGTATTATGTTTTGGTTAGAGCTAGATACAATGTGCATAATTCAATATAGTCAACTTTCAGTTCTATCCTTATGCATAAGTATTGATCTTAGTAGCTCTTGAGCAATTTTGGCATATCAACTGGATTTGAATCAAGTTAAAATGTAAATTAATGAAATATTGATGCTAAAGACAATTTGAAAGCTAAATACTTTTTGTCTCCCCCTTTCTTTTTCAGAAGGGCAATTGTCTTAAAGCCAATATTCTTCAATTTTATCTTTTCTAATTTTGTATTTTGCATTCCATATATTGGTTCTATTCCATATATTGGTTCTACTCCCCCTTTTTGTCATCAACAATGAAGGGGACAAATTTTCCTAAAAATGCGATGCCTATTAGAATTCAGCATTCATTTCACTCCCCCTTTGTTTTGGAATTCATTTCAGACCTTTCAAATGCAGTTATTACAGATTGTGCTCCCCCTGTTTAATGTGCATTGTTAAGTTGGCAAAATAGTAACATGATTGCACATTGTCAAGTTTGAACATTTTAAAGTATGTTATGACATTTCCATGGCACATCACAGAATTAAAAACATACACCAAGATTCAAAAGGAAGTGTATGACATTCATATATCATTGCAATCATTTGAAGTCATTACAAGGATAAAAAGAAAACCATTACAAGTATAAAAGGCCATTACAAGTATTGATTGCTAATACAAAAGAAGAAGTTTCAAATAAGCCTAGGGTTTTACAAAAAGATGAACCCTAGATGTCCACAAAATGTCCCTCACCGGCGACCACGCTCAATAGCCCTAGCAGCAGCCTCTATAAATCCATTTATTGAATCCATTAGGGTTCTAAAGTGATCTCCCTGAGATTGATTGAAGGCTGTCACTAGTGCTTCAAACTCATGAGTTGCCCTGTCAATCCTTCCTCTAAGTTGGGCAGCCACACTGCCCACATTGCCTCCAGGGCTTGCCTGTTAGGAACCCGCCCATGCCGCTGATATTTCAAAAAAATTCAGATGGCAGCGGAAGAGGCATGTGCGGGATCGACGTTCATTGCATGAACGTTGTTTCATGAACCGTTCGTAGTTAGGCAAGAATTAAAAACTTTTAAAACATTTAGAAGATCAGATCTTCACCTTGTGCGGGTAGATGATCACCGCAAACTGATGATCGTGGTTTTGGATGAAGGTTCGCTTGAAGCCGTTCAAGTGCCCGGCCTCTACGGGTATCCACACGAAGCAGAGGACCGATCAAAGCTTTCTTGTCTTTCCGGGGTGCTAGCTCCCTTGCAAAGACTTCTTTTGATGGCTGATTTCCTCTCTTTCAATCAACCCTTGATTGTGCTTGAAAGGAGGAAGAAGAAGGATGAAGAAGAGGAAGAAGAAGAATCCCCATGCAGCCTTCTTTTCTTCCTTGCGTTGGATGAAGGAAGGGAGGAAGAGGATGCCGCCAAGACACCTCTTGGCTTTTCCCTTTGCTTGCGGCTGAACCAAGAGGAGAGGAGAGGGGTGGCCACGGCTTGAAGAGGAGGAAGGGTGCTTCTAGGGCGCCGGCCCTAGTCCCTCTTTTATAAGCATGAAGGGCTCCTACAAGTTAGGAGCCCTTGACTACTTTCCAAGAGGGGGCGCCGGCCCCCTCTCTTCATGCCGCACCTAATCAAGAGGGGCTTATGCCCCTCTTACTTGGTTAACCCAATCCTCCTCTAAGGAGGATTAGGTGCCCTTCTCATGGTTTAGTCCTAATCTAATTAGGATTAACCAAATCATGAATCAATCGGGTTCAATTTATGCTAGTCCTAATCCAATTAGAGCTTGAATGAACCATGACTCAATTGAACTCTTCAATCCTAATCCAATTAGGAGTCATGTTGATTCATTAGATTAATAATTAATTTAGGACTTAAGGAATCCTAATCCAATTAGGATTTGTTCAATTTTAGTCCTAATCCAATTAGGACTCTAATTTGAATTTGAAGTCCTAATCCGATTAGGACTCTAGGAATCCTACTTCAAGTAGGAATCCAATTTTAATTCAAGACTCCTAATCTAATTAGGATTATAGGAATCCTACTCCAAGTAGGAATCCTAGTCCTACTCCAAATAGGATTTCCAGTCCAAGTAGGAATCCCAGTCCAAGTAGGAATCCCAGTCCTAATCCAATTAGGACTCTAGGAATCCTACTCCAAGTAGGACTCTTGTTTTAAGTCCAATTAATTAATTCTCTTTGTTCCTTCTTCAGCTTATTATCAATCGAATTGATTACTTGTGATTCCTAATCACGATTCAACCATCGGATCGGTCAATACTTCCAGTGTGTGTGACCCCATAGGTTCTACTCTGACTGGTAGTGAGATATATCATGATCTCTATCATAATATCATTGAAAACTCCTTGCAATGGATTGGAACGATTCCAACTCTACTCATTAGGGTTTATCGATCATCGAGATAATCCCTGTGAGTCCCACCATCCACCAGTGACACCTAGCAGCATGTAGTGGCTACCCAGTAGAATAGAATGATGAACCTCTAGGTGCAGTTATCATGTGATACAGTCCTACTATCGTGGATCCCTACAGGACGGAGGTCATGGACAACTCGTCAAACCCCATCGTCTGTCATATGTGAAGATTTATTCGACTTAAGTTCGAGAGTGGAAAACTCCTTTTCCACTGTGCATACTGCCCCGGCCGAGGTCTTACGAACTCAGTCTTATAAATCACATAGGATCTCTCCTTATCTATCAAGGTCGATAGATTCCTTATAGGTGCATACCCTACTCCTACAGTGAACTTACTGCAGCCAATCTACACTGCATGGACCCATATGGCTAGAGACCATGTATGTGTGCAGTCAAACTACAATAACCTCACTGTGAGTAGCCGAAGCACCACAGGTCAAAGGACCAGTCACACTACTGCAACATCAAGCAAGTCACTGACGAGTGGATAGACATCCAAGTGACTTCTTGTCTTGGTCACGCTCAGTACCCTTGTTCTCTAACAAGCACCTGCACTATCACTTCAGTGTCCCTACACTGTGGACTCAAGTCTCGTCCATCCAGAAGGAAAGTGATATGTGCACTGATCGGATCGATCACCGTCCTCGTGATGATCCATTGATCAGAAGCATTTAGAAATTAATCACCAATGATACATGG
Source organism: Phoenix dactylifera (assembly GCF_051530095.1). Classification (NCBI taxonomy): domain Eukaryota; kingdom Viridiplantae; phylum Streptophyta; class Magnoliopsida; order Arecales; family Arecaceae; genus Phoenix; species Phoenix dactylifera. The sequence continues at coordinate 32,329,477 of NC_143193.1, read as the reverse complement.
CTCAAATTCTCAACTCTTGAGAATATGTATCATCATCTTATTAATTTCTTGGACGATTCATAGACACATAAATAATATGAATGAAAAGATGCCTTTTATTTATTCAATAATAAATAGTCAAGTACAAAATTATGTTCCTAGAATTAATAATGTGTTAGCCAGATTGGCTTCTAGGGCATACATCTAACAATCTCCCACTTGCACTAAAGCCAATCAGTCATATATCTAAGCCCCATCTTCTCAAGGTGGGCTTCAGTCTTTTGCTGACTTAGCTGCTTAGTGAACGGGTCTGCCACGTTATCCGCGGAGTCTACTCTCTGCACCTCTACATATTTCTTCTCAACATAGTCGCGTATGAGATGGAAGCGCCGCTCTATATGCTTAGACTTCTGATGAGACCTTGGCTCCTTAGCAAGGGCTATGGCGCCATTATTATCGCAGTAGAGTGTTATGGCATCTGATGTCATCACGTCCAACTCGGCAATGAATTTCTTGAACCAGAAGCCTTCCTTAGCAGCTTCAGAGGCGGCGATGTATTCAGCTTCCATAGTAGAATCAGCAATGATCGGTTGTTTAGAACTCTTCCAATTCACCGTACCACCATTGCACAAGAACACATATCCAGATGTTGACTTCCTATCATCAACATCAGTCATGAAGTCTGAATCTGTGTACCCTTCTACCTTTAACTTTGATGATCCTCCAAAAACCAAGAATAAATCTTTAGTTCTTCTCAAGTACTTAAGAATATTCTTCACAGCTGTCCAGTGTTCTTCACCTGGATTCGACTGATATCTGCTTGCGACACTCACAGCAAGGGCTATATCAGGTCGTGTACATAGCATGGCATACATGAGGCTCCCTATTGCCGATGCATAGGGTATCTTGCTCATGCGTTGAATCTCTTCAGATGTGTTGGGGCACATCTTTTTGGAGAGATGAATTCCATGCCTTAGGGGTAAGAGACCCCACTTGGAGTTTTCCATGCTGAACCTCTTCAGCACCTCCTCTATGTACATCTTCTGTGAAAGGCCAAGCATCCTTTTAGATCTATCTCTATAGACCTTTATTCCCAAAATATAGGATGCTTCCCCAAGGTCTTTCATGGAGAATTCTTTTGACAACCAGACCTTGACCGAGGTTAGCATGGGAATATCATTCCCTATCAGTAGGATGTCGTCCACGTACAGTACGAGAAATACGACAGCGCTCCCAGTAACCTTTTTGTAAACACACGGTTCCTCTTCATTTTTGATGAAATCAAACGTTTTGATTGCGTCATCGAAACGAGTGTTCCAACTCCGAGATGCTTGCTTTAGTCCATAGATGGACCTTTGCAGCTTGCAGACCTTGTGATCTCCATCACTGGAAGTGAAACCCAAAGGCTGTTCCATATAGATATCTTCATCAAGATATCCATTCAGGAAAACAGTTTTCACATCCATCTGCCAGATTTCATAATCATGAAATGCTGCAATGGCAAGCAATGTTCGGATAGATTTTAGCATGGCTACAGGTGAAAAGGTCTCCTGATAGTCAATGCCTTCGCGTTGACTATACCCTTTCGCCACAAGCCTTGCCTTATAGGTCTCTACCTCTCCATCCGAACCTATCTTCCTTTTGTAGATCCATTTGCATCCAATAGGTACAATAACTTCTGGTGGATCTACTAAGGTCCAGACTTGGTTGGAATGCATGGAGTCTAACTCTGACTTCATGGCTTCCAGCCATTTCTCGGAATCGATAACAGATATCGCCTTGTTGTAGGTTTTGGGATCCTGTATGTGATCCCTATCTCCCACTAGGAACATTTCCTCGGTATCCTCTTCTAGTATACCTAAGTATCTATCGGGAGGATGGGAGACCCTACTAGATCTACGAGGTGGTCGAGGGAGATCGTGTACTGGCTCTGTATGAATGGGTTCAATAGGATCCATGACTCGTTGCTTTTCAGAGACTTTCTCTTCAAGCTCAATTTTCCTCCCACTGCCTCTATCAAGGATAAACTGGTTTTCCAAGAAGATGGCGTGACGGCTCACAAACACATTGTGATCCTCTGAGATGTAAAAATTGTAGCCTAATGACTCTTTAGGATATCCTATAAAACGAGCACTTATGGTCCTAGCCTCTAACTTGTCTGCCTGTAGTCTCTTGACGTGGGCCGGACATCCCCAAATCTTGAGATGACCAAGACTTGGTTTCTTACCATGCCATATCTCATACGGTGTGGTAGGAACTGATTTAGAGGGAACTCTATTCAATAAATAAATCGCTGTGAGTAAGGTATCTTCCCAAAGGAACATAGGTAAATCAGTGAAGCTCATCATGGACCTGACCATATCCAATAGGGTCCGATTCCTCCTCTCTGACACCCCGTTGAGTTGAGGTGTACCCGGAGGTGTCCACTGTGAGACTATGCCGTTTCCCTTGAGATAGTCCCGGAATTCCCCACTAAGGTATTCTCCTCCTCGATCTGATCGAAGAGCCTTAAGAGGTTTTCCAGTTTGTTTTTCTACTTCATTCTTGAACTCTTTGAACTTTTCAAAAGATTCAGACTTGTGTCTCATAAGATACACATACCCATACCGTGAATAATCATCGGTAAAGGTAATGAAGTACGAATAACGTCCCCTGGCTAGCACATCGAATGGGCCACATACATCTGTATGTACTAGGGTAAGTATTTCAGTGGTCCTCTCCCCATGTCCTACAAAGGGCAATCTAGCCATTTTTCCTTGAAGACAGGATTCGCAAACTGGATATGACTCGGAAGTCAATGAGCCGAGAAGCCCATCTTTATCCATTTTGTTCATTCTATCCTCTCCAATATGGCCAAGTCTGAGGTGCCACAAATATTTTTGGTTTATCTCATCTCTGGATCTTTTGGATCCTTTGGCACTCACTTCTTGCTCGGTAACATTCACAGATACATCCATATGTAAATGATAGAGACTGTCAATCATAAAACCACGTGCAACTATTTTATTTCTGAAATAAATAGAATAGCAGTCTTTGTCAAAAGTAAAAACATGACCTTCCTGTGCTAGACATGAAACAGAAATCAAATTTCTGCTAGCAGCAGGTACATAATAGCAGTCTCTAAGTAATAAACTGAAACCAGACGGTAGTCGCAGATGGTAGGTGCCCACAGCCACAGCAGCAACTTTTGCCCCGTTGCCAATCCGAAGGGTTACCGCACCTTCCGCCAGCCTTCTACTTTCCTTTAGACCCTGCATGGTTGTGCATAGATGAGCACTAGAACCAGAATCTATAACCCAACTAGAAGTAGAAGAAACCGTTAGATTAGTTTCAATTATGAGCAAGTCTATACCTTCTAAAGGTGTGTCACCTTTCTTGTTCTTCAGGCTCTCGAGGTATGAAGGACAGTTTCTCTTTCAGTGGCCGTCGACATTGCAGTGGAAACATTTTCCTTTGTCGTTAGCCTTTTTCTTTTGAACTTCCTTCTTTGGCTTCTTGTCTTTCTTCTGCTTCTTAGCAGGCTTCTTTTTCTTCCAAGTAGACTTTCTCTTGGAACTATAAGTCAGCTCAGCAGCAAGGACATTGCCCCTTGAACTTTTCAAGGCTCCCTCAGCAGTTACCAACATGTTTATCAGTTCAGTCTTAGTGCATTCAATTTTATTCATGTGGTAGTTTACTATAAACTGACCAAATGAATCAGGAAGTGACTGTAGGATCAAATCCACTTGTAATTCCTTGTGCATGTTCATTCCGAGCTTCTCAAGCTCCTCTAGGTCCTTGATCATAGTCAGACCGTGATCATGGACAGACTGCCCTTCGCGCATCTTTGTCTTGAAGAGCCTCTTGGACACTTCAAAACGAGCTGTGCGACTCTGCTCACCATACAACTCTTGCAAGTGTGCCAGTATGTCCCTAGCAGTCTTCATATTTTCATGCTGGCATTGGAGTTCATTTGACATGGATGCCATCATATAGCATTTAACTCTAATGTCATCATCCATCCACTTTTGATGCATCTGACGCTGAACATCAGTAGGACGTGTTGGTAGTGTGGGGCTATCTGAATCGAGTATGTAGCCTATTTTCTCACAGTCCAAAATAATTTTGAGGTTTCTAAGCTAGTCTTTGTAATTGGTTCCGGTCAGTCGGTTGGTCTCAAGAATACGGGTCAAAGGGTTTGAAGCTGACATTGTATCTGCAGAGAGTAAAGATTCTAGTTAGACTTTTGTACTTGATCCTAATCTGTTCTAAGGTCTTTTAGAACAAATGTAACTCCCACTATTTTCTCGAATCCCTCACACTCCCTTGGTAGGAAAACGGAAATCCCACACGACTAGGGTTTCTAGTAGGTACTGCGGTCCCACCAATTTACATGCCACCTCACCTAACAGTTATTGGTGACACATAGATTGATGAATGTACAACTCTTGTACAATGCTTCTCAAGCATGTTGCAGTGCAACTTGGTCTCTAAGCCATGAAAACCTCACCTAACAGTTATTGGTTCCATTTCTTAGTTAAGTCAGACCCACCGTATAACCGTAGGAATAAAGTCGTCATTGGGTCCTCACCTAACAGTTATTGGTGCCCAACCCCACCTTTACCCTACAACATCTCATGTCTATAGAGAGGTCCAGGCCCCCGATGCAACTTGACCACTGTGTCCAGCCGAGACAAATCAACATCAGAAAGACCTTAGCAGCTCTACTACAGTGGAAGACCTATTGACTTAATATTGGTTAATCAGGTCTTAGTGTTTGCAACTTGAGCTCTTCATAAGAGGTAATCGAACAATTGGCCAGGTAAGCAGGTGGGAGGCTCTCCTTACTCAGAGAGTAAGGTCCTAATTAAGTAACCACCTTTCATGCTTTCCTAGACACCAATTAGATCAATTAATCTAATATGACTTGCTCATGTCGGTTCACTCTCGACTTGATTGAGGAGGTTTTGATTTAGGTCTCAATTGGGTTTGCTACATCACATATAAACCTATCTACCCGACTCACATTCACATCACATGTAAACGGCACATTGCAGGCAGTTATAATCGTAGCAATAATTAAAGCTAAACTTTAAATAGGTGATGATCATGGATTCTAGTTAGGTCGTATTACAAGCACATGCACGTCAATCGATCAACTGGTCTTCAACTCTTGAATTAGTTCCAAGCCTCCTTGATTCGATACTTGACCAACTCTTGATCCAATCGCCATCAACCGCTTAGACCCCTGCTCATCTCATGCATCATCTTTGACTTGATCGTTGACGTACATCACATCACAGAAATACAACCAGATATAAAATAAAATAAAAATAAATTACATCTCCTTTTAGGAGGCATGCAGGCCTCTCAAAACATCAAATAAGATGCATGCAAGCATCTGAAAAATTACATGACATCGCAGATCACATCGCAGGTCATTACATTTGATACCAAAAGGGTTTGAATCCTATGATCATCACCATATGCAACAATTATAATTTTCAGATCTGAAAACTAACTGATTATATCATGACATAGGTTGCTGATCATGCTAATCATGATTCTAAACTTTGTAATCTCATTAACAATGCAATTAGAATCATCATCTTATCACATAAAAATCAGCATGCAAAAATCAGCACCCCTGAAAAAATCTGCATGCAGAAATTTTCAGCATGCATGATCATTCAATTTTCAGATCTAATAAGCCTTTAGATAATTAATTCTTACCTTAATCTACGAAGCCTAGGCTCTGATACCACTGTTAGGAACCCGCCCATGCCGCTGATATTTCAAAAAAATTCAGATGGCAGCGGAAGAGGCATGTGCGGGATCGACGTTCATCGCATGAACGTTGTTTCATGAACCGTTCGTAGTTAGGCAAGAATTAAAAACTTTTAAAACATTTAGAAGATCAGATCTTCACCTTGTGCGGGTAGATGATCACCGCAAACTGATGATCGTGGTTTTGGATGAAGGTTCGCTTGAAGCCGTTCAAGTGCCCGGCCTCTACGGGTATCCACACGAAGCAGAGGACCGATCAAAGCTTTCTTGTCTTCCCGGGGTGCTAGCTCCCTTGCAAAGACTTCTTTTGATGGCTGATTTCCTCTCTTTCAATCAACCCTTGATTGTGTTTGAGAGGAGGAAGAAGAAGGATGAAGAAGAGGAAGAAGAAGAATCCCCATGCAGCCTTCTTTTCTTCCTTGCGTTGGATGAAGGAAGGGAGGAAGAGGGGGCGCCGGCCCCCTCTCTTCATGCCGCACCTAATCAAGAGGGGCTTATGCCCCTCTTACTTGGTTAACCCAATCCTCCTCTAAGGAGGATTAGGTGCCCTTCTCATGGTTTAGTCCTAATCTAATTAGGATTAACCAAATCATGAATCAATCGGGTTCAATTTATGCTAGTCCTAATCCAATTAGAGCTTGAATGAACCATGACTCAATTGAACTCTTCAATCCTAATCCAATTAGGAGTCATGTTGATTCATTAGATTAATAATTAATTTAGGACTTAAGGAATCCTAATCCAATTAGGATTTGTTCAATTTTAGTCCTAATCCAATTAGGACTCTAATTTGAATTTGAAGTCCTAATCCGATTAGGACTCTAGGAATCCTACTCCAAGTAGGAATCCAATTTTAATTCAAGACTCCTAATCTAATTAGGATTATAGGAATCCTACTCCAAGTAGGAATCCTAGTCCTACTCCAAATAGGATTTCCAGTCCAAGTAGGAATCCCAGTCCAAGTAGGAATCCCAGTCCTAATCCAATTAGGACTCTAGGAATCCTACTCCAAGTAGGACTCTTGTTTTAAGTCCAATTAATTAATTCTCTTTGTTCCTTCTTCAGCTTATTATCAATCAAATTGATTACTTGTGATTCCTAATCACGATTCAACCATCGGATCGGTCAATACTTCTAGTGTGTGTGACCCCATAGGTTCTACTCTGACTGGTAGTGAGATATATCATGATCTCTATCATAATATCATTGAAAACTCCTTTCAATGGATTGGAACGATTCCAACTCTACTCATTAGGGTTTATCGATCATCGAGATAATCCCTGTGAGTCCCACCATCCACCAGTGACACCTAGCAGCATGTAGTGGCTACCCAGTAGAATAGAATGATGAACCTCTAGGTGCAGTTATCATGTGATACAGTCCTACTATCGTGGATCCCTGCAGGACGGAGGTCATGGACAACTCGTCAAACCCCATCGTCTGTCATATGTGAAGATTTATTCGACTTAAGTTCGAGAGTGGAAAACTCCTTTTCCACTGTGCATACTGCCCCGGCCGAGGTCTTACGAACTCAGTCTTATAAATCACATAGGATCTCCCCTTATCTATCAAGGTCGATAGATTCCTTATAGGTGCATACCCTACTCCTACAGTGAACTTACTGCAGCCAATCTACACTGCATGGACCCATATGGCTAGAGACCATGTATGTGTGCAGTCAAACTACAATAACCTCACTGTGAGTAGCCGAAGCACCGCAGGTCAAAGGACCAGTCACACTACTGCAACATCAAGCAAGTCACTGACGAGTGGATAGACATCCAAGTGACTTCTTGTCTTGGTCACGCTCAGTACCCTTGTTCTCTAACAAGCACCTGCACTATCACTTCAGTGTCCCTACACTGTGGACTCAAGTCTCGTCCATCCAGAAGGAAAGTGATCTGTGTACTGATCGGATCGATCACCGTCCTCGTGATGATCCATTGATCAGAAGCATTTAGAAATTAATCACCAATGATACATGGCTCAAATTCTCAACTCTTGAGAATATGTATCATCATCTTATTAATTTCTTGGACGATTCATAGACACATAAATAATATGAATGAAAAGATGCCTTTTATTTATTCAATAATAAATAGTCAAGTACAAAATTATGTCCCTAGAATTAATAATGTGTCAGCCAGATTGGCTTCTAGGGCATACATCTAACATTGCCAACTCTTGAAGACCATCCGATATGATCTTCAATTCAGCCTGTACCTCAATTGATCTTAAAGTTTGGCTTGTTGCCACATGAACCAGTTCTGACCCTATAGCTTCCATCTGAATTTTGATTTCCTTCAATTGTTCTAGGAGTGCTTCATGTGAGGTGCGTATGGGGGCTAACTCAGCAGAAATTATTGATCTCATTTCTTCCCTCATCTGCTGGCACATCATAGATGCTAGGGTGTGCATCTGCTCATCTGATAGGGACAATGATCCACTGACTGGAGGAGGAGGCACTGAAGTGGATGGTCCAGCCGAGCTGGAAGGTACATCAGGAAAGGCCATAGGGCTATGTGGAGGAGAGAGGTGGTCAGGCTCCTGATGTTGGATCTCAGGCTCTATGGTTTGGAATTTTCTTTTGGAGACCTTAACCCAAGATCCGTCCTTCTTGTGAAACTCCATCCTATGTAATGTGCTCTCATTGTAGTAATCAGTGTTTCTCAAAAGTTTTTCTGGCTCATTTTCAGGGATTGGAACTTTAAAGTGTTTGAACAGTAGGGTGAAGACCATCCCATATGGTATGCTAAATCTGGAATACCTATGACATATAGAGATGTAGTTCAACATGAGCCTAGGGAGGTTTAGGGGAATCCCTAGCAAGATGTGGTGCATGATGGCTAAGTCTCGCTCCGAAACGAAATCGAAGCGACCGATTTTTGGAAACAAAACCCGGTTAATTATGCTCAAAAGCAATCTCATTTCGGCATTGAGGTCTTGGGACTTGATTATGTCAAGAGGACCACAATCTTCTCTATCTAGGATTAGGTTTAGGGCAACCTCCCTTTGGGGATGTGAGGTCGGAGCCTCACCGTATTTGGGGATTTGTAACAAGCTAGATAGGATGTCCTCATTGATTTCTATCAATGTGCCTCGGACATATCCGGTGTACCCCGAGTCCCCTAAGGCCAAGTTGCTAAATATTTCTCTCATTAGGCCGGGATAGGTTGACATATTTAGGGAACATAGATGTTCCCAACCTTGGGCACGGAGTCTCTCTCCAATAGAGAACCCCTCACTAGCTAGAAACTGAAAATCTATGTATCTACCTGTGGTTACTGTGCGATTCGCACAGGAGGGGGTCACGGTTGGCGGAGCAACCAGAGGAGACGGCGCGGAGGGCTCTTCCCTCCGTTCCTCGTCATCATTTGCTACCCTAGGACGCCTCCCACCCGTTCGCCTAGCTTTCTTAGGTGCCATGGATTGGAAATCTAGGAAAATGGGGAGAGATTTTGGTTCGGTTTGTGGTGGAGAGAAGATGGAGGCTAGGGTTTAGGTTTTCGTTGGGGACGAAGAAGGTAGCTCGGGACGGCTCGAGCTGTTTCGACCTATTTTAAAAACTTTCATTCGGTCCCCGAGACGTCTCCGCGACTAATGCGAGACGTCTCGCCGGGGGGACGTCTCTGTGATTTGCCAGAGACGTCTCCGGCACTGAAAAATTTCAGAATGATTTCTATCTTTTCCTAATTTATTTTATTCAACCACAATAGTCAGCGTGATTTCTTTTGGTGAATATAGAGTGAGCTTGCCTGTGATCCTTCCCCTCAATAATACATTCTATAAAAGTTTGATAATGATTTTTGAATTATCAATATTGAAATGAGGAATGTTTGACCAAATTTCGAATGCCTATGAAATAGGCTCTGAAAATATCTCCATGAAGAGTCCAAGGGAGGGTAACCATCCTCCGGAAAGTCAAACAATTCGTCATCTAACTTTGATAGATTCATGTTTTCACTTATTAGGCACTAGGTTTGCTATATGTGACCTTGAAGTGTATTATCAGTTTGAGTAGCATTCACATGTTTCTCTAGAGCTTACAAATCATTGCATATGCTTGACAAATTAAATCATTTAAGCTATAGAGTTGAAGTCAAAACATGCTTGCATTACAAATTCAATCTACTTGCTAGGATCATACAAGCACAAAGCATTCCTTAAAAAATTGAACCTATCTTTACAAAGGGGCTTTGTAAAGATATCGGCCAATTGATTTTCAGTGCATACATACTCAATCAATACATCATTTTTCAGCACATGATCCCTTATAAAGTGATGCCTAATCTCTATGTGTTTTGATTTAGAGTGTTGGACAGGATTTTTTGTTAAATTAATTGCACTTGTATTATCACATTTAATTGGAATGCTGTCCATTTTGATACCAAAATCTTCAAGTTGTTGCTTAATCCAAAGAACTTGGGCACAACAGCTTCCGGCTGCAATGTACTCAGCCTCAGCTGTGGACAATGCAACTGAATTCTGTTTCTTGCTAAACCAAGAAACCAAGTTAGCACCCAAGAATTGACATGTGCCACTTGTGCTTTTTCTGTCGAGTTTGCACCCGGCAAAATCAGCATCAGAATAAGCAATTAAATTTATATCAGATTGTTTAGAATACCATAAGCCTGCATTAGATGTCCCTACTAGATATCTGAATATTCTTTTAACAGCTTGCAAGTGTGATTCCTTAGGACATGCTTGGTATCTACCACACATGCAAACACTGAATAATATGTCTGGTCTACTAGCAGTAAGGTAAAGTAAAGAACCTATCATACCTTTGTACAATTTGCAGTCTATACTTTTACCTTTTTCATCTTTGTCAAGCTTGCAACTTGAGCCCATGGGTGTGCTGATTTCCTTTGCATCCTTCATCTTGAATTTTTCCAACATTTTCTTGATGTATTTGGACTGACTGATGAAGATGCCTTCCTCTGATTGTCTTATTTGTAGCCCAAGGAAGAAGTTGAGCTCACCCATCATGCTCATTTCAAATTCTCCCTGCATAAGCTTAGCAAACTCTTGACAAAGACTATCATTAGTAGCACCAAAAATTATATCATCCACATAAATTTGCACAAGCAATAAGTCATTCCCTTTTCTTTTAATGAAGAGGGTTTTGTCTACATTTCCTCTCTTAAACTTATTTTCAATTAGGAAATTACTTAATCTTTCATACCATGCCCTAGGGGCTTGCTTAAGTCCATACAATGCTTTATGCAATTTAAAAACATAATCTGGATGTAAGTGGTTCTCAAAACCTGGAGGTTGTTCTACATAAACTTTCTCCATTATATAACCATTTAAAAAGGCACTTTTTACATCCATTTGATAGAGTTTGAAATCCATGAAGCATGCATATGCCAAAAGTAGTCTAATAGCCTCTAACCTAGCAACAGGAGCAAAAGTTTCATCAAAATCTATTCCTTCCTCCTGATTATATCCTTTGGCTACTAGCCTAGCTTTGTTTCTTATTACTATTCCATCTTCATCTAGTTTATTTCTATATATCCACTTGGTGCCTATAATTGAAACATTTGGGGGTCTTTTCATTAGAGTCCAAACTTGATTTCTTTCAAATTGGTTTAATTCCTCTTGCATAGCATTTATCCAATTTTCATCTTTTTCGGCTTCTTCTAGTGATTTAGGCTCTATCTGTGAAACGAATGCAAGATAATTACTAGTGTTTCTTAAAGAGGATCTTGTCCTTATCCCTTGTGAAGGATCACCAAGGATTAGATCCCTTGGATGACCATGTGCATACCTCCATTCCCTAGGAAGATCTTGATTTCTCGCTGGAGGTTGATCTTCTTCATCTTGCTGAATTGTATCTTCTTTGATCTCATCCTCATGTTGTTTGTCTTGTATGGAGAATTCCTTCATTCTGTCTTCAAGTATACCTGCATCACCATCTTCTTCTTTTCTAGAAGAATCTCCATTAGCTTCATCAAAAACAACATGAATGGATTCTTCAACAACGAGAGTTCTCTTGTTGAAGACCCTGTATGCTCTACTAGATGAGGAATAACCTAAGAAGATCCCCTCATCTGATTTAGCACTAAATTTACTTAGATTGTCCTTTCCATTGTTTAAAATAAAGCAGCGACAACCGAAAACATGAAAATAGCTTATATTGGGCTTCTTATTTTTCAACAACTCATAAGGTGTTTTCTTTAAGATAGATCTAACTAAAGCACGGTTTAAAATATGACAAGCAGTATTTATTGCTTCAGCCCAAAAGTACTTTGGTAGATCCGATTCGCACAACATGGTACGAGCCATATCTGCTAGTGTGCGATTCTTCCTTTCTACCACCCCATTTTGTTGGGATGTCCTAGGAGCCGAGAAATTATGATTGATACCGTTTTCTTCATAAAATTTTTCAAAATGCTGATTTTCAAACTCGGTACCATGATCACTCCTAATTGCTTTTAGTTTAAGATTAAGTTCATTCGAAATCCTATTATGAAACTTGATAAAAGCGGGAAAGGACTCATCTTTGTGGGCAAGAAATGAAACCCATGTAAAACATGAAAAATCATCAACAATTACAAGACCAAACTTCTTACCCCCTAGACTAGCAGTTCTAGTGGGTCCAAATAAATCCATGTGAATTAGTTCTAGGGATTTTGATGTTGAAACTATGTTTTTAGACTTGAAAGAACTTCTTGTTTGTTTCCCTAGTTGACATGCAGCACAAATTTTGTTCTTTTCAAAGTCTATTTTTGGTAGTCCTTTGACTAGATCTTTTGTAATCAATTTAGAAATTAAATCCATGCTAGCATGCCCTAACCTACGATGCCATAACCAGCTAGTCTCATTGACCTTGGCATCCATGGCTACAAGACATTGGCCATCTTTCATGGTGAGGTCATCAAGATCTACCATGTAAACATTTCCACGCCTATGTCCCATAAGTATGATCTCATTGTCAATTGGACTACTAATTATGCATAGGGAAGATTCAAATGACACTTTAAACCCCTTGTCACAAAATTGACTTATACTTAATAAATTATGTTTTAATCCATTAACTAACAATACATTGTCAATAAATGAGGAGGGTGATATGGAGATTTTACCAACGTCAATGATTTGACCTTTAGCATTGTCTCCAAATGTGACTACTCCTCCTTCTTTTGATTTCAAGGTGACGAAAAGACTCTCGTCACCGGTCATATGCCTTGAGCAACCGCTATCAAAATACCACATTCTCTTTTTGCTCCCGGCTGCAAGGCATACCTGCAAAATAATCATGTGAAGCTCTTAGGTATCCAAGTTTTCTTAGGTCCTTCTTGGTTAGTGTAGTTGGTTCCCTTGGGCACCCACATTTTAGTTGTGTTTTTACCCTTTACAAATGTATTCTTGTTAGTTTGAATCTTTCTTTGAATGCAAGAATAGGCTTTATCTCCACTTTTCCCACAATGAAAGCATGTAGGTTTTTCAGTTTTGATATCTTTTGCTTTCACAAAAAAGTTCTTTAGATATTTTTGTTGTTTGCTAGTTTTGTATCCTAATCCGGCTTTATTAAAAACAGCTCTTTGATTGGATAGAATAAGATTTAATTTTTCAGAGCTATGTGTAAATTTCTGCACAATTGGTTTGTACTTGTGTACCTCATCTTTAAGGTCCAAATTTTCTTTAGCCAATTCTTCCTTATCATTTTTAAGGGATTCAACATTTTGTGCAAGTGAGGTATTACTATTAAGTAGGAATTTGACTTTTAGATTTAATTCCTTAATGAGTGTTTTTGCCGTTTCATTTTCAATGCTAAGTTTTGAATTTTTATTCTTTAGGTCAATGGTGTTATCATTTTCATAGCTCTCCTTCTCAATCAATAGGTTTTTAATGTCATCCTTTAGTTTTTGATTGGAGGCCTTTAATTCTTTATCTTTTGCTCCTAACATACTACAATCACTCATGAGCTCTTGGAAAGCTTCATATAATTCTTCTAAAGTAAAATCTGTAGTTGAGCTTTGACATACCTCATCGTCGTCGAATGCCATGAAACACAAGTTGGCGGTCTCTTCCTTCTCTTCCTCGGAGGAGGATGTGTCACTATCATCCCAAGTTGCTTTCAACGCCTTCTTCTTTTTCTTTCCATAGTGCTTCTTCTGTTGAGGGCATTCGGAGCGGATGTGTCCCGGTCTCTTGCAATCATAACATATGATTGGGTCTCTTTCTTTTTCTTTTTCCTTTTTCCAATCATTTCTCCCTCCAAACTTCTTTCTTGGGAAGGGTTTCTTTCTTCTCATGAATTTTTTGAACTTCCTTACTATTAAGCCCAAGTCTTCATCTTCACTTTCCTCTTCACTCTCACTGCTTTCTTCTTCACAAACACTTGAAGTAGCCTTGAGGGCGATTGTCTTCTTCTTTGGCACATCTTCTTCATGTTGCTTCATTGTGAGCTCATGCGTCATCAATGAGCCCAATAGTTGTTCAAGTGCCAACGTGTTGAGGTCTTTAGCTTCTACGATCGCCGTGACCTTCGCTTCCCAAACTTTTGGCAAGGACCTGAGAATTTTCCTCACAAGTTCTGAGTTAGTGTAAGATTTATCCAAATTCTTTAGACCATTTATTATATCAGTGAAGCGTGTGAACATGCATGAAATAGTTTCGTTGGGTTCCATCTTAAATAACTCATATTTGTGAACTAGAATGTTCACTTTAGACTCTTTGACTTGATTGGTACCCTCGTGGGTAACTTCAAGCCTATCCCATATTTCCTTGGCGGAACTACAGGTGGAGACTCTATTAAACTCATTTACATCTAGAGCACAAAACAATGAGTTCATGGCTCTAGCATTGAGTTGAACCATCCTACTATCATTCTCATCCCAATCCTCCTCAGGTTTGGAAACTTGAATGCCATTAACTATGTGAGATGGTTCGTGTGGTCCCTTGATTATAACCCTCCACAAGGCATAATCTTGTGCTTGAATAAAAATTCTCATTCTAGTCTTCCAATAGGAATAATTTGTCCCATTGAAGAGTGGAGGTCTATTGGTTGCCTGTCCCTCCGCAGGAACATTGTTGAAGGGTGTTGCCATCTTGATCTTTGGCAAAGACGGTTAAGTCTTCAAGAATACACAGAGCACCCGCTCTGATACCACTTGTTGCCCAGAGATGGTCACCCAAGAGGGGGGTGAATTGGGTTTTTCTAAAACTTTTTGTCTAATTAAAAGAAAACACACAAGTGTATGTGCAAAAGTGAAACTAAGGTTGTAACCACAGTCAATCGCAAACACCAAGGTTTATAGTGGTTCGGAGCTTCCACTGCTCCTACATCCACTTCCCAAACACCTTTGGGTATTTCCACTATAATCAGCGATTACAGTCCGGTAGTTTTGCGAGTGCACTACCCAACTCGTTGTTTTACCCCGGGCTAACAACGAACCCTACAATCTCCCAATTTAACCTAGGCTTGGGATGCCTATCCCTTGTTCCAAGTCCCTTGACTGGAACAAGCACAATAATCAAATGTTTTACAAAGATTTAAAAGCTCTTAAGAAAGCAAATATAACAATGAGAAACAACAAAACCGGAAGAACCCTTTTTGCCGTTGGAAGCGTGGGTGATGGTGGTTCTTCCGATGTGGATCACGTTTGCTTGAATGCGAGCTTTGAATGCCGAGTGGGAGTGAGTAGTTGAGCACGAAATTAGATGGGAAAACTTGAATGCACTTGATTTCTCCTCTTGAAAGCACTAACTCCCTTGAACCTCTTTCTCTTTCTTCTCTCTTGAATGATCTTGTGTTTGGTTGGTGAGAAGATGTTTAAAGGCACTTAAAAGCTCCCTTTTGTAGCCCTACAAGCAATAGATCCGTTAGACACAAAGATATTACCGTTTGAAATTCAAACAAACCTGCAAAAGTGTGTCAGTCGCGTCCCAGGCGCTCCGGAGACGTCTCCGCTTGAACGCGAGACGTCTCGACTGTATAAAAATTCTTTTGACGATGTTTGGAGTCGACTCGGCGCTTTACGGGGACGTCTCTGAAGAAGAACAGCTTGAATGCTTGTTTTTCTGTTTTTCTGAGAGAGTCGGCTCGGCACTTTACGGGGACGTCTCGGGATGTTTGTGCTTTATGCATGGGGACGTCTCCGCGACGTCGGGGACGACTCCGTAGTTTTATCACCGAAAAACAAGTCCTCTGGAATCCCTGAGAGAGTCGACTCCGCGCTTTCTGGGGACGTCTCGGGAAGTTTGCTTTTTATGCGTGGGGACGACTCCGCGTCCTTCGGAGACGACTCGCGCGCATCTCTTGAAATCGGCCTTTCTGCCGTCTCTGAGAGAGTCGACTCCGCAGAGTCGGGAGTCGACTCCGACCCTGCGAGACGCCTCGCCAGGTGCCGGGGACGTCTCCAGACGTGCCAATTCTTCCTCTTCGTGCCAGAGACGTCTCTGGGACAAACCCTTCTTAGTTAAACATCCTTGAAAAATATGGGAACATGCCTTGACAATTCTTAACAATATTCTTAGTTAAACACCTGAAATCCTCAAATAAATTGTTGATATAAAGGAAATTATACTCTAGTGTTTTGTATTCATCAAAATTCATTAGGGGGTCAACATTACCCCTTGAGATGGATCACCAATGATTAAGTCTTTAGGGTGTCCATATGCATACCTCCATTCCTTTGGCAAGTTTTGAGATTATGGTGGCACGCAATCATCTCCCTTTTCTTGAATTGGCACGTCATCAATATTCAACTTTTCAAAGTTAATAATTTCTGTATCATCATCAAGAATATTTTCTTTCCTAGCAGACTCACTATCAGACTCATCAAATATGATATTAACTGACTCTTCGACTACAAGAGTTCTTTTATTGAATACTCTGTATGCCCTGCTAGATGTGGAGTATCCTAAGAAGATACCTTCATCTGACTTGGCATCAAATTTACTTAGATCCTCCTTGCCATTGTTTAAAATGAAACATCTACATCCAAATACTCTAAGATATTTAGCGGTTGGTTTCTTATTCTTCCAAAGTTCATAAGGAGTTTTCTTGGTTATAGGTCGTATTAAAACCCGATTTAGAATATGGCAAGCAGTGCTTATAGCTTCAGCCCAAAAGTACTTTAGAAGATTTGACTCGCACAACATCGTGCGTGCCATTTCTGCCAATGTCCTGTTTTTCCTTTCAACAATCCCATTTTGTTGAGGCATTCTAGGTGCTAAAAATTGATGTGAGATACCGTTTTTATTACAAAATTCTTCAAAGTGTTAATTTTCAAATTCAGTTCCATGATCACTTCGAATTGCTACTAAGGTGAGCTTCTTTTCATTTATGATATAATTATAGTGTTTCAAGAATTCTGAAAATGCTTCATTCTTATGTGCCAAAAATGAAACCCATGTATATCTTGAAAAGTCATCTACAATAACTAGTCCATACTTCTTCCCTCCTAGACTCGCAGTTCTAGTAGGTCCAAATAGATCCATGTGTATGAGTTCAAAAGGCCTAGTTGTTGATACTATATTCTTTGATTTGAAAGATGATTTAGTTTGTTTTCCTAATGAGCATGGTCCACAGATTTTGTCCTTTTCAAAAATTAATTTTGGCACATCTTTTATTAATTCCTTCTTGACTAGTTTTGATATTAATTCCATACTAGCATGTCCTAGTCTACGATGCCAAAGCCAACTTGTTTTATTTTTCTTTTCTTCATTAGTAATTAAACATAATCCATTTTTCTTACCTAAATCATGAAGATCTACCATGTAAATATTTCTTTGCCTTTGTCCTACTAGTACAATGCTATTATCTTTAGGATTTGTGATTATGCATACTGATGCTTCAAATGTGACTTTAAACCCTTTATCACAAAATTGACTTATGCTAAGTAGGTTATGTTTCAAACCATTAACTAATAAGACATTTTCTATGAAAGTAGATGGAGTAATGAAAATTTTACCCTTTCCAATGATATACCCTTTTCCATTGTCTCCATAGGTTACTACTCCACCCTTCTTAGATTCCAAGGTGACAAATTGGTCTACGTCACCGGTCATGTGTCTTGAACAGCCGCTATCTAGATACCATCGTTTTTCCACTTTATTAGCTGCAAGACACCCCTGCAATCAAGATCAAGAAAGAGCTTTAGGTACCCAAACTATGTTGGGTCCTTTAGGGTTAGTACTTGATGTTCCTTTTGGAACCCAAACTTTCTTGAATTTAAGCTTATGATTATTACTCAATTTGTTTTGACTGGATTTTCTATAGTTACACTCATATGCTTTATGTCCTAATTTATTGCAGCAATGACAAGTAATATTTTCATTTTTAGCTTTTACAAAAATGTTCTTTAAGTATTTTTGTTTCCTATTTGTTTTATATCATAATCCAGCCTTATCATATACAGCTTTTTGACTATCAAGAATCATATTTAATTTGGTTGAACTAAGTGTAAACTTATCTACTAAGGATTTATATTTTTCAGCATCTTCTTTTAACTTGACATTTTCAGCAATTAGATTCTTGGTTTCATTTGTGAGTTTCCTACTTAATGTTTCATAGTTATGAGATAGTTTTAACTTATCTTTGATAAGAGATTGATTTTCTTCTTTTAGAACTTTATTTTTATTGATTAGTTTTTTATGTTCTTCCATGAGTTCTAAAAATGCATCATGTAATTCATCAACAGTAAAATCACATTCAAGTTCAGAATCTACCTCATCGTCATTGGCCATATGGCATATTTGGGCCGTCTCTTGATGATCTTCTTCTTCCGAACTTGATTCCTCACTTTCACTCCATTCAGCCATGAAGTTCTTCTTTTTGAGTTTTCTTGCCATCCACTTTAATTCTGGGCAATCTATCTTATAATGCCCGGGTTTGTTACACTCATAACAAATAGGTGTTTCTTTTTTCTTTTCTTTGTCCTTACCCTTTTCTTTGCTTGAGCTACCTTTGAAGAAGGGTTTCTTTTTATGAAATCTATTCTTACCTCTCATAAATTTTCTGAATTTTCTTCCAAGCATAGCCATTCCTTCTTCATCAAATTCATCATCATCATCTGAATCTTCCGACTCAGTTTGTTGTTTTGGAGTGGTAGACTTTAGGGCAATGGTCTTTCTTCTCTTGACCTCATCTTCTGAATTTTGCCTCATGGTCAACTCATGGGTCATGAGTGATCCTAGAAGTTCCTCTAATTGCAGTGTATTGAGGTTCTTAGCTTCCTGAATTGCAGTTACCTTGGCCTCCCAAACTCTTGGTAGAGACCTGAGAATTTTTCGCACCAATTCAGAGTTAGTATAAGACTTTCCTAAACTCTTTAGCCCATTTATAATTTCAGTAAAACGAGTAAACATATCAGTTATGGACTCAGTGGATTCCATTTTAAACAATTCATACTTATGTACTAATATGTTTATTTTTGACTCCTTTACTTGATTAGTCCCTTCATGTGTGACCTCAAGTTTGTCCCAAATTTCTTTTGCAGAGATGCATGTAGATATTCTATTGAATTCACTTACATCTAATGAACAGTAAAGTACATTAATTGCTTTTGCATTTAATTGTGCTAATCTTCTATCACTTTCATTCCAATCCATTTCTGGTTTGGGTATGATAGTGCCCTCTATACTAATTGTGGGTGTGTGAGGTCCTCTAGTAATAATATACCACAATTCATAGTCTAGAGCTTGAATAAATATCCTCATCCTAGCTTTCCAGTATGTGTAATTTGTGCCATTAAATAGAGGAGGTCTATTTGTGGATTGCCCCTCATTCATAGAACATCCCACTTGGGTTGTCATGATCTTTAACTCTTGATTGTGAGATCAATAAGTACTATTGGAGCACCTTGCTCTAATACCACTTGTTGCCCAAGGTGACAAGCCAAGAGGGGGGGGTGAATTGGTTTCTCTTAATTTTAACTATCTTACTTATGTCAATTGATAAGTTAGTAGAATTAAAACAAAGCACAATACAAACAACAAGAAGTATAGTGGTTCGGTGCTCTCCTAAGCACCTACGTCCACTCTCCAAGCGACCCCTTGGGAATTCACTATAATCCCGCGGATTACAGTTGGATTGTTTTCCGGGCTCACAATCCAAAAACCTTTACACTTTGGTTTTCCGGGTTCACCAAAAATCTATGTTGGTTTTACGGGCTCACCAACGAACCTATGTTGGTTTTCCGGGCTCACCAACGAACCTTTACAATTGGTTTTACGGGTTCACCAATCAACCTATACCGTTGGTTTTGCAGGCTTACCAACTAACCGTTACAAGGAGTTTAATAAACAAAGTAAGAAGATTTAAGCTCCTAGATGAGCAAATATAACAATATAATCTACAAAGAAGAGTTTAGAGAATAGTTATCGCTTGATGTGACTTCTCTCTTCTTTGTCAAGGATGCTTCACTCTTCAAGGGTTGATGGAGCTCTTAATGACTCTTGGAATCTGCTCAACCACTTTCTTTTGACTCTTGAATGAAGCACTTGGATGAAGAAGATTAGGGCACTTTGTCTTTCTTGTGTTCTCTTTGATATTTTACAAAAGAATATTCTCTCTGATGAATAGTGTCACTTTAAATAGTTTTCTTCATCCATTGGACAAGCCCCAATAGTTAGAATTCAAAAACTAGCCGTTACTCACTGTTGGAAGGACAAAAAGTACTTCTGCAGAACTAGCCGTTATGCTTCTGCCCGTGCTTGGGTCGACTCAACCTTTCCTTGGGTCAACCCAACTTTCACTTGGGTCGACTCAACCTTTCCTTGGGTCGACCCTCTCAGAACCACAGAAACTTGCAATTCAGCCTTCCTTCACTTGGGTCGACTCAACATTTCTTTGGGTCGACTCAAGGTTCAGTTGGGTCGACTCAACTTCCATTTGGGTCGACCCTCTCAGGGTTTCCAGAGAACCTATTCTGTCAATGTATTCTGTCACTGCCTTTGGGTCGACCCTCTCAGTGTTTGGGTCGACTCAAGCTTGGGTCGACTCAACTTCCTCTTGGGTCGACCCTCTCAGTGTTTCCAGAGAACTGTTTTCTTGAGGCTTGAGAGGCTTGATGTTTGGGTCGACTCATGCTTTCCTTGGGTCGACCCAACTACTGTTCATCCGTGCCATTTTTGCATAAGTGTGCCAGATGCTTTCTTGATGTGCCGGGGTCGACCCAATCAACCTTGGGGTCGACTCAATCCACACTTTGCTGCAACTCAAGGTTAGATTCATCCATATAAACAATGAAATGCATCTTTATCTTATTATACGAATATACTGAGAGTAACAGACTTATAAATGAAGTATTGAATTAACTTGTAACATACTCTTGATTATTGCTTGTTAATCATCAAAATAACACTATCATCCTCAGTTGTTCGTCAGCAATAGAGCTGTCTTCTTGGAGAAGAAATTCCTTGGTAATGGAACGAACAGCTCTAAGGTTGAGCTTGATGAAGTTCAACAGGTAGAGGATCAGACAACTAGAACTGAACCGTTAGAGTCTGATTTGATTGGATCAAACTCAGAACCTATTGAGGTTACACCCATTAGGCGATCCGGTAGAGTACCGCATCGACCGGATAGATACTACTGTTTTCTTGTCCGGGACGATGATCCCATTGGTCTCGATGAGAATGATGAGGATCCCGTCACCTATATGGATGCTATGCAAAGCTCTGACTTTGATAAATGGCTTGGAGCCATGGAATCTGAAATGGAGTGCATGAAGGTCAATGATGTATGGACATTGGTTGACCCACCCGAAGGATTTAAACCCATAGAGTGTAAGTGGATTTTCAAACGGAAAAGAGGCGCAGAGGGAAAGGTGGAAACCTATAAAGCCCATCTGGTTGCCCAGGGATTTCGTCAGCATTATGGTATTGACTATGACGAAACATTTACGCCTGTGGCAATGCTGAAATCCATTCGGATCATGCTTGCGATTGCGGCCCATCTGGACTTTGAGATCTGGCAGATGGATGTTAAAACCGCTTTTCTAAATAGAGATTTAGAGGAACAGGTGTATATGATACAGCCTGAAGGTTTTATTTCTGCAGATGAGTCTAAGGTGTGTAGGCTGCAAAAGTCCATATATGGACTATAGCAGGCATCTCGGAGTTGGAACATTCATTTTGATAGGGTTATTAAAACTTATGGCTTCGTTAAGAACGAAGAGGAACCTTGCATATATAAATGAGCTAATGGTACGGTAGTTTTATTTCTTGTACTGTATGTGGATGATATTCTCCTAATAGAGAATGACATCGCTGCACTATAGGGAGTAAAAATATGGCTTTCATCACAATTCTCCATGAAGAATTTGGGAGAAGCATCCTACATCCTTGGGATGAAGATCTATAGAGATAGATCTAAGAGGTTGCTCGGTCTGTCCCAATCCATGTACATTGAAACCGTGCTGAAAAGGTTCAGCATGACGAATTCCAAGAAGGGTTATCTTCCGTTAGCTTCTGGAATTTTTCTCTCTAAAAGAGATTGTCCGATAACTCTGCTAGAGAGAGACTGTATGCATCGGATTTCCTATGCTTCGGCTGTAGGGTCCATCATATACATGACCGGACGTGGCACACTCACTAGGAGTAGTGAGTAGGTACCAGTCTGACCCAGGAAAGAGCCACTGTACCGTTGTAAAATCTATCCTCAAGTATTTGAGAAATACTAAGGATAAGTGGCTGGTCTATGGAGATTCTGACTTGAAACTTGTGGGATATACTGATTCCAGTTTCCAGTCAGATCGTGATGATAGCAAGAGTATGTCTGGATTTGTTTTTAACCTGTATGGTGGGGCTGTCTGTTGGAAGAGTTCCAAGCAGACTACTATAGCGGACTCTGTGTGCGAGGCGAAGGAAGCTGTGTGGCTGCGGAAGTTCATTGCTGAGCTCGAAGTTGCACCCTCCCTTAGATGGACCAGTCCCACTATACTGTGATAGCACTGGGGCCATCGCTCAAGCTAAGGAACCAAACGCACACCAGCGCACCAAGCACATTCTGCGCCGATATCACCTTGTTCGTGAGATAGCAGAACGAGGTGACGTTGATCTTCAAAAGATTGACGGGAAGGATAACTTAGCCGACCCCTTCACTAAGGCCCTCAGTGTAAAGGAGTTTGACCATCATTACTTGAAGATGGGTATACGATACTATACTGATTGGCTTTAGGTCAAGTGGGAGTTGTTGGAAATTGTGTCCTAAATTCAATCAATTGTTGATTGTAAATGTATTTGAATCAATTATAAATAACATGGTATTTATTCATCACCAGAACAACTTTACAAACTCCGATGTGATGAAGTCCTTAGGACTGCTTTGTGTAATAAAATATGATTTTGTCACACAGATCCTTAAATTTTCATGACCGTATGATATACTATTAATAGGACGATAGTATTATCGGGCGTAGGTCATTGTGTATCATATTTGTTGGTTGTCTTCCAAACCAAAGAGTATAGAGATACTAGTATGGTATACAGGTGAATGGTAGAGTACGTTCACTGAACGTGACCAATTGAGGGACTCTCTCTTGTCAAGAGTTATTCCGAGTGGATATGGGTATATGTATCCTTTAGACCTAAGATTGCAACTAGTGGCTTGCAAGCAACTCACTATACTTTGGTGCCGAACTACTTGAATTTCTAATCCAGCGATGAAAGATTTCTGGGTCCAGTCAAGTACTTGTGGTAGTCAGTTGCAGATCAAGATGGGATTGACCTCCCTTAGAAATAAGGGTGAATGCCTTGTGTTTTCAATTAAGTAGTACCCTGGCCAAAGAAAATCAAATCTCTATCACTTGACTTATTGAATTGAAACATATTTCCGGATGGATCGTTTTAGGGTAGACTGACTCTGAACCCACCCTGGACATTTTCTGGTCAAGAGGATGAATTATGTGGTAACCATAGTCCATAGGTTTTAGAATGTTGCTTTGCATCTATTCGGCCTATCCGGTCGTCGGGTCCCATTGCTAGATGGTTACTTTGATTAGTGCAGAAAGTGTTCTTGTACTACCGGCTTAGGTTCGAACCTGTGAGGTCACACGCTTAGAAGTTTCTGGATTGATCAAATGGCTGATTGACGATTGAGAATCATCTAGAGGTAAAATAGTCAATGTGATTGACTGATTTTCCTAAGCAATTGTTGCTTGGAGAAGTTAATTGGTGATTGGATCACTGATTAGACTCAATTTGATTGAGTAAAAGAGATTGGGCTTGACCAAATTCAAATATGATTTAAAATTGGTAAAACCGTAATTGACACCAAAATTGGTTTGGTGAAAATGTCTAATTTGCCCCCAACCAAATCAGATTTGGCTTGAGTCAAATTGGATTAAAATCAATTATGATCTTAGTATGACTAGGACTTCCTTCCCTATGTGGGACCCACATACTGTATGTGGGACCCACGTCCTGCCTAGGTGGGACCCAAATACTGTATGTGGGGCCCACGTCCTGCTTAGGTGGGACCACATACTGTATGTGGGATCCCCATCCCGATCGCCCTCCAGGCCACCTCACCCCTTTGCATGCGTGACACGTGGCGGAGCAGGACATCTCTTTTGCTTGCATGTGTGATATGTGGAGGGCTTGGACACCTCACACTCTTCCTGATGTCATCTATGACCTCATCTGCCTCATGAGGTCATCCATGACATCGTCCTTCAGGCCACCTCACCCCTTTGCATGCGTGACACGTGGCGGAGCAAGACACCTCTTTTTCTTGCATGTGTGATATGTGTCCTGGCAGAACACCTCATCGGACACCTCATAGGGACACCTCACCCTCTTCTTGGCCTATAAATAGGCCACCTCTCTTCCTTCTTCTTGACATGAAGAGCACCAGAGAAAGAGAGTGAGAGAAGAGAGTAGCTCTGAAGGTGAAAGCCCAAGAAGGAGTTTTTGTGCTGTGAAGGTCCATCTTCTTCCTTCTTCTCCCTTTCAGCCAACCTTCTGCCTTCCTGCGAGCTAGCACTCCCCGAGAAGCTGATCATTCCGGAGCTTCGCGTGGATGAGTCATCGAGGCCGGACGCTTGTGCGGCTGCAAAGCATTCTTGAAGGAACCTCCTTCTAAAGGTAAGAGATCTGATCTCTTTTATGGTTGAGATATGATCTCAATCTTCAAATCACAAGAAGTTGTGATTTATGCATATTTATTTGAATCACACAATCCTTGGGATCTGAGGGCTTCGTGATATTTGGTGTCAAAGCAAAGGATTAGTGGAGACTATCCTATTCCTGGGAACTCTCACGCGTGATCGTGTGACGAAGCGTGGCTCTCCACCCGGAGGCTCATATGATGAGTGCTTTGATAGGCACACGCGGGTGTCACCCTATGTATTGGGACTGAGCCTGCACCACATGTGATGTGCAGTTGAAGACTGTCTTTGACTAGTACCAGAGTCAAAATATCTAAAATATCAAGCATGTTTTGGGTTAAAATGTTTAACCCGTTCTTTCTGCATAAAATTTTCTGAAATTCATGCTTAGCCCTCTGCACGCACACCATCAAGAAGGCTCATTGCTTTCTTCCTCAGCATTGTCCACCATATCAAGAAGCTCCATGGCTCTACCGAGTTCACAAAAAAGAACTATCCCTTTTCAACTATGGATGGAGGAAGTGCTGAGTTACGCCCCGTTCGATGCGACTTTCGCAGCAGAATTCGAACGGAACGTCGTTCATCGCATGAACGCGCCTCAGATCGTAGAATTCAAAAAAATTTCTGGATCCAAATCCAGAAGATCTTTGAATTCATTAGGGAGAGGAGATTAGGATCTGAGGAAGGTTGATTAAGATTCATAAAACTGAAACTAAAATCAGAAGAAATTAATTTGAAGATCTCATCTTCAAAAATTCTGCAGGTGAAGAACACCGCAGCCTGATGATCTATCTAGGTTCCTATTTGAGCCACACAATTGTCCGGCCTCTACAGGTATCCACACGAGGATCTAATCATCTGAGATAGGGTCTTACCGGAGTGCTAACTCCTTGCAAAGACCTCTCATGACTATCATATAGATTAGAAGATAAAAATCTACAACATACCTCCTTAAAGAAGAATCCTTTCTTCTTCAACCTTACTCGCGATGGAGGAAGAGGAAGGAGGAACCTTGCACGTGGATCTTCCTTGCCTTGCTACTGTGGAAGAAGAGGAGGATGAAGACCCCTTGCTGCCATGGAGAAGGAGGAAGAAAGAAGAGGAGGCATGGAGAGGAAGAGGAGAGAATTAATTCATAACTTCTCCCTTGCTACCCTTTTATAGATTGGGATTAGGGCTCCACCTAATCTTATTAGGAGTATGGGACTATAACCAACCCTTGGATTAATGCCAAGTGTCCAATCCTTGTGCTCATAGATACATGACATGTGTCTATTTAATCAATTGATTAATTTTCTAATCACATTAGAATTCCTAATCTCGTTAGGAGAATTAATTGATTTGGAAGCATACATCCTACGACGCCATGTGGACTTTAAAGTCCGCATAGTGTGAACATAACTTAAGTCATATTCATCCTACGACGACATGTGGTCTTTAAAATCCGCACAAACCTTGGTTTAATCAAATTGACCCAATCATGAACCCAAATTAATTTGGGTCGAACTCAATTTGATTTGGCTCACTAAATCAGCCCAATTGCAATCCAATTGCAATCCAATTCCACTTAATTCTTCTTTCATTAACTCACTAACACTTAGTGGGTTAATTCAATCACCAATCATATTAATGATTGATTTCTATTATGATTCCAAATCACAATTATGATAGTCTGACTAATTAAATCCTCTATGTGTGTGACCCCATAGGTTCTATTCTGACTGGTAGTGAGAAATATTGAGATCTCCATCTCAATATCACTGAAACTCCTTTCAGTGGACTGAAACGATTTCAGTTCTACTCTTAGGGTTCAATGATCACCAAGTGAATGCCTTCGAGTCTCACAATCCACTAGTGACACCTAGCAGTATATGGTGGCAACCCAGCAGAATGGAATATCTGAACCTCTTGGTGCAATTAGCGTATGATACAGTTCCTCTATCATGGATCCCGACGTGACGGAGGTTATGGATATCTCGTCAAACCCCATCGTCTGTCATATGTCAAATTTATACGACTTCTAGTTCGAGATATAGAAAACTTTTTTCCAAAAACTTGGCCAGGAATTTATCGAACTCAGTCTCATAAATCACATAGGATCACTTCTAATCTATCAAGGTCGATAGATCCCATCTAGATGCAACCCTATTCCAAAATGAACCTACTGCAGCCAATTCGCACTACAAGGATTCGAATGACTAGGTCCCAAGTTTACATGCTCGTCAAACTACAGCAACCTCATAGTGAATAGCTGAGGCATCGCAGGTCAAAGGACCAGTCATACAACTGCAGCATAAATAGTCACTGACGAGTGGATAGACATCCATGTGACTACTATCTTTGGTCACGCTCAGTACCTTGTTCTCTAACAAGTACTTGCATAATCACTCCTGTGTCTCTACACCATGGACTCGAGACTCGTCTATCTGACTAAGTGATCTGTGCACTAATCTCAGCGGATCGATCACCGTCCCTTGTGATGGATCCATCGATCAGGAGCATTTAGAAATTAATCCCTAATGACACATGCCTCAAATTCTCAACTTCTTGAAATTATGTGTCATCATCTATTAATTTCTTGGACGATTCATGGACACATACAAACATGAATGAAAAATAAATTGTCCAATCTTATTTATTAACAAGTGTCAAATTACAAACTTATGCCCCAGATTACAAATATACGTCAGCCACGTTGGCTTCTAGGGCATACTTCTAATAATCTCCCACTTTCACTAAAGCCAATCAGACATATATTTAAGTCCCAATTTTTCAAGATGGACTTCTAATTTCTTCTAACTCAGCTGCTTAGTGAATGAGTCCACCACGTTATCAGTGGAGTCTACTCTCTGCACCTCTACATATTTCTTTTCGAGGTAGTCGTGAATTAGATGAAATCGCTGCTCTATGTGTTTGGACTTTTGGTGAGACCTCGGCTCCTTAGCCAGTGCTATGGCGCTGTTGTTGTCGCAGAAAAGGATTATGGCATCTGATGACATGACTCCTAGCTCTTCGACAAACTTCTTGTACCAGAACGCTTCCTTCGCAGCATCCGATGCAGCAATGTACTCTGCTTTCATGGTAGAATCTGCAATAATCGGTTGCTTGGAACTCTTCTAATTTACTGATCCTCCATTGCATAAGAATATATATCCTGATGTAGACTTTCTATCATCAGGGTCAGCCATGAAGTCTGAATCAGTATATCCTTCTACCTTTAACTCTGTGCCTCCCCCAAAGACCAAAAACAGATCCTTAGTCCTTCTCAAGTACTTAAGGATATTTTTCACAGCTATCCAATTCTCCTCGCCTGGATTTGACTGATATTTGCTCGTGACACTCACAGCATGTGCTATATCAGATCGAGTACATAGCATGGCATACATGAGGCTCCCTATTGCCGATGCATAAGGGATCCTACTCATGCGCTGAATCTCTTCACATGTTTTGGGGCACATCCTTTTGGAGAGATTTATCCCATGCCTTAGACGTAACAATCCCCTCCTAGAGTTTTCCATGCTGAACCTCTTCAGCACTTCCTCTATGTACATTTTCTATGATAGGCCAAGCATCCTCTTAGATCTATCTCTATAGACCTTAATCCCCAAAATATAAGATGCTTCACCTAGATCTTTCATGGAGAACTTCTTAGACAGCCATAACTTGACCGATGTGAGCATGGGAATATCATTCCCAATTAGGAGTATATCATCCACGTACAATACGAGAAATACTGTAGCCCTCCTACTGACCTTTTTGTACACACATGGTTCCTCTTCATTCTTGATGAAATCAAACGATTTGATCACATTATCGAAACGAGTGTTCCAACTCCGAGATGCTTGCTTTAGTCTATAAATGGATCTTTGCAGCTTGCAGACCTTGTGATCACCATCACTGGAAGTGAAACCCTGAGGCTGTTCCATATAAATATCTTCCTCAAGATATCCATTAAGAAAAGCAGTTTTCACATCCATCTACCATATCTCATAATCATGATAAGCTGCAATGGCAACAACGTTCGAATGGACTTCAGCATGGCTACCGGTGAAAAGGTATCTTGATAGTCAATGCCTTCGCGCTGACTATAACATTTTGCCACCAACCTTGCCTTATAGGTCTCTACCTTGCCATCCGAACCTATTTTTCTTTTGTAGATCTATTTACACCCAATAGGTACTATACCTTTAGGCGGATCTACTAAGGTCTATACTTGGTTGGAATGCATGGAGTCTATTTCTGACTTCATCGCATCCATCCATTTTTTGGAGTCGATGTCTAACATCGCTTCGTTATAGGTCTTGGGATCATTACTATGATCTCTTTCTCCCATGAGGAACTCTTCCTCTATTTCCTCTGTAAGCATACCTAAGTATCTTTCAGAAGGATGGGAGATCCTACTGGATCTACGAAGTGGACGAGGTTCTTCATGTATTGGCTCAATGTGAATAGGTTCACTAAGCTCAATTGCTCGTTGCTCTTCAGAGACTTTCTCTTCGAGCTCAATTTTTCTCCCACTGTCTCTATCGATGATTAACTATTATTCCAAGAAGATGGCATGTCGGCTCATAAATACTTTGTGATCTTCTGGGATGTAAAAATTGTATCCTAGCGACTCTTTAGAATATCCAATGAAACGAGCACCAATTGTCCTAGACTCTAGCTTGTCCGCCTGTTGTCGCTTGACTTGGGCTGGACATCCCCAAATCTTGAGATAACCAAGACTTGGTTTCTTACCATGCCATATCTCATACGGTGTGGTTGGAACGGACTTAGAGAAAACTCTATTCAATATATAGATAGCTGTAAGTAGGGCATCTTCCCACAAGAATAAGGGTAAGTCAGTGAAACTCATCATGGACCCGACCATATCCAATAGGGTCTTATTCCTCCTTTCTGACACTCCGTTGAGTTGAGGTGTTCCAGGAGGTGTCCATTGTAAAACTATACCATTTTGTTTGAGATAATCGCGAAACTCTCCACTAAGGTATTCTCCTCCTCGATCTGATCGAAGAACCTTAATGAGTTTTTCTGTCTGTTTTTCTACTTCAAATCTGAATTCTTTGAACCTTTCAAATGCTTCAGATTTATGTCTCATAAGATAGACATAACCATACCGTGAGAAATCATCGGTAAAAGTAATAAAGTAGAAAAATTGACCCCTAACCTACACATCGAATGGGCCACACACATTAGTGTGTACTAGGGCAAGTATTTCAGTGGACCTCTCCCTATGCCTACAAAGGGTAATTTGGCCATTTTTTCTTGAAGGCAGGATTCACAAATCGGATATGACTCAAAAGTCAATGAACTCAAAAGCCCATGTTTCTCCAATTTGTTAATTCTGTCTTCTCCTATATGACCAAGTCTGAGGTGCCATAAATACTTTTGATTTATCTCATCTCTAGATCTTTTTGATCCTATGGTACTCACTGTATGCTCAGATACGTTCACAGATACATCTATATGTAAGTGATAGAGACCGTCAATCATAAAACCACGTCCAAACAGTTTATTTCGTAAATAAACAGAAATGTAGTCTTTATTGAAATTGAATTCATAATGTTCCTGTGCTAGATAATATACAGAAATCAGATTTCTTCTAGCACTAGGTACAAAATAACAATCTCTAAGTATCAAACTAAATCCTAACGGTAAATGTAAAGGGAATGTGCCCACAGCAACAGCAGCAACTCTTACTCCATTGCCAACCCTTAGGGTTACCGCACCTTCCGAAAGCCTTCTACTTTTCTTTAGACCCTGCATGGTAGTGCACAAGTGAACACTAGAACCAGAGTCTATAACCCAACTGGAAATAGAAGAAACAGTTAGATTAGTTTCAATAATGAGCATATTAGACATACCTTCAGAAGGCGTGTCACCCTTCTTGCTCTTTATGTTTTCCATGTAGATAGGACAGTTCCTCTTCCAATGGTCGTCTTCATTGCAATGGAAATATTTTCCTTTGGGTTCGGCCTTCTTCTTAGGAACTTCCTTTTTTGGCTTTTTCTCGGTCTTCTGCTTCTTCGCAGGCTTCTTCTCTTCCCAGTAGACTTTCTCTTGGAAGTAGAAGCTAGCTCAGCAGCGAGAACTGTGCCCCTTGAACCTTTCAAGGCTCCCTCAGTTGTCACCAACATATTTAACAATTCAAGCTTGGTGCATTCAATTTTTTTATATGGTAGTTTACAATAAACTACCCATATGAAGATGGCAACGATTGTAGCATCAAATCCGTTTGCAAATCCTTGTGCATGGTCATGCCAAGCTTCTCAAGCTCCTCAAGATCCTTGATCATGGTCAAACCATGTTCATGGACAGACTGCCCATCACGTATCTTGGCTTTGAAGAGCCGCTTGGACACTTCAAATCTTGCTGCGCGACTTTGTTCACCATACAACTCTTGTAGGTGATCAAGTATGTCCTTAGCAGTCTTCATGCTCTCATACTGGCATTGCAATTCGTTGGACATGGATGCCAAAATGTAGCACCTAAAACCATTTTGCATGCGTCTCACGCTGCTCATTGGTTACACGGGTTGGTAACACCGGAAGTTCATGGTCAAGAACATAAGCTATCTTTTCGCAACTCAAGACAATCTTCAAGTTGCGGAGCTAATCTTTATAGTTTGGTCCGGTCAACCTATTGTTTTCTAAAATTCGAACTATCGAGTTGGAAGCCATTGACATCTGTAGAGAGTAAAGATTCTAATTAGAAATTTGTATTTGACATTAATTTGTTTTAGGAACTTTTAAAACAAAATTGGATCAAATCCTTCCACTATTTCTCGGATCTCTCACACTCTCCTGGTAAAGATACGAAAACCTGCGACTTAGGATTTCGAGTGGGGTGCTGCGGTCCCACCAATCTACATGTCACCTCACCTAACAGTTATTGGAGACACATAGACGATGAGTGTGCAACTTTTGTACAATGCTTCGTAAGCATATTGAGCTAACCTGGTCTCCAAGTCATAAGGACCTCACCTAACAGTTATTGGATCCGTTCCTTGGTTAAGTCAGACCCACCGTATATTCCGCGAAAATAAAGCTGTGATTGGATCCTCACCTAACAATTATTGGAGCCCAACCCCACCTTTACCCCCACAACATCTCATGTTAATAGAGAGGTCCAATCCTCCGATGCAACTAGCCCACTGTATCCAACCGAGACTAATCAACGCCGGAAAGATCTTAACAACTCTACTACGGTGGAAGACCAATCGACTTAATATTGGGTAATCAGATCTTAATGATTCCAACTTTGAGCTTTCCATAGGAGGTAATCGATCAATTAGCCAGGTAAGCAGGTGGGAGGCTCCCCTTACTCAGAGAGTAAGGTCCTAATTAAGTAACCACCTTTGAGCTTGCCTAGACACTAATTAGATCAATTAATCAAATATGACTAGCTCAATGTATCGTTCACTCTCGATTGATTTAGGAAGGTTTTAGGTCTCTTGTGATTTACATCTAATGTAACCATCTACACCATACCATATGTTATTCGATTTACATCTTATGTAAATGTCACATTGGTTCAGGTTTACATCCTATGTAATTATCAAATCCTTTCATATATTATGTGATTACATCTTATGTAAATGACATAATTGTTTCAGTTTACATCGTATGTAAATGTCCTATTGTTTAAGGGTTTTATTTACATCTCATGCAAATAAATTTTTGTTTAACTAATACATACATCTCATGCATACATTATTTTAAACATAACCTTAAACAAGTATGAACATTATGATTACCATATGCATCTCATGTATATTTTCAGATCTGAAATTTTAAACCTATTACGCTATTCTCTGGATTTCAGATCATGCATTACTTGATTTAAAACATTGTAATCTAATTGCAACTCTAAAATAATTTGCAAGATCATAGCAAATAAAAATCTGCATGCTGAAAATTTCAGCAACCTGAAATTTCAGCATGCAGAAAATCCAGCAAGCATAATTCCTTTAAAAATTAGATTAAAAATATGGTAATCAATCCTTAGGTCCTAATCATGCTTCCTAGAACCATGGCTCTGATACCACTGCTGAGTTACGCCCCGTTCGATGCAACGTTCGCAGCGAAATTCAAATGGGACGTCGTTCATCGCATGAACGCGCCTTGGATCGTAGAATTCAAAAAATTTTCTGGATCCAAATCCAGAAGATCTTTGAATTCATTAGGGAGGGGAGATTAGGATCTGAGGAAGGTTGATTAAGATTCATAAAACTGAAACTAAAATCAAAAAAAATTAATTTGAAGATCTCATCTTCAAAAATTCTGCAGGTGAAGACACCGCAGCCTGATGATCTATCTAGGTTCCTATTTGAGCCACACAATTGTCCGGCCTCTACAGGTATCCACACGAGGATCTAATCATCTGAGATAGGGTCTTATCAGAGTGCTAGCTCCTTGTAAAGACCTCTCATGACTATCATATAGATTACAAAATAAAAATCTGCAACATACCTCCTTAAAGAAAAACCCTTTCTTCTTCAACCTTGCTCGCGATGGAGGAAGAGGAAGGAGGAGCCTTGCACGTGGATCTTCCTTGCCTTGCTACCGTGGAAAAAGAGGAGGATGAAAACCCCTTGCTGCCGTGGAGAAGGAGGAAGAAAGAAGAGGAGGCGTGGAGAGAAAGAGGAGAGAATTAATTCCTAACTTCTCCCTTGTTATCCTTTTATAGATTGGGTTTAGGGCTCCTCCTAATCTTATTAGGAGTATGGGACTATAACCCACCCTTGGATTAATGCCAAATGTCCAATCCTTGTGCTCATAGATGCATGACATATGTCTATTTAATCAATTGATTAATTTTCTAATCACATTAGGATTCCTAATCTCATTAGGAGAATTAATTGATTTGGGAGCATGCATCCTACGACGCCATGTGGACTTTAAAGTCCGCATAGTGTGAACATGACTTAAGTCATATTCATCCTACGACGACATGTGGTCTTTAAAATCCACACAAACCTTGGTTTAATCAAATTGACCCAATCATGAACCCAAATCAATTTGGGTCGAACCCAACTTGATTTGGCTCACTAAATCAGCCCAATTGCAATCCAATTGCAATCCAATTCCACTTAATTCTTCTTTCATTAACTCATTAACACTTAGTGGGTTAATTCAATCATCAATCATATTGATGATTGATTTCTATTATGATTCCAAATTACAATTATGATAGTCTGACTAATTAAATCCTCTATGTGTGTGACCGCATAGGTTCTATTCTGACTGGTAGTGAGAAATATTGAGATCTCCATCTCAATATCACTGAAACTCCTTTTAGTGGACTGAAACGATTTCAGTTCTACTCTTAGGATTCACTGATCACCAACTGAATGCCTTCGAGTCTCACAATCCACTAGTGACACCTAGCAGTATATGGTGGTAATCCAGCAGAATGGAATATCTGAACCTCTTGGTGCAATTAGCGTATGATACAGTCCCTCTATCATGGATCCCGACGTGACGGAGGTTATGGATATCTCGTCAAACTCCATCGTCTGTCATATGTCAAATTTATACTACTTCTAGTTCGAGATATGAAAAACTCTTTTTCCAAAATACCTGGCCAGGAATTTATCGAACTCAGTCTCATAAATCACATAGGATCACTCCTAATCTATCAAGGTCGATAGATCCCATCTAGATGCAATGCTATTCCAAAATGAACCTACTGCAGCCAATTCGCACTACAAGGATTTGAATGACTAGGGCCCAAGTTCACATGCTCGTCAAACTACAGCAACCTCACAGTGAATAGCTGAGGTATCGCAGATCAAAGGACCAGTCATACAACTGCAGCATAAGTAGTCACTGACGAGTGGATAGACATCCACGTGACTACTATCTTTGGTCACGCTTAGTACCTTATTCCCTAACAAGTACTTAAATAATCACTCCAGTATCTTTACACCGTGGACTCGAGACTCGTCCATCTGACTAAGTAATTTGTGCACTAATCTCAGCGGATCGATCACCGTCCCTCGTGATGGATCCATCGATCAGGAGCATTTAGAAATTAATCCCTAATGACACATGCCTCAAATTCTCAACTTCTTGAAATTATGTGTCATCATCTATTAATTTATTGGACAATTCATGGACACATACAAACATGAATGAAAAATAAATTGCCCAATCTTATTTATTAATAAGTGTTAAAGTACAAATTTATGCCCTAGATTATAAATATACGTCAGCCACGTTGGCTTCTAGGGCATACTTCTAACAAGAAGGGCCAGAAATGTTGCAGCCTCTCCTGCAAAAGAGATACCACTATTTCTTATTCTGAGAATGCATCTTCACTTAGAAGAAGGCTTGGAACAACCCCATGGAAGAAACAAACTCATGGAGTCTCAAAAGCAAAAGAACCTAACGATCAACCTCCAAGCGTTGGGGATGAGTTGGGTTGGCACAAACTGGTATTAGGCCAGAAGTTTGGCAAAAGAATGAGTAAAATCAGAAGTCTTAGCCCTACCCTCAATGTTTCCTCATAGAGGGTGAGCTGATCCTCCTTATTTGATGTCACCCGGTTGGAAGGACCAGGCAAATCTAGAGGAAATACTTGAGGAATGAAGAACTTGGATCAGATCCATGCCAAGTCGAGCTCTCTAAGACCTTTCTCTTTGTGTCTGAGCCTCAGTTGGCCTTGGAAGAGATCACACTCGAGAAAATAGTGGCTCAGTCAGGAGACCCTTTGTTGCCCAAGGTAACAACCCAAGAGGGGGGGTGAATTGGGTTTTTCTAAATTTTTGGTGCTTTAAAAGTTTTCTTAGTTAAGTGCGGTGGATGCTTTCTTAAATTATTTGAATGAATTAAACTAGAGCAAAGATGAAAGATAATGCAAGAATAAGCATAAGAACAAGCACAACACAAACACAACGATATATAGTGGTTCGGTGCACCCCAAGTCACCTACGTCCACTCCCCAAGCGTTCCCTTGGAAATTTTACTATAACCTCTCGGATTACAGTAGGATTGTTTTTCGGGCTCACAATCCAAAACCTTTACAATTGGTTTTTCGGAATCACCAATAAACCTAACTGTTGATTTTACGGGCTCACCAACAACCTACGTTGGTTTTACGGGTTAACCAACAACCTACGTTGGTTTTACGGGCTTACCAACAACCTACGTTGGTTTTACGGGCTTACCAACAATCTACGTTGGTTTTACGGGCTTACCAACAACCTACAATATTGGTTTTACGGGCTTACTAACAAACCTTACAACAAGAATAAAGAACAAGGATCTAAAGCTCCTAAATGAGCAAATAAAATAATTATAAGCAACAAAGAAGAGTTTAGAATATAGTTATCGCTTTAATAAAGATCTTCTCTTTTTTGTCAAGATTGCTTCACTCTTCAAGGATTGGTGGAGCTCTTAATGTCTCTTGGAATCTGCTCAACCACTTTCTTTTGGCTCTTGAATGAAACAATTGAATGAAGCTTGCCTTGCTAGGATTTTCTCTTGAATGGACTTGATGATTTTCAATCCTCTGATGAATATTCCCTCTTAAATACTCCTCCAACCTCCAAATAAACCTTCCTGACCGTTGGATTGAAGAAACTAGCTGTTTATAGCCATTGGGAGCTTAAAAAATAATTCTGCACAACTAGCCGTTGAGCTGTCAGTCGTGCTCGGGTCGACCCCAATTCTGCTCGGGTCGACCCCAACTCTTCTGGGGTCGACCCTCTCAGAAAATCCAGAGACCATGTTTTCTGCGTTTCTGGCTGGGGTCGGCTCCAACATTTCTGGGGTCGGCCCCACTGGGGTCAGCTCCAATATTTCTGGGGTCGGCCCCACTGAGGTCAACTCCAACATTTCTAGGGTCGGCCCCACTGGGGTCAGCCCCAATTTTCTGGGGTCGGCTCCGCTACAGTGTTTTCAGGAAACATAATTTTTGCATTGGAAGCTTGGGGTCGACTCTGGCTTCTCAAGGGTCAGCTCCACTGGGGTCGGCTCCACTTTCCTTGGGGTCGACCCAACCTTGTGCCACTTGACGCCAACTTGTGCCATTTGAGCTCCAAACCTCTCTAAATGTTTAGGGGTCGACTCCAACTCTATCCCAAGTGCTCTTGAGTTGATTTTACGCCCCGTGCCGAGTGTGCCACTTCGTGCCAATGTGTGCCAAATGTGCCAGGGTCGGCTCCAAACCTCTTGGAGTTAGACTTGCACATAAGATCAATAAAACATATTCCAAGTAAATTACGATGCATGGCACAGTAGAGTTTCATACCCTTAATAGCAGAAATTACCGAATTGCCCTTTTAGGTATTTTTAACGTAAAACCTTGTCAAAATAGATTGTTAAGCTTTCTACCATTCTCTATTACAAATTTATCTCGTTTATCAATTCTTGATAGTAGTTTTGACCATATATTCCTAATGTATCATGAATGTATCAGTGTCTAACGGCTATTTTTCAAAAGAAACTGTTTAAATAGCCAGAGTAAACAGTAGTAGACGAGAAGAGAGTTACTCCATCTGTGCATTAAGTGGTTTCCAACTACCAAGTGTTCATTGAGAGAAAAGACAAGCAAAAGAAGGAAGAAATGCATTCAATACATTCCTAGAAGTCTCTCCTTCGCATTCAAGGCTCTTCTTCTGACATCAAATCTTTAGTGCACTCAAAGAGGAGACTCAGAGTTCGAGAAGCCCTTTCTTCCTCTTCCGAAATCTGTTTGAGGGCTTCTAACTTTACTCTATTCATATTGATTCATATTTGCTTTTTAAGAAGCTTTCTTTGTATCTTTTCCTAAATTGTTTTCTTACTTGATTCAATCAGAGGTTGTAAGGTTTGTTGGTGACCCAAAGATAAAACTGTTGGGGCAGCGACTGTGCCAGAAGCCACTCACACCGGCACCACCACCAACGTCGGACAAGCAAAGAGAGAATAAACGGATAAGCACTCTCTCGCTCCCTCGACACCGGACTCAAGGATCACCTCTTCGCTCCACTACGAAGGGCAAAAGATTACCCCTGGTATCAATGGGGTAAAACACTTGAGCACCGCAGCGGATTATCAAATTAAAGGAAGAAGAAGGAAGAAAATAGCAAAGCAAACACAAAGATGTAACGAGGTTCGGCTACAAGTAGCCTACGTCCTCCACCGCTCTAAATCTCACTTAGGATGAACTGATTACAGAGATAGCGCACACCCGAACGATCACAAGCGATCGCTCTACAAGAGATTCACATAGAATTCCCTTTGCACAAGAAGAAGGATCCCAATCCTCTTCTTCTCTAGAACCCTAGCCTCACAAAACAAACAAGAGTCTCTCTCAAAAATATTGGAATCATCATCTCTAGGGCTCTCATGAGTCCTATATATAGTCTCAAGACCTTCAGATGATCATAGCCGTCGAAACGCCACCAAAAACACCAAAGAAAACTCGTCCGTATGATTTCCCGTGAGCCCGAGTCGACTCGGCTGTAGTTCGAGTCGACTCTGGCACGTCTGGACAAATCCTAGTATAACTGGCACGATCTCGAGTCGACTCGACTGTAGCTCGAGTCGACTCGACGATGCTTCGAGTCGACTCGACCAACCTTCGAGTCGACTCTTACAGTCCAGACAGAAATATGGTTTTTCTCAGTCTTCTGGCTTTTCTCCTCCGGGTCGACTCGACGAGCCTCGAGTCGACTCGGCTGTTCCCGAGTCGACTCGACTGTAGCTCGAGTCGACTCTGAAGTCTGCCAGACAGAACTATGCAGAATTGATTCTCCTTCAATTCTCTTCATCACCAATGGTCTCCACATACCCCAACAATCTCCCACTTGGAGACCTTGGGTATATCCTCTTGTTGTTTGGCTCTCCTCTGTGCTCCCACTGAAAATGAATCATCCTAGTGAGATAGGTACGATGCCTCCTCAACGTCTTCAAGCATGAAGACCAGCAGAAGCTGAACAACTCCTCAGCTTCTCCACCGTGACGACCTTCGTCAACATATCTGCAGGATTCTGACTTGTATGAATCTTCTCCAACTTGACGAGTCCCTGCTCGAGCAATGACCTCACGAAGTGGTACCGTATGTCAATATGCTTCGTCCTCGAATGGAAAGCTGAATTCTTCGCCAGATGAATTGCACTTTGACTGTCTGAATATAACATGCAATCCTTCTGCTCCTTCCCAAGTTCCTTCATCAAGCCCTGAAGCCATATTAGTTCCTTGCACGCCTCTGTGGCTGCCACATACTCCGCCTCTGTAGTCGACAATGCAACAACTGGTTGCAACCTGGAAATCCAACTGACGGCTCCACTGCCCAAGGTGAACAAGTACCCCGTCGTGCTCCTCCTGCCGTCCAAGTCTCCTGCCATGTCTGAGTCCACAAAGCCCTGTAACCGGATCTCAGAACCTCCATAGCACAATGACATGTGCTCCGTGCCTCTCAGATACCTCAGTATCCATTTGACCGCGCGCCAATGCTCCAAGCCTGGGCAGCTCATGAAGCGACTCACAACTCCCACTGCTTGAGCAATGTCTGGTCTCGTACACACCATAGCGTACATCAAGCTTTCCACCGCCGATGCATACGGGATTTTTGACATATTGAGCTCCTCCACCCGTGTCTTCGGACTTTGCCCTTTTGAAAGCTTTAAGTGGGCACCCAGCGGTGTGCCAACAGGTTTGGCACCCTCCATGCAGAATCTCCTGAGTACTCGGCTGATGTACTCCGCCTGAGATAGTCTGAGAATATGTTTAGACCTATCTCTGCTGATCCGCATCCCAAGGATCTGTTTCGCTGCTCCTAGATCCTTCATTGCAAATTTTCTTGACAGCTTCAGCTTCAATTTTGCAATCTCATGCATGCTAGCTCCTGCAACTAACATGTCATCAACATATAATAGCAAGATAAGGTAAGATGTGCTGAAGTCCCGGAAGTAGCAACAGTGATCCTCCTGACATCTCCTGTATCCTATCTCAAGCATGTAACTATCGAACTTGAGATACCATTGCCTGGGCGCCTGTTTCAAACCATATAGGCTTTTCTTCAATTTGCAAACTAAGTCACCCATGCCAGCTGCAATGTATCCCTCCGGCTGCTGCATATATATCTCCTCATCGAGATCTCCGTGGAGAAAGGCCGTCTTCACATCAAGCTGCTCTAAGTGAAGATCCTCTACTGCCACCATGCTCAGCACCGCCCGAATAGAACTCATCTTGACTACAGGAGAAAAGATGTCCGTGAAGTCGATACCTGCTCTCTGCTGAAATCCTTTTACAACCAGCCTGGCCTTGTATCGCTTCTTCCCATTCTGCTCTTCCTTCAGCCTGTAAACCCATTTGTTTGACAGTGCTTTCTTCCCCTTGGACAGATCCACCAAATCCCACGTTTGATTCTGCTCCAATGACTCCATCTCATCATCCATAGCCAACTCCCACTCCTCCCTGGTATCAACCTCCAATGCCTCCGTGAAGCATTCAGGTTCGCCATTATCTGTGAGCAGCAAATAACTAAGAGTCCCATCATACCTTTGAGGAGGCTTTCCGTGAGTACTACGAGTGGACCTTCTTAGTTGTGGAGAGGGTGCTAAAACTTCAGGTTCTTGCTCTGACTGAGTCTTCTGACCAGAATTTGTAGACTCCTCTTCAGGATCCACAAAACACGGCTCAACAGGTTTTGTTTCTGATTCAGTGCTCTGCTGCATTTTCTCATTGAATACCACATCATTACTACGAATGATCTTCCTGTGTTCGGGATCCCAAAGCCGATACCCAAACTATTGACCTCCATATCCAACGAAAATGCACTTCTTTGATTTGGCGTCTAGTTTGCTTCTTTGACTGGAATCAACATGGACATAACTGGTACAACCGAATACTCGTAAGTGCGCCAAATCAATCTTCTTCGCTGTCTATGCTTCCTCAGGAATTCCAAATTCAAGTTTCTTTGATGGCCCTCTATTGATCAAGTAGGCAGCAGTGTTAACTGCTTCCGCCCAAAACTGCTGTGGCAATCCAGCATGTATCCTCATACTCCTGGCACGCTCATTAATTGTTCTGTTCATCCTTTCAGCAACTCCATTTTGTTGTGGTGTTCCTGGAACTGTCCTCTGCCTGACAATCCCAGCCTCTGCACAGTAGTCCTCAAACTCCTTGCTACAATACTCACCACCGTTGTCCGATCTCAGGCATTTCAACCTCCTTCCTGTCTCAAGTTCTACCATCGCTTGCCATCTCCTGAAGACCCCAAATACCTCTGACTAGTGCTTCAAGAAGAACACCCAAAGCTTCCTGGTAGCATCATCAATAAAAGTAACATAGTACTGAGATCCACCAATGGAAGAAACCGGTGCAGGCCCCCACACATCCGTGTGCACGAGATCTAGCTTTTCTTGCTTCCGAGGTTTACCTTCTTTGTTGAATGAAACACGCTTCTGCTTTCCGAGAACACAATCCTCACAGAAGTCCATCTCAACACTCCTGAGACCCTGCAGCTTTCCCAAGTGGTGCATCACCTCCAGTCCCTGATAACTCATGTGCCCTAGTCTGCAATGCCATAACTTGGCGTCCACATCTGCTGCAACAACTCCAATAGAGTTCTCCGTGCCGTTGGCGACATAAAGTGTCCCAACCTTCTTGCCACTAGCCACCGTCAACGAACCCCTGGATATCTTCCACTGATCAGCTGTGAAAGTAGTCTTGTACCCCTGGCTCGCCAACTGTCCAACAGAAATCAGATTCCTCTGCAGTTGAGGCACGTGCCGTACGTCCTAAAGCTCAAGTAAAGATCCAGAAATCAACTTCACTTCCGCGCTTCCCCTTCCTTGTATGGTGCAAGGCTCTCCATCCCCTAGGTAGACTTTGCCGAAGTCTCCCTTCTCATATCCTCCAAGAAGCTTCCGTTGGGATGTAGCATGGAAAGACGCGCCCGAGTCTATCACCCAAGACTCGTCACAGGTAGATAAAGATAGAACGAGGGCATCCATGTCACCGTCTTCAGCAAGATTTGCCAGATCCTTGTTGACTCCTTCGGTGTGGTCGCCTTGCTTCCCTTTAGGAGATTTGCAGTCCCTCCTAAAGTGCCCCGTCTTTCCGCAGTTCCAGCACTTCGCTCCCTTGTTCTGAGGTGCTCGAGACCTGCTGGATCTCGACTTCAAGTCGCTTCGAAATCGACCGTCCTTCTTTTGTCTTCCCCGGTCAGAGGTGTTTAGTGCACTTCCAGACGACTCCGTAGCTCCAGAAGATTTTCTTCTTGCTTCTTCACT
This sequence comes from Phoenix dactylifera, assembly GCF_051530095.1. Taxonomy (NCBI): domain Eukaryota; kingdom Viridiplantae; phylum Streptophyta; class Magnoliopsida; order Arecales; family Arecaceae; genus Phoenix; species Phoenix dactylifera. The sequence goes on along the minus strand of NC_143193.1, from coordinate 32,287,441 downwards.
CAGAAGCACTCCCACAACGTCATCAAAAATCAACTTCCCCGTCGCCGAAGAGTTGCTCACCGCCATCGCCAGGCCCTCCCAGCTATCAGGCAATCCGGAGAGGATTAACAATGCCCGAATCTCATCGTCAAAACTAATCTCCACTGACTCCAACTGGGCCGTGAGTCCATTGAACTCGTTGAGGTATTCTGCTACGCTGCCGCCATTTTTCATACGAAGATTAAACAACCTCTTCATGAGAAATACCTTGTTTGATGCTGAGGGTTTCTCGTACATCCGTGACAATGTTGCCATCAACTCCATCGTCGTCTTCTCGTTTTTGATGTTGAATGCCACTTGAGATGCAAGTGACAATCTAATGGTGCCGAGCGTCTTCCGATCGAGGACCTCCCAGTCTTCATCGGACATCTTCTCTGGTTTCTTCGCTTTGCCTCCAAGAGGTAAATAGAGATCCTTCTGGTAAAGGTAATCCTCTATTTGCATCTTCCAAAACCCGAAGTTCGTGCCATTGAACTTCTCAATTCGCAACTTCCCTTCATCCGCCATCGCAGAATACCAATAGCTCTGATACCACTTGTTGGGGCAGCGACTGTGCCGGAACCCACTCATACTGGCACCACCACCAACGTCGGACAAGCAAAGAGAGAATAAACGGATAAGCACTCTCTCGCTCCCTCGACACCAGACTCAAGGATCACCTCTTCGCTCCGCTACGAAGGGCAAAAGATTATCCCTGGTATCAATGGGGTAAAACACTTGAGCACCGCAGCGGATTATCAAATTAAAGGAAGAAGAAGGAAGAAAATAGCAAAGCAAACACAAAGATGTAACGAGGTTCCGCTACAAGTAGCCTACGTCCTCCACCGCTCCAAATCTCACTTAGGATGAACTGATTACAGAGATAGCGCACACCCGAACGATCACAAGCGATCGCTCTACAAGAGATTCACATAGAATTCTCTTTGCATAAGAAGAAGGATCCTCTTCTTCTCTAGAACCCTAGCCTCACAAAACAAACAAGAGTCTCTCTCAAAAATATTGGAATCATCATCTCTAGGGCTCTCATGAGTCCTATATATAGTCTCAAGACCTTCAGATGATCATAGCCGTCGAAACGCCACCAAAAACACCAAAGGAAACTCGTCCGTATGATTTCCCGTGAGCCCGAGTCGACTCGGCTGTAGTTCGAGTCGACTCTAGCACGTCTGGACAAATCCTAGTATAACTGGCACGATCTCGAGTCGACTCGACTGTAGCTCGAGTCGACTCGACGATGCTTCGAGTCGACTCGACCAACCTTCGAGTCGACTCTTACAGTCCAGACAGAAATATGGTTTTTCTCAGTCTTCTGGCTTTTCTCCTTCCGGGTCGACTCGACAAGCCTCGAGTCGACTCGGCTGTTCCCGAGTCGACTCGACTGTAGCTCGAGTCGACTCTGACAGTCTGCCAGACAGAACTATGCAGAATTGATTCTCCTTCAATTCTCTTCATCACCAATGGTCTCCACATACCCCAACAAAAACCAACGGTGTAAGGGTTTGATTGTGATCCCGGGAAAACAATCAGGTGGTTCTAGTCGGTGAGCCTGTGAAAATCGACCGAGTTCGTTGTAATCTCGCAAAAACAACAAGTTGGGTTGTGAGCTTGTAAAACAACCGGCTGTAATCCAAGGGATTATAGTGAACTCCCAAGTGAAGCTTGGGGAGTGGACGTAGGAGCAAGGGTTGGCTCCGAACCACTATAAAATTTTCTTGTGTTTGCATTGGCTATTTGTCTTTTCCAATCTCCTCATCAAGTAGCTTAATTAACCTACTTGCATTAGATTTAATTATTTATTAATCAAGTTTTAATTGATCGAGAATTAATCAAAACCCAATTCACCCCCCCCTCTTGGGTTGTCTCCTTGGGCAACAAGTGGTATCAGAGCCGGAGCTCTTATATTAAAAGAGTAAAAGATTAAAATGACAACCACTTTTGGATATTCTCTTAGTGAGGGGCAATCCACCAATAGGCCTCCATTTTTCAATGGAACTAACTACACCTATTGGAAGGCTAGAATGAGGATATTTATCGAAGCTCAAGACTATGATGTTTGGAGCATCATAGTTAATGGACCATATTTTCCTTCTATCTATGTAGATAATATTACTATACCCAAGCTTGAAAAAGATTGGGATGATAGTGATAGAAGGAAGGCACAACTAAATGCCAAAACAATGAATGTACTTTATTGTGCCTTAGACCATAATGAATTTAATAGAATCTCTACTTGCAATTCTGCAAAAGAGATATGGGATAGACTTGAAGTGACCCACGAGGGCACGAATCAAGTCAAGAAATCTAAAATAAACATGCTAGTTCATAAGTATGAACTGTTTAAAATGGAATCTAATGAAATCATCACTTGCATGTTCACTAGATTTACTGATATTGTTAACGGCTTAAAAAGCCTTGGCAAAAGTTATACTAACAGTGACCTTGTCAGAAAAATTCTTCGATCTTTACCAAGATCATGGGAAGCCAAGGTAACGGCAATCCAAGAAGCTAAAGACTTGAACAAGCTGTCACTCGAGGAGCTCCTTGGATCTTTGATGACACATGAGCTCACAATGAAGCAACACAGTGAAAAAGAATCCTCCCACAAGAAAAAGGTAATTGCCCTTAAGTCTACTTCTTCTAACAAGAATCCCTCTTGCAGTAGCAGCAGTGAAGAAGAAGACAATGAGGGAGATGAAGATGAGGCTCTTCTCGTGCGAAAGTTCAGAAGATTCATCAACCGAAAGAAGTCCTTTCATCAGAAGAGAGGTTCCTCAAGTTCCTACAACAAGGATAAAGATAAGAAAAGCGAAAGTGAGGGAATCGGATGCTATGAATGCAAGAAGCCGGAACATTTTAGAATCGACTGTCCCCTGCTGAAGAAGGGCAGCAAATACAAGAAGAAGAAAGCTCTTGTCTCCACTTTGACAGACTCCGATCAATCATCATCATCATCGGATGAGGAACAAGAGGAAAAAGCAAATATTTGTTTTATGGCGAATGAAAATGAGGTAATATCTGAAACAAATTTAAATTTTACTTTTGATGAATTGTATGATGCTTTTAATGAACTAATGGATGAATATAAGACAATAAACCTTAAAAATAAAGAATTGAAGCTAACTAATCAATCTTACACTCATAAGTACGATAAATTAATTAAGGATAAGGACTCTATCATCAAAGAAAACTTAGAACTTAAAACAAGCAACCAATTGCTAACTCAAAAAACTAATACTTTAATTAAAGATAACGAAAGACTAATTAAGAAAGTTTCAGAACTTAAAAACAGTAACCGAACTCTAAAAGATAACCTTACAAAAGATCTAAATTTACTAAAAATAGAAAAACTGAACTTAACAAAAGAACTTTAAAAATATAAACCTATAGTTGAAAAGTTTACCTTTAGTTCTGAAAAACTAGAAATGATTCTTAATAGTCAAAGAAAAGTATTTAATAAAGTCGGTTTAGGGTATAAGCCTAACAACAAGTAAAAATTTCTTAAAAACTTTTTTTGTAAAAGCCGGAAAAAGTAAAACCAAAAATGTAACTTATTTTTGTTATGGTAAAGTAGGACATATAGCAAAAGTATGTAACCACAAAAAAACTGAAGTTAAAAGAAAGATTAAAAAGATTTTGGTTCCAAAAGGAACCAACATTACTAACCTTGAAGGACCCAAGAAAACTTGGGTACCTAAAACTGTATAATTTTCTTGTGTAGGAGTGTCTTGAAGCTAAGATCAACAAACACTGTTGGTACTTGGATAGTGGTTGCTCAAGACACATGACGGGTGATAAGGAGCAATTATTTATCCTAGAGCCTAAAAAGGGAGGTGCGGTGACTTTTGGAGACAACAACCAAGGTCACATCATTGGTATAGGTAAAATACAAATCACTCCTTCAACCTTCATTGATAATGTACAGTTTGTAGATGGTCTTAAGCATAACTTACTTAACGTTAGTCAATTATATGATAGAGGTTTTGTTGTTCTGTTTAAGCCATCTTTATGCATCATAACCAACTCAATTGACAATAGCTTAATATTCAAAGGAATAAAACGTGGCAATGTTTATGTAGTAGATCTTGAAGATCTCGCCAAATATAGCCGTTGCTTAGTAGCTAGTGATTCTAAAGTCAATGATGCAAGTTGGTTATGGCACCGAAAATTAGGTCATGCAAGTATGGATACAATATCAAAATTAGTTAAAAGAGATTCTGTGATTGGTTTGCCAAAGCTAAAATTTGAGAAAAATAAAATTTGTGAAGCATGTCAATATGGCAAACAATCTAGAAGTTCCTTTAAATCCATAAATTGTGTCTCTACTACTAGACCCCTTGAACCACTTCATATGGATCTTTTTGGACCAACTAAAACCACAAGCCTTGGTGGAAACAAGTATGGTCTTGTCATTGTAGAAGATTTTTCTAGATACACATGGGTCATGTTTTTAGCTCATAAAGATGAAGCATTTTCAGTATTTAAGAAATTTCATAAGGAAGTAACTAACTCAAGAAATGCTTCAGTTATAGCTATTAGGAGTGATCGTGGAACGGAATTTGAAAATCATCTATTTGATGAATTCTGTAGTAAAAAGGGAATAACTCATAATTTCTCTACACCTAGGACACCACAATAAAATGGAGTTGTGCAAAGAAAGAATAGAACCCTAGAGGAAATGGCTAGGACCATATTGTGTGAAAGTGACCTTCCAAAGTATTTTTGGGGAGAAGCCATTAACATATCATGTCATATATTAAATAGAGTTCTATTAAGACCAATTATAAAGAAAATACTTTACGAACTTTGGAGAGATAGAAAGCCCAAAGTAAACTACTTTCATGTGTTTGGATGTAGGTGTTTCATTCATAATAATGGCAAAGATAACTTAGGTAAATTTGATTCCAAATCTAATGAAGGTATCTTTTTGGGATATTCTACATCAAGTAAGGCTTATAGAGTCTTCAACAAAAGAACCCTTGTTATTGAAGAATCCATCCATGTTGTTTTTGATGAGTCTAATGATGCTTCCTCCAGCAAGAGAGTAGTATTTGATGATGATGCAGGAATAATTGAAGAAAAGATGGATCACATGACTCTACAAGAGGATGAACCCAAACAAGTTGAAGAAACTACAACAAGCCAAGATGTAATTGCCGAACATGGGCTTACACAGGCTTAGAGGTATGCTCACGGTCATCCTAAAGAGTTAATCTTAGATGATCCATCTCAACCTGTTAGAACTAGAGCCTCTCTTAGAAACTTAAATAATCATCTTGCATTTGTTTCACATTTAGAACCTAAAAACATTGAAGGAGCTAAAAGTGATGTAAATTGGATAAATGCTATGCAAGAGGAACTTAACCAATTTACAAGAAATAAAGTATGGAACTTAGTTGAAAGACCCACTGAATACTCAATAATAGGAACTAAATGGATATACAAAAATAAACTTGATGAAAATGGAGTTGTGGTTAGGAACAAGGCTAGACTAGTAGCAAAGGGCTATAATCAAGAAGAAGGTATAGACTTTGATAAGACTTTTGCTCCTGTAGCTAGACTTGAGGCAATTAGATTGTTACTAGCATTTGCATGTTACAAAGATTTTAAATTATTCTAAATGGATGTAAAAAGTGCCTTTTGAATGGGTATATTAATGAGGAGGTTTATGTAGAACAACCTTCTGGTTTTGAGAATCATCAATACCCTAATCATGTTTTTAAACTAAATAAAGCACTTTATGGTCTAAAACAAGCCCCTAGAGCATGGTATGAAAAAGTTAGCAAATTTCTATTAGACCATGAATTTTCTAGAGGAAATGTTGATACAATTCTATTTTTGAAAAAGAAAAACAAAAAAATGTTAGTAGTACAGATTTATTTAGATGATATTATTTTCGGTGCTACTAACAATCGTTTTTGCGAAGAGTTTGCTGAATTAATGCAGAGTGAATTTGAGATGAGCATAATGGGGGAATTGAACTACTTCCTCGAACTTCAAATCAAACAATCCAAGGAAGGGATTTTCATCAATCAAGCTAAATACATCAAGAAAATGCTAAAGAAATTTGATATGGATGGAAACAAGTCAATTGGCACTCCCATGAGCTCATCATGCAAACTAGACAAAGATGAATCAGGTAAATCAGTAGATCAAAAGTTGTATAGAGGTATGATAGGATCTTTATTATATCTTACAGCAAGTAGACCTGATATCATGTTTAGTGTATGCATGTGTGCTAGATATCAATCTAATCCTAAGGAATCACACCTAATTGTAGTTAAGAAAATTTTTAAATATCTAATAGGAACAAAAAACATAGGTCTATGGTACTCTAAAGAATCAAGCATAAACTTAATAGGGTACACTGATTCAGACTTTGCTGGTTGTAAACTTGATTAAAAAAGCACCAGCGGATCTTGTCAATTTTTAGGAGAAAACTTAATTTCATGGTTTAGCAAGAAACAAAACTCGGTTGCACTATCTACGGCTAAAGCCGAATATGTTGCTGTCGGGAGTTGTTGTGCTCAAATTTTATGGATCAAGCAACAACTTAAGAATTATGGCATTAAACAAGATAAGATTTCCATAAATTGTGATAATACAAGTGCCATAAATCTAACTAAAAATCCAATTCAGCACTCAAGAACTAAACATATTGAGATAAGACATCACTTCATAAGAGATCATGTATTAAATGGTGATGTGATGCTTGAATTTGTTTGCACTGATGATCAACTTGCTGATATCTTCACAAAATCCTTAAGTGAAGATCGATTTTGTATTCTTAGAAGAGGGTTAGGAGTGATTGATCCATTCTTGTGATACTCTCCTATAATTCATTGATTTTGATGATTAGCTTATGTTGGATATAGGATTTCTCGTCTATGGTCAACAAATCATTCCTTAAGTTCTAAAGATTTCCATATCTCTCTCCTTTGGCACGGAATTAACTGAGTTTTTGGTTATGTGCCAGAGTTCGAGTCGACTCGAATAGATTTTAGAGTCGGCTCGTGGGCGAGTCGACTCGCACATGTTTAGGAGTCGACTCTAGGTCGAGTCGACTCGCGTATGATCAGGAGTCGACTCGAGGTCGGAAATCCGACTTTTAACCCTAAGTGAAATATCTTTTTCTCCACTTCTATTTTCAGCCACCACTGTTCAAAAGTCCTAGAGTCGTCTCCTACATCGTTCTCGACCCATTTTCGATCCTTTCTCTCGTGTTTTCTTCCATTTTCTCTTATCCTTCCCTCGATTTTAGGTCAAAATGCCTAGGAAAGCCGTTGTCCCGAGCCGGAAGAGACCTCTCACCGCGAGCGGCGCCGAGAGACGGTCCAAGGCACGGAACGAACCTGTGAGGTCAACACCTCCGGTTTCTTCTCCGCCTAGGCCGGTTCCCTCTCGTCCGTGCGCCGGGAGGGCTGTCTCTACCGGGAGAAAAGTCAACTTTGACTTCCTCTCCCGGAAAGGGTTCATCTTAGGGCATCGTCTTAGGGCCCAGAACTTAGAGTACTTTTGTTCACTTGACCTTCCTACATACCCAGGGTTAGTTAGGGAATTTTACGAGGCCATCACACGGGATGGCGGTGGTATCCAAGGGACTGTAGCAGGTGTCCCTATTCTCATTTTGGAGGACGTCATTACTCGAGTCCTCCATCTCTTCCAAGAGGGGATTGCTCCCACACATCCCACAGACAGGATAGAGGCCCTTACAACCATTTTAGGGAGACCACCCCAATCTCCTATAGAGGAGATGTCTGCAAATCAGCTTTCGGCTGAAATGCGACTCCTCCTGAGCATCATATCTAGGATCCTTTTTCCTAAGACTGGTCGGTTTGATTTTGTCTCAAAAAAGAACCTAGCATTGATGTTCTACATTCTACATGACATTTTTCTAAACTTTCCAAAGCTAATCTATAGGTATCTCTGTGAACCCTTAGATAAGCCTAGGCTAAGTCTTCCCTACGGTATGCTCTTTACACTTATCTTTAGGGAATTAGAGGTCCCTATCCTTGAGAGAGAACCCACACGCTCCCTCAAGTTCACTGATCATATGGGTGAGGGGACTTTCCACAGAATGGGCTTCCATAAAGTAGAGGATGTCTGGGTTAGAAAAACATCTTCATCCACACCATCTGACCCCACTACTCACCATTCACCTAGCCCTAACCATGACCAGGACCAGTACACAGCTCCTCCCACTTTTTCATCCACTTCTGGTCCCTCATTCCCATCCACTTTAGCTGGACCATCTACAGCTCCACCACCTCAGCAACCCCTAGAAGTCTGGATCAGCACTGAGCAGCTCCGGAAGATGAGAGAGGAGATAGTGAGGGAGCTGAGGGATGACATATTGAGAGAGCTGCGAGGTCCACTTGATACTCCCTCCACTAACATCATTCCCTCCACAGCAGCGGTATCCAAGATGATAGCAGACCTTAAGGAGGAAATATCCAACATAAGGAGCCTAGTCCAGGGTCAATACTGGAGCCTTAGCGACATAAAGGATGACATGAGGAAGATGCGAGACAGCATCAGAGAAGAGTTGGGTAGCCAGAGTCAAGGTGCGGAAAGGCTTGCAAATGCCTTAATCTTCAAGCTTGACACTACTCAGGAGAGTGTGACCCAGCTAACTGAGATACAATCTAAGGCCACCTCAGAGATCATCGCACAACTAGGAAATTTATCTGAGGGGATAAGCTTGCTCATGCAACATGCTAGATAGAGCAGGGAAGCCACATCCTCCACTACTAGACGACCCTAGTGTATTTTTGATTTTATGATGTACAGTCGCTTGAGGACTTTTCTGATATGTATTCACTTTTGTACTCAATCTTGACTTTAATACAATGAATAGAAATTTTCTTTCAAAAAACTGTGCAATTTGACTTGTTATTTTTTGTTTCTTTTCTGTGTTTATGTGCCTTTTTGCTATGATGACAAAAAGGGGGAGAAAATATGATGAATTGAAATGGAAAGGGAATCACTAAACAAAAGAAAATCCTTAAAGCAAAATGTAATTTGTTCTTAGTGGATTCAATACCTCGAGGCTCATTATCTCTCTGTTGGGGCTCCTCAAGGAGTAATCTCCAGAATCTATTCAAGGAATATTCGGAGTTTAGTTGAATCATACTCAAGAACAAATTGTCAGATTTTTCCTCTAAAAGTAAGAATTTAAGCTCAAAAGTTTCAAAACATTAAAAGTAAATTCAAAAAACTTAAACAAAATTGAATGCACATGTTGAGGGGGAGAATCTGAAATCTTAAGAAAGCAAATTCATTAAACACATATAAGCCAAACAATTGATTGCATGATTTGAAGGCTTATATAATTTCAAATGAAAGGGGGAGCTTTAGTTTCAGGATTTACTGATTCATACCTTTCAATTTTGGATAAATTAAATAACTAGACATTTGAATTCATTTCAAAACTTTACTATAAATTACCTCTTGGTTGAGCAATTCACTTTACAAATACTCAATATTTTGTCATCATCAAAAAGGGGAAGATTGTGGAGTGATTGATTATACCCCTATTTGATTTTGATGAGCTCAAAGCATTTGAGTATATTTCGTGTTGTACTAATGAATTCAATCTAATTTTTCAGGCAAATATATGTGAATTTATCTTTAAGAGCATTGAGCCTTGGTTCAAAGTATTTTGGCTAAGTGTTGAACTCAATTGAGCCAAAGTCTGAAGCTCAAATCGACTCCGGAAGATTGCGAGTCGACTCTAAGTGTTTCAGAGGTTCTGGCACAACCTCGAGTCGACTCCGGTACACTACGAGTCGACTCCGACTGAGAACAGACAGAAGGACAGAAAGATGAATTTCAGACCCTGTCACCGAGTCGACTCCGAAAATTTCGAGTCGACTCCGATACTTGACGAGTCGACTCTCTACAGATTCGAGTCGACTCCAAGGAGTAACAGACAGAAAGACAGAGAAGTGTTTTCTAGACCCTATTACCGAGTCGACTCCAGAAGGATGCGAGTCGACTCCAACGTTTGCGAGTCGACTCCTAATCATGCCAGAGTCGACTCTCAGAGGAAAGCGGACTGCAAGGCAGAAAACCAAACTTAGTGACCCTGTGAACGAGTCGACTCCGAGAATTCAAGAGTCGACCCCAACAAAGTGCGAGTCGACTCTGAGGCAGCTCAGATCAATAGACAGAGGATCGATTTTTCGGGCTCTGAGAGCCGAGTCGACTCCAAGAGGATCCGAGTCGACTCGAGAGAAATGCAGAAAAATAGATCTCTGGAATCTTGAGAACGAGGCATCTCCAAAATGCTGAGTCATCTCCAGATCTTGGCGAGTCGACTCCAGCAACGACCGAGTCGACTCCAGGTTGGGACGGCACTTTAATTCAAATCCTGAATAGTGGGCGAGTCGTCTCCAGTAAAGCATGAGTTGACTCCCGCAATAGCCGAATCAACTTCAGATCGAGCGAGTCGACTCCAACACCAACGGATACATTGTCAGGGGGTGCAGACTGTGCAGAACGGCTACAAGTCAGTGTCTAACGGCTATTTTTCAAAAGAAACTGTTTAAATAGCCAGAGTAAACAGTAGTAGACGAGAAGAGAGTTACTCCACCTGTGCATTAAGTAGTTTCCAACTACTAAGTATCCATTGAGAGAAAAGACAAGCAAAAGAAGGAAGAAACGCATTCGATACATTCCTAGAAGTCTCTCCTTCGCATTCAAGGCTCTTCTTTTGACATCAAATCTTCAGTGCACTCAAAGAGGAGACTCAGAGTTCGAGAAGCCCTTTCTTCCTCTTCTGAAATCTGTTTGAGGGCTTCTAACTTTACTCTATTCATATTGATTCATATTTGCTTTTTAAGAAGCTTTCCTTGTATCTTTTTCCAAACCGTTTTCTTACTTGATTCAATCAGGGGATTGAATCAAGGGTTGTAAGGTTTGTTGGTGAGCCAAAGTTAAAACCAACGGTGTAAGGATTTGATTGTGATCCCGGGAAAACAATCGGATGGTTCTAGTCGGTGAGCATGTGAAAACCGACCGAGTTCGTTGTGATCTCGTGAAAACAACAAGTTGGGTTGTGAGCTTGTAAAACAACCGGCTGTAATCCAAAAGATTATAGTGAATTCCCAAGTGAAGCTTGGGGATTGGACGTAGGAGCAAGGGTTGGCTCCGAACCACTATAAAATTTCCTTGTGTTTGCATTGGCTATTTGTCTCTTTCAATCTCCTCATCAAGTAGCTTAATTAACCTACTTGCATTAGATTTAATTATTTACTAATCAAGTTTTAATTGGTCGAGAATTAATCAAAACCCAATTCACCCCCCCCCCCTCTTGGGTTGTCTCCTTGGGCAATATATATGATCTCTCCCTCTGAAATTTTCTTTCCCCCCCTTAATTAATCATTCCATTTGAGAGTTTAGAGTTTGAAGATAATTTTCAATAAAAAGATTGAGTATTTAAAGCTCCCCCTCAAAAGATGTATTTTTCTTCAAACTCTCTTTTCTTTTATGAATTTCAAATTTTAATGAGGAGCATGAATAAAACTGAAATTCTATAATATCAAGAATGTAGAGTGATCCAGAATTTTTCAAAATTTATAGCAACCACTCTTTTTAATCTTTCAAGAGCAAATTATGTTTCCTCTTAATTTTTTTGAATATGTATGGAAATATTAATCAGAAAATAATTCTTTTGAAGCTCAAATTTCTTTCAAAAGTAATTACATTTTCTTTCTTATAAGAATTATTGGAGTGAGTTGAAATATTTTAAGCTTTAGGATCATTAACTCTCTTCTTAAGAATAGCTTTTCTTTTTAATGAGAGAAGCATTTAATTATGCAGGAGTGTATATTTAAAATATTAATTTCTTAGTCATAGTTTTTCAGCAATGTATATATGAAGCACGATAAATTTTTTTAATATCAAAATAACATCATATGTTTAGATACATTTGTTCGCAATCAAGATCATTGAAAAACACATCATTTAGACCAATTTTAGTACACTTATAAGATAAAAAATGATATGTTTCAGATGCGTATCGAAGCAAACAATCAAGATATCAAAATTAATTCTATTTTTCTTAAGATGTAGTTTTTATCTAAGAATCATAGTAAATTATTCTCCAGCATGATGCAATCTTTGAAGCATATAATGAAAATTACAAAAATGCAAAGATATAAGCATTTTATATGGAGTTTAAATTTTTATACTAGGTTATATTCTGAATTTCATAAGAATTTTCAAGGAGGCTTTCAAAATTTATAATTTGAGATATGTAGCTTCTACATTGTAGCTCATCTTAAGTCATTAAGATTGACAATACATATTTCAAGCACATCAGAGCACATTCAGAATCTTTATTTTTAATATTGAGTTTTGGTACAAATTGGAGGACATTTAACATGTATCAGAACATTATGTGCCAATGTTAGGCAAGATGAAAGATAAATCAGAATTAATTCATTCTGCCTAATTTGCAAATTCAGATTGTTCTTTTCTTTTATTTTTCAGAAGATATTTACTAAAACAAAATGATGTTGTTGTTGGTAGAAATATGTTTCAATTAAATTATCTAGGCATAGATCATTACAAATTATATTTGAATAAGATCCTCAATTTATCTGAATATTGAAAACTCACAATTCAAAACATCATGCCACATGCGAAACATAGTATGCATACCATTAAAGTATTAAGAACAAGTATGTCAAGGATCAAAATCAATTCTTTTCAAATAAAATTTTCTCTATTTAAATACAATTTAGCACTGATTTTATCCTTAAGGTGTGTTTTCAAGTGATTGAAACTTCATTTGGTTTTTCACAACCTTCTTATATATTTTCATTTATGTGTCATTCATTCCCCCTTTTTTTTAATTTCTTTCTTTAACCACTCAATGAATATTTTGATTATCTTCATTTGTTTTTCGATTTTATATTCTATTTGCTCCCTATCCGGTGGAGTTGGAAGGAGCACGAGGTACTACCACTAGCCTCCCTCTTATGCCGTCCCTAATATATCCTACACTGAATAGTTGGGTCAAATAGTGCCGGATACTACCACTAGCCTCTCCATTGGCACCATCTCTATGATGAGCAATATAGAAAGGTTAAACTGTTCTCTTCAACAACAAGATATTCTCTCCAAACTCTTCCTATTTAAATATAATTAATTATGAATTTTATCCCTTCCAAAAGAATGCTCACACAAGTCTCACAAATGTGCTGAATATATTATGCTTGCTTTGCTTTTACTTAAGATTGGAGTATTTACTTAGCTTTTACTTCTTCGAATAATGTTCATTTTCTTATGCCCAATGATTCATAGCTTATCACAAGTTATTTTGAATTAGAGATTTGAGGCATAAACTTGTATATTTCATGGTTATGCATTATACAGGCAAAAGTAAACTTTAATTTAATCATACCATGAAACAATTATCATTAGCATGAGAATGAAGCATGATATCAAGATGATCAGCAATTAAAGGTTTAATCATGCTACTACATAATTTCAGACTATTGATTTTGCTCAACTAACTCACAAGAGAAGGGTTTGTGATGACCCAAAAATTGATTTAAAGATTAATTTTGATGATCACAAAACCTTGAAGTATAATTACTAATGCTTGTGTTGCAAGAAGAAAGATAATTTGTTTTGCAAGGAACATATCAAGTTGGAAAAATACAAGAAGGCTTCAAAAGCTCTCAAGAAAAGTTGGAAGAAAGCTACACTTCATTGGCCCAAGTTTCAAGTTCAAAGGATTCAAGTTGGAGGAGCAAATTCAAAGAAAGATTCAAAAGAATAGTCCTCGAGTCGACTCCTGGAAGTTCCGAGTCGACTCTGGCACTCTAGAGTTTCAAGGAACAGTGCTCGAGTCGACTCCGGGATTCTGCGAGTCGACTCCGACTGAGAACAGACAAAAAGACAGAGAGTTGATTTTCAGCACTGCAGTGCTCGAGTTGACTCCCAGCCGAGTCGACTCCCAGCCGAGTCGACTCCTGCCTCAGCCGAGTCGACTCCTACTTCAGCAGAGTCGACTCGAGCACGCTGGAAGGCATAACGGCTAGTTTTTTCTTGATTCCAACGGCTCTATTTTTGTCTCTAACGGCTAGATTTTTGTTTCCACTCCCTCTAAAGCTATAAAATCAAGAGGAGAGCTAGGGAAGAAGGTATGGAAGTGGGAGAGAACACTTAGGAAAGAGATCTCAAAGAAAAATCTTCCAAAAGCACAACAGGGCCATTCAAAGCAAAATAGAGAGAAGAAGAGCATCCAAGTGAATCCCAAAGCTTCCTCTTCAACTGTGTGCTGCCTCAGTGATCTTCTACCTCGTGCCAAATCAGAAGAGGGTCAAGTAAAGAAGAAGCCGAGTTCCTTCATCTACAAATTTGTTTGAGGGCTTCTTCTCTTTACTCTACTTGTTTACATTGCTATATTTGCTTGTTTAAGAAGCTTGTATTTGTTTTAAATTCTTGTTCTAATATCTTGTAACTTGATTCAATCAAGGGATTGAAATAAGGGGTTAAGGTTTGTTGGTGAGCCAAAGGAAAAACCAACGTTGTAAGGTTGTGGTTGGTGAGCCTTTGGAAAAACCAACTGGGTTGATTGTGAACCCGGAAAACAATCGTTGTAAGGTTGTGGTTGGTGAGCCTTTGGAAAAACCAACTGGGTTGGATTGTGAGCCCGTGAAAACAATCGGTTGGTTCTAGTCGGTGAGCCTGTGAAAACCGACCGAGTTCGTTGTGATCTCGCAAAACAACAAGTTGGGTTGTGAGCTTGTAAAACAACCGACTGTAATCTGAGGGATTATAGTGAAATTCCCAAGAGGTCTTGGGGAGTGGATGTAGGTGTTGGGGTGCACCGAACCACTATACATCTTTGTTGCCCAGAGATGGTCACCCAAGAGGGGGGTGAATTGGGTGTTTTAAAAACTTTTTGTCTAATTAAAAGAAAACACACAAGTGTATGTGCAAAAGTGAAACTAAAGTTGTAACCACAGTCAATCGCAAACACAAAGGTTTATAGTGGTTCGGAGCTTCCACTGCTCCTACATCCACTCCCCAAACACCTTTGGAAATTTCCACTATAATCAGCGATTACAGTCCGGTAGTTTTTCGAGTGAACTACCCAACTCGTTGTTTTACCCCGGGCTAACAACGAACCCTACAATCCCCCAATTTAACCTAGGCTTGGGACGCCTATCCCTTGTTCCAAGTCCCTTGACTGGAACAAGCACAATATTTGATTGTTTTACAAGGATTTAAAAGCTCTTATGAAAGCAAATAGAACAATGAGAAACAACAAAACCGGAAGAACCCTTTTTGCCGTTGAAAGCGTGGATGATGGTGGTTCTTCCGATGTGGATCACGTTGGCTTGAATGCGAGCTTTGATTGCCGAGTGGGAGTGAGTAGATGAGCACGAAATCAGATGAGGAAGACTTGAATGCACTTGATTTCTCCTCTTGAAAGCACTAACTCCCTTGAACCTCTTTCTCTTTCTTCTCTCTTGAATGATCTTGTATTTGGTTGGTGAGAAGTTGTTTAAAGGCACTTAAAAGCTCATTTTTATAGTCCTACAAGCAATAGATCCGTTAGACACAAAAATATGACCGTTTGAAATTCAAACAAACCTACAAAAGTGTGTCAGTCGCGTCCCAGGCACTCCGGAGACGTCTCCACTTGAACGAGAGACGTCTCGGCTGTATAAAAAATCTTTTGACGATGTTGGAGTCGACTCGGCGCTTTCTGGGGACGACTCCGAAGAAGAACAGCTCGACTACTTGTTTTTCTATTTTTCTGAGAGAGTCGGCTCGGCACTTTACGGGGACGTCTCGGGATGTTTGTGCTTTATGCATGGGGACGACTCCGCGACGTCGGGGACGACTCCGAAGTTTTATCAACGAAAAACAAGTCCTCTGGAATCCCTGAGAGAGTCGACTCCGCGCTTTCTGGGGACGTCTCGGGATGTTTGTGCTTTATGCGTGGGGACGACTCCGCGTCCTTCGGAGACGACTCGCGCGCATCCCTTGAAATCGGCCTTTCTGCCATCTCTGAGAGAGTCGACTCCGAAAAGTCGGGAGTCGACTCCGACCCTGCGAGACGCCTCGGCAGGTGCCGGGGACGTCTCCAGACGTGCCAGTTCCTCCTCTACGTGCCAGAGACGTCTCTGGAACAACCCGGAGACGTCTCGGCTGCCCCTGATCCGTTTTCTTCATCTCAGAAAATCTTCAATAAATCCTCGAAAAATATGGGAACATGCCTTGACAATTCTTAACAATATTCTTAGTTAAATACCTGAAATGCTCAAGTAAATTGTTAATATAAAGGGAATTATACTCTAGTGTTTTGTATTCATCAAAATCCATTAGGGGGTCAACAATCTCTCCCTTTTTGATGATGACAAAACACTGAGTATATGCAAAATTTAAAATTTAAACATATACACAGTATTTGATCAGATGTACAATTATTGTGTTTTGGTTAGAGCTAGATACAGTATGCATAATTCAATATAGTCAACTGTCAGTTCTATCCTTATGCATAAGTGTTGATTTTAGTAGCTCTTGAGCAATTTTGGCATATCAACTATCACTTTTAGATTTGAATCAAGTTAAAATGTAAATTGATGAAATATTGATGCTAAAGACAATTAAAAGCTAAATACTTTTGACTTCCCCTTTCTTTTTCAGAAGAACAATTGTCTTAAAGCCAATATTCTTCAATTTTATCTTTTCTAATTCAACTTTCAAATATGAGTGTAAATTTTGCATTTTGCATTCCATCCATATTGGTTCTACTCCCCCTTTTTGTCATCAACAATGAAGGGGACAAATTTTCCTTAGGTGCCTAAAACACGATGCCTATTAGAATTCAGCATTCATAATATAATGAAACAATCAATGATTTCCAAGTTATTTCCATCAATGAATTCAGCATTCATTTTACTCCCCCTTTGTTTTGGAATTCACTTCAGACCTTTCAAATGCAGTTATTACAAGTTGTGCTCCCCCCTTTTCATATGCATTGTTAAGTTGGCAAAATTGTAAAATGGTTGCACATTGTCAAGTTTGAATATTCAAAGTATGTTATGATATTTCCATGGCACATCACAAAATTAGAAACATACACCAAGATTCAAAAAGAAGGGTTATGACATTCATATAGCTTTGCAATCATTTGAAGCCATTACAAGGATAAAAGGTCAGTACAAGGATTGATTGCTAATACAAAAGAAAAAGTTTCATATAAGACTAGGGTTTTACAAAAAGATAAACCCTAGATGTCCACTAACTGTGCCTCACCGGCGACCACGCTCAATAGCCCCAGCAGCAGCCTCTATAAATCTATTTATTGCATCCATTAGGCTTCTAAAGTGATCTCCTTGAGATTGATTTAGAGCTGTCACTAGTGCTTCAAACTCATGAGTTGCCCTGTCAATCCTTCCTCTAAGTTGGGCAGCCACACTGCCCACATTGCCTTCAGGGCTCGTCAACTCTTGAAGACCATCCGATATGATCTTCAATTCAGCTTGTATCTCACATGATCTTCTAGTTTGGTTTGTTGCCACACAAACCAATTCTGATCCTATAGCTTCCATCTGAATTTTGATTTCCTTCAATTCTTCTAGGAGTGCTTCATGTGAGGTGCGGATGGGAGCTAACTCAGCAGAAATTATTGATCTCATCTCTTTCCTCATCTGCTGGCACATCATAGATGCCAGGGTGTGCATCTACTCATCTGATAAGAGTGTCGACCCACAAGCTGGAGGAGGAGGCATGGAAGTGGATGGTCCAGCTGAGCTGGAAGGTACATCAGGAAAGCTCTCCATATGATCTGGAAAAGGCATAGGGCTATGTGGAGGAGAGAGGTGGACAGGCTCCTGATGATGGATCTCAGGCTCTATAGTTTGGGATTTTCTTTTAGAGACCTTAACCCAAGACCCGTCTTTCTTGTGAAACTCCATCCTATGTAATGTGCTCTCGTTGTAGTAATCAGTGTTTCTCAAGGGTTTCTCCGGCTCATTTTCAGGGATAGGAACCTTAAAATGCTTGAATAGTAGGGTGAACACCATCCCATATGGTATGCTAAATCTGGAATACCTATGACATATTGAGATGTAGTTCAACATGAGCCTAGGGAGGTTTAGGGGAATCCCTAGCAAGATGTGGTGCATAATGGCTAAGTCTCGCTCCGAAACGAAATCGAAGCGACCGGTTTTTGGGAACAAGACCCTATTGATTATGCTCAAGAGCAATCTCATTTCAGCATTGAGGTCTTGGGACTTAACTATGTCAAGAGGACCGCAGTCCTCTCTACCTAGGATTAGGTTTAAGGCAACTTCCCTTTGGGGATGTGAGGTCGGAGCCTCACCGTACTTGGGGATTTGTAACAAGCTAGATAAGATGTCCTCATTGATCTCTACCAATGTGCCTCGGACATATCCGGTGTACCTCGAGCTCCCTAAGGCCAAATTGCTAAAGATTTCTCTCATTAGGCCGGGATAGGTTGACATATTTAGGGAACATAGGTGTTCCCAACCTTGGGCACGGAGTCTCTCTCCAATAGAGAACCCCTCACTAGCTAGGAAATTAAAATCAATGTATCTACCTGTGGTTACTGTGCGATTCGCACAGGAGGGGGTCACGGTTGGCGGAGCAACCGGAGGAGACGGCGCGGAGGACTCTTTCCTCCGTTCCTCGTCATTTGCCACCCTAGGACGCCTCCCACCCGTACGCCTAGCTTTCTTAGGAGCCATGGATTGGAAATCTAGGGAAATGGGGAGAGATTTCGGTTCGATTTGCGGTGGAGAGAAGATGGGTGCTAGGGTTTTGGGTTTCGTTGGGGACGAAGGAAAGCAGCTCGGGACGGCTCGAGCTGTTTCGACCTATTTAAAAAAAAAGTTCATTCTGTCCCCGAGACGTCTCCGCGACTAATGCGAGACGTCTCGCCGGGGGGACGTCTCTGTGATTTGCCAGAGACGTCTCCGGCACTGAAAAATTTCAGAACGATTCCTATCTTTTTCCAATTTGTTTTATTTAACCTCAATGATTCGTTTAATTTCTTTTGGCGAATATAAAGTGAGCTTGCTTGTGATCCTTCCCCTTAATAAGACATCCTATAAAAGTTTGACAATGATTTTTGAATTATCAATATTGAAATGAGGAATGTTTGACCAAATTTCGAATGCATATGGAATAGGCTCTGAAAATATCTCCATGAAGAGTTCAAGGGAGGGTAACCATCCTCCGGAAAGTCAAACAATTCGTCATCTAACTTTGACAGATTCATGTTTTTACTTATTAGGCACTAGGTTTGCTATATGTGACCTTGAAGTGTATTATTAGTTTGAGTAGCATTCACATGTATCTCTAGAGCTTACAAAGCATTGCATATGCTTGACAAATTAAATCATTCAAGCTATAGTGTAGAAATCAATTCATGCTTGCATTACAAATTCAATCTATTTGCTAGGATCATACAAGCACAAGGCATTCCTTAAAAAGTTGAACCTATCTTTACAAAGGGGCTTTGTAAAGATATCGGCCAATTGATTCTCAGTGCATACATACTCAATCAATACATCATTTTTCAGCACATGATCCCTTATAAAATGATGCCTAATCTCTATGTGTTTTGATTTAGAGTGTTGTACAGGATTTTTTTGTTAAATTAATTGCACTTGTATTATCACATCTAATTGGAATGTTGTCCATTTTGATACCAAAGTCTTCAAGTTGTTGCTTAATCCAAAGAACTTGGGCACAACAGCTTCCGGCTGCAATGTACTCAGCCTCAGCTGTGGACAAGGCAACTGAATTCTGTTTCTTGCTAAACCAAGAAACTAAGTTAGCACCCAAGAATTGACATGTGCCACTTGTGCTTTTTCTGTCGAGTTTGCACCCGGCAAAATCAACATCGGAATAAGCAATTAAATTTAAATCAGATTGTTTAGAATACCATAAGCCTGCATTAGATGTCCCTACTAGATATCTGAATATTCTTTTAACAGCTTGCAAGTGTGATTCCTTAGGACATGCTTGGTATCTAGCACACATGCAAACACTGAATAATATGTCTGGTCTACTAGCAGTAAGGTAAAGTAAAGACCCTATCATACCTCTGTACAATTTGCAGTCTACACTTTTACCTTTTTCATCTTTGTCAAGCTTGCAACTTGAGCCCATGGGTGTGCTGATTTCCTTTGCATCCTTCATCTTGAACTTCTCCAACATTTCCTTGATGTATTTGGACTGACTGATGAAGATGCCTTCCTCTGATTGTTTTATTTGTAGCCCAAGGAAGAAGTTTAGCTCACCCATCATGCTCATTTCAAATTCTCCCTGCATAAGCTTAGCAAACTCTTGACAAAGACTATCATTAGTAGCACCAAAAATTATATCATCCACATAAATTTGCACAAGCAATAAGTCATTCCCTTTTCTTTTAATGAAGAGTGTTTTGTCTACATTTCCTCTTTTAAACTTATTTTCAATTAGAAAATTACTTAATCTTTCATACCATGCCCTAGGGGCTTGCTTAAGTCCATACAATGCTTTATGCAATTTAAAGACATAATCTGGATGTAAGTGGTTTTCAAAACCTGGAGGTTGTTCTACATAAACTTCCTCCATTATATAACCATTTAAAAATGCACTTTTTACATCCATTTGATAGAGTTTGAAATCCATGAAGCATGCATATGCCAAAAGTAGTCTAATAGCCTCTAACCTAGCAACAGGAGCGAAGGTTTCATCAAAATCTATGCCTTCTTCCTGATTGTAGCCTTTGGCTACCAACCTAGCTTTGTTTCTTATTACTACTCCATCTTCATCTAGTTTATTTCTATATACCCACTTGGTGCCTATAATTGAAACATTAGGGGGTCTTTTCATTAGAGTCCAAACTTGATTTCTTTCAAATTGGTTTAATTCATCTTGCATAGCATTTATCCAATTTTCATCTTTTTCGGCTTTCTCTAGTGATTTAGGCTCTGTTTGTGAAACGAATGCAAGATAATTACTAGTATTTCTTAAAGAGGATCTTGTTCTTACCCCTTGTGAAGGGTCACCAAGGATTAGATCCCTTGGATGACCATGTGCATACCTCCATTCCCTCGGAAGATCTTGATCTCTTGCTTGGGGTTGATCTTCTTCATCTTGCTGAATTGTATCTTCCTTAACTTCATCCTCAAGTTGTTTGTCTTGTATGGAGAACTCCTTCATTCTGTCTTCAAGTATACCTGCATCACCATCTTCTTCTTTTCTAGAAGAATCTCCATTAGCTTCATCAAAAACAACATGAATGGATTCTTCAACAACGAGAGTTCTCTTGTTGAAGACCCTGTATGCTCTACTAGATGAGGAATAACCTAAGAAGATCCCCTCATCTGATTTAGCACTAAATTTACTTAGATTGTCCTTTCCATTGTTTAAAATAAAGCAACGACAACCGAAAACATGAAAATAACTTATATTGGGCTTCTTATTTTTCAACAACTCATAAGGTGTTTTCTTTAAGATAGATCTAACTAAGGCACGGTTTAAAATATGACAGGCAGTATTTATTGCTTCAGCCCAAAAATACTTTGGTAGATCCGATTCGCACAACATGGTACGAGCCATATCTGCTAGTGTGCGATTCTTCCTTTCTACTACCCCATTTTGTTGGGGTGTCCTAGGGGCCGAAAAATTGTGATTGATACCGTTTTCTTCACAAAATTTTTCAAAATGCTGATTTTCAAACTCGGTACCATGATCACTCCTAATTGCTTTTAGTTTAAGATTAAGTTCATTCGAAATCCTATTATGAAACTTGATAAAAGCGGAAAAGGACTCATCTTTGTGGGCAAGAAATGAAACCCATGTATAACGTGAAAAATCATCAACAATTACAAGACCAAACCTCTTACCCCCTAGACTGGCAGTTCTAGTGGGTCCAAATAAATCCATGTGAATTAGTTCTAAGGGTTTTGATGTTGAGACTATGTTCTTAGATTTGAAAGAGCTTCTTGTTTGTTTCCCTAGTTGACATGCAGCACAAATCTTGTTCTTTTCAAAGTCTATTTTTGGTAGTCCTTTGACTAGATCTTTTGTAATCAATTTAGAAATTAAATCCATACTAGCATGCCCTAACCTACGATGCCATAACCAGCTAGTCTCATTGACCTTGGCATCCGTGGCTACAAGACATTGGCCATCCTTCATGGTGAGATCATCAAGGTCTACCATGTAAACATTTCCAAGTCTATGTCCCATAAGTATGATCTCATTGTCAATTGGACTACTAATTATGCATAGGGAAGATTCAAATGACACTTTAAAGCCCTTGTCACAAAATTGACTTATACTTAATAAATTATGTTTTAATCCATTAACTAACAATACATTGTCAATAAATGAGGAGGGTGATATGGAGATTTTACCAACGCCAATGATTTGACCTTTAGCATTGTCTCCAAATGTGACTACTCCTCCTTCTTTTGATTTCAAGGTGACGAAAAGGCTCTTGTCACCGGTCATATGCCTTGAGCAACCGCTATCAAGATACCACATTCTCTTTTTGCTCCCGGCTGCAAGGCATACCTGCAAAATAGTCATGTGAAGCTCTTAGGTACCCAAGTTTTCTTGGGTCCTTCTTGGTTAGTGTAGTTGGTTCCCTTAGGCACCCACATTTTAGTTGTGTTTTTACCCTTTACAAGTGTGTTCTTATTGGTTTGAATCTTTCTTTGAATACAAGAATAAGCTTTATGTCCACTTTTCCCACAATAAAAGCATGTAGGTTTTTCAGTTTTGACATCTTTTGCTTTTACAAAAAAGTTCTTTAGATATTTTTGTTGTTTGCTAGTTTTGTATCCTAATCCGGCTTTATTAAAAACAGCTCTTTGATTAGATAGAATAAGATTTAATTTTTCCGAGCTATGTGTAAATTTCTGCACAATTGGTTTATACTTATGTAGCTCATCTTTAAGGTTCAAATTTTCTTTAGCTAATTCTTCCTTATCATTTTTAAGGGATTCAACATTTTGTGCAAGTGAAGTATTACTATTGAGTAGGAGTTTGACTCTTAGATTTAATTCCTTAATGAGTGTTTTTGCCGTTTCATTTTCAATGATAAGTTTTAAATTTTTATCCTTTAGGTCAATGATGCTATCATTTTCATGGCTCTCCTTTTCAATCAATAGGTTCTTAATGTCATCCTTTAGTTTTTTATTGGAGGCCTTTAGTTCTTTATTTTTTGCTCCTAACATACCACAATCATTCATGAGTTCTTGGAAAGCTTCATATAATTCTTCTAAAGTAAAATTTGTAGTTGAGCTTTGACATACCTCATCGTCGTCGAATGCCATGAAACACAAGTTGGCGGTCTCATCCTTCTCTTCCTCGGAGGAGGATGTGTCACTATCATCCCAAGTTGCTTTCAACGCCTTCTTCTTCTTCTTTCCATAGTGCTTCTTCTGTTGAAGGCATTCGGAGCGGATGTGTCCCGGTCTCTTGCAATCATAACATATGATTGGGTCTCTTTCTTTTTCTTTTTTCTTTTCTCAATCATTTCTCCCTCCAAACTTCTTTCTTGGGAAGGTCTTCTTTCTTCTCATGAATTTTTTGAACTTCCTTACTATTAAGCCCAAGTCTTCATCTTCACTTTCTTCTTCACTTTCACTGCTTTCTTCTTCACAAGCACTTGAAGTAGCCTTGAGGGCAATTGTCTTCTTCTTTGGCACATCTTCTTCATGTTGCTTCATTGTGAGCTCATGCGTCATCAATGAGCCCAATAGTTCTTCAAGTGCCAAAGTGTTGAGGTCTTTAGCTTCTACGATCGCCGTGACCTTCGCTTCCCAAACTTTTGGCAAGGACCTGAGAATTTTCCTCACAAGTTCTGAGTTAGTATAAGATTTACCCAAATTCTTTAGACCATTTATTATATCAGTGAAGCGTGTGAACATGCATGAAATAGTTTCATTGGGTTCCATTTTAAATAACTCATATTTGTGAACTAGAATGTTCATTTTAGATTCTTTGACTTGATTAGTACCCTCGTGGGTAACTTCAAGCTTATCCCATATTTCCTTGGCGGAACTACAGGTGGAGACTCTATTAAACTCATTTACATCTAGAGCACAAAACAATGAATTCATCGCTCTAGCATTGAGTTGAACTAACTTACTATCATTCTCATCCCAATCCTCCTCAGGTTTGGGAACCTGAACGCCATTTACTATATGAGATGGTTCGTGTGGTCCTTTGATTACAACCCTCCACAAGGCATAATCTTGTGCTTGAATAAAGATTCTCATTCTAGTCTTCCAATAGAAATAATTTATCCCATTGAAGAGTGGAGGTCTATTGGTAGCCTGTCCCTCAGCAGGAACATTGTTGAAGGGTGTTGCCATCTTGATCTTTGGCAAAGACGGTTAGGTCTTCTAGAATACACAGAGCACCTGCTCTGATACCACTTGTTGCCCAGAGATGGTCACCCAAGAGGGGGGTGAATTGGGTGTTTTAAAAACTTTTTGTCTAATTAAAAGAAAACACACAAGTGTATGTGCAAAAGTGAAACTAAAGTTGTAACCACAGTCAATCGCAAACACAAAGGTTTATAGTGGTTCGGAGCTTCCACTGCTCCTACATCCACTCCCCAAACACCTTTGGGAATTTTCACTATAATCAGCGATTACAGTTCGGTAGTTTTTCGAGTGAACTACCCAACTCGTTGTTTTACCCCGGGCTAACAACGAACCCTACAATCCCCCAATTTAATCTAGGCTTGGGACGCCTATCCCTTGTTCCAAATTCCTTGATTGGAACAAGCACAATATTTGATTGTTTTACAAGGATTTAAAAGCTCTTATGAAAGCAAATAGAACAATGAGAAACAACAAAACCGGAAGAACCCTTTTTGCCGTTGAAAGCGTGGATGATGGTGGTTCTTCCGATGTGGATCACGTTGGCTTGAATGCGAGCTTTGATTGCCGAGTGGGAGTGAGTAGATGAGCACGAAATCAGATGAGGAAGACTTGAATGCACTTGATTTCTCCTCTTGAAAGCACTAACTCCCTTGAACCTCTTTCTCTTTCTTCTCTCTTGAATGATCTTGTGTTTGGTTGGTGAGAAGTTGTTTAAAGGCACTTAAAAGCTCATTTTTATAGTCCTACAAGCAATAGATCCGTTAGACACAAAAATATGACCGTTTGAAATTCAAACAAACCTGCAAAAGTGTGTCAGTCGCGTCCCAGGCGCTCCGGAGACGTCTCCGCTTGAACGAGAGACGTCTCGGCTGTATAAAAAATCTTTTGACGATGTTGGAGTCGACTCGGCGCTTTCTGGGGACGACTCCGAAGAAGAACAGCTCGACTACTTGTTTTTCTGTTTTTCTGAGAGAGTCGGCTCGGCACTTTACGGGGACGTCTCGGGATGTTTGTGCTTTATGCATGGGGACGACTCCGCGACGTCGGGGACGACTCCGAAGTTTTATCAACGAAAAACAAGTCCTCTGGAATCCCTGAGAGAGTCGACTCCGCGCTTTCTAGGGACGTCTCGGGATGTTTGTGCTTTATGCGTGGGGACGACTCCGCGTCCTTCGGAGACGACTCGCGCGCATCCCTTGAAATCGGCCTTTCTGCCGTCTCTGAGAGAGTCGACTCCAAAAAGTCGGGAGTCGACTCCGACCCTGCGAGACGCCTCGGCAGGTGCCGGGGACGTCTCCAGACGTGCCAGTTCCTCCTCTACGTGCCAGAGACGTCTCTGGAACAACCCGGAGACGTCTCGGCTGCCCCTGATCCGTTTTCTTCATCTCAAAAAATCTTCAATAAATTCTCGAAAAATATGGGAACATGCCTTGACAATTCTTAACAATATTCTTAGTTAAACACCTGAAATGCTCAAGTAAATTGTTAATATAAAGGGAATTATACTCTAGTATTTTGTATTCATCAAAATCCATTAGGGGGTCAACAATCTTTGTGTTTGTGATGCCTTATCTCTTGTGTTTCATGCCTTACATTCATGCTTAATTGTGTAATATCTCTAGCTTTGTTTTCTATAGAGTTATAAGTGATTGTTTAGAACTTGCTTAGCTTCCACTCCATTCTTACCATACACATAGATTAAAATTGATCATACAACTATAAGTTAATTTTAGATCAATTGCACCCAAAAGCCATAGTATAATTGCTCTAGCTTAATTTTTCACTGCTTTACTTGTAATTGCCTAGAGCTTAAGTAAATAACATCTTATCATTCCACTGCATTCTATTCAAAGTAAAAATTAGGGAACATAATTTTTAGAAAACCCAATTCACCCCCCCCCCCTCTTGGGTTGTCACCTTGGGCAACAATGGTATCAGAGCAGGTGCTCTTCTATTAATTATAGTCTTAATCGACTAGAGCTAAAGATTATGACAACCCCACATAACATATTATTTGCCGAGGGACTTTTCATAAACAGACCTCCACTGTTTGATGGAACTTACTATATTCAATGGAAAGCTAGAATGAAAATTTTTGTTCAATCACAAAACTATAAAATATGGAATATCATTATAAATGACCCTCACACACACTCTCAAAATGTTAATGAAAAAGACTTAACACAATTGAATGCTAATGCTATGAACTTTCTATATTGTGCTATCCATGAATCTATATTTCATAAGATTTCTGCATGCTTATCTGCTAAAGAAATCTGGGATACTTTAAGAAATATTTATAATAAATCTCAGATTAGCTCACATGTGCTTCAATTGCATACTAACAATGAGACTGCAGAATCTTCCACATTAGCCGAGTCAACTCCCAGTTTGTCCGAGTCGACTCCTAGAGAAAAACAGTCTGAAAGGCAGAGACTCAGTCTTGGAGATCCCGTGAACGAGTCGACTCCAAGTATTTCAGAGTCGACTCCCAAGTTAGCCGAGTCGACTCCAACAAGACCCGAGTCGACTCCGAGGCAGAACAGTTCAAAAGACAGAGAATCATCTTTTAGGCCTCTGAGAACGAGACGTCTCCCGAAGATCTCGAGTCGACTCTCAAGTCAGTCGAGTCGACTCCAAGTAAACCCGAGTCGACTCGAGGAAGAAAGAACAGCAAGAAAATTCAAAAGCTTCCTAAAGACAAAGAAGAAGAGGAAGCAAGAAGAAAGAAAGAAAGAGATAAAAAGGAAGAAAGCCTTGACCAAGGAAGAGTCAAGCAAGAAAATGAAAGCTAGGAGCAACAATGATGATATTAGCTCCAATGAAGTACAAGAGGTAACTAACTTATGTTTTATGGCACTAGAAGATAAAGTAGAATCTGAATCTAATTTTACACCAAATGAATTTCATGAAGAATATTCTTATGATGAACTATTAAATGCTTTTCATGATTTGTATGATGAATGTAGAAAATTAACTATCAAAAATAAAAATCTTAAAAAACTAAATCTCGAAATCTCAAAAGAAAGAAATTCCATTGCTGAAATATATGACAAACTAAATTCTGAAAATGAAAGCTTAAGGTTAAATTCAGAACAATTGATTCAGGAAAATCAGAATTTAATTAAAGAAAATCAAAACTTAAGTGAAGAAATTAACCAATTGAAGTCTTTTATTAACAAATTTACTATAAGTTCAGAAAGATTAAAAATGATGTTTGAAAGCCAACATGCTGATTTTGATAAATCAAAATTTGGCTTAACTCCTTCACTTAGCAATGAATTCCTAAAGAAAAAGGTTTTAAATTTGTCAAGCAAATCATCAAAAAGGATAACGTATTTCAAACATCAAAAGAATAGACATAACAACCTTACCTATAGTTCTAGTACAATTAAATCAAATGGTAAAGTTATTACTATTAAACAGATTTGGGTTCCAAAAGGAACCATATGTCCTAACTCTCAAGGACCCAAGCAAGCTTGGGTACCCAAAATGAGGATGTAGACATAGGTGTGCCAAGATACCCATGGAACAAATAGAACTTTCATACAAATGGGTGTTCTAGACACACGTCAAAAAAATGAAACTTAAAATATACTTATAAAAAGTAATTTTAAATAAATAATAATAATAATAATAATGAAATCAGTAATCCTTGCATCTCATCATTATTTTTTGCTTTAGTATTTGATTAAAATCTGAATTGCAAGTATTGATCAATTTTGTGATATAAAAAATACTTTTGGAAATATAATCAAATCACTTCATTTTATAGTATGCTTTACTCACTATTGGATAAGCTGCTAAATGATTAATCAATTTATTAAGAATAACTCTATGAATTCTCTATATGCTTGATTGAGAGTTTTTATCCATGGCATTATTGTTTATTAATCATAAACATGAGAATGTATACTTGGTATACCTTTGAATATATGCATTATAAATACTAAGATCAAAGAATTCTTTTTGGCATATAAAATTAACTTATGCTAGTATGGACTTAATTTCAAAAGACCTTGCCATTGGCTTACTTAGATTATCTTCTGAAAGGTCAAAGTTTGCTATGCATGTTAACTAAGGAAACAAACAAAAATCAATTTCTAAATCTAAAGATGTTGTTTCCAACACTAAGTTTTCAAAAGCTTACATTGGCTTTGTTCTTGGCACGTAAATTGAAATATTTTCTGCATTGGCACAAACTCACAAAAAGGGATCAAATGAAAAAGGTTTGCAAACTATGAAAGTAAAAGAAGTATCATGGCATAGTCTTGAAAACCAATTTCTTATTAAGTTGTGCACAGAAAATAATATTGAATACAATTGTTTCTGCACCAAGAACACCATAAGTAAAATAGGATTAATAGAATCCTTGAAGAAATGAAAAAGACAATGTTGTATGATCGTCATCTACTTAAATGATTTTTTGTTAAAAGCTATCATCATTGCTTGTCATATATATGGTTTCTATTAGATCTATTCTTGATGAAAACTCCATTTGATCTTCTGAAAAATAGAAAATGATCTGTTGCATATCTTTCATAATTTTCAGTAGTATATGTTATGCTTGATATGGTCTTTTGAAAATAATGCCAAATCTGATAAAGATACTTCTATCTTTGGGTATCATTCATCAAGCAATGCATATAGAATATTCAATGAAAAGATCCTAGTTGTAGAAATATCAATTCATTTTATTCTTTATGAGACTAATGATCTTTCATCAAGTCACTAAAATCAGATTATATATGTATATGTTAATCTTTTTGCTTACATATAACAATCTAAAACTAAAACACCTTAAGAAGAATGAACAAGATTATAATTGGTCAAGTTAAACTAAATCATTTTTAAAAGAGAGAGAATTTGAAATCTTGCCGATAAAATCTAAAAACTTGTTAATAATTAGAACCAAATTGAGTTTTCAGAAATGCACTTAATGAAGAAAAATTGGTGACTACTAAAAGATTCAATCAAGAAAAGATGAATTAGATCTTGATGAAATTCTTGCATGATTAGAAGTAAAGATCACCATTATCATTTGCTTGCTTTATGAGCTTTATATTCTGTCAAATGAATGTGTAGAATGCACTCCTATGTGGTTATTTCATTAGAAAAAATCTATGTAAAATAACCACCTTATTTAAAAACACTCATTACATATATGATAAAGCAATATGTGATTTGGAACAAGCATCAAAAGCATGATATATAAAAGCTTGAGTAACTTTTTGATAAAAAATAATAATGATAAATCTATACATTAAAAAGATGAATCTGTGATATCTTGCTTGCTCAAAGCATACATTGATGGCATCATTTTTGTTCTACTGATGAAGATTTATATGGAAATTTTACTAAGCTCATGCAAAGTGAGTTTGAAATATGTATAATGAATGAATTAACATTTTTTTCTCAAACTCCAAATTAAGACAAACAAGAAAGGGGATCTTCATTGACCAAAGTTAGTCCACAAGAAAACTCTTATAGAAGATTGGCATGAAGAAGGTATGTCTATGACCCCATCTTGTAGAATTTGAAAAGGATGAGCAAAGTAGATCTATTGTTTTAAAGCTGTATTGAAGCATGATAGAATAATTATTTTATCATACAGCTAGTAGACCAGATTGTATGCTCATTATGTGCCCTTGTGCAAGACTTCAATCTAACTCTAATGATTCATAATCTGAATTTTGATAGAAACAACTGTTTAAGATAAATTGATTAAAACTTAGCTAACATGTCTTATTGATAATTATCTTAAGCAAATAGAATCTAAGCTAAATTGATTCTGAAAATAAAAAATTGATTTGACCTTGATAAATCTTCCTATTGCTTCACATGCTTGTCCTTGAACCTTCTTGGTTAATGAAACTATCTCTTAAGTTCAAATGACATGTGTTTGCTTATATTTAGGCAATCTCTTGAGTAAAATGACTCAACATTCAATTGTTGTCATATCTTATGATTGAGTCACCTAGTTAAGAAATATGCTATATGAATGTTTTGTATCTTGAAGAAACTAATGACTTTCCTTCAAGAAAGAAAAGAATTTTGTTAATAATGCAGAATCCTTGAGCAAGAAAATGAGAGATTTCAACTTGAACGATATCTCCATGTAAGATACAATAAACATTCACATGCAAACAAGAGAGAGGACCTTCTTCAGCCAAAAGTTCATACATAAGAAATCTAGTAGGTATTTGACTTGAAGAATGCAGAATGAATCGGTAATTTTAGATACCTCTCTCATAAATTAGCTAAGCAAAGTCAATAACTTAAATCTTATTGTGGCATGATTAAAATCTTTAAATATTAATTTCTAGATATCATGTCTATATATGCATTAATTGACTTATGCTTTTAGAAATTGTTTCATGGTTTGCTCAAACTAAAATATTTCTTTGCCTATATCATAACCATGAAATACACAAGTTTATGCTTAAAATTTTGATTTAAAATAACTTGTGAGAAGTTATGAATCCTTGAGCACAATGAAAATGTTGTTTGCATGATATACATCTATATGATACATAAGATTATTTCTTTATTCTGCTCTTTCATGTAAATTACTTGAGAATAACAAAAAGAGAGAGAGATAAAGAAAAAGAAAATGGATATTATTCAAGAGAAGTAAAATCTAAGTAAAGGCAAATACTCCAATCTTAAGGAAAAGCAAAACAAGCATAATATATTCAGCACATTTGTGAGACTTGTGTGAGCATTCTTTTGGAAGGGATAAAATCCGTAATTAATTACACTTAAACAGGGAGAGTTTGAAGCAAACATTTTAACATTTCTATATTGCTCATCATAGGGATGGTGCCAATGGGGAGCCTAGTGGTAGTACCCGGCACTATTTGACCCAACTATTCGGTGTAGGGTATATTAGGGACGGCACAAGAGGGAGGCTAGTGGTAGTACCTCGTGCCCCTTCCAACTTCACCGGATAGGGAGCAAATAGAGTATAGAGCATAAGAAAGTAAAAATGAAAGACAAAGTAAATGAAAGTATATAAGAAGAATCAAGTCAAATTTTTAATCACTTAAAAACACACTTTAAGGATGAAATCAGTGCAAGATTATATTTAAATAGGGAGAGTTTATTTGAAAAGAATTGATTTTGATCCTTGACATGCTTGTTCTTAATATTTTAATGCATGACTTAACACATAATATATTTTGCATGTGGCATGATGTTTTGAATTATGGGTTCTCAATATTTTGTAATGCTCCATGCTTGGATAAGTTGATTGAAATATGTCTTAACTTGGAATATGTCTTAACTTTGCTCACAAGTCTTTGCTTCACCCTTGCCTCAAACTAACTTGTGTTCCAATGCTTGAATGTTTGAAATACTACATAAAGTTTTTTTTTTAAGTAATATTAAAAAGAAATTTTAGTTTTATCATTCACGATTATCTTTGAAAGTTGAATAAATTTGTAAAAAGGAGAAGAGAAGGATATCTCTATTTAGAAAAAATGAATTGATTTTGTTTTATCCTTCAACTTGTCTAACTTTGGCACTAATGTTCTAATCTGTACCAAAACTCAACATTAAATACAAAGATTCTAAATATGCTCTAATATGTTTGAAATATGTGTTTTCAATCGTAATGATTTAAGATGAGCTACAATGTGGAAGATACGTATCTCAAATTACAACTTTGAAAGCCTCCTTGAGAATCTTTATGAAGTTCAGAATCCGATTTTGTATAAAAGCTTAAACTTAATTTAAAAATGCTTATATCGTTACATTTTTGTAACCTTAGTCATATGTTTCAATGATCGCAACATTCAGAAGAATAGCTCAATATGATTCCTAAATAAAAAATCTTAACTTAAGAAAAACAGAATTAATTTTGATGCCTTGGTTGATTGCTCCGATACGCATCCGAAACATATCATTTCTTATCTTTAAAATATACTAAAATTGGTTTAAGTGATGTATTTTTCAACGATCTTGATTGCGAACAAATGTTTCTAAATATATGATTTTATTTTGATATTAAAAAGATTTATTATGTTTCATGTATACTTTGCTGTAAAATCATTGAATTCTATAAATATATATACTTGAATGATCTTCTATATGTTTTAGTCTTGTGCTTCTATCATTAAAGGAAAAAGCTATTTTTTAAAAAAAGTAGAGTAAATGCTCCTAAAGCTAGAAATATTTTAACTCACTCAAATGACTCTTAAAAGAAAGAAAATGTAATTGCTTTTGAAAGAAATTGAGCTTCAAAAGAATTATTTTGTGACTAATATTTCATTACATCTTCTCAAAGATTAAGACAAAGAATAACTTGCTCTTGAAAGATTAAAAAAGAGTGATTGCTATAAATTTTGAATAATTCTAGATCACTCTACATTCTTGATATCATAGAATTTCAGTTCTATTCATACTTATCATCAAAATCTGAAATTCAACAAAGAAAAGAATGATTAAAGAAGAATGCATCTTGTGAGGGGGAGCTTTAGATATTCAATCTAAATGCAAAAGGTTACATCCATTTGATGAATATCTTGAATGTTTTATGGATTGATTTTGATAAACCTCTTTGTGTTGCCATTGCTTGCCTTGAGTTGAGTTCTATAAAGTTCGTCTTATCTCAAACATTAAGCTTTATAGAAATATGCTCTCATTAGTGTAAGCTGTGCTGAAACTTATAGAAAAAATATATTTTCGAGATTGACAACTTGAATATTTTATTGAACATTATCTTCAAATTCTAAACTCTTAAGTGGAATGATCAATTAAGGGGGAGAAAGAAAATTTTAGAATGAGAGATCATATGGAACTTAATTGCATAAATCCATAACTAAAGGCAAGAGAAAGAATACTAAATAAGAAGTGATCCTAATACTCTCCAATATGTATCATTTGAAATTTAAATATGAAAATCTTTATGATACACCTTGAGGCTTGTTATTTGGTTAGTATATCTTATGCATCAATCATGAACCAAATTACAATTCAAACAGTTGATCTTAAGAGCCTCTAGTTTAATGAAAAAGAGGAAGAATAATGTGTTGAATTTTCTAAGGGAGAATAATGTTGAATTTTCTTGAGTATCTCTTGTGAACACAAATTTAAAAGTAGCTGCTACATATGATAAATTTATAGATTTTAAAATCAGAAAATCAGCTGTTTTGAAAATTATTTTTTTAAAAAAAAAAATTCATCTGTCTCTATTAGAAAATCTATTTTGGAATTCACTAATGAGTTCTTATTGGCTTGCTCTTTAGAGTTTCAATCCTGTGCCAATTTATTTTTATATATATTAAAATGTGTTTCTCTCTAAAGGAATAAAAGAAAGTCTTTAAAAGAGCTCTAAGATGTATCAAAAATTGCATGAATCCATATTTTGGTATTTGTGCCCCAATGCTCTTATTATCATAAAAGAACTTTGAAGTCATTAAGAATTAATGATCCAACATGATGGTATGTTTTTCAAGTATATAAGTTTTGATCTTATACTCTGAAAATTAAATTGCTCTCATGTTGATAAAATACTTAATATATTGGGCAAAAGATCTTAAATGAACAAGCTTTCATACTTATTATTGAAGAGAGGTTAGATTTCCATTCGTGCCTTCTTTGAATATCAGTCTTGATACTCCTTGAATTAACTTGAAAAAGATTCCACCTATACTTGATTTGAAAACTATCCTTGGAATCACATTCGATGTGCTCTCATCATAATTTGCTCTGAAATCATCTTAATTGGCTCTGATCTATGCTAATTAATCTTATTCTGACATTATTGCCTTGAGTTATATGATTCATATTCTTGCAATAATTTGACATGCATTAACTGAAAATCAGAGTACTATAAAAAAAAAATATTTGAGTACCATTATCTTTGTGCTTAATGTTTCATTATCTTACAACCTTTTTGATGTTGTCAAAAAGGGGGAGAAATATCTGAGTATATGCTCATAATGCTTTATGTGTTGATTATGTTAAGATTAAATCTAAAGCATTATCATGAAGTATATTTTAAAGATATATATTTTCTACTTCATGCAACTTAGCTATGCATTACTTCTAGAACACAATATATTTTATATTGCATATACTCCAAGTTTTGTCATCATCAAAAAGGGGAAGATTGATGACCCAAAAATTGATTTAAAGATTAATTTTGATGATCACAAAACCTTGAAGTATAATTACTAATGCTTGTGTTGTAAGAAGAAAGATAATTTGTTTTGCAAGGAACATATCAAGTTGGAAAAATACAAGAAGGCTTCAAAAGCTCTCAAGAAAAGTTGGAAGAAGCTACACTTCATTGGCCCAAGTTTCAAGTTCAAAGGATTCAAGTTGGAGGAGCAAATTCAAAGAAAGATTCAAAAGAATAGTCCTCGAGTCGACTCCTGGAAGTTCCGAGTCGACTCTGGCACTCTAGAGTTTCAAGGAACAGTGCTCGAGTCGACTTCGGGATTCTGCGAGTCGACTCCGACTGAGAACAGACAAAAAGACAGAGAGTTGATTTTCAGCACTGCAGTGCTCGAGTCGACTCCCAGCCGAGTCGACTCCTGCCTCAGCCGAGTCGACTCCTACTTCAGCAGAGTCGACTCGAGCACGCTGGGAGGCATAACGGCTAGTTTTTTCTTGATTCCAACGGCTCTATTTTTCTCTCTAACGGCTAGATTTTTGTTTCCACTCCCTCTAAAGCTATAAAATCAAGAGGAGAGCTAGGGAAGAAGGTATGGAAGTGGGAGAGAACACTTAGGAAAGAGATCTCAAAGAAAAATCTCCCAAAAGCACAAAAGGGCCATTCAAAGCAAAATAGAGAGAAGAAGAGCATCCAAGTGAATCCCAAAGCTTCCTCTTCAACTGTGTGCTGCCTCAGTGATCTTCTACCTTGTGCCAAATCAGAAGAGGGTCAAGTAAAGAAGAAGCCGAGTTCCTTCATCTACAAATTTGTTTGAGGGCTTCTTCTCTTTACTCTACTTGTTTACATTGCTATATTTGCTTGTTTAAGAAGCTTGTATTTGTTTTAAATTCTTGTTCTAATATCTTGTAACTTGATTCAATCAAGGGATTGAATCAAGGGGTTAAGGTTTGTTGGTGAGCCAAAGGAAAAACCAACGTTGTAAGGTTGTGGTTGGTGAGCCTTTGGGAAAACCAACTGGGTTGATTGTGAACCCGGAAAATAATCGTTGTAAGGTTGTGGTTGGTGAGCCTTTGGAAAAACCAACTGGGTTGGATTGTGAGCCCGTGAAAACAATCGGTTAGTTCTAGTCGGTGAGCCTGTGAAAACCGACCGAGTTCGTTGTGATCTCGCAAAACAACAAGTTGGGTTGTGAGCTTGTAAAACAACCGACTGTAATCTGAGGGATTATAGTGAAATTTCCAAGAGGTCTTGGGGAGTGGATGTAGGTGTTGGGGTGCACCGAACCACTATACATCTTTGTGTTTGTGATGCCTTATCTCTTGTGTTTCATGCCTTACATTCATGCTTGATTGTGTAATATCTCTAGCTTTGTTTTCTATAGAGTTATAAGTGATTGTTTAGAACTTGCTTAGCTTCCACTCCATTCTTACCATACACATAGATTAAAATTGATCATACAACTATAAGTTAATTTTAGATCAATTGCACCCAAAAGCCATAGTATAATTGTTCTAGCTTAATTTTCCACTGCTTTACTTGTAATTGCCTAGAGCTTAAGTAAATAACATCTTATCATTCCACTGCATTCTATTCAAAGTAAAAATTAGGGAACATAATTTTTAGAAAACCCAATTCAGCCCCCCCCTCTTGGGTTGTCACCTTGGGCAACAGTTTGGATTACCAGTGCATTTAGCATTCTTCAAGCCAAATACCTTTTAGATTCTTTACACCCTTAGCTGAAGAAAATCTCTCTTTTTTTGTTTGCAAGGGAATGTTTATTGTATCTTTCATCGAGGTGTCCTTCAAGTTGAAATTTCTTCCTCATAAATTCTGTATCATTAGCAAAATCTTTTTCTTTTCTTGAAGGCAATTCATTAGGTTTTCTAGGATACAAAAACATTCATACAACATATTTCTTAACTAGATGACTCAACATGAGACACGACAATAATTTAATTTGAGTCACTTTACTCAAGAGATTGCCTAAATATAAGCAAGCTCAAGTCACTTGAACTAAAGAGATAACTTCATTAAGTAAAATAGTTCAAGGACAAGCATGTGAGGCAATAGAAAGATTCATTAAAGTTAAATCAATTTTTTCTTTTCAGAATCAATTTAACTTAGATTCTATTTGCTTAAGATAATTATCAATAAAATATACAAGTTGAATTTTAATCAAATTATCTTAAATAGTTGTTTCTATCAAAATTTTGATTATGAGCTTTCAACACAGATACTCTTGTTTCAGGAAGACAGGCAATCTTCTTTTAGAGCAAATAAGAAATATTTTTGACTTATGAGAGATAGTTCAAGAAAATTAATATTCATGCTTTAACAGATTTTTATGCTCAGATTAAACATGATGAGTTAAAAATTAATCAGTAAAATTTGAGATCATTTTAGGAGAGGGTATTAATCATTCAATCAAGGATACAATGATTATGCTCAATGAAACACTTTAAAGATCAGATTTATTGACTTTAGTTTTAGAATAGTCTTGAAAATTACTTGTAAGAGGAAAAATAATTCGTTATTGTAAGACTTTTAAGTGAGTTTTTCATTATGATCATAACACATTAATCATTTATGATTGAACCAATTTGAGATGATGATGATTTAACATATGATGCACACATGCGACTTATAGTATATTTCGAATAATCATATAAGGAATGAATGATATAATGATAGATTATATTCATACCTTCACAAAAGATGAAATAAGATTTCATAAGTATTATGCTCAATAAAGTTTTAACATGAAGGCATGAAATTAGCATCAAACATTTATACTAGAGAGGAAATTTAGATTTTGTAAACTTGAAGAAGAAGGTTATATATATATCCATTCATTGTTTTCTTATCATGATGCAAGCACTAGAAAGTTTTATGCTAAAATCATTGAGATAAGATTTAACATAAGAGGCATTTAAAAACTTTGATGCAGAGAGTATCGTAATTTCATAAAAAGATAATTTCGATACACGATGTAGAATGTTAAACCTTATACTAGATTTAATGAATAAATTGAGACTTATCTTTAATTATGTGTCAACGCACTCATTTGTATGAAAGTTTCATTTGTTCCATGGGTAGCTTGGCACACCTACATCTACACCATCATATTTTCATTTTGGGTACCCAAACTTGCTTGGATCCTTGAGGGTTAGTGCATATGGTTCCTTTGGAACCCAAATCTGTTTAATAGTAATAACTTTACCATTTGATTTATTCGTATTAGAACCATAGGTAAAGTTTTTATACCCAATCTTTTTATGTTTGAAATAAGTTATCTTATTTGATGGTTTGCCTGGCGAATTGATAACCTTTTTCTTTAGGGGTTTATTGTTGAGCAAGGGAATCTAGCCAAGTCTTGATTTATCAAAAACAAAATGTTGCCTTTCAAACATCGTTTTTAATCTTTCTGAACTTACAGTGAATTTATTAATAAAAGATTTCAGTTGGTTAACTTCTTCACTTAAGTTTTGATTTTCTTTAATTAAATTCTGATTTTTCTGAATCAATTCTTCTGAATTTAACCTTAAGCGTTCATTCTCAGAATTTAATTTGTCTTTCATTTCAGCGTAAGAATTTCTTTTTTCTGACATTTTCAGATTTAGCTTTTTAAGATTTTTATTTTTTATAGCTAATTTTCTACATTCACCATACAAATCATGAAAAGCATTTAATAGTTTATCATAAGAGAATTCTTCTTGAAATTCATTAGGTGTAAAATCAAATTCAGATTTTACCTTATCTTCTTGTGTCATAAAGCATAAGTTAGTTACCTCTTGTAGTTCTTTGGAGCTAGTATCATCATTGTTGCTCCTAACTTTCATTTTCTTGCTTGACTCTTCCTTGGTCAAGGCTTTCTTGCTTTCTTCCTTTCTTCTTGCTTCCTATTCTTCTTTGTCTTTAGGAAGCTTTTGAATTTTTCGGTGTTTGGGTATGGATCCTTGTTTTCATCACCGAATTCTTCATTTGTTGTTCTTTCTTCCTGATTGGGAGATTCAACATCTTTTTCTGCAGGCTCACTGTTAGTATATAATTGAAGCACATGTGAGCTAATCTGAATTTTGTCATAAATATTTTTTAAAGTATCCCGGATCTCCTTAGCAGATAAGCATGTAGAGATTTCATTAAATTCAGTTTCATGGATAGCACAATATAGTATGTTCATAGCATTAGCATTCAATTGTGCTAAGTCTTTTTCATTAATAGTGTGAGAGAGTGAGTGAGGGCCATTTGTTATGATATTCCATAACTCATAGTTTTGTGATTGAACAAAGATTTTCATTCTAGCTTTCCATTGGATATAGTTATTTTCATCAAACAGTGGAGGTCTGTTTATGGAAAGTTCCTCGATAAATAACACATTATGCGGGGTTGCCATGATCTTTGGCTCTAGTCGGTTAAGACTATAAATGACAAGAGAGTACCTGCTCTGATACCACTTGTTGCCCAAGATGACAACCCAAGAGGGGGGTGAATTGGGTTTTTCTAAATTTTTGGTGCTTTAAAAGTTTTCTTAGTTAAGTGCGGTGGATGCTTTCTTAAATTATTTGAATGAATTAAACTAAAGCAAAGATGAAAGATAATGCAAGAATAAGCATAAGAACAAGCACAACACAAACACAACGATATGTAGTGGTTCGGTGCACCCCAAGGCACCTACGTCCACTCCCCAAGCATTTTCTTAGAAATTTTACTATAACCCCTCGGATTACAGTAGGATTGTTTTTCGGGCTCACAATCTAAAACCTTTACAATTGGTTTTTCGGGATCACCAATAAACCTAACTGTTACTTTTACGGGCTCACCAACAACCTACGTTGGTTTTACGGATTGACCAACAACCTACGTTGGTTTTACGGGCTTACCAACAACCTACAATATTGGTTTTATGGGCTTACCAACAAACCTTACAACAAGAATAAAGAACAAGGATCTAAAGCTCCTAAATGAGCAAATAAAACAATTATAAGCTACAAAGAAGAGTTTAAAATATAGTTATCGCTTTAATAAAGCTCTTCTCTTCTTTGTCAAGATTGCTTCACTCTTCAAGGATTGGTGGAGCTCTTAATGTCTCTTGGAATCTGCTCAACCACTTTCTTTTGACTCTTGAATGAAACAATTGAATGAAGCTTGCCTTGCTAGGGTTTTCTCTTGAATGGACTTGATGATTTCCAAAAGGTTGCTTCCTCTGATGAATACTCCCTCTTAAATACTCCTCCAACCTCCAAATAGACCTTCCTGACCGTTGGATTGAAGAAACTAGCCATTTATAGCCGTTGGGAGCTTAAAAAATAATTCTGCACAACTAGCCGTTGAGCTGTCAGTCGTGCTCGGGTTGACCCCAATTCTGCTCGGGTCGACCCCAACTCTTCTGGGATCGACCCTCTCAGAAAATCCAGAGACCATGTTTTCTGCGTTTCAAGCTGGGGTCGGCTCCAACATTTCTGGGGTCGGCCCCATTGGGGTCGGCCCCATTGGGGTCAGCTCCAATATTTCTGGGGTCGGCCCCACTAGGGTCAGCTCCAACATTTCTAGGGTCGGCCCCACTAGGGTTAGCCCCAATTTTCTGGGGTCGGCTCCGCTACAGTGTTTTCAAGAAACATAATTTTTGCATTGGAAGCTTGGGGTCAGCTCTGGCTTCTCAAGGGTCAGCTCTACTGGGGTCGGCTCCACTTTCCTTGGGGTCGACCCAACCTTGTGCCACTTGACGCCAACTTGTGCCATTTGAGCTCCAAACCTCTCTAAATGTTTCGGGGTCGACTCCAACTCTATCCCAAGTGCTCTTGAGTTGATTTTACGCCCCGTGCCAAGTGTGCCACTTCATGCCAATGTGTGCCAAATGTGCCAGGGTCGGCTCCAAACCTCTTGGGGTCGACTCTAATCATGATTCTCTGCATCTTAGGGTTAGACTTGCACATAAGATCAATAAAACATATTCCAAGTAAATTACAATGCATGGCACAGTAGAGTTTCATACCCTTAATAGTAGAAATTACCGAATTACCCTTTTAGGTATTTTTAACGTGAAACTTTGCCAAAATGGATTCTTAAGCTTTCTACCATTCTCTATTACAAATTTATCTCGTTTATCAATTCTTGAGAGTGGTTTTGACCATATATTCCTAATGTATCATGAATGTATCGAGGGTGTGCCATTTATCAATGATGTATCGAGTTAATTTGCATTTCTAATTTGATATGGCCTCAATGGTTGTGTTAATCATCAAAATAACATTATCATTCTCACCCTTGAACCGCTTTCTCCTCATCCTAGGACCCCTCCACCAAAGACAAATCCATTGCAAGGGAAAAGAGGAAACGAAGGAAAAAGGGGAGTAAAGGAAAAGAGGGCCTTGGAAACCTGAGGACCAAAAGAAAATCAAGAGGAAAGATAGAGAACCTACCAGAGATTTAAGAGAAGAAAATACTCTAATGAGGAGGAAAAACTCCATCAAGAATAGGATAGAAGGACCCCAAGAGGTTCTCATCCACCCTCGGTCTCTCTCTCCAAGCGCTGGATTGTAGGGGGTCAAAAATGAAGGAGATGCATGGGTCTTCTGCCTTATATAAAGCCCCTGATGACTCGAATTGACCTGGTGGTTTGACTGCTCGGGCTGATCTCTGCCACATGTCGCCCAAGCATTTGATCTCATGCGACATCGGGATCGCCACCATCAAAAGCATTAATCATTGCTCCAAAAATTCCACTAGGAATGATTCTGCTTTGGAAAAAAGCAGATATTAACATGCAATCATAAATGTAGCTTCCAAAAGATCTTCGAAATTGAAAAGACAACTTCGACTGATCGGCTTCATAGCTTTCTTCGATTAGTTGGCTCGACAGAAAAGGCTACTTCCTTTGCTCGATCCAAGCAAGCTAGCTCGACCTTGAAAGTAGGTAGCAAATGATACAACTTGAAATTGACCACAACCAATGTTGTAGGCCAACTAATAGGAACTCATCACATAGCCATAAGTTAACCAATAAAAGCCTGCCATATAGCCGACCTTAGAGGCCTGTAGAGAGTCTTGTGAATTTCAAGATATGCCCTCTAACTGGCGACAACTCAGCCATGATTGCAAACAATTTTCTTAACCATGTGACATGTAAGCAATCCATGTGGGCATAATCTTCGGGCGAGACGCGATCTGTTTTCAAAAATAGCCAGAACACAGGCCCAATTTGCTCGGCGACGGGTGCTAGCACTCGCCTACATAAACCACACCCGAGGACTATCTAGGTAAGTTCTCTAGACTTTTCTATGTCCTTTAAGCTCTATATTGACCCCATTATGCCGCTCTTACAACACCTCCACTATTTTCTGAGAGTTGAGTCCAACTTAGGTATCAGAGGGTCCTTCTTCGGACACTCTTCGGTAAGAGGATTTTCTTTATTTGTATTATTTCAGATCATATCCAGCATCAAAGCCACCATCTGAGCAAAGTCTTCTTGTGGAGTGATTGATTAAAACCCCGTTTGATTTTGATGAGCTCAAAGCATTTGAGTATATCGTGTGATTACTAATGAATTCAATTGAGTGTTTCAGTGAAAATCCTGTCCAAGTGTCTCTAGACTTGGTTCATAGTATTTTGGATAAGTTAAGAAGTCTGCATGAACCAATGTTTGAGACTCGAGTCGACTCCCGAGTATCACGAGTCGACTCCAAGCGTATCAAGGTCACTGGCACGAGCTCGAGTCGACTCCAGATCAGTACGAGTCGACTCCGACTGAAAACAGACAGAAAGACAGAAGAGCAGTTTTCGGTTCTGAGATTCGAGTCGACTCCAGTGGAACGCGAGTCGACTCCGATGGTTGGCAGGTCGACTCCAAAGGAAGCAAGAGTCGACTCCCAGCGGTACACAAAGAAAAAGTCAGAGAGCGTTTTATGGACTCTGAGATTCGAGTCGACTCCCGCAGTACGCGAGTCGACTCCGAGACTGAGCGACCATCGACAGACAGAAGACCAACTTACTGCCTCTGAGATTCGAGTCGACTCCCAGACAGCTCGAGTCGACTCCAAGACAAGCTTCACGTCAAAAGGCAGAAGACCAACTTTCGAAAACTGAGAGCCGAGTCGACTCCAAGGAAGTTCGAGTCGACTCC
This sequence comes from Phoenix dactylifera, assembly GCF_051530095.1. Classification (NCBI taxonomy): domain Eukaryota; kingdom Viridiplantae; phylum Streptophyta; class Magnoliopsida; order Arecales; family Arecaceae; genus Phoenix; species Phoenix dactylifera. The sequence continues at coordinate 32,244,774 of NC_143193.1, read as the reverse complement.
AAGACTGGATGAGCCAAAAGACAGAGAATCGAGAGTTCGGGCTCTGAGATTCGAGTCGACTCCCAGGACAGTCGAGTCGACTCGAGTGGACAAAATTCAAATTTGGATCCACGGACTTCAGTGGATGAGCCGACTCCAAAAATTGCCAGGTCAACTCCAGAAGTTGGCGAGTCGACTCCAGGTCAAGACGAGTCGACTCCCAGTCAAGACGGCAACTTTAATTCAAATTTGGAACAGTTGCCGAGTCGACTCCGGAAAAGCTTGAGTCGACTCCTGCTACAGCCGAGTCGACTCCTGATCGCGCGAGTCGACTCCAACCCACCAACGGTCATATTGTCAGGCTGCGCAGAGTGTGCAGAACGGCCAGAAAAAGCAGAGTAACGGCTAGTTTCCGTGGGGGTTGGCTTAAATAGCCACAGAGGATTGTAGCAAGGTAGAGAACAGATATTCCACTCAAAGCACTCAAGCTTTCAAGCTCTCCAAGTGCTCTTCAACGAAAAAGGGAAGATCTGCATTTACTGCTCCAACAACATCTTCCCAGCATTAAAAGCTTCCTCCTCCTGCATTCAAGTCGACCACTCTTTCAAGAGGAGACCAGAGTTCAAGAAGCCTTGCCTCTTCACCAGCTTAAACGCGTTTGAGGGCTTCTAAACTCCTTCTTGTTTATATTGCTTTAAATCTGCTTAAGAGAAGCTTGTTCATCTGTTTTTCGTTCTACACATTTGTATTACTTGGTTCAATCAGGGGATTGAATCAAGGGGATTAAGGTTGGTTGGTGAGCCAAGTTAAAACCAACGTGTGTAAGGGTTTGATTGTGAGCCCGGAAAAACAATCGGGGTTGGTTCTAGTCGGTGAGCCTGGAAAAACCGACCGAGTTCGTTGTGAGCTCGTAAAACAACAAGTTTGGTTGTGAGCTTGCAAAACAACCGGCTGTAATCCAAGGGGGTTATAGTGAAATTCCCAAGTGAGACTTGGGGAGTGGACGTAGGAGCAAGGGTTAGCTCCGAACCACTATAAAACTTTGTGTTTGTAGTGCATTGTCTCTCATCTTCTTCCCCGCACATTACTCACAGCACTAGGCTTTAATTAAATAACTTGCTATAGTTTTTAATTAATCATCCACAAAGTTTTAATTAGCCAAATTATTTTAAAAACCCAATTCACCCCCCCTCTTGGGTTGTCTATCTGGGCAACAAGTGGTATCAGAGCCAAAAACTCTTCCACTCAAGAGTTAAAAGATCAAAATGACAACCCCATTTGGATCTTCTCACATTGAGGGTCAGTCCACCCAAAGACCCCCTTTCTTCAATGGATCTGACTACTCATACTGGAAGGCTAGGATGAGAATATTCATCCAAGCCCAAGACTATGAGATGTGGTCCATTGTAGTAAATGGGCCATACATCCCATCCATTTACGTAGATGGTGTTAAGGTACCTAAACTAGAAATGGACTGGGATGAACATGACATGAGGAAGGCACAATTAAACTCTAAAGCAATGAATGTCTTCTATTGTGCCTTAGACCATAATGAATTCAATAGGATTTCAACTTGTAATTCAGCAAAAGAAATTTGGGACAGACTTGAAGTGACCCATGAGGGCACGAATCAAGTCAAGGAATCCAAAATAAGCATCTTGGTTCATAAATATGAACTATTTAAAATGGATTCAAATGAAACAATCACATCCATGTTCACTAGGTTTACTGATATTGTCAATGGCCTAAAAAGCCTTGGCAAGAATTATACTAACAGTGAGCTTGTCAAGAAAATCCTTCGGTGTCTACCGAGGTCGTGGGAAGCTAAAGTGACAGCAATTCAAGAAGCCAAGGACTTGAACAAGCTACCACTTGAGGAGCTTCTTGGATCCCTCATGACGCACGAGCTCACCATGAAACAACACAACGAGGAAGAGTCCTCCCATAAGAAAAAGGTAATAGCCCTTAAATCTACTTCTTCTAACAAGGACTTGTCTTGCAGCAGCAGCAGTGAAGAAGAAGAAGATGAGGAAGATGGTGGTGAGGCTCTTCTTGTGCGCAAGTTCAAGAAATTCATCAACCACAAGAAGTCCTACCATCAAAGGAGAGGCCCCTCAAATTCCTACCGCAAGGACAAAGGTAAGGAAAGGAAAAATGAGGGGATTGGGTGTTACGAGTGCAAGAAGCCGGGTCACATAAGAGCAGAGTGCCCCTTACTGAAGAAGGGGAGTAAGTATAAGAAGAAGAAGGCACTTGTCACCACCCTATCGGACTCCGACGCATCATCTTCATCATCGGGTGAAGAACAAGAAGAGAAGGCCAATTTCTGCTTCATGGCCAACGAAAACGAGGTAACTTTCGATACGCATTTTGATTTTACATTTGATGAACTTTATGATGCGTTCAATGAATTAATGATTGAGTATAAGAATATAAATGTTAAAAACAGAGAACTAAAAGTAACTAACCAAACTTATATTCATAAGCATGATTCATTAATTAAGGATAAAGATAATCTTACCAAAGAAAATCTAGAACTTAAGACAAGCAACCAACTCTTAATTAAGAAGACTAACACCTTAACGAAAGATAATGAAAAACTAACTAAGGAACTTTCAGAACTCAAAAACCATAAACAAGTCTTAAACAAGGATCTAACAAAAGAACTAAATGATCTAAAAGTCGAAAATCAAACATTAACTAAAGAACTAAACAAATACAAACCCTTAGTTAAAAAATTCACATATAGTTCTGAAAAGTTAAACTTGATACTTAATAGTCAACGAGCCGTATTTAATAAAGCGGGTTTAGGGTATAAACCAAAAAATAAACAAAAACTACTTAGTAATTTCTTTGTCAAAGCTGGGGAAAATAAAACTAAGAAAATAACCTGTTTTTGTTGTGGAAATATAGGACATAAAGCAAATGCATGTGACTATAGGAAAAGGAAAACTAAAAGAAAAATTAAAAGGGTATGGGTTCCAAAAGGAACCAACTTGACTAACCATGAAGGACCCAAGAAAACTTGGGTACCTAAGATGACATAATTTGCCTGTGTAGGAGTGTCTTGCAGCCAAGGTCAACAAGAACTGCTGGTATTTGGATAGTGGCTACTCAAGGCACATGACGGGTGATAAAGACCAATTTTTCACCCTTGAAGCCAAGAAGGGAGGTGCTGTGACGTTTGGAGACAACAACCAAGGTCACATCATTGGTGTTGGTAAAGTTCAAATCACCCCTTCTACTTTTATAGATAATGTCAGATATGTTGATGGTCTTAAACATAACTTGTTAAGCATTAGTCAATTATGTGATAAAGGATATGATGTTATGTTTAAACCATCACTATGTATTATAACAAATCCTAATGATAATAGTTTAGTTTTTAAAGGGATTAGACGTAGAAATGTATATGTTGTAGACCTAGAAGATCTTGCAAAACATAACCAATGTCTAGTTGTAAATGAAACTAAAGATAATGATGCTAGTTGGTTATGGCACCGTAAGTTAGGTCATGCAAGCATGGACACAATAACTAAATTAGTTAAAAGAGGTTCCGTGATAGGTTTGCCAAAGTTAAAATTTGAAAAGAACAAAATCTGTGAAGCATGTCAATTTGGCAAACAATCTAGGAATTCTTTTAAACCCATAAAATGTGTCTCTACCTCTAGGCCTCTAGAATTATTACACATGGACCTATTTGGTCCAACTAGAACAACAAGCCTAGGTGGAAATAAATATGGTCTAGTCATAGTAGATGATTACTCTAGGTACACATGGGTCATATTTCTAGCACATAAGGACCAAGCATTTTCCATGTTTAAAAAGTTCCATAAGGAAGTAACAAATGCTAGAGAGTCTTCAGTCATAGCCATTAGAAGTGACCATGGTACCGAATTCGAAAATCAATTATTTGATGAATTTTGTAGTAAAAAGGGGATAACCCATAATTTTTCTGCACCTAGGACACCACAACAAAATGGAGTTGTGGAAAGGAAAAATAGAACACTAGAGGAAATGGCTAGAACGATGTTATGTGAAAGTAACCTCCCTAAGTACTTTTGGGGAGAAGCCATTAATACTTCTTGCCATATATTAAATAGAGTTCTATTAAGACCCATCATAAAGAAAACACCTTATGAACTGTGGAAAAACAGAAAACCAAAGGTTAACTATTTTCATGTTTTTGGATGTAGGTGTTTTGTACATAATAATGGAAAAGATAATCTAGGGAAATTTGACCCTAAATCTGATGAAGGAATATTCTTAGGTTATTCTACAACTAGTAAAGCCTATAGAGTCTTTAATAAAAGAACACTAGTTATAGAAGAATCTATACATGTTGTATTTGATGACTCTAGTGACATCTCCTCTAGTAAGAAAGCTAATCTTGATGATGATATTGAAATACTTGAAGAAAAGATAGATGAGGTGGGATTACAAGATGGTAATCAAAAGTTGATTGAAGGAGAATCATCAAACCAAGAGCCTATAGTGGATCATGGGCTAACTAAAGCTTGGAGGTATGCTCACGGGCATCCTAAGGAACTAATTCTAGATGATCCATCACAACCGGTTAGGACTAGAGCATCTCTTAGAAATCTGAATAACCATCTAGCTTTTGTTTCACACTTTGAGCCCAAACATATAGAAGAAGCCGAAAATGATGTAAATTGGATAAATGCAATGCAAGAAGAACTAAACCAATTTACTAGAAACAAAGTGTGGGATCTAGTAGAGAGACCTTCTGAATATCCAATAATAGGTACAAAATGGATATATAAAAATAAACTAGATGAAAATGGAATTGTTATAAGGAATAAGGCTAGACTAGTAGCAAAGGGTTATAATCAAGAAGAAGGCATAGATTTTGATGAAACCTTTGCTCCCGTAGCTAGACTTGAGGCGATTAGACTTCTATTGGCATATGCATGCTCTAAGGACTTCAAGCTATATCAAATGGATGTAAAAAGTGCTTTTCTAAATGGGTTTATTAATGAGGAGGTGTATGTAGAACAACCTCCTGGTTTTGAAAATCATCAATACCCTAATCATGTGTATAAACTGAACAAAGCACTTTATGGACTAAAACAAGCACCTAGAGCATGGTATGAGAGACTTAGTAAATTCTTACTAGAACATGAATTCTCTAGGGAAAATGTAGATACAACATTATTTCTGAAAAGGAAAAATAAGGATATGTTATTAGTACAGATTTATGTTGATGATATCATTTTCGGTGCTACTAACAATCGCCTCTGCGAAGAGTTTGCTGATTTGATGCAGAGTGAGTTTGAGATGAGCATGATGGGAGAGCTGAACTACTTCCTCGGGCTTCAAATCAAACAATCTGAAGAAGGCATCTTCATCAATCAAGCCAAATATATCAAGGAGATGCTCAAGAAGTTTGGTATGGAGGGAAACAAGTCAATCAGCACCCCCATGAGCTCATCATGCAAGCTAGACCTAGATGAATCAGGTAAATCTGTAGATCAAAAATCTTATAGAGGTATGATAGGTTCTTTACTGTATCTTACTGCAAGTAGACCTGATATTATGTTTAGTGTGTGCATGTGTGCTAGATATCAGGCTAATCCTAAAGAATCACACCTAGCTGCAATTAAGAGAATCTTTAAATACCTAATAGGAACTATGAACATAGGGCTGTGGTACTCTAAAGAATCTAGCCTAAACTTAATAGGGTACACAGATTCAGACTTCGCTGGATGTAAGCTTGATAGGAAAAGTACCAGCGGGTCTTGTCAATTTCTAGGAGAAAACCTAATCTCATGGTTTAGCAAGAAACAAAACTCGGTTGCATTATCCACTGCAGAAGCTGAATATGTTGCAGCCGGGAGTTGTTGTGCTCAAATCTTATGGATTAAACAACAATTAGAAGATTATGGCATTAAACAAGATAAAATCTCCATTAATTGTGATAACACAAGTGCCATAAATCTCACTAAAAATCCAATTCAACACTCAAGAACTAAACACATTGAGATAAGACATCACTTCATAAGAGATCATGTATTGAATGGTGATGTGTCACTCCAATTTGTGTGTACTGATAATCAATTAGCAGACATTTTTACAAAACCCCTAAGTGAAGAGAGATTTAGTGTGCTTAGAAGGGGATTAGGAGTGATTGATCCATCCTAGTGGGAGTTTCCACTAGATTAATTGATTTTGATGATTAGAATGTGGTTAAAATAGAGTTTCTATTCAATGATCATCAAATCAGATCCCAATTAGGTGATTTTCCCTCATTTGGCACGGTTATAACATGATTTTTAGGTGCGTGCCAAGGTTAGAGACGACTCGAGTAAGTTTCAGAGCCGGCTCCTAAGGGGAAGTCGACTCGCGCATTTGCGGGAGTCGACTCGCAAAGATGGCAGCTGAGGGGGAGTCGACTCGCATATTGTCGGGAGTCGACTCGAAGTCTACAGGCGCATAAGGAGAGTCGACTCGCGCATATTCTGGAGTCGACTCGAGGTCGAGTCGACTCGCGACTCAGGGGAGTCGACTCGCAGTCGGGATCCGACTTTTTAACCCTAGGTTTGTCGTTTCGCAAACACTTTTCCTCAAGCCGCCACTGTTCACAAAGCCCTAGAGCCGACTCCTAGGTCATCCCCGATCGTCTCCAAGCCCTTTTTCCGTCGATTCTTCGCAGGACATTGAGTTTCCGTCCGTTCCTAGGTCATTTCCGGTCCGTCCCGAGCTTCCTTTGTCGGTCCTTCACCGTCCTCTAGGTATTTTTCTTCCCGTTTAGGTCAAGATGCCTCGTAAGACCGTCGTTAGGAAGAGGTCCCGTCCCGAGGCCGGTCCCGAGCGGCGCTCCAAGGCGCGGCACGATCCCGCGAGGCAACCACCTCCGGATCGTTCCCCGCCTAGGGTGGTTCTCGTTAGGCCGTTGGCTGGGAAGGCCGTCACCTCCGGGAGGTTTGTCGATTTCGACTATCTCTCCCAGGAAGGGTTCACCATAGGCGATAGGCTTAGAGCCCAGGGCCTAGAGTACTTCCTCACCTTGGACCTTCCTACCTATCCTGGCCTAGTTCAAGAGTTTTACAGTACCGTCCATCGGGGAGATGGAGGTATCGAGGGCACGGTAGTAGGTGTCCCGTTGCGTATCACAGAGGACCTCATTGCCCATATCCTCCACCTTCCATTAGTAGGGGTGGCTCCTGCACATCCGAGGATAGGGTTGACGCCCTTACAGTCGTCCTAGGGCATCCACCTCAGTCCCCCCTAGATGAGGTATCGGCTAGCTCACTTCCTATTGAAGTGAGAATCCTTTTGAGCATTCTGTCCAGGTCCATCTTTCCTAAGACAGGGATATTTGATTTTGTGAATGAGAGGGACTTAGCTATTATGTCTTATATCCTTCAGGACACCCCGATCAACTTCCCAAAGCTCATTTATAGGTATATGTGTGAGCCCCTAGATAGACCTAGGCTCTCACTCCCATACGGGATGTTATTCACTCTTCTTTTTAGGCAGTACGAGATTCCCATTCCTGAGAGGGAACCCTCTCGTGCCTTGCGATGGACTGATCGCTTATGTACGGGGACTATGCACAGGATGGGGTTTCGGAAGAGAGAAGGAATCTGGGTTAGGAAGTCCACTCTCACTGCTCAGAACACCAGACCATCACCCAGTCCTGAGCCAGATTCAGACTACCCAGACCTTCCAGACCATCCAGACCTCCCATCCACTCCTCCTGCTCCTACCACCTCTGTCGGACCTTCCTCCTCAGTTCCACCATCTATGGAGGTCCGTATTGATCCAGAGCAGCTCCGGGAGCTGCGGCAGGAGATCGTCCGAGATCTGAAGGACGAGCTGCTTCGGGAGATCCGAGGCTCGGTGCCTGCTCCCACTCCTGCACCCGTATCTTCTCAGTTGGTCCCTTCCTTGACAGCCGTGACAGACATGACGGCTCATGTACGGGAAGAGATCTACAATGTCCGGAGTTTGGTCCAGGGTCAGTCCTCCAGTATGAATGAAGTCACGGGCATCACTCGGAAGATGCGCGATGACATCCGGAAGGACATGAGCACCACCACCCAGGGGGCCGAGCGCTTGTCGAATGTGCTCATCGACAAGTTGGACACACTTCAGACGTCGGTGACTGCGCTTCAGGCGTCGGTGACAGAGCTCTCCACTACACATAGCAGAGCCACCACGTCTATCATCGCACAGCTTGGCCATGTGACAGATGCAGTCACCCTCCTCATGGAGCAGAGCCGATTGAGAGGAGGAGCACCATCCTCGAGAGGAGGTGCCACATCCTCGAGAGGAGGAGCCACATCCTCCAGAGGAGGAGATGCATCCTCGAGAGGGGGAGCCTCATCCTCGAGGAGGCCATAGATGTTTTTGTGTGATGTATTGTTTTACCTTACTTATTGTATGCTCAAATGTGTTCACATTCATATCAATACAATGAGTAGACATTTTATCTTCAATTATGTGCCATTTGATGTGCCATTTGTTGATTGTGCCATTGATTGTGTGTGATTACCTCCTTTTTGGTATGATGACAAAAAGGGGGAGAAATATGTATAAAATATGGTAAAATATGTAAAAGGGGAGAAATATTGAAAAAAAAAATATGTAAAAGAAATCAATGGAAATAAATAAAACGATAAACTCTTAAAAACACACACAAATTTGTTCTAAGTGGATTCGGTACCTCGAGGCTCATTATCTCTCTTTTGGGGCTCCTAATGGAGTAATCTCCAGAATCTATTCAAGGGATATTCGGAGATTAGCTGAATCCTACTCAAGAACAAATTGACAGATTTTTCCTCAAAAAAAGATAAAATTCAGTTCAAAAAAAACTTCAAAGCATGAAGAGGAAATTCAGAAAATCAAAATATAGTTGAATGCATATGTTGAGGGGGAGAATCTGAATTTTAATCAAACTAAATCATTAATGACATATAAGCCAAACAATTGATTGCATAATATGAAGGCTTATATAATTCCAACTGAAAGGGGGAGCTCTAACTCCGAAATTTAATGTTTCACTCCTTTCAAACTTGGATAAATTAAATTATCAGACATTTGAATTCATTTATGGATTTCATTTCATTATTTATTGAGCAATTCATTTTACATATACTCAAAGTTTTGTCATCATCAAAAAGGGGGAGATTGTGGAGTGATTGATTAAAACCCCGTTTGATTTTGATGAGCTCAAAGCATTTGAGTATATCGTGTGATTACTAATGAATTCAATTGAGTGTTTCAGTGAAAATCCTGTCCAAGTGTCTCTAGACTTGGTTCATAGTATTTTGGATAAGTTAAGAAGTCTGCATGAACCAATGTCTGAGACTCGAGTCGACTCCCGAGTATCACGAGTCGACTCCAAGCGTATCAAGGTCACTGGCACGAGCTCGAGTCGACTCCAGATCAGTACGAGTCGACTCCGACTGAAAACAGACAGAAGGACAGAAGAGCAGTTTTCGGGTCTGAGATTCGAGTTGACTCCAGTGGAACGCGAGTCGACTCCGATGGTTGGCAGGTCGACTCCAAAGGAAGCAAGAGTCGACTCCCAGCGGTACACAAAGAAAAAGTCAGAGAGCGTTTTATGGACTCTGAGATTCGAGTCGACTCCCGCAGTACGCGAGTCGACTCCGAGACTGAGCGACCATCGACAGACAGAAGACCAACTTACTGCCTCTGAGATTCGAGTCGACTCCCAGACAGCTCGAGTCGACTCCAAGACAAGCTTCACGTCAAAAGGCAGAAGACCAACTTTCGGAAACTGAGAGCCGAGTCGACTCCAAGGAAGTTCGAGTCGACTCCAAGACTGGATGAGCCAAAAGACAGAGAATCGAGAGTTCGGGCTCTGAGATTCGAGTCGACTCCCAGGACAGTCGAGTCGACTCGAGTGGACAAAATTCAAATTTGGATCCACGGACTTCAGTGGATGAGCCGACTCCAAAAATTGCCAGGTCAACTCCAGAAGTTGGCGAGTCGACTCCAGGTCAAGACGAGTCGACTCCCAGTCAAGACGGCAACTTTAATTCAAATTTGGAACAGTTGCCGAGTCGACTCCGGAAAAGCTTGAGTCGACTCCTGCTACAGCCGAGTCGACTCCTGATCGCGCGAGTCGACTCCAACCCACCAACGGTCATATTGTCAGGCTGCGCAGAGTGTGCAGAACGGCCAGAAAAAGCAGAGTAACGGCTAGTTTCCGTGGGGGTTGGCTTAAATAGCCACAGAGGACTGTAGCAAGGCAGAGAACAGATATTCCACTCAAAGCACTCAAGCTTTCAAGCTCTCCAAGTGCTCTTCAACGAAAAAGGAAAGATCTGCATTTACTGCTCCAACAACATCTTCCCAGCATTAAAAGCTTCCTCCTCCTGCATTCAAGTCGACCACTCTTTCAAGAGGAGACCGGAGTTCAAGAAGCCTTGCCTCTTCACCAGCTTAAACGCGTTTGAGGGCTTCTAAACTCCTTCTTGTTTATATTGCTTTAAATCTGCTTAAGAGAAGCTTGTTCATCTGTTTTTCTTTCTACACATTTGTATTACTTGGTTCAATCAGGGGATTGAATCAAGGGGATTAAGGTTGGTTGGTGAGCCAAGTTAAAACCAACGTGTGTAAGGGTTTGATTGTGAGCCCGGGAAAACAATCGGGGTTGGTTCTAGTCGGTGAGCCTGGAAAAACCGACCGAGTTCGTTGTGAGCTCGTAAAACAACAAGTTTGGTTGTGAGCTTGCAAAACAACCGGCTGTAATCCAAGGGGGTTATAGTGAAATTCCCAAGTGAGACTTGGGGAGTGGACGTAGGAGCAAGGGTTAGCTCCGAACCACTATAAAACTTTGTGTTTGTAGTGCATTGTCTCTCATCTTCTTCCCCGCACATTACTCACAGCACTAGGCTTTAATTAAATAACTTGCTATAGTTTTTAATTAATCATCCACAAAGTTTTAATTAGCCAAATTATTTTAAAAACCCAATTCACCCCCCCTCTTGGGTTGTCTATCTGGGCAACACTTCTCCATCCCTTTCATCTCGAAGACATGCAGGGACCTTCAAGCCAACTTTTCTGATGTGCAAAATCTTTTCTTACATTGCTATTTTGCCGCTCTTACGACATCTCCGCTATTCTCTGAGAGTTGAGTTTAGCTTAAGTATCGGAGAATTCTCCATCAGACACTCTCCGGTAAGTAGACTTTCTTTGTTTATGTTGTTTTAGGTTAGATCCAGTGTTAAAGCTACCATCCGAGAAAAGTCTTCTCCATCTTTTTCATCTTGGAGACATGTAACGACCTTCAAGCCAGACCTTCCAATCGGAACAAAAAACAAATCGACCTCTCCAACAATCTTATCAGCTTGATGTCTAAGTTGTGCCAAATCTCAGGGGCAATAGTACATGTCGTTTTATTTTGAAAATTGTAACTTTAACATGGATCTCTTAACTAACATGTAAATGTATTTTTCTAAAATTATACAAATAATATTAACTAATTATATATAATTTTTAATTATATAGTTTTTTATATATTTGCATGTAGTACTTTTTGCTAGTAATAATAATAATATTTAATAGTTTTTTATGGCCCCAATAAATATTTTAAAAAGTATATGCTAAATTTTTGCATGTAAGATGCAGCTTTATTTGACTCTTTGGTAGACGATGCCGCCCTGACATTATCAGGACAGCAGCATAGTGACACAGGCCTTGAAAATGTAACCCCAAGTAATTTATACTAAATGATGCTAGAAGACAAATTCCCGTCACCACCAACCATTAAAAAGCAAACGGAGGCAGCAGGCCAAACTTCTTAACCATGGAAAACCCACCATTCAAGCACTTGGTCTACGTGGTTACCTGGACGTCAATGGTGTATTGCAGCGCAAAGAGTTCTGCTTATTTTTTCCATTGATAGATATTCTACAATTCTTCCGCAAACCTTTCAACCCTCGCGATAGGTGCGGTTCACGTGAGACCGACAGATGTGGAAAAGTTGATACAATATTGATATAATATACAAGCTGACCACGTCGCACGGAACCTTTCTCGACCGTAGGATCACAACAGAACAACCGAAGAGCCGTGCACGCTTTACCAGCTTACGTGAGATCTGGACCACCGCCACGGGAAAAGGCTCATCCTATCCACATCTTGCCGACCGCTCGATCTCCGTGCACTCAAGGGCCCAGGATCAGAACTTTAAAGAGACGGGGCCATCGTCCATGTGCTCCAATCGGGCAGAATCGAGACGGGTCGGATGGAATATGAATTGGATAAAAAAATTATTAACTCAAATTTTATTTATTTATTAAACAGATAATTCAATTCGATCTATATAACTTATTTATTAAATAAATTAAATCAGATTAGATGAATTAAACAGATATTTAGTAGATTAAATAGGTGTAATAGGTTAAATGCATTAGGTTAAATATATTAGAAATTGGTTAATTAGATTTAAATAGTTTAAATAAATTTTATATAGATTAAATAGGTAGGATAATTATCTGATCCATAATTAAATATATAAAAATAGATTAAATAAATCAAAAAAGTGAATCTGACTTATTTAATAAAATGAATTAATTTATTTATGACCGAAATTTGTTTACGTTGAATTTAAATACCGACCGTTGGCAGACCGGATTAATGGGTTGCATATAAATTGCCCTGCACCGTCTTCATCTTACCTAACTAGTGGGCCTACCGTGTATTTTATCTCATGTAGCACGAGGAGGACACGTGTCATCAAGCAGCATCGAAACAGCTCCGGGGCGTGCTTGCGTTGGTGTGCAAGTTGCACGGAGGAAAACCACAAGAATAGATATTTCCCAGGGATGGGGACACGTGTCGAGAATCTTGTTGTGCAAACCACACCAACGAAAGCACGCAATTGGAGATTTAGGTGGGAGGGAGGAAGATCGGGCGGCTTTGGAGGGAGAGGGGAGAGGGGAGAGGGGAGAAATTAAGAAGGAAACGGGAAAGCCAGCCAAGGAGAGAGACCCACCGCACCACAATGGATCGCCGATTCGTCCTCCTCCTTCTCCTCGTCGGAGTAGCGCTCCCCGCCTCCGTGGTGTCCTCCTCGCCGTCCGATGCCGACGATGATCCGCTGATCGTCCAGGTGGTCTCGGAGGCCGACGAGGACGAGCCGATGCTGAACGCGGAGGCCCACTTCTCGAGCTTCCTCCGGCGGTTCGGAAAGTCGTATGCGGACGAGAAGGAGCACGCTTACCGGTTCTCGGTGTTCAAGGCGAACCTGCGGCGGGCGAGGCGGCACCAGAAGATGGACCCCACCGCTGTGCACGGCATCACCAAGTACTCTGACCTCACCCCCGCCGAGTTCCGGCGGACCTTCCTCGGCCTTCGCGGCGGCCGGCGCCTCCGCCGGGCGCTGGCCTCGTCCCATGAGGCGCCCATCCTCCCCACCAACGACCTCCCGACCGACTTCGACTGGAGGGACCACGGCGCCGTCACCGGCGTCAAGGATCAGGTACGGCCCTTGCCCTTTCCCCTGGTCCCTCAGATTTGCTGTTTTTTTTTGGTTCTCCTTTTTTCTTCCTGATGATTTGTCTTTTTAACTGTATTTTTCTTCGTGATTTTTTTTTTTGAATTTTCTTAAGGGTTCCTGTGGATCGTGCTGGTCTTTCAGTGCTGCAGGATCCTTGGAAGGCGCGAACTTTCTAGCCACCGGGAAACTGGAAAGCCTCAGCGAGCAGCAGCTCGTTGATTGCGACCATGAGGTCTGACATCTCCTCCCCACAGCCCCTTCTCCCCCTCCTTTTTCTTCTTTTGTTTCTCTTGATTAGAGCCTGTTCTGGAGGAGTTTTGTTTTTGCTTAAAATTATTATCGTGATGTTGAGATAGATTGGCTTGATTCCTTGTTTTACTTATGATTCCTTCTTTTTAAACAAATGACTTTTAACAAATGATTTTGATTTGTTGTTCACTCTGGCTACGATATTCTGAAAATTTGTATAAATAATTATCTGATTGGCAGATTATGATCTGCCATCTTCTGGGAGAAAAAAGGATGTATTTTAAAGATTTTTCGACACTAATACAAAAGAGTCGGCAGATCACATTTGAAGCTTGGGTTGATGTAAGAGGAGAAGTGCATGTTTTTATGAGGTAGAGTAGTGTTTGAGCGAGCAAATGAGGCTGGGGAAATATCAGGCTTTTAGGTAGCCAAATAACTGGGCCATGGAGACTGGTGCATCAGTAATAGCGGTTAGATTAATTAGTTTACCAATTGTCTAAGATATTAGATAAACTTTAATTTAAGCAAGACATGCTCTTTCTCTTAATTCAGGTTCCTCTTTAAAACAGAACGGAAACCAATGCTGTTCAGACGGGCAAGCATTTTCATTGGGCTGATATTGGCATTGCCTGTTACTTACCCAAATTTACACAGCTGGACCTTAAACAGATCCAAGTTAGGTCCTGTATCAAGATTTCATATCACTGTGTGTAAAAGAAAAGTAAGCTAAACAAGTGACATTTGATGCATGCTGATCCAATTCTTTAAGAATTAATTGCTTAATAACTAATTGCTTCTACTTGGCAAATCCTTCTTGTTTAGGTTGAATGCTCATTCAGGTTAATCTGTTAGTCTTAGTTTTTGATGTAGTTCCTTTTGATATCATATAGCCATTATTGACGTCTATTCCTCCAAATAATTGATTCAGAAGTCAGACATAGAAGGATGCTAATTTACAGCTCAAAGAGTATGTGTTGACTTGTGTCACCAATTTATACATGCATGAGATATATGGATACCTCTCGAATTCTTAAGTTGCAGACTTTGAAGGGTGCTGAATAGTTGGACTCTTTCAGTAATGAGAGACATTATTCTCAGGAATTTTCCACCATAATGAAATTAGAATAAGGAGCTTGTGTAGGACGGATGTTCCAAAAATTCTTTGAATAATGCAGTGCATGTTGTATACTTTAGTTAAATTTGTATTTTGGATGAGGAAAATGGGTTTTGATAACAATGATGTTTGTAAGCTATATGGTGCCAATCTTTTGAAGCATTTTGGAAGATAAAGTACTGACTATCTTGATAGTGTTTTTTCTTTTTTCCATCATTCTTAATGCATTTATCTCTATTATAATTAAATATAGAAGATGAACAATCTTATATTTTATGATTTATACTTCTGGCTGCTTGCTAAGATTATCTAAAGCATCACCAGTTGGTGAATGTTATCACAAGCAGTGGAATATTTGAAATCAGGAGTGATTTTGAAAATCACTAACAAATTGGAACCCTAGTAAAGTGTAGCAAACAGTAAAGTACTTTGTCAATCTCATATAGATGATGAAACAGCTTTAGAAAATATTGATATGAATTAATTAAATCTATTGCCTTTACCTAAATGTCCTATTATTGATTTCCTCTTACTAGATTCTTCTTAAATGTGCAATTGGATAAGATTTTCATGTGTGTAGCTGGAATCTGTTAAAGGGTTGTATGGAGTTTATGGGACACTGTGTTGTCATATGGGGACAGTCAACTAGGATATGTTGGCTACAGATTGTGTATGGTAATATTTTCTGTTTCATATATCCAATCTAGTAGTACCTATATGTATGATCACAGTCGTAGTGTCGCACCTGGCAACATGTTGATTCCAATATCTAACTTTTGCGGGAGAGACAGCATATTGCAAAGGGTTGGAACATATGAGACCTTTATGTGGAACTGAAGCAAGATCATCCTGAGATGATCATGGAGATCAAGCGATCCCTTACATTTTCTCCTGTTCAATGTCCCAAATAAACTTATTTTTCTGCTGGACATGCAGCAGGTTAATTTGTTAAGGAAATTGTATGCAGTTTGCTAAGATATAAGATCTAAAGAGATCAAAATAAAATATCAAGGAGATGATTACAAAGACACTAATGACACATTCATCTGTCTTAAACTATAGATGCGTTGTTAGTACACACTGGCTGACTACCTCCAGTTGTTACTGTTGCTAAATAGTTGATAACATGGGCATCTGAAATTTTGTGTTGTCAGATAATTAAATGTGGTAGTGCCTATTGGACTCTTGACTGGAGATGGGTGTAAGTGTGATACTGTAGACCAAAGAAATCAGAAATATTATTTTTATGAAAGGCTATATAGATGTCCAACTTTTGTTAACAGCTGAAGTTAGGCATTTTTACACCTAGTGAAATGGTCTAGCAATATCTGCATGTCTTGTTCTTCTTAGAAAGTTGCTAGAAAAATGACAGACATGCCATTCGTTGTGATTAACAAACAGATACTTCTAAAAGGAAATTTTTGATTCAGAATTTATTTGGTTCTTAACAAAAAGTTAAAGTGTATCTGCAAATAAACCAAGGAGAGGATACAGGACATCTTTTCTTCATTTGATCATGCCAATAAATTTTTACATCAGAAAACTTGTCATTGTTGGATAACCAATGATGCTTATTCAAATTCAAGTATCTCTTCAGCCTAATCATTTGTTTGTCCTCCTAAATGAGGCATAGGTTGATATGGATCTTGTTAAGGACCCACTTGCATGTAAAATTATGTCTTTATCATGACTGGTTTGAGAATTTCATCCCTCATTTAGTTTACTTTTTATTTTTTTCTTTATATGTTCTCTTTAACCATTATTCTTGTATCAATTCTGAAATCATTGAATAATGTGGTACTGAATCTCATCTTACATTGAAACTTTTCAAATTGTTGCAGGTCTGGCAGCTCAACTTTTAATTCGTGACAAAAGATTCTTGAATAAATCTTCTGTTTTTTCTTGGTGAAATATGCCTTTTTTTTCTAGTATGACAAAAGTTTGTAAATTTTTCATGCATATGGTTGCAATTTGCATAATATAGGCAGGTTGCAATGGTACTTCTTTATTGGTATATTGACCTGAGAATCTGATGCCTGGATTTTCATGCCATTTCATTAACCCAGGTTTTATGTCTTAGGTATTGGTGTCTGTCCACTTCTTATTTTCCTCTGAGCTGTCAAACACTGACACCGACAATGACATCACAGTTTGTCTAGTACTGGAAGTTGTTTTGACAAATAATGAAACCTGAGTTGGGTGTATTGTTTACCCACATAATCAATCAAGTATCTTCCTGATGGACTTTCTATCTAGGAGTTAAAGCATAGTGGCTGGGAGATACGAACAACATCAACCTTTTTCCCGTTCTCTATTTATCAAGTTAATGCAAGTCAAATTTACATTTCTATTTTTCCCTTCACAATTTTATTCATTTAAAAGTAGAATACGAAAGGATTCTGTAAAAATTTAAAAAAACCATGAACTTTAGGTCTGAATAACTTTCAGTTTTGCAAAATAAACCATGTTTGGTGGTCAAATTGATGTTGCTATCAAGATTTACTGCTGAATCAGTTTACCAGATATGTCCTATAATTTGCAGAAAGAAATGAAAAGATGATATAAGTCTAGAATACTAGAATTGCTGTGAAAAAACTTAAATGTCTAGTGATTTTCAATAGATTATATAAGATAATAGATCTTTTGGATATGATTTTACAGTTTATCTTCAACAAAAATTCTCATGTTTCTAAGGTATTGGAGCCTAGAGGTACAATCCAGCATCTGTCAACTCCTAACCTATGTGAATCATACATAAACAGAAACTATAAGTGCTGAGCATGTCTTCTAAAGTTGCTGTCCTAAGAATATCCCTGGATGATTTTTGCAACTTTCTGATTCTTTTTCTTTATTCCCTTGATGTATTTCATGTAATTTCACTAACATAACAAGACTAAAAAAGATCTAAATGACATTGCTGAGAACAATTTGAATAAGACAATTGGCTGCTTGTCTAAGGTGTGGGGTGCATTGTGAGAACATTTTTTAACACAGCATCGTGCTAAAATGAAAAATCCACGGCAAAGTTCTATGATGAATTCCACTCTCATGCATGGCATTTGTAATCATTTGCAGTGTGATTCATCCGAACCTGATTCATGCGACTCAGGATGCAATGGTGGGTTGATGACAACTGCCTTCGAGTACTTACTCAAATCTGGCGGGCTTGAGCGTGAGGAAGATTATCCTTATACCGGGACAGACCGTGGTCGCTGTAAATTTGACAAGTCTAAGATTGCTGCTTCAGTTAAAAACTTCAGTGTTGTCTCCATGGATGAAGATCAAATTGCTGCTAATCTTGTGAAACATGGCCCTCTTGCAGGTAGGATAGTTTCTCAAAATCTTTTATTAAAGCTACAATTGCTAGAAAGCGTCTTTACATTATATTTTAATTTCACAACTAGGAAAGATAAAGGAGAGAGAAAGAGAGAGAGAGAGAGAGAGAGAGAGAACCTGCCTTCTGCTTGTGCTTGCTTTTCTAAATTCCAGGACAATTCTATCAGAGGCATTGGCATTCTGAATAGACAATTGAATTCAGACGGTCAACTTTTCATTCTGGGCATTGATAGATAGGAAATCTGAAAAATGAGTGGGTCAAAGTTGGCTATGTGAAATATCTAAGGGATGTCATATGGGATATGAATTGCTCTGTAATCTGTATGTACTAGGCTGTAGAAAATATTATCCATTGTTGTTTCATGTGGTAAGCGAATTGTTCCTGATCTCTGTGATCACTTTGCATGCAGTGGGTATCAATGCAGTCTTTATGCAGACATACATTGGCGGTGTGTCATGCCCATACATATGTGGAAGGCATTTGGATCATGGGGTGCTCCTGGTCGGTTATGGCTCTGCTGCTTATGCTCCTATTCGATTCAAGGAGAAGCCATACTGGATCATAAAGAACTCTTGGGGCGAAAACTGGGGTGAGAATGGGTACTATAAGATCTGCAGGGGTCGCAATGTCTGTGGGGTTGACTCCATGGTCTCTACCGTTGCTGCTGTTCGCAGCTCATAAGATGCTTAGGCTCTTATGCAACCATCCATATTCCCTTTGCAAATAGTGCAATGCTTATTGCTGGCCCAGCAGCAGGCATGCGTACTCCACTGTTGTGACATTTAACATTCTCGCCAGTTATATGATATCTGGCAACTGCATATAATTATTGTAAGGTATTTGACTTTGCCTGGATCTCTATGCTGCTTATAAGGTATCTGATAACCGTGCACTGCTTATGGCTATTGGAAGGCTTTCATCTGGCTTTGGTATATACAATGCCTGCAAGCTGCTAGTGAAAAATTGTTAATTTGATTTTTTAGATCTCCTTTTGCTTTGCCTTGTCTTTATAGTACATAGGAAGGTACTTAATGATTGGAAAGTGCATATTAGTATTGTAACTGGTCCTTCTTTGCATGGAAGCTGTGAATGATCATTGCTTGTGCCCTTTTGCTCATCCTTAAGCAGCATGATTTCACTAGATGAGGCAAAATTGTTAAACTTTTCTTGGATAAAATGCCATATGTATCGTGCATATCTAGGCAAAACCCACATATATGCTTTTGTGAACTAGAGTCTGGCTTGTATCCTAGGAGCAGATGGGAGGCCTGTGCTATAATTGGATTTAATACGTTCAGACCTCCGTGGATACTCATGTACATCCAACAGCTCTAGGGAGGGACGGAGGGAGCTGAGTTTTTTAGAGATCCGAGCTGAGTTTTTTAGAGATCCGTTTCTGTTGGAACGAATATTCACTTCTCTTTGTTCTCAACGCTTTCCATGTAAATAAAATTGGATCTAATTTCATTGATTTTTTTTTTGAGAAAACAATATCAATAGCCTTTAAAAAAAGAACAGATAATGGGTCTGATCCGTATGCACTATTCCTATTCAAAAGTCGATTTGATAGGTGGACTGGTTGACAAGTGAGCTGCTTTGCTCGGTGGAGTTGAAGAAGTGTAGCATGATACTGGAGCAGTTCTGCAATGAGAGGGTTGCTGGAACGTGTCTGTCTGGGGATTTTTTGATGCTTGAGTCATGCAGAGATAGAAATGATAGAAGTTTTAAAATATGGTTATAGAAGTTTTTTTTATCGTACCTGGGTCCTCATGCCTATTATTTATAAAGGAAAGGATGTTAATCTATGTGATTAGGGTCCAAGATTCATGGACAAGTAGTTGAACTCTTTTCATATCCGTTGATAGGTGTGGTAAGAATATTTCTTTTTAGGTTCGTCGTGATTGAATATTTTTCTTATTTGCTAGTTGGTTACGATATTTTCTTTTGGGCGGATTGAGATTGTGTTGAGCTATAACTGATCACTGATTATTTGGAGATTTGATTGGTCGTTGATTTTGTTGGACATGTGTAATCATTTGATTCGGTAGGCTGAGTTATCAGGAGAGATTTTAAGAATGACGAATCCAAGACATATCACTTGCCTCCCACTTCTGACCTCGAGATATGCTTGCTTGGCTCAAGTGAAGGAAATAGTTAAACCAATCTTTGGGTGAGCCAGTTGAGTTGAATATGAGCTCTTTATCTGAGGCTCTATATAGGGGGCGGAAGCTTGAGCCTTCTACTTTGCAATCACCGTTCTCTCTCTTGGAGCTCTTTATTTGGTAGAAGCTTTGACCCTTTGCTTTCTTTCTTTCTCTGTTCGTTCTCTGGCATCCTTCCATCAGTTATCCTTTCCGGCGAATTGCCATAGGTGAGCTTTGTCTTCTTTTTCTTCCTTCTCATCTTCTTTTCACTATCCTGACTGCTTCTTTTGAGAGCGAGCATCCCACCAGCCAGTTGACCCAAACGGGTTCATCCCAGCATTTCGATGGCTCTAATAGTACCGAATTGGAGACTTTCGGTCCTGGTGCTGAGCAGTGCATTTTGGACCAAGATGATTTGGATTGGTTTCGAAAAGGCTATTTGGTCTCGACTAGCTTCTCTTTTAGGCTGCCTAGGGGTGAGGAGATATCCAATGCCTATTATCCTGCCAAGGTTAGCTTTTATGACAAGACTCTGAAGGTTGGGTTAGGGCTTCCTCTTCCTCCTTTCACTATAGGAAAAAGGACCTATCCCGACGCTTTTTTGGAGCTTTGGCGACGCTAATTAGCGTCGGCTAAAATACCCCCGACGCAAAGCCAAGCGTCGGCAAAGCGTCGGATATACCAGTGTGGCAAAAGTTTTTGCCGACGCAGGAGTAAAGCATCGGCAAAAACATGGCTTTACCGACGCTTATATAGCGTCGGCGATAAACCGACAGAGCGTTTTCCCCGACGCTTTTTTGCGTCGGCAATTCCTGATTTACCGAAACTTTTCCCCGACGCTTTTAAGCGTCGGCAATTCCTGATTTACCGAAACTTTTCCCCGACGCTTTTAAGCGTCGGAAATTGCTCAATTGCCGATGCTTTTGAAGCGTCGGCACAAGCGTGCCGGTGGTGCCACGACCTTTTTTACCGACGCTTAAAAGCGTCGGAAATTGTCTTTTTTTAAAAAAAATAAAACAATAATCAGTATTATAAAATACAAATTACAAAACATATATTATAACAATATGAACCTGTATTACATTGATACATTGACACAAATACTCAGATCATTCAAAATATGAATATTGATATATCTGATTAAAACTCCATGTTTTTAACTCATGTATCAGAAAATCTGCCATACAAATTACAATGTACTCTAAAAAAGCAAATTATAATGTACTCTGAAAAATAAGAAACATATACATATCAAACTCATAAAAGATAATCTAGAATGCATCAGGGACGGGATTCAGCTCCATCATCATCATGTCTACAAGCGTTTGAAGAATCAGGAATCTACAAAAAAAAAAAAGAGAAAACATAAAAGTTAGGAATAATGTGATACATTAACTCATATATCATAATTGATAATATGTAAAGTATTGAAATATAATAAAGTTAATTACCTGAGAAGGTAGAAATCGTTGTAACATGGATGTAATATTCGTAAGCTGAGACTGCAAATTTGCTTGGTTTTGCTTCAGCTCTTCAATAGTTGCTTGAAGATGACGAACTTCTGCAGTGTTACTACCTTCTCTGGCATTTCTTATATATGTGCCCACTGAAGACAACTGAGTGGGGGTAACTCCAACGCCGTAACCCCGCACTCGACCATAACGCTCTGGGCCCATCAATTCAGTAAGCACTTGAGCTTCAATATGATTGTTCGCGTCGGATGATGATGACCCCCCGACGCGTTCTGAAATAAGATTTGTTGCCCTATCCTATATCTCTCAAAAAAAAAATCAAATTAATGTATGCGAATAATAGAACCAAAAAAAAATACAGCACAAGTCAAAGATGAATACATACAACTATATCTCTTGACTCCTCCCGGACAAAGCTGCCATCTCGGTGGGTGTGAGTCATCCTATAAAACTCCACCCTACCAGGCTCCCTCCCATTATCATCCACCTACAACAAAAAGTATATTTCACGAGTATACATGCTATATGATAGAATAATTTAAGATAAATTTAAAGAGTTTCAAAAAAACTTACGAATTCAGCTCTACGCCTCGCATAACTCATGGAGCCTGAAGTGTGAGGAACAGTTTGCGATGCTCGAGCAGCTCTACCAATATTGGAATATGTCTTCCCCGAAAAACAATAAACAATGTAATTTATACAATGTATAAATTTCTAATCTATAATAATATTAAATACAATCTAAGGTATTGAAAAAATATACACAACCTGAGCTCTCTCGGAAAACCAGTAGTGGACAAGCTCCCTCCACTGATGAGAGATTACATCTGGAGGACAAACACGGGCCACCTCCTCTTCAGTCATGTCCTCGTGCTTCCAATCCGCCTTTAGCTTTGCCTTATATTCTTTCCATTTGCGGTTGACGGACTTCAGCACCCAATCATGGCTATTTGCAGGAAGGACAAACTTTGTCTACATCAAAGTCAAAAATGTTATATCAATGTTAAATCAAAAAATAATTGAAAATAGTAAGCAACTTCAATTCTTTACCTCAACAATTCTAAGAAGCTCAATCTTATACGAAGGAAGCATTTCATTCCATTTCGTATAGTTGAGCGGACACAATTGTCCCTTCCGTGCAACTGATCCTAAAAAAGTGGATAAAATGCTTGCAGCATTCTTGATGGGCTGCCCCAGTTCGTTGCAATGGACGACAATCTTCTCATCCTCAGGTAGGCTCCATACGTCCCGTGCTCGAGTGGGCCCTCGTGTTCTCCTCACTCTCCCCAGTCCATCTATAAAATAACAAGTCCATTAAAGGTAAATGATTTAAAATAGTTAGATTGTAAGAGAAATTAATATAAAAACTATAAATCAAATTACTCAGGACGTCCACGTCATCCGTGTCTGGACGATCTGCAGGTGGGGCATGCTCAGACTGGGACCCGGATTGAGTATGGGGCTCATCGGGCTGCTGGGAACATTCAGAAGTAGATCCCACGGATGTGTGCTGAAACTCAATATTTCTGAAACGTTTTCCTCGCGGCATATTGTAATCTAGTATGCACAAAAAAGAATCAATATTAGTTAAATATTAAAAGTACATTACTTTTAATATTCTTATAACTGCCACCATCCTCTTCTGAATTGAGAATATTTAAGATAGTCTTCTCAATTATATTTAAGATATTCTTATAAAGCAACAGATTTTAAATACATGACCAGTTCCCCAGCCTGCAACAATAATGAGTCACTAAGCACCTGTTGGAAGTTTGAAAAATTTAAATGTCGCATGCAAACCTTACTTGGAGCAGAGACCGACTGTCAATGCAAACACACGAGCATTATCCTGATACAGAATAGTAAGATATGGAATTCTAATTGCAAATAGGAGCTATGAATCTGATGCCAAAAACATTTAGAGGTGAAGATAGGAAACACACTTAAAGCTGTTGATTTGTGGGAGAACTAATATACGATGAAACCAGAACTCATTGCACATATGTATGGGACAAACATAATATACCAGGGTTTCTGAACAATCTATGCGTGAGTAATGTTTATATATGATGCAGCATAACTATTAGATTTGCTAAAACATGTGGTTCACCCACAAATCCATTATCACAATCCCTGTTCTCTTTCTTGTTTATATTTATTTATTTTTCAGATTGAGTGTAGACAAACTTTATAAATGCTGACTTATCTTCAAGAAGAAGACTAATAATAGGAGATACAAGTCCAAATTCAGAGTAGCCTTACTGGTAAAGTGGTATGATTTGGGAGTAGTGTGATGACACCACTTTCAAAGTAGCAACAAGAATCGCAGCCTGGATTTTTAAAGTTTTCTAGGTAACTCTTTAAGTTCATGGCAGCTCCTCGATGATGCACCAGCAATCCCAATCCAAATCCATGCTTTACGACAATTTATAGATGAACTTGCTGGCTGCTCAAACTTCGAGCCAGATTACTACGAAGATATGCACATAAAGTAAAAACATCCATGAAAAAAAATGCACAGAACAACATAACCAAATCTGATGCTATCCCTGCCTACTGAATTGCTCTTAGACAACTATAGCATGAAATAAGTCACAAGCTCCAAACCAATTTCAGCTACCCGGTCATGTAACATGTATTGCTTCCTACATGCCATACTATGTTGCAAAATTCAACGCCTGGCACAGTTTGAATATCACACTAATAATCCAATCGCCTCCAGAATCCAAATGTAAAATCTGAATAGTATTTTCACAGCATGGAAGCAACTCTTGATAGAGAAAAATGCCTTCACTTGTCATATTTAATACATAGCAACGGATATAAGTGTATAGCAGTAAAAGATGAATGAATAATGGGACTCATTTACTAGTAGTAATAAGGCTGTACAGATTTTCTAACATCTGGAAGGCAGTGCACAATCCCTGAATACGGATTATCTTCTTTATCAATACTTGCTTCTGCCTATGCTTGAAGATGTAACCCAAATTAGATGGTTGAACCAAGGTTTATATTCACTTCAAATTCATCAGCACAAGTACAAGCAAAAGCAAGGTTTAAACTCAAAGCCAGAGCCGAAACCAAACTATTAAGCTTTCACAGGTTCAAACCCTTTGAAGTCCAACAACCATGCAAAAGGTGGTTCCAGGGTTTCAGTGATTCCAACATTTGGCAGAAAATAATGACAAGAAACCCTTGGAAGTAGCATGTCAAACTTGAATGCTGGCAGTGGATTTATCTCTGGAATTACATCTCGAGGAAATAAAATTTCAAAACTGGCATTTGAAGTTGCAAATACAATTGCCAAAGGTGCTAATTTGTGGAGGTCACTTTCAGACGAGAACATCAAATTCTTAAAAGAAGAGATTTTGCAGTCTGATGGAGTAAGACAACTGATTTCGGCAGATACCAATGAGCTTCTATGCATTGCTGCTGCTGACAAAAGGTTGGTTCAAGGATTAAGCTGCATTTGTCTATAACTTGGATATGTGTTTTCTAAATTTTAATACTCCTGTTATGATTATTATCCTTGTAATATTTTGCTAATGCAGTCACACATAATAAAGAACTCAATCAACAATATAAGCAAAGAAGTTACGATATCTGAAAATCCGGAATAAACACCCAAAAGCATTTGTCTCTTCCATTGTTCATTGCTTTGCCTAACCCCAATAACAGGAAAATATGTATGAGGATCAAGACGGAGAGTATGAGGATCACTTACCTCAGACGACGGCGATGTCGACGACGACGGAGTAGCTAGGGCTCGCTCGGGATGGAGATGAGCTGTCGGCGCACAGCTAGGGCATCGACCGGCAGAGGATGAGGAGACGGGGCCGGAAGAGAGTTAAAGACAAGAAGAAAACAAAGAGGAGGAGGAGGAGGAGAAGGAAGAGAAGGAGGAGTAGGAGGCTTACCTCAGACGACGGCAAGGTCGACGGCGGCGGAGTAGCGGAGTCTTCGATCGCCGATCGGGGCTAGGGATGGAGGTGAGATTAGTTTGAGGTGGAGGAGGAGGAGGAGAAGGAGGTGGCTTACCTCAGAAGGAGAGGTCGACGGCAGCGGGGAAGTCGACGGCAGCGGGGAGGCTCGCAGATAGGAAATGAGGAGAGGGGGCCGATCTAGGGCTCGCAGATAGGAAATGAGGAGAGGGGGCCGATCGAGCGAGGGGTTGGGGTTTTAAGTTTTCTAACGACGCTTATAAGCGTCGTTGTTTCTTAAAACTTATAACGACGCTTTAGAGCGTCGTTGTTTGTTTCGCTTTTCCAACGCTAACCCAAAGCGTCGGAAAAGGTTGGCGCTGAGCCAAACTTTACCGACGCTTTTCCTTAGCGTCGGGAAAAGTCAGTCGGCAAAACCAACATTTGTTGTAGTGTTTGTTATCCTTCTTTTCAGCAGTTATTAGTTACCGCTTGCCTAGTTGATTCAAATGCATGGCAGATCATCATTGACTTTTTGTCTTTTCTGTCTTTGTATGGTATACAACCCATTGTCGAGCTATTTCATGCATGCTACATCCTCAAGAAATATCCTACCGAGCGAGGTTGGTGGTACATCTTGGCTCGGAAGGTTTTCAGTTGATTCAGGGTGGTCCTCCTTTAGTTCATGGCTAAAAGAGCTGCTTCTTTTTTGTTTTGTCTAAGAAGCCTTGAAATTCAACACCTACTGGGGCTCTCCTAATAAAAGTATGAATTGAGTCCCTACTGTCTTGGATGCCAAGCAGTAGATCTTGGACTCTTTGCGCAACATCAAAGCCCCTCCTCTTTGGGAGCTGTTAGCCGAGCAAATATTGGTCAACGCCAGGCTAAGCCCTGCTTGACCTTAGGGTAAGAGTTTCTTCATTTTTCAATTCTTTGGTTATTGCTAACTTTTTCTTACTTTACTTTTGTCTTCGCAGACATGGTTGACAAATCATTAGTGAGGAAGGCGGCCATCGCCAAATGCAAGGTGGCATTGGAGGACACCTTGCCATCGCTCCCCAAGAGGCCGCATGAGGCTTCGCCTTCTTGCCCGGGTCAAGGCGTAGTTGTAACTGATCTAGCCCCCTGAGCTAGTTGGGCTTCATTTGGAGTCCCCCGAGCGGACCCTGACATGGAGATTCTGCCAACTTTTTAGTCCGCTACTTCTAAGACACCGATGCCTCCCCCATGCTCTGCCCCTAACGAGGAAGTCTATCACACTAACTGAGCTGTGAAGTCCTCTGCCTCAGTTCTTATGGAGCCAAAGGTGGCTTGGGAGCTGGTAAGGGGAATTATTCTCCCCGCCGATCGAAAGAAGCTTGAGGATGGAAACACGGGGACCCTTTTTGATAGGGCCTACCAAGCTGCTATCAAGGCAAGCATTTTCTGGTCTTCCATGGATCTTCAGCTGAGCTATTTCATTACAAACCATTTTTCTTCTTTAGAGCATTGCTCAGACGACACTTATTCATGAGTTATACCGCTAGCTTCGGTTGCACGCTTGGAAGGTAGATCTAGAGCAGGATAAGACGAAGAAGGGAATGGATGAACGAGGGGCCAAGTTGAAGGTTGTTGTCACATAGCTGAAGTATTCAAAGACTCAATGCTAGGTGGCTTAGCTCCAGGATGTCAAGGCGAGGAGGAAGCAAAAGGTGTCTAAGTAGTGGGCAGCTTCATCTGAAGAGAGAGTCCGTCGTGCTATGGAGGTCTACAAGGCCTTCCAATATTTCCAAAAGGCCTTGCTTTTGCTTCCACAGATTCTTACCTGTACAGTTTTTATAACTGCTGGGCGCTTCCCCAAGTTCGACATTAGCAACCTTATCCTGCCCGAGGATGAGGAGGAGGAAGCCGAGGAGGAGGGAGATGAGGCCGAGGCTATAGAATGGGAGGAGCGTACCGTCGAGTTGGTGCAGTGGGATGGAGATGCCCCTGGTCCTTCTATGTGTACTACTGACCTTCCTCCAGCTGCCGAGGTCTCCCCACCAAGTCCTGAGCAATAGAGCTTGGTGCACGTCTTCTTCTTTGGCTTCTTGGTGCCTCAACGGAGGCAAGGGAAAATGCAGAGGATGGCTTCCAGAGTCGGGTGACCTTACCGGTGTCATCTACCCCCAACGAGTTTGACCTTCTTCGCAGTCATTAGCCCCATAGGACTTGGTGCAGTTGGATCTTCTTCATGCTATTAGAAGTATGCCTTAGAAGCCAACATGGTTGACGCATATTTGTAATATGGGGCATAAATTTGTAATTTGATACTTATTAATAAATAAGATTGGGCAATTTATTTTTCATTCATGTTTGTATGTGTCCATGAATCGTCCAAAAAATTAATAGATGATGACACATAATTTCAAGGAGTTAAGAATTTGAGGCATGTGTCATTAGGGATTAATTTCTAAATGCTCCTGATCGATGGATCCATTACGAGGGACGGTGATCGATTTGCTGAGATTAGTGCACAGATCACTTAGTCAGATGGACGAGTCTCGAGTCCATGGTGTAGAGACACTGGAGTGATTATGCAAGTACTTGTTAGAGAACAAGGTACTGAACGTGACCAAAGATAGTAGTCACATGGATGTCTATCCACTCGTCAGTGACTACTTATGCTGCAGTTGTATGACTGGTCCTTTGACCTGCGATGCCTCAGCTATTTTTTTTTTTTTTTTTTGTTCAAAACGGTATTTCATTCATATACCTCTAACGTGAGTACAGCCAGACATATCAAAGAAAAGCAAACAAAATAAGGCGTGTGGAACGCCATCTAAACTAGACCAAAAGACCTCCCCAGAGTGCCGGGCAACATAAGAGGCGACCCAGTCTGCTGCACTGTTCGCCTCTCGGTAAGCATGGGCAACCTGACAGGAGATCAGCTCCTGCACCAAACTCCGAGTGTCCCGTATAAGAGGGTGATCATCACCATATATGTCCACACCACGCATCCAGTCAATCACCGTAGAACAGTCACCCTCGAGAACGAGTCTCTCGGCCCCCAGGACTCGTCTCGCAAACCAAACACCCTCCCAAGCAGCCTGCAGCTCTGCTCCCACCGCCGAAACACCGAAGGTACTCCGTCCCCCAGCAGCAATAAAAGTGCCCCGGTGGTCCCTGATAACGAAACCCACGCCCCCAGAGGCACCATCCTCCGCCATACCACCGTCAAAGTTCACCTTAAGATAACCAGGGGGTGGGGGTACCCAAGAAAAGAAACTGAACCTGGACGCTGAAACAGCAGTACAGGTACCCCAGGTGTCCCTAGTCCTCCCAGGTGGATCCGACGTGGTCATCATAGATATCTCTGCTGCCTGCCTCAGAGCTCTCTCCATCACAACCCGTGGGGTCGACCGCCCACCCTCGAATAGACGGTCATTCCTGGGCCCTAGTCAGCTATTCACTGTGAGGTTGCTGTAGTTTGACGAGCATGTGAACTTGGGCCCTAGTCATTCGGGTCCTTGTAGTGCGAATTGGCTGCAGTAGGTTCATTTTGGAATAGGGTTGCATCTAGATGGGATCTATCGACCTTGATAGATTAGAAGTGATCCTATGTGATTTATGAGACTGAGTTCGATAAATTCCTGGCCAGATATTTTGGAAAAAGAGTTTTCCATATCTCGAACTGAAAGTCGTATAAATTTGACATATGACAGACGATGGGGTTTGACGAGATATCCATAACCTCCGTCACGTCGGGATCCATGATAGAGGGACTGTATCATACGCTAACTGCACCAAGAGGTTCAGATATTCCATTCTGCTGGGTTGCCACCACATACTGCTAGGTGTCACTAGTGGATTGTGAGACTCGAAGGCATTCACTTGGTGATCAGTGAACTCTAAGAGTAGAACTGAAATCGTTTCAGTCCACTGAAAGGAGTTTCAGTGATATTGAGATGAAGATCTCAATATTTCTCACTACCAGTCAGAATAGAACTTACGAGATCATACACATAGAGGATTTAATTAGTCAGACTATCATAATTGTGATTTGGAATCATAATAGAAATCAATCATCAATATGATTGGTGATTGAATTAACCCACTAAGTGTTAGTGAGTTAATGGAAGAAGAATTAAGTGGAATTGATTGCAATTGGTTTGCAATTGGGCTGATTTAATGAGCCAAATCAAATTGGGTTCGACCCAAATTGATTTGGGTTCATGATTGGGTCAATTTGATTAAACCAAAGTTTGTGCGGATTTTAAAGACCACATGTCGTTGTAGGATGAATATGACTTAAGTCATGTTCACACTATGCGGACTTTAAAGTCCACATGGCGTCGTAGGATGCATGCTCCCAAATCAATTAATTCTCCTAATGAGATTAGGAATCCTAATATGATTAGAAAATTAATCAATTGATTAAATAGACACATGTCATGCATCTATGAGCACAAGGATTGAACACTTGGCATTAATCTAAGGGTGAGTTATAGTCCCATACTCCTAATAAGATTAGGAGGAGCCCTAAACCCAATCTATAAGAGGGTAGCAAGGGAGAAGTTATGAATTAATTCTCTCCTCTTCCTCTCCACGCCTCCTCTTCTTTCTTCCTCCTTCTCCACGGCAGCAAGGGGTCTTCATCCTCCTCTTCTTCCACGGTAGCAAGGCAAGGAAGATCCACATGCAAGGTTCCTCCTTCCTCTTCCTCCATCGCGAGTAAGGTTGAAGAAGAAAGGATTCTTCTTTAAGGAGGTATGTTGCAGATTTTTATCTTCTAATCTATATGATAGTCATGAGAGGTCTTTGCAAGGAGCTAGCACTTCGGTAAGACCCTATCTCAGATGATTAGATCCTCATGTAGATACCTGTAGAGGCCGGACAATTGTGTGGCTCAAACAGGAACCTAGATAGATCATCAGGCTGCGGTGTTCTTCACCTGCAGAATTTTTGAAGATGAGATCTTCAAATTAATTTCTTCTGATTTTAGTTTCAGTTTTGTGAATCTTAATCAACCTTCCTCAGATCCTAATCTCTCCTCCCTAATGAATTCAAAGATCTTCTGGATTTGGATCTAGAAAAATTTTTGAATTCTACGATCCGAGGCGCGTTCATGCGATGAACGACGTTCCATTCGAATTCCGCTGCGAACATCACATCGAACGGGGCATAACTCAGCACATGCTTGTATTGCTAGGTTGTCAAGCTACTTTTGCCTTGTAACTTTTAAATATTAATGAAACCATTTTTTATTCATGCCTCTTATTTTGTTTACTATGATGTTTAGATAGTAGGAAGTTGCATAGCTCATTTTCATGTGCCTAAGTTGGCCGAGCTTTGTTTAGGCTGCCTTGGCAGCTCGTCATTCATTTGGGCCGATGTGCCAGAGTTCGAGGCAAGAATTGCCTACCTTGTGTGGGGACCTTAGCCCCTATTCTTAGCATCGCTTTGCCAATGTTGTAGACTTGGGCTTTTTTTCGGCAGAGGCATGTAGGTCACATATAAGATGTTGAAGTTCTTTGTGTCCTTGTTTGGACTTGATAAGATGTTAGATTTTCTGGGGTGCGTTTGTGGTTAGCTCGAACCCTGCTCCCCTTTTCGTAGTTGATCTTTGGTCGGTGGGTCATGCCTACGTTGTCAATGTTGTGTAGTTCGGCTTTCGATCTTGGTGCCTTGTCCTCTTGCCCGAAGAGGCAGGTTATTCAGCCCTTTGAGTATTTGGTTGGAGTTCGGCTCTTCATCATAGTGCTTGGTTCCTCTCGCCTGAAAAGGTGGGATGTTTGGGTCATCGGGTGTTTGGTCGTTTGTTAGGAGTTTGACTCTTCGTCCCAATGCTTGGTTTCCCTCGCTTGAAAAGATGGGTCATTTGGCTGGCCATGTATTTTATCGATTAGGTTTTTTTGGATAGCTAGCACTCGGTTGATCAAGCTGAGCGTGCTTCCTCCCATACAAGCCTAACCTTTACTAGGTCTTTCATCATCTTTTGGCTGGTAATAGGCCGGTGGCTTCTTCAAAAGCTTGTCTTAACCTGCAACACTTGAGTGCGACATTGTCGGTGGACTCTTGGGAGACTTGTCTGATATTTCGTCCATGATTTGGCTATTTGGCATCTTGGTTAGGCCCATGGGAATAACGGATTGCTGGTCTCTTGGGTGGGAGACTCATCCGATTTGCGGCACTTGAATGTGACATTGTTGGTGGTCTCTTGGGAGATTCACTAAATATTCCGTCCGTGCTTCGATGCTTTGACTTTCTAGCTAGGCCCACGAGAATCTTGATGGGGGGTCTTTAGCAAGCTCACCCAATCTGTCACTTTTGAGAATTTCTTGGTCGACGGTGATGTATCCAACTTGCAATACTCATCTTTTTTGGAGCATAAAGACAAGCTTTGTTTATCATTAGCAATCAAGGAGTACAAAGTTCAAAAATACAACTCTTACTGGGGGAACAATCGGAGGTTATCAAAATTTAATGCTCGAGGTACTAGATTTTCATCGAGTTGTTCAGGTTGGTATGTTCCAAGTTGGACGACTTCTGCAATTTTGTATGGTCCCTTTCACTGGGTGCAAGCTTCCCATGGTCTTCTTGTCAGATGACCTCAGCTTTTCTAAGGATGAGGTCCTTCTGTTGGAAGAGCTTTGCCTTGACCCAAGAGTTGTAGTATTGGGCCGCTTGTTGCTGGTAGGCGGCCATCTTGATCCAAGCTCATTCTCTGGCTTCATCTAGAAGGTCCAGGTCAACGTGGTGGTTCTCGATCTTAGCTTGCTCGTCATATGTCTCCGCCTAGTAGGATGGAATGCCGATCTTCACAAGAATGACAACTTCAGTGCTAGAGGGGAGGTTAAAAGAAGTTTTCCTGGTCGAGATCCGATGAGTTGTTCGACTGACCTATAGAACACTAGGCAACTTATCTATCTAGAGGCCCTTAGATCAATCAAACCTGGTCTTTAAGTCCTGCAAAATAGTGTGGTTAGTTAGCTTAGCTTCTTCATTTGTTTGAGGATGGTCGACTGGGGTGCCAGTTGTCGATGCCAAGTTTGGAAAAAAATTTGTTGACTCAAAAAGTGTCAAATTTTTAGTTTTTGTCGGTGATGTGAACCCAAAGAATTTTTAATGATAGATGATGGATTTCCAAATGAAGTTTCGCAATTTTCCTCAGCAATCCGAGCTAAGGGTTCTGCCTCGATTCATTTTGTGAAGTAGTCGATGGTGACAATAAGTAAGCTTCTCTACCCAGTAGCCTGCAGGAGGGGACTAAGAATGTTTGTCTCGGCGAATGACCATGGGGTGTTGATTGAAGTTAACTTCATGGCTGGTTGGTGTTGAATATTGGTGATGACCCAAAAGGTTTGATTTTGATGACACAAAATATTTGAGTAAAAAGTTCACTAATCATATGTTTGGAGTGTACAATTATGTTTATAGATAGATAAGATATTATGAACCCAAAACCCTCAAAGTGGAAAGAATGTAATTCAAATTTATGAAGTTCAGTACAAGAAGAGTCGACCCCAAGAACAGTAGGAGCCGACCCCTAAACATCCACATGCTTAAACAAAAGACCTTAGTTTTGGGCAGTTTTAGGAGTTGACCCCAGGAGAGCACGAGTCGACTTTAGCACAATTAAGAAGACTTGCATGCTTTTGTGAGTTGACCCCTGGATCAGTCGAGTCAACCCTAGAATAGTCTTAGGCGAAAGATAGAAGGAGATAAAAAATTGCACATTTACGAGTCGACCATGAAGTATCACATGTTGACTCCTATAGAGTAAGAGTCGACCTCAGCATATGTCGAGTCGACCTCAGAACAGCCGCAGATAGAAGATAGAACACAACAAATATAAGTACTTTCTCGAGTCGATCCATGAAGATCATGAGTCGGCCCCTGAAGAAGTCGAGTCTCCCCCTAAAGAAGTCGAGTCGCCAATCTGCGCCTAACAATAATAACAACTAGTTTTTCTGCAAAATCAAAGTGACTGTTTAACTCTCAACAACTATTTCAGCCTCTCTAATGGTTATAAATAATCTAACTATTTTTCAAGATACAAATGTATGGGAATAGTTAAGGAAGACAACACGAAGAAAGAAGAAAGAGGGAGAAGGTGAAAAACAAAAAAAAAGAGAGCATTAAGAGTGAGCCTTAAAGGTCGCATCTTCCACATATCAAGAGTATTAAGTGCAAAGTTTCTAAGCATTATTCAAGGCCAACCACTGCTTCCATAAGAGCTCCATCAAGTCTCAATCAGCTTATTAAGGAGCTTTAGTTGTTTTAATTGTAAAATCTTATTCTTTATTGTAACAAGTTTCAAAGGTTGAAACTTGGAGAAAGGCCCATCCAAATCATGAATTGGATTGTATTACTATCAAGCCTAGGAGTTTGATTGAGGTGGGTTTGGTTGATTCCCTTAGAAAATCAATCGGGTTGATTGTAAGCCAAAGTAAAACAATAAGGTTGTAATCTTCGGATAGATTATAGTGGAATTTTCAAGAAGGATTTCTTGAAAAGTGGTTGTAAGTGCTAAGTTTGGCAGTGAACCGCTATAAAAATTGTGTGTTTGCTTGCTTTGTGTGAGTCTTCTCATTCCTCTCATATCTGCATTTTCACTTTGACACTCACTGCACTTTAAAAATCACTTTTTTTACACATGCTTGTTAATTTTTTTCTAGGCAATATGGGATATCAAAGCTAGTACTCTTGCCCCCCATTGACTTAATCGTCAAAGAGAAAAGGATCAATGGCAGCCCAAATCAGATCTTCTTTTGCCGAGGGTCAGTCAACCAACTGTCCCTACTATTTAGTGGCATGTACATTTTTATTCAAGCATTAGATTATGACATGTGGGGTGTCATAATCAGCAGACCTCACACATGCACTAAGGTTGTTGATGGAGTGTCCCTTCCTAAGCCCGAATGGGAGTGGGATGAATATGATAAGTAAATGGCTCAGCTCAACACTAAAGCTTTGAATCTTCTTTATTGTTCTCTTGGTGCAAATGAATTTAATTGGATCTCTACCTGAATTTCAGCAAAAGAAATATGGGATAGATTAGAAATCACATATGTAGGAACAAACCAAGTTAAGAAATCTAAGATAAATATGCTTGTTCATAAATATAAATTATTTAAAATAGAATCTAGTGAATCTATTAGTAGAATATTTGCTAAATTTACAAATATTATAAGTGACTTGAAAAGCCTAGAAAAAGGCTTATACTAACAGTGATCTTGTAAGGAAGATTTTTAGGTCACTACTAAGGACTGCGAAGAGAAGATGACTGCCATATAAGAAGCAAAAGATCTCAATATCCTACCATTGGAGGAGCTGCTTAGATCCCTGATGACACACGATTTCACAATGAAGTACAACAATAAGGAGTCAAAGAAGAAGATAATTGCCCTCAAGTCAATACCTAAGGATGAAGAGGGAAGTGAGGAATCTGAGCTGAGGATGGTGAGGAAATAGCCCTGATTACGAAAAAGTTTAGAAGTTCATGAGGAAGAAAAAGGAAAGTTTCAAGAAGAAGCCCACCTCCAAAGGAGAAACTAGCAAGGAGAAGGCAAAGAATCATATGGTGTGTGCTATGAGTGCAAGAAGCCTAGACAGTTCAGAGCAGACTATCCTCTCCTCAAGAAGGATCCCAAAAATTTTAAAAACAAGGCCATGATAGCGACTTGGAGTTAAGCTTGGAGGAAGAGGCACAAGAGACTGCAAAACTATGCCCCATGGCAAATGAGTAGGAGGTATTTTTTAAAACACAAACTCATTTCACTATAGAAGAACTTTAAGATGTTATGCTTGATCTTATGTATTAATTAAGAAAACTAGGACAGAAAAACAAAAAACTCAAAAAGATAAATCAAAATCTAACCAAAGAAAAAGATGACATTCTCCAAGAATTTTTTTTCTTCTAATTGATGAAAATAAAAATATGAAGAAAGAAGTAGAGAGATTAAAACCTCTTGTACATAAATTTATTTTAGGCTTAGTGCAAATAACTTTAGATAGCCAACATGTTGTATATAACAAGGCCGGTCTTAGCTATAACCCCCTGCAAAAATAAAATTTTTTGAAAAATACTTGTCAAATCATCAAATGACTATTCTACTAGTATAACTTGTTCAACTAGGGTAGAATAGGTCACAAATTCTTCACCTGCAAGTCTAGAAGAGTAGGTAAATTAACTATTAAAAAGGTATGGCTCCTAAAAAAACCATAATTACTAACCTTCAAGGACCCAAGAAAGCTTGGGTACTTAAATTAAAGACTTAATTTTTTGTGTTGTAGGTGTCTAGCAGTCTATGACATAAATAGAAAATGGTACTTGGACAATAGCTGCTCAAGATACATGATGGGAGATGAATCACAATTCATTTTTCTAAAGGCGAAGGATGGAAGTGTGGTCACCATTGGTGACTGATGCGTTCGCAAAAATGCTCTCCCAAGTGCAAGAGAATCGCACAAGTAGTATACTCGAAAGTCCGAGATCGAATCCTCAGGGAGCGGTCTATGAATTATTAGTGTAATTTCAGATGCAATTTTCCGTTGATTTTCAGAAATTAAAAGCAAAGAATAATAGGTAATTAAACAAAGTTCAAGAATATAGAGAGAGCTAGGGATCTGGATTCCCCCTTGACAATGTTGTTTTCAACAATTAAATTCTGCGATTCTTGATTAAGGATAATTAGATAGAATAGTTCTAATCATGGAATATATAATTTGAAAATATGAATTCAACATCCAAGTATTTATCGTGCCGGTTACGTCTACGACAAATCAAAAATCAAAACAATCCATGTATCAATATATATAAACCATACAAGATCTATCTAATAAATAAATATGCAAGAATCCAAAACATACCAATGGATATAAATCAACTAGAATAAAAGTTTAGAGTGTACTTGAAGAAAGCAACATGACAAGGGTTCATCCATCACCTTTTGCTAAGGGAGTTAGCAAGCCATTACAAACATCAAATCCTTTGACATCAACTCCCTTGTTTTTTTTCTTCTTTTTTTTTTCTTTTCAGAAACAAGGCATACCCTGTTTCTTTCTTTCTTCCGCCCCCTTTTATAGCCTTCCCGACCTATCAAGTGGAGAATACGATTTTCCGCGTGAGAGGATTAGGGCGGAGGAATGGCCTCTGTGAACGGAAGGAAAGGATGGCACACGGGATGCTTGATTCATGGAGAGGGTTGATCGCGGAAGATGGGGCACTAATCTGCTCTGTGAACGCGGACGGATGAACCGCATGCTGAAGAAACTGATGCGGAGGGCATGGACGCTGATCTCGGCTGGGAGATTGCGGACGGATGAAGCCGCGGACGCTGGAGGGGGCTGATCGCTGGCTCACGGATGGCTGCAGGCGGGATGGAATGCGTGAGATATGTGGGAGAAGAAGATCGGACGCCGTGGATCCGGGATTCCGGAAGATCGCGGATGCCGTGAGCCAGCATCCCGGGAGGCTTGCAGGAGGATGCTTTGCGGGACATTCGGAGAAGACGAACGCGATGGGCTTGGGATTTGGATGACGCACTGGGATGTGGCAGGTGAAGATCACGGTTGGACGCTTGGAGGAAGCTGGGATGCACGAGATGCTGGGAGACTTCAAGGGAGGAGGAGATGGATGCGCTGAACGTGGACAGTGAAGATGGAAAACAACTTATGCTGGCGCTTGGGGTGATGCTGATTTGGAATCACAAAGTCAATTGACTGCAGATGGCTGGAAGCTTGGGTTGCATCGCGGAATATGGGAAGTCGCTCGGGTGCACGGAAGGAGAGTCATGGACTCTGTTCTGCAGTTGGGAAGATGCATTCTTTTTAGATGAATAAAATAATAATAAAAATTATAATAAGTGCTAAGGATAAAATATTTAATCATGCAAATATTAACACCTATTATTTATCATTATTTTGCTAGCATTAGGCTAAGTTAATTGGTACTTAGATCGTACTTTTGTGCTCTCATCACACCCCCCAACTAGCTTATTGCTAGTCTCTAGCAATTAAGAGTAAACAATAACATGAGAGTACAAAAAGTGTTGGTTGATCCTTTGATGTTTTATTAGAACTAATTGCATAAAATTAAGATAAGTACTCACTTTCGTAGGAATCACGATTGCACTTAGCACGTGCAACAAGCCGTTAAACCCCTAGGTTATCCTAGTGGATGAGTGTTGTCTCGTGAGGATTTGCAGTGATGTTACCCACAAACATCATTCATAAAATGATATATAATAACATTTAAGTCAATACACGTGATATATATTTTTCTCAAACATGGCAACTATCAAAGCAAGGGTAATACTAAAGTGTAGTATGCATAAACAGAATGATTTTCTTAGAGCACTAATACCTCCACCACAACATGGTACCGCTTGAATTTTAGGTGCACTACTCAAGTTCATAAGTGTTTACTACAGTTTATTAGAGCCTGATCCATCAAATTTTTAGAATATCTCATGTTGTCTAAATTTGTCAAGAATGGTTCGCATATAGAGAAGGAGCTATCAATCCCAACTAAACATCCAAAGTTCACAAAGTTCCAAATTAATGGAGTCAAACCAACCATTACCACATGTCACTGGGTTCAGTCCGACCAACCCTATTCATGCTTATTTTTATTTTTAAATACATATGACGATTACAATAATCCAACCCCCTTAGGCTCTAGTAAGGTCCACGTAGCGAGTTTTCGACCAATGACTCCTGATCCAGTTGGCTCAGGGCATTAGGTGAAACACCCCTTGGGCTTAATTACTCGAACTAGACTACACCACGAGGTCAGACTTGTCATCTCTTTCTCCTTTTATATATATGTTGCTGGTGGTCCAAACCGAGAACGATTGACACAGCGGTGTGAACGGGGTTCCGTTTGTGTTGCCTTGGTTGGAGTTGGTTGCGCTCCACCTTCCACCGGGAGACCTGCAAACAAGCCTCGCACCACCACTGGGGTAGTGGGGGCCCTCCGACGATCAAGTCAGAGGAGATTGAAGGTGAAGGAAAGATAGTAGTAGCAAGTAAGAGGATGCTCTGGAAGATCTTGCTTACCTCCCCCTTCTCCCCCCAGCCGCATATATACCAGGCTGGGGGGTCCTTCTGGGGGGTTGGTCATCGTGTGGCACGATGGAGTTGCCACTGACATGGCCGTTACAGGGCGTCGTGGGGCAGCGCTGGGTACGGCCATGACAGGGCGTAGTGGAGCTCCGCTTTGTACGGCTGTTACAGGAGATCGTGGAGCAGCGCCGGATACGACCGTTGCAGGGAGTAGTGGAGCAGAGGGTCGCGGCGTGCTTCAGGGGAACAGCCTGTCGTTGTCGAGAGATTGCCGACTCGGGGTCGGATTGCTGGATCAAGGGGCAGCCGACTCGGGGTCGGGCTGCGAAGCCGAAGATATCCGACTCGGGGTCGGACTGCTGGATCAAGGGGCAGCCGACTCGGGGTCGGGCTGCGAAGCCGAAGATATCCGACTCGGGGTCGGACTGCTGGATCAAGGGGCAGCCGACTCGGGGTCGGGCTGCGAGGCCGAAGATATCCGACTCGGGGTCGGGTTACTGGATCAAGGGGCAGCTGTAGTCTTCTTGGGCGCGCGTGCCGGTCACGTGGGGCATGGTGGCTGAGTTCCTCCGTAACAGTAGCCCCCCACTTCCGAGCCTGGAACCAGGAGGGGAACGGGTGAAGGGAGTGATGCTTCGAGATTGCCGCCATCCCTCGGAAAGGCGCGCGCGCTTCGAGCTCCCCGCCTTCTTTATGGCGTATGGCGGTTGTCGCTGATCTGGCAGTCTGCGGATTTCGGCGGACATCCTTCCTTAATGGCGTCGATTCGCCTTTGGGGCGCGAGCGATCCTTCGGCAGCCAGGCGTCCCCTGGCGTCACCGAGGCGTCACCCGCCTTTCCGCCTATTTAACCGGGGGCCCTCCCCCGTCCGCTTTTCTCTTCACAGGCATCTTCGAGTTTCTCCCTTGTGCTGCTGTCGTTGCCGTCGGACTGTTTGCTCGCTCCTTCTTTGATGCTCTCGGAGCCGTTCTTCCTTCCCTTCCGGTGAGTTGCCCCATTCTTCAATTTAGGGCTCTCCATACTTTCTCCTTCCGTATTAGTGTACTCCAGTCGTTCCGGTCCTTTCCCCCTTCTTGACCCCGTCCTGACCGTAGATTCACTGGCCATTAGGTATGGACGAAGTAAGAGCGGACCGCATTCAGTCGGAGCTGGCCTCCGTAGACTTAGATAGGTTCGTGGCTCGGTACCACCTTCCCGAAGCCTGCAACGTTACGCTCCCGGGGCCTGAGGAGAGGATGTCCCATCCTCCTCCAGGGAAGGTCGCCATCAATGAGGGCATCCTCCAGGCCGGGTTCCGCTTTCCCCCCTCGGACTTAGTCGTGCAGGTGCTTCGGGGTTTAAGAGTGGCGCCGACGCAACTGGTGCCGAACTCATGGCGCGCCCTGACGGCCTTCCAGGTTCTCTGCCGCAT
Organism: Phoenix dactylifera; assembly: GCF_051530095.1. Lineage (NCBI taxonomy): Eukaryota > Viridiplantae > Streptophyta > Magnoliopsida > Arecales > Arecaceae > Phoenix > Phoenix dactylifera. The sequence goes on along the minus strand of NC_143193.1, from coordinate 32,204,624 downwards.
GCACGAGGTCCCCGCCACCCTGAATGTCTTTTGGGAATGCTACGGCCTGAACGGCCACCCGCAGGACAGAGGGTGGTGGTGCTTTGCGGCGCGGCGAGGGTGCGGCCTCGTCAAGGAGGCTCCTTCCTCCATTCATGGCTGGAAGGAGCGTTTCTTCTTCATCGACGTAGATCCCTCTTGGGGAATCGGGGCAACCTGGGAGACGCCGATGAAGTCCCCGATTGGCCTATCGAGGTTGTCGAGGGAGGAATCCAATGGCGTCGCCGTCTTGAAGGGGTTGGTCGCCGAGGGCCGGCTCCCCCCGGTGGCTCGCCTTATTTTCAAGGATACTTTGGTGAACGTCGGTCTGAGCTCGGTGCCCATCGACCGTGAGCCCGCCACCGCTTCTTCTTTTTCAGCTCTTTTCTCCTCTTTCGTTTCTTCCTTCCATCAGTTTCTAACCACCCCATCCTTTTTGCAGAAGTCGACGACGTCATGCGGTCGGACAAGGCAAAGGCTATCAGTAGGGTGTCCCTACTGGAAGCGGTCCGGAAGAAGAAACGGACTCCTCCGAGCGGGGTCCCCCCGGCGAAAAAGTCCCGTCAGCAGGCGACTCTGACGCCGACAGACGGGTCCAGACCCACCGATCAGGGGGACGCCGCGGGCTCGGACCAACAGTTAACGCCGCATCAGCCCTCCGGTGATGAGACTGCCGCTTTTCCGGAGGCGTCACCCGGGCGCGCCCGAGACGGCCGGGTCGGACGCGATTGGTCCCCAGCTCAGCCTTCGGCTCGGTCGGCTTCGGGTGATACAAGGAGGAGCGCGCCGGGGCCCCGGCCGAGCGGGACCCTGTCGATTTCTGGAGCGGCCCCCGCCCCAAGCACGGTCAGCATGACTCTCCCCCAGGCGATAGGTAAGGGTAAGGCTGCAGAACCACCGTCCGGCTTCGGGAAGAAGTCGGGGTCGGCCTTCACTTTTGCCGGCGCCCGAAACCTCATTGAAACGGTTCTGCTGGAGAGTGACCGTAGGCGGGTCCGGGAGATGGGGATTCCTGACGTCGGAGCTGCCAGCTGCGTCTGTCTCATGTCGGTGAGTGTCCTTTTGGTCGCTTTCATCGTTTATAGGCTCTATTGATCCCCGCCTGACGCCCTCATTTTTCCTGTTTCTTAGCTCGCCCAGTACATGATCCGTCTGGAGGAGAGCCACGAGGAATAGGCGAGGCTCCTGGCGAGGGCCGAGAGCCGACTGAAGGCTGTAGAGGAGGGAGGCCGAGCTACAGCGGGGAGGACGACCGGGGACCTCGAGACGAGGCTCCAGGTGGCTGAAGAGCGGGTACTCGGCTTCGCTGCCCTCGAGAGGCAACTGTTGGAGACTCAGGAGCAACTCAAGGTCGCCTCGAGTCTCGAGGGCGAGATCAAGAAGGCGGAGGAGCGGGCCAAAAAGCAGTCCCGGAAGGCTGCTGACTTCCGGGAGAGGTGGGAGAAGGCCCAGCAGTCAGCCGACAACGCCCGCAACCGAACCCGGTCTCTTGAAGCCAAGGTGGCCGAATTGGGGTCGGCCTTGGAGGAGTCCCGCGCGAGCGACCGGGAGCTTCGTTCGCGCCTGGAGGAGGCTGAGGTTGCTCGCATTGCTGCCGAGGCGAAGCACAAGGAGACTCAGGCTGATCTGCTGAGGGTCTCCTCCGAGGCGGACGACCGGATCGTGGCGAAGGTCTTGGAGGCAAAAGCTCAGATTATGGAGCGAGCAGAGACGGCGCTGGCCGAGAAGAGTGCGGAAATCGGGCGTCAGGCAATACAGGCTTATCGTCAGTCCGCCGAGTTCACCCGTGACATGTTGGAGGCGGTACGGGCCTATCGTCAGTCTGACGAGTTCGTCCGTGACATGTCGGACGCGGGGTCCGACTCCTTTGTCTTAGGCTTCGATGAAGGCCTGGCAAGGGTGTCGGCTAAATACCCCGAAATTGACCTGAGTGGGGTCTCCCTTCTCGACTCCCCTCCGATGCCATTGCCCGCTGATTCTCCAACTGCCTCCCGACCCCTTGCGGATGTGCCCGGTGTTTCCGACCCGGAGGTTCCTCCAAGCTGACCCTCTGTACCTTTCTTTGTCCTTCTCTTTGTATGTTGGCGTTTTGCCAGGTTGTATGGGTCTCGGCCCTGAGACAATGAAAGTTAATGCAAGTAGAATGTTTCTTCATTTCACTTTCGTCCTTCCTCTTTTTAACTCTTGGTAGCGTCTCGCCGACTCCTGACTCTTGAAGTTCTTCCGGCGCTAGGCCAGGCATCCGAGGGTTAGGCCTCAGGAAATTCTTCCGGCGCTAAGCCAGGCATCCGAGGGTTAGGCCTCAGGAAATTCTTCCGGCGCTAAGCCAGGCATCCGAGGGTTAGGCCTCAGGAAATTCTTCCGGCACTAGGACAGGCATCCGAGGGTTAGGCCTCAGAAAATTCGTCCGGCGCTAGGCCAGGCATCCGAGGGTTAGGCCTCAGGAAATTCTTCCGGCACTAGGCCAGGCATCCGAGGGTTAGGCCTCAGGAAATTCTTCCGGCGCTAAGCCAGGCATCCGAGGGTTAGGCCTCAGGAAATTCTTCCGGCACTAGGCCAGGCATCCGAGGGTTAGGCCTCAGGAAATTCCGCTCGTTGGTCGGCCAAGGCTGGCGCAAGCCGAGGCGACCGGTCGGGGCTTCAGGCTAGTCTGCTCCCGGGATGATCATCGGGTTAGCCTGGCATCCGAGGGCCGAGCCTCGGAAAATTCCGCTCGTTGGTCGGCCAAGGCTGGCGCAAGCCGAGGCGACCGGTCGGGGCTTCAGGCTAGTCTGCTCCCGGGATGATCATCGGGTTAGCCTGGCATCCGAGGGCCGAGCCTCGGGAAATTCCGCTAGTTGGTCGGCCAAGGCTGGCGCAAGCCGAGGCGACCGGTCGGGGCTTCAGGCTAGTCTGCTCCCGGGATGATCATCGGGTTAGCCTGGCATCCGAGGGCCGAGCCTCGGAAAATTCCGCTCGTTGGTCTGCCAAGGCTGGCGCAAGCCGAGGCGACCGGTCGGAGCTTCAGGCTAGTCTGCTCCCGGGATGATCATCGGGTTAGCCTGGCATCCGAGGGTTGTCAGGCCTCAGGAAATTCCGCTCGTTGGTCTGCCAAGGCTGGCGCAAGCCGAGGCGACCGATCGGGGCTTCAGGCTAGTCTGCTCCCGGGATGATCATCGGGTTAGCCTGGCATCCGAGGGCCGAGCCTCGGGAAATTCCGCTCGTTGGTCGGCCAAGGCTGGCGCAAGCCGAGGCGACCGGTCGGGGCTTCAGGCTAGTCTGCTCCCGGGATGATCATCGGGTTAGCCTGGCATCCGAGGGCCGAGCCTCGGGAAATTCCGCTCGTTGGTCTGCCAAGGCTGGTGCAAGCCGAGGCGACCGGTCGGGGCTTCAGGCTAGTCTGCTCCTGGGATGATCATCGGGTTAGCCTGGCATCCGAGGGTTGTCAGGCCTCAGGAAATTCCGCTCGTTGGTCTGCCAAGGCTGGCGCAAGCCGAGGCGACCGGTCGGGGCTTCAGGCTAGTCTGCTCCCGGGATGGTCATCGGGTTAGCCTGGCATCCGAGGGTTGTCAGGCCTCAGGAAATTCCGCTCGTTGGTCGGCCAAGACTGGCGCAAGCCGAGGCGACCGGTCGGGGCTTCAGGCTAGTCTGCTCCCGGGATGGTCATCGGGTTAGCCTGGCATCCGAGGGCCGAGCCTCGGAAAATTTCGCTCGTTGGTCTGCCAAGGCTGGCGCAAGCCGAGGCGACCGGTCGGGGCTTCAGGCTAGTCTGCTCCCGGGATGGTCATCGGGTTAGCCTGGCATCCGAGGGCCGAGCCTCGGGAAATTCCGCTCGTTGGTCACGCGCCTGTCGCTTGCTGCTCGACGGGATTTCTCCGGGGCCAGCTACGATCATGTTTCTCCTCCTCTCCAAGCGTCGCCTGGGGAACACCAGAGGGGCATTAAATGCTAATTTAAGCGTTACCTGGGAAATCGGACCGCCAGTTGCTGCTTGCAAGGAGTGTCAGTTAAGCGGCCGCGATACGCGCGTTCTTCGAGGCGGATGCGGCCTGGGCGCGAGCGGAGATACGTGGACCGAGGGATACATGCCACCCGGAGTGTCCTGCACAAAGAATGCAATTAAGGAGAATGACGCTTAGGAGATCGTGGGAGGATACGCCTCGAGGGCCGGAACGGCTCCGGATTCGGTGCGCCCGCATTTACTGGAGCCACCCGCTTCGGAACGACCGGGGGGCCGCAGTTTGGCTATAAATATATGTGCAGGCGCGGTGGAGCCTGTCAAGCCGGAGCTGTTCTGGTTGCCATGGATCGTGGACCTCCTCTCCGGCGCGTGGCTGCGAGACCCCTGCCGAAGGAACGGGAGGCGCGCCCTTCGCGACTTCCGCCAACTAGCCGTTTCATCTGGGATCAACAAGAAGGTTCTCCCCGGCGGAACGCCGCTCTAGGCGTTTCATCCGGGATCACATCTCCCCTCCTTGCAGTTCAGCCTCCCGATTGAGCTCTGCGCCAGACGCTTGATCCGGGATCGCGCCTCCTCGCGCTCTTCTCCCTTGTATTCCTTCTCTCCCTAACCCTGGGGAGGACCGGAATATCCCTTGGAGGCGGCGTTCTTCTGGAGGCGGCGTGAACTTCTCCTTCGTCCACTTCTTCTTCGTCCGCGCCGGCTCTTCATCTTTTGCGTGAGGCGTCGATGGCGCCTCCGGGGAGAAGCACTCACGCCCGACGGGATTGCAGCTGTTTCGGATGGAGGGTTAGGGATCCCAGATCTTCAGCTCCACGGAGTCTCCGCCTCTTCCTTGCTTTCTTTACTCCCTAATTCTCCTCTGGGAATTCTTTGTAATCACACGAACACACCGTTGTAACCAAGAATTATTGAAATGAAAAGAATTGTACATTTTTCGAACTGTCTTCCTGGCTTTGTCGCTCTACTGGTAGTACACCCGCAGGTTAGCGGAATTCCAGCTCCTTAGAATTTCTCGACCATCTAGGGCCTCCAACTGGTAAGAGCCAGGTCGGTTTACCCAGCGAACCCTATACGGGCCTTCCCAATTCGGCGCCAGCTTCCCACCTTCCGCGGGTTGAGATGCTTTGGCTCGCCTTAGCACCAGATCTCCGATTCTGAAAAGTTTCGGTCGGACCTTGGAGTTGTAATATCGGGCCACCCTCCGCTGATACATCGCCATCCGAACCTGCGCCATTTCCCTCGCTTCTTCTAAGAGGTCCAGGTTTCCTCGAAGTTGCTCCGAATTGGCCTCGGGTCGGTGCGCGGCCACCCGAGGCGAGGGGAGTCCGAGCTCCACAGGGACAACGGCTTCCGTGCCATAGGTTAGGCTGAAAGGCGTTTCTCCGGTAGGGGTCCGATGCGTGGTCCGATACGCCCAAAGGACATTCTCGAGTTCTTCGACCCAGGCTTGCCCTGTCCGACCGATTCGCGCCTTAATTCCTTGGAGGATTGTCCGATTTGTGACCTCGGCCTCACCGTTGGCTTGGGGATGCGACACAGATGTGAACCGATGCTCGATCCCAAACTCCTCACAGAAGTCACGGAAATGCTTGTTGTCGAACTGTCGACCATTATCCGAGATGAGGACCCGAGGTACCCCAAATCGGACAATGATGTTCTTCTTCACGAACTTCCGGACTTGCGCCTCCGTGATAGTGGCCAGCGGCTCCGCCTCCACCCACTTGGTGAAGTAGTCGATTGCGACAATCAAAAATTTCCGCTGGGCTGAAGCGACGGGGAATGGTCCGAGGATATCCATTTCCCACTGTGCGAAGGGCCAGGGCGCGGTGATCGGTGCCAAGGGGACAGAAGGGACTCTCTGGACGTTGGCGTGGCGCTGGCAAGCGTCGCATTTCCGCACGTGATCCTTCGAGTCCTCCAACAAGGTAGGCCAATAATAGCCTTGCCTCATGACCTTGTGCGCTAAGGACCTAGCCCCCAAGTGCGATCCGCAGATACCCTCGTGGACTTCGCCAAGGGCGTAGGCCGCCTCCGAGGGGTGGAGGCATCTTAAGAGGGGGGCGGTGAACGAGGTCCGATACAGCCTCCCTTCATAGAGTACGTAGTGGGCGGACTTCTTGACAAGTCGCCGAGCTTGATCTTCGTCTTCAGGGAGGATCCCTTCGGCGAGGTAGGCGACGAGCGGGTCCATCCAAGACGGCTCCGGATCAATCGCCATCACCGCTCCAGCCTCGCCGATGCTCGGGGCATCCAGGGTCTCCAGGTAGATCGCCCTCGACAAGTTGTGCGCCTCTGCACCCACCAAGCGGGACAACCTGTCGGCCCTGGCATTTTCGCTTCTTGGGACCTGCTGAATGTCAACGCTGCCGAGGTCGGGAATGAGTGCTTGCACCTTCCGGACGTAATTCTGCATGGTCGGGCTCCGAGCCTCGAACTCTCCACGGACCTGCCCGACCACCAGCTGAGAGTCGGTGAAGACCTTTAGACGCCGGATGCCGAGCTCCTTGGTGAGTTTGAGTCCCGTAACTAGGGCCTCGTACTCCGCCACGTTGTTGGTCACTGGAAACCCGAACCTCAAGGCATACTCGGCTATCACTCCATCGGGACTGGTAAGGACCAGCCCGGCCCCTCCACCTTCAGGGTTCGACGACCCATCGATGTGAAGCGTCCAGATTGGGAGGTCGAGGCTGGGCGTTTCCGGCGGTCTGGGTTCCGCCTCCTGCACCGTGCACTCAGCGAGGAAGTCCGCGAGCACTTGGGCCTTGATGGCGGGTCGAGGCTGGTAGCGGATGTCGAACTCACCAAGTTCTACTGCCCACTTCACCAGCCGTCCCGCATTCTCAGGATTGCTGAGGATCTGCCGCAGTGGTTGATCGGTTAAGAGGGTGACAGAATGGGCCTGGAAATAGGGGCGAAGCCTCCTGGTCGCAGTCAGCAGCGCAAAGGCGATCTTTTCAGCCTTCGTATACCGCGTCTCGGCATCCCGTAGGACCCGGCTGATGTAGTACACAGGCTTCTGGAGCTTTGCCTCTTCCCGAACCAGTACTGCGCTGACTGCGGTTGGGGAAACCGCCAGATAGAGGTAGAGCATCTCCCCTTCTTGCGGCTTGGACAGCACGGGAGGAGATGCCAAGTATTCCTTGAGCTGGTCGAATGCTGCTTGACATTCGGCTGTCCAGAGGAAGTCTTTCGGGCGTTTTAACACCTTGAAGAAAGGTTGGCAGCGTTCGGCCGATTTTGCCACAAATCGTCCGAGCGCGGCGACCCTCCCAGCGAGCTCCTGAACCTCCTTCACTTTGGTCGGAGGGGACATATCTTGGATGGCCTTGATTTTGTCCGGGTTGGCTTCGATCCCCCGCTGGTTGACAATGAAACCGAGGAACCTCCCGGCCGAAGCGCCAAAGGCGCACTTCGCTGGGTTCAGCTTCATGCGAAACTTCCGCAAGGTGGCGAAAGTCTCCTCCAGATCCGCGACGTGCTGGTCTGCATGGCGGCTCTTCACCAGCATATCGTCCACGTACACCTCCATGTTCCGGCCAATTTGCTCTTTGAAGATTTTTTTGACGAGGCGCTGGTAAGTGGCGCCAGCATTTTTCAGACCGAAGGGCATTACCTTGTAACAGTACAGCCCCCGGTCTGTTATAAAGGTAGTTTTCTCCTCGTCCTGTGGAGCCATCATTATCTGGTTGTAGCCGGAGAAGGCGTCCATGAAAGACAGCAGCTGATATCCGGAAGTCGCGTCGACCAGTTGGTCTATCCGCGGAAGCGGAAAGCTATCCTTGGGGCATGCCTTGTTCAGGTCGGTGTAGTCGACGCACATCCTCCACTTCCCGCTTGCCTTCCGGACAAGTACGACATTTGCCAGCCACTCGGGGTAGCTCACCTCCCTTATGAATCCTGCCTCCAAGAGTTTGTCTACCTCCTGGTCGACCACCCGGATCCGATCCGGGGCACAGTGTCTCTTCTTCTGCTTCACTGGTCGGTGGGTTGGGTCGATGTTGAGGGCGTGAGAAATGACCTCCGGGTCGATCCCAGGTACATCGGCCGCTGACCAGGCAAATACATCGGCATTGGCTCGGAGGAATTCCACCAACCGGGCCCGAGCTCCCGGGTCGAGATTGGCGCCGACCCGGATCGTCCTGTCCGGGCGACCTTCCTCGAGGGGAACTTCGATCACACCCTCGGCCGGCTCCCCGTGCCGCAAGGCCACCTCGTCTCTGGCGTCAAGGGACTCAACACTTAGGGCTTCCACGGGCTTCTTCCCTTTGAGAGCTGCTAGGAAACATTGCCGTGCGGTCGGTTGGTCACCTCGGACCTCTCCAATCCCGGCCGCCGTGGGGAACCGCATGAGCAAATGGTATGTAGAGACCACCGCGCGAAGGGCGTTCAGCCCGGATCATCCGAGGATAGCGTTGTAGGCCGAGGGAACACGGACAACCAAGAATCCGAGTCGCACCGTGGCTTCTGCGGGTGCGACGCCCGCCGTCACAGGCAACTCGATGACGCCTTCCGCTGGGACAGCGTCACCGGTGAATCCTATGAGGGGGGTGGATACTTTGTGCAACAACTGTCTGGACAAGCTCATCTTTTGGAAGGCCTCGTAAAACAAAATGTCAGCTGAGCTTCCACTATCCACAAGAACACGCCTTACATCATAATTTGCCATAGTGAGGGAGATCACCATGGCGTCATCGTGGGGGGTCTGAACCCCCCTTACATCTTCATCACAAAAAGTGATTACATTACCGACCCTCTGCCTCTTTGCGACGGCTGCCCCTGACGCTTCAGTCGAGCCCCCTGCGTTCCTCTCGGGCCGGGGGCAGCCCCCAGTGATAGTGTGGATCACGCCCGCGACGGGTCGATTCTGCTCCCGAGGCTCCTGAGGGGCCGGGTCGGCCGGACGCGGGTCTGCGGGGGGACGTCGGTCGTTCACATATCGACCGAGACGCCCTCGGCGGATGAGAGCCTCGATCTCGTCCCGAAGCTGGAAGCAGTCTTCGGTGTCGTGGCCGTGGTCCCGGTGGTACTCACAGTACGCCCGAGAGGGCCTCCTCCGAGGGATCTTCTTCATCTGTCTCGGGACTGGGAGGTCCTCCCGCCCCTTGATTTCCATGAGGATCTGGGCCCGGGGAGTCAGGAGAGGAGTGTACCGGTCGAAACGTCGGGGCGGAGAACGAGGGCGTGGGGCGCCGTGGTTCCTCGCCGGCGACGGGCTTTTGCACCGACGTTGAGGCGTCGGGCTCCTCCTCTGGCGTGCCTCTTTTCGCCTTTTCTTTCCGAGCTTTGGAGGGATCTCGGCGGCCTCCTTGCTCCGGTGGGCGGCCGCCTCCTCGGCGTTCGCATACTGGTTCGCCCGGGACAACAGCTCCGGGAAGCTCCGCGGCAGGCGTTTGTCCAGGGAGAAGGTGAGTCTGCCCTTTCGGAAGCCACGCTTCAGGGCTGAAAGAGCCACCTCCTGGCTCAGGTTCCGGACTTCCAGCGTAGCCTTGTTGAAGCGGGTAAGATAATCCCGCAGGCTTTCTCCCTCGTTTTGCCGGACATCAAAGAGGGAGTCGGAGACCAGTCACCGCCGGCTACTGACGGCGAAATGAGTGATGAAGAGGCGAGTGAACTGGTCGAAGGACTGGATTGAGTTAGCCTCCAGGCCGGCGAACCACGCCCTTGCCGGGCCACGGAGGGTTGCTGGGAAAGCCTTGCAGAGGAGAGGATCTGATGCTCCGTGGAGGAGCATAAGGGTCCTGAAACTCTCGACGTGATCCCGCGGTTCCGCTGCCCCGTCATAGGGCTCGATCGCCGGCATTTTAAACCCCGGCGGATTCGGAGTCCGCAGGATCCTCGAGGCGAGCGCCGGCTGGGAGGAGATCTCCAAGTCGGCGAAGGGATCTTTGGAGTGGCCCTTCAGGACCTGGAGTTGTCGGTGGAGATCGTCCACCCGCCGGTCCAGGGAGCGCGACCGGTGGGTGGGAGACAAGGAGCGGCGGGAGGGAGACCGACTGGAGCGCGGGTTCCTCGAGGACTGGGGGGTCTGGGAACGCGCCCGGGTCCGCCTCTCGTACCCCGCACAGCTCCGATGAGAAGGTCCCGGCAGAATGGAACGTGCTCGAGAATCCTCCCCACGCCGGCGCTCCTCCCCATGGGAGAGGAAGGAGCGCGGGTTGAGGAGGACAGGTGAGCGCTCAGGGAGCAGCGGCTCCTGGGCCCGCTGCGGCGCCCGAGACATCACACCCTGCAGGTTCTGCACTGCCTCCGCGAGGGTGCGAACCTGCTGGGCTAACTGGTCGAACTGAGCGGCTTCGACCATCTGAATGGGAGGTGGGGCGGTGGAGTGTTGCTGAGAGTGTGTTGGAGACGCAGCGGCCTCCCGGCCGGAGGCGCGAGAGGCCCCGCGACCGGAAGCATTGGAAGCCCCACGACCACCTCGCCGTGCCATTACGATCGCTCTAAGATTCGGCCCTTCCTCTAGCGCCAACTGTTGCTGGTGGTCCAAACCGAGAATGATTGACACAGCGGTGTGAACGGGGTTCCGTTTGTGTTGCCTTGGTTGGAGTTGGTTGCGCTCCACTTTCCACCGGGAGACCTGCAAACAAGCCTCGCACCACCACTGGGGTAGTGGGTGCCCTCCGACGATCAAGTCAGAGGAGATTGAAGGTGAAGGAAAGATAGTAGTAGCAAGTAAGAGGATGCTCTGGAAGATCTTGCTTACCTCCCCCCTTCTCCCCCCAGCCGCATATATACCAGGCTGGGGGGTCCTTCTGGGGGGTTGGTCATCGTGTGGCATGATGGAGTTGCCACTGACATGGCCGTTACAGGGCGTCATGGGGCAGCGCTGGGTACGGCCATGACAGGGCGTAGTGGAGCTCCGCTTTGTACGGCTGTTACAGGAGATCGTGGAGCAGCGCCGGATACGACCGTTGCAGGGAGTAGTGGAGCAGAGGGTCGCGGCGTGCTTCAGGGGAACAGCCTGTCGTTGTCGAGAGATTGCCGACTCGGGGTCGGATTGCTGGATCAAGGGGCAGCCGACTCGGGGTCGGGCTGCGAAGCCGAAGATATCCGACTCGGGGTCGGACTGCTGGATCAAGGGGCAGCCGACTCGGGGTCGGGCTGCGAAGCCGAAGATATCCGACTCGGGGTCGGACTGCTGGATCAAGGGGCAGCCGACTCGGGGTCGGGCTGCGAGGCCGAAGATATCCGACTCGGGGTCGGGTTACTGGATCAAGGGGCAGCTGTAGTCTTCTTGGGCGCGCGTGCCGGTCACGTGGGGCATGGTGGCTGAGTTCCCCCGTAACAATATATATATGCAATAAAAAGAGAAGGTAAACTGAACCATATAATGTGACTGCATCGTGACTATAGGTCAACCAAGGTCGGAACATAAGGCACTTAGGTGATCTAGCCGGGGTATTCAACCTCTATCTTTATGTGAAAACCAAATCATGAACCTTATAGTACGGACAAGGATACTCGTACTTCTTTTACAGATATGGCTTAATAAAAATGCATTAAACAAATATGAACTCCTGAGGCCTTCCTATAATCATTAAGTACATGTGCGGGGATCTAATAATAGGTCTCTGACCAGTCATAGTATGCATGTGTTCCTTGCCTTAATAGTTGCACAAACTCAATATGAAAATACATATGCATTTGCTTAGAAAAGAAAGTAATAGAATAGATCAAATGCAAAAACAAGTTTTTTTTTTTTTTTGCAAAATATTTCCCTCCCTCCAACTTAAACATTGCATTGTCCTCAATGTAATAGATACAAGAAAACTATATATGCGAGACAGTAGAGAAAATAATATTGGAGAGAAGAGGAATACCTTAAGCTGTTGATATCTAGAAAATAAGACCTACAAAATAAGAAGAAAACTAGAAAAAGAAAAAAAATAATTCTAACTAATATACATATACCTTTGCCTTCATGCTCAGTCATAAGAAGGCTCCCCCAAGAAAAAGGAGTCCTCTTTATCTACAAAATTCTCAAGGAAAGATTTAAGTCTGTGTTCATTCACCTTAAATATCGTACCATCCTGTAGATTCTCAATCTCAACCGCCCCATATGGAAAAACAGTTTTTACAATGAAAGGACCTGTCCACCTTGATCGTAACTTTCCAGAAAACAGATTTAAGCGAGAGTCATAACAAAGAACTTTTTGTGAAGGTTCAAAAGATTTTTTTAGAATTGATTTATCATGCTTAATTTTCATTCATTCTTTACAAAGCCTAGCATTATCATACGCATTCCGACGAATTTCATTCAACTCACTTAATTGTAATTTTCTAGCTAAACCATCATCTTGCAATTCAAAGTTCAATTTTCTAATGGCCCAATACGATTTATGCTCTATTTCAACAGGTAGATGACATGCTTTTCCATAGACTAGCCGATACGGAGACATACCAAGAATAGTTTTATAAGCAGTAAGGTAAGCCCATAATGCATCTGATAATTTCAAGGACCAATCTTTTCGTGATGGATTTACCGTTTTCTCTAAAATACGCTTGATCTTCCTATTGGCGAGCTCTACCTGGCCACTAGTTTGCGGATGATATGGGGTAGCAACTCTATGGGTGACACCATACTTTTTCAATAAGATTTCGAAAGGCTTATTACAAAAGTATTTTCCACCATCACTAATTATAACCTGAGGCATCCCAAATTGTGAAAAAATATTTTCTTTTAAAAACTTTAGGACAGGTTTGTGATCATTGGTCTTACAAGCGACAGCTTCTACCCATTTGGACACATACTCGACACCAACTAAAATGTACTCATATCCAAAAGACGGTGGGAATGGGCCCATAAAATCGATGCCCCAACAATCGAAAATTTCGATAATAGTAATGGGTTGAAGAGGCATCATTTGCCTACGAGTTAGACTTCCAATACGTTGACATGGATCACATGTCCTATAGAACTCGTGGGTATCTTTGAACATAGTAGGCCAATAGAAACCACATTGCAAGACCTTTGTAATAGTTTTCTTAGAGCAAAGTGTCCACCGCAAGCATCAGTGTGGTAGAAAAAAAGTACGCTTTGTATATCATGATCCGGTATGCATCGTCTAAAAATTTGGTCATTGCAATATTTAAACAAATAGGGTTCGTCATAGTAATAATTCCTCACTTCGCGCAAAAAAATTTTTTATCTGTTGACCCCCAATGCTCCGGAATCCGGTTCGTAACAAGAAAATTTACAATGTCAGTATACCATGGTACAATAGAGAGTGCAAACAACTGCTCTTCAGAAAATGAGTCCTTGATGGGAAACTGTGGGACCGAATCATTAAAAACTAGCCGTGATAAATGGTCAGCAACCACATTCTCTACTTCTTTTTTATCTTTGATAGTGATATCAAATTCTTGGAGTAGAAGTATCCATCGTATTAAGCGTGGTTTGGCCTCTTTCTTATCCAGCAAATATTTTAGTGCTGCATAGTCTGTGAAGATAACAATAGGAGCACCAAGGAAATTAGAGTGAAATTTATCTAAGGCAAATACTACTGCAAGCAATTCCTTCTCGGTAGTGGTGTAATTCATTTGAGCATCGTTTAAGGTTTTGCTTGCATAGTAAATGACATATGGCTTATTATCCTTGCGTTGTCCTAAGACAGCTCCTGTCGCATAGCCGCTAGGGTCGCATATGATCTCAAAAGGTAATGACCAATCGGGTGGTCGCACGATGGTTGCAGTGCTAAGCATAGACTTCAACATTTCGAATGCCTCCTGACAGGTTTCAGTCCAATTGAACGGTGTATCAATGGATAGGAGGTTACATAACAGTCGAGCTATGACACTAAAGTCCTTGATGAACCTCCGATAAAATCTGGCGTGACCCAAAAATGATCTAACATCTCTAACCGTCTTGGGTGCAGGTAGCTTAGCAATTAAATCGACCTTAGTTCTATCTACTTCCATGTCCTTCGATGAAACAATATGTCCTAGGACAATTCCCTTTGGCACCATGAAGTGGCATTTCTCCCAATTCAGTATCAAATTTTTTTCTATACATCGAGCTAAGACTGCTTGTAAATGTGACAAGCAATCATCAAATGAGTCGCCAAAAATGGAAAAGTCGTCCATGAACACTTCCAAAAACTTCTCGTTCATGTCTTCAAAGATGCTGAGCATGCATCTTTGGAATGTTGCAGGTGCATTACACAACCCAAATGGCATTCGTCGGAAAGCAAATGTGCCAAAAGGACAAGTGAAGATAGTCTTCTCTTGATCTTCTGGAGAAATCTCAATTTGGTAATATCCCGAATAGCCATCGAGAAAGCAATAGAAATCATGCCCTGCAACTCTCTCCAACACTTGGTCTAGGAAGGGTAGAGGAAAGTGATCCTTTCGTGTGACCAAATTCAGCTTTCGGTAGTCAACACACATGCGCCAACTCGTCGGGACACGAGTTGGAACTAGTTTACCTTGTTCATTTTCTACTACTGTCAAACCCGACTTCTTAGGAACGACTTGAGTAGGGCTTACCCACTTGCTGTCGAAAATTGGGTAAATAATACCTACGTCAAGCAACTTGAGGACTTCTGCCTTAACCACATCCCTCATCGTAGGATTCAACCTGCGTTGCATTTGCCTTGTGGTTTTGGCATTGTCCTCCAAATATATCCGGTGCGTGCAAATTAAAGGGCTAATCCCCTTCAAGTCGGCAATAGACCATCCTAAAGCTCCTTTATGATTCTTTAGAATACCAAGTAATTTTCTTTCTTGGTCATGATTAAGATCAGATGAGATGATTATAGGGTAAGTGTCCTCGGATCCAAGAAAGGCATACTTGAGTTTCTTTGGTAAATGTTTTAACTCGAGCTTAGGCACTTGCTCATGGAATGGTACTATCTTTGCTTCTCGAGGTGGCAACTGTTCAAATTTTTCTACTTTTGGTCTCCACCCATTGATCATCATGGCGTTCGAAAAATCCATACTAGGTTTGACCAACAAATCATCTTCATCGGTGCCATTAGAACACCAATCAATTAAACCATCGCTGGGTGGATCGTTAAATGCTTCAGTTAACAAATATTCCTCCGTGATGGTTTTAACCCAATCAACTTTCTTATTCTCTTCGTGATCATTGGGTTGCTTGCAAACATTAAAAATGTTCAGTTCCAGGGTCATGTTACCAAAAGAAAGCTTCATGACGCCATTCCTACAATTAATCAATGCATTAGAAGTTGCAAGGAATGGACGTCCTAAAATGACCGGAATCTGAGACTGTGAGTTCGAAGCCGGATGTGTGTCCAATACGATAAAATCGACAGGAAAGTAGAACTTGTCTACTTGGACCAATACATCCTCGATAATCCCCCTCGGAATTTTAATTGACCTGTCAACTAATTGCAAAGTGACGGAGGTTGGCTTCAACTCACCTAAACCAAGTTGCTCATATACAGAATATGGCAACAAATTCACACT
This sequence comes from Phoenix dactylifera, assembly GCF_051530095.1. Taxonomy (NCBI): domain Eukaryota; kingdom Viridiplantae; phylum Streptophyta; class Magnoliopsida; order Arecales; family Arecaceae; genus Phoenix; species Phoenix dactylifera. Next base: position 32,189,236 of record NC_143193.1, on the reverse strand, counting down.
TGCCCCTAAATCTAACAATGCTCGCTCTATCCTAAAGTCGCCTATGATGCATGAGATGGTTGGGCAACCTGGATCCTTATATTTAGGGAGAATGTTGTGCTGCAAAATAGCACTTACATTTTTAGTTAAAAATGCCTTCTTCTTAATATTTAATCGGTGCTTGACAGTACACAAGTCCTTCAAAAATTTGGCATATGAGGGTACTTGTTTGATTGCATCAAGAAGAGGTATGTTGATCTTTACTTGCTTAAAAAGCTCAAGAATTTTAGAATTAGGTTCGAGCTTTTGCAACGGCTTTAACCGTTGTGGAAAAGATGGAGGAAAAGGACATTCAACTTTCTCGGTAGAAGTTGGGACCTTAACTTCTTCTTTGTCCCTTTCATCGGCTTTGGAAACATCAGAATTAGAAGTGACCTGTGGTCTCAATGGGACGGTCTGATCAATGACTTTTCCATTACGCAAAGTCATGATGCTCTTTGCATGTTCTGTATGCGAACTAGAAGGAGCCGTATTATTACTACCGTGCACTTGTGGGTTAGGTTGGGGTTGAGCTGGAAGCTTACCCTTCTCCTGAGTACTTAGGACGGTAGTCAACATTGACAATTGGTTCCTTATATCTTCAAAATTTCGAGTATTTTGAGCATTGATATTAGCTTGACCTTGTAGAAAATATTGTATAGATTGTAAGGTATCCTCGATATTCGGCTTCTGAGTGGGTGGTGATGCAAAAGCAGGATGTGCAGGTGGAGGAGCTGAATGGTGTGACTGTTGAGGATGATCGTTTCTCCACCTAAAATTTGGATGATTCTTCCAACCAGGTTTATAGGTATTCGAGTATGGATCGTTATAAGGCTTTTGGTAGGAGTTCATAGCATTTGCTGATCGTGCAAGACTTCTTTGAATGTCGGTATGGTGGAGCAATCTGTAGTGGTATGACCAGACATATCACAGATACCACAACACTCGTTTCTAAGCTCTATAGTCTTGACAGGCTCAACCTTCCTAAGCTCAATTTCTTCTACCTTCCTAGTGAGGGCTGCCCATTTTAGCATGAAGTTCATCCTCAGTTCTGAGGTTGTAAAGGCCTCCCTATATAGAGCTAGTAGGCTTAGGTAAAGACTTATTGTTTCTATCCCCGTTATCCCAAAGTTGGGCAGTCTCAGCAAGGGAATCCAAATACTCCCATGCCTCATCAGGTTGTTTTTCTAAAAAATCTACCATTGCACATGGTCTCTACAAACTATTTCAACTGTGGAGATAGACCTTCATAAAAGAAGCTAATAGTTCTCCAAGTTTCGAACCCGTGATGAGGGCATGAGAGAAGAAGGTCTTTAAATCTTTTCCAATATTCATAAAATGTTTCATTATCTTTTTGTTGGAAATTGCTGATATGTCTTTTCAAAAAGTTGGTTCTTTGTGCGGGAAAGAACTTCTTCAAAAATTTTCTCTGCATATCTTGCCAAGTTCTTATTGATTTAGGTCGCAAGGAGTTTAGCCATGTTTTAGCCTTATCCTTTAGAGATAAAGGGAACAACGTCAGCTTGAGGACATCCTCGGTGACGTTCGGCACTCTAAAGGTAATGCTCAATTCTTCAAAATCCTTTAAATGAAGATACGAACTTTCGGGCTCTAACCCGTGAAACTTGGGCGACAATTGGATTACCCCTGGTTTGATTTCAAAATGTCCTACATTATCAGGAAAAATTATGCATGAAGGCTGACTAGTCCTAGTCGGTTGTAGGTATTGTCTTAGAGTCATAACATGGGGTTTACGTTCTCGATCGTGGTGACTCCCCGCATCTTCATTTAAATCAGCCATCTCACAAGGTGTGAGATACTGCGAAGGAATTTCAGGGATGTGTCCTTAGGGATGATCTAAAGTTGTACGACTTAATCGACCGGTGTCATCCCTATTCCACTTTAGCATGCAAAATATTTTTCTTCCTTTTTTTTATATTTTTAAGTACAAGTACCACCTAAAGATATCTAAAACGACACCCTAATACTGTAAAACAAAAATCACAATAAAGCATGCATCAAAACATTACACCTCAATTTCTAATGTTTTTCTTAAATTTCTAGACAGCTTCTAACTGGTTTGAAGAGGACACCTAAGCCTCCAATCCGATATAGTAACCTAGTCGACCAAGTAAGCTCCCAGGTAAGTGGAGGGGTCACGATGCGTTTAGCAAAGGTCCCACTTAAAACCCACTTTTCTCGAATAGAGACTGTCTCCCTTAGAGGGACAAAGCTTGCCTAGACATCAACTGGGCCATAGAGCAAAATTGGTGCAACTTTCGGTGATCTTCGTCCTATTGAGCTCGAATGTCCTTAGGGGCCAACGTCTAGTTGATTTTAGTTAAGCTTAGGATATTTATGCACTAGGGTGATTTTTGGGCTAAGGACGAGTGATGAAATCTCGACCTTATCTTTTTTAATGGGTTCAGCCCTTAAAATATTTTATGCTGATGCCTCATACTATATGCAACAATCAAAAGATTTTTTTTTTAATGTTTTATGACATGACATTAAATTATATTGAATAATTGATCAAGCAAATTATTTATTTCTTTTTTTTTATTAGTTAAAATTTGAAATTTGAATTCTAAAATTTGAAATTTGAAATTTTGAATTCTTCTTTTTTTTTGAATGGTCACCCTTGATCTTTTCTTAAAGTTTTTTTTTTATCAATTTTCAATTAGCAACAAGGGTTAATAAGATATGATAACAATAAAATTCTGATTCTAAAAAAAAATTTAAATGCAGAAAATTCAAAACAGAAAGCAGTAAGGTTTCGTATTAATCTAATGGTCTTAAAAGTCTCAAAATGTCAAACAGACCGTTTCGATTATCGAAAAATGCGTCTTGCACCGGCCGACCAAAGTTGAGTCCAATCAGACGGTGACTTTCTCTGATATCAGAATTTGATGCAGATTGTGCAGGGAATGAAAACAGTAGTAAAGGTTTAAAATTTTTTTTTTTGAAAGAAAAAGACTAACTACTAAGGTACTAATTAAGTCTAAAATTATACTAATAACTCAGCCGATCCCCGGCAACGGCGCCAAAAACTTGATGCGTTCGTAAAAATGGTATCCCAAGTGCAGGAGAATCGCACAAGTAGTATACTCGAAAGTCCGAGGTCGAATCCTCAGGGAGCGGTCTATGAATTATTAGTGTAATTTCAGATGCAATTTTTCGTTGATTTTCAGAAATTAAAAGCAGAGAATAATAGGTAATTAAACAAAGTTCAAGAATATAGAGAAAGCTAGGAATCTGGATTTCCCCTTGACAATGTTGTTTTCAACAATTAAATTCTGTGATTCTTGATTAAGGATAATTAGATAGAATAGTTCTAATCATGGAATATATAATTTGAAAACATGAATTCAACATCCAAGTATTTATCGTACTGGTTACGTCTACGACAAATCAAAAATTGAAACAATCCATGCATCAATATATATAAACCATACAAGATCTATCTAATAAATAAATATGCAAGAATCCAAAACATACCAATGGATATAAATCAACTAGAATAAAAGTTTAGAGTGTACTTGACGAAAGCAACATGACAAGGGTTCATCCATCACCCTTTGCTAAAGGAGTTAGCAAGCCATTACAAACATCAAATCCTTTGACATCAACTCCCTTGTTTTTTTTCTTCTTTTTTTTTTCTTTTTAGAAACAGGGCATACCCTGTTTCTTTCTTTCTTCCCTTCTCTATTTTCTTTTTTTTTTCTCAATCGCCCGGTGCCCCCTTGAATCCCTCCTAGCCCCCTTTTATAGCCTTCCCGACCTATCAAGTGGAGAATATGATCTTCTGCGTGAGAGAATTAGGGCGGAGGAATGGCCTCTGTGAACGAAAGGAAAGGATGGCACACGGGATGCTTGATTCACAGAGAGGGTTGATCGTGGAAGATGGGGCGCTAATCTGCTCTGTGAACGCGGACGGATGAACCGCACGCTGAAGAAACTGATGCGGAGGGCATGGACGTTGATCTCGGCTGGGAGATTGCGGACGGATGAAGATGCGGATGCTGGAAGGGGCTGATCGCTGGCTCACGGATGGCTGCAGGCGGGATGGAATGCGTGAGATGCATTGGAGAAGAAGATCGGATGCCGTGGATCCGGGATTCCGGAAGATCGCGGATGCCATGAGCCAGCATCTCGGGAGGCTCGCAGGAGGATGCTTTGCGGGACATTCGGAGAAGACGGACGCGATAGGCTTGGGATTCGGATGACGCACAGGGACGTGGCAGGTGAAGATCACGGTTGGATGCTTGGAGGAAGCTGGGATGCACGAGATGCTGGGAGACTTCACGGGAGGAGGAGATGGATGCGCTGAACATGGACGGTGAAGATGGAAAACAACTTATGCTGGCGCTTAGGGTGATGCTGATTTGGAATCACAAAATCAATTGACTACAGATGGTTGGAAGCTTGGGTTGCATCGCGGAATATGGGAAGTCGCTCGGGTGCACGAAAGGAGAGTCATGGACTCTGTTCTGCAATTGGGAAGATGCATTCTTTTTAGATGAATAAAATAATAATAAAAATTATAATAAGTGCTAAGGATAAAATATTTAATTATGTAAATGTTAACACCTATTATTTATCATTATTTTGCTAGCATTAGGCTAAGTTAATTGGTACTTAGATCGTACTTTTGTGCTCTCATCAGTGACAACGACAAAAGAAAGATCATCGGCATAGAAAAAATTTGTTGGAAATTGTGTCCTAAAAGTCAATCGTCGGCTTGTTGATGATTGAATTGTATATGAATTAATGAATTAATAAAAGATTATTTAGCATTATTTATTGCATATATTCTGTACATCTTTCTGAACTCTTGTGATGTGATGAAATCGTTAGGACTCTTTTAAGAGATAAAGGAGGATTTGTCTATGAATCCTAAAACCAATTCGCGACCAAACGACATGCTATTACTAGGACAATAGCATTATCAAGAATAGGTCGTTGTGTGCCATATCGTTTGTTGTTCTCTTAACCAAGGAGTGTAGAGACACTGATATGCCACATAGGTGAAGTGTAGGATTACATTTCACTGAACGTGACCAATTCCGGAACACTTTGCTGTCAAGAGATGTTCCAAGTGGATATGGATATATATGTCCCTCCATTCTGAGATCACCATGGTGACTAGCAAGCAACTCACTGTACTTTGGTACCGGACTATCTGAGTTTCTAATTCAGTGACGGAAGATTACTGGGTGCAGTCAAGTACTTGCGAAGTCGGTGTGTGAGTCAAGATGGAATTGACCCCTCCTGGTGATAGGAGATAATGCCCTTGTGTTCAATTTAGCAAAACCTTAGCCAAGGTAATCCTTGTGAGGAGTCACAGAATTTGTAAAGTTGAAATACATTAGCAAATGGCTGATCGATGATTAAGAATCATCCAGGTGTACATCGATCAATTCAATTGACAAAATATCCTAAGCAAAGGTTGCATTAAAATAATTATTGAATTATTGAAGAATTAATTAGTAATTAGATTGCTAATGAACTTAATTTGATTGAGTAATTTGGGCTTAGGTTGAGCCAAATTGAATAGCATTCAATTTGGGATACATCAGGGTTTGACCTAATTGGATTGGGTTCAACCCAAGTAGATTGAGCTTGACCCAATTAGATTGGACTTAACCCAAATCAATTAGAAGACCTTATTTGATGAGGATTATGAGTTTAAATAATCAGAATTGGATAAGAAGAAGAATTCCTAAATTTTAGGAACCCATCCTTATCTTTCTTGGAGAAGAATGACACTTTGATTTATCCCCAAAATTCTCCACATCTATCCTCTTTATTTTTGGCCAAAAATTGGCATGAAAAGAGAGGAGGCGTGGGGCTATATGTTTTATAAAAATGGAACCTCAAATCTTCCTAAAATGATTATGATGAAATTTCTAATTTGTAGGGATTGCATGGCACATGAAATAGGGTGGTCTGCAGTTGAACTTTGGATGCATGAATTCCTATTTTCTAGGAATCCAAAATGCACAAAATTAAGATATGTTTATCTCCTCTTAGCTGCCGAATTGCTAGAATTTTTTGGAAATTTTATCAGCCAAATTAATTGGCTAAATTAGGTGTGAGGCGTGGGGGGGTCTTGTGGCCATAAAGGACCCCCATGCCTAGGGTTCCAAATATATAATATTTAGAGGTTTCAAAAAATTCTAAAAAAATTCTCTGAGGGCCGCAATCCCTTCTCCTCCTTCTTCCTCATGTCCATCCTCTATCTCCTTAAAGAACAATCAAAGATTGAGTATTTCGAAGGAGAAAGTTTCAGCCATTGCAACATTCCTATGCGAGCTAGCACTTCCGCGGAAGACGATCTACCTAGAGCTTCACGTGGACAATCTATAGAGGTCGGATGCGTGTGCGGCTGCAAAATGTGATCAAGAAGTCATCCAAGACCTCCAAAGAATCAGGTATGATATTTGATCTCATTAAAGTTAAGATTAGATCTTAAACATGGTTGCTGAAATTATTGTTTCATACTTTACATAAATATTTAAATCATGGTTCTTATTTTTGTTGTAGAGATCTGATCTTTAGCATGCATGAAAATTAAATAGTTTAATTTTTAAATGTTTCCACTGTAATTTTTGAAAATAAATGCATGCAGCTCGCAAGGGCTCCTTTCAATGGTATCAGAGCCAAGGTTCATTGAATGTTTAAATTGTTTATGCTTAAAACAGTTATATTAATCTAGGTAGTTTGGTAATCTAATTGGATTAATCACTAGGCCTTCCAGTCATAGGAGAAAGAAGGGTTTGTTACCCTCTTTTTCCATTAGATGGGATCTCCTATGGCATGTAGGGGTGGCACTGTGATTGATCCTGGAAGATGAACAACGAAAGGTAGATTAAAATCTATTTTAATCTTTGTAATTAAATCTGAGATTTATAAACGTGTTTAGATCAAATCTAAAGAGTATTTATGAATGATTTAGTTACTAATTTTGCATGATTAATTAGATCTGAAAATCAGTTGCATGTGATGCATTAGATCTAGGTAAATTCATGTTGATGTATATATGATATAAAGAACATGAATAAATCTGATTTCATAAACTTGTTTAGATTAGATCTAAATGAAATTTATGATTTATTTATTTTCTGATTTTGTATAACAAATCAAATCTGAAAACAAATGCATATGATGTATGTTGTTTAAGTTAATTCATATTAGTTTGTATATGTGATATATGAACATAAATCATCTAAGATTTAAACATGAATTAAATCTGAATTAAACATAATTAATTGTAAATCTCAGATCTAAAAATAAGTTTTAAGAACTGAAACTTTGTAATTAATATGTAATAAAAAGAATATGCAATGATCTGAAATTTTCATAAGCTTACACTTAATTAAGAATTAAGTGATATAAAACCTAGATCTAGAATTGTGAATTCAATTCAATGACATTGCATAATTCTTGGGGCATTTGGCTTAGCTCAAATCAAGTTCTTAAGATTGGGTTAGACCTAGTGTTAGAATCAAACATGGTCTAATTAGAGTTAATTGGTCAAATCTAATTAAGTAGTAACTAGATTAGATCAAGAAAACTCTAGATCAAATACAATAGTTGTAGTTGATCAAATTTCATGTCTTTGATTAGACCAAGATGAAACTTGATTGAGGCTCAGAGGTTGAGCCCGAGTCATTTGAGTAATCAAATCAAAATTGATTAACCAGTCGGTGTCTAAGATAAGTTTGGCAGTCTTGATCGGTGGTTTTTAATTAGAAGCTACTCGTACTGATTCGTCTTTGTCGAGTTAATGGCATGTCCCTCCCACCGATCTCACTTACCTGGCCGACTTGGTCAATCATTTTTTGATTAGATCACTTAATGATTCGAGTTGACCCATGCCTTTAAGAAAAATCAGTCTGACTGATTTAGGTGCCTCCGTAATCAGATTGAATCTAGTTCTTATTAATCTGACTTGATGAAGTCAGTGGGAGGATCTGGATTAACCGGTTCTTCTCTTCTCTTCTCAATTGAATCAAATCCTCTAAAATTATTAGGTTCCTAAAATGAAATAGTTATAGAGATAACTAGCTCAAAGCCTCCCATTAAATTGAACGATAATAGGTCCAATGGTTCGATAATCATTGGAGGCACCGCACGCCTGGTTCTTATCAACCATTGGAATTATCATCCATAATATGATGATTCAATAGTGCTCCCTGATAGATAATCAGGTTAGCCGAGCCACACTCGGGCCTGGTCATCTATTAGTAGATTACACTGAATCCTATTATGTTAATGGTTAGACCTAACCAGGACTTTCGGTGGAGGCGCCACATGCCTGCCGAAGAGGTGCTTGGGGCAAAATTAATACTAGAAATTGTTTGGATGAAACAATTGGTTAAGAACCTACCTATTGATGCACATGGGTTAGCCGAGCCACACTCGGGCCCATATGTGATCAAATGGATTCTAGTGCCCACTAAAGGGTTAATAGTAATTCTTCGAATTGGAGGTAGAGGCTACCAATTTGTATAAAAATAGTAGAAGAACCTTTAGACTAAAGTTCAAGTCTTTAGGTCTAATTAATTCATATACTAATTAGGTTCATGATTTTTCTTTATGCAGAAATGGCCACAAATTTGTCACTCCAATCGCTATTGGATAGTGATAAGCTGACAGGACCCAACTTTAATAGCTAGCTTAGAAAGCTGAAAACTCCGCATAGTCAGACAAAAAAGATTAAGGCTGACCAGAGTCAGGCAAAATACTTCTATTGCAAGAAGCAGGGGCACTGAAAGAGAAATTGTCCTCAGTACCTTACCTCACTTGATCCGAATAGGCCAAGCAAGAGAAAAGGGCAATCAGTTGCTGATCAAGGTATTTATATGATAACACCTTGTAATTTTTCTATATGTGATAATTCGACCTGGATATTAGATACTGGAAGTCCGTTTAATATATACAATTCGTTGCAAGGACTTCAGATCAATGAGAGATTTGGAAACAACGAGAGATTCCTGAATGTTGGAGATGGAAGATCTGTTCTAGTTCTAGCTTTAGAAAATCTCAAACTTGTTTTCAATTCTCATATAGTTGTCTTGAGTGATTGTCACTATTGTTCTACGTTCTTATTGAATGTAATTTTCATAAGCCTTTTGGCCATGAATGGTTATGAAATTTTAATAAAAAAATATTCTTGTGATATCATTATGAATGATGTTAATGTAATGAATGGACGATTGAGCGATGGCATCTACTTATTATCACAACTTGTTAATGTAATGTACACGTCAAGTAAGCACCCTAGAATAGATAGTGTCTTCGATGTTTACCTTTGGCACTGCAGGCTAGGTCACATTAACAAGAAAAGGATAAACATGTTAACTCAAGTGGGTATCCTCAAAGCTGATGATTGTGAATCATTGACTACCTGCACATCCTGTCTTCTTGGAAAGATGACCAAGTTACCTTTTACTTGAAAAGGTAAACGAGCCAATGATATATTGAGCCTTGTACATTCTGATGTATGTGGGCCAATGAGAACAAAAGCCAGAAGTGGATATTCCTATTTTATTACGTTTACAGACGACCTATCTAGGTATAGTATGTCTATCTTATGAGACATAAGTCTGAATCATTTGAAATGTTCAAACTATTTCGTAATGAAGTAGAGAAACAAACTGGAAAGAGTATTAAAACTCTTCAGTCAGACGGAGGAGGTGAATACCTCATAAGTGACTTCATGACATATCTAGGAGAGAATGGGATTCTCTCTCAGTGGACTCCTCCTGGAACACCACAGTATAATGGTGTGTCAGAAAGGAGGAATCGAACTTTGTTAGACATGGTTCAATCTATGATGGGCAATGCTAGTCTGCCGATATCCTTCTGGGGATATGCACTCGAAATGGCTTGTTATGTTCTTAATAAGGTTCCGAGTAAGTCTATGATTAAAACACCATATGAGATGTAGACAGGGCGTAAACTGGTGCTCACTCACCTTAGGGTTTGGGGGTGTCCAGCCTGTGTCAAACGTTTAAAAGCAGACAAACTCGAATCTAGGTCTGACAGATGTTTCTTTGTCGGCTATCCAAAAGAAACTAAAGGTTATTATTTCTACCTTACTGAAAAACAAAAATTGTTCGTCAGCAATAGAGCTGTGTTCTTGGAGAAGGAACTTCTTGGAAAAAGAACTAATAGCTCTAATGTTGAACTTGAAAAAATTCAATATATAGAAGAACCGACACCACCCACTGAACCTTTAGAGTCTGAAGTGATTAGATCAAATCCAGAACCCGTTATAGAGCCATCCTTGAGGCGATCTGGTAGAGTACCACATCAGCCGGACAGATACTATGGTTTCTTGGTCCGGGATGGGGATCCTGTTGAGCTTGATGAAAGTGATGAGGATCCGATCACCTATATGGATACAATGCAGAGATACGACTCCGATAACTGGCTGGAAGCCATGAATTCCGAAGTGGAGTCCATGAAAGTTAACGATGTGTGGACATTGGTTGACCCACCCGAAAGAATAAAATCCATAGGGTGTAAATGGATTTTCAAAAGAAAAAGGGGCGCAGACGGAAAGGTGGAGACCTACAAAGCCCATCTGGTTGCCAAGAAATACCGTCAATGTTATGGTATTGACTATGACGAAACATTTTCTCCCATAGCAATGCTCAAATTCATTCGAATTATGCTTGCTATGGCAGCACATTTGATTATGAAATCTGGCAAATGGATGTGAAAACCGCCTTTCTAAATGGAGATTTGGAAGAAGAGGTATATATGATACAACCTGAAGGTTTTACATCTACAGATGAATCTAAAGTGTGCAAGCTTCAGAGATCCATATATGGATTAAAGCAAGCTTCATGGAGTTGGAACAAATAAGGTGATCAGAACGTTTGGCTTCATTAAGAATGAAGAAGAAGCTTGCATATATAAATGGGCTAACAGTTCCGTAATTGTATTTCTTGTTTTCTATGTAGATGACATTCTCTTAATCAGAAATGACATCCCTGTATTACAAGAAATAAAAGTTTGACTTTCATCACAATTCTCCATGAAAGATTTGGAAGAAGCATCCTACATCCTTAGGATGAAGATCTATAGAGATAGATCTAAAAGGTTGCTTAGGTTATCCCAGTCGACGTATATAGATACCGTGCTAAGGAGGTTCAGCATGTTGAATTCCAAGAAAAGCTATCTTCTGATGGGATATGAAATTTATCCCTCTAAAAAGGATTGTCCGACAACTCCTCAAGAGAGAGAGTGTATAAATAGGAATCATATGCTTCTACAGTAGGATCTATTATGTACGCCATGACATGTACCAGACCAGATGTGGCATACTCACTAGGAGTAGTGAGTAGATACCAATCTGATCCAGGTAACAACCACTGGAAGGTTGTAAAAACCATCCTTAAGTATTTAAGAAATACTAAGGACCAGTGGCTTGTTTATGGAGATACTGACTTGAAATTAGTTGGATATACTGATTCCAGTTTTCAGTCAGATCAGGATGATAGCAAAAGTATATCGGGTTATGTCTTTATCCCGAAAGGTGGTGCTGTCTGTTGGAAAAGTTCCAAACAACATACTGTGGCTGATTTAGTGTGCGAGGCAGAGTACATTGCTGCATCCGATGCCGCCAAGAAAGCTGTATGGATGCAAAAGTTCATCAATGAGCTTGGAGTGGCACCCTCCATTGATGGTCCAGTTCCATTATTTCGTGATAGCATGGGAGCCATAGCTCAAGCGAAGGAACCAATAGCACATCAGCATACCAAGCACATTCTGCGTTGATATCACCTGGTTCGTGAGATAGTAGAATGAGGTGACATAGATCTTCAGAAGATCGATGAAAAGAAAAATCTAGCCAACCCATTTACTAAAGTCCTCAGTATCAAGGAGTTCAATGATCATAAGTCGAAGATGGGTATACGATACAGTACCGATTGGCTTTAGTCCAAGTGGGAGTTGTTGGAAATTGTGTCCTAAAAATCAATCGTCGGCATGTTGATGATTGAATTATATATGAATTAATAAATTAATAAAAGGTTATTTGGCATTATTCGGCGCATATATTCTGTACATCTTTTTGAACTCTTGTGATGCAATAAAGTCCTTAGAACTCTTTTAAGAGATAAAGGAGGATTTGTCTATGAGTCCTTAAACTAGTTCGCGACCAAACGACATGCTATTACTAGGACAATAGCATTATCAAGAATAGGTCGTTATGTGCCATATCATTGGTTGTTCTCTTAACCAAGGAGTGTAGAAACACTGATATGCCACATAGGTGAAGTGTAGGAATATATTTCACTGAACGTGACCAGATCCGGAACGCTTTACTATCAAGAGATGTTTCGAGTGGATATGGGTATATGTGTCCCTCCGATCTGAGATCACCATGGTGACTAGCAAGTAACTCACTGTACTTTAGTACTATACTATCTAAGTTTCTAATTCAGTGACGGAAGGTTACTGGGTGCAGTCAAGTACTTGCGAAGTCGGTGTGTGAGTCAAGATGGAATTGACCCCTCCTGGTGATAGGAGATAATGCCCTTGTGTTCAATTTAGCAAAATCTTAGCTAGGGTAATCCATGTAAGGAGTCACAGGATTTATAAAGTTGAAATACATTACAGATGAACTGATTAAAGAGTTGATAGTGAATTCTGAAGTCGTCCTAAGCATTTGGAGTCATAGGGATGAATTATACGGTAACCATAGTCCAATGATTCTTGAATATTTTGCAATCATTCGGCCTATCCGAACGTCGGGTACCATTGCTAGATGGTCATTTCGATTAGTATAGAAAGTTGTTCTTGTGTTACCGGCTTAGGTTCGAACCTATGGGGTCACATGCATAAAAGTTTCTAGGTTGATCAAATGGCTGATCGATGATTAAGAATCATCCAGGGGTACATCGGTCAATTCGATTGACAAAATACCCTAAGCAAAGGTTGCATTAAAATAATTATTGAATTATTGGACGATTAATTAGCAATTAGATTGCTAATGAACTCAATTGGATTGAGTAATTTGAACTTAGGTTGAGCCAAATTGAATAGGATTTAATTTGAGCTACATCAGGATTTGACCTAATTGGATTGGGTTCAACTCAAGTAGATTGAGTTTGACCCAATTGATGGAACTTGACCCAAATTGGATTAGGTTAAACCAAATCAATTAGAAGACCTTATTTAATGAGGATTATGAGTCCAAATAATCAGAATTGGATAAGGAGAAGAATCCCTAAATTTTAGAAACCCATCCTTATCTTTCTTGGAGAAGAATGACACCTTGATTTATCCCCAAAATTCTCCACACCTATCCTCTTTATTTTTGGCCAAAAATTGGCATGAGAAGAGAGGAGGCGTGGGGCTATATTTTCTATGAAAATGGTACCTCAATCTTCCTAAAAAGATGAAGATGAAATTCCTAAATTGTAGGTATTGCATGGTGCATGTGATAGTCAACTTTACAGACCACGCAATAGCACGTATCTGGTAGGATAGTGATTACGGGTATCGATCCACAGGGATTGGGGTATAGTTGTTTTCTTAAAAATATTTAAAAAAAGAGTTTGTGAAGAAAATTAAACTAAGAAATTTAATAAAAAATGCAATGAAAATGATATCAGTTTGAGGGAACCTAGGGCAAGGAATTCACCACTAACATCGGAACAAGGATTAATTGTATTTTAATTTATTCTTGGATTAACATGCAAATTGACTACAAGCCCTATAAGCATTCAAATAAAATTTCACAAAAGTAATTTAGGAACATCCATCTTCAGTTAGCATGAAATATCTACCCTAAACTAATGCGGCAGGACACTGCATCTTCCCTAAGCATGGGTGATCTTTTATACTTACTCAGTGATCATGAAGAACAGTTATATAAACGTCATACTTAAAATCACAGAAATTAAATATGAGATAAAATCAAATATTTATTAGGAGCAAAATAAAGTTTATACAACTCCAAGAATAGAAATCAAATACACAAAACCCTTGGCCCTTTGTTAGGGCTACATCCGGCCCTAGAGAGGAGATCAACCTTCCATAGAGTTGTGGGCGACAGCAGTAGTGGCACAGCAGCGGGCTCCCATTTCTTCTTTTCTCCCTCCCTTCCCTGGGTCTCTCCTTCCTTATCTAGCAATTCATTATTTTTTTCTTTTGAGAAGTCATTCTCAAAAAGACCCAAAGTATTCTCTCCCTCCTGCACTTTGTGGGAAGTCACCTGAGAAGAGATGCTTCTTCTTCTCCCGGTGGGAAAAGGAGGAATTACCTTCTCGGTTCATGCTGGGCCTTTTATAGGCTGCAACTCCCTCTCGCTCCTCTATCCAAGTCGAGATAAAGATGGATCAACGGCTGCCAACTCCCACTAGCTTCTCCTTCGGAGTGCAGGATAAGGATCAATGGCTGCGGGATAAGGCAGATGCTCTGTGATCCTTTGACGATGGGATAAGGATGGAGGCTGGACAGGGGAGTTGATCCGGAACGCTGGGACTTGGCTGAGATTTGTTCGGGATGCTATCCTGGCTGGCAGCGGGATGGGTCGCGGAATGAAACGAATTCGGAAGAAGAGGATCACGGGATAAGCTTTCATCCGGCTGGGAGGAGGAGATTGCTAGGACGCGCAGAATCCTTCGCGGTTCGAAGTGAATCGCGTGTGGCTGCTGGACGAAGAGCTGAGTCCGCGTGGAAGGGATGCTTCCATGAAATTTGGGAAGATAAACTTGATCGCATTGCTGCAGAAGACGATATCTGTGGATACGGGTGGAAAGGAAACTGCTCTGTTTTGCTTTCGTGAAGGGAAGTTGAAGAAGAAACGGACATGCTCACGGCTAGGGAACTCGGAAGACGCGGGAGCGAGAGGATGAAGATGAATCACCGAATAAAAGGGACTTGATACATGGGGAGACTCTATTCCTTGGATTCAGAAGGGAGGAAAGACACGCGGAACAGGGGATTCTTCCGTGGTCGATGGAATAAATCCAAATGGGAGGATATAGCTCACAGGATGCTTGATTTTCTGAGAAGATGAACTCTAGAATGCAGGGGATTTTGGATAAGGAAGAGATGCTCACCAGCTGGGTTTGAATGTTTGATTTCTTTTAGCTCGGAACAGGGGAGCTGGGATAAATCTTGGATGTTATTCGGAGAGGAGGATGAGGATGCTGTTGTTAGCTTGATGTGGCTGAGAAGAAATCCGGATTGGGATGAAGGTGGATCATGGACGAGATGACAGCTAGGAGATCCGGGATGCTGGAAGATTTGCTTGCGGATGAAGCTGATCCTATCGTTGGGAAGAAGATGATGAACCATGAGCTGGGAAATTCAGTAGACACGGGGGATGGTGAATCGCATGAGGATGAGGAGAAAATCATTGGGGTTGACTCGGGAGGTGGACGCTGGGATGAATCCGGATGGGATGACGACTCTACTCCTTGGGAGGATGAGCTCGGGAAGGATGTGGAGGAGTTGGATTCGGAAGTTAGGACACACCGGATGGCTGAAAAAATCCAGGATGAGGTTGAGGAAGCTGGGAGGTGATGTGGAATAGGGGAGAAGAACTGGTTTGCTTGATCCGAATGCGGAAGGGATTGGATCATGGCTGTTCTGGGAGGAACTCACGAATGGGATGTACGTGAAACAGGGGAGCTGATCTTTATCCATGGATGCTGGAAGTGGGAGAATCAACATGGATGGGAATGATCTGTTCTTTGTTCCAACGCATGGGAAAAACAATGGGTTTGAGAGGCGTGGAGTTGGATGATGCAAGATGAATGGCTGAGATGGGATGAGGCTTTGGGATCCGTGCAACTAAGATGGTATGCTTTGAGATCTGAGAAACAAATAATTGAAGGGATTTTATTGTTTTTGAGATTAAAATTAGATCATGTGGAAAAAAAAGTTGGAACAAGTGGGAAGAAATTTAGGTGAACGTGTGAAGAGTCAAGAATTAATGGGAAGCACTGGGTTTTGGAGAAGAGTTCTTGGAGTCGACTCTGGAGAATGTAAAATTGTGAAATGATGCAGTATAGTTTAGGCTTTATCTAATTAAGCGTGACTCGACCTGCATACATTAAGCTTAATTAGTAAATAAGTAAAACTTGAATTATCTGTAATAATTTATTAAAATGCAATAACGAAGGTACCACATTTTACAAAATATGTGAATTAAAATAATAATAAGTGCTATGAATAAGATATTAATTTATGCATTATTTAGCACTTATCAGCATGAAATAGGGTGGTCTGCGGCTGAACTTTAGATGCATGAATTTCTATCTTCTAGGGATCCAAAATACACAAAATTAAAATTTGTTTATCTTCTCTTAGCTGCCGAATCGTTAGAATTTTTTGGAAATTGTATCAACCAAATTAATTGGCTAAATTATGTGTGAGGCGTGGGGGGGTCTTTTGGCTATAAAAGACCCCACGCCTAGGGTTCAAAATATACAATATTTAGAGGTTTCAAAAAATTCTAAAAAAATTCTTTGAGGGCCACAATCACTTCTCCTCCTCCTTCCTCACATCCATCCTCCATCTTCTTGAAGAACAATCAAATATTGAGTATTTCGAAGGAAAAAATTTCAGCCATTGCAGTGTTCCTGTGCGAGCTAGCACTCCCGCAGAAGACGATCTACCTAGGGCTTCGCGTGGACAATCTATGGAGGCAGGATGCGTTTGCGGCTGCAAAGCGTGATCAAGGAGTCATCCAAGACCTCCAAAAAATTAGGTAAGAGATTTGATCTCATTAAAGTTAAGATTAGATCTTAAACATGGTTGCTGAAATTTTAGAATTATATGTTGGACATACAATCATTGTTTCATACTTTACATAAATACAATCATAGTTTTGTTGTAGAGATCTAATCTCTAGCATGCATGAAAATAAAATAGTTTAATTTTTAAATGCTTCTCCTGTAATTTTTGAAAATAAATGCATGCAGCCCGCAAGGGTTCCTTTCAAAATTGGTATCACGCCATCCACCCTCATTGAAAATGTTCTATTAGTAGATAACTTAAAACAAAATTTACTTAGTATTAGTCAGCTTTGCGATAGAGATTTCAAGGTTACTTTTCAAGCATCCATGTGCATTATGTTAGTCCCTTTGACGATGACATACAATTCATTGGACATCAACGCAGAAATATTTACATGATTGATCTTGATGATATCTCCATGCAAAATGTAAAGTGTTTAGTCGCAATGAATGCCAAAGCCAATGAGACCAGCTAGTTATGGCATTATACGTTAGCCCATGCAAGCATGAACTTAATTTTAAAAATTAGTTAGAAAAGATCTAGTTGTAGGATTATCTAAAATAAATTTTGAGAAAGATGAGGTTTGTGATGTATGTCAACTAGAAAAGCGAACTTGGATTTTATTTAAATCAAAAAATGTGGTTTCAACTTCTAAACCATTAGAACTTTTGCATATGGATTTGTTTGGGCCAACTAGAACCATAAATTTTGATGAAAAATATTTTGGATATATTATTATTGATGATTTTTTCAGATTCACTTGGGTTTTATTCTTAGCATATAAAGATGAAGCATTTTCTGCTTTTTCAAAATTGTATAGAAAATTTCAAATGGAAAAAGGCTGAAAGCTTTATATATTATAAGTAATCATAGAATTGAATTTGAGAATCAGAATTTTGACAAATTTTATAATAAAAATGGCATAAAACACAACTTTTTTGCACCTAAGACTCTCTCTACAAAATGAGGTAGTAGAAAGAAAAAACAGAACATTAGAAGAAATGACATAGACCATACTATGTGAAAGTAATCTTCCAAAATATTTTTGGATAGAGGCAATTAACACAGCATTTCACTTCCTATATCATGCATTAATAAGACCGATCTTGAAGAAAATGTTTTATGAACTTTGGAAAGGAAGAAGACCCAATATAGGATATTTTCATGTTTTCGGATGTAAATATTTTGTACTTATAATAATGGAAAAGATAGGCTAGGTAAATTTGATGCTAAATCAGATAAAGCTATTTTTTTTGGATACTCTTCCACTAGTAAAGCATTTAGAATCTTTAACAAACTCTAGTGGTGGAGGAAACCATGCATGTTGTGTTTGATGAAACTAACAAACTTCCATAAAAAAAAAGACATGTGTGTTGATGCAGATGCTATGGAAAAAGAGGGGGAGCTTACCTTAAAGGAGACCCTAGCTGATGATGGAAGCAAGGATGATGGACATGAGGATGATGAAGAAGAACGTAGGCAAAATCCACCAATCTAAGATCAAGGTAATGATGATTTGCCTAAGGAATGGAGGTATGCTCACAGTCATTATAAAGACTTGATTATTGATTGTCACGCCCCCGCCTGCGCGAGGCACGTGAGGCACCCAGTGCCCACGTGGGGGCCACATGAGGGAGGAACACGGGGCTCCCCTACCAGATATTGTCCGGTTCTGGAGCTTCACGCAAGCGTCCTTCATCCCTCCCCGGTTTTGTTTTCCACCCAAAACGCGTCTGCAGGATTAGGAGACACCCGCCTCATATGCCCAGGCTCTGGAACGAGTCTTTCCGATGTGGGACTATTGGGCCTCACATTGATGATCCATCTCATAGTGTTAGAACTAGATCGTATCTTAGGAACGTTTGCAATCTTTTAGCGTTTGTATCTCAAATTGAATCTAAAACCATAAAAGAAGCTGAACAAGATCATAATTGGATAAATTCTATACAAGATGAATTAAATCAATTTGAAAGGAACAAAGTATGGAATTTAGTTAAAAGACTATTAGATTAGTTGTACTAGGATATAATCAAGAAGAAGAAATTGACTATGATGAAACTTTTGTACCTATAGCAAGATTGGAGGCAATTAGGCTCTTACTTGCCTTTGCATATTTTATAAACTTTAAATTATTTCAAATGGATGTTAAAAGTGTATTTTTAAATGGTTATATTTATGAAGAAGTGTATGTTGAACAACCACCAAATTTTAAAAATCATAAGTATCCTAGTCATATTTTCAAACTAAATAAAGCTTTGTATAGTTTAATACAAGCACCCCATGCTTGGTATGAAAGATTAAGCAAATTCTTAACTGAAAATAACTTTATAAGAGGAACCATAGACACTGTTTATGAAAAGAAAACACAATAATCTATTCATAGTGCAAATACATGCAGATGACATTATTTTTGGTACCAGTAATAAGGTTTTATGTCAAGAATTTGCTAAGCCAATACATGGGGAGCTTTAGATGAGCTTGGTGGGAGAGCTAATTTTCTTCTCGGACTCCAAATCAAACAAATAGATGAGGAGATCTTCATCAATCAAAGCAAATATACAAAAGAGTTATTGAAGCAGTTTAGGATGGAGAAAGCCAAGGTGATAGACACCCCAATGAGTCTGTCTTGCAAACTCGATTCAAAAAAGCATGGTAACAATATTGACTCAAACTTTATATAGGCATGATAGGATCATTACTCTATCTTATTGCTAGTAGATCTAATATTATGTTTAGTGTCTATATGCGTGCTAGATTCCAATCTAATCCTAAAGAATGATACTTAACTGCAGCAAAAAGAGTCTTAAGATACTTAATTGGAACAGAAAATATAGGACTTTGGTACTCTAAAGAATCATCATTAAATCTAATAGGATATTCAGATGCTGATTTTTCTGGATGCAAACTAGATAGATAGAGTACTAGTGGAATATATCAACTTTTAAGTGTAAACTTAATCTCATGGTTTAGAAAGAAATAAAATTCTATAGCATTATTCATGTCTAAAGCCAAATACATTGCCGCCGGAGTTGTTGTGCTAAAATTTTGTGGATTAAGCAACAATTTAAAGATTTTAGCATAAATTGTAACAAGATACCTATCAAATGTGACAATACTAGTGCAACAAACTTAACTAAAAATTTAATTCAACACTCAAGAGCTAAGCACATTGAGATAAGGCATCATTTCATAAAAGATCATGTTCAACACCATTCCCGATAGATCTTTTTAGTCTTATAGCAAAAATAATTCTGTCGAATATCTATGCATTTCCTAATAAAGTTTAACATTATTTTTCAAACAATTCCAATGTGCAATTAAATAATCATGCCTATGATCATGCTCTAGTAACACATTACATGCTATGTCAATCAAATAATTTTCTTGAAGTACATTTTAATCATGGAAATCCAACTAGCATATATGACTTGGTTTTGTATGCTTGATCCATGTTTTGAAATTTATTTTTCATGCATGATAATTTAAATCCCTTTTTTATGACTTTATGGAGAAAGAAATATAAGTACAAATATAGGTATGCACTTGCTGATCTAGGTATCAGATGCAAAATAAATTTTACAATACAAATATGAATGCATTTACAAAGCCCTAGAGTTTAGAGGTACTTATTGATCAAGTTATGAAGCACAGAAAATCCATCTAACAAAGCTATGCGCGACCAAGACATAAGAAATTGATGATTACGTTTCTTGAAAAGCTTTAAAGCAAACAAAGATTCTACTTTAAGTTTGAGGCGCATGAAGGATCCTCCAAGTTGCGGAACCCACTCATGGTTCCATAATTCAAAATCATTCTAGATCAGAGTTTGTGACACCAGATCTACTGGCTAGTAGCCAAGATCTAGGTGCATACTTCCTAACCCAATTATATTCTCTAGTCCAAGAATGGAGGAGCGGTTCGCTATTACCTTAGATGCAGAGTCTGTCTCCTATGCCTGAAGCACCTCCAAGATTAGGTGTCCCTCACTGTCCTTGATTTGTGAGATTGACAAGTTAGGTTAGAGAGAAAAATAGACAGAGGTAGAGAGAGATAGAGATATAGAGAGAGATGAGAGAGATCGAGAGAAAGAGGAGGAAATGAGGGTCGGCCCTGTGGAGACCATAAAAGAATGAGAGGGAGAAGGCAAGAGAGGGGGGAGAGAGGAGTGGGGTGGATGACTGTTTACTCCTCGACCTCTAAAGAAAGAGACAGGGGATGGCTCTATCTGTCCCTAGACTATGGAGAGATAGAGATGGATAGAAAGGGAGGAGAGGGAGGGAGGGAGGGAGGGGTAGAGAGACACAAGAGAGAAGGAGGTTGGGCTTGGAGCTCATTTACCAGAGGTGGTGGTAGAGTTGGGAAAATGACAGTAGGGCAAAGGAGAATAGTGAAAGTGGTGTAGCTTGGTGACCTCAACTCCAACAAGGCTCTTGGGTCCAAACCTGACGAGCGCTGATAAGGACTGGTGGAGGAGTTTGGGAGAAGGAGGAGGGCTTGGCTACAGGGGAAGATAGAGGAAAACTTCTTTAATTCAAAATAGAGGGGAGGGTGATGCAGGAGCATCGAGCCCAAATCTCCTTAGGCATGTGAGTGTTGAGTCCATGTGTGTGAGGATTGAGTCCATATAAGGATTGTGTTAAGTCACTTTGGGTTTAGTTGTTCCAACACCTAATTTAATTATGTCCAAGGCATTGAAGGGTCTTGATTTGCTTTAAGAGTTGTGTGATGAATCCATGTGTCATGTGGGAAAGAGTCCTAAAAGAATTGCACTCTCTTCTCATGCGGCATGAAGAGTCCTCATTGATTGGACTCTTGGTCATGCGGTATTAAGAGTCCAAGCCAACTTGGATTCTATCCCATGCGCCAAGAGGAGATTCAATTTAAGTAGGAGTCTTAATTAGTAAGTTATTTGAATGAGTCAATTGTTTGATTTAAATTAAAAGAGTCCATGTTAAGAAGGAGTCTCTAAAATTTCTGATTGTAAGAGTCCTTATTTTTCCAACCTCCTTCTCTATATAAAAGAGAGGTTGAAGAATAGAATTCAGAATTAATTTGAACAAAATTTTCTTGAGTTTTTGAGAGCTTTGAGAGCCCTTCACATGAGAAGAGAGACTCTTCTTATTCCTTGGTGCGATGCCAAAAAGAGATGAAGGAAGAAGGTGCGACTCCTTCTCTTCTGCCTAGCTTTGTGGGCATTTAAGTGGAGGTGAAACTCTTCCTTTAAATCCATATTTACCCCCTCTTAATCTTGCCACCTAGCCCTAATCCTTAGAATCCTTCTTTCTTTAGGATTCCAAGACTCCATCCACGTCCAAACCCCCTCACGTTCCAATCCCAAATTAGATTTGGGTTCATGCCAACTCCATCCGCCCTAGCCCAAGCCAATACAATTCCTAAAATTCAGCCGCCAACCATAGACCCAATTGATATTAATTAGCCACCTTCTTATCTCCTTCTTTGTCCTTCCTCCATCTAAGAACCCTATCTGCCATTGCCAAAGAAAAGAAAAAAAAGAGAGAGTTTCAGCCATCATTCACAAAAATCCAGGAGCACCCATCCCCGACTGCATTAGAGGGGAGGGAGAAAGGTAGGGAAGAAGCAATCTTGCGCTTGCCTCCACCTTGCTAGCTCCTTCTAATCCTCCAGGTTTTGCATGCAACAAAGGAAGGTAATGCCTCCCGTATCTCGAGAGGAACAAATGGAAAAGCCAACTGGGAAGGGTTGGCTAGCTCCATAAGATAGGAGGTGGCATCACCAAGTCCTTGGCTAGCGAGGCAAACATTGTATCCCCATTTGAGTTTAGAAGGAGGCAGCGAGGTCTCCGAAACATCCTCCTAGGATGGTAGCCATAGGTGGAAAAGGGTGAAGAAAATAGAAAGGAAACATGGAATGAAACCTCCTCTCCTCTTTCCAGTTGTTTTAGATTACATTCCTCGGACCTATATAAATATCCAAGATCTATCCACTGCACAACCATTATGAGACTAAATAAACACCCTAAAAATGTAGTTTGAATAGAACCCCTTCTCTCTTCTTCCTATAGTAGTAAGTAATGACATCATAAGCACTGATATAATAATTAAGGATGCATTGCTTTTTGATGAATATTGTTATTAGCTAATCAATGAGCTCTTGGATTAGTGGTTGTAGTCTTAGGGCTAGTGCTTTTGTGATAATTTTGAGAGAGGTATTTAGAAGACTAATGGGTCATAACTCCAAAGGATTTGGCTGCTTATTTCTTGGGGATGACGGCCTAGGTAGGAGTAATTTAGTCTATGCAATTCGGCTATTCCTCAAAGACTTCATTGAAGACCTTGAGTAGATCTCCTTTTGTTGAATCTTAGAACTCTTTACAAAAAAGATATTAGAAAACAATCTAGTCTCAGTGTTTTATCACTGGGTAAGCTATTTGCTACTCTTATGATCTCCTTCAAGGTAAAAGGTAATTCTAATAAAACTAATTGTTGAGAGTGGTCTATGAGGAGGCTGCTATCCTAATTTTGATTTTGATGCAATACCCAAAATAATCCGTTAGGATTTCCTTTATCATAGTTGGGTTAGACATTTCCATGTTGTCCCACATAATGATAGTAATGAAGTTATAAATTTTCCAGACTCATGCCACCCTATAGAAGAATGTTGTGTTTGTCTCCTTCCTTCATTCACTATATCCTTGGACTTCGGCACCATAATAAGTTCTCTTTCCTTAATACGCCATTTAATTTGGCTTTCAAAGAGCATCTGTATGTAATGTGTGTTTTGTCTAGGTTCAATGCCTTCTTTCTTTTGTCCATAATGTTGATATCCTTCAGTAAATCCACATTTACTTTTGCAGTATTTGTGATGTTTTTCCTTGTGCATGTTCTAATTGTAGCTTGTGGATTACTAATTTTTGCATACTAGGATTTCAATGCATTTGAATTTGAGGATGTGTTCATCTAGGTTGCTTTAATGAAATCATCAAACCATAAGTTTCTCAGAGGAGAGGAACGAAGAACCATAAGGTGTTTGTGTTTGGAAAGAAAGTCCTTCACAGGAAACTATGTGGGACCCAAGAGTACCGCCGGCCTCGACACGCGCTACTTCGCGAACCTCCGTGTCTAGGTCGTGCCGAAAAAGATTGCAAATGATTTACCTTCCATCCACTCATATAGGTACATTATCGGATGAATCGGATCGAAAAATGGATCGAAGCGTGCGAAATGGTAGCTGGAGTAAGAAGTCCCCAAGTTAGCGTATTATGGGGGACCGTCAAGCACATCCGGCAAGGATCAACTAAAAATTCTATTTGTAATGAGCTTGTTGGTGTGTAGAAATAGAGGGGCATGGTTTGAGCAGGGGTTGGCTAGGCTTTTAGAAGGGTAAGGAGTCCCATTTGATGGAGAGTAAGAATCTATCTAGTTTGGCACAGGTAGAATGAATTCTCCAAGTGAACAAAGACTCTATTAGAAGTGGGTTTATTAGGGAAAAGAAGCTGATTAATGTAGTGAATGGTCTGGTATCTCTTCAGTGCTCAAGAAAGCCTCTCCTCTTTGGTTGTTATGCTAGGCATTAAGATCCCTTCAAGGAGCCATTACATGGATGCTATACCCTTGATTTCCATAAGCTCAAACCAGAAGCATACTTTTAAATCCCAGGTGGAAGGACATAAATGATGATGAAGGTCCAGTTGCAGTTGCTTCTAACATCATGAAGTGGGACGGTGATGGAGAAGGATTTGGTATAACAATTTACATAGTTAAGAATATTGCTACACCAGCTGAGAGTACAACCTGATGATCCAATTGCATCTAGAGACAACCAACTATTAATTCTTCCACCTTCTATTGCCCTAAGCATTTATCTAGAAGGTTGCATAGCTTAGACTCTTGAATGCTGATGAGATCACACTTTAAGCTAAGAATCAGATCCTTGATAAAGAAATCCCCCTCGATTGTTCATGTGTGAATGGTCCGGTATCTCTTCGGTGCTCAATCAAATGTCTCCTCTTAGATTGTTTTTGTGTGGCATTAAAATCCCCATGAGGAGCCATTACATGGATGCCATGCTCCTGATTTCCATAAGCTCTAACCAAAATTCTCGGTGGAAGGATCATAAATGACAGCGAAGGTTCAATTGCAGTTGCTTCTAACATCATGAAGTTGGATAGTTATGGAGAAGGATTTGGTATAAATTGTCTATGTAGCTGAGAACATTGCTATTCCAGCTAAAGATTTCACCTGCTAATCCAATTACATCTAGTGAGAGCCAACCATCAATTCTTCTACTTTCTATTTCCTTAAGCATTTATCAAGAAGGCTACATAACTTAAGAGACTTAGACTGTTGACCTAAAAGGTTTGATTTTGATGATACAAAACAATTGAGTAAAAAGTTCACTAATCAATTTCTTAGAGTATTCAAGAATGTTCGCAGAAAACTACGAAGACATACTTCTATAACTTTTAAATATGGAGAAATGGAACTTAGCTATTCAAATCTCTGTACAAAAAGATTCAACTCCAAAAACATCTTGAAGTAACTCTTGTTTGCTCACATGCAATGACAACAAATTTCAACAAGGCTATCTCTAGAGTCATCCTCTGAAATATATCGAGTCGATCCTAGCATGTTAATATAGACTAATACACCTTCATGAATTGACCTCAGAAGAAAAGGAGTCGACCCTAGAATAATCTCAGACAAAGAATAGAGAGCTGTAAAATTCAGCATATTGGTAGTCGACCCATAAAAATTATGAGCCGACTCTAGTCAGACAAGAGTTGACCCCAGAAGCAATGTGTCGACCCTTAAATAGCCACATATAAAAGATAGAGAGCTATAAAATTCATCATATTGGTGTTCACCCATGAAGATCACGAGCCGACTCTAGTTGGACAAGAGTCGGCCCTAGAATCAAATGAGTCGACCCCTGAATGGCCATAGATAAAAGACAAAGAGTAGCAAAATTTAGTTTGCTGGAGAGTTAACCCATGAAGATAATGTATTGACCCCTGTAAATTGACAAGTCGACCCCTAAACCAAAAGAGTCAACCCCACAATTGTCACAAGAGAAAGATAGAGCGCAACAAAAATAACATCTATTTCGAATCGACTCTTAAAGATCACGAGTCGACCCTTGAAGATCATGAGTTGACCTCTAAAGAAAATAAGTCGATCTGTCTGGGCCTGACAACAGTGACAACTAGTTTTTTTGTAAATCACTTTTTTTTTGCAATGACTCTTTCGACCTATCTAACAACTAGAAGTGACTTCCAACCATTTTTTGATGGTATAAATGCATGGAAACACTAGAAATAAGACAAGAGATTATTAAGAGAATGAATGAGGAGTAATTGAATAGCCAGAGAAAGAAAAGAGGTTCGAAAAGGAGAACATTGAAGTGTATTCATTAAGAGCTGAAAGATCATATTCTTTTCTATTGACAGAGTTGGTGAAGAGCATTCAAGTTCAATCAAGGCCAACCAACTAATTCATGGCTCCATTTATTTTTGTGTACTAAAATTTGAGGAGGTAAAATTTATTTATTTTGTATTCTTCTCTATACTCTATTGTTGACAAGTTTTAGGTATTGAAACTTAGAAAAAGATCCATTCGAACCTTGAATTTGATTATATTGAGCCAAGGGAGAGGCCCAAGTGTGATTTTGGTTGATTTTCAATAAAAATCAATTGGGTTGATTGTAGCCTAGTCGAAATAATTGGACAGTAATCTTGGAGGAATTATAGTCGACATTTTTAAGAATGATATCTTAGAGAGTGGATGCAGGTGCAGGGTTGACACTGAACCACTATAAATTTGCTATATTTGTGGTATATAACTTGTGTGGTTTGAACTCCTGCATTTTTACTTCTATTCATTATTTATTGTAACTCATACACACTCATCAAGTTTTATTCCACTACATTTTATTTAAAATTTTTGAAAAGTACAATTCACCCCCCTCTCATGCTGCATAGCTGGGCAACATAGACTATTAAATGGTGATGAGGTCACACTTCAAGCCATGAAGTTTCTAACCAAACAGCTAGCAATCCAATAGTTTTGAGTAGATAAGGCAGCAATCTAGGCATAAGGTTTAGAACATATCACTACCTCCACTAGAATGTCTTTATAAAAATAAGACTTCTTCACTAGATGATTAGCCGAATATTCTTCTCCAAGATGGAAAGATCTGATTTTCTCTCAGAGAGAGACATTCTAGTGATGTATCATTTGCTCAAGGTGAGTTCCCTGAACCTGCCCTCTCTTATGTTCCGCCATATACATGAGGAAGCAACCAAGTCAAAGGCTTCACTGCCTTACAACATGATTCTGGCCTTGGTATTCATGGAACAAGGAGTAGCGCTTGAGGGAGAAACTTCAAGAGCACTGCTACACAGTAACACTTACAATGACTGGTCCCTACATTGGATGGGTTACTCTAAGATTGACTGTCATTGGGTGCAAAGAGGTGGTGGTGGCAAACTTGATGAAGCTGTAGAGGCTGTCCAAGCAAAACTGTAGCCCCTACAAATGAGTACACTGGGCCACCTGCCCCTTTGAAACTACCCACTATTGAAGGGATTAAAGGTGAGGACTTCATAGCTTCCTTTGATTTTTGGCCTTCACATCCATAGAGCAGCTCAAGTGACAGTCTCAGATTGGATGAGGATCAAATGAAGTTTATCATTGAGCAAGTATTGGCTGGACTGATGAGCTAAGGATTCATCAGTCAGAGGGAACAACAAGCGCCTGAGTCACCGCATGGCACTCTACCAACTAATCAAAGATTGGAGCCTCATGTATCATCCTTGACATAAATAGTTGTAGAGTTGAGGAATGATGTCCCTAACATCAATTTTTTGGTGACAAGTTAGTACAGAAGGATGGCAGATGTGCTTAGGTTGAGCCCAATTGAATAGGATTCAATTTGGGCTACATTAGGGTTTGACTTAATTGGATTGGGTTCAACCCAAGTAGATTTAGCTTGACCCAATTGGATTGAGCTTGATCCAAATCAATTAGAAGACCTTATTTGATGAGGATTATGAGTCCAAATAATCAGAATTGGATAAGGAGAAGAATCCCTAAATTTTAGGAACCCATCTCCCAACGGCTATAAACGGCTAGTTTCTTCAATCCAACGGTCAGAAAGGACTATTTGGAGGTTGGAGAAGTATTTAAGAGGGAGTATTCATCAGAGGAAGTAAGCTTTTGGGAAAATACATCAAGTGCATTCAAGAGAGAACCCTAGCAAGGCAAGCTTCATCCAAGTGCTTCATTCAAGAGTCAAAAGAAAGGGGTTGAGCAGATTTAAAGAGTCATCAAGAGCTCCATCCTCCCTTGAAGAGTGAAGCATCCTTGACAAAGAAGAGAGAAGCCACTTCAAAGCGATAAATATTTTCTAAACTCTTCTTTGTAGTTCATATTGTTTCATTTGCTCATTTAGGAGTTTAAATCTTTCTTTTTGTTTGTTAATCTCTTATAAAGGTTGGTTGGTTAGCCCGCAAAACCAACGGGATAGGTTTTTGGTGAGCCCGTAAAACCAACAAAGGTTCGTTGGTAAGCCCGTAAAACCAACATAGGTTGTTGGTAAGCCCGTAAAACCAACATAGGTTTTTGGTGAGCCCGGAAAACCAAATTGTAAAGGTTTTGGATTGTGAGCCCGGAAAACAATCCTACTGTAATCCGAGGGGTTATAGTAAAATTCCCAAGGGGACGCTTGGGGAGTGGACGTAGGTGCCTTGGGGTGCACCGAACCACTATATATCGCTGTGTTTGTGTTGTGCTTGTTCTTATGCCTATTCTTGCATTATCTTTCATCTTTACTCTAGTTTAATTCATTCAAGTAATTTAAGAAAGCATCCACCGCACTTAATTAAGAAAACTTTTAAAACACCAAAAGTTTAGAAAAACCCAATTCACCCCCCACTCTTGAGTTGTCACCTTGGGCAACAAGTGGTATCAGAGCAGGTGCTCTATAATTCCTTGCCTTTTTGATTTTGACCTAACCGTCAAAGAGCCAAAGATCATGACAACTCAAATAGACAATTTCCTAGGAGAGGGACAGTTAATTGATCAACCTCCACTTTTTAATGGCATAAACTATACATATTGGAAAGCACGCATGCGCATTTTCATTCAAGCACATGACTATGATTTATGGAGTATCATAGTCAATGGGCTACATACAAATGCTAATCATGATAAGAAAATGGCTCAGCAAAATGCAAAAGCCATGAATATTCTATATTGTGCATTGGATGATAGTGAACTTAATAACATATCTTTTTGCATGACTGCTAAGGAAATATGGAGTATGCTTGAAGTCAAATATGAATGCACTAACATTTCTAGTGAATTTGAAACTAGCTCAGAAGAAGAAGAGCAGCAAACTGAAATTGAAGATCTTTGCTTTATGGCACATGAAGATGAGGTATGTACTCGAATACAAAGTGATTTCTCATTCAAAAATCAAGTACATACTGAAGCTCAATCTGATTTTACATTTGATGAACTTCATGATGCATTTTCTGATTTATACTTCGAATAAAAGAAGCTTAGTTTAAAGAATAAAAAGCTACATCTGAAAATTTCAAAAGAAAGAAATTCTTTTGTTGAAATACAAGACAAACTAAATTCTGAAAATGAAAGCTTAAGGTTAAATTCAGAACAATTGATTCAAAAAAATCAGAATTTAATTAAAGAAAATCAAAACCTAAATGAAGAAATCAACCAATTAAAATCTTTTATTAACAAATTCACTGTAAGTTCAGAAAGATTAAAAATAATGTTTGAAAGCCAACATGTTGATTATGATAAATCAAAATTTGACTCGACTTCCTTACTTAACAATAAATCTCTAGAGAAAAAGATTATCAATTCACCAAGCAAACCATTAAATGAGATAACTTATCTCAAACATGAAAAGAATGGGCATAACAACTTTACCTATGGTTCTAATACAAATAAATCAAATGGTAAAGTTATTACGATTAAACAGATTTGGATTCCAAAAGAAACCATATGCACTAACCCTCAAGGACCCAAGCAAGCTTGGGTACCCAAAATGAAAATATGAGGGTGTAGATGTAGATGTGCCAAGCTACCCATGGAACAAATGAAATTTTCATACAAATGGGTGCGTTGACACATAATTAAAGATAAGTCTCAATTTATTCATTAAATCTATTATAAGGTTTAACATTCTACTTCGTGTATTGAAATTATCTTTTTATGAAATTACGATACTCTCTGCATCAAATTTTTTTTTAAATGCCTCATATGTTAAATCTTATCTCAACGATTTTAGCATGAAACTTTCTAGTGCTTGCATCATGATAAGAAAACAATGAATGGATATATATATAACCTTCTTCTTCAAGTTTACAAAATCTAAATTCCCTCTCTAGTATAAACACTTGATGTTGATTTCATACCTTCATGTTAAAACTTCATTGAGCATAATACTTATGAAATCTTTTTTCATTATTTGTGAAGGTATGAGTATAATTTATCATTATATCACTCATTCCTTATGTGATTATTTGAAATATATTATGATTTACTCTATAAGTCGCATGTATGCATCATATGCTTCAATCATAAATGATTAATGTGTCGTGATCATAATGGGAATTCTACTAAAAAGTTTTATAACAATGGATTGTTTTTCCTTTATAAGTAATTCTCAAGACTATTCTAAAAATCTAAGATTAATAAATCTGATCTTTAAAGTGTTTCATTTAGTATAATCATTGTATCCTTGATTGAATGATTAATATCCTTACATAAAATTATCTCAAATTCTACTGATTAATGTTAACACGTCATGTTTAATCTGAGCATAAAAATATTCTAAAAGTATGAATATTAATTCCTTTGAACCATCTCCCATAAGTCAAATATAAAATCTTAATTAATCTAAAAGAAAATTGCATATCTCTCTGAAACAAGATTATTTGTATTGAAAGCCGAATCATAACCAGAATTTTGATAGAAACAACTATTTAAGATAATTTGATTAAAACTTAACTGGTATATCTTATTGATAATTATCTTAAGCAAATAGAATCTAAGCTAAATTGCTTCTGAAAAATAAGAAATTGGTTTGACTTTGATAAGTCTTCTTATTGGCTCACATGGGTGTCCTTGAACCATATTATTTAATAAAATTATCTCTTTAGTTCAAGTGACTTGTGCTTGCTTATATTTAGGCAATCTCTTGAGTAAAGTGACTCAAATTCAATTATTGTCATGTCTCATGTTGAGTCATCTAGTTAAGAAATATGTTGTATGAATGTTTTTGTATCCTAGAGAACCTAATGAATTGCCTTCAAGAAAAAAAAAAAAGATTTTGCTAATGATACAGGATTTGTGAGCAAGAAATTTCAACTTGAAGGACACCTCGATGAAAGATACAATAAACATTCCCTTGAAAACAAAAAAAAAAGGGAAGATTTTCTTCAGCCAAGGGTGTAAAGAATCTAAATCTAAAAGGTATTTGGCTTGAAGAATGCTGAATGCACTGGTAGTCTAAACTCTTCTCTTGTGAGTTAGTTGAGCAAAATCAATAGTCTGAAATTATATGGTAGCATGATTAAACCTTTAATTGCTGATCATCTTGATATCATGCTCCATTCTCATGCTAGTGATAATTGTTTCATGGTGTGATTAAATTGAAGCTTACTTTTTCCTATATAATGCATAACCATGAAATACACAAGTTTATGCCTCAAATCTCTAATTCAAAGTAACTTGTGATAAGCTATGAATCATTGGGCATAATGAAAATGCTGTTTGCATGATATACATTTATATGCAGCATATTAGATTAATTCTTTATTCTGCTCTTTCATGTAAATTACTTGAGAATAACATAAAGAGAGAGAAATAAAGAAAAGAAAATGAACAATTATTCAAGGGAAGTAAAATCTAAGTAAAGGCAAATACTCCAATCTTTAAGAAAAGCAAAACAAGCATGATACATTCGGCACATTTGTGAGACTAGTGAAAGGGATAAAATCCGTAATTAATTACACTTAAACAGGAAGAGCTTGAAGTGAACATTTTAACATTTCTATATTGCTCATCATAGGGATGGTGCCAATGGGGAGGCTAGTGGTAGTACCCGGCACTATTTGACCCAACTATTCGGTGTAGGGTATATTAGGGACGGCACAAGAGGGAGGCTAGTGGTAGTACCTCGTGCCCCTTCCAACTCCACCGGATAGGGAGCAAATAGAGTATAGAGCATAAGAAGGTAAAAATGAAAGTATATAAGAAGAATCAAGTCAAATTTTTAATCACTTGAAAACACACTTTAAGGATGAAATCAGTGCAAAATTATATTTAAATAGGGAGAGTTTATTTGAAAAAAAAATTAATTTTGATCCTTGACATGCTTGCTCTTAATGTTTTAATACATGATGTTATGACTTAATGTTCTGCATGTGACATGATGTTTTGAATTATGTGTTTTCAATATTCAATAGCAAAGATCTTTCCTAAACATAACTTGTAATGCTTCATGCCTATAAAATTTGATTGAAATATGTTATTACCAACAACAACATCATTTTGTTTTAATGAATATATTTTGAAAAATAAAAGAAAAGAATAATTTGAATTTGCAAATTAGGCAAAATGGATTGATTCTAATTTATCTTTCAACTTGCCTAACATTAGTACATAATGTCCTCCAATTTGTACCAAAATTCAATATGAATTACAAAGATTCTGGATGTGCTCTAATATTTTTGAAATATGTGTTTTCAATCCTAATAGTTTAAGATGAGCAACAAATGAGAAGATACATATCTCAAATTACAACCTTGAAAGCCTCCTTGAGAATTTTTATGAAATTCAGAATCTGATTTTGTATAAAAGCTTAAACTCAATATGAATTTCTAGATAAAACTACAGCTTAAGAAAAATAGAATAATTCTGATGCGTTGATTGCTTGCCCCGATACGCATCTGAAACATATCATTTCTTATCTTCAAAATGTACTAATATTGGTCTGAATGATGTGTCTTTCGATGATCTTGATTGCAAACAAATATTTTTTTAAATATATGATTTTATTTTAATATTGAAAAGATTTATTGTGCTTCATATATACATTGCTGAAAAACTTTGATTAAGAAATTGGGTTCTATAAATATATATACTTCAATGATCATCTATATGTTTTTTTTCCTCTCCTACATTATTAAAGACTTCTATCAAAATATATATGTATATATATATTATTAAAAGAGTGAATGATCTTAAGTTTAGAAATATTTCAGCTCACTCAAATGATTCTTAAAAGAAAGAAAATGTAAATGCTTTTGAAAGAATTTGAGCTTCAAATGAATTATTTTCTGATTAATATTTCAGTACATTTTCTCAAAGATTAAGAGGAAGCATAACTTATTCTTAAAAGATTAAAAAGAGTGATTGCTATAAATTTTGAATAATTCTAGATCACTCTACATTCTTGATATCATAAAGTTTCAGTTTTATTCACGTTTATCATTAAAATCTGAAATTCAACAAAAGATAAGAATAATTAAAGAAGAATGCATCTTTTAAGGGGGACTTTAGATATTCAGTATCTTATCCTAAAGTTACTTTAATTTGATGCATACCTTGAATTTTATGGATTGATTTTGATGAACCTCCTTATATTACAAGACTTGCTTTAATTATATAACAAGTTTATACCTTGAGATGAGCTCTATAAAGGTTGTCTTATCTCAAACCTTGAGTCTTATGAAAATAAGCTGAAACTTATAGAAAATATATTTTCGAGATTGACAATTTTATTGAACATTATCTTCAAATTCTAAAACTCTCAAATGGAATGATTAATTAAGGGGGAGAAAGAAAATTTCAGAGGGAGAGATCATATAGAACTTAATCGTATAAATTCGCATCTAAAGATGAGACAAAGAATACTAAATGTAAAGTAGTATTAAACTTTGTGCTTCATTGAATATCTTTTGAAAGTTGGATTTCCATCTGTATTCATCGGTAAATCATTTATTTCTGAAAGTTAATTGACAAGGATTCCGTCTGTCTTAGTATCGAAAATTTATCTTGGAATCTACTTATGAGTTCTTATTGGCTTGCACCTTAGTGTTTCAATCCTGAGCCAATTCATTTTAATTGATTTTGATGTTATGATCTTTAAAGGAGTAAAAGAAAGTCCTTAAGAGAGCTCTAAAAGAACTTTCAAAGCCTTCATGTTTTGGTATCTATGCCCCAATACTTTTATATCATGAAAGAACTTTAAAGTCATTAAGAATTAAGGATTCAACATAATCTTATGTTTTTCAAGTATATAAGGTTTGATCTTTATTTGATCTTATACTATACTCTGAAAATTAATTAGATTGCTCTCATTTTGCTATATACTTAATATATTAAAAAAAA
Source organism: Phoenix dactylifera (assembly GCF_051530095.1). Taxonomy (NCBI): domain Eukaryota; kingdom Viridiplantae; phylum Streptophyta; class Magnoliopsida; order Arecales; family Arecaceae; genus Phoenix; species Phoenix dactylifera. Next base: position 32,155,046 of record NC_143193.1, on the reverse strand, counting down.
ATGTTGGATTTTCATCCGTGCCTTTCTTTGAATATTATTCTTGATACTCCTTGAAATAACTTGAAAAAAATTCCATCTACACTTGATTTCAAAACTATCTTTGGAATCTACATTTAGAGATCACTTCTGGCTTACATCCTAAATATCTCATTCCTAAAGCCAAACACATAGAAATAAGATATCATTTTATTAGGGATCATGTGCAAAATGGAAACATATGTATTGAGCATATATGCACTGAAAAATAATTAGCCGACATATTTACAAAACCATTGAGTGAAGATAGATTCTGCATGCTAAGGAGGGAATTAGGCATATGTGATCCTTTTTATTAAAGAAATATAAAAGGGAGCTAGTAGTCTCAGGATACATTCCTCCAATTTCTAAAAACCCATGAAACATGAGTCAAACTTGTTATCTATAGATTTCTTACTCATGTATCATTGTCCCAGAAAGAATTTATAAGGATTGGAAGCAAGGAAAATTTTTAGAAGCAAAAAGGAAGAGAAAAGGAAAATTCTGCACTTGGGCCGACCCAACCCAGAACAGGGTCGACCCAACGTTGAGTCGACCCAAGAAATTTTTTGAGTCGACCCAACGTCGGGATCCCACTGTTAAAAGGGGGACCCGAGAGCTCTATTAGGGCACTGTTTGCCCTTGTTCTCTTCTGAAAACCCTATTCCCCACTCTCAAATCTTCTCCAATCATCTCCAAACAGTAGATTACTTCAAGATCTTGGAGAAATGGGACCCAAGAGAGTCGTAGCCAAGCGATCCGGGAGAGTCTCACGATCTTGTTTAAAGCCTAGGATATGTATCTAGTTCTCATATGTATTTTGTGTTTATCATGCATCTTTAAACTTTGATTAAGGAACATTGTATCTGCTTTTGTTTTTGGTCTGAATGTATGAAAATGTTCCTATTTTGATCAATGAAGTTTGAAGTTTATCATTTATTGCATTTTTTCCCATGTATCTTTTTGATGATAACAAAAAGGGGGAGAAGTAAAAAAAGAGTATTTTAGGAGAAGCAAAGATCATCTTGGGGGAGAAGTAAAGAAAGAGTATCTTAGAAGAAGTAAAAGGGAGAAGTAAAGATATCTTTAGAGTAAATAGAGTAACAAAAAGGGGGAGAAGTAAAGAAAGAGTAATAAGAGGAGAAGTAAAGAAAGAAAGAGAAATAATTTATAAAACAAATTGAAAATCATATAGGAAAGCATATACATCCAAGGGGGAGCAATTTGCAACAATGAAAATGATCAACTCAAAAATTTATATCAAATTTCAGAATTTGACACACATAATTTCAGAATTTGGCACGCACCTTTCACACCTCGATACATAATCTGAAACTCATGTTTTATCTCAAATTTTTGGAGTTTCATCTTTAATGAATTATAAATGAAAGGGGGAGTAACTCAAAAAGTCAAATTGGCAACATTTAAATGATATAGGGGGAGACTTCACTCTTATATATGAAAAGCTGAAATTCAGCAAGTTAAGCCCTTTTCAAAAACTGATTTTAAAGACAAGTATCAATAGGCTTATACTCTTTATTTTGTAATCATCAAAAAGGGGGAGATTGAGGATGATAGTGTTATTTTGATGATTAACAAGCAATTATCTAGAGCATGCTATAAGTTAAATTGATACTTCATTTATAAGTTCATTACTCTCAGTATATTTGTTTAATTGAAAATGGATAAATGGCCTTGTTCATTTGGATGAATCTAACCTTGAGAATGCAGCAAAGTGTGGTTTGAGTCGACCCATAGGTTGATTGGGTCGACCCCGGCACATCAAGAAGTCATCTGGCACACTCCTGCAAAAATGGCACAAATGAACAGTGAGTTGGGTCGACCCAAGGTAAGCATGAGTCGACCCAACCTCCAAAGAACCTCAAAACACAACAGAAGAATGCTCTCTGGATTTACTGAGAGGGTCGACCCACACAGTGGTTGAGTCGACCCAAGCTTGAGTCGACCCAAACCCTGAGAGGGTCGACCCAAAGGCAAGACAGAAAGACAGACAGAAAATGGTTCTCTGGAATTACTGAGAGGGTCGACCCAAGAAGAAGTTGAGTCGACCCAAGTGAACTTTGAGTCGACCCAAAGAATGGTTGGGTCGACCCATGGAAAGGAAGGCTGAAATTGAGGTTTCTGTGGTTTCTGAGAGGGTCGACCCAAGGAATGTTTGAGTCGACCCAAGTGAAGGTTGGGTCGACCCAAGGACAGGTTGAGCCGACCCAAACACGGGCTGAACATAACGGCTAGTTGTGCAGAAATGCTTTTTGGACTCCCAACGGCTAGTTTCTTCAATCCAACGGTCAGAAAGGACTATTTGGAGGTTGGAGAAGTATTTAAGAGGGAGTATTCATCAGAGGAAGTAAGCTTTTGGGAAAATACATCAAGTGCATTCAAGAGAGAACCCTAGCAAGGCAAGCTTCATCCAAGTGCTTCATTCAAGAGTCAAAAGAAAGGGGTTGAGCAGATTCAAAGAGTCATCAAGAGCTCCATCCTCCCTTGAAGAGTGAAGCATCCTTGACAAAGAAGAGAGAAGCCACTTCAAAGCGATAAATATTTTCTAAACTCTTCTTTGTAGTTCATATTGTTTCATTTGCTCATTTAGGAGTTTAAATCTTTCTTTTTGTTTGTTAATCTCTTGTAAAGGTTGGTTGGTTAGCCCGCAAAACCAACGGGATAGGTTTTTGGTGAGCCCGCAAAACCAAGTGTAAAGATTCGTTGGTGAGCCCGTAAAACCAACAAAGGTTCGTTGGTAAGCCCGTAAAACCAACATAGGTTGTTGGTAAGCCCGTAAAACCAACATAGGTTTTTGGTGAGCCCGGAAAACCAAATTGTAAAGGTTTTGGATTGTGAGCCCGGAAAACAATCCTACTGTAATCCGAGGGGTTATAGTAAAATTCCCAAGGGGACGCTTGGGGAGTGGACGTAGGTGCCTTGGGGTGCACCGAACCACTATATATCGCTGTGTTTGTGTTGTGCTTGTTCTTATGCCTATTCTTGCATTATATTTCATCTTTACTCTAGTTTAATTCATTCAAGTAATTTAAGAAAGCATCCACCGCACTTAATTAAGAAAACTTTTAAAACACCAAAAGTTTAGAAAAACCCAATTCACCCCCCCCTCTTGAGTTGTCACCTTGGGCAACACCATCCTTATCTTTCTTGAAGAAGAATGACATCTTGATTTATTCCCAAGATTTTTCATGCCTATCCTTTTTATTTTTGGCCAAAAATTGGTGTGAGAAGAGAGAAGGCGTGGGGCTATATTTTCTATAAAAATGACACCTCAAATATTCCTAAAAAGATTTAGATGAATTTTCTAATTTGTAGGGATTGCATGGCGCATGAAATAGGGTGGTCTGCAGCTGAACTTTGGATGCATGCATTCCTATCTTTTAGGGATCCAAAATGTACGAAATTTGAATATGTTTATCTTATCTTAGATTCCAAACCACCAAAATTTTTTGGAGATTTTATCAGCCAAATTAGATGGCTAAATTAGGTGTGAGGCGTGGGGGGGTCTTTTGGCTATAAAAGACCCCCACGCCTAGGATTCAAGGTATACAATATTTAGAGGTTTCAAAAAATTCTAAAAAAATTTCCTGAGGACCTCCATCCCTTCTTCTCCTTATTTCTCACATCCATCCTCCATCTTTTTGAAGAACAATCAAAGATTGAGTGTTTAGAAAGAGAAAATTTCAGCCACTGTAGCGTTCCTGCGCGAGCTAGCACTCCTACGGAAAACGATCTACCTAGGGCTTCGCGTGGACAATCTATAGAGGTCAGACATGTGTGCGGCTGCAAAGCATAATCAAGGAGTCATCCAAGATCTCCAAGAAATTAGGTATGAGATTTGATCTCATTAAAGTTAAGATTAGATCTTAAACATAGTTGCTGTAATTTCTGGATTGCTGAAATTTCAGAATTGTATATTAGACATACAATCATTATTTCATGCTTTACAAAAATATTTAAATCATGATTCTTATTTTTGTTGTAGAGATCTGATCTCTAGCATGCATGAAAATTAAATAGTTTAATTTTTAAATGCTTCCGCTGTAATTTTTTGAAAATAAATGCATGCAGCCCGCAAAGGGATCCTTTCAGCAGATATTAAGGGGAAGACTAGACACTTGCAAGCATCCATTAGAAGAGATGTCAGTGAATTCGCTGTATGTGCACAGAGAATCAGTGAGCAAATTATGGGAATGCTCATAGAAGTTAGGAGTGAAATAAGACACTTTGCTAAATATCTCACTACTTTGGCTTCTGTTCTTGTTGATACAATAGGCCGCTTCACTAGAAAACTAAGAGCCAATCAATCTCATCAACCTAGTCCTTCTCATCCATCTCGTTCACCTCTAGCAGGGTCTGAAACTAGAAGATCTACTATCTGACGCAGAATGGAGGTGGAAAGGTTCCTCTGATACCAACTGACGCAGTTGAAGGTGGGATGTTTGCTTTGATGCCAATTGATGCAGAATAGAGGTGGGGTTTATATGGTGGACTTGGACGGAAGAGCTGATCTTTGCTCTCTCTCTCTCTCTCTCTTTTTATTTTTCTCAAGTGGTGGTTAGAATTTTGATTGATGGAAGGATGAAGAAAGAAGAAGATGATGATGATGAAGAGATTGGGTTCTATGGATGGCAACAAAGTTAAGAAAATGGCGAATAATTGGACTAGGACTAGTGTTAGGATGAGGTGATGATGGATGCAAGAAAGATGTAAGAAAAATAACTAGATCTTGATTGAAAAAGTCTCACCTTCTCTCAAGAACTCCGGGTTGACATGAAGAAGGAGGAGGAGTCTCACCTTTCTAGCTTATACCGATGAAGATCTCTGTGTCTCACCAAGGATTTCCAAGGCGTCTTACCTAGGAAGAAGGAACCTTTGGAGTCTTACCAAAGGAGAAAGAAGAAGCCTCATGCCTCTCAATCTCAAGAGTAATTGAAAACCAAATAAATTCTCTGATTTTATTCTTCAACCTTCCCTTTATATAGAGTAAGAGGTTGGAAAAATAAGACTCTTACAACCAGAATTTTAGGACTCCAACTAAACATGGACTCTTTTAAATCAAATCAATCATTTGACGAAATCAACTGACGAAATCAACTGACGAAGTCAACTAACAAAATCAATTAACAAAATCAGCTAACGAAATCAACTAACGAAATCAACTAACAAAGTCAATTGACAAAATCAGTTGACAAAATCAACTGACAAAATCAATTGACAAAATCAATTGACAAATCAACTAAACCAACTAAGACTTCCAAATAATTAGAACTCCTCATGGCGTATGGAAGAGAGTCCAAATCAACTAGGACTCTTTCTCAAACACCACATGGACCAAATAGACAACTTCTAATCACTTAAGGACTCCTCAACGCTATGGACTCAATGTGATTTTATGGCATTGGGATCCAAACTCCAATTGACTCAACATAACAAAACTAAAGGACTCAATCTCCATATGACTTAACACGCCCAAACAAACAAAAAGAATACAATGTAATTGGGCATTGAAACACTCAAACCCAATATAACTAGGTGCTAAAAATCTTGGACCAACTATTATTCGGGCACATCCAAGCAAGGATCCAAACTCGACGTAGTCCATTATGACTCGGGTTCGTGCTCCTGCATCAATTCTCTCTGGCTGAGAAGAACTCGACTCTGTCGAGTTGGGGCTGAAAAGCTCATGCAAATCAAATGGTCGAGGAAGAGGATCCTTAGGCGGTCGATAAGTGAAACAAAGCTGCATGGAAAAACTCTGTGTGTGCTGATCCGCTGCACACCCTGATGTGGGTGCATGTACACAGCTGGTGCACGTGAGGCTGATGTGCACGGACTGATGCGGGCTGCCAACTAAAGGGGCATGCTGATATGGGCTAATGCATGCCGTAATCCGTTGATCGCCTTGATCTGAATTTATGAGTTCCAGAAAGAGATCTTGAAAATCAGCAAACGAATATTTTTTTAGACTTACATAAAACTCTTCCGATCGAAGAATCTGAAGATCTTGTTGAAGGTGCTGCTTGTACTCCTCTCGACTTTGACTAAAAATTGGATTATTCATCTCAAAATCTGATGGCATTTCTTCTAAAATTTTAGAACCATCCAATGCGAACACGGTTCCATCTTCATGTTTGATCTCTGCTGAATTTTTTGAATTATTTTTCTTGGGCAATTCTTCTAGGATTACATCAAAAAAAATTAACTAAAATAGGCTCAGATTCAGACAGTATCACCTCTAAAATTTGTTCTTCCACGTTGTCTTTCTCCTTGTCCTCAACCTCAACCGGCTTAGGAGAGACTTCAGGAGAAGGAGAAGGGATCTCAGCGGTAGAGACATCATCAAATGATGCTTCTGAATTTTCAAGACTAGCGCCAAGATCTTCTTCGAAATTCTATTGATCTTTAGTGGGACAAATATCAGCGAGGTGCCCTCAGCCACCGCACTTGGAGCAATCGGGTTTGCCTCTTCTTTGTGGCATGGGACTCATTTTTTTCACTAAATTTTGTTGCTCCTCGCTCCGGATATATACCCCTGTTTGCAGAAATTTTAGATCTTATAGATGGAAAAATACCTCGAGGAGAAGGGGTGCCTTTATTGTTGCGTTCTAAAGGTCGTCGTCCAACTTGTGGTTTGACATGGCTACAATGTCGTAATTCTGCCTCCACAACATCCATTTTTCATGCTAGGGCAGCCATTTGATTTTGAACTGCATCCATCAGATCATCTTGTTGTCATTCGATGTTGTAGAGATAGTATTGATCATCCTAATAGGAATCATCATAGTAGGGATCATAATAGTAGGGACAGATTCTTCTTGTACTCATGTGGATCAATTTGCTCTGATACCAATTGATGCAGAACAGAGGTGAAAAGGCTGCTCTGATACCAATTGACGTAGTCGAAAGTGGGATGGTTGCTTTGATACCAATTGATGCAGAACGGAGGTGGGGTTTATGTAATAGACTTGGACAAAAGGGATGATCTTTGTTCTCTTTGTTTGTTTTTCTCAGATGGCAGTTAGAATTTTGATTGATGGAAGGATAAAGGAAGAAGATGATGATGATGATAAAGAGATTGGGTTTTATGGATGGCAACAAAGTTAAGAAAATGGTGAATAATTGGACTAGGGCTCGAGTTAGGACAAGGTGATGATGGATACAAGGAAGATGTAAGGAAGATAATTAAGTCTTAATTGAAACAGTCTTACCTTCGCTCAAGAACCCGAGGTTGGCATGAAGAAGGAGAAGAAGTCTCACTTTTCCAACTTCTATCGATGAAGAATCTCAGCGTCTCACCAAAAGTTTTCAAGACGTCTCACCTAGGAAGAAGGAATCTTTGGAGTCTCACCAAAGGAGGAAGAAGAAGCCTCACGCCTCTCAATCTCAAGAGCAATTGAAAACCAAATAAATTCTCTGATTTTTTTCTTCAATCTTTTCTTTATAGAGAGTAAGAGGTTGGAAAAATAAGGACTTCTATAACTAAAATTTTAGAACTCCAACTAAACATGGACTCTTTTAAATCAAATCAATCATTTGACGAAATCAACTGACGAAATCAACTGACGAAATCAATTGACGAAATCAGCTGACGAAATCAATTGATGAAATCAATTGATAAAATCAACTGACGAAATCAATTGACGAAATCAACTGACGAAATCAATTGACGAAATCAACTGACGAAATCAACTAAACCAACTAAGACTTCCAAATAATTAGAACTCCTCATGGCGCATGGAAGAGAGTCCAAATCAACTAGGACTCTTTCTCAAACACCACATGGACCAAATAGACAACTTCTAATCACTCAAGGACTCCTCAACGCCATGGACTCAATGTGATTTCATGGCATTGGGACCCAAATTTCAATTGACTCAATATAACAAAACTAAAGGACTCAATCTCCATATGACTCAACATGCCCAAACAAACAAAAAGGACACAATGTAATTGGGCGTTGAAACACTCGAACCCAATATAACTAGGTGCTAAAAATTTGGACCCACTGTTATTTGGGCACACCCAAGCAAAGATCCAAACTCGATGTACGTCCATCATGACTCGGGCTCGGGCTCCTACATCACTATCCATCGCCCCTATCATGGATCGCCCTCATCCTCATCTCCCTCTGATTGATCAAATGAACCTAGAACTGAGGATCTTTCCTTATCATCTCTTTTTGTATAGATTCCTAAGTCTTTTTGAATTGTACCTAACCTCTTTACTTCATTCTTTCATTTTGAAAGTTTCACACTTATACTTGAACTTTATCTCCCAATGAAATCTTACTATTTTACTACAAATAATATTTGTTTGAATAATTTCAAGTGACATGTGCTTAGCAATCATCTCTAATGAATATCTCTGTTTTGAGTTCCAAGAAACTGTGAATCATTTGAAAGGATAAGTGCTTAGCTATTTGGTTTCTGCTCTATGTACTTCACAAACAAGGTTTTTATTCTATTTAATGAATGAAATATTTAAGTATTCTTCAATGCTTATCATAGTTATCTTGTGAAATGTGTTTACTGATTATGTAATATTCTGCATAATTATTTGACCTCGAATTTTTATATTTCTCATGTTTATCCTACTTATTCTATAAACTAGGGCCCTCCTTATTGATTATGACAAAAAGAGGAGAAAGAAAAAGGGAGAGATTGTTGAAACTAAAAGGTTGATTTTGATGATGCAAAATAGTTAAGTCAAAATTGACTAATCTATTTACTTTGAGTTTTAGTGATAAATTTTAGGAAGCAAAAAAGAAAGCCTTCAACTACTCTCAAAATAAGATCATTCATCTGAAGCTCTACATCAAGAAGCAAACTTCAAAAGGCCATAAATGCATTCCTTGGAAGCTCACATATAAGCACAGAAGATTTTATCCTAAACTACCTCAAGAGTCGAACTCAAGCTTGCAACGAGTCGATCCCAAAACCCTATCACAAACTGATGTACCTTCATAAGCCAACTCCAATAGATCACGAGTCAACCCTAGAATAATCTCAAAAGACATGTAGAAAGCTAAAGAATTCATCACTTTGATGAGTTGACCCATAACGTACTTGAATTGACTCCTACATAGCATGAGTTGACCTCATATAAAAGTAAGTCAATCCCAGAATGGCCATAGAGAAAAGATAGAGAGCAAAAAAAATTACTAGATTAGCGAGTCAACCTTGGAATTCACGAACTGACTCTAGTAAAACTAGAGTTGACCTTAGAAATAATCGAGTTAACCTCACAATGGCCATAGTAGGAATAGAGAAGCAGTGAAAAATAGTATGTTGAAGAGTCGACTCTTGAAATTAACGAGTTGACTTTTGAAAATCTTGAGTCGACTTTTGAATTGAGATAATCGACTCCACAAGAGCCATAGATGAAAGATAGAGTGCAGTAGAAATATAAGCAAGCTCGAGATGACTCCTAAAGATCATGAGTTAACTTTTAAAAATCTCGTGTCGAGCCAAAAAAATCGCGAGTTGACCCTCTGCACCTGATAACTGTAACGGTTAATTTTTCTGAGAGTCTAAATGACTGTTTTTATCTCACAATAGCTCTATTGCCTAATGGTTAGAAAAGTGTACTATATTCATTGTAATAGCATTTAATTCTTTCTATTCTTTACTGTAATAAGTTTTAGAAACTGAAACTTGGAGAAAGGTCCATCCAAACTTTAAACTAAATTTTGTTGAGCCAAGGATAGGCTTGGAGAAGATTTTGGTTGATTGGCTTGAAAAATCAATTAGATTGATTATGAACCCAGAAAATAATTGGTGAAGATTTTGGTTGATTGACCTAGAAAATCAACTAGGTTGATTGTGACTCGAAAAATAATCGGTGATGGTTTTGGTTGATTGACCTAAAAAAATTAATTAGGTTTGGTTGTGAACCCAAAAAACAACTGGGCTATAGTCTGGATTATAGATTATAGTAAAATTTTTAGTGGATCTTTAAGCGTGGATGTAGGTGCAGGGTTGGTACTTGTGTTTGCCTTAGTTGTTTTACTTGCTTTAATTTATTGCCTATTTACTTAGTTCTTATTTGTTTATTTAAATATTTATCTATTAAGCATTTAATTTTGCTGTATTATCAGTTAAAGTTTTTAAAATCCAATTCACCCATCCCCTCTTGGGCTGGATGGCTGGGCAACACATACACACACACATACACACATATGTATGTATGTATGTATGTATGTATGTGTATATATATATATACACATATATACTATGTCTATGTCTATGTATGTGTATATATGTGTGTGTCTCTATATATATATGTAAGTAATGCCATAAATTATCCAGCCAAAATTTCAAAATTCATTATTTAAAATGGATCATGTCTTCAAAAATAACTTATTTTCAAGAATATGAAAATACATACTATATTCTTGTTTCAATTTCCAAAAATGTAAAACAATTAGGGCATTAGTAATAACATGCTTGTCCAATTTTATCAAATAACAAGTAGTGTTCAAAAAATAAATTTAATAAACTAATTATAATTTTTCTAATATCATTTCTTCTAGCAAATTAAATGTGAATAGAAAAATCTATGAAGTGTTTGGTTACTTACCACTATTAGCAAAAAAATCTAAGTACAATATTTACTACTCCACACCTAGCATTCCCAATTAATCAATATGAATCTAGCTTGTCCTTGATCAACCATTTGTATATGAAAATAATAAAATATTGCAAAACTTCTAATCAATTTTTATATCTAAATTACTCTTAGCTCTAATTTTCTTATCCTACTTAATTTGAGACTATATAAATTAATAAAAAATTAAAGTTTTACCTCAATTTAGAGATTAAAGTGTAAAACCCCTTTCTGGCTTCTTGTTTGGATGATTGCACCTCCACACAAAAATCAAGGTAAAAAAATATAGGAAAAGAAGTATGAGACTTATTAGGTAGCAGCATCTAGCTGCTCGAATTGATCGTAACATTGTAATCCAACTCATTAGATCTAGAAACAAGTGTCTAATCAAGGTAAAGGTTATCATAGGTTGTGATTTGTTGGGTTCGGGGGTTCTCGACAAAAGTCGGGGTGGAGGAACCATAGGGCTAGCTAGGTAATGGCTTTTGACGGCCTAGGCTAGGCCAATCTGGGTAAACCAACTACTTAAATTATGAAATAGGAGTTAGGTTAGGGTACAAATAGCTCAATAGAGTTTGATGATGATGCAGTCTAGTTGTACCTGGCAAAGGCTAGGGTAGGAGCTAATATGCTACAAACCTTTTAGGATGATTCAAGACATGGTTAGTAGGGTCGACCAGGGGTCCATAGAGGAGGCCAGGATCCTCCACTAGTGTCATCATTGAGACTGGTGGAGAGATAAATGGAAAGAAAAGAAGAGAGCAGAAGAGAAAGAAGAGAAAAACAAATAGGGAATGGGATCTATTTACCTTGTTTCTTGTCAAAATAGAGGAGATAGCGAGCTCTTTGTTGCCTCTTCAAGGGGAAGAGGGAGTGGAGAGGGAGAAGGAGGTAGTGGTCCAGCGGTGTCATAGTGGCTTGGCCGGAGGTCCTGGTACATGGTAGAAGAGATGATCAGGAGAAAAAGGGCTCAAATCGTGGAAGCGTGTCCGGCGATGGTTGGGGCTCGATGGTGACTGTAGGTCATAGAGAAGGTATAGTGGCAATCGGCTTCAAAAATAACCAAGAATACAATTGGTGATCAATGGAATAGGGCAAGGTACTTGTGGCTAAAATGCAGCACATCCGGTGCAATATAAGTCATCAATATTAGCACTTGATTGGAAACATGGATCGAGGGAACTCAGAGGGGTGGTGTGTTATTTACATCATTTCCAGTGAGTCGAGGTTGGGGCCACAATGATAATGCATGGCGAATGGCAGGGAGAATTGAGAAGAAACAAGAGGAGAAAAGGGAAAAAGTGGAGAGGGTCTATGATGCAGCCTCACATGGAAGTTTGAGGAGGCAAAGTATGCCTCTGTTTCTAAGTCGAACTAGGGCTCTGCCTCCTGACTAAATTTGGAAGCGGGCTTTTCTATGCCTTGCTCCGATGCTAAGTCGGGACAATGGGCTAGGCTTGGTTAGGGCGGACAGTCAATGAACCGGGCCGAGATGCATTAGGCTCATAAGGATCATTTCAGTTCTAGTCAAAAGATTCATGAAAAGATCTAAGAGTAGATGTTTCAAGTGCTTTCAGAGTAAAGTAGATAACATGAAACCTAACCCTGCAAGAGTAATCTACAATGGGAACATCCATTATTTTTTGGAATATCTATCAAAATGATCACCACATAACATAACATGTGAAATTAAAAAAATCCAAATTAAACCATTGAAACAGATGCTTCATCCATCTCATGGAGCTAATTATTGCACCATACAAAACCTAAACTCATAATTAATCTCTAGTTGCTAAGCTTAGGTTTAGGGCTATTGGGATAAGCCCCATTTCACATAGTTTCATATTTCTATATATAGATATATGCTTAGGAGAATGGTGCCTATTGCAGACCTTAGGTGAAATTAGAGACAAAGACAACCCAGAGCTACCTGATTCTCTTCTATGGCATTTGGTTGCAGAATAAATTTTACAAGGATAAAAAAAGTTATAGAGGTGTTGTTGAATGGATATCACTTTTCTGATGAATAGGAGCTTTAATTTCATTATAGAGATTCAAAATATAAGTACGTACAGAACACCAAGTGTATTTAATATATCAAATTTTGTAATGATTTAGATATTATCATAAAGATGAAATTGCCCTCTCACTTTATGTGTGTGTAAAATATGAATAGGGACGAATAAATAGTTGAAGGGGTTAACTTTCCCTACTCAGTGGTATAAATATATTTATCAAAATAGTGGAATAGAATTATACTTTTAACTGTCCACTTATCCCCTCGTGCAATATATTGTAGCAAATCGTTAAAAGCGCGTAAGCAACTCCATAACATGAAGGGGTACGCAAGATTTTTTTTACATTTTTTGTAACTATGATGAATTAGTGAAAAGGTGGGGAATTAACTTGTGAGTTTGTACGAGAATGAGCACAGAAGTATACACATTTTTTCCCACTGTTGGAGAAAAAGAAGTCTTTGAAGAAATACTTGCAGATTCATTTTTAATGGAGTTCCTTGGTGGAACCGGAAAAATGACTCTCCTAAACTTTTTTCCAGGAAAAGAAAATTCTCATGGGAGTTCTCAATTTTGTTAAACAAAAATATGATGGCCAGGATCAGAAAGTGGAGTAATCTCACGTCTGTGGCCTACATCTTGTGTCAGAAGAAGCTGCATGCCACTAATTACGGAGTTCCCAAGAGATCTAGCCAGGTCAACAGATTATATACCAATAAAATAGGTCATCTTCGAAACAGGCCATATTGGTGGGTCATTTCTATAAGCACGCTTAACTACAGACATCCCACGAGGGAGGCCAGAGTACTTGCATAATTGTTCATGGTCTGGGGATGGAGCTACTGGGTCCCTCTCCCGCACTCTGACCTGCGGCCGCCCTAATACAAACAAGACTAGCGCTGGCAGGTCAACCCATGGCTGCAAACTACAATGTACGTGCCACATTGACCTCAAAACTCAATCATATACTTCCACACAACAACTGCAATCGATATACAGATGGATAGACAACACCAGAAGAAATCCATTTGTTTACATATAGTTATACATCTGTTTTCTCCTAATTGAATATATATATATATATATATATATATATATATATATATATATATAGAGAGAGAGAGAGAGAGAGAGAGAGAGAGAGAGAGAGAGAGAGAGAGAGATCATGGTTCAGCAGTGCCAGACTATGTGGTGAAATGAAGCTCTGGACGAGAAGAGGCTTTTACAGTTTTACTTTCAATTTATGCCAGCATTTCTCCCTACAGGTTGAATCATAGCGTGCTTGCGTCGATGAAGCTGAGTATCTGCTGGACTGAGTTCGCAATGTCTTCAGCAGTGCATCTTGTTTCACCTGCAATCTGCCAAGAAAAGATGGATTTTGTCCATTAATCCAGAAAGAATAAAAAAAATGGATTGTACCTAAGCTTCTTTTAGTAGTGAAGGGAAAACTAATGAATATGAAGGAGCTATATAATATCTTGATACCAGTACCTTGACATTGAAAGAGTAGAGAACAGTTTGCTCTATGGTGGTGATGTTGGTGTGTAGTATGTTAAACTGCAAGTCTTCGAGGGCTGCTATGGTCTTGAGGAGTTGCCCGGGCCGCCTCCGAGATAGGATCTTGATCATCGCATCGAAACCGAGCACCCTGACCTCAATGTCAGCGAGGCAGGATTTGTTCTCAGCCATCTCCTCCCGGAGGCCACCGCTGGGACCGAGATCGAGGACCTTCATGTGATCGCCGTTGGGAATCGGGAGGGATGGGTAGAAGGGCTGCTGGTGGAACTGCGGGAGGGGCAGTGGAGGACCTTCCATCATTGTTTTAGATGCTTCGCTGCCCCCAAAAAGTCTCCGTCTCTTTTGCGATTCTAAGCACTGAAGTAGTTGCTCAAGTTCTCTAACAAACTCTATGGCACCGCCGATAATGGATGCCTGGTCTCCCTGCAAGATGTTGAAGAAATTGAAACACAATCTTCTTTATCTGCTGTTTACTTCTGCTCCTGCTAATATGTTAGGTCTATATATCAACGTTTTAGAACCATAACATATAGTTTTGTCCAAAGATTGAGCTACTCTTGTTGCATTTAACAATATCAACAGCAGTTACCTGCCAAAAGAAACTTAATTTGAAAAGAATCATCTTATACCAGTTCTTGAAACGCCTATATAAATATCTTACCCTAAGTTGTTTAGAACCTAAATATAACGATAAAGTTTTGGGTAATGAGTTAAACGACATGCAATTTCAGGAAATTTTTGTTTTGATAATAACCCATTAATGATAAAAGGTCCAGGACAAACATAACAACGAAATGGAAACCTAAGAAAAACTAAGAGGAGGTAACCAACTTATTGTAACTTGAGGAGGAAAAAGGAGAGAACCCAAGTTGTTATTGATGGATAGAAGAGTGAATGGTCTACAACTTTTCATACCCTTTGCACGTACGATCCCGGCATGAGAGATCTTAACACTCTGAGATGCTCGTTCATCTGCCGCCTTCTGTTACGTTCCACTGCAATGTGAGTCATCCTTTGGCTCTCCACCTCCTCGCTTGTCTTCATCGACCTAGGCCTCTTCCTTCGATTCTTTGTCTCCAAGGCACCTGCCTTCTCAACCCCACCGACTGAACGTAGCTGTTGCACCGAGGAGACATTCTCAGAGAACCGACCCTCTTCTTCTCTTTCCTCCGGTTTTTCCTCCTCCATGGTCATTCCCTTACTATCCAAGCTCGTCCTTCCAAACCTATCCTCCCCGCCGTCGACTTGCACTGGTGGTGGAGGAGGTGGTGCCATTAAGGGGTCCTCCGGCAACTTGTCGCCCAAGACCTGGAATTTGAGGAAGTAGTTCTCGTCCTCCGAGATCTTCGACTGGTTCAGTGCGAGCTTGGGTCCAAAGTCGGCGAACTGCATCACGTCGGCGAAGCTCAGCTTGTCGAAGGAGATCTGAGTCTGGGGTTGGGGGTTGCTCAGCATGTAGTCCACCATCTCGATGCCGTTCTCCAAGTTCTCCTGCTGCCTGCTATGCTGGAGTTGGTGGTCCAAAGAGTAGTCGAGGGGTGCGAAACTGGACGGATGGTTTACCTGAAATAGGCCAGGGGAAGCCCGGTAAAACAACATGAATACTTGCCCCCAGGAATCTAAACAAGTAAAAAGGAAAAATGAAAACTAGGAAGATATGGTAGCCCTATACCTCTTTGTCCATTATTGGTGGGGAGAGCCGCTGACTTCGCTCTGCAGCAAGGGCTGACCCGGTGCAAAGGGACAAAGTTATCCAGTACAAGATTAGATGATCTCAGAAGGATTTAACGGATTTACTGAGGGGTACTGTCACCTTGAGAACCAGCAGAAGATTGAGAAAGATGATAGGAGTTGGGCGCTCGGGTGCTGCAAGTCAATCGATGGAGCTGTGTGTGGTAGGGCATATCAGAGAGAGAGAGAAGGGTGGGGAAGGGAAGATATGGTAGTATTCTTTTTTTTTTCTTCTTTCTTTTTTAGTTTTCAGGTTCATGTATGTGGTCTGGGGTTTGATTTGTATAAGTCGCTGGGGAGCCTGCGCGTATTAATTGAAGCAAAGATGAATTCCACCTCTTGCGCCTCTTTATATTTAAGTTTTTCACATGAAGCAACGCTCTTTTCCTCACCTTTTTCACCGCTTCCTTATCTGTTGGTTATGAATGAAATTTCATTGATTGAATTCTGACCAAATCTAAAATTTGCGAGCAGATCTGGAATTTTCTTTTGAGGTTAGATGAATCACGCAATACCCACTTGGAATTGCAACCAACCATTTGCCCTTTTGCAGGCATCGATGGCCAGCACTTGTTCCTTCAATTTGAAAGAAATGTATGGGGATGATGTCATACTCTCCCCAAACTCATCATCTGAGTCGGCCACGTGACACAGTCGCATGAACTCTAAAATAATACCTTAGATATCATGCAAGGCTTAAGATGAATAATTTCCAATAATTCCATAAATTTAAATCATCAATTAGTTGTCAATTAATCTAGCTAGATAAAACCACTATGATCAAATAATCAACTTTTCAATTACAAATTTTTCAAACATTCATCGGTATTTAAAAAAACATAACTAATTAACTAACTAATTCATAACTCTGATGCTCCAATCACGCCTAACCCATCCGAAGCTACGCATCTTTGGACTCTAAGAGAAAAAAAAAAGAGGTGGTGTGAGCTTTATAGCCCAATAAGAATTCCACACACTCACATTAATATAGATATAGTACATTCAAAATAAATATTAACTACAAACCATATCTAAATACAAGCAAAAACCATAAAATTCCATACCGATTATTAAACATAGCTCAATAGAATCTATATAAATATGTATCCATAATATATATCATCAAATATATAACCCATTCTAGAAAATATGTAAGATATTATCATTTAGTAATTTTATATTTTTAATCTTTCATTTTTATCTAGATTTTTGATCAGCAATAATCTTTTTGATTTGGACTATTTATGGTCACCCTTCAGCTCGTGATTGGTCGACCGTGATTCCAAGCTTTGGGCCCTGGTGGCAAATCAAAATATCCGAACTTCGGCCCGTAGTGGTGAACCAAGATATCTGCACTTCGGCCCATGGTGGCAAATCAAGATATCTGTGCTTCAGGTCACGGAGGCAAACCAAGATATATGTGCTTCAGGCCATGGTGGTAAACCAAGATATCTATGCTTCAGCCCGTAGTGGCAATCCCGTGTATCATGATTCGGCCCCTGACGGGCAATCCACAACATATCTAGTACCAATCATTTCATTTAGCAGTCAGTTTCATCCAAACCAAAGAAAACATAAATCTTTATTATATTTCTTGCCCAAATTCTAAAATATTCAGCATCATATTTCAAACAACCAAAATCATAATCAAAGCAAACATAATCACCGACATTTGATATTTCAATATAATAAAAAAAATATTTGTATAACCATGTCAGAAATCTATTAATAATCATATGACAAACGATGCAAATCTCATAATCGACATATGTTACAAAATATATATTATCCATATAGGTGATTGTGTACAATACTTCTTACCTCTACTAGTCTTAGACTCAAGTACAACTCACACTGATCCACTCCTCGATCTATGAACTTGGGGGCAGGGTGTCCGGCTCAACGCTTTCTTACCTAGATGGCTGTCGCACTACAAGAGCAGGCCTAATCATCAGACTTATCAAAATAATCATGAACAATGGTATGAAATTATGGAAAAAATGGTAATTAATTTTTAACATTGCTTTTTCAGACCCCCTGGTTGCACAATGCCAGCCTGAGACCCCTCCTAGGATCTACCTAGTTTTCCTAGACGACCGAACCTCCATAGGTCTGTAGGATTTCTAGAGAGAAAGAATGAAGAAGACAGAGAAAGAGAGGAGAGAGAGCAAGAGAGAAAAAGAGAAAAATCAAGAGGGAAAGAGAGAGACTTGGGGTTTCTTCTCAAAAGATGAAGAAGATCGGTTTAGTGCCGACCACTCCCCCGACGGCAGCAACCCCTGATGACATAGTAGCGGCAATGACGATATCCCCCAGCAGCGACGACAATGACAATGTACCAAGCGACGGTGATCGGCCAGATGAGAAGAAGAAAAAGAAAAAGAACACAGATGTTACTCTTTTTCTTGAAATCCAGCGACCAGCCGACTCCAAGTTAGGCGGCTACGATGACCAAAAGACTAGGCTTTAGGAAGAGAAGATCTATAGGTCACACCTTGGCTCCGGCGAGGCATTTGGTCTTTTTTTCTCCATTGAGAACAGACATTGGTTCGCTGAAATGCTCGACGGAAAATCGAAGAAAACCCATTGATTTTGCCAGCAATTAATTGGAGGTTTAGAGCGAGATGGCTAGAGGGAAGAGGGGGAATCCTTTTATATCTAAATCTTGGGCTCCGGTGAGCCCAAGACTTTTGGGTGCTCGACGAAGTCTAGGAATAAGTTGGACTCTTGGAAGGAGTCTGCCTCTTCTGTCTCGCATGCAAAGCACGTGATGTGCCATATATCTAATTTTTTTCTTTTCTTGCCTTGCTTTAAGATTCGTGCAAGGAAAAAAGATTTTGGGCTTGTGCAGATCTTTTGGGCTGCTTAATAGACCAGACCCTTACATTCTCCCCTTTGAAACAATTTGGTCCTTGAAATTGACATGCTTGAAACAGCAAAATGTCAAGAATGCTGCTCCCCTACCTCACCTTAAGATTCGTCATAACATCTCCTTTAACATGATTGCTCCATTAATATGTTTATATTGCATTATCTAGAGTTCAAGTCACACCTCCTTAATATTAGTGCTTAAAACGAAAGGCGCACTTGCATATCTTGTTTAAGATCTTATATGGACACACAAATGTAGGGTTAAACTAACCATATATCTTAGATAGCAATCATTAGTATATATAACAAGAAAGAATATAAGGAGCTAGTATAGTACCTATCACCATCGAGTCAGAAGCCCTAGCATCCACCTATGTAAGTGCATAGACCCATCCTTGGGTTCGAGCATTCTATTGTGCATCTTGGGATGCTCAGCTTACTAGTTCTCCTTAAGTAGACTGAGGGGCTTGATGCTCCTGTAACTCCTTTCCATGGGAGCGAACGACAGCTTTATGGCCTTATTGACCATATGTTGACCCAAAAATTCTGATTTTGATGACGCAAAAATATTTGAGTAAAAAGTTCACAAATTAGTTGCTCAAAGTATATTTGAATATTTGCAGAAAGCTAAGAAGAACTCTATCAGTAACTCTCTACATGGAGAAATGAAGCTTTTTTTATCCAAAGCTCTATACAGAGATTCGACTCTAAAAATATCTTGAAGTATTCCTTAAATACTCACAAGCAATAACAGCGAAGTTCAACTTGGGCTATCTCAAGAGTCGACCCCTTGACTACAACGAGTTGACTCTGGCACACTGATGCAGATTGATACACATTCATGAGTCGTTCTCAGAAAAATAAGAGTCGACTCTAGAATAATTGATAAGTGCTAAATAATGCATAAATTAATATCTTATTCATAGCACTTATCATTATTTTAATTCATATATTTTATAAATTCAACTAAAAAATGTGTTACCTTCATCATTGCATTTTAATAAATTATTAAAGGTAATTCAAGTTTTACTTATTTACTGATTGAGTCTAATGTATGCAGGTTGAGTCAAACTCATTTGAGATGATCCCTGAACCCAAATTACATGCACTTCGCGAATTAAATCCTCTCAGATTCCCTCTTCGGCCGTTCATCCCAATTCTACTATTTTCGTCACATCCAATTCGACCTTTCGTTCTAACATTTTGAACTTGTATCATGGATCAGCCTTTATGTGCAATCAGTCATTCAAGTTTTTCTTCTCCTTATGTGTTCACCCATAAGGACTCTTTCCTTCCACATAACCAAACTTTCCCTGTTTTAGCTTTAAAATAAAGCCATCTTCCAACCAGTTGGAGTCGGCCCACGTCTTCCCGAGTCGACCCAATCTCCTTCATCTCACGTTCCAACGTCTCCCCATCGTATCTTCATCACATGCTAATCTCCCACGGATAAGCTCCAACTCCCAGCCGAACTTCATCCAGATCACTTCACAACCACGGATCCAGCGTCATCTCCTCCCGAATCACTCGCGACCGTGTTCATCTCCCAGCGTCCTAACACTCATTTCCGCAACCTCCGCTAATCTCACGCACGTCTCTCTTCCCTTCTGAATCCAAGGAACAGAGTCTCCCCATGTATCAAATCCCTTATATCCGGCGATTCATCCTCATCCTCAAGCTCTTCCCAAGTGCATCCCGAGCTTCACAGGTTGTTCTCCCATCCGGATCAACTCTATCCAGTAGCCGTTGATCCTTATCTACACTCGAAACAGGGGAGGGGCAGCCTATAAAAGGAGGAAGCATCTCTTCCTTAGAGGCAAGCGGAGCTCACAGGCAAAATCCCACAGAAGACAGAGGAGGGAGAAGAGTTTCTTGAGTATTTTGGGAATGATTTTCCAAAGGAAAAGATGATCATGTGCTGAGAGGGAGCCGACGGGAGGAAGGAGGAAGAACCAATCATCATGAAGTCCCCCTGCAGTGCAACTGTTCAGCTCTCCATGGAAGGCTAATTTCTTCACTAGGGCTGGATGCAGCCCTAACACAGGGACATGGGTTTTATATTTTATTTTATATTCTTGGGGTTGTATGAACTTATTGTTTTTAATGGATATCTTCTTTTAAATCATATTTAATTTCTGTGATTTTAAGTATGATGTTTATACAACTGTTCTTCATGATCACTAAGTAAATATAAGATAGTCCATGCTTAGGAAAGATGCGATGTGCTGCCACCTTAGATTAGGGTAGACATTTCATGCTAACTAAAGATGGATTATGCCTAAATTACTTTTGTGAATTTCTATTTAAATGCTTATTAGGCTTGTAGCCAATTTGCATGTTTATCCAAGAATAAATTAAAATATAATTAATCCTTATTCCGATGTTAGTGGTGAATTTCTTGCCCTAGGTTCCTTTAAACTGATATCCCTTTAATTGCATTTTCTTTTATTAAATTGCTTAGTTTAATAGTCTTCACAAACTCATCCTTTTAAATATTTTTTATTTTTAAGAAAAATAATTATACCCCAATCCCTGTGGATCGATACCCGTAATCACTATCCTACTAGATACGTGCTATTGCGTGGTCTTTAAAATTGACTATCAATTTTTGGCGCCGTTGCCGGGGATTGCTAGCATAGTTGTTTTCTTTTTCATAAAAAAAAAACTTTCAAAAAAAAATATATATATATATATTTAAAATAAAATAAAAATATTTTCTATTTTTGTTACTTTCCTTATCTCTTTTTTCTTTTACTAATTTTTGATTTTTCTCTTGATATTATTTGATCAGGAATCGAAGAGGAACTCTGGGACGATCAAAAAGGAAACTGCTGGAAAAGAAAGACTGTAGAGGTTTGCCTAAAAAAATAAATAAAAAAAAATTGCTGGGGAAATTCCCTTTGGTAACCTCTAAACCTTTCTTATTTAAATTAATTCCCTTTTTGTGGTGATTGTTTGATTTTAATTTTTTACAAAAGTGTGAATGCATGCTTGATACACATACACCAATTAATCCGCACATAGTAAGGGCAATCACCCCAACAAGATAAGAACTGGATTTCATCACCAGATTCTTGCCCAAATTAGGTGAATCAATTTTCACATAGCTATCACTTTAATTAAAATCAATTAGACGTTGGCCCCTAGGGACATTCGAGCTCAATAGGACGAAGATCACCGAAAGTTGCACCAATTTCGCTCTGTGGCTCAGTTGATGTCTAGGCAAGCTTTGTCCCAAGGGAGACAGTTCATCTGTTCGAGGCAAGTGGTTTTTAAGTGGGACCTTTGCAACGCATCGTGACCCCCCCACTTACCTGGGAGCTTACCTGGTCAACTCAGTTCATTAGACCGGATTGGAGGCTTAGGTGCCCTCTTCAAACCAGTTAGGAGCTGTCTAGTGATTTTAGGGCAAACATAAGGATTTGAAGTCTTTTTCTTTTAATGCATGCTTGACCGCACTTGACTGATTAGAAAAGCATTAGTGTATGCTAGGGTGTCGTTCCAGATCTCCTGAATTAGTACCTTTTGATTCTGAAATAGAGCGTTCTATTAGGACCCTTCGAGCCGAAATCCGTACCTATAGAACCATAGGATCTACACCACTTGTCGAGATGGCTGAAGAGCAACCCAAACCGTTAAAGGAGTACTTCACTCCTTCCATTTATGTTGCCCAGATAGACAACCCAAGAGGGGGGGGTGAATTGGGTTTTAAAATAATTTAGATAATTAAAGCGATGTTGTTGACTAATTAAAAACTATTGCAAGTTATTTAATTAATGCTAAGTGTTGTGAGTGATGTGAGGGGAAGAGGAAGAGAGACAATCCAACACAAACACAAGGTTTTATAGTGGTTCGGAGCTAACCCTTGCTCCTACGTCCACTCCCCAAGTCTCACTTGGGAATTCACTATAACCCCCTTGGATTACAGCCGGTTGTTTTCCAAGCTCACAACCAAACTTGTTGTTTTACGAGCTCACAACGAACTCGGTCGGTTTTCCCAGGCTCACCGACTAGAACCGCCCCGATTGTTTTTCCGGGATCACAATCAAACCCTTACACACGTTGGTTTTAACTCGGCTCACCAACCAACCTCAATCCCCTTGATTCAATCCCCGATTGAACCAAGTAAATACAAGTTGTAGAAAGAAAACAGAAAATGAGCTTCTCAAAAAGCAGATGAAAACAATATGAACAATAAATGAAGTTAAGAAGCCTCAAACGCTTTTAGATTGGAGATGAGGAATGGCTTCTTAAACTTCTGGTCTCCTCTTGAAAGAGTAGTCGACTTGAATGCAGGAGAAGGAGGCTTTAATTGCTGGGAAGATGTAGTTGGAAGCAGTAAATGCAGATCTTCCTCTTTTTCATTGAAGAGCACGTTGCAGAGCTTGAATGCTTGATTAGTTGGAGTGGAATGGTTGTTCTCTGCCTTGCTACAGTCCTCTGTGGCTATTTAAGCCAACCCCCACGGAAACTAGCCGTTAGACTGCTTTTTCTGCCCGTTCTGCACACTCTGCGCAGCCTGACAATATGACCGTTGGTGGGTTGGAGTCGACTCGCGCGATCAGGAGTCGACTCGGCTGTAGCGGGAGTCGACTCAAGCTTTTCCGGAGTCGACTCGGCAACTGTTCCAAATTTGAATTAAAGTTGCCTTCACGACTGGGAGTCGACTCGTCTTGACCTGGAGTCGACTCGCCAACTTCTGGAGCTGACTTGGCAATTTCGGAGTCGGCTCATCCACTGAAGTCCGTGGATCCAATTTTGAATTTTGTCCACTCGAGTCGACTCGACTGTCCTGGGAGTCGACTCGAATCTCAGAGCCCGAACTCCCGATCCTCTGTCTTTTGGCTCGTCCAGTCTTGGAGTCGACTCGAACTTCCTTGGAGTCGACTCGGCTCTCAGTTTCCGAAAGTTGGTCTTCTGCCTTTTGACGTGAAGCTGTCTTGGAGTCGACTTGAGCTGTCTGGGAGTCGACTCGAATCTCAGAGGCAGTAACTTGGTTTTCTGTCTGTCTTGGGGTCGCGGTGTCTTGGAGTCGACTCGCGTATTGTGGGAGTCGACTCGAATCTCAGAGTCCATAAAGTGCTCTCTGACTTTTTCTTTGTGTACCGCTGAGAGTCGACTCTTGCTTTCTTTGGAGTCGACCTGTCAACCATCGGAGTCGACTCGCGTTCCACTGGAGTCGACTCGAATCTCAGACCCGAAAACTGCTCTCTGACTTTTTCTGTGTGTTCCTCTTGGAGTCGACTCTTACTACCCTGGAGTCGACTCGAGCTCGTGCCAGTGAACTTGATACGCTTGGAGTCGACTCGTGATACTCGGGAGTCGACTCGCGTCTCAGACTTTGGTTCAGGCTGACTTCTTAGCTTATCCAAAATACTATGAACCAAGTCTAGAGACACTTAGACAGGATTTTCACTGAAACACTCAATTGAATTCATTAGTAATCAAAAGATATACTCAAATGCTTTGAGCTCATCAAAATCAAATGGGGTTTTAATCAATCACTCCACAATCTCCCCCTTTTTGATGATGACAAAACTTTGAGTATATGTAAAATGAATTGCTCAATAAATAATGAAATAAAATCCATAAATGAATTCAAATGTCTGGTAATTCAATTTATCCAAGCTTGAAAGGAGTGAAACAATAAATTTCGGAGTTAAAGCTCCCCCTTTCATTTGGAATTATATAAGCCTTCATATTATGCAAACAATTGTTTGGCTTATATGTCATTAATGATTTAGCTTGATTAAAATTCAGATTCTCCCCCTCAACATATGCATTCAACTATGTTTTGATTCTCTGAATTTCCTTTTAATGCTTTGAAGTATTTGAACTGAAATTTTGGTTTTTAGAGGAAAAATCTGTCAATTTGTTCTTGAGTAGGATTCAGCTAATCTCCGAATATCTCTTGAATAGATTCTGGAGATTACTCCATTAGGAGCCCCAAAAGAGAGATAATGAGCCTCGAGGTACCGAATCCACTTAGAACAAATTTGTGTGTGTTTTTAAGAGTTTATCTTTTTATTGATTTCCATTGATTTCTTTTACATATTTCATCCATATTTCTCCCCTTTTACATATTTTATACATATTTCTCCCCCTTTTTGTCATCATACCAAAAAGGAGGTAATCACACATAATCAATGGCACAACAAAGCAATCATCAAATGGCACATAATTGAAGAAAAATGCGGCTACTCATTGTATTAATTTGTATGTAAGTACATTTGAGCATACAATAAGTAAAGTAAAACAAGACAAAACACAAAAACATCTATGGCCTCCTCGAGGATGAGGCACCTCCTCTCGAGGATGTGGGTCCTCCTCTCATGGATGTGGCTCCTCCTCTCAATCGGCTCTGCTCCATGAGAAGGGTGACTGCATCTGTAACATGGCCAAGCTGCGTGATAATAGACGTAGTGGCTCTGCTATGTGTAGTGGAGAGCTCAGTCACCGACGTCTGAAGCGCAGTCACCGACGTCTGAAGTGCGTCCAACTTGTCGATGAGCACATTCGACAAGCGCTCGGCCCCCTCGGTGGTGGTGTGCATGTCACGACCTATGTCCTCTCGTATCTGTCGAGTGGTGCTCGTGACCTCACTCATGCTGTGGAACTGGGCCTGGACCAAACTCCGGACATTGTAGATCTCTTCCCGTACATGAGCCGTCATGTCAGTCATGGCTGTCAAGGAAGGGACCAACTGAGAAGATACGGGTGCAGGAGTGGGAGCAGGCACCGCACCTCGGAGCTCCCGAAGCAGCTCATCCCTCACATCTCTGACTATCTCCTGTCGCAGCTCCCGGAGCTGCTCAGGATCAATCCGGACCTCCATGGATGGTGGAGCCGAGGAGGAAGGTCCGGCGGAGGTGGTAGGAGCAGGAGGAGTGGATGGAAGGTCTGGATGGTCTGGAAGGTCTGGGTAGTCTGAATCGGGCTCAGGACTGGGTGAAGGTCTGGTGGTCTGAGCGGTGAGGGTAGACTTCCTAACCCATACCCCCTCTCTCTTCCGAAACCCCATCCTGTGTAGGGTCCCCGCACGCGTGCGATCAGTCCATCGCAACGCACGAGAGGGTTCTCCCTCTGGAATGGGAATCTCGTACTCCCTAAAAAGAAGGGTGAAAATCATGCCGTATGGGAGGGTGAGCCTAGGTCTATCTAGGGGCTCACACATATACCTATAGATGAGCTTAGGGAAGTTGATTGGGGTGTCCTGAAGAATGTAAAACATAAGAGCTAGGTCTCTCTCATTCACAAAATCAAATCTCCCTGTCTTAGGGAAGATGGACCTAGACAAAATATTCAAGAGGATCCGCACCTCAATCAGTAGTGAGCTCGCGGATACCTCGTCTATAGGTGACTGGGGTGGATGCCCTAGAACGGCCGTAAGGGCCTCAACCCTATCCTCAGGGTGTGTGGGAGCCACCCCTACTAATGGAAGGTGGAGGATGTGGGCAATAAGATCCTCCGTGACACGCAAAGGGACACCGGCTGCTGTGCCCTCGATACCTCCATCTCCCCGATGGACGGTACCATAGAACTCTCTAACAAGGCCTGAATATGTGGGGAGGTCCAAGGTGAGGAAGTATTCTAGGCCCTGGGCTCTAAGCCTATCACCTATGGTGAACCCTTCCCGTGAGAGGAAGTCGAAATCGACATACCTCCCGGTGGAGACGACCTTCCCGGCCAATGGCCTCGCGGGAACCGCCCTAGGCGGGGAACGAGCCGGAGGTGGTTGCCTCGCGGGATCGTGCCGCGCCTTGGAGCGCCGCTCGGGACCGGCCTCGGGACGGGACCTCTTCCTAACCACGGTCTTACGCGGCATTTTGACCTAGACGGGATGAAAACCTAAAGACGGTGAAAGGTCGACGGAGGAAGCTTGGGACGGACCGGAGACGACCTAGGAACGGACGAAAACCCTAAGAACCGGTGAAAAATCGACCGAAAAAGGGTTGGAGACGATCGGGGACGACCTAGGAGTCGGCTCTAGGGCTTTTTGAACAGTGGCGGCTTGAAAGAAAAGTGTTTTCGAAACGACAAATCTAGGGTTAAAAAGTCGGATCCCGACTGCGAGTCGACTCCACTGAGTCGCGAGTCGACTCGACCTCGAGTCGACTCCAGAATATGCGCGAGTCGACTCTCCTTATGCGCCTGTGGACCTCGAGTCGACTTCCGACAGTATGCGAGTCGACTCCCCCTCTGCTGCCATCTTTGCGAGTCGACTCCCGCCAATGCGCGAGTCGACTCCCCCTTAGGAGCCGGCTCTTAAACTTACTCGAGTCGTCTCTAACCTTGGCACGCACCTAAAAATCATGCTATAATCGTGCCAAATGAGGGAAAATCACCTAATTAAGTTCTGATTTGATGATCATTGAAAAGGAACTCTATTTTAACCACATTGTAATCATCAAAATCAATGAATCTAGTGGAAACTACCACTAGGATGGATCAATCACTCCTAATCCCCTCCTAAGTACACTAAACCTCTCTTCACTTAGGGGTTTTGTAAAAATATCTGCTAATTGATTATCAGTACAAACAAATTGGAGTGTCACATCACCATTCAATACATGATCTCTTATGAAGTGATGTCTTATCTCAATGTGTTTAGTTCTTGAGTGTTGAATTGGATTTTTAGTTAGATTAATGGCACTTGTGTTATCACAATTAATGGGGATTTTATCTTGTTTAATGCCATAATCTTCTAATTGTTGTTTAATCCACAAGATTTGAGCACAACAACTCCCGGCTGCAACATATTCAGCTTCAGCAGTAGACAATGCAACCGAGTTTTGTTTCTTGCTAAACCATGAGATAAGATTTTCTCCTAGAAATTGACACGACCCGCTGGTACTTTTTCTATCAAGCTTACATCCAGCGAAGTCTGAATCTGTGTATCCTATTAAGTTTAGGCTAGATTCCTTAGAGTACCATAGCCCTATGTTCTTAGTTCCTATTAAGTATTTAAAAATTCTCTTAACTGCAGCTAGGTGTGATTCTTTAGGATTAGCCTGATATCTAGCACACATGCACACACTAAACATAATATCAGGTCTACTTGCAGTAAGATACAGTAAAGATCCTATCATACCTCTATAAAGTTTTTGATCTACAGATTTACCTGATTCATCTTGGTCTAACTTGCATGATGAGCTCATGGGGGTGCTGATTGATTTGTTTCCCTCCATATCAAACTTCTTGAGCATCTCCTTGATATATTTGGCTTGATTGATGAAGATGCCTCCTTCTGACTGTTTAATTTGTAGCCCGAGGAAGTAGTTCAGCTCTCCCATCATGCTCATCTCAAACTCACTCTGCATCAAATCAGCAAACTCTTCGCAGAGGCGATTGTTAGTAGCACCGAAAATGATATCATCAACATAAATCTGTACTAATAACATATCTTTATTTTGCTTTTTCAGAAATAATGTTGTGTCTACATTTCCCCTAGAGAATTCATGTTCTAATAGAAATTTGCTAAGCCTCTCATACCATGCTCTAGGTGCTTGTTTTAAGCCATAAAGTGCTTTGTTCAGTTTATATACATGATTAGGGTATTGATGATTTTCAAAACCAGGAGATTGTTCTACATATACCTCCTCATTAATATACCCATTTAAAAATGCACTTTTTACATCCATTTGAAATAGTTTGAAGTCCTTAGAGCATGCATATGCTAATAGTAGTCTAATCGCCTCAAGTCTAGCTACGGGAGCAAAGGTTTCATCAAAATCTATACCTTCTTCTTGATTATACCCCTTTGCTACTAGTCTAGCCTTATTCCTTATAACAATTCCATTTTCATCAAGTTTATTTTTATAAATCCATTTAGTACCAATAATTGGATATTCAGAAGGTCTCTCTACTAGATTCCACACTTTGTTTCTAGTAAATTGGTTTAGTTCTTCTTGCATTGCATTTATCCAATTTACATCATTTTCGGCTTCTTCTATACGTTTGGGCTCAAAGTGTGAAATAAAAGCTAGATGGTTATTCAAATTCCTAAGGGATGCTCTAGTCCTAACGGGTTGAGATGGATCATCTAGAATTAGTTCCTTAGGATGCCCATGAGCATACCTCCAAGCTTTAGTTAGCCCATGATCCACAATAGCCTCTTGGCTTGATGATTCTCCTTCAATCAACTTTTGATTATCATCTTGTAATCCCATCTCATCTATCTTTTCTTCAAGTATTTCAACATCATCATCAAAATTAACCTTCTTACTAGACGAGATGTCACTAGAGTCATCAAAAACAACATGTATAGATTCTTCTATAACTAAGGTTCTTTTATTAAAGACTCTATAGGCTTTACTAGTTGTAGAATAACCTAAGAATATTCCTTCATCAGATTTAGGGTCAAATTTCCCTAGATTATCTTTCCCATTATTATGCACAAAACACCTACATCCAAAAACATGAAAA
This sequence comes from Phoenix dactylifera, assembly GCF_051530095.1. Classification (NCBI taxonomy): domain Eukaryota; kingdom Viridiplantae; phylum Streptophyta; class Magnoliopsida; order Arecales; family Arecaceae; genus Phoenix; species Phoenix dactylifera. Next base: position 32,125,842 of record NC_143193.1, on the reverse strand, counting down.
TAATTAACCTTTGGTTTTCTGTTTTTCCACAGTTCATAAGGTGTTTTCTTTATAATGGGTCTCAATAGAACTCTATTTAGTATGTGACAAGAGGTATTAATGGCTTCTCCCCAAAAGTACTTAGGGAGGTTACTTTCACATAACATAGTTCTAGCCATTTCCTCTAGTGTTCTATTCTTCCTTTCTACCACTCCATTTTGTTGTGGTGTCCTAGGTGCTGAGAAATTATGGGTTATCCCCTTCTTACTACAAAATTCATTAAATGACTGATTTTCGAATTCGGTACCATGGTCACTTCTAATGGCTATGACTGAAGACTCTCTAGCATTTGTTACTTCCTTATGGAACTTCTTAAACATAGAAAATGCTTGATCCTTATGCACTAGGAACATGACCCATATGTACCTAGAGTAATCATCTACTATAACTAGACCATATTTATTTCCACCTAGGCTTGTTGTTCTAGTTGGACCAAATAGGTCCATGTGTAATAATTCTAGAGGCCTAGAGGTAGAGACACATTTTATGGATTTAAAAGAGTTCCTAGATTGTTTGCCAAATTGACATGCTTCACATATTTTGTTCTTTTCAAATTTTAATTTTGGCAAACCTATCACGGAGTCTCTTTTAACTAGTTTAGTTATTGTGTCCATGCTTGCATGACCTAACTTACGGTGCCATAACCAACTAGCATCATTATCTTTAGTTTCATTTACAACTAGACATTGGTTATGTTTTGCAAGATCTTCTAGATCTACAACATATACATTTCCACGTCTAATTCCTTTAAAAACTAAACTATTGTCATTAGGGTTTGTTATAATGCACAGTGATGGTTTAAACATAACATCATACCCTTTATCACATAATTGACTAATGCTTAATAGGTTATGCTTAAGACCATCAACATATCTAACATTATCAATAAAAGTAGAAGGGGTGATTTTAACTTTACCAATACCAATGATGTGACCTTGGTTGTTGTCTCCAAAAGTCACAGCACCTCCCTTCTTGGCTTCAAGGGTGAAAAATTGATCTTTATCACCCGTCATGTGCCTTGAGCAGCCACTATCCAAATACCAGCAGTTTTTGTTGACCTTGGCTGCAAGACACTCCTACACAAGCAAATCATGTCATCTTAGGTACCCAAGTTTTCTTGGGTCCTTCATGGTTAGTCAAGTTGGTTCCTTTTGGAACCCATACCCTTTTAATTTTTCTTTTTGTTTTACTTTTCCTATAGTCACATGCATTTGCCTTATGTCCTATAGTTCCACAACAAAAGCAGGTTATTTTCTTAGTTTTAGTTTCTCCAGCTTTAACAAAGAAGTTACTAAGAAGTTTTTGTATATTTCTTGGTTTATACCCTAAACCCGCTTTATTAAATACTGCTCGTTGACTATTTAGTATCATGTTTAATTTTTCAGAACTATATGTAAATTTTTCAACTAAGGGTTTGTATTTGTTAAGTTCTTTAGTTAGTGTTTGATTTTCTGCTTTTAGATCATTAAGTTCTTTTGTAAGATCCTTATCTAAGGTTTGTTTATGATTTTTAAGTTCTGAAAGTTCCTTAGTTAGTTTTTCATTATCTTTAGTTAAGGTACTAGTCTTTTGAGTTAAAAGTTGGTTGCTTGTCTTAAGTTCTATATTTTCTTTGATGATTAAATCCTTATCCTTAACTAATTTATCGTATTTATGTAGGTATGATTGATTAGCTATTTTTAGTTCTTTATTCTTAAGATTTATGGCCTTATATTCTACCATTAATTCATTAAATGCATCATAAAGTTCATCAAAAGAAAAATCAGGATGCGTATCGGAAGTTACCTCGTTTTCATTGGCCATGAAGCAGAAATTGGCCTTCTCTTCTTGTTCATCATCTGATGAGGAGGATGATGAGTCGGAGTCGGATAGTGTTGTGACAAGAGCCTTCTTCTTCTTGTACTTACTCCCCTTCTTCAGTAAGGGGCACTCAGCTCTTATGTGACCCGGCTTCTTGCACTCGTAACACCCAATCCCCTCATTTTCCCTTTCCTTACCTTTGTCCTTGCGGTAGGAATTTGAGGGGCCTCTCCTTTGATGATAGGACTTCTTGTGGTTGATGAATTTCTTGAACTTGCGCACAAGAAGAGCCTCACCATCATCTTCCTCATTCTCTTCTTCGTCACTGCTGCTACTGCAAGACAAGTCCTTGTTAGATGAAGTAGACATAAGAGCTATTACCCTTTTCTTGTGGGAGGACTCCTCTTCGCTGTGTTGCTTCATGGTTAGCTCGTGAGTCATTAGGGATCCAAGGAGCTCTTCAAGTGGAAGCTTGTTCAAGTCCTTAGCTTCTTGGATTGCCGTCACCTTGGCTTCCCATGACCTTGGTAGGCAGCGAAGTATTTTCCTGACAAGATCACTGTTAGTATAGCTCTTGCCAAGGCTTTTTAGGCCATGGACAATGTCAGTAAACCTAGTGAACATGCTAGTGATTGTCTCATTAGAATCCATTTTAAATAGTTCATACTTATGAACCAATATATTAATTTTGGATTCTTTAACTTGATTCGTGCCCTCATGGGTCACTTCAAGTCTATCCCAAATCTCTTTTGCAGAGTTGCAAGTAGAGACCCTATTGAATTCATTTCTATCCAAGGCACAATAAAACACATTCATAGCTTTAGAGTTTAGTTGTGCCTTCCTCATGTCATGTTCATCCCAATCCTTTTCTAGTTTGGGTACCTTGACACCCTCTACATATATGGATGGGATGTATGGACCATTTACTACAATGGTCCACATCTCATAGTCTTGGGCTTGGATGAATATTCTCATCCTAGCCTTCCAGTATGAGTAGTCGGATCCATTAAAGAAAGGGGGTCTTTGGGTGGACTGACCCTCAATGTGGGAAGATCCAAATGGGGTTGTCATTTTGATCTTTTAACTCTTGGGTGGAAGAGTTTAGGCTCTGATACCACTTGTTGCCCAGATAGACAACCCAAGAGGGGGGGTGAATTGGGTTTTAAAATAATTTAGATAATTAAAGCGATGTTGTTGACTAATTAAAAACTATTGCAAGTTATTTAATTAATGCTAAGTGCTGTGAGTGATGTGAGGGGAAGAGGAAGAGAGACAATCCAACACAAACACAAGGTTTTATAGTGGTTCGGAGCTAACCCTTGCTCCTACGTCCACTCCCCAAGTCTCACTTGGGAATTCACTATAAACCCCTTGGATTACAGCCGGTTGTTTTCCAAGCTCACAACCAAACTTGTTGTTTTACGAGCTCACAACGAACTCGGTCGGTTTTCCCAGGCTCACCGACTAGAACCGCCCCGATTGTTTTTCCGGGATCACAATCAAACCCTTACACACGTTGGTTTTAACTCGGCTCACCAACCAACCTCAATCCCCTTGATTCAATCCCCGATTGAACCAAGTAAATACAAGTTGTAGAAAGAAAACAGAAAATGAGCTTCTCAAAAAGCAGATGAAAACAATATGAACAATAAATGAAGTTAAGAAGCCTCAAACGCTTTTAGATTGGAGATGAGGAATGGCTTCTTAAACTTCTGGTCTCCTCTTGAAAGAGTAGTCGACTTGAATGCAGGAGAAGGAGGCTTTAATTGCTGGAAAGATGTAGTTGGAAGCAGTAAATGCAGATCTTCCTCTTTTTCGTTGAAGAGCACGTTGCAGAGCTTGAATGCTTGATTAGTTGGAGTGGAATGGTTGTTCTCTGCCTTGCTACAGTCCTCTGTGGCTATTTAAGCCAACCCCCACGGAAACTAGCCGTTAGACTGCTTTTTCTGCCCGTTCTGCACACTCTGCGCAGCCTGACAATATGACCGTTGGTGGGTTGGAGTCGACTCGCGCGATCAGGAGTCGACTCGGCTGTAGCGGGAGTCGACTCAAGCTTTTCCGGAGTCGACTCGGCAACTGTTCCAAATTTGAATTAAAGTTGCCTTCACGACTGGGAGTCGACTCATCTTGACCTGGAGTCGACTCGCCAACTTCTGGAGCTGACTTGGCAATTTCGGAGTCGGCTCATCCACTGAAGTCCGTGGATCCAATTTTGAATTTTGTCCACTCGAGTCGACTCGACTGTCCTGGGAGTCGACTCGAATCTCAGAGCCCGAACTCCCGATCCTCTGTCTTTTGGCTCGTCCAGTCTTGGAGTCGACTCGAACTTCCTTGGAGTCGACTCGGCTCTCAGTTTCCGAAAGTTGGTCTTCTGCCTTTTGACGTGAAGCTATCTTGGAGTCGACTCGAGCTGTCTGGGAGTCGACTCGAATCTCAGAGGCAGTAACTTGGTTTTCTGTCTGTCTTGGGGTCGCGGTGTCTTGGAGTCGACTCGCGTATTGCGGGAGTCGACTCGAATCTCAGAGTCCATAAAGTGCTCTCTGACTTTTTCTTTGTGTACCGCTGAGAGTCGACTCTTGCTTTCTTTGGAGTCGACCTGTCAACCATCGGAGTCGACTCGCGTTCCACTGGAGTCGACTCGAATCTCAGACCCGAAAACTGCTCTCTGACTCTTTCTGTGTGTTCCTCTTGGAGTCGACTCTTACTACCCTGGAGTCGACTCGAGCTCGTGTCAGTGAACTTGATACGCTTGGAGTCGACTCGTGATACTCGGGAGTCGACTCGCATCTCAGACTTTGGTTCAGGCTGACTTCTTAGCTTATCCAAAATACTATGAACCAAGTCTAGAGACACTTAGACAGGATTTTCACTGAAACACTCAATTGAATTCATTAGTAATCAAAAGATATACTCAAATGCTTTGAGCTCATCAAAATCAAATGGGGTTTTAATCAATCACTCCACAATTTATACCTCTCCATCTTGTATTCGACTACCTGATACCACTGCTGCGGTGCATTTTGAAATTAAGTCTAGTGTCATCCAAATGCTTCCCTCTTTTTATGGACTTAACAATGAAGACCCATATAAACATTTGGATGAGTTCCTTGAGATCTGCACTACTGTCAAAATTCAGAACTTCACTGATGATGCTCTGAAACTTAGGCTGTTTCCTTTTTCCCTTAAGGATAGAGCTAAACAATGGCTCCATTCATTAGAAGCCAATTCTATTCTCTCTTGGGCTCAAATGCAACATGAATTTCTAAAGAAATATTTTTCCATAGGAAGAACAAACCAATTTAGGCGTGCTATCACGAGCTTCTCCCAATCTGACGGGAAAGAATTTCATGAAACGTGGAAAAAATTTAGAGATTTACTCCAAAAATGCCCGCATCATCAAATACCCAAATGGCAATTAGTACAATGTTTCTATGACGGGTTATCCGAACGAAATCGTCAAATGGTTGATGCTTCTTGCGGGGGAACTTTCATGCTTAAGAGTGAGCATGAGGCATGGCAGATGTTTGAAAACCTTAATGAAAATTCTCTCCACCATGCCTCCTCCGCTCGTCAAACACCCCCGAGTTCTCAAAGAAAAGGGACCATATATGAAGTTAGCCAGTCCATAGGTCTATCTGATAAAGTAGATGCACTATCCCGCAAGTTGGACCAGCTAATGTCTAGAGAACAGCTTCCAAATTTTTCCCAAGCACAAGTCTGTGCTCTTTGTTCTTGCCCGTCTCACCCTATACATGAATGCCTTTCGGCAGCACAATTCCCTGAATTTGTGCAAGAGCAAGTAAATGCTGCCCAAACACAGTCCCGACCGAGTAATGATCCATATTCTAACACTTATAACCCGGGGTGGCGCAACCATCCAAATTTCTCTTGGAAGCAGCAGACTTCCAATACTTCCCAGCCTTATTCCCAAAACTTTCAACCATTCCAGAATGTTAATCCCTACCGTCCTTCGATTCAATTTTAACACACTCCTCCTCCACCCCATAGAAACACAGCCTTTGAGGAGAAAGTGTTGACCTCCCTTCAAGGTTTGGAAACCATTACACAATTGGTGCACTCTCACACGCAATCTATCGCCAAGCTAGAATCCCAAATGGGGCAACTAGCTAATGCACTGAACAAGCGAGAGGAAGGAAAGCTTCCAAGCCAACCAGTGAGTAATCCTAGAGGACAATACATGGCTCAAGAAAATCAACCAAATACAATTCATCATGAACAAGCCATTGCTTTGACTACCCTAAGGAGTGGACGTGTAGTAGACAATACGATTGGGGAGGGAAACAATAAGGAAGATAAAGAGGAGGAGAGAAATGTATCACATGAAAATCCAAAACCTTCTTCTTCCTCAGTTAGTCCACCTTCGGCCAAAACTCACATCCCAAAGGCTCCATTTCCTGAAGCTCTTAATGCACCCACTCCCTTTGGCAAGAAAGGAACTTCACTAGAGGAGATGATGGATGTTTTCAAACAAGTCAAAATCAACCTCCCGCTTCTTGATGCTATTAGACAAGTTCCCTCCTATGCCAAATTTCTCAAAGACCTTTGTACCCAAAAGCGAAAATCTAGGACACATGTACCTAAAAAGGTCTTCCTAACTGAGCAAGTGAGTTCTATTCTCCAACACAACACCCCACCGAAATTCAAAGATCCTGGTGCTCCCACCATCTCCTGTGTCTTAGAAAATAATTTCATTGATCGAGCACTCTTAGATCTAGGGGCAAGTGTCAATCTTTTACCTTACTCAGTTTATGAGAAACTTGGGTTAGGTGAGTTAAAACCAACCTCGGTATCCCTTCAGTTGGCTGATCGATCTGTAAAAATACCACGAGGAATAATTGAAGATGTTCTTGTCAAGGTAGACAAATTCTATTTTCCAGTAGATTTTATCGTCCTTGATATGGAACATCAGCCTAATCCTAAGAAACAAATCCCCGTGATCCTTGGGCGCCCCTTTTTAGCTACAGCCAATGCGAGTATAAATTGTAGAACTGGAGTGATGAATATATCCTTTGGGAATATGAAGGTCAAGTTAAATATATTTCGTGCCTCTGATCAACCTGCAAAGGAAGTTGAGTGCTTCCTAATAGACAAAATGGACGATCTTGTAGAAGAAACCCTTCCCTATATTTTGGCAGATAACCCTCTGAAAACATACTTGGCCCATTTTGACTTTGATATCGACAAGGCCATAGAAGCAGTCAACTTTCTGCTTAACAATCAGTCTTCCACAAATTTTCTTCCTTGGAGAACCCCGCATGAACCCGGTATGATTTGATAAGGATGCACTGCGTCTGGCTGAAGACGTTAAACTTAGCGCTTGTTGGGAGGCAACCCAATTCTCGTAGGTTATTTTTGCATATTTTCTTGTCGCATTTTTTTTTTATTTTCTTAACAGGATCCCTCATATTACTGATGCAACTACGGTAAAATGCTTCTATCCTCCATATGCATCATATTTTCGTCCAAAATAAAAAATATATAAAACAATAAAAATAATAAAATATTAAAAAAAAAACATTGAGGACAATGTCTGATCTAGGTTGGGGGGTATAAGATTCGAATTTTTGAAGATTTTTGAAGTTGAAGATTTTTGAAGAAATTTTTCGAAATTTTTGATTTTGTGAATAAGTATTTCATCTCAAAAAAAAAAAAAAAAACCCTAATTTCTATGCTTTAGTGCTGAAATGATAAATACACAAAGTATATAAAATCTAAAAAGCCCAATAACTAGTCAGGAGTAAGTCAATTTGAGTTCTTTTTATTAAAAATTCTTTTAGCGAGTTGTAAGATAATGTTTACTTTGGACTTTCACAACACACATGGCCTGCACTTCTAAGGATTAGGTTCAACATTATGTTGCTGAGTCTAGTAGCAACCTTGAGGCCTGATGAATCATTCCTATCTAATTCACTATTATCCCGTATTTATTGTAAAAAAAAAAAAAGTGAATTTAGTCAGGTACATCGAAAAGGGCTACCTATCGTCAAAGGTCAGCTTGTAATGAGGAACCCGAGCATAGGTCCGTAGGGGAGTCTTGATGCCCAACACCTTACGCCATCTGGTGTGGGAGTGTTGACTGAATGCTCGTTACATGGAGGAATCATTACAAGAGTAAAAGTGCGTAATAAATATAAAATAAAAAAAAATTAAAAAAAAAAAAAAAGAGAAAATAATATTGACCTTGAAAAAGACGATAGTGTGAAAGCCGTCGTTGTAAAAATTCAGGTAAACTGGAATATTACAGATAAAGCCCATGAGGTAATGAAGTAAACATCCACAACTCTCGGAATCCTGCAAAATAGGATGATTTTGAATCAGTGGTTAGGTTTTATCTGACCAATTCTTGGAAACTACCAGCTTTAGCAGTATTTTGGGGATCTAAAGTCTTAGCTTGTGTATGGTCCAGATTTCACCAGGCACCCAAGTATAAAAAGTCTTACAACTCCCTAACGGAAACTTAATGACTTCAACTTAAGTTGCATACTGACTTAGGATTTGGACTTACTTAGTAATTAAAACTTTGTGTGCTTTTGAAATTCTTGGCGTTAATGCATTTGAAATTAGATTTTATCAAACAATAAAATAAATCCTTTAGACAACAATTTGTGGGTATCTGAGCCGGAAACTCTCACGAGACAAAATTCGTCCACTAGGGCCACCTAGGGGTTTAAAGCCTTATTGCATATGGTAAATGCAATCGCGATTCCTGCAAAAGTGAGTTAGCTTTTATTTTGCTTGAGGACTAGCAAAATGTAGGTTGGGGGGTGTGATAAGTGCTAAATAATGCATAAATTAATATCTTATTCATAGCACTTATCATTATTTTAATTCATATATTTTATAAATTCAACTAAAAAATGTGTTACCTTCATCATTGCATTTTAATAAATTATTAAAGGTAATTCAAGTTTTACTTATTTACTGATTGAGTCTAATGTATGCAGGTTGAGTCAAACTCATTTGAGATGATCCCTGAACCCAAATTACATGCACTTCGCGAATTAAATCCTCTCAGATTCTCTCTTCGGCCGTTCATCCCAATTCTACTATTTTCGTCACATCCAATTCGACCTTTCGTTCTAACATTTTGAACTTGTATCATGGATCAGCCTTTATGTGCAATCAGTCATTCAAGTTTTCCTTCTCCTTATGTGTTCACCCATAAGGACTCTTTCCTTCCACATAACCAAACTTTCCCTGTTTTAGCTTTAAAATAAAGCCATCTTCCAACCAGTTGGAGTCGGCCCACGTCTTCCCGAGTCGACCCAATCTCCTTCATCTCACGTTCCAACGTCTCCCCATCGTATCTTCATCACATGCTAATCTCCCACGGATAAGCTCCAACTCCCAGCCGAACTTCATCCAGATCACTTCACAACCACGGATCCAGCGTCATCTCCTCCCGAATCACTCGCGACCGTGTTCATCTCCCAGCGTCCTAACACTCATTTCCGCAACCTCCGCTAATCTCACGCACGTCTCTCTTCCCTTCTGAATCCAAGGAACAGAGTCTCCCCATGTATCAAATCCCTTATATCCGGCGATTCATCCTCATCCTCAAGCTCTTCCCAAGTGCATCCCGAGCTTCACAGGTTGTTCTCCCATCCGGATCAACTCTATCCAGTAGCCGTTGATCCTTATCTACACTCGAAACAGGGGAGGGGCAGCCTATAAAAGGAGGAAGCATCTCTTCCTTAGAGGCAAGCGGAGCTCACAGGCAAAATCCCACAGAAGACAGAGGAGGGAGAAGAGTTTCTTGAGTATTTTGGGAATGATTTTCCAAAGGAAAAGATGATCATGTGCTGAGAGGGAGCCGACGGGAGGAAGGAGGAAGAACCAATCATCATGAAGTCCCCCTGCAGTGCAACTGTTCAGCTCTCCATGGAAGGCTAATTTTTTCACTAGGGCTGGATGCAGCCCTAACACAGGGACATGGATTTTATATTTTATTTTATATTCTTGGGGTTGTATGAACTTATTGTTTTTAATGGATATCTTCTTTTAAATCATATTTAATTTCTGTGATTTTAAGTATGATGTTTATACAACTGTTCTTCATGATCACTAAGTAAATATAAGATAGTCCATGCTTAGGGAAGATGCGATGTGCTGCCACCTTAGATTAGGGTAGACATTTCATGCTAACTAAAGATGGATTATGCCTAAATTACTTTTGTGAATTTCTATTTAAATGCTTATTAGGCTTGTAGCCAATTTGCATGTTTATCCAAGAATAAATTAAAATATAATTAATCCTTATTCCGATGTTAGTGGTGAATTCCTTGCCCTAGGTTCCTTTAAACTGATATCCCTTTAATTGCATTTTCTTTTATTAAATTGCTTAGTTTAATAGTCTTCACAAACTCATTCTTTTAAATATTTTTTATTTTTAAGAAAAATAATTATACCCCAATCCCTGTGGATCGATACCCGTAATCACTATCCTACTAGATACGTGCTATTGCGTGGTCTTTAAAGTTGACTGTCAATAATCCTGGAAGACAATCAAAGAGCAGTAAAATTCAGCTCACTTGAGAGTCAACTCATGAAGATCATGAGCCGACTCTAGTCAGACAAGACTCGACCCCAGAAGCAAACGAGTTGACCCTTGAATGGCTATAGATAAAAGATAGAGAGTTGTAAAATTTATCGTATTAGCGAGTCAACCCATAAAGATCACGAGCCAACTTCAGTTAGACAAGAGTTAACCCTAAAAGCAAATGATTTGCCTCTGAATGACTAAGGACAAAAGTTAGACAATAGTAAAATTTAGTTTGTTATAAAGTCGATCCATGAAAATAACGAGTCGACCCCTGTCAATGGATGAGTCGACTACTAAACCAAAAGAGTCAACCCTATAATGGTTTCAATAGAGAGTCAGAGCATAGAAAAAATTATAGCTAGTTTGTGTCGATCCTTGAAAATCATGAGTCGACTCTTGGAGATTATGAGTCGACCCTTAAAAACAGCGAGTCGACCCATCTCCGCCTGACAATAGTAATGGTTAGTTTTTCTGTAAATCAGAACGGCCGTTTTTATCTCACAACGTCTCTTTCGACTTGTCTAATAACTAGAAGTGTCTTCCAACCATTCTTTAGTGGTATAAATGTATGGAAACGTCAAAAGAAAGATAAGGGATGGAAAAAAGAATGAATTGAATAGCCAAAAAAAAATTCAAAAAGAAAAAAGTTCAAATGCATTCATTAAGATCTGAAAGATCACATCCTCCACTATTAAGAGAGTTAGTAAAGGGCATTCAAGTCTAATCAAGAGGAACCATCTGATTCAGAGCTTCATTTATTTTTGTGTACTTAAAGTTTAGGAGTTGTATTCATTTACTCTGTATTTTCTCTTATAATCTAATGAGATAAGTTTCAGGATTTGAAACTTTACCAAAGATCCATCCAAATCTTAAATTAAATTGTATTTAGTCTAGATAAAGGCTTGGCTATGGTTTTGGCTAATTTCTATTGAAAATCAACTGGGTTGATTGGAAATTCGGCTAAAATAATTAGACTATAATTTTAAAATGATTATAGTAGAATTTTTTTAAAAGAGTGTCTTAGGGAGTGGACATAGGTGCAGGGTTGACACCGAACTACTATAAATTTGTTATATTTGTGGTGTATAACTTGTGTATTTTGATTTTCTGTATATTTACTTTTGTTAATTACTCGTTGTGACTCTCATGCATTCATCAAGTTTTTATTCCGCTATGTTTTACTTATAATTTTTGAAAGCCTAAATCACCCCCTCTTAGGATGATAGCGGGGAAACAAATGCCATTGGAGCTTTGGTACTTAAGCCCCTCGTTGATCTAATAGTCAAAGAGTTAAAGATTTATGGCATCCCATTTGGAACCTCTCTTGCTGAGGCATAGACCATAAACAAACCTCCACTTTTCAATGGCACAAATAGCACTTATAGGAAAGCACGCATGCGCATCTTTGTTCAGGCAATGGATTATGACATGTGGAGTGCCATAGTTAATTGTCCTCACATACCCACAAAAGTCATTGGTGGTGTGTCTCTTTCCAAACCCGAAAGAGAATAGATGAGTGTGATAAGAAAATGATACAGCTAAATACTAAGGCCATGAATGTTCTTTATTGTTCTCTAGATACAAATAAATTCAATTGTATTTCAACTTGTAATTTTTCTAAAGAGATTTGAGATAGGCTGAAAGTAACTCATGAAGGCGCTAACCAAGTCAAAGAATCTAAAATTAATATGCTGGTATATAAATATGAATTATTTATTTTTATATTTTCAGTTATAGATGCTTCATATTTAATAATGGTAAGGATAGATTAGGCAAATTTGATGTTAAATCGGATGAATACATTTTCTTAGGTTATTCCACAACTAGTAAAGCATATAGAGTGTTTCATAAAAGGACACTAGTTGTAGCGGAATCCATATATGTTATTTTTGATGAAATCTTCCATCAAGGAAAAAAGTGTTGGTTCATGATGATGCAGATTCCCTTGAAAAGAGCATGGAGCAACTTAAAATCAAGGAATCTACAATAGAGAGTAAAGAGAGAGATGAAGAAGAAGTAAAAGATCAAGATGAGAGTGAAGAAAAGGAATCATAACATCAAACTTTCTAAGTCAGATATGATTTACTAAGAGAGTAGAGGTATAATCATAATCATCCCAAAGAACTGATTATGAGTGATCCTTCCTATTGGGTAAGAACAAGATCATCTATTAGGAATATATGTAATTGATGGAGAAAATATTGGCTGCTCGACCTCAAATACGACCTACCTTGACCTCAGACGATTCTAGCTTTAGCCGAGAAGCTGACCACTCGAGATGAACGACTTTAGCCCCAGGCAAAAATCTGACTATCCGAGGTGAGCGACTTTGGCCTTGACCAAGAAGCCCATTAGTACGTGTCAACAAGGACTAACAATCGTAACAACCAACAGTCCTGGGAGCCCGTAGTTGTGGAGATTCCACAATTTGTGCCCGACTAGTGCTACACGCCACCCATGAGGATTGACTCCACGTTGTAGTCATACTACCGACCGTTACCAGGCCATCAGTGCATGCTACGTCAGCCTAAGTAACGACAAATTTGGCTCTCCTGTATAAAGGAGCGGCCTGGGGGACAAGAGAACTTTATTTTGCTGAAATCTTCTCCATTCCGCATTATTGCCTATCTATTTTGGCTTAGGCATCATAGGATCCTCCACTGAAAACTCTTCGGCAAGTGAACTTTTTGTGGGCCATCCTCAAAGGAGACACACAACCGACGCCACCACCAGCTTACTCAGTTTGTCTCCAGTCAACCTCAGGGTCATTCGAGCTGAACTTCGACCTCGGTCTGGATTTGGCAGCAATAGTAATCATTTAGTTTCATTATACAAATTGAACCTAAAATTATTGCTAAGGTTGAAAATGATCCTAATTAGATTAATACCATGCAAAAAGAATTAAACTAATTTGAAAGTAATCAATTATGGACTTTAGTTTCTATATCTAAAAATCATCCTATAATTGGAACTAAATATATTTTTGGGTTTTTTGTATGAATACCCTTCTAAATATTGGATTTTGCATGAATACCCTTCCAAAATTAATATTTACATGTATACCCTCGTAAAACACTTGTTTTGCTATTCTACCTTTTTTTTATTTTTTTTTTGCATATGTACCCATACTATCTAATGTCGTTAAAAAATTAACGGTTTCAAATTAAAATGACTAAAATATCCTTAATGGGTAGATATGCAAATAGATCATAATCCCTATAGCAGAAAAGAAGACAGGGATAATAGTGTAATTTTAAAATTTTATTTTATTTTTAATTAATATAAAAATAATTTTTCTTAAAACAATTAGAATAACCATTATATTAGGGATATGTGTACAATAACAGAGTTTTACGAGGGTATACATATAAATATCAATTTTGGAAGGGTATTCATACAAAATTCGATATTTAGAAGGATATCCATGTAAAAAACCCAATATTTTTAGAAGCAAATTAGTTGAAACTAGTCATGTAATTAGAAATAAATCAAGATTGGTAGCAGAAGGATATAGTCAGCAAGAAGGCATTGATTTTGATAAAAACTATGCTCATGTATCTAGATTAGAAGCAATAAGAATAAAATTGGCATTTGCATATTTCATGAATTATATCCAATGGATTGCTATATTGTAGAAGAAGTCTATGTTGACTAATCACCCGGTTTTGAAAACTAAAAGCATCCTAACCATGTTTTTAAATTGACTAAAGCAATATATCATTTGAAACAAGTACTTAGAGCATGGTATGATCGGCTTAGCAAATTTCTTATTAAAAATGGCTTCTTAAGAGAAAAAGTAGACATCATACTCTTTGTAAAAAGAAAAGATGACCATGTTTTATTTGCTCAAATTTATGTTGATAACATCATAGTTGGTGCTACTAGTGAAATATTATGTGAAGAATTTTCTAAGTTGATAAAGAGGAGTTCGAGATGAGCATGATGGATAAATTATTCTTTTTTGGACTTCAAATCAAGCAAACCAGAGAGGACATCTTCATCAATCAAACCAAATACATCTTAAAGTTACTCAAGAAGTTTGGCATGAAGAGGGCAAAGGCAATTGGTACACCAATGAGCCTTTTTATAAGCTCGATAAGGATGATGGTGGTAAGCCTGTTGACTTGAAATTGTATAGAGAAATGATATGGTCTTTGTTATACTTAACTGCTAATAGACCTAATATATTATTTATTATATATCTATGTGCTAAATTTCAATAGGCTCCTAAAGAATCATATTTAATTCATGTTAAGAGAATTTTGAGATATTTGATTGGTACACAAAATTTAGATCTTTGGTATTCAAATTAGTCTTCTTTTGATTTAATTGGATTTTTGGATGTTGATTTGGCTGGTTGTAAGATTGATGAAAAATGTACTAGCAGAACTAAATATTTTCTAGGTGTAAACTTAATCTTTTAGTTTGGCAAGAACAAACTTTAATAATGTTTTCTATAGCTAGAGTTTCGTATATAGCTATTGAAAGATACTACGCTTAAATCTTATGGATTAAGCACCAATTGGAAGATTATGGCATAAATCATAATAAAATCCCTATCAAATATGATAACATAAATGCAATTAATTTAGCTAAAAATGCATACAACATTCAATAACTAAATATGTTGAGATAAGAAACTACTTAATAGGAGAGCATGTACAAAATGGTTATATAATACTTGAATTTATGAACACTGAAAATCAATTGGCTGAAATTCTTACTAAACTATTAAATAAAGAAAGATTTTGTTCAATTAGAAGAGAATTAGGCTATTTGATCCTTTTGCCTAGTTAAACCCCTTAGAACTTTAGTGGAAAAACTTTAAATTAGAAGGGTCAGGGCTTGGGCCTTGGGAGCTGACTCTCGAAGTTGAAAAAATCTTTTAGTTGGTTCCTCGGAGTTTTAGTTCAAAGGAGCTGAAACTTGGGTAAGAGTCGACTCTTAGAACAGTGAAATTGTCTGGTGCTGACTTAGAAGATTGGAGCTAATTCTCTATATAGGAAAGTCAACACCTACAATTGAGGGGAGCTAGAAACCCGCGAGTCGGCTCCGCTCGATTTGAACTTCAGTGCCTGTAACTTAATACCCGCTCGAGTCGTCCCTTCCCAACTTCACCTAAAGTTCAAATCGCTTAGAAACTTCACCTCACTTTCCACAAAATCCCTAGATTCCATCCTTTTGTGGGCTTTCATCTTCCTTAATTCAGCTTGTTATCATGTAAATTGCCCCAAGGAAGCAACTCGTGCACCGAAAGAGGAAGACTGAAGAGTCTCAAACCCTAGAACGTACGAAGAAGAGAGTTTCAAAGGCTCCAGAGCAAAGAAGGAATGATCCTAGTAGTAGTTCTCCAAGGACTCCTAGCAAGATCCCTCTCTCAACTCATATAATAACGACCAGATGCAACATTGATTCCAAGTTTATTGAAGAAGAGGGCTTTATAATTAGAGCAAAATTGATGGAACAAGGATGGAAATACTTATGCAGTTTGAAGGAGCCAATCTACTCAGACTTGGCAATAGAATTCTACAACAATAAAAGGTTTGTTCCTGGTAGTGTAAAGTCTTCTGTGAAAGAAACCACATTGCTATTTGGTGCCTGAGAATTGGGAGAGTTCTTGCACATGCCTAAGGAAGGCATGGCAGCAAACAGGCTGGAGGAAGAAGGATTGGTTTGAAGTGCATCATGGCGGGGAGTGGCTTATCTAGTTTGGAGAGAATTAATGCCAACCAGCTGAGTGTAGAGATGAGACTTCTCCATCATTTCATTTTCTGGATCTTCTTTCCTGAGACTGAGAGATTTGAGTTTGTTTCCCTCTAAACCTTCCACTGTTGCTGATCCAATAATTGCATGAAGCTATGATCCGATCTAATTCTACACATCCATATGGGATGGCTCTAACTGTCATCTTTAAAGCTTTTGGAGCAGATATTGAAGCGGAAAATGCAAAGGAATATTCCATTCAAACACCTACAATATCAAAACACTCCATAGGATGGGTTACACCGAAGTGGATGATCTGGGAACCAAGAGGAGCCCTTGAGATCATTTCCAGAATGAATGGCTTTTTCCTGTTTCAATTCCTGCTGGGGGAAAATGGCGCCTGGACTACATGGGTGTCATAGCAGCTGCACAGTATAACGAATACAACTTCCGACGGGACAAACTCTCCAAGAGGTACCGGCAATGGTCAATGGCTTAGAGTTAGAGGAGGACAAGAGAAGAATGGAAGAAGAACTCAAAGGAGAAGAGGAACACTTAGGGCAGCATGCCCTTTCTGGTGGAGTAGCAGAAGACTTCAGAGCAGTTCCACCTTCTCTTAGGACAGCAGGAGAGCAGGGACCCTCTACTTCAGCTAGAGTAGTAGAGGTTGGATCCTCTGCCACAGCAGCAGTAGCGCAAGCTCACTACAAAGCAAATTTTAGCACTGAGAGAGCCCCCACTATAGTTAGATTGGATGAAGACCAGCTGAATTGGCGGTGGAGCAGGTACCGAGACAAGTTATGGCAGCAATGCTAAGGAAAATAAGCCACTCTCAGGGAGAAACATCAAGGAGAGATGAGCAGCAGACCACATCTTCACCTCATGCAATTTTTCAGAGGGAGCAGGCTCTAGTGCCTCACTTCTCTGCCTTGGTACAATTGCTAACAGAGCTGAGGTTTGATGATGGTGTAGTGAGAGCTCTAGTATCATCTATGCACCAAAGGATGACAAGAATTGAGAATAACTTGAAGGAGCTGAAGAAATCAGTGAACATAGACAACCAACCTTGCTGGAGAGGCCAAAAAGCTAAAGGATCAAGTGGAGTCAGGGCTCAAGAAGCTGAAGGATCAAATTAGGGAGCTGAATGGTACACTCATGAGTGGAGCATCCTCAGCGGTTACTATGATAGACAAGCTAGTTAGACAATTAGGAATGGTCACTAGAGTTGCCTTCTCATCTCAGCTTATTCCTGAACCATCTCAGGCCACCTTTCAGTCTTTAAGAGAAGCAAGATCTTCTAGCAAAACCTGATCCACTAGATGAAGAGCTCAACCAACCACTAAGCACAGCCCTTTCCAGCAAATAGACTCTTGTACTTCCAATTCCAGCTCCAACTCAAAAGAAAAATAGGCCTAGCGGCATCCTAGATCTAAATTTATGTGTTAAAATGTATTGGTTTTCTTATTTCAGTTAAATCTTCTGTCTTAGCATAAGTTTATTATATATTACCATAGTGTTTTGATTGTAATGGATGTATATATGCATCTTTACTTTAGCTTTGATATATTTCATTTTCGACACTCTTTGTAAGTATTGATCTATTACTAATGAAAATTTAAATTTTAGCACCTCCAATTGTTGCTATTCTTTCATTTTTAGCTAGATCTGATAAAGTGCATTTCAGTTTCACTACATTTTTAGCTTTGATACAACAATGTCTTTGAAATTTCTGCAAATTAGCTCTGATACAACCTTGAAATTTTCTATCCTAATACTGTATTAAACTCACCTAATCACCTTATGTTCTTATTTTCTTGATTATAACAAAAAGGGGAGAAAGAGGTTAAGTACATGCAGATAAATTGCATTAGTACATAAGTTGCACCTATATAAAATAATATAGCTCTGAAATTTATACTCTGTTACAATATAAAATATGCTCTGATCATTAAGAACTCTGATACATGCATTGTTACAACATAAACATGTACATGCTCTGATATAGTTCTGATACATCATGGCTCTGATGTAAAGCTCCGAGACATGCTATGTTACAACTTAAAACATGCTCTGATCATTAATAGCTCCAATAGAATTCTGATACAGGATCACTCTGATGCAATATAAAATATTCTTGAATGCTCTAACATGCTCTGTTTCATGAATTTGATAATTAATAGCTCTGATAGAATTCTGATCCATGGTGGCTCTGATTTAATATAAAGTATGCTTGAATGCTCTAACATGCTCTGTTTCATCCTCTGATTATTAATATCTCTCATACGATTCTGATACATGTTGGCTCTGATGCAATATAAAGCATGCTTGAATGCTGTAACATGCTCTGTTTCAATATAAACCATACTCGTAAAGCATTCTTATATGCCCGGATACAATATAAAGCATGCTCTGATATGACATAAGGCACAAAACAAACAATTCAATATAATAGCTATGATATAACGCAACATAAAATGGCTCTCATACATCATATCTTGCATCAAATTAAATTGCAAAATGGCTCTGATGCAATATAACTTGCACAAATTCAATTCTTGTAATCTCATTTTGTTGAAACAAACTCTGATATATTTATTCAACAGCATTGAACATTAACTAATTCTGAAACAAACGAATAAATCTGATACAACCTGCTTAAAGCTCTGAAATATTATATTTATGTTCAGTTCTTTTTGCCAATAAGCATCTCTCATATATTTTGTGCTCTAATACATCAATTCATGTCTTCAGATTTCATAAAATGCAAATTATTTTGCTAGGAGCTGAAACTCTGAAGAAATTTGATACATGAGTTCATGTGCTCTGGTACATAATTATGTTGAATCTAAAAATCTTTTAGAGTAAATTACGAAATCCTCCTGGAGATAAGAAGTAAATTAGGCATACACTCAATAATTTGAAAAACCTATATTTACCCCTTTGAGGTTTATTTTTATCCAACGTTTTAACTCATAACTTAATAGAACGTTAGTCAAACCATTAACCTTAAATGAAAAACAAATGTTATGTCAAAAAATAATTAAAAAATAACCAAACTAAATTTAAGTGACATAATAGCCATCCAAGGACATAAGAAAATATATTTATACCCCTCCCCACTCAAGGGCAATTTTGATTTTATACATGAGATAAATGATTTTACTAATATTGTTAATTTAACTGTAAGTGTAGGTTTTACAAACTATTGGGAGTAAGTGTAATAAATATAAATCTTAAGGGAGTTTTTTTTTAATTTACTCAATTCTTAATTTGACCTAAAATATATTATAAAGAGCTTCCATACATTCAAATGACTCTCATACTTTCTAAGGGCTCTAGTACATTGAAGATCTCAAGCTCAAAATCTTAAAATTTACAAATGCTCTAATACTTGAATTATATGAATTTTTGATTGCTCTGATATCTTGAACATAATTTCTAAAATTCAAGTTGCACTTTCCTACATATACTCAAAGTTTTATTATCATTAAAAAAGGAGAGATTGTTGACCCTAAACATTGATTTTGATAATATAAATTATTTGAGTATGGTACAGATAGTTTTATATATTTTGGAAAGAGATAAATACCTATTTGCAGGAAGCGTTGGTATTTGAATATATGAAGAATCCTGAAGTGATTATTTCAATGCTTGGAAAAGCTTTCAAAGTGTATTGGAAAATTTAGTGCAAATGAGCTGAGTCCAGTCTTAGTGGAGACGACTCTAGAATAGCTATAGGGTGAAATCAAAAGATTGATCCCTGCGAGGTAGTCGGGAGTTGACCACAGGCCTGAAAGAGTTGACCTTGCATTTCAGAAGCCGACTCTGATATGCATGAGTCAAATAGTACATAACCAAAAGTCGATCCCTGTCTCAGAGTTGCTGACTCTTGAATAGCCAAGGGTGGAAATAGAAAAGCTATTTTCTACTACATTTCAGGAGCAGTATGTAGTCAGAGAGAAGTCAATGCTAGATATCTAGGAGTTGCCTTCAAGCAACAAAGAGTCGACTTCTTCGCAGATGGAAACCTCCAACGGGTAGTTTTACATGTTTAGAATTATAGTTTTGGCTATTAATAAGGTGCGGGAGCCCTCCAATGGTTAGAATAGGATCCTAGCTATTTCTATCTTACTTAAAAGGCTTCAAAGAATTAATGAGAAGTTATTAGAAGAGAAGGTTCAATACAAGAGAACTACCACACAAAATCTCATTAGAGCTTCCAAGCAGGAAATATACACAATTGGTTGAATCCTTGTTGTTGGAAGTAACAGTATGCTCTGATACCACTTGTTTGAAGATGAACAAACAATGAGAGCCCGAAATCTCCAGCAGGCTTTGACCACTTGTTGGGGAGGACAATCCTAATGCAGAACCACAGGATCTTACACCTTGTACGAGACGAAAAACAATATGAAACAAACCACTATGGAAGACAATTAACAAGACACACCAGAATTTACCGAGGTTCGGCAAAACTTGCCTACGTCCTCAAAACCGCTCGATTCTATTGCAGTAGAACAATTACAATGGAGAACACAATCCTGAGTCAATTACAAACCGATTGCTCGAACAAAGGAGAAATAAACTTCTTGCTTTTACTAGAGAAAAATTTTCCTCTCAATCTCTCACGTTTTTATATCTTTCTCTCTCTCGGTTTGTAACCCTAGCCGTCACAACCATTCGTATTTCCTAGAGTTTTTTGGCCACGAATTTATATCCTTGAGATCCCAAAAATAGCCCTTCTTTAGACCATTTCAGCAAATTTTCGAAAATCCCATCCGACCTGGAGTCGACTCCTACAGTGCTCGAGTCGACTCCCCGACATCGAGTCGACTCCATCGCAACGCGAGTCGACCTCTCTCAGACGAAACAGAAACGTCTGAAATCTGGATAAAGCTCGAGTCGACTCCGGCACAACGCGAGTAGGCTCCGGCACGGCGCGAGTCGACTCCATCACAGAGCAAGTCGACTCTCTCAAACGAGACAGAAACATCCGAAATTGGGACCAATCTCGAGTCGCCTCCGACAAAGCACGAGTCGACTCCGGCACAGTGCGAGTCGACTCCTGAATTGCTGGGGTCGACTCCACTATTGCTGAAACCTGTAGAAGCTTTCTACATGCAAGATTTCGATCCGGAATGCATCCACATGCAATCTAAAACACCTTGGGTCTCCAGACACTCCAACAATCTCCCACTTGGAGACCTTAGGTGTGCCTTCTCGTAGACTCTGGCTCCTTTGCTCCCACTGCAACTAAATCGGAATGGTACCTCCTCAATGTCTTCAAAAAAGACCAGCAGAAGCTGGACTCGCTTTCAGCTTCTCCACCGTGATGACCTTCATCAACATATCCACAGGATTCTCACTGGTGTGGATCTTCTCTAGTCTGACAAGCTTCTGCTCGAGCATCAACTTCACAAAGTGATACCTTATATCAATATGCTTCGTCCTTGCATGAAAAACTGAATTCTTCGCTAGATGAATTGTGCTTTGACTGTCAGAGTACAACCTACAATCCTTCTGCTCCTTTCCAATCTCTTTCATCAAGTTCTGAAGCCATATCAATTCCTTGCATGCCTCTGTGGCTGCCATATATTTAGCTTCTGTCATCGATAGTGCAACAACCGACTATAACTGGAGATCCGATTGAGAACCCCGCCGCCCAAGGTGAATAAGTACCCTGTCGTGCTTCTCCTGCCATCCAAGTCTCCAACCATGTCTGAGTCTACAAATTCCTGCAGCTGAAACTTAGACCCTCCATAGCATAGTGCCATGCTTTCCATGCCCTTCAGATACCTGAGTATCCACTTGACTGCTCTCCAATGCTCTAAACCCGGGCAGCTCATGAAGAGACTCACTACTCCCACTGCTTGAGAAATGTCTGGTTGTGTCCACACCATTGCATACATCAAGCTCCGTACTGCCGATGCATATGGGATTCTAGACATGTCCTTTGTTTCCTCCTGTGTCTTCGGACTTTGCCCTTTTGAAAGCTTGAAATGGGCACCTATCTGTGTGCTAACTAGTTTAGCACCCTCCATGCTGAACCTTCTGAGTACTCGGCGAATGTACTCTGTCTGAGATAGTCTGAGGATGTGCTTGGACCTATCTCTGGTGTTCCGCATGCCAAGGATCTGTTATACTGCTCCTAGATCCTTCATTGCAAACTTTCTGAACAGCTCCGTCTTCAATTTTGCAATTTCACGTATGTTAGAACCTGCAACTAGCATATCATCAACATATAACAGCAAGATAATATATGATGATCCGAAGTCCTGAAAGTAGCAGCAATGATCTTCATTGCATCTCTTGTAACCTATCTGAAGCATGAAACTGTCGAACTTGAGATACCACTGTCTGGGTGTTTGCTTCAGTCTATATAAACTCTTCTTCAGCTTACACACTAAGTCACCCTTGACGTATCTCTCAGGCTGCTGCATGTACATCTCTTCCTCGAGATCACCGTGAAGAAAGGCTGTCTTCACATCAAGCTGCTCCAAGTGTAAATGTTCTACAGCTACCATTCTCAGCATCATTCGAATAGTACTCATCTTTACTACAGGAGAAAATATTTCTGTGAAGTCGACACCGGCTCTCTGCTGAAAATCTTTGACAACTAATCTGGCCTTGTATCGCTTCTTACCGTCATGCTCTTCCTTTAGCCTGTAAACCTACTTGTTTGATAGTGCTTTCTTACCTTGGGGCAGATCCACCAGATTCTATATCTGATTCTGCTCCAATGACTTCATCTTGTCATCCATGGCAAATTCCCACTCCTTGGCGTCAATCTGTAATGCTTCCTAAAAGCATTCAGGTTCACCACTATCTGTGAGCAGCAAATAGCTAAGAGTCCCATCATATCGCTAAGGAGGCTTTTCGTGGGTGGTACGAGTGGATCTTCTTAGCTGTGGAGGGGGTGCCATAACTGTAGTTTCCGTCTCTTGCTCGGACTGAACCTTCTGATCAGAATTTGTAGACTCCTCTTCAGGATCTACAAAGTTTGGCTCCTTAGATTTTTCTTCTAAAACTGGATTCTTCTGTATCTCGTTCTCGTTAAAGATCACGTTTTTGCTTCTAATAATTTTTCTATTTTCTGGATCCCAAAGCCTGTATCCAAATTGATGACCACCATATCCAACGAAGATGCATCTTTTTGATTTGGCGTCTAGTTTACCTCCTTCAGTGGAATCCACATGGATGTATGCGGTACAGCCAAAAATCCGTAGGTGCGCCAAGTCAATCTTCTTCCCTGTCCATGCTTCTTCAGGAATCCCACGTTGTAGCTTTTTAGATGGCCCTCTGTTGATCAAATAGGCAGCAGTACTAATCGTCTCTGCCCAGAATTGTTGTGGCAGTCTAGTATGTATCCTCATACTCCTGGCATGCTCGTTGATCGTCCTATTCATCCTTTCAGCAACTCCGGTTTGCTACGGTGTTTCTGAAACAGTTTTCTCCATAATTATTCCAGCCTCTGCACAGTAATTTTCAAATTCTTTATTGCAGTATTCACTACCGTTGTCGGATCTTAGGCACTTCAACCTCTTCCCTGTCTCGAGTTCAACCGCTGCTTGCCATCTCTGGAAGACACCAAACACCTCTGATTTGTGTCTCAAGAAGAATACCCATAATTTCCTGGTAGCATCATCAATAAAGGTCAGTAAATACTGAGCTCCACCAATTAAAGATACTTGAGTGGGTCTCCACATGTCAGTGTGCACAAGATCAAGCTTTTCCGGCTTTCGAGGTTGACCGTCTTTGTTGAAAGATACTTTCTTCTGTTTTCTAAGAATGCAGTCCTTGCAGAAATCTAGCTAGACCGCCTTAAGACCTTGCAGCTTGCCCATCTGATGCATAGCCACCATGCCTTGATGGCTCATGTTGTTAGAATACCCGCCCATGCCGCAGAAAATTCAAAAAAATTCAGATGGCAGCGGAATCGACATAAGCGGGATCGACGTTCATCTCATGAACGTTGTTTCATGAACCGTTCGTAGATGGGTTAGGATTAAAAACTTTTAATCTAATTAGAAGATCAGATCTTCACCTTGCGCGGGTAGATGATCACCGCAAACTGATGATCGTAGTTTTTGGATGAAGGTTCGCTTGAAGCCGTTCAAGTGCCCGGCCTCTACGGGTATCCACACGAAGCAGAGATCCGATCAAAGCTCTCTTGTCTTCCCGGGGTGCTAGCTCCCTTGCAAAGACTTCTTTTGATGGCTGATCTCCTCTCTTTCTTTCAACTCTTGAATGTGCTTGAAAGGAGGAAGAAGAAGGAGGGATAGAGGAAGAGGAACGAAGCCCCTGCAGCCTTTCTTTTCTTCCCTGCGTTGGAACCAAGGAAGGAGGCCAAGGAGAGGTGCACGCCTCTTCTTCTTTTTCCCTTGGATGATGGCGGCTGAACCAAGGAAAGGGGAGGAGAGGGGGCCACGAATTGGAGAGGGAGAGGGCTTCAATGAATGCCCTAGGTCAGCCCCACGCCTCCTCTTAAATAGCATGTGGAGCTCCTACTTTGTAGGAGCTCCTTGATTAATTCCAAGAGGGGCGCCGGCCCCTCTTCTTTGCCGCACCAAGCAAGGAAAAGGAGGAGGGGTGTGTGCCCCTCCTTCATGGTTAACCTAATCCTCCTCTAAGGAGGATTAGGAAGGTCATTCTTGGTTAGGTCCTAATCTAATTAGGTTTGGACCAAGGGTGAACCAATTTGGGTTTTAATCTAGGTAAGTCCTAATCCAATTAGAACTTGATGAGCCATGACTCAATTGAACCCTTCAATCCTAATCTAATTAGGAGTCATCTTGATTCATTAGATTAATAATTAATTGGGACTTAAGAAGTCCTAATCCCATTAGGATTTATTTAATTCTAGTCCTAATCCAATTAGGACTCTAATTTGAATTCGAAGTCCTAATCCGATTAGGACTCTAGAAATCCTACTTCAAGTAGGAATCCAAATTTAATTCAAAACTCCTAATCTAATTAGGATTATAGAAATCCTACTCCATGTAGGAATCCTAGTCCTACTCCAAATAGGATTCCCAGTCCAAGTAGGAATCCCAGTCCAAGTAGGAATCCCAGTCCTAATCCAATTAGGACTCCAAGAATCCAACTCCAAGTAGGACTCTTGTTTCAAGTCCAATTAATTAATTCCCTTTGTTCCTTCTTTAACTTATTATCAATCGAATTGATTACTTGTGATTCCTAATCACGATTCAACTATCGGATCGGTCAATGCCTCTAGTGTGTGTGACCCCATAGGTTCTACTCTGACTGGTAGTGAGATATATTGTGATCTCTATCACAATATCATTGAAAACTCCTTTCAATGGGTCGGAACGATTCCAACTCTACTCATTAGGGTTTATCGATCATCAAGATAATCCCTATGAGTCCCACCATCCACCAGTGACACCTAGCAGCATGTTGTGGCTACCCAGCAGAATAGAATGATGAACCTCTAGGTGCAGTTATCATGTGATACAGTCCTTCTATCATGGATCCCTACAAGACGGAGGTCATGGATAACTCGTCAAACCCCTTCGTCTGTCATATGTCAAGATTTATTCGATTTAAGTTCGAGAGCAGAGAACTCTTTCTCCACTGTGCAATCTGCCCCGGCCGAGGTCTTACGAACTCAGTCTTATAAATCACATAGGATCTCTCCTTATCTATCAAGGTCGATAGATTCCTTGTAGATGCATACCCTACTCCTACAGTGAACCTACTGCAACCAATCTACACTGCATGGACCCATATGGCTAGAGACTATGTATTTGTGCAGTCAAACTACAATAACCTCACTGTGAGTAGCCGAAGCATCGCAGGTCAAAGGACCAGTCACACTACTGCAACATCAAGCAAGTCACTGACGAGTGGATAGACATCCAAGTGACTTCTTGTGTTGGTCACGCTCAGTACCCTTGTTCTCTAACAAGCACTTGCACAATTGCTCCAGTGTCCCTACACTGTGGACTCAAGACTCGTCCATCAAAGAAAGCAATATGTGCACTAATCTCAGCGGATCAATCACCGTCCTCGTGATGATCCATCGATTAGGAGCAATTCAGAAATTAATCACCAATGACACATGCCTCAAATTCTCAACTCTTGAGAATATGCGTCATCATCTTATTAATTCCTTGGACGATT
Source organism: Phoenix dactylifera (assembly GCF_051530095.1). Classification (NCBI taxonomy): domain Eukaryota; kingdom Viridiplantae; phylum Streptophyta; class Magnoliopsida; order Arecales; family Arecaceae; genus Phoenix; species Phoenix dactylifera. The sequence goes on along the minus strand of NC_143193.1, from coordinate 32,099,594 downwards.
CATGGACACATAAGAACATGAATGAAAAAGATGCCTTTTATTTATTCAATAATAAATAGTCAAGTACAAAATTATGTCCTAGAATAAAATAATGCGTCAGCCAAATTGGCTTCTAGGGCATACTTCTAACAATCTCCCACTTGCACTAAAGCCAATTAGCCATAAATCTAAGCCCCATCTTCTCAAGATGCGTTCTACTTTTCTGCTGAGTTATCTGCTTAGTGAATGGGTCCACCACATTTCCTGTGGAGTCTACTTTTTGATCCTCTACTTATTTCTTTTCGAGGTAGTCGCTTATTAGGTTAAACCTCCGCTTTATGTGCTTCGGTTTCTGGTGAGACCTTTGGCTCCTTAGCTAGTGCTATGGTGCCTTTGTTATTACAGAAGAGTGCTATGGCATCTGATGGCATTACACCTAATTCTGCAATGAACCTTTTAAACCAAAAGGTTTCCACTGCATCCTTAGAGACGGCTTAACATTCAGCTTCTAAGGTAGAATCTACAATGATTGGTTGTTTGGAACTCTTCCAATTTACTAAACCATTATTGCACATATTCTGATGTAGACTTTCTATCATCAATATGTGTGCATCCTTCTACCTTCAACTCTGATTTTCTTCCAAAGACCAAGAATAAATCTTTAGTTCTTCTTAAGTACTTAAGAATATTCTTCACAGTTATCCAGTGCTTCTTGCTTGGATTTGACTGATATATGCTCGTGACACTCACAGCATATACTATATCATTTCACGTACATAGCATGGTATACATGAGGCTCCCTATCGCCGAAGCATAAGGGATCTTGCTCAGCCTGAATCTCTTCAGATGTGTTAAGGCACATCTTCTTGGAGAGATTTATCCCATGCCTAAGGGGTAATAATCTCCTTTTAGAGGTTTCCATGCCGAACCTCTTCAGCACTCCCTCTATATACATATTCTATGACAGGACAAGCATCCTTTTAGATCTATCTTTATAGACCTTTATTCCCAAAATATAGTATGCTTCCCCAAGGTCTTTCATGGAGAACTCTTTTAACAACCAGACCTTGACCGAGGTTAGCATGGGAATATCATTTCCTATCAGGAGGATGTCGTCCACGTACAGTACGAGAAATACAACAGCGCTCCCACAAACCTTTTTGTAAACATACGGTTTCTCTTCGTTTTTGATGAAATCAAACGTTTTGATTGCGTCATCGAAACGAGTGTTCCAACTCCGAGATGCTTGCTTTAGTCCATAGATGGACCTTTGCAGCTTGCAGACCTTGTGATCTCCATCACTGGAAGTGAAACCCAAAGGCTGTTCCATATAGATATCTTCATTAAGATATCCATTCAGGAATGCAGTTTTCACATCCATCTGCCAGATTTCATAATCATGAAATGCTGCAATGGCAAGCAATGTTCGGATGAATTTTAACATGGCTACAGGTGAAAAAGTCTCCTGATAGTCAATGCCTTCGCGTTGACTATACCCTTTCGCCACTAGCCTTGCTTTATAGGTCTCTACCTTTCCATCTGAACCTATCTTCCTTTTGTAGATCCATTTGCATCCAATAGGTACAATACCTTCTGGTGGATCTACTAGGGTCCAGACTTGGTTGGAATGCATGGAGTCTAACTCCAACTATTTCTCGGAATCGATATCAGATATCGCCTCGTCATAGGTTTTGGGATCCTGTATGTGATCCCTATCTCCCACTAGGAACATTTCCTCGGTATCCTCTTCTAGTATACCTTACTAGATCTGCGAGGTGATTGAGGGACATCGTGTACTGGCTTAATATAAATAGGTTCTATAGGCACAATGGTTCGTTGCTATTTAGAGACTTTCTCTTCAAGCTCAATTTTCCTCCCACTGTCTTTGTCAAGGATAAACTATTTCCATGAAGATAGCATCTAGGCTCACAAACACTTTGTGATCCTTTGGGACGAAAAGTCGTATCCTAATGACTCTTTAGGATATCCTATAAAACGAGCATTAATTGTCCTATCCTCTAGCTTGTCTGCCTGTAGTCGCTTGACATGGCCCGGACATCCCCAAATCTTTGAGATGACCAAGACTTGGTTTCTTACCATGTCATATCTCATATGGTGTGGTAGGAACGGACTTTAGAGGAAACTCTATTCAATAAGTAAATAGCTGAAAATAAGGCATCTATCTAAAGAAACAAGGGTAAATTAGTGAAGCTCATCATGGACCGGACTATATCCAATAGAGTCCGATTTTTCCTCTCTGACACTCCATTGAGCTGAGGTGTACTAGGAGGAGTCCATTATGAAACTATACCATTCTCCTTGAGATAATCACGAAACTCTCTATTAAGGTGTTCACCTCCTCGATCTGATCGAAGAACCTTAATGAGTTTTTCTATTTATTTTTCTACTTCATATCTTAACTCTTTGAAACTTTCAAAAGTTTCAGATTTGTGTGTCATACACATATCCATACCGTGAGTAATCATCGGTAAATGAAGTAAAAATTACAACCCCTAGCTTGCACATCGAATGGGCCACACATATCAGTGTGTACTAGGGTAAGTATTTCATTGGACCACCCTGTGTCCTACAAAGGATAATTTGGCCATCTTTCCTTGAAGGCAGAATTAACAAATCGAATATGACTCGAAAGTCAATGAGCCCAAAAGTTCATCTTTCTCCAATTTGTTTATTCTGTCTTCTCCTATATGGCCAAGCCTGAGGTGCCACAAATACTTTAGATTTATCTCATTTCTAGATCTATTAGATCCTATGGTATTCACTGTTTGCTCAGATACATTCACAGATACATCCATATGTATGTTATAGAGACTGTCAATCATAAAACCACGTTGAATCAATTTATTTCTTAAATAAATGGAACAGTAGTCTTATAAAAATCTTTCTGTGCTAAACAAGATACAGAAATCAAATTTCTGCTAGCAACAGGTAACAGTCCCTAAGTATCCTGAGCATATCTGACATACCTTCTGAAGGTCTGTCACCCTTCATGTTTTTATGCTTTCCATGTATGTAGGACAGTTCCTCTTCCAATGGCCGTCCATGATGCAAATGAAAATATTTTTCCTTGCAATTGGCATTTTTCTTGGAACTTCCTTACTTGGCGTTTTCTCAGTCTTCTGCTTCTTCGCAGGCTTCTTCTTCTTCCAAATAGACTCTCTCTTGGAATTAGAAACCAACTCGACAGCGAGAACGATGCCCTTTGAACTCTTCAAGGTCCCTAAGGTAGTTACCAATTTATTTAATAATTCTGTTTTGGTGCATATAATCTTGTTCATATGATAATTTACTATAAACTGTTCATATGAAGCTAGAAGGGATTGTGGGATCAAATCTGTTTGCAATTCCTTGTGCATGGTCATGCCGAGCTTCTCAAGCTTCTCTAAGTCCTTTATCATGGTCAAACCATGATCATGGATAGACTGCCCATCACGCATCTTGGCCTTGAAGAGCCTCTTGGACATTCAAACCAAGCTGCGTGACTCTGATCACCATACAACTCTTGCAGGTGTTTTAATGTGTCCTTGGCAATCTTCATGTTCTCATGCTGGCATTATAATTTATTGGACATGGATGCCATTATGTAGCACCTAACTTTATTGTCATCGTTCGTCCACTTGGCATGCATCTTACGCTGATCAGTGATCGGACAGATTGGTAATACAGGGATTCCATGGTCTAGCTCATACCCTAATTTCTCACAATTCAAAACTATTTTGAAATTTGCTGAGCCAGTCTTTATAATTGGGTTTGGTCAAACGGTTGTTCTATAGGATATGAGTTAAAAATCTAGAAGCTGACATTATAATCCTCATAGAGTAAAGATTCTAGTTAGAATTTTGTACTTGATCCTTATTTGTTCTAGGGTCTTTTAGAACAAATGTACCTCCCACTATTTTCTCGAATTCCTCACACTCCCCTGGTAGGAAAACGGAAATCCTACGCGACTAGGGTTTCTAGTAGGTACTGCGGTCTCACCAATCTAAATGGCACCTCACCTAACAGTTATTGGTGACACATAGATGGATGAGTGTACAACTCTTGTACAATGCTTCTCAAGCATGTTGCAGTGCAACTTGGTCTCTAAGCCATGTAGACCTCACCTAACAGTTATTGGTCCCATTTCTTAGTTAAGTCAGACCCACCGTATAACCGTAGGAATAAAGTCGTCATTGGGTCCTCACCTAACAGTTATTGGTGTCCAACCCCACCTTTACCCTACAACATCTCATGTCTATAGAGAGGTCCAGCCCCCCGATGCAACTTGACCACTGTATCCAGCCGAGACAAATCAACATCAGAAAGACCTTAGCAGCTCTACTACAGTGGAAGACCTATTGACTTAATATTGGTTAATCAGGTCTTAGTGTTTGCAACTTGAGCTCTTCATAAGAGGTAATCGAACAATTGGCCAGGTAAGCAGGTGGGAGGCTCCCCTTACTCAGAGAGTAAGGTCCTAATTAAGTAACCACCTTTTATGCTTTCCTAGACACCAATTAGATCAATTAATCTAATATGACTTGCTCATGTCGGTTCACTCTCGACTTGATTGAGGAGGTTTTAATTTAGGTCTTAATTGGGTTTGCTACATCACATGTAAACCTATCTACCCGACTCTCATTCACATCACATGCAAACGGCACATTGCAGGCAGTTATAATCGCAGCAGTAATTAAAGCTAAACTTTAAATGGGTGATGATCATGGATTCTAATTAGGTCGTATTACAAGCACATGCACATCAATCGATCAATTGGTCTTCAACTCTTGAATTGGTTCCAAGCCTCCTTGATTCGATCCTTGATCAACTCTTGATCCCATCGCCATCAACCGCTTAGATCGCCGTTCATCTCATGCTTTGTCTTCAACTTGATCGTTGACGTACATCACATCACAGAAATACAACCAGATGTAAAATAAAAATAATAATAAATTATATCCCCTTTTAGGAGGCACGCAGGCCTCTCAAAACATCAAATAAGATGCATGCAAGCATCTGAAAAATTACATGATATTACAGATCACATCGCAGGTCATTACATTTGATACCAAAAGGGTTTGAATCCTATGATCATCACCACATGCAACAATTATAATTTTCAGATCTGAAATCTAATTGATTATCTCATGACATAGGTTGCTGATCATGCTAATCATGATTCTAAACTTTGTAATCCCATTAACAATGCAATTAGAATCATCTTTTTATCACATAAAAATCAGCATGCAAAAATCAGCATCCTAGAAAAAATCTGCATGCAGAAAATTTTCAGCATGCATAATCATTTAAATTTCAGATCTAATAAGCCTATGAATAATTAATCCTTACCTTAATCTACGAAGCCTAGGCTCTGATACCACTGTTAGAATACCCGCCCATGCCGCAGAAAATTCAAAAAAATTCAGATGGCAGCGGAATCGACATAAGCGGGATCGACGTTCATCTCATGAACGTTGTTTCATGAACCGTTCGTAGATGGGTTAGGATTAAAAACTTTTAATCTAATTAGAAGATCAGATCTTCACCTTGCGCGGGTAGATGATCACCGCAAACTGATGATCGTGGTTTTTGGATGAAGGTTCGCTTGAAGCCGTTCAAGTGCCCGGCCTCTACGGGTATCCACACGAAGCAGAGATCCGATCAAAGCTCTCTTGTCTTCCCGGGGTGCTAGCTCCCTTGCAAAGACTTCTTTTGATGGCTGATCTCCTCTCTTTCTTTCAACTCTTGAATGTGCTTGAAAGGAGGAAGAAGAAGGAGGGATAGAGGAAGAGGAACGAAGCCCCTGCAGCCTTTCTTTTCTTCCCTGCGTTGGAACCAAGGAAGGAGGCCAAGGAGAGGTGCACGCCTCTTCTTCTTTTTCCCTTGGATGATGGCGGCTGAACCAAGGAAAGGAGAGGAGAGGGGGCCACGAATTGGAGAGGGAGAGGGCTTCAATGAATGCCCTAGGTCAGCCCCACGCCTCCTCTTAAATAGCATGTGGAGCTCCTACTTTGTAGGAGCTCCTTGATTAATTCCAAGAGGGGCGCCGGCCCCTCTTCTTTGCCGCACCAAGCAAGGAAAAGGAGGAGGGGCGTGTGCCCCTCCTTCATGGTTAACCTAATCCTCCTTCATGGTTAACCTAAGGAGGATTAGGAAGGTCATTCTTGGTTAGGTCCTAATCTAATTAGGTTTGGACCAAGGGTGAACCAATTTGGGTTTTAATCTAGGTAAGTCCTAATCCAATTAGAACTTGATGAGCCATGACTCAATTGAACCCTTCAATCCTAATCTAATTAGGAGTCATCTTGATTCATTAGATTAATAATTAATTGGGACTTAAGAAGTCCTAATCCCATTAGGATTTATTTAATTCTAGTCCTAATCCAATTAGGACTCTAATTTGAATTCGAAGTCCTAATCCGATTAGGACTCTAGAAATCCTACTTCAAGTAGGAATCCAAATTTAATTCAAAACTCCTAATCTAATTAGGATTATAGGAATCCTACTCCATGTAGGAATCCTAGTCCTACTCCAAATAGGATTCCCAGTCCAAGTAGGAATCCCAGTCCAAGTAGGAATCCCAGTCCTAATCCAATTAGGACTCCAAGAATCCAACTCCAAGTAGGACTCTTGTTTCAAGTCCAATTAATTAATTCCCTTTGTTCCTTCTTCAACTTATTATCAATCGAATTGATTACTTGTGATTCCTAATCACGATTCAACTATCGGATCGGTCAATGCCTCTAGTGTGTGTGACCCCATAGGTTCTACTCTGACTGGTAGTGAGATATATTGTGATCTCTATCACAATATCATTGAAAACTCCTTTCAATGGGTCGGAACGATTCCAACTCTACTCATTAGGGTTTATCGATCATCAAGATAATCCCTATGAGTCCCACCATCCACCAGTGACACCTAGCAGCATGTAGTGGCTACCCAGCAAAATAGAATGATGAACCTCTAGGTGCAGTTATCATGTGATACAGTCCTTCTATCGTGGATCACTACAAGACGGAGGTCATGGATAACTCGTCAAACCCCTTCGTCTGTCATATGTCAAGATTTATTCGACTTAAGTTCGAGAGCAGAGAACTCTTTCTCCACTGTGCAATCTGCCCCGGCCGAGGTCTTACGAACTCAGTCTTATAAATCACATAGGATCTCTCCTTATCTATCAAGGTCGATAGATTCCTTGTAGATGCATACCCTACTCCTACAGTGAACCTACTGCAACCAATCTACACTGCATGGACCCATATGGCTAGAGACCATGTATTTGTGCAGTCAAACTACAATAACCTCACTGTGGTAGCCGAAGCATCGCAGGTCAAAGGACCAGTCACACTACTGCAACATCAAGCAAGTCACTGACGAGTGGATAGACATCCAAGTGACTTCTTGTGTTGGTCACGCTCAGTACCCTTGTTCTCTAACAAGCACTTGCACAATTGCTCCAGTGTCCCTACACTGTGGACTCAAGACTCGTCCATCAAAGAAAGCAATATGTGCACTAATCTCAGCGGATCAATCACCGTCCTCGTGATGATCCATCGATCAGGAGCAATTCAGGAATTAATCACCAATGACACATGCCTCAAATTCTCAACTCTTGAGAATATGCGTCATCATCTTATTCAATAAGAACATGAATGAAAAAGATGCCTTTTATTTATTCAATAATAAATAGTCAAGTACAAAATTATGTCCTAGAATAAAATAATGCGTCAGCCAAATTGGCTTCTAGGGCATACTTCTAACACATGTGTCCAAGTCGGTGGTGCCACACCTTGGCATCCACATCTGTAGCTGCAACAGCAATAGAGTTTTGCGTGCCATTGATAACATAGAGAGTCTCAACCCTTATTCCACTAGCCACCGTCTGCGAGCTTCTTGAGATCTTCCACTGGTCATCCGTGAAAGTTGTCCTGTACCCATCGCTCGCTAACTGTCCAACAAAAATCAAATTCCTTTGTAGCTGAGGTATATGCCTCACGTCCTTTAACTCTAGTGAAGTACCACCATTGATCTTCACTTTCGTGCTTTCCTTTCCTTTGATATTGCAAGGCTCTCTATCCCCTAGGTAGACTATGCCGAAGTCACCAATCTGATATCCTCTAAAAAATTTCTTTTGGGATGTAGCATGGAAGGACGCGCCCGAGTCTATCACCCAAGACTCATCACTGGTAGATAAAGATAGGACTAGGGCATCAGAATCACTGCCTTCAGCGAGATTGGCCGAATCTCCGCTGATTTCTTCAATGTGGTCGCCTTGCTTCCCTTTAAGAGCTTTGCAGTCCCTCCTTAAGTGCCCTTTCTTGCCGCAGTTCCAGTATGCTGCCTCCTTGTCTTGAGGTGGTCGAGATCTATCTTTTCTCGACTTCGAGCCGCTTCAATGTCGATCGTCCTTCTTTTGCGATCTACCACGCTCATATATGTTCAATGCGCTCCCTGAAGATTCTGTAACACCTGTGAACTTTCTCCTTGCTTCTTCACTCAAAAGCACTAAGATTACGTCATCAAATTTCAGCTTACCCGTCGGCGACAAGTTGCTCACTGCCATCATCAGGCCTTCCCAGCTATCTGATAATCCAGACAGAATCAGCAACACCCTAATCTCATCGTCGAAACTAATCTCTACTGATTCCAACTGAGTTGTGAGTCTGTTGAAGTCGTTGAGGTACTCGGCCACGCTACCGCCGTTATTCATGCGCAGATTGAACAGCCTCTTCATAAGAAAGACCTTGTTTGATACCAATGGTTTTTCGTACATCTTTGACAATGTTGCCATCAAATCTATCGTCGATTTTTCATTTTTTATGTTGAACGCAACCTGTGGAGAGAGAGTTAATCTGATTGTGCCGAGCGCCTTCCGATCGAGGACTTTCCAATCCGCGTCGGACATCTTTTCTGATTTCTTTGCCTTTCCTCCGAGAGGTAAATAGAGATCCTTCTGGTAAAGGTAATCCTCTATTTGCATCTTCCAGAATCCAATGTTCGCACCATTAAACTTCTCGATCTACATCTTGCCTTTGCTCACCATGTGTAACGAACCTCGCTCTGATACCAGTTGTTGGAAGCAGCAGTATACTCTGATACCACTTGTTCGAAGATGAACAAACAAGAAGAGCCCAAAATCTCCAGCAGGCTTTGACCACTTGTTCGGGAGGACAATCCTAATGTGAAACTGCAGGATTTTACACCTTGTACGAGATGAAAAACAATACGAAACAAACCACTATGGAAGACAATTAACAAGACACATCAGAATTTACCGAGGTTCGACAAAACTTGCCTACGTCCTCAAAACCGTCCGATTCTATTGCAGTAGAACAATTACAATGGAGAACACAATTCCGAGTCAAAAATCGATTGCTCGAACAATGGAGAAACAAACTTCTTTCTTTTACAAGAGAAAAATCTTCCTCTCAATCTCTCATGTTTTTATGTCTTTCTCTCTCTCGGTTTGTAACCCTAGCCATCACAACCATTCATATTTTTCAGAGTCTTTTGGCCACGAATTTATATCCTTGGGATCCCAAAAATAGCACTCCTTCTGCCCGTTTCAGTAAATTTTTGAAAATCCCGTCCGACCTGGTGTCGACTCCTACAGTGCTCGAGTCGACTCCCTGACATCGAGTTGACTCCATCGCAATGCGAGTCAACTCTCTCTCAGACGAAACAGAAATAGAAACGTCTGAAATCTGGATAAAGCTCGAGTCGACTTCGGCACGGTGCGAGTCGACTCCAGCACGACGCGAGTCGACTCCATCGCAGAGCGAGTTGACTCTCTCAGACAAGACAGAAACATTCAAAATCTGGACCAATCTCGAGTCGCCTCCGACAAAGTACGAGTCGACTCCGGCACAGTGCGTCGACTCCTGAATTGCTGGGGTCGACTCCTGAATTGCTGGGGTCGACTCCACTGCTGTTAAAACCTGTAGAAGCTTTCTACATGCAATATTTTGATCTGGAATGCATCCACATACAATCTAAAACACTTTGGGTCTCCACACACTCCAACACTTGTGTCCCTTCATATTTGAAAGAACTGTTTAGTATTCATTAAGCTAACAGCAAGGTGCTAGTTTTGTTTGTAAAAATTTTCTTGTGATTTTTAAGGGTTTTGGACAAGTTTCAAAGGGAATTTTGAAACTTAGGGAAGGGACCTGACCGCATCTTGAAACTGGGTTGTTGTATGAGCTTGGGGATTAGCTCAGGGTATTTATTTGTTAGTGGTAAATTGATGGATTGTTGTATTAGAATATAATTAGTGGATTGGAATTCTCAAGAAGGTTTCCTTGGGAAGAGAATGCAAGAGTTGAGTTTGGCTCTGAACCTTCATAAAAGTCCCTATGTTTGTGGTAAGCCTAATTTACTTGCTTATCTTCATCTATTTACTTCTAATTGCCTTCATTATATTTACGTATTGATTAAATTTTCAGTTAGTTGTGCTTATCTATTGCTTCTTATTTTCTTACCACTGCACTTTATCACACATCCACCATAACTTATGTTAAACTCTAGAAGAACCCGATTTATCCACCCTCTTAGGTTGAATATCTGGGCAACAAACTGGTTTGGAATGGATGCGATGTTTGCTCTCTAGTCTAACTATGTTTATATACATTTAGGATCTAGTTTTCTTTTAGACCTAGTTAGTATAGCGATCACTAGTACATGCTGATCGATTGCATGCTTATTTAGGAATTAGTTCTGATGGGGGGCAAAATGGATCATCCAATTTTTTGGCATAAGTCACTCAATTTTGGCCGAGCCGAGCTCAGAAGGCCGAACCCAGAAGGCCGAGCTCAGGAGGCCAACTCCAAAAAGCCGAGCTCAGAATGCCAAACCCAGAAGGCCGAGCCTAGAAGGCCAACCCAGAAGGCCGAGCTTAGGAGGCCGAGCCCAGCAGGCCGAGCTCAAGAGGCCGACCCTAGGAGGCCGAGCTCAGGAGGCCAAACCCAGAAGGCGGAGCTCAAAAGGCCAACCCAGAAGTCCGAGCTTAGAAGGCCAAATCCAGAAGGCCGAGCTCAGAGGACTGACCCCAGAAGGCCGTGTTAGATATATGCTCTAGAAGCCAATAAGGCTAACACATTATTAATTCTGGAACATAATTTTGTACTTGACTATTTATTATAGAATAAATAAAAGGCATCTTTTTCATTCATATTGTTTATGTGTCTATGAATCGTCCAAGGAATTAATAAGAGGATGATGCATATTCTCAAGGATTGAGAATTTGAGCTATGTATCATTGGTGATTAATTTCTAAATGCTCCTGATCGATGGATCATCACGAGGACGGTGATCGATCCGATAAGATCAGTGCACACATCACTTTCATTACGGATGGACGAGACTCCACAGTGTAGGGACACTGAAGTGATAAGTGCAGGTGCTTGTTAGAGAACAAGGGTACTGAGCGTGACCAAGACAAGAAGTCACTTGGATGTCTATCCACTCGTCAGTGATTTGCTTGATGTTGCAGTAGTGTGACTGTGTTGGGAATTGTATCCTAAATGTCGATCATCAGCATATTGATGATTGAATTTTGTAAATGAATTGACAAATTAATAAAGTATTATTTGGCATTGTTCATCATTTCATCTTCAAATGAACTCTTATATGATGAAGTCCTTAGGACTTATGATAAAGGAGGATTTATCTTTGAGTCCTTAAACTTGTTCGCGACCAAATGATATGTTGTTACTAGGACGACAACATTATCGAGATTAGGTCGTTGTGTGACATAAACGTTGGTTGTCCTCTTAACCAAGGAGTGTGGAACACTGGTATGCCATACAGGTGAAGTGTAGGAGTACATTTCACTGAACGTGACCAATTTCGAAACGCTCTACTGTCAAGAGATGTTCCGAGTGGATATGGGTATAAGTTTGGCCTTCTGACCTGAGATCGCAACCTGTGACTAGCAAGCAACTCACTGTACTTTGGTACCGGACTACCTGAATTTCTAATTCAGTGACGGAAGGTCACTGGGTGCAGTCAAGTACTTGCGTAGTCAGTTGTGAGTCGAGATGGAATTGACCCCTCCTAGAAACAGGAGATAATGTCTTGTGATTAATTTAGCAAAACCTTGGCCAGGGTAATCCCAGTGAGGAGTCACGGGATATCTAAAGTTAATCACAAAATGGATGTACTAATTATAGGGTTGACAGTGAGCTTTAAGTCATCCTGGCATTAGGAGTCAAAGGGATTGAATTATACAGTAACCATAGTCCAGGATTTCAGAATATTTGCTTCGCATATATTCGGCCTATCCGGACGTCGGGTACCATTGCTAGATGGTCACATCGATTAGTATAGGAAGATGTTCCTATACTACCGGCTTAGGTTCGAACCTATGAGGTCACACGCATAGAAGTTTCTAGGTTGATCAAATGGCTGATTGATGATTAAGAATCATTAAGGGGTAATTTGGTTTTGTTTTGTGCCCCCATGTCCCTCCCGTGTGACGGCATGGGGACGTAAAAAAGGGGATCCTCGATTGACAAATTATCCTAAGCAAAAGTTGCATTAAAATAATTATTGAATTATTGAAGGATTAATTAGCAATTAGATTGCTAATGAACTCAATTTGATTGAGTAATTGGGCTTAGGTTGAGCCAAATTGAATAGGATTCAATTTGGGCTGCATCAGGGTTGACCTAATTGGATTGGGTTCAACCCAAGTAGATTGAGCTTGACCCAATTGATGGAACTTGACCCAATTGATGGGACTTGACCCAATTGATGGGACTTGACCCAATTGGATTGGGCTTGATCCAAATCAATTAGAAGACCTTATTTGATGAGGATTATGAGTCCAAATAATCAGAATTGGATAAGGAGAAGAATTCCTAAATTTTAGGAACCCATCCTTATCTTCTTGGAGAAGAATGACATCTTAATTTATCCCCAATATTTTTTATGCCTATCCTCTTTATTTTTGGCCAAAAATTGGCGTGAGAAGAGAGGAGGTGTGGGGCTATATTTTCTATACCTTAAATCTTTCTAGAAAGATTTAGATGAATTTCCTAATTTGTAGGGATTGCATGGCGCATGAAATAGGGTGGTCTGCGGCTGAACTTTGGATGCATGAATTCCTATCCTTTAGGGATCCAAAATATATAAAATTTGGATATGTTTATCTTCTCTTAGCTGCCAAACCACCAGAATTTTTTGGGAATTTTATCAGCCAAATTAGTTGGCTAAATTAGGTGAGGTGGTCTTTGGCTATAAAAGACCCCCATGCCTTGGGTTCAATATATACCATATTTAGAGGTTTCAAAAAATTCTGAAAAAATTCTGTGAGGGCCTCCATCCCTTCTTCTCCTTCTTCCTCACGTCCATCCTCCATCTCCTTGAAGAACAATTAAAGGTCGAGTGTTTAGAAGGAGAAAGCTTCAGCCATTGCAACGTTCCTGCGCGAGCTAGCACTCCCGCAGAAGACGATCCACCTAGGGCTTCGCGTGTACTTCTCATAGAGGCCATTCGTGTGCATGGCTGCGAAGTCAAGAATCAGATCCATAAGTTTCTTCTATCATAAAAGGTATTAATCCCACATCAATATTTTATTTTGGAGTCAGGGTCTAGGTCTGATTTCCCAAGATTTTACCCTCCTTTGGGGCTCCTCACGGAGTTATCTCCAGAATCCATTCGATGGATATTCGGAGATTAATCGGAATAGAGTGTTTACCTTTCAGATCTGATAGTTAATCATGCATGAATATTTTAGCATAATTGTTTAAATGATTCCGGCATAATCCTATGTGTTCTTAAGGTGCTGATTTCTAGATTTGATCTTGTAAGCATGCATGAATTAAATTATTTGATTTGGTTTTTTCGCTGTATTTTAAAACTTAAAAAGAACTACGTATGGCTTGATCCCCCTTATGAAGAGGTACGTAGGCAACCCGATCAGGTTCAGCCATGATTTTTATAAAAAAAAAAAATTCAACATGCTTAATACCGAAGAACCTAGGAATCACTTTCAGTGGTATCAGAGCCAGGTTCATGTTTAAACTTTTATGTTTTAATTTTTGTAATTAAATCTAAAATCATGAGCTTGCTTAGATTAGATCTAAAGTATTTTTATGATTGATTTAATTGCTGATTATGCATGATTAACTAGATCTGAAATTTTGGATGTATATGATGCATGTTTGTGTTAAGATTTGTAACATAAATAAATCTGAAATCATAATATTGTTTAGATTAGATCTAAATAAAATTTATGATTTATATGATCACTGATTTTAATGAACAAATCAGATCTGAAAATAAAAGTGAAAAAACAAATACATAAGATTTATGTTGTTTGTATTAATTCATGTTGTTATGTATATGTGATGCATGAACATAAAATATAATGACTTAAACATGAATTATATCTGATTACATATGATTAATTACAAAAACTCAGATCTGAAAATATATTTTAAGAACTGAAAGATTGTAATTAATATGTAATTAAAAAGAAATATGCAATGATCAAAACTTTCATAAGTCTAAACTTAATTGAGAATTAAGTGTTATGAAATAGAATTGTAACTCAATTAATTGACATTACATAATTCTTTGGACATATGGGTTAGCTTGAATCAAGTTCCTAGGATTGGGTTAGACCTAAGGTTAGAATCATATATGGACAAATAGAATTAATTGATCAAATCTAATTAAGTAGTAACTAGATTAGGTCAAGAAAATTCTAGGTCAATTTACAATAGTTGTAGATGGATCAAGTCCATGTCTTTGATTAGACCAAGATGGAACTTGATTTAGGCTCAGAGGTGTAGCCCGAGTCATTTGAGTAATCAAATCAAAATTGATTAACCAGTCGGTGTCTAAGGTAAGTTTGGCAGTTTTGACCGGTGGTTTTTAATTGGGAGCTACTCGCACTGATTCGTCTTTGTCAAGTTAATGGCATATCCCTTCCACCGATCTCACTTACCTGGCCGACATGGTCAATCACATTTTGATTGGATCACTTAATGATTCAAGTTAGCCCATGCCTATAAGAAAAATTAGTTTGACTGATTTAGGTGCCTCCTTAACCGGTTTGAGTCTAATCTGATTTGGTGAAGTCAGTGGGAGAAATTAGACTAACCGGATCTTCTCATCTATCCTAATTATGAAATCCTCTAAAACTATTAGATCCTTAAAATGAAATGGTTATGGGGATAACTAGGTCATAGCCTCTCATTAAGTTGGGTGATAATGGGTCCAATGTTTTGATAATTATTGGAGGCGCCACACGCCTAGTACTTATCAAGCATTGAAATTGTCATTCAATATATGATGAGTTAAGTGTACCTTCAATAGGCGGTCAGGTGTGCCGAGCCACACTCGGGCTTGGTCGTCTATTAGTTGATTAGACTTAACCCTATCATTTAATGGTTGGACCTGACTAGGATATTCGGTGGAGGCGCCACACGCCTGCCGAAGAACCTAGAGCAAAATCATCACTAGAAGTTGCTTGGTGAAGCAATTGGTTAAGAACCTACCAATAGGTGCATATGGGTTAGCCGAGCCACACTCGGGCCTATATGCGATCTATTGGGTTCTAGTGCCTACTAAAGAATTAGGAGTAATTTTTCGAATTGGAGGTAGAGGCTACCAATTTGTATAAAATAGTGGGAGTACCTTTAGACTAAAGTCCAAGTCTATTGAGTTTAGTCAATTCATATACTAATAGCCAAATTTTCTTTTTATGCAGAAATGGCCACTAATTTGTCACTTCGCTCATTGTTGGACAATGACAAGTTGACTGGTCCAAATTTCAATAATTGGCATAGGAAACTAAAAATAGTGCTAGAGCATGAGAGGATCCTTTATGTGATAACAGATCAAGCACCTGAGCAGCCCGCTGCTAATGCATCAAGATCGGCCAGAGACACTTATCAGAAGTGGTTCAGTGACCGGATCACTGTTCGATGCATCATGTTGGCAGCAATGAGTGATGAGTTTAGTAGGCGTTTTGAGAATATGCAGCCGGAAGATATCATTCAAGTGTTGAATGAATCATTCGGCGTTCCTGACGACGTTGAGAGGCACAAAACTAGTTGTGCCATCTTCAGCGCCCGAATGAAAGATGGGACCTCGGTAACTGATCATGTACTGTACATGATTGAGTTGATCGAGCGTCTAAGCTCTCTTGGCTTTCCCCTTCATGATCAATTGGGGAAGGATGCCATACTAAACTCATTGCTTGGATCATACCGTCCTTTTCTCACTTATTTTCGTATGACGAAACCTGTAGTGAATTATCACCAATTGTTGGGGTTACTACAGACGTTTGAGAATGATCACCAACTTCTTAAGAAGACGGTGAACTTAGTGGGAGGTTCATCCAAGGGTCGCCCCTTTAAGAAAGGAAAAAAGAAAAATAAAATCCAAAAGAAACAGGTGCACCATGCTCAGCCTAGTCTAGAAAAAGAATAAAAAGGCTGATCAGAGCAAGGCGGAGTGCTTTTTCTGCAAGAAGCAAGGATAT
Source organism: Phoenix dactylifera (assembly GCF_051530095.1). Lineage (NCBI taxonomy): Eukaryota > Viridiplantae > Streptophyta > Magnoliopsida > Arecales > Arecaceae > Phoenix > Phoenix dactylifera. The sequence continues at coordinate 32,083,119 of NC_143193.1, read as the reverse complement.
TGGAAGAGGAACTGTCCTCTTTACATTGCATCCCTTGATCCGAACCGGCTTAAAAAAAGTGGGCAATCAGTTGCCAATCAAGGTACTTATATGATAACACCTTGCAATTTTTCTATTTGTGATAATTCGACCTGGGTATTGGATACCGGTAGTCCTTTTAATATTTGCAATTCGTTGCAGGGGCTACAAGTCAGTGAGAGGTTTGAAGAAGGAGAAAGGTTCCTGAATGTTGGAGATGGAAGATCAGTTCCAGTTCTAACTTTAGGAATTTTTAAACTTGAATTCAGCTCTCATGTAAATGTCCTTAGTGATTGTCACTATTATCCAAGTTTTTTATCGAATGTCATTTCTGTAGGCCTTTTGGCCAAAAATGGTTATGAAATATCAATAAAAAAGGATTATTGCAATATCATTTGGAATGGTGCTGCTGTAATGAATGGAACTCTGAGTATAATGGCATTTACATTTTGTCACAGCATGTTCATGTAATGTACAAGTCCAATAAGCGCCCTAGAATAGATAATGTCACGGATGTCTACCTTTGGCATCATAGGCTAGGACATATTAACAAGAACAGGATGAACAGGTTAAGTAAAGAGGAAATCCTCGATGTTAATGATTGTGAATCATTGACAACCTGTGAATCATGCCTTCTTGGTAAAATGACCAAATCACCTTTTACCGAAAAAGGTGAACGAGCCCGTGACTTATTGACCCTTGTACATTCTGATGTATGTGGGCCAATGAGCATAAATGCTAGAGGTAGGTATTCATATTTCATTACGTTTACAGACGACCTTTCTAGGTATGGTTATGTCTATTTAATGAGACATAAATCTGAATCATTTGAAATGTTCAAATTATATCGTAATGAAGTAGAAAAACAAACTGGAAAGAGTATTAAAACTCTTCGATCAGATCGAGGAGGTGAATACCTCACCAGTGAGTTTTTGACATATCTAGGAGAAAATAGGATTCTCTCTCAATGGACTCCTCCTGGTACACCACAATATAACGGTGTATCAGAAAGGAGAAATCGAACTCTGTTAGACATGGTTCGATCCATGACGGGGTTTGCTGATCTGCCCATATTCTTTTGGGGATATGCTCTTGAGTCAGCCTGCTACATTCTAAACAAGGTTCCAAGTAAGTCTGTAAATAAAACACCACATGAGATGTGGATTAGACGTAAGCCGATGCTCTCTCACCTTAGGGTTTGGGGGTGTCCAGCGTACGTCAAACGTTTGAAGACAGACAAACTTGAACCCAAGTCTGACAAATGTTTCTTTGTTGGTTATCCTAAAGAAACTAAAGGATATTACTTCTACTTTGCTGAAGAACAAAAGTTGTTCGTAAGCAATAGAGCTGTTTTTCTGGAGAAAGAATTCCTTAGTGAAGGAACTAAAAGCTCTAATGTTGAGCTTAGGGAAGTTCAACATGTAGAAGACCCGATACCATCCACTGAACCAATTGAGTCAGATTTGATTAGATCAGATTCAGAACCCATCTTAGATGCACCATTAAGGCGATCAGGTAGAGTACCACGTCAGCCGGATAGATACTACGGTTTCTTGGTCCGAAATGGGGATCCTATCGAACTTGATGAAAATGATGAGGATTCGATCACATATATGGATGCAATGCAGAGGTATGACTCTGATAAATGGCTTGGAGCCATGCAATCCGAAATGGAATCCATGAAGGTCAATGATGTATGGACATTAGTTGACCCACCCGAAGGGATTAAACCCATAAGGTGTAAGTGGATATTCAAAAGGAAACGAGGCGCAAACGAAAAGGTAGAGACCTATAAAGCCCGTCTGGTTGCCAAGGGATATCGTCAACGTTATGGTATTGACTATGACGAGACATTTTCTCCTGTGGCAATGCTCAAGTCCATTCGGATTGTGCTTGCGATAGCAGCACATTTAGACTATGAAATCTGGCAAATGGATGTAAAGACCGCATTTCTAAATGGAGATTTTAAAGAGGAGGTATATATGATACAACCTGAAGGTTTTACATCTACAGATGAGTCTAAGGTGTGCAAGCTACAAAAGTCCATTTATGGATTAAAGCAAGCTTCACGGAGTTGGAATATACGTTTTGATAAGGTAATCAAAACATATGGCTTCATTAAGAATGAAGAGGAATCTTGCATTTATAAATGGGCAAATGATTCAGTTATTATATTTCTTATTTTATATGTGGATGACATTCTTTTAATCGGGAATGACATTCCTGCATTACAAGGAATAAAGGTATGGCTATCATCTCAATTTGCCATGAAGAATTTGGGAGAAGCATCTTACATCCTAGGGATGAAGATCTATAGAGATAGATCTAAAAGATTGCTTGGATTATCACAATCCACATACATTGATACTATACTGAAAAGGTTCAGTATGATTAATTCCAAGAAAGGTTATCTTCCAATGGGCCATGGAATTAACCTCTCTAAAAGTGATTGTCCGACAACCTCTCAAGAAAGAGAGAGTATGGATAGAATTCCATATGCTTCGGCAGTGGGATCTATAATGTATGCCATGACATGTACTAGACCAGACGTGGCATACCTACTAGGAGTAGTGAGCAGATACCAGTCTGATCCAGGTAGCAACCACTGAAAGGTTGTAAAAACCATCCTTAAGTATTTAAGAAATACTAAATATCAGTGGCTTGTCTATGGTGATTCTGACTTAAAACTTGAGGGATATACCGATTCAAGTTTTCAGTTAGATCAAGATGATAGCAAGGGCGTGTCAGGATATATCTTTACTCTTAAGGGTGGGGTCATCTACTGGAAGAGTTCCAAGCAGCATACAGTGGCAGATTCTACATGTGAAGCGGAATACATCGCAGCATCTGATGCAGCCAAGGAAGCCGTATGGTTGCGCAAATTCATCACCGAGCTGGGAGTGGCACCTTCCATTGATGGTTCAGTTCCTATATTTTGTGATAACACTGGAGCCATAGCTCAGGCAAAGGAACCTAAAGCACAACAGCGGACCAAGCATATTCTGCGACGCTATCACCTGGCTCGAGAGATTATAGAACGAGGTGATATTGATCTTCAGAAGATTGACACAAAAGAAAATCTGGCTGACCCATTTACCAAAGTCCTCGGCATCAAAGAGTTCAACGAACACAAGTCGAAGATGGGTATTAGATACTGTGCCGATTGGCTTTAGGCTAAGTGGGAGTGGTTGGGAATTGTATCCTAAATGTCAATCGTCAGCATATTGATGATTGAATTTTGTAAATGAATTGACAAATTAATAAAGTATTATTTGGCATTATTCATCATTTCATCTTCAAATGAACTCTTATATGATGAAGTCCTTAGGACTTATGTTATGATAAAGGAGGATTTATCTTTGAGTCCTTAAACTTGTTCGCGACCAAATGATATGTTGTTACTAGGACGACAACATTATCGAGATTAGGTCGTTGTGTGACATAAATGTTGGTTGTCCTCTTAACCAAGGAGTGTGGGACACTGGTATGCCATACAGGTGAAGTGTAGGAGTACATTTCACTAAACGTGACCAATTTCGAAACGCTCTACTGTCAAGAGATGTTCCGAGTGGATATGGGTATAAGTTTGGCCTTCTGACCTGAGATCGCAACCTGTGACTAGCAAGCAACTCACTGTACTTTGGTACCGGACTACCTGAATTTCTAATTCAGTGACGGAAGGTCACTGGGTGCAGTCAAGTACTTGCGTAGTCAGTTGTGAGTCGAGATGGAAATGACCCCTCCTGGAAACAGGAGATAATGTCTTGTGATTAATTTAGCAAAACCTTGGCCAGGGTAATCCCAGTGAGGAGTCACGGGATATCTAAAGTTAATCACATAATGGATGTACTAATTATAGGGTTGACAGTGAGCTCTAAGTCATTCTGGTATTAGGAGTCAAAAGGATTGAATTATACAGTAACCATAGTCCAGGGTTCCAGAATATTTGCCTCGCATATATTCGGCCTATCCGGACGTCGGGTACCATTGCTAGATGGGCACATCGATTAGTATAGAAAGATGTTCCTATACTACCGGCTTAGGTTCGAACCTATGAGGTCACACGCATAGAAGTTTCTAGGTTGATCAAATGGCTGATTGATGATTAAGAATCATTAAGGGGTAATTTGGTCAATTCGATTGACAAATTATCTTAAACAAAAGTTGTATTAAAATAATTATTAAATTATTGGAGGATTAATTAGCAATTAGATTGCTAATGAACTCAATTTGATTGAGTAATTGGGCTTAGGTTGAGCCAAATTGAATAGGATTCAATTTGGGTTGCATCAGGGTTTGACCTAATTGGATTGGGTTCAACCCAAGTAGATTGAGCTTGACCCAATTGATGGGACTTGACCCAATTGGATTGGGCTTGATCCAAATCAATTAGAAGACCTTATTTGATAAGGATTATGAGTCCAAATAATCAGAATTGGATAAGGAGAAGAATCCCTAAATTTTAGGAACCCATCCTTATCTTCTTGGGGAAGAATGACACCTTAATTTATCCCCAATATTTTCTATGCCTATCCTCTTTATTTTTGGCCAAAAATTGGTGTGAGAAGAGAGGAGGCGTGGGGCTATATTTTCTATAAAAATTGTGCCTTAAATCTTTCTAGAAAGATTTAGATGAATTTCCTAATTTGCAGGGATTGCATGGTGCATGAAATAGGGTGGTCTGCGGCTGAACTTTGGATGCATGAATTTCTATCTTTTAGGGATCCAAAATGCACAAAATTTGAATATGTTTATCTCCTCTTAGCTACCAAACCACCAGAATTTTTTGGAAATTTTATCAGCCAAATTAGTTGGCTAAATTAGGTGTGAGGCGTGGGGTAGTCTTTTGGCTATAAAAGACCCCCATGCCTTAGGTTCAACATATACCATATTTAGAGGTTTCAAAAAATTCTGAAAAAATTCTCTGAGGGCCTCCATCCCTTCTTATCCTTCTTCCTCATGTTCATCCTCCATCTCCTTGAAGAACAATCAAAGGTTGAGTGTTTAGAAGGAGAAAGCTTCAGCCATTGCAACGTTCCTGCGCGAGCTAGCACTCCCGCGGAAGACGATTTACCTAGGGCTTCGCGTGTACTTCTCATAGAGGCCATTCGTGTGCATGGCTGCAAAGTCAAGGATCAGATCTACAAGTTTCTTCTATCATAAAAGGTATTAATCCCACATCAATATTTTATTTTAGAGTCAGGGTCTAGGTCTGATTTTCCGAGGTTTTACCCTCCTTTGAGGCTCCTCACGGAGTTATCTCCAGAATTCATTCGATGGATATTCGGAGATTAATCAGAATAGAGTGTTTACCTTTCAGATCTGATAGTTAATCATGCATGAATATTTTAGCATAATTGTTTAAATGATTCCGACATAATCCTATATGTTCTTAAGGTGCTGATTTCTAGATTTGATCTTGTAAGCATGCATGAATTAAATTGTTTGATTTGGTTTTTTCGCTGCATTTTAAAACTTAAAAAGAACTATGTATGGCTTGATCCCCCTTATGAAGGGGTACGTAGGCAACCCGATCAGGTTCAGCCATGGTTTAAAAAAAAAAAAAATTCAGCATGCTTAATACCGAAGAACCTAGGAATCACTTTCAGACTGGTCCTTTGACCTGCGATGCTTCGGCTACTCACAGTGAGGTTATTGTAGTTTGACTGCACACATACATGGTCTCTAGCCATATGGGTCCATGCAGTGTAGATTGGCTGCAGTAGGTTCACTATAGGAGTAGGGTATGCACCTACAAGGAATCTATCGATCTTGATAGATAAGGAGAGATCCTATGTGATTTATAAGACTGAGTTCGTAAGACCCCGGCTGGGGCAGATTGTACAGTGGAGAAAGAGTTTTCCACTCTCGAGCTTAAGTCGAATAAATCTTGACATATGACGGACGATGGGGTTTGACGAGTTGTCCATGACCTCCGTCCTGTAGGGATCCACGATAGTAGGACTGTATCATACGATAACTGTACCTAGAGGTTCACCATTCTGTTCTACTGGGTAGCCACTACATGCTGCTAGGTGTCACTGGTGGATGGTGGAACTCATAGGGATTGTCTCGATGATCGATAAATCCTAATGAGTAGAGTTGGAATCGTTCCGACCCATTGAAAGGAGTTTTCAATGATATTGTGATAGAGATCACAATATATCTCACTACCAGTCAGAATTGAACCTATGGGGTCACACACACTAGAGGCATTGACCGATCCGATGGTTGAATCATGATTAGGAATCACAAGTAATCAATTCGATTGATAATCAGTTGAAGAAGGAACAATAGGAATTAATTAATTAGACTTAAACACGAATTCTACTTGGAGTAGGATTCCAGAAGTCCTAATTGGATTAGGACTGGAAGTCCTACTTGGAGTAGAACTGGGACTCCTACTTGGAGTAGGATTCCTTCAATCCTAATTAGATTAGGATTTTGAATTCAATATGGATTCCTACTTAGAATAGGATTCCTAGAAGTCCTAATTAGATTAGGACTTTAGATTCAAATAAGAGTTCTAATTGGATTAGGACTAAAATTAAATAAGTCCTAATTGGATTAGAATCTTCTAAGTCCTAATTAATCATTAACCTAATGAATCAAGATGACTCCTAATTAGGTTAGAATTGAAGAGTTCAATTGAGTCATGGTTCATTCAAGTTCTAATTGGATTAGGACTTGTATAAAATCCAAATTGGTTAAACCTTGGACTAAGCCTAATTAGATTAGGACTTAGCCACTAGAAGACCTCTTAATCCTCCTTAGAGGAGGACTAGGGTTACCTAAGAGGGAGGGGCGCACGCCCCTCCTCTTTTGCTTTGTTGGTGCGGCAACACAAGAGGGGCCGGCGCCCCTCTTGGAAAAGTATCAAGGGCTCCTAATTTGTAGGAGCCCTTCATGCTTTAGAAGGGATGTGGGCGGCACCCTAGGGCTTATGATTGAAGCCCTCTCCCTCTCCAACTCGTGGCCACCCTTTCTCCCCTTGGTCTTCAGCCGCAAGCAAGGGAAAAGCAAAGAAAGTCTTGGCGGCATCCCTCCTCTCCCTCTCTTGAGTTCCAACGCAAGCAAGGGAAAAGGCTGCAGGTCTAGCTTTTGGTTCTTCATCCAAGTTCCTCCTTCTTCTTCCTCCTCCCAAGCACAATCACGAGTTGATCCAAAGGGAGGACATCAGCCATTGAAAGAAGTCTCTGCAAGGGAGCTAGCACCCCGGGGAGACAAGGAAGCCTTGGATCGGTTTTTGCTTCGTGTGGATACCCGTAGAGGCCGGACGTGTGAACGGCTTCATGCGAACCTTCATCCTAAACCACGAACTTCAGTTTGCGGTGATCATCTACCCGCATAAGGTGAAGATCTGATCTTCATAATTAGTTTAATAGTTTTTAATTCTAATATATCTACGAATGGTTATTGAACAACGTTCATAAGATGAACGATTGATCCCGCTTATGCCTCTTCCGCTGCATCTGAAATTTTTTTTTAAAATTTACTGCGGCATGGGCGGGTTCCAAACAGTGGTATCAGAGCCTAAGCTTCGTAGATTAAGGTTAGAATTAATTATTAACGGGCATGATATATCTGAAATTTAAAAGGATATGTATGCTAAAATTTTCTGCATGCAGAATTTTCAGGATTGCTAATTTTTGCATGCTGATTTTTATGTGATAAATTGATGATTCTAATTGCATTATTAATGGGATTACAAAGTTTAGAATCATGATTAGCATGATCAGCAACCTATTTCATAACATAATCAATTAAGTTTCATATCTGAAAAGTATAATTGCTTCATGTGGTGATGATCATAGGATTCAAATCCTTTTGGTATCAAATGTAATGACCTGCGATGTGATCTGTAATATCATGTAATTTTTCAGATGCTTGCATGCATCTTATTTGATGTTTTGAGAGGCCTGCATGCCTACTAAAAGGGAATGTAATTTATTATTATTATTATTTTATATCTGGTTGTATTTCTGTGATGTGATGTACGTCAACGATCAAGTCGAAGATAGTGCATGAGATGAACGGCGATCTGAGCGGTTGATGGCGATTGGATCAAGAGTTGGTCAAGGATCGAATCAAGGAGGCTTGGAACCAATTCAAGAGTTGAAGACCAGTTGATCGATTAACGTGCATGTGCTTGTAATATGACCTAATTAGAATCCATGATAATTACCTATTTAAAGTTTAGCTTTATTCATTGCTGCGATTATAACTGCCTGCGATGTGCCGTTTGCATGTGATGTGAATGAGAGCGGGGTAGATAGGTTTACATGTGATGTAGCAAACCCAATGAGACCTAAACTAAAACCTCCTCAATCAAGTCGAGAGTGAACCAACATGAGCGAGTCATATTAGATTAATTGATCTAATTGGTGTCTAGGAAAGCATAAAAGGTGGTTACTGTTGCCCAAGGTGACAAGCCAAGAGGGGGGGGGGGTGAATTGGTTTCTTTTAATTTTAACTAACTTACTTGAGTCAAATGAATGGTTAGCAAGTTGAAACAAATCACAATACAAACAACGCAAAGTATAGTGGTTCGGTGCTCTCCTTAGCACCTACGTCCACTCCCCAAGCGACCCCTTGGGAATTCACTATAATCTCGCGGATTACAGTTGGATTGTTTTCCGGGCTCACAATCCAAAAACCTTTACACTTTGGTTTTCCGGGCTCACCAAAAACCTTTGTTGGTTTTACGGGCTCACCAACGAACCTTTACACTTTGGTTTTCCGGGCTCACCAAAAACCTATCCCGTTGGTTTTGCGGGCTAACCAACCAACCTTTACAAATAGTTTAACAAACAAAAAGAAAGATTTAAACTCCTAAATGAGCAAATGAAACAATATAAACTACAAAGAAGAGTTAGAAAATATTTATCGCTTTGAAGTGGCTTCTCTCTTCTTTGTCAAGGATGCTTCACTCTTCAAGGGAGGATGGAGCTCTTGACGACTCTTTGAATCTGCTCAACCCCTTTCTTTGATTCTTGAATGAAGCACTTGGATGAAGAAGATTAGGGCACTTTTGTTTTCTTGTGTACTCTTTGATATTCTTTGCAAAAGTTATTCTATCTGATGAATAGTGCCACTTTAAATAGCTTCCTACATCCTTTGGACAAGCCCCAATGGTTAGAATTCAAAAACTAGCCGTTACTCCCTTTTGGAAGGACAAAAAGTACATATGCAGAACTAGCCGTTATGCTTCAGCCCGTGTTTGGGTCGGCTCAACCTGTCCTTGGGTCGACCCAACTTTCACTTGGGTCAACTCAAACATTCCTTGGGTCGACCCTCTCAGAATCCACAGAAACTTGTAATTCAGCCTTCCTTCACTTGGGTCGACCCAACCTTTCTTTGGGTCGACTCAAAGTTTACTTGGGTCGACTCAACTTCTTCTTGGGTCGACCCTCTCAGTAATTTCAGAGAACCATTTTCTGTCTTCTTTTCTGTCTTGCCTTTGGGTCGACCCTCTCAGGGTTTGGGTCGACTCAAGCTTGGGTCGACTCAACTACTTCTTGGGTCGACCCTCTCAGTAAATCCAGAGAACCATTTTTCTGTTTTGTTTTGAGGATCTTGATGTTTGGGTCGACTCATGCTTTCCTTGGGTCGACCCAACTCACTGTTCATCTTGGCCATTTTTGCAAAAGTGTGCCAAATGTTTTCTTGATGTGCCGGGGTCGACCCAATCATTCTTTGGGTCGACTCAATCCACACTTTGCTGCATCTCAAGGTTAGATTCATTCAAATGAACAATGAAATGTATATCAATTCATGCAAATATACTGAGAGTAATGGACTTATGAGTGAAGTATCGATTTAACTTATAACATACTCTAGATAATTGCTTGTTAATCATCAAAATAACACTATCATCCTCAATCTCCCCCTTTTTGATGGTTACAAAATAAAGAGTATGAGCCTATTGATACTTGTCTTTTAAAATCAGTTTTTGAAAGGGCTTACCTTGCTGAATTTCAGCTTTTCATATGTAAGAGTGAAGTCTCCCCCTATATTATTTAAATGTTGCCAATTTGACTTTTTGAATTACTCCCCCTTTCATTTATAATTCATTAAAGATGAAACTCCAAAAATTTGAGATAAAACATGAGTTTCAGGTTATGTATCGAGGTGTGAAAGGTGCGTGCCAAATTCTGAAATTAGATAGAAATTTTGGTTTGATGATTTCCATTGTTACAAATTGCTCCCCCTTAGATGTATATGCTTTCTTATATGATTTTCAATTTGTTTCACAAGTTATTTCTCTTTTCTTACACAAGTTCATAACTTCTTATTTCAACTTCTTATATTTTTTTTTTTACTTCTCCTTTCTTTACTTCTCCTTTCTTTTCTTCTCCTCTTATTACTCTTTCTTTTCTTCTAAAGATATCTTTTACTTCTCCCCTATTACTTACTTCTCTCCTATTACTTACTTCTCCCCTATTACTCTTTCTTTACTTCTCCCCCTTTTTGTTATCATCAAATAGGTACACGGGAAAAGATGCAATAAATACCAAACTTCAAACTTCATTGATCAAAATAGGAACATTTTCGTACATTCATGCCAAAAACAAATACAATGTTCCTTAATCAAAGTTTAAAGATACATGATAAAAGCAAAATACATATGAGAACTAGATATCTAGCCTAGGCTCTAAACAGAAATGCTAAAGTCAGCCTAGGGAGACTCTAACGGCTGGGATCTAGTCCTCATCCGCCTAGTGTATGTGGCGAGGGGAGGTCGAGTCTGGTGAGACTGTGTCTGGCGTGGAGCACGACGAGCTGGATGACTCTGTGCCGAAATCTCTGACTCGGCAGCCTGTGGCACAGATGGTCCATGGGTCTCTCTCTCTCTCCGGAGTGCTCCTATCTGCTGCCTCAGATCACTGATCTCAGCAGACATGGTGTCCAGTCGGTCAGTAATAGTCCTGGCCTGAGCTGACATGATCTCAGTCATCCTACTCCAAAACTCATCCGTATCTCTCGGAGGAACGGATGACGATGGTCCAGCCTCTAAAGGTGCAGTAGGATGATCCATATGCTCCTCATCCTCAGCCTCTGGTGCATCGCCCTCTGGTGCATCGCCCTCTGGTGCCTCACCCTAAATGCCTGCTCCAGTGTTAATCCATTGCCCGTTCACTTTCGCATATCCCATGCGTATAAGTGTCCGTGCAGTGTATGTGTCAGTATGATGCAGACTCTTGGATGCCTCCCCCTCGAGAGCTATACCGTGCTGTCGAAAAATAAAAGTGAGTATCATACCATAAGGTAGTGATACCCTGGAGTTGCAGATCACCTTCCTCATCTGTCTCAGTATCATGGCCGGAAGATTTAGGGGAATCCCTTGAATCATACATTCCATCACTGCTAGATCTCGCTCTGTGATGAGATCGAATCTTCCGGTTTTTGGAAATAAAATCCTATTTATTATACTGAGCAGTAATCTCATTTCAGCAGAAAGAGAACTAGCTATTACCTTCTCGGAGAAGTCGAAGTTCTCATTTTCCATGATCCGCTGTAGGGCTCTCATTTTGTTTTCAGGCTTTTCTGGAGTGGCTCCTATGCAGGGTAGATGAAGTAGCTCACTCAAGCTCTCCTCGGAAACTCGAACTCGAACCCCTCGAACTTCCGAAACAAGCCCTCCCATACCAGTTTTAAGGAAGGCATAGAACTCCTGAACCAATCCGGGGTAGATCATCACATCTAGGGAGCAAAGATACTCCCAACCTTGCCTTTGGATCCATTCCCTCAACCGAAACCCTTCTTGATCAAAGAACTCGGAATGGATCCTTCTCCCCGTTGTAACCGGTCTCCCCGCAAATCTTGCAAGTATCACTGAGGGGGAAGGAGGAGGAGGGGACTCCGCACGTGCCTCACGTCGTGGAGACACGGTAGATGGCTCTGTAGGTTGCCTTTCCTCCCGTTGGATCCGTGAGACTCTTCCAGATCTCTTGGCTACGGCTCTTTTGGGTCCCATTTCTCCAAGATCTTAAGGTAATCTACTGTTTGGAGGAGTTTGGAAAGTGGGGATTAGAGTATTCAGAAGAGGACAAGGGCAAACAGTGCCCTAACTTTGCTCTCGGGTCCCCCTTTTAACAGTGGGGTCCCGACGTTGGGTCGACTCAAGAATTTTCTTGGGTCGACTCAACGTTGGGTCGACCCTATTCTGGGTTGGGTCGACCCAAGTGCAGAATTTTTCTTTTCTCTTCCTTTTTGCTTCTAAAAATTTTCTTTGCTTTCAATCCTTATAAATTCTTTCTGGGACAATGATACATGAGTAAGGAATCTACAGATAACAAATTTGACTCATGTTTCATGGGATTTTAGAAATTGGAGGAATGTATCATGAGACTACTAGCTCGCTTTTATATTTCTTCAATAAAAAGGATCACATATGCCTAATTCCCTCCTTAGCATGCAGAATCTATCTTCACTCAATGGTTTCGTAAATATGTCGGCTAATTGTTTTTCAGTGCATATATGCTCAATACATATATTTCCATTTTGCACATGATCCCTAATAAAATGATACCTTATTTCTATGTGTTTGGCCTTAGAATGCTGAACTGGATTTTTCGTAAGATTGATGGCACTAGTATTATCACATTTAATAGGAATATTATCTAGCTTAACTCCATAGTCTTCTAGTTGTTGCTTAAGCCATAATACTTGAGCACAACAACTGCCAGCAGCTATATATTCAGCTTCAGCTGTGGATAGTGCCACTGAATTCTGCTTTTTGCTAAACCATGATACTAAGTTATTTCCTAAGAATTGACATGTGCCACTTGTGCTCTTCCTATCTAATTTGCATCCGGCAAAATCAGCATCTGAATATGCAAGCAAATCTAGACAGGAGTCTCTTGAGTACCATAATCCTATATTGGTGGTTCCTCTTAAATATCTAAGGATTCTCTTAACAGCACTCAAATGTGACTCCTTAGGATCCGATTGGTATCTAGCACATATTCCTACACTAAATACGATGTCGGGTCTACTAGCAGTAAGATAGAGTAAGGATCCAATTAGTCCTCTATAGAGCTTAATATCAATACTCTTCCCTTTTTCATCTTTGTCTAGCTTACTAGTAGGATTCATTGGAGTGCCTACTCCCTTATGATTTTCATTCCCAAATTTCTTTAGTATTTCCTTTGTATACTTAGTTTGATGAATGAAAATGCCTTCTTTAGTTTGTTTGATTTGTAATCCTAGAAAAAAACTTAGTTCTCCCATCAAACTCATTTCAAATTCTCCATGCATTAAATCAGCAAATTCCTTGCAAAGAGTATCATTTGTGGCACCAAAGATTATGTCATCTACATATATTTGTACCACTAATAGATTTTTATCCTTTCTTTTGAGAAATAGAGTTTTATCTACATTTCCTCTACTAAAGTCATTATTAAGCAGAAATTTGCTTAATCGATCATACCAAGCCCTAGGTGCTTGCTTTAATCCATATAATGCCTTATGTAATTTAAACACATGATTTGGCAATTCATGATTCTCAAAACCAGGAGGTTGTTCTACATATACTTCCTCCTCAATAAAACCATTTAAGAACGCACTCTTCACATCCATTTGATATAATTTAAAATCCATGAAACATGCAAATGCTAGAAGTAATCTAATAGCCTCTAATCTAGCTACAGGAGCAAATGTTTCATCAAAATCTATTCCTTCTTCTTGATTGTATCCCTTAGCTACAAGTCTAGCCTTATTTCTTATAACTAATCCATTCTCATCTAATTTATTTCTAAATACCCATTTTGTTCCAATTACTGAGTTATGCTTTGGTCTTTCAGTTAATGTCCATACATTACTTCTTTTGAATTGATTTAATTCTTCTTGCATGGCATTTATCCAATTAGTATCTTTTTCAGCTTCTTCATAAGTCTTAGGTTCTAATTGTGAAACGAAAGCAAGATAATCATTTAAATTTCTAAGAGATGATCGAGTTCTTACCCCTTGAGATGGATCACCAATGATTAAGTCTTTGGGATGTCCATATGCATACCTCCATTCCTTTGGCAAGCTTTGGGATTGTGGTGGCACGCAATCATCTCCCTTATCTGATTTGGCACGTCATCAATATTCAACTTTTCAAAGTCAATAATTCCTGTATCATCATCAACAATATTTTCTTTCCTAGCAGACTCACTATCAGACTCATCAAATATAATATTGACTGACTCTTCCACTACTAAGGTTCTTTTATTGAATACTCTGTATGCCTTGCTAGATGTGGAGTATCCTAAGAAGATACCTTCATCTGACTTGGCATCAAATTTGCTTAGATCCTCCTTGCCATTGTTTAATATGAAACATCTACATCCAAATACTTTAAAATATTTAGCAGTTGGTTTCTTATTCTTCCAAAGTTCATAAGGAGTTTTCTTGGTTATTGGTCGTATTAAAACTCGATTTAGAATATGGCAAGCAGTGTTTATAGCTTCAGCCCAAAAGTACTATGGAAGATTTGACTCACACAACATCGTGCGTGCCATTTCTGCCAATGTCCTATTTTTCCTTTCAACAATCCCATTTTGTTGAGGCGTTCTAGGTGCTGAAAATTGATGTGATATACCATTTTTAGTGCAAAATTCTTCAAAGTGTTGATTTTCAAATTCAGTACCATGATCACTTCAAATTGCTACTAAGGTGAGTTTCTTATCATTTATTATATTGTTATATAGTTTCAAGAATTCAGAAAATGCTTCATTCTTATGTGCCAAAAATGAAACCCATGTATACCTTGAGAAATCATCAACAATAACTAGCCCATACTTCTTCCCTCCTAGACTTGTAGTTCTAGTAGGTCCAAATAAATCCATGTGTATGAGTTCAAATGGTCTAGTTGTTGATACTACATTCTTCGATTTGAAAGATGATTTAGTTTGTTTTCCCAACGAACATGGTCCACATATTTTGTCCTTTTCAAAGATCAATTTTGGCACATCTTTTATTAATTCCTTCTTAACTAGTTTTGATATTAATTCCATACTAGCATGTCCTAATCTTCGATGCCAAAGCCAACTAGTTTCATTTTTCTTTTCTTCATTAGTAATTAAGCATAAACCATTTTTCTTGCCTAACTCATGAAGATCTACTAAGTAAATATTTCTTTGCCTTTGTCCTACAAGTACAATACTATTATCTTTAGGATTTGTGATTATGCATACAGATGCTTCAAATGTGACTTTAAACCCTTTATCACAAAATTGACTTATGCTAAGAAGGTTATGTTTCAAACCCTTAACTAATAAGACATTTTCTATAAAAATAGATGGAGCAATGAAAATTTTACCCTTTTCAATGATATGCCCTTTACCATTGTCTCCATAGGTTACTACTCCACCTTTCTTTGATTCCAAGGTGACAAATTGATCTACGTCACCGGTCATGTGTCTTGAACAGCCGCTATCTAGATACCATCGTTTTTCCACTTTATCAGCTGCAAGACACTCCTGCAATCATGATCAAGAAGAAACTTTAGGTACCCAAACTAAGTTGGGTCCTTTAGGGTTAGTACTCCATGTTCCTTTTGGAACCCAAACTTTCTTGAATTTAATCTTTTGATTATTACTTGATTTGTTTTGACTGAACTTTCTAAAGTTACATTCATATGCTCTATGTCCTAACTTATTGCAGCAATAGCAAGTGATATTTTCACTTTTAGCTTTTACAAAAATGTTCTTTAAGAATTTTTGTTTCATATTTGTTCTATATCCTAAGCCAGCCTTATCATATACAGCTTTTTGACTATCAAGAATCATACTTAATTTGGTAGAACTAAGTGTAAATTTATCTACCAAGAATTTATATTTTTCAGCATCTTCTTTTAGCTTAATATTTTCAGCAATCAGATTCTTGATTTCATTTGTAAGTTTCCTACTTAATGTTTCATAGTTATGAGACAGTTTTAACTTATCTTTAATAAGAGATTGATTTTCTTCTTTTAGAGCTTTATTTTTATTAATTACTTTCTTATGTTCTTCCATGAGTTCTAAGAATGCATCATGTAATTCATCAACAGTAAAATCACAGTCAAGTTCAGAATCTACCTCATCGTCATTGGCCATATGACACATTTGGGCCGTCTCTTGATGATCTTCCTCCTCCGAACTTGATTCCTCACTTTCACTCCATTCAGCCATGAAATTCTTCTTTTTCAGTTTTCTTGCCATCCACTTCAAATCTGGGCAATCTATCTTATAATGCCCGGGTTTGTTACACTCATAGCAAATGGGAGTTTCTTTTTTCTTTTCTTTGTCCTTACCCTTTTCTTTGCTTGAGTTACCTTTAAGGAAGGGTTTCTTTTTATGGAATCTATTCTTACCTCTCATAAATTTTCTGAATTTTCTTCCAAACATAGCCATCCCTTCTTCATCAATTTCTTCATCATCATCTGAATCTTCCGATTCAGTTTGTTGTTTAGGGGTGGTAGTCTTTAGGGCAATGGGCTTTCTTCTCTTGACTTCATCTTCTGAATTTTGCCTCATTGTCAACTCATGGGTCATGAGTGATCCTAGAAGCTCCTCTAATTGCAGTGTGTTGAGGTCCTTAGCTTCTTGAATGGCGGTTACCTTGGCCTCCCAATTCCTTGGTAGAGACCTGAGAATTTTTCGCACCAAATCAGAGTTAGAGTAAGACTTTCCTAAACTCTTAAGCCCATTTATAATGTCAGTAAAACGAGTAAACATATCAGTTATGGACTCAGTAGATTCCATTTTAAACAATTCATACTTGTGTACCAATATGTTTATCTTTGACTCCTTAACTTGATTGGTCCCTTCATGTGTGACCTCAAGTTTGTCCCAAATTTCTTTGGCAGTAGTGCAAGTAGATATTCTATTAAATTCATTTACATCTAATGAGCAGTAAAGTACATTTATAGCTTTTGCATTTAACTGTGCTAATCTTCTATCACTCTCATTCCAATCCATTTCTGGTTTGGGTATGATAGTGCCGTCTATGTTAAGTGTGGGTGTGTGAGGTCCTCTAGTGATGATATACCATAGTTCATAGTTTGAAGCTTGAATGAATATCCTCATTCTAGCTTTCCAATATGCGTAGTTTGTGCCATTAAATAGAGGTGGTCTATTTGTGGATTGCCCTTCACTCATAGAGCATCCCACTTGGGTTGTCATGATCTTTAACTCTTGATTGTGAAATCAATGAGTACTATTAGAGCACCTTGCTCTGATACCACTTGTTGCCCAAGGTGACAAGCCAAGAGGGGGGGGGGTGAATTGGTTTCTTTTAATTTTAACTAACTTACTTGAGTCAAATGAATGGTTAGCAAGTTGAAACAAATCACAATACAAACAACGCAAAGTATAGTGGTTCGGTGCTCTCCTTAGCACCTACGTCCACTCCCCAAGCGACCCCTTGGGAATTTACTATAATCTCGCGGATTACAGTTGGATTGTTTTCTGGGCTCACAATCCAAAAACCTTTACACTTTGGTTTTCCGAGCTCACCAAAAACCTTTGTTGGTTTTACGGGCTCACCAACGAACCTTTACACTTTGGTTTTCCGGGCTCACCAAAAACCTATTCCGTTGGTTTTGCGGGCTAACCAACCAACCTTTACAAATAGTTTAACAAACAAAAAGAAAGATTTAAACTCCTAAATGAGCAAATGAAACAATATAAACTACAAAGAAGAGTTAGAAAATATTTATCGCTTTGAAGTGGCTTCTCTCTTCTTTGTCGAGGATGCTTCACTCTTCAAGGGAGGATGGAGCTCTTGATGACTCTTTGAATCTGCTCAACCCCTTTCTTTGATTCTTGAATGAAGCACTTGGATGAAGAAGATTAGGGCACTTTTGTTTTCTTGTGTACTCTTTGATTTCTTTGCAAAAGTTATTCTATCTGATGAATAGTGCCACTTTAAATAGCTTCCTACATCCTTTGGACAAGCCCCAATGGTTAGAATTCAAAAACTAGCCGTTACTCCCTTTTGGAAGGACAAAAAGTACATCTGCAGAACTAGCTGTTATGCTTCAGCCCGTGTTTGGGTCGGCTCAACCTGTCCTTGGGTCGACCCAACTTTCACTTGGGTCGACTCAAACATTCCTTGGGTCGACCCTCTCAGAATCCACAGAAACTTGTAATTCAGCCTTCCTTCACTTGGGTCGACCCAACCTTTCTTTGGGTCGACTCAAAGTTCACTTGGGTCGACTCAACTTCTTCTTGGGTCGACCCTCTCAGTAATTCCAGAGAACCATTTTCTGTCTTCTTTTCTGTCTTGCCTTTGGGTCGACCCTCTCAGGGTTTGGGTCGACTCAAGCTTGGGTCGACTCAACTACTTCTTGGGTCGACCCTCTCAGTAAATCCAGAAAACCATTTTTCTGTTTTGTTTTGAGGATCTTGATGTTTGGGTCGACTTATGCTTTCCTTGGGTCGACCCAACTCACTGTTCATCTTGGCCATTTTTGCAAAAGTGTGCCAAATGTTTTCTTGATGTGCCGGGGTCGACCCAATCATTCTTTGGGTCGACTCAATCCACACTTTGCTGCATCTCAAGGTTAGATTCATTCAAATGAACAATGAAATGTATATCAATTCATGCA
Source organism: Phoenix dactylifera (assembly GCF_051530095.1). Lineage (NCBI taxonomy): Eukaryota > Viridiplantae > Streptophyta > Magnoliopsida > Arecales > Arecaceae > Phoenix > Phoenix dactylifera. The sequence continues at coordinate 32,064,524 of NC_143193.1, read as the reverse complement.
AATATACTGAGAGTAATGGACTTATGAGTGAAGTATCGATTTAACTTATAACATACTCTAGATAATTGCTTGTTAATCACCAAAATAACACTATCATCCTCAGTTACTTAATTAGGACCTTACTCTTTGAGTAAGGGGAGCCTCCCACCTGCTTACCTGGCCAATTGTTCGATTACCTCTTATGAAGATCTCAAGTTGCAAACACTAAGACCTGATTAACCGATATTAAGTCCATAGGTCTTCCACCGTAGTAGAGCTGCTAAGGTATTTCTGATGTTGACTTGTCTCGGCTGGACACAGTGGGCAAGTTGCATCGGGTGGCTGGACCTCTCTATAGACATGTGATGTTGTAGGAATAAAGATGGGGTTGGGCACCATTAACTGTTAGGTGAGAACCCAATGACAACTTTATTTCTACGATTATACGGTGGGTCTGACTTAACTAAGGAATGGGACCAATAACTGTTAGGTAAGGTCTTCATGACTTAGAGACCAAGTAGCACTGCAACATGCTTGAGAAGTATTGTACAAGAGTTGTACACTCATCTATTTATATGTCACCAATAACTGTTAGGTGAGGTGGCATGTAAATCGGTGGGACCGCAGTACCCACTAGAAACCCAAGTCGTGTAGGTTTTCCGTTTTCCTACCAGGGGAGTGTGAGAAATTTGAGAAAATAGTGGGAGGTACATTTGTTCTAAAAGACCCTAGAACAAATTAAGATCAAGTACAAAGTCTAACTAGAATCTTTACTCTCTGCAGATCACAATGTCAGCTTCAAATCTTTTGACCCGTATTCTTGAGTCTAACCGACTGACCGAAACCAATTACAAGGACTGGCTTAGAAACCTCAAAATTATTCTAAATTGTGAGAAACTAGGCTACATACTCAAAAGAGATATTCCCAGACTACCAGCACGTCCTACTGATCACAAAGTCTAACTAGAATCTTTACTCTCTGCAGATCACAATGTCAGCTTCAAATCTTTTGACCCGTATTCTTGAGTCCAACCGACTGACCGGAACCAATTACAAGGACTGGCTTAGAAACCTCAAAATTATTCTAAATTGTGAGAAACTAGGCTACATACTCAAAAGAGATATTCTCAGACTACCAGCACGTCCTACTGATGATCAGCATGAGACGCATCAAAAGTGGACGGATGATGACGTTAGAGTCAAGTGCTACATGATGGCATCCATGTCCAATGAACTCCAATGCCAGCATGAGAATCTGAAGACTGCTAGGGAGATATTGGCACACCTACAAGAGTTGTATGGTGAATAGAGTCGCACAGCTCGTTTTGAAGTGTCCAAGAGGCTCTTCAAGACAAAGATGCATGAGGGGCAGTCCGTCCATGATCACGGTCTGACCATGATCAAGGACCAAGAGGAGCTTGAGAAGCTTGAGATGAACATGCACAAGGAATTGCAAGTAGATCTGATCCTTCAATCCCTTCCTGATTCATTTGGACAGCTTATAGTAAACTACCACATGTATAAGATTGAATGCACTAAGACTGAACTGTTAAACATGTTGGTAACTGCTGAGGGAGCCTTGAAAGGTTCAAGGGGCAATGTCCTTGCTGCTGAGTTGACTTCTGGTTCCAAGAAAAAGTCTACTTGGAAGAAAAAGAAGCCTGCAAAGAAGCAGAAGAAAGACAAAAAGCCAAAGAAAGAAGTTCAAAAGAAAAAGGCTAATGACAAAGGAAAATGTTTCCACTGCAATGTTGACGGCCACTGGAAAAGAAACTGTCCTTCATATCTTGAGAGCCTGAAGAACAAGAAGGCTGACACACCTTCAGAAGGTATAGACTTGCCCGTTATTGAAACTAATCTAACGGTTTCTTCTACTTCTAGTTGGGTTATAGATTCTGATTCTAGTGCTCACTTGTGCACTACTATGCAGGTTCTAAAGAAAAGTAGAAGGCTGGCGGAAGGTGCGGTAACCCTTCGGGTTGGCAATGGGGCAAAAGTTGCTGCTGTGGCTGTGGGCACCTATCCTCTGCGACTACTGTCTGGTTTTAGTTTATTACTTAGAGACTGTTATTATGTGCCTGCTGCTAGCAGAAATTTGATTTCTGTTTCATGTCTAGCATAGGATGGTCATGTTTTTACTTTTGACAAAGACTGCTGTTCTATTTATTTCAGAAATAAAATAGTCGCACGTGGTTTTATGATTGACAGTCTCTATCATTTGCATATGGATGTATCTGTAAATATGTCTGAGCAAGAAGTGAGTGCCAAAGGATCCAAGAGATCCAGGGATGAGATAAACTAAAAATATTTGTGGCACCTCAGGCTTGGCCATATTGGAGAGGACAGAATGAACAAAATGGATAAAGATGGGCTTCTCGGCTCATTGACTTCCGAGTTATATCCAGTTTGCGAGTCCTGTCTTCAAGAAAAATGGCTAGATTGCCCTTTGTAGGACATGGGGAGAGGACTACTGAAATACTTACCCTGGTACATACATATGTGTGTGGCCCATTCGATGTGCTAGCCAGGGATGTTATTCGTACTTCATTATCTTTACCGATGATTATTCACGGTATGGGTATGTGTATCTTATGAGGCACAAGTCTGAATCTTTTGAAAAGTTCAAAGAGTTCAAAAATGAAGTGGAAAAACAAACTACAAAACCCCTTAAGGCTTTTTGATCAGATCGAGGAGGAGAATACCATAGTGAAGAATTCCGGAACTATCTCAAGGAGAATGTCATAGTCTCACAATGGACTCCTCCGGGTACACCTCAACTCAATGGGGTGTTAGAGAGGAGAAATCGGACTCTAATGGATATAGTCCGATCCATGATGAGCTTCACTGATCTACCGATGTTTCTTTGGGGAGATGCCTTACTGCAATTTATTTATTGAATAGAGTTCCCTCTAAATCCATTCCTACCATACCGTATGAGATATGGCATGCTAAGAAATCATGTCTTGGTCATCTCAAGATTTGGGGATGTCCGGCCCACGTCAAGCGACTGCAGGCGGACAAGCTAGAGGCTAGGACCATAAGTGCTCGTTTTATAGGATATCCTAAAGAGTCATTAGGATATAATTTTTACGTCTCAGAGGATCACAATATTTTTGTGAGCCGACATGCCATCTTCTTGGAAAAACAGTTTATCCTTGATAGAGGCAATGGAAGGAAAATTGAGCTTGAAGAGAAAGTCTCTGAAAAGCAACGAGTTATGGATCCTATAGAACCCATTCATACAGAGCCAGTACACGTTGTTCCTTCACCTCGCAGATCTAGTAGGATCTTCCATCCTCCTGATAGATACTTAGGTATGCTTGAAGAGGATACTAAGAAAATGTTCCTCATAGGAGATAGAGAACACATAGAGGATCCCAAAACCTACAACGAGGCGATATCAGATATCGATTCCGAGAAATGGCTAGAAGCCATGAAGTCAGAGTTAGACTCCATGCATTCCAACCAAGTCTGAATCTTAGTAGATCCACCAGAAGGTATTGTACCTATTGGATGTAAATGGATCTACAAAAGGAAAATAGGTTCGGATGGAAAGGTAGAGATCTATAAGGCAAGGCTTGTGGCGAAAGGGTATAGTCAGCGCGAAGGCATTGACTATCAGGAGAGCTTTTCACCTGTAGCCATGCTGAAATCTATTCGTACACTGCTTGCCATTGCAGCATTTCATGATTATAAAATTTGGCAGATGGATGTGAAAACTGCTTTCCTGAATGGATATCTTGATAAAGATATCTATATGGAGCAACCTTTGGGATTCACTTCCAGTGATGGAGATCACAAGGTCTGCAAGCTGCAAAGGTCCATTTATGGACTAAAGCAAGCATCTCGGAGTTGGAACACTCGTTTCAATGATACAATCGAAACGTTTGATTTCATCAAAAACGAAGAAGAACCGTGTGTTTATAAAAAGGTTAGTGGGAGTGCTGTCATTTTTCTCGTACGGTATGTAGATGACATTCTCCTGATTGGGAATGATATTTCCATGCAAACATCGGTCAAGGTCTGGTTGTCAAAAGAGTTCTCCATGAAAGACCTTGGAGAAGCATCCAATATTTTGGGGATTAAGGTCTATAGAGATAGATCTAAAAGGATGCTTGGCCTATCACAGAAGATGTACATAGAGAAGGTGCTGAAGAGGTTCAGCATGGAAAACTCCAAGAGGGGTCTCTTACCCCTTAGGCATGGAATTCATCTCTCAAAGAAGATGTGCCCCAACACATCTGAGGAGATTCAACGCATGAGCAAGATTCCATATGCTTCAGCAATAGGAAGCCTCATGTATGCCATGCTGTGTACACGACCTGATATAGCACTTGCAGTAAGTGTCACTAGCAGATATCAGTCAAATCCAGGCGAGGAGCACTGGGCAGCTGTGAAGAATATTCTTAAGTACTTAAGAAGAACTAAAGATTTATTCTTGGTCTTTGGAGGAACATCAGAGTTAAAGATAGAAGGGTACACAGATTCAGACTTCATGACTGATGTCGATGATAGAAAGTCAACATCTGGATATATGTTCTTGTGCAATGGTGGTACGGTGAATTGGAAAAGTTCTAAACAACCGATCATTGCTAATTCTACAATGGAAGCTGAATATATCGCTGCCTCTGAAGTTGCTAAGGAAGGCTTCTGGTTCAAAAAATTCATTGCAGAATTGGATGTAATGTCATCAGATGCCATAACACTCTACTGCGATAATAATGGTGCCATAGCTCTTGCTAAGGAGCCAAGGTCTCATCAGAAGTTCAAGCATATAGAGCGGCGATTCCACCTCATACGCGACTATGTTGAGAAGAAGTATATTGATGTGCAGAGAGTAGACTCCGTGGATAACGTGGCGGACCCGTTCACTAAGCAGCTGAGTCAGCAGAAGACTGAAGCCCACCTTGAGAAGATGGGGCTTAGATATATGACTGATTGGTAGTGCAAGTGGAAGATTATTAGATATATGCCCTAGAAGCCAATAAGGCTGACACATTATTAATTCTGGGACATAATTTTGTACTTGGCTATTTATTATTGAATAAATAAAAGGCATCTTTTTCATTCATATTGTTTATGTGTCTATGAATCATCCAAGAAATTAATAAGAGGATGATGCATATTCTCAAGAGTTAAGAATTGGAGCTATGTATCATTGGTGATTAATTTCTAAATGCTCCTGATCGATGGATCATCACGAGGATAGTGATCGATCCGATAAGATCAGTGCACACATCACTTTTATTACGAATGGACGAGACTCGAGTCCTATGGTGGGACTCATAGGGATTGTCTCGATGATCGATAAACCCTAATGAGTAGAGTTGGAATCGTTCCGACCCACTGAAAGGAGTTGTTAATGATATTGTGATAGAGATCATAATATATCTTACTACCAGTCAGAATTGAACCTATGGGGTCACACACACTAGAGGCATTGACCGATTCGATGGTTGAATCGTGATTAGGAATCACAAGTAATTAATTCGATTGATAATCAGTTGAAGAAGGAACAATAGGAATTAATTAATTAGACTTAAACACGAATCCTACTTGGAGTAGGATTCCAGGAGTCCTAATTGGATTAGGACTGGGAGTCCTACTTAGAGTAGGACTGGGATTCCTACTTGGAGTAGGATTCCTACAATCCTAATTAGATTAGGATTTTGAATTCAATATGGATTCCTACTTAGAATAGGATTCCTAGAAGTCCTAATTAGATTAGGACTTCGGATTCAAATAAGACTCCTAATTGGATTAGGACTAAAATTAAATAAGTCCTAATTGGATTAGGATCTCCTAAGTCCTAATTAATCATTAACCTAATGAATTAAGATGACTCCTAATTGGATTAGGATTGGAGAGTTCAATCGAGTCATGGTTCATTCAAGTTCTAATTGGATTAGGACTTGTATAAAATCCAAATTGGTTAAACCTTGGACTAAGCCTAATTAGATTAGGACTTAGCCACTAGAAGACCTCCTAATCCTCCTTAGAGGAGGACTAGGGTTAGCCAAGAGGGAGGGGCGCACGCCCCTCCTCTTTTGCTTTGTTGGTGCGGCAACACAAGAGGGATCGGCGCCCCTCTTGGAAAAATATCAAGGGCTCCTAATTTGTAGGAGCCCTTCATGCTTTAGAAGGGATGTGGGCGGCACCCTAGGGCTTATTGATGACCCAAAGATTGATTTAAAGATTGATTTTGATGATCACAAAACTTTGAAGTATAAATACTAATGTTTGTGTTGCAAGGAGAAAGATATTTATTTTGCAAGGAACATAGCAAGTTGGAAGAATGCAAGAAGGCCTCCAAAGCTCTCAAGAAAAGTTGGAAGAAAGCTACAATTTATTGGCCCAACTTTCAAGTTTAAAGTATTCAAGTTGGAGGAACAAATTCTAAAGAAAAAATTCAAAAGAATAGTTCTCGAGTCGACTCCTCGAAAATTCGAGTCGACTCCGATACATGCCGAGTCGACTCCCAACGTTTCCGAGTCGACTCAACAGAGTAATAGAGGAAAGACAGAACAATGAAGTTTAGACCCTGCAACCGAGCCGACTCCAGAGGACCACGAGTCGACTCCGAAGTCAGGCGAGTCGACTCCTAATTGTGCAAAAGTCGACTCCCAGAGAAAAGCAAGGCAAAAAGTCAGAGAGACAATTTCGGACACTGAGAGCCGAGTCGACTCCCGCAAAGTCCGAGTCGACTCCGAGGCAGTTCAACTCCAAAGACAGAGGATCAGTTTTCGGGCTGTGAGAGCCGAGTCGACTCGAAGAGAATCCGAGTCGACTCGAGGAAGAAAATCAGAAAGTATGTCCTCTGGATTCCTAAGAATGAGCCGACCCCCAAGTGCCCGAGTCGTCTCCAGCTATTCGCGAGTCGACTCCAGTTTGGTCCGAGTCGACCCGAGGACAAGGCATGCACATTAATTCAAATTTGGAACAGTGGCCGAGTCGTCTCCAGTCAAGCACGAGTCGACTCCTGCAACAGGCGAGTCGACTCCAGATCGCGCGAGTCGACTCCGATCCCAACGGAAATATTGTCAGGAGGTACAGACTGTGTCCAACGGCTCTATTTTTGTCTCTAACGGCTAGATTCTTGTTTCCACGCCATCTAAAGCTATAAAAACAAGAGGAGGCTAGGGGAGAAGGGATGGAAGTGGGAGAGAACATTTAGGGAAGAGATTTCAAAGAGATTACAAGGGAAATCTTCCATAAGCACAAAAGGGCCATTCAAAGTAAAATAGAGAGAAGAAGAGCATCCAAGTGAATCCCAAAGCTTCCTCTCCATCCGTGTGCTGCCTCGGTGATCCTCTACTTCGTGCAAAATCAGAAGAGGGTCAAGTAAAGAAGAAGCCGAGTTCCTCCATCTACAAATTTGTTTGAGGGCTTCTTCTCTTTACTTTACTTATTTATATTTGCTATATTTGCTTATGTGAGAAGCTTGTATTTGATTTAAACTCTTGTTCTAATATCTTGTAACTTGATTCAATCAAGGGATTGAATCAAGGGGTTAAGGTTTGTTGGTGAGCCAAAGGAAAAAACCAACGTTGTAAGGTTGTGGTTGGTGAGCCTGTGGGAAAACCAACTGGGTTGATTGTGAACCCGGAAAACAATCGTTGTAAGGTTGTGGTTGGTGAGCCTTTGGAAAAACCAACTGGGTTGGATTGTGAGCCCGTGAAAACAATCGGTTGGTTCTAGTCGGTGAGCCTGTGAAAACCGACCGAGTTCGTTGTGATCTCGCAAAACAACAAGTTGGGTTGTGAGCTTGTAAAACAACCGACTGTAATCTGAGGGATTATAGTGAAATTCTCAAGAGATCTTGGGGAGTGGATGTAGGTGCTGGGGTGCACCGAACCACTATATATCTTTGTGTTTGTGATGCCTTATTTCTTGCATTTCATGCCTTACATACATACTTGACTGTGTAATATCTCTAGCTTTATTTTCTAATTGATTATAAGAGATTGTTTAGAACTTGCTTAGCTTTCACTCTATTCTTACAATTCACATAGATTAAATTGATCATACAACTATAAGTTAATTTAGAATCAATTGCGTCCTAAAGCCATAGTATAATTGCTCTAGCTTAGTTTGTCACTACATTACTTATAATTACCTAGAGCTTAAGTAAGTAACATCTTATCATTCCGCTACATTCAATTTAAAGTAAAAAATTAGGAAACACAATTTTTAGAAAACCCAATTCACCCCCCCCCCCCCCCTCTTGGGTGGTCATCTTGGGCAACAAGTGGTATCAGAGCAGGTGCTCTAAGATTAATTATTGATCTCACGATCAAGAGCCAAAGATCATGACAACTCAAATAGATAGTTTTCTAGGAGAAGGACACTTAATTGATACACCTCCACTATTTAATGGCATAAACTATACACATTGGAAAGCACGCATGCGCATTTTCATACAATCACTTGATTATAATTTGTGGAGCATTATAGTCAATGGAACACACACAAACACTAGTCATAATGAGAAAATGGTTCAACAAAATTCAAAAGCCATGAACCTATTATATTGTGCATTAGATAGGAATGAGTTTAATTGCATATCTTCTTGCATGACTGCTAAAGAAATATGGAATATGCTTGAAGACAAATATGAATGCACTAACAAATCTGAAACATCATGTGTAGAAGAAGAGCAGTATCATATTGCAAATCCATGCTTCATGGCACATGAGGTACATGCTGAAACTGAAAGCAATTTTACATTTGATGAACTTCACGATGCCTTTTCTGATTTGTATTTAGAATATAAGAAACTTATTTGTAAGAACAAGAACTTGAAGAATGAAAATCAAATTCTAATAGATGAAAAACTGAAACTAACTAGTAAAACTGAAATCTTAATTAAAGAAAATCAAGAACTAAATCAAAGAAATCAACTTCTCACTGAAAGCCATGATAAACTTAAGAAAAACAATGAATTACTTTCAGAAGATAACATAAGATTAACTAAAGAAGTTGACAAATTAAAACCTGTTGTTGAAAGATTTACCTTCAGCTCTGAAAAATTGAACCTAATGATAAATAATCAAAGAGCCGAATTTGATAAAGTTGGATTAGAATATCAACCTTGGTACACCCAAAAATCTTTCAAGAATATGTTTGTTAAAACAGTTTTTAATTATTCTAAAACTGATTCCTATAATACTGATAAACAGGAACAAAAGCCAAGTAAAATCTCTTCTATTGTTTCTAAATCTATACATTACAAATTTGATGAACCTATAAGGCAAAAACAGAAAACTGAAGGTTTATTTACTACTTATGTTAGATCTATGTTTGTTAAATTCAACAAGAGGATACAGAAATACATCCCTTGTAATCCTAAAATCTGTAAATTTATGGACAAAATAGCTATTAAGAAAATATGGGTTCCAAAAGGAACAATTATAGCTAACCTACAAGGACCCAAAAGAGCTTGGGTTCCTAAGTTGAAAATATGATTATTTTTCAGCAAGTATGTCTAGCTATCCAAGGTTCTAATGAAAGATGTTATCTAAACAATGGGTGCTCTAGACATGTGTTAAAGAATTGAATTTAAAATGTAATTAAGAAGAATGATTTAAATGAAAGAAATAATGAAATAAGTAATTCTTGCATCCTCTCGTATTGAAATTACTTTATTAGTTGATTAAAACATAACTTGCAAGTATTAATCATTTTTTGTGATATAAGTGATATTTTTTGGTATGAAAAGAAAATATATTCAAATCACTTCATTTTATAGTATGCTCTACTCACTATTGGATAAGTTGCTAAATGATTAATTAATTTATTAAAAATAACTCTATGAATTCTCTATATGCTTGATTAAGAATTTTTATCCATGGCATTATTTTTATTGATCATAAACATGAGAATGTGTACTTGGTATACCTTTGAATATATGTATTTAAATACTAAGATCAAAGAATCCTTTTTGGCATGTAAACTTACCTTATGCTAGTATGGACCTAATTTCAAAAGACCTTGTCATCGGTTTACTTAGATTATCTTTTGCAAGGTCAAAGTTTGTTATGCATGTTAACTAAGGAAACAAACAAGAATCAATTTCTAAATCTAAGGATGTTGTTTCCATCACTAAGTTTTCAAAAGCTTACATTGGATTTATTCTTAACAAATAAAATTGAAGTATTTTCTGTATTTGCTAAATCTTGTAAAAGTGTTTCAAATGAAAAAGGTTTCCAAACTGTGAAGATAAAGAGTATCATGACACATTGTTGAAAACCAAAATCCTGATAAAGTTTATACAGAAAATAATATTAAATTCAATTATTTCAGCACCAAGGACACCTTAAGTAAAATAGTGTTAATGGAACTCTTGAAGAAATGAAAAAGACAATGGTGTATGATAGTCATCTACTTAAATGATTTTTGTTAAAAGCTATCATCACTACTTGTCATACATATGATTTCTATTATATCTATTTTTGATGAAAACTCCTTTTTGATCTTCTGAAAAATAGAAAATGAACTATTGCATATCTTTCATATTTTTCAGTCGTACATGTTATGCTTGATATGTTCTTATGAAAATAATGCCAAATCTGATAAAGATATTTCTATCCTTGGATATCATTCATCAAGCCATGCATATAGATCATTCAATGAAAAGATTCGAGTTGTAGAAATATCAATTCATTTTATTCTTTATGAGACTAATGTTTTATTATCAAGATACTAAAATTAAATTATATATGTATATGGTTAATCTTTTATATATAACAATCTGAAAACTTGTTAATAATTAGAACCAAATTGAGTTTTTCAGAAATGCACTTAATGAAGAAAAATTGATAACTACTAAAAGGCTAAATCAAGAAAAGATGAAATAGATCTTGACGAAATTCTTGCATGATTAGAAGTTAAGATCACCATTATCATTTGCTTGGTTTATGAGCTTTATATTCTATCAAATGAATGTGTAGAATGCACTCCTAGGTGCTTATTAAAGAAGATATATGTTAAAAAACCACCATATTTGAAAACACTCATTACAAATATGATAAAGCAATATATAATTTGGAACAAACATCAAAAGTAGGATATAAAAGCTTAAGTAACCTTTTTTTTGATAGAAAGTAATAGTGATAAATCTATGCATCAAAAAGAAGAATTTGTGATATCTTATTTGTTCAAGGTATGCATTGATGACATCATTTTTGGTTCTACTAATGAAGAGTTATATGAAGATTTTACTAAGCTCATGCAAGGTGAGTTTGAAACATGTATGATGAATGAATTAACATCTTCTTTCAAACTCCAAATTAAGACAAACAAGAAAGGGGATCTTCATTGACCAAAGTTAGTCCACAAGAAAACTCTTATAGAAGATTGGCATGAAGAAGGTATGTCTATGACCCCATCTTGTAGAATTTGAAAAGGATGAGCAAAGTAGATCTATTGTTTTAAAGCTGTATTGAAGCATGATAGAATAATTATTTTATCATACAGCTAGTAGACCAGATTGTATGCTCATTATGTGACCTTATGAAAGACTTCATTCTAACTTTAATGAATCGTATTTTATTGATAACAAATAAATCATAATCTGAGTTTTGATAGGAACAACTGTTTAAGATAAGTTGATTAAAACTTGGCTAGCGTGTCTTGTTGATAATTATCTTAAGCAAATAAAATCTAAACTAAATTGATTTTGAAAATAAGAAATTGATTTAACCTTGATAAATCTTCCTAGTGCCTCACATGCTTGTTCTTGAACCATCTTGGTTAATGAAACTATCTCCTTAGTTCAAGTGATATGTGCTTGCTTATATTTAGGCAATCTCTTGAGTAAAGTGACTCAATATTCAACTATTGTCATATCTTATTTTGAGTCATCTAGTTAAAAAAAATATGTTGGATGAATGGTTTGTATCTTGAAGAAACTAATGACTTTCTTTCAAGAAAGAAAAGAAGTTTGTTAATAATGCAGGATCCTTGAGCAAGAAAATGAGAGATTTCAACTTGAAGGACACCTCCACATAAGATACAATAAACATTCACATGCAAACAAGAGAGAGGACCTTCTTCAACCAAAAGTTCATACATAAGAAATCTAGTAGGTATTTGACTTGAAGAATGCAGAATGAATCGGTAATTTTAGATACCTCTCTCATAAATTAGCTAAGCAAAGTCAATAACTTAAATCTTATTGTGGCATGATTAAAATCTTTAAATGTTAATTTCTAGATATCATGTCTATATATGCATTAATTGACTTATGCTTTTAGAAATTGTTTCATGGTTTGCTCAAATTAAAATATTTCTTTACCTATATCATAACCATGAAATACACAAGTAAATGCTTAAAATTTTGATTTAAAATAACTTGTGAGAAGTTATGAATCCTTGAGCACAATGAAAATGTTGTTTGCATGATATACATCTATATGATACATAAGATTATTTCTTTATTCTGCTCTTTCATGTAAATTACTTGAGAATAACAAAAAGAGAGAGAGATAAAGAAAAGAAAATGGATATTATTCAAGAGAAGTAAAATCTAAGTAAAGGCAAATACTCCAATCTTAAGGAAAAGCAAAACAAGCATAATATATTCGGCACATCTGTGAGACTTGTGTGAGCATTCTTTTGGAATGGATAAAATCCGTAATTAATTACACTTAAACAGGAAGAGTTTGAAGTAAACATTTTAACATTTCTATATTGCTCATCATAGGGATGGTGCCAATGGGAAGGCTAGTGGTAGTACCCGGCACTATTTGACCCAACTATTCGGTGTAGGGTATATCAGGGAAGGCACAAGAGGGAGGCTAGTGGTAGTACCTCGTGCCCCTTCCAACTCCACCGGATAGGGAGCAAATAGAGTATAGAGCATAAGAAAGTAAAAATGAAAGACAAAGTAAATGAAAGTATATAAGAAGAATCAAGTCAATTTTTTTTAAACACTTGAAAACACACTTTAAGGATGAAATCAATGCAAGATTATATTTAAATAGGGGGAGTTTATTTGAAAAGAATTGATTTTGATCCTTGACATGCTTGTCCTTAATATTTTAATGCATGACTTAACACATAATATATTTTGCATGTGGCATGATGTCTTGAATTATGGGATCTCAATATTTTGTAATGCTCCATGCTTGGACAATTTGATTGAATGTGTAAAATACTACATAAAATTTTTGTTTGGTATTATTGAAAAGAAATTTCAAATTTGTCATTCACAATCATCTTTGAAATCTGAAAGTTGAATAAATTTGTAAAAAGGAGAAGAGAAGAATATCTCTATTTAGGCAAAAAAAAAAATGAATTGATTTTGTTTATCTTTCAACTTGCCTAACTTTGATACATAATATCCTAATACTTGTTAAAATATCCTCCATTTTATATCGAAACTCAATAATAAATACAAATATTCTGAATATACTCTTATATATTTGAAATATGTGTTTTCAAACGTAATGATTTAAGATGAGCTACAATGTGGAAGATACATATCTCAAATTATGACTTTGAAAGCCTCTATTGAAAATCTTTATGAAATTCAGAATATGATTTTGTATAAATGCTTAAACTCAATATGATTTCTAAATAAAATCTTAATTTAAGAAAAACAGAATTAATTTTGATGCCTTGGTTGATTGCTCTGATACGCATCCGAAACATATCATTTCTTATCTTCAAAGTGTACTAATATTGGTCCAAATGATGTGTCTTTCGATGATCTTGATTGCAAACAAAAATTTCTAAATATATGATTTTATTTTGATATTAAAAAGATTTATTGTGTTTCATGTATACATTGCTGAAAAACTATGATTAAGAAATTGAGTTCTATAAATATATATACCCCAATGATCATCTATATGTTTTTCTCTCCTACATTCTTAAAGACTTCCATCAGAATATATATATAGAGTGAATGATCTTAAAGCTAGAAATATTTCAGCTCACTCAAATGATTCTTAAAAAAAATGTAAATGCTTTTGAAAGAAACTGAGCTTCAAATGAATCATTTTCTGATTAATATTTCTATACATTTTCTCTAAGATTAAGAGAAAGCATAACTTGTTCTTGAAGGATTAAAAAGAGTAATTGCTACAAATTTTGAATAATGCTAGATTACTCTATATTCTCGATATCATAGAATTTCAGTTTTATTCACGTTTATCATTAAAATCTGAAATTCAACAATAGAAAAGAATGATTAACGAAGAATGCATCTTTTGAGGGGGAGCTTTAGATATTCAATATCTTATCCTAAAAATTACTTTAATTTGATGCATACCTTGATTTTTATGGATTGATTTTGAACATTATCTTCAAATTCTAAACTCTTAAATGGAATGATCAATTGAGGGGGAGAAAGAAAATTTCAGAAGGAGAGATCTTATGGAACTTAATCGCATAAATCTATAACTAAAGGAGAAAGAAAGAATACTAAATGAAAACTGATCCTAATACTCTCCAATATGTATCATCTGAAATCTAAATCTAAAAATCTTTATGATACACCTTGAGGCTTGTTATTTGGTTAATATATCTTATGCATAAATCATGAACCAAATTTCAATTCAACAGTTCATCTTAAGAGTCTCTAACTTAATGAAAAAGGGGAAGAATAATGTGTTGAATTTTCTTGAGTATCTCTTAGAAAACCTATTTTTGGAATTCACTAATGAGTTCTTATTGGCTTGTTCTTTAGAACTTCAATTTTATGCCAATTCATTATTATATGTACCAAAATGTTCTTCTTTTTAAAGGAATAAAGTCTTTATAAGAACCTTCAAAGCTTTGAATTTTATGTATGCTCTAAGATATATCATAAATTGCATGAATTCATGTTTTGGCATTTATGCCACAATATTTTTACACCATAAAAGAACTTTGCAATCATACTTAATATACTGCTCTTATACTCTGAAAATTAGTTAAATTGCTCTCATGTTGCTAAAATACTTAATATATTGGGCAAAAGATCTTAAATGAACAAGCTTTCATACTTATTATTGAAGAGAGGTTAGATTTCCATTCGTGCTTTCCTTGAATATCATTTGTGGTACTTCTTGAATTAACTTAAGAAAGATTCCATCTACACTTGAGTTGAAAACTATCCTTGGAATCACATTCGATGTGCTCTCATCATAATTTGCTCTGAAATTATCCTAACTGGCTCTGATCTATGCTCATTTATCTTTTTCTAACATTATTGCCTTGAGTTATATGATTCATATTCTTGCAATAATTTGACATGCAAATTATTGCCTTGAGCATTCTTATCTTTGTGCTTAATGTTTCACTATCTTTTTGATGTTGTCAAAAAGGGGGAGAAATATCTGAGTATATGCTCATAATGCTTTATGTGTTGATTATGTTAAGATTAAATCTAAAAGCATTATCATGAAGTATATTTTAAAGATATATATTTTCTACTTCAAACAACTTAGCTATGCATTACTTCTAGAACACAATATATTTTATATTGCATATACTCCAAGTTTTGTCATCATCAAAAAGGGGGAGACTGATGACCCAAAGATTGATTTAAAGATTGATTTTGATGATCACAAAACCTTGAAGTATAAATACTAATGTTTGTGTTGCAAGGAGAAAGATATTTATTTTGCAAGGAACATAGCAAGTTGGAAGAATGCAAGAAGGCCTCCAAAGCTCTCAAGAAAAGTTGGAAGAAAGCTACAATTTATTGGCCCAACTTTCAAGTTTAAAGTATTCAAGTTGGAGGAACAAATTCTAAAGAAAAAATTCAAAAGAATAGTTCTCGAGTCGACTCCTCGAAAATTCGAGTCGACTCCGATACATGCCGAGTCGACTCCCAACGTTTCCGAGTCGACTCAACAGAGTAATAGAGGAAAGACAGAACAATGAAGTTTAGACCCTGCAACCGAGCCGACTCCAGAGGACCACGAGTCGACTCCGAAGTCAGGCGAGTCGACTCCTAATTGTGCAAAAGTCGACTCCCAGAGAAAAGCAAGGCAAAAAGTCAGAGAGACAATTTCGGACACTGAGAGCCGAGTCGACTCGGAGCCGAGTCGACTCCCGCAAAGTCCGAGTCGACTCCGAGGCAGTTCAACTCTAAAGACAGAGGATCAGTTTTCGGGCTCTGAGAGCCGAGTCGACTCGAAGAGAATCCGAGTCGACTCGAGGAAGAAAATCAGAAAGTATGTCCTCTGGATTCCTGAGAATGAGCCGACCCCCAAGTGCCCGAGTCGTCTCCAGCTATTCGCGAGTCGACTCCAGTTTGGTCCGAGTCGACCCGAGGACAAGGCATGCACATTAATTCAAATTTGGAACAGTGGCCGAGTCGTCTCCAGTCAAGCACGAGTCGACTCCTACAACAGGCGAGTCGACTCCAGATCGCGCGAGTCGACTCCGATCCCAACGGAAATATTGTCAGGAGGTACAGACTGTGTCCAACGGCTCTATTTTTGTCTCTAACGGCTAGATTCTTGTTTCCACGCCATCTAAAGCTATAAAAACAAGAGGAGGCTAGGGGAGAAGGGATGGAAGTGGGAGAGAACATTTAGGGAAGAGATTTCAAAGAGATTACAAGGGAAATCTCCCATAAGCACAAAAGGGCCATTCAAAGTAAAATAGAGAGAAGAAGAGCATCCAAGTGAATCCCAAAGCTTCCTCTCCATCCGTGTGCTGCCTCGGTGATCCTCTACTTCGTGCAAAATCAGAAGAGGGTCAAGTAAAGAAGAAGCCGAGTTCCTCCATCTACAAATTTGTTTGAGGGCTTCTTCTCTTTACTTTACTTATTTATATTTGCTATATTTGCTTATGTGAGAAGCTTGTATTTGATTTAAACTCTTGTTCTAATATCTTGTAACTTGATTCAATCAAGGGATTGAATCAAGGGGTTAAGGTTTGTTGGTGAGCCAAAGGGAAAAACCAACGTTGTAAGGTTGTGGTTGGTGAGCCTGTGGGAAAACCAACTGGGTTGATTGTGAACCCGAAAAACAATCGTTGTAAGGTTGTGGTTGGTGAGCCTTTGGAAAAACCAACTGGGTTGGATTGTGAGCCCGTGAAAACAATCGGTTGGTTCTAGTCGGTGAGCCTGTGAAAACCGACCGAGTTTGTTGTGATCTCGCAAAACAACAAGTTGGGTTGTGAGCTTATAAAACAACCGACTGTAATCTGAGGGATTATAGTGAAATTCCCAAGAGGTCTTGGGGGGTGGATGTAGGTGCTGGGGTGCACCGAACCACTATATATTTTTGTGTTTGTGATGCCTTATTTCTTGCATTTCATGCCTTACATACATACTTGACTGTGTAATATCTCTAGCTTTATTTCCTAATTGATTATAAGAGATTGTTTAGAACTTGCTTAGCTTTCACACTATTCTTACAATTCACATAGATTAAATTGATCATACAACTATAAGTTAATTTAGGATCAATTGCGTCCTAAAGCCATAGTATAATTGCTCTAGCTTAGTTTGTCACTGCATTACTTATAATTACCTAGAGCTTAAGTAAGTAACATCTTATCATTCCGCTACATTCAATTTAAAGTAAAAAATTAGGAAACACAATTTTTAGAAAACCCAATTCACCCCCCCCCCCCCCCCTATTGGGTGGTCATCTTGGGCAACACTTATGATTGAAGCCCTCTCCCTCTCCAACTCGTGGCCACCCTTTCTCCCCTTGGTCTTCAGCCGCAAGCAAGGGAAAAGCAAAGAAAGTCTTTGCGGCATCCCTCCTCTCCCTCTCTTGAGTTCCAACGCAAGCAAGGGAAAAGGCTGCAGGTCTATCTTTTGGTTCTTCATCCAAGTTCCTCCTTCTTCTTCCTCCTCCCAAGCACAATCAAGAGTTGATCCAAAGGGAGGACATCAGCCATTGAAAGAAGTCTCTGCAAGGGAGCTAGCACCCCGGGGAGACAAGGAAGCCTTGGATCGGTTTTTGCTTCGTGTGGATACCCGTAGAGGCCGGACGTGTGAACGGCTTCAAGCGAACCTTCATCCTAAACCACGAACTTCAGTTTGCGGTGATCATCTACCCGCATAAGGTGAAGATCTGATCTTCATAATTAGTTTAATAGTTTTTAATTCTAATATATCTACGAATGGTTATTGAACAACGTTCATAGGATGAACGATTGATCCCGCTTATGCCTCTTCCGCTGCATCTGAAATTTTTTTTAAAATTTACTGCGGCATGGGCGGGTTCCAAACAGTGGTATCAGAGCCTAAGCTTCGTAGATTAAGGTTAGAATTAATTATTAACGGGCATGATAGATCTGAAATTTAAAAGGATATGTATGCTAAAATTTTCTGCATGCAGAATTTTCAGGATTGCTAATTTTTGCATGCTGATTTTTATGTGATAAATTGATGATTCTAATTGCATTATTAATGGGATTACAAAGTTTAGAATCATGATTAGCATGATCAGCAACCTATTTCATAATATAATCAATTAAGTTTCAGATCTGAAAAGTATAATTGCTGCATGTGGTGATGATCATAGGATTCAAATCCTTTTGGTATCAAATGTAATGACCTGCGATGTGATCTGTAATATCATGTAATTTTTCAGATGCTTGCATGCATCTTATTTGATGTTTTGAGAGGCCTGCGTGCCTACTAAAAGGGAATGTAATTTATTATTATTTTTATTTTATATCTGGTTGTATTTCTGTGATGTGATGTACATCAACGATCAAGTCGAAGATAGTGCATGAGATGAACGGCGATCTGAGCGGTTGATGGCGATTGGATCAAGAGTTGGTCAAGGATCGAATCAAGGAGGCTTGGAACCAATTCAAGAGTTGAAGACCAGTTGATCGATTGACGTGCATGTGCTTGTAATATGACCTAATTAGAATCCATGATCATTACCTATTTAAAGTTTAGCTTTATTCATTGCTGCGATTATAACTGCCTGCGATGTGCCGTTTGCATGTGATGTGAATGAGAGCGGGGTAGATAGGTTTACATGTGATGTAGCAAACCCAATGAGACCTAAACTAAAACCTCCTCAATCAAGTCGAGAGTGAACCAACATGAGCGAGTCATATTAGATTAATTGATCTAATTGGTGTCTAGGAAAGCATGAAAGGTGGTTACTTAATTAGGACCTTACTCTTTGAGTAAGGGGAGCCTCCCACCTGCTTACCTGGCCAATTGTTCGATTACCTCTTATGAAGATATCAAGTTGCAAACACTAAGACCTGATTAACCGATATTAAGTCCATAGGTCTTCCACCGTAGTAGAGCTGCTAAGGTATTTCTGATGTTGACTTGTTTCGGCTGGACACAGTGGGCAAGTTGCATCGGGGGGCTGGACCTCTCTATAGACATGTGATGTTGTAGGAATAAAGATGGGGTTGGGCACCATTAACTGTTAGGTGAGAACCCAATGACAACTTTATTTCTACGGTTATACGGTGGGTCTGACTTAACTAAGGAATGGGACCAATAACTGTTAGGTGAGGTCTTCATGACTTAGAGACCAAGTAGCACTGCAACATGCTTGAGAAGTATTGTACAAGAGTTGTACACTCATCTATTTATATGTCACCAATAACTGTTAGGTGAGGTGGCATGTAAATCGGTGGGACCGCAGTACCCACTAGAAACCCAAGTCGTGTAAGTTTTCCGTTTTCCTACCAGGGAAGTGTGAGAAATTTGAGAAAATAGTGGGAGGTACATTTGTTCTAAAAGACCCTAGAACAAATTAAGATCAAGTACAAAGTCTAACTAGAATCTTTACTCTCTGCAGATCACAATGTTAGCTTCAAATCTTTTGACCCGTATTCTTGAGTCCAACCGACTGACCGGAACCAATTACAAGGACTGGCTTAGAAACCTCAAAATTATTCTAAATTGTGAGAAACTAGGCTACATACTCAAAAGAGATATCCCCAGACTACCAGCACGTCCTACTGATGATCAGCATGAGATGCATCAAAAGTGGACGGATGATGACGTTAGAGTCAAGTGCTACATGATGGCATCCATGTCCAATGAACTCCAATGCCAGCATGAGAATCTGAAGACTGCTAGGGAGATATTGGCACACCTACAAGAGTTGTACGGTGAATAGAGTCGCACAGCTCGTTTTGAAGTGTCCAAGAGGCTCTTCAAGACAAAGATGCATGAGGGGCAGTCCGTCCATGATCACGGTCTGACCATGATCAAGGACCAAGAGGAGCTTGAGAAGCTCGAGATGAACATGCACAAGGAATTGCAAGTAGATCTGATCCTTCAATCCCTTCCTGATTCATTTGGACAGCTTATAGTTAAACTACCACATGAATAAGATTGAATGCACTAAGACTGAACTGTTAAACATGTTGGTAACTGCTGAGGGAGCCTTGAAAGGTTCAAGGGGCAATGTCCTTGCTGCTGAGTTGACTTCTGGTTCCAAGAAAAAGTCTACTTGGAAGAAAAAGAAGCCTGCAAAGAAGCAGAAGAAAGACAAGAAGCCAAAGAAAGAAGTTCAAAAGAAAAAGGCTAATGACAAAGGAAAATGTTTCCACTGCAATGTTGACGGCCACTGAAAAAGAAACTATCCTTCATATCTTGAGAGCCTGAAGAACAAGAAGGCTGACACACCTTCAGAAGGTATAGACTTGCTCGTTATTGAAACTAATCTAACGGTTTCTTCTACTTCTAGTTGGGTTATAGATTCTGTTTCTAGTGCTCACTTGTGCACTACTATGCAGGTTCTAAAGGAAAGTAGAAGGCTGGCGGAAGGTGCGGTAACCCTTCGGGTTGGCAATGGGGCAAAAGTTGCTGTTGTGGCTGTGGGCACCTATCCTCTGCGACTACTGTCTGGTTTTAGTTTATTACTTAGAGACTGTTATTATGTGCCTGCTGCTAGCAGAAATTTGATTTCTGTTTCATGTCTAGCATAGGATGGTCATGTTTTTACTTTTGACAAAGACTGCTGTTCTATTTATTTCAGAAATAAAATAGTCGCACGTGGTTTTATAATTGACAGTCTCTATCATTTGCATATGGATGTATCTGTAAATATGTCTGAGCAAGAAGTGAGTGCCAAAGGATCCAAGAGATCCAGGGATGAGATAAACTAAAAATATTTGTGGCACCTCAGGCTTGGCCATATTGGAGAGGACAGAATGAACAAAATGGATAAAGATGGGCTTCTCGGCTCATTGACTTCCGAGTTATATCCAGTTTGCGAGTCCTGTCTTCAAGAAAAAATGGCTAGATTGCCCTTTGTAGGACATGGGGAGAGGACTACTGAAATACTTACCCTGGTACATACATATGTGTGTGGCCCATTCGATGTGCTAGCCAGGGACGTTATTCGTACTTCATTATCTTTACCGATGATTATTCACGGTATGGGTATGTGTATCTTATGAGGCACAAGTCTGAATCTTTTGAAAAGTTCAAAGAGTTCAAAAATGAAGTGAAAAAATAAACTACAAAACCCCTTAAGGCTCTTTGATCAGATCGAGGAGGAGAATACCATAGTGAAGAATTCCGGAACTATCTCAAGGAGAATGTCATAGTCTCACAATGGACTCCTCCGGGTACACCTCAACTCAATGGGGTGTTAGAGAGGAGAAATCGGACTCTATTGGATATAGTCCGGTCCATGATGAGCTTCACTGATCTACCAATGTTTCTTTGGGGAGATGCCTTACTTACTGCAATTTATTTATTGAATAGAGTTCCCTCTAAATCCATTCCTACCATACCGTATGAGATATGGCATGCTAAGAAATCATGTCTTGGTCATCTCAAGATTTGGGGATGTCCGGCCCACGTCAAGCGACTGCAGGCGGACAAGCTAGAGGCTAGGACCATAAGTGCTCGTTTTATATGATATCCTAAAGAGTCATTAGGATATAATTTTTACGTCTCAGAGGATCACAATATTTTTGTGAGCCGACATGCCATCTTCTTGGAAAAACAGTTTATCCTTGATAGAGGCAATGGAAGGAAAATTGAGCTTGAAGAGAAAGTCTCTGAAAAGCAACGAGTCATGGATCCTATAGAACCCATTCATACAGAGCCAGTACACGTTGTTCCTCCACCTCGCAGATCTAGTAGGATCTTCCATCCTCCTGATAGATACTTAGGTATGCTTGAAGAGGATACTAAGAAAATGTTCCTCATAGGAGATAGGGAACACATAGAGGATCCCAAAACCTACAACGAGGCGATATCAGATATCGATTCCGAGAAATGGCTAGAAGCCATGAAGTCAGAGTTAGACTCCATGCATTCCAACCAAGTCTGGATCTTAGTAGATCCACCAGAAGGTATTGTACCTATTGGATGTAAATGGATCTACAAAAGGAAAATAGGTTCGGATGGAAAGGTAAAGATCTATAAGGCAAGGCTTGTGGCGAAAGGGTATAGTCAGCGCGAAGGCATTGACTATCAGGAGAGCTTTTCACCTGTAGCCATGCTGAAATCTATCCGTACACTGCTTGCCATTGCAGCATTTCATGATTATGAAATTTGGCAGATGGATGTGAAAACTATTTTTCTGAATGGATATCTTGATAAAGATATCTATATAGAGCAACCTTTGGGATTCACTTCCAGTGATGGAGATCACAAGGTCTGCAAGCTGCAAAGGTCCATTTATGGACTAAAGCAAACATCTCGGAGTTGGAACACTCGTTTCAATGATGCAATCGAAACGTTTGATTTCATCAAAAACGAAGAAGAACCGTATGTTTATAAAAAGGTTAGTGGGAGTGCTGTCGTTTTTCTCGTACGGTACGTAGATGACATTCTCCTGATTGGGAATGATATTTCCATGCTAACATCGGTCAAGGTCTGGTTGTCAAAAGAGTTCTCCATGAAAGACCTTGGAGAAGCATCCAATATTTTGGGGATTAAAGTCTATAGAGATAGATCTAAAAGGATGCTTGGCCTATCACAGAAGATGTACATAGAGAAGGTGCTGAAGAGGTTCAGCATGGAAAACTCCAAGAGGGGTCTCTTACCCCTTAGGCATGGAATTCATCTCTCCAAGAAGATGTGCCCCAACACATCTGAGGAGATTCAACGCATGAGCAAGATTCCATATGCTTCAGCAATAGGAAGCCTCATGTATGCCATGCTGTGTACACGACCTAATATAGCACTTGCAGTAAGTGTCACTAGCAGATATCAGTCAAATCCAGGCGAGGAGCACTGGGCAGCTGTGAAGAATATTCTTAAGTACTTAAGAAGAACTAAAGATTTATTCCTGGTCTTTGGAGGAACATCAGAGTTAAAGATAGAAGGGTACACAGATTCAGACTTCATGACTGATGTCGATGATAGAAAGTCAACATCTGGATATATGTTCTTGTGCAATGGTGGTACGGTGAATTGGAAAAGTTCTAAACAACCGATCATTGCTAATTCTACAATGGAAGCTGAATATATCGCTGCCTCTGAAGTTGCTAAGGAAGGCTTCTGGTTCAAGAAATTCATTGCAGAATTGGATGTAATGTCATCAGATGCCATAACACTCTACTGCGATAATAATGGTGCCATAGCTCTTGCTAAGGAGCCAAGGTCTCATCAGAAGTTCAAGCATATAGAGCGGCGATTCCACCTCATACGTGACTATGTTGAGAAGAAGTATGTTGAGGTGCAGAGAGTAGACTCCGCGGATAACGTGGCGGACCCGTTCACTAAGCAGCTGAGTCAGCAGAAGACTGAAGCCCACCTTGAGAAGATGGGGCTTAGATATATGACTGATTGGTAGTGCAAGTGGAAGATTATTAGATATATGCCCTAGAAGCCAATAAGGCTGACACATTATTAATTCTGGGACATAATTTTGTACTTGGCTATTTATTATTGAATAAATAAAAGGCATCTTTTTCATTCATATTGTTTATGTGTCTATGAATCATCCAAAAAATTAATAAGAGGATGATGCATATTCTCAAGAGTTAAGAATTTGAGCTATGTATCATTGGTGATTAATTTCTAAATGCTCCTGATCGATGGATCATCACGAGGACAGTGATCGATCCGATAAGATCAGTGCACACATCACTTTTATTACGAATGGACGAGACTCGAGTCCACAGTGTAGGAACACTGAAGTGATAAGTGCAGGTGCTTGTTAGAGAACAAAGGTACTGAGCATGACCAAGACAAGAAGTCACTTGGATGTCTATCCGCTCGTCAGTGACTTGCTTGATGTTGTAGTAGTGTGACTGGTCCTTTGACCTGCAATGCTTCGGCTACTCACAGTGAGGTTATTGTAGTTTGACTGCACACATACATGGTCTCTAGCCATATGGGTCCATGCAGCGTAGATTGGCTGCAGTAGGTTCACTGTAGGAGTAGGGTATGCACCTATAAGGAATCTATCGACTTTGATAGATAAGGAGAGATCCTATGTGATTTATAAAACTGAGTTCGTAAGACCTCGGTCGGGGCAGATTGTACAGTAGAAAAAGAGTCTTCCACTCTCGAGCTTAAGTCGAATAAATCTTGACATATGACGGACGATGGGGTTTGACGAGTTGTCCATGACCTCCGTCCTGTAGGGATCCACGATAGTAGGACTGTATCATACGATAACTGCACCTAGAGGTTCACCATTCTATTTTGCTGGGTAGCCACTACATGCTGCTAGGTGTCACTGGTGGATGGTGGGACTCATAGGGATTGTCTCGATGATCGATAAACCCTAATGAGTAGAGTTGGAATCGTTCCGACCCACTGAAAGGAGTTGTTAATGATATTGTGATAGAGATCATAATATATCTTACTACCAGTCAGAATTGAACCTATGGGGTCACACACACTAGAGGCATTGACCGATTCGATGGTTGAATCGTGATTAGGAATCACAAGTAATTAATTCGATTGATAATCGTTGAAGAAGGAACAATAGGAATTAATTAATTAGACTTAAACACGAATCCTACTTGGAGTAGGATTCCAGGAGTCCTAATTGGATTAGGACTGGGAGTCCTACTTAGAGTAGGACTGGGATTCCTACTTGGAGTAGGATTCCTACAATCCTAATTAGATTAGGATTTTGAATTCAATATGGATTCCTACTTAGAATAGGATTTCTAGAAGTCCTAATTAGATTAGGACTTCGGATTCAAATAAGACTCCTAATTGGATTAGGACTAAAATTAAATAAGTCCTAATTGGATTAGGATCTCCTAAGTCCTAATTAATCATTAACCTAATGAATCAAGATGACTCCTAATTGGGTTAGGATTGGAGAGTTCAATTGAGTCATGGTTCATTCAAGTTCTAATTGGATTAGGACTTGTATAAAATCCAAATTGGTTAAACCTTGGACTAAGCCTAATTAGATTAGGACTTAGCCACTAGAAGACCTCCTAATCCTCCTTAGAGGAGGACTAGGGTTAGCCAAGAGGGAGGGGCGCACGCCCCTCCTCTTTTGCTTTGTTGGTGCGGCAACACAAGAGGGGTCGGCGCCCCTCTTGGAAAAGTATCAAGGGCTCCTAATTTGTAGGAGCCCTTCATGCTTTAGAAAGGGATGTGGGCGGCACCCTAGGGCTTATGATTGAAGCCCTCTCCCTCTCCAACTCGTGGCCACCCTTTCTCCCCTTGGTCTTCAGCCACAAGCAAGGGAAAAGCAAAGAAAGTCTTGGCGGCATCCCTCCTCTCCCTCTCTTGAGTTCCAACGCAAGCAAGGGAAAAGGCTGCAGGTCTAGCTTTTGGTTCTTCATCCAAGTTCCTCCTTCTTCTTCCTCCTCCCAAGCACAATCAAGAGTTGATCCAAAGGGAGGACATCAGCCATTGAAAGAAGTCTCTGCAAGGGAGCTAGCACCCCGGGGAGACAAGGAAGCCTTGGATCGGTTTTTGCTTCGTGTGGATACCCGTAGAGGCCGGACGTGTGAACGGCTTCAAGCGAACCTTCATCCTAAACCACAAACTTCAGTTTGCGGTGATCATCTACCCGCACAAGGTGAAGATCTGATCTTCATAATTAGTTTAAAAGTTTTTAATTATAATCTATCTACGAACGGTTATTGAACAACGTTCATAGGATGAACGATTGATCCCGCTTATGCCTCTTCCGCTGCATCTGAAATTTTTTTTAAAAATTTACTGCGGCATGGGCGGGTTCCAAACAAGCCGACCTCGTCATCCACATGCTGCAGCCATGCCCTGCAGTAGCCTCACCACACTATGCTTTGCTTGCCGGCCATGCCACAACATATCAACCAGGAACCATACCCTGCAACGACTGTCAACACCTCACCGTTCCCAAGAACGGACTGCACTGCATGCCACAAGCAAGCTCTGACTGCGCGCCATCTCCTCTAATGTTGGAAATGGGCCATACCAATGCCACTTGGATACCTCTACAGGGACTATAAATAGCCCCGTAAGGTAATGTAAGAGGGACTCTTTCTGGGTTGGACCAAATATACCCCACTCTAACTTGAGCATCGGAGGGCCCTCACCGGAACCCCACCGGTGAGGCTTTGTGCAGGTCCGCTGCCGCACGGGAGGTGGTGCTTGTCCTCTTCTTCTACTCACCGGCAGCTCCTCCGACTCCTCCGGCGTGGTCACCCTCGGGCCAGATTTGAACCACAACATATTTGGCACTAAAGGAAGGGACTGAGTCGTGATCATGAAGTTGAGGGGTCAAGGAGCTTCAAATGAATCGAGGAGCCAGGCACCGGCTCTCGACAACTCGCTCTAAAGTCCACCCTCTGCAGAACCGGTGGACCAAATTTCTCAGGTCTAGCGGAAGCAGTTCAACCTGCTTGTCCAACAAGTCCAAGTGCTCACTGTGGCTGTTCAAGGCCTGCAGCAAGTAGGAGATCAATTTGTACTCTCTCCTCATGAGCATGAGTCCTCAGGATGCCACTCGCGACGCCATTCTTCTGTAGAGCGTCACCAGGCCGACCTTAGAAGGCCGAGCTCAGAAGGCCGAGCTTAGAAAGCCGAGCCGACCTCAGAAAGATCAGAAGGCCGAGCTGACCTCAGAAGGATCAGAAGGCCTGGTGGGAGAAGATGCTCCCAATATAGCTCCTATATCCTACATGTCGACGACTCCTTGACCTCAGGGGGCAGCGGTGCGGCCCAAAGCTCAACGCCTGCCACCTAACGGCCTCCAACGACTCCTAGCCGATGTTGAGCCAAGTCTTGAGGAACCTCGAAGCTCGGAAGCTGTCAAAATGTCTCCAAAAGGTACGGGACGCTACTTTGGCTTTAAATAATTTCAATATTCCATATATTCCAAGGTCGGAGAATGCAAAAGCTGACCTACAGGTATCTCCATCCCCAACGTCGCCCCTCCCATTTATATTCTCGAGCTCGTCTAAGTGATCGAGCTCTTCTGTTCTCGAGCTTATCTAAGTGCTCGAGCTCTTGATCGAGCTCTTCTGTCCTCGAGCTCATCTAAGTGATCGAGCTCTTCTGTCCTCGAGCTCCTCTAAGTGATCGAGCTCTTCGGTCCTCGAGCTCGTCTAAGTGCCCGAGCTCTTCGGTCCTCGAGCTGGTCTAAGTGATCGAGCTCTTCTTTCCTCGGGCTCCTCTAAGTGCTCGAGCTCTTCAGTCCTCGAGCTCATTTAAGTGCTCGAGCTCTTCTATCCTCGAGCTCATCTAAGTGCTCGATCTCTTCTGTTCTCAAGCTCATCTAAGTGATCGATGCCATTTCAACGCCATTTCGATGCCAATTCGACAACAATCGATGCCATTTCGACGCCATTCGACGACATTCAATGCCATTTCGAGGCCAATTCGACGCCATTCGACGTCAATTCGACGACATTCAACGCCAATTCGACGCCATTTCGACGACATTCGATGCCATTTCGACGACATTCGATGACAATTCGACGACATTTGGCGACATTCGACGCTAACTCAACGACATTCAACGCCAATTCGATGCCAATTAGATGACATTCGATATCAATTCGACGACATTCAATGCCATTTTGACGACATTTCGACGATATTCGATGCCAATTCGACGACAATTCGACGACATTCAACGCCAATTTGACGACATTCGACGCCAATTCGATGCTATTTCGACGCCTTTTGCGACGACATGCCCCAATCTGAGTGGAGGCGCCCTGCTGAGTCGACCACAAGCCAAAGAAGGCCGCTGAAGTCGACCTCGGAGTAGAGTTGCTTAGCTCGGCTTGGACAACTTGTCCTAAAGCCCTTAGCTCCAACTACACGAGGGGTACACCCTACTCGGCACATATATCTCTATAGATACTTGGTTATATTACAGGACGATCAACGACTGGACTACTGATAGGCAACTTTAAAGACCACGCAATAGTACATATCTGGTAGGATAGTGATTACGGATATCGATCCACAGGGATTGGGGTACAGTTGTTTTCTCAAAAATAAAAATATTTAAAAGGATGAATTTGTGAAGAAAATTAAACTAAAGAATTTAATAAAAAATGTAATTAAAATGATATCAATTTGAGAGAACCTACGGCAAGAAATTCACCACTAACATCGGAATAAGGGTTATTGTATTTTAATTTATTCTTGGATTAACATGCAAATTGGCTACAAGCCTAATAAGCATTCGAATAAAATTTCACAAAAGTAATTTAGGTATAATCCATCTTTAGTTAGCATGAAATGTCTACCCTAATCTAAGGTGGCAGTACATCGCATCTTCCTTAAGCATGAGCTATCTTATTTTTACTTCAATGATCATGAAGAGCAGTTGTATAAACTTCATATTTAAAATCACAAAAATTGAACATGAAATAAAAGAAGATATACATTAAAAATAATAAGTTCATACAACTCCAAGAATATAAATTAAAATATAAAATCGTTGGCCCTTTGTTAGGGCTGCATCCGGCTCTGGAGAGGAGATCAGCCTTTCATGGAGTCGTGGGCAACAGCAGCAGCGCAGAGGTCCTTCATTGTGACTGGTTCTTCTCTCTTTTCCCTTCCTACTCCCTTCTTAGACTAATCCCAACACGAATCAAACTCCCTTCAGCATATATACATATATATTTCCTTTTCGTTGGGAGTTATTCCCATAATACCCAGAAAAATATTATCTCTCCTCTCCCTTTTTGGTTCGGTGGGAACTCAGCCTGAGAAGGGATAGCTTGGGACCAGCCGGCTCCCTCTCTCCGAATGCCATCGTCTTCATGCATCGATTCCCTTTTATAGCCTTCACCTGGGTGGGAGGATAAGGTTGATTGAGCTGATCCGCCGTTGGGGAGATGAGCTGGGATCTGGATGATTGCGGAGTAACCGGACGCGGAAGGAACTGGGAGCTGAAATTCATTGGCTGAAGTTGGCTTGATCCTTTGGGATGCTTGCTTTCCGGACGTTAGGATAAGGATGCAAGGAGTTTTGGATCCGTGAGCTGCTGTCCGTGAAGTCTGGCGCGCATGCGGAAGCTTAGATTTGCTGGGAGGAAGTGGTTCTGAAGCAAAGGAATTTTGGGATGCAGGGGAAAAAGTTTGATCCGAGAAGATGATGATGGATACGAAGATCGTGGGATCTAGCTTCGGAATGAACATCTAAGCCTTATCCCGTAGATGATGGAATGCTGGGAAGAAATCTGGAAGAAAAGGATGGTTTGGTTCGGAAGAGGAAAGATGTTGGCCTGATTCGGAAGAGGATAAGGATGATCCTCTGTTCCGAAGCAGGGGAGGATGCTGGAATGGGGAGAATCCATTGCAGGTAGCAACCGATTACGAACGGAAGGGAGATTGACTTGTGATTCGGAAGAGAATATCAAGTTCGGAAGGCTCATCCTCGCTGGAATCTAAAGCTTATCTAGAAGCTGATCTTGCGGAAGGGGGCTGGATGGGAGCTTATCCCATGGCTGGCCATGGGATCCTCGGATGCGGATGGTGTTCTGGCTGAGAGGATGTTGTTCCGAAACAGGGGAAAAGGATGAGAAGATAAACACGGGTGTGAGAGGGAATCTAGGAAGGATTTGGAAGTTGGGAGGAAGGGCTGATCTTGAATGACTGAAGCATAGAATCAGCTGGGAGCTAGGAAGGACGTGGAAGATTCGGAAGGAAGGGAAGATGGCTGAATACTCTGTTCCGATTTGGTTTTGGTTGGGAAGAAATGAAGATCTTGGATGAGTGAAGCATGGAGGAAGTGGACGTGAGAGGATGTTTGGGCTTTATCCCATGGGTGATGGAATTCCAATGCGAATGGGATTAAGATTAGCTTGATAGGAAATCTAGGAGGATCAAAGCCGGAAGATGATAGCTCTGTTTGGATGCCATGAATGATGGGGAGTTCGGAAGGGAGACGCGTGGAAAAGGATGGAGCGCTGGAAGGGATGAAGATAGATCACAGACGCATGGGAAGATGGGTTCTGTTTTGAGGCAGGGGGAAAAGGAATGACGTGGAAGGAGCTGGGATTTATTTGGGAGAAAGGATTTTGAGACATGACGGTCGGCTGGGAAGTCTTGGGACGACCTTGTTCTTTGGACATGGAACAGGGGAGATTGGGAATGCTTGGAAAACATGGGTGGAAGAATAGGGAAATGATGTGTAAGACTTGACACATGGATGGCTTGCACGTGGAATTTTAGGAAGACTTTGAATAGCTAATCACGGTGTGGAGTGATTGATTATAACCCTATTTGATTTTGATGAGCTCAAAGCATTTGAATATATCTTATGTTTACTAATGAATTCAATCTAGTGTTTCAGTAAAAATCTTGTAAATTTATGGTTAAGTGTCCCTAGATTGGTTCAAGACATTTTGGATAAGTTAAGAAGTCAATTTGAACCAAAGTCTGAGACTCGAGTCGACTCCGGGATTTTACGAGTCGACTCCAAGCGTATCAGAAGCACTGGCACAGGCTCGAGTCGACTCCGGAACATTATGAGTCGACTCCGACTGAGAACAGACAGACGAACAGAAAGACCCAACTCAAAACCTGTCAGCGAGTCGACTCCTGAAGAGCGCGAGTCGACTCCAATGCTTGCCGAATCGACTCCAGAGTAGTATGAGTCGACTCCAGGGAGTTACAGACAGAAAGACAGAGAAGTCATTTTGGACCCTGAGAGCCGAGCCGACTCCTGAGGAACGCGAGTCGACTCCGATGGTTGGCAGGTCGACTCCAAAGAAAGCGAGAGTCGACTCTCAGTGTTATACAAGGCAAAAGTCAGAGAGCAACTTTCGGACACTGAGAGGCGAGTCGACTCCCGCAAAGCCCGAGTCGACTCCGAGACAGCGCGACCCCAAAAAGACAGAAGACGGTATTTTTGTCTCTGAGACGCGAGTCGACTCCAAGACAGTTCGAGTCGACTCCAAGGCAGCGCTACTCCAAAATGACAGAAGACAGTATTTTTGTCTCTGAGACGCGAGTCGACTCCAAGACAGTTCGAGTCGACTCCAAGGCAGCGCTACTCCAAAAAGACAGAAGACTGTTTTTCGGATACTGAGAGCCGAGTCGACTCCGAAACAGTCCGAGTCGACTCCAAGACTGCACGAGCCAAAAGACAGAAGATCGGGAGTTCGGGCTCTGAGCGCCGAGTCGACTCCCAGAATTTCCGAGTCGACTCGAGTGAGCAAAGTTGAAGAATACCTCTATGGATTCCTTAGAATGAGTCGACTCCAAAAGTGCCAGGTCAGCTCCAGATTTTGGGGAGTCGACTCCGGGTTAAGTCGAGTCGACTCCCAGTCGAGAAGCTCACTTTAATTCAAATCCGGAACATTTGTCGAGTCGACTCCAGAAAAGCATGAGTCGACTCCTGCTGCAGCCGAGTCGACTCCAGATCGCGCGAGTCGACTCCGATCCCAACGGAAACATTGTCAGGATGTGCAGAATGTGCAGAACGGCTAGTAGATTGTGTCTAACGGCTAGTTTCCGTGGGGAATGGCTTAAATAGCCACAGAGGACTGTAGCAAAGTAGAGAAGTGACATTCCTTACAAAGAAAACACATAATCTTCATCTGCCAAAAGGATTTCAACGAAAAGAAGGAAGAGGGCCATTAACTCCATTCAACCAACTCTTTCCAGCATTAAAGAAGTCTCCTTCAGCCTTCAAGTCTTCAAGACATTCAAGAGGAGACCCAGAGTTCAAGAAGCCCTCCTCTACATCATCATAAACTTGTTTGAGGGCTCTTAACTTTTCTCTTATTTATATCGCTGTATATCTGCTTTTTAGAAGCTCTATTTTTCTGTTTGTCTTTGTTCAAACCGTTTGTTCCTTACTTGATTCAATCAGGGGATTGAATCAAGGGTGTAAAGGTTTGTTGGTGAGCCTAGGTTGAAACCAACGGTGTAAGGGTTTGATTGTGATCCCGGAAAAACAATCGGGCAGTTCTAGTCGGTGAGCCTGGGAAAACCGACCGAGTTTGTTGTGACCTCGTAAAACAACAAGTTAGGTTGTGAGCTTGTAAAACAACCGGCTGTAATCTGAGGGGTTATAGTGAATTCCCAAGTGAAGCTTGGGGAGTGGACGTAGGAGCAAGGGTTAGCTCCGAACCACTATAAATTCCTTGTGTTTGCGATTGCTCTGTTGTTCCTTATCTTCATTTCATTCACAGCACATAGCATCTAATTAATCAACTTGCAAAAGGTGTTAATTAGTATTTCATAAAACATTTAATTGTGATAATTATTTTAAAACCCAATTCACCCCCCCCTTGGGTTGTCTATCTGGGCAACAAGTGGTATCAGAGCCGGAACTCTTTTACCCAAAGAGTAAAAGATCAAAATGACAACCCCATTTGGATCTTCCCACATTGAGGGCCAGTCTACCCAAAAACCCCCATTCTTTAATGGATCCGACTACTCATATTGGAAGGCTAGGATGAGAATATTTATCCAAGCCCAAGACTATGAGATGTGGACCATAATACTAAATGGACCATACATCCCTTCCATTTATGTAGAGGGTGTCACTGTACCCAAACTTGAAAAAGATTGGGATGACAATGACATTAGGAAGGCACAACTCAATGCCAAAGCAATGAATGTGCTTTACTGTGCATTAGATAGAAATGAATTCAATAGAGTCTCTACTTGCAATTCTGCAAAAGAGATTTGGGATAGACTTGAAGTGACCCACGAGGGCACAAATCAAGTAAAAGAATCCAAAATAAATATATTAGTACATAAGTATGAATTATTTAAAATGGACTCTAATGAAACAATCACTTGCATGTTCACTAGATTTACTGATATTGTCAATGGCCTAAAAAGCCTTGGCAAAAATTATACTAACAGTGAGCTTGTCAGGAAGATTCTTCGTTGTCTACCAAGGTCATGGGAAGCCAAGGTGACGGCAATTCAAGAAGCCAAGGATTTAAACAAGCTGCCTCTCGAGGAGCTACTTGGATCTCTCATGACGCATGAGCTAACCATGAAACAACACAATGAAGAAGAGTCCTCTCACAAGAAAAAGGTAATAGCATTAAAATCTGTGTCTACTAACAAAGATTTGTCTTGCAGCAGTAGCAGTGAAGAGGAAGATAATGAGGGAGATGATGATGAGGCTCTCCTTGTAAGAAAATTCTGCAGATTCATCAACCGAAAGAAGTCCTCTCATCAAAGGAGAGGCCCCTCAAATTTCTACCACAAGGATAAAGGTAAGGAAAGAGAAAATGAGGGGATTGGATGTTATGAGTGTAAGAAGCCGGGGCACTTCAGAGCTGAGTGTCCTTTGCTGAAGAAGGGGAGCAAGTACAAGAAAAAGAAAGTCCTTGTCTCCACCCTATCGGACTCCGACACATCATCATCATCATCGGATGAGGAACAAGAAGAAAAGGCCAATCTGTGTTTTATGGCTAATGACAATGAGGTAACATCCGGAACACATTTAGATTTTACTTTCGATGAATTATATGATGCATTCAATGAATTAATGGACGAATATAAGACAATAAACCTTAAAAACAAAGAATTAAAACTAACCAACCAAACTCACCTCCGTAAGTATGATACATTAGTTAAGGATAAAGATGTTTTTATTAAAGAAAATTCAGAACTTAAGACAAACAACCAAATCTTAATTCAAAAGACTAATACCTTAACTAAAGATAACGAAAGGATGAACAAAGAAATATTAGAACTTAAAAACAATAAACATATCTTAAAAGAGAGTCTCACAAAAGACCTAAATGATCTAAAAACAGAAAAACAAAAATTGACACTAGAACTTGAAAAGTACAAGCCTTTTGTAGAAAAATTTACGTATAGCTCAAAAAAATTAGAGATGATACTTAATAGTCAACGAGCTGTGTTCAATAGAGCTGGTTTAGGGTATAAACCTAAAAATAAGCAAAAACTCCTTAGTAATTTCTTTATTAAAGCAGGGGAAAGTAAAACTAAGAAAATAACATGTTTTTGCTGTGGAACAATAGGACATAAAGCAAATGTTTGTGATTATAGAAAAGGAAAAACTAAAAGAAAAATTAAAAGAATTTGGGTTCCAAAAGGAACCAACATTACTAACCATGAAGGACCCAAGAAAACTTGGGTACCTAAAATTATATGATTTGCTTGTGTAGGAGTGTCTTGCAGCCAAGGTCGACAAAAATTGTTGGTACTTGGATAGTGGCTGCTCAAGACACATGACGGGTGACAAGGATCAATTCTTCACCCTTGAAGCTAAGAAGGGAGGTGCTGTGACTTTTGGAGACAATAACCAAGGTCACATCATTGGTATAGGTAAAGTACAAATTACCCCTTCAACCTTTATTGATAATGTTCGATATGTTGATGGTCTTAAGCATAATCTACTTAGCATTAGTCAATTGTGTGATAGAGGTTTTGATGTTTTGTTCAAACCATCCCTATGCATCATAACCAACTCAAATGACAATAGTTTAGTTTTTAAAGGAATAAGACGTGGGAATGTGTATGTAGTAGACCTTGAGGATCTTGCCAAACATAACCCATGTTTAGTTGTTAATGAAACTAAGGATAATGATGCTAGTTGGTTATGGCACCGTAAGTTAGGTCATGCAAGCATGGACACAATATCAAAACTAGTTAAAAGAGATTCCGTGATAGGTTTGCCAAAACTAAAGTTTGAAAAGAATAAAATATGTGAAGCTTGTCAATATGGCAAACAATCAAGGAACTCCTTTAAATCCATAAATTGTGTCTCTACCTCTAGACCTCTAGAACTACTACACATGGATCTATTCGGACCAACTAGAACCACAAGTCTAGGTGGAAATAAATATGGTCTAGTTATTGTAGATGATTTTTCTAGATATACTTGGGTCATGTTCTTAGCTCATAAAGATCAAGCATTTTCGGTTTTTAAGAAATTTCATAAGGAAGTAACAAATGCTAGAGATACTTCAGTCATAGCTATTAGGAGTGACCATGGAACCGAATTTGAAAATCATTTATTTGATGAGTTTTGTAGTAAAAAGGGGATAACTCATAATTTTTCTGCACCTAGGACACCACAACAAAATGGAGTTGTAGAAAGGAAAAATAGAACTCTAGAGGAAATGGCTAGAACCATGTTATGTGAAAGTAACCTCCCTAAGTACTTTTGAGGAGAAGCCATTAATACCTCGTGTCATATATTAAATAGAATTTTATTGAGACCCATTATAAAGAAAACACCTTATGAACTTTAGAAAAACAAAAAACCAAAAGTAAACTATTTTCATGTCTTTGGTTGTAGGTGTTTTGTTCATAATAATGGAAAAGATAATCTAGAAAAATTTGACTCTAAATCTGATGAGGGTATATTTTTAGGGTACTCTACAACTAGTAAAGCCTATAGAGTTTTTAATAAAAGAACCCTAGTTATAGAAGAATCTATACATGTTGTTTTTGATGATTCTAGTGATATCTCTTCTAGCAAGAGAGTTAATCTTGATGATGATGCTGAAATTCTTGAAGAAAAGATTGATGAGATGACATTACAAGATGATGAACAAAAAGTAATTGAAAATGCATCATCAAGCCAAGAGGCTATTGTGGATCATGGGCTGACTAAGGCTTGGAGGTATGCTCACGGGCATCCTAAGGAATTAATTTTGGATGATCCATCTCAACCCATTAGGACTAGAGCAACTCTTAGGAATTTAAATAATCATCTAGCTTTTGTCTCACATTTTGAACCCAAACACATAGAAGAAGCTGAAAAAGATGTAAATTGGATAAATGCAATGCAAGAGGAATTAAACCAATTTACTAGAAACAAGGTATGAAACCTAGTTGAACGACCCTCTGAATATTCAATTATAGGTACCAAATGGATATATAAAAATAAACTTGATGAAAATGGAATTGTAATTAGGAATAAGGCTAGACTAGTAGCAAAGGGCTATAATCAAGAAGAAGGTATAGATTTTGATGAAACCTTTGCTCCTGTAGCTAGACTTGAGGCAATTAGATTATTACTAGCATTTGCATGCTCTAAGGATTTCAAATTATTTCAAATGGATGTAAAAAGTGCATTTTTAAATGGGTATATTAATGAGGATGTATATGTAGAACAACCTCCTGGTTTTGAAAATCATCAATACCCTAATCATGTGTATAAATTGAGCAAAGCACTTTATGGTTTGAAACAAGCACCTAGAGCATGGTATGAAAGACTTAGCAAATTTCTACTAGAACATGAGTTCACTAGGGAAAATGTAGATACAACACTGTTCTTAAAGAAGAAAAACGAAGATATGTTAGTAGTGTAGATTTATGTTGATGATATTATTTTCGGTGCTACTAACAATCGCCTCTGCGAAGAATTTGCTGACTTGATGCAGAGTGAGTTTGAGATGAGCATGATGGGAGAACTGAACTATTTCCTCGGCCTTCAAATCAAACAATCTAAAGAAGGGATCTTCATCAATCAAGCTAAATACATCAAGGAGATGCTTAAGAAGTTTGATATGGAGGGAAACAAGTCAATCAGCACACCCATGAGCTCATCATGCAAATTAGACCAAGATGAATCAGGTAAATCTGTAGATCAAAAGATGTATAGAGGTATGATAGGATCTTTATTGTATCTCACTGCAAGTAGACCTGATATCATGTTTAGTGTATGCATGTGTGCTAGATATCAGTCTAATCCTAAGGAATCTCATCTAATTGCAGTCAAGAGAATCTTTAAATACCTAATAGGAACAAAAAATATAGGTTTATGGTATTCTAAAGAATCTAGTCTGAACTTAATAGGATACACAGATTCAGACTTTGCTGGTTGTAAACTTGATAGAAAAAGCACCAGCGGGTCATGTCAATTCTTAGGAGAAAATTTAATCTCATGGTTTAGCAAGAAACAAAACTCGGTTGCATTATCTACTGCTGAAGCTGAATATGTTGCAGCCGGGAGCTGTTGTGCTCAAATCATGTGGATCAAACAACAATTGGAAGATTATGGAATTAAACAAGATAAAATTCCCATTAATTGTGATAATACAAGTGCCATTAATCTAACTAAAAATTCAATTCAGCATTCAAGAACTAAACATATTGAGATAAGACATCACTTCATAAGAGATCATGTACTGAATGGTGATGTGACACTTCAATTTGTTTGCACTGATGATCAATTAGCTGATATCTTCACAAAACCCTTGAGTGAAGAGAGATTTAGTGTGCTCAGGAGAGGATTAGGAGTGATTGATCCATCCTAGTGATATTCTCTTCTAGTTCATTGATTTTGATGATTAGCTTGTGTTAAATATGGAGCTTCTCATCTATAATCATCAAATCAGATCATAACTTAGTAATTGTCCCTTGGTTGGTACGAAAATAGCATGATTTTTAGGTGCGTGCCAGAGTTCGAGTCGACTCGAGTAAGTTTCAGAGTCGGCTCATAAGGGGGAGTCGACTCGCACATAGACGGGAGTCGACTCGAGGTCGATGGCTCATGAGGGAGAGTCGACTCGCACATAGACGGGAGTCGACTCGAGGCCGATGGAAGCATAAGGGGAGTCGACTCGCGCATATTTTGGAGTCGACTCGAGGTCGAGTCGACTCGCGACTTACTGGAGTCGACTCGCGGTCGGGATCCGAGTTTTTAACCCTAATCCAAGCGTTTAATCAACACTTCTATTCATCGTCTCCACTGTTCACAAAACCCTAGAGCCGTCTCCGACATCGTCTCCGACCTCGGTTAGGTTTTTTCCGTCGACCTTCTTCCGTCCATTAGGGTTTTACCCCATCCCTAGGTCAACCATGCTCCGTAAGTCGGTTGTCCCAAGCCGGAAGAGGCCCCAACTCGCGAGCGGCACCGAGCGACGGTCCAAGGCTCGGAACGATCCCGTGAGGCCACAACCTCCGGTTCGTTCCCCGCCGAGGCCGGTTCCCTCACGACCGTGCGCCGGGAAGGCGGTCTCTACCAGGAGATATGTCAACTTTGACTATCTCTCCCGGGAGGGCTTCACCATAGGGGATAGGTTGAGGGCCCAAGGTTTAGAGTTCTTTTGTTCACTAGATCTCCCCACATACCCAGGTCTAGTTAGGGAGTTCTATGGAACAGTGCATAGGGGAAATGGTGGAATACAGGGAACCGTAGCGGGTGTCCCTCTATTCATTTCTGAGAATTTCATAGCACAAATCCTACATCTTCCCCAAGTTGGGGTATTTCCTACACACCCTGAGGATAGGACTGAGGCCCTTACGGCCATTTTAGGGAGTCCACCCCAGTCCCCACTAGATGAGGTGTCCGCTGGTTCACTCTCTGTTGAGATGCGGCTCCTCCTGAGCATTATATCTAGGACCCTATTTCCTAAAACCGGACATTTTGACTTTGTGTCTGAGAGGGACCTAGCCCTCATGTACTACATTCTCCAAGACACCCCTATCAACTTCCCCAAGATGATCTACAAATACTTATGTGAGCCACTAGACAAACCTAGGCTCACCCTTCCTTATGGGATGATGTACACCCTGATCTTTAGGGAGTCCGAGATCCCCATTCCTGAGGGGGAACCCTCTCGCGCACTGCGATGAACAGATCGCATGGGTGAGGGAACCCTACACAGGATGGGATTTCATAAGGTAGAGGGAACCTGGGTCAGGAAACCATCCTCCTCCACACCTACTACTAGACACTCCCCCAGTCCTGATCCTGATTCAGACTTTCCCACCTATCCCTCCACCTCAGCACCATCTACTTCTGCCGGACCCTCCTCTTCAGCACCACCCACTCAGCCGACAGAGGTCCGGATCTCTCCTGAGCAGCTCCGGGAGTTGCGACAGGAGATTGTACGGGATCTTCGGGACGACCTACTGAGGGAGCTCCGAGGTCCAGCCACTGCCCGCTCTTCTGCATTAGTTCCCTCCTTATCAGCCGTGACCGAGATGACGGCTCATCTGAGGGAGGAGATCTTCAATGTCAGAAGCCTTATACAAGCCCAATTCTCCAACATAAGCGATGTCACAAGCAACACAAGAAAGATGCGAGATGACATCCGACACGACATGGGCAGCCTGAATCAGGGGGCCGAGCGACTGGCGAATGTGTTGATCACCAAGTTGGACAAACTCCAGGAGACTCTGACTGAGCTTTCCACGACGCACAGTAGGGCCACCTCGGCGATCATCACACAGCTAGGGAACGTCACTGATGGGGTCAGTCTACTCATGGAACAATCAAGACTGACCAAGGGAGCCACATCCTCCTCGAGGAAGCCCTAGCTTATTGTTTTTTATTTTGACATGTATTTACTGCTTTACTCTTTGTATTCTCAAGTGTACCTACATATACATCAATACAATGAGTAGACAATTTTCTTCAATTATTGTGCACATTAATCTCTAATTGCTTGTGTGTTCTGCTTACTTCCTTTTTGATACGATGACAAAAAGGGAGAGAAATATATTTAATAGATATGTAAAAGGAATCAATAAAAATCAATAAAAAGAAAACTTTTAAAACACACAATAATTTGTTCTTAGTGGATTCGATACCTCGAGGCTCATTATCTCTCTGTTGGGGCTCCTAATGGAGTAATCTCCTGAATCTATTCAAGGGATATTCGGAGATTAGTTGAATCATCCTCAAGAACAAATTGGCAGATTTTTCCTCTAAAAACCGAAAATTTAAGATCAAAAGCTTCAATGCACTAAAAGAAAATTCTGAGAATCAAAACAAAGTTGAATGCATGTGTTGAGGGGGAGAATCTGAATTTTTAAGAAAGCAAAATCACTAAATATATATAAGCCAAACAATTGATTGCATGACATGAAGGCTTATATAATTCCAAATGAAAGGGGGAGCTTTAACTTCAAAATTTATTGTTTCACACCTTTCAAGTTTGGATAAATTAAATAACCAGACACTTGAATTCATTTTAAAAATTTTATTATAAATTTTCTTGTTTATTGAGCAATTCACTTTACATATACTCAATGTTTTGTCATCATCAAAAAGGGGGAGATTGTGGAGTGATTGATTATAACCCTATTTGATTTTGATGAGCTCAAAGCATTTGAGTATATCTTATGTTTACTAATAAATTCAATCTAGTGTTTCAGTGAAAATCTTGTAAATTTATGGTTAAGTGTCTCTAGATTTGGTTCAAGACATTTTGGATAAGTTAAGAAGTCAATTTGAACCAAAGTCTGAGACTCGAGTCGACTCCGGGATTTTACGAGTCGACTCCAAGCGTATCAGAAGCACTGGCACAGGCTCGAGTCGACTCCGGAACATTATGAGTCGACTCCGACTGAGAACAGACAGACGAACAGAAAGATCCAACTCAAAACCTGTCAGCGAGTCGACTCCTGAAGAGCGCGAGTCGACTCCAATGCTTGCCGAGTCGACTCCAGAGTAGTATGAGTCGACTCCAGGGAGTTACAGACAGAAAGACAGAGAAGTCATTTTGGACCCTGAGAGCCGAGCCGACTCCTGAGGAACGCGAGTCGACTCCGATGGTTGGCAGGTCGACTCCAAAGAAAGCGAGAGTCGACTCTCAGTGTTATACAAGGCAAAAGTCAGAGAGCAACTTTCGGACACTGAGAGCCGAGTCGACTCCCGCAAAGCCCGAGTCGACTCCGAGACAGCGCGACCCCAAAAAGACAGAAGACGGTATTTTTGTCTCTGAGACGCGAGTCGACTCCAAGACAGTTCGAGTCGACTCCAAGGCAGCGCTACTCCAAAAAGACAGAAGACAGTATTTTTGTCTCTGAGACGCGAGTCGACTCCAAGACAGTTCGAGTCGACTCCAAGGCAGCGCTACTCCAAAAAGACAGAAGACTGTTTTTTGGATACTGAGAGCCGAGTCGACTCCGAAACAGTCCGAGTCGACTCCAAGACTGCACGAGCCAAAAGACAGAAGATCGGGAGTTCGGGCTCTGAGCGCCGAGTCGACTCCCAGAATTTTCGAGTCGACTCGAGTGAGCAAAGTTGAAGAATACCTCTATGGATTCCTTAGAATGAGTCGACTCCAAAAGTGCCAGGTCAGCTCCAGATTTTGGGGAGTCGACTCCGGGTTAAGTCGAGTCGACTCCTAGTCGAGAAGCTCACTTTAATTCAAATCCGGAACAGTTGCCGAGTCGACTCCAGAAAAGCATGAGTCGACTCCTGCTGCAGCCGAGTCGACTCTAGATCGCGCGAGTCGACTCCGATCCCAACGGAAACATTATCAGGATGTGCAGAATGTGCAGAACGGCTAGTAGATTGTGTCTAACGGCTAGTTTCCGTGGGGAATGGCTTAAATAGCCACAGAGGACTGTAGCAAAGTAGAGAAGTGACATTCCTTACAAAGAAAACACATAATCTTCATCTGCCAAAAGGATTTCAATGAAAAGAAGGAAGAGGGCCATTAACTCCATTCAACCAACTCTTCCCAGCATTAAAGAAGTCTCCTTCAGCCTTCAAGTCTTCAAGACATTCAAGAGGAGACCCAGAGTTCAAGAAGCCCTCCTCTACATCATCATAAACTTGTTTGAGGGCTCTTAACTTTTCTCTTATTTATATCGCTGTATATCTGCTTTTTAGAAGCTCTATTTTTCTATTTGTCTTTGTTCAAACCGTTTGTTCCTTACTTGATTCAATCAGGGGATTGAATCAAGGGTGTAAAGATTTGTTGGTGAGCCTAGGTTGAAACCAACGGTGTAAGGGTTTGATTGTGATCCCGGAAAAACAATCGGGCGGTTCTAGTCGGTGAGCCTGGAAAAACCGACCGAGTTCGTTGTGACCTCGTAAAACAACAAGTTAGGTTGTGAGCTTGTAAAACAACCGGCTGTAATCTGAGGGATTATAGTGAATTCCCAAGTGAAGCTTGGGGAGTGGACGTAGGAGCAAGGGTTAGCTCTGAACCACTATAAATTTCTTGTGTTTGCGATTGCTCTATTGTTTCTTATCTTCATTTCATTCACAGCACATAGCATCTAATTAATCAACTTGCAAAAGGTGTTAATTAGTATTTCATAAAACATTTAATTGTGATAATTATTTTAAAACCCAATTCACCCCCCCTCTTGGGTTGTCTATCTGGGCAACACACGGATGTGATAATGATCAGATAGTACAACGTAACGAAAGTTTGAACTTGATTGGATGCGAAAGAAACAGGGGAGTGGGGCTGGACCGGGGTGCGTGTCATTCGGGTTCAGGGATCATCCGAAATAAGTTTGACTCGACCTGCATATATTAGATTCGACCTGCATAGATTGGACATAACCAATAAAATCAATCAAACTTGAATTACTTCTAATAATTTATTAAAATGCCATGATGATGGTAACACATATTTTATGGTTAAATTTACGAAATATGTGTGTTAAAATAATGATAAGTGCTAGGAGAAAGAGGTTAATTTATGTATTATTTAGCACTTATCAACTACTTCCTTCGCCCAAACCAAAAGACACCTTGGACTCGGAAGTCGGGGGCAAAATGGATCGTCCTATTTTT
This sequence comes from Phoenix dactylifera, assembly GCF_051530095.1. Taxonomy (NCBI): domain Eukaryota; kingdom Viridiplantae; phylum Streptophyta; class Magnoliopsida; order Arecales; family Arecaceae; genus Phoenix; species Phoenix dactylifera. The sequence continues at coordinate 32,021,779 of NC_143193.1, read as the reverse complement.
CGGCATAAGTCACCCAATTTTGGCCGAGCCGAGCTCAGAATACCAAACCTAGAAGGCCGAGCTCAGGAGGCCCAGCCCAGGAGGCCGAGCTTAGGAGGCCGAGCTCAGAAGGCCAACTCCAGAAGACCGAGCTTAGAAGGCCAAACCCAGAAGACCGAGCTCAGAAGGCCAATCCAGAAGGCCGAGCTCAGAAGGTGTGGAGTGATTGATTAAAACCCTATTTGATTTTGATGAGCTCAAAGCATTTGAGTATATCTTTTGTTTACTAATGAATTCAATCGAGTGTTTCAGTGAAAATCTTGTCTAAGTGTTTCTAGATTTGGTTCAAGATATTTTGGATAAGTTAAGAAGTCAGTTTGAACCAAAGTCTGAGACTCGAGTCGACTCCGGGATATTACGAGTCGACTCCAAGCGTATCAGAAGCATTGGCACAGGCTCGAGTCGACTCTGGTACACTACGAGTCGACTCCGACTGAGAACAGACAGATGAACAGAAAGACACAATTCAAAACCTGTCAGCGAGTCGACTCCTGAAGTGCGCGAGTCGACTCCGCTGCTTACCGAGTCGACTCCGGAGTAATATGAGTCGACTCCAAGGAGTTACAGACAGAAAAGTCAGAGAGCGATTTTCGACCCTGAGAGCCGAGTCGACTCCTGAGGAACACGAGTCGACTCCGATGGCTGGTAGGTCGACTCCAAAGAAAACAAGAGTCGACTCTCAGTGGTACCCAAGGCAAAAGTCAGAGAGCAGTTTTCGGACACTGAGATTCGAGTCGACTCCCGCAATGCTCGAGTCGACTCCGAGACAGCGCGACCCCAAAAAGACAGAAGACCGAATTATTGTCTCTGAGAGCCGAGTCGACTCCAAGACAGCTCGAGTCGACTCCAAGTCAGCGCTACACCAAAAAGGCAGAAGGGTGTGTTTCGAAAACTGAGAGCCGAGTCGACTCCGGAACAGTTCGAGTCGACTCCAAGACTGGACGAGCCAAAAGACAGAAGATAGGGAGTTCGGGCTCTGAGCGCCGAGTCGACTCCCAGGATTGTCGAGTCGACTCGAGTGGACCAAGTTGAAAAATAGATCTACGGATTTAATGGGATGAGCCGACTCCGAAAATGCCAAGTCAGCTCCAGATGTTGGCGAGTCGACTCCGGGTTAAGTCGAGTCGACTCCCAGTCGAGGAGGTCACTTTAATTCAAATCCGGAACAGTTGCCGAGCCGACTCCAGAAAAGCATGAGTCGACTCCCGCTACAGCCGAGTCGACTCCAGATCGCGCGAGTCGACTCCGACCCCAACGGACACATTGTCAGGATGTGCAGAGTGTGCAGAACGGGCAGAAAAATGTGTCTAACGGCTAGTTTCCGTGGGGGGTGGCTTAAATAGCCACAGAGGACTGTAGCAAAGTAGAGAAGCACTATTCCACTCAAAGAAATCAAGCATCCTTTCTCTGCAAACTGGTTTTCAACAAAAAAGAAGGAAGAGCGCCATAAACTCCATCCAACTACCTCTTCCCAGCATTTAAAGAAGTCTCCTCCTGCCTTCAAGTCGACCAGACGTTCAAGAGGAGACCCAAAAGTTCAAGAAGCCCTACTCTACTCCAACTCAAACGTGTTTGAGGGCTCTTAACTTCTCTCTAGTTTATATTGCTGTTTATCTGCTTTTTAGAAGCTCTGTTTTTCCGTTTGTCTTTGTTCTTTCCATCTTGTCTTTGCTTGATTCAATCAGGGGATTGAATCAAGAGTGTAGAGGTTGGTTGGTGAGCCGAGGGTAAAACCAACGTGTAAGGGTTCGATTGTGATTCCGGAAAAACAATCGGGGTGGTTCTAGTCGGTGAGCCTGGGAAAACCGACCGAGTTCGTTGTGACCTCGTAAAACAACAAGTTGGGTTTTGAGCTTGTAAAACAACCGGCTGTAATCCAAGGGGTTATAGTGAATTCCTAAGTGAGACTTGGGAAGTGGACGTAGGAGCAAGGGTTAGCTCCGAACCACTATAAAAACATTGTGTTTGTGATTGCTTGTGTTTCTCTCTCTTACTCTCATTTCACTCACAGCACATAGCAACTAATTAATCATCTTGCAAAAGTATTAATTAGTCATCCACAAACGTTTTTAATTGCAAAATTATTTTAAAACCCAATTCACCCCCCCTCTTGGGTTGTCTATCTGGGCAACAAGTGGTATCAGAGCCTAAACTCTTTTACCCTAAGAGTAAAAGATCAAAATGACAACCCCATTTGGATCTTCCCACATTGAGGGTCAGTCCACCCAAAGACCCCCATTCTTTAATGGATCTGACTACTCATATTGGAAGGCTAGGATGAGAATATTTATCCAAGCCCAAGACTATGAGATGTGGACCATTATATTGAATGGACCATACATCCCTTCCATCTATGTAGAGGGTGTCACTGTACCTAAACTTGAAAAGGATTGGGATAACCATGACTTTAGGAAGGCACAACTCAATGCCAAAGCAATGAATGTGCTTTACTGTGCATTAGATAGGAATGAATTCAATAGGGTCTCTACTTGCAATTCTGCAAAAGAGATTTGGGATAGACTTGAAGTGACCCATGAGGGCACGAATCAAGTCAAAGAATCCAAAATAAATATATTGGTTCATAAGTATGAACTATTTAAGATGGATTCTAATGAAAGAATCACATGCATGTTCACTAGATTTACTGACATTGTCAATGGCCTAAAAAGCCTTGGCAAAAACTATACTAACAGTGATCTTGTCAGGAAGATTCTTCGCTGTCTACCAAGGTCATGGGAAGCCAAAGTGACGGCAATCCAAGAAGCAAAGGATTTGAACAAGCTTCCTCTTGAGGAGCTTCTTGGATCCCTAATGACGCACGAGCTAACAATGAAGCAACACAGCGAAGATGAATCCTCCCATAAGAAAAAGGTAATAGCTCTTAAATCTACATCATCTAACAAAGACTTGTCTTGCAGTAGCAGCAGTGAAGAAGAGGATCATGAGGGAGATGATGATGAGGCTCTTCTCGTGCGCAAGTTCAGAAAATTCATCAACCAAAAGAAGTCCTTTCATCAAAGGAGAGGCCCCTCAAATTCCTATCGCAAGGATAAAGGTAAGGAAAGGGAAAATGAGGGGATTGGATGTTATGAGTGCAAGAAGCCGGGACACATCAGAGCTGAGTGTCCTTTACTGAAGAAGGGGAGCAAGTACAAGAAGAAGAAAGCCCTTGTCACCACCCTATCGGACTCCGACGCATCATCATCATCATCGGATGAGGAACAAGAAGAAAAGGCTAATTTCTGCTTCATGGCCAATGAAAATGAGGTAACATCCGAAACGCATCTAGATTTTACCTTTGATGAACTGTATGATGCATTTAATGAATTAATGATTGAATATAAGGCTATAAATCTTAAGAATAAAGAGCTAAAGCTAGCTAATAAATCTTACCTACATAAATACGATAAATTAGTTAAGGATAAGGACTTTATCACTAAAGAAAATTTAGAACTTAAGACAAGCAACCAATTCTTAATTCAAAAAACTAATACCTTGAGTAAAGATAATGAAAAACTAACTAAGAAAATTTCAGAACTTAAAAACAATAAACAAATCTTAAACGAGAATCTCACAAAAGACTTGAACATTCTAAAAACGGAAAAACAAACACTAACTAAAGAACTTGAAAAATACAAACCTTTGGTTGAAAAATTTACATATAGTTCTGAAAAATTGAATATGATACTTAATAGTCAACGAGCTGTATTCAATAGAGCGGGTTTAGGGTATAAACCTAAAAATAAACAAAAACTTCTTAGTAACTTCTTTGTTAAAGCAGGGGAAAGTAAAACTAAGAAAATAACCTGTTTTTGTTGTGGAACTGTAGGACATAAAGCAAATGTATGTGATTATAGGAAAGGGAAAACTAAAAGAAAAATTAAAAGGGTATGGGTTCCAAAAGGAACCAACATTACTAACCATGAAGGACCCAAGAAAACTTGGGTACCTAGGATTATATGATTTGCTTGTGTAGGAGTGTCTTGCAGCCAAGGTCGACAAGAATTGTTGGTACTTGGATAGTGGCTGCTCAAGACACATTACGGGTGACAAGGATCAATTCTTCACCCTTGAAGCTAAGAAGGGAGGTGCTGTGACTTTTGGAGACAATAACCAAGGTCACATCATTGGTATAGGTAAAGTACAAATTATCCCTTCAACTTTTATTGATAATGTTCGATATGTTGATGGTCTTAAGCATAATCTACTAAGCATTAGTCAATTGTGTGATAGGGGTTATGATGTTATGTTTAAACCATTACTATGCATCATAACAAACCCAAATGATAATAGTTTAGTCTTTAAAGGAATAAGACGTGGAAATGTGTATGTTGTAGACCTTGAGGATCTTGCCAAACATAATCCATGTTTAGTTGTTAATGAAACTAAGGATAATGATGCTAGTTGGTTATGGCACCGTAAGTTAGGTCATGCAAGCATGGACACCTTATCAAAACTAGTTAAAAGAGATTCCGTGATAGGTTTGCCAAAACTAAAATTTGAAAAGAATAAAATATGTAAAGCATGTCAATTTGGCAAACAATCAAGGAACTCCTTTAAATCTATAAATTGTGTCTCTACCTCTAAACCTCTAGAACTACTACACATGGACCTATTCGGACCAACTAGAACCACAAGTCTAGGTGGGAATAAATATGGTCTAGTTATTGTAGATGATTATTCAAGATACACTTGGGTTATGTTCTTAGCTCATAAAGATCAAGCATTTTCAGTCTTTAAGAAATTTCATAAGGAAGTAACAAATGCTAGAGATACTTCAGTTATAGCTATTAGAAGTGACCATGGTACCGAATTTGAAAATCATTTATTTGATGAGTTTTGTAGTAAAAAGGAGATAACTCATAATTTTTCTGCACCTAGGACACCACAACAAAATGGAGTTGTGGAGAGGAAAAATAGAACTCTAGAGGAAATGGCTAGAACTATGTTGTGTGAAGGTAACCTCCCTAAGTACTTTTGGGGAGAAGCCATCAATACCTCATGTCATATATTAAATAGAGTTTTATTGAGACCCATTATAAAGAAAACACCTTATGAACTTTGGAAAAACAGAAAACCAAAGGTAAATTATTTTCATGTCTTTGGATATAGGTGTTTTGTTCATAATAATGGGAAGGATAATCTAGGAAAATTTGACTCTAAATCTGATGAGGGTATATTCTTGGGGTACTCCACAACTAGTAAAGCCTATAGAGTCTTTAATAAAAGAACCCTAGTTATAGAAGAATCCATACATGTTGTTTTTGATGATTCTAGTGATATCTCTGCTAGTAAGAGAGTTAATCTTGATGATGATGCTGAAATTCTTGAAGAAAAGATAGATGAGATGACATTACAAGATGATAATCAAAAATTAATTGGAGGTGCATCATCAAGCCAAGAGGCTATTGTAGATCATGGGCTGACTAAGGCTTGGAGGTTTGCTCACGGGCATCCTAAGGAATTAATTCTAGATGATCCATCTCAACCTGTTAGAACTAGAGCATCTCTTAGGAACTTAAACAATCATCTAGCTTTCGTTTCACATTTTGAGCCCAAACACATAGAAGAAGCTGAAAAAGATGTAAATTGGATAAATGCAATGCAAGAAGAATTAAACCAATTTACTAGAAACAAGGTATGGAATCTAGTTGAAAGACCTCCTGGATATTCAATCATAGGTACCAAATGGATATATAAAAACAAACTTGATGAAAATGGAATTGTAATAAGGAATAAGGCTAGACTAGTAGCAAAGGGGTATAATCAAGAAGAATGTATAGATTTTGATGAAACCTTTGCTCCTGTAGCTAGACTTGAGGCTATTAGATTATTATTAGCATTTGCATGCTCTAAGGATTTCAAGTTATTTCAAATGGATGTAAAAAGTGCATTTCTAAATGGGTATATTAATGAGGAGGTGTATGTAGAACAACCTCCTGGTTTTGAGAATCATCAATACCCTAATCACGTGTATAAACTTAACAAAGCACTTTATGGTTTGAAACAAGCACCTAGAGCATGGTTTGAGAGGCTTAGCAAATTCCTATTAGAACATGAGTTCTCTAGGGGAAATGTAGATACAACATTGTTTCTAAAGAAGAAAAACAAAGATATGCTATTAGTGCAGATTTATGTTGATGATATTATTTTCGGTGCTACTAACAATCGCCTCTGCGAAGAATTTGCTGACTTGATGCAGAGTGAGTTTGAAATGAGCATGATGGGAGAGCTGAATTATTTCCTCGAGCTTCAAATCAAACAATCTGAAGAAGGCATCTTCATCAATCAAGCCAAATACATCAAGGAGATGCTTAAGAAGTTTGATATGGAGGGAAACAAGTCAATCAGCACCCCCATGAGCTCATCATGCAAATTAGACCAAGATGAATCAGGTAAATCTGTAGATCAGAAACTATACAGAGGTATGATAGGATCTTTATTGTATCTTACTGCAAGTAGACCTGATATCATGTTTAGTGTTTGCATGTGTGCTAGATATCAGTCTAATCCTAAGAAATCTCATCTAATTGCAGTCAAGAGAATCTTTAAATACCTAATAGGAACAAAGAATATAGGGTTATGGTATTCTAAAGAATCTAGCCTGAACTTAATAGGATACACAGATTCAGACTTTGCTGGATGTAAACTTGATAGAAAAAGCACCAGCGGGTCATGTCAATTCCTAGGAGAAAACTTAATCTCATGGTTTAGCAAGAAACAAAACTCGGTTGCATTATCTACTGCTAAAGCTGAATATGTTGCAACCGGGAGTTGTTGTGCTCAAATCATGTGGATCAAACAACAATTGGAAGATTATGGCATTAAACAAGATAAAATTCTCATTAATTGTGATAATACAAGTGCCATTAATCTAACTAAAAATCCAATTCAGCATTCAAGAACTAAACATATTGAGATAAGACATCACTTCATAAGAGATCATGTACTGAATGGTGATGTGACACTTCAATTTGTTTGCACTGATGACAATTAGCTGATATTTTTACAAAACCCTTAAGTGAAGAGAGATTTAGTGTGCTTAGGAGGGGATTAGGAGTGATTGATCCATCCTAGTGGTATTTTTCCACTAGTTCTTTGATTTTGATGATTAGATTGTGGTTAATATAGAGTTTCCTTTCAATGATCATCAAATCAGATCATAACTTAGTGATTTTCCCTCATTCGGCACGAACATAGCATGATTTTTAGGTGTGTGTCAGAGCTCGAGACGACTCGAGTAAGTTTCAGAGTCGGCTCGTAAGGGGGAGTCGACTCGCATACAGTCAGGAGTCGACTCGAGGTCAATAGGCGCATAAGGAGAGTCGACTCGCGCATACTTTGGAGTCGACTCGAGGTCGAGTCGACTCGCGACTCAGTGGAGTCGACTCGCAGTCGGGATCCGACCTTTTAACCCTAACTCAAGCGTTTGCTCAACACTTCTATTCACCGCCGCCACTGTTCACAAACCCTAGAGCCGACTCCTAGATCGTCTCCGGCCGTCCCTAAGCTTTTTCCCGTCGACCTTTCACCGTCCATTAGCGTTTTACCCCATTCTAGGTCGACCATGCCTCGTAAAACCGTTGTCCCAAGCCGGAAGAGGCCCCAACCCGCAACCGGCACCGAGCGACGTTCCAAGGCTCGGAACGATCCCGCGAGGCCGCAACCTCCGGCTCGTTCCCCGCCGAGGGAGGTTCCCTCGCGGCCGTGCGCCGGGAAGGCGGTCTCCACCGGGAGATACGTCGATTTTGACTATCTCTCCCGAGAGGGCTTTACAATAGGAGAGAGATTGCGGGCTCAGGGCTTAGAGTATTTTTGTTCCTTAGACCTCCCCACATACCCTGGCCTAATTAGAAAGTTTTATGGTACTGTCCATAGGGGCAATGGGGGAATAGAGGGAACTGTAGCCGGTGTCCCATTGTTTATTTCCGAGGATTTTATAGCCCAAATCCTCCACCTTCCACAAGTAGGGGTAGCTCCCACACACCCCAAAGATAGGACTGAGGCCCTTACGGCCATTCTAGGGCATCCACCCCAGTCCCCTTTAGATGAGGTGTCCGCCAGCTCACTTTCAGTTGAGATGCGGCTCCTCTTGAGCATCATTTCTCGGTCTTTGTTCCCAAAGACCGGCCGGTTCGATTTTGTGTCTGAGAGGGACCTAGCCCTCATGTACTACATTCTCCAGGACACCCCCATAAACTTTCCCAAGATGATCTATAGATATCTGTGTGAGCCACTAGATAGACCTAGGCTCACCCTCCCCTATGGCATGCTATACACACTCATTTTTAGGGAGGCCGAGATTCCTATTCCTGAGGGGGAACCCTCTCGCGCATTGCGATGGACAGATCGCATGCGTCCGGGAACCCTACACAGGATGGGGTTTCGGAAGGTAGAGGGAACCTGGGTTAGGAAATCATCTACCTCCACACATACCACCAGACATTCTCCCAGTCCTGACCCAGATTCAGACTACCCTACCTTTCCCTCCACCTCTGCTCCCACTACCTCAGCCGGACCCTCCTCCTCCGCTCCACCCACTCAGCTGATGGAGGTCCGGATCTCTCCTGAGCAGCTCCGGGAGTTGCGACAGGACATCGTGAGGGATCTTCGGGACGACCTGCTTAGGGAGCTCCGAGGTCCAGCAACTGCTCCCTCTCCTGCACCCTCCTCTACATTGGTTCCTTCCCTTTCAGCCGTGACCGAGATGACGGCCCATGTGCAGGAAGAAATCTACAATGTCAGGAGCCTGATCCAAGCCCAGTTCTCTAGCATGAGTGATGTCACACGCACCACACGGCAGATGCGCGATGACGTCCGACAGGATATGGGCACCACTAGTCAGGGGGCAGAGCGCTTGGCGAATGTGCTGATCGCCAAGTTGGACACACTGCAGGAGACCCTGACCGAGCTCTCCACCACACACAGCAGGGCCACCTCGGCCATTATCTCCCAGCTTGGGAATGTTACAGATGGGGTCACTCTCCTCATGGAGCAGAACAGATTGAGAGGAGGAGCCACATCCTCGAGGAGACCCTAGCTGATTTTGTTTTATTTTGACATGTATTTTTTGCTTTACTTATTGTATTCACAAATGTACTTACATATACATCAATACAATGAGTAGACATATTCACTTCAATTGTGTGCCAATTGATCTCTACTTGCTTGTGTGTTCAATTCCCTTCCTTTTTGATACGATGACAAAAAGGGGGAGAAATATATATTAGATATGTAAAAGGATATGTAAAAAGAATCAATGCAAATCAATGAAAAGAAAAATTTTTAAAACACACAATAATTTGTTCTAAGTGGATTTGATACCTCGAGGCTCATTATCTCTCTGTTGGGGCTCCTAATGGAGTAATCTCCAGAATCTATTCAAGGGACATTCGGAGATTAGTTGAATCCTACTCAAGAACAAATTGACAGATTTTCCCTCTAAAAACCAAAAATTTAAGTTCAAAAACTTCAATGCATTAAAAGGAAATTCAGAGAATCAAAACAAAGTTGAATGCATATGTTGAGGGGAGAATCTGAATTTTTAAGAAAGCCAAATCATTAAAAATATATAAGCCAAACAATTGAGTGCATGACATGAAGGCTTATATAATTCCAAATGAAAGGGGGAGCTTTAACTCCAAAATTTATTGTTTCACACCTTTCAAGTTTGGATAAATTAAATAACCAGACACTTGAATTCATTTATAGATTTTATTTCCTTGTTTATTGAGCAATTCACTTTACATATACTCAATGTTTTGTCATCATCAAAAAGGGGGAGATTGTGGAGTGATTGATTAAAACCCTATTTGATTTTGATGAGCTCAAAGCATTTGAGTATATCTTTTGTTTACTAATGAATTCAATCGAGTGTTTCAGTGAAAATCTTGTCTAAGTGTTTCTAGATTTGGTTCAAGATATTTTGGATAAGTTAAGAAGTCAGTTTGAACCAAAGTCTGAGATTCGAGTCGACTCCGGGATATTACGAGTCGACTCCAAGCGTATCAGAAGCACTGGCACAGGCTCGAGTCGACTCTGGTACACTACGAGTCGACTCCGACTGAGAACAGACAGATGAACAGAAAGACACAATTCAAAACCTGTCAGCGAGTCGACTCCTGAAGTGCGCGAGTCGACTCCGCTGCTTACCGAGTCGACTCCGGAGTAATATGAGTCGACTCCAAGGAGTTACAGACAGAAAAGTCAGAGAGCGATTTTTGACCCTGAGAGCCGAGTCGACTCCTGAGGAACACGAGTCGACTCCGATGGCTGGTAGGTCGACTCCAAAGAAAACAAGAGTCGACTCTCAGTGGTACACAAGGCAAAAGTCAGAGAGCAGTTTTCGGACACTGAGATTCGAGTCGACTCCCGCAATGTTCGAGTCGACTCCGAGACAGCGCGACCCCAAAAAGACAGAAGACCGAATTATTGTCTCTGAGAGCCGAGTCGACTCCAAGACAGCTCGAGTCGACTCCAAGTCAGCGCTACACCAAAAAGGCAGAAGGGTGTGTTTCGGAAACTGAGAGCCGAGTCGACTCCGGAACAGTTCGAGTCGACTCCAAGACTGGACGAGCCAAAAGACAGAAGATAGGGAGTTCGGGCTCTGAGCGCCGAGTCGACTCCCAGGATTGTCGAGTCGACTCGAGTGGACCAAGTTGAAAAATAGATCTACGGATTTAATGGGATGAGCCGACTCCGAAAATGCCAAGTCAGCTCCAGATGTTGGCGAGTCGACTCCGGGTTAAGTCGAGTCGACTCCCAGTCGAGGAGGTCACTTTAATTCAAATCCGGAACAGTTGCCGAGCCGACTCCAGAAAAGCATGAGTCGACTCCCGCTACAGCCGAGTCGACTCCAGATCGCGCGAGTCGACTCCGACCCCAACGGACACATTGTCAGGATGTGCAGAGTGTGCAGAACGGGCAGAAAAATGTGTCTAACGGCTAGTTTCCGTGGGGGATGGCTTAAATAGCCACAGAGGACTGTAGCAAAGCAGAGAAGCACTATTCCACTCAAAGAAATCAAGCATCCTTTCTCTGCAAACTGGTTTTCAACAGAAAAGAAGGAAGAGCGCCATAAACTCCATCCAACTACCTCTTCCCAGCATTTAAAGAAGTCTCCTCCTGCCTTCAAGTCGACCAGACGTTCAAGAGGAGACCCAAAAGTTCAAGAAGCCCTACTCTACTCCAACTCAAACGTGTTTGAGGGCTCTTAACTTCTCTCTAGTTTATATTGCTGTTTATCTGCTTTTTAGAAGCTCTGTTTTTCCGTTTGTCTTTGTTCTTTCCATCTTGTCTTTGCTTGATTCAATCAGGGGATTGAATCAAGAGTGTAGAGGTTGGTTGGTGAGCCGAGGGTAAAACCAACGTGTAAGGGTTCGATTGTGATCCCGGAAAAACAATCGGGGTGGTTCTAGTCGGTGAGCCTGGGAAAACCGACCGAGTTCGTTGTGACCTCGTAAAACAACAAGTTGGGTTGTGAGCTTGTAAAACAACCGGCTGTAATCCAAGGGGTTATAGTGAATTCCCAAGTGAGACTTGGGGAGTGGACGTAGGAGCAAGGGTTAGCTCCGAACCACTATAAAAACATTGTGTTTGTGATTGCTTGTGTTTCTCTCTCTTACTCTCATTTCACTCACAGCACATAGCAACTAATTAATCATCTTGCAAAAGTATTAATTAGTCATCCACAAACGTTTTTAATTGCAAAATTATTTTAAAACCCAATTCACCCCCCCTCTTGGGTTGTCTATCTGGGCAACAGAAGGCCAATCCAGAAGTTCGATCTCTAGAAGGCCGAGCTTAGAAGGCCAAATCTAGAAGGCCGAGCTCAGGAGGCCGACCCAAGAAGGCCGAGCTTAGAAGGTCGAGCTCAGAAGGCCGACTTCAGAAGGCCGATCTAGTCGTCCACATGCTGCAGCCATGCCCTGCAGTAGCCTCACCACACCATGCTTTGCTTGCCGGCCATGCTACGACATATCAACCAGGAACCACACCCTGCAACAACTATCAACACCTCACCGTTCCCAAGAACGGACTGCACTGCGCGCCACAAGCAAGCTCTGACTGCGCGCCATCTCCTCCCATGATGGGAACGGGCCATACCTCCGCCACTTGGATACCTCTACAGGGACTATAAACAATCCCGTAAGGTAATGTAAGAGGGACTTTTTTTGGGTTGGACCAAATATATTTCACTCTAACTTGAGCGTCGGAGGGCCTTCATCGAAACCTCACTAGTGAGGCTTTGTGCAGGTTCGCTGCCGCGTGGGAGGTGGCGCTCATCCTCTTCTTCCACTCACCGGCAACTCCTCCGACTCCTCCGGTGTGGTCACCCTCAAGCCAGATTTGAACCACAACAAGTTCCTTTTTGACCTATCTTGTTGGGACCATCACCAGCACATGCTATCTGCAGGCTTGTTTTTCATGTGATTCTGAGTTAGTTTTCTTTTAGGCCTAGCGAGTCAATGTAAAAATGCTGGTACACATAAATAGATGACATGCTATTGTATTCAGGAGCTATTCTCTTTATGCCTTGCCATAAGGCAATTATGGCCATATTCACAAATATAAAATGCGAGGGTAAAACTTGTTATTACATTTACTTAAAAATTTCATAAAAAGAGTTTTTTTCATGAGTTATGCACTTAAATTAGTTTTTCTTCGAGCATTTTGAAAGATGAAATTTCTAAATTGTTAAAGATTTGTTTTTCGATTGTGGATTTTCACTACAAGAAAATCGGTTTTTTCCGGCATTTTTTATAGCCTTTACCGATGCTTATTAGCGTCGGGGAAACCCAGCCGACGCCAAGAAAGCGTCGCAAAAGCGTCGGCAATACCTGAGTGGGAAAAGTTTTTGCCGATGCTAGAAGAAAGCATTGGCAAAACTCTAGATTTACCGATGCTTACTGAAGCGTCGGCGTATGTGGTTTTTCCGACGTAAAAATGCATCGGCATAAACTAGAACTTGGGCGTGGCCGATAGTGTCGGGATTTTTTTCGACACTTATATGCGTCGCATGAAGGATTTTTACCGACGCTTTAAAAGCGTCGCCTAAACATTTTTACCGACGCTTTCCAAGCGTCGGCAAAAGCGTACCAGCCCGTGTTTTTAACGACGCTCTAAAGCGTCGGGATTGGATTTTTTTTAAAAAAAATTAAAAAACAAATGCATATTAAGAAACATATTATAGCAATATGAACCTGTATTACATTTACGTCAAAACAAACATTCAAATCATTCAAAACATTCATATTGTCATATATGATGAAATTTACATAATAATTTTAGAATTACAATGTATTTTAAAAAATATAAGAAAGATACATATAAAACTCCTTAGATAATAGTCTCAAAAATATCAAGGACCGAATTCAGCACCATCATCATCTCTATGAGCTGTTGAACTATCAGAAATCTACAAAAAAAAAAAGAGAGAAACTTTAGAAGTTAGAAATATGAAAATCATTAACTCATGAAAATAAGTGAATTATGTAAAGTAATCAAATATATGTAGTTATTTACCTAAGGAGGGAGAAATCGCTGTAATATAGATGAAATATGCTCAAGCTGAGACTGCAAAGTTTATTGGTTCTGCTTCAGCTCCGCCAACTCTGCCTGATGGCGATCCTTCATATCTTCTATTATTGCCCGAAGTCTACTAACTTCTGCATTGCTCCTACTTTCTCCAGCATTTCTTATATACATGCCCACTGCAGACAACTGAGTGGGGTAACTCCAACGCCATAACCCCTCACTCGACCATAACGCTCTGGGCCCAATAATTCGACGAGCACCTGAGCTTCGACATGACTGGTCGCGTCGGATGATGATGACTCCCCGACACGCTCTGAAATAAGAGTTGTTGCCCTATCCTATATCTCTTAAAAGAAAAAGTTATATTAATGTATGGCAATAATAGAACTAATAATAATATCGTTGAAAGATTCAAAGATGAATACATACAACTATATCTCTTGCCTCCTTCCGAACAAAACTACCATTTCGGTGGGTGTGAGTCATCTTATAAAACTCCACCTTACCAGGCTCCCTTCCATTATCATCCATCTACAACAAAAAGTATATTGACAAGCTAGTTATCATGACACATGCTATATGATAGAACAGTTTAAAATAGTTTTAAAGAGTTTAAAAAAAACTTATGAATTCAGCCCTACGCATAGCATAACTCATCGAGTCTGAAGTATGAGGAACAGTCTGAGAGGCTCGTGCAACTCTACTAATGTTGACATATGTCTTCCCAAAAAAAGAATAAACAATATAATATATTTAATGTATAAATTTGTAATCTATATTATTAGTAGATACAATCTAAGGTATTGAAAAAATATACACAACCTGAACTTTCTCTGAAAATCAGTAATGGACAAGCTCCCTCCATTGATGAGGGATTACATCAGGAGGACAAACACGGGCCACCTCCTCTTCAGTCATGCCCATGTGCTTCCAGTCCGCCTTTAGCTTCGCCTTATATTCTTTCCATTTGCGGTTGACGGACTTCAGCACCCAATCATGGCTATTTGCAGGAAGGACAAACTTTTTCTACACCAAAGTCAAGAATGTTATAACAATGATAAATCAAAAAATAAAATTGTGATAGTTAGCAAATTCAATTCTTTACCTCAATAACTTTAAGAAGCTCAACCTTATACAAAGGAAGCATTTCATTCCATTTCGTATAGTTGAGCGGACACAACTGACCCTTCCGCGCAACCGATCCTAGAAAAGTCGATAAAATGCTTGCAGCCCTCTTGATAGGCTGCCCCAGTTCATTGCATTGAACGGCGATCTTCTCATCCTTACGTAGGCTCCACACGTCCCGTGCTCGAGTGGGTCCTTGTGTCCTCCTCACTCTCCCCAGTCCATCTATAAAAATAAAATAAAATATCCATGGATTGTAAGAAAAATTAATATATAAACTGTAAATCAAATTACCCTGGATGTGCACATCATCCATATCTGGACAATCAGCAGGTGGTACGTGTTCAGACTGAGACTCGTGCTGTTAGGGCTCATCGGGCTGTTGGGACCGGAGGGACTGATCGGAAGAAGATCCCACGGATGTGTGCTGAAACTCAACATCTCTGAATCATTTTCCTCGCAGCATGTTGTTACCTAGTATGCACAAAAAGAAGCAATATTAGTTAAACATTGTTTGTGCAATAGAATATGTCTGTTCCACCAGGTTGTTTCTTGTGTTTTAAACATTGTAAGACCACAAGATTCATTTCAAACATTCCAAGAGCTTGATCTACAAAGAAATGAGGCCATATGTGGTTGGGACATAGAGCAGGTGTAAGGTTTGGAATAGGCGCCTCTCACACCCTGAACAGATTCTAGAAAACATGTACAAGGATGCATGGAATAGTTGTAGCAGTCAAAACTTGTTTGCATGCGATACAACTATTTCATGGTCACTCTATAAAAAGTTATTTCTAGCACAAAGCTATCAAAATAACCCCCAATAAATAGATAAAACTTTTGCCATTTCCATTTTTTTATGGTAAACAAATACAAAAACTAATATGAATTATATAGATTATATAAAAATCAACCAGTACATAAAATTTTAATTTAAAAGCATCATTTCAGTCATAGCTAAAATTACCCACATAAAATATACTGAAAAAATAAAAGTCCACGGAAAAAAAATACACAGGAAAAAAAAGAGAGGAAAGGGTAGTTTGGTCATTCTGGTGCCAAGACATTTGGCCTTCGGTAATCCGACTTCCGGATAACACGTACAGGGGAGAATGGATAACGAGATGCAGGCCGGGCCTTCTCGGAAGAGATGCAAGAAGAGAAACTTCCGGCATCCATTGTTAGCAGCAAACAAAAAATCCAAGAAAACAAAGACTAGAACACAAAATAAAAAAATAATTACACAGATTTGAGGGAGGACGGTGTTGGGGTTTCTGGCTTTTCAAAACCCTCGACGGCTAGGGTTTTTTTTTTTTGGTACGATTCACGCCCAAAAATTGGGAATAAGAACAAGAAAAGTGGGAAGAACACTAGGATGTTACTATCACAGCTTCCATCATGTAATTTGATTATCAAAATATTGCTCAATGCTCCCAACCACGACCGAAAAATCTAATTCACTTGCTTCTACCAGACAATAGAACATTTTTTTATCAATGTAAAGCACAAAGAATGCATAACTACAACACAAAAGTATTCAGATTACACACATCCACCAATAAATTATCAAGAAATTTTCCATTCGGTGGAGTTATCAAATGATACCTCTTTCTCGAGTGGAGGAGGATGGGATCGGCCGGTCGGCACCGCAGAGGAGGGAGGAGGAGAGGAGGTTGCGGATGCGTGGTAGCTCGGCGCCGGAGAGGAGGGAGGAAGAGAGGAGCTTAGCGTCGGACGTCGCTCGAAGCCGGTCGGAGAGCACACGGGCCGGTCGCTGGTCGTCGGAGAGGAGGGAGGAGGAGAGGAGGGAGGACTCGGGATGCAGAATGAGGAAGGGGGGTCGGCCGCTGGTTTTGTTAGGAATTGGACTTATGACGACGCTTATAAGCGTCGTCTTAAGCATTTCCAGTACGACGACCCTAATAAGCATCGTTTATTACCAACCTTTTTTAACAAGCGTCGGTTTTTTCTTTTGGATTATGACAACGCTTTTTAGCGTCGTCTATTCCTGAGAAATACCGACGCTCAATTAAAGCGTCGGCAAAGTTCGGCGCGGTATTTTTTTTTCCCGACGCTTGTTCCTAGCGTCGGAAAAAAAGAGTTGGAAAAGATCGATTTTTCTGTAGTGTTCTTTTTGTAACAGTCACGAGATTAGTCTCTATTACAATTTATTATGTTATAATTTAATATTTTTTAAATATTATTTTATATATATATATATATATATATATATATATATATATATATATATATATATATATATATATATGTTTGATCCAACTAGAAGGGTAGAGGTACTTATTGGACTATTAGCTCATCTTTTATTTCGCTTGTTCTTTTTAGAAATCGGCAGATAGCTCGGAAGGAATTATGGGACTGAGAGTAGAAGGGATAGGACCTAGGAGTTGTCTTTCTTCTTCTTAAAAAAAATGTTATGCGGCAGAGTTTTGATCGAGCCTGAAATAAATGTTGGATTAATAATGTAGATTTTTATCATTTTAAAATTTTTCTAAGTACTTTAGTTTTTACATAAACTGATATTATATAAAAGATGTTTGGAAAATTTTAATATCTAGGCCTGGCATATCTTAGGGGTCAAACTTTAAATGTACGTAGTTGTCTATCACGTACTCATCCGTACTAATAGTAATGGGCATGACAGAGAGGGAGGCAAAGGAGGCGGTGAGAGGGTTGTCTGTTACGTACTCGTTCATACTGGTAGTAATGGGCATGACAGAGAGGGAGGGCAAAGGAGGCGGTGAGAGGAGTAAAGTGGAGGAGATGAGGAGGGAAGAGAGAGAGAGAGAGGGAGGGAGAGAGAAAAAGACATGGATGCTGTATAGTGTGCGTGCGTGTGTGTGTGTGAGAGAGAGAGAGAGAGAGGGAGAGAGGGAGAATAAGGCAGAAGGGAGAGAGGGAGAAAAAGGCATAGGTGTTGTATTGTTAGAAACAGGGCGCATCATGTCTCATTAATTGAGATAAGAGCTGTGGATATTAAGATCTGCACCAGTCCAAAGGTGAAGGAGCTGATGGGATGCAGGACTAGCCACACTTAGTAAAGGCAAGTCCATCTTTTTTTTAAACACCCCCCCCCCCCCCCCCCCCCAAAACAAAAAAAAATTCCATCTCTTTTTTATACGGAGAGATAGCAGAGTGAAAACATACAAACTTTCGGTAAAGGGGAAAGAGGCTCCCCGTGATCCAACGGAGCCAAACGGGTAAGGGGCTCCCCGTACGTGATGCAGTGCAGCCAAATGTGTCAAGTCACCGTCTCGCCGCGAAGATACATCCATTCAGATAAGGACAACAGTGATGCGGATCCATTCCGGGTGGATATGCCAAGGTTTCCACGCATATCCGAACAAAATAGCTGCACGCAGTACAATGCCATGACGACAGCCCCATGCTTTACAATATCTTGCCCCTTGCAAAGGAAGTTTCACCCTCTCCCATCAAAACGATACCAGACAAAAGGGGCTCTTTAGCCATGCCAAATACCTAACCTCTGTATCACCGTCACACCAACTACAACAAATACCCGACCGTAGTCCTCCATTCCCCTCCTTTCCCCCGTTCCCATCTCTTCTTCTTCGTCTTTGCTGAGTTCCTTGGTCTGAACCATGTGGAATGCAAGCAAAGAAGACGTGTTAAAACTAGTCCACCCCGGCGGCTTTGTGGAGATCCACCGTAGACCAGTGGCCGCGTCCCAAGTGATGGACAAGAATCCCAGGCACTGTGTGGCACGCCCTGATGTGTTCAAGTTCCCGTGGATTGTCGTCCGTCCCGAGTCTGTGCTGAAGCCTGGTAAGATCTTCTTCATCGTCCCCTACCGCACCCTCTACCGCCTGCTACGCTCCTCCATTACACCTCAAAGCGCTCTCGCGCCGCTGCCACCCCATGATCCGTGCCACTACGCGGATACCGTGATGTATTCAAAGGTTGAGATGTTTGTTCAGAGAAAGACTCCAGCGGAGATCGAGCGAGTTGGCCAAGAAAACGAAGGAAAGTTGAAGTCATGTTTGAAGAAGGGAAGCTCCGCGAGATCGCAAGGCCGGCGGGTGGCGTTCAACCTGCCTGAAGACCAGAACGACGATGGAAGACGGACGGTTGATGGTGGGCGGTGATAAGTGACTCGTATTGCCTTGGATTCCACAAATTCTTTGATTCTTACAATACTCGTGCATGAAGTCCAAGGCGAGGCTAGCTTTCCTCTATTTCACAGCTGCCAAAAGCCAAATCGTTCGGTTAATGCGTGCTTTTCCTACTCATGTGCTCTTATATGTCGGTGTAGAAAGTGTATGTTGCAGGTGAACCATGTTTTCCAGGAAGTGGTTGTGTTTGTCACAAGGAATTGACCATAACTATTTCTTAATAATGAAAATGTACAAGCTAGTTTGGTTCAACATATCTGATGTCTCAAAGGCTGGAAATAGGCTCATGTTAGTCTAAAGCCCATCAAAGCTGGCCGATTTTAGGTCAGAGACTACGGGCTAGACTCAAGCAGGATTTGTCCATTTATTTTTTGGGCCAGACTCGAATATATCATTGCCTTGGTCAGGCCCAACCGAAATTCGAGCTCAAACAAGGTCCAAAATGGAGCTCGAATTCAGATCCGAACAACTCTCAAAATCTTTATTATCCTTCCTTATATTTTTGGGCTCACAAATATTAAATATTGGTGTTTTCAAGCCTCCATGAATCTTTCGAAGGCATAATAGTTGGATGTGGGTTGAGAAAATTTCTGAATGATCAAATGATTAAATTTCTAAATTATTAATGAGAAAGTTGTTTGTGCTTCCAAATTCGGGTTGGCCCAATCAGATTTGGGTTAAGCCTGGGTCTAGGTTTGGACTGGGCTCGGATTCGAGTTTTTCAAAAATTTTTGGCCTAAGCCTGGCCCGAAGTTCAAAAAAGTTTCAAGTCGGGCTTAAGTAATGATGTGGCCCGGCCCTTGGCTCATTCCCAGCCCTAGTTGTCTCCCTCTGATGCACATGATGCCCTTAGGATGTTAAATGTGTTTCGTGCGATTCTGCTCCTTCCTTTGCCTTGTAAGTTGTAATCCCATGCATTCTAAAACGTGATTTCTTGTACATGCTTTGTTGGATGAGAAAGGTTCAAAATTTTTGGTCCATCATACATGCATATGGTATCAAGAGCAAGTTATTTGGGATATACCAAAATCTCAGCTATGTTAGATTTTAGGGATAGCTCATGCAATACAATTGAAGAAAGAAAAAGGGAACCAACAAAGAGTGGACCTTGCAAAAAAGGTAAAGAACAATTTTGGATTGAATTACCTTCCTATTCTTGCTTTTAAGGATTGTTCAGACGAAGAACAATCACAAGAATGGAAAGTTCTCTCTAATCATAACATAAGTTTGGTGTCATTCTTGAAAAATGGAGTACTCTTGTCATGCCCCCGGCCCAAAATCGCAAGCCGGGATCGCGCCAACCGCCACACACCCGTAGGAAACTCTCCCCACGAGCATACAAGACATCTTAACCAAACATCTCAATTATATAAATCTAAAATTATTATACTGAATAAATGCAATCTTATTCCATTGACTAACTCAAGTCATAAGGTCTCACAGTTCTAAATACGCAGCAGAACAATAATTTACCAATATGCAAAAACCTAGTTCTTAAAATAACAAAACCTTGCAATGTCTAGCAATCATAATAAATATCCAAGATAATAGTTCAACTTAAATATTCCAAATCTAAGATAACTGGCGCCACAATCCTTCTAGTCGCTCTCCCATTTTGGAACCCCAGTAGACTAGTTCTCGGAATCTGTAAAACAACAAGAAATTGTATAATGAGCTAAACAACCCAATAAGTAATGAACACTCTAGCTAGATAAATCAAGCAATAATATGTAGAAAATAAATATATATGCAGTTCCAAGGTACAAGTGAAATATTTCTTAAATTCTTAAGATTCTTTTCATGGTTTTGAGATTCTTTTACATATTCAATTCATCTTATCGATCCTGGACTATGACCACATGTTTCCTGTAGCAGGATCTTCAACACCGACTAATCTTTTTGCGGTGAGTCTTTCAGGACAGTCAATTGCCAACGTATCTGCCCCCATTGGCGGGGTTCTCAACATAGTTAGGTCGAAGTTCAATTAGTTCTCTATTTCATATACCAGTTATGAAAACATGCAGTGTTAAAACTAAATATCGTTCATATCTTTATTTCTTTCAATTTATTAGACTCAACTCAACAGTAAGGAACTATGACCACATGTTTTCTGTGGCTGGGTCATATCAACACCGACTAATCTTCTTGCGGTGAGTCCTTCAGGACAGTCAATTGCTAACGTATCTGCCCCCATTGGCGGGGTCCTCAATATAGCCTGATTGCGAGTCCGAGTCTATTTCATGTTATTATCTTTTCTCACATTATGTTCAGTGTTCCAAACCAAAAGGTACGATGTCAGGGCAATCAAACACAATCCAAATCAGAAGCAAATACGTTCAATCAGAGTCATACAATATTCTAAAAATATACTTATAACCCATGCATCAAATTCGTAATCACGAATAATTTGATTCGTAAAACATATATATAGTTTGCCGATAAATCTAGTAAAGATGTTACATCACTTATCTTGCGAATACGATCCACAATAAATCCAATTAATTATGCAAATCCCTCGCAAAATATAATATCCATAATCATATTCTTCTTTTAAAATTCATCACAACACACACACACACACACACACACATATATATATATATATATATATATATATATATATAACTTAAATTTTAACATCCTCCCGTGGCAGACCCTGCAGAAGTGCCTAGCATCCTGAGTTCGGGTTCATACCCATAAACCACTCCCTCTCTTTATTCATTTATTTATTTAGTTATTTTCTTTTTCCTTCTTCTTTTCTCTTTCTTTTCTTCTTCTTTTCTTTTTCTTTTCTTTCCTTCCCTTTTCTTTTTCTTTTCTTTTCTTGTCTTCTTCTCCAAAATTTTCTCCCGACTTCTTTCTTCCTTCCCCCCTCTCTTTCTTCTTTCTTTTTCTTTCTCCTCCTCTTCTCTTCTCCCGACTTCTTCTCCTTTGCCCCCCCCTTTTCTTTCTTCTTCTTTCTTCTCCTATGAAGGGAGGCTGGCGAGCTCGGGAGAGGCCAAGTTGAGGCCGGAGTGCAAGACCCTCAAAAAAAGAATGGATTAAGGTGGGCTTCGGATTTGGAAAAGGACGCTTGCTGAGATACGCCCCATTCGATGCGACGTTCGCAGCGGAATTCGAACGGAACGTCGTTCATTGTATGAACGCGCCTCGGATTGTAGAATTCAAAAATTTTTTTGGATCCAAATTCAGAAGAACTTTGAACTCATTAGGGAGGGAAGAATAGGATCTGAGGAGGGTTGATTAAGATTCATAAAAATGAAACAAAAATCAGAAGTTATAAATTTGAAGATCTCATCTTCAAAAATTCTGCAGGTGTAGAATACCGCAGCCTGATAATCTTTCTAGGTTCCTGGTTAAGTCGCATATATGTTCGGCCTCTACAGTTATCCACACGAGAATCTAATCATCTGAGATAGGATTTTACCGGAGTGCTAACTCCTTGCAAAGACCTCTCATGACTATCATGATATTGAAAGAAAAATCAACAACATACCTCTTTGAAGAAGAACCCTTTCTTCTTCACCCTTGCTCGCAATGGAGAAAGATGAGGGATGAAGTTTTAAGTGTGGATCTTCCTTGCCTTACTTCCATGGATGAAGAGGAAGATGAGGTCCCCTTGCTGCCGTGGAGAAGGAAGGAAGAAGAGAGGGCTTGAGGCATGAAGGAAGAACCCTTTCTTCCTTGGCGAGTTGATCTCTTTTCTTCCCTTGCTTCTTCTTCTTTCTTTCAACACTTTGGAGAAGGAAGAGGAAGATGTGGAGTGATTGATCATAACCCTATTTGATTTTGATGAGATCAAAGCATTTGAGTATATCTTATGCTTACTAATGAATTCAATCTAGTGTTTCAGTGAAAATCTTATAAATTTATGGTTAAGCGCATCTAGATTTGGTTCAAGATATTTTGGATAAGTTAAGAAGTCAAGTTGAACCAAAGTCTGAGACTCGAGTCGACTCCGGAATATTACGAGTCGACTCCAGACGTATCAGAAGCACTGGCACAGGCTCGAGTCGACTCCGGAACGTTATGAGTCGACTCCGACTGAGAACAGACAGATGAACAGAAAGACTCAATTCAAAACCTGTCGGCGAGTCGACTCCTGAAGAGCGCGAGTCGACTCTGATGTTTGCCGAGTCGACTCCTGAGTAGTATGAGTCGACTCCAGGGAATTACAGATAAAAAGTCAGAGAGCAATTCTCGACCCTGAGAGCCGAGTCGACTCCGGAGGAACGCGAGTCGACTCCGATGGTTGGCAGGTCGACTCCAAAGAAAGCGAGAGTCGACTCTCAGTGCTATACAAGGCAAAAGTCAGAGAGCAGTTTTCGGACACTGAGATCCGAGTCGACTCCCGCAAAGTCCGAGTCGACTCTGAGACAGCGCGACCCCAAAAAGACAGAAGACAGAATTGTTGTCTCTGAGACGCGAGTCGACTCCAAGACAGCTCGAGTCGACTCCAAGACAGCGCTACACCAAAAAGACAGAAGGCTGTGTTTCGGAAACTGAGAGCCGAGTCGACTCCGGAACAGTTCGAGTCGACTCCAAGACTGGACGAGCCATAAGACAGAAGATCGGGAGTTCGGGCTCTGAGCGCCGAGTCGACTCCCAGAATTTCCGAGTCGACTCGAGTGAGCCAAGTTGAAGAATAGCTCTATGGATTCCATGGGATGAGCCGACTCCAAAATTGCCAGGTCAGCTCCAGGTTTTGGCGAGTCGACTCCGGGTTAAGTCGAGTCGACTCCCAGTCGAGAAGCTCACTTTAATTCAAATCCGGAACAGTTGCCGAGCCGACTCCAGAAAAGCATGAGTCGACTCCTGCTACAGCCGAGTCGACTCCAGATCGCGCGAGTCGACTCCGACCCCAACGGACACATTGTCAGGATGTGCAGAGTGTGCAGAACGGCTAGTAAAGTGAGTCTAACGGCTAGTTTCCATGGAGAATGGCTTAAATAGCCACAGAGGACTGTAGCAAAGTAGAGAAGCAACATTCCACTCAAAGAAAACAAGAATCCTTCATCTGCAAACTATTTTTCAACGGAAAAGAAGGAAGAGCACCATTAACTCCATTCAACCGACTCTTCTCAGCATTAAAGAAGTCTCCTCCAGCCTTCAAGTCTTTCAGACATTCAAGAGGAGACAGAAAGTTCAAGAAGCCCTTTTCTACTCCAACTCAAACGTGTTTGAGGGCTCTAAACTTCTCTCTTATTTATATCGCTGTATATTTGCTTTTTAGAAGCTCTATTTTTCTGTTTGTCTTTGTTCTTTCCATTTGGTCTTTACTTGATTCAATCAGGGGATTGAATCAAGGGTGTATAGGTTTGTTGGTGAGCCTAGGTTGAAACCAACGGTGTAAGGGTTTGATTGTGATCCCGGAAAAACAATCGGGGTGGTTCTAGTCGGTGAGCCTGGGAAAACCGACCGAGTTCGTTGTGACCTCGTAAAACAACAAGTTTGGTTGTGAGCTTGTAAAACAACCGGCTGTAATCCGAGGGGTTATAGTGAATTCCCAAGTGAGGCTTGGGGAGTGGACGTAGGAGCAAGGGTTAGCTCCGAACCACTATGAAATCCTTATGTTTGTGATTGTTTGTGTATCTCTCTTACTTTCATTTCATTCACAGCACATAGCATCTAATTAATCAACTTGCAAAAAGAGTTAATTAGTATTTCGCAAATCAAATAATTGTAATAATTATTTTAAAACCCAATTCACCCCCCCTCTTGAGTTGTTTATCTGGGCAACAAGTGGTATCAGAGCAGGAACTCTTTTACCCAGAGAGTAAAAGATCAAAATGACAACCCCATTTGGATCTTCCCACATTGAGGGCCAATCCACCCAAAGACCCCCATTCTTTAATGGATCCGACTACTCATATTGGAAGGCTAGGATGAGAATATTTATCCAAGCCCAAGACTATGAAATGTAGACCATTATATTAAATGGACCATACATCCCATCCATCTATGTAGAGGGTGTCACTGTACCCAAACTTGAAAAGGATTGGGATGACCATGACATGAGGAAGGCACAACTCAATGCCAAAGCAATGAATGTGCTTTACTGTGCATTAGATAGGAATGAATTCAATAGGGTCTCTACTTGCAATTCTGCAAAAGAGATTTGGGATAGACTTGAAGTGACCCATGAGGGCACGAATCATGTCAAAGAATCCAAAATAAATATATTGGTTCATAAGTATGAACTATTTAAGATGGATTCTAATGAAACAATCACTTGCATGTTCACTAGATTTACTGACATTGTCTATGGCCTAAAAAGCCTTGGCAAAAATTATACTAACAGTGAGCTTGTCAGGAAGATTCTTCGCTGTCTACCAAGGTCATGGGAAGCCAAAGTGACAGCTATCCAAGAAGCCAAGGACTTGAACAAGCTTCCACTTGAGGAGCTTCTTGGATCTCTAATGACGCACGAGCTCACCATGAAACAACATAATGAAGAGGAGTCCTCTCACAAGAAAAAGGTAATAGCTTTAAAATCGGTTTCTACTAACAAAGACTTATCTTGCAGCAGTAGCAGTGAAGAGGAAGATAATGAGGGAGATGATGATGAGGCTCTCCTTGTAAGAAAATTCAGAAGATTCATCAACCGGAAGAAGTCCTCACATCAAAGGAGAGGCCCCTCAAATTCCTATCACAAGGATAAAGGTAAGGAAAGAGAAAATGAGGGGATTGGTTGTTATGAGTGTAAGAAGCCGGGGCACTTCAGAGCTGAGTGTCCCTTGCTGAAGAAGGAGAGCAAGTACAAGAAGAAGAAAGTCCTCGTCTCCACCCTATCGGACTCCGACACATCATCATCATCATCGGATGAAGAACAAGAAGAAAAGGCCAACTTTTGCTTTATGGCTAACGACATTGAGGTAACATCCGGAACACATTTAGATTTTACGTTTGATGAATTATATGATGCCTTCAATGAATTAATGGACGAGTACAAGACAACAAACCTTAAAAACAAAGAATTAAAACTAACTAACCAAACTCACCTCCGTAAGTATGATACATTAGTTAAGGATAAAGAAGTTTTTATTAAAGAAAATGCAGAACTTAAGACAAGCAACCAAATCTTGATTCAAAAGAATAATACCTTAACTAAAGATAATGAAAAGCTGAACAAAGAAATATTAGAACTTAAAAACAATAAACATATCTTAAATGAGAGTCTCACAAAAGAACTAAATGATCTAAAAACAGAAAAACAAAAATTGACACTAGAACTTGAAAAATACAAGCATTTTGTAGAAAGATTTACATATAGCTCAGAAAAATTAGAAATGATACTTAATAGTCAACGAGCTGTATTCAATAGAGCTGGTTTAGGGTATAAACCTAACAATAGGCAAAAACTCCTTAGTAATTTCTTTGTTAAAGCAGGAGAAAACAAAACTAAGAAAATAACATGCTTTTGCTGTGGAACATTAGGACACAAAGCAAATGTATGTGATTATAGAAAAGGAAAAACCAAAAGAAAAATTAAAAGGGTTTGGGTTCCAAAAGGAACCAACATTACTAACCATGAAGGACCCAAGAAAACTTGGGTACCTAAAGTTGTATGATTTGCTTGTGTAGGAGTGTCTTGCAGCCAAGGTAGACAAAAATTGTTGGTACTTGGATAGTGGCTGCTCAAGACACATGACGGGTGACAAGGATCAATTCTTCACCCTTGAAGCTAAGAAGGGAGGTGCTGTGACTTTTGGAGACAATAATCAAGGTCACATCATTGGTATAGGTAAAGTACAAATTACCCCTTCAACTTTTATTGATAATGTTCGATATGTTGATGGTCTAAAGCATAATTTACTTAGCATTAGTCAATTGTGTGATAGAGGTTTTGATGTTTTGTTCAAATCATCACTATGCATCATAACCAACTCAAATGACAATAGTTTAGTTTTTAAAGGAATAAGACGTGGGAATGTGTATGTTGTAGACCTTGAGGATCTTGCCAAACATAACCCATGTTTAGTTGTTAATGAAACTAAGGATAATGATGCTAGTTGGTTATGGCACCGTAAGTTAGGTCATGCAAGCATGGACACAATATCAAAACTAGTTAAAAGAGATTCCGTGATAGGTTTGCCAAAACTAAAGTTTGAAAAGAATAAAATATGTGAAGCATGTCAATTTGGCAAACAATCAAGGAACTCCTTTAAATCTATAAATTGTGTTTCTACCTCTAGACCTCTAGAACTATTACACATGGATCTATTCGGACCAACTAGAACCACAAGTCTAGGTGGAAATAAATATGGTCTAGTTATTGTAGATGATTACTCTAGATACACTTGGGTCATGTTCTTAGCTCATAAGGATCAAGCATTTTCAGTTTTTAAGAAATTTCATAAGGAAGTAACAAATGCTAGAGATACTTCAGTCATAGCTATTAGAAGTGACCATGGAACTGAATTTGAAAATCACTTATTTGATGAGTTTTGTAGTAAAAAGGGGATAACACATAATTTTTCTGCACCTAGGACACCACAACAAAATGGAGTTGTGGAGAGAAAAAATAGAACTCTAGAGGAAATGGCTAGAACTATGTTGTGTGAAAGTAACCTCCCTAAGTACTTTTGGGGTGAAGCCATCAATACTTCATGTCATATATTAAATAGAGTTTTATTGAGACCCATTATAAAGAAAACACCTTATGAACTTTGGAAAAACAGAAAACCAAAGGTAAATTACTGTTGCTGGTGGTCCAAACCGAGAACGATTGACACAGCGGTGTGAACGGAGTTCCCTTGGAGTTGGGTTGGTTGCGCTCCACCTTCCACCGGAAAACCTGCAAGCAAGCCTCGCACCACCACTGGGGTAGTGGGGGCCCTCCGACGATCAAGTCAGAGGAGATTGAAGGAGAAGGAGAGATAGCAGTGGCAGGTAAGAGAATACTCTGGAAAACCTTTGCTTACCCTCCCCCTCCTCCCCCCAGCCGCATATATACCAGGCTGGGGGGTCTTTTTGGGGGGTTGGTCATCGTGTGGCACGATGGAGTTGCCACTGACATGGCCGTTACAGGGCGTCGTGGGGCAGCGCTGGGTACGGCCATGACAGGGCGTAGTGGAGCTCCGCTTTGTACGGCTGTTACAAGGGATCGTGGAGCAGCGCCGGATACGACCGTTGCAGGGAGTAGTGGAGCAGGGGGCCACGGCGTGCCTCAGGGGAACAGTCTGTCGTTGTCAAGAGATATCCGACTCGGGGTCGGATTGCTGGATCAAGGGGCAGCCGACTCGGGGTCGGGTTGCGGAGCCGAAGATATCCGACTCGGGGTCGGATTGCTGGATCAAGGGGCAGCCGACTCGGGGTCGGGCTGCGGAGCCGAAGATATCCGACTCGGGGTCGGATTGCTGGATCAAGGGACTGCCGTAGTCTTCTTGGGCGCGCGTGCCGGTCACGTGGGGCATGGTGGCTGAGTTCCCCCGTAACAGTAGCCCCCCACTTCCGAGCCTGGAACCAGGAGGGGAACGGGTGAAGGGAGTGATGCTTCGAGATTGCCGCCATCCCTCGGAAAGGCGTGCGCGCTTCGAGCTCCCCGCCTCCTTTATGGCGTATAGCGGTTGTCGCTGATCTGGCAGTCTGCGGATTTCGGCGGACATCCTTCCTTAATGGCGTCGATTCGCCTTTGAGGCGCGAGCGATCTTTCGGCAGCCAGGCGTCCTCTGGCGTCACCGAGGCGTCACCCGCCTTTCCGCCTATTTAACCGGGGGCCCTCCCCCGTCCGCTTTTCTCTTCGCAGGCATCTTCGAGTTTCTCCCTTGCGCTGCTGTCGTTGCCGTCGGACTGTTCGCTCGCTCCTCCTTTGACACCCTTGGAGCCGTTCTTCCTTCCCTTCCGGTGAGTTGCCCCATTCTTCAATTTAGGGCTCTCCATACTTTCTCCTTCCGTATTAGTGTACTCCAGTCGTTCCGGTCCTTTCCCCCTTCTTGGCCCCGTCCTGACCGTAGATTCACTGGCCATTAGGTATGGACGAAGTAAGAGCGGACCGCATTCAGTCGGATCTGGCCTCCGAAGACTTAGATAGGTTCGTGGCTCGGTACCACCTTTCCGAAGCCTGCAACGTTATGCTCCCGGGGCCTGAGGAGAGGATGTCCCATCCTCCTCCAGGGAAGGTCGCCATCAATGAGGACATCCTTCGGGCCGGGTTCCGCTTTCCCCCCTCGGACTTAGTTGTGCAGGTGCTTCGGGGTTTAAGAGTGGCGCCGACGCAACTGGTGCCGAACTCATGGCGCGCCCTGACGGCCTTCCAGGTTCTCTGCCGCATGCACGAGGTTTCCGCCACCCTGAATGTCTTTTGGGAATGCTACGGCCTGAACGGCCACCCCCAAGACAGAGGGTGGTGGTGCTTTGCGGCGCGGCGAGGGTGCGGCCTCGTCAAGGAGGCTCCTTCCTCCATTCACGGCTGGAAGGGGCATTTCTTTTTCATTGACGTAGATCCCTCTTGGGGAATCAGGGCAACCTGGGAGACGCCGATGAAGTCCCCGATCGGCCTATCGAGGTTGTCGAGGGAGGAATCCGATGGCGTCGCCGTCTTGAAGGGGTTGGTTGCCGAGGGCCGGCTCCCCCCGGTGTCTCGCCTTATTTCTGAGGACACCTTGGTGAACGTCGGCCTGAGCTCGGTCCCCGCTGACCGTGAGCCCGCCACCACTTCTTTTTTAGCTTTTTTTCTCCTCTTTCGTTTCTTCTTTCCATCAGCTTCTCAGTCTCCGACCATCTCGTCCTTTTTGCCGAAATCGACGACGTCATGCGGTCGGACAAGGCGATGGCTGTTGGTAGGACGTCCCTACTGGAAGCGGTCCGGAGGAAGAAACGGACTCCTCCGAGCGGGGTCCCACCGGCGAAGAAGTCCCGCCAGCAGGCGACTCCGACGCCGACAGACGGGTCCGGACCCACCGATCAGGGGGACGCCGCGGGCTCGGACCGACAGTTGGCGCTGTATCAGCCCTCCGGTGATGAGACTACCGTTATTCCGGAGGTGTCATCCGAGCGCGCCCGAGACGGCCGGGTTGGACGCGATCGGTCCCCAACCCGGCCTTCGACTCGGTCGGCTTCGGATGACACGAGAAGGAGGGGCGCGCCGTGGCCCCGGCCGAGCGGGACCCTGTCGATTCCTGGAGCGGCCCCCGCCCCGAGCACGGTCAGCATGACTCTTCCCCAAGCGATGGGTAAGGGTAAGGCTGTAGAACCACCGTCCGGCTCCGGGGCGAAGTCGGGGTCGGCCTTCACTTTCGCCGGCGCCCGAAACCTCATCGAGACGGTGCTGCTGGAGAAGGACCGTAGGCAGGTCCGGCAGATGAGGATCCCTAACGTCGGGGCTGCCAGCTGCGTCTGTCTTATGTCGGTGAGTGTTCTTTTGGTCGCTTCTGCCACTTATAAGCTCTATTGATCCCTGTCTGACGCTCTCATTTTTCCTATCTTTTAGCTCGCCCAGTACATGATTCGTCTGGAGGAGAGCCACGAGGAACAGGCGAGGCTCCTGGCGAGGGCCGAGAGCCGACTGAAAGCAGTAGAGGAGGGAGGCCAGGCTGCGGCGGGGAGGACGACCAGGGACCTCGAGACGAGGCTTCAGGTGGCCGAAGAGCGGGCACTCGGCTTCGCCGCCCTCGAGAGGCAACTGTTGGAGGCTCAGGAGCAACTCAAGGTTGCCTCGGGTCTCGAAAGCGAGATCAGGAAGGCGGAGGAGCGGGCCGAAAAGCAGTCCCGGAAGGCTGCCGACTTCCGGGAGAGGTGGGAGAAGGCCCAGCAGTCAGCCGACAACGCCCGCAACCGAGCCCGATCTCTTGAAGCCAAGCTGGCCGAATTGGAATCGGCCTTGGAGGAGTCCCGCGCGAGCAACCAGGAGCTTCATTCGCGCCTGGAGGAGGCTGAGGCTGCTCGCGTTGCTGCCGAGGCGAAGCACACGGAGGCTCGGGCCGATCTGCTGAGGGTCTCCTCCGAGGCGGATGACCGGATTGTGGCGAAGGTCATGGAAGCAAAAGCTCAGATTACGGAGCGAGCAGAGGCGGCGCTGGCCGAGAAGAGCGCGGAAATCGGGCGTCTGGCGGTACAGGCCTATCGTCAGTCCGCCGAGTTCATCCGTGACATGTCGGAGGCGGTACAGGCCTATCGTCAGTCCGATGAGTTCGTCCGTGACATGTCAGACGCGGGGTCCGACTCCTTTGTCTTAGGCTTCGATGAAGGCTTGGTAAGGGTGTCGGCTAAATACCCCGGGATTGACCTGAGTGGGGTCTCCCTCCTCGACTCCCCTCCGGCGCCATTGCCTGCTGATTCTCCAACTGCCTCCCTACCCC
Source organism: Phoenix dactylifera (assembly GCF_051530095.1). NCBI lineage: Eukaryota > Viridiplantae > Streptophyta > Magnoliopsida > Arecales > Arecaceae > Phoenix > Phoenix dactylifera. The sequence goes on along the minus strand of NC_143193.1, from coordinate 31,990,629 downwards.
TTGCGGACGTGCCCGGCGTTCCCGACCCAGGGGTTCCTCCAAGCTGACCCTCTGTACCTTTCTTTGTCCTTTTCTTTGTATGTTGGCGTTTTGCCAAGTTGTATGGGTCTCGGCCCTGAAACAATGAAAGTTAATGCAAATAGAGTGTTTCTTCATTTCACTTTCGTCCTTCCTCTTTTTAACTCTTGGTAGCGTCTCGCCGACTCCTGACTCTTGAAGTTCTTCCGGCGCTAGGCCAGACATCCGAGGGTTAGGCCTCAGGAAATTCTTCCGGCGCTAGGCCAGGCATCCGAGGGTTAGGCCTCAGGAAATTCTTCCGGCACTAGGCCAGGCATCCGAGGGTTAGGCCTCAGGAAATTCTTCCGGCACTAGGCCAGGCATCCGAGGGTTAGGCCTCAGGAAATTCTTCCGGCACTAGGCCAGGCATCCGAGGGTTAGGCCTCAGAAAATTCTTCCGGCGCTAGGCCAGGCATCCGAGGGTTAGGCCTCAGAAAATTCTTCCGGCACTAGGCCAGGCATTCGAGGGTTAGGCCTCAGGAAATTCTTCCGGCGCTAGGCCAGGCATCCGAGGGTTAGGCCTCAGGAAATTCTTCCGGCACTAGGCCAGGCATCCGAGGGTTAGGCCTCAGGAAATTCCGCTCGTTGGTCGGCCAAGGCTGGCGCAAGCCGAGGCGACCGGTCGGGGCTTCAGGCTAGTCTGCTCCCGGGATGATCATCGGGTTAGCCTGGCATCCGAGGGCCGAGCCTCGGGAGATTCCGCTCGTTGGTCGGCCAAGGCTGGCGCAAGCTGAGGCGACCGGTCGGGGCTTCAGGCTAGTCTGCTCCCGGGATGATCATCGGGTTAGCCTGGCATCCGAGGGCCGAGCCTCGGAAAATTTCGCTCGTTGGTCGGCCAAGGCTGGCGCAAGCCGAGGCGACCGGTCGGGGCTTCAGGCTAGTCTGCTCCCGGGATGATCATCGGGTTAGCCTGGCATCCGAGGGCCGAGCCTCGGGGAATTCCGCTCGTTGGTCGGCCAAGGCTGGCGCAAGCCGAGGCGACCGGTCGGGGCTTCAGGCTAGTCTGCTCCCGGGATGATCATCGGGTTAGCCTGGCATCCGAGGGCCGAGCCTCGGGGAATTCCGCTCGTTGGTCGGCCAAGGCTGGCGCAAGCCGAGGCGACCGGTCGGGGCTTCAGGCTAGTCTGCTCCCGGGATGATCATCGGGTTAGCCTGGCATCCAAGGGCCGAGCCTCGGGGAATTCCGCTCGTTGGTCGGCCAAGGCTGGCGCAAGCCGAGGCGACCGGTCGGGGCTTCAGGCTAGTCTGCTCCCGGGATGATCATCGGGTTAGCCTGGCATCCGAGGGCCGAGCCTCGGGGAATTCCGCTCGTTGGTCGGCCAAGGCTGGCGCAAGCCGAGGCGACCGGTCGGGGCTTCAGGCTAGTCTGCTCCCGGGATGATCATCGGGTTAGCCTGGCATCCGAGGGCCGAGCCTCGGGGAATTCCGCTCGTTGGTCGGCCAAGGCTGGCGCAAGCCGAGGCGACCGGTCGGGGCTTCAGGCTAGTCTGCTCCCGGGATGATCATCGGGTTAGCCTGGCATCCGAGGGCCGAGCCTCGGGAAATTCCGCTCGTTGGTCGGCCAAGGCTGGCGCAAGCCGAGGCGACCGGTCGGGGCTTCAGGCTAGTCTGCTCCCGGGATGATCATCGGGTTAGCCTGGCATCTGAGGGCCGAGCCTCGGGAAATTCCGCTCGTTGGCCACGCGCCTGTCGCTTGCCGCTCGACGGGATTTCTCCGTGGCCAGCTACGATCGTGTTTCTCCTCCTCTCCAAGCGTCGCCTGGGGAACACTAGAAGGGCATTAAATGCTAATTGAAGCGTTACCTGGGAAATCGGATCGCCAGTTGCTGCTTGCAAGGAGTGTCAGTTAAGCGGCCGCGATACGCGCGCTCTTCGAGGCGGATGCGGCCTGGGCGCGAGCGGAGATACGTGGGCCGCGGGATACACGCTGCCCGGAGTGTCCTGCATGAAGAATGCAATTAAGGAGAACGACTCTTAGGAGATCGTGGGAGGATACGCCTCGAGAGCCGGAACGGCTCCGGATTCGGTGCGCCCGCCTTTATTGGAGCCACCCGCATCGGAACGACCGGGGGGCCTCAGTTTGGCTATAAATATAAGTGCAGGTGCGGTGGAGGCTGCCAAGCCGGAGCTATTCAGGTTGCCATGGATCGTGGACCTCCTCTCCGCCGTGTGGCTGGGAAACCGCTGCTGGAGGAACGGGAGGCGCGCCCCTCGCGACTTCCGCCAACTAGCCGTTTCATCTGGGATCAACAGGGAGGTTCTCCCCGGCGGAACTCCGCTCTAGGCGTTTCATCCGGGATCACATCCCCCCTCCTTTCAGTCCCCCCTCCCGATTGAGCTCTGCGCCAGACGCTTCATCCGGGATCGCGCCTCCTCGCGCTCTTCTCCCTTGTATTCCTTCCCTCCCCTTCTCCTGGGGAGGACCGAAATATCCCTTGGAGGTGGCGTTCTTCTGGAGGCAGCGGAAACTTCTTCTTCGTCCACTTCTTCTTCGTCCGCGCCGGCTCTTCGTCTTTTGCGTGAGGCGTCCATGGCGCCTCCGGGGAGAAGCACCCACGCCCGGCGGGATTGCAGCTGCTTCGGATGGAGGGTTCGGGATCCCAGATCTTCAGCTCCACGGAGTCTCCACCTCTTCCTTGCTTTCTTTACTCCCCAATTCTCCTCTGGGAATTCTTTGTAATCACACGAACACGCCATTGTAACCAGGAACTATTGAAATGAAAAGAACTATACATTTCTTAAACTGTCTTTCTGGCTTTGTCTTTCTACTGGTAATACACCCGCAGGTTAGCGGAATTCCAGCTCCTCGGAATTTCTCGACCATCTAGGGCCTCCAACTGGTAGGAGCCAGGTCGGTTTACCCAGCGAACCCTATACGGGCCTTCCCAATTAGGCGCCAGCTTCCCACCTTCCGCGGGTTGAGATGCTTTGGCTCGCCTTAGCACCAGATCTCCGATTCTGAAAAGTTTTGGTCGGACCTTGGAGTTATAATATCGGGCCACCCTCTGCTGATACATCGCCATCCGAACCTGCGCCATTTCCCTCGCTTCTTCCAAGAGGTCCAGGTTCCCTCGAGGGGAACTTCGACCACACCCTCGGCTGGCTCCCCCTGCCGCAAGGCCACCTCATCTCTGGCATCAAGGGACTCGACGCTTAGGGCTTCCACGGGCTTCTTCCCTTTGAGAGTCGCTAGGAAACATTGCCGTGCGGTCGGTTGGTCACCTCGGACCTCTCCGATCCCAGCCGCCGTGGAGAAACACATGAGCAAGTGGTACGTAGAGACCACCGCACGAAGGGCGTTCAGTCCAGGTCGTCCGAGGATAGCGTTGTAGGCCGAGGGAACACGGACGACCAAGAACCCGAGTCCCACCGTGGCTTCTGCGGGTGCAACGCCCGCAGTCACAGGCAGCTCGACGACTCCTTCGGCCGGGACAGCGTCACCAGTGAATCCGATGAGGGGGGTGGATGTTTTGTGCCACAATTGTCTGGACAAGCTCATCTTTTGGAAGGCCTCGTAAAACAAAATATCAGCTGAGCTTCCACTATCAACAAGAATACGCCTTACATCATAGTTTGCCATAGTGAGGGAGATCACCATGGCGTCATCGTGGGGAGTCTGAACCCCCTTTACATCCTCATCAGAAAAGGTGATTACATTGCCGACCCTCTGCCTCTTTACGACGGCCATCCCTGATGCTTCCGCCGAGCCCCCTGCGTTCCTCACAGGCCGAGAGCAGCCCCCAGTGATAGTATGGATCACGCCCGCAACGGGTCGATTCTGCTCCCGAGGCTCCGGAGGAGCCGGGTCGGCCGGACGCGGGTCCGCGGGGGGACGTCGGTCGCTCACATATCGACCAAGACGCCCCCGACGGATGAGAGCCTCGATCTCGTCCCGAAGCTGGAAGCAGTCCTCCGTGTCGTGGCCGTGGTCTCGGTGGTACTCACAGTACGCCCGAGAGGGCCTCTTCCCAGGGATCTTCCGCATCTGTCTCGGAGCCGGGAGATCCTCCCGCCCCCTGATCTCCATAAGGATCTGGGCCCGGGGAGTCAGGAGAGGGGTGTACCGGTTGAAACGTCGAGGCAGAGAACGAGGGCGTGGGGCGCCGTGGTTCCTCGCCGGCGACGGGCTTCTGCGCCGACGCTGGGGCGTCGGGCTCCTCCTCTGGCGTGCCTCTTTTCGCCTTTTCTTTCCAAGCTTTGGAGGGATCTCGGCGGCCTCCTTGCTCCGGTGGGCGGCCGCCTCCTCGGCGTCCGCATACTGGTTCGCCCGGGACAACAGCTCCGGGAAGCTCCGTGGCAGGCGTTTATCCAGGGAGAAGGTGAGTCTGCCCTTCCGGAAGCCACGCTTCAGGGCTGAAAGGGCTACCTCCTGACTCAGGTTCCGGACCTCCAGCGTAGCCTTGTTGAAGCGGGTAAGATAATCCCGCAGGCTCTCTCCCTCGTTTTGCCGGACATCAAAGAGGGAGTCGGAGACCAGTCGCCGCCGGCTACTGACGGCGAAGTGAGTGATGAAGAGGCGAGTGAACTGGTCGAAGGACCGGATCGAGTCAGCCTCCAGCCCGGCGAACCACGCCCTCGCCGGGCCACGGAGGGTTGCCGGAAAAGCTTTGCAGAGAAGGGGATCTGATGCTCCGTGGAGGAGCATGAGGGTCCTGAAACTCTCGACGTGATCCCGAGGGTCCGCCACCCCGTCATAGGGCTCGATCGCCGGCATTTTGAAACCCGGCGGATTCGGGGTCCGCAGGATCCTCGAGGCAAGCGCCGGCTGGGAGGAGATCTCCAAGTCGGCGAAGGGATCTTTGGAATGGCCCTTCAGGACCTGGAGTTGTCGGTGGAGATCGTCCACCCGCCGGTCCAGGGAGCGCGACCGGTGGGTGGGAGACAAGGAGCGGCGAGAGGGAGACCGACTGGAGCGCGGGTTCCTCGAGGACTGGGGGGTCTAGAAACGCGCCCTGGCCCGCCTCTCGTACCCCGCACAGCTCCGATGGGAAGGTCCCGGCAGAATGGAGCGTGCTCGAGAATCCTCCTCGCGCCGGCGCTCCTCCCCGTGGGAGAGGAAGGAGCGCGGGTTGAGGAGGGCAGGCGAACGCTCAGGCAGCAGCGGCTCCTGAGCCCGCTGCGGCGCCCGGGACATCACACCCTGCAGATTCTGCACCGCCTCCGCGAGGGTGCGAACCTGCTGGGCTAGCTGGTCGAACTGGGCGACCTCGACCATCTGAATGGGCGGTGGGGCGGTGGAGTGTTGCTGAGAGGGTGTTGGAGATGCAGCGGCCTCCCGGCCAGAGGCGCGAGAGGCCCCGCGACCGGAAGCATTGGAAGCTCCACGACCACCTCGCCGTGCCATTACGATCGCTCTGAGATCCGCCCTTCCTCTAGCGCCAACTGTTGCTGGTGGTCCAAACCGAGAACGATTGACACAGCGGTGTGAACGGGGTTCCCTTGGAGTTGGGTTGGTTGCGCTCCACCTTCCACCGGGAAACCTGCAAGCAAGCCTCGCACCACCACTGGGGTAGTGGGGGCCCTCCGACGATCAAGTCAGAGGAGATTGAAGGAGAAGGAGAGATAGCAGTGGCAGGTAATAGAATACTCTGGAAAACCTTTGCTTACCCTCCCCCTTCTCCCCCCAGCCGCATATATACCAGGCTGGGGGGTCTTTTTGGGGGGTTGGTCATCGTGTGGCACGATGGAGTTGCCACTGACATGGCCGTTACAGGGCGTCGTGGGGCAGCGCTGGGTACGGCCATGACAGGGCGTAGTGGAGCTCCGCTTTGTACGGCTGTTACAAGGGATCGTGGAGCAGCGCCGGATACGACCGTTGCAGGGAGTAGTGGAGCAGGGGGCCGCGGCGTGCCTCAGGGGAACAGTCTGTCGTTGTCAAGAGATATCCGACTCGGGGTCGGATTGCTGGATCAAGGGGCAGCCGACTCGGGGTCGGGTTGCGGAGCCGAAGATATCCGACTCGGGGTCGGATTGCTGGATCAAGGGGCAGCCGACTCGGGGTCGGGCTGCGGAGCCGAAGATATCCGACTCGGGGTCGGATTGCTGGATCAAGGGACTGCCGTAGTCTTCTTGGGCGCGCGTGCCGGTCACGTGGGGCATGGTGGCTGAGTTCCCCCGTAACAATTACTTTCATGTTTTTGGATGTAGGTGTTTTGTTCATAATAATGGGAAAGATAATCTAGGAAAATTTGACTCTAAATCTGATGAGGGTATATTCTTGGGGTACTCTACAACTAGTAAAGCCTATAGAGTCTTTTAATAAAAGAACCCTAGTTATAGAAGAATCCATACATGTTGTTTTTGATGATTCTAGTGATACCTCATCTAGTAAGAGAGTTAATCTTGATGATGATGCTGAAATTCTTGAAGAAAAGATAGATGAGATGACGTTACAAGATGATAATCAAAAATTAATTGGAGGTGCATCATCAAGCCAAGAGGCTATTATGGATCATGGGCTGACTAAGGCTTGGAGGTTTGCTCACGGCCATCCTAAGGAATTAATTCTAGATGATCCATCTCAACCTGTTAGGACTAGAGCATCTCTTAGGAACTTAAACAATCATCTAGCTTTCGTCTCACATTTTGAGCCCAAACACATAGAAGAAGCTGAAAAAGATGTAAATTGGATAAATGCAATGCAAGAAGAATTAAACCAATTTACTAGAAACAAGGTATGGAATCTAGTTGAAAGACCTTCTGAATATTCAATCATAGGTACCAAATAGATATATAAAAACAAACTTGATGAAAACGGAATTGTAATAAGGAATAAGGCTAGACTAGTAGCAAAGGGGTATAATCAAGAAGAAGGTATAGATTTTGATGAAACCTTTACACCTGTAGCTAGACTCGAGGCAATTAGATTATTATTAGCATTTGCATGCTCTAAGGATTTCAAATTATTTCAAATGGATGTAAAAAGTGCATTTTTAAATGGGTATATTAATGAGGAGGTGTATGTAGAGCAACCTCCTGGTTTTGAAAATCATCAATACCCTAATCATGTGTATAAACTGAACAAAGCACTTTATGGTTTGAAACAAGCACCTAGAGCATGGTATGAAAGACTTAGCAAATTTCTACTAGAACATGAGTTCTCTAGGGGAAATGTAGATACAACACTGTTTCTAAAGAAGAAAAACAAAGATATGTTAGTAGTGCAAATTTATGTTGATGATATTATTTTCGGTGCTACTAACAATCGCCTCTGCGAGGAATTTGCTGATTTGATGCAGAGTGAGTTTGAGATGAGCATGATGGGAGAGCTGAACTTTTTCCTCGGGCTTCAAATCAAACAATCTAAAGAAGGCATTTTCATCAATCAAGCCAAATACATCAAGGAGATGCTTAAGAAGTTTGATATGGAGGGAAACAAGTCAATCAGCACACCCATGAGCGCATCTTGCAAATTAGACCAAGATGAATCAGGTAAATCTGTAGATCAAAAGTTATATAGAGGTATGATAGGATCTTTATTGTATCTCACTGCAAGTAGACCTGATATCATGTTTAGTGTATGCATGTGTGCTAGATATCAGTCTAATCCTAAGGAATCTCATCTAATTGCAGTCAAGAGAATCTTTAAATACCTAGTCGGAACAAAAAATATAGGTCTATGGTATTCTAAAGAATCTAGCCTGAACTTAATAGGATACACAGATTCAGACTTTGCTGGATGTAAACTTGATAGAAAAAGCACCAGCGGGTCATGTCAATTCCTAGGAGAAAACTTAATCTCATGGTTTAGCAAGAAACAAAACTCGGTTGCATTATCTACTGCTGAAGCTGAGTATGTAGCTGCCGGGAGTTGTTGTGCTCAAATCATGTGGATCAAACAACAATTGGAAGATTATGGCATTAAACAAGATAAAATTCCCATTAATTGTGATAATACAAGTGCCATTAATCTAACTAAAAATCCAATTCAGCATTCAAGAACCAAACATATTGAGATAAGACATCACTTCATAAGAGATCATGTACTGAATGATGATGTGACACTTCAATTTGTTTGCACAGATGATCAATTAGCTGATATCTTCACAAAACCCTTGAGTGAAGAAAGATTTTGTGTGCTAAGGAGAGGATTAGGAGTGATTGATCCATCCTAGTGATATTCTCTTCTAGCTCATTGATTTTGATGATTAGATTGTGCTAAATATAGTGTTTCTTATCTATGATCATCAAATCAGATCATAACTTAGTGATTTTCCCTCATTCGGCACGAAAATAGCATGATTTTTAGGTGCGTGCCAGAGTTCGAGACGACTCGAGTAAGTTTCAGAGTCGGCTCGTAAGGGGGAGTCGACTCGCACATATACGGGAGTCGACTCGAGATCAATGGCAGCATAAGGGAGTCGACTCGCATATAGTCGGGAGTCGACTCGAGGTCAATAGGCGCATAAGGGGAGTCGACTCGCGCATATTTTGGAGTCGACTCGAGGTCGAGTCGACTCGAGACTTACAGGAGTCGACTCGCGGTCGGGATCCGAGTTTTTAACCCTAATCCAAGCGTTTAATCAACACTTCTATTCATCGCCGCCACTGTTCACAAACCCTAGAGCCGTCTCCTACGTCATCTCCGACCATTCTTAGGGCTTTTCCGTCGACCCTCTTCCGTCCCTTAGGTTTCATTCCCCTTCCCTAGGTCAAGAATGCCTCGTAAGTCAGTTGTCCCGAGCCGGAAGAGGCCCCAACCCGCGACCGGTGCCGAGCGACGTTCCAAAGCTCGGAACGATCCCGTGAGGCCACAACCTCCGGCTCGTTCCCCGCCGAGGGTGGTTCCCTCGCGACCGTGCGCCGGGAAGGCGGTCTCCACCGGGAGATACGTCGACTTTGACTATCTCTCCCGGGAGGGCTTCACCATAGGAGAGAGGTTGAGAGCCTAGGGTTTAGAGTTCTTTTGTTCCTTAGATCTCCCCACATACCCAGGTCTAGTTAGGGAGTTTTATGGAACTGTGCGTCGGGGCAATGGTGGGATAGAGGGAACCGTAGCCGGTGTCCCATTATTTATTTCCGAGGATTTCATAGCCCAAATCCTCCACCTTCCCCAAGTAGGGGTATCTTCCACACACCCCGAGGATAGGACTGAGGCCCTTACGGCCATTTTAGGGAGTCCACCCTAGTCCTCCTTAGATGAGGTGTCCGCTAGCTCACTTTCTGTTGAGATGCGGCTCCTCCTGAGCATTATTTCTCGGTCATTGTTTCCTAAGACCGGCCGATTTGATTTTGTGTCTGAGAGGGACCTAGCCCTCATGTACTACATTCTCCAGGACACCCCTATCAACTTCCCCAAGATGATCTATAGATACTTATGTGAGCCACTAGATAGACCTAGGCTCACCCTCCCTTATGGGATGATGTACACACTTATTTTTAGGGAGTCCGAGATTCCTATTCCTGAGGAGGAACCCTCTCGCGCATTGCGATGGACAGATCGCATGCGTGAGGGAACCCTACACAGGATGGGGTTTCGTAAGGTAGAGGGAACTTGGGTCAGAAAACCATCTTCCTCCACACTTACTACCAGACATTCCCCCAGTCCAGATCCTGATTCAGACTTTCCTACCTTTCCCTCCACCTCAGCTCCCACCACCTCAGCCGGACCCTCCTCCTCAGCTCCACCTACTCAGCCCATGGAGGTTCGGATTTCTCCTGAGCAGCTTCGGGAGTTGCGGCAGGAGATTGTTAGAGATCTTCGGGACGACCTGCTGAGGGAGCTCCGAGGTCCAGCCCCTGCACCCTCCTCTGCGTTGGTTCCCTCCTTATCAGCCGTGACCGAGATGACGGCTCATCTGAGGGAGGAGATCTTCAACGTCAGGAGCCTGATACAAGCCCAGTTCTCCAACATGAGCGATGTCACGAGCAACACTCGGAAGATGCGCGATGACATCCGACACGATATGAGGACTACTAGTCAGGGGGCCGAGTGCTTGGCGAATGTGCTGATCGCCAAGCTGGACACACTTCAGGAGACTCTGACCGAGCTCTCCACGACACATAGCAGGGCCACCTCGGCCATTATCTCCCAGCTAGGGAATGTTGTGGACGGGGTCGGTCTCCTCATGGAGCAAAACAGATTGAGAGGAGGAGCCACATCCTCGAGGAGACCCTAGCTGATGTTGCTTTATTTTGACATGTATTTTCTGCTTTACTTATTGTATTCACAAATGTACTTACATATACATCAATACAATGAGTAGACAAATTCTCTTCAATATTGTGCAAATTGATCTCTACTTGCTTTTTGATACGATGCCACCTCTTGTGTTCTACTCACTTCCTTTTTGATACGATGACAAAAAGGGGGAGAAATATTTAATAGATATGTAAAAGGAAAAAGGAATCAATGAAAATCAATAAAAAGAAAAACTTATAAGACACACAATAATTTGTTCTAAGTGGATTTGATACCTCGAGGCTCATTATCTCTCTGTTGGGGCTCCTAATGGAGTAATCTCCAGAATCTATTCAAGGGATATTCGGAGATTAGTTGAATCCTACTCAAGAACAAATTGACAGATTTTCCCTCTAAAAACCAAAAATTAGGGGGAGCTTTAACTCCAAAATTTATTGTTTCACACCTTTCAAGTTTGGATAAATTAAATAACCAGACACTTGAAGTCATTTCAAAAATTTTATCATAAATTTCCTTGTTTGTTGTGCAATTCACTGTACATATACTCAATGTTTTGTCATCATCAAAAAGGAGGATATTGTGGAGTGATTGATCATAACCCTATTTGATTTTGATGAGATCAAAGCATTTGAGTATATCTTATGCTTACTAATGAATTCAATCTAGTGTTTCAGTGAAAATCTTATAAATTTATGGTTAAGCGCATCTAGATTTGGTTCAAGATATTTTGGATAAGTTAAGAAGTCAAGTTGAACCAAAGTCTGAGACTCGAGTCGACTCCGGGATATTACGAGTCGACTCCAGGCGTATCAGAAGCACTGGCACAGGCTCGAGTCGACTCCGGAACATTATGAGTCGACTCCGACTGAGAATAGACAGATGAACAGAAAGACTCAATTCAAAACCTGTCGGCGAGTCGACTCCTGAAGAGCGCGAGTCGACTCTGATGTTTGCCGAGTCGACTCCTGAGTAGTATGAGTCGACTCCAGGGAATTACAGATAAAAAGTCAGAGAGCAATTCTCGACCTTGAGAGCCGAGTCGACTCCGGAGGAACGCGAGTCGACTCCGATGGTTGGCAGGTCGACTCCAAAGAAAGCGAGAGTCGACTCTCAGTGCTATACAAGGCAAAAGTCAGAGAGCAGTTTTCGGACACTGAGATCCGAGTCGACTCCTGCAAAGTCCGAGTCGACTCCGAGACAGCGCGACCCCAAAAAGACAGAAGATAGAATTGTTGTCTCTGAGACGCGAGTCGACTCCAAGACAGCTCGAGTCGACTCCAAGGCAGCGCTACACCAAAAACACAGAAGGCTGTGTTTCGGAAACTGAGAGCCGAGTCGACTCCGGAACAGTTCGAGTCGACTCCAAGACTGGACGAGCCATAAGACAGAAGATCGGGAGTTCGGGCTCTGAGCGCCGAGTCGACTCCCAGAATTTCCGAGTCGACTCGAGTGAGCCAAGTTGAAGAATAGCTCTATGGATTCCATGGGATGAGCCGACTCCAAAATTGCCAGGTCAGCTCCAGGTTTTGGTGAGTCGACTCCGGGTTAAGTCGAGTCGACTCCCAGTCGAGAAGCTCACTTTAATTCAAATCCGGAACAGTTGCCGAGCCGACTCCAGAAAAGCATGAGTCGACTCCTGCTACAGCCGAGTCGACTCCAGATCGCGCGAGTCGACTCCGACCCCAACGGACACATTGTCAGGATGTGCAGAGTGTGCAGAACGGCTAGTAAAGTGAGTCTAACGGCTAGTTTCCATGGGGAATGGCTTAAATAGCCATAGAGGACTGTAGCAAAGTAGAGAAGCAACATTCCACTCAAAGAAAACAAGAATCCTTCATCTGCAAACTATTTTTCAACGGAAAAGAAGGAAGAGCACCATTAACTCCATTCAACCGACTCTTCCCAGCATTCAAGAAGTCTCCTCCAGCCTTCAAGTCTTTCAGACATTCAAGAGGAGACAGAAAGTTCAAGAAGCCCTTCTCTACTCCAACTCAAACGTGTTTGAGGGCTCTAAACTTTTCTCTTATTTATATCGCTGTATATCTGCTTTTTAGAAGCTCTATTTTTCTGTTTGTCTTTGTTCTTTCCATTTGGTCTTTACTTGATTCAATCAGGGGATTGAATCAAGGGTGTATAGGTTTGTTGGTGAGCCTAGGTTGAAACCAACGGTGAAAGGGTTCGATTGTGATCCCGGAAAAACAATCGGGGTGGTTCTAGTCGGTGAGCCTGGGAAAACCGACCGAGTTCGTTGTGACCTCGTAAAACAACAAGTTTGGTTGTGAGCTTGTAAAACAACCGGCTGTAATCCGAGGGGTTATAGTGAATTCCCAAGTGAGGCTTGGGGAGTGGACATAGGAGCAAGGGTTAGCTCCGAACCACTATAAAATCCTTGTGTTTGTGATTGTTTGTGTATCTCTCTTACTTTCATTTCATTCACAGCACATAGCATCTAATTAATCAACTTGCAAAAAGAGTTAATTAGTATTTTGCAAATCAAATAATTGTAATAATTATTTTAAAACCCAATTCACCCCCCCTCTTGGGTTGTTTATCTGGGCAACAGAAGATATCCCTTGCTACCATGGAAGGAAGAGGAGAGGCCTCTTGCTACCATGGGAAGGGAGAAGAAAAGAGAAAGGGAGGCGTAGAGAGGAAGAGGAGAGAATTACTTCATGATGTCTCCCTTGCTACCTTTTTATAGATTGGGTTTAGGGCTTCTTCTAATATTATTAGGAGTATGGGATAATAACTCGCCCTTGGATTAATGCCAAGTGTCCAATCCTTGTGCTCATGGCGCCATCAAATAGATGCATGACATGTGTCCACTTAATCAATTTTCTAATCACATTAGGTTTTGATCAATTTTCTAGATAAGCCTAATTCCTAAACAAATTAGGACTTAGGCTAACTCCTAATCACATTAGGATAATTAATTTGGGAGCATGCATCCTATGACATCATGTGGACTTTAAAGTCCGCATAGTGTGAGCACGACTTAAGTCATATTCATCCTACGACGACATGTGGACTTTAAAATCCGCACAAACCCTAGTTTAATCAAATTGACCCAATCATGAACCCAAATCAATTTGGGTCGAACCCAATTTGATTTGGCTCATTAAATCAGCCCAATTGCAATCCAATTGCAATCAATTCCACTTAATTCTTCTTTCATTAACTCACTAACACTTAGTGTGTTAATTCAATCACCAATCATATTGATGATTGATTTCTATTGTGATTCCAAATTACAATTATGATAGTCTAACTAATTAAATCCTTTATGTGTGTGACCCCGTAGGTTCTATTCTGACTGGTAATGAGACATATTGAGATCTCCATCTCAATATCACTGAAACTTCTTTCAGTGGACTGAAACGATTTCAGTTCTACTCTCAGGGTTCACTGATCACCAAGTGAATGCCTTCGAGTCTCACAATCCACTAGTGATACCTAGCAGTATGTGGTGGCAACCCAGCAGAATGGAATGTCTGAACCTTTAGGTGCAGTTAGCGTATGATACAGTCCCTCTATCATGGATCCCGACGTGACGGAGGTTATGGATATCTTGTCAAACCCCATCATCCGTCATATGTCAAATTTATACGACTTCCAGTTCGAAATATGGAAAACTCTTTTTCCAAAATACCTGATCAGAAATTTATCAAACTCAGTCTCATAAATTACATAGGATCACTCCTAATCTATCAAGGTCGATAGATCCCATCTAGAGGCAACCCTATTCCAAAATGAACCTACTGCAGCCAATCCGCACTACAAGGACTCGAATGGCTAGGGCCCAAGTTCACATGCTCGTCAAACTACAGCAACCTCACAGTGAATAGCTGAGGCATCGCAGGTCAAAGGATCAGTTATACAATTGCAGTATAAGTAGTCACTGACGAGTGGATAGATATCCATGTGACTACTTTTTTTGGTCACGCTCAGTACCTTGTTCTCTAACAAGTACTTGCATAATCACTCCAATATCTCTACACCGTGGACTCGAGACTCATCCATCTGACTAAGTGATCTGTGCACTAATCTCAGCGGATCGATCATCGCCCATCGTGATGGATCTATCGATCATGAGCATTTAGAAATTAATCCCTAATGACGCATGCCTCAAATTTTCAACTCCTTGAGTATATGTGTCATCATCTATTAATTTCTTGGACGATTTATAGACACATACAAATATGAATGAAAAATAAATTGCCCAATCTTATTTATTAATAAGAGTCAAATTACAAATTTGTGCCCCAGATTATAAATATGCGTCAGCCACGTTGGCTTCTAGGGCATACTTCTAACAGCGCCTACGGTGGCCGACCCTCTCCTTCTTCCCGTGGAGGAGGTATACCCACGGGAGAAGAAGAAGAGCCAACGATGGTCGGCCTTCTCCTTCTTCCTTCTCTTCTTCTTTCTTTCTTTCTTTTTCAAATGGTATAACAAAGAAGTGAAGGGTAGAAACTCTTACCTCAGCCCCGGCGAAGATCCGACGGCATCTTTCCGACGAAAAAGGAAGAAGAAGGCCACCAACGACCCTCTCTCTCTCTCTCCCTTTCGGCGGCAACACGAAGAAGGACCCCCCCTCCTCCTTGGGTGTGGTGGCTCTATCTTGGTGGCTTCAAAGGAGAAGGAGAAGAAGCCCTAAAATAGGGGCTCCTTTTTGAGGATGATAATGTTATTTCGATGATTAACACAACAATTGAGGGAATATCAAATTACAATACAGTTTAACTTGATACATCACTAAGGAATGCCACACCCTCGATACATTCACGATACATTGAGAAAATGAGATCAAGATGACTCTAAATGATTAACAACGAGATAAAATATGTAGTAGAAAATGATAGAAAGCTTTTAAATCTATTTCGGTAAAGTTTCAAGTCAAGTATACTCTTAAGGGCAAAACTATAATTTTTATTGTTAAGGGTATGAAGCTCTATCGTGCCATACACTCAAAATTATTTGAAATATGCTTTAATGATTCTATGAACTAGTCTAACCTTAAGATGCAGGAAATTGTGAGTTGAGTCGACCCCAAAGAGGTTTGGAGTCGATCCTGATACATATGGCATGCACTGGCATGGAGTGACACACTTGGCACAGAGTAGGAGTCGACCCCAGAGAGGTGGAGTCTACCCTGGCACGTTTTGGGACGATCTGGCACATCCTTGCAAAAATAGCACAGATGAACAGTAACTGGGGCCGACCCCAAGAATTCTTGAGCCGACCCCAAAGAACCATGAGCCGACCCAACTTGCAACCTCAAAGAAAACAACTATCTAAAATTTACTGAGAGGGCCGACCCCAAGTTTCTTAGAGCCAACCCCAGATGGAGCCGACCCCAGGAAGACTTGAGCCGACCCCAGTGGAGTTGATCCCAAGAGAACATGAGCCGACCCTAGGATGAGTGCTCAAAAAAACATGTCTCTGGAATCCCTAAGAGGGCCGACCCTAATGGAGCTTGGGTCGACCCCACTATAGCATGGGTCGACCCCAAGAAAGCATAAGTCAACCCCAGTGAAAAACAAGGTTCTATGGTTCCTGAGAAGGCCGACCCCACTGTAGCAGGGGCCGACCCCAGAGAAGTTTGAGTCGACCCCAAGGATGATGAACAGTAACTTGAGCTGACCTCAGAAAAGCTTGGGTCGACCCCAGCATGGGTGACAGCCCAATGGCTAGTTCTGCAGAAGTACTTTTTGAGCTCGCTAGAAACGGCTAGTTTTTCAATTCAAACAGTTGGAAAGTGACCAATAGAGGTTGGAAAGGTATTTAAGAGATACTATTCATCAGAGGAAAATATCTTTTGACATTAAAGAAGAATATTCAAGAGCAAACCCTAGAAAAGAAAGCCTCATTCAATTGCTTCATCAAAAGGGCCAAAAGAAAGTTGTTGAGCAGTTTCAAAGAGTCATCAATAGCTCCACCAATCCTTGTGAAGTGAAGCAAGCTTGACAAAAAGAAGAATAGCTCCTACAAAGCGATAAACATTCTCTAAACTCTTCTTTGTAGTTTATAATTATTTTATTTGCTCTCTTAGGAGCTCTCTTTTGTTACTTATTAATCTTGTTGTAAGGTTAGTTGGTAAGCCCGTAAAATCAATATTGTAGGTTGTTGATGAGCCCGCAAAACCAACGTAGGTTGTTGGTGATCTCGAAAAACCAAAGTGTAAAGGTTTTTGGATTGTGAGCTTGGAAAATAATCCAACTGTAATCCGTAGGATTATAGTGAATTCTCAAGGGGACGCTTGGGGAGTGGACGTAGGTGCTTAGAAGAGCACCGAACTACTATATTTCTTGTGTGTTTGTATTGTGTGCCTTTCTAATCTCACTACACACACTTAATTAATATTAGCTAAACTACCCATTCATTTATCAATTTGATTAAGGGATTAAAAATTTAGAAAATCCAATTCATCCCCCCTCTTGGCTTATCACCTAGGGCAACAAGTGGTATCAGAGCAGGTGCTCTCATAGTATTTTTTGATCTCACGATCAAGCGCCAAAGATCATGGCAACCCAAGTAGGATGTTCTATAAGCGAGGGGCAACCCACAAATAGACGTTCATTGTTTAATGGCATAAACTACACATACTGGAAAGCTAGGATGAGGATATTTATTCAAGCTCTAGATTATGAATTATGAAACATTATAACTAGAGGACCACACACACCCACAATTAGCATAGAGGGCACAATCATTTCTAAATCTGAAATAGCTTGGGATGACAGTGATAAGAGACTAGCGCAACTAAACACTAAAGCCATTATTGTACTTTACTACTCTCTAGATGTAAATGAATTCAATAGAATATCTATATGTACCTCAGCCAAAGAAATTTAGGATAGACTAGAAGTCACACATGAAGGAACTAATCAAGTTAAAGAGTCAAAAATAAATATGTTAGTACATAGATATGAATTATTTAAAATGAAGTCCACTGAGTCCATAACTGAAATGTTCACTAGATTCACGGATATCATAAATGGACTAAAGAGTTTAGGCAAATCTTATACTAACTTTGAATTGGTGCGAAAAATTTTCAGGTCTCTACCAAGAGTTTGGGAGGCCAAGGTAACAGCAATTCAAGAGATAAAGGACCTCAACACACTACAGTTGGAAGAGCTTCTAGGATCACTCATGACCCATGAGTTGACCATGAAGCAAAATTCAGAAGAAGAGGTCCAGAAAAAGAAAACCATTGCTTTGAAGTCCACGACTCCAAAACAAGACATTGAATCAAAGGAGTCTGATGAAGAGAAGGAATATGACGAAGAAGGAATGTCTATGCTCGCGAGGAAATTCAGAAAATTCATGAGAGGGAAGAAGAAATTTCACAAAAGGAAGCCCTTCCTCAAAGGCAGCTCAAGCAAGAAAAAGGAAAAGGACAAAGAGAAAGAAAAAGAAGTGCCAATTTGCTATGAGTGTAACAAGCCCAGGCATTTCAAGATAGATTGCCCAAAATTGAAATGGATGGCAAAAAAACTCAAAAAGAAGATTCTCATGGTTGAATGGAGTGAAAGTGAGGAGTCAAGTTCGGAAGAGGAAGATCAGCAAGACATGGCTCAAATCTGCTACATAGCCAATGAAGATGAGATAGATTCTGAACTTGAGTGTGATTTTACAGTAGAAGAATTACATGATGCATTTTTAGATCTTATGGAAGAGCACAAGAAGCTAATTAATAAAAATAAAATTTTAAAAGATGAAAATCAATCTCTTATGAAAGAAAAGCTAAAACTATCTAATGACTATGAAACATTAAGTAAGAAGTTCACTAATGAAACTAAAAAACTAATTACTGAAAATTTTAAACTAAAAAAAGATGCAGAAAAATATAAATTCTTAGTGGACAAGTTTACACTTAGCTCGACTAAATTAATTATGATTCTTGATAGTTAAAAAGCTGTATATGATAAAGCAGGATTATGATATAAAATAAATAGAAAGCAAAAATACTTAAAGAATAAATTTGTGAAAGCCAAAATTGAAAATACAACTTGTCATTGCTGCAATAAAGTAGGACACAAATAGGCCTGTTAATGAGCCGAGCTGCTCGGGCTCAGCTCGGGCTTGACTCAGTAAAAGCTCGGCTCGGGCTTGGCTCGGTAAAAACTCGGCTCGGGCTTGGCTCATTAATCAAATGAGCCCGAGCCCGAGCCCAACATGAGGCCTGTTTACATCCGAGCCTGAGCCCGAGCAGCTCACGAGCCCAAACAAGCTCTTGCCTTCCAGCTGGCCAGTGGCCCAGCCCAAACGAGCTCTAGTCAGTAGTCACTAATGAGCTCTAGTCTGAAGTCTCCCAGGCCCCAGCCAGCCAACGGCCCAGCCCAAACGGAATTACCAATTACCAAATGAGTAAATGACTGATTCGGTATTCGGTAAGCATGACTTGCCCAGTCTCCCAAACTCCCACTCCCAGCGGACTCAGCCCTCCCTCGAATCCCGATCCCCTTCCCTGACTTGCTGCGGCGTAACTCTACCCTAGCCTGTAACTTCTTCTCCATTCTCTCGATGCAGCTCCTTCTCCATTTTCATTTCTCTGAGTTCTCTCGACGGTTTGAAGGCTTGAAGACTGAAGCCCCTGAGCCCTCTACCTCCTCCTTTCACCACCGCCGTCTCTCCGCCCCTCTTCAGTCTTCCTTTCGCCACAGTTCACTCGAGCCCCCGACCACCTCACCTCCCCGACTCCATGGCTCCACCGACTGCACCACAGCACCAACCCCCCCCCCTCCCCGAGGCCCCGAGCCCCCGACCCCTCCTCCCCGACTCCACAGACAGCACCACCGTAAGGTCCGAAACCTCCCCTCCAAACCCCCCACACCCTTCAAACCCCCCTTCACCCCTATCCCCTACCTCCCTCCAAACCCCTCTCGCGGTCTCGCCCTCCAAACCCCTCCGGCCCTCCCTCTCCTCCAAACACCTCACCCCTTCCCCTCCAAACCCCCACACCACACTACAAGACCCATCTGGACCTCGACGACTCGACCCCTCGACTTGCTCCTCCCAGACCTTCCCCGACCCCGCGACCTCCGACCTCGACTTGCTGCGGCGCTGCCCCCCGACCCCAACTTGCTGTTGCTGGTGAGTTTCCTCTTCTTTCCTCACTCCCCAGCTCTCTTTGCTCCCCGACCTGGCGACCTCCGACCCCGACTTGCTGCGGCGCTGCCTTCCTCGACCCGGCGACCTCCGACCCCGACTTGCTACGGCGCTGCCCCCCGACCCCGACTTGCTGTTGCTGGTGAGTCCATCATCTCTTTGCTCCTCACTCCTCAGCTCAGCAGCTCCTTTACCGTTTTTTCTGTTTTTCCATCATTTGATTCATTTCTCTTTCTTTTATATATTGTTTCTGTTTATCTGTTATTATTGTTATTATTATTTCTTTATGAAAACATGTTTGGGAGGAGGGCTGAATGTTATGCTTTCAAGTATTTAAATGAATTGGCATCTAAATTTGATTGGTTTTGTTTTGGCCTTGAATAGGCTTTGTATGGCATGCTTATGTACTAAATATGTAATTCGACTGGTTGTTTACTTGTTTATATTTTTCAAGAAATGTCAGATGGCCAACATGAATTCGATCAACATGCCTCTACAGCTTATAGTGCAAACGAACTTGTTGAATTGGAAAATATTATTCATAAAGATGATGCAATGGATGAAATAAAAGAAATGGATACAGAACAATCTTGGGATGACCCAAACAGGAGGAAGAGATCTGAGGTGTGGACTGAATTTGATATCGTAACAGTAGATGGTAACACAAAGGCAAAATGCAATTATTGTAGTGCTAAATTGGCATGGAAGAAGGGGGGTGCCACAACTCATCTCAAAAGACATTTAAAAGCTTGCATGCCTCGAAAACTTTCTAAGTCTAGCGAAGACAAAGAGTTAAAACAAAGCTTATTGTCGTTTGATGTTACTCAAGGTCATGCAATGCTAGCAACTTACAAGTATGATAAAGATAAGATAAGAGAGATTCTTGCAAAGATGTTTATAGTGCATGAGTATCCTTTTAGGATGGTGGAACATCAGTTCTTTGTTTTATTCTGTAAAGCTCTTAACCCAAAATTTGAGCTAACAAAGCGGGTTACTTTGAGGAGTGACTGCATGAAAATGTTTGCAATTGAGAAGCAAAAGTTGAGGTCAATGTTAAGAAATGTTGATAAAATTAGCTTAACGACTGATCTATGGACCTCAAATCAAACAATAGGGTACATTTTCCTTACTGGACATTTCTTAGATTCTGAATGAAAGTTGCAAAAGAGAATTTTAAACTTTTGTAGCTTGGCACCTCCCCACACGAGAATTGCTATTGCTAATTGTATTCTTCAGTGTCTAACTGAATGGGGGATTGAAGATAAGGTTTCTACTATTACGTTAGACAATGAATCTTCGAATGACACAGCAGTCAAAGTATTAAGGGATAATTTTGCAATCAAAGGAAAGCTTTACTTCAATGGAAAAGTATCTCATGTTCGCTGTTGTGCACATATTTTGAACCTAATGGTACAAGATGGTTTAGCAGAAATACAGGATGTAATTAAGAATATCCACGAAAGTGTGAAATATCTGAAGCTGTTTCCTTCACGACTTCATAAGTTTATTGAAATTGTTAAACAGTTGAAGTTGTCAACCTCTAAAATTCTTCAACTTGATGTGCCTACTCGATGGAACTCAACATATGAAATGCTAGAGTCATCATTGGAGTTCAAACCGGTGTTTCCAATGTACAAGAAAAGAGACTCTAACTATAAATGATTACCATCTGAGGAGGATTGGATACGAGCTACAGAGGTTTCAAAATTTTTGGAAGTTTTTAATGAAGCCACAAAAGTATTCTCAGGACGTCAATATCCAACTTCAAATTTGTTCCTTAATGAAATTTGGAGAGTGAAGGAGCAATTAAATGATATGTCCTTCGATACTAGAGATTTTGTGATGCGCATGACTCGAAGACTGAATGAAAAATTTGAGAAGTATTGGGGAGACTATAACTTACTAATGGCAATTGAAGTAGTTTTGGATCCTCGCTATAAAATGCAGCTCATTATATTTTGTTTTCCAAAAATTTATGGTGAGGATGTTTTTCAACGCCATATTGATGATGTTTATGAAGCTTTAGATATGCTCTACAAGGAATATGTATCTTCACATGGACAAATAGATGTTGATGCTAGCAATATCCCTAGTTCCTCCTCCAAACTGAAAAGAAAAAGAAGGGCTAATCATGCCTTTCATATATGGGCTGAACAATATAGGAATGTTATTCCTTCAAACAAAACTGAGTTGGACATATATCTAGAAGAAGATATTTACAAGCCTAGTGATGAAGACTATGACAAGTTTGATGCTTTGAATTGGTGGAAAGCCAACACTCTAAAATTTCGTACTCTATCAAAGATGGCTCGGGACATACTATCCATTCCTATTACTACTGTTGCTTCAGAGGCTGCATTTAGTGCTGGAGGTAGAGTGCTTGATCAATACATAGCTTTTTGAAGCCTGAGACTGTACAAGCTTTGATTTGTACTGGAGATTGGTTGCATCATGAGCTTGGATTGGAGTAGTCATCAAATGTAAGTATCATTATTTTTTGTATTTAATATATCTTTTAGTAGTTAGTTTTTCAATTTATAATTTCTGGTTTCTTGTTTAATTTACAGGTTGATGAAGAGTTTACGCAATGAAACACAGAGACTACTTGAGAACTTGAGATTTATTATATTTATTGTGCTTCTTGAACTCTTTTGTAGAACTTGATTTGTATCGGATGTTTTTGAGTTTGTTGGGGTTTCACTTAGACCATTTAAATTCTCTTTGATTGTCATTGCCTTTGTGCTTAGATGTGGTTAATTCTTTTCTTTTTTGTTTGTGACCGAGCTTGCTGTCATTGCCTTTTTTTGTCTATGACCATTTCAACAATTGCCAGCCCACTTGATGGATTAACAGAAACAAATTAGTTATGTTCATGGTTCTACATCCTTTAATTCTGGGTCGTCATTTTATGGACGTCCATTTTATGGTCCAAGTTCATCCGCCTATGAGCAGGAGGTACCTTATTGTTATTCTTCTACTCAAGGTAATGCTTCATTTACCATTTGGCTTTGCGCATGAATGATATCCCAAGTGCTGCTGCCATCTATGTTGGTCATTTGTCATTGTTGTCCTTACAATAAGTGTTATTTGCTTTGGTCATATAGACTAATCTTTTGTTGATTTTCAGCTTCTATATGATGTATATGGCTATATTTTGATTTCTTAATATTCTTATCTTTCTCTGCAGAGACAGATGTTGTAATTTATGCGAAACACATCTTTGATATCTTATTCATATGGAGAATTCCAAATTTCCAAGATCTTGGTAAAGGCCTGATTTAATTTTGATTTGTATTTATGTTCTCATTGATATGATTATAGCTATTTTCATGCATAACTTGCATCTCTGAGTTGTCATGTACCAATTCTTGGTGCAGCTTTCCTGCATTGATTTTTTTGCTTTTGGTGGTCATTTGTTTGGGCACAAAAGATGCCCTTATTTTAGTCCTTTACATTCAGCATGCTGTTTTGTTTTGGCCCCCAGGTGAGGGGGTGTAGAAATATTAACTAATTCCTCTTTTCGTATAGAACAGTGAATACAGAAGGTTTCAAACCAAACTTTGAGAGTCATCTTGTTCCACTCCTGGCAACAAAACTTGAGGCACAAGTGAAATCTGAAGAAAAAAGTCTTCATCAATCTCTTCAAAAGGTGTTCATCATTCACTGCTGTTGCAGGTATTTTCGTTAATATTATTATGATTTTTTGTTAAGTTCCTGAAAATGTCGCATGTGTGGTTTCAAATAGAATTATTGATTGGATTATGAGGCTATTAGCAACTTCACCTTTCAGAGTTGAAAGTAGGAAGGTGGTGGTCACAGTTTGTTGATTTATGAACTCTGCATTTCAGGTGTTATCTGAGGAACTTGGATGCAATGTTGATGAAATAATGGGTATAGAGTTAAATGTTTGCGATACACAGCCTAGCTGTCTTGGAGGTGGAAATAATGAATTTATCTTCTCTGGTAGACTTGACAATCTTGCTTCGAGTTATTGTGCACTCAGATCTCTCCTGGACTCATGTAAGTGTCCCGGAGCTTTAGCCAATGAGCAGTCTATCACTATCAGAATGGTTGTAGTGGCATCTCTTCTTGCAGGCTGCAGCGTTACTTTCTTCTCGTTTTTTGCTCGGACCAAATCATTGTCCCTATATCCAGTCACTTATCTTTATATTCCAGTCTCATTTTTTTGTAAATAAAGCACACATAATGAATGTTAATATGCGGTCGTCAACTCCAATGGCAGTATGATACTGATAATTGTAGTGAATGTACATATTTTAAAATGTAGAGGAAGGCATTACTTACACTTCAATCATGGAGAATTGATCTTAATAAGATCCAGTATCATGTCATGACACAAAGCTAATGCGAAGTTGATAGGAAACAAATGTGATTTGCCATTTCGAAACATGTAAATTAGTTCCCTTTCTTTTTTGAAAAAAAACCATTCAAATTATTTCTATGCTGTTTCAAGGAAACAAGAAACAGACCACCGAGCTCATACCGAGCCCGAGCCCGAGCCCGATTACGAGCCCGAGCCGGAGCCGGAGCCCGAGCCCGATTACGAGCCCAAGCCGGAGCCCGAGCTCGGGCTAGTTCTGGAGCTCGTAATTGAAACGAGCTTTATGAGCTCAAGCCCGAGCCTTTGCTTTGCCAAGCAAGCCCGAGCTCGAGCCCAATACAGAGCTCATTACCGAGCCCGAGCTACTGTGAAACGAGTCGAGCCGAGCTCTCCCAGGCTCGGGCTCGGCTCGGCTTGTTAACAGCCCTAGACACAAAGCATACGAATGTAATTTTAGAAAATTCAACTATAACAAATTGAGTGAAAAGAGCAAAATTAAATACAAGAAAATTTAGGTTCTAAAAGGAACATCAAACACTAACCCTAAAGGACCCAATATAGTTTGGGTACCTAATGTACATCCTTGATTTTGATTGCAGGTATCTCTTACAGCCAATGACAAGAATAGACGTTGGTATCTAGATAGCGGTTGTTCAAGACACATAACAGATGACATAGAGCAATTTGTCACCTTGGAATCTAAGGATTGTGGAGTGGTAACCTATGGAGATAATGAAAAAGGACATATCATTGGAAAGGGTAAAATTCATATCACTCCATCTACTTTTATAGAAAATGTTTTATTGGTTAATAGTTTGAAACATAACTTACTTAGCATAAGTCAATTTTGTGATAAAGGTCTTAAAGTTTCATTTGAAGCTTCAGTATGCATAATCACAAATTCTAAAGATAATAGCATAGTACTTATGGGACATAGGCCTGGAAACATTTATATGGTAGATCTTGATGACTTTGCCAAGAAAAATGGGTTATGCTATATCACAAATGAAGAGAAGAAAAATGAAACAAGTTGGCTATGGCATCGTAGACTAGGACATGCTAGTATGGATTTAATATCAAAACTAATCAAAAAGAATTTGATAAGAGATGTGCCAAAATTAATTTTTGAAAAAGACAAAATTTGTGGACCATGTCAATTAGGAAAGCAAATAAGATCATCTTTCAAATCAAAGAATGTAGTGTCAACCACTAGGCCTTTTGAACTCATTCACATGGATCTATTTGGACCTACTAGAACTACAAGTCTAGAAGGGTAAAAGTATGGACTAGTAATAGTGGATGATTTCTCAAGATATACATGAGTTTCGTTTCTTGCACATAAGAATGAAGCATTTTCAGCATTTTTGAAATATCATAAAAATGTTATAACTGAAAAAAATTTCACCTTAATTGTTATTCGAAGTGATCATGGAACTGAATTTGAAAATCAATACTTTGAAGAATTCTGTAATGAAAATGGTATTTCTCATCAATTTTCAGCACCTAGAACGCCTCAACAAAATGGGATTATTGAAAGAAAAAATAGGACTTTGGCAAAAATGGCTCGCACTATGTTATGTGAGTCAAATTTTTCAAAGTACTTTTGGGCTAAAGCTATAAATACTGCTTGCCATATTTTAAATCGTGTTTTAATTCGTCCGATTACAAAGAAAACTTTCTATGAACTTTGGAAGAATAAGAAACCAACTGCTAAATATTTTAGAGTATTTGGATGTTGATGTTTTATTTTAGACAATGGCAAAGAGGATCTAAGCAAATTTGATGCCAAGTCAGATGAGGGTATCTTCTAAGGATACTCTAGTTTTAGCAGGGCATACAGAGTCTTCAACAAGAGAACTCTTGTAGTTGAAGAGTCAATAAACGTTATTTTTGATAAGTCTGATAGTGAGTCCTCTAGGAGAGAAAGTATTCTCGATGATGATGCAGGAATCATTGAGTTTAAAAAGCTGAATCTTAATGACGTGCTAAATAAAGAAAAGAAGATGAAAAGAAAAAGGAAGATGATCATGTTCCACCACAATCTCAAGACTTGCCAAAGGAATGGAGGTACGCACATGGACATCCCAAAGATTTAGTTATTGGTGATCCATCACAAAGGGTAAGAACTCGATCCTCTCTAAAAAATTTGAATGATTATCTTGTTTTTGTTTTATAAATAGAATCTAAAACTTTTGAAGAAGCTGAGCATGACATAAGTTGGATTAATGCTATGCAAGAAGAATTAAATCAATTTAAAAGGAGTAATGTATGGACATTAATTAAAAGACTAAAGCAAAATTTTGTAATTGGAACAAAATAGGTCTTTAGAAATAAGTTAGATGAAAATGGAGTAGTTACAAGAAATAAAGCTAGATTTGTAGCTAAGGGATACAATCAAGAAGAAGGAAAAAATTTTGAAGAAACTTTTGCTTCCGTAGCTAGATTAGAAGCTATTAGACTACTTATAGCATTTGCATGCTTTATAAATTTCAAACTATATCAAATGGATGTAAAAAGTGCCTTCTTAAATGGTTATATAGAAGAGGAAGTGTATGTAGAGCAACTCCCTAGTTTTGAAAGTCATGAATTTTCTAATCATGTGTTTAGATTGCACAAGGCACTATACGGATTAAAAGAAGCACCTAGGGCATGGTATGACCGACTAAGTAAATTTATATTAAATAATGATTTTATTAGAGGAAACGTAGATAAAATACTTTTTCTTAAGAGAAAAGATAAAAATCTGCTAGTAGTAGAAATATATGTAGATGACATTATATTCGGTGCCACTAATGATAGTCTTTGTAAAGAGTTTGCTGAATTAATGCAAGGATAGTTTGAGATGAGTATGATGAGAGAACTTAATTTCTTTCTCGGATTACAAATCAAGCAAACTAAGGAAGAGATTTCCATTCATCAAACTAAGTATACAAAGGAAATACTAAAGAAGTTTGAAAATGAAAATCACAAGAGAGTAGGCACTCCAATGAACCCCACCAGTAAGCTAGACAAAGATGAGAAAGAGAAAAGTATAGATATGAAACTCTATAGAGGCTTAATTGGATCTTTGCTTTACCTTACTGCTAGTAGGCCTGACATAGTGTTTAGTGTAGGAATATGTGCTAGATACTAGTTAGATCCTAAGGAATCACATCTAAGTTCTGTCAAAAGAATTCTTAGATATCTAAGAGAAACCACAAACATAGGGTTATGGTACTCTAGAGATTCTTGTCTTGATTTGCTTGCATACTCTGATGCATTTTTTGCTGGATGCAAATTAGATAGGAAGAGCACCAGTAGGACATGTCAATTCTTAGGAAACAATTTAGTATCATGGTTTAGTAAAAAGCAGAATTCAGTAGCATTGTCGACGGCTGAGGTCGAATACATCGCTGCCGGGAGTTGTTGTGTCCAAGTACTATGGCTCAAGCAACAACTAGAAAACTATGGAATCAAATTTGACAAAATTCCTATAAAATGTGATAACACTAGTGCCATCAATCTCACTAAAAATTCGGTTCAACACTCTAAGTCAAAGCACATTGAAATTAGGTATTACTTTATTAGAGATCATGTGCAAAATGGGAATGTATGTATTGAGCATGTGTGTACCGAGAAACAATTAGCTGATATATTTACAAAATCTTTAAGTGAAGATAGATTCTGCATGCTTAGAAGAGAATTAGGCATATGTGACCCTTTGATTAAAAAAAAGGGGAGGAAAAAGTTGTTTCATGATACGCTCCTCTCATTTTGTAAATCCTATGAAACATTGATAAAATTATTAATTTATAGATTTCTTACACATATATCAATGTCTCATAAAGATTTGGTAAAGATCAGAAAGAAGAAAGAATAATAAAAAAAAATTTGGAGCCTGAACCAGGGCCGACCCGAGCCTAGAATGGGGTCGACCCCTTCTTGAGTCGACCCAAGCAAAACTTGGGGTCGACCCAACAGCGGGACCTCCATTTTTAAAGGGGAGCCATGAGCTACATTAGGGCATCACTGTTCTTTGTACCCTCCCACAAACCAAATTTCTTGCTCTCCAATACCCTCCAATCACTGCCAAACAGTGGTAGATCGTTCTCCCAAGCTGTTAGATCAAGTTCTAAGGAAGGACTTGGTGAAAATGGGACCCAAACGAGCGGTGGCCAAGCGAGCCGGGAGAGTATCACGCCCAACCATTGTAGGGGAGCATCCTAGAGAATCTTCTACAGTGCCTCCACGATCTAAGCCAGGTGCGGAGCCTCCTCCACCTCCTTCCTCTTCAGTTCAACTTGCTAAGTATGTGCGGAGACCGGTTACTACGTGTAGAAGGATTCACTCCGAGTTTTTGGATCAAGAAGGGTTTCGATTGAGTGGTTGGATCCGACAACAAGGATGGGAGTATCTTTGCTCCCTAGATTTAAAGACCTACCCGGGTTTAGTTCATGAGTTTTATGCCTTTCTACGGGTCGGTCCAGGAGGACTTGTGTCCGAGGTTCGTGGAGCTTGAGTTCATATTTCTGAGGAAAGCCTAGGATAGCTGCTTCATCTCCCCTGTGAGGGTGCCACACCAGACAAACTAGAGCACAAGATTAGAGCTCTACAGGTGATTTTAGAGAGAGATGACATTGATTACTCAGACAATTTGATAGCTAGCTCTTTATCAGCTGAAATGAGATTGTTGCATAACTTCATAGGTCGGATATTGTTTCCGAAGAGCGGGAGATTCGACCATGTGTCTGAGCGTGATCTGGCTATTATGGAGCATGTTATTCAGGGTATTCCCCTGAATCTTCCAGCCATGATGATCAGGCAGATGCATGAGGCCGTATCCAGATCGAGAGCCTCCTTGCCATACGTTATGGTACTCACCTTGATATTCAATCATCATGACATTTGTGTAGAGGGAGAGATATCCAAGGACTTGTTATTTACCGATACCTATACTGCATGTTCCCTTGTGCGCATGGGTTATGAGAAGGAGAACGGTCAGTGGGTGCGTGGAGGTGCAGGGGCACATGCACCAGAGTCTGATGCACCAAAGCCTGGAGAATCCATTCTTGAGCCTGAGGTACCTGTTGACCACCCTTTGGCATATGCAGAGGCAGGACCCTCATCTTCCACACCTACGGGATATACTGAGAAATATTGGAGTAGGATGACTGAACTTGCATCAGCTCAAGTGAGGGGTCTCTTCGATAGCATGTTGGGTAGGATGGACAGTATGACGGCTGAGATCAGAGGATTATCTGCTCAAATGATAGGTCTCACGGACCGGATGACAGCTTTAGAGAGAGAGAGTTTCATGGTCCTCCGGGAGCTCAAGCAGCTGAGTCAGAGGTCTCGGCACAGAGTCAGCCAGCTCATAGGGCTCACAAACCCTCACAGTCATATCAGCCCAGACATCCTCTCGCCACCTATACTAGGAGATCTAGAGCCAGATCCCAGCCCTTGGATGCCTCTAGGCCTATTGATAGCACAGCAAGGACTCATCTAGATTAGTGCCTAGAGACACTCTACTTATCTATGTATCTTTCTTTCTATAGTTTGAAAACGATGTTATCTTATTTGGCTCATTAGAGCATTGTAATTTTGACTCTTATGAAATGCAATGTCTAATTAGGTTTTATGATAATCAAAGATTCTAAATTAATGGCACATACGACACTTGCTTCGATACATAACTTGAAACTCTTGTATTGGTACAAATTCTTGAAGTCTTATCTTCAATAAAACACAAGAATAAGGGGGAGCAAAACTAAACTTCAACTGGCATAAATTTGGATTAGAAAGGGGGAGCTTTTGGTTGGCACATCCTATAACTTAGAAAATTCTGAACTTTCAGCCTTTAAAGCATTTTCTAAACTTTAAACCGTAATTCATATATTAATGCCAACTTAAGGATACTCATATTTTATAATCATCAAAAAGGGAAAGATTGAGGATGATAATGTTATTTCGATGGTTAACACAACAATTGAAGGAATATCAAATTAACAATACAGTTTAGCTTGATACATCACTAAGGAATGCCATACCCTCGATACATTCCCAATACATTGAGAAAATGAGATCAAGACGACTCTCAATGATTAACAACGAGATAAAATATGTAGTAGAAAATGATAGAGAGCTTTTAAATTTATTTCGGCAAAGTTTCAAGTCAAGTATACTCTTAAGGGCAAAACTATAATTTTCATTATTAAGGGTATGAAACTCTATCGTGCCATACACTCAAAATTATTTGAAATATGCTCTATTGATCCTATGAACTAGTCAACCTAAATGGGATAAATTTAGAGACTTACTCCGAAAATGCCCGCATCATCAAATACCTAAATGGCAGTTAGTGCAATGTTTCTATGACGGATTGACTGAACGAAACCGTCAGATGATCGATGCCGCATGCGGGGGAACTTTCATGCTTAAAAGTGACCATGAGGCATGGCAATTATTTGAAAACCTTAATGAAAACTCTCTCCACCATGCCTCCTCCGCTCGTCAAGCACCCCCGAGTTCTCAAAGAAAAGGGACCATATATGAAGTTAGCCAGTCCATAGGTTTATCTGACAAAGTAGATGCACTATCCCGCAAATTGGACCAGCTAATGTCTAGAGAACAGCTCCCAAACTTTTCCCAAGCACAAGTGTGTGCGCTCTATTCTAGTCCGTCTCATACTGTTTTTGAGTGCCCTTCGGCAGCACAATTCCCTAAATTTGTGCAAGAACAAGTAAATGCTGCCCAAGCACAATCCCGACCGGGTAATGATCCATATTCTAACACTTATAACCCGGGGTGGCGCAACCATCCAAATTTCTCTTGGAAGCAGCAGACTTCCAATACCTCCCAGCCTTATTCCCAAAACTTTCAGTCGTTCCAGAATGTTCATCCAAACCGTCCTCCTACTCACTATTCACAATTTCAACATGTCCCTCCTCCAGCACCCCAAAGAGATATGGCTTTTGAGCAAAAAGTTTTGACTGCCCTTCAAGGACTCGAAGCCAATACACAATTGTTGCACTCCCATACCCAGTCTATTGCCAAATTAGAAACCCAGCTAGGGCAGCTAGCGAGTGCACTAAATAAAAGAGAGGAAGGCAAGCTTCCAAGCCAACCAGTGAGTAACCCGAGAGGGCAGTACATGGCTCAAGAGACTCACCCGAATGATGTTCACCATGAACAAGCTAATTCCATGACTACCTTAAGAAGCGGACGCGTAGTAGACAATAAGGTTGGAGAAAAAGAACATAAGGAAAATGAAGATAGGGGTATGACTATGCCTAAAGCAATCCCAAACTCCTCTAGGTCACCATCGAACCCAGTATCGACCACATCATTTACACCGAAGGCCCCTTTTCCTCAATGTCTGAAAGCACCCTCTCCCTTTGGCATGAAAGGAACTTCATTGGAAGAAATAATGGAGGTATTCAAACAAGTCAAAATCAACCTCCCTCTCCTTGATGCCATAAAACAAGTTCCATCGTATGCCAAATTTCTCAAAGACCTTTGTACCCAGAAACGAAAATCTAGGACACATGTGCCTAAAAAGGTCTTCCTAACTGAACAAGTGAGCTCCATCCTCCAACACAAAACCCCTCCTAAGTTCAAGGATCCTGGTGCACCTACCATCTCTTGTGTGGTAGGAGACAATTCGATTGATCGTGCACTATTAGATTTAGGGGCAAGTGTTAATCTTCTTCCTTATTCAGTCTATGAGAAGTTTGGATTAGGTGAACTAAAGCCTACTTCGGTGTTCCTGCAATTGGCTGATCGATCTGTTAAAATACCACGAGGAACAATTGAAGATGTCCTAGTCAAGGTAGATAAATTTTATTTTCCAGTCGATTTCATCGTCCTTGATATGGAACCTATACCAAACCTTAAGAAACAGATCCCTATGATTCTTGGTCGTCCCTTCCTAGCTACAGCCAATGCATGTATTAACTATAGAACTGGGGTGATGGATATATCTTTTGGGAACATGAAAGTTAAACTAAATGTATTCCATGCCTCTGATCAACCTGCAAGGGAAGATGAGTGCTTCCTAGTTGACAAAATGGACAATCTTGTAGAAGAAGCCTTTCCCTATATTCTGGCAGATGACCCTTTGGAAGCATGTTTAGCCCATTTTGACATTGATAACTTTGATTTAGACAAAGCGATAGAAGAAGTCAATGTCCTGCTCGACAATCCGTCTCCCACGAATTCTCATCCTTGGCGAACCCGATATGAACCTCTTCCTACCCTTTCTAGTACGCCACAATACCCCTCCATCGAGTCCCCTCCCAAACTTGAGTTAAAGCCACTTCCGGTAACACTTAAGTATGCTTTTCTAGGACCAGAAGACACCCTACCTGTAATCATTGCGGCTGACCTGTCGGACAAACAGGAAAGTCGACTTTTGAGCGTGCTAGGAGAACATAAACATGCAATTGGATGGTCCGTATCCGATCTGAAAGGGATTGACCCATCTATTTGCATGCATCGCATTCACCTAGAAGAAGATGCAAAACCGACCCGTGAAATGCAAAGGAGACTCAACCCAAACATGAAAGAGGTAGTCAAGAAAGAAGTAGTAAAGTTGCTAGATGCCGGACTCATTTACCCTATCTCTGATAGCAACTGGGTGAGTCCGACTCAAGTAGTACCAAAGAAGTCGGGCATTACTGTGGTTGAAAATGCAGAAGGAGAGTTGATGCCCACACGCACGACCACTAGCTGGCGTGTTTGCATTGACTACAGGAAGTTAAACTCCATGACTAGGAAGGACCATTTTCCTTTGCCCTTTATTGACCAAATATTGGAAAGGCTAGCCGGTCAAGGTTTCTACTGTTTCTTAGATGGTTATTCTGGATATAACCAAGTGGCCGTGTATCCCGATGATCAAGAGAAAACCACTTTCACATGTCCATTTGGGACATTTGCGTATAGAAGAATGCCATTTGGACTCTGCAATGCACCCGCAACATTTCAACGATGCATGATGGCAATTTTTTCTGACATGGTAGAAAATTTTTTGGAAGTATTCATGGATGATTTTTCAGTTTTTGGCCCTTCATTTGATGATTGTCTCAGTAATTTAGCCCTGGTTCTGAAAAGATGTAAGAAAACCAATCTAGTGCTGAGTTGGGAAAAGAGCCATTTCATGGTTCAAGAGGGTATAGTCTTGGGACACATTGTGTCCAAAAGGGGTATTGAGGTAGATAAAGCAAAAGTTGATCTTATTTCTAATCTTCCTCCACCCAAATCTGTGAAACAAATCCGTTCTTTTCTTGGCCATGCTGGTTTTTACCGTCGTTTCATTAAAGACTTCAGCAAAATCTCTAGACCCTTGTGCAATCTCCTTGCCAAGGATACACCCTTTGTCTTTGATGAAGCATGTAAAGAGGCCTTTGAGAAACTCCGATCTAAGTTGTCTACAGCACCTGTCATACAACCTCCCAATTGGACCCTTCCATTGGAACTCATGTGTGATGCTTCTAACTATGCCATTGGGGCGGTTTTAGGGCAACGGCTAGATAAGTTACCCCATGTAATCTACTATGCTAGTAAGACACTCTCGGATGCACAATTGAATTACACCACTACCGAGAAAGAATTACTAGCTGTAGTGTTTGCCTTGGACAAGTTTCGATCCTATCTCTTAGGATCCAAGGTTATTGTATTCACTGATCATTCTGCTCTTCGGTACCTCCTTTCAAAGAAGGACACCAAGCCTCGCCTAATTCGATGGATCCTGTTGTTACAGGAATTTAATCTAGAAATTCGTGATAAGAAAGGTACCACAAATGTTGTAGCAGACCATTTGTCTAGAATCCTTCTCGAGCCTCCTCATAACATTTCACCACTTCATGATTTCTTTCCAGATGAACAATTGTTTGAGGTACAACAAGTAAGAACACTATGGTTTGCCAACATAGTGAACTATCTTGCCATAGGACAAATTCCCGATCATTGGTCCAAGCAGGACAAGGATCGATTCTTTTCGCAAGTCAGGTTCTACTTTTGGGATGACCCTGATCTGTTTAAGTATTGCTCTGATCAAGTAATCCGTCGATGTGTACCTGAATGTGAATTTCAGAGTATTCTTAATTTTTGTCATACCCAAGCCTGCGGAGGGCATTTCGGGGGTAGAAAAACTGCAGCTAAAGTCTTACAAAGTGGATTTTATTGGCCCTCATTGTTCAAAGATGCTCACAATTTTTGCCAGACTTGTGAGCGATGCCAGCAAATGGGTACAATCACCCGTAGAGATATGATGCCACTTAACCCCATTTTAATTATAGAAATTTTCGATGTCTGGGTATTGACTTCATGGGCCCTTTCCCGTGTTCTTTTGGTTTTGAATACATTCTTGTCAGGGTAGACTATGTCTCGAAGTGGGTAGAAGCAGTTGCCACTAGGACTAATGACCATAAGGTTGTGGTTAAGTTCTTACAAACAAACATATTTAGTCGCTTTGGCACACCCCGAGCTATCATTAGTGATGGGGGATCACATTTCTGCAACCGATCTTTTGAAGCTTTGGTTCGTAAATACTCAATCACCCACAAAGTTGCCATCCCGTACCATCCCCAAACAAGTGGACAAGTCGAAGTTTCCAATAGGGAGATAAAACACATCTTAGAGAAAACAATACGCCCTGATAGGAAAGATTGGTCTCAGAGATTAAACGATTCTCTCTGGGCTTATCGTACTGCCTATAAGACTCCTATTGGCATGTCTCCTTATCGACTGATTTTTGGAAAAGCTTGTCACTTACCCGTAGAACTTGAGCATAGAGCTTTTTGGGCCATTAAAAAGTTTAACTTCGATATGGCATCAGCGGGTTCTAACCGGAAACTTCAATTGAACGAGCTTGAAGAGTTACGCAATGAGGCATATGAAAATGCCAAAATATATAAGGCAAGGACTAAAGCTTTCCATGACAAATACATTAACCGTAAGTCTTTCGAGCCTAATCAAAAGGTTTGGCTATTTAATTCCAAATTGCGTCTCTTCCCTGGTAAACTTCGCTCTAGGTGGGACGGTCCATTTTTAGTTAGAAAAGTTTTTCCTCATGGTGCGGTCGAGATTCAGAACATCAGTAATGGTCGTGTCCTGAACGTCAATGGTCAGAGACTGAAACCTTATATAGAATGTGTTGCAGATGGACAGTTGATTGAATCCCTTGATTTGATGGATCCTATTTATCGGGATAATTAAGAATGTACTGCGTCTGGCTGAAGACGTTAAACTTAGCGCTTGTTGGAAGGCAACCCAATTTTCATAGATTATTTTTGCATATTTTCTTATCACATTTTTTTAGGTGTCCCCATATTACTGATGCAACTAAGGTAACATGCTTCTATACTCCATATGCATCATATTTTCATCCCAAATAAAAAAATATATAAAAAAAATAAAAATCATAATATAATATCTCAAAAAAAAATAAAATAAAAAATAAAAAAAACATTGAGGACAATGTCTGATCTAGGTTGGGGGGTATAGGATTCAAATTTTTAAAGAAATTTTTCGCATTTTCGTATTTTTGAATAAATTTTTCGAAAAAAAAGAAGAAAAAAAAAAACTTAATTTCTATGCCTTAGTGCTGAAATGATAAATACACAAAGTATATAAAATCTAAAAAGCTCAATGATTAGTCAGGAGTAAGACTATTTGAGTTCTTTTCATTAAAAGTTCTTTTAGTGAGTTGTAAGATAATTTTTACTTTGGAATTTCACAACACACATGGCCTACACTTCTAAGGGTTAGGTTCAACATTATGTTGTTAAGTCTGGTAGCAACCTTGAATCCTGATGAATCATACTTATCTAATTCACTTTTATCAAAAAAAAAAAAGAAAAAAAAAGAAAAAAAAAGAGAGTGAATTTAGTCAGGTACATCAAAAAGGGCTACCTATTGTCAAAGGTCAGCGGGCTTGTGATGATGAACCCGAGCATAGGTCCGTAGGGGAGTCTTGATGCCCAACCCCTTATGCCATCTGGTGTGGGAGTGTTGACTGAATGCTCGCTACACGGAGGAATCATTACAAGAGTAAAAGTGCGTAATATATTTATAAATACAAAATAAAAATAATAATAAAATAAAAAAATATAAAAAAAAATAATAATATTGACCTTGAAAAAGACGATAGTGTGAAAGCCGTCGTTGTAAACATTCGAGTAAACTAGAATATTACAGATAAAGCCCATGAGGTATTAAAGTAAACATCCACAACTCTCGAAATCCTGCAAGATAGGATGATTTTGAATCAGTGATTAGGTCTTATCTGACCAATTCTTGGAAACTACTAGCTTTAGCAGTATTTTGGGGGATCTAAAGCCTTAGCTTGTGTGTGGTCCAGATATCACCGAGCACCCAAGTATAAATAAGCCTTACAACTCCCTAACGGAAACTTAATGACCTCAACTTGAATTGCATCCTGACCTAGGATTTGGGCTAACTTAGTAATTAAAACTTTGTGTGATTTTGAAATTCTAGCACTTATGTATTTGAAATTAGATTTTATAAAATAATAAACTCTTTGAGTAGAGACAA
Source organism: Phoenix dactylifera (assembly GCF_051530095.1). Taxonomy (NCBI): domain Eukaryota; kingdom Viridiplantae; phylum Streptophyta; class Magnoliopsida; order Arecales; family Arecaceae; genus Phoenix; species Phoenix dactylifera. The sequence continues at coordinate 31,954,447 of NC_143193.1, read as the reverse complement.
CAGTTTGTGGGTATCTGAGCCGGAAACCCTCACGAGACAAAACTCGTCCACTAGGGCCACCTAGGGGTTTAAAGCCTAATTGCATATGGTAAATGCAATCGCGATTCCTGCGAAAGTGAGTTAGTTTTTTTTATTTTGCTCGAGGACTAGCAAAATGTAGGTTTGGGGGTGTGATAAGTGCTAAATAATACTTAAATTATCCTCTTTTTCATAGCACTTATCATTATTTTAATTCACATAGTTTATAAATTTAACCAAAAAATGTGTTACCTTCATCATTGCATTTTAATAAATTATTAAAGATAATTCGAGTTTTACTTATTTATTTACTGATTGAGTCTAATGTGTGCAGGTCCAGTCAAATTCTACCATATTCCGTTCACGGATTAGTCCCATCAGTCCCCATGTCGCCCACGTGTGGATTAGTCTCTCGTCCATGTTCCAATTTTCTTTCCTCCCACGTCGCACTCGTATACACCAGCTGTCTCCTCCTTCTCACGTTCGTGGATCAATCCTCAGCCCGTTTGCATGTCAGTCGGAACCAAGAATCAAGCCAACTATCAGCCAAATCATCTACGAATCCTTCCCAACTCCCTTGTTTCTTTCTCAATACTAGGCTCAGCAACCAACTCCCCTATTCACACCTTGTTGAGTCCATCCCACGCCTAGCCAATCCCCTGCTTCCTTCCCATGCGATGCTCCACGTCACACCCGTATTCTCTTTCCTTCTCCGAACACCAGCATCATGCACGTCGCCGGCTCATTACATCTCCACGGGATAAAATCAAATCCCACAGACTTCCCAGCTTCAGCCATTCATCCCTATCCCATGCGCTTAATCCTTTCCGCAAAACAAGCATTCAACATCTTCATCTCCCACGAGTAAGCCTCCGAGATCCTCCCCAGCGTATTTTTCCCGTCCATGATCGCATCCATCGTTCAGCTGCTCAACCGCAATCATCCCATGATTCGACTTCATCCTCCTAGCGGAACAACCTTGCATCCTTATCCCTTGCTTCAGAACTACTTCTTCACAGCAAATCAAGCTTCCGTGTCTCCTCCGCGTCCTCCTCTTCCGGTTTGATCCCATCTCCTCTCAACCGAGAACACCACCCCCCTGATCCCAGCCGTTAACAAAGTCCCAAGCTACCCATCCCGTGTCTGCAGATTAAGCATCACGGAAGAGCTCTTCTTCCGGATTCCTTCCACGTCCACGAACCAAGTCACAATCTTCTTCCGAACTCCCAGATTTCCTCTCGTTTTGGAATAACTCCATTCCGTTTACATGCTGTTCGTAACCCATTCTTATCCCACAGATCAGCTCCATCCTTGCAAGCTTCACGGCATCCAGCTTATCCCCTGCATCCAAGAGAATCCACCCTTCATCCCGTTGTGATTCATCCTCACCCGTGAGCCATATCCTCCTTCCGGATCACATCTCCCAGCATCTCAACATTCCGAGATCCTCCCAAACGAAACAATGTTCATCCACAACGTCCCAGCCAACAAATCCTCTTCCGGATTCCTCTGTTTCGGGATTAATTCCAGCCGAGACCCATCCGGATTTGCTCCCAACTTCACGTGAGCTTCATCTGCATCATCCTCTGCTTCGGAACAAGAGAAGCATCTTTATCTTCTTCCATCCTTATCCAAATCCCCTGCTTCCAGCTGCTTCATCCTCTCAAACGCCCGCGTCTTGCATCCGAATCCTCTGTTTCACGGTCAGCCATCGTCCGGATTAGATCTTCTCAAGTGTATCTCCCAGCATCTTCATCTTCCCTGCATCCGGATCAGCTCCATCCAGCCGCTCCCATCCTTATCCCATCAGCTCATCTTCCTCTGCTTCAACAAAATCCCAACAGCTTCCGGATCACCTTCTCTCAGCCGTGAGCATCTCCGAATCTTCTGCATCCTTATCTCTGATTCGAAAGAAGGGAAGAAAGGGGAGTTTGCAGGCTATAAAAGAAGTGAAGATGTGAAGGGGAGAGGGCATTCCTCCTTCCCCACTGGGGGGGGGGGGCACTCCTCCTTCCCCACCGGGGGGGCTGCTCCCATCATTCTTCAACTTCGGTTTGGTTCCATCTTCTCTCAGGCAGAGTTCTCACAGAGGTAAAAGAAGGGAGAGAATACTTTGGGTCTTTTTGGGAATGACTTCCCAAAAGGAAGAAATAATCAATTGCTAGAGGAGGAAGGACCCACGGAAGGGAGGGAAGGAAAGAAGAGATGGAAACTCTCGGCGCTGCCGCTGTCATCCATAACTATATGCAGGGCTGATCATTTCAACAGGGCTGGATGCAACCCTAACAAAGGGCCAAGGGTTTTATATTTTAATTTTCTATTCCTGGAGTTGTATAAACTTTATTTTGCTCCTAATGAATATTTTATTTTATCTCATATTTAATTTCTGTGATTTTAAGTATGACGTTTATACAACTGCTCTTCATGATCACTAAGTAAATATAAGATAGTCCATGCTTAGGGAAGATGTGATGTGCTGCCACTTTAGATTAGGGTAGACATTTCATGCCGACCGAAGATGGATTATGCCTAAATTACTTTTGTAAAATTTTATTCGAATGCTTATTAGGCTTGTAGCCAATTTGCATAATAATCCAAGAATAAATTAAAATACAATTAATCCTTGTTCCGATGTTATTGGTGAATTTCTTGCCCTAGGTTCCCTCAAACTGATATCATTTTAATTGCATTTTCTTTATTAAATTCCTTAGTTTAATTTTCTTCACAAACTTTTCCTTTTAAATATTTTTATTTTTAAGAAAACAACTATACCTCAATCCCTGTGGATCGATACCCGTAATCACTATCCTACCAGATACGTGCTATTGCGTGGTCTTTAAAGTTGACTATCAATTTTTGGCGCCGTTGCCGGGGATTGCTAGCTTAGTTATTTTTCTTTTCATAAAAAAAAACTTTCAAAATATATATATATATATAAAACAAAATAAAAATATTTTATATTTTTGTTATTTTTTTTTATCTCCTTTCTCTCTTACTAATTTTTGATTTTTTTTTTTGATCAGGAATCGAAGAAGACATCTGGGACGATCAAAAAGGGAACTACTGGAAAAGGAATGCTGTAGAGGTTTGCAAAAAAATAAAAAATAAAAAATAAAAAAAATTGCTAGGGAAATTTCCTTTGGTAACCTCTAAACCTTTCTTATTTAAATTAATTCCCAATTAGCTTGAAATTTTGTGGTGATTGTTCGATTTTAATTTCAGCAAAAGTGTGAATCCATGCTTGATACACACACCAATTAATCCGCACATAGTAAGGGCAATCACCCCAACAAGATAAGAACTGGATTTCATCACCAGATTCTTGCCCAAATTAGGTGAATCAATTCTCACATAGACATCACTTTAATTAAAATCAATTAGACGTTGGCCCCTAGGGACATTCGAGCTCAATAGGACGAAGATCACCGAAAGTTGCACCAATTTCGCTCAGTGACTCAGTTGATGTCTAGGCAAGCTTTGTCCCAAGGGAGACAGTTCATCTGTTCGAGGCAAGTGGTTTTTAAGTGGGACCTTTGCAACGCATCGTGACCCCCCCACTTACCTGGGAGCTTATCTGGTCAACTCAGTTCATTAGACCGGATTGGAGGCTTAGGTGCCCTCTTCAAACTAGTTAGGAGCTGTCTAGCAATTTTAGAGCAAACATAAGGATTTGATTTTGTTTTTCTTTTAGTGCATGCTTGACTGTACTTGACTGATTAGAAAGGTATTAGTGTATGCTAGGGGGTCGTTCCAGATCTCCTGAATTAGCACCTTTTGATTCTGAAATAGAGCGTTCTATTAGGACCCTTCGAGCCGAAATCCGCACCTATAGAACCATAGGATTTGCTCCACCTGTTAAGATGGCTGAAGAACAACCTAAGCTGTTGAAGGAGTACTTTACTCCTTTCATTTATACCTCTCCATCTTGTATTCGACTACCTGATACCACTGCTGCTATGCAGTTTGAAATTAAGTCTAGTGTCATCCAAATGCTTCTCTCTTTTTATGGACTCAATAATGAAGACCCATACAAACATTTAGATGAGTTCCTTGAGATTTGTACCACTGTCAAAATTCAGAACTTCACTGATGATGCTCTGAAACTTAGGTTGTTCCCTTTCTCTCTTAAGGATAGAGCTAAACAGTGGCTCCATTCATTAGAAGCCAATTCCATTCTCTCATGGGCTCAAATGCAACATGAATTTCTAAAGAAATATTTTTCCATAGGAAGAACAAACCAATTTCGGCGTGCTATCACGAGCTTCTCCCAATCTGACGGGGAAGAATTTCATGAAACTTGGGAAAAATTTAGAGACTTACTCCGAAAATGCCCGCATCATCAAATACCTAAATGACAGTTAGTGCAATGTTTCTATGATGGATTGACTGAACGAAACCGTCAGATGATCGATGCCGCATGCGGGGGAACTTTCATGCTTAAAAGTGACCATGAGGCATGGCAATTATTTGAAAACCTTAATGAAAACTCTCTCCACCATGCCTCCTCCGCTCGTCAAGCACCCCCGAGTTCTCAAAGAAAAGGGACCATATATGAAGTTAGCCAGTCCATAGGTTTATCTGACAAAGTAGATGCACTATCCCGCAAATTGGACCAGCTAATGTCTAGAGAACAGCTCCCAAACTTTTCCCAAGCACAAGTGTGTGCGCTCTATTCTAGTCCGTCTCATACTGTTTTTGAGTGCCCTTCGGCAGCACAATTCTCTAAATTTGTGCAAGAACAAGTAAATGCTGCCCAAGCACAATTCCGACCGGGTAATGATCCATATTCTAACACTTATAACCCGGGGTGGCGCAACCATCCAAATTTCTCTTGGAAGCAGCAGACTTCCAATACCTCCCAGCCTTATTCCCAAAACTTTCAGTCGTTCCAGAATGTTCATCCAAACCGTCCTCCTACTCACTATTCACAATTTCAACATGTCCCTCCTCCAGCACCCCAAAGAGATATGGCTTTTGAGCAAAAAGTTTTGACTGCCCTTCAAGGACTCGAAGCCAATACACAATTGTTGCACTCCCATACCCAGTCTATTGCCAAATTAGAAACCCAGCTAGGGCAGCTAGCGAGTGCACTAAATAAAAGAGAGGAAGGCAAGCTTCCAAGCCAACCAGTGAGTAACCCGAGAGGGCAGTACATGGCTCAAGAGACTCACCCGAATGATGTTCACCATGAACAAGCTAATTCCATGACTACCTTAAGAAGCGGACGCGTAGTAGACAATAAGGTTGGAGAAAAAGAACATAAGGAAAATGAAGATAGGGGTATGACTATGCCTAAAGCAATCCCAAACTCCTCTAGGTCACCATCGAACCCAGTATCGACCACATCATTTACACCGAAGGCCCCTTTTCCTCAATGTCTGAAAGCACCCTCTCCCTTTGGCATGTGATAAGTGCTGATTAATCTATAATTTAATATTCTTTTTCCAGCACTTATCAATGTTCTTAAACGGATAACTACTTGTTTTACCATGAAATTGAATAAACAATGAAATAAATTTAAATTATGGTAAGAGGTAAATAATACTTTTCTTAAAACAGACTCTGAATTTGTCTCTCTTCTGGTTGAGATCTTTCATAAAAATATATAAGGAGGAGATTGTGTTGACCCGAATTATTAACCTGATGGAATTGCAATCAAGCTAAGGGTATAATTCAATGGGCATTGGTCCTGGTTAGATTGAAAGTTATAATTATATGGAAAAATATTTGATTAACCCTTTTATTAAGTCACGGTCTGATCTGGTTGAGTTCAATCTGAAGCGGTATAGTAAGAATTAAATGTCATTGGGCTCGAGAACAAATTCAAGCAAATCAACAATCATGACCCACCTCAAACCCAAAGTCAATTCCCAACCAATGCCTTGCGTGCCTTCATATAAAATTTATAATTTTAAAATAAAAAATAAAAATAATAATAATAATAATAATTATAATAAAATAATAAAATAAATAAAAATAATTTCGGGAAGAATTACTGGAAACACTGTTCATATGAACAGTATCCCGTGAAAACATTGTTCATATGAACAGTGTTTTTACAAATATATATATATATTTATGTATATATATAAATCAAATAATAAATAAATTAATAAATAATATCCACTGTTTATCTTCTTCTTCCCGATATCCCACTGTTTATCTTCTTTCCCCCTTCCCCGCAGTGCATCCGGGCCGTTCCGCTTCTTCCCGTTGATCCCGCATCGATCCGCCGCCCGTGCCAACTCCCAGCAGCCAGCGATGCAAATCCTCCACGCGGTACAGCCGGCGACCAGCTCCTCCGCGATCACCGTGCGTGCAGCCAGCACCCCAGCCCAAGCGCTCGTCCGCGTTCATCACGGATCCCGCATCCATCCGTGGGCCAAAGAAGAAGATGGATCTTCTTCCATCCGTGAAGCATTCCTACCGGCGATCCCGCAGGCCTTCATCTCTCCCATATCCGCCGCTTCAAGAAGCCGTTTCAGCCGCCCGTGATTCTCCCCACCTTCCGCATGCGTTCCCCTCTTCCGTGATCCGCCGATCCCGCACCGCGTCCCCCTCTTCCGGATTCGAGAGCCCCTGCATCGCGTCCCCTCCTAGCTCAGCCTCCTTCGCATGATCCGCTCGTCTGCGTCACTGCCAGCAGCCCAAGTTCCCATCCGTACTCATCTTCCACGGATCAAGCCTCCACATCCAAGCAATCCCACAAATCAAGCTCCCGAGTCCGCCTCCTTTGAAGCCAGTGATGCATCCCACGCTTCAAGCCTCCGCGTCTGCAAGCACCATGATCCAAGCACCCAGCGGGTCATCCGAGATCGGCTCCTCCTTCCGTTTCCAAATCCCAGCCCCCAAGCAATCGGATCCCCATCGATCAAGCATCTGTTACCCCTCCATCAAAGGATTCGTCGCTGTCCATCAGGGGGTGGGCGACCTATTTAAGGAGAGGAAGAGGGAAGGAGAAGGGGGGCTCGGTTGAGAAGAAAGAAACAGGGGAGACTCCCTGTTTCAGTGAAAAGAAGAAGAAAGCCGAAGGGAGTGAAGAACAATTTTTTTATGAAGATGGGAGGACTTCCGGCCACCATGAGCAGCTAAGCCTCGGTTTAGGGGTTTGATGAAGCCATAGAGGAGTATTCGTTTCATTTTTATTGATTTGAGTTTGTATTGTAAGATGATTGCATGATGAAGAATTTATCAATTGATCTTATGATTTATCCAATTTATGTGAATCATTTATCTTGCATAAAATATTTTACATAGATTGATCTATTTCATCGAATCCAACACCTGTGGTTTGGAGGAGATATTCATGTGACATCGATTTCATGTTTAATGACTTAATGATCAGATGCATCATGCTAGGTTAGACAGGTCATGCTTATCGTAAGAGTAGATGGTTTGTGCTAGACTTAGATGATTCATGCTGGGAATTAGTTATAATTTTCTTTTGTGATTGCTTTGGCTTGAAGTCGGAAGCAATCAAGTATTACATACAACTCAATCATTGAAAGCGTCACGGATATAAATCTATCGGTGGAATCTAGCCCTAAACACCTCTCTCCATAGATAATTCATACTACTACATCCATATTAATGATTAGTTTTCATCATTTACTCTAGCTTATCCCCTTTGAAGTAATTATTTAATTAGAAAAAGGACCATTTGTGAAATAAGTCATTCTATGGACCTGTCTAGCAAGGTAGATGCATTGTCCCATAAGATTGACCAACTGATGATAGGAGGGCATTACATGAACTCTTCCCAAGCACAAGTGTGTACTATTTGTTCTAGCCCATCCCACCCTATTCATGAGTGCCCCTCAGCGCCCCAATTCCCTGAACTCGTGCAAGAACACATCTGTTGCCCAAGGTGACAACTCAAGAGGGGGGGTGAATTGGGTTTTTCTAAACTTTTGGTGTTTTAAAAGTTTTCTTAATTAAGTGCGGTGGATGCTTTCTTAAATTACTTGAATGAATTAAACTAGAGTAAAGATGAAAGATAATGCAAGAATAAGTATAAGAACAAGCACAACACAAACACAGCGATATATAGTGGTTCGGTGCACCACAAGGCACCTACGTCCACTCCCCAAGCGTCTCCTTGGGAATTTTACTATAACCCCTCGGATTACAGTAGGATTGTTTTCCGGGCTCACAATCCAAAACCTTTACAATTTGGTTTTTCGGGCTCACCAAAAACCTATGTTGGTTTTACGGGCTTACCAACAACCTATGTTGGTTTTACGGGCTTACCAACGAATCTTTGTTGGTTTTACGGGCTCACCAACGAACCTTTACACTTGGTTTTGCGGGCTCACCAAAAACCTATTCCGTTGGTTTTGCGGGCTAACCAACCAACCTTTACAAGAGATTAACAAACAAAAAGAAAGATTTAAACTCCTAAATGAGCAAATGAAACAATATGAACTACAAAGAAGAGTTTAGAAAATATTTATCGCTTTGAAGTGGCTTCTCTCTTCTTTGTCAAGGATGCTTCACTCTTCAAGGGAGGATGGAGCTCTTGATGACTCTTTGAATCTGCTCAACCCCTTTCTTTTGACTCTTGAATGAAGCACTTGGATGAAGCTTGCCTTGCTAGGGTTCTCTCTTGAATGCACTTGATGTATTTTCCCAAAAGCTTGCTTCCTCTGATGAATACTCCCTCTTAAATACTTCTCCAACCTCCAAATAGTCCTTTCTGACCGTTGGATTGAAGAAACTAGCCGTTTATAGCCGTTGGGAGTCCAAAAAGCATTTCTGCACAACTAGCCGTTATGTTCAGCCCGTGTTTGGGTCGGCTCAACCTGTCCTTGGGTCGACCCAACCTTCACTTGGGTCGACTCAACCATTTCTTGGGTCGACCCTCTCAGTAACCACAGAAACCTCAATTTCAGCCTTCCTTCCCATGGGTCGACCCAACCATTCTTTGGGTCGACTCAAAGTTCACTTGGGTCGACTCAACTTCTTCTTGGGTCGACCCTCTCAGTAATTCCAGAGAACCGTTTTCTGTCTGTCTTTCTGTCTTGCCCTTTGGGTCGACCCTCTCAGAGTTTGGGTCGACTCAAGCTTGGGTCGACTCAACCACTGTGTGGGTCGACCCTCTCAGTAAATCCAGAGAGCATTCTTCCTTTGCGTTTTGAGGTTCTTTGGAGGTTGGGTTGACTCATGCTTACCTTGGGTCGACCCAACTCACTGTTCATTTGTGCTGTTTTTGCAGGAGTGTGCCAAATGATTCCTTGATGTGCCGGGGTCGACCCAATCAACCTATGGGTCGACTTAATTCACACTTTGCTGCATTCTCAAGGTTAGATTCATCCAAATGAACAAGACCATATATATTTATTTTCAATTAAGCAAATGTACTGAGAGTAATGAACTTATAAATGAAGTATCAATTTAACTTATGGCATGCTCTAGATAATTGCTTGTTAATCATCAAAATAACACTATCATCCTCAATCTCCCCCTTTTTGATGATTACAAAATAAAGAGTATAAGCCTATTGATACTTGTCTTTAAAATCAGTTTATAAAAGGGATTGAATTTCTGAATTTCAGCTTTTCATATATATAAGAGTGAAGTCTCCCCCTATATCATTTAAATGTTGCCAATTTGACTTTTTGAGTTACTCCCCCTTTCATTTATAATTCATTAAAGATGAAACTCCAAAAATTTGAGATAAAATATGAGTTTCAGATTATGTATCGAGGTGTGAAAGGTGCGTGCCAAATTCTGAAATTATGTGTGCCAAATTCTGAAATTTGATATAAATTTTTGAGTTGATCATTTTCATTGTTGCAAATTGCTCCCCCTTGGATGTATATGCTTTCCTATATGATTTTCAATTTGTTTTACAAATTATGTCTCTTTCTTTCTTTACTTCTCCTCTTATTACTCTTTCTTTACTTCTCCCCCTTTTTGTTACTCTATTTACTCTAAAGATATCTTTACTTCTCCCTTTACTTCTCCTAAGATACTCTTTCTTTACTTCTCCCCCAAGATGATCTTTGCTTCTCCTAAAATACTCTTTCTTTACTTCTCCCCCTTTTTGTTATCATCAAAAAGATACGTGGGAAAAAATGCAATAAATGATAAACTTCAAACTTTATTGATCAAAATAGGAACATTTTCATACATTCAGACCAAAAACAAAAGCAGATACAATGTTCCTTAATCAAAGTTTAAAGATGCATGATAAACACAAAATACATATGAGAACTAGATACATATCCTAGTGTGGAGTGATTGATTAAAACCCCGTTTGATTTTGATGAGCTCAAAGCATTTGAGTATATCGTGTGATTACTAATGAATTCAATTGAGTGTTTCAGTGAAAATCCTGCTCAAGTGTTTCTAGACATGGTTTACAGTATTTTGGATAAGTTAAGAAGTCTGCTGAACCAATGTCTGAGACTCGAGTCGACTCCCGAGTTTCACGAGTCGACTCCAAGCGTATCAAGGTCACTGGCACGAGCTCGAGTCGACTCCTAATCAGTATGAGTCGACTCCGACTGAAAACAGACAGAAGGATAGAAGAGCAGTCTTTCAGATCTGAGATTCGAGTCGACTCCAGTGGAACGCGAGTCGACTCCCAGCGGTGCACAAAGAAAAAGTCAGAGAGTGTTTTATGGACTCTGAGATTCGAGTCGACTCCAGTGGAACGCGAGTCGACTCCCAGCGGTACACAAAGAAAGAGTCAGAGAGTATTTTATGGACTCTGAGATTCGAGTCGACTCCAGTGGAACGCGAGTCGACTCCCACCGGTGCACAAAGAAAAAGTCAGAGAGTGTTTTATGGACTCTGAGATTCGAGTCGACTCCCGCATTACGCGAGTCGACTCCAAGATTGTGCGACCATCAACAGAGAAAACCATGTTACTGCCACTGAGATTCGAGTCGACTCCCAGACAGCTCGAGTCGACACCAAGACAAGCTTCACGTCAAAAGGCAGAAGACCAACTTTCGGAAACTGAGAGCCGAGTCGACTCCAAGGAAGTTCGAGTCGACTCCAAGACTGGATGAGCCAAAAGACAGAGAATCGGGAGTTCGGGCTCTGAGATTCGAGTCGACTCCCAGGACAGTCGAGTCGACTCGAGAGGGCAAAATTCAAATTTGTATCCACGGTCTACAGAGGAAAAGCCGACTCCAAAATTGCCAGGTCAGCGCCAGAAGTTGGCGAGTCGACTCCGGGCCAAGACGAGTCGACTCCCAGTCGTGACGGCAACTTTAATTCAAACTTGGAACAGTTGCCGAGTCGACTCCTGAAAAGCTTGAGTCGACTCCCGCTACAGCCGAGTCGACTCCTGATCGCGCGAGTCGACTCCAACCCACCAACGGTCACATTGTCAGGCTGCGCAGAGTGTGCAGAACGGCCAGAAAAAGTGGAGTAACGGCTAGTTTCCGTGGGGGTTGGCTTAAATAGCCACAGAAGACTGTAGCAAAATAGAGAACATACATTCCACTCCAAGCATTCAAGTCTTCAAGCTTTGCAAGTGCTCTTCAACGAGAAAAAGGGGAGATCAGCATTTACTGCGCCACCAACTTCTCCCCAGCATTCAAAGCTTCCTCCTCCTACATTCAAGTCGATCACTCATCCAAGAGGAGACCAGAGTCAAGAAGCCATTCCTCTACTTAAGCTTAAAAGCGTTTGAGGGCTTCTAAACTCATCCTTGAATATATTGTTTCATACCTGCTTTTGAGAAGCTTATTTTCTGTTTTCTTTCTACTACGTGTATTTACTTGGTTCAATCGGGGGATTGAATCAAGGGGATAAAGGTTAGTTGGTGAGCCAGTTTTAAAACCAACGTGTGAAAGGGTTTGATTGTGAGCCCGGGAAAACAATCGGGGTTGGTTCTAGTCGGTGAGCCTGGGAAAACCGACCGAGTTCGTTGTTAGCTCGTAAAACAACAAGTTTGGTTGTGAGCTTGCAAAACAACCGGCTGTAATCCAAGGGGGTTATAGTGTATTCCCAAGAGAAACTTGGGGAGTGGACGTAGGAGCAAGGGATAGCTCCGAACCACTATAAAACTTGTGTTTGTGATTGATTGTCTCTTCCTCTTCTCATTTCATATTGCTCACAGCACATAGTAATTAATTAAATAACTTGGCATAGTTTTTAATTAATCATCCATAACGTTTTAAATTATCCAAATTGTTTTAAAACCCAATTCACCCCCCCCTCTTGGGTTGTCTATCTGGGCAACAGGTGGTATCAGAGCCAAAAACTCTTCCACTCAAGAGTTAAAAGATCAAAATGACAACCCCATTTGGATCTTCTCACATTGAGGGTCAGTCCACCCAAAGACCCCCTTTCTTCAATGGATCCGACTACTCATACTGGAAGGCTAGGATGAAAATATTCATCCAAGCCCAAGACTATGAGATGTGGACCATTGTTGTAAATGGCCCATACATCCCATCCATATATATAGATGGTGTCAAGGTACCCAAACTAGAAACGGATTGGGATGAACATGACATGAGGAAGGCACAATTAAACTCTAAAGCAATGAATGTCTTCTATTGTGCCTTAGACCGTAATGAATTCAATAGGATTTCAACTTGTAATTCAGCAAAAGAAATTTGGGACAGACTTGAAGTGACCCATGAGGGCACGAATCAAGTCAAGGAATCCAAAATAAACATCTTGGTTCATAAATATGAACTATTTAAAATGGATTCAAATGAAACTATCACATCCATGTTCACTAGGTTTACTGATATTGTCAATGGCCTAAAAAGCCTTGGCAAGAACTATACTAACAGTGAGCTTGTCAGGAAAATCCTTCGATGTCTACCGAGGTTGTGGGAAGCTAAAGTGACAGCGATCCAAGAAGCTAAAGACTTGAACAAGCTTCCACTTGAGGAGCTCCTTGGATCCCTGATGACTCACGAACTCACCATGAAACAACACGAGGAAGAGTCTTCCCATAAGAAAAAGGTAATAGCTTTAAAATCTACTTCTTCTAACAAGGACTTATCTTGCAGCAGCAGCAGTGAAGAAGAAGAAGATGAGGAAGATGGTGGTGAGGCTCTTCTTGTGCGCAAATTCAAGAAATTCATCAACCACAAGAAGTCCTATCATCAAAGGAGAGGGCCCTCAAATTTCTACCGGAAGGACAAAGGTAAGGAAAGAGAAAACGAGGGGATTGGATGTTACGAGTGCAAGAAGCCGGGTCACATAAGAGCTGAATGCCCCTTACTGAAGAAGGGGAGTAAGTACAAGAAGAAGAAAGCTCTTGTCACTACACTATCCGACTCCGACTCATCATCCTCCTCTTCTGACGAGGAACAAGAAGAAAAGGCCAATTTCTGCTTCATGGCCAACGAAGACGAGGTAACTTCCGATACGCATCCTGATTTTTCTTTTGATGAACTTTATGATGCGTTCAATGAATTAATGATTGAGTATAAGAATATAAATGTTAAAAACAGAGAACTAAAAGTAACTAATCAAACTTATATTCATAAGCATGATTCATTAATTAAGGATAAAGATAATCTTACCAAAGAAAATCTAGAACTTAAGACAAGCAATCAACTTTTAATTAAGAAGACTAACACCTTAACTAAAGATAATGAAAAACTAACTAAGGAACTTTCAAACCATAAACAAGTCTTAAACAAGGATCTAACAAAAGAACTAAATGATTTAAAAACAGAAAATCAAACATTAACTAAAGAACTTAACAAATACAAACCCTTAGTTGAAAAATTTACATATAGTTCAGAAAAGTTAAACATGATACTAAATAGTCAACGTGCAGTATTTAATAAAGCAGGCTTAGGGTACAAACCAAGGAATAAGCAAAAACTTCTTAGTAATTTCTTTGTTAAAGCTGGGGAAACAAAAACTAAGAAAATCACCTGTTTCTGTTGTGGAAATATAGGACATAAAGCAAATACATGTGACTATAGGAAAAGGAAAACTAAAAGAAAAATTAAAAGGGTATGGGTTCCAAAAGGAACCAACTTGACTAACCATGAAGGACCCAAGAAAACTTGGGTACCTAAGATGACATGATTTGCTTGTGTAGGAGTGTCTTGCAGCCAAGGTCAACAAAAATTGCTGGTATTTGGATAGTGGCTGCTCAAGGCACATGACGGGTGATAAAGACCAATTTTTCACCCTTGAAGCTAAGAAGGGAGGTGTTGTGACGTTTGGAGACAACAACCAAGGTCACATCATTGGCATTGGTAAAGTTCAAATCACCCCTTCTACTTTTATAGATAATGTTAGATATGTTGATGGTCTTAAACATAACTTGTTAAGCATTAGTCAATTATGTGATAAAGGATATGATGTTATGTTTAAACCATCACTATGTATTGTAACAAATCCTAATGATAATAGTTTGGTCTTTAAAGGGATTAGACGTGGAAATGTATATGTTGTAGACCTAGAAGATCTTGCAAAACATAACCAATGTCTAGTTGTAAATGAAACCAAAGAAAATGATGCTAGTTGGTTATGGCACCGTAAGTTAGGTCATGCAAGCATGGACACAATAACTAAACTAGTTAAAAGAGACTCCGTGATAGGTTTGCCAAAATTAAAATTTGAAAAGAACAAAATCTGTGAAGCATGTCAATTTGGCAAACAATCTAGGAATTCTTTTAAATCCATAAAATGTGTCTCTACCTCTAGGCCTCTAGAATTATTACATATGGACTTATTTGGTCCTACTAGAACAACAAGCCTAGGTGGAAATAAATATGGTCTAGTTATAGTAGATGATTACTCTAGGTACACATGGGTCATGTTTCTAGCGCATAAGGATCAAGCATTTTCTATGTTTAAGAAGTTCCACAAGGAAGTAACAAATGCTAGAGAATCCTCAGTTATAGCTATTAGAAGTGACCATGGTACCGAATTCGAAAATCAATTATTTGATGAATTTTGTAGCAAAAAGGGGATAACCCATAATTTCTCAGCACCTAGGACACCACAGCAAAATGGAGTTGTTGAAAGGAAAAATAGAACACTAGAGGAAATGGCTAGAACGATGTTATGTGAAAGTAACCTCCCTAAGTATTTTTGGGGAGAAGCCATTAATACTTCTTGCCATATATTAAATAGAGTTCTATTAAGACCCATCATAAAGAAAACACCATATGAACTGTGGAAAAACAGAAAACCAAAGGTTAACTATTTTCATGTTTTTGGATGTAGGTGTTTTGTACATAATAATGGGAAAGATAATCTAGGGAAATTTGACCCTAAATCTGATGAAGGAATATTCCTAGGTTATTCTACAACTAGTAAAGCCTATAGAATCTTTAATAAAAGAACTCTAGTTATAGAAGAATCCATACATGTTGTTTTTGATGACTCTAGTGACATCTCATCTAGTAAGAAGGTTAATTTTGATGATGATATTGAAATACTTGAAGAAAAGATAGATGAGATGGGATTACGAGATGATAATCAAAAGTTGATTGAAGGAGAATCATCAAACCAAGAGCCTATAGTGGATCATGGGCTAACTAAAGCTTGGAGGTATGCTCACGGGCATCCTAAGGAACTAATTCTAGATGATCCATCACAACCGGTTAGGACTAGAGCATCCCTTAGGAATATGAATAATCATCTAGCCTTTGTTTCACACTTTGAGCCCAAACATATAGAAGAAGCCGAAAATGATGTAAATTGGATAAATGCAATGCAAGAAGAACTAAACCAATTTACTAGAAACAAAGTGTGGGATCTAGTAGAGAGACCTTCTGAATATCCAATTATTGGTACAAAATGGATATATAAAAATAAGCTAGATGAAAATGGAATTGTTATACGGAATAAGGCTAGACTAGTAGCAAAGGGTTATAATCAAGAAGAAGGTATAGACTTTGATGAAACCTTTGCTCCCGTAGCTAGACTTGAGGCTATTAGACTATTATTAGCATATGCATGCTCTAAAGATTTCAAACTATTTCAAATGGATGTAAAGAGTGCATTTTTAAATGGGTATATTAATGAGGAGGTGTATGTAGAACAACCTCCTGGTTTCGAAAATCATCAATACCCTAATCATGTGTATAAACTAAACAAAGCACTTTATGGGTTAAAACAAGCACCTAGAGCATGGTATGAGAGACTTAGTAAATTCCTATTAGAACATGAATTCTCTAGGGGAAATGTAGACACAACATTATTTCTGAAAAGACAAAATAAGGATATGTTGTTAGTACAGATTTATGTTGATGATATCATTTTCGGTGCCACTAACAATCGCCTCTGCGAAGAATTTGCTGATTTGATGCAGAGTGAGTTTGAAATGAGCATGATGGGAGAACTGAACTACTTCCTCGGGCTTCAAATCAAACAATCTGAAGAAGGCATCTTCATCAATCAAGTAAAATATATCAAGGAGATGCTCAAGAAGTTTGATATGGAGGGAAACAAATCAATCAGCACCCCCATGAGCTCATCATGTAAGTTAGACCAAGATGAATCAGGTAAATCCGTCGATCAAAAACTTTATAGAGGTATGATAGGTTCTTTACTGTATCTTACTGCAAGTAGACCTGATATTATGTTTAGTGTGTGCATGTGTGCTAGATATCAGGCTAATCCTAAAGAATCACACCTAGCTGCAGTTAAAAGAATCTTTAAATACTTAATAGGAACTAAGAACATAGGACTGTGGTACTCTAAAGAATCTAGCCTAAACTTAATAGGGTACACAGATTCAGACTTCGCTGGATGTAAACTTGATAGAAAAAGTACCAGCGGGTCTTGTCAATTTCTAGGAGAAAACCTAATCTCATGGTTTAGCAAGAAACAAAACTCGGTTGCATTATCCACTGCAGAAGCTGAATATGTTGCAGCCGGGAGTTGTTGTGCTCAAATCTTATGGATTAAACAACAATTAGAAGATTATGGCATTAAACAAGATGAAATCCCCATTAATTGTGATAACACAAGTGCCATAAATCTAACTAAAAATCCAATTCAACACTCAAGAACTAAACACATTGAGATAAGACATCACTTCATAAGAGATCATGTATTGAATGGTGATGTGTCACTCCACTTTGTGTGTACTGATAATCAATTAGCAGATATTTTCACAAAACCCCTAAGTGAAGAGAGATTTAGTGTGCTTAGAAGGGGATTAGGAGTGATTGATCCATCCTAGTGGGAGTTACCACTAGATTAATTGATTTTGATGATGAGAATGAGGTTAAAAGAGAGTTTCTATTCAATGATCATCATATCAGTCCTTAATTAGGTGATTTTCCCTCATTTGGCGCGATTATAGCAAGAGTTTTAAGTGCGTGCCAAGGTTAGAGACGACTCGAGTAAGTTTCAGAGCCGGCTCCTAAGGGGGAGTCGACTCGCGCATTTGCGGGAGTCGACTCGCAAAGCTGGCAGCAAAAGGGGAGTCGACTCGCGCATATTCTGGAGTCGACTCGAGGTCGAGTCGACTCGCGACTCAGGGGAGTCGACTCGCAGTCGGGATCCGACTTTTTAACCCTAGGTTTGTCGTTTCGCAAACACTTTTCCTCAAGCCGCCACTGTTCACAAAGCCCTAGAGCCGACTCCTAGGTCATCCCCGATCGTCTCCAAGCCTTTTTCCCGTCGATTCTTCGCCGGACATTGAGTTTCCATCCGTTCCTAGGTCATTTCCGGTCCGTCCCGAGCTTCCTCTGTCCGTCCTTCATCGTCCTCAAGGTATTTTTATTCCCGTTTAGGTCAAGATGCCTCGTAAGGCCGTCGTTAGGAAGAGGTCCCGTCCCGCGGCCGTTCCCGAGCGGCGCTCCAAGGCGCGGCATGATCCCGCGAGGCAACCACCTCCGGATCGTTCCCCGCCTAGGGAGGTTCATGTTAGGCCATTGGCCGGGAAGGCCGTCTCCACCGGGAGGTATGTCGATTTTGACTTCCTCTCCCGGGAAGGGTTCACCATAGGCGATAGGCTTAGAGCCCAGGGTCTAGAGTACTTCCTCACCTTGGACCTTCCCACCTATCCTGGCCTAGTTCAAGAGTTCTATAGTACCGTCCATCGGGGAGATGGAGGTATTGAGGGCACGGTATTAGGTGTCCCATTACGTGTCACGGAGGATCTCGTTGTCCATATCCTCCACCTCCCACTGGTAGGGGTAGCTCCTGCACATCCTGAGGATAGATTTGAGGCCCTTACGATCGTCTTAGGGCAGCCACCTCAGTCCCCCCTAGATGAGGTATCTGCTAGCTCACTTCCTATTGAAGTGAGAATCCTCTTGAGCATTCTATCCAGGTCCATCTTCCCTAAGACAGGAAGATTTGATTTTGTGAATGAGAGGGACCTAGCTATTATGTCTTACATTCTTCAGGACACCCCGGTCAACTTCCCCAAGCTGATTTATAGGTATATGTGTGAGCCTTTAGATAGACCTAGGCTCTCCCTCCCATACGGGATGATATTCACTCTCCTGTTTAGGCAGTACGAAATTTCCATTCCTGAGAGGGAACCCTCTCGTGCCTTGCGATGGACTGATCGCTTGGGTACGGGGACCATGCACAGGATGGAATTTCGGAAGAAAGACGGGATCTGGGTTAGGAAATCCACTCTCACTGCTCAGACCACCAGACCATCACCCAGTCCTGAGCCAGACTCTGATTACCCAGACTCTCCACATCATCCAGACCTTCCATCCACTCCTCCTGCTCCTACCACCTCTGCCGGACCTTCCTCCTCAGCTCCACCATCTATGGAGGTCCGTATTGATCCAGAGCAGCTCCGAGAGCTGCGGCAGGAGATCGTCCGAGATTTGAGGGACGAGCTGCTCCGGGAGCTCCGAGGTTCCGTGCCAGCTGCCACTCCTGCACCCACTCCTGCACCCACTCCATCCTCCGCATTGGTGCCATCCTTGACAGCCGTGACAGACATGACGGCTAAAGTGCGGGAAGAGATATATAATATCAGGGATTTGATGCAGGCCCAGTTCCGCAACATGAGGGAGATCAAGAGCACCACTCGACAGTTTCGAGAGGAGATAGGCCGTGACATGCACACCACTACCGAGGGGGCCGAGCGCTTGTCGAATGTGATTGTCGGCAAGCTGGACGCACTTCAGACCTCAGTGACTGGGCTTCAGACGTCGGTGACTGAGCTCTCCACTATGCACAGCAGAGCCACCTCGTCTATCATCACACAGCTTAGCCATGTCACAGAGGCAGTCGCCCTCCTCATGGAGCGGAGCAGATTGGGAGGAGGAGCCACATCCTCCAGAGGAGGAGACGCATCCTCGAGAGGAGGAGCTACATCCTCGAGAGGAGGAGCTACATCCTCGAGAGGGGGAGCTACATCCTCGAGGAGGACATAGATGATTTTGAGTTGTGTTTTATCTTCTTTTGTATTGTTTTTGCCTTACTTATAGTATGCTCAAATGTATTCACCTTCATATCAATACAATGAGTAGACATCTTATCTTTATTTCTGTGCCAATTGACTGTGCCATTTGATGTTTGATTGTGCCATTTGTGCCATTGATTGTGTGTGTGATTACCTCCTTTTTGATATGATGACAAAAAGGGGGAGAAATATGTATAAAATATGTAATAAGGGGAGAAATATGGTTAAAATATGTAAAAGAACTCTTAAAAACACACACAAATTTGTTCTAAGTGGATTCGGTACCTCGAGGCTCATTATCTCTCTTTTGGGGCTCCTAATGGAGTAATCTCCAGAATCTATTCAAGGGATATTCGGAGATTAGCTTAATCGTACTCAAGAACAAATTGACAGATTTTCCCTCTAAAAACAAAAAATTCAGTTCAAAAATTTCAAAGCATTAAAAGGAAATTCAGAAAACTAAAACTAGTTGAATGCATATGTTGAGGGGGAGAATCTGAATTTTAATCAAGATAAATCATTGATAACATATAAGCCAAACAATTGATTGCATAATATGGAGGCTTATATAATTCCAAATGAAAGGGGGAGCTTTAACTCCGAAATTTAAATGTTTCACACCTTTCAAACTTGGATAAATTAAATTTTCAGACATTTGAATTCACTTGTGAATTTTATTTCATTATTTATTGAGCAATTCATTTTACGTATACTCAAAGTTTTGTCATCATCAAAAAGGGGGAGATTGTGGAGTGATTGATTAAAACCCCGTTTGATTTTGATGAGCTCAAAGCATTTGAGTATATCGTGTGATTACTAATGAATTCAATTGAGTGTTTCAGTGAAAATCCTGCTCAAGTGTTTCTAGACATGGTTTACAGTATTTTGGATAAGTTAAGAAGTCTGCTGAACCAATGTCTGAGACTCGAGTCGACTCCCGAGTTTCACGAGTCGACTCCAAGCGTATCAAGGTCACTGGCACGAGCTCGAGTCGACTCCTAATCAGTATGAGTCGACTCCGACTGAAAACAGACAGAAGGATAGAAGAGCAGTCTTTCAGATCTGAGATTCGAGTCGACTCCAGTGGAACGCGAGTCGACTCCCAGCGGTGCACAAAGAAAAAGTCAGAGAGTGTTTTATGGACTCTGAGATTCGAGTCGACTCCAGTGGAACGCGAGTCGACTCCCAGCGGTACACAAAGAAAGAGTCAGAGAGTATTTTATGGACTCTGAGATTCGAGTCGACTCCAGTGGAACGCGAGTCGACTCCCACCGGTGCACAAAGAAAAAGTCAGAGAGTGTTTTATGGACTCTGAGATTCGAGTCGACTCCCGCATTACGCGAGTCGACTCCAAGATTGTGCGACCATCAACAGAGAAAACCATGTTACTGCCACTGAGATTCGAGTCGACTCCCAGACAGCTCGAGTCGACACCAAGACAAGCTTCACGTCAAAAGGCAGAAGACCAACTTTCGGAAACTGAGAGCCGAGTCGACTCCAAGGAAGTTCGAGTCGACTCCAAGACTGGATGAGCCAAAAGACAGAGAATCGGGAGTTCGGGCTCTGAGATTCGAGTCGACTCCCAGGACAGTCGAGTCGACTCGAGAGGGCAAAATTCAAATTTGTATCCACGGTCTACAGAGGAAAAGCCGACTCCAAAATTGCCAGGTCAGCGCCAGAAGTTGGCGAGTCGACTCCGGGCCAAGACGAGTCGACTCCCAGTCGTGACGGCAACTTTAATTCAAACTTGGAACAGTTGCCGAGTCGACTCCTGAAAAGCTTGAGTCGACTCCCGCTACAGCCGAGTCGACTCCTGATCGCGCGAGTCGACTCCAACCCACCAACGGTCACATTGTCAGGCTGCGCAGAGTGTGCAGAACGGCCAGAAAAAGTGGAGTAACGGCTAGTTTCCGTGGGGGTTGGCTTAAATAGCCACAGAAGACTGTAGCAAAATAGAGAACATACATTCCACTCCAAGCATTCAAGTCTTCAAGCTTTGCAAGTGCTCTTCAACGAGAAAAAGGGGAGATCAGCATTTACTGCGCCACCAACTTCTCCCCAGCATTCAAAGCTTCCTCCTCCTACATTCAAGTCGATCACTCATCCAAGAGGAGACCAGAGTCAAGAAGCCATTCCTCTACTTAAGCTTAAAAGCGTTTGAGGGCTTCTAAACTCATCCTTGAATATATTGTTTCATACCTGCTTTTGAGAAGCTTATTTTCTGTTTTCTTTCTACTACGTGTATTTACTTGGTTCAATCGGGGGATTGAATCAAGGGGATAAAGGTTAGTTGGTGAGCCAGTTTTAAAACCAACGTGTGAAAGGGTTTGATTGTGAGCCCGGGAAAACAATCGGGGTTGGTTCTAGTCGGTGAGCCTGGGAAAACCGACCGAGTTCGTTGTTAGCTCGTAAAACAACAAGTTTGGTTGTGAGCTTGCAAAACAACCGGCTGTAATCCAAGGGGGTTATAGTGTATTCCCAAGAGAAACTTGGGGAGTGGACGTAGGAGCAAGGGATAGCTCCGAACCACTATAAAACTTGTGTTTGTGATTGATTGTCTCTTCCTCTTCTCATTTCATATTGCTCACAGCACATAGTAATTAATTAAATAACTTGGCATAGTTTTTAATTAATCATCCATAACGTTTTAAATTATCCAAATTGTTTTAAAACCCAATTCACCCCCCCCTCTTGGGTTGTCTATCTGGGCAACACCTAGGCTCTAAACAAGATCATGAGACTCTTCCGGATCGCTTGGCTACGGCTCTCTTGGGTCCTATTTCTCCAAGATCTTGAAGTAATCTACTGTTTGGAGATGATTGGAGAAGATTTGAGAGTGGGGAATAGGGTTTTCAGAAGAGGACAAGGGCAAACAGTGCCCTAATAGAGCTCTCGGGTCCCCCTTTTAACAATGGGGTCCCGACGTTGGGTCGACTCAAGAAATTTCTTGGGTCGACTCAACGTTGGGTCGACCCTGTTCTGGGTTGGGTCGGCCCAAGTGCAGAATTTTTCTTTTCTCTTCCTTTTTGCTTCTAAAAATTTTTCTTGCTTCCAATCCTTATAAATTCTTTCTGGGACAATGATACATGAGTAAGAAATCTATAGATAACAAGTTTGACTCATGTTTCATGGGTTTTTAGAAATTGGAGGAATGTATCATGAGACTACTAGCTCCCTTTTATATTTCTTTAATAAAAAGGATCACATATGCCTAATTCCCTCCTTAGCATGCAGAATCTATCTTCACTCAATGGTTTTGTAAATATGTCGGCTAATTATTTTTCAGTGCATATATGCTCAATACATATGTTTCCATTTTGCACATGATCCCTAATAAAATGATATCTTATTTCTATGTGTTTGGCTTTAGGAATGAGATATTTAGGATGTAAGCCAGAAGTGATCTCTAAATGTAGATTCCAAAGATAGTTTTGAAATCAAGTGTAGATGGAATCTTTTTCAAGTTATTTCAAGGAGTATCAAGAATAATATTCAAAGAAAGGCACGGATGAAAATCCAACATTTTTTTTTAATATATTAAGTATATAGCAAAATGAGAGCAATCTAATTAATTTTCAGAGTATAGTATAAGATCAAATAAAGATCAAACCTTATATACTTGAAAAACATAAGATTATGTTGAATCCTTAATTCTTAATGACTTTAAAGTTCTTTCATGATATAAAAGTATTGGGGCATAGATACCAAAACATGAAGGCTTTGAAAGTTCTTTTAGAGCTCTCTTAAGGACTTTCTTTTACTCCTTTAAAGATCATAACATCAAAATCAATTAAAATGAATTGGCTCAGGATTGAAACACTAAGGTGCAAGCCAATAAGAACTCATAAGTAGATTCCAAGATAAATTTTCGATACTAAGACAGACGGAATCCTTGTCAATTAATTTTCAGAAATAAATGATTTACCGATGAATACAGATGGAAATCCAACTTTCAAAAGATATTCAATGAAGCACAAAGTTTAATACCACTTTACATTTAGTATTCTTTGTCTCATCTTTAGATGCGAATTTATACGATTAAGTTCTATATGATCTCTCCCTCTGAAATTTTCTTTCTCCCCCTTAATTAATCATTCCATTTGAGAGTTTTAGAATTTGAAGATAATGTTCAATAAAATTGTCAATCTCGAAAATATATTTTCTATAAGTTTCAGCTTATTTTCATAAGACTCAAGGTTTGAGATAAGACAACCTTTATAGAGCTCATCTCAAGGTATAAACTTGTTATATAATTAAAGCAAGTCTTGCAATATAAGGAGGTTCATCAAAATCAATCCATAAAATTCAAGGTATGCATCAAATTAAAGTAACTTTAGGATAAGATACTGAATATCTAAAGCTCCCCCTTAAAAGAAGCATTCTTCTTTAATTATTCTTATCTTTTGTTGAATTTCAGATTTTAATGATAAACGTGAATAAAACTGAAACTTTATGATATCAAGAATGTAGAGTGATCTAGAATTATTCAAAATTTATAGCAACCACTCTTTTTAATCTTTTAAGAACAAGTTATGCTTCCTCTTAATCTTTGAGAAAATGTACTGAAATATTAATCAAAAAAATGATTCATTTGAAGCTCAAATTCTTTCAAAAGCATTTAAATTTTCTTTCTTTTAAGAATCATTTGAGTGAGCTGAAATATTTCTAGACTTAAGATCATTCACTCTTTTAATAATATATATACATATATTTTTTGATGGAAGTCTTTAATAATGTAGGAGAGGAAAAACATATAGATGATCATTGAAGTATATATATTTATAGAACTCAATTTCTTAATCAAGGTTTTTCAGCAATGTATATATGAAGCACAATAAATCTTTTCAATATCAAAATAAAATCATATATTTAAAAAAATATTTATTTGCAATCAAGATCATCGAAAGACACATCATTCAGACCAATATTAGTACACTTTGAAGATAAGAAATGATATGTTTCAGATGCGTATCGGGGCAAGCAATCAACGCATCAGAATTATTCTATTTTTCTTAAGCTGTAGTTTTATCTAGAAATTCATATTGAGTTTAAGCTTTTATACAAAATCAGATTCTGGATTTCATAAAGATTCTCAAGGAGGCTTTCAAGGTTGTAATTTGAGATATGTATGTTCTCATTTGTTGCTCATCTTAAACTATTAAGATTGAAAACACATATTTCAAAAACATTAGAGCACATCCAGAATCTTTGTAATTCATATTGAATTTTGGTACAAACTGGAGGACATTATGTACTAATGTTAGGCAAGTTGAAAGATAAATTATAATCAATTCATTCTGCCTAATTTGCAAATTCAGATTATCCCCTTTTTTTTTTTTTGGAAGATATTCATTAAAATAGAAGTATTCTTTTCTTCTTCTTTTTATAAATATATTCAACTTTCAGATTTCAAAGGTGATCATGAACGACAAATCTAAAATTTCTTTCAAAAATTTTTTTAGAAAAATTCTTTATGTAATTTTTCAAACATTCAAGCATTGGAACCGATTTAATAAGAAATTTTATTTTTGATCAAGAGAGTACAAGAGAAATCCAACATATCATTGATGAGTATAGAATACAAGTAAAAACAATTTTCATTAGGCTTTGAGGCACAAGTTATTTCGAAGTCAAAGATGAAGCAAAAACTTGTATACAAAGTTAAAGCCTATTCCAAATTATGAGTGTCATAAAAAAAAGAAAAATAAATTTGCTATTGGTAGAAACATGTTTCAATCAAATTATTCAAGCATGAAGCATTTCAAACTGAATATTGAAAACATATAATTCAAATTATGCAAAACATAACAAGCATGTCATGGATCAAAATCAATTCTTTTCAAATAAAATTTTCTTTATTTAAATTCAATTTAGCACTGATTTTATCCTTAAGGTGTGTTTTCAAGTGATTGAAACTTCATTTGATTTTTCACAACTTTCTTATATATTTTCATTTATTTATCATTCATTCCCCAAATTTTTAATTTCTTTCTTTAACCATTCAATGAACATTTTGATTATCTTCATTTATTTTTCGGTTTTACTTTTCTATGCTCTATATTCTATTTGCTCCCTATCCGGTGGAGTTGGAAGGGGCACGAGGTACTACCACTAGCCTCCCTCTTGTGCCGTCCCTAATATGCCCTACACCGAATAGTTGGGTCAAATAGTACCGGGTACTACCACTAGCCTCCCCATTGGCACCATCCCTATAATGAGCAATGTAGAAATGTTAAACTGTTCTCTTTAGCAACAAGATATTCACTCCAAACTCTCCCTATTTAAATATAATTAATTACGGATTTTATCCCTTCCAAAAAAATGTTCACACAAGTCTCACAAATATGCTGAATATATTATGCTTGCGCTGCTTTTACTTAAGATTGGAGTATTTACTTAGCTTTTACTTCTTCTGAGCAATGTTCATTTTCTTTTTCTTTATCTCTCTCTCTTTTTGTTATTTTCAAGTAGTTACATGAAAAAGCAGAATAAAGAATTAATCTAATATGCTGCATATAAATATATATCATGCAAACAGCATTTTCATTATGCCCAATGATTCATAGCTTATCACAAGTTATTTTGAATTAGAAACTTGAGGCATAAACTTGTGTATTTCATGGTTATGCATTATACAGGCAAAAGTGAACTTCAATTTAATCATACCATGAAACAATTATCATTAGCATGAGAATGAAGCATGATATCAAGAAGATTAGCAATTAAATGTTTAATCATGCTACCATATAATTTCAGACTATTAATTTTGCTCAACTAACTCACAGGAGAAGGGTTTAGATTACCAATGCATTTAGCATTCTTCAAGCCAAATATCTTTTAGATTCTTTACATCCTTGGCTGAAGAAAATCTCTCTTTTTTTTGTTTGCAAGGGGATGTTTATTGTATCTTTCATCGAGGTGTCCTTCAAGTTGAAATTTCTTGCTCATAAATCCTGTATCATTAGCTAAATCTTTTTCTTTTCTTGAAGGCAATTCATTAGGTTCTCTAGGATACAAAAACATTCATACAACATATTTCTTAACTAGATGACTCAACATGAGACATGATAATAATTGAATTTGAGTCACTTTACTCAAGAGATTGCCTAAATATAAGCAAGCACAAGTCACTTGAACTAAAGAGATAACTTCATTAAGTAAAATGGTTCAAGAACAAGCATGTGAGGCAATAGAAGGATTCATCAAGGTCAAATCAATTTTTTTTTATTTTCAGAATTAATTTAGCTTAGATTCTATTTGCTTAAGATAATTATCAATAAGATATACAAGTTGAGTTTTAATCAAATTATCTTAAACAGTTGTTTCTATCAAAAATTTTGATTATGATTTAGTTTTCAACACTAATAATCATGTTTCAGGGAGTTGAGCAATCTTCTTTTAGAGCAATTAGGATTTTATTTTGACTTATGAGTGATAGTTTAAAAGAATTAATATTCATGCTTTAAAAGATTTTTTTTTTTATGATCAAGTTAAGCATGACATGTTACAATTAATCAGTAGAATTTGAGATAATTTTAGAGAAAGATATTAATCATGGATACAATGATTATGCTCAATGAAGTTTTAACATGAAGGCATGAAATCAGCATCAATCATTTATACTAGAGAGAAAATTTAGATTTTGAAAACTTGAAGGAGAAAGTTATACATATTCATTCATTGTTTTCTTATCATCATGCAAGCACTAGAAAATTTCATGCTAAGATCGTGTAGATAAGATTTGTCATACATACAAGGCATTTAATAAATATTCAATAGCCTAACTGAATTTATAAAGTTAAGCATATCAAGACATAAAATGACAATTTAAATTACATTCACAAATGATGAAATAAAATTTATTTATAAGTCATGTGCCATGGCACCCAATTAAGAGTTTCACATGAGCTTCAAGGGCTGCTTTGACACATTTGCAAGATAATCTCTGTTTTTCATTTTAGGTACCCAAGCTTGCTTGGGTCCTTGAGGGTTAGTGCATATGGTTCCTTTCGGAATCCAAATCTGTTTAATCGTAATAACTTTACCATTTGATTTATTTGTATTAGAACCATAGGTAAAGTTGTTATGCCCATTCTTTTCATGTTTGAGATAAGTTATCTTATTTAATGGTTTGCTTGGTGAATTGATAGTCTTTTTCTCTAGAGATTTATTGTTAAGTAAGGAAGTCGAGCCAAATTTTGATTTATCATAATCAACATGTTGGCTTTCAAACATCATTTTTAATCTTTCTGAACTTACAGTGAATTTGTTAATAAAAGATTTTAATTGGTTGATTTCTTCATTTAGGTTTTGATTTTCTTTAATTAAATTCTGATTTTTCTGAATCAATTGTTCTGAATTTAACCTTAAGCTTTCATTTTCAGAATTTAGTTTGTCTTGTATTTCAGCAAAAGAATTTCTTTCTTTTGAAATTTTCAGATGTAGCTTTTTATTCTTTAAACTAAGCTTCTTGTATTCTAAGTATAAATCAGAAAATGCATCATGAAGTTCATCAAATATAAAATCAGATTGAGCTTCAGTATGTACTTGATTTTTGAATGAGAAATCACTTTGTATTCGAGTACATACCTCATCTTCATGTGCCATAAAGCAAGGATTTTTAATTTCAGTTTGCTGCTCTTCTTCTTCAGAGCTAGTTTCAGATTCACTAAAAATGTTAGTGCATTCATATTTACCTTCAAGCATATTCCAAATTTCCTTAGCAGTTATGCAAAAAGATATGCTATTAAGTTCACTATCATCTAATGCACAATATAGAATATTCATAGCTTTTGCATTTTGCTGAGCCATTTTCTTATCATGATCAGTGTTTGTGTGTAGTCCATTGACTATGATACTCCATAAATCATAGTCATGTGCTTGAATGAAAATGCGCATGCGTGCTTTCCAATATGTATAGTTTGTGCCATTAAAAAGTGGAGGTCTATCAATTAATTGTCCCTCTCCTAGAAAACTATCTATTTGAGTGTCATGATCTTTGGCTCTTGATCTTGAGATCAATAATTAATATTAGAGCACCTTGCTCTGATACCACTTGTTGCCCAAGGTGACAACTCAAGAGGGGGGGGGGGGGGTGAATTGGGTTTTTCTAAACTTTTGGTGTTTTAAAAGTTTTTTTAATTAAGTGCGGTGGATGCTTTCTTAAATTACTTGAATGAATTAAACTAGAGTAAAGATGAAAGATAATGCAAGAATAAGCATAAGAACAAGCACAACACAAACACAGCGATATATAGTGGTTCGGTGCACCCCAAGGCACCTACGTCCACTCCCCAAGCGTCCCCTTGGAAATTTTACTATAACCCCTCGGATTACAGTAGGATTGTTTTCCGGGCTCACAATCCAAAACCTTTACAATTTGGTTTTCCGGGCTCACCAAAAACCTATGTTGGTTTTACGGGCTTACCAACAACCTATGTTGGTTTTACGGGCTTACCAACGAACCTTTGTTGGTTTTACGGGCTCACCAACGAACCTTTACACTTGGTTTTGCGGGCTCACCAAAAACCTATCTCGTTGGTTTTGCGGGCTAACCAACCAACCTTTACAAGAGATTAACAAACAAAAAAAAAGATTTAAACTCCTAAATGAGCAAATGAAACAATATGAACTACAAAGAAGAGTTTAGAAAATATTTATCGCTTTGAAGTGGCTTCTCTCTTCTTTGTCAAGGATGCTTCACTCTTCAAGGGAGGATGAAGCTCTTGATGACTCTTTGAATCTGCTCAACCCCTTTCTTTTGACTCTTGAATGAAGCATTTGGATGAAGCTTGCCTTGCTAGGGTTCTCTCTTGAATGCACTTGATGTATTTTCCCAAAAACTTGCTTCCTCTGATGAATACTCCCTCTTAAATACTTCTCCAACCTCCAAATAGTCCTTTCTGACCGTTGGATTGAAGAAACTAGCCGTTTATAGCCGTTGGGAGTCCAAAAAGCATTTCTGCACAACTAGCCGTTATGTTCAGCCCGTGTTTGGGTCGGCTCAACCTGTCCTTGGGTCGACCCAACCTTCACTTGGGTCGACTCAACCATTTCTTGGGTCGACCCTCTCAGTAACCACAGAAACCTCAATTTCAGCCTTCCTTCCCATGGGTCGACCCAACCATTCTTTGGGTCGACTCAAAGTTCACTTGGGTCGACTCAACTTCTTCTTGGGTCGACCCTCTCAGTAATTCCAGAGAACCGTTTTCTGTCTGTCTTTCTGTCTTGCCCTTTGGGTCGACCCTCTCAGAGTTTGGGTCGACTCAAGCTTGGGTCGACTCAACCACTGTGTGGGTCGACCCTCTCAGTAAATCCAGAGAGCATTCTTCCTTTGCGTTTTGAGGTTCTTTGGAGGTTGGGTCGACTCATGCTTACCTTGGGTCGACCCAACTCACTGTTCATTTGTGCTGTTTTTGCAGGAGTGTGCCAAATGATTCTTTGATGTGCCGGGGTCGACCCAATCAACCTATGGGTCGACTCAATTCACACTTTGCTGCATTCTCAAGGTTAGATTCATCCAAATGAACAAGACCATATATATATATTTTCAATTAAGCAAATGTACTGAGAGTAATGAACTTATAAATGAAGTATCAATTTAACTTATGGCATGCTCTAGATAATTGCTTGTTAATCATCAAAATAACACTATCATCCTCAACATCAATGCTGCTCAAACACAACCCAGACCGGGTAATGACCCATTTTTCAATACATATAACCCGGGATGGCGAAATCATCCAAACTTTTCTTGGAAGCAGCAAGCTTCGAATACTGCCCAACCTTATTCCCAAAACTTTCCAAACCCTCAGAATTTTCAAACCCCACAAAATATTCATCCCTACCGTCCCTCGACTCAATTTCAACACACTCCTCCTCCACCCCAAAGAAACACAGCCTTTGAGGAGAAAGTGTTGAACGCCCTTCAAGGTTTGGAAACCATTACACAATTAGTGTACTCTCATACGCAATCAATCGCCAAGCTAGAATCCCAAATGGGTCAACTAGCTAATGCACTAAACAAGCGAGAGGAAGGAAAGCTTCCAAGCCAACCACTAAGTAATCCTAGGGGACAATACATGGCTCAAGAAAATCAACTAAATGCAATTCATCATGAACAAGCCAATGCTTTGACTACCCTAAGGAGTGGACGTATAATAGACAATAAGATTGGGGAGGACAACAATAAGGAAGGTGAAGAAGAGGATAGAAATGTGTCAAATGAAAATCTAAAACCTTCTTCTTCTTCTTCGGCTAGTCCATCTTCTGCCAAAACTCACATCCCAAAGGCCCCATTTCCTGAAGCTCTTACTTCACCCTCTCCATTTGGCAAAAAGGGAACTTCATTAGAAGAGATGATGGAGGTCTTCAAACAAGTTAAAATCAACCTCCCACTCCTTGATGCCATCAGACAAGTTCCCTCCTATGCCAAATTTCTCAAAGACCTTTGTACACAAAAGCGAAAATCTAGGACACATGTGCCTAAAAAGGTCTTCCTAACTGAGCAAGTGAGTTCTATTCTCCAACACAACACCCCTCCAAAATTCAAAGATCCTGGTGCTCCCACCATCTCCTGTGTCTTAGGAAATAATTTCATTGATCGAGCACTCTTAGATCTAGGGGCAAGTGTCAACCTTTTACCTTATTCAGTTTATGAGAAACTTGGTTTAGGTGAGTTAAAACCAACCTCGGTATCCCTTCAATTGGCTGATCGATCTGTAAAAACACCACGTGGGATAATTGAAGATGTTCTTGTCAAGGTAGATAAATTCTATTTTCCAGTAGATTTCATTGTCCTTGATATGGAACATGAGCCCAATCCTAATAAACAAATCTCCGTTATCCTTGGGCAGCCCTTTTTAGCAACAGCCAATGCGTGCATCAATTGTAGAACAGGGGTAATGAACATATCATTTGGGAATATGAAGGTAAAATTAAATGTGTTCAATGCGGCCGACCAACCCGCAAGGGAAATTGAGTGTTTTATGATAGACAAAATAGATGACCTCATAGAAGGAGATGCAAAAACTATCTCACTATGTCTGGCTGAAGACAATAAACTTAGCGCTTGTTGGGAGGCAACCCAATTCTCTTAGATTATTTCTTAACATTGAGGACAATGTTAGGTTTAGGTTTGGGGGTATTCATCTTGATTTTCGTCAAAAAAAAATAAAAAAATAAAAAAAATAAAAAAAAATAAAAAATAAAAAATAAAAAAAATAAATAATAATAATAATAATAATAAAAAATATCATTTTTTAAAAAAAGAAAAAAAATAAAAAATAAAAATATTTTTTTAAATAAAATGTGTTTATTTTCATTTTTTATAAAATAATAAAAAAAAGTTATTAAAAAAAAAGTTTTTGTTAAAAAAAAAAACCTAATTTATATATATTTATGCGAGAATGATGAACACACAAGGTATATAAAATCTAAATAGCCCAATGACTAGTGGGAAGTAATACAAATTTAAGTTCTTTTTATTAAATCTCTCTTAGGGAGTTGTAAGCTAATTAATACTTTGGAATTTCACTACACACTGGCCGACTCTTCTAAGGTCTAGGCTCGACATTATGTTGAGAGTATGGTAGCAACCTTGGACCCTGATGAATCATACTTATCTAATCCAAAAAAAAAAAAAAAATCAATAAAAATGGATTTAGTCAGGAACATTGAAAAGGGCTACCTATTGTCAAAGATCAAGTGGGCTTGTGATGAGGACTCCGAGCATAAGTCCGTAGGGGAGTCTTGATGCCCGACACCTTATGCCAACTGGTGTGAGAGTTGTCGACTGATTGCTCGTTACACGGAGAAATCACCACAAGAGTAAAAGTGCACAATTTATATATCTTTCTTAAAAAAAAAAAGAAAAAAAAAGGAAAAAATGCTGTATTGACCGAAAAGACAATAGTGTGAAAGCCGTTGTTGCAAAAATTCGAGTAAACTGGAATATTACAGATAAAGCCCGTGAGGTACTAAAGTAAACATCCACAACTCTCGAAATCCTGCAGATAAGATGATTTTGAATCAGTGAGTAGGTCTTTATGACCAATCCTTGGAAACTACTAGTATTAACAATATTTTGGAGATCCGAACCCTTAGCTTGTGTACGGTCCAGATTTCACCGAGCACTCCAGTATAAATAAGTCTTACAACTCCCTAAACGGAAACTTAATGACTTTAACTTAGATTGCATACTAATCTAGAATTTGGGCTGACTTAGTAAATAAAACCGTGTGTGCTTTGAAATTCTTATCATTTATGTATCTTAAATTAGATTTTAATTTAAAAAAAAAGTTTTTTTTTTCTAGCTAGTATGCACTTGGAATTTGAAGTTTCATCAATCGAATTAAAAAAAAAAATAAATAAATAAAAAAACAACAACAACAACAACAAATTAATCATAACAATAAATAATATTGAAGTTTGTGGGTATCTTCACTGGAAACCCTCACGAGACTATAACTCGTCCACTAGGGTAACCTAGGGGTTTAAAGCCTTGTTGCATATGGTAAATGCAATCGCGATGCCTGCGAAAGTGAGTTAAAGCTTTTCTTTAATTTCATTTTGCTCGAGGACTAGCAAAACATAGGTTTGGGGGTGTGATAAGTGCTGATTAATCTATAATTTAATATTCTTTTTCCAGCACTTATCAATGTTCTTAAACGGATAACTACTTGTTTTACCATGAAATTGAATAAACAATGAAATAAATTTAAATTATGGTAAGAGGTAAATAATACTTTTCTTAAAACAGACTCTGAATTTGTCTCTCTTCTGGTTGAGATCTTTCATAAAAATATATAAGGAGGAGATTGTGTTGACCCGAATTATTAACTTGATGGAGTTGCAATCAAGCTAAGAGTATAATTCAATGGGCTTTGGTCCTGGTTAGATTGAAAGTTATAATTATATGGAAAAATATTTGATTAACCCTTTTATTAAGTCACGGTCTGATCTGGTTGAGTTCAATCTGAAGCGGTATAGTAAGAATTAAATGTCATTGGGCTCGAGAACAAATTCAAGCAAATCAACAATCATGACCCACCTCAAACCCAAAGTCAATTCCCAACCAATGCCTTGCGTGCCTTCATATAAAATTTATAATTTTAAAATAAAAAATAAAAATAATAATAATAATAATAATAATAATAATAATAATAATAATAATAATAATAAAATAATAAAATAAATAAAAATAATTTCGGGAAGAATTACTGGAAACACTGTTCATATGAACAGCATGAAAGGAACTTCATTGGAAGAAATAATGGAGGTATTCAAACAAGTCAAAATCAACCTCCCTCTCCTTGATGCCATAAAACAAGTTCCATCGTATGCCAAATTTCTCAAAGACCTTTGTACCCAGAAACGAAAATCTAGGACACATGTGCCTAAAAAGGTCTTCCTAACTGAATAAGTGAGCTCCATCCTCCAACACAAAACCCCTCCTAAGTTCAAGGATCCTGGTGCACCTACCATCTCTTGTGTGGTAGGAGACAATTCGATTGATCGTGCACTATTAGATTTAGGGGCAAGTGTTAATCTTCTTCCTTATTCAGTCTATGAGAAGTTTGGATTAGGTGAACTAAAGCCTACTTCGGTGTCCCTGCAATTGGCTGATCGATCTGTTAAAATACCACGAGGAACAATTGAAGATGTCCTAGTCAAGGTAGATAAATTTTATTTTCCAGTCGATTTCATCGTCCTTGATATGGAACCTGTACCGAACCTTAAGAAACAGATCCCTATGATTCTTGGTCGTCCCTTCCTAGCTACAGCCAATGCATGTATTAACTGTAGAACTGGGGTGATGGATATATCTTTTGGGAACATGAAAGTTAAACTAAATGTATTCCATGCCTCTGATCAACCTGCAAGGGAAGATGAGTGCTTCCTAGTTGACAAAATGGACAATCTTGTAGAAGAAGCCCTTCCCTATATTCTGGCAAATGACCCTTTGGAAGCATGTTTAGCCCATTTTGACATTGATAACTTTGATTTAGACAAAGCGATAGAAGAAGTCAATGTCCTGCTCGACAATCCGTCTCCCACGAATTCTCATCCTTGGCGAACCCGATATGAACCTCTTCCTACCCTTTCTAGTACGCCACAGTACCCCTCCATCGAGTCCCCTCCCAAACTTGAGTTAAAGCCACTTCCGGTAACACTTAAGTATGCTTTTCTAGGACCAAAAGACACCCTACCTGTAATCATTGCGGCGGACCTGTCGGACAAACAGGAAAGTCGACTTTTGAGCGTGCTAGGAGAACATAAACATGCAATTGGATGGTCCGTATCCGATCTGAAAGGGATTGACCCATCTATTTGCATGCATCGCATTCACCTAGAAGAAGATGCAAAACCGACCCGTGAAATGCAAAGGAGACTCAACCCAAACATGAAAGAGGTAGTCAAGAAAGAAGTAGTAAAGTTGCTAGATGCCGGAATCATTTACCCTATCTCTGATAGCAACTGGGTGAGTCCGACTCAAGTAGTACCAAAGAAGTCGGGCATTACTGTGGTTGAAAATGCAGAAGGAGAGTTGATGCCCACACGCACGACCACTAGCTGGCGTGTTTGCATTGACTACAGGAAGTTAAACTCCATGACTAGGAAGGACCATTTTCCTTTGCCCTTTATTGACCAAATATTGGAAAGGCTAGCCGGTCAAGGTTTCTACTGTTTCTTAGATGGTTATTCTGGATATAACCAAGTGGCCGTGTATCCCGATGATCAAGAGAAAACCACTTTCACATGTCCATTTGGGACATTTGCGTATAGAAGAATGCCATTTGGACTCTGCAATGCACCCGCAACATTTCAACGATGCATGATGGCAATTTTTTCTGACATGGTAGAAAATTTTTTGGAAGTATTCATGGATGATTTTTCAGTTTTTGGCCCCTCATTTGATGATTGTCTCAGTAATTTAGCCCTGGTTCTGAAAAGATGTAAGGAAACCAATCTAGTGCTGAGTTGGGAAAAGAGCCATTTCATGGTTCAAGAGGGTATAGTCTTGGGACACATTGTGTCCAAAAGGGGTATTGAGGTAGATAAAGCAAAAGTTGATCTTATTTCTAATCTTCCTCCACCCAAATCTGTGAAACAAATCCGTTCTTTTCTTGGCCATGCTGGTTTTTACCGTCGTTTCATTAAAGACTTCAGCAAAATCTCTAGACCCTTGTGCAATCTCCTTGCCAAGGATACACCCTTTGTCTTTGATGAAGCATGTAAAGAGGCCTTTGAGAAACTCCGATCTAAGTTGTCTACAGCACCTGTCATACAACCTCCCAATTGGACCCTTCCATTGGAACCCATGTGTGATGCTTCTGACTATGCCATTAGGGCGGTTTTAGGGCAACGGCTAGATAAGTTACCCCATGTAATCTACTATGCTAGTAAGACACTCTCGGATGCACAATTGAATTACACCACTACCGAGAAAGAATTACTAGCTGTAGTGTTTGCCTTGGACAAGTTTCGATCCTATCTCTTAGGATCCAAGGTTATTGTATTCACTGATCATTCTGCTCTTCGGTACCTCCTTTCAAAGAAGGACACCAAGCCTCGCCTAATTCGATGGATCCTGTTGTTACAGGAATTTAATCTAGAAATTCGTGATAAGAAAGGTACCACAAATGTTGTAGCAGACCATTTGTCTAGAATCCTTCTCGAGCCTCCTCATAACATTTCACCACTTCATGATTCCTTTCCAGATGAACAATTGTTTGAGGTACAACAAGTAAGAACACCATGGTTTGCCAACATAGTGAACTATCTTGCCATAGGACAAATTCCCGATCATTGGTCCAAGCAGGACAAGGATCGATTCTTTTCGCAAGTCAGGTTCTACTTTTGGGATGACCCTGATCTGTTTAAGTATTGCTCTGATCAAGTAATCCGTCGATGTGTACCTGAATGTGAATTTCAGAGTATTCTTAATTTTTGTCATACCCAAGCCTGCGGAGGGCATTTCGGGGGTAGAAAAACTGCAGCTAAAGTCTTACAAAGTGGATTTTATTGGCCCTCATTGTTCAAAGATGCTCACAATTTTTGCCAGACTTGTGAGCGATGCCAGCAAATGGGTACAATCATCCGTAGAGATATGATGCCACTTAACCCCATTTTAATTATAGAAATTTTCGATGTCTGGGGTATTGACTTCATGGGCCCTTTCCCGCATTCTTTTGGTTTTGAATACATTCTTGTCGGGGTAGACTATGTCTCGAAGTGGGTAGAAGCAGTTGCCACTAGGACTAATGACCATAAGGTTGTGGTTAAGTTCTTACAAACAAACATATTTAGTCGCTTTGGCACACCCCGAGCTATCATTAGTGATGGGGGATCACATTTCTGCAACCGATCTTTTGAAGCTTTGGTTCGTAAATACTCAATCACCCACAAAGTTGCCATCCCGTACCATCCCCAAACAAGTGGACAAGTCGAAGTTTCCAATAGGGAGATAAAACACATCTTAGAGAAAACAATACGCCCTGATAGGAAAGATTGGTCTCAGAGATTAAACGATTCTCTCTGGGCTTATCGTACTGCCTATAAGACTCCTATTGGCATGTCTCCTTATCGACTGATTTTTGGAAAAGCTTGTCACTTACCCGTAGAACTTGAGCATAGAGCTTTTTGGGCCATTAAAAAGTTTAACTTCGATATGGCATCAGCGGGTTCTAACCGGAAACTTCAATTGAACGAGCTTGAAGAGTTACGCAATGAGGCATATGAAAATGCCAAAATATATAAGGCAAGGACTAAAGCTTTCCATGACAAATACATTAACCGTAAGTCTTTCGAGCCTAATCAAAAGGTTTGGCTATTTAATTCCAAATTGCGTCTCTTCCCTGGTAAACTTCGCTCTAGGTGGGACGGTCCATTTTTAGTTAGAAAAGTTTTTCCTCATGGTGCGGTCGAGATTCAGAACATCAGTAATGGTCGTGTCCTGAACGTCAATGGTCAGAGACTGAAACCTTATATAGAATGTGTTGCAGATGGACAGTTGATTGAATCCCTTGATTTGATGGATCCTATTTATCGGGATAATTAAGAATGTACTGCGTCTGGCTGAAGACGTTAAACTTAGCGCTTGTTGGAAGGGAACCCAATTTTCATAGATTATTTTTGCATATTTTCTTATCACATTTTTTTTGGTGTGCCCATATTACTGATGCAACTAAGGTAACATGCTTCTATACTCCATATGCATCATATTTTCATCCCAAATAAAAAAATATATAAAAAAATAAAAATCATAATATAATATCTCAAAAAAAAATAAAATAAAAAATAAAAAAAACATTGAGGACAATGTCTGATCTAGGTTGGGGGGTATAGGATTCAAATTTTTAAAGAAATTTTTCGCATTTTCGTATTTTTGAATAAATTTTTCGAAAAAAAAGAAGAAAAAAAAAACTTAATTTCTATGCCTTAGTGCTGAAATGATAAATACACAAAGTATATAAAATCTAAAAAGCTCAATGATTAGTCAGGAGTAAGACTATTTGAGTTCTTTTCATTAAAAGTTCTTTTAGTGAGTTGTAAGATAATTTTTACTTTGGAATTTCACAACACACATGGCCTACACTTCTAAGGGTTAGGTTCAACATTATGTTGTTAAGTCTGGTAGCAACCTTGAGTCCTGATGAATCATACTTATCTAATTCACTTTTATCAAAAAAAAAAAGAAAAAAAAAAAAGAGAGTGAATTTAGTCAGGTACATCGAAAAGGGCTACCTATTGTCAAAGGTCAGCGGGCTTGTGATGATGAACCCGAGCATAGGTCCGTAGGGGAGTCTTGATGCCCAACCCCTTATGCCATCTGGTGTGGGAGTGTTGACTGAATGCTCGCTACACGGAGGAATCATTACAAGAGTAAAAGTGCGTAATTTATTTATAAATACAAAATAAAAAAATAATAAAATAAAAAAATATTAAAAAAAATAATAATATTGACCTTGAAAAAGACGATAGTGTGAAAGCCGTCGTTGTAAACATTCGAGTAAACTGGAATATTACAGATAAAGCCCATGAGGTATTAAAGTAAACATCCACAACTCTCGAAATCCTGCAAGATAGGATGATTTTGAATCAGTGATTAGGTCTTATCTGACCAATTCTTGGAAACTACTAGCTTTAGCAGTATTTTGGGGGATCTAAAGCCTTAGCTTGTGTGTGGTCCAGATATCACCGAGCACCCAAGTATAAATAAGCCTTACAACTCCCTAACGGAAACTTAATGACCTCAACTTGAATTGCATCCTGACCTAGGATTTGGGCTAACTTAGTAATTAAAACTTTGTGTGATTTTGAAATTCTAGCACTTATGTATTTGAAATTAGATTTTATAAAACAATAAACTCTTTGAGTAGAGACAACAGTTTGTGGGTATCTGAGCCGGAAACCCTCACGAGACAAAACTCGTCCACTAGGGCCACCTAGGGGTTTAAAGCCTAATTGCATACGGTAAATGCGATCGCGATTCCTGCGA
This sequence comes from Phoenix dactylifera, assembly GCF_051530095.1. Classification (NCBI taxonomy): domain Eukaryota; kingdom Viridiplantae; phylum Streptophyta; class Magnoliopsida; order Arecales; family Arecaceae; genus Phoenix; species Phoenix dactylifera. The sequence continues at coordinate 31,915,598 of NC_143193.1, read as the reverse complement.
AAGTGAGTTAGTTTTTTTTATTTTGCTCGAGGACTAGCAAAATGTAGGTTTGGGGGTGTGATAAGTGCTAAATAATACTTAAATTATCCTCTTTTTCATAGCACTTATCATTATTTTAATTCACATAGTTTATAAATTTAACCAAAAAATGTGTTACCTTCATCATTGCATTTTAATAAATTATTAAAGATAATTCGAGTTTTACTTATTTATTTACTGATTGAGTCTAATGTGTGCAGGTCCAGTCAAATTCTACCATATTCCGTTCACGGATTAGTCCCATCAGTCCCCATGTCGCCCACGTGTGGATTAGTCTCTCGTCCATGTTCCAATTTTCTTTCCTCCCACGTCGCACTCGTATACACCAGCTGTCTCCTCCTTCTCACGTTCGTGGATCAATCCTCAGCCCGTTTGCATGTCAGTCGGAACCAAGAATCAAGCCAACCATCAGCCGAATCATCTACGAATCCTTCCCAACTCCCTTGTTTCTTTCTCAATACTAGGCTCAGCAACCAACTCCCCTATTCACACCTTGTTGAGTCCATCCCACGCCTAGCCAATCCCCTGCTTCCTTCCCATGCGATGCTCCACGTCACACCCGTATTCTCTTTCCTTCTCCGAACACCAGCATCATGCACGTCGCCGGCTCATTACATCTCCACGGGATAAAATCAAATCCCACAGACTTCCCAGCTTCAGCCATTCATCCCTATCCCATGCGCTTAATCCTTTCCGCAAAACAAGCATTCAACATCTTCATCTCCCACGAGTAAGCCTCCGAGATCCTCCCCAGCGTATTTTTCCCGTCCATGATCGCATCCATCGTTCAGCTGCTCAACCGCAATCATCCCATGATTCGACTTCATCCTCCTAGCGGAACAACCTTGCATCCTTATCCCTTGCTTCAGAACTACTTCTTCACAGCAAATCAAGCTTCCGTGTCTCCTCCGCGTCCTCCTCTTCCGGTTTGATCCCATCTCCTCTCAACCGAGAACACCACCCCCCCGATCCCAGCCGTTAACAAAGTCCCAAGCTACCCATCCCGTGTCTGCAGATTAAGCATCACGGAAGAGCTCTTCTTCCGGATTCCTTCCACGTCCACGAACCAAGTCACAATCTTCTTCCGAACTCCCAGATTTCCTCTTGTTTTGGAATAACTCCATTCCGTTTACATGCTGTTCGTAACCCATTCTTATCCCACAGATCAGCTCCATCCTTGCAAGCTTCACGGCATCCAGCTTATCCCCTGCATCCAAGAGAATCCACCCTTCATCCCGTTGTGATTCATCCTCACCCGTGAGCCATATCCTCCTTCCAGATCACATCTCCCAGCATCTCAACATTCCGAGATCCTCCCAAACGAAACAATGTTCATCCACAACGTCCCAGCCAACAAATCCTCTTCCGGATTCCTCTGTTTCGGGATTAATTCCAGCCGAGACCCATCCGGATTTGCTCCCAACTTCACGTGAGCTTCATCTGCATCATCCTCTGCTTCGGAACAAGAGAAGCATCTTTATCTTCTTCCATCCTTATCCAAATCCCCTGCTTCCAGCTGCTTCATCCTCTCAAACGCCCGCGTCTTGCATCCGAATCCTCTGTTTCACGGTCAGCCATCGTCCGGATTAGATCTTCTCAAGTGTATCTCCCAGCATCTTCATCTTCCCTGCATCCGGATCAGCTCCATCCAGCCGCTCCCATCCTTATCCCATCAGCTCATCTTCCTCTGCTTCAGCAAAATCCCAACAGCTTCCGGATCACCTTCTCTCAGCCGTGAGCATCTCCGAATCTTCTGCATCCTTATCTCTGATTCGAAAGAAGGGAAGAAAGGGGAGTTTGCAGGCTATAAAAGAAGTGAAGATGTGAAGGGGAGAGGGCATTCCTCCTTCCCCACTGGGGGGGGGGGGCACTCCTCCTTCCCCACCGGGGGGGCTGCTCCCATCATTCTTCAACTTCGGTTTGGTTCCATCTTCTCTCAGGCAGAGTTCTCACAGAGGTAAAAGAAGGGAGAGAATACTTTGGGTCTTTTTGGGAATGACTTCCCAAAAGGAAGAAATAATCAATTGCTAGAGGAGGAAGGACCCACGGAAGGGAGGGAAGGAAAGAAGAGATGGAAACTCTCGGCGCTGCCGCTGTCATCCATAACTATATGCAGGGCTGATCCTTTCAACAAGGCTGGATGCAACCCTAACAAAGGGCCAAGGGTTTTATATTTTAATTTTCTATTCCTGGAGTTGTATAAACTTTATTTTGCTCCTAATGAATATTTTATTTTATCTCATATTTAATTTTTGTGATTTTAAGTATGACGTTTATACAACTGCTCTTCATGATCACTAAGTAAATATAAGATAGTCCATGCTTAGGGAAGATGTGATGTGCTGCCACTTTAGATTAGGGTAGACATTTCATGCCGACCGAAGATGGATTATGCCTAAATTACTTTTGTGAAATTTTATTCGAATGCTTATTAGGCTTGTAGCCAATTTGCATAATAATCCAAGAATAAATTAAAATACAATTAATCCTTGTTTCGATGTTATTGGTGAATTCCTTACCCTAGGTTTCCTCAAACTGATATCATTTTAATTGCATTTTCTTTATTAAATTCCTTAGTTTAATTTTCTTCACAAACTTTTCTTTTTAAATATTTTTATTTTTAAGAAAACAACTATACCTCAATCCCTGTGGATCGATATCCGTAATCACTATCCTACCAGATACGTGCTATTGCGTGGTCTTTAAAGTTGACTATCAGTGACACACTTGGCACAGAGTAGGAGTCGACCACAGAAGAAGTGGAGTCGACCCTGGCATGTTTTGGGACGATCGGGCACATCCTTGCAAAAATGGCACAGATGAACAGTAACTGGGGCCGACCTCAAGAGAGGAGCCGACCCCAAAGAATCATGAGTCGACCCCAACTTGCAATCTCAAAGAAAACAACTCTCTGGAATTTACTGAGAGGGCCGACCCCAAGTTTCCTTGAGCCGATCCCGGGTGAAGCCGACCCCAGGAAGACTTGAGCCGACCCTAGTAGAGCCGACCCCAAGAGAATATGAGCCGACCCCAGGATGAGTGTTGAAAAAAACATGTCTCTGGAATCCCTGAGAGGGCCGACCCCAATGGAGCTTGGGTCGATCCCAAGAAAGCATGAGTTGACCCAGTGAAAACAGTCAGAAAAACAAGATTCTGTGGTTCCTAAGAAGGTTGACCCCACTGTAGTAGGGCCGACCATAGAGAAGTTCAAGTCGACCCCAATTCTGATGAACAGTAACTTGAGCCGACCCCAGAAAAGCTTGGGTCGACCCCAGCACGGGTGACAGCCCAACGGCTAGTTCTGCAGAAGTACTTTTTGAGCTTCCAACGGCTAGAAATGGCTAGTTTTTCAATTCAAACAGTTGGGGAGTGACTAATAGAGGTTGGGAGGGTATTTAAGAGACACTATTCATCAGAGAAAAATATCTTTTGACATTAAAGAAGAATATTCAAGAGCAAACCCTAGAAAAGAAAGCCTCATTCAATTGTTCATCAAAAGGGCTAAAAGAAAATTGTTGAGCAGTTTCAAAGAGTCATCAATAGCTCCACCAATCCTTGTGAAGTGAAGCAAGCTTGACAAAGAAGAGAATAGCTCCTCCAAAACGATAAACATTCTCTAAACTCTTCTTTGTAGTTTATAATTGTTTTATTTGCTCTCTTAGGAGCTCTCTTTTGTTATTTATTAATCTTGTTGTAAGGTTAGTTGGTAAGCCCGTAAAACCAACATTGTAGATTGTTGGTGAGCCCGCAAACCAATGTAAGTTATTGGTGATCCCGAAAAACCAAAGTGTAATGATTTTTGGATTGTGAGCCTAGAAAACAATCCAACTATAATCCGCGGGATTATAGTGAATTTCCAAGGGGACGCTTGGGGAGTGGACGTAGGTGCTTAGAAGAGCACCGAACCACTATATTTCTTGTGTGTTTGTATTGTGTGCCTTTCTAATTTCACTACACACACTTAATTAATATTAGCTAAACTATCCATTCATTTATCAATTTGATTAAGGGATTAAAAATTTAGAAAACCCAATTCACCCTCCCTCTTGGCTTGTCACCTAGGGCAACACTTCTTCTTCGGGATGGACTCCCACCATCCCGCTTCCTCACGTGCGGCACATGAGGCCGAAACTTGGGACTGGGCCGGTCAAGTGAACCGGGCCCAGTTCCAGGGTCTCACATTCTTCCCTCCTTAAAACAATTTCGTTCTCGAAATTAACTCACTTAAGGCTTCAAATTTTGAAAGTATGGAAACATCATATCATTTCCGAGCTTCTAAACAATCCCCATCTCAAAATGCAACCTCACAAGATTTTGGAAAAATCATGGCATCTCAAAACTTAATCCTTTCCATCTATGATTCATAGCAAGTTCTTTTGATCTCTTTCAAAACAAGACTAACCTTCCATCCTTGGATTAAAATGTCATAATTCTTTTCTCCAAGAAATTAATTGCTCTTGATTAATTCCACATAGAAATTTAATCGGTTAAATATAAGTAGGAGAAAGCTTTAGTATCAAATACTCCTCATTTTTTTCCCCCCATAACATAATGATTAATCTTTGTCTTAGGAAAGCCTCAAGCCCCGTTCAAATAGCCAGATTAACAATGTCAGAATTAGGAATAGGAGATCCATGTTAAAACATTTCAGGTCTAAGTCCAACCAAGTAACCATCAATCCGTTAACACTAAATTTAAGATGCTCAAGATTCTCCCAAGAATTGTCAACAATAGAAAAACCCATTGATGAAAATTACATAGCTACCTCCAGATTATTCATAGAACCAACAACATTCTTCTCTACTAGAAGACTAACTCAAGTCTTCCAATAATTCTACTTATCAATACAACTTCATCTTATCATAAGAATAATGTCCAATACCCCCAAATTTAGTTCTTTTTGTAGATGATGTAAGTCAAACTTCTCTCTCTCATAAATAAAAATCAACGTCTTAAGTTTCAATAAGAACATCAATTTTTTTTTTTGGTCAAAATATCAACTGCTCTTGATTAACTGATCTATCATAAGATTAGATCATAAACAATTCTAATCTACTCCTTGTAGAATATTTATCAAAATCAATAGATAACCTTGATTTCTTTCAAACAGATAGAGGGTTGATATTAATTGAAGAAGTTCAAGCTTCAAATTCAAAAGAAAAGAGGTCTACACCAAAATATTCTAGACCGAAGGTCAAGATTGATAGCCCATTAATTCTAGTCTCAAGATGCAAAAAATTTATTTAGCATGACATAAAATTGGAGAACCTAAAATAGTGCAGCGATATCCAAGAATCAGAACATTTGCTTTTCGTTTATCAAAAAAATCTTACTACATAAGGAAATAGATCAATTCTTTTGTTTTTAAAACTTGCCGAATCAAAAAGATAATACTTCTGACCAACTTAAAAAAAATAATTCAGAACACTACGCTTTCGCTGCGCACTCTGATTCAAACCATCAAAATTCTTTGGATTCACTAATAATTTTTTATCAAAATACTACCTTGTATTAAGAAATAAAGAGATCCAAAATTTCAATTTTTACGTAAAGCCCAAAAAGGAATCTTTGATTCTCGTCCCCTAATTTACCTCGAGCACATCCATCTAGATTCACCCTCAAGTTAATTGATGCATTCAAACCATCATATAGGCTAGTTACTATAATTCAAAATTGATTGAATCTTAATTCTCTTATCAGTTCAACTAGAGGATTCTAAGTCAAACTCCAAGTAAAATCAACAAGAAGAATTCTCTCAATGTTCTTCCAAATTAGAAGGCGTTAAATCAATACAAATGAGTAAAACCGACTCAACAATCTCTCCTAAAGTTTTCTTTATCAAGATCTTTAGCATTTATCAAAAATCTTTCATCATAACCATGTAAGCCTCTAAAATTCAAATTCTTTATGCGAATCTAGATTTTATCAGCAACTGCAACAATATTGACAAAAGACCCTAGATCGGCTTAAATCCAAACTTTGAATTGAAGTTTCATATACATGATATAGTCTCCAATAGATAGGAACAAGATTTATTATTTGGATCCAAAGACGATAATTTAAATTACTAATAATTTCACCGAGATGAGTACTTTACAATCTCTAATAAAATTATTTCTTCAAGATTGATAATTATTTCTTAATTCTTTCAAAAACATAAGCTATAAATTTAAGAGAAAAGAGATCTATGCTAAAACATTCCAAATCCAAAATCAGCTAATGCAGGAACCATTAATCCTAGACTTGGGATGCCAGATTTCTCTTTCTCTCTCTCTTTTTTTTCATAGCAAACAGAAGAACCTACTAATAATACGATAATATCCATATCAGTTAAAATCAAAAACACTATTTTTTTCATTGATAACGAAATTCTCCTTAATAAGGAAACCCATCAGAAAATATTTCTCAATCACAGAGTTAATATCGTTGACCATCTTAAAATAATTTAAACAACCAATATTCTCATAATTTACTAAATCACTTCCAATCAAAATCCCTATTTGCATTGTAATTTGAAAAGATCTAAAATTTCAAATTTTAGGTAAAGCCAAAGAATAATTCTACAATTTCATCCCAAATATATTTTCCATCTACATAGGAGTTTCATACATGATCCACATATAGTTTTCAATCCTCGAAGAATATTTCAATGAATAACATCAAATATATATATATATGTATTTAGCCCAAACCTTAAACAACATTTCATATGTGAACCTTAACTTATCACCGAATTAATTAACTTCAAGCTAGAAGTAACATCATAGTACCCGATATCAATCTGAACTTCCAAAATACCTACATTGCACGATAATATTCCATGACTAATACTCTTTCACTTAACTTAGTCAAAATCTAATTAATCATATCTTGGAATACAAATTACTCCACCAAGAGAATTCTCAAAATAGTCTATTCATATTTTGGCTATAAACACAGTTAGCTAGCATTCTGATTTAAGCATCATAAAATTCAGATAAGATAACACAAATTTACCACTAACAAAAGTAAACAAAGATGTTTGTCTTCTTCCCCCATCTCTCAAACTTTTCGACAAATTCTAAGAATCCTAAAAGCTAAGTGTTGCCCAAGGTGACAACCCAAGAGGGGGGTGAATTGGGTCTTTTAAAACTTTTCAACTATTTCTAATCTTTTAGAGTTAATTAAGCTAAGTTGTATGGATGCATAGTGGAATTTAAATTTAGCAAGAGTATGATTCTAATCTAATCAACTATTAAGCAGCGGACTCAATAAAAGATTAGTCTAAGTTTGCCCAAGTATGCAATTCAATACAATGAGTCTTAATGCAGTTATATTGAATGAGACTTGATTAAGTAAATAGAATATGCTTGCAACTAAAGGATGCGCGGAGAAGAGTTAAGCAAGCAATTTATCTAAGTAAGTAAGTGAGTGAGGAAGTTAGATAACAAAGAGCATCACAGACACAACAAAAGTATAGTGGTTCGGTGCATCCCGGCACCTACATCCACTCTCCAAGACCTCTTGGGAATTTCACTATAATCCCTCAGATTACAGCCGGTTGTTTTACAAGCTCACAACCCAACTTGTTGTTTTGCGAGATCACAACGAACTCGGTCGGTTTTCACAGGCTCACCGACTAGAACCAACCGATTGTTTTCACGGGCTCACAATCCAACCCAGTTGGTTTTTTCCGGTTCACCAACCACAACCTTACACCGTTGGTTTTTTCTTTGGCTCACCAACAAACCTTAACACCGTTGGTTTTTTCTTTGGCTCACCAACAAACCTTAACACCGTTTGTTTTTCCTTTGGCTCACCAACAAACCTTAACCCCTTGATTCAATCCCTTGATTGAATCAAGTTACAAGATATTAGACTAAGAATTTAAAGCAAATACAAGCTTCTTAAATAAGCAAATATAGCAAATATAAACAAGTAGAGTAAAGAGAAGAAGCCCTCAAACAAATTTGTAGATGAAGGAACTTGGCTTCTTCTTTACTTGACCCTCTTCTGATTTGGCATGAGGTAGAGGATCACTGAGGCAGCGCACAGTTGGAGAGGAAGCTTTGGGATTCACTTGGATGCTCTTTTTCTCTCTATTTTGCTTTGAATGTCCCTTTTGTGCTTTTGGAAGATTTTTCTTTGAGATCTCTTTCCTAAGTATTCTCTCCCACTTCCATAACTTCTTCCCTAGCTCTCCTCTTGATTTTATAGCTTTGGATGGCTTGGGAACAACAATCTAGCCGTTAGAGACAAAAATAGAGCCGTTGGAGTCAAGAAAAAACTAGCCGTTATGCCTCCCAGCGTGCTGGAGTCGATGTCTAGGCAAGCTTTGTCCCAAGGGAGACAGTTCATCTGTTCGAGGCAAGTGGTTTTTAAGTGGGACCTTTGCAACGCTTCGTGACCCCCCCACTTACCTGGGAGCTTACCTGGTCAACTCAGTTCATTAGACCGGATTGGAGGCTTAGGTGCCCTCTTCAAACCAATTAGGAGCTGTCTAGCAGTTTTAGGGTGAACTTAAGGAATTGATGTGTTTTTCTTTTTAGTGTATGCTTGACTGTACTTGACTGACCAGAGGAGTCTTAGTGTATGCTAGGGTGTCGTTCCAAATCTTTTGAATTAGTACCTTTTGACTCTGAAATAGAGCGTTCTATTAGGACCCTTCGAGCTAAAATCCGCACTTATAAAACCCTAGGATCTGCTTCACCTATCAAGATGGCTGAAGTACAACCCAAGCTGTTAAAGGAGTACTTCACTCCTTCCATTTATACCTCTCCATCTTGTATCCGACTACCTGATACCACTGCTGCTGTACAGTTTGAGATTAAGTCTAGTGTCATCCAAATGCTTCCCTCTTTTTATGGACTTAACAATGAAGACCCATATAAACATTTGGATGAGTTCCTTGAGATCTGCACTACTGTCAAAATTCAGAACTTCACTGATGATGCTCTGAAACTTAGGCTGTTTCCTTTTTCCCTTAAGGATAGAGCTAAACAATGGCTCCATTCATTAGAATCCAATTCTATTCTCTCTTGGGCTCAAATGCAATATGAATTTTTGAAAAAATATTTTCCCATAGGAAGAACGAACCAATTTAGGCGTGCGATCACGAGCTTCTCCCAATCTGACGGAGAAGAATTTCATGAAACCTGGGAAAAATTTAGAGACTTACTCCGAAAATGCCCGCATCATCAAATACCCAAATGGCAATTAGTGCAATGCTTTTATGACGGGTTATCTGAACGAAACCGTCAGATGGTTGATGCTTCGTGTGGGGGAACTTTCATGCTTAAGAGTGAGCATGAGGCATGGCAGATGTTTGAAAACCTTAATGAAAATTCTCTCCACCATGCCTCCTCCGCTCGTCAAGCACCCCCGAGTTCTCAAAGAAAAGGAACCATATATGAAGTTAGCCAGTCCATAGGTCTATCTGACAAAGTAGATGCACTATCCCGCAAGTTGGACCAGCTAATGTCTAGAGAACAGCTTCCAAACTTTTCCCAAGCACAAGTGTGTGCTCTCTGTTCTAGTCCATCTCATACTGTTTTTGAGTGCCCTTCGGCAGCACAATTTCCTGAATTTGTGCAAGAACAAGTAAATGCTGCCCAAGCACAGTCCCGACCGGGTAATGATCCGTATTCTAACACTTATAACCCGGGGTGGCGCAACCATCCAAATTTCTCTTGGAAGCAGCAGACTTCCAATACCTCCCAGCCTTATTCCCAAAACTTTCAACCATTCCAGAATGTTCATCCAAACCGTCCTCCTACTCACTATTCACAATTTCAACATGTCCCTCCTCCAGCACCCCAAAGAAACACAGCCTTTGAGGAGAAAGTGTTGACCTCCCTTCAAGGTTTGGAAACCATTACACAATTGGTGCACTCTCATACGCAATCCATCGCCAAGCTAGAATCCCAAATGGGGCAACTAGCTAATGCACTGAACAAGCGAGAGGAAGGAAAGCTTCCAAGCCAACCAGTGAGTAATCCTAGGGGACAATACATGGCTCAAGAAAATCAACCAAATACAATTCATCATGAACAAGCCAATGCTTTGACTACCCTAAGGAGTGGACGTGTAGTAGACAATACGATTGGGGAAGGAAACAATAAGGAAGGAAAAGAGGAGGAGAGAAATGTATCACATGAAAATCCAAAACCTTCTTCTTCCTCAGTTAGTCCACCTTCGGCCAAAACTCACATCCCGAAGGCTCCATTTCCTGAAGCTCTTAATGCACCCACTCCCTTTGGCAAAAAGGGAACTTCACTAGAGGAGATGATGGAGGTTTTCAAACAAGTCAAAATCAACCTCCCGCTTCTTGATGCTATTAGACAAGTTCCCTCCTATGCCAAATTTCTCAAAGACCTTTGTACCCAAAAGCGAAAATCTAGGACACATGTGCCTAAAAAGGTCTTCCTAACTGAGCAAGTGAGTTCTATTCTCCAACACAACACCCCTCCGAAATTCAAAGATCCTGGTGCTCCCACCATCTCCTGTGTCTTAGGAAATAATTTCATTGATCGAGCACTCTTAGATCTAGGGGCAAGTGTCAATCTTTTACCTTACTCAGTTTATGAGAATCTTGGGTTAGGTGAGTTAATACCAACCTCGGTATCCCTTCAGTTGGCTGATCGATCTGTAAAAATACCACGAGGAATAATTGAAGATGTTCTTGTCAAGGTAGACAAATTCTATTTTCCAGTAGATTTTATCGTCCTTGATATGGAACATGAGCCTAATCCTAAGAAACAAATCCCCGTGATCCTTGGACGCCCCTTTTTAGCTACAGCCAATGCGAGTATAAATTGTAGAACTGGGGTGATGAATATATCCTTTGGGAATATGAAGGTCAAGTTAAATATATTTCGTGCCTCTGATCAACCTGCAAAGGAAGTTGAGTGCTTCCTAATAGACAAAATGGACGATCTTGTAGAAGAAACCCTTCCCTATATTTTGGCAGATAACCCTCTGAAAACATACTTGGCCCATTTTGACTTTGATATAGACAAGACCATAGAAGCAGTCAACTTCCTGCTTAACAATCAGTCTTCCACAAATTTTCTTCCTTGGAGAACCCCGCATGAACCCGGTATGATTTGATAAGGATGCACTGCGTCTGGCTGAAGTCGTTAAACTTAGCGCTTGTTGGGAGGTAACCCAATTCTCGTAGGTTATTTTTGCATATTTTCTTGTCGCATTTTTTTTTATTTTTTTAACAGAATCCCTCATATTACTGATGCAACTACGGTAAAATGCTTCTATCCTCCATATGCATCATATTTTCGTCCAAAATAAAAAATATATAAAACAATAAAAATAATAATATAATATTCAAAAAAAAAATATTGAGGACAATGTCTGATCTAGGTTGGGAGGTAATAGGATTCGAATTTTTAAAGGAATTTTTCGCATTTTCACATTTTTAAGTGAATTTCAAAAAAAAAAAGTGAATTTCAAAAAAAAAAAAAAAAACCTAATTTCTATGCCTTAGTGCTGAAATGATAATCACACAAAGTATATAAAATCTAAAAAGCCCAATGATTAGTCAGGAATAAGTCAATTTGAGTTCTTTTCATTAAAAATTCTTTTAGCGAGTTGTAAGATAATTTTTACTTTGAAATTTCACAACACGTATGGCCTGCACTTCTAAGGGTTAGGTTTAACATGATGTTGTTAAGTCTGGTAGCAACCTTGAGTCCTGATGAATCATACCTATCTAATTCGCTATTTTAAAAAAAAAAAAAAAGAGAAAGAAGCGAATTTAGTCAGGTACATCGAAAAGGGCTACCTATTGTCAAAGGTCAGCAGGCTTGTGATGATGAACCCGAGCATAGGTTCGTAGGGGAGTCTTGATGCCCAACACCTTATGCCATCTGGCGTGGGAGTGTTGACTGAATGCTCGCTACATGGAGGAATCATTACAAGAGTAAAAGTGCATAATTTATTTATAAATACAAAATCAAAAAAAAAAATCAAAATCAAAAAAAAATGAAAGAAAAAGAAAATAATATTGACCTTGAAAAAGACGATAGTGTGAAAGCCGTCGTTGTAAAAATTTGAGTAAACTGGAATATTACAGATAAAGCCCATGAGGTATTAAAGTAAACATCCACAACTCTCGAAATCCTGCAAGATAGGATGATTTTGAATCAGTGATTAAGTCTTATTTGACCAATTCTTGGAAACTACTAGCTTTAGCAGTATTTTGGAGAATCTAAAGCCTTAGCTTGTGTATGGTCCAGACATCACCGAGCACCCAAGTATAAATTAGCCTTACAACTCTCTAACGGAAACTTAATGACTTCAACTTAAGTTGCATCTTGACCTAGGATTTGGGCTGACTTAGTAATAAAACTTTGTGTGCTTTTGAAATTCTTGGCACTTATGCATTTGAAATTAGATTTTATAAAACAATAAAATAAACTGGGTAGAGACCGCAGTTTGTGGGTATCTGAGCCGGAAACCCTCCCGAGACAAAACTCGTCCACTAGGGCCACCTAGGGGTTTAAAGCCTTATTGCATACGGTAAATGCAATCGCGATTCCTGCGAAAGTGAGTTAGTTTTTATTTTGCTCGAGGACTAGCAAAAAGTAGGTTGGGGGGTGTGATAAATGCTAAATAATGCATAAACTAATATCTTATTCATAGCATTTATCATTATTTTAATTCACATATTTTATAAATTTAACTAAAAAAATGTGTTTTCCTTCATCATTGCATTTTAATAAATTATTAAAGGAAATTCGAGTTTTACTTATTTATTTACTGATTAAGCTTAATGTGTGCAGGTCCAGTCCAATAATTCCCAAGTCATCCACTGTGGTTTAATTTCTCCCGCATCTAATTGAGTTCAACCTCTCAAGATTAGTTTCATCCTCTCCACGGTGCACTATTTGAACCCATACCACGACCGTAGGTTGGCAATCATCCCATTTGTGATCAGCCACTCAAAACTCCACACCAAGCCGGCAACCACCCATTTCTCCGCATTCCCTCCACGTCCGAGTACAACACAGATTCGCAAACCATCCGCGTTTAACCCCATCCGAACAACTCCTTCATCTTTTCCGTGATCAACTCCACTTCCCAGCTCCCATGTCCAAAGAACAGAAGCTTCTTCAACCGTGAGATCTTCCCCATTCTCCGCGATCTATCCTCATCTTCCTCTCACCCACAGCGTCCCACGATTATTCCAGCCATCCTAAATCTTCTCAGCATCTTCTTCCCGTATCTTTCCGAGCTTATCCTCTCATCCCAGCGTTCCGGATCACATTCTCCACAACCGGAACAGAGCCGAGACCCAAGGATGATTTCCTTATCCGAACCCCATGAAACAACCAAAGCCACGTCTTCATCTGGATTCTTTCCCAGCCGAGATCCTCTCAGTTCACGCTCGTCCTGGCCAATCGCATATCATCTTCCACCTCCCACCAAATCCCGAGCTTCACGGCATCCAGCTTATCCCCTTCATCACAGAACCAACTCCAAGCTTCATCCCGTTGCAATCAACCTTATCCCAACGTCTCAGCAACCATCCTTTACCGTCCACATCATCCTAAATCCCAGCATCCCCTGTTCCCAATCGGATGAACATTCCAAACAACCACTCCCAGAACCAAGTTCAGATCCCATCTCTCTCCACGTCTGGAAGTTAACAGTCCTCCGAGATCACCTCCACGTTGATTCTCCCACGTCCAGCTTCCATCATCCATGGATAAAGATCAATCCCTCTGCTCCGCGTCATAGATCTTCATCTCAGCCGTACGCATCTATTTCGGGTTCAACTCTATCCACGGATGAATTCATAACACTCCCCTGTTTCACGCGTCTTCATCTCAGACATTATCCCATCCAGCTCCTCCCAGCCAAGATCCTCCCCATTCTCCGCACCATCGCGTGCATCCCAAGCTTCACGGATCAGTGAATCACAGTTCTTCTCGATGGATAAGCTCCCAGCCAACTCATCTTCGCCGGATCTCCTGGTACAGCAAAACAGAACCTGAGTTTATCCTCACAGGTTGTTCAAGCCATCGGGATAGAGCTAGCATCTTCAACGTTAAGCAGAAAGCTCTCAGCCTCATCCTGCAGCCATCCATCTTTATCGCGACGTGAAACAAGGAAGAGAGAGAGAGGATGCCGAGCCTATAAAAGGAGGAGAGTTTTTCCTTGGGAAGGCATTCCTCCTCTTCCCCACTGGGGACTGCTCCCATCCCTTCTTCCCCCATCGGGGGCTGATCCCAACTTTCTTCTCAAGGTGATTTCCCACGGGAGAAGAAGAAATAGGGGAGGGAGTGAGCCGAATCCCATGAGAGAATAAAAAATGAGAGAAAGGAAAGAGAGAGAAGGTTTTTTGGTTATTTTGGGAATAACTTCCCCTAAGAGCTAAGAAGGAGCCGTTCTCAAGGAAATCGCAAGAGGGAGAGATGGGAGCCCGCTGCTGTGCTGCTGCTGCCGTCTCCAACTCCATGCAGGGCTGATCTCTTCTCCAGGGCCGGATGTAGCCCTAACAAAGGGCTAAGGGTTTTATATTTTTGATTTATGTTCTTGGAATTGTATAAACTTCTTTGATCTTAATGAATATTTCTTTAATTCCATATTTGAATTCTGTGATTTTAAATATGATGTTTATACAATTGCTCTTCATGATCACTAAAGTAAATATAAGATAGTCCATGCTAAAGGAAGATGCGATGTGCTGCCACCTTAGATTAGGGTAGACATTTCATGCTAACTAAAGATGGATTATGCCTAAATTACTTTTGTGAATTTTTATTTAAATGCTTATTAGGCTTGTAGCCAATTTGCATGTTTATCCAAGAATAAATTGAAATATAAATAACCCTTGTCTCGATGTTAGTGGTGAATTCCTTGCCCTAGGTTCTCTCAAATTGATATCATTTTAATTGCATTTTTTTTATTGAATTGCTTAGTTTAATAGTCTTCACAAATTCATCCTTTTAAATATTTTTATTTTTAAGAAAAACAACTATACCCCAATCCCTGTGGATCGATACCCGTAATCACTATCCTACTAGATACGTGCTATTGCGTGGTCTTTAAAGTTGACTATCATCTCCCCCTTTTTGATGATGACAAAACTTGGAGTATATGCAATATAAAATATATTGTGTTCTAGAAGTAATGCATAGCTAAGTTGTTTGAAGTAGAAAATATATATCTTTAAAATATACTTCATGATAATGCTTTAGATTTAATCAACTTAACATAATCAACACATAAAGCATTATGAGCATATACTTAGATATTTCTCCCCCTTTTTGACAACATCAAAAAGATAGTGAAACATTAAGCACAAAGATAAGAATACTCAAATATTTCTTTTTCTTATTGTACTCTGATTTGCATGTCAAATTATTGCAAGAATATGAATCATATAACTCAAGGCAATAATGTTAGAAAAAGATTAATGAGCATAGACCAGAGCCAATTAAGATAATTTCAGAGCAGAACACATCGAATGTGATTCCAAAGATAGTTTTCAAATCAAGTGTAGGTGGAATCTTTCTTAAGTTAATTCAAGAAGTACCACAAATGATATTCAAAGAAAGCACGAATGAAAATCCAACCTTTTTCTTTTGCCCAATATATTAAATATATAGCAAGATGAGAGCCATCTAATCAATTTTTTGGAGTATAATATCAAAACTTTTATGCTCGAAAAATATAACATCATGTTGGATCATTAATTCTTAATGACTTCAAAGTTCTTTTATGATATAAAAATATTATGGTACAAATACCAAAATATAAATTCATGCAATTTATGATATATCTTAAAGCATACATAAAATTCAAAGCTTTAAAGGTTCTTTTAGAGCTCTTTTAAAGACTTTCTTTTACTCCGTTAAAGAGAAAAACATCAAAATCAATTAAAAAGAATTGACACATGATAGAAACTCTAAAGTGCAAGCCAATAAGAACTCATTAGTGAATTCCAAAATAGATATATTTTCAAAACAACTTATTTGCCAATTAGGTGCATTTTAAAATCTATAAATTTATCACATGTAGTAGTTACTTTAAGTTTGTGTTCATAAAAGATACTCAAGTAAATTTAGTTTAACACATTATTCTCCCCCTCTTTCATTAAACTAGAGGCTCTTAAGATCAACTGTTTGAATTGTAATTTGGTACATGATTAATGCATAAGATATACTAACCAAATAACAAGCCTCAGGGTGTATCATAAATATTTTCAGATTTAAATTTCAGATGATACATATTGGAGAGTATTAGGATCACTTCTCATTTAGTGTTCTTTCTCTCTCCTTTAGTTATGGATTTATGTGATTAAGTTCCATATGTTCTCTCCCTCTGAAATTTTCTTTCTTCCCCTAAATTGATCATTCTATTTAAGAGTTTATAATTTGAGGATAATGTTCAATAAAATTGTCAATCACAAAAATATATTTTCTATAAGTTTCAGCATATTGCCATAAAGCTCAAGGTTTGAGATAAGACAACTTTTATAGAACTCATCTTAAGATATAAACTTATTATGTAACTAAAGCAAGTCACGCAATATAAGGAGGTTCATCAAAATCAATCCATAAAACATTCAAGATATTCATCAAATGGATGTAGCCTTTTGCATTTAGATTGAATATCTAAAGCTCCCCCTCAAAAGATGCATTCTTCTTTAATCATTCTTTTCTTTGTTGAATTTCAGATTTTGATGATAAGCGTGAATAGAACTAAAATTCTATGATATCGAGAATGTAGAGTGATTTAGAATTATTCAATATTTGTAGCAATTACTCTTTCTAATCCTTCAAGAACAAGTTATGCTTTCTCTTAATTTTTGAGAAAATGTATAGAAATATTAATCAGAAAATGATGTTAGAACCCGCCCATGCCGCTGATATTTCAAAACAAAAATCAGATGGCAGCGGAAGGGGCATGTGCGGGATCGACGTTCATTGCATGAACATCGTTTGATAACCGTTCGTAGATAGGTAAGGATTAAAAACTTTTAATAACTTTAGGAAGATCAGATCTTCACCTTGCGCGGGTAGATGATCACCGCAAACTGATGATGGTGGTTTTTGGATGAAGGTTCGCTTGAAGCCGTTCAAGTGCCCGGCCTCTACGGGTATCCACACGAAGCAGGATCCGATCCAAGCTCTCTATCTCACCGGGGTGCTAGCTCCCTTGCAGAGATAACTTTTGATGGCTGATCTCCTCTCTTTCTTTCAACTCTTGAATGTACTTGAGAGGAGGAAGAAGAAGGTTGAAGAAGAGGAAGAAGAAGAATCCCCACGCAGCCTTCTTTTCTTCCTTGCGTTGGATGAAGGAAGGGAAGGAGAGGAGGCCGCCAACACTTGGAGTTGTTCTTCCTTTGCTTGCAGCCGAACCAAGGGAGGAGAGGGGGTGATGACGGCTGAAGAGAGGAGAGGAAGCACCTTAGGGCGTCAGCCCATGATCCCTCCCTTTTTATAGCCATCTAGGGCTCCTAAATTTTAGGAGCCCTAGACTAGATTCCTTAAGAGGGGGCGCCGGCCCCCTTCTCTCTTCATCCCGCACCAATCAAGAGGAGAGGGGCTCATGCCCCTCTCACTTGGTTAACCTAATCCTCTTCCAATGAGGATTAGGTGCCCTTCTCATGGTTTAGTCCTAATCTAATTAGGATTAACCAAATCACGAATCAATCGGGTTCAATCTATGCTAGTCCTAATCCAATTAGAACTTGAATGAACCATGACTCAATTGAACTCTTCAATCCTAATCCAATTAGGAGTCATGTTGATTCATTAGATTAATAATTAATTAGGACTTAAGGAATCCTAATCCAAATTAGGACATATTTAATTTTAGTCCTAATCCAATTAGGACTCTATTTGAATCCGAAGTCCTAATCTGATTAGGACTCTAGGAATCCTACTCCAAGTAGGAATCCGATTTTAATTCAAAACTCCTAATCTCATTAGGATTGTAGGAATCCTATTCCAAGTAGGAATCCCAGTCCTACTCCAACTAGGATTCCCAGTCCTAATCCAATTAGGACTCTAGGAATCCTACTCGAAGTAGGACTCTTGTTTCAAGTCCAATTAATTAATTCCCTTTGTTCCTTCTTCAACTGAATATCAATCGAATTGATTACTTGTGATTCCTAATCACGATTCAACCATCGGATCGGTCAATACTTCTAGTGTGTGTGACCCCATAGGTTCTACTCTGACTGGTAGTGAGATATATTATGATCTCTATCATAATATCATTGAAAACTCCTTTCAATGGATTGGAACGATTCCAACTCTACTCATTAGGGTTTATCGATCATCGAGATAATCCCTGTGAGTCCCACCATCCACCAGTGACACCTAGCAGCATGTAGTGGCTACCCAGTAGAATAGAATGATGAACCTTTAGGTGCAGTTATCATGTGATACAGTCCTACTATCGTGGATCCCTACAGGACGGAGGTCATGGACAACTCATCAAACCCCATCGTCTGTCATATGTGAAGATTTATTCGACTTAAGTTTGAGAGTGGAAAACTCTTTCTCCACTGTGCATACTGCCCCGGGCGAGGTCTTACGAACTCAGTCTTATAAATCACATAGGATCTCTCCTTATCTATCAAGGTCGATAGATTCCTTATAGGTGCATACCCTACTCCTACAGTGAACTTACTGCAGCCAATCTACACTGCATGGACCCATATGGCTAGAGACCATGTATGTGTGCAGTCAAACTACAATAACCTCACTGTGAGTAGCCGAAGCACCGCAGGTCAAAGGACCAGTCACACTACTGCAACATCAAGCAAGTCACTGACGAGTGGATAGACATCCAAGTGACTTCTTGTATTGGTCACGCTCAGTACCCTTGTTCTCTAACAAGCACCTGCATTATCACTTCAGTGTCCCTACACTGTGGACTCAAGTCTCGTCCATCCAGAAGAAAAGTGATCTGTGCACTGATCGGATCAATTACCGTCCTCATGATGATTCATTGATCAGGAGCATTTAGAAATTAATCACCAATGATACATGGCTCAAATTCTCAACTCTTGGGAATATGTATCATCATCTTATTAATTTCTTGGACGATTCATAGACACATAAATAATATGAATGAAAAAGATGCCTTTTATTTATTCAATAATAAATAGTCAAGTACAAAATTATGTCCCTAGAATTAACAATGTGTCAGCCAGATTGGCTTCTAGGGCATACATCTAACAATCTCCCACTTGCACTAAAGCCAATCAGTCATATATCTAAGCCCCATCTTCTCAAGGTGGGCTTCAGTCTTCTGCTGACTTAGCTGTTTAGTGAACGGGTCTGCCACGTTATCCGCGGAGTCTACTCTCTGCACTTCGACATACTTCTTCTCAACATAGTCGCGTATGAGATGGAAGCGCCGCTCTATATGCTTGGACTTCTGATGAGACCTTGGC
Organism: Phoenix dactylifera; assembly: GCF_051530095.1. Classification (NCBI taxonomy): domain Eukaryota; kingdom Viridiplantae; phylum Streptophyta; class Magnoliopsida; order Arecales; family Arecaceae; genus Phoenix; species Phoenix dactylifera. Next base: position 31,896,148 of record NC_143193.1, on the reverse strand, counting down.
TCCTTAGCAAGAGCTATAGCGCCATTATTATCGCAGTAGAGTGTTATGGCATTCGATGACATTACATCCAATTCCGCAATGAATTTCTTGAACCAGAAGCCTTCCTTAGCAGCTTCAGAGGCGGCGATGTATTCAGCTTCCATAGTAGAATCAGCAATGATCGGTTGTTTAGAACTCTTCCAATTCACCGTACCACCATTGCACAAGAACACATATCCAGATGTTGACTTCCTATCATCGACATCAGTCATGAAGTCTGAATCTGTGTATCCTTCTACCTTCAACTCTGATGATCCTCCAAAAACCAAGAATAAATCTTTAGTTCTTCTCAAGTACTTAAGAATATTCTTCACAGCTGTCCAGTGTTCTTCACCTGGATTTGACTGATATCTGCTTGTGACACTCACAGCAAGAGCTATATCAAGTCGTGTACATAGCATGGCATACATGAGGCTCCCTATTGCTGATGCATAGGGAATCTTGCTCATGCGTTGAATCTCTTCAGATGTGTTGGGGCACATCTTCTTGGAGAGATGAATTCCATGCCTAAGGGGTAAAAGACCCCTTTTGGAGTTTTTCATGCTGAACCTTTTCAGCACTTCCTCTATATATATTTTCTGTGATAGGCCAAGCATCCTTTTAGATCTATCTCTATAGACCTTTATTCCCAAAATATAGGATGCTTCCCCAAGGTCTTTCATGGAGAATTCTTTTGACAACCAGACTTTTACCGAGGTTAGCATGGGAATATCATTCCCTATTAGTAGGATGTCGTCCACGTACAGTACGAGAAATACGACAGTGCTTCCACTAACCTTTTTGTAAACACACGGTTCCTCTTCATTTTTGATGAAATCAAACGTTTTTGTTGCCCAGAGATGGTCACCCAAGAGGGGGGTGAATTGGGTGTTTTAAAATTTTAGTCTAATTAAACAATACACACAAGTGTAGGTGCAAAAATAAAATTGAAGTGGTAAGCACAATCAATCGCAAACACAGAGGTTTATAGTGGTTCGGAGCTTCCACTGCTCCTACATCCACTCCCCAAACACCTTTGGAAATTTTCCACTATAATCGGCGATTACAGTCCGGTAGTTTTTCGAGTGAACTACCCAACTCGTTGTTTTAACTCGGGCTAACAACGAACCCTACAATCTCCCAATTTAAACTAGGCTTGGGACGCCTAACCCTTGTTCCAAGTCCCTTGACTGGAACAAGCACAATGTTCAAGTGTTTTACAAGAATTTAAAAGCTTCTATGAAAGCAAATAAATCGATAAAGAACAACAAAACCGGAAGAACCCTCTTTGCCGTTGAAAGCTTGGATGATGGTGGTTCTTCCGATGTGGATCACGTCGGCTTGAATGCGAGCTTTGATTGCCGAGTGGGAGTGAGTAGATGAGCACGAAATCAGATGAAGAAAGCTTGAATGCACTTGATTTCTCCTCTTGAAAGCACCAACTCCCTTGAGACTCTCTCTCTTTCTTCTCTCTTGAATGCCCTTATGTTTGGTTGGTGAGAAGTATTTTTCATGCATCTAAAAACTCCTTTTTATACTTCTGCAAGCAATAGATCCGTTAGAAACAAAAATATAGCCGTTGGGATTTCAAACAAAATCTGCAAAAATGTGTCAATCGCGTCCCAGGCATTCCGGAGACGTCTCCGCTTGAACGAGAGACGTCTCGGCTGTATAAAAAATCTTTTGACAATGTTGGAGTCGACTCGACACTTTCTGGGGACGACTCCGAAGAAGAACAGCCCGATTTCTTATTTTTCTGTTTTTCTGAGAGAGTCGGCTCGCATGCCTCGGGGGACGTCTCGGGATTTTTGTGCTTTATGCGTGGGGACGACTCCGCGACGTCGGAGACGACTCCGACGTTTTCTCAACGAAAAAACGAGTCCTCTGGAATCCCTGAGAGAGTCGGCTCCACGTCCTTCGGAGACGACTCGCGCGCATCCCTTGAAATCGGCCTTTCTGCCGTCTCTGAGAGAGTCGACTCTGGAAAGCCGGGAGTCGACTCCGACCCTGCGAGATGCCTCGGCAGGTGCTGGGGACGTCTCCAAACGTCCCAGCTTCTTCTCTGCGTGCCAGAGACGTCTCTGGAACAAGCCGGAGACGTCTCGGCTGCCCCTGATCCGTTTTCTTCATCTCAAAAATCTTCAACAAATCCATCGAAAAATATGGGAACATGCCTTGACAATCCTTAACAATATTCTTAGTTAAACACATGAAATGCTCAAGTAAATTGTTAATATAAAGGGAATTATACTCTAGTGTTTTGTATTCATCAAAATTCATTAGGGGGTCAACAATCTTCCCCTTTTTGATGATGACAAAACACTGAGTATATGCAAAATTTAAAATTAAACATATACACAGTATTTGATCAGATGTACAAGTATTGTGTTTTGGTTAGAGCTAGATACAGTATGCATAATTCAATATAGTCAATTGTCAGTTCTATCCTTATGCATAAGCATTGATCTTAGTAGCTCTTTGAGCAATTTTGGCATATCATCTATCACTTTTAGATTTGAATCAAGTTGAAGTGTAAATTGATGAAATATTCATGCTAAAGACAATCAAAAGCCAAATACTTTTGACTCCCCCTTTCTTTTCCAGAAGGACAATTGTCTTTAAGCCAATATTCTTCAATTTTATCTTTTCATTTTGTTGATTCTAATTAAACTTTCAAGTATGAGTGTAAATTTTGCATTTTGCATTCCATATTGGTTCTACTCCCCCTTTTTGTCATCAACAATGCAGGGGACAAATTTTGCTTATTCCCCCAAAACGCGATGCCTATTTGAATGGTTCTACTTCCTTTTTCAGATTTGCACATTAGAATTCAGCATTCATATTAACATGAAACATTCAATGATTTGGGAAGGTGAGTTTTACTCCCCCTTTGTTTTGGAATTCATTTCAGACCATTTAAATTCAATTGTTACAAGTTTTGCTCCCCCTGTTTCATATGCATTGTCAAGTTGTCAAAATGGTGAGATGGTTGCACATTGTCAAGTTTGAACATTCAAGGTATATTATGACATTTCAACATCCATGGCTCATCACAATATTAGAAACATACTCCAAGATTCAAAAAGAAAGTATATGGCATTCATATAGTATTACAACATTTGATGCCATTACAAGGATTGATTGCAAACACAAAAGAAAGAGTTTCATATAAGCCTAGGACTTTACAAAAAGATGATCCCTAGATGTCCACAAAATGTGCCTCACCGGCGAGTACCCTCAATAGCCACAGCAGCAGCATCCACAAACCTATTTATTGCTTCCATTAAACTTCTAAAGTTATCTCCCTGAGACTGATTGAGTGCTCTCACTAATGCTTCAATTTCATGGGTTGCCCTATCAATCCTCCCTCTAAGCTGGGCAGCCACACTGCCCAAATTGCCTTCAGGGCTCGTCAGCTCTTGAAGACTATCCGATATGATCTTCAATTCAGCTTGTATCTCACATGATCTTCTAGTTTGGTTTGATGCCACACAAACCAATTCTGACCCTATAGCTTCCATTTGAGTTCTGATTTCTTTCAACTCTTCTAAGAGTGCTTCATGTGAAGTGCGGATGGGAGCTATCTCAGCAGAAACCACTGATCTCATTTCTTCCCTTATTTGCTGGCACACCATGGATGCTAGGGTGTGCATCTGCTCATCCGACAAGAGAGTCGATCCACAAACTGGAGGAGGAGGCATGGAAGTGGATGGTCCAGCCGAGCTGGAAGGTACATCAGGAAAAGGAAAGCTCTCCATATGATCAGTAAAGGGTATAGGGCTATGTGGAGGAGAGAGGTGGACAGGCTCCTGATGATGGATCTCAGGCTCTACAGTTTGGGATTTTCTTTTACAAACCTTAACCCAAGACCCGTCTTTCTTGTGAAATTCCATCCTATGTAGTGTGCTCTCGTTATAGAAGTCAGTGTTTCTTAAGGGTTTTTCTGGCTCATTTTCAGGGATAGGAACCTTAAAATGCTTGAAAAGTAGGGTAAAGACCATCCCATAAGGTATGCTAAATCTGGAGTACCTATGACAGATTGAAATGTAGTTTAACATGAGCCTAGGAAGATTTAGGGGAATCCCTAACAGGATGTGGTGCATAATGGCCAAATCTCGCTCCGAAACGAAGTCAAAGCGACCGGTTTTTGGGAACAAGACCCTGTTAATTATGCTCAAAAGCAATCTCATTTCAGCATTGAGGTCTTAGGACTTAACAATGTCAAGAGGACCACAGTTGTCTCTACCTAGAATTAAGTTTAAAGCAATCTCTCTTTGGGGATGTGAGGTCGGAGCCTCACCGTACTTAGGTATTTGCAATAAACTAGATAAAATATCCTCATTGACTTCTACCAATGTGCCTCGGACATACCCGGTGTACCCCGAGCTCCCTAAGGCCAAATTACTAAAAACTTCTCTCATTAGGCCAGGATAGGTAGACATGTTTAGGGAACATAGGTGTTCCCAATCTTGGGCACGAAGTCTCTCTCCAATAGAGAATCCCTCACTCGCTAAGAACTGAAAATCTATGTGCCTACCTGTAGTTACTGTGCGATTCGCACAGGAGGGAGTCACGGTTGGCGGAGCAACCGGAGGAGACGGCGCGGAGGGCTCTTTCCTCCGTTCCTCGTCGTTCGCCACCCTAGGACGCCTCCCACCACTACGCCTAGCTTTCTTAGGTGCCATCGATCGGAAATCTAGGGAAATGTGCAGTGATTTTGGTTCGATTTGTGGTGGAGAGAAGATGGATGCTAGGGTTTAGGGTTTTGTTGGGGACGATGGAAAATAGCTCGGGACGGCTCGAGCTATTTCGGCCTATTTAAAAAAACATTCATTCTGTCCCCGAGACGTCTCCGCGACTAATGCGAGACGTCTCACCGGGGGGACGTTTCTGCGATTTGCCAGAGACGTCTCCGGCACAAAAAAAATTTCAGAACGTTTCCAATCTTTTTCCAATTCGTTTTATTCAACCTCAATGATCAGTTTAATTTCTTTTGGCGAATATAAAGTGAGCTTGCTTGTGATCCTTCTCCTTAATAATACATCCTATAAAAGTTTGACAATGATTTTTGAATTATCAATATTGAAATGAGGAATGTTTGACCAAATTTCGAATGCCTATGGAATAGGCTCTGAAAATATCTCTATGAAGAGTCCAAGGGGGATAACTATCCTCCGAAAAGTCAAACAATTCGTCATCTAATTTGATAGATTCATATTTTCACTCATTAGGCACTAGGTTTGCTATATGTGACCTTGAAGTGTATTATTAGTTTGAGTAGCATTCATATGTATCTCTAGAGCATACAAAGCATTGCATATGTTTGAGGAGTTAAATCATTTAAGCTATAGTATTGAAGTCAAATCATGCTTGCATTACAAATTCAATCTACTTGCTAGGATCATACAAGCACAAGGCATTCCTTAAAAAATTTAACCTATCTTTACAAAGGGGCTTTGTAAAGATATCGGCCAATTGATTTTCAGTGCATACATACTCAATCAATACATCATTTTTCAACACATGATCTCTTATAAAGTGATGCCTAATCTCTATGTGTTTTGATTTAGAGTGTTGGACAGGATTTTTTGTTAAATTGATTGCACTTGTATTATCACATCTAATTGGAATATTGTCCATTTTGATACCAAAATCTTCAAGTTGTTGCTTAATCCAAAGAACTTGGGCACAACAGCTTCCGGCTGCAATGTACTCAGCCTCAGCTGTGGACAAGGCAACTGAATTCTGTTTCTTGCTAAACCAAGAAACCAAGTTAGCACCCAAGAATTGACAGGTGCCACTTGTGCTTTTTCTGTCGAGTTTGCACCCGGCAAAATCAGCATCGGAATAAGCAATTAAATTTAAATCAGATTGTTTAGAATACCATAAACCTGCATTAGATGTCCCTACAAGGTATTTGAATATTCTTTTAACAGCTTGTAAGTGTGATTCCTTAGGACATGCTTGGTATCTAGCACACATGCAAACACTGAATAATATGTCTGGTCTACTAGCAGTAAGGTAAAGTAAAGACCCTATCATACCTCTGTACAATTTGCAGTCTACACATTTACCTTTTTCATCTTTGTCAAGCTTGCAACTTGAGCCCATGGGTGTGCTGATTTCCTTTGCATCCTTCATCTTGAACTTCTCCAACAATTCCTTGATGTACTTGGACTGACTGATGAAGATGCCTTCCTCTGATTGTTTTATTTGTAGCCCAAGGAAGAAGTTGAGCTCACCCATCATGCTCATTTCGAATTCTCCCTGCATAAGCTTAGCAAACTCTTGACAAAGACTATCATTAGTAGCACCAAAAATTATATCATCCACATAAATTTGCACAAGCAATAAGTCATTCCCTTTTCTTTTAATGAAGAGTGTTTTATCTACATTTCCTCTTTTAAACTCATTTTCAATTAGGAAATTACTTAATCTTTCATACCACGCCCTAGGGGCTTGCTTAAGTCCATATAATGCTTTATGCAATTTAAAAACATAATCTGGATGTAAGTGGTTTTCAAAACCTGGAGGTTGTTCTACATAAACTTCCTCCATTATATAACCATTTAAAAATGCACTTTTTACATCCATTTGATAGAGTTTGAAATCCATGAAGCATGCATATGCCAAAAGTAGTCTAATAGCCTCTAACCTAGCAACAGGAGCGAAAGTTTCATCAAAATCTATGCCTTCTTCCTGATTGTAGCCTTTGGCTACCAACCTAGCTTTGTTTCTTATTACTATTCCATCTTCATCTAGTTTATTTCTATATACCCACTTGGTGCCTATAATTGAAACATTAGGGGGTCTTTTCATTAGAGTCCAAACTTGATTTCTTTCAAATTGGTTTAATTCCTCTTGCATAGCATTTATCCAATTTTCATCTTTTTCGGCTTCTTCTAGTGATTTAGGCTCTATCTGTGAAACGGATGCAAGATAATTACTAGTGTTTCTTAAAGAGGATCTTGTCCTTACCCCTTGTGAAGGGTCACCAAGGATTAGATCCCTTGGATGACCATGTGCATACCTCCATTCCCTCGGAAGATCTTGATTTCTTGCTGAGGGTTGATCTTCTTCATCTTGCTGAATTATATCTTCTTTGATTTCATCCTCATGTTGTTTGTCTTGTATGGAGAACTCCTTCATTCTGTCTTCAAGTATACCTGCATCACCATCTTCTTCTTTTCTAGAAGAATCTCCATTAGCTTCATCAAAAACAACATGAATGGATTCTTCAACAACGAGAGTTCTCTTGTTGAAGACCCTGTATGCTCTACTAGATGAGGAATAACCTAAAAAGATCCCCTCATCTGATTTAGCACTAAACTTACTTAGATTGTCCTTTCCATTGTTTAAAATAAAGCAGCGACAACCGAAAACATGAAAATAACTTATATTGGGCTTCTTATTTTTCAACAACTCATAAGGTGTTTTCTTTAAAATAGATCTAACTAAAGCACGGTTTAAAATATGGCAGGCAGTATTGATTGCTTCAGCCCAAAAATACTTTGGTAGATCCGATTCGCACAACATGGTACGAGCCATATCTGCTAGTGTACGATTCTTCCTTTCTACCACCCCATTTTGTTGGGGTGTCCTAGGGGCCGAAAAATTGTGATTGATACCGTTTTCTTCACAAAACTTTTCAAAATGCTGATTTTCAAACTCGGTACCATGATCACTCCTAATTGCTTTTAGTTTAAGGTTAAGTTCATTTGAAATCCTATTATGAAACTTGATAAAAGCGGAAAAGGACTCATCTTTGTGGGCAAGAAATGAAACCCATGTAAAACGTGAAAAGTCATCAACAATTACAAGACCAAACTTCTTACCCCCTAGACTAGCAGTTCTAGTGGGTCCAAATAAATCCATGTGAATTAGCTCTAAGGGTTTTGATGTTGAGACTATGTTCTTAGGTTTGAAAGAGCTTCTTGTTTGTTTCCCTAGTTGACATGCAGCACAAATTTTGTTCTTTTCAAAATCTATTTTTGGTAGTCCTTTAACTAGATCTTTTGTAATCAATTTAGAAATTAAATCCATGCTAGCATGTCCTAACCTACGATGCCATAACCAGCTAGTCTCATTGACCTTGGCATCCATGGCTACAAGACATTGGCCATCTTTCATGGTGAGATCATCAAGATCTACCATGTAAACATTTCCAAGCCTATGTCCCATAAGTATGATCTCATTGTCAATTGGACTACTAATTATGCATAGGGAAGATTCAAATGACACTTGAAAGCCCTTGTCACAAAATTGACTTATACTTAATAAATTATGTTTTAATCCATTAACTAACAATACATTGTCAATAAATGAGGAGGGTGATATGGAGATTTTACCAACGCCAATGATTTGACCTTTAGCATTGTCTCCAAATGTGACTACTCCTCCTTCTTTTGATTTCAAGGTGACGAAGAGGCTCTTGTCACCGGTCATATGCCTTGAGCAACCGCTATCAAGATACCACATTCCCTTTTTGCTCCCGGCTGCAAGGCATACCTGCAAAATAATCATGTGAAGCTCTTAGGTACCCAAGTTTTCTTGGGTCCTTCTTGGTTAGTGTAGTTGGTTCCCTTAGGAACCCACATTTTGGTTGTATTTTTACCCTTTACAAATGTGTTCTTATTAGTTTGAATCTTTCTTTGAACACAGGAATAAGCTTTATGTCCACTTTTCTCACAACAAAAGCATGTAGGTTTTTCAGTTTTGACATCTTTTGCTTTTACAAAAAAGTTCTTTAGATATTTTTGTTGTTTGCTAGTTTTGTATCCTAATCCGGCTTTATTAAAAACAGCTCTTTGATTGGATAGAATAAGATTTAATTTTTCCGAGCTATATGTAAATTTCTGCACAATTGGTTTATACATGTGTAGCTCATCCTTAAGGTCCAAATTTTCTTTAGCTAATTCTTCCTTATCATTTTTAAGGGATTCGACATTTTGTGCAAGTGAAGTATTACTATTGAGTAGGAATTTGACTCTTAGATTTAATTCCCTAATAAGTGTACCGTTTCATACTCAATGCTAAGTTCTGAAATTTTATCCTTTAGGTCAATAATGCTATCATTTTCATAACTCTCCTTTTCAATCAATAGGTTTTTAATGTCATCCTTCAGTTTTTGATTGGAGGCCTTTAGTTCTTTATTTTTTACTCCTAACATACTACAATCATTCATGAGTTCTTGGAAAGCTTCATATAACTCTTCTAAAGTAAAATCTGTAGTTGAGCTTTGACATACCTCATTGTCGTCGAATGCCATGAAACACAAATTGGCGGTCTCTTCCTTCTCTTCCTCGGAGGAGGATGTGTCACTATCATCCCAAGTCGCTTTCAACGCCTTCTTCTTCTTCTTTCCATAGTGCTTCTTCTGTTGAGGGCATTCGGAGCAGATGTGTCCCGGTCTCTTGCAATCATAACATATGATTGGGTCTCTTTCTTTTGCTTTTTCCTTTTCCCAATCATTTCTCCCTCCAAACTTCTTTCTTGGAAAGGCCTTCTTTCTTCTTATGAATTTTTTGAACTTCCTTACTATTAAGCCCAAGTCTTCATCTTCACTTTCCTCTTCACTTTCACTGCTTTCTTCTTCACAATTACTTGAAATGGCCTTGAGGGCGATTGTCTTCTTCTTTGGCACATCTTCTTCATTTTGCTTCATTGTGAGCTCATGCGTCATCAATGAGCCCAATAGTTCTTCAAGTGCCAAGGTGTTGAGGTCTTTGGCTTCTACAATCGTCGTGACCTTTGCTTCCCAAATTTTTGGCAAGGACCTGAGAATTTTCCTCACAAGTTCTGAATTAGTGTAAGATTTACCCAAATTCTTTAGACCATTAATTATATCAGTGAAGCGTGTGAACATGCATGAAATAGTTTCGTTGGGTTCCATCTTAAATAATTCATATTTGTGAACTAGAATGTTCATCTTAGACTCCTTGACTTGATTAGTACCCTCGTGGGTAACTTCAAGCCTATCCCATATTTTCTTGGCGGAACTACAGGTGGAGACTCTATTAAACTCATTTACATCTAGAGCACAAAACAATGTATTCATGGCTCTAGCATTGAGTTGAACCATCTTACTATCATTCTCATCCCAATCCTTCTCAAGTTTGGGAACCTGAACGCCATTAACTGTGTGAGATGGTTCGTGTGGTCCTTTGATTATAGCCCTCCACAAGGCATAATCTTGTGCTTGAACAAAAATTCTCATTCTAGTTTTCCAATAGGAATAATTTGTCCCATTGAAAAGTGGAGGTCTATTGGTAGCCTGCCCCTCAGCAGGAACATTGTTGAAGGGTGTTGCCATCTTGATCTTTGGCAAAGACGGTTAGGTCTTCAAGAATACACAGAGCACCCGCTCTGATACCACTTGTTGCCCAGAGATGGTCACCCAAGAGGGGGGTGAATTGGGTGTTTTAAAATTTTAGTCTAATTAAACAATACACACAAGTGTAGGTGCAAAAATAAAATTGAAGTGGTAAGCACAATCAATCGCAAACACAGAGGTTTATAGTGGTTCGGAGCTTCCACTGCTCCTACATCCACTCCCCAAACACCTTTGGGAATTTTTCACTATAATCGGCGATTACAGTCCGGTAGTTTTTCGAGGGAACTACCCAACTCGTTGTTTTAACCCGGGCTAACAACGAACCCTACAATCCCCCAATTTAAACTAGGCTTGGGACGCCTAACCCTTGTTCCAAGTTCCTTGACTGGAACAAGCACAATGTTCAAGTGTTTTACAAGAATTTAAAAGCTTCTATGAAAGCAAATAAATCGATAAAGAACAACAAAACCGGAAGAACCCTCTTTGCCGTTGAAAGCTTGGATGATGGTGGTTCTTCCGATGTGGATCACGTCGGCTTGAATGCGAGCTTTGATTGCCGAGTGGGAGTGAGTAGATGAGCACGAAATCAGATGAAGAAAGCTTGAATGCACTTGATTTCTCCTCTTGAAAGCACCAACTCCCTTGAGACTCTCTCTCTTTCTTCTCTCTTGAATGCCCTTATGTTTGGTTGGTGAGAAGTATTTTTCATGCATCTAAAAACTCCTTTTTATACTTCTGCAAGCAATAGATCCGTTAGAAACAAAAATATAGCCGTTGGGATTTCAAACAAAATCTGCAAAAATGTGTCAGTCGCGTCCCAGGCATTCCGAAGACGTCTCCGCTTGAACGAGAGACGTCTCGGCTGTATAAAAAATCTTTTGACAATGTTGGAGTCGACTCGGCGCTTTCTGGGGACGACTCCGAAGAAGAACAGCCCGATTTCTTGTTTTTCTGTTTTTCTGAGAGAGTCGGCTCGCATGCCTCGGGGGACGTCTCGAGATTTTTGTGCTTTATGCGTGGGGACGACTCCGCGACGTCGGAGACGACTCCGACATTTTCTCAACGAAAAAACGAGTCCTCTAGAATCCCTGAGAGAGTCGGCTCCGCGTCCTTCGGAGACGACTCGCGCGCATCCCTTGAAATCGGCCTTTCTGCCGTCTCTGAGAGAGTCGACTCTGGAAAGCCGGGAGTCGACTCCGACCCTGCAAGACGCCTCGGCAGGTGCTGGGGACGTCTCCAAACGTCCCAGCTTCTTCTCTGCGTGCCAGAGACGTCTCTGGAACAAGCCGGAGACGTCTCGGCTGCCCCTGATCCATTTTCTTCATCTCAAAAATCTTCAACAAATCCATCGAAAAATATGGGAACATGCCTTGACAATCCTTAACAATATTCTTAGTTAAACACCTGAAATGCTCAAGTAAATTGTTAATATAAAGGAAATTATACTCTAGTGTTTTGTATTCATCAAAATCCATTAGGGGGTCAACAGTTTTGATTGCGTCATCGAAACGAGTGTTCCAACTCCGAGATGCTTGCTTTAGTCCATAGATGGACCTTTGCAGCTTGCAGACCTTGTGATCTCCATCACTGGAAGTGAAACCCAAAGGCTGTTCCATATAGATATCTTCATCAAGATATCCATTCAGGAAAGTAGTTTTCACATCCATCTGCCAGATTTCATAATCATGAAATGCTGCAATGGCAAGCAATGTTCGGATGGATTTTAGCATGGCTACAGGTGAAAAGGTCTCCTGATAGTCAATGCCTTCGCGCTGACTATACCCTTTCGCCACAAGCCTTGCCTTATAGGTCTCTACCTCTCCATCCGAACCTATTTTTCTTTTGTAGATCCATTTGCATCCAATAGGTACAATACCTTCTGGTGGGTCTACTAAGGTCCAGACTTGGTTGGAATGCATGGAGTCTAACTCTGACTTCATGGCTTCCAGCCATTTCTCGGAATCGATATCAGATATCGCCTCGTCGTAGGTTTTGGGATCTTGTGTATGATCCCTATCTCCCACTAGGAACATTTTCTCGGTATCCCCTTCTATTATACCTAAGTATCTATCGGAAGGATGGGAGACCCTACTAGATCTACGAGGTGGTCGAGGGACATCGTGTACTGGCTCTGTATGAATGGGTTCAATAGGATCCATGACTCGTTGCTTTTCAGAGACTTTCTCTTCAAGCTCAATTTTCCTCCCACTGCCTCTATCAAGGATAAACTGGTTTTCCAAGAAGATGGCATGACGGCTCACAAACACATTGTGATCCTCTGAGACGTAAAAATTGTATCCTAATGACTCTTTAGGATATCCTATAAAACGAGCACTTATGGTCCTAGCCTCTAGTTTGTCCGCCTGTAGTCTCTTGACGTGGGCCGGACACCTCCAAATCTTGAGATGACCAAGACTTGGTTTCTTACCATGCCATATCTCATACGGTGTGGTAGGAACGGATTTAGAGGAAACTCTATTCAGTAGATATACTGCGGTAAGTAAGGCATCTCCCCAAAGAAACATAGGTAAATTAGTGAAGCTCATCATGGACCTGACCATATCCAATAGGGTCCGATTCCTCCTCTCTGACACCCCGTTGAGTTGAGGTGTACCCGGAGGTGTCCACTGTGAGACTATGCCGTTTTTCTTGAGATAGTCCCGGAATTCTCCACTAAGGTATTCTCCTCCTCGATCTGATCGAAGAGCCTTAAGAGGTTTTCCAGTTTGTTTTTCTACTTCATTCTTGAACTCTTTGAACTTTTCAAAAGATTCAGACTTGTGTCTCATAAGATACACATACCCATACCGTGAATAATCATCGGTAAAGATAATGAAGTACGAATAACGTCCCCTGGCTAGCACATCGAATGGGCCACATACATCTGTATGTACTACGGTAAGTGTTTCAGTGGTCCTCTCCCCATGTCCTACAAAGGGCAATCTAGCCATTTTTCCTTGAAGACAGGACTCGCAAACTGGATATGACTCGGAAGTCAATGAGCCGAGAAGCCCATCTTTATCCATTTTGTTCATCCTATCTTCTCCAATATGGCCAAGTCTGAGGTGCCACAAATATTTTTGGTTTATCCCATCCCTGGATCTCTTGGATCCTTTGGCACTCACTTCTTGCTCGGTAACATTCACAGATACATCCATATGTAAATGATAGAGACTGTCAATCATAAAACCACGTGCAACTATTTTATTTCTGAAATAAATAGAACAGCAGTCTTTGTCAAAAGTAAAAACATGACCTTCCTGTGCTAGACATGAAACAGAAATCAAATTTCTGCTAGCAGCAGGTACATAATAGCAGTCTCTAAGCAATAAACTAAAACCAGACGGTAGTCGCAGATGGTAGGTGCCCACAGCCACAGCAGCAACTTTTGCCCCGTTGCCAACCCGAAGGGTTACCGCACCTTCCGCCAGCCTTCTACTTTCCTTTAGACCCTGCATGGTAGTGCACAAATGAGCACTAGAACCAGAATCTATAACCCAACTAGAAGTAGAAGAAACCGTTAGATTAGTTTCAATTATGAGCAAGTCTATACCTTCTGAAGGTGTGTCACCTTTCTTGTTCTTCAGGCTCTCGAGGTATGAAGGACAGTTTCTCTTCCAGTGGCCGTCGACATTGCAGTGGAAACATTTTCCTTTGTCGTTAGCCTTTTTCTTTTGAACTTCCTTCTTTGGCTTCTTGTCTTTCTTCTGCTTCTTAGCATGCTTCTTTTTCTTCCAAGTAGACTTTCTCTTAGAACCAGAAGTCAACTCAGCAGCAAGGACATTGCCCCTTGAACCTTTCAAGGCTCCCTCAGCAGTTACCAACATGTTTATCAGTTCAGTCTTAGTGCATTCAATCTTATTCATGTGGTAGTTCACTATAAACTGACCAAATGAATCAGAAAGTGACTGTAGGATCAAATCCACTTGCAATTCCTTGTGCATGTTCATTCCGAGCTTCTCAAGCTCCTCTAGGTCCTTGATCATAGTCAGACCGTGATCATGGACAGACTGCCCTTCGCGCATCTTTGTCTTGAAGAGCCTCTTGGACACTTCAAAACGAGCTGTGCGACTCTGCTCACCATACAACTCTTGCAGGTGTGCCAGTATGTCCCTAGCAGTCTTCATATTTTCATGCTGGCATTGGAGTTCATTTGACATGGATGCCATCATATAGCATTTAACTCTAATGTCATCATCCATCCACTTTTGATGCATCTGTCGCTGAACATCAGTAGGACGTGTTGGTAGTGTGGGGCTATCTGAATCGAGTATGTAGCCTATTTTCTCACAGTCCAAAACAATTTTGAGGTTTCTAAGCCAGTCCTTGTAATTGGTTCCGGTCAGTCGGTTGGTCTCAAGAATACGGGTCAAAGGGTTTGAAGCTGACATTGTATCTGCAGAGAGTAAAGATTCTAGTTAGACTTTTGTACTTGATCCTAATCTGTTCTAAGGACTTTTAGAACAAATGTAACTCCCACTATTTTCTCGAATCCCTCACACTCTCCTGGTAGGAAAACGGAAATCCCACATGACTAGGGTTTCTAGTGGGTACTGCGGTCCCACCGATTTACATGCCACCTCACCTAACAGTTATTGGTGACACATAGATTGATGAATGTACAACTCTTGTACAATGCTTCTCAAGCATGTTGCAGTGTAACTTGGTCTCTAAGCCATGAAAACCTCACCTAACAGTTATTGGTCCCATTTCTTAGTTAAGTCAGATCCACCGTATAACCGTAGGAATAAAGTCATCATTGGGTCCTCACCTAACAGTTATTAGTGCCCAACCCCACCTTTACCCTACAACATCTCATGTCTATAGAGAGGTCCAGCCCCCCGATGCAACTTATCCACTGTGTCCAGCCGAGACAAATCAACATCAGAAAGACCTTAGCAGCTCTACTACAGTGGAAGACCTATTGACTTAATATTGGTTAATCAGGTCTTAGTGTTTGCAACTTGAGCTCTTCATAAGAGGTAATCGAACAATTGGCCAGGTAAGCAGGTGGGAGGCTCCTCTTACTCAGAGGGTAAGGTCCTAATTAAGTAACCACCTTTCATGCTTTCCTAGACACCAATTAGATCAATTAATCTAATATGACTTGCTCATGTCGGTTCACTCTCGACTTGATTGAGGAGGTTTTAATTTAGGTCTCAATTGGGTTTGCTACATCACATGTAAACCTATCTACCCGACTCTCATTCACATCACATGCAAACGACACATTGCAGGCAGTTATAATCGCAGCAATAATTAAAGCTAAACTTTAAATAGGTGATGATCATGGATTCTAATTAGGTCGTATTACAAGCACATGCACGTCAATCGATCAACTGGTCTTCAACTCTTGAATTGGTTCCAAGCCTCCTTGATTCGATCCTTGATCAACTCTTGATCCAATCGCCATCAACCGCTTAGATCACCTGTTCATCTCATGCCTTGTCTTCAACTTGATCGTTGACGTACATCACATCACAGAAATACAACCAGATGTAAAATAAAAATAATAATAAATTACATCTCCTTTTAGGAGGCACGCAGGCCTCTCAAAATATCAAATAAGATGCATGCAAGTATCTGAAAAATTACATGACATCACAGATCACATCGCAGGTCATTACATTTGATACCAAAAGGGTTTGAATCCTATGATCATCACCACATGCAGCAATTGTAATTTTCAGATCTGAAAACTAACTGATTATATCATGACATAGGTTGCTGATCATGCTAATCATGATTCTAAACTTTGTAATCTCACTAACAATGTAATTAGAATCATCATCTTATCACATAAAAATCAGCATGCAAAAATTCAGCAATCCTGAAAAATCTGCATGCAGAAATTTTCAGCATGCATGATCATTCAATTTTCAGATCTAATAAGCCTCTAGATAATTAATTCTTACCTTAATCTACGAAGCCTAAGCTCTGATACCACTGTTAGAACCCGCCCATGCCGCTGATATTTCAAAACAAAAATCAGATGGCAGCGGAAGGGGCATGTGCGGGATCGACGTTCATCGCATGAACGTCGTTTGATAACCGTTCGTAGATAGGTAAGGATTAAAAACTTTTAATAACTTTAGGAAGATCAGATCTTCACCTTGCGCGGGTAGATGATCACCGCAAACTGATGATCGTGGTTTTTGGATGAAGGTTCGCTTGAAGCCGTTCAAGTGCCTGGCCTCTACGGGTATCCACACGAAGCAGGATCCGATCCAAGCTCTCTATCTCACCGGGGTGCTAGCTCCCTTGCAGAGATAACTTTTGATGGCTGATCTCCTCTCTTTCTTTCAACTCTTGAATGTACTTGAGAGGAGGAAGAAGAAGGTTGAAGAAGAGGAAGAAGAAGAATCCCCACGCAGCCTTCTTTTCTTCCTTGCGTTGGATGAAGGAAGGGAAGGAGAGGAGGCCGCCAACACTTGGAGTTGTTCTTCCTTTGCTTGCAGCCGAACCAAGGGAGGAGAGGGGGTGATGACGGCTGAAGAGAGGAGAGGAAGCACCTTAGGGCGTCAGCCCATGATCCCTCCCTTTTTATAGCCATCTAGGGCTCCTAAATTTTAGGAGCCCTAGACTAGATTCCTTAAGAGGGGGCGCCGGCCCCCTTCTCTCTTCATCCCGCACCAATCAAGAGGAGAGGGGCTCATGCCCCTCTCACTTGGTTAACATAATCCTCTTCCAATGAGGATTAGGTGCCCTTCTCATGGTTTAGTCCTAATCTAATTAGGATTAACCAAATCATGAATCAATCGGGTTCAATCTATGCTAGTCCTAATCCAATTAGAACTTGAATGAACCATGACTCAATTGAACTCTTCAATCCTAATCCAATTAGGAGTCATGTTGATTCATTAGATTAATAATTAATTAGGACTTAAGGAATCCTAATCCAAATTAGGACATATTTAATTTTAGTCCTAATCCAATTAGGACTCTATTTGCATCCGAAGTCCTAATCTGATTAGGACTCTAGGAATCCTACTCCAAGTAGGAATCCGATTTTAATTCAAAACTCCTAATCTCATTAGGATTGTAGAAATTCTATTCCAAGTAGGAATCCCAGTCCTACTCCAACTAGGATTCCCAGTCCTAATCCAATTAGGACTCTAGGAATCCTACTCGAAGTAGGACTCTTGTTTCAAGTCCAATTAATTAATTCCCTTTGTTCCTTCTTCAACTGAATATCAATCGAATTGATTACTTGTAATTCCTAATCACGATTCAACCATCGGATCGGTCAATACTTCTAGTGTGTGTGACCCCATAGGTTCTACTCTGACTGGTAGTGAGATATATTATGATCTCTATCATAATATCATTGAAAACTCCTTTCAATGGATTGGAACGATTCCAACTCTACTCATTAGGGTTTATCGATCATCGAGATAATCCCTGTGAGTCCCACCATCCACCAGTGACACCTAGCAGCATGTAGTGGCTACCCAGTAGACTAGAATGATGAACCTTTAGGTGCAGTTATCATGTGATACAGTCCTACTATCGTGGATCCCTACAGGACGGAGGTCATGGACAACTCGTCAAACCCCATCGTCTGTCATATGTGAAGTTTTATTCGACTTAAGTTTGAGAGTGGAAAACTCTTTCTCCACTGTGCATACTGCCCCGGCCGAGGTCTTACGAACTCAGTCTTATAAATCACATAGAATCTCTCCTTATCTATCAAGGTCGATAGATTTCTTATAGGTGCATACCCTATTCCTACAGTGAACTTACTGCAGCCAATCTACACTGCATGGACCCATATGGCTAGAGACCATGTATGTGTGCAGTCAAACTACAATAACCTCACTGTGAGTAGCCGAAGCACCGCAGGTCAAAGGACCAGTCACACTACTGCAACATCAAGCAAGTCACTGACGAGTGGATAGACATCCAAGTGACTTCTTGTATTGGTCACGCTCAGTACCCTTGTTCTCTAACAAGCACCTGCATTATCACTTCAGTGTCCCTACACTGTGGACTCAAGTCTCGTCCATCCAGAAGGAAAGTGATCTGTGCACTGATCGGATCAATCACCGTCCTCGTGATGATTCATTGATCAGGAGCATTTAGAAATTAATCACCAATGATACATGGCTCAAATTCTCAACTCTTGGGAATATGTATCATCATCTTATTAATTTCTTGGATGATTCATAGACACATAAATAATATGAATGAAAAAGATACCTTTTATTTATTCAATAATAAATAGTCAAGTACAAAATTATGTCTCTAGAATTAACAATGTGTCAGCCAGATTGGCTTCTAGGGCATACATCTAACAAATGATTCATTTGAAGCTCAATTTCTTTCAAAAGCATTTACATTTTCTTTCTTTTAAGAATCATTTGAGTGAGCTGAAATATTTCTAGCTTTAAGATCATTCACTCTTTTTTTTAAATATATATATATATATATTTTGATGGAAGTCTTTAAGAATGTAGGAGAGAAAAACATATAGATGATCATTGAAGTATGTATATTTATAGAACTCAATTTTTTAATCATAGTTTTTCAGCAATGTATACATGAAGCACAATAAATCTTTTCAATATCAAAATAAAATTATATATTTAAAAATATTTGTTTGCAATCAAGATCATCGAAAGACACATCATTTAGACCAATATTAGTACACTTTAAAGATAAGAAATGATATGTTTCAGATGCGTATCGGGGCAAGCAATCAAAGCATCAGAATTATTCTATTTTTCTTAAATTGTAGTTTTATCTAGAAATTCATCTTGAGTTTAAGCTTTTATACAAAATCAGATTCTGAATTTCATAAAGATTCTCAAGGAGGCTTTCAAAGTTGTAATTTGAGATATGTATCTTCCACATTGTAGCTCATCTTAAATCATTACGATTGAAAACACATATTTCAAACATATTAGAGCATATTCAGAATCTTTATATTTAATGTTGAGTTTTGGTACGAATTAGAACATTATATACCAAATTTAGGCAAGTTGAAGGATAAAACAAAATCAATTCATTTTGCCTAAATAGAGATATCCTTCTCTTCTCCTTTTTACAAATTTATTCAACTTTCAGATTTTAAAGATGATTGTGAACGACAAATCTAAAATTTCTTTTCAATAATACCAAAAAAAAATATTCAATCAAATTATCTAAGCATGGAGCATTACAAAATATTGAGAATCCATAATTTAAAGCATCATGCCTCATGCAAAATATATTATGTGTTAAGTCATGCATTAAAATATTAAGAATAAGCATGTCAAGGATCAAAATCAATTCTTTTCAAATAAACTTTTCCTATTTAAATATAATCTTGCACTGATTTCATCCTTAAGGTGTGTTTCCAAGTGATTAAAACTTGACTTGATTCTTCTTATATACTTTCATTTACTTTGTCATTCATTTCCTCCTTTTTGAATTTCTTTTCTTAACCAATTAAAGAACATTTTGATATTGTTTTTCGTTTTTACTTTCTTATGCTCTATACTCTATTTGCTCCCTATCCGGTGGAGTTGGAAGGGGCACGAGGTACTACCACTAGACTCCCTCTTGTGCCGTCCCTAATATACCCTACACCGAATAGTTGGGTCAAATAGTGCCGGGTACTACCACTAGCCTTTCCATTGGCACCATCCCTATGATGAGCAATATAGAAAGGTTAAAAGATTTACTTCAAACTCCTCCTGTTTAAATGTAATTGATTACGAATTTTATCTCTTCCAAAAAAAATGCTCACACAAGTCTCACAAATGTACCGAATATATTATACTTGTTTTACTTTTTCTTAAGATTGGAGTATTTGCCTTTACTTAGGTTTTTACTTTTCTTGAATAATGTTCATTTTCTTTTCTTTATCTCTTTTTCTTTTTGTTATTCTCAAGTAATTTACATGAAAGAGCAGAATAAAGAAATAATCAAATGTATCAGATAGAGGTATATCATGCAAACAATATTTTCATTATGCTCAAGAATTCATAGCTTCTCACAAGTCATTTTAAATCAAAATTTTAAGCATATACTTGTGTATTTCATGGTTATGATATAGGCAAAGAAATATTTTAGTTTGAGCAAACCATGAAATAATTTCTAAAATCATAAGTCAATTAATACATATATAGACATGATATCAAGAAGTTAGTAATCAATGACTTTAATCATGCCACAATAAGATCTAAGTCATTGACTTTGCTTAGCTAATTTACAAGTGAGGTATTTAGAATTACCAATTCATTTTATATTCTTCAAGTCAAATACCTACTAGATTTCTTATGTGTAAACTTTTGGCTGAAGAAAGTCCCCCTTTCTTGTTTGCATGTGAATGTTTATTGTATCTTATATGGAGGTGTCCTTCAAGTTGAAATCTCTCATTTTCTTGCTTAAGGATCGTGCATCATTAACAAAATCTTTTTCTTTCTTGAAGGAAAGTCAATAGTTTCTTCAAGATACAAAACATATTTCTTAACTAGGTGACTCAACATAAGATATGACAATAATTGAATGTTGAGTCACTTTACTCAAGAGATTGCCTAAATATAAGCAAACACATGTCACTTGAACTAAAGAGATAGTTTCATTAACCAAGATGGTTTAAGGACAAGCATGTGAAGCAATAGGAAGATTCATCAAGGTCAAATCAATTTTTTATTTTCAGAATCAATTTAGCTTAGATTCTATTTACTTAAGATAATTATCAATAAGATATGCTAGCTAAGTTTTAATCAATTTATCTTAAACAGTTGTTTCTATCAAAATTCAGATTATGATTCATTTGTTATCAATAAAATATGATTCATTAGAGTTAGATTGAAGTCTTGCCCAAGTGCACATAATGAGCATACAATTTGGTCTACTAGCTGTATAATTATTCTATCATGCTTCAATACAGCTTTAAAACAATAGATCTACTTTGCTCATCCTTTTCAAATTCTACAAGATGGGGTCATAGACATACCTTCTTTATGCCAAACTTCTATAAGAGTTTTCTTGTGGACTAACTTTGGTCAATGAAGATCCCCTTTCTTGTTTGTCTTAATTTAGAGTTCGAAAGAAAATGTTAATTCATTCATTATACATATTTCAAACTCACTTTGCATGAGCTTAGTAAAATCTCCATATAAATCTTCATTAGTAGAACCAAAAATGATGCCATCAATGTATGCTTTGAGCAAGCAAGATATCACAAATTCTTCTTTTTAATGTATAGATTTATCATTATTACTTTTTTATCAAAAAGTTACTCAAGCTTTTATATCATGCTTTTGATGCTTGTTCTAAATCATATATTGCTTTATCATATTTGTAATGAGTGTTTTCAAATAAGGTGGTTATTTTACATAGATCCTTTTTAATGAAATAACCACATAGGAGTGCATTCTACACATTCATTTGACAGAATATAAAGCTCATAAAGCAAGCAAATGATAATGGTGATCTTTACTTCTAATCATGCAAAAATTTCATCAAGATCTATTTCATCTTTTCTTGATTTAGTCTTTTAGTAGTCATCAATTTTTCTTCATTAAGTGCATTTCTGAAGAACTCAATTTGGTTCTAATTATTAACAAGTTTTCAGATTTCATCGGCAAGATTTCAAATTCTATCTCTTTTTAAAAAAATGATTTAGTTTAACTTGACCAATTATAATCTTGTTCATTCTTAAGTATTTTAGTTTCAGATTGTTATATTTAAGCAAAAAGATTCATCATATACAAATCAAATAATCTGATTTTAGTGTCTTGATGAAAAATCATTAATCTCATAAAGAATAAAATGAATTGATATTTCTACAACTAAAATCTTTTCATTGAATATTCTATATGCATTGCTTGATGAATGATATCCAAGGATAGAAATATCTTTATCAGATTTGGCATTATTTTCATAAGAACATATCAAGCATAATATGTACGACTGAAAAATATGAAAGATATGTAATAGTTCATTTTCTATTTTTCAGAAGATCAAAAGGAGTTTTCATCAAGAATAGATCTAATAGAAACCATATGTATGACAAGCAGTGATGATAGCTTTTAACAAAAGTTATTTAAGCAGATGACTATCATACAATATTGTCTTTTTTATTTCTTCAAGGATTCTATTAACCCTATTTTACTTATGGTGTTCTTGGTGCAGAAACAATTGTATTCAATATTATTTTCTGTTCAAAACTTAACAGAATTTTGGTTTTCAACACTGTGCCATGATACTCTTTATCTTCATTGTTTGAAAACCTTTTTCATTTGAAACACTTTTACAAGATTTACCAAATACAGAAAATACTTTAATTTTATTTGCCAAGAACAAATCCAATGTAAGCTTTTGAAAACTTAGTGATGGAAACAACATCTTTAAATTTAGAAATTGATTCTTGTTTGTTTCTTTAGTTAACATGCATAGCAAACTTTGACCTTGCAGAAGATAATCTAAGTAAACCAATGACAAGGTCTTTTGAAATTAGATCCATACTAGCATAAGTTAATTTTATATGCCAAAAAGAATTCTTTGATCTTAGTATTTATAATGCATATATTTAAAGATATACCAAGTACACATTCTCATGTTTATGATCAATAAAAATAATGCCATGGATAAAAACTCTCAATCAAGCATATAGAGAATTCATAGAGTTATTCTTATTAAATTGATTAATCATTTAGCAACTTATCCAATAGTAAGTAAAGCATACTATAAAATGAAGTGATTTGATTATATTTCCAAAAGTATTTTCTATATCACAAAATTGATCAATACTTGCAATTCATATTTTAATTAAATACCAAAGCAAAAATAATGATGAGATGCAAGGGTTACTGATTTCATTATTATTATTATTATTATTATTTTTTAATTACTTTTCTTAAGTATATTTTAAGTTTCATTTTTTGACGTGTGTCTAGAACACCCATTTGTATGAAAGTTCTATTTGTTCCATGGGTATCTTGGCACACCTACATCTACATCCTCATATTTTTATTTTGGATATCCAAGCTTGCTTGGATCCTTGAGAGTTAGGACATATAGTTCCTTTTGGAACCCAAATTTGTTTAATTGTAATAACTTTACCACTTGATTTAATTATATTAGAACGATAGGTAAAGTTGTTATGCCCATTCTTTTCATGTTTGAAATAAATTATCTTATTTAATGGTTTGCTTGGTGAATTGATAACCTTTTTCTCTAGTGATTTATTGTTAAGTAAAGGAGTCAAGCCAAGTTTTGATTTATCATGAGCAACATATATGCTTTCAAACATCATTTTTAATCTTTCTGAACTTACAGTGAATTTGTTAATAAAAGATTTTAATTGGTAATTTCTTAACTTAAGTTTTGATTTTCTTTAATTAAACTCTGATTTTTTTGAATCAATTATTCTAAATTTAACCTTAAGTTTTCATTTTCAGAATTTAGTTTATCTTGTATTTCATCACTAGAATTTCTTTCTTTTGAAATTTTCAGATTTAGTTTCTTAAGATTTTTATTCTTCATAGCTAATTTTCTACATTCACCATACAAATCATGAAAAGCATTTTGTGGAGTGATTAATTAAAACCCATTTGATTTTGATGAGCTCAAAGCATTTGAGTATATCTTTTGATTACTAATGAATTCAATTGAGTGTTTCAGTGAAAATCCTGTCTAAGTGTCCCAAGACTTGGTTCATAATTTTTGGATAAGTTAAGGAGTCAGTTTGAACCAATGTCTGAGACTCGAGTCGACTCCCGAGTATCACGAGTCGACTCCAAGCGTATCAAGTTCACTGGCACGAGCTCGAGTCGACTCCAGATCAGTACGAGTCGACTCCGACTGAGAACAGACAGAAGAACAGAAAGGATCAACTCAGAACCTGTCAACGAGTCGACTCCTGAAGTGCGCGAGTCGACTCCAATGCTCACCGAGTCGACTCCAAGGAAGTAAGAGTCGACTCCAAGCAGTCACAGACAGAAAAGTCAGAGAGCAGTTTTCGGGTCTGAGATTCGAGTCGACTCCAGTGGAACGCGAGTCGACTCCGATGGTTGACAGGTCGATGTTAGATGTATGCCCTAGAAGCCAATTTGGCTGACACATTGTTGATTCTAGGGACATAATTTTGTACTTGACTATTTATTATTGAATAAATAAAAGGCATCTTTTCATTCATATTATTTATGTGTCTATGAATCGTCCAAGGAATTAATAAGATGATGATACATATTCTCAAGAGTTGAGAATTTAAGCCATGTATCATTGGTGATTAATTTCTAAATGCTCCTGATCAATGGATCATCACGAGGACGGTGATCGATCCGATCAGTGTACAGATCACTTTCCTTCTGGATGGACGAGACTTGAGTCCACAGTGTAGGGACACTGAAGTGATAGTGCAGGTGCTTGTTAGAGAACAAGGATACTGAGCGTGACCAAGACAAGAAGTCACTTGGATGTCTATCCACTCGTCAGTGACTTGCTTGATGTTGCAGTAGTGTGACTGGTCCTTTGACCTGCGGTGCTTCGGCTACTCACAGTGAGGTTATTGTAGTTTGACTGCACACATACATGGTCTCTAGCCATATGGGTCCATGCAGTGTAGATTGGCTGCAGTAAGTTCACTGTAGGAGTAGGGTATGCACCTATAAGGAATCTATCGACCTTGATAGAAGAGGAGTGATCCTATGTGATTTGTTAGACTGAGTTCTAAGACCTTGGCCAGGGCAGTAATATAAAGTGGAAAAAGAGTTTTCCATTAGCGAACTCGAGTCGAATAAATCTTGACATATGACAGACGATGGGGTTTGACGAGTTATCCATGACCTCCGTCCTGTAGGGATCCACGATAGTAGGACTCTATCACATGTTAACTGCACCTAGAGGTTCATCATTCCATTCTGCTGGGTAGCCACTACATGCTGCTAGGTGTCACTGGTAGATGGTGGGACTCATAGGGATTATCTTGATGATCGATAAACCCTAATGAGTTGAGTTGGAATCGTTCCAACCCATTGAAAGGAGTTTTCAATGATATTGAGATAGAGATCACAATATATCTCACTACCAGTCAGAATAGAACCTATGGGGTCACACACACTAGAAGTATTGACCGATCCGATGGTTGAAATCGTGATTAGGAATCACAAGTAATCAATTTGATTGATAAGAAGTTGAAGAAGGAACAAAGGGAATTAATTAATTGGACTTGAAACAAGAGTCCTACTTCGAGTAGGATACCTAGAGTCCTAATTGGATTAGGACTGGGAATCCTAGTTGGAGTAGGACTGGGATTCCTACTTGGAATAGGATTCCTACAATCCTAATGAGATTAGGAATTTTGAATTAAAATTGGATTCCTACTTGGAGTAGGATTCCTAGAAATCCTAATTGGATTAGGACTTCGGATTCAAATAGAGTCCTAATTGGATTAGGACTAAAATTAAATACATCCTAATTGGATTAGGATTCCTTAAGTCTAAATTAATTATTAATCTAATGAATCAACATGACTCCTAATTGGATTAGGATTGAAGAGTTCAATTGAGTCATGGTTCATTCAAGTCCTAATTGGATTAGGACTAGCCTAGATTGGATCCAAATTGGTTCACCCTTGGGCTAAGCCTAATTGGATTAAGGCTAAACCACATTAGGGCCTCCCAATCCTCATTAGATGAGGATTAGGGCAACATGAGAGGGAGGGGCTCACGCCCCTCCTCCTTGGATCTCTTGGTGCGGCAACAAGAGGGGCCGGCGCCCCTTTTGGTAATACATCAAGGGCTCCTAACTTGTAGGAGCCCTAGATGTTATAAAAGGAGGACTCTTGGGGGCTGACCTAATGAATATAGGAATCCCCCTCCTCTCCATCACGTGGCCACCCTCTCCCTCCCTTGGTTCAGCCGCCAGCAAGAAGAAGGGAAAAAGAAGCCATGGCGCCCTCCTCTTCCTCCTTTCCTCCTTCCAACGCAGGGAAAAAAAAGTAGGCTGCAGGGGCCTTGCTTCTTCCTCTTCTTCTTCCTTCTTCTTCCTCCTCTCAAGTACATTCATGAGTTGAAAGAAAGAGAGGAGATCAGCCATCAAAAGTTATCTCTGCAAGGGAGCTAGCACCCCGGTGAGATAGAAAGCTTGGATCGGATCCTGCTTCGTGTGGATACCCGTAGAGGCCGGACGTTTGAACGGCTTCAAGCGAACCCTCTTCCAAAACCACGAATTCAGATTTGCGGTGATCATCTACCCGCGCAAGGTGAAGATTTGATCTTCCTAATAGTTTTAAAAGTTTTAATTCTTACCTAATTACGAAAGGTCTCGAAACAACGTTCATGCGATGAACGTCGAACCCGTGCATGCCGATTCCGCTGCCATCTGAAAAATTT
Organism: Phoenix dactylifera; assembly: GCF_051530095.1. NCBI lineage: Eukaryota > Viridiplantae > Streptophyta > Magnoliopsida > Arecales > Arecaceae > Phoenix > Phoenix dactylifera. The sequence goes on along the minus strand of NC_143193.1, from coordinate 31,869,469 downwards.
TTGAAATATCAGCGGCATGGGCGGGTTCCCAACAGTCGACTCCAAAGAAAGCAAGAGTCGACTCTCAGCGGTACACAAAGAAAAAGTCAGAGAGCATTTTATGGACTCTGAGATTCGAGTCGACTCCCGCAATACGCGAGTCGACTCCAAGACACCGCGACCCCAAGTCAGACAGAAAACCAAGTTACTGCCTCTGAGATTCGAGTCGACTCCCAGACAGCTCGAGTCGACTCCAAGACAGCTTCACGTCAAAAGGCAGAAGACCAACTTTCGGAAACTGAGAGCCGAGTCGACTCCAAGGAAGTTCGAGTCGACTCCAAGACTGGACAAGCCAAAAGACAGAGGATCGGGAGTTCGGGCTCTGAGATTCGAGTCGACTCCCAGGACAGTCGAGTCGACTCGAGTGGACAAAATTCAAAATTGGATCCACGGACTTCAGTGGATGAGCCGACTCCGAAATTGCCAAGTCAGCTCCAGAAGTTGGCGAGTCGACTCCAGGTCAAGACGAGTCGACTCCCAGTCGTGAAGGCAACTTTAATTCAAATTTGGAACAGTTGCCGAGTCGACTCCGGAAAAGCTTGAGTCGACTCCTGCTACAGCCGAGTCGACTCCTGATCGCGCGAGTCGACTCCAACCCACCAACGGTCATATTGTCAGGCTGCGCAGAGTGTGCAGAACGGGCAGAAAAAGCAGTCTAACGGCTAGTTTCCGTGGGGGTTGGCTTAAATAGCCACAGAGGACTGTAGCAAGGCAGAGAACAACCATTCCACTCCAACTAATCAAGCATTCAAGCTCTGCAACGTGCTCTTCAACGAAAAAGAGGAAGATCTGCATTTACTGCTTCCAACTACATCTTCCCAGCAATTAAAGCCTCCTTCTCCTGCATTCAAGTCGACTACTCTTTCAAGAGGAGACCAGAAGTTTAAGAAGCCATTCCTCATCTCCAATCTAAAAGCGTTTGAGGCTTCTTAACTTCATTTATTGTTCATATTGTTTTCATCTGCTTTTTGAGAAGCTCATTTTATGTTTTCTTTCTACAACTTGTATTTACTTGGTTCAATCGGGGATTGAATCAAGGGGATTGAGGTTGGTTGGTGAGCCGAGTTAAAACCAACGTGTGTAAGGGTTTGATTGTGATCCCGGAAAAACAATCGGGGCGGTTTTACTCGGTGAGCCTGGGAAAACCGACCGAGTTCGTTGTGAGCTCGTAAAACAACAAGTTTGGTTGTGAGCTTGGAAAACAACCGGCTGTAATCCAAGGGGGTTATAGTGAATTCCCAAGTGAGACTTGGGGAGTGGACGTAGGAGCAAGGGTTAGCTCCGAACCACTATAAAACCTTGTGTTTGTGTTGGATTGTCTCTCTTCTTCTTCCCCTCACATCACTCACAGCACTTAGCATTAATTAAATAACTTGCAATAGTTTTTAATTAGTCAACCACATCGTTTTAATTATCTAAATTATTTTAAAACCCAATTCACCCCCCCCCTCTTGGGTTGTCTATCTGGGCAACAAGTGGTATCAGAGCCTAAACTCTTCCACCCAAGAGTTAAAAGATCAAAATGACAACCCCATTTGGATCTTCCCACATTGAGGGTCAGTCCACCCAAAGACCCCCTTTCTTTAATGGATCCGACTACTCATACTGGAAGGCTAGGATGAGAATATTCATCCAAGCCCAAGACTATGAGATGTGGACCATTGTAGTAAATGGCCCATACATCCCATCCATATATGTAGAGGGTGTCAAGGTACCCAAACTAGAAAAGGATTGGGATGAACATGACATGAGGAAGGCACAACTAAACTCTAAAGCTATGAATGTGTTTTATTGTGCCTTGGATAGAAATGAATTCAATAGGGTCTCTACTTGCAACTCTGCAAAAGAGATCTGGGATAGACTTGAAGTGACCCATGAGGGCACGAATCAAGTTAAAGAATCCAAAATTAATATATTGGTTCATAAGTATGAACTATTTAAAATGGATTCTAATGAGACAATCACTAGCATGTTCACTAGGTTTACTGACATTGTCAATGGCCTAAAAAGCCTTGGCAAGAGCTATACTAACAGTGATCTTGTCAGGAAAATACTTCGCTGTCTACCAAGGTCATGGGAAGCCAAGGTGACCGCAATCCAAGAAGCTAAAGACTTGAACAAGCTTCCACTTGAAGAGCTCCTTGGATCCCTAATGACTCACGAGCTAACCATGAAGCAACACAGCGAAGAGGAGTCCTCCCACAAGAAAAAGGTAATAGCTCTTAAGTCTACTTCATCTAACAAGAACTTGTCTTGCAGTAGCAGCAGTGACGAAGAAGAGAATGAGGAAGATGATGGTGAGGCTCTTCTTGTGCGCAAGTTCAAGAAATTCATCAACCACAAGAAGTCCTATCATCAAAGGAGAGGCCCCTCAAATTCCTACCGCAAGGACAAAGGTAAGGAAAGGGAAAATGAGGGGATTGGGTGTTACGAGTGCAAGAAGCCGGGTCACATAAGAGCAGAGTGCCCCTTACTGAAGAAGGGGAGTAAGTACAAGAAGAAGAAGGCTCTTGTCACTACACTATCCGACTCCGACTCATCATCCTCCTCATCAGATGATGAACAAGAAGAGAAGGCCAATTTCTGCTTCATGGCCAACGAAAACGAGGTAACTTCCGATACGCATCTTGATTTTTCTTTTGATGAACTTTATGATGCATTTAATGAATTAATGGTAGAATATAAGGCCATAAATCTTAAGAATAAAGAACTAAAAGTAGCTAATCAATCATACCTACATAAATACGATAAATTAGTTAAGGATAAGGATTTAATCATCAAAGAAAATATAGAACTTAAGACAAGCAACCAACTTTTAACTCAAAAGACGAGTACCTTAACTAAAGATAATGAAAAACTAACTAAGGAACTTTCAGAACTTAAAAATCATAAACAAATCTTAAATAAGGATCTCACAAAAGAACTTAATGACCTAAAAGCAGAAAATCAAACTCTAACTAAAGAACTTAACAAATACAAACCCTTAGTTAAAAAATTTACATATAGTTCTGAAAAATTAAACATGATACTTAATAGTCAACGAGCCGTATTTAATAAAGCGGGTTTAGGGTATAAACCAAGAAATAAACAAAAACTTCTTAGTAACTTCTTTGTTAAAGCTGGGGAAACTAAAACTAAAAAAATAACTTGCTTTTGCTGTGGTACTATAGGTCATAAAGCAAATGTGTGTAATTTTAGGAAAAATAAAACAAAAAGGAAAATTAAAAGGGTATGGGTTCCAAAAGAAACCAACTTGACTAACCATGAAGGACCCAAGAAAACTTGGGTACCTAAGATGACATAATTTGCTTGTGTAGGAGTGTCTTGCAGCCAAGGTCAACAAAAACTGCTGGTACTTGGATAGTGGCTGCTCAAGGCACATGACGGGTGACAAAGATCAATTTTTCACCCTTGAAGCTAAGAAGGGAGGTGCTGTGACTTTTGGAGACAACAACCAAGGTCACATCATTGGTATTGGTAAAGTTCAAATCGCCCCTTCTACTTTTATTGATAATGTTAGATATGTTGATGGTCTTAAGCATAACTTGTTAAGCATTAGTCAATTATGTGATAAAGGATATGATGTTATGTTTAAACCATCACTATGCATTATAACAAATCCTAATGATAATAGTTTAGTTTTTAAAGGGATTAGACGTGGAAATGTATATGTTGTAGACCTAGAAGATCTTGCAAAACATAACTAATGTTTAGTTGTTAATGAAACTAAAGATAATGATGCTAGTTGGTTATGGCACCGTAAGTTAGGTTATGCAAGCATGGACACAATAACTAAACTTGTTAAAGGAGATTCCGTGATAGGTTTGCCAAAATTAAAATTTGAAAAGAACAAAATTTGTGAAGCATGTCAATTTGGCAAACAATCTAGGAACTCATTTAAATCCATAAAATGTGTCTCTACTTCTAGACCTCTAGAATTATTACACATGGACCTATTCGGTCCAACTAGAACAACAAGCCTAGGTGGAAATAAATACGGTCTAGTTATTGTTGATGATTACTCTAGGTACACATGGGTCATGTTCCTAGCACATAAGGATCAAACATTTTCTGTTTTTAAGAAGTTCCATAAGGAAGTAACAAATGCTAGAGAGTCTTCAGTCATAGCCATTAGAAGTGACCATGGTACCGAATTCGAAAATCAATTATTTGATGAATTTTGTAGTAAAAAGGGGATAACCCATAATTTCTCAGCACCTAGGACACCACAACAAAATGGAGTTGTGGAAAGGAAGAATAGAACACTAGAGGAAATGGCTAGAACTATGTTATGTGAAATTAACCTCCCTAAGTACTTTTGGGGAGAAGCCATTAATACCTCTTGTCACATATTAAATAGAGTCTTATTAAGACCCATCATAAAGAAAACACCTTATGAACTGTGGAAAAATAGAAAACCAAAAGTTAATTACTTTCATATTTTTGGATGTAGGTGTTTTGTTCATAATAATGGGAAAGATAATCTAGGTAAATTTGACTCTAAATCGGATGAAGGGATATTCTTAGGTTACTCTACAACTAGTAAAGCCTATAGAGTCTTTAATAAAAGAACCTTAGTTATAGAAGAATCTATACATGTTGTATTTGATGACTCTAGTGACATCTCCTCTAGTAAGAAAGTTAATTTTGATGATGATGTTGAAATACTTGAAGAAAAGATAGATGAGATGGGATTACAAGATGATAATCAAAAATTGACTGAAGAAGCATCATCAAGCCAAGAGGCTATTGTGGATCATGGGCTAACTAAAGCTTGGAGGTATGCTCATGGGCATCCTAAGGAGCTAATTCTAGATGATCCATCTCAACCCGTTAGGACTAGAGCTTCACTTAGAAATTTGAATAACCATCTAGCTTTTGTTTCACACTTTGAGCCCAAACATATAGAAGAAGCCGAAAATGATGTAAATTGGATAAATGCAATGCAAGAAGAACTAAACCAATTTACTAGAAACAAAGTGTGGAATCTAGTAGAGAGACCTTCTGAATATCCTATTATAGGTACGAAATGGATATATAAAAATAAACTAGATGAAAATGAAATTGTTATAAGGAATAAGGCTAGACTAGTAGCAAAGGGTTATAATCAAGAAGAAGGTATAGATTTTGATGAAACCTTTGCTCCTGTAGCTAGACTTGAGGCTATTAGACTACTATTAGCATATGCATGCTCTAAGGATTTCAAACTATTTCAAATGGATGTAAAAAGTGCTTTTTTAAATGGGTATATTAATGAGGAGGTATATGTAGAACAACCTCCTGGTTTTGAAAATCATCAATACCCCAATCATGTATATAAACTAAACAAAGCACTTTATGGCTTAAAACAAGCACCTAGAGCATGGTATGAGAGGCTTAGCAAATTTCTATTAGAACATGAATTCTCTAGGGGAAATGTAGACACAACATTATTTCTGAAAAAGCAAAATAAAGATATGTTATTAGTACAGATTTATGTTGATGATATCATTTTCGGTGCTACTAACAATCGCCTCTGCGAAGAGTTTGCTGATTTGATGCAGAGTGAGTTTGAGATGAGCATGATGGGAGAGCTGAACTACTTCCTCGGGCTACAAATCAAACAGTCAGAAGGAGGCATCTTCATCAATCAAGCCAAATATATCAAGGAGATCCTCAAGAAGTTTGATATGGAGGGAAACAAATCAATCAGCACCCCCATGAGCTCATCATGCAAGTTAGACCAAGATGAATCAGGTAAATCTGTAGATCAAAAACTTTATAGAGGTATGATAGGATCTTTACTGTATCTTACTGCAAGTAGACCTGATATTATGTTTAGTGTGTGCATGTGTGCTAGATATCAGGCTAATCCTAAAGAATCACACCTAGCTGCAGTTAAGAGAATTTTTAAATACTTAATAGGAACTAAGAACATAGGGCTATGGTACTCTAAAGAATCTAGCCTAAACTTAATAGGATACACAGATTCAGACTTCGCTGGATGTAAGCTTGATAGAAAAAGTACCAGCGGGTCGTGTCAATTTCTAGGAGAAAATCTTATCTCATGGTTTAGCAAGAAACAAAACTCGGTTGCATTGTCTACTGCTGAAGCTGAATATGTTGTAGCCGGGAGTTGTTGTGCTCAAATCTTATGGATTAAACAACAATTAGAAGATTATGGCATTAAACAAGATAAAATTCCCATTAATTGTGATAATACAAGTGCCATAAATCTAACTAAAAATCCAATTCAACATTCAAGAACTAAACACATTGAGATAAGACATCACTTCATAAGAGATCATGTATTGAATGGTGATGTGACACTCCAATTTGTTTGTACTGATAATCAATTAGCAGATATTTTTACAAAACCCCTATGTGAAGAGAGGTTTAGTGTGCTTAGGAGGGGATTAGGAGTGATTGATCCATCTTAGTGGTAGTTTCCACTAGATTCATTGATTTTGATGATTACAATGTGGTTAAAATAGAGTTCCTTCTCAATGATCATCAAATCAGATCTTAATTAGGTGATTTTCCCTCATTTGGCACGATTATAGCATGATTTTTAGGTGCGTGCCAAGGTTAGAGACGACTCGAGTAAGTTTCAGAGCCGGCTCCTAAGGGGGAGTCGACTCGCGCATTGGCGGGAGTCGACTCGCAAAGATGGCAGCAGAGGGGGAGTCGACTCGTATACTGTCGGGAGTCGACTCGAGGTCCACAGGCGCATAAGGAGAGTCGACTCGCGCATATTCTGGAGTCAGCTCGAGGTCGAGTCGACTCGCGACTCAGTGGAGTCGACTCGCAGTCGGGATCCGACTTTTTAACCCTAGATTTGTCGTTTCGAAAACACTTTTCTTTCAAGCCGCCACTGTTCAAAAAGCCCTAGAGCCGACTCCTAGGTCGTTCCCGATCGTCTCCAAGCCATTTTCCCGTCGATTCTTCGCCGGACATTGAGTTCTCCTCCCTTCCTAGGTCATTCTCGGTCGGTTCCGAGTCTTTTCCGTCGGTCCTTCACCGTCCTCTAGGTTTTTCCTCCCATTTTAGGTCAAAATGCCGCGTAAGACCATAGTTAGGAAGAGGTCCCGACCCGAGGCCGGTCCCGAGCGGCGCTCCAAGGCGCGGCACGATCCCGCGAGGCAACCACCTCCGGCTCGTTCCCCGCCTAGGGCGGTTCCCGCAAGGCCGTTGGCCGGGAAGGCCGTCACCACCGGGAGGTATGTCGACTTCGACTATCTCTCCCGGGAAGGGTTCACCATAGGTGATAGGCTTAGAGCCCAGGGCCTAGAGTACTTCCTCACTTTGGACCTTCCCACATATCCAGGCCTTGTTAGAGAGTTCTATGGTACCGTCCATCGGGGAGATGGAGGTATCGAGGGCACTGTAGCCGGTGTCCCTCTGTTTGTCACGGAGGATCTTATTGCCCACATCCTCCACCTTCCATTAGTAGGGGTGGCTCCCACACACCCTGAGGATAGGGTTGAGGCCCTTACGGCCGTTCTAGGGCATCCACCCCAGTCACCTCTAGACGAGGTATCCGCGAGCTCACTACCGATTGAGGTGCGGATCCTCTTGAGTATTTTGTCTAGGTCCATCTTCCCTAAGACAGGGAGATTTGATTTTGTAAATGAGAGGGACCTAGCTCTTATGTCTTATATTCTTCAGGACACCCCGATCAACTTCTCCAAACTCATCTATAGGTATATGTGTGAGCCCCTAGATAGACCTAGGCTCACCCTCCCATACGGCATGATTTTCACCCTTCTTTTTAGGGAGTACGAGGTTCCCATTCCTGAGGGGGAGCCCTTTCGCGCTTTGCGATGGACTGATCGCACGCGTGCGGGGACCCTACACAGGATGGGGTTTCGGAAGAGAGAGGGGGTATGGGTTAGGAAGTCTACCCTCACCGCTCAGACCACCAGACCTTCACCCAGTCCTGAGCCCGATTCAGACTACCCAGACCTTCCAGACCATCCAGACCTTCCATCCACTCCTCCTGCTCCTACCACCTCCGCCGGACCTTCCTCCTCGGCTCCACCATCCATGGAGGTCCGGATTGATCCTGAGCAGCTCCGGGAGCTGCGACAGGAGATAGTCAGAGATGTGAGGGATGAGCTGCTTCGGGAGCTCTGAGGTGCGGTGCCTGCTCCCACTCCTGCACCCGTATCTTCTCAGTTGGTCCCTTCCTTGACAGCCGTGACTGACATGACGGCTCATGTACGGGAAGAGATCTACAATGTCCGGAGTTTGGTCCAGGCCCAGTTCCACAGCATGAGTGAGGTCACGAGCACCACTCGACAGATGCGAGAGGACATAGGTCGTGACATGCACACCACCACCGAGGGGGCCGAGCGCTTGTCGAATGTGCTCATCGACAAGTTGGACGCACTTCAGACGTCGGTGACTGCGCTTCAGACGTCGGTGACTGAGCTCTCCACTACACATAGCAGAGCCACTACGTCTATTATCACGCAGCTTGGCCATGTTACAGATGCAGTCACCCTTCTCATGGAGCAGAGCCGATTGAGAGGAGGAGCCACATCCACGAGAGGAGGACCCACATCCTCGAGAGGAGGTGCCTCATCCTCGAGGAGGCCATAGATGTTTTTGTGTTTTGTCTTGTTTTACTTTACTTATTGTATGCTCAAATGTACTTACATACAAATTAATACAATGAGTAGCCGCATTTTTCTTCAATTATGTGCCATTTGATGATTGCTTTGTTGTGCCATTGATTATGTGTGATTACCTCCTTTTTGGTATGATGACAAAAAGGGGGAGAAATATGTATAAAATATGTAAAAGGGGAGAAATATGGATGAAATATGTAAAAGAAATCAATGGAAATCAATAAAAAGATAAACTCTTAAAAACACACACAAATTTGTTCTAAGTGGATTCGATACCTCGAGGCTCATTATCTCTCTTTTGGGGCTCCTAATGGAGTAATCTCCAGAATCTATTCAAGGGATATTCGGAGATTAGCTGAATCCTACTCAAGAACAAATTGACAGATTTTCCCTCTAAAAACCAAAATTTCAGTTCAAATACTTCAAAGCATTAAAAGGAAATTCAGAGAATCAAAACATAGTTGAATGCATATGTTGAGGGGGAGAATCTGAATTTTAATCAAGCTAAATCATTAATGACATATAAGCCAAACAATTGTTTGCATAATATGAAGGCTTATATAATTCCAAATGAAAGGGGGAGCTTTAACTCCGAAATTTATTGTTTCACTCCTTTCAAGCTTGGATAAATTGAATTACCAGACATTTGAATTCATTTATGGATTTTATTTCATTATTTATTGAGCAATTCATTTTACATATACTCAAAGTTTTGTCATCATCAAAAAGGGGGAGATTGTGGAGTGATTGATTAAAACCCCATTTGATTTTGATGAGCTCAAAGCATTTGAGTATATCTTTTGATTACTAATGAATTCAATTGAGTGTTTCAGTGAAAATCCTGTCTAAGTGTCCCAAGACTTGGTTCATAATTTTTGGATAAGTTAAGGAGTCAGTTTGAACCAATGTCTGAGACTCGAGTCGACTCCCGAGTATCACGAGTCGACTCCAAGCGTATCAAGTTCACTGGCACGAGCTCGAGTCGACTCCAGATCAGTACGAGTTGACTCCGACTGAGAACAGACAGAAGAACAAAAAGGATCAACTCAGAACCTGTCAACGAGTCGACTCCTGAAGTGCGCGAGTCGACTCCGATGCTCACCGAGTCGACTCCAAGGAAGTAAGAGTCGACTCCAAGCAGTCACAGGCAGAAAAGTCAGAGAGCAGTTTTCGGGTCTGAGATTCGAGTCGACTCCAGTGGAACGCGAGTCGACTCCGATGGTTGACAGGTCGACTCCAAAGAAAGCAAGAGTCGACTCTCAGCGGTACACAAAGAAAAAGTCAGAGAGCATTTTATGGACTCTGAGATTCGAGTCGACTCCCGCAATACGCGAGTCGACTCCAAGACACCGCGACCCCAAGTCAGACAGAAAACCAAGTTACTGCCTCTGAGATTCGAGTCGACTCCCAGACAGCTCGAGTCGACTCCAAGACAGCTTCACGTCAAAAGGCAGAAGACCAACTTTCGGAAACTGAGAGCCGAGTCGACTCCAAGGAAGTTCGAGTCGACTCCAAGACTGGACGAGCCAAAAGACAGAGGATCGGGAGTTCGGGCTCTGAGATTCGAGTCGACTCTCAGGACAGTCGAGTCGACTCGAGTGGACAAAATTCAAAATTGGATCCACGGACTTCAGTGGATGAGCCGACTCCAAAATTGCCAAGTCAGCTCCAGAAGTTGGCGAGTCGACTCCAGGTCAAGACGAGTCGACTCCCAGTCGTGAAGGCAACTTTAATTCAAATTTGGAACAGTTGCCGAGTCGACTCCGGAAAAGCTTGAGTCGACTCCTGCTACAGCCGAGTCGACTCCTGATCGCGCGAGTCGACTCCAACCCACCAACGGTCATATTGTCAGGCTGCGCAGAGTGTGCAGAACGGGCAGAAAAAGCAGTCTAACGGCTAGTTTCCGTGGAGGTTGGCTTAAATAGCCACAGAGGACTGTAGCAAGGCAGAGAACAACCATTCCACTCCAACTAATCAAGCATTCAAGCTCTGCAACGTGCTCTTCAACGAAAAAGAGGAAGATCTGCATTTACTACTTCCAACTACATCTTCCCAGTAATTAAAGCCTCCTTCTCCTGCATTCAAGTCGACTACTCTTTCAAGAGGAGACCAGAAGTTTAAGAAGCCATTCGTCATCCCCAATCTAAAAGCGTTTGAGGCTTCTTAACTTCATTTATTGTTCATATTGTTTTCATCTGCTTTTTGAGAAGCTCATTTTCTGTTTTCTTTCTACAACTTGTATTTACTTGGTTCAATCGGGGATTGAATCAAGGGGATTGAGGTTGGTTGGTGAGCCGAGTTAAAACCAACGTGTGTAAGGGTTTGATTGTGATCCCGAAAAAACAATCGGGGCGGTTCTAGTCGGTGAGCCTGGGAAAACCGACCGAGTTCGTTGTGAGCTCGTAAAACAACAAGTTTGGTTGTGAGCTTGGAAAACAACCGGCTGTAATCCAAGGGGGTTATAGTGAATTCCCAAGTGAGACTTGGGGAGTGGACGTAGGAGCAAGGGTTAGCTCCGAACCACTATAAAACCTTGTGTTTGTGTTGGATTGTCTCTCTTCTTCTTCCCCTCACATCACTCACAGCACTTAGCATTAATTAAATAACTTGCAATAGTTTTTAATTAGTCAACCACATCGTTTTAATTATCTAAATTATTTTAAAACCCAATTCACCCCCCCTCTTGGGTTGTCTATCTGGGCAACATTAATCATTAATAATACATGGCTCAAATTCTCAACTCTTGAGAATATGCATCATCATCTTATTAATTCCTTGGACGATTCATAGACACAATAATAATATGAATGAAAAAGATGCCTTTCATTTATTCAATAATAATAAAGTCAAGTACAAATTATGTCCTAGAATTAATAATGTGTCAGCCAAAATTGGCTTCTAGGGCATACATCTAACACACGCATCGTGACCCCTCCACTTACCTGGGAGCTTACCTGGTCGACTAAGGTTACTAAACCGGATTGGAGGCTTAGGTGTCCTCTTCAAACTAGTTAGGAGCTGTCTAAAATTTTTAGGAAAACATTAGAAATTATTGGGTGATGTTTAATTTTAATTAAATTTTTGTTAAGGTGTTTGTTTAGATCTCTTTAGGTGGTATTTGTACCAATCTAAATAAATAAATAAATAAATAAATAATAAAATTATATATATATATATATATATATATATATATATATATATATATTAGTATATGCTATTGTGGGAGAGAGATAAAATGAATAGATTATTTCGAGTTGAATCAAAAGATAAAAATTTAATTGTTCAAAATTCAAATAATCAAATGGAAGATAATGGTAGTAATCAGGGAGATAATGAATTTCAAGATGACTTACCTATTAGAACGCTTCGTGATTATCTACAACCCACTAGGACCAGTACCCCATCCTGTATGGTTATCCCTACTACTGTGGGAGCTTTTGACATGAAACCAGGAATAATCCAATTACTCCCAAAGTTTCACGGACTTGATTTTGAAAGTCCCTATTTGCACCTGAAAGAATTTGATGAAGTGTGTTCAACACTTCATTTCAATGATGTCACTGAAGAGGTAGTTAAGCTTAAGTTATTTTCTTTTTCTTTAAAGGAAAAAGCTAAGTCATGGTTACACTCCTTAAGGCCTAGGACCATAGCTACCTGGCAAGAAATGACAAAAGAAATTTTAAAGAAATTCTTCCCAACACATAAAACAAACATACTTAGAAGAAATATCATAAACTTTGCACAAAAAGATGGAGAAACGTTTTTTCAGTGTTGGGAAAGATTTAAGGACCTTCTGCTTGCTTGCCCACATCATGGATATGAAATTTGGAGGGTCATTAGTTTTTTTTATGATGGTTTGTCCTCCAATATGAGACAATTTGTAGAAATGATGTGTAATGGTGAATTCATGAGTAAGGAACCAAATAAAGCCTGAGATTATTTTGATCTTTTAGCAGAAAATGCACAAGCTTGGGATACAACAGATAAAAATGAAAAATCTAAAATAGCACCTAATGCAAAAGGAGGAATATATCTTATTAAAGATGATAATGATGTCAATGTAAAAATTGCTAATCTGACTAGGAAGGTTGAAGCCATGGAATTAAGCAAGGCTAATATAGGAAAAGCACAAACTATTGTTGAAAGTATATGTGGAATTTGCGAGAGTAATGCACATGTGACCAAGGATTGTCCTACAATCCCTGCTTTTCAAGAAGTGTTGCATGATCAAGCAAATTTCACCAATACTTATAAAAGACCATTTCCAGAAACATATAATCCTAATTGGTGAAACCATCCTAACTTTAGTTGGAGACATGGACCCACTGCCAATGAATCTCAAGGAAATTCTGTTCCTACTCCTTATGTGCCACCACATAGGAAATCCCTTGAAGATACTTTGCAAACTTTCATTCAAGGGCAGACTCAGATAAATCAGAATACAATGCAATCACTCCAAGAACTTAAAAATTATGTAGGTAGAATTGAGGCTCAACTCAATGTTAGAAAAAAAGGAACATTTCCAGCCCAACCTCAATCTAACCCAATGGGTCAACATGAGGTCCATGAAGCAAGTTCATCCCAACCTAAATTTGAACAAGTTAAGTCTGTCACGACCCTTCATAGCGGAAAAATAATTAACAAAGAAATCCCAACGAAGGATGACAAACCTGAAAAATCTATTGAAAAGAATGATGAAGATGATAATGAACAAGATGAATCAATACCCCATCATAAGATAGTTGCTCCATTTCCTCAGCGCTTGCCTGCAGCTAAAAAGGGAATACCTGACCAAGAAATTCTGGATATCTTTAAACAAGTAAAGATTAACATTCCTTTATTAGATGCCATTAAGCAGATCCCATCTTATGCCAAATTTTTAAAAGATCTTTGTACCATAAAGCGAAAGCTTTATGTACAAAATAAAGCTTTTCTAACTGAACAGGTGAGTGCTATTCTCAAACACAACACCCCACCTAAGTATAATGATCCTGGTTGTCCTACCATATCTTGCATCATAGGAAACTTCCGGATACAACGAGCCCTTCTTGATTTAGGTGCAAGTGTTAACTTACTGCCCTATTCAGTTTATGAACAGTTAGGACTTGGTGAATTAAAACCCACCAAGGTTACTCTCTAACTTGCCGATTGATCTATAAAGATACCAAGAGAAGTAGTCGAGGATATACTTGTCCAAATTGATAAATTCTATTTTCCAGTCGACTTCATAGTATTAGATACATAGCCTATCATGAATTGTACCACTCCAATACTTGTCATCTTAGACCGCCCATTTCTAGCTACTTCCAATGCTTTGATCAACTGTCGAAATGGAATAATGAAAATGTCATTCGGGAATATGACTATAGATTTTAATATATTTAACATTTGCAAACAACTTGATAATGACAACGAAAATGATGAAATTCATAGGGTTAATCTGATCGACTCCATTGTAGAAGATGCTCTTGTCCCATCTCTTTCTTCTGATCCTTTAGAAACATGCCTAACTCATTTTGGAAATACAAATATAAACCAAAACTTTAGAGAAATCAGTGCTTTATTAGATTCAACTCCTTTGTTGAATATGGATAGGTGGAAATCTCCTTTACCATCTAGTGTTCAAGCACCTAAACTTGAGCTAAAACCTTTGCCATCTGAGCTCAAGTACGCATATCTTGGTCAAGAAGAAAATTTTCCTGTGATCATATCATCCCAACTCGAACAAAGTCAAGAATTAAAATTGTTAGAAATTCTCAAAGAGCATAAGGGAGCAATAGGGTGGACAATTGCTGATATCAAGGGAATTAGTCCCTCAATTTGTACTCATAGAATCCACCTAGAAGCGGATGCCAAACCTTCTTGTCAACCTCAACATCGATTGAACCCAAACATGAAGGATGTGGTTAAGGCAGAAGTTCTGAAACTTCTGGATGCGGGTATGATCTACCCAATTTCAGATAGTACATGGGTAAGTCCAACCCAAGTGGTTCCGAAAAAATCTGGTGTTACTGTAGTTAAAAATGCCAACAATGAATTAGTTCCAACTAGGGTCCCCACTAGTTGGCGTGTATGCATTGACTATAGGAAACTTAATTCTGTCACTAGGAAGGATCATTTTTCTCTACCTTTTATTGATCAAATCTTAGAACGGTTGGCAGGTCATAAATTTTATTGCTTCCTAGATGGCTATTCTAGTTACAACTAAATTGCAATTGATCTTGAAGATCAGGAAAAGACCACTTTTACATGTCCTTTTGGCACTTTTGCTTACAAGAGAATGCCATTTGGATTATGTAAAGCTCCTGCAACCTTCCAAAGATGCATGCTCAGTATTTTCTCTGACATGGTTGAGCGCTTTTTGGAAGTCTTTATGGATGATTTTTCGATTTTCGGCTCCTCTTTTGAAAACTATGTGGACCATTTAAGGCTAGTCTTAATTCGGTATGAGGAGAAGAATCTAATCTTAAACTGGGAAAAGTGCCATTTTATGGTAACTAGGAGAATTGTTCTCGGGCATGTCATTTCATCTGAAGGAATTGAAGTAGACAAGGCTAAAATTGACTTAATTGCTAACTTACCCAACCCAAAAACTATCAAAGATATATGCTCATTTTTGGATCATGCAGGATTTTATAGGAGATTCATTAAAGATTTTACCTCAATATCTAAACCCTTATGTAATCTCCTTCAAAAGGAAACCCAATTTGCGTGGTCTGAACAATGTCAAAAAGCTTTTGATAAACTTAAAAGCTTGCTGACCTCTGCTCCCATCATGCAACCACCCGACTGGTCACTTCCTTTTGAAATTATGTGTGATGCTAGTGAATATGCAGTTGGGGTAGTTTTAGGGCAAAGAAAGAAAAGAAAGCCTTATGTTATCTACTATCCAAGTAAGACTTTAAATAGTGCCCAAATGAATTACACCACTACGGAAAAGGAACTACTTGCCGTAGTATTTGCACTAGACAAATTTAGGTCTTACTTGATTGGATCCAAAATCATTATCTACACTAACCACGCTGCCCTTAAGTACCTTCTTTCAAAAAAAGGATGCTAAGGCACGGTTGCTTAGGTGGATCCTTTTACTCCATGATTTTTTTCTAGAAATAAGAGATAAAAAGGGGGTAGAGAACGTAGTAGCTGATCACTTGTCCTGTCTCACTCTTCCAGATTCCATAGACAATTCACCTATTAGAGACACTTTCCCTGATGAGCAACTCTTTGAGATCACGTCATCACCCTGGTTTGCAGACATTGCAAATTTTCTTGTCACAGGTGAACTCTCGATTCATTGGAATAAACAGGACAAAAGAAAATTTCTGACCGAAATAAAAAATTTTTTCTGGGATGATCCTTATCTTTTCAAATACTGCCCAGACCAAATTATTAGGAGATGTGTACCTAATGACGAATTTATTAGTGTCATTTCCTTTTGTTATTCTGAAGCTTGCGGTGGTCATTTCTCTACTAAGAAAATGGCTGCAAAAATTTTACAGTGCGGTTTCTATTGGCCCACCTTGTTCAAAGATTTCCATAACTTTTGCAAAGCTTGCGAGCGTTGTCAAAAGTTAGGTGGGATAACTCGTAGGAATATGATGCCCCTCAACACAATTTTAATTATCGAAATATTTGATTGTTAGGGAATAGATTTTATGGGTCCATTTCCTCCTTCATTCGGAAATTTGTACATTTTAGTAGCTGTAGATTATGTCTCCAAATGGATTGAGGCAATTCCTTGCAAGAATAATGACCATAAAATTGTTTTAAAATTTTTAAAAGAAAACATTCTTTCCAGATTTGGAACGCCTCGAGCCATTATCAGTGATGGGGGTTCACACTTCTGTAATAAGCCTTTTGAGGCTTTAATGCGAAAATATGGGATCAACCCATAAAGTCGCCACCCCTTATCATCCACAAATAAGTGGACAAGTTGAAGTAAACAATCGATCAATTAAGAATATTCTAGAAAAAATGGTTAACCCAAATCGCAAAGACTGGTCTTTGTGTTTAACTGATGCACTTTGGGCTTATCGTACTGCTTTTAAAAGTTCGATTGGTATGTCTCTGTATCGTCTTATTTTTAGTAAACCGTGTCACTTGCCTGTGAAATTGGAGCATAAAGCCTACTGGGCTATTAAGAGATTTAATTTTGATATGGATAAGGCTAGTTCACTATGCAAACTTCAACTTAATGAACTAGAGGAAATCAGGAATGAAGCATATGAGAATGCTTGAATTTATAAGAACAAAATGAAAGTCTTTCATGATAGAAATATTATAAGGAAAATGTTGCTGGTGGTCCAAACCGAGAACGATTGACACGACGGTGTGAACGGGGCTCCGTCTGAGTTGCCTTGGTTGATGTTGGTTGCGCTCCACCTTCCACCGGGAGACCTGTAAACAAGCCTCGCACCACCACTGGGGTAGTGGGGGCCCTCCGACGATCAAGTCAGAGGAGATTGGAGGAGGAGGAGGAGAGATGTTAATCGCAAATGAGAGAATGCTCTGGGAGATGTAGCTTACCCCCCCCCTTCTCCCCCCAGCCGCATATATACCTGGCCGGGGGGTCTCTCAGGGGGGTTCGCCATCGTGGGACACGATGGAGCGGCCACTGACATGGCCGTTACAGGGCGTCGTGGAGCAGCGCTAGGTACGGCCATGACAGGGCGTAGTGGAGTTCCGCTTTGTACGGCTGATACAGGAGATCGTGGAGCAGCATCGGATACAGCCGTTGCAGGGAGTAGTGGAGCAGGAGGCCGCAGCGTGCCTCTGGGGAATAGCCTGTCGTTATCAAGAGATCTCCGACTCGGGGTCGGAGTGCTGGATCAAAGGGCAGCCGACTCGGGGTCGGGCTGCGGAGCCGAAGATATCCGACTCGGGGTCGGAGTGCTGGATCAAGGGGCAGCTGTGGTCTTCCTGGGCGCGCGTGCCGGTCACGTGGAGCATGGTGGCTAAGTTCCCCCGTAACAGTAGCCCCCCACTTCCGAGCCTGGAACCAGAAGGGGAACAGGTGAAGGAAGTGATGTTTCGAGATTGCCGCCATCCCTCGGAGAGGCGCGCGCGCTTCGAGCTCCCCGCCCTTTTTATGGCGTATGGCGGTTGTTGCTGACCTGGCAGTCTGAGGATTTCGGCGGACATCCTTCCTTAATGGTGTCGATTCGCCTTTGGGGCGCAAGCGACCTTTCGGCAGCCAGGCGTCCTCTGGCGTCATCGAGGCGTCACCCGCCTTTCCGCCTATTTAACCGGGGGCCCTCCCCCGTTCGTCTTCCTCTTTACAGACATTTTCGGGTTTCTCCTTTGCGCTGCCGTTGTTGCCGTCGGACTGTTCGCTTGCTTTTTCTTTGACGCTCTCGGAGCCGTTCTTCCTTCTTTTCCGGTGAGTTTTCCCATTCTTCTACTTAGGGCTCTCCATACTTTCTCCTCTTTTACTTGTGTACTCCAGTCGCTCCGGTCTTTCCCCCCTTCTTGTCCCCGTCCTGACCGTAGGCTTATTGGCCATTAGGAATGGGCGAAGTGAGAGCAGACCACATTAAGTCGGAGCTGGTCGCCGAAGACTTAGACAGACTCGTGGCTCGGTACCACCTTCCCGAGGCCTGCAACGTCACGCTCCCGGGGCCTAAGGAGAGGATGTCTCATCCTCCTCCAGGGAAGATCGCCATTAATGAGGGCATCCTCCAGGCCGGGTTCCGCTTTCCCCCTTCGGACTTGGTCGTGCAGGTGCTCCGGGGTTTAAGAGTGGCGCCGACGCAACTGGTGCCGAACTCGTGGCGTGCCCTGACGGTCTTCCAGGTTCTCTGCCGTATGCACGAGATTCCCGCCACTCTGAATGTTTTTTGGGAGTTCTACAGCCTGAGTGGCCACCCCCAGGACAAAGGGTGGTGGTGCTTTGCAGCGCGGCGAGGGTGCGGCCTTGTCAAGGAGGCTCCTACCTCCATTCACGGCTGGAAGGAGCGCTTCTTTTTTGTTGATGTAGATCCCTCTTGGGAAATCAGGGCGACCTGGGAGACGCCGGTGAAGTCTCCGATCGGCCTATCGAGACTGTCAAGGGAGGAATCCGATGGCTTGGCCGCCTTGAAGGGGTTGGTTGCCGAGGGCCAGCTCCCCCCGGCGGCCCGCCTTATTTCCGAGGATACTTTGGTGAATGTCGGTCTGAGCTCGGTCCCCACCGACCGTAAGCCCGCCACCGATTCTTTCTTGACTTTTTTTTTTCCTTCTTTCGTCCCGTTCTTTCCTGTGGTTTCTCCGCCTCCGACTATCCCGTCCTTTTTGCAGAGATCGACGACGTCATGCGGTCGGTGAAGGCAAAGGCTGTTGGTAGGACGTCCCTACTGGAAGCAGTCCAGAGGAGGAAACGAGCTCCTCCGAGCGGGGCCCCACCGGCGAAGAAGTCCCGCAAGGAGGTGCCTCCGACGCCAACCGACGAGTCCGGGCCCGCCGATCAGGGAGACGCCGTGGGCACGGACCGGCAGCTGACGCTGTATCAGCCCTCCGGTGGTAAGATTGCCACCATTCCGGAGGTATCATCTGAGCTTGCTCGAGACGGACGGGTCGGACGTGATCAGTCCCCGGCCCGGCCTTCGACTCAGTCGGCTCCTGATGACTCAAGGAGGGACGCGCCGAGGCCCCGGCCGAGCGGGACCCTATCAATTCCTGGGGTGTCCCCCGCCCCGAGCACAATCAGCAGGACTCTTCTCCAGGCGACGGATAAGGGTAAGGCTGCAGAACCACCATCCGGCTCCGGGGAGAAATCGGGGTCGGCCTTCACTACCGACGGCGCCCGAAATCTCATCGAAACAGTGCTGCTGGAGAAGGACCGTCGGCGGGTCCGGGAGTTGGAGGTCTCTGACGTTGGAGCTGCCAGCTGCGTCTGTCTCATGTCGGTGAGTGTTCTTCTGGCCGCTTTTCACCATTCATCGGCTCTGTTGTTCTCCGCCTGACGCCCTCATTTTTCCTATCTCTTAGCTCGCCCAGTACATGGTCCGTCTGGAGGAGTGCTACAAGGAACAGGCGGGGCTTCTGGTGAAGGCCGAGGACCGGCTGAAAGCAGTGGAAGAGGGAGGCCCGGCTGCGGCGGGCAGGACGACCGAGGACCTCGAGGCGAGGCTCCGGGAGGCCGAAGAGCGGGCAATCGGCTTCGCCGCCCTCGAGAAGCAACTGTTGGAGGCTCAGGAGCAACTCAAGGTTGCCTCGGGCCTCGAAAGCAGGGTTAAGAAGGCGGAGGAACGAAATGAAAAGCTGTCCCGGAAGGTCGCGGGCTATCGAGAGCGGTGGGAGAAGGCCCAGCGGTCTGCTGACAACGCCCGCGACCGAATCCGCTCTTTTGAAGCCAAACTGGGCGAATTGGAGTCGGCCCTGGAGAAGTTACGCGCGAGCGACCGAGAGCTCCATTCGCGCCTGGAAGAAGCTAAGGCCGCTCGCACTGCTGCCGAGGCGAAGCATAAGGAAGCTCAGGCTAATCTGCTGAGGGTCTCCTCCGAGGCTGAAGACCGGATTGTGGCGAAAGTCTTGGAGGCTAAGGCTCAGATTATGGAGCGAGCAGAGGCGGAGCTGGCCGAGAGGAGTGCGGAGATCGGGCGCCAGGCGGTACAGGCTTATCGTCAGTCCGTCGAGTTCGCCAGTGATATGTCGGAGGCGGTACGGGCCTATCGTCAGTCCGACGAGTTCGTCCGTGATATGTCGGAGGCGGTACGGGCCTATCGTCAGTCCGACGAGTTCGTCCGTGACGCATCGGACGCGGGGTCCGAATCCTTCATCTTAGGCTTCGAGGAAGGCCTGGCAAGGGTGTCGGCTAAGTACCCCGAAGTTGACCTGAGCGGGATCTCCCTTCTCGACTCCTCTCCGGCGCCATTGCCTGCTGATTCTCCAACCGCCTCCCTACCCCCTGCGGACGAGCCCGACGCTTCCGACCCGGGGGTCCCTCCAAGCTGACCTTCTGTACCTTTCGTTGTCTTTTTTTGTATGTCGGCATTTTGCCAAATTGTATGGGCCTCGGCCCTGAGACAATGAAAATTAATGCAAGTTGAATGTTTCTTCATCCCGCTTTCATCCTTCCTCTTTTTAGCTCTTGGTTGCGTCTTGCCGACTTCTGATTCCCGAAGTTCTTCCGGCACTAGGCCAGGCATCCGAGGGTTAGACCTCAGGAAATTCTTCCGGCGCTAAGCCAGGCATCCGAGGGTTAGGCCCCAGGAAATTCTTCCGGCGCTAAGCCAGGCATCCGAGGGTTAGGCCTCAGGAAATTCTTCCGGCACTAAGCCAGGCATCCGAGGGTTAAGCCTCAGGAAACTCTTCCGGCGCTGAGCCAGGCATCCGAGGGTTAAGCCTCAGGAAACTCTTCCGGCGCTGAGCCAGGCATCCGAGGGTTAGGCCTCAGGAAATTCTTCCGGCGCTAAGCCAGGCATCCGAGGGTTAGGCGCCGGAAGAAGAAATTCTTCCGGCGCTAAGCCAGGCATCCGAGGGTTAGGCCCCAGAAAATTCTTCCGGCGCTAAGCCAGGCATCCGAGGATTAGGCCTCAGGAAACTCTTCCGGCGCTAAGCTAGGCATCCGAGGGTTAAGCCTCGGGAAATTCTTCCGGCGCTAAGCCAGGCATCCGAGGGTTAAGCCTCAGGAAACTCTTCCGGCGCTAAGACAGGCATCCGAGGGTTAAGCCTCAGAAAACTCTTCCGGCGCTGAGCCAGGCATCCGAGGGCTAGGCCTCACGAAATTCTTCCGCTCGTTGGTCGGCCAAGGCTGGCGCAAGCCGAGGCGACCGGTCAGGGCTTCAGGCTAGTCTGCTCCCGGGATGATCATCGGGTTAGCCTGGCATCCGAGGACCGAGCCTCAGGAAATTCCGCTCGTTGGTCGGCCAAGGCTGGCGCAAGCCGAGGCGACCGGTCGGGGCTTCAGGCTAGTCTGCTCCCGGGATGATCATCGGGTTAGCCTGGCATCCGAGGGCCGAGCCTCGGGAAATTCCGCTCGTTGGTCGGCCAAGGCTGGCGCAAGCCGAGGCGACCGGTCGGGGCTTCAGGCTAGTCTGCTCCCGGGATGACCATCGGGTTAGCCTGGCATCCGAGGGTTGTCAAGCCTCAGGAAATTCCGCTCGTTGGTCGGCCAAGGCTGGCGCAAGCCGAGGCGACCGGTCGGGGCTTCAGGCTAGTCTGCTCCCGGGATGATCATCGGGTTAGCCTGGCATCCGAGGGTTGTCAAGCCTCAGGAAATTCCGCTCGTTGGTCGGCCAAGGCTGGCGCAAGCCGAGGCGACCGGTCGGGGCTTCAGGCTAGTCTGCTCCCGGGATGATCATCGGGTTAGCCTGGCATCCGAGGGCCCAGCCTCGGGAAATTCCGCTCGTTGGTCGGCCAAGGCTGGCGCAAGCCGAGGCGACCGGTCGGGGCTTCAGGCTAGTCTGCTCTCGGGATGATCATCGGGTTAGCCTGGCATCCGAGGGCCCAGCCTCGGGAAATTCCGCTCGTTGGTCGGCCAAGGCTGGCGCAAGCCGAGGCGACCGGTCGGGGCTTCAGGCTAGTCTGCTCCCGGGATGATCATCGGGTTAGCCTGGCATCCGAGGGCCCAGCCTCGGGAAATTCCGCTCGTTGGTCGGCCAAGGCTGGCGCAAGCCGAGGCGACCGGTCGGGGCTTCAGGCTAGTCTGCTCCCGGGATGATCATCGGGTTAGCCTGGCATCCGAGGGCCCAGCCTCGGGAAATTCCGCTCGTTGGTCGGCCAAGGCTGGCGCAAGCCGAGGCGACCGATCGGGGCTTCAGGCTAGTCTGCTCCCGGGATGATCATCGGGTTAGCCTGGCATCCGAGGGCCCAGCCTCGGGAAATTCCGCTCGCTGGTCATGCGCCTGTCGCTTGCCGCCCGACGGGGTTTCTCCGTGGCCAGCTGCGATCGTGTTTCTCCTCTTCTCCAAGCGTTGTCTGGGGAACACCAGAAAGGCATTAAATGCTAATTAATGCGTTACCTGGAAAATCGGATCACCAGTTGCTGCTTGCGAGGAGTGTCAGTTAAGCGGCCGCGATACGCGCGTTCTTCGAGACGGATGCGGCCTGAGCGCGAGCGGAGATACGTGGACCTAGGGGTACCTGCCACCCGGAGTGTCCTGCACAAAGAATGTTGTTAAGGAGAATGACGCTTAGAAAATCGCGGGAAGATACGCCTCGAGAGCCGGAACGGCTCCGGATTCAATGCGCCCGCATTTATGGGAGCCACCCGCATCGGAACGACCGGGGGGCCGCCTTTTGGCTATAAATACAGGTGCAGGTGCGATGGAGTTTGCCAAGCCGGAGGTGTTCAGGTTGCCATGGATCGTGGACCTCCTCTCTGGCGCATGGTGGAGAGATTCCTGCCGAAGGAACGGGAGGCGCGCCCCTCGCAACTTCAGCCAACTAGCCGTTTCATCTGGGATCAACAAGGAGGGTCTCCCCGGCGGAACTCCGCTCTAGGCGTTTCATCCGGGATCACATCTCCCCTCCTTGAAGTTCAGCCTCCCGATTGAGCTCTGCGCCAGACGCTCGATCCGGGGCCGCGCCTCCATATGCTCTTCTCCCTTGTATTCCTTCTCTCCCCTAACACTGGGGAGGACCGGAATATCCCTTGGAGGTGGCGTTCCCCTGGAGGCAGCGGGAGCTTCTTCTGCGGCGGCTCTTTGTCTTCTTCGTGAGACGTCGCTGGTGCCTCCGGTTAGAAGCACCCACTTCTGGTGGGATTGCAGCCGCTTTGGGTTGAGGGTTTGGGATCGCGGATCCTCAGCTCCACGGAGTCTCCACCTCTTCTTTGCTTTCTTTACATCCTAATTCCCCTCTGGGACTTCCTTGTAATCACACGAGCACGCCATTGTAACCAGAAATTATTGAAATGAAAAGGAGTTGTACATTTTTCGAACTGTCTTCCTGGCTTGTCGTTCTATTGGTAATACATCCGCAGGTTAGCGGAGTTCCAACTCCTTGGTATTTCTCGACCATCTAGGGCCTCCAACTGGTAGGAGCCAGGTCGGTTTACCCAACGAACCCTATACGGGCCTTTCCAATTTGGCGCTAGCTTCCCACCTTCCGCGGGTTGAGACGCTTTAGCTCGCCTTAGCACCAGATCTCCGATTCTGAAAAGCTTCGGTCGGACTTTGGAGTTGTAATATCGGGCCACCCTCCGCTGATACATCGCCATCCGAACCTGCGCCATTTCCCTTGCTTCCTCCAAGAGATCCAGGTTCCCTCGGAGTTGCTCCGAATTGGCCTCGGGTCGGTGTGCGGCTACTCGAGGTGAGGGAAGTCCGAGCTCTACGGGGACAACGGCTTCCGTGCCATAGGTTAGGCTGAAAGGCGTCTCCCCGGTAGGGGTCCGATGCGTGGTCCGATACGCCCATAGGACATTCTCGAGTTCCTCGACCCAAGCTTGCCCCGTCCGACCGATTCGCGCTTTGACACCTTGGAGGATTGTCCGATTTGTGACCTCGGCCTCGCCGTTGGTTTGGGGATGCGACACGGATGTGAACCGATGCTCGATCCCGAACTCCTCGCAGAAGTCGCGGAAATGCTTGTTGTCAAACTGTCGACCATTATCCGAGATGAGGACCCGAGGTACCCCAAATCGGACAATGATATTCTTCTTTACGAACTTCCGGACTTGCGCCTCCGTGATAGCGGCCAGTGGCTCTGCCTCCACCCACTTGGTGAAATAGTCGATGGCGACAATCAAAAATTTCCGCTGAGCCGAAGCGACGGGGAATGGTCCGAGGATATCCATTCCCCACTGGGCGAAGGGCCAGGGCGCGGTGATTGGCGCCAAGGGAACAGAGGGGACTCTCTGGACGTTGGCGTGGCGCTGGCAGGCGTCGCATTTCCGCACGTGATCCTTTGAGTCCTCCAACAAGGTCGGCCAATAGTAGCCTTGCCTCATGATCTTATGCGCCAAGGACCTAGCCCCCAAGTGCGATCCGCAGATGCCTTCGTGGACTTCGCTGAGGGCGTAGGCCGCTTCCGAGGGGCGGAGGCACCTTAAGAGGGGGGCGGTGAACGAGGCCCGATACAGCCTCCCTTCATAGAGTACGTAGTGGGCGGACTTCATAACAAGTCGCCGAGCTTGATCTTCATCTTCGGGGAGTATCCCTTCGGCGAGGTAGGCGACGAGCGGGTCCATCCAAGATGGCTCCGGATCAATCGCCATCACCGCTCCGGCCTCGCCGATGCTCGGGGCATCCAGGGTTTCCAGGTAGATCGCCCTCGACAAGTTGTGCGCGTCTGCGTCCACCAAGCGGGACAACCTGTCGGCCCTGGCATTTTCGCTTCTTGGGACCTGCTGGATGTCGACACTGCCGAGGTCGGGAATGAGTGCTTGCACCTTCCGGACGTAATTCTGCATGGTCGGGCTCCGGGCCTCGAACTCCCCTCGGACCTGTCCGACCACCAGCTGGGAGTCGGTGAAGACCTTCAAACGCCGGATGCCGAGCTCCTTGGTGAGTTTGAGTCCCGTGACTAGGGCCTCGTACTCCGCCTCGTTGTTGGTCGCTGGAAATCCGAACCTCAAGGCATACTCGGCTATCACTCCATCGGGACTGGTGAGGACCAGCCCGGCCCCTCCACCTTCAGGGTTCGACGACCCATCAATGTGAAGCGTCCAGATCGGGAGGTCGAGGCTGGGTGTTTCCGGCGGCCTAGGCTCCGCCTCCTGTACAGTGCACTCAGCGATGAAGTCCGCAAGCACCTGGGCCTTAATGGCGGGTCGGGGCTGGTAGCGGATGTCGAACTCACCAAGTTCTACTGCCCACTTTACCAGCCGTCCCGCATTCTCAGGATTGCTGAGGATCTGCCGCAGTGGTTGATCAGTCAAGAGGGTGACAGAATGAGCCTGGAAATAGGGGCGAAGCCTCCTGGTCGCGGTCAGCAGCGCGAAGGCGATCTTTTCAGCCTTCGTATACCGCGTCTCGGCATCCCGCAGGACTCGGCTGATGTAGTACACAGGCTTCTGAAGCTTTGCCTCTTCTCGAACCAGTACTGCGCTGACTGCGGTTGGGGAGACCGCTAGATAGAGGTAGAGCATCTCCCCCTCTTGCGGCTTGGACAGCAGAGGAGGAGACGCCAAGTACTCCTTGAGTTGGTCGAATGCCACTTGACATTCGGCTGTCCAGAGGAAGTCTTTCGGGCGCTTCAACACCTTGAAGAACGGTTGGCAGCGTTCGGCCGATTTTGCCACAAATCGTCCGAGCGCGGCAACCCTTCCAGCGAGCTCCTGGACCTCCTTCACTCTGGTCGGAGGGGACATATCTTGGATGGCCTTGATTTTGTCCGGGTTGGCCTCGATCCCCCGCTGGTTGACAATGAAACCGAGGAACCTCCCGGCCAAAGCACCAAAGGCGCACTTCGCTGGGTTCAGCTTCATGCGAAACTTCCGTAAGGTGGCGAAAGTCTCTTCCAGATCCGCAATGTGCTGGTCCGCATGGCGGCTCTTCACCAGCATATCGTCCACGTACACCTCCATGTTCCGGCCGATCTGCTCCTTGAAGATTTTATTGACGAGGCGCTGGTAAGTGGCGCCAGCATTCTTCAGACCGAAGGGCATTACCTTATAACAGTACAGCCCCCGGTCTGTTATAAAGGCGGTTTTCTCCTCGTTCTGTGGAGCCATCATTATTTGGTTGTAGCCGGAGAAGGCGTCCATGAAAGACAGCAGCTGATATCCGGAAGTCGCGTCGACCAGTTAGTCTATTCGCGGAAGCGGAAAGCTATCCTTGGGACACGCCTTGTTCAGGTCGGTGTAGTCGACGCACATCCTCCACTTCCCGCTCGCCTTCCGGACAAGTACGACATTTGCCAGCCACTCGGGGTAGCTCACCTCCCTTATGAAGCCTGCCTCCAAGAGTTTGTCTACCTCCTGGTCGACCACCCGGATCCGATCCGGGGCACAGTGCCTCTTCTTTTGCTTTACTGGTCGGTGGGTCGGGTCGACGTTGAGGGCGTGAGAAATGACCTCCGGGTCGATCCCAGGTACATCGGCCGCCGACCAGGCAAATACGTCAGCATTGGCTCGGAGGAATTCCACTAACCGGGCCCGAGCTTCCGAGTCGAGATTGGCACCGACCCGGATCATCCGGTCCGGGCGTCCTTCTTCGAGGGGAACTTCGATCACCCCCTCGGCCGGCTCCCCGTGCCGCAAAGTCACCTCGTCTCTGGCGTCAAGGGACTCGACGTTTAGGGCCTCCACGGGCTTCTTCCCTTTGAGAGTTGCTAGGAAACATTGCCGTGCGGTCGGTTGGTCACCTCGGACCTCTCCAATCCCGGCCGCCGTGGGGAACCGCATGAGCAAATGGTATGTAGAGACTACCGCGCGAAGGGCGTTCAGTCCGGGTCGTCCGAGGATTGCGTTGTAGGCCGAGGGAACACGGACGACCAAGAACCCGAGCCGCACCGTGGCTTCTGCGGGTGCGACGCCCGCAGTCACAGGCAACTCAACGACACCTTCGGCCGAGATAGCGTCTCCAGTGAATCCTATGAGGGGGGTGGATGTTTTGTGCAACAGTTGTCGGGACAAGCTCATCTTTTGGAAGGCCTCATAAAACAAAATGTCAGCTGAGCTTCCACTATCCACAAGAACACGCCTTACATCATAATTCGCCATAGTGAGGGAGATCACCATGGCGTCATCATGGGGAGTCTGAACCCCCTTTACATCTTCATCACAAAAAGTGATTACATTTCCGACCCGCTGCCTCTTCGCGACGGCCACCCCTGATGCTTCCGCCGAGCCCCCTGCGTTCCTCACGGGCCGAGAGCAGCCCCCAGTGATGGTGTGGATCACGCCCGCGACGGGCCGATTCTGCTCCCGAGGCTCCCGAGGGGCCGGGTCGGCCGGACGCGGGTCTGCAGGGGGACGTCGGTCGTTTACATATCGGCCGAGACGCCCTCGGCGGATGAGAGCCTCGATCTCGTCCCGAAGCTGGAAGCAGTCTTCGGTGTCGTGGCCGTGGTCCCGGTGGTACTCACAGTACGCCCGAGAGGGCCTCCTCCCAGGGATCTTCTTCATCTGCCTCGGGACCGGGAGGTCCTCCCGCCCCTTGACCTCCATAAGGATCTGGGCCCGGGGAGCTAGGAGTGGGGTGTACCGATTGAAGCGTCGGTGCGGAGAACGAGGGCGTGGGGCGCCGTGGTTCCTCGCTGGTGACGGGCTTCTACGCCGACGCTGAGGCGTCGGGCTTCTCCTCCGGGATGCCTCTTTTCGCCTTTTCTTCCCGAGCTTTAGAGGGGTCTCGGCGGCCTCCTTGCTCCGGTGGGCGGCCGCCTCCTCGGCGTCCGCATACTGGTTCGCCCGAGACAACAGCTCCGGGAAGCTCCGCGGCAGGCGCTTGTCCAGGGAGAAGGTGAGTCTGCCCTTCCGGAAGCCACGCTTCAGGGCTGAGAGAGCCACCTCCTGGCTCAGGTTCCGAACCTCCAGTGTAGCCTTGTTGAAGCGGGTGAGATAATCCCGCAAGCTTTCTCCCTCGTTCTGCTGGACATCGAAGAGGGAGTCGGAGACCAGTCGTCGCCGGCTACTGACGGCGAAATGGCTGATGAAGAGGCGGGTGAACTGGTCGAAGGACTGGATGGAGTTAGCCTCCAGGCCGGCGAACCATGCCCTTGCCGGGCCACGGAGGGTCGCCGGGAAGGCCTTGCAGAGGAGAGGATCCGATGCTCCATGGAGGAGCATAAGAGTCCTGAAACTCTCCACGTGGTCCCGCGGGTCCGCCGCCCCGTCGTAGGGTTCGATCGCCGGCATTTTGAACCCCGGCGGGTTTGGGGTCCGCAGGATCCTCGAGGCAAGCGCCGGCTGGGAGGAGATCTCCAAGTCGGTGAAAGGATCTTTGGAGTGGCCCTTCAGGACCTGGAGTTGTCTGTGGAGGTCGTCCACCCGCCGGTCCAGGGAGCGCGACCGGCGGGTGGGAGACAAGGAGCGGCGTGAGGGGGACCGGCTGGAATGTGGACTCCTCGAGGACTGAGGGGTCTGGGAACGCGCCCGGGTCCGCCTCTCGTACCCCGCGCAGCTCCGATGAGAAGGTCCTGGCAGAATGGACCGTGCTCGAGAGTCCTCCTCTCGCCGGCGCTCCTCTCCATGGGAGAGGAAGGAGCGCGGGTTGTGGGGAACAGGCGAGTGCTCGGGGTGCAGCGGCTCCTGAACCTGCTGCGGCACCCGAGAGATCACACCCTGCAGGTTCTGCACTGCCTCCGCGAGGGTGCGAACCTGCTGGGCTAGCTGGTCGAACTGAGCAGCTTCGACCGTCTGAATGGGAGGTGGGGCGGTGGAGTGTTGCTGAGAGTGCGTTGGGGACGCAGCAGCCTCCCGGCCGGAGGCGCGAGAGGCTCCGCGACCGGAAGCATTGGAAGCTCCACGACCACCTCGCCGTGCCATTGCGATCGTTCTGAGATTCGGCCCTTCCTCTAGCGCCAACTGTTGCTGGTGGTCCAAACCGAGAACGATTGACACGACGGTGTGAACGGGGCTCCGTCTGAGTTGCCTTGGTTGATGTTGGTTGCGCTCCACCTTCCACCGGGAGACCTGCAAACAAGCCTCGCACCACCACTGGGGTAGTGGGGGCCCTCCGACGATCAAGTCAGAGGAGATTGGAGGAGGAGGAGGAGAGATGTTAATCGCAAATGAGAGAATGCTCTGGGAGATGTAGCTTACCCCCCCCCTTCTCCCCCCAGCCGCATATATACCTGGTCGGGGGGTCTCTCAGGGGGGTTCGCCATCGTGGGACACGATGGAGCGGCCACTGACATGGCCGTTACAGGGCGTCGTGGAGCAGCACTAGGTACGGCCATGACAGGGCGTAGTGGAGTTCTGCTTTGTACGGCTGATACAGGAGATCGTGGAGCAGCATCGGATACAGCCGTTGCAGGGAGTAGTGGAGCAGGAGGCCGCAGCGTGCCTCTGGGGAATAGCCTGTCGTTATCAAGAGATCTCCGACTCGGGGTCGGAGTGCTGGATCAAAGGGCAGCCGACTCGGGGTCGGGCTGCGGAGCCGAAGATATCCGACTCGGGGTCGGAGTGCTGGATCAAGGGGCAGCTGTGGTCTTCCTGGGCGCGCGTGCCGGTCACGTGGAGCATGGTGGCTAAGTTCCCCCGTAACAGAAAACATTTGAGCCTTCCCAGAAAGTTCTATTGTATAATTCAAGACTTCATTTATTTTCAGAAAAATTGAGATCTAGGTGGACCGGCCCTTTTATAGTTAAAACTGTTTATCCATATGGAACCGTTGAGATAGAGAATCCAAACACCGGTAATATTTTTAAAGTAAATGGCCAACGTTTGAAGTTATTTTTGGACAACTTTACCCAGAGGTTGAATTGACCAATCTGGAAGATCCTGTTTATCAGGATTGATCTCTATATTTGCTAGAGATGCTCTGTTTGTATCATAATTTGTCTCTCTTTCATTTTCTGTTGATATGACAATTGGTGAGCAACAACAGTGTGCAGTCATTCTATCAGGTAAATTCTAACATTTAGCCTTATTATCCTTCATACAATTATTAATGCCATATTTCATGCATTCATGTTGCAACATTGGGGACAATGTTGAATTTAAGTTGGGAGGAGAGATTACTGTATTTTTTTAATATATATATCATACCAATTGTCATATCTTTCAAAAAAAAAATTAAAAAATATATATAAAATAATAACAAATAATAATAATAATACTAATAATAATAGTAATAATAATAATAACAAACATATATTTTGTTGCATTTAATTACTACTTTAATTTTTCTAAGCAAATAAACATATGCAGCTATTAAGGCAAGGAGCACATTATGACTTATTAGAGACCTATTATTAGAACCCCACACAAGTATTCAATGACAATAGGAAAGCCTCACGAGTTCACTTGTGTTACCTATTTGTTTATTGATCTTATTCGCAAGAGAAGTACGAGTAACCTTGTCCTAAAAGTTCATGATTTGGTTTTCATATAAAGATAGAGTTTGAAATTTTCAGCTAGATCACCTGGGTGCCTTATGTTCTGACCTTGGTTGACCTATAGTCACAATACAATCACGTTACATATATAAAAAAAAAGAGAGAGAAATAATACAGTTTGTCTTCACTGAGTAACCGGGCCTCTTGCCTACAAAGCAGCGAGTGTTCGCGTAAAAAGGTGAAAATGACTGAAATAAGTGACTAGTCTGGCCTCGTGGCGTAGTCTGGTTCGAGTAATTAAGTCTGAGGGGTATTTCACCTAATGCCTTGAGTCAACTGGATCAAGAGTCATTGACCCAAAGCACATGGACCTTACTAGAGCCAATGGAGTTGGACTGTTGTAGTCACTGTGCGAAAAAAAAAAATTAAAATAAATAAACATGAGTGGGTTAGTTAAACTAAAACCAAGTGACTTGTGGATGACCGGTTTGACTCCATTGTTTTAGAACTATGTGTACCTGGGATATCTAGTTGGGATTGATAGCTTCATTTTTATGTGAGAACCATTCTGGACAAATAACATGTGATATTCGAAAAATTTAGTGGGTCGGTGATAGTCAAATTTTAAAGACCATGCAATAGCACGTATCTGGTAGGATAGTGATTACGGATATCGATCCACAGGAATTAGGGTACAGTTGTTTTCTTAAAAATATTTGAAAAAGAGAATTTGTGAAGACTATTGAACTAAATAATTTAATAGGAAATGCAATTAAAATGATAACAGTTTGAGGAAACTTTGGGCAAGGAATTCACCACTAACAAAGCAACAAGGATTAATTGTTTCCTAATTTATTCTTGGATTAACATGCAAATTGGCTACAAGCCTAATAAGCATTCAAAGAAAATCTCACAAAAGTAATTTAGGAACATCCATCTTTGGTTGGCATGAAATGTCTACCCTAAACTAATGTGGCAGAACACTGCATCTTCCCTAAGCATGGGTGATCTTTTATTAACTTAGTGATCATGAAGAACAGCTGTATAAACTTCACATTTAAAATCACAGAAATTAAATGTGAGATAAAAGAGGATATCCATTAAAAACACTAAGTTCATACAACCCCAAGAATAGAAATAAAAAAAATACAAAACCCTTATCCTTTTGTTCGGGCTGCATCCAGCCCTAGTGCAGAGCTCAGCCTTCCATGGAGAATTGAACAGCCGCAGCAGTGAAGAAGGCTTCCATCGCGACCAGCTCTTCTTTCTTTCTTCCTCTGGTGACTCCCATCGAAAACTCCCTCTCAGCACTTCATTATTTTTTTATATGGGAAGTTATTCCCGAAATGCCAAAACTTCTCTCCCTCCTTCTATTTCTGTAGGAAGTCGGCCTCTCCAAGCTTCATAGGATCAACCCTGGTGGGGAAGAGGAGGAATGCCTCTAGCCTTCATGCATCGACTCCCTTTTATAGCCTGCCCACTTCTCTTTCCTCCCCTCTTTCGAATCAAAGATAAGGATGCAGAGGATGGCGTGGATGCTCACGGCTAAGAGAAGATGATCCGGAAGCAGGGGAGATGAAGATGAATTGCGGATGAAAAGGGATAAGGATGTAGGGGATTGGAGCTTATCCAGAAGAAGGTTGGGATGCATGGGATGGCGTTGGAGAAGACTGGGAGAACGTTGGGTTCGGTTGAGGATGTGGAGGTGATCTCGGACGGCTGAGAGGAGATCTGTGACGCGGAGCAGAGGAATTGATCTTTATCCATGGATGCTGGAAGCTGGAGAATCAACGTGGAGGAGGACATGGAGGTGATCTCGGACGGCTGTTAGCTTCTAGACGCGGAGAGAGATGGGATGCTCATCCGGCTGGGAGGAGATCTTCGGGTGATGAGAGGATGAACTCTGTTTGGATGCCGTGAATGCAAGGAAGTTCGGAAGGGAGACGCGTGGAAGGGAATGATCCGTGGTAACGTGGAGATGGAGATGCTGGGAGATGGTTTCACAGTCAAGAGGAGATGGCTTCACGCGGACGCTGGGATGTTTGGTAGAGAGACGTGGAGTTGGATGACGTGGATGCAAGATGAATGGCTGAGATGGGATGAGGTTTTGGGATCCGTGCAACTAAGATGGTATGCTTTGAGATCTGAGAGACAAATAATTGAAGAAATTTGATTGTTTTTGAGATTAAAATAGGGAAATTAGATCATGTGGAAAAAGAGTTGAAACGAGTGGAAAGAAATTTAGGTGAACTTGTAAAAAGTCAGGAATTAATGGGAAGCACTGGGTTTTGGAGAAGAGTTCTTGGAGTCCACTCTGGAGGATGTGAAATGATGCAGTGTCAGTTTAGGCTTTACCTAATTAAGTTTGACTCGACCTGCATACATTAAGCTTAACCAGTAAATAAATAAGTAAAACTCGAATTACCTTTAATAATTTATTAAAATGCAATGATGAAGGTAACACATTTTTTTAGTTGAACTTACAAAATATGTGAATTAAAATAATGATAAGTGCTATAAATAAGATATTAATTTGTGCATTATTTAGCACTTATCACACCCCCCAACCTACATTTTGTTAGTCCTCGAGCAAAATAATAAAAAAAACTAACTCACTTTCGCAGGAATCGCGATTGCATTTACCGTATGCAATTAGGCTTTAAACCACTAGGTAGCCCTAGTGGACGAGTTTTGTCTCGTGAGGATTTCTGGCTCAGATACCCACAAACTGCTATCGCTACCTAAAGAATTTATTTACTGTTTTATAAAATCTGATTTCAAATGCATAAGTACCAATAATTTCAAAAGCACACAAAGTTTTAATTACTAAGTCAGCCCAAAGCCTAGGTCAAAATGCAATTCAAGTTGAAGTTATTAAGTTTCTGTTAGAGAGTTGTAAGACTTATTTATACTGGGATGCTCGGTGATATCTGGACCATACACAAGCTAAGACTTTAGATCCCCCAAAATACTGCTAAAGCTAGTAGTTTCCAAGAATTGGTCAGATAACACCTAATCGCTGATTCAAAATCATCCTATCTTGCAGGATTTCGAGAGTTGTGGATATTTACTTTAATACCTCATGGGCTTTATCTGTAATATTCCATTTTACTCGAATTTTTACAACGACGGCTTTCACACTATCTTCTTTTTCAAGATCAATATATTTTATTTATTTATTTATTTTTAAAATATTTTTATTTTGTATTTATAAATTACGCACTTTTACTCTTGTAATGATTTCTCCATGTAGCGAGCATTTAGTCAACACTCCCACACCAGATGGCATAAGGTGTTGGGCATCAAGACTCCCCTACAGACCTATGCTCAGGTTCATCATCACAAGCCCGCTGACCTTTAACGATAGGTAGCCCTTTTCGATGTACCTCACTAAATTCACTCTTTTATATATATAAATAAATATAGGATAATAGTGAATTAGATAGGTATGATTCATCAGAACTCAAGGTTGCTATCAGACTTAACAACATAATGTTGAACCTAACCCTTAGAAGTGTAGGCCATGTGTGTTGTGAAATTCCAAAGTAAAAAATTATCTTACAACTCACTAAAAGAACTTTTAATAAAAAGAACTCAAATTGTCTTACTCCTGACTAATCATTGGGCTTTTAGATTTTATATACTTTGTGTATTTATCATATCAGCACTAAGGCATAGAAATTAATTATTTTTTTTACTTTTTTTTCGAAAAATTTATTCAAAAATGCGAAAATGCTAAAAATTTCTTAAAAAAATTCGAATCTTATACCCCCCAACCTAGATCAGACATTGTCCTTAATGTTTTGTTTTTTTTTAATATTATATTATTATAATTTTTTTATTTTTCGTTATTTTATTTTGGACGAAAATATGATGCATATGGAGGATAGAAGCATTGTACCTTAGTTGCATCAGTAATATGAGGATTCCTATTAAAAAAATTGCGACAATAAAATGTGCAAAAATAACCTATGAGAATTGGGTTGCCTCCCAACAAGCGCTAAGTTTAACGTCTTCAGCCAGGCACAATGCATCCTTAATTATCCCGATAAATAGGATCCATCTAATCAAGGGATTCAATCAACTGTCCGTCTGCAACACACTCTATAAAAGGTTTCAATCTTTGACCATTGATGTTTAGGACACAACCATCACTGAGGTTTTGAATTTCTACTGCACCATGAGGAAAAATCTTTCTAACTAAAAAGGGACCATCCCACTTAGAGCGAAGTTTACCAGGGAAGAGACGCAATTTAGAATTGAATACCCAAACCTTTTGATTAGGCTCGAAAGACTTACGGTTAATGGATTTGTCATGAAAAGCCTTAGTCCTTGCTTTGTAAATTTTGACATTTTCATATGCTTCATTGTGTAACTCTTCAAGCTCGTTGAGTTGAAGTTTTCGATTAGAACCAGCTGCTGCCATATCAAAGTTAAACTTTTTAGTGGACCAAAAAGCATTATGCTTGAGTTCTACGGGTAAGTGGCAAGCTTTTCCAAAAATCAGTCGATAAGGAGACATGCTAATAGGAGTCTTATAGGCAATACGATAAGCCCAGAGAGAATCGTTTAACCTTTGAGACCAATCTTTCCTATCGGGGCGTATTATTTTTTCTAAGATGTGTTTTATCTCCCTATTAAAAACTTCAACTTGTCCACTTGTTTGGGGATGGTACGGGGTGGCAACTTTGTGGGTGATTGAATTTTTGCGGAACAAAGCTTCAAAAGATCGGTTGCAGAAATGTGATCCCCCATCACTAATGATAGCTCGGGGTGTGCCAAAGCGACTAAATATATTTGTTTGTAAGAACTTAACTACAACCTTGTGATCATTAGTCATAGTGGCAACAACTTCTACCCACTTCGAGACATAATCTACCCCGACAAGAATGTACTCAAAACCAAAAGAACGCGGGAAAGGGCCCATAAAGTCCCCAGACATCAAAAATTTCTACAATTAGAATGGGGTTAAGTGGCATCATATCTCTACGGGTGATTGTACCCATTCGTTGGCATCACTCACAAGTCTGGCAAAATTTGTGAGCATCTTTGAACAAGGAGGGCCAATAAAATCCACTTTGTAAGACTTTAGCTGCAATTTTTCTACCCCCAAAATGTCCTCCGCAGGCTTGGGTATGACAAAAATCAAGAATACTCTAAAATTCACATTCCGATACACATTGATGGATTACTTGATCAGGACAGTACTTAAACAGATCGGGGTCATCCCAAAAGTAGAACTTAACTTGCGAAAAGAATCGATCCTTGTCCTGCTTGGACCAATGATCGGAAATTTGTCCTATGGCAAGATAGTTCACTATGTTGGCAAACCATGGTGTTTTTACTTGTTGTATCTCAAACAATTGTTCATCTGGAAAGGAGTCATGAAGTGGTGAAATGTTATGAGGAGGCTCGAGAAGGATTCTAGACAAATGGTCTGCTACAACATTTGTAGTGCCTTTCTTATCACGAATTTTTAGATTAAATTCCTGTAACAACAGGATCCATCGAATTAGGCGAGGCTTGGTGTCCTTCTTTGAAAGAAGGTACCGGAGAGCAGAATGATCAGTGAATACAATAACCTTGGACCCTAAGAGATAGGACCGAAACTTGTCCAGAGCAAATACTATAGCTAGTAATTCTTTCTCAGTAGTGGTGTAATTCAATTGTGCATCTGAAAGTGTCTTACTAGCGTAGTAGATGACATGAGATAACCTATCTAGTCGTTGCCCTAAAATCGCCCCAATGGCATAGTCAGAAGCATCACACATAAGTTCAAATGGGAGGGTCCAATTGGGAGGTTGTATGACAGGTGCCGTAGACAACTTAGATCGGAGTTTTTCAAAAGCCTCTTTACATGCTTCATCAAAGACAAAGGGTGTATCCTTGGCAAGGAGATTGCACAAGGGCCTAGAGATTTTGCTGAAGTCTTTAATGAAGCGACGGTAAAAACCGGCATGACCAAGAAAAGAACGGATTCGTTTCACAGATTTGGGTGGAGGAAGATTAGAAATAAGATCAACTTTTGCTTTATCCACCTCAATACCCCTTTTGGACACAATGTGTCCCAAGACTATGCCCTCTTGAACCATGAAATGGCTCTTTTTCCAACTTAGCACTAGATTGGTCTCCTTACATCTTTTTAGAACCAGGGCTAAATTATTGAGACAATCATCAAATGAGGGGCCAAAAACTGAAAAATCGTCCATGAATACCTCCAAAAATTTTTCTACCATGTCAGAAAAAATTGCCATCATACATCGTTGAAATGTTGCGGGTGCATTACATAATCCAAATGGCATTCTCCTATACGCAAATGTCCCAAATGGACATGTGAAAGTGGTTTTCTCTTGATCATCGGGATACACGGCCACTTGGTTATACGTAGAATAACCATCTAAGAAACAGTAGAAACCCTGACCGGCTAGTTTTTCCAATATTTGGTCAATAAAGGGCAAAGGAAAATGATCCTTCCTAGTCATGGAGTTTAACTTTCTATAGTCAATGCAAACACGCCAGCTAGTGGTCGTGCGTGTGGGCATCAACTCTCCTTCTGCATTTTCAACCACAGTAATGCCCAACTTCTTTAGTACTACTTGAGTCGGACTCACCCAGTTGCTATCAGAGATTGGGTAAATGATTTCGGCATCTAGCAACTTCACTACTTCTTTCTTGACTACCTCTTTCATGTTAGGATTGAGTCTCCTTTGCATTTCACGGGTAGGTTTCGCATCTTCTTCTAGGTGAATTCGATGCATGCAAATGGAAGGGTCAATCCTCTTCAAATCGGTTACGGACCATCCAATTGCATGTTTGTGTTCCCCTAGCACAATCAAAAGTTGACTTTCCTGTTTGTCCGACAGGTTAGCCACGATGATTACAGGTAGGGTATCTTCGGGTCCTAGAAAAGCATACTTAAGGGTTACCAGAAGTGGCTTTGACTCAAGTTTGGGAGGGGACTCGATGGAGGGGCAGTGTGGCATACTAGAAAGGGTAGGAAGAGGTTCATATCGGATTCGCCAAGGATGAGAATTTGTGGGAGATGGATTGTCAAGTAGCACATTGACTTCTTCTATGGCCTTGTTTAAATTATAGTTATCAATGTCAAAATGGGCTAAGCATGCTTCTAGAGGGTCGTCTGCTAGAATATAGGAAAGGGCTTCTTCTACAAGATCGTCCAATTTGTCTATTAGGAAGCACTCTTCCTCTCTTGCAGGTTGGTCAGAGGCATGAAATACATTTAGCTTTACTTTCATGTTCCCAAAAGATATATCGATCACCCCAGTTCTACAATTAATACATGCATTGGTTGTAGCTAAGAAGGGACGACCAAGAATCATAGGAATCTGTTTCTTAAGGTTCGACATAGGTTCCATATCAAGGACGATGAAATCAACTGAAAAATTAAATTTATCTACCTTGACTAGGATATCTTCAATTGTTCCTCGTTGTATTTTAACAGATCGATCAGCCAATTGCAGGAACACCGAAGTAGATTTTAATTCACCTAATTCGAACTTCTCGTAGACTGAATAAGGAAGAAGATTAACACTTGCCCCTAAATCTAATAGTGCTCGATCAATAGAATTATCTCCTACCACACAAGAGATGGTAGGGGCACCAGGATCTTTGAACTTAGGAGGGGTTTTGTGCTGGAGGATGGAACGTACTTGTTCAGTTAAGAATACCTTTTTAGGCACATGTGGCCTAGATTTTTGTTTTTGGGTACAAAGGTCTTTGAGAAATTTGGCATAAGATGGAACTTGTTTTATGGCATCAAGAAGAGGGAGGTTGATTTTGACTTGTTTGAATACCTCCATTATTTCTTCCAACGATGTTCCTTTCTTGCTAAAGGAAGAAGGTGCATTCAGACACTGAGGGAAAGGAGCTTTCGGTGTAAAAGGTGTGGTTGATACTGGACTAGATGGAAACAAGGAGGTGTTTGGATTCTCGTTAGGCACGGTCATACTCTTGTCTTTATTTTCCTTATGTTCTTTTTCTCCAACCTTATTGTCCACTACACGTCCGCTTCTTAAGGTAGTCATGGCATTAGCTTGTTCATGGTGAACATCATTCGGGTGAGTCTCTTGAGCCATGTACTGCCCTCTCGGGTTACTCACTGGTTGACTTGGAAGTTTGCCTTCCTCTCTCTTATTCAGTGCACTAGCTAGCTGCCCTAGCTGGATTTCTAATTTGGCAATCAACTGAATACGTGAGTGCAACAGTTGTGTATTGGCCTCCAGTCCTTGAAGAGCAGTTAATACTTTCTGCTCAAAAGCAGTATCTCTCTAGGGTGGTGGAGGAAGGACATGTTGAAATTGTGAATAGTAAGTAGGAAGACGGTTTGGATGAACATTCTGAAACAGTTGAAAGTTTTGGGAACAAGGCTGGGAGGTGTTAGGAGTCTGCTGCTTCCAAGAGAAGTTTGGATGGTTGCGCCATCCCGGGTTATAAGTAGTGGAATATGGATCATTACCCGGTCGGGACTGTGTTTGGGCAGTATTAACTTGTTCTTGCACAAATTCAGGAAATTGAGCTGCCAAAGGGCACTCAATAACAGGGTGAGACGAGCTAGAACAGAGAGCACAAACTTGTGCTTGGGGAAAGTTTGGAAGCTGTTCTCTAGACATTAGCTGGTCTAACTTGCAGGATAGTGCATCTACTTTATCAGAGAGACCTATGGACTAGCTAACTTCATTTATGGTCCCTTTTCTTTGAGAACTCGGGGGTGCTTGACAAGCGGAGGAGGCATGGTGGAGGAAATTTTCATTAAGGTTTTCAAACAATTGCCATGCCTCATGGTGACTTTTAAGCATGAAAGTTCCTCCACAAGAAGCATCAACCATTTGATGATTTCGTTCAGACAACCCGTCATAAAAGCATTGTACTAGTTGCCATTTGGGTATTTGATGATGCAGGCATTTTCGAAGTAAATCTCTAAATTTTTTCTAAGTTTCATGAAATTCTTCCCCGTCAGATTGGGAGAAGCTCGTGATAGCACGCCTAAATTGGTTCGTTCTTCCTATGGAAAAATATTTTTTTAGAAATTCATGTTGCATTTGAGCCCATGAAAGAATGGAATTGGCTTCTAATGAATGGAGCCACTACTTAGCTCTATCCTTAAGAGAGAAAGGGAACAACCTAAGTTTCAGAGCATCATCAGTGAAGTTCTGAATTTTGACAGTGGTGCAGATCTCAAGAAACTCATCTAGATGTTTGTATGGGTCTTCATTGTTGAGTCCATAAAAAGAGGGAAGCATTTGGATGACAGTAGACTTAATTTCAAATTGTACAGCAGCAGTGGTATCAGATAGTCGAATACAAGATGGAGAGGTATAAATGAAAGGAGTGAAGTACTCCTTTAACAGCTTGGGTTATTCTTCAGCCATCTCGACAGGTGGAGCAGATCCTATGATTCTATAGGTGCGGATTTCGGCTCGAAGGGCCCTAATAGAACGCTCTATTTCAGAATCAAAATATACTAATTCAGAAGATCTGGAATGACACCCTAGCATACACTAAAACTCTTCTGATTAGTCAAGTGCAGTCAAGCATGCATAAAAGAAAAACACATCAAATCCTTGTGTTTGCCCTAAAATCACTGGACAGCTTCTAAGTGGTTTGAAGAGGGCACCTAAGCCTCCAATCCGGTCTAATGAACTGAGTTGACCAGGTAAGCTTCCAGGTAAGTGGGGGGGGGTCACGATGCGTTCGCAAATGTCCCACTTAAAAACCACTTGCCTCGAACAGATGAACTTTCTTCCTTAAGGGACAAAGCTTGCCTAGACATCAACTGAGCCATAGAGCGAAATTGGTGCAACTTTCGGTGATCTTCGTCCTATTGAGCTCGAATGTCCTTAGGGGCCAATGTCTAATTGATTTTAATTAAAGTGATGGCTATGTGAGAATTGATTCACCTAATTTGGGCAAAAATCTGGTAATGAAATTCAGTTCTTATCTTGTTGGGATGATTGCCCTTACTATGTGCAGATTAATTGGTATATGTGAATCAAGCATGCATTCACACTTTTGCTGAAATTAAAATCAAACAATCACCACAAAATTTCAAGCTAATTGGGAATCAATTTAAATAAGAAAGGTTTAGAGGTTACCAAAGGGAATTTCTTCAGCAATTTTTTTATTTTTTTAGGCAAACCTCTACAACATTCCTTTTCTAGCAATTTTCTTTTTGATCGTCCCATACTTCCTCTTCGATACCTGATCAAATAATACCAAGAGAAAAATCAAAAATTAGTAAAAAAAAAAAAAGAAAAGTAATAAAAATAGAAAATATTTTTATTTTATTTTAGATTATATATATATATTTTGAAAGTTTAATTTATGAAAAGAAAAACAACTATACTAGCAATCCTCGGCAACGACGCCAAAAATTGATAGTCAAATTTTAAAGACCACGCAATAGCACATATCTGGTAGGATAGTGATTACGGGTATCGATTCATAGGAATTGGGGTACAGTTGTTTTCTTAAAAATATTTGAAAAAGAGAATTTGTGAAGACTATTGAACTAAATAATTTAATAGAAAATGCAATTAAAATGATATTAGTTTGAGAAAACCTAGGGCAAAGAATTCACCACTAACAAAGCAATAAGGATTAATTGTATTTTAATTTATTCTTGGATTAACATGCAAATTGGCTACAAGCCTAATAAGCATTCAAAGAAAATCTCACAAAAGTAATTTAGGAACATCCATCTTTGGTTGGCATGAAATGTCTACCCTAAACTAATGTGGCAGGACACTGCATCTTTCCTAAGCATGGGTGATCTTTTATTAACTTAGTGATCATGAAGAACAGCTGTATAAACTTCACATTTAAAATCACAGAAATTAAATGTGAGATAAAAGAGGATATCCATTAAAAACAATAAGTTCATACAACCTAGAGAATAGAAATAAAAAAAATACAAAACCCTTATCCTTTTGTTAGGGCTGCATCCAGCCCTAGTGTAGAGCTCAGCCTTCCATGAAGAATTGAACAGCCGCAGCAGTGGAGAAGGTTTCCATCACGACCAGCTCTTCTTGCTTTCTGCCTCTGGCGACTCCCATCGAAAACTCCCTCTCAGCTCTTCATTATTTTTTATATGGGAAGTTATTCCCGAAATGCCAAAACTTCTCTCCCTCCTTCTATTTCTATGGGAAGTCGGCCTCTCCAAGCTTCATAGGATCAACCCCGGTGGGGAAGAGGAGGAATGCCTCTAGCCTTCTTGCATCGACTCCCTTTTATAGCCTGCCCACTTCTCTTTCCTCCCCTCTTTCGAATCAAAGATAAGGATGCAGAGGATGGCGTGGATGCTCACGGCTGAGAGAAGATGATCCGGAAGCAGGGGAGATGAAGATGAATTGCGGATGAAAAGGGATAAGGATGTAGGGGCATTGGAGCTTATTCAGAAGAAGGTTGGGATGCATGGGATGGCGTTGGAGAAGACTGGGAGAACGTTGGGTTTGGTTGAGGATGTGGAGGTGATCTCGGACGGCTGAG
Source organism: Phoenix dactylifera (assembly GCF_051530095.1). NCBI lineage: Eukaryota > Viridiplantae > Streptophyta > Magnoliopsida > Arecales > Arecaceae > Phoenix > Phoenix dactylifera. The sequence continues at coordinate 31,827,449 of NC_143193.1, read as the reverse complement.
AGGAGATCTGTGATGCGGAGCAGAGGAATTGATCTTTATCCATGGATGCTGGAAGCTGGAGAATCAATGAGGAGGAGGACGTGGAGGTGATCTCGAATGGCTGTTAGCTTCCAGACACGGAGAGAGATGGGATGCTCATCCGGCTGGGAGGAGATCTTCGGGTGATGAGAGGATGAACTCTGTTTGGATGCCGTGAATGCAAGGGAGTTCGGAAGGGAGACGCGTGGAAGGGAATGATCCGTGGTAACGTGGAGATGAAGATGCTGGGAGATGGTTTCACAGTCGAGAGGAGATGGCTTCACGTGGACGCTGGGATGTTTGGTAGAGAGACGTGGAGTTGGATGACGTGGATGCAAGATGAATGGCTGAGATGGGATGAGGCTTTGGGATCCGTGCGACTAAGATGGTATGCTTTGAGATCTGAGAGACAAATAATTGAAGGGATTTGATTGTTTTTGAGATTAAAAGAGGGGAATTGGATCATATGAAAAAGAGTTGGAACGAGTGGGAAGAAATTTAGGTGAACTTGTAAAAAGTCAGAAATTAATGGAAAGCACTGGATTTTGGAGAAGAGTTCTTGGAGTCGACTCTGGAGGATGTCAAATGATGCAGTGTCAGTTTAGGCTTTACCTAATTAAGCTTGACTCGAAGATTTAGAGATGCTCTTTTATGTCATCATGCCCTTTTAACATAAACTTGGCCATATCAACGATTGTTTTGTTCTTCCACTCTGTGACTCCATTCAGCTTTGGAGTGACAAGAAAAAAAGTCAATTAAGTATGAATACAGCAAGAAAAAGGCAAATTGTGTGTAAATTATTACACAAAGATAGATACTAGTTACCCCCCCCCCCCCTTTTTTATCAATTTTTTGTTTTTTACATTAAGCTTAATCAGTAAATAAATAAGTAAAACTCGAATTATCTTTAATAATTTATTAAAATGCAATGATGAAGGTAACACATTTTTTTATTTGAATTTACAAAATATGTGAATTAAAATAATAATAAGTGCTATGAATAAGATATTAATTTGTACATTATTTAGCACTTATCAGTCGGGAGCTAACAAATAGTAGTTAACATTTGTAAATTTGAGTAGTGCACCTAGAACTCAAGCGGTACCCAATTGTGGTGGAGGTATAGGTATTCTGAGACGTCACATTTACATTTGCCTTAAGAGTTGCTATGTTTTAAAGTATCTTTTAACTAAAAAACGATGTTTGTGGGTAACATCACTGCAAATCCTCACGAGACAACACTCGTCCACTAAGGTAACCTAGGGGTTTAACGGCTTGTTGCACGTGCTAAGTGCAATCGTAATGCTCTACGAAAGTGAGTATTTATTTTAATTCAGGCATATATATTAATAAAAATAAACAACACTTTTGCACCCTCATTTTATCATTTTCACACTAAATTGCTAGAGACTAGCAATAAGCTAGTTGGGGGGTGTGATGAGAGCACAAAAAGTACAATCTTCATACCATTTTAATTAGTATCATAGCTAATCATTATTGATAAAATTGAAATTTTCCAATTTCTCAATTGTCCTTGACCTCCCAGAACATGCAACAGGATTAACATCCCATCTCCTCTGTTTAGGAACAAACCCAACATTCCATGAAGAGTTTCCCAAACTGGCTCTTTAATTCAACCGCGTTTCAACATCCCAGCCACTTCCCAACCGGATCATTCCAAGCCGAGTCCTCCACTTCCTTCACAGCAAATGAATTCCAGCCATCTGAGGAGTCTTCTCAACTTCCCAACGTCAATGTCTTCCCAGCTTCTCATCCCATCTACCCGTGAAGCATATCCCCAACGAACAGAGCACGCGTCGCCCCCACGTATTCCATGCATCCAAGCAACAACGGAAGCGTTCCAGCAGCTGAAGAGTCCCAAGCGATTCGACTTCATCCAATTCGCATTTCATCCGTGGGTTCTGCATTCAAATCCATGCGTTTCAGCTGCATTCCTATCTTCCAAACCTCCATGCGTCTCATCCGCTCCCAGCAGCATTGCTTTTGGATCTTCCCTGCCGCGCCTTCAACATGCTATAAGAGGGACCAGGGAGGGGCCACGATTCAACCGGCCGGGGACGGAACAAGGAGAGGAAACTAGGAAAGCCATCTATTTGCATCTCTTCTTCCGATCTTCCCAGCCGGGCTTGGGAGGAGAGAAGGCAGCCGGGTTCCATTCGACTCCAAGCGTTTAATCCAGCCGGGCGAGAAAGGAGGAGGCAGGGAACCAGGGAAGCCAAACATCCGCATCTTTTCCAGTCGGGCGAGAGAGGAGGAGAGGCCACAGAGGGGAGAAGGCAGTCGGCAGAGAAAACAGAGCATTCTGTTTTCTTAAGAGAAGAAAGAAAAAAAAAGGATTTATGCTTTATTTTATTTATTCTATGCTAATCCCTTTTATAAAGTGCTTGCATCTCATATGGATAGCTAAATCTCTTTTAGCTAAGGCTAGGAAAAAACCTAGCATTTTCTTCATGTATTTCCTTTAATCATCAATGGGATTTTAATATTTTTAATTTGATTTATGGTGCAGTAAATTTATAGAAATTATTTCAAACTGATATATTTTTTTGATTTGTTATTTTCTTCGGGTATAACATATGCTTAGAAATCCCTGTAGTTTAAAATAGAATTACTGTAATGCTGCCCATAAAACTAAATCTATTTTATTAACGATTAATTGGTATTTTCACCGCTCCACTTTTCGGTTAGGTCTTTACTCAGATCTAACTGAGATAATAGGTGATTTTAAGAAAAGCATGATGAAGTGCTAGGCTGAATCCTGATGCCTTAGTTATATCTTTGTCAATTCTAATATTATTTAAACTTTAGTTTTTGTTCACTATCAAATCCTTGTGGATTCGATCTCGGACTCACCGAGAATATTACTTTGCTACACCCTATACTTGGGGTATCCTACGTTTAATTTTTCTTTTAAAAAGAGCAAGATTAAAATTGTAGCAAGTTTTTATGAGAATATTACTTTGTTACACCCTATACTTGGGGTATCCTACGTTTAATTTCTCTTTTAAAAAGAGCAAGATTAAAATTGTAGTAATAGTCAATGCCTTCGTGCTGACTATACCCTTTCGCTACTAGCCTTGCCTTATAGGTCTCTACCTTTCCATCCAAACCTATCTTCCTTTTGTAGATCCATTTGCATCCAATAGGTACAATACCTTCTGGTGGATCCACTAAGGTCCAGACTTGGTTGGAATGCATGGAGTCTAACTCTGACTTCATAGCTTCCAACCATTTCTCGGAATCGATATCTGATATCGCCTCGTCGTAGGTTTTGGGATTCTGTATGTGTTTCCTATCTCCCACGAGGAACATTTCCTTAGTATCCTCTTCAAGCATACCTAAGTATCTATCAGGAGGATGGAAGATCCTACTAGATCTGCGAGGTGGAGGAGGGACAACGTGTATTGGCTCTATATGAATGGGTTCTCTAGGATCCATGACTCGTTGCTTTTCAGAGACTTTCTCTTCAAGCTCAATTTTCCTCCCACTGCCTCTATCAAGGATAAACTATTTCTTTAAGAAGATGGCATGTCGGCACACAAACACATTGTAATCCTCTGAGACGTAAAAATTATATCCTAATGACTCTTTAGGATATCCTATAAAACGAGCACTTATGGTCCTAGCCTCTAGCTTGTCCGCCTGTAGTCGCTTGACGTGGGCCGGACATCCCCAAATCTTGAGATGACCAAGACTTGGTTTCTTACCATGCCATATCTCATGCGGTGTGGTAGAAATAGATTTAGAGGAAACTCTATTCAGTAGATATATTGCGGTAAGTAAGGCATCTCCCCAAAGAAACATAGGTAAATCAGTGAAGCTCATCATGGACCGGATCATATCCAATAGTCTGATTTTGTCCTCTTTGACAACCCGTTGAGTTGAGGTGTACCCGGAGGAGTCCATTGTGAGACTATGTCATTCTCCTTGAGATAGTTTCGAAATTCTTCACTAAGGTATTCTCTTCCTCGATCTGATTGAAGAGCCTTAAGGGATTTTCCGATTTGTTTTTCTACTCATTTCTGAACTCTTTGAACTTTTCAAAAGATTCAGATTTGTGTCTCATAAGATACACATACCCATACCGTGAATAATCATCGGTAAAGATAATGAAGTATGAATAACGACCCCTGGATAGCACATCGAATGGGCCACACACATCTATATGTACCAGGGTAAGTATTACAGTGGTCCTCTCCCTATGTCCTATAAAGGGCAATCTAGCCATTTTTTCTTGAAGGCAGGACTCGCAAACTGAATATGACTCGAAAGTCAATGAGCCGAGAAGCCCATCTTTATCCATTTTGTTCATTCTGTCCTCTCCAATATGGCCAAGCCTGAGGTGCCACAAATACTTTTGGTTTATCTCATCTCCGGATCTCTTGGATCCTTTGGCACCCACTTCTTGCTCAGACACATTTACAGATACATCCATATGCAAATGATAGAGACTGTCAATCATAAAACCACGAGCGACTATTTTATTTCTGAAATAAATAAAACAACAGTCTTTGTCAAATGTAAAAACATGACCTTCCTGTGCTAGACATAAAACATAAATCAAATTTCTGCTAACAGCAGGTACATAATAACAGTCTCTAAGTAATAAACTAAAACCAGACGGTAGTCGCAGAGAATAGGTGCCCACAGCCACAGCAGCAACTTTTGCCCCGTTTCCAACCCGAAGGGTTACCGCACCTTCTGCCAGCCTTCTACTTTTCTTTAGACCCTGCATAGTAGTGCACAAGTGAGCACTAGAATCAGAATCTATAACCCAACTAGAAGTAGAGGAAACCGTAAGGTTAGTTTCAATTACGAGCAAGTCTAACATACCTTCCGAAGGTGTGTCTGCCTTTTTGTTCTTCAGGCTCTCGAGATACAAAGGGCAGTTCCTCTTCCAGTGGCCGTCGACATTGCAGTGGAAATATTTTCCTTTGTCATTAGCCTTTTTCTTTTGAACTTTCTTCTTTGGCTTCTTGTCTTTCTTCTGCTTCTTCGCTGGCTTCTTTTTCTTCCAAGTAGACTTTCTCTTGGAACCAGAAGTCAACTCAACAGCAAAGACAGAACCTCTTGAACCTTTCAAGGCTCCCTTAGTAGTTACCAACATACTTAACAGTTCAGTCTTAGTGCATTCAATCTTATTCATATAGTAGTTTACTATAAACTGCCCAAATGAATCAGGAAGGGACTGCAGGATCAGATCTACTTGCAATTCCTTGTGCATGTTCATACCAAGCTCCTCTAGGTCCTTGATCATAGTCAGACCGTGATCATGGACAGATTGCCCCTCGCGCATCTTTGCTTTGAAGAGCCTCTTGGATACTTTGAAACGAGCTGTGTGACTCTGCTCACTGTACAACTCTTGTAGGTGTGCCAATATTTTCCTAGCAGTCTTCATATTCTCATGCTGGCATTGAAGTTCATTGGACATGGATGCCATCATGTAGCAATTGACCCTAACGTCATCATCCGTCCACTTTTGATGCGTCTCACGCTGATCATCAGTAGGACGTGCTGGTAGTCTGGGGATACCCTTTCGAGTATATAGCCTAGTTTCTCATAATTTAGAACGATTTTGAGGTTCCTAAGCCAGTCCTTGTAATGTGGTCCGGTCAGTCGGTTGGACTCAAGAATACGGGTCAAAGGGTTTGAGGCTGACATTATGATCTGCAGAGAGTAAAGATTCTAGTTAGATTTTTGTACTTGATCCTAATTTATTCTAGGGTCTATTAGAACAAATATACCTCCCACTATTTTCTCGAATTCCTCACACTCCCTTGGTAGGAAAACAAAAATCCTACACGACTAGAATTTCTAGTGGGTACTGCGGTCCCACCGATTTACATGCCACCTCACCTAACAGTTATTGGTGACACATAAATAGATGAGTGTACAACTCTTGTACAATGCTTCTTAAGCATGTTGTAGTGCTACTTGGTCTCTAAGTCATGAAGACCTCACCTAACAGTTATTGATCCCATTCCTTAGTTAAGTCAGACCCACCATATAACCGTAGAAATAAAGTCGTTATTGGGTCCTCACCTAACAGTTATTGGTGCCAACCCCACCTTTACCCCTACAATATCTCATGTCTATAGAGAGGTCCAGCCCCCTGATGCAACTTGCCCACTGTGTCCAGCCGAGACAATTCAACACCAGAAAGACCTTAGCAGCTCTACTACGGTGGAAGACCTATGGACTTAATATTGATTAATCATGTCTTAGTGTTTGCAACCTTGAGCTCTTCATAAGAGGTAATCGAACAATTGCCCAGGTAAGCAGGTGTGAGGCTCCCCTTACTCAGAGAGTAAGGTCCTAATTAAGTAACCACCTTTCATGCTTTGCTAGACATCAATTAGATCAATTAATCTAATATGACTTGCTCATGTTGGTTCACTCTCGACTTGATTGAGGAGGTTTTAGTTAGGTCTCATTGGGATTGCTATACAAGATTGCATCATATGTAAATCTATCTACCCCACTTACATTCGCATCACATGCAAACGGCACATCGCAGGCAGTTATAATTGCAGCAATAAATAAAAGTTGAATTTTAAATAAGTGATGATCATGGATTCTAATTAGGTCATATTACAAGCACATGCATGTCAATCGATCAACTAGTCTTCAACTCTTGAATTGGTTCCGAGCCTTCTTGATTCGATCCCTAATCAACTCTTGATCCAATCGCCATCAACCGCTCGGATCGTCGTTCATCTCATGTACTATCTTCGACTGATCGTTGACGTACATTACATCATAGAAATACAACCAGATACAAAAATATATTACATCCCTTTTAGGAGGCACGCAGGCCCCTCAAAACATCAAATAAGATGCATACAAGTATCTGAAAAATTACATGACATTACAGATCACATCGCAGGTCTTTACATTTGATACCAAAAAGGTTTGAATCCTATGATCATCACCACATGCATCAATTATAATTTTCAGATCTGAAATCTAATTGATTACGTCATCACATGAGTTGATGATCATGCAATACATGATTCTAAACCTATGTAATCTCATTAACAATGCAATAGAATCATCAACTTATGCATATAAAAATCAGCATGCAAAAATCAGCAATCCTGAAATTCTGCATGCAGAAAATTTCAGCATGCAGAAAATTTCAAATTTCAGATCTTATATGCCCTTTAATAATTAATCCTAACCTTAATCTACGAAGTCTAAGCTCTGATACCACTGTTGGGAACCCGCCCATGCCGCAAAAAATTTAAAAAAAAAATTCAGATGCAGCGGAAGTGGCATGCGCGGGATCGACGTTCATCTCATGAACGTTATTCAAAAACCGTTCGTAGATAGATTAGGATTAAAAACTTTTGAACTAACTAGAAAAATCAGATCTTCACCTTATACGGGTAGATGATCACCGCAAACTAAAGTTCGTGGTTTAGGATGAAGGTTCGTTTGAAGCCGCACACGCGTCCGGTCTCTATGGGTATCCACACGAAGTAGAGAACCGATCTAAGCTTTCTTGTCTCCCCGGGATGCTAGCTCCCTTGCAGAGACAACTTTGGATGGCTGATTTCCTCCCTTTGAATCAACCCTTGATTATGCTTGAGAGGAGGAAGAAGAAGGAGGGATCTTGAAGAAGAACCAAAAGCCTGACTGCAGCCCTTTTGTTTCCCTTGCACTGGAGAAGGAAGGGAGGAGAGGAGTGCCGCCAAACCTTCTTTCTTTTCTTCCTTGCTTGCGGCTGAAGACCAAGGGGAGGAAGGGGGCCACGGCACAAGGGAGAAGAGGACTTCAATAACCCTAGGGTGCCGCCCCCATACCCCTTTATAAAGCAAGTGGAGCTCCTAACTTTTAGGAGCTCCTTGATAACATTCCAAGAGGGGCGCCGGCCCCTCTTGTTTGCCGCACCAAGGAAGAATGAGGGGAGGGGTGTACGCCCCTCCCTCTTGGTTAGCCCTAGTCCTCCTCTAAGGAGAATTAGGAGGCCTCCATTTGGCTAAGTCCTAATCTAATTAGGCTTAGTCCAAGGATGAACCAATTTTGGGTTTAATCCATGCAAGTCCTAATCCAATTAGAACTCAAATGAATTATGACTCAATTGAACCCTTCAATCCCAATCCAATTAGGAGTCATTGTAATTTATTAGATTAATAATTAATTAGGACTTAAGTAATCCTAATCCAATTAGAATTTATTTAATTTTAGTCCTAATCCAATAGGGACTCTTATTTGAATCCGAAGTCCTAATCTAATTAGGACTTCTAGGAATCCTATTCTAAGTAGAAATCTAAATTGAATTCAAAATCCTAATTTAATTAGGATTGTAGGAATCCTACTCTAAGTAGGAATCCCAGTCCTAATCCAATTAGGACTCCAGGAATCCTACTCCAAGTAGGATTCGTGTTTAAGTCCAATTAATTAATTTCCATTGTTCCTTCTTCAACTATTATCAATCGAATTGATTACTTGTGATTCATAATCACGTTTCAACCATCGGATCGGTCAATACCTTTAGTGTGTGTGATCCCATAGGTTCTATTCTGACTGGTAGTGAGATATATTGCGATCTCTATCACAATATCATTGAAAACTTCTTTCAATGGATTGGAACAATTTCAACTCAACTCATTAGGATTTATCGATCATCAAGATATTTCTTGTGAGTCTCACCATCCACCAGTGACACCTAGCAGCATGTAGCGGCTACCCAGCAGAATGGAATAATGAACCTCTAGTGTGCATTTATCGTATGATACAGTCCTTCTATCATGGATTCCTACAGGATGGAGGTCATGGACAACTCGTCAAACCCCATCGTCTGTCATATGTCCATATATATTCGACTTAAGTTCGAGAGTGAAAAAAACTCTTTCTCCACTATGCATACTGCCCCAGCCGAGGTCTTACGAACTCAGCCTCATAAATCACATAAGATCTCTCCTTATCTACCAAGGTCGATAGATTCCATATAGGTGCATACCCTACTCCTACAGTGAACCTACTGCAGCCAATCTACACTACATGGACCCATATGTCTAGAGACCATGTATATATGCAGTCAAACTACAATAACCTCACTGTGAGTAGCCGAAGCACCGCAGGTCAAAGGACCAGTCACATTACTGCAACATCAAGCAAGTCACTGACGAGTGGATAGATTTTCAAGTGACTTCTTATCTTGGTCACGCTTAGTACCCTTGTTCTTTAACAAGCACCTGCACTATTACTTCAGTGTCGCCACACTATGGACTCGAGTCTCGTCCATCCACAAGGTAAGCAATGTGTGCACTGATCTCATCTGATCGATCTCCATCCTTGTGATGATCCATCGATCAGGAGCATTTAGAAATTAATCATCAATGATACATGGCTCAAATTCTCAACTATTGAGAATATGCATCATCATCTTATTAATTTCTTGGATGATTCATAGATACATAAACAATATGAATGAAAAAGATGCCTTTTATTTATTCAATAATAATAAAGTCAAGTACAAATTATGTCCTAGAATTAATAATGTGTCAGCCAGATTGGCTTCTAGGGCATACATCTAACACTAAGGTCCATACTTGGTTAGAATGCATGGAGTCTATCTCTGACTTCATCGCATCCATCCATTTTTCGGAGTCGATGTCTAACATCGCTTCTTTGTAGGTCTTGGGATCATCACTATGATCTCTTTTTTCCATGAGGAACTCTTCCTCTATTTCCTCTGTAAGCATACCTAAGTATCTTTCAGAAGGATGGGAGATCCTACTGGATCTACGAAGTGAACAAGATTTTTCATGTATTGGTTCAATGTGAATAGGTTCACTAGGCTCAATTATTCGTTGATCTTCAGAGACTTTCTCTTCGAGTTCAATTTTTCTCCCACTGCCTCTATCAAGGATAAATTATTTTTCCAAAAAGATGGCATGCCGGCTCACAATTACTTTGTGATTCTCTAGGATGTAAAAATTATATCCTAACGACTCTTTAGGATATCCAATGAAACGAGCACCAATTGTCCTAGCCTCTAACTTGTCTGCCTGTTGTCGCTTGACTTGGGTCGGACATCCCCAAATCTTGAGATAATCAAGAATTGATTTCTTACCATGCCATGTCTCATACGATGTGGTCGGAACGGACTTAGAGGAAATTCTATTCAATATGTAGATAGCTGTAAGTAGGTCATCTCCCCACAAGAATAAGGGTAAGTCAGTGAAGCTCATCATGGACCTGACCATATCCAATAGGGTCTGATTCCTCCTTTCTGACATTCGGTTAAGTTGAGGTGTACCAGGAGGTGTCCATTGTGAAACTATACCATTTTGTTTGAGATAATCGCGAAACTCTCCACTAAAGTATTCACCTCCTCGATCTGATCGAAGAACCTTAATGGATTTTTCTGTCTGTTTTTTTACTTCAAATCTGAATTCTTTGAACCTTTCAAATGCTTCAGATTTATGTCTCATAAGATAGACATAACCATACCATGAGTAATCATCGGTAAAAGTAATAAAGTAGAAAAATTGATCCCTAACTTGCACATCGAATGGGCCACACACATCAGTGTGTACTAGGGCAAGTATCTCAGTGGACCTCTCTCCGTGTCCTACAAAGGATAATTTGGCCATCTTTTCTTGAAGGCAGGATTCATAAATCGGATATGACTCAGAAGTCAATAAGCTCAAAAGCCCATGTTTCTCCAATTTGTTAATTCTGTCTTCTCCTATATAACCAAGTCTGAGGTGCCATAAATACTTTTGATTTATCTCATCTCTAGATCTTTTAGATCCTATGGTATGTTAGCATCCCTCATATGCCATGAAAATTTCGAAATAATTTTCAGATTGCAGCGGAAAAACATATGCGGGATCCGTTCATCGCATGAACGTATTTTAAAACCTTTCGTTTGTAGATAGATTAGAATTAAATTATTTTAAACCATTTTAAAATTATTAAGAAGATCAGATCTTCACCTTGTGCGGGTAGATGATCTCCGCAAATCTGATTTACGTGGTATTTGATCAAGGCTCAGTGGAAGCCGCACACGCGTCCGGCCTCTACGGGTATCCACACGAAGTAATGAGTCGATCGAAGCCTTTGGATCTCCCCGGGGTGCTAGCTCCCTTGCAGAGATGGCTATTGATGGTTGAAGTCCTTTCCTTTGAATCAACCTTTGATTGCCTTGAGAGGAGGAATAAGAAGGAAGTGCCAAGGAAGAAGAAACGAAGGCTCTTCGCAGCCTTTTACTTTCCCTTGCGCTAGAACCAAAAGAAGAAGAAGAAAGAGATCAATTCACCCTTGGTTTCTTCCCTTGTTCTTGTGGCTGAAGAAGGGAATGAGAGGAGGGTGCTTGCTGCCGTGAATGACCAAGAAAAACCCATAAATGCTGGCCGAAATTAAGAGGTCTTTTAATGCCTTAAGGGATAAAGATGAGTTCCTATTTTTAAGGAACTCATCATTATCCCTTTTTTTTTTTGAACAAATAGGAGGGGCGTAGGCTCTTCCTTCTTTCCCCACGCACACCTCAAAGGGAGGGGCGTGGAACCCTCCCTCAAATCTATTTAAATCTGCCATTTAAATAAATTAAAGGGTGGTTTTAATTTGGGCCTATTGCATGAGTCCAATCCTAGTCAAAATAGGATTTATATGCACCCATTTTAATTTCCTCCAAATCCTAATCTAATTAGGATTTAATTAAACCATAACTCAATTGAACTCTTCAATCCTAATCCAATTAGGAGTCTTTTAATTAATTAGATTAAAATTTAAAATTAATTAGGACTTAAGAAAATCCTAATCTAATCAGGACTTGTTCAAATTTCAGCCCTAAGACAATTAGGACTTTAGAAATCCTATTCCAAGTAGGACTCTAATTTAATTTGAAATCCTAATCCAATTAGGACTTCATGAATCCCACTCCAAGTAGTATTCATAATCAAGTCTAATTAATTAAATCCAATTAATTAAATTAAATTGCAATCCGATTGCAATTATTCCTTCTTCTAACCACTAACTCTTAGCGGGTTTTCATTTATCAATCTAATTGATTATTTGTGATTCCTAATCACATTCAACCATCGGATCGGTCATTACCTCTAATGTGTGTGACCCCATAGGTTCTATTTTGACTGGTAGTGAGAAATATTGCAATCTCTATCACAATATCATTGAAAACTCCTTTCAATGGGTTGAAACAATTCCAACTCAACTCACCAGGGATTATCGACCATTGAGATGATCCCTGTGAGTCTCACCATCCACCAGTGACACCTAGCAGTATGTAGTGGCTACCCAGCAGAATAGAATGATGAACCTCTAGGTGCAGTTATCGTATGATACAGTTCTTCTATCGTGGATCCCTACAGACCGGAGGTCATGGATAACTCGTCAAACCCCGTTGTCTGTCATATGTCTAGATTTATTCGACTTGAGTTCGATAGTGGAAAACTCTTTCTCCACTGTATATTATTGCCCTAGCCAAGGTCTTAGAACTCTGTCTAATAAATCACATAGGATCACTCTTCTTCTATCAAGGTCGATAGATTCCATGTAAGTGCATACCCTACTCCTACAGTGAACCTATTGCAGCCAATCTACACAAGTTCGTGGTTTAGGATGAAGGTTCGTTTGAAGCCGCACACGCGTCCGGTCTCTATGGGTATCCACACGAAGTAGAGAACCGATCTAAGCTTTCTTGTCTCCCCGGGATGCTAGCTCCCTTGCAGAGACAACTTTGGATGGCTGATTTCCTCCCTTTGAATCAACCCTTGATTATGCTTGAGAGGAGGAAGAAGAAGGAGGGATCTTGAAGAAGAACCAAAAGCCTGACTGCAGCCCTTTTGTTTCCCTTGCACTAGAGAAGGAAGGGAGGAGAGGAGTGCCGCCAAGCCTTCTTTCTTTTCTTCCTTGCTTGCGGCTAAAGACCAAGGGGAGGAAGGGGGCCACGGCACAAGGGAGAAGAGGACTTCAATAACCCTAGGGTGCCGCCCCATACCCCTTTATAAAGCAAGTGGAGCTCCTAAAAGTGGAGCTCCTAACTTTTAGGAGCTCCTTGATAACATTCCAAGAGGGGCGCCGGCCCCTCTTGTTTGCCGCACCAAGGAAGAATGAGGGGAGGGGTGTACGCCCCTCCCTCTTGGTTAGCCCTAGTCCTCCTCTAAGGAGAATTAGGAGGCCTCCATTTGGCTAAGTCCTAATCTAATTAGGTTTAGTCCAAGGATGAACCAATTTTGGGTTTAATCCATGCAAGTCCTAATCCAATTAGAACTCAAATGAATTATGACTCAATTGAACCCTTCAATCCTAATCCAATTAGGAGTCATTGTAATTTATTAGATTAATAATTAATTAGGACTTAAGTAATCCTAATCCAATTAGAATTTATTTAATTTTAGTCCTAATCCAATATGGACTCTTATTTGAATCCGAAGTCCTAATCTAATTAGGACTTCTAGGAATCCTATTCTAAGTAGAAATCTAAATTGAATTCAAAATCCTAATTTAATTAGGATTGTAGGAATCCTACTCTAAGTAGGAATCCCAGTCCTAATCCAATTAGGACTCCAGGAATCCTACTCCAAGTAGGATTCGTGTTTAAGTCCAATTAATTAAATTCCATTATTCCTTCTTCAACTATTATCAATCGAATTGATTACTCGTGATTCATAATCACGTTTCAACCATCGGATCGGTCAATACCTTTAGTGTGTGTGATCCCATAGGTTCTATTCTGACTGGTAGTGAGATATATTGCGATCTCTATCACAATATCATTGAAAACTTCTTTCAATGGGTTGGAACAATTCTAACTCAACTCATTAGGATTTATCGATCATCAAGATATTTCTTGTGAGTCTCACCATCCACCAGTAACACCTAGCAGCATGTAGCGGCTACCCAGCAGAATGGAATAATGAACCTCTAGTGTGCAGTTATCGTATGATACAGTCCTTCTATCGTGGATCCCTACAGGATGGAGGTCATGGACAACTCGTCAAACCCCATCGTCTGTCATATGTCCATATTTATTCGACTTAAGTTCGAGAGTGGAAAAAACTCTTTCTCCACTATGCATACTGCCCCAGCCGAGGTCTTACGAACTCAGTCTCATAAATCACATAAGATCTCTCCTTATCTACCAAGGTCGATAGATTCCATATAGGTGCATACCCTACTCCTACAGTGAACCTACTGCAGCCAATCTACACTACATGGACCCATATGTCTAGAGACCATGTATATGTGCAGTCAAACTACAATAACCTCACTGTGAGTAGCCGAAGCACCGCAGGTCAAAGGACCAGTCACACTACTGCAACATCAAGTAAGTCACTAACGAGTGGATAGACATCCAAGTGACTTCTTGTATTGGTCACGCTCAGTACCCTTGTTCTCTAACAAGCACCTGCACTTTCACTTCAGTGTCCCTACACTGTGGACTCAAGTCTCGTCCATCCATAAGGAAAGCGATCTGTGCACTGATCGGATCGATCACCGTCCTCGTGATGATCCATTGATCAGGAGCATTTAGAAATTAATCACCAATGATACATGGCTCAAATTCTCAACTCTTGAGAATATGTATCATCATCTTATTAATTTTTTGGACGATTCATAGACACATAAACAATATGAATGAAAGGATGCCCATTTATTATTCAATAATAATAAAGTCAAGTACAAATTTATGTCCCAAAATAAATAATGTGTCTGCCAGATTGGCTGCTAGGGAATACATCTAACATGGTACTCACTGTATGCTCAAATACATTCACAGATACATCCATATATAAGTGATAGAGACCGTTAATCATAAAACCACGTCCAAACAGTTTATTTTGCAAATAAATAGAAACATAGTCTTTATTGAAATTAAATTAATAATATTCCTATGCTAGACAAGATACAAAAATTAGATTTCTTCCAATACTAGGTACAAAATAACAATCTCTAAATATCAAACTAAATCCTGATGGTAAATGCAAAAGCAAGGTGCCTACAGCAATAGTAGCAACTCTTGCTCCATTGCCAACCCGTAGGGTTACCGTACCTTTCGTAAGCCTTCTATTTTTCTTTAGATCCTGCATGGTAGCGCACAAGTGAACACTTGAACCAGAGTCTATAACCCAACTGAAAATAGAAGAAACCGTAGATTAGTTTCAATAATGAGCATATTAGACATACCTTCAGAAGGTGTGCCACCCTTCTTGCTCTTTATACTTCCCATGTAGATAGGGCAGTTCTTTTTCCAATGGTCGTCTTCATTGCAATGGAAACATTTTCCTTTGGGTTTGGCCTTCTTCTTAGGAACTTTCTTCTTCGGCTTTTTCTCGGTCTTCTGCTTCTTCGTAGGCTTCTTCTTCTTCCCAGTAGACTTTCTCTTGGAAGTAGAAGCTAGCTCAGCAGCGAGAACTGTGCCCCTTGAACCTTTCAAGTCTTCCTCAGTTGTCACCAACATATTCAACAATTCAAGCTTGATGCATTCAATTTTATTCATATGGTAGTTTACAATAAACTGCCCATATGAAGATGGCAACGATTGTAGGATCAAATCTATTTGCAAATCCTTGTGCATGGTCATGCCAAGCTTCTCAAGCTCCTCAAGATCCTTGATCATGGTCAAACCATGTTTATGGATGGACTGCCCATCGCGCATTTTGGTTTTGAAGAGCCGCTTGGACACTTCAAACCTCGCTACGCAACTCTGTTCACCATGCAACTCTTGTAGGTGATCAAGCATGTCCTTAGTAGTCTTCATGCTCTCATGCTGGCATTGCAATTCATTGGAATAGATGCCAAAATGTAGCACCTAACCTTATTGTCGTCATCCAACCATTTTGCATGCGTCTTACGCTGCTCATTGGTTGCACGGGTTGATAACACCGAGAGTTCATGATCAAGAACATAAGCTATCTTTTCGCAACTCAAGACAATTTTCAAGTTACGGAGCCAATCTTTATAGTTTGGTCTGGTCAATCTATTGTTATCTAGGATTCGAGCTATCGGGTTGGAAGCCATTGACATATGCAGAGAGTACAGATTCTAATTAAAAATTTGTATTTGACATTAATTTATTTTAGGAACTTTTAAAACAAAATTGGATCAAATCCTTCCACTATTTTTCTGATCTCTCACACTCCCCTGGTAAAGGTACGGAAACCTGCGACTTAGGATTTTCAGTGGGGTGCTGCGGTCCCACTAATCTACATGTCACCTCACCTAACAGTTATTGAAGACACATAGACGATGAGTGTACAACTCTTGTACAATACTTCGTAAGCAAATTGAGCTAACCTGATCTACAAGTCATAAGGACCTCACCTAATAGTTATTGGATCCATTCCTTGGTTAAGTCAGACCCACCGTATATCCCGCAGAAATAAAGCTGTGATTGGGTCCTCCCCTAACAGTTATTGGAGCCCAACCCCATGTTTACCCCATAACATCTCATGTCAATAGAGAGGTCCAATCCTCCGATGCAACTAGCCCTCTGTATCCAGCCAAGACTAATCAACGCCGGAAAGATCTTAGCAACTTTACTATGGTGGAAGACCAATCGACTTAATTTTGGATAATCAAATCTTAGTGATTCCAACTTTGAGCTTTCCATAGAGGGTAATCGATCAATTGGCTAGGTAAGCAGGTGGGACGCTCTCCTTACTCAGAGAGTAAGATCCTAATTAAGTAACCACCTTTGAGCTTTTCTAGATGCCAATTAGATCAATTAATCAAATATGGCTAGCTCAATGTATCGTTCACTCTCGATTGATTTAGAAAGATTTTAGGTCTCTTGAAATTTACATCTAATGTAACCATCTACCCCATACCATATGTCATTCGATTTACATCTTATGTAAATGTCACATTGGTTCAAGTTTACATCCTATGTAATTATAAAATTCTTTCGTATATTATGTGATTACATCTTATGTAAATGACATAATTGTTTCAGTTTACATCTTATGTAAGTGTCCTATTGTTTAAGGGTTTTATTTACATCTCATGCAAATAAATTTTGTTTAACTAATACATACATCTCATGCATACATTGTTTTAAACATAACCTTAAACAAGTATGAACATTATGATTACCACATGCATCTCATGTATAATTTTTCTGATCTATAACTTTTAATCTATTTTGCTGTCTCTGAATTTCAGATCATGCGTTAATTGATTTTAAACATTGTAATCTAATTGCAATTCAAAAATAATTTGCAAGATCAAAGCAAATAAAAATCTGCATGCTGAAAATTTCAGCAACCTAAAATTTCAGCACGCAGAAAATCCAGCAAGCATAATTCTTTTAAAAATCAGATTAAAAATGTGGTAATCAATTCTTAAATCCTAATCAAGCTTCCTAGAATCTTGGCTCTAATACCACTGCTGAGATATGCTCTGTGCGATGTGACATTCATAGCGGAATTTGCACGGGACGTCGTTCATCGCATGAACGCGCCTCGGATCGTAGAATTCAAAAATTTTTCTAGATACAAATCCAGAAGATCTTTGAACGCATTAGGGAGGGAAGATTAGGATCTGAGTAGGGTTGATTAATATTCATAAAATTGAAACAAAAATCAGAAGTAATTAATTTGAAGATCTCATCTTCAAAAATTTATGCAAGTGTAGAACACCGCAGCTTGATGATCTATCTAGGTTCCTGGTTAAGCCGCACATGTATCCGGCCTCTACAGGTATCCACACGAGGATCTAATCATCTGAGATAAGGTCTTACCGGAGTGCTAGCTTCTTATAAAGATCTTCCATGACTATCAAATAGATTGGAAGATAAAAATCTGCAGCATACCTCTTTGAAGAATAACCCTTTCTACTTCAATCTTGCTCGCAATGGAGGAAGAGAAGGATGATGCTTTTACCGTGGAACTTTCTTGCCTTGCTGTCGTGGAGGAAGAGGATGAAGACCCCTCTTGCTGCCGTGGACAAGGAGGAATAAGTAGGGCTCAAGGTGTGGGAAGAAAGGACTCTCCTTTCCTTGGCGTATGGCTCTCTCCCTTTGATTCTTCTTCTCTCTTTCCAACGCCTTGGAGGTGGAAGAACATGGTCTTCTCCTTGCTGCCATGAGAAGAGGAGAAAGCTCTCCTCTTGCTGCCGTGGAGAAGGAGGATAGGAAGAGGGTGGAGGCGTGGGAAGAAAATCATAAAGAAGGCTCTCACACGCCTCCTATTTATAGATGAGGGCCCTAGGGTTTTCTAATTCCTAATCACATTAGGACTTGATTAATCTCCAATTCCTAATCACATTAGAACTTGATTAATCCCCAATTCCTAATCACATTAGGACTTAGGCTAACTCCTAATCACATTAGGAGAATTAATTGGAAGCATGCATCCTACGATGCCATGTGGACTTTAAAGTCTGCATAGTGTGAACATGACTTAAGTCATATTCATCCTACGACGACATGTAAACTTTAAAATCTGCACAAACCCTGATTTAATCAAATTGACCCAATCATGAACTCAAATCAATTTGGATCGAATCCAATTTAATTTGGCTCATTTAAACAACCCAATTGCAATCCAATTGCAATCAATTCCACTTAATTTTTCTTTCATTAATTCACTAACACTTGGTGGGTTAATTCAATCACCAATCATATTGATGATTGTCTTTCATTGTGATTCCAAATCACAATTATGATAGTCTGACTAATTAAATTCTCTATGTGTGTGATCCTGTAGGTTCTATTTTGACTGATAGTGAGACATATTGAGATCTCCATCTCAATATCACTGAAACTCCTTTCAGTGGATTGAAACTATTTCAGTTCTACTCTCAGGGTTCACTGATCACCAGGTGAATGCCTTTGAGTCTCACAATCTACTAGTGACACCTAGCAGTATGTGGTGACAACCCAGCAGAATGGAATATCTGAACCTCTCGGTGTAGTTAGCGTATGATACAATTCCTCTATCATGGATTCTGACATGACGGAGGTTATGAATATCTCGTCAAACCCCATCGTCCATCATATTTTAAATTTATTCGACTTACAGTTCGAGATATGGAAAACTTTTTTTCCAAAATACCTGCCAGAAATTTATCAAACTCAGTCTCATAAATCACATAGGATCATTCCTAATCTATCAAGGTCGATAGATCCCATCTAGATGCAGCCCTATTCCAAAATAAATCTACTGCAACCAATCCGCACTACAAGAATCCGAATGGCTAGGACCCAAGTTCACATGCTCGTCAAACTGCAGCAATCTCACAGTGAATAGCTGAGGCATCGCAGATTAGAGGACCAGTCATACAATTGCAGCATAAGTAGTCACTGACGAGTGCATAGACATCCATGTGACTACTTTCTTTGGTCACGCTTAGTACCTTGTTCTCTAGCAAGCACTCGCACAATCACTCCAGTGTCTCTACACCGTAGACTCGAGACTCGTCCATATGACTAAATGATTGTAGGCTCAAGTGTGGCGCATCCAAAGGAAGACCAGCTGAAAATTCAGTTTCTGCAAGGCTGGGGTCGACTAATGCAAAGCTGGGGTCGACCCATGAAGAGCTGGGGTCGGCCCTAGTGAAGGAAGGGTCGACCCCAAGAAGTCACAGGGAGACGATAGAGAGCACTTCTCTGTCGGTCTCAGGTGGGGTCGACCCTAGTGAAGGAAGGATCGACCCTAGGAAGTCGCAGGGAGACGACAGAGAGCTGTTCTCTGTCGTCTCAGGAGGGGCCGACCCCTGTCTGTGAGGGGTCGACCCCTGATCCACGCGGCCTGACGCCCTAGGTTAGCGGTTATCAGGGATCCATACGCTTCTGCACAGCGCCAAAAATTGGTATCAGAGCGAGGTTTTGGCGTGGAAAAGAAGAAACGAAGGAAAGATATCAAGAGGAAAGCAGTCCGCTCATCTCCCTTCAAGGTAATTTCTCAAATCAGATTTGTGTTTATTTGTGATTTTGGTTTGGCCAACCATGAACAATAGCATGAAGGTGGAGTTTGAGAAGTTTAATGAAAAGGGAAGCTTCTCTATGTGGAAGGTCCAGGTGGAGGATCTCTTGGTGCAAAACTATTTGGATTCGGCCTTGGAGGACAGGCCGGAGGATATGACAGATAAGGAATGATTTTCTTTGGAGAAAAGGGCTTGCGCTACCATCAGAGGACGCTTGGTGGATTCAGCCTTGTACAGCGTCCTAGAGGAGAAGAGACCCAAGGGATTATGGACAAAGTTGCATACCATGTATATGGTGAAGAATATGTGCAACAAGCTAATGTTGAAGAAACAATTGTACCGCCTTCGGATGCATGAAGGTGGAGATATTGTTCTTCATATTCAGAGATTTGACCAGGTTTGCAATGACTTGCAGACCCTTGGGGTGAAGATGGAAGAGGAGGATAAATCTCTACTCTTGCTTTGCTTGCTGCCAGGTTCTTATGATCCTTTGGTTACTACTTTGCTGTATGGGAAGGAGACGCTGAATTATGAAGACATAATTTCTGTGCTAAGGTCCAATGAGCAAAGGGAAAGATTGATAAACGATGGAGTTCCTTAGGAAGGTTTTATTGTTGGAGAGAGGCCCGGAAGAGGGAAGGAACGGAGCAAGCAAAGGGGACGATCAAAGTCCAAGAAAGGCAAGAAAGAGTTCAGATGTTACAAGTGCAATGAAGCAGGACACTTGAAACGGAATTGTCTGCTTTGGAAGAAGCTTCAGGGAGAGAAGAATGGCAAAGATTCAGTCAGTGCCGTGGCTGATCTCAAGGTGGAGGATGACCTTTTGGTAGTTTCAGATGATCACAGGAACAACACGGATATTTGGATAATAGATTCAGCCTGCTCTCATCACTACACACCAAATCGGTCTTGGTTTGTTACATACACCAACATCGATGAGGGGAGTGTGGCATTAGGGGATGATCATCCATGTAAGGTGGCCGGCATTGGGACCATCAAGGTGAGGATGTTTGATGGGATGGTGCGGACTCTTACCAATGTAAAGCACGTTCCGGATCTGAAAAAGAATCTAGTGTCACTTGGCTACTTGGAGAAGAATGGTTACAACTTTAGTTGCCGTTCCAGGAGTGGTATTTTGAATATATCCAGAGGAGCCATGGTTGTGATGAAGAGGAGGAGGTTGGAGAATAATTTGTACAGGATGGAAAGGTCCGTGGTATGTGGGGGATCCGAAACAGCAGCAGTGGCACAGGGCCAGCAGGAAGCATACCAGTTGTGGCATTACCGCCTTGGCCACATGGAAGATCGTGGTATGAAGATGCTAAGCAAAGATGGACTGATATCAGATCTGGATGGAGGAGTTCCAGAGATGTGTGAGCCTTGTCAGTTAGGAAAGCAACATAGGGTGAAGTTTGCTACCAGTACTACACACAGCGGTGGTCCCCTGGAGCTAGTGCACATGGATGTTTGGGGACCGGCCCTAGTCACAGCCAGGAATGGGGCAAGATATTTTCTAACCCTTAATGATGACTTTTCAAGGAGAGTTTGGATGTACTTCTTGAGGGAAAAGTCAGAGGTCTTCTCTAAGTTCAAAGTCTGGAGGGCAGAGGTAGAGAAGGAGAAGGTTGTTGCGTGAAGTGTGTGCGGTCCGACAATGGTGGCGAATTCACAAGTAAGGAGTTTCTGAAATTTTGCGAACATTGTGAGATCAAGAGGCAATTTTCAATAAGGAAGACTCCTCAACAGAATGGGGTGGCCAAAAGGATGAACAGGACTCTCATGTAGAAAGCTAGATGTATGAGATTGCAGGCAGGACTTTTCAAGGTGTTTTGGGTAGATACAGTAGACATAGCCTGCTACTTGGTGAACCGATCTCCTTATACAAAGCTAGATGGGAGGATTCCAAAGGAGTTATGGTCTGGAAAGAAGGTGGAGGTTGGCCATCTCAGAGTATTTGGGTGCACGATATTTGTGCACATTGATCCTAGTGAGCGGAGCAAGTTGGATGCCAAGTCACGAAAGATAGTATTCATAGGATATCTGCGTGGAGTCAAGGGTTATCGGCCATGGGATCCCTTGGAGAAAAAGACTACTATCAGTAGGGATGTGGTCTTTGATGAGAATTCAGTCCTAAAGATGCAAAGGGTGGAAGAAGAGTGGGGGGAGAACCAACCGGACAGGGTTGGGCAGCTAACTTCTTATTCAGTTTTACCTTTTGCAGGTGCACAGAAGGACATGAAATTCAGGTGGAGCACTAGTCAGAGGTGCCTCCACATGTGGAGAGGAGCGAGATGCTAACTTGGAGACGAGATGTGCGAAGGAAAGAACAAGATCCCAGCAGAAGCATCGGAGTCGCACTGCACAAGCCTAAGCAGATTGTGAGGCAGCCGAAGAGGTATGATTTTGGCGAAACCATGTCTTATGCATTGGTTGCTGTGAATGGAGACCCAGAGACCTATGAGGAGGCATTGACATGACAGAATAGCGATAGGTGGGTCCAAGCTATGGCAGAGGAAATGCAGTCTCTCCAAAAAAATCAGACTTGGCGGTTGGTGCAGTTGCCAAGTGGAAAGAAGCCCATTGGATGCAAGTGGGTGTTCCAATGCAAGGAAGGACTTTCAGATAGAGAAGGCATTAGATACAAAGCCAGGTTAGTGGCTAAGGGATACTCTTAGAAGGAGGGCATTGATTATAATGAAGTATTCTCTCCAGTTGTTCGACACACTTCTATTCGGATGCTATTGAGCATTGTTGCCATTCAGGATTTGGAGTTGGAGTAAATGGATGTTAAAACAGCCTTCCTTCATGGAAATTTGGAGGAGAAGATTTATATGGAGCAGCCAAAGGGATTCAGTGAGCCAGGGTTAGAAAGAAAGGTCTGTTTGCTGCGGAGGTCACTCACGGGTTGAAGCAATCATCAAGGCAATGGTACTTGCGGTTCGATATGTATATGAAGAGCATTGGCTGAAAGTTAATCGATGATGCTAGCAGTGATAGCATGCTAAAATTTAAAACTTTTTCAGATTTCAATAGTTGTACCTGTTCAGGTTGCCTACGTACCCCTTCACAAGGGGGATCAAGCCACACGTAGTTCTTTTAATTTTGAAATTCACAGCAGAAAATCGAATTAAATATTTTAATTCTTGCATGCATAAGAAATCAAATTTTAAATTATCACTACAAGTATACATGATCAATATGCTGGGATCGTTTAAACGATTATGTTAAAATCATTGCATGATTAATTTCAGATCTGAAATGAGATTATTAATTAAGTTCCAAACTCAATTAATCTAACATCCAATTAATCTTCAAATGCCCATCAAATAGTCTCTGAAGATTACTCTGTGAAGAGCCCCAAAAGAGGTTTAACCCTCGCGGATTGGAACCTATAAGAGATATCTTTGGATCTAGATTTATACCTTATAAAATCAAAAAGTAATGGATCCGATGCTCGAGCTTCGTAGCCACAAACTTGTCTGGCCTCTACGAGTAATCCACGTGAAGCTCTTGGAGTGATCCAATCCCACGGAAGTGCTAGCTTGCGTAGGATCGTCCTTTGCTGAACTTGGATCTTTCCGACGCAATCAATTTTTGATTTGCCTTCTTGGAAGAACTTGGAGGAATGTCTAGTAGGGATTGAAGAGGACTTAGATCTGATCTAAAGGCTCTTATCCAGGATCCCTAATACTAATGGCATGAAGGTCTTAAGGAGAAGGATGAACTCGGTATCTTGTTGGCGCATGAAGGGGATGGTTGCAAAACGATAGATCTTATCTTTGTTTGAATTCAAAATTGAAACAATAGTTGGTTCATGCGGGTGAGATAGGATCGAAATGGATGGTGATGATCTTCCATCATCATCTAGCCATTTTTTCACATGTTCCACGATTCAAATCCCATCAAATTTCATTGAAAAACAACTTCTGGATCGAATCCCGCAAGATCAGCCCGTCTGCGTGATCTAAAATTTTCGGAAGGAGTCGACCTTCCCGATCTCGAGTCGACTCCAATTCGACTCGAGTCGACTCCTTCCCTTTCGAGTCGACTCCAAAGTTGACTCCAAAGTCAACCCGAGTCGACTCCAGCTGAGACAACAGAGAACTTCTTTCCTTGATACGCCCAGCAAGTCGACCCCTTCAAAGCTCGAGTCGACCCCAAGGAAAATCGAGTTGACACCACCTGGGAAAACAGAAGAAGTCGTCTTCTGGATTCTTTGAGAGAGTCGACCCCAGCTATCTCGAGTCGACCCCCATCTCGAGTCGACTTCTCTTTAGTTCGAGTCGACTCTAATCAGGTCAAAAAAACTGATTGTGCCCAAAATTGAATCCAATTCAATTTAACTCATCCTTAGTCCATTTACTCAATTAAATTGAGTTTATTAGTAATCCAATTACTAAGTAATCCTCCAATAATTACTTTAATTATTTTATAGGATAATTTTCTAATCGAATTAACCAAATTATTCCGGAATGATTCTCAATCATCCATCAGCTATCTTGATCAATCAGGAAACTTCTATGCATGTGACCTCATAGGTTCGAACCTAAGCCGGTAGTACAGAAACAACTTTCTGCACTAATCGATGTGACCATCTAGCAATGGTACCCAACGTCCGGATAGGCCGAATATATGTGAAGCAAATATTCTAGAACCCTGAACTATGGTTACTGTATAATTCATCCCTTTGACTCCTAATGCTAGGATGACCTCAGAATTCTATCAACTCTCTAATCAGTACATCCACTATGTGATCAACTTTAGAAATCTTGTGACTCATCACAAGGATTATCATGGCCAAGGTTTTGCTAAATTGAACACAAAGTATTATCTTCTATTTTCAGGAGGGGTCAATTTCATCTTGACTCACGTACCGATTTTGTAAGTACTTGACTGCACCCAGTAACCTTCCATCCCAGAATTAGAAATTCTGCTAGTCCGGTACCAAAGTACAGTGAGTTGCTTGCTAATCACTATGGTGATCTCAGGTCTGAGAGATACTTATACCCATATCTACTCGGAACATCTTTTAACAGTAAAGCATTCCAGAATTGGTCACGTTCAGTGAAATGTACTCCTACACTTCACCTGTGTGACATATCAGTGTCTCCACACTCCTTTGTTAAGAGGACAACCAACGTATATGTCACACAATGACCTAATCTCGATTATGTTGTCGTCCTAGGTAACAGCATATCATTTGATCGCGAACAGGTTTAAACACTCGAAGATAAATCCTTCTTTAACATAAAATAAGTCCTAAGAACTTCATCATATAAGAGTTCATTTGAAGATGTGTAATGAAATGATGAATAATGCCAAATAATACTTTATTAATTTGTCAATTCATTTTACGAAATCCAATCATCAATACGCTGACGATTGATGTTTAGGATACAATTCCCAACATTGGCATGACCAGATGTGAGTATGACCCTTGTGTCTATGTGAAGACTCTTGAGGATGAGTCTAGATTATATCTACTCTTATATGTGGATGACATGCTGATTGCTTGCAAGAGTAGAGGAATTGTGGAAAACTTGAAGGTAGCCTTATCTCAGGAATTTGAGGTGAAGGATTTGGGTCCAGCCATGAAGATTCTAGGCATGGAGATTCTCAGGGATAGAATCAAGAAGGTGCTGCATTTATCTCAGGGAGGTTACATCAGAAAGGTATTGCGGAGATATGGCATGGATGGAGCGCTACCGGCGGCATTACCAATAGCCGGTCATGTCAGTCTTTCGAAGACAATGTCACCACAGACTGAGGTGGAAGCTGAGGAGATGAAGAGCATTCCATATGCTTCAGGAGTTGGGAGCGTGATGTATGCCATGGTTTGTTGTAGACCAGATCTTGCACATGCAGTTAGCCAGGTCAGCAGGTTCATGGGTAACCCTGGCAAGGAGCATTGGAGAGCGCCAAAAGGTGTTTTCAGATACTTGGTGGGCATAGTTGGAGTTGGTATTTGCTATGGATAGAAAGGTAGCAAGGAGAAGAACTCCAACATGACCAAGGAGAACCAGAGCCGGATGATTGGTTTTGTGGATGCTGATTACGGAGAAGACATGGACACACGGCGTTCTACCACGGTTATGTGTTTTGTTTGAACGGAGGTCCAGTGTCATGGAGATCAAGCTTGCAACCAATCACAGTATTGTCTACAACGGAAGCGGAGTTATTGGCATCACAAAAGCTGCCAAGGAAGCTCTATAGTTGAAAGGATTGGGATTGGAAATGAAATTTGCACAGGAGGCTGTCAGGGTGCATTGTGATAGCCAGAGTGCATTATGTTTGGTTCAGAACTCGGTCTATCATGCAAGAACCAAACATATTGACATCAGGTACCACAGCATTAGGGAGTTGGTGGAAGAACGTGAAGTGGAGCTTGCCAAAGTTCATACGAAGGAGAACCTGGCAGAAGCACTAACCAAGACTCTTCCAAGGGATGGTTTCCTCAGGTGTGTGAAGCTGATGGGATTGATGGACCAGAAGAAGCTTGCAGAGGCTTTGGAGCGCCAAGGTGGAGATTGTAGGCTCCAGTGTGGCGCATCCAAAGAAAGATCAGCTGAAAATTCAATTTCTGCAAGGCTAGGGTCGACCCATGAAGAGCTGGGGTCGACCCCAGTGAAGGAAGGGTCTGTTAGATGTATGCCCTAGAAGCCAATCTGGCTGACACATTGTTAATTCTAGAGACATAATTTTGTACTTGACTATTTATTATTGAATAAATAAAAGGCATCTTTTCATTCATATTATTTATGTGTCTATGAATCGTCCAAGGAATTAATAAGATGATGATGCATATTCTCAAGAGTTGAGAATTTGAGCCATGTATCATTGGTGATTAATTTCTAAATGCTCCTGATCAATGGATCATCACGAGGACGATGATTGATCCGATCAGTGCACAGATCACTTTCCTTCTGGATGGACGAGACTTGAGTCCACAGTGTAGAGGCCGGGCACTTGAACGGCTTCAAGCGAACCTTCATCCTAAACCACGAACTTCAGTTTGCGGTGATCATCTACCTGCACAAGATGAAGATCTGATCTTCTAAATGTTTTTAAAAGGTTTTTAATCCTTATCTATC
Source organism: Phoenix dactylifera (assembly GCF_051530095.1). Classification (NCBI taxonomy): domain Eukaryota; kingdom Viridiplantae; phylum Streptophyta; class Magnoliopsida; order Arecales; family Arecaceae; genus Phoenix; species Phoenix dactylifera. The sequence goes on along the minus strand of NC_143193.1, from coordinate 31,800,420 downwards.
TACGAACGGTTTTTGAACAACGTTCATGCGATGAACGGTTGATCCCGCGCATGCCTCTTCCTCTGCATCTGAATTTTTTTGAATTTCAGCGGCATGATCGGGGTTTTCTAACAGGGTCGACCCCAAGAAGTCACAGGGAGATGACAGAGAGCACTTCTCTGTCAGTCTCAAGTGTGCTCTCTATCAGTCTCAGGTGGGGTCGACTCCTAACAGTCAGGGGTCGACCCCAGTGAAGGAAGCGTCGACCTCAGAAAGTCACAGAAAGACGAAAGAGAGCTATTCTCTGTTGTCTCAGGAGGGGTCGACCCCTGATCTGCAGGGGTCGACCCCTGATCTGCAGGGGTCGACTCCAGCGCTATGCCAGGCGTGCCATTCAGTCAATGACGGAAATTTTTGGTCTTTGACTAATTTATGTTCCTAAGGGTCTAAGTCATTCTTGGGTTAGGTTTAGACTCAAGGAAAGAGAGCTTGCAAGTCATGGACTTGGGTTGAGTTCTTTCTAATGTAGCTTAGGGGGAGATTGAGTTGGCTTGGGATTAGACTGAAATCGGAAGCCTATATAAAGGCTTGATGTAATCAGTTTTAGGGCTGAGAGAGGATCACTTGTATTATTTTCTGGAGAAATAAGAGCCGCCAGAAAACTTTCTCCCACGTTCTCTCTTCTCTTCCTCTTCTTCTCCACGAAAATCCTAGTTTGTGATTGTGGTTCTTCATCTCTTCTTCCTTCTTTTGCCATGCGGCCTGACGTCCTAGGGGACGCCCTAGGTTAGCGGTTATCAGGGATCCACACGCTTCCGCACAGCACCAACAGTGATCTATGCACTAATCTCAGCGGATTGATCACCGTCCCTCGTGATGGATCCATCGATCATAAGTATTTAGAAATAAATTCCTAATGACACATCCTTCAAATTCTCAACTCCTTGAGAATATGTGTCATCATCTATTAATTCCTAATGAAACACTAGATTGAATTCATTAGTATAACATAAAATATACTCAAATGCTTTGAGCTCATCAAAATCAAATAGGGGTTTAATCAATCACTCCACAATCTCTCCCTTTTTGATGATGACAAAACATTGAGTATTTGTAAAGTGAATTGCTCTATCAAGAAATAAATTGCAGTAAAGCTTCAAAATAAATTCAACTGTCTAGTTATTTAGTGTATCCAAAATTGAAAGGTATGAGCCAGTAAACTTTCAAATTAAGGCTCCCCCTTTCATTTGGAATTATATAAGCCTTCAAAACATTCACTCAATTGTTTGGCTTATATTGCTTTCTTAAAATTTTGGATTCTCCTCCTCAATATTTGCATTCTCTTCTGTTTGAACTTTGTTCAGATTTTTGTTAAATTTCGTTTAATTAGAGAAGAAAAATCTGACAATTTGTTCTTTAATATGATTCAACTAATCTCTGAATATTCCTTGAATAGATTCTGGAGATTACTCCTTGAGGAGCTCCAACAGAGAAATAATCAGCCTCGAGGTATTGAATCCACTAAGAACAAATTACATTAGTTTTTTGTTTAAGAATGTTTCTTGTTTATATTCCTTTACACTTTAGTGTTTTTTTTTGCCTAAGTATGTTTCTTGTTTATATTCCTTTACATTTTTCTCCCCCTTTTTGTCATCATAGCAAAAAGACATAACACAGAAAGAGATAATAAGTCAAATTGCACAGTTTTTTGAAAGTAAATCTCTATTCATTGTATTAAGTACAAGATTGAATACATTTCAGAAAGTCCACAAAGGACTGTACATCATAAAAATAAAAATTCACTAGGATCGTCTAGTCGCTGAGGAGGATGAGGCTCCCAAATTTAGTTGCTGAGATCGGAGGACCAGGCTCAACCCCTCAGATACATTTCCTAGTTGTGTGATGATCTCTGAGGTTGTCGTAGCCTGTGTCTCCGCTAGTTGGGTCACACTTTCCTAGATGGTGTCATGTTTGAAGATTAAGGCATTTGCAAGCCTTTCTGCATCTTGACTCTGCCTTCCCAGCTCTTCTCTGATGCTGTCTCGCATCTACCTCGTGTCTTCCTTTATGGCTGTAAGGCTCAAGTATTGACCCTAGACTAGGTTCCTCATATTTGACATCTCCTCCCTAACTTCTGCAATCATCATGGATACCGCTGCTGTGGAGGGAATGACGTCAATGGAGGGTGCACTGTATGAACCTCTCAGCTCCCTCACTATCTCATCTCTCAGCTACCGGAGCTGCTCATGGCTAATCCTGACTTCTAGGGGCTGCTGAGGTGGTGGTACGGTAGAGGGTCCAGCTGAAGTAGATGGCTCAGCAGGGACTGAAGGACCAGATGTGGATGGAAAGGTGGAAGGATCTGTGGAGTGGTCCTGATCATGATCAGAGCTAGGTGAGTGATGAGTAGTGGGGTCAGATGGTGTGGATGTGGATGTCCTCCTAACCCAGACACCCTCCACCTTGTGGAAACCCATTCGGTGGAGAGTCTCCTCACCCATGTGGTCAGTGTGTCTGAGGGAGCGAGAGGGTTCTCCCTCAGGGATAGGAACTTCTAACTTCCTAAAGATGAGTGTGAAAAGCATGCCATAAGGGAGACTCAACCTAGGTTTGTCTAGGGGTTCACAGACATATCTATAGATGAGTTTGGGGAAGTTCAGGGGGATGTCATGTAAAATATAGAACATCAAAGCTAGGTTTTTTTCTGAAACGAAGTCAAACCTACCGATCTTAGGAAAAAGGATCCTAGAGATGATGCTTAGGAGGAGTCGCATTTCAGCCGAAAGCTGATTTGCGAACACCTCCTCTATAGGGGATTGGGGTGGTCTCCCTAGAATGGTCGTAAGGGCCTCTGTCCTATCGGTAGGATGCGTGGGAGCAATCCCCTCGCGAGAGAGGTGGAGGACTCGAGCAATGAGATCCTCCGAGACAAAGATAGGGACATTTGCTATTGTCCCTTGAATACCACCGCCACCCCGTGTGACGGTCCCATAGAATTTCCTAACTAACTCTGGGTAGGTAGGGAGGTCAAGAGATGATGCCCTAGGGTGAACCCTTCTTAGGAGAGGAAGTCAAGTTGACTTTCCTCCCGGTAGAGACAACCCTTCCGGTGCACGGACGCGAGGGAACCGGCCTAGGCAGAGAAGGAACCGGAGGTGTTGGCCTCACAGGTTCGTTCCGTGCCTTGGACCGTCTCTCGGCGCCGCTCACGGTGAAAGGTCTCTTCCGGCTTGGGACAACGATTTTTCTAGGTATTTTGACTTAAAAATCGAGGGAAGGACAAGAAAAATGGGAGAAAACACAAGAGAAAGGGCCAAAAATGGGTCGGGGACGATGTAGGAGACGACTCTAGGGCTTTTGAACAGTGGCGGCTAAAAATAGAAGTGGAGAAAAAAAATATTTCGCTTAGGGTTAAAAGTCGGATTTCCGACCTTGAGTCGACTTCGGTAAGGCACGAGTCGACTCGACCTCGAGTCGACTCCTAAACATGCGCGAGTCGACTCGCCCACGAGCCGACTCTAAAATCTATTCGAGTCGACTCGAACTCTGGCACACACTTAGAGTTTTAGTCAATTCCGTTCAAAAATGAGAAATGTGGAAATCCTTAGAACTTAAATAATGATTTGATGATCACTGACGTGAAATCCTATAACCAACATAAGCTAATCATCAAAATCAATGAATTATAGAAGAGTATCAGACAAATGGATCAATCACTCCTAATCCTCTTCTAAGAATACAAAATCGATCTTCACTCAAAGGTTTTGTGAAGATGTCAGCAAGTTGATCATCTATACACACGAATTCAAACATCACATTACCATTTAATACATGATCTCTTATGAAGTGATGTTTTATCTCAATATGTTTAGTTCTTGAGTGTTGAATTGGATTTTTAGTTAGATTTATAGCACTTGTGTTATCACAGTTTATGGGAATCTTATTTTGTTTAATACCATAATCTTCAAGTTGTTGCTTAATCCATAAAATTTGAGCACAACAACTTCCGGCAGCAATATATTCGGCTTCAGCCGTAGATAGTGCAACTGAGTTTTGTTTCTTGCTAAACCATGAGATTAAGTTTTTTCCTAAGAATTGACATGACCCGCTGGTGCTTTTTCTATCAAGTTTACAACCAGTGAAGTTAGAATCAGTGTACCCTATTAAGTTTATGCTTGATTCTTTAGAGTACCATAGACCTATATTTTTTGTTCCTATTAGATATTTAAAAATTCTCTTAACTGCAATTAGGTGTGATTTCTTAGGATTAGATTGATATCTAGCACACATGCATACACTAAACATGATATCAGGTCTATTTGCTGTAAAATATAATAATGATCATATCATACCTCTATACTGCTTTTGATCTACTGATTTACCTGATTCATCTTTGTCTAGTTTGCATGATGAGCTCATGGGAGTGCCAATTGACTTGTTTCTATCCACATCAAACTTCTTTAGCATTTTCTTAATGTATTTAGCTTGATTGATGAAAATCCCTTCCTTAGATTGTTTGATTTGATGTCCGAGGAAGTAATTCAATTCTTCCATCATGCTCATCTCGAATTCACTTTGCATTAATTCAGCAAACTCTTCGCAAAGACGATTGTTAGTAGCACCGAAAATAATATTGTCTACATAAGCCTCCAATCCGGTCTAATGAACTGAGTTGACTAGGTAAGCTCCCAGGTAAGTGGGGGGGTCACGATGCGTTCGCAAAGGTCCCACTTAAAAATCACTTGCCTCGAACAGATGAACTGTCTCCCTTAAGGGACAAAGCTTGCCTAGACATCAACTGAGCTACAGAGCGAATTGGTGCAACTTTCAGTGATCTTCGTCCTATTGAGCTCGAATGTCCCTAGGGGCCAACGTCTAATTGATTTTAATTAAAGTGATAGCTATGTGCGAATTGGTTCACCTAATTTGGGCAAGAATCTGGTGATGAAATCCAGTTCTTATCTTATTGGGGTGATTGCCCTTACTATGTGCGGATTAATTGGTGTATGTGTATCAAGCATGCATTCACACTTTTGCTGAAATTAAAATCAAACAATCACTACAAAATTTCAAGCTAATTGGGAATCAATTTAAATAAGAAAGGTTTAGAGGTTACCAAAGGAAATTTTTCCAGCAATTTTTTTATTTTTTTAGGCAAACCTCTACAACATTCCTTTTCCAGCAGTTCTCTTTTTTAATTGTCCCAGATTTTCTCTTCGATTCCTGATCAAATAATACTAAGAGAAAAATCAAAAATTAGTAAGAGAGAAAAAAGAGATAAGAAAAGTAACAAAAATAGAAAATATTTTTATTTTATTTTAGATATATATTTTTTTGAAAGTTTTTTTTTTATGAAGAGAAAAACAACTATGCTAGCAATCTCCGGCAACGGCGCCAAAAATTGATAATCAGTTTTAAAGACCACGCAATAGCATGTATCTGGTAGGATAGTGATTACGGGTATCGATCCACAAGAATTGGGGTACAGTTGTTTTCTTAAAAATATTTGAAAAAGAGAATTTGTGAAGACTATTGAACTAAATAATTAAAAAGGAAATGCAATTAAAATGATATCAGTGAGAGAGCCTAGGGCAAAGAATTCACCACTAATATAGCAACAATGGTTAATTATATTTTACTTCGTTCTTGGATTAATATGCACATTGGTTACAAGCCTAATAAGCATTCAAATAGGAATTCACAAAAGTAATTTAGAAATAATTCATCTTTAGTTGGCATGAAATGTCTATCCTAAACTAATGTGGCAGGACACTGCATCTTTCTTAAGCATGAACTATCTTATACTTACTTAGTGATCATGAAGAACAATTGTATAAACATCATACTTAAAATCACAGAATCTAAATATGAGATGAAAAGATATTCATTATGATCAAAGAAGTTCATACAATTCCAAGAACAGAAATAAACAAATACAAAAAAAAACCGTTGTCGCCTTTGTCAGGGCTTCATCCTGCCCTAGTGAAGAGATCAGCCCTCCATGTAAAAGTGGACGAAGCAGCACAGCGGGATGAAGACGGCATGACTGAATTCTTCCGAGGGAGGTGGCGGCGGGAAAGAAGAGAAGAATACGTCGTGATGATGGAAGAAGCTCCGGCTAATCTCCCCTCATTCCATTTCATTTTTTTTTCTTTCCATGGGAAGTTCTTCTCATAATACCCAAAATAATCTCTCTCCTTTTATTCTTGTGGGAACTCCACCTGAGAAGAGCTGCCATGGGATCCATCTCCTCCTCCTTTTATAGCCTTCACTAGCCCTCTCTCCTCCCCTGTTGCAAGATAAGGATGGAACGGGGATAAAGGTGATAACTTCTGCTCCTTGATCCTTGGACGCGGGATGCTGTTCCACGAATGCGGAGGCTGAACGGAGAGAAGCTTGGTGTGCGTGATCTGTGCTGGCTTTCATCCGGACACGCAGAGCAGGGAGCTTCAACTCGGGTGCGGGATATGGATGAATCACGGAGAACCGCTGGGATGAGGAATCCGGAAGGAGGTTGGGATGCTACGCATTTGGTTCGGATTCGTGAAGGGAGAACAGGTGATGCTCACGGCTAGGATGCTGATCCGAAAGACGTTGGGATTTTTATGGATCATGCAGTTCTATTCCGAAACAGGGGAAGAAAGATGACGTGGAAGATGAACACGGGCATGAGGGGGAATCTAGGAAGGATTTGGAAGAGGAAATGATAAACCGTGAGCTGGATGGGAGCTTCTAATCCGTGAGCTACTCTATTCTTTTTCCGTGAAGGCTGGGATTCGGAATTCGGAAGAGATGAAGCTTAGATTTGCTGGGAAGAGAGCATACGGTTGTTGGAATGGAGTGATCCGTGGGAGAAGGGACTCCGGAAGATGCTGGGATGAAGATTCGTGAAAGGGATATTGGGAAGGACGCGGAGAAAACTCATGAAGTTGAGAGGATCTCGGCTGGGAGGAGTTGGATGGGAGAATGTCTGAGATGCAATCCTTGGGAGGTGATCTAATCTGGGAGATAAGATTTGATGGCTGGGAGGTTTTGGGTGTTGGATTTGGTTTGGAAGGGATACGGTTGTTCTGGGATGCAAGGGATTTGGCTGAGATGAAGACGTGTGAAACAGGGGAGCTGGAACGGATGCATTTGTTGGCTTGATCCGTAATGAAGGGACGACGGGATCAAGCCGGAAGAGAAGGACGATGAAGTTAATCCAAATGCTGGGAAGGATTCGGAAGAGGAGGAAGGTTGGATTCGTGATGAGCATGGGATACGGGAGCTGGGAGTTTGGTTGGATTCGTGATGAGCATGGGATACGGGAGCTGGGAGTTTGGTTGGATTCGTGAACGAGATGTGAGGAGTGGATGAAGACAGATCACAACGGGATGAAGGCTGGATTCTGCTGTGATGTGGAGCAGGGGATTGATCTTTATCCATGGATGCTGGATGTGGGAGAATCAACGTGGAGGAGATGAGCTGGACTCTGCTCTGTTCCTTGGGTCCAAATGGTGTGCACACGAGATGTTGGGAATTCAGATAAGAAATAGATGTTCACCGGCTGGGAGGAGGACAATAACTAGAATTCTGAGATCTGTGCGATTATAGATGAATAGATGATATACTTTGAGATCTGAGAAACAAATGATTGAAAAGTGAGGGAAGAGAAGTAGGTGAACTTGTGAAGAGACAGGAATTAATGGGAAGCGTTGGGTTTTGGAGGAGAGTTCTTGGAGTCGACTCTGGAAGATGTGGAGTTGTGGAATGATGCAATGTAGGTTTAGGCTCGACCTGCATCCATTAGGCTCAATCAATAATCAAAATCGAATTAAAGTGCATTGATGAGGGTGAACATATTTTCTCATGTTAAAATTTAGAATGTGTGCATAAAACTAAGAATAAGTGCCATGTAAAATAGATTAATTTATACATTATTTAGCACTTATCAGTTGATTGTGAACTTAAAAAACAATTGATTAAAGATTTTGGTTGATCGCCTGAAAAAATCAAATGGGTTTGGTTGTGAACCCAGAGAATAACTATGTCATAATCTGAGTTATAGATTACAGTAAATTTCCAAGAAAGTCTTGGAGAGTTGGTGTAGGTGCAGGGTTTGCATGGAAGCACTATAAATTTCTTGTGTTTGCATTGATTGTTTTAGTTGCATTTAATCTCTTGCATATTTACTTATTGGTCGTTTGCTAAAATCCATATTCTTCTATCAAGCATTTGATTTTGCTGCATTTACCTAAAGTTTTCAAAAAACCCAATTCATACCCTTCCCCTCTTGGGCTGCATAGTTGTGCAACAACACCCAATCCCAATTCTGACCAAATAAGGTCCTATTTATCTTTATCATAGCCAGGTCTAATTGACACAACCCCAAGGGCCAAATGCTACAACTAGACCTAAGTTGCCTAGGCAACCAAACTGGATCTATCATTAACTCAATGTGGATTTGGGCTAAATCTAGATGTCATGAACAAAAAACAAAGCATAGCTTCTTGGATATTCTCTCCATATCCTATTCCCTTATCATTAGAACATCCTAAAAGTGGAATCTCTTTATGTAGATAGAGGTGGGAGGCCTACTACATAAGGCTTCTGCTATTGTAAGGCCTAGAAAAGGTTAAATGTATGTATCCTTATCCCATATGCAGAGAGACTGTTACAATATTTCGAACCTCCATATTATAATAGAACAATCTTACTAGTGCACTAAGGCTCACCATCTCTTTATATCCACAGGAGTGTACTATGATAAATGTTCACTTTGTTAGGCACCATCTCTTCCTCCTTCTTGGGACCGCTTGCCAAGTGACACCGTCTTATAATTCTATCTCAAATATTCTTCATAATAGCTATGATTCTGCACTCCTTTTCTTGCCATGGGTCCCTACAAGCACCTTCATACCTGAGAATTATTCTTGCATCAAATCCTACTTGAAACTAAATGACAAAGCCAAAATATGATTCTTAACATTCTTTATCCTTCTTGATATCACTTCCATGACATGCATTGAATAAGTGAATGTGATTTTCATTTAATCCTAATACCTCTTCTAAATGAGCAATTAACCTCCTTGAAACCCCTTGGGTCAAGCTCCAATAATACCTTTCTCACTCTAACCTTCATCTTTAGATTTTCTTTGCCTCTCCCTATTGAATCTCCGCCCTCCTACCCATTTCCAACTTATCAATATAATACGATGAGAAGAGAGTCAATCCTATTCTACCATCTATCACCCTTCCCCCCCTTTGATAGAAATCTCCCCCTCAACCTCACCATCCCTCTCCATCCTTCAATCTCATCCCTCCTAAAGAAATACAATCAAGAAAATACAAAATCCTTTAATCATGGCCATCTACCTCTTCAACCCTCTCCTCTCCTCTTCCAAATAATGAGGGCATGACATCTCAAGTTGATCCTCATAACTAAATTCTAGGAGCAATCATATCAACACTTAATCTATTCTTTATCCCTCATACAAAATCCTAACCTTAAACTCTTAAGGAACACTATAAACATACATTACTCTTCATACTAACCCTTAAGCCACATCACCAATCCTTCCTAAAACCCTAGAGTCAATGAAGGTTAGCCATCTCTCCATTCACCTCAACCCTTAGTTCTTGGGCTACCCTCTCTCTCAATCAATTGAAAGCATTAAGCCTCCTATAATCCTCTATAAAGATCCCTCTTCTCGCCCAAAAAATAACTAGAAATCCTTGGTAGCAAATATAGTAGAAATAGCTAAACTATGAGAAACTATTCCACTTTGATTCCACCAAAATCCTATCCTAACCCTACCTTATACTCTTATACCTCTCTCCCCTCCATGAAATCCTAACACTAGAACCCTTGCTATCAAAGATGAAAAAAGAAGTTCTTTCAAAGAGGTTTTGGTACCACAGTCCACCCCCTCCCTCCTCCCCCCCTTTCTCCCTCTTCCTCTCCTTAATTCCCATAACCTTATCTCCATCTAGAACCTCCTTTAAGGAGGAGTGGTGGGCGTACACCTTCGGGTCCTTCCACACCATTAACATAGAACCAATTCAAGCAAGGATCGAAGTCCTAGTGCATACCACCCTATATTATGAGTACCATATATACCATTATTGAATTAATACTCAGTCATGGGGCATATTAAATATCAAAACACCAAATTGATCTCATACCAGGCATACACTAATATTGTACCAACATAATACCAAAATAGGGTCTAAAATAGAGATTGCAAACCTTGAACTCAAGCTTTGTCCAAATAGGTTTCTAGCTACCTTAGCTAGATGGCAACTCTAACCAATATAACCCAACAGAAAAGCCTGCACTAGATCCTTATGGAGTTTGGAATATGATATTTTTTCTCGTATAAGAACTTCATCATAGCATGCATGCAGTCATGTGCAATAATGACGACCATATGCAGAGTAGTGGATAAATGGATTCCTACTTTAACACTATATGAACTTTATAGATCATTTATATAAACATCTTATACCTTTTGTGACCTAAAATTATGTTATGATGTGGAAGTCTGATGCTATTTCTCTAGCAGATGCCCCACAATCATGATTAAATTACCTCTTACAAAGTGTATTTGGAAAGAAGTGAGACTAACATGAATTGATTTGAGAGTTTTAGGGAGACTTCTTTGGTAACACATTCATGTGATATTGTATGCAATAATTGATACTTATTGCTAGCAGACTTTAACATACTAATACATATCCTACAAATATAATATAGTATATGAGTTTATTTTGTTTTCCAATCTTAAGGTTGTACATGGTTCTTACGGTTGCTCATGAGAGATTAGAAATGTTCAGACTAATGTGGCCAAATTAGTTAGGCCTGTTGCCCAAGGTGACAACCCAAGAGGGGGGAGGGTGAATTGGGTTTTTCTAAATTTTTTGGTGCTTTAAATATTTTCTTAAATTACTTGAATGAATTAAACTAGAGTAAAGATGAAAGATAATGCAAGAATAAGCATAAGAACAAGCACAACACAAACACAGCGATATATAGTGGTTCGGTGCACCCCAAAGCACCTACGTCCACTCCCCAAGCGTCCCCTTGGGAATTTTACTATAACCCCTCGGATTACAGTAGGATTGTTTTCCGGGCTCACAATCCAAAACCTTTACAATTTGGTTTTCCGGGCTCACCAAAAACCTATGTTGGTTTTACGGGCTTACCAACGAACCTTTGTTGGTTTTACGGGTTCACCAACGAACCTTTGTTGGTTTTACGGGCTCACCAACGAACCTTTACACTTTGGTTTTCCGGGCTCACCAAAAACCTATCCCGTTGGTTTTGCGGGCTAACCAACTAACCTTTACAAGTAGTTTAACAAACAAAAAGAAAGATTTAAACTCCTAAATGAGCAAATGAAACAATATGAACTACAAAGAAGAGTTTAGAGAATATTTATCGCTTTGAAGTGGCTTCTCTCTTCTTTGTCAAGGATGCTTCACTCTTCAAGGGAGGATGGAGCTCTTGATGACTCTTTGAATCTGCTCAACCCCTTTCTTTTGATTCTTGAATGAAGCACTTGGATGAAGCTTGCCTTGCTAGGGTTCTCTCTTGAATGCACTTGATGTATTTTCTCAAAAGCTTACTTCCTCTGATGAATACTCCCTCTTAAATACTTCTCCAACCTCCAAATAGTCCTTTCTGACCGTTGGATTGAAGAAACTAGCCGTTTATAGCCATTGGGAGTCCAAAAAGCATTTCTACACAACTAGCCGTTATGTTCAGCCCGTGTTTGGGTCGGCTCAACCTGTCCTTGGGTCGACCCAACCTTCACTTAGGTCGACTCAAACATTCCTTGGGTCGACCCTCTCAGAAACCATAGAAACCTCAATTTCAGCCTTCCTTCCCATGGGTCGACCCAACCATTCTTTGGGTCGACTCAAAGTTCACTTGGGTCGACTCAACTTCTTCTTGGGTCGACCCTCTCAGTAATTCCAGAGAACCATTTTCTGTCTGTCTTTCTGTCTTGCCTTTGGGTCGACCCTCTCAGGGTTTGGGTCGACTCAAGCTTGGGTCGACTCAACCACTGTGTGGGTCGACCCTCTCAGTAAATCCAGAGAGCATTCTTCTGTTGTGTTTTGAGGTTCTTTGGAGGTTGGGTCGACTCATGCTTACCTTGGGTCGACCCAACTCACTGTTCATTTGTGCCATTTTTGCAGGAGTGTGCCAGATGACTTCTTGATGTGCCGGGGTCGACCCAATCAACCTATGGGTCGACTCAAACCACACTTTGCTGCATTCTCAAGGTTAGATTCATCCAAATGAACAAGGCCATTTATCCATTTTCAATTAAACAAATATACTGAGAGTAATGAACTTATAAATGAAGTATCAATTTAACTTATAGCATGCTCTAGATAATTGCTTGTTAATCATCAAAATAACACTATCATCCTCAATCTCCCCCTTTTTGATGATTACAAAATAAAGAGTATAAGCCTATTGATACTTGTCTTTAAAATCAGTTTTTGAAAAGGGCTTAACTTGCTGAATTTCAGCTTTTCATATATAAGAGTGAAGTCTCCCCCTATATCATTTAAATGTTGCCAATTTGACTTTTTGAGTTACTCCCCCTTTCATTTATAATTCATTAAAGATGAAACTCCAAAAATTTGAGATAAAACATGAGTTTCAGATTATGTATCGAGGTGTGAAAGGTGCGTGCCAAATTCTGAAATTATGTGTGCCAAATTCTGAAATTTGATATAAATTTTTGAGTTGATCATTTTCATTGTTGCAAATTGCTCCCCCTTGGATGTATATGCTTTCCTATATGATTTTCAATTTGTTTTACAAATTATTTCTCTTTCTTTCTTTACTTCTCCTCTTATTACTCTTTCTTTACTTCTCCCCCTTTTTGTTACTCTATTTACTCTAAAGATATCTTTACTTCTCCCTTTTACTTCTCCTAAGATACTCTTTCTTTACTTCTCCCCCAAGATGATCTTTGCTTCTCCTAAAATACTCTTTTTTTACTTCTCCCCCTTTTTGTTATCATCAAAAAGATACATGGGAAAAAATGCAATAAATGATAAACTTCAAACTTCATTGATCAAAATAGGAATATTTTCATACATTCAGACCAAAAACAAAAGCAGATACAATGTTCCTTAATCAAAGTTATAAGATGCATGATAAACACAAAATACATATGAGAACTAGATACATATCCTAGGCTTTAAACAAGATCGTGAGACTCTCCCGGATCGCTTGGCTACGACTCTCTTGGGTCCCATTTCTCCAAGATCTTGAAGTAATCTACTGTTTGGAGATGATTGGAGAAGATTTGAGAGTGGGGAATAGGGTTTTCAGAAGAGAACAAGGGCAAACAGTGCCCTAATAGAGCTCTCGGGTCCCCCTTTTAACAGTGGGATCCCGACGTTGGGTCGACTCAAGAAATTTCTTGGGTCGACTCAACGTTGGGTCGACCCTGTTCTGGGTTGGGTCGGCCCAAGTGCAGAATTTTCCTTTTCTCTTCCTTTTTGCTTCTAAAAATTTTTCTTGCTTCCAATCCTTATAAATTCTTTCTGGGACAATGATACATGAGTAAGAAATCTATAGATAACAAGTTTGACTCATGTTTCATGGGTTTTTAGAAATTGGAGGAATGTATCATGAGACTACTAGCTTCCTTTTATATTTCTTTAATAAAAAGGATCACATATGCCTAATTCCCTCCTTAGTATGCAGAATCTATCTTCACTCAATGGTTTTGTAAATATGTCGGCTAATTATTTTTCAGTGCATATATGCTCAATACATATGTTTCCATTTTGCACATGATCCCTAATAAAATGATATCTTATTTCTATGTGTTTGGCTTTAGGAATGAGATATTTAGGATGTAAGCCAGAAGTGATCTCTAAATGTAGATTCCAAAGATAGTTTTGAAATCAAGTGTAGATGGAATCTTTTTCAAGTTATTTCAAGGAGTATCAAGAATAATATTCAAAGAAAGGCACGGATGAAAATTCAACATTTTTTTTTAATATATTAAGTATATAGCAAAATGAGAGCAATCTAATTAATTTTCAGAGTATAGTATAAGATCAAATAAAGATCAAACCTTATATACTTGAAAAACATAAGATTATGTTGAATCCTTAATTCTTAATGACTTTAAAGTTCTTTCATGATATAAAAGAATTGGGGCGTAGATACCAAAACATGAAGGCTTTGAAAGTTCTTTTAGAGCTCTCTTAAGGACTTTCTTTTACTCCTTTAAAGATCATAACATCAAAATCAATTAAAATGAATTGGCTCAGGATTGAAACACTAAGGTGCAAGCCAATAAGAACTCATAAGTAGATTCCAAGATAAATTTTCGATACTAAGACAGACGGAATCCTTGTCAATTAACTTTCAGAAATAAATGATTTACCAATGAATACAGATGGAAATCCAACTTTCAAAAGATATTCAATGAAGCACAAAGTTTAATACTACTTTACATTTAGTATTCTTTGTCTCATCTTTAGATGCGAATTTATACGATTAAGTTCTATATGATCTCTCCCTCTGAAATTTTTTTTCTCCCCCTTAATTAATCATTCCATTTGAGAGTTTTAGAATTTGAAGATAATGTTCAATAAAATTGTCAATCTCGAAAATATATTTTCTATAAGTTTCAGCTTATTTTCATAAGACTCAAGGTTTGAGATAAGACAACCTTTATAGAGCTCATCTCAAGGTATAAACTTGTTATATAATTAAAGCAAGTCTTGTAATATAAGGAGGTTCATCAAAATCAATCCATAAAATTCAAGGTATGCATCAAATTAAAGTAACTTTAGGATAAGATACTGAATATCTAAAGCTCCCCCTTAAAAGATGCATTCTTCTTTAATTATTCTTATCTTTTGTTGAATTTCAGATTTTAATGATAAACGTGAATAAAACTGAAACTTTATGATATCAAGAATGTAGAGTGATCTAGAATTATTCAAAATTTATAGCAATCACTCTTTTTAATCTTTTAAGAACAAGTTATGCTTCCTCTTAATCTTTGAGAAAATGTACTGAAATATTAATCAGAAAATAATTCATTTGAAGCTCAAATTCTTTCAAAAGCATTTACATTTTCTTTCTTTTAAGAATCATTTGAGTGAGCTGAAATATTTCTAAACTTAAGATCATTCACTCTTTTAATAATATATATATACATATATATTTTGATAGAAGTCTTTAATAATGTAGGAGAGGAAAAAAAAACATATAGATGATCATTGAAGTATATATATTTATAGAACCCAATTTCTTAATCAAAGTTTTTCAGCAATGTATATATGAAGCACAATAAATCTTTTCAATATTAAAATAAAATCATATATTTAAAAAAATATTTGTTTGCAATCAAGATCATTGAAAGACACATCATTCAGACCAATATTAGTACATTTTGAAGATAAGAAATGATATGTTTCAGATGCGTATCGGGGCAAGCAATCAACGCATCAGAATTATTCTATTTTTCTTAAGCTGTAGTTTTATCTAGAAATTCATATTGAGTTTAAGCTTTTATACAAAATCAGATTCTGAATTTCATAAAGATTCTCAAGGAGGCTTTCAAGGTTGTAATTTGAGATATGTATCTTCTCATTTGTTGCTCATCTTAAACTATTAGGATTGAAAACACATATTTCAAAAATATTAGAGCACATCCAGAATCTTTGTAATTCATATTGAATTTTGGTACAAATTGGAGGACATTATGTACTAATGTTAGGCAAGTTGAAAGATAAATTAGAATCAATCCATTTTGCCTAATTTGCAAATTCAAATTATTCTTTTCTTTTATTTTTCAAAATATATTCATTAAAACAAAATGATGTTGTTGTTGGTAATAACATGTTTCAATCAAATTTTATAGGCATGAAGCATTACAAGTTATGTTTAGGAAAGATCTTTGCTATTAAATATTGAAAACACATAATTCAAAACATCATGTCACATGCAGAACATTAAGTCATAACATCATGTATTAAAACATTAAGAGCAAGCATGTCAAGGATCAAAATTAATTTTTTTTCAAATAAACTCTCCCTATTTAAATATAATCTTGCACTGATTTCATCCTTAAAGTGTGTTTTCAAGTGATTAAAAATTTGACTTGATTCTTCTTATATACTTTCATTTTTACCTTCTTATGCTCTATACTCTATTTGCTCCCTATCCGGTGGAGTTGGAAGGGGCACGAGGTACTACCACTAGCCTCCCTCTTGTGCCGTCCCTAATATACCCTACACCGAATAGTTGGGTCAAATAGTGCCGGGTACTACCACTAGCCTCCCCATTGGCACCATCCCTATGATGAGCAATATAGAAATGTTAAAATGTTCACTTCAAGCTCTTCCTGTTTAAGTGTAATTAATTACGGATTTTATCCCTTTCACTAGTCTCACAAATGTGCCGAATGTATCATGCTTGTTTTGCTTTTCTTAAAGATTGGAGTATTTGCCTTTACTTAGATTTTACTTCCCTTGAATAATTGTTCATTTTCTTTTCTTTATTTCTCTCTCTTTATGTTATTCTCAAGTAATTTACATGAAAGAGGAGAATAAAGAATTAATCTAATATGCTGCATATAAATGTATATCATGCAAACAGCATTTTCATTATGTCCAATGATTCATAGCTTATCACAAGTTACTTTGAATTAGAGATTTGAGGCATAAACTTGTGTATTTCATGGTTATGCATTATATAGGAAAAAGTAAGCTTCAATTTAATCACACCATGAAACAATTATCACTAGCATGAGAATGAAGCATGATATCAAGATGATCAGCAATTAAAGGTTTAATCATGCTACCATATAATTTCAAACTATTGATTTTGCTCAACTAACTTACAAGAGAAGAGTTTAGATTACCAGTGCATTTAGCATTCTTCAAGCCAAATACCTTTTAGATTCTTTACACCCTTGGCTGAAGAAAATCTATCTTTTTTTTTTGTTTGCAAGGGAATGTTTATTGTATCTTTCATCGAGGTGTCCTTCAAGTTGAAATTTCTTGCTCATAAATCCTGTATCATTAATAAAATCTTTTTCTTTCTTGAAGGAAAGTCATTAGTTTCTTCAAGATACAAAACATTTATACAATATATTTCTTAGCTAGATGACTCAACATAAGATATGACAATAATTGAATATTAAGTCACTTTACTCAAGAGATTGTCTAAGTATAAGCAAGCACAAGTCACTTGGACTAAAGAGATAACTTCATTAAGTAAAATGGTTCAAGGACAAGCATGTGAGGCAATAGGAAGATTCATCAAGATCAAATTAATTTTTTTTTTGTTTCCAGAATCAATTTAGCTTAGATTCTATTTGTTTAAAATAATTATCAATGAGACATGCTAGCTGAGTTTTAATCAAATTATCTTAAACAATTGTTTTTATCAAAATTCAGATTGTTACATAGAATCAAAATGATAACTTATATTCTTAATAAGAGATCTAGTTTTAATAAGAATAATATAAATTGATCTTTCTACAACTAGTATCTTTTTATTGAATATTCTATATGCATTGCTTAAAGAGTAATATCCAAAGAAATACTTGTTTTATCAGTTTTGGCATATATTTCATGAATAACTGAAAAACCTGAAGGTATGCAACATTTGATTTTCTGTTTTTCATGAGTTCACATGGGGTTTTCTTTAAAAAATAGATTTAATAGAAACCTTATAATATGACAAGCTGTGATGATAGTATTAATCAACGGCTATCACAAAGCATTGTCCTTACACAACAAAGGTTCTATTTTTATATTTTTATAACCCCTATATGCAATAGTGTTCTTGGTGCAAGCACAATTGTATTCAATACCATTTTCTGTACAAAACTTATCAACAAATTGGTTTTCAAAGCTGTGCCATGAATTTTCACAGTTTGCAGACCTTTTTCATTTGAAACCTTTTGTAAGTTTGTGCCAAAGCAGAAAATATTTCAATTTAAGTGCCAAGAATAAAACCAACATTAGCTTTCAAAAATCATCCATAATTACAAAATTAGAGAGCTTATCTCCTAGGTTCACAATCCTAGAGATCCAAATAAGTTCTTATGGAGAATTTCCAATGGCTAAAAGGTGGAAACAATGTTTTCAAATTTAGAAATGATTCTAGTTTATTTTTCTAGATGACATACATAGCAAACTTTGACCTTGCAAAAATTAATCTAAGTGAACCAATGACAAGGTCTTTTGAGATTAAGTCCATACTAGTATGAGTTGATTTTATATGCCAAAAGTGGTTTCTTTAATCTTGGTATTCATAGTGCATATATTTAAAGGCATACCAAGTATACATTCTCATGTCTATGATCAATAAGATAATACCATTGATAAAAACTCTCAATCAAGCATATAGAGAATTCATAGAGTTATTCTTAATAAATTGATTAATCATTTAGCAACTTATCCAGCAGTAAATAAGGCATACTATAAAATGAAGTGATTTGATTATTTTTTTTTTAAAAAAAAATATTACCTATATCACAAAATTGATTAATACCTCCAATTTATGTTTTAATTAGATACTAAGGCAAAGAGTGATGAGATGCAAGGATTACTAATTTCATTATTCTTTTCATTTCAATTATTTTTATAAAGTATATTTTAAGTTTCATTCTTTAATATATGTCTAGAGCACCCAATTTCTAAATTAGCATCTTTTGTTGGAGCCTTGAGTGCTAGACACACCTATAGAAAATATTCAGATTTTCAACTTAGGAACCCAAGCTCTTTTGGGTCCTTGTAGGTTAGCTATTATTGTTCCTTTTGGAATCCATATTTTCTTAATGGCTATTTTGTCTATTGGCTTGCAGATTTTAGGATTATAAGGAATGTATTTCTGCATACTCTTATTAAATTTAACAAACATCGATTTAATATAAGTAGATGATGGATTTTTAATTTTCTGTTTTTGTTCATTTGGTTCATCAGATAAATTAGAATCCGTTTTAGGATAGATAGTGGAGGATTTAACACATATATCATTAAGGGATTTTTGTGTGTACCAAGATTGATATCCTAATCCAGCCTTTTCAAATTCAGCTCTTTGATTATTTATCATTAAGTTCAGTTTTTCAAAGCTGATAGTAAATTTTTCAACTATAGACTTAAATTTGTTAACTTCTTTGGTTAGCCTTTCATTGTCTTCTGAAAGTAATTTATTATTTTTCTGAGTTATATCATAGCTTTCAGCAAGAGATAGATTTTTCTGATTTAGCTTTTTATTCTTTAAACTAAGCTTCTTATATTCTAAGTATAGATCATAAAAAGCATCATGAAGTTCATCAAATGTAAAATCAGATTGAGTTTCAGCATGTACTTTATCTTGGAATGAGAAATCACTTTGTGTTCCAATACATACCTTATCTTCATGTGCCATAAAGCAAGGATTTTTAATTTCAGTTTGCTGCTCTTCTTCTTCAGAGCTAGTTTCAGATTCACTAAAAATGTTAGTGCATTCATATTTACCTTCAAGTATATTCCAAATTTCCTTAGCAGTTATGCAAGAGATATGCTATTAAGTTCACTATCATCTAATGCACAGTATAGAATGTTCATAGCTTTTGCATTTTGCTGAGCCATTTTCTTATCATGATCAGTGTTTGTGTGTAGTCCATTGACTATGATACTCCATAAATCATAGTCATGTGCTTGAATGAAAATGCGCATGCGTGCTTTCCAATATGTATAGTTTGTGCCATTAAAAAGTGGAGGTCTATCAATTAATTGTCCCTCTCCTAGAAAACTATCTATTTGAGTTGTCATGATCTTTGGCTCTTGATCTTGAGATCAATAATTAATATTAGAGCACCTTGCTCTGATACCACTTGTTGCCCAAGGTGACAACCCAAGAGGGGGGGGTGAATTGGGTTTTTCTAAATTTTTTGGTGCTTTAAATATTTTCTTAAATTACTTGAATGAATTAAACTAGAGTAAAGATGAAAGATAATGCAAGAATAAGCATAAGAACAAGCACAACACAAACACAGCGATATATAGTGGTTCGGTGCACCCCAAAGCACCTACGTCCACTCCCCAAGCGTCCCCTTGGGAATTTTACTATAACCCCTCGGATTACAGTAGGATTGTTTTCCGGGCTCACAATCCAAAACCTTTACAATTTGGTTTTCCGGGCTCACCAAAAACCTATGTTGGTTTTACGGGCTTACCAACGAACCTTTGTTGGTTTTACGGGTTCACCAACGAACCTTTGTTGGTTTTACGGGCTCACCAACGAACCTTTACACTTTGGTTTTCCAGGCTCACCAAAAACCTATCCCGTTGGTTTTGCGGGCTAACCAACTAACCTTTACAAGTAGTTTAACAAACAAAAAGAAAGATTTAAACTCCTAAATGAGCAAATGAAACAATATGAACTACAAAGAAGAGTTTAGAGAATATTTATCGCTTTGAAGTGGCTTCTCTCTTCTTTGTCAAGGATGCTTCACTCTTCAAGGGAGGATGGAGCTCTTGATGACTCTTTGAATCTGCTCAACCCCTTTCTTTTGATTCTTGAATGAAGCACTTGGATGAAGCTTGCCTTGCTAGGGTTCTCTCTTGAATGCACTTGATGTATTTTCTCAAAAGCTTACTTCCTCTGATGAATACTCCCTCTTAAATACTTCTCCAACCTCCAAATAGTCCTTTCTGACCGTTGGATTGAAGAAACTAGCCGTTTATAGCCGTTGGGAGTCCAAAAAGCATTTCTGCACAACTAGCCGTTATGTTCAGCCCGTGTTTGGGTCGGCTCAACCTGTCCTTGGGTCGACCCAACCTTCACTTGGGTCGACTCAAACATTCCTTGGGTCGACCCTCTCAGAAACCACAGAAACCTCAATTTCAGCCTTCCTTCCCATGGGTCGACCCAACCATTCTTTGGGTCGACTCAAAGTTTACTTGGGTCGACTCAACTTCTTCTTAGGTCGACCCTCTCAGTAATTCCAGAGAACCATTTTCTGTCTGTCTTTCTGTCTTGCCTTTGGGTCGACCCTCTCAGGGTTTGGGTCGACTCAAGCTTGGGTCGACTCAACCACTGTGTGGGTCGACCCTCTCAGTAAATCCAGAGAGCATTCTTCTGTTGTGTTTTGAGGTTCTTTGGAGGTTGGGTCGACTCATGCTTACCTTGGGTCGACCCAACTCACTGTTCATTTGTGCCATTTTTGCAGGAGTGTGCCAGATGACTTCTTGATGTGCCGGGGTCGACCCAATCAACCTATGGGTCGACTCAAACACACTTTGCTGCATTCTCAAGGTTAGATTCATCCAAATGAACAAGGCCATTTATCCATTTTCAATTAAACAAATATACTGAGAGTAATGAACTTATAAATGAAGTATCAATTTAACTTATAGCATGCTCTAGATAATTGCTTGTTAATCATCAAAATAACACTATCATCCTCAAGGCCATAGATGAGATATTGTGAATTGATGCGCCACATTAGTTAGATACAAACTCAGTATGATACTGTAATGTTATCAATATCTCATCACTTGCATGCTTCATTACCTATATGAAATAGAGTGAATTGTGACATGGAGATAGTGATACTTGTGGTGATAGCTTGATGTCTGTAAGAGGAAGATGTTAGGCTTTGGGTTAGAATTGGTTTCAACCCAAGTGAATCAACATTTCCATGAGCTCGCAAATTATGTAGAATAGTGAGAAGAGTTTAAACTCTAGAAGCAGCCCCAATACCTATAGGGGGCGTTTGGTATAGGGTGATCGGCCCAGGATCAAGGGTGATGGGGGTGGAGGTGATGAGATCACCATGTTTGGTTGCGGTGATCCTACACAATGGTAATCCTAAATCACCTTCACTTCTCAAATCACCGCCCAACCCGATGATAGAATATCCATCCTTGAGGTCGAAAATCTAAGATCACCCTAGGGCAGTGATCCTAGGTTGAAAATTATAGACCAAAATACCCCTCAACCATTTTTTATGCTCGAGTCATTACCTCTTCCCTATCTTCACTCCAATCTCTCCCATCTCTCTACTCTCCTTTCCAGCGAGCGCAAGAAAGGAGTCTGAAGGCGACAAGCGGCCATTGGCGGCGACTTCCGGCGGGGATCTGAGAGACCTCAGAGATCCAAGCATGTCCGTTTGTCTCTATCACATTCGTTTTTACCTTTTTTTTGACTGAATTGATCTATAAAAAAGGAAGGCCTCTGCCCAAAGGAAATCTTCCAGAAGGTAAAGAGAAGATAACCATAGAAGGAAGGGAGAAGGCAAAAAGGCACCGACTTGCGATGAAATAAAGAGAGGAGAGGAGAGAGAGAGAGGGGGTAGGAAGGTTTCTTGCCTTGTTTTCTGTGTCTGACCGTGAGATTTGAGGAAGCAAAGGCCCCATATAAAACGGGAACAGGAGCTGGCTACGAGTCTTCCCCTTTGATGGAAGGGAGGTTTCCTTCTATGGTTGAATGGCTGCTTGGGGTTGAATGGTTATTGTGCTGTGATGTTGCAGTTGCTGCTTGGGTACTCGAAGGGGAGATGGTGGGATGGAATTTTTATTAGTTAGATGGAGTGAATTTCTCATAATGCCACAGCCTTCTCAAGTGAATTTGTCCTTTCTGGACAAATTCTTTCCTTTACCTTGACCATGAAGTGCCATGGGATAACCTATTCCTATTCTGCTCTTGCTTGACATGGTAAAGATAAGTTCATAGATAAGTTCCTTATATGGTTTACTAGATTATCTTAGGTACAGATATTTACATGGACTTGGATATGAATGTCAAGTGCAAATATGCGTCTCAATGTTAGATCCCTCTAATATTTAAGAATTTCTTCTTGTGGGCCCATTTTGAAGTGTCATACTTTAGGATAAATCAAAGATTCCAGATAATATTGTTGCCATCTTATGATGTATAATTGTATATATGCACATCAGCCACAATAGTAAGGTACAAGACTAATATCCATCAATTTATGGTTTTTCAGGCCATACCAGGCTAGTGCAGTATAATGGAGAGCCTCAATCTATTGCCAGTAGATCTACAGAGAGTGACAAGGAAGGTTACATATTATGTACGTTCATATGTATGTAATACATACTTATGTACGCAAGCATGTAGTAGCCCACCATCATCTAAAAACATATTATTAGGAGGCTAAGAAGGGCCATAACTAATATTGATCTTCTATAATTTATGGAGAGGCGAGAGAAATTTTCATATGTTCTTTAATTTCCAATCTTCTAGATGTATCCTTCATTGAGGTATAAACTATTCTCATAACTCATGGGTAGTCTTTTCAGTATTATTCGAAATTAATTTAGGTAAGATTAATCCACCATAATATGATTTTCAACTTAACCAAAACTCCTAGTATTACTTTAATGGGATGCAATCCAACAATAATCTAAGTTTAGTATGAGCAAGTGCATATATCATGGTTAATTAGCACATATCTGTGTATCCCATACAATATATGAATAATGTAGATGTTTGCTCTTTTGTTGGTGCATGCTGATATATAGCACACTATAATATGCTACACTATGACACGTTGGTCTACCATATACATGCAGGCACAAGGGGACATATGGCTCCTCCTTCTTACCATTTTATAAGCTTTATTATTTGTTGCTTGCAGGTTTTCCTCCCCCTTGCAGTGAGCACTTTTATTAATTAATATTTTTCCTTCTTTACCTACATAACCATTGCGACAAGGAACAATTTCACATCAACATCCAATGGAGGATGTTGCTCTGTCATTTGCTCTGTCAATGATTCTAGGCCCAAACTAAACTAGTAAAGATTTTGCACTTTTCTTTTGAGATTAAAAGAAAGCTTGCCATGTAAAATTAAATTGTTTGCATTATTGTTTGCAGTAATGGCTCGATTTCTAAGATCAAGGCATTTACAATTACTTGGTGTCTTACTTTTTCGAATGAAAATGATGGGCACATATACTTCACCATACAATTGCTTACTACTTCATATTTAGGAATCAATCTAATTTGAGATTAAGATGGAAAATGGATTTAGTTAGTAGGTAGTACATAAGGTCTATGAATTTGGATAAAATTGTATTTGATAGTGACTTAACCTCTGTTGAAAATATACGGATGGATAGGAGAGCCTTTCACAAATTATGTCATTTACTAAAAACACAAGGAAGACTCAAATCCTCTAAAAACATGGATGTAGAGGAAATGGTTGCCATATTTTTACATATAATTTCACATGATGTAAAGAATAGGATAATTAAGAGATAAGTCGCCTATTCTAGCGAGACAATAAGTAGACCATTCCATGTTGTTCTCAACTCTATGCTACGTCTCCATTCCATGTTGTTACGGAAACCTGAAGCTGTGACGGAGAACTGTACATATGAGAGATGGAAGTGGTTCAAGGTACGATCTTTACCACTACTTTTAGTTGTATTAATTAAATTATACTACTAAACTAAATAAACTATCTTATAAATGTAGAACTGCCTCGGAGCACTTGATGGAACATACATAAAGGTCAATGTAGAGGTGGTCGACAAGCCTAGGTATCGAAGCCACAAGGGTGAGATTGCTACTAATGTTCTTGGTGTTTCCACTCGAGACATGCAATTCATTTATGTACTGCCCGGGTGGGAGGGATCAGCTACTGATTCTCGAGTGCTTCAAGATACCATTTTGAGGATAAATGGCTTAAAGGTGCCCTAAGGTAAGTAAAAAAATGATAAATAGAATAGCCAAATTCTCATACCAAGTGATGCATTACTTTTTTTGAAACTAATTATCGTATTTTACAATATACAGGTTACTATTATCTATGTGATGCTGGATACGCAAATGCTGAAGGCTTTTTGGCTCCTTATTGAGGACAAAGATACCATTTGAATGAGTGGAGAAAGAGTCAACAACCCACAAATGCTTATGAGTTCTTTAACATGAAGCACTCTCGGGCTAGAAATGTTATAGACAGGTGCTTTGGGTTGCTAAAAGGAAGATGGGTAATTGTAAGGTCTAAGTCATTTTATTCTGTAAAAACCCAATGTAGAATCATAAGTGCTTGTTGTCTTCTTCACAACTTTTTCAGAGAAGAAATGCCTATTGACCCAATGGACATCGAGGTTGTTGAGGATGTCACCAGCTCATAAGAGGAAGAAGTTACTGATAGAATAACCTATGTAGAGACAAGTAATGCTTGGGCTGCTTTCAGAGAGAATTTGGTGAATGATATGTTCGAGCAATGGATGAATAGTCGAAATGCGTAGGCTAATATGTTTCATAAAATTTTTATTTGTACTTGAACAATTTTTTTCTGTTATTTTTGTAATGTCATCATCTATTTTGCTGTTGTTTTATCTATTATGTTTACTATATAATATTCAATGATTTATTTGTCACTTCTTTTATTCAATTAAATATGTACAATTACTTGTGTCCAATGTGTGCAATATATTATTCTTTCTATCTAATTTTTAGGATGGAAGAAGAACAATTTCAAGAAAATAAAAAAGCAAACTCAAGGGCAGATAGAACTACTTTCTTGAAAAGAATTTGGACAAAGATTGAAGATGCAAAGCTAGTCGAGTGCCTTATTGAGGTAGTGAACAATTTCACATCAATATCCAATGGAGGATGTTGCTCTGTCATTTGCTTTGTCAATGACTCTAGGCCCAAACTAAACTAGTAAAGATTTTGCACTTTTCTTTTGAGATTAAAAGAAAGCTTGCCTTGTAAAATTAAATTGTTTGCATTATTGTTTGCAGTAATGGCTCGATTTCTAAGGTCAAGGCATTTACAATTACTTGGTGTCTTACTTTTTCGAATGAAAATGATGGAGCACATATACTTCAGCATACAATTGCTTACTACTTCATATTTAGGAATCAATCTAATTTGAGATTAAGATGGAAAATTGATTTAGTTAGTAGGCAGTATATAAGGTCTATGAATTTTGATAAAATTGTGTTTGATAGTGATTTAGCCTTTGTTGAAATTATACGGATGGATAGAAGAGCCTTTCACAAATTATGTCATTTACTAAAACACAAGGGAGACTCAAATTCTCTAAAAACATGGATGTAGAGGAAATAGTTGCCATATTTTTATATATAATTTCACATGATGTGAAGAATAGGATAATTAAGATACAAGTCGCCTGTTCTAGCGAGACAATAAGTAGACAATTCCATGTTGTTCTCAACTCTGTGCTACGTCTCCATTCCATGTTGTTACGAAAACCTGAAGCTGTGACAGAGAACTGTACAGATGAGAGGTGGAAGTGGTTCAAGGTACTCTTTATCACTACTTTTAGTTGTATTAATTAAATTATACTACTAAACTAAATAAACTATCTTATAAATGTGGAACTGCCTTGGAGCACTTGATGGAACATACATAAAGGTCAATGTAGAGGAGGTCGACAAGCCTAGGTATCGAAGCCGCAAGGGTGAGATTACTACTAATGTTCTTGGTGTTTCCACTCAAGACATGCAATTCATTTATGTATTGCCCGGGTGGGAGGGATCAGCTACTGATTCTCGAGTACTTCAAGATGCCATTTTGAGGATAAATGGCTTAAAGGTGCCCCAAGGTAAGTAAAAAAATGATAAATAGAATAGCCAAATTCTCATACCAAGTGATGCATTACTTATTTTGAAACTAATTATCGTATTTTACAATATACAGATTACTATTATCTATGTGATGCTGGATACGCAAATGCTGAAGGCTTTTTGGCTCCTTATTGAGGACAAAGATACCATTTGAATGAGTGGAGACAGAGTCAACAACCCACAAATGCTTATGAGTTCTTTAACATGAAGCACTCTCGGGCTAGAAATGTTATAGACAGGTGTTTTGGGTTGCTAAAAGGAAGATGGGCAATTCTAAGGTCTAAGTCATTTTACTCTGTAAAAACCCAATGTAGAATCATAAGTGCTTGTTGTCTTCTTCACAACTTTATCAGAGAAGAAATGGCTATTGACCCAATGGACATCAAGATTGTTGAGGATGTTCCTAGCTCACAAGAGGAAGAAGTTAGTGATGAGAGCACAAAAGTGCGATCAAGTACCAATTAACTTAGCCTAATGCTAGCAAAATAATGATAAATAATAGATGTTAACATTTGCATGATTAATATTTTATCCTTAGCACTTATTATAATTTTTAACATTATTTTATATAAATTCATCTAAAAAGGATGCATCCTTCCAACTGCAGAATAGAGTCTATGACTCTTCTTTCGCGCACCCAAGCGACTCCCCAAATTCTGCAATGCAACTCAAGATTCCAGCCATCCGTGAGCTAGGATCTGTGATCTGATCCCCGCACCCAATCCTAGCATCCCGTGATCAACATCCAGCTCCTCTCGCAATGATCTCCCAGTCCCAGCTCCCGTGTCCGTGCAACCTCCCGAGATCCCCCTTCTATCAACTTCATCCACTGATTCCTCAGCTCCACAGCATCCGCGAGTCCACGATCATCGCCCGGCCGTCCGCCTCCGCCCAGTCTTCCGGATTCGCAACTCCATCAGCGCGTCCACCTCTCCCGCGATCACCGCCCAGCCAAGATCAGCTCTAGCGCTCGAGCCCGTGAAGCCTCCCAGCGGTCGTCCGGAAGAGATCGCGCTCCTCCATCGATTCCGCCTCCTCCACAGCGTCTGCCCGAGCCCGTGATCAGCGCCTCCCAGCAGCCCGCTTCTTCCTCCGTTCCAGCCATTCGAGAGCGTCTCGGCACCATCCGCATCCCACGCATCCCAGCGATTCTTCAGCTCACGGATCCCAGCAATCACGTTCCATTTTGCTCTCCACGTGCAATTAGGGAACCGAGCGTTGTCAAGAGGGCTTGGGAGATCTATATGAAGGGGGAGCTCTCATTCGAAGGGGGGGCTCCGATTCCGAAAAGAAAGAAAGAAAACAAGGGAGCCGGCTGTTGCGGTTGAGGGAAAAGAGAAGAAGGAAACAGGGTATGCCCTGTTTCTGAAAAGAAAAAGAAAAAAAAAAGTGATGAGAGGGAGGATAATATTTTTAATGGAAGGCTAAAGTCCTAGGTGAAGGGTGATGGAGGAACCATTGATGTTTTGCTTTATTTGAAGTAAATTCTAAACCTTTACTCTTATAGATTTATATTTCCAATATATTATGGATTCTTGCATAATTATTCTGTAGATAGTTCTTTAATGGTTTATGTTGATTGACATATGGACCGCTTTAGTATTTGATTTGTCGTTGATGTAATAGGCACGATGAATGCTTAGAAATAGAGTTCATATGTCCAAAAAAAATATATATTCCATGCTTTGATCTATTCTACTTTTACATCTTTAATCAAGAACCGAAGAATTTATTTCTTGAATGCAAGATTATCAAGGGGGATTCCAGATCCCTACACCATCTTAATCTATCCAAACTTTGATTCTCTATTTACTGAATGATTTTCTATTTGCAAAACATCATCTTAATCCACAAATTTATTGAATCAATTAATCTGAAATTAAGCTAATGACCCATAGATCGTTCCGTGAGAAATCGACCTCGGACTTCCGAGTTATACTACTTGTGCGATTCTCCTGCACTTGGGAGAGCAATTTTATTTTTGCACCAAGTTTTTTGCGCCGTTGCCGGGGAACGGCTGATTTATTAGTATAATTTTAGATTTAATTTTTACCTTAGTAGTTAGTATTTTTCTTTTGAAAAAAAAAAAAAATAAATTACATCTTTACTACTATTTTTAATTCCCTGCACAGTTTGCATCAAACTCTGATATCATAGAAAGTAGCCGTCTGATTGGACTCAAATTTGGTCAGCTGGTGCATGACACATATTTCAATAATCTGAACGGTCTGATTGACATTCTGAGACTTTTAAGACCATTAGATTAATACGAAACCTTGCTGCTGTCTGTTTTGAATTTTCTGCATTTAATTTTTTTAGAATCAGAATTTTATTGTTATTATATCTCATTAACCCTTGTTGCTAATTGAAAATTTAAGAAAAAAAAACTTTAAGAAAAGATCAAGGGTGATTATTCAAAAATAAAAAAAAAGAGAAAAAACCTAAAATTTCAAATTTTAAATTTCAAATTTCAAACTTCAACTCATAAAATTTTTTTAAAAAAATAAATAATTTGCTTGATCACCTATTCAATGAAATTTAATGTCATGTCATAAAACATTAAAAAAAAAATCTCTTGATTGTTGCATATAGTATAAGGCATCAGCATAAAATATTCTAAGGGCTGAACCCATTTAAAAAGATAAGGTCGGGATTTCATCACTCGTCCTTAGCCCAAA
The DNA here is from genome assembly GCF_051530095.1 of Phoenix dactylifera. Classification (NCBI taxonomy): domain Eukaryota; kingdom Viridiplantae; phylum Streptophyta; class Magnoliopsida; order Arecales; family Arecaceae; genus Phoenix; species Phoenix dactylifera. Next base: position 31,771,166 of record NC_143193.1, on the reverse strand, counting down.
AATCACCCCAGTGCATAAATATCCTAAGCTTAACTAAAATCAACTAGACGTTGGCCCCTAAGGACATTCGAGCTCAATAGGACGAAGACCACCGAAAGTTGCACCAATTTCGCTCTGTGGCTTAGTTGATGTCTAGGCAAGCTTTGTCCCTATAAGGGAGACAGTTCATCTGTTCGAGGCAAGTGGGTTTTAAGTGGGACCTTTGCGAACGCATCGTGACCCCTCCACTTACCTGGGAGCTTACCTGGTCAACTCGGTTCATTAGACCGGATTGGAGGCTTAGGTGCCCTCTTCAAACCAGTTAGGAGCTGTCTAGAAATTTAAGAAAAATATTAGAAATTGAGGTGTAATGTTTTATTGCATGTTTGATTGTGAATAGGATTTTTGTTTTAGGATGTCGTTTTAGGATATCTTTAGTTGGTACTTATATTTATTTTTTTATTTTTTTATTTTTTTTAAAAAAAGAGAGGGAATTATTTTGCATGTTAAAGTGGAATAGGGATGACACCGGTCGATTAAGTCGTACAACTTTAGATCATCCCTTAGGACATACCTCTGAAATTTCTTCGCAATATCTCACACCTTGTGAGATGGCTGATCTAAATGAAGATGCGGGGAGTCACCACGATCGAGAACGTGAACCCCATGTTATGACTCTAAGACAATACCTACAACCGGCTAGGACTAGTCAGCTTTCATGCATAATTTTTCCTGATAATGTAGGACATTTTGACATCAAACCCGAGGTGATTCAATTGCTGCCTAAGTTCCACGGGTTAGAGTCCGAGAGTCCGTATCTTCATTTAAAGGATTTTGAAGAATTGAGCATTACATTTAGAGTGCCAAACGTCACCGAGGATGTCCTCAAGCTGACATTGTTTCCTTTCTCTCTAAAGGATAAGGCCAAAACATGGCTAAACTCTTTGCGACCTAGATCAATAAGAACTTGGCAAGATATGCAGAGAGAATTTTTAAAGAAGTTCTTCCCCACACAAAGGACCAACTTTTTGAAAAGACATATCAGCAATTTTCAACAAAAAGATAATGAAACATTTTATGAATGTTGGGAAAGATTTAAAGACCTTCTTCTTTCATGCCCTCATCACGGATTCGAAACTTGGAGAACCATTAGCTTCTTTTATGAAGGTTTATCTCCACAGTTGAAACAGTTTGTAGAGACCATGTGCAATGGTAGATTTTTAGAAAAACACCCTGATGAGGCATGGGAGTATTTGGATTCCCTTGCTGAGACTGCCCAACTTTGGGATAATGGGGATAGAAACAACAAGTCTTTGCCTAAGCCTACTAGCGCTGTACAGGGAGGCCTTTACAACCTCAGAACTGAGGATGATCTTCATGCTAAAATGGCAGCCCTCACTAGGAAGGTAGAAGAAATTGAGCTTAGGAAGGTTGAGCCTGTCAAGACTATAGAGCTTAGAAACGAGTGTTGTGGTATCTGCGATATGTCAGGTCATACTACTACAGATTGCCCCACCATACCGGCATTCAAGGAAGTCTTGCACGATCAAGCAAATGCTATGAACTCCTACCAAAAGCCTTATAACGATCCATACTCGAATACCTATAACCCTGGTTGGAAGAATCATCCAAACTTTAGGTGGAGAAACGATCATCCTCAACAGTCACACCATTCAGCTCCTCCACCTGCACATCCTACTTATGCACCATCACCTTCTCAAAAGCCAAATATCGAGGATACCTTGCAATCCATACAAACTTTTCTACAAGGTCAAGCTAATATCAATGCTCAAAATACTCGAAATTTTGAAGACATAAGGAACCAATTGTCAATGTTGACTACCGTCCTAAGTACCCAAGAGAAGGGTAAGCTTCCAGCTCAACCCCAACCTAACCCACAAGTGCACGGTAGTAATAATACGGCTCCTTCTAGTTCGCATACAGAGCATGCAAAGAGCATCATGACTTTGCGTAATGGGAAAGTTATTGACCAAACCGTCCCATTGAGACCGCAGGTCACTTCTAATTCTGATGCTCCCAAAGTTGATGAAAGAGACAAAGAAGAAGTTGAGGTCCCAACTTCTACTAAGAAAGTTGAATGTCCTTTTCCTCCACCTTTTCCACAACGGTTAAAGCCGTTACAAAAGCTCGAACCTAATTCTGAAATTCTTGAGCTTTTTAAACAAGTAAAGATCAACATACCTCTTCTTGATGCAATCAAACAAGTACCCTCATATGCCAAAGTTTTGAAGGACTTGTGTACTGTCAAACGCCGATTAAATGTTAAGAAGAAGGCATTTTTAACTGAAAATGTGAGTGCTATTTTGCAGCACAACATTCTCCCTAAATATAAAGATCCAGGTTGCCCAACCATTTCATGCATCATAGGCGACTTTAGGATAGAGCGAGCATTGTTAGATTTAGGGGCAAGTGTGAATTTGTTGCCATATTCTGTATATGAGCAACTTGGTTTAGGTGAGTTGAAGCCAACCTCCGTCACTTTGCAATTAGCTGACAGGTCAGTTAAAATTCCAAGGGGAATTGTCGAGGATGTATTAGTCCAAGTAGACAAGTTCTACTTTTCTGTCGATTTTATCGTATTGGACACACATCCGGCTTCGAACTCACAGTCTCAGATTCCGGTCATTTTAGGACGTCCATTCCTTGCAACTTCTAATGCATTGATTAATTGTAGGAATGGCGTCATGAAGCTTTCTTTTGGTAACATGACCTTAGAACTGAACATTTTTAATGTGTGCAAACAACCTAATGATCCCGAAGAGAGTAAGGAGGTTGATTGGGTTGAAACTATCGCGGAGGAATATTTGTTAGCTGAAGCATTTAACGATCCATCCGGCGATAGTTTAATTGATTGGTGTTCTAATGGCACCAATAAAGATGATTTGTTGGTCAAACCTAGTATGAATTTTTCGAACACCATGATGATCAATGGGTGGAGACCAAAAGTAGAAAAATTTGAATAGTTGCCACCTCGAGAAGCAAAGATAGTACCATCCCATGAGCAAGTGCCTAAGCTCGAGTTAAAACCTTTACCGAAGGAACTCAAGTATGCCTTTCTTGGACCCGAGGACACTTACCCTATAATTATCTCATCTGATCTTAATCATGACCAAGAAAGAAAATTACTTGGTGTTCTAAAGAATCATAAAGGAGCTTTAGGGTGGTCTATTGCCGACTTGAAGGGGATTAGCCCCTTAGTTTGCACGCACCGGATATATTTGGAGGACAATGCCAAAACCACAAGGCAAATGCAACGAAGGTTGAATCCTACGATGAGAGATGTGGTTAAGGCAGAAGTCCTCAAGTTGCTTGACGTGGGTATTATTTACCCAATTTCTGACAGCAAGTGGGTAAGCCCTACTCAAGTCATTCCTAAGAAATCGGGTTTGACGGTAGTAGAAAATGAACAAGGTGAACTAGTTCCAACTCGTGTCCCGACGAGTTGGCGCATGTGTGTTGACTACCGAAAGCTGAATTTGGTCACACGAAAGGATCACTTTCCTCTACCCTTCCTAGACCAAGTATTGGAGAGGGTTGCAGGGCATGATTTCTATTGTTTTCTCGATGGCTATTCGGGATATTATCAAATTGAAATTTCACCAGAAGATCAAGAGAAGACTACCTTCACTTGTCCTTTTGGCACATTTGCTTTCCGACGAATGCCATTTGGGTTGTGTAATGCACCTGCAACATTCCAAAGATGCATGCTCAGCATCTTTGAAGACATGAACGAGAAATTTTTGGAAGTATTCATGGACGATTTCTCCGTTTTTGGCGACTCATTTGATGATTGCCTGTCACATTTACAAGCAGTCTTAGCTCGATGTATAGAAAAGAATTTGATACTGAATTGGGAGAAATGTCACTTCATGGTGCCAAAGGGAATTGTCCTAGGACACATTGTTTCATCGAAAGGAATGGAAGTAGATAGAGCTAAGACCGATTTAATTGCTAAGCTACCTGCACCCAAGACGGTTAGAGATGTTAGATCATTCTTGGATCACGTCGGATTTTATAGGAGGTTCATCAAGGACTTTAGTGTCATAGCTCGACCATTATGTAACCTCCTATCCCTTGATACACCGTTCAATTGGACTGATACCTGTCAGGAGGCATTTGAAAAGTTGAAGTCTATGCTTAGCATTGCACCCATCGTGCGACCACCCAATTGGTCATTACCTTTTGAGATCATGTGCGACGCTAGCGACTATGCGATAGGAGCTGTCTTAGGACAACGCAAGGATAATAAGCCATATGTCATTTACTATGCAAGCAAAACCTTAAACGATGCTCAAATGAATTACACTACCATCGAGAAGGAATTACTTGCAGTAGTATTTGCCTTAGATAAATTTTGCTCTTATATCCTTGGTGCTCCTATTGTTATCTTCACGGACCATGCGGCACTAAAATATTTGTTGGATAAGAAAGAGGCCAAACCACGCTTAATACGATGGATACTTCTACTCCAAGAATTTGACATCACTATCAAAGATAAAAAAGGAGTAGAGAATGTGGTTGCTGACCATTTATCACGATTAGTTTTTAATGATTCGGTGCCACAGTTTTCCATCAAGAACTCATTCCCTGAAGAGCAGTTGTTTGCACTCTCTATTGTGCCATGGTACGCTGACATTGTAAATTTTCTTGTTACGAACCGGATTCCGGAGCATTGGGGGTCGACCGATAGAAAAATTTTCTTGCGCGAAGTAAAGAATTATTACTATGACGAACCCTATTTATTTAAATATTGCAATGATCAAATCTTTAGACGATGCATACCGGATCATGATATACAAAGCGTACTCTCTTTCTGCCATACTGATGCTTGTGGTGGACACTTTGCCTCTAAGAAAACTGTTGCAAAGGTCTTGCAATGTGGTTTCTATTGGCCTACTATGTTCAAAGATGCCCACGAGTTCTGCAGGACATGTGATCCATGTCAACGTATTGAAAGTCTAACTCGTAGGCAGATGATGCCTCTTCAACCCATTACTATTATCGAAATTTTCGATTGTTAGGGCATCGATTTTATGGGACCATTCCCACCGTCTTTCGGATATGAATACATTTTAGTTGGTGTCGAGTATGTGTCAAAATGGGTAGAAGCTGTCGCTTGTAGGACCAATGATCACAAACTTGTCCTGAAGTTTTTAAAAGAAAATATTTTTTCACGATTTGGGATGCCTAAAATCATAATTAGTGACGGTGGAAAACACTTTTGTAATAAGCCTTTCGAAACCTTATTGAAAAAATATGGTGTCACTCATAGAATTGCTACCCCATATCATCCGCAAACCAGTGGCCAGGTAGAGTTAGCCAATCGAGAGATCAAGCGTATTTTAGAGAAAACGGTGAACCCATCACGGAAAGATTGGTCCTTGAAACTATCATATGCATTATGGGCTTATCGTACTGCATACAAAACCAATCTTGGCATGTCTCCCTACCGGCTAGTCTACGGATAAGCGTGTCATTTGCCCGTAGAAATAGAACATAAATCGTATTGGGCAATTAGAAAATTGAATTTTGATTTACAAGATGCCGGTCTAGCTAGAAAATTGCAATTAAACGAGCTTAATGAGATTCGCAGAGATGCTTATGACAATGCTAAAATTTGCAAAGAACGAATGAAGATCTTACATGATAAATCAATTTTAAAAAATCTTTTGAACCTTTGCAAAAAGTTCTTTTATATGATTCCCGCTTACATCTGTTTTCTGGTAAGTTGCGATCGAGATGGACAGGTCCTTACATTATAAAAACTGTTTTTCCACATGGGGCGGTTGAGATTGAGAATCCACGGGATGGTAAAATTTTTAAGGTAAATGGACACAGGTTAAAACCTTTTCTTGAGAATTTTGCAGATGAAGAGGACTCCTTTTTCTTGGGGGAGCCTTCTTATGACTGAGCATGAAGGCAAAGGTACGTGTATATTAGTTAGGATTATTTTTCTAGTTTTGTAGGTTTTATTTTCTGGATATCAACAGCTCAAGGTATTCCTCTTCTCTTCAATATTATTTTCTCTACTGTCTTTCATTATAGCTTTCTTGTATCTATTACATTGAGGACAATGCAATGTTTAAGTTGGGGGGAGGGAAGTATTTTGATTAAAAAAAAAAAAATTTGCATTCTTTTCTAAGCAAATGCACATGTATTTTCATATTGAGTTTGTGCAACTATTAAGGCAAGGAATACATGCGTACTATGACTGATCAGAGACCAATTATTAGATCCCCGCACATGTATTTAATGATTATAGGAAGGCCTCAGGAGTTCACATTTGTTTAATGCATTTTTATTAAGCCATATCTGTAAAAGAAGTACGAGTATCCTTGTCCGTACTAAACGGTTCTTGATTTGGTTTTCACATAAATATAGAGATTGAATACCCCGGCTAGATCATCTAAGTACCTTATGTTCCGACCTTGGTTGACCTATAGTCACGTTGCAGTCACATTATGTGGTCTAGTTTACCTTCTCTATTTTGAAAAAAAAATAATAAATAAATAATAATAATAATAATAAAATGAGGAGATGACAAGTCTAACCTCGTGGCGTAGTCTGGTTCGAGTAATTAAGCCCGAGGGGTGTTTCACCTAATGCCTTGAGCCAGCTGGATCAGGAGTCATTGGCCGAAAACTCGCTACATGGACCTTGCTAGAGCCTAAGGTGGTTGGACTATTGTAATCACCATATTTAAAAAAAAAAAAAAGCATGAATAGGGTTGGTCGGGCTGAACCCAGTGACATGTGGTAATGGCTGGTTTGACTCCATTGTATTGGACCTTTGTGTACTTTGGATATTTAGTTGGGATTGATAGCTCCTTCTTTTTATGCGAACCATTCTTGACAATTTTAGACAACATGAGATATTCTGAAAATTTGATGGATCAGACCCTAATAAACTGTAGTAAACACTTGTGAACTTGAGTAGTACACCTAAAATTCAAACGGTACCATGTTGTGGTGGAGGTATTAGTACTCTGAAAAAGTCATACTATTTTATGCACACTACACTTTCATATTTCCCCTTGCTTTGATAGTTGCCATGCTTGAAAATATATATTAATTACATGGGTATTAGCTTAGAATTTAGGACCGCATGTCATATCATTCATGATGTTTGTGGGTAACATCCTTGAAAACCCTCACGAGACAACACTCGTCCACTAGGGTAACCTAGGGGTTTAACGGCTTGTTGCACATGCTAAGTGCAATCGTGATGCCCTACAAAAGTAGGTACGTATCTTAGTTTTGTGTCTTTAGCTTTAATAAAAAGTCAAAGAATTGACCAACATTTTTTTTTTGTACTCTCATGTAATTATTTACTCTGAATTGCTAGAGACTAGCAATAAGCTAGTTGGGGGGTATGATGAGAGCACAAAAGTGCGATCTAAGTACCAATTAAGTTAGCCTAATGCTAGCAAAATAATGATAAATAATAGATGTTAACATTTGCATGAATAATATTTTATCCTTAGCACTTATTATAATTTTTAACATTATTTTATATAAATTCATCTAAAAAGGATGCATCCTTCCAACTGCAGAATATAGTCTATGACTCTTCTTTCGCGCACCCAAGCGACTCCCCAAATTCCGCAATGCAACTCAAGATTCCAGCCGTCCGTGAGCTAGGATCTGTGATCTGATCCCCGCACCCAATCCTAGCATCCCGTGATCAACATCCAGCTCCTCTCGCAATGATCTCCCAGTCCCAGCTCCCGTGTCCGTGCAACCTCCCGAGATCCCCCTTCTATCAATTTCATCCACTGATTCCTCAGCTCCACAGCATCCGCGAGTCCACGATCATCGCCCGGCCGTCCGCCTCCGCCCAGTCTTCCGGATTCGCAACTCCATCAGCGCGTCCACCTCTCCCGCAATCACCGCCCAGCCAAGATCAGCTCTAGCGCCCGAGCCCGTGAAGCCTCCCAGCGGTCGTCCGGAAGAGATCGCGCTCCTCCACCGATTCCGCCTCCTCCACAGCGTCTGCCCGAGCCCGTGATCAGCGCCTCCCAGCAGCCCACTTCTTCCTCCGTTCCAGCCATTCGAGAGCGTCTCGGCACCATCCGCATCCCACGCATCCCAGCGATTCTTCAGCTCACGGATCCCAGCAATCACGTTCCATTTTGCTCTCCACGTGCAATTAGGGAACCGAGCGTTGTCAAGAGGGCTGTTGCCCAAGGTGACAACCCAAGAGGGGGGGTGAATTGGGTTTTCTAAAAATTATGTTCCCTAATTTTTACTTTGAATAGAATGCAGCGGAATAATAAGATGTTATTTACTTAAGCTCTAGGCAATTACAAGTAAAGCAGTGGAAGATTAAGCTAGAGCAATTATACTATGGCTTTAGGGTGCAATTGATCTAAAATTAACTTATAGTTGTATGATCAATTTTAATCTATGTGTATGGTAAGAATGGAGTGGAAGCTAAGCAAATCACTTATAACTCTATAGAAACAAATCTAGAGATATTACACAATCAAGCATGAATGGAAGGCATGAAATACAAGAGATAAAGCATCACAAACACAAAGATGTATAGTGGTTCGGTGCACCCCAGCACCTACATCCACTCCCCAAGACCTCTTGGGAATTTCACTATAATCCCTTAGATTACAGTCGGTTGTTTTACAAGCTCACAACCCAACTTGTTGTTTTGCGAGATCACAACGAACTCGGTCGGTTTTCACAGGCTCACCGACTAGAACCAACCGATTGTTTTCACGGGCTCACAATCCAACCCAGTTGGTTTTCCCAAAGGCTCACCAACCACAACCTTACAATGATTGTTTTCCGGGTTCACAATCAACCCGGTTGGTTTTCCCCAAAGGCTCACCAACCACAACCTTACAACGTTGGTTTTTCCCTTTGGCTCACCAACAAACCTTAACCCCTTGATTCAATCCCTTGATTGAATCAAGTTACAAGATATTAGAACAAGAGTTTAAATCAAATACAAGCTTCTCAAATAAGCAAATATTGCAAATGTAAATAAGTAAAGAAAAGAGAAGAAGCCCTCAAACTAATTTGTAGATGGAGGAACTCGGCTTCTTCTTCACTTGCCCCTCTTCTGATTTTGCACGAAGTAGAGGATCTCCGAGGCAGCACACGGATGGAGAGGAAGCTTTGGGATTCACTTGGATGCTCTTCTTCTCTCTATTTTACTTTGAATGGCCCTTTTGTGCTTATGGGAGATTTTCCTTGTAATCTCTTTCAAATCTCTTCCCTAAATGTTTTCTCCCACTTCCATACCTTCTCCCCTAGCTCTCCTCTTGATTTTATAGCTTTAGAGGGAGTCCCAACAAAAATCTAGCCGTTAGAGACAAAAATAGAGCCGTTGGAATCAAGAAAAAACTAGCCGTTATGCCTCCCAGCGTGCTCGAGTCGACTCGGCTGAAGTAGGAGTCGACTCGGCTGAAACAGGAGTCGATCTGTGAATAGTAGTCTGCCGGCACTGTAGCTGGGAGTCGACTCCTGAAGTTGGGAGTCGACTCCTGAAGTTGGAAGTCGACTCCTGAAGTTGGGAGTCGACTCGAGATCACTGTAGCGCTGAAAAACAACTCTCTGTTTTTTTTTGTTTGTTCTCAGTCGGAGTCGACTCGTAGAGTATCGGAGTCGACTCGAGAACTGTTTCTTGAAACTCTAGAGTGCCAGAGTTGACTCTAAACTTCCAGGAGTCGACTCGAGGACTATTCTTTTGAATTTTTCTTTGAATTTGCTCCTTCAACTTGAATTCTTTGAACTTGAAACTTGGGCCAATGAATTGTAGCTTTCTTCTAACTTTTCTTGAGAACTTTGGAGGCCTTCTTGTATTCTTCCAACTTGCTATGTTCCTTGCAATAAATATCTTTCTCCTTGCAACACAAACATTAGTATTTATACTTCAAGGTTTTGTGATCATCAAAATCAATCTTTAAGTCACTCTTTGGGTCATCAGTCTCCCCCTTTTTGATGATGACAAAACTTGTAGTATGTGCAATATAAAATATATTGTGTTCTAGGACTAATGCATAGCTAAGTTGCATGAAGTAGAAAACATATATATTTAAAACATACTTCATGATAATGCTTTAGATTTAATCAGCTTAACACAATCAACATATTTCAATTTAAGCTGATTTACCATATTCAATTCAAAACATAAAGCATTATGAGCATATACTTAGATATTTCTCCCCCTTTTTGACAACATCAAAAAGGTTGCAAAATAATTTTTTTTTTTGTACTCTGATTTGCATGTCAAATTATTGCAAGAATATGAATCATATAACTCAAGGCAATAATGTTAGAAAAAGATTAATGAGCATAGATTAGAGCCAATTATAATGAGAACACATCGAATGTGGTTCCAAAGATAGTTTTCAAATCAAGTGTAAGTGGAAACTTTCTTAAGTTAATTTAAGAAGTACCACAAATGATATTCAAGGAAAGCACGAATGGAAATTTAACTTCTCTTCAATAATAAGTATGAAAGCTTGTTCATTTAAGATCTTTTGCCCAATATATTAAGTATTTTAGCAACATGAGAGCAATTTAACTAATTTTCAGAGTATAAGAGCAATATATTAAGTATGATTGCAAAGTTTTTTTTTTTTTTATGGTGTAAAAATATTGTGGCATAAATACCAAAACATGAATTCATGCAATTTATGATGTATCTTAGAGCATACATAAATTGAAAGCTTTGAAGGTTCTTTTAAAGCTCTTTTAAAGACTTTATTCCTTTAAAAAGAAGCACATTTTGGTACATATAACAATGAATTGGCACTAAATTGAAGTTCTAAAGAACAAGCCAATAAGAACTCATTAGTGAATTCCAAAAATAGGTTTTTTAAGAGATACTCAAGAAAATTCAACACATTATTCTTCCTCTATTTCATTAAACTAGAGGCTCTTAAGATCAACTGTTTGAATTGTAATTTGGTTCATGATTGATGCATAAGATATACTAACCAAATAACAAGCCTCAAGGTGTATCATAAAGATTTTCAAATTTAAATTTCAAATGATACATATTGGAGAGTATTAGGATCACTTCTCATTCAGTGTTCTTTCTCTCTGCTTTAGTTGTGGATTTATGCGATTAAGTTCCATATGATCTCTTTCTCTAAAATTTTCTTTCTCCCCCTTAATTATTCATTCCATTTAAGAGTTTAAAATTGGAAGATAGTGTCCAATAAAATTGTCAAACTCGAAAATATATGTTCAATATATTCTATTTCCATAAAGCTCAAATTTTGAGATAAAACAACCTTTATACAACTCATCTCAAGGTACAAGTTTATTATGTTTTCATGAAGTCATGCAATACACTGAGGTTCATCAAAATCAATCCATAAAAATCAAGGTATGCTTCAAATTAAAGTAACTTTAGGATAAGATACTGAATATCTAAAGCTCCCCCTCAAAAGATGCATTCTTCTTTAATCATTCTTTTCTTTTGTTGAATTTCAGATTTTAATGATAAACGTGAATAAAACTGAAACTTTATGATATCAAGAATGTAGAGTGATCTAGAATTATTCAAAATTTATAGCAATCACCCTTTTTAATCTTTCAAGAACAAGTTATGCTTCCTCTTAATCTTTGAAAAAATGTACTGAAATATTAATCAGAAAATGATTCATTTGAAGCTCAAATTCTTTCAAAAGCATTTACATTTTCTTTCTTTTAAGAATCATTTGAGTGAGCTGAAATATTTCTAGACTTAAGATCATTCACTCTCTTAATAATATATATATATATATATTGATGGAAGTCTTTAATAATGTAGGAGAGAAAAAAAAAACATATAGATGATCATTGAAGTATATATATTTATAGAACTCAATTTCTTAATCATAGTTTTTCAGCAATGTATACATGAAGCACAATAAATCTTTTTAATATCAAAATAAAATCATATATTTAAAAATATTTGTTTGCAATTAAGATCATTGAAAGACACATCATTTAGACCAATATTAGTACACTTTAAGGATAAGAAAAGATATGTTTCGGATGCGTATCGAGACAATCGACCAAGGTGTCAAAATTAATTTTATTTTTCTTATATTAATATTTTCATTTAGAAATCATATTGAGTTATTCTCCTGAATGACGTGATCATTGAAGCATATAACTAAGGTTACAAAGATGTAACGATATAAGCATTTTTAAGTTAAGTTTAAGCTTTTATACAAAATCAGATTCTGAATTTTCATAAGAATTTCCAAGAAGGCTTTAACAATTATAATTTGAGATATGTATCTTCCACATTATAGCTCATCTTAAATGATTACGATTGAAAACACATATTTCAAACATATAAGAGCATATTCAGAATCTTTGTATTTAATGTTGAGTTTTGGTACAACTTAGAACATAATATACCAAATTTAGGCAAGTTGAAGGATAGAACAAAATCAATTTATTTTCCCTAAATAAAGATATCCTTCTCTTCTCCTTTTTACAAATTTATTTAACTTTCAGATTTTAGAGGTGATTGTGAATGACAAATCTGAAATTTCTTTTCAATAATAAAATAACTTCATATAGTATTTCAAACATTCAATCAGATTATCCAATCATGGAACATTACAAGATATTGAGAATCCATAATTCAGAACATCATGCCATATGCAAAATATATCATGTGTTAAGTCATGCATTAAAATATTAAGAAAAAGAATGTCAAGGATCAAAATCAATTCTTTTCAAACAAACTCCCCCTATTTAAATATAATTTTGCACTGATATATTCCTTAAAGTGTGTTTTCAAGTGATTAAAAAATTGACTTGATTCTTCTTATATACTTTCATTTACTTTGTCTTTCATTTTTAACTTTCTTATGCTCTATACTCTATTTGCTCCCTATCCGGTGGAGTTGGGAAGGGGCACGAGGTACTACCACTAGCCTCCCTCTTGTGCCGTCCCTAATATGCCCTACACCGAATAGTTGGGTCAAATAGTGCCGGGTACTACCACTAGCCTCCCCATTGGCACCATCCCTATGATGAGCAATATAGAAAGGTTAAAATGTTCACTTCAAACTCTCCCTGTTTAAGTGTAATTAATTACGGATTTTATCCCTTTCACAAGTCTCATAAATATGCCAAATATATTATGCTTGTTTTGCTTTTTCTTAAGATTGAAGTATTTGCTTTTACTTAGATTTTACATCTCTTGAATAATATCCATTTTCTTTTCTTTATCTCTCTCTCTTTTTGTTATTCTCAAGTAATTTACATGAAAGAGCAGAATAAAGAAATAATCTTATGTATCATATAGATGTATATCATGCAAACAACATTTACATTGTGCTCAAGGATTCATAACTTCTCACAAGTTATTTTACATCAAAATTTTAAGCATAGACTTGTGTATTTCATGGTTATGATATAGGCAAAGAAATAATTTAGTTTGGGCAAACCATGAAAGACTTTCTAAAAGTATAAGTCAATCAATACATATATAGACATGATATCAAGAATTAATAATTAAAGACCTTAATCATGCCATAATAAGATTTAAGTTATTGACTTTGCTCAATTAATTTATGAGAGAAGTATCTAGAATTACCAATTCATTCTGCATTCTTCAGTCAAATACCTACTAGATTTCTTATGTATGAACTTTTGGCTGAAGAAGGTCCTCTCTCTTGTTTGCATGTGAATGTTTAGTGTATCTTACATGGAGATATCCTTCAAGTTGAGATCTCTCATTTTCTTGCTCAAGGATCTTGCATTATTAACAAACTCCTTTTCTTTCTTGAAAGAAAGTCATTAGTTTCTTCATTCATCCAACATATTTTTTAACTAGATGACTCAATATAAGATATGACAATAATTGCATGTTGAGTCACTTTACTCAAGAGATTGCCTAAATATAAGCAAGCACATATCACTTGAACTAAAGAGATAGTTTCATTAACCAAGCTGGTTCAAGGACAAGCATGTGAGGCAATGGAAAGATTTATCAAGGTCAAATCAATTTTTTATTTTCAGAATCAATTTAGCTTAGATTCTATTTGCTTAAGATAATTATCAATAAGACATGTTAGCTAAGTTTTAATCAACTTTATCTTAAACAGTTGTTTCTATCAAGATTCTGATTCTGATTTATTTGTTATCAATAAAATATAATTCATTAAAGTTAGATTGAAGTCTTGCACAAGGTCACATAATGAGCATACAATCTGGTCTACTAGCTGTATGATAAAATAATTATTCTATCATGCTTCACTACAGCTTTAAAACAATAGATCTACTTTGCTCATCCTTTTCAAATTCTACAAGATGGGGTTATAGACATACCTTCTTCATGCCAATTTTCTATAAGAGTTTTCTTGTGGACTAACTTTGGTCAATGAAGATCCCCTTTCTTGTTTGTCTTAATTTGGAGTTTGAGAGAAGATGTTAATTCATTCATCATACGTATTTCAAACTCACCTTACATGAGCTAAGTAAAATCTTCATATAACTCTTTATTAGTAGAACCAAAAATGATGTCATCAATGCATATTTTGAGCAAATAAGATATCACAAATTCTTCTTTTTGATGTGTAGATTTATCACTATTACTTTCTATCAAAAAGGTTACTTAAGCTTTTATATTATGCTTTTGATGCTTGTTCCAAATTATATATTGCTTTATCATATTTGTAATGAGTGTTTTCAAATATGGTGGTTATTTAACATATATCTTCTTTAATAAAGTAAGCATATAGGAGTCCATTCTACACACTCATTTGATAGAATATAAAGCTCATAAAGCAAGCAAATAATAATGGTGATCTTTACTTCTAATCATGCAAGAATCAAGATCTATTTCATCTTCTAAGCAAACAATTTTTCTTCATTAAATGTATTTCTGAAAAACTCAATTTGGTTATAATTATTAACATGTTTTCAGATTGTTATATGTAAAAGATTAACCATATACATACATAATTTAATTTTAGTATCTTGATAATAAATCATTAATCTCATAAGGAAGAAAATGAATTGATATTTCTACAACTCGAATCTTTTCATTGAATGTTCTATATGCATTGCTTGATGAATTATATCCAAAGATAGAAGTATCTTTATCAGATTTGGCATTATTTTCAAAAGAACATATCAAGTATAACGTGTATGACTGAAAAATATGAAAGATATGCAATGGTTCATTTTCCATTTTTCAGAAGATCAAAAGGAGTTTTCATCAAAAAAATAGATCTAATAGAAATCATATGTATGACAAGCAGTGATGATAGCTTTTAAAAATTATTTAAGTAGATGACTATCATACACAATTGTCTTTTTTCATTTCTTCAAGAATTCTATTAACCCTATTTTACTTAAGGTGTCCTTGGTGCTGAAATAATTAATTTCTGTATAAACTTTATCAGGATTTTGGTTTTCAACATTGTGCCATGATACTCTTTATCTTCACAGTTTGGAAACCTTTATCATTTGAAACATTTTTACATGATTTAGCAAATACAGCAAATATTTTAATTTTATTTGCCAAGAACAAATCCAATGTAAGCTTTTGAAAACTTAGTGATGGAGATAACAATTTAGAAATTGATTTTTGTTTGTTTCCTTAGTTAGCATGCATAGCAAACTTTGACCTTTCAGAAGATAATCTAAGTAAGCCAATGGCAAGGTCTTTTGAGATTAAGTACATACTAGCATGAGTTGATTTTATATGCCAAAGATGGTTTCTTTAATCTTGGTATTCATAGTGCATATATTCAAAAGCACACCAAGTACACATTATCATATCTATGATCAATAAACAATAATGCCATGGATAAAAAAAAACTCTCAATCAAGCATATAGAGAATTCCTAGAGTTATTTTTAATAAATTGATTAATCATTTAGCAACTTATCCAATAGTGAGTAAAGTATACTATAAAATGAAGTGATTTGATTATATTTCCAAAAGTATTTTCTATATCATAAAATTGATCAATACTTGCAATTCATATTTTAATCAAATACTAAAGCAAAAATAATGATGAGATGCAAGGATTACTGATTTCATTATTATTATTATTATTATTTTTTATTTAAAAATTACTTTTCATAAGTATGTTTTAAGTTTCATTTTTTTGACGTGTGTTTAGAACACCCATTTGTATGAAAGTTCTATTTGTTCCATGGGTATCTTGGCACACCTATGTCTACATCCTCATATTTTTATTTTGGGTACCCAAGCTTGCTTGGGTCCTTGAGAGTCAGGACATATGGTTCCTTTTGGAACCCAAATTTGTTTAATTGTAATAACTTTACTACTTGATTTAATTATGTTAGAACGATAGGTAAAGTTGTTATGTCCATTCTTTTCATGTTCGAAATATGTTATCTTATTTAATGGTTTGCTTGATAAATTCAAAACATTTTTCTTTAGGGATTCATTGCTAAGTGAAGGAATCAAGCCAAATTTTGATTTATCAAAATCAGCATGTTGGCTTTCAAACATCATTTTTAATCTTTCTGAACTTACAGTGAACTTGTTAATAAGAGATTTCAGTTGGTCAACTTCTTTACTCAAGTTTTGGTTTGTTTTGATTAAGCTATGATTTTTCTGAATCAATTCTTCTGAATTTAACCTTAAGCTTTTATTTTCAGAATTTAGTTTGTCTTGTATTTCAGCAATAGAATTTCTTTCTTTTGAAATTTGCAAATTTAGCTTTTTAAGATTTTTATTTTTCATAGCTAATTTTCTACATTCACCATACAAATCATGGAAAGCATTTAAAAGTTCATCATAAGAAAATTCTTCATGAAATTCACTAGATTCAGATTTTACTTTATTTTCTAGTGCCATAAAACATAAGTTAGTTACCTCTTGTAGTTCATTGTTGCTTCTAGCTTTCTTGCTTTTTATCTCTTTCTTCCTTTCTTCTTGCTTCCTCTTCTTCTTTGACTTTAGGAAGCTTTTGAATTTTCTTGCTGTTGTTTCTTCCTCGAGTCGACTCGAGTTTACTTGGAGTCGACTCGACTGACTTGAGAGTCGACTCGAGATCTTCGGAAGACGTCTCGTTCTCAGAGGCCTAAAAGATGATTCTCTGTCTTTTGAATTGTTCTGCCTCGGAGTCGACTCGGGCCTTGTCGGAGTCGACTCGGCTAACTTGGGAGTCGACTCGGAACTACTTGGAGTCGACTCGTTCACAGGGTCTTCAAGACTTTGTCTCTGCCTTTCAGACTGTTCTTCTCTAGGAGTCGACTCGGACAAACTGGGAGTCGACTCGGCTACTGTGGAAGATTCTGCAATCTCATTGTTAGTACGCAATTGAAGCACATGTGAGCTAATCTGAGATTTATCATAAATATTTTCTAAAATATCCCAGATCTCCTTAGCAGATAAGCATGCAGAAATTTCATTAAACTTCGTTTCATGAATAGCACAATATAATATGTTCATAGCATTAGCATTCAATTGTGCTAAGTCCTTTTCATTAATAGTTTGAGAGAGTGTGTGAAGGTCATTTATTATGATTTTTCATAAATAATAGTTTTGTGATTGAATAAAAATGCGCATGCGTGCTTTCCAATATGTGTAGTCTATGCCATTAAACAGTGGAGGCCTATCAATTAACTGTCCCTCTCCTAGAAAACTATCTATTTGAGTTGTCATGATCTTTGGCTCTTGATCGTGAGATCAACAATTAATCTTGAGCACCTGCTCTGATACCACTTGTTGCCCAAGGTGACAACCCAAGAGGGGGGGTGAATTGGGTTTTCTAAAAATTATGTTCCCTAATTTTTACTTTGAATAGAATGCAGCGGAATAATAAGATGTTATTTACTTAAGCTCTAGGCAATTACAAGTAAAGCAGTAGAAGATTAAGCTAGAGCAATTATACTATGGCTTTAGGGTGCAATTGATCTAAAATTAACTTATAGTTGTATGATCAATTTTAATCTATGTGTATGGTAAGAATGGAGTGGAAGCTAAGCAAATCACTTATAACTCTATAGAAACAAATCTAGAGATATTACACAATCAAGCATGAATGGAAGGCATGAAATACAAGAGATAAAGCATCACAAACACAAAGATGTATAGTGGTTCGGTGCACCCCAGCACCTACATCCACTCCCCAAGACCTCTTGGGAATTTCACTATAATCCCTTAGATTACAGTCGGTTGTTTTACAAGCTCACAACCCAACTTGTCGTTTTGCGAGATCACAACGAACTCGGTCGGTTTTCACAGGCTCACCGACTAGAACCAACCGATTGTTTTCACGGGCTCACAATCCAACCCAGTTGGTTTTCCCAAAGGCTCACCAACCACAATCTTACAATGATTGTTTTCCGGGTTCACAATCAACCCGGTTGGTTTTTCCCAAAGGCTCACCAACCACAACCTTACAACGTTGGTTTTTTCCTTTGGCTCACCAACAAACCTTAACCCCTTGATTCAATCCCTTGATTGAATCAAGTTACAAGATATTAGAACAAGAGTTTAAATCAAATACAAGCTTCTCAAATAAGCAAATATTGCAAATGTAAATAAGTAAAGAAAAGAGAAGAAGCCCTCAAACTAATTTGTAGATGGAGGAACTCGGCTTCTTCTTCACTTGCCCCTCTTCTGATTTTGCACGAAGTAGAGGATCTCCGAGGCAGCACACGGATGGAGAGGAAGCTTTGGGATTCACTTGGATGCTCTTCTTCTCTCTATTTTACTTTGAATGGCCCTTTTGTGCTTATGGGAGATTTTCCTTGTAATCTCTTTCAAATCTCTTCCCTAAATGTTTTCTCCCACTTCCATACCTTCTCCCCTAGCTCTCCTCTTGATTTTATAGCTTTAGAGGGAGTCCCAACAAAAATCTAGCCGTTAGAGACAAAAATAGAGCTGTTGGAATCAAGAAAAAACTAGCCGTTATGCCTCCCAGCGTGCTCGAGTCGACTCGGCTGAAGTAGGAGTCGACTCGGCTGAAACAGGAGTCGATCTGTGAATAGTAGTCTGCCGGCACTGTAGCTGGGAGTCGACTCCTGAAGTTGGGAGTCGACTCCCGAAGTTGGGAGTCGACTCGAGATCACTGTAGCGCTGAAAAACAACTCTCTGTTTTTTTTTGTTTGTTCTCAGTCGGAGTCGACTCGTAGAGTATCGGAGTCGACTCGAGAACTGTTTCTTGAAACTCTAGAGTGCCAGAGTCGACTCTAAACTTCCAGGAGTCGACTCGAGGACTATTCTTTTGAATTTTTCTTTGAATTTGCTCCTTCAACTTGAATTCTTTGAACTTGAAACTTGGGCCAATGAATTGTAGCTTTCTTCTAACTTTTCTTGAGAACTTTGGAGGCCTTCTTGTATTCTTCCAACTTGCTATGTTCCTTGCAATAAATATCTTTCTCCTTGCAACACAAACATTAGTATTTATACTTCAAGGTTTTGTGATCATCAAAATCAATCTTTAAGTCACTCTTTGGGTCATCAAGGGCTCTGGAGATCTATATGAAGGGGGAGCTCTCATTCGAAGGGGGGGCTCCGATTCCGAAAAGAAAGAAAGAAAACAGGGGAGCCGGCTGTTGCGGTTGAGGGAAAAGAGAAGAAGGAAACAGGGTATGCCCTATTTCCGAAAAGAAAAAGAAAAAAAAAAGTGATGAGAGGGAGGATAATGTTTTTAATGGAAGGCTAAAGTCCTAGGTGAAGGGTGATGGAGGAACCATTGATGTTTTGCTTTATTTGAAGTAAATTCTAAACCTTTACTCTTATAGATTTATATTTCCAATATATTATGGATTCTTGCATAATTATTTTGTAGATAGTTCTTTAATGGTTTATGTTGATTGACATATGGACCGCTTTAGTATTTGATTTGTCGTTGATGTAATAGGCACGATGAATGCTTAGAAATAGAGTTCATATGTCCAAAAAAAAAAATATATTCCATGCTTTGATCTATTCTACTTTTACATCTTTAATCAAGAACCGAAGAATTTATTTCTTGAATGCAAGATTATCAAGGTTGATTCCAGATCCCTACACCATCTTAATCTATCCAAACTTTGATTCTCTATTTACTGAATGATTTTCTATTTGCAAAACATCATCTTAATCTACAAATTTATTGAATCAATTAATCTGAAATTAAGCTAATAACCCATAGATCGTTCCCTGAGAAATCGACCTCGGACTTCCGAGTTATACTACTTGTGCGATTCTCCTGCACTTGGGAGAGCAATTTTATTTTTGCACCAGTTAGTGATAGAATAACCTATGTAGAGACAAGTAATGCTTGTGCTGCTTTCAAGGAGAATTTGACGAATAATATGTTCGAGCAATGGATGAATAGTCGAAATGCTTAGGCTAATATATTTAATAAAAATTTTATTTGTACTTGAATAATTTTTTTTCTGTTATTTTTGTAATGTCATCATTTATTTTGCTGTTGTTTTATCTATTATGTTTGCTATATAATATTCAATGATTTATTTGTCACTTCTTTTATTCAATTAAATATGTACAATTACTTGTGTCCAATGTGTGTAATATATTATTCTTTCTGCCTAATTTTTAGGATGGAAGAATAACTTTTTCAAGAAAATAAAAAAGCAAACTCAAGGGCAGACAGAACTACTTCCTTGAAAAGAATTTGGACAAAGACTGAAGATGCAAAGCTGGTTGAGTGCCTTATTGAGGTAGTAAATGTTGGTGGTTGGATGGTTGATAATGGCACATTTAGGCCAAGATTTCACTAGCATTTGGAGAGAATGATGGAGAAAAAGCTTCCTGGTTATGGACTGAGAGGAACTCCACACATTGAAAATCATGTGAAGTTACTAAAAAACAATACAATGCAATTGCAGAAATGTTAGGACTAAACTGCTCGGGATTTGGATGGAATGATAGAGAGAAATATGTGGTGGTAGACAAAGATGTTTATAACCTCTGGGTGAAGGTATTACATAAATATCTGCTTTAAGTTTGCTTTCAACTTATGCCTTTTCAATATAATTCTTCACTTGTTTGTATCTCTAAAATTGTTTAATAATCTTTGTTTTGTGTTGACAGAGTCATCCCCATGCAGCTGGCCTGAGAAACAAGCCTTTTTCTTATTATGAAGACTTGTCAATTGTGTTTGGTAAGGATAGAGAAATGGGGAGGGTGCAGAGGATCCAGCTGATGCTTGTGAACAAATTGAGAAAGAGGAGGAAGCTTTAAGTGATACTATGAGTTTGGGAGATGATATGGATGCTGAGGGAGGTTCTCCGAATGCAATAGATTCACCACCATCTATTTGCCAACCTACAGGCTTTTGTACTAGTACTGCAACAATTGGCAAGAAGAAAGGAGACTTAGTAAGTAAAAAGAGAAGGGACAATGATACTATCATAGAGAACTTGGTCACTGAGATGGAAAGGATAAGCAGTGCATGTAAAGGGAGTAAGAAAGATTTTAAGAAAATTACAAACTTTTTTGAGAAGAAGGGGCAAAGTGATGAGAGATGTATGGCTCTGTTTGAGGAAATTATGAAGATTGAAGATTTGAGTGAGGATGATATGTTGATTGCTGGCGAAGTCATTAGCAAAGATAAGTCCAAAATTGACTTTTTTTTACCCTGCTTCAACAGTTCAAGAGAAGATATGTGCTAAGGCAGTTAAAGGGCGGTCCATATAGACCCTCATTTGACTTTGATCCAGTACGATGCTACCTAGACCTTCTCACAGTTATAGTTAGTGGTGGTTTCTCTCATTTAATTTTTATGTTTAGTTTTGCCTAGTGTAAATCTTATGGTTTGTTTATTATGGACGTTTGTAGTGAAAAAATACTTTAGATGTTTGTGGATTTGGTGGAGTTTTGATGTTTATGGCTTTTTAATGATTCGGGTGTTACGATTCTTAGTGTTATCCCATTTTACTCACATGTTGGCCGCATACACATTATACATATAGATAATATCCAATAGAACTAATATACCGAATTTTTCATGTTTATTCACATAGACATTTTATTCATGTGAAACCTGAACTAGCTAGATGAGCATATAACAATGAATCTGACGATGATTTGATATCTAAGAACATCTTGTGATTAAAAATTGCAGGGGCATGGCTCAGCTTCTAGTTTGGTTGGGAATTAACGAACTGAAAAAAAATTTGAGCAAACAAAGAAGTGGAAACTTCATGTTCGCATTTGTTTACTCAATTCTGGCCCATCACCCTTTCTTCATATTATCTCCTCAAAAAAATAAAAAAAAAATTAAAAAAAGATAATAGTGTTGACAATGACCTTGAAGACTTTGAGTTGGTCAAACACTGTTACCATGGAAGCAAACGTCTAGTGAATTAAGCAACCCTTCGTCAAAGAGATGGGAAGGGTGGCTTTGGGAGTAAGGAAATAAGGACATGATGGCATCACAAAAGCATAGTTGGTCCGCACGTACGGAGATTTCGCACGGGTAGAGGAAAAAACGAGAACATGGCAGGATTTCCTCTCAAATTATTTGAATGGCAACTCCAAATGAACGATACTAAGAAGAGAAAAGATCTTCCAGCTTAAGATAGGTACAGGTTTTTTCACCTTGAATCATAGTCTAGTATGAAGTGAGATCTAAGATTAGAGCACTATTGCTATCAACCATAAATAGATGGAAACAGTGCTAAAGAGCTATAGTAAATTTTATTAGCATCAATGGTCATCAAAGAATCAAAAAGAAATTTTTTTACATGGCAATAAGCAAAAGAAATTTATTAAGGGCTACTAAAAGTAGAATATATAACAAAATTAGGGGGCTATTATAGGAATTAGCATATTGACTTACATTTTTTATTTATGAGAATTAAAAATATATAAAAAAATCTATCTAAGATATATCAGGAATAATTATGGTATTATATGGTCAGTGATCTTGGATCCCCGTACCATACCAAACAAGTTACTCATGAATACCCAGGAATTTTTAATCACTGGATCATGGCCAACCAAACACAGTGATTTTAGATTACTGGAGATCAAATCATCCTAGTATTCAGATCACCGGGGATCTTAGATCACCGTGATGATCCTGTTGGGGTTACCAAACGCCCCCATAGTGAATCACCAAAAGCTCGTATCTTCTCCTCTTCTCTCTCTTATTTCCTTTGCTTTCTCTTGCATCTCCAGGATTTTGAGATGTGGAGAAGTCTTGTAGTTTCTCCCCCAATAAACAACGATCTGCTCCATCGATCTGCCAGGGACCGGCAACTTCATAACATGGGATTGTAAGGCATAGTGATTCGAGGTAAGCTTCCGTACACGACTTGAGTGACAATAAGTAACCATGCGCGTGCTACAGGGCACTTGAACTAATTCACATTGCACGTTGCATCAGTAGAATATTAAGAAGAAGAAGAATATTTTATATATGGTGTCACTAATAACTAAAAGAGAAAAACATTAATAATACTGTTACAATAATATTTACAGTGTAATACTGGCAGTTCTCATAATCAGATGTAAAAGCAACATGATTATCAAATCATATAGGATATTTATGCTGACATTTCCAACTGGGCTTCCTATTTTGATCATGCAAATCTGACGGTCATGCCAATGCCAAATGGACAAAATTCCTGTTTATTCCAAAATTCAAAAGCTCCATGGCACAATTTGACTTATATTCTTCCAGTGACTTTAGAATCTGCTATCACAGAATGCTTGGATGGTGAACTTGATCCCCTGAAAGGACTGTGGCTAATGAACAATTTTCCAAACTTCTTCATAGAATTCATCAATTTCTTAGCACTGGACTTCTCTAAGTCTTGCTTCATGCATGCATGTCCTTTCTCAAGATCGTTGATCCGTACCCGCATCCGAGCCAGCTCAAGTTTCAGCTCGCGGTTCTCCCTCCTTAGTGATGCATAGTTATCTCGAGGAGACATTGCTGCACTGAGTGCTCCATTGCTGATCCGTCGTGATTGGTATGCTGTTTTCTGGTTGTCTTCTGAAAAAGAGCAGCATAGAGCATTTCGGAGTCTTAACTGTTCAATATACAGCACCTGAACAATTGCCTGAAGAGGAAGTCGTTCATTCTGAGCAGCATGAGCACTAGCTTCCTCTGAGAGCTTTTGAAAATCAATGAGTTTGCAGAGCCTCTTCCTTTCTAAATCTGACAGTCCCTGATGAGCCTGAAAAATGGGATCCGTGAGTCTAAATCCACTATAAGAATCCATTATCAGTACAGATTTAATTAAAAAATCTACCACTAGCATAATCAAGTTTAATCAGTGGAAAATGGGTGATTCCTACTAGCGTCAAGGCCCACAAGAGTAGAATCGATCGATGTTCAAACCACTTTAATAAATTAAACATAAGATAGCTTTTTTTATTAACCATTTTTCTGGTTGAATTTAATATGCACAAGCAACCAATCTATGTTGTTTATATATAAGGGGAAGAAGTGAAATCTCATTACTAGGATCAGTGCTTCAAGTAGCCTGCTAATGGTTTTTATTCTTAAACACAGATACCTCAATGAACTAGTGGGGCTTTGCACTTATTTTCCTTCAAGGTACAAAAAACAAAAATGATGGGCAAAGATCACAAGCTCTTTTCAAGATGTAGTATTACAAGAAATAATATGTAATATGATTTTTAAGTTGTGGAATTATATAAATTATCTTACCTTAAGGTAAATATCAATAGCACGATACAATCCATCATCTGTTGTGCGTGCATATCCTGGTAAGGTATCTGCAATAACTATGAATTTGGCAAGCTTAAGATTTGCATCTGGAGCGATTTCGGCAAGGTAACTGTCTACTAATTTTGCAACTTTGACTAATGCTGTCTGAGAGGGAGGATTAGGGCCATCAGAATCATAACCCAAACCTCCATCCTCACTCTCATCCTGCTGAGAGAAGATTACGAGAATCCTATGAACTGTGTCAACATCAAATAATGTGTCCCCAGCATGCTGAAAAGATGGTATTAAAAGATCATCAAGAGTTGCCATTTCGAGTTGTGACCCAATTCTCCTCTCAAGACTTAACCTGCAGGACATTGTGCAATCAAGCATCACTGCTGACCGCAGGAGCCCAAACAGAAAACTCATTGGCACAGCAAGTTTTTCTGCAGGCAGAAGACTAGCGATAGTCTCAACCACTGTCTTTTCCTCAAAACCAATGGAACCAGGCATTAGTCCAACTCTGAGATGACTTGTTGCAGTCCATAAGGCAGGTTTCCTCTTGAATAGCTTCTCTGCATAATTCACCAGTGATGCTCCAATGCTCTCAGGATGGACTCCTCGACATTTCATGGCTTCTATGACTCTTTGATACAAGTCAATCCGAAGGACAGAGAGGTCTTCAATCCACCAGTCACCATTACATTTTGCCTGTTTGTTCATATGAAGCCTTCCAGAACTGCTGTACTCTAATCGTGAGAAGCTTGAGGCTATCTGCTCTGCACAAGCCTTTGAAGCTATTGCATCTGTACACCTTCCAACTATGTTAAGTTCATCTGCAAGTGGAAAAAGGCCTTCACATTGTTGCAAGACTTCAACAGACATTTCAAGGCTTTTGCAGACAACACCATCAAGGTAAGCTTCTGAACGGGAGGATAGGTTTTCAGTTGCATATTCTTCCGTCATCTCTAGGTAATATGACACACAACATAGTTGAGCAACATTTGCAGTTGTGATCTCAAAGTTTATGCCATAGCAAAATTTGGCAGCCAGCTCAAATGAATCAGCACCACCAGGTAAGGTAAGCAACTCTATCCTCGCAATATCAGCATCTCGGTGTTCTGCTATTAACTTCCGAATTCGACCACTTCGAGAGACAAGTGGAAACTGCATTTCTTCAGATTGGAACAGTTAAAAACATTTTGAAATGTCTGATAGAACAAAAGATGGGCACTTAGTAATAAAGTATTTGGTCGCGTCTATCAAGTTTGCAGATGCATACAGGCAGGTGGGCTGGCCAGTGTACAGGTGGCTATGGTACGAGTGATGCAAAATTGAAGACAGCAACGAATTGGTTCATTGAAGATAGAGAATCATATTGTACTAAGAAAAAGAAAGGATAGGGAATTATTTCAATATGGGTGTATCGAAGCATGGTATTCATAATAAGAGAGTAAAGGATCCAGAAATCATAAATAAGTTGCTTACTTTTTACAGTCTGGGTTTGTGTCAATCCAATTATTAGATTTAGATAAGGCAAACAAGAATCAATTACACACTCAAAAATACTTCATTCTGCCAACATCTTTTCAATCCTCCACTTTTGCTTGGTAAGGACTTTCCTTTTTAGTTTAGTGTCTTAAGAAGGTCCTTAAGATATGTAATATTTCATAGTAACACAAGGTTACATTCAGAATTTATTCACTGACATAATACAACTTGATTTAAAAAAAATATCCCATCAACCTAAATAGTGGTCTCACTGCTGCCCTGTGCATTTAACATGTAGAAAAGCACTCCAGTATTGTCTTAGAATCGTCAAATTTTGAAAAGTAGGAACTAGACCACCCAACTTGTCCCAATAAAATCCTAATAAAAAATAAAAGAATAAAAATAACAATTCAGAATATATTATTATGGAGTATTAACAGTTCATAAGATGATAAATGAAAAATAAAATAGCGTAAATCCTTGGATGAGGATATACGAAGAAAATCAATTTCCAGACTCCACAAGATGCTTAAGGCCAACTAAAATAGAAGCTTAAGCATTCTTTTAGTCTTTCTTCATGTATAGTGAACTTAATTACAGTACCTTTCGGAATTCCATTTCGCAGTCCAATTACTTAAATGGGTCTTCAGATGGCCAAACAAGTTATGCTGAGGATAAGGCCCATATTATATAAGGAGATGATTTACTGGAGAGGAAGAGACATTGAGATTGGAAATGCTTCTGCGGGCATAATACCAAAAATATCAGCATCCCTGGTCCTATGCATAAAGTGAGTTATCTTGACCTTTAAGAATTCCATAGCCTTAAAACTTCTCTAATCAGAAAAGTTTCTTTCTAACAAGGTAACATCCTCCGAGCACCAGCTGTATAAGCAATATCCATCATATAACTTGTGCAGTCATCTTAAGAGGCTCTAAGCCAATTATGAAATAAGAAGGAATTTGAATAAGTTCTTGCTGCATGTATACATTTCTCCCTTGAAAAGCACTTTTGTTGTTTTTCTTGCCTCTTGCATTCAACAAACACATATCTAGAGGTATCGCCATTCCATTCAATCAGATTTAACTCCCGTTCCGCCACCGATACTGCTCGATATGCCCCAAACCGGGCAGTGGGGATGGTTCTGCCATCCTTGCTTGAATGTATATCCTTGTATCATGCATTGCATAGCTATCCCCTTCCGAACTTTTGCATTAACTTTAAGTCTCTCTATTCTGGTGAAATAATAACATTCAAGTGTTTCCTTTTTCTAAAAACTAGAGTTGAAGGCATAAAAAAGTGCTAGAAAATCTATTAGCTAAGCCTTTTTGGCTCAAAAACACAGACGCAGAATCTTAACTACTCCAACTCATGTTAATAATTAAAAAATAATTTCAAATTTTCTAGTACCCTCCAATGCCAGAAGGAAACTCGAGCTTGTCAAATTATTTAAACATGACATTAGTACAATGTTCTGAATGATAAATTTTAAAAATACTTGGGTTCTTTACTATTATCATGTTTCATATAGCAACATAGTTCTACATACTGTTCATGACTATAGAATAAAATTTAAATCCCTGATTTCATCAATTATTGATGATATCGACTTCAAGAACATACTGAAACTTTGGGTGAATTTGCTTGCAAGTTCAAAAAGGATGATTTAACATCGGTGGAACCAGTATCGGGCACCATACCGGTTCTCTAGTGGGACGAGTCGGTACAGGCCCGCGCTGTGCAGTGTCGGGCCCGTATTGACACAGTAGAAGAGGCGAGGCATAGCGCGGACCTGTACCAACACAGTAGAAGAGGTGGAGGATAGGGAGAACGAGAGAGAAAAAGAGAGAGAGAGAGTGGGGGAGGGAGGGAGGCCGGCAGAGGCCGATGTCGAGCAGCAAGGGGAAGTTGCGGCCGTTCCTCTGTTTTGTTCAAAACAGGGGTCCGGCCGCTTTTTTAATTTCGCGATTTTTAATTTCGGCTGGACCCCTATCTGCCCCGGCGTCGGCCTCTGCCGGCCCTCCGCCAGCTTCCCTCCCTCCCCAGCTCGCTCTCTTTTTTCTTCTTTTTCCTTCTCCTTCTCCACCTCCAGCAACGGTTTTCGTTTCCGTTGTTGGAACCGTACCGGTGGGCCATCGGTACGGCTCGGAACAGCCACAAACCGCCCGATTTAGCACGGTTCCGCCGACCTTGGGCTGATTCCTTTAAATTGTCCATGAAATTGAGGCTACAACAGGAGTTGATCACCTCATGATTGTTTGATTGATGGGACATAATTAACCTTCATGGTTCAAGTTTTGCTAATAATTGTTCCGCGCTGACTCACCAGGTGGAGGCACATGTCCCTGTTCAGCTTCTGCAATTGCAATAAAAGCTACACAAAGGCATGACAATATGGCAAATGACAAGTCATCATTAGCTATGAGTTCAATTATAACCTTGTCCCTCCTTTTTGTGTCTTGTAAACCTTAAAAGAATTGGTATCTATATTAGATTTGACCAAATTGGAAGTTTCTAACTATGTAATGAGCATTGAATAATTCCATTTGGTTTCCAGAAATCTCAAAATTTTAGTCGCTTACTTTTTCTCTCCAAAACTACTTTATTGTTTAACAAGATTGCATACTGCATCTAGGACTTCTAAATAAAGCTGAACATTTTTGGATGTTATCTTAATAAAATGATGTGGCATTCTGGTCACTTCAAAATGATAACTTTGACGGCTCTCTTAACAATATCTCATTTTGGTCACTTCAGAATGGTTCCTTTGGAAGTTATTTTATACCAGATTCCAGTCACACTATATTGATATTTTTGGGCCATATCTTTACAAAATGATACCTTGTTCTGCTCATGTAAACCCAGTCAACCTT
The DNA here is from genome assembly GCF_051530095.1 of Phoenix dactylifera. Classification (NCBI taxonomy): domain Eukaryota; kingdom Viridiplantae; phylum Streptophyta; class Magnoliopsida; order Arecales; family Arecaceae; genus Phoenix; species Phoenix dactylifera. Next base: position 31,742,208 of record NC_143193.1, on the reverse strand, counting down.
GGAGTGGAGTTAATAAAATAATACTACATTTTGGTCAATGAGAACAAAAATTTCAATATATAATTTCCATCTAACCTTCATACCTTCTTCTTAATAATATGTTACCATGGTTTTTTTTTTTTTTTTGGAATTCCTTTTACACAAGGTTGAAAAAAAAAATATTAGTAAACAAAAATATAGGAACATCAACAATAAAGAATAACATAAGTGAGGAACATGTTTGAATGACAACATCAACAATAAAAGGTTGGATTTACCCACAAGGAAACATCAGCCAGTAGAAAGAAAACAAGAGCTATTGAATGTCTGTGTAAGAAACACATATCAAACAGAGAACTTCAAGTCAGGAAAGTGATATAAAATATTGCACTGAACTATCTTTGACATGCTGAGATTTCTGCAGAGTTTGGACCCATGTATTATCCATGAAAACTATACACATTGGAAATCAAGCATCAAACCCGAGAAACAATTTGGGAACAACAGCAAGTTAATTTCCAATCCAATCAGCACTTTATGGGTGTTGTTACACTACAACATACCAATTGAAATTTGGAAAATCATGAGAATACTTGGTTAACTTGCTGATGTATTTAGTTAGATTTCCAGAAATCCAAAAGATTGGAAAAGTACTGTGGTGCTGTCAACAAGGATAAAGAGAATGTAAGAAAATTTCCTAATTATTGTGGAATTAAGCTCCTAAACAATGCTATGAAGTTAATGGAAAGGATGACAGAGCAAAAACTAAGAAAATTTTAGAGAACCAATTGGCTTTGTGCTGATGGACAACAATGGAGGTACTTTCTTAGGCAATAAGTAGAAAAACTTAATGAAAAGAGATGATCGACACATGGTCCTAATCAATTTGGATAAAGCTTATGATCAGTAGCAAGAGAGAGAATATGGACTTTAAGAAGGAAAGATGTGCATAGACGATCCATTGAAATTATAAAGGACAGATATGTTGCAGCAGCAAAAGGTATCTTATGGCATGACAAATGTGTCTTCAGCGACCATAGGGCCAATATCTTTATATATTAATCATAAATGAACTTAATAATAATATTTAGAAAGATAAACCAAAGTGCATGTTACTTTCTTATGATATAAGTCATTGATGATAACAGGAGAAGACTTAATTAGACTCATGGGGCAAAGATCTAGTAGATAAGGGCTTAATAGTCAGTATCAAAGAATGCAGTATTAGTGAACATAGGAGCAAATATGAGTCCACAGTCAAGATTAAGAGACAAGAAACCATAAATTGATTTTTTCATTATTTAAGATTTACTCTACAAAAATGGAGAGATAGTTGAAGAGACATGTAATAGAATTAAAGCTGATTAAATGTAGTGGAGAAGTGCCTATGGATCATTATATGATTGCCACATACCTTGGAAACTTTAACTAATAAACCTATGGCTGCACATATGGTTCAGAATTCAGGTTGCTTTGGATCAAAGGACAAGAGAAAACTAAATAAAACGCAATTGCTCATTAAACTTTTGAACTAGAACCAATCAAAATTGGAACCAAAGCAGACCACATAAAGATCACGTTGATTCTTGAGCAACCCAATATTAGAAAAGAAAAATCACATTTTCAGCAAGATCAAATATTTATTGTATTCAAAAAAAAAAGCATTAAGAACAACTAGAAAAATAATGTAAACTAACAGATAATCTATTTAAAACTGTCATTCAATAAGAAAACATAAAAAATAAACTATAAACCTTGGGTATAACATGTTATAACAACAACAAAATCCAATCTTCTATTCAACAAGCAAAAACAAACATAAACCATAAGCTATGATATAATAAACTTTGACATAACATTATACACTTTATTTAAATATATAATATTATGTCATATGTGTTTAATAAGATTGATAAGGTTAAGCACAGATAGCATTATCCAAACCCTTGATTCAAAATTGGACCAATGCATTTAAAACGAGAATCACAACCAACTTTATCCATGGTTAAAACCTGAACTAGCATTATCCAAACCCTTGATTCAAAATTCAACCAATGCATTTAAAATGAGAATTACAACCAACTTAATTAAAACAATTCATTTTGGTTTTTAGTTAACCGAAAACCATGCATAATCTCCGTCCAATAAAACAAGCTAAATATAGAAGAAATGGAAATGTTAAGATTGATTTCTGGTAGAACAAAAGGGGACAAAATGAGAAAAATATAACTTACAACGCCAAGGTAGCCATACCATACTGATGTGGTACAGAGGGCGCATCGACACTTAGGCCCTGTTTGGGGGAGCTGTTAGTAGTAGAGCTTTTGAAAGTTGAGCTGTTGAAAATAGAGCTGTTTGAAGCAGAGCGTTTATAAAAAGCTGTTTGCTGTTTGGTAACTAAATTTCTAAAGTGCTGTGGCACTTTAACATGTGTTTGGTAAACAAACTGAGAAAGTACTTTTGTGTGACAAGATGACCATAAAGGACATTACCAGTATTATATAACAGAGTATAATAAAATATAATATGTATTAATACATAAATATATGATATAGTATAATATTAATGTAATGTAATATAATATTACTATAATATAGTACTATAACATTATGTATTATAGAATAATAATTTAATATAATATTAAATTATTTAACATAACATATCAATGTATTACAATATAATATAATATAATATTATATTTATAGTATAAAACAATAATAAATATATAAAATATTATAATTATTAGTGTAAATTAATTTTTCATCCTTCTAATGACCATTTATCTCTCTAACAAATTTTCTAGCTATATGATAAAATTGGTTAAATAATTACTAATATTTTTATTTATTTATTTATTTATTTATTTAGATCAGATTATTTGCCACTCACTTATTATTATTTTTTTATTTTATTTATTTATTTATTATTTTATTTCATTGAAATATAGAGGGGTCGCCGGCCATGGATGGTGGTCGGCATGGTGGCTGCCATCGTGGGCAGCCATGAGCTCCCAAAACAAAAAAAAAAGGAGGAAGAAGGAACAGAGGCGGCGACATTGAGAGGAAGAAGAAGATAGAGAGGGAGAGGGAGAGGATGGGTGAGAGAGGAAGAGGCGGGATGAGGGTTTTGGGACAAAAAGGGTGATTTAAATGGGGGTATTTTGGTCCAAAAAACAGCTTCCCGACAAAGCTGAAAACATCGTTTTTAGAAAGCTCCAAATTGGAGCTTCTTCCCAAAAGCTGTTTTCAGCTTTCCGCAAAAGCTGTTTTCAGCTTTCCGCAAAAGCTGAAACAGCTTTCCGAAAATTTTACCAAACACCATTTTTTTTATCTTAAAATACTTTTGGAGGGCCAGAAAGTGCTTTTTGGCCCTCCAAAAGCTCCCCCAAATAGGGCCTTAGTACACCGAATTGGCCCCTATATCGAGCCTACTGATATAATAACAGGGTGGCATCGGTACAGGGCTTGGTAGCGAGGCGGTGTACCTTGTACAAAGCCATAAAAGTTGCACCAATTAGGGACAAAGTGACAGGACTAATTAAGAAGGTATTGAAATATACAACCAAGGTCCGCAATCTCGGTATCGGATATGCATCCTATACCAAAATAGCTTTCTAACCATTTTTCTCAATTTTTATTTCGGTACACCTCGATACATGTCAGTACACTTTCGTACGGGCCAGAACGCATCCTGGTACACCTTGGGACGTCTTGGTATAGATTGGTACACCTCGGTATAGGACGGTATGCTTGAGGTAGAACTAAATAGGAATACTTGGCTCAAAAGTATTCCTAAAGCTAATCAAGGTTGGCAGAACCATTCCAAATTGGTGGTACAACCCATACCATACTATACTAGCCCACTATTAGGATGGTTTGGGCTTTTGAAATGGCAAAGGGGGGAAAAAGAAAAAAATCGGGCCAAACCAGCACAGACAATCCAATTTTGCCCAATTTCAAGCAGTGTTGACCTAGCACATGCTAATTTGTAGGGGTCAAACTAACCCCCTATAAAACCCTCAATCTCGTCCCCTATCTCAACCCTCAATCAAATACGTCCTTTTCTCTCCCTGTCTCTCTCTATCCGAGTTCGATGGCCTCTCTCTCTCTATCTACTTTTGATGGCAAGTAGGACGCCACCATCAATCACCTTTGCTTTCCTCAACCTTGGCATCACCCTCCCCAAGCTTAACTCCATTGTTGCTTTCTACATTTGCCCTTTTGTTGTTATTAGGGTTGGTCTTGGAGGTCTCAATGAGGATCTTAACAACCTCAATCTCCATCAGCTCCACCACGTCCACCACCATGTCAAAACCCTCATGCATCCCTCACTCCCTCCATCTCTCTCTCTCTCTCTCTCCCTCTCTCTTTCTTCTAGTACTAGTACCTAACTAGCACGATCCGATGTACGTGTGTTGATACGATACCATACTGGACTCAACACCTACTAGCATAGGGTCCTGGCACCAAGGTTTGCCACCTCAGTACCGGATCCTGTACTAGAACCATGCTGATATAGTGTCGGTACGTACCATGCAGAGGTTGGTTCGGCGTATTGAGACTCAGTACATCCCTCGTACCAAGTTCCGGTTTGGTACCACTATGATGTGGTACGCCTAGTATGAAGTGACACGCACCAATGGGATGAACCTTGCCTAGCACCAGTCCTATCAACTATGAAGCTAACACCAAATAGTTGGGACAAGGCCTAATGTTTATGGTACCATATAGTGCAAGAAAAACATACACATCCACTATTAATCTAATACCTAGCTCTTAGACCGCAACTATGATAAGAGCTTATGGATTTAAAGTTCCAAAGTCAGAAGGGCTGTTGAACGAGGAGATAGGGCAACAAATTGTCTACTACCTAGCAAGAAATTTCTACAACTTGGGTACTTGATAGACTTTGATAGGCCTGAAGGAAAATCTAGCTCCCTTTCCACTTAAACCAACTTGTATGTCCAATAGAAATACCACGATGTGGGAATATCCTAGAACTAGAGTAGAGGGGGATGTGCACTCATGTATAAGGCAAATGGCATTTGAGTGAGATAAAAGTTGGTGATTTTCTAAAGTCAGGAAGATAGGAAATTGGCATTGGTTGATGATTGAATGCTCAAAAGTTGTGCCATTGATCATGTCACGAAGGAAGTTGTTTGGACACATGATCTATATGTCAAGTTTCCTAGTGTTTGGAAGAGCCCAGCATGGGAATCTTCAAAAAAGTCAGATATGAAGACCTAAACTTTTATGTGTACAAGTATTTATGTATGCATACAATGAATAATGAGCTAAACCTATGATTCATAGGATCATAAATTTTGATAAAATGGTTTCTAATTGTTTTGTTCGACTTCATAACTTTCATGTAGAAGTGCCAAAATTAGACATGTATATTATGAAGTGCCAAAGACTGTCATAAGCACTCCAAGCATCCAAGTCTTTGACATGTCAAAAAACGTAAGTTGCAACAATAAGTTTCACTCGACATATTTTATTGCATTCTTCATTTTCAACATCTCATAGTAGATGAGTTTCTACGGAAGAGTTTTCTTTTTCGTTGTCAAAAATCACCCTTTTATCTAGCTTCTTTCATGAGTATTGAACACACACATGCACATACACACACACATATATACCAGCATGGACTGTCAAACTAGGCCGAACCGGGCCCCATACCGTCAGCCCGTACCAAGCCAACCTGGCAGGCGACCGGGTCGATTCACCTGTGGGGTTTGTAACCAGTTCCGAACTGGTCAGAACTGGTCCCAAACTGTACAGAATCGGTGCAAACCGGCCGGTTCAGCGCACAACCGGTGCGAACAAGCCGGTTTCGTGCACAACCGATGCAAACTGGCCGGTTCCGCACAGATATGGTGCGAACCGGCCGGTTCCGCGCAGAACCAGTCCGAACCGGCTGGACCGGTTCCAAACCAGTTCTCCCCCTCTTTTCTTTTTAAATGATGGGATGTTGGGAAGGCCTTTCCAACATTCTCCTTCAAACCCCCCTCCTGCAGCCAAAAACACGATGATTCAAGGAGCATCCAACCCAAAATAAGGCATGCTTTATCTTTCCTACCTCATTTCCTCTTTTTTTAAGAAAAAACAAAAAATACCTCAAAATTTGCAAAATCAGGGGAGATCATGCAAATATTTATTTTGGCTTTATTTCATAATAATCTATGGATGATCCACACAATTCCACAAATTTTTTTAATTTTTGGATTATATATAATTTTTAAAATTAAAAAAATATATTTTTGGATTAAAATTAAAATAAAATAAAATTCAAAAAGACTATAAAATCAAAAGCGTATTTAGAGGCATGCAAGATACTCTCTAGCTAAATTAGATATTTATTTATTTAAATTTTGATGCGATCATGTGCATATTGGCTTAGGCCTAAATTTTTAAAAAATTAAGAAATAAGTAGCCTTTTATGCATGCCCGCGAGTCTAAAAAAATATATATAGCATCCATGGTAGGGTTCTACATGAATCTGATCTCAAATTAATTTTTTAAAATATTTATATTTAAAAATTATTTTTTTATTTAAAAATAATTAAAAATATACAATTAATACCAAAAATTATAAAAAATAGTAGTATGTATTATTTATTTCAGAAGTATTTTATGAAGTAAAAATATTCTTTTTGAATTTATAGTATTTAAACATATTTTAAAATTTAAAAATTAGGTTCGCAATTCCATGTATGGTGAAAGAAGCGTACGCAATGTGTGCAAATGTATATTTATGTATATGGTCAAAGGTATGCATATTAAATGCTTAAAGGGCTTTCATCCCTTGGTAGCCACGTAAGCACCTAGGTACCCACCTATACTACATAAGGAGTCCACCACCTAGCCTTGCCAAGGCAATTTGACAACCTTGCACCCGAAACTAAGAGCTCTTTCACTCTAAACCTTGAGATTTCACTTTCATGATTTCAAACTCACATGACCAACTACAATAAAGTGACACCTCTTCCACAAAATATTGTTGTTTTTCTTCTAATTCTAGAAGACTATGTTTTGTCATTATTTATTAGTAAATCGACACAAATTAGAATCTTAAGAAACATACATGGCAGAAGCATGATAAAATCATCTCCCAAAAAAAAAATTTCAGGAAACATGAGATCTAGTTTTCCTTTTCTTGTTTTGGAAAATCAATTTTGAGCTTTTTACCCTTTTATCAAGTAAAACCAAGTTGGTTAAATAAGCTCAGACAAAGTAATATTCATTTCTTTTTAAAGCATTGCTTCCTCTAGCAGATGCTTTACTTATATGCGATAGTTATGGAGGTGTACAATCTGATGAATATGAGCTATATGATGAAAAGTTGTATAAATGGTAGACATATATTGAGAGGAAGCAAGGTGCATTATTTTCCAATTGATGCTTTGAAACGATGAGAAAAAGTATTTTGTCTGAAGCGGTGGTGAGAAAAAACAATTCATATTCATATAAGTTGCTAGGCATGTAAATTATTCTAGAATTACTACTTTATTGACTATTATAATACAAAACAACATGCTTTTTTAAAAATATACATAATTCTTCATTATCACTAGATGTAACAAAGGAAAAAAACCTCATGTACAGAATTACCTTATGTAATGTGAAGTTCACACCATTTACATCAATAGTAATATCACTAGGAACATCCAAAAATATCCTACAAGAAAATTTTAGCAAATTAGTGATGTAAAGGAAAAAAGTAAAAATAATAAATTAACAATCTAAGAGAAAGATATAATGTGCTTTGAATTAAGCCTCCACCAAGAGTGAAGGATAACAATACAACAAGGAGCAACAGACTAGTACTTTACTATGTAAATTTAAATCTCAAATAAATTTCTAAAATTTTATGCCTTCAATAATATTAGTCTCGAAAAATAAAGTGGTATGTTGCAGTAAGGCAGTAGCACCATCTAACCACTATAAGCCCATCAGATTCTAGACTTGAGGCTTATTGGGCATAATTTCTTATGAAGAAAAAAAAGTACACATTGCCATCATAGATGACATAACTTGTTGCAAGGCATGTCATCTCTAGGATGCAAAGAAAAGAAATCTGGATTTTGTTTTCACATTTTCTTGGGATCTTCTGCAGAAAACTGATGGACCAAAAAACAGATCTTATGCAAGTAATCTGCAGATTTATCATTTCTATAAAGGAGATCAAGATTTAAAGAAAAAAAAAACTTAATAGTTTAACATCCTTGTTCTACAAAACTTTAATCATCAGTTATGTAACACAACAATGCAATATATGTTCATATTGTCTCATGAGATCAATCTTAGATTTCCTTTACTCAGGGCTTGATTGTCCTCCAACTTTCAGTATCTGCATATATTCTTAGTTCTTTCTCTTCCTGCTTATAGCTATTCCCCAATAATATACCATGTGGTGTACTTGATGAAACACAGGAAGTTGTTCTTTGTTTAACTCTTTTATTATTTTTCATAATATTTTTCCCCTCCTTGCTCAAAGATCCACGTGACCAAGAGTTTAAGTTTTAGACATGTGAAAATTTGAAAAAGAGGAATTGCTTTCGACATTTATGTGACAGCAATCTTCCTGCCCCAAGAACAATTCCTTGATGTGGACTACTTGAGCTGCCTTAGTGAGTTCTGTAGGTATCACCACTAGCACCTAAAGGAACAACATGATTACACCTTCTTCACTTTGTTTTTGTACCCAACCTTGAAGACATGGCAGTCTTGTATGGGTTGTCCCAAAACATGACAATAGAGATAGTAAGTCATTGGGGTTACCTATTTTGTCTGCCTAGTGAGGCCTCTTGCATTTCGGCAATTGCACTGAAGGTCCAACCTGCTGTAAGGTTTAGCCTGACGTATTTGTAATGTTTTTAAGTCATTTAGGATCATAGTTTGTTTAGTAATGCTGATTTCTGGAAATTAAACCATATTGAAGCTTAATGCATTGTAATTAACTTTCGACTGCTTATGAACATATTTTGTTTTCCTACACTTTTCCCTAATTGGTGTAATCTACATAAAATTTTCTCTATTTTTTAAAATTTTCTATATTTCCTCTTGTTCTTTTATTACATTATTTTTTTCTCAATACATATTTCATCCTATTTCATTTTACAAACAAGTCTAAGCTAGCAAAATCCCATCTAAAAATATTACATTTATTTTCATATTAATCTCATCTAAGCAAGGAAAAATCCATATATGCATATTTCATTACTTAAACTGAATAACCTATCAAACCAAGAAAACATCAATCTAAGAATATGTCATTCTATTCCATATCAATGACCCATCTAAGTAAAAAACAAAAAGAAAAGAGAACCATATATGCTTGTTTCATTCTATTTCATTTGAACAAGCCATATACACAAGAGAAAACATATAGAAATAAGAACCAATTTATTTCATTATTTTAATATGCAGTTTACCCATCATAATAACAAAGCTTAAATAAAATAACACATTTGATAATTAAAGTCTTGAATAAATATGTGATTCAATTGTACTGGTCAACTTTAGAAAATATTAACCATTTTAACCTTTCAAACAAACAAATAGCTTCAGCTGTTTTCAGCTGAACCTACCAAAACTGAACCAAAATTGAATGAACATGGATGAAAAATTGACCAAACCTAAAAATTTCTATCAATTTGGTTTGGTTTCAGCCAAACTTAAAACCTTATTTTATTTTTTGTTAAATACCCTCCTTGCGAATCTTTCCTTCCAACGGAGATTTATCCTTGTCTAATCAATTCCTTTTGCAGTCACATAGAACATAAAGAATACCAAAATTATTGTCTTCTTATCTTGTGCACACACTTGCTATTTTATCAAGAGCCATCCCATTTTCACTAAAATTTATGAAGTTCTTTTTATTGAGATAATAGAACCTGCACCACTTTGTCCTTCAATTTTAATCAATGACCAGCGCCACTTGGTCAAAGAAGGAAATCGACTTGGCATGCCACACACCTGATTAATTACATCCTATGTGTGAGTATGAGATGTCCTTTAGGGAGACATATGCCACTGTAACCCAGACTACATCGGAGCAGTTTTATTTTTGTCATGCCCCGAAATTTAAACTTGTGAATGCCATCGTGTGAGCATCAAAATCGGTCTACATGTCATTCAAATTTTTAACATTCTTGAAATAAAAATATATGATTTTGAATAATGTCAAGTTGTCAACCAATGTATTATAAACCATAGTGCTTAAATAAAAGTCTGCTTGCAAATTTAAACATATCTAACTATACATAATACTATTCCTCCAATGAAATAAACAATCATGCAAAACTATATTTTTGTTGTCGCTTCAATAATCACTCAATCCACAAACAATTACATAATTTCTCTCTTCGAAATGGGTCCATTATATATCTCACCACTAACTCCAAAAAGATCGTAAAATAAGTGCAATGAGCTTTGTTGCTCCACATGTAAATCTGTATCATGATCAAGAATTTATATCTTCACTGAAAAGCACATGACTCCTAAATTATAATACATAATTCAAAGTATAATTAAAACTCCAAATATGGTTAATTGAAACAAAATCAAAATTTTCAATAAGGCAACTATTGTAAAACAAAAGGATCAAAATACATGATTTTTCAAGAATCTGCAAAAGGTAATTAGGTGCATGGTAAAATGAAGATTTTGGAAATCCAAAATAGCCAATTCAAGTTCTTCCTTCTTCCTCTTCGCCTCCCCCAGCCCCTGGCAAGTTAGGTCCGCTAAGAGGTGGGGCTTAGTAGGTGACTCACCTACTTAGGTCAAGCAAGAGACAGAGTTATTAGGGTGGTCAAGCAGGTGATCATTTGACAGGTTAAATACCAATAGTGTCCTTAAGAATAGCACTTATTTACATTTACTTAAGACATTGCATGTAAGTAACAAAATAATCCCCATTTAACTCTTAACAAAAATTGCTCAAAAAATCAAATTCCTTAAGGATTATAAGTTGCTTTCTTAGATCTAGTTCATAAACTCTATTATGATAGGCCATTACTAAAATCCAGAAGTCTGATAGAAAAAATCTTTTAGATTAGTCTTTAAGGTATATCACCTATTTAGCACTATTCAACACTGAGTGCATTGACAGAAAGTACATATTTCAATCTGACATATATATATACACACAATACATGTCTAAGTACGAAAGGTCATTATATTTATTTGCATATCTTTTTTTACATACTGATTCAATGCTTGATAAATCCAGCATAACTTCTACAATACATTATTTTCAACACTCTTAAAATTTTATAATAAACAAAGCATGTTAACCAAATAGAATGTTATGAAAGCAATAAATTTGAGATAAAATTGATTTTTCAAATCCTGAGCATAGGTTTTCTTCAAGTCCACCAACAAAATTCCCATATGATTTATGGAGATAAAAATGTATACCTATCCACATCGTTCTAACGAAATAGAATGTTATGAAAGCTAGATGACTGTTTAAGTTGGTCTCTAACATGTCACTACTATGCTGGCAGACTCGGGGATTTCAAGGCAGCTGCAAAAGTGGCCTTAAGGCGTGTCGAGCTTGTGTATTATAAACCTAAAGAGGCCTGCGATACAATGAAGAAAGCTGGCAGAGCAGTTATGTCATGATTATCCTTTAGTCTTGACTAGTATTTAGCAATGGAATACCTTCTTTTGTAATAATTACAAGGTTTCTTTTCTTAATTTAGATAAATTTACTCTCTTGCAACAGTTTTCTACAACACTCTAAGCAATTTATTTCATGGTAATCATTGCGATGATCTAAAAACCTAAGTTACGCACAGGATGGAGTGAGGGCTATAGTGAGAGAGAGGGTGGGGGAACATGGACGTGGTTTGTTTCACTTACAGCATCAAAGACTTGGAAGTATATATTCATAGATTTATTTTTATAGCACAAGTTTAAAATACTATAATTAAAAGCCTATAAAATTGATTTTTCAAACCCTAATCATAGGTTTTCTTCAAGTCCACCAACAAAATTACCATATAATTTATGGAGACAAAACTGTATATCTATCTACATGATTCATGTTGTTTGGAAAATGATATAACATTTATTTTATTATTAAGTGACACATGAATCAATTCCAACAACGAGAAACAAATTCACAATTGCTCAGTAAAGATGATGTGCATCTAGCCGCCAGGGTTGACTTCATGCACACTATTAATAAGAGTAGAGGGTGAGCTTTGGTGCAACAGTAAGATTGCTCCATCTTAACTTGATTGGTCCGAAATATGAAAATTATGATTCGCCGTACAGGCCCAAACCAAGCGGTGCAAGACGTACCATACCATATCGGTTCGATACCAGTACCCAATATGGGAGGCGTACCGGAACTCGATATGCCAAAAAGAATCCATACCGTATCGTACCGACACAGTACTAGTGTAGCACCGGTACGAAGTCCAGTATCGAGATGGTGAACCTTGATGAAAAAAGTCTATCTGATGCAAGGGTAAAGCTGCTTACATTAAACCCTCTCCCGACCCTACAATGGCAATAGCATTGGGCCACCCTTTTTAACAAGAGCACACTCCCATCACAGTAATAAACAAATTGAGAAGCAAGCACATTCTAATTCTTCCCAGAATTTAACTGATTAATGAAGAAAACGGATGAGCAAATTAAAAAAAAAAAGTAAAATAAGAAAAATGGCACTCCCAACCAGTGCAACATATGCAAAAATGAAAACTGTACCACCACCACACTGATTCTTACATGCTTTCCACCATTAATATGTGGTTGATTGTGACAGGCACAAACTTCTCATGTACGCGCAAAAAAAAAAAAAAAGAAGAACATTTTACCGTATCTTGCAACGTTACTAGAAACCAAATTTGCAGAAGCACTAAATACTTTCATTTCTTTTTTTTTTTTTGAGCAAAATGCGGAAAGCCACTTCCATGTCATTGACAAAGAAGAACCACATAATCAAACATATGAAACGGAAGATAGCAGCTAACTAGCAATAGCATAGCAAGCACAGCGGATGATAGAAATAGCAGAACTCAGGGCAGGAGTAGAGGTAACCAGTCATTGCATCGCTGCTGCTGCTGCTGCTGCTGCTGCTGAGATGAGCAAATGGGGAGGGACAAATGCTGCTGCTGGATCCTCTCCATTGAGGTAGCCCGGGGGGAAGCAGACATGAGGAGATGCGTAGTAAGGAAATAAGAGGCGAGGGAAGTCGCTGTTGGTGCTGCCGGTGCTGACCCTTTTTAATCAAACAGCTGACGTGCAATGGATTGCAACGGACCGAAGCCGGGGCACGGCCGTCGTGATGGTGGGTCATGCAATGCATTGCGCTATAAATCTTGTCTCCTTTTTGTCTTTCCTCCAGTTCAAGACACTTTTCCGAGTTATCGTGAGTGGTTGGGGCGGGACTGGAGATTATTTGGTGGTGGAACGAGGCTCTTAAAACCGGTAGTTTGGGAAATACCTCACGATCCGGGTACGGTGATTGCGACGGCGAAACCAAACGAAAGTGGCGCCTAGTGGAGCAGCATCATGAGCCCACCGCCTGATATGACAGCATTATTAGCAATTAGTGAGTCTTGACATTCCATTGCCTGCTTTCATCATGGATCTACCACTAGCTTCTTCCCCAGCCAAGCTTTTAGGTTCACTTTTGCTGCTCTGCCCTTTTAGTATTATAGTCTTTGCCGAAATATTAGTTCATCGATCTTGTCCGTATGCAAAAAGATGCCGATAACTTTCTTTGGATATGTCTTCTCGGAGATTAAGATATACGTATGCGCACATAATTATGTTCATATAAATCTAAAAATGTTTTGATTTTTTTAACTGAATAATAAAATGAATCCTGGCCATAAAACTATACTGAAACAACTCTACTAAAATCAGGATTCGAATCCCCTCCATGAACAACTTCAAAGCAAGTAACGTTGTACGAGCCAGCAACTTGGGATCCACGGAACGCCCTAACTCTACCCGATCAAAATAATATAGGAACGTAAGATATAGATCACTTAAAATAACTTATGTTCTCTCAAAAGGGTGTTTAAAAAGAAAAATCCAGAGCTCTTAGCATGATATTTTTTCTCTTTCAAATACGTGAGAGAAAAAAAAAATTGGTAATACGGTTAATTTTATGTTTAGCTTGTTGCACGTTGATGCCAAAACGCATATTTATTAAGCTCATTTTGGACTGAAGTCAGCAGACTCAAAACTTCAGTCTGTAATTCGAAAACAAAAAAGAAGGCTAAAGCAGAGGACATGATCGCGATCCTCTATTTCCCCCTTCCATTAAGTCGATAACGCCACAATAACCGTGGCCGGTGGGGACTCCAGGAGACTAACATGGGCAATACATTTCCCAAACTACCATAGATCAAGGATTTACTAGCGCTTCATCATTAGCCTGAGTGAACTAGAAGCTACATCTTATCTGAATACTCATGAAATTTTGAAGAGAGTCATGCACAACTATAGGAAATAAATGTTCCTTTAGTTTTGTAGATTGGAGCTTGATAAGTAATCCCTGGACGTATCTTGATCGTCATTCATGTGAGACTAATCGTTCTTGAGGATAAGTGGAGTTTGCAAATGTCCAGTTGTTGTTTGATGAAATGCCTATGAGAAAGCTACCCCTCAAGATGTTATCTTTCCTAGATCAAATCAATGACGGGTAATTAATTTTTACTTTTTCCTCCATATATATCTTTTTATCCTACCGCTATTCATGATTAATAATTACGAACGTTCTATCAGCAGGGTAAAAAAATAAATTTTTCCCTCCCAGGAATAAGAACTAGCGAAAATAAAAAATATTATCTAGCCTTCCTATGTATTAATATAGACAATAAAAAAAATATCGAAATAAAAAATAGCCCAGTTATCTCTGTCTTGCGGGTTGTTTCCCCCCTCCTTTCTTGAAATTATCGGAACAAGAAAGATCGATCTATTCACGTTTTCCTTGAAAGCATAGTACCAGCAGCGCAATTTTATGTAGTCATGTGAGTGCATTTTCTACTGTTGGTAGCGACCCACATGAACTGCCTACTGATGATAGTTCTCAAGAGAACCGTTTCAGTGTTTGAGGCTGGAGCTATGAAGAAATAGAGTTCTGTCTAATCTCATGCATATTTCAGTTTGCTTTCTGTTAGTATTTCCCTGCGCTATAACACTTGTATGTTTAACCTTTTCATTTAGGGCGGAAGTCATTTTTTCTCTAGCTTTTAGCTGGCTGAGAGCAAGCATACAACCATATTTGTTAGATTGTAGATCTTTATAGCATTTAATTTCTACACTACTTAGGTGGAAAAGGCTCGTCTTACAGAAATTGAATGGATGCCATTGGAAGCTTAGATCAGGAAGAGGAAACAACTAGATGGGCTCAAACTTAGAAATCATTTTTTCAAAATATGTAAGTGCTCGTTTTTCTTACAATATAAAAGAAGCAAGTGCTGCACTTCAGGATGATCTGGAGCTTCCAGGAGATTTTCCAATAATCCTTTCAGACTATGGCATTGGATTTGGATTTCTGTGTTAAGTAACATTTCTTTCATCAACTTGAGAGGATAATATAGGGCTGATATTCATTGTCACACCCTACTAATATCCTTGTTGTATGTCACTGTGTGATATTTGGGTCATATAGCATTGCTGGCATATTTGCTGTAGTATTTTTCAGTAAACTACAGAACTAACATATGTCAATTAGTCTGAGACACAAAGGACTTTATTCTGGAAAGTTGTGAGCTTTTCCCTGGAATTAATTGATTGTATTTACTAGGGTTCCAGCTAATCCCGTAAGATTCGTGTTATTTATATTTATATTGTTATATTTTATATTCATGGTTTTGTTTCATGTTATATTTTAGACTAAGAAAGTTGCTAATGACACCTTTTCCATGTGAAAAGGTGATGCAAAATCTTGGCTTTATCCGTTTGATAGTTTAAAGAGTCGTTGAGTACCATAGTTGTTATTAGTATATTTATCTTTGTCATAACTACATTATTACAACTAAACAACCATTTAATTTTTTGGGCAAAGATTTGGCATTACCGAATACATATTATTTTTCCCTTCACTCATTGGCGCAGTCTTCATGGATCCAGAAACAGAAAGCTAAAAGAGTTGTTAATCTTTTTAATTATACATTTAGGTATGCTTTAACAGAGTAAGGATTAATTCTTCTGTTTCTTGGGCTTCTGGATCTCTGGTCAAACTGATTGGAGTTTGCTGTTTTTTGGGGGGTAAGGATTACTTAATAGTTGTATTTGGAGTTGATTTATGTTAAGTGGATAGGTAATAACTGTTATTCTGTGATATGAATCTTCTCCTCTAGCATGAGGCCTACAAGTGACATTCTGGGGGATGAAGCTTGGACTGTTGTTGAAATCTCTTTTCCTAGCAATTGAGAAGTGGGGGCATAGTTTCAGGAATGTTATGAATGTTGGTAAAAGACAAGGGAGGTGATGTATAGGTTTTTAGGAGGAGAGTGAGATCATGGTTTTATTTCAGGAAAACCTATGCAATTGAAGCAAGAGAACGAACTATGCAAGAGAGATAGAAGGTAACGCAAAGAAGAATATGCTTAGGTTATGTCTTATCCGTTTGAGCTTCAAATTAATCTCTCTCTCCCTATCTAGGATTTTTTGTTGACACCAATCCTTTCTGAATCATATATTTGTACTCTGATAGATATTATTAAATGACTAATTGATCCTGTTTATACATGATCATCAATGCTCCTTAGAGAATTTCAGGTTGTTAGATTTTATTTTTATAAATTTATTATATGATTCTTCTTCTTTATTTGTGATAACATAAAGAATACTAAATAGATTTTCAAATTTCATGAATTACCTTGAAAGAGTGCAAAAGTGAAACTCCAAGGATCTGAGGGGTTGAACCATGTGTTGGTCCACTCCTGAAATGTGCTTAAGGTTGAGTGTTCAATCACAATGAAAAGAACACAAAAATCACCGTTTAAATGCTTATGGTGCAAGAAAAAGATAAAAGAGAGTTATCCCTTCATGTTTCTCTCTTTAAAATAGTGAAAGTTACTTTGGAGGAGAGTCTGGATGTGAATGGTGTTAAGAAACACAGACAAGAGGAAGAGAGAGGGAGAAACTATCCAGTAGTTTTCTTTTTTTTTCCAACTATTCCCTCTCTCATTTAAATGTTAGATGATCTTGGTTGGGTTAGCCCATCATGGGCAACCCAACTAGGCCTAAAAACCAACATCTCTTACTCCCACATGATGGGTTTGACAACACCTCAAAAATTGCTATAAGAATAACTCTCAACTTCCTTCTAAATTCAATGGCATTCATACTCAACAAAAGAACCGTGCGATCCATGAATACTCAATGCTATGCGCCTATTAGGGAAGAAAACATAGCGGCTACAACCCAAAAGAAAAATACGACAATTAGAATAAATGTGTCTCGCTGTGCCCCAGACATATTTTGTTACATTAGTTAAAGCATACCTAATCCCTCTAAAACTATGCTTAACTTTCTTTTTCTTATCATGTAACCATAATTATGTTCAAGCCATATCACAGAGACATAATTGGTCGACCGGTGAATACATGTGATCGGTGTAATCAACAATAGTCTTTCTTTCGAACTTATGCATCTTAGTTTTAGATCAACCGCTTTTCTAGACATTTCCTATAAGGCTTAATTATTTCATCACCATTAGAAATGCGCTAAAGTAGCTAACATTGTTATGTCACTTTAAAAACATAGTTGAAAGTCTTATAGGGCATTGATTAAGGCTAATTCTGAACATCACGCCTTAAAAAAAGAAATTCAGTCAGTGAGGATGCAAGGATTACTATATTTAATCACTCACTTTCTTTATGGGTCGAACCAAGCATATGTAATATGATGAATTAACCAAAGCATGGTCTCTTTTATTTTAAACAGAAGTATCCTGCTTAGGCTCAACTGTTGGGAATTGCATCCTAAGTGTCAATCGTCAGTATGTTGATGATTAAATTTTGTAAATGAATTGACAAATTGTTATTTGGCATTATTCATCATTTCATTGTACATCTTCAAATGAACTCTTATATAATGAAGTCCTTAGAACTTATTTTATGATAAAGGAGGATTTATCTTCAAGTCCTTAAACCTGTTCGCGATCAAATGATATGCTGTTACTAGGACGACAGCATTATCGAGATTAGATCGTTGTGTGACATATACGTTGGTTGTCCTCTTAACCAAGAAGTGTGAAGACACTGATATATCACACAGATGAAGTGTAGGAGTACATTTTACTGAATGTAACTAATTCCGGAATGCTCTACTGTCAAGAGATATTTTAAGTGGATATGGGTATAAGTATCCCTCATACCTAAGATCACCACAGTGATTAGCAAGCAACTCACTGTACTTTGATACCGGACTAGCAGAATTTCTAATTACGGGATGGAAGGTTACTGGGTGTAGTCAAGTACTTGCAAAATCGGTGCGTGAGTCAAGATGGAATTGATCCCTCCTGAAAATAGGAGATAATGCTTTTGATGAGTTACGCCCCGTTCGATGCGACGTTCGCAGTGGAATTCGAACGGAACGTCGTTCATCATATGAACGCGCCTCGGATCGTAGAATTCCAAAATTTTTCTGAATCCAAATCCAGAAGATCTTTGAACTGATTAGGGAGGAAAGATTAGGATCTGAGGAGGGTTGATTAAGATTCATAAAACTGAAACAAAAATCAGAAGTTATTAATTTGAAGATCTCATCTTCAAAAATTCTGCAGGTGTAGAACACCGCAGCCTGATGATCTATTCTAGATTCCTGTTTGAGACGCACAATTGTCCGGCCTCTACAGATATCCACACGAGGATCTAATCATCTAAGATAGGGTCTTACCGGAGTGCTAGCTCTTTGCAAAGACCTCTCATGACTATCAAATAGATTGGAAGAAATCTGCAATATACCTCCTTGAAGAAGAACCCTTTCTTCTTTGATCTTACTCGCAACGGAGGAAGAGGAAGGAGGAACCTTTGCGCGTGGATCTTCCTTGCCTTGATGCCATGGAAGAAGAGGATGCAGAGGACCCCCTTGCTGCCATGGAGAAGGAGGAAGAATGGGCTTGGGCGTGGAGGAAAGAACTCCTTCCTTCCTTGGGCGAATTGATCTCTTCCTAGGTTCTTCTTCTTTCTTTCTTTCCAACACTTGGAAGAAGATGAACTTGATCTCCCTTGCTGCCATGGGAAGAAGAGGAGAAGCCTCTTGCTGCCATGGGAAGGGAGAAAAGAGAAAGGAAGGCATGGAAAGGAAGATGAGAGAATTTCTTCATAATGTCTCCCTTACTACCCTTTTATAGATTGGGTTTAAGGCTTCTCCTAATCTTATTAGGAGTATGGGACTATAACCCACCCTTGAATTAATGCCAAGTGTCCAATCCTTGTGCTCATAGATGCATAACATGTGTCTACTTAATCAATTGATTAATTTTCTAATCACATTAGGATTCCTAATCTCATTAGGAGAATTAATTGATTTGGGAGCATGCATCCTACGATGCTATGGGGACTTTAAAGTCCGCATAGTGTGAACACGACTTAAGTCATATTCATCCTACGACGATATGTAGTCTTTATAATCCGCACAATTCTTAGTTTAATCAAATTGACCCAATCATGAATCCAAATTAATTTGGGTCGAACCCAATTTGATTTGGCTCATTAAATCAGCCCAATTGCAATCCAATTGCAATCAATTCCACTTAATTCTTCTTCCATTAACTCACTAACACTTAGTGGGTTAATTCAATCACCAATCATATTGATGATTGATTCAACTTAATTCTTCTTCCAAATCACAATTATGATAGTCTGACTAATTAAATCCTCTATGTGTGTGACCCCGTAGGTTCTATTCTGACTGGTAGTGAGACATATTGAGATCTCCATCTCAATATCACTGAAACTTCTTTCAGTGAATTGAAACGATTTCAGTTCTACTCTCAGGGTTCACTGATCACCAAGTGAATGCCTTCGAGTCTCACAATCCATTAGTGACACCTAGCAGTATGTAGTGGCAACCCAGCAGAATGGAATGTCTGAACCTCTAGGTGCAGTTAGCGTATGATACAGTCCCTCTATCATGGATCCCGACGTGACGGAGGTTATGGATATCTCGTCAAACCTTATCGTCCGTCATATGTCAAATTTATACGACTTCCAGTTCGAGATATGGAATACTCTTTTTCCAAAATACCTGGCCAGAAATTTATCGAACTCAATCTCATAAATCACATAGGATCACTCTTAATCTATCAAGGTCGATAGATCCCATCTAAATGCAACCCTATTCCAAAATGAACCTACTGTAGCCAATCCGCAATACAAGGACCCGGATGGCTAGGGCCCAAGTTCACATATTTGTCAAACTACAGCAACCTCACAGTGAATAGCTGAGGCATCGCAGGTCAAAGGACCAGTCATACAACTACAGCATAAGTAGTCACTGACGAGTGGATAGACATCCATGTGACTACTATCTTTGGTCATACTCAGTATCTTGTTCTCTAACAAGTACTCGCATAATCACTCTAGTGTCTCTACACCGTGGACTCGAGACTCGTCCATCTAACTAAGTGATTTGTGCACTAATTTCAGTGGATCGATCACCGTCCCTCGTGATAGATCCATCGATCAGGAGAATTTAAAAATTAATCCCTGATGACACATGCCTCAAATTCTTAACTCCTTGAGAATATGTGTCATCATCTATTAATTTATTGGACGATTCATGGACACATACAAATATGAATGAAAAATAAATTGCCCAATCTTATTTATTAATAAGTATCAAATTACAAATTTATGCCTCGAATTACAAATATGCGTCAGCCACGTTGGCTTCTAGGGCATACTTCTAACAATCTCCCACTTGCACTAAAGCCAATCAGACATGTATTTAAGTTACATTTTTTCAAGATGGACTTCTAATTTCTTCTGACTCAGCTGCTTAGTGAATAGATCCGCCACGTTATCACTGGAGTCTACTCTCTGCACCTCTACATACTTTTTTTCGAGGTAGTCGCGAATTAGATGAAATCGTCGCTCTATGTGCTTAGACTTCTAGTGAGACCTCGGCTCCTTAGCCAGTGCTATGGCGTCGTTGTTTAGAGTTGGGCACTGGGCCGGGCCGCCCACGGCCCGGCACGGCCCGGCACGAAGTGGGCCGTGCCTGGCACGGCCCGCTAGCTACAGTACCGGGCCGTGCCTGGCACGGCCCATTTAAGGGGGCCGTGCTGGGTCACGGGTTTCTGGCCCGCGGGCCGAGCCCGGCACGGCCCGCTTCGGGCCTGGGCCGGCACGGCCCGCTCTTGGCCCGCGGGCCAAGCACGGCACGGCCCGGGGGCCAGCCCGGCATGGCCCATAAGGGCCTGGGCCGGGCTGGCCCGCGGGCCTGGCCCGGTCCGGGCCTGGGCCGGGCCAGGCACGGCCCGTCTCCATAAAAATTAATGCTTCATAAATTTTTTTAATAAATTAATAAATATTGAAAACTAAGGATTTATTAATATAAAGCCACCTTAATGGTGGGGGGTTTGGCATAGACCCCTACGAGTTTATTAATTTAAATCAAAATGGTGCATGAAGGGAGGTTTGGACCTTGGTCTGACCTCCAGAATACAATAAGAAAGGAGAAAAAATAGAGATGACTCACTTTAACAATTAAAAAAATAAAAATGTACAATTATAAAAAATTAAGAAATCTTACTAATCATCAGTGATTCAGTGAATCGGTATTCACTCTTCAGTAGTGTTTGTATCATCATCATCAGAGGATGTTGTATTATGTCCACCTTTATCTTGAAGTCTTGCCTCAGCATCCAACCAATCTTTGAAGCAGAGAAGCATCCCAACCGTTTCGCCCGTCATCCTACTTCTCTTTTCGTCAAGAACACGCCGACCTGCACTAAAAGCGGATTCCGATGCTACCGTGGACATCGGCACAGCTAAAATATCGCGTGCAATTGCAAACATAACAGGATATTGATTTTTAACACTCTTCCACCAAGATAATACATCTAGATTCTCTATTTGATTTTCATCATATGCAGACTGAAGATCATTTCGTAAATAAAATTCTAGTTCACTACTTAAAGATGAAGAAGATGAAGATAAACTTGAAGCATGTGTGTGTTTTCTCTGTGCAATGAATGAAAAAATAGATGACGAACGAGAACTACTAGAAGAAGAAATAGAGGTTTGTACGGAAAATCTAGATCCACGAATTTTTTCATCATATATAGCATAAATATCATAAAGAAGTTGTTTTACCTCATTTTTAGCAGGTTCAGGATCTTTAATCATATTTTCACAGTATGCATCAAGTAAAATTAGCACGCCATTCAATTTAACTCTAGGATCAAATACAGCAGCTAAGTTATACATAGGACATATCTTGTCCCAATACTCATTCCACTTAGATTCCATTAGGTCAATAATAGGCATTAAAACATCATCATATCTATGTTCTGCAAATTTTTGACTAATTATATATGCTTGTTGTAAAAATGAACATGAAGTTGGATAATAAATACCAGAAAGAACATTGGTAGCATTATAAAAACTAAGCAAAAAATCTTCCAAAATTTTTTCTTTATTCCAATCAGTTTCAGTCAATGTAAAGCCTAATCCACGATCATTAATATATGCACTTAATAAGTTTTTATATGGGTATGCATCATGTATCATGCTATATGTTGAGTTCCAACGAGTAATTACATCAAGTTTAAATTTTTTAAAACGTTTACCATGATTTATACATAGTTCCTTAAATTCTTGAAGTCTTGATCTTGAAGCATGAATAAAAGAAACTGCATTTCTAATTTTTGAAATCACATCTTGAATCATGCCCATGCCAGCTTGAACAGAAAGATTTAAGATATGACATGCACATCTAATATGCAATAAATTTCCATCTAACATGGGATGCAATGAGTCTTTTAATAATGTAACAGCAGAATTATTATTAGATGCATTATCAAAAGTAATAGACATAATTTTATCATTAATATTATATGAACATGCAGTTTGATAAATGACATTTGAAATTTGTTGCCCAGAATGTGGAAAATCAAAAGCACGAAAAGCAAGAATACGTTTATTTAATTGCCAATCATTATCAATATAATGAGCAGTAATGGCAATAAAAGAATTACTACCTACAGATGCTGACCAAATATCAGAAGTTAATGAAATTTTTACATTTAAAATAGAAAGTGTTTCAATTAAACTTTGTCTCATTGCTAAAAAGTTAGTCATAGCTACTCTTCTAAATGTACGCCTACTAGTTCTTTTGTAAGCAGGTTGTAGGTTTAATTGAACATATTCTTCAAAATTAAAAGATTCACATAAACTAAAAGGTAATTTATCCTTAACTATCCATTTTACAAGTGCTTTTCTTTGATTTTCATGATTATATGCAAAATTACCTACAAGTAATCCCCCTTGTATATTAAGGGTACTTTGAGTTTGAGCATGAGAATCATGCATCCTATGACTCTCTTGATGTCTTTTTAAATGCCCTGTTCTCCCACTACTACTACAACTATAAAGTTTGGCACATTTTTTACATTTAGCTTTCCAGACTCCATCAACCATAACTCTATCAAATTCATTCCATACAACACTAGTCCTCTTACGAGAAGAGGTTTGATCTTCACTCGGTTCACTAGTTCTAGAGGAACTAGGAACATGGGGTTGGGGATTAGTTTCTTCTCCCTCAGAAACAGGAGGAATGCCAAAATGACTTTCCTCAAAAGATGACATATCTAAATTGATGAATTCAAAAAATAAAAACTAACCACAAGGAGGAATTGAGTAGAGGGTCGGAGGGCAGAGGCAGAGCCGAGATTCTGAGCTTCCTCTTGTGCTCTCAACAGGAGTGACCTTCTCTTCTCAACAGGAACCTCCTCTTGTGTAGCACTTGAACACTTGCTAAATGCAAACTAAAAATTAAATTGCTAGAAGAGCACTTTAGAAGAGAGAAATAATAGTAGTAGAGAAGGAGAGAATAGTTGGTTTGGTGTGGTGAGAATGAGGGAGGAAAGGGCTATTTATAGAAGCCCAAAAATTTTTTTCCCAACATACCCCTCAATTTAGCCATTTTTGGACTGTTGGGAGGGGCAATTTTGGAAATTTTCCAAAATAGCCGTTGGAAACGGCTATTTTTCTCCCCCTCTCTAGACGGGCCGTGCCTGGCACGGCCCGTTTGCGCCCGAGACGGGCCGTGCCTGCCGTGCCCGGCCCGGCCCGCCAATAGACGGGCCTGGGGCCGGGCCGGGCTTCCGTTCTCTGCTGAACGGGCCGTGCCCGGCACGGCCCGCTTCATAAGGCCCACCGGGCCTGGGCCGGGCCGGCCCGGCACGGCCCGATGCCCAAGTCTATCGTTGTTGTTGCAGAAAAGGGTTATGGCATCTGATGACATGACTCCTAGCTCTTCGACAAACTTCTTGTACCAGAATGCTTCTTTCGCAGCATCCGATGCAGCAATGTACTCTGCTTCCATGGTAGAATCTGCAATAATCGGTTGCTTGGAACTCTTCCAATTTACCGATCCTCCATTGCATAAGAATACATATCCTGATGTAGACTTTTTATCATCAGGGTCAGTCATGAAGTCTGAATCAGTATATCCTTCTACCTTTAACTCTGTGCCTCCCCCAAAGACCAAAAACATATGCTTAGTCCTTCTCAAGTACTTAATGATATTTTTCACAGCTATCTAGTGCTCATCGCCTGGATTTGACAGATATCTGCTCGTGACACTCACAGCATGTGCTATATCAGGTCGAGTACATAGCATAGCATACATGAGGCTCCCTATTGCCGATGCATAAGGGATCCTACTCATGCGCTGAATCTCTTCAGATGTTTTGGGGCACATCCTTTTGGAGAGATTTATCCCATGCCTTAGGGGTAACAATCCTCTCTTAGAGTTTTCCATGCTGAACCTCTTCAGCACTTCCTCTATGTATATTTTCTGTGATAGGCCAAGCATCCTCTTAGATCTATCTCTATAGACCTTAATCCCCAAAATATAAGATGCTTCACCTAGGTCTTTCATGGAGAACTTCTTAGACAACCATAACTTGATCGATGTGAACATGGGAATAACATTCCCAATCAGGAGTATATCATCCACGTACAATACGAGGAATACTATAGCCCTCCCACTGACCTTTTTGTACACAAATGGTTCCTCTTCGTTCTTGATGAAATCAAACAATTTGACACATCATCAAAACGAGTGTTCCAACTCTGAGATGCTTGCTTTAGTCCATAAATGGATCTTTGCAGCTTGCAGACCTTGTGCTCACCATCACTGGAAGTGAAACCCTAAAGCTGTTCCATATAGATATCTTCCTCAAGATATCCATTAAGGAATGCAGTTTTCACATCCATCTGCCATATCTCATAATCATGATAAGCTGCAATGGCAAGCAACGTTCGAATGGACTTCAGCATGGCTACCGTGAAAAGGTATCCTAATAATCAATGCCTTCGCGCTGACTATAACCTTTTGCCACCAACCTTGCCTTATAGGTTTCTACCTTACCATCCGAACCCATTTTTCTTTTGTAGATCCATTTACACCCAATATATACTATACCTTTAGGTGGACCTACTAAGGTCCATACTTGGTTGGAATGCATGGAGTCTATTTCTGACTTCATCGCATCCATCCATTTTTCGGAGTCGATGTCTAACATCGCTTCGTTGTAGGTCTTGGGATCATCACTATGATCTCTTTCTTCCATGAGTAACTTTTCCTCTATTTCCTCTGTAAGCATACCTAAGTATCTTTCAGGAGGATGGAAGATCCTATTGGATCTACGAAGTGGACGAGGTTCTTCATTTATTAGTGTTTGTCCGATTCCTGTTTACCTAAAAATATGCTAAACAGATCGTTGTTAGAACCGACAAACAAAGTTTAATTTAATTTTACTCTTACCTTTCCTACTCGAAAAATAGCAGTTGTAAGAGGTCGATCCATAGGGAGGCGATTGGAGTTGCTTAAAAATAAAAAACATTCACTCGGATTCAAAATCGATTTTTAAATAACAAAAGAAAAACAATACTTCGGAAATATTGATAGATTCTCTAGTCTACCAGAGAATATTTTTTAATTGAAATTAACTAGAAGACATGTACTTAGATTCAAAGAGCATTTATATATTTAACTAATCAAAGAAAAGCTTTGGCATAAAAATGGATGAAAACAGTGCTAGAAAAATTGCAGACTAGAATATAGATTGCATGAAAGAGGATTTAATGTATTGCAGAACAGAAATTAAAATTGCAGAATAAATATAAATTTCTACCCAAATAAACTCTCAAAAATTAAAACTCAAAACAAAACCTAAAATAAAACTAAAAATAAGAACAACATGCTCTCAAACTCAAAATATAACTTCTCAATTAAAACTTTCAATTAAAGTAAAAAAAAAATACATTGCTCTCATAAACTCAAGTTAAAGAAAAACATTGCTCTCATAAATAAAAAAAAAACTAAACTCAAACAAAACTAATAAAGTACTCCTCTCTTATTTTTTTCTTTTTCTTTTCTTCCCAAAAACCGAGCTCCCCTGTTTCTTGGCCAAACCGACCTCCACACTCCCCTATTTTCCCTATTCTTTGGCCCACCATCCAGCCGAGAGCTCTCCTCCTCCTTCCCGATGGCTCCCTTATATAGATCCCCAGCAAGCGTGAATGGCTATATTATGGGCGGAAGGAGAGGGCGGACGCGGTGGAGGCTGGGATGCTGCTTGGATCACGGAATCGCTGGGCGGATTGCGGAGGAGGTGTGGATCACGGGATTGCTGGAAATCTGGGAGGATGATGTGGATCTGCCGTGGAGGAAGGCTTGGAGGTGTCATGGACGGTGAGATGAGGTGCTTCACGAGCGGCTGGGACGTTGATCACGGACTCGGGGCCGCGGGATTGACGAAATGGAGCTGGAACTCGGTGGAGGGGCGCTGTGGTCTTCCTTCTTTGGGCCAAGAGGGGGACGCGATGCAGGGAGGAACGCTCGGGACGGCTGATCGTGGCCGGGTGCTGGAACGGAAGGAGTTGCTGGGATGGATCGCGGAGGCTTGATCGTGGAGCTGGATACGGATGGGAGAAGAGGCGGATGTTGTGGGACCGCTGGGAAGAGAAACGGGCGTGGGAGGCTGAAGATGATGGCGTGATCGTGGGAGGCTTGATTACGGGAACGTTGGAGGCCGCCGCGGGACCACTGGAGATGCGGACGGTGTGGGCGGACGCTGGGAGGAGGCGTTGATGAAGCGGAAGATGAGTACGGGATGGGGTCTTGGCTGCTTCACAGGCTGGGATCATGCATTGCTTGATTGCAACGAGGGATGCTGGTCGGATCGTGGAGATGGTGCTGCATCATGGGCGGAAGAAGAGGTCTTGAAACCGGAAGGGGGAGACGGCTGGGGCGCTGGGATTTTCTTTGCCCTCCTGAGATGGGAGCTGGGAGACACCAAGTTCTGTCCAATTAGTCATATAGATAAAAAATAGTGTGATATGAAATTTGGCTTGTAGACGGACGAACTTGGTTCGTCACGGGTCATCTGTTCTGACTGGAGGTCAATTGCAAGTCTTTCAAGTCATGGGTCACCCAGCACCTCATAGTTATGATATGGCCAAATTAGATTTGCCCAAAATTCTTTCCCAAAAGCACAAACAAAATGGACCCGATTCGGACCCGAACCCGACTCGGACCCGACCCGATCTTCAACCAGGTCGGATCTGAAAAGGGATCCTTCTGAAGTCAAATTTGTACTCAATGTGCATTTTATCTCTAATTTATGATAATCTGTGTCAAATCCAAATATAATATTAATCTAGTGAATTTATCATTATCGGTTAGCAATAACACTAATTTTATTGACATGTAGGTCGCACTTTTGTGCTCTCATCACACCCTCCAACTAGCTTATTGCTAGTCTCTAGCAACTAACAAGCAAACGATAAAATGAGGGCACAAAAAGATGCAGTCTAACTTATGACTTTTTTCCTTTTTTTTTAAAAAAAAATTGAAGCTAAATACACAAACTAAGATATGTACCCATTTTCGTAGGGAGTCATGATTGCACTTAGCACATGCAACAAGCCTTTAAACCCCTAGGTTACCCTAGTGGACGAGTGTTGTCTCGTGAGAGTTTGCAGTGAAGTTACCCACAAACTTCATTAGTCAGGGATTTCTAATGTTTTACTCAAAATTTGAACAAGTATTATTGTATGAACTTAGAATTGCAAGGACAATAAAGACTTATTGCTATCATATTTAAGCAGACTCTAACTCAAGTTCCATTACTCCCCATTTATTTGCTAACAACTCAAGAATGTAGTGAGGTGCAAGATAGTATCATATAAATGAGTGGCTTTCACTTACTTCCACATGATCACTCTAATTTTTAAGACTTTTTAGAGTTAAATGGTAATGAACACCCCATATTTATTTATTTATTTATTTATTTATTTTTATTTATCAGACTGAATGCTAAGAAGAATGACTTGTGCAATATCTAGCCTTGTTAAGTTTTCTAGCTGACCCATGTAGCGAGTGTTAGGCCAATGACTCCCGATTCAGATGGCTCAGGGCACTAGGTGTAGAGACACCCTAACAGGCTTAATAACTCAAGTTAACTAGGCTTCAAGGCCAAATTAGTCATTCAGAGTTTAATCTCAATCATTCTCACCTTTTTACGCGAACACTCGCTGCTTGCCAGGCAAGAGGCCCGGTTACTCAGTGAGAAGACTTAAAATAAACTTATTATTTTATTTTATTTTATCTTTTTTTTTGATTAGGGTGTTCATCACATATATAACTTTAAATTATCCCGAAGATTAAAAGTATTCATTATAGTTGCAAGTATACATACCCCACTATTCATGTGCTTACGTGTAGGTGCTAAATCATCTTGTATCATGTTAGCAGAAGATAGGTGGGACGAAAACTCAAGCTAGAACTGCTATCATATTCTTTAACTCAAAGCTATTGTCAAAGCAATTTCTAGTTTATACAGCCAAAAAAATTAGAGTTTGAGTTAAAAATTTGAACTCCTTTTTTTTTTTGCATAAAAAATCAAAAATATTCTCACCCCATACCTAAATCTAACATTGTCCTCAATGTTAAAGAAAATTTAAAGCAGTAATAGGACAGAGGAGAAGTTACCTGATATGAGTGGGTAAAGTGACAATTGGGGCCAAAAACTCCCAAACCTACATGTTAGTAAATTTTTTTTATTTAATTATTTTGTTTTATTTATTTTTTTTTATTTTTCATTTTTTTTGTAATATTTACATGTTGGGTTGCCATCCAAGAGCGCTAAGTTTTATGTCTTCAGCCAGACAATTCTAATTCATTCATGATAGACAGGGTCGGTCAGAAGTGTCTCGTCGACTTCTGGACTCAGATACTCAAGGTATGATTTTAAACGATGTCCATTAACTTGAAAGAACCTACCATCCTTGGTATTGCATATTACTACTGCACCATGCAGGTGCACTTTTTCTACTGTGTATGGGCCAGTCTAGTGAGATTTAAGTTTTCAGGGAATAGATGTAATCGAGAATCATATAGAAGGACTTTTTGTCCTTGGTGAAATTCCTTATGAATGATCATTTTATCATGCATGATCTTCATGCGATCTTTGTACTTCTTGGCACACTCGTAAGCATCGTTTCTAATTTCTTCAAGCTCATCGAGTTGAAGCTTCTTATGTTATCCCGTTTTGTCAAGATCGAAATTTAAATTTTTAATCGCCCAATAGGCCTTGTGCTCTAACTCGACAAGTAAATGGCAGGCCTTGCCATTGATAGTTCTATATGGAGACATTCCAATTGGTGTTTTGTAAGCCGTTCGACATGCCCACAGTGCATCTGTTAGCCTAAGAGACCAATCCTTCCGAGATGTATTAGCAGTTTTTTCAAGGACGGTCTTGATTTCTCGATTGGAAATTTTGACTTATCCACTTGTTTGTGGATGATATGGTGTACTGACCTTGTTATTAATATTGTATTTTCTCATAAGGGCTTTAAAGATTTTATTACAAAAATGTTTCCCCCCATCACTAATGATAGCACGAGGGGTGCCAAAACGAGCAAAGATAGATTCTTTAAGGAATTTGATCACCACTTTGTGATCATTGGTCTTACACGCGATAGCCTCAATCCATTTTGATACATAGTCAACTGCCACAAGAATGTACTGATGCCCAAACGACATAGGAAAAGGACCCATAAAATCAATACCCCAAACATCGAAGATTTCTATAATTAAGATAGGGTTCAGGGGCATTTCATTCTTTCTCGAAAGTTTTCCTAATCGTTGACATCGATCGCAAGATTTACAATAGTCATGCGCATCTCGAAAAAGTGTGGGCCAATAAAATCCGCACTGCAAAACTTTTGCAGCAGTTTTCTTCCCACTAAAATGACCACCACAAGCATGGTCATGACAAAAGAAAAGGACATTCTTTCGATCGTGTTCAGGGATGCATCGTCTGATGATTTGATCAGGACAGTATTTGTTCGTCCTTTCCTGTCTAACTAAAAATATGCTAAACAGATCGTTGTTAGAACCGACAAATAAAGTTTAATTTAAATTTTTACTCTTACCTGTTCTACTCAAAGAATAGCGGTTGTAAGAGGTCGATCCACAGGGAGGCGATTGGAGTTGCATAAAAATTAGAACATTCACTCGGATTCAAAATCGACTTTTGAATGATGGAAAAAAAAACATTATGTCGGGGATATTGACTGATTTCCTGGTCTACCAGAGAATTATTTTTTTATTGAAATCAACTAGAGGACATATACTTAGATTTAAAAAGCATTTATATATTTAATAAAAAAGAAAGCTCTAAACTAAAATGGATGAAAACAGTGCTAGGAATATTGAAGACTAGAATATCGATTTCATGAAAGAAATTTTAATGTATTAAAGAAAGATTACAGAATCTGAGGAACGGAAATTAAAAACAACATGAATTAAAAACTTTAGCATAAATAAAACTCTTTATTAAACTAAATCTAAAAACCCCAAAACAACATGTTTCAAAATAAAACTCTTACTAAAAAAAAATTAAAACATTGCTCTCAATTAAACTAAAGAAATAGGAACAACATAATACCCAAAATCACTAATACACAAACTAAAAACATAACTTCTAAAAAAATAAACAACAAAAACAATAAAAAAAAAAACTAAGGAAGCGTGATGCTCTGTTTTCAAATCTGAAAACAGAGCATTACTCTTCCCCTCTTTCTTCTCTCACAAACAGAAGGTTCCGTTCCCCTGTTTCTTCTTCTTCCTTGGATCAACCGAAGCAACGGAGCACCTTCTTCTTCCTTGGACCAGCCCCCAACCGAGCACCTTCTTCTTCCTTGGACCAGCCCCCAACCGAGCACACCTCCCTTCCTCTTCCTCCTTCTCTTCTTATAGCCGCGGACGGACGCCTGATGCGGAAGGGAGATGGCAGACGCGGTGAGGACGCGGGGAGGAGTCGATCACGGATGAGATCCGGGCGGAAGCTTCGTGGACGGCTGCTGGGAGCTGAAGCGGAAGGTGGGGACGCGGATCCGGGCGCTGGGAAGAGCTGGCACGGACGCTTGGATGCGGAGGAATTCGGACGGGATGATGGCGGGATCCGAGGTTTGGACGCGATCTGTGAGGTGGCTCCTTGATGGCTGCTGATTTGGGAGGCTCGGGATCGACGGGATGCTGGAAGATGGCTTGAGATGCGGACGGGCTGATGCGGAAGGAAGGCGTGAACTTGCTTCTTTGGGCCACGGATGCGGGATCGCTGGGAGCTGAAGCGGAATGTGGGGACTTGGCTTCCTTCTTCGGGTACTGCTGATGCGGAAGGGAGGCGCTGGGATCTTCCTTGCTGGGAGGTGAATCGCCCGGGATTGCATGGAAGCGGAAGGTGGGCTGATGCGGAAGGAAGGAGGCGCTGGGATCTTCCTTCACGGATGCGGGATCTGTGGAGGGTGCCGTGGGATGCTTGAAGATGGCGGCCTGATGCGGAAGGAAGGATCACGAGCTCGCTGGGAATCTAGAATGGGCGCACGGCTGAGAAGCTGGGACGAGCGGCTGTGGGATCATCCGGCTTGGATCACGGGAGAGGGGCTGGAGCTCACTTGGAAAGCGCCGCGGGACCACTGCTCGCATCACGGGATGGGATGGATCCGTGGGTGCAGAGGCGTGTCACGGATGCGGTGGATCTTGAACGCGGAAGGAGGGAGGAGCCGGGAGCTTTGTGATGCGTGCGGACGGCTGGGAGGATATGGGAGACATCAAGTTCCATCCGATTAGTCATATAGTATGATATGAAATTTTGCTTGTAGACGGACGGGTCATCTATTCTGGCTGGAGGTCAAGTGCAATTCTTTCAAGTCATGGGTCACCCAGCACCTTATGGCAAATTTAGATTTGCCCAAAATTATTTTCCAAAGGCTCAAAAGAAATGGATCCGATTCGGACCCGAACCCGACTCGGACCCGATTTGAAGTCAAATTTGTAGTCAATGTGCATTTTATCTATAATTTATACTAATCTATGTTAAATCCAAATATAACATTAATCTAGTGAATTTATTATTATCGGTTAACAATAACACTAATTTTAGTAACATGTAGGTCGCACTTTTGTGCTCTCATCAGTATTTGAACAAGTACGGTTCATCCCAAAAATACCATTTTACACGAGTTAGGAAGCGAAATTTCTCTTGTTTGGTCCATGAACTGGGCATTCGTTCAGTAACTAGATAGCTGACTACATCAGCATACCATGGAACATTGGTATGGAAAATCATCATTAATTGTTCATCAGGGAAGGTCTCAGACACAGGCATGGATTCTCCAGATGATTCAACAATTAATCTGGACAAGTGATCAGCTACAACATTTTCAGATCCCTTTTTATCTCGTATTTCAAGATCAAATTCTTGAAGCAATAGGATCCAACGAATGAGTCTTGCCTTGGCATCCTTCTTTGTGAGAAGGTACTTAAGGGCAGCATGATCAGAATAAATAAGGACCTTGGATCCTATCAGATAGGGACGAAATTTGTCAACAGCAAAGGCAACGCCAACAACTCTTTTTCAGTGGTAGAATAGTTAAGTTGGGCGTCATTCAGAGTTTTGCTCGCATAATGAATCACATGGGGAAGCTTCCCCACTCGCTGACCTAGGACGGCACCTATTGCATAATCAGATGCATCACACACGATTTCAAATGGCAGATTCCAATCAGGGGACCTTATGATGGGTGCTGAGGTTAGTTCAGACTTCAGTCTTTCGAAAGCAGTTATACAAATCGGCGAAAAATTAAAAATAGCATCTTTCACCAACAGGTCGCATAAGGGTTTCGACAATTTATTGAAATCCTTGATAAAGCGGCGGTAAAAACCCGCATGCCCTAAAAAGGATCTGACTTTCCTAACAGTTTTGGGAGGTGGTAACTTGGCAATTAATTCTACTTTGGCTTTATCCACCTTGATTCCCCTTTGTGACACAATGTGTCCCAAAACAATACCTGATTGGACCATAAAATGACATTTCTCAGTTAAGAACTAAATTTTTCTCTTTACATCGTTCTACAACAAGGGTCAAGTGATGGAGACATTCATTAAAATTAGATCCGAATACAGAAAAATCATCCATAAAAACTTCTAAAAATTTCTCCACCATGTCGGAGAATCATCATACACCGCTGGAATGTAGCCGGTGCATTGCATAACCCAAAAGGCATGCGACGATAGGCAAAAGTGCCATAAGGATAGGTGAATGTGGTTTTCTCTTGATCCTCACGTGCAATTGGAACTTGGTTATATCCAGAATAACCATCAAGGAAACAGTAATAAGAGTGGCTAGCTAGACGTTCTAACATTTGATCAATGAAGGGTAGTGAAAAGTGGTCTTTCCTAGTCATGGCGTTCAGCTTTCTGTAGTCGATGCACACTCGCCATCCAGTTTGGATTCGAGTTGGGACTAACTCATTTTGGTCATTCTTGATCACAGTAATTCCAGATTTCTTGGGTACGACTTGAACTGGGCTCATCCACTGGCTATCAGAAATAGGATATATAATTCCTGCATCTAAGAGTTTAATGATTTCAGCTAGAACCACATCCTTCATGACTGGGTTAAGTCGCCTTTGTGGTTCTCTAGAGGTTTTTGCATCCTCTTCTAGATGAATTTTATGTTGGACCACAGAAGGGCTAATCCCCTTAATATCAACTATAGACCAGCCGATCGCTTCTTGATTTTTCTGAAGGATATTTAACAACTTCTCTTCCTGTTCTTCAGTTAAATTTGATGCAATAATAACAGGTAAGGTATTGTTGTCCCCTAGAAATGCATATTTTAGGTTTTCAGGCAGATCTTTAAGTTCAAGCTGGGGAGGTTTGACACTTGAAGGTACTAGCTGGGATTCAGGTATAGGTAATGATTCAAATTTAGTAGCCCATCTGCTAGTATCCATTACAGGAATGGAATCTAGCAATGCATTAACCTCCTGATTCGACTCTCCTTCCTCACAATCTTGACTGAATTGGGCCAAACATCTTTCTAGTGGATCAGAATAACTTGATTCCTCGAAGGACTTACTGATTATGTTTTCAATCATGTGAATTTCTTCTAAATCATCCATCTCAGATGGTTGATTACTACTGTGAAAGACATTGAGTTGGACGGTCAAGTTTCCAAATGCTAAGGTCATTATCCCATTTCGGCAACTGATCACAACATTTGAAGTGGCCAAAAATGGTCTACCAAGGATTACCGGGATGTGACTACCTGGATTTTTCACTGGTTCAGTTTCGAGGACTACAAAATCCACAGGGTAGTAAAACTCATTTACCTTTACAATTACATCCTCTACAATTTCCTTAGGATACTTCACAGTACTATCTGCTAACGACAAAGTAATGTTTGTGGGCTTTAATTCCTCCAAACCTAGTTCGGTGTAGACAAAATAGGGTAATAGGTTTACACTTGCTTCTAAGTCTAATAGGGCTCTCCGAATGATGGTTTCTCCTATTTTAATTTCAACAGTGGGGCAACCAGGGTCCTTGTATTTTGGGGCAATCTGTTATTGAATAAGAGATGAGGCTTGTGCCGCCATCACAGCTTGCCTAGGAATACTGGTTTTCCTTTTCACCGTGGTTAGGTCTTTTAAGAATTTTGTATAGGAGGGGATCTGTCTGATGGCATCTACGAAGGATAAATTTATTTGGACATTTTTAAAGACTTCCATGATTTCATCGTACTGAGATTTTTTCTTTGAGTCTTGTAGTCTACTAGGAAAGGGAGCCTTGGGTGTGTACGTCTCTATTGGTTTCTCCTCTATTCCTTGTGTTCCCTGTTTTTGTGTCTTTTTCTAAGTGGGGTTCGGTTCATGCTTTTCTTCTTTTTCTTGTACAGGAAGTTGGACCTTGTTGTCCACTTGCTTGCTAGACCGTAAAGTGGTAATTGTCTGGACTTCATGGGTAGGGTTTCCATTAGAATCAATCTGAAACTGGCCTCTCGGCCCTTTATTCTGTTGCCTACTAGGGTTAGGCACTGGCTGACTAGGTAGTTCACCTTTCTTTCTATCCCCTGGAGAGTTTGCTATTTGGCTTAGACTAACCTCAAGTTTTGCAATTGCTTGCGCATGGAATTGGTTAGTCTGAGTTTGAGCCATGTTGGTCTGTTGTTGCTGTTGGATAAAATCTTGTTGTTGTTTCATCATGTTAGCCATCATGGTTTCTAATGGTGAAGATTGTTGTGGGATAGGGGTATTGTAAGGAGGTACAGATGGAACCAAATGTTGGTTCATTTGTGATGGACCTATCCGGTAGAAGTTCCTCTGAAAACCTGGTGGACCACCTTGATGCTGAATAGGTTCATTTTGCTTGTATGAGAAATTTGGGTGGAACCTATTATCAGGGTGGTAGACTGGGCTGAATGAATTGGGGGTGGGCTTCTTGAAGGCACTATATGAGTTTAGAGCATTTGCCTGCTCAGCCTTAATATTGGGTAAACTAGGATAACATTCCACTAAATGCTCAGAACTGTTACACAAGATACATAAGTCATGTGGCTCGTGTTCCACTTTCATGATGGGATTTAGCTCTTTATATGAACTCGAGCTAGTGGAAACAGTAAAAGCATCAAACTTTTTACTTAAGTTGTTCATTCTCGTCACCAGATTGGACATGACATTTTTTAGTTTTGGGTCTGCTTTCATTTCATAATTACCTGGTTTTCTAGATCTGAACTCATCTCTATTTACTTCCTCACCATAGCTACTCCAATTTTGGGCGTTCTCGGCTAAGTCAACAAGAAATTCATAGGCTTGATCCGGGGTTTGGTTCATGAACCTACCTTTGTGCATGGACTCGATCATGTTTCTATGTACCGGAGGTAGTCCTTTGTAAAAGAAATGTACCAGATCAGCCTTACCAAGCCCATGGTGCGGGCACTTGACCAGTAGATCATGGAATCTTTCCCAAAGTTGGCAAAATTCCTCCTCAGATTTTCCTCTAAAAGTTCTTATGGCATCCTTAATTTTTTCAGTCTTTACCATGGGATAGAACTTAGCCATGAACTTCCTAGATAGTTGTTCCCATGATGTGATGGAATTTGAAGCAAGGGAGTACAGCCATGCAGCACGATCCTCTAAAGTCATGGGAAACAACCTTAATTTAATACCCTCTTCATCTAAGTTTTGATTTCTAAATGTTTGACAGATTGTCAAAAATTTGTTTAGATGAATGTAGGGTTGTTCACTCTCGAACCCATGAAACTTGGGTAACATGTTTATTGTTGCAGCCCGAATCTCGAATTGGGCTGCATTATTAATTGGTAATACTATGCAAGTAGGGAGACTAGCGGATGCGGGTGCAAACAACTCATTCAAAGTTCTAATATGTTCACCCATTGTAGAGATTGACGGTTGGTTTACAGTTCGCAGGTTGTGATGAAAAGTTCTATCAATCTCAGGATCAAATGGGGTTAACTTATCCCTTAATGACCTTCTACCATGCATACATTATCAATACTTCATTATATTTGACTCCTACAATGAACGAAATCCTAAAAGAAGAGAAGGGCTAGACACAGATGACCACAACCAACACCACACAACAATTTGACTCTATTAGTCTTAGAATTAAGTGAGGTTTAGTAGCTTCTTAAATCTAGTTGCACAGAGATTTATCAGGTTAAAAAGTTTCTGAAATTCTCTCTAGATTAGACAGCTCCTAATCTCCCTTTCAGATTAAGCTTGAGCTTACTAGTTGAGCTTATTTTTTAATTTAATTAATTTTTTTTCAAAATTTTAAATTTCGAATTTCAAAATTCAGAATTCAAAATTTCAATTAATTTTTTTTTTGAATTTTAGAATTTTGGAATTTTTTCTTTTTCATTTTTTTTTTGAATTTTAAATTTCGAATTTCAAATTTTAGAATTTAATAACTACAAAATTATTAACTAGAAATTATCAAAATAAGAAAAATTAATAAAAATAAAAATAAAAACTTACTACCGGAGTGCGTTCACTTCGGGCATCCAAAATTCGATTTGATCTTCATGATCGTTCTTGCTTCTCGATTTGCCTCCCCGGTAACGGCGCTAAAATTTTGTTATCCGATTCCTGTTTACCTAAAAATATGCTAAATAGATCATTGTTAGAACCGACAAACAAAGTTTAATTTAATTTTACTCTTATCTTTCCTACTCGAAGAATAGCGGTTGTAAGAGGTCGATCCACAGGGAGGCGATTGGAGTTGCTTAAAAATAAAAAAAATGTTTACTCGGATTTAAAATCGATTTTTGAATAACAAAAGAAAAACATTACTTCGGGGATGTTGATAGATTCTCTAGTCTACCGGAGAATATTTTTTAATTGAAATTAACTAGAAGACATATACTTAGATTCAAAGAGCATTTATATATTTAACTAATCAAAGAAAAGCTTTGGCATAAAAATGGATGAAAACAGTGCTAGAAAAATTGCAGACTGGAATATAGATTGCATGAAAGAGGATTTAATGTATTGCAGAACATAAATTAAAATTGCAGAATAAATATAAATTTCTACCCAAATAAACTCTCAAAAATTAAAACTCAAAACAAAACCTAAAATAAACTAAAAATAAGAACAACATGCTCTCAAACTCAAAATATAACTTCTCAATTAAAACTTTCAATTAAAGTTAAAAAAAATACATTGCTCTCATAAACTCAAGCTAAAGAAAAACATTGATCTCATAAATAAAAAAAAAACTAAACTCAAACAAAACTAATAAAGTACTCCTCTCTTATTTTTTTCTTTTTCTTTTCTTCCCAAAAACTGAGCTCCCCTGTTTCTTTGGCCAAACCGACCTCCACACTCCCCTATTTTCCCTGTTCTTTGGCCCACCACCCAGTCGAGAGCTCTCCTCCTCCTTCCCGATGGCTCCCTTATATAGATCCCCAGCAAGCGTGGATGGCTGGATTATGGGCGGAAGGAGAGGGCGGACGCGGTGGAGGCTGGGATGCTGCTTGGATCACGGAATCGCTGGGCGGATTGCGGAGGAGGTGTGGATCACGGGATTGCTGGAAATCTGGGAGGATGATGTGGATCTGCCGTGGAGGAAGGCTTGGAGGTGTCATGGATGGCGAGATGAGGTGCTTCACGAGCGGCTGGGACGTTGATCATGGACTCGGGGCCGCGGGATCGACGGAATGGAGCTGGAACTCGGAGGAGGGGCACTGTGGTCTTCCTTCTTTGGGCCAAGAGGGGGACGCGATGCAGGGAGGAACGCTCGGGACGGCTGATCGTGGCCGGGTGCTGGAACGGAAGGAGTTGCTGGGATGGATCGCGGAGGCTTGATCTGTGGAGCTGGATATGGACGGGAGAAGAGGCGGATGTTGTGGGACCGCTGGGAAGAGAAACGGGCGTGGGAGGCTGAAGATGATGGCGTGATCGTGGGAGGCTTGATTACGGGAACGTTGGAGGCCGCCGCAGGACCACTTGAGATGCGAACGGTGTGGGCGGACGCTGGGAGGAGGCGTTGATGAAGCGGAAGATGAGTACGGGATGGGGTCTTGGCTGCTTCACAGGCTGGGATCATGCATTGCTTGATTGCAGCGAGGGATGCTGGGCGGATCGTGGAGATGGGTGCTGCATCACGGGCGGAAGAAGAGGTCTTGAATCCGGAAGGGGGAGATGGCTGGGGCGCTGGGATTTTCTTTGCCCTCCTGAGATGGGAGCTGGGAGACACCAAGTTCCGTCCAATTAGTCATATAGATAAAAAATAGTGGGATATGAAATTTGGCTTGTAGATGGACGAACTTGGTTCGTCACGGGTCATCTGTTCTGACTGGAGGTCAATTGCAAGTCTTTCAAGTCATGGGTCACCCAGCACCTCATAGTTATGATATGGCCAAATTAGATTTGCCCAAAATCTTTTCCCAAAATCACAAACAAAATGGACCCGATTCGAACCCGAACCCGAGTCGGACCCGACCCGATCTTCAACCAGGTCGGGTCTGGGAAGGGATCCTTCTGAAGTCAAATTTGTACTCAATGTGCATTTTATCTTTAATTTATGATAATCTGTGTCAAATCCAAATATAATATTAATCCAGTGAATTTATCATTATTGGTTAGCAATAACACTAATTTTAGTGACATGTAGGTCGCACTTTTGTGCTCTCATCAATTAGCTCAATGTGAATAGGTTCACTAGGCTCAATTGCTCGTTGCTCTTCAAAGACTTTCTCTTCGAGCTCAATTTTTCTTCCACTCCTCTATCAAGGATAAACTATTTTTCCAAGAAGATAGCATGTCAGCTCACAAACACTTTGTGATCCTCTGGGATGTAAAAATTATATCCTAATGCCTCTTTAGGATATCCAATGAAATGAGCACCAATTGTCCTAGTCTCTAACTTGTCTGCCTGTTGTCGTTTGACTTGGGCCAGACATCTCCAAATCTTGAGATAACGAAGACTTGGTTTCTTACCATGTCATATCTCATACGGTGTGGTAGGAACGGACTTAGAGGGAACTCTATTCAATATGTAGATAGCTGTAAGTAGGGCATCTTCCTACAAGAATAAGGGTAAGTCAGTGAAGCTCATCATGGACCTGACCATATCCAATAGGGTCTGATTCATCCTTTCTGACACTCCATTGAGTTAAGGTGTTCCAGGAGGTATCCATTATGAAACTATACCTTTTTGTTTGAGATAATTGCGAAACTCTCCACTAAGGTATTCACCTCCTCGATTTGATCGAAGAATCCTAATGAGTTTTTCTGTCTGTTTTTCTACTTCAAATCTGAATTCTTTGAACCTTTCAAATGCTTTAGATTTATGTCTCATAAGATAGACATAACCATACCATGAAAAATCATCGGTAAAAGTAATGAAGTAGAAAAATTGACCCTTAGCCTGCACATCGAATGGGCCACACACATCAGTGTGTACTAGGGCAAGTATTTCAGTGGACCTCTCCCCATGTTCTACAAAGGGTAATTTGGCCATTTTTTCTTGAAGGCAGGATTCACAAATCGGATATGACTCAGAAGTCAATGAACTCAAAAGTTCATGTTTCTCCAATTTGTTAATTCTGTCTTCTTCTATATGATCAAGTCTGAGGTGCCATAAATACTTTTGATTTATGTCATCTCTAGATCTTTTAAATCCTATGGTACTCACTGTATGCTCAAACACGTTCACAGATACATCCATATGTAAGTGATAGAGACCGTCAATCATAAAACCACGTTCAAACAGTTTATTTCGCAAATAAATGGAAACGTAGTCTTTATTGAAATTGAATTCATAATGTTCCTATGCTAGACAAGATACAGAAATC
Source organism: Phoenix dactylifera (assembly GCF_051530095.1). Classification (NCBI taxonomy): domain Eukaryota; kingdom Viridiplantae; phylum Streptophyta; class Magnoliopsida; order Arecales; family Arecaceae; genus Phoenix; species Phoenix dactylifera. The sequence continues at coordinate 31,701,336 of NC_143193.1, read as the reverse complement.
AGATTTCTGCTAGCACTAGGTACAAAATAACAATCTCTAAGTATCAAACTAAATCCTGACGATAAATGCAAAGGGAATTGTCCACAGCAACAACAGCAACTCTTGCTCCATTGCCAACCCGTAGGGTTACCGCACCTTCCGTAAGCTTTCTACTTTTCTTTAGACCCTGCATGGTAGTGCACAAGTGAGCACTAGAACCAGAGTCTATAACCCAACTAGAAATAGAAGAAACCGTTAGATTAGTTTCAATAATGAGCATATTAGACATACCTTCAGAAGGCGTGTCACCCTTCTTGCTCTTTATGTTTTCCATGTAGATAGGACAGTTCCTCTTCCAATGGTCGTCTTCATTGTAATGGAAATATTTTTCGTTGGGTTCGGCCTTCTTCTTAAGAACTTCCTTCTTCGGCTTTTTCTCAGTCTTCTGCTTCTTCGCAGGCTTCTTCTTCTTTCCAGTAGACTTTCTCTTGGAAGTAGAAGCTAGCTCAGCAGCGAGAATTGTGCCCCTTGAACCTTTCAAGGCTCCCTTAATTGTCACCAATATATTCAACAATTCAAGCTTGGTGCATTCAATTTTATTCATATGGTAGTTTACAATAAACTGTCCATATGAAGATGGCAACGATTGTAGGATCAAATCCATTTGCAAATCCTTGTGCATGGTCATGCCAATATTCTCAAGCTCCTCAAGACAATCTTCAAGTTGCGGAGCCAATCTTTATAGTTTGGTCCGGTCAACCTATTGTTATTTAGAATTCGAACTATTGGGTTGGAAGCCATTGACATCTGCAGAGCGTAAAGATTCTAATTAAAAATTTATATTTGGCATTAATTTGTTTTAGGAACTTTTAAAATAAAATTGGATCAAATCCTCCCACTATTTCTCGGATCTCTCACACTCCTCTGGTAAAGATACGGAAACCTGCGACTTAGGATTTCGCGTGGGATGCTGCAGTCCCACCAATCTACATGTCACCTCATCTAACAGTTATTGGAGACATATAGATGATGAGTGTACAACTCTTGTACAATGCTTCATAAGCATATTGAGCTAACCTGGTCTCCAAGTCATAAGGACCTCACCTAACAGTTATTGGACCCGTTCCTTGGTTAAGTCAGACCCACCGTATATCCCACGAAAATAAAGCTGTGATTGGGTCCTCACCTAACAGTTATTGGAGCCCAACCCCACCTTTACCCCACAATATCTCATGTTAATAGAGAGGTCCAATCCCTCGATGCAACTAGCCTACTGTATCCAGCCGAGACTAATCAACGCCGAAAAGATCTTAGCAACTCTACTACGGTGGAAGACCAATCGACTTAATATTGGGTAATCAGATCTTAGTGATTCCAACTTTGAGCTTTTCATAGAAGGTAGTCAATCAATTGGCCAGGTAAGTAGGTGGGAGGCTCTCCTTACTCAGAGAGTAAGGTTCTAATTAAGTAACCATCTTTGAGCTTTTCTAGACACCAATTAGATCAATTAATCAAATATGGCTAGCTCAATGTATCGTTCACTCTCGATTGATTTAGGAAGGTTTTAGTTCTCTTGGGATTTACTTCTAATGTAACCATCTACCCCATACCAAATGTCATTCGATTTACATCTTATGTAAATGTCACATTGGTTCAGGTTTACATCCTATGTAATTATGAAACTCTTTCATATATTATGTGATTACATCTTATGTAAATGACATAATTGTTTCAGTTTATATCTTATGTAAATGTTATATTGCTTAAGAATTTTATTTACATCTCATTCAAATAAATTTTGTTTAACTAATACATACATCTCATGCATACATTATTTTAAACATAACCTTAAACAAGTATGAACATTATGATTACCACATGCATCTTATGTATATTTTCAGATCTGAAACTTTAAACCTATTATGCTATTCTCTGAATTTCAGATCATGCATTACTTGATTTCAAACATTGTAATCTAATTGCAATTCTAAAATAATTTGCAAAATCAAAGCAAATAAAAATCTGCATGCTGAAAATTTCAGCAACCTGAAATTTCAGCACGCAGAAAATCCAGCAAGCATAATTCTTTTAAAAATTAGATTAAAAATGTGGTAATCGATCCTTAAGTCCTAATCATGCTTCCTAGAACCATGGCTTTGATACCACTGATGAGTTACGCCCTGTTCGATGCGACGTCCGCAGCGGAATTCGAACGGAACGTCGTTCATCGTATGAACGCGCCTCGGATCGTAGAATTCAAAAAAAATTTTGGATCCAAATCCAGAAGATCTTTGAACTCATTAGGGAGGGAAGATTAGGATCTGAGGAGGGTTGATTAAGATTCATAAAACTGAAACAAAAATCAGAAGTTATTAATTTGAAGATCTCATCTTCAAAAATTTTGCAGGTGTAGAACACCGCAGCCTGATGATCTATTCTAGGTTCCTATTTGAGCCGCACAATTGTCCGGCCTCTACAGGTATCCACACAAGGATCTAATCATCTGAGATAGGGTCTTACCGGAGTGCTAGCTCCTTGCAAAAATCTCTCATGACTATCAAATAGATTGGAAGAAATCTGCAACATACCTCCTTGAAGAAGAACCCTTTCTTCTTTGATCTTACTCGCAACGGAGGAAGAGGAAGGAGAAACCTTTGCGCGTGGATATTCCTTGCCTTGATGCCGTGGAAGAAGAGGATGCAGAGGACCCCCTTACTGCCGTGGAGAAGGAGGAAGAATGGGCTTGGGCGTGGAGGAAAGAACTCCGTCTTTCCTTGGGCGAATTGATCTCTTCCTAGGTTCTTCTTCTTTCTTTCTTTCCAACACTTGGAAGAAGATGAACTTGATCTCCCTTGCTGCTGTGGGAAGAAGAGAGGAAGCCTCTTGCTGTCTTAGGAAGGGAGAAAAGAGAAAGGGAGGCGTGGAGAGGAAGAGGAGAGAATTTCTTCATAATGTCTCCCTTGCTACCCTTTTATAGATTGGGTTTAGAACTTCTCCTAATCTTATTAGGAGTATGGGACTATAACCCACCCTTGGATTAATGCCAAGTGTCCAATCCTTGTGCTCATAGATGCATGACATGTGTCCACTTAATCAATTGATTAATTTTCTAATCATATTAGGATTTCTAATCTAATTAGGAGAATTAATTGATTTGGGAGCATGCATCCTACGATGCCATGTGGACTTTAAAGTCCGCATAGTGTGAACACGACTTAAGTCATATTCATCCTACGACGACATGTGGTCTTTAAAATCCGTACAATCCTTGGTTTAATCAAATTGACCCAATCATGAACCCAAATCAATTTGGGTCGAACCTAATTTGATTTGTCTCATTAAATCAGCCCAATTGCAATCCAATTGCAATCAATTCCACTTAATTCTTCTTTCATTAACTCACTAACACTTAGTGGGTTAATTCAATCACCAATCATATTGATGATTGATTTCTATTGTGATTCCAAATCACAGTTATGATAGTCTGACTAATTAAATTCTCTATGTGCGTGACCCCGTAGGTTCTATTCTGACTGGTAGTGAGACATATTGAGATCTCCATCTCAATATCACTGAAACTCCTTTCAGTGGACTGAAACGATTTCAGTTCTGCTCTCAGGGTTCACTGATCACCCAGTGAATGCCTTCAAGTCTCACAATCCACTAGTGACACCTAGTAGTATGTGGTGGCAACCCAGCAGAATGGAATGTCTGAACCTCTAGGTACAGTTAGCGTATGATACGATCCCTCTATCATGGATCCCGACGTGACGGAGGTTATGGATATCTCATCAAACCCCATCGTCCGTCATATGTCAAATTTATACGACTTCCAGTTCGAGATATGGAAAACTCTTTTTCTAAAATGCCTGGCCAGAAATTTATGGAACTCAATCTCATAAATCACATAGGATCACTCCTAATCTATCAAGGTCGATAGATCCCATTTAAATGCAACCCTATTCCAAAATGAACCTACTGTAGCCAATCCGCACTACAAGGATCCGGATGGCTAGGGCCCAAGTTCACATGCTCGTTAAACTACAGCAACCTCACAGTGAATAGCTGAGGCATCACAGGTCAAAGGACCAGTCATACAACTGCAACATAAGTAGTCACTGATGAGTGGATAGACATCCATGTGACTACTATCTTTGGTCACGCTCAGTACCTTGTTCTCTAACAAGTACTCGCATAATCACTCCAATGTCTCTACATCGTGGACTCGAGACTCGTCCATCTGACTAAATGATCTGTACACTAATCTCAGCGGATCGATCACCGTCCCTCATGATGGATCCATTGATCAGGAGCATTTAAAAATTAATCCTTAATGACACATGCCTCAAATTCTCAACTTCTTGAGAATATGTGTCTTCATCTATTAATTTCTTGGACGACTCATGGACACATACAAAAATGAATGAAAAACAAATTGTCCAATCTTATTTATTAATAAGTATCAAATTACAAATTTATGCCCCGGATTACAAATATGCGTCATCCACGTTGGCTTCTAGGGCATACTTCTAACAGCTTTGTGTTCAAATTAGCAAAATTTTGGCCAAGATAATCCTTATGATGAGTCACAGAATTTCTAAAGTTGATCACATAGTGGATGTACCGATTAGAGAGTTAACAGAACTCTGAGGTCATTCTAGCATTAGGAGTCAAAGGGATGAATTATACAGTAACCATAGTCTAGGATTTCAGAATATTTGCTTTGCATATATTCGGCCTATCCGGACGTCGGGTACCATTGCTAGATGGTCACATCGATTAGTGCAGGAAGTCGTTCTTGTACTACCGGCTTAGGTTCGAACCTATGAGGTCACACGCATAGAAGCTTCCTGATTGATCAAGATGGCTGATGGATGATTGAGAATCATTCAGGAATAATTTGGTCAATTCAATTGGCAAATTATCCTATAAAATAATTAAAGCAATTATTGGAGGATTAATTAGTAATTAGATTTCTAATAAACTCAATTTGATTGAGTAAATGGGCTAAGGATGAGCCAAATTGAATTGGATTCAATTTTAGGTTCAATCAAGATTTTGACCTGATTGGGGTCGACTCGAAGTAAAGAGGGGTCGACTCGAGATGGGCTGGGGTCGACTCTCTCAGAGAATCCAGAGGACGACTGTTGTCCGATTCCTGTTTACCCAAAAATACGCTAAACAGATCATTGTTAGAACCGACAAACAAAGTTTAATTTAATTTTACTCTTATCTTTTCTACTCGAAGAATAGTGGTCGTAAGAGGTCGATCCACAGGGAGGTGATTGGAGTTGCATAAAAATTAAAACGTTCACTCGGATTCAAAATCGATTTTTGAATGATAGAAGAAAAACATTACTTTGAGGATGTTGAATGATTCTCTGGTCTACCAGAGAATGTTTTCTAATTGAAATTAACTACAAGACAGGTAGTCAGATTCAAAGAGCATTTATATATTTAACTAATCAAAGAAGAGCTTTGGCATAAATTAAAATGGATGAAAACAGTGCTAAGAAGATCAAAGCCTGGAATATAAATTGCATAAAAGAAAATTTAATGCATTGCATAAAAAGTATTTTTTAAACTGAACCTAGAATATGGATTGCATGAAAGAAAATCGATTGATTTCATAAAAAAAAATGATTACAAAAAGTAAAAAGATTGAAGATGAAGCCTAATGCTTTTTTCTTCTACAAATAAAAATAAAATAAAAATAAGAAATTTCATTTTCTCTCCCTTTCTCTCCCACGGTGGACTTTCAACATAACATACTTTTTTTTTTTCTTTCTTCTTTCCAAGAAAACAGAGCTCCCCTGTTTTTGGTTCTTTTTTTCTCTCCTCAGCCGAACACCTCCACCCTCCTCTTATAGGTCACCCATCCTTGTTTGGCTAGCGATGGATCCCCGATGGAGGGGTAACAGTCGCGGGCGTTGGGGGATTTGCCGGAAGAAGAAGATCTTGACGCGTGATCGATGGGAACATCAATCACGGAAGAGGAGGAGGATGCGGCTGAAACGCGGAGGAGGCTGGGATTACCGGCTGCTGGGCGCGATGCTGGGAGGAGCGGACGTGAGATGCTGGGAGGAGCCGATCACGGCCGCAGTGGAGGCTGGGATCATGGGAAGGATGAAGCCGGAGGGAGCTGATCTGGATGCGCTGGATGCGGGATCACTTGGAGGCCGTCGCGGAATTGTGGGAGGAGCCGATCATGGCCACGGTTGAGGCTAGAGTTCCGGGATGGAAGGCGCTCGGGGACGTGGCATGGATGCGGTGGGGATGCGGTTGAAACACGCTGGCAGTGACGCGGACGAATGTGCTTCGGTTGGGACCTTGCTGAGAAGGACCCGGGGAGTTGATAAAAAACTGTATGGAAATGGCTGAAGAAGATGGCTTGCTTTGAAGACGTTGAGGATGGAAAATCCATGGAGAACATCCGCTGTTCCAGAAAGATGGCGGTGATGAAGACATGCTTAGTCGGAGGACGTCGGGGAGGTGCTGGCTACTAGTTCGGGCGTTGGCTTGGCTGGGATTGGGCAGCGGGAGGATGCACGCGAAGAAGATGACGTGCTGCCGAGGTTGGGACGCTGCGGGAGGAAGAAGAACAGTGACATCAAAATATTTCCGTAACACTGTTCATATGAACAGTAATTTCGCGTAACACTGTTCAGATGAACAGTGTGTTCACGTAACACTGTTCATATGAACAGTGTCATCTCGGAACACTGTTCATATGAACAGTGACTTCAGCATGAATAGTATTTCCAGCTATTCTTGATGGGATTGGAGGTTAAAAAGTTCTTTTTCTTTGTGATGAAGTGAGAGTGGGAATCTATATTCCGAAAGAGTGCGGATGCTAATCCGGAAAGGAGGGAATGCGAGGATCACTAGGAGATCGCACGCGGGCTCGGATGTTTGGGTGCTAATGTGCCCGATCAGATCATGGCAGGATTGGGCCCGCGCGGTTTGGGGCCATGATGCATCCGTCTAAACCCTACCAAATGCGTATTTATACTAACCTGTGCCAAACAAAAATATAATATTAACTTAGTGATTTTATCGTTATATGTTAGCAGTAATACTAATTTAAGCAGCGTGTAGATCACACTTTTGTGCTCTCATCACACCCTCCAACTAGCTTATTGCTAGTCTCTAGCAATTAACGAGTAAACGATAAAATGAGGGCACAAAAGATGTAGTCTCACCCATGACTTTTTATTGAAGCTAAGTACATAAAACTGAGATACGTACCCATTTTCGTAAAGCATCACGATTGCACTTAGCACGTGCAACAAACCTTTAGACCCCTAGGTTACCCTAGTGGACGAGTGTTGTCTCGTGAGGGTTTGCAGTGAAGTTACCCACAAACTTCATCAGTCAGGAATTTCAAATTTTTAACTCGAAATTTGAACAAGTATTACTGTATGAAACTAGAATTGCAAGGACAATAGAGACTTGTTGCTATCATATTTAAGTAGACTCTAACTCAAGTTTTATTACACCCCATCTATCTGCTAACAAGTCAAGAATGTAGTGCGGTACAAGATAGTATCATATAAATGAGTGGCTTTCACTTACTTCCAACATGATCACTCCAATTTTTAAGACTTTCTAGAGTTAAATGGTAATGAACACCCTAGATTTATTTATTATTATTATTATTATTATTATTATTATTATTATTATTATTATTATTATTTAATCAGACTGAATGCTAAGAAGAATGACTTGTGCAATATCTAGCCTTATTAAGCTTTCTAGCTAACCCATGTAGCAAGTGTTAGGTCAATGACTCCCGATCCAGATGGCTCAAGGCACTAGGTGTAGAGACACCCTAACAGGCTTAATAACTCAAGTTAACTAGGCTTCAAGGCCAAATTAGTCACTCAGAGTTTAATCTTAGTAAAAACTTGGGTAACAGTAAAAATTTTGTTGTCCGATTCCTGTTTATCCAAAAATATGCTAAACAAATCGTTGTTAGAACCGACAAACAAAGTTTAATTTAATTTTACTCTTACCTTTTCTACTCGAAGAATAGTGGTCGTAAAAGGTCGATCCACAGGGAGGTGATTGGAGTTGCATAAAAATTAAAATGTTCACTCAGATTCAAAATCAATTTTTGAATGATAGAAGAAAAACATTACTTTGAGGATGTTGAATGATTCTCTGGTCTACCAGAGAATGTTTTCTAATTGAAATTAACTACAAGACAGGTAGTCAGATTCAAAGAGCATTTATATATTTAACTAATCAAAGAAGAGCTTTGGCATAAATTAAAATGGATGAAAACAGTGCTAAGAAGATCAAAGCCTGGAACATAAATTGCATAAAAGAAATTTTAATGCATTGCATAAAAAGTAGAAATTAAACTAAACCTAGAATATGGATTGCATGAAAGAAAATCAATTGATTTCATAAAAAGAAATGATTACAAAAAGTAAAAAGATTGAAGATGAAGCCTAATGCTTCTTTCTTCTACAAATAAAAATAAAATAAAAATAAGAAATTTCATTTTCTCTCCCTTTCTCTCCCACGGTGGACTTTCAACATAACATACTTTTTTTTTTCTTTCTTCTTTCCAAGAAAACAGAGCTCCCCTGTTTTTGGTTCTTTTTTTCTCTCCTCAGCCGAACACCTCCACCCTCCTCTTATAGGTCGCCCATCCTTGTTTGGCCAGCGATGGATCCCTGATGGAGGGGTAACAGTCGCGGGTGTTGGGGGATTTGCCGGGAGAAGAAGATCTTGACGCATGGGAACGTCGATCACGGAAGAGGAGGATGATGTGGCTGAAACGCGGAGGAGGCTGGGATTACCGGCTGCTGGGCGCGATGCTGGGAGGAGCGGACGTGAGACGCTGGGAGGAGCCGATCACAGCCGCGGTGGAGGCTGGGATCACGGGAAGGATGAAGTCGGAGGGAGTTGATCTGGATGCGCTGGATGCGGGATCGCTTGGAGGCCATCGCGGGATCGTGGGAGGAGCCGATCATGGCCACGGTTGAGGCTGGAGTTCCGGGATGGAAGGCGCTCGGGGACGTGGCAAGGATGCGGTGGGGATGCGGTGGAAACGCGCTGGCAGTGACGCGTACGAATGTGCTTCGGTTGGGACCTTGCTGAGAAGAACCCGGGGAGTTGATAAAAAACTGTATGGAAATGGCTGAAGAAGATGGCTTGCTTTGAAGACGTTGAGGATGGAAAATCCGTGGAGAACATCCGCTGTTCCAGAAAGATGGCAGGGATGAAGACATGCTTAGTCGGAGGACGTCGGGGAGGTGCTGGCTACTAGTTCGGGCGTTGGCTTGGCTGGGATTGGGCAGCGGGAGGACGCACGCGAAGAAGATGACGTGCTGCCGAGGTTGGGACGCTGCGGGAGGAAGAAGAACAGTGACATCAAAATATTTCCGTAACACTGTTCATATGAACAGTGATTTCGCGTAACACTGTTCAGATGAACAGTGTGTTCACCTAACACTGTTCATATGAACAGTGTCATCTCGGAACACTGTTCATATGAACAGTGATTTCAGCATGAATAGTATTTCCAGCTATTCTTGATGGGATTGGAGATTAAAAAGTTCTTTTTCTTTGTGATGAAGTGAGAGTGGGAATCTATATTTCGAAAGAGTGCGGATGCTAATCCGGAAAGGAGGGAATGCGAGGATCACTAAGAGATCGCACGCGGGCTCGGATGTTTGTGTGCTAATGTGCTCGATCAGATCATGGCAGGATTGGGCCCGCGCGGTTTGGGGCCATGATGCATCCCTCTAAACCCTACCAAATGCGTATTTATACTAACCTATGCCAAACAAAAATATAATATTAACTTAGTGATTTTATCGTTATATGTTACCAGTAATACTAATTTAAGCAGCATGTAGATCACACTTTTGTGCTCTCATCACACCCGCCAACTAGCTTATTGCTAGTCTCTAGCAATTAACGAGTAAACGATAAAATGAGGGCACAAAAGATGTAGTCTCACCCATGACTTTTTATTGAAGCTAAGTACATAAAACTGAGATATGTACCCATTTTCGTAGAGCATCACGATTGCACTTAGCATGTGCAACAAGTCTTTAAACCCCTAGATTACCCTAGTGGACGAGCGTTGTCTCGTGAGGGTTTGCAGTGAAGTTACCCACAAACTTCATCAGTCAGAAATTTTCAATTTTTAACTCAAAATTTGAACAAGTATTACTTATGAAACTAGAATTGCAAGGACAATAGAGACTTGTTGCTATCATATTTAAGCAGACTCTAACTCAAGTTTCATTACACCCCATCTATCTGCTAGCAAGTCAAGAATGTAGTAAGGTGCAAGATAGTATCATATAAATGAGTGGCTTTTACTTACTTCCAACATGATCACTCCAATTTTCAAGACTTTCTAGAGTTAAATGGTAATGAACACCCTAGATTTATTTATTATTATTATTATTATTATTATTTTAATCAGACTGAATGCTAAGAAGAATGACTTGTGCAATATCTAGCCTTATTAAGCTTTCTAGCTAACCCATGTAGCAAGTGTTAGGCCAATGACTCCCGATCCAGATGGCTCAGGGCACTAGGTGTAGAGACATCTTAACAGGCTTAATAACTCAAGTTAAAACTAGGCTTCAATGCCAAATTAGTCGCTCAGAGTTTAATCTCAGTCATCCTCACCTTTTTACGCGAACACTCGTTGCTTGCCAAGCAAGAGGCCCGGTTACTCAGTAAGAAGACTTAAAATAAACTCATTTTATTTTTTTATTTTTTATTTTTTTTTCATAATAGGGTGTTCATCACACATATAACTTTAAATTATCCAGAAGATTAAAAATATTCATATTAGTTGCAAGTTTACATACCCCACTATTCATGTGCTTACGTGTAGGTGCTAAATCGTTTTCTATCATGTTAGCAGAAGATAGATGGGACGAAAACTCAAGCTAGAACTGCTATCATATTCCTTAACTCAAAGCTATTGTCAAAGCAATTCCTAGTTTGTACAGCCAAAAAGATTAGAATTTGAGTTAAAAATTTGAAATCCCTTCTCTTTTATATATATATATATATATATATATTTTTAGGCAGAAAAATCAAAATATTCTCTTGTGCTCTCATCACACCCCCCAACTAAAGCTAACATTGTCCTCAATGTTAAAGAAAATTTAAAGTAGTAAGAGGACGGAGGAGAAGTTACCTTATATGGGTGGGTAAATTGACAATTGGGGCAAAAAACCCCCAAACCTGCATGTTAGTAATTTATTGAAAATTATTTTTTTATTATTATTATTTATTTACATGTTGGGTTGCCTCCCAAGAGCGCTAAGTTTTATGTCTTCAGCCAGACAAAATGTAGATTCATTTTTTTTTCAACCATTATCTAAGAATGGTTTTGGAAGAGTCCGAGGAAGAACAGTCGGCTGAATAGAATTAGGGAGCGCATGCTCAACCCCTTCCTCGGAATGGGCAAGGTAAGCCTCTAGAGGGTCCTTATTATAAGTTTGTAAGAAAGTCTCCTGAACCAGACTTTCCATCATGTCAACTTCATTGATTTCTTTATCGTCTGGTGGTTGTTTACTTATGTTGAAGACATTAAGCTCGACTTTCATGTTGCTAAAAGATAACTTCAGCATGCCATTTCGACAATTTATCACAGCATTTGCTGTGGCTAAGAAAGGTCTACCTAAAATTATAGGTGTGTGACTGTCTGGATGTATTGCAGGTTCAGTCTCAAGGATAACGAAGTTCACAGGATAGTAAAACTCGTTTACCTTCACTATTACATCCTCTACAATCCCCTTGGGGTACTTCACCATCCTATCTGCTAAGAAAAGGATAATATTTGTGGGCTTTAATTTTTCCAAACCTAACTTTTGGTACACATAGTAGGGAAGTAGGTTCACACTGGCTCCTAAATCTAATAGGGCTCTCTGGATGATCGTCTCTCCTATTTTTATTTCAATGGTTGGGCAACCAGGATCTTTGAATTTCGGGGCAATCTGTTGTTAAATGAGAGATGAAGCTTGTGCAGCCATAACAGCTGCCTAGGAATGCTGGTTTTTTTTTGACCGTGGTGAGGTCTTTCAAGAATTTTGTATAGGAGGGAATTTGTCTTATGGCATCGAGAAAAGGTATATTTATTTGAACAGTTTTAAAGACTTCCATGATTTCATCAAAGTTAGATTGTTTCTTGGAGTCCTGAAGTCTACTGGAAAAGGGAACCTTAGGTTTGTATATTGATGAGAGCACAAAAGTGCAATCATCAGACCATTTTAATTAGTATTTTAGCTAATCATTAATAATAAAATTAACTAATTAACGTGTGTTGCCCAGTAGATACAACCCAAGAGGGGGGGTGAATTGGGTCTTTTAAAACTTTTATGCTACTTCTAAAACTTTATGAGTAACTATGCTAAGTTGTATAGATGCACAGTGAAAGTTAAACTTAGCAAGGGTTTGATGTATAGACTTCGACTTGATTAAATATGCTTGCAACTAAAGGATGTGCGGATAAGAATTAAGCAAGCAATTTATCTAAGTAAGTAAGTGTGTTAGTTAGACAATAACTAGAGGCATTACAAACACAAAGGACATATAGTGGTTCGGTGCACCCCAGCACCTACATCCACTCCCCAAGACCTCTTGGGAATTTCACTATAATCCTACCGATTACAGCCGGTTGTTTTACAAGCTCACAACCCAACTTGTTGTTTTTACGAGCGCACAACGAACTCGGTCGGTTTTCCCAGGCTCACCGACTAGAACCAACCCCGATTGTTTTCCCGGGCTCACAATCAAACCCTTACACGTTGGTTTTACCCTCGGCTCACCAACAAACCTATCTCCGTTGGTTTTCCCCTTTGGCTCACCAACAAACCTATCTCCGTTGGTTTTCCCTTTGGCTCACCAACAAACCTTACACCGTTGGTTTTCCCTTTGGCTCACCAACAAACCTTTAACCCCTTGATTCAATCCCTTGATTGAATCAAGTTACAAGATATTAAAACAAAGAATAAAAACAAATCAAAGCTTCTTAAACAAGCAGATATGACAATATAAACAAATAGAGTAAAGAGAAGCCCTCAAACGAGTTTTGAAGATGGAGGAGCTCGGCTTCTTCTTTACTTGATCCTCCTCTGATTTGGCATGAAGTAGAGGATCCCCGAGGCAGCACACGGATGGAGAGGAAGCTTTCGGATTCACTTGGATGCTCTTCTTCTCTCTATTTCGTTTTGGATGGCCCTTTTGTGCTTATGGGAGATTTCCTTTGTAATCTCTTTGAGATCTCTTTCCTAGATGATCTCTCCCACTTCCATGCCTTCTCCCCTAGCTCTCTTCTTGTTTTTATAGCTTTAGATGGAGTGGAAACAAGAATATAGCCGTTAGAGACAAAAATAGAGCCGTTGGAACCAGTCTGCAGCTCCTGACAATATGACCGTTGGGTTTGGAGTCGACTCGCGCGATCAGGAGTCGGCTCGGCTGTAGCAGGAGTCGACTCGAGCTTTTCCGGAGTCGACTCGGCAACTGTTCCAAGTTTGAATTAAAGTTGCCGTCTTGACTGGGAGTCGACTCGACTTAACCCGGAGTCGACTCGCCAACTTCTGGCGCTGACCTGGCAATTTTGGAGTCGGCTCATCCTCTGTAGTCCGTGGATCCAAATTTGAATTTTGTCCACTCGACTCGACTCGACTGTCCTGGGAGTCGACTCGAATCTCAAAGCCCGAACTCCCGATTCTCTGTCTTTTGGCTCATCCAGTCTTGGAGTCGACTCGAACTTCCTTGGAGTCGACTCGGCTCTCAGTTTGTGAAACACAACCTTCTGCCATCTTGGTGTAGCGCTGCCTTGGAGTCGACTCGAGCTGTCTGGGAGTCGACTCGAATCTCAGAGGCAGTAACTTGGTTTTCTGTCTGTTGATGGTCGCGGAGTCTCGGAGTCGACTCGTGCAATGCGGGAGTCGACTCGAATCTCAGAGTCCCAAAAATGCTCTCTGACTTTTTCCTTGTGTTCCGCTGAGAGTCGACTCTTGCTTTCTTTGGAGTCGACCTACCAACCATCGGAGTCGACTCGCGTTCCACTGGAGTCGACTCGAATCTCAGACCCGAAAACTGCTCTCTGACTTTTCTGCCTGTGACTCCTAGGAGTCGACTCATACTTCCCCGGAGTCGACTCGGTAAACATTGGAGTCGACTCGAATTCCTCAGGAGTCGACTCGAAGACTATTCTTTTGAATTTTTTCTTTGATTTTACTCCTCCAATTTGAATCTTTTGAACTTTAAACTTGGGCCAATAAATTGTAGCTTTCTTCCAACTTGAGAGCTTTGGAGGCCTTCTTGTGTTCTTCCAACTTGCTATGTTCCTTGCAAAATAAATATCTTTCTCCTTGCAACATAAACATTAGTATCTATACTTCAAGGTTTTGTGATCATCAAAATCAATCTATGAATCAATCTTTGGGTCATCAATCTCCCCCTTTTTGATGATGACAAAACTTGGAGTATATGCAATATAAAAGATATTGATTTCTAGAAGTAATACATAGCTAAGTTGCATGAAGTGGAAAACATATATATTTAAAAACATACTTCATGATAATGCTTTAGATTTAATCAGCTTAACACAATCAACATATTTAAATTTTAAGCTGATTTGTATTCAATTCAAAGTAATAAAGCATTCTGAGTATATAGCATATACTTAGATATTTCTCCCCCTTTTTGACAACATCAAAAAGATAGTGAAACATTAAGTACAAAGATCAGAGCAGAACACATCGAGTGTGAATTCAAGAGGTTTTTTTAATTTGATACCACAGATAGTTTTCTAATCAAGTGTAGGTGGAATCTTGCTTAGGTTAATTTAAGAAGTACCACAAATGATATTCAAGAAAAAATATGAGTGGAAATCTAACCTCTCTTCACTAAGTATGAAAGCTTGTTCATTTAAGACCTTTTGCCCAATCTATTAAGTATTTTATCAACATGAGAGCAACTTAATTGATTTGAGTAAAAGATCAAAACTTATATACTTGAAAAAACATATCATCATGTTGGATCATTAATTCTTAATGACTTCAAAGTTCTTATATGATAATAAGATCATTGGGGCACAAATACCAAAATATGAATTCATGCAATTTATGATATATCTTAGAGCTCTTTTAAGGACTTTCTTTTATTCCTTTAGAAAATAAGCACGATTTGATACATATATAAAAATATGAATTGGCACAATATTGAAGTCCTAAAGAGCAAGCCAATTAGGACTCATTAGTGAATTCCAAAATAGATTTTCTACGAGATACTCAAGAAAATTTAACACGTTATTCTCCCCTTTTTTCATTAAATTAGAGGCTCTTAAGATCAACTATTTGAATTGCAATTTGGTTCATGATTTGTGCAGAAGATATATTAACCAAATAACACGCCTCAAGGTGTATCATAAAGATTTTCAGATTTAAATTTCAGATGATACATATTGGAGAGTATTAGGATCACTTTTCATTTAGTATTCTTTCCCTCTCCTATAGATTTATGTAATTAAGTTCCATAAGACCTCTCCTTCTGAAATTTTCTTTCTCCCCCTCAATTGATCATTCCATTTAAGAGTTTAGAATCCTAAGATAATGTTCA
Source organism: Phoenix dactylifera (assembly GCF_051530095.1). NCBI lineage: Eukaryota > Viridiplantae > Streptophyta > Magnoliopsida > Arecales > Arecaceae > Phoenix > Phoenix dactylifera. The sequence continues at coordinate 31,685,745 of NC_143193.1, read as the reverse complement.
ATAAGATTGTCAATCTCAAAAATATATTTTCTATAAGTTTCAGCTTATTTTCACAAGACTCAAGGTTTGAGATAAGACAACCTTTATAGAACTCATCTCAAGGTAATTAAAGCATGTCTTGCAATATAAGGAGGTTCATCAAAATCAATCCATAAAGTGCAAGGTATGCATCAAATTGAAGTGACTTTAGGATAAGATACTGAATATCTAAAGCTCCCCCTTAAAAGATGCATTCTTCTTTAATCTTTCTTTTCTTTTGTCGAATTTCAGATTTTAATGATAAACGTGAATAGAGCTGAAACTTTATGATATCAAGAATGTAGAGTGATCTAGAAATATTCACAATTTATAGTAATCACTCTTTTTAATCTTTTAAGAACAAGTTATGCTTTCTCCTAATCTTAGAGAAAATGTATGAAAATATTAATCAAAAGTAATTCATTTGAAGCTTAGTTTCTTTCAAAAGCATTTACATTTTCTTTCTTTTAGAGTCATTTGAGTGAGGTGAAATGTTTCTAGCTTTAAGATCATTCACTCTATTGATGGAAGTCTTCAATAATGTAGAAGAGAAAAATATATAGATGATCATTGAGGTATATATATTTATAGAACTCAATTTCTTAATCATAGTTTTTCAGCAATGTATACATGAAGCACAATAAATATATTTTTTTTTTTATATCAAAATAGAATCATATATTTAGAAATTTTTGTTTGCAATCAAGATCATCGAAAGACACATCATTTGAACCAATATTAGTATACTTTGAAGATAAGAAATGATATGTTTCGGATGCGTATCGGAGCAATCATCAAAGGCATCAAAATTAATTCTGTTTTTCTTAAAGTAAGACTTTATTTTAAAAATCACATTTAGTTTAAGCTTTTATACAAAATCAGATTCGGAATTACATAGGATTTTCAATCATACTTTGAGATATGTATCTTCCACATTATAGCTCATCTTAAATGATTACGATTGAAAATACATATTTCAAACATATAAGAGCATATTCAGAATCTTTGTATTAAATGTTGAGTTTTGGTACGAATTTGAACATTATATACCAAATTTAGGCAAGTTGAAGGATAAAACAAAATCAATTTATTTTCCCTAAATAGAGATGTTCTTCTCTTCTCCTTTCTACAATTTTATTTAGCTTTCAGATTTTAACAATGATTGTGAATGACAAATCTGAAATTTCTTTTCAATAAAACTAGACAAAAGATGTTATGTAGCAATTCAAACATTCAAACAAATTGTCCAAGGATGAAGCATTACAAAACATTGAGAACCAATAAATCAAGACATCATACCATATGCAAAATAAATCATGTGTTAAATCATGCATTAAAATATTAAGAACAAGCATGTCAAGGATCCAAATCAATATTTTTCAAATAAACTCCCCCTATTTAAATATAATCTTGCAATGATTTTATCCTTAAAGTGTGTTTTCAAGTGATTAAAAAAAAATTGACTTAATTCTACTTTCATTAACTTTGTCTTTCATTTATAACTTTCTTATGCTCTATACTCTATTTGCTCCCTATCCGGTGGAGTTGGAAGGGGCACGAGGTACTACCACTAGCCTCCCTCTTGTGCCGTCCCTAATATGCCCTACACCGAATAGTTGGGTCAAATAGTGCCGGGTACTACCACTAGCCTCCCCATTGGCACCATCCCTATGATGAGCAATATAGAAAATTTATAAAGTTCACTTCAAACTATTCCTGTTTAAGTGTAATTAATTACGAATTTTATCCCTTCCAAATGTGCCGAATATATTATGCTTGTTTTGCTTTTCCTTAAGATTGGGGTATTTGCCTCTACTTGGATTTTACTTCTCTTGAATAATATCCATTTTCTTTTATTTATCTCTCTCTCTTCATTATTCTCAAGTAATTTACATGAAAGAACAGAATAATGAAATAATCTTATGTATCATATAGATGTATATCATGCAAACAATATTTTCATTGTGCTCAAGGATTCATAACTTCTCACAAGTTATTTTAAATCAAAATTTTATGCATAAACTTGTGTATTTCATGATTATGACATAGGCAAAGATATATTATAGTTTTGGCAAACCATGAAACAATTTCTAAAAGTATAAGTCAATCAATATATGTATATATAGACATGATATCAAAAATTAATAATTAAAGACCTTAATCATGCCATAATAAGATTTAAGTTATTGACTTTGCTCAATTAATTTGTGAGAAAGGTATCTAAAATTACCTATTCATTATATGTTCTTCAAGCCAAACTCGATTTCTTATGTGTGAACTTTTGGCTGAAGAAGATCCTCTCTCTTGTTTGCATGTGAATGTTTAGTGTATCTTACATGAAGATATCCTTCAAGTTGAAATTTCTCATTTTTCTTTCTTGAAGGAAGGTCATTAGTTTCTTTAAGATACAAAGCATTCATCCAACATATATATTTTTTTTTTAACTAGATGACTCAATATAAGATATGACAATAGTTGAATATTGAGTCACTTTACGCCAGAGATTGCCTAAATATAAGCAAGCACATATCACTTGAACTAAAGAGATAGTTTCATTAACCAAGATGGTTCAAGGACAAGTATGTGAGGCAATAGGAAGTTTTATCAAGGTCAAATCAATTTCTCAAAAACGATTTAGATTTTATTTGCTTAAGATAATTATTAATAAGACATGCTAGCTAAGTTTTAATCAACTTATCTTAAACAGTTGTTTCTATCAAAATTCAGATTATGATTTATTTGTTATCAATAAAATATGATTCATTAAACTTAGATTGAAGGCTTGCACAAGTGCACATAATGAGCATACAATCTGGTCTACTAGCTGTATGATAAAATAATTATTCTATCATGCTTCACTACAGCTTTAAAATAATAGATCTACTTTGCTCATCCTTTTCAAATTCTACAAGATGGGGTTATAGACATACCTTCTTCATGCCAATCTTCTATAAGAGTTTTCTTGTGGACTAACTTTGGTCAATGAAGATCCCCTTTCTTGTTTGTCTTAATTTGGAGTTTGAGAGAAGATGTTAATTCATTCATCATACGTATTTCAAACTCACCTTACATGAGCTCAGTAAAATCTTCATATAACTCTTCATTAGTAGAACAAAAAATGATGTCATCAATACATATTTTGAGCAAATAAGATATCACAAATTCTTCTTTTTGATGTGTAGATTTATCACTATTACATTCTATCAAAAAGGTTGCTTAAGCTTTTATATCATGCTTTTGATGCTTGTTTCAAATCATATAATGCTTTATCATATTTGTAATGAGTGTTTTCAAATATGGTAGTTATCTAACATATATAAAGTAAGCACATAGGAGTCCATTCTACACACTCATTTGATAGGATATAACGTTTATAAAGCAAACAAATGATAAAGGTGATTTTTACTTCTAATCATGCAAGAATCTTATCACGATCTATTTCATCTTTTCTTGATTTAATCTTTTAGTAGTCATCATTAAGTGTATATCTGAAAAATCCAATTTGGTTCTAATTAACAAGTTTTTCAGATTGTTATATGTAAAAGATTTAACCATATAATTTGATTTTAGTATTTTGATAATAGATCATTAGTCTCATAAAGAATAAAATGAATTGATACTTCTACATCTAGAATTTTTTATGAATGTTCTATATGCATTGCTTGATGAATGATATCCAAGGATAGAAATATCTTTATTAGATTTGGCATTATTTTTCAAGAGAACATATCAAGCATAACATGTACGACTGAAAAATATGAGAGATACGCAATAGTTCGTTTTCTATTTTTCAGAAGATCAAAAGAAGTTTTCATCAAAGATAGATCTAATAGAAGTCATATGTATGACAAGCAGTGATGATAGCTTTTAAAAGTCATTTTAAGTAGATGACTATCATACAACGTTGCCTTTTTCAATTCTTCAAAGATTCTATTAATCCTATTTTACCTATAGTGTTCTTGGTGCAGAAAGAATTGTATTCAATATTATTTTCTGTGCACAACTTAACACAAAAATTGGTTTTCAAAACTATGCCGTGATTCATAGTTTGCAAACCTTTATCATCTGATCGCTTTTTGTGAGTTTGTGCCAATGCAGAAAATATTTCAATTTGAGTGCCAAGAACAAGGCTAATGTAAGCTTTTGAAAAATTAGTGTTGGAAACAACATCTCTAGATTTAGAAATTATTTTTGTTTGTTTCCTTAGTTAGCATGCATAGTAAAACTTTGACCTTTAAGAGGATAATCTAAGTAAGCCTATGGCAAGGTCTTTTGAGATTAAGTACATACTAGCATGAGCTGATTTCATATGCCAAATATGGTTTCTTTAATCTTGGTATTCATAGTGCATATATTCAAAAGCATACCAAGTACACATTATCATATCTATGATCAATAAACAATAATGCCATAGATAAAAACTCTCAATCAAACATATAGAGAATTCATAGAGTTATTCTTAATAAGTTGATTAATCATTTAGCACCTTATCCACTAGTGAGTAAAATGAAATGATTTGATTATATTTCCAAAAGTATTTTCTATATCACAAAATTGATCACTACTAGCAAATCATATCAAATACTAAAGCACAAATAATGATGAGATGCAAGAATTACTGATTTTATTATTATTTTTTTTGTTAATAACTTTTTAAGTTTCTTTATGTTCCATGGGTACCTTGGTACACCTATGTGTACATCCTCATTTTCTCATTTTGGGTACCCAAGCTTGCTTGAGTCCTTGAGAGTTAGGACATATGGTTCCTTTTGGAACCCATATCTGTTTAATAGTAATAACTTTACCATTTGATTTAATTATACTAGAACGATAGGTAAAGTTGTTATTCCCATCCTTTTCATTTTTGAAATAAGTTATCTTATTTAATGGTTTGCTTGGTAAATTGATAACCTTTTTCTCTAGAGATTTATGGCTAAGTGAAGGAGTCAAGCTAAATTTTGATTTATCAAAATCAGCATGTTGGCTTTCAAACATCATTTTTAATCTTTCTGAGCTTACGGTGAATTTGTTAATGCAAGATTTTAATTGATTAATTTCTTCGCTTAAGTTTTGATTTTCTTTAATTAAGCTATGATTTTTCTGAATCAATTCTTCTGAAAATGATCTTAAGCATTCATTTTCAGAATTTAGTTTCTCTTGTATTTCATCATTAGAATTTCTTTCTTTTGAAATTTTCAGATTTAGTTTCTTAAGATTTTTATTCTTTACAGCTAATTTTCTACATTCACCATACAAATCATGAAAAGCATTTAATAATTCATCATAAGAAAATTCTTCTTGAAAATTATTTGATGTAAGAGTAGATTCAGTTTTTACCTTGTCTTCTTGTGCCATAAAGCACAAGTCAGTTACCTCTTGTAGTTTCTTGGAGCTAATATCATCATTGTCGCTCCTAACTTTTATTTTCTGGCTTGACTCTTTCTTGGTCAAGGCTTTCTTCCTTTTTATCTCTTTCTTCCTTTCTTCTTGCTTCCTTTTCTTCTTTGTCTTTAGGAAGCTGATTTGCCTCGGAGTCGACTCGGACCTTATTGGAGTCGACTCGGTGAACTTGAGAGTCGACTCGACTGAGGGAGATTCAACACCCTTTTCTGCAGTCTCATTGTTAGTATATATTTGAAGCACATGTGAGCTAGTCTGAGATTTATCATAAGTATTTTCTAAAGTATCCCAGATCTCCTTAGCAGATAAGCATGCAGAAATTTCATTAAACTTCGTTTCTTGAATAGCACAATATAACATGTTCATAGCATTAGCGTTCAATTGTGCTAAGTCCTTTTCATTAATAGTTTGTGAGAGTGTGTGAAGGTCATTTGTTATGATTTTCCATAAATAATAGTTTTGTGATTGAATAAAAATGCGCATGCGTATTTTCCAATGTGTATAGTTTATGCCATTAAATAGTGGAGGTGTATCAATTGATTGTCCTTCTCCTAGAAAACTATCTATTTGACTTGTCATGATCTTTGGCTCTTGATCGTGAGATCAATAATTAAACTTAGAGCACCTGCTCTGATACCACATGTTGCCCAGTAGATACAACCCAAGAGGGGGGGTGAATTGGGTCTTTTAAAACTTTTATGCTACTTCTAAAACTTTATGAGTAACTATGCTAAGTTGTATAGATGCACAGTGAAAGTTAAACTTAGCAAGGGTTTGATGTATAGACTTCGACTTGATTAAATATGCTTGCAACTAAAGGATGTGCGGATAAGAATTAAGCAAGCAATTTATCTAAGTAAGTAAGTGTGTTAGTTAGACAATAACTAGAGGCATTACAAACACAAAGGACATATAGTGGTTCGGTGCACCCCAGCACCTACATCCACTCCCCAAGACCTCTTGGGAATTTCACTATAATCCTACCGATTACAGCCGGTTGTTTTACAAGCTCACAACCCAACTTGTTGTTTTTACGAGCGCACAACGAACTCGGTCGGTTTTCCCAGGCTCACCGACTAGAACCAACCCCGATTGTTTTCCCGGGCTCACAATCAAACCCTTACACGTTGGTTTTACCCTCGGCTCACCAACAAACCTATCTCCGTTGGTTTTCCCCTTTGGCTCACCAACAAACCTATCTCCGTTGGTTTTCCCTTTGGCTCACCAACAAACCTTACACCGTTGGTTTTCCCTTTGGCTCACCAACAAACCTTTAACCCCTTGATTCAATCCCTTGATTGAATCAAGTTACAAGATATTAAAACAAAGAATAAAAACAAATCAAAGCTTCTTAAACAAGCAGATATGACAATATAAACAAATAGAGTAAAGAGAAGCCCTCAAACGAGTTTTGAAGATGGAGGAGCTCGGCTTCTTCTTTACTTGATCCTCCTCTGATTTGGCATGAAGTAGAGGATCCCCGAGGCAGCACACGGATGGAGAGGAAGCTTTCGGATTCACTTGGATGCTCTTCTTCTCTCTATTTCGTTTTGGATGGCCCTTTTGTGCTTATGGGAGATTTCCTTTGTAATCTCTTTGAGATCTCTTTCCTAGATGATCTCTCCCACTTCCATGCCTTCTCCCCTAGCTCTCTTCTTGTTTTTATAGCTTTAGATGGAGTGGAAACAAGAATATAGCCGTTAGAGACAAAAATAGAGCCGTTGGAACCAGTCTGCAGCTCCTGACAATATGACCGTTGGGTTTGGAGTCGACTCGCGCGATCAGGAGTCGGCTCGGCTGTAGCAGGAGTCGACTCGAGCTTTTCCGGAGTCGACTCGGCAACTGTTCCAAGTTTGAATTAAAGTTGCCGTCTTGACTGGGAGTCGACTCGACTTAACCCGGAGTCGACTCGCCAACTTCTGGCGCTGACCTGGCAATTTTGGAGTCGGCTCATCCTCTGTAGTCCGTGGATCCAAATTTGAATTTTGTCCACTCGACTCGACTCGACTGTCCTGGGAGTCGACTCGAATCTCAAAGCCCGAACTCCCGATTCTCTGTCTTTTGGCTCATCCAGTCTTGGAGTCGACTCGAACTTCCTTGGAGTCGACTCGGCTCTCAGTTTGTGAAACACAACCTTCTGCCATCTTGGTGTAGCGCTGCCTTGGAGTCGACTCGAGCTGTCTGGGAGTCGACTCGAATCTCAGAGGCAGTAACTTGGTTTTCTGTCTGTTGATGGTCGCGGAGTCTCGGAGTCGACTCGTGCAATGCGGGAGTCGACTCGAATCTCAGAGTCCCAAAAATGCTCTCTGACTTTTTCCTTGTGTTCCGCTGAGAGTCGACTCTTGCTTTCTTTGGAGTCGACCTACCAACCATCGGAGTCGACTCGCGTTCCACTGGAGTCGACTCGAATCTCAGACCCGAAAACTGCTCTCTGACTTTTCTGCCTGTGACTCCTAGGAGTCGACTCATACTTCCCCGGAGTCGACTCGGTAAACATTGGAGTCGACTCGAATTCCTCAGGAGTCGACTCGAAGACTATTCTTTTGAATTTTTTCTTTGATTTTACTCCTCCAATTTGAATCTTTTGAACTTTAAACTTGGGCCAATAAATTGTAGCTTTCTTCCAACTTGAGAGCTTTGGAGGCCTTCTTGTGTTCTTCCAACTTGCTATGTTCCTTGCAAAATAAATATCTTTCTCCTTGCAACATAAACATTAGTATCTATACTTCAAGGTTTTGTGATCATCAAAATCAATCTATGAATCAATCTTTGGGTCATCAACGTGGTATTTGTGTGCAGTAATCCAAGAAACCAATTAACATTAGGTTTGAACCCAATGCCCGGCAGCCCGAGCTCAAGTCAAGCCAGCATCTTCCAGGGCCTGCCTGACTTCATCCCGCGATACAATACAACATCGCAAGCATCTCCGTGTCCGCATCCAATGATCCAGATCAGCTCCTTTCGGCTTCAGGCCCTCTTTCAAGCCTCCCAAATAAGCAAGCTGCATCAAATCCCCCCCCTCAAAGCAAGGCAGATCCCATCCATCCGTGCCTTCCTTCTGTGCACCCTCGGATCAGCCCCTCCTCCACATTGATCTCCTTCCTTACGCGATCAAAATCCCAGCGGCCAACCCCTCTTCCATGATCCCAGCGCCCCGTATCCATCTTCCACGGCGTCCTCCAAGTCACCCCGTGCGAAGAACAGGGGAGAAGAGGGAATCCCTCGCCCGTCCGCCTCTTGCGCGTCGCCACCTTCCGCTTCCGTGCTAGCACTGCGTCCGTGAATGGCGTCCTCCATGCGTTCCCCTCTTCCCAATCCGCAGTGCCCCAGCTGTTCACCGTCCGTGATCTTCTTCTATAGCGTGCCAGCAATGATCGCATCCCAGAGATCTCGCGATCAGCCCAAACGCGTCTTCAGCGCGTCCCCATTGCATCTCATCCCGCCTCTGCATCCACCTCTTCCACATCAGAAGGAGGTGCAACGGTCCCCACGGATCCACGTCCTCCGATTCCAGCCAAGCTCTTCCGCGCTCATCATCCACGGATCATCGCCTCCTCCCAGCGGAGATTCTGCAATGCCCGAAGAAGGAAGTCCGCGCCTTCCTTCCGCGACCCGCCCAGCCAATCCCTACATCCGCGCCGGATCTTCACCCATGATCAGCTCCCATCGATCTCGCATCCTCTCCACATGCTTGCTGATGGGATCTATATAAGAGAGGAGAAGAACAATAAGAGGGGTGTGCTCGGTGGAATCCAGGGAGTGGAAGGTGGTCGGCTGGTTTTTGGGTTCCAAAGAACAGAGGAGGGAGGAGAAGATGAGCGGGTCAAAGAGGAGAATTGTTCATGCTCTGTTTTCAAACAGAGCACATTGCTTTGTTTTGTTTATTTTTTTTATTTTTCTTCTTTTTCTTTTTCTTTTTATGTTTAGTTTTATTTTAATTAAGAGCAATGTTTTATGTTTAGTTTTATTTTAATTAAGAGCAATGTGTTATTTTTAGTTTGAATTTTAATCAAGAGCAATGTGTTATTTTTAGTTTGAATTTTAATCGAGAGCAATATGTTTTGTTTTAAGTTTTAAGAGTGTTATTTTGGTGAAGAGTTTTACTTTTAAATATTTATTTATGATGCTGCAATTTAAATTTCTTTTATGCAATACATTAAATCTTCTTTTATGCAATTTATATTCTAGGCTTTTGATCTTCTAGCACTGTTCTTCATCCATTTTAATTTATGCCAAAGCTCTTCTTTGATTAGATAAATATATAAATGCTCTTTGAATCTAAGTACATGTCTTCTAGTTAATTTCAATTAAAAATAATTCTCCGATAGACTAGAGAATCTATCAACATCCCCGACATCATGTTTTTCTTTTGTTATTCGAAAATCGATTTCAAATCCGAGTGAACGTTTTTATTTTTAAGCAACTCCAATCGCCTCCCTGTGGATCGACCTCTTACGACCACTATTCTTCGAGTAGAACAGGTAAGAGTAAAATTAAATTAAACTTTATTTGTCGGTTCTAACAACGATCTGTTTAGCATATTTTTAGTTAGACAGGAAAGGACGAACAAAATTTTGGCGCCGTTGCCGGGGAGGCAAATCGAGAAGCAAAAACGATCACGAAGATCAAATCAAATTTTGGATGCCCGGAGTGAACGTACTCTGATAGTAAGTTTTTATTTTTATTTTTATTAATTTTCCTTATTTTGATAATTTCTAGTTAATAATTTCGTAGTTATTAAATTCTGAAATTTGAAATTCGAAATTTAAAATTCAAAAAAAAGAAATTAAAATTAAAAAAAATTCAAAAATTCAAAAAAAATTTAAATTCAAAATTTGAATTCTGAGATTCAAAATTTGAAGTTTAAAAAAAAAAAATTTTATCAAAAAAATATAAAAAATTATTATTTTTGCTAGTAATTGATAGGGTGCAATCCCCCAAGGTGATCATACCTCTATTAGGGCTCCTCACGGAGTAATCTCCAGAGCTTATTCAACGGGCATTCGGAGATTGACTGACGCATAAGAATTGTGTTTAGTTTACATTCAAGTTATTGCTATATAAAAAAAAATAAAAAAAAATAAAAATAAAAAAAAAATTATAAAAAAAATAATAAAAAAAAATTTTGCTTGCTCATTTAATCAATACAACCTAATGACATTGCATAAACTTTAAAAAAAAATATTGATTATTTGCTGCATTTAGTATTAAGCATTTGCATAAAGTAATTAAGGGCAAAACTCATTAAAAAGATAAGGTCGGGAAGTCATTACCTGTCCTTATGTTGCCCAAAAAGACAACCCAAGAGGGGGGGGGGTGAATTGGGTTTTAAAGTATTTATTGCAATTAAAAACTTTGTGAGTAACTAATTAAAACTTATTGCAAGTGGATTAATTAGTTGCTATATGCAGTGGATGAAGGGAAAGTAAGAGACAATGAAACAATCACAAACACAAGCGATTTTATAGTGGTTCGGAGCTAACCCTTGCTCCTACGTCCACTCCCCAAGCCTCACTTGGGAGTTCACTATAATCCCTCGGATTACAGCCGGTTGTTTTACAAGTTCACAACCCAACTTGTTGTTTTACGAGATCACAACGAACTCAGTCGGTTTTTACAGGCTCACCGACTAGAACCACCCGATTGTTTTTCCGGGATCACAATCAAACCTTTACACCGTTGGTTTTAACCTCGGCTCACCAACAAACCTTAACACCCTTGATTCAATCCCCTGATTGAATCAAGTAAGAAACAAATAGTTTGAAACAAATAAAAAGGAAGCTTCTCAAAAAGCGTATTTAAACAATATAAGCAAGGAAGAGTTAGAAGCCCTCAAACAGATTTTGGAGGTGGAGGAAGGGGCTTTTCAAACTCTTTGACTCCTCTTGAATGTGATGTTGATTTGCTGTCAGGAGGTGAGCCTTGAATGTGAGGAAGACGGTTGGAGAGTAGACTTCAATGCACTTCTTCCTTCTTTTTCTTGTAATCACTCTAGAGAGCCTTTGGTTGGTGGAAATCCCTTTTGCTTTGAATGGAGTCTCTCTTTCTCACTCTATTACTGTTCACTCAGGCTATTTAAGCCATTCCCAACGAAAAATAGCCGTTAGACACACTTTGATGGCCGTTCTGTACACTCTGCAACTCCTGACAAAATGTCCGTTGGGATCGGAGTCGACTCGCTCGATCAGGAGTCGACTCGAGTGTTGCTGGAGTCGACTCATGCTTTACTGGAGATGACTCGGCCACTATTCAAAATTCGAAATAAAGTGCCGTCCCGTTCTGGAGTCGACTCGGCTGAACCTGGAGTCGACTCGCCAATTGTCCGGAGATGACTTTCCCTTCTGGAGACGACTCGATCTTCAGGATTCCAAAATCATCCTCTCGATTTTACTTCCTCGAGTCGACTCGGATTTCCTTGGAGTCGACTCGGCTCTCAGAGCCAGAAAGACAGGTCTTCTATCTTTGAACTTGAACTGTCTCGGAGTCGACTCGGACTTTGCGGGAGTCGACTCGGCTCTCAGACACCGAAATACCGATCTTCTGTCTTTGGAGTTGAACTGCCTCGGAGTCGACTCGGACTTTGCGGGAGTCGACTCGGCTCTCAGACACCGAAGTTGGCTCTCTGACTTTTAGCCTTGCATTTCTCTGAGAGTCGACTCTTGCTTCCTTAGGAGTCGACCTGCCAACCGTCGGAGTCGACTCGAGTTCTTCGGGAGTCGACTCGGCTCTCAGAGTCCAAAATGGCTTCTCTGTCTTTCTGTCTGTTACTCCATGGAGTCGACTCGTACTTTGCTGGAGTCGACTCGGCAAACATCGGGGTCGACTCGAATTCTTCTGGAGTCGACTCGGTGACAGGTTCTGAGATATATCTTTCTGTCCGGCTGTCTGTTCTCAGTCGGAGTCAACTCGTAATGTGCAGGAGTCGACTCGAGCTTGTGCCAGTGCTTCTGATACGCTTGGAGTCGACTCGTAATCTTCCGGAGTCGACTCGAGATTCAGACTTTGGTTCAAATTGATTTCCATACTTAGCCAAAGTGTATTGAACCAAAGCTAGAGACACTTAAACATAAATTCACAAATATTTGACTGAAACACTAGATTGAATTCATTAGTATAACATAAGATATACTCAAATGCTTTGAGCTCATCAAAATCAAATAGGGTTATGATCAATCACTCCACAATCTCCCCCTTTTTGATGATGACAAAACATTGAGTATTTGTAAAGTGAATTGCTCAACCAAAAAGGAGATTTATAGTAAAGTTTTAAAATGAATTCAAGTGTCTAGTCATTTAATTTATCCAAAACTGAAAGGTGTGAAACAGTAAATTCTGAAGTTAAAGCTCCCCCTTTCATTTGGAATTATATAAGCCTTCATGTCATGCAATCAATTGTTTGGCTTATATATATTTAATGAATTTGCTTTCTTAAGATTTTAGATTCTCCCCCTCAACACATGCATTCAACTTTGTTTAAATTCTCTGAATTTTCTTTTAGTGTGTTGAAGCTTTTGAGCTTATATTTTTGGTTTTAGAGGAAAAATCTGCCAATTTGTTCTTGAGTATGATTCAACTAATCTCCGAATATCCTTTGAATAGATTCTGGAGATTACTCCTTTAGGAGCCCCAACAGAGAGATAATGAGCCTCGAGGTATCGAATCCACTTAGAACAAATTACTTTGTGCTTTAAAAGTTTTCTTTTTATTGATTCCCTTTACATTTCAATTCAATATATTTTCTCTGTTGCCCAAGGTGACAATCCAAGAGGGGGGGGTGAATTGGTTTCTTCTAAACTTTGGTGCTTTTAAAAACTTTCGTAATTAAGTGCGGTGGATGCTTTCTTAGATTATTTGAGTGAGTTAAACTAATGCAAGAATAGAAGATAATGCAAGAGAAAATGAAAGCACAAACACAACACAAACACAACAATATATAGTGGTTCGGTGCTCTCCTTAGCACCTACGTCCACTCCCCAAGCGTCCCCTTGGGAATTCACTATAATCTCGCGGATTACAGTTGGATTGTTTTTCGGGCTCACAATCCAAAAACCTTTGTTGGTTTTGCGGGCTCACCAACGAACCTATACACTTGGTTTTCCAGGTTCACCAAAAACCTTTGTTGGTTTTGCGGGCTCACCAACGAACCTATACACTTGGTTTTCCGGGTTCACCAAAAACCTTTGTTGGTTTTGCGGGCTCACCAACGAACCTTTACAAAGTGTTTAACAAATAAAAAGAAAAGATTCAAACTCCTAAATGAGCATATAAAACAATATGAACTACAAAGAAGAGTTAGAAAGTATTTATCGCTTTGAAGTCGCTTTGCTCTTCTTTGTCAAGGATGCTTCACTCTTCAAGGGAGGATGGAGCTCTTGATGCCTCTTTGAATCTGCTCAATCCCTTTCTTTGATTCTTGAATGAAGCTCTTGATGAAGGAGATTAGGGCTCTTTTGTTTTCTTGTGTATTCTTTGATATCCCACTCAAAAAGTTATTCTCTCTGATGAATAGTGCCCCTTTAAATAGTTTCCAACCTTTCTTGGACAAGCCCCAATGGTCAGATTTGAAAAACTAGCCGTTACTCACCTTGGGAAGGACAAAAAGTACATCTGCAGAACTAGCCGTTACTGTTCAGCCCGTGTTTGGGTCGGCTCAACCTGTCCTTGGGTCGACCCAACTTTGCCTTGGGTCGACTCAAACATTCCTTGGGTCGACCCTCTCAGAAACCACAGAAACCTCAATTTCAGCCTTCCTTCCCATGGGTCGACCCAACCATTCTTTGGGTCGACTCAAAGTTCACTTGGGTCGACTCAACTTTTTCTTGGGTCGACCCTCTCAGTAATTCTAGAGAACCATTTTCTGTCTGTCTTTCTGTCTTGCCTTTGGGTCGACCCTCTCAGGATTTGGGTCGACTCAAGCTTGGGTCGACTCAACCACTGTGTGGGTCGACCCTCTCAGTAAATCCAGAGAGCATTCTTCTGTTGTGTTTTGAGGTTCTTTGGAGGTTGGGTCGACTCATGCTTACCTTGGGTCGACCCAACTCACTGTTCATTTGTGCCATTTTTGCAGGAGTGTGCCAGATGACTTCTTGATGTGCCGGGGTCGACCCAATCAACCTATAGGTCGACTCAAACCACACTTTGCTGCATTCTCAAGGTTAGATTCATCCAAATGAACAAGGCCATTTATCCATTTTCAATTAAACAAATATACTGAGAGTAATGAACTTATAAATGAAGTATCAATTTAACTTATAGCATGCTCTAAATAATTGCTTGTTAATCATCAAAATAACACTATCATCCTCAATCTCCCCCTTTTTGATGATTACAAAATAAAGAGTATAAGCCTATTGATACTTGTCTTTAAAATCAGTTTATAAAAGGGATTAAACTGCTGAATTTCAGCTTTTCATATATACTTGTGAAATCTCCCCCTATATCATTTAAATGTTGCCAATTTGACTCTTTGAATTGCTCCCCCTTTCATTTATAATTCATTAGCGATGAAACTTCAAAAATTTGAGATAATATGAGTTTCAGGCTATGTATCGGGGTGCGAGAGGTGCGTGCCAAATTCTGAATTTATATGTGACAAATTCTGAATTGTGATATAAATTTTTGATTTGATCAATTTCATTGTTACAAATTGCTCCCCCTTAGATGTATAAACTTTCTTATATGATTTTCAATTTGTTTGCCCATTCATTTCTCTTTTCTTTACATAACTTCTTTATTCACTTGTTCTCCCAAAATTAATACTCTTTCTTTATTCACTTTCTTTACATACTCTAAACACTATCTTTACTTCTCCCCTTTTTGTTATACATATCTTTACTTCTCCCAAAATTAATACTCTTTCTTTACTTCTCAAATAAAATACTCTTTCTTTTCTTAAATTGATATACTCTTTCTTTTCTTAAATTGATATACTCTATCTTTTCTTCTCCCCCTTTTTGTTATCATCAAAAATATATATATGGGAAAAGATGCAATAAAGAACAAACTTCATTGATCAAAATAGGAACATTTTCATACATTAATGCCCAAAATAAAGATAAGTACAATGTTCCTCAATCAAGATTTAAAGATACAAGAGAAAAGCAAGATACAGATGGGAAAAGCAAGATACATATGAGAACTAGATATCTAGCCTAGGCTCTAAACATAGATGCTAAGATCAGCCTAGGGGGAATCTAATGGCTGGGATCGAGTCCTCATCCTCCTAGCATACGTGGCGAGGGGAGGTCGAGCCTGGTGAGACTGTGTCTGGCGTGGAGCACGACGAGCTGGATGACTCTGTGCCGATATCTCTGACTCAGCAGCCTGTGGCACAGATGGTCCATGTGTCTCTCTCTCTCTCCGGAGTGCTCCAATCTGCTGCCTCAGATCACTGATATCAGCAGACATGACATCCAACCGAGCGTCCAATCGGCTCGTGAGCCCGTCAGTAATAGTCCTCGCCTGAGCTGACATGAGCTCTGTCATCCTGCTCCAGAAGTCATCCGTATCTGTCGGAGGAGCGGATGACGATGGTCCAGCCTCTGAGGGTGCAGTAGGATGATCCATAGTCTCCTCATCCTCATCCTCTGGTGCCTCTCCCTCTGGTGCCTCACCCTGAATGCCTGCACCGGTGTGAATCCACTGCCCGTTCACTTTCGCATATCCCATGCGTATGAGTGTCCGTGCAGTGTACGTGTCCGTGTGATGCAGACTCTTGGATGCCTCCTCCTCGAGAGGTAAACCATGCTGACGGAAGACCAATGTAAGTATCATACCATAAGGTAGTGATACCCTATTGCTGCACATCACCTTCCTCATCTGCCTCACTATCATAGCCGGAAGATTTAGAGGAGTCCCCCGAATCATACACTCCATAACTGCTAGATCTCGCTCTGAGATGAGATCAAATCTCCCGGTCTTCGGAAATAAAATCCTATTTATCATATTGAGCAATAACCTCATCTCAGCGGAAAGAGAACTAGCTATTACCTTCTGAGAAAAATCGAAGTTCTCATTTTCCATGATCAATTGTAGAGCTCTCATTTTGTCTTCTGGCCTCTCCGGAGTGGCTCCTATGCAGGGTAGGTGTAGTAGCTCACTCAAGCTCTCCTCGGATACACGGATCCGAACCCCTCGAACTTCCGACACAAGCCCTCCCATACCAGTCTTGAGGAAGGCATAAAACTCTTATACCAACCCGGGGTAGATGACCACATCTAGGGAGCAAAGATACTCCCAACCTTGCCTTTGGATCCATTCCCAAATCCGAAACCCTTCTTGATTGAAAAACTCGGAATGGATCCTTCTCCCCGTAGTAACCGGCCTCCCCGCAAATCTTGCAAGAATCACTGAGGGGGAAGGAGGAGGAGGGACCTCCGCACGTGCCTCACGTCGTGGAGACACGGGAGAAGGCTCGGTAGGGTGCCTTTCCTCTCGTTGGACCCGGGTCACTCTTCCGGATCTCTTGGCTACGACTCGTTTGGGTCCCATTTCTCCAAGATTTTGAGGAAATCTACTGTTTGGAGGAGTTTAGTGGAGATTGGAGAGTGGGGACTAGGCTTTTCGGAAGAAGACAAAGGGCAAACAGTGCCCTAGATGTTCTCTCGGGCCCCCTTTTAACAGTGGGGTCCCGACGTTGGGTCGACTCAAGGATTTTCTTGGGTCGACTCAACGTTGGGTCGACCCATGTTCTGGGTTGGGTCGACCCAAGTGCAGAAATTTTGTTTTCTCTTCCTTGTTGCTTCTAAAAAGTTTTCCTTGCTTTCAATCCTTATAAACTCTTTATGGGACATTGATATATGAGTAAGAAATCTATAGATAACAAATTTGACTCATGTTTCATGGGATTTTTGAAGTTAGAGGAATATATCATGAGACTACTAGCTCCCTTTTTATATTTATTCAATAAAAGGATCACATATGCCTAATTCCCTCCTTAGCATGCAGAATCTATCTTCACTCAATGGTTTTGTAAATATGTCGGCTAATTGTTTTTCCGTGCATATATGCTCAATACATACATTTCCATTTTGCACATGATCCCTAATAAAATGGTACCTTATTTCTATGTGTTTGGCTTTAGAGTGCTGAACTGGATTTTTAGTAAGATTAATAGCACTGGTATTATCACACTTAATAGGAATATTATCTAGTTTAACTCCATAGTCCTCTAGTTGTTGCTTGAGCCATAATACTTGAGCACAACAACTACCAGCAGCTATGTATTCAGCTTCAGCTGTGGACAGTGCCACTGAGTTCTGCTTTTTACTAAACCATGATACTAAGTTATTTCCTAAGAATTGACATGTGCCACTTGTGCTCTTTCTATCTAATTTGCATCCGGCAAAATCTGCATCTGAGTATGCAAGCAAATCTAGACAGGAGTCTCTCGAGTACCATAATCCAATGGTGGTAGTTCCTCTTAAATATCTAAGGATTCTCTTAACAGCACTTAAATGTGACTCCTTAGGATCCGATTGGTATCTAGCACATATCCCTACACTAAATACAATGTCGGGTCTACTAGCAGTAAGATAGAGCAAGGATCCAATTAGTCCTCTATAGAGCTTAATATCAACACTCTTCCCTTTTTCATCTTTGTCTAACTTACTAGTAGGATTCATTGGAGTGCCAATTTCCTTATGATTTTCATTCCCAAACTTCTTCAGTATTTCCTTTGTATACTTAGTTTGATGAATGAAAATGTCTTTTTTGGTTTGTTTGATTTGTAATCCTAAAAAGAAGCTTAGTTCTCCCATCAAACTCATCTCAAATTCTCCATGCATTAAATCAGCAAATTCTTTGCACAGAGTATCGTTAGTGGCACCAAAGATTATGTCATCTACATATATTTGTACCACTAATAGATTTTTGTCCTTTCTTTTGAGAAATAGAGTTTTATCTACATTTCCTCTACAAAAATCATTATCAATCAGAAATTTACTTAGTCGATCATACCAGGCCCTAGGTGCTTGCTTTAATCCATATAATGCCTTATGTAATTTAAACACATGATTTGGCAATTCATGATTTTCAAATCCTGGAGGTTGTTCTACATATACTCCTCCTCAATAATACCATTTAAGAATGCACTCTTCACATCCATTTGATATAATTTAAAATCCATAAAATATGCAAATGCTAGAAGTAATCTAATAGCTTCTAACCTAGCTACAGGAGCAAACGTCTCATCATAATCTATTCCTTCTTCTTGATTGTATCCCTTAGCTACGAGTCTGGCCTTATTTCTTATAACTACTCCATTTTCATCTAATTTATTTCTAAATACCCATTTTGTTCCAATTACCGAATTATGCTTTGGTCTTTCAGTTAATGTCCATACATTACTTCTTTTGAATTGATTTAATTCCTCTTGCATGGCATTTATCCAGTTAGTATCTTTTTCAGCCTCTTCATAAGTTTTAGGTTCTAATTGTGAAACGAAAGCAAGATAATCATTTAAATTTCTAAGAGAAGATCGAGTTCTTACCCCTTGAGATGGATCACCAATAATTAAGTCTTTAGGATGTCCATGTGCATACCTCCATTCTTTTGGCACGTCTTGGGGTTGTGGTGGCACGCAATCATCTCCCTTATCTTGATTTGGCACGTCATCAATTTTCAACTTTTCAAAGTCGATAATTTCTGTATCATCATCAATAGTATTTTCTTTCCTAGCAGACTCACTATCAGACTCATCAAATATAATATTGACTGACTCTTCCACTACTAAGGTTCTTTTGTTGAATACTCTGTATGCCTTGCTAGATGTGGAGTATCCTAAGAAGATACCTTCATCTGACTTGGCATCAAATTTACTTAAGTCCTCCTTGCCATTATTTAAGATAAAACATCTACATCCAAACACTTTAAAATATTTTGCAGTTGGTTTCTTATTCTTCCAAAGTTCATAAGGAGTTTTCTTAGTTATAGGTCGTATTAAAACTCGATTTAGAATATGGCAAGAAGTGTTTATAGCTTCAGCCCAAAAGTACTTTGGAAGATTTGACTCGCACAACATTGTGCGTGCCATTTCTGCCAATGTCCTATTTTTCCTTTCAACAACCCCATTTTGTTGAGGCGTTCTAGGTGCTGAAAATTGATGTGATATTCCATTTTTAGTGCAAAATTCCTCGAAGTGTTGATTTTCAAATTCAGTACCATGATCACTTCGAATGGCTACTAAGGTGAGTTTCTTTTCATTTAAGATTTTATTATATAGTTTCAAAAATTCTGAAAATGCTTCATTCTTATGTGCCAAAAATGAAACCCATGTATACCTTGAAAAATCATCAACAATGACTAGTCCATATTTCTTTCCTCCTAGACTTGTAGTTCTAGTAGGTCCAAATAAATCCATATGTATGAGTTCAAATGGTCTAGTTGTTGATACTACATTTTTCGATTTGAAAGATGATCTAGTTTGTTTTCCTAATGAACATGGTCCACATATTTTGTCCTTTTCAAAAATCAATTTTGGCACATCCTTTATTAACTCCTTCTTAACTAGTTTTGATATTAATTCCATACTAGCATGTCCTAGTCTTCGATGCCAAAGCCAACTAGTTTCATTCTTCTTATCTTCATTAGTAATTAAGCATAAACCATTCTTCTTGCCTAACTCATGAAGATCTACTAAATAAATATTTCTTTGCCTTTGTCCTACAAGTACAATACTATTGTCTTTAGGATTTGTGATTATACATACAGATGCTTCAAATGTAACTTTAAATCCTTTATCACAAAATTGACTTATGCTAAGAAGATTATGTTTCAAACCTTTAACTAATAAGACATTTTCTATAAAAACAGATGGAGCAATGAAAATTTTACCCTTTCCAATGATATACCCTTTACCATTGTCTCCATAGGTTACTACTCCACCTTTCTTTGGTTCCAAGGTGACAAATTGATCTTCGTCACCGGTCATGTGTCTTGAACAGCCGCTATCTAGATACCATCGTTTTTCCATTTTATCAGCTGCAAGACACACCTGCAATCAAGATCAAGAAGAAACTTTAGGTACCCAAACTAAGTTGGGTCCTTTAGGGTTAGTACTCCATGTTCCTTTTGGAACCCAAACTTTCTTGAATTTAATCTTTTGATTATTACTTGATTTGTTTTGACTAGACTTTCTAAAGCTACATTCATATGCTCTATGTCCTATCTTATTGCAACAATAACAAGTAACATTTTCATTTTTAGCTTTTACAAAGATATTCTTTAAGAATTTTTGTTTCCTATTTGTTCTATAACCTAAACCAGCCTTATCATATACAGCTCTTTGACTATCAAGAATCATATTTAATTTGGTAGAACTAAGAGTAAATTTATCTACTAAGGATTTATATTTTTCAGCATCTTCTTTTAACTTAATATTTTCAGCAATTAGGTTCTTGGTTTCATTTTCAAGTTTCCTACTTAATGTTTCATAGTTATGAGACAGTTTTATCTTATCTTTAATGAGAGATTGATTTTCTTCTTTTAGAGCTTTATTTTTATTAATTACTTTCTTATGTTCTTCCATGAGTTCTAAAAATGCATCATGTAATTCATCAACAGTAAAATCACAGTCAAGTTCAGAATCTACCTCATCGTCATTGGCCATATGACATATTTGGGCCATGTCTTGATGATCTTCATCCTCCGAACTTGATTCCTCACTTTCACTCCAATCGGCCATAAAATTCTTCTTTTTCAACTTTCTAGCCATCCACTTCAAATCTGGGCAATCTATCTTATAATGCCCGGGTTTGTTACACTCATAGCAAATGGGAGTCTCTTTCTCTTTTTTCTTGTCCTTACCCTTTTCTTTACTTGAGTTACCTTTAGGGAAGGGCTTCTTTTTATGGAATCTATTCTTACCTCTCATGAATTTTCTGAATCTTCTCCCAAGCACTGCCATCCCTTCTTCATCAATATCTTCATCATCATCTGAATCTTCCGATTCAGTTTGTTGTCTAGGGGTGGTAGTCTTTAGGGCAATGGGCTTTCTTCTCTTGACCTCATCTTCTGAATTTTGCCTCATGGTCAACTCATGGGTCATGAGTGATCCTAGAAGCTCCTCTAACTGCAGTGTGTTGAGGTCCTTTGCTTCTTGTATGGCGGTTACCTTGGCCTCCCAATTCCTTGGTAGAGACCTGAGAATTTTTCGCACCAAATCAGAATTAGAATAAGATTTTTCTAAACTTTTAAGCCCATTTATAATATCAGTAAAACGAGTAAACATATCAGTTATGGACTCGGTAGAATCCATTTTAAACAATTCATACTTATGTACTAATATGTTTATCTTTGACTCCTTAACTTGATTGGTCCCTTCATGTGTGACCTCAAGTCTATCCCAAATTTCTTTGGCAGTGGTGCAAGTGGATATTCTATTAAATTCATTTACATCTAAAGAGCAATAAAGTATATTTATAGCTTTTGCATTTAACTGTGCTAGTCTTCTATCATTTTCATTCCAATCCATTTCTGGTTTGGGTATGATAGTGCCCTCTATATTGAGTGTGGGTGTGTGAGGTCCTCTAGTTATGATTTGCCAAAGTTCATAGTCCGAAGCTTGAATGAATATCCTCATCCTAGCTTTCCAATATGTGTAGTTTGTGCCATTAAATAGAGGTGGTCTATTTGTGGATTGCCCCTCACTCATAGAGCATCCTACTTGGGTTGTCATGATCTTTAACTCTTGATTGTTAGATCAATGAGCACTATTAGAGCACCTTGCTCTGATACCACTTGTTGCCCAAGGTGACAATCCAAGAGGGGGGGTGAATTGGTTTCTTCTAAACTTTGGTGCTTTTAAAAACTTTCGTAATTAAGTGCGGTGGATGCTTTCTTAGATTATTTGAGTGAGTTAAACTAATGCAAGAATAGAAGATAATGCAAGAGAAAATGAAAGCACAAACACAACGCAAACACAACAATATATAGTGGTTCGGTGCTCTCCTTAGCACCTACGTCCACTCCCCAAGCGTCCCCTTGGGAATTCACTATAATCTCGCGGATTACAGTTGGATTGTTTTCCGGGCTCACAATCCAAAAACCTTTGTTGGTTTTGCGGGCTCACCAACGAACCTATACACTTGGTTTTCCGGGTTCACCAAAAACCTTTGTTGGTTTTGCGGGCTCACCAACGAACCTATACACTTGGTTTTCCGGGTTCACCAAAAACCTTTGTTGGTTTTGCGGGCTCACCAACGAACCTTTACAAAGTGTTTAACAAATAAAAAGAAAAGATTCAAACTCCTAAATGAGCATATAAAACAATATGAACTACAAAGAAGAGTTAGAAAGTATTTATCGCTTTGAAGTCGCTTTGCTCTTCTTTGTCAAGGATGCTTCACTCTTCAAGGGAGGATGGAGCTCTTGATGCCTCTTTGAATCTGCTCAATCCCTTTCTTTGATTCTTGAATGAAGCTCTTGATGAAGGAGATTAGGGCTCTTTTGTTTTCTTGTGTATTCTTTGATATTCCACTCAAAAAGTTATTCTCTCTGATGAATAGTGCCCCTTTAAATAGTTTCCAACCTTTCTTGGACAAGCCCCAATGGTCAGATTTGAAAAACTAGCCGTTACTCACCTTGGGAAGGACAAAAAGTACATCTGCAGAACTAGCCGTTACTGTTCAGCCCGTGTTTGGGTCGGCTCAACCTGTCCTTGGGTCGACCCAACTTTGCCTTGGGTCGACTCAAACATTCCTTGGGTCGACCCTCTCAGAAACCACAGAAACCTCAATTTCAGCCTTCCTTCCCATGGGTCGACCCAACCATTCTTTGGGTCGACTCAAAGTTCACTTGGGTCGACTCAACTTCTTCTTGGGTCGACCCTCTCAGTAATTCCAGAGAACCATTTTCTGTCTGTCTTTCTGTCTTGCCTTTGGGTCGACCCTCTCAGGGTTTGGGTCGACTCAAGCTTGGGTCGACTCAACCACTGTGTGGGTCGACCCTCTCAGTAAATCCAGAGAGCATTCTTCTGTTGTGTTTTGAGGTTCTTTGGAGGTTGGGTCGACTCATGCTTACCTTGGGTCGACCCAACTCACTGTTCATTTGTGCCATTTTTGCAGGAGTGTGCCAGATTACTTCTTGATGTGCCGGGGTCGACCCAATCAACCTATGGGTCGACTCAAACCACACTTTGCTGCATTCTCAAGGTTAGATTCATCCAAATGAACAAGGCCATTTATCCATTTTCAATTAAACAAATATACTGAGAGTAATGAACTTATAAATGAAGTATCAATTTAACTTATAGCATGCTCTAAATAATTGCTTGTTAATCATCAAAATAACACTATCATCCTCATTCTCCCCCTTTTTGTCATCATAGCAAAAAGGCAGAAAGCACAGTAAGATACAAGAACTCAAGAATGCACAATTTTTGCAAAGAATTTCTACTCATTGTATTTATCCAAAATTGAGTACAAGTGTGATTACATATCAAGTGAGTCCTCAAGGGACTGTACATCATAAAGTAAAAAGAACAAAAGATACTAGGGTTTCTTTGTGGTGGAGGATGTGGCTCCCTTGCTCAGTCTAGTGTGTTTGATGACCATGCTTAACCCCTCATTGATGTTCCCCAGTTGTTCGAGTATCTCCGAGGTGGTTCTAGACTGAATCGTAGATATGTTGTTCACACTTTCTTGGAGGGTGTCAAGTTTGAAGATCAGTACATTGGCTAGTCTCTCAGCACCCTGACTCTGGTTGCCTAGTTCATGTTTGATGCTATCTCGCATCTTCCTTGTGTCGTCCTCGACGTCACTTATGTTCCAGTATTGACCTTGAACTAGGCTTCGAATGTTGAATATCTCCTCCTTCAGATTTGCAACCATCTCTGTCACGGCTGCTAAGGAGGGAACTAGCTCGGTGGAGGGAGCACTCTGAGGACCTCGGAGCTCCCTCAGCAGATCATCTCTCAGATCCCTCACTATCTCCTGCCGCAACTCTCGGAGCTGCTCAGAAGATATGCGGACCTCCAGTGGCTGCTGAGTAGATGGGGCAGTGGAGGTGGAGGGCTCTGTATGTGCAGGACCAGAGGTAGATGGATGGGTGGGAAGATCTGTATGGTGGTCCTGGTCATGGTCAGAGGCAGGAGAGTGATGAGTGATTGTGTCAGATGAAGTGGATGGTCTCCGTACCCAGACTCCCTCTACTCTATAAAATCCCATCCTATGAAGAGTTCCCTCACCCATGCGATCTGTGTGACGCAGTGAGCGAGAGGGTTCCCCCTCAGGAATGGGGACCTCTAACTCCCTAAATATCAAGGTGAACAGCATGCCATAGGGAAGACTGAGCCTAGGTTTATCTAGAGGCTCACAGAGGTATTTGTAGATAAGTTTGGGGAAGTTGATAGGAGTGTCCTGGAGTATATGGTACATCAGGGCTAGGTCCCTCTCGGAGATAAAGTCAAACCTCCCAGTCTTTGGGAAGAGAGTCCTAGAAATGACACTAAGGAGAAGCCGCATTTCAGCCGACAGCTGATTTGCGAACACCTCCTCTATGGGGGACTGTGGAGAACTCCCTAAAACTGCTGTAAGGGCCTCAGTCCTATCTAGAGGGTGACTGGGAGAGATCCCTTCTTGGGAAAGATGGAGGACTTGAGCAATGACGTCCTCCGAGATGAATATAGGGACACCTGCTACGGTTCCCTGAATACCACCACTACCCCGGGCTACAGTCCCATAAAATTCCCTAACTAACTCCGGGTAAGTTGGGAGGTCTAAGGAACAGAAAAACTCTAGCCCTTGTGCCCTAAGACGATGCCCTAGGGTGAAGCCTTCCCGGGAGAGGACGTCAAAGTTGATTTTCCTCCCGGTGGAGACCGCCTTCCCGGCGCACGGACGCGAGGGAACCGGCCTAGGCGGGGAAGAAACCGGAGGTGGTGGCCTCACGGGTTCGTTCCGAGCCTTTGACCGTCGCTCGGCCCTGCTCGCAGAGATGGGTCTCTTCCGGCTCGGGCAACTGCTTTCCTAGGCATTTTTGACCTAGACACGAGAGAGGAACTAGGAGAAATGGAGGAAAACTCGATGGAGAAGACCTAGAATGGGTCGGAGACGAGGTCGGAGACGGCTCTAGGGTTTTGGAACAGTGTCGGCTGTGAATAGAAGTGAGGATTGAACGTTTCGATTAGGGTTAAAACATCGGATTCCCGACCTCGAGTCGACTCCAGTAAGTCGCGAGTCGACTCGACCTCGAGTCGACTCCAAAATATGCGCGAGTCGACTCTCCCATGATACCATCGACCTCGAGTCGACTCCAAAATATGCGCGAGTCGACTCCCCCATGAGTCGACTCTAAAATGTATCCGAGTCGACTCGAACTCTGGCACGCACCCAAAAATCATGTTATTTTCGTGCCACAAGAGATAGTTATAGACTTATCCATGATTTAGGAGCTGAATTGATGATCATAGATAAGAAGTCCTATGTTTACCATAGACTAATCCTCAAAATCTATGAATTAGAGGAGAGTATCACGAGAATGGATCAATCACTCCTAATCCTCTTCTAAGTATGCAAAATCGATCCTCACTCAGGGATTTTGTGAAGATATTAGCAAGTTGATCATCAGTACACACAAATTGAAGTGTCACATCACCATTCAGTACATGATCTCTTATGAAGTGATGTCTTATCTCAATATGTTTAGTTCTTGAGTGCTGAATTGGATTTTTAGTTAGATTAATGGCACTTGTATTATCACAATTAATGGGAATTTCATCTTGTTTAATGCTATAATCTTCAAGTTGTTGTTTAATCCACAAGATTTGAGCACAACAACTCCCGGCAGCAACATATTCGGCTTCCGCCGTAGATAGTGCAACCGAGTTTTGTTTCTTGCTAAACCAAGAGATTAAATTTTTTCCTAAGAATTGGCATGATCCGCTGGTACTTTTTCTATCAAGTTTACAACCAGCAAAATCTGAATCTGTATACCCTATTAAGTTTATGCTAGATTCTTTAGAGTACCATAAACCTATATTTTTTGTTCCTATTAGGTATTTAAAGATTCTCTTAACTGCAATTAAATGTGATTCCTTAGGATTAGATTGATATCTAGCACACATGCATACACTAAACATGATATCAGGTCTACTTGCAGTGAGATATAATAAAGATCCTATCATACCTCTATACATCTTTTGATCTACTGATTTACCTGATTCATCTTGGTCTAGTTTGCATGATGAACTCATGGGTGTGCTGATTGACTTGTTTCCTTCCATATCAAACTTCTTAAGCATCTCCTTGATGTATTTAGCTTGATTGATGAAGATCCCTTCTTCAGATTGTTTGATTTGGAGCCCGAGGAAATAGTTCAGCTCTCCCATCATGCTCATTTCAAATTCACTCTGCATTAGGTCAGCAAATTCTTCGCAGAGGCGATTGTTAGTAGCACCGAAAATAATATCATCTACATAAATCTGAACTACTAACATATCTTTGTTTTTCCTTTTTAAAAACAATGTTGTATCAACGTTCCCTCTAGAGAATTCATGATCTAACAGAAATTTGCTAAGTCTTTCATACCATGCTCTAGGTGCTTGTTTCAAACCATAAAGTGCTTTGTTTAATTTATATACATGATTGGGGTATTAATGATTTTCAAAACCAGGAGGTTGTTCTACATACACCTCCTCATTAATGTACCCATTCAAAAAGGCACTTTTTACATCCATTTGAAATAATTTGAAGTCTTTAGAGCATGCAAATGCTAGTAACAATCTAATTGCCTCAAGTCTAGCTACAGGAGCAAAGGTTTCATCAAAGTCTATACCTTCTTCTTGATTATACCCCTTTGCTACTAGTCTAGCCTTGTTCCTAATCACAATTCCATTTTCATCAAGTTTATTTTTATATATCCATTTGGTTCCTATTATTGAATATTCAGAGGGTCGTTCAACTAGGTTCCATACCTTGTTTCTAGTGAATTGGTTTAGTTCTTCTTGCATTGCATTAATCCAATTTACATCCTTTTCAGCTTCTTCTATGTGTTTAGGTTCAAAGTGTGAGACAAATGCTAGATGATTATTTAAATTTCTAAGAGATGCTCTAGTCCTAACAGGTTGAGATGGATCATCTAAAATTAATTTCTTAGGATGCCCATGAGCATACCTCCAAGCCTTAGTCAGCCCATGATCCATAATTGCCTCTTGACTTGTTGATGCATTTCCAATTAGTTTTTGTTCATCTTCTTGTAATGTCATCTCATCAATCTTTTCTTCAAGAATTTCTGCATCATCATCAGGAACAACTCTCTTGCTAGAAGAGATATCATTAGTATCATCAAAAACAACATGTATAGACTCTTCAATAACAAGGTTTCTTTTGTTAAATACTCTATATGCTTTACTTGATGTAGAATATCCCAAAAAGATACCTTCATCAGATTTAGAATCAAATTTACCTAAGTTATCCTTGCCATTATTATGAATGAAACACCTACATCCAAAAACATGAAAATAATTTACTTTGGGCTTTCTATTTTTTCAAAGTTCATAAGGTGTTTTCTTTATAATGGGTCTCAATAGAACTCTATTTATGATATGACATGATGTATTAATGGCTTCTCCCCAAAAATACTTAGGGAGGTTACTTTCACATAACATGGTTCTAGCCATTTCCTCTAGGGTTCTATTCTTTCTTTCTACAACTCCATTTTGTTGTGGTGTCCTAGGTGCAGAGAAATTATGAGTTATCCCCTTTTTACTACAAAATTCATCAAATAGATGATTTTCAAATTCTGTTCCATGGTCACTTCTAATAGCTATGACTGAAGCATCTCTCGCATTAGTTACTTTCTTATGAAATTTCTTAAATACAGAAACGCTTGATCTTTATGAGCTAAGAATATGACCCAAGTATATCTAGAAAAATCATCTACAATAACAAGACCATATTTGTTTCCACCTAGACTTGTGGTTCTAGTTGGTCCAAATAGATCCATGTGTAGTAGTTCAAGAGGTCTAGAGGTAGAGACACAGTTTATGGATTTAAAGGAGTTCCTTGATTGTTTGCCATATTGACAAGCTTCACAGATTTTATTTTTCTCAAATTTTAGTTTTGGCAAACCTATTATAGAATCTCTTTTAACTAACTTAGATATTGTATCCATACTTGCATGTCCTAATTTACGGTGCCATAACCAACTTGCATCATTAACCTTAGTATCACTAGCAACTAAGCAAGGACTGTTTTTAGCAAGATCATCTAGATCTACTACATAGACATTTCCACGTCTTATTCCTTTGAATACTAAGCTATTATCAATTGAGTTGGTTATGATGCATAAGGATGGTTTAAACAGAACATCAAAACCCTTATCACATAATTGACTTATGCTAAGTAAGTTATGTTTAAGACCATCTACTAATCGTACATTATCAACAAAGGTTGAGGAGGTGATTTGTACTTTACCTATACCAATGATGTGACCTTGGTTATTGTCTCCAAATGTCACTGCACCTCCCTTTTTAGGCTCAAGGGTGAAGAATTGGTCTTTGTCACCCGTCATGTGTCTTGAGCAGCCACTATCCAAGTACCAACAGTTTTTGTCGACCTTAGCTGCAAGACACTCCTACACAATGAAATCATACAATTTTAGGTACCCAAGTTTTCTTGGGTCCTTCATGGTTAGTAATGTTGGTTCCTTTTGGAACCCAAACCTTTTTAATTTTTTTTTTAGCTTTTTCTTTTCTATGATCACACACATTAGCTTTATGTCCTATTTTTCCACAGCAAAAACAGGTTATATTCTTAATTTTGCTTTTCCCTGCTTTTACAAAGAAATTACTAAGGAGCTTTTGCTTATTTTTAGGTTTATACCCTAAACCAGCTCTATTGAACACAGCTCGTTGACTATTAAGTATCATTTCTAATTTTTCAGAACTATATGTAAACTTTTCTACAAAAGGTTTGTATTTTTCAAGTTCTTGTGCCAACTTTTGTTTTTCTGTTTTTAGTGCGTTTAAGTCTTTTGTGAAATTATCTCTAATAGTTTGTTTATCCTTTTTAAATTCAGAAATTTTCTTGGTTAGTTTTTCGTTATCTTTAATTAAGGTATTAGTTTTCTGAATTAACATTTGCTTGCTTGTTTTAAGTTCTAAATTTTCTTTAATGATAAAATCCTTATCCTTAACTAATTTATCGTATTTATGGAGGTGAGATTGATTGGTTAGTTTTAGC
This sequence comes from Phoenix dactylifera, assembly GCF_051530095.1. Classification (NCBI taxonomy): domain Eukaryota; kingdom Viridiplantae; phylum Streptophyta; class Magnoliopsida; order Arecales; family Arecaceae; genus Phoenix; species Phoenix dactylifera. The sequence goes on along the minus strand of NC_143193.1, from coordinate 31,656,148 downwards.
TCTTTATTTTTAAGATTTATTGTCTTATATTCATCCATTAATTCATTAAACGCATCATACAATTCATCAAAGGTAAAATCTAAATGCGTTTCAGATGTTACCTCATTTTCGTTTGCCATAAAACAGAGGTTGGCCTTATCCTCTTGTTCCTCATCTGATGATGATGATGATGAATCGGAATCCGATAGGGTGGAGACGAGGACTTTCTTTTTCTTGTACTTGCTGGCCTTCTTGAGCAAAGGACAGTCCGCTCTGAAATGTCCCGGCTTCTTACATTCATAGCATCCGATTCCCTCATTTTTCCTTTCCTTACCTTTATCCTTGTAATAGGAACTTGGGGGACCTCTCCTCTGATGAAAGGACTTCTTTCGGTTGATGAATTTTCTGAACTTACGCACGAGAAGAGCCTCATCATCATCTCCCTCATGATCTTCTTCTTCACTGCTGCTACTGCAAGATAAATCCTTGTTAGAAGAAGTAGATTTGAGAGCTATTACCTTTTTCTTATGAGAGGATTCTTCTTCGCTGTGTTGTTTCATTGTGAGCTCGTGCGTCATTAGGGATCTAAGAAGCTCCTCAAGTGGAAGCTTGTTCAAGTCCTTGGCTTCTTGGATTGCCGTAACCTTGGCCTCCCATGACCTTGGCAAACATCGAAGAACTTTCCTGACAAGGTCACTGTTAGTATAATTTTTGCCAAGGCTTTTTAGGCCATTGACAATGTCAGTAAATCTAGTAAACATGCAAGTGATAGTTTCATTGGAATCCATCTTAAATAATTCATACTTATGAACTAGTATATTTATTTTAGATTCTTTTAATTGATTTGTGCCCTCGTGGGTCACTTCAAGTCTATCCCATATCTCTTTTGCAGAATTGCAAGTCGAGACTCTATTGAATTCATTTCGGTCTAAAGCACAATAAAGCACATTCATTGCTTTGGCATTTAGTTGTGCCTTCCTTATATCATTGTCATCCCAATTCTTTTCAAGTTTGGGTATAGTAACACCCTCTACAAAAATTGATGGGATGTATGGTCCATTAAGTATGGTGGTCTACATCTCATAGTCTTGTGCTTGGATAAATATTCTCATCCTAGCCTTCCAATATGAGTAGTCGGTTCCATTGAAGAATGGAGGTCTATGGGTGGACTGGCCCTCAATATGAGAAGATCCAAATGGGGTTGTCATTTTGATCTTTTACTCTTTTGGTAGAAGAGTTCCGGCTCTGATACCACTTGTTGCCCAAAAAGACAACCCAAGAGGGGGGGGTGAATTGGGTTTTAAAGTAATTATTGCAATTAAAAACTTTGTGAGTAACTAATTAAAACTTATTGCAAGTGGATTAATTAGTTGCTATATGCAGTGGATGAAGGAAAAGGAAGAGACAATGAAACAATCACAAACACAAGCGATTTTATAGTGGTTCGGAGCTAACCCTTGTTCCTACGTCCACTTCCCAAGCCTCACTTGGGAGTTCACTATAATCCCTCGGATTACAGTCGGTTGTTTTACGAGTTCACAACCCAACTTGTTGTTTTACGAGATCATAACGAACTCGGTCGGTTTTCACAGGCTCACCGACTAGAACCACCCGATTGTTTTTCCGGGATCACAATCAAACCCTTACACCGTTGGTTTTAACCTCGGCTCACCAACAAACCTTAAACACCTTTGATTCAATCCTCTGATTGAATCAAGTAAGAAACAAATAGTTTGAAACAAATAAAAAGGAAGCTTCTCAAAAAGCGTATTTAAACAATATAAGCAAGGAAGAGTTAGAAGCCCTCAAACAGATTTTGGAGGTGGAGGAAGGGGCTTTTCAAACTCTTTGACTCCTCTTGAATGTGATGTTGATTTGCTGTCAGGAGGTGAGCCTTGAATGTGAGGAAGACGGTTGGAGAGTAGACTTCAATGCACTTCTTCCTTCTTTTTCTTGTAATCACTCTAGAGAGCCTTTGGTTGGTGGAAATCCCTTTTGCTTTGAATGGAGTCTCTCTTTCTCACTCTATTACTGTTCACTCAGGCTATTTAAGCCATTCCCAACGAAAAATAGCCGTTAGACACACTTTGTGGCCGTTCTGCACACTCTGCAACTCCTGACAAAATGTTCGTTGGGATCGGAGTCGACTCGCTCGATCAGGAGTCGACTCGAGTGTTGCTGGAGTCGACTCATGCTTTACTGGAGACGACTCGGCCACTATTCAAAATTCAAAATAAAGTGCCGTCCCGTTCTGGAGTCGACTCGGCTGAACCTGGAGTCGACTCGCCAATTGTCCGGAGATGACTTTCCCTTCTGGAGACGACTCGATCTTCAGGATTCCAAAATCATCCTCTCGATTTTACTTCCTCGAGTCGACTCGGATTTCCTTGGAGTCGACTCGGCTCTCAGAGCCGGAAAGACAGGTCTTCTGTCTTTGAACTTGAACTGTCTCGGAGTCGACTCGGACTTTGCGGGAGTCGACTCGGCTCTCAGACACCGAAATACCGATCTTCTGTCTTTGGAGTTGAACTGCCTCGGAGTTGACTCGGACTTTGTGGGAGTCGACTCGGCTTTCAGACACCGAAGTTGGCTCTCTGACTTTTAGCCTTGCATTTCTCTGAGAGTCGACTCTTGCTTCCTTAGGAGTCGACCTGCCAACCGTCGGAGTCGACTCGAGTTCTTCGGGAGTCGACTCGGCTCTCAGAGTCCAAAATGGCTTCTCTGTCTTTCTGTCTGTTACTCCATGGAGTCGACTCGTACTTTGCTGGAGTCGACTCGGCAAACATCGGAGTCGACTCGAATTCTTCCGGAGTCGACTCGGTGACAGGTTCTGAGATATGTCTTTCTGTCCGGCTGTCTGTTCTCAGTCGGAGTCGACTCGTAATGTGCAGGAGTCGACTTGAGCTTGTGCCAGTGCTTCTGATATGCTTGGAGTCGACTCGTAATCTTCCGGAGTCGACTCGAGATTCAGACTTTGGTTCAAATTGATTTCCATACTTAGCCAAAGTGTATTGAACCAAAGCTAGAGACACTTAAACATAAATTCACAAATATTTGACTGAAACACTAGATTGAATTCATTAGTATAACATAAGATATACTCAAATGCTTTGAGCTCATCAAAATCAAATAGGGTTATAATCAATCACTCCACACCTTAGCCCAAAAATCACCACCTTGCATACTTATCCTAAGCCAAATTAAATTAAAATCAAATTAGACGTTGGCCTTAGGGTTTTCGAGCTCAATTAGGCTCTTAGAAAGAAGCGGCTGAGAGCCACTCCAGTGAGAATTTAGTAATTGGTGATGTCTAGGAAAGTTTTACAACAGTGAGAACTGTTACGGGTATTGTGGTATCGGTGTATCCCTTCTGGCACCACCACACACCCCGGAACTTTTCTGGTCACTGATTACTGGATTGCTTAACTGGTAAGCTCAAGCTTAATCTGAAAGGGAGATTAGGAGCTGTCTAATCTAGGAGAGAATTTTAGGAACTTTTTAACCTGATACATCTCTATGCAACTAGATTTAAGAAGCTACTAAACCTCACTTAGTTCTAAGACTAATAGGGTCAAATTGTTGTGTGGTGTTGGTTGTGGTCATCTGTGTCTAGCCCTTCTCTTCTTTTAGGATTTCGTTCATTGTAGGAGTCAAATCTAATGAAGTGTTGATAATGTATGCATGGTAGAAGGTCATTAAGGGATAAGTTAACCCCATTTGATCCTGAGATTGACAGAACTTTTCATCACAACTTGCGAACTGTAAACCAACTGTCAATCTCTACAATGGGTGAACACATTAGAACTTTGAATGAGTTATTCGCACCCGCATCCGCTAGTCCCCCTACTTGCATAGTATTACCAATTAATAATGCAGCCCAATTCGAGATTCGGGCTGCAACAATAAACATGTTACCCAAGTTTCATGGGTTCGAGAGTGAACAACCCTACATTCATCTAAACAAATTTTTGACAATCTGTCAAACGTTTAGAAATCAAAATTTAGATGAAGAGGGTATTAAATTAAGGTTATTTTCCATGACTTTAGAGGATCGTGCTGCTGCATGGCTGTATTCCCTAGCTTCAAATTCCATCACATCATGGGAACAACTATCTAGGAAGTTCATGGCTAAGTTCTATCCCATGGTAAAAACTGAAAAAATTAAGGATGCAATCAGAACTTTTAGAGGAAAATCTGAGGAGGAATTTTCCCAACTATGGAAAAGATTCCATGATCTTTTGGTCAAGTGCCCTCACCATGGGCTTGACAAGGCTGATCTAGTACATTTCTTTTACAAAGGACTACCTCCGGCACATAGAAACATGATCGAGTCCATGCACAAAGGTAGGTTCATGGACCAAACTCCGGATCAAGCCTATGAATTTCTTGTTGACTTAGCCGAGAACGCCCAAAATTGGAGTAGCTATGGTGAGGAAGTAAATAGAGATGAGTTCGGGTCTAGAAAACCAGGTAATTATGAAATGAAAGCAGACCCAAAACTCAAAAATGTCATGTCCAATCTGGTGACTGGAATGAACAACTTAAGCAAAAAGTTTGATGCTTTCACTGTTTCCACTAGTTCGAGTTCATATAAAGAGTTAAATCCCATCATGAAAGTGGATCACGAGTCACATAGTTTATGTATCTTGTGTAATAGTTCTGAGCATCTAGTGGAATGTTGTCCTAGTTTACCCAACATTAAGGCTGAGCAGGCAAATGCTCTTAACTCATATAGTGCCTTCAAGAAGCCCACTCCCAATTCATTCAGCCCAGTCTACCACCCTGATAATAGGTTCCACCCAAATTTTTCATACAAGCAAAATGAACCTATTCAGCATCAAGGTGGTCCACCAGGTTTTCAGAAGAATTTTTTCAGGATAGGTCCATCACAAATAAACCAATCATTGGCTCCACCTATTCCTACTTATAGTGCCCCTATCCCTCAGCAAACTACATCATTAGAAGCCATGATGGCTAACATGATGAAGCAGCAACAAGACTTCATCCAACAGCAACAACAGACCAACATAGCTCAAACCCAGACTAATCAATTCCATGCGCAAGCGATTGCAAAACTTGAGGTTAGTCTGAGCCAAATAGCTAACTCTCTAGGGGATAGGAAGAGAGGTGAATTGCCCAGTCAGCCAGTACCTAACCCTAGTAGACAACAGAATCAAGGGCCGAGAGGCCAGTTTCAGATTGATTCTAATGGAAACCCTACCCATGAAGTCCAGGCAATTACCACTTTACGGTCTGGCAAGCAAGTGGACAACAAAGTCCAACTTCCTGTGCAAGAAAAAGAAGAAAAGCATGAACCAAACCCCACCCAGAAAAAGGTACAAGAACAGGAAACACAAGGAATAGAGGAGAAACCAATAGAAACTTACACACCTAAGGCTCCCTTTCCTAGTAGACTACAAGACTCAAAGAAAAAATCTCAGTACGATGAAATCATGGAAGTCTTTAAAAATGTTCAAATAAATTTACCCTTCCTAGATGCCATCAGACAGATCCCCTCCTATACAAAATTCTTAAAAGACCTAACCACGGTGAAAAGGAAAACCAGTATTCCTAGGCAAGCTGTGATGGCGGCACAAGCCTCATCTCTTATTCAACAACAGATTGCCCCAAAATACAAGGACCCTGGTTGCCCCACTGTTGAAATTAAAATAGGAGAAACCATCATTCGGAGAGCCCTATTAGACTTAGGAGCAAGTGTGAACCTATTACCCTATTCTGTCTACACCGAACTAGGTTTGGGGAAATTAAAGTCCACAAATATTATCTTGTCATTAGCAGATAGGACTGTGAAGTATCCCAAAGGAATTGTGGAGGATGTGATTGTAAAAGTTAATGAATTCTACTACCCTGTGGATTTTGTAGTCCTTGAAACTGAACCAGTAAAAAATCCAGAAAGTTACATCCCGGTGATCCTAGGTAGACCATTTTTGGCCACTTCAAATGCTGTGATTAGTTGCCGAAATGGAATAATGACTCTAGCCTTTGGGAACATGACTGTCCAGCTCAATATTTTTCATAGTAGTAGTCAGTCAACTGAGATGGACGATTTGGAAGAAATTCACATGATTGAGAATATAATTAGCAGTTCTTTTGAAGAGTCGAGTTATTCTGACCCATTAGAAAGATGTTTGGCTAATTTTGGTCAAGATTGTGAGTCAAGTCAAGAGGTTAATGCATTGTTAGATTCCATTCCTGTGATGGATACTAGCAGATGGGCCACCAAGTTTGAATCATTGCCTATTTCGGAATCTCAGCTAGTGTCATCCAATGTCAAACCTCCACAACTAGAACTCAAAGACCTTCCCGAAAACTTGAAGTATGCATTTCTTGGAGAAAACAAGACCTTACCTGTTATAATTGCATCGAATCTAACTAAAGAACAGGAAGAGAAGCTGTTAAGTATCCTTCAAAAGAATCAGGAAGCTATCGGTTGGTCTATAGCTGATATTAAGGGGATTAGTCTTTCTGTGGTCCAACATAAAATCCATCTAGAAGAAGATGCAAAAATTTCTAGAGAACCACAAAGGCGACTTAATCCAATCATGAAGGACGTAGTTCGAGCCGAGGTCATCAAGCTTTTAGATGCAGGGATTATATATCCTATTTCTGATAGTCAGTGGGTAAGCCCAGTTCAAGTCGTACCTAAAAAGTCTGGCATCACTGTGGTGAAAAATGATCACAATGAGTTAGTCCCTACTCGAGTCCAAACGGGATGGCGAGTATGCATCGACTATAGGAAGCTTAATGCCATGACTAGGAAAGACCACTTTCCTCTACCCTTCATCGATCAAATGCTAGAACGGCTAGCTGGCCACTCCCATTACTGTTTCCTCGATGGTTATTCTGGATATAACCAAGTCCCTATCGCACGTGAGGATCAAGAGAAAACCACATTCACCTGTCCTTATGGCACTTTTGCCTATCGTCGCATGCCTTTTGGGCTATGCAATGCACTAGCTACATTCCAACGGTGTATGATGAGTATTTTCTCCGACATGGTGGAGAAATTTTTAGAAGTTTTCATGGATGATTTTTCTGTATTTGGATCCAATTTTGAGGAATGTCTACACCACTTGACACTTGTTGTAGAACGCTGTAAACAGAAAAACTTAGTTCTTAACTGGGAGAAGTGTCATTTCATGGTAGAATCAGGTATTGTTTTAGGACACATTGTGTCACAAAGGGGAATTGAGGTGGATAAGGCCAAAGTAGAATTAATTGCTAAATTGCCACCTCCCAAAACTGTTAGGGAAGTCAGATCCTTTTTAGGGCATGCGGGTTTTTACCGCCGCTTTATCAAGGATTTCAATAAATTGTCGAAACTCTTATGCGATTTGTTGGCGAAAGATGCTACTTTTAATTTTTCGCCAATTTGTATAACTGCTTTCGAAAGACTAAAGTCTGAACTAACCTCAGCACCCATCATAAGGTCCCCTGATTGGAATCTGCCATTTGAAATCATGTGTGATGCATCTGATTATGCAATAGGTGCCGTCCTAGGTCAGCGAGTGGGGAAGCTTCCCCACGTGATTCATTATGCGAGCAAAACTCTGAATGACGCCCAACTTAACTATTCTACAACTGAAAAAGAGTTGTTGGCTGTTGTCTTTGCTCTTGACAAATTTCGTCCCTATCTGATAGGATCCAAGGTCCTTATTTATTCTGATCATGCCGCCCTTAAGTACCTTCTCACAAAAAAGGATGCCAAGGCAAGACTCATTCGTTGGATCCTATTGCTTCAAGAATTTGATCTTGAAATACGAGATAAAAAGGGATCTGAAAATGTTGTAGCTGACCACTTGTCCAGATTAATTGTTGAATCATCCGGAGAATCCATGCCTGTGTCCGAGACCTTCCCTGATGAACAATTAATGATGATTTCCCATACCAATGTTTCATGGTATGCTGATGTAGTCAACTATCTAGTTACTGAACGAATGCCCCGTTCATGGACCAAACAAGAGAAATTCCGCTTTCTAGCTTGTGTAAAATGGTATTTTTGGGATGAACCATACTTGTTCAAATACTGTCCTGATCAAATCATCAGACGATGCATCCTTGAACACGATCAAAGGAATGTCCTTTTCTTTTGTCATGACCATGCTTGTGGTGGTCATTTTAGTGGAAAGAAAACTGCTGCAAAAGTTTTGCAGTGCGGATTTTATTGCCCCACACTTTTTCGAGATACGCATGACTATTGTAAATCTTGCGATCGATGTCAACGATTAGGAAAACTTTCGAGAAAGAATGAGATGCCCCTGAACCCTATCTTAATTATAGAAATTTTCGATGTTTGGGGTATTGATTTTATGGGCCCTTTTCCTATGTCGTTTGGGCATCAGTACATTCTTGTGGTAGTTGACTATGTATCAAAATGGATTGAGGCTATCGCGTGTAAGACCAATGATCACAAAGTGGTGATCAAGTTCCTTAAAGAATCTATCTTTGCTCGTTTTGGCACCCCTCGTGCTATCATTAGTGATGGGGGGAAACATTTTTGTAATAAAATCTTTAAAGCCCTTATGAGAAAGTACAACATTAATCACAAGGTCAGTACACCATATCATCCACAAACAAGTGGACAAGTCGAAATTTCCAATCGGGAGATCAAGACCATCCTTGAAAAAACTGTTCATACATCTCGGAAGGATTGGTCTCTTAGGCTAACAGATGCACTGTGGGCATATCGGATGGCTTACAAAACACCAATTGGAATGTCTCCATATAGAACTGTCTATGGCAAGGCCTGCCATTTACCTGTTGAGTTAGAGCACAAGGCCTATTGGGCTATTAAACATTTAAATTTCGATCTTGACAAAGCAGGAGAACATAGGAAGCTTCAACTCGATGAGCTTGAAGAAATTAGAAACGATGCTTACGAGTGTGCCAAGAAGTACAAAGATCGCATGAAGATCATGCATGATAAAATGATCATTCGTAAGGAATTTCACCAAGGACAAAAAGTCCTTCTATATGATTCTCGATTACATCTATTCCCTGGAAAACTTAAATCTCGCTGGACTGGCCCATACACAGTAGAGAAAGTGCACCCGCATGGTGCAGTAGTAATATGCAATACCAAGGATGGTAGGTCCTTTCAAGTCAATGGACATCGTTTAAAACCATACCTTGAGTATCTGAGTCCAGAAGTCGAGGAGACACTTCTGACCGACCCTATCTATTATGAGTAAATCGGAATTGTCTGGCTGAAGACATAAAACTTAGCGCTCTTTGGGAGGCAACCCAACATGTAAGTTTCTTTTATAAAAAAAAAAATCATCAATAAATTACTAATATGCAGGTTTGGGGGATTTTGCCCCAACTTTCAATTAACCCACCCATATCAGGTACTTCTCCTATGTCCTCTTACTGCTTTAAATTTTCTTTAACATTGAGGACAATGTTAGATTTAGGTTTGGGGGTATTTTTACGCATTTGAAATTTTATTAAAAAAAAGAAAGTTTTTAGTTAAAATTTTTGGAAAAAAAAGAAAAAGAAAAATATATATACAACACACAAGGTATATAAAATCTAAGAGCCCAATGACTAGTTGGAAGTAGTGCAAAGTGAGTTCTTTTTATTAAGTTTCTTTTAGTGAGTTGTAAGCTAATTAGTGCTTTGAATTTCACAACACATCTGGCCTGCATTTTCTAAGGTATAGGTTCGACATTGTGTTGAGAATATGATAGCAACCTCGAATCCTGATGAACCATCTTTTTCTCATCCAAAAAAAAAAATGGTGGATTTAGTCAGGTACATCGAAAAGGGCTACCTATTGTCAAAGGTCAGCGGGCTTGTGATGAGGAACCCGAGCATAGGTCCGTAGGGGAGTCTTGATGCCCGACACCTCATGCCAACTGGTGTGAGAATTGTCGACTAATTGCTCGCTACATGGAGGAATCATCACAGGAGTAAAAGTGCACAATATATACATTATTATTTCTCTTTAATGCAAAAAAAAAAATGAAAAAAAAATGTATATTGACCTTAAGAAAGACAATAGTGTGAAAGCCGTCGTTGTAAAAATTCGAGTAAACTGGAATATTACAGATAAAGCCCATGAGGTATTAAAGTAAACATCCACAGCTCTCGAAATCCTGCAAAAAAGATGATTTTGAATCAGCAAATAGGTCTTGTCCGACCAATTCTTGGAAACTACTAATATTAGCGATATTTTGGAGATCCAAAACCTTAGCTTGTGCATGGTCCAAACTTCACAGAGCACTCAAGTATAAATAAGTCTTACAACTTCCTAACGGAAAACTTAATAACTTCAACTTAAATTGCATACTAACCTAGAAATTGGGCTACTTAGTAATTAAAACCTTGTGTGCTTTTGAAATTCTTATCAGTTATGTACTTGAAATAAGACTTTCATTTCACAAACCAAATTTTATTTTGGGATTGAAGTTTGTGGGTAACTTCACTGCAAACCCTCACGAGACAACACTCGTCCACTAGGGTAACCTAGGGGTTTAAAGGCTTGTTGCACGTGCTAAGTGCAATCGTAATGCTCTACGAAAGTGAGTATTTATCTTAGTATATTTATATAATAAATAACACTTTTGCACTCTTATTTTATCATTTTCGCACTAAATTGCTAGAGACTAGCAATGAGCTGGTTGGGGGGTGTGATGAGAGCACAAAAGTACAATCGTCAGACCATTTTAATTAGTATTTTAGCTAATCATTAATAATAAAATTAACTAATTAACGTGGTATTTGTGTGCAGTAATCCAAGAAACCAATTAACATTAGGTTTGAACCCAATGCCCGGCAGCCCGAGCTCAAGTCAAGCCAGCATCTTCCAGGGCCTGCCTGACTTCATCCCGCGATACAACACAACATCGCAAGCATCTCCGTGTCCGCATCCAATGATCCAGATCAGCTCCTTCCGGCTTCAGGCCCTCTTTCAAGCCTCCCAAATAAGCAAGCTGCATCAAATCCCCCCCCCTCAAAGCAAGGCAGATCCCATCCATCCGTGCCTTCCTTCCGTGCACCCTCGGATCAGCCCCTCCTCCGCATTGATCTCCTTCCTTACGCGATCAAAATCCCAGTGGCCAACCCCTCTTCCGTGATCCCAGCGCCCCGTATCCATCTTCCACGGCGTCCTCCAAGTCACCCCGTGCGAAGAACAGGGGAGAAGAGGGGATCCCTCGCCCATCCGCCTCTTGCGCATCCCCACCTTCCGCTTCCGTGCTAGCACCGCGTCCGTGAATGGCGTCCTCCATGCGTTCCCCTCTTCCCAATCCGCAGTGCCCCAGCTGTTCACCGTCCGTGATCTTCTTCTTCAGCGTGCCAGCAATGATCGCATCCCAGAGATCTCGCGATCAGCCCAAACGCGTCTTCAGCGCGTCCCCATTGCATCTCATCCCGCCTCTGCATCCACCTCTTCCACATCAGAAGGAGGAGCAACGGTCCCCACGGATCCACGTCCTCCGATTCCAGCCAAGCTCTTCCGCGCTCATCATCCACGGATCATCGCCTCCTCCCAGCGAAGATTCTGCAATGCCCGAAGAAGGAAGTCCGCGCCTTCCTTCCGCGACCCGCCCAGCCAATCCCTACATCCGCACCGGATCTTCACCCATGATCAGCTCCCATCGATCTCGCATCCTCTCCACATGCTTGCTGATGGGATCTATATAAGAGAGGAGAAGAACAATAAGAGGGGTGTGCTCGGTGGAATCCAGGGAGTGGAAGGTGGTCGGCTGGTTTTTGGGTTCCAAAGAACAGAGGAGGGAGGAGAAGACGAGCGGGTCAAAGAGGAGAATTGTTCATGCTCTGTTTTCAAACAGAGCACATTGCTTTGTTTTGTTTTTTTTTTTATTTTTCTTCTTTTTCTTTTTCTTTTTATGTTTAGTTTTATTTTAATTAAGAGCAATGTTTTATGTTTAGTTTTATTTTAATTAAGAGCAATGTGTTATTTTTAGTTTGAATTTTAATCAAGAGCAATGTGTTATTTTTAGTTTGAATTTTAATCGAGAGCAATATGTTTTGTTTTAAGTTTTAAGAGTGTTATTTTGGTGAAGAGTTTTACTTTTAAAATTTTATTTATGATGCTGCAATTTAAAATTCTTTTATGCAATACATTAAATCTTCTTTTATGCAATTTATATTCTAGGCTTTTGATCTTCTAGCACTGTTCTTCATCCATTTTAATTTATGCCAAAGCTCTTCTTTGATTAGATAAATATATAAATGCTCTTTGAATCTAAGTACATGTCTTCTAGTTAATTTTAATTAAAAATAATTCTCCGATAGACTAGAGAATCTATCAACATCCCCGACATCATGTTTTTCTTTTGTTATTCGAAAATCGATTTCAAATCCGAGTGAACGTTTTTATTTTTAAGCAACTCCAATCGCCTCCCTGTGGATCGACCTCTTACGACCACTATTCTTCGAGTAGAACAGGTAAGAGTAAAATTAAATTAAACTTTGTTTGTCGGTTCTAACAACGATCTGTTTGGCATATTTTTAGTTAGACAGGAAAGGTCGAACATATATTTCTATGGGTTCTTCCTTTTTGTCCTGTTCTTGAGCCCTCTTCTGAATAGGGTTCTTATCGGATTCATTTTTATTTTCTTTTTCATGTTCAGGAAGTTGGACTTTATTGTCCACTTGCTTGCCAGACCTTAAAGTGGTAATTGCCTGGACTTCATAGGTCGGATTTCCATTAGAATCGATTTGATACTGACCTCTCTAACCTTGATTTTGTTGTCTACTAGGGTTAGGCACTGGTTGACTAGGTAGTTCACCTTTCTTCCTTTCCCCTAGAGAGTTTGCTATTTGGCTTAGACTAACCTCAAGTTTTGCAATCGCTTGCGCATGGAATTGGTTAGTCTGAGCTTGGGCTGTATTGGTCTGTTGTTGTTGCTTGATAAAATCTTGTTGTTGTTTCATCATATTAGCCATCATGGTTTCTAATTGTGAAGGTTGTTGTGGGATAGGGGCATTATAAGGAGGTACAGATGGAACCAATGGTTGGTTCATTTGTGATGGACCTATTCTGGAGAAGTTATTCTGAAAATCTGGTGGACCACCTTGAGGCTGAATAGGTTCATTCTACTTGTATTAGAAATTTGGGTGGAACCTATTATCAGGGTGGTAAACTGGGCTGAACGAGTTAGGAGTGGGCTTCTTAAAGGCACTTTATGAATTTAGAGCATTTGCTTGCTCGGCCTTTATGGTGGGCAGATTAGGGCAGCACTCCACTAGATGCTCCGGACTGTTACACAAGACACACAAACTATATGACTCGTGATCCACTTTCATGACGGGATTTGACTCTTTGTATGAACTCGAACTAGTGGAAACAGTGAAAGCATCAAATTTTTTACTTAAGTTGTTCATTCCAGTCACCAAATTGGACATGACATTTTTGAGTTCTGGATCTGTTTTCATTTCATAATTATCTGGTTTTCTAGATTCGAACTCATCTCTATTTACTTCCTCACCATAGCTACTCCAATTTTGGGCATTTTCAGCTAAGTCAATAAGAAATTCATAGGCTTGATCTAGGGTTTGGTTCATGAACCTATCCTTGTGCATGGACTCAATCATGTTTCTATGTGCCGGAGTTAGTCCTTTATAAAAGAAGTGGACCAGATCAGCCTTATCAAGCCCATGGTGCGGGCACTTGACCAGTAGATCATGGAATCTTTCCCAAAGTTGGAAAAATTCCTCCTCAGATTTTTCTCTAAAAGTTCTTATGGCATCCTTAATTTTTTCAGTCTTTACCATGGGATAGAACTTAGCCATGAACTTCCTAGATAGTTGTTCCCATGATGTGATGGAATTTGAAGCAAGGGAATACAGCCATGCAGCACGATCCTCTAGAGTCATGGGAAACAACCTTAATTTAATACCCTCTTCATCTAAGTTTTGATTTCTAAATGTTTGACAGATTGTCAAAAATTTATTTAGATGAATGTAGGGTTGTTCACTCTCGAACCCATGAAACTTGGGTAACATGTTTATTGTTGCAGCCCGAATCTCAAATTGGGCTGCATTATTAATTGGTAATACTATGCAAGTAGGGGGACTAGCGGATGCGGGTGCAAACAACTCATTCAAAGTTCTAATATGTTCATCCATTGTAAAGATTGACGGTTGGTTTACAGTTCGCAGGTTGTAATGAAAAGTTCTGTCAATCTCTGGATCAAATGGGGTTAACTTATCCCTTAATGACCTTCTACCATACATACATTATCAATACTTCATTATATTTGACTCCTACAATGAACGAAAACCTAAAAGAAGAGAAGGGCTAGACACAGATGACCACAACCAACACCACACAACAATTTGACCCTATTAGTCTTAGAATTAAGTGAGGTTTAGTAGCTTCTTAAATCTAGTTGCACAGAGATTTATCAGGTTAAAAAGTTTCTGAAATTCTCTCTAGATTAGACAGCTCCTAATCTCCCTTTCAGATTAAGCTTGAGCTTACCAGTTAAGCGATCCAGTAACCAGTGACCAGGAAAGTTCCGGGGTGTGTGGTGGTGCCAGAAGGGATACACCGATACCACAATACCCGTAACAGTTCTCACTGTTGTAAAACTTTTCTAGACATCATCAATTACTAAATCCTCACTGGAGTGGCTTTCGGCCGCTTCTTTCCAAGAGCCTAATTGAGCTCGAAAATCCTAAGGCCAACGTCTAATTGATTTTAATTTAATTTGGCTTAGGATATGTATGCAAGGTGGTGATTTTTGGGCTAAGGACAGGTAATGACTTTCCGACCTTATCTTTTTAATGGATTTTGCCCTTAAATTATTTTATGCAAATCTTAATACTAAATGCAGCAAATAATCAATGATTTTTTTTTTTAAGTTTATGCAATGTCATTAGGTTGTACTGATTAAATGAGCAAGCAATTTTTTTTTAATTTACTATTTTTTTTAAAAAAAAATTAAATTTTTTTTTAAAAATTTTATATAGCAATAACTTGAATGTAAACTAAACACAATCGTTATGCGTCAGTCAATCTCCGAATGTCCGTTGAATAAGCTCTGGAGATTACTCCGTAAGGAGTCCCAATAGAGGTATGATAACCTCGGGGGATTGCACCCTATCAATTACTAGCAAAAATAATAAATTTTTTTTAATTTAATTAATTTTTTTCAAAATTTTAAATTTCGAATTTCAAAATTCAGAATTCAAATTTTCAATTTAATTTTTTTTTGAATTTTAGAATTTTGAAAAAAAAATTCAATTTTTTTTTTGAATTTTAAATTTTGAATTTCAAATTTCAAAATTTAATAACTACGAAATTATTAACTAGAAATTATCAAAATAAGAAAAATTAATAAAAATAAAAATAAAAACTTACTACCGGAGTGCGTTCACTCCAGGCATCCAAAATCCAATTTGATCTTCGTGATCGTTCTTGCTTCTCGATTTGCCTCCCCCGCAACGGCGCCAAAATTTTGTTGTCCGATTCCTGTTTACCCAAAAATATGCTAAACAGATCGTTGTTAGAACCGACAAACAAAGTTTAATTTAATTTTACTCTTACCTTTTCTACTCGAAGAATAGTAGTCGTAAGAGGTCGATCCACAGGGAGGTGATTGGAGTTCCATAAAAATTAAAACGTTCACTCGGATTCAAAATCAATTTTTGAATGATAGAAGAAAAACATTACTATGAGGATGTTGAATGATTCTCTGGTCTACCAGAGAATGTTTTCTAATTGAAATTAACTACAAGACAGGTAGTCAGATTCAAAGAGCATTTATATATTTAACTAATCAAAGAAGAGCTTTGGCATAAATTAAAATGGATGAAAATAGTGCTAAGAAGATCAAAGCCTGGAACATAAATTGCATAAAAGAAAATTTAATGCATTGCATAAAAAGTAGAAATTAAACTGAACCTAGAATATGGATTGCATGAAAGGAAACCAATTGATTTCATAAAAAGAAATGATTACAACAAGTAAAAAGATTGAAGATGAAGCCTAATGCTTCTTTCTTCTATAAATAAAAATAAAATAAAAATAAGAAATTTCATTTTCTCTCCCTTTCTGTCCCACGGTGGACTTTCAACATAACATACTTTTTTTTTTCTTTCTTCTTTCCAAGAAAACAGAGCTCCCCTGTTTTCGGTTCTTTTTTTCTCTCCTCAGCCGAACACCTCCACCCTCCTTTTATAGGTTGCCCATCCTTGTTTGGCGGGTGATGGATCCCTGATGGAGGGGTAACAGTCGCGGGTGTTGGGGGATTTGCCGGGAGAAGAAGATCTTGACGCGTGATCGATGGGAACGTCGATCACGGAAGAGGAGGATGATGCGGCTGAAACGCGGAGGAGGCTGGGATTACCGGCTGCTGGGCGCGATGCTGGGAAGAGCGGATGTGAGACGCCGGGAGGAGCCAATCACGGCCGCGGTGGAGGCGCAGTGACGCGGACGAATGTGCTTCGGTTGGGACCTTGCTGAGAAGATCCTGGGGAGTTGATAAAAAACTGTATGGAAATGGCTGAAGAAGATGGCTTGCTTTGAAGACGTTGAGGATGGAAAATCCATGGAGAACATCCGTTGTTCCAGAAAGATGGCAGGGATGAAGACATGCTTAGTCGGAGGACGTCGGGGAGGTGCTGGCTACGAGTTCGGGCGTTGGCTTGGCCGGGATTGGGCAGCGGGAGGACGCACGCGAAGAAGATGACGTGCTGCCGAGGTTGGGATGCTGCGGGAGAAAGAAGAACAGTGACATCAAAACATTTCCGTAACACTGTTCATATGAATAGTATTTTCACGTAACACTATTCAGCTGAACAGTGCGTTCTCGTAACACTGTTCATATGAACAGTGCGTTCACGTAACACTGTTCATATGAATAGTGTCATCTCCAAATACTGTTTATATGAACAGTGATTTCAGCATGAATAGTATTTCCAGCTATTCTTCATGGGATTGGAGGTTAAAAAGTTCTTTTTCTTTGTGATGAAGTGAGAGTGGGAATCTCTATTCTGGAAGAGTGCGGATGCTAATCCGGAAGGGAGGGAATGCGAGGATCATTGGAAGATCGCACGCGGGCTCGGATGTTTGGGTGCTAACGTGCTCGATCAGATCATGGCAGGATTGGGCCCGCGCGGTTTGGGGCCATGATGCATCCCTCTAAACCCTACCAAATGCGTATTTATACTAACATGTGCCAAACAAAAATATAATATTAACTTAGTGATTTTATCGTTATATGTTAGCAGTAATACTAATTTAAGCAGCGTGTAGATCGCACTTTTGTGCTCTCATCAACGACCTCTTCTGTTTTTCCAGGTGGGGTCGACTCGAGCTCTGAAGGGGTCGACTCGCTGGGCGTATCAGGGGATGAAGCTCTTTGTCGACTCAGCCGGTGTTGACCTGTGAAGCTCTAGGGTCGACTCGGATGGACTTTGGAGACGACTCGAATGGAGAGGAGTCGACTCGAGATCAGGAAGGTCGACTCTTTCTAAAAATCCTAGAACTCGCGGACAAGCTGAATTCGAGGGATTCGATCCGGAAGTGGATTTTCAATGAAAAGTGATGGGATTTGGATCGTGGGACATGTGGGAGAATGGCTAGATGATGATGGAATATCAGCACCATCCATTTCGATCCTATCTCACTCGCATGAACTATCTATTGTTTGAATTTTGAATTCAAACAAGATAAGATCTATCTTGTTACAACCAACCCCTTCATGCGCCAACAAGATACCAGATTTCTATTTGAATTTCGAATTCAAATGATCAGATGGCGTGCCTTTAAAAGGAAGAGTTCCAAGTGTCGCCATGACCATGAAACAATGAAAATTTGGCCTTTTCGTTTTGCTGACTTCCATCTCCTCTAAGTCCATCTCACCATAGCTGATAGGGATCTCTGATAAAAGCCTTTAGATCAGATCTAAGTCCTCTTCAATCCCTACTAACCATTCCTCCAAATTCTTCCAAGAAGGCGAATCAAAAGTTGATAGCGTCGGAAAGATCAAAATTCAACAAAGGAAGATCCTACGCAAGCTAGCACTTCCGCGGGATTGGATCACTCCAGGAGCTTCGCGGGGATTACTCGTAGAGGCTAGACGAGTGTGTGGCTACGAAGCTCGAGCATCGGATCCATTACTTTCAGATTTCATAAAGGTATGAATCTAGATCCAAAGATATCTTTTATAGGTTCCAATCCCCCAGGGTTAAACCTCTTTTGGGTCTCTTCACAGAGTAATCTTTAGAGTCTATTTGATGGGCATTCGAAGATTAGTTGGGTGTTAGATTAATTGAGTTTAGAACTTAATTAATAATCTCATTTCAGATCTGAAATTAATTATGCAATGATTTTAGCATAATCATTTAAACGATCCCGACATATTGATCATGAATACTTGTAGTAGTACATTGAAATTTGATTTCTTATGCATGCTAGAATTAAAATATTTAATTCGATTTTTTCGTTGCAAATTTCAAAATTAAAAAAACTACGTATAGCTTGATCCCCCTTGTGAAGGGGTACGTAGGCAACCCGAACAGGTACAGCCATTGATTTTGAAAAAGTTTTAAATTTCAGCATGCTATCACTGCTAGCATCATAGGATCGCTTTCATCAACCATATCCTAGTTAAGTGCTAGAATTTTTTGTTCCTCAAGGATGTATTGAACCTTTTGGTGCTAAATATTATAATTGTCACCGTTTAGCTTATCACTCTTGTTCAACTCAGCCACGATATTCTTGGATGAAGATACCATATTCACAATTACTATATAGAGACACAGTATACACAATAAATACTAGCACAAAAAGAATTACATGGCACACATATTTATCTATAGTTAGCAAAAAATGAACAAAATTGTTGATAACCTAACATAAGATAGAACCAAAAGTTGGCTATTCTCTCAATCATCTTCCATGTTCGAATGTTGAATTATCATTTATTTAGAACTATTTGCATGAACAACTTAAGTTCTAGGTGAGAACTTTCTTTAAATTCTACCAACTTTGGAACTCCCACTCATTCATATATTTGAGCATATTATTATAGCAATAAAAACAAATGTAAACTAAAAGATACATGACATGTCATAAATAATTTACAAATTAAATTCTTACATAGTCATATACACAGGAGACTATTTAAGAAAGTAGGAACAAATTTTAAGACACATTCTTTACAATCACATAAAGCATTATTTCAAAGTATAATGCCTACTAAGTCTTCCATGCTCTTGATATAACAATCTATTCCCTTTGTCGAAAAGAAACAACTTTACAATGATGCACTAGAAGATTTAGAAATTGATACAATATTACGGTTCGCCTAATCCTAGATAATATAAAATGCTTCTAAGCCAACTCAAGCTCACAAGTTATTTTGTAGAAAGTTTGAACTTCTCCCTTCCAATATTTTTCTCATAAAGTGAGTACTACAGTTCCCATACTGTTGGTAGGAAATTGAGAAGAGTAATAATTTGTTTTCAAATAGGGACATCGATGCCATGACAACTAAAAGATCTTATTAAATTGTCTAATCATTCTATGTGAATTTGCATGGTGTATTTAAGATTCATCTTATAATTTCTAAATTCTTCAAAAATAATATCCGTTTCTTCACTTATTTTTCACTGTATATGCACGGGAGCAAGAACATTATACAAATAAGCATGTTGTACCTTATACTAGTGTTATAACATTTAACAATGAAACTCATTCACAAAAAAATATTCTCCTTTAAATATTTTTCAATTTTTAATTTTATATATTTTTAATTATTTTTTATCTCTCCCCTTTTTTTGAAAAAATAATATCCCAAAAAAAATTGCTAGCTGTGCGAACGCGCGGCCGCGCGCCATGTGGGCATGCAGGACCCAGCCGCGCAACTGTCCCATGCGGATGCGCAGCAGGCGTATGCCATGTGGATGCGTAGGATGTGCGCCACGTGGACTCCGTTGTGGGGCCATTGACAAATGCTGATGCGCAGTCAGACGCACTTTCGAGCGTGCCGCGCCTTGCGCAGTCCATGGACCAAGTTGAGCACGGTCTATAGACCGGAAGGACCGGGTCTATAGACCCTGCGAGCATGGTCCGACTGGAGTTCTCCCTTCTTTTTGTTTAACGGAAGTCGATGCGCATCACGTGGAATGCACGTGCGAGGTCGAGGGCATCCCCTAGGTCAAGCATATTTTATGAAGAATTTCTGTAAGCTATGACTTTTACTATAAAGCTCCAAAATTAACATATTATATAGCGTTGAAAAGATTATTCTATGAACTTTGCAAGGTACCAAGATTAGAACATAAAAATCATTGCATGAAAATATATATTTAAACAAAATTTTTGGTTTGTAATGTAGGGACTGAAATATCTTTCACTACAAGGAATGTTTGGCCATGAGCTTTTCCATATTTAAATAAATTATAGGTGTACATTCCCCTACAAAATCTCGGCCTAACTCAAGATATAGAAAAAGTTGTCATTATCAAGGTTTCAAGGTACTTTGGTTTGCAAAATAAGAGAATAAAAAGTATTGCAATCAAATAGAGATTTTTCTTGCATATCATAAAACAAATAAAGGCCACGTATTCAACCAACATTACTCTAATACCAATGATAACATAAGAATACTAAATAGAATTTCAAGTTTCATGAATTATCTTGAAAGAGTGCAAAAGTGAAACTCCAAGGATCCGAGGGGTTGAGAAGGTTGTTCAACATAACCTCGTCAACAATATAATCATTTTAAAATACACTTTTTACATCCATTTAAAATATTTTGAAGTTCATGGAACATGCAAAAGCAAGTGAGAGTCTAATTGCTTCTAATCGTGCTAGAGGTGCAAAATTTCATCAAAATCAATACCTTTTTTTTGATCATAATCTTGTGCAACTAATCTAGCTTTATTTCTTACAACATTATCATTTTCATCTAACTTATTTCTAAATACCCATTTAGTTCCAGTTATAGGATGATCTATGGGTCATTTAACTTAATTTTCTTCTCTAATTTATGATCTTGATTTTGAATAGCAGTGCAATCATCCAAACAAGAAAAGTTGATTGTGGGATTTTATACTTGAATACTTTATTGAGGTAAAACCCTAACCTTCCCTTCTATTTAATTTTGGTAATTAGTTTGGATTAGGGTAGGTTATGAAAAAGGAAATAGGGTTAGTGGATAGAAAGGATCCCCAAATAATGGGCTAGGCTTGCGGACATGTGCCTAGATTTGGGATCTAGCATCTAAAGGTAGAGCCATTCATTTACAGATCTAGGGTCACTACCCTTGATCAGGAAGGATCTTAGGTCATAGAGCCTTGAGAGGGTCTCGTAGCCTAGTGGGACGCTTCACATTCCTAGAAGTGAAGAAAGATTGAACGTAGGAGTTGGACTTAAGTGTTTTTAAGGGAAGTCTAATGATTTAGTGTATTTGTTTTAGGTCATGTTTAATCTGGTTGAGATGAAATTTCTTGACCTCATAAATCTAGATCAATAAGTATCTATACCATCTTAGCATTTTCACTATTCATTTTATATGATATTATTTGAAACTTTATTCTACCTAGTTTTTAAAGATATGTTTGTAAATAGCTATAATAATAGTTCACGATATCAAATTTATGAAATTGTTTGTACAAATTTCATATTTGAAATTTGCTATTATGTTTACCCTTCATAAAGAATAGATTTTAAAAAATGGATCAAGCATGAAATACTTGATTTAAGCATGATGCTGGATTTCTTTTATGCACCAAGAGAGACATGTTGGTTGATTTTTCCTAATCAAAATATATGAAATGGTTTGTCAAATTTTGTTTAAATGCTCATGGATATTGGAACTTTTATGTTTGTTAAGGAGTGACAAACCAGTTTTGGAATGGATATAATGTTTATCCTCTAGTCTCACTATTAGTAGAGCCTGACCAGTGGGGCTGATCATTCGCAATGTTTATTAAGAAAATTATATATTTCGGGCCCAGACTATCGGTAGATCACTCACAAGCATATGCTCAGAGCTTGTTCTTTTGACCTAGCCGGTGGAGCTGATTACTAGCAAATCATGTATCCAGGAACTAGTCACTTTTAGGTCTTATCACAAGACTAGTTATTGAAAATTATATAAAGAGGGATTTTCTCACTATGATGCATTAAATATAGTTTCTGTCCTAGTATCTTGAAAGGTGAATCATTAAGTATATAAACTTTTTCATACATCTGAGGAACTCCTTCCTAAAATCTTCTTATTTACTTTCTTATATAATGATAATGATATCTATATTTATCTAAATATTTCTTTGTATATTATATTGATTGATCCAACTAGAGGTGTATATGTAACTTACTGGGTTGTTGGCTCACTATTCATTTTCTTATCCTTTTTCCAAATACTTGGGATAGTGCAAACTAAGTTTGAGCAATGTGTTGAATAGATTAGGGTCTAGTTGTGGTCATTGCTTTTGAAATATTTAGTAATTATTTGATCAAGGATTATGTATTATTTGGTAATGCCTTGAAGACAATGTTAATGGAAATTCTTGGGTGTTTGACTTTGATGATTTTTTGGATCATTAAAGTTTAGTTATTTGAATTATTTGATAGTATGAGCAAATGCTCTAATTGCCATTGCTTGTTCATTATCACATGGAGAATCTATTTTGAAATTAAATAACCTCTAGGTGGTTTGCTTGTCTTATGGTGCCAAATTCTATCAGATGTGCAGCTAGTTGTCGTGTGATCAACTTGTGCCGGTGGGTTGAGGCATGACAAATAATTTGTATCAAGACATTGGTTTTAGATCCTTAGGATTTAGTAGGTAGTATTTAGGGTGTTATGGGATGCTTTGAAAATTTTCCTTATTTAAAAGATTTTGAATATTTTGGTGTTAGGGAATGTTTAGTTAAATCATGAATGTTAAATTCTATTTTGATGGATATATGTTGTGATGACCCAACCTTGAACCTGGAAATTGGCAAACCCTACTAAAGGATTCTCGCATGGCTAACACGCGCCATGCTTCTAGCACTTCCCATGCAGGTGGCACATCTCGTACTGCTAGTGTTTCTTGGATGGTCGACAATCTATAAACTATGAGATTCGTAAGCTGGGAGGTTAGCTCTTTCACCAGCAAGACAACACCCTCAGCACTCTAGAGTTAGTGTTGCCCAAAAAGACAACCCAAGAGGGGGAGGGGGGTGAATTGGGTTTTAAGTAATTATTGCAAATAAAAACTTAATGAGTAACTAATTAAACCTTATTGCAAGTGGATTAATTAGTTTACTATATGCAGTGCATGAAGGGAATGGAAGAGATAATGAAACAATCACAAACACAAGAGATTTTATAGTGGTTCAGAGCTAACCCTTGCTCCTACGTCCACTCTCCAAGCTTCACTTGGGAGTTCACTATAATCCCTCGGATTACAGCCGGTTGTTTTACAAGCTCACAACCCAACTTGTTATTTTACGAGATCACAACGAACTCTGTCGGTTTTCATAGGCTCACCGACTAGAACCACCCGATTGTTTTTCCGGGATCACAATCAAACCCTTACACGTTGGTTTTACCCTCGGCTCACCAACCAACCTTAACACCCTTTATTCAATCCCCTGATTGAATCAAGTAAGAAAAGCAGTTTGAAAAGAGTACAAGGATAGCTTCTTGAAAAGCAAATATAAGCAATATGAATAAAGAAGAGTTAGAAGCCCTCAAACAGATTTTTGGATGTGAAGTAAGGGGCTTCTCGAACTCTGCAACTCCTCTTGAGTGTGCTGAAGATTTGCTGTCAGAAGGGGAGCCTCGAATGCGAGGAAGACGTTTGGAGGATGGACTTCAATGCACTTCTTCCTTCTTTCTCTTGTATTTACTCTTGAGTAGCTTTAGTAGGTGGAAAATCCCTTTTGCTTTGAATGGAGTCTCTCTCTTCATGTCTATTACTATTTACTTTGGCTATTTAAGCAATCCCCATCGAAAACTAGCCGTTAGACACACTTTTAGAGCCGTTTTGCACAATCTGCAACTCCTAACACAGTGCCCGTTGGGATCGAAGTCGACTCGCTCGATCTAGAGTCGACTCGCCTGTTGCTGGAGTCGACTCATGCTTTACTGGAGATGACTCACCCACTGTTCAAGATTTGAAATAAAGTGTTGTTTCGTTCTGAAGTCGACTCGGCCAAACTTGGAGTCGACTCGTCAATATCCGGAAATGACTCTGCCTTCTGGAGACGACTCATTTTCAGGAATCCAAAGGTCTTTCTTTCGGGTTTACTTCCTCGAGTCGACTCGGATTCTCTTGGAGTCGACTCGGCTCTCAGAGCCTGAATACTGGTCTTCTGTCTTTGGAGTTGAACTACCTCGGAGTCGACTCGGACTTTGCTGGAGTCGACTCGGTTCTCAGACACCGAAGTTGGCTCTCTGACTTTTAGTCTTGCATTCCTCTGAGAGTCGACTCTTGCCTTTTTGGAGTCGACTCGCCAACCGTTGGAGTCGACTCGAGTTCTTCTGGAGTCGACTCGGCTCTCAGAGTCCAAAAACAACTTCTCTGTCTTTCTGTCTGTTACTCCTTGGAGTCGACTCGGAACTATCGGGGGTCGACTCGGCAAGCATCGGAGTCGACTCGAATTCTTCAGGAGTCGACTCGGTGACAGGGTCTGAGATTCATCTTTCTGTCCTGCTGTCTGTTCTCAGTCGGAGTCGACTCGTCGTGTGCCGGAGTCGACTCGAGCCTGTGCCAGAACATCTGAAACACTTGGAGTCGACTCGAAATCCTCCGGAGTCGACTCGAGTTTCAGCCTTTGACTTAAGTTGTTTTCCACATGCACTCAAAAGAGGATTCTTACAAATTTTGCCTGATATACTGGATTGAATTCATTAGTATAACATAAAATATACTCAATGGCTTTGTGCTCATCAAAATCAAATAGGGTTATAATCAATCACTCCACAATCTCCCCCTTTTTGATGATGACAAAACATTGAATATCTTTGAAGTGAATTGCTCAAACATTCAGTAAAAATTTTGAAATGAATTCAAATGTCTGGTTATTTTAATCTATCCAGAATTGAAAGGTATGGATCAGTAAATCCTGAAATTAAAGCTCCCCCTTTCATTTGGAATTATATAAGCCTTCATATCATGCAATCAATTGTTTGGCTTATATGAAGTTAATGATTTCGCTTTCTTAAGATTTCAGATTCTCCCCCTCAACATATGCATTCAATTTTGTTTAAATTTTTGAATTTTCTTTTAATGTCTTGAATCTTTTTTTTGCTTAAATTCTTACTTTCAGAGGAAAAATCTGACACTTTGTTCTTGAGTATGATTCAACTAATCTCCGACTATCCTTTGAATAGATTCTGGACATTACTCCTTAAGGAGCCCCAACAGAGAGATAATGAGCCTCGAGGTATCGAATCCACTTAGAACAAATTACATTTTGCTTTAAGAATTTTTTCTTTTTTTTGTGATTCCCTTTATATTCAATTCAACATATTTTCTCTCCCTTTTTGTCATCATAGCAAAAAGAAGCGCAGAACATAGAAAAGTATTGCACAGTTTTGTAAGAAAGTATCTACTCATTGTATTGATGCTAATTTGAGTACAATTGTAGAGAAAAATACAAGTATAGAGCAAATACATCATAAGATAGAAAACAAAGCTACTCTAGGGTTTCTTTGTAGTGGACGATGTGGCTCCTGATCTAAGTCTATTCATTTGCATGACTAAGCTTATCCCCTCAGATACGTTCCCTAGCTGTGCGATGATCTCCGGGGTGAGTCTAGACTGTGTCGAGGAAATCTCGTCCACTTTTTCCTGGATGGTATCAAGCTTGAAGATCAACGCATTAGCTAGCCGCTCTACACCCTGACTCTGGTTGCCTAACTCATGTCTGATGCTGTCTCGCATCTTCCTTGTGTCGTCCTTGACGTCACTTATGTTCTAGTATTGAGCTTGAACTAGGCTTCGAATATTGAATATTTCCTCCTTTAGGTTTGCAACCATCTCTGTCACGGCTGCTAAGGAGGGAACTATATCGGTGGAGGGAGCAGTCTGAGGATCTCGTAGCTCCCTCAGCAGATCATCCCTCAGCTCCCTCACTATCTCCTGCCGCAACTCCCGAAGTTGCTCAGAAGATATTCTAACTTCCAGGGGCTGCTGCTGAGAGGGTGGGGCAGTGGAGGTGGAGGGCTCAGTATGTGTAGGACCAGAGGTAGAAGGATAGGTGGGAAGATCAGTATAGTGCTCCTGGTCATGGTCAGGGCTAGGGGAGTGATGAGTGGTAGGGTCAGATGGTGTGGAAGTGGATGGTTTCCGAACCCAGACTCCCCCGACCTTGTGGAATCCCATCCGATGAAAGGTCCCCTCACCCATGCGATCTGTAAAACGCAGTGAGCGAGAGGGTTCCCCCTCAGGGATAGGGACCTCTAACTCCCTAAAAATGAGAGTGAATAGCATACCGTAAGGGAGACTCAACCTAGGTTTGTCTAGGGGTTCACAAAGGTATTTGTAGATGAGTTTAGGAAAGTTGATGGGAGTGTCTTGGAGGAGGTAGAACATCAAGGCTAGGTCTCTCTCTGAAATGAAGTCAAACCTACCAGTCTTTGGGAAGAGAGTCCTAGAGATGACACTAAGGAGAAGCCGCATTTCAGCCGAAAGCTGATTTGCGAACACCTCCTCTATGGGGGACAGAGGTGGACTCCCTAAGATGGCCGTAAGGGCCTCTGTCCTATCGGAGGGGTGTGTGGGAACAATCCCCTCACTCGAGAGATGGAGGACTCGAGCAATGAAATCCTCCGAGATGAAAATAGGGACACCCATAACAGTTCCCTGAATACCCCCGCTAACCCGTGCGACAGTACCATAGAATTTCCTAACTAACCCTGGATAGGTAGGGAGGTCAAGTGTGCAAAAAGCCTCTAAACCCTGGGTCCTAAGGTGATGCCCTAGGTTGAACCCTTCCCGAGAGAGGAAGTCAAAGTTGACTTGCCTCCCGGTAGAGACAACCTTCCCGGCGCATGAGCGCGAGGGAACCGGCCTAGGCGGGGAAGGAACCGGAGGTGGTGGCCTCGCCGGTTCGTTCCGAGCCTTGGACCGTCGCTCGGCCCCACTCGCGGAGGAGGGTCTCTTTCGGCTCGGGACAATGACCTTCCTAGGCATTTTTGACCTAAAAACGGGGAAGGACACGGAAAATAGGGAGAAACCTCGACGGAGATGACCTAAAGTGGGTCGGAGACGAGGTCGGAGACGGCTCTAGGGTTTTTGAACAGTGGCGGCTGAAAATAGAAGTAAAAAGGAAAGCATTCCGCTTAGGGTTAAAAGTCGGATTTCCGACCTCGAGTCGACTCCGGTATGTCGCGAGTCGACTCGAACTCGAGTCGACTCCCAAATATGCGCGAGTCGACTCCCCCATGAGCCGACTCTAAAATGTATCCGAGTCGACTCAAACTCTGGCACACAACCAAAAATCTTGTTATTTTCGTGCCAAAAGAAAGAGTTATGGACTTATCTAGGATTTAAGAACTGATTTGATGATCATAGATAAGAAATCCTATGTCCAACATAAACTAATCCTCAAAATCAATGAACTAGAGGAGAGTATCACTAGAATGGATCAATCACTCCTAACCCTCTTCTAAGTATGCAAAATCGATCTTCACTCAAAGGTTTTATGAAGATATCAGCAAGTTGATCATTAGTGCAAACAAATTGAAGTGTCACATCACCATTCAGTACATGATCTCTTATGAAGTGATGTCTTATCTCAATGTGTTTAGTTCTTGAATGCTGAATTGGATTTTTAGTTAGATTAATGGCTCTTGTATTATCATAGTTAATGAGAATTTTATCTTGTTTAATGCCATAATCTTCAAGTTGTTGTTTAATCCACAAAATTTGAGCACAACAACTCTCGGCAGCAACATATTCGGCTTCAGCCGTAGATAGTGCAACCGAGTTTTGTTTCTTGCTAAACCAAGAGATTAAGTTTTCTCCTAAGAATTGATATGATCCGCTGGTGCTTTTTCTATCAAGTTTGCAACCAGCGAAGTCTGAATCAGTGTACCCTATTAAGTTTATGCTCGAATGTTTAGAGTACCATAAACCTATGGTTTTTGTTCCTATTAGGTATTTAAAGATTCTCTTAACAGCAATTAAGTGTGATTCCTTAGGATTAGATTGATATCTAGCACACATGCATACACTAAACATGATATCAGGTCTACTTGCAGTAAGATATAATAAAGATCCTATCATACCTCTATACATCTTTTGATCTACTGATTTACCTGATTCATCTTTGTCTAGTTTGCATGATGAACTCATGGGTGTGCTGATTGACTTGTTTCCTTCCATATCAAACTTCTTAAGCATCTCCTTGATGTATTTTGCTTGACAGATGAAGATGCCTTCTTTAAATTGTTTGATTTGGAGCCCAAGAAAATAGTTCAGCTCTCCCATCATGCTCATTTCAAATTCACTCTGCATTAGGTCAGCAAATTCTTCGCAGAGGCGATTGTTAGTAGCACCGAAAATAATATCATCTATATAAATCTGAACTACTAACATATCTTTATTTTTCTTCTTTAAAAACAGTGTTGTATCAACGTTCCCTCTAGAGAATTCGTGATCTAACAGAAATTTGCTAAGTCTTTCATACCATGCTCTAGGAGCTTGTTTCAAACCATAAAGTGCATTGTTTAGTTTATAAACATGATTGGGGTATTGATGATTTTCAAAACCAGGAGGTTGTTCTACATACACCTCCTCATTAATATACCCATTCAAAAAGGCACTTTTTACATCCATTTGAAATAATTTGAAATCTTTAGAGCATGCAAATGCTAGTAACAATCTAATTGCTTCAAGTCTAGCTACAGGAGCAAAAGTTTCATCAAAGTCTATACCTTCTTCTTGATTATACCCCTTTGCTACTAGTCTAGCCTTGTTCCTAATCACGATTCCATTTTCATCAAGTTTATTTTTATATATCCATTTAGTTCCTATTATTGAGTATTCAGTGGGTCGTTCAACTAGGTTCCATACTTTGTTTCTAGTGAATTGGTTTAGCTCTTCTTGCATTGCATTTATCCAATTAACATCATTTTCAGCTTCTTCTATGTTTTTAGGTTCAAAGTGTGAGACAAATGCTAGATGATTATTTAAGTTCCTAAGAGATGCTCTAGTTCTAACAGGTTGAGAAGGATCATCTAAAATTAATTCCTTAGGATGACCATGAGCATACCTCCAAGCCCTAGTCAGCCCATAATCAACAATTACCTCTTGGCTTATTGATACTTCTCCAATTTGCTTTGGTTCATCTTCTTGTAATGTCATCTCATCAATCTTTTCTTCAAGAATTTCTGCATCATCATCAAGAGCTACTTTCTTGCTAGAAGAGATACCATTAGTATCATCAAAAACAACATGTATAGACTCTTCAATAACAAGGGTTCTTTTGTTAAAGACTCTATAAGCTTTACTTGATGTAGAATATCCCAAAAAGATACCTTCATCAGATTTAGAGTCAAATTTACCTAAGTTATCTTTGCCATTATTATGAATGAAACACCTACATCCAAAAATATGAAAATAGTTTGCTTTGGGCTTTCTATTTCTCCAAAGTTCATAAGGTGTTTTCTTTATAATGGATCTCAATAAAACTCTATTTAATATATGACATGATGTATTAATGGCTTCTTCCCAAAAGTACTTAGGGAGGTTACTTTCACACAACATGGTTCTAGCCATTTTCTCTAGAGTTCTATTCTTTCTTTCTACAACTCCATTTTGTTGTGGTGTCCTAGGTGCAGAGAAATTATGAGATATCCCCTTTTTACTACAAAACTCGTCAAATAGATAATTTTCAAATTCCGTTCCATGATCACTCCTAATAGCTACAATTGAAGCATTTCTTGAATTAGCAACTTCCTTATGAAATTTCTTAAATACTGAAAATGTTTCATCTTTATGAGCTAAGAACATGACCCATGTGTATCTAGAAAAATCATCTACAATGACAAGGCCATACTTGTTTCCACCAAGACTTGTGGTTCTAGTTGGTCCAAATAGATCCATGTGTAGTAGTTCAAGGGGTCTAGTAGTAGTGACAGAGTTTATGGATTTAAAAGAACTCCTAGATTGTTTGCCATATTGACATGCTTCACAAATTTTATTTTTCTCAAATTTTAGTTTTGGCAAACCTATTACAGAATCTCTTTTAACTAGTTTTGATATTGTATCCATACTTGCATGACCTAACTTACGGTGCCATAACCAACTTTTATCATTAACCTTAGTATCACTAGCTACTAAGCAAGGGTTATTTTTGGCAAGATCTTCAAGATCTACTACGTACACATTTCCACGTCTTATTCCTTTGAATACTAAGCTATTGTCAATTGAGTTGGTTATGATGCATAGGGTTGGCTTAAACAGAACATCAAAACCCCTATCACATAATTGACTTATGCTAAGTAAGTTATGCTTGAGACCATCTACAAATCGTACATTATCAACAAAGGTTGAGGAGGTGATTTGTACTGTACCTATACCAACGATGTGACCTTGGTTATTGTCTCCAAATATCACTGCACCTCCCTTTTTAGGCTCTAGGGTGAAGAATTGTTCCTTGTCACCCGTCATGTGTCTTGAGCAGCCACTATCCAAGTACCAACAGTTTTTGTCGACTTTGGCTGCAAGACACTCCTATACAAGGAAATCATACAATTTTAGGTACCCAAGTTTTCTTGGGTCCTTCAAGGTTAGTAAAGTTGGTTCCTTTTGGAACCCAAACCTTTTTAATTTTTCTTTTAGCTCCTAATTTCCTATGGTCACACACATTAGCTTTATGTCCTATTTTTCCACAGCAAAAACAGGTTATATTCTTAATTTTACTTTTTCCTGTTTTCACAAAAAAGGTACTAAGGAGTTTTTGCTTATTCTTAGGTTTATACCCTAAACCAGTTTTATTAAACACAGCTCGTTGATTATTAAGTATCATTTCCAATTTTTCAGAATTATATGTAAACTTTTCAACAAAAGGTTTGTATTTTTCAAGTTCTTTTGTTAGCTTTTGTTTTTCTGTTTTTAGTGTGTTTAAGTCTTTTGTGAGATTATCTCTTATAGTTTGTTTATCGTTTTTAAGTTCTGAAATTTCCTTGGTTAGTTTTTCGTTATCTTTAATTAAGGTATTAGTTTTTTGAATTAACATTTGGTTGCTTGTTTTAAGTTCTAAATTTTCTTTAATGATAAAATCCTTATTCTTAATTAATTTATCATATTTATGGAAGTGAGATTGATTGGTTAGTTTTAGCTCTTTATTCTTAAGATTTATTGTCTTATATTCATCCATTAATTCATTAAACGCATCATACAATTCATCAAAGGTAAAATCTAAATGCGTTTCAGATGTTACCTCATTTTCATTCGCCATGAAGCAGAAGTTGGCCTTTTCCTCTTGTTCCTCATCCGATAATGATGATGATAAATCGGAGTCCGACAAAGTGGAGACGAAAACTTTCTTTTTCTTATATTTGCTGCCCTTCTTAAGCAAGGGACAGTCAACTCTGAAATGTCCCGGCTTCTTGCATTCATAGCATCCGATTTCTTCATTTTCCCTTTCCTTACCTTTATCCTTGTTGTAGGAACTTGAGGGACCTCTCCTCTGATGAAAGGACTTCTTCCGGTTGATGAATTTTCTGAACTTTCGCACGAGAAGAGCCTCATCATCATCTCCCTCATTATCTTCTTCTTCGCTGCTGCTACTGCAAGATAAATCCTTGTTAGAAGAAGTAGATTTGAGGGCTATTACCTTTTTCTTATGAGAGGATTCTTCTTCGCTGTGTTGTTTCATTGTGAGCTCGTGCGTCATCAGGGATCCAAGAAGCTCCTCAAGTGGAAGCTTGTTCAAGTCCTTGGCTTCTTGGATTGCCGTTACCTTGGCCTCCCATGACCTTGGCAAACATCGAAGAATTTTTCTGACAAGGTCACTGTTAGTATATTTTTGCCAAGGCTTTTTAGGCCATTGACAATATCAGTAAATCTAGTAAACATGCAAGTGATAGTTTCATTAGATTCCATCTTAAATAGTTCATATTTATGAACTAGAATGTTTATTTTAGATTCTTTTACTTGATTCGTGCCCTCGTGGGTCACTTCAAGTCTATCCCATATCTCTTTTGCAGAATTGCAGGTAGAGACTCTATTGAATTCATTACGGTCTAAGGCACAATAAAGCACATTCATGGCTTTGGCATTTAGTTGTGCCTTTCTAATATCATTGTCATCCCAATCTTTTTCAAGTTTGGGTATAGTAACACCCTCTACAAAAATTGATGGGATGTATGGTCCATTAACTATGGTGCTCCAAATCTTATAGTCTTGAGCTTGGATAAATATCCTCATCCTAGCCTTCCAATAGGAGTAGTCGGTTCCGTTGACGAATGGAGGTCTATGGGTGGATTGCCCCTCAATATGAGAAGATCCAAATGGGGTTGTCATTTTGATCTTTTACTTTTTTGATAGAAGAGTTCCGGCTCTGATACCACTTGTTGCCCAAAAAGACAACCCAAGAAGGGGGGGTGAATTGGGTTTTAAGTAATTATTGCAAATAAAAACTTAATGAGTAACTAATTAAACCTTATTGCAAGTGGATTAATTAGTTTACTATATGCAGTGCATGAAGGAAATGGAAGAGACAATGAAACAATCACAAACACAAGAGATTTTATAGTGGTTCGGAGCTAACCCTTGCTCCTACGTCCACTCCCCAAGCTTCACTTGAAAGTTCACTATAATCCCTCGGATTACAGCCGGTTGTTTTACAAGCTCACAACCCAACTTGTTGTTTTACGAGATCACAACGAACTCAGTCGGTTTTCACAGGCTCACCGACTAGAACCACCCGATTGTTTTTCCGGGATCACAATCAAACCCTTACATGTTGGTTTTACCCTCGGCTCACCAACCAACCTTAACAACCTTGATTCAATCCCCTGATTGAATCAAGTAAGAAAAGCAGTTTGAAAAGAGTACAAGGATAGCTTCTTGAAAAGCAAATATAAGCAATATGAATAAAGAAGAGTTAGAAGCCCTCAAACAGATTTTTGGATGTGAAGTAAGGGGCTTCTCGAACTCTGCAACTCCTTTTGAGTGTGCTGAAGATTTGCTGTTAGAAGGGGAGCCTCGAATGCGAGGAAGACGTTTGGAGGATGGACTTCAATGCACTTCTTCCTTCTTTCTCTTGTATTTACTCTTGAGTGGCTTTGGTAGGTAAAAAATCCCTTTTGCTTTGAATGGAGTCTCTCTCTTCATGTCTATTACTGTTCACTTTGGCTATTTAAGCAATCCCCATCGAAAACTAGCCGTTAGACACACTTTTAGAGCCGTTCTGCACAATCTGCAACTCCTGACACAGTGTCCGTTGGGATCGGAGTCGACTCGCTCGATCTAGAGTCGACTCGCCTGTTGCTGGAGTCGACTCATGCTTTACTGGAGACGACTCGCCCACTGTTCAAGATTTTAAATAAAGTGCTGTTTCGTTCTGGAGTCGACTTGGCCAAACTTGGAGTCGACTCGCCAATATCCGGAAATGACTCTGCCTTCTGGAGACGACTCATTTTCAGGAATCCAAAGGTCTTTCTTTCGGGTTTACTTCCTCGAGTCGACTCGGATTCTCTTGGAGTCGACTCGGCTCTCAGAGCCTGAATACTGGTCTTCTGTCTTTGGAGTTGAACTACCTCGGAGTCGCCTCGGACTTTGCTGGAGTCGACTCGGCTCTCAGACACCGAAGTTGGCTCTCTGACTTTTAGTCTTGCATTCCTCTGAGAGTCGACTCTTGCCTTTTTGGAGTCGACTCGCCAACCGTTGGAGTCGACTCGAGTTCTTCTGGAGTCGACTCGGCTCTCAGAGTCCAAAAACAACTTCTCTGTCTTTCTGTCTGTTACTCCTTGGAGTCGACTCGGAACTATCGGGGGTCGACTCGGCAAGCATCGGAGTCGACTCGGTGACAGGGTCTGAAATTTATCTTTCTGTCCTGCTGTCTGTTCTCAGTCGGAGTCGACTCGTCGTGTGCCGGAGTCGACTCGAGCCTATGCCAGAACAACTGAAACACTTGGTGTCAACTCGAAATCCTCCGGAGTCGACTCGAGTTTCAGCCTTTGACTTAAGTTGTTTTCCACATGCACTCAAAAGAGGATTCTTACAAATTTTGCCTGATATACTGGATTGAATTCATTAGTATAACATAAAATATACTCAATGGCTTTGTGCTCATCAAAATCAAATAGGGTTATAATCAATCACTCCACAGTTAGTAAAGGACCTAGTGGTGTTTAAGGCTAGGAAATAAATTTGGTGGAGGCCTTGACTAGATTCGTACAACAAGTACAGTAGAAGAGATAGCTAAGAATTGAGGTTGGCTAATCATCAAGGATAGAACTAGGGATCACTAAGTTCAAAGCTACATTTGAGGGATCTCTTAAGCCTAATAAACTACTAAAATGGTTAAAGGAAATGGAGAAGGCCTTCGCCACCTCAGATTGCATTGAACAGGAGAAGGTCTGCTTCGCCTCCTATCAACTGCATGGTGAGGCTAACAAGTGGCGGAAAGTTCTTTATTTGCAAAGTTATCATTATTAATATCCCTACAATTCTAGGGTGTTTATATTGGGTTGATAACGCTTTATATTATGAAGATATTTGTGTTAGGATCTGTCATATGCCGCTGAAAATTCAAAAATTTTCAGATATGCAGCGGAAAGACATGTGCATATCTCGTTCATCGTACGAACGTATTTTAAAACCATTTATAGATAGATTAGGATTAAATTCTTATTAATCATTTTAAAATTATGATTAAGAAGATCAGATCTTCACGTAGATGGTCTTCGCAAATCTGATTCACGTGGTATTTGATGAGGGTTCAGTGGAAGCCGCACACGCGTCCGGCCTCTACGGATATCCACACGAAGTAGTGAGTCGATCGAAGCCTTTGGATCTCCCCGGGGTGCTAGCTCCCTTGTAGAGAAGGCTATTGATGGCTGATATCCTCCCTATCAATCAACTCTTGAATGCCTAAGGGAGGAGGAAGAAGAAGGATGGTTCAATGGAAGGAGAACAAAAACCCGCAGCCTTTTCTTTTTCCTTCGCGTTGGAACCAAGGAAGGGGATGAAGTAGACCACGCCAAGAGCTTCATTTCCCTTGCTTCCTTGTGGCTGAAAGGAGGAATGGAAGGAGCCAAAAATCCCAAGAAAAATCATAAAAAATTTGGAGCCCCTTTGAACACCTCTTTTATGGTGTGTGGATAGAGATGAGCTCCTAAATTTTAGGAGCTCATCTTTATCCCTTTGTGAATTCAAAATAGGAGGGGCATGGCCCCTCCTTTTTCCTTCACGCCACCAGCCAAGGGAGGGGTGTAGGCCCCTCCCTCTTCTCCCATATGGTTGGTGTTGGGAATTGTGTCCCAAAGCCAATTTTTTTAATTGTAAGAAATTGGATTATGTATATGTTTTATTAAAATGAATAAAAATTGTTATGGGGGAATTGAGCCGCCATGCCCCACGTGATCGGCACGCGTATCCAGGAAAGCTACTGTCACTCCGACCCCGAGTCGGACCTCCTCGGCTCCGCAGCCCGACCCCGGGTCGGCTGCCCTATGATCCAGCACTCCGACCCCGAGTCGGACCTCCTCGGCTCCGCAGCCCGACCCCGGGTCGGCTGCCCTATGATCCAGCACTCCGACCCCGAGTCGGACCTCCCCGGCTTCGCAGCCCGACCCCGGGTCGGCTGCCCTATGATCCAGCATTCCGACCCCGAGTCGGAGATCTTTTGATAACGACAGGCTATTCTCCAGAGGCACGCCGCGGCCTCCTGCTCCACTACTCCCTGCAACGGCTGTACCCGATGCTGCCCACGATCTCCTGTATCGACCGTACAAAGCGGAGCTCCACTACGCCCTGCCATGACCGTACCCGGTGCTGCTCCACGACGCCCCGTAACGGCCATGTCAGTGGCCATTCTATCGTGTCCCACGACGACAAACCCCCCTGAGAGACCTCCCAGCCAGGTATATATGCGGCTGGGGGGAGAAGGGGGGGTAAGCAATACCTCCCAGAGCACTCTCTCTCACTTGTGATTATCATCTCTCCTCCTCCAATCTCCTCTGACTTGACCGTCGGAGGGCCATCACCACCCTGGTGGTGGTGCAAGGCTTGTTTGCAGGTTCCTTGGCGGAAGGTGGAGCGCAACCAGCACCAACCAAGACAACTCAGGCGGAACCCCGTTCACACCGTCGTGTCAATCGTTCTCGGTTTGGACCACCAGCAACAGTTGGCGCTAGAGGAAGGGCCGAATCTCAGAACGGTCGTAATGGCACGGCGAGGTGGTCGCGGAGCTTCCAATGCTTCCGGTCGCGGAGCCTCTCGCGCCTCTGGCCGGGAGGCTGCTGCGTCCCCAACACACTCTCAGCAGCATTCCACCGCTTCTCCTCCCATTCAGACGGTCGAACCTGCTCAGTTCGACCAGCTAGCCCAGCAGGTTCGCACCCTCGCGGAGGCAGTGCAGAATCTGCAGGGTGTGATCTCTCGGGTGCCGCAGCGGGCTCAGGAGCCGCTGCTCCCCGAGCACTCGCCTCTTCCTCACAACCCGCGCTCCTTCCTCTCCCATGGAGAGGAGCGCCGGCGCGGGGAGGATTCTCGAGTGCGGTCCATTCTGCCAGGACCTTCTCATCGGAGCTGCGCGGGGTACGAGAGGCGGACCCGGGCGCGTTCTCAGACACCCCAGTCCTCGAGGGGCCCGCACTCCAGTCGGTCCCCCTCGCGCCGCTCCTTGTCTCCCACCCACCGGTCGCGCTCCCTGGACCGGCGGGTGGACGATCTCCACAGACAGCTCCAGGTCCTGAAGGGCCACTCCAAAGATCCCTTCGCCGACTTGGAAATCTCCTCCCAGCCGGCGCTTGCCTCAAGGATCCTGCGAACCCTAAACCCGCCGGGGTTCAAAATGCCGGCGATCGAACCCTACGACGGGGCGGCGGACCCACGGGACCACGTGGAGAGTTTCAGGACTCTTATGCTCCTCCATGGAGCATCGGATCCTCTCCTCTGCAAGGCCTTCCCGGCGACCCTCCGCGGCCCGGCAAGGGCGTGGTTCGCCGGCCTGGAGGCTAATTCCATCCAGTCCTTCCACCAGTTCACCCGTCTCTTCATCAGCCATTTCGCCGTCAGTAGCCGGCGAAGACTGGTCTCCGACTCCCTCTTCGATGTCCGGCAGAACGAGGGAGAGAGCCTGCGGGATTATCTCACCCGCTTCAACAAGGCAACACTGGAGGTCCGGAATTTGAGCCAGGAGGTGGCTCTCTCAGCCCTGAAGCGAGGCTTCCGGAAGGGCAGACTCACCTTCTCCCTGGACAAACGTCTGCCGCGGAGCTTCCCGGAGCTGTTGTCTCGGGCAAACCAGTATGCAGACGCCGAGGAGGCAGCCTCCCACCGGAACAAGGAGGCCGCCGAAGCCCCTCTAAAGCCCGGGAAGAAAAGGCGAAAAGAGGCACCCCAGAGGAGGAGCCCGACGCCTCAACGCCGGCGCAGAAGCCCGTCACCAGCAAGGAACCACGGCGCCACACGCCCTCGTTCTCCGCACCGACGCTTCAACCGGTACACCCCACTCCTGGCCCCCCGGGCCCAGATCCTCATGGAGGTCAAGGGGCGGGAGGACCTCCCGGTCCCGAGGCAGATGAAGAAGATCCCTGGGAGGAAGCCTTCTCGGGCGTACTGTGAGTACCACCGAGACCACGGCCACGATACCGAAGACTGCTTCCAGCTTCGGGACGAGATCGAGGCTCTCATTCGCCGAGGACGTCTCGGTCGATATGTAAACGACCGACGTCCCCCCGCAGACCCGCGTCCAGCCGACCCGGCCCCTCAGGAGCCTCGGGAGCAGAATCGACCCGTTGCGGGAGTGATCCACACCATCACTGGGGGCTGCTCTCGGCCCGTGAGGAACGCAGGGGGCTCGGCGGAAGTATCAGGAGTGGCCGTCGCGAAGAGGCAGCGGGTCGGAAATGTAATCACTTTTTGTGATGAAGATGTAAAGGGGGTTCAGACTCCCCACGATGACGCCATGGTGATCTCTCTCACTATGGCGGACTATGATGTAAGGCGTGTTCTTGTGGATAGTGGAAGCTCAGCTGATATTTTGTATTACGAGGCCTTCCAAAAGATGGGCTTTCCCCGACAATTGTTGCACAAAACATCCACCCCCCTCATAGGATTCACTGGAGACGCTATCTCGGCCGAAGGTGTCATCGAGCTGCCTGTGACTGCGGGCATTGCACCCGCAGAAGCCACGGTGCGGCTCGGGTTCTTGGTCGTCCGTGTCCCCTCGGCCTACAACGCTATCCTCGGACGACCCGGACTGAACGCCCTTCGCGCGGTGGTTTCTACCTACCATTTGCTCATGCGGTTCCCCACAGCGGCCGGGATTGGAGAGGTCCGAGGTGACCAGCCGACCGCACGGCAGTGTTTCCTAGCAACTCTCAAAGGGAAGAAGCCCATGGAGGCCCTAAGCGTCGAGTCACTTGACGCCAGAGACGAAGTGGCCTTGCGGCACGGGGAGCCGGCCGAGGGCGTAATCGAAGTTCCCCTCGAAGAAGGCCGCCCGGACCGCACGGTCCGGGTCGGTGCCAATCTCGACTTGGAAGCTCGGCTCCGGTTAGTGGAATTCCTCCGAGCCAATGCAGATGTGTTTGCCTGGTCGGCGGCCGATGTACCTGGGATCGACCCGGAGGTCGTTTCTCACGCCCTCAACGTCGACCCGACCCACCGACCGGTAAAGCAAAAGAAGAGACACTGTGCCCCGGATCGGATCCGGGTGGTCGACCAGGAGGTAGACAAACTCTTGGAGGCAGGTTTCATAAGAGAGGTGAGCTACCCCGAGTGGCTGGCAAACGTCGTACTTGTCCGGAAGGCGAGCGGGAAGTGGAGGATGTGCGTCGACTACACCGACCTGAACAAGGCGTGCCCCAAGGATAGCTTTCCGCTTCCACGGATAGACCAACTGGTCGACGCGACTTCCGGATATCAGCTACTGTCTTTTATGGACGCCTTCTCCGGCTACAACCAAATAATGATGGCTCCACAGGACGAGGAGAAAACTGCCTTCATAACAGACCGGGGGCTGTACTGTTACAAGGTAATGCCCTTCGGTCTGAAGAACGCTGGCGCCACTTACCAGCGCCTCGTCAATAAAATCTTCAAGGAGCAGATCGGCCAGAATATGGAGGTGTACGTGGACGATATGCTGGTAAAAAGCCGCCATGCAGACCAGCACATTGCAGATCTGGAGGAGACTTTCACCACCTTGCGAAAGTTTCGCATGAAGCTAAACCCAGCGAAGTGCGCTTTTGGTGCTTCGGCCGGGAGGTTCCTCGGTTTCATTGTCAACCAGCGCGGGATCGAGGCCAACCCGGACAAGATCAAAGCCATCCAGGATATGTCCCCTCCGACCAAAGTGAAGGAGGTTCAGGAGCTCGCTGGAAGGGTCGCCGCGCTCGGACGATTTGTGGCAAAGTCGGCCGAACGCTGCCAACCATTCTTCAAGGTGTTGAAGCGCCCAAAAGACTTCCTCTGGACGGCCGAATGCCATGCGGCGTTCGACCAGCTCAAGGAGTACATGGCGTCTCCTCCCCTGCTGTCCAAGCCGCAAGAGGGGGAGATGCTCTACCTTTACCTGGCGGTCTCCCCAACCGCAGTCAGCGCAGTACTGGTTCGGGAAGAGGCAAGACTTCAGAAGCCTGTATACTACATCAGCCGAGTCCTCCGGGATGCCGAGACGCGGTACACGAAGGCTGAGAAGATCGCCTTCGCGCTGCTGACTGCGACCAGGAGGCTTCGCCCCTATTTCCAGGCTCATTCTGTCACCCTTTTGACCGATCAACCACTGCGGCAGATTCTCAGCAATCCAGAGAATGCGGGACGGCTGGTGAAGTGGGCAGTAGAACTTGGTGAGTTCGACATCCGCTACCAGCCCTGACCAGCCATCAAGGCCCAGGTACTCGCGGACTTTCTCGCTGAGTGCACTGTGCAGGAGGCGGAACCTAAGCCGCCGGAGACACCCAGCCTCGATCTCCCGATCTGGACGCTCCACATTGACGGGTCGTCGAACCCTGAAGGTGGAGGGGCTGGGCTGGTCCTCACCAATCCCGATGGAGTGATAGCCGAGTATGCCTTGAGGTTCGGATTTCCAGTGACCAACAATGAGGCGGAGTACGAGGCCCTAGTCGCGGGACTCAAACTCGCCAAGGAGCTCGGCATCCGGCGTCTGAAAGTCTTCACCGACTCCCAGCTGGTGGTCGGGCAGGTTCGAGGGGAGTTCGAGGCGCGGAGCCCGACCATGCAGAGCTACGTCCGGAAGGTGCAAACACTCATTCCCGACCTCGGCAGTGTTGACATTCAGCAGGTCCCGAGGAGCGAAAATGCCAGGGCCGACAGGTTGTCCCGCCTAGTGGACGCAGACGCGCACAACTTGTCGAGGGCAATCTACCTGGAGACCCTGGATGCCCCGAGCATTGACGGGGCTGGAGCGGTGATGGCAATTGATCCGGAGCCGTCTTGGATGGACCCGCTCGTCGCCTACCTCGCCGAAGGAATCCTCCCTGAAGACGAAGATCAGGCCCGGCGGCTTGTAAAGAAGTCCGCCCACTACGTACTTTATGAAGGGAGGCTGTATCGGACCTCGTTTACCGCCCCCCTCTTAAGGTGCCTCCGCCCCGCGGAAGCGGCCTACGCCCTCGGCGAAGTCCACGAAGGCATCTGCGGATCGCACTTGGGGGCTAGGTCCTTGGCGCATAAGATCATGAGGCAAGGCTACTATTGGCCGACCTTGATGGAGGACTCGAAGGACCACGTGCGGAAATGCGACGCCTGCCAGCGCCACGCCAACGTCCAGAGAGTCCCCTCTGTCCCCTTGGCGCCAATCACCGCGCCCTGGCCCTTCGCACAATGGGGAATGGATATCCTCGGACCATTCCCCGTCGCTTCGGCCCAGCGGAAATTTTTGATTGTCGCCATCGACTACTTCACCAAGTGGGTGGAGGCAGAGCCACTGGCCACCATCACGGAGGCACAAGTCCGGAAGTTCGTGAAGAAGAACATCATTGTCCGATTTGGAGTACCTCGGGTCCTCATCTCGGATAACGGTCGACAGTTTGATAACAAGCACTTCCGGGACTTCTGCGAGGAATTTGGAATCGAGCATCGGTTCACATCCGTGTCGCATCCCCAAACCAACGGCGAGGCCGAGGTCACAAATCGGACAATCCTCCAAGGTATCAAAGCGCGGATCGGCCGGACGGGGCAAGCTTGGGTCGAGGAACTCGAGAATGTCCTTTGGGCGTATCGGACCACACAACGGACTCCTACTGGAGAGACGCCTTTCAGCCTAACCTATGGCACGGAAGCCGTTGCCCCCGTGGAGCTCGGACTCCCCTCGCCTCGGGTGGCCGCGCACCGACCCGAGGCCAATTCAGAGCAACTCCGAGGGAACTTGGATCTCTTGGAAGAGGCAAGGAAAATGGCTCAGGTACGGATGGCAATGTATCAGCAGAGGGTGGCCCGATATTACAACTCCAAAGTCCGACCGAAGCTTTTCAGAATTGGAGATCTGGTGCTGAGGCGAGCTAAGGCATCTCAACCTACGGAAGGTGGGAAGCTAGCGCCAAATTGGGAAGGCCCGTATAAAGTTCGTTGGGTAAACCGACCTGGCTCCTACCAGTTGGAAGCCCTAGATGGCCGAGAAATTCCAAGGGGCTGGAATTCCGCTAACCTGCGGATGTATTACCAGTAGAACAACAAGGCCAGAAAGACAATTTAAAAAGGTGCAATACTTTTCATTTCAATAATTTCTGGTTACAGTGGCGTGCTCGTGTGATTACAAGGAATTCCCAGAGGGGAATTAGGGAGTAAAGAAAGTAAAGAAGAGGTGGGGACCCAAACCCTCAACCCAGGGCGGCTGCAGTCCCACCAGAAGTGGGTGCTTCTAACCGGAGGCGCCATCCAGCACCTCACCAAAAAGAGGAGGAGCCGCCGCAGAAGAAGCTCCCGCTGCCCCCAGGGGAACGCCGCCTCCAAAGGATATTCCCATCTTCCCCAGTGGTAGGGAAGAGAAGGGATTCGAGGGGGAAGAGTATATGGAGGCGCGGTCCCGGATTGAGCGTCCGGCGCAGAGCTCAACCGGGAGGCTGAACTTCAAGGAGGGGAGATGTGATCCCGGATGAAACGCCTAGAGCGGAGTTCCGCCGGGGAGACCCTCCTTGTTGATCCCAGATGAAACGGCTAGTTGGCTGAAGTTGTAAGGGGAGCGCCTCCCCTTTCCTTCGACAGGAGTCTCTCAGTCATATGCCAAGGAGGAGGTCCGCGATCCATGGCAACCTGCAGCTCCGGCTTAGCAAATTCCATCGTACCTGCACCTGTATTTGTAGCCAAGCTGCGGCCCCCTGGTAGTTCCGATACGGGTGGCTCCAATAAATGCAGGCGCACTGAATCCGGAGCCGTACCGGCTCCCGAGGCGTATCTCCCCGCGATTTCCTAAGCGTCATTCTCCTTGAATCGCATTCTTTGTGCAGGACGATCCGGGTGACGTATACCCCTAGGTCCACGTGTCTCCGCTCGCGCCCAGGCCGCATCCTCCTCGAAGAACCCGCGTATCGCGGCCGCTCAACTAACACTCCTCACCAGCAGCAACTGGCGATCCGATTTCCCAGGTAACGCATTAATTAGCGTTTAATACCCTTCTCGTGTTCCCCCCAGGCAACGCTTGGAGGAGAGGAGAAACACAGTCGCGGCTGGGCACAGAGAAACCCCGATGGGCGGCGAGCGACAAGTGGCCGACCAACGAGTGGAATGTCCCGAGGCTCGGCCCTCGGATGCCTGGCTAACCCGATGATCATCCCGGGAGCAGACTAGCCGGAAGCCCCGACCGGTCGCCTCGGCTTGCGCCAGCCTAGGCCGACCAACGAGTGGAATCTCCCGAGGCTCGGCCCTCGGATGCCTGGCTAACCCGATGATCATCCCGGGAGCAGACTAGCCGGAAGCCCCGACCGGTCGCCTCGGCTTGCGCCAGCCTAGGCCGACCAACGAGTGGAATCTCCCGAGGCTCGGCCCTCGGATGCCTGGCTAACCCGATGATCATCCCGGGAGCAGACTAGCCGGAAGCCCCGACCGGTCGCCTCGGCTTGCGCCAGCCTAGGCCGACCAACGAGTGAAATCTCCCGAGGCTCGGCCCTCGGATGCCTGGCTAACCCGATGATCATCCCGGGAGCAGACTAGCCGGAAGCCCCGACCGGTCGCCTCGGCTTGCGCCAGCCTTGGCCGACCAACGAGCGGAATTTCCCTGAGGCTTGACAACCCTCAGATGCCTGGCTAACCCGATGATCATCCCGGGAGCAGACTAGCCGGAAGCCCCGACCGGTCGCCTCGGCTTGCGCCAGCCTTGGCCGACCAACGAGCGGAATTTCCCTGAGGCTTGACAACCCTCAGATGCCTGGCTAACCCGATGATCATCCCGGGAGCAGACTAGCCGGAAGCCCCGACCGGTCGCCTCGGCTTGCGCCAGCCTTGGCCGACCAACGAGCGGAATTTCCCTGAGGCTTGACAACCCTCAGATGCCTGGCTAACCCGATGATCATCCCGGGAGCAGACTAGCCGGAAGCCCCGACCGGTCGCCTCGGCTTGCGCCAGCCTAGGCCGACCAACGAGTGGAATCTCCCGAGGCTCGGCCCTCGGATGCCTGGCTAACCCGATGATCATCCCGGGAGCAGACTAGCCGGAAGCCCCGACCGGTCGCCTCGGCTTGCGCCAGCCTTGGCCGACCAACGAGCGGAATTTCCCTGAGGCTTGACGACCCTCAGATGCCTGGCTAACCCGATGATCATCCCGGGAGCAGACTAGCCGGAAGCCCCGACCGGTCGCCTCGGCTTGCGCCAGCCTTGGCCGACCAACGAGCGGAATTTCCCTGAGGCTTGACGACCCTCAGATGCCTGGCTAACCCGATGATCATCCCGGGAGCAGACTAGCCAGAAGCCCCGACCGGTCGCCTCGGCTTGCGCCAGCCTAGGCCGACCAACGAGTAGAATCTCCCGAGGCTCGGGCCTCGGATGCCTGGCTCAGCGCCGGAAGAGTTTCCTGAGGCCTAACCCTCGGATGCCTGGCTTAGCGCCGGAAGAGTTTCCTGAGGCCTAACCCTCGGATGCCTGGCTCAGCGCCGGAAGAGTTTCCTGAGGCCTAACCCTCGGATGCCTGGCTGAGCGCCGGAAGAGTTTCCTGAGGCCTAACCCTCGGATGCCTGGCTCAGCGCCGGAAGAGTTTCCTGAGGCCTAACCCTCGGATGCCTGGCTTAGCGCCGGAAGAATTTCCTGAGGCCTAACCCTCGGATGCCTGGCTTAGCGCCGGAAGAATTTCCTGAGGCCTAACCCTCGGATGCCTGGCTTAGCGCCGGAAGAGTTTCCTGAGGCCTAACCCTCGGATGCCTGGCTCAGCGCCGGAAGAGTTTCCTGAGGCCTAACCCTCGGATGCCTGGCTCAGCGCCGGAAGAGTTTCCTGAGGCCTAACCCTCGGATGCCTGGCTTAGCGCCGGAAGAATTTCCTGAGGCCTAACCCTCGGATGCCTGGCTTAGCGCCGGAAGAA
Source organism: Phoenix dactylifera (assembly GCF_051530095.1). Classification (NCBI taxonomy): domain Eukaryota; kingdom Viridiplantae; phylum Streptophyta; class Magnoliopsida; order Arecales; family Arecaceae; genus Phoenix; species Phoenix dactylifera. The sequence continues at coordinate 31,611,517 of NC_143193.1, read as the reverse complement.
TTTCCTGAGGCCTAACCCTCGGATGCCTGGCTTAGCGCCGGAAGAATTTCCTGAGGCCTAACCCTCGGATGCCTGGCTTAGCGCCGGAAGAATTTCCTGAGGCCTAACCCTCGGATGCCTGGCTTAATGCCGGAAGAGTTTCCTGAGGTTTAACCCTCGGATGCCTGGCCTAGCGCCGGAAGAACTTCGGGAATCAAAAGTCAGCAAGAAGCAACCAAGAGCTAAAAAAAAAAAAAAAGAGGACGAGGGCGAGATGAAGAAATATTCAACGTGCATTAATTTTCAGGGCCGAGGCCCATACAATTGGGCAAAACGCCGACATACAAAAATAAAAAAGACAATGGAAGGTACAAGAGGTCAGCTTGGAGGAACTCCCGGGTCGGGAACGCCGGGCTCGTCCGCGGGAGGTAGGGAAGCAGCAGGAGAACCAGCAGGCGATGGCGCCGGAGAGGAGTCCAGGAGGGAGATCTCGCTCAGGTCAACTTCGGGATACTTAGCCGACACCCTTGCCAGGCCCTCCTCGAAGCCCAAGGTGAAGGCTTCGGCCCCCGCGTCCGACGCGTCATGGACAAACTCGTCAGACTGGCGATAGGTCCGCACTGCCTCCGACATATCATGGGCGAACTCGGCGGACTGGCGATAAGCCTCTACCGCCTGACGCCCGATTTCCGCCCTCTTCTCGGCCAGCTCCGCCTCAGCTCGCTCCATAATCTGAGCCTTGGCCTCCAAGACCTTCGCCACAATCCGGCCTTCGGCCTCAGAGGAGACCCTCAGCAGATCAGCCTGAGCCTCTTTATGCTTTGCCTCGGTAGCAACCCGAGCGGCCTCGGCTTCCTTCAGGCGCGAACGGAGCTCTTGGACGTCCGTGCATGACTTCTCCAGGGCCGACTCCAGTTCGCCTAGTTTGGCTTCAAAAGAGCGGATTCGGTCGCAGGCATTGTCGGCAGACCGCTGGGCCTTCTCCCACCGCTCTCGATAGTCCGCGATCTTCCGGGACTGCTTTTCAGCCCGTTCCTCCGCCTTCTTGACCCTGCTTTCGAGGCCCGAGGCGGCTTTGAGTTGCTCCCGAGCCTCTGACAGTTGCTCCTCCAGGGCGGCGAAGCCGAGTGCCCGCTCTTCGGCCTCCCGGAGCCTCGCCTCGAGGTCCCCGGTCGTCCTGCCTGCCGCAGCCCGGCCTCCCTCTTCCATTGCTTTCAGCCGGTCCTCGGCCTTCGCCAAAAGCCCCGCCTGTTCCTTGTAGCACTCCTCCAGACGGATCATGTACTGGGCGAGCTAAGAAATAGGAAAAATAAGGGAGTCAGGCGGAGAACAACAGAGCCAATAAATGGTGAAAGACGGCCAGAAGAACACTCACCGACATGAGACAGACGCAGCTGGCGGCCCCAACGTCAGAGACATCCAACTCCCGGACCCGCCGACGGTCCTTCTCCAGCAACACTGTTTCGATGAGATTTCGGGCGCCATCGGTAGTGAAGGCAGACCCCGATTTCTCCCCGGAGCCGGATGGTGGTTCTGCAGCCTTACCCTTATCCATCGCCTGGGGAAGAGTCCGGCTGATCACGCTCGCGGCGGGGGTCGCCCCAGGAATTGATAGGGTCCCGCTCGGCCGGGGCCTCGGCGCGTCCCTCCTCGAGTCATCAGGAGCCGACCGAGTCGAAGGCCGGGTTGGGGACCGATCACGTCCGACCCGTCCGTCTTGAGCAGGCTCAGGTGGCACCTCCGGAGTAGCGGCAACCTTACCACCGGAGGGCTGATACAGCGTCAGCTGCCGGTCGGTGCCCACGACATCTCCCTGACCGGTGGGCCCGGACTCGTTGGTCGGCATCGGAGGTATCTCCTTACGGGACTTCTTCGCCGGTGGGGCCCCGCTCGGAAGAGCTCGTTTCCTCCTCCGGACTGCTTCCAGCAGGGACGCCCTACCAACAGCCTTCGACTTCACCGACCGCATGACGTCGTCGACCTCTGCAAGAAGGACGGGATGGTCAGGGACTGAGAAACCGAAAGGAAGAAGGAACGAAAGAGAAGAAAAGAGCTAAAGAAACGATGGCGGACTCACGGTCGGTGGGGACCGAGCTCAAACCGACGTTCACCAAGGTATCCTCAGAAATGAGGCGGCCCACCGGGGGAAGCTGGCCCTCGGCGACCAACCCCTTCAAGGCGGCGACGCCCTCGGATTCCTCCCTCGACAACTTCGACAGGCCAATTGGGGACTTCACCGGCGTCCCCCAGATTGCCCTGATTTCCCAGGAGGGGTCTGCATCAACGAAAAAGAAGCGCTCCTTCCAGTGGTGAATGGAGGTAGGACCCTCCTTGACAAGGCCGCACCCTCGCCGCGCTGCGAAGCACCACCACCCTTTGTCCTGGGGGTGGCCGCTCAGGCCGTAGAGCTCCCAGAAAACGTTCAAGGTGGCGGGAATCGCATGCAAGCGACAGAGAACCTGGAAGACCGTCAGAGCACGCCACGAGTTCGACACCAGTTGCGTCGGTGCCATTCCTAAACCCCGGAGCACCTGTAAGACTAGGTCTGAAGGGGGAAAGCGGAACCCGGCTTGGAGGATGCCCTCATTGATGGCGATCTTCCCTCGGGGAGGATGAGACATCCTCTCCTCAGGCCCTGGGAGCGTGACATTGCAGGCCTCGGGAAGGTGGTACCGAGCCACAAATCCGTCTAAGTCCTCGGCGACCAGTTTTGACTTGATGCTATCTGCTCCCACTTCGCCCATCCCTAATGGCCAATCTACGGTCAGGACGGGGTCAAGAAGGAGGGAAAGGCCGGAACGACTGGGGTGCACTAGTACAAAAAGAAAAAGTATGAAGAGCTCAAAGTAGAAGAGCGGGAAACTCACTTGAAGAGGAGGAAGAACGGCTCCGAGAGCGTCAAAGGAAAAGCAAGCGAACGTTTCGGCGGCAACAATGGTAGCGCAAAGGAGAAACTCGAAAATGTCCGTAAAGAAGAAGACGGACGGGGGAGGGCCCCCGATTAAATAGGCGAAAGGGCAAGTGACACCTCGATGACGCCAGAAGACGCCTGGCCGCCGAAGGGTCGCTCGCACCCTAAAGGCGAATCGACACCATTAAGGAAGGATGTCCGCCGAAATCCTCAGGTTGCCAGGTCAGCAGCAACCGCCATACGCCATAAAGAAGGCGGGAAGCTTGAAGCGCGCGCGCCTCTCCGAAGGATGGCGGCAATCTCGAAACATCACTCCCTTCACCTGTTCCCCTTCTGGTTCCAGGCTCGGAAGCGGGGGGCTACTGTTATGGGGGAATTGAGCCGCCATGCCCCACGTGATCGGCACGCGTATCCAGGAAAGCTACTGTCACTCCGACCCCGAGTCGGACCTCCTCGGCTCCGCAGCCCGACCCCGGGTCGGCTGCCCTATGATCCAGCACTCCGACCCCGAGTCGGACCTCCTCGGCTCCGCAGCCCGACCCCGGGTCGGCTGCCCTATGATCCAGCACTCCGACCCCGAGTCGGACCTCCCCGGCTTCGCAGCCCGACCCCGGGTCGGCTGCCCTATGATCCAGCATTCCGACCCCGAGTCGGAGATCTTTTGATAACGACAGGCTATTCTCCAGAGGCACGCCGCGGCCTCCTGCTCCACTACTCCCTGCAACGGCTGTACCCGATGCTGCCCACGATCTCCTGTATCGACCGTACAAAGCGGAGCTCCACTACGCCCTGCCATGACCGTACCCGGCGCTGCTCCACGACGCCCCGTAACGGCCATGTCAGTGGCCATTCTATCGTGCCCCACGACGACAAACCCCCCTGAGAGACCTCCCAGCCAGGTATATATGCGGCTGGGGGGAGAAGGGGGGGGTAAGCAATACCTCCCAGAGCACTCTCTCCCACTTGTGATTATCATCTCTCCTCCTCCAATCTCCTCTGACTTGACCGTCGGAGGGCCATCACCACCCTGGTGGTGGTGCAAGGCTTGTTTGCAGGTTCCTTGGCAGAAGGTGGAGCGCAACCAGCACCAACCAAGACAACTCAGGCGGAACCCCGTTCACACCGTCGTGTCAATCGTTCTCGGTTTGGACCACCAGCAACAAAAATTTATTCTGGCAATTTTCTATTCATCACAAGTGTTACATCTTCAAATTGAACTCTTGTGTATTGTGATGAAGTCCTTAGGACTAATTTAGTGGATAAAAGAGGTTTTATCATTTAGTCCTTAAATCAGTTCGCGACCAAATGATGAGCTGCCAATTGGACGATAGCTATATCAAGTATAGGTCGTTGTGTGTCATTTAGTTGGTTGTCCTCTTAAACCAAGGAGTGTGGAGACACTGTATGGCATACAGGTGAGATGTAGGAGTACATTATCACTGAACAGTGACTCACCTGCGTAGCACTCCACTGTCGGGAGTTAGCTCGCAAAGCGTGTGGACATAAGTACCCCTTAGACCTGAGACTGTCACGGTGACTTGCAAGCAACTCACTGTACTTAGGCACTGGATGACCTGAATTTCTAATTCAGGGATCGGAAGGATGCTGGGTGCAGTCAAGTACTCGCGAAGTCTGTGTATGAGTCAAGATGGGATTGACCGCTCCATATTTTAGGAGTTGATGTCTCACTGTATTTCAATTCAGTAAAACCTTGGCCAGGGTAAACCAAGTGATAGGTCACTTGATTTGATTATTTGAAATACACTATGGATGACCGGACCCAGAGGTCGACAGTCCACTCTGAGGTCATCTTGAGCATCGATGGTCATAGGGATGAATTATGCAACAACCATACGTCTAGGTTCTTGAATGTTGCTTTGCATATTCGACCTATCCGGACGTCGGGTATCATTGCTAGATGGTCACCTCGATTAGTGCATGGAGTTGTCCATGTACTACCGGCTTAGTGTTCGAACCTATCGGAGTCACGCACATTAGTCAAACTAAGTAGGAAGGTCTTGACCCAATTTAATTAAGAATTAAATTGTGGGTCATTTGGAATTTGGTTTTGTCTATGTTCAGCTAGCACTGAACATGAGGTACATGCTAAATTTCATGGATGAACAACTAATTAAGTCTGTATTTCGGATCAATCAAGTTTCAATTAATGTAATTGAACTTGATCAGGACTCAATTGTTGAGATTGGATTTAATTGAGTCTAAATTAGTGCAATTGGGTTCGATCACGATTTAATTGGGATTTAATTTCGTATTTGTTCTGATCTAAGTCGGACTTGGATCGAGCCGAAACTGGACCCAATTGAATCTCCCATGAGTCAGACTCATGTGGAATTTTTCCGGATCAAAAATTCATTCAAATGGGCTGCAAATTTGGTTTAGAACCAAATAGGCTAACTTATGATCAAATGGGCTAACCCATTTGTATCACAAGCTGACTTTTCCCATTTAGAGTGGCTACTGACCGTGAATGGTACTCATGGACCCGTGGACCGCTTCCCCTCATGGACCATTAGCTTTCTTTTTTGTGAGCCGCGACTCTCACCTGGGAGGCTGGGACGCATGAAACAGAGAAGCTCTATTTCACGCGTCCGTGACCCTTTGGACCGGCGATTGCGCGGCCAACCAGCCTCCGGCCAGATGGCCGACTGGACCGGAATGTGCGGTTTTGAACCGCCAACATTCCAGTTCAGTTTGATTTTTGAAATCCGGCAATAATTGACATTAATCGCTGTTTTATTCCACGGTTGTTTTTGAAACAATCGTTATCAAATTCATTCATATTTGATAATGAATGAATTCAATAACGCTAGACCATTTACGCCTCTTAACTCTTCTCAGCGTTGGCTTATTTGTAGGCCACCGTTTCCTCTCGAATGGTGTGAGAGAGAATTTTTCTTGGGAAGAAAACGTGAGACAGAGAGATAGGTTGATTCTGTGAAGAAGAAGAAGAGTGAGGAAGGAGTCCTCTCTCTCTGGTGGTTTGGAGTTCGGCCCAAGTCCGGTGTCCTCTTCTCCCTTCCATTCCCTCTGTGATCAGGATCAAGAGACGGGTGTCTGTTCGGCCTAGGCGTGCTGTGAAGAAACGGGAGAAAAGAAACCGAAGAAAGAAAGAAAGAGAAGAAAGAAAGAAACAGAAAAGGGAAAGTCCTTTTTCTGGATTTTCTTTCTTCCAAGGGTCCTTTTGCAAAAGATTGTTTTGCACGGGTAAATACATCATCCAACCTTCTTGCGAAGCTTGACGTGCGTGCGAAGTAGAGGGCTTGCAAATCCAGGCCTAGCAAAGCTACCTTCAGGGATCTAGATCCAGATCCAGATCCAGATTACCTCGACCAACTTCCGCTGCGGGCTTGAGGTAATTTTACATAAAAGTTAAATTTAATATTTATAATTGTTATAAATAAAATAAAAAAAAATTAAAACTGATTTTTCATGCCTGGCGTTCGATTTTATCGGACAACCCGGAAATTTTTTTTTTCCTTCAACTGGTATCAAAGCCAGGTTGGCCGATGGAATTGGCCTATAATATCTAGAATTATGCATGATTTAATTTTTAAATTTAGATTAGATCTAGATTTATTGATAAAATATCAATCTTGTGCTGAATTATAAGGTTGTCCTGCTATAAGGTTAACCCCTTATAGTGAAAAGGTTGTCCTAGCACAAAATTGAGATTAATTTGTATCATAAAATAAATAGTTTATTTTTGTGAAATTATGCATAATTGATGTTTATGAAATTTCAATTTTAAATTTATTATGACCACAAAGTTTAAATATAAATTGTTTATATTTGGAATAAATTGACACCTTGAATCCATGATCATAATGCATTTAATAAAGAATTAAATGTTGAATTTAAAATTTAAAATTTGAATTTCAAATAAAGATTTAAAATTCAAAAAAATTTGAAATTCGAATTAAAATTTAAATTTGAACATGAGATTTGGGGCATGGGTTAGCATAATCAGATTAATTGACTAGGTTAGACCTAATCATGAAATCAAATTGAAATGGACTAACTTAAGAAACATGATTTAATCTAATCAATAGTTGAACTAGACTAAATCAAGGTTTATAAAATGATCAAACTCAATAGTTGTAGTTTATCATATCCAAACATTTCAATTGGATCTGATTATGGCTCAGTGGTCGAGCAAGAGTTCCCAAGGATAACCTAAATCAACTTGATAAACCAATTGGTGTCTAAGGTAAGTCGGCATTTGATCATGGTTTTTAATTGGGGCTACCTCTTACCTGGCCAACATAGTTGGTGTCTAGGAAAGAGGTTAATGGCGTAACCCTCCCATGATCTCTCTTACCTGGCCAATTTGGTCGATCAAGTTTTGATTAAGGTACCTTGAGACTTGGCACTCACCCATGCCATTAAGGGAAATCAGTGTGACTGATTTAGGTGTCTAATAGACCAATAAGAGCTAGTCCTCTATATGATTTGGTGAAGTCAGTGGGAGGATTTAGTATTATCAGTCAGTGTCACATATCAATTAAAATCCTCTAAATTATTAGGTCCTAAAATGATAAAGTTATATAGATAACTAGATCATAGCCTCCCATTAAGGTGAATGATAATGGGTCCAATATTACAGTTGAACATGCAGGACGCTTCCGTCTGGTGTTCCTCTGAATACTGGAATTATCCTTCGTTATATGATAGTTTTTTGAGCTATCTAATTGTGATTAGGTTGGCCGAGCCTTCCTCGGGCCTGATCATACATTAGGTAGTGTCATCGAGTTAGTTCATTAATGGTTGGACCTAACCAGGATTTTCAGTGGAGGCCTCCGCCTACTGATTACCACTTGGGGCAAAATTGATTGCTAGAAATTGTTTAGAGAAATAATTGGTAATGTACCTACCCTTAGATGCACATGGGTTGGCCGAGCTTTCCTCGGGCCCGTATGCAGTCTATGCGGATTCTAGTACCCACTAGGGAATTAAAGTAATTCCTCGAATTAAAGGTAGAGGCTATTAATTCGATTAAAATAGTGGGAGAAAACTTTAGACTAAAGTCCAAGTCTTTAGGATTAAATAAATCATATACTGATTAGTTGGGTTTTTTCTTTATTTTTCAGATATGGCTAACTCATTATCCCTCCGAACACTGTTAGACAATGATAAGCTTAATGGACCTAACTTCGATAGCTGGTATCGAAAGATGAAAATAGTATTAGAGCATGAGCGGATCCTGTATGTGATATCGGATCCTGCACCTGAGGAACCTGCAGCCAATGCACCAAGTGCAATCAGAGACGCTTATCAGAAGTGGCTCAACGATCGCACTACAGTGCGTTGCATCATGAGGGCCTCGATGAATGACGAGTTTAGTCGTAAATTCGAGGAAGCGCAGCCAGTGGAAATCCTTCAAATGTTGAAGGAGTCTTTCGGCACACCTGATGATGTTGAACGACATAAGACCTCCTGCGCTATATTCAATGCCCGCATGAGGGAAGGAGCATCGGTCACCGATCATGTATTGTACATGGTCGAACAAATCGATCGCCTAAGTAAACTTGGCTTTCCTTTGCACGAGCAATTGGGCAAGGATGCCATTTTGAATTCACTTCCCAAGTCCTACCTGACCTTCCTTAGTCATTATAGAATGACTAAACCTGAAGTATCCTATCATGGTTTGCTAGGTTTACTGCAGACCTATGAGAAGGATCACCAACTCAAAAAGGAGTCGGTGAATGTGGTAGGTGGGACTTCTGCAGGACTTTCTTCCTTTAAGAAAGGAAAGAAGAAGAAGGTGCAGAAAGCTCGTGCTGGGTTCTCTAAGCCCAGCCAGACTAAGAAGCGTAAAGCCGATAAGAGCAAGGCAGAGTGCTTCTTCTGTAAGAAGATGGGTCATTGGAAGCGGAACTGTCCGGCTTACATAGCATCCCTTGATCCAAACAGGCCTAAGAAGAAAAGGCAGCAAACAGTTGCTGCACAAGGTAATTATATGATAACACCTTGTAATTTTTCAATTTATGATTCTACCACTTGGGTATTGGATACCGGAAGTCCAATTAATATTTGCAATTCGTTGCAGGGACTTCAAGTTAGTAGAAGATTCAAGAATGACGAGAGATTCCTGAACGTTGGAGATGGAAGATCAGTTCCAGTCCTAGCTTTAGGAGTCATTCAGCTTGTTTTTGAATCTAGAGTAGTCATATTAGATGATTGTCATTATTGTCCAACATTTTTAATGAATGTCATCTTTGTAGGCCTTTTGGCCAAAAATGGTTATTGTTTATCAATAAAAGAAAATTTTTGTGATATCATTTTGAATGGTATTAAAATTTTTCGTGGACAATTGAAATATGGCATTTATACTCTATCACTGCCTGTGAATGTAATGTACACCTCTAATAAATGCCCTAAGTTAGATAATGTCAATGAAGCCTATTTGTGGCATTGCCGGTTAGGTCACATAAATAAAAACAGGATAAACAGGTTAGCCCAACAGGGCATTTTAGAAATCAATGATTGTGAATCATTGCCAACTTGTGAATCCTGTCTTCTGGGTAAGATGACCAAGTCACCTTTTTCTGGAAAGGGTGAACGAGCCAGCGATGTTCTTGGCCTCATACATACTGATGTATGTGGACCTATGAACGTAAGTGCCAAAGGTGGTTATGCCTACTTCATAACCTTCACAGATGACCTATCCAAGTATGGGTATGTCTATCTGATGAAGCATAAGTCGGAATCATTTGAAATGTTCAAATAATTTCGTAATGAAGTAGAAAAACAGACTGGAAAGAGTATTAAGATCCTTCGGTCAGACTGAGGAGGAGAATACCTTTCTGGTGATTTCTTGACTTATCTAGAGGAGAATGGGATTCTCTCACAATGGACCCCTCCAGGAACACCTCAGCACAATGGTGTATCCGAAAGGAGGAATCGAACTCTGTTAGACATGGTTCGATCCATGATGGGGTTTACTAGTCTGCCTGTATCTTTTTGGGGTTATGCTTTAGAGTCTGCGTGTATAATACTAAATAAGGTTCCAAGTAAGTCTGTTGAGAAGACTCCATATGAGATATGGACTGGGCGTAAGCCGACACTTTCATACCTTAGGGTTTGGGGATGTCCGGCTTATGTTAAACGTTCTCAAACTGACAAACTTGGTCCTAGATCCGATAAGTGTTATTTTGTAGGGTACCCCAAGGAAACTAGGGGTTATTACTTCTACCTTCCTAATGAACAAAAGGTGTTCGTAGGACTTAAGGCAACCTTTTTGGAAAAAGAATTCCTTAGTGAAGGAATTGTTGCCTCTAAGGTTGAACTTAATGAAGCTCAGCAGATGGAAGATTTAACACAAACTACTGAACCCACAGAACCGGATTCGATTAGATCAAACCCGGAGCCCAATGTAGAAGCACCATTAAGGCGATCAGGTAGAGTACCACGTCAAGTGGACAGATACTACGATTTCTTGGTCCAAAACGCAGATCCCATAGAGCTTGATGAGAACAATGAGGATCCGATTACCTATATGAATGCTATGCAGAGGTCCGATTCTGAGTTATGGCTTAATGCCATGAGATCCGAAATGGAATCCATGGAAATCAATAGTGTATGGACACTAGTTGATCCACCCGAAGGGATAAAACCCATAGGGTGCAAATGGATCTTCAAAAGAAAGAGAGGCGCAGACGGAAAGGTGGAGACCTATAAAGCCCGTTTGGTTGCCAAGGGGTATCGTCAACGTTATGGTATCGACTATGACGAGATTTTTTCCTCTGTGGCAATGCTAAAATCTATTCAGATCATGCTTGCTATAGCAGCATATATGGATTATGAAATCTGGCAAATGGATGTGAAAACAGCTTTTCTTAATGGAGAGCTGGAAGAAGAGGTGTATATGATACAACCTGAGGGTTTCATATCCACAGACGAGTCCAAAGTATGCAAGCTACAAAAGTCCATTTATGGACTTAAGCAAGCTTCTCGAAGTTAGAACATACGTTTCGATAAAACTATCAAAATGTATGGCTTCGTTAAGAACGAAGAAAAACCTTGTGTTTACAAGTGGGCTAATGGATCAGTGATCACATTCCTTGTCTTGTATGTGGATGACATTCTCCTAATTGGGAATGACATCCCTGCATTACAAAATCTGAAACTCTGGCTGTCATCACAGTTCTCCATGAAGGATCTGGGAGAAGCATCCTACATCCTAGGGATGAAAATCTATAGAGATAGATCTAAGAGGTTGCTTGGATTATCCCAATCCACGTACATCGACACTATGTTGAAGCGGTTCAGCATGGAGAATTCCAAGAAGGGCTATCTTCCGATAGGCCAAGGAATTTCTCTCTCTAAGAAAGATTGTCCGACAACTTCCAAGGAGAGAGAGCGTATGAGTAGAATTTCATATGCTTCTGTAGTAGGTTCTATCATGTACGCCATGACATGTACAAGACCGGATGTTGCTTACTCACTAGCAGTAGCGAGTAGGTATCAGTCTGATCCGGGTGAGAACCATTGGAAGGTGGTGAAAACCATCCTTAAGTATTTGAGAAATACTAAGGACCAATGGTTAATCTATGGAGAATCTGACTTAAAACTTGTGGGGTTTACAGACTCTAGTTTTCAGTCAGACCATGATGATAGTAAGAGTATGTCAGGATTTGTGTTTATCCTGAATAGAGGAGCAGTCTGCTGGAAATGTTCCAAGCAGCATTCAGTAGCCGATTCCATATGCGAAGCAGAGTATGTTGCTGTATCAGATGCGGCAAAGGAAGCTGTTTGGATCAAGAAGTTTGTAAATCAACTTGATGTTGCTCCCTCAATCAATGGTCCAGTTCTTTTGTATTGTGACAATACTGGAGCCATTGCACAAGCAAAGGAGCCAAAGTCTCACCATAGAACCAAGCACATTCTGCGTCGCTACCACCTTATACGAGAGATCGTGGAGCGAGGTGACGTCAATCTTTAGAAGATCGATGGAAAGGAGAACCTAGCTGACCCATTCACTAAAGCTCTTTCTGTAAAGGAGTTCGATTATCACAAATCAAAGATGGGTATAAGATATTGTACAAATTGGCTTTAGTTCAAGTGGGAGTTGTTGGGAATTGTGTCCCAAAGCCAATTTTTTTAATTGTAAGAAATTGGATTATGTATATGTTTTATTAAAATGAATAAAAATTTATTCTGGCAATTTTCTATTCATCACAAGTGTTACATCTTCAAATTGAACTCCTGTGTATTATGATGAAGTCCTTAGGACTAATTTAGTGGATAAAAGAGGTTTTATCATTTAGTCCTTAAACCAGTTCGCGACCAAATGATGAGCTGTCAATTGGACGATAGCTATATCAAGTATAGGTCGTTGTGTGTCATTTAGTTGGTTGTCCTCTTAAACCAAGGAGTGTGGAGACACTGTATGGCATACAGGTGAGATGTAGGAGTACATTATCACTGAACAGTGACTTACCTGCGTAGCACTCCACTGTCGGGAGTTAGCTCGCAAAGCGTGTGGACATAAGTACCCCTTAGACCTGAGACTGTCACGGTGACTTGCAAGCAACTCACTGTACTTAGGCACTGGATGACCTGAATTTCTAATTCAGGGATCGGAAGGATGCTGGGTGCAGTCAAGTACTCGCGAAGTCTGTGTATGAGTCAAGATGGGATTGACCGCTCCATATTTTAGGAGTTGATGTCTCACTGTATTTCAATTCAGTAAAATCTTGGCCAGGGTAAACCAAGTGATAGGTCACTTGATTTGATTATTTGAAATACACTATGGATGACCAGACCCAGAGGTCGACAGTCCACTTTGAGGTCATCTTGAGCATCGATGGTCATAGGGATGAATTATGCAACAACCATACGTCTAGGTTCTTGAATGTTGCTTTGCATATTCGACCTATCCGGACGTCGGGTATCATTGCTAGATGGTCACCTCGATTAGTGCATGGAGTTGTCCATGTACTACCGGCTTAGTGTTCGAACCTATCGGAGTCACGCACATTAGTCAAACTAAGTAGGAAGGTCTTGACCCAATTTAATTAAGAATTAAATTGTGGGTCATTTGGAATTTGGTTCTGTCTATGTTCAGCTAGCACTGAACATGAGGTACATGCTAAATTTCATGGATGAACAACTAATTAAGTCTATATTTCGGATCAATCAAGTTTCAATTAATGTAATTGAACTTGATCAGGACTCAATTGTTGAGATTGGATTTAATTGAGTCTAAATTAGTGCAATTGGGCTCGATCACGATTTAATTGGGATTTAATTTCGTATTTGTTCTGATCTAAGTCGGACTTGGATCGAGCCGAAACTGGACCCAATTGAATCTCCCATGAGTCAGACTCATGTGGAATTTTTCCGGATCAAAAATTCATTCAAATGGGCTGCAAATTTGGTTTAGAACCAAATAGGCTAACTTATGATCAAATGGGCTAACCCATTTGTATCACAAGCTGACTTTTCCCATTTAGAGTGGCTACTGACCGTGAATGGTACTCATGGACCCGTGGACCGCTTCCCCTCATGGACCATTAGCTTTCTTTTTTGTGAGCCGCGACTCTCACCTGGGAGGCTGGGACGCATGAAACAGAGAAGCTCTGTTTCACGCGTCCGTGACCCTTTGGACTGGCGATTACGCGGCCAACCGGCCTCCGGCCAGACGGCCGACTGGACCGGAATGTGCGGTTTTGAACCGCCAACATTCCAGTTCAGTTTGATTTTTGAAATCCGGCAATAATTGACATTAATCGCTGTTTTATTCCACGGTTGTTTTTGAAACAATCGTTATCAAATTCATTCATATTTGATAATGAATGAATTCAATAACGCTAGACCATTTACGCCTCTTAACTCTTCTCAGCGTTGGCTTATTTGTAGGCCACAGTTTCCTCTCGAATGGTGTGAGAGAGAATTTTTCTTGGGAAGAAAACGTGAGACAGAGAGATAGGTTGATTCTGTGAAGAAGAAGAAGAGTGAGGAAGGAGTCCTCTCTCTCTGGTGGTTTGGAGTTCGGCCCAGGTCCGGTGTCCTCTCCTCCCTTCCATTCCCTCTGTGATCAGGATCAAGAGATGGGTGTCTGTTTGGCCTAGGCGTGCTGTGAAGAAACGGGAGAAAAGAAACCGAAGAAAGAAAGAAAGAAACAGAAAAGGGAAAGTCCTTTTTCTGGATTTTCTTTCTTCCAAGGGTCCTTTTGCAAAAGATTGTTTTGCACGGGTAAATACATCATCCAACCTTCTTGCGAAGCTTGACGTGCATGCGAAGTAGAGGGCTTGCAAATCCAGGCCTAGCAAAGCTACCTTCAGGGATCTAGATCCAGATCCAGATCCAGATTACCTCGACCAACTTCCGCTGCGGGCTTGAGGTAATTTTACATAAAAGTTAAATTTAATATTTATAATTGTTATAAATAAAATAAAAAAATTAAAACTGATTTTTCATGCCTGGCGTTCGATTTTATCGGACAACTCGGAAATTTTTTTTTTTTTCCTTCAGTTGGCCCCACTTAATCAAATTAAGTGGAGATTGGGTTAGGACTAGTTCTAGGTCCAATCCTATTCAAAATAGGATTAAGTGCACCCAATTTAATTCCTCCAAATCCAAATCCAATTAGAATTTAATTGAACCATAACTCAATTGAACTCTTCAATTCTAATCTAATTAGGAGTCATTTGATTAATTAGATTAATTAATTAGGACTTAAGAAAATCCTAATCTAATCAGGACTTGTTTAAATTTCAGCCCTAAGACAATTAGGACTTTAGAAATCCTACTCCAAGTAGACTCTAATTTAATTTGAAATCCTAATCCAATTAGGACTCCAAGAATCCTACTCCAAATAGGACTCATGATCAAGTCCAATTAATTAAATCCAATTAATTAAATTAAATTGCAATCCGATTGCAATTATTCCTTCTTCTAACCACTAACTCTTAGCGGGTTATCCATTTATCAATCTAATTGATCATATGTGATTCTTAATCACAATTCAACCATCGGATCGATCAATACTTCTAATGTGTGTGATCCCATAGGTTCTATTCTGACTGGTAGTAAGATATATTGCGATCTCTATCACAATATCATTGAAAACTTCTTTCAATGGGTTGAAACAATTTCAACTCAACTCACCAGGGATTATCGACCATCAAGATGATCCCTGTGAGTCTCACCATCCACCAGTGACACCTAGCAGTATGTAGTGGCTACCCAGCAGAATAGAATGATGAACCTCTAGGTGCAGTTATCATATGATACAGTCCTTCTATCGTGAATCCCTACAGACCGGAGGTCATGGATAACTCGTCAAATTCCGTCGTCTGTCATATGTCTAGATTTATTTGACTTGAGTTCGATAGTGAAAAACACTTTCTCTACTGTATATTTCTGCCCTGGCCAAGGTCTTAGAACTCAGTCTAATAAATCACATAGGATCACTCCTCTTCTATCAAGGTCGATAGATTCCATGTAGGTGCATACCCTACTCTTACAGTGAACTTACTGCAGCCAATCTACACAACAAAGATCCATATGACTAGAGACCATGTATATGTGCAGTCAAACTACAATAACCTCACTGTGAATAGCCGAAGCACCGTAGGTCAAAGGAACTGTTGCCCAGATAGACAACCCAAGAGGGGGGGGGGGGGTGAATTGGGTTTTAAAATAATTATTGCAATTAAAAGCTTTGTGAGTAACTAATTAAAATTTTTTGCTAGTGGATTAATTAGTTGCTATATGCAGTGGATGAAGGGAAAGTAAGAGACAATGGAGCAATCACAAACACAAGCAATTTTATAGTGGTTCGGAGCTAACCCTTGCTCCTACGTCCACTCCCCAAGCCTCACTTGGGAATTCACTATAATCCCTCGGATTACAGCCGGTTGTTTTACAAGCTCACAACCCAACTTGTTGTTTTACGAGATCACAACGAACTCGGTCGGTTTTCACAGGCTCACCGACTAGAACCACCCGATTGTTTTTCCGGGATCACAATCAAACCCTTACACCGTTGGTTTTAACCTTGGCTCACCAACAAACCTTAACACCCTTGATTCAATCCTCTGATTGAATCAAGTAAGAAACAAGTAGTTTGAAACAAACAGAAAAAGGAAGCTTCTCAAAAGCGTATTTAAAACAATTTAAGCAAGAAAGAGTAAGAAGCCCTCAAACTGATTTTGGAGATGGAGGAAGGGGCTTTTCAAACTCTTTGACTCCTCTTGAATTTGATGTAGACTTGCTGTCAGGAGGAGAGCCTTGAATG
Organism: Phoenix dactylifera; assembly: GCF_051530095.1. Taxonomy (NCBI): domain Eukaryota; kingdom Viridiplantae; phylum Streptophyta; class Magnoliopsida; order Arecales; family Arecaceae; genus Phoenix; species Phoenix dactylifera. Next base: position 31,595,363 of record NC_143193.1, on the reverse strand, counting down.
TGAGGAAGAGAGTTGGTGAGTCGACTTCAATGCACTTCTTCCTTCTTTTTCATATAATCACTCTAGAGAGCTATTGGTTGGTGGAAATCCTTTTTGCTTTGAATGGAGTCTCTCTTTCTTACTCTATTATTGTTCCCTCAGGCTATTTAAGCCATTCCCAAAGAAAAATAGCCGTTAGACACATCTTTCTAGCCGTTCTGCACATTCTGCACATCCTGACAATGTTTTCGTTGAGATCGGAGTCGACTCGCGCGATCTGGAGTCGACTCGCCTGTTGCAGGAGTCGACTCATGCTTTTCAGGAGACGGCTCGGCAACTATTCTGGATTTGAATTAAAGTGCTGTCTTGACTTGGAGTCGACTCGACTGAACCTGGAGTCGACTCCCCAATGTCTGGAGCTGACCCGGCACCTTTGGAGACGACTCGTTCCAAGGATTCCAGAGATGTTTCTTTCAAGTTTGCTCACTCGAGTCGACTCGGATATTCTGGGAGTCGACTCGGCACTCAGAGCCCGAAATTCCGATCTTCTGTCTGTTGACTTGTGCTGTCTCGGAGTCGACTCGAACTGTCTCGGAGTCGACTCGGCTCTCAGAGACGAAAATATAGTCTTCTGTCTTTGGGGTTGCGCTGCCTTGGAGTCGACTCGGACTTTGCGGGAGTCGACTCGGTCCTCATGTTGGGAACCCGCCCATGCCGCTGATATTTCAAAAATTAAATCAGATGGCAGCGGAAGAGGCATGTGCGGGATCGACGTTCATCGCATGAACGTTGTTTCGAGACCTTTCGTAATTAGGTAAGAATTAAAACTTTTAAAACTATTAGGAAGATCAAATCTTCACCTTGCGCGGGTAGATGATCACCGCAAATCTGAATTCGTGGTTTTGGAAGAAGGTTCGCTTGAAGCCGTTCAAACGTCCAGCCTCTACAGGTATCCACACGAAGCAGGATCCGATCCAAGCTTTCTATCTCACCGGGGTGCTAGCTCCCTTGCAGAGATAGCTTTGATGGCTGATGTCCTCTCTTTCAATCAACTCTTGATTGCACTTGAGAGGAGGAAGAAGAAGGATGAAGAAGAGGAAGAAGATCAAATCCCTTCGCACGCGCTGAAGCCAAGGAAGAAGACCAAGAGGAGGGAGACGCCTCCTCTTCTTTTCCCCTTGCTGATGGCGGCTGAACCAAGGGAGGAGAGGGAGAGGGTGGCCACGGCTTGGAGAGGGAGAGCTCTTCTTGCTTGGGGCCGGCCCTAGTCCTCCTTTTATAAGGAGTGGAGCTCCTAACAATTAGGAGCTCCAAGACAATCTTCCAAAGAGGGAAGGGGGGCGCCGGCCCCTCTCTTCATGCCGCACACAAGGAGAGGAGGAGGGGCGTGATCCCTCCTTCTCGTGATGCCCTAATCCTCTTCCAAAGAGGATTGGGTGCCTCTCTTATGGTTTAATCCCAATCCAATTAGGATTAGCCAAATTGGGTTCAATCTATGCTAGTCCTAATCCAATTAGGACTTGAATGAACCATGACTCAATTGAACTCTTCAATCCTAATCCAATTAGGAGTCATGTTGATTCATTAGATTAATAATTAATTAGGACTTAAGAAATCCTAATCCAATTAGGATTTGTTTAATTTTAGTCCTAATCCAATTAGGACTCTAATTTGAATCCGAAGTCCTAATCCAATTAGGATTTCTAGGAATCCTACTCCAAGTAGGAATCCTATTTTAATTCAAAATTCCTAATCTCATTAGGATTGTAGGAATCCTATTCCAAGTAGGAATCCCAGTCCTACTCCAACTAGGATTCCCAGTCCTAATCCAATTAGGACTCTAGGTATCCTACTCGAAGTAGGACTCTTGTTTCAAGTCCAATTAATTAATTCCCTTTGTTCCTTCTTCAACTTCTTATCAATCAAATTGATTACTTGTGATTCCTAACCACGATTTCAACCATCGGATCGGTCAATACTTCTAGTGTGTGTGACCCCATAGGTTCTATTCTGACTGGTAGTGAGATATATTGTGATCTCTATCACTATATCATTGAAAACTCCTTTCAATGGGTTGGAACGATTCCAACTCAACTCGTTAGGGTTTATCGATCATCAAGATAATCCCTATGAGTCCCACGATCCACCAGTGACACCTAGCAGCATGTAGTGGCTACCCAGCAGAATGGAATGATGAACCTCTAGGTGCAGTTAACATGTGATACAGTCCTACTATCGTAGATCCCTACAGGACGGAGGTCATGGACAACTCGTCAAACCCCATCGTCTGTCATATGTCAAGATTCATTCGACTTGAGTTCGATAGTGGAAAACTCTTTTTCCACTTTATATTACTGCCCTGGCCAAGGTCTTAGAACTCAGTCTAACAAATCACATAGGATCACTCCTCTTCTATCAAGGTCGATAGATTCCTTATAGGTGCATACCCTACTCCTACAGTGAACTTACTGCAGCCAATCTACACTGCATGGACCCATATGGCTAGAGACCATGTATATGTGCAGTCAAACTACAATAACCTCACTGTGAGTAGCCGAAGCACCGCAGGTCAAAGGACCAGTCACACTACTGCAACATCAAGCAAGTCACTGACGAGTGGATAGACATCCAAGTGACTTCTTGTCTTGGTCACGCTCAGTACCCTTGTTCTCTAACAAGCACCTGCACTATCACTTCAGTGTTCCTACACTGTGGACTCAAGTCTCGTCCATCCAGAAGGAAAGTGATCTGTGCACTGACCGGATCAATCACCGTCCTCGTGATGATCCATTGATCAGGAGCATTTAGAAATTAATCACCAATGATACATGACTCAAATTCTCAACTCTTGAGAATATGTATCATCTTATTAATTCCTTGGACGATTCATAGACACATAAACAATATGAATGAAAAGATGCCTTTTATTTATTCAATAATAAATAGTCAAGTACAAAATTATGTCCCTAGAATTAATAATGTGTCAGCCAGATTGGCTTCTAGGGCATACATCTAACAATCTCCCACTTGCACTAAAGCCAATCAGTCATATATCTAAGCCCCATCTTCTCAAGGTGGGCTTCAGTCTTTTGCTGATTTAGCTGCTTAGTGAACGGGTCTGCCACGTTATCCGCGGAGTCTACTCTCTGCACCTCTACATATTTCTTCTCAACATAGTCGCGTATGAGATGGAAGCGCCGCTCTATATGCTTAGACTTCTGATGAGACCTTGGCTCCTTAGCAAGGGCTATGGCGCCATTATTATCGCAGTAGAGTGTTATGGCATCTGATGTCATCACGTCCAGCTCTGCAATGAATTTCTTGAACCAGAAGCCTTCCTTAGCAGCTTCAGAGGCGGCGATGTATTCGGCTTCCATAGTAGAATCAGCAATGATCGGTTGTTTAGAACTCTTCCAATTTACCGCACCACCATTGCACAAGAACACATATCCAGATGTTGACTTCCTGTCATCGACATCAGTCATGAAGTCTGAATCTGTGTACCCTTCTACCTTTAACTCTGATGATCCTCCAAAAACCAAGAATAAATCTTTAGTTCTTCTTAAGTACTTAAGAATATTCTTCACAGCTGTCCAGTGTTCTTCACCTGGATTCGACTGATATCTGCTTGTGACACTCACAGCAAGAGCTATATCAGGTCGTGTACATAGCATGGCATACATGAGGCTTCCTATTGCCGATGCATAGGGAATCTTGCTCATGCGTTGAATCTCTTCAGATGTGTTGGGGCACATCTTCTTGGAGAGATGAATTCCATGCCTTAGGGGTAAGAGACCCCTCTTGGAGTTTTCCATGCTGAACCTCTTTCGCACCTCCTCTATGTACATTTTCTGTGACAGGCCAAGCATCCTTTTAGATCTATCTCTATAGACCTTTATTCCCAAAATATAGGATGCTTCCCCAAGGTCTTTCATGGAGAATTCTTTTGACAACCAGACCTTAACCGAGGTTAGCATGGGAATATCATTCCCAATCAGGAGAATGTCATCTACGTACAGTACGAGAAAAACGACAGCACTCCCACTAACCTTTTTGTAAACACACGGTTCCTCTTCGTTTTTGATGAAATCAAACGTTTTGATTGCCTCATCGAAACGAGTGTTCCAACTCCGAGATGCTTGCTTTAGTCCATAGATGGACCTTTGCAGCTTGCAGACCTTGTGATCTCCATCACTGGAAGTGAAACCCAAAGGCTGTTCCATATAGATATCTTCATCAAGATATCCATTCAGGAAAGCAGTTTTCACATCCATCTGCCAGATTTCATAATCATGAAATGCTGCAATGGCAAGCAATGTTCGGATGGATTTTAGCATGGCTACAGGTGAAAAGGTCTCCTGATAGTCAATGCCTTCGCGCTGACTATACCCTTTCGCCACAAGCCTTGCCTTATAGGTCTCTACCTCTCCATCCGAACCTATCTTCCTTTTGTAGATCCATTTGCATCCAATAGGTACAATACCTTCTGGTGGGTCTACTAAGGTCCAGACTTGGTTGGAACGCATGGAGTCTAACTCTGACTTCATTGCTTCCAGCCATTTCTCGGAATCGATATCAGATATCGCCTCGTTGTAGGTTTTGGGATCCTGTATGTGATCCCTATCTCCCACTAGGAACATTTCCTCGGTATCCTCTTCTAGTATACCTAAGTATCTATCGGGAGGATGGGAGACCCTACTAGATCTACGAGGTGGTCGAGGGACATCGTGTACTGGCTCTGTATGAATGGGTTCAATAGGATCCATGACTCGTTGCTTTTCAGAGACTTTCTCTTCAAGCTCAATTTTCCTCCCACTGCCTCTATCAAGGATAAGCTGATTTTCCAAGAAGATGGCATGACGGCTCACAAACACATTGTGATCCTCTGAGACGTAAAAATTGTATCCTAATGACTCTTTAGGATATCCTATAAAACGAGCACTTATGGTCCTAGCCTCTAACTTGTCCGCCTGTAGTCTCTTGACGTGGGCCGGACATCCCCAAATCTTGAGATGACCCAGACTTGGTTTCTTACCATGCCATATCTCATACGGTGTGGTAGGAACGGATTTAGAGGGAACTCTATTCAATAAATAAATCGCTGTGAGTAAGGCATCTCCCCAAAGGAACATAGGTAAATCAGTGAAGCTCATCATGGACCTGACCATGTCCAACAGGGTCCGATTCCTCCTCTCTGACACCCCGTTGAGTTGAGGTGTACCCGGAGGTGTCCATTGTGAGACTATGCCGTTTTCTTTGAGATAGTCCCGGAATTTTCCACTAAGGTATTCTCCTCCTCGATCTGATCGAAGAGCCTTAAGAGGTTTTCCAGTTTATTTTTCTACTTCATTCTTGAACTCTTTGAACTTTTCAAAAGACTCAGACTTGTGTCTCATAAGATACACATACCCATACCGTGAATAATCATCGGTAAAGGTAATGAAGTAAGAATAACGCCCCCTAGCTAGCACATCGAATGGGCCACATACATCTGTATGTACTAGGGTAAGTATTTCAGTGGTCCTCTCCCCATGTCCTACAAAGGGCAGTCTAGCCATTTTTCCTTGAAGACAGGACTCGCAAACTGGATATGACTCGGAAGTCAATGAGCCTAAAAGCCCATCTTTATCCATTTTGTTCATTCTGTCTTCTCCAATATGGCCAAGCCTGAGGTGCCACAAATATCTTTGGTTTATCTCATCTCTGGATCTTTTGGATCCTTTGGCACTCATATCTTGCTCGGTAACATTCACAGATACATCCATATGTAAATGATAGAGACTGTCAATCATGAAACCGCGTGCGACTATTTTATTTCTTAAATAAATAGAACAGCAGTCTTTGTCAAATGTAAAAACATGACCTTCCTGTGCTAGACATGAAACAGAAATCAAATTTCTGCTAGCAACAGGTACATAATAGCGGTCTCTAAGTATTAAACTAAATCCAGACGGTAGTCGCAGATGGTAGGTGCCCACAGCCACAGCAGCAACTTTTGCCCCGTTGCCAACCCGAATGGTTACCGCACCTTCCGCCAGCCTTCTACTTTCCTTTAGACCCTGCATGGTAGTGCACAAATGAGCACTAGAACCAGAATCTATAACCCAACTAGAAGTAGAAGAAACCGTTAGATTAGTTTCAATTATGAGCAAGTCTATACCTTCTGAAGGTGTGTCACCTTTCTTGTTCTTTAGGCTCTCGAGGTATGAAGGACAGTTTCTCTTCCAGTGGCCTTCGACATTGCAGTGGAAACATTTTCCTTTGTCGTTAGCACTTTTCTTTTGAACTTCCTTCTTTGGCTTCTTGTCTTTCTTCTGCTTCTTAGCAGGCTTCTTTTTCTTCCAAGTAGACTTTCTCTTAGAACCAGAAGTCAACTCAGCAGCAAGGACATTGCCCCTTGAACCTTTCAAGGCTCCCTCAGCAGTTACCAACATGTTGATTAGTTCAGTCTTAGTGCATTCAATCTTATTCATGTGGTAGTTTACTATAAACTGACCAAATGAATCAGGAAGTGACTGTAGGATCAAATCCACTTGTAATTCCTTGTGCATGTCCATACCGAGCTTCTCAAGCTCCTCTAGGTTCTTGATCATGGTCAGACCGTGATCATGGACAGACTGCCCCTCGCGCATCTTCGCTTTGAAAAGCCTCTTGGACACTTCAAAACGAGCTGTGCGACTCTGCTCACCATACAACTCTTGCAGGTGTGCCAGTATGTCCCTAGCAGTCTTTATATTTTCATGCTGGCATTGGAGTTCATTAGACATGGATGCCATCATATAGCATTTTACTCTAATGTCATCATCCAACCACTTTTTATGCATTTCACGCTGAACATTAGTAGGACGTGTTGGTAGTGTGGGGATATCTGAATCGAGTATGTAGCCTATCTTCTCACAGTCCAAAACTATTTTGAGATTTCTAAGCCAGTCTTTGTAATTGGTTTCGGTCAGTCGGTTGGTCTCAAGAATACGGGTCAAAGGGTTTGAAGCCGACATTGTATCTGCAGAGAGTAAAGATTCTAGTTTGACTTTTGTACTTGATCCTAATCTGTTCTAAGGTCTTTTAGAACAAATGTAACTCCCACTATTTTCTCGAATCCCTCACACTCCCCTGGTAGGGAAACGGAAATCCTACACGACTAGGGTTTCTAGTGGGTACTGCGGTCCCACCGATTTACATGCCACCTCACCTAACAGTTATTGGTGATACATAGATGGATGAGTGTACAACTCTTGTACAATGCTTCTCAAGCATGTTGCAGTGTAACTTGGTCTCTAAGCCATGAAGACCTCACCTAACAGTTATTGGTCCCATTTCTTAGTTAAGTCAGACCCACCGTATAACCGTAGGAATAAAGTCGTCATTGGGTCCTCACCTAACAGTTATTGGTGCCCAACCCTACCTTTACCCTACAACATCTCATGTCTATAGAGAGGTCCAGCCCCCCGATGCAACTTGACCACTGTGTCCAGCCGAGACAAATCAACATCAGAAAGGCCTTAGCAGCTCTACTATAGTGGAAGACCTATTGACTTAATATTGGTTAATCAGGTCTTAGTGTTTGCAATTTGAGCCCTTCATAAGAGGTAATCGAACAATTGGCCAGGTAAGCAGGTGGGAGGCTCCCCTTACTCAGAGAGTAAGGTCCTAATTAAGTAACCACCTTTCATGCTTTTCTAGACACCAATTAGATCAATTAATCTAATATGACTTGCTCATGTCGGTTCACTCTCGACTTGATTGAGGAGGTTTTGATTTAGGTCTCAATTGGGTTTGCTACATCACATGTAAACCTATCTACCCGACTCGCATTCACATCACATGCAAACGGCACATCACAGGCAGTTATAATCGCAGCATCAAATTAAAGCTAAACTTTAAATAGGTGATGATCATGGATTCTAATTAGGTCGTATTACAAGCACATGCACATCAATCGATCAAGTGGTCTTCAACTCTTGAATTGGTTCTAAGCTTCCTTGATTCGATCCTTGATCAACTATTGATCCCATCGCCATCAACCGCTTAGATCACCTTTCATCTCATGCCTTTGCTTCAACTTGATCGTTGATGTACATCACATCACAGAAATACAACCAGATGTAAAATAAAAATAAAAATAAATTACATCTCCTTTTAGGAGGCACGCAGGCCTCTCAAAATATCAAATAAGATGCATGCAAGCATCTGAAAAATTACATGACATCGCAGATCACATCGCAGGTCATTACATTTGATACCAAAAGGGGTTGAATCCTATGATCATCACCGTATGCAACAATTATAATTTTCAGATCTGAAAACTAACTGATTGTATCATGACATAGGTCGCTGATCATGCTAATCATGATTCTAAACTTTGTAATCCCATTAACAATGCATTTAGAATCATCTTTTTATCACATAAAAATCAGCATGCAAAAAATCAGCACCCCTGAAAAATCTGCATGCAGAATTTTTCAGCATGCATGATCATTCAATTTTCAGATCTAATATGCCTTTAGATATTTAATTCTTACCTTAATCTACGAAGCCTAGGCTCTGATACCACTGTTGGGAACCCGCCCATGCCGCTGATATTTCAAAAATTAAATCAGATGGCAGCGGAAGAGGCATGTGCGGGATCGACGTTCATCGCATGAACGTTGTTTCGAGACCTTTCGTAATTAGGTAAGAATTAAAACTTTTAAAACTATTAGGAAGATCAAATCTTCACCTTGCGCGGGTAGATGATCACCGCAAATCTGAATTCGTAGTTTTGGAAGAAGGTTCGCTTGAAGCCGTTCAAACGTCCAGCCTCTACAGGTATCCACACGAAGCAAGATCCGATCCAAGCTTTCTATCTCACCGGGGTGCTAGCTCCCTTGCAGAGATAGCTTTGATGGCTGATGTCCTCTCTTTCAATCAACTCTTGATTGCACTTGAGAGGAGGAAGAAGAAGGATGAAGAAGAGGAAGAAGATCAAATCCCTTCGCAGCTTTCTTCTCTTCACACGCGCTGAAGCCAAGGAAGAAGACCAAGAGGAGGGAGACGCCTCCTCTTCTTTTCCCCTTGCTGATGGCGGCTGAACCAAGGGAGGAGAGGGAGAGGGTGGCCACGGCTTGGAGAGGGAGAGCTCTTCTTGCTTGGGGCCGGCCCTAGTCCTCCTTTTATAAGGAGTGGAGCTCCTAACAATTAGGAGCTCCAAGACAATCTTCCAAAGAGGGAAGGGGGGCGCCGGCCCCTCTCTTCATGCCGCACACAAGGAGAGGAGGAGGGGAGTGATCCCTCCTTCTCGTGATGCCCTAATCCTCTTCCAAAGAGGATTGGGTGCCTCTCTTATGGTTTAATCCCAATCCAATTAGGATTAGCCAAATTGGGTTCAATCTATGCTAGTCCTAATCCAATTAGGACTTGAATGAACCATGACTCAATTGAACTCTTCAATCCTAATCCAATTAGGAGTCATGTTGATTCATTAGATTAATAATTAATTAGGACTTAAGAAATCCTAATCCAATTAGGATTTGTTTAATTTTAGTCCTAATCCAATTAGGACTCTAATTTGAATCCGAAGTCCTAATCCAATTAGGATTTCTAGGAATCCTACTCCAAGTAGGAATCCTATTTTAATTCAAAATTCCTAATCTCATTAGGATTGTAGGAATCCTATTCCAAGTAGGAATCCCAGTCCTACTCCAACTAGGATTCCCAGTCCTAATCCAATTAGGACTCTAGGTATCCTACTCGAAGTAGGACTCTTGTTTCAAGTCCAATTAATTAATTCCCTTTGTTCCTTCTTCAACTTCTTATCAATCAAATTGATTACTTGTGATTCCTAACCACGATTTCAACCATCGGATCGGTCAATACTTCTAGTGTGTGTGACCCCATAGGTTCTATTCTGACTGGTAGTGAGATATATTGTGATCTCTATCACTATATCATTGAAAACTCCTTTCAATGGGTTGGAACGATTCCAACTCAACTCGTTAGGGTTTATCGATCATCAAGATAATCCCTATGAGTCCCACGATCCACCAGTGACACCTAGCAGCATGTAGTGGCTACCCAGCAGAATGGAATGATGAACCTCTAGGTGCAGTTAACATGTGATACAGTCCTACTATCGTGGATCCCTACAGGACGGAGGTCATGGACAACTCGTCAAACCCCATCGTCTGTCATATGTCAAGATTCATTCGACTTGAGTTCGATAGTGGAAAACTCTTTTTCCACTTTATATTACTGCCCTGGCCAAGGTCTTAGAACTCAGTCTAACAAATCACATAGGATCACTCCTCTTCTATCAAGGTCGATAGATTCCTTATAGGTGCATACCCTACTTCTACAGTGAACTTACTGCAGCCAATCTACACTGCATGGACCCATATGGCTAGAGACCATGTATATGTGCAGTCAAACTACAATAACCTCACTGTGAGTAGCCGAAGCACCGCAGGTCAAAGGACCAGTCACACTACTGCAACATCAAGCAAGTCACTGACGAGTGGATAGACATCCAAGTGACTTCTTGTCTTGGTCACGCTCAGTACCCTTGTTCTCTAACAAGCACCTGCACTATCACTTCAGTGTTCCTACACTGTGGACTCAAGTCTCGTCCATCCAGAAGGAAAGTGATCTGTGCACTGACCGGATCAATCACCGTCCTCGTGATGATCCATTGATCAGGAGCATTTAGAAATTAATCACCAATGATACATGACTCAAATTCTCAACTCTTGAGAATATGTATCATCTTATTAATTCCTTGGACGATTCATAGACACATAAACAATATGAATGAAAAGATGCCTTTTATTTATTCAATAATAAATAGTCAAGTACAAAATTATGTCCCTAGAATTAATAATGTGTCAGCCAGATTGGCTTCTAGGGCATACATCTAACACCTTAGTGTCCGAAATTGACTCTCTGACTTTTTGCCTTGCATTTCTCTGGGAGTCGACTCCTGCTTCCTTAGGAGTCGACCTGCCAACCATCGGAGTCGACTCGAGTTCTTCGGAAGTCGACTCGGCTCTCAGAGTCCAAAATAGCTTCTCTGTCTATCTGTCTGTTACTCCCTGGAGTCGACTCGTACTACGCTGGAGTCGACTCGGCAAGCATCGGAGTCGACTCGAATTCTTCAGGAGTTGACTCGTTGACAGGTTCTGAGATGATTCTTTCTGTCCGGCTGTCTGTTCTCAGTCGGAGTCGACTCGTAATGTGCAGGAGTCGACTCGAGGTTGTGCCAGTGCTTCTGATACGCTTGGAGTCGACTTGTAAGCTCCCGGAGTCGACTCGAGACTCAGACTTTGGTTCAAATTGAATTCCTTACTTATCCAAAGTGTATTGAACCAAATCTAGAGACACTTAACCATAAATTTACAAGTATTTGACTGAAACACTAGATTGAATTCATTAGTATAACATAAGATATACTCAAATGCTTTGAGCTCATCAAAATCAAATAGGGTTATAATCAATCACTCCACAATCTCCCCCTTTTTGATGATGACAAAACATTGAGTATTTGTAAAGTGAATTGCTCAACCAAAAAAGAGATTTATAGTAAAGTTTTAAAATGAATTCAAGTGTCTAGTCATTTAATTTATCCAAAACTGAAAGGTGTGAAACAGTAAATTTTGAAGTTAAAGCTCCCCCTTTCATTTGGAATTATATAAGCCTTCATGTCATGCAATCAATTGTTTGGCTTATATATATTTAATGAATTTGCTTTCTTAAGATTTCAGATTCTCCCCCTCAACACATGCATTCAACTTTGTTTAGATTCTCTAAATTTTCTTTTAGTGTATTGAAGCTTTTGAACTTTAAATTTTTGGTTTTAGAGGGAAAATCTGCCAATTTGTTCTTGAGTATGATTCAACTAATCTCCGAATATCCCTTGAATAGATTCTGGAGATTACTCCTTTAGGAGCCCCAACAGAGAGATAATGAGCCTCGAGGTATCGAATCCACTTAGAACAAATTATTTTGTGCTTTAAAAGTTTTCTTTTTATTGATTCCCTTTACATGTCTATTCACTATATTTTCTCCCCCTTTTTATCATCATAGCAAAAAGGAATAGCACATCATAAAAGCAATTAGAGTTCAAATTTGCACAATTTGGAAGAGAAATGTCTACTCATTGTATTGATGTAAATTTAAGTACAATTGTAGATACATATCAAAAGTATAGCAGTAAGTACATATCAATAAGAAAAAGCAAGCTACACTAGGATTTCTTTGTGGTGGAGGATGTGGCTCCCTTGCTCGGTCTAGTGTGTTGCATAACTAAACTGATCCCTTCTGAAATGTTTCCTAGCTGCTTTATGATCTCCGAGGTGGCCCTACTCTGGATCGAGGTAAGCTCAGTCAGATTCTCCTGGAGGGTATCCAACTTGAAGATCAGTACATTGGCTAGCCGTTCGGCAACCTGACTCTGGCTGCCTAGCTCCTGTCGGATGTCTTCTCGCATCTTTCTTGTATTACTCGTGACATCGCTCATATTCGAAAATTGGGCTTGAATTAGGCTTCTTACATTGTAAATTTCTTCCCTCAGATGAGCCGTCATCTCGGTCATGGCTGCCAATGATGGAACCAGCGCAGTGGAGGGAGTAGTCACTGGACCTCGGAGCTCCCTCAGTAGGTCGTCCCGTAACTCCCTCACGATCTCCTGCCGCAACTCCCGGAGCTGCTCAGGAGATATCCGGACCTCCAGTGGCTGAGAAGGTGGTGCAGTGGAGGGTCCGGCTGAAGTAGAAGGTGCTGAAGTGGAGGGATAGGTGGGAAAATCTGAGTCATGATCAGGGCTGGGGGAGTGTCGAGTAGTAGGGTTAGAAGGTGTGGAAGTGGATGGTTTCCGGACCCAGACTCCCTCAACCTTATGGAATCCCATCCTGTGAAGAGTCCCCTCACCCATGCGATCTGTGTATCGCAGTGAGCGAGAGGGTTCCCCCTCAGGAATGGGGACCTCTAACTCCCTAAAGATCAAGGTATACATCATCCCATAGGGAAGACTGAGCCTAGGTTTGTCTAGAGGCTCACATAGGTATTTGTAGATGAGTTTTGGGAAGTTGATTGGAGTATCTTGAAGAATGTAGAACATCAGGGCTAGGTCCCTCTCAGATACAAAATCAAAACGGCCTATCTTGGGAAAGAGGGTCCTAGATATGATACTTAAGAGGAGCCGCATTTCAGCTGATAGCTAATTTGCAGACACCTCTTCTAGGGGGGACTGAGGTGGACTCCCTAGTATGGCCGTAAGGGCCTCAGTCCTATCTGTGGGGTGAGAGGGAAACACTCCTACTTGGGGAAGATGGAGGACTTGAGCAATGAAGTCCTCCGAAATAAATATAGGGACACCCGCTACAGTTCCCTGAATACCACCGTTACCCCTAGCTACAGTACCGTAGAATTCCCTAACTAACCCCGGGTAAGTAGGGAGATCTAGGGAACAAAACTTTTCTAACCCTTGAGCCCTTAACCTATGCCCTAGGGTAAAGCCTTTCCGGGAGAGGAAGTCAAAGTTGACGTATCTCCCGGTGGAGACCGCCTTCCCGGCGCACGGACGCGAGGGAACCGGCCTCGGCGGGGAAGGAACCGGAGGTTGTGGCCTCACGAGTTCATTCCGAACCTTTGACCGTCGCTCGGTGCCGCTCGCGGAATGGGGCCTTTTCCGGCTCGAGACAACAGCTTTCCGAGGCATCCTAGACCTAAGGAGGGGAAAGGACACGAGGAACGGAGGGAAACTCGACGGAAATGCCCTAACAAAGGTCGGAGACGAGGTCGGAGACGATTCTAGGTTTTTTGAACAGTGGCGGCGGTGAATAGAAGTGTCGATTGAACATTTCGATTAGGGTTAAAACATCGGATTCCCGACCTCGAGTCGACTCCAGTAAGTCACGAGTCGACTCGACCTCGAGTCGACTCCAAAATATGCGCGAGTCGACTCCCCCTATGATGCCATCGACCTCGAGTCGACTCCTATCTATGTGCGAGTCGACTCCCCCATGAGCCGACTCTAAAATGTATCCGAGTCGACTCGAACTCTGGCACGCACCCAAAAATCATGTTATTTTCGTGCCAAAGAAGGGATAATCAAAAGGTTTATGAGCTGATTTGATGATCATAGATGAGAAACTCTATATTTAATACAAGCTAATCATCAAAATCAATGAATTAGAAGAGAATATCACTAGGATGGATCAATCACTCCTAATCCTCTCCTAAGCACACAGAATCGCTCTTCACTCAAGGATTTTGTGAAGATGTCAGCTAGTTGATCATCAGTGCAAATAAATTGAAGTGTAACATCACCATTCAGTACATGATCTCTTATGAAGTGATGTCTTATCTCAATGTGTTTGGTTCTTGAGTGCTGAATTGGATTCTTAGTTAGGTTAATAGCACTTGTATTGTCACAGTTAATGGAAATTTTATCTTGTTTAATTCCATAATCTTCAAGTTGTTGTTTGATCCACATAATTTGAGCACAACAACTCCCGGCAGCAACATATTCGGCTTCAGCTGTAGATAATGCAACCGAGTTTTGTTTCTTGCTAAACCATGAGATTAAATTTTCTCCTAAGAATTGACATGACCCGCTGGTGCTTTTTCTATCAAGTTTACAACCAGCAAAATCTGAATCTGTATACCCTATTAAGTTTAGGCTAGATTCTTTAGAATACCATAAACTTATATTTTTTGTTCCTATTAGGTATTTAAAGATTCTCTTAACTGCAATTAAATGTGATTCCTTAGGATTAGATTGATATCTAGCACACATGCATACACTAAACATGATATCAGGTCTACTTGCAGTGAGATATAATAAAGATCCTATCATACCTCTATACATCTTTTGATCTACTGATTTACCTGATTCATCTTGGTCTAGTTTGCATGATGAACTCATGGGTGTGCTGATTGACTTGTTTCCTTCCATATCAAACTTCTTAAGCATCTCCTTGATGTATTTAGCTTGATTGATGAAGATCCCTTCTTCAGATTGTTTGATTTGGAGCCCGAGAAAATAGTTCAGCTCTCCCATCATGCTCATTTCAAATTCACTCTGCATCAAGTCAGCAAATTCTTCGCAGAGGCGATTGTTAGTAGCACCGAAAATAATATCATCAACATAAATCTGCACCACTAACATTTCTTTGTTTTTCTTCTTTAAAAACAGTGTCGTATCTACATTTTCTCTAGAGAACTCATGATCTAGTAGAAATTTGCTAAGTCTTTCATACCATGCTCTAGGTGCTTGTTTCAAACCATAAAGTGCTTTGTTTAATTTATACACATGATTGGGGTATTGATGATTTTCAAAACCAGGAGGTTGTTCTACATACACCTCCTCATTAATATACCCATTCAAAAAGGTACTTTTTACATCCATTTGAAATAATTTGAAATCTTTAGAGCATGCAAATGCTAGTAACAATCTAATTGCCTCAAGTCTAGCTACAGGAGCAAAGGTTTCATCAAAGTCTATACCTTCTTCTTGATTATAGCCCTTTGCTACTAGTCTAGCCTTGTTCCTAATTACAATTCTATTTTCATCAAGTTTATTTTTATATATCCATTTGGTACCTATTATTGAATATTCAGAGGGTCGTTCAACTAGGTTCCATACCTTGTTTCTAGTAAATTGGTTTAGTTCTTCTTGCATTGCATTTATCCAATTTACATCCTTTTCAGCTTCTTCTATGTGTTTAGGTTCAAAATGTGAGACAAATGCTAGATGATTATTTAAGTTCCTAAGAGATGATCTAGTCCTAACAGGTTGAGATGGATCATCTAAAATTAATTCCTTAGGATGCCCATGAGCATACCTCCAAGCCTTAGTCAGCCCATGATCCATAATTGCCTCTTGGCTTGATGATGCATTTCCAATTAGTTTTTGTTCATCTTCTTGTAATGTCATCTCATCAATCTTTTCTTCAAGAATTTCAGCCTCATCATCAAGAACAACTCTCTTGCTAGAAGAGATATCATTAGTATCATCAAAAACAACATGTATAGATTCTTCAATAACAAGGGTTCTTTTATTAAAAACTCTATAGGCTTTACTTGTTGTAGAATACCCCAAAAATATACCCTCATCAGATTTAGAATCAAATTTACCTAAGTTATCCTTTCCATTGTTATGAATGAAACACCTACACCCAAAAACATGAAAATAGTTTACTTTGGGCTTTCTATTTTTCCAAAGTTCATAAGGTGTTTTCTTTATAATGGGTCTCAATAAAACTCTATTTAATATATGACATGATGTATTAATGGCTTCTCCCCAAAAATACTTAGGGAGGTTACTTTCACATAGCATGGTTCTAGCCATTTCCTCTAGGGTTCTATTCTTCCTTTCTACAACTCCATTTTGTTGTGGTGTACTGAAAATGCTTGATCTTTATGAGCTAAAAACATGACCCAAGTATATCTAGAAAAATCATCTACAATAACAAGACCATATTTGTTTCCACCTAGACTTGTGGTTCTAGTTGGTCCAAATAGATCCATGTGTAGGAGTTCAAGAGGTCTAGAGGTAGAGACACACTTTATGGGTTTAAAAGAACTCCTAGATTGTTTGCCATATTGACAAGCTTCACAAATTTTATTTTTTTCAAATTTTAGTTTTGGCAAACCTATCACGGAATCTCTTTTAACTAGTTTTGATATTGTATCCATACTTGCATGACCTAACTTACGGTGCCATAACCAACTTGCATCACTAACCTTAGTATCATTAACAACTAAACAGGGGTTATATTTGGCAAGATCCTCAAGATCTACTACGTACACATTGCCACGTCTTATTCCTTTAAATACTAAACTGTTGTCAATTGAGTTGGTTATGATGCATAAAGATGGTTTGAACAGAACATCAAAACCTCTATCACACAATTGACTAATGCTAAGTAGGTTATGCTTAAGACCATCAACATATCGAACATTATCAATAAAGGTTGAAGAGGTGATTTGTACTTTACCTATACCAATGATGTGACCTTGGTTATTGTCTCCAAATGTCACAGCACCTCCCTTCTTAGGCTCAAGGGTGAAGAATTGGTCTTTGTCACCCGTCATGTGTCTTGAGCAGCCACTATCCAAGTACCAACAGTTTTTGTCGACCTTGGCTGCAAGACACTCCTCATTTTCGTTTGCCATAAAATATAGGTTGGCCTTTTCTTCTTGTTCCTCATCCGATGATGATGATGATGTATCGGAGTCCGATAGGGTGGAGACGAGGACCTTCTTTTTCTTGTACTTGCTGGCCTTCTTGAGCAAAGGACAGTCTACTCTGAAGTGTTCCGGCTTCTTACATTCGTAGCATCCGATTCCCTCATTTTTCCTTTCCTTACCTTTATCCTTGTAATAGGAACTTGAGGGGCCTCTCCTTTGATGAAAGGACTTCTTTCGGTTGATGAATTTTCTGAACTTACGCACGAGAAGAGCCTCATCATCATCTCCCTCATGATCTTCTTCTTCACTGCTGCTACTGCAAGATAAATCCTTGTTAGAAGAAGTAGATTTGAGAGCTATTACCTTTTTCTTATGAGAGGATTCTTCTTCGCTGTGTTGTTTCATTGTGAGCTCGTGCGTTATTAGGGATCCAAGAAGCTCCTCAAGTGGAAGCTTGTTCAAGTCCTTGGCTTCTTGGATTGCCGTCACCTTGGCCTCCCATGACCTTGGCAAACAACGAAGAATCTTCCTGACAAGGTCACTGTTAGTATAATTTTTGCCAAGGCTTTTTAGGCCATTGACAATGTCAGTAAATCTAGTAAACATGCAAGTGATAGTTTCATTGGAATCTATCTTAAATAATTCATACTTATGAACTAATATATTTATTTTAGACTCTTTTACTTGATTTGTGCCCTCGTGGGTCACTTCAAGTCTATCCCAAATCTCTTTTGCAGAATTGCAAGTAGAAACTCTATTGAATTCATTTCGGTCTAAAGCACAATAAAGCACATTCATTGCTTTGGCATTTAGTTGTGCCTTCCTTATATCATTGTCATCCCAATCCTTTTCAAGTTTGGGTATAGTAACACCCTCTACAAAAATTAATGGGATGTATGGTCCATTAAGTATGGTGGTCCACATCTCATAGTCTTGTGCTTGGATAAATATTCTCATCCTTGCCTTCCAATATGAGTAGTCGGATCCATTGAAGAATGGAGGTCTATGGGTGGACTGGCCCTCAATATGAGAAGATCCAAATGGGGTTGTCATTTTGATCTTTTACTCTTTTGGTAAAAGAGTTCCGGCTCTGATACCACTTGTTGCCCAGATAGACAACCCAAGAGGGGGGGTGAATTGGGTTTTAAAATAATTATTGCAATTAAAAGCTTTGTGAGTAACTAATTAAAACTTTTTGCTAGTGGATTAATTAGTTGCTATATGCAGTGGATGAAGGGAAAGTAAGAGACAATGGAGCAATCACAAACACAAGCAATTTTATAGTGGTTCGGAGCTAACCCTTGCTCCTACGTCCACTCCCCAAGCCTCACTTGGGAATTCACTATAATCCCTCGGATTACAGCCGGTTGTTTTACAAGCTCACAACCCAACTTGTTGTTTTACGAGATCACAACGAACTCGGTCGGTTTTCACAGGCTCACCGACTAGAACCACCCGATTGTTTTCCCGGGATCACAATCAAACCCTTACACTGTTGGTTTTAACCTTGGCTCACCAACAAACCTTAACACCCTTGATTCAATCCCCTGATTGAATCAAGTAAGAAACAAGTAGTTTGAAACAAACAGAAAAAGGAAGCTTCTCAAAAGCGTATTTAAAACAATTTAAGCAAGAAAGAGTAAGAAGCCCTCAAACTGATTTTGGAGATGGAGGAAGGGGCTTTTCAAACTCTTTGACTCCTCTTGAATTTGATGTAGACTTGCTGTCAGGAGGAGAGCCTTGAATGTGAGGAAGAGAGTTGGTGAGTCGACTTCAATGCACTTCTTCCTTCTTTTTCGTGTAATCACTCTAGAGAGCTATTGGTTGGTGGAAATCCTTTTTGCTTTGAATGGAGTCTCTCTTTCTTACTCTATTACTGTTCCCTCAGGCTATTTAAGCCATTTCCAAAGAAAAATAGCCGTTAGACACATCTTTCTAGCCGTTCTGCACATTCTGCACATCCTGACAATGTTTCCGTTGAGATCGGAATCGACTCGCGCGATCTGGAGTCGACTCGCCTGTTGCAGGAGTCGACTCATGCTTTTCAGGAGACGGCTCGGCAACTGTTCTGGATTTGAATTAAAGTGCTGTCTTGACTTGGAGTCGACTCGACTGAACCTGGAGTCAACTCCCCAATGTCTGGAGCTGACCCGGCACCTTTGGAGACGACTCGTTCCAAGGATTCCAGAGATGTTTCTTTCAAGTTTGCTCACTCGAGTCGACTCGGATATTCTGGGAGTCGACTCGGCACTCAGAGCCCGAAATCCCGATCTTCTGTCTGTTGACTTGTGCTGTCTCGGAGGCGACTCGAACTGTCTCGGAGTCGACTCGGCTCTCAGAGACGAAAATATAGTCTTCTGTCTTTGGGGTTGCGCTGCCTTGGAGTCGACTCGGACTTTGCGGGAGTCGACTCGGTCCTCAGTGTCTGAAATTGGCTCTCTGACTTTTTGCCTTGCATTTCTCTGGGAGTCGACTCTTGCTTCCTTAGGAGTCGACCTGCCAACCATCGGAGTCGACTCGAGTTCTTCGAGAGTCGACTCGGCTCTCAGAGTCCAAAATAGCTTCTCTGTCTATCTGTCTGTTACTCCCTGGAGTCGACTCGTACTACGCTGGAGTCGACTCGGCAAGCATCGGAGTCAACTCGAATTCTTTAGGAGTCGACTCGTTGACAGGTTCTGAGATGATTCTTTCTGTTCGGCTGTCTGTTCTCAGTCGGAGTCGACTCGTAATGTGCAGGAGTCGACTCGAGGTTGTGCCAGTGCTTCTGATACGCTTGGAGTCGACTCGTAATCTCCCGGAGTCGACTCGAGACTCAGACTTTGGTTCAAATTGAATTCCTTACTTATCCAAAGTGTATTGAACCAAATCTAGAGACACTTAACCATAAATTTACAAGTATTTGACTGAAACACTAGATTGAATTCATTAGTATAACATAAGATATACTCAAATGCTTTGAGCTCATCAAAATCAAATAGGGTTATAATCAATCACTCCACAGGACCAGTCACACTACTGCAACATTAAGCAAATCACTGACGAGTGGATAGACATCCAAGTGACTTCTTATCTTGGTCACGCTCAGTACCCTTGTTCTCTAACAAGCACCTGCACTATCGCTTCAGTGTTCCTACACTGTGGACTCGAGTCTCGTCCATCCATAAGGAAAGCGATCTGTGCACTGATCGGATCGATCACTATCCTCGTGATGATCAATTGATCAGGAGCATTTAGAAATTAATCACCATTGATACATGGCTCAAATTCTCAACTCTTGAGAATATGTATCATCATCTTATTAATTTCTTCGACGATTCATAGACACATAAACAATATGAATGAAAAGTTGCCCATTTATTATTCAATAATAATAAAGTCAAATACAAATTTATGTTCCAGAATTAATTAATAATGTATCTGCCAGATTGGCTTCTAGGGCATACATCTATGCAAACACACAAGAAGTATAGTGGTTCGGTGCTCTCCTAAGCACCTACGTCCACTCCCCAAGCAACCTCTTGAGAATTCACTATAATCCCGCGGATTACAGTTGGATAGTTTTCCGGGCTCACAATCCAAAAATCTTTACACTTTGGTTTTTTGGGATCACCAAAAACCTATGTTGGTTTTACGGGCTCACCAACAACCTTCACAGTTGGTTTTACGGGTTCACCAACAAACCTACACCGTTGGTTTTACGGGCTCACCAACAAACCTTTACAAGGTGATTAAGAAGAAGAAGAAAGATGAAACTCCTAGATGAGCAAATATAACAACTATGAGCTACAAAGAAGAGTTTAGAATATATTTATCGCTTTGATGAGACTTCTCTCTTCTTTGTCAAGATTGCTTCACTCTTCAAGGGTTGATGGAGCTCTTAATATTTCTTAGAATCTGCTCAATCACTTCCTTTTGGCTCTTTGAATGAAGCACTTGGATGAAGAAAATTAGGGCTCTTGTCTTTCTTGTGTAAGCTTTGATATTTTTCAAAAGTATCTCTTCTCTGATGAATAGTGTCACTTTAAATAGTTTTCCTCATCCATTGGACACCTTCCATTGGTTAGATTTCAAAAACTAGCCGTTACTTGTTGTTGGGAGGTCAAAAAGTACTTCTGCAGAACTAGCCGTTATGCTTCTGCCCGTGCTGGGGTCGACCCAAACTTTCCTGGGGTCGACTCAAACCACTGTTCATCATACTTGGGGTCGACTCAACTTTCACTGGGGTCGACCCAACTTTCATTGGGGTCGACTCCTGCTACATTGGGTTCGGCCCTCTCAGGAAACACAGAACCTTATATTTCAGCTGTTTTTCACTGGGGTAGACTCAACTCTTTTTGGGGTCGACTCAAGGTACAGTGGGGTTGACTCAAGTTCCATTGGGGTCGACCCTCTCAGGGATTCCAGAGACATAGTTTTGAACGACACAGCCTTGGGGTCGACTCATGTTCAGTTGGGGTCGACTCCATTGGGGTCGACTCAAGCATTCCTGGGGTCGGCTCAAGGAAGGTTGGGGTCGGCCCTCTCAGTAAATTCCAGAGACTTATTTTCTTGAGGCTTGAAGATGGGGTCGACTCAAGCATACTTGGGGTCGACTCCACTACTATTCATCCGTGCCATTTTCGCAGAGGTGTGCCTGAAGGTTCCATGATGTGCGGGGGTCGACTCCATCTTTCTTGGGGTCGACTCATTTCACACTTTACTGCATCTTAAGGTTAGATTCATCCATACAATCAATGAAATATACTTCAAGCAATTTTGAATGTATGCCATGGTAGTGCTACATGCTCTTAACAATAAACATTACTATTGTGCCCTTATGAGTACGTTTCACTTGAAACTTTGCTGAATTAGAATTTAGAATTCACTATCCCTTTTCTATTGCAAATTTTATCTCATTATTACTCATTGAAAGATATCTTGATCTTATTCTTCTAATGTATCGAGAGTGTCGAACTCAATAATGATGTATCATGTTAACTTGTAGTATTTAATTAGATATTTCCTCAATGGTTGTGTTAATCATCAAAATAACACTATCATCCTCATCTATTCTGACTGATAGTGAGATATATTGCGATCTCTATCACAATATCATTGAAAATTTCTTTCAATGGGTTGAAACAATTTCAACTCAACTCACCAGAGATTATCGACCATCAAGATGATCCCTGTGAGTCTCACCATCCACCAGTGACACCTAGCAGTATGTAGTGGCTACCCAGCAGAATAGAATGATGAACCTCTAGGTGCAGTTATCATATGATACAGTCCTTCTATCGTGAATCCCTACAGACCGAAGGTCATGGATAACTCGTCAAACCCCGTCGTCTGTCATATGTCTAGATTTATTCGACTTGAGTTCGATAGTGGAAAACTCTTTCTCCACTGTATATTACTGCCCTGGCCAAGGTCTTAGAACTCAGTCTAATAAATCACATAGGATCACTCCTCTTCTATCAAGGTTGATAGATTCCATGTTGGTGCATATCCTATCCTACAGTGAACCTACTGCAGCCAATCTACACAACAAGGACCTATATGACTAAAGACCATATATATGTGCAGTCAAACTACAATAACCTCACTGTGAATAGCCGAAGCACCGCAGGTCAAATGACCAGTCACACTACTGCAACATCAAGCAAGTCACTGACGAGTGGATAGACATCCAAGTAACTTCTTGTCTTGGTCACGCTCAGTACTCTTGTTCTCTAACAAGCATCTGCACTATCGCTTCAGTGTCCCTACACTGTGGACTCGAGTCTCGTCCATCCATAAGGAAAGCGATCTGTGCACTGATCGGATCGATCACCGTCCTCATGATGATCCATTGATCAGGAGCATTTAGAAATTAATCACCAATGATACATGGCTCAAATTCTCAACTCTTGAGAATATGTATCATCATCTTACTAATTTCTTGGACGATTCATAGACACATAAACAATATGAATGAAAAGATGCCCATTTATTATTTAATAATAATAAAGTCAAGTACAAATTTATGTTCCAGAATTAATAATGTGTCTACCAGATTGGCTTCTAGGGCATACATCTAACAATTTGTATAATGAATAGAGCTCAGAATTATAGGAAATTAGAATCATAATAG
Organism: Phoenix dactylifera; assembly: GCF_051530095.1. Lineage (NCBI taxonomy): Eukaryota > Viridiplantae > Streptophyta > Magnoliopsida > Arecales > Arecaceae > Phoenix > Phoenix dactylifera. The sequence continues at coordinate 31,572,106 of NC_143193.1, read as the reverse complement.
TGTAGGATTTTGTACTCATATTTTGGAAATCTTACATGATATTTTTGGAACATAATTTACTTCCTTTTAAACAAAATATATCTTATATTTTCATATTTTTCATATAAAATTACAAAATATAATAAGGTCATATCCTACTACTAGGGCTGAATATAGGTTGGGTCCACCTATAACTTGAAATGATATTGACTGATTAGACCCAAGCTAATATGTATTTGAAGACATGTGGGTTAGGTCAGATTCAAAAATTGGACCTAGCCTATATTCTAGGTCAGGCTTGCATCTTGTATTCTTATTCCAACCCAATCTGACCCATCATGTATATCATCCATGTCTAATTTGAGTCAACAAAAATTAGACCCAACCAGACTCGAACCTAATCCCACACGACCTAATAATTTGAATAATATAAACCTTCTTCTCCTTCACTTTAAATATTTTTCCTAATTCATTAAATGAACTCTTATTTAAACTAATCATTCTTTTTATCTCAACAATTATATCTCCTCTCATATGTATCCATTTAATTATATTTAAAAATTCACATTGCAATATTTGTTTTGGTGGATTCTTATTTATAATGTTCTTATGTTTATCAAATTATATTTTTCAAACAATTGTAGTTTGTAAACTTAAACGTGGTCAATTATTTCGATGCAAGTAAAAGTTTTTGAATGGAAATTCAAGTTTAATTTTGCTCTTTTTCATTTTTTTAATGTTTAGTATTTTGATATTTAATTATCAAATATTATATTTTAGCTATAACATAATAACTATAATTTTGACTTAAACTAGAAACCTGATCCAACCTAAGCCCGAATGTATCGAGCTAAGTCTAGGTCATACTTGAGCTCGATTCGACCTGAATAACTTGTTGGGTCCAAAATTCTTTTCATTGACCCGATGTAACCAGGTCAATCCATAAATGGGTTGGGTCCAAGTCCAAAATCATAACCTAAATATAAACCAGGTCGAGTCGGGGTCAAGCATGCCCTTGTCTAACCCGACTTATTTGCAGCCCTATTTACCATCATAAATTTATGAGATACATCTCAAATATAATATTTGTACTTCTGAATATTCTTCAATGAATTTTGAAATTTAGGCCCTCTGTGGTATTATTGTAGGTGATTAAACTATTGTCCATGGAGCTCAATACGATAGATCTTTACCAATAGAGCTTTGAATAAAAAGATGTTTATTATTTAATAACTATATTTCTAAAGTATTACGCAACTTTAACATATGTTCAGTATCCAAAGTTTTAGAAAATATTTTTAATATCAAGAAATAATAATAAAAGATATTGCTATTACTTTCAATTGTTAACCATTTATACAATCAAAAACTATTATTATAAAATATTTTAATTGGATAAATTATGCACTTTGATATCTTAATTTCAATAATATAATTAATAATAAATTTTAATTTTTATTAGAATAATGTAATATTATTATATTATAGTGTGGTTATTATTATATAATAATAATGACAACATAATATGATTATATTATAATTTAATATATTATAATATAATATAGTACAATATAAAATAATATAATATAACGTTATATAATATAATAAGGAGGGAGAAGATCCTCATCATCATAAGGTTAAAATTCAAAATCTTTAGTTGTATGATTATGACAATAAAAGGATAAGAAATAAAATGACTATGGCAATAAGAAAAATTTTACATTAATTTTTTACAATTTCATTGCCGCGATTCAAGTTAGGTCTCTTAGGTTTTGAATGAGCTAGAAAACTATTTCAAAAACTTTAGGAAACATCTCAAAAATATCCAAAAGTGCTTCCAACCTTCCAAGCGTACAGTGCTTTTTGGGCCTCCAAAAGTAATGCTAAATAAAGCCCAAATGTAGGTGACATGTAATTGATCCTGCACAAATCCCCTGGCAACAAATGCATCCACCATAATGCTGATCAAAATGCTACCTATCCACGGTGCACCAAGGGAAAGAAAGGTTGACCAATTGTTTGGTTTGTGCTTCTGGCCTACCAGATCAAAACCTATACAATGCAACCTGAAAACAAAATTGAGATTGGATGTCTTGATCCTGGTCCCCATCATAGTGCCTCAAGTGACCACCAAATGACCACAGGGTGACTAGCAGGAACTTTACGGCAAACAAAGTGGGTTTGGATGCTGACAAAGAATGGATCCACAAACTTCTGTGCTTTCCCATCAACCCTTTATCTTGAGAGAATCTCAGTCTTTCGCAGTTGCAGGTTAGTGCCTATCAATTTTTGAAGCACTGAGAGTTGGCTGCCCCAGGACGCATCAGAAATAGAAACAGGTAATTGGCTTGCCACCAAATCCCATTTTTTATCCAAGTTCTCAAGTTTTCTGGCGGAGCCGGTACCTATCCGATTCTTGTTTATAGGTGGTTGGATGCATCCTGCCAAATATCTCATGAGGTTCTACATAGTTGATGTTGTAGTTTCACCGAAACAAGGCCCACATAATTCATTACTTGGTTGACCTTGGAGTGATTTGAGTTGGTGAGATAACAGCCACAGGTCACACTGGTTTGCTAGGTGGCCAATGGATCCAATTAGGTGAACTACCCGGATATGGCATCTAATTCATCACATAAACATGTTTCAGTCTATTTATTCACCATCTTTTCTCCATTGACATACTTGGGCAGTTCTGTTGTAATGCTGTAACATGCAAACCAAAGATATCCTTTTTTTGTTGGGCCACCGGAGGCATCCCTAATAACAACTAAAGAGAATCTTTGCAAAAAGATATGGCAAGTCTAATCCTTATTCTTAAAGATGATAGTAAATAACACATCTAATATAGCAGAAAAATCTTGAGGAATACTAGTCCTTATAGTTATTATAGAAGTCGAGAACCGATTCAATTGACTGTCAACAGGGTGGAGTTCAGCAAGATTTGTTTTAATATTTGAGTTTTAAACTAGCTTGTGCTGGGCGTGGGCAGGTGGCTGGTTTATCTGGTTGGACTACCCCAGTATTTTGGTTTGGGCTAACAATACTTCATGTGAGGGTTGGGATAGGACTGGTGGATGCAGGGCGGTCGACCTCCTCTGCCTCTTTCTCTGCTTTCTCTTTCTTTTGTTTACCTTTCCTTTCTTCTTTTACTAGTTACTATCTTATATTTAAATAATTTTAACTTCAGTAAGGTTGGTGAAGTTTCTTCACAAGAGCATTGGGTGGTGTCCAAAAATTTTTCTATCCGATTCTTGTTATGAATAAAACAGCTTTGCAATCATTTATGCAAGGTCTTGTATCAAAAAAGAAGTGTCTCATAGGTCTAAATTCTTTTTGCTTGCATTAGAAAATGCCCAGGAATGGAAGATGACTTATCTCTCTCACCAGCACATGTTGGATGTGCTGGATCACTTGTTGCCTCCAAATTAATGACCAATTGAATTTTCACTTTAGTTCAAACCAAAGTCTAATGAAACATAATTCCGAAATGTTGACGTTGACGACGGCGGCGACCATGACATTCACAGAGCACAAAGAAGTCACAATAACCATCTTTGACATCGTCAGATAAAACCACAGTACCTGTTTTGAAGATGAAGCCATATGCGTTCCTCTCTCTCCCGCACGAGACTTCGACGATTATACATCATCAATGGGGAAAGCGGCTTGTTATGATTGGGGAACTTGTTCCGGCATGTAGCAAACATAAATGAAAGGAGCTGCTTATAGAACGTAACATGACATGTGTAAGATGCACTTGATACATTCCTTATTAATTTTTGAAATAAATATTGTCTAAAGTTCGGTAATGCTGTAAAATCTTACAGACTAGGCCCGGTCCACTTGACTGGCCCTGAGGATTTGGTCCAAAATAAAGAAAAGAAAAAGAAATTGATGCACATGTCGTGCATGTCCGAGGAGAGAAAAGGACTCCCGATGAGAATCTTCTTTCTCCTGAGTTCATGAGACGAAATTCGACCACATGCTGGATTCCGATCGCGACCGAGCTCTATTTAGAGCTTCTCTCATCCTTTCATCCACCCTGCCGGAGAATCAGCCTCCATCTGAGCTCACTACTGAAGTATTTCTTCAGTTTTCCTCTCGCAACATCGGTAACCACAAACTCTTGGAGCGCTGCCAATCATTACCGAAAGCCAAGTAAGAACTCAACAACGTTTACTTGACTCTTCTCTCCCTCTTCAGTGCCCCTTGGAAGCCCGATTCTGGCAAGCGATCATAGAAATTTTGACAAAAAAGGATGATTCTCTGTTTTGCTATTTGGGTGGATCAAACTTCTTTTCTTCTTCTTTTCGGCAGGTTCCACCATGGAGCTTGTCACTAGGACCTCCTTCCAGTTCTTTGGGAAGCTTATACCAATGTTCGAACCCTAAATATCTTCCATACAAAGAGGACGGTGCTAGCAAGGTTAACTACAACTAGGCATTAATTTCTCTGGTTGGTATGTTAGAAGTGGATTTTGTATAAAATTTCTCTCAATTATTAATTTTGTAAAAAGTATCAAATTTTTATTTTCTAAAAATATACACTTGGAAGTCCTCGAGCAATTTTATCCTTAGAATTAAGAGGACGTCTATAGTAGTATAAACAAACATATGCCAGAAATTCAAATTATGTGCATCATGTATTAATATATATATATATATATGTGTGTGTATATATATATATATATATATATATATATATATATATATATATGTATGTATGTATATGTTATTTGTCAAATTTTTGTATCACATGCTTCCTACTTAGACCCAAGGACAAAATCATCTAAGGACCCTAAATGTGTATTCTTGTGCAAATAAAATAAATTAAAATATTCTTGCAAAAATAATTAAATAGATCTTCATGCAAAATTCACAAGTTGTAATGACTTTCGGATCATTCTTCCTCCATCCACTAAAGAAGATATTTTAAAATATATAGATATATAAAAAAAGTTCATTCTATCAGAAGTTCAATAGTGGTAAAGCAATAATCATAAATATTAGTGTATACTGTTGGAAGCCAAGCAGCAGGCATGTCTTCTATAATTCAAATATTTTTAATGATAGGAACCCAAAGGACAGATCCCAATAGATGTCTTTCGGCACACTTCCATAAAATTTTCAAATATTTATTTTATTTTAAAATTTATTTTGTTTTAAACTTGATTACTAGTTGTTGCTGGAAATTGGACCCGGGGATGACCGCGGACCAAGGAAGAGGAGCTCCGGCTATGGTACGGTGGCGGGTGGCTGTCTCCGGCGGACCTGCAAGAAGCTTTTGGCCGGGGGTTCCGGTGAAGACCCTCCAATGCTTAAGTCAGAGAGGGATTTGGAGGTATTTAATGGAGATAATGGAGAGATGTTTCTCGGTCGGAGGAGAAGATCCCCACCTTAGATCTTTCCCCCTCTTCTTATAGGAGGGGGTGTAGTGGTTACCTGCAATCGGGTGTGATTGTGCGAATAAATGAGTTACTGTAAACGACCTGAGATTTCGGGCTAGCTGGCGATCGGTTGAGATTGGGTGAATTCAAATGTTGACAGCTATTAAGGCGAAGATTGTGGGATTTGATCCCGGATAAAGACAACTTGATGACTCCTTCTTCATGTGGGCGTTACGAAGTAGGAGTCGGCTTGATTTTCGGTGGAGTGGGAGTCGGTTTCTCCCTTTGACTGGGTTTTTCTCGACCTTAAGGTCGATCGAGTTTAGCTCAGCCGAGACCATGATTGCCGAGGTCGTGCCTTCCGAGGACAGGCCTACTGAGGTCGGGCGCGCTGAGGTCGTGACTGCCGAAAGCATGCTTGCCGTCGTCACGCTCGCCACCTAATTTCGGTGCTTTGACCATATGCTCCGGGTGATCCACTTTTTCCCCAACACTACTTTCCGACTTTCCAGTTCGAGCCGTCTTCGAGCTCGGACGAAGGAAGTAGCCATTTCTGTCATGCTGATGAGATTAGGCGGCTTTAAATTACTTTGTCGTTTCGAAAGAAGGGAAAAGGGCGCTTTTTGGGGCATTTTTAATGAGAGGACGAGGCGGCAGCTTTTTGCTTTTCGAGGCGACTTTGAGTCACGGGTTCATGATGAGATTCCAGTATTCGAAGAGACGGCCGCTTCGATTCTACTTTTAAAGCGATGATTCAGTTTGATATGCTGGTTCAGTTTCTGAGGCCGGCACGTGGCGTGATCTGGGCGGGAGGGGCGGCCTGCTTTCGTCGATCCGGTCCATTAGGGGAGTCTATATAAGGTTCAAGCCAGCCCTAAGAACCTTCATTTGGCCGCCATAGCCTTTGTCTTTTTCTTCTTTTATTTTCTCCTTCCCCCGAATGTTATTTGGTCTTCCTTGGAGGTGCTTCGGGGTGTTTTTTGGCAATTTCTCTCGGTTTTTCATTTCTGAACGTCAGCCTTTCCAGTGAGGACCACGGTAGGTCTTCTTCTCACGTTCGCTCGGAGGCCTACTTTTCTTTCTTCTTTGCTTCTCCATTCTTCTTCTTCTTTTCTTCTTTTCTTCTTTTTAATACTAGTGAGCGAGATAATGTCGGGCGACGCTTCTCCCTCTGCTGGAGCTTCTTCTTCTCGCGGGATGGAGCTCGGGCCAGAGATGAGCCATGGTCCAGACAGGGTTGGGTCAAACCTGATTGAGGAAGAATTGGGCATGATTCAAACCCAGTTCTCTTTCCCACGCGAATTCGCCTTTGAGTTCACAAGGCCATGGGATCGAGTTACGAGGCCACCTCCAGGTCGGGTTGGAGTGTATGTGGAAACACTTCAGGCCGGCCTGAGATGCCTCCTGTATGGGTTCGTGAATGAGCTCCTGGAGAGGTATCGCCTCGTCCTAGCGCAGCTCGCTCCGAACTCATGGAGGATAATCATTGGCTTCCTGTCTTTTTGCCTCACTCACGGGATACCAACCTCGGTGAACGTCTTCCGCAGGTGTTACATGTTGAAATCTCACCCTGCGGATAGAGGATGGCTGTACTTTGCTCTTCGGGGAGGTAGGCCGCTGTTTTGAGGTGCCCCTACATCCATCCGTGGATGGAAGGAGAAATTTTTCTTTCTCTCCTCCGAACGTCCATGGGGGTTCAACCTATTGTGGGGCCTGCCAATACTTAAGGCCAATAATAAGGCCCCTAAACTAACCGTGAGCGAGCAGAAAATCTTTGCGGCTCTTCGTGGTCTCAAGGGGGATATCCTTCTGAGCGACCTCTTGAGCGAGGAGGCCCTGATAAATGTTGGCCTGAGCTCGGCGCGCCCTAGGGGTAAGGGTGGCTGCACTGCTCCTCCCTTCATTCTATCGTTCTTCGTTTAACTTTTTCTGTTTTTCTTCCTCCGTTTCTTTTTAGGGTTGGTCTTGTTAGGATCTATCACATGCCACTGAAAATTCAAAAATTTTCAGATATGCAGCGGAAAGACATGTGCATATTCCGTTCATCGCATGAACGTATTTTAAAACCATTTATAGATAGATTAGGATTAAATTCTTATTAAATTATTTTAAAATCATGATTAAGAAGATTAGATCTTCACCTTGTGCGGGTAGATGGTCTCCACAAATCTGATTCACGTGGTATTTGATGAGGGTTTAGTGGAAGCCGCACACGCGTCCAGTCTCTACGGGTATCCACACAAAGTAGTGAGTAGATCGAAGCCTTTGGATATCCCCGGGGTGCTAGCTCCCTTGCAGAGAAGGCTATTGATGGCTAATATCCTTCCTATCAATCAACTCTTGAATGCCTAAGGGAGGAGGAAGGAGAAGGATGGTTCAATGGAAGGAGAAAAAAAATCCGCAGCCTTTTCTTTTTCCTTCGCGTTGGAACCAAGGAAGGGGATGAAGTAGACCACGCCAAGAGCTTCTTTTCCCTTGCTTCCTTGTGGCTGAAAGAAGAAATGGAAGGAGGTTCCTTGCTGCCAAAAATCTCAAGAAAAATCATGAAAAATTCAGAGCCCCTTTGAACCCCTCTTTTATGGTGTGTGGATAGAGATGAGCTCCTAAATTTTAGGAGCTCATCTTTATCCCTTTGTGAATTCAAAATAGGAGGGGAATGGCCCCTCCCTCTTCTCCCATATGGTTGGCCCCACTTAATCAAATTATGTGGGGATTGGGTTAGGACTAGTTCTAGGTCCAATCCTATTCAAAATAGGATTAAATGCACCCAATTTAATTCCTCTAAATCCAAATCCAATTAGAATTTAATTGAACCATGACTCAATTAAACTCTTCAATCCTAATCCAATTAGGAGTCATTTGATTAATTAGATTAATTAATTAGGACTTAAGAAAATTCTAATCTAATCAGGACTTGTTTAAATTTCAGCCCTAAGACAATTAGGACTTTAGAAATTCTATTCCAAATAGGACTCTAATTTAATTTGAAATTCTAATCCAATTAGGACTCCAAGAATCCTACTCCAAGTAGAACTCATGATCAAGTCTAATTAATTAAATTTAATTAATTAAATTAAATTGCAATCCGATTACAATTATTTCTTCTTCTAACCACTAACTCTTAGCGGGTTATCCATTTATCAATCTAATTGATCATATGTGATTCTTAATCACCATTCAACCATCGAATCGATCGATACTTCTAATGTGTGTGACCCCATAGGTTCTATTCTGACTGGTAGTGAGATATATTGCGATCTCTATCACAATATCATTGAAAACTTCTTTCAATGGGTTGAAACAATTTCAACTCAACTCACCACGGATTATCGTCCATCAAGATGATCCCTGTGAGTTTCACCATCCACCAGTGACACCTAGCAGTATGTAGTGGCTACCCAGCAGAATAGAATGATGAAACTCTAGGTGCAGTTATCGTATGATACAGTCCTTCTATCGTGAATCCCTACAGACCGGAGGTCATGGATAACTCGTCAAACCCCATCGTCTGTCATATGTCTAGATTTATTCGACTTGAGTTCGAGAGTGGAAAACTCTTTCTCCACTGTATATACTGCCCTGGCCAAGGTCTTAGAACTCAGTCTTGTAAATCACAAAGGATCACTCCTCATCTATCAAGGTCGATAGATTCCATGTAGGTGCATACCCTACTCGTACAATGAACCTACTGCAGCCAATCTATACTACAAGGACCCATGTGATTAGAGACCATGTGTATGTGTAGTCAAACTACAATAACCTCACTGTGAGTAGCTGAAGCACCGCAGGTCAAAGGACCAGTCACACTACTACAACATCAAATAAGTCACTGATGAGTGGATAGACATCCAAGTGACTTCTTGCCTTGATCACGCTTAGTACCCTTATTTTCTAACAAGCACCTGCACTATCACTTCAGTGTCCCTACACTGTGGACTCGAGTCTCGTTCATTCCATAAGGAAAGCGATCTGTGCACTGATCGGATCGATCACCATCCTCATGATGATCCATTGATCAGAAGCATTTAGAAATTAATCACCAATGATACATGGCTCAAATTCTCAACTCTTGAGAATATATATTATCATCTTATTAATTTCTTAGATGATTCATAGACACATAAACAATATGAATGAAAAGATGCCCATTTATTATTCAATAATAATAAAGTCAAGGACAAATTTATGTCCCAAAATTAATAATGTGTCCGCCATATTGGTTTCTAGGGCATACATCTAACAATCTCCCACTTGCACTAAAGCCAATCAGACATATATCTAAGTCCCATCTTCTCAAGGTGGGCTTCAGTCTTCTGCTGATTTAATTGCTTAGTGAGCGGGTCCCCACATTGTCCGCGGAGTCTACTCTCTGCATCTCGACATATTTCTTTTCGAGGTAATCGCGTATGAGGTGAAAGCGCCGCTCTATATGCTTGAACTTCTGATGAGACCTTGGCTCCTTAGCAAGAGCTATGGCGCCATTATTATCGTAGTAGAGTGTGATGGCATCTGATGGCATTACATCTAGTTCTGCAATGAATTTCTTCAACTAGAAGGCTTCCTTTGCAGCTTCAGAGGCGGCGATATACTCAGCTTCCATGGTAGAATCAGCAATGATCGATTGTTTGAAACTCTTCCAATTTACCGTACCACCATTGCACAAGAATACATATCCAGATGTAGACTTTCTATCATCAATATCAGTCATGAAGTCTGAATCTGTGTATCCTTCTACCTTTAACTCTAATGATCCTCCAAAAACTAAGAACAAATCTTTAGTTCTTCTTAAGTATTTAAGAATGTTCTTCACAGCAGTCCAGTGCTCTTCACCTGGATTCGACTGATATCTGCTAGTGACACTCACAGCAAGGGCTATATTAGGTCGTGTACACAGCATGACATACATGAGGCTCCCTATTGCCGAAGCATAAGGGATCTTGCTCATGCGTTGTATCTCTTCAGATATGTTGGGGTACATCTTCTTGGAAAGATGAATCCCATGCCTTAGGGGTAATACACCCCTCTTGGAGTTTTCCATACTGAACCTCTTCAGTACCTCCTCTATGTACATCTTCTATGATAGGCCAAGCATCCTCTTAGATCTATCTCTATAGACCTTAATCTCCAAAATATAGGATGCTTCCTCAAGGTCTTTCATGAAGAACTCTTTTGACAACCAGACCTTGACCGAGGTTAGCATGGGAATATCATTCCCTATCAGGAGGATGTCGTCTACGTACAATACGAGGATCACGACAGCACTCCCACTAACCTTCTTGTAAACACACGGTTCCTCTTCGTTCTTGATGAAATCAAACGATTTGATCGCATCATTGAAATGAGTGTTCCAACTCTGAGATGCTTGCTTCAGTCCATAGATGGACCTTTGCAGCTTGCAGACCTTGTGATCTCCATCACTGGAAGTGAAACCCAGAGGCTGCTCCATATAGATATCTTCATCAAGATATCCATTCAGAAAAATAGTTTTCACATCCATCTGTCATATTTTATAATCATGAAATGCTGCAATGGCAAGCAATGTTCGAATGGATTTCAGCATGGCTATAGGTGAAAAGGTCTCCTGATAGTCAATGCCTTCGCGCTGTCTATACCCTTTCTCCACTAGCCTTGCCTTATAGGTCTCTACCTTTCCATCCAAACCTATCTTTCTTTTGTAGATCTATTTGCATTCAATAGGTACTATACCTTCTGGTGGATCTACTAAGGTCCAGACTTGGTTGGAATACATGGAGTCTATTTCTGACTTCATGGCTTCCAACCATTTCTCAGAATCGATATCAGATATTGCCTCGTTGTAGGTATTGGGATCCTATACATGTTTTCTATCTCCCATGAGGAACATTTTCTCGGTATCTTCTATAAGCATACCTAAGTATCTATCAGGAGGATGGGAGACCCTACTTGATCTTCGAGGTGGAGGAGGTAATACATGTACTGGATCTGTATGAATAGGTTCTATAGAATCCATTACTCGTTGCTTTTCAGAGACTCTCTCTTCAAGCTCAATTTTCCTCCCACTGCCTCTATCAAGGATAAACTGTTTTTTCAAGAAGATGGCATGTCGGCTCACAAGCATATTTTGATCCTCTGAGACATAAAAATTGTATCCTAAGGACTCTTTAGGATATCCTATAAAACGAGCACTTATGGTCCTAGGCTCTAACTTGTCCGCCTGTTGTCGCTTGACGTGGGCCGGACATCCCCAAATCTTGAGATGACTAAGACTCGGTTTCTTACCATACCATATCTCATACGGTGTGGTAGGAACGAATTTAGAGGAAACTCTATTCAGTAAATAAATTGCGGATAGTAAGGCATCTCCCCAAAGATACATAGGTAAATCAGTGAAGCTCATCATGGATCGGACCATATCTAATAGAGTCCGATTTCTCCTTTCTGACATCCCGTTGAGTTGAGGTGTACCCAGAGGCGTCCATTGTGAGACTATGCCATTCTTCTTGAGATAGTTCCGGAATTCTCCACTAAGGTATTCTCCTCCTCGATCTGATCGAAGAACCTTAAGGGTTTTTTCGGTCTGTTTTTCTACTTCATTTCTGAACTCTTTGAACTTTTTAAAAGACTCAGATTTGTATCTCATAAGATACACATACCTATATCATGAATAGTCATCAGTAAAGGTAATGAAGTACGAATAACGACCCCTGGCTGACACATCAAATGGGCCACACACATCAGTGTGTACCAAGGTAAGTATTTTAGTGGTCCTCTCCCCATGTCCTACAAAAGGTAATCTAGCCATTTTTCCTTGAAGACAGGACTCACAAACTGGATATGACTCAGAAGTCAATGGGCCGAGAAGCCCATCTTTCTCCATTTTGTTCATTCTGTCCTCTCCAATATGGCCAAGCCTGAGGTGCCACAAATACTTCTAGTTTATCTCATCTCTGGATCTTTTGGATCCTATGGCACTCACAACTTGCGCAGACACATTCACAGACACATCAACATGCAAGTGATAGAGACTGTCAATCATGAAACCATGTGCAACTAATTTATTTCTGAAATAAATAGAACAACAGTCTTTGTCAAATGTCATAACATGACCATCCTGTGGTAAACATGAAACAGAAATCGAATTCCTGCTAGCAGCAGGAACATAATAACAGTCTCTAAGCAATAAACTAAATCCAGACGGTAATCGCAGAGGATAGGTGCCCACAGCTACAGCAGCAACTCTTGCCCCGTTGCCAACCCGAAGGGTCATTGCACCTTCCGCCAGCCTCCTACTTTCCTTTAGACCCTGCATAGTAGTGCACAAATGAGCACTAGAACCAGAATCTATAACCCAACTAGAAGTAGAAGAAACCGTAAGGTTAGTTTCAATTACGAGCAAGTCTAACATACCTTCAGAAGGTGTGTCTGCCTTTTTGTTCTTCAGGCTCTCGAGGTATAAAAGGCAGTTCCTTTTCCAGTGGCCATCGACATTGCAGTGAAAACATTTTCTGAAAGAGTAGATGCCCTATAAGCCAATCATTTGATGGATTTCTCTTTGTAATCCTCCAAATCATGTACTTTGACACTCGATATATATCAATAAAGGCATTGTGTTTCATCATTTGCTGCTTATCTATTTTATTATTGGATGATGAACCCCATAAATTAGAACATTGGTTTTAGGGTTATGATGACATCATACCAGTGAGACCTAAAATTTTAAAATTCTGATTTAGAATATTTCCAGTCAAATTGGTATATTGAGTCGGGGATCAATATTACTGGAAAGACTAGCACATCTTATGTATGCTTAATGTAGAGGGTGATTGATCTCACAATCACTTGTGTGAGACACTAATACAAAGATGTGGGTGCTCATTAGAGGATCTGGTACACTGGTTGGCGCCTTCATCTGGACCATTGGATGGCTCTCTGGATGAAAGATCTGGACCGTTGCTCAGTGCCTGAATCTGGACCATCGGTGATGGCATCTTGCTTCTGGACCATTGGATGGCACTCTGGATAATGATGCCTTGATGTGGACCATTAGATGACACCTAGATCTGGACCATTGGCTTTGGTTCACTGCATTTGGGCCCTTGGATCATCAGAATTTAAGATGGAGACATGAGAAAGAAGTTGATACACCCTTCTCCTTAGCACCCCATCATGATGGGATGCCTCTCTTGGCACATACCTCATCATGATGAGGTGTGTGGATGGGATGCATCCCTTTATGATGCATCCCTCCATCTCTTATAAATAAAGAGGTGCCTTGGGGTTCTAAAGATCATCCAAGAAAAAGCCTCTTCTTCTCTCTCCCTTATCCTTTCTTTCTTACAAGCCTCTCTCTTTTGTCCTAACCCAAGACAAGAGGGTCTTCTTTAGGACAAAAGGGCTAGTGAATGTTTTAGAGGTAGAAAGGAAGAAGGAAGTGAAGGAAAATCAACCAATTAAATCCTTTAGAAGGATTGAACAATTAGAATCAAGTTTTGGTGGAGCTAGAGTCTTGAACCCATTCATGTGTGGATCAACATTGGAGGGTGAACATTTGGGCACCTTAGAACATCTTCAGACATATTGGATATAGCGTGATAGGTATTCTTCTATACCAAGATTATATTTTCTACATTATTTGGTTATACTATTAAGGTGATCTTGGCTTATTAGGGTTTCATAAAATAGGTTTTATAAAAAAATTTTATAATCCCGTATCTTCCACTGCGCCCTAGGGCACTGGAATACCCAACAGTGGTATCAGAGCCACCCTTAATCCTTTTAACCAAATGATAATACATGCTATTATCTTGATGCTATGAGATAGCTAGGTTGTTTGTATGCATGATTAGTTTATGCCATGAGATAGTGTTATATTCATGTTGTAGCACAGTATAATTGCTAGTGCTAAATTATAGAATGTGCAATGAGACCAATATAGTAGTATAAAAACTTTGGGCTGATCCATTCTGGAACAATCGACTCAGTTGGTGTCTAGGAAGGAAGCCACAGGTGGTTACTTAATTAGGACCTCACTCTCTGAGTGAGGGGTGCCTCCCACCTGCTTTTCTGGCCAATTATTTGATTGTCCTTTATGGTTGAGCTTAATGTTAGTAAGATACTACTATTTGAAAGCCCTCACTAAATTCATAATTAAGTCGTAGTGTTAATTGCTTTAAGCTGAGCCATTCTGAATCAATTGACTAAGTTGGTGTCTAGAAAAGAGGCTGCAGGTGGTTATTTAATTAGGACCTTACTAAGTAAGGAGAGCCTCCCATCTGCTTACCTGGCCAACTATTTGATTGACCTCCATGAAAAAGCTAATTGCTGATATAACACTATAAAGGTCCTTCCTTCATGCTTAGATATTATTATGTCAATATCTACGCGAGCTTGTTGTGATTCCCACAAGGCTAGTATTAGGGATTGATATTGTAATATCTTGGTGCATATGATGCATATGGCATATTTTAATATGTTGCCTTGTTGTGATTCCCACAAGGGCAGCATTATTCAAATATGACTGTATAAAAATGAAGGGTTTGACTTAACTAGACACAATAGTTTGTTGTGATTCCCACAAGACTATATATGTGCTAGAGGACAGAATAAAGTTGGGAATTGCATGGGATGCAATTGGAAAGAGTTTCCTACCTTTGAACTTATAAGGGCTTGTTGTGATTCCCACAAGGTCTTTTATAAGAAATTTGGATCTCAACCCCACTAAAAAAATTAGTATTTTCTCATTCATCATACTTGAGGGTTATGATATTCGATAAAAATAGTGGGAGTAACAATTAGATAAAAGTCCTTGTCCGATTGAATATATGTCATCATGATTGGTCTGCTTATATTAGTGTTCTTTGTAATTATAGATTAATTCTGCATAAATGGCATCTTCACTCCCACTTAGAGGTATCTTAGATACAAACAAATTGACTGGTCCCAACTATGTGGACTGGTTGAGGAATTTAAAGATTGTTCTCACACAAGAAAAACTTTCCTACATTCTTGAAACCCCTGACCTAGGGTCAGCAGGGGAAGATGCAACTGAGGAGGAATTGGCCACATATCGTATGTGGAAAAATGATAGTTTGACTGTCAAATGTATCATGCTTGCTTCTATGAATAATGAATTGCAGAGGCAGCATGATAGCATGGATACTCACTCCATACTCCTTAACTTGAAGGAGTTATATGGTGAGCAGAGCAGAACAGCTAGATATGAGATATCTAAGCAGTTGTTCCGTGCTAGAATGATCGAGGGATCGTCTATGCAAGACCACTGTTTAAAGGTTATAGACTTGATCACTCGATTGAGTCAACTTGGCTTTGCTATGGACAGTGAGCTCAGTCAGGATTTGATCCTGCAATCACTACCCGACTCATTCTCGCAGTTTGTTGTGAATTATCACATGAACAAACTGAATTTCTTCCTGCCTGAGCTTCTAAATATGTTGAAAACAGTAGAGTCTCACATCAAGAAGGACAAGGGTCCGATCCTTCTTGTTGGTGAGAGCTCAAAGAAGAAGTCGGGCAACAAGGGTTCAAAGAAAAAACTTAGCCCTAAGAGTCGCATCAAAAAGAAGAAGGGAAAGAGAATCTTTGGATCCGGTACCTGTTTCCACTGCGGCAAGACGGGGTATTGGAAAAGGAACTGCAAGAGCTTTCTTGCAAGTGTGAAGCCTGATGCAAGTGTTGCATCAAAAGGTATGTTTTTATTACATGCTAATATGACATTAAGTTCTTCTGATTCTAATTCATGGGTATTGGATACCGGTTGTGGTTCTCACATATGCAAATTTTTGCATGGACTGCAGAAAATTAAAAGTCTGAAGAAAGGTGACTTCGAGCTATATGGCGCTGGAGGAGAATCCATCTAGGCTGAAGCTGTTGGCACCTACATACTGGAGCTACCCTCCGAAAAGTTCTTGAAGCTAGAAGACTGTTATTTTATGCTAAAAATCATTAGAAATGTAATTTCAATTCCTTTGTTGCTTAAGAAAGGATTCAAAATAAATGGAAAGAGCAATGGTTGCTCAATTTCTTTATCTAATGAGTATTATTGTCCTGGCACTATGAAAAATGGTCTTTTAGTATTATGTCTTAATAATGTTATATTTCATATTGGCAAAGATAATAAAAGAAAAAGAGAGAATAATAATAATACCCTCCTCTGGCATTACCGATTAGGTCATATTAGTGAGACAAGGTTACACAAGTTGTATAAAGATAAATTCTTTGACCCTTATGATTTTGAATCATTAGGAACTTGTGAATCTTGTCTTATGGGTAAAATGACCAAGTCTCCATTCTCGGAACATGGAGAAAGGGCAAGTGAGTTGTTAGAACTCGTACACACTAATGTATGCGGTCCTATGTCAACTCCAGCTAGAGGTGGATACTCTTACTTCATCACATTTACTGATGACTTATCAAGGTTCGGTTTTGTGTATCTAATGAAACATAAATCCGAAGCCTTTGATAAATTTAAAGAGTATTAAAGTATGGTCGAAAAACAAACTGGGAAGTGTATTAAAATCCTTCGATCTGATCGAGGAGGAGAATACCTTTCTAGTGAATTTTTAGACTATCTTAAATTAAAGGGTATACTCTCTGAATGGACACCTCCGTATACACCACAATTAAATGGTGTAGCTGAAAAGAGGAATCGTACCTTATTAGATATGGTACGGTCCATGATGTGCTTCACAAATCTTCCAATTTTCTTCTGGAGACATGCCTTAAAAACTGCTGCATTAGTATTAAATAGAATACCATCTAAGTCTATATCTAGCACTCCATATGAGATATGGAAAGGAAAGAAACCTAATATTAAGTATCTTAAGATATGGGGTTGTCATGCTTATGTCAAAAGAAATTTTGGACATAAGCTAAGTGCTAGATCGGACAAATGTATATTTGTAGGTTATCCTAAAGACAGTTTAGGATATATCTTCTATGATCCTACCGAACAAAAGGTATTTGTTGCTAGGCATGTCACTTTCTTGGAAAAAGAGTTTTTCTTAGAAAAGGGCAAGGATAGAAGAATTGAACTTGATGAAGTTCAAGACCTACAAGGTGAGAGACATAATAATCCTCAACCAGATGTACCCATGGAAGAGGTACAGCCACTACACACTACTCCTCTCCGAAGGTCAGAAAGAGTGCGAAATGCACCTAAGATGTATGGATTTATCATTGAGAATGATGAAGCCCACATCATTGATAACGATGACCCTCTGACCTATTCGAAAGCTGTCAAGAGTAGTGTTGCCGAGATAGACAACCCAAAAGGGGGGGGTGAATTGGATTTTTAAATTAATTTAGATATTTAAAACGATGTGGTTGATTAATTAAAAACTTTTGCAAGTTATTTAATTTATGCTAAGTGCTGTGAGTGATGTGAGGGGAAGAAGAAGAGACAATCCAACACAAACACCAAGTTTTATAGTGGTTCGGAGCTAACCCTTGCTCCTACGTCCACTCCCCAAGTCTCACTTGGGAATTCACTATAACCCCCTTGGATTACAGTCGGTTGTTTTGCAAGCTCACAACCAAACTTGTTGTTTTACGAGCTCACAACGAACTCGGTCGGTTTTCCCAGGCTCACCGACTAGAACCAACCCTGATTGTTTTCCCGGGATCACAATCAAACCCTTACACACGTTGGTTTTATCTTGGCTCACCAACAAACCTTAATCCCCTTGATTCAATCCCCCGATTGAACCAAGTAAATACAAGTAGTAGAGAGAAAACAGAAAATAAGCTTCTCAAAAGCAGATATAAAACAATATAATCAAAGAGGAGTTTAGAAGCCCTCAAACGCTTTTAAGCTGAAGAAGAGGTAAGGCTTCTTGAACTCCGGTCTCCTCTTGAATGTGTAATCGACTTGAGTGCTGGAGGAGAAGGCTTTAATTGCTGGGAAGATGTAGGTGGAGCAGTAAATGCAGATCTTCTCTTTTTCGTTGATGAGCACCTTGCAGAGCTTGAATGCTTGATTAGTTGGAGTGGAATGGCTGTTCTCTGCCTTGCTACAGTCCTCTGTGGCTATTTAAGCCAACCCCCACGGAAACTAGCCGTTAGAGTGCTTTTTCTGCCCGTTCTGAACACTCTGCGCAGCCTGACAATATGACCGTTGGTGGGTTGGAGTCGACTCGCGCGATCAGGAGTCGACTCGGCTGTAGCGGGAGTCGACTCAAGCTTTTTCGGAATCGACTCGGTAACTGTTCCAAATTTGAATTAAAGTTGCCTTCACGACTGGGAGTCGACTCGTCTTGACCTGGAGTCGACTCGTCAACTTCTGGAGCTGACTTGGCAATTTTGGAGTCGGCTCATCCACTGAAGTCCGTGGATCCAATTTTGAATTTTGTCCACTCGAGTCGACTCGACTGTCCTTGGAGTCGACTCGAATCTCAGAGCCCGAACTCACGATCCTCTGTCTTTTGGCTCATCCAGTCTTGGAGTCGACTCGAACTTCCTTGGAGTCGACTCGGCTCTCAGTTTCCGAAAGTTGGTCTTCTGCCTTTTGACATGAAGCTTGTCTTGGAGTCGACTCGAGCTGTCTGGGAGTCGACTCGAATCTCAGAGGCAGTAACATGGTTTTCTGTCTGTCGATGGTCGCACAGTCTCGGAGTCGACTCGCGTATTGCGGGAGTCGACTCGAATCTCAGAGTCCATAAAATGCTCTCTGATCTTTTCTTTGTGTACCTCTTGGAGTC
Source organism: Phoenix dactylifera (assembly GCF_051530095.1). Classification (NCBI taxonomy): domain Eukaryota; kingdom Viridiplantae; phylum Streptophyta; class Magnoliopsida; order Arecales; family Arecaceae; genus Phoenix; species Phoenix dactylifera. Next base: position 31,553,044 of record NC_143193.1, on the reverse strand, counting down.
GACTCTTACTACCCTGGAGTCGACTCGTTGAACATTGGAGTCGACTCGCGCACTTCAGGAGTCGACTCGTTGACAGGTTCTGAGATGAGGCTTTCTGTTCTTCTTTCTGTTCTCAGTCGGAGTCGACTCGTACTAGTCTGGAGTCGACTCGAGCTCGTGCCAGTGAACTTGATACGCTTGGAGTCGACTCGTGATACTCGGGAGTCGACTCGAGTCTCAGACTTTGGTTCAGCAGACTTCTTAACTTATCCAAAATACTATGAACCAAACTAGAGACACTTGGACAGGATTTTTACTGAAACACTCAATTGAATTCATTAGTAATCACAAGATATACTCAAATGCTTTGAGCTCATCAAAATCAAATGGGGTTTTAATCAATCACTCCACAATCTCCCCCTTTTTGATGATGACAAAACTTTGAGTATATGTAAAATGACTTGCTCAATAAATAATGAAATAAAATCCATAAATGAATTCAAATGTCTGATAATTTAATTTATCCAAGTTTGAAAGGAGTGAAACAACAAATTTCGGAGTTAAAGCTCCCCCTTTCATTTGGAATTATATAAGCCTTCATATTATGCAATCAATTGTTTGGCTTATATGTCATTAATGATTTAGCTTGATTAAAATTCAGATTCTCCCCCTCAACATATGCATTCAACTATGTTTTGATTCTCTGAATTTTCTTTTAATGCTTTGACATTTTTGAACTGAATTTTTTATTTTTAGAGGGAAAATCTGTCAATTTGTTCTTGAGTAGGATTCAGCTAATCTCCGAATATCCCTTGAATAGATTCTGGAGATTACTCCATTAGGAGCCCCAAAAGAGAGATAATGAGCCTCGAGGTACCGAATTTACTTAGAACAAATTTGTGTGTGTTTTTAAGAGTTTATCTTTTTATTTATTTTCATTGATTTCTTTTACATATTTTTTCATATTTCTCCCCTTTTACACATTTTATACATATTTCTCCCCCTTTTTGTCATCATACCAAAAAGGAGGTAATCACACACAATCAATGGCACAAATGGCACAACCAATCATCAAATGGCACAGAAATGAAGATAAGATGTCTACTCATTGTATTGATATGAATGTGAATACATTTGAGCATACATTAAGTAAAGCAAAACAATACAAAACAGAACTCAAACACATCTATGTCCTCCTCGAGGATGAAGCTCCCCCTCTCGAGGATGCATCTCCTCCTCTGGAGGATGTGGCTCCTCCTCTCGAGGATGTGGCTCCTCCTCTCGAGGATGGTGCTCCTCCTCTCAATCGGCTCTGCTCCATGAGGAGGGTGACTGCATCTGTGACATGACCAAGCTGTGTGATGATAGACGTGGTGGCTCTGCTATGTGTAGTGGAGAGCTCTGTCACCGACGCCTGAAGCCCAGTCACCGATGTCTGAAGTGCGTCCAGCTTGTCGATGAGTATATTCGACAAGCGCTCGGCCCCCTCGGTGGTGGTGTGCATGTCACGACCTATCTCCTCTCGCATCTGTCGAGTGGAGCTCGTGACCTCACTCATGCTGTGGAACTGGGCCTGGACCAAACTCCGGACATTGTAGATCTCTTCCCGTACATGAGCCGTCATGTCAGTCACGGCTGTCAAGGAAGGGACCAACTGAGAAGATACGGGTGCAGGAGTGGGAGCAGGCACCGCACCTCGGAGCTCCCGAAGCAGCTCATCCCTCACCTCTCTGACTATCTCCTGTCGCAGCTCCCGGAGCTGCTCAGGATCAATCCGGACCGCCATAGAGGGTGGTGCCGAGGAGGAAGGTCCGGCGGAGGTGGTAGGAGCAGGAGGAGTGGATGGAAGGTCTGGATGGTCTGGAAGGTCTGGGTAGTCTGAATCGGGCTCAGGACTGGGTGAAGGTCTGGTGGTCTGAGCGGTGAGGGTAGACTTCCTAACCCATACCCCCTCTCTCTTCCGAAACCCCATCCTGTGCATGGTCCCCGTACACAAGCGATCTGTCCATCGCAATGCACGAGAGGGTTCCCTCTCAGGAATGGGAATCTCGTACTCCCTAAAGAGAAGAGTAAAAATCATGCCGTATGGGAGGGTGAGCCTAGGTCTATCTAGGGGCTCACACATATACCTATAGATGAGTTTGGGGAAGTTGATCGGGGTGTCCTGAAGAATGTAAGACATAATAGCTAGGTCCCTCTCATTTACAAAATCAAATCTTCCTGTCTTAGGGAAGATGGACCTGGACAGAATACTCAAAAGGATTCTCACTTCAATAGGAAGTGAGCTAGCAGATACCTCGTCTAGGGGGGACTGAGGTGGATGCCCTAAGATGACCGTAAGGGCCTCAACTCTATCCTCAGGGTGTGCGGGAGCCACCCCTACTAATGGAAGGTGGAGGATGTGGGCAATGAGATCCTCCGTGACACGCACAGGGACACCTACTACTGTGCCCTCGATACCTCCATCTCCCCGATGGACGGTACTATAAAACTCTTGAACAAGGCCAGGGTAAGTGGGAAGGTCCAAAGTGAGGAAGTACTCTAGGCCCTGGGCTCTAAGCCTATCACCTATGGTGAACCCTTCCCGGGAGAGATAGTCAAAGTCGACATACCTCCCGGTGGTGACGGCCTTCCCGGCCAACGGCCTTGCGGGAACCGCCCTAGGCGGGGAACGAGCCGGAGGTGGTTCCCTCGCGGGATCGTGCCGCGCCTTGGAGCGCCGCTCGGGACCGGCCTCGGGACGGGACCTCTTCCTAACCACGGTCTTACGAGGCATCTTGACCTAAACGGGAAGAAACACCTAAAGGACGGAGAAAGGTCGACGGAGGAGACTCGGGACGGACAGGAGACGACCTAGGAACGGACGAAAACCCTAAGAACCGGTGAAAAATCGACCGAACAGAGGTTGGAGACGATCGGGGACGACCTAGGAGTCGGCTCTAGGGCTTTTTGAACAGTGGCGGCTTGAAAGAAAAGTGTTTGCAAAACGACAAACCTAGGGTTAAAAAGTCGGATCCCGACTGCGAGTCGACTCCCCTGAGTCGCGAGTCGACTCGACCTCGAGTCGACTCCAGAATATGCGCGAGTCGACTCTCCTTATGCGCCTGTATACTTCGAGTCGACTCCCGACAATGTGCGAGTCGACTCCCCCTCAGCTGCCATCTTTGCGAGTCGACTCCCGCAAATGCGCGAGTCGACTCCCCCTTAGGAGCCGGCTCTGAAACTTACTCGAGTCGTCTCTAACTTTGGCACGCACCTAAAACTCATGCTATAATCGTGCCAAATGAGGGAAAATCACCTAATTATGATCTGATTTGATGATCATTGAAAAGAAACTCTATTTTAACCACATTGTAATCATCAAAATCAATTATTCTAGTGAAAACCACCACTAGGATGGATCAATCACTCCTAATCCCCTCCTAAGCACACTAAACCTCTCTTCACTTAGGAGTTTTGTAAAAATATCTGCTAATTGATTATCAGTACAAACAAATTGGAGTGTCACATCACCATTCAATACATGATCTCTTATGAAGTGATGTCTTATCTCAATGTGTTTAGTTCTTGAATGTTGAATTGGATTTTTAGTTAGATTTATGGCACTTGTATTATCACAATTAATGGGAATTTTATCTTGTTTAATGCCATAATCTTCCAATTGTTGTTTAATCCACAAGATTTGAGCACAACAACTCCCGGCTGCCACATATTCAGCTTCAGCAGTGGATAATGCAACCGAGTTTTGTTTCTTGCTAAACCATGAGATAAGATTTTCTCCTAGAAATTGACAAAACCCGCTGGTACTTTTTCTATCAAGCTTACATCCAGCGAAGTCTGAATCTGTGTATCCTATTAAGTTTAGGCTAGATTCTTTAGAGTACCATAGTCCTATGTTCTTAGTTCCTATTAAGTATTTAAAAATTCTCTTAACTGCAGCTAGGTGTGATTCTTTAGGATTAGCCTGATATCTAGCACACATGCACACACTAAACATAATATCAGGTCTACTTGCAGTAAGATACAGTAAAGATCCTATCATACCTCTGTAAAGTTTTTGATCTACAGATTTACCTGATTCATCTTGGTCTAATTTGCATGATGAGCTCATGGGGGTGCTGATTGATTTGTTTCCCTCCATATCAAACTTCTTGAGCATCTCCTTGATATATTTAGCTTGATTGATGAAGATGCCTCCTTCAGACTGTTTGATTTGAAGCCCGAGGAAGTAGTTCAGCTCTCCCATCATGCTCATCTCAAACTCACTCTGCATCAAATCAGCAAACTCTTCGCAGAGGCGATTGTTAGTAGCACCGAAAATGATATCATCAACATAAATCTGTACTAATAACATATCCTTATTTTGCTTTTTCAGAAATAATGTTGTGTCTACATTTCTCCTAGAGAATTCATGTTCTAATAGGAATTTACTAAGTCTCTCATACCATGCTCTAGGTGCTTGTTTTAAACCATAAAGTGCTTTGTTCAGTTTATACACATGATTAGGGTATTGATGATTTTCAAAACCAGGAGGTTGTTCTACATACACTTCCTCATTAATATACCCATTTAAAAATGCACTTTTTACATCCATTTGAAATAGTTTGAAATCCTTAGAGCATGCATATGCTAATAATAGTCTAATAGCCTCAAGTCTAGCTACGGGAGCAAAGGTTTCATCAAAATCTATGCCTTCTTCTTGATTATAACCCTTTGCCACTAGTCTAGCCTTATTTCTTATAACAATTTCATTTTCATCTAGCTTATTTTTATATATCCATTTTGTACCTATAATTGGATATTCAGAAGGCCTCTCTACTAGATCCCACACTTTTTTCTAGTAAATTGGTTTAGTTCTTCTTGCATTGCATTTATCCAATTTACATCATTTTCGGCTTCTTCTATATGTTTGGGCTCAAAGTGTGAAACAAAAGCTAGATGGTTATTCAAATTTCTAAGTGAAGCTCTAGTCCTAACCGGTTGAGATGGATCATCTAGAATGAGTTCCTTAGGATGCCCGTGAGCATACCTCCAAGCTTTTGTTAGCCCATGATCCACAATAGGCTCTTGGCTTGATGATGCTTCTTCAATCAATTTTTGATTATCATCTTGTAATCCCATCTCATCTATCTTTTCTTCAAGTATTTCAACATCATCATCAAAATTAACCTTCTTACTAGATGAGATGTCACTAGAGTCATCAAAGACAACATGTATAGATTCTTCTATAACTAGGGTTCTTTTATTAAAGACTCTATAGGCTTTACTAGTTGTAGAATAACCTAAGAATATTCCTTCATCAGATTTAGGATCAAATTTCCCTAGATTATCTTTCCCATTATTATGTACAAAACACCTACATCCAAAGGCATGAAAGTAATTAACTTTTGGTTTTCTGTTTTTCCAAAGTTCATAAGGTGTTTTCTTTATAATGGGTCTTAATAAAACTCTATTTAATATGTGACAAGAGGTATTAATGGCTTCTCCCCAAAAGTACTTAGGGAGGTTACTTTCACATAACATAGTCCTAGCCATTTCCTCTAGTGTTCTATTCTTCCTTTCCACAACTCCATTTTGTTGTGGTGTCCTAGGTGCAGAAAAATTATGGGTTATCCCCTTTTTACTACAAAATTCGTCAAATAATTGATTTTCGAATTCGGTACCATGGTCACTTCTAATGGCTATGACTGAAGACTCTCTAGCATTTGTTACTTCCTTATGGAACTTCTTAAACATAGAAAATGCTTGATCCTTATGCGCTAGAAACATGACCCATGTGTACCTAGAGTAATCATCTACTATAACTAGACCATATTTATTTCCACCTAGGCTTGTTGTTCTAGTTGGACCAAATAGGTCCATGTGTAGTAATTCTAGAGGCCTAGAAGTAGAGACACATTTTATGGATTTAAAAGAGTTCCTAGATTGTTTGCCAAATTGACATGCTTCACATATTTTGTTCTTTTCAAATTTTAATTTTGGCAAACCTATCACGGAGTCTCTTTTAACTAGTTTAGTTATTGTGTCCATGCTTGCATGACCTAACTTACGGTGCCATAACCAACTAGCATCATTATCTTTAGTTTCATTTACAACTAGACATTGGTTATGTTTTGCAAGATCTTCTAGGTCTACAACATATACATTTCCACGTCTAATTCCTTTAAAAACTAAACTATTATCATTAGGATTTGTTATAATGCATAGTGATGGTTTAAACATAACATCATATCCTTTATCACATAATTGACTAATGCTTAACAAGTTATGCTTAAGACCATCAACATATCTAACATTATCTATAAAAGTAGAAGGGGTGATTTGAACTTTACCAATACCAATGATGTGACCTTGGTTGTTGTCTCTAAACGTCACAGCACCTCCCTTCTTAGCTTCAAGGGTGAAAAATTGATCTTTATCACCCGTCATGTGCCTTGAGCAGCCACTATCCAAATACCAGCAGTTTTTGTTGACTTTGGCTGCAAGACACTCCTACACAAGCAAATCATGTCATCTTAGGTACCCAAGTTTTCTTGGGTCCTTCATGGTTAGTCAAGTTGGTTCCTTTTGGAACCCATACCTTTTTAATTTTTCTTTTAGTTTTACTTTTCCTAAAATTACACACATTTGCTTTATGACCTACTGTACCACAACAAAAGCAAGTTATTTTCTTAATTTTAGTTTTCCCAGCTTTAACAAAGAAGTTACTGAGAAGTTTTTGTTTATTTCTTGGTTTATATCCTAAACCCGCTTTATTAAATACGGCTCGTTGATTATTAAGTATCATATTTAACTTTTCAGAACTATACGTAAACCTTTCAACTAAAGGTTTGTATTTTCCAAGTTCTTTAGTTAATGTTTGATTTTCTGCTTTTAAATCATTTAGTTCTTTCGTGAGATCCTTGTTTAAGATTTGTTTATGGTTTTTAAGTTCTGAAAGTTCCTTAGTTAGTTTTTCATTATCTTTCGTTAAGTTGTTAGTCTTCTTAATTAAGAGTTGGTTGCTTGTCTTAAGTTCTAGATTTTCTTTGGTAAGATTATCTTTATCCTTAATTAATGAATCATGCTTATGAATGTAAGTTTGGTTAGTTACTTTTAGTTCTCTGTTTTTAACATTTATATTCTTATATTCAATCATTAATTCATTAAACGCATCATAAAGTTCATCAAATGTAAAATCAAAATGCGTATCGGAAGTTACCTCGTTTTCGTTGGCCATGAAGCATAAATTGGCCTTCTCTTCTTGTTCTTCATCCGATGATGAAGATGATGCGTCGGAGTCCGATAGGGTGGTGACAAGGGCTTTCTTCTTCTTCTTGTACTTGCTGCCCTTCTTTAGTAAGGGACACTCAGCTCTGATGTGTCCCGGCTTTTTGCACTCATAGCACCCAATTCCCTCATTTTCTCTTTCCTTACCTTTGTCCTTGCGGTAGGAATTTGAGGGGCCTCTCCTTTGATGATAGGACTTCTTGTGGTTGATGAATTTCTTGAACTTGCGCACAAGAAGTGCCTCACCACCATCTTCCTCATCTTCTTCTTCTTCACTACTGCTACTGCAAGATAAGTCTTTGTTAGATGAAGTAGATTTTAAAGCTATTACCTTTTTCTTATGGGAGGACTCTTCCTCGTTGTGTTGTTTCATGGTGAGCTCGTGTGTCATAAGGGATCCAAGAAGCTCCTCAAGTGGTAGCTTGTTCAAGTCCTTGGCTTCTTGGATTGCCGTCACTTTAGCTTCCCACGACCTTGGTAGACACCGAAGGATTTTTCTGACAAGCTCACTGTTAGTATAGTTCTTGCCAAGGCTTTTTAGGCCATTGACAATATCAGTAAACCTAGTGAACATGCATGTGATTATTTCATTTGAATCTATTTTAAATAGTCCATATTTATGAACCAAGATGTTTATTTTGGATTCCTTGACTTGATTCGTGCCCTCATGGGTCACTTCAAGTCTGTCCCAAATTTCTTTTGCAGAATTACAAGTTGAAACCCTATTGAATTCATTACGGTCTAAGGCACAATAAAAAACATTCATAGCTTTAGAGTTTAATTGTGCCTTCCTCATGTCATGTTCATCCCAATCCTTTTCTAATTTGGGTACCTTAACACCCTCTACATATGTGGATGGGATGTATGGGCCATTCACTACAATGGTCCACATCTCATAGTCTTGGGCTTGGATGAATATTCTCATCCTAGCCTTCCAGTATGAGTAGTCGGATCCATTGAAGAAAGGGGGTCTTTGGGTGGACTGACCCTCAATGTGAGAAGATCCAAATGGGGTTGTCATTTTGATCTTTTAACTCTTGAGTGGAAGAGTTTTTGGCTCTGATACCACTTGTTGCCCAGATAGACAACCCAAGAGGGGGGGGTGAATTGGGTTTTTAAATTAATTTAGATATTTAAAACGATGTGGTTGATTAATTAAAAACTTTTGCAAGTTATTTAATTTATGCTAAGTGCTGTGAGTGATGTGAGGGGAAGAAGAAGAGACAATCCAACACAAACACCAAGTTTTATAGTGGTTCGGAGCTAACCCTTGCTCCTACGTCCACTCCCCAAGTCTCACTTGGGAATTCACTATAACCCCCTTGGATTACAGTCGGTTGTTTTGCAAGCTCACAACCAAACTTGTTGTTTTACGAGCTCACAACGAACTCGGTCGGTTTTCCCAGGCTCACCGACTAGAACCAACCCTGATTGTTTTCCCGGGATCACAATCAAATCCTTACACACGTTGGTTTTATCTTGGCTCACCAACAAACCTTAATCCCCTTGATTCAATCCCCCGATTGAACCAAGTAAATACAAGTAGTAGAGAGAAAACAGAAAATAAGCTTCTCAAAAGCAGATATAAAACAATATAATCAAAGAGGAGTTTAGAAGCCCTCAAACGCTTTTAAGCTGAAGAAGAGGTAAGGCTTCTTGAACTCCGGTCTCCTCTTGAATGTGTAGTCGACTTGAGTGCTGGAGGAGAAGGCTTTAATTGCTGGAAAGATGTAGGTGGAGCAGTAAATGCAGATCTTCCCTTTTTCGTTGATGAGCACCTTGCAGAGCTTGAATGCTTGATTAGTTGGAGTGGAATGGCTGTTCTCTGCCTTGCTACAGTCCTCTGTGGCTATTTAAGCCAACCCCCACGGAAACTAGCCGTTAGAGTGCTTTTTCTGCCCGTTCTGAACACTCTGCGCAGCCTGACAATATGACCGTTGGTGGGTTGGAGTCGACTCGCGCGATCAGGAGTCGACTCGGCTGTAGCGGGAGTCGACTCAAGCTTTTCCGGAGTCGACTCGGCAACTGTTCCAAATTTGAATTAAAGTTGCCTTCACGACTGGGAGTCGACTCGTCTTGACCTGGAGTCGACTCGTCAACTTCTGGAGCTGACTTGGCAATTTTGGAGTCGGCTCATCCACTGAAGTCCGTGGATCCAATTTTGAATTTTGTCCACTTGAGTCGACTCGACTGTCCTTGGAGTCGACTCGAATCTCAGAGCCCGAACTCCCGATCCTCTGTCTTTTGGCTCATCCAGTCTTGGAGTCGACTCGAACTTCCTTGGAGTCGACTCGGCTCTCAGTTTCCGAAAGTTGGTCTTCTGCCTTTTGACGTGAAGCTTGTCTTGGAGTCGACTCGAGCTGTCTGGGAGTTGACTCGAATCTCAGAGGCAGTAACATGGTTTTCTGTCTGTCGATGGTCGCACAGTCTCGGAGTCGACTCGCGTATTGCGGGAGTCGACTCGAATCTCAGAGTCCATAAAATGCTCTCTGACCTTTTCTTTGTGTACCTCTTGGAGTCGACTCTTACTACCCTGGAGTCGACTCGTTGAATATTGGAGTCGACTCGCGCACTTCAGGAGTCGACTCGTTGACAGGTTCTGAGATGAGGCTTTCTGTTCTTCTTTTTGTTCTCAGTCGGAGTCGACTCGTACTAGTCTGGAGTCGACTCGAGCTCGTGCCAGTGAACTTGATACGCTTGGAGTCGACTCGTGATACTCGGGAGTCGACTCGAGTCTCAGACTTTGGTTCAGCAGACTTCTTAACTTATCCAAAATACTATGAACCAAATCTAGAGACACTTGGACAGGATTTTCACTGAAACACTCAATTGAATTCATTAGTAATCACAAGATATACTCAAATGCTTTGAGCTCATCAAAATCAAATGGGGTTTTAATCAATCACTCCACAAGTAGGGACTCTGACAGATGGCTAGACGCCATGAAATCCGAGATAGATTCTATGTATACAAATCAAGTGTGGACTTTGGTTGATGCACCTGAGGGAGTGATTCCAATAGGGTGCAAATGGGTATACAAGAAGAAGATAGGAGCTGATGGCCAAGTAGAAACCTACAAGGCTAGGCTAGTGGCAAAAGGTTTCAGGCAAAAACAAGGTATTGATTATGATGAAACTTTTTCGCCAGTAGCTATGCTCAAATCTATTCGGATTATGCTTGCTATAGCTGCATACTATGATTATGAGATCTGGCAGATGGACGTCAAAACCGCCTTCCTTAATGGTCACCTTGAGGAAGAGATTTATATGACACAGCCAGAGGGATTTGTCTCAAGAGGGAGAGCAAATCAAGTATGTAGGCTAAAGAAATCCATTTATGGATTAAAGCAGGCATCTAGGAGTTGGAACATCCATTTTGACATGATAGTCAAAGAGTTTGGCTTCATTAAAAATATAGATGAACCTTGTGTGTACAAGAAGACTAGTGGGAGTGCTATTGTCTTCTTGATATTATATGTGGACGATATATTGGTCATTGGAAATGATGTTCCAATGATGCAATCGGTCAAGACTTGGCTATCAAAGAAATTTTTCATGAAAGACTTGGGTGAAGCATCCTATATACTTGGTATAAGGATCTATAGAGATAGATCTAAAAGGATGCTAGGTTTGTCCCAGACTAGGTACATAGATAATGTGCTGAAGAGGTTCAGCATGGATGGAAGTAAGAAAGGTTTCTTACCCATAGGACATGGCATACAACTCTCTAGGAAGATGTCTCCTAAGACATCTGAAGAGAAGAATAGAATGAGTTCTATTCCCTATGCTTCGGCAGTAGGGTCGATCATGTATGCTATGTTATGGGCCTGATGTAGCTTATGCCTTGGGTATGGTAAGTAGATTTCAGGCAAATTCCAGGGAGGATCATTGAAAAATTGTGAAAAGCATTTTCAAATACTTGAGAAGGACTAGAGATGTTTTTCTGATTTATGGAGGATCAGAATTGAAACTAGAAGGCTATTCAGATTCTAGCTTTCAATCTGATCCAGATGATAGCAAGTCAATCTCTGGATATATCTTCACTTTGAATGGTGGAGCTGTGAGTTGGAAAAGTTCCAAACAGCAAACTGTAGCTGACTTAACTACTGAGGCAGAATACATAGCTGTTAGTAAAGCTGCTAAGTAAGCAGTCTGGATGAAGAAGTTCATCACAGAACTGGGTGTAGTTCCTGAGATTGCCGGACCAATTCCAGTTTATTGCGATAACACTGGAGCTGTTGCACAGGCTAAGGAACCAAGGTCTCATCATAGATCCAAGCACATTTTGAGACGCTTCCACCTTGTTCGAGAGATAATCGAAAGATAAGACATCAAGATTGAACGAGTAGACACAAAGAACAATATAGCAGACCCATATACTAAAGCTCTACCACAGCAGCAATTCAATCGTCACCTTGATTGTATGGGGTTAAAATATGAGGGCGATTGGTTTTAGCACAAGTGGGAGATTGAAAGAGTAGATGCCCTATAAGCCAATCATTTGATGGGTTTCTCTTTGTAATCCTCCAAATCATGTACTTTGACACTCAATATATATCAATAAAGGTATTGTGTTTCATCATTTGCTGCTTATCTGTTTTATTATTGGATGATGAACCCCATAAATTAGGACATTGGTTTTAGGGTTATGATGACATCATACCAGTGAGACCTAAAATTCTAAAATCCTAATTTAGAATATTTCCAGTCAAATTGGTATATTGAGTCGGGGATCAATATTACTAGAAAGACTGGCACATCTTATGTATGCTCAATGTAAAGGGTGATTGATCTCACAATCACTTGTGTGAGACACTAATACAAAGATGTGGGTGCTCATTAGAGGATCTGGTCCATTAGTTGGCGCCTTCATCTGGACCATTGGATGGCTCTCTGGATGAAAAATCTGGACCGTTGCTCAGCGCCTGAATCTGGACCATCGGTGATGGCATCTTGCTTCTGGACCATTGTATGGCACCCTAGATGATGATGCCTTGATCTGGACCATTAGATGGCACCTAGATCTGGACCATTGGCTTTGGTTCACTACATTTGGAACCAGAAGTCAGCTCAGTAGCAAGAACAGAGCTCCTTGAACCTTTCAAGGCCCCTCAGTAGTTACCAACATATTTAATAGTTCAGTCTTAGTGCATTCAATTTTATTCATATGGTAGTTTACTATAAACTGCCCAAATGAACAGGAAGGGATTGCAGGATGAGATCTATTTGCAGTTCCTTATGCATATTCATACCGAGCTTCTCAAGCTCCTCTAGGTCCTTGATCATAGTCAAACAGTGATCGTGGATAGACTGCCCCTCGTGCATTTTTGCCTTGAAGAGCCTTTTGGACACTTTGCTCACCATACAACTCTTGCAGGTGTGCCAATATTTTCCTAGCAGTCTTCATGTTCTCATGCTGGCATTGAAGTTCATTAGTCATAGATGCCATGATGTAGCACTTGACCCTAATGTCATCATCTGTCCACTTTTGATGCTTCTCATGCTGATCATCAGTAAGATGTGCTGGTAACCTGGGGATGTCATTCTCGAATACATACCCTAATTTCTCGCAATTTAAAATGATTTTCAGGTTTCTAAGCCAGTCTTTGTAATTGGTTCCGGTCAGTTGGTTGGTCTCAAAAATACGGGTCAAAGGGTTTGAAGCTGACATTGTGATCTGTAGAGAGTAAAGATTCTAGTTAGACTTTGTACTTGAACTCTATTTGTTTTAGGATCTTTTAAAATAAATATGCTCCCACTATTTTCTCGAATCCCTCAAACTCTCCTGATGGAGAAACAAAAACCCCACGCGATTAGAGTTTCTAGTGAGTACTGCGGTCTCACCGATTTACATGCCGCCTCACCTAACAGTTATTGGTGACATATAAATGGATGAGTGTACAACTCTTGTACAATACTTCTTAAGCAAATTGCAGTGATACTTGGTCTCTAAGTCATGAAGACCTCACCTAACAGTTATTAACTCCATTACTTAGTTAAGTCAGACCCACCGTATAACCGCAGAAATAAAGTCGTCATTGGGTCCTTACCTAACAGTTATTGGTGCCCAACCCCACCTTTCCCCCGCAACATCTCATGTCTAATAGAGAGGTCCAATCCTCCGATGCAACTTGCCCACTGTGTCCAGCCGAGACAAATCAACACCGAAAAAACCTTAGCAGCTCTACTACGGTGGAAGACCTACGGACTTAATATTGCATAATCATATCTTAGTGTTTGCAACTTGAGTTCTTCATAAGAGGTAATCGAACAATTGGCCAAGTAAGCAGGTGGGAGGCTCCCCTTACTCGGAGAGTAAGGTCCTAATTAAGTAACCACCTTATAGGCTTGCCTAGACACCAGTTAGATCAATTAATCAAATATGACAAACTCATGTTGGTTCACCATCGATTGATTAGGGAGGTTTATAATTCGGTCTCACTCGATCGCGTATTCACATCTCATGCAAATATAAATCTACCCGCATAAGCATAAACATTAAACATCCAAGCATTTATCAAAAATAAAATTAAATGGTGATGATCATGGATCCAGGATGGGGTCCTTTTACAAGCACATGCACGTCAATTGGTTAGATTGTCTTCAACTCTTGACTTGATCTTGATGCCTTAGGTCCAATTATGATCAACTCCTTGATCCATTTTCAATCAACCCTTGATCTCGATCCGCGCATGTTGAGCTTGTTGATGTACATATCGATCAACCATCGACGTGCAACACACATCACGGATTACATCCCAGATTGCTTTAAAAATTAAATAAAAATAAAATAATAAATTATAACCATTTTTCATGAGACACGCAGGTCTCTAATACATGAATTTAAGATGCACGCATGTATCTGAAAAATTAAAATTACATGCATCGCAGAACATTTCAACACATTCAAAAGGTCCATCCATGATCATCACAATACGCATCACATGCATAAAAATTATTTTCAGATCTGTAATTTAATTGATTATTTCATCTCATGACTTGCTGATCATGCTAGATTTGACTCTAAATATTTGTAATCACATTATCAAAGCATTAGAATCATTAATCTAAGTATCTAAAAATTAGTATGCAGAAAAATCAGCAAGCTGAAAATTCTGCATACATAAATTTCAGCAAGCATAATCCCTTAAATTTCAAATCTAAAATGCCTTGAAAAATTTAATCCTAATCTTAATCTACATAACCATGGCTCTGATACCACTATTAGGATCTATCACATGCTGCTGGAAATTCAAAAATTTTCAGATATGCAGCGGAAAGATATGTGCATATCCGTTCATCGCATGAACGTATTTTAAAACCATTTATAGATAGATTAGGATTAAATTCTTATTAAATCATTTTAAAATCATGATTAAGAAGATCAGATCTTCACCTTGTGCGGGTAGATGGTCTCCACAAATCTGATTCACATGGTATTTGATGAGGATTCAGTGGAAGCCGCACACGCGTCCGGCCTCTACGGGTATCCACACAAAATAGTGAGTCGATCGAAGCCTTTGGATCTCCCCGGGGTGCTAGCTGCCTTGTAGAGAAGGCTATTGATGGCTGATATCCTCCCTATCAATCAAATCTTGAATGTCTAAGGGAGGAGGAAGAAGAAGGATGGTTCAATGGAAGGAGAACAAAAACCCACAGCCTTTTCTTTTTCCTTCGCGTTGGAACCAAGGAAGGGGATGAAGTAGACCACGCCAAGAGCTTTTTTTCTCTTGCTTCCTCGTAGCTGGAAGGAGAAATGGAAGGAGGTTCCTTGCTGCCAAAAATCTCAAGAAAAATTATGAAAAATTCGGAGCCCCTTTGAACCCCTCTTTTATGGTGTGTGGATAGAGATGAGCTCCTAAATTTTAGGAGCTCATCTTTATCCCTTTGTGAATTCAAAATAGGAGGGGCATGGCCCCTCCTTTTTCCTTCACGCCACCAGCCAAGGGAGGGGCGTAGGCCCCTCCCTCTTCTCCCAAATGGTTGGCCCCACTTAATCAAATTAAGTGGTGATTGGGTTAGGACTAGTTCTAGGTCCAATCCTATTCAAAATAGGATTAAGTGCACCCAATTTAATTCCTCCAAATCCAAATCCAATTAGAATTTAATTGAACCATGACTCAATTGAACTCTTCAATCCTAATCCAATTAGATTAATTAATTAGGACTTAAGAAAATCCTAATCTAATCAGGACTTGTTTTAATTTTAGCCCTAAGACAATTAGGACTTTAGAAATTCTACTTCAAGTAGGACTCTAATTTAATTTAAAATTCTAATCCAATTAGGACTCCAAGAATCCTACTCCAAGTAGGACTCATGATCAAGTCCAATTAATTAAATCCAATTAATTAAATTAAATTGCAATCCGATTGCAATTATTCCTTCTTCTAACTACTAACTCTTAGCGGGTTATTCATTTATCAATCTAATTGATCATATGTGATTCTTAATCACCATTCAACCATTGGATCGATCAATACTTCTAATGTGTGTGACCCCATTGGTTCTATTCTGATTGGTAGTGAGATATATTGCGATCTCTATCACAATATCATTAAAAACTTCTTTCAATGGGTTGAAACAATTTCAACTCAACTCACTAGGGATTATCGACCATCAAGATGATTTCTGTGAGTTTCACCATCCACCAGTGACACCTAGCAGTATGTAGTGGCTACCCAGCAGAATAGAATGATGAACCTCTAGGTGTAATTATCATATGATACAGTCCTTCTATCGTGAATCCCTACAAATCGGAGGTCATGGATAACTCGTCAAACTCCGTCGTCTGTCATATGTCTATATTT
Organism: Phoenix dactylifera; assembly: GCF_051530095.1. Taxonomy (NCBI): domain Eukaryota; kingdom Viridiplantae; phylum Streptophyta; class Magnoliopsida; order Arecales; family Arecaceae; genus Phoenix; species Phoenix dactylifera. Next base: position 31,536,989 of record NC_143193.1, on the reverse strand, counting down.
ATTCGACTTGAGTTCGGGAGTGGAGAACTCTTTCTCCACTGTATATACTGCCTAGTCCAAGGTCATAGAACTCAGTCTTGTAAATCTGTTGGGAACCCGCCTATGCCGTAAAAAATTTAAAAAAAAATTAGATGCAGCGGAAGAGGCATAAGCGGGATCATTCGTTCATCCTATAAACGTTGTTCAATAACAGTTCGTAGATAGATTAGAATTAAAAACTTTTAATCTAATTATGAAGATCAGATCTTCACCTTGTGCGGGTAGATGATCACCGCAAACTGAAGTTCGTGGTTTAGGATGAAGGTTCGCTTGAAGCCGTTCACGTGTCCGGCCTCTACGGGTATCCACATGAAGCAAAAACCGATCCTAGCTTCTTTATCTCCCCGGGGTGCTAGCTCCCTTGCAGAGACTACTTTAGGTGGCTGATGTCCTCCCTTTTAATCAACCTTTGATTATACTTGGGAGGAGGAAGAAGATAGAACAACCAAGGAAGAAGATCACCAAGCTTTGCAGCCTTTATCTTTTCCCTGCGTTGGAAGAAGGAAGGGTGGAGGAAGGGAGCCTCCAAGACCTTCTTTTCTTTCTTCTTGCTTGCGGTTGAAGACCAAGGGAGGAGAGGGGGCGTACGGCTGGAGAGGAGAGGGCTTCCAATGCCCTAGTGTGCCGCCCCTCACCTCCTTTTAAAGGCATCTAGTACTCCTACAATTTAGGAGACCTTGATGTTTTACCAAGAGGGGCGCCGGCCCCTCTTGTGTTGCCGCACCAAAGAAGAAAAGAAGGAGGGGCGAGCCCCTCCTTCTTGTGTTGCCCTAATCCTCCTCTAAGGAGGATTAGGATGCCCCTATTTGGTTTAGTCCTAATCCAATTTGGGTTTAACCAAATCATGAATCAATTGGGTTCAATCTATGCTAGTCCTAATCCAATTAGAACTTGAATGAACCATGACTCAATTGAACTCTTCAATCCTAACCCAATTAGGAGTCATGTTGATTCATTAGATTAATAATTAATTAGAACTTAAGAAACCCTAATCCAATTAGGACTTATTTAATTTTAGTTCTAATCCAATTAGGACTCTAATTTGAATCCGAAGTCCTAATCCGATTAGGACTCTAGGAATCCTACTCCAAGTAGGAATCCAAATTTAATTCAAAACTCCTAATCTAATTAGGATTGTAGGAATCCCAGTCCTACTCCAAATAGGACTCCCAGTCCTAATCTAATTAGGACTGCAGGAATCCTACTCTAAGTAGGATTTGTATTTAAGTCCAATTAATTAATTTCCTTTGTTCCTTCTTCTACTGATTATCAATCGAATTGATTACTCGTGATTCATAATCACTTTTCAACCATTGGATCGGTCAATACTTCTAGTGTGTGTGGCCCCATAGGTTCTATTCTGACTGGTAGTGAGATATATTGTGATCTCTATCACAATATCATTGAAAACTCCTTTAAATGGGTCGGAACGATTCCAACTCTACTCATTAGGGTTTATCGATCATCGAGATAATCCCTGTGAGTCCCACCATCCACTAGTGACACCTAATAGTATGTAGTGGCTACCCAGCAAAATAGAATGATGAACCTCTAGGTGAAGTTATCGTACGATACAGTCTTACTATCGTGGATCCCTACAGGATGGAGGTCATGGACAACTCGTCAAACCCCATCGTCTGTCATATGTCAAGATTTATTCGACTTAAGTTTGAGAGTGGAAAACTCCTTCTCCACTATGCATACTGCCCTGGCCGAGGTCTTACGAACTCAGTCTTATAAATCACATAGGATCTCTCCTTATCTACCAAGATCGATAGATTTCATATAGGTGCATACCCTACTCCTACAGTGAACCTATTGCAGCCAATCTACACTGCATGGACCCGTATGTCTAGAGACTATGTATACGTGCAGTCAAACTACAATAACCTTACTGTGAGTAGCCGAAGCACCGCAGGTCAAAGGACCAGTCACACTACTGCAACATCAAGCAAGTCACTGACGAGTGGATAGACATCCAAGTGACTTCTTATCTTGGTCATGCTCAGTACCCTTGTTCTTAACAAGCACCTGCACTATTACTTCAGTGTCGCCACACTGTGGACTCGAGTCTCGTCCATCCATAAGAAAAGCAATGTGTGCATTGATCAGATCGATCACCGTCCTCGTGATGATCCATTGATCAGGAGCATTCAGAAATTAATCACCAATGATGCATGGCTCAAATTCTTAACTCTTAAGAATATGCATCATCATCTTATTAATTCTTGTACGATTCATAGACATATAAACAATATGAATGAAAAAGATGCCTTTTATTTATTCAATAATAAATAGTCAAGTACAAAATTATGTTCTAGAATTAATAATATGTCAGCCAGATTGGCTTCTAGGGCATACATCTAACAAAATCACATAGGATCACTCCTCATCTATCAAGGTCGATAGATTCCATGTAGGTGCATACCCTACTCCTACAGTAAACCTACTGCAGCCAATCTACACTATAAGGATCCATCTGACTAGAGACCATGTATATGTGTAGTCAAACTACAATAACCTCACTGTGAGTAGCCAAAGCACCGCAGGTCAAAGGGCCAGTCACACTACTGCAACATCAAGCAAGTCACTGACGAGTGGATAGACATCTAAGTGACTTCTTGTCTTGGTCATGCTCAGTACCCTTGTTCTCTAACAAGCACCTGCACTATCACTTCAGTGTCCCTACACTGTGGACTCAAGTCTCGTCCATCCATAAGGAAAGCGATTTGTGCACTGATTGGATCGATCACCGTCCTCATGATGATCCATTGATCAGGAGCATTTAGAAATTAATCACCAATGATACATGGTTCAAATTCTCAACTCTTGAGAATATATATCATCATCTTATTAATTACTTGGACGATTCATAGACACATAAACAATATGAGTGAAAAGATGCCCATTTATTATTTAATAATAATAAAGTCAAGTACAAATTTATGTCCCAAAATTAGATTAATTAATTAGAACTTAAGAAAATTCTAATCTAATCAGGACTTGTTTAAATTTCAGCCCTAAGACAATTAGGACTTTAGAAATTCTACTCCTAGTAGGACTCTAATTTAATTTAAAATTCTAATCCAATTAGGACTCCAAGAATCCTACTCCAAGTAGGACTCATGATCAAGTCCAATTAATTAAATTAAATTGCAATCCGATTGCAATTATTCCTTCTTCTAACCACTAACTCTTAGCGGGTTATCCATTTATCAATCTAATTGATCATATGTGATTCTTAATCACCATTCAACCATCGGATCGATCAATACTTCTAATGTGTGTGACCCCATAGGTTCTATTCTGACTGGTAGTGAGATATATTGCGATCTCTTCATAATATCATTGAAAACTTCTTTCAATGGGTTGAAACAATTTTAACTCAACTCATCAGGGATTATCGACCATCAAGATGATCCCTGTGAGTTTCACCATCCACCAGTGACATCTAGCAGTATGTAGTGGCTACCCAGCAGAATAGAATGATGAACCTCTAGGTGCAGTTATCGTATGATACAGTCCTTCTATCGTGAATCCCTACAGACCGGAGGTCATGGATAACTCGTCAAACCCCGTCGTCTGTCATATGTCTAGATTTATTCGACTTGAGTTCGAGAGTGGAAAACTCTTTTTCCACTGTATATACTGCCCTAGCCATGGTCTTAGAACTCAGTCTTGTAAATCACATAGGATCACTCCTCATCTATCAAGATCGATAGATTCCATGTAGGTACATACCCTACTCCTATAGTGAACCTACTGCAGCCAATCTACACTACAAGGATCCATATGACTAGAGACCATGTATATGTGTAGTCAAACTACAATAACCTCACTGTGAGTAGCCGAAGCACCGCAGGTTAAAGGACCAGTCATACTACTGCAACATCAAACAAGTCACTGACGAGCGGATAGACATCCAAGTGACTTCTTGTCTTGGTCACGCTCAGTACCCTTATTTTCTAACAAGCACCTGCACTATCACTTCAGTGTCCCTACACTTGGACTCGAGTCTCGTTCATTTCATAAGGAAAGCGATCTGCGCACTGATCGGATCGATCACCGTCCTCATGATGATCCATTGATCAGAAGCATTTAGAAATTAATCACCAATGATACATGGCTCAAATTCTCAACTCTTGAGAATATGTATCATCATCTTATTAATTCCTTGGACGATTCATAGACACATAAACAATATGAATAAAAAGATGTCCATTTATTATTCAATAATAATAAAGTTTAGTACAAATTTATGTCCCAAAATTAATAATGTGTCCGCCATATTGGCTTCTAGGGCATACATCTAAGAGGTCTGACACCTGAGTTTCATTCTTCCTTTTTCAGAGATTGCAAGGATGGTGTCCAGCAACGAGGCCCTTCTCGCCAGGTACAACAAGAGGGCAGCCAAAGCAGGCGGAGCTCGCTCGATGCCTAAGAAGAGGCTTAGGCTAACCTCGACCTCTACTCCGGTGGAAGTTGAAGATCTTGAGGCCGAGGCCTCCTAGCTCGTTCGGAAGAACAGTCGGAAGAGAGCAGGGGAGACTAGATCGGAAGAGGATCCCCCTGTCGAGCACACAACCGCCGAGCGCGCAACTCCCTCCAAGGCTGTAGAGGGACCATCAGCCGTACTTGCCCGTTTGCAGGCCCTTCTAAAGTCCGCAAGGTCATTCGTCTGCGGTGCTCAGGACCCAAGCCGGGCAGCGGCCTCGGGGTCCCGAGTTCTTCTCATGCCCCTCTGCCGTGCTCTTCAAGGCTTGACGTTCTGAGCTCGTCGAGGGTTGGGCATCGCCCCGAGAGGAGGCTCTACTGCCCTGAGTGGTTGGTCTTCGAGGATGACGCAGCCCTCCACAGTAGTGACGTCGCTGGCGAAGTCGTTCGCTGCGCATTGCTTCCAGCTGACCGAGCCGAGCTGGAGGCCGACAAGATCGGTGATTTTGTTGACCAGGTGTACTGTTTCGCCATTCGAGTAAGTCTTTCTCGTGCTTTTATTTTCATGTCCTTTTAAGTTTTTGACTTCGGCTAACCATCGCTTTCCTTCATTGCAGCACCTCCACGAAATCGATATATTAGCTTCTGCATCGGCTAACTATCAGGATCTAGCTTGGAAGAGTCAGAGGGAGCAGGAGCTCGCCGAGGCCAAGGCCAAGCAGATAGAGGCCACCGCGAGGTTGGAGGCTGCTGAGGCCGAGCTTCAATCCAAGGTCGAGCACCTTGATGACGAAGAGGGCTCGCATGCTCTGACCAGGTTGGAGCTCCGTGCCTCTGAAGCACGTTTGGCCGACGCCCGTTCTGAGCTCGCGGGCCAAAAGTATGAGGCGGGGGTCCTCCGGCTGAAGATCGAGCAACTTGAAGCTCGAGAGAAGGAGGCGCTGGAGCAAGCTCGGAACGCGGTGCAGATCTTCCGCGAGTTGGTTGAGTTTCAGGAAGAGCTGGAGGAGAAGGCGGTCGACGGGCTCATCCGTGGCATCGAGGATTTTCGAGCCCAGGTGCGGAGGATTCGCCCCAAGCTCAACTTCAGCAATCTTCGACCTCGTCTGTTCAGGGCCACTGAAGATGAGGATGTTTCGGACAGCCCTGCCCCTGCTCCTGTCGAGCCCGAGTCTGAGGTAACTCCCGAGGCAGCCTATGAAATTTCACCCGAGGCTGCCACAGTAAACACTGTCGAGGCTGCTCCAGCAGAGGATCCCGGGGCTGCTCCTGTAGGGGATCCCGAGGCGGTTCTTACGGAAGAACCTGAGGTCGGCGTCGAGATCATCGCGACCCCAGAGATATCTTAGGACTTAGCTTTTCCTTTCTTTTCTTTTTGTAAATGAGGTCGGCCACTGAAGCCATTGTGCGGCCAAGTGGGTCGGCCTCAGAGCCAATATTTTGTACTTAGCCTTACAGCTTTTTATCAATGGAACTTTAGCTTTCTTCAACTTTGTTGTGTCTTTGGACTTGTTTCTGCTTGTGCTTTCAACGAACCTTTGTCTTTGACTGTTTGAGTAGGACTTAGTGCATTATTCACTTTCGAGCCTAATTTCAGTGCTCTTGTAGAATTTTACTAAGTCTTCGAACTCAGATCTAGCTGTAGTGTGGGCCGAGGTCAACCTGTTATTCAGCTGTTAGGATCGTGAGCTTTTACAGATTTGGGTGTCCTTCGATCCATAACATCTGCCTTAGGTGTCTCGGACTATAGCTTCGATTTTCGTTCGGTAGTACTCGAGGTCGAGGGAGCCTTAGCTCGCGGTCGACATAGCGAAGCGTCCCGAGCTTGGTTGGGACGTCGTTAGATAGGACCCGAGGTCGAGGGAGACTTGGCTCGCGGTCGACACAGCGGGGCGTTCCGAGCTTGGTCGAGACGTCATTAGATAGGATCCGAGGTCGAGGAAGACTTGGCTCGCGGTCGACACAACGAGGTGTCCCGAGTTTGGTCGGAACGTCATTAGATAGGACCCGAGGTTGAGGGAGACTTGGCTCGCGGTCGACACAGCGGGGCGTTCCGAGCTTGGTCGGGGCATCCCGAGCTTGGTCGGGGCGTCATTAGATCTCCTCTAAGGACTCGAGACATTTCAGGGACATCTTGAGGTTCACAAGTAGATCATCATTAGAGGTAGTTTTGAATAGTTAGAAGAAATCTCTGAAACATGCCTTATTGGCTGGATTTTCAAACATTGGAGACCTTTAGAAAGGCTTCATTGATGATACATCCGAAGGTTCTCTGAGTGCCAGCTTCGGGGGATGAGGGTCCTATCAAGGAACTCCAACTTGTATGCTCCGGGCCATTGGACCTGAGCAACTCGATACGATCCTTCCCAGTTCGGGGCAAGCTTCCCTTGTTCCGTAGGTCGAAAAGCTTCAGCTTTCTTCAGGACGAGATCACCGGCTTTGAAGAGCTTGACTTTCACCCTAGAATTGTAATATTGTGCCACTTTCTGTTGATAACTAGCCATGCGGATTTGGACGGCTTCCCTTGTCTCTTCAAGGAGATCTAAATTGTTTTTGAGTCGTGATGAATTGGAGGCCGCATCGTAGTTCTCCACTCTTGACGGCAGGAGCCCGATCTCCAAAGGGATGACTGCTTCCATTCCATAAGGTTGAAGGGGGTTTCGCTGGTGGAGATTCGGAATGTAGTTGTGTAGGCTCAGAGTACATTATAGAGATCTTCGACCCATTGTCCTTTGAACTTGTCGAGTCTGGCTTTTAGCCCTTGAAGAATGATCCGATTTGTCACCTCCGTCTCTCTATTAGTCTGGGGGTGAGCGACCGAGGTAAAACGATGGTCGATGCCGAGCTCGGAGTAGAATTTTCTGAATCGAGTATTATCGAACTATCGGCCGTTGTCGGATATAAGGACGCGGGGGAGCCCAAACCTGCAAATTATTGATTTTCAGACAAAATCTCGCATTTTTGGCTCGGTGATTTGGGCCACTGGTTCAACTTCGACCCACTTAGTAAAGTAATCGATGGAGACAATGAGAAATTTTTTTTGTCCGGTGACCTGGGGGAATGGTCCCAATATGTCGATTCTCCATTGGGCAAACGACTATGGGGCACTGATTGAAGTTAGTGGAACTGAAGGTCGGCGCTAATTATTGGCGTTCTGCTGGCACTAGTCACATCTTTGGACGAAGTCTGCGGTGTCTTTATGAAGTGTAGGCCAATAATATCCTTGGCATAGAATCTTATAGGCCAAGGCTCGACCTCCTAGGTGGTTCCCACAGATCCCCTCATGAACTTCTCGCATGGCATAATCCGCCTCCGTGGGGCGGAGGCATCTAAGGAGCGGGACGTGAAGGACCTGCGATAGAGCTTGCCTTCATACAAGAGGTATCGGAAAGCCTGACATTTGATTCGGCGGGCCTCAAGCTCGTCATTGGGGAGAATCTCATTCTGTAGGAAGTCGACAAATGCATCTATCTAGCTTGGCTCGGTTTCAACGTAGAGGACTGGTTCAGGCTCCTCGATGCTTGGTGTTTTGAGGTACTCGAGCATTGGTTCAGGCTCCTCGATGCTTGGTGTTTTTAGGTACTCGAGCGTTGTGGTCTTCGGAAGTTCGCTCATGCGGGAGGTTGCCAGCTTTGATAGCTGGTCAGCCCTCGCATTCTCTATTCTGGGGATGTGCTGGATGTCAAAGGCGCTTAACATGGAGGTGATAATCCGCACCTTCTGGAGATATTTTTGCATTGACGGCTTCCTTGCTTCAAAATCTCCGAAGACCTGGCTCACGACTAGTTGAGAGTCACTGAAGACCTTTAGGCTTCCGACCTCGAGCTCTTTCGCCAATTTGAGCCCTGCAATGAGCGCCTCGTATTCTGCTTCGTTATTTGAGGTAGGAAACTCGAAGCGTAGGGCTTGTTCCACGACCATCCTATCCGGGCTGGTGAGAATGAGGCTTGCACCGCTACCCTCCGAGGTTGAGGAGCCGTCCACATGTAGAATCCATGGTTGCTCCGGGATATCATCTTTTGATGTGAGCTCGGCCTCGGGGTCGTCTGGCAAGGTGCATTTCACTATGAAGTCCGCAAGCACTTGAGCTTTGATTGCTGGCCTTGGGAGGTACTCAAGGTCGAATTTTTCGAGCTCGACTGCCCACCTTGCGATTCTCCCCGCGCGATCCGACCGTTGTAGAACTTTCTTTATGGGTTGGTCGGTTAATATGGCCACGGTATGAGCCTGAAAGTACGGTCGGAGCCTTTGGGCTGAGATGAGCAATGCATAGACCGTCTTCTCTAGCTTGGAGTACCAGGTCTCTGCATCCCGTAGAATTCGGCTGGTGTAGTATATGAATTTTTGTGATCCTCTCGAACTAGAATCGAGCTCATTGCTACCGGGGAGACAGCAAGGTACAGATAAAGGAGCTCGCCCTGCTGAGGTTTTGTGAGCAACGGAGGAGAGGCAAGGTGGCATCTGAGCTCTTCAAAAGCTTGTTGGCACTCTTCGGTCCACACAAAGTTCTTCGGTCACTTGAGAATCTTGAAGAAGGGAGGCATCGTTTCACTGACTTTGAGACAAACCTCCCTAAGGCCGCAACTTGTCCGGCGAGCTGTTGTACTTCCGTGACCGTCCTCAGTGGCGTCATCTCCTGTAGTGCTCGGATCTTTTCAGGATTCGATTCCGCGTTGGGTCACCACAAAACCGAGAAACTTTCCCGAGGTAACTCCGAAGGCGCATTTTGTAGGGTTGAGCTTCCATTATCAACCAAAATGCGTTTTACATCAAATTTATTTACAACCATAGAGATGACCATAGTGTCATCATGGGGAGTCTCAACTCCTTTCAGGTCTTCATCCGAGAGCGAGATGGCCTCGGTCGTGCATTGACGCTTCGGGGGGCTTCTTTCCTAACTGGTTCTTCAGCCGAACTCCCTTTGGCAGGGCCTCCTCCTATGGTGTCGATGGTTCCGGCAATGAGTCTGTTATCATTTTGACCTTCAGGTGGCGCGGCGTTCTCCGCTGGTGCTTCTTCGTCACACCGGTTCCGTACGAACCGATTGAGTATCTCACGATGGATGAGCGCTTCAATCTCATCTCGGAGTCGGAAGCACTCCTCGGTGTCGTGGCCGTGGTCTTGGTGGAAGCGACAGTATTTTCTAGAGCGTTGTTGAGCTTCTGACTCTCGCATTGGTGGTGGAGCTCGGAGATAGCCTTGGCCTTCTATCTCCATGAGATCTCGGACTGAGTAGCAATGAGGGGAGTATAGTTTCCGTACCTCCCTGGTGGTATTCTCTGCCGAGGTAGTGATCTCAGTCGGGGCCGCGGTCTCGAACGAGGTGGACTCCTCAATCGAGGTAAGTTCTTCTCGCGGCGAGGTGACCAACTTTTTGGGCGGACGCGCTCCTCATGACATCTTTTCTACCCCTTCGAGGGTCGTTCGTCGGCATCTCGCCGAGAGGCCATGGCCTCTTTAGCCTTTGCATATTTCCGAGCTCGGGCCAGCATCTCTGTGAAGTCAGCAAGAAAATTCTTCTCGATGGACAAGAGAAACTTGTAGGACCAAGTTTCTGTTTTTAAAGCTGACATGGCGATCGATTGATCAAGCTCGCGGACCTCCCAAGTAGCGGCAATGAAGCAGTCGATGTAGTCTTTTAGGGATTCTCCTTCCTTCTGCTTGATGTCGAAAAGAGAATCCGACGTTCGCCGCTGGCACCGACTGGCGGCAAAATTGGCTGCAAACTGCCTGCCGAGCTGCTCGAAGGAGAGCACGATGCTCGGCTTTAGCCCAAAAAATCAAAGCTGGGCCGTTCCTCGGAGGATTGCAGGGAAAGCCTTGCACAACAGAGCCTCCGAGGATCCTTGCAGTGCCATGAGAGCTCTGTAACTCTCCGATGATCCAGGGGATCGGTGGTCTCGTTGTAGGGTTCTATCTGGGCCATCTTGAATCTTGGTGGGATCGGCTCGTCCTCGATTAGACGGAAGAAAGATGACTTGGTAGTGAAATCGGGGTCGCCCTCGCGCCTGATTCTTTGATCCCGAAGCGCCTCGATTTGCCGCTCGAGTTCTTCGACCTTCTTGTCGAGTTCTCAGCCTTAGAAAGTCGCCATGGTGGTCCGTTCCGGTACCGACTGACTCGGGGTCGATTTGGCTTCCGAAGGCTGCAGCCTTCTATCCGATGGCTCCTTAATGGCTCTCTCTGGGGAGATGCTTGGGTAGAATCCTGGTGACGGCGACGTTCTCCATTATTGATCCTTGAAGAATCATGGAGATCTCGGCCTTGGGACACAGGCCCGTCTGGAAGAAGTGCCAATCAAACATGAACCCATGGAGGCGGCATAGGAGGGGCCTCCACTTGTTACAAGCCTTGGACTGCTGTTGCTAGTGCCTGAACTTGCTGCACCAATATGTTAAATTGCTCAGGTTGGATCTGCGGAACTTGATCTGCCGGAGGCCTCGGTGGTGGGTTCTGGACTGAGCAATCAGTACTTGGTGCATGATGCCGGGAGGCATTAGAGACTCCTCTACTCCTTAGTCTCATGATCACGACTCAGTTCCTTCCTCTAGCGCCAACTGTTACTAGAAATTGGATCCGGGGGTGACCGCGGACAGAGGAGGAGGAGCTTTGACTGTGGTGAGGTGGTGGGTGGCTATCTCCAGTGAACCTGCAAGAAACCTTTGGTCGGGGGTTCCGGCGAAGGCTCTCTGATGCTTAAGTCAGAGAGAAATTTGAAGGTATTTAATGGAGATAATGGAGAGAAATTTCTCGGCCGGAGGAGAAGATCCCCCCCTAGAGCTTCCTCCCTCTTCTTATAGAAGGGGGTGTAGTAATCACCTGCAATCGGGTGTGATTGTGCAAATAAATGAGTTGTCGTAAACAACCTGAGATTTCGGGCTATTGGCGATCGGTTGAGATTGTGTGAATTCAAATGTTGACAGCCGTTGAGGCGGAGATTGTGGGATTTGATCCCGGATAAAGAGAACTTGATGACTCTTTCTTCATGTGGGCGTTACGATGTACAGGCCGGCTTGATTTTCGGTGGAGTGGGAGTCGGTTTCTCTCTTTGACGGGGACTTTCTCGACCTTGAGGTCGATCGAGCTTAGCTCAGCCGAGACCATGTCTGCCGAGGTCGTGCCTTCCAAGGACAGGCCTACTGAGGTTGGGCGCGTTGAGGTCGTGACTGCCGAGAGCATGCTTGCCGTCGTCACGCTCGCCACCGGATTTCAGTGCTTTGACTATGTGCTCCGGGTGATCCACTTTTCTCCCCAACACTAGTCAACGGTCACTTCTCTTTATTTGTGACTATTTGGCAATGAATAGTTAGTATTACAATCTTTGATTTTGTATTAATAGGATTGTATTGTGTGAGTGTGCACATATAAGAGACACCACATTATTATAAATCTTTAAAACTCTCTTACCAGCTTTTGCTCCTCCTTTCATATTCCACTTGTTCAGGTTGGATTTACGTTCCACAAGATAATTTGATAGTGTACAGCCTAAAGAGGTTTATCAATTAGGAATTATATCTTGAGGACAGAATTTCTATTCTCACGGTATTACTTTAAGACACAGCACAAATTAGCATGCCCTGCCCATATTCTTATTTAATGATCACTTCATTCCTCCTACATATTTCTTTCAGTTTTTCTATTTCTTTTATCTTTTTGAACCATTTAAAGATAATAATAATATCCTCTATTGATTTCACTTTTTTGAAAAATCCTACCATTGAAATAGAAAGGTTAAAGCAACATGACGGCTATAATTATAAGAGATAAGAGGATGAAAGTCATCTGCCATCTTATCATGCTGAAAGTGATCTATGTTCTCACCATATCACATCCACAAGAGCACATACTAGCACAAGAATATTATATTGCTACATAAAGGAAGAGGGTAGGTGATGATCATATGTCGATATACAAAATATGAAAGTCAACTCCCTCTTCAACCAGTACCACGAGTTGACAACCGCAACAAAGTTATTTAGGACACTTGAAAGAGATGTGTTAGAAGATACTAGCATCAGATCTCATTTAATTAATAAATATATTTCTTTCTATATATATGAAATCATTATATATTTTGATACTAAGTCTAGGAAGGAGTTTAGAAGGATAAGTAGATTTATAGGTTTTATTCATTTTATTAATTCTACTATAAGTTCTATTATCTTATATATTGATAATAAAGATATTGATCACAAAAAATAACAAATGTAATAGAAAGTCTAGACATATTATTACGAAATATAATCACGTCAAAAGCATTGTGAGAAAAGGCAAAATAGCATTGGAATAGCTACCCACTGGTCAAATGCTTTCTAATCCTCTTACAAAGGCATTGCCAAGAAAGAAAGCTTCTAACACATCCAGAAACATGAGACTTCCACCTACTGAAATGAGATGGTGGTGGTTAGCTTCACGATTAGTTATCACCAGTCACTAGAGTTCACAATTCTATGAATTGGACGATACTATCGACGAAGTTACATTTCTCAATGCACTTATAAATTTTGGAACAGTGGAGATGGCCTAATAATAGGGTTAAACCACTTTAAAATAGTCCCATACTTCAAAGTTCATCTTGGAATTTTAATAGGAAGGCTGGATTTTATTCTTGAATAAACTCTTTTCTCACTTTGTGAGGAGTATCCAGGGTTTTGGACACTATGAAATGAGCTTGTCTTTTCAACTATATATGACAGAGCTACTTCTTAGGAGCTACCGGCATAAGCTCTTATGTACTTGCTAATTAGCTTCAACATGTGGTCCCATTTAAATATGCTACCTTCTTTGGCGACCAAAAAAAAATATACAGTCTAAAATTGTTTCTTTTAGGCATTTTCAACCGTAGGTTCAAGGGTCAATCCATCTATAGTTACGCACTATATATCCAATTTTTAACTTTTATTTTAAATTTCTTATTAGAAAATAAATGAGGATTTGTTGAAAATATTGATCTTTAGTTTGACCATTCTGAGTCGACCAAGACGCATGTCCTTTGTAATTCAAATATGTTGAACATTGAAAACCAATGAATGGGCCCTTGGTTGATGCTTTTTGAATGGTTGTGAAGGAAGTTTCCAAACTTTTGAATTAATTTATTTATCTTAAAATTTATTTTTAGGTATTCAAAATCTTAGAGAAAGACTTGATTTATTATCTCATATCTGTTTTTATTGAGAAAGGGACCAATTGAAAGAGACATTTTCTTCAAATAACAAGAAACCGGTGCAACTATTCAATCAAATGATACTGAGCAAATTTCTATTTTCTTCTCATAAGTAGGCAATTTCTTTGCAAAATTATGCTTAATTTCGTATGTGGCAATTCCACCAAGATCTCTTCTTTAGTTAGAGAAAAAATCAACAATAATTAGATTTATTGAGAAATATATGAAAAGAGAATTTGATTTGATTAGACAATACGTGGTTGGTAAACGAGAATCTATATTTTTAGCAAGGTACAGATTGTACTATTAGATATTCAATATGATCCCACAAGATCTATTTTTGTTCAAGTAAGGGATTCTAGCAATTGAAACGATCTTCTGATCAATCCATAGATCATTTTGATTCTATTAGAAATGAGGATTTAGAATATCACATATAGATCGATCAAATAGAGATTTTAGCAACTAAAGAAAGATCAATTATTTTGGATCTTCCAAGCACAACAGCTGATTTTTTAATTTTAGTTGGTTCGGACCACCAATTAGTTTTAACCAAGCTTCATCTTTGTCCTGGGTAGATCATCCAAGTATGGAACCATATAAAATGACAATCATCCTATGAAGACTTGCTTCTACTATGGCTCTAATAGGTTCTCTTAACCAAGTCGCTACTTGAGTCATCGACTCATTCTTCAAAAGTCACATGGTCAGAGATCACAATTTCCTCCTACTATTTGGGAGTTTTCGGTTTCATATTCGATTTTACTTCCTAATAGGGGTTTTTTTCCTCTCTCCCTCACAATACTACTTCGCTATTGATCATCTATGAAGGTGGTCCTTGCTGATTTTACATGGGATTCCATATGCCGCATGCTATCGAGTTGGAGGTAAGCTAGCCATGATTTTGTCTACTAGACTTTCACCGTATAGGTTGCAACATTCCAATGCTTTGCCTAGTAGCAAGATGCTTGTATTTCTCTTCCACAATCCCGCTTTTACAGTTTTGGTTGCTCCCGACATTGGCTAGCAACATCTCGACATAGGCATTATCTCTTGATGGGTCTTCCAACATAGCACGAAGCAGAGCTAGGTTAATATTTGTAAGCCTAGAGGGAGAGTCATTTGAATATGTACTTCAGTTTGGATTTCCTTCCTCCAACAATGAAGTTGAATACAAGGCCTTGGTGACCGAATCGAGAATAGTAGAGGAGCTAGGGTAATACAGATTAGGGCATATAGTGTCTCCCAGCTCATAGTCAATCAAATCTGGAGCAAATATGAGGCCAAGGAGGAGATCATGATTCGCTACCTAGCCAAAGTGTTGCAGTTTATCTCCAACCTTAAATACTTCAAGATTCACCAGATACTAAGGTACGAGAATAGTAAGGTAGACTCCTTGTCTAAGTTGGCCAGCTTGGCATCTATCAATCTCGAGCATGCTGTCTACATCGAAGTCCTACAAAGTAGGAGCATTGAAGAAGAAACTAAGCCCATGTTATAGGTGGATAACAAGCCAAGCTGAACGGACCCCTTGATCAGCTACCTCCAAGATGGTGACCTTCCTGTAGACTGGAGAGAAGCAAGAAGTATAAGATATCAAGCCTAGGTACACCCTCCTCAATATAAACTTTTACAAAAGAACCTTTACTCTATTATATTTGAGGTGCCTCAAGTTAGATGAAGCCCGCTATGTCCTATGAGAAATACATGAAGGAGTTTTCAACAATCATCTATGGGGTAGAACACTAGCTTATAAGGTGTTGAGGCAAGGTTACTATTAGCCTACCCTAAAGAAGGATGTCACTAAGTTCATCTAAAAGCGTGATTGGAAAAAAAAGGTTCTCCAACACCTCACATCAACCTGCCATTGTGTTGACACCGATGAGCAACCCAGAGCGCTTCACATGATGGAGGATGGATGACCACAAGGCAGTGGAAGTTCCTGATCATGGCAATTGACTATTTTGCCAAGTGGGTCAAAGAATGGCTGCTTGCCCGAATCACCAAGAAGACACAAGGAACTTCATCTGGACATCCATAATCTATAGATTCAGCATTCCTCAGGTGCTAGTAACTGACAATGAAGTAGCTCGATAATGTTCTCTTTAAATATTTCTGCAGAGAGTTTAGCATGGAGATCAAATTCATCTCAGTCGCCTACCCGTAGTCCAACAATCAAGCTGAGGAGCCAAACAAAATGATTCTGCAGAGCATGAAAACCTAGCTGGACAAAGCTAAGGGTCTCTAGGCTGACAAGTTTCCAAGCATCCTTTGGACGTACCGCACCACTAGCTAAACTCTCACTGGAGAGACTCCCTTCAATCTTGCTTTGGGACAAAATCTGTTGTACCAGTGGAGATTGGGATGCCAACTCACCAAGTGGAGCATTACAATAACAGAGAAAACTAGGAAGACCTAAGAGCTAATTGAACCTCATTGATAAAGTTCGAGAATGAGCTTAGATCTATCTAGCCGCACACCAGCAAAGAGCTGCCAAACATGCTATTACTACAAGGTAGGGTGAAGGGGAGGGCCAGTGTTGGGATCCCTCGAATGCCGTAGAAAAATCTGAACACAGCGGAAGGCATGCGCGAGATCCCGTTCATCGTATGAACTTATTTTAAAACCGATGTTCGTAGATAGATTAGAATTTAAAACTTTTTACATCATTAGGAAGATCTGATCTTCATCTTGTGCGGGTAGATGATCACCGCAAACTGATGATCGTGGTATTTGATGAAGGTTCGCTTGAAGCCGCATACGCGTCCGGCATTTACGGGTATACACACAAGGTAGAGAACCGATCAAAGCTCCCTTGTCTCCTCGGGGTGTTAGCTTCCTTGTAGAGACAACTTTTGATGGCTGATATCTCCCCTTTGAATCAACTCTTGATTGCCTAAGGGAGGAGGAAGGAGAAGGATGAACCAAGGAAGAAGATCACAATCCCTTTGCAGCCTTTTTCCTTTACTTGGCATTGGAACCAAGAGGAGGAGGGAGGAAGGCCGCCAAGGCCTCTTCCTTTCTTCTCCTTGCTTGTGGCTGAAACCCAAGGAGAAGAAGGAGGCCACGGCTGGAGGAAGAGAGGGATTCAGTCCCTAGGGTGCTGCCCCATATCCCCTTAAATAGGCGTGAGGAGCTCCTCCTTTTTAGGAGCTTCACACTTATCCTTTTTAGGAGCTAATAGGAGGGGCACATGCCCCTCTTCTTTTTTTCTTTTTTTGATTTCGGCCGCCCCTCCCTCCTCATCCTCCATCATGCACGCCCTCCCACTTGATCTAATCAAGTGGGGCATGGGGCCTAATCCTAGGTGGTTCAATCCTCTTCTTAAGAGGACTAGGTGCACCTATTTTCCTTCAAATCCTAATCCAATTAGGATTCAATTGAACCATGACTCAATTGAACTCTTTAATCCTAATTCAATTAGGAGTCTTTTAATTAATTAGATTAAAATTAATTAGAACTTAAGAAATTCTAATCTAATTATGACTTATTAAATTTCAGTCCTAATCCAATTAGGACTCTAAAAATTCTACTCTAATTTAATTTGAAATCCTAATCCAATTAGGATTCTAGAAATTCTATTCCAAGTAGAATTCGTATTTAATATGATCAAGTCCAATCAAATCCAATTAATTAAATTAAATTACAATCCAATTGCAATTATTCCTTCTTCAACTCACTAACTCTTAGTGGGTTAACTAATTATTAATCATATTGATTATTTATGATTCCTAATCACAATTCAACCATCGGATCCGTCAATACCACTAATGTGTGTGACCTCATAAGTTTTATTCTGTCTGGTAGTGAGATATATTGTGATCTCTATCACAATATCATTGAAAACTTTTTTCAATAGGTTGGAACAATTCTAACTCAACTCACTAGAGATCATCGACCATCAAGATAGTCCTTGTAAGTCTCATCATCTACCAGTGACACCTAGCAGCATATAGTGGCTACGCAGTAGAATGGATTGATGAACCTCTAGGTGCAGTTATCGTATGATATAGTCCTCCTATCATGGATCTCTCCAGGATGGAGGTTATAGATAACTCGTCAAATTCTATCGTCTGTCATATGTCAAGATTTATTTGACTTAAGTTCGAGATTGAAAAACTCTTTTTTCACTGTACGTACTGCTCCGACCGAGATCTTATGAACTCAGTCTTATGAATCACATAGGATCACTCCTTATCTACCAAGGTCGATAAATTTCTTGTTGGTGCATGCCTTACTCCTACAGTGAACCTACTGCAGTCAATCTATACTACAAGGACCCATATGGCTAGAGACCATGTATACGTGCAGTCAAACTATAGTAACCTCTCTGTGAGCAACTGAAGCACCGCAGGTCAAAGGACCAGTCACACTACTGCAACATCAAGTAAGTCACTGATGAGTGGATAGACATCCAAGTGACTTCTTGTTTGGTCACGCTCAGTATCCTTGCTCTCTAACAAGCACCTGCACTATCACTTCAGTGTCCCTATACTGTGGACTCGAGTCTCGTTCATCCATAAGAAAAACGATCTGTGCACTGATTTCATTGGATCGATCACCATCCTTGTGATGATCCATCGATCAAGAACATTTAAGAATTAATCACCAATGACACATGGCTCAAATTCTCAACTTTTGAGAATATGCATCATCATCTTATTAATTCCTTGGACGATTCATAGACACATAAACAATATGAATGAAAAAGATGCCCATTTATTATTCGATAATAATAAAGTCAAGTACAAAACTATGTCCTAGAATTAATAATGCGTCAGCCATATTAGCTTCTAGGGCATATATCTAACAGCCAGGACTTAGTGAAAAGAGTTGTCAACTCCAAGATGAGGGAGCGCATCTTCCAACTTGAAGATCTTGTACTGAGAAGGGTACAGTCTACTAAAGATGGATCAGAGAAGCTTGCCCCAAATTGGAAAGGACCATATAGAGTCGCCGAGGAAGTGCATCTCGAGATGTACCGGTTGGAGAACCTTGAGGAACACTAGTGCCTCAGTTATGGAACTTTGAAAATATTATATTATATTGTCATTTAAATATTTTGTCATTAAAAGAATTCTAAATTAGCCACTTCTTATAATTAATGAAAGTGCTTTTTTTTCTTCTATTGTTTATAGTATAAAATTGGCAAAATGGAGATTGTCAGGCCAATTTCACTACCCTTTGAGGCATGGGGATGAGGAGCACCAAGCTCTTATAGCCACCGACCTAGAAGACTTGGTCAGGCTAACATTGCCTTCCTACAGGGTTTGGGATCCTGGGGATCCATCTTTCACAACCACCATCAAATAGGAAGGCAACACAATTGCTAGAAGATGAAGACTTGTTGGGCCACCTTTGCCTTCCTACAGGGTTTGGGATCTAGGATATCTATCCCTGGTAACCATCAATTAGGAAGGTAAAATGACTAACAAAAAGTAAAAGCTCTAGTTGGGCCACCTGCTTTCAGGGATTTGTGGTTCAGAAGATCCGTCTCCTATAGCCTCACGGGTGTCTATGGATGTGGTCCGAGTTATATAGATGCGCATTGACAAGAGCATCCTGTGCTCCTTCCACATGTAAGAACCATCGCCTCTCGGTAGTCTCACTTTTCTTGGAGAGCTCGAGAGGATCTTCATAGGAGAAGGCACATTCCACTAGAAAGTTCGCCAACACTTGTGCTTTGATTGATGGCTAAGGTTGATACTCAAAGTCAAACTCTCCGAGCTCAACTGCCCACTTCGCCAACTGACCTATATTTTTAGGTTTTTGCAAAGTTTGCTTTATTAGTAAGTCGGTTAGGATTGTGACTGAATGGGCTTGAACGTATGGCTAGAGCTTTCGAGCTGAGAAGATGAGGGTATATACCGTCTTTTCTAATTTGGAATACCTCGTCTCGGCATCTTGCAGAATCTGACTTGTATAGTAGAATAATTTCTGACATATTTCTTCCTCTCATACCAAGACCAAGCTTACAGTAGAAAGAGAAATAGCTAAGTATATATAAAGCATTTCTCCGACCTATGGCTTTGTAAGAAAAAGTGATGAGCTTAGATACTCTTTTAGTTGGTCAAAGGCCACTTGACACTCTTCGGTCCACTGAAAATTTTTGGTTGCTTTAGAGCATTGAAGAATAGGAGGCAACGCACCGCCAATTTGGACACAAATCTTTCAAGTTCTGTGATGTGGAGTGATTGATTATAACCCTATTTGATTTTGATGAGCTCAAAGCATTTGAGTATATCTTATGTTTACTAATGAATTCAATCTAGTGTTTCAGTGACATCTTAGTAAATTTATGGTCAAGTGTCTCTAGATTTGGTTCAAGACAATTTGGATAAGTTAAGAAGCCTATATGAACCAAAGTCTGAGACTCGAGTCGACTCCGAGGTATTACGAGTCGACTCCAAGCGTATCAGAGGCACTGGCACAGGCTCGAGTCGACTCCTATGCATTACGAGTCGACTCCGACTGAGAACAAACAGACGAACAGAAAGGTACAACTCAAAACCTGTCAGCGAGTCGACTCCGATGCTTGCCGAGTCGACTCCAGGCTAGTATGAGTCGACTCCAGGGAGTCACAGACAGAAAGTCAGAGAAGGTATTTTAGACCCTGAGAGCCGAGTCGACTCCTGCGGAACGCGAGTCGACTCCGATGGTTGGCAGGTCGACTCCAAAGGAAGCAAGAGTCGACTCTCAGTGTAATACAAGGCAAAAGTCAGAGAGCAACTTTCGGACACTGAGGGCCGAGTCGACTCCCGCAAAGGCCGAGTCGACTCCGAGACAGCGCGACCCCAAAAAGACAGAAGACAGTATTTTTGTCTCTGAGACGCGAGTCGACTCCAAGAAAGTTCGAGTCGACTCCAAGGCAGCGCTACTCCAAAAAGACAGAAGACTGTTTTTCGGATACTGAGAGCCGAGTCGACTCCGGAACAATTCGAGTCGACTCCAAGACTGCACGAGCCAAAAGACAGAAGATCGGGAGTTCGGGCTCTGAGCGCTGAGTCGACTCGAGTGAGCCAAGTTGAAGAATACATCTATGGATTCCTTGGGATGAGTCGACTCCAAAAGTGCCAGGTCAGCTCCAGACTTTGGGGAGTCGACTCCAGGATAAGTCGAGTCGACTCCCAGTCGAGAAGACCACTTTAATTCAAATCCGGAACAGTTGCCGAACCGACTCCAGAAAAGCATGAGTCGACTCCTGCTACAGCCGAGTCGACTCCAGATCGCGCGAGTCGACTCCGATCCCAACGGACACATTGTCAGGATGTGCAGAATGTGCAGAACGGCTAGTAAAGTGTGTCTAACGGCTAGTTTCCGATGGGAATGGCTTAAATAGCCACAGAGAACTGTAGCAAGAGAGGGAGTAACATTCCTTTCAAAGAAAACACAATAACTTCATCTGCTAAAGGGATTTCAGCGAAAAAGAAGGAAGAGAGCCATTAACTCCATTCAACCAACTCTTCCCAGCATTAAAGAAGTCTCCTTCTGCCTTCAAGTCGTCAAGACATTCAAGAGGAGACCCAAAGTTCGAGAAGCCCTCCACTACATCATCATAAACTTGTTTGAGGACTCTTAACTTTTCCTTTATTCATATTGCTGAATATCTACTTATTTAGAAGCTGTATTTTTCTCTTTGTTCTTTCTATCCATTTGGTCCTTACTTGATTCAATCAGGGGATTGAATCAAGGGTGTAAAGGTTTGTTGGTGAGCCTAGGTTGAAACCAACGTGTAAGGGTTCGATTGTGATCCCGGAAAAATAATCGGGTGGTTCTAGTCGGTGAGCCTGGAAAAACCGACCGAATTCGTTGTGACCTCGTAAAACAACAAGTTAGGTTATGAGCTTGTAAAACAACCGGCTGTAATCCGAGGGGTTATAGTGAATTCCCAAGTGAGGCTTGGGGAGTGGACGTAGGAGCAAGGGTTAGCTCCGAACCACTATAAAATCATTGTGTTTGTGATTGCATTTGTCTCTCTTACTTTCATTTCATTCATTGCACATAGCATCTAATTAATCAACTTGCAAAAAGGATTAATTAATATCTCACAAACCATTTAATTGTAATAATTATTTTAAAACCCAATTCACCCCCCCCCCTCTTGGGTTGTCTATCTGGGCAACAAGTGGTATCAGAGCCTGAACTCTTTTACCCAAAGAGTAAAAGATCAAAATGACAACCCCATTTGGATCTTTCCACATTGAGGGACAGTCCACCCAAAGACCTCCATTCTTTAATGGATCCGACTACTCATATTGGAAGGCTAGGATGAGAATATTTATCCAAGCCCAAGACTATGAGATGTGGACCATTATACTAAATGGACCATACATCCCGTCCATCTATGTAGAGGGTGTCACTGTACCCAAACTTGAAAAGGATTGGGATGACAATGACTTTAGGAAGGCACAACTCAATGCCAAAGCGATAATGTGCTTTACTGTGCATTAGATAGAAATGAATTCAATAGAGTCTCTACTTGCAATTCTGCAAAAGAGATTTGGGATAGACTTGAAGTGACCCATGAGGGCACGAATCAAGTCAAAGAATCCAAAATAAATAGATTAGTTCATAAGTATGAATTATTTAAGATGGATTCTAATGAAACAATTACTTGCATGTTTACTAGATTTACTGATATTGTCAATGGCCTAAAAAGCCTTGGCAAAAATTATACTAATAGTGAGCTTGTCAGGAAGATTCTTCGCTGTCTACCAAGGTCATGGAAAGCCAAGGTGACGGCAATCCAAGAAGCTAAGGACTTGAACAAGCTTCCACTTGAGGAGCTTCTTGGATCCCTAATGACGCACGAGCTCACAATGAAACAACACAGCGAAGAAAAGTCCTCCCACAAGAAAAAGGTAATAGCCCTCAAATCTGTTTCTACTAATAAAAACTTATCTTGCAGCAGCAGCAGTGAAGAGGAAGACAATGAGGGAGATGATGATGAGGCTCTTCTCGTGCGTAAGTTCAGAAGATTCATCAACCGAAAGAAGTCCTTACATCAAAGGAGAGGCCCCTCAAATTCCTATCACAAGGATAAAGGTAAGGAAAGAGAAAATGAGGGGATTGGATGTTATGAGTGTAAAAAGCCGGGGCACTTCAGAGCTGAGTGTCCTTTGCTGAAGAAGGGGAGCAAGTACAAGAAGAAGAAAGTCCTCGTCTCCACCCTATCGGACTCCGACACATCATCATCATCATCGGATGAAGAACAAGAAGAAAAGGCCAATCTGTGTTTTATGGCTAACGACAATGAGGTAACATCCGGAACACATTTAGAGTTTACATTCGATGAATTATATGATGCCTTCAATGAATTAATGGATGAGTACAAGACAATAAACCTTAAAAACAAAGAATTAAAACTAACTAACCAAACTCACCTCCGTAAGTATGATACATTAGTTAAGGAAAAAGATATTATTGTTAAAGAAAATTCAGAACTTAAGACAAGCAATCAAATCTTAATTCAAAAGACTAATACCTTAACTAAAGATAACGATAGGCTGAACAAAGAAATTTTAGAACTTAAAAACAATAATCATATTATAAAAGAGAGTCTCACAAAAGACCTAAATAATCTAAAAACAGAAAAACAAAAATTGACACTAGAACTTGAAAAGTACAAACCTTTTGTAGAAAAATTTACATATAGCTCAGAAAAATTAGAGATGATACTTAATAGTCAACGAGCTGTATTCAATAGAGCTGGTTTAGGGTATAAACCTAAAAATAGGCAAAAACTCCTTAGTAATTTCTTTGTTAAAGCTGGCGAAAGTAAAACTAAGAAAATAACATGCTTTTGCTGTGGAACATTAGGACATAAAGCAAATGTGTGTGATTATAGAAAAGAAAAAACTAAAAGAAGAATTAAAAGGGTTTGGGTTCCAAAAGGAACCAACATTACTAACCATGAAGGACCCAAGAAAACTTGGGTACCTAAAATTGTATGATTTGCTTATGTAGGAGTGTCTTGCAGCCAAGGTCGACAAAAATTGTTGGTACTTGGATAGTGGCTGCTCAAGACACATGACGGGTGACAAGGATCAATTCTTCACCCTTGAGCCTAAGAAGAGAGGTGCTTGACATTTGGAGACAATAACCAAGGTCACATCATAGGTATAGGTAAAGTACAAATTACTCCTTCAACCTTTATTGATAATGTTCGATATGTTGATGGTCTTAAGCATAATCTACTTAGCATTAGTCAATTATGTGATAAAGGTTTTGATGTTTTGTTCAAACCAACCTTATGCATCATAACCAACTCAAATGACAATAGTTTAGTTTTTAAAGGAATAAGACGTGGGAATGTGTATGTAGTAGACCTTGAGGATCTTGCCAAACATAACCCATGTTTAGTTGTTAATGAAACTAAAGATAATGATGCTAGTTGGTTATGGCACCGTAAGTTAGGTCATGCAAGCATGGACACAATATCAAAGCTAGTTAAAAGAGATTCCGTGATAGGTTTGCCAAAACTAAAGTTTGAAAAGAATAAAATATGTGGAGCTTGTCAATATGGCAAACAATCAAGGAACTCTTTTAAATCAATAAGTTGTGTCTCTACCTCTAGACCTCTAGAACTACTACACATGGATCTATTCGGACCAACTAGAACCACAAGTCTAGGTGGAAATAAATATGGTCTAGTTATTGTAGATGATTATTCTAGATACACTTGGGTCATGTTCTTAGCTCATAAAGATCAAGCATTTTCAGTCTTTAAGAAATTTCATAAGGAAGTAACAAATGCTAGAGATACTTCAGTCATAGCTATTAGAAGTGACCATGGAACTGAATTTGAAAATCACTTATTTGATGAGTTTTGTAGTAAAAAGGGGATAACTCATAACTTTTCTGCACCTAGGACACCACAACAAAATGGAGTTGTGGAAAGGAAAAATAGAACTCTAGAGAAAATGGCTAGAACCATGTTATGTGAAAGTAACCTCCCTAAGTACTTTTGGGGAGAAGCCATCAATACCTCTTGTCATATATTAAATAGAGTTTTATTGAGACCCATTATAAAGAAAACACCTTATGAACTTTGGAAAAACAGAAAACCAAAAGTGAACTATTTTCATGTCTTTGGATGTAGGTGTTTTGTTCATAATAATGGGAAAGATAATCTAGGAAAATTTGACTCCAAATCTGATGAGGGTATATTTTTGGGGTACTCTACAACTAGTAAAGCCTATAGAGTTTTCAATAAAAGAACTCTAGTTATAGAAGAATCTATACATGTTGTTTTTGATGATTCTAGTGATACCTCTTCTAGTAAGAAAGTTAATCTTGATGATGATGCTGAAATTCTTGAAAAAAAGATTGATGAGATGACATTACAAGATAATGAACAAAAATTACTTGGAAATGCATCATCAAGTCAAGAGGCTATTATAGATCATGAGTTGACTAAGGCTTGGAGGTATGCTCACGGGCATCCTAAGAAATTAATTTTAGATGATTCATCTCAACCTGTTAGGACTAGAGCATCTCTTAGGAACCTAACCAATCATCTAGCTTTTGTTTCACATTTTGAACCCAAATACATAGAAGAAGCTGAAAAAGATGTAAATTGGATAAATGCAATGCAAGAAGAATTAAACCAATTTACTAGGAACAAGGTATGGAACCTAGTTGAACGACCCTCTGAATATTCAATTATAGGTACCAAATGGATATATAAAAATAAAGTTAATGAAAATGGAATTGTAATTAGGAATAAGGCTAGATTAGTAGCAAAGGGGTATAATCAAGAAGAAGATATAGATTTTGATGAAACCTTTGCTCCTGTAGCTAGACTTGAGGCAATTAGACTGCTACTAGCATTTGCATGCTCTAAGGATTTCAAACTATTTCAAATGGATGTAAAAAGTGCTTTTCTAAATGGGTATATTAATGAGGAGGTGTATGTAGAACAACCTCCTGGTTTTGAAAATCATCAATACCCTAATTATGTGTATAAACTGAACAAAGCACTTTATGGTTTGAAACAAGCACCTAGAGCATGGTATGAAAGACTTAGCAAATTTCTGCTAGATCATGAATTCTCTAGGGGAAATGTAGATACAACACTGTTTTTGAAGAAGAAAAACAAAGATATGTTATTAGTGCAGATTTATGTTGATGATATTATTTTCGGTGCTACTAACAATCGCCTCGGCGAAGAATTTGCTGACTTGATGCAGAGTGAGTTTGAAATGAGCATGATGGGAGAGCTGAACTATTTTCTCGGGCTTCAAATCAAACAATCAAAAGAAGGGATCTTCATCAATCAAGCTAAATACATCAAGGAGATGCTTAAGAAGTTTGATATGGAGGGAAACAAGTCAATCAGCACACCCATGAGCTCATCATGCAAACTAGACCAAGATGAATCAGGTAAATCTGTAGATCAAAAGATGTATAGAGGTATGATAGGATCTTTATTGTATCTCACTGCAAGTAGACCTGATATCATGTTTAGTGTATGCATGTGTGCTAGATATCAGTCTAATCCTAAGAAATCTCATCTAATTGCAGTCAAGAGAATCTTTAAATATCTAATAGGAACAAAAAATATAGGTTTATGGTATTCTAAAGATTCTAGCCTGAACTTAATAGGATACACAGATTCAGACTTTGCTGGTTGTAAACTTGATAGAAAAAGCACCAGCGGGTCATGTCAATTCTTGGGAGAAAATTTAATCTCATGGTTTAGCAAGAAACAAAACTCGGTTGCATTATCTACTGCTGAAGCTGAATATGTAGCAGCCGGGAGTTGTTGTGCTCAAATCATATGGATTAAACAACAACTTGAAGACTATGGCATTAAACAAGACAAAATTCTCATTAATTGTGATAATACAAGTGCCATTAATCTCACTAAAAATCCAATTCAGCATTCAAGAACTAAACATATTGAGATAAGACATCACTTCATAAGAGATCATGTACTGAATGGTGATGTGACACTTCAATTTGTTTGTACTGATGATCAATTAGCTGATATCTTCACAAAACCCTTGAGTGAAGAGAGATTTAGTGTGCTTAGGAGAGGATTAGGAGTGATTGATCCATCCTAGTGATGTTCTCTTCTTGTTCATGGATTTTGATGATTAGATTGTGTTAAAAATAGAGTTTCTGATCTATGATCATCAAATCAGATCATAACTTAGTGAGTGTCCCTTGATTGGTATGAAAATAGCATAATTTTTAGGTGCGTGCCAGAGTTCGAGTCGACTCAGATACGTTTCAGAGTCGGCTCATAACGGGGAGTCGACTCGCACATAGACGAGAGTCGACTCGAGATTGATGGCAGCATAGGGGGAGTCGACTCGCGCATGTTTTGGAGTCGACTCGAGGTCGAGTCGACTTGCGACTTACGGGAGTCGACTCGAGGTCGGGATCCGGATTTTTAACCCTAATCCAAGCGTTTAATCAACACTTCTATTCACCGCCTCCACTGTTCAAAAATCCTAGAGCCGTCTCCTAGGTCGTCTCCGACCGTCGTTAGGGCTTTTCCGTCGACCTTCTTCCGTCCCTTAGGTTTTTACCCCATCCCTAGGTCAAGGATGCCTCGTAAAGCCGTTGTCCCAAGTCGGAAGAGGCCCCAACCCGCGAGCGGCACCGAGCGACGGTCCAGAGCTCGGAACGATCCCGCGAGGCCACAACCTCCGGCTCGTTCCCCGCCGAGGCCGGTTCCCTCGCGACCGTGCGCCGGGAAGGCGGTCTCCACCGGAAGATACGTCAACTTTGACTATCTCTCCCGGAAGGGCTTCACTATAGGAGAGAGGTTAAGGGCCCAAGGTTTAGAGTTCTTGTGTTCATTAGATCTCCCCACATACCCAGGTCTAGTTAGGAAGTTCTATGGAACCGTGCATAGGGGCAATGGGGGTATAGAGGGAACCGTAGCGGGTGTCCCATTATTTATTTCGGAGGATTTCATAGCTCAAATCCTCCATCTTCCCCAAGTAGGGGTATCTCCTACACACCCCGAGGATAGGACTGAGGCCCTTACGGCCATTTTAGGGAGTCCACCCCAGTGCCCACTAGACGAGGTGTCCGCTGGCTCTCTTTTTGTTGAGATGCGGCTCCTCCTGAGCATTATTTCTAGGACACTATTCCCTAAAACCGGCCGTTTTGACTTTGTGTCTGAGAGGGACCTAGCCCTCATGTATTACATTCTCCAAGACACACCTATTAACTTCTCCAAGATGATCTATAGATACCTATGTGAGCCACTAGATAGACCTAGGCTCACCCTTCCTTATGGGATGATGTACACCCTGATCTTTAGGGAGTCCGGGATCCCAATTCCTGAGGGAGAACCCTCTCGCGCATTGCGATGGACAGATCGCATGGGTGAGGGAACCCTACACAGGATGGGGTTTCATAAGATAGAGGAAATATGGGTCAGGAAACCATCTTCCTCCACACCTACTACCAGACATTCTCCCAGTCCTGACCCTGATTCAGACTTCCCCACCTTTTCCTCCACCTTTCCCTCCACCTCAGCACCCTCCACCTCAGCCGGACCCTCCTCCTCAGCTCCACTCACTCAGCCGATGGAGGTTCAGATTTCTCCTGAGCAGCTCCGGGAGTTGCGGCAGGAGATTGTACGAGATCTTCGGGACGATCTTCTGAGAGAGCTCTGAGGTCCAGCCACTGCCCCATCTTCTGCATTGGTTCCCTCCCTATCAGCCGTGACCGAGATGACGGCCCATGTGAGGGAAGAAATCTACAATGTCAGAAGTCTGATCCAAGCCCAGTTCTCCAATATGAGTGAAGTCACAAGCAACACAAGGAAGATGCGAGATGACATCAGACATGACATGGGCACCCTGAACCAGGGGGCCGAGCGTCTGGCGAACGTGTTGATCGCCAAGCTGGACACACTCCAGGAGAGTGTGACGGAGCTCTCCTCGATTCACAGCAGAGCTACCTCGGCGATTATCACACAATTAGGGCACGTCACAGATGGGGTCACCCTACTCATGGAACAGTCCAGACTGCCCAAAGGAGCCACATCCTCCTCCAAGAAGCCCTAGCTTTACTTATTGTATTTTTGACATGTATTTACTGCTTTACTTATTGTATTCACAAATGTACTTACCTATACATCAATACAATGAGTAGACAATTCTCTTCAATATTGTGCACATTGATCTCTACTTGCTTGTGTGCTCTGCTTACTTCCTTTTTGATGCAATGACAAAAAGGGGGAGAAATATATTGAATAGCCAAGTAAAGAGAATTAATGAAAATCAATAAAAAGAAAACTTTTAAAATACACAATAATTTGTTCTTAGTGGATTCGATACCTCGAGGCTCATTATCTCTCTGTTGGGGCTCCTAATCGAGTAATCTCCAGAATCTATTCAAGGGATATTCGGAGATTAGTTGAATTATACTTAAGAACAAATTGGCAGATTTTTCCTCTAAAAACCAAAAATTTAAGTTCAAAAGCTTCAATGCACTAAAAGGAAATTCTGAGATTCAAAACAAAGTTGAATGCATGTGTTGAGGGGGAGAATCTGAATTTTTAATAAAGCAAAATCATTAAATATATATAAGCCAAACAATTGATTGCATGATATGAAGGCTTATATAATTCCAAATGAAAGGGGGAGCCTTAACGTCGAAATTTATTGTTTCACACCTTTCAAGTTTGGATAAATTAAAATGACTAGACACTTGAATTCATTTTCAAATTTTACTATAATTCTCCTTGTTTGTTGAGCAATTCACTTTACATAGACTCAATGTTTTGTCATCATCAAAAAGGGGGAGATTGTGGAGTGATTGATTATAACCCTATTTGATTTTGATGAGCTCAAAGTATTTGAGTATATCTTATGTTTACTAATGAATTCAATCTAGTGTTTCAGTGACATCTTAGTAAATTTATGGTCAAGTGTCTCTAGATTTGGTTCAAGACAATTTGGATAAGTTAAGAAGCCTATATGAACCAAAGTCTGAGACTCGAGTCGACTCCGGGGTATTACGAGTCGACTCCAAGCGTATCAGAGGCACTAGCACAGGCTCGAGTCGACTCCTATGCATTACGAGTCGACTCCGACTGAGAACAAACAGACAAACAGAAAGGTACAACTCAAAATCTGTCAGCGAGTCGACTCCTGAAGAGCGCAAGTCGACTCCGATGCTTGCCGAGTCGACTCCAGGCTAGTATGAGTCGACTCCAGGGAGTCACAGACAGAAAGTCGGAGAAGGTATTTTAGACCCTGAGAGCCGAGTCGACTCCTGCGGAACGCGAGTCGACTCCGATGGTTGGCAGGTCGACTCCAAAGGAAGCAAGAGTCGACTCTCAGTGTAATACAAGGCAAAAGTCAGAGAGCAACTTTCGGACACTGAGGGCCGAGTCGACTCCGAGACAGCGCGACCCCAAAAAGACAGAAGACAGTATTTTTGTCTCTGAGACGCGAGTCGACTCCAAGAAAGTTCGAGTCGACTCCAAGGCAGCGCTACTCCAAAAAGACAGAAGACTGTTTTTCGGATACTGAGAGCCGAGCCGACTCCGAAACAGTTCGAGTCGACTCCAAGACTGCACGAGCCAAAAGACAGAAGATTGGGAGTTCGGGCTCTGAGCGCCGAGTCGACTCCCAGAATTCACGAGTCGACTCGAGTGAGCCAAGTTGAAGAATACATCTATGGATTTCTTGGGATGAGTCGACTCCAAAAGTGCCAGGTCAGCTCCAGACTTTGGGGAGTCGACTCCAGGATAAGTCGAGTCGACTCCCAGTCGAGAAGACCACTTTAATTCAAATCCGGAACAGTTGCCGAGCCGACTCCAGAAAAGCATGAGTCGACTCCTACTACAGCCGAGTCGACTCCAGATCGCGCGAGTCGACTCCGATCCCAACGGACACATTGTCAGGATGTGCAGAATGTGCAGAACGGCTAGTAAAGTGTGTCTAACGGCTAGTTTCTGATGGAAATGGCTTAAATAGCCACAGAGAACTGTAGCAAGAGAGGGAGTAACATTCCTTTCAAAGAAAACACAATAACTTCATCTGTCAAAGGGATTTCAGCGAAAAAGAAGGAAGAGAGCCATTAACTCCATTCAACCAACTCTTCCCAGCATTAAAGAAGTCTCCTTCTGCCTTCAAGTCGTCAAGACATTCAAGAGGAGACCCAAAGTTCGAGAAGCCCTCCACTACATCATCATAAACTTGTTTGAGGGCTCTTAACTTTTCCTTTATTCATATTGCTGAATATCTGCTTATTTAGAAGCTGTATTTTTCTCTTTGTTCTTTCTATCCATTTGGTCCTTACTTGATTCAATCAGGGGATTGAATCAAGGGTGTAAAGGTTTGTTGGTGAGCCTAGGTTGAAACCAACGTGTAAGGGTTCGATTGTGATTTCGGAAAAACAATCGGGTGGTTCTAGTCGGTGAGCCTGAGAAAACCGACCGAGTTCGTTGTGACCTCGTAAAACAACAAGTTAGGTTGTGAGCTTGTAAAACATCCGGCTGTAATCCGAGGGGTTATAGTGAATTCCCAAGTGAGGCTTGGGGAGTGGACGTAGGAGCAAGGGTTAGCTCTGAACCACTATAAAATCATTGTGTTTGTGATTGCATTTGTCTCTCTTACTTTCATTTCATTCACTGCACATAGCATCTAATTAATCAACTTGCAAAAAGGATTAATTAATATCTCACAAACCATTTAATTGTAATAATTATTTTAAAACCCAATTCACCCCCCCCCCCCCCCCTCTTGGGTTGTCTATCTGGGCAACATGTGATTCGACCAAACAGGGGTTGAACTTCTTTGACAATCTTTGGTGGGTGCATTTTTTGTACTGCTCCGATTTTCTCAAGATTTTATGCACTGCTCAGATGACTCCAAAAGTGCACTTCGTTGGATTAAGCTTCATTCGAAACTTTCTGAGGATCGCGAAAGCCTCCTCTCAGTCAGTTATATGTTGTTGTATTGCTCGGCTTTTCATGAGCATGACATCCACATATACCTCCATATTTCGATCCATCTCCTCTTCAACAATTTTGTTGAGGAGCCATTAATAACTTGTTCTTGCATTCTTTAACCCAAAAGGCATTACTTTGTAATAGTAGAGGCCCTTATCAGTGGGGAAGGCTATTTTTTCTCATCCTCGGGTGCCATTTGAATATGGTTATATCCAAAGAATTCAACTATGAATGTTAGCGGCTGATGTCCCGAGATCACATCCATGAGCTGATCAATCCTTAGGAGCGAGAAGTTGTCTTTAGGACAAGCCTTATTCTGGTCAGTGTAATCAATACAAACTTGTCAATTTTCATTAGCTTTCTTGACAAGTACAACACTGGCCAGCTAGTCAAGATAAGTTGCCTCGCAAATAAAGCCAACCTCCAAAAGTTTGTCCACTTTTTGGTCTATGACTTGTTGCCTTTCTGTGGTGAAGTTTCTTTTTTTTTGCTGCACTAGTCGGTATGCCAACTTTACATTGAGCTTGTGAACGATCACTTCAAACTTATGCCTGACATCTTAGTAGCTAACCAGGCAAATTTGATTACTTTAGCCTGGTTTTCTTCATCTAGGTTCGAGCTGATCTGCATAGTTTAGTCAAATTTGTCTTCCCTTAAGGAGACTTGCACCAATTCTTGAGCTAGTTCTCCCCGCTGCTCCTTCAATCTGTCCCTTATGTCCAACCCTTCGATAGGTAGAGTTTTCAATTGTTTCTTTGCTGTAAGGGTGGCCATGTAACATTAATGAGCTAACATGTGGCCACTCTGCTTCATGTAGGGAATAGCATGAGAAAATGGAAGGTAGATACCATATCTCTGAAAGCATTGAGGCTAGGTCAGCCCAAGATTGCATTGTAATTTGAGGGGACCGAACTACCAAGAAATCTAACCTCATAGTGTTGTTTCGAGGCTCTTGTCCCATGGTGATCGGTAGATTAATCACATCTTCCACAGGGATAGAATTTTTTGAGAAACTGACCAGAGGTGCATCGACTTTTCGCAATCGCTCAGTAGGCAACTTCATTCATTGGAAAGCATCATAAAATAACACATCGACCGAACTTCCATTACGAACGAGAATTCCCTTTACATCATAATTTGTGATTGTAAGATAAAAAACCATAGCATTATCATGAGAAGTTTGTACTCCTTCTAGGTCGATGTCAGAGAAAGAGATGACGTCTTCCATGAGCTGTCTCTTCAAAATAGCTTCGGCCTCCTATGGGGCTTGGTAGTCCGGGTGCTTGGAACAACAAAAGTACCATCAGCAATCGTGTTGATAAAACCTACTGTCGGGCAATTATCAATTAGTTCCATGGGTGGGTGATCCGAGGCTGAGGCAGACTCTTCTTGATCACGTCGAGCATGCACATACTGGTCCAACCGTCCATGTTGGACGAGTGCCTCAATCTCGTCCTTGAGTTGGATCCACTCCTCGGTATCATGCCCATGGTCTCAATAAAAATAGTAGTACTTCTTCTTATCTTTTTTGTTCGTCAGTACATTATTCGATGCGAAGGTCGCAAGTAATCTCGGCCTTCAATCTTCATGAGGATCTAAGTTCTCAGTGCATTGAGGGGAGTATACCTCCCAAACTTTCGAGGAGGGCTCTTGGGCCGGTGTGAGCTCTATCCTTCTTAAGTAAAGTACTCCTTATTGCACCTTGCACTTCGCATCTCCTCTTGCCTCCTTGGTCAAGTCATCTCCCAGCCAACTCGTGATGGGAGGCTATGGCTTTCTTTGCATTGGTATACTTTTCAGCTCGGTGAAGTCTACAGAAAAGTGCTTTTCCAAAGAAAAGAAGAAATGAGACGACCTTAAACCACCCTTCATTGCTGACATTGCAACCGACTGATCTAGGTCGCGGACTTCTAATGTCACTGCATTGAAGTAGTTGACGTAATCTCTAAGGAACTCTCTTTCTCTCTGCTTGATATCGAGCAACACATCGAAACCATGATGTTGTTTTCAGTTGGAGACAAAGTGCGCTGTAAAACGTCATCTGAGCTGCTCAAAAGAATGAATCAACCTAGGCCGAATCATTGAAAACCAGAATTGAGTTGTTTTGCAAAGAGTAGCAAGAAAAGCTTTGTAAAGTACGACGTCGGTTTTTCCATGCAACATCCTAAGAGCTTTGAAGCTCTCCAAATGATCGAAAAGATATGAGGTGTTGTCGTATGGCTCCACCTGAGGTATTTTGAACCGAGATAGGATCGGTTCCTCCACGATCTGTCAAAAAAAGGAGGTTCTACTCAGAAGTTGAGTCATTACTTGCCCTCAAAGTCTGCCCCTTAAGGACCTGAATCTGATGGCCCATCTTCTCGATTTTTCTATCGAGGCCGGCTTTCACTAGGTAGGGGCTCCGTATGACAAGGAGATGAGAGACCCGGAGCAAAATCCTTATCGGAATATGGGCTTGGAGTACGTTGCTTTCCATCTCGACCAGAACTCCTTTGTCAGGTATGCCGACATTGGAGAAATCACTCTAAGCTTTGGCGTCGAGAATGATGGCTGATTTGGCGTGTTAGTTGTTGGGAGTGGCGGCTAGGTTGAATAGGTTCTAGTCGGAATGGTTACAGCAGCATTGTTGTTTGTTGCAAGCCTTGAATCACCAATGTTAAGGCTTACACCTGTTATACAAGTAGATTAAATTACTCGATGTTCACAAGTGCAGCAGGTTGTACTGGTGGGGCATATTCTAAACTTTGCAATGAACCTCGTGAGGCCAGAGTACGGTGTTATGAGGCATGGGATGCACCGCGACTCCTTCGTGACCTCATATTGATGATTTCTTTCTTCATTTGGTGTTGGTATAGCTAACCTTTTCTGTTGCCGCTAAATTCTGTACCGTGGTCGAACGCTGATCAGCTTGCTCTAAGGCTAGTGAGAATTGGAGAAGCACCAATCACCTTCGAGGATGACTTGTAGAAAGTCTACTTGTCGAAAATCTTCTAGTGGGGTACCCTCCGATGCGTAAGTCAGAATAATAGATAATAGTGTAGAAGAAAGAAAATTTGTAGAGATGAGTCTCCAGATGAGCTTATCTGAGAAAATTGACTGCAGTATCATCATAACTGCTGGTGTTTATTAGTTTGAGCTATGTGGCACATTGGTTTTCACCGAGATCATTCACCTCGGTTAATATCGAGGTCAAGAAGGTTGGTCAAAGTTCAGATTAAGATGTCTAATATTTTTTTCATCACACAACCCTAAAATCGGTGCCTCGAGGACCTATATATTGCATATAAAACCGCCCATATGAAACAGATTGATTGGTTGGACGTCGTTGTTGGTAATATAAATTCTCCGCTGGTCAGACCCACCTTCTCGAAGTCTCGAGCGTGGGCCCTCATTTTGGTGCCGTTAATAGTCCCGGTTCTTGGTTCTGAGCACGAGTCTCAGTCCGCCAAGGAAGCCGAAATACCGGATGGAGGAGTACAAGAGGGACGCCCGAGCGGCACAAAGCTGGGGTGAAATTTTTATCTTGAGGCTCTTTTGTGTCTGTCCTTACTGTTTGAAGCATTGTGTTTAGGTCCAAGATGGATGGAGTCAATCACTGGCAAAAGAACAAAAGGAGCCTGTCCCACCGCAACAACTCATATTGAATCCCGTTCCAACGCAAGGATTCTCGAGTGCTACTCTCTGGAGTTTCGGTTTGACATATTTTGCTGGTCTTTTCTTTTTTTTTTCTTTTTTTTTTTTTTTGACTTGAAAAGCAATTCACCCCTATATATAAATAAATATTGATGCGGTCTTGATTCGACAGCCGTTATTGTTCGAATCCACCGTCCAATGGCAAAACGATAAGTGGAACGTACGTTTAAAATATGGATGGAGTGGCTGCCATTCCCCACATTTAAGGGGCACAAATAAAAGCAGACGGTTGAAGCATGTCCACTGAACTCATAGCCAGTATAATAGAGCCACATTCTCATCTTTATATAAATAAGGCCGGGGGACCAAGTATATATCTCATCTTATCTGCTTGTATTCTGCCTCATAACTTATACTTTCAGATCTTTTTTTTCTATATTGTTTCACCAAAAATTTACTTGGCTTAGGCATCGAAGAGTTTCTATTTGATCAGAGCTGAAAATAGCCAGGGGACCAAGTATATATCGCATCTTATCTGCTTGTATTCTGCCTCATAACTAATACTTTCAGATTTTTTTTTTCCATGTTGTTTCATCAAAATTCTACTTGGCTTAGACATCGAAGAGTTTCTATCTAATGAGAGCTGAAAATTTTTGATTCTTTTTTTGCTCGTAGATCAGATTTCTACTGCAAGCAAATCAGCAGAGGTACCTCTTTGCCAATTTCAGCAAATCAAATATATATATATATATATATATATATATATATATATATATATAGAGAGAGAGAGAGAGAGAGAGAGAGAGAGAGAGAGAGAGAGAGAGATGGTGAAGCATGAGGACGGTCTCTATCACATGATTCGAGCAAAATAAAAAGCGGTCATCGGAGTCGTCCACCACTATCCAAGAGATGTTAAAGACTAGTTTGTTCCAACCGTACCGGTGGCTGTCACTGGAATCTTTTGCTGCCATTGAGACGGCAAAGGGGATGAGACACCCATGGAGAGGAAAGTTTCAGAATCATATCTTTGCTAGTTTGCTTTGTTATTATTCTAATTTATTTTGGCAATTAATAAAAGTCACTTTGCATTAAGGCTGCCGTGATAAACGGCCGCGCCAATCAAGACAATATTTGTCCTGATAGGCCTAGTTTCAGGCAGGCCCACCGACCTATGCCCTAGTTAGTCAAACTTGTACCAGGTTGTATCTTGCAATTATCTCTGATGCGGCTAGGTTCGTGTAAACTGGAATAAACAAAAAAAACATTCCGGCTGGCCTGTAAGAACACACAGGTTTTTACCGGCCACGGGTGCCGCTCGTTCATTCTCAGCGCGCATGATAAGAACCTTGCGTTCAGATGCTAAAGTCGTACATATTTTATTTTAATTATTTTAGATGTATTCGTACATGCGTTGTATGAAAAATTTATAAAAAAAAAAAAATTCGAACACCTTCTGAGACATGCCGGTGCACGTCTCAAGATGAGTTGGATCGCATCCGGGTACTCTTTCTAGCCGGCAGAAGTGATCTCTTGATACAAAAATAGTGAAACCAAAACAAAAGCAAACTATTGGGGCAGCAAAAACTACATGAGGGGTCCATAGGTAGAGCACAAGGCTCCAATTGATTATGCTACTATAAGGTTGCGTGTTGTTGTAGGATGATCTCAACTAAATTAAAAAATTATCTGCACTTTTCGATTTATTCCAATTTATATATAGAGCTTTTTAGCCACCTATAAAATAATTTTACTCTTCTAGCCGTTTGTTTATCTTAAGTTAAGTTGAAATTTTTCCTTCACTTTTTGAAACCAAGGAACTAAAAGTATGCAAACAAAATCTTTAATATGGGCACTCTCACTTTCAACTTTAATGGAAAATTTCAGCTTTTGATGTCCTTGTTGTGTACTCTATTGGAGCAGAGAGAGAGAGAGAGAGAGAGAGAGAGAATTAGCTATGTAGTCCCAAGTAGTACAAAATTACAAGGATAATCATATGTAAGCATGTGTCAACAATAGCTAATAGAACTTATGTGCAAGTTTTTAAAGAAATACACACTTGTTCTTCACTATTGTTATAGCATGTTCACCATATTCTCTCATAGTTATATAAGCAAAAGGGAAGTTGGAATTCTACTTAGGGGGGCCATCAGCCTACCCAATCTATGTTGTCATAATAGATCTCCAAAACTAACCAATCCAAACCTCAGGCAATGTTCTATGCTTGATGTTACCATCTTAAACCCAACCTAACAGAGTTAGTGATGGGCACATCAAAACCGTTCGTTTATATGATCCCGAGCCACCAGATTGAGTCAGACCCAGATTGGATCTATTTGAGTCCGAGTCACATTTATTTTATTGTATTATTTGCTTTTGTTTTAGTCAAGTCAATTTGGTCAGTTGTTTTGTTATTAATCAAGTCAATTGAGTAAAGTAATTAGATCGAGTGATTGGATTGACTTTGGTATGTAATCAATCGGTTGACTTAGTCAACTAATTGAGGGTCCAATTTTAGCATGTCGTCAATTGATTAACTTGACTTGGTCATAATATAAGGTCTATATAAAGGCTAGCCCTCTCATATATAAGGCAATTGGATAATTGAATAAAAAAAATCCTAGCCTTTTTTCTGCTTCTTCTTCTTTCTCCTCCTCTTCTCTTATTCCTGCATCGCTATAACCTCTTCTTCCTGTGTCTCTATAACCTCTTCTTCCTCCTCCTTTCCTTCTTCTTCCTCTTTTTCTCTTTTCTTTGCAGTGATCCGCCATCAGCTTGGTATCAGAGCCTTGGCTTTGTCTCTGTTGCCAAAGCCCTGAGATCCAGTTTCTGGACGGACCACCTCCGATTTTTTTCTCATGTCTGTCGTTGCTACCGCTTGAATCCACCGCCACCTCTGCCTTCGCCCCCGCGGTGCAGCCTCATCCCACCGACTCCGCCTCCCTGACACCGCCTTCAAACCTATAGAGCCGCCCCACCACCTCTCCTCCTTCAACTTCCCACAGTCCGCTACCCCTCTTCATTTACCCCACCTAAATCCCACCCGAGACACTGCTTCCTCTCCCTCTTTCGGTCTTACCAGAAAATAGGGAACCCTCTCTCCCTGTTTTCACCAGAGGAAAGGGGAAAACCACCTCGGT
Organism: Phoenix dactylifera; assembly: GCF_051530095.1. Taxonomy (NCBI): domain Eukaryota; kingdom Viridiplantae; phylum Streptophyta; class Magnoliopsida; order Arecales; family Arecaceae; genus Phoenix; species Phoenix dactylifera. Next base: position 31,498,654 of record NC_143193.1, on the reverse strand, counting down.
AATTCCTCCCCACCAGTCGTCATGCCCGCGGCCGCTTTCACCACCATTCGCCGCCAGCAGCATCGTGCGCCACCACCACCAGGCCATCTGTACCGACCATCGCTACCTTGTGAAGAATTGGGAAAGCCCGGTTCGCCGTCCTTCCCATTCGTGGCCACGACACTTGGAGGAAACCACGTCCGCCGCCGGCCCTTGATCCGCCTCTGGTGTTCACCACGACCCATAGAAGCACCGTCGCCCGTGGAAGCCTCCTAGCCACCGCCGTCGCCGCCAGCCGCAGAACTATGACTGTGACGTCCACCCCGGCCTGCAGCCGTCACCGCAAAGACCAGAGCGCCTCCCAAACTCGTTGGGAGATTGATGGCGATCTGGTTCACGGGTAAGACCCAAACCCGTTACTCGTTTCCCCATCAGCCCGGATCCGTTTCGAAAAAGGCAAAAAAAAAGGGCACACACGTGATCGCACGTGCTAGATAAAAAAAAAATCCCTTACCTGTTCATCTTCCCCAATCGGCCTCCCCTTGCCACGTCTCCGCCAAGCTGCGCCGCCATGCGCCACCTTCTTTGGGCACCTTCTTCCCGCAGTCGACCGCAGACGATTGAAGCCGACCGTAGACAATCGAAGCCCACCGCCACCGAGCCCCGACGACGCCCTCTCTACCGAGCCGCACTGCCTGCGCACGCCTCGCTGCCATCTTGATCTCCCCTTTAGAGCGCCGCCACCCGAGAATCGCTACCTCGGCCTCCCCCACCGTCGCCCCTTCCTAGCTACCATGCTGGTCGTGTCGCTGCTCTCCTCCACGACCGCCCTCGCCGACATCCCAGTCGACACCGCCGCCCGCCACGCTCCGCCTCCTCTTCTCCACCACCGCCGCTCGCCGTGACTGCCTCCGCCTTCACTGTGACTAATGCCTCCGCCTCACCTTTTCTCCCGCTCGCCACCCTTTTTCCTTCCCCAAAAACCCTACTCCACCGCCTACACCATTCTCCTCCCCCCCCCCAACAATTTTCCCCAATACCATCTCGGGCCCGACTGAGTCGCACGGGCCCAAATCACTAGCCTGCTCTCCCTCACAGCACAACTCCATGAGGCCCACTCGCCATCAGGCCGCACCCGATTCCACTCCAAATCCAACAGTCCCGACAACACCCGAGTCCAACAAACCACCAGCCCACCCGTCCCCCCATTTTGTTAGCAGGCCCACTTCCTCCCATTTTTTTATTGTTGCCCCGAGATGGTCACCCAAGAGGGGGGTGAATTGGGTGTTTTAAGATTTTTTGTCTAATTAAAAATAAAACACACAAGTGTATGTGCTAAAGTAAAGATAGAGGTATAAGAATAGTCAATCGCAAACACAAGGTTTTATAGTGGTTCGGAGCTTCCACTGCTCCTACATCCACTCCCCAAACACCTTTGGAAATTTTCACTATAATCAGCGATTACAGTACGGTAGTTTTGCGAGTGCACTACCCAACTCGTTGTTTTACACCGGGCTAACAACGAACCCTACAATCCCCCAATTTAACCTAGGCTTGGGACGCCTATCCCTTGTTCCAAGTCCCTTGACTGGAACAAGCACAATAATCAATGTTTTACAAAAGATTTGAAAGCTCTTAAGAAGCAAATATAACAATGAGAAATAATGAAACCCGGAAAAACCCTTTTAGCCGTTGGAAGCGTGGGAAATGGTGGTTCTTCCGATGTGGATCGTGTTGGCTTGTATGTGAGCTTTGAATGCCGAGTGGGAGAGAGTAGTTGAGCACGAAATTAGATGGGAAAGCTTGGATGCACTTGATTTCTTCTCTTGAAAGCTCTAACTCCCTTGAACCTCTTTCTCTTTCTTCTCTCTTGAATGATCTTGTGTTGGGTTGGTAAGAAGTTGTTGGAAGGCACTTAAAAGCTCCCTTTTATAGCCCAAAAAGCAAATAGATCCGTTAGACACAAAGATATGGAAGTTTGAAATTCAAACAAACCTGCAAAAGTGTGTCAGTCGCGTCCCAAGCGCTCCGGAGACGTCTCCGCTTCAACGCGAGACGTCTCGACTGTATGAATTTACTTTTGACGATGTTGGGAGTCGACTCGGTGCTTTACACGACTCTGAGGATAAACAGTTTGAATGCTTGTTTTTCTGTTTTTCTGAGAGAGTCGCCTCGGCCCTTTACGGGGACGTCTCGGGATGTTTGTGCATTTTGCATGGGGACGACTCCGTTGCCTCGGGGACGACTCCGCTGCTTTATCTCCGAAAAACAAGTCCTCTGGAATTCTCTGAGAGAGTCGACTCCGCTACCTAGGGGACGACTCCGCTGTTTTATCACCGAAAAACACATCCTCTGGAATCCTCTGAGAGAGTCGACTCCGCGCTCTCTGGGGATGACTCGAGAAGTCTGCTTTTTACTCGCGGGGACGACTCCGCGTCCTTTGGAGACGACTCGCGCGCATCCCTTGAAATCGGCCTTTCTGCCGCCTTTGAGAGAGTCGACTCCGCAGAGTCGGGAGTCAACTCCGACCCTGCGAGACGCCTCGCAGGTGCCGGGGACGTCTCCAAACGTGCCAATTCTTCCTGTTCGTGCCGGGGACGTCTCTGGGACAAACCGGAGACGTCTCGGCTGTCCCTGATCTGTTTTCTTCATCTCAAAAATTCTTCAATAAATCCTTGAAAAATATGGAAACATGCCTAGACATTTCTTAACAATATTCTTAATTAAACACATGAAATCCTCAATTAAATTGTTAAGATAAAGGGAATTATACTCTAGTGTTTTGTATTCATCAAAATCCATTAGGGGGTCAACAATCTCCCCCTTTTTGATAATGACAAAACACTGAGTATATGCAAAATTCGAAATTTAAACATATACACAGTATTTGATCAGATGTAGCTAGATAAATGCAAAAGTATTGATTTTAATAGCTCTTGAGCAATTTTAGCATATCAACTGAATTTGAATCAAGTTAAAATGTGAATTAATGAAATATTGATGCTAAAGACAATTGAAGGCTAAATACTTTTTGACTCCCCCTTTCTTTTCCAGAAGGGCAATTATCTTAATGCTTAAAGCCAATATTCTTCAATTTTATCTTTTCTAATTCAATTTTCTATTCCATATATAGGTTCTACTCCATATACTCCATATATTGGTTCTACTCCATACACTCCATATATAGGTTCTACTCCCCCTTTTTGTCATCAACAATGAAGGGGACAAATTATCCTTGGGTACTTAAGACACAATTCCTAGTGGAATTCAGCATATTACTATGAATCACTCAAGGATATTCAAGTTATGCTCCCTCTGTCCAAGTTTTTGTTTATTAATGAATTCAGCATTCATTTCACTCCCCCTTTGTTTTGGAATTCATTTCAGATCTTTTAAAAGTAGTTGTGCTCCCCCTGTTTCATATGCATTGATAAGTTGTGTCAAATTTGAACACTTAAGGTATGTTATGAGATTTTTATGGCACATCACAGATTTACATACACAAGATTTGATTCCACAGGATTAGAAACATACACAAAATTTCAAAGAAATTGTATGACATTCATATATCATTGCAATCATTTGAAGTCATTACAAGGTTAAAAGGAAAGGAAATCATTACAAGTATTGATTCCTAATACAAAAGAAGTTTCAAAATTAGCCTAGGGCTTTACAAAAAGATGAACCCTAGATGTTTACAAACTGTCCTTCAACGGCGACGTTGCTCAATAGCCCTAGCAGCTGTCTCTATAAATCCATTTATTGAATCTAGTAGAGTTTTAAACTGATCTCCCTGAGATTGATTGAAAGCAGCCACTAATGCTTCGAACTCCCGGGATGCCCTGTCAATCTTCCCTCTAAGTTGGGCAGCCACACTGCCCACATTGCCTCCAGGGCTCGTCAATTCTTGAAGACTATCTGATATGTTCTTCAAGGTAGCCTGTAACTCAATTGATCTTAAAGTTTGAGTTGTACCCACATGAAACAATTCTGATGTTGCAGCTTCTATCTGAACTTTGACTTCCTTCAATTCTTGGAGGAGAGCTTCATGTGAGGTACGGATGGGGGCCAACTCAGCAGTGATCATCGATCTCATCTCCTCCCTCATCTGCTGGCATATCACAGATGCTAGAGTGTGCATCTGTTCATCTGATAGGGAGAAGGATCCACTGACTGAAGGAGGAGGAGGCACAGATGTGGATGGTCCAGCCGAGCTGGAAGATACATCAGGGAAGGCCATATGGCTATGTGGAGGAGAGTGGTGGTCAGGCTCCTGATGTGGGATCTCAGGCTCTAGGGTTTGAGATTTTCTTTTAGGTACCTTAACCCATGATCCATCTACCTTGTGAAACTCCATTCTATGCATTGTGCTTTCATTGTAGTAGTCGGTGTTTCTTAAAGGTTTTGCCGGCTCATTTTCTGGGATTGGAACCTTGAAATGTTTGAACAGTAGGGTAAAGATCATCCCATATGGTATGCTAAACCTAGAATACCTATGACATATGGAAATGTAGTTCAACATAAGTCTAGGGAGGTTTAGGGGAATCCTTAGTAAGATGTGGTGCATGATGACTAAATCTCGCTCCGAAACGAAATCGAAGCGACCGATTTTTGGAAACAAGACCCGGTTAACAATGCTCAAAAGCAGTCTCATCTCGGCATTGAGGTCTTGGGAGTTAACTACGTCAAGAGGGCCGCAGTCCTCTCGTCCTAAAACTAGGTTTAGGGCAATCTCCCTTTGGGGATGTGAGGTCGGAGCCTCACCGTATTTAGGAATTTGTAATACACTTGATAGAATATCTTCATTGATTTCTATCAATGTCCCTCGGACATATCCAGTGTACCCCGAGTCCCCTAAGGCCATATTGCTAAACATTTCTCCAACTAGGCCGGGATAGGTTGATGTATTTAGGGTACACAGGTATTTCCAACCTTGGGCACGGAGTCTCTCTCCAATAGAGAACCCCTCACTATCTAGAAATTTGAAGTCAATGTACCTACCCGTGGTTACTGTGCGATTTGCACAGGAAAGGATCGTGGTTGGCGGAGCAACCGGAGGAGACGGCGCGGAAGGCTCTTCCCTCCGTTTCTCTGTAAGTGAATCCTAGGTTCTTCGGTGTTTAGCATGCTGAATTTTTTTTTTTTTGTTGAAAACCATGGCTGAACCTGATCGGGTTGCCTACGTACCCCTTCATATGGGGGATCAAGCCATACGTAGTTCTTTTTAAGTTTTAAAACGCAGCGGAAAAACCGAATCAAACAATTTAATTCATGCATGCTTACAAGATCAAATCTAGAAATCAGCACCTTAAGAACACATAGGATTATGCCGGAATCGTTTAAACAATTATGCTAAAACTTTTATGCATGATTAACTATCAGATCTGAAACTTAAGAACTCTATTCCAATTAATCTCCGAATATCCATTGAATGGATTCTGGAGATATCTCCGTGAGGAGCCCCAAAAGAGGGTAAAACCTCGGGAAATTGGACCTAGACCTTGACACCATAATAAATGATTAATGCTAGATTAATACCCTTTATGATGGATGAAAGTTGTGAATCTGATTCTTGACTTCGCAGCCACGCACACGAATGGCCTCTACGAGAAGTACACGCGAAGTCCTGAAGGATCTTCTTCCGCAACAGTGCTAGCAGCTGCAGAACACTTGAAAGCTGAAATCTGCCCGCCGGGATTCAATCAACTCTTGATCAATCGTCTTGAAGCAGATAGAGATGAGGTTTGTAAGGGAAGTAGAGGACTCAGATCTGATCTTGAATCTTCTAGATATTCACCCTGAAAACCCTATCTAAAATGGAGAAGAAGAGGAGGAGGAGGCGGGTGAGGAAGAAGGCTGCAATGGATGTGTTTTTGGTGCCCATGTTTGACCCCTTTTAATGGCCTCCGAATTTTCATTCAAAATTCGAAATTTATTTTTAGAAAACCTCTTTTAGTTGGCACATGCAAAGGAATAGGAACAACCCAAATCAGATCTCAACCAAATCTGATTTAAATTCAAATTTTAAACACATGTGCAAGAGGGAAGGAATTTGAAATCCATGCAGCAAGGTAAAACACTTCATAATTTCGAAATCACCTCTTGAAATTCGAATTTAATCCATTCAAAAACTCAGACGCCACCTTGGCTGATGGTTTGAGTGATTAAAATCATTTAACACATTGCTTAATATTTGAATTTAAATTCAAATAACAAACAATGTCGCCATGTGTCAAGCAATGGGTCCATGTGCCATGCAATAATTTTGGTTTATTTAAAATTCATGAAATCCAATTCCATGTCACCAATAATTGCCACATCATCTGAGCCTAATCCCCTTGGGTTGCACCTAATTAAATTTGGTCAAACCCGAATTAAAACAAAGCAATTTGGTTGAACCCAATCTAATCAGGTCAGACCCTGATTGAGCTCAAATTGAATCCAATTCAATTTTGGCTCATGCAAACTCAATCAAATTGAATTATTACTTTGTGTTGGACCTAATTCAATTAGGTCAATCCCCAATTAAGAACAAATTAATTTAAAATTAATTTGATCTGCTTAAGTTCTTTTTGGTTCTGACCTAATCCAATCAGGTCAAAACCCTGATTGAGCCCAAACTTGAATCCAATTCAATTTGGCTCATCCTTAGCACAATTACTCAATCAAATTGAGTTTATTAGTAATTTAATTACTAATTAATCCTTCAATAATTACTTTAATTATTTTATAAGATAATTTGCCAATCAAATTGACCAAATTACCCCTGAATGATTCTTAATCATTCATCAGCTTTCTTGATCAATCAGGAATCTTCTATGCGTGTGACCTCATAGGTTCGAACCTAAGCCGGTAGTATAGGAACAATTTTCTACACTAATCGATGTGACCATCTAGCAATGGTACCCGACGTCCGGATAGGTCGAATATATGCGAAGCAAATATTCTGGAACCCTGAACTATGGTTACTGTATAATTCAATCCCTTTGACTCCTAATGCCAGGATGACTTAGAGCTCACTGTCAACCCTATAATTAGTACATCCATTATGTGATTAACTTTAGATATTCCGTGACTCCTCACTGGGATTATCCTGGCCAAGGTTTTGCTAAATTAATCACAAGACATTATCTCCTATTTTCAGGAGGGGTCAATTCCATCTTGACTCACAACTGACTACGCAAGTACTTGACTGCACCCAGTGACCTTCCGTCACTGAATTAGAAATTCAGGTAGTCCGGTACCAAAGTACAGTGAGTTGCTTGCTAGTCACAGGTTGCGGTCTCAGGTCAGAGGGCCAAACTTATACCCATATCCACTCGGAACATCTCTCGACAGTAGAGCGTTCCGGAATTGGTCATGTTTAGTGAAATATACTTCTACACTTCACTTGTGTGGCATACCAGTGTCTCCACACTCCTTGGTTAAGAGGACAACCAACGTATATGTCACACAACGACCTAATCTCGATAATGTTGTCGTCCTAGTAACAACATATCATTTCGTCGCAAACAAGTTTAAGGACTCAAAGATAAATCCTCCTTTATCATAACATAAGTCCTAAGGACTTCATCATATAAGAGTTCATTTGAAGATGAAATGATGAATAATGCCAAATAACACTTTATTAATTTGTCAATTCATTTACAAAATTCAATCATCAATATGCTGACGATTGACATTTAGGATACAAATTCCAACAACTCCCACTTAGCCTAATGCCAATCGGCACAGTATCTAATACCCATCTTCGACTTGTGTTCGTCGAACTCTTTGATGCCGAGGACTTTGGTAAATGGGTCAGCCAGATTTTCTTTTGTGTCAATCTTCTGAAGATCAATATCACCTCGATCGATGATCTCTCGAACCAGGTGGTAGCGACGTAGAATATGCTTGGTCCGCTGATGTGCTTTGGGTTCTCTTGCTTGAGCTATGGCCCCAGTATTGTCACAAAATACAGGCACTGGACCATCAATGGAGGGTGTCACTCCAAGCTCGGTGATAAACTTCCGCAACCATACAGCTTCCTTGGCGGCATCAGATGCTGCGATATATTCTGCTTCACATGTAGAATCTGCCACTGTATGCTGCTTGGAACTCTTCCAGCAGATGGCCCCACCCTTAAGAGTGAAGATATATCCTGACACGCTCTTGCTATCATCTTGATCTGACTGAAAACTTGAATCAGTATATCCCTCAAGTTTTAAGTCAGAATCACCATAGACAAGCCACTGATCTTTAGTATTTCTCAAATACTTAAGGATGGTTTTTACAACCTTCCAGTGGTTGCTACCTGGATCAGACTGGTATCTGCTCACTACTCCTAGTGAGTATGCCACGTCTGGTCTAGTACATGTCATGGCATACATTATAGATCCCACTGCCGAAGCATATGGAATTCTATCCATACTCTCTCTTTCTTGAGGGGTTGTCGGACAATCCCTTTTAGAGAGGTTAATTCCATGGCCCATCGGAAGATAGCCTTTCTTGGAATTAATCATACTGAACCTCTTCAGTATAGTATCAATGTATGTGGATTGGGATAATCCAAGCAATCTTCTAGATCTATCTCTATAGATCTTCATCCCTAGGATGTAAGATGCTTCTCCCAAATCCTTCATGGCAAATTGAGATGATAGCCAAACCTTTATTCCTTGTAATGCAGGAATGTCATTCCCGATTAAAAGAATGTCATCCACATACAAAATAAGGAATATAATAACTGAACTATTTGCCCATTTATAAATGCAAGGTTCCTCTTCATTCTTAATGAAGCCATATGTTTTGATTACCTTATCAAAACGTATATTCCAACTCCGTGAAGCTTGCTTTAATCCATAAATGGATTTTTGAAGCTTGCACACTTTAGACTCATCTGCAGATGTAAAACCTTCAGGTTGTATCATATACACTTTCTCTTCTAAATCTTCATTTAGAAATGCGGTCTTTACATCCATTTGCCAGATTTCATAGTCTAAATGTGCTGCTATCGCAAGCACAATCTGAATGGACTTGAGCATTGCCACAGGAGAAAACGTCTCGTCATAGTCAATACCATAACGTTGACGATAACCCTTGGCAACCAAACGGGCTTTATAGGTCTCTACCTTTCCGTCTGCGCCCCGTTTCCTTTTGAATATCCACTTACACCCTATGGATTTAATTCCTTCGGGTGGGTCAACTAATGTCCAAACATCATTGACCTTCATGGATTCCATTTCGGATTACATGGCTCCAAGCCATTTATCAGAGTCATACCTCTGCATTGCATCCATATATGTGATCGGATCCTCATCGTTTTCATCAAGTTCGATAGGATCCCCATCCCGGACCAAGAAACCGTAGTATCTGTCCGGCTGACGTGGTACTCTACCCGATCGCCTTAATAGTACATCTAATATGGGTTCTGGATCTGATCTAATCAAATCCGACTCAACTGGTTCAGTAGATGGTGTCGGATCTTCTACATGTTGAACTTCTCTAAGCTCAATATTAGAGCTATTTGTTCCTTCACCAAGGAATTCCTTTTCTAAGAAAATTGCTCTATTGCTTACGAACAACTTTTGTTCTTCAGCAAAGTAGAAGTAATATCCTTTAGTTTCTTTAGGGTAACCAACAAAGAAACATTTGTCAGACTTGGGTTCAAGTTTGTCTGTCTTCAAACGTTTGACGTACGCCGGACACCCCCAAATCCTAAGGTGAGAGAGCATCAGCTTACGTCCAGTCCACATCTCATGTGGTGTTTTATTTACAGACTTACTTGGAACCTTATTTAGAATATAGCAGGCTGACTCAAGAGCATATCCCCAAAAGGATATGGGCAGATTAGCAAACCCCATCATGGATCGAACCATGTCTAACAGAGTTCGATTTCTCCTTTCTGACACACCATTATATTGTGGTGTACCAGGAGGAGTCCATTGGGAGAGAATCCCATTTTCTTCTAGATATGTCAAAAATTCACTGGAGAGGTATTCACCTCCTCGATCTGATCGAAGAGTTTTAATACTCTTTCCAGTTTGTTTTTCTACTTCATTACGATATAATTTGAACATTTCAAATGATTCAGATTTATGTCTCATTAAATAGACATAACCATACCTAGAAAGGTCGTCTGTAAACGTAATGAAATATGAATACTGTTGCCCAGATAGACAACCCAAGATGGGGGGGGGGGGTGAATTGGGTTTTAAAATAATTTAGATAATTTAAAACGTTATGGATGATTAATTAAAAACTATTGCAAGTTATTTAATTAATTACTATGTGCTGTGAGTAATATGAAATGAGAAGAAGGAGAGACAATCAATCACAAACACAAGTTTTATAGTGGTTCGGAGCTAACCCTTGCTCCTACGTCCACTCCCCAAGTCTCACTTGGGAATTCACTATAATCTCCTTGGATTACAGCCGGTTGTTTTCCAAGCTCACAACCAAACTTGTTGTTTTACGAGCTCACAACGAACTCGGTCGGTTTTCCCAGGCTCACCGACTAGAACCACCCCCGATTGTTTTTCCGGGATCACAATCGAACCCTTACACACGTTGGTTTTAACTCGGCTCACCAACCAACCTCAATCCCCTTGATTCAATCCCCGATTGAACCAAGTAAATACAAGTTGTAAAAAGAAAACAGAAAATGAGCTTCTCAAAAAGCAGATGAAAACAATATGAACAATAAATGAAGTTAAGAAGCCTCAAACGCTTTTAGATTGGAGATGAGGAATGGCTTCTTAAACTTCTGGTCTCCTCTTGAAAGAGTAGTCGACTTGAATGCAGGAGAAGGAGGCTTTAATTGCTGGGAAGATGTAGTTGGAAGCAGTAAATGCAGATCTTCCTCTTTTTCGTTGAAGAGCACGTTGCGGAGCTTGAATGCTTGATTAGTTGGAGTAAAATAGTTGTTCTCTCTCTTGCTACAGTCCTCTGTGGCTATTTAAGCCAACCCCCACGGAAACTAGCCGTTAGAGTGCTTTTTCTGCCCGTTCTGAACACTCTGCGCAGCCTGACAATATGACCGTTGGTGGGTTGGAGTCGACTCGCGCGATCAGGAGTCGACTCGGCTGTAGCGGGAGTCGACTCAAGCTTTTCCGGAGTCGACTCGGCAACTGTTCCAAATTTGAATTAAAGTTGCCTTCACGACTGGGAGTCGACTCGTCTTGACCTGGAGTCGACTCGTCAACTTCTGGAGCTGACTTGGCAATTTTGGAGTCGGCTCATCCACTGAAGTCCGTGGATCCAATTTTGAATTTTGTCCACTCGAATCGACTCGACTGTCCTGGGAGTCGACTCGAATCTCAGAGCCCGAACTCCCGATCCTCTGTCTTTTGGCTCGTCCAGTCTTGGAGTCGACTCGAACTTCCTTGGAGTCGACTCGGCTCTCAGTTTCCGAAAGATGGTCTTCTGCCTTTTGACGTGAAGCTGTCTTGGAGTCGACTCGAGCTGTCTGGGAGTCGACTCGAATCTCAGAGGCAGTAACTTGGTTTTCTGTCTGTCTTGGGGTCGCGGTGTCTTGGAGTCGACTTGCGTATTGCGGGAGTCGACTCGAATCTCAGAGTCCATAAAATGGTCTCTGACTTTCTTTGTGTACCGCTGAGAGTCGACTCTTGCTTTCTTTGGAGTCGACCTGTCAACCATCGGAGTCGACTCGCGTTCCACTGGAGTCGACTCGAATCTCAGACTCGAAAACTGCTCTCTGACTTTTCTGCCTGTGACTGTTTGGAGTCGACTCTTACTTCCCTGGAGTCGACTTGGTGAACATTGGAGTCGACTCGCGCACTTCAGGAGTCGACTCGTTGACAGGTTCTGAGTTGATCCTTTCTGTTCTTCTGTCTGTTCTCAGTCGGAGTCGACTCGTACTCATCTGGAGTCGACTCGAGCTCGTGCCAGTGAACTTGATACGCTTGGAGTCGACTCGTGATACTCGGGAGTCGACTCGAATCTCAGACATTGGTTCAAACATACTCCTTAACTTATCCAACAATTATAAACCAAGTCTTGGGACACTTAGACAGGATTTTCACTGAAACACTCAATTGAATTCATTAGTAATTAAAAGATATACTCAAATGCTTTGAGCTCATCAAAATCAAATGGGGTTTTAATCAATCACTCCACAATCTTCCCCTTTTTGATGATGACAAAACATTGAGTATATGTAAAATGAATTGCTCAATAAATAATAAAATAAAATTCATAAATGAATTCAAATGTCTGGTAATTCAATTTATCCAAGCTTGAAAGGAGTGAAACATTAAATTTCGGAGTTAAAGCTCCCCCTTTCATTTGGAATTATATAAGCCTTCATATTATGCAATCAATTGTTTGGCTTATATGTCATTAATGATTTAGTTTGATTAAAATTCAGATTCTCCCCCTCAACATATGCATTCAACTATGTTTTGATTCTCTGAATTTCCTTTTAATGCTTTGAAGTTTTTGAACTGAATTTTTTTGGTTTTTAGAGGAAAAAATCTGTCAATTTGTTCATGAGTAAGATTCAGCTAATCTCCGAATATCCCTTGAATAGATTCTGGAGATTACTCCATTAGGAGCCCCAAAAGAGAGATAATGAGCCTCGAGGTACCGAATCCACTTGGAACAAATTTGTGTGTGTTTTTAAGAGTTTATCTTTTTATTGATTTCTTTTACATATTTTATCCATGTTTCTCCCCTTTTACATATTTTATACATATTTCTCCCCCTTTTTGTCATCATATCAAAAAGGAGGTAATCACACACAATCAATGGCACAAATGGCACAACCAATCATCAAATGGCACAGAAATGAAGATAAGATGTCTACTCATTGTATTGATATGAATGTGAATACATTTGAGCATACAATAAGTAAAGCAAAACAATACAAAACAAAACAAAAAAAACATCTATGGTCTCCTCGAGGATGAAGATCCCCCCCTCGAGGATGTATCTCCCCCTCTCGATGAGGTGGCTCCTCCTCTCGAGGATGTGGCTCCTCCTCTCGAGGATGGTGCTCCTCCTCTCAATCGGCTCTGCTCCATGAGGAGGGTGACTGCATCTGTAACATGTCCGAGCTGCGTGATAATAGACGTAGTGGCTCTGCTATGTGTAGTGGAGAGCTCAGTCACCGACGTCTGAAGCCCAGTCACTGACGTCTGAAGTGCGTCCAGCTTGTCGATGAGTACATTCGACAAGCGCTCGGCCCCCTCGGTGGTGGTGTGCATGTCACGACCTATGTCCTCTCGCATCTGTCGAGTGGTGCTCGTGACCTCACTCATGCTCTGGAATTAGGCCTGGACCAAACTCCGGACATTGTAGATCTCTTCCCGTACATGAGCCGTCATGTCAGTCACGGCTGTCAAGGAAGGGACCAACTGAGAAGATACGGGTGCAGGAGTGGGAGCAGGCACCGCACCTCGGAGCTCCCGAAGCAGCTCATCCCTCACCTTTCTGACTATCTCCTGTCGCAGCTCCCGGAGCTGCTCAGGATCAATCTGGACCGCCATAGAGGGTGGTGCCGAGGAGGAAGGTCCGGTGGAGGTGGTAGGAGCAGGAGGAGTGGATGGAAGGTCTGGATGGTCTGGAAGGTCTGGGTAGTCTGAATCGGGCTCAGGACTGGGTGAAGGTCTGGTGGTCTGAGCGGTGAGGGTAGACTTCCTAACCCATACCCCCTCTCTCTTCCGAAACCCCATCCTGTGTAGGGTCCCCGCACGCGTGCGATCAGTCCATCGCAAAGCGCGAAAGGGCTCCCCCTCAGGAATGGGAACCTCGTACTCCCTAAACAGAAGGGTGAATATCATGCCATATGGGAGGGTGAGCCTAGGTCTATCTAGGGGCTCACACATGTATCGATATATGAGTTTAGGGAAGTTGATTGGGGTGTCGTGAAGCATATAGAACATAAGAGCTAGGTCCCTCTCATTTACAAAATCAAATCTCCCTGTCTTAGGGAAGATGGACCTAGACAGTATACTCAAGAGGATCCGCATCTCAATCGGTAGTGAGCTGGCGGATACCTCGTCTACGGGTGACTGGGGTGGATGCCCGAGAACGGCCGTAAGGGCCTCAACTCTGTCCTCGGGATGTGTGGGAGCCACCCCTACTAGTGGAAGGTGGAGGATGTGGCCAATAAGATCCTCCGTGACAAACACAGGGACACCGGCTACTGTGCCCTCGATACCCCCATCTTCCCGATGGACGGTACCGTAAAACTCTCTAACGAGCCCTGGATATGTGGGGAGGTCCAATGTAAGGAAGAACTCTAAGCCCTGGACCCTAAGTCTTTCACCTATGGTGAAACCTTCCCGGGAGAGGAAGTCGAAATCGACATACCTCCCGGTGGAGACGACCTTCCCGGCTAATGGCCTCGCGGGAACCGCCCTAGGCGGGGAACGAGCCGGAGGTGGTTGCCTCGCGGGATCGTGCCGCGCCTTGGAGCGCCGCTCGGGACCGGCCTCGGGACGGGACCTCTTCCTAACCACGGTCTTACGTGGCATTTTGACCTAAAATGGAATGAAGAACCTAAAGGACGGAGAAGGGTCGACGGAGGAAGCTTGGGACGGACCGGAGACGACCTAGGAACGGACGAAAACCCTAAGAACCGGTGAAAAATCGACGGAAAAAGGGTTGGAGACGATCGGGGACGACCTAGGAGTCGGCTCTAGGGCTTTTTGAACAGTGGCGGCTTGAGAGAAAAGTGTTTTCTAAACGACAAATCTAGGGTTAAAAAGTCGGATCCCGACTGCGAGTCGACTCCACTGAGTCGCGAGTCGACTCGACCTCGAGTCGACTCCAGAATATGCGCGAGTCGACTCTCCTTATGCGCCTGTAGGCCTCGAGTCGACTCCCGACAATATGCGAGTCGACTCCCCCTCTGCTGCCATCTTTGCGAGTCGACTCCCGCCAATGCGCGAGTCGACTCTCCCTTAGGAGCCGGCTCTGTAACTTACTCGAGTCGTCTCTAACCTTGGCACGCACCTAAAAATCATGCTATAATCGTGCCAAATGAGGGAAAATCACCTAATTAAGATCTGATTTGATGATCATTGAAAAGGAACTCTATTTTAACCATATTGTAATCATCAAAATCAATGAATCTAGTGGAAACTACCACTAGGATGGATCAATCACTCCTAATCCCCTCCTAAGCACACTAAACCTCTCTTCACTTAGGGGTTTTGTAAAAATATCTGCTAATTGATTATCAGTACAAACAAATTGGAGTGTCACATCACCATTCAATACATGATCTCTTATGAAGTGATGTCTTATCTCAATGTGTTTAGTTCTTGAATGTTGAATTGGATTTTTAGTTAGATTTATGGCACTTGTATTATCACAATTAATGGAAATTTTATCTTGTTTAATGCCATAATCTTCTAACTGTTGTTTAATCCATAAGATTTGAGCACAACAACTCCCGGCTGCAACATATTCAGCTTCTGCAGTGGATAATGCAACCGAGTTTTGTTTCTTGCTAAACCATGAGATAAGGTTTTCTCCTAGAAATTGACACGACCCGCTGGTACTTTTTCTATCAAGCTTACATCCAGCGAAGTCTGAATCTGTGTATCCTATTAAGTTTAGGCTAGATTTTTTAGAGTACCATAGCCCTATGTTCTTAGTTCCTATTAAGTATTTAAAAATTCTCTTAACTGCAGCTAGGTGTGTTTCTTTAGGATTAGCCTGATATCTAGCACACATGCACACACTAAACATAATATCAGGTCTACTTGCAGTAAGATACAGTAAAGATCCTATCATACCTCTATAAAGTTTTTGATCTACAGATTTACCTGATTCATCTTGGTCTAATTTGCATGATGAGCTCATGGGGGTGCTGATTGATTTGTTTCCCTCCATATCAAACTTCTTGAGCATCTCCTTGATATATTTAGCTTGATTGATGAAGATGCCTCCTTCAGACTGTTTGATTTGAAGCCCGAGGAAGTAGTTCAGCTCTCCCATCATGCTCATCTCAAACTCACTCTGCATCAAATCAGCAAACTCTTCGCAGAGGCGATTGTTAGTAGCACCGAAAATGATATCATCAACATAAATCTGTACTAATAACATATCCTTATTTTGCTTTTTCAGAAATAATGTTGTATCTACATTTCTCCTAGAGAATTCATGTTCTAATAGGAATTTGTTAAGCCTCTCATACCATGCTCTAGGTGCTTGTTTTAAACCATAAAGTACTTTGTTTAGTTTATATACATGATTGGGATATTGATGATTTTCAAAACCAGGAGGTTGTTCTACATATACCTCCTCATTAATATACCCATTTAAAAAAGCACTTTTTACATCCATTTGATATAGTTTGAAGTTCTTAGAGCATGCATATGCTAATAATAATCTAATAGCCTCAAGTCTAGCTACGGGAGCAAAGGTTTCATCAAAATCTATGCCTTCTTCTTGATTATAACCCTTTGCTACTAGTCTAGCCTTATTCCTTATAACAATTCCATTTTCATCTAGCTTATTTTTATATATCCATTTAGTACCTATAATTGGATATTCAGAAGGTCTCTCTACTAGATTCCATACTTTGTTTCTAGTAAATTGGTTTAGTTCCTCTTGCATTGCATTTATCCAATTTACATCATTTTCGGCTTCTTCTATATGTTTGGGCTCAAAGTGTGAAACAAAAGCTAGATGGTTATTCAAATTCCTAAGGGATGCTCTAGTCCTAACGGGTTGAGATGGATCATTTAGAATTAGTTCCTTAGGATGCCCATGAGCATACCTCCAAGCTTTAGTTAGCCCATGATCCACAATACCCTCTTGGCTTGATGATTCTCCTTCAATCAACTTTTGATTATTATCTTGAAATCCCATCTCATCTATCTTTTCTTCAAGTATTTCAACATCATCATCAAAATTAATCTTCTTACTAGACGAGATGTCACTAGAGTCATCAAAAACAACATGTATAGATTCTTCTATAACTAAGGTTCTTTTATTAAAGACTCTATAGGCTTTACTAGTTGTAGAATAACCTAAGAATATTCCTTCATCCGATTTAGAGTCAAATTTACCTAGATTATCTTTTCCATTATTATGAACAAAACACCTACATCCAAAAACATGAAAGTAATTAACTTTTGGTTTTCTGTTTTTCCAAAGTTCATAAGGTGTTTTCTTTATAATGGGTCTTAACAAAACTCTATTTAATATATGGCAAGAAGTATTAATGGCTTCTCCCCAAAAGTACTTAGGAAGGTTACTTTCACATAACATAGTTCTAGCCATTTCTTCTAATGTTCTATTTTTTCTTTCCACAACTCCATTTTGTTGTGGTGTCCTAGGTGCTGAAAAATTATGGGTTATCCCCTTTTTACTACAAAACTCCTCAAATGACTGATTTTCGAATTCGGTACCATGGTCACTTCTAATAGCTATTACTGAGTTATCTCTAGCATTGGTTACTTCTTTATGGAATTTCTTAAAGACAGAAAATGCTTGATCCTTATGTGCTAGGAACATGACCCATGTGTACCTAGAATAATCATCTACAATGACTAGACCATATTTATTTCCACCTAGGCTTGTTGTTCTAGTTGGACCGAATAGATCCATGTGTAATAATTCTAGAGGTCTAGAAGTAGAGACACATTTTATGGATTTAAATGAGTTCCTAGATTGTTTGCCAAATTGACATGCTTCACATATTTTGTTCTTTTCAAATTTTAATTTTGGCAAACCTATCACGGAGTCTCTTTTAACTAGTTTAGTTATTGTGTCCATGCTTGCATGACCTAACTTACGGTGCCATAACCAACTAGCATCATTTTCTTTAGTTTCATTAACAACTAAACATTGGTTATGTTTTGCAAGATCTTCTAGGTCTACAACATATACATTTCCACGCCTAATCCCTTTAAAAACTAAACTATTATCATTAGGATTTGTTATAATGCATAGTGATAGTTTAAACATAACATCATATCCTTTATCACATAATTGACTAATGCTTAACAAGTTATGCTTAAGACCATCAACATATCTAACATTATCTATAAAAGTAGAAGGGGTGATTTGAACTTTACCAATACCAATGATGTGACCTTGGTTGTTGTCTCCAAAAGTCACAGCACCTCCCTTCTTAGCTTCGAGGGTGAAGAATTGATCTTTATCATCCGTCATGTGCCTTGAGCAGCCACTATCCAAATACCAGCAGTTTTTGTTGACCTTGGCTGCAAGACACTCCTACACAAGCAAATCATGTCATCTTAGGTACCCAAGTTTTCTTGGGTCCTTCATGGTTAGTCAAGTTGGTTCCTTTTGGAACCCATACCCTTTTTATTTTCCTTTTTGTTTTACTTTTCCTATAGTCACATACATTTACCTTATGTCCGATAGTTCCACAACAAAAGCAGGTTATTTTCTTAGTTTTAGTTTCCCCAGCTTTAACAAAGAAGTTACTAAGAAGTTACTAAGAAGTTTTTGTTTATTTCTTGGTTTATATCCTAACCCCGCTTTATTAAATACGGCTCGTTGACTATTAAGTATCATGTTTAACTTTTCAGAACTATAGGTAAATTTTTCAACTAAGGGTTTGTATTTGTTAAGTTCTTTAGTTAGTGTTTGATTTTCTGCTTTTAGATCATTAAGTTCTTTTGTGAGATCCTTGTTTAGGATTTGTTTATGGTTTTTGGGTTCTAATGTTTCTTTATTTAGCCTTTCATTTTCTTTAGTTAAGGTATTAGTCTTTTGAGTTAAAAGTTTATTGCTTGTCTTAAGTTCCATATTTTCTTTGGTGATTAAGTCCTTATCCTTAACTAATTTATCGTACTTAAGTATGTATGATTGCTTAGCTATTTTTAGTTCTTTATTCTTCAGATTTATTGCCTTATATTCTATCATTAATTCATTAAAAGCATCATAAAGCTCATCAAAAGTAAAATCTAAAGGTGATTCGGATGTTACCTCACTTTCATTGGCCATGAAGCAGAGATTGGCCTTTTCCTCTTGTTCCTCATCCGATGAAGAGGATGATGAGTCGGAGTCGGATAGAGTCGTTACAAGAGCCTTCTTCTTTTTGTACTTGCTCTCCTTTTTCAGTAAAGGGCATTCAGCTCTTATGTGACCCGGCTTCTTGCACTCGTAACACCCAATCCCCTCGTTTTCCCTTTCCTTACCTTTGTCCTTGCGGTAGAAATTTGAGGGGCCTCTCCTTTGATGATAGGACTTCTTGTGGTTGATGAATCTCTTGAACTTGCGCACAAGAAGAGCCTCACCATCATCTTCCTCATCCTCTTCTTCGTCACTGCTGCTACTGCAAGATAAGTCCTTGTTAGATGAAGTAGATTTTAGAGCTATTACCTTTTTCTTATGGGAGGACTCTTCCTCGTTGTGTTGCTTCATGGTTAGCTCGTGCGTCATTAGGGATCCAAGAAGCTCCTCTAGTGGTAACTTGTTCAAGTCCTTGGCTTCTTGGATTGCCGTCACTTTAGCTTCCCACGACCTAGGTAGACACCGAAGGATTTTCCTGACAAGATCACTGTTAGTATAGCTCTTGCCAAGGCTTTTTAGGCCATTGACAATGTCTGTAAACCTAGTGAACATGCTAGTGATTGTCTCATTAGAATCCATTCTAAATAGTTCATACTTATGAACCAGTATATTTATTTTGGATTCTTTAACTTGATTTGTGCCCTCATGGGTCACTTCAAGTCTATCCCAAATCTCTTTTGCAGAGTTGCAAGTAGAGACCCTATTGAATTCATTTCTATCTAAGGCACAATAAAACACATTCATAGCTTTAGAGTTTAGTTGTGCCTTCCTCATGTCATGTTCATCCCAATCCGTTTCTAGTTTGGGTACCTTGACACCATCTACATATATGGATGGGATGTATGGCCCATTTACTACAATAGTCCACATCTCATAGTCTTGGGCTTGGATGAATATTCTCATCCTAGCCTTCCAATATGAGTAGTCAGACCCATTAAAGAATGGGGGTCTTTGGGTGGACTGACCCTCAATGTGGGAAGATCCAAATGGGGTTGTCATTTCGATCTTTTACTCTTGGGTGGAAGAGTTTAGGCTCTGATACCACTTGTTGCCCAGATAGACAACCCAAGAGGGGGGGGTGAATTGGGTTTTAAAATAATTTAGATAATTTAAAACATTATGGATGATTAATTAAAAACTATTGCAAGTTATTTAATTAATTACTATGTGCTGTGAGTAATATGAAATGAGAAGAAGGAGAGACAATCAATCACAAACACAAGTTTTATAGTGGTTCGGAACTAACCCTTGCTCCTACGTCCACTCCCCAAGTCTCACTTGGGAATTCACTATAATCCCCTTGGATTACAGCCGGTTGTTTTCCAAGCTCACAACCAAACTTGTTGTTTTACGAGCTCACAACGAACTCGGTCGGTTTTCCCAGGCTCACCGACTAGAACCACCCCCGATTGTTTTCCCGGAATCACAATCGAACCCTTACACACGTTGGTTTTAACTCGGCTCACCAACCAACCTCAATTCCCTTGATTCAATCCCCGATTGAACCAAGTAAATACAAGTTGTAAAAAGAAAACAGAAAATGAGCTTCTCAAAAAGTAGATGAAAACAATATGAACAATAAATGAAGTTAAGAAGCCTCAAACGCTTTTAGATTGGAGATGAGGAATGGCTTCTTAAACTTCTGGTCTCCTCTTGAAAGAGTAGTCGACTTGAATGCAGGAGAAGGAGGCTTTAATTGCTGGGAAGATGTAGTTGGAAGCAGTAAATGCAGATCTTCCTCTTTTTCGTTGAAGAGCACGTTGCGGAGCTTGAATGCTTGATTAGTTGGAGTGAAATAGTTGTTCTCTCTCTTGCTACAGTCCTCTGTGGCTATTTAAGCCAACCCCCACGGAAACTAGCCGTTAGAGTGCTTTTTCTGCCCGTTCTGAACACTCTGCGCAGCCTGACAATATGACCGTTGGTGGGTTGGAGTCGACTCGCGCGATCAGGAGTCGACTCGGCTGTAGCGGGAGTCGACTCAAGCTTTTCCGGAGTCGACTCGGCAACTGTTCCAAATTTGAATTAAAGTTGCCTTCACGACTGGGAGTCGACTCGTCTTGACCTGGAGTCGACTCGTCAACTTCTGGAGCTGACTTGGCAATTTTGGAGTCGGCTCATCCACTGAAGTCCGTGGATCCAATTTTGAATTTTGTCCACTCGAATCGACTCGACTGTCCTGGGAGTCGACTCGAATCTCAGAGCCCGAACTTCCGATCCTCTGTCTTTTGGCTCGTCCAGTCTTGGAGTCGACTCGAACTTCCTTGGAGTCGACTCGGCTCTCAGTTTCCGAAAGATGGTCTTCTGCCTTTTGACGTGAAGCTGTCTTGGAGTCGACTCGAGCTGTCTAGGAGTCGACTCGAATCTCAGAGGCAGTAACTTGGTTTTCTGTCTGTCTTGGGGTCGCGGTGTCTTGGAGTCGACTCGCGTATTGCGGGAGTCGACTCGAATCTCAGAGTCCATAAAATGGTCTCTGACTTTCTTTGTGTACCGCTGAGAGTCGACTCTTGCTTTCTTTGGAGTCGACCTGTCAACCATCGGAGTCGACTCGCGTTCCACTGGAGTCGACTCGAATCTCAGACCCGAAAACTGCTCTCTGACTTTTCTGCCTGTGACTGCTTGGGGTCGACTCTTACTTCCCTGGAGTCGACTTGGTGAACATTGGAGTCGACTCGCGCACTTCAGGAGTCGACTCGTTGACAGGTTCTGAGTTGATCCTTTCTGTTCTTCTGTCTGTTCTCAGTCGGAGTCGACTCGTACTCATCTGGAGTCGACTCGAGCTCGTGCCAGTGAACTTGATACGCTTGGAGTCGACTCGTGATACTCGGGAGTCGACTCGAATCTCAGACATTGGTTCAAACAGACTCCTTAACTTATCCAACAATTATAAACTAAGTCTTGGGACACTTAGACAGGATTTTCACTGAAACACTCAATTGAATTCATTAGTAATTAAAAGATATACTCAAATGCTTTGAGCTCATCAAAATCAAATGGGGTTTTAATCAATCACTCCACAAATACCCACCTCTAGCATCTGTGCTCATTGGCCCACATACATCAGAATGTACAAGGGTCAATAAATCACTGGCTCGTTCACCTTTTTCGGTAAAAGGTGATTTGGTCATTTTACCAAGAAGACATGATTCACAGGTTGTCAATGATTCACAATCATTAACATCAAGGATTTCCTCTTTACTTAACCTGTTCATCCTATTCTTGTTAATATGACCTAGCCTATGATGCCAAAGGTAGACATCCGTGACATTATCTATTCTAGGGCGCTTATTGGATTTATACATTACATGAACAGGCTGTGACAAAATGTAAATGCCATTATTCAGAATTCCATTCATTACAACAACACCATTCCAAATGACATTGCAATAATTCTTTTTTATTGATATTTCATAACCATTTTTGGCCAAAAGGCCTACAGAAATGATATTCAATAGAAAACTTGGACAATAGTGACAATCACTAAGGACATTTACATGAGAGCTGAATTCAAGTTTAAGAATTCCTAAAGCTAGAACTGGAACTGGTCTTCCATCTCCAACATTCAGGAACCTTTCTCCTTCTTCAAACCTCTTACTGACTTGTAGCCCCTGCAACGAATTGCAAATATTAAAAGGACTACCGGTATCCAATACCCAGGTCGAATTATCACAAATAGAAAAATTGCAAGGTGTTATCATATAAGTACCTTGATTGGCAACTGATTGCCCACTTTTCTTAGGCCGGTTCGGATCGAGGGATGCAATGTAAAGAGGACAGTTCCTCTTCCAATATCCTTGCTTCTTGCAGAAGAAGCACTCCGCCTTGCTCTGATCAGCCTTTTTATTCTTTTTCTGACTAGGCTGAGCATGGTGCACCTGTTTCTTTTGGATTTTATTTTTCTTTTTTCCTTTCTTAAAGGAGCGACCCTTGGATGAACCTCCCACTAAATTCACCGTCTTCTTAAGAAGTTGGTGATCATTCTCAAACGTCTATAGTAACCCCAACAATTGGTGATAATTCACTACAGGTTTCGTCATACGAAAATGAGTGAGAAAAGGACGGTATGATCCAGGCAATGAGTTTAGTATGGCATCCTTCCCCAATTGATCATGAAGGGGAAAGCCAAGAGAGCTTAGACGCTCGATCAACTCAATCATGTACAGTACATGATCAGTTACCGAGGTCCCATCTTTCATTCGGGCGCTGAAGATGGCACAACTAGTTTTGTGCCTCTCAACGTCGTCAGGAACCCCGAATGATTCATTCAACACTTGAATGATATCTTCCGGCTGCGTATTCTCAAAACGCCTACTAAACTCATCACTCATTGCTGCCAACATGATGCATCGAACAGTGATCCGGTCACTGAGCCACTTCTGATAAGTGTCTCTGGCCGATCTTGATGCATTAGCAGCGGGCTGCTCAGGTGCTTGATCCGTTATCACATAAAGGATCCTCTCATGCTCTAGCACTATTTTCAGTTTCCTATGCCAATTATTGAAATTTGGACCAGTCAACTTGTCATTGTCCAACAATGAGCGAAGTGATAAATTAGTGGCCATTTCTGCATAAAAAGAAAATTTGGCTATTAGTATATGAATTGACTAAACACAGTAGACTTGGACTTTAGTCTAAAGATATTTCCACTATTTTATACAAATTGGTAGCCTCTACCTCTAATTCGAAAAATTACTCCTAATTCTTTAGTGGGCACTAGAACCCAATAGATCCTATATAGGCCCGAGTGTGGCTCGGCCAACCCATATGCACCTATTGGTAGGTTCTTAACCAATTGCTTCACCAAGCAACTTCTAGTGATGATTTTGCCCTAGGTTTTCCGGCAGGCGTGTGGCGCCTCCACCGAATACCCTAGTCAGGTCCAACCATTAAATGATAGGGTTAAGTCTAATCAACTAATAGACGACCAAGCCCGAGTGTGGCTCGGCTCACCTGACCGCCTATTGAAGGTACACTTAACTCATCATATATTGAATGACAATTCCAATGCTTGATAAGTACCAGGCGTGTGGCGCCTCCAATAATTATCAAAACTTTGGACCCATTATCACCCAACTTAATGGGAGGCTATGACCTAGTTATCTCCATAACCATTTTATTTTAAGGACCTAATAATTTTAGAGGATTTCATAATTAGGATAGATGAGAAGATCCGGTTAGTCTAATTTCTTCCACTGACTTCACCAAATCAGATTAGACTCAAACCGGTTAAAGAGACACCTAAATCAGTCATACTGATTTTCCTTAAGGCATGGGCTAACTCGAATCATTAAGTGATCCAATCAAAATGTGATTGACCATGTCGGCCAGGTAAGTGAGATCGGTGGAAGGGATATGCCATTAACTCGACAAAGATGAATCAGTGCGAGTAGCTCCCAATTAAAAACCACCGGTCAAAACTGCCAAACTTACCTTAGACACCGACTGGTTAATCAATTTCGATTTGATTACTCAAATGACTCGGGCTACACCTCTGAGCCTAAATCAAGTTCCATCTTGGTCTAATCAAAGACATGGAATTGATCAATCTACAACTATTGTATTTAACCTAGAGTTTCCTTGACCTAATCTAGTTACTACTTAATTAGATTTGATCAATTAACTCTAATTAGACCATGTTTGATTCTAACCTTAGGTCTAACCCAATCCTAAGAACTTGATTCAAGCTAACCCATATGCCCAAAGAATTATGCAATGTCAATTAATTGAGTTACAATTCTATTTCATAACACTTAATTCTCAATTAAGTTTAGACTTATGAAAGTTTTGATCATTGCATATTTCTTTTTAATTACATATTAATTACAATCTTTCAGTTCTTAAAACACATTTTCAGATCTGAGTTTTTGTAATTAATCACATGTAATCAGATTTAATTCATGTTTAAGTCATTATGTTTTATGTTCATGCATCACATATACATAACAACATGAATTAATACAAACAACATACATCTTATGTATTTGTTTTTTCACTTTTATTTTCAGATCTGATTTGTTCATTAAAATCAAAGATCATATGAATCATAAACTTTATTTAGATCTAATCTAAACAATATTATGATTTCAGATTTATTCATGTTACTAATCCTAACACAAACATGCATCATATGCATCCAAAATTTCAGATCTACTTAATCATGCATAATCAGCAATTAAATCAATCATAAAAAGCACTTTAGATCTAATCTAAACATGTTAATGATTTCAGATTTAATTGCAAGAATTAAAACATAAAAGTTTAAACATAAACCTGGCTCTGATACCACTGTAAGTGAATCCTAGGTTCTTCGGTATTTAGCATGCTGAATTTTTTTTTTTTTTTGAAAACCATGGCTGAACCTGATCGGGTTGCCTACGTACCCCTTCATAAGGGGGATCAAGCCATACGTAGTTCTTTTTAAGTTTTAAAACGCAGTGGAAAAACCGAATCAAACAATTTAATTCATGCATGCTTACAAGATCAAATCTAGAAATCAGCACCTTAAGAACACATAGGATTATGCCGGAATCGTTTAAACAATTATGCTAAAACTTTTATGCATGATTAACTATCAGATCTGAAACTTAAGAACTCTATTCCAATTAATCTCCGAATATCCATCGAATGGATTCTGGAGATATCTCCGTGAGGAGCCCCAAAAGAGGGTAAAACCTCGAGAAATTGGACCTAGACCTTGACACCATAATAAATGATTAATGCTAGATTAATACCCTTTATGATGGATGAAAGTTGTGAATCTGATTCTTGACTTCGCAGCCACGCACACGAATGGCCTCTACGAGAAGTACACGCGAAGTCCTGAAGGATCTTCTTCCGCAACAGTGCTAGCAGTTGCAGAACACTTGAAAGCTGAAATCTGCCCGCCGGGATTCAATCAACTCTTGATCAATCGTCTTGAAGCAGATAGAGATGAGGTTTGTAAGGGAAGTAGAGGACTCAGATCTGATCTTGAATCTTCTAGATATTCACCCTGAAAACCCTATCTAAAATGGAGAAGAAGAGGAGGAGGAGGTGGGTGAGGAAGAAGGCTGCAATGGATGTGTTTTTGGTGCCCATGTTTGACCCCTTTTAATGGCCTCCGAATTTTCATTCAAAATTCGAAATTTATTTTCAGAAAACCTCTTTTAGTTGGCACATGCAAAGGAATAGGAACAACCCAAATCAGATCTCAACCAAATCTGATTTAAATTCAAATTTTAAACACATGTGCAAGAGGGAAGGAATTTGAAATCCATGCGGCAAGGTAAAACACTTCATAATTTCGAAATCACCTCTTGAAATTCGAATTTAATCCATTCAAAAACTCAGACGCCACCTTGGCTGATGGTTTGAGTGATTAAAATCATTTAACACATTGCTTAATGTTTGAATTTAAATTCAAATAACAAACAATGTCGCCATGTGTCAAGCAATGGGTCCATGTGCCATGCAATAATTTTGGTTTATTTAAAATTCATGAAATCCAATTCCATGTCACCAATAATTGCCACATCATCTGAGCCTAATCCCCTTGGGTTGCACCTAATCAAATTTGGTCAAACCCGAATTAAAACAAAGCAATTTGGTTGAACCCAATCTAATCAGGTCAGACCCTGATTGAGCTCAAATTGAATCCAATTCAATTTTGGCTCATGCAAACTCAATCAAATTGAATTATTACTTTGTGTTGGACCTAATTCAATTAGGTCAATCCCCAATTAAGAACAAATTAATTTAAAATTAATTTGATCAGCTTAAGTCCTTTTTGGTTCTGACCTAATCCAATCAGGTCAAAATCCTGATTGAGCCCAAACTTGAATCCAATTCAATTTGGCTCATCCTTAGCACAATTACTCAATCAAATTGAGTTTATTAGTAATTTAATTACTAATTAATCCTTCAATAATTACTTTAATTATTTTATAAGATAATTTGCCAATCAAATTGACCAAATTACCCCTGAATGATTCTTAATCATTCATCAGCTTTCTTGATCAATCAGGAATCTTCTATGCGTGTGACCTCATAGGTTCGAACCTAAGCCGGTAGTATAGGAACAATTTTCTACACTAATCGATGTGACCATCTAGCAATGGTACCCGACGTCCGGATAGGTCGAATATATGCGAAGCAAATATTCTGGAACCCTGAACTATGGTTACTGTATAATTCAATCCTTTTGACTCCTAATGCCAGGATGACTTAGAGCTCACTGTCAACCCTATAATTAGTACATCCATTATGTGATTAACTTTAGATATCCCGTGACTCCTCACTGGGATTACCCTGGCCAAGGTTTTGCTAAATTAATCACAAGACATTATCTCCTGTTTTCAGGAGGGGTCAATTCCATCTTGACTCACAACTGACTACGCAAGTACTTGACTGCACCCAGTGACCTTCCGTCACTGAATTAGAAATTCAGGTAGTCCGGTACCAAAGTACAGTGAGTTGCTTGCTGGTCACAGGTTGCGGTCTCAGGTCAGAGGGCCAAACTTATACCCATATCCACTCGGAACATCTCTCGACAGTAGAGCGTTCCGAAATTGGTCATGTTTAGTGAAATGTACTTCTACACTTCACTTGTGTGGCATACCAGTGTCTCCACACTCCTTGGTTAAGAGGACAACCAACGTATATGTCACACAACGACCTAATCTCGATAATGTTGTCGTCCTAGTAACAACATATCATTTCGTCGCAAACAAGTTTAAGGACTCAAAGATAAATCCTCCTTTATCATAACATAAGTCCTAAGAACTTCATCATATAAGAGTTCATTTGAAGATGAAATGATGAATAATGCCAAATAACACTTTATTAATTTGTCAATTCATTTACAAAATTCAATCATCAATATGCTGACGATTGACATTTAGGATACAAATTCCAACATCCTCGTCGTCGGTCGCTACCCTAGGACGCCTCCCACCCGTTCGTCTAGCTCTCTTAGGTGCCATGGTTTGGAATGGAGGCTAGGGTTTGTGGTGGAGAGCAAATGAAGGCTAGGGTTTTTTGTTTTTGTCGGGGACAAAAGAAGATAGCTCGGGTCGGCTCGAGCTGTTTCACCTAATTTAAAAACCTTCGTTCGGTCCCCGAGACGTCTCCACGACTACCGCGAGACGTCTCGTCGGGGGGACGTCTCTGCGATTTGCCAGAGACGTCTCCAGCACTGAAAAATTTCAGAATGATTTTTATCTTTTCCCAATTTATTTTATTCAACCACAATAATCAACATGATTTCTTTTGGTAAATATAGAGTGAGTTTGCTTGTGATCCTTCCCTTCAATAATACATCCTACAAAAGTTTTTATAATGATTTTTTTTTAAAAAAAAATTTTATCAATGTTGAAATGAGGAATGTTTGACCAAGTTTCGAATACCTATGAAATAGGCTCTGAAAATATCTCCATGAAGAGTCCAAGGGAGGGTAACCATCCTCCGGAAAGTCAAACAATTCGTCATTTAACTTAGATAGATTCATGCTTTCACTTAATAGATACTAGGTTTGCTATTTGTGACCTTGAGGTGGATTACTAGTTTGAGTAGCAAGGCATTGCATTACAAGTTCAATTTATTTGCTAGGATCATACAAGCACAAAGCATTCCTTAAAAAGTTGAACCTATCTTTACTAAGGGGCTTTATAAAGATATCGGCCAATTGATTTTCAGTACATACATACTCAATCATCACATCATTTTTCAGCACATGATCCCTTATAAAGTGATGCCTAATCTCTATATGTTTTGATTTAGAGTGTTAGACAGGATTTTTTGTTAAATTAATTGCACTTGTATTATCACATCTAATTGGTATGTTGTCCATTTTGATACCGAAGTCTTCAAGTTGTTGCTTAATCCAAAGAACTTGGGCACAACAGCTTCCAGCTGCAATGTACTCAGCCTCTGCTGTGGATAAGGCAACTGAATTCTGTTTCTTGCTAAACCAAGAAACCAAATTAGCACCCAAGAATTGACATGTGCCACTTGTGCTTTTTCTGTCGAGTTTGCACCCGGCAAAATCAGCATCGAAATAAGCAATTAAATTTATGTCAGATTGTTTAGAATACCATAAGCCTACATTAGATGTCCCTACTAGATATCTGAAAATTCTTTTAACAGCTTGCAAGTGTGATTCCTTGGGACATGCTTGGTATCTAGCACACATGCAAACACTGAATAATATGTCTGGTCTACTAGCAGTAAGGTAAAGTAAAGAGCCTATCATACTTCTGTACAATTTGCAGTCTATACTTTTACCTTTTTCATCTTTGTCAAGCTTGCAACTTGAGCCCATGGGTGTGCTGATTTCCTTTGCATCCTTCATCTTGAATTTTTCCAACATTTCCTTGATATATTTGGACTGACTGATGAAGATGCCTTCCTCTGATTGTTTTATTTGTAGCCCAAGGAAGAAGTTGAGCTCACCCATCATGCTCATTTCAAATTCTCTCTGCATAAGCTTGGCAAACTCTTGACAAAGACTATCATTAGTAGCACCAAAAATTATATCATCCACATAAATTTGCACAAGCAATAAGTCATTCCCTTTTCTTTTAATGAAGAGGGTTTTGTCTACATTTCCTCTTTTAAATTTATTTTCAATTAGGAAATTACTTAATCTTTCATACCATGCCCTAGGGGCTTGCTTAAGTCCATGCATATGCCAAAAGTAGTCTAAAAGCCTCTAACCTAGCAACAGGAGCAAAAGTTTCATCAAAATCTATTCCTTCCTCCTGATTATAGCCTTTGGCAACTAGTCTAGCTTTGTTTCTTATCACTATTCCATCTTCATCTAGTTTATTTCTATATACCCACTTGGTGCCTATAATTGAAACATTAGGGGGTCTTTTCATTAGAGTCCAAACTTGATTTCTTTCAAATTGGTTTAATTCCTCTTGCATAGCATTTATCCAATTTTCATCCTTTTCGGCTTCCTCTAATGATTTAGGCTCTATTTGTGAAACGAATGCAAGATAATTACTAGTATTTCTTAGAGAGGATCTTGTCCTTACCCCTTGTGAAGGATCACCAAGGATTAGATCCCTTGGATGACCATGTACATACCTCCATTCCTTAGGAAGATCTTGATTTCTCGTTGGAGGTTGATCTTCTTCACCTTGCTGAATTATATCTTTCTTGATCTCATCCTCATGTTGTTTATCTTGTATAGAGAATTCCTTCATTCTGTCTTTAAGTATACCTGCATCACAATCTTCTTCTTTTCTAGAAGAGTCTCCATTAGCTTCATCAAAAACAACATGAATGGATTCTTCAACAACGAGAGTTCTCTTGTTGAAGACCCTGTATGCTCTACTAGATGAGGAATAACCTAAGAAGATCCCCTCATCTGATTTAGCACTAAATTTACTTAGATTGTCCTTTCCATTGTTTAAAATAAAGCAGCGACAACCGAAAACATAAAAATAGCTTATATTTGGTTTCTTACTTTTCATCAACTCATAAGGTGTTTTCTTTAAGATGGATCTAACTAAAGCACGGTTTAAAATATGACATGAAGTATTTATTGCTTCAGCCCAAAAGTACTTTGGTAGATCCGATTCGCACAACATGGTACGAGCCATATCTGCTAGTGTGCGATTCTTCCTTTCTACCACCCCATTTTGTTGGGGTGTCCTAGGTGCCGAGAAATTGTGATTGATACCATTTTCTTCACAAAATTTTTCAAAATGCTGATTTTCAAACTCGGTACCATGATCACTCCTAATTGCTTTTAGTTTAAGATTGAGTTCATTCGAAACCCTATTATGAAACTTGATAAAAGCGGAAAAGGACTCATCTTTGTGTGCAAGAAATGAAACCCATGTAAAACGTGAAAAATCATCAACAATTACAAGACCAAATTTCTTACCCCCTAGACTAGCAGTTCTAGTGGGTCCAAACAAATCCATGTGAATTAGTTCTAGGGGTTTTGATGTTGATACTATGTTCTTAGACTTGAAAGAGCTTCTCGTTTGTTTCCCTAATTGACATGCAGCACAAATTTTGTTTTTTTCAAAGTCTATTTTTGGTAGTCCTTTGACTAGATCTTTTGTAATCAATTTAGAGATTAAATCCATGCTAGCATGCCCTAACCTACGATGCCATAACCAACTAGTCTCATTGACTTTGGGATCCATGGCTACAAGACATTGGCCATCCTTCATGGTAAGATCATCAAGATCTACCATGTAAACATTTCCATGCCTATGTCCTGTAAGTATGATCTCATTGTCAACTAGACTACTAATTATGCATAGTGAAGATTCAAATGACACTTTAAAGCCCTTGTCACAAAATTGACTTATACTTAATAAATTATGTTTTAGTCCATTAACTAACAATACATTGTCAATAAATGAGGAGGGTGATATGGAGATTTTACCAACACCAATGATTTGACCTTTAGCATTGTCTCCAAATGTGACTACTCCTCCTTCTTTTGATTTCAAGGTGACGAAGAGACTCTTGTCACCGGTCAAATGCCTTGAGCAACCACTATCAAGATACCACATTCTCTTTTTACTCCCGGCTGCAAGGCATACCTGCAAAATAATCATGTGAAGCTCTTAGGTACCCAAGTTTTCTTGGATCCTTCTTGGTTAGTGTAGTTGGTTCCCTTAGGCACCCATACTTTAGTTGTGTTTTTACCCTTTACAAATGTATTCTTGTTAGGTTGAATCTTTCTTTGAATGCAAGAATAGGCTTTATGTCCACTTTTTCCACAATGAAAGCATGTAGGTTTTTCAGTTTTGACATCTTTTGCTTTCAAAAGAAATTCTTTAGATACTTTTGTTGTTTGCTAGTTTTATATCCTAATCCGGCTTTATTAAAAACAGCTCTTTGATTGGATAGAATAAGATTTAATTTTTCAGAGCTTTGTATAAATTTCTCCACAATTGGTTTGTACTTATGTACCTCATTTTTAAGAACCAAATTTTCTTTAGCCAATTCTTCCTTATCATTTTTAAGGGATTCAACATTTTGTGCAAGTGAGGTATTACTATTGAGTAGGGATTTAACTTTTAGATTTAATTCCTTAATTAGTGTTTTTGCCGTTTCATTTTCAATGCTAAGTTTTGAATTTTTATTTTCTAGGTCAATGGTGTTAACATTTTTAACGCTCTCCTTCTCAATTAATAGGTTTTTAATATCATCCTTTAGTTTTTGATTGGAGGCCTTTAATTCTTTATTCTTTGCTCCTAACATACTACAATCACTCATGAGTTCTTGAAAAGCTTCATATAATTCTTCTAAAGTAAAATTTGTAGTTGAGCTTTAACATACCTCATCGTCTTCGAATGCCATGAAGCACAAGTTGGCGGTCTCTTCCTTCTCTTTCTCGGAGGAGGATGTGTCACTATCATCCCACGTTGCTTTCAACGCCTTCTTCTTCTTCTTTCCAAAGTGCTTCTTCTGTTGAGGGCATTCGGAATGGATGTGTCCCGGTCTCTTGCAATCATAACATATGATTGGGTCTCTTTTCTTTTCTTTTTCCTTTTTCCAATCATTTCTCCCTCTAAACTTCTTTCTTAGGAAGGGTTTCTTTCTTCTCATGAATTTCTTAAACTTCCTTACTATTAAACCCAAGTCCTCATCTTCGCTTTCTTCTTCACTCTCACTACTTTCTTCTTCACACACACTCGAAGTAGCCTTGAGTGCGATTGTCTTCTTCTTTGGCAAATCTTCTTCATGTTGCTTCATTGTGAGCTCATGCGTCATCAATGAGCCCAATAGTTGTTCAAGTCCCAATGTGTTGAGGTCTTTGGCTTCTACGATCGTCGTGACTTTCGCTTTCCATGCTTTCGGCAAGGACCTAAGAATTTTACTCACAAGTTCTGAATTAGTGTAAGATTTACCCAAACTCTTTAGACCATTTATTATATCGGTGAAGCGTGTGAACATGCATGAGATGGTTTCATTGGGTTCCATCTTAAATAACTCATATTTGTGAACTAGAATGTTTACTTTAGACTCTTTGACTTGATTTGTACCCTCATGGGTAACTTCAAGCCTATCCCATATTTTCTTGGCGGAACTACAGGTGGAAACTCTATTGAACTCATTCACATCTAGAGCACAGAATAATGAGTTCATTGCTCTAGCATTGAGTTGAACCATCCTATTATCATTCTCATCCCAATCCTCCTCAGGTTTGGGAACTTGAATGCCATTAACCATGTGAGATGGTTCGTGTGGTCCCTTGATTATAACCCTCCACAAGGCATAATCTTGTGCTTGAATAAAAATCCTCATTTTAGTCTTCCAATAGGTATAATTTGTCCCATTGAAGAGTGGAGGTCTATTGGTTGCCTGCCCCTCAGCAGGAACATTGTTGAAGGGTGTTGCCATTTAGAACTTTGGCTAAGACGGTTAGGTCTTCAAGAAATACACAGAGCACCCGCTCTGATACCACTTGTTGCCCAGAGATGGTCACCCAAGAGGGGGGTGAATTGGGTATTTTAAGATTTTTTGTCTAATTAAAAATAAAACACACAAGTGTATGTGCTAAAGTAAAGATAGAGGTATAAGAATAGTCAATCGCAAACACAAGGTTTTATAGTGGTTCGGAGCTTCCACTGCTCCTACATCCACTCCCCAAACACCTTTGGGAATTTCTACTATAATCAGCGATTACAGTACGGTAGTTTTGCAAGTGCACTACCCAACTCGTTGTTTTACACCGGGCTAACAACGAACCCTACAATCTCCCAATTTAACCTAGGCTTGGGACGCCTATCCCTTGTTCCAAGTCCCTTGACTGGAACAAGCACAATAATCAATATTTTACAAAAGATTTGAAAGCTCTTAAGAAGCAAATATAACAATGAGAAATAATGAAACCCGGAAGAACCCTTTTAGCCGTTGGAAGCGTGGAAAATGGTGGTTCTTCCGATGTGGATCGCGTTGGCTTGAATGTAAGCTTTGAATGCCGAGTGGGAGAGAGTAGTTGAGCACGAAATCAGATGGAAAAGCTTGGATGCACTTGATTTCTTCTCTTGAAAGCTCTAACTCCCTTGAACCTCTTTCTCTTTGTTCTCTCTTGAATGATCTTGTGTTGGGTTGGTAAGAAGTTGTTGGAAGGCACTTAAGAGCTCCCTTTTATAGCCCAAAAAGCAAATAGATCCGTTAGACACAAAGATATGGAAGTTTGAAATTCAAACAAACCTGCAAAAGTGTGTCAGTCGCGTCCCAGGCGCTCCGGAGACGTCTCCGCTTCAACGCGAGACGTCTCGGCTGTATGAATTTACTTTTGACGATGTTGGGAGTCGACTCGGTGCTTTACGGGGGCGACTCTGAGGATGAACAGTTTGAATGCTTGTTTTTCTGTTTTTCTGAGAGAGTCGCCTCGGCCCTTTACGGGGATGTCTCGGGATGTTTGTGCTTTTTGCATGGGGACGACTCCGCTGCCTCGGGGACGACTCCGCTGCTTTATCTCCGAAAAACAAGTCCTCTGGAATTCTCTGAGAGAGTCGACTCCGCTACCTAGGGGACGACTCCGCTGTTTTATCACCGAAAAACACATCCTCTGGAATCCCCTGAGAGAGTCGACTCCGCGCTCTCTGGGGACGACTCGGGAAGTCTGCTTTTTACTCGCGGGGACGACTCTGCGTCCTTTGGAGACGACTCGCGCGCATCCCTTGAAATCGGCTTTTCTGCCGCCTCTGAGGGAGTCGACTTCGCAGAGTCGGGAGTCGACTCCGACCCTGCGAGACGCCTCGCCAGGTGCCGGGGACGTCTCCAAACGTGCCAATTCTTCCTGTTCGTGCCGGGGACGTCTTTGGGACAAACCGGAGACGTCTCGGCTGTCCCTGATCTGTTTTCTTCATCTCAAAAATTCTTCAATAAATCCTTGAAAAATATGGGAACATGCCTAGACATTTCTTAACAATATTCTTAATTAAACACATGAAATCCTTAATTAAATTGTTAAGATAAAGGGAATTATACTCTAGTGTTTTGTATTCATCAAAATCCATTAGGGGGTCAATATTTATATATATACAGGCCCATCAGGGTCCGCCCTCCTTTCCTCAGGCCTCTGCAGACAACTTCAGCCCAGCAGACCTGCCAAAGTGCTATGATCAGATCCAAGTGAAGCCAATTGAAGGGTCCATCAGCTGCAACCGTGCACCGATCGTCGCCCCAGCCCATGAGCATATTCTGATAGGTGATAGGTTTCCACTTTTCTAGGGCTTGTTCGTTTAATTATGTTCTAGTTCTCTTGCATGATAGCCATATTCTTGAAACTTACTTTTGTTGTCAAAATTCAGAACATAGGACCCCTACTTTCAAACCCATCCTATTCACTTTTTAAAATCTAGATATTAAATTAGCATACCCTGGCAACTGGACGTTTCTCAGCATTCTTCGATCATATTACTTTAGAATCAGAACAACTGTACTACTTGATTGCAATCTAATTTCTTAAATTGAACAATATTAATCCTTAATTCTGAATAACCGAAGTAAAAGTCAGCAATATTTAAACTTTAAGTTTTTCTTGTGAAAACTTGTTGATCTCTGAAATCATAATAGATTGCATTAGTAGGTTATCCTGTATCAAATTGGTCCTGCATCATATTTATTAGAGTTTCATTAGTGACATTACATTTTACATCATTATACATAGTGTTATCATTACATGTCAACCTATAGTGATAAAGAGTACCAAGCCGACCAACCTAAAGTCCCCTTAGCTACCATGGATTCCGAAGTCCTGAAATTCTTTATGGACCAGTTCACTGCCATACGAGCTCAAAGGAAAGAAATCAAACAAGAGGTCCGTGAGCTCATGCGAAACTTTAGGATCCCTAAACTGCCAACCCTCGTTGCAGCCCAACCTAAAATCGGTTTGGCCGCACCACCTATAGTCCTTCCCCATTTTTTAGGAACCAAACCCAATGCTTTAGGTATCAACAATTCGGCCACATAGCGTTTCAATGTTCCACTAACACCTACCTGATTATTGAATCATAAGCTGGAAACCAAGAGATCGAATATGTCGAAGAAGTCTATGAACCAAATATGGAAGATTATGTAGAAGACTTTGAAGATGAACTCACTGGATTAGAATTTGTCCAGAATGATCCCCAAAAGAAAAATGTTGACCTAAGTACAAACACATCACTTCACATCACTACTTGGAAAGAGGTAGTAAAAGATATCGAGAGCTAGTCTCCTGTGTTGGCATATGTGGTTAAAGCTATCAATGAGAAATCCAACCTTGACCATTTTCCTATGATAGCTCTCCTTCTAGAGGAGTTTCATTCTGTAGTCCCTGATGATCTTTCGGATGCACTTCCTTTGATGCGTGATATTCATCATACAATTGAGTTAGTCCCCTGAGCACCTCTGCCTACCCTTCCTTATCATAGGCTCAACCTAAATACATGCGCTGAGTTGAAGCATCAAGTTGACAAACTCTTCGCAAGAGGGTATGATTGTGAGAACCTAAGCCCCTATACTATGTCTGCACTCATCAACCCCACAAAAGATAGTTCTTAGAGGATGTGTGTTGATAGTCGTGCTATCAACAAACTCATGGTTAAGTATCGCTTTCCCATTCATAGGCTAAACAATCTTTTAGATTCTGTCTAGTGCCATGATATTTTCTAAGATTGAATTAAAGGAGTGGGTACCACCAGATTTAGATTCGTCTCGAATGCCCATGGCCATATGTCATTATGGATTTCGTGTTTGGGCTTCCATGTACTTCTACCAAGCACGATTTTATTTTTGTGGTTGTATACCGATTTTCAAAGATGGCTCATTTTTTTTATTTTTCTATTCTAAAACTTCTGATGTTTTTAGAATTGCCAAACTTTATTTCAATGAAGTCATTAGATCTCCTGACCCTCCAAAATCTACTATGCCTGATAGAGATGTTAGATTCATAAACTAGTTTAGAAAAATCCTTTGGTATATGATAGGCACCAAACTGAAATTTTTTTCTGGCTATCATCCTCAAACTGGCAGCCAGACCGAAGTTATCAACTGTAACTTTAGAAACCTGTTAAAATGTTTGGTAGGTGAACAATCTAGAACCTAAAATTTAGTATTACCGACCACTAGGTTTGCATATAATAGTTCGGTCAATAAGTCCATAGGCATGAGTGCTGAGTTACGCCCCATTCGATGCGACGTTCGCAGCGGAATTCGAACGGAACGTCGTTCATTGGATGAACGCGCCTCGGATCGTAGAATTCAAAATTTTTTCTGGATCCAAATCTGGAAGATCTTTTGTTACCCAAGGTGACAACCCAAGAGGGGGGGATGAATTGGGTTTTTCCAAATTTTTAGTGCTTTAAAAAACTTCCTTAGTTGAGTGCGGTGGATGCTTTCCTAAATTACTTCAATGAATTAAACTATAGCAAAGATGAAAGATAATGCAAGAATAATCAAAAGTGAAGCCACAACACAAACACCACAATGTATAGTGGTTCGGTGCACCCCAAGGCACCTACGTCCACTCCTCAAGTGTCCCCTTGGAAATTTTACTATAATCCCTCGGATTACAGTAGGATTATTTTTCGGGCTCACAATCCAAAACCTTTACAGTTTGGTTTTCCGGGATCACCAATAACCTACGTTGGTTTTGCGGGCTCACCAACAACCTAACGTTGGTTTTGCGGGCTCACCAACAACCTATGTTGGTTTTACGGGCTCACCAACAACCTACGTTGGTTTTACGGGCTCACCAACAACCTATGTTGGTTTTACGGGCTCACCAACAACCTACGTTGGTTTTACGGGCTTATCAACAACCTACACCGTTGGTTTTATGGGCTCACCAACAAACCTTACAATGAATAAGAAATCAAAGGTATAAAGCTTCTAAATGAGCAAATATAACAAATATGCACTAACGAGAAGAAAAGAAAAATGTTATCTCTTTGAAGGCGCTTTTCTTTTCTTCGTTGAGATTGCTTCACTCTTCAATGGATTGGTTGAGCTCTTGAAGGCACTTAAATTCTGCTCAATATATTTCTTTTGGGTTTGAACTTGAAGCAATAAATTGAACTCTCTTGAATTTTCCTTTTCTCTTGAATGCACACTTAGATCCTCACCAAGATACCTTCCTTTGATGAATAGTGGCTCTTAAATACTTCTCCAACCTCCAAAGATGACTTCCTAGCCGTTGGAATGGAGAAACTAGCCATTTAGCCGTTGGGAGCTCAAAAAGTACTTCTACAGAACTAGCCGTTATACTGTCAGCCGTGCTGGGGTCTGTTGGAATTTGTATCCTAAATGTCAATCGTCAGCATATTGATGATTGAATTTTGTAAATGAATTGACAAATTAATAAAGTGTTATTTGGCATTATTCATTATTTCATCTTCAAATGAACTCTTATATGATGAAGTCCTTAGGACTTATGTTATGATAAAGGAGGATTTATCTTTGAGTCCTTAAACTTGTTTGCGACGAAATGATATGTTGTTACTAGGACGACAACATTATCGAGATTAGGTCGTTGTGTGACATATACGTTGGTTGTCCTCTTAACCAAGGAGTGTGGAGACACTGGTATGCCACACAAGTGAAGTGTAGAAGTATATTTCACTAAACGTGACCAATTCCGGAACGCTCTACTGTCGAGAGATGTTCCGAGTGGATATGGGTATAAGTTTGGCCCTCTGACCTGAGACCGCAACCTGTGACTAGCAAGCAACTCACTGTACTTTGGTACCGGACTACCTGAATTTCTAATTCAGTGACGGAAGGTCACTGGGTGCAGTCAAGTACTTGCGTAGTCAGTTGTGAGTCAAGATGGAATTGACCCCTCCTGAAAACAGGAGATAATGTCTTGTGATTAATTTAGCAAAACCTTGGCCAGGGTAATCCCAGTGAGGAGTCACGGGATATCTAAAGTTAATCACATAATGGATGTACTAATTATAGGGTTGACAGTGAGCTCTAAGTCATCCTGGCATTAGGAGTCAAAGGGATTGAATTATACAGTAACCATAGTTCAGGGTTCCAGAATATTTGCTTCGCATATATTCGACCTATCCGGACGTCGGGTACCATTGCTAGATGGTCACATCGATTAGTGTAGAAAATTGTTCCTATACTACCGGCTTAGGTTCGAACCTATGAGGTCACACGCATAGAAGATTCCTGATTGATCAAGAAAGCTAGTGAATGATTAAGAATCATTCAGGGGTAATTTGGTCAATTTGATTGGCAAATTATCTTATAAAATAATTAAAGTAATTATTGAAGGATTAATTAGTAATTAAATTACTAATAAACTCAATTTGATTGAGTAATTGTGCTAAGGATGAGCCAAATTGAATTAGATTCAAGTTTGGGCTCAATCAGGGTTTTGACCTGATTGGATTAGGTCAGAACCAAAAAGGACTTAAGCTAAGCAAATTAATTTTAAATTAATTTGGTCTTAATTGGGGATTGACCTAATTGAATTAGGTCCAACACAAAGTAATAATTCAATTTGATTGAGTTTGCATGAGCCAAAATTGAATTGGATTCAATTTGAGCTCAATCAGGGTCTGACCTGATTAGATTGGGTTCAACCAAATTGCTTTGTTTTAATTCGGGTTTGACCAAATTTGATTAGGTGCAACCCAAGGGGATTAGGCTCAGATGATGTGGCAATTATTGGTGACATGGAATTGGATTTCATGAATTTTAAATAAACCAAAATTATTGCATGGCACATGGACCCATTGCTTGACACATGGCGACATTGTTTGTTATTTGAATTTAAATTCAAACATTAAGCAATGTGTTAAATGATTTTAATCACTCAAACCATCAGCCAAGGTGGCGTCTGAGTTTTTGAATGGATTAAATTCGAATTTCAAGAGGTGATTTCGAAATTATGAAGTGTTTTACCTTGCCACATGGATTTCAAATTCCTTCCCTCTTGCACATGTGTTTAAAATTTGAATTTAAATCAGATTTGGTTGAGATCTGATTTGGGTTGTTCCTATTCCTTTGCATGTGCCAACTAAAAGAGGTTTTCTGAAAATAAATTTCAAATTTTGAATGAAAATTCGGAGGCCATTAAAAGGGGTCAAACATGGGCACCAAAAACACATCCATTGCAGCCTTCTTCCTCACCCGCCTCCTCCTCCTCTTCTTCTCCATTTTAGATAGGGTTTTCAGGGTGAATATCTAGAAGATTCAAGATCAGATCTGAGTCCTCTACTTTCCTTACAAACCTCATCTCTATCTGCTTCAAGACGATTGATCAAGAGTTGATTGAATCCCGGCGGGCAGATTTCAGCTTTCAAGTGTTCTGCAGCTGCTAGCACTGTTGCGGAAGAAGATCCTTCAGGACTTCGCGTGTACTTCTCGTAGAGGCCATTCGTGTGCGTGGCTGCGAAGTCAAGAATCAGATTCACAACTTTCATCCATCATAAAAGGTATTAATCTAGCATTAATCATTTATTATGGTGTCAAGGTCTAGGTCCAATTCCCCGAGGTTTTACCCTCTTTTGGGGCTCCTCACGGAGATATCTCCAGAATCTATTCGATGGATATTCGGAGATTAATTGGAATAGAGTTCTTAAGTTTCAGATCTGATAGTTAATCATGCATAAAAGTTTTAGCATAATTGTTTAAACGATTCCGGCATAATCCTATGTGTTCTTAAGGTGCTGATTTCTTGATTTGATCTTGTAAGCATGCATGAATTAAATTGTTTGATTCGGTTTTTCCGCTGCGTTTTAAAACTTAAAAAGAACTACGTATGGCTTGATCCCCCTTATGAAGGGGTACGTAGGCAACCCGATCAGGTTCAGCCATGGTTTTCAAAAAAAAAAAATTCAGCATGCTAAACACCGAAGAACCTAGGATTCACTTTCAGTGGTATCAGAGCCAGGTTTATGTTTAAACTTTTATGTTTTAATTCTTGCAATTAAATCTGAAATCATTAACATGTTTAGATTAGATCTAAAGTGCTTTTTATGATTGATTTAATTGCTGATTATGCATGATTAAGTAGATCTGAAATTTTGGATGCATATGATGCATGTTTGTGTTAGAATTAGTAACATGAATAAATCTGAAATCATAATATTGTTTAGATTAGATCTAAATAAAGTTTATGATTCATATGATCTCTGATTTTAATGAACAAATCAGATATGAAAATAAAAGTGAAAAAACAAATACATAAGATGTATGTTGTTTGTATTAATTCATGTTGTTATGTATATGTGATGCATGAACATAAAACATAATGACTTAAACATGAATTAAATCT
The DNA here is from genome assembly GCF_051530095.1 of Phoenix dactylifera. Taxonomy (NCBI): domain Eukaryota; kingdom Viridiplantae; phylum Streptophyta; class Magnoliopsida; order Arecales; family Arecaceae; genus Phoenix; species Phoenix dactylifera. The sequence continues at coordinate 31,457,442 of NC_143193.1, read as the reverse complement.
GATTACATGTGATTAATTACAAAAACTCAGATCTGAAAATGTGTTTTAAGAACTGAAAGATTGTAATTAATATGTAATTAAAAAGAAATATGCAATGATCAAAACTTTCATAAGTCTAAACTTAATTGAGAATTAAGTGTTATGAAATAGAATTGTAACTCAATTAATTGACATTGCATAATTCTTTGGGCATATGGGTTGGCTTGAATCAAGTTCTTAGGATTGGGTTAGACCTAAGGTTAGAATCAAACATGGTCTAATTAGAGTTAATTGATCAAATCTAATTAAGTAGTAACTAGATTAGGTCAAGAAAACTCTAGGTTAAATACAATAGTTGTAGATTGATCAATTCCATGTCTTTGATTAGACCAAGATGGAACTTGATTTAGGCTCAGAGGTGTAGCCCGAGTCATTTGAGTAATCAAATCGAAATTGATTAACCAGTCGGTGTCTAAGGTAAGTTTGGCAGTTTTGACCGGTGGTTTTTAATTGGGAGCTACTCGCACTGATTCGTCTTTGTCGAGTTAATGGCATATCCCTTCCACCGATCTCACTTACCTGGCCGACATGGTCAATCACATTTTGATTGGATCACTTAATGATTCGAGTTAGCCCATGCCTTAAGAAAAATCAATATGACTGATTTAGGTGTCTCCTTAACCGGTTTGAGTCTAATCTGATTTGGTGAAGTCAGTGGGAGAAATTAGACTAACCGGATCTTCTCATCTATCCTAATTATGAAATCCTCTAAAATTATTAGGTCCTTAAAATGAAATGGTTATGGAGATAACTAGGTCATAGCCTCCCATTAAGTTGGGTGATAATGGGTCCAATGTTTTGATAATTATTGGAGGCGCCACACGCCTGGTACTTATCAAGCATTGGAATTGTCATTTAATATATGATGAGTTAAGTGTACCTTCAATAGGCGGTCAGGTGAGCCGAGCCACACTCGGGCTTGGTCGTCTATTAATTGATTAGACTTAACCCTATCATTTAATGGTTGGACCTGACTAGGGTATTCGGTGGAGGCGCCACACGCCTGCCGGAAAACCTAGGGCAAAATCATCACTAAAAGTTGCTTGGTGAAGCAATTGGTTAAGAACCTACCAATAGGTGCATATGGGTTGGCCGAGCCACACTCGGGCCTATATGGGATCTATTGGGTTCTAGTGTCCACTAAAGAATTAGGAGTAATTTTTTGAATTAGAGGTAGAGGCTACCAATTTGTATAAAATAGTAGAAATATCTTTAGACTAAAGTCCAAGTCTACTGTGTTTAGTCAATTCATATACTAATAGCCAAATTTTCTTTTTATGCAGAAATGGCCACTAATTTATCACTTCGCTCATTGTTGGACAATGACAAGTTGACTGGTCCAAATTTCAATAATTGGCATAGGAAACTGAAAATAGTGCTAGAGCATGAGAGGATCCTTTATGTGATAACGGATCAAGCACCTGAGCAGCCCGCTGCTAATGCATCAAGATCGGCCAGAGACACTTATCAGAAGTGGCTCAGTGACCAGATCACTGTTCGATGCATCATGTTGGCAGTAATGAGTGATGAGTTTAGTAGGCGTTTTGAGAATACGCAGCCGGAAGATATCATTCAAGTGTTGAATGAATCATTCGGCGTTCCTGACGACGTTGAGAGGCACAAAACTAGTTGTGCCATCTTCAGCGCCCGAATGAAAGATGGGACCTCGGTAACTGATCATGTACTGTACATGATTGAGTTGATTGAGCGTCTAAGCTCTCTTGGCTTTCTCCTTCATGATCAATTGGGGAAGGATGCCATACTAAACTCATTGCCTGGATCATACCGTCCTTTTCTCACTCATTTTCGTATGACGAAACCTGTAGTGAATTATTACCAATTGTTGGGGTTACTACAGACGTTTGAGAATGATCACCAACTTCTTAAGAAGACGGTGAATTTAGTGGGAGGTTCATCCAAGGGTCGCTCCTTTAAGAAAGGAAAAAAGAAAAATAAAATTCAAAAGAAACAGGTGCACCATGCTCAGCCTAGTCAGAAAAAGAATAAAAAGGCTGATCAGAGCAAGGCGGAGTGCTTCTTCTGCAAGAAGCAAGGACATTGGAAGAGGAACTGTCCTCTTTACATTGCATCCCTCGATCCGAACCGGCCTAAGAAAAGTGGGCAATCAGTTGTCAATCAAGGTACTTATATGATAACACCTTGCAATTTTTCTATTTGTGATAATTCGACCTGGGTATTGGATACCGGTAGTCCTTTTAATATTTGCAATTCGTTGCAGGGGCTACAAGTCAGTAAGAGGTTTGAAGAAGGAGAAAGGTTCCTGAATGTTGGAGATGGAAGACCAGTTCCAGTTCTAGCTTTAGGAATTCTTAAACTTGAATTCAGCTCTCATGTAAATGTCCTTAGTGATTGTCACTATTGTCCAAGTTTTCTATTGAATATCATTTCTGTAGGCCTTTTGGCCAAAAATGGTTATGAAATATCAATAAAAAAGAATTATTGCAATGTCATTTGGAATGGTGTTGTTGTAATGAATGGAATTCTGAGTAATGGCATTTATATTTTGTCACAGCCTGTTCATGTAATGTATAAATCCAATAAGCGCCCTAGAATAGATAATGTCACGGATGTCTTCCTTTGGCATTATAGGCTAGGTCATATTAACAAGAATAGGATGAACAAGTTAAGTAAAGAGGAAATCCTTGATGTTAATGATTGTGAATCATTGACAACCTGTGAATCATGTCTTCTTGGTAAAATGACCAAATCACCTTTTACCGGAAAAGGTGAACGAGCCAGTGATTTATTGACCCTTGTACATTCTGATGTATGTGGGCCAATGAGCACAGATGCTAGAGGTGGGTATTCATATTTCATTACGTTTACAGACGACCTTTCTAGGTATGGTTATGTCTATTTAATGAGACATAAATCTGAATCATTTGAAATGTTCAAATTATATCGTAATGAAGTAGAAAAACAAACTGGAAAGAGTATTAAAACTCTTCGATCAGATCGAGGAGGTGAATACCTCTCCAGTGAATTTTTGACATATCTAGGAGAAAATGGAATTCTCTCCCAATGGACTCCTCCTGGTACACCACAATATAATGGTGTGTCAGAAAGGAGAAATCGAACTCTGTTAGACATGGTTCGATCCATGATGGGGTTTGCTAATCTGCCCATATCCTTTTGGGGATATGCTCTTGAGTCAGCCTGCTATATTCTAAATAAGGTTCCAAGTAAGTCTGTAAATAAAACACCACATGAGATGTGGACTGGACGTAAGCCGATGCTCTCTCACCTTAGGATTTGGGGGTGTCCGGCGTACGTCAAACATTTGAAGACAGACAAACTTGAACCCAAGTCTGATAAATGTTTCTTTGTTGGTTACCCTAAAGAAACTAAAGGATATTACTTCTACTTTGCTGAAGAACAAAAGTTGTTCGTAAGCAATAGAGCAATTTTCTTAGAAAAGGAATTCCTTGGTGAAGGAACAAATAGCTCTAATGTTGAGCTTAGAGAAGTTCAACATGTAGAAGATCCGACACTATCTACTGAACCAGTTGAGTCGGATTTGATTAGATCAGATCCAGAACCCATATTAGATGCACCATTAAGGCGATCGGGTAGAGTACCACGTCAGCCGGACAGATACTACGGTTTCTTGGTCCGGGATGGGGATCCTATCGAACTTGATGAAAACGATGAGGATCCGATCACATATATGGATGCAATGCAGAGGTATGACTCTGATAAATGGCTTGGAGCCATGCAATCCGAAATGGAATCCATGAAGGTCAATGATGTTTGGACATTAGTTGACCCACCCGGAGGAATTAAATCCATAGGGTGTAAGTGGATATTCAAAAGGAAATGGGGCGCAGACGGAAACGTAGAGACCTATAAAGCCCGTTTGGTTGCCAAGGGTTATCGTCAACGTTATGGTATTGACTATGTCGAGACGTTTTCTCCTGTGGCAATGCTCAAGTCCATTCAGATTGTGCTTGCGATAGCAGCACATTTAGACTATGAAATCTGGCAAATGGATGTAAAGACCGCATTTCTAAATGGAGATTTAGAAGAGGAAGTGTATATGATACAACATGAAGGTTTTACATCTGCAGATGAGTATAAAGTGTGCAAGCTTCAAAAATCCATTTATGGATTAAAGCAAGCTTCACGGAGTTGGAATATACGTTTTGATAAGGTAATCAAAACATATGGCTTCATTAAGAATGAAGAGGAACCTTGCATTTATAAATGGGCAAATGGTTCTGTTATTATATTCCTTATTTTGTATGTGGATGACATTCTTTTAATCGGAAATGACATTCCTGCATTACAAGGAATAAAGGTTTGGCTATCATCTCAATTTGCCATGAAGGATTTGGGAGAAGCATCTTACATCCTAGGGATGAAGATCTATAGAGATAGATCTAGAAGATTGCTTGGATTATCCCAATCCACATACATTGATACTATACTGAAGAGATTCAGTATGATTAATTCCAAGAAAGGCTATCTTCCGATGGGCCATGGAATTAACCTCTCTAAAAGGGATTGTCCGACAACCCCTCAAGAAAGAGAGAGTATGGATAGAATTCCATATGCTTCGGCAGTGGGATCTATAATGTATGCCATGACATGTACTAGACCAAACGTGGCATACTCACTAGGAGTAGTGAGCAGATACCAGTCTGATCCAGGTAGCAACCACTGGAAGGTTGTAAAAACCATCCTTAAGTATTTGAGAAATACTAAAGATCAGTGGCTTGTCTATGGTGATTCTGACTTAAAACTTGAGGGATATACTGATTCAAGTTTTCAGTCAGATCAAGATGATAGCAAGAGCGTGTCAGGATATATCTTCACTCTTAAGGGTGGGGCCATCTGCTGGAAGAGTTCCAAGCAGCATACAGTGGCAGATTCTACATGTGAAGCAGAATATATCGCAGCATCTGATGCCGCCAAGGAAGCTGTATGGTTGCGGAAGTTCATCACCGAGCTTGGAGTGACACCCTCCGTTGATGGTCCAGTGCCTGTATTTTGTGACAATACTGGGGCCATAGCTCAAGCAAGAGAACCCAAAGCACATCAGCGGACCAAGCATATTCTACGTCGCTACCACCTGGTTCGAGAGATCATCGATCGAGGTGATATTGATCTTCAGAAGATTGACACAAAAAAAATCTAGCTGACCCATTTACCAAAGTTCTCGGCATCAAAGAGTTCGACGAACACAAGTCGAAGATGGGTATTAGATACTGTGCCGATTGGCATTAGGCTAAGTGGGAGTTGTTGGAATTTGTATCCTAAATGTCAATCGTCAGCATATTGATGATTGAATTTTGTAAATGAATTGACAAATTAATAAAGTGTTATTTGGCATTATTCATCATTTCATCTTCAAATGAACTCTTATATGATGAAGTCCTTAGGACTTATGTTATGATAAAGGAGGATTTATCTTTGAGTCCTTAAACTTGTTTGCGACGAAATGATATGTTGTTACTAGGACGACAACATTATCGAGATTAGGTCGTTGTGAGACATATACGTTGGTTGTCCTCTTAACCAAGGAGTGTGGAGACACTGGTATGCCACACAAGTGAAGTGTAGAAGTACATTTCACTAAACGTGACCAATTCCGGAACGCTCTACTGTCGAGAGATGTTCCGAGTGGATATGGGTATAATTTTGGCCCTCTGACCTGAGACCGCAACCTGTGACTAGCAAGCAACTCACTGTACTTTGGTACCGGACTACCTGAATTTCTAATTCAGTGACGGAAGGTCACTGGGTGCAGTCAAGTACTTGCGTAGTCAGTTGTGAGTCAAGATGGAATTGACCCCTCCTGAAAACAGGAGATAATGTCTTGTGATTAATTTAGCAAAACCTTGGCCAGGGTAATCCCAGTGAGGAGTCACGGGATATCTAAAGTTAATCACATAATGGATGTACTAATTATAGGGTTGACAGTGAGCTCTAAGTCATCCTGGCATTAGGAGTCAAAGGGATTGAATTATACAGTAACCATAGTTCAGGGTTCCAGAATATTTGCTTCGCATATATTCGACCTATCCGGACGTCGGGTACCATTGCTAGATGGTCACATCGATTAGTGTAAAAAATTGTTCCTATACTACCGGCTTAGGTTCGAACCTATGAGGTCACACGCATAGAAGATTCCTGATTGATCAAGAAAGCTGGTGAATGATTAAGAATCATTCAGGGGTAATTTGGTCAATTTGATTGGCAAATTATCTTATAAAATAATTAAAGTAATTATTGAAGGATTAATTAGTAATTAAATTTCTAATAAACTCAATTTGATTGAGTAATTGTGCTAAGGATGAGCCAAATTGAATTAGATTCAAGTTTGGGCTCAATCAAAGTTTTGACCTGATTGGATTAGGTCAGAACCAAAAAGGACTTAAGCTGATCAAATTAATTTTAAATTAATTTGGTCTTAATTGAGGATTGACCTAATTGAATTAGGTCCAACACAAAGTAATAATTCAATTTGATTGAGTTTGCATGAGCCAAAATTGAATTGGATTCAATTTGAGCTCAATCAGGGTCTGACCTGATTAGATTGGGTTCAACCAAATTGCTTTGTTTTAATTCGGATTTGACCAAATTTGATTAGGTGCAACCCAAGGGGATTAGGCTCAGATGATGTGGCAATTATTGGTGACATGGAATTGGATTTCATGAATTTTAAATAAACCAAAATTATTGCATGGCACATGGACCCATTGCTTGACACATGGCGACATTATTTGTTATTTGAATTTAAATTCAAACATTAAGCAATGTGTTAAATGATTTTAATCACTCAAACCATCAGCCAAGGTGGCGTCTGAGTTTTTGAATGGATTAAATTCGAATTTCAAGAGGTGATTTCGAAATTATGAAGTGTTTTACCTTGCCGCATGGATTTCAAATTCCTTCCCTCTTGCACATGTGTTTAAAATTTGAATTTAAATCAGATTTGGTTGAGATCTGATTTGGGTTGTTCCTATTCCTTTGCATGTGCCAACTAAAAGAGGTTTTCTGAAAATAAATTTCGAATTTTGAATGAAAATTCGGAGGCCATTAAAAGGGGTCAAACATGGGCACCAAAAACACATCCATTGCAGCCTTCTTCCTCACCTGCCTCCTCCTCCTCTTCTTCTCCATTTTAGATAGGGTTTTCAGGGTGAATATCTAGAAGATTCAAGATCAGATCTGAGTCCTCTACTTTCCTTACAAACCTCATCTCTATCTGCTTCAAGACGATTGATCAAGAGTTGATTGAATCCCGGCGGGCAGATTTCAGCTTTCAAGTGTTCTGCAGCTGCTAGCACTGTTGCGGAAGAAGATCCTTCAGGACTTCGCGTGTACTTCTCGTAGAGGCCATTCGTGTGCGTGGCTGCGAAGTCAAGAATCAGATTCACAACTTTCATCCATCATAAAAGGTATTAATCTAGCATTAATCATTTATTATGGTGTCAAGGTCTAGGTCCAATTCTCCGAGGTTTTACCCTCTTTTGGGGCTCCTCACGGAGATATCTCCAGAATCCACTCGATGGATATTCGGAGATTAATTGGAATAGAGTTCTTAAGTTTCAGATCTGATAGTTAATCATGCATAAAAGTTTTAGCATAATTGTTTAAACGATTCCGGCATAATCCTATGTGTTCTTAAGGTGCTGATTTCTAGATTTGATCTTGTAAGCATGCATGAATTAAATTGTTTGATTCGGTTTTTCCGCTGCGTTTTAAAACTAAAAAAGAACTACGTATGGCTTGATCCCCCTTATGAAGGGGTACGTAGGCAACCCGATCAGGTTCAGCCATGGTTTTCAAAAAAAAAAAATTCAGCATGCTAAACACCGAAGAACCTAGGATTCACTTTCAGGGTCGACTCGAGCAAATCTGGGATCGGCTCAAGTTACTGTTTATCAGGCTGGGGTCGGCTCAAGCTTTTCTAGGGTCGGCTCAAATTACTGTTCATCAGGATGGGGTCGGCTCAAGCTTTTCTGGGGTCGGCCCTCTCAGGAAATCCAGAGACTTGCTTTCTTGACATTTCAATCTAGGGTCGTCTCAACTTTTTCTGAGGTCGGCTCAACCTAGGGTCGGCTCAAGCTTTTTTGGGGTCGGCTCAACTTGGGGTCGGCTCCAACTTTCTTAGGGTCAGCCCTCTCAGTGAATTGCAGAAGGCTATTTTTCTGATGTCTGAAGCTGGGGTCGGCCCGAGCATTTTCTGGGGTCGACCTGAGCTGGGATCTGTTAGATGTATGCCCTAGAAGCCAATCTGGCTGACACATTGTTAATTCTAGGGACATAATTTTGTACTTGACTATTTATTATTGAATAAATAAAAGGCATCTTTTCATTCATATTAATTATGTGTCTATGAATCGTCCAAAAAATTAATAAGATGATGATGCATATTCTCAAGAGTTGAGAATTTGAGCCATGTATCATTGGTGATTAATTTCTAAATGCTCCTGATCAATGGATCATCACGAGGACGGTGATCGATCCGATCAGTGCACAGATCACTTTCCTTCTGGATGGACGAGACTTGAGTCCACAGTGTAGGGACACTGAAGTAATAGTGCAGGTGCTTGTTAGAGAACAAGGGTACTGAGCGTGACCAAGACAAGAAGTTACTTGGACGTCTATCCACTCGTCAGTGACTTGCTTGATGTTGCAGTAGTATGACTGGTCCTTTAACCTGCGGTGCTTCGGCTACTCACAGTGAGGTTATTGTAGTTTGACTACACGTATACATGGTCTCTAGTCATATGGGTCCTTGTAGTGTAGATTGGCTGCAGTAAGTTCACTGTAGGAGTAGGGTATGCACTTACATGGAATCTATCGACCTTGATAGAAGAGGAGTGATCCTATGTGATTTGTTAGACTGAGTTCTAAGACCTTGGCCAGGGCAGTAATATAAAGTGGAGAAAGAGTTTTCCACTATCGAACTCGAGTCAAATAAATCTTGACATATGACAGACGAAAGGGTTTGACGAGTTATCCATGACCTCCGTCCTGTAGGGATCCACGATAGAAGGACTGTATCACATGATAACTGCACCTAGAGGTTCATCATTCTATTCTGCTGGGTAGCCACTACATGCTGCTAGGTGTCACTGGTGGATGGTGGGACTCATAGGGATTATCTCGATGATCGATAAGCCCTAATGAGTAGAGTTGGAATCATTCCGACCCATTGAAAGGAGTTTTCAATGATATTGTGATAGAGATCACAATATATCTCACTACCAGTCAGAGTAGAACCTATGGGGTCACACACACTAGAGGCATTGACCGATCCGATGGTTGAATCGTGATTAGGAATCACAAGTAATCAATTCGATTGATAATAAGCTGAAGAAGGAACAAAGAGAATTAATTAATTGGACTTAAAACAAGAGTCCTACTTGGAGTAGGATTCCTAGAGTCCTAATTGGATTAGGACTAGGAATCCTACTTGGACTGAGATTCCTACTTGGACTGGGATTTCTACTTGGACTGGAAATCCTATTTGGAGTAGGACTGGGATTTCTACTTGGAGTAGGATTCCTACAATCCTAATTAGATTAGGAGTTTTGAATTAAATTTGGATTCCTACTTGGAGTAGGATTCCTAGAGTCCTAATCGGATTAGGACTTCGAATTCAAATTAGAGTCCTAATTGGATTAGGACTAGAATTAAACAAGTCCTAATTGGATTAGGATTTCTTAAGTCCTAATTAATTATTAATCTAATGAATCAACATGACTCCTAATTGGATTAGGATTGAAGAGTTCAATTGAGTCATGGTTCATTCAAGTTCTAATTGGATTAGGACTAGCATAGATTGAACCCAATTGATTCATGATTTGGACTAAACCAAATAGGAGCCCTAGATGCCTTTATAAGGCTTTGAAAGGAAGTGCCCTAATGATAAGTGAAGCCCTCCTCCTCTCCATCACGTGGCCACCCTCCTCTCCTCTCTTTTCAGCCACCAACAACAAAGGGAAGAAAAGGATCTTGGTGGCCTCCTTCTTCCTCCACCGTTTGGTTCCAACGCAAGGAAGAAAAAGAAGGCTGCAGGGCTTCGTTCCTCTTCTTCTCTTCATCCTTCTTCTTCCTCCTCCCAAGCACAATCAAGGATTGATTGAAAGGGAGGATATCAGCCATCAAAGTTATCTCTGCAAGGGAGCTAGCACCCCGGGGAGATAGAAAGCTTGGATCGGTTTTCTGCTTCGTGTGGATACCCGTAGAGGCCGGGCACTTGAACGGCTTCAAGCGAACCTTCATCCTAAACCACGAACTTCAGTTTGCGGTGATCATCTACCCGCACAAGGTGAAGATCTGATCTTCTAAAGTTTTTAAAAGTTTTTAATCCTTATCTATCTACGAACGGTTTTTGAACAACGTTCATGCGATGAACGGTTGATCCCGCGCATGCCTCTTCCGCTGCATCTGAATTTTTTTAAATTTCAGCGGCATGATCGGGGTATTCTAACAGTGGTATCAGAGCCAAGGCTTCGTAGATTAAGGTAAGGATTAATTATTAGTAGGCTTATTAGATCTAAAAATTGAAAGATTATGCATGCTAAAAATTTTCTGCATGCAGATTTTTTCTAGGGTGCTGATTTTTGCATGCTGATTTTTATGTGATAAGATGATGATTCTATTTGCATTGTTAATGGGATTACAAAGTTTAGAATCATGATTAGCATGATCAGCAACCTATGTCATGAGATAATCAGTTAGTTTTCAGATCTAAAAATTATAATTGCTGCATGTGGTGATGATCATAGGATTCAAACCCTTTTGGTATTAAATGTAAAGACCTGCGATGTGATCTGCAATGTCATGTAATTTTTCAGATGCTTGCATGCATCTTATTTGATGTTTTGAGAGGCCTACGTGCCTCCTAAAAGAAGATGTAATTTATTATTATTTTTATTTTACATCTGGTTGTATTTCTGTGATGTGATGTACGTCAACGATCAAGTTGAAGACAGGGCATGAGATGAACAGGGGTCTAAGCGGTTGATGGCGATTGGATCAAGAGTTGGTCAAGGATCGAATCAAGAGGTTTGGAACCAATTCAAGAGTTGAAGACCAATTGATCGATTGACGTGCATGTTCTTGTAATACGACCTAATTAGAATACATGATCATCACCCATTTAAAGTTTAGCTTTAATTATTGCTGCGATTATAACTGCCTGCAATGTGCCGTTTGCATGTGATGTGAATGAGAGTCGGGTAGATAGGTTTACATGTGATGTAGCAAACCCAATTGAGACCTAAATTAAAACCTCCTCAATCAAGTCGAGAGTGAATCAACATGAGCAAGTCATATTAGATTAATTGATCTAATTGGTGTCTAGGAAAGCATGAAAGGTGGTTACTTAATTAGGACCTTACTCTCTGAGTAAGGGGAGCCTCTCACCTGCTTACCTGGCCAATTGTTCGATTACCTCTTATGAAGAGCTCAAGTTGCAAACACTAAGACCTGATTAACCAATATTAAGTCAATAGGTCTTCCACTGTAGTAGAGCTGCTAAGACCTTTCTGATGTTGATTTGTCTCGGCTGGATACAGTGGTCAAGTTGCATCGGGGGGCTGGACCTCTCTATAGACATGAGATGTTGTAGGGTAAAGGTGGGGTTGGGCACCAATAACTGTTAGGTGAGGACCCAATGACGACTTTATTCCTACGGTTATACGGTGGGTCTGACTTAACTAAGAAATGGGACCAATAACTGTTAGGTGAGGTTTTCATGGCTTAGAGACCAAGTAGCACTGCAACATGCTTGAGAAGCATTGTATAAGAGTTGTACATTCATCAATCTATGTGTCACCAATAACTGTTAGGTGAGGTGGCATGTAAATCGATGGGACCGCAGTACCCACTAGAAACCCTAGTCGTGTGGGATTTCCGTTTTCCTACCAGGGGAGTGTGAGGAATTCGAGAAAATAGTGGGAGTTACATTTGTTCTAAAAAGACCTTAGAACAGATTAGGATCAAGTACAAAAGTCTAACTAGAATCTTTACTCTCTAAGGATTATAAAGTCAGCTTCTAGACTTTTAACTCATATCCTATAGAACAACCGTTTGACCAAACCCAATTATAAAGATTGGCTCAGCAAATTTCAAAAAATAGTTTTGAATTGTGAGAAATTCGGGTATATGCTAGACCATGGAATCCCCATGTTACCAATCCATCCGATCATTGATCAGCGTAAGACACTTGTTAAGTGGACGAACAATGACAATAAAGTTAGGTGCTGCACAATGGCATCCATGTCCAATGCATTACAATGCCAGCATGAGAACATGAAGACTGCCAGGGACATATTAAATCACCTACAAGAGTTGTATGGTGATCAGTGTCACGCAGCTCGGTTTGAAGTGTCCAAGAGGCTCTTCAAAGCCAAGATGCACGATGGGCAGTCTGTCCATGATCATGGTTTGACCATGATAAAGGACTTAGAGAAGCTTGAGAAGCTTGGCATGACCATGCACAAGGAATTGCAAACGAATTTGATCCCGCAATCCCTTCCAGTTCCATATGAATAGTTTATAGTAAACTACCATATGAACAAGGTTGTATGCACTAAAATAGAATTGTTAAATAAATTGGTAACTACCTTAGGGACCTTGAAGAAGTTCAAGGGGCATCATTTTCGCTGTCAAGTTGGTTTCTACTTTCAAGAGAGAGTCTATTTGGAAGAAGAAGAAGCCTGCGAAGAAGTAGAAGACTAAGAAAACACCAAGTAAGGAAGTTCCAAGAAAAAGGCCAATTGCAAGGAAAAGTGTTTCTATTGCATAATGGACGACCATTGGAAGAGGAACTGTCCTACATACATGGGAAGCATAAAGAACATGAAGGGTGACAGACCTTCAGAAGGTTTGTCAGATATGCTCAGGATACTTAGGGACTGTTACCTATTGCTAGCAGAAATTTGATTTCTGTATTTTATTTAGCACAGAAAGATTTTTATTTATTTGAAAATTAAATTGATTCAAAATGGTTTTATGATTGACAGTCTCTATCACATACATATGGATGTATCTGTGAATATATCTGAGCAAACAGTGAATACCATAGGATCTAATAGATTCAAAAATGAGATAAATCTAAAGTATTCATGGCACCTCAGGCTTGGCCATATAGGAGAAGACAAAATAAACAAATTGGAGAAACATGAGCTTTTGAGCTCATTGACTTTCGAGTCATATTTGATTTGTGAATTCTGCCTTCAAGGAAAGATGGCCAAATTATCCTTTCGTAGGACACAGGGAGGTCCACTGAAATACTTACCCTAGTACACACTGATGTGTGTGGCCCATTCGATGTGCAGGCTAGGGGTTGTAATTTTTTACTTCATTTTACCGATGATTACTCACGGTATGGATATGTGTATGAGACACAAATATGAAACTTTTGAAAGGTTCAAAAAGGCTTAGATATGAAGTAGAAAAATAAGCACAAAAACTCATTAAGGTTCTTCGATCAGATCGAGGAAGTGAATACCTTAATGGAGAGTTTCGTGATTATCTCAAGAAGAATGGTATAGTTTCATAATGGACTCCTCCTGGTACACCTCAGCTCAATGGAGTGTCAGAGAGGAGGAATCGGACTCTATTGATATGGTCCAGTCCATGATGAGCTTCACTGATTTACACTTGTTTCTTTAGATAGATGCCCTATTTCCAGCTATTTACTTGTTGAATAGAGTTCCCTCTAAAGTCCATTCCTACCGCACCATATGAGATATGACATGGTAAGAAATTCAAGATTTGGGGATGTCCGGCCCACGTCAAAAGACTACAGGCGGACAAGCTAGAGGCTAGGACCATAAGTGCTCGTTTTATAGGATATCCTAAAGAATCATTAGGATACAGTTTTTACGTCTCAGAGGATCACGATGTGTTTGTGAGCCGTCATGCCATCTTCTTGGAAAACCAGTTTATCCTTGATAGAGGCAGTGGGAGGAAAATTGAGCTTGAAGAGAAAGTCTCTGAAAAGCAACGAGTCATGGATCCTATCGAACCCATTCATACAGAGCCAGTACACGATGTCCCTCGACCACCTCGTAGATCTAGTAGGGTCTCCCATCCTCCCGATAGATACTTAGGTATACTAGAAGAGGATACCGAGGAAATGTTCCTAGTGGGAGATAGGGATCATACACAAGATCCCAAAAATTACGACGAGGCGATATCTGATATCGATTCCGAGAAATGGCTAGAAGCCATGAAGTCAGAGTTAGACTCCATGCATTCCAACCAAGTCTGGACCTTAGTAGACCCACCAGAAGGTATTGTACCTATTGGATGCAAATGGATCTACAAAAGGAAAATAGATTCGAATGGAGAGGTAGAGACCTATAAGGCAAGGCTTGTGGCGAAAGGGTATAGTCAGCGCGAAGGCATTGACTATCAGGAGACCTTTTCACCTGTAGCCATGCTAAAATCTATTCGAACATTGCTTGCCATTGCAGCATTTCATGATTATGAAATCTGGCAGATGGATGTGAAAACTGCTTTCCTGAATGGATATCTTGATGAAGATATCTATATGGAACAGCCTTTGGGTTTCACTTCCAGTGATGGAGATCACAAGGTCTGCTAGCTGCAAAGGTCCATCTATGGACTAAAGCAAGCATCTCGGAGTTGGAACACTCGTTTCGATGACGCAATCAAAACATTTGATTTCATCAAAAACAAAGAGGAACCGTGTGTTTACAAAAGGGTTAGTGGGAGCGCTGTCGTATTTCTCGTACTGTACGTGGACGACATCCTCCTGATAGGGAATGATATTCCCATGCTAACCTCGGTCAAGGTCTGGTTGTCAAAAAGGTTCTCCATGAAAGACCTTGGGGAAGCATCCTATATTTTGGGAATAAAGGTCTATAGAGATAGATCTAAAAGGATGCTTGGCCTATCACAGAAGATGTACATAGAGGAAGTGCTGAAAAGGTTCAGCATGGAAAACTCTAAAAGGGGTCTCTTACCCCTAAGGCATGGAATTAATCTCTCCAAGAAGATGTGCCCCAGCACATCTGAAGAGATTCAACGCATGAGCAAGATCCCCTATACATCAGCAATAGGGAGCCTCATGTATGCCATGCTATGTACATGACTTGATATAGTACATGCTGTGAATGTCACGAGCATATGTCAATCAGATCCAGGCAAAAAGCACTGGATAGCTGTGAAGAACAGTCTTAAGTACTTGAGAAGAACTAAGGACATGTTCTTGGTCTTTGGGAGAAGATCAGAGTTGAAGGTAGAAGGATGCACGCATATTGATGATAGAAAGTCTATATTAGAATATGTGCAATGGTGGTTCAGTAAATTGGAAGAGTTCCAAACAACCGATCATTATAGATTCTACCTTAGAAGCTGAATGTTAAGCCGTATCTAAGGGTGCAGTGGAAACCTTCTGGTTAAAAGTTCATTGCAGAGTTAGGTGTAATGTCATTAGATGCCATAACACTTTACTGCGATAACATTGGCACCATAGCATTAGCTATGGAGCCAAGGTCTCATCAGAAGTCCAAGCACATAGAGCGGCGCTTCCACCTCATACGCGACTATATTGAGAAGAAATATGTAGAGGTGCAGAGAGTAGACTCCGCGGATAACATGGCAGACCCATTCACTAAGCAGCTAAGTCAGCAAAAGACTGAAGCCCACCTTGAGAAGATGGGGCTTAGATATATGACTGATTGGCTTTAGTGCAAGTGGGAGATTGTTAGATGTATGCCCTAGAAGCCAATCTGGCTGACACATTGTTAATTCTAGGGACATAATTTTGTACTTGACTATTTATTATTGAATAAATAAAAGGCATCTTTTCATTCATATTAATTATGTGTCTATGAATCGTCCAAGAAATTAATAAGATGATGATGCATATTCTCAAGAGTTGAAAATTTGAGCCATATATCATTGGTGATTAATTTCTAAATGCTCCTGATCAATGGATCATCACGAGGACGGTGATCGATCCGATCAGTGCACAGATCACTTTCCTTCTGGATGGACGAGACTTGAGTCCACAGTGTAGGGACACTGAAGTGATAGTGCAGGTGCTTGTTAGAGAACAAGGGTACTGAGCGTGACCAAGACAAGAAGTTACTTGGACGTCTATCCACTCGTCAGTGACTTGCTTGATGTTGCAGTAGTATGACTGGTCCTTTGACCTGCGGTGCTTCGGCTACTCACAGTGAGGTTATTGTAGTTTGACTACACGTATACATGGTCTCTAGTCATATGGGTCCTTGTAGTGTAGATTGGCTGCAGTAAGTTCACTGTAGGAGTAGGGTATGCACTTACATGGAATCTATCGACCTTGATAGAAGAGGAGTGATCCTATGTGATTTGTTAGACTGAGTTCTAAGACCTTGGCCAGGACAGTAATATAAAGTGGAGAAAGAGTTTTCCACTATCGAACTCGAGTCAAATAAATCTTGACATATGACAGACGAAGGGGTTTGACGAGTTATCCATGACCTCCGTCCTGTAGGGATCCACGATAGAAGGACTGTATCACATGATAACTGCACCTAGAGGTTCATCATTCTATTCTGCTGGGTAGCCACTACATGCTGCTAGGTGTCACTGGTGGATGGTGGGACTCATAGGGATTATCTCGATGATCGATAAGCCCTAATGAGTAGAGTTGGAATCGTTCCGACCCATTGAAAGGAGTTTTCAATGATATTGTGATAGAGATCATAATATATCTCACTACCAGTCAGAGTAGAACCTATGGGGTCACACACACTAGAGGCATTGACCGATCCGATGGTTGAATCGTGATTAGGAATCACAAGTAATCAATTCGATTGATAATAAGCTGAAGAAGGAACAAAGAGAATTAATTAATTGGACTTAAAACAAGAGTCCTACTTGGAGTAGGATTCCTAGAGTCCTAATTGGATTAGGACTAGGAATCCTACTTGGACTGAGATTCCTACTTGGACTGGGATTCCTACTTGGACTGGAAATCCTATTTGGAGTAGGACTGGGATTCCTACTTGGAGTAGGATTCCTACAATCCTAATTAGATTAGGAGTTTTGAATTAAATTTGGATTCCTACTTGGAGTAGGATTCCTAGAGTCCTAATCGGATTAGGACTTCGAATTCAAATTAGAGTCCTAATTGGATTAGGACTAGAATTAAACAAGTCCTAATTGGATTAGGATTTCTTAAGTCCTAATTAATTATTAATCTAATGAATCAACATGACTCCTAATTGGATTAGGATTGAAGAGTTCAATTGAGTCATGGTTCATTCAAGTTCTAATTGGATTAGGACTAGCATAGATTGAACCCAATTGATTCATGATTTGGACTAAACCAAATAGGAGCCCTAGATGCCTTTATAAGGCTTTGAAAGGAGGTGCCCTAATGATAAGTGAAGCCCTCCTCCTCTCCATCACGTGGCCACCCTCCTCTCCTCTCTTTTCAGCCACCAACAACAAAGGGAAGAAAAGGATCTTGGTGGCCTCCTTCTTCCTCCACCGTTTGGTTCCAACGCAAGGAAGAAAAAGAAGGCTGCAGGGCTTCGTTCCTCTTCTTCTCTTCATCCTTCTTCTTCCTCCTCCCAAGCACAATCAAGGATTGATTGAAAGGGAGGATATCAGCCATCAAAGTTATCTCTGCAAGGGAGCTAGCACCCCGGGGAGATAGAAAGCTTGGATCGGTTTTCTGCTTCGTGTGGATACCCGTAGAGGTCGGGCACTTGAACGGCTTCAAGCGAACCTTCATCCTAAACCACGAACTTCAGTTTGCGGTGATCATCTACCCGCACAAGGTGAAGATCTGATCTTCTAAAGTTTTTAAAAGTTTTTAATTCTTATCTATCTACGAACGATTTTTGAACAACGTTCATGCGATGAACGGTTGATCCCGCGCATGCCTCTTCCGCTGCATCTGAATTTTTTTAAATTTCAGCGGCATGATCGGGGTATTCTAACAGGATCGACCCGAGCTTTTCTGGGATCGACCCGAGATCTGTGCCATTTGTGCCAGAATGTGCCAAAGTGTGCCAAATTGTGCCAAATTGTGCCAGGATCGACTCCATCTCTTCTGGGGTCGACTCTAACCCTATTTTTCTGCATCTTTAGGTTAGATTTGCACATTAAACATATAAAAAAAGTAACAACATTGCAAATCATTTCTTTCTCCTTAGTATGCTTGGCACATTAAGGTTTAAGCTCATTAAGCATATAAATGACAGAGTTAAGCTTCAATCAAAATAACTTGACTCTAAGGCATATTAAACTGTAAATTAGTTCTTTTGTCAAGTTCTTCCAATATAATTTATTTTTAGATGTACTCTTGAAGGTTCTTTTAAATGTATCAAGCAAAGTGTATCAAGGATGTATCAAATCTTTCTTCCTTACTCACTTATGTACTGGATTAATTGATTTAATAGCATTAGCACTTCCATATGGCCTCAATGGCTTTGTAAGCATCAAAATAACACTAGGATCCTCAATCTCTCCCTTTTTGATGATTACAAAATATTGAGTATAAGCAAATTGATATTCATGTGAGAAGTAAGGTTTAATGTATAAAAAATACTTCTGGTGTAAAAGTTTCAAATAGTCCAATTTAGAGAATATATCAATGAACCAAAAGCTTCCCCTATTTTATCCAAGTAGAATGCCTAATGAATTTTAGCTTTGCTCCCCCTTAAAGCAAGAGTTTCAAGCTATGTATCGAGGCAAGAAAAATCTCTATGATTATGTGCAGATTCAGATTTTCTCTTTATCAAATGTCTTCTCCTTAAGTGTATAATACATGTCTCCTCTGTAAGTATACAATATATACCTTTTATATTTTCTTCCTTATACAGTCTTTTTTTTTATAGAATTATCTTTCTTATAGAATTTGTTTCTAGTTTCTCTCTTATACTTTCTCCCCCTTTTTGTCATCATCGAAAAGAATGAATAGCAATGGATAGTATTGTAATGACACAAAGATCATGAGTAAAGAAAAAATGTATTTCATCATCTTTGCCAAAAGTATAATATTCTAGAGAAGAAATGCAAACAATAACAAAGAGTAGATACTAGTCAAAACAAATACAAAATCTAGAAGACACTAGTCATAATGAGCATACTTCATTATGAGCATATACTCAGATATTATTTTCTTTTTTTTGATAACATCAAAAAGATTGCAAAATAATGAAATATTAAGCACAAGACAATATTTCATTCATTGCATGCCAAATTATCGCAAGAATATGAATTATGTGACTCAAGGCAATACTGTCAGGGCAAGATAATGAGTATAGATCAGAGCCAATTAAGATAGTTTTAAAATTATGATTGGATCACATCAAAATCAAGGATGAAAAGTTTGGCTTTAAAAATGAGACATTTAAGATGTGAGCCAGAAGAGATCTCTAAATGTAGATTCCAAAGATAGTTTTCAAATCAAGTGTAGATGAAATCTTTTTTAAGTTATTTCAAGTAGTATCAAGAATAATATTCAAAGAAGGCACGAATGAAAATCCAACACCTCTTTTTTTTTAATATATTAAGTATATAGCAAAATGAGAGCAATCTAATTAATTTTCAGAGTATAGTATAAGAGCAGATAAAGATCAAAACTTATATACTCGAAAAACATAAGATTATGTTGAATCCTTAATTCTTAATGACTTCAAAGTTCTTTCATGATATAAAAGTGTTGGGGCATAGATACCAAAATATGAATTTATGCAATGTAGGATACATAAAATTCAAGATTTTGAAAGTTCTTTTAGAGCTCTTTTAAAGATTTTATTTTACTCCTTTAAAGATCCTAGCATCAAAATCAATTAAAATGAATTGGTTCAGGATTGAAACACTAAAGTGCAACCCAATAAGAACTCATAAGTAGATTCCAAGATAAATTTTCGATACTAAGATAGATGGAATCCTTTTCAATTAATTTTCAGAAACAAATGATTTACCGATGAATATAGATGAAAATCTAACTTTCAAAAGATATTCAATGAAGCACAGAGTTTAATACCACTTTACATTTAGTATTCTTTCTCTCATCTTTAGTTGTGAATTTACACGATTAAGTTCTATATGATCTCTCCCTCTGAAATTTTCTTTCTCCCCCTTAATTAATCATTCCATTTGAGAGTTTAGAGTTTGAAGATAATTTTCAATAAAGAGATTGAGTATTTAAAGCTCTCCCTCAAAAGATTCATTTTCTTTCAAACTTTCTTTTCTTCTATAATATCAAGAATGTAGAGTGATCCAAAAATTTTCAAAATTTATAACAATAACTCTTTTTAATCTTTCAAGAATAAATTATATTTTCTCTTATTTTTTTTGAATATGTATGAAAATATTAATCAGAAAATAATTCTTTTGAAGCTCAAATTTCTTTCAAAAGTATTTACATTTTCTTTCCTATAAGAATTATTGGAGTGAATTAAAATATTTTAATCTTTAGGATCATTAACTCTCTTCTTAAAAATAGCTTTTCTTTTTAATGATAGAAGCATTTAATTATGCAGGAGTGTATATTCAAAATATTATTTTCTTAGTCATAGTTTTTCAGCAATATATATATGAAGCATGATAAATCTTTTTAATATCAAAATAATATCGTATGTTTAGAAACATTTGTTCGCAATCAAGATCATTGAAAAACACATCATTTAGACCAATTTCAGTACACTTATAAGATAAAAAATGATATGTTTCAGATGTGTATCGGAGCAAACAACCAAGGTATCAAAATTAATTCTATTTTTCTTAAGCTGTAGTTTTTATCTAAGAATCATAGTAAAAGTATTCTCCAGCATGATGAAATCTTTGAAGCATATAATGAAAATTACAAAAATGTAAAGATATAAGCATTTTATATGGAGTTTAAACTTTTATACTAGGTCATATTCTGAATTTCATAAAAATTTTTAAGGAGGCTTTCAAAATTTATAATTTGAGATATGTATCTTCTACATTGTAGCTCATCTTAAGTCATTAAGACTGAAAATACATATTTCAAGCACATCAGAGCACATTCAGAATCTTTATTTTTAATATTGAGTTTTGGTACAAATTGGAGAATATTTTAACATGTATCAGAACATTATGTACCAATTTTAGGCAAAATGGAAGATAAATCCGAATTAATTCATTCTGCCTAATTTGCAAATTCAGATTGTTCTTTTCTTTTATTTTTCAAAAGATATTTACTAAAACAAAATGATGTTGTTGTTGATAGAAACATGTTTCAATCAAATTATCTAGGCATAGAGCATTACAAATTATATTTGAACAAAATCCTCAAATTTTTTTTTCAATATTGAAAACTCACAATTCAAAACATCATACTACATGCGAAATATAGTATGCATACCATTAAAGCATTAAGAACAAGTATGCCAAGGATTAAAATCAATTCTTTTCAAATAAAGTTTCCTTATTTAAATACAATTTAGCACTGATTTTATCCTTTCCAAAAGAATGCTCACACAAGTCTCACAAATGTGCCGAATATATTATGTTTGTTTTGCCTTTCCTCAAGATTGGAGTATTTACTTTTACTTAGGTTATACTTTCCTTAATTAATGTTCATTTTCTTTTCTTTATCTCTCTCTCTTTTTATTATTCTCAAGTAATTTACATGAAAGAGTAGAATAAAGAAATAATCTAATGTATCATATAGATGTATATCATGCAAACAACATTTTAATTATGCTCAAGAATTCATAGTTTATCATAAGTTATTTTAAATCAAAATTTGAAGCATAAACTTGTGTATTTCATGGTTATGCATTATATAGGCAAAGGTATATTTCAATTTAGGCAAACCATAAAACAATTTCCAAAAGCATAAGTTAGTCAATACATCTGTAGGCATGATATTAAGAAATTAGTAATTAAAGACTTTAATCATACCACAATCAGATTTAAGTTATTGACTTTGCTCAGTTAATTTACAAGAGAGATATCTGAAGTTACCAATTCATTCTGCATTCTTCAAGTCAAATACCTACTAGATTTCTTATGTATAAAGTTTTTGGCTGAAGAAGATCCTCTCTCTTGTTTGCATGTGAATGTTTATTGTACCTTACGTGAAGGTATCCTTCAAGTTGAAATCTCTCATTTCTTGCTCATAGATCCAGCATTATTAGTAAAATCTTTTTCTTTCTTGAAGGAAAGTCATTAGTTTCTTCAAGATACAAAACATTCATACAACATATTTTTTTTTAACTAGATGACTCAAAATAAGACATGGCAATCATTGAATATTGAGTCATTCTACTCAAGAGATTGCCTAAATATAAGCAAGCACAAGTCACTTGAACTAAAGAGATAGTTTCATTAGGTAAGATGGTTCAAAGATAAGCATGTGAGGCAATAGGAAGATTCATCAAGGTCAAATCAATTTCTTGTTTTCAAAATTAATTTAGCTTAGATTTTATTTGCTTAAGATAATTATCAATAAGATATACAAGTTAGGTTTTAATCAAATTATCTTAAACAATTGTTTCTATCAGAATTCTGATTATGTTTCAACTTTCAACACAAGTAATCATGTTTCAGAGAGATAAGCAATCTTCTTTTAAAGCAGATAAGATTTTATTTTTGACTTATGAGAGATAGTTCAAAGGAATTAATATTCATGCTTTAAAAGATTTTTATGCTCAGATTAAACGTGATAGGTTAAAAATAATCAGCAGAGTTCGAGATAATTTTAGAGAAAGATATTAATCATGGATACAATGATTATGCTCAATGAAATATTTTAGTGATCAGATTTATTGATTTTGAATTTTAGAATAGTCTTGAGCATTACTTGTAAGAGGGAAGACGATTTGTTATTATAAAAATTTTTATGTAAGTTTCTTATTATGATCATAACACATTAATCATTTATGATTGAACCAATTTGAGATGATTATGGTTTAACCTATGATGCATATATGAGACTTATAAAACAAATCATAATACATTTCAGATAATCATATAAGGAATGAATGGTATAATAATAACATGATGAATTATATTCATACCTTCACAAAGGATAACATAAGATTTCATAAGTATTATGCTCAATAAAGTTTTAGCATGAAATCAGCATCAAACATTTATACTAGAGAAGAAATTTAGATTTTGAAAAACTTAAAGGGGAAGGTTATACATATTCATTCATTGTTTTCTTATTATCATGCAAGCACTAGAAAAATTTTATGCTAAGATTGTTGAGATAAAAATTTAACATACATATAAGACATTTAAAGCTTTGATGTAGAGAGTATCGTAATTTTAATATATGATGTAGAATGTTAAATCTGATACTAGATTTAATGAATAAGTTGAGACTTATTTTAAATTACGTGTCAGCGCACCCATTTGTATGAGAGTTCCATTTATTCCATGGGTAACTTGGCACACCTATATCTACACCCTCATATTTTCATTTTAGGTACCCAAACTTGCTTGGGTCCTTGATGGTTAGTGCATATGGTTCCTTTTGGAACCCAAATTTGTTTAATAGTAACAACTTTACCATTTGTTTTAATAGTATTGGAACTATAGGCAAAGTTGTTATACCCAATCTTTTCATGTTTGAAATAAGTTATCTTATTTGATGGTTTGCTTGGTGAATTGATAACCCTTTTATTTAGGGGTTTAAGTAAAGAAGTCCAGCCAAGTCTTGATTTATCAAAAATAGCATGTTGGCTTTCAAACATCGTTTTTAATCTTTCTGAACTTACAGTGAATTTGTTAATAAAAAAATTTAGTTAGTTAACTTTTTCATTTAAGTTTTGATTTTCTTCAATTAAATTTTGATTTTTCTGAATCAATTCTTCTGAATTTAACCTTAAGTGTTCATTCTCAGAATTTAATTTGTCTTTCATTTCAGTAGTAGAATTTTTTTCTTCTGACATTTTAAGATGTAGCTTTTTATTCTTTAAACTAAGCTTCTTATTCTTAAATTAAGCTTCTTGTATTCTAAGTATAAATCAGAAAATGCATCATGAAGTTCATCAAATATAAAATCAGATTGAGCTTCAGTATGTACTTGATTTTTGAATGAGAAATCACTTTGTATTCGAGTATATATCTTATCTTCATGTGCCACAAAGCATAGATTTTCAATTTCAGTTTGCTGCTCTTCTTCTTCGGAGCTAGTTTTAAATTTACTAGAAATGTTAGTGTATTCATATTTAACTTCAAGCATACTCCATATTTTCTTAGCAGTTATGCAAAAGATATGTTATTAAGTTCACTATCATCCAATGCACAATATAGAATATTCATGGCTTTTACATTTTGCTGAGCCATTTTCTTATCATGATTAATATTTGTGTGTAGCCCATTGACTATGATACTCCATAAATTGTAGTCATGTGCTTGAATGAAAATGCGCATGCGTACTTTCCAATGTGTGTAGTTTATACCATTAAATAATGGAGGTCTATCAATTAATTGTTCCTCTCCTAGAAAATTATCTATTTGAGTTGTCATGATCTTTGGCTCTTTGACGGTTAGGTCAAAGTCACAAGGTAAGAAATTATACAGCACCTACTCTGATACCACTTGTTGCCCAAGGTGACAACCCAAAAGGGGGGGTGAATTGGATTTTTCCAAATTTTTAGTGCTTTAAAAAACTTCCTTAGTTGAGTGCGGTGGATGCTTTCTTAAATTACTTCAATGAATTAAACTATAGCAAAGATGAAAGATAATGCAAGAATAATCACAAGTGAAGCCACAACACAAACATCACGATGTATAGTAGTTCGGTGCACCCTTAGGCACCTACGTCCACTCCCCAAGCATTCTCTTGGAAATTTTACTATAATCCCTCGGATTATAGTAGGATTATTTTTCGGGCTCACAATCCAAAATCTTTACAGTTTGGTTTTCTGGGATCACCAATAACCTACGTTGGTTTTGCGGGCTCACCAACAACCTAACGTTGGTTTTGCGAGCTCACCAAAAACCTATGTTGGTTTTACGGGCTTACCAACAACCTACGTTGGTTTTACGGGCTTACCAACAACCTATGTTGGGTTTACGGGCTCACCAACAACCTACGTTGGTTTTATGGGCTTACCAACAACCTACACCAAACCTTACAATGAATAAGAAATCAAAGGTATAAAGCTCCTAAATGAGCAAATATAACAAATATGCACTAACGAGAAGAAAAGAAAAATGTTATCTCTTCACAGGCTCGGGTGTTGGAGCTGATCGCGGGCATGGGAGCGTTGATCGCGGGATGATTACGGGGTAGCTGGGACGCGTTGCAGATCTGGTTGTGCGAGAGGAGCGGACGGCTGGGAAGAAGCTGGGCGATGGCAGACGGCCGGGCGGTGATCGCGGGCTTGCGGGAGCTGTGGATGCTGGGAAGAGGCGCACGCGGAGGGAGGTGGAAGCACAAAAACATCACGGACGGCTGGGGAAGGGAACGCCCGATTTGGAAAGTTTTTGGAATTCTTCCCCAACTACACGTGATCTTTCTTTATTTTGATCCCCAATGTGCTCTAGAAGCTGTGGCATGTAGACATGTGTAGCTCCGGTGCAAGTATACTCAATGAATGGTGAATTCGATCAGACCATGACGGGGTTGGGCATACGCGGTCTGAGTTATGCATCTGTCTAAGCCCAATCTGTACTAAATACGTATTTTGGCCTCGATTTACGATCACCTATACTTAACAAAAATATAATATTAATCTAGTGAGATTATCATTATCTTGTTAGCGATAATACTAATTTATGTGGTATGTAGATCGCACTTTTGTGCTCTCATCACACCCCCCAACTAGCTTATTGCTAGTCTCTAGCAATTTAGAGTAAACAATATCATGAGAGTACAAAAAGTGTTGGTTGATCCTTTGATGTTTTATTAGAACTAATTGCATAAAATTAAGATAAGTACTCACTTTCGTAGGAATCACGATTGCACTTAGCATGTGCAACAAGCCGTTAAACCCCTAGGTTACCCTAGTGGACGAGTGTTGTCTCGTGAGGGTTTGCAGTGATGTTACCCACAAACATCATTCATAAAATGATATATAATGAAATTTAAGTCAATGCACACGTGATATATATTTTTCTCAAGCATGGCAACTATCAAAGCAAGGGTAATACTAAAGTGTAGTATGCATAAATAGATGACTTTCTTAGAGCACTAATACATCCACCACAACATGGTACCACTTGACTTTTAGGTGCACTACTCAAGTTCACAGGTGTTTATTACAGTTTATTGGAGCCTGATCCATCAAATTTTCAGAATATCACATGTTGTCTACATTCGTCAAGAATGGTTCGTATGTAAAGAAAGAGCTATCAATCCCAACTAAATATCCAAAGTACACAAAGGTCCAATACAATGGAGTCAAACCAGCCATTACCACATGTCACTGGGTTCAACCCGACCAACCCTATTCATGCTTTTTTTTTTATTTTTTTTTATATATATATTGGAAACACATATGGTGATTACAATAGTCCAACCCCCTTAGGCTCTAGCAAGGTCCATGCAGCGAGTTTTCGGCCAATGACTCTTGATCCAGTTGGCTCAAGGCATTAGGTGTAAACACCCCTCGAGCTTAATTACTCGAACCAAACTAAGCCACGAGGTTAGACTTGTCATCTCCTCATTTATTTATTTATTTAATTTTTTTTTTCAAAATAAAGAAGGTAAACTGAACCATATAATGTGACTGCAACGTGACTATAGGTCAACCAAGATCGGAACATAAGGCACATAGATGATCTAGCTGGGGTATTCAACCTCGATCTTTATGTGAAAACCAAATCAAGAACCTTATAGTACGGACAAGGATACTCGTACTTCTTTTACAGATATAGCTTAATAAAAATGCATTAAACAAATGTGAACTCCTGAGGCCTTCCTATAATCATTAAATACATGTGCGGGGATCTAATAATAGGTCTCTAATCAGTCATAGTACGCATGTATTCCTTGCCTTAATAGTTGCACAAACTCAATATGAAAATACATGTGCATTTGCTAAAAAAAAAGAATGCAAAAACATTTTTTTTTTCTTTTGCAAAATACTTCCCTCCCCCCAACTTAAACATTGCATTGTCCTCAATGTAATAGATACAAGAAAATTATAATGAAAGACAGTAGAGAAAATAACATTGGAGAGAAGAGGAATACCTTGAGCTGTTGATATCCAGAAAATGAAACCTACAAAACTAGAAAAATAATCCTAACTGATATACACATACCTTTGCCTTCATGTTCAGTCATAAGAAGGCTCCCCCAAGAAAAAGGAGTCTTCTTCATCTGCAAAATTCTCAAGAAAAGGTTTAAGTCTGTGTCCATTTATCTTAAAAATTCTACCATTCCGTGGATTCTCAATCTCAACCGCCCCATGTGGAAAAACAGTTTTTATAATGTAAGGACCTGTCCATCTTGATCGCAACTTACTAGGAAACAGATGTAAGCGAAAATCATATAAAAGAACCTTTTGCAAAGGTTCAAAAGATTTTTTTAAAATTGATTTATCATGTAAGATCTTCATTCATTCTTTGCAAATTTTAGCATTGTCATAAGCATCTCTGCGGATCTCATTAAGCTCGTTCAATTGCAATTTTATAGCTAGACCGGCATCTTGTAATCAAAATTCAATTTTCTAATTGCCCAATACGATTTATGTTCTATTTCTACGGGCAAATGACACGCTTTTCCGTAGACTAGCCGGTAGGGAGACATGCCAAGAATGGTTTTGTATGCAGTACGATAAGCCCATAATGCATCTGATAGTTTCAAGGACCAATCCTTTCGTGATGGGTTCACCGTTTTCTCTAAAATACGCTTGATCTCCCTATTGGCTAATTCTACTTGGCCACTAGTTTGCGGGTGATATGGGGTAGCAACTTTGTGGGTGACACCATACTTTTTTAATAATGTCTCAAAAGGCTTATTACAAAAGTGTTTTCCACCATCACTAATTATGACCTTAGGCATCCCAAATCATGAAAAAATATTTTCTTTTAAAAACTTCAGGACAGGTTTGTGATCATTGGTCCTACAAGCGACAGCTTCTACCCATTTGGACACATACTCGACACCAACTAAAATGTATTCATATCCAAAAGACGGTGGGAATGGGCCCATAAAATCGATGCCCCAACAATCGAAAATTTCGATAATAGTAATGGGTTGAAGAGGCATCATTTGCCTACGAGTTAGACTTCCAATACGTTGACATGGATCACATGTCCTGTAGAACTCGTGGGCATCTTTGAACATAGTAGGCCAATAGAAACCACATTGCAAGACCTTTGCAATAGTTTTCTTAGAGGCAAAGTGTCCACCGCAAGCATCAGTATGGCAGAAAGAAAGTACGCTTTGTATATTATGATCCGGTATGCATTGTCTAAAGATTTGATCATTGCAATATTTAAACAAATAGGGTTCGTCATAGTAATAATTCTTTACTTCGCGCAAGAAAATTTTTCTATCTGTCGACCCCCAATGCTCCGGCATCCGGCTTGTAACAAAAAAATTTACAATATCTGCATACCGTGGTATACTAGAAAGTGCAAACAACTGCTCTTCAAGGAATGAGTCCTTGATGGAAAACTGTGGCACTGAATCATGAAAAACTAATCGTGATAAATGGTCAGCAACCACATTCTCTACTCCTTTTTTATCTTTGATAGTGATGTCAAATTCTTGGAGTAGAAGTATCTATCGTATTAAGCGTGGTTTGGCCTCTTTCTTATCCAACAAATATTTTAGTGCCGCATGGTCCGTGAAGATAACAATAGGAGCACCAAGGATATAAGAGCGAAATTTATCTAAGGCAAATACTACTGCAAGCAATTCCTTCTCGGTGGTAGTGTAATTCATTTGAGCATCGTTTAAGGTTTTGCTTGCATAGTAAATGACATATGGCTTATTATCCTTGCGTTGTCCTAAGACAGCTCCTATTGCATAGTCGCTAGCGTCGCACATAATCTCAAAAGGTAATGACCAATCGGGTGGTCGAACGATGAGTGCAGTGCTAAGCATAGACTTTAACTTCTCGAATGCATCTTGGCAAGTTTCAGTCCAATTGAACGGTGTATCAAGGGATAGGAGATTACATAATGGTCGAGATATGATACTAAAGTCCTTGATGAATCTCCTATAAAATCCGGCGTGACCCAAAAATGATCTAACATCTCTAACCGTCTTGGGTGCAGGTAGCTTAGCAATTAAATCAGTCTTAGCTCTATCTACTTTCATGCCCTTCGATGAAACAATATGTCCTAAGACAATTCCCTTTGGCACCATGAAGTGGCATTTCTCCCAATTCAGTATCAAATTCTTTTCCATACATCGAGCTAAGACAGCTTGTAAATGGGACAGGCAATCATCAAATGTGTCGCCAAAAATGGAGAAATCGTCCATGAACACTTCCAAAAATTTCTCGTTCATGTCTTCAAAGATGCTGAGCATGCATCTTTGGAATGTTGCAGGTGCATTACACAACCCAAATGGTATTCGTCGGAAAGCAAATGTGCCAAAAGGACAAGTGAAGGTAGTCTTCTCTTGATCTTCTGGTGAAATTTCAATTTGATAATATCCCGAATAGCCATCGAGAAAACAATAGAAATCATGCCCTGCAACCCTCTCCAATACTTGGTCTAGGAAGGGTAGAGGAAAGTGATCCTTTCGTGTGACCAAATTCAGCTTTCGGTAGTCAACACACATGCGCCAACTCGTCGGGACACGAGTTGGAACTAGTTCACCTTGTTCATTTTCTACTACCGTCAAACCCGATTTCTTAGGAACGACTTGAGTAGGGCTTACCCACTTGCTGTCGGAAATTGGGTAAATAATACCCACATCAAGCAATTTGAGGACTTCTGCCTTAACCACATCTCTCATCGTAGGATTCAACCTTCGTTGCATTTGCCTTGTGGTTTTGGCATTGTCCTCCAAATATATCCGGTGTGTGAAAACTAAGGGGCTAATCCCCTTCAAGTCGGCAATAGACCACTCTAAAGCTCCTTTATGATTCTTTAGAACACCAAGTAATTTTCTTTCTTGGTCATGATTAAAATCAGACGAGATAATTATAGGGTAAGTGTCCTCGGGTCCAAGAAAGGCATACTTGAGTTCCTTCGGTAAAGGTTTTAACTCGAGCTTAGGCACTTGCTCATGGGATGGTACTATCTTTGCTTCTCGAGGTGGCAACTGTTCAAATTTTTCTACTTTTGGTCTCCACCCATTGATCATCATGGCGTTTGAAAAATTCATACTAGGTTTGACCAACAAATCATCTTCATTGGTGCCATTAGAACACCAATCAATTAAACTATCGCCGGATGGATCGTTAAATGCTTCAGCTAACAAATATTCCTCCGCGATAGTTTCAACCCAATCAACCTCCTTACTCTCTTCGGGATCATTAGGTTGTTTGCACACATTAAAAATGTTCAGTTCTAAGGTCATGTTACCAAAAGAAAGCTTCATGACGCCATTCCGACAATTAATCAATGCATTAGAAGTTGCAAGGAATGGACGTCCTAAAATGACCGGAATCTGAGACTGTGAGTTCGAAGCCGGATGTGTGTCCAATACGATAAAATCGACAGAAAAATAGAACTTATCTACTTGGACCAATACATCCTCGATAATCTCCCTCGGAATTTTAACTGACCTGTCAGCTAATTGCAAAGTGACGGAGGTTGGCTTCAACTCACCTAAACCAAGTTGCTCATATACAGAATATGGCAACAGATTCACACTTGCCCCAAAATCTAACAATGCTCGCTCTATCCTAAAGTTGCCTATGATGCATGAGATGGTTGGGCAACCTGGATCCTTAAATTTAGGGAGAATGTTGTGCTGCAAAATAGCACTCACATTTTCAGTTAAAAATGCCTTCTTCTTAACATTTAATCGGCGTTTGACAGTACACAAGTCCTTCAAAAATTTGGCATATGAGGGTACTTGTTTGATTGCATCAAGAAGAGGTATGTTGATCTTTACTTATTTAAAAAGCTCAAGAATTTCAGAATTAGGTTCGAGCTTTTGCAACGGCTTTAACCGTTGTGGAAAAGGTGGAGGAAAAGGACATTCAACTTTCTTGGTAGAAGTTGGGACCTCAACTTCTTCTTTGTCCCTTTCATCGACTTTGGGAGCATCAGAATTAGAAGTGACCTGCGGTCTCAATGGGACGGTCTGATCAATGACTTTTCCATTACGCAAAGTCATGATGCTCTTTGCATGCTCTGTATGCGAACTAGAAGGAGCCGTATTATTACTACCGTGCACTTGTGGGTTAGGTTGGGGTTGATAGGTACTTAGGACGGTAGTCAATATTGACAATTGGTTCCTTATGTCTTCAAAATTTCGAGTATTTTGAGCATTGATATTCGCTTGACCTTGTAGAAAAGTTTGTATGGATTGCAAAGTATCCTCGATATTTGGCTTTTGAGAGGGTGGTGATGCAAAAGTAGGATGTGCAGGTGGAGGAGCTGAATGGTGTGACTGTTGAGGATGATCATTTCTCCACCTAAAATTTGGATGATTCTTCCAACCAGGGTTATAGGTATTCGAGTATGGATCATTATAAGGCTTTTGGTAGGAGTTCATAGCATTTGCTTGATCGTGCAAGACTTCTTTGAATGCCGGTATTGTCACGACCCCCGCCCCGTTCCCGGCGGGCCGCCGCGACGGTCCTAGGGTGCGGGTAGGCATAAGGCCACCAGCCACCACGTAGAACCCTACTACCTATCAATCATCCATAAATTCTGAAAAATTTTGGCATGATGCATGCACAAAATGATCACCTTTCCTATGGTGACCTGTCAGGATTATCTCAATACATATAACACACTACCTGTCAGAGCAGCAATCACATAATCTGTCACATAATAAACCTGGACAATATATAACAATACATCATCTCAGGCATATAACTCATCTGCACACATATATATATACCTGCTTCCTAATCCATCCATGGTCAAACCCATATCCACAACAGGATCTATGACTGTAATTATGCACTATATACAATAGAAGGTTTATAATACACCAAAAGGTATAAACCTCTATCTACATTATACTATACTATACTATGGAGCGGCACAGCTAGCAGGCAACCACTAATCCTGCTCCTCTCTATACAATACCTGCCCTGCAATCAAAAACACCAAACTGGGGAGTGAGTATATAAATACTCAGTGAGTGGAGTAGAGAGTACTATGCACATGAGACAGAATATAATCATGGCTCGAGATGAAATCTCAAGATCAATAACAACATGAACATGAACTCAACATAGAGAATATAGAGTAAATCATCAATATCACCACAATCAATATCAACTCATCTGAAGCATATATGGAATAATCAAGTAAACATATATGCTACTCATGAATATGCTCAACAGATCATAATGCTGGAACATACAAATCAGGTGTCAATATGCTGAAATCATCACTAGACAGCTGTCGGGAGGTGGGTTTTACGCCCCAGGCGAACCAGCAACAACTCCCTACTGTCACATGCATATGCAGGATAAGACACCATATCGATAATGTAAATGCTAGACAGCTGTCGGAAGGTGGGTTTTACGCCCCAGGCGAACCAGCAATAACTCCCTACTGTCACATGCATATGCAGGATAAGACACCACACTGATCATATAAATACTGGCCAGTATCCAGAACAGAAATCCATCTCACATCTACATACTAAACGGCACCTCGCGGGAATTCTACATCCGCAGAAAGCCATACTGCACCTCGCGGGGTCTTACTATGCCCGGCGGCAAGCAGAATATAAGTCGTAGGACCGGCCGATCCTACGCCTAGGGCCGTGTCCCCCCTAGGAAGGGACTGGGCTCCGCCCACCCAGAAGGCTACTATGTGCACAAAGGCCGATGTTCAACCCCATCGACTATAGGTGTCCTGCAAATACTGCCAAGCCATGCATAAATGCCATAATGCACTCTCCCAATACTCTACTAAAAAGGAGCATAATCAAGACTACCACTCACTCGGCCACGACCCAATTATAACTAACATCAGGGTTGGGAGTGAGGAATCACGGGAGTACAATGCAACTCAATATACCATGAGAAGGGCTCTACAAGTCTTTGAAATAGAGGAAATGAAATCAATTTACAAAAGAAGTCATTTCACAATTCAGATCCAATTTAATTACTCATAAAGGAGTATAATCAAGCTACGACTCACAAGTCTTTAAAATAGAGGAAATGAAATCAATTTACAAAAGAAATCATTTCACAATTCGGAATCAATTTAATTACTCATCAACCCCTCGTAATTCCTCTCAATGTTCCCTCAAATGCATGTACAGAATAATCAAGCATGGAGAATCAAGATTATAGAGGAATCTACTACAATATCAATCAATATGCTCAAGTGGAATCAATTCACACTTGGCGACATTCATGAAAATGAATTAAGGATGCTCATGGTGCAAAGTACATGACTCCCACTCACTTATCAATCTGGCACAGCCCTGATACGCCTCCAAAAATCTACAGCTGGCAGTGGGAAACTTCTTCCTCTTATTTCCTAGCTTCTTGCCCAACTGTGACATGCATTTACAATACATTTAGTTTTGTATCAAGGGCTATAATCTACGTGCCAATTATAATATAGGGAACTTTAATTGATTCAACTTCCCCATTCCCTAAATCTTTTCTTTTCTTTCTTCTTTTTCTTTTTAATTAATTAACTTACCATTTATATGTATTAGAGACTCCCTTGCATGAGTACAAGGTCCCTTTTAGCTTGATCTAGGCTTAATACCCTATTATAGCATGAAATCCCCTATTTTTCCACCCGGATGAACAGTAACCCGGACCGACAGCCGGTTACTTCATCCCGGGTTTGATCCACTTTCCAGACTCCAAATTTGATAAAATTTTTACCTAACATTCTACACTCATAGAGGATTCCAGAATAGTAATATGCATCACTATCGGAGCCGTTTGTCCCCCGAAATAATTTGCCGAAGTTGAGACTTCGACACAGTTTTTCCGTAATACCGGAAAAATTTGTCGAAATCCGATTCTTCCTCTTTTAACCACCTCTACAACCCTTATCCGACCCCTCTAGACTATATCCACCCTTTGTATAGCCTAATGTCATCAAAAGACTAGATAGGGATGGATATTTACCTTTTTCTTTTTGGAAATCGAGGTCCTTGTGTAGAGGGGAAGGAGATCTACGTTTTTCCCTTCAGCTGGAAGTGCAACCGGGATCCCTTTCCTCCTTGAATCCCCTTCCTCTTCTTCTTTCTTCTTCTTCTTCTTCTCTTTTTCTTTCTTTCTTTCCTCTGTTTCACGCCTGAGAACCCCCTCCCTCTTTCTCTCGGTTTCATTCCAAAAGCCAGCTCAAACCCTCCAATTAAATCACATCAAGATACTATTCACCCTTTGTTTAATATTATTAAATTCCCATTTTGCCCCTAACACTTCAACATATCTACCGTTATGCCATTAACTTTTGATTCCTTTCCAATTTTACCCTTACCACTTCAACACATCTACAACTATGCCATTATCTTTTCATTCCTTCCAATTTTACCCCTCATATCAATTTTAAATGACTATTCTATCCTTTTTTATATATAAAAAAAAATATTTTGGGGTTATTACATCCTCCCCCCCTTATATAAAATTCGTCCTCGAATTTAAAAGAGTAAATTACCTGTCATAGCTGCATTCGATGTCTGTGCCTCCTGTGGATTTACCGTGAACACCCTTCCTTGCCCTCTGCCTACTGAAGCTGACAGTTGAGATGGTCCAGCACTCTGCTGTGATGTTTGTGCTTGACCTCTACCTCTGCCTACAGGCTCCCTACTACTAGGCCTGTCCATCTGCACAGAAGGATAGGATGCCAAAGGCACAAACTGCTGGGTGGCACCCTGCGGGCATTCTCTGACAAAATGACCCGGCTGTCCACATCTGTAGCACACTCCCTGACCCATTCTACATCTGCCAGGGTGCTGCTTCCCACATATGCCACATACTGGCCATGATTGGAACCTAGATTCAGTTCTGGCCATAGTGACTGGAGGACGAGGTACTGATGGTAGAAAAGTATCTTGTGATTGACCTCTTCCCCTCCATTTTCTCTTACGTGGGGCAGGTGGAGCTGAGCGTACAGACTGCTCCATCGGGCCCTCCGGGAGACTTGCTCCCTCAGATCTACCTCGGCTGCTTTGCCCTTTCCCCTTACTCATTTTCCTCTGTTCTCTTTCAGCCCTTTCCTCTTTGTTTCTGATCTCCCACTGTTTTGCTTTATCAATCAGCCTAGACAAGGTGGGGACCTCTACTGCCAGTACTGCATTATAAAGCGGAGAAATCAGATCTCGTCTGAACCTTTCTATCCTGGCAGCTTCAGTGGGGATGATGTAAGGAGCATACTTCCCCAATCTAGTGAACTCACGAGCGTACTCAGATACGCTCATTCCGGGCATCTGCTTCAGCCTCTCAAACTGAAGAGCCCGATTCTGCCTCTCAGCCGGAGACAAAAACTCATCCATCACTGCTTGCCTGAACTCTTCCCAGGTTGGAGGATTCCTACTGTACAATTTGTCCTCCACTTGTCTCTGGTACCAGTCCCAAGCATCTTCCTTCATTGTAAGCCCTACAAGTTCTATAGCTCTTGCATCAGAACAGGGCAGTCTCCGTATCATCTTTTCAGTCTCCTCCAGAAATCTCTGAGGATCTTCACCTTCTTCCCCCTTAAACTCCGGGGTTCTGAGCCTCAGAAATTCCTGTACAGTAATCCCCTCATCATCTAGAGCCCGCCTGGCCAAACTTCTTGGCACAGGTACAGGAGGTGGGATGGATACTACTGACGGGGCAGGAGATTTCCCCCGAGCAATCTGCTCCCTCAGAGCCTGATTCTCCGCCAGTAACTGTTCCATCAATGTATCTCTACTTTCTACATCTCCTTGATCATCAACCCTCCGTCTATCAGCAGGAGGAGGTTTTTCTCTTTGGGGCTCGACATGTGCAGAACCCGCATCCAATGCTATATCTGGCTCCATCCTCCTTCCAGGACGAGCAGGTCCTCTCCTTGGAGGTATTCTTTATATCTCTCTAAAAAAGTCAAAAAGAGAGGATGGTCGTTACACACTGAGTCATGATATATTTTACTGAGTTGTAAATGACTCATAAAATAACATACAGAAAAATCCTATGCTCCATAGTATAATCCTATACTTAATCCTGACTCATCCTATTGCTCTGACAGGACTCTTGTTTAATCTTTGCTCTGATACCAAGCTTTGTCACGACCCCCGCCCCGTTCCCGGCGGGCCGCCGTGACGGTCCTAGGGTGCGGGTAGGCATAAGGCCACCAGCCACCACGTAGAACCCTACTACCTATCAATCATCCATAAATTCTGAAAAATTTTGGCATGATGCATGCACAAAATGATCACCTTTCCTATGGTGACCTGTCAGGATTATCTCAATACATATAACACACTACCTGTCAGAGCAGCAATCACATAATCTGTCACATAATAAACCTGGACAATATATAGCAATACATCATCTCAGGCATATAACTCATCTGCACACATATATATATACCTGCTTCCTAATCCATCCATGGTCAAACCCATATCCACAACAGGATCTATGACTGTAATTATGCACTATATACAATAGAAGGTTTATAATACACCAAAAGGTATAAACCTCTATCTACATTATACTATACTATACTATGGAGCGGCACAGCTAGCAGGCAACCACTAATCCTGCTCCTCTCTATACAATACCTGCCCTGCAATCAAAAACACCAAACTGGGGAGTGAGTATATAAATACTCAGTGAGTGGAGTAGAGAGTACTATGCACATGAGACAGAATATAATCATGGCTCGAGATGAAATCTCAAGATCAATAACAACATGAACATGAACTCAACATAGAGAATATAGAGTAAATCATCAATATCACCACAATCAATATCAACTCATCTGAAGCATATATGGAATAATCAAGTAAACATATATGCTACTCATGAATATGCTCAACAGATCATAATACTGGAACATACAAATCAGGTGTCAATATGCTGAAATCATCACTAGACAGCTGTCGGGAGGTGGGTTTTACGCCCCAGGCGAACCAGCAACAACTCCCTACTGTCACATGCATATGCAGGATAAGACACCATATCGATAATGTAAATGCTAGACAGCTGTCGGAAGGTGGGTTTTACGCCCCAGGTGAACCAGCAACAACTCCCTACTGTCACATGCATATGCAGGATAAGACACCATACTGATCATATAAATGCTGGCCAGTATCCAGAACAGAAATCCATCTCACATCTACATACTAAACGGCACCTCGCGGGAATTCTACATCCGCGGAAAGCCATACTGTACCTCGCGGGGTCTTACTATGCCCGGCGGCAAGCAGAATATAAGTCGTAGGACCGGCCGATCCTACGCCTAGGGCCGTGTCCCCCCCTAGGAAGGGACTGGGCTCCGCCCACCCAGAAGGCTACTATGTGCACAAAGGCCGATGTTCAACCCCATCGACTATAGGTGTCCTGCAAATACTGCCAAGCCATGCATAAATGCCATAATGCACTCTCCCAATACTCTACTAAAAAGGAGCATAATCAAGACTACCACTCACTCGGCCACGACCCAATTATAACTAACATCAGGGTTGGGAGTGAGGAATCACGGGAGTACAATGCAACTCAATATACCATGAGAAGGGCTCTACAAGTCTTTGAAATAGAGGAAATGAAATCAATTTACAAAAGAAGTCATTTCACAATTCAGATCCAATTTAATTACTCATAAAGGAGTATAATCAAGCTACGACTCACAAGTCTTTAAAATAGAGGAAATGAAATCAATTTACAAAAGAAATCATTTCACAATTCGGAATCAATTTAATTACTCATCAACCCCTCGTAATTCCTCTCAATGTTCCCTCAAATGCATGTACAGAATAATCAAGCATGGAGAATCAAGATTATAGAGGAATCTACTACAATATCAATCAATATGCTCAAGTGGAATCAATTCACACTTGGCGACATTCATGAAAATGAATTAAGGATGCTCATGGTGCAAAGTACATGACTCCCACTCACTTGTCAACCTGGCACAGCCCTGATACGCCTCCAAAAATCTACAGCTGGCAGTGGAAAACTTCTTCCTCTTGTTTCCTAGCTTCTTGTCCAACTGTGACATGCATTTACAATACATTTAGTTTTGTATCAAGGGCTATAATCTACGTGCCAATTATAATATAGGGAACTTTAATTGATTCAACTCCCCCATTCCCTAAATCTTTTTTTTTCTTTCTTCTTTTTCTTTTTAATTAATTAACTTACCATTTATATGTATTAGAGACTCCCTTGCATGAGTACAAGGTCCCTTTTAGCTTGATCTAGGCTTAATACCCTATTATAGCATGAAATCCCCTATTTTTCCACCCGGATGAACAGTAATCCGGACCGACAGCCTGTTACTTCATCCCGGGTTTGATCCACTTTCCAGACTCCAAATTTGATGAAATTTTTACCTAACATTCTACACTCATAGAGGATTCCAGAATAGTAATATGCATCACTATCGGAGGCCGTTTGGCCCCCGAAGTAATTTGCCGAAGTTGAGACTTCGACACAGTTTTTCCGTAATACCGGAAAAATTTGTCGAAATCCGATTCTTCCTCTTTTAACCACCTCTACAACCCTTATCCGACCCCTCTAGACTATATCCACCCTTTGTATAGCCTAATGTCATCAAAAGACTAGATAGGGATGGATATTTACCTTTTTCTTTTTGGAAATCGAGGTCCTTGTGTAGAGGGGAAGGAGATCTACGTTTTTTCCTTCAGCTGGAAGTGCAACCGGGATCCCTTTCCTCCTTGAATCCCCTTCCTCTTCTTCTTTCTTCTTCTTCTTCTTCTCTTTTTCTTTCTTTCTTTCCTCTGTTTCACGCCTGAGAACCCCCTCCCTCTTTCTCTCGGTTTCATTCCAAAAGCCAGCTCAAACCCTCCAATTAAATCACATCAAGATACTATTCACCCTTTGTTTAATATTATTAAATTCCCATTTTGCCCCTAACACTTCAACATATCTACCGTTATGCCATTAACTTTTGATTCCTTTCCAATTTTACCCTTACCACTTCAACGCATCTACAACTATGCCATTATCTTTTCATTCCTTCCAATTTTACCCCTCATATCAATTTTAAATGACTATTCTATCCTTTTTTATATATAAAAAAAAATATTTTGGGGTTATTACAGGTATGGTGGGACAATCTGTAGTAGTATGACCCGACATATCGCAGATACCACAACACTCATTTCTAAGTTCTATAGTCTTGACAGGCTCAATCTTCCTAAGCTCAATTTCTTCTACCTTCCTAGTGAGGGCTGCCATTTTAGCATGAAGATCATCCTCAGTTCTGAGGTTGTAAAGGCCTCCCTGTACAGAGCTAGTAGGCTTAGGTAAAGATTTATTGTTTCTATCCCCGTTATCCCAAAGTTGGGCAGTCTCAGCAAGGGAATCCAAATACTCCCACGCTTCATCAGGATGTTTTTCTAAAAATCTACCATTGCACATGGTCTCTACAAACTGTTTCAACTGTGGAGATAAACCTTCATAAAAGAAGCTAATGGTTCTCCAAGTTTCGAATCCGTGATGAGGGCATGAGAGAAGAAGGTCTTTAAATCTTTCCTAACATTCATAAAATGTTTCATTATCTTTTTGTTGGAAATTGCTGATATGTCTTTTCAAAAAGTTGGTCCTTTGTGTGGGGAAGAACTTCTTTAAAAATTCTCTCTGCATATCTTGCCAAGTTCTTATTGATCTAGGTCGCAAAGAGTTTAGCCATGTTTTGGCCTTATCCTTTAGAGAGAAAGAAAACAATGTCAGCTTGAGGACATCCTCGGTGACGTTTGGCACTCTAAATGTAATGCTCAATTCTTCAAAATCCTTTAAATGAAGATACGCACTCTCGGATTCTAACCCGTGAAACTTGGGCAGCAATTGAATTACCCCAGGTTTGATGTCAAAATGTCCCACATTATCAGGAAAAATTATGCATGAAGGCTGACTAGTCCTAGCCGGTTGTAGGTATTGTCTTAGAGTCATAACATGGGGTTCACGTTCTCGATCGTGGTGACTCCCCGCATCTTCATTTAGATCAGCCATGTCACAAGGTGTGAGATATTGCGAAGGAATTTCAGGGGTATGTCCTAAGGGATGATCTAAAGTTGTACGACTTAATCGACCGGTGTCGTCCCTATTCCACTTTAACATGCAAAATAATTCCCTCTCTTTTTTCTTTTTTTTTAAAAAAAAATATAAGTACCAACTAAGATACCCTAAAACGACACCCTAAAACAAAAATCTATTCACAATCAAAAATGCAACAAAACATTACACCTCAATTTCTAATATTTTTCTTAAATTTCTAGACAGCTCCTAACTGGTTTGAAGAGGACACCTAAGCCTCCAATCCGGTCTAATGAACCGAGTTGACCAGGTAAGCTCCCAGGTAAGTGGAGGGGTCACGATGCGTTCGCAAAGGTCCCACTTAAAACCCACTTGCCTCGAACAGATGAACTGTCTCCCTTATAGGGACAAAACTTGCCTAGACATCAACTAAGCCACCGAGCAAAATTGGTGCAACTTTCGGTGGTCTTCGTCCTATTGAGCTCGAATGTCCTTAGGGGCCAACGTCTAGTTGATTTTAGTTAAGCTTGGGACATTTATGCACTGGGGTGATTTTTGGGCTAAGGACGAGTGATGAAATCCCGACCTTATCTTTTTAAATAGGTTCAGCCCTTAGAATATTTTATGTTGATGCCTTATACTATATGCAACAATCAAGAGATTTTTTTTTTTAATGTTTTATGACATGACATTAAATTTCATTGAATAGGTGATCAAGCAAATTATTTATTTTTTTTTAAATTTTATGAGTTGACGTTTGAAATTTGAATTCTGAAATTTGAAATTTGAAATTTGAAATTTTAGGTTTTTCCTCTTTTTTTTAATTTTTGAATAATCACCCTTGATCTTTTCTTAAATTTTTTTTTTCTTAAATTTTTAATTAGCACCAAGGGTTAATGAGATATGATAACGATAAAATTCTGATTCAAAAAAAATAAATAAATAAATACAGAAAATTTAAAGTAGAAAGCAGCAAAGTTTCGTATTAATCTGATGGTCTTACAAATATCAGAATGTCAATCAGACCGTTCAGATTATCTAACAATGTGTCTTGCACTAGCTGACCAAATTTAAGTCAAATCAGACGGCTAATTTCTATGATATCAGAGTTTGATGCAAACTGTGCAGGGAATTAAAAATAGTAGTAAAGATGCAATTTTTTTTTTCAAAAGAAAAATACTAACTACTAAGGTAAAAATTAAATCTAAAATTATACTAATAACTCAGCCGTTCCCCGGCAACGGCGCCAAAAACTTGGTGCTTTTGAAAAACTGTTCTCCCAAGTGCAGGAGAATCGCACAAGCAGTATAACTCGAAAGTCCGAGGTCGATTCCTCAGGGAACGAAATATGGATTATTAGCGTAATTTCAGATTTAATTAATACAATAAACTTGTGGATTAAGATGATGTTTTGCAAATAGAAAATAAATCAATAAATAGAGAATCGAAGTTAGGATAGATTAAGATGGTGCAGGGATCCAGAATCTCCTTTGATAATATCAAATTCTTGCGATAAATTCTATGATTCTTTTGTTTTCTTTAAGAATTATAAGCAGAAAATTTAATTATGGAGTATGTTCTTGATAACATGAATTCTTTTGTTAAGCATTCAACGTGCCTTATAACGTCAACGATGAATCAAATAATCGAGGAAGACATGTATCAATAAGCATAAATCATAAAAGAATTTTCAACATATAAGAATCATGGCATAATCAAAAGATAAATCGTATAAAGCAAAGGATTAGAATTTACATCATGAATTTGGTACACCAAATGATCTCCCTTCACCCATCACCTAGGATATCAGCCCTCCATCAAAGAGATAAGCCTCCTCATATTTTTTTTTTCTATTTCTCTCTTTTTTTTATTTTCGGAAACAGGGCATACCCTGTTTCCCTCTCTTTCTTCCTCTGTTTTCACTCTTCTTTTCTCTTCGGATGCCGGCCCCCCCTCCCAGCCGAGAAGGCCCTCTTCATATAGATCGCCCCGGAGCCCATGGACAAGTTAGGATTCCCCTGATCGCACGTGGAGAGGAGGTGACAACGGAGTGAATCCGGCGCTGATGGGTGCGAAGCTTCACGGAATGCTGTGGAGGAGATTGAGGGCGTATCACGGCAGATGGCTGAGAGCACGGGAGAAGCGGACACGGTGGAGACGGGATGCTGGGAGGCTTCACAGGCTCGGGCACTGGAGCTGATCGCGGGCATGGGAGCGTTGATCGCGGGATGATTACGGGGTAGCTGGGACGCGTTGCAGATCTGGTTGTGCGAGAGGAGCGGACGGCCGGGAAGAAGCTGGGCGGTGGCAGACGGCCGGGCGGTGATCGCGGGCTTGCGGGAGCTGTGGATGCTGGGAAGAGGCGCACGCGGAGGGAGGTGGAAGCACAAAAACATCACGGACGGCTGGGGAAGGGAACGCCCGATTTGGAAAGTTTTTGGAATTTTTCCCCAACTACACGTGATCTTTCTTTATTTTGATCCCCAATGTGCTCTAGAAGCTGTGGCATGTAGACATGTGTAGCTCCGGTGCAAGTATACTCAATGAATGGTGAATTCGATCAGACCATGACGGGGTTGGGCATACGCGGTCTGAGTTATGCATCTGTCTAAGCCCAATCTGTACTGAATACGTATTTTGGCCTCGATTTACGATCACCTATACTTAACAAAAATATAATATTAATCTAGTGAGATTATCATTATCTTGTTAGCGATAATACTAATTTATGTGGTATGTAGATCGCACTTTTGTGCTCTCATCACTTCTCCTCCATTATTTGATTTAGCAGAGGCCGGGAGGGAGAGGGAGAGGGAGAGGGAGAGGTGGGGGTCCTCCGTTGTTTGATTTAGCAGAGGCTGGGAGGGAGAGGGAGAGGGAGAGGGAGAGGTGGGGGTCCTCCGTTGTTTGATTTAGCAGAGGCCAGGAGGGAGAGGGAGAGGGAGAGGGAGAGGGAGAGGTGGGGGTCGTTGGGGGGCTTCTCATCCTTCACCGCCGCCGCAGCCACCGCAGCGACCGCGGAGGGCTTCTCCTCCTTCGCCGCCTCCTTCGCCGCCGCCGCAGCCACCGCAGGCTTCTCCTCCTTCGCAGCCACCGCAGCCACCGCGGCCACCGCAGGGCTTCTCATCCTTCGCCGCCGCCGCCGCCGCAGGGAAAGACCAGGTCCATTCCGGTCAGGCCGGCAGGGAGAGAGAGCGAGGAGGCGAAGGGGATTTGGGGCGAGGGCCTTTTCTTGGGCCGGCAGGGAAAGAGAGCGACGAGGGATTTGGGGACAATAGTTTTGTTTTGGGTGGAGAGAAAGAGAGGGGAGGGATTTGGTTGGCTTTCATCCCTTCACTTTTTTGGCTTTGGTCTTGGTTTTCCTTCCCTCACGTCACTCCTGATCCAGATGGGCCATCGGGAAGAAAGACAGGGGGATTGGAGATGGCTTCTTAGAGGGTGAGATTCTTTTAATTGTTTGGGTTGGATGGTTGCCGTGCTGTGATGTAGCTTGGGTATCGATTCCTTTAATTGTTTGGGTTGGATGGTTGCCGTGCTGTGATGTAGCTTGGGTATTGAAGGGGAGATGGGAGATGGGAGATGGGAGATGGGAGATGGTGGGATGGGATTTCTTTTAAACTAATTATTTTTCCATTCTTCTATTCGAGGATTATATTAAACTGAAGAGGCTTCTTGTCTATCTTTGTTAGATTCATGCATCTTTATTGAAATAGTATACTTGACAACTATCTATTTTCATATCATTTTTTTAACTATTTTATACTTATTAAAATTTATTATTATTATAATAATAATAAAAAAAAGAAAAGGCCCCATTCACTGAATTTGTCTTAGACCCCCAAATGTATTGGGCCGCCCCTGGTTTTCTGCTGCAATTTTTTTTGCAGGGTACAAAAATAAATCTATAGACTAATCAATCTAACTTGATGAAGTACTTTGTAGGTCAGTCAAAATGAACAAGAGTTGGATGACAATAAAAAATAGAATGAAGAGTAAAGAATATAGAGAAGGGGTGAAGTCCTTTATTGAATTTGTGGTGGCAAATTTAGGCTCAGCAAATGATATTTGGTGTCCTTGTGTCGAGTGCATGAATGACAAAAAACAAAGCATTCAAGTTGTCAAGATTCATTTGATGTTGAAAGGAATCTCGCCTTCTTACAAGACTTGGGTGCAACATGGAGAATCTGTTCACGTGCATCAATCTTGTGTTTCAAATGATGCTAACTATGATAATGGTGGAGGTGTTGAGGATAGAATGGCTGGGGATGGCACCGATGATAGGGACGAATTGTCTAATATGCTGGAAGCTGTTTACATGGGCGCTTTCATGAATGACAATATTGATGAATTGCCTAATAACTTGGGGAGGGAGGATGCACAGAATTTTGATAAGTTGTTCGATAATGCTCAACGACCCGTTTATCCTGGTTGCAAAACTTTTA
This sequence comes from Phoenix dactylifera, assembly GCF_051530095.1. Taxonomy (NCBI): domain Eukaryota; kingdom Viridiplantae; phylum Streptophyta; class Magnoliopsida; order Arecales; family Arecaceae; genus Phoenix; species Phoenix dactylifera. Next base: position 31,412,759 of record NC_143193.1, on the reverse strand, counting down.
CAGTATTATCATTTGTTATTAAGATGCTTCATATTAAGGTGTACAACCAGTGGAGCAATTCCTCTTTTGACCTAACAGTTATTGGAGACACATAGACGATGAGCGTACAACTCTTGTACAATGCTTCGTAAGCATATTGAGCTAACCTAGTCTCTAAGTCATAAGGATCTCACCTAACAGTTATTGGACCCGTTCCTTGGTTAAGTCAGACCCACCATATATCCCGCAAAAATAAAGTTATGATTGGATCCTCACCTAACAGTTATTGGAGCCCAACCCCATCTTTACCCCACAATATCTCATGTTAATAGAAAGGTCCAATCCCCTGATGCAACTAGCCCACTGTATCCAGCCGAGACTAATTAACGCCGGAAAGATCTTAGCAACTCTACTACGGTGGAAGACCAATCAACTTAATATTAGATAATCAGATCTTAGTGATTCCAACTTTGAGCTTTCCATAAAAGGTAATCGATCAATTGGCCAGATAAGCAGGTCCTAATTAAGTAACCACCTTTAAGCTTTTCTAGACACCAATTAGATCAATTAATCAAAAATGGCTAGCTTAATGTATCGTTCACTCTCGATTGATTTAAGAAGATTTTAAGTCTCTTGGGATTTACATCTAATATAACCATCCACCCTATACCATATGTCATTCGATTTACATCTTATGTAAATGTTACATTGATTCAGGTTTACATCCAATGTAATTATGAAACCCTTTCATATATTATGTAATTACATCTTATGTAAATGACATAATTGTTTCAGTTTACATCTTATGTAAATGTCCTATTGTTTAAGTATTTTATTTACAACTCATACAAATAAATTTTGTTTAACTAATATATACATCTCATGCATACATTGTTTTAAACATAACCTTAAACAAGTATGAACATTATGATTACCACATGCTCCCTAGAACCATGGCTCTGATACCACTACTGAGTTACGTCCCGTTCGATGCGACGTTCGCAGCGAAATTCGAACGGAACGTCGTTCATCAAATGAACGCGCCTCGGATCGTAGAATTTAAAATTTTTTCTGGATCCAAATCCAGAAGATCTTTGAACTCATTAGGAAGGAAAAATAGGATATGAGGAGGGTTGATTAAGATTCATAAAAATGAAACAAAAATCAGAAGTTATAAATTTGAAGATCTCATCTTCAAAAATATTGTAGGTGTAGAACACCGCAGCTTGATGATCTTTCTAGGTTCTTGGTTAAGCCGCACATGTGTCCGGCCTCTACAGATATCCACACGAGGATCTAATCATCCGAGATAGGGTCTTACCGGAGTGCTAGCTCCTTGCAAAGATCTCTCATGACTATCATAATATTGGAAGATAAAAATCTGCAGGATACCTCTTTGAAGAAGAACGCTTTCTTCTTCAACCTTGCTCGCAATTAAGGAAGAGAAGGAGGTAGCTTTGCACGTGGATCTTCCTAGCCTTGCTCCCGTGGAAGAAAAGGAAGAAGAGATCCTTTTGCTGCCGTGGAGAAGGTGGAAGAAGAGGGCTTGAGGCATGATGGAAGAACTCCTTCTTCCTTAGCGTCGTGTGGTATCTCTTGTCTCCTTTTCTTCTAACGCCACCAACGCATTGGAGGAGGAAGAAGATGGACTCTCTTGCTGCCGTGGAGAGGAAGAGGATGGACTCCTCTTGTTGCCGTGGAAGGCAGAAGAGAGGAGAAAGGGAGGCGTGGGGAGGAAGAGGAGAGAATTGCTTCATGATGTCTCCCTTGCTACCCTTTTATAGATTGGGTTTAGGGCTTCTCCTAATCTTATTAGGAGTATGGGATAATAACTCACCCTTGAATTAATGCCAAGTGTCCAATCCTTGTGCTTATGGCACCATCAAATAGATGCATGACATGTGTCCACTTAATCAATTTCCTAATCACATTAGGTTTTGATCAATTTTCTAGATAAGCCTAATTCCTAATCAAATTAGGACTTAGGCAATTCCTAATCATATTAGGATAATTAATTTGGGAGCATGCATCCTACGACGCCATGTGGACTTTAAAGTTTGCGTAGTGTGAACACGACTTAAGTCATATTCAACCTACGACGACATGTGGACTTTAAAATCCGCACAAATCATGGTTTATTCAAATTGACCCAATCATGAACCCGAATCAATTTGGGTCGAACCCAATTTGATTTGGCTCATTAAATCAGCCCAATTGCAATCCAATTGCAATCAATTCCACTTAATTCTTCTTCCATTAACTCACTAATACTTAGTGGGTTAATTCAATCACCAATCATATTGATGATTGATTTCTATTGTGATTCCAAATCACAATTATGATAGTCTGACTAATTAAATTCTCTATGTGTGTGACCCCGTAGGTTCTATTCTGACTGGTAGTGAGACATATTGAGATCTCCATCTCAATATCACTAAAACTCCTTTCAGTGGACTGAAACGATTTCAGTTCTACTCTCAAGGTTCACTAATCACTAAGTGAATGCCTTCAACTCTCACAATCCACTAGTGACACCTAGCAGTATGTGGTAGCAACCCAGCATAATGGAATGTCTGAACCTCTAGGTGTAGTTAGCGTATGATACAGTCCCTCTATCATGGATCCCGACGTGACGGAGGTTATGGATATCTCATCAAACCCCATCGTCCGTCATATATCAAATTTATACGACTTCTGTTGCCCAAGGTGACAACCCAAGAGGGGGGGTGAATTGGGTTTTCTAAAAATTATGTTCCCTAATTTTTACTTTGAATAGAATGCAGCGGAATAATAAGATGTTATTTACTTAAGCTCTAGGCAATTACAAGTAAAGCAGTGGAAAATTAAGCTAGAGCAATTATACTATGGCTTTAGGGTGCAATTGATCTAAAATTAACTTTTAGTTGTATGATCAATTTTAATCTGTGTATGGTAAGAATGGAGTGGAAGCTAAGCAAATTCTAAACAATCACTTATAACTCTATAGAAAATAAAGCTAGAGATATTACACAATCAAGCATGAATGTAAGGCATGAAATACAAGAGATAAGGCATCACAAACACAAAGATGTATAGTGGTTCGGTGCACCCCAGCACCTACATCCACTCCCCAAGACCTCTTGAGAATTTCACTATAATCCCTCAGATTACAGTCGGTTGTTTTACAAGCTCACAACCCAACTTGTTGTTTTGCGAGATCACAACGAACTCGGTCGGTTTTCACAGGCTTACCGACTAGAACCAACCGATTGTTTTCACGGGCTCACAATCCAACCCAGTTGGTTTTTCCAAAGGCTCACCAACCACAATCTTACAACGATTGTTTTCCGGATTTACAATCAATCTAGTTGGTTTTCCCAAAGGCTCACCAACCACAACCTTACAAAGTTGGTTTTTCCTTTGGCTCACCAACAAACCTTAACCCCTTAATTCAATCTCTTGATTGAATCAAGTTACAAGATAATAGAGCAAGAGTTTAAATCAAATACAAGCTTCTCAAATAAGCAAATATAGCAAATATAAATAAGTAAAGTAAAGAGATGAAGCCCTCAAACAAATTTGTAGATGGAGGAACTCGGCTTCTCCTTTACTTGACCCTCTTCTGATTTTGCACGAAGTAGAGGATCACCGAGGCAGCACACGGATGGAGAGGAAGCTTTGGGATTCACTTGGATGCTCTTCTTCTCTCTATTTTACTTTGAATGGCCCTTTTGTGCTTATGGGAGATTTTCCTTGTAATCTCTTTGAAATCTCTTCCCTAAATGTTCTCTCCCACTTCCATACTCTCTTTCCTAACTCTCCTCTTGATTTTATAGCTTTAGAGGGAGTGCAAATAAAAATCTAGCCGTTAGAGACAAAAATAGAGCCGTTGGAATCAAGAAAAAACTAGCCGTTATGCCTCCCAGCGTGCTCGAGTCGACTCGGCTGAAGTAGGAGTCGACTCGGCTAAAACAGGAGTTGATCTGTGAATAGTAGTCTGCCGGCATTGTAGCTGGGAGTCGGCTCCGCACTGTAGCGCTGAAGTTGGAGTCGGCTCGAGATCACTGTAGCGCTGAAAATCAACTCTCTGTCTTTTTGTTTGTTCTCAGTCGGAGTCGACTCGTAGAGTATCGGAGTCGACTCGAGCACTGTTTCTTGAAACTCTAGAGTGCCAGAGTCGACTCTAAACTTCCCGGACTCGACTCGAGGACTATTCTTTTGAATCTTTCTTTGAATTTGCTCCTCCAACTTAAATCCTTTGAACTTGAAACTTGGGCCAATAAATTGTAGCTTTCTTCTAACTTTTCTTGAGAGTTTTTGAGGCCTTCTTGTATTTTTCCAACTTGCTATGTTCCTTGCAAAATAAATTATCTTTCTTCTTGCAACACAAACATTAGTAATTATACTTAAAGGTTTTGTGATCATCAAAATCAATCTTTAACTCAATCTTTGGATCATCAGTCTCCCCCTTTTTGATGATGACAAAACTTGTAGTATGTGCAATATAAAATATATTGTGTTCTAGGACTAATGCATAGCTAAGTTGCATGAAGTAGAAAACATATATATTTAAAACATATTTCATGATAATGCTTTAGATTTAATCAGTTTAACACAATCAACATATTTCAATTTAAGCTGATTTGTATTCAATTCAAAACATAAAGCATTATAAGCATATACTTAGAGATTTCTCCCCCTTTTTGACAACATCAAAAAGGTTGCAAGATAATGAAACATTAAGCACAAAGATAAGAATACTCAAATATTTCTTTTTCTTTTTGTACTCTGATTTGCATGTCAAATTATTGCAAGAATATGAATCATATAACTCAAGGCAATAATGTTAGAAAAAGATTAATGAGCATAGATCAGAGCCAATTATAATGAGAACACATCGAATGTGGTTCCAAAGATAGTTTTCAAATCAAGTGTAGGTGGAAATTTTCTCAAGTTAATTCAAGAAGTACCAAGAATGATATTCAAAGAAAGCACGAATGAAAATCTAATCATTCTTAATAATAAGTATGAAAGCTTGTTCATTTAAGATCTTTTGCCCAATATATGAAGTATTTTAGCAGCATGAGAGCAATTGAACTAATTTTCTTTTTGGAGTATAATAGCAATATATTAAGTATGATTTCAAAGTTCTTTTATTCCTTTAAAAATAAGTACATTTTGATACATATAATAATGAATTGGCACAAAATTGAAGTTCTAAAGAGCAAGCCAATAAGAACTCAGTAGTGAATTCCAAAATAGATTTTCTAAGAGATACTCAATGAAGTTCAACATTATTCTCCCCCTTTTTCATTAAGCTAGAGGCTCTTAAGATCAACTGTTTGAATTGCAATTAGGATCACTTCTTATTCAGTGTTCTTTCTCTCTCCTTTAGTTATGGATTTATGCGATTAAGTTCCATAAGATCTCTCCTTCTGAAATTTTCTTTCTCCCCCTCAATTGATCATTTCATTTAAGAGTTTAGAATTCAATAAAGTTGTCAATCTCAAAAATATATTTTCTATAAGTTTCAGCTTATTTTCATAAGACTCAATGTTTGAGATAAGACAACCTTTATAGAACTCATCTCAAGGTATAAACTTATTATATAATTAAAGCAAGTCTTGCAATATAAGGAGGTTCATCAAAATCAATCCATAAAAAATCAAGGTATGCATCAAATTAAAGTAACTTTAGGATAAGATACTGAATATCTAAAGCTCCCCCTCAAAAGATGCATTCTTCTTTAATCATTCTTTTCTTTTGTTGAATTTCAGATTTTAATGATAAACGTGGATAAAACTGAAACTTTATGATATCAAGAATGTAGAGTGATCTAGAATTATTCAAAATTTATAGCAATCACTCTTTTTAATCTTTCAAGAACAAGTTATGCTTCCTCTTAATCTTTAAGAAAATGTACTGAAATATTAATCAGAAAATGATTCATTTGAAGCTCAAATTCTTTCAAAAGCATTTACATTTTCTTTCTTTTAAGAATCATTTGAGTGAGCTGAAATGTTTCTAGACTTAAGATCATTCACTCTCTTAATAATATATATATATATATTGATGGAAGTCTTTAATAATGTAGGAGAGAAAACATATAGATGATCATGGAAGTAGATATATTTATAGAACTCAATTTCTTAATCATAGTTTTTCAGCAATGTATACATGAAGCACAATAAATCTTTTTAATATCAAAATAAAATCATATATTTAAAAATATTTGTTTGCAATTAAGATCATTGAAAGACACATCATTTAGACCAATATTAGTACACTTTAAGGATAAGAAAAGATATGTTTCGGATGCGTATCGAGACAATCAACCAAGGCGTCAAAATTAATTCTGTTTTTCTTATATTAAAATTTTTATTTAGAAATCATATTGAGTTATTCTCCTGAATGACGTGATCATTGAAGCATATAACTAAGGTTACAAAGATGTAACGATATAAGCATTTTTAAGTTAAGTTTAAGCTTTTATACAAAATCAGTTTCTGAATTTTCATAAGAATTTCCAAGAAGGCTTTCACAATTATAATTTGAGATATGTATCTTCTACATTGTAGCTCATCTTAAATTACTAAGATTGAAAACACATACTTCAATAACATTCGAGCACTTTCAGAATCTTTGTATTTAATATTGAGTTTCGATACAAAATAAAGAATATTTTAACAAGTATTAGGACATTATGTATCAAAGTTAGGCAAGTAAAAAGATAGATCAAGATCAATTCATTTTGCCCAAATAGAAATATCCTTCTCTTCTTCTTTTTGTAAATCTATTTAACTTTCAAAGATAATCGTGAATGATAAAACTGAAATTTCTTTTTAATATTACTTATAAAAAAAAACTTTATGTAGTATTTTAAACATTCAATCAAATTGTCCAAGCATGGAGCATTACAAAATATTGAGAATCCATAATTTAAAGCATCATGCCATATGCAAAATATATTATGTGTTAAGTCATGCATTAGAATATTAAGAGTAAGCATGTCAAGGATCAAAATAAACTCCCCCTATTTAATTATAATCTTGCACTGGTTTCATCCTTAAGGTGTGTTTCCAAGTGACTAAAAATTTGAATTAATTCTTCTTATATATTTTCATTTACTTTGTCTTTCATTTTTACTTTCTTATGCTCTATACTCTATTTGCTCCCTATCCGGTGGAGTTGGAAGGGGCACGAGGTACTACCACTAGCCTCCCTCTTGTGCCGTCCCTAATATATCCTACACCGAATAGTTGGGTCAAATAGTGCCGGGTACTACCACTAGCCTCCCCATTGGCACCATTCCTATGATGAGCAATATAGAAATGTTAAAATGTTTACTTCAAACTCTCCCTGTTTAAGTGTAGTTAATTACGGATTTTATCCCTTCCAAATGTGCCGAATATATTATGCTTGTTTTGCTTTTCCTTAAGATTGGAGTATTTGCCTTTGCTTAGATTTTACATCTCTTGAATAATATCCATTTTCTTTTCTTTATCTCTCTCTCTCTTTTTGTTATTCTCAAGTAATTTATATGAAAGAGCAGAATAAAGAAATAATCTTATGTATCATATAGATGTATATCATGCAAACAATTTTTTCATTGTGCTCAAGGATTCATAATTTCTCACAAGTTATTTTAAATCAAAATTTTAAGCATAAACTTGTGTATTTCATGGTTATGACATAGGCAAAGATATATTTTAGTTTGGGCAAACCATGAAACAATTTCTAAAGGTATAAGTCAATCAATATATATATATAGACATGATATCAAAAATTAATAATTAAAGACCTTAATCATGCCATAATAAGATTTAAGTTATTGACTTTGCTCAATTAATTTATGAGAGAGGTATCTAGAATTACCAATTCATTCTGCATTCTTCAGTCAAATACCTACTAGATTTCTTATGTACGAACTTTTGGCTGAAGAAGGTCCTCTCTCTTGTTTGCATGTGAATGTTTATTGTATCTTACATGGAGATATCCTTCAAGTTGAAATCTCTCATTTTCTTGCTCAAGGATCCTGCATTATTAACAAACTCCTTTTCTTTCTTGAAAGAAGGTCATTAGTTTCTTCAAGATACAAAACATTCATCCAACATATTTTTTAACTAGATGACTCAATATAAGATATGACAATAGTTGCATGTTGAGTCACTTTACTCAAGAGATTGCTTAAATATAAGCAAGCACATATCACTTGAACTAAAGAGATAGTTTCATTAATCAAGATGGTTCAAGGACAAGCATGTGAGGCAATAGAAAGATTCATCAAGATCAAATCAATTTCTTATTTCCAAAATCAATTTAGTTTAGATTCTATTTGCTTAAGATAATTATCAATAAGACATGTTAGCTAAGTTTTAATCAACTTATCTTAAACGGTTGTTTCTATCAAAATTCAGATTATGATTTATTTGTTATCAATAAAATATGATTCATTAAAGTTAGATTGAAATCTTGCACAAGGGCACATGATGAGCATACAATCTGGTCTACTAGCTGTATGATAAAATGATTATTCTATCATGCTTCAATACAGCTTTAAAACAATAGATCTACTTTGCTCATCCTTTTCAAATTCTACAAGATGGGGTCATAGACATACCTTCTTCATGCCAATCTTCTATAAGAGTTTTCTTGTGGACTAACTTTGGTCAATGAAGATCCCCTTTCTTGTTTGGCTTAATTTGGAGTTCGAAAGAAAATGTTAATTCATTTATCATACATATTTCAAACTCACCTTGCATGAGTTTAGTAAAATCTTCATATAAATCTCCATTAGTAGAACCAAAAATGATGTCATCAATATATACTTTGAGCAAGTAAGATATCACAAATTCTTCTTTTTGATGCATAGATTTATCACTATTACTTTCTATCAAAAAGGTTGCTTAAGCTTTTATATCATGCTTTTGATGCTTGTTTCAAATCATATATTGCTTTATCATATTTGTAATGAGTGTTTTCAAATATGGTGGTTAATTAACATATATTTTTTTTAATAAAGTAAGCACATAGGAGTCCATTCTACACACTCATTTGATAGAATATAAAGCTCATAAAGCAAGCAAATGATAATGTTGATCTTTACTTCTAATCATGCAAGAATTTCATCAAGATCTATTTCATCTTTTCTTGATTTAGTCTTTTAGTAGTCATCAATTTTTCTTCATTAAGTGCATTTCTGAAAAATTCAATTTGGTTCTAATTATTAACATGTTTTCACATTGTTATATGTAAAAGATTAACCATATACATATATAATTTGATTTTAGTATCTTGATAATAAATCATTAGTCTCATAAAGAATAAAATGAATTGATATTTCTGCAACTAAAATTTTTTCATTGAATATTCTATATGCATTGCTTGATGAATGATATCCAAGGACAGACATATCTATCAGATTTGGCATTACTTTCAAGAAACCATATCAAGTATAACATATACTACTGATAAATATGAAAGATATGCAATAGTTCATTTTCTATTTTTCAGAAGATCAAAAGGAGTTTTTATCAAAAATAGATCTAATATAAATCATATGTATGACAAGCAGTGATGATAGCTTTTAAAAATCATTTAAGTAGATGACTATCATACACAATTGTCTTTTTCATTTCTTCAAGAATTCTATTAATCCTAATTTACTTATGGTGTCCTTGGTGCTGAAACAATTGTATTCAATATTATTTTCTATGCACAACTTAATAAAAATTGGTTTTCAAGACTATCCCATGATACTTCTTTATTTTCATAGTTTGCAAACTTTTTTCATTTGAACCCTTTTTGTGAGTTTGTGCCAATGCAGAAAATATTTCAATTTACGTGCCAAGAACAAAGCCAGTGTAAGCTTTTGAAAACTTAGTATTGGAAACAACATCATTAGATTTAGAAATTGATTTTTGTTTGTTTCCTTAGTTAACATGCATAGCAAACTTTGACCTTTCAGAAGATAATCTAAGTAAGCCAATGGCAAGGTCTTTTGAGATTAAGTACATACTAGCATGAGTTGATTTTATATGCCAAAGATGGTTTCTTTAATCTTGGTATCCATAGTGCATATATTCAAAAGCACACCAAGTACACATTATCATATCTATGATCAATAAACAATAATGCCATGGATAAAAACTCTCAATCAAGCATATAGAGAATTCATAGAGTTATTCTTAATAAATTGATTAATCATTTAGCAACTTATCCAATAGTGAGTAAAGTATACTATAGAATGAAGTGATTTGATTATATTTCCAAAAGTATTTTCTATATCACAAAATTGATCAATACTTGCAATTCATATTTTAATCAAATACTAAACAAAAAATAATAATGAGATGCAAGGATTACCGATTTCATTATTATTATTATTATTTATTTAAAATTACTTTTCATAAGTATGTTTTAAGTTTCATTTTTTGACGTGTGTCTAGAACACTCATTTGTATGAATCTATTTGTTCCATGGGTATCTTGGCACATCTATGTCTATATTTTCATTTTGGGTACCCAAGCCTGCTTGAGTCCTTGAGAGTTAGGACATATGGTTCCTTTTGGAATCCAGATTTGTTTAATTTTAATAACTTTAACACTTGATTTAATTATGTTAGAACGATAGGTAAAGTTGTTATGCCCATTCTTTTCATGTTTGAAATAAGTTATTCTTTTTGATGATTTGCTTGACAAATTCAAAACATTTTTCTTTAGGGATTCATTGCTAAGTGAAGGAGTTAAGCCAAATTTTGATTTATCAAAATCAGCATGTTGGCTTTCAAACATCATTTTTAATCTTTCTGAACTTACAGTAAACTTGTTAATAAGAGATTTCAGTTGGTCAACTTCTTTACTCAAGTTTTGGTTTGTTTTCATTAAGCTATGATTTTTCTGAATCAATTCTTCTGAATTTAACCTTAAGCTTTTATTTTCAGAATTTAGTTTGTCTTGTATTTCAGCAATAAAATTTCTTTCTTTTGAAATTTGCAAATTTAGCTTTTTAAGATTTTTATTTTTCATAGTTAATTTTCTACATTCACCATACAAATCATGAAAAGCATTTAAAAGTTCATCATAAGAAAATTCTTCTTGAAAATTATTTGATGTAAGAGTAGATTCAGATTTTACCTTATCTTCTTGTGCCATAAAGCAAAAGTTAGTTACCTCTTGTAGTTCTTTGGAGCTAATATCATCATTGTTGCTCCTAGCTTTCATTTCCTTGCTTGACTCTTCCTTGGTCAAAACATTCTTCCTTTTTATTTCTTTCTTTCTTTCTTCTTGCTTCCTCTTCTTCTTTGTCTTTAGGAAGCTTTTTAATCTTTTTGTTGTTCTTTTTTCCTCGAGTCGACTCGGGTTTACTTGGAGTCGACTCGACTGACTTGAGAGTCGACTCGAGATCTTCGGGAGACGTCTCGTTCTCAGAGGCCTAAAAGATGATTCTCTGTCTTTTGAACTGTTCTGCCTCGGAGTCGACTCGGGCCTTGTCGGAGTCGACTCGGTTAACTTGAGGGTCGACTCTGAAATACTTGGAGTCGACTCGTTCACAGGATCTCCAAAACTAAGTCTCTGTTTTTCTCTAGGAGTCGACTCGGACAACCTGGGAGTCGACTCGGTTGAGGTGGGAGATTCAACACCTTTTTCTGCAGTCTCATTGTTAGTATATAATTGAAGCACATGTGAGCTAATTTGAGATTTATCATAAATATTTTCTAAAGTATCCCAGATCTCCTTAGCAGATAAGCATGCAGAAATTTCATTAAACTTCGTTTCATGAATAGCACAATATAATATGTTCATAGCATTAGCATTCAATTGTGCTAAGTCCTTTTCATTAATAGTTTGAGACAGTGTGTGAAGGTCATTTATTATGATTTTCTATAAATAATAGTTTTGTGATTGAATAAAAATGCGCATGCGTGCTTTCCAATATGTGTAGTTTATGCCATTAAACAGTGGAGGTCTATCAATTAACTGTCCCTCTCCTAGAAAACTATCTATTTGAGTTGTCATGATCTTTGGCTCTTGATCGCGAGATCAACAATTAATCTTGAGCACCTGCTCTGATACCACTTGTTGCCCAAGGTGACAACCCAAGAGGGGGGGTGAATTGGGTTTTCTAAAAATTATGTTCCCTAATTTTTACTTTGAATAGAATGCAGCGGAATAATAAGATGTTATTTACTTAAGCTCTAGGCAATTACAAGTAAAGCAGTGGAAAATTAAGCTAGAGCAATTATACTATGGCTTTAGGGTGCAATTGATCTAAAATTAACTTTTAGTTGTATGATCAATTTTAATCTATGTGTATGGTAAGAATGGAGTGGAAGCTAAGCAAATTCTAAACAATCACTTATAACTCTATAGAAAACAAAGCTAGAGATATTACACAATCAAGCATGAATGTAAGGCATGAAATACAAGAGATAAGGCATCACAAACACAAAGATGTATAGTGGTTCGGTGCACCCCAGCACCTACATCCACTCCCCAAGACCTCTTGGGAATTTCACTATAATCCCTCAGATTACAGTCGGTTGTTTTACAAGCTCACAACCCAACTTGTTTTTTGCGAGATCACAACGAACTCGGTCGGTTTTCACAGGCTCACCGACTAGAACCAACCGATTGTTTTCACGGGCTCACAATCCAACCCAGTTGGTTTTCCCAAAGGCTCACCAACCACAACCTTACAACGATTGTTTTCCGGGTTTACAATCAACCCAGTTGGTTTTCCCAAAGGCTCACCAACCACAACCTTACAAAGTTGGTTTTTCCTTTGGCTCACCAACAAACCTTAACCCCTTGATTCAATCTCTTGATTGAATCAAGTTACAAGATAATAGAGCAAGAGTTTAAATCAAATACAAGCTTCTCAAATAAGCAAATATAGCAAATATAAATAAGTAAAGTAAAGAGATGAAGCCCTCAAACAAATTTGTAGATGGAGGAACTCGGCTTCTTCTTTACTTGACCCTCTTCTGATTTTGCACGAAGTAGAGGATCACCGAGGCAGCACACGGATGGAGAGGAAGCTTTGGGATTCACTTGGATGCTCTTCTTCTCTCTATTTTACTTTGAATGGCCCTTTTGTGCTTATGGGAGATTTCTCTTGTAATCTCTTTGAAATCTCTTCCCTAAATGTTCTCTCCCACTTCCATACTCTCTTTCCTAGCTCTCCTCTTGATTTTATAGCTTTAGAGGGAGTGTAAACAAAAATCTAGCTGTTAGAGACAAAAATAGAGCCGTTGGAATCAAGAAAAAACTAGCCGTTATGCCTCCCAGCGTGCTCGAGTCGACTCAGCTGAAGTAGGAGTCGACTCGGCTGAAACAGGAGTCGATCTGTGAATAGTAGTCTGCCGGCACTGTAGCTGGGAGTCGGCTCCACACTGTAGCGCTGAAGTTGGAGTCGGCTCGAGATCACTGTAGCGCTGAAAATCAACTCTCTGTCTTTTTGTTTGTTCTCAGTCGGAGTCGACTCGTAGAGTATCGGAGTCGACTCGAGCACTGTTTCTTGAAACTCTAGAGTGCCAGAGTCGACTCTAAACTTTCCGGACTCGACTCGAGGACTATTCTTTTGAATCTTTCTTTGAATTTGCTCCTCCAACTTAAATCCTTTGAACTTGAAACTTGGTCCAATAAATTGTAGCTTTCTTCTAACTTTTCTTGAGAGCTTTTGAGGCCTTCTTGTATTTTTTTAACTTGCTATGTTCCTTGCAAAATAAATTATCTTTCTTCTTGCAACACAAACATTAGTAATTATACTTAAAGGTTTTGTGATCATCAAAATCAATCTTTAACTCAATCTTTGGATCATCAACTTCCAGTTCGAGATATGGAAAACTCTTTTTCCAAAATATCTAGCCATGAATTTATCGAACTCAGTCTCATAAATCACATAGGATTACTCTTAATCTATCAAGGTCGATAGATCCCATCTAGATGCAACACTATTCCAAAATGAACCTACTTGTAGCCAATCCGCATTACAAGGAGCCGAATGGCTAGGGCCCAAGTTCACATGCTCGTCAAACCATAGCAATCTCACAGTGAATAGCTGAGGCATCGCAGGTCGAAGGACCAGTCATACAACTGCAGCATAAGTAGTCACTGATGAGTGGATAGACATCCATGTGACTACTTTCTTTGGTCACGCTCAGTACCTTGTTCTCTAACAAGTACTTGCATAATCACTCCAATGTCTCTACACTATGGAATCGATACTCATCCATCTGACTAAGTGATCTGTGTACTAATCTCATCGGATCGATCACCATCCCTCATGATGGATCCATCGATCATGAGCATTTAAAATTAATCTCTAATGATACATGCTCCAAATTCTCAACTTCTTGAGAATATGTATCATCATCTATTAATTTTTTGGACGATTCATGGACACATACAAACATGAATGAAAAATAAATTGCCCAATCTTATTTATTAATAAGTGCCAAATTATAAATTTATGCCCCAGATTACAAATATGCGTCAGCTGCGTTGGCTTCTAGGGCATACTTCTAACAATGAGTCTATTCAATGTGGTGCATGGTTGCAAACCTAGGTAGCCCATAGATCTGATCCCAATGTCTCATCAGTATAGAGTGTCTGAGTCTGCACAGTTATTCGCATTGCACCCATATTCATTGCATCAAAAAATTAGCAAATATATTTACTTTAATAACTTAAAATATAATTTTTTTGTTGATTTACACGGACGTTATAAAGAGCTAAGTGAAAGAGTATGCCATGATAAGAATTAGGCTTGAACAACTTTCTTCGGGAATGTTCAAGAAATTGCAAGCTCGTAGTGCAGAACCATTCAACATCCTTAGAAAATCAGTTCGAATATTTATATTGTAGATCTTTCTCAAGACTATGGAATTAGTGTGGATTTAATATTGAAGATTTAGTCCCATACAAAAAGACAACATTCATTCCTTCTGACCCCTTTGTTGATATATCCGCTTTTGTTGATCACCCTAATCCAGTACCTGCTGTTGAACTGCTACCTCCAAAATTTTATGCACGCAGAGAACAAATAGAACATATATTAGATGAGCAAGTTATATCAACCAGAAAAGGCGATTACCAGCGCTACCTTGTTCGGTGGAAAGATCGACCAAAGTCTGATGTGACGTGGATCTCTAGAGCTGAGTTGCAGCGCCTTGACCCCGATCTCCTGGAGTAGCACGACAGCCGACCAAACCTCTACTCGATGAGGTCGAGTTTTTTCCACCTAGAAGGAGTTGATGGGGATATCAGAGCTATTCATTTAGATAATCTCAAGCCACCGGATTGAGTCAGACCCAGATTGGATCCATTGAGTCTGAGTCACTTTTATTTTATTGCATTATTTGCTTTTATTTTAGTTAAGTCAATTTAGTCAGTTGTTTTGTTATTAATCAAGTCAATTGAGTCAAGTAAATAGATCGCGTGATTGGAGCGATTTTGGTATGTAATCAATCGGTTGACTTAGTCAACTGATTGAGGGTCCAATTTTGATATGTCGTCAATTGATTAACTTGATATGGTCATAATGTAAGGTCTATATAAAGGCCAACCCTCTCATGCATGAAGCAATTGAATGATTGAATAAAAAAAATTCTTGCCTTCTTTCTGCTTCTTCTTCTTTCTCCTCCTCTTCTCTTATTCCTGCATCTCTATAACCTCTTCTTCCTGCGTCTCTGTAACCTCTTCTTCCTCCTCCTTCCCTTCTTCTTCCTCTTATCCTCTTTCCCTTGTAGTGGTCCGCCATCGGTTAGCATTGGTGAAGGAGATTTGTTGGCCTAGATGAAGTTGGTTCGTGTGGTGTGGGATCCATCCTACAAGCATAAAAAATGATCAGGGGGTTGCTAAAACTTATTTTACGGGATACCCTAGGATGCTTGAGCTACGCAGAGCTTTCATGGAATAGAATAAGGTAGAAAGGAGAGCTGAAGTAAGAGGTACGAGCTATAAGCGAGGTAAAAGTCTCCTTACCTAGAGGTCTCCTGGCTTAGTTTATATAGAGAGGAGGGTGAGAGTCTGTCGCAATTTGGTTGCATGATTCTCGAACATGCATTTACGCCTTTCTTATCGGCTGCTAGGAGATCACACCGAGTTGTAACCACCCACGTTATTAGCTTGGAGCCCATCTCAAGTATTGATTGCACATACCTTGTATCACTTAGCTATTGGTTAGTTGAGCTAGCAATTAAAATTCTTTTGGGCATTGAATTCGGGCAATATCGCTTGCCCTATACTTTTGAGTCTAAGTTATTCTCCTTAGCTTGGACGAAAGAAGTAGCCAAACTGCCTAGTTGGTCAGTCGATTGAACTCAGGTCAAGCTATTTGGTTTGGTCAGGAAGCTTCTAGAAGCAACATTAAGTGCTTGGTGGAGTTTCCATGGCATCAATTTGCCATCGCCTTCCTAATGGGATGTTAAGAACTCTTCCATGTGATCATTTGGGGTTGAATACAAGGGTGATGCGTGGTAGCTCATTAGGCTGAGTAGTCGATCAAATGTCTGGATTTGAGCTATTTAGGGCTCATTATAAGGGGGGAAACCTCAACATCTTTGCCTCATTTGGAGAGATCCAAATACCTGTTCAAGTTTCTCTTAGCTTGGTCAAGGCTTCTCCAATCTCTAGTCTTCTCCGACAAATCGTTCTCAACATTCTTTAGGTTGGTTGGTGGTCCTCTTTCTTTAGTCTCTCTACCCTTTTTTTCACCAGTTTTTATTTTTCATCTCTTTTTTAGTTCTTGTTCATGTGGGTCACGATGAGTGACACACTTGGGAGTTGGTCATCCAGCTTGCCTTCTTCGTGTGGTCGGTCTTTAGGCAGCTCAGAAGCTGTCAGTAGGAAGTCCCCTGAGGATGATAGTGTTATTTTGATGATTAACGAGTAATTATCTAGAGCATGCTATAAGTTAAATTGATACTTCATTTATAAGTTCATTACTCTCAGTACATTTGTTTAATTGAAAATATATATATGGTCTTGTTCATTTGGATGAATCTAACCTTGAGAATGCAGCAAAGTGTGGATTGAGTCGACCCATAGGTTGATTGGGTCGACCCCAGCACATCTAGGAATCATCTGGCACACTCCTGCAAAAACAGCACAAATGAACAGTGAGTTGGGTCGACCCAAGGTAAGCATGAGTCGACCCAACCTCCAAAGAACCTCAAAACGCAAAGGAAGAATGCTCACTGGATTCACTGAGAGGGTCGACCCACACAGTGGTTGAGTCGACCCAAGCTTGAGTCGACCCAAACTCTGAGAGGGTCGACCCAAAGGGCAAGACAGAAAGACAGACAGAAAACGGTTCTCTGGAATTACTGAGAGGGTCGACCCAAGAAGAATTTGAGTCGACCCAAGTGAACTTTGAGTCGACCCAAAGAATGGTTGGGTCGACCCATGGGAAGAAAGGCTGAAATTGAGGTTTCTGTGGTTACTGAGAGGGTCGACCCAAGAAATGGTTGAGTCGACCCAAGGCAAAGTTGGGTCGACCCAAGGACAGGTTGAGCCGACCCAAACACGGGCTGAACATAACGGCTAGTTGTGCAGAAATGCTTTTTGGACTCCCAACGGCTATAAACGGCTAGTTTCTTCAATCCAACGGTCAGAAAGGACTATTTGGAGGTTGGAGAAGTATTTAAGAGGGAGTATTCATCAGAGAAAGCAAGCTTTTGGGAAAATACATTAAGTGCATTCAAGAGAGAACCCTAGCAAGGCAAGCTTCATCAAGAGCTTCATTCAAGAATCAAAGAAAGGGATTGAGCACATTCAAAGAGGCATCAAGAGCTCCTTCCCCCCTTGAAGAGTGAAGCTTCCTTGAAAAAGAAGAGCAAAGCGACTTCAAAGCGATAATTTCTTTCTAACTCTTCTTTATTGTTCATATTGTTTTATATGCTCATTTAGGAGTTTAAATCTTTTCTTTTCATTTGCTTAAATACTTTGTAAAGGTTCGTTGGTAAGCCCGCAAAACCAACAAAGGTTTTTGGTAAATCCGGAAAACCAAAGTTGTATAGGTTCGTTGGTGAGCCCGCAAAACCAACAAGGTTTTTGGTGAACCCGGAAAACCAAAGTTGTATAGGTTCGTTGGTGAGCCCGTAAAACCAACAAGGTTTTTGGATTGTGAGCCCGGAAAACAATCCAACTGTAATCCGCGAGATTATAGTGAAATCCCAAGGGTACGCTTGGGGAGTGGACGTAGGTGCTAAGGAGAGCACCGAACCACTATACATTGTTGTGTTTGGATTGTGCTTGTGCTTTCATTCTCTCTTGCTTTATCTTTTATTCTTGCATTAGTTAACTCACACAAATAACCTAAGAAAGCATCCACCTCACTTAATTACGAAAGTTTTAAAAGCACCAAAAGTTTAAAAGAAATCAATTCACCCCCCCCCCCCCTCTTGGATTGTCACCTTGGGCAACAAGTGGTATCAGAGCAAGGTGCTCCAATAGTGCTCATTGATCTAACAATCAAGAGTTAAAGATCATGGCAACCCAAGTGGGAGGTGCAATGAGTGAGGGGCAATCCACGAATAGACCACCTCTATTTAATGGCACAAACTATGCATATTGGAAAGCTAGAATGAGGATATTCATTCAAGCTTCAGATTATGAACTATGGCAAATAATCACTAGAGGACCTCACACACCCACACTCAATATAGAAGGCACTATCATACCCAAACCAGAAATGGATTGGAATGAAAATGATAGAAGACTAGCACAGTTAAATGCAAAAGCCATAAATATACTTTATTGCTCTTTAGATGTAAATGAATTCAATAGAATATCCACTTGCTCCACTGCCAAAGAAATTTGGGATAGACTTGAGGTCACACATGAAGGGACCAATCAAGTCAAGGAATCAAAGATAAACATATTAGTACATAAGTATGAATTGTTTAAAATGGATTCTACCGAGTCCATAACTGATATGTTTACTCGTTTTACTGATATTATAAATGGGCTTAAAAGTTTAGGAAAATCTTATTCTAATTCTGATTTGGTGCGAAAAATTCTCAGGTCTCTACCAAGAAATTGGGAGGCCAAGGTAACCGCCATACAAGAAGCAAAGGACCTCAACACACTGCAGCTAGAGGAGCTTCTAGGATCACTCATGACCCATGAGTTGACTATGAGGCAAAATTCTGAAGATGAGGTCAAGAGAAGAAAGCCTATAGCCCTAAAGACTACCACCCCTAGACAACAATCTGAATCAGAAGATTCAGATGATGATGAAGATATTGATGAAGAAGGGATGGCAGTTCTTGGGAGGAAATTCAGAAAATTCATGAGAGGTAAGAATAGATTCCATAAAAAGAAGCCCTTCTCTAAAGGTAACTCAAGCAAAGAGAAGGGTAAGGACAAAGAAAAGGGTAAGGACAAAGAAAAGGAGAAAGAAACCCCCATTTGCTATGAGTGTAACAAACCCGGGCATTATAAGATAGATTGCCCAGATTTGAAGTGGATGGCAAGAAAATTGAAAAAGAAGAATTTTATGGCTGATTGGAGTGAAAGTGAGGAATCAAGTTCAGAGGATGAAGATCATCAAGACACGGCCCAAATATGTCATATGGCCAATGACGATGAGGTAGATTCTGAACTTGACTGTGATTTTACTGTTGATGAATTACATGATGCATTTTTAGAACTCATGGAAGAACATAAGAAAGTAATTAATAAAAATAAAGCTCTAAAAGAAGAAAATCAATCTCTCATTAAAGATAAAATAAAACTATCTAATAACTATGAAACGTTAAGTAGGAAACTTGAAAATGAAACCAAGAATCTAATTGCTGAAAATATTAAGTTAAAAGAAGATGCTGAAAAGTATAAATCCTTGGTAGATAAATTTACTCTTAGTTCTACCAAATTGAATATGATACTTGATAGTCAAAGAGCTGTATATAATAAGGCTGGTTTAGGTTATAGAACAAATACAAAACAAAAATTCTTAAAGAATATCTTTGTAAAAGCTAAAAATGAAAATGTTACTTGTTATTGTTGCAATAAGATAGGACATAGAGCATATGAATGTAACTTTAGAAAGTCTAGTCAAAACAAATCAAGTAATAATCAAAAGATTAAATTCAAGAAAGTTTGGGTTCCAAAAGGAACATGGAGTACTAACCCTAAAGGACCCAACTTAGTTTGGGTACCTAAAGTTTCATCTTGATTTTGATTGCAGGTGTGTCTTGCAGCTGATAAAGTTGAAAAACGTTGGTATCTAGATAGCGGCTGTTCAAGACACATGACCGGTGACGAAGATCAATTTGTCACCTTGGAACCAAAGAAAGGTGGAGTAGTAACCTATGGAGACAATGGTAAAGGGTATATCATTGGAAAGGGTAAAATTTTCATTGCTCCATCTGTTTTTATAGAAAACGTTTTGTTAGTTAAAGGTTTGAAATATAATCTTCTTAGTATAAGTCAATTTTGTGATAAAGGATTTAAAGTTACATTTGAAGCATCTGTATGTATAATCACAAATCCTAAAGATAATAGCATTGTACTTGTAGGACAAAGGCAAAGAAATATTTACTTAGTAGATCTTCATGAATTAGGCAAGAAAAATGGTTTATGCTTAATTACTAATGAAGAAAAGAAGAATGAAACTAGTTGGCTTTGGCATCGAAGACTAGGACATGCTAGTATGGAATTAATATCAAAACTAGTTAAGAAGGAATTAATAAAGGATGTGCCAAAATTGATTTTTGAAAAGGACAAAATATGTGGACCATGTTCATTAGGAAAACAAACTAGATCATCTTTTAAATCGAAAAATGTAGTATCAACAACTAGACCATTTGAACTCATACATATGGACTTATTTGGACCTACTAGAACTACAAGTCTAGGAGGAAAGAAATATGGACTAGTCATTGTTGATGATTTTTCAAGGTATACATGGGTTTCATTTTTGGCACATAAGAATGAAGCATTTTCAGAATTTTTGAAACTATACAATAAAATCATAAATGAAAAGAAACTCACATTGGTAGCAATTCGAAGTGATCATGGCACGGAATTTGAAAATCAACACTTCGAGGAATTTTGCACTAAAAATGGAATATCACATCAATTTTCAGCACCTAGAACGCCTCAACAAAATGGGGTTGTTGAAAGGAAAAATAGGACATTGGCAGAAATGGCACGCACAATGTTGTGCGAGTCAAATCTTCCAAAGTACTTTTGGGCTGAAGCTATAAACACTTCTTGCCATATTCTAAATCGAGTTTTAATACGACCTATAACTAAGAAAACTCCTTATGAACTTTGGAAGAATAAGAAACCCACTGCAAAATATTTTAAAGTGTTTGGATGTAGATGTTTTATCTTAAATAACGGCAAGGAGGACTTAAGTAAATTTGATGCCAAGTCAGATGAAGGTATCTTCTTAGGATACTCCACATCTAGCAAGGCATACAGAGTATTCAACAAAAGAACCTTAGTAGTGGAAGAGTCGGTCAATATTATATTTGATGAGTCTGATAGTGAGTCTGCTAGGAAAGAAAACTCTATTGATGATGATACAGGAATTATCGATTTTGAGAAGTTAAAAATTGATGACGTACCAAATCAAGATAAGGGAGATGATTGCGTGCCACCACAACCCCAAGACGTGCCAAAAGAATGGAGGTATGCACATGGACATCCTAAAGACTTAATTATTGGTGATCCATCTCAAGGGGTAAGAACTCGATCCTCTCTTAGAAATTTAAATAATTATCTTGCTTTCGTTTCACAATTAGAACCTAAAACTTATGAAGAAGCTGAAAAAGATACTAACTGGATAAATGCCATGCAAGAGGAATTAAATCAATTTAAAAGAAGTAATGTATGGACATTAACTGAAAGACCAAAGCATAATTCAGTAATTGGAACAAAATGGGTATTTAGAAATAAACTAGATGAAAATGGAGTAGTTATAAGAAATAAGGCCAGACTCGTAGCTAAAGGATACAATCAGGAAGAAGGAATAGATTATGATGAGACATTTGCTCCTGTAGCTAGATTAGAAGCTATTAGATTACTTCTAGCATTTGCATGTTTTATGGATTTTAAATTATATCAAATGGATGTGAAGAGTGCATTCTTAAATGGTATTATTGAGGAGGAAGTATATGTAGAACAACCTCCAGGATTTGAAAATCATGAATTGCCAAATCATGTGTTTAAACTACATAAGGCATTATATGGATTAAAGCAAGCACCTAGGGCATGGTATGATCGACTAAGTAAATTTCTGCTTGAAAATGATTTTTGTAGAGGAAATGTAGATAAAACTTTATTTATCAAAAGAAAGGACAAAAATCTATTAGTGGTACAAATATATGTAGATGACATAATCTTTGGTGCCACTAATGATACTCTATGCAAAGAATTTGCTGATTTAATGCATGGAGAATTTGAGATGAGTTTGATGGGAGAACTAAGTTTCTTTTTAGGATTACAAATCAAACAAACCAAAGAAGGCATTTTCATTCATCAAACTAAGTATACAAAGGAAATACTGAAGAAGTTTGGGAATGAAAATCATAAGGGAATTGGCACTCCAATGAATCCTACTAGTAAGCTTGACAAAGATGAAAAAGGAAAAAGTGTTGATATTAAGCTTTATAGAGGACTAATTGGATCCTTGCTCTATCTTACTGCTAGTAGACCCGACATTGTATTTAGTGTAGGGATATGTGCTAGATACCAATCGGATCCTAAGGAGTCACATTTAAGTGCAGTTAAGAGAATCCTTAGATATTTAAGAGGAACTACCACCATTGGATTATGGTACTCGAAAGACTCATGTCTAGATTTGCTTGCATACTCAGATGCAGATTTTGCCGGATGCAAATTAGATAGAAAGAGCACAAGTGGCACATGTCAATTCTTAGGAAGCAATTTAGTATCATGGTTTAGTAAAAAGCAGAATTCAGTGGCACTATTCACAGCTGAAGCTGAATACATAGCTGCTGGTAGTTGTTGTGCCCAAGTATTATGGCTCAAGCAACAATTAGAGGACTATGGAGTTAAACTAGATAATATTCCTATTAAATGTGATAATACTAGTGCTATCAATCTCACTAAAAATCCAGTTCAGCACTCTAAGGCCAAACACATAGAAATAAGGTACCATTTCATTAGGGATCATGTGCAAAATGGAAATGTATGTATTGAGCATATATGCACAGAAAAACAATTGGCCGACATATTTACAAAACCATTGAGTGAAGATAGATTCTGTATGCTCAGGAGGAAATTAGGTATATGTGATCCTTTTATTGAATAAATATGAGAGGGAGCTAGTAGTCTCATGATACATTCCTCTAACTTCAAAAATCCCATGAAACATGAGTCAAACTTGTTATCTATAGATTTCTTACTCATGTATCATTGTTCCATAAAGAGCTTATAAGGATTGGAAGCAAGGAAAACCTTTTAGAAGTAAAAAGGGAGAGAAAACAAATTTCTGCACTTGGGTCGACCCAACCCAGAATATGGGTCGACCCAACGTTGAGTCGACCCAAGAAAATTCTTGAGTCGACCCAACGTCGGGACCCCACTGTTATAAGGGGGCCCGAGAGCTCATCTAGGGCACTGTTTGCCCTTTGTCTTCTTCCGAAAAGCCTAGTCCCCACTCTCCAATCTCCACTAAACTCTTCCAAACAGTAGATTTCCTAAAGATCTTGGAGAAATGGGACCCAAACGAGCCGTAGCCAAGAGATCCGGAAGAGTGACCCGAGTCCAACAAGAGGAAAGACGCCCTACCGAGCCTTCTCCCGTGTCTCCACGACGTGAGGCACGTGCGGAGGTCCCTCCTCCTCCTTCCCCCTCAGTGATCCTTGCAAGATTTGCGGGGAGGCCGGTTACTACCGGGAGAAGGATCCATTCGGAGTTTTTCAACCAAGAAGGATTTAGGATTTGGGAATGGATCCAAAGATTAGGTTGGGAGTATCTTTGCTCCCTTGATGTGGTGGTTTACCCCGGGTTGGTCCAAGAGTTCTACGCCTTCCTCAAGACTGGTATGGGAGGGCTTATTTCAGATGTTAGAGGGTTTCGGATCCGTGTATCCGAGGAGAGCTTGAGTGAGCTACTACGCCTACCCTGCACAGGAGCTACTCCGGAGAGGCCAGAAGACAAAATGGGAGCCTTACGATTGATCATGGAAAATGAGAACTTCGACTTCTCTCAGAAGGTAATAGCTAGTTCTCTTTCCGCCGAAATGAGATTATTGCTCAACATGATCAATAGGATTTTATTTCCAAAGACCGGGAGATTCGATCTCATCTTAGAGCGAGATCTTGCAGTTATGGAGTGTATAATTCGGGAGATTCCCCTAAATCTTCCGGCCATGATATTGAGGCAGATGAGGAAGGTAATATGCAACAACAGGGTATCACTACCTTATGGTATGATACTTACATTGATCTTCCGTCAGCATGGGTTACCTCTCGAGGAGGAGGCATTCAAGAATCTGCATCCCACAGACACGTACACTGCACGGACACTCATACGCATGGGATATGCGAAAGTAAACGGGCAGTGGATTCACACCGGTGCAGGCATTCAGGGTGAGGCACCAGAGGGAGAGGCACCAGAGGATGAGGATGAGGAGCCTATGGATCATCCTACTGCACCCTCAGAGGCTGGACCATCGTCATCTGCTCCTCCGACAGATACGGATGACTTCTGGAGCAGGATGACAGAGCTCATGACAGCCCAGGCGAGGACTATTACTGACGGGCTCACGAGCCGATTAGACGCCCGGTTGGATGTCATGTCTGCTGATATCAGTGATCTGAGGCAGCAGATTGGAGCACTCCGGAGAGAGAGGGAGACACATGGACCATCTGTGCCACAGGCTGCTGAGTCAGAGATATCGGCACAGAGTCATCCAGCTCGACGTGCTCCACGCCAGACTCAGTCTCACCAGGCTCGACCTCCCCTCGCCACGTATGCTAGGAGGATGAGGACTAGATCCCAGCCATTAGATTCCCCCTAGGCTGATCTTAGTATCTATGTTTAGAGCCTAGGCTAGAAATCTAGTTCTCATATGTATCTTGCTTTTCCCTTATATCTTTAAATCTTGATTGAGGAACATTGTACTTATCTTTATTTTGGGCATTAATGTATGAAAATGTTCCTATTTTGATCAATGAAGTCTGAAGTTTGTTCTTTATTGCATCTTTTCCCATATATATATGTTTTTGATGATAACAAAAAGGGGGAGAAGAGAAGGAAAGAGTATATAAAGGAAAGAGTATATAAAGGACAAGAGAAGGAAAGAGTGGAGAAGAGAAGGAAAGAGTATATAAAGGAAACGAGAAGAAAAGAGTATATAAAGGGGGAGAAGAAAAGATAGAGTATTCACTTCGAGAAAAGAAAGAGTATTTCATTTGACAAGTTAAGAAAGAGTATTGATTTTGGGAGAAGCAAAGATAGTGTTTAAAGAAAAGAATATTAATTTTGTGAGAAAGAGTGAGTAAAGAAGTTATGAAAAGAAAAGAGAAATAAATGGGCAAACAAATTGAAAATCATATAAGAAAGCTTATATATCTAAGGGGGAGCAATTTGTAACAATGAAAACCATCAAATCAAAAAATTTCTATCATAATTCAGAATTTGGCACATATAAATTCAAAATTTGGCACGCTCCTCTCTCACCCCGATACATAAGCTGAAACTCATATTTTATCTCAAATTTTTGAAGTTTCATTGCTAATGAATTATAAATGAAAGGGGGAGCCATTCAAAAAGTCAAATTGGCAAATTTTGAATAATATAGGGGGAGATTTCACAAGTATATATGAAAAGCTGAAATTCTGAAATTCAATCCCTTTTATAAACTGATTTTAAAGACAAGTATCAATAGGCTTATACTCTTTATTTTGTAATCATCAAAAAGGGGGAGATTGAGGATGATAGTGTTATTTTGATGATTAACAAGTAATTATCTAGAGCATGCTATAAGTTAAATTGATACTTCATTTATAAGTTCATTACTCTCAGTACATTTGTTTAATTGAAAATATATATATGGTCTTGTTCATTTGGATGAATCTAACCTTGAGAATGCAGCAAAGTGTGGATTGAGTCGACCCATAGGTTGATTGGGTCGACCCCGGCACATCTAGGAATCATCTGGCACACTCCTGCAAAAACAGAACAAATGAACAGTGAGTTGGGTCGACCCAAGGTAAGCATGAGTCGACCCAACCTCCAAAGAACCTCAAAACGCAAAGGAAGAATGCTCACTGGATTCACCGAGAGGGTCGACCCACACAGTGGTTGAGTCGACCCAAGCTTGAGTCGACCCAAACTCTGAGAGGGTCGACCCAAAGGGCAAGACAGAAAGACAGACAGAAAACGGTTCTCTGGAATTACTGAGAGGGTCGACCCAAGAAGAATTTGAGTCGACCCAAGTGAACTTTGAGTCGACCCAAAGAATGGTTGGGTCGACCCATGGGAAGAAAGGCTGAAATTGAGGTTTCTGTGGTTACTGAGAGGGTCGACCCAAGAAATGGTTGAGTCGACCCAAGGCAAAGTTGGGTCGACCCAAGGACAGGTTGAGCCGACCCAAACACGGGCTGAACATAACGGCTAGTTGTGCAGAAATGCTTTTTGGACTCCCAACGGCTATAAACGGCTAGTTTCTTCAATCCAACGGTCAGAAAGGACTATTTGGAGGTTGGAGAAGTATTTAAGAGGGAGTATTCATCAGAGGAAGCAAGCTTTTGGGAAAATACATTAAGTGCATTCAAGAGAGAACCCTAGCAAGGCAAGCTTCATCAAGAGCTTCATTCAAGAATCAAAGAAAGGGATTGAGCACATTCAAAGAGGCATCAAGAGCTCCTTCCCCCCTTGAAGAGTGAAGCTTCCTTGAAAAAGAAGAGCAAAGCGACTTCAAAGCGATAATTTCTTTCTAACTCTTCTTTATTGTTCATATTGTTTTATATGCTCATTTAGGAGTTTAAATCTTTTCTTTTCATTTGCTTAAATACTTTGTAAAGGTTCGTTGGTAAGCCCGCAAAACCAACAAAGGTTTTTGGTAAACCCGGAAAACCAAAGTTGTATAGGTTCGTTGGTGAGCCCGCAAAACCAACAAGGTTTTTGGTGAACCCGGAAAACCAAAGTTGTATAGGTTCGTTGGTGAGCCCGTAAAACCAACAAGGTTTTTGGTTTGTGAGCCCGGAAAACAATCCAACTGTAATCCGCGAGATTATAGTGAAATCCCAAGGGTACGCTTGGGGAGTGGACGTAGGTGCTAAGGAGAGCACCGAACCACTATACATTGTTGTGTTTGGATTGTGCTTGTGCTTTCATTCTCTCTTGCTTTATCTTTTATTCTTGCATTAGTTAACTCACACAAATAACCTAAGAAAGCATCCACCTCACTTAATTACGAAAGTTTTAAAAGCACCAAAAGTTTAAAAGAAATCAATTCACCCCCCCCCCCCTCTTGGATTGTCACCTTGGGCAACATCCCCTATGCTTCGAGCATTGAGGAATGCGTCTTGGATCATGGGGACTTAGATAGGTTCCAAAGAAACTTCTACATCCCATGGGACTTCTCCCTTAGGTTTCTTGGGTCTAAAAAAAGGCCAATGACTACCTCCCTACTAAGCTCAAACTATACGAGGAAGCTCTAAAAGCAAAGCTAAAATTTCCCTTGCATTCTTTCATCATCCTCCTTGTAGATCGATTAGCCTTGTTACTACCCAGTTGGTCCCCAACTCATGGTGGATCATTATAGATTTCCTTTTCCTCCTAACTCTTTATGGTGTCCAGGTCATTGTGGAACTTTTCAAGGTTCTTTTTATTCTGAAAAAAACATCCCTCTGAGCGGGGCTAGTGGTCGAAGAGAGGTTGTAAGAAGGTCATTTTTGCCCTCCAAGAGAGCTAATGATGCCTCATACTCTCAAGTGAGTTGGAGCACAGCCAAATCCCCCTAGCTGAGCTCGAGTTGGAGATCTTGCTAGTTCCTTAGCCCATCACATCGCAATCTTCGTCACCTCCTTCTCAACCTACACCACCCAAAACCGATGTCCACAATCCCAGGTGGACTATAATGTCCTCGACCTCTGTGTTGGCCGATGAGAAGGTAATGCAGGAGTTGGTAAGGAGAATCATCCTCCATGAGGATCAAAAGAAGTTTGAGGGCAACGTAGCAGGCACTTTATTTGATGGAGCCTTTTGGGCTGTTATCAAGGTAAACACCGAGCTATAGTTTGTTGATGTCCTTTGATTGGCTTCATCACTTAACTTCTATTTATGGAGTTCCCCTCATACTACGCTAATTTAGGATAGCTACAGATCTCTCTGTTAGCATTCTCTAGAGTTGGAGTAGCCACAGGATGAGGTTGGGAGAAGGGCGATCAAATCCGAGGCATATCTAAAGGCCACCGACATTAAGCTGGAGCATGTAGAAGGTCGGCTCGAGGCAACTCGGCTCCAAGCTGCCGAAGCAAAGAAGGGGCGGTGAGCGGTAGAGTGTCGAGCAGCTATAGCCAAGAGGAAGGCCCTTTAGGCTATGGAGGAGTATAAGGCCTCGTAGGCCTATCAATAGAAACTCGTCACGAGCTCAGTTGACTCCTACCTGCAATGCTTCTTTGACTACAGGAGGTAGGTGGTGAGGCTCATGCCCAAGGTCAACCTCAGCAACCTTAGCCCCTCCATCGATGATGGTGATGCCGATGCTGAGTCTCTTTTTAAGCTTGTTTATATTTGCTTGCTTTCCAGAAAATCAGTTTGATCTAAGCTAAGCCGGGTGCCCATCCACTGAATGACCTGTTTGCAACAGACAAAGGTAGACCGCTATGGCTAGATGAAGATGCAAAACTAGGAGATAACTGCAAATCATGACACTTAACTAAACCCTGCGCGGTGGAGCTCGTTCCCTGAAATATGACCTAAATCCTTTTCGGGAGACCGAAGAAAATAGGGCCGATGTCGATGGTATCTGTTCTTGGCCGGATTGGATTTCTTTATGACTGACATGGCTGAGATCGTCTCATGCATGTGGGGGTCGGCTGAGCTAAGATGGAAGGACAAGAGTAAGCAAGCGAATAGTCATCTCAGTAGTCATTTAGGTTGACTCTTCTGAGGCCAAAGTATGGGACTTCTACAGGTCCTAGGTCTCTTGGCCTCCATTTGTGGTGCCATTAATTCAAGGTTGGGGACTTCAATTCTCCATGGCTATAGGCTTGCAAGCTAAGAGTCCACGGTGGTTTAACTCCCTCATCGCCTTGGATCTGTGATTATAGATTTATTGCTCGGGAGTTCCCAAAGGTTTAGCTCCCTCATCTCCTTGAATCCATTAGTCATAGATTTATTGGCCAAGAATATCCGAAGGTTTAGCTCTAAAGATGCTAAGGTTTGTAGATCGTAGATCCATTAGCCAAGAATACCTAGAGAATAATATCCTAGGATGCCAAGGTTTGTAGGTCGAAGGTTTCTGGGATATGTCCGACCTCTAATAATCTACAAGATAGTGTTTGAAAGAAAGCTGAAAAATATTTTATTAACTATTAGTAGTAAAGGGCACAAAATTTAGTATTTATAGTTCTTTCTAATGGTACATGCTGAGATTGTCAGAGTACCAAGTTCAGGGTATGGGTACCCCATCCAAATTTTTAAGTCAGTAGGTGCCAAGACGGACGACCTTTGTTATTCTATATGGGATCTTCTAGTTTGGTGCAAGCTTTCCTCATTCACTTTATTCTATGACCTTAGCTTTTCGGTGCGTGAGGTATCCGAATTGAAATAATCGATTTTTGACTTGAGAGTTGTAGTACTAGGCCACTCATTGTTGGTAGGCTGCTATTTGGATCCGAGCTTGCTTCTTTATCTCCTCAAGTAGGACAAGGTTAGTTCTAAGGTCGTTAGAGTTTCTCTACTCATCATAGACGTCCACTTGGTGGGGCAATAAGCCTATCTCCACAAGGATGGCTGCTTCCATGTTGAAGGCAAGATTGAATGGTGTCTTCCTAGATAGCATTCGTTAGCTCATGCGGAAGGCCTACAAAATGCTGGGCAACTTGTCCATCTATAAGCCTTTAGCTCAATCATGCCTAGTCTTCAAGCCATGCAAAAAATGCAGTTAGTTACTTTGGCCTCCCCATTGGCCTATAGATAACCAACCAAGATGAGCCGGTGGTCAATGTTGATCTCAATATAGAACTCCTTGAACCTGGCATTGTCAAGCTATGGGCCATTATCAGTGATTACAACTTTAGGAATCCTGAACCGGTAGATGATGGACCTCCAAAAATGTCTTGTGAATTCTCCTCGGTGATCTGAGCTAGAAACTTAGCACTGACCCACTTAGTGAAGAGGTTAATGGCCATGATCAAGAATTTTATCTAACTAATTGGCGATGAGAAAGGGCCCAGAATATCCATTTCCCATTGGGAGAACAACCAACTGACGATGATCAAGGACTCAGTAGTTCAGCACCGAATTTTTGCATGCCTTTGACAGTGGTCGTACTTCCTCACTAGTTGGTCTACATCCTCCTTCAAAGTTGGCCAATAGTATCCTTGCCTCAACATTTTATAAGTTAAGACCCTACCACCAAAATGATTACTATCGCTCCTTTGTGAATCTTCTCTCGAAGGACGTAGTTCGCCTTAGTAGGTCAGAGGCACTTGAGGTACAGAAATATAAAAGACATCATGTAGAGTTTATCCTCTATTAGCATATAGCACAATGCATGGTATCAATTTTCTCCCCTCATTTCCATCCTCAAGCAATTTTCCATCTTTGAGGTACTCTACAATAGGATCCATCTACCTCGGCTGATACTCTACTTGGAGCACCTAATCTAGTTCTTTGTTGATGCTCAACTTCTCCAGTACCTCTATATACATTGTCCTCTTTAGGTCTGAACAATCTAAACTAACCTTGATAGGGCATCTACCTTTCCTTTCCACATCCTAGGGATTAGTAGGATCTCGAACTCATCAAAGATCAAGAAGATCTCCTTCACCTTTGATGAGAGCACAAAAGTGCGATCTACATACTACTTAAATTAGTATTATTGCCAACAGATAACGATAAAATTGCTGATTTAATATTATATTTTTATTTGGCACAGGTTATTGTAAATCAGAGTTTAAATGCGCATTTTGTATAGTTTGGGATAAGGCATGGCTCCAAGCCTGATGATGTTAGGAGCATAATTGAACCTGGTCAAGCACACTTGCACCGGAGCTACACATGTCTACATGCCACAGCTTCTAGAGCACATTGGGGATCAAAATAAAGAAAGATCACGTGTAGTTGGGGAAGTATTTCGAGTATTGGCTGGCTATCCCACGCTTCATCTTCAGCTGTCCAAGCCCCCAATCCAGCCATCTGTAGTCAACTTCATGATTCCAAATCAGGGACTTCCCAAATTGAGCGTTCCCTTTCCCAGCCGTCCACGATCCTCTCGCAATGCATGCCAAAGATCCTGCGACAGCCTTCTTCGTCAGCAATCCCATGCGATCCCATGCGTCCGTCTGCTCCTTCCAAGCCTCATCCACCTGCGTGCATCTCCTAGCATTCCATATCTTCCCCAGTTGTCCACGAAGCATCCGGATCCCGCATCCCATGAAGCTTCCCAGCACCCGCGTGAAAGAGATTGCGATCCATCCGTGCGTCTTCCAGATTCGTGATCGCTCCAGTCATCCCGTTCGTCCATTCAAGTCCCAGTCCAAGCTTCCGCGTCTGCGTGTGAATCTCTCGCATCTCCTAGCATTCCGTATCTTCCCCAGCTGTCCACGAAGCATCCAGATCCCGCATCCTAGCAACATTCCCAGCGCCTGCGTGGAAGAGATCGCGATCCATCCGCCCCTATTCCCCTACGAGCATTAGGGCTCTCACGAACTATATGAGGAGCTCTCTCGGCTGGCATCGGGGGGGTTCTCATTCTAAAAAAAAAAAAAAATAGAGAGGGGATACTCTGTTTCGGGCCAAAGAAAAGAAAAAAAAAAGAGAGTGAGAAAAAGAGAGGAAGATGATCGGCTAAAGTCCTAGGTGATGGGTGAAGGAAGATCCTTTGATGTACCGAGTTCATGATGTAAATTCTACTCCTTTGTTTTATACGATTTATCTTTTTGATTATGCCATGATTTTTATATATTGAAAATTCTTTTATGATTTATGCTTATTGATACATGTCTTCCTCGATTATTTGATTCATCGTTGACGTTATAAGGCACGTTGAATACTTAAAAAGAGAATTCGAGTTATCAAGAACATACTCCATAATTAAATTTTATCTGCTTATAATTCTTAAAAAAAAAGAATCATAGAATTTATCGCATGAATTTAATATTATCAAAGAAGATTCTGGATCCCTACACCATCTTAATCTATCCAAACTTCGATTCTCTATTTATTGATTTATTTTCTATTTGCAAAACATCATCTTAATCCACAAATTTATTGAATTAATTAATCTAAAATTATACTAAATAATCTCATATATATTTCGTTCTCTGAGGATTCGACCTCGGACTTCCGAGAATTTACTACTTGTACGATTCTCCTATACTTAGAAGATTAGTTTTGCGAAAGCATTTTTGCAAACGCGTCAAGTTTTTGGCGCCGTTGCCGGGGAGCGGCTGATTTATTAGCATATTTTTAGATCCAATTAGAGATTTAGTTTAGGTAAGTTTCTATTTTCTATTAATAAAAAAAAAGAGAAATTTTTTTTGCTTGATCAACTATTCAATGTAATTTAATGTCATGTCATAAAACATTAAAAAAAAATCTTTTGATTGTTGCATATAGTGTAAGGCATTAGCATAAAATATTCTAAGGGCTGAACCCATTAAAAAAAGATAAGGTCGGAATTTCATCACTCGTCCTTAGCCCAAAAATCATCCCAGTGCATAAATATCCTAAGCTTAACTAAAATCAACTAGACATTGGCCCCTAAGGACATTCGAGCTCAATAGGACGATGACCATCGAAAGTTGCACCAATTTCGCTCTATAGCCCAGTCGATGTCTAGGCAAGCTTTGTCCCTCTAAGGAAGACAGTCTCTGCTCAAGGAAAGTGAGTTTTAAGTGGAACCTTTGCTAAACGCATCGTGACCCCTCCACTTACCTGGGAGCTTACCTGGTCGATTAGGTTACTTGACCGGATTGGAGGCTTAGGTGTCCTCATCAAACCAATTAGGAACTGTCTAGAAATTTAAAAAAAAACATTAGAAATTGAGGTGTAATATTTTGATGCATGCTTGATTGTGAATAGATTTTTGTTTTACTGTATTAGGGTGTCGTTTTAGACATCTTTAGGTGGTACTTGTACTTAAAACAAAAAAAAAACAAAAAAAAGGAGAGAGAAAAATTTTGCATGCTAAAGTGGAATAGGGACGACACCGGTTGATTAAGTCGTACAACTTAGATCATCCCTTAGGACACATCCCTGAAATTCCATCACAGTATCTCACACCTTGTGAGATGGATGATTTAAATGAAGATGTGGGGAGTCACCACGATTGAAAACGTGAACCCCATGTTATGACTCTGAGACAATACCTACAACCGACTAGGACTAGTCGGCCTTCATGCATAATTTTTTCTGATAACGTAGGACACTTTGAAATCAAACCAGGGGTAATTCAATTGCTGCCCAAGTATCATGGGATGGAATCCGAGAACCCTTATCTTCACCTTAAGGATTTTGAGGAAATTAGCATCACATTTAGAGTGCCAAATGTATCGGAAAACGTCCTTAAATTGACCTTGTCTTCTTTTTCCTTAAAGGATAAAGCCAAAATATGGCTGAACTTCTTGAGACCTAGATCGCTAGGAACATGGCATAATATGTAGAGAGAATTTTTGAAAAAATTCTTTCTCACACAAAGGACTAACTTTTTGAAAAGGCACATTAGTAATTTCCAACAAAAAGACCATGAAATATTTTATGAATGCTGGGAGAGATTTAAAGAGTTGCTTCTCTCTTGTCCTCATCACGAGTTTGAAACATGGAGAACCATTAGTTTCTTTTACAAAGGGTTGTCTCCACAGTTAAAACAATTTATAGAGACCATGTGCAATGGTCTATTTTTGGAAAAGCAACCCGATGAGGCATGGGACTATTTAGACTCTCTTGCAGAGACTACACAATTATGGAATACAGGGGACAGAATGAATAAACCTTTGCCTAAGCCTACTAGCATTGGACATGGGGGCCTTTACAACCTTAGTACTCAGGATGATATTCAGGCTAAAATGGCAGCCGTTACTATGAAGGTAGAGAAAATTGAACTTAGAATGATTGAACCCGTTAAGACCGTAGAACATAACAGCGAGTGTTATGAGATTTGTGAGATGCCGGCCATCTCACCACTCATTGCCCACAATACCCGCATTCAAGAAAGTGTTGCACGATCAGGCCAATGTTATGAATGCATATCAAAATTTTTTTAATAATCTTTTTTTGGGTACTTACAACCCTAGATGGAAGAACTATCCAAATTTTCGGTGGAGGAATGACCAACCTCAACAAGTATATTACCCAACTCCTCCACCTCCGCAACCTCATTATGCACTCACACCCCCTCAAAAACCCAGTATCGAAGAAACTTTGCAATCTTTCATGCAAGGTCAAGCCAAAATCAATGATGAAATAAGAAATCAACTGACAACGCTAACTGCTGCTTTAAGTTCTCCAGAGAAGGGCAAGCTACCAGCTCAACCACAACCTAACCCTCAAGTCTACGGTGGTAGCAATGCATCATCTTCAACTTCGCATAAAGAACAAGCAAAGAGTATAATAACTTTGCAAAGTGGAAAAGTTAATGACCGACCAGTCCCAGAACAAACACAAGTCATACCTGATTCTGACCCTCCCAAGACAAAAGAAAAGGATAACGAAGAAACCAAAGCACCAACATCTGCTGAAAAAATCGAATGTCTTTTTCCAGCACCATTTCCACAAAGATTATAGCCCTTGCAAAAGCTTGAACCAAACTCTAAAATTCTTGAGCTTTTTAAGCAAGCAAAAATTAATGTACCTCTTCTTGATGCAATCAAACAAGTGCCTTCATATACAAAATTTTTGAAGGATTTGTGCACTGTCAAGCATCGGTTAAATGTCAAGAAGAAGGTATTTCTGGCTAAAAATATGAGTGCGATTTTACAGCATAACATTCTCCCTAAATATAAGGATCCAGGTTACCCAACTATCTCGTGCATCATTGGCAATTTTAGGATTGAGCGAGCATTGCTATATTTAGGAGTGAGTGTGAACTTGTTTCCATATACGGTATATGAGCAACTCGGTTTGGATGAGTTGAAGCCAACAACTATCACCTTACAATTAGCTGACAGGTCAGTGAAGGTCCCTAGAGGGATTATCGAAGATGTGTTGATCCAAGTAGACAAGTTCTATTTTTCTGTTGACTTTATCGTACTGGACACACATCCGGCTTCCAATTCACCATCTCAGATTCCGGTCATCTTAGGACGTCCATTCCTTGCAACTTCTAATGCATTGATCAATTGTAGGAATGGTGTCATGAAGCTTTCTTTTGGCAATATGACCTTGGAACTGAACATATTTAGTATAGGCAAACAACCCAGTGATCATGAAGAAAGTAAAGAGGTAAAATGGGTTGAAACCATTGCGGAAGAGTATTTGTTAAAAGAAACATTTACTGAATCGGCCGACAATGGTTTAATAGATTGGTGTTCTAAAGGTACTGCTGATGATATGGTTGCACATATTTTAGATAATTCAGATGTCATGATGGTCAATGGGTGGAGACCGAGAATAGAGGAATTCGAGCAGTTGCCCTCACAAGGGACAAAAAATATACAATCTTGGAAACAAGCACCCATACTTGAGCTGAAACCCTTACCAAGGGAACTCAAGTATGCCTTTCTTGGACCCGATAACACTTTTCCCGTAATTATCTCAACTGAGCTTGATAATGATCAAGAAGGAAAATTACTTACGGTCCTAAAGAGTCATAAAGAAGCGCTTGGATGGTCGATTGCAGACTTAAAGGGGATTAACCCTTTGATTTGCATGCATCGGATGTATTTGGAGGATAATGTGAAAACCACAAGGCAAATGTAGCGTAGGCTGAATCCGACAATGAGAGACGTGGTTAAAACAGAAGTCCTTAAGTTGCTTGATGTGGGTATTATTTATCCGATTTCCGACAGCAAGTGGGTGAGTCCTACTCAAGTCGTGCCCAAGAAAGTGGGTCTGACGGTAGTCGAAAATGAGCAGGGTGAGTTAGTCCCGACTCGCGTTCCGACGAGTTGGCGCATGTGTGTTGACTACCGAAAATTAAATTTGGTCACTCAGAAAGATCACTTTCTCC
This sequence comes from Phoenix dactylifera, assembly GCF_051530095.1. Taxonomy (NCBI): domain Eukaryota; kingdom Viridiplantae; phylum Streptophyta; class Magnoliopsida; order Arecales; family Arecaceae; genus Phoenix; species Phoenix dactylifera. Next base: position 31,376,474 of record NC_143193.1, on the reverse strand, counting down.
TACCCTTCCTAGACCAAGTTTTGGAAAGAGTTGCAGGACACAATTTCTATTGTTTTCTCGATGGCTATTCTGGGTACTACCAAATCGAAATTTCACCTGAGGATCAAGAAAAAACTACTTTCACTTATCCTTTTGGTACATTCACTTTCCGACGAATGCCATTCGGGTTGTGTAATGCACCTGCAACATTCCAAAAGTGTATGCTTAGTATCTTTGAAGATATGAATGAGAAATATTTAGAAGTGTTTATGGATGATTTCTTTGTTTTTGGCGATTCTTTTGATAATTGTTTATTACATTTACAAGCTGTCTTAGCTCGGTGTATAGAAAAGAATCTGATACTGAATTGGGAAAAATGCCACTTTATGGTACCGAAAGGCAATGTCTTAGGGCCTATTGTTTCATCAAAGGGGATAGAAGTAGATAGAGCTAAGATTGATTTAATTGCGAAACTACCGGCACCTAAGACGGTTACAAATATTAGATCATTTTTAGGCCATGCCGGATTCTATAGGAGGTTCATCAAAGATTTTAGTGTTATAGCCAAACCATTGTGCAACCTCCTATCTCTTGATACACCATTTGACTGGACCCAAACTTGTCAAGATGCGTTCGACAAACTAAAATCTATGCTTATCTCTGCACCTATCATGCGACCACCAGATTGGTTATTATCTTTTGAGGTGATGTGCGATGCTAGCGACTATGCGGTAGGAGCCGTATTAGGACAACGTAAGGACAAAAAGCCATACGTCATTTACTATGCAAGCAAAACCTTAAATGATGCTCAAATGAATTACACTACTTCCGAAAATGAATTGCTTGCAGTAGTATTTGCCTTAGAAAAATTTCATTCTTATGTCCTAGGTGCCCCTATTATTATCTTCACGGACCATACCACGCTAAAATATTTACTAAATAAGAAAGAAGCTAAACCACGCTTGATACGATGGATTCTTCTACTCCAAGAATTCGATATCACCATCAAAGATAAAAAGGGGGTAGAAAATGTAGTCGCTGACCATTTATCACGGCTAGTTGTTCATGATTTGGTGCCACAGTTGCTCGTTCCCTGAAGAGCAATTGTTTGCACTTTCTACTATGCCATGGTACGCTGACATTGTAAATTTTCTTATCACGAATCGGGTTCCGGAGCATTGGGGATCGAATGATAAGAATAATTTCTTGCGTGAAGTAAGGAGTTATTATTATGATGCCCCCTATTTGTTCAAGTATTGCAATGATCAAATCTTTAGAAGATGCATACCGGATCATGAGATGCAAAGTGTACTCTCTTTTTATCATGCCAGTGCTTGCGGAGGACACTTTGCATCTAAGAAAACGGCAACTAAGGTGTTGCAATGTGGTTTTTATTGGCCTACACTATTTAAAGATGCCCACGAGTTCTGTAGGACATGTGACCCATGTCAACGTGTTGGGAGTCTAACTCGTAGGCAAATGATGCCTCTTCAGCCCATTACTGCTATTGAAATTTTTAACACGTGGGGCATTGATTTCATGGGTCCGTTTCCGCCATCTTTTGGATACGAATACATATTAGTCGGTGTTGAATATGTATCCAAATGGGTTGAAGCGGTATCTTGTCGAACAAATGACCACAAACCAGTTTTAAAATTTCTTAAAGAAAACATATTTTCTAGGTTTGGGATGCCCAAGGTTTTAATTAGTGATGGGTAAAAACATTTCTGTAATAAGCCATTTGATATCCTATTACGAAAGTACGGTATCATCCATAGAATTGCAACCCCTTATCACCCGCAGACTAGTGGCTAAGTAGAGTTAGCCAATCGGAAGATTAAACGAATTTTAGAGAAAACGGTGAATCCATCACGCAAAGACTAGTCTTTAAAACTTTCTGACGCATTATGGGCTTACCGTACTGCTTATAAAACTATTCTTGGTATGTCCCCGTATCAACTAGTCTATGAAAAAACATGTCATCTACCTGTTGAAATAGAGCATTGTTGCCCAGATAGACAACCCAAGGGGGGGGGGTGAATTGGGTTTTAAAATAATTTAGCTATTTAAAACGTTGTGGATGACTAATTAAAACTATTGCAAGTTGTTTAATTAATTGCTATGTGCTGTAAGTGATATGAGAGTAAGAGAAAGAGAGACAATCAATCACAAACACCAAGTTTTATAGTGGTTCGGAGCTAACCCTTGCTCCTACGTCCACTCCCCAAGTCTCACTTGGGAATTCACTATAACCCCTTGGATTACAGCTGGTTGTTTTCCAACCTCACAACCAAACTTGTTGTTTTACGAGCTCACAACGAACTCGGTCGGTTTTTCCTGGCTCACCGACTAGAACCGCCCCGATTGTTTTTTCGGGATCACAATCGAACCCTTACACACGTTGGTTTTACACTCGGCTCATCAACCAATCTCAATACCCTTGATTCAATCCCCCGATTGAACCAAGTAAAGACCAGGTGAAAATAAAAGGTACAAACAGAAAACACAGCTTCTCAAAAAGTAGATAAATAACAATATAAACAGAAGAAAAGTTAGAAGCCCTCAAACACGTTTGAGTTGGAGTTGAGTGGGGCTTCTCGAACTTCGGGTCTCCTCTTGAATGTGTGGTCGACTTGAATGCAGGAGGAGGCTTCTTTAATTGCTGGGAAGAGGAAGTTGGATGGAGTTAATGCCGCTCTTCCCTCTTTTCGTTGAAGAACAGGTTGCAGAGATTGAATGCTTGATTACTTTGAGTGGAATAGTTGTTCTCTGCCTTGCTACAGTTCTCTGAGGCTATTTAAGCCATCCCCCACGGAAACTAGCCGTTAGAGACCTTTTTCTGCCCGTTCTGCACACTTTGCACAACCTGACAATATGTCCGTTGGTGGGTCGGAGTCGACTCGCGCGATCAGGAGTCGACTCGGCTGTAGCAGGAGTCGACTCAAGCTTTTCTGGAGTCAACTCGGCAACTGTTCCGGATTTGAATTAAAGTAGCCTCTTCGACTGGGACTCGACTCGACTTGTCCCGGAGTCGACTCGCCAACTTCTGGAGCTGACTTGGCTTTTTCGGAGTCGGCTCATCCCATGAAGTCCGTGGATCTATTTTTGAATTTGGTCCACTCGAGTCGACTCGACAATCCTGGGAGTCGACTCGGCGCTCAGAGCCCGAACTCCCGATCTACTGTCTTTTGGCTCGTCCAGTCTTGGAGTCGACTCGAACTGTTCCGGAGTCGACTCGGCTCTCAGTTTCCGAAACTTAGTCTTCTGTGTTTTTAGTGAAGCGCTGCCTTGGAGTCGACTCGAGCTGTCTGGGAGTCGACTCGAATCTCAGAGACAGCAAATTGGTCTTCTGTCTTCTTTGGGGTCGCGGTGTCTCGGAGTCGACTCGTGCAATGCGGGAGTCGACTCGAATCTCAGAGTCCAAAAACTACCCTCTGACTTTTTCTTTGTGTACCGCTGAGAGTCGACTCTCGCTTTCTTTGGAGTCGACCTGCCAATCCTTGGAGTCGACTCGCGTTCCACAGGAGTCGACTCGAATCTCAGGGTCGAAAACCGCTCTCTGACTTTTCTGCCTGTAACTCCTTGGAGTCGACTCATACTACCCTGGAGTCGACTCGGTGAACATCGGAGTCGACTCGCGCAGTTCAGGAGTCGACTCGCTGACAGATTTTGAGTTGATGCTTTCTGTTCGTCTGTCTGTTCTCAGTCGGAGTCGACTCGTACTGATCCGGAGTCGACTCGAGCTCGTGCCAGTGAACTTGATACGCTTGGAGTCGACTCGTGATACTCTGGAGTCGACTCGAGTCTCAGACTTTGGTTCAAGCTGACTTCTTAACTTATCCAAAATATTATGAACCAAGTCTAGAGACACTTAGACAAGATTTTCACTGAAACACTTAATTGAATTCATTAGTAGACAAAAGATATACTCAAATGCTTTGAGCTCATCAAAATCAAATAGGGTTTTAATCAATCACTCCACAATCTCCCCCTTTTTGATGATGACAAAACATTGAGTATATGTAAAGTGAATTGCTCAATAAACAAGGAAATAAAATCCATAAATGAATTCAAATGTCTGGTAATTTAATTTATCCAAGCTTGAAAGGTGTGAAACAGTAAATTTTGGAGTTAAAGCTCCCCCTTTTATTTGGAATTATATAAGCCTTCATATCATTCAATCAATTGTTTGGCTTATATATAATTAATGATTTAGCTTTCTTAAAAATTCAGATTCTCCCCCTCAACATGTGCATTCTACTATGTTTTGATTCTCTGAATTTCCTTTTGGTATATTGAAGTTTTTGAATTTTAAATTTTGGTATTTAGAGGGAAAATCTGTCAATTTGTTCTTGAGTAGGATTCAGCTAATCTCCGAATATTCCTTGAATAGATTCTGGAGATTACTCCATTAGGAGCCCCAAAAGAGAGATAATGAGCCTCGAGGTACCAAATCCACTTAGAACAAATTTTTGTGTGTTTTAAAAGTTTTTCTTTTTTTTATTGATTTTCATTGATTCCTTTTACATATTTTATACATATTTCTCCCCCTTTTTGTCATCGTATCAAAAAGGAGGTAAGCACACACAATCAATCATAGATCAAATGGCACAGAATTGAAGAAGATATGGCTACTCATTGTATTGATTTGTATGTAAATACATTTGAGAATACAATAAGTAAAGCAAAAACAATACATGTCAAAACAAAACACAAAAAACAGCTATGGTCTCCTCGAGGATGTAGCTCCTCCTCTCGAGGATGTATCTCCTCCTCTCGAGGATGTGGCTCCTCCTCTCGAGGATGTGGCTCCTCCTCTCAATCTGCTCTGCTCCATGAGGAGGGTGACTGCATCTGTAACATGCCCGAGCTGAGTGATAATCGACGAAGTGGCTCTGCTATGTGTAGTGGAGAGCTCAGTCACCGACGTCTGAAGTGCGTCCAGCTTGTCGATGAGCACATTCGACAAGCGCTCGGCCCCCTCGGTAGTGGTGTGCATGTCACGTCCTATGTCATCCCGCATCTGTCGAGTGGTGCTCGTGACCTCACTCATGCTATGGAACTGGGCCTGGAGCAAAGTCCTCATGTTGTAGATCTCTTCCCGCACATGAGCCGTCATGTCAGTCACAGCCGTCAGGGAAGGGACCAACGCTGAAGATGGAGCGGGAGAGGGAGCAGGCACTGAACCTCGGAGCTCCCAAAGCAGATCATCCCGCAGATCTCGGACTATCTCCTGCCGCAGCTCCCGGAGCTGCTCAGGAGCGATGCGGACCTCCATGGGTGGTGGAGCCGAGGAGGAGGGTCCGGCGGAGGTGGTAGGAGCAGAAGTGGATGGAAAGTCCGGTAAGTCAGGATAGTCAGAATCTGGCTCAGGACTAGGGGAGTGTCTGGTGGTCTGTGTGGTGATGGAGGACTTCCTAACCCATGTCCCCTCTATCTTCCGAAACCCCATCCTATGTAGGGTCCCCGGACGCATGCGATCAGTCCATCGCAATGCGCGAAAGGGTTCCCCCTCAGGGATAGGAATCTCGTACTCCCTAAACAACAGAGTGAATACCATACCGTAGGGTAGGGTGAGCCTAGGTCTGTCTAGTGGCTCACACAGGTATCGATAAATGAGTTTGGGAAAGTTGATTGGGGTGTCCTGAAGCATGTAGAACATGAGAGCTAGGTCTCTCTCAGATACAAAATCAAATCTCCCGGTCTTAGGGAAGATGGACCTAGACAATATACTCAGGAGGATCCGCACCTCAATCGGAAGTGAGCTAGCGGATACCTCGTCTAAGGGTGAGTGGGGTGGATGCCCTAGAATGGCCGTAAGGGCCTCAACCCTGTCCTCGGGGTGTGTGGGAGCCACCCCTACTTGTGGAAGGTGGAGGATGTGGGCAATAAGATCCTCCGTAATGAACAGAGGGACACCGGCTACCGTGCCCTCGATACCCCCATCTCCCCGATGGACGGTACCGTAAAACTCTCTAACTAATCCAGGGTAAGTTGGGAGATCTAATATGAGGAAATACTCTAAGCCCTGGACACGCAATCTCTCACCTATGGTGAAACCCTCCCGGGAGAGATAGTCGAAATCGACATATCTCCCGGTGGTGACGGCCTTCCCGGCGCACGGCCTCGCGGAAACCGCCCTCGGCGGGGAACGAGCCGGAGGTTGTTGCCTCGCGGGATCGTGCCGAGCCTTGGAGCGCCTCTCGGGACCGGCCTCGGGTCGGAACCTCTTTCGGACTACGGTTTTATGCGGCATAATGACCTAGATTGGGAGGAAAACCCTAAGGGACGGTGAAAGGTTGACGGAAAAGGCTTGGGGACGACCGGGGACGACCTAGGAGTCGGCTCTAGGGCTTGTGAACAGTGGCGGCGGAGAATAGAAGTATTTTCGAAACGACAAAGTTAGGGTTAAAAAGTCGGATCCCGACTGCGAGTCGACTCCACTGAGTCGCGAGTCGACTCGACCTCGAGTCGACTCCAGAATATGCGCGAGTCGACTCGAGATTGATGGCAGCAGAGGGGGTGGTAAAAATGTCTGCTAATTGATCATCAGTACAAACAAATTGTAGTGTCACATCACCATTCAGTACATGATCTCTTATGAAGTGATGTCTTATCTCAATGTGTTTAGTTCTTGAATGCTGAATTGGATTTTTAGTTAGATTAATGGCACTTGTATTATCACAGTTAATAGGTATTTTATCTTGTTTAATGCCATAATCTTCTAATTGTTGTTTGATCCACAAGATTTGAGCACAACAACTCCCGGCTGCAACATATTCAGCTTCAGCAGTAGATAATGCAACCGAGTTTTGTTTCTTGCTAAACCATGAGATTAGGTTTTCTCCTAGAAATTGACAAGACCCGCTGGTACTTTTTCTATCAAGCTTACATCCAGCGAAGTCTGAATCTGTGTATCCTATTAGGTTTAGGCTAGATTCTTTAGAATACCATAACCCTATGTTCTTTGTTCCTATTAGGTATTTAAAGATTCTCTTTACTGCAATTAGATGTGATTCCTTAGGATTAGCCTGATATCTATTACACATGCAAACACTAAACATAATATCAGGTCTACTTGCAGTAAGATACAATAAAGATCCTATCATACCTCTATACAGTTTCTGATCTACAGATTTACCTGATTCATCTTGGTCTAATTTGCATGATGAGCTCATGGGGGTGCTGATTGATTTGTTTCCCTCCATATCAAACTTCTTGAGCATCTCCTTGATGTATTTGGCTTGATTGATGAAGATGCCTCCTTCAGACTGTTTGATTTGAAGCCCGAGAAAGTAGTTCAGCTCTCCCATCATGCTCATCTCAAATTCACTCTGCATCAAATCAGCAAATTCTTCACAGAGGCGATTGTTAGTAGCACCGAAAATGATATCATCAACATAAATCTGTACTAGTAGCATATCTTGGTTTTTCTTTTTCAGAAATAGTGTTGTATCTACATTACCCCTAGAGAACTCATGTTCTAGTAGGAATTTGTTAAGCCTCTCATACCATGCTCTAGGTGCTTGTTTCAAACCATAAAGTGCTTTGTTCAATTTATAAACATGATTAGGGTATTGATGATTTTCAAAACCAGGAGGTTGTTCTACATATACCTCCTCATTAATATACCCATTTAAAAATGCACTTTTTACATCCATTTGAAATAACTTGAAGTCCTTAGAGCATGCAAATGCTAATAATAATCTAATAGCCTCAAGTCTAGCTACGGGAGCAAAGGTTTCATCAAAATCTATACCTTCTTCTTGATTATAACCCTTTGCTACTAGTCTAGCCTTATTCCTTATTATAATTCCATTTTCATCTAGTTTATTTTTATAAATCCATTTTGTACCTATAATTGGATATTCAGAAGGTCTCTCAACTAGATTCCATACTTTGTTTCTAGTAAATTGGTTTAATTCTTCTTGCATTGCATTTATCCAATTTACATCATTTTCGGCTTCTTCTATGTGTTTGGGCTCAAAGTGTGAGACAAAAGCTAGATGGTTATTTAAATTTCTAAGGGATGCTCTAGTCCTAACCGGTTGAGATGGATCATCTAGAATTAGTTCCTTAGGATGCCCGTGAGCATACCTCCAAGCTTTAGTTAGCCCATGATCCACAATAGCCTCTTGGCTTGATGATGCATCTTCAATCAATTTTTGATTGTCATCTTGTAATGTCATCTCATTTATCTTTTCTTCAAGAATTTCAGCATCATCATCAAAATTACCTTTCTTACTAGAGGAAAAATCACTAGAATCATCAAACACAACATGTATGGATTCTTCTATAACTAGAGTTCTTTTATTAAAGACTCTATAGGCTTTACTAGTTGTGGAGTAACCTAAGAATATGCCCTCATCAGATTTAGAGTCAAATTTACCTAGATTATCTTTCCCATTATTATGAACAAAACACCTACATCCAAAAACATGAAAGTAATTAACTTTTGGTTTTCTGTTTTTCCAAAGTTCATAAGGTGTTTTCTTTATAATGGGTCTTAATAAAACTCTATTTAATATATGACAAGAAGTATTAATGGCTTCTCCCCAAAAGTACTTAGGGAGGTTACTTTCACATAACATAGTTCTAGCCATTTCCTCTAGAGTTCTATTTTTCCTTTCCACAACTCCATTTTGTTGTGGTGTCCTAGGTGCAGAAAAATTATGGGTTATCCTCTTTTTACTACAAAACTCATCAAATGACTGATTTTCGAATTCGGTACCATGGTCACTTCTAATAGCTATTACTGAGGTATCTCTAGCATTGGTTACTTCTTTATGGAATTTCTTAAAAATAGAAAATGCTTGATCCTTATGTGCTAGGAACATGACCCATGTGTACCTAGAATAATCATCTACAATAACTAGACCATATTTATTTCCACCTAGGCTTGTTGTTCTAGTTGGTCCGAATAGGTCCATGTGTAATAATTCTAGAGGTCTAGAGGTAGAGACACATTTTATGGATTTAAATGAGTTTCTAGATTGTTTGCCAAATTGACATGCTTCACATATTTTATTCTTTTCAAATTTTAATTTTGGCAAACCTATCACGGAATCTCTTTTAACTAGTTTAGTTATTGTGTCCATGCTTGCATGACCTAACTTACGGTGCCATAACCAACTAGCATCATTATCCTTAGTTTCATTAACAACTAAACATTGGTTATGTTTGGCAAGATCTTCAAGGTCTACAACATACACATTTCCACGTCTAATTCCTTTAAAAACTAAACTATTGTCATTTGGGTTTGTTATAATGTATAGTGATGGTTTAAACATAACATCATACCCTTTATCACATAATTGACTAATGCTTAATAGGTTATGCCTAAGACCATCAACATATCTAACATTATCAATAAAAGTAGAAGGGGTAATTTGAACTTTACCAATACCAATGATGTGACCTTGGTTGTTGTCTCCAAAAGTCACAGCACCTCCCTTCTTAGCTTCAAGGGTGAAAAATTGATCCTTGTCACCCGTCATGTGTCTTGAGCAGCCACTATCCAAGTACCAGCAATTTTTGTTGACCTTGGCTGCAAGATACTCCTACACAAGTAGATCATATAATCTTAGGTACCCAAGTTTTCTTGGGTCCTTCATGGTTAGTCATATTGGTTCCTTTTGGAACCCATACCCTTTTAATTTTTCTTTTAGTTTTCCCCTTCCTATAGTCACATACATTTGCCTTATGTCCTACAGTTCCACAACAAAAGCAGATTACTTTCTTAGTTTTGCTTTCTCCAGCTTTAACAAAGAAGTTACTAAGAAGTTTTTGTTTATTTTTTGGTTTATACCCTAAATCCGCTCTATTAAATACTGCTCGTTGACTATTTAGTATCATGTTCAATTTTTCAGAACTATATATAAACTTTTCTACCAAAGGTTTGTACTTTTCAAGTTCTTTAGTTAGAGTTTGTTTTTTGGTTTTTAGAATGTTTAAATCTTTTATGAGATTCTCGTTTAAGTTTTGTTTATTGTTTTTAAGTTTTGAAATTTCCTTAGTTAATTTTTCATTATCTTTACTCAAGGTATTAGTCTTTTGAGTTAAGAGTTGATTGCTTGTCTTAAGTTCTAAATTTTCTTTGATAAGAACATCTTTATCCTTAACTAATGAATCATACTTACGGATATAAGTTTGCTTAGTTACTTTTAGTTCTTTGTTTTTAGCATTTATAGCCTTATATTCAATCATTAGTTCATTAAAAGCATCATAAAGCTCATCAAAAGTAAAATCTAAAGGCGATTCGGACGTTACCTCATTTTCATTGGCCATGAAGCAGAAATTGGCCTTTTCCTCTTGTTCCTCATCCGATGAAGAGGATGATGAGTCAGAGTCGGATAGTGTTGTGACAAGAGCCTTCTTCTTCTTGTACTTGCTCCCCTTCTTCAGTAAAGGGCACTTAGCTCTTATGTGACCCGGCTTCTTGCACTCGTAACACCCAATCCCCTCATTTTCCCTTTCCTTACCTTTGTCCTTGCGGTAGGAATTTGAGGGGCCTCTCCTTTGATGATAGGACTTCTTGTGGTTGATGAATTTTCTGAATTTGCGCACAAGAAGAGCCTCACCATCATCTCCCTCAAGCTCTTCTTCTTCACTACTGCTGCTGCAAGACAAGTCTTTATTAGATGATGTAGATTTAAGAGCTATTACCTTTTTCTTATGGGAGGACTCTTCTTCGCTGTGCTGCTTCATTGTGAGCTCGTGAGTCATTAGGGATCCAAGGAGCTCTTCAAGTGGAAGCTTGTTCAAGTCTTTAGCTTCTTGGATTGCCGTCACCTTGGCTTCCCATGACCTTGGTAGACAGCGAAGAATTTTCCTGACAAGCTCACTGTTAGTATAGTTCTTGCCAAGGCTTTTTAGGCCATTGACAATGTCAATAAACCTAGTGAACATGCATGTGATTGTTTCATTAGAATCCATTTTAAATAATTCATACTTATGAACCAATATATTTATTTTGGATTCTTTGACTTGATTCGTGCCCTCATGGGTCACTTCAAGTCTGTCCCAAATCTCTTTTGCAGAATTGCAAGTAGAGATCCTATTGAATTCATTTCTATCTAAGGCACAATAAAGCACATTCATAGCTTTAGAATTTAGTTGTGCCTTTCTCATGTCATGTTCATCCCAATCCTTTTCTAGTTTGGGTACCGTGACACCCTCTACATATATGGATGGGATGTATGGCCCATTTACTACAATGGTCCACATCTCATAGTCTTGGGCTTGGATGAATATTCTCATCCTAGCCTTCCAATATGAGTAGTCGGATCCATTAAAGAATGGGGGTCTTTGGGTGGACTGACCCTCAATGTGGGAAGATCCAAATGGGTTGTCATTTCGATCTTTTACTCTTGGGTGGAAGAGTTTAGGCTCTGATACCACTTGTTGCCCAGATAGACAACCCAAGAGGGGGGGGGTGAATTGGGTTTTAAAATAATTTAGCTATTTAAAACGTTGTGGATGACTAATTAAAACTATTGCAAGTTGTTTAATTAATTGCTATGTGCTGTAAGTGATATGAGAGTAAGAGAAAGAGAGACAATCAATCACAAACACCAAGTTTTATAGTGGTTCGGAGCTAACCCTTGCTCCTACGTCCACTCCCCAAGTCTCACTTGGGAATTTACTATAACCCCTTGGATTACAGCCGGTTGTTTTCCAAGCTCACAACCAAACTTGTTGTTTTACGAGCTCACAACGAACTCGGTCGGTTTTCCCTGGCTCACCGACTAGAACCGCCCCGATTGTTTTCCCGGGATCACAATCGAACCCTTACACACGTTGGTTTTACACTCGGCTCACCAACCAACCTCAATACCCTTGATTCAATCCCCCGATTGAACCAAGTAAAGACCAGGTGAAAATAAAAGGTACAAACAGAAAACACAGCTTCTCAAAAAGCAGATAAATAACAATATAAACAGAAGAAAAGTTAGAAGCCCTCAAACACGTTTGAGTTGGAGTTGAGTGGGGCTTCTCGAACTTCGGGTCTCCTCTTGAATGTGTGGTCGACTTGAATGCAGGAGGAGGCTTCTTTAATTGCTGGGAAGAGAAAGTTGGATGGAGTTAATGCCGCTCTTCCCTCTTTTCGTTGAAGAACAGGTTGCAGAGATTGAATGCTTGATTACTTTGAGTGGAATAGTTGTTCTCTGCCTTGCTACAGTCCTCTGAGGCTATTTAAGCCATCCTCCACGGAAACTAGCCGTTAGAGACCTTTTTCTGTCCGTTCTGCACACTCTGCACAACCTGACAATATGTCCGTTGGTGGGTCGGAGTCGACTCGCGCGATCAGGAGTCGACTCAGCTGTAGCAGGAGTCGACTCAAGCTTTTCTGGAGTCGACTCGGCAACTGTTCCGGATTTGAATTAAAGTAGCCTCTTCGACTGGGAGTCGACTCGACTTGTCCCGGAGTCGACTCGCCAACTTCTGGAGCTGACTTGGCTTTTTTGGAGTCGGCTCATCCCATGAAGTCCGTGGATCTATTTTTGAATTTGGTCCACTCGAGTCGACTCGACAATCCTGGGAGTCGACTCGGCGCTCAGAGCCCGAACTCCCGATCTACTGTCTTTTGGCTCGTCCAGTCTTGGAGTCGACTCGAACTGTTCCGGAGTCGACTCGGCTCTCAGTTTTCGAAACTTAGTCTTCTGTGTTTTTAGTGAAGCGCTGCCTTGGAGTCGACTCGAGCTGTCTGGGAGTCGACTCGAATCTCAGAGACAGCAAATTGGTCTTCTGTCTTCTTTGGGGTCGCGGTGTCTCGGAGTCGACTCGTGCAATGCAGGAGTCGACTCGAATCTCAGAGTCCAAAAACTGCCCTCTGACTTTTTCTTTGTGTACCACTGAGAGTCGACTCTCGCTTTCTTTGGAGTCGACCTGCCAATCCTTGGAGTCGACTCGCGTTCCACAGGAGTCGACTCGAATCTCAGGGTCGAAAACCGCTCTCTGACTTTTCTGCCTGTAACTCCTGGAGTCGACTCATACTACCCTGGAGTCGACTCGGTGAACATCGGAGTCGACTCGCGCAGTTCAGGAGTCGACTCGCTGACAGGTTTTGAGTTGATGCTTTCTGTTCGTCTGTCTGTTCTCAGTCGGAGTCGACTCGTACTGATCCGGAGTCGACTCGAGCTCGTGCCAGTGAACTTGATACGCTTGGAGTCGACTCGTGATACTCTGGAGTCGACTCGAGTCTCAGACTTTGGTTCAAGCTGACTTCTTAACTTATCCAAAATATTATGAACCAAGTCTAGAGACACTTAGACAAGATTTTCACTGAAACACTTAATTGAATTCATTAGTAGACAAAAGATATACTCAAATGCTTTGAGCTCATCAAAATCAAATAGGGTTTTAATCAATACGGTATCATCCATAGAATTGCAACCCCTTATCACCCGCAGACTAGTGGCTAAGTAGAGTTAGCCAATCGGAAGATTAAACGAATTTTAGAGAAAACGGTGAATCCATCACGCAAAGACTAGTCTTTAAAACTTTCTGACGCATTATGGGCTTACCGTACTGCTTATAAAACTATTCTTGGTATGTCCCCGTATCAACTAGTCTATGAAAAAACATGTCATCTACCTGTTGAAATAGAGCATAAATCGTATTGGGCCATCAGAAAATTAAACTTTGAATTGCAAGATGCTGGTTTAGCTAGAAAATTACAATTAAGTGAGTTGAATGAAATTCGTCGGGATGCGTATGACAATGCTAGGCTTTGTAAAGAACGAATGAAAATTAAGCACAATAAATCAATTCTAAAAAAATATTTTGAACCTTCACAAAAAGTTCTTTGTTATGACTCTCGCTTACATATATTTCCTGGAAAGTTACGATCAAGATGGACAGGTCCTTTCATTGTAAAAACTATTTTTCCACATGGGGCGGTTGAGATTGAGAATCCACAGGATGGTACGATATTTAAGGTGAATGGACACAGACTTAAACCTTTTCTTGAGAATTTTGCAGATGAAGAGGACTCCTTTTCCTTGGGGGAGCCTTCTTATGACTGAGCATGACGGCAAAGGTATGTGTATATTAGTTAGAATTATTTTTTTCTTTTATTTCTAGTTTTCTTCTTATTTTGTAGGTCTTCTTTTCTGGATATCAACAGCTCAAGGTATTCCTCTTCTCTCCAATATTATTTTTTCTACTGTCTCTCATATATAGTTTTCTTGTATCTATTACATTGAGGATAATGCAATGTTTAAGTTAGGGGGAGAAAAATATTTTGCAAAAAAAAAAATTATTTTTGCATTTGATTTATTCTATTACTTTCTTTTCTAAGCAAATGCACGTGTATTTTCATATTGAGTTTGTGCGACTATTAAGGCAAGGAACACATGCATACTATGACTGATCAGAGACCTATTATTAGATTCCCACACGTGTACTTAATGACAATAGGAAGGCCTTAGGAGTTCACATTTGTTAACTACATTTTTATTAGCCTTATCCGTAAAAGAAGCATGAGTATTCTTGTTCGTACCATAAGGTTTATGATTTGGTTTTCACATAAAGATAGAGGTTGAATATCCCAGCTAGATTACTTAGGTGCCTTACGATCCAACCTTGGTTGACCTATAGTCATGATGCAGTCACGTATATAATAAAAATATCTATATGGTTCAGTCTGCCTTTTCTTTTCTTGCAAAATTATTATTTAAAAAAAAAATCTTTATGATGACAAGTCTGGCCTCGTGGCGTAGTCTGGTTCGAGTAATTAAGTCCGAGGGGTATTTCACCTAATGTCTTGAGCCAACTGGATTGGGGGTCATTGGCTGAAAGCTCGCTACATGAACCTTACTAGAGCCTAATGAGGTTGGACAGCTGTAGTCGTTATATGTGTTAAAAAAAAAATAAGCATGAATGAGTTGGTCAGGCTGAACCCAGTGACATGTGGTAATGGCTGGTTTGACTCCATTGTATTGGACCTCTATGTACCCAGGTTGTTTAGTTGGGATTGATAGCTCTTTCTTTACATGCGAGCCATTCTTGACAAATTTAGACAACATGTGATATTCTGAAAATTTGATGGATCAGGTTCTAACAAATTGTAGAAAATACTTGTGAACTTGAGTAGTGCACCTAAAACTCAGACGGTGCCCTGTTGTGGTGGAGGTATTAGTACTCTGAGAAAGTCATGCGATTTGATGCACACTACATGACCATATTTTCCTTGCTTTGATAGTCGCCATGCTTGAAAATATATATATATATTAATTACATGTGTGTTGGCTTAGGATTTATTTCACATTTTTATTAGGATTTCATGTCATGTCATATCATTAATGATGTTTGTGGGTAACATCTCTGCAAACCCTCACGAGACAACACTCGTCCACTAGGGTAACCTAGGGGTTTAACGGCTTGTTGCACGTGCTAAGTGCAATCGTGATTCCCTATGAAAGTGGGTACGTATCTCTGTTTTGTATCCTTAGCTTCAATAAAAAGTTATAGGTTAAACCACACCTTTTGCGCTCTCATTTTATCGTTTGCTCGTTAATTGCTAGAGGCTAGCAATAAGCTAGTTGGGGGGTGTGATGAGAGCACAAAAGTGCGATCTACATACTACTTAAATTAGTATTATTGCCAACAGATAACGATAAAATTGTTGATTTAATATTATATTTTCATTTGGCACAGGTTATTCTAAATCAGAGTTTAAATGCGCATTTTGTATAGTTTGGGATAAGGCATGGCTCCAAGCCTGATGATGTTAGGAGCATAATTGAACCTGGTCAAGCACACTTGCACCGGAGCTACACATGTCCACATGCCACAGCTTCTAGAGCACATTGGGGATCAAAATAAAGAAAGATCACGTGTAGTTGGGGAAGTATTCCGAGTATTGGCTGGCTATCCCACGCTTCATCTTCAGCTGTCCAAGCCCCCAATCCAACCATCCGTAGTCAACTTCCTGATTCCAAATCAAGGACTTCCCAAATTGAGCGTTCCCTTTCCCAGCCGTCCACGATCCTCTCACAATGCATGCCAAAGATCCTGCGGCAGCCTTCTTCGTCAGCAATCCCGTGCGATCCCATGCCTTCGTCCGCTCCTCCCAAGCCTCATCCACCCGCGTGCATCTCCTAGCATTCCGTATCTTCCCCAGCTGTCCATGAAGCATCAGAATCCCGCATCCCGTGAAGCTTCCCAGCGCCCGCATGAAAGAGATCGCGATCCATCCGCGCATCTTCCGGATTCGTGATCGCTCCAGTCATCCGCATTAGGGCTCTCACGAACTATATGAGGAGCTCTCTCGGCTGGCATCGGGGGGTTCTCATTCTAAAAAAAAAAACAGAGAGGGGATACTCTGTTTCGGGCCAAAGAAAAGAAAAAAAAAAGGAGAGTGAGAAAGAGAGAGGAAGATGATCGGCTAAAGTCCTAGGTGATGGGTAAAAGAAGATTTTTTGATATACCGAGTTCATGATGTAAATTCTACTCCTTTGCTTTATACGATTTATCTTTTTGATTATGCCATGATTCTTATATGTTGAAAATTCTTTTATGATTTATGCTTATTGATACATATCTTCCTCGATTATTTGATTCATCGTTGACGTTATAAGGCGCGTTGAATACTTAAAAAGAGAATTCGTGTTATCAAGAACATACTCCATAATTAAATTTTATCTGCTTATAATTCTTAAAAAAAAACAAAAGAATCATAGAATTTATCGCATGAATTTGATATTATCAAAGAAGATTCTGGATCCCTACACCATCTTAATCTATCCAAACTTTGAGTCTCTATTTACTGATTTATTTTCTATTTGCAAAACATCATCTTAATCCACAAATTTATTGAATTAATTAATCTAAAATTATACTAAATAATCGCATATATATTTCGTTCCCTGAGAATTTGACCTCGGACTTCCAAAAATTTACTACTTGTACGATTCTCCTATACTTGGAAGATTAGTTTCGCGAAAGCATTTTTGCGAACGCGTCAACCTTCTACAAATATTTAACCATGGTGGGATCTGTAGCCTCATGCTCTTCTTGGACTTGGTTGATGATGAGTTGCAATTCACTTTAAGATTTCAATTGAGCTGCAACGACTTTGTTTACTAGCTTTAGCTCATTGTTGAGGGCTTCATGTTGGGAATTGTATCCTAAGTGTCAATCGTCAGTATGTTGATGATTGAATTTTGTAAATAAATTGATAAATTAATAAAGTGTTATTTGGCATTATTCATCATTTCATTGTACATCTTCAAATGAACTCTTATATGATGAAGTCCTTAGGATTTATTTTATAGTAAAGGAGGATTTATCTTCGAGTTCTTAAATCTGTTCGTGACCAAATGATATGTTGTTACCTAGAACGACAACATATTCGAGATTAGGTCGTTGTGTGATATATACGTTGGTTGTCCTCTTAACTAAGAAGTGTGGAGACCTGATATGTCACACAGGTAAAGTGTAGAAGTACATTGCACTGAACATGACCAATTCCGAAATGCTCTACTGTCGAGAGATATTCTGAGTGGATATGGGTATATGTGTCCCTCCGACCTGAGATCATCATGGTGACCAGCAATGGCACCCCTCGTGCTATCATTAGTGATGGAGGAAAATACTTTTGCAATAGAATTTTTAAAGTCCTTGCTAGAATGTACAACATCACCCATAAGGTCGGTATACCGTATCATCCACAAACGAGTGGACAAGTTGAGATTTCCAATAGGGAAATTAAGACCATCCTTGAAAAAACTATCAATCCATCTCAAAAGGATTGGTCCCTTAGGTTAACGGATGCATTGTGGGCATATCGTACGGCCTATAAAACACCAATTGGAATGTCCCCATATAGGATTGTCTATGGCATGACTTGCCATTTACTTGTCGAGTTAGAACATAAGGTCTATTGGGCAATCAAACGCTTAAATTTTGATCTCGATAAGGCGGGAGAGCATAGAAAGCTTCAGCTCGATGAACTTGAAGAAATTAGGAACGATACATACGAGTGTATTAAGAAGTACAAGGATCGTATGAAGGTCATGCATGATAAAATGATCACTCGTAAGGAATTTCACCAAGGACAAAAAGTCCTTCTATATGATTCTCGATTACATCTATTCCCTGGAAAACTTAAATCTCGCTGAACTGGCCCATACACGGTAGAGAAAGTGCATCCGCATGGTGTAGTAGTAATATGCAATACCAAGGATGGTAGGTCCTTTCAAGTCAATGAACATCGTTTAAAACCATACCTTGAGTATCTGAGTTTAGAAGTCGAGGAGACACTTCTGACCGATCCTGTCTATCATGAATGAATTAGAATTGTTGCCCAAGGTGACAAGACAAGAGGGGGGGTGAATTGGTTTTTTTTTTTCTTGATTTTCGATTCCTTAACTATGTTAATTGATGAGTGAGTGATTTAGTTAATATAGATTAAGTGCAAGTAGTGAAGTTAGAACAATGCACAATACAAACAACAGGAAGTATAGTGGATCGGTGCTCTCCTATGCACCTACGTTCACTCCCCAAGCGACTCCTTGGAAATTCACTATAATCCCGTGGATTACAGTTGGATTGTTTTTCGGGCTCACAATCCAAAAATCTTTACACTTTGGTTTTTTCGGGATCACCAAAAACCTATGTTCGTTTTACGGGCTTACCAACAAACCTTCACTGTTGGTTTTACGGGTTCACCAACAAATCTACACCGTTGGTTTTACGGGCTCACCAACAAACCTTACAAGATTGTTAAGAAGAAGAAGATTGAAACTTCTATATGAGCAGATATAACAATTATAAGCTACAAAGAAGAGTTAGAATATAGTTATCGCTTTGATAAGGCTCTTCTCTTCTTTGTCAAGTAATGCTTCACTCTTCAAGCGTTGGTGGAGCTCTTAATGTCTCTTTTTGATCTGCTCAACCACTTCCTTTTGACTCTTAAATGAAGCACCTCGATCAAAAAAATTAGGGCTTTGTCTTTCTTGAGTAAGCTTTGATATTTTGCAAAAAAATAATTCCTCTGATAAATAGTGTCACTTTAAATACTTTTCCTTATCTATTGGTCACCCTCCATTGGTTAGATTTCAAAAACTAGCCGTTACTAGCTGTTGGGAGGTCAAAAAGTACTTCTGCAGAACTAGCGTTATGCTTCTGCCCATGCTGGGGTCGACCCAAACTTTCCTAGGGTCGACTCAAACTACTGTTCATCATACTTGGGGTCGACTCAACTTCCACTGGGGTCGACCCAATCTTCACTGGGATTGACTCCTACTACAGTGGGGTCGGCCTTCTCAGGAACCACAGAAACATATATTCTCAGCTTCTTTCACTAGGGTCGACTCAACTTTTCTTGGAGTCGACTCAAGCTACAGTGAGGTCGACTCAAGTTCCATTGGAGTCGACCCTCTCAGGGATTCCAGAGACAGTTTTGAACGACATAGCCTTGGGGTTGACTCATGTTTAGTTGGGGTCGACTCCATTGGGATCGACTCAAGTATTCCTGGGGTCGACTCAAGCATACTTGGGGTCGACTCCACTGCTATTCATCCGTGCCATTTTTGCAAAGGTGTGCCTGATGGTTCCATGATATGCCAGGGTCGACTCCACCTATGTTGGGGTCGACTCATTTCACACTTTGCTGCATCTTAAGGTTAGACTCATCCATACAATCAATGAAATATATTTCAAGTAATTTTGAATGTATGTCATGGTAGTGCTATATACTCTTAACAATTAAAATTACTGTTTTGCCCTTAAGAGTACATTTCACTTGAAACTTTGCTGAATTAGAATTTAGAATTCTCTATCCCTTTTCTATTACAAATTTTATCTCATTATTAATCATTGAAAGACATCTTGATCTCATTCTTCTAATGTATCGAGAGTGTCGAACTCAGTAGTGATTTATCACATTAACTTGTAGTACTAATTAGATATTTTCTCAATGGTTGTGTTAATCATCAAAATAACACTATCATCCTCAATCTCCCCCTTTTTGATGATTACAAAATATTGAGTATGAGCAGATTGATACTTATCTTTAAATTAGAAGATTTGTTTTAGAAGAGCTCAGGTTACTGAATTTCAGCTTTTCAAATTTGAAAGTGAAGACTCCCCCTCTTTCATCCAAATATTGTCAATTAGAACTTTTAATTTTCTCCCCCTTTATTTTGTATTTGGTTAAGGATGAAACTTCAAAAATTTGAGATAAAACAAGAGTTTCAGGTTATGTATCGAGGCATGAGAGGTATGTGCCAAATTTAGAAATTTTGATTAAAAATTTAAACTTTCTTGTTTTTTTTAAAAAAAATTTCATTATTACATATTGCTCCCCCTTAAGTGAATATTATCCCTTACTATAATTTAAACTTATTTATCCCTTTATATTGCAACTTCTTTCTTTTCTTACTTCTTCCCCTTTTTGTTATCATCAAACAAGTGTATAGAAATAGATGAGTAGAAGCAGTAAAAGATAAAAATGCAAATTTTATTGATCAAAATGGACATTGTAATACATTAAAGTCAAAAGTACAATATTCTTGAATCAAAGTGCAAAGTACATCAACAAAGCAAAATGCATATAAGAACTAGATAAATCCTAGGCACTAGTCATGATAGACTACTAAAGTGCTAACATCGGGCCTAGGGGGAATCTAAGGGCTGTGATCTAGTCCTCATCCTTCTAGCATAAGTGGCGAGGGGAGGTCGAGCCTGATGGGACTGAGTCTGGCATGGACCTCGGTGAGCTGGATGACTCTGTGCCGAAACCTCCGACTCAGCTGTTCGGGGCACAGATGGACCATGAGCCTCTCTCTCTCTGTAATGCTCCTACCTGCTCTCTGAGGTCTCTAATCTTAGCAGTCATAATGTCCATCCTGCTCGTCAACCCATCAGAGAGAGTCCTCATCTGAGCTGATACAAGCTCAGTCATCCTACTCCAAAACTCCTCTGTGCACCCCGTAGGTACGGATGATGACGGTCCAGCCTCTGAAGGTGCCGTAGGATGATCCTCAGGTACCTCAGCCTCAGGGATGGGGTCTCCAACCTCTGGTGCATCAACCTCCCGTGCATGTATCCCTGCTCCTCCACACACCCACTGCCCGTTCACTTTCTCATAACCCATGCGAACTAGGAACCGTGCAGTATAAGTGTCAGTGAATAATAGATGCCTGGAGATTTCTCCCTCCACAGATATGTCATGCTGTCGGAAGATCAGGGTGAGTATCATACCATAGGGCAGGAAAACTCTCGATTTGCATATAGCCTCTCTCATCTGCCTGATCATCATAGCTGGGAGGTTCAGGGGAATGCCCTGAATGACGTGCTCCATAATGACCAAATCTCGCTCAGATATGTGATCAAATCTTTCACTTTTCGGAAATAAAATTTGACCTATGAAGTTGTGCAGCAACCTCATCTCAGCTGATAGAGAGCTAGCTATCATATTTTCAGAGTAGTCAAAATCATCTCTCTCAAAGATCAACTGTAGAGCTCTCAACTTGCTTTCTGGTCTTTCTGAAGTTGCACCTTCGCAGGAGAGATGAAGCAACTCACTTAAACTTTCTTCCGAGACCCTAACCCACACTCCTCGGACCTCAGACACAAGCCCTCCCATTCCAACTTTTAGGAAGGCATAGAACTCACGAACCAAGCCCGGGTAGGTCACCAAGTCTAGAAAGCAAAGATACTCCCATCCTTGCCTTCGGATCCAATCCTCCAAACAGAACCCTTCTTGATCCAAAAATTTGGAGTGAATCCTTCTTCCTGTGGTTACCGGTCTTCCCGCATATTTAGCAAGTTGAACTGAAGGGGAAGGAGGTGGAGGAGGCTTTACACGTGTCTCACCTTGTGGGGGCACTGTAGAAGAATCTCTAGCATGTCTATCTACAATGGTTGGGTGTGAGACTCTCCCGGATCTCTTAGCAACGGCTCGCTTGGGTCCCATTTTCATCAAATGCTTCCTTAGGTCTTGATCCAACGGCTTGGGGAAGTAATCTTCTACTGTTTGGAGATGATTGGAAGAGATTGAAAAGTGAGAAATAGGGTTTTAGGAAGAGGATAAGATGAAACAGTGCCCTAGAATAGCTCACGGGTCCCCTTTTAAAAGTGGGGTCCCGTCGTTGGGTCAACCCCAGATTTTTCTTGGGTCGACTCAACGTGGGGTCGACCTCATTCTGGCTCGAGTCGGCCCCTGTTCCGACTCTTTAAAATTTTTTTTTTTAATTCTTTCTTTCTTCCAATCCTTATCAAATCTTTGTGGGACATTGACATATGAGTAAGGAGTCTATAAATGACTAATTTGACTAATGTTTCATGGGTTTTTCAATATGGGAGGAGAGTATCACATGCGAACTTGTTCCCTTCATTTGTTTTTAGTCAAAGGGATCACATATACCTAATTCCCTCCAAAGCATACAGAATCTATCTTCACTCAAAGGTTTTGTTAATATGTCGGCTAATTGTTTCTCGGTACATACATGTTTAATACATACATTTTCATTTTGTACATGATCTCTAATGAAATGATACCTTATTTCAATATATTTGGCTTTGAAGTACTGAACCGGATTTTTGGTAAGGTTAATGGCACTAGTGTTATCACACTTTATAGGAATGTTATCTAGTTTAACACCGTAGTCCTCTAGTTGTTGCTTGAGCCATAGTACTTGTGCACAGCAACTCCCGACAGCTATATATTCGGTCTCAGCCGTTGACAATGCTACTGAATTCTACTTTTTGCTAAACCATGATACTAAGTTATTTTCTAAAAATTGATATGTTCCACTAGTACTCTTCCTATCTAATTTGCATCCAGCAAAATCTGCATCAGAATATGCAAGCAAATCAATACAGGAGTCTCTAGAGTACCATAATCCTATGTTTGTGGTTCCTCTCAAATATCTAAGGATTCTTTTGACAGCACTTAAATGTGATTCCTTAGGATTTGATTAGTATCTAGCACATATTCCCGCATTAAATACTATGTCTGGTCTACTAGCAGATAGGTAAAGCAAAGATCCAATTAATCCTCTATAGAGCTTCATATCTATACTTTTTTCTTTTTCATCTTTGTCTAGTTTACTAGTGGGGTTCATAGGAGTGCCTATCCCCTTGTGATTTTCATTCCCAAACTTCTTTAGTATTTCCTTTGTGTACTTAGTTTGATGAATAAAGATACCTTCCTTAGTTTGCTTGATTTGTAATCCGAGAAAGAAATTCAGTTCTCCCATCATACTCATCTCGAATTCTTCTTGCATTAAATTAGCAAACTCTTTGCAAAGATTATCATTAGTGGCACCAAAGATTATGTCATCTACATATATTTGTACTACTAGCAAATTTTTATCTTTTCTGTTGAGAAAAAATATTTTATCTACATTTTCTCTACTGAAATCATTATTCAGCAGAAATTTGCTTAATCAATCATACCAAGCCCTAGGTGCTTGTTTCAATCCATATAATGCCTTATGTAATCTAAACACATAATTTGGCAATTCATAATTCTCAAAACCAGAAGGTTGCTCTACATATACTTCTTTCTCTATATAACCATTTAAGAAGGTATTTTTTACATCCATTTGATATAATTTGAAGTCCATGAAGCATGCAAATGCTAGAAGTAATCTAATAGCTTCTAATCTAGCCACGGGAGCAAATGTTTCTTCAAAATCTATCCCTTCTTCTTGATTGTATCCTTTAGCTACACGTCTAGCTTTATTTTTTAAAACAACCTCATTTTCATCTAATTTATTTCTAAAAACCCATTTTGTACCAATTATAGAATTATGCTTTGGTCTCTCAGTTAATGTCCAAACATTGCTTCTTTTAAATTGATTTAATTCTTCTTGTATAGCATTAATCCAATTTATGTCATTTTCAGCTTCTTCATAAGTCTTAGGTTCTATTTGTGAAAACAAAAGCAAGATAGTCATTTAAATTTCTAAAAGAGGATCAAGTTCTTACCTCTTAAAATAGATCACCAATAATTAAGTCTTTAGGGTGTCCATGTGCGTACCTCTATTCCTTTGGCAAGTCTTGAGATTGTGGTGGCACGCGATCATCTTCCTTTTCTTGATTTGGCACGTCATTAAGATTCAATTTTTCAATATCAATAATTCCTGCATCATCATCAAGAATATTTTCTCTCCTAGGAGACTCACTATCAGACTCATCAAAAATGATATTAATTGACTCTTCAACTACAAGAGTTCTTTTGTTGAATATTCTGTATGCTCTGCTAGATGTAGAGTATCCTAAGAAGATATCTTCATCTAACTTGGCATCAAATTTACTTATATCCTCTTTGCCATTGTTTAAAATGAAACATCTACATCCGAATACTCTAAGATATTTAGCAGTTGGCTTCCTATTCTTCTAAAGTTCATAAGGAGTTTTCTTGATTATAGGTCGTATTTAGCAGTACTTACAGCTTCAGCTCAAAAGTACTTTGAAAGATTTGACTCACACAACATCGTGCATGCCATCTCTGCCAAGGTCCTATTTTTTCTTTCAACAACCCCATTTTCATTACAAAATTCTTCAAAGTGTTGATTTTGAAATTCAGTTCCATGATCACTTCTAATTGCAATTAAGGTGAGCTTCTTTTCAGTTATGATATTTTTATAATATTTCAAGAATGCTGAAAATGCTTCATTCTTATGTGCAAGAAATGAAACCCATGTATATCTTGAGAAATCATCTACTATAACTAGTCCATACTTTTTTCCTCCTAGACTTACAGTTCTAGTATGCCCAAATAGATCCATGTGTATGAGTTCAAAGGGCCTAGTGGTTGATACTATATTCTTTGATTTGAAGGATGATTTTGTTTACTTTCACAATGAGCATGGTCCACAGATTTTATCTTTTTCAAAGATTAATTTTGGCACATCTTTTATCAGATCCTTCTTGACTAGTTTTGATATTAAGTCCATACTAGCATGTCCTAGTCTACGATGCCAAAGCCAACTTGTTTTACTTTTCCTTTCTTCATTAGTAATTAAGCATAATCCATTTTTCTTGCCTAAATCATGAAGATCTACCATATAAATATTTCCATGCCTATATCCCATAAGTACAATGCTATTATCTTTTGGATTTGTAATTATGCATACTAAAGCTTCAAATGTGACTTTAAGACCTTTATCACAAAATTGACTTATACTAAGCAAGTTATATTTCAGACCATTAACTAATAAAATATTTTCTATAAATGTGGATGGAGTAATATAGATTTTATCCTTTCCAATGATAAGTCCTTTTCTATTGTCTCCATAGGTTACCACTCCACCCTCCTTAGATTCCAAGGTGACAAATTATTTTATGTCACCTGTCATGTGTTTTGAACAGCTGCTATCTAGATACCATCGTTTATCCCTCTTATTAGTTGTAAGACACTCCTACAATCAAAGTCAAAAATGTGCTTTAGGTACCCAAACCATGTTGGGTCCTTTAAGGTTAGTACTTGATATTCCTTTTGGAACCCAAATTTTCTTGAACTTTAACTTACTCTTATCACTCAATTTGTTATAGCTAGGCTTTCTAAAATTGCATTCATATGCTTTGTGTCCTACTTTATTACAGCAATGACAAGTTATATTTTCAGTTTTGGCTTTCACAAATATGTTCTTTAAGTATTTTTGCTTCCTATTTGTTTTATATCCCAAACCAGCCTTATCATATACAGCTTTTTGACTATCAAGAATCATATTTAATTTAGTTGAACTAAGTGTAAACTTGTCTACTAAGGATTTGTATTTTTCTGCATCTTCTTTTAGCTTGACATTTTCAGCAATTAGATTTTTGGTTTCATTTGAGAACCTTCTACTCAATGTTTCATAGTCATTAGATAGTTTCAGCTTATCTTTGATAAGAGATTGATTTTCATCTTTTAGAACTTTATTTTTATTGACTAGCTTCTTGTGTTCTTCCATCAGTTCTCAAAATGTATCATGTAACTCTTCTACTGAAAAATCACATTCAAGTTCAGAATCTACGTCATCGTCATTGGCCATGTAGCAGATTTGGGCCATCTCTTGTTGATCTTCCTCTTCCGAACTTGACTCCTCACTTTCACTCCATTCAGCCATGAGGTTCCTCTTTTTAAGTTTTCTTGCCATCCATTTCAATTCTGGACAATTTATCTTGAAGTGCCCGGGCTTGCTGCACTCATAGCATATTGGCGTTTCTTTTTTCTTTTCCTTTTCTTTTCCCTTTTTCCGGCTTGAGCTACCCCTAACGAAAGATTTTCTTTTATGGAATTTTTTTTTTTACCTTTCATGAATTTTCTGAATTTTCTTGCAAGCATAGCCATTCCTTCTTCATCATATTCCTCCTCATCATCAGTTCTTCTGATTCAATTTTCTGTTTTGGAGTTGTGGACTTCAAGGCAATAGTCTTCCTTTTTTTGACCTCATCTTCTGAATTTTGCTTCATGGTCAACTTATGGGTCATGAGTGATCCTAGAAGTTCTTCCAATTGTAGTGTATTGAGGTACTTTGCTTCTTGAATTGCAGTTACCTTAGCCTCCCATACTCTTGGTAAAAACCTGAGAATCTTTCGCACTAGTTCAAAGTTAGTATAAGACTTATCTAAACTCTTTAGTCCATTTATGATTTTTGTGAACCTAGTGAACATTTCAGTTATGGACTCAGTAGACTCCATTTTAAATAATTCATACTTATGTACTAATATATTTATTTTTTACTCTTTAATTTGATTAGTTCGTTCATGTGTGATCTCTAGTCTATCCTAAATATCTGTTGCGGAGATGTATGTGGATATTCTATTAAATTCACTTATATCTAGTGAGCAGTAAAGCACATTAATTGCTTTAGCATTTAATTGTGCTATTCTTCTATCACTCTCATTTCAATCCATTTTAGGTTTAGGAATGATTGTGCCCTCTATACTAATTGTGGGTGTGTGTGGGCCTCTAGTTATGATATTCCACAAGTCATAGTCTAGTGCTTGAATGAATATCCTCATCCTAGATTTTTAATAAGTGCAATTAGTGCCATTAAACAAGGATGGTCTATTTGTGGATTGTCCCTCACTCATAAAACATCCTACTTGAGTTGTCATGATCTTTGACTCTTGATCGTAAGATCAACAAATATTATGAGAGCACCTGTGCTCTGATACCACTTGTTGCCCAAGGTGACAAGACAAGAGGAGGGGTGAATTGGTTTTTTTTTTTCTTGATTTTCGATTCCTTAACTATGTTAATTGATGAGTGAGTGATTTAATTAATATAGATTAAGTGCAAGTAGTGAAGTTAGAACAATGCACAATACAAACAAAAGGAAGTATAGTGGTTCGGTGCTCTCCTATGCACCTACGTCCACTCCCCAAGCGATCCCTTGGGAATCACTATAATCCCGCGGATTACAGTTGAATTGTTTTTCAGGCTCACAATCCAAAAATCTTTACACTTTGGTTTTCCCGGGATTACCAAAAATCTATGTTGGTTTTAGGGGCTTACCAACAAACCTTCACCGTTGGTTTTACGGGTTCACCAACAAACCTACACCATTGGTTTTACGGGCTCACCAACAAACCTTACAAGGTTGTTAAGAAGAAGAAGATTGAAACTCCTAGATGAGCAGATATAACAATTATAAGCTACAAAGAAGAGTTAGAATATAGTTATCGCTTTGATAAGGCTCTTCTCTTCTTTGTCAAGGAATGCTTCACTCTTCAAGCGTTGGTGGAGCTCTTAATGCCTCTTTTTGATCTGCTCAACCACTTTGTTTTGACTCTTGAATGAAGCACCTCGATCAAGAAAATTAGGGCTTTGTCGTTCTTGAGTAAGCTTTAATATTTTGCAAAAGGATAATTCCTCTGATGAATAGTATCACTTTAAATACTTTTCCTCATCTATTGGTCACCCTCCATTGGTTAGATTTCAAAAACTAGTCATTACTAGCTATTGGGAGGTGAAAAAGTACTTCTACAGAACTAGCCGTTATGCTTCTGTCCGTGCTGGGGTCGACCTAAACTTTTCTAGGGTCGACTCAAACCACTGTTCATCATACTTGGGGTCGACTCAACTTTCACTGGGGTTGACCGAATCTTCACTGGGGTCGACCCAATCTTCACTGGGGTCGACTCCTACTACAGTGGGGTCGGCCTTCTCAGGAACCACAGAAACATATTCTCAACTTCTTTCACTGGGGTCGACTCAAGTTCCATTAGGGTCGACCCTCTCAAGGATTCCAGAGATAGTTTTGAATGACAGAGCCTTGGGATCGACTCATGTTTAGTTGGGGTCGACTCCATTAGGGTCGACTCAAGCATTCCTAGGATCGACTCAAGCATGCTTGGGGTCGACTCCACTACTGTTCATCCATGCCATTTTTGCAGAGGTGTGCCTGATGGTTCCATGATGTGCCAGGGTCGACTCCACCTATGCTGGGGTCGACTCATTTTACACTTTGCTGCATCTTAAGGTTAGACTCATCCATACAATCAATGAAATATATTTCAAGTAATTTTGAATATATGCCATGGTAGTGCTATATACTCTTAACAGTTAAAATTACTGTTTTGCCCTTAAGAGTACATTTCACTTGAAATTTTGCTGAATTAGAATTTAGAATTATCTATCCCTTTTCTATTACAAATTTTATCTCATTATTAATTATTGAAAGACATCTTGATCTCATTCTTCTAATATATCGAGAGTGTCGAACTCAGTAGTGATTTATCACGTTAACTTGTAGTACTAATTAGATATTTTCTTAATGATTGTGTTAATCATCAAAATAACACTATCATCCTCAAGAATTGTTTGGCTGAAGACATAAAACTTAGCGCTCTTGGGAGGCAACCCAACATGTAAAATTACTAACATGCAGGTTTGGGGGTATTTTTCTCAATCTTCAAGTTATTCCGCGATATCAAGGTCCAATATCAGGTAATGTCTCCTCTATCCTATTATTGTTTTAGCTTTCTCAATATTGAGGACAATGCTGAATTTAGGTATTGAGGGTGAGAATATTTTTGATTTTTCTGCTTAAAAAGATTTTTGTACCTTAAAAAAAATGGGATTTCAAATTTTTAACTCAAATTCTAATTTTTTTGGCTGTAAAAACTAGGAATTACTTTGATAATAGCTTTGAGTTAAGAAATATAATAGCAGTTCTAGCTTGAGTTTTCATCCCACCTATCTCCTGCTAACATGATAGAAGATGATTTAGCACCTACACGTAAGCACATAAATAGTGGGGTATGTAAACTTGCAACTAATATGAATACTTTTAATCTTCTGGATAATTTAAAGTTATATGTTTGATGAACACCTTATGAAAAAAAATAAATAATAATAATAATAATAATAATAATAATAAAATAATAATAATAATGAGTCTTCTCACTGAGTAACCGGGCCTCTTACCTGGCAAGCAGCGAGTGTTCGCGTAAAAAGGTGAGGATGACTGACATTAAACTCTGAGTGACTAATTCGACCTTGGAGCCTAGTTGACTTGAGTTATTAAGCCTGTTAGGGTGTCTTTACACCTAGTGCCCTAAGCCATCTGGATTGGGAGTCATTGGCCTAACACTCGCTACACAGGTCAACTAGAAAGCTTAATAAGGCTAGATATTGCACAAGTCATTCTTCTTAGCATTCAGTCTGATTAAAAGTTAAATCTCAGGTGTTCATTACCATTTAACTCTAGAAAGTCTTGAAAATTAGAGTGATCATGTTGGAAGTAAGTGAAAGCCACTTATTTATATGATACTATCTTGCACCTCACTACATTCTTGACTTGTTAGCAGATAGATGGGGTGTAATGGAATTTGAATTAGAGTCTGCTTAAATATGATAACAATAAGTCTCTATTGTCCTTGCAATTCTAGGTTCATATAGTAATACTTGTTCAAATTTTGAGTTAAACATTGGAAATTCCTGACTGATGAAGTTTGTGGGTTACTTCACTGCGAACCCTCACGAGACAACACTCGTCCACTAGGGTAACCTAGAGGTTTAAAGGCTTGTTGCACGTGCTAAGTGCAATCGTGATTTTCTACGAAAATGGGTACGCATGAGCCCAAGCATCAAGTCACAACATCCCATGGATCCCGCGTCCATTCCAGAACTCCTCTTCTTCCGCACGCAATCCAGCCTCCCGCGGTGCATCCCAGCGATCCTCGCATTCCTCCGCATCCCGGATCAGCCAGCCATCCGTGAAGGAAGCACCCAGCAACCTGTGATGCATCCCAAGATTCCTCCTCCTAGCTTCTTCCGCCTCTTCTTCCGTCTGCGTTCAACGAGCCGTTCCAGCCGTAGCCAATATTTCCCGTGATCCCAGCAACTCGGACGATCACCTCCTCCCAGCGATCCTGCGTTCGTTCCAAAGCTATGATCCCAGCGTGGTCCAAAGAAGGAAGTCGATGAAGCCTCCACGATCCGTCCAGCCGATCCCACGGCATCCTTCTTTTCGGATCAGCGCCAGCATCCCGGACGACCTCATCCTCCACTCTCCCAGCCTTCCATGAAGCACCATGTCTCCTCTGCAAGCAAAACTCCCTGCATCACGCAGCCGTCCCTCGTCATCCCGCCGTTTCAGCCGTCCATAATTCACGGCCCAGAATCCAGCCTCCATGACCGCTCCAATGCGATCAATGACCGCAGTCCGTGCCCTCCTCTCCTGGGATCCATCGCTGGCTTTAAGGTCTTGGGCAATCTATAAAAAAGGGAGACGCTCAGCTGGGCAGGGGGGGCGTTCTCGGTTGGGCCAAAGGAGAGAGCTCACATCGAAAAAAAGAACAGAGCCATGCTCTATTTTTGAAAGAAAGAAAAAGGGCATGGGTTCCACCAAGAGGGAGAAGTTCCGTGTTTGATTTTTTTTCCCTTTATTTTATTTTATTTTATTTGCAGAAGAAAGGCAGCATCAGGCTACCAATCTTCATTTCTACTTTTGTAATCAATTTTCTTTTTATGAAATCCATCAATTTTCTTTCATGCAATCCATGTTCTAGGTCCAGTTTAATTTATGCAATCTATTAATTTTTCTTTTATGCAATCCGCGTCTAAGTTTTAATTTAATATTCTGCAAATTTTTTTACGCATGCTGGAACTCTTGTTTTAATTGCAAAAGTTTTCTTTCTTCCCTTTGTTTATTTTTTTTAGAAAAATAGCTCTGCTTGGTTAGAGATTAATCGAATATCCTCAATGAATTTTTTTTAAAAAAATAAACCTTAATGGAGTTTCTATTTTCTATTTGTGTACTCCAATCGCCTTTCTGTGGATCAACCTCCTGCAACCACTATTCATCGAATAGAGGATGGTAAGAGTAAATATAAAAATATTTGTTTGTTGGTTAAGATCTTGACAACGACATCCTTTTTAAGTCATTCTCAGGTCTACAAGAAAGCCGACAACATTAAGTTTCCCCCTTTCACTTGGAATTATAAGTATTCATAATAAGCAATCAATTGTTTTGCTTATACTTTACTTAATAAGTTGCTTTTAGTCACATACTTGTAGTCTTGTCTTTTTATTCTTTACTATCATGGGCTTTTCAGTCTGAATTTATGCTTTAATTCTTTATTCATTCAATGTATTAGAGCTAGATTCAATCAATGCGTTAAAGTTATAATTAACGAATATATCAGAACATGATAATTTTAATCTTTAATTTAACAAATGCATGATCCCAATACTTAATTTTTCTCTTTTAATTCTGGCTCAGAGATTGCATAATACTTCTCCCCCTCAATCTATGCATTCATTCTTATATTTAATTCTTCTCCCCCTTTTTGTCCTCAGCAAAAAAAAGTATATTGATAGGGAAGTAGTTTTCATTCAAGTCAAAGATACACAAATTGAATTGCTTAAAAGAGAATTTCATTGCATTGCAGAAGTATTACAAAAGAGTTGTACTAAAAAGAAAATTACACTGAGCATAAATACAAAATATTCATCACAAGATAGTTAAAGTCCTAAAGGATCCATACATGAGATAGCAATCAAAACAGTAGGCATACAAGTAGTCATATTCTTCATCTGAGGTAATATTTTCTGGACTACTAGCCCTAGAAGGACGACCTCTGGAACAAGTCCTACGATATCTAGTACGGGATGCAATCCATGTGCGCTGAGTGGGTTGAGGAGGCATGGAAGATGGTCTTGCAGTCTGTCGCTCCAGGCTGGTGGCAATCCTTCCACATTGGTCACAAGGCGCTGGAGTCGTTCCTCCTGAAGGCAAGTAAAGTTGGCCATAATGGCCTCAACCCTTTGAATACCCTATTCTATTCTCTCTATCAGTCTGGTATCCATTTCATCTGTAATCATCCTGATCATCCTCCTCATTTGATCATTGTCCAATCTTACAGAGGATGCAGCCGGCTATCCTGTTGATTCTGAAGGTGAAGTATAGGGAATGTCAGACGATGAAGGTGAGCTGGGTGCAGTCTCTGCTCGTGCTCGGCTAGGCTCTCCTTCTTCTAGTGAATGTTGTCTAAATCTTTTTCGTTGCCATTTTCTATTCACCTTCCTAAACCCCATTCTATGCAAGGATTTTTCATTATAAACATTAGTGGGATGAAGTGATTTTTGTGGCTCCTTCTTAGTGATAACAATTTCAAACACTCTAAATAATAAAGTGAGAGTCATTCCATAGGGTAGACTTAGTTTGGTCTTTGTGGCTGCCTCACTCATATAAATCATCATCGTTCTAGGCAAGTTTAGCTGAAAACCTACTAACATAGAGTGCATTACTATAATGGCTCCCAAGGGACCTATTTCATCCTTACCCAAAATTGCTCCAAGTGCTGCACATTTATCAGAATGCATTGAAGCGATAAGTCCTTCATTCGGCATCTTCAGAATTCGAGCAAACAGTTGTTCGGTCACAATCATTTTAGTCCCTATAACAGAGCAAATTAAAGTTTCTGTCTTGGTATCTGTCTTCAAGGAACTATAAAATTCTCTAACTAGGTCAGGGTAGATAGGTAAATCCAACGAGCAAATGTAATCACAAGCTAAGGCTTTCAATCTTTCTCCTATTGTAAATCCCTCTCTTTCAAGAAACTCAAAATCGATTCTCCTACTTGTTGTTATGACTCTCTCGGCCGAGAGCAAAGGGAAGATCGGGATTACAGGCTCTGTCGAGTTGGTTTTTCGACGTGCGGACCTTCTTTCCTCGGAGCCTCTTTTGTACGACTCTTCCTTCGGAATGCGAGTTTCTTCCTAGGTCCCATTTATCCGAAGATTTGGTAAAAATTCGAAAGACCTTGGAGTGTTTTTTGAGAGATCTAGGAGGAACGAGGAGAGCTAGGGCACGAATGGAAAGGGCTTGAAGGAGTAGATGAACAGTCGGCTTTGTATTTAAAGTGAATGTCCCATCACCGTGTCAGCTTAAGCTTTAATGGGGACTCCTCTTTTCCATTACTAATACCAGCTCTTTCCTAAAAAAAATCGTCTCCCGTCCCCGAGACGACTCGCGCAAAAACTCGAGTCGAGTCAAGCAGGAGTCGACTCGTAGTCCTACCTCGAGCCGGCTCGAACCCTGACTAGTCTAAATATATTCTAGAGTCTTGGATTCAAATATTTCTAGATTAAATTTGAATAATTTCTATAAGCTTATATGACAATGATAGACTCATATTGGATTGAAATATATCATCGAAAGATTAAAGTCAATAGGAGTAAAGGATAAATCATTGAAATCGGTCAATCACTCCTAATCTTCTTCTAAGAGTACAAAATCTTTCTTCACTCAAGAGTTTTGTGAGGATATCAGCTAATTAATCTTCAGTACATACAAACTCAAGCAATACATTACCATTCAAAATATGATCTCTTATAAAATGGTGTCTTATCTCAATATGTTTAGTTCTTAAGTGTTGAGTTGAATTTTTAGTTAAATTTATGGCACTAGTAATATCATAATTTATGGAAACTTTGTTTTGATTAATTCCATAGTCTTCAAGTTACTGTTTAATCCACAAAATTTGAGCACAACAACTTCTTACTACAATATATTCGGCTTCCGCCGCAGACAATATAACCGAATTTTGTTTCTTACTAAACCATGAAATTAAGTTTTCTTCTAAGAATTGATATATACCACTGGTGCTTTTTTCTATCTAATTTATAACTAACAAAATCAGCATCAGTGCATCCTATTAAGTCTAAATTTAAGTCTTTTGAGTACTATAATCCTTCATTCATTGTTCCAATTAAGTACTTAAAGATTCTCTTAACAGCAAGCAAGTGTGACTTTTTTGTATTTGATTGAAATCTAGCACATATGCAAATACTAAATATGATATCAGATCTACTAGCTATAAGATATAAAAATAATCCAATCATGCCTCTATACAACTTTTTGATCTATGCTCTTACCTGATTCATCTTTATCTAATTTGCATGAAGAACTCATAGGTGTGCCAATTGCTTGCTTGTCTTCATCTGAAACTTATTTAGCATCTTCTTGATGTACTTCGCTTGATTGATGAAGATTTTTTCTTTTAATTGTTTGATTTGAAGCCCAAGGAAGTAGTTTAGCTCACCCATAATGCTCATTTCAAATTCTTCCTGCATGAGCTCAGCAAATTCTTTGCAAAAATAATTGTTAGTAGCACCGAAAATAATGTCACCAATATAAATCTGAACTATTAATATGTCTTTATTTTTCTTTTTTAGAAATAAGGTAGTGTCTACATGTCCTCTAGTGAAATTATTATCCAAAAGAGACTTGCTTAACCTTTCATACCAGACCCTAGGGGCTTGCTTTAAACCATATAAGGTTTTGTTAAGTTTATAAAAATGATTTGGATAATTATGATTTTCAAAACCAGATGGTTGTTCTACATAAACTTCTTCAGTTATATATCCATTCAAAAATATACTTTTAACATCGATTTGAAATAATTTAAAATCCATATGACATGCAAATGCAAGTAAAAGTCTTATGGATTCAAGTCTAGCAATCGGAGCAAAGGTTTCATCAAAATCTATTTCTTCTTCTTGATTATAACCTTTTGCTACTAATCTTACCTTGCTTCTTATTACTAATCCATTTTCATCAAGTTTGTTTTTGAAAACTCATTTAGTTTCAATAACAGAAAATTCAGTGGGTATTTCAATTAGATTCCCAACATTATTTCTCTTAAACTAATTTAGCTCTTCTTGCATTGCATTAATCCAATTAATGTCTTTTTTAGCTTCTTCAATATTTTTAAGTTCAAACTGAGAAACAAAAGAGATGCTCTAGTTGTTATCGGTTGAGATGCATCACCCAAGATTAATTCTTTAGGATGACCATAAGCATACCTCCAAGCTTTAGTAAGATCGTGCTCAGCTGTTTCCACTTGGATTATGGGAGTTTCTTCAGTTTGCCTTGGTTCCTCCTCATGAATGCTTACCTTTTCAATTTTGTCTTCAAGAAAATCTGCATCATCATCAGCAACTACTTTCTTACTAGAGAAAGTATCATTAGTTTCATCAAAGACAACATGTATAAATTCTTCAACCACACGACTTCTTTTGTTGAAGATTCTATATGCCCTACTAGACCAAGAGTATCCTAGAAAGATACTTTCATCTGATTTGGCATCAAATTTTTCTAGGTTGTCTTTTCCATTATTATGAATAAAGCATCTACAACCAAACACATGAAAATAATTTAATTTTGGTTTTCTTTCTTTCCAAAGCTCATAAAGAGTTTTCTTTAAAATAGGTCTTAGCAAAATCCTGTTTAAAATATGACATGAAGTGTTAATTGCTTCAGCCCAAAAGTACTTTGGAAGATTACTTTCACATAACATGGTTCTTGTAATTTCTTCCAAAGTTCTATTTTTTTCCTTCTACCACACCATTTTGCTATGGAGTTCTCGGTGTAAAAAAATTGTGTTCTATTTCTCTTTCCCTACAGAAATTTTCAAAACATTGATTTTCAAATTCTGTGCCACGATAACTTCTTATAGCTATAATAGTGGTATTTTTTTCGTTTATGACTTTCTTATAAAATTTCTTAAATAAGTTGAAAGCTTCATCTTTATGTGCTAAAAATAGAATCCATGTGAACCTAGAATAGTCATCTATTATCACAAGACTATATATCTTTCCACTAAGACTAGTAGTTCTAGTTGGCCCAAAGAGATCCATGTGGAGTAGTTCTAGTGGCCTAGTAGTTGAGATTGCATTTTTAAATTTGAATGAATTTCTTAATTGTTTACCAAATTGGCACGCATTGCAAATTTTATCTTTTTCAAATTTGAGTTTTGGTAAACCAACTACTAATTCCTTTTTGACTAGTTTAGATAGTGTGTCCATGCTAGTATGACCTAATCTACGGTGCCGCAACTAACTTTCCTCATTGATCTTAGATTTATTAGCTACTAAATAGTGGCTATTTTTAGTAAAATCATCTAAATCTACCATGTATACATTGCCACATCTAAGTTCTTTGAATACTATACTATTGTCAATTGGATTGGTTACTATGCATAATGATGATTTAAATGAAACATAGAATTCTCTATCACATAGTTGACTGATGCTAATTAAACTATACTTAAGACCATCAACATACAATAAATTATCAATATAGGTACACTACCAGAAAACACGCATATAGTGATGGGCAATCCCGTCACTATACCATGTTTCCGGTTACTAATACGGAATTTGTGATCGGAGCTTCCGTCACTGAATTGGTTACAAAAACATGCATCACTAAATATTTTTAGTGACAACGGCGATTCCTATCACTAAACTCCATGACAGAACCGCCATCACTAAGCCGTTACAAATCCAAAAATTAAATATTTAAGAAATTACAAATTTTTCGTCACTAACCAGTCACTGAGTTAGTGACGAGGTAACTTGGTCACTGATTTTGTTACAGAATTCGGTCACAAGTTTGGTCACTGATCTATCAAACCTTCAGTGACAGATTTAGTCGTCACAGAGTGATCACAAATTTTGTCACTAAATTTGTCATTAATCCCATCACGGATCTAGTGACAAGATTACCGTCACTAATTTGTCAACTCACTGAGCAAAATCAATTTTTAGTAACTAAAATCCTGTCACTAAGTTTATGGCTGCTCGTCACAATACTTGGTAAACAATTTAGTAACCAAATTTGGTCACTGATCACATTCCAATAATCTGGTACATTTGGTACATTGATTGGCTCAAAATAATAATAATGATAATAATAATATCATTAATAGCAAAGTCATTCAACATTACGCAAAAGTCATTGAACATGTCATTCAAAATAGACATCAACATGTTCTAAATCCATCAAAATCAAAGTCCAAAAGTATGTCATAGAGATCAACAGAGATTTTATTCCTCCTAGGAATACAAAGACCTATCATCTAAGACAAAAGCAATCATAATGAAGCATGATCAGCAGAAGCAGAATCATAATCAACATCAATGCTGGCAACTTGGCTCCTCGAGATCCTACTTCTTACCTTCCAATTAGTTCTCTCCACTAGTTTTAATACAAATTTCTCACCATTCATGCAGACTGGACAAGATGGGTCAAACTTCAGTCGCATGCATCATAATTTCCAAACAGTTTGCATGGAAGACATGCCCATAGACCAGAATAGCCACTACAGATATCTCTTTGTTCAGAACCAGTTTCTGGCTACTCCACAAAGATCTATCATTCAAAACCTTTGAGCATACTCCACACATTTGTGAATCAGAATAAAGGGAAGTTGATGAAAGCTGAGTGCTTGAAGCTGCAAGTTTGCTGGTGCAGTAACTTGAGTGTTTGCTGGTGACATAGAAGGAGTGATTTGAATTTTACCAATGCCTATCACACGACCTTGGTTATTATCATCGAAAGCCACTACACCACCTTCCTTTGCTTCAAGGGTGAAGAAATATTCTTTGTTACCCGTCATGTGTCCTGAGTAGCCACTGTCTAAGTACCAACTTCTTTTATTGTGTTTGGCCGCAAGACACTCCTAGAAGCACACATCAAATAATTTAGATACCCAAGCTTTCTTGGGTCCTTGATAGTTAGTATAGGTGGTCCCTTCTGGAACCCAAATTTTTTTTTTTCTTTTGATTTACTGTTTTTCTGTGACTAAATATGTTTGTTTTACGTCCTATTCTATCACTGCAAAAACATGTTAAACTTTCAGTTTGATCTTTAGTTTTTACAAAAAGGTTTTTAAGTAAATTGTGTTTGTCTTTAGGTTTGTACCCTAAGCCAGCTTTATTAAAAACAACTCTTTGACTTTTAAGGATCATTTGTAATTTTTCTGAACTAAAAGTAAACTTTTCAATAATTAATTTATATTTATCAACTTCCTTACTTAAATTCTGATTTTCAATTTTTAGAAAGTTTATGTTATAGGTTAATTCATCTTTTAAAGATTGATTACTTGTTTTTAATTCAGAAACTTCTTTAATTAGTTTTTCTTTTTTCTTTGTTAAGATTTCTGTTTTATGCATGATAAATTGGTTAGATAGCTTTAATTCTTTATTCTTTAGAGTTAGAGTTCTGCATTCATTTATTAGCTCATTAAATGCATCATATAATTCTTCAAAAGTAAAATCAGGATGAAATTTAGAGCTTATCTTAGTTTCATTGGCCATAAGGTAGTGGCTTCCCTTTTCTTGTGTTTCTTCCTCTGATGATGAATCTTCAGTTTCGCTCAAGGATGTGAGGAGTGCCTTCTTTTTTTTCTTTCCAAACTTCTTCACTAATGGGCAGTCAGCTCTAATGTGCCCCGATTTTCTGTATTCATAACACCCGACTGTCTCTTTTTCTTTTTTCTCACTTTTCTCTTTATCGAAGGCATGAGGGGTATATCTCTTCTTGTAGTAGGGCTTTCTTTTATTCATAAACTTTCTGAACTTCCTTACAAGTAGAGCTTCTTCCTCATCTTCCTCATTCTCATTCTCATTGCTGCTGCTGCAAGCACTTTCTTTGTTAGTAGGGGATTTAAGTGTTATTACCTTTCTTCTTTGGCTCTCATCCTCGGTATGTTGCTCCATAATCAACTCATGAGTCATCAAGGATCCAAGAAGTTCTTCGAGTGGAAGCATGTTGAGGTCCTTGGCTTCATGGATTACCGTTACTTTTGCCTCCCACGTCCGAGGTAGAGAACGCAGCACTTTCTTAACAAGTTTAATGTTAGAATATGATTTACCTAGGCTTTTCAGCCCATTAATAATATCAGTGAACCGAGTAAACGTGAAAGTAATGGTTTCAGTTGGTTCCACCTTGAAGAGCTCATATTTATGCATTAACATGTTTATCTTAGACTTTTTTACTTGATTAGTACCCGCATGGGTAACTTCAAGTCTATTCCATATTTCTTTGGCAGAAACACAAAAGGAGATCCTATTAAATTTATTAGGATCTAAGGTATAATATAAGACATTCATAGCCTTAGCACTTAATTGGGCTTTTCTCCTATCATTATCATCCCAATCTTTCTCAAGCTTGGGAATAGGGATATTATCTACTGTATGTGTAGGAATGTGTGGTCCATTATATTAACATTCTAGACTTTTTTAAATTTAATGAGCTAAAACATCTCAACTTCATTTGTATTATGTGGATCTCTTAGTACTTTTATTCTCAAAGTGAATGGTATATCGACATTCTGGACTTTTTGAAAGTTAATGAGCCGGAGCATCCTAACTTTCTTTTGTAGCCTATGTTATCTTGGCAATTTCTTTCTCTAGACTCTATGATTATCGTAGAGTTTTTCTTTAGCAATTTTGGTAGGATATAGGTGATTTTAGCATTTTTAAGAAGAAATGACTTAGTGTCTTACATGATAGTAAACTCACCTTGATATTCTAGCAACAAGAAGTAAATGATGATTTATGAAGAAAAAGATGGTTACACTATATTTCTGTTGGTTTCCTTTTGTTGCATCCTTTTTGATAGTTGAGTTAATTAGGTCTTTATTTTTTTTTTAATCTTTTCTCCCACTGATCTTACTAGACCTTATATGTTCTGATGACCCTTGCTTGCTTGTATATTACCCAGCTCAGCTCTCAAAGGAAATTGTTAGTGTTGCTGGGGGTCCAAATCGAGAACGATTGGCACAGCGGTGTGAACGGGGTTCCCTTTGAATTGCTTTGGTTGTGCTCCACCTTCCGCCGGGAAACCTGCAAGCAAGCCTCGCACCACCACTGGGGTAGTGGGGGCCCTCCGACGATCAAGTTAGAGGGAATCGAAGGAGAAGGAGAGGTAGCAGGTAAGATGATGCTATGGAGAATCTTGCTCACCCTCCCCCTTCCTCCCCAGCCCCATATATATCAGGCTGGGGGGTTTTTTTGGGGATTGGTCATCGTGTGGCACGATGGGGTTGCCACTGACATGGCCGTTACCGGGCGTCGTGGGGCAACGCCGGGTACGGTCATGGCAGGGCGTAGTGGAGCTCCGCTTCGTACGGTTGTTACAGGGGATCGTGGGGCAGCGCCGGATTCGGCCGTTGCAGGGAGTAGTGGAGCAGGGGGCCGCAGCGTGCCTCAGGAGAACAGTCTGTTGTTGTCAAGAGATTGCCGACCCGAGGTCGGATTGCTGGATCAAGGGGCAACCGACTCGGGGTCGGATTGCTGGACCAAGGGGCAACCGACTCGGGGTCGGACTGCGGAGCCGAAGATATCCGACCCGAGGTCGGATTGCTGGATCAAGGGGCAGCCGACTCGGGGTCGGATTGCTGGATCAAGGGGCAACCGACTCGGGGTCGGATTGCTGGATCAAGGGGCAGCCGTAGTCTTCCTGGGCGCGCGTGCTGGTCACGTGGGGCATGGTGGCTAAGTTCCCCCGTAACAGTAGCCCCCCACTTCCGAGCCTGGAACCAGGAGGGGAACGGGTGAAGGGAGTGATGCTTCGAGATTGCCGCCATCCCTCGGAAAGGCGCGCGCGCTCCGAGCTCCCCGCCCCTTTTTTTATGGCGTATGGCGGTTGTCGCTGATTTGGCGGTCTGTGGATTTCGGCGGACATCCTTCCTTAATGGCGTCGATTCGCCTTTGGGGCGAGAACGATCCTTCGGTAGCCAGGTGTCCTCTGGCGTCACCGAGGCGTCACCCGCCTTTCTGCCTATTTAACCGGGGGCCCTCCCCCGTCCGCCTTTCTCTTCACAGGCATCCTCGAGTTTCTCCCTTGTGCTGTTGCCGTTGCCGTCGGACTGTTCGTTCGCTCCTCCTTTGACGCTATCGGAGCCGTTCTTCCTTCCCTTCCGGTGAGTTGCCCCACTCTTCAATTTAGGGCTCTCCGTACTTTCTCCTTTCGTATTAGTGTACCCCAGTCGTTCCGGTCCCTTCTCCCCTCTTGACCCCGTCCTGACCGTAGATTCTCTGGCCGTTAGGGATGGACGAAGTAAGAGCGGACCGCATTCAGTCGGAGTTGGTCCCCGAAGACCTAGATAGGTTCGTGGCCCGGTACCACCTTCCCGAAGCCTGCAACGTTACGCTCCCGGGGCCTGAGGAGAGGATGTCCCATCCTCCTCCAGGAAAGGTCGCCATTAATGAGGACATCCTTCGGGCTGGGTTCCACTTTCCCCCCTCGGACTTAGTCGTGCAGGTGCTTCGAGGTTTAAGAGTGGCGCCGACGCAACTGGTGCCGAACTCATGGCGTACCCTGACGGCCTTCCAGGTTCTCTGCCGCATGCACGAGGTTTCCGCCACCCTGAATGTCTTTTAGGAATGCTACGGCCTGAGCGGCCACCCCCGGGACAGAGGGTGGTGGTGCTTTGCGGCGCGGCGAGGGTGCGGCCTCGTCAAGGAGGCTCCTTCCTCCATTCATGGCTGGAAGGAGCGTTTCTTTTTCATCGACGTAGATCCCTCTTGGGGAATCAGGACAACCTGGGAGACGCCGATGAAGTCCCCGATCGGCCTATCGAGGTTGTCAAGGGAGGAGTCCGATGGCGTCGCCGTTTTGAGGGGGTTGGTTGCCGAGGGCCGGCTCCTCCCGGTGGCTCGCCTTATTTCCGAGGATGCCTTGGTGAACGTCGGCCTGAGCTCGGTCCCCGCCGACCGTGAGCCCGCCATCACTTCTTCTTTTTTAGCTCTTTTCTCCTCTTTCGTTTCTTCTTTCCATCAGTTTCTCAGTTTCTAACCATCTCGTTCTTTTTGCAGAAATCGACGACGTCATGCAGTCGGACAGGGCAATGGCCGTTAGTAGGGCGTCTCTACTGGAAGCGGTCCGGAGAAAGAAACGGACTCCTCCGAGCGGGGTCCTACCGGCGAAGAAGCCCCGCCAGCAGGCGACTCCGACGCCGACAGATGGGTCCGGGCCCACCGATCAGGGGGACGCTGCGGGCTCGGACCGACAGTTGACGCCGTATCAGCCCTCCGGTGATGAGACTACCGCTTTTCCGGAGGTGTCATCCGGGCGCGCCCGAGACGGCCGGGTCGGATGCGGTCGGTCCCCAGCCCGGCCTTCGACTCGGTCGGCCTCGGATGATACGAGGAGGGGCGCGCCGAGGCCTCGGCCGAGCGGGACCCTGTCGATTTCTGGCACGGCCCCCGCCCCGAGCACGGTCGGCATGACTCTCCCCCAAGCAATGGGTAAGGGTAAGGCCGCAGAACCACCGTCCGGCTCCGGGGCGAAGTCGGGATCGGCCTTCACTTTCGCCGGCGCCCGAAACCTCATCGAGACGGTGCTGCTGGAGGGTGACCGTAGGCAGGTCCGGCAGATGAGGATCCCTGAAGTCGGAGCTGCCAGCTGCGTTTGCCTCATGTCGGTGAGTGTTCTTTTGGTCGCTTTCGTCATTTATAGGCTCTATTGATCCCCGTCTGACGCTCTCATTTTTCCTGTCTCTTAGCTCGCCAAGTACATGATCCGTCTGGAGGAGAGCTACGAGGAACAGGCGAGGCTCCTGGCGAAGGCCGAGAGCCGACTGAAAGCTGTAGAGGAGGGAGGCCAGGCTGCGGCGGGGAGAACGGCCAGGGACCTCGAGACGAGGCTCCAGGTGGCCGAAGAGCGGGCACTCGGCTTCGCCGCCCTCGAGAGGCAACTGTTGGAGGCTCAGGAGCAACTCAAGGTTGCCTCGGGTCTCGAAAGCGAGATCAGGAAGGCGGAGGAGCGAGCCGAAAAGCAGTCCCGGAAGGCTGCCGACTTCCGGGAGAGGTGGAAGAAGGCCCAGCAGTCGGCCGACAACGCCCGCAACCGAACCCGATCTCTTGAAGCCAAGATGGCCGAATTGGAGTCGGCCTTGGAGGGGACTCGTGAGAGCAACCAGGAGCTTCATTCGCGCCTGGAGGAGGCTGAGGCTGCTCGCATCGCTGCCGAGGCGAAGCACATGGAGGCTCGGGCCGATCTACTGAGGGTCTCCTCCGAGGCGGACGAGCGGATTGTGGCGAAGGTCATGGAAGCGAAAGCTCAGATTACGGAGCGAGCGGAGGCGGCGCTGGCCGAGAAGAGCGCAGAAATCGGGCGTCAGGCGGTACAGGCCTATCGTCAGTCCGCCGAGTTCATCCGTGACATGTCGGATGCGGGGTCCGACTCCTTTGCCTTAGGCTTCGATGAAGGCCTGGCAAGGGTGTCCACTAAATACCCCGGAATTGACCTGAGTGGGGTC
This sequence comes from Phoenix dactylifera, assembly GCF_051530095.1. Classification (NCBI taxonomy): domain Eukaryota; kingdom Viridiplantae; phylum Streptophyta; class Magnoliopsida; order Arecales; family Arecaceae; genus Phoenix; species Phoenix dactylifera. The sequence goes on along the minus strand of NC_143193.1, from coordinate 31,332,986 downwards.
TCCCTCCTCGACTCCCCTCCGATGCCATTGCCTGCCGGTTCTCCAACCGTCTCCCTATCCTTCGCGGACGTGCTCGCCGTTCCCGATCCAGGGGTTCCTCCAAGCTGACCCTCTGTACTTTTTCTTTGTTCTTTTCTTTGTATGTTGGCGTTTTGTCATGTTGTATGGGTTTCGGCCCTGATGCAACGAAAGTTAATGCAAACAAAGTGTTTCCTCATTTCACTTTCGTCCTTCCTCTTTTTAACTCTTGGTAGCGTCTCGCCGACTCCTGACTCTTGAAGTTCCTCCGGCACTAGGTCAGGCATCCGAGGGTTAGGCCTCAGAAAATCCTTCCGGCGCTAGGCCAGGCATCCGAGGGTTAGGCCTCAGGAAATTCTTCCGGCGCTAGGCCAGGCATCCGAGGGTTAGGCCTCAGAAAATTCTTCCGGCGCTAGGCCAGGCATCCGAGGGTTAGGCCTCAGGAAATTCTTCCGGCGCTAGGCCAGGCATCCGAGGGTTAGGCCTCAGAAAATTCTTCCGGCGCTAGGCCAGGCATCCGAGGGTTAGGCCTCAGGAAATTCCGCTCATTGGTCGGCCAAGGCTGGCGCAAGCCGAGGCGACCGGTCGGGGCTTCAGGCTAGTCTGCTCCCGGGATGATCATCGGGTTAGCCTGGCATCCGAGGGCCGAGCCTCGGGGAATTCCGCTCGTTGGTCGGCCAAGGCTGGCGCAAGCCGAGGCGACCGGTCGGGGCTTCAGGCTAGTCTGCTCCCGGGATGATCATCGGGTTAGCCTGGCATCCGAGGGCCGAGCCTCGGGGAATTTCGCTCGTTGGTCAGCCAAGGCTGGCGCAAGCCGAGGCGACCGGTCGGGGCTTCAGGCTAGTCTGCTCCCGGGATGATCATCGGGTTAGCCTGGCATCCGAGGGCCGAGCCTCGGGGAATTCCGCTCGTTGGTCGGCCAAGGCTGGCGCAAGCCGAGGCGACCGGTCGGGGCTTCAGGCTAGTCTGCTCCCGGGATGATCATCGGGTTAGCCTGGCATCCGAGGGCCGAGCCTCGGGGAATTCCGCTCGTTGGTCGGCCAAGGCTGGCACAAGCCGAGGCGACCGGTCGGGGCTTCAGGCTAGTCTGCTCCCGGGATGATCATCGGGTTAGCCTGGCATCCGAGGGCCGAGCCTCGGGGAATTCCGCTCGTTGGTCGGCCAAGGCTGGCGCAAGCCGAGGCGACCGGTCGGGGCTTCAGGTTAGTCTGCTCCCGGGATGATCATCGGGTTAGCCTGGCATCCGAGGGCCGAGCCTCGGGGAATTCCGCTCGTTGGTCGGCCAAGGCTGGCGCAAGCCGAGGCGACCGGTCGGGGCTTCAGGCTAGTCTGCTCCCGGGATGATCATCGGGTTAGCCTGGCATCCGAGGGCCGAGCCTCGGAGAATTCCGCTCGTTGGTCGGCCAAGGCTGGCGCAAGCCGAGGCGACCGGTCGGGGCTTCAGGCTAGTCTGCTCCCGGGATGATCATCGGGTTAGCCTGGCATCCGAGGGCCGAGCCTCGGGGAATTCCGCTCGTTGGTCGGCCAAGGCTGGCGCAAGCCGAGGCGACCGGTCGGGGCTTCAGGCTAGTCTGCTCCCGGGATGATCATCGGGTTAGCCTGGCATCCGAGGGCCGAGCCTCGGGGAATTCCGCTCGTTGGTCGGCCAAGGCTGGCGCAAGCCGAGGCGACCGGTCGGGGCTTCAGGCTAGTCTGCTCCCGGGATGATCATCGGGTTAGCCTGGCATCCGAGGGCCGAGCCTCTGGGAATTCCGCTCGTTGGTCGGCCAAGGCTGGCGCAAGCTGAGGCGACCGGTCGGGGCTTCAGGCTAGTCTGCTCTCGGGATGATCATCGGGTTAGCCTGGCATCCGAGGGCCGAGCCTCGGGGAATTCCGCTCGTTGGTCGGCCAAGGCTGGCGCAAGCCGAGGCGACCGGTCGGGGCTTCAGGCTAGTCTGCTCCCGGGATGATCATCGGGTTAGCCTGGCATCCGAGGACTGAGCCTCGGGGAATTCCGCTCGTTGGTCGCGCGCCTATCACTTGCCGCTCGACGGGGTTTCTCCGTGGCCAGCTGCGATCGTATTTCTCCTCCTCTCGACGCGTCGCCTGGGGAACACCAGAAGGCTATTAAATGCTAATTGAGGCGTTACCTGGGAAATCGGATCGGCCAGTTGCTGCTTGCGAGGAGTGCCAGTTAAGCGGCCGCGATACGCGCGTTCTTTGAGGCGGATGCGGCCTGGGCGCGTGCGGAGATACGTGTGCCGTGGGATACACGCCGCCCGGAGTGTCCTGCATGAAGAATGCAATTAAGGAGAACGACGCTTAGGAGGTCGTGGGAGGATACGCCTCAAGAGCCGGAACGGCTCCGGATTCGATGCGCCCGCATTTATTGGAGCCACCCGCATCGGAACGTTCGGGGGGCCACAGTTTGGCTATAAATATAAGGGCAGGTGCGGTGGAGCCTGCCAAGCCGGAGCTGTTCAGGTTGCCATGGATCGTGGACCTTCTCTCCGGTGCGTGGCTGGGAAGCCCCTGCCGGAAGAACGGGAGGTGCGCCCCTCGCGACTTCCGCCAACTAGCCGTTTCATCTGGGATCAACGGGGAGATTCTCCCCGGTGGAACTTCGCTCTAGGCGTTTCATCCGGGATCACATCCCCCCTCTTTTCCGTCCCACCTCCCGATTGAGCTCTGCGCCAGACGCTTCATCCGGGATCGCGCCTCCTCGCGCTCTTCTCCCTTGTATTCCTTCCCTCCCCTTCTCTTGGGGAGGGCCGGAATATCCTTTGGAGGTGTCGTTCCTCTAGGAGCAGTGTGAACTCCTCCTTCGTCCACTTCTTCTTCGTCCGCGCCGGCTCTTCGTCTTTTGCGTGGGGCGTCGATGGCGCCTCCGGGGAGAAGCACCCACGCCCGGTGGGATTGCAGCTGCTTCGGGTGGAGAGTTCGGGATCCCGGATCTTCAACTCTACGGAGTCCCCACCTCTTCCTTACTTTCTTTACTCCCCAATCCCCCTCTGGGAATTCTTTGTAATCACACGAACACGCCATTGCGACCAGGAATTATTGAAATGAAAAGGACTATACATTTTTTGAACTGTCTTTCTGGCTTTGTCTTTCTACTGGTAATACACCCGTAGGTTAGCGGAATTCCAGCTCCTTGGAATTTCTCGACCATCTAGGGCCTCCAACTGGTAGGAGCCAGGTCGGTTTACCCAGCGAACCCTATACGGGCCTTCCCAATTTGGCGCCAGCTTCCCACCTTCCGCGGGTTGAGATGCTTTGGCTCGCCTTAGCACCAGATCTCCGATTCTAAAAAATTTTGGTCGGACCTTGGAGTTATAATATCGGGCCACCCTCCGCTGATACATCGCCATCCGAACCTGCGCCATTTCCCTCGCTTCTTCCAAGAGGTCCAAGTTTCCTCGGAGTTGCTCCGAATTGGCCTCGGGTCGGTGCGTAGCCACCCGGGGCGAGGGGAGTCCGAGCTCCACGGGGACAACCGCTTCCGTGCCATAGGTTAGGCTGAAAGGCGTCTCCCCGGTAGGGGTCCGATGCGTGGTCCGATACGCCCAAAGGACGTTCTCGAGTTCTTCGACCCAAGCTTGCCCCGTCCGACCAATTCGCGCCTTAATTCCTTGGAGGATTGTCCGGTTTGTCACCTCGGCCTCACCGTTGGTTTGGGGATGTGACACAGATGTGAACCGATGCTCGATCCCGAATTCCTCGCAGAAGTCACGAAAATGCTTGTTGTCGAACTGTCGACCATTATCCGAGATGAGGACCCGGGGTACCCCAAATCGGACAATGATGTTTTTCTTCACGAACTTCCGGACTTGCGCCTCCGTGATAGTGGCCAGCGGCTCTACCTCCACCCACTTGGTGAAGTAGTCGATTGCAACAATCAAGAATTTTCGCTGGGCGGAAGCGACGGGGAATGGTCCGAGGATATCCATTCCCCACTGTGCGAAGGGCCAGGGTGCGGTGATTGGTGCCAAGGGGACAGAAGGGACTCTCTGGACGTTGGCGTGGCGCTGGCAGGCGTCGCATTTCCGTACGTGATCCTTTGAGTCCTCCAACAAGGTAGGCCAATAATAGCCTTGCCTCATGATCTTGTGCGCCAAGGACCTAGCCCCCGAGTGCGATCCGCAGACGCCCTCATGGACTTCGCCGAGGACGTAGGCCGCCTCCGAGGGGCGGAGGCACCTTAATAGGGGGCGGTAAACGAGGTCCGATACAGCCTCCCTTCATAGAGTACGTAGTGGGCGGACTTCTTGACGAGTCGTCGAGCTTGATCTTCGTCTTTAGGGAGGATCCCTTCGGCGAGGTAGGCGACGAGCGGGTCCATCCAAGACGGCTCCGGATCAATCGCCATCACCGCTCCAGCCTCGCCGATGCTCGGGGCATCCAGGGTCTCCAGGTAGATTGCCCTCGACAAGTTGTGCGCCTCTGCGCCCACCAAGCGGGACAACCTGTCGGCCCTGGCATTTTCACTTCTAGGGACTTGCTGGATGTCGACACTGCCGAGGTCGGGAATGAGTGCTTGCACCTTCCGGACGTAGTTCTGCATGGTCGGGCTCCGGGCCTCGAACTCCCCACGGACCTGCCCGACCACCAGCTGGGAGTCGGTGAAGACCTTCAAACGCCGGATGCCGAGCTCCCCGGTGAGTTTGAGTCCGGCGACTAGGGCCTCGTATTCCGCCTCGTTGTTGGTAACTGGAAATCCAAACCTCAAGGCATACTCGGCTATCACTCCATCAGGACTGGTAAGGACCAGCCCGGCCCCTCCACCCTCGGGGTTCGACGACCCATCGATGTGAAGCGTCCAGGTCGGGAGGTCGAGGCTGGGCGTTTCCGGCGGTCTAGGTTCCGCCTCCTGCACCGTGCACTCAGCGAGGAAGTCCGCGAGCACTTGGGCCTTGATGGCGGGTCGAGGCTGGTAGCGGATGTCGAACTCACCGAGTTCTACTGCCCACTTCACCAGCCGTCCCGCATTCTCAGGGTTGCTGAGGATCTGTCGTAACGGTTGATCAGTTAAGAGGGTGACAGAATGGGCCTGGAAATAGGGGCGGAGCCTCCTGGTCGCGGTTAGCAGCGCGAAGGCGATCTTTTCGGCCTTCGTATACCGCATCTCGGCGTCCCGTAGGACCCGGCTGATGTAGTACACAGGCTTCTGGAGCTTTGCCTCTTCCCGAACCAGCACCGCACTGACCGCGGTTGGAGAGACCGCCAGATAGAGGTAGAGCATATCCCCTTCTTGCGGCTTGGACAGTAGGGGAGGAGACGCCAGGTATTCCTTGAGCTGGTCGAATGCTGCTTGACATTCGGCCATCCAGAGGAAGTCTTTTGGGCGTTTTAATACCTTGAAGAATGGTTGGCAGCGTTCGGCCGATTTTGCCACAAATCGTCCGAGCGCGGCGACCCTTCCAGCGAGCTCCTGAACTTTCTTTACTTTGGTCGGAGGGGACATACCTTGGATGGCCTTGATTTTGTCCGGGTTGGCTTCGATACCCCGTTGGTTGACAATGAAACCAAGGAACCTCCCGGCCGAAGCGCCAAAGGCGCACTTCGCTGGGTTCAGCTTCATGCGAAACTTCCGTAAGGTGGTGAAAGTCTCCTCCAGATCCACGATGTGCTGGTCTGCCTGGTGGCTCTTCACCAGCATATCGTCCACGTATACCTCCATGTTCCGGCCGATTTGCTCTTTGAAGATTTTGTTGACGAGGCGCTGGTAAGTGGCGCCAGCGTTCTTCAGACCGAAGGGCATTACCTTGTAGCAGTACAGCCCCCGGTCCGTTATAAAGGCAGTTTTCTCCTCGTCCTGTGGGGCCATCATTATCTGGTTGTAACCGGAGAAGGCGTCCATGAAAGACAGCAGCTGATATCCGGAAGTCGCGTCGACCAGTTGGTCTATCCGCGGAAGCGGGAAGCTATCCTTAGGGCACGCCTTGTTCAGGTCGGTATAGTCGACGCACATCCTCCACTTCCCGCTCGCCTTCCGGACAAGTACAACATTTGCCAGCCACTCGGGATAACTCACCTCCCTTATGAATCCTGCCTCCAAGAGTTTGTCTACCTCCTGGTCGACCACCCGGATCCGATCCGGGGCACAGTGTCTCTTCTTCTGCTTCACTGGCCGGTGGGTCGGGTCGACATTGAGGGCGTGAGAAATGACCTCCGGGTCGATCCCAGGTACATCGGCCGCCGACCAGGCAAATACATCGGCATTGGCTCGGAGGAATTCCACCAACCAGGCCCGAGCTCCCGGGTCGAGATTGGCGCCGACCCGGACCACCCGGTCCCGGCGGCCTTCCTCGAGGGGAACTTCGACCACACCCTCGGCCGGCTCCCCTTGCCGCAAGGCCACCTCGTCTCTGGCATCAAGGGACTCGACGCTTAGGGCTTCTGCGGGCTTCTTCCCTTTGAGGGTCGCTAGGAAACATTGCCGTGCGGTCGGTTGGTCGCCTCGGACCTCCCCGATCCCGACCGCCGTGGGGAACCGCATGAGCAAGTGGTACGTAGAGACCACCGCGCGAAGGGCGTTCAGTCCGGGTCGTCCGAGGATAGCGTTGTAGGCCGAGGGAACACGGACGACCAAGAATCCGAGTCGCACCGTGGCTTCTGCGGGTGCGACGCCCGCAGTCACAGGCAGCTCAACGACACCTTCTGCCGGGACAGCGTCACCGGTGAATCCTATGAGGGGGGTGGATATTTTGTGCAACAATTGTCTGGACAAGCCCATCTTTTGGAAGGCCTCGTAAAACAAGATATCAGCTGAGCTTCCACTATCCACAAGAACACGCCTTACATCATAGTTTGCCATAGTGAGGGAGATCACCATGGCGTCATCGTGGGGGGTCTGAACCCCCTTTACATCCTCATCACAAAAGGTGATTACATTGCCGACCCTCTACCTCTTTGCGACGGCCGCCCCTGACGCTTCCGTCGAGCCCCCTGAGTTCCTCACGGGCCGGGGGCAGCCCCCAGTGATAGTGTGGATCACGCCCGCAACGGGTCGATTCTGCTCTCGAGGCTCCGGAGGGGCCGGGTTGGCCGGACGCGGGTCTGCGGGGGGACGTCGGTCGCTCACATATCGACCGAGACGCCCCCGGCGGATGAGAGCCTCGATCTCGTCCCGAAGCTGGAAGCAGTCCTCCGTGTCGTGGCCGTGGTCTCGGTGGTACTCACAGTACGCCCGGGAGGGCCTCTTCCCAGGGATCCTCCGCATCTGTCTCGGGGCCGGGAGGTCCTCCCGCCCCTTGATCTCCATAAGGATCTGGGCCCGGGGGGTTAGGAGAGGGGTGTACCGGTGAAAACGCCGGGGCGGAGAACGAGGGCGTGGGGCGCCGTGGTTCTTCGCCGGCGACGGGCTTCTGCGCCGACGCTGAGGCGTCGGGCTCCTCCTCTGGCGTGCCTCTTTCCGCCTTTTCTTCCCAAGCTTTTGAGGGATCTCGGCGGCCTCCTTGCTCCGGTGGGCGGCCGCCTCCTCGGCGTCCGCATACTGGTTCGCCCGGGACAACAGCTCTGGGAAGCTCCGCGGCAGGCGTTTGTCCAGGGAGAAGGTGAGTCTGCCCTTCCGGAAGCCACGCTTCAGGGCTGAAAGTGCTACCTCCTGACTCAGGTTCCGGACCTCCAGCGTAGCCCTGTTGAAGCGGGTAAGATAATCCCGCAGGCTTTCTCCCTCGTTTTGCCGGACATCAAAGAGGGAGTCGGAGACCAGTCGCCGCCGGCTACTGACGGCGAAATGAGTGATGAAGAGGCGAGTGAACTGGTCGAAGGACCGGATTGAGTCAGCCTCCAGCCCGGCGAACCATGCCCTCGCCGGGCCACGGAGGGTTGCCGGGAAAGCCTTGCAGAGAAGGGGATCTGATGCTCCGTGGAGGAGCATAAGGGTCCTGAAACTCTCGACGTGATCCCGCGGATCGGCCGCCCCGTCATAGGGCTCGATCGCCGGCATTTTGAACCCCGGCGGATTCGGGGTCCGCAGGATCCTCGAGGCGAGCGCCGGCTGGGAGGAGATCTCTAAGTCGGCGAAGGGATCTTTGGAATGGCCCTTCAGGACCTGGAGTTGTCGGTGGAGATCGTCCACCCGCCGGTCCAGGGAGCGCGACCGGTGGGTGGGAGACAAGGAGCGGCGAGAGGGGGACCGACTGGAGCGCGGGTTCCTCGAGGACTGGGGGGTCTGGGAACGCGCCCGGGCCCGCCTCTCGTACCCCGCGCAGCTCCGGTGGGAAGGTCCCGGCAGAATGGAGCGTGCTCGAGAATCCTCCTCGCGCCGGCGCTCCTCCCCATGGGAGAGGAAGGAGCGCGGGTTGAGGAGGACAGGCGAACGCTCAGGCAGCAGCGGCTCCTGAGCCCGCTGCGGCGCCCGGGACATCGCACCCTGCAGATTCTGCACCGCCTCCGCGAGGGTGCGAACCTGCTGGGTTAGCTGGTCGAACTGGGCGGCTTCGACCATCTGAATGGGCGGTGGGGCGGTGGAGTGTTGCTGAGAGCGTGTTGGAGATGCAGCGGCCTCCCGGCCAGTGGCGCGAGAGGCCCCGCGACCGGAAGCATTGGAAGCTCCACGACCACCTCGCCGTGCCATTACGATCGCTCTGAGATCCGGTCCCTTCCTCTAGCGCCAACTGTTGCTGGGGGTCCAAACCGAGAACGATTGGCACAGCGGTGTGAACGGGGTTCCCTTTGAATTGCTTTGGTTGCGCTCCACCTTCCGCCGGGAAACCTGCAAGCAAACCTCGCACCACCACTGGGGTAGTGGGGGCCCTCCGACGATCAAGTTAGAGGGAATCGAAGGAGAAGGAGAGGTAGCAGGTAAGATGATGCTATGGAGAATCTTGCTCACCCTCCCCCTTCCTCCCCAGCCCCATATATATCAGGCTGGGGGGTTTTTTTGGGGATTGGTCATCGTGTGGCACGATGGGGTTGCCACTGACATGGCCGTTACCGGGCGTCGTGGGGCAGCGCCGGGTACGGTCATGGCAGGGCGTAGTGGAGCTCCGCTTCGTACAGTTGTTACAGGGGATCGTGGGGCAGCGCCGGATTCGGCCGTTGCAGGGAGTAGTGGAGCAGGGGGCCGCGGCGTGCCTCAGGAGAACAGTCTGTTGTTGTCAAGAGATTGCCGACCCGAGGTCGGATTGCTGGATCAAGGGGCAACCGACTCGGGGTCGGATTGCTGGACCAAGGGGCAACCGACTCGGGGTCGGACTGCGGAGCCGAAGATATCCGACCCGAGGTCGGATTGCTGGATCAAGGGGCAGCCGACTCGGGGTCGGATTGCTGGATCAAGGGGCAACCGACTCGGGGTCGGATTGCTGGATCAAGGGGCAGCCGTAGTCTTCCTGGGCGCGCGTGCTGGTCACGTGGGGCATGGTGGCTAAGTTCCCCCGTAACAGTTAGGTACCAGTACACAATATAATACAGAAAAAAAGAGAAAAAGTTAATCAATCACACACACACAAAAAAAAAAAAACTAGAACAAGATTAGAGATCAAAAAAGAGATAATAAGCGGACCAAGCCTCCACTCCAAGGATTAATGTTGGACAGTTGGAGGTAATTACCTGTGGACTATGGTCCGGACCGTCTGGTCGAGCAGGAGGTGGGCCAGGAGGCCGCCCGCCGCTGTCAAGGTCCAAGACGACAATCAGCAGTTGGCACTCGGCAGAACCAGAAGGACGGCGGCGGCCGGTAGGTCGCCTATCGGGTTCTTGCCTTAGATGATAGTAAACTCACCTTGATATTTTAGCAACAAGAAGTAAATGATGATTTATGAAGAAAAAGATGGTTACACTATATTTCTATTGGTTTCCTTTTGTTGCATCCTTTTTGATAGTTGAGTTAATTAGGTCTTTTTTTTAAAAAAAAAATCTTTTCTCCCACTGATCTTACTAGACTTTATATGTTCTGATGACCCTTGCTTACTTGTATATTACCCAGCTCAGCTCTCAAAGGAAATTGTTAGGTACCAGTACACAATATAATATAGAAAAAAAGAGAAAAAAGTTAATCAATCACACACACACAACAACAAAAAAAAAAAACTAGAACAAGATTAGAGATCAAAAAAGAGACAATAAGCGGACCAAGCTCCAAGCGGACCAAGCCTCCACTCCAAGGATTAATGTTGGACAGTTGGAGGTAATTACTTGTGGACTATGGTCCGGACCATCCGGTCGAGCAGGAGGTGGGCCAGGTGGCCGCCCGCCGCTGTCAAGGTCCAGAACGATAATCGGCAGTTGGCTCTCGGCAGAACCAAAAGGACGGTGGCGGCCGATAGGTCGCCTACCGGGTTCTTGCCTTTTTGGAGTTGGAGGATGGTGGACCGTGGATGGTAGACCATTGACGAAGCCCGGCAGTCAGAGCCGCAGAGGTTGGAGCCTGGTGGTCAAAGCCGCGAGAGGCCGGAGCCCGGCGGTTGGAGGAGTTGAGGAGAGCTGGAGAGGAGATTCGGACTCCAAAGCAGGGGCGGCCCTCACCTCAAGCCATCGACGGTCGAGCCAAGAAGGAAAACTGGGAAGTGGGAAGGGCCGAAGAACTAAAGAAGCTGGGGAGACTGGAGAGGAAAACTGTCACGGAAGAAGCCGAGAAGGTTCAGCAAAAAAAACACTGCCAGAGTCGAAGAGAAGGGGCGAGAGAAGGGGGAGAGAAAATGTCTGTTGCCGCCTGTAACCCTGTTACCTCAGTCACCTCGGTCACCCACCCAAAGCCGTCAGGATACACTGTAGCGGCATAGCTCACTGTCCTGCACTCGTAGCTTTCGGGAAAAAAAAAAAGAAGAAGAAAAGAGCTGTTCAGCGGTGGCAGTCTAGCAGAGCGGGGCCTTCCTTGGGCCGGGGGCCTTAGGCGACTGTCTCAGTCGCCTAAGGCTTGAGCCCGCTCTGCTGATGACCTCCTTCTCTTTTCACATTTCCTTTCACATTTGCCTTCGCATTCTTCTATCTAATTCACATGTTCAGCCTCTACCGGTGACATGGATTCAGACCCAACTCCAGGCCCAGCACAGGAGCCCGCCACGGTGCTCTTAGCCACCCGGCCCACCGCCCATCCTCATCTCTGACGTCAACGCAACCATCTCCCTCTCTTTTCCCACAGTCGCACTGGCGATCCAACGGGGAACCAAAATGACCAACGCCGGACCCTCCAGAGGAACTTTGTTAATCCTTTATTCTTTCTTTGGCCCGCCGCTGCCACACAAGTCAACCACGAGGTTTCGGAAATTGGATGGAATACCAAACGACCCCGAGCTCCTCCTCCCCAAGTTCCCACCCCTTTATCTCCCCCCAGTGCTTTTATATATAAATTTACACCTACCTTTTTCTCTCTCCATAAGTCAAGATAAAGAGCTTGGGGAAGAGGCATGCACGCGTGATGGCGCTGAACCGCCTCTGCTTCATGTTACCGGCCGACGCCGATGAGATCGAACCTTCTCCGCCCCAATTCTCCGAGCACTACTCGGTCCGAAGCATAGGCCAGAGAATTTCCGCCCTCGCTCGCCGCTCCCTCCAGTGGTTCTGCCAGCGGCGGTGGCTCGGCTTCTGCCGATGCTTCCCCGACGACGACCACGACCTCTATGGCGATTCCTCCAGCTTCCAGGACACCCCCGGCATACCCGAATTCCCCTACAAGAAGGTCGGCAGCGGCGGTCCCCGAATTTTCAGCTACGCCGAGCTCTATATCGGCTCGAACGGATTCAGCGACAAGGAGGTCCTCGGCAGCGGCGGTTTCGGCCGCGTGTACCGCGCTGTCCTCCCGAGCGACGGCACTGTGGTCGCGGTCAAGTGCGTCGCCAGCCGCGGCGACCGATTCGAGAAGGCGTTCGCTGCCGAGCTGGTGGCGGTCGCGCATCTCCGCCACCGCAACCTCGTCCGCCTCCGCGGCTGGTGCGTCCACGACGAGCAGCTCCTCCTCGTCTACGACTACATGCCCAACCTTAGCCTCGACCGCCTCCTCTTCGCTCCCGCCTCCGCAGGGCCGCAGCTCGGGTGGGACCGCCGGCGGCGGATCGTGTCGGGCCTCGCGGCCGCTCTCTTCTACCTCCACGAGCAGCTCGACACCCAGATCATCCACCGCGATGTCAAGACCAGCAACGTGATGCTTGATTCCGAGTACAACGCCCGGCTCGGGGACTTCGGCCTGGCCCGGTGGCTCGAGCACACCAACGAGCAGCTGGAGGTCTCGATGCGGTCGGTGTCGGTGAACAAGTACCAATTCCGGTTGACCGATACGAGCCGGATTGGAGGCACGATTGGCTACCTACCCCCGGAGAGCTTCCAGAAACGCGTCATGGCGACGGCCAAGTCCGACGTGTTCAGCTTCGGGATTGTCGTGCTGGAGGTGGCGACCGGGCGGCGCGCCGTCGACCTAACCTACCCTGATGAACAGATTTTCATGCTGGATTGGGTGCGACGCCTGTCGGACGAGGGGGATTTCTTGAACGCCGGGGATGGTAGGTTGCCGGACGGTTCCTACTCGCTCGCAGAAATGAAGCGGCTAATCCACCTCGGCCTCCTCTGCTCTCTCCACGACCCCCAAGGCCGGCCGACGATGAAATGGGTGATGGAGACCCTCTCTACCGGCTCCTCCGGCGAATTGCCGGCCCTCCCATCTTTCCAATCCCATCCCCAGTACATCTCCCTTTCCTCCTCCTCCACCACCACCGCTACAACAAACACCAACTCCAACTACCTCACCGCCGCCGGCACTACCATGTTCTACACCGCCGACAATGGCGGTGGCTCCGCAGGAAGCAGCGAGGGCCGACGTTGCTCGAATTCGTTCCTCGACGTCGACACGCCCCGGGAGATCTCCTACAAGGAAATCGTCGCCATCACCAGCAATTTCTCCGAGTCCCAGATGGTCGCCGAGCTCGACTTCGGCACCGGTTACCAGGGCTACCTGGAGAACCGCTTCCATGTCCTGGTGAAGAGGCTCGGAATGAAGACATGCCCCGCCCTGCGCGCCCGGTTCTCGAACGAGCTCCACAACCTCGCGAGGCTCCGCCACCGCCACCTCGTCCAGCTCCGCGGCTGGTGCACCGAGCAAGGGGAGATGCTCGTCGTCTACGACTACTCCTCCAGCAGCCTCCTCAGTCACTACCTCTTCCACCACAACTCGGTCCTGGCGTGGCACCACCGCTACAACATCGTCAAGTCCCTCGCCTCGGCCATCCTTTACTTGCATGAGGAATGGGACGAGCAGGTGATCCACCGCAACATAACGTCGTCCGCCATCTTTCTGGACCAGGACATGAATCCCCGGCTCGGGTGCTTCGCCCTCGCGGAGTTCCTTACTCGGAATACGTACGGCCACCATGTTTCGAGCTCGTCTTCTTCCGCTCGCGGGATCTTCGGGTACATGTCCCCCGAGTACATGGAGTCAGGGGAGCCGACGACGATGGCGGACGTGTACAGCTTCGGCGTGGTGGTTTTGGAAGTTGTGAGTGGGATGATGGCAGTCGACTTCCGGCTGCCCGAGGTTCTGCTGGTGAATAAGGTGAGGAGTTTCGAAGCACGAAAGAGGCCTCTAGAAGCGCTGGCGGACCGGAGATTGGACGGGACGCTCGACCCTAGGGAGATGATGAGGCTGGTGAAGCTGGGAATGGCTTGCACCCGCTCAAATCCTGAATCGAGGCCAAGCATGAAGCAGATTGTCAGCATATTAGACGGCAAAGATGAGCTACTAAAGATGTTGGGCCACAAGAAAGAAGGGAGGGAAGATTGGGAAGGGAGGAATGCTGCTTCTCTGTCCTTGATTAAGAGAATCCAAGCTCTTGGCATACATTGAGGTCTTGAAGAACTAAATTTTGATGTGTTCGTGATTCTCTTGTGAAGCAGGGGTCTTGAATTTTTCAGTTTGTTGTGGATTTTTCTGCCTTTTTCTCTCCTTTTTTTTTTCTTTTGGTGTAAACAGAGCTTTGGTGCGTGAAATGTATTTGCTTGACAGTACGATAATCTCGACTCTAGGTTGTCATAATTCTTTGATCTGGTCCAAGCGTTTCGAACCTCTTCACCCTCAGTTTTTCTTTTGTGCTTTTAAATTTGTTTCTAGATGAAACACTCAAGGTAGGATCCTTGGAAAGAAATACATACCGTCAAATATAAGTTTTAGAATGCTTCCATGATCTTTATCCATAAATGTAAGAAAACGAAAAGTCGATATGTCAAAAAAGACAGATTCGGGATTATGACTTTTACCTACAATTGCGTTCTGACTGGCTATAAATGTAAGTTCTTTTTTGACAATTTGGTCCCCCCCCCCACCCCCCTCACCACCCCCGGGGAAAAAAAAAAAAGATGATGGCATTGAACTTTGACATTCTTGAAAAATCAGAATATTAAAAGTCAGGAGTTGCAATATCATTAGCGAGAGGACAGATTAGATCACAAAAGAAAAGGTGCTGATCGTTGCATGTTCCTTTCAGCAGGCAACCAAACCCACTAGATTAATGTTAGAAAAATAGGATTCTCCTGAGATTTTGGTCATAATGATTAATGTGAGATGCTACCAAAGAAATCTGAGTTGAAGTTTCTGGAGGCTTTCGCTGCTATGGTGATGTTTTCCGGCTCAAAACATCTTTGAGACTAATTACCGTCGAATCGGACCGAGGTGGGAGAGTAGCTCGGTCATTCTTGAGGTCGGTTGGAGGCGAGCGGAGCAGGCCGATTGATGCATCGGGTGTTGGGCTTCTAGGAAGATGGCTTGCAAAAAGCCCACTTGCTAAAGACTTTCCGATGCTTAAGTTGGAACAACGAGGCAACATCATAGAAGAAAGAGGGTTTCAGCACAGAGTGATTGTGTGAATGATATTGTATATATTATATGTTGCTTACCTAAGGTCCTTGGCCTACATCTTTACATAGGGGAGCTCATTTTATCGTTATCTGACCTGATGTGGTATGTAACAATGGCCAGGTAACGGCCGGTAGTACGGCCACGGCATGGAAGCCAGTCTGTGTGGGTGGCAGGTAGCGCTGGTAGCCACAGACCATGGTGCTGACACAAATTAGGGTTGCCAGAGCTGTCGACTGTTAGGTCTATCAGACCATGCCGACACATGTTGATTGTTCTCCTCGGTTGATGGCTCCTCCTCGGTTGGAACCGAAGTCACTCATCTTGGTTGGTTGGCAGCTCGGTTGGGGCCAAAGTTGTTCTTCTCGGCTTATGTTGATTTGGCCTAAGATCGAGGTGTTCAATATTTTTTCCGTTACTTACCCCCTACTTCTAAGGCCAAACTGTATTTCAGTTTGGGCGACGAAAATCAAGTTGATCTTCGATCAAGGGTGAGACTTTCATCACGAGCAATAAATGTGTCGATCTGTCTTCTCGAAGCATCGCCGTACCCAGGTTGTCCCAAGGCATCATCATTGGACGGTTTTTATCGAGCTGACATTACTGCAACAATCCTGGAGATTCACCACACTGTGTCCCAAGCCGGCATGTGGCTTGATCTACTTGAGTAGCCAAATCGGCGCTTTGATCAAGGCCGTCTACACCTCTATATAAGGGTGGCTCTGCCTTTCAACTTACATTGCTTGCTTCATCCACTATTTTGCCCGTGTGCATAAGTGTCGAGGCCTCCTGGTTGTGCTCCTGTGAATCTTCATTTCTCTGGCACCAACTTCCACTGTGCTCCTCCATTTTTCGATGGGTTTCTGCCTTTGGTTGCTCATCCCTTCTCCTTGTCTTCTCCATCGTTGCCCTATCTTCTTTTGCATCTTTTTCTTTAGCTTCTTATTTATTTCTCCTACCTCGAGTGATAATGTGGTTAACAGCTCGAAGGGAGGTCGGTCACCGAACCATTCTCTCCAGACTCGGTAGCTGTCATCGTCGGCTGAGTTTGAGGTCAAATCGGGTCCGAGCTGCGAGGCGTTCGTCTTCACTCAAGAGAAGATGGACGTTGTCCAAGCCCAGCATTTTATTCCTCCCGAGTTCATCTTCGAGCTCGCTAGTCCCAGTGACTAGGTTATCCAATCTGCTCCTTCTCGGCTCGGCCTGTATGAGGAGACTCTGCAGGCTGAGCTGAGACTACCTCTCCACCCTATTTTTGTAAAGCTGATGAGGGCCTATAGCCTCATCCCGACCCAATTGTTTGTTCCCTCCGAGCAGCTGCAGGGGTTCGAGACCATGTAAAGGGTGCCTTGAACCAACTTGAGTCGGTCCCCGAGGTTGCCTAGTGATGATCAAAGGGCCTTGGATTGGCTTCTAAAATCTCGATCCGAGATTTTCGCCCTATAGGAGTTGTTATCCAAGGAGACTGATTAATATCGGTCTGAGCCCGGCCAACCCCCTAGGTAAGCTCCTCTTGAACTCTTCCTTTATCTTCCCGCCATTTTGCATTCCTTTTTGATCATGTCCTTAGTTTTGCAGTGTTCGCCACAAAAGTGCGATCTACATATCACTAAAATTAGTGTTATTGCTAACCGATAATGATAAATTCACTAGATTAATATTACATTTTTTGTTTGGCACAGGTTATCATTTAAATACGTATTTGGCACATATTGGGATGATTCATGACCCCAAGCCTGATCATGCTGGAGCATAATTGAACCTAGTCAAAGCACATTTGCACCCGAGCAGCACATATCTGCACGTCACAGTCTAGAGTGCATTAGAATTCAAAATAAAGGAAGATAATGTGTGGCTAGGGAAGTATTCTAAGTATTAGCTACATACTTCATCTTTAACCGTTCAAGCTCCCAGATCAACGACCAGGCATCCCGTGCTTCCAGAATTTTTCCAACCTTAGCATCAGCCGTCCACGGATCACGCCATCATCGCCTCCTCACAGCATCCCAAAATCCCAACCATCCGTGCCTTCCTTCCTTGCACCCACGATCAGCCCCTCCTCCGCATTCATCTCCCTCCCAGCAAGGCGGATCCCAGCCATCCGTGCCAGCCACCATGCCAGCAGCGCCCGCATCCCCAGCTCCTTCCAATCCCGCAATCCGTCCGCACCTCCAGCTGTGGCATCCATCCCAGATCCTAGGCGCCCATCAAGCCATGATCGGCTCCTCCGGCTTCAGCCCCTCCTCCGCGCTCATCATCCACGGATCCACCTTCCGGAATCCCAGCGACCACATTCTTCATACGAAGGAAATCCCAGCCATCCGCGCCTTCCGCATCAGGCGTCCGGCGATCTCGCGTCCGTGGCCAAAGAGGGAAGTCGTCCGGAGAAATCCTCCCACCATTTTCTCCTCCTTTCCAGCATCCCGGATGACCCGTGATTCCTTCCCAAATTTCAAGTGACCCCACGGCTATAAGAGGAGAAGGAGGAAGAGTAGGGGGGGTGTGCTCGGTGGAGGCCAAGAAACAGAGGAGGGAGGAGAGGTTCCTGGTTTGGTTTGGAAGAGAGGGCTCAGTTCGGTGGGGAGAGAAGAAGAAACAGAGCATTGCTCTGTTCTTGAAAAAAAGAAAGAAAAACAAATCACTTTTCTTCTCCCTCTCTCTCCCACGGTGGAACTTCAACATAGAATTTTTTTTTCTCTCTTCTTTCCAAGAATAGAGCAATGCTCTGTTTCTTCTTCTCTCCCCACCGAACCAAGCCCTCTCTTCCAAACCAAACCGGGAACCTCTCCTCCCTCCTTTGTTTCTTGGCCTCCACCGAGCACACCCCCCTGCTCTTCCTCTTTCTCCTCTTATAGCCGCA
Organism: Phoenix dactylifera; assembly: GCF_051530095.1. Classification (NCBI taxonomy): domain Eukaryota; kingdom Viridiplantae; phylum Streptophyta; class Magnoliopsida; order Arecales; family Arecaceae; genus Phoenix; species Phoenix dactylifera. The sequence goes on along the minus strand of NC_143193.1, from coordinate 31,315,347 downwards.
GGGTCACTTGAAATTTGGGGAGGAATCAAGGGTCATCCGGGATGCTGGGAAGGAGGATGAAATGGTGGGAGGATTGCTTCGGACGACTTCCCTCTTTGGCCACGGACGCGAGATCGCCGGACGCCTGATGCGGAAGGCGCGGATGGCTGGAATTTCCGCCGCGTGAAGAATGTGGTCGCTGGGATTCTGAGAGGTGGATCTGTGGATGATGAGCGCGGAGGAGGGGCTGAAGCCCGAGGAGCCGATCACGGCTTGATGGGCGCCTGGGATCTAGGACGGATGCCACGGCTGGAGGTGCGGACGGATCGCGGGATTGGAAGGAGCTGGGGATGCGGGCGCTGCTGGCACGGTGGCTGGCACGGATGGCTGGGATCTGCCTTGCTGGGAGGGAGATGAATGCGGAGGAGGGGCTGATCGTGGGTGCAAGGAAGGAAGGCACGGATGGTTGGGATTTCGGGATGCTGTGAGGAGGCGATGATGGCGTGATTCGTGGACGGCTGATGCTAAGGTTGGAAAAATTCTAGGAGCACGGGATGCCTGGTCGTTGATCTGGGAGCTTGAACGGTTGAAGATGAAGTATGTAGCTAATACTCAGAATACTTTCCTAGCCACTCATTATCTTCCTTTATTTTGAATTCTAATGCACTCTAGACTATGACGTGCAGACATGTGCTGCTCGGGTGCAAATGTGCTTTGACTAGGTTCAATTATGCTCCAGCGTGATCAGGCTTGGGGTCATGAATCATCCCAATCTGTGCCAAATACGTATTTAAATGATAACCTGTGCCAAACAAAAAATGTAATATTAATCCAGTGAATTTATCATTATCGGTTAGCAATAACACTAATTTTAGTGACATGTAGGTCGCACTTTTGTGCTCTCATCAGCCGCCATGAAGACCGACCTCATGCTGATTCGTTAGAGCAGAAAAATAAAAAAGAGGTCGGCCGCTGCTGCTAAGGTTGGGGTTTCCTAGAAGAAAAGGCCAGCAGTCTTTGTCAAATGTAAAAACATGACCATCCTGTGCTAGACACGAAACAAAATTCAAATTTCTGCTAGCAGCAGGTACATAATAACAGTCTCTAAGTAATAAACTAATACCAGACGGTAATTGCAGAGAATTGATGCCCACAGCCACAGCAGCAACTTTTGCCCCGTTGCCAACCCGAAGGGTTACCGCACCTTCCGTCAGCCTTCTACTTTCCTTTAGACCTTGCATAGTAGTGCACAAATGAGCACTAGAACCAGAATCTATAACCCAACTAGAAGTAGAAGAAATCGTAAGATTAGTTTCAATTACGAGCAAGTCTAACATACCTTCTGAAGGTGTGTCTACCTTTTTGTTCTTCAGGCTCTCGAGATACGAAGGGCAGTTCCTCTTCCAATGGCTGTCGACATTGCAGTGGAAATATTTTCCTTTATCATTAGTCTTTTTCTTTTGAACTTCCTTCTTTGGCTTCTTGTCTTTCTTCTGCTTCTTTGCTGGCTTCTTTTTCTTCCAAGTAGACTTTCTCTGGGAACCAGAAGTCAACTCAGCAGCAAAGACAGTGCCTCTTGAACCTTTCAAGGCTTCCTCAGTTGTTATCAACATATTTAACAATTCAGTCTTAGTGCATTCAATCTTATTAATGTGGTAGTTTACTATAAACTGCCCAAATGAATCAGGAAGGGATTGTAGGATCAGATCTATTTGCAATTTCTTGTGCATGTTCATACCGAGCTTCTCAAGCTCCTCTAGGTCCTTGATCATAGTCAGACCGTGATCATGGACAGACTGCCCCTCGCGCATCTCCGCTTTGAAGAGCCTTTTGAACACTTCGAAACGAGCTGTGCGACTCTGCTCACCATACAACTCTTGCAGGTGTGCCAATATCTCCCTAGCAATCTTCATATTCTCATGCTGGCATTGGAGTTCATTGGACATGGATGCCATGATGTAGTACTTGACCTTAATGTCATCATCCGTTCACTTTTGATGCATCTCACGCTGATCATCAGTAGGACGTGCTGGTAGTCTGGGGATATCTCTTTCGAGTATATAGCCTAGTTTCTCACAATTCAGAACGATTTTGAGGTTCCTAAGCCAGTCTTTGTAATTTGGTCCGGTCAGTCGGTTGGTCTCCAGGATACGGGTCAAAGGGTTAGAAGCTGACATTATGATCTGTAGAGAGTAAAGATTCTAGTTAGACTTTATACTTAATCTTAGTTTGTTCTAGGATCTTTTAGAACAAATGTACCTCCCACTATTTTCTTGAATCCCTCACACTTCCCTGGTGGAGAAACGAAAACCCTACGCGACTAGGGTTTCTAGTATGTACTGCGGTCCCACCGATTTACATGCCACCTCACCTAACAGTTATTGGTGACATATAAAAGGATGAGTGTACAACTCTTGTACAATGCTTCTTAAGCATATTGCAGTGCTACTTGGTCTCTAAGTTATGAAGACCTCACCTAACAGTTATTGGTCCCATTCTTTAGTTAAGTCAGGCCCACCGTATAACCGTAGAAATAAAGTCGCCATTGGGTCCTCACCTAACAGTTATTGGTACCCAACCCCAGCTTTACCCTACAACATCTCATGTCTATACAGAGGTCTAGTCCCCCGATGTAACTTGTCCACTGTGTCCAGCCGAGACAAATCAACACCGGAAAGACCTTAGCAGCTCTACTACGGTGGAAGACCTATGGACTTAATATTGTGTAATCATGTCTTAGTGTTTGCAACCTTGAGCTCTTCATAAGAGGTAATCGAACAATTGGCCAGGTAAGCAGGTGGGAGGCTCCCCTTACTCAGAGAGTAAGGTCCTACTTAAGTAACCATCTTTCATGCTTTTCTAGACACCAATTAGATCAAGTAATTTAATATGACTCGCTCATGTTGGTTCACTCTCGACTGATTGAGGAGTTTTTAGTTTGGGTCCTTTTCAATTGATTATTTACATCTCATGCACATATCCATCTACCCGTTATGCATAGGCATAAATATAAACATCCAGGCATATATAACAAATTAAAAGTAACTGGTGATGATCATGGATCCAGAATGGGGTCATTGTACAAGCACATGCACGTCAATTGGTTAGATCGTCTTCAACTCTTGACTCGATCTTGATCCCTTAGGTCCAATTATGATCAACTCTTTGATCCATCTTCAATCAACCTTTGATCTCGATTCGCGCAAGGCTTGCTTGTAGAGTAATGCATCGATTAACCATCGACGTGCATCACACATCACAGATTACATCCCAAATAAAATTCAAAAATAAAAGAATAATTACAATCCTTTGTCATGAGACACGTAGGTCTCTAATACATGAATTTAAGATGCACGCAGGCATTTGAAAAACTGAATTACATGTCATCACATAAAATCACAGAACATCACAGAACATTTTAGCACATTCACAAAGGGTCATCCATGATCATCACCACTCGCATCACATGCAAAAATATAATTTACAGTTCTGAAACTTAACTGATTACATCATTCCATGAGTTGCTGATCATGCAAGATATGATTCTAAATATTTGTAATCATATTATCAAAGCAATAGAATCATTAATCAAAGCATATAAAAATCAGCATGCAAAAATCAGCAACTTGAAATTCTGCATGCAGAAATTTCGGCAAACTTAATCCTTTAAATTTCAGATCTAATATGCCTTTATTAATTAATCCTAATCATAATCTACGAAGCCTAGGCTCTGATACCACTGTTGGGAACCCGCCCATGCCGCAGAAATTTCAGATTGCAGCGGAAGGGGCATGCGCGGGATCGACGTTCATCTCATGAACGTATTTCAAAAATCGTTCGTAGATAGATTAGGATTAAAAGCTTTTAAAATATTAGAAGATCAGATCTTCACCTTGTGCGGGTAGATGATCACCGTAAACTGATGTTCGTGGTTATAGATGAAGGTTTACTTGAAGCCGCACGCGCGTCCGGCCTCTACGGATATCCACACGAAGCAGAGAACCGATCCAAATGCTCGAATCTCCCTGGGGTGCTAGCTCCCTTGCAGAGATTTATTTTGATGGCTGATCACCTCCTTTTGAATCAAATTTTGAATACCAGAGGGAGAAGGAAGAAGAAGGAGGGATCTGGAAGAAGAACCAAAGTCTGCTTGCAGCCCTTTTCTTTCCCTTGCGTTGGAAGAATGAAGGGAGGAGGGGAGGGCCGCCAAGCCTTCTCTCTTTCTTCCCTTGCTTGCAGCTGAAACCAAGAGGAGGAAGAGGGGATCACGGCTAGAAGGAGAATGGCTTGAATGCCCTAGGTGCCGCCCCCTCTTATCCTTAAAAAGGGATGTGGAGCTCCTAACTTTTAGGAGCTCCTAACAATTTTCCTAAGAGGGGCGTCGGCCCCTCTTTGTTTGCCGCACCAAGGAAGTAAGAGAGGAGGGGCGTGCGCCCCTCCCTCTTGGTTAACCTAGTCCTCCTCTAAGGAGGATTAGGAGGCCCTAATGTGGTTAAGTCCTAATCTAATTAGGCTTAGAACAAGGGTGAACCAATTTTGGGTTTAATCAATGCTAGTCCTAATCCAATTAGAACTCAAATGAATTATGACTCAATTGAACTCTTCAATCCTAATCCAATTAGGAGTCATATTAATTCATTAGATTAACATATAATTAGGACCTAAGAAATCCTAATCCAATTAGGACTTGCTCAATTTTAGTCCTAATCCAATTAGGACTTTAATTTGAATCCAAAATCCTAATCAAATTAGGACTCTAGAAATCCTATTCTAAGTAAGACTCTGATTCGAATTCGAAAGTCTAATTCAATTAGGACTCTAGGAATCCTACTCTAAGTAGGACTCCCAGTCCTAATCCAATTAAGACTCTAGAAATCCTATTCCAAGTAGGATTCGTGTTTAAGTCCAATTAATCAAATCCCATTATTCCTTCTTCAACCCTTTATCAATCAAATTGATTATTCGTGATTCATAATCACAATTCAACCATCGGATCGGTCAATACCTCTAATGTATGTGACCCCATAGGTTCTATTATATTTGGTAGTGAGATATATTGCGATCTCTATCACAATATCATTGAAAAACTCCTTTCAATGGGTTGGAACAATTCCTCCTCAACTCACCAGAAATTATCGGCCATCGAGATAGTCCCTGTGAGTCCCACCATCCATCAGTGACACCTAGCAGCATGTAGTAGCTACCCAGCAAAATGGAATGATGAACCTTTAGGTGCAGTTATTGTATGATATAGTGTTTCTATCGTGGATCCCTACAGGACGGAGGTCTTGGACAACTTATCAAACCCCATCGTCTATCATATGTCAAGATTTATTCGACTTTAAGTTCGAGAGTGGAAAACTCTTTCTCCACTATGCATACTGCCCTAGCCGAGGTCTTACAAACTCAATCTTATAAATCACATAGGATCTCTCCTCTTCTATCAAGGTTGATAGATTCCATATAGATGCATACCCTACTCCTACAGTGAACCTACTGCAGCCAATCTACACTACAAGGATCCGTATGTCTAGAGACCATGTATACGTGCAGTCAAACTACAATAACCTCACTGTAAGTAGCCGAAGTACGGCAAGTCAAAGGACTGGTTACACTACTGGAACATCAAGCAAGTCACTGACGAGTGGATAGACGTCCAAGTAACTTTTTATCTTGTTCACGCTCAGTACCCTTATTCTCTAACAAGCATCGGATCGGTCAATACCTCTAATGTATGTGACCCCATAGGTTCTATTATATTTGGTAGTTAGATATATTGCGATCTCTATCACAATATCATTGAAAAACTCTTTTCAATGGGTTGGAACAATTCCTACTCAACTCACCAGGAATTATCGGCCATCGAGATAATCCCTGTGAGTCCCACCATCCATCAGTGACACCTAGCAGCATGTAGTAGCTACCCAGCAAAATGGAATGATGAACCTTTAGGTGCAGTTATTGTATGATACAGTGTTTCTATCATGGATCCCTACAGGATGGAGGTCTTGGACAACTCGTCAAACCCCATCGTCTATCATGTGTCAAGATTTATTCGACTTTAAGTTCGAGAGTGGAAAACTCTTTCTCCACTATGCATACTGCCCTAGCCGAGGTCTTACAAACTCAGTCTTATAAATCACATAGGATCTCTCCTCATCTATCAAGGTTGATAGATTCCATATAGATGCATACCCTACTCCTACAATGAACCTACTGCAGCCAATCTACACTACAAGGATCCGTATCTCTAGAGACCATGTATACGTGCAGTCAAACTACAATAACCTCACTGTAAGTAGCCGAAGTACGGCAAGTCAAAGGATTGGTCACACTACTGGAACATCAAGCAAGTCACTGACGAGTGGATAGACGTCCAAGTAACTTTTTATCTTGTTCACGCTCAGTACCCTTATTCTCTAACAAGCACCTGCACTATCACTTCAGTGTCCCTACACCGTGGACTCGAGTCTCGTCCATCCATAAGGAAAGCGATGTATGCACTGATCTCATCGGATCAATCACCGTCCTCGTGATGATCCATCGATCAGGAGCATTTAGAAATTAATCACTAATGATACATGGCTCAAATTCTCAACTCTTGAGAATATACATCATCATCTTATTAATTTCTTGGACGATTCATAGACACATAAACAATATGAATAAAAAGATGCCTTTTATTATTCAATAATAATAAAGTCAAGTACAAAACTATATTCCAGAATTAATAAGGTGTCAGCCATATTGGTTTCTAGGGCATATATCTAACAGTGTCAAGTGTTTCCAACAAGCCAAGGGTCGGGCCAAGCTGCACCCAGTAGACCCACCCTTTGACTTGTTCTCCACGGCATTCTGAAGAGGCAAATATCAACCGGCGTTACCCGCATCGGCCCAAATCAGCAACTTAATAAGGTGCGCACAAGAAGCACGAGGTGAGAATTTGGTGCGGTGGCTCGGGGCCGAAAGCTACCCTCCATCAGCCTTTCCTCGCATGCGGGCGCACTGCTCCACGCACTGATGCTCTTCCCCGTGCACCTGCATACCGGTGCAAACCGGTTTGGTTCGACCGGTATAATGCGGTACTGTACTTGTACCAATGCGAACCGATCTAGTTCGCTCTGGTATGCCTTTGTACTGCTTGGTTTCGGCCCCTTTCGGAACTGTTTTCTACTACTGTATCAGACTGATTAGGGACCGGATATGTCCGGTATAGGCCGGTTCAGTATACCATGGCTGGAGGTGAGCTGAGCAGGCCAGTTGACGCATCGGCTGCTGGGCTCTTTTGGAGTTAGCCTGCTTGATGGGGAGCCTCCGATTCTTAAGCTAGAATAATGAGGTAACAATATGGAAGGGAGAGGATTTCAATAGAAGGTGATTCTGTGAGTAATATCGTATATATTATATGTTGCATATCTTAGCTCCCTTGGGCTACCCCTTTATATAGGAGAGTTTACTTTGTCGTTACCTAACCTGATGTGGCATGCAATGATTGCCAAATAAAGGCCGGTAGTACAACCATGGTGTGCGATCTAGTTTGCGTGGGCGGCGAGTAGCGTCGGTGGGTGCTGACCATGATGCTGCCACGACTACAGGCTGCTAGAGCTATCGGTTGCTAGGACTGTCAGTCTTTGTTAGCACGTGTTGATTGTTTTTCTCGACCAATGGCTCCTCTTCAGTCGGGATCGAAGTCGCTCAGCTCAGTTGGCTGGCTGCTCGGCTGGGGCCGAAGTTGTTCTCCTCGGTTTATATCTAAGATCAATGCAGTAGATCTAGCCCGAGGTCGAGGTGTCCAATGTTTTCCCCATCAAGACTCATGGAAAAATACAACAGCTCTATTTGACTGAACTCAAAAAATTTTGACATTTCAATGGCTAGCCTAATCAAAGTTCAGACATAGTTCAGCTGGACTAGTTCAATAACCAAGCCAAATCAAATTAAAACCTGTATGTGGGTATCTACCATATCCTCCTTATCGGAAGTACAAAATAAAAGTGCATGTGACAGTGCAAATATCATTCAATGAACTTTCATGACACAAACTCATATGGAATGCTCATAATTAGTTTACGTTTTTATATGACACGGTTAAGTATACAAGCATGGTTAAATTCTAGAGCAGACATTGACATGTCAGACAGCCAGTCCAACCATCAACTTTACTATTTTTTTCAGAACTCAATTCTGATACAATTTGCAGGGCACGTCGTCACACCAGGGACTCCTGATCATCATTATCCATTCCAATCCACTTTGAGAATGAAAACAGGAATTCTTTGAAATTAACCTTCCCATCCTTGTTCCAGTCCATTTCTTCTGCATTGATAGAGAAAATAAAGGGTTAATGCACAACTCCGTCTCCATGAACAACAACAAAAATGAAAGAGGAGACATTAAATCGTCTCAAAGTGATGTGATTTGGTGATTTCTCCTTTGTAGTCGTTTCATTAAATGCCAGCATCATGTCCTTCCTTTTTAGCTTGCCATCACCATTTTTGTCCAGAAATAGGAATGCATCCACAATTGCATCAAAAGCAGCTTCAAGCTGTGGTGATCCAATTCTTGGCATCTGATGACATTTCAAGACATGAAATGAACTCACACGTGGCACAAACATTGTCCGCTTGTACGGTAAGGAAAAATGGATCAAGCAGTCAAATGTGTTCTATATACATTGTCAGTCGCAGAAGCAGGCTCCATCAGAAGATAGATAAGACAAAGGAGAATAATGAACTCATTGAATTGCATTCCCTCATTTCCATCCTCATCGCAGTAGTGGTAAAGCCCATTTATCTCCTCCTCAGTAAGATGCACTTGAAGTGTACTCAAGCACTTCTTTAGTTCTTCACGATCAATTGTTCCATTTGAGTCCTCATCTGTAAAACATGCAACCAGGCATTATTAAAATTTTGATATAGTAGTAAGTAATTTAATATGAAATGGTCTATCTAGAATCAAACCAATTCATGTTGACTACACAATGTCTTAACATGCAGAGGTCCAACAAGGAAAAGACGATTACTGACTCACCGTATTGTTCAAATACATCCTTCATATTTCCCAACCCATCTTTGAAGTGAGGGAACCTCATGATTATGCTGTTCATAGACCTGAAAGGTTGCTTTCTTGATGCAGATCTCTGCTTAATGGCTTCAATTAATTTCTTCTCAAGCTTTTGATTCTGTCTTCTGTACTTGTTTGGGGACTTACAGTTGACAAGTGCACCACACACTTTATCAGAGAAGAAAGATCTCAATGCAGGACATGGGTGAAAAGATCCTGAAGGAAGGTACTTCAGCGTGTAACTTGCGGAATCTTAATGTGAATTTTAGTGAACAAAGATGTTGATACGCATATGTCGGTCACAAATAGAAAATCGGCTTCCTTCAACAAAGCTTAGAGGAATTGTAATGCGAAAGAGCATTGTACTCTAGATGGGAGGCAGATTTGTTTTGCTTAAAAAACTGGTAGAGGTACTTAACTGTGTTCCAAGCTTACTTAACTTTGTGTCAAGAAGACTTAATTGTGTGCTAGGCTATATAAAGTGTGTTCCAAGCATTATTTAACTATTTGTACATAATACATGCTAAACAGATTCTTATCTGTGTGATTTTTATCTGATGGGATATGGTTCAATGACAATGCTCTCACTACGCACCCTCTATACCTCCCTCAATAGGGAGAAGCTGCTGTCATCCATCAAGTCCCTGAGCTTGTTGGCTGCCATCATCATCTTCACCCTCTTCATCTTCTGCAACTTCCCTTATGCAAGGAGTTTAACCCTCCACCACCATTTTGGTGTGATCGCGGGGGTATCTTCGAAATTTTAAAAAATGAAAATCGCTATTAGGGACCGAGAATTACAATTAGCAGAATTTCTGGACCAAAAATGGTAGTTCTGATCAATAAGGACTTTCTATTATACCATAGTCATCGTAAAGATGGAGAATTAATTTATGCTAATAATTATAATATTTTATACCTTTATTATTGTATTATACTATAAATATAATATTATATTATATTATATCATAATACATTGATATTTTATGTTATATAATATCAAATTATGTTATATTATTATGCTATAGTATACAATATTATATTACTATATTATAAAAATATTATATTAAATTACAGCAATATTATACTATATCATATATTTATGTATTAATACATATTATATTTTATTGTGCTCTATGGTATAAAACTATGCAATGTCCTTTTTGGTCATTTTGTCATACCAAAAGTACTTTCTCAGTTTGTTTACCAAACACATATTAAAGTTTATAGCACTTTGAAATGTAGTTACCAAACAACAAATAGTTTTTTATAAAAACTCTATTTCAAAAAGCTCTACTACTAACAGCTCTATCAGATGGAGCCTTACACATATAAGTGTTCTTCCCTACCATGCATGGTGGGTCATATCTAAGTCGTAAAGCTATGGGCGTCATAACAAAATATGTGCCACATCCATCGGTAATGCATCATGATACACCTTATACTCATAATCTCCCATTTTGACGAGCGCTAAACATCTCTCAATCACATGCAAGGTTTTCTTATTAACCCAATCTACTTTAAAAGGCTTGATGTGTGGCTCTACCTTAAAGTTCAATGTAGCTATAGCAGCCTCAGAGACCACATTCATGCTATTACCCCTATCTATGACTAACTTAGCAAATCTCTTATTGCATCTAACGAACGTGTGAAAAATATAGTATGCTTCTATTAGGGGAAAAACCAAGTCACCCTAGAACAACCCGAAGGCGCCCGACCAGCGGACGCCTGACCAGACGGCGCTCGACCAGCGGGCGCCCGACCAGAAGGCGCTCGATCAGCGAACGCTTAACCCGAAGGCGCCCGGTCTAAAGGCAACTAGCCCGGCTCGGCGTCCGACCAGAAGGCACCCAACTAGCAGGCGCCCGACCACCGGGCGTCCGACCAGAAGGCGCTCGATCAGCGAACGCTTAGCCCAAAGGCGCCCGGCCTAAAGGCAACTAGCCCGGCTCGGCGTCCGACCAGACGCCAGTTTTCGAGACGCCCCATCAGAGCAGCCGATCACAACCAAATCTCTTTCGGGAGTCCAACTCTTAAAACCCGATCTCTCCACTCGCCTACTATCGTCACATCCCTTTGTAACTCGGTCAGGGCCATACCCTACTTCGCCGCCTACAATTAATGCGTATGATCTCTGTTGATCTCCAGCCCACTCAACCATTAAAGCATATGGCCTCTGCTAATCTCCGGCTCACTCAATGATGAGAGCATAAAAGTGCGACCTACATGTCACCAAAATTAGTGTTATTGCTAACCGATAATAATAAATTCACTAGATTAATATTATATTTGGATTTGACACAGATTATCATAAATTAGTGATAAAATGCGCATTGAGTACAAATTTGACTTCAGAAGGATTTCTTTCCAGATCCGACCCGGTTGAAGATCGGGTCGGGTCCGAGTTGGGTCCGGATCGGGTCCGAGTCGTGTCCGAGTCGGGGTTCGGGTCGAATTTTTCTATGCTTTTGGAAAAGAATTTTGGGCAAATCTAATTTGGCCATATCATAACTATGAGGTGCTGGGTGACATGACTTGAAAGACTTGCACTTGACCTCCAGTCAGAACAGATGATCCGTGACAAACTCAGTCCGTCCGTCTACAAGCCAAATTACATATCACACTATTTTTTTTTTTAGATGACTGATTGGACGGAACTTGGTGTCTCCCAGCTCCCATCTCAGAACATCTTCCATCTTCGTCGATCCCACAGCATCCCGTGGCCTAGCATCCAAGCACTTGTGCCAGCTCTCGTCGGATCCCCAGCATCACGCATCCATCTTCCTCTTCCGCTTCATCATCGGCGCCCTCCTAGCATCCCACGAAGCTCACGCGCTCGTCCGAGTCCGCCTCCTCCGAGATTCCTCCCAGCGTTCCAGCACCCAGCCACGATCAACATCCTTCCTCTTCAGCACCCCGTCGATCACGTTCCCAGCAGTCCCAGCATCGCGCCCCATTGCACACCGTCCGCATCTCCAGTGGTCCCGCGGCGGCCTCCAACGTTCCCATGATCAAGCCTCCCACGGATCACGCCATCATCGCAGCCGTTCGCACGTTCCCGTTTTCCGAATGCCCAGCGCCTCAGCCAGCACCATCTCCACGATCCGCCCAGCATTGTCCGAGTCTGCCTCCTTTGAAAACGGTGATGCATCCCACGCTTCAAGCCTCCGCGTCTGCAAGCAGCGTGATCCAAGCACCCAGCAGCTCATCCGAGATCGGCTCCTCCTTCCGTTTCCAAATCCCAACCCCCCAAGCAATCGGATCCCCATCGATCACGCATCCGTTACCCCTCCATCAAGGGATTCATCGCTGTCCATCAAGGGGTGGGCGACTTATTTAAGGAGAGGAAGAGGGAAGGAGAAGGAAGGGGGGAGTGGAAGGTGGTCGGCGGGTTTGGTCTAAGAAAGAGGCAGAAGAGTAGTGCTCTGTTTTCAGATTTGAAAATAGAGCATTACGTTTCTTTATTTTTTTTTTATTGTTTTAGTTGCTTTTTTTTTTTAGAAGTTATGTTTTTAATTTGTGTATTAGTGATTCTGTTTTGAGTATCATATTGTTCCTATTTTTTTTTAGTTTAATTGAGAGCAATGTATTTTTTTAGTAAGAGTTTTATTTTGAGACATGTTGTTTTGGGGTTTTTAGTTTTAGTTTAATAGAGAGTTTTATTTATGCCGAAGCTTTTCTTTGATTAGTTAAATATATAAATGCTCTTTAAATCTAAGTACATGTCTTCTAGTTAATTTCAATTAAAAATAATTCTCCGGTAGACTAGAGAATCCATCAACATCCTCAAAATAATGTTTTCCTTTTATCATTCAAAAATCGATTTAAAATCCGAGCGAACGTTTTAATTTTTATGCAACTCCAATCGCCTCCCTGTGGATCGACCTCTTACGACCACTATTCTTCGAGTAGAACAGGTAAGAGTAAATTAAATTTAAACTTTGTTTGTCGGTTCTAATAACAATTTGTTTAGCATATTTTTAGGTAAACAGAAATCGGACGAACAAAATTTTAGCGCCGTTGCCGGAAAGGCAAATCGAGAAGCAAGAACGATCACGAAGATCAAATCGAATTTTGGATGCCCGGAGTGAACGCACTCCGGTAGTAAGTTTTTATTTTTTCTTATTTTGATTATTTTTAGTTAATAATTTCGTAGTTATTAAATTCTAAAATTTGAAATTCGAAATTTAAATTTTTTTTAAAAAATAAAAAGTAAAAAAAAAATTAAAATTCAAAAAAAATTAAAAAAAATAAAAATTTTTTTCCAAAATTCAAAAAAAAATTCAAAAATTTAAATTCAAAAGTTGAATTCTGAGATTCAAAATTTGAAATTTAAATTTAAAAAAAAAGTTAAAAAAATAATAAATTAAATAAATAAAAAAAATTTTAAAAAAAATTTATTATTTTTGCTAGTAATTGGTAGGGTGCAATCCCCCGAGGTTATCATACCTCTATTGGGACTCCTCACGGAGTAATCTCCAGAGCTTATTCAACGGGCATTCGGAGATTGACTGACACATAAGGATTGTGTCTAGTTTACATTCAAGTTATTGCTATATAAAAATTAAAAAAAATAATAAAAAATAAAAAAAAATAAGAAAATAGTAAATTTAAAAAAAAATTTGCTTGCTCATTTAATCTGTACAACCTAATGACATTGCATAAACTTTAAAAAAATCATTAATTATTTGCTGCATCAAGCATTTGCATAAAATAATTTAAGGGCAAAACCCATTAAAAAGATAAGGTCGGAAAGTCATTACCTGTCCTTAGCCCAAAAATCACCACCTTGCATACATATCCTAAGCCAAATTAAATTAAAATCAATTAGACGTTGGCCTTAGGGTTTTCGAGCTCAATTAGGCTCTTGGAAAGAAGCGGCTGAAAGCCACTCCAGTGAGGATTTAGTAATTGGTGATGTCTAGGAAAGTTTTACAACAGTGAGAACTGTTACGGGTATTGTAGTATCGGTGTATCCCTTCTGGCACCACCACACATCTCGGGACTTTCCTGCTCACTGATTACTGAATTGCTTAACTGGTAAGCTCAAGCTTAATCTGAAAGGGAGATTAGGAGCTGTCTAATCTAGAGAGAATTTTAGGAATTTTTTTTTAATCGGATAAAATCTCTGTGCAACTAGATTTAAGAGCTACTAAACCTCACTTAATTCTAAGACTAATAGGGTCAAATTGTTGTGTGGTGTTGATTGTGGTCATCTTGGTCTAGCCCTTCTTATCTTTTAGGATTTCGTTTAGGAGTCGAGTCTAATTAAGTTGTGGATAATGTATGAATGGTAAAAGATCATTAAGGGGTAAGTTAACACCATTTAACCTAGAGGTTGGAAAAAATTATCGTCACATCCGACGAATTAGTGATCAACCACCAATCTCTACAATGGGTGATCATATCAGAACCCTGAATGAATTATTCGCTCCTGCATCTGCTAATCCACCTACATGTATAGTGTTGCCAATAAATAATGCAACCCAATTTGAAATTCGTGCTGCAACAACTGCCCAAATTCCATGGGTTTGACAGTGAACAACCCTACATTCATCTAAATAAATTCATGACAATTTGTCAAGCTTTTAAAAATCAAAATTTAGATGAAGAAAGTGTAAAATTGAGATTGTTCCCAATGACCTTAGAGGATCAAGCCGCGGCATGGCTATATTCTCTAGCCCCAAATTCCATCACAACATGGGAACAACTATCTAAGAAGTTCATGGCAAAATTTTACCCCATGATTAAAACAGAAAAAATTAAGGATGCCATAAGAACCTTCAGAGGAAAATATGAGGAAGAATTTTTCCAACTTTGGAAAAGATTCCATGATCTGTTGATCAAATGCCCACACCATGGGCTTGATAAGGCTGATCTGGTCCACTTCTTTTATAAAGGACTAACTCCGGCATATAGAAACATGATTGAGTCTATGCACAAGGGTAGGTTCATGAACCAAACCCCAGATCAAGCCTATGAATTTCTTGTTGACTTAGCTGAGAACGCCCAAAATTGGAGTAGCTATAGTGAGGAAGTAAATAGAGATGAGTTCGGGTCTAGAAAACTAGGTAATTATGAAATGAAAGCAGACCCAGATCTAAAAAATGTCATGTCCAATCTGGTGACTGGAATGAACAACTTAGGTAAAAAGTTTGATGCTTTCACTATTTCTACTAGTTGGAGTTCATACAAAGAGTCAAATCCCGTCATGAAAGTGGATCACGAGTCATATAGTTTGTGTGTCTTGTGTAACAGTCTGGAGCATCTAGTGGAGTGCTGCCCTAATCTGCCCACCATAAAGGCCGAGCAAGTAAATGCTCTAAATTTATATAGTGCCTTCAAGAAGCCCACTCCCAATTCATTTAGCCCACTCCCAATTCATTTAGCCCAGTTTACCACCCTGATAATAGGTTCCATCCAAATTTCTCATATAAGCAGAACGAACCTATTCAGCATCAAGGTGGTCTACCAGGTTTTCAGAACAACTTTTCCAGGATAGGTCCATTACAAATGAACCAACCATTGGTTCCATCTGTACCTCCTTATAATGCCCCTATCCCACATCAACCTTCACAATTAGAAACCATGATGGCTAATATGATGAAACAACAACAAGATTTTATCAAGCAACAACAATAGACCAATACAGCCCAAGCCCAGACTAACCAATTCCATGCGCAAGCGATTGCAAAACTTGAGGTTAGTCTAAGCAAAATAGCAAACTCTCTAGGGGATAGAAAGAAAGGTGAACTACCTAGTCAACCAGTGCCTAACCCTAGTAGACAACAAAATCAAGGTCAGAGAGGTCAGTATCAAATCGATTCTAATGAAAATCCGACCTATGAAGTTCAAGCAATTACCACTTTAAGGTCTGGCAAGCAAGTGGACAATAAAGTCCAACTTCCTGAACATGAAAAAGAAAATAAAAATGAATCCGATAAGAACCCTATTCAGAAGAAGGGTCAAGAACAGGATAAATCAGACAAAAAGGAAGAACCCATAGAAACATACAAACCTAAGGTTTCCTTTCCCAGTAGACTTCAGGACTCCAAGAAACAATCTAACTTTGATGAAATAATGGAAGTCTTTAAAACTGTTCAAATAAATATACCTTTTCTCGATGCCATAAGACAAATTTCCTCCTATACAAAATTCTTGAAAGACCTCACCACGGTCAAAAAAAAAACTAGTATTCCTAGGCAAGCTGTTATGGCTGCACAAGCCTCATTTCTCATTCAACAACAGATTGCCCCGAAATTCAAAGACCTTGGTTGCCTCACCATTGAAATAAAAATAGGAGAGACGATCATTCAGAGAGCCCTATTAGATTTAGGAGCCAGTGTGAACCCACTTCTCTACTATGTGTACCAAAAGTTAGGTTTGAAAAAATTAAAGCCCACAAATATTACCCTTTCCTTAGCAGATAGGACGGTGAAGTACCCCAAGGAGATTGTAGAGGATGTAATAGTGAAAGTAAACGAGTTTTACTATCCTGTGGACTTCGTTATCCTTGAGACTGAACCTGCAATATATCCAGACAGTCACACACCTATAATTTTAGGTAGACCTTTCTTAGCCACAGCAAATGCTGTGATCAACTGTCGAAATGGGATGCTGAAGTTATCTTTTGGCAACATGAAAGTCGAGCTTAATGTCTTCAACATAAGTAAACAACCACCAGACGATAAAGAAATCAACGAAGTTGATATGATTGAAAGTCTGGTTCAGGAGACTTTCTTACAAACTTATAATAAGGACCCTCTAGAGGCTTACCTTGCCCATTCCGAGGAAGGGGTCGAGCATGCGCTCCCTAATTCTATTCAGCCGACTATTCTTCCTCGGACTCTTCCAAAACCTTTCTTAGATAATGGTTGAAAAAAAAAAATGAATCCACATTCTGTCTGGCTGAAGACATAAAACTTAGCGCTCTTAGGAGGCAACCCAACATATAAATATTATATAAAAAATAAATAAAAATAAAAATAAATAATTATTTTTTTAAAAAAAATTTACTAACATGCAGGTTTGGAGGTTTTTGGCCCCAATTGTCACTTTACCCACCCATATCAGGTAACTTCTCCTCTGTCCTATTACTGCTTTAAATCTTCTTTAACATTGAGGACAATGTTAGATTTAGGTATGGGGGTGAGAATATTTTTGATTTTTTATGCCAAAAAAAAATTAAAATTAAATTTTTTTTAAAAAAAGGGGTTCAAATTTTTAACTCAAACTCTAATCTTTTTGGCTGTACAAACTAGGAATTGCTTTGACAATAGCTTTGAGTTAAGGAATATGATAGCAGTTCTAGCTTGAGTTTTCGTCCCACCTATCTTCTGCTAACATGTTACAAGATGATTTAGCACCAACACGTAAGCACATGAATAGTGGGGTATGCATACTTGAAACTAATATGAATACTTTTAATCTTCGGAATAATTTAAAATTATATGTGTGATGAATACTCTAATCAAAAAAAAAGAAAAAAAAAGAAAGATAAAATAAAATAAAAATAATGAGTTTATTTTAAGTCTTCTCACTGAGTAACTGGGCCTCTTGCCTGGCAAGCAGCGAGTGTTCGTGTAAAAAGATGAGGATGATTGAGATTAAACTCTGAGTGACTAATTTGGCCTTGAAGCCTAGTTAACTTGAGTTTTTAAGTCTGTTAGGGTGTCTCTACACCTAGTGCCCTGAGCCATCTGGATCGGGAGTCATTGGTTTAACACTCGCTACATGGGTCAGCTAGAAAGCTTAATAAGGCTAAATATTGCACAAGTCATTCTTCTTAGCATTCAGTCTGATAAAAATAATAATAATAATAATAATAATAAAAATTGGGGTGTTCATTACCATTTAACTCTAGAAAGTCTTGAAAATTGGAGTGATCATGTTGGAAGTAAGTGAAAGCCACTCATTTATATGATATTATCTTGCACCTCACTACATTCTTGACTTGTTAGCAGATAGATAGGGTGTAATGAAACTTGAGTTAGAGTTTGCTTAAATATGATAGCAATAAGTCTGTATTGTCCTTGCAATTCTAAGTTCATACAATAATACTTGTTCAAATTTTGAGTTAAAGATTGGAAATCCCTGACTGATGAAGTTTGTGGGTAACTTCACAGCCAACCCTCACGAGACAACACTCATCCACTAGGGTAACCTAGGGGTTTAAAGGCTTGTTGCACGTGCTAAGTGCAATCGTGACTCCCTACGAAAATAGGTACAAATATTAGTTTGTGTATTTAGCTTCAATTTATTAAAAAAAAGAAAAAAAAAAAGAAAAAAGTCATAAGTTAGACTACATCTTTTTGTGCCCTCATTTTATCATTTGCTTGTTAATTGCTAGAGACTAGCAATAAGCTGGCTGGGGGGTGTGATGAGAGCACAAAAGTGTGAACTACATATCACCAAAATTAGTGTTATTGCTAACGATAATAATAAATTTACTAGATTAATATTATATTTGGATTTGACACAGATTATTATAAATTAATGATAAAATGCCCATTGAGTACAAATTTGACTTCAGAAGGATTCCTTCCCAGATCCGACCTGGTTGAAGATCAGGTCGGGTCCGAGTTGGGTCCGGGTCGGGTCCGAGTCGTGTCCGAGTCGGGGTTCGGGTCCAATTTTTCTATGCTTTTGGGAAAGAATTTTGGGCAAATCTAATTTGGCCATATCATAACTATGAGGTGCTGGGTGACATGACTTGAAAGACTTGCACTTGACCTCCAGTCAGAACAGATGATCCGTGACAAACTCAGTCCGTCCGTCTACAAGCCAAATTACATATCACACCATTTTTTTTTTTAGATGACTGATTGGATGGAACTTGGTGTCTCCCAGCTCCCATCTTAGAACATCTTCCATCTTCGTCGATCCCACAGCATCCCGTGGCCTAGCATCCAAGCACCCGTGCCAGCTCCCGTCGGATCCCCAGCATCACGCATCTATCTTCCTCTTCCGCTTCATCATCGGCGCCCTCCTAGCATCCCACGAAGCTCACGCGCTCGTCCGAGTCCGCCTCCTCCGAGATTCCTCCCAGCATTCCAGCACCCAGCCATGATCAACATCCTTCCTCTTCAGCACCCCGTCGATCACGTTCCCAGCAGTTCCAGCATCGTGCCCCATTGCACACCGTCCGCACCTCCAGTGGTCCCGCGGCGGCCTCCAACGTTCCCATGATCAAGCCTCCCACGGATCACGCCATCATCGCAGCCGTTCGCACGTCCCTGTCTTCCGAATGCCCAGCGCCTCAGCCAGCACCATCTCCACGATCCGCCCAGCATTGTCCGAGTCCGCCTCCTTTGAAAACGATGACGCATCCCACGCTTCAAGCCTCCGCATCTGCAAGCAGTGTGATCCAAGCACCCGGCAGCTCATCCGAGATCGGCTCCTCCTTCCGTTTCCAAATCCCAGCCCCCAAGCAATCGGATCCCTATCGATCACGCATCCGTTAACCCTCCATCAAGGGATTCGTCGCTGTCCATCAGGGGGTGGGCGACCTATTTAAGGAGAGGTAGAGGGAAGGAGAAGGGAGGGGGGAGTGGAAGGTGGTCGGCGGGTTTGGTCCAAGAAAGAGGCGGAAGAGTAGTGCTCTATTTTCAGATTTGAAAACAGAGCATTACGTTTCTTTATTTTTTTTATTGTTTTAGTTGTTTTTTTTTAGAAGTTATGTTTTTAATTTGTGTATTAGTGATTCTATTTTGAGTATCATATTATTCCTATTTTTTTTTAGTTTAATTGAGAGCAATGTATTTTTTTAGTAAGAGTTTTATTTTGAGACATGTTGTTTTGGGGTTTTTAATTTTAGTTTAATAGAGAGTTTTATTTATGCCAAAGCTTTTCTTTAATTAGTTAAATATATAAATGCTCTTTAAATCTAAGTACATGTCTTCTAGTTAATTTCAATTAAAAATAATTCTCCGGTAGACTAGAAAATCCATCAACATCCTCAAAATAATGTTTTTCTTTTATCATTCAAAAATCGATTTAAAATCCGAGTGAACATTTTAATTTTTATACAACTCCAATCGCCTCCCTATGGATCGACCTCTTACGACCACTATTCTTCGAGTAGAACAGGTAAGAGTAAATTAAATTTAAACTTTGTTTGTCGGTTCTAACAACGATCTGTTTAGCATATTTTTAGGTAACCAGGAATCGGACGAACACTCAACCATTAAAGCGTATGGCCTCTGCTGATCTCCGGTTCACTCAACAATCAACGCTCGTGTCATCTACGGACCTCAGCGCCTCCATAGCAGGCAGTTGAAGCACTCCACCACGTCTGATCAGCCATGACGACTCACTGGCTCCGGTCTGACTCCGGTTTGATCTCCCACGACACCATTAATGCGTATGATCGTGTTCAATTATGACAAAAAGGACAATCTGCCCCATCACTTCACAAGTAATACAATACCCCTCTATAAAAGGGGAACCCCTCCACCTTGGAGGGGGGGACTCTGAAACCCAGGAAACACATCTCCTCCCTCCTTCTACATATTAGCCCCCCCTGACTTAAGCATCGGAGGGCCGGCACCGGAAACTCCGGCCACCGGCTTCTTGCAGGTCTCCCGGAGGACGCCGCCCGCCAACCGACCGCCTTCCCCCATCCGAAGCGCCGGAGCTCCTCCTCCTCAGCCAACGGCCGCCCCCGGGTCCAATTTTCAGCAACAGTTGGCGCTAGAGGAAGGGCCCGAGTCGTAGCCATGAAGTTGAAAAGTAAAGGAGCCTCCAATGCTTCCCGGCGTCTCCCACAAAGTCCCGGACACTCTGTCCGGAATTCGCTACCCCCGGCTGATCCAACTCCTCAAGTCCAGCCGGAACAGTTCAACGTCCTGGTGCAGCAAGTCCAGGCACTAGCCGCCGCCGTCCAAGGCCTGCAGCGTGAGGAAGCTCCACCAACGCTGCCTCCGCAGGCCCAGGTCCAGCCAATGCTTCCTCCAAATGGCTCAAACCCCCAGGGCCAGAATCTTCACGGCTCCTCCAGGGCTAACAATGAAGAACGAGCATCTCCCCAGAGAGAATTGCCGGGGAGGAGCACAGACAGGAGGCCACAGTTTTCGGAAGCTGAGTCGGCCCCGGACCGCCGTGAACCGGAGCAGACTACTGTGGCAATTCCCCAGATTGGAGAACTCGACAGAAAGGTCGAGAATCTTGAGCGCCAAATTGAGGCGCTCCATGGCAGAAGGGCAATGCGTGGGGGTGACTTCGATTTCACTACGAAGTCCCAATTCTCCCGCCAGATCGAGTTAGAGCCAGTTCCGCCCAGATTCAAGATGCCCCAAGTAGAGCCTTACAATGGGACCACCGACCCCCTCGATCATTTGGAGAGCTATCGAGCCCTTATGGCGTTGCAAGGGTCTTCGGAGGTCATGCTCTGCAAGGCCTTCCTAGCAACTCTTAGAGGAACTGCTTGGCTCTGGTTTTCGGGGCTAAAGTTGGGCACAATCTCCTCCTTTGAACAGCTCAGCAGGCAGTTCACCACCAACTTCGCTGCCAGCTGGCGCCAGCGGCGAACGTCGGACTCCCTCCTGGACGTCAAGCAGCGGGAGGGTGAATCTCTTAGGGAGTACCTCGACCGCTTCACCGCTGCAACCTGGGAAGTTCGCAAGCTCGACCAGTCGATAGCCATGTCGGCGCTGAAGACTGGAGCTCGCTCCTATAGATTTCTCTTCTCCATCGAGAAGAGTTTTCCTGCTGACTTCATCGAAATGCTGGCCCGAGCTCGAAAGTACGCTAAGGCCGAGGAGGCCATCGCCTCCAGGCGGGGTGCGACCGAGTCGGCTTCAAAAAAGCAGAAGAAGCGCCGCGAGGAGCGCAGCCGTCAGCGAAGCCCATCTCCCCGCCGAAACAAAATTTTGCCACGGTTAAAAAGCCCACCTCGGCAGCAGGGACAGCGCAGACCAAGGTCCCCACTCCGACCGAGGTCTCCAACACGGCCACGAGTTCCGCCGGGGAGGTATGAAAACTACATTCCCCTCAACGCTCCCCGGACGGAGATCCTTATGGAGATCGAGGGCCGGGATTATTTCCGGCCTCCACCACCGATAAGAGATACCGGATCCTACCGCAATCCTAGGAAGTATTGCCGCTTCCACCAAGACCACGGCCACAACACAGAGGATTGCTTCCAGCTCCGGGATGAGATTGAGGCACTCATCCGTCGCGGAGTACTGAAATGGTTTGTACAAAATCGGCGTGAGGAATGGAGGCCAGCAGAAAATGCCGAGCAGCTCGGAGCTTCAAATGCCAATAGACCCATCGCAGGCACCATCAACACCAACGGAGGAACCTCGGTCGGAGGATCAGCCGAGTAGAGGGACCCCCCAAAGCGCCTGCGCACTTTTGGACCCATCTCGTTCTCGGACGAGGACTTGAGAGGGGTCGAAACCCCCCATGACGACACGGTGGTAATTTCTATGATTGTAAATAAGTTTGATGTAAAACGTGTCTTGGTTGATAATGGAAGCTCCACAAATATTTTGTATTATGATGCCTATCAAAAGATGGGGATGGCAGAAAACCAGCTTCGGAGAATGAATGTCCCGCTGGTCGGATTTACCGGAGATTCGGTCCCAGTAGAGGGCGAAATTAGCCTCCTGGTCACGGTCGGGCTCGCCCCCCGGGAAAGCACCATAAAGATGGACTTCCTTATGGTCCGCCTGCCCTCAGCCTACAACGCCATTCTTGGACGACCAGGGTTGAATGCCCTTCGAGCCGTTGTCTCGACCTACCACTTGCTCGTGCGATTCCCCACCGACCAAGGAGTAGGTGAAGTTCGTGGGAACCAGCTGATAGCCAAGCAATGCTACATAGCAGCCTACAAAGCGAAGCGGCCGACCGGAGCATCAGGCCGACAGGAGCTACCGGCCGAGGTGCCAACTCAAGCAATGGACCGCACGCTGCCCACCGAAACCTTGGAGGTGCGGGATCACCCTTGGAAGAAGCGGATGGAACCTGGTGAGCTTCTTACTTAGGTTCCTATACAGGAAAATTGCCCAGAGCTAACTGTGTAGGTCGGCTCCAGCCTGAGTTCGCTCGAAAAGGAGCAGCTGATCGGATTCCTCCGGGCCAACAAGGGCATCTTCGCCTGGTCGTGTTGACCCCCTAATGGTTTTTGATGAATACAAAACACTAGAGTATAATTCCCTTTATCTTAACAATTTAATTGAGGATTTCATTGTTTAATTAAGAATATTGTTAAGAAATGTCTAGGCATGTTTCCATATTTTTCAAGAATTTATTGAAGAATTTTTGAGATAAAGAAAACAGATCAGGGACAGCCGAGACGTCTCCGGTTTGTCCTAGAGACGTCTCCGGCACGAACAGGAAGAATTGGCACGTTTGGAGACGTCCCCGGCACCTGGCGAGGCGTCTCGCAGGGTCGGAGTCGACTCCCGACTCTGCGGAGTCGACTCTCTCAGAGGCGGCAGAAAGGCCGATTTCAAGGGATGCACGCGAGTCGTCTCCAAAGGACGCGGAGTCGTCCCCGTGAGTAAAAAGCAGACTTCCCGAGTCGTCCCCAGAGAGCACGGAATCGACTCTCTCAGGGGATTCCAGAGGATGTATTTTTCGGTGATAAAACAGCGGAGTCGTCCCCTAGGTAGCGGAGTCGACTCTCTCAGGGGATTCCAGAGGACTTGTTTTTCGGAGATAAAGCGGCGGAGTCGTCCCCGAGGCAGCGGAGTCATCCCCATGCAAAAAGCACAAACATCCCGAGACGTCCCCGTAAAGGGCTGAGGCGACTCTCTCAGAAAAACAGAAAAACAAGCATTCAAACTGTTCATCCTCAGAGTCGCCCCCGTAAAGCACCGAGTCGACTCCCAACATCGTCAAAAGTAAATTCATACAGCCGAGACGTCTCGCGTTGAAGCGGAGACGTCTCCGGAGCGCCTGGGACGCGACTGACACACTTTTGCAGGTTTGTTTGAATTTCAAACTTCCATATCTTTGTGACTAACGGATCTATTTGCTTTTTGGGCTATAAAAGGGAGCTCTTAAGTGCCTTCCAAGATCTTCTCACAAACCCAACACAAGATCATTCAAGAGAGAAGAAAGAGAAAGAGGTTCAAGGGAGTTAGAGCTTTCAAGAGAAGAAATCAAGTGCATCCAAGCTTTCCCATCTGATTTCGTGCTCAACTACTCTCTCCCACTCGGCATTCAAAGCTCACATTCAAGCCAACGCGATCCACATCGGAAGAACCACCATTTCCCACGCTTCCAACGGCTAAAAGGGTTCTTCCGGATTTCATTATTTTTCATTGTTATATTTGCTTCTTAAGAGCTTTCAATTCTTTTGTAAAACATTGATTATTGTGCTTGTTCCAGTCAAGGGACTTGGAACAAGGGATAGGCGTCCCAAGCCTAGGTTAAATTGGGGGATTGTAGGGTTCGTTGTTAGCCCGGTGTAAAACAACGAGTTGGGTAGTGCACTCGCAAAACTACCGTACTGTAATCGTTGATTATAATGGAAATTTCCAAAGGTGTTTGGGGAGTGGATGTAGGAGCAGTGGAAGCTCCGAACCACTATAAAACCTTGTGTTTGCGATTGACTATTCTTATACCTCTATCTTTACTTTAGCACATACACTTGTGTGTTTCATTTTTAATTAGACAAAAAAATCTTAAAACACCCAATTCACCCCCCTCTTGGGTGACCATCTCTGGGCAACAAGTGGTATCAGAGCGGGTGCTCTGTGTATTTCTTGAAGACCTAACCGTCTTAGCCAAAGATCTAGATGGCAACACCCTTCAACAATGTTCCTGCTGAGGGGCAGGCAACCAATAGACCTCCACTCTTCAATGGGACAAATTATACCTATTGAAAGACTAGAATGAGGATTTTTATTCAAGCACAAGATTATGCCTTGTGGAGGGTTATAATCAAGGGACCACACGAACCATCTCACATGGTTAATGGCATTCAAGTTCCCAAACCTGAGGAGGATTGGGATGAGAATGATAATAGAATGGTTCAACTCAATGCTAGAGCAATGAACTCATTATTCTGTGCTCTAGATGTGAATGAGTTCAATAGAGTTTCCACCTGTAGTTCCGCCAAGAAAATATGGGATAGGCTTGAAGTTATCCACGAGGGTACAAATCAAGTCAAAGAGTCTAAAGTGAACATTCTAGTTCACAAATATGAGTTATTTAAGATGGAACCCAATGAAACCATCTCATGCATGTTCACACGCTTCACCGATATAATAAATGGTCTAAAGAGTTTGGGTAAATCTTACACTAATCCAGAACTTGTGAGTAAAATTCTCAGGTCCTTGCCGAAAGCATGGGAAGCGAAGGTCACGGCGATCGTAGAAGCCAAAGACCTCAACACATTGGGACTTGAACAACTATTGGGCTCATTGATGACGCATGAGCTCACAATGAAGCAACATGAAGAAGATTTGCCAAAGAAGAAGACAATCGCACTCAAGGCTACTTCGAGTATGTGTGAAGAAGAAAGTGGTGAGAGTGAAGAAGAAAGCGAAGATGAGGACTTGGGTTTAATAGTAAGGAAGTTTAAGAAATTCATGAGAAGAAAGAAACCCTTCCCAAGAAAGAAGTTTGGAGGGAGAAATGATTGGAAAAAGAAAAAAGAAAAGGAAAGAGACCCAATCATATGTTATGATTGCAAGAGACCGGGACACATCCGTTCCGAATGCCCTCAACAGAAGAAGCACTTTGGAAAGAAGAAGAAGAAGGCGTTGAAAGCAACGTGGGATGATAGTGACACATCCTCCTCCGAGGAAGAGAAGGAAGAGACCGCCAACTTGTGCTTCATGGCATTCGAAGACGATGAGGTATGTCAAAGCTCAACTACAAATTTTACTTTAGAAGAATTATATGAAGCTTTTCAAGAACTCATGAGTGAGTGTAGTATGTTAGGAGCAAAGAATAAAGAATTAAAGGCCTCCAATCAAAAACTAAAGGATGATATTAAAAACCTATTGATTGAGAAGGAGAGCGAAAATGTTAACACCATTGACCTAGAAAATAAAAATTCAAAACTTAGCATTGAAAATGAAACGGCAAAAACACTAATTAAGGAATTAAATCTAAAAGTTAAATTCCTACTCAATAGTAATACCTCACTTGCACAAAATGTTGAATCCCTTAAAAATGATAAGGAAGAATTGGCTAAAGAAAATTTGGTTTTTAAAAATGAGGTACATAAGTACAAACCAATTGTGGAGAAATTTACACAAAGCTCTGAAAAATTAAATCTTATTCTATCCAATCAAAGAGCTGTTTTTAATAAAGCCGGATTAGGATATAAAACTAGCAAACAACAAAAGTATCTAAAGAATTTCTTTGTGAAAGCAAAAGATGTCAAAACTGAAAAACCTACATGCTTTCATTGTGGAAAAAGTGGACATAAAGCCTATTCTTGCATTCAAAGAAAGATTCAACCTAACAAGAATACATTTGTAAAGGGTAAAAACACAACTAAAGTATGGGTGCCTAAGGGAACCAACTACACTAACCAAGAAGGACCCAAGAAAACTTGGGTACCTAAGAGCATCACATGATTATTTTGCAGGTATGCCTTGCAGCCGGGAGTAAAAAGAGAATGTGGTATCTTGATAGTGGTTGCTCAAGGCATATGACCGGTGACAAGAGTCTCTTCGTCACCTTGAAATCAAAAGAAGGAGGAGTAGTCACATTTGGAGACAATGCTAAAGGTCAAATCATTGGTGTTGGTAAAATCTCCATATCACCCTCCTCATTTATTGACAATGTATTGTTAGTTAATGGACTAAAACATAATTTATTAAGTATAAGTCAATTTTGTGACAAGGGCTTTAAAGTGTCATTTGAATCTTCACTATGCATAATTAGTAGTCCAGTTGACAATGAGATCATACTTACAGGACATAGGCATGGAAATGTTTACATGGTAGATCTTGATGATCTCACCATGAAGAATGGCCAATGTCTTGTAGCCATGGATCCCAAAGTCAATGAGACTAGTTGGTTATGGCATCGTAGGTTAGGGCATGCTAGCATGGATTTAATCTCTAAATTGATTACAAAAGATCTAGTCAAAGGACTACCAAAAATAGACTTTGAAAAGAACAAAATTTGTGCTGCATGTCAATTAGGGAAACAAACGAGAAGCTCTTTCAAGTCTAAGAACATAGTATCAACATCAAAACCCCTAGAACTAATTCACATGGATTTGTTTGGACCCACTAGAACTGCTAGTCTAGGGGGTAAGAAATTTGGTCTTGTAATTGTTGATGATTTTTCATGTTTTACATGGGTTTCATTTCTTGCACACAAAGATGAGTCCTTTCCCGCTTTTATCAAGTTTCATAATAGGGTTTCGAATGAACTCAATCTTAAACTAAAAGCAATTAGGAGTGATCATGGTACCGAGTTTGAAAATCAGCATTTTGAAAAATTTTGTGAAGAAAATGGTATCAATCACAATTTCTCGGCACCTAGGACACCCCAACAAAATGGGGTGGTAGAAAGGAAGAATCGCACACTAGCAGATATGGCTCGTACCATGTTGTGCGAATCGGATCTACCAAAGTACTTTTGGGCTGAAGCAATAAATACTTCATGTCATATTTTAAACCGTGCT
Source organism: Phoenix dactylifera (assembly GCF_051530095.1). NCBI lineage: Eukaryota > Viridiplantae > Streptophyta > Magnoliopsida > Arecales > Arecaceae > Phoenix > Phoenix dactylifera. The sequence continues at coordinate 31,287,701 of NC_143193.1, read as the reverse complement.
TTAGTTAGATCCATCTTAAAGAAAACACCTTATGAGTTGATGAAAAGTAAGAAACCAAATATAAGCTATTTTCATGTTTTCGGTTGTCGCTGCTTTATTTTAAACAATGGAAAGGACAATCTAAGTAAATTTAGTGCTAGATCAGATGAGGGGATCTTCTTAGGTTATTCCTCATCTAGTAGAGCATACAGGGTCTTCAACAAGAGAACTCTCGTTGTTGAAGAATCCATTCATGTTGTTTTTGATGAAGCTAATGGAGATTCTTCTAGAAAAGAAGAAGATGGTGATGCAGGTATACTTGAAGACAGAATGAAGGAATTCTCCATACAAGACAAACAACATGAGGATGAGATCAAAGAAGATTCAATTCAGCAAGGTGAAGAAGATCAACCTCCAACAAGAAATCAAGATCTTCCTAAGGAATGGAGGGATGCACATGGTCATCCAAGGGATCTAATCCTTGGTGATCCTTCACAAGGGATAAGGACAAGATCCTCTTTAAGAAACACTAGTAATTATCTTGCATTTGTTTCACAGATAGAACCTAAATCACTAGAAGAAGCCGAAAAAGATAAAAATTGGATAAATGCCATGCAAGAAGAATTAAACCAATTTGAAAGAAATCGAGTTTGGACTCTAATGAAAAGACCCCCTAATGTTTCAATTATAGGCACCAAATGAGTATATAGAAATAAACTAGATGAAGAATGGAATAGTAATAAGAAACAAAGCTAGGCTAGTAGCCAAAGGATATAATCAGGAGGAAGGGATAGATTTTGATGAAACTTTTGCTCCTGTTGCTAGGTTAGAGGCTATTAGACTTCTTTTGGCATATGCATGCTTTATGGATTTCAAACTCTATCAAATGGATGTAAAAAGTGCCTTTTTAAATGGTTATATAATGGAGGAAGTTTATGTAGGACAACCTCCAGGTTTTGAGAACCACTTACATCCAGATTATGTTTTTAAATTGCATAAAGCATTATATGGACTTAAGCAAGCCCCTAGGGCATGGTATGAAAGATTAAGTAATTTCCTAATTGAAAATAAGTTTAAGAGAGAAAATGTAGACAAAACCCTCTTCATTAAAAGAAAAGGGAATGACTTATTGCTTGTGCAAATTTATGTGGATGATATAATTTTTGGTGCTACTAATGATAGTCTTTGTCAAGAGTTTGCTAAGCTTATGCAGGGAGAATTTGAAATGAGCATGATGGGTGAGCTCAACTTCTTCCTTGGGCTACAAATAAAACAATCAGAGGAAGGCATCTTCATCAATCAGTCCAAATACATCAAGGAAATGTTGGAAAAATTCAAGATGAAGGATGCAAAGGAAATCAGCACACCCATGGGCTCAAGTTGCAAGCTTGACAAAGATGAAAAAGGTAAAAGTATAGACTGCAAATTATACAGAGGTATGATAGGTTCTTTACTTTACCTTACTGCTAGTAGGCCAGACATATTATTCAGTGTTTGCATGTGTGCTAGATACCAAGCATGTCCTAAGGAATCACACTTGCAAGCTGTTAAAAGAATATTCAGATATCTAGTAGGGACATCTAATGTAGGATTATGGTATTCTAAACAATCTGACATAAATTTAATTGCTTATTTCGATGTTGATTTTGCCGGGTGCAAACTCGACAGAAAAAGCACTAGTGGCACATGTCAATTCTTGGGTGCTAATTTGGTTTCTTGGTTTAGCAAGAAACAGAATTCAGTTGCCTTATCCACAGCTGAGGCTGAGTACATTGCAGCTGGAAGCTGCTGTGCCCAAGTTCTTTGGATTAAGCAACAACTTGAAGACTTCGGTATCAAAATGGACAACATACCAATTAGATGTGATAATACAAGTGCAATTAATTTAACAAAAAATCCTGTCCAACACTCTAAATCAAAACACATAGAGATTAGGCATCACTTTATAAGAGATCATGTGCTGAAAAATGATGTGATGATTGAATATGTATGTACTGAAAATCAATTGGCCGATATCTTTACAAAGCCCCTTTGTAAAGATAGGTTCAACTTCTTAAGGAATGCTTTGAGCTTGTATGATCCTAGCAAATAAATTGAACTTGTATTGCAATGCTTTGCTACTCAAACTAGTAATCCACCTCAAGGTCACAAATAGCAAACCTAGTATCTATTAAGTGAAAGCATGAATCTATCTAAGTTAAATGACGAATTGTTTGACTTTCCGGAGGATGGTTACCCTCCCTTGGACTCTTCATGGAGATATTTTCAGAGCCTATTTCATAGGTATTCGAAACTTGGTCAAACATTCCTCATTTCAACATTGATAAATTTTTTTTTAAAAAAAAAATCATTATAAAAACTTTTGTAGGATGTATTATTGAAGGGAAGGATCACAAGCAAACTCACTCTATATTTACCAAAAGAAATCACGTTGATTATTATGGTTGAATAAAATAAATTGGGAAAAGATAGAAATCATTCTGAAATTTTTCAGTGCCGGAGACGTCTCTGGCAAATCGCAGAGACGTCCCCCCGGCGAGACGTCTCGCGTTAGTCGTGGAGACGTCTCGGGGACCGAACGAAGGTTTTTAAATTAGGTGAAACAGCTCGAGCCGACCCGAGCTATCTTCTTTCGTCCCCGACAAAAACAAAAAACCCTAGCCTCCATTTGCTCTCCACCACAAACCCTAGCCTCCATTTGCTCTCCACCACAAACCCTAGCCTCCATTCCAAACCATGGCACCTAAGAGAGCTAGACGAACGGGTGGGAGGCGTCCTAGGGTAGCGACCGACGACGAGGAACGGAGGGAAGAGCTTTCCGCGCCGTCTCCTCCGGTTGCTCCGCCAACCACGACCCTTTCCTGTGCAAATCGCACAGTAACCACGGGTAGGTACATTGACTTCCAATTTCTAGATAGTGAGGGGTTCTCTATTGGAGAGAGACTCCATGCCCAAGGTTGGGAATACCTGTGTACCCTAAATACATCAACCTATCCCGGCCTAGTTAGAGAAATGTTTAGCAATATGGCCTTAGGGGACTCGGGGTACACTGGATATGTCCGAGGGACATTGATAGAAATCAATGAAGATATTCTATCAAGTGTATTACAAATTCCTAAATACGGTGAGGCTCCGACCTCACATCCCCAAAGGGAGATTGCCCTAAACCTAGTTTTAGGACGAGAGGACTGCGGCCCTCTTGACGTAGTTAACTCCCAAGACCTCAATGCCGAGATGAGACTACTTTTGAGCATTGTTAACCGGGTCTTGTTTCCAAAAACCGGTCGCTTCAATTTCGTTTCTGAGCGAGATTTAGTCATCATGCACCACATCTTACTAGGGATTCCCCTAAACCTCCCTAGACTTATGTTGAACTACATTTTCATATGTCATAGGTATTCTAGGTTTAGCATACCATATGGGATGATCTTTACCCTACTGTTCAAACATTTCAAGGTTCCAATTCCAGAAAATGAGCCGGCAAAACCTTTAAGAAACACCGACTACTACAATGAAAGCACAATGCGTAGAATGGAGTTTCACAAGGTAGATGGATCATGGGTTAAGGTACCTAAAAGAAAATCTCAAACCCTAGAGCCTGAGATCCCACATCAGGAGCCTGACCACCACTCTCCTCCACATAGCCATATGGCCTTCCCTGATGTACCTTCCAGCTCGGCTGGACCATCCACATCTATGCCTCCTCCTCCTTCAGTCAGTGGATCCTTCTCCCTATCAGATGAACAGATGCACACTCTAGCATCTATGATATGCCAGCAGATGAGGGAGGAGATGAGATCGATGATCACTGCTGAGTTGGCCCCCATCCGTACCTCACATGAAGCTCTCCTCCAAGAATTGAAGGAAGTCAAAGTTCAGATAGAAGCTGCAACATCAGAATTGTTTCATGTGGGTACAACTCAAACTTTAAGATCAATTGAGTTACAGGCTGACTTGAAGAACATATCAGATAGTCTTCAAGAATTGACGAGCCCTGGAGGCAATGTGGGCAGTGTGGCTGCCCAACTTAGAGGGAAGATTGACAGGGCATCCCGGGAGTTCGAAGCATTAGTGGCTGCTTTCAATCAATCTCAGGGAGATCAGTTTAGAACCCTAATGGATTCAATTAATACATTTATAGAGGCAGCTGCTAGGGCTATTGAGCAACATCGCCGTTGAAGGACAGTTTGTAAACATCTAGGGTTCATCTTTTTGTAAAGCCCTAGGCTAATTTTGAAACTTCTTTTGTATTAGGAATCAATACTTGTAATGATTTCCTTTTCTTTTAACCTTGTAATGACTTCAAATGATTGCAATGATATATGAATGTCATACAATTTCTTTGAAATTTTGTGTATGTTTCTAATCCTGTGGAATCAAATCTTGTGTATGTAAATCTGTGATGTGCCATAAAAATCTCATAACATACCTTAAGTGTTCAAATTTGACACAACTTATCAATGCATATGAAACAGGGGGAGCACAACTACTTTTAAAAGGTCTGAAATGAATTCCAAAACAAAGGGGGAGTGAAATGAATGCTGAATTCATTAATAAACAAAAACTTGGACAGAGGGAGCATAACTTGAATATCCTTGAGTGATTCATAGTAATATGCTGAATTCCACTAGGAATTGTGTCTTAAGTACCCAAGGATAATTTGTCCCCTTCATTGTTGATGACAAAAAGGGGGAGTAGAACCTATATATGGAGTGTATGGAGTAGAACCAATATATGGAGTATATGGAGTAGAACCTATATATGGAATAGAAAATTGAATTAGAAAAGATAAAATTGAAGAATATTGGCTTTAAGCATTAAGATAATTGCCCTTCTGGAAAAGAAAGGGGGAGTCAAAAAGTATTTAGCCTTCAATTGTCTTTAGCATCAATATTTCATTAATTCACATTTTAACTTGATTCAAATTCAGTTGATATGCTAAAATTGCTCAAGAGCTATTAAAATCAATACTTTTGCATTTATCTAGCTACATCTGATCAAATACTGTGTATATGTTTAAATTTCGAATTTTGCATATACTCAGTGTTTTGTCATCATCAAAAAGGGGGAGATTGTTGACCCCCTAATGGTTTTTGATGAATACAAAACACTAGAGTATAATTTCCTTTATCTTAACAATTTAATTGAGGATTTCATGTGTTTAATTAAGAATATTGTTAAGAAATGTCTAGGCATGTTCTCATATTTTTCAAGGATTTATTGAAGAATTTTTGAGATGAAGAAAACAGATCAGGGACAGCCGAGACGTCTCCGGTTTGTCCCAGAGACGTCTCCGGCACGAACAGGAAGAATTGGCACGTTTGGAGACGTCCCCGGCACCTAGGGAGGCATCTCGCAGGGTCGGAGTCGACTCCCGACTCTGCGGAGTCGACTCTCTCAGAGGCGGCAGAAAGGCCGATTTCAAGGGATGCGCGCGAGTCGTCTCCAAAGGACGCGGAGTCGTCCCCGCGAGTAAAAAGCAGACTTTCCAAGTCGTCCCCAGAGAGCGCGGAGTCGACTCTCTCAGGGAATTCCAGAGGATGTGTTTTTCGGTGATAAAACAGCGGAGTCGTCCCCTAGGTAGCGGAGTCGACTCTCTCAGGGGATTCCAGAGGACTTGTTTTTCGGAGATAAAGCAACGGAGTCGTCCCCGAGGCAGCGGAGTCGTCCCCATGCAAAAAGCACAAACATCCCGAGACGTCCCCGTAAAGGGCCGAGGCGACTCTCTCAGAAAAACAGAAAAACAAGCATTCAAACTGTTCATCCTCAGAGTCGCCCCCGTAAAGCACCGAGTCGACTCCCAACATCGTCAAAAGTAAATTCATACAGCCGAGACGTCTCGCGTTGAAGCGGAGACGTCTCCGGAGCGCCTGGGACGCGACTGACACACTTTTGCAGGTTTGTTTGAATTTCAAACTTCCATATCTTTGTGACTAACGGATCTATTTGCTTTTTGGGCTATAAATGGGAGCTCTTAAGTGCCTTCCAAGATCTTCTCACAAACCCAACACAAGATCATTCAAGAGAGAAGAAAGAGAAAGAGGTTCAAGGGAGTTAGAGCTTTCAAGAGAAGAAATCAAGTGCATCCAAGCTTTTCCATCTGATTTCGTGCTCAACTACTCTCTCCCACTCGGCATTCAAAGCTCACATTCAAGCCAACACGATCCACATCGGAAGAACCACCATTTCCCATGCTTCCAACGGCTAAAAGGGTTCTTCCGGGTTTCATTATTTCTCATTGTTATATTTGCTTCTTAAGAGCTTTCAATTCTTTTGTAAAACATTGATTATTGTGCTTGTTCCAGTCAAGGGACTTGGAACAAGGAATAGGCGTCCCAAGCCTAGGTTAAATTGAGGGATTGTAGGGTTCGTTGTTAGCCCGGTGTAAAACAACGAGTTGGGTAGTGCACTCACAAAACTACCGTACTGTAATCGTTGATTATAGTGGAAATTCTCAAAGGTGTTTGGGGAGTGGATGTAGGAGCAGCGGAAGCTCCGAACCACTATAAAACCTTGTGTTTGCGATTGACTATTCTTATACCTCTATCTTTACTTTAGCACATACACTTGTGTGTTTCATTTTTAATTAGACAAAAAAATCTTAAAACACCCAATTCACCCCCCTCTTGGGTGACCATCTCTGGGCAACAGGTCGCCTGCCGACATGCCTGGAATCGACCCTGAGGTCATGATCCACCGGCTCCAGGTGAAACCAACCAGCAGACCCGTGAGGCAAAAGAAACGGGGCTCCGCCCCGGAACGACAACAAGCAGTAGCCGAGGAAGTAGACAGACTCCTCGAGGCCGGCTTCATCCGGGAGGTCTCCTACCCGGACTGGCTCGCCAATGTGGTCCTCATGAAGAAAGCCAATGGGAAGTGGCGTATGTGCGTGGACTACACCGACCTGAACAAAGCCTGCCCGAAGGATAGCTTCCCCCTCCCCAGCATCGACCAGCTCGTGGATTCCACCTCGGGACATCAACTGCTAACCTTCATGGACGCCTTCTCGGGATACAATCAAATCAGAATGGCACCAGAAGACGAGGAGAAGACAGCCTTCATCACCGACAAGGGCACTTATTGTTACAAGATGATGCCGTTCGGGTTGAAGAATGCAGGAGCCATATATCAAAGACTGGTCAGCCAGATCTTCAAGGACCAAATAGGCCGAAACATGGAGGTCTATGTGGACGACATGCTGGTAAAAAGCAGGACAGCTGAGCACCATGTGGCTGACCTCAATGAAACATTCTCTAAGCTCAGAAAGTACCAAATGAAGCTCAATCCGGCAAAGTGTGCGTTCGGAGTCACCTCGGGCAAATTTCTGGGCTTCATAGTGACCCAGCATAGAGTTGAAGCAAATCCCGAGAAGATCCGGGCACTACAGGAGATGGTGCCACCAAAGACAATCAAGAAGGTGCAGCGGCTCACCGGGCGGATAGCGGCTCTGGCCTGGGAGATTCATCTCCAGGTTGGCCGAGCAGTGCCTCCTATTCTTCAAGATCCTCAAGAGACCGAAAGACTTCTTTTGGTCGGAGGAGTGCCAACAAGCTTTTGAAGAGTTTAGGCGCCTTCTCGCCTCTCCGCCGCTGCTCACCAAACCCCAGCAGGGCGAGCTCTTCTACCTGTACTTAGCTGTTTCCCCGGTCGCAGTAAGCTCAGTCTTAGCCCGAGAGGAGGACAAGCTTCAAAAGCCTGTTTACTATACCAGCCGGATCCTCAGAGATGCTGAGACCCGATATTCTAAACTGGAGAAGACAATTTTCGCCCGGATCATCTCAGCTCGGAGGCTCCGACCCTACTTCCAAGCCCACATAGTGGCTATCTTGACCGACCAACCAATGAAGCAGATTCTACAATGATCGGACCGTGCCGGGAGAATCGCCAAGTGGGCAGTCGAGCTTGGGGAGTTCGACCTCGACTACCGTCCGAGGCCGGCAATCAAGGCTCAGGCGCTTGCTGATTTTATCGTGGAGTGCACTTTGCCGGACGACCCCGAGCACCCACTCATGCCAACAAAAGAGACCCCGAGGCAGCCATGGGTCCTATATATGGATGGCTCCTCGACCTCGGGGGGTAGCGGAGCAGGTCTTATCCTCACCAGCCCAGATGGAGTTGTCGCCGAGCAGTCCCTACGCCTCGAATTTCCAGCCTCAAACAATGAGGTAGAATACGAGGCGCTTATTGCCGGGCTCAAGTTGGCGAAGGAGTTGGGGGCAGAAGACCTGAAGGTCTTCAGTGATTCACAACTAGTCGTGAGCTAGGTTCTGGGGGATTTTGAAGCAAAAGAGCCATCGATGTAGAATTATTTCCAAAAGGTGCGAGACCTCACCTCTACCATGAGCACCTTCAACATTCACCACATCCCCAGAACGAAGAATCTCAGGGCCGACCACCTGTCGAAATTGGCGACCTCCCGCATGAGCGAGCTCCCCAAAGCGACGGTGCTCGAATAACTCCGAACACCCAGCACAGAAGAACCTGAGCCAGCCATGTGCATAGACACCGAGCCAAGCTGGATAGATGAGCTCGTCAACTATCTACAAAATGAAGTCCTTCCCAACGATGAGCTCGAAGCTCGCCGGATCAGGCGCCAAGCTTTCCGGTTCATATTATATGAAGGCAAGCTCTACCGAAAGTCTTTCACCTCTTCTCTCCTCAGGTGCCTCCGCCCGTCAGAAGCTGACTATGCTATGCGAGAGGTTCATGAAGGGATATGCGGGAACCATCTGGAAGGCCGAGCACTAGCCCATAAAATCTTGCGCCAAGGATACTTTTGGCCCACCCTCCAGAAGGACGCAACGGACTTTGTCCGAAGGTGCGACCGATGCCAGCAAAACGCCAACATTCAGCGCCGACCTTCGGCCCCACTGACTTCGATCAGTTCACCTTGGCCGTTCGCCCAGTGGGGCATCGACATCCTGGGGCCATTCCCCCTGGCGACCGGGCAGAGAAAATTTCTGGTCGTCTCCATCGACTACTTCACTAAGTGGATCGAAGTTGAACCGGTGGCCCGGATCACCGAGCAGAAAATGCGGAACTTTGTCTGGAAGTCGATCATCTGTAGATTTGGACTCTCCCGCATCCTTATATCTGATAACGACCGTCAGTTTGACAATATCCGTTTCAGAGAGTTCTGTTCTGAGCTCGGCATCGACCACCGCTTCACCTCTGTTGCTCATCCTCAGACAAATGGAGAAACCGAGGTGACGAACCGTACCATCCTTCAAGGGCTCAAGGCCAGGCCAAATCGGTCCAAGGGGCAATGGGTTGAAGACCTCTACAATATCCTTTGAGCCTACAGAACAACGTTTCGGCTCCCCACCGGCGAGACCCCCTTTAACCTGGCATATGGAACGGAAGCTATCATTCCTCTGGAAATTGGGCTCCCCTCGCCAAGGGTTAAACACTACAATGCAGCCTCCAACTCGTCCCAACTCAGAGAAAATCTGGACCTTATTGAGGAAACCAGGGAGGCAGCTCGGGTTCATATGGAAGGTACCAATGGAAAACAGCGCAGTACTATAATTCCAGAGTAAAAGCCAAGCTCTTCAAGGTGGGAGATCTCATCCTCAGGAAGGCCGAGGCTTCTCAGCCCACCGAACAGGAAAAACTAGCCCCAAACTGGGAAGGACCCTACCGAGTCGCGCGAGTCCAGCGGCTCGGAGCTTACAAGCTGGAGACTCTTGAGGGGATTTCTATCCCTCGAAGCTAGAACTCCGAGAACCTTCGGATGTACTACCAATAAACCCTCTGAGGGTCGTCGACAAACAGAAAATCCCGACCAAGCTTGGATGCCCGGATGCCAGACCGAGCTCGGATGCCCGACAAAGTTCGGATGCTCGACGAAGCTCGGACACTCAACTGCTCAGCAAAGCTCAAATGCTTCAGTCAAACTTGAAGCACCTCGCTACGCTACTGTTCGTCCTTTCCTGTCTAACTAAAAATACGCTAGACAGATCGTTGTTAAAACCGACAAACAAAGTTTAAATTTAATTTTACTCTTACCTGTTCTACTCGAAGAATAGCGGTTGTAAGAGGTCGATCCACAGGGAGGCGATTGGAGTTGCATAAAAATTAAAACATTCACTCGGATTTAAAATCGATTTTTGAATGATAGAAGAAAAACATTATTTTGAGGATGTTGATGGATTATCTAGTCTACCGGAGAATAATTTTTAATTAAAATTAACTAGAAGACATATACTTAGATTTAAAGAGCATTTATATATTTAATGGAAAAGAAGAGTTTTTGCATAAATTAAAATGGATGACAACAGTGCTTAGGGAGATTGAAGCCTGAAACATAAATTTTATAAAAGAAAATTAAATATATTGCATCAAAGAAAAATTAAAAGATTGCATAATTCGAAGAACGTAAATTAAAAGCAACAGAAATTACAACTTTAGTATGAATAAAACTAAAAACCCCAAAATACTTGCTCTCAAAATAAAACTCTTAATAAAACAAAAAAAAACTAAAAAAAAAACAAACAGAACATGCTCTGTTTTCAAAAGAGAAAACAGAGCATTTCTCTTCTTCTTTTTTTTTTTTTCTTTCTCTCTTCTTCCCCAAACCGAACTCTCCCCTGTTCCTTCTTGAACCAGCCGGACACCACCCAAACCGAGCTCTCCTCCCAGCCGATGGCCCCCAACGAACACACCTCCCTCCTTCTCTGGTTCTTGGCCTCAACCCCCAACCCAGCACACCTCCTTCTTCTTCTTCCCTCCTTCTTATAGCTCTTGGAGACGCGTTGGGGACGAGCTGGCAGCGACGGTGATTGCGGAGCGCTGAGATTTTCGCCGTGTGAAGAATGCGGTCGCTGGGATTTCGGGAGACAGCTAGGAACGTTGATCACGGAGCTCGGATGCGGATCCGGACGCTGGGAGCACTGCGGAAGGAAGAAACGGAAGGGAGGAGATGCGTTGGGGACTCGGACGGGCGCTGAAATCGGGCGGACGGCTGGCAGCGATTGTGAGGCGCTGGGATCACGGGATCATGGCTTGGAGCTGGCACGGGTGCTGGGATTCCGGCTCGGGATTCCTTCTTTGGATGTGCCGGACGCTGTGCTTGGATCACGGAAGCGGGATCGAGGGGGAGGACGGACGCGGATGCTATAACGGAAGGAAAGAGGCGCATGTGGATGTTGAGGATTTCGCCGGGATCACGGATGAGAGGTGCGCTTGGATCTCGAGAGGAAGCGGAAGAGGAAAGATGCTGGGAGCGGAAGGTAAGAACGGCTTGCTGTGGGTGTTGTGAAGCTTCTGGGAGAATTTGGATTCGGGATTTGCTGGCTGCGATCGACGGGCGCGGATGAGGGGCATTCATGGCTTGGATGCGCCGTGGAAGATGGATACGGACGGGAGATGGGATGCTAAAAATGGACGCCAGTGGACTCTTGGGCTGCTGGGATTTGGATCACGGGTCACCTGTTCTGACTGGAGGTCAATTGCAAGTTTCAAGTCATGGGTCACCCGACCTCATAGTTACGATATGACCAAATTAGATTTGCTCAAAAATTCTTTTCCAAAAGCACAAATAAAATGGACCCGATTCGGACCCGAACCTGACTCGGACCCGACTCGATCTTCAACCAGGTCGGATCTGGGAAGGGATCCTTCTTTAGTCAAATTTGAACTCAATGTGCATTTTATTTCTAATTTATGAAAATATGTGCCAAACCCAAATATAATATTAATCCAGTGAATTTATCATTATCGGTTAGCAATAATACTAATTTAGGTGACATGTGGGTCGCACTTTTGTGCTCTCATCACACCCCCCAACTAGCTTATTGCTAGTCTCTAGCAATTTAGTGCGAAAAATGATAAAATAAGAGTGCAAAAGTGTAATTTATTATATAAATATACTAAGATAAATACTCATTTTCGTTAGAGCATTACGATTGCACTTAGCACGTGCAACAAGCCGTTAAACCCCTAGGTTACCCTAGTGGACGAGTGTTGTCTCGTGAGCGTTTGCAGTGAAGTTACCCACAAACTTCAATCTCAAAATAAAATTTGTTTTATGAAATGAAAGTCTTATTTCATAACTGATAAGAATTTCAAAAGCACACAAGGTTTTAATTACTAAGTAGCCCAATTTCTAGGTTAGTATGCAATTTAAGTTGAAGTTATTAAATTTTCCGTTAGAAAGTTGTAAGACTTATTTATACTTGAGTGCTCAGTGAAGTTTGGACCATGCACAAGCTAAGATTTTGGATCTCCAAAATATCGCTAATATTAGTAGTTTCCAAGAATTGGTCAGACCAGACCTATTTGCTGATTCAAAATCATCTTTTCTGCAGGATTTCGAGAGTTGTGGATGTTTACTTTAATACCTCATGGGCTTTATCTGTAATATTCCAGTTTACTCAAATTTTTACAACGACGGCTTTCACACTATTGTCTTTCTTAAGGTCAGTATACATTTTTTTTTTCATTTTTTTTTGTGTTTTTTTTTTGCATTAAAGAGAAATGATAATGTATATATTGTGCACTTTTACTCCTGTGATGATTCCTCCATGTAGCGAGTAATTAGTCGACAATTCTCACACCAGTTGGCATGAGGTGTCGGACATCAAGACTCCCCTACGGACCTATGCTCGGGTTCCTCATCACAAGCCCGCTGACCTTTGACAATAGGTAGCCCTTTTCGATGTACCTGACTAAATCCACCATTTTTTTTTTTTTGGATCAGAAAAAGATGGTTCATCAGGATTCGAGGTTGCTACCATATTCTCAACACAATGTCGAACCTATACCTTAGAAAATGCAGGCCAGATGTGTTGTGAAATTCAAAGCACTAATTAGCTTACAACTCACTAAAAGGAACTTAATAAAAAGAACTCACTTTGCACTACTTCCAACTAGTCATTGGGCTCTTAGATTTTATATACCTTGTGTATTTTTTTTTCAAAAATTTTAACTAAAAACTTTTTTTTTTAAATGCGTAAAAATACCCCCAAACCTAAATCTAACATTGTCCTCAATGTTAAAGAAAATTTAAAGCAGTAAGAGGACAGAGGAGAAGTACCTGATATGGATGGTTTAATTGAAAGTTGGGGCAAAATCCCCCAAACCTGCATGTTAGTAATTTATTGATTTTTTTTTTTAGAAAATATTTACATGTTGGGTTGCCTCCCAAAGAGCGCTAAGTTTTATATCTTCAGCCGGACAAAATTTAAATCCTCCTTTTCTTTTTTCAACCATTATCTAAGAATGGTTTTAGAAGAGTCCGATGAAGAACAGTCGGCTGATGATGATCTATGCTCATAAGGGGAACAGAACTAAGGGGCGCATGCTTGACCCCTTCCTCGGAATGGGCAAGGTAAGCTTCTAAAGGGTCCTTATTATAAGTTTGTAAGAAAATCTCCTGAACCAGACTTTCAATCATGTCAACTTCATTGATTTCTTTGTCGTCTGGTGGTTGTTTACTTATGTTGAAGACATTAAGCTCGACTTTCATGTTTCCAAAAGATAACTTCAGCATCCCATTTCGACAGTTGATCACAGCATTTGCTGTGGCTAAGAAGGGTCTACCTAAAATTATAGGTGTGTGACTGTTTGGATGTATTGCAGGTTCAGTCTCAAGGATAACGAAGTCCACAGGATAGTAAAACTCATTTACTTTCACTATTACATCCTCCACAATCCCCTTGGGGTACTTCACTGTCCTATCTGCTAAGGAAAGGGTAATATTTGTAGGCTTTAATTCTCCCAAACCTAATTTTTGGTACACATAGTAGGAAAGTAGGTTTACACTGGCTCCTAAATCTAATAGAGCTCTCTGGATGATCGTCTCTCCTATTTTTATTTCAATAGTTGGGCAACCAGGGTCTTTGAATTTCGGGGCAATCTGTTGTTGAATGAGAGATGAGGCTTGTGCAGCCATAACAGCTTGCCTAGGAATACTGATTTTTCTTTTGATCGTGGTGAGGTCTTTCAAGAATTTTGTATAGGAGGGAATTTGTCTTATGGCATCGAGAAAAGGTATATTTATTTGAACAGTTTTAAAGACTTCCATGATTTCATCAAAGTTAGATTGTTTCTTAGAGTCCTGAAGTCTACTGGGAAAGGGAACCTTAGGTTTGTATGTTTCTATGGGTTCTTCCTTTTTGTCTGATTTATCCTGTTCTTGACCCTTCTTCTGAATAGGATTCTTATCGGATTCAGTTTTATTTTCTTTTTCATGTTCAGGAAGTTGGACTTTATTGTCCACTTGCTTGCCAGACCTTAAAGTGGTAATTGCCTGGACTTCATAGGTCGGATTTCCATTAGAATTGATTTGATACTGACCTATCTGACCTTGATTTTGTTGTTTACTAGGGTTAGGCACTGGTTGACTAGGTAGTTCTCCTTTCTTCCTATCCCCTAGAGAGTTTGCTATTTGGTTTAGACTAACCTCAAGTTTTGCAATTGCTTGAGCATGGAATTGGTTAGTCTGGGCTTGGGCTGTATTGGTCTGTTGTTGTTGCTTAATAAAATCTTGTTGTTGTTTCATCATATTAGCCATCATGGTTTCTAATTGTGAAGGTTGCTGTGGGATAGGGGCATTATAAGGAGGTACAGATGGAACCAATGGTTGGTTCATTTGTGATGGACCTATCCTGGGAAAGTTGTTTCGAAAACCTGGTGGACCACCTTGATGCTGAATAGGTTCATTTTGCTTGTATGAAAAATTTGGGTGGAACCTATTATCAGGGTGATAAACTGGGCTGAACGAGTTGGGAGTGGGCTTCTTAAAGGCACTATATGAATTTAGAGCATTTGCTTGCTCGACCTTTATGGTGGGCAGATTAGGGCAGCACTCCACTAGATGCTCCGGACTGTTACACAAGACACACAAATTATATGACTCGTGATCCACTTTCATGACGGGATTTGACTCTTTGTATGAACTCGAACTAGTGGAAACAGTGAAAGCATCAAACTTTTTACTTAAGTTGTTCATTCCAGTCACCAGATTAGACATGACATTTTTGAGTTCTGGGTCTGCTTTCATTTCATAATTACCTTGTTTTCTAGACCCAAACTCATCTCTAATTACTTCCTCACCATAGCTACTCCAATTTTGGGCATTTTCAGCTAAGTCAACAAGAAATACATAGGCTTGATCCGGGGTTTGGTTCATGAACCTACCCTTGTGCATGGACTCAATCATGTTTCTATGTGCCGGAGTTAGTCCTTTGTAAAAGAAATGTACTAGATTAGCCTTGTCAAGCCCATGGTGCGGGCACTTGACTAACAGATCATGGAATCTTTCCCAAAGTTGGGAAAATTCCTCCTCAGATTTTTCTCTAAAAGTTCTGATGGCATCCTTAATTTTTTCAGTTTTAACCATGGGATAGAACTTAGCCATGAACTTCCTAGACAACTGTTCCCATGATGTGATGGAATTTGAAGCAAGGGAATACAGCCATGCAGCAGCACGATCTTCTAAAGTCATGGGAAACAATCTTAATTTAATACCCTCTTCATCTAAGTTTTGATTTCTAAATGTTTGACAGATTGTCAAAAACTTGTTTAGATGAATATAGGATTGTTCACTCTCGAACCCATGAAACTTGGGTAACATGTTTATTATTGCAGCCCGAATTTCAAATTGGGCTGCATTATTTATTAGCAATACTATACATGTAGGTGGACTAGCGGATGCAGGAGCGAATAATTCATTCAGGGTTCTAATATGTTCACCCATTGTAGAGATCGACGGTTGGTTTACAGTTCGCAGGTTATGATGAAAAGTTCTGTCAATCTCAGGATCAAATGGGGTTAACTTATCCCTTAATGACCTTCTACCATGCATACATTTTCCACAACTTAATTAGACTCAATTTTTTTTTTTTTTTTTTTAAACGAAATCCTAAAAGATAAGAAGAAGGGCTAGACCAAGATGACCACAATCAACACCACACAATAATTTGACCCTATAAATTTTAGAGCTAAGTGAGGTTTAGTAGCTTCTTAAATCTAGTTGCATAGAGACTTATCAGGTTAAAAAGGTTCCTGAAATTCTCTCTAGATTAGACAGCTCCTAATCTCCCTTTCAGATTAAACTTGAGCTTACCAGTTAAGTGATCCAGTAACCAGTGACCAGGAAAGTCCCGGGGTGTGCAGTGGTGCCAGAAGGGATACACCGATACCACAATACCCGTAACAGTTCTCACTGTTGTAAAACTTTCCTAGACATCACCAATTACTAAATCCTCACTGGAGTGGCTTTCAGCCGCTTCTTTCCAAGAGCCTAATTGAGCTCGAAAACCCTAAGGCCAATGTCTAATTTGATTTTAATTTAATTTGGCTTAGAATAAGTATGCAAGGTGGTGATTTTTGGGCTAAGGACAGGTAATGACTTCCCGACCTTATCTTTTTAATGGGTTTTGCCCTTAAATTATTTTATGCAAATGCTTAATACTAAATGCAGCAAATAATCAATGTTTTTTTTAGAGTTTATGCAATGTCATTAGGTTGTATTGATTAAATGAGCAAGCAATTTTTTTTAATTTACTTTTTTTTAATTTTTTTTTAAAATTTTATGTTGTTGTTTTTTTTTAATTTTATATAGAAATAACTTGAATGTAAACTAAAACTAATCCTTATGCGTCAGTCAATCTCCGAATGCCCGTTGAATAAGCTCTGGAGATTACTCCGTGAGGAGCCCCAATAGAGGTATGATCACCTCGGAGGATTGCACCCTATCAATTACTAGCAAAAAAAATAATTTTTTTTTTGATTAAATTTTTTTTTTTTAAACTTCAAATTTCGAATCTCAGAATTCAAATTTTGAATTTAAATTTTTGAATTTTTGAATTTTTTAAAATTTTTTTCAAAATTTTTTTTTTACTTTTTTTAAAGAAAACTTTAATTTCGAATTTCAAATTTCAGAATTTAATAACCACGAAATTACTAACTAAAAATAATCAAAATAAGGAAAATCAAAATAAAAACTTACTACCGGAGTGCGTTCACTCCGGGCATCCAAAATCCGATTTGATCTTCGTGATCGTTCTTGCTTCTCGATTTGCCTCCCCGGCAACGGCGCCAAAATTCTGTTCGTCCTTTCCTGTCTAACTAAAAATACGCTAGACAGATCGTTGTTAGAACCGACAAACAAAGTTTAAATTTAATTTTACTCTTACCTGTTCTACTCGAAGAATAGCGGTTGTAAGAGGTCGATCCACAGGAAGGCGATTGGAGTTGCATAAAAATTAAAACGTTCACTCGGATTTAAAATCGATTTTTGAATGATAGAAGAAAAACATTATTTTGATGATGTTGATGGATTATCTAGTCTACCGGAGAATAATTTTTAATTAAAATTAACTAGAAGACATATACTTAGATTTAAAGAGCATTTATATATTTAATGGAAAAGAAGAGTTTTTGCATAAATTAAAATGGATGACAACAGTGCTTAGGGAGATTGAAGCCTGAAACATAAATTTTATAAAAGAAAATCAAATATATTGCATCAAAGAAAAATTAAAAGATTGCATAATTCGAAGAACGTAAATTAAAAGCAACAGAAATTACAACTTTAGCATGAATAAAACTAAAAACCCCAAAATACTTGCTCTCAAAATAAAACTCTTAATAAAACAAAAAAAAACTAAAAAAAAAAAACAAACAGAACATGCTCTGTTTTCAAAAGAGAAAACAGAGCATTTCTCTTCTTCTTCTTTTTTTTTTCTTTCTCTCTTCTTCCCCAAACCGAACTCTCCCATGTTCCTTCTTGAACCAGCCGGACAACACCCAAACCGAGCTCTCCTCCCAGCCGATGGCCCCCAACGAACACACCTCCCTCCTTCTCTGGTTCTTGGCCTCAACCCCCAACCCAGCACACCTCCTTCTTCTTCTTCCCTCCTTCTTATAGCTCTTGGAGACGCGTTGGGGACGAGCTGGCAGCGACGGTGATTGCGGAGCGCTGCGATTTTCGCCGTGTGAAGAATGCGGTCGCTGGGATTCCGGGAGACAGCTAGGAACGTTGATCATGGAGCTCGGATGCGGATCCGGACGCTGGGAGCACTGCGGAAGGAAGAAACGGAAGGGAGGAGATGCGTTGGGGACTCGGACGGGCGCTGAAATCGGGCGGACGGCTGGCAGCGATTGTGAGGCGCTGGGATCACGGGATCATGGCTTGGAGCTGGCACGGGTGCTGGGATTCCGGCTCGGGATTCCTTCTTTGGATGTGCCGGACGCTGTGCTTGGATCACGGAAGCGGGATCGAGGGGGAGGACGGACGCGGATGCTGTCACGGAAGGAAAGAGGCGCATGTGGATGTTGAGGATTTCGCCGGGATCACGGATGAGAGGTGCGCTTGGATCTCGGGAGGAAGCGGAAGAGGAAAGATGCTGGGAGCGGAAGGTAAGAACGGCTTGCTGTGGGTGTTGTGAAGCTTCTGGGAGAATTTGGATTCGGGATTTGCTGGCTGCGATCGACGGGCGTGGATGAGGGGCATTCATGGCTTGGATGCGCCGTGGAAGATGGATACGGACGGGAGATGGGCTGCTAAAAATGGACGCCAGTGGACTCTTGGGCTGCTGGGATTTGGATCACGTGTCACTTGTTCTGACTGGAGGTCAATTGCAAGTTTCAAGTCATGGGTCACCCGACCTCATAGTTATGATATGACCAAATTAGATTTGCTCAAAAATTCTTTTCCAAAAGCACAAATAAAATGGACCCGATTCGGACCCGAACCTGACTCGGACCCGACTCGATCTTCAACCGGGTCGGATCTGGGAAGGGATCCTTCTTTAGTCAAATTTGAACTCAATGTGCATTTTATTTTTAATTTATGAAAATATGTGCCAAACCCAAATATAATATTAATCCAGTGAATTTAACATTATCGGTTAGCAATAATACTAATTTAGGTGACATGTGGGTCGCACTTTTGTGCTCTCATCAGCTACTATCGAGCTCGGTCTCGATCTCCCTCAAATACCTCGACAAAGTTCGGGATGCCCCGTGAGTCGATAGTAGAGTTCGAAACTTCCTCGATCTCAAAAAGCGTCGCAGGTCGACAGTGCATTTTCAGACCCCTCGACCTTGCGCATGATCCCTCGACAAAGCTCAGGATGCCCCGTGAGTCGATAGTAGAGTCCCAAACTCCCTCGACCTCGAGAAGCGTCGTAGGTCGACAATGCGTTCCCAGACCTCTCGACCTTGCGCACGATTCCTCGACAAAGTTCGGGATGCCTCGAGTCGATAGTAGAGTCCCAAACTTCCTCGACCTCGGGAAGCGTCGCAGGTCGACAGTGAGTTCCCAGACCCCTCGATCTTGCGCACGATTCCTCGACAAAGTTTGGGATGCCTCGAGTCGATAGTAGAGTCCCAAATCCCTCGACCTCGGGAAGCGTCGCAGGTTGACAGTGCGTTCCCAGACCCCTCGACCTTGCGCACGATTTCTCGACAAAGTTCGGGATGCCTCGAGTCGATAGTAGAGTCCCAAACTCCCTCGACCTCGGGAAGCGTCGCAGGTCGACAGTGCGTTCCCAGACCCCTCGACCTTGCGCACGATTCCTCGACAAAGTTCAGGATGCCTCGAGTCGATAGTAGAGTCCCAAACTTTCTCGATCTCGGAAAGCGTCGCAGGTCGACAATACGTTCCCAGACCCCTCGATCTTGCGCACGATTCCTCGACGAAGTTCGGGATGCCTCGAGTCGACAGTAGAGTCTCAAACTCTCTCGACCTCGGGAAGCGTCACCGGGTCAACAACAAGCCCGAGCACCTTCAACCTCATTCATCCTTCGGCAAAAGCCGGAACTACAAATGTTGATAGCAATTTTCTCCAACTACGGAAAGACAAGAGCTGGGACCTTCGCGGGCCCTCCGATCTGCAGAGGACATCACCTGCAGAAGTAGGTTACAGGCCAAAGAATGCCTCTTGAAGCCGATCGCAGCACGGAATTGGCTATCTCAACCTGAAGTTCTCGGCTCCGACGGTGCGAAAGGTACTCCTCACCGAGCACCTACATTATTGCATTTACCTTATGCACCAGGACGGTCGACAAAATCTCGGCCGAGCTCAGGATCTACCCGACCAAGGTCGGGTACCCTACCGAGCCGAACACAAGTCAAGGAACGAGGATGGAGCGGGCTACGCCATGACGCAAGGCTCCGACTAAAGCCCCGCCTCGTCCTCCCACTAATGACATTACTCGCGGAAGCATCGTCTCTAGGCCAAAGCACCTCTAAGAGCTGACTACAGAGCGGGGTCGGCTAACCGCAGAGCAGACACCCAATGGTGTGAAAGGTACTCCTCGCCCAGCACCTATGTTATTGCATTTACTTGCTTACACCATAATGTTCGACAAAGTCCCGACTGAGCTCGGAAGAGCCTCCGACCAAGATCGAAATACTCATTTAAGCCAGCCATAAGCCGAGGTCCTCCGACCTCAGGCATGCCTTTGCCGCCAGCCTACAGGTTGATCTATGCAGATCCCTGAATAAAGACTCGGCCGACTTTAAATGTCGGTCTAGGCCGATGCATACTTGTGGCAACGACCTCAAGCCCAGACATTCTAGCCGAGCCTAGTAGCGCCGAGTCATTATGTTTCGGTTCTACTAATTGGTATACCAGCCGAATTCGGGGTTAATCACCACGAAAGCCTTAACGATAGCAGAATTCTGACTCACGATCCCGTCGGGGTCTGACTCCGAAATTCTTGCGAATCTATATCCGAAAAGCCGAGCTCAAAGACGGCCAAAACTTTCGAAAAATCGGATCCCAAGTCCTACGGCTCGGCGGGATTCGACTCCGAGCTCAGGGGCTCGACAAGACTCAAAGCCGAGCTCAAAAACATCGAAACACTCCCTAGTTGGCCTATGCTTAACAAGCGCGAACGGAGCTCGGCCGAGCCCGAAAAACTTATCGAAGGGGACTAGTCTAACTGATCGAAAATTTACATAGAAGGAAAAGACAGAACCAACGCAGATTCAGAACAAATTTAGAACAAACACAAGTTTAGAAAAAAAAATTTTCCATTAATAAAAGCCCAAAGGTTAAGTACAAGATCGAGGTTCGGCCATACACTTTAAAGAGCCGACCTTGCTTACACAGAAAAACAAAAACAAAAAGGGGGTAAACAAAAACCTAGGAGGCGGGCGCAGTGGAAGTCTTGGCCGGAGTGACATCGGCACCTCGGAGGGTGGCATTGGAAGCTCCTTCTGGATCACCCTCGGCGGGTAGCTCACCCTCCTCGGCCGCCTGAGCTTCGACCCCAGCCGGGTCTTCAGGCGCCTCGAGCTCTTCGACTCCTGCCCTAGGCTGGAGCAGACTAAGGTCGAACTCAGGGCAGAGCCGCTTTAGTTGATTACCGAAGTCCTCGAAGCCACGGACGAGCCCGTTCACAGCTTCCTCCTCCAGTAGATCACGAAACTCTTCCGATTCTCGGAAGAGTTCGACCCCGCGCTGAGCCGCGCATCGAGCCTCTTCCTGGGCTCTCTCCACGCAGCCCTCGAGCTCCGCAGCCCTGAGCTTCGCGCCCTCCGCCTCCTGCTCGCATGCAGCAAGCGCCGACTGGGCCTTGCTCAGACGCGACTCGGCGGCGCGCAGCTCTGACCTGGCCAAGGTGTGCGCGCCCTTTTCCTCCTCGAGCTTCTCGGCCCGCGACCGGAGCTCGCCCTCGACGGCCTCAATTCTTGCGAGCAGTTCCTCCCACAAGAGCTCAACCTCGCCAAGCCTCACCTCAGCCTGGCGAAGTTTCTTTTCGGCCTCCTCCTGCCCGCGTTGGTATCGCCGGCCCCGATCCCGATAGTCTGATGCAATGTGCATCAGAGTCTCGATCTCGTGGAGACCCTGTTAACAAAGAGAAGAAATGAGTCACGACTAAAAATTAAAAGATGGAAACAAAAATTCAAAGACGAACTTACCCGGACTGCGGAGCAGAAGACCCCGTCTATGAAGCTGTTGTAGCTCTGCGACCGGATCTTGGCCTGGTCGGCCGGGAGTAGCGCGACGTGAAAAACTTGCCGCGCCACGGCAGGATCGTCAAGGGCCGAGTCGCCCTCAAAAACCTCCCACGAGGGAAGGTAAGGCCTCCTCTCCGGCTGAGGATCGGCCTCTGGGGGGCATGGAAGACTCGGCCTCGCTGGACTCGATGGGGGCGGGGGCGGCCTCGGAGCACCCTGGCTGCTCCCTGGCTCAGGATCCGAGCGTCGCTGCTCGGAAGCCGAGCGCCTCTGCTCAACGGGATGTCGACCAGGGCGCTAAGAAATGGGGACCGGGCAGGCCAACATAGTCGATGCCCCCGTAGATCCCGAGCCCCTATGATCGGTGCCCGAGACCTCTTGAGCAGGCCTGGAAGGCCCGACCTGGGCCGCAGGCCTGGAAGGCCCAACCTGGGCCGCACTCGTCTCGGGGCCGGAGAGTCTGGCCTTCTTCTTCGGCTCGGGCGAGGTCCCGCTGATTTCTGCCGCCCTCTTTCGGAAGCGCACGTAAAGGGTAGTGTCTTTTGTCACCATCTTCGCGACGTCTGTTGCCCAAGGTGACAAGCCAAGAGGGGGGGTGAATTGGTTTCTCTTAAATTTTTTACTATCTTACTTCTGTCAATTGATGAGTGAGTGAAATTAGAACAATGTACAATACAAACACACAAGAAGTATGGTGGTTCGGTGCTCTCCTAAGCACCTACGTCCACTCCCCAAGCGACCCCTTGGGAATTCACTATAATTCCGCGGATTACAGTTGGATTGTTTTCCGGGCTCACAATCCAAAAACCTTTACACTTTGGTTTTCCGGGATCACCAAGAACCTATGTTGGTTTTACGGGCTCACCAACGAACCTTCACAATTGGTTTTACGGGTTCACCAATAAACCTACACCGTTGATTTTGCAGGCTCACCAACAAACCTTTACAAGGTGATTAATAAAAAGAAAGAAGAAAGTTGAAGCTCCTAGATGAGCAAATATAACATATATAAGCTACAAAGAAGAGTTTAGAGAATAGTTATCGCTTGATGAGACTTCTCTCTTCTTTGTCAAGAATGCTTCACTCTTCAAGGATGGATGGAGCTCTTAATATCTCTTGGAATCTGCTCAACCACTTCCTTTTGACTCTTGAATGAAGCACTTGGATGAAGAAGATTAGGGCACTTATCTTTCTTGTGTAAGCTTTGATATTTTCCAAAAGGATGTTTCCTCTGATGAATAGTGTCATTTTAAATAGTTTTCTTCATCCATTGGACAAGCCCCAAAGGTTAGAATTCAAAAACTAGCCGTTACTCACTGTTGGGAGGTCAAAAAGTACTTCTGCAGAACTAGCCGTTATGCTTCTGCCCGTGCTTGGGTCGACTCAACTTTTACTGGGGTCGACCCAACTTTCACTTGGGTCGACTCAACTTTTACTGGGGTCGACCCTGTTGCCCAGAGATGGTCACCCAAGAGGGGGGTGAATTAGGTGTTTTAAAACTTTTTGATTATTTAAAAGGTAAAACGCACAAATGAATGAACTAAAGCAAAGATAGAGGTATGAAAACAACCAATCGCAAACACACGGTTTTATAGTGGTTCGGAGCTTCCACTGCTCCTACATCCACTCCCCAAAGCACCTTTGGGAATTTCCACTATAATCCAAGATTACAGTCCGGTAGTTTTGCGAGTGCACTACCCAACTCATTGTTTTACACCGGGCTAACAACAAACCCTATAACCCCCAATTTCACCTAGGCTTGGGACGCCTTTTCCTTGTTCCAAGTCCCTTGACTGGAACAAGCACGATATTGAAAGAGTTTTACAAAAGATTGGAAAGCTCTAAATAAGCAAATATAACAATGATAAACTTTAAAACCCGGAAGAATCCTTTTGCCGTTGGAAGCGTGGAAAATGATGATTCTTCCGATGTGGATCACGTAGGCTTGAGTGTGAGCTTTGAATCCCTAGCGGAAGAAAGTAGTTGAGCTTGAAATCACTTGGGAAGCTTGAAAACACTTGATTTCTTCACTTGAATGCACTAACTCCCTTGAATCTCTCTCTCTTGCTTCTCTCTTGAATGATCTAGCTTTTGGGTTGGTTAGGAGTTGTTGAGAAGCACTTAAGAGGTCCCTTTTATAGCCCAAAAGCCAAATATAGCCGTTAGAGATAAAGTAAAAGAGATTTGAAATTCAAACCAAACCTGCAAAAGTTGTCAGTCGCGTCCCAGGCGCTCCGGAGACGTCTCCGCTTCAACGAGAGACGTCTCGGCTACAAGATTTTACTTTTGACGTTGTTTGAGGTCGACTCGGCGCTTTACGGGGACGACTCCGCTGATGAATGGTTTGAATCCTTGTTTTTCTGTTTTTCTGAGAGGATCGTCTCGGCACTTTACGGGGACGTCTCGGCTTGTTTGTGCTTTTTGCATGGGGACGACTCCGCTCCCTCGGGGACGACTCCGCTTCTTTATATCCGAAAAACATGTCTTCTGGAATTCTCTGAGAGAGTCGACTCCGCTCTTTCAGGGGACGTCTCGGGAAGTCTGCTTTTTACTTGCGGAGACGACTCCGCGTACTGTGGGGACGGCTCGCGTATATCACTTGAAATCTGCCTTTCTGCCGCCACTGAGAGAGTCGACTCTGCTACTGAGAGAGTCGACTCCGACCCTGCGAGACGCCTCGCCAGGTGCCGGGGACGTCTCCCGACGTGCCAGTTCTTCCTGTTTGTCCCAGAGACGTCTCCGAGACAACCCGGAGACGTCTCGGCTGTCCCTGATCTGTTTTCTTCATTTCAAAAATTCTTCAATAAATTCTTAAAAATTATGGAAACATGCCTAGACTTTTCTTAACAATATTTTTAATAAAACACATGAAATTCTCAATTAAATTGTTAAGACAAATGGAATTATACTCTAGTGTGTTGTATTCATCAAAATCTATTAGGGGGTCAACAATCTCCCCCTTTTTGATGATGACAAAATACTGAGTATATGCAAAATTCGAAATTTAAACATATACACAGTATTTGTTCAGATATACAAGTCTAATGTTTTGATTAGAGCTAGACACAATGTGCATAATTTAAAATAGTCAATTTTCAGTTCTATCCTTATGCATAAAATTAATCTTAATAGCCCTTGAGCAATTTTAGCATATCAACTGAATTTGAATCAAGTTAAAATGAAATATTGATGCTAAAGATAATTGAAAGCTAAGTTCTTTTTGACTCCCCCTTTTTTTTCCAGAAGGGCAATTATCTTAAAGCCAATATTCTTCAATTTTATCTTTTCTAATTCAACTTTGGAGTATGAATTTCGTATTTTGCATTCCAATGTATCCAATATCCATATTGGTTCTACTCCCCCTTTTTGCATTTCATAATTAAGTTCTACTCCACATATATATATATATATCTACTTTATTTTCCCATAAATTTTGCATTCCAATGTATCTAATATCCATATTGGGTCTACTCAATATATAAGTTCTATAAGTTCTATTATATCTACTCCCCCTTTTTGTCATCAACAATGAAGGGGACAAATTATCCTTAGGTGCTTAAAGCATACTTCCTAGTAAAATTCAGCATATTTCCATGAACCACTCAAGGATATTCAAGTTGTGCTCTCCCTGTCCAAGTTATTTCTATTAATGAATTTAGTCATTCATATCACTCCCCCTTTGTTTTGGTATTCATTTCAGACTCCTCTTTTTGTTAATCATAGTTATCACAAGATGTGCTCCACCTGTGTCATATGCATTGATAAGTTGTGTTAAATTTTACCACTTAAGGCATGCTATGAGATTTTTATGGCACATCACAAGATCACATACACAATCACAGAATCACATACACAGAGTTAGCAATGTACACAAAGTTTCAAAAGAAATTGTATTCATGTATCATTGTAAACCTTTGAGGTCAGTACAAAGTTAAAAGAAGAAATCATTACAAGTATTGATTTCTAATACAAAAAGTGTTTCAAAAATAGCCTAGGGTTTACAAAAAGAAGATCCCTAGATGTCTACAAAATGTCCCTCATCGGCGACGTTGCTCATAAGCCCTAGCAGCTGCATCTATGAAAGCATTGATGGAATCTAGCAGTGTTCTGAATTGATCTCCCTGTGACTGATGGAAGGCTGCCACTAGTGCTTCAAATTCTATGGTTGCCCTTTCAATTCTTCCTCTAAGTTGGGCAACCAAGGTGCCCACATTTCCTCCAGGGCTTGTCAACTCTTGAAGGCTATTTGAGATGGTCCTCAAGCTATCTTGTAGCTCAATTGATCTGAAGGCTTGGGTGGCATTCATACTAACTAGTTCTTGCGCTGTAGCTTCTATCTGAGCTCTAATTTCCTTCATCTCTTGTAGAATCCCTTCATGTGAGGCTCTGATGGGGGCCAACTTAGTAGAGATCATCGATCTCATCTCCTCCCTCATCTGCTGGCAAATTACAGATGCTAAAGTGCGCATCTGGTCTTCTGATAGGGAGTAGGGCCCACTGATTGGAGGAGGTGGTGGCATGGATGTGGAACGTCCAGCTGAGCTGGAGGGTATATCAGGAAAGTCCATGTGGCTAGGTGGAGGAGAGTGGTGGTCAGACTCCTGATGTGGGATCTCAGGCTCTAGGGTTTGAACTTTTCTTTTTGGTACCTTGACCCAAGACCCATCTACCTTTTGAAACTCCATTCTTCGCATTGTGCCCTCATTATAATAGTCGGTGTTTCTCAAGGGTTTTGCAGGCTCATTTTCTGGAATGGGAACTTTGAAGTGTTTGAAGAGTAGGGTAAAAATCATGCCATAGGGTATACTAAACCTAGAATACCTATGACATAGAGCAATGTAGTTCAACATAAGTCTAGGGAGGTTTAGAGGAATCCCTAGTAGGATATGGTGCATGATAACTAAATCTCGCTCCGAAACAAAATCGAAGCGACCGGTTTTAGGAAACAAGACCCGGTTGACAATACTTAGAAGTAGTCTCATTTCGGCATTTAGGTCTTGGGAGTTGACTACATCAAGAGGGCCGCAGTCCTCTCTTCCTAGAAGCAAGTTTAGGGCTATTTCCCTTTGGGGATGTGAGGTCGGAGCCTCACCATCTTTAGGAATTTGCAGAAAAGTGGATAGAATATCCTCATTAATTTCTACCAATGTCCCCCGGACATATGCAGTGTACCCTAAGTTCCCTAAGGCCATATTACTAAACATTTCTCTAACAAGGCCGGGGTAGGTCGAAGTATTGAGGGTACAAAGGTATTCCCACCCTTGGGCACGGAGTCTCTCTCCAATAGAGAACCCCTCACTATCTAGAAATGCAAAGTCTATGTACCTACCGGTCGTCACTGTGCGATTTGCACAGGAAATGGTCGTGGTTGGCGGAGCAACCGGAGGAGACGGCGCGGAAGGTTCTTCCCTCCGTTCCTCACCGTCGGCCGCTGCCCTAGGACGCCTCCCACCGGTCCTCCTAGCTCTTTTAGGTGCCATTGAATGGAAAACCTAGGGAAATGAGGAGAAAGAGGCTAGGGTTTGTGTTGAAGAGAAAATGGAGGCTAGGGTTTTTGTTTTTGTCGGGGATGAAAGGGATAGCTCGGGTCGGCTCGAGCTGTTTCGACCTATTTTAAAAAACCCTCGTTCGGTCCCCGAGACATCTCCGCGACTAAGGCGAGACGTCTCGCCGGGGGGACGTCTCTGCGATTTGCCAGAGACGTCTCCGGCACTGAAAAATTTCAGACTGATTTTTATCTTTTCCCAATTTGTTTCATTTAATCACACTAATTATGATTTCTTTAGGTGAATACAGAATGAGTTTGTTTGTGATCCTCCCCCTTAATAATACATCCTATAGAGGTTTGATAATGATTTTTGAATTATTAATGTTGAAATGAGGAATGTTTGACCAAATTTCGAATACCTATGAAATAGGCTCTGAAAATATCTCTATGAAGAGTCCAAGGGAGGGTAACCATCCTCCGGAAAGTCAAACAGTTCGTCATTTAGCTTAGATGGATTCATGCTTTCACGTATGTTGACCTTGAGGTGGATTACTAGTTTTTTGAGTAGCAAGGCATTGCAATACAAGTTGAATTTATTTGCTAGGGTCATACAAGCTCAAAGCATTTCTTAAGAAGTTGAACCTATCCTTACAAAGGGGCTTTGTGAAGATATCGGCCAATTGATTTTCAGTACATACATATTCAATCATCACATCATTTTTCAGCACATGATCCCTAATAAAATGATGTCTAATCTCTATATGCTTTGATTTAGAGTGTTGGACAGGATTTTTTGTTAAATTAATTGCACTTGTATTATCACATTTAATTGGTATGTTGTCCATTTTGATGCCGAAGTCTTCAAGTTGTTGCTTAATCCAAAGAACTTGGGCACAACAGCTTCCAGCTGCAATGTACTCAGCCTCAGCTGTGGACAAGGCAACTGAATTCTGTTTCTTGCTAAACCAAGAAACCAAATTAGCACCCAAGAATTGACATATGCCACTTGTGCTTTTTCTGTCGAGTTTGCACCCGGCAAAATCAGCATCGGAATAAGCAATTAAATTTATGTCAGATTGTTTAGAATACTATAAGCCTACATTAGATGTTCCTACTAGATATCTAAAAATTCTTTTAACAGCTTGCAAGTGTGATTCCAAAACCCACAGATTTTAGTGAAGGCGCAACTTTATTTCCTTAAACTAGCGTAGGGGCCCATAGCGCCACGAGTCGACTCCGACCAAGCCTCGCCCAACTCCGGACTCCAACAGGGCCTCGCCAGTGGGTTCAGGGACCCCCTAGTGGTATAACCCACCCTACTCCTCCAGCGCATCCACGTTGGCA
The DNA here is from genome assembly GCF_051530095.1 of Phoenix dactylifera. Classification (NCBI taxonomy): domain Eukaryota; kingdom Viridiplantae; phylum Streptophyta; class Magnoliopsida; order Arecales; family Arecaceae; genus Phoenix; species Phoenix dactylifera. The sequence goes on along the minus strand of NC_143193.1, from coordinate 31,258,971 downwards.
GGCGGCAGGACTGACTCGGCCCTCCAGGCCTCCGCCAACGTTGACTCGGCCCCTCAGGCCTCCGCCAACAATCCCCCCCCCCCAACGTGATGCCTGGGTTTCGAACTCGAGACCTATGGCTCTAATACCAATTTTCGTCACAAAACTTTTCAAAGTGCTGATTTTCAAACTCGGTACCATGATCACTCCTAATTGCTTTTAGTTTAAGATTGAGTTCATTCGAAACTCTATTATGAAACTTGATGAAAGCGGGAAAGGACTCATCTTTGTGTGCAAGAAATGAAACCCATGTAAAACGTGAAAAATCATCAACAATTACAAGACCAAATTTCTTACCCCCTAGACTAGCAGTTCTAGTGGGTCCAAACAAATCCATGTGAATTAGTTCTAAGGGTTTTGTTGTTGAGACTATGTTTTTAGACTTGAAAGAGCTTCTCGTTTGTTTCCCTAATTGACATGCAGCACAAATTTTGTTCTTTTCAAAATCTATCTTTGGCAGTCCTTTGACTAGATCTTTTGTGATCAATTTAGAAATTAAATCCATGCTAGCATGTCCTAACCTACGATGCCATAACCAACTAGTCTCATTGACTTTGGGATCCATGGCTATAAGACATTGGCCATCCTTCATGGTGAGATCATCAAGATCTACCATGTAAACATTTTCATGCCTATGTCCTGTGAGTATGATCTCATTGTCAATTGGACTACTAACTATGCATAGTGATGATTCAAATGACACTTTAGAGCCTTTGTCACAGAATTGACTTATACTTAATAAATTATGTTTTAGTCCATTAACTAACAATACATTATCAATAAATGAGGAGGGTGATATGGAGATTTTACCAACACCAATGATTTGACCTTTAGCATTGTCTCCGAATGTGACTACTCCTCCTTCTTTTGACTTCAAGGTGACGAAGAGACTCTTGTCACCGGTCATATGCCTTGAGCAACCACTATCAAGATACCACATTCTCTTTTTATTCCCGGCTGCAAGGCATACCTGCAAAGTGATCATGTGAAGCTCTTAGGTACCCAAGTTTTCTTGGGTCCTTCGTGGTTAGTGTAGTTGGTTCCCTTAGGCACCCATACTTTAGTTATGTTTTTAGCTTTTACAAATGTACTCTTGTTAGTTTGGATCTTTCTTTGAATACAAGAGTAGGTTTTATGTCCATTCTTTCCACAATGAAAGCATGTAGGTTTTTCAGTTTTTACATCTTTTACTTTTACAAAGAAATTCTTTAGATACTTTTGTTGTTTGTTAGTTTTATATCCTAATCCGGCTTTATTAAAAACAGCTCTTTGATTTGAAAGAATAAGATTTAATTTTTCAGAGCTTTGTGTAAATTTTTCAACAATTGGTTTGTACTTATGTACCTCATTCTTAAGATTTAAATTTTCTTTAACTAGTTCTTCCTTATCCTTTTTAAGGGATTCAACATTTTGTGCAAGTGAGGTATTATTATCGAGTAGGGATTTTACTTTTAGATTTAATTCCTTAATTAGTGTTTTTGCCATTTCATTTTCAATGCTAAGTTTTAAATTTTTATTTTCTAGGTCAATGGTGTTAATATTTTTAACGCTCTCCTTCTCAATCAATAGGTTTTCAATATCTTCTTTCAGTTTTTGATTGGAGGCTTTTAACTCTTTATTCTTTGCTCCTAACATACTACAATCACCCATAAGTTCTTGAAAAGCTTCATACAATTCTTCTAAAGTAAAATTTATAGTTGAATTTTGACATACCTCGTCGTCTTCGAATGCCATGAAGCACAAATTGGCGGTCTCTTCCTTCTCTTCCTCGGAGGATGATGTGTCACTATCATCCCATGTTGCCTTCAATGCCTTCTTCTTCTTCTTTCCAAAATGCTTCTTTTGTTGAGGGCATTCGGAACGAATGTGTCCCGGTCTCTTGCAATCATAGCATATGATTGGGTCTCTATCTTTTTCTTTTTCTTTTTCCGAATCATTTCTTCCTCCAAACTTTTTCCTTGGGAAGGGTTTCTTTTTTCTCATGAATTTTTTAAACTTCCTAACTATCAAACCCAAGTCCTCGTCCTCGCTTTCTTCCTCACTCTCACTACTTTCTTCTTCACACACACTCGAAGTAGCCTTGAGTGCAATTATCTTCTTCTTTGGCAAATCATCTTCATGTTGCTTCATCGTGAGCTCATGCGTCATCAATGAGCCCAAAAGTTGTTCTAGTCCCAAGGTGTTGAGGTCTTTGGCTTCTACAATTGCCGTGACCCTTGCTTCCCATGCTTTCGGCAAAGACCTGAGAATTTTACTCACAAGGTCCGGATTAGTATAAGATTTATCCAAACTCTTTAGACCATTAATTATATCGGTAAAGCGTGTAAACATGCATGTGATGGTTTCATTGGGTTCCATCTTAAACAACTCATATTTGTGAACTAGAATGTTCACTTTGGACTCTTTGACTTGATTTGTACCCTCGTGGGTAACTTCAAGCCTATCCCATATTTTCTTAGCGGAACTACATGTGGAGACTCTATTAAACTCATTTACATCTAGAGCACAAAATAATGAGTTCATGGCTCTAGAATTGAGTTGAGCCATCCTATCATCATTCTCATCCCAATCCTCCTCAGGTTTGGGAACTTGAATGCCATTAACCATGTGTGATGGTTCTTGTGGTCCCTTGACTATAACCCTCCACAAGGCATAGTCTTGTGCTTGAATGAAGATCCTCATTCTAGTCTTCCAATAGGTATAATTTGTCCCATTGAAGAGTGGAGGTCTATTGGTTGCTTGCCCCTCAGCAGGAACATTGTTAAAGGGTGTTGCCATCTAGGTCTTTGGCTAAGACGGTTAGGTCTTTCAAGAAATACACAGAGCACCTGCTCTGATACCACTTGTTGCCCAGAGATAGTCACCCAAGAGGGGGGTGAATTGGGTGTTTTAAAACTTTTTGACTATTTAAAAGGTAAAACGCACAAATGAATGAACTAAAGCAAAGATAGAGGTATGAAAACAACCAATCGCAAACATACGGTTTTATAGTGGTTCGGAGCTTCCACTGCTCCTACATCCACTCCCCAAAGCACCTTTGGGAATTTCCACTATAATCCAAGATTACAGTCCGGTAGTTTTGCGAGTGCACTACCCAACTCGTTGTTTTACACCGGGCTAACAACAAACCCTATAACCCCCAATTTCACCTAGGCTTGGGACGCCTTTCCCTTGTTCCAAGTCCCTTGACTGGAACAAGCACGATATTGAAAGAGTTTTACAAAAGATTGGAAAGCTCTAAATAAGCAAATATAACAATGATAAACTTTAAAACCCGGAAGAATCCTTTTGCCGTTGGAAGCGTGGAAAATGATGATTCTTCCGATGTGGATCGCGTAGGCTTGAGTGTGAGCTTTGAATCCCGAGCGGAAGAAAGTAGTTGAGCTTGAAATCACTTGGGAAGCTTGAAAATACTTGATTTCTTCACTTGAATGCACTAACTCCCTTGAATCTCTCTCTCTTGCTTCTCTCTTGAATGATCTAGCTTTTGGATTGGTTAGGAGTTGTTGAGAAGCACTTAAGAGGTCCCTTTTATAGCCCAAAAAGCAAATATAGCCGTTAGAGATAAAGTAAAAGAGATTTGAAATTCAAACCAAACCTGCAAAAGTTGTCAGTCGCGTCCCAGGCGCTCCGGAGACGTCTCCGCTTCAACGAGAGACGTCTCGGCTACAAGATTTTACTTTTGACGTTGTTTGGGGTCGACTCGGCGCTTTACGGGGATGACTCCGCTGATGAATGGTTTGAATCCTTGTTTTTCTGTTTTTCTGAGAGGGTCGTCTCGGCACTTTACGGGGACGTCTCGGCTTGTTTGTGCTTTTTGCATGGGGACGACTCTGCTCCCTCGGGGACGACTCCGCTTCTTTATCTCCGAAAAACATGTCTTCTGGAATTCTCTGAGAGAGTCGACTCCGCTCTTTCAGGGGACGTCTCGGAAAGTCTGCTTTTTACTTGCGGGGACGACTCCGCGTACTGTGGGGATGGCTCGCGTATATCACTTGAAATCTGCCTTTCTGCCGCCACTAAGAGAGTCGACTCTGCTACTGGGAGAGTCGACTCCGACCCTGCGAGACGCCTCGCCAGGTGCCGGGGACGTCTCCCGACGTGCCAGTTCTTCCTGTTTGTCCCAGAGACGTCTCTGAGACAACCCGGAGACGTCTCGGCTGTACCTGATCTGTTTTCTTCATTTCAAAAATTCTTCAATAAATCCTTAAAAATTATGGGAACATGCCTAGACTTTTCTTAACAATATTTTTAATAAAACACATGAAATCCTCAATTAAATTGTTAAGACAAATGGAATTATACTCTAGTGTGTTGTATTCATCAAAATCCATTAGGGGGTCAACAGACCCTCTCAGAACCACAGAACCTTGCATTTTAGCCTTCCTTCACTTGGGTCGACTCAACACCTTTTTGGGTCGACTCAAAGTTCAGTTGGGTCGACTCAACTTCCACTTGGGTCGACCCTCTCAGGGTTTTCAGAGAATCTATTTTTGAATGTCATTGCCTTTGGGTCGACTCATGTTAACTTGGGGTCGACTCAAGTTTGGGTCGACTCAAGTTTCATTTGGGTCGACCCTCTCAGGATTTCCAGAGAACTGTTTTCTTGAGGCTTGAGGATTGGGTTGACTCATCCTTTTCTTGGGTCGACCCAAGTACTGTTCATCCGTGTCATTTTTGCAGAAGTGTGCCAGATGGTTTCTTGATGTGCCGGGGTCGACTCAATCAATCTTGGGGTCAACTCAATCCACACTTTGCTGCAACTTAAGGTTAGATTCATCCATATAATCAATGAAATAACCTTTAAACAATTTTGAATATATGTCATGGTAGTGCTACATACTCCAAATAATGAAAATTACTATTATTCACTTAAGAGTATGTTTTACTTGAAACTTTGCCGAATTAGAATTTAGAATTCACTATCCCTTTCCTATCACAAATTTTATCTCATTAATAATCATTGAAATACATCTTAATCTCATTATACTAATGTATCGAGAGTGACAGACTTATTAATGATGTATCGAATTAACTTGTAACATACTCTTAATCATTGTATTAATCATCAAAATACCACTATCATCCTCAATCTCCTCCTTTTTGATGATTACAAAATATTGAGTATGAGCCTATTGATACTTATCTTAAAATTAGTTTTAGAAGGGCTCAAGTTGCTGAATTTCAGCTTTTCAAATTTGAGAGTGAAGTCTCCCCCTATTTCATCCAAATATTTCCAATTTGACCTTTTGAATTACTCCCCCTTTCTTTTATATTTCATTAAAGATGGAACTTCAAAAATTTGAGATAAAGCATGAGTTTCAGATTATGTATCGAGGTGTGAAAGGTATGTGCCAAATTCTGAAATTCTATGTGCCAAATTCTGAAATTCGATTTAAATCTTAGACTTTAACATTTTCATTGTTACAAATTGCTCCCCCTTAAATGTATATCCTTTTCTATTATAATTTTCAACTTGTTTGTCAACTTATTTCTCTTTCCTTGCTTCTCCCTCTTTTTGTTATCATCAAATAGGTGCATGGGAATAGATAAATAGACACAATAATTAACAAACATTTCAGTTTCATTGATCAAAATGGAACATTGTAGTACAATAATGCCAAAACAAAACAAATACAATGTTCCTCAATCAAAGTACAAAGTACATGATCAACACAAAATATATATGAGAACTAGATACATAGCCTAGGCTCTAATCATAATGCTAATATCAGCCTAGGGGGTATCTAATGGCTGTGATCTAGTCCTCATCCTCCTAGCATAAGTGGCGAGGGGAGGTCGAGCCTGATGGGACTGAGTCTGGCGTGGAGCTCGATGAGCTGGATGACTCTGTGCCGAAATCTCTGACTCAGCTGCCTGGGGCACAGATGGTCCATGAACCTCTCTCTCTCTCCGTAGAGCTCCTATCTGCTCTCTAAGATCGCTAATCTCAGCAGTCATAATATCCAATTTGCTCGTCAGTCCATCAGTGATAGTCCTCGCCTGAGCTGACATAAGCTCAGTCATCCTACTCCAAAACTCATCTGTGTATCCCGCAGGAACAGATGACGAAGGTCCAGCCTCTGAAGGTGCTGTAGGATGATCCGTAGGCTCCTCATCCTCAGGGATGGGGTCTCCAATCTCTGGTGCATCACCCTCTGGTGCATCACCCTGAATCCCAGCTCCTGCACGTACCCACTGCCCGTTCACCTTCTCATAACCCATGCGAATAAGGGATCGTGCAGTGTACGTGTCAGTGAATAGTAGATGCCTGGAGATCTCTCCCTCTACTGATATATCATGCTGTCGGAAGATCAGGGTGAGTATCATACCATAAGGCAGGGAGACTCTGGAATTGCATATGACCTTTCTCATCTGCCTGAGTATCATAGCTGGGAGGTTCAGGGGAATGCCCTGAATAATGTGCTCCATGACGACCAGGTCTCACTCAGAAATGAGATCAAATCTTCCGCTTTTCGAAAATAAAATCCGACCTATGAAGTTGTGCAACAACCTCATTTCAGCTGAAAGAGAGCTTGCTATTACATTTTCTGAATAATCAAAGTCTTCATTCTCAAGAATCAACTGTAAGGCTCTCAACTTATTTTCGGGCTTTTCTGGAGTTGCTCCTTCGCAGGGGAGATGAAGCAACTCACTCAAACTCTCTTCTGAAACCCTAACCCTTACCTCTCGGACTTCAGATATAAGCCCTCCCATTCCAGTTTTCAGGAAGGCATAGAACTCACGAACCAATCCTGGGTAGATCACCACATCTAGGGAGCAAAGATACTCCCATCCTTGCCTTCGGATCCATTCCTCCAAACGGAACCCTTCTTGATCCAAAAACTCAGAGTGGATCCTTCTTCCCGTGGTAACCGGTCTCCCCGCAAATTTCGCAAGTTGGACTGAAGGGGAGGGAGGAGGAGGAGGCTCTACATGTGTCTCACCTTGTGGAGACACTGTAGAAGGCTTTGTAGCAACTCTATCCGCACGGGTGGTCCGTGAAACCCTCCTGGATCGCTTGGCTACGGCTCTTTTGGGTCCCATTTCTTCAAGATCTTGATCTAATCTACTGTTTGGAGATGATTGGAAGAGATTTGAGACTGGGGAATAGGGTTTTCGGAAGAGGACAAAGAGAATACAGTGCCCTAGATAGCTCACGGGTCCCCCTTTTAACAGTGAGGTCCTGTCGTTGGGTCGACCCTAGATTTTTCTTGGGTCGACTCAACGTTGGGTCGACCTCATTCTGGGTTGGGTCGACCCAAGTTCAGAAATTTTTCTTTCTCTTCCTTTTTCCTTTTAAAAAAAAAATTTTCTTTTCTTCCAATCCTTACAAATTCTTACTGGGACAATGATACATGAGTTAGAAATTTATAGATGACTAGTTTGACTAATGTTTTATGGGTTTTTAGAAATGGGAGGAGAGTATCATGATATGGCTTGCTCCTTTTTATATCTCCTCAATCAAAAGGATCACATATGCCTAATTCCCTCCTTAGCATGCAAAATCTATCTTCACTCAAAGGTTTTGTGAATATGTCAGCTAATTGTTTCTCAGTACATACATGCTCAATACATATGTTTCCATTTTGCACATGATCTCTAATAAAATGATATCTTATTTCAATGTGTTTGGCTTTAGAGTGCTGAACCGAATTTTTAGTAAGGTTGATGGCACTAGTATTATCACACTTTATAGGAATGTTATCTAGTTTAACTCCATAGTCCTCTAGTTGTTGCTTAAGCCATAGTACTTGAGCACAACAACTGCCGACAGCTATATATTCAGCTTCAGCCGTTGACAGTGCTACTGAATTCTGTTTTTTTGCTAAACCATGATACTAAGTTATTTTCTAAAAATTGACATGTTCCACTAGTGCTCTTCCTATCTAATTTGCATCCAGCAAAATCTGCATCTGAGAAGGCAAGCAATTCTAGACAGGAGTCTCTTGAGTACCATAATCCTATGTTTGTAGTTCCTCTTAAATATCTAAGGATTCTTTTAACAGCACTTAAGTGTGACTCCTTAGGATCTGATTGGTATCTAGCACATATTCCCACACTAAACACTATGTCTGGTCTACTAGCAGTAAGGTAGAGTAAGGATCCAATTAATCCTCTATAAAGCTTCATATCAATACTTTTTCCTTTCTCATCTTTGTCTAGCTTATTAGTGGGATTCATTGGGGTACCTACTCCCTTGTGATTTTCATTCCCAAACTTCTTTAATATTTCCTTTGTATACTTAGTTTGATGAATGAAGATACCTTCTTTAGTTTGTTTGATTTGTAACCCGAGAAAGAAATTTAGTTCTCCCATTAAACTCATCTCGAATTCTCCATGCATTAAATTAGCAAACTCTTTGCAAAGATTGTCATCTGTGGCACCAAAAATTATGTCATCTACATATATTTGTACCACTAGCAGATTTTTGTCTTCTCTTTTAAGAAAAAGTGTTTTGTCTACATTTCCTCTACTGAAATCATTATTCAGTAAAAATTTGCTTAGTCGATCATACCAAGCCCTAGGTGCTTGTTTTAGTCCATATAATGCCTTATGTAGTTTAAACACATGATTTGGCAATTCATGATTTTCAAAACCAGGAGGTTGCTCTACATATACCTCTTTCTCTATAAAATCGTTTAAGAAGGCACTTTTTACATCCATTTGATACAACTTGAAATCCATGAAACATGCAAAAGCTAGAAGTAACCTAATAGCCTATAATCTAGCCACGGGAGCAAATGTTTCCTCAAAGTCTATCCCTTCTTCTTGATTGTATCCCTTAGCTACAAGTCTAGCTTTATTTCTCATAACTACCCCATTTTCATCTAATTTATTTATAAAGACCCATTTTGTTCCAATTACAGAGTTATGCTTTGGTCTCTTAGTTAATGTCCATACATTACTTCTTTTGAATTGATTTAATTCTTCTTGCATAGCATTTATCCAATTGGTGTCTTTTTCAGCTTCTTTATAAGTCTTAGGTTCTAACTGTGAAATAAAAGCAAGATAATCATTTAAATTTCTAAGAGAGGATCGAGTTCTTACCCCTTGAGATGGATCACCAATGATTAAGTCTTTAGGGTGTCCATATGCATACCTCCATTCCTTTAGCAAGTCATGAGATTGTGGTGGCACGCGATCATTTTCCTTATCTTGATTCGGCACGTCATCAAGATTCAATTTTTCAAAGTTAATAATTCCTGCATCATCATCAAGGATATTTTCTTTCCTAGCAGACTCACTATCAGACTCATCAAATATGATATTAACTGACTCTTCGACTACAAGAGTTCTTTTATTAAACACTCTGTATGCCCTGCTAGATGTGGAGTATCCTAAGAAGATACCTTCATCTGACTTGGCATCAAATTTACTTAGATCCTCCTTGCCATTGTTTAAAATGAAACATCTACATCCAAATACTCTAAGATATTTAGCGATTGGTTTCTTATTCTTCCAAAGTTCATAAGGAGTTTTCTTGGTTATAGGTCGTATTAAAACTCGATTTAGAATATGGCAAGCAGTGCTTATAGCTTCAGCCCAAAAGTACTTTGGAAGATTTGACTCGCACAACATTGTGCGTGCCATTTCTGCCAAGGTCCTATTTTTCTGTTTAACAATCCCATTTTGTTGAGGCGTTCTAGGTGCTGAAAATTGATGTGAGATACCATTTTCATTACAAAATTCTTCAAAGTGTTGATTTTCAAATTTAGTTCCATGATCACTTCGAATTGCTATTAAGGTGAGCTTCTTTTCATTTATGATATTATTATAATGTTTCAAGAATGCTGAAAATGCTTCATTCTTATGTGCCAAAAATGAAAACCATGTATATCTTGAAAAATCATCTACTATAACTAGTCCATACTTCTTTCCTCCTAGACTCGCAGTTCTAGTGGGTCCAAATAGATCCATATGTATGAGTTCAAAAGGCCTAGTTGTTGATACTATATTCTTTGATTTGAAGGATGATTTTGTTTGTTTTCCTAATGAGCATGGTCCACAAATTTTGTCCTTTTCAAAGATCAATTTTGGCACATCTTTTATTAATTCCTTCTTGACTAGTTTTGATATTAAATCCATACTAGCATGTCCTAGTCTACGATGCCAAAGCCAACTTGTTTCATTTTTCTTTTCTTCATTAGTAATTAAACATAATCTATTTTTCTTGCCTAATTCATGAAGATCTATCATGTAAATATTTCTTTGCCTTTGTCCTATAAGTACAATGCTATTATCTTTAGGATTTGTGATTATGCATACTGATGCTTCAAATGTGACTTTAAACCCTTTATCACAAAATTGGCTTATGCTAAGTAGGTTATGTTTCAAACCATTAACTAATAAGACATTTTCTATGAAGGTAGATGGAGTAATGAAAATTTTACCCTTTCCAATGATAAACCTTTTTCCATTGTCTCCATAGGTTACTACTCCACCCTTCTTAGACTCTAAGGTGACAAATTGGTCTACGTCACCGGTCATGTGTCTTGAACAGCCGCTATCTAGATATCATCGTTTATCCACCTTATTAGCTGCAAGACACCCCTCATCGTCATTGGCCATATGGCAGATTTGGGCCGTCTCTTGATGATCTTCCTCTTCCGAACTTGACTCCTCACTTTCACTCCATTCAGCCATGAAGTTCTTCTTCTTAAGTTTTCTTGCCATCCACTTTAATTCCGGGCAATCTATCTTAAAATACCCGGGCTTGTTACACTCATAACAAATTGGTGTTTCCTTTTCTTTCTCTTTGTCCTTACCCTTTTCTTTGCTTGAGCTACCTTTGAAGAAGGGTTTCTTTTTATGAAATCTCTTCTTACCTCTCATAAATTTTCTGAATTTTCTTCCAAGCATAGCCATTCCTTCTTCATCAAGTTCATCATCATCATCAGATTCTTCCGATTCAGTTTCTTGTTTTGGAGTGGTAGAATTTAGGGCAATGGTCTTTCTTCTCTTGACCTCATCTTCTGAATTTTGCCTCATGGTCAACTCATGGGTCATGAGTGATCCTAGGAGTTCCTCCAATTGCAGTGTATTGAGGTCCTTTGCTTCCTGAATTGCGGTTACCTTGGCCTCCCAAACTCTTGGTAGAGACCTGAGAATTTTTCGCACCAATTCAGAGTTAGTATAAGACTTTCCTAGACTCTTTAGCCCATTTATGATTTCCGTGAAACGAGTAAACATTTCAGTTATGGACTCAGTGGATTCCATTTTAAACAACTCATACTTATGTACTAATATGTTTATCTTTGACTCCTTAACTTGATTAGTTCCTTCATGTGTGACCTCAAGTTTATCCCAAATTTCTTTTGCGGAGATGCATGTAGATATTCTATTGAATTCACTTACATCTAGTGAGCAGTAAAGTACATTTATTGCTTTAGCATTTAATTGTGCTAGTCTTCTATCATTCTCATTCCAATCCATTTCTGGTTTGGGAATGATAGTGCCCTCTATACTGATTGTGGGTGTGTGAGGTCCTCTAATTATAATTTATCACAATTCATAGTCTAGAGCTTGAATGAATATCCTCATCCTAGCTTTCCAATATGTGTAATTAGTGCCATTAAATAGAGGAGGTCTATTTGTGGATTGCCCCTCACTCATAGAACATCCCACTTGGGTTGTCATGATCTTTGTCTCTTGATTGTGAGATCAACAAATACTATATGAGCACCTCGCTCTGATACCACTTGTTGCCCAAGGTGACAAGCCAAGAGGGGGGGGGGGTGAATTGGTTTCTCTTGAATTTTTTACTATCTTACTTCTGTCAATTGATGAGTGAGTGAAATTAGAACAATGTACAATACAAACACACAAGAAGTATAGTGGTTCGGTGCTCTCCTAAGCACCTACGTCCACTCCCCAAGCGATCCCTTGGAAATTCACTATAATCCCGCGGATTACAGTTGGATTGTTTTCCGGGCTCACAATCCAAAAACCTTTACACTTTGGTTTTCCGGAATCACCAAGAACCTATGTTAGTTTTACGGGCTCACCAACGAACCTTCACAATTGGTTTTACGGGTTCACCAATAAACTTACACCGTTGGTTTTGCGGGCTCACCAACAAACCTTTACAAGGTGATTAATAAAAAGAAAGAAGAAAGTTGAAGCTCCTAGATGAGCAAATATAACATATATAAGCTACAAAGAAGAGTTTAGAGAATAGTTATCGCTTGATGAGACTTCTCTCTTCTTTGTCAAGAATGCTTCACTCTTCAAGGGTGGATGGAGCTCTTAATATCTCTTGGAATCTGTTCAACCACTTTCTTTTGACTCTTGAATGAAGCACTTGGATGAAGAAGATTAGGGCACTTGTCTTTCTTGTGTAAGCTTTGATATTTTCTAAAAGGATGTTTCCTCTGATGAATAGTGTCACTTTAAATAGTTTTCTTCATCCATTGGACAAGCCCCAATGGTTAGAATTCAAAAACTAGCCGTTACTCACTGTTGGGAGGTCAAAAAGTACTTCTGTAGAACTAGCCGTTATGCTTCTGCCCGTGCTTGGGTCGACTCAACTTTTACTGGGGTCGACCCAACTTTCACTTGGGTCGACTCAACTTTTACTGGGGTCGACCCTCTCAGAACCACAGAACCTTGCATTTCAGCCTTCCTTCACTTGGGTCGACTCAACACCTTTTTGGGTCGACTCAAGGTTCAGTTGGGTCGACTCAACTTCCACTTGGGTCGACCCTCTTAGGATTTCTAGAGAACCTATTTTTAAATGTCATTGCCTTTGGGTCGACTCATGTTAACTTGGGGTCGACTCAAGTTTGGGTCGACTCAAGTTTCATTTGGGTCGACCCTCTCAGGGTTTCCAGAGAACTGTTTTCTTGAGGCTTGAGGATTGGGTCGACTCATCCTTTTCTTGGGTCGACCCAAGTACTATTCATCCGTGCCATTTTTGCAGAAGTGTGCCAGATGGTTTCTTGATATGCCGGGGTCGACTCAATCAATCTTGGGGTCGACTCAATCCACACTTTGCTGCAACTTGAGGTTAGATTCATCCATATAATCAATGAAATAACCTTTAAACAATTTTGAATATATGTCATGGTAGTGCTACATACTCCAAACAATGAAAATTACTATTGTCCACTTAAGAGTATGTTTCACTTGAAACTTTGCCGAATTAGAATTTAGAATTCACTATCCCTTTCCTATCACAAATTTTATCTCATTAATAATCTTTGAAATACATCTTAATCTCATTATACTAATGTATCGAGAGTGACAGACTTATTAATGATGTATCGAATTAACTTGTAACATACTCTTAATCATTGTATTAATCATCAAAATACAACTATCATCCTCAACGTCTGCAAACAGGAGAAGGATTAGGTCAGAACGACAAAATAAGACAAGCAAGAGCAACGTAAGAGGAAAAGAGAGCACCACCACCCTTACCCTGAGGGCGCGCAGAGCTCAGGCCCACGTTGACCAAAGCGTCCTCGCTTATTAGGCCGTTCAGAAGAATGCTCTCCTCGAGGCCATAGAGAGCGTCGAGGATCTTCTGCTCGGACCCGGACAACTTTGGGAGTCTGTTGGCAGTCTTGAGTCGAGCATGCCCCCATCTGGGGTCGAACCTCCATGTCCGCTCGGAGGACAAAATGAAAAACTTCTCCTTCCACCCATGAATGGAGGTCGGAGCACCCCGAAAAAATGACCGACCGCTCCGAAGAGCAATGTACAGCCATTCCCCGTCTTCCGGGTTGGACTTCAATAAGAAGCACCACCGGAAGACATTGACAGAGGTCGGTATCCCGTGCAAAAGGCACGGAGATAAGAAACCAATTATCGTCCTCCATGCATTCGGAGCGAGCTGTGCTGGGACAAGCTGATATGTCACCAGTAACTCGTTCATAAATCCGTGGAAGGGAAACCGCAGGCCGGCCCACAGTGTTTCCAAGTACACTCCGATCCGACCCGGTGGAGGCCTCGTTATCCTGTCACCAGGCCCCGCAGGTTCTAGAAGAAACCCTCGCTGAGGGGAAAACCACTCCTCAGCCATCTCCATCTCCTCCTCACTCATAATGGATCCGAATTCATCCGGACCACGACCCATCCCAAAGAAATAATCAAAAAGGTGGAAGAATCCAAAAAAACAAAAACAAAAACTCTCCGAGCAAACAGAAGAAAAAAGGGGGGAAAGCACCTACTAAGACCTCGCCGGAGATGACAACGAGCAGCAGGGAAGCCTGAGTAAACCGGTTCGGGAGGCCGGCGGAAGAAAGAACAAGGGAGTACTGGAAAAACACTAAGCTATGGCAACCAGATAGAAACCCTGAAACCGGATCAGGGGTTTATATAGGCCTCTCTGACGGTCCAGATCGGTGGGACAGAATCCCGCCTCCCGTCCTCATTATGCCACGCGTCGGCCCCAAAAGTTCAAAGCGGTGTATCCCATTCAGATCGATGCTTTGAATACCGAATCAAGGGGGCGTCCTATCGGATCGTGGAGCCCCATTATGAGCCCACGACACGAGGACATTTCAGATGGTGAAAAGGCGTCGTCCCACCTTCTCCTATTAATGATACCTAGAAACGTGCGGAGCGCCATAAAAACTCGAAATTCTCTGGCCCCCACCAATACAGCATTAAATGACATAGAGCGCCGTTAAATCACTACTTTCCATGTCCGAGCTTGCAAGCAGCTCGAACTAGGAAGTCGGAGGGTAGTGTTAGGGAAAAAACCAAGTCACCCTAGAACAACCCGAAGGCGCCCAACTAGCAGGCGCCCGACCAGCGGACGCTCGACCAGCGGACGCCCGACCAAAAGGCGCCCGACCAGCGGGCGCCCGACCAGAAGGCGCTCGATCAGCGAATGCTTAACCCGAAGGCGCCCGACCTAAAGGCAACTAGTCCGGCTCGGCGTCCGACCAGAAGGCACCCAACTAGCAGGCGCCCGACCACCGGGCGCCCGACCAGAAGGCGCTCGATCAGCGAACGCTTAGCCCAAAGGCGCCCGGCCTAAAGGCAACTAGCCCGGCTCGGCGTCCGACCAGACGCCAGTTTCCGAGACGCCCCATCAGAGCAGCCGATCACAACCAAATCTCCTTCGGGAGTCCAACTCTTAAAACCCGATCTCTCCACTTGCCTACTATCGTCACATCCCTCCGTAACTCGGTCATGGCCATACCCTACTTCGCCGCCTACAATTATCCAAACATGTCGTAAGCCAAACACGACTGTCTCCTCGAAACCACATTCCTCTGCTTTCTTCTATAGCTTGACTTCGCTTGTTACATTTCTCGTTTTGTTCCAGTCCCCCACTAGGAAAAAATTCCACCGTAAGCTTGCTTTCTCTCCCGCTGACAGACAAAGAAAAGATTGATTTAGACTAGTCTATGGTAGGCCTACGCTAGGCTTTTGTATATATTTATTGTCTCTTTCATGTACTAATTGCAAGGCCGCGGGTCATAAAGCTGAACTCCCTTGTTTGAGTGGAAGTGTCAGTCCCAAGGCCAAGGCAAGTAGAAGAATTTAAATATCTGCAAAATATGTTTCCGTGATTCCGATTTTTTATCATCACAAGTTAGAACGCGTATGATCTCTGTTGATCTCCGGCTCACTCAACCATTAAAGCGTATGGCCTCTGCTGATCTCCGGCTCACTCAACCATTAAAGCGTATGGCCTCTGCTGATCTCCGGTTCACTCAGCAATCAATGCTCGTGTCATCTACGGACCTCAGCGACTCCACGGCAGGCAGTTGAACCACTCCACCACGTCTGATCAGCCATGACGACTCACTGGCTCCGGTCTGACTCCGGTTTGATCTTCCACAACACCATTAATGCGTATGATCGTGTTCAATTATGACAAAAAGGACAATCTGCCCCATCACTTCACAGGTAATACAATACCCCTCTATAAAAGGGGAACCCCTCCACCTTGGAGGGGGGGACTCTGATGTTAGAACCCGCCCATGTCGCTGATATTTCAAAAAAAATTCAGATGGCAGCGGAATCGACATAAGCGGGATCGACGTTCATCTCATGAACGTTGTTTCATGAACCGTTCGTAGTTAGGCAAGAATTTAAAACTTTTAAAAACATTAGAAGATCAGATCTTCATCTTGTGCGGGTAGATGATCACCGCAAACTGAAATTCATGGTTTTAGGATGAAGGTTCGTTTGAAGCCGTTCAAACGTCCGGCCTCTACGGGTATCCACACGAAGCAGGATCCGATCCAAGCTCTCTATCTCACCGGGGTGCTAGCTCCCTTGCAGAGATAACTTTTGATGGCTGATCTCCTCTCTTTCTTTCAACTCTTGAATGTGCTTGAGAGGAGGAAGAAGAAGGATGAAGAAGAGGAAGAGGAACGAAGCCCCTGCAGCCTTTCTTTTCTTCCCTGTGTTGGAAGAAGGAAGGGAAGAGGATGAGGCCGCCAACACCTTGGACTCCCTCTCCCTTGCTTGCGGCTGAAGACCAAGAGGAAGAAGGGGCCACGGCACAAGCAGGAGGAAAAGAGGAATCAATCAATTAGGGCGTCAGCCCCCTTGCCCTCTTTTATAGCCATCTAGGGCTCCTACAAGTTAGGAGCCCTTGATGTATTACCAAGAGGGGCGCCGGCCCCTCTTGTTGCCGCACCAAGGGATCAAAGGAGGAGGGGCGTGAGCCCCTCCTTCATGGTTGCCCTAATCCTTATTAAGTAAGGATTGGGATGCCCTAATGTGGCCAAGCCCTAATCCAATTAGGCTTAGCCCAAGGGTGAACCAATTTGGATCCAATCTAGGTAAGTCCTAATCCAATTAGAACTTAAATCAATTTTGACTCAATTGAACTCTTCAATCCTAATCCAATTAGGAGTCTTATTGATTCATTAGATTAATAATTAATTGTGACTTAAGAAACCCTAATCCAAATTAGGACATATTTAATTTTAGTCCTAATCCAATTAGGACTCTATTTGAATCCGAAGTCCTAATCTGATTAGGACTCTAGGAATCCTACTCCAAGTAGGAATCCGATTTTAATTTAAAACTCCTAATCTCATTAGGATTGTAGGAATCCTATTCCAAGTAGGAATTCCAGTCCTACTCCAACTAGGATTCCCAGTCCTAATCCAATTAGGACTCTAGGAATCCTACTCGAAGTAGGACTCTTGTTTCAAGTCCAATTAATTAATTCCCTTTGTTCCTTCTTCAACTGAATATCAATCGAATTGATTACTTATGATTCCTAATCACAATCCAACCATCGGATTGGTCAATACTTCTAGTGTGTGTGACCCCATAGGTTCTACTCTGACTGGTAGTGAGATATATTATGATCTCTATCATAATATCATTGAAAACTCCTTTCAATGGATTGGAACGATTCCAACTCTACTCATTAGGGTTTATCGATCATCGAGATAATCCCTGTGAGTCCCACCATCCACCAGTGACACCTAGCAGCATGTAGTGGCTACCCAGTAGAATAGAATGATGAACCTCTAGGTGCAGTTATCATGTGATACAGTCCTACTATCGTGGATCCCTACAGAACGGAGGTCATGGACAACTCGTCAAACCCCATCGTCTGTCATATGTGAAGATTTATTCGACTTAAGTTCGAGAGTGGAAAACTCTTTCTCCACTGTGCATACTGCCCCGGCCGAGGTCTTACGAACTCAGTCTTATAAATCACATAGGATCTCTCCTTATCTATCAAGGTCGATAGATTCCTTATAGGTGCATACCCTACTCCTACAGTGAACTTACTGCAGCCAATCTACACTGCATGGACCCATATGGCTAGAGACCATGTATGTGTGCAGTCAAACTACAATAACCTCACTGTGAGTAGCCGAAGCACCGCAGGTCAAAGGACCAGCCACACTACTGCAACATCAAGCAAGTCACTGATGAGTGGATAGACATCCAAGTGACTTCTTGTATTGGTCACGCTCAGTACCCTTGTTCTTAACAAGCACCTGCACTATTACTTCAGTGTCGCCACACTGTGGACTCGAGTCTCGTTCATCCATAAGGAAAGTAATCTGTGCACTGATCTCATCGGATCGATCACCGTCCTCGTGATGATCCATCGATCAGGAGCGTTCAGAAATTAATCACTAATGATACATGGCTCAAATTCTCAACTCTTGAGAATATGCATCATCATCTTATTAATTCCTTGGACGATTCATAGACACAATAATAATATGAATGAAAAAGATGCCTTTCATTTATTCAATAATAATAAAGTCAAGTACAAATTATGTCCTAGAATTAATAATGTGTCCGCCAAAATTGGCTTCTAGGGCATACATCTAACATCTGAAACCCAGGAAACACATCTCCTCCCTCCTTCTACATATTAACCCCCCGTGACTTAAGCATCGGAGGGCCGGCGCTGGAAACCTCGGCCACCGGCTTCTTGCAGGTCTCCCGGAGGACGCCGCCCGCCAACCGACCGCCGCCCCCCGTCCGAGGCGCCGGAGCTCCTCCTCCTCAGCCGACGGCCGCCCCCGGGTCCAATTTCCAGCAACAGCTTCTACTCATCATTATCCACAATAGTGGACAAAACATACCTCATTACATTACAATGGTGGTCATTGACCTCTAAATCATCGTTGAACTCTTCCTCATCCCCAAAATATTTTATGGGATCTACTACTTGGTCCTCAAGCAAAGCAAAAAGCACATACTAAAGTAAAATTTTATTTCAAGCAACGAAGATCAAACTAAAAAAGAACTAGAGCATAGAAAGCTATTGGATCTTCAGCCTTGCACCTTTGGTCTTCAAAGGGCCTCGGTAGATGAATCCCAGCCTCTGGCCAACGCTGCACTCTTTGTTCCGAGCTGAGCATTGGAAATAAGTATGCGCGAGCTTGAGGGCGAATGTTATTCTTGACTTATATTGATATTATGGCTTTTATTTGTAATTATGGCCCTTGTTTATGGGTCACCTATGTTGCAACTGATTGGGTTTAACCAGCCCTTATTGCAGGGGTATTTTTATCAACTTAGAATATGCATGCTCTAATTTAATGAAAGAAAAAGGGGCTGCACATAGGTGTGAGAACCTGGAGCTATTTTTCCCTCTTGTCTCAATTCGTTTCTTTCTTCTTTCCTCTCTTTTTTCTCCACTTTTATTATTCTCTAAGGTGCAGATCTGATATCTTCTTGAGATTATGTTGGGACTAGGACCTTGTGTCCATACAATTTGGCTTCAACCCCTTCCTTTCTAAAAAATCTAACTAATGGCCTCCTCTTCTGTCCCATCCTAATAAACCTACCAATCTATTAAATGTTTTCATCAGCTTATATTTGTTGACTATCTTTATCACTATGTCAAATTTCTTCTACTTTGTTGCTTACAATCCTTGTAAGCTTGTAAGTGCTCACCTTGTTAGGAAATAAATACTGATGGTTTCTCTCGATAAAGTGTCATTTTCTTCTCTAGTTTTCTGTGATTGGCAAAGAAATTTAGAAGTTTTTATAAGGAGTTGTGTTCTCCTTCTCATGAAATGCCAAATATCGTGAAAACCCCTCAAAAATGAGAAATCCACAACGCAGAGGAACCCACATAATCTTATTCTTGGGAGTACAAACCTGTTTGATCACCATGTTCAAAATGCAAATAAATAAAAAATAAATGAAAAGCATCATATAATAAATATTCCTCTCCCACTGGCCTGATAAAAATTTCTAGCACTAAAAAACACCAAATCTCCAACTAGTAAATATAATAATATAAAATTACACTAACTAAAGTCAGAGACCACCAGGTTTACATATGATGCATCAGAGAACCCACATAATCTTATTCTTGGGAGTACAAACCTGTTTGATCACCTTGTTCAAAATGCAAATAAAAAAAAAAATGAAAAGCATCATATAATAAATATTCCTCTCCAACTGGCCTGATAAAAATTTCCAGCACTAAAAAACACCAAATCTCCAACTAGTAAATATAATAATATAAAATTACACTAACTAAAGTCAGAGACCACCAGGTTTACAAATGATGCATTTCGTTTATCGATATTTTTCCCTGTTTTTCTTTCAAAGCTCATCATAAGCACCAAACGTATTGCCATCTCAGTTTCTAATACTTAATGAATATGTTGTTAGCCTAGATGCACAAATATAATTGATAAATCAATAATTCAATATTTCTAATATTCATAAAAAGTAAATAAAAAGAATAAACTAGTAAATTATTTATTTGACAATAGAATAATAAAATGAAAAAATGAAAGTAGATGGCCTGTGGATCGAAGCACACTGACGCGCTGTCCTAGAAAAATTTATGCCCCTCCATACACGGGTTCGCTGGCATAGATCTCCTAGAGATACGACGAACCAGTACAGAACCACGTTTTCCCCATCAATGCACCTCCAAAAAAGAAAAAAAGAGCACGTCCATGCTTGCAGATAGCTCAAAAGAAATTGAGCAAAATAATTGAAATTATGAGGAGAAGTGAATAAGAGCAAGAGATAAAAAAAAAGTTTTGTGCTTTTGAAATGATCCCTAGAGCCCTTTATATAGCCCTTTATAAAAAAGATAAACAGACGCAGCAAAAGAAGTAAATGTGAGCCAAAAGAAGCAGAATCTGGCCAAGAGAAGAAAGGAGCCGTTGATGCGGTCCAATCGCGCAAACCGCGTGCGATCGCATGCAGACGGGACAAGTGGCAAGCATCCAAGCACAAGCAAGGGGTCAAAGAAGGAAGGAACGCGTGCAAAATCCATAGAGGATTCCGTGGACTCTTCCATAGAGGCCAGGTGAGCAGAAGCATGGACGACCAAGATGCATCAGGCCGCTGGATCAAAGGAGCACATGAAGACATGTCATCAATCCGCAGGAGCCAGCAAATTCAGCATACGGCCGCAAGGGATCTGACTTAGTTTAGATCCCTTTGTAGCTGATTAGAAAGATTATTTGAATTTCAAATTGTTGCCGCCAATAAGCTTATTCAGCACATGGGCATTAGGCCTATATAAAGGGCGCATGAAAAAAAAAATCAAAAAAAAAGGTGGAGATTAAATGCAGCGCGGTTTTCAAAAAAGGTTTAATTTAAAATATTTAATTTAATTCAACACATGTATCAAAATGGAAGACCAACATAAAATGGAAATATGTCCAGCAATGCGATTGAAGGGGTATTTTGTTGGAAACACAGAGAGAAAAGGGAAAAGGAACCGCATATATTGGTAGTATGGTGGCCATTCTGGGCACCATGCCAACCTGAATCAACTCTAAGTGCCTCCATACTGTAAAGGTATCATCAAAAATGCATTTAATCGCAACACACTTGCGATCAAAATTCTCTGAGTACCTTGATGGAAACTGGACATGAAATAAATCCAAATATCCAACCTGAAGAAGGATTGGTAACATACTTTGTGAATGCACGTGATAAATATTTACCTTGTGGAAACGCATGATCAATGTTTCTAGGACCTTTCTTTGGATTGGATTGCATGCTTTGGTCTCCTCATTGTGTTCTTGAGCATCATCTTTGTTGTATAATGCATTAATGGTCGACAATCCATTCACAATGGAAACGATAACTCTTTCCCATGATCCATGAGTACTTTTAGGTTCATGGATAGCAAAGGGAGATGGGAAGAAGGAGAGGAGATTTCTTCTCATCTGACTTCTCTCATTTCTGGTCCCATTTCTAACACCATGAAGTGCTTGGGGAGGTTTTCGGGAAATTATGGGAGCTGTGATAACTACTAGCTGCAAGTAGTTATCATCATGAAATAACTCATGGTTGAACCAGTCTTGGCATGCTCTCATGGGCACCTGGTGCGGGCACCAGAATTCAGAAAAGACTCCAATCAATTAACTCAAAGTCACTGTGGCTTTGATCGAGTCCTGTAAATAAAATCAATTAGTCAGAAAGCAAGCGTCAATAAGTCAGAAAGCAAACCAAGTCAGGACAGGTTGCATGTTTCTACCACCATATTGCATGTTTCTACCTCCATCTTTGCACACCCTTGGAGCACCACCTCGGCATCCACATCAACATCAGCTGGCCACCTCACCACCACTCCAACCAATGGAAGCACGCCAACCAGGATGAAGTTAAGCATAAGGAGCCGACCACATCATCTCAATAAAGGAACCAATGCAACGTCATGCCACCTCATCAGAAGAACCAATCACTATGCAACATGCTATGTGACACCTATTGGGACGCCACCATAACACCACATCAGCAATCATCTCAACCAGACGCCACCTCAACACCACATCAGCAATCATCTCAACCAAGAGGATAATGCCAAATGGAAGAGTCAAAATCAAAAGAACCAATCACCATACCACCTCATATAAGTTGTCACGTCACCCAAATTCAAAGTCCAAGAGATCTGCCACAATGTAAATGCAAGAAAATTTCAAATGGGAGCCAACAACTTTTCAAATCCCCCCTTAGAGCCGACCAACTTTTTTTTCTTTTCTCTAGCAACCAAGCCTTCAAATGTGGAGCGCCATTCATTATGTGTTTAAATTTCAAATCATGAGGAAAGTCTATAAATACCTCCTCATGACATCTTGTAATTTCAATTGATGAATGAATTAAAAAAAAAGAGCTTCTTTCTTCCTTAGCAATCTTGCTTTGTCACCTTGAGAGAAGGTTGGGCGTGGGCCCTTGTTCCAAGTTGGGCGTGAGGCCCTAAAGCCACTTCCACATCCACCGCAACCCTATCTCCTCTCGCCTCCCTTTTCTTTTGTGATTTCCATTCCTCTCTCACGCCAAACCTCTAATCCCTGTTTCTTTGCAGGTCCTTAAAGTACTCCATGTCATTGGGTCTATTATCCTTCCAAACCACTAGCAAGGGGGCCCTGTTGCAACGAAAGATGAAGCTTGGTTATCCAATCATCAACCCTCGAGAGTGAGATCAAGAATCCTCCTCCAGAAGAATTCCAAAAGTTTAATGTTTGGTAAGCCTCAACTCTATCTGATTTATTGAAGAAAGCGTCCTAATCTAGTGATCTCTCAACCACAACGGTCCATTACTCTAAGTCCTAAATGAATTAGTACATGCGGGTAACTAGTCCTGAAATTACTATGCTCATGATAATGCTTTCTTAGCTCATATGTGACTGAATTTTCTGTTGCAATTAGGCTAGTTAATCAACATAACTTACTGATAACCCTTATTTTTAAATCCCTCGCATTCATCCCGCATCATTTTTGGTATCAGAGCAGGTTAATTAGGACACGCACATTGATTATGCTGAAATTCTGCACTTGCTGAAATTTCTGCACTTTTCTGAAATTCATTGATGCTAAAATCCTAGTTTGCATGCCTTATTAAGTTTATGAATTAAATCTGAATATTACAAATTTTAATTCTAAATTTTAGTTATTAAAGTTGAGATCTGATCTCCACAAATTTAGGATTTGAAGTTAACAATTTCAAAGTTAAATTTGAAATTCTATGTTTGGGCTCCAAATCTGAAATTTCCAATATGACTTTTGAATTCGAATTTCAAAACTTGAAATTTTGAAACATCAGATCTGAAATCCCAAATTTGAAATTCAAAATTCAAAATTAAAAGTGGGGACTTAAATTGAAACCAAAAAAATCTGAGATTCAAAATTTAAATTTGAAATTTAAACTTGAAAATTTGAAATTTGAAATTCAAAAGTTGAAAACTAAAATTTAAATCTGAAATTCAAAATTCAAAAGTTTAAATTCGAAATTTGAAATTTGAAATCTCAACTTGTGTGGACATTTGAAATAGTTGCATCCATCATAAATCATATTAAGGGCACTCTAATTACAACATAAGGAAAGGATTTCATCACCTTTCCTTAACCCAAAACAACCATCCTCATAAATCTAGAACCCAAGCCTAATTTAAAACTCAACTAGCCAACTTAACTTAGAAACCACAACAAGTCTTTAGGCTAATTGAATTTGGCTAATTCCTTGCTGTCTAGAAAAGTTTCGATCAGGGTCGTGGCTACCATCTTATCTGCCCAGCCCCATTAAGCGGTTGGTGTCAGCTAAGTATGGTTAACGGCGGTTACACGATCTCTTGGTCCAACTGGCCTGGGCAAGTGGTGAACCAATTTTGATTAGATAAGTCTTTGATTTAGATTTAGCAAACCCTAGCATAGGTTAGTCATTTTGTTTTGTCTTGAGCCTTGTATGACAACTAGATCAGGAACACCCTACAACCCATTATATACACAACCCATTGAAGCCATGGATCCCAATCTTGAGACCATCCTAAGGACTATGACTGAACAGTTCAAACAATTGAATAATAGGTTTGATCAAGTTGAGGAGAGGCTCGGAACCCTACAGAAAAATCAACAGACCCACGTGGGACCTGAACTACCTGAATTGACACCCCAACCCCATCGCCACCTTTTCACTCCTGAACATAATCAGCGACGACCACATTAGGATCATGTAGACCAAGATGAACGACCCTTAGGAGTATCAGACTTGATGCACCCTCCTTCGAAGGAAGTCTAGACCCTAAGGTATACATTGATTGGAAAAATAACATGGATCAATATTTTGAGTGGTATGAAATGTCGGAAGAAAGAAAATTCAAATTTGCCAAGCTTAGGTTGACATGACTGTTGAAGTATGCCCTAGAAGCCAATCTGGCTGACACATTATTAATTCTAGGACATAATTTGGTACTTGACTTTATTATTATTGATTAATAAATGGGCATTCTTTTCATTCATATTGTTTATGTGTCTATGAATCGTCCAAGAAATTAATAAGATGATGATGCATATTCTCAAGAGTTGAGAATTTGAGCCATGTATCATTGGTGATTAATTTCTAAATGCTCCTTGTTGGGGGAAGAACCCCAAGCCATACATTCACGGAGGCGCTCGGCCGAAGAGCGCCAGCCGGAAAGTTGCTCGGCCAAAGAGTGCCGACCAGAAAGCTGCTCGGCCAAAGGATGCCGACCAGGAAGGCGCTCGACTAGAAGGCGCCGACCAGAGTGCGCGCCAAGAGGTGCCCAACCAAAATAAGCTGCTCGGTTAGAAAGTGCCGACCAAAGACAGCGCCGAGGCGCTCTGCTAGAAGGTGCTCGCCTAAAGGGCGCCGACCAGGAGTACTCAAAGCAGCCCCGCCACAGGGCGCCCCATTGGGCGATCAGCTCAGCTCGGCACCCTTGCCGAGCCGATGCCTTAACCAAATGTTCAACCTCCGCCTAAAGTCCAAGGGACTTGACAACTCCTACGGCTTGCGACCTGCCACTATCTCCAAGCCATCAAGGCATAAGATCTCCTCAGGCGTTCGGCACGACCTGCCATTAATGCATGAGACTCCTTCAAGTCTCCGATGCACTCAGGCATTTAATGAACACGGCCCAAGACGATCTTCGGATCACTGAACCATCAGAACGTATGGCTCTTCCTGACCGCCGGTTCATTCGGTAATAAATGCACTTACCATCCACGGACCCCAGGCCCACCACAGCCGGCGGTTCAACCACTCCAACAGGTCCGATCGACCGTGACAACTCCCTGATTTCGGTCTGATCCGGTCCCGTTCTCCATTACGCCATTAATGGGCCAAATCGTGCCCAATTATTACAAAACAGGACAAACCTCCTGTCACCTCCCAGGTAACAAAAATCCTCCTATAAAAGGAAATCTGGAGGGAAAAGGGAGGGAGGACCAAAAACCAGAGAAAAAACCCGGAGCTGGAGAGAACCCTCCTAGACCGGGGGAAAAAGGAAGAAAACAGCACAGACACAATTGAACACAAGATTCTCTTTGTCTTCTCCACATACTCTCTCCCCTGCTCTCTCCACATACTTGCCCCCTCTGACTTAGGCATCGGAGGGCCGGCGCCGGGGAGCCCGGCCACCGGTTTTCTTTGCAGGACTTGCACACCCCCCCGCAGCGGAGGACGCAGCCAGCCGGCGCACCGCCGTCCGCCCCCTGCAGCAGCGGAGCTCCTCCTTCCCCGGCTTCACGGCGGCCCCCGGGTCCAATTTCCAGCAACAGTTGGCGCTAGAGGAAGGGACCGAGTTCGCTACCATGAAGCTAAGAAGCAAAGGGGCTTCCAACGCCTCTCGACGTCCTCCACCAAGCCCAGAATGTTCCGTTCGGAACTCACCACCCCCGGTTGAGCCAGCACCTCAAGTTCAACCGGAATAATTTGATGCCCTGGTGCAGCAAGTGCAGGCGTTGGCTACCGCCGTCCAAAGCTTGCAACCCAGGGGCATCCCAGCAGCACCGCCTCCCCCGGCTCCAGTTCAACCGGAGCGCCCTACAAGCGGGCTTCCTCTTCGAGGTCAGGACTCTCAAGTCCAGGCCTCCCTCTGGAGAGAGCACCCAGTCAGAGATCACGGAGGCTGGCCACAGCCTTCAGAAGCTGAGTCGGTTCCAGGGCAACCTGCACCCGGAGGAACCGCTGTAGCGATCCTTCAGAATGATGAACTCGACAAGAAGGTCGAAAAGCTGGAGCGCCAAATCCAGGCACTCCACGGGAGAAAATCGGGACGTAACGGCGACTTCGAGTTCAATACGAAGTCGCCCTTCTCCCAGGAGATTGAAGATGAACCGGTTCCCCTCCGGTTCAAGATGCCCCAGGTGGAGCCTTACAACGGCAAGGCAGATCCCTTTGACCACCTGGAGAGTTACCGGGTCTTAATGGCCCTACAAGGAGCCTCGGAAGCCATGATGTGCAAGGCTTTTCCGGCGACACTCCGAGGACCAGCCCGGCTTTGGTTTACCGGGCTGAAGCCGAGTACTGTCTCTTCCTTTGAGCAGCTCGGCAGACAATTTGCTGGCAACTTTGCCGCCAGCCAGCCCCAGCGGCGGACATCTGACTCCCTCCTTGACATCAAACAAAAGGAGGGAGAATCCTTCAAGGAGTACTTGGACCGGTTCACCGCCGCAACATGGGAAGTCCGGGAGCTTGACCAGTCAATCGCCATGTCGGCGCTGAAGACTGGAGCCCGGTCCTACAGATTCCTCTTCTCGATTGAGAAGAATTTCCCAGCGGACCTTACAGAAATGTTCGCTCGAGCCCGGAAGTATGCCAAGGCTGAGGAAGCCGTGGCCGTCAGGCGGGGCGGGACCGAGCAGAACCCCAAGAAGAGGCGCCGTGAGGAACGCAGCCGACCCAGAAGCCCGTCTCCACGACGAGCTAAGAATCCGCCCCGCCCGAAGAGTCCACCCCGGTTGAGAGGACCGCCGCAGCAGAGGTCACTCCGCCCGAGGTTCCCACTGCAGGCCCGTGCACCTGAAGGGAGGTATGAAGAGTATACTCCCCTCAATGCTCCTCGGGCTGAAATCCTCATGGAGATTGAGAGTCGGGATTGCATCCGGCTCCCCCCTCCAAAGCCAGACACCAGAATCCGGCGTGATCTCCGAAAGTATTGCCGTTTTCACCGGGATCACGGCCATGATACCGAGGATTGTTATCAGCTCCGAAATGAGATCGAAGCACTCATTCGCCGAGGGGTGCTCGATCGGTTTGTACAAGGCCGGCGTGAAGGGAAGAAGCCAGCCGAAGGAGCAGCACAGCCTGAAGGTTCTAATGCCAACAGGCCCATCGCCGGCGTCATCAACACTATCCGAGGAGGGACCTCGGCTGGGGAAGCCTCAGGGGAAGGAGCCTCCTCGAAGCGCCCGCGCACCTCTGAAGCCATCTCCTTCTCAGATGACGATCTAGAGGGAGTCGAAACTCCCCATGATGATGCCATGGTCATCTCCATGATCATAAATAAATTTGATGTAAAACGCATCCTGGTTGATAATGGAAGCTCGGCGAATGTTTTGTATTTTGATGCTTATTGTAAAATGGGGATGACAAAAGAACAGCTACGGAGGATGAATGCTCCGCTAGTTGGATTCACTGGGGATTCAGTCCCAGTAGAGGGCGAGATCGACCTTCTGGTCACAGGCGGGCTCGCCCCTCGTGAAAGTACCGTGGGTATGAGCTTCCTTGTGATACGCCTGCCCTCGGTTTACAACGCCATCCTTGGAAGGCCAGGACTCAACGCCCTCCGAGCAGCGGTCTCAACTCACCACCTGCTGATGCGATTCCCCACCAGCCAGGGAGTCGGTGAAGTCCGAGGGGACCAAATGGTGGCAAGGCGATGCTACCTAGCGACCCACGAGGCAAGACGACCAGCCGAGGTGCCCGCCCCAACGACTGACCAGCCCTCAACTGAAGTTATGGAGGCATGGGTCAACCCCGAGAAAGAGCGGGTAGAGCCTGGTGAGTTGTTAATTCAAGTTCCCTTACGAGAGAACTTTCCCGAGCTAACCGTGCAGATCGGCTCTGGCCTTGGCGAAAACGAGAGGAGTCGCCTCGTCGACTTCCTACGGGACAATATGGATGTCTTCGCCTGGTCGCCTGTAGATATGCCGGGGATAGACCCGGAGGTCATGGTCCACCGGCTTCAGGTGAAGCCGACCTGCAAGCCCGTGCGGCAAAAAAAGTGAGGCGCCGCCCCTGAACGACAACGAGCAGCAGCCGAGGAGGTCGGCAAGCTCCTTGAAGCCGGTTTCATCCGGGAGATATCCTACCCGGAATGGCTCGCCAATGTGGTCCTCGTCAAAAAAGCTAGCGGAAAGTGGCGTATGTGCGTGGACTACACCGACCTGAATAAAGCCTGCCCGAAGGACAGCTTTCCACTTTCCAGCATTGACCAGCTCGTGGACTCCACCTCGGTTCACGAGCTGCTGGCATTCATGGACGCCTTTTCCGGATATAACCAGATCCGCATGGCGCCAGAAGACGAGGAAAAGACAGCCTTCATCATCGACGGGGGAACCTACTGCTACAAAGTGATGCCATTCGGTCTAAAAAATGCCGGGGCGACTTATCAAAGGCTGGTCAGCCGGATCTTCAAAGACCAAATAGGCCGAAACATGGAGGTCTACGTGGATGATATGCTGGTGAAAAGCAAGGCGGCGCAAGACCACATAGCCGACCTCAATGAAGCATTCTCCACACTCCGAAAGTACCAGATGAAGCTCAACCCAGCTAAATGTGCATTCGGGGTCACCTCCGGCAAATTCCTCGGCTTCATCATTACACAACGAGGAATCGAGGCCAATCCAGAGAAGATCCGAGCCCTCCAAAGGATGACGCCTCCCAGGACGGTCAAGGAGGTACAGCGGCTCACGGGCCGAGTGGCAGCCCTCGGGAGGTTTATCTCCCGCTCAGCCGAGCGCTGCCTTCCATTCTTTGCAGCCCTCAAGAAGCCGAAGAACTTTTTGTGGTCGGATGAGTGCCAGCAATCTTTTGAAGAGCTCAAGCACTTGCTGGCTTCCCCTCCCCTACTCACGAAGCCTCAACAGGGTGAGCTCCTCTACTTGTATTTAGCTGTCTCCCCTGTAGCAGTAAGCTCGGTCCTGGTCCGAGAGGAGGAGAAACTTCAGAAACCGGTGTATTACACCAGCCGGGTCTTAAGGGATGCTGAGACCCGATACTCCAAGCTTGAGAAGACCGCCTACGCTTTGGTCATCTCAGCTCGGAGGCTCCGACCCTACTTCCAAGCTCACACAGTGGCTGTGCTGACTGACCAGCCGATCAAGCAGATCCTACAGAGATCAGATCGTGCGGGTCGGATCACTAAATGGGCCATTGAGCTCGGGGAATTCGACATTGAGTACCGGCCCAGACCGGCGATCAAAGCACAAGCACTCGCAGACTTTATAGCCGAGTGCACCATACCAGATGAGGTCGAGCCTGAACCTGAGCCACCGTTGGAACAGACCCCAAGTTTGACATGGACTCTACATGTCGATGGCTCTTCAAACTCGGGGGGTAGTGGAGCAGGATTTATTCTCACCAGCCCGGAGGGGGTGGTCGCCGAGCAGGCCCTGCGCCTCGAGTTTCCTGCTTCCAATAATATGGCGGAGTATGAAGCGCTCGTCGCCGGGCTTAAGCTAGCCAAAGAGCTAGGAGTGAAGGACTTGAAGGCCTTCAGTGATTCTCAGCTCGTCGTTAACCAAATTGTGGGCGACTTCGAAGCTAGAGACCCGACCATGCAGAAGTATCTCCAGAAGGTACGGGATCTCGCCTCGACCTTGGACTCTTTCCACATTCAACATATTGCCAGGTCGGAGAATCTCAGGGCCGACCAGCTATCAAAGCTGGCGTCCTCTCGCATGAGCGAGCTTCCCAAAGAGGCAGTCCTGGAATATCTCCAAAAGCCCAGCACAGACGAGCCCGAGCAGACCCTCTGCACCGAGCTCGAGCCAAGCTGGATGGATGGACTCATCAGCTATCTGCAAGACGAAACCCTCCCTGCTGATGTACGAGAGGCTCGCCGAATCAAGCGCCTCGCCACCCGATACATACTATACGAGGGAAAGCTCTATCGGAAATCCTTCACCTCTCCCCTTCTCAGATGCCTTCGCCCAACGGAAGCTAATTATGCCCTGCGCGAAGTCCACGAAGGAATTTGTGGAAACCATCTGGGAGGACGAGCCTTGGCCCATAAAATTCTGCGCCAAGGATATTATTGGCCGACACTCCAGAAGGATGCTATGGATTTCGTCCAAAGATGCGACCGGTGCCAAAGGAATGCCAATGTTCAGCGCCGGCCCTCGGCTCCTTTGACTTCTATCAGCTCCCCTTGGTCTTTTGCCCAGTGGGGAATTGACATCCTCGGGCCATTTCCTCTGGCCACCGGGCAAAGGAAGTTCCTGGTCGTCTCCATCGACTACTTCACTAAGTGGGTGGAAGCTGAGCCCCTCGCCCGGATCACCGAGCAGAAGATGCGGGATTTCGTTTGGAAATCCATCATTTGCAGATTTGGGCTCCCCCGCATCCTTATCTCTGACAACGGTCGCCAGTTCGACAACATCCATTTCAGAGAGTTCTGCTCCGAACTTGGCATTGACCACCGCTTCACCTCGGTCGCGCATCCTCAGACAAACGGAGAAACCGAGGTAACAAATCGTACTATTTTGCAGGGTCTCAAAACCAGGCTCGACAAATCCAAAGGACAATGGGTCGAAGACCTATACAATGTCCTGTGGGCTTACCGGACTACGTTCCGCGTCCCCACCGGCGAGACTCCCTTCAACCTGACATATGGGACGGAGGCCGTCATTCCACTAGAGATTGGGCTCCCCTCTCCAAGAGTCGAGCACCACGATGCTAGCTCCAACTCTTCGCAGCTCAGAGGCAACCTCGACCTGATCGAGGAAACAAGGGAGGTCGCCCGAGTGCGTATGGCGAGGTACCAACAAAAGACAGCTCAGTACTACAACGCCAGGGTCAAAGTCAAATCTTTCAGACCAGGGGACCTTGTCCTAAGAAGAGCTGAAACCTCCCGACCAACTGAGCGAGGGAAGCTGGCCCCGAATTGGGAGGGACCATACCGAGTCACGCGCATTCGCCGACCCGGAGCTTATCAATTGGAGTCTCTAAATGGGACTCCCATTCTGCGGAGCTGGAGCTCTGAAAATCTCCGCGTGTACCACCAGTAGAACCCTAAGGGGTCCCTCATTATTCAACCATTAAATTCCATTCTATGAATTTCACTCTATGAATTTCATTTCACGATAAACTGATGGTTTGCGGACTTATTCCGAGCTCACCAATTTTCTTGATTATCCCATGGCATCAGGTTTATTCTTCTTCCCTA
This sequence comes from Phoenix dactylifera, assembly GCF_051530095.1. Classification (NCBI taxonomy): domain Eukaryota; kingdom Viridiplantae; phylum Streptophyta; class Magnoliopsida; order Arecales; family Arecaceae; genus Phoenix; species Phoenix dactylifera. The sequence goes on along the minus strand of NC_143193.1, from coordinate 31,227,367 downwards.
ACCACGGTTGGGATGCCCTGATACCTCGGGATGATGGAGTACCTGCGTGGACTCCCTGAAGATGTCCATGAGTTTATGGTGCGCTCTCCATCAGCGAGCTCGGCTCGTTCTCCTACCCTGGCCACGGTCAGGATGCCCCGAGACGTCGGGACGCCCCGGTTACCGGGAAGCTCGAGGCGTCGAGACATGAGTAGCGGTCCTCTGACCGGACGAGCTCGGCTCGTGCTCCATCGACTATTGAGTAGCGGTCCTCTCTGACCGGACGAGCTCGGCTCGTGCTCCATCGATTATTGAGTAGCGGTCCTCTCTGACCGGACGAGCTCGGCTCGTGCTCCATCGATTATTGAGTAGCGGTCCTCTCTGACCGGACGAGCTCGGCTCGTGCTCCATCGACTATTGAGTAGCGGTCCTCTCTGACCGGACGAGCTCGGCTCGTGCTCCATCGACTATTGAGTAGCGGTCCTCTCTGACCGGACGAGCTCGGCTCGTGCTCCATCGATTATTGAGTAGCGGTCCTCTCTGACCGGACGAGCTCGGCTCGTGCTCCATTTATTGAGTAGCGGTCCTCTCTGACCGGACGAGCTCGGCTCGTGCTCCATCGATTGTTGAATAGCAGTCCTCTGACCGGACGAGCTCGGCTCGTGCTCCTACCCCGACCTCGGCCGGGATGCCTCGAGACGTCGAGACGCCCCGGTTCATCAGGATGCCCCGATACGTTGGGATGTTGTCTTTATTGGCCAAACGAGCGCGGCTCATTCTTTACCAGCTTCAACCAACGAGCTCGGCTCGTTCCTTCATCGATGGATTTCTCTGTCGACGCCCTCCAAAAACGGAGTCCGAGCAGAGAAGCGTCTTCATTCGCCTCGGCGCCAGGACGCACACGGTACAAGGTACCTATTTATTTAATGTCTTCACATTACCTATTATTGGATTTCTCTGCCGACGTCCTCGAAGAACGGAGTCCGAGCAGAGAAGCGTCTTCAGTCGCCTCGGCGCAAGGACGCATACGGTACAAGGTACCCATTTATTTAATGTTTTTACATTGCCCATTATTGGATTTCTCTGCCGACGTCCTCGAAGAACGGAGTCCGAGCAAAGAAGCGTCTTCAGTCGCCTCGGCGCAAGGATGCATACGGTACAAGGTACCCATTTATTTAATGTTTTTACATTACCCATTATTGGATTTCTCTGCCGACGTCCTCGAAGAACGGAGTCCGAGCAGAGAAGCGTCTTCAGTCGCCTCGGCGCAAGGACGCATACGGTACAAGGTACCCATTTATTTAATGTTTTTACATTACCCATTATTGGATTTCTCTGCCGACGTCCTCGAAGAACGGAGTCCGAGAAGAGAAGCGTCTTCAGTCGCCTCGGCGCAAGGACGCATACGGTACAAGGTACCCATTTATTTAATGTTTTTACATTACCCATTATTGGATTTCTCTGCCGACGTCCTCGAAGAACGGAGTCCGAGCAGAGAAGCGTCTTTAGTCGCCTCGACGCCAGGACGCACACGGTACAAGATACCCATGTATTTAATGTTTCTGCATCATTTTATCTATTTCTCTGCCGATGTCCTCAAAGAACGGACACCGAGCAGAGAAGCGTCTTCAGTCGCCTCGGCGCCAGGACGCACACGGTACGAGGTACCTATTTATTTAATGTCTTCACATTACCTATTATTGGATTTCTCTGTCGACGCCCTCCAAAAACGGACACCGAGCAGAGAAGCGTCTTCAGTCGCCTCGGCGCCAGGACGCACACGGTACAAGAACGGAGTCCGAGCAGAGAAGCGTCTTCGATCGCCTCGGCGAAGAAGTGCTCATGACACCGGCACATTGTTGCAAGTCCGGTGAATCCCCGTCACGGGCTGACGGGTATGCAGTCCATTTGTAAGAAAAGAATCCGGTTCGCCCCGGCAACTCGAGGCTCGGATTCGAAATTCGCCGCATTAAGAAGTCCCAAGTCCTAACGACCGCCCTAGGGCTTAGTCGAATTCTGGACTAGGCTCGGAAAAACGTTCCGAGCCCAAACCCTTGGTATAAGCACAAGCGTTGCTACACCATTAGTCGAAGAACCGAGCAATGGAGCTCGGCAAGCCAAACTCTAACTCAAAACCCTGTGGCGGGAAAAGCTCAGGCCCTAGAGCCCATATCCTCGGAACCTAAAACAGATCCGAGCAGAGAAACTTAAACTACAATAGACAAGTTTCCACACAAATGAATATTCATTTCAAAAAGCCCGGAGGCCTAGTACAAGAGCTCGGACCCGGCCTTAATAAAGTATAGAGGCCGCTCCGGCTTACAAAAAAGAAAAAGAAGATAGAAAAAAGGGGAAAACTACACCAAGGGCTCAGGCCCGGCGACTTCAGGAACAGTTGGCTCTTCTGCGGCCGAGGCCCCCACGGTGGCTTTGGGAGCTGCCTCGGTGACCTCGAGAGCGATCTCGCCTTCTTCAGCTTGACCCTCCTGGTCGGTCCCGCCAGAGGTTGGAACCTCTACCTCCGCCTCCGCTTCTGGGTTTTCGACCCCAGCGCCTGGTTGAAGCAGGCTAAGGTCGAAATCTGGGAGAAGTCGCCGCAACTGATTGCGGAAGTCCTCGAAGCCCTGGATGAGACCATTGACGCCTTCCTCTTCCATCAAGTCGCGAAACTCTTCCGATTCGCGGAAGAGCTTGACGGCGTCCTGGGCCTGCTCCCGGGCCTCCTTCTCTCGAGCCTCGTGGTAGGCGGCCTTCCGCTCCAAAATCTTTATTTCTCTTTCGCGATCTGCGAGCAGAGATTGCACGTCAAGTAGACGGATCTCGAGATCTCGGACCTTTATTCGAGCCTCCCCCACCTCCTGCTCGCGTATAGCGAGCGACGATTCGGCCTCCGTCCGGCGGGCCTCCGCGGCGCGCACTTCAGACATAGTCAAAGAGTGCGCGCCCTTCTCCTCTTCAAGTTCGACGACCAGAGTCCGAACCTCGTCTTCGGCCGCCCCTAGCTTCGCTTGAAGCACTTTCTGCTCGGCCTCAGACGCGAGGAACTTTGTTTCGGCCTCCTCGCGCCCCCTTTGATGCCTTCGGGCCCGGTCCCGATAGTCCTGGATGATGTGAATCATCGTCTCGGTCTCGTGGAGGCGCTGCAAGAGGGACATGTAAGAAACAGTTTTAAGCCGAAACACAAATTTGCACAGAGATAAAAGCTGACTTACTCGGATGGAAGAGCAAATAGCGGAGTCCATGAACTCGCCGTAGTTCATGGACCGAATTTTGGCCTGGTCGGCCGGGAGCAGCGCGACCCGAAGAACTTCGCGCGCCACTTGTGCATTATCGAGGGCCGAGTTGCCCTCGAAAACAGCCCATCCAGGAGCGTAAGGCACCCGCTCCTGAGGACCCGAAGAACCCGCCAGACCGGCCTCAGCTGGCCTGGGTGCGGCCGACCCCGTTGCTTCTTGGCTATTCCCCGGCTCAGAGCTGGGGAATTGGGGTCGAGTAGACGGCTGACCGGACCGCTGCGTGGTAGAGGTGGGGCGTGCGAGCGCCAGATCTGTTGAGGTCCTCCCTCCCTGGTCGGAATTTGGAGCTTCTCGCCGACCAGGGACTTGCGAAATCGGCACCGGACACGGAAGTGCCATCGTGGCTCCGCCAGAGCCCACGCCCTCTCCCCGACCAGCCTCAGGGCGCACGGGGCGAGAAGCGCGCGCCTCAACTGTTGTGGTCGTCGAGGTCTTCGCCGAGGTCTTTGCTTTCTTCCTCGGCTCGGTCGGTTCTCCTGAGAGTTCGGCCGCCCTCTTCTGGAAGCGGGCGTAAAGGACTTCGCTCTTGGTCACCATTTTTGCGATGTCTGCAAAGATAAGCAAAATTAGAACATTAGAACAATAAGGAAATAAGAAGTTGCTGTAACTATCCTTACCCTGAGGACGTGCCGAGCTCAAGCCCACGTTCACCAGGGCGTCCTCGCTAATGAGGCCGTTCAGCAAAATCCCGTCCCCAAGGCTGCGGATGGTATCGAAGATCTCCTGCTCACGCGGAGAAAGCTGGAGGAGCCTGTTGATGGATTTAAGTTGGGCCGGCCTCCACCTGGGGTCAAACCCCCAGGACCGTTCAGAACCCAGGAAGAAGAATTTCTCCTTCCAACCATGAATGGATGAGGGGGCACCATGAAAAAGTGGCCGACCCACCCGGAGGGCGATGTAGAGCCACTCCCCGTCTCCCGGGTTCGACTTGAAAATAAAAAGTCGCCGGAAGACGTTGACAGAGGTAGGAATCCCCTGTAGTAAACACAGTGACAGGAAACCCATCACTGTCCTCCAAGCGTTTGGAGTGAGTTGCGCCGGAACCAACTGGCATACCGCCAGCAACTCATTCACAAAGCTGTGAAGAGGAAATCGGAGGCCGGCCCAGAGTGACTCCGAGTGCACTCCGATCCGGCCTACCGGAGGATCGGTTACCCGATCCCTTCGCCTGGCGGGTTCCAAACGGAACCCGTGAAGAGGGAAAAACCACTCTTCGGTCATCTCGACCTCCAGGACACTCATGGTGGATACTACTTCGCTAGGCAAAGAACCCATTACAAGAGAGGGAAATCAAAAAGAAGGGGGACCTGGGAAAGATGCCGGAGAAAAGGGACTTCGGTCTGAGGAAGGCTGGGAGAATAGGAAGCTGGAAGCAGAAGGCAATAGAAAGAGGACAGGGGGCCGGGGGAGAGTTTATATAGACCTCCCCAACGGCCCGGATCAGCGAAGAAAGCGCTGCGTCCTGGTTAGATGATAACACGTGTCGGTCTAAAAGACAGAACGACGCATTTAATTAGGGCTAGCGCTTCGAACGTCGAAGCGCCCCATCGGATCGCGCGGAAAGGCGTCCGCAATCGAGGATCGTGCGGCCCCATCATGAGCCCACGACGCGAGGACGCTTCGCAAAAGGTGTCCCAATAATGAGGCTCTTCGGGAAAGAAGAGACGCCGCCTATTAAAGGCACCTCGAAGCGTTCGATAACTCAAAACGCGCAGTAAATCGAAATTTTCGGAATTCGTAATGACCCAATTAAAGCTACTTCCCGCGCTCCAGCTAATGGCCAACTGGAGCTCGGAAGTCGGGGGGTAGTGTTGGGGGAAGAACCCCAAGCCATACATTCACGGAGGCGCTCGGCCGAAGAGCGCCAGCCGAAAAGTTGCTCGGCCAAAGAGTGCCGACCAGAAAGCTGCTCGGCCAAAGGATGCCGACCAGGAAGGCGCTCGACTAGAAGGCGCCGACCAGAGTGCGCGCCAAGAGGTGCCCAACCAAAATAAGCTGCTCGGTTAGAAAGTGCCGACCAAAGACAGCGCCGAGGCGCTCCGCTAGAAGGTGCTCGCCTAAAGGGCGCCGACCAGGAGTACTCAAAGCAGCCCCGCCACAGGGTGCCCCATTGGGCGATCAGCTCGGCTCGGCACCCTTGCCGAGCCGATGCCTTAACCAAATGTTCAACCTCCGCCTAAAGTCCAAGGGACTTGACAACTCCTATGACTTGCGACCTGCCACTATCTCCAAGCCATCAAGGCATAAGATCTCCTCAGGCGTTCGGCACGACCTGCCATTAATGCATGAGACTCCCTCAAGTCTCCGATGCACTCAGGCATTTAATGAACACGGCCCAAGACGATCTCCGGATCACTGAACCATCAGAACGTATGGCTCTCCCGGACCGCCGGTTCATTCGGTAATAAATGCACTTACCATCCACGGACCCCAGGCCCACCACAGCCGGCGGTTCAACCACTCCAACAGGTCCGATCGACCGTGACAACTCCCTGATTCCGGTCTGATCCGGTCCCGTTCTCCATTACGCCATTAATGGGCCAAATCGTGCCCAATTATTACAAAACAGGACAAACCTCCTGTCACCTCCCAGGTAACAAAAATCCTCCTATAAAAGGAAACCTGGAGGGAAAAGGGAGGGAGGACCAAAAACCAGAGAAAAAACCCGGAGCTGGAGAGAACCCTCCTAGACCGGGGGAAAAAGGAAGAAAACAGCACAGACACAATTGAACACAAGATTCTCTTTGTCTTCTCCACATACTCTCTCCCCTGCTCTCTCCACATACTTGCCCCCTCTGACTTAGGCATCGGAGGGCCGGCGCCGGGGAGCCCGGCCACCGGTTTTCTTTGCAGGACTTGCACACCCCCCCGCAGCGGAGGACGCAGCCAGCCGGCGCACCGCCGTCCGCCCCCTGCAGCAGCGGAGCTCCTCCTTCCCCGGCTTCACGGCGGCCCCCGGGTCCAATTTCCAGCAACACTCCTGATCAATGGATCATCACGAGGACGGTGATCGATCCGATCAGTGCACAGATCACTTTTCTTCTGGATGGACGAGACTTGAGTCCACAGTGTAGGGACACTGAAGTGATAGTGCAGGTGCTTATTAGAGAACAAAGGTACTGAGCGTGACCAAGACAAGAAGTCACTTGGATGTCTATCCATTCGTCAGTGACTTGCTTGATGTTGCAGTAATATGACTAGTCCTTTGACCTGCGGTCCTTCAGCTACTCACAGTGAGGTTATTGTAGTTTGACTACACGTATACATGGTCTCTAGTCATATGGGTCCTTGTAGTGTAGATTGGCTGCAGTAAGTTCACTGTAGGAGTAGGGTATGCACTCACATGGAATCTATCGACCTTGATAGAAGAGGAGTGATCCTATGTGATTTGTTAGACTGAGTTCTAAGACCTTGGCCAGGGCAGTAATATAAAGTGGAGAAAGAGTTTTCCACTAACGAACTCGAGTCGAATAAATCTTGACATATGACAGACGAAGGGGTTTGACAAGTTATCCATGACCTCCGTCCTGTAGGAATCCACGATAGTAGGACTGTATCACATGATAACTGCACCTAGAGGTTCATCATTCTATTCTACTGGGTAGCCACTACATGCTGCTAGGTGTCACTGGTGGATGGTGGGACTCACAGGGATTATCTCGATGATCGATAAACCCTAATGAGTAGAGTTGAAATCGTTCCAATCCATTGAAAGGAGTTTTCAATGATATTGTGATAGAGATCATAATATATCTCACTACCAGTCAGAGTAGAACCTATGGGGTCACACACACTAGAAGTATTGACCGATCCGATGGTTGAATCGTGATTAGGAATCACAAGTAATCAATTAGATTGATATTCAGTTGAAGAAGGAACAAAGAGAATTAATTAATTAGACTTAAACACAAATCCTACTTCGAGTAGGATTCCTAGAGTCCTAATTGGATTAGGACTGGGAATCCTAGTTGGAGTAGGACTGGAATTCCTACTTGAAATAGGATTCCTACAATCCTAATTAGATTAGGAGTTTTGAATTAAAATTGGATTCCTACTTGGAGTAGGATTCCTAGAGTCCTAATCGGATTAGAACTTCGGATTCAAATTAGAGTCCTAATTGGATTAGGACTAAAATTAAATAAGTCCTAATTTGATTAGAGTTTCTTAAGTCCTAATTAATTATTAATCTAATGAATCAACATGACTCCTAATTGGGTTAGGATTGAAGAGTTCAATTGAGTCATGGTTCACTCAAGTTCTAATTGGATTAGGACTAGTATAGATTGAACCCAATTGATTCATGATTTGGTTAAACCCTAATTGGATTAGGGCTAAACCACATTAGGGGCTCCCAATCCTCATTACATGAGGATTAGGGCAACACAAGAAGGAGGGGCTCAAGCCCCTCCTCCTTTGCTTCATTGGTGCGGCAACACAAGAGGGGCCGGCGCCCCTCTTGGAAAAAAATCTAGGGCTCCTAACTTGTAGGAGCCCTAGATGCTTTATAAGGAGGTGAAAGGGGGCTGACGCCCTAATGCATGTGATGCTCTCCTCCTTGCAGCCGTGGCCTCCCTCTCCCCTCTCCTTGATTCAGCCGCAAGCAAGAGCAAAAGAAGAAGAAGGGTGGCGGCCTCCTCCTCCTCTCTTCCTCCTTCCAACGCAGGGAGAATAAAAGAAGGCTGCAGGCTTCGTTCCGCTTCTCTCTATCCCTCCTTCTTCTTCCTCCTCTCAAGCACAATCAAGGGTTGATTGAAAGAGAGGAAATCAGCCATCCAAAGTTGTCTCTGCAAGGGAGCTAGCACCCCGGGGAGACAAGGAAGCTTTGATCGATTTCTGCTTCGTGTGGATACCCGTAGAGGCCGGGCACTTGAACGGCTTCAAGCGAACTTCCATCCTAAACCACGAACTTCAGTTTGCGGTGATCATCTACCCGCACAAGGTGAAGATCTGATCTTCTAAAGATTTTAAAAGTTTTTAATCCTTATCTATCTACGAACGGTTTTTGAACAACGTTCATGCGATGAACGGTTGATCCCGCGCATGCCTCTTCCGCTGCATCTGAATTTTTTTAAAATTTCAGCGGCATGATCGGGGTATTATAACAGTGGTATCAGAGCCTAGGCTTCGTAGATTAAGGTAAGGATTAATTATTAGTAGGCTTATTAGATCTAAAAATTGAAAGATTATGCATGCTGAAAATTTTCTGCATGCAGATTTTTTCTAGGGTGCTGATTTTTGCATGCTGATTTTTATATGATAAGATGATGATTCTAATTGCATTGTTAATGAGATTACAAAGTTTAGAATCATGATTAGCATGATCAGCAACCTATGTCATGAGATAATCAGTTAGTTTTCAGATCTGAAAATTATAATTGCTGCATGTGGTGATGATCATAGGATTCAAACCCTTTTGGTATTAAATGTAAAGACCTGCGATGTGATTTGCAATGTCATGTAATTTTTTAGATGCTTGCATGCATCTTATTTGATATTTTGAGAGGCCTGCGTGCCTCCTAAAAGAAGATGTAATTTATTATTATTTTTATTTTACATCTGGTTGTATTTCTGTGATATGATGTACGTCAACGATCAAGTTGAAGACAAGGCATGAGATGAACAGGGGTCTAAGCGGTTGATGGCGATTGGATCAAGAGTTGGTCAAGGATCGAATCAAGGAGGCTTGGAACCAATTCAAGAGTTGAAGACCAATTGATCGATTGACGTGCATGTGCTTGTAATACAACCTAATTAGAATCCATGATCATCACCTATTTAAAGTTTAGTTTTAATTATTGCTGCGATTATAACTGCCTGCAATGTGCCGTTTGCATGTGATGTGAATGAGAGTCGAGTAGATAGATTTACCAGTGATGTAGCAAACCCAATTGAGACCTAAATTAGAACCTCCTCAATCAAGTCGAGAGTGAACCAACATGAGCGAGTCATATTAGATTAATTGATCTAATTGGTGTCTAGGAAAGCATGAAACTTAATTAGGACCTTACTCTCTGAGTAAGGGGAGCCTCCCACCTGCTTACCTGGCCAATTGTTCGATTACCTCTTATGAAGAGCTCAAGTTGCAAACACTAAGACATGATTAACCAATATTAAGTCTATAGGTCTTCCACCGTAGTAGAGCTGCTAAGGTCTTTCTGATGTTGATTTGTCTCGGCTGGACACAGTGGGCAAGTTGCATCGGGGGACTGGACCTCTCTATAGACATGAGATGTTGTAGGGTAAAGGTGGGGTTGGGCACCAATAACTGTTAGGTGAGGACCCAATGACGACTTTATTTCTATGGTTATACGGTGGGTATGACTTAACTAAGAAATGGGACCAATAACTGTTAGGTGAGGTCTTCATGGCTTAGAGACCAAGTAGCACTGCAACATGCTTGAGAAGCATTGTACAAGAGTTGTACATTCATCAATTTATGTGTCACCAATAACTGTTAGGTGAGGTGGCATGTAAATCGATGGGACCGCAGTACCCACTAGAAACCCTAGTCGTGTAGGATTTCCGTTTTTCTACCAGGAGAGTGTGAGGAATTCGAGAAAATAGTGGGAGATACATTTGTTCTGAAAGACCCTAGAACAAATTAGAATCAAGTACAAAATTCTAACTAGAATCTTTACTCTCTGAGGATTATAAAGTCAGCTTCTAGACTTTTAACTCATATCCTATAGAACAACCATTTGACCAAACCCAATTATAAAGACTGGCTCAGCAAATTTCAAAAATAATTTTGAATTATGAGAAATTAGGGTATGTGCTAGACCATGGAATCTCCGTGTTACCAATCTATCCGATCACTGATCAGCGTAAGACGCATGCTAAAGTGGACGAACAATGACAATAAGGTTAGGTGCTGCACAATGGCATCCATGTCCAATGAATTACAATGTCAGCATGAGAACATGAAGACTGCCAGGAACATATTAAATCATCGGCAAGAGTTGTATGGCGATCAGAGTCGCGCAGCATGTTTTGAAGTGTCCCAGAGGCTCTTCAAGGCAAAAGATGCGCGATGGACAGTCTGTCCATGATCATGGTTTGACCATGACAAAGGACTTAGAGAAGCTTGAGAAGCTCGGCATGACCATGCACAAGGAATTGCAAACGGATTTGATCCCACAATCCCTTCTAGCTTCATATGAACAGTTTATAGTAAATTACCATATGAACAAGATTGTATGCACCAAAATAGAATTGTTAAATAATTGGTAACTAACTTAGGGACCTTGAAGAAGTTCAAGGGGCATCGTTTTCGCTGTCAAGTTGGTTTCTACTTTCAAGAGATAGTCTATTTGGAAGAAGAAGAAGCCTGTGAAGAAGCAGAGATCTAAGAAAACACCAAGTAAGGAAGTTCCAAGAAAAAGGTCAATTCCAAGGAAAAGTGTTTCCATTGCATCATGAACGGCCATTGGAAGAGGAACTGTCCTACATACATGGGAAGCATAAAGAACATGAAGGGTGACAGACCTTCAGAAGGTATGTCAGATATGCTCAGGATACTTAGGGACTGTTACCTATTGCTAGCAGAAATTTGATTTCTGTATTTTATTTAGCACAGAAAGATTTTTATTTAAAAATAAATTGATTCAACATGGTTTTATAATTGACAGTCTCTATCACATACATATGGATGTATCTGTGAATATATCTGAGCAAACAGTAAATACCATAGGATCTAATAGATCCAAAAATGAGATAAATCTAAAGTATTTATGGCACCTCAGGCTTGGCCATATAGGAGAAGACAGAATAAACAAATTGGAGAAACATGAGCTTTTGGGCTCATTGACTTTCGAGTCATATTTGATTTGTGAATTCTGCCTTCAAGAAAAAATGGCCAAATTATCCTTTGTAGGACACAGGGAGGTCCACTGAAATACTTACCCTAGTACACACTGATGTGTGTGGCCCATTCGATGTGCAGGCTAGGGGTTGTAATTTTTTACTTCATTTTACCGATGATTACTCACGGTATGGATATGTGTATGAGACACAAATATGAAACTTTTGAAAGGTTCAAAAAGCTTAGATATGAAGTAGAAAATAAGCACAAAAACTCATTAAGGTTCTTCGATCGGATCGAAGAAGTGAATACCTTAATGGAGAGTTTCGTAATTATCTCAGGGAGAATGGTATAGTTTCATAATGGACTCCTCCTGGTACACCTCAGCTCAATGGAGTGTCAGAGAGGAGGAATCGGACCCTATTGGATATGGTCCAGTCCATGATGAGCTTCACTGATTTATCCTTGTTTCTTTAGATAGATGCCCTATTTTCAGCTATTTACTTGTTGAATAGAGTTTCCTCTAAAGTCCATTCCTACCGCACCATATGAGATATGACATGGTAAGAAACCAAGATTTGGGGATGTCCGGCCCACGTCAAGAGACTACAGGCAGACAAGTTAGAGGCTAGGACCATAAGTGCTCGTTTTATAGGATATCCTAAAGAGTCATTAGGATACAATTTTTACGTCTCAGAGGATCACAATGTGTTTGTGAGCCGTCACGCCATCTTCTTGGAAAAACCAGTTTATCCTTGATAGAGGCAGTGGGAGGAAAATTGAGCTTGAAGAGAAAGTCTCTGAAAAGCAACGAGTCATGGATCCTATCGAACCCATTAATACAGAGCCAGTACACGATGTCCCTCAACCACCTCGCAGATCAAGTAGGGTCTTCCATCCTCCCGATAGATACTTAGGTATACTAGAAGAGGATACCGAGAAAATGTTCCTAGTGGGAGATAGGGATCACACGCAGGATCCCAAAACCTATGACGAGGCGATATCTGATATCGATTCCGAGAAATGGTTGGAAGCTAAGAAGTCAGAGTTAGACTCCATGCATTCCAACCAAGTCTGGACCTTAGTAGATCCACCAGAAGGTATTGTACCTATTGGATGAAAATGGATCTACAAAAGGAAGACAGGTTCGGATGGAGAGGTAGAGACCTATAAGGCAAAGCTTGTGGCGAAAGGGTATAGTCAGCGCGAGGGCATTGACTATCAGGAGACCTTTTCACCTGTAGCCATGCTGAAATCCATCCGAACATTACTTGCCATTACAGCATTTCATGATTATGAAATCTAGCAGATGGATGTGAAAACAGCTTTTCTGAATGGATATCTTGATGAAGACATCTATATGGAACAGCCTTTGAGTTTCACTTTCAGTGATGGAGATCACAAGGTCTGCAAGCTGCAAAGGTCCATCTATGGACTAAAGCAAGCATCTCGGAGTTGGAACACTCGTTTCAATGACGCAATCAAAACGTTTGATTTCATCAAAAATGAAGAGGAACCGTGTGTTTACAAAAGGGTTAGTGGGAGTGCTGTTGTATTTCTCGTACTGTACATGGACGACGTCCTCCTGATAGGGAATGATATTCCCATGCTAACCTCGGTCAAGGTCAGGTTGTCAAAAAGGTTCTCCATGAAAGACCTTGGAGAAGTATCCTATAATTTGGGAATAAAGGTCTATAGAGATAGATCTAAAAGGATGCTTGGCCTATCACAGAAGATGTACATAGAGGAAGTGCTAAAAAGGTTCAGCATGGAAAACTCTAAAAGGGGTCTCTTACCCCTAAGGTATGGAATTAATCTCTCTAAGAAGATGTGACCCAACACATCTGAAGAGATTCAACGCATGAGCAAGATCCCCTATGCATCAGCAATAGGGAGCCTCATGTATGCCATGCTATGTACATGACTTGATATAGTACATGCTGTGAATGTCACGAGCATATGTCAATCAGATCCAGGCAAAAAGCACTAGATAGCTGTGAAGAATAGTCTTAAGTACTTGAGAAGAACCAAGGACTTGTTCTTGGTCTTTGGGAGAAGATCAGAGTTGAAGGTTGAAGGATGCACACATATTGATGATAGAAAGTCTACATCAGAATATGTGCAATGGTGGTTCAGTAAATTGGAAGAGTTCCAAACAACCGATCATTATAGATTCTACCTTAGAAGCTGAATGTTAAGCCGTCTCTAAGGGTGCAGTGGAAATCTTTTGGTTTAAAAAGTTCATTGCAGAGTTAGGTGTAATGTCATCAGATAACATAACACTCTACTGCGATAACAAAGGCACCATAGCACTAGCTAAGGAGCCAAACGTCTCACCAGAAATCGAAGCACATAGAGCGTCAGTTTAACCTAATAAGCGACTACCTCGAAAGAAAATAAGTAGAGGATCAGAGAGTAGACTCCACAGAAAATGTGGCGGACCCATTCACTAAGCAGCTAAGTCGGCAGAAAACTAAAGCGCATCTTGAGAAGATGGGGCTTAGGTTTATGGCTGATTGGCTTTAGTGCAAGTGGGAGATTGTTAGAAGTATGCCCTAGAAGCCAATCTGGCTGACACATTATTAATTCTAGGACATAATTTGGTACTTGACTTTATTATTATTGATTAATAAATGGGCATTCTTTTCATTCATATTGTTTATGTGTCTATGAATCGTCCAAGAAATTAATAAGATGATGATGCATATTCTCCAGAGTTGAGAATTTGAGCCATGTATCATTGGTGATTAATTTCTAAATGCTCCTGATCAATGGATCATCACGAGGACGGTGATCGATCCGATCAGTGCACAGATCACTTTTCTTCTGGATGGACGAGACTTGAGTCCACAGTGTAGGGACACTGAAGTGATAGTGCAGGTGCTTGTTAGAGAACAAGGGTACTGAGCGTGACCAAGACAAGAAGTCACTTGGATGTCTATCCATTCGTCAGTGACTTGCTTGATGTTGCAGTAGTATGACTGGTCCTTTGACCTGCGGTGCTTCAGCTACTCACAGTGAGGTTATTGTAGTTTGACTACACGTATACATGGTCTCTAGTCATATGGGTCCTTGTAGTGTAGATTGGCTGCAGTAAGTTCACTGTAGGAGTAGGGTATGCACTCACATGGAATCTATCGACCTTGATAGAAGAGGAGTGATCCTATGTGATTTGTTAGACTGAGTTCTAAGATCTTGGCCAGAGCAGTAATATAAAGTGGAGAAAGAGTTTTTCACTAACGAACTCGAGTCGAATAAATCTTGACATATGACAGACGAAGGGGTTTGACAAGTTATCCATGACCTCCGTCCTGTAGGGATCCACGATAGTAGGACTGTATCACATGATAGCTGCACCTAGAGGTTCATCATTCTATTCTACTGGGTAGCCACTACATGCTGCTAGGTGTCACTGGTGGATGGTGGGACTCACAGGGATTATCTCGATGATCGATAAATCCGAATGAGTAGAGTTGAAATCGTTCCAATCCATTGAAAGGAGTTTTCAATGATATTGTGATAGAGATCATAATATATCTCACTACCAGTCAAAGTAGAACCTATGGGGTCACACACACTAGAAGTATTGACCGATCCGATGGTTGAATCGTGATTAGGAATCACAAGTAATCAATTAGATTGATATTCAGTTGAAGAAGGAACAAAGAGAATTAATTAATTGGACTTAAACACAAATCCTACTTCGAGTAGGATTCCCAGAGTCCTAATTGGATTAGGACTGGGAATCCTAGTTGGAGTAGGACTGGGATTCCTACTTGGAATAGGATTCCTACAATCCTAATTAGATTAGGAGTTTTGAATTAAAATTGGATTCCTACTTGGAGTAGGATTCCTAGAGTCCTAATCGGATTAGGACTTCGGATTCAAATTAGAGTCCTAATTGGATTAGGACTAAAATTAAATAAGTCCTAATTTGATTAGGGTTTCTTAAGTCCTAATTAATTATTAATCTAATGAATCAACATGACTCCTAATTGGGTTATGTTGCCCAGAGATGGTCACCCAAGAGGGGGGGTGAATTGGGTGTTTTAAAACTTTTCGCCTAATTAAAAATAAAACACACAAATGTATGAACTAAAGTAAAGAAAGAGGAATGAGAAAGGTCAATCGCAAACACAAGGTTTTATAGTGGTTCGGAGCTTCCACTGCTCCTACATCCACTCCCCAAAGCACCTTTGGGAATTTCCACTATAATCCAAGATTACAGTCCGGTAGTTTTGCGAGTTCACTACCCAACTCGTTGTTTTACACCGGGCTAATAACAAACCCTATAACCCCCAATTTCACTTAGGCTTGGGACGCCTTTCCCTTGTTCCAAGTCCCTTGACTGGAACAAGCACCACAATGAAAGGTTTTACAAAGGATTGAAAAGCTCTAAATAAGCAAATATGACAATGATAAACAATAGAACCCGGAAGAATCCTTTTGCCGTTGGAAGCGTAGGAAATGATGATTCTTCCGATGTGGATCGCGTAGGCTTGAGTATGAGCTTTGAATCCCGAGCGGAAGAGAGTGGTTGAGCTTGAAATCACTTGGGAAGCTTGAAAGCACTTGATTTCTTCACTTGAATGCACTCACTCCCTTGAACTTCTCTTTCTTGCTTCTCTCTTAAATGATCTAGCTTTGGGTTGGTGAAGAGTTGTTGAGAAGCACTTAAGAGGTCCCTTTTATAGCCCAAAAAGCAAATATAGCCGTTAGAGATAAAGTAAAAGAGATTTGAAATTCAAACCAAACCTGCAAAAGTTGTCAGTCGCGTCCCAGGCGCTCCGGAGACGTCTCCGCTTCAACGCGAGACGTCTCGGCTGTATAAATTTACTTTTCACTTTGTTTGGGGTCGACTCGGCACTTTACGGGGACGACTCTGGAATTGTATCGTTTGAATCCTTGTTTTTCTGTTTTTCTGAGAGGATCGTCTCTGTACTTTATGGGGACGTCTCGGCTTGTTTGCACTTTTTGCATGGGGACGACTCCGCTGCCTTGGGGACGACTCCGCTGTTATAACTCCGAAAAACATGTCTTCTGGAATTCTCTGAGAGAGTCGACTCCGCTCTTTCAGGGGACGTCTCCGCTGCCTTATCACCGAAAATGACATCCTCTGGAAAACCCTGAGAGAGCCGACTCCGCTACCTCGGAGACGACTCGGGAAGTCTGCTTTTTACTTGCGGGGACGACTCCGCGTACGGTGGGGACGTCTCGCGCATATCTCTTGAAAACTGCCTTTCTGCCGCCACTGAGAGAGTCGACTCCGCTACTGAGAGAGTCGACTCCGCTATCGCGGGGACGACTCGGCAGGTGCCGGGGACGTCTCCAGACGTGCTAGTTCTTCCTGTTTGTGCCAGAGACGTCTCTGAGACAACCCGGAGACATCTCGGCTGTCCCTGAACTTTTTCTTTCATCTCAAAAATTCTTCAATAAGTCCTTAAAAAATCATGGGAACTTGCCTAGACATTTCTTAACAATATTCTTAATAAAATACATGAAACCCTCAATTAAATTGTTAAGATAAATAAAATTATACTCTAGTGTTTTGTATTCATCAAAATCCATTAGGGGGTCAACAATTTCCCCCTTTTTGATGATGACAAAACACTGAGTATTTGCAAAATTCAAAATTTAAACATATACACAGTATTTGATCAGATGTACAAGCATAATGTTTTGATTAGAGCTAGATACAGTGTGCATAATTCAAAATAGTCAATTTTTAGTTCTATCATTATGCATAAGATTGATCTTTATAGCTCTTAAGCAATTTTAGCATATCAACTGAATTTGAATTAAGTTAAAATTTGAAAACTAAGTTCTTTTTGACTCCCCCTTTCTTTTCCAGAAGGGCAATTATCTAAAAGCCAATATTTTTCAATTTTATCTTTTCTAATTCAACTTTGGAGTATGAATTTCATATTTTGCATTCCAATGTATCCAATATCCATATTGGTTCTACTCTTGGTTCTACTCCCCCTTCTATATATCTACTCCCCCTTTTTGTCATCAACAATGAAGGGGACAAATTATCCTTCTATGAACTACTCAAGGAGATTCAAGTTGTGCTCCCCCTGTCCAAGTTATTTCTATTAAAGAATTTTAGTCATTCATATCACTCCCCCTTTGTTTTGGAATTCATTTCAGACTCCTCTTTTTGTTTAACATAGTTATCACAAGATGTGCTCCCCCTGTGTCATATGCATGGATAAGTTGTGTTGAATTTGAATACTTAAGGTATGTTATGAGATTTTTATGGCACATCACAAGAAACACATACACAGTCACAGAATCACATACACAGTAGCACATACACAAGGTTTTAAAAGAAATTGTATTCATGTATCATTGTAAACCTTTGAAGTCAGTACATAATTAAAAAAAGAAATCATTACAAGTATTGATTTCTACTACAAAAAGTGTTTCAAAATAGCCTAGGGTATACAAAAAGAAGATCCCTAGATGTCTACAAAAAGTCCCTTAGCGGCGACGTTGCTCATAAGCCCTACAAGCTGCATCTATAAATGCATTGATTGAATCCATTAGAGTCTTGAACTGATTTCCCTGTGACTTATGGAAGGCTGCCACGAGTGCTTCAAATTCTATGGTTGCCATTTCAATTCTTCCTCTAAGTTGGGCAACCAAGGTGCCCACATTTCCTCCTGGGCTTGTCAACTCTTTAAGACTCTTTGAAATGGTCTTCAAGCTGTCCTTTAGCTCAATTGATCTGATTGTTTGGGTGGCACCCACACCAACTATTTCTTGCATTGTAGCTTCAATTTGAGCTCTAATTTCCTTCAGCTCTTGTAGAAGCCCTTCATGTGAAGCTCTGATGGGGACCAACTCAGTAGAGATCATGGATCTCATTTTCTCCCTCATCTGCTGGCAAATGACAGATGCTAAGGTACGCATCTAGTCTTCTGATAGGAAGGAGGGCCCACTGACTGGAGGAGGTGGTGGCATGGATGTGGAAGGTCCAGCTGAGCTGGAGGGTATATCAGGGAAATCCATGTGGCTGGGTGGAGGAGAGTGGTGGTCAGACTCCTGATGTGGGATCTCAGGCTCTAGGGTTTGAGCTTTTCTTTTTGGTACCTTGACCCAAGACCCATCTACCTTTTGAAACTCCATTCTTCGCATTGTGCCCTCATTATAGTAGTCGGTGTTTCTCAAGGGTTTTGCAGGTTCATTTTCGGGAATGTGAACCTTAAAGTGTTTAAATACTAGGGTAAATATCATGCCATAGGGTATACTAAACCTAGAATACCTATGACATAGAGCAATGTAGTTTAACATGAGTCTAGGGAGGTTTAGAGGAATCCCTAGTAGGATATGGTGCATGATAACTAAATCTCGCTCCGAAACAAAATCGAAGCGACCGGTTTTAGGAAACAAGACCTGGTTGACAATACTTAAAAGTAATCTCATCTCGGCATTTAGGTCTTGTGAGTTCACTACATCAAGAGGGCCGCAGTCCTCTCGTCCTAAAAGTAAGTTTAGGGCTATTTTCCTTTGGGGATGTGAGGTTGGAGCCTCACCGTCCTTAGGGATTTGCAAAACAGTGGATAAGATGTCCTCATTAATTTCTACTAATGTCCCCCGGACATATGCAGTGTACCCTAAGTCCCCTAAAGCCATATTACTAAACATTTCTCTAACAAGGCCGGGGTAGGTCGAGGTATTGAGGGTACAAAGGTGCTCCCACCCTTGGGCTCGGAGTCTCTCTCCAATAGAGAACCCCTCATTATCTAGAAAATGAAAATCTATGTACCTCCCGGTTGTCACTGTGCGATTTGCACAGGAAATGGTTGTGGTCGGCGGAGCAACCGGAGGAGACGGCGCGGAAGGTTCTTCCCTCCGTTCCTCACCGTCGGCCGCTGCCCTAGGATGCCTCCCACCAGTCCTCCTAGCTCTTTTGGGTGCCATTGAATGGAAATCCTAGGAAAATGAGGAGAAAGAGGCTAGGGTTTGTGTTGGAGAAAAATGGAGGCTAGGGTTTTTGTTTTTGTCGAGGATGAAAGGGAAAGCTCGGGTCGGCTCGAGCTGTTTCGACCTATTTTAAAAACCCTCGTTCGGTCCCCGAGACATCTCCGCGACTAAGGCGAGATATCTCGCCTGGGGGGACGTCTCTGCGATTTGCCAGAGACGTCTCCGGCACTGAAAAATTTCAGACTGAATTCTATCTTTTCCCAATTTTTTATTTAATCACCCTAATCAACATGATTTCTTTTGATAAACACAGAGTGAATTTGTTTGTGATCCTCCCCCTTAATAATACATCCTATAATAATTTGATAATAATTTTTGAATTATTAATATTGAAATGAGGAATGTTTGACCAAATTTCGAATACCTATGAAATAGGCTCTGAAAATATCTCCATGAAGAGTCCAAGGGAGGGTAACCATCCTTCGGAAAGTCAAACAGTTCATCATTTAGCTTAGATGAATTCATGCTTTCACTTATGTTTACCTTGAGGTGGATTACTAGTTTGAGTAGCAAAGCAATGCAATACAAGTTCAATTTATTTGCTAGGATCATACAA
This sequence comes from Phoenix dactylifera, assembly GCF_051530095.1. NCBI lineage: Eukaryota > Viridiplantae > Streptophyta > Magnoliopsida > Arecales > Arecaceae > Phoenix > Phoenix dactylifera. The sequence continues at coordinate 31,207,746 of NC_143193.1, read as the reverse complement.
GCTCAAGGCATTCCTTAAGAAGTTGAATCTATCTTTACAAAGGGGCTTTGTAAAGATATCGGCCAATTGATTTTCAGTACATACATATTCAATCATCACATCATTTTTCAGCACATGATCCCTAATAAAATGATGCCTAATCTCTATATGCTTTGACTTAGAGTGTTGGACAGGATTTTTTGTTAAATTAATTGCACTTGTATTATCACATTTAATTGGTATATTATCCATTTTGATACCGAAGTCTTCAAGTTGTTGCTTAATCCAAAGAACTTGGGCACAACAGCTTCCAGCTGCAATGTACTCAGCCTCAGCTGTGGACAAGGCAACTGAATTTTGTTTCTTGCTAAACCAGAAAACCAAATTAGCACCTAAGAATTGACATGTGCCACTTGTGCTTTTTCTGTCGAGTTTGCACCCGGCAAAATCAGCATCGGAATAAGCAATTAAATTTATGTCAGATTGTTTAGAATACCATAAGCCTACATTAGATATCCCTACCAGATATCTAAAAATTCTTTTAACAGCTTGCAAGTGTGATTCCTTAGGACATGCTTGGTATCTAGCACACATACAAACACTGAATAATATATCTGGTCTACTAGCAGTAAGGTAAAGTAATGAGCCTATCATACCTCTGTACAATTTACAGTCTATATTTTTACCTTTTTCATCTTTGTCAAGCTTGCAACTTGAGCCCATGGGTGTGCTGATTTTCTTTGCATCCTTCATCTTAAATTTTTCCAACATTTCCTTGATGTATTTGGACTGACTGATGAAGATGCCTTCCTCTGATTGTTTTACTTGTAGCCCAAGGAAGAAGTTGAGCTCACCCATCATGCTCATTTCAAATTCTCCCTGCATAAGCTTGGCAAACTCTTGACAAAGACTATCGTTAGTAGCACCAAAAATTATATCATCCACATAAATTTGCACAAGCAATAAGTCATTTCCTTTTCTTTTAATGAAGAGGGTTTTGTCTACATTTCCTCTCTTAAATTTATTTTCAATTAGAAAATTACTTAATCTTTCATACCATGCCCTAGGAGCTTGCTTAAGTCCATACAATGCTTTATGCAATTTATAAACGTAATCTGGATGTAAGTGGTTTTCAAAGCCTGGAGGTTGTCCTACATAAACTTTCTTCATTATATAACCATTTAAAAATGCACTTTTTACATCCATTTGATAGAGTTTAAAATTCATGAAGCATGCATATGCCAAAAGTAGTCTAATAGCTTCTAATCTAGCAACAGGAGCAAAAGTTTCATCAAAGTCTATTCCTTCCTCCTGATTATAACCTTTGGCAACTAGTCTAGCTTTGTTTCTTATGACTATTCCATCTTCATCTAGTTTATTTCTATACACCCACTTGGTGCCTATAATTGTAACATTAGGGGGTCTTTTTATTAGAGTCCAAACTTCATTTCTTTCAAATTGGTTTAATTCCTCTTGCATAGCATTCATCCAATTATCATCTTTTTCGGCTTCTTCTAGTGATTTAGGTTCTATTTGTGAAACGAAAGCAAGATAATTACTGGTATTTCTTAGAGAGGATCTTGTCCTTACCCCTTGCGAAGGATCACCAAGGATTAGATCCCTTGAATGACCATGTGCATACCTCCATTCCTTAGGAAGATCTTGATTTCTTGATGGAGGTTGATCTTCTTCATCTTGCTGAATTGTATCTTCTTTGATCTCATCCTCATGTTGTTTGTCTTGTATGGAGAATTCCTTCATTCGGTCTTCAAGTATACCTGCATCACCATCTTCTTCTTTTCTAGAAGAATCTCCGTTAGCTTCATCAAAAACAACATGAATGGATTCTTCAACAACAAGAGTTCTCTTGTTAAAGACCCTGTATGCTCTACTAGATGAGGAATAACCTAAGAAGATCCCCTCATCTGATTTAGCACTAAATTTGCTTAGATTGTCCTTTCCATTATTTAAAATAAAGCATCGACAACCGAAAACATGAAAATAGCTTATATTTGGTTTCTTACCTTTTATTAACTCATAAGGTGTTTTCTTCAAGATGGATCTAACTAATGCACGGTTTAAAATGTGACATGCAGTATTTATTGCTTCAGCCCAAAAATATTTTGGTAGATCCGATTCGCACAACATGGTACGAGCCATATCTGCTAGTGTGCGATTCTTCCTTTCTACCACCCCATTTTGTTGGGGTGTCCTAGGTGCCGAGAAATTGTGATTGATACCATTTTCGTCACAAAACTTTTCAAAGTGCTGATTTTCAAACTCGGTACCATGATCACTCCTAATTGCTTTTAGTTTAAGATTGAGTTCATTCGAAACTCTATTATGAAACTTGATAAAAGCGGGAAAGAACTCATCTTTATGTGCAAAAAATGAAACCCATGTAAAACGTGAAAAATCATCAACAATTACAAGACCAAATTTCTTACCCCCTAGACTAGCAGTTCTAGTGGGTCCAAACAAATCCATGTGGATTAGTTCTAAGGGTTTTGTTGTTGAGACTATGTTTTTAGACTTGAAAGAGCTTCTCGTTTGTTTCCCTAATTGACATGCAGCACAAATTTTGTTCTTTTCAAAATCTATCTTTGGTAGTCCTTTGACTAGATCTTTTGTAATCAATTTAGAAATTAAATCCATGCTAGCATGTCCTAACCTACGATGCCATAACCAACTAGTCTCATTGACTTTGGGACTCATGGCTACAAGACATTAGCCATCCTTCATGGTGAGATCATCAAGATCAACCATGTAAACATTTCCATGCCTATGTCCTGTGAGTATGATCTCATTGTCAATTGGACTACTAATTATGCATAGTGATGATTCAAATGACACTTTAAATCCCTTGTCACAAAATTGACTTATACTCAATAGATTATGTTTTAGTCCATTAACTAATAATACATTGTCAATAAAAGAGGAGGGTGAAATGAAGATTTTACCAACACCAATGATTTGACCTTTAGCATTGTCTCCAAATGTGACTACTCCTCCTTCTTTTGATTTCAAAGTGACGAAGAGACTCTTGTCACCGGTCATATGCCTTGAGCAACCACTATCAAGATACCACATTCTCCTTTTATTCCCGGCTGCAAGGCATACCTGCAAAATGATCATGTGAAGCTCTTAGGTACCCAAGTTTTCTTGGGTCCTTCGTGGTTAGTGTAGTTGGTTCCCTTAGGCACCCATACTTTAGTTATGTTTTTAGCTTTTACAAATGTACTCTTGTTAATTTGGATCTTTCTTTGAATACAAGAGTAGGCTTTATGTCCATTCTTTCCACAATGAAAGCATGTAGGTTTTTCAGTTTTGACATCTTTTGCTTTCACAAAGAAATTCTTTAGATATTTTTGTTGCTTGTTAGTTTTATATCCTAATCCGGCTTTATTAAAAACAGCTCTTTGATTTGAAAGAATAAGATTTAATTTTTCAGAGCTTTGTGTGAATTTTTCAACAATTGGTTTGTACTTATGTACCTCATTCTTAAGATTCAAATTTTCTTTATCTAGTTCTTCCTTATCCTTTTTAAGAGATTCAACATTTTGTGCGAGTGAGGTATTATTATCGAGTAGGGATTTTACTTTTAGATTTAATTCCTTAATTAGTATTTTTGCCTTTTCATTTTCAATGCTAAGTTTTGAATTTTTGATTTCTAGGTCAATAGTGTTAATATTTTTAATGCTCTCCTTTTCAATTAATAGGTTTTCAATATCTTCCTTCAGTTTTTGATTGGAGGCTTTTAATTCTTTATTCTTTGCTCCTAACATACTACAATCACCCATAAGTTCTTGAAAAGCTTCATATAATTCTTCTAAAGTAAAATTTATAGTTGGGTTTTGATATACCTCGTCGTCTTCGAACGCCATGAAGCACAAATTGGCGGTCTCTTCCTTCTCTTCCTCGGAAGATGATGTGTCACTATCATCCCATGTTGCCTTCAATGCCTTCTTCTTCTTCTTTCCAAAATACTTCTTTTGTTGAGGGCATTCGGAACGAATGTGTCCCGGTCTCTTGCAATCATAGCATATGATTGGGTCTCTTTCTTTTTCTTTTTCTTTTTCCCAATCATTTCTCCCTCCAAACTTTTTCCTTGGGAAGGGTTTCTTTTTCCTCATGAATTTTTCAAACTTCCTAACTATCAAACCCAAGTCCTCGTCCTCACTTTCTTCCTCACTCTCACTACTTTCTTCTTCACACACACTCGAAGTAGCCTTGAGTGCAATTGTCTTCTTCTTTGGCAAATCATCTTCATGTTGCTTCATCGTGAGCTCATGCGTCATCAATGAGCCCAAAAGTTGTTCTAGTCCCAAGGTGTTGAGGTCTTTGGCTTCTACGATCGCCGTGACCTTTGCTTCCCATGCTTTCGGCAAAGACCTGAGAATTTTACTTACAAGTTCCGGATTAGTATAAGATTTACCCAAACTCTTTAGACCATTAATTATATCGGTAAAACGTGTAAACATGCATGTGATGGTTTCATTGGGTTCCAGCTTAAACAACTCATATTTGTGAACTAGAATGTTTACTTTGGACTCTTTGACTTGATTTGTACCCTCGTGGGTAACTTCAAGCCTATCCCATATTTTCTTAGCGGAACTACATGTGGAGACTCTATTAAACTCATTTATATCTAGGGAACAAAATAATGAGTTCATGGCTCTAGAATTGAGTTGAGCCATCCTATCATCATTCTCATCCCAATCCTCCTCAGGTTTGGGAACTTGAATGCCATTAACCATGTGTGATGGTTCTTGTGGTCCCTTGACTATAACCCTCCACAAGGCATAGTCTTGTGCTTGAATGAAGATCCTCATTCTAGTTTTCCAATAGGTATAATTTGTCCCATTGAAGAGTGGAGGTCTATTGGTTGCCTGTCCCTCAGCAGGAACATTGTTAAAGGGTGTTCCCATCTAGATCTTTGGCTAAAACGGTTAGGTCTTCAAGAAATACACAGAGCACCCGCTCTGATACCACTTGTTGCCCAGAGATGGTCACCCAAGAGGGGGGGTGAATTGGGTGTTTTAAAACTTTTTGCCTAATTAAAAATAAAACACACAAATGTATGAACTAAAGTAAAGAAAGAGGAATGAGAAAGGTCAATCGCAAACACAAGGTTTTATAGTGGTTCGTTGCTTCCACTGCTCCTACATCCACTCCCCAAAGCACCTTTGGGAATTTCCACTATAATCCAAGATTACAGTCCGGTAGTTTTGCGAGTTCACTACCCAACTCGTTGTTTTACACCGGGCTAACAACAAACCCTATAACCCCCAATTTCACTTAGGCTTGGGACGCCTTTCCCTTGTTCCAAGTCCCTTGACTGGAACAAGCACCACAATGAAAGGTTTTACAAAGGATTGAAAAGCTCTAAATAAGCAAATATGACAATGATAAACAATAGAACCCGGAAGAATCCTTTTGCCGTTGGAAGCATGGGAAATGATGATTCTTCCGATGTGGATCGCGTAGGCTTGAGTATGAGCTTTGAATCCCGAGCGGAAGAGAGTGGTTGAACTTGAAATCACTTGGGAAGCTTGAAAGCACTTGATTTCTTCACTTGAATGCACTCACTCCCTTGAACTTCTCTCTCTTGCTTCTCTCTTAAATGATCTAGCTTTGGGTTGGTGAAGAGTTGTTGAGAAGCACTTAAGAGGTCCCTTTTATAGCCCAAAAAGTAAATATAGCCGTTAGAGATAAAGTAAAAGAGATTTAAAATTCAAACCAAACCTGCAAAAGTTGTCAGTCGCGTCCCAGGCGCTCCGGAGACGTCTCCGCTTCAACGCGAGACGTCTCGGCTGTATAAATTTACTTTTCACTTTGTTTGGGGTCGACTCGGCACTTTACGGGGACGACTCTGGAATTGTATCGTTTGAATCCTTGTTTTTCTGTTTTTCTGAGAGGGTCGTCTCTGTACTTTACGGGAACGTCTCGGCTTGTTTGCACTTTTTGCATGGGGACGACTCCGCTGCCTTGGGGACGACTCCGCTGTTATAACTCCGAAAAACATGTCTTCTGGAATTCTCTGAGAGAGTCGACTCCGCTCTTTCAGGGGACGTCTCCGCTGCCTTATCACCGAAAATGACATCCTCTGGAAAACCCTGAGAGAGCCGACTCCGCTACCTCGGGGACGACTCAGGAAGTCTGCTTTTTACTTGCGGGGACGACTCCGCGTACGGTGGGGACGTCTCGCGCATATCTCTTGAAAACTGCCTTTCTGCCGCCACTGAGAGAGTCGACTCCGCTACTGAGAGAGTCGACTCCGCTATCGCGGGGACGACTCGGCAGGTGCCGGGGACGTCTCCAGACGTGCCAGTTCTTTCTGTTTGTGCCAGAGACGTCTCTGAGACAACCCGGAGACGTCTCGGCTGTCCCTGAACTTTTTCTTTCATCTCAAAAATTCTTCAATAAGTCCTTAAAAAATCATGGGAACTTGCCTAGACATTTCTTAACAATATTCTTAATAAAATACATGAAATCCTCAATTAAATTGTTAACATAAATGGAATTATACTCTAGTGTTTTGTATTCATCAAAATCCATTAGGGGGTCAACAGGTTAGGATTGAAGAGTTCAACTGAGTCATGGTTCACTCAAGTTCTAATTGGATTAGGACTAGTATAGATTGAACCCAATTGATTCATGATTTGGTTAAACCCTAATTGGATTAGGGCTAAACCACATTAGGGGCTCCCAATCCTCATTAGATGAGGATTAGGGCAACACAAGAGGGAGGGGCTCAAGCCCCTCCTCCTTTGCTTCATTGGTGCGGCAACACAAGAGGGGCCGGCGCCCCTCTTGGAAAAAAATCTAGGGCTCCTAACTTGTAGGAGCCCTAGATGCTTTATAAGGAGGTGAAAGGGGGCTGACGCCCTAATGCATGTGATGCTCTCCTCCTTGCAGCCGTGGCCTCCCTCTCCCCTCTCCTTGATTCAGCCGCAAGCAAGAGCAAAAGAAGAAGATGGGTGGCGGCCTCCTCCTCCTCTCTTCCTCCTTCCAACGCAGGGAGAATAAAAGAAGGCTGCAGGCTTCGTTCCGCTTCTCTCTATCCCTCCTTCTTCTTCCTCCTCTCAAGCACAATCAAGGGTTGATTGAAAGAGAGGAAATCAGCCATCAAAAGTTGTCTCTGCAAGGGAGCTAGCACCCCGGGGAGACAAGGAAGCTTTGATCGATTTCTGCTTCGTGTGGATACCCGTAGAGGCCGGGCACTTGAACGGCTTCAAGCGAACTTTCATCCTAAACCACGAACTTTAGTTTGCGGTGATCATCTACCCGCACAAGGTGAAGATCTGATCTTCTAAAGATTTTAAAAGTTTTTAATCCTTATCTATCTACGAACGGTTTTTGAACAACGTTCATGCGATGAACGGTTGATCCCGCACATGCCTCTTCCGCTGCATCTGAATTTTTTTAAAATTTCAGCGGCATGATCGGGGTATTATAACAATGACATGCAAGGTTATACTGGAAAAATATTGAGAGGATCACTAGGCAAAGAGAAGAACTACCTATCAATACATGGAGACAGATGAAAATTAAGCTAAGAGAGAAATACGTCCCATTATCCTACGAACAGAGGTTACTAGATCAATGGCAAAGATTAAATCAAGGAGGAAAAACTGTATCTGAGTACATTGCCAAATTTGATGAGTTCGCTATGAGGTGCAACATAATCGAGTAAGAAGCTGTAACCCTATCTAGGTTTAGAGCTGGTCTTAAGGAGGACATTCAAAGGAAATTGTTCTTAAGAAAAATTCATGATTTAGACCAAGCCTACCAGATTGCCAGAGACTGTGAACGATTCCAGAGGGGACCCATTTTTCGACGACCTGAACCCAATAGGATTAGCAACCATGGAAGCAGGCCAAACCCAAGTCCAAACCCATCAAACAGACCTGTTGCCCAAGGTGACAAGCCAGGAGGGGGGGGGGTGAATTGGTTTTTCTAAATTTTTGCTATCTTACTTTAGTTAATTGATGAGTGAGTGAAATTAGAACAATGCACAATACAAACACACAAGAAGTATAGTGGTTCGGTGCTCTCCTAAGTACCTACGTCCACTCCCCAAGCGACCCCTTGGGAATTCACTATAATCCCTCGGATTACCGTTGGATTGTTTTTCGGGCTCACAATCCAAAAACCTTTACACTTTAGTTTTCCGGGATCACCAATAACCTTTGTTGGTTTTACGGGCTCACCAATGAACCTTCACAATTGGTTTTACGGGTTCACCAATAAACCTACACCGTTAGTTTTGCGGGCTCACCAACAAACCTTTACAAGGTGATTAACAAAAGAAAGAAGAAAGTTGAAGCTCCTAGATGAGCAAATATAATAATTATAAGCTACAAAGAAGAGTTTAGAGAATAGTTATCGCTTGATGAGACTTCTCTCTTCTTTGTCAAGAATGCTTCACTCTTTAAGGATGGATGGAGCTCTTGATATCTCTTGGAATCTGCTCAACCACTTCCTTTCAACTCTTGAATGAAGCACTTGGATGAAGAAGATTAAGGCACTTATCTTTCTTGTGTAAGCTTTAATCTTTTTGCAAAAGGATATTCTTCTCTGATGAATAGTGTTCCTTTAAATAGTTTTCCTCACCCATTGGACATCCCTCATTGGTCAGATTTCAAAAACTAGCCGTTACTTACTGTTTGGAGGTCAAAAAGTACTTCTGCAGAACTAGCCGTTATGCTTTTGCCCGTGCTTGGGTCGACTCAACTTTTACTGGGGTCGACCCAACTTTCACTTGGGTCGACTCATGCAACATTGAGGTCGACCCTCTCAGAAACCACAGAACTTTGTATTTCAGCCATCCTTCACTTGGGTCGACTCAACACTTTTTGGGTCGACTCAAGGTTGGGTTGGGTCGTCTCAAATTTCACTTGGGTCGACCCTCTCAGAGATTCCAGAGAACTGATTTTTGAATGACATAGCCTTTGGGTCGACTCATGTTCTATTGAGGTCGACTCAAGGTTGGGTCGACCCAAGTTCCATTTGGGTCGACCCTCTCAGGGATTCCAGAGACTTGTTTTCTTGAAGCTTGAAGATGGGGTCGACTCAACTTTCACTTGGGTCGACCCAAGTACTGTTCATCCGTGCCATTTTTGCAGAAGTGTGCCAGATGTTTCCTTGATGTGCCGGGGTCGACTCAATCAAGCTTGGGGTCGACTCAATCCATACTTTGCTGCAACTTAAGGTTAGATTTATCCATATAATCAATGAAATAAACTTTAAACAATTTTAAATATATGTCATGGTGGTGCTACATACTTTAAACAATGAAAATTACTATTGTCTACTTAAGAGTACGTTTCACTTGAAACTTTGCCGAATTGGAATTTAGAATTCACTATCCCTTTCCTATCGCAAATTTTATCTCATTATTAATCATTGTATTAATCATCAAAATACCACTATCATCCTCAATCTCCCCCTTTTTGATGATTACAAAATATTGAGTATGATCAAATTGATTCTTATCTTAAAATTAATTTTAGAAGGGCTCAAGTGGCTGAATTTCAGCTTTTCAAATATGAGAGTGAAGTCTCTCCCTATTTCACCAAATGTTGCCAATTTGAACTTACGGTCTTCTCCCCCTTTCTTTTATACTTGGTTAAAGATGACACTTCAAAAATTTGAGATAATGAAAGAGTTTCAGATTATGTATCGAGGTATGAAAGGTATGTACCAAAATCTGAAATTCGATTTAAATTTTAGACTTTAACATTTTCATTGTACAAATTGCTCCTCCTTAAATGTATAGTCTTTCCTATTATAATTTTCAACCTTGTTTGTTAGCTTATTTCTCTTTCCTTGCTTCTCCCCCTTTTTGTTATCATCAAATAGGTGCATGGTAATAGATAAATAGACACAATAATTAATAAACAGTTCAGTTTTATTGATCAAAATGGAACATTGTAGTACATTAATGCCAAAACAAAACAAGTACAATATTCCTCAATCAAGGTACAAAGTACATGATCAATCACACAAAGTACATGATCAATCACAAAATACATATGAGAACTAGAAAAATCCTAGGCACTAATACCAAAAGTGCTAACATCAGCCTAGGGGGTATAGGGCGGCGGAGAACCTCAGATTTCCGCTCGGCTTTACATTGTTCAGTTCCTATTATTATCAATTATTATTATCCCATGTTTCGAATGGAAAGGCCGCTTTTTGTCACTTTATTTTTACCGATTAGCGAAAATGGGATCTAGTCCTCATCCTCCGAGCATATGTGGCGACGGGAGGTCGGGCCTGATGGGACTGAGTCTGGCGTGGAGCTCGGTGAGCTGGATGACTCTGTGCCGAAATCTCTGACTCAGCTGCCTGGGGCACAGATGGTCCATGAACCTCTCTCTCTCCGTAGAGCTCCTACCTGCTCTCTAAGATCGCTAATCTCAGCAGTCATAATATCTAATCTGCTCGTCAATCCATCAATGATAGTCCTCGCCTGAGCTGTCATAAGCTCAGTCATCCTACTCCAAAACTCATCTGTGTATCCCGCGGAAACAGATGACGAAGGTCCAGCCTCTGAAGGTGCTGTAGGATGATCCTCAGGCTCCTCATCCTCAGGGATGGGATCTCCAATCTCTGGTGCATCACCCTCTGGTGCATCACCCTCTGATACAGCATGAATCCCAGCTCCTACACGCACCCACTACCCGTTCACCTTCTCATACCCCATGCGAATAAGGGATCGTGCAGTGTATGTGTCAGTAAATAGTAGATGTCTGGAGATCTCTCCCTCTACTGATATATCATGCTGTTGGAAGATCAGGGTGAGTATCATACCATAAGGCAGGGAGACTCTCGAGTTGCATATGACCTTTCTCATCTGCCTAAGCATCATAGCTGGGAGGTTCAGAGGAATGCCCTGAATAATGTGTTCCATGACGACTAGGTCTCGCTCAGAAATGAGATCAAATCTTCCGCTTTTCGGAAACAAAATCCGACCTATGAAGTTGTGCAACAACCTCATCTCAGCTGAAAGAGAGCTTGTTATTACATTTTCGGAATAGTCGAAATCATCATTCTCAAGAATCAACTGTAGAGCTCTCAACTTATTTTCAGGCTTTTCTGGAATTGCTCCTTCGCAGGAGAGATGAAGCAACTCACTCAAACTTTCTTCGGAAACCCTAACCCTTACTCCTCGGACTTCAGATATAAGCCCTCCCATTCCAGATTTCAGGAAGGCATAGAACTCACGAACCAACCCTGGGTAGATCACCACATCTAGGGAGCAAAGATACTCCCATCCTTGCCTTCGGATCCAATCACCCAACCGGAACCCTTCTTGATCCAAAAACTCGGAGTGGATCCTTCTTCCCGTGGTAACCGGTCTCCCCGCAAATTTTGCAAGTTGGACTGAAGGGGAGGAAGGAGGAGGAGGCTCTACATGTGTCTCACCTTGTGGAGGCACTGTAGAAGGCTCTGTAGCATTTCTATCAACACGGGTGGTCCGTGAAACCCTCCAGGATCGCTTGGCTACGGCTCTTTTGGGTCCCATTTCTTCAAGATTTTGATCTAATGGCTTTGGAAAGCTTCTTTCTATTATTTGGAGATGATTGGAGGAGATTTGAGAGTGGAGAATAGGATTTTTGGAAGAGGACAAAGTAAAAACAGTGCCCTAGATTGCTCACGGGTCCCCCTTTTAACAGTGGGGTCCCGTCGTTGGGTCGACCCTAGATTTTTCTTGGGTCGACTCAACGTTGGGTCGACCCCATTCTGGGTTGGGTCAACCCAAGTTCAGAAATTTTTCCTTCTCTTCCTTTTCCCTTTCAAAAAAAAAATTTTTCTTTCTTCCAATCCTTACAAATTCTTACTAGAACAATGATACATTAGTAAGAAATCTATAGACGACTATTTTGACTAATGTTTCATAGGTTTTTAGAAATAATTCCCTCCTAAGCATGCAAAATCTATCTTCACTCAAAGGTTTTGCGAATATGTCAGCTAATTGTTTGTCGGTACATACATGCTCAATACATATGTTCCCATTTTGCACATGATCTCTAATAAAATGATATCTTATTTCAATGTGTTTGGCTTTAGAGTGCTGAACCGGATTTTTAGTAAAGTTGATGGCACTAGTATTATCACACTTTATAGGAATGTTATCTAGTTTAATTCCATAGTCCTTTAGTTGTTGCTTAAGCCATAATACTTGAGCACAGCAACTGCCGGCGGCTATATATTCGGCTTCAGCCGTTGACAGTGCTACTGAATTCTGCTTTTTGCTAAACCATGATACTAAATTATTTTCTAAAAATTGACATGTTCCACTAGTGCTCTTCCTATCTAATTTGCATCCAGCAAAATCTGCATCAGAGTTGGCAAGCAAATCTAGACAGGAGTCTCTTGAGTACCATAATCCTATGTTTGTAGTTCCTCTCAAATATCTAAGAATTCTTTTAACAGCACTTAAATGTGACTCCTTAGGATCTGATTGGTATCTAGCACATATTCCCACACTGAACACTATGTCTGATCTACTAGCAGTAAGGTAGAGCAAGGATCCAATTAATCCTCTATAAAGCTTCATATCTATACTTTTTTCTTTCTCATCTTTGTCTAGCTTACTAGTGGGATTCATTGGGGTGCCTACTTTCTTGTGATTTTCATTCTCAAACTTCTTTAATATTTTCTTTGTATACTTAGTTTGATGAATGAAGATACCTTCTTTAGTTTGTTTGATTTGTAATCCGAGAAAGAAATTTAGTTCTCCCATCAAACTCATCTCGAATTCTCGTTGCATTAAATTAGCAAACTCTTTGCAAAGATTATCATCTGTGGCACCAAAAATTATGTCATCTACATATATTTGTACCACTAGCAGATTTTTGTCTTTTCTTTTGAGAAAAAGTATTTTATCTACATTTTCTCTACTGAAATCATTATTCAGTAGAAATTTGCTTAGTCGATCATACCAAGCCCTAGGTGCTTGTTTTAATCCATATAATGCCTTATGTAGTCTAAACACATGATTTGGCAATTCATGATTTTCAAAATCAGGAGGTTGCTCTACATATACCTCTTCCTCTATAAAACCGTTTAAGAAGGCACTTTTTACATCCATTTGATACAATTTGAAATCCATGAAACATGCAAAAGCTAGAGGTAATCTAATAGCCTCTAATCTAGCCACGGAAGCAAATGTTTCCTCAAAATCTATCCCTTCTTCTTGATTGTATCCCTTAGCTACAAGTCTAGCTTTATTTCTTATAACTACTCCATTTTCATCTAATTTATTTCTAAAGACCCATTTTGTTCCAATTACAGAGTTATGCGTTGGTCTCTAAGTTAATGTCCATATATTACTTCTTTTGAATTGATTTAATTCTTCTTGCATAGCATTTATCCAATTGGTGTCTTTTTCAGCTTTTTCATAAGTCTTAAGTTCTAACTGTAAAACAAAAGCAAGATAATCATTTAAATTTCTAAGAGAGGATCGAGTTCTTACCCCTTGAGATGGATCACCAATGATTAAGTCTTTAGGGTGTCCATATGTATACCTCCATTCCTTTGCTAAGTCTTGAGATTGTGGTGGCACGCAATCATTTTCCATCTCTTGATTTGGCACGTCATCAAGATTCAATTTTTCAAAGTCAATAATTCCTGCATCATCATCAAGAATACTTTCTCTCCTAGGAGACTCACTATCAGACTCATCAAAAATGATATTAACTGACTCTTCAACTATAAGAATTCTTTTATTGAATACTCTGTATGCCCTGCTAGATGTAGAGTATCCTAAGAAGATACCTTCATCTGACTTGGCATCAAATTTACTTAGATCCTCCTTGCCATTGTTTAAAATAAAACATCTACATCCAAATACTATAAGATACTTAGCAGTTGGTTTCTTATTCTTCCAAAGTTCATAGGGAGTTTTCTTGGTTATTGGTCGTATTAAAACCCGATTTAAAATATGGCAAGCGGTACTTATAGCTTCAGCCCAAAAGTACTTTGGAAGATTTGACTCGCACAACATTGTGCGTGCCATTTCTGCCAAGGTCCTATTTTTTCTTTCAACAACCCCATTTTGTTGAGGCGTTCTAGGTGCTGAAAATTGATGTGAGATACCATTTTCATTACAAAATTCTTCAAAGTGTTGATTTTCAAATTCAGTTTCATGATCACTTCGAATTGCTATTAAGGTGAGCTTCTTTTCATTTATGATATTTTTATAATATTTAAAGAATGCTGAAAATGCTTCATTCTTATGTGTAAGAAATGAAACCCATGTATACCTTGAAAAATCATCTACTATAAGTAGTCCATACTTCTTCCCTCCTAGACTCGCGGTTCTAGTAGGTCCAAATAGATCCATATGTATGAGTTCAAAGGGCCTAGTGGTCGATACTATATTCTTTGATTTAAAGGATGATTTTATTTGCTTTCCTAATGAACATGGTCCACAGATTTTGTCCTTTTCAAAAATCAATTTTGGCACATCTTTTATTAATTCCTTCTTGACTAGTTTTGATATTAAGTCCATACTAGCATGTCCTAGTCTACGATGCCAAAGCCAACTTGTTTCATTTTTCTTTTCTTCATTAGTAATTAAACATAATCCATTTTTCTTGCCTAATTCATGAAGGTCTACCAAGTGAATATTTCTTTGCCTTTGACCTATAAGTACAATGCTATTATCTTTAGGATTTGTGATTATGCAAACTGAGGCTTCAAATGTGACTTTAAACCCTTTATCACAAAATTGACTTATGCTAAGTAAGTTATGTTTCAAACCATTAACTAATAAGACATTTTCTATAAAGATAGATGGAGTAATGAAAATTTTACCCTTTCCAATGATATATCCTTTTCCATTATCTCCATAGGTTACTACTCCATCCTTTTTAGATTCCAAGGTGAGAAATTGTTCTACGTCACCTGTCATGTGTCTTGAATAGCCGCTATCTAGATACCATCGTTTATCTACCTTATTAGCTGCAAGACACCCCTGCAATCAAGATCAAGAATAAGCTTTAGGTACCCAAACTATGTTGGGTCCTTTAGGGTTAGTACTTGATGTTCCTTTTGGAACCCAAACTTTCTTAGATTTAAGCTTATAATTATTACTCAATTTGTTGTAGCTGGACTTTCTATAGTTACATTCATATGCTTTATGTCCTAATTTATTGCAGCAATGACAAGTTATATTTTCATTTTTGGCTTTCACAAATATATTCTTTAAGTATTTTTGTTTCCTATTTGTTTTATATCCTAATCCAGCTTTATCATATACAGCTTTTTGACTATCAAGAATCATATTTAATTTGGTTGAGCTAAGTGTAAACTTGTCTACTAAGGATTTGTATTTTTCAGCGTCTTCTTTTAACTTGACATTTTCAGCAATTAGATTCTTGGTTTCATTTGAGAATCTCCTACTTAATGTTTCATAGTTATTAGATAGTTTCAGCTTATCTTTGATAAGAGATTGATTTTCATCTTTTAGAACTTTAGTTTTGTTGATTAGTTTTTTGCGTTCTTTGATCGGTTATTTCAATTTCAAAAATAAACCACGCAATAGCACGTATCCTGTAGGATAGTGATTACGGGTGTCGGTCCACAGGGATTGAAGAATAAGTTATTTTTTTTTAAAAATAAATCAAAAAGAAGGATTTGCTAACTTGATTTAACTAAATTAAACTATGAGTACGGATTGGAATTTATCAGAGTAAATAGATCTAGGGTTTGGAATCCACCACATAGCATTGCATCAAGGATTGTGTTCTTAATTTTTGTCTTTTGGAGAGGCATGCAATTTTGGCTACAAGCCTTTTAAAATAAAAGCATAAAGAGTGTTAGGAAGATCCATCTTCGGTGTAGCATGAAGTGTCTACCTAAGCATGCTAATCTAGGATGCAGCACACTTAATCTTCCTAGGCATGGATCATCTTAGACTACTTTAGCAAACATGATTAGTAACTAGCATGCTCGAAATTTAAATATCATAAAGAAATATTTTATTGAAAATAAGAATTTAAACAAGCTCCAAAATAATAAAAAAGTAAGAACTACAATTGCCCTGATACATTGCTAGGGCTTCATCCAGCCCTAGACTAGACGTTTAGCCGAGCATGGCTTCCGGACGACCTCCCATCTTCAAATGAAATTGATCACCGCCCATTATTCCCAAACTATCACAAACTCTTCTCTTTCCTCCCCTCTCTCTTCTTTTTTTATTTCTTTCTCTCGGCTTTCTTCTTCTTCTTCTTCACCGAAACAGAGCCTCTCCCCTGTTTCTTTCTTCTCAACCGAGCTCTCCCTCTGCCACCGAACGCCCTCCTTCTTTTATAGTGGATGAATGGCGTCAATGGCGTGGCTGGATCTTGGGAGGGATCCGTGGAGCGTTTGATTGTAATGGCCGAAAATGAAGCCGGCTGATGGATCGACGGGAGGTGGAGGGAAGAAGATGGCCGCGGGATCGATGGGAGGTGCTGATGCGGAGTATCTGGATCTCGGAGAAGCCGGGGACTGAGCTGTAGATGAATGCCGAGCTGGGTTTCCGGCGGTTGGGAGCCGATCACGGCTTGGTGCTAGGGATGAATCTGGACGGAAAGATGTTGCAGATGCTCGGGTGGAGGGCGATTGCTGGGTCGGAGGCGTCACGGGCAGAAGAGGAGGCGGGAGATCCGGTCGCTGGCTGCACCGCGTGGGGCTTGTGGCTGGAACGGAAGGGAGTGATCTGTGAGCCCGGGATGGCGGCTGTGCGGAGGCGGGGATGCAGGCGGATGAAGAGGCGGAGGGATGGCTGGATTACCGGCGTTCACCGCGTGCGGGCTGTTGATGGCCTCATCGCGATGGAGCTTGGAATGGACTGGGGTTGGCACGGGCGGCGGATCGACGCGGGATCGACGGGAGGAAGGTGGACGGCCCTGATGCAAGGAGGGAGGAAGAAGATGAATAGTGGGATTAGTTTTTATATTTTTTTTTTGTAACACTGTTCATGTGAACAGTGTTTTCACGGGACACTGTTCATATGAACAGTGAATCATGGATATTCAATTATTATTATTATTATTATTTTTGTTTTAAAATTATAAATTTTATATGAAGGCAGGTAAGGAATTGGTTGGGAATTGGCTTTGGATTTGAGGTGGGTCATGATCGTTGATTTGCTTGAAATTGTTCTCGAGCCCAATGTTATTTAAATTTAATTCTTGCTGAGCTGCTTCAGATCGAACTCGACCAGACAAGACTAAAAATCGGACCGTGACCTAATAAAAAGGGTTAATCAAACTTTTGCCCCATACATAATTAATTATAACTTTCGATCGAATCAGGACCAAAACCTATTTAATCATAGCCTTAGCTTGATTACAACTCCATCAGGTTACTAAACCGGGTCAACACAATCTCCTCCTTATATGTTTTCATGAAAGATTACAACCAGGAGAGAGACAAGTTCAAAGTCTGTTTTGAGAAAAGAATTATTTACCTCTTACCATATTTTAAATTTATTTCAATGTTTATTCAATTTTATGGTAAAGTATGTATTTATTAGTTTAAGAACATTGATAAGTGCTATGAAAAGATAACTAAATTATAAATTATTCAGCACTTATCACACCCCCAAACCTATGTTTTGCTAGTCCTCGAGCAAAATAAAACTAGAAAAGAAGAATTTTAACTCACTTTCGCAGGCATCGCGGTTATATTTACCATATGTAACAAGGCTTTAAATCCCTAGGTTACCCTAGTGGACGAGTTGTAGTCTCGTGAGGATTTTCAGTGAAGATACCCACAAACTTCAATAAATCATTTATCATATTGTTATTATTAATTTCTTTTCTTTTTTTTTCTTTTTTTTTAAATCAATTGATCTATGAGGTGAAAATCAAATTCCAAATGCATACTAGCTAAGAATTTCGAAAACTCTCTTCTTCTTTTTTTTTTAAATCAAATTTAAGATACATAAATGATAAGAATTTCAAAGCATACATGGTTTTATTTACTAAGTCAGCCCAAATCCTAGGTCAAGATGCAATTCAAGTTGAAGTCATTAAGTTTCCGTTAGGGAGTTGTAAGACTTATTTATACTGGAGTGCTTGGTGAAATCTGGACCGTACACAAGCTAAGGGTTCAGATCAACAAAATATTGCAAAGACTAGTAGTTTCCAAGGATTGGTCGAAAGGACCTGTTCACTGATTCAAAATCATTTTATCTGCAGGATTTCAAGAGTTGTGGATATTTACTTTAGTACCTCACGGGCTTTATCTGTAATATTCCAGTTTACTCGAATTTTTACAACGACGGCTTTCACACTATTGTCTTTTTCAAGGTCAATACAGAGTTTTTTTTTTCTTTTTTTCTTTTTATATATATATTGTGCACTTTTACTCTTGTGGTGATTTTTCCGTGTAACGAGCAATCAGTCGACAACTCTCACACCAGTTGGTATAAGGTGTCGGGCATCAAGACTCCCCTACGGACTTATGCTCAGAGTCCTCATCACAAGCCCACCTGACCTTTGACAATAGGTAGCCCTTTTCGATGTTCCTGACTAAATCCATTATTATTGATGATCTTTTTTTTTTTGGATTAGATAAGTATGATTCATCAGGGTCCAAGGTTGCTACTATACTATCAATATAATGTCGAGCCTAGACCTTAGAAGTGTCGGCCAGTGTGTAGTGAAATTCCGAAGTATTAATTAGCTTACAACTCCCTAAGAGAGACTTAATGAAAAGAACTTAAATTTGTATTACTTCCAACTAGTCATTGGGCTTTTTAGATTTTATGTACCTTGTGTGTTTAGCATTCTCGCATTAATGTATAGAAATGAGTTTTTTTTTTTTAAAAAAATTTTTTTTTATTTTTTTTTAATTATTATTATTTTTTTATAAAAAATGAAAATGAACACATTTTTTTAAAAGATATTTTTATTTTTTTATTTTTTTATTTTTTTTGATAAACCCGACATTATGAAGTGAAAACGAATGCAAGAGATGTAAACAAAACAAAAAATGAAAAAATGAAAAGAAAAAAAAATACTTAAAAATACCCCAAAATGAAAAGAAAAAAAAATACTTAAAAATAACCCCAAACCTAAACCTAACATTGTCCTCAATGTTTAAAGCAATCTAAGAGAATTGGGTTGCCTCCCAACAAGCGCTAAGTTTATTGTCTTCAGCCAGACACAGTGAGGTAGTTTTTGCATCTCCTTCTATGAGGTCAACTATTTTGTCTATCATAAAACACTCAACTTCCCTCGCGGGTTGGTCGGCCGCATTGAACACATTTAATTTTACCTTCATGTTCCCAAATGATATGTTCATTACCCCTGTTCTACAATTGATGCACGCATTGGCTGTTGCTAAAAAGGGGTGCCCAAGGATCACGGGGATTTTTTTTTTATGTTGGGCACATGTTCCATGTCAAGGACGATAAAATCTACTGAAAAATAGAATTTGTCTACCTTGACAAGAACATCTTCAATCATCCCCCTTGGCATCTTCACAGATCGATCAGCCAATTGTAAGGACACCGAGGTAGGTTTTAATTCACCTAACCCAAATTTTTCATAGACTGAATAGGGTAGAAGATTCACACTTGCCCCTAGATCTAAAAGTGCTCGGTCGATGGAGTTATTTCCTATGACACAAGAAATAGTGGGAGCACCAGGGTCTTTGAATTTTGGAGGGGTGTTGTGTTGGAGAATGGAACTTACCTGCTCAGTTAGGAGGACCTTTTTAGGCATATGTGTCCTAGATTTCCGCTTTTGGGTGCAAAGATCTTTGAGAAATTTGTGTTGCCCAAGGTGACAAGCCAAGAGGGGGGGGTGAATTGGTTTCTTTTAAATTTAAACTATCTTACTCAAGTCAAATGGATGGTTAGTAAGCTAAAGCAAATCACAACACAAACAACACAAAGTATAGTGGTTCGGTGCTCTCCTTAGCACCTACGTCCACTCCCCAAGCGACCCCTTGGGAATTCACTATAATCTCGCGGATTACAGTTGGATTGTTTTTCGGGCTCACAATCCAAAAACCTTTGTTGGTTTTACGGGCTCACCAACGAACCTTTACACTTTGGTTTTCCGGGTTCACCAAAAACCTTTGTTGGTTTTACGGGCTCACCAACGAACCTTTACAATTGGTTTTCCGGGTTCACCAATCAACCTACTCCGTTGGTTTTCCGGGCTCACCAACCAACCTTTACAAGTTGTTTAACAAATAAAGAAAGAAGATTTAAACTCCTAAATGAGCAAATGAAACAATATAAACTACAAGGAAGAGTATAGAAAATATTTATCGCTTTGAAGTGGCTTCTCTCTTCTTTGTCAAGGATGCTTCACTCTACAAGGGAGGATGGAGCTCTTGATGACTCTTTGAATCTGCTCAACCCCTTTTTTTGATTCTTGAATGAAGCACTTGGATGAAGAAGATTAGGGCACTTTTGTTTTCTTGTGTACTCTTTGATATCCCTTTCAAAAGTTGTTCTATCTGATGAATAGTGCCACTTTAAATAGTCTCCTACATCCATTGGACAAGCCCCAATGGTTAGAATTCAAAAACTAGCCGTTACTGACTTTGGGAAGGACAAAAAGTACATCTGCAGAACTAGCCGTTATGCTTCAGCCCGTGTTTGGGTCGGCTCAACCTGTCCTTGGGTCGACCCAACTTTCACTTGGGTCGACTCAAACATTCCTTGGGTCGACCCTCTCAGAAAACACAGAAACTTGAAATTCAGCCTTCCTTCCCTTGGGTTGACCCAACCATTCTTTGGGTCGACTCAAAGTTCACTTGGGTCGACTCAACTTCTTCTTGGGTCGACCCTCTCAGTAATTCCAGAGAACCATTTTCTGTCTTCTTTTCTGTCTTGCCTTTGGGTCGACCCTCTCAGGGTTTGGGTCGACTCAAGCTTGGGTCGACTCAACTACTTCTTGGGTCGACCCTCTCAGTGAATCCAGAGAACCATTGTTCTGTCTTGTTTTGTGGATCTTGATGTTTGGGTCGACTCATGCTTTCCTTGGGTCGACCCAACTCACTGTTCATCTGTGCCATTTTTGCAGAAGTGTGCCAAATGATTTCTTGATGTGCCGGGGTCGACCCAATCATCCTTTGGGTCGACTCAATCCACACTTTGCTGCATCTCAAGGTTAGATTCATTCAAATAAATAATGAAATGTATCTATATCAATTTATACAAATATCCTGAGAGTAATAGTCTTATAAATGAAGTATCAATTTAACTTATAACATACTCTAGATAATTGCTTGTTAATCATCAAAATAACACTATCATCCTCAATCTCCCCCTTTTTGATGATTACAAAATAAAGAGTATGAGCCTATTGATACTTGTCTTTAAGATCAGTTTTTGAAAGGGCTTAACTTGCTGAATTTCAGCTTTTCATATATAAGAGTGAAATCTCCCCCTATTTCATTTAAATGTTGTCAATTTGACTTTTTGAATTGCTCCCCCTTTCATTTATAATTCATTAACGATGAAACTTCAAAAATTTGAGATAAAATATGAGTTTCAGGTTATGTATCGGGGTGCGAGAGGTGCGTGCCAAATTCTGAAATTATATGTGCCAAATTCTGAAATTTGATAAAAATTTTTGATTTGATGATTTTCATTGTTACAAATTGCTCCCTCTTAGATGTATAAGCTTTCTTATATGATTTTCAATTTGTTTGCCCAATTATTTCTCTTTTCTTGCATAAGTTCTTATTTCTCTTTCTTTACATAACTTCTTATTTCTTTTTCTTTACTTCTCCTTTCTTTAACTTTCTTTACTTTTGTTCTTATTATTCTTTCTTTACTTACTCTAAAGATATCTTTAGTTCTCTCCTTTTTGTTACTTTATTTACTCTAAACAATATCTTTACTTCTCCCCTAAGATCTTTACTTCTCCTAAAATAAATACTCTTTCTTTACTTCTCCCCCTTTTTGTTATCATCAAAAAGATACATGGGAAAGATGCAATAAATACCAAGCTTCAAACTTCATTGATCAAAATGGGAACATTTTCATACATTCATGCCAAAAACAAAAACAGATACAATGTTCCTGAATCAAAGTTTAAAGATACATGATAAAAGCAAAATACATATGAGAGTTAGATATCTAGCCTAGGCTCTAAACATAGATGCTAAGATCAGCCTAGGGAGACTCTAACGGCTGGGATCTAGTCCTCATCCTCCTAGTGTCGTGACGAGGGGAGGCCGAGCCTGGTGAGACTGTGTCTGGCGTGGAGCACGACGAGCTGGATGACTCTGTGCCGAAATCTCTGACTCAGCAGCCTGGGGCACAGATGGTCCATGGGTCTCTCTCTCTCTTCGGAGTGCTCCTATCTGCTGCCTCAGATCACTGATCTCAGCAGACATGACGTCCAATTGGGCGTCCAATCGGCTCGTCAGCCCGTCAGTGATAGTCCTCGCCTGAGCTGACATGAGCTCAGTCATCCTGCTCCAGAACTCATCCGTATCTCTCGGAGGAACGGATGATGATGGTCCAGCCTCTGAAGGTGCAGTAGGATGATCCATATGCTCCTCATCCTCATCCTCTGGTGCATCTCCCTCTGGTGCCTCACCCTGAATGCCTGCTCCAGTGTGAATCCACTGCCCGTTCACTTTCTCATATCCCATGCGTATGAGTGTCCGTGCAGTGTATGTGTCAGTATGATGCAGACTCTTGGATGCCTCCTCTTCGAGAGCTAAACCGTGCTGTCGAAAAATCAAGGTGAGTATCATACCATAAGGTAGTGATACCCTGGAGTTGCACATCACCTTCCTCATATGTCTCAGTATCATGGCCGAAAGATTTAGGGGAATCCCCTGAATCATACACTCCATCACTGCTAGATCTCGCTCTGTGATGAGATCGAATCTCCCGGTCTTTGGAAATAAGATTCTATTTATTATACTGACCAGTAATCTCATTTCAGCAGTAAGAGAACTAGCTATTACCTTCGCGGAAAAGTCGAAGTTCTCATTTTCCATGATCAACTGTAGAGCTCTCATTTTGTTTTCAGGCTTTTCCGGAGTGGCTCCTACGCAGGGTAGATGAAGTAGCTCACTCAAGCTCTCCTCGGAAACTCGAACTCGAACCCCTCGAACTTCCGAAACAAGCCCTCCCATACCAGTTTTGAGGAAGGCATAGAACTCCTGAACCAATCCGGGGTAGATCATCACGTCTAGGGAGCAAAGATACTCCCAACCTTGCCTTTGGATCCATTCCCTCAACCGAAACCCTTCTTGATCAAAGAACTCGGAATGGATTCTTCTCCCCATTGTAACCGGTCTCCCCGCAAATCTTGCAAGTATCACTGAGGGGGAAGGAGGAGGAGGAGGGGCGTCCGCACGTGCCTCACGTCGTGGAGACACGGTAGATGGCTCCGTAGGTTGCCTTTCCTCCCGTTGGATCCGTGTGACTCTTCCGAATCTCTTGGCTACGGCTCTTTTGGGTCCCATTTCTCTAAGATCTCAAGGTAATCTACTGTTTGGAGGAGTTTGGAGGAGTTTGGAGAGTGGGGATTAGAGTATTCAGAAGAGGACAAGGGCAAACAGTGCCCTAACAATGCTCTCGGGTCCCCTTTTAATAGTGGGGTCCCGACGTTGGGTCGACTCAAGATTTTTCTTGGGTCGACTCAACGTTGGGTCGACCCTATTCTGGGTTGGGTCGACCCAAATGCAGAATTTTTCTTTTCTCTTTCTTTTTGCTTCTAAAACTTTTCTTTGCTTTCAATCCTTATAAATTTTTTCTGGGACAATGATTCATGAGTAAGGAATCTCTAGATAACAATTTTGACTCATGTTTCATGGGATTTTAGAAATTGGAAGAATGTATCATGAGACTACTAGCTCCCTTTTATATTTCTTCAATAAAAAGGATCACATATACCTAATTCCCTCCTTAGCATGCAGAATCTATCTTCACTCAATGGTTTCGTAAATATGTCGGCTAATTGTTTTTCAGTGCATATATGCTCAATACATATATTTCCATTTTGCACATGATCCCTAATAAAATGGTACCTTATTTCTATGTGTTTGGCTTTAGAGTGCTGAACTGGATTTTTAGTAAGATTGATGGCACTAGTATTATCACACTTAATAGGAATATTATCTAGTTTAACTCCATAGTCCTCTAGTTGTTGCTTAAGCCATAATACTTGAGCACAACAACTACCAGCAGCTATATATTCAGCTTCAGCTGTGGACAGTGCCACTGAATTCTGCTTTTTGCTAAACCATGATACTAAGTTATTTCCTAAGAATTGACATGTGCCACTTGTGCTCTTCCTATCTAATTTGCATCCGGCAAAATCAGCATCTAAATACGCAAGCAAATTTAGACAGGAGTCCCTTGAGTACCATAGCCCTATATTGGTAGTTCCTCTTAAATATCTAAGGATTCTCTTAACAGCACTTAAATGTGACTCCTTAGGATCCGATTGGTATCTAGCACATATTCCTACACTAAATACGATGTCGGGTCTACTAGCAGTAAGATAGAGCAAGGATCCAATTAGTCCTCTATAGAGCTTGATATCAATACTCTTTCCTTTTTCATCCTTGTCTAGCTTGCTAGTAGGATTCATTGGAGTGCCTACTCCCTTATGATTTTCATTCCCAAACTTCTTTAGTATTTCCTTTGTATACTTAGTTTGATGAATGAAAATGCCTTCTTTAGTTTGTTTGATTTGTAATCCTAGAAAGAAGCTTAGTTCTCCCATCAAACTCATTTCAAATTCTCCATGCATTAAATCAGCAAATTCTTTGCAAAGAGTATCATTTGTGGCACCAAAGATTATGTCATCTACATATATTTGTACCACTAATAGATTTTTGTCCTTTCTTTTGAGAAATAGAGTTTTATCTACATTTCCTCTACTAAAGTCATTATTAAGCAGAAATTTGCTCAATCGATCATACCAAGCCCTAGGTGCTTGCTTTAATCCATACAAAGCCTTATGTAGTTTAAACACATGATTTGGCAATTCATGATTCTCAAAACCAGGAGGTTGTTCTACATATACTTCCTCCTCAATAAAACCATTTAAGAAAGCACTCTTCACATCCATTTGATATAATTTAAAATCCATGAAACATGCAAATGCTAGAAGTAATCTAATAGCCTCTAATCTAGCTACAGGAGCAAATGTTTCATCAAAATCTATTCCTTCTTCTTGATTGTATCCCTTAGCTACAAGTCTAGCCTTATTTCTTATGACTAATCCATTTTCATCTAATTTATTTCTAAATATCCATTTTGTTCCAATTACTGAGTTATGCTTTGGTCTTTCAATTAATGTCCATACATTACTTCTTTTAAATTGATTCAATTCTTCTTGCATGGCATTTATCCAATTAGTATCTTTTTCAGCTTCTTCATAAGTCTTAGGTTCTAATTGTGAGACAAAAGCAAGATAATCATTTAAATTTCTAAGAGATGATCGAGTTCTTACCCCTTGAGATGGATCACCAATGATTAAGTCTTTAGGGTGTCCATATGCATACCTCCATTCCTTTGGCAAGTTTTGGGATTGAGGTGGCACGCAATCATCTCCCTTATCTTGATTTGGCACGTCATCAATATTCAACTTTTCAAAGTCGATAATTCCTGTATCATCATCAACAATATTTTCTTTCCTAGCAGACTCACTGTCAGACTCATTAAATATAATATTGACTGACTCTTCCACTACTAAAGTTCTTTTATTGAATACTCTGTATGCCCTGCTAGATGTGGAGTATCCTAAGAAGATACCTTCATCTGACTTGGCATCAAATTTACTTAGATCCTCCTTGCCATTGTTTAAGATGAAACATCTACATCCAAAAACTTTAAGATATTTAGCAGTTGGTTTCTTATTCTTCCAGAGTTCATAAGGAGTTTTCTTGGTTATAGGTCGTATTAAAACTCGATTTAGAATATGGCAAGCAGTGCTTATAGCTTCAGCCCAAAAGTACTTTGGAAGATTTGACTCACACAACATTGTGCGTGCCATTTCTACCAATGTCCTATTTTTTCTTTCAACAACCCCATTTTGTTGAGGCGTTCTAGGTGCTGAAAATTGATGTGATATACCATTTTTAGTACAAAATTCTTCAAAGTGTTGATTTTCAAATTCGGTACCATGATCACTTCGAATTGCTACTAAGGTGAGTTTCTTTTCATTTATGATATTATTATATAGTTTCAAGAATTCTGAAAATGCTTCATTCTTATGTGCCAAAAATGAAACCCATGTATATCTTGAAAAATCATCAACAATAACTAGTCCATACTTCTTCCCTCCTAGACTTGTAGTTCTAGTAGGTCCAAATAAATCCATGTGTATGAGTTCAAATGGTCTAGTTGTTGATACTATATTCTTTGATTTGAAAGATGATTTAGTTTGTTTTTCCAATGAACATGGTCCACATATTTTGTCCTTTTCAAAGATCAATTTTGGCACATCTTTTATTAATTCCTTCTTGACTAGTTTTGATATTAATTCCATACTAGCATGTCCTAGTCTTCGATGCCAAAGCCAACTAGTTTCATTTTTCTTTTCTTCATTAGTAATTAAGCATAATCCATTTTTTTTGCCTAACTCATGAAGGTCTACTAAGTAAATATTTCTTTGCCTTTGTCCTACAAGTATAATGCTATTATCTTTAGGATTTGTGATTATGCATACAGATGCTTCAAACGTGACTTTAAACCCTTTATCACAAAATTGACTTATGCTAAGAAGGTTATGTTTCAAACCCTTAACTAATAAGACATTTTCTATGAAAATAGATGGCGTAATGAAAATTTTACCCTTTCCATTGATATGCCCTTTACCATTGTCTCCATAAGTTACTACTCCACCCTTCTTTGATTCCAAGGTGACAAATTGATCTACGTCACCGGTCATGTGTCTTGAACAGCCACTATCTAGATACCATCGTTTTTCCACTTTATCAGCTGTAAGACACACCTGCAATCAAGATCAAGAAGAAACTTTAGGTACCCAAACTAAGTTGGGTCCTTTAGGGTTAGTACTCCATGTTCCTTTTGGAACCCAAACTTTCTTGAATTTAATCTTTTGATTATTACTTACTTTGTTTTGACTGGACTTTCTATAGTTACATTCATATGCTCTATGTCCTAACTTATTGCAGTAATAACAAGTGATATTTTCACTTTTAGCTTTTACAAAAATGTTCTTTAAGAATTTTTGTTTCATATTTGTTCTATATCCTAAGCCAGCCTTATCATATACAGCTTTTTGACTATCAAGAATCATATTTAATTTGGTAGAACTAAGTGTAAATTTATCTACCAAGGATTTATATTTTTCAGCATCTTCTTTTAGCTTGATATTTTCAGCAATTAGATTCTTGGTTTCATTTGCAAGTTTCCTACTTAATGTTTTACAGTTATGAGACAGTTTTAACTTATCTTTAACAAGAGATTGATTTTCTTCTTTTAGAACTTTATTTTTATTAATTAGTTTCTTATGTTCTTCCATGAGTTCTAAGAATGCATCATGTAATTCATCAACAGTAAAATCACAGTCAAGTTCGGAATCTACCTCATCGTCATTGGCCATATGACACATTTGGGCCGTCTCTTGATGATCTTCCTCTTCCGAACTTGATTCCTCACTTTCACTCCAATCAGCCATGAAGTTCTTCTTTTTCAGTTTTCTTGCCATCCATTTCAAATCTGGGCAATCTATCTTATAATGCTCGGGTTTGTTACACTCATAGCAAATGGGAGTTTCTTTTTCCTTTTCTTTGTCCTTACCCTTTTCTTTGCTTGAGTTACCTTTGATGAAGGGTTTCTTTCTATAGAATCTATTCTTACCTCTCATAAATTTTCTAAATTTTCTTCCAAGCATAGCCATCCCTTCTTCATCAATTTCTTCATCATCATCTGAATCTTCCGATTCAGTTTGTTGTTTAGGGATGGTAGTCTTTAGGGCAATGGGCTTTCTTCTCTTGACCTCATCTTCTGAATTTTGCCTCATTGTCAACTCATGGGTCATGAGTGATCCTAGAAGCTCCTCTAATTGCAGTGTGTTGAGGTCCTTAGCTTCTTGAATTGCGGTTACCTTGGCCTCCCAAATTCTTGGTAGAGACCTGAGAATTTTTCGCACCAAATCAGAGTTAGAGTAAGACTTTCCTAAACTCTTAAGCCCATTTATAATGTCAGTAAAACGAGTAAACATATCAGTTATGGACTCAGTAGATTCTATTTTAAACAATTCATACTTGTGTACTAATATGTTTATCTTTGACTCTTTAACTTGATTGGTCCCTTCATGGGTGACCTCAAGTTTGTCCCAAATTTCTTTGGCAGTAGTGCAAGTAGATATTCTATTAAATTCACTTACATCTAATGAACAGTAAAGTGCATTTATAGCTTTTGCATTTAACTGTGCTAATCTTCTATCACTTTCATTCCAATCCATTTCTGGTTTGGGTATGATAGTGCCCTCTATATTAAGTGTGGGTGTGTGAGGTCCTCTAGTGATGATGTACCATAGTTCATAGTCGGAAGCTTGAATGAATATCCTCATCCTAGCTTTCCAGTATGTGTAGTTTATGCCATTAAATAGAGGTGGTCTATTTGTGGATTGCCCCTCACTCATAGAACATCCCACTTAGGTTGTCATGATCTTTAACTCTTGATTGTGAGATCAATGAGTACTATTAGAGCACCTTGCTCTGATACCACTTGTTGCCCAAGGTGACAAGCCAAGAGGGGGGGGGGGGTGAATTGGTTTCTTTTAAATTTAAACTATCTTACTCAAGTCAAATGGATGGTTAGTAAGCTAAAGCAAATCACAACACAAACAACACAAAGTATAGTGGTTCGGTGCTCTTCTTAGCACCTACGTCCACTCCCCAAGCGACCCCTTGGAAATTCACTATAATCTCGCGGATTACAGTTGGATTGTTTTCCGGGCTCACAATCCAAAAACCTTTGTTGGTTTTACGGGCTCACCAACGAACCTTTACACTTTGGTTTTCCGGGTTCACCAAAAACCTTTGTTGGTTTTACGGGCTCACCAACGAACCTTTACAATTGGTTTTTCGGGTTCACCAATCAACCTACTCCGTTGGTTTTTCGGGCTCACTAACCAACCTTTACAAGTTGTTTAACAAATAAAGAAAGAAGATTTAAACTCCTAAATGAGCAAATGAAACAATATAAACTACAAAGAAGAGTATAGAAAATATTTATCGCTTTGAAGTGGCTTCTCTCTTCTTTGTCAAGGATGCTTCACTCTACAAGGGAGGATGGAGCTCTTGATGACTCTTTGAATCTGCTCAACCCCTTTTTTTGATTCTTGAATGAAGCACTTGGATGAAGAAGATTAGGGCACTTTTGTTTTCTTGTGTACTCTTTGATATCCCTTTCAAAAGTTGTTCTATTTGATGAATAGTGCCACTTTAAATAGTCTCCTACATCCATTGGACAAGCCCCAATGGTTAGAATTCAAAAACTAGCCGTTACTGACTTTGGGAAGGACAAAAAGTACATCTGCAGAACTAGCCGTTATGCTTCAGCCCGTGTTTGGGTCGGCTCAACCTGTCCTTGGGTCGACCCAACTTTCACTTGGGTCGACTCAAACATTCCTTGGGTCGACCCTTTCAAAAAATGCAGAAACTTGAAATTCAGCCTTCCTTCCCTTAGGTCGACCCAACCATTCTTTGGGTCGACTCAAGGTTCACTTGGGTCGACTCAACTTCTTCTTGGGTCGACCCTCTCAGTAATTCCAGAGAACCATTTTCTGTCTTCTTTTCTGTCTTGCCTTTGGGTCGACCCTCTCAGGGTTTGGGTCGACTCAAGCTTGGGTCGACTCAACTACTTCTTGGGTCGACCCTCTCAGTGAATCCAGAGAACCATTGTTCTGTCTTGTTTTGAGGATCTTGATGTTTGGGTCGACTCATGCTTTTCTTGGGTCGACCCAACTCACTGTTCATCTGTGCCATTTTTGCAGAAGTGTGCCAAATGATTTCTTGATGTACCGGGGTCGACCCAATCATCCTTTGGGTCGACTCAATCCACACTTTGCTGCATCTCAAGGTTAGATTCATTCAAATAAATAATGAAATGTATCTATATCAATTTATACAAATATCCTGAGAGTAATAGTCTTATAAATGAAGTATCAATTTAACTTATAACATACTCTAGATAATTGCTTGTTAATCATTAAAATAACACTATCATCCTCAATTTGGCATAGGAGGGAACTTGTTTGATGGCATCAAGGAGTGGGAGGTTGATTTTAACTTGTTTGAAGACCTCCATCATCTCTTCTAATGAAGTTCCCTTCTTGCCAAAGGGAGAGGGTGCATTAAGTGCTTCAGAAAATGGGGCCTTTGGGATATGAGTTTTGGCAGAAGGTGGACTAGCTGAAGAAGAAGACGAAGGTTTTAGATTTTTATTTGACACATTTTTATCCTCTTCTTCACCTTCCTTATTGTTGTCCTCCCCAATCTTATTGTCTACTACACGTCCACTCCTTAGGGTAGTCAAAGCATTGGCTTGTTCATGATGAATTGTATTTAGTTGATTTTCTTGAGCCATATATTGTCCCCTAGGATTACTTAATGGTTGGCTTGGAAGCTTTCATTCCTCTCGCTTGTTCAGTGCATTAGCTAGTTGCCCCATCTGGGATTCTAGCTTGGCGATTGATTGCGTGTGAGAATGCACCAATTGTGTAATGGTTTCCAAACCTTGAAGGGCGTTCAACACTTTCTCCTCAAAGGCTGTGTTTCTTTGGGGTGGAGGAGGAGTGTGTTGAAATTGAGTCGAGGGACGGTAAGGATGAATATTTTGTGGGGTTTGAAAATTCTGAGGGTTTGAAAAATTTTGGGAATAGGGTTGGGTAGTATTCGAAGCTTGCTGCTTCCAAGAAAAGTTTGGATGATTTCGCCATCCCGGGTTATATGTATTGGAAAATGGGTCATTACCCGGTCTGGGCTGTGATTGAGCAGCATTGATGTGTTCTTGCACGAGTTCGGGGAATTGGGGCGCTGAGGGGCACTCATGAATAAGGTGGGATGGGCTAGAACAAATAGTACACACTTGTGCTTGGGAAGAGTTCATGTAATGCCCACCTATCATCAGTTGATCAATCTTATGGGACAATGCATCTACCTTGTTAGACAGGTCCATAGAATGACTTATTTCACAAATGGCCCCTTTTTTTTGAAAATTCGGGGGTGCTTGACGAGAATATGAAGCATGGTGGAGGGAGTTTTCATTAAGATTTTCAAATAGTTGCCATGCTTCATGCTCATTTCGAAGCATGAAAGTCCCCCCGCATACAGCATCGATCATCTGACGGTTTTGTTCAGTCAATCCGTCATAGAAACATTGCACTAGCTGCCACTTAGGTATTTGATGATGAGGGCATTTACGGATTAGGTCCCGAAATCTCTTCCAAGTTTCATGAAATTCTTCTCCCTCAGTTTGGGAGAAGCTTGTAATGGCACGTCTAAACTGGTTCGTTCTTCCTATAGGAAAGTATTTTTTAAGGAATTCTTGTTGCATTTGATCCCAAGAACGAATCGAGTTAGCTTCTAAAGAATTCAGCCATTGTTTGGCTCTATCTTTAAGGGAGAAGGGGAATAACCTAAGTTTCAGGACATCATCAGTGAAGTTCTGAATCTTGACAGTGGTGCAAATCTCAAGAAATTCATCTAAATGTTTGTATGGGTCTTCGTTGGTGAGCCCATAAAAAGATGGGAGCATTTGGATCACACTAGACTTTATATCATATTGTACAGCTGCTACCTCAGGTAATCGAATGCAAGATGGGGAAGTATAAATAGTGGGAGTAAAGTACTCACTCAGGAGTTTGGGTTGTTCTTCAGCCATCTTAAAAGGTGGGGATGATCCTAATGTTTTGATCTAAGATCGAATGTTCCTAAGGGTTCGTTCTATTTCAGGGTCAAAAGGTAATAGGTTTCGTACTCTAGAACGACTACCTTGCATACACTAGTGTTGCCCAGATAGACAACCCAAGAGGGGGGGTGAATTGGGTTTTAAAATAATTTGGCTATTAAAACTTTTGAGGATAACTAATTAATGCTTTTGCGAGATGATTAATTAGTTTCTATGTGCGGTGAATGAAATGCGAGAGATAGAGAGAGACAAACAATCACAAACACAATGTTTTATAGTGGTTCGGAGCTAACCCTTGCTCCTACGTCCACTCCCCAAGTCTCACTTGGGAATTCACTATAACCCCTTGGATTACAGCCGGTTGTTTTCCAAGCTCACAACCAAACTTGTTGTTTTACGAGCTCACAACGAACTCGGTCGGTTTTTCCAGGCTCACCGACTAGAACCAACCCGATTGTTTTTCCGGGATCACAATCGAACCCTTACACGTTGGTTTTACACTCGGCTCACCAACCAACCTCAATACCCTTGATTCAATCCCCCGATTGAACCAAGCAAAGACAAGATGGAAGTAAAAAGGAGTAACAGAAAAACAGAGCTTCTCAAAAGCAGATAAATAACAATATAAACAAAAGAGAAGTTAGAAGCCCTCAAACACGTTTGAGTTGGAGTAGAGTAGGGCTTCTTGAACTTCGGGTCTCCTCTTGAATGTCTGGTCGACTTGAATGCAGGAGGAGATCTCTTTCAATGTTGGGAAGAAGTAGGTGGATGCAGTTAATGTTGCTCTTCCCTCTTTTCCGTTGAAAACCAGGTTGCAGAGATTGAAAGCTTGATTACTTTGAGTGAAATAGTTGTTCTCTTCTTTGCTACAGTCTTCTGTGGCTATTTAAGCCATCCCCAATGGAAACTAGCCGTTAGAGACCTTTTTCTGCCCGTTCTGCACACTCTGCACAGCCTGACAATATGTCCGTTGGTGGGTTGGAGTCGACTTGGCTGTAGCGGGAGTCGACTCGGCTGTAGCGGGAGTCGACTCATGCTTTTCTGGAGTCGACTCAGCAACTGTTCCGGATTTGAATTAAAGTCGCCTCTTCGACTGGGAGTCGACTCGACTTGACCCGGAGTCGACTCGCCAACTTCTGGAGCTGACTTGGCATTTTCGGAGTCGGCTCATCCCATGGAGTCTGTGGATCTATTTTTGAACTTGGTCCACTCGAGTCGACTCGACAATCCTGGGAGTCGACTCGGCGCTCAGAGCCCGAACTCTCGATCTACTGTCTTTTGGCTCGTTCAGTCTTGGAGTCGACTCGAACTGTTCCGGAGTCGACTCGGCTCTCAGTTTCCGAAACTTAGTCTTCTGTGTTTTTAGTGAAGCGCTGCCTTGGAGTCGACTCGAGCTGTCTGGGAGTCGACTCGAATCTCAGAGACAGCAAATTGGTCTTCTGTCTTCTTTGGGGTCGCGGTGTCTCGGAGTCGACTCGTGCAATGCGGGAGTCGACTCGAATCTCAGAGTCCGAAAAACGCTCTCTGACTTTTGCCTTGTGTACTGCTGAGAGTCGACTCTCACTATCTTTGGAGTCGACCTGCCAACCATCGGAGTCGACTCGCGTTCCACAAGAGTCGACTCGAATCTCAGGGTCGAAAACCGCTCTCTGACTTTTCTGCCTGTAACTCCTTGGAGTCGACTCATACTTCTCCGGAGTCGACTCGGTAAACATCGGAGTCGACTCGCGCACTTCAGGAGTCGACTCGCTGACAGATTTTAAGTTGATGCTTTCTGTTTGTCTGTCTGTTCTCAGTTGGAGTCGACTCGTAATGGTCAGGAGTTGACTCGAGCCCGTGCTAGTGATCCTGATACGCTTGGAGTCGACTCGTAATACTCTGGAGTCGACTCGAGTCTCAGACTTTGGTTCAAACTGACTTCTTAACTTATCCAAAATATTATGAACCAAGTCTTGAGACACTTAGACAAGATTTTCACTGAAACACTCAATTGAATTCATTAGTAAACAAAAGATATACTCAAATGCTTTGATCTCATCAAAATCAAATAGGGTTATGATCAATCACTCCACAATCTCCCCCTTTTTTATGATGACAAAACTTTGAGTATATGTAAAGTGAATTGCTCAATAAACAAGGAAATAAAATCCATAAATGAATTCATATGTCTGGTAATTTAATATATCCAAGCTTGAAAGGTGTGAAACAATAAATTTTGGAGTTAAAGCTCCCCCTTTCATTTGGAATTATATAAGCCTTCATATCATGCAATCAATTGTTTGGCTTATATATATTTAATGATTTGGCTTTCTTAAAAAATTCAGATTCTCCCCCTCAATTTTGATTCTCTGAATTTCCTTTTAGTATATTGAAGTTTTTGAATTTTAAATTTTGGTATTTAGAGGGAAAATCTGTCAATTTGTTCTTGAGTTGGATTCAGCTAATCTCCGAATATTCCTTGAATAGATTCTGGAGATTACTCCATTAGGAGCTCCAAAAGAGAGATAATGAGCCTCGAGGTAGCAAATCCACTAAGAACAAATTATGTTTTAATTTTTGATTCTCATTTTGATTTCTTTTATGTTGATTCCATTTACATATCTATTCAATATTTCTCCCCCTTTTTGTCATCGTATCAAAAAAAAAGGAGGTAAGCAGAACACACAATCAATCATAGATCAAATTGCACAGAAATGAAGATAAGATGTCTACTCATTGTATTGATGTGTATGTGAATACATTTGAGAATACAATAAGTAAAGCAAAACAGTACATGTCAAAATAAAACACAAAAGCAGCTACGGTCTCCTCGAGGATGTAGCTCCTCCTCTCGAGGATGTGGCTCCCCCTCTCGAGGATGTATCTCCTCCTCTCGAGGATGTGGCTCCCCGAGGCATGCGCTCAACCAGTGCTTGGACCGCATTGGTGACGTTCTCGAGCTGTCGGATAACGGCCTGAATGGCCCTGCTCTGTGTCGTATCGA
Source organism: Phoenix dactylifera (assembly GCF_051530095.1). Taxonomy (NCBI): domain Eukaryota; kingdom Viridiplantae; phylum Streptophyta; class Magnoliopsida; order Arecales; family Arecaceae; genus Phoenix; species Phoenix dactylifera. The sequence goes on along the minus strand of NC_143193.1, from coordinate 31,172,899 downwards.
GCTCGAGGACCGACTTCTGCAGTGCGTCCAGCTTGTCGATGAGCACATTCGACAAGCGCTCGGCCCCCTGGGTAGTGGTGCTCATGTCCTTCCGGATGTCATCGCGCATCTTCCGAGTGATGCCCGTGACCTCACTCATACTGGAGAACTGAGCCTGAATCAAACTCCTCACGTTGTAGATCTCTTTCCGTACATGGGCCGTCCGTCATGTCAGTCACGGCTGTCAAGGAAGGGACCAACATAGAAGATGTGGGTGCAGGAGTGGGAGCTGGCACTGAACCTCGGAGCTCCCGAAGTAGCTCATCTCGCAGGTCTCTAACAATCTCCTGCCGCAACTCCAGGAGCTGCTCAGGAGCGATCCAGACCTCCATAGGTGGTGGAGCTGAGGAGGAAGGTCCGGCTGAGGTGGTAGGAGCAGAAGTGGAGGAAAAGTCAGGATAGTCAGAATCTGGCTCAGGGCTAGGAGAGTGTCTGGAGGTATGTGTGGAGGTGGATGACTTCCTAACCCATGTTCCCTCTACCTTCCGAAACCCCATCCTGTGTAGGGTCTCCGGACGCATGCGATCTGTCCATCGCAATGCGCGAGAGGGTTCCCCCTCAGGAATAGGAATCTCGTACTCCCTAAACAAAAGAGTGAACAACATACCGTAGGGAAGGGTGAGCCTAGGTCTATCTAGTGGCTCACATAGATACCTATAAATGAGTTTGGGGAAGTTGATTGGGGTGTCCTGAAGAATATAAAACATAAGGGCGAGGTCCCTCTCAGAAACAAAATCGAAGCGGCCAGTCTTCGGGAAAATGGACCTAGACAAAATACTCAGGAGGATCCGCACCTCAACAGGAAGTGAGCTAGCGGATACCTCGTCTAAAGGGGACTGAGGAGGATATCCTAGTATGGCCGTAAGGGCCTCAGTCCTGTCCTCGGGGTGTGTGGGAGCCACCCCTACTTGTGGAAGGTGGAGGATGTGGGCAATAAGATCCTCCGTAACGAACAGAGAGACACCGGCTACCGTGCCCTCGATACCCCCATCTCCCCGATGGACGGTACCGTAAAACTCTCTAACTAATCCAGGGTAAGTGGGGAGATCTAATGTAAGGAAATACTCTAAGCCCTAGACACGCAATCTCTCACCTATGGTGAAGCCCTCCCGGGAGAGATAGTCGAAATCGACGTATCTCCCGGTGGAGACCGCCTTCCCGGCGCACGGCCTCGCGGGAACCGCCCTCGGCGGGGAACGAGCCGGAGGTTGTGACCTCGCGGGATCGTGCCGAGCCTTGGAGCGCCTCTCGGGACCGGCCTCGGGTTGGGGCCTCTTCCGGACGACGGCTTTACGAGGCATAGTGACCTAGAATGGGAGGAAAAACCCTAATGGATGGTGAAAAGTCGACGGAAAAAGCTTGGGGACGACCGGGGACGACCTAGGAGTCGGCTCTAGGGCTTGTGAACAGTGGCGGCGGAGAATAGAAATGTTTTGAAAACGATGGAGCTAGGGTTAAAAAGTCGGATTCCGACTGCGAGTCGACTTCTCTGAGTCGCAAGTCGACTCGACCTCGAGTCGACTCCAAAGTATGCGTGAGTCGACTCTCCTTATGCGCCTATTGACCCCGACTCTCCTTATGCGTGAGTCGACTCCTGACTGTGTGCGAGTCGACTCCACCTCTGCTGCCATCGACCTCGAGTCGACTCCCGACTAAGCGCGAGTCGACTCCCCCTTACGAGCCGACTCTGAAACTTACTCGAGTCGTCTCGAACTTTGGCACGCACCTAAAAATCATGCTATGTTCGTGCCGAATGAGGGAAAATCACTAAATTATGATCTGATTTGATGATCATTGAAAAGAAACTCTATTTTAACCACAATCTAATCATCAAAATCAATGAATCTAGTGGAAACTACCACTAGAATGGATCAATCACTCCTAATCCCCTCCTAAGCACACTAAATCTCTCTTCACTTAGGGGTTTTGTAAAAATGTCAGCTAATTGATCATCAGTACAAACAAATTGGAGTGTCACATCACCATTCAGTACATGATCTCTTATGAAGTGATGTCTTATCTCAATATGTTTAGTTCTTGAATGCTGAATTGGATTTTTAGTTAGATTAATGGCACTTGTATTATCACAATTAATGGGTATTTTATCTTGTTTAATGCCATAATCTTCTAATTGTTGTTTGATCCATAAGATTTGAGCACAACAACTCCCGGCTGCAACATATTCAGCTTCAGCAGTAGATAATGCAACCGAGTTTTGTTTCTTGCTAAACCATGATATTAAGTTTTCTCCTAGGAATTGACATGACCCGCTGGTGCTTTTTCTATCAAGTTTACATCCAGCAAAGTCTGAATCTGTATAACCTATTAAGTTCAGGCTAGATTCTTTAGAATACCATAATCCTATATTCTTTGTTCCTATTAGGTATTTAAAGATTCTCTTTACTGCAATTAGATGTGATTCCTTAGGATTAGCCTGATATCTAGCACACATGCAAACACTAAACATGATATCAGGTCTACTTGCAGTAAGATACAATAAAGATCCTATCATACCTCTATATAGTTTCTGATCTACAGATTTACCTGATTCATCTTGGTCTAATTTGCATGATGAGCTCATGGGGGTGCTGATTGATTTGTTTCCCTCCATATCAAACTTCTTGAGCATCTCCTTGATGTATTTGGCTTGATTGATGAATATGCCTCCTTCAGATTGTTTGATTTGAAGTCCAAGGAAGTAATTCAGCTCTCCCATCATGCTCATCTCAAATTCACTCTGCATCAAGTTAGCAAATTCTTCGCAGAGACGATTGTTAGTAGCACCGAAAATAATATCATCAACATAAATCTGTACTAACAACATATCTTTGTTTTTCTTCTTTAGAAACAATGTAGTATCTACATTACCCCTAGAGAACTCATGTTCTAATAGGAATTTGCTAAGCCTCTCATACCATGCTCTAGGTGCTTGTTTTAAACCATAAAGTGCTTTGTTCAATTTATAAACATGATTAGGATATTGATGATTTTCAAAACCAGGAGGTTGTTCTACATATACCTCCTCATTAATATACCCATTTAAAAATGCACTTTTTACATCCATTTGAAATAACTTAAAGTCCTTAGAGCATGCAAAAGCTAGTAAAAGTCTAATTGCTTCAAGTCTAGCTACCGGAGCAAAGGTTTCATCAAAATCTATACCTTCTTCTTGATTATAACCCTTGGCTACTAATCTAGCCTTATTCCTTATTACAGTACCATTTTCATCAAGTTTATTTTTATAAATCCATTTGGTACCTATAATTGAATATTCAGTAGGTCTTTCAACTAGATTCCATACTTTGTTGCTAGTAAATTGGTTTAATTCTTCTTGCATTGCATTTATCCAATTTACATCTTTTTCAGCTTCTTCTATGTGTTTGGGCGCAAAATGAGAAACAAAGGCTAGATGATTATTTAAGTTCCTAAGGGATGCCCTAGTCCTAATAGGTTGAGATGGATCATCTAGAATTAATTCCTTAGGATGCCTGTGAGCATACCTCCAAGCTTTAGTTAGTCCATGATCCACAATAGCCTCTTGGCTTGATGATGCACCTTCAATTAATTTTTGATTATCATCTTGTAATGTCATCTCATCTATCTTTTCTTCAAGAATTTCAGCATCATCATCAAAATTAACTCTCTTGCTAGAAGAGATGTCACTAGAATCATCAAATACAACATGTATAGATTCTTCTATAACTAGGGTTCTTTTATTAAAGACTCTATAGGCTTTGCTAGTTGTAGAGTACCCCAAGAATATAGCCTCATCAGATTTTGAGTCAAATTTTCCTAGATTATCTTTCCCATTATTATGAACAAAACACCTACATCCAAAAACATGAAAGTAGTTTACCTTTGGTTTTCTGTTTTTCCAAAGTTCATAAGGTGTTTTCTTTATAATGGGTCTCAATAAAACTCTATTTAATATATGACAAGAAGTATTAATAGCTTCTCCCCAAAAGTACTTAGGGAGGTTACTTTCACATAACATAGTTCTAGCCATTTCCTCTAGAGTTCTATTTTTCCTCTCCACAACTCCATTTTGTTGTAGTGTTCTAGGTGCAGAAAAATTGTGAGTTATTCCCTTTTTACTACAAAACTCATCAAATAAATGATTTTCAAATTCGGTACCATGGTCACTTCTAATAGCTATTACTGTAGTATCTCTAGCATTGGTTACTTCCTTATGAAACCTTTTAAATACTGAAAAAGCTTGATCTTTATGTGCTAAGAACATAACCCAAGTGTATCTAGAATAATCATCTATAATGACTAGACCATATTTATTTCCACCTAGGCTTGTTGTTCTAGTTGGTCCGAATAGGTCCATGTGTAATAATTCTAGAGGTCTAGAGGTAGAGACACATTTTATGGATTTAAAGGAGTTCCTAGATTGTTTGCCATATTGACAAGCTTCACATATTTTATTCTTTTCAAATCTTAGTTTTGGCAAACCTATCACAGAATCTCTTTTAACTAGTTTAGATATTGTGTCCATGCTTGCATGACCTAACTTACGGTGCCATAACCAACTAGCATCATTGTCCTTAGTTTCATTAACAACTAAGCATGGGTTGTGTTTGGCAAGATCCTCAAGATCTACAACATACACATTCCCACGTCTTATTCCTTTAAAAACTAAACTATTATCATTTGGGTTTGTTATGATGCATAGTGATGGTTTAAACATAACATTATAGCCTCTATCACATAATTGACTAATGCTTAATAAATTATGCTTAAGACCATCAACATATCGAACATTATCAATAAAAGTAGAAGGGGTAATTTGAACTTTACCTATACCAATGATGTGACCTTGGTTATTGTCTCCAAAAGTCATAGCACCTCCCTTCTTAGCTTCAAGGGTGAAGAATTGATCCTTGTCACCCGTCATGTGTCTTGAGCAGCCACTATCCAAATACCAGCAATTTTTGTTGACCTTGGCTGCAAGACACTCCTACATAAGCAAATCATGTAATCTTAGGTACCCAAGTTTTCTTGGGTCCTTCATGGTTAGTCATGTTGGTTCCTTTTGGAACCCATACCCTTTTAATTTTTTCTTTTGTTTTTCCTTTTCTATAATTACACACATTTGCCTTATGTCCTAATTTTCCACAACAAAAACAGGTTATTTTCTTAGTTTTACTTTCTCCTGCTTTAACAAAGAAGTTACTAAGAAGTTTTTGCTTATTTTTAGGTTTATATCCTAAACCTGCTCTATTGAATACTGCACGTTGACTATTAAGTATCATATTTAATTTTTCAGAACTATAAGTAAATTTCTCAACCAAAGGTTTGTATTTTCCAAGTTCTTTAGTTAGAGTTTGTTTTTCCGTTTTTAGAGTATTCAAGTCTTTTATGAGATTTTCGTTTAAGATTTGTTTATTGTTTTTAAGTTCTGAAATTTTCTTAGTTAGTTTTTCATTATCTTTACTTAAGGTGTTAGTTTTTTTAATTAAGAGTTGGTTGCTTGTCTTAAGTTCTAGATTTTCTTTGGTGATACAGTCCTTATCCTTAACTAGTTTATCATATTTATGTATGCAAGTTTGATTAGCTAGTTTTAGCTCTTTATTCTTAATGTTTATAGCCTTATATTCAATCATTAGTTCATTAAATGCATCATAAAGTTCATCAAAAGTAAAATCTAGATGCGTTTCGGATGTTACCTCATTTTCGTTGGCCATGAAGCAGAAATTGGCCTTTTCTTCTTGTTCCTCATCCGATGATGAAGATGATGCGTTGGAGTCCGATAAGGTGGTGACAAGGGCTTTCTTCTTCTTGTACTTGCTGCCCTTCTTAAGTAAGGGACACTCAGCTCTGATGTGTCCCGGCTTCTTGCACTCATAGCATCCAATCCCCTCATTTTCCCTTTCCTTACCTTTATCCTTGCGATAGAAATTTGAGGGGCCTCTCCTTTGATGATAGGACTTCTTGTGGTTGATGAATTTTCTGAACTTGCGCACAAGAAGAGCCTCATCATCATCTCCCTCATGATCTTCTTCTTCACTGCTGCTACTGCAAGACAAATCTTTGTTAGATGATGTGGATTTAAGAGCTATTACCTTTTTCTTATGTGAGAACTCTTCTTCGCTGTGTTGCTTCATGGTTAGCTCGTGAGTCATTAGGGATCCAAGGAGCTCTTCAAGTGGAAGCTTGTTCAAGTCCTTAGCTTCTTGGATTGCCGTCACCTTGGCTTCCCATGACTTTGGTAGACATCGAAGAATCTTCCTGACAAGCTCACTGTTAGTATAGTTTTTGCCAAGGCTTTTTAGGCCATTGACAATGTCAGTGAATCTAGTGAACATGCAAGTGACTGTTTCATTAGAATCCATTTTAAATAGTTCATACTTATGAACCAATATATTTATTTTGGATTCTTTGACTTGATTCGTGCCCTCATGGGTCACTTCAAGTCTATCCCAAATCTCTTTTGCAGAATTGCAAGTAGAGATTCTATTGAATTCATTCCTATCTAGTGCACATTCATTGCTTTAGAATTGAGTTGTGCCTTTCTCATGTCGTGTTCATCCCAATCCTTTTCGAGTTTGGGTACAGTGACCCCCTCTACATAAATGGATGGGATGTATGGCCCATTTGCTACAATGGTCCACATCTCATAGTCTTGGGCTTGGATGAATATTCTCATCCTAGCCTTCCAATATGAGTAGTCAGATCCATTAAAGAATGGGGGTCTTTGGGTGGACTGACCCTCAATGTGGGAAGATCCAAATGGGGTTGTCATTTTGATCTTTGACTCTTAGGGTAGAAGAGTTTAGGCTCTGATACCACTTGTTGCCCAGATAGACAACCCAAGAGGGGGGGTGAATTGGGTTTTAAAATAATTTGGATATTAAAACTTTTGAGGATAACTAATTAATGCTTTTGCGAGATGATTAATTAGTTTCTATGTGCGGTGAATGAAATGCGAGAGATAGAGAGAGACAAACAATCACAAACACAATGTTTTATAGTGGTTCGGAGCTAACCCTTGCTCCTACGTCCACTCCCCAAGTCTCACTTGGGAATTCACTATAACCCTTTGGATTACAGCCGGTTGTTTTCCAAGCTCACAACCAAACTTGTTGTTTTACGAGCTCACAACGAACTCGGTCGGTTTTCCCAGGCTCACCGACTAGAACCAACCCGATTGTTTTTCCGGGATCACAATCGAACCCTTACACGTTGGTTTTACACTCGGCTCACCACCAACCTCAATACCCTTGATTCAATCCCCCGATTGAACCAAGCAAAGACAAGATGGAAGTAAAAAGGAGTAACAGAAAAACAGAGCTTCTCAAAAGCAGATAAATAACAATATAAACAAAAGAGAAGTTAGAAGCCCTCAAACACGTTTGAGTTGGAGTAGAGTAGGGCTTCTTGAACTTCGGGTCTCCTCTTGAATGTCTGGTCGACTTGAATGCAGGAGGAGATCTCTTTCAATGTTGGGAAGAAGTAGGTGGATGCAGTTAATGTTGCTCTTCCCTCTTTTCCGTTGAAAACCAGGTTGCAGAGATTGAAAGCTTGATTACTTTGAGTGGAATAGTTGTTCTCTTCTTTGCTACAGTCTTCTGTGGCTATTTAAGCCATCCCCCACGGAAACTAGCCGTTAGAGACCTTTTTCTGCCCGTTCTGCACACTCTGCACAGCCTGACAATATGTCCATTGGTGGGTTGGAGTCGACTCGCGTGATCAGGAGTCGACTCGGCTGTAGCGGGAGTCGACTCATGCTTTTCTGGAGTCGACTCGGCAACTGTTCCGGATTTGAATTAAAGTCGCCTCTTCGACTGGGAGTCGACTCGACTTGACCCGGAGTCGACTCGCCAACTTCTGGAGCTGACTTGGCATTTTCGGAGTCGGCTCATCCCATGGAGTCCGTGGATCTATTTTTGAACTTGGTCCACTCGAGTCGACTCGACAATCCTGGGAGTCGACTCGGCGCTCAGAGCCCGAACTCTCGATCTACTGTCTTTTGGCTCGTTCAGTCTTGGAGTCGACTCGAACTGTTCCGGAGTCGACTCGGCTCTCAGTTTCCGAAACTTAGTCTTCTGTGTTTTTAGTGAAGCGCTGCCTTGGAGTCGACTCGAGCTGTCTGGGAGTCGACTCGAATCTCAGAGACAGCAAATTGGTCTTCTGTCTTCTTTGAGGTCGCGGTGTCTCGGAGTCGACTCGTGCAATGCGGGAGTCGACTCGAATCTCAGGGTTGAAAACCGCTCTCTGACTTTTCTGCCTGTAACTCCTTGGAGTCGACTCATACTTCTCCGAAGTCGACTCGGTAAACATCGGAGTCGACTCGCGCACTTCAGGAGTCGACTCGCTGACAGATTTTGAGTTGATGCTTTCTGTTTGTCTGTCTGTTCTCAGTTGGAGTCGACTCGTAATGGTCAGGAGTCGACTCGAGCCCGTGCCAGTGATCCTGATACGCTTGGAGTCGACTCGTAATACTCTGGAGTCGACTCGAGTCTCAGACTTTGGTTCAAACTGACTTTTTAACTTATCCAAAATATTATGAACCAAGTCTTGAGACACTTAGACAAGATTTTCACTGAAACACTCAATTGAATTCATTAGTAAACAAAAGATATACTCAAATGCTTTGATCTCATCAAAATCAAATAGGGTTATGATCAATCACTCCACAACTAGTCCTCAATCAATCAAGCATGCAATAAAAGAGAAAAGCATATCAATCCTAGTCTTTGTCCTAAAATCACTAGACAGCTCCTAACTGGTTTGAAGAGGGCACCTAAGCCTCCAATCCGGTCTAATGAACCGAGTTGACCAGGTAAGCTCCCAGGTAAGTGGAGGGGTCACGATGCATTCGCAAAGGTCCCACTTAAAATCCACTTGCCTCGAACAGATGAACTGTCTCCCTTATAGGGACAAAGCTTGCCTAGACATCAACTAAGCCACAGAGCAAAATTGGTGCAACTTTCGGTGATCTTCGTCCTATTGAGCTCGAATGTCCCTAGGAGCCAACGTCTAATTGATTTTAATTAAAGTGACAATATGTGAGATTGAGTTCACCTAAGTTGGGCAAGAATCCGGTGATGAAATCCGGCTCTTATCTTGTTGGGGTGATTGCCCTTACTATGTGCGGATTAATTTGTGTATGTGTATCAAGCATACATTCACACTTTTGCTAAAATTAAAATCAAACAATCACCACAAAATTTCAAGCTAATAATTAATTTAAATAAGAAAGGTTTAGAGGTTACCAAAGGAAATTTCCCCAGCAATTTAAAAATTTTTTTTTAGCAAACCTCCAAAGCATTCCTTTTTGATAGCCCAGATCTCCTCTTCGATTCCTGATCAAATAAAACCAAAAGAAAAATTAAAAAAAAATTAGTAGAAGAGAAAAAAAGATAAGAAAAGTAACAATAATAGAAAATAATTTTTTTAAGAAATTTTTTTTTAATTTTAAAAAAAAAAATTTTTTAGTAAGAAAAATAACTATGCTAGCAATCCCCGGCAACGGCGCCAAAAATTGATCGGTTATTTCAATTTCAAAAATAAACCACGCAATAGCACGTATCCTGTAGGATAGTGATTACGGGTGTCGGTCCACAGAGATTGAAGAATAAGTTATTTTTCTTTTAAAAATAAATCAAAAAGAAGGATTTGCTAACTTGATTTAACTAAATTAAACTATGAGTACGGATTGGAATTTATCAGAGTAAATAGATCTAGGGTTTGGAATCCACCACATAGCATTGCATCAAGGATTGTGTTCTTAATTTTTGTCTTTTGGAGAGGCATGCAATTTTGGCTACAAGCCTTTTAAAATAAAAGCATAAAGAGTGTTAGGAAGATCCATCTTCGGTGTAGCATGAAGTGTCTACCTAAGTATGCTAATCTAGGATGCAGCACACTTCATCTTCCTAGGCATGGATCATCTTAGACTACTTTAGCAAACATGATTAGTAACTAGCATGCTCGAAATTTAAATATCATAAAGAAATATTTCATTGAAAATAAGAATTTAAACAAGCTCCAAAATAATAAAAAAGTAAGAACTACAATTGCCCTGATACATTGCTAGGGCTTCATCCAGCCCTAGACTAGACGTTTAGCCGAGCATGGCTTCCGGACGACCTCCCATCTTCAAATGAAATTGATCACCGCCCATTATTCCCAAACTATCACAAACTCTTCTCTTTCCTCCCCTCTCTCTTCTTTTTTTATTTCTTTCTCTCGGCTTTCTTCTTCTTCTTCTTCACCGAAACAGAACCTCTCCCCTGTTTCTTTCTTCTCAACCGAGCTCTCCCTCTGCCACCGAACGCCCTCCTTCTTTTATAGTGGATGAATGGCGTCAATGGCGTGGCTGGATCTTGGGAGGGATCCGTGGAGCGTTTGATTGTAATGGCCGAAAATGAAGCCGGCTGATGGATCGACGGGAGGTGGAGGGAAGAAGATGGCCGCGGGATCGATGGGAGGTGCTGATGCGGAGTATCTGGATCTCGGAGAAGCCGGGGACTGAGCTGTAGATGAATGCCGAGCTGGGTTTCCGGCGGTTGGGAGCCGATCACGGCTTGGTGCTAGGGATGAATCCGGACGGAAAGATGTTGCAGATGCTCGGGTGGAGGGCGATTGCTGGGTCGGAGGCGTCACGGGCGGAAGAGGAGGCGGGAGATCCGGTCGCTGGCTGCACCGCGTGGGGCTTGTGGCTGGAACGGAAGGGAGTGATCTGTGAGCCCGGGATGGCGGCTGTGCGGAGGCGGGGATGCAGGCGGATGAAGAGGCGGAGGGATGGCTGGATTACCGGCGTTCACCGCGTGCGGGCTGTTGATGGCCTCATCGCGATGGAGCTTGGAATGGGCTGGGGTTGGCACGGGCGGCGGATCGACGCGGGATCGACGGGAGGAAGGTGGACGGCCCTGATGCAAGGAGGGAGGAAGAAGATGAATAGTGGGATTAGTTTTTATATTTTTTTTTTGTAACACTGTTCATATGAACAGTGTTTTCACGGGACACTGTTCATATGAACAGTGAATCATGGATATTCAATTATTATTATTATTATTATTTTTGTTTTAAAATTATAAATTTTATATGAAGGCAGGTAAGGAATTGGTTGGAAATTGGCTTTGGATTTGAGGTGGGTCATGATCGTTGATTTGCTTGAAATTGTTCTCGAGCCCAATGTTATTTAAATTTAATTCTTGCTGAGCTGCTTCAGATCGAACTCGACCAGACAAGACTAAAAACCGGACCGTGACCTAATAAAAAGGGTAAATCAAACTTTTGCCCCATACATAATTAATTATAACTTTCGATCGAATCAGGACCAAAACCTATTTAATCATAGCCTTAGCTTGATTACAACTCCATCAGGTTACTAAACCGGGTCAACACAATCTCCTCCTTATATGTTTTCATGAAAGATTACAACCAGAAGAGAGACAAGTTCAAAGTCTGTTTTGAGAAAAGAATTATTTACCTCTTACCATATTTTAAATTTATTTTAATGTTTATTCAATTTTATGGTAAAGTATGTATTTATTAGTTTAAGAACATTGATAAGTGCTATGAAAAGATAACTAAATTATAAATTATTCAGCACTTATCATTCTTCCATGAGTTCTAAAAATGCATCATGTAATTCATCAACAGTAAAATCACATTCAAGTTCAGAATCTACCTCATCGTCATTAGCCATATGGCAGATTTGAGCCGTCTCTTGTTAATCTTCCTCTTCCGAACTTGACGCCCTCACTTTCACTCCATTGAGCCATGAAGTTCTTCTTTTTAAGTTTTCGTGCCATCCACTTCAATTCCGGACAATCTATCTTGAAATGCCCGAGCTTGTTACACTCATAGCAAATTGGCGTTTCCTTTTCTTTTTCCTTGTCCTTACCCTTTTCTTTGCTTGAACTACCTTTGAAGAAGGGCTTCTTTTTATGAAGTTTCTTCTTTCCTCTCATAAATTTTCTGAATTTTCTTCCAAGCATAGCCATTCCTTCTTCATCAAATTCCTCATCATCATCAGATTCTTCCGATTCAGTTTTCTGTTTTGGAGTGGTAGTCTTTAATGCAATGGTCTTTCTTTTCTTGACTTCATCTTCTGAATTTTGCCTCATGATCAACTCATGGGTCATGAGTGATCCTAGAAGTTCCTCCAATTGCAGTGTATTGAGGTCCTTTGCTTCCTGAATTGCTGTTACCTCGGCCTTCCAAACTCTTATTAGAGACCTGAGAATTTTTCGCACCAATTCAGAGTTAGTGTAAGACTTTCCTAAACTCTTTAGCCCATTTATGATTTCTGTGAAACGAGTAAACATTTCAGTTATGGACTCAGTGGATTCCATTTTAAACAACTCATACTTATGTACTAATATGTTTATTTTTGACTCCTTAACTTGATTAGTTCCTTCATGTGTGACCTCAAGTTTATTCCAAATTTCTTTTGCGGAGATGCATGTAGATATTCTATTGAATTCACTTACATCTAGTGAACAGTAAAGTACATTAATCGCTTTAGCATTTAGTTGTGCTAGTCTTCTATCACTTTCATTCCAATCCATTTCTGGTTTGGGTATGATAGTGCCCTCTACACTAATTGTGGGTGTGTGAGGTCCTCTAGTTATAATATACCACAATTCATAGTCTAGAGCTTGAATGAATATCCTCATCCTAGCTTTCCAGTATGTGTAATTAGTGCCATTAAATAAAAGAGGTCTATTTGTGGATTGCCCCTCACTCATAGAACATCCCATTTGGGTTGTCATGATCTTTGTCTCTTGATTGTGAGATCAACAAATACTATATGAGCACCTCGCTCTGATACCACTTGTTGCCCAAGGTGACAAGCCAAGAGGGGGGGAGGGGGGTGAATTGGTTTTTCTAAATTTTTACTATCTTACTTTAGTTAATTGATGAGTGAGTGAAATTAGAACAATGCACAATACAAACACACAAGAAGTATAGTGGTTCGGTGCTCTTCTAAGCACCTACGTCCACTCCCCAAGCGACCCCTTGGAAATTCACTATAATTCCTCGGATTATAGTTGGATTGTTTTTCGGGCTCGCAATCCAAAAATCTTTACACTTTGGTTTTCCGGGATTACCAATAATCTTTGTTGATTTTACGGGCTCACCAACGAACCTTCACAATTGATTTTACGGGTCACCAATAAACCTACACCGTTGGTTTTGCGGGCTCACCAACAAACCTTTACAAGATGATTAACAAAAGAAAGAAGAAAGTTGAAGCTCCTAGATGAGCAAATATAATAATTATAAGCTACAAAGAAGAGTTTAGAGAATAGTTATCGTTTGATGAGACTTCTCTCTTCTTTGTCAAGAATGCTTCACTCTTTAAGGATGGATGGAGCTCTTGATATCTCTTGGAATCTGCTCAACCACTTTCTTTCAACTCTTGAATGAAGCACTTGGATGAAGAAGATTAGGGCACTTGTCTTTCTTGTGTAAGCTTTGATCTTTTTGCAAAAGGATATTCTTCTCTGATGAATAGTGTCCCTTTAAATAGTTTTCCTCACCCATTGGACATCCCTTATTGGTCAGATTTCAAAAACTAACCGTTACTTACTGTTTGGAGGTCAAAAAGTACTTCTGCAGAACTAGCCGTTATGCTTCTGCCCGTGCTTGGGTCGACTCAACTTTTACTGGGGTCGACCCAACTTTCACTTGGGTCGACTCATGCAACATTGGGGTCGACCCTCTCAGGAACCACAGAACCTTGTGTTTCAGCCTTCCTTCACTTGGGTCGACTCAACACTTTTTGGGTCGACTCAAGGTTGGGTTGGGTCGACTCAAATTTCACTTGGGTCGACCCTCTTAGAGATTTCAGAGAACTGATTTTTGAATGACATAGCTTTTGGGTCGACTCATGTTCTGTTGGGGTCGACTCAAGGTTGGGTCGACTCAAGTTCCATTTGGGTCGACCCTCTCAGGGATTCCAGAGACTTGTTTTCTTGAAGCTTGAAGATGGGGTCGACTCAACTTTCACTTGGGTCGACCCAAGTACTGTTCATCCGTGCCATTTTTGCAGAAGTGTGCCAGATGTTTTCTTAATGTGCCGGGGTCGACTCAATCAAGCTTGGGGTCGACTCAATCCATACTTTGCTGCAACTTAAGGTTAGATTTATCCATATAATCAATGAAATAAACTTTAAACAATTTTGAATATATGTCATGGTGGTGCTACATACTCTAAACAATGAAAATTACTATTGTCCACTTAAGAGTACGTTTCACTTGAAACTTTGCCGAATTGGAATTTAGAATTCACTATCCCTTTCCTATCACAAATTTTATCTCATTATTAATCATTGTATTAATCATCAAAATACCACTATCATCCTCAAGACCCAATCCTATCACTTCACAGGCTCATAGGGACGACAAAGGAAAGGCCCCCGAAGGTAGAAAGAAAAACAATGTCCCTTGTTTTAGGTGTCATAAAATGGGACATTATGCAAGCCAACGCCCCACTAGAGCGTTACACATAGGAGAAGTGTAAGAAGAAGATCCTGAGATCCTAGAGAATGATGGAGAAGAAGTCTACGAAGCAGAGACCAATTTAGTAGATGAATATGAAGAAGAGGAAGAAATCATTGAGACGTTTGAATTTCTAGGAGTTGTGAGATATATATTGACCCAGGCTAAAGAACAAGAAGATTGGCGTAGGACCAACATCTTACAAACCTTTATCAAAATAGAAGGAAAAGCCTGCAAAATCATCTTAGATAGTGGAGGCTGTGTCAATGCCATATCAACCAACACCATCAAGAGTTTAGGGTTGCCTACTGTACCCCATCCCAATCCCTATAAGGTATCTTGGATAAATTCGACCTCAATACCCATTAAACTTAGATGCCAAGTCCAGATACAATTCCAATCCTATCAGGAGAAGGTATTGAGGATGATAGTGGTATTTTGATGATTATCACAACCATTAAGGGAATATCTAATTAAAAAATTACTAGGAAATATGATATATCATTACTAAGTTCGTCACCCACGGTACATTAGAAGAATGAGATCAAGATGTACTTCAATGATTACCAATGAGATAAAATTTGCGATAGATAAGGGATAGTGAATTCTAAATTCTAATTCGGCAAAGTTTCAAGTGAAACATACTCCTAAGGGGACAATAGTAATTTTCATTGTTTAGAGTATGTAGCACCACCATGATATATATTCAAAATTGCTTGAAGTATATTTCATTGATTATATGGATGAATCTAACCTTAAGTTGCAGCAAAGTGTGGAATGAGTCGACCCCAAGATGGATGGAGTCGACCCCGGCACATCAAGGAACCATCGGGCACATTTCTGCAAAAATGGCACGGATGAATAGTACTTGGGTCGACCCAAGTGAAAGTTGAGTCGATCCCATCTTCAAGCCTCAAGAAAATAAGTTTCTAGAATCCCTGAGAGGGTCGACCCCAATGTAACTTGAGTCGACCCCACCTTGAGTCGACCCCAACTGAACATGAGTCGACCCCAAGGCTGTGTCATTCAAAAACTGGGTCTCTGGAATCCCTGAGAGGGTCGACCCCAATGGAACTTGAGTCGACCCCACTGCACCTTGAGTCGACCCAAAAAGAGTTGAGTCGACCCGAGTGAAAAACGGCTGAAATATAAGGTTCTGTGTTTTCTGAGAGGGCCGACCCCAATGTAGCATGAGTCGACCCCAGTAAAAGTTTGGGTCGACCCCAATGAAAGTTGAGTCAACCCCAAGTCTGATGAACAGTGGTTTGAGTCGACCCCAGAAAAGTTTGGGTCGACCCCAGCACGGGTAGAAGTATAACGGCTAGTTCTGCAGAAGTACTTTTAGTCCTTCCAACAGTAAGTAACGGCTAGTTTTTGAAATCTAACCAATGGGGGGTGTCCAATGGGTGAGGAAAACTATTTAAAGTGACACTATTCATCAGAGAAAGTATTCTTTTGCAAAATATCAAGGCTTACACAAGAAAGACAAGAGCCCTAATTTTCTTCATCCAAGTGCTTCATTCAAAGAGTCAAAAGAAAGTGGTTGAGCAGATTCCAAGAGACATTAAGAGCTCCATCCATCCTTGAAGAGTGAAGCATTCTTGACAAAGAAGAGAGAAGTCTCATCAAGCGATAACTATATTCTAAACTCTTCTTTGTAGCTTATAATTGTTATATTTGCTCATCTAGGAGTTTCAACTTTATTCTTCTTTTTAATCACCTTGTAAAGGTTTGTTGGTGAGCCCGTAAAACCAACGGTGTAGGTTTATTGGTGAACCCGTAAAACCAATTGTGAAGGTTCGTTGGTGAGCCCGTAAAACCAACATAGGTTTTTGGTGATCCCGAAAAACCAAAGTGTAAAGATTTTTGGATTGTGAGCCCGGAAAACAATCCAACTATAATCCACGGGATTATAGTGAATTTCCAAGAGGTCACTTGGGGAGTGGACATAGGTGCTTAGGAGAGCACCGAACCACTATACTTCTTGTGTGTTTGCATTGTGTATTGTCTTAACTTCACTAACTCATCGATTGACTCAATTAAGATAGTAAAAAAATTTAGAGAAACCAATTCACCCCTCTCTCTTGGCTTATCAGCTTGGGCAACAGGTATGGTGTGATGTCCTTCCTATGGGAGTAAGTAGCATTATCCTAGGCAGACCATGGCTATACGATCATGATACTACCCTATTTGGACGATCAAATTCGTGTTCCTTCAATCATAATGGAAAGGTAATTGTAGTTCACCCTACCCCACCTAAGGACAACGTTAAGAGGGGAGCTAGTAGTAGTCTGAAGAAAAAGAAATCTGGATTGAACCTAATCAATGCTAAGGAATTAGAGCAAGAGATCAATGAAGGTTCACCCATTTGGATGTTGACTGTTAAGGAGACCCAGGACCAAACCTAGTAGCACACCCTCAAGAAGTGGTTGAAATCTTAGAGAAGTTCAAAGATGTATTTCCTAAAGATCTTCCTGACAACCTACCACCTTTAAGGGACATTCAGCATGCCATAGACCTAGTTCCAGGAGCCACCTTGCCCAATCTACCCCATTATAGGATGAATCCTTCAGAGCACCAAGAATTGCAAAAGCAAGTTGGCGAGTTACTTAGGAAAGGATTCATTAGGGAGAGTTTAAGTCCTTGTGCAGTACCTGCCCTTCTGATCCCAAAGAAAGATGGCACTTGGAAAATGTGTGTAGATAGTCGTGCCATCAATAAGATTACCGTCAAATACTGTTTTCCTATTCCCCGTCTAGACGACATGTTAGATATGATGGCCGGAGCCACAGTATTCTTCAAAATCGATCTTAAGATGGGTTATCATCAAGTAAGAATTAGGCCGGGGGATGAATGGAAAACCGCCTTTAAGACTAAAGACGACTTATTTGAATGGGTAGTGATGCCTTTCGGTTTATCCAACGCACCTAGTACCTTTATGAGGATCATGACCCAAGTTTTAAGGACATTCATTGGAAAGTTTGTAATAGTCTATTTTGATGACATTCTCATATATAGCAAGACAAAAGATGACCACTTGAAAAACGTTGCCCAAATAGTAGCCCGATGTCGAACCTGCACCACAGCAAAGCAACAACGACAAAACACCGGTCTATACACTCCCCTACCAGTCCCCGAATGCCCTTGGCAAGATATTAGCATGGACTTTGTGTTAGGATTACCCAAAACCCTGAGAAAACATGATTCAGTATATGTCGTAGTAGACCGATTCCCCAAAATGGCACACTTCATACCTTGTTCCCAGACTTATGATGCCTCAAAAATAGCTAAACCTTTTCTAAATGAAGTGGTTAGACTACATGGTTTACCTAAGACCATCATATCAGATAGAGACGTTAAATTCACTAGCTATTTCTGGAAGACCCTTTAGCATATGCTAGGAACCAAACTCAAATTCTCCACTGCCTACCACCCTCAAACTGATGGTCAAACCGAAGTCGTTAATCGGAGTCTAGGAAACTTATTGAGATGCCTTGTCGGTGACAACCTAGGAAATTGGGATCTCCTATTATCACGCGCTAAATTCGCTTATAACAGCTTAGTCAATAGATCCACAGAAAAGAGTCCTTTTGAGATTGTCCATGGATATAAACCTAGGAAACCTATAGATCTTATTCCATTACCATCACATGCACGAGTCTTAGAGACAGCAGAATCATATGCACAACTTGTCAGGGATTTACATAAGGAAATTAGTAAGAAAATTGACATGAGTAACAAAGCTTATGCGCAAGCAGCTAATCGTCACAAACGAGCTAAGGAATTCATTGAAGGAGACTATGTAATGATTAGACTAAAACCTAAAAGGTTTCCCCCGGGAACTATGAAAAAATTGCATGCCCGCAGTGCTGGTCCATTTAGGATATTAAAGAAAATCGAACCTAACGCTTATGTGGTTGACTTACCCCTTGATTTTGGTATTAGCTCGACTTTCAACATCTCAGACCTTATAGAGTATAAGGGACCAACATTGACACCTAGCGAGCCTTTTGATCATGCTCCCATTGAGAGTGAACCCACACCTGAGTGCCCTCCAGCCACATTTCCAGAATCGAGAGATAGGGTTGAACATGTTTTGGATGATCAAGCTATCACCACTCGGAACAAAGGGTACCAACGCTATTTGGTTCACTGGGAGGGTCGACCAAAATCTGATGATTCATGGATTACTCGAGAGGACCTACAGAGACTCAACCCAGATCTCCTAGAAAAGTACCACAGCCAAACCAACCCCAGTTCGATAGAGTCGAATTCTTTCCACCCAGGGAGAATTGGGCACCAGAATCCAGAAAAGACTCCAATCAATTAACTCAAGGTCACTGTGGCTTTGATCGATTCTTGTAAATAAAATCAATAAGTCAGAAAGCAAGCCTCAATAAGTCAGAAAGCAAGCCAAGTCAGGACAGGTTGCATGTTTCTACCACCACCTTGCATGTTTCTACCACCATCTTTGCACACCCTTGGAGCACCACCTCGACATCCACATCAATATCAGTTGGCCACCTCACCACCACTCCAACCAATGGAAGCATGCCAACCAGGATGAAGTTAAGCATAAGGAGCCAACCACATCATCTCATCAAAGGAACCAATGCAACATCATGCCACCTCATCAGAAGAACCAATCACTATGCAACATGCTATGTGACACTTATTGGGACGCCACTTGGCACCACATCAGCAATCATCTCAACCAGACGCTACCTCAACACCCCATCAGCAATCATCTCAACCAAGAGGATAATGCCAAATGGAAGAGTCAAAATCAAAAGAACCAATCACCATGCCACCTCATACAGGTTGACACGTCACCCAAATTCAAAGCCCAAGAGGTCGGCCACAATGTAAATGCAAGAAAATTTCAAATGAAAGCCAACAACTTTTCAAATCTCCTCCTTAAAGCCGGCCAACTTTCTTTCCTTTTCTCTAGCAACCAAGCCTTCAAATGTGGAGCGCCATTCATTATGTGTTTAAATTTCAAATCATAAGGAAAGTCTATAAATACCTCCTCATGACATCTTGTAATTTCAATTGATGAATGAATAAAAAAAAAGAGCTTCTTTCTTCCTTAGCAATCTTGCTTTGTCACCTTGAGAGAAGGTTGGGCGTGAGGCCCTTGTTCCAAGTTGGGCGTGAGGCCCTAAAGCCACTTCCACATCCACCGCAACCCTATCTCCTCTCGCCTCCCTTTTCTTTTGTGATTTCCATTCCTCTCTCACGCCAAACCTCTAATCCCTGTTTCTTTGCAGGTCCTTAAAGTACTCAATATCATTGGGTCTATTATCCTTCCAAACCAATAGCAAGGGGGCCCTGTTGCAACGGAAGATGAAGCTTGGTTATCCAATCATCAACCCTCGAGAGTGAGATCAAGGATCCTCCTCCAGAAGATTCCAGAAGTTCAATGTTTGGTAAGCCTCAACTCTAGGTCTGATTTATTGAAAAAAGCATCCTAATCTAGTGGTTTCTCAACCACAACGATCCATTAGTCTAAGTCCTAAATGAATTAGTACATGCGGGTAACTAGTCCTGAAATTACTATGCTCATGATAATGCTTTCTTAGCTCATATGTGACTGAATTTTCTGTTGCAATTAGGCTAGTTAATCAACATAACTTACTGATAATCCTTATTTTTAAATCCCTCGCATTCATCCCGCATCAGCACCCAATTGTGGTTTCCAATAGGATGCAAATGTCCTTCTTACCCAGTAGGCACCAACCAACTACTTGGCATTTGTTGCCCAAGGAGACAACCCAAGAGGGGGGGGGGGGGTGAATTGGGTTTTAAGTAATTATTGACCAATCAAAAATAAAGTGAGTGATTAACTAAATCTATTGCAAGTGGATTAGTTATATCACTATATGCAATGAATGAAGATAGAGAAAGAGACAAAGAACAATACAAACATAGAGAGGTTTATAGTGGTTCGGAGCCAACACTTACTCCTACGTCCACTTCCCAAGCCGCATTTGGGAGTTCACTATAATCCCTAGGATTACAGCCGGTTGTTTTGCAAGCTCACAACCAAACTTGTTGTTTTCACGAGATTACAACGAACTCGGTCGATTTTGACAGGCTCACCGATTAGAACCAAACGATTGTTTTTCCAGGATGATAATCAAACCCAGTTGGTTTTCCCCGGTTCACCAACCACAACCTTACACCGTTGGTTTTATCTTTGGCTCACCAACAAACCTTACAACCCTTGATTCAATCCCCTGATTGAATCAAGTACAAAGGGGAAGAGTTTAAAGTTCACAAGTAGAGCTTCTGAAAAGCAAATATTAAACAATATGAACAAGATTGAGTTAGAAGCCCTCAAACAGATTTGAGATGAGGAAGTGGAGCTTCTTGATTTCTGAGTCTCCTCTTGAATGAGTCGGAGGATGGAGAACAGTTGGTAGAGCTTTGAATGCGAAGGAACCCTTTTTGGTTTGAGTTGAATGCACTTCCCCCTTCTCTTGCTTGGATTAACTCTTGAGATGCTCTCGGTGGTTAAAAACCTTTAATGCTCAAATGGAATAACTCTCTTGTTATCTACTACTCTTCACTCTAGCTATTTAAGTGATTTTCTTCGAAAAATAGCCGTTAGAGAGGAGATTAGAGCTGTTATGAACCGTCTGCACATCCTGACAATGTATCCATTGGGATCGGAGTCGACTCACGCGATCTAGAGTTGACTCGGCTGTTACTGGAGTCAACTCGCGCTTTACTGGAGACGACTCGGCCAATGTTCCAAATTTGAATTAAAGTGCATGCCTTGTCCTGGAGTCGACTCGGACCAAACTGGAGTCGACTTGCCAACAGCTGGAGATGACTCGGGCACTTAGGAGTCGGCTCGTTCTCAGAAATCCAGAGAACCCATTTTTTTATTTTCTTTCTCGAGTCGACTCGGGTTAACTTGGAGTCGACTCAGCTGACTTGAGAGGCGACTCGAGTTCTTCGAGAGACGTCTCGCTCTTAGAGACCGAAAAACTGATTCTCTGTCTTTTAAACTGATCTGCCTTGGAGTTGACTCGGGCCTTGATGGAGTTGACTCGGCTAACTTGGGGGACGACTCTGGAACACTTGGAGTCGACTCGTTCACAGGATCTCCGAAACTGATTCTCTACCTTTCAGATTGCTTTCCTCTAGGAGTCGACTCGGACAAACTGGGAGTCGACTTGGATGATATGGGAGACGACTCGTAGTCTTCGCGAGTCGGCTCGCTAATGGGGTCTCAAAAATTGATGTTCTATCTTTTTGTCTGCTTCCCTTTGGAGTCGACTCGGGACCATCTGGAGTCGACTAGCCAAGCATCGGAGTTGACTCGCAATCTTTTGGAGTCGACTTGCTAATAGGGTCTAAAATCCATCGTTTTTTCTTTCTGTCTGTTCTTAGTCGGAGTCGACTCGAAGAGTCCCGGAGTCGACTCGAGCTTGTGCCAGAAACTTCAAGTGTCCCGGAGTCGACTCGCAAGGTTCAGGAGTCGACTCGTGATGCTGACTTTGGTTCAAATAGAGTTCAATACTTAACCAAAATACTCTAAACCAAAGCTCAAGGCACTTAGACAGAAATTCATAAAGATTTACCTGAAACACTAGATTGAATTTATTAGAACAACATAAGACATACTCAAATGCTTTGAGCTCATCAAAATTAATTAGGGAATACTCAATCACTCCACAATCTCCCCCTTTTTGATGATGACAAAATATTGAGTATTTGTAAAGTGAATTGCTCATTTAAGAAATGATTCATTGTAAGGTTTTGAAATGAATTCAAATGTCTAGTCATTTAGTATATCCAAAATTGAAAGGTATGAGTTAGTAAACTCTGAAATTAAAGCTTCCCCTTTCATTTGGAATTATATAAGCTTTCAAATCATACAATCAATTGTTTGGCTTATATATCTTTAATGAGTTTGCTTTCTTAGAATTTCAGATTCTCCCCCTCAACATGTGCATTCAATTTTGTTTGAACTTTGTTCAAGTTTTCTGGATTTTCTTTTAGTGTTTTAAACTTGAACCTCCGTTGTTAATTATAGAAGGAAAAATCTGACGATTTATTCTTGAATATGATCCAACTAATCTCCGAATATCCCTTGAATAAACTCTGAAAATTACTCCTTGAGAAGCCCCAACGAAGGAATAATGAACCTCGAGGTATCGAATCCACTAAGAACAAATCACATTTTGCTTAAATGTTTTCTTGTTTAGTGATTCCCTTTATATAAAATATATTATATTTTCTCCTCCTTTTTGTCATCATAGCAAAAAGGTGAAGTATCAAGGAGTCAAAACAAACAAGAAGCATAGGAAATGAGATAGAAGGATATGCTTTTCATGCACTGAAAATTTGAATACATAAGAGATGTTAGAAAGTACATCTACAGTAAAGAGATACATAGTGTTGAAAAAAGATAAAATGCATACAATCAACACAAAATACACTATGCAGCAAATACAAAATCATCCTCTAGGAGAGGGAGGATGAGGGCGAGCACTCCTCTGCGCAGTACGTCGTCCACGCTGATCCGGCTGAGTAGAAGATGACGGCCGAGATGATGATGGTCGTGCCTGAGTGGCAAATGAAGTCGAGCTCTGCCTCGATGATGAAGGCTATGACAGATCAGGTGAGGAGGCTCTGGCTGGGGGAGCAGAAGGCCTGGGAGGAGATGGCTGAGGTGCTGGCGCGCCCACACCAAAATGGACCTCCAAGCTAAGTAGGAGACTCTCCATTGCATTGGTCAAAGTACCGAATTTTGATCGCTGCAACTCATAAAAAGTCGCCAGCTGAGAGCAAATTTCAGCTGTGGAAGCCTCCATCCTTCCCTTCAGAATTGCGGCCTCCTTTGCAAACTCGGAGATGTTGAGTTGCTTAGGCTGCCCCAGTCCTGACACATGGGCGAGGATGCTCTCGAAACGCTCAGCAATGCTCTCCTGATGTCAGAGCTGGCTCCTCTCAACTGACTTGACACTCTCCTCAAGAGCATCAATCCGGTGGTGCAGCCTCTCAAAAGCAAACGCACACTGGGCAGTCACCTCACTAGCAATCCTCCCTACCAAGGAATCAAGCAGCTCTGTACTCAGCTGTGGTACGGAAGGACCAGAGGTGGGAGCAGATTGTGGCACAGTGGATGAAGGGCCAGCATGATCAGTGAATGGGAAGGTGGAGGGATCAATAGAGGTATCCGGATCACGGTCAGAAGTGGGAGAGTGAGGAGCAACAAGGTCAGATGGTATATCAGAAGAATTCTTTCTAACCCATGTACCCTCAACCTTATGGAATCCTATTCGATGGAGAGTCCCCTCGTCCATATAGTCAGTGTAACGAAGTGAACGAGAGGGTTCCCCCTCAGGGATAGGGACCTCAAACTCCCTAAAAATCAGAGTGAAGAGCATACCATAAGGAAGACTCAGTCTAGGTTTTTCTAAGGGATCACAAATATAACTGTAAATGAGTTTAGGAAAGTTGAGAGGGACGTCATGTAGGATGTGGAACATAATAGCAAGGTCTCTCTCAGAATTAAAATCAAACCTACCCGTTTTAGGAAAGAGGGTGCGAGAAATAATGCTAAGTAGAAGGCGCATCTCAGCGGAGAGCTGATTTGTGAAGACCTCTTCAATAGGGGACTGGGGTACTCTCCCTAGAATGGTCGTAAGGGCCTCTGATCTATTAGAGGGGTGAGTGGGAGCTATACCCTCACGAGAGAGGTGGAGGACTCGGGCAATGAGGTCTTCCGAGATGCAAACGGAGACATTGGCTACCCTCCCTTGAAGACTGCCGCCACCCCGTGTGACGGTGCCATAAAATTTTTGGACTAACCTAGGGTATGTGGGAAGATCAAGAGAACAAAAGAAATCTAGACCTTGAGCCCTAAGATGATGCCCTACGGTAAATCCTTCTTGGAAGAGGAAGTCAAAATCGACTTTCCTTCCGATTGAGACGACTCTCCCGGCACACGAGCGCGAGGGAACCAGCCGAGACGGAGAGGAAATCGGAGGAGGTGATCTTACCGGTTCGTTCCACACCTTGGATCGTCTCTCAGCGCCGCTCGCAATGAGAGGCCTCTTCCGGCGAGACACGGTGGCTTTCTTTGGCATCCCGACCTATCCAAGGAGGGAGAGATGTGAAATGGAAGGAAAATAGGAGGAAAAATGAAAGGAGGAGGCCGAGACGACCGTGGGAGATGACTCTAGGGTTTTGGGATAGTGACGGTCGAAAAGAAAAGTTTGGAGAAAAGTCGGTTCGTTTAGGGTTAAAAGATGGATTCCCGACCTCGAGTCGACTTTTGGTAATTCGCGAGTCGACTCGCGCATGAGTCGACTCTCAGAATCATCCGAGTCAACTCGAGCTCTGGCACATACCAAAGTCTCAATCAGAACTATGCCAGAGGAGAGAGAGAAGGTAATCTTTAGAGCTTAAGAAATAATTTGATGATCCTTGGCATGGGATACTATATAAAATATAAATTAATGATCAAAAACAACGAATGAGAGAAAAGAATCAAAGAAATGGATCAATCACTCCTAACCCTCTTCTAAGAATACAAAATCGATCTTCACTCAAGAATTTTGTGAAGATATCAGCAAGTTTATCATCAGTACAAACAAACTCAAGTATCACATCACCATTTAACACATGATCTCTTATGAAGTGATGTCTTATCTCTATGTATTTAGTTCTTGAGTGATGAATTGAATTTTTAGTTAGATTTATGGCACTTGTATTATTACAGTTTTTGGAAATCTTATCTTGTTTAATGCCATAATCTTCCAATTGTTGTTTGATCCATAGAATTTGTGCACAACAACTCCCGGCAGCAATATATTCGGCTTCCGCCGTAGATAGTGCAACCGAGTTTTGTTTCTTGCTAAACCATGAGATTAAGTTCTCTCTTAAGAATTGACATGACCCGCTGGTGCTTTTTCTATCAAGTTTACAACCAGCAAAGTCGGAATCAGTGTACCCTATTAAGTTTATACTTGATTCTTTAGAGTACCATAAACCTATGGTTTTTGTTCCTATTAGA
Source organism: Phoenix dactylifera (assembly GCF_051530095.1). Taxonomy (NCBI): domain Eukaryota; kingdom Viridiplantae; phylum Streptophyta; class Magnoliopsida; order Arecales; family Arecaceae; genus Phoenix; species Phoenix dactylifera. Next base: position 31,147,362 of record NC_143193.1, on the reverse strand, counting down.
TACTTAAAAATTTTTTTAACTGCAATTAGGTGTGATTCCTTAGGATTAGATTGATACCTAGCACACATGCATACACTAAACATGATATCAGGTCTACTTGCTGTAAGATATAATATGAACCGATCATACCTCTATATAGCTTTTGATCTACTGACTTACCTAATTCATCTTTGTCTAGTTTGCATGATGAGCTCATGGAGGTGCCGATTGACTTGTTTCCATCCATATCAAATTTCTTTAGCATCTCCTTGATGTACTTAGCTTGATTGATGAAAATTCTTTCCTTAGATTGTTTGATTTGAAATCCGAGAAAGTAGTTCAGCTCTCCCATCATGCTCATCTCAAATTCACTTTGCATTAATTCAGCAAACTCTTTGCAAAGACGATTGTTAGTAACACTGAAAATAATATCATCTATATAAATCTGTACTATTAACATATGTTTGTTTCTCTTTTTCAAAAATAAGGTTGTATCAACATTTTCTCTAGAAAATTCATGATCTAATAGAAATTTGCTAAGTCTTTCATACCATGCTCTAGGAGCTTGTTTTAGACCATAAAGTACTTTGTTTAATTTGTAAACAGGCTGGGGTATTGATGATTTTCAAAATCAGAAGGTTGTTCTACATAAACCTCCTCATTAATATACCCATTTAAGAAAGCACTCTTTACATCCATTTGAAATAATTTGAAATCTTTATAATATGCAAATACTAGTAACAATCTAATTGCTTCAAGTCTAGCCACAGAAGCAAAGGTCTCATCAAAGTCTATACCTTCTTCTTGATCATAGTCCTTTGCTACTAGTTTAGCCTTGTTCCTAATCACAACTCTATTTTCATCAAGCTTATTTTTGTACACCCATTTAATTCCAATTATTGAGTATTCAGAGGGTCTTTCAACTAAGTTCCATATATTGTTTCTTGTAAATCGGTTAAGTTCCTCTTGCATAGCGTTTACCCAATTTACATCATTTTCAGTTTTTTCAATATTTTTAGGTTCTAAATGTGATACAAATGCAAGATGATTATTTAAGTTCCTAAGAGAAGCTCTAGTTCTAACAGGTTGAGATGGATCATCTTAGATTAACTCTTTAGGATGACCGTAAGCATACCTCCAAGCCTTTGTAAGCCCATGATCAGCAATTACCTCTTGGCTTATTGAAGTCTCTTTAATTTGCTTCGGTTCATCCTTTTGCAAGGTCATGTCATTCATCTTTTCTTCAAGTATTCCTGCATCATCATCAAAAGCTACTCCCTTGCTAGACGAAGCATCATTAGTCTCACCAAAAATAACATGAATAGATTCTTCAATAATAAGAGTTCTTTTGTTGAAGACTCTATATGTCCTACTTGATGTAGAGTATCCCAAAAAAATACCTTCATCAGATTTGGAATCAAATTTGCCTAAGTTATCTTTACCATTATTATGAATGAAACACCTACAACCAAAAACATGAAAGTAGTTTACTTTGAGTTTTCTATCTCTCCAAAGTTCATAAGGTGTTTTCTTTATAATTGGTCTCAACAAAACTCTATTTAGAATATAACATGATGTGTTAATAGCTTTAGCCCAAAAGTACTTTGGGAGATCACTTTCACACAACATGATTCTAGCCATTTCTTCTAGGGTTCTATTCTTTCTTTCCACCACTCCATTTTGTTGTGGAGTCCTAGATGCAGAAAAATTATGAGTTATCCCCTTTTTACTACAAAATTTTTTAAAGAGATGATTTTCAAATTCTGTTCCATGATCACTCCTAATAGCTATAACTGAAGTATCTTTTACATTAGTTACTTCTTTATAGAATTTCTTAAACACTAAAAATGCTTCATCTTTATGAGCTAAAAATATGATCCATGTGTATCTAGAAAAATCATCTACTATGACGAGACCATACTTCTTTCCAACAAGACTTGTGGTCCTAGTTGGTCCAAAGAGGTCCATGTGAAGTAGCTCAAGAGGTTTAGTAGTAGAAACACAGTTTATAGACTTAAAAAAACTTCTAGATTGTTTGCCAAATTGACACGCTCTACAAATTTTATTTTTCTCAAATTTCAGCTTTGGCAAACCAATCACAGAATCTCTTTTAATTAATTTAGACAGTGTATCCATGCTTGCGTGACCAAATTTACGATGCCATAACCAACTTGTCTCATTGAGCTTAGTATCATTAGCTACTAAGCAGCGGCTATTTTTAGCAAGATCATCAAGATCTACTACATAAATATTGCCGCGTCTTAGTCCTTTAAAAACTAAGCTATTGTCATTTGAATTGATTATGATGCATAAAGATGACTTAAACAAAACATCAAAATCTCTATCACATAATTGACTAACGCTAAGTAAATTATACTTGAGACCATCTACAAACCGAACATTATCAACAAGGGTTGAAGATGTGATTTGTATTTTACTGATACCAATGATGTGACCTTGGTTATTATCTTCAAAGGTCACCGCACCTCCTTTCTTAGATTCTAGGGTGAAGAATTGCTCCTTGTCACCTGTCATGTATCTTGAGAAGCCACTATCCAAGTACCAACAGTATTTATTGAGCTTGGCTGCAAGACATTCCTACACAAGAAAATTATACAGTCTTAGGTACCCAAGTTTTCTTGGGTCCTTCAAGGTTAGCTATGTTAGTTTCTTTTGGAAACCAAACCTTTTTAATCTTTCTTTTAGCTTCTGTTTTTCTATAGTTGCATACATTAGCTTTATGTCTTACTCTACCACAACAAAAACAGGTTACATCTTTAGCTTTACTTTCACTGGCTTTTACAAAGAAGTTTTTAAGAAATTTCTGTTTGTTCTTAGGCTTATACCCTAACCCGGCTCTATTAAACACAACCCTTTGACTATTAAGAATTATTTTTAGTTTTTCAGAGCTATAAGTAAACTTCTCAACAATAGGTTTATATTTTTTAAGTTTTTTTTTAAGTTCAGTTTTTCTATTTTTAGTAGGTTTAGATCTTTTGTAAAGCTATCTTTTAAAGTTTGATTGGTATTTTTTAAAACAAAGATTTCCTTTGTTAATCCTTCCTTTTCTTTAATTAAGGTTTCTATTTTTCGCTTCAGTATTTTATTGTTAGTTTCAAGCTCTAGATTTTCCTTAGTTCGATTTTCTTTGTTCTTAGCTAGCTTTAATTCTTTGTTTCTAATGGTTAGTGCTCTATATTCATCCATTAACTCATTAAAAGCATCATATAATTCTTCAAAAGTAAAATCTAAATGGTTTTCAGTACTTACCTCATCCTCGTTGGCCATAAGGCAGAAATTGGCCTTCTCCTCTTGTTCATCTTCCGATGATGATGATGACTTATCGGAGTCAATCCAGGTGGTGAGAAGAGCTTTCTTCTTCTTGTGCTTGTTGACCTTCTTCAGCAAGGGGCAATCGACCCTGAAATGATCTGGTTTCTTGCATTCATAGCATCCGATTTTCTCACTTTCCTTTTCCTTACCTTTATCCTTATTGAAGAAACTCGAAGGAAATCTCTTCTTATGGAAGAGCTTCTTCCTATTGATGAATCTTCTAAATTTTCGCACAAGAAGAGCCTCTTCTTCATCTTCCTCATTATCTTCTTCTTCACTACTGCTACTGCAAGAAAGATCTTTGTTAGAAGAAGTAGACTTGAGGGCAATTACCTTTTTCTTATGGGAGGATTCTTCTTCGTTGTGTTGTTTCATCGTGAGCTCATGCATCATTAGAGATTCAAGAAGCTCCTCGAGTGGCAGCGAGTTCAAGTCTTTTGCTTCTTGGATTACCGTGACCTTGGCTTTCCATGACCTTAGTAAAGAGCGAATAATCTTTCTGACAAGATCACTGTTAGTATAGCTTTTGCCAAGGCTTTTTAAACCGTTGACAATATCAGTAAATCTGGTGAACATGCAAATGATGGTTTCATTAGATTCCACTTCAAATAGCTCATATTTATGAACTTGCATGTTGATTTTGAATTCTTTGACTTGATTTGTACCCTCGTCGGTGTTAGAAGTATGCCCTAGAAACCAATTTGGCCGATGCATTATTTTATTCTGGGACATAAATTTGTACTTGACCTTATTATGAATTTATTGAGTTGGGCATTCTTTTCATTCATGTTCTTATGTGTCCATGAATCGTCCAAGGAATTAATAAGATGATGACGCATATTCTCAAGAGTTGAAAATTTGAGCCATGTGTCATTAGTGATTAATTTCTAAATGCTCCTGATCAATGGATCATCACGAGGACGGTGATCGATCCGATGAGATCAGTGCACAGATCGCTTTCCTTATGGATGGACGAGACTCGAGTCCATAGTGTAGGGACACTGAAGTAATAGTGTAGGTGCTTGTTAGAGAACAAGGGTACTGAGCGTGACCAAGACAAGAAGTTACTTGGATGTCTATCCACTCGTCAGTGACTTGCTTGATGTTGCAGTAGTGTGACTGGTCCTTTGACCTGCAGTGCTTCGGCTACTCACAGTGAGGTTATTGTAGTTTGACTGCACATATACATGGTCTCTAGACATATGGGTCCATGCAGTGTAGATTGGCTGCAGTAGGTTCACTGTAGGAGTAGGGTATGCACCTATATGGAATCTATCGACCTTGATAGATAAGGAGAGATCCTATGTGATTTATAAGACTGAGTTCGTAAGACCTTGGCCGGTGCAGTATGCATAGTGGAGAAAGAGTTTTCCACTCTCGAACTTAAGTCGAATAAATCTTGACATATGACAGACGATGGGGTTTGACGAGTTGTCCATGACCTCCATCCTGTAGGGATCCACGATAGTAGGACTGTATCATACGATAACTGCACCTAGAGGTTCATTATTCTATTCTACTGGGTTGCCACTACATACTGCTAGGTGTCACTTATGGATGTTGGGACTCACGGGAATTTACCTGATGATCGGTAAACCCTGACGAGTAGAACTGAAAGTGTTTCAGTCCACTGAAAGGTGTTTCAGTGATATTGAGATGGAGATCTCAATATGTCTCATTACCAGTTAGATTAGAACCTACGAGGTCACACACATTAGGGGTTCTGATTATTAGGATTGTCGAATTGTGATTTGGAATCACAATGTCAATGAGATTGATGTTTGAAATAACCCACTAAGAGTTAGTGAGTTAAATGGAAGAATTAAATAATTATAATTAGATTATAATTAAGTCTTTGATTTGCTGATTAATTGAGTCAAATTATGTTGGGTCTGACCCAAAGAAATTTGACTCAAATCCTAGTCAAAAGTTGGCTAGATCGAGTCCTTGAAAATCCTGCCAAATTCAGCATTTTTCCTATTATTGGAGCCTCCCTCTTGATGCCTTATTTTGAGGGGTCAAAATAGGCAAGAGGGGGCAGCCAAGAGGACAAGGAGGGGCGTGGCCCCCTCTCCTTCTTTGCTGGGAGCCAACGCCCCAGCAAAGGGAATAAGGAAAGGGAATAGGTTTCTTGGTGCATAGGGTTTTGAACCCTATAAAAAGGGAGCCCCACGCCCCAAGAAAAATCAGAGCTCTTCTCCTAGAGGTGGGGCAGCAAGGCTATGTTTTTGGGGATTTTTAAATCAGCAAAAAGGGAGAGAAAAGAATCAAAACAGTGAAGGATTTTCTTCTTCCTTTTGAAGGCTGCACAAGGTGGGATCCTTGTGATTTCTTCTTCCTTCTTCTTCGACATCCAAGAGAGGCTTTTGCAAGGAGCTAGCACCCCGGTGAAGCCCCATCTCTGATCTTCAGCAACCTCGTGTGGATACTTGTAGAGGCCGGACGTTTGTGCGGCTACAAGGAACCAAACCACGATCATCGGTTGCGGTGTTCTTCTACCCACACAAAGGTGAAGATGAGATCTTCATTTGAACTTTTATATTTCTGATTTTCTGGTAGTTTAACAATTCATAAGTAATTATTAGATCTTAGTTTAGTCTCCATCTTAATTCAAAAGGGTTCTGAACCGTTCTGATTCAGAAAAATTTTGAAATCTACCCGATCCTGTTCCGACGTATGCGATGCACCCGGCCCGGCATGCGGATTCCGCCGCGAACGTTGCGCCGCTGTGGGGCAAACCAACAGTGGTATCAGAGCCATGGTTTTGGGGATCCAATTAAGATAATAGTTAATTGATTATGAATTAGTTCTGATTTTTTAATTATTATGCATGCTGAAAAATTCTGCGTGCTGAAATTTCGTGATGCTGAAATTTTCAGCATGCTGATTTTGTTAGATCGATCATGCGATGTTAGTTTTAAAATTATGATGTGATTATGATGTTTAAAATTAATGTATTGCATGATCTGGATCTCAGATGGTTGCATAATAAAATTAAAATCAGATTTGATAAAATTATGTATAAGATGCATTTAGTGATGATCATAGGATTCAAATCCTTTTGGTATCAAATGTAAAGACCTGCGATGTGATCTGTAATGTCATGTAATATTTTCAGATGCTTGCATGCATCTTATTTGATGTTTTGAGGGGCCTGCGTGCCTCCTAAAAGGGATGTAATTTATTTCTATATCTGATTGTATTTCTGTGATGTAATGTACGTCAACGATCAGTCGAAGATAGTACATGAGATGAACGGCAATCTGAGCGGTTGATGGCGATTGGATCAAGAGTTGATCAAGGATCGAATCAAGGAGGCTTAGGACCAATTCAAGAGTTGAAGACCAGCTGATCGACTGATGTGCATGTGCTTGTAATATGACCTAATTAGAATCCATGATCATCACCTATTTAAAATTCAGATTTTATTTATTGCTGCGATTTTAACTACCTGCGATGTGCCGTTTGCATGTGATGCGAATGTATGCGGGGTAGATAGATTTACATATGATGCAAACTAATAGACCAATCCAAATGAGTCCTAAACTAAAACCTCCTCAATCAAGTCGAGAGTGAACCAATATGAGCAAGTCATATTAGATTAATTAATCTAATTGGTGTATAGGAAAGCATGAAAGTTGGTTACTTAATTAGGACCTTACTCTCTGAGTAAGGGGAGCCTCCCACCTGCTTACCTGGCCAATTGTTCGATTACCTCTTATGAAGAGCTCAAGTTGCAAACACTAAGACATGATTAACCAATATTAAGTCCATAGGTCTTCCACCGTAGTAGAGCTGCTAAGGTCTTTCTGATGTTGACTTGTCTCGGCTGGACACAGTGGGCAAGTTGCATTGGAGGGCTGGACCTCTCTATAGACATGAGATGTTGTAGGGATAAAGGTGGGGTTGGGCACCAATAACTATTAGGTGAGGACCCAATGACGACTTTATTTCTACGGTTATATGGTGGGTCTGACTTAACTAAGGAATGGGATCAATAACTGTTAGGTGAGGTCTTCATGACTTAGAGACTAAGTAGCACTGCAACATGCTTGAGAAGCATTGTACAAGAGTTGTACACTCATCCATTTATGTGTCACCAATAACTGTTAGGTGAGGTGGCATGTAAATCGGTGGGACCGCAGTACCCACTAGAAACCCTAGTCGTGTAGGTTTTCCGTTTTCCTACCAGAGGAGTGTGAGGAATTTGAGAAAATAGTTGGAGGTACATTTGTTCTAAAAGACCCTAGAACAAATTAGGATCAAGTACAAAATTCTAACTAGAATCTTTACTCTCTGAGGATTATAAAGTCAGCTTCTAGACTTTTAACTCATATCCTATAGAACAACCGTTTGACCAAACCCAATTATAAAGACTGGCTCAGCAAATTTCAAAACAATTTTGAATTGTGAGAAATTAGGGTATGTGCTAGACCATGGAATCTCCGTGTTACCAATCTGTCCAATCATTGATTAGCGTAAGACGCATGTTAAGTGGACGAACAATGACAATAAAGTTAGGTGCTGCACAATGGCATGTATGTCTAATGAATTACAATGCCAGCATGAGAACATGAAACTGCCAGGGACATATTAAATTACCTGCAAGAGTTGTATGGTGATCAAAGTCGCGCAACATGTTTTGAAGTGTCCAAGAGGCTCTTCAAGGCAAAGATGCGTGAGGGGCAGTCTGTCCACGATCACTGTTTGACTATGATCAAAGACCTAGAAGAGCTTGAGAAGCTCGATATGACCATGTATAAGGAATTGCAAATAGATCTGATCCTACAATCCCTTCTAGATTCATATGAATAGTTTATAGTAGACTACCATATGAACAAGATTGTATGCACCAAAATAGAATTGTTAAATAAATTGGTAACTACCTTAGGGACCTTGAAGAGTTCAAGGGGCATCGTTCTCGCTGTCGAGTTGGTTTCTATTTCCAAGAGAGAGTCTATTTGGAAGAAAAAGAAGCCTGCAAAGAAGCAGAAAAAGGATAAGAAGCCAAGTAAGGAAGTTCCAAGAAAAAAGGCCAATTGCAAGAAAAAGTGTTTCCATTGCATAATGGACGGCCATTGGAAAAGGAACTGTCCTACATACATAGGAAGCATAAAGAACATGAAGGGTGACAGACCTTCAGAAGGTATGTCAGAAATGCTCAGGATACTTAGGGACTGTTACCTATTGCTAGCAGAAATTTAATTTATGTATCTTGTTTAGCACAGAAAGATTTTTATAAGACTACTGTTCCATTTATTTGAGAAATAAATTGGTTCAACATGGTTTTATGATTGACAGTCTCTATCACATACATATGGATGTATCTATGAATGTATATGAGAAAACAGTACATACCATAGGATCTAATAGATCCAGAAATAAGATAAATTTAAAGTATTTGTGGCACCTCAGGCTTGGCCATATAGGAGAAGACAGAATAAACAAATTGGAGAAACATGAGCTTTTGGGCTCATTGACTTTCGAGTCATATTCGATTTGTAAATTCTGCCTTCGAGGAAAGATGGCCAAATTATCCTTTGTAGGACACAGGGAGGTCCACTGAAATACTTACCCTAGTACACACTGATGTGTGTGGTCCATTCGATGTGCAGGCTAGGGATTGTAATTTTTTACTTCATTTACCGATGATTACTCATGGTATGGATATGTGTATGATACACAAATCTGAAATTTTTGAAAGATTCAAAGAGTTGAGATATGAAGTAGAAAAATAAACAGAAAAACTCATTAAGGTTCTTCGATCAGATCGAGGAAGTGAATACCTTAGTGGAGAGTTCTGTGATTATCTCAAGGAGAATGGTATAGTTTCATAATGGACTCCTCCTGGTACACCTCAGCTCAACAGAGTCTCAGAAAGAAGGAATCGGACTCTATTGGATATGGTCCGGTCCATGATAAGCTTCACTGATTTACCCTTGTTTCTTTAGATAGATACTCTATTTTCAGCTATTTACTTATTGAATAGAATTTTCTCTAAAGTCCGTTCCTACCACACCATATGAGATATGACATGGTAAGAAGCCGAGTCTTGGTAATCTCAAGATTTAGGGATGTCCAGCTCAACTCAAGCGACAACAGACGGACAAGTTAGAGGATAGGACAATTAATGCTCGTTTTATAGGATATCCTAAAGAGTCATTAGGATACGACTTTTCATCCCAAAGGATCCCAAAGTGTTTGTGAGCCTAGATGCTATCTTCATGGAAAATAGTTTATCCTTGACAGAGACAGTGGGAGAAAAATTGAGCTTGAAGAGAAAGTCTCTAAAGAGCAACGAGCCATTGTGCCTATAGAACCTATTAAGCCAGTACACGTAGTACCTCCTCCACCTCGTAGAGGAAGTGTTCCTCATGGGAGATGGAGATCAAAGTAAGGATCCCAATACCTACAACGAGGCGATGTTAGACATCGATTCCGAGAGATGGCTAGAAGCGATGAAGTCAGAGAAGGACTCCATGCATTCCAACCAAGTCTGGCCCTTGGTAGATCCACCAGAAGGTATAGTACCTATTGGGTGTAAATGGATCTACAAGAGAAAATTAAGTTCGGATGGCTAGATAGAGACCTATAAGGCAAGGCTAATGGCGAAAGATTATAGTCAGTGCGAAGGCACTGAATATCAGGATACTTTTTCACCTGTAGCCATGCTGAAGTCCATTCGAATATTGCTTGATATTGCAGCATAATATGATTATGAGATATTGTGATGGTGATCACAAGGTCTGCAAACTGCAAAGGTCCTTCTATGGACTAAAGCAAGAATCTCGGAGTTGGAATACTCGTTTCAACGATATAATCAAATCATTTGATTTCATCAAGAACGAAACGAACCATGTGTTTATAAGAAGGGTTAGTGGGAGGGCTATTGTATTCCTCGTGTTGTACATGGATAATATTCTTCCAATTGGAAATGGTGTTCCCATGCTAACTTAGGTCAAGGTATGGTTGTCTAAGGATTTCTCCATAAAAGACTTTGGAAAAGCATCCTATATTTTGGGAATTAAGGTCTATAGAGATAGATCTAAAAGGATGCTTGTCTTGTCACAGAATATTACATAGAGGGAGTGCTGAAGAGGTTCGGCATGAAAACCTCTAAAAGAGGATTATTATCCCTTAGGCATGGGACAAATCTCTCCAAGAAGATGTGCCCCAACACATCTGAAGAGATTCAGCGAATGAGCAAGATCCCTTATGCTTCGGCTATAGGGAGCCTCATGTATACCATGCTATGTACGTGATATGATATAGTATATGCTGTGAGTGTCACGAGCATATATCAGTCAAATCCAGGCAAGAAGCACTGGATAGATATGAAGAACAGTCTTAAGTACTTGAGAAGAACTAAGGACATGTTCTTGGTCTTTGGAAGAATATCAGAGTTGAAGGTAGAAGGATGCACACATATTGATGATAGAAAGTCTACATCAGAATATGTGCAATGATGGTTCAGTAAATTGGAAGAGTTCCAAACAACCGATCATTGTAGATTCTACCTTAGAAGCTGAATGTTAAGCCGTATCTAAGGGTGCAGAGGAAACCTTCTGGTTTAAGAAGTTCATTGCTGAGTTAGGTGTAATGTCATCAGATGCCATAACACTCAACTGCGATAACAAAGGTACCATAGCACTAGCTAAAGAGTCAAGATCTCACCAGAAGCTGAAGCACATAGAGCGGCGGTTTAACCTAATAAGTGATTACCTCGAAAAGAAATAAGTAGAGGATCAGAGAGTAAACTTCACAGAAAATGTGGTGGACCCATTGACTAAGCAGCTAAGTCGGTAGAAAAACTAAAGCGCATCTTGAGAAGATGGGGCTTTAGGTTTATGGCTGATTGGCTTTAGTGCAAGTGGAAGATTGTTAGAAGTATGCCCTAGAAACCAATTTGGCTGATGCATTATTTTATTCTGGGACATAAATTTGTACTTGACCTTATTATGAATTTATTGAGTTGGGCATTCTTTTCATTCATGTTCTTATGTGTCCATGAATCGTCCAAGGAATTAATAAGATGATGACGCATATTCTCAAGAGTTGAAAATTTGAGCCATGTGTCATTAGTGATTAATTTCTAAATGCTCCTGATCAATGGATCATCACGAGGATGGTGATCGATCTGATGAGATCAGTGCACAGATCGCTTTCCTTATGGATGGACAAGACTCGAGTCCACAGTGTAGGGACACTGAAGTGATAGTGCAGGTGCTTGTTAGAGAATAAGGGTACTGAGCATGACCAAGATAAGAAGTTACTTGGATGTCTATCCACTCGTCAGTGACTTGCTTGATGTTGCAGTAGTGTGACTGGTCCTTTGACTTGCGGTGCTTCGGATACTCACAGTGAGGTTATTGTAGTTTGACTGCACATATACATGGTCTCTAGACATATGGGTCTATGCAGTGTAGATTGGCTGCAGTAGGTTCATTGTAGGAGTAGGGCATGCACCTATATGGAATCTATCGACCTTGATAGATAAGGAGAGATCCTATGTGATTTATAAGACTGAGTTCGTAAGACCTCGGCCGGGGCAGTATGCATAGTGGAGAAAGAGTTTTCCACTCTCGAACTTAAGTCGAATAAATCTTGACATATGACAGACGATAGGGTTTGATGAGTTGTCCATGACCTCCATCCTGTAGGGATCCACGATAGTAGGACTGTATCATACGATAACTGCACCTAGAGGTTCATTATTCTATTCTACTGGGTTGCCACTACATACTGCTAGGTGTCACTTGTGGATGTTGGGACTCACGGGAATTTACCTGATGATCGGTAAACCCTGACGAGTAGAACTGAAAGTGTTTCAGTCCACTGAAAGGTGTTTCAATGATATTGAGATGGAGATCTCAATATGTCTCATTACCAGTTAGATTAGAACCTACGAGGTCACACACATTAGGGGTTCTGATTATTAGGATTGTCGAATTGTGATTTGGAATCACAATGTCAATGAGATTGATGTTTGAAATAACCCACTAAGAGTTAGTGAGTTAAATGGAAGAATTAAATAATTATAATTAGATTATAATTAAGTCTTTGATTTGCTGATTAATTGAGTCAAATTATGTTGGGTCTGACCCAAAGAAATTTGACTCAAATCTTAGTCAAAAGTTGGCTAGATCGAGTCCTTGAAAATCCTGCCAAATTCAGCCTTTTTCCTATTATTGGAGCCTCCCTCTTGATGCCTTATTTTGAGGGGTCAAAATAGGCAAGAGGGGGCAGCCAAGAGGACAAGGAGGGGCGTGGCCCCCTCTCCTTCTTTGCTGGGAGCCAACTCCCCTTGATTCTTTCCAAGAATCAAGGGGCCCGCCAATAAAGAAAGGCACCAGGAAACCTATTAGGAATAGGTTTCCTGGCGCATAGGGTTTTGAACCCTATAAAAAGGGAGCCCCATGCCCCAAGAAAAATCAGAGCTCTTCTCCCAGGCGTGGGGCAGCAAGGCTATGTTTTTGGGGATTTTTAAATCAGCAAAAAGGGAGAGAAAAGAATCAAAACAGTGAAGGGTTTTCTTCTTCCTTTTGAAGGCTGCACAAGGTGGGATCCTTGTGATTTCTTCTTCCTTCTTCTTCGACATCCAAGAGAGGCTTTTGCAAGGAGCTAGCACCCCGGTGAAGCCCCATCTCTGATCTTCAGTAACCTCGTGTGGATACTTGTAGAGGCCGGACGTTTGTGCGGCTACAAGGAACCAAACCACGATTATCGGTTGCGGTGTTCTTCTACCCGCACAAAGATGAAGATGAGATCTTCATTTGAACTTTTATATTTCTGATTTTCTGGTAGTTTAACAATTCATAATTAATTATTAGATCTTAGTTTAGTCCCCATCTTAATTCAAAAGGGTTCTGAACCGTTCTGATTCAGAAAAATTTTGAAATCTACCCGATCCTGTTCCGGCGTATGCGATGCACCGGGCCCGGCATGCGGATTCCGCCGCGAACGTCGCGCCGCTGTGGGGCAAACCAACAGTGGGTAACCTCAAGCCTATCCCATATTTCTTTGGCAGAATTGCAGGTGGAGATCCTATTGAATTCATTAGGGTCTAAGGCACAATAAAGAGCATTCATTGCTTTGGCATTTAGTTGTGCCTTCCTTCTATCGTTATCATCCCAATCTTTTTCAAGCTTGGGTATAGCAATGTTATCAACATAGATAGAAGGAATATATGGTCCATTAACTATGATGCTCCAAACATCATAATCTTGGGCTTGAATAAATATCCTCATTCTAGCCGTCCAATAGGTATAGTTAGCTCTATTGAACAATAGAAGCCTATTGGTGGATTGGCCCTCACTAAGAGAAGATCCAAATGGGGTTGTCATCTTAATCTTTTACTCTTTTTAAAGATTGGAACACCAATCGATATGAGAGCATCTGCTCTGATACCACTTGTTGCCCAAGGAGAGAACCTAAGAGGGGGGATGATTTGGGTTTTAAGTAATTATTGACCAATCAAAAATAAAGTGAGTGATTAAGTAAATCTATTGCAAGTGGATTAGTTATATCACTAGATGCAATGAATGAAGAGAGAGAAAGAGACAAAGAACAATACAAACACAGAGAGGTTTATAGTGGTTCGGAGCCAACACTTGCTCCTACGTCCACTCCCCAAGCTGCACTTGGGAGTTCACTATAATCTCTAGGATTACAGCCGGTTGTTTTGCAAGCTCACAACCAAACTTGTTGTTTTCACGAGATCACAATGAACTCGATCGATTTTGACAGGCTCACCGACTAGAACCAAACGATTGTATTTTCGGGGTAACAATCAAACCCAGTTGGTTTTTTCCAGTTCACCAACCACAACCTTACACCATTGGTTTTATCTTTGGCTCACCAACAAACCTTACAACCCTTGATTCAATCAGATCAAGTACAAAAGGAAAGAGTTTAAAGTTCACAAGTAGAGCTTCTGAAAAACAAATATTAAACAATATGAACAAGATTGAGTTAGAAGCCCTCAAACAAATTTGAGATGAGGAAGTGGGGCTTCTTGATTTCTGAGTATCCTCTTAATAAGTCGGAGGATGGAGAACAGTCGGTAGAGCTTTGAATGCGAAGGAATCCTTTTTGGTTTGAGTTGAATGCATTTTCCCCTTCTCTTGCTTGGATTAACTCTTAAGATGCTCTTGGTGGTTGAAAACCTTTAATGCTCAAATGGAATAACTCTCTTATTATCTACTACTGTTCACTCTAGCTATTTAAGTGATGCCTTCGAAAAATAGCCGTTAGAGAGGAGATTAGAGCCATTCTGATCCGTCTGCACATCCTGACATTGTATCTGTTGGGATTGGAGTCGACTCACACGATCTGGAGTCGACTCGGCTGTTACTGGAGTCGACTCACGCTTTACTGGAGATGACTCGGCCACTGTTCCAAATTTGAATTAAAGTGCATGCCTTATTCTAGAGTCGACTCGGACCAAACTGGAGTCGACTTGCCAACAGCTGGAGATGACTCGGGCACTTAGGGGTCGGCTCGTTCTCAGGAATCCAGAGAACCCATTTTCTGATTTTCTTCCTCAAGTCGACTTGGGTTAACTTGGAGTCAACTCGGCTGACTTGAGAGGCGACTCGAGTTCTTTGGAAGACGTCTCGCTCTTAGAGACCGAAAACTGATTCTCTGTCTTTTGAATTAATCTGCCTCGGAGTCGACTCGGCTAACTTTGGAGTCGACTCTGGAACACTTGGAGTCAACTCGTTCACAGGATCTCCGAAATTGATTCTCTGCCTTTCAGACTACTTTTCTCTGGTAGTCGACTCGGACAAACTGAGAGTCGACTCGGCTGATATGGGAAACGACTCGTAGTCCTCGCGAGTCGGCTCGCTAACAGGATCTCAAAAATTGACGTTCTGTCTTTTTGTCTACTTCCCTTTGGAGTCGACTCAGGACCATCTGGAGTCGACTCGCCAAGCATCGGAGTCGACTCGCAACCTTTTGGAGTCGACTCACTAACAGGGTCTAAAATCCATCGTTCTGTCTTTGTCTGTTCTTAGTTGGAGTCGACTCGAAGAGTCTCGGAGTCGACTCGAGCTTGTGCCATAAACTTCAAGTATCCCGGAGTCGACTCGCAAGGTTCAGAAGTCGACTCATGATGCAGACTTTGGTTCAAATAGAGTTCAATACTTAACCAAAATACTCTGAACCAAAGCTCAAGGCACTTAGACAGAAATTCATAAAGATTTACCTGAAACACTAGATTGAATTCATTAGAACAACATAAGACATACTCAAATGCTTTGAGTTCATCAAAATCAATTAGAAAATACTCAATCACTCCACAGCATTCAATAACATATTCATGATTTTATCTTTTCTATTGAGAAAATACACTTAATAAATATCTTTTGGGAGGTTCATGAATATATGAAGGGTCACTTTGAGAGTAGTGGTTCATGTATTTGGATTTTCAGTGTGCATTCATTTGGGTTTTCAATATGCATTTAGGTAGTTTATGTATTTGGATTTTCTATGCGTACCTAAAAGTCCTATAAATTCTACATAAGTCTTATGATTTTGGGAAGAGGCAAGAGCCAAAGTTAATAAAAAATTTTTTGAAATATTTCACTTCTTAATAAATATCTCTCTTTCTATATTCCAATAAATTGGTATCAGAGCCTCAGTTTTTTGATCCTAAATATGTCCAATTCTACCTTCCTATTTCAATTCCCTCACCTTACAAAAGAGAATTATGAAAATTAGTGCACTCATATGAAGGCTTTATTGCAAGATGTGTGGGAGATTGTGTATAGAGACTATGAGGAGCCTCGTGAAGAAGCTACGATGAGTCATGCTCCAAGGGAGGCTCTATAGAAAATGTGGAAGAAGGGCCAATAAGCTCTTGCTCTTATCCATCAATATTTGGATGAAGCCATGTTCAAAAGAGTGGCTAATGTGACCACCGCCAAACAAGCATGGGAGATCTTACAAAACTCCTATAAAGGAGTTGATAAAGTGAAGAAAGTATGCCTTAAATATTACAAGGAGATTTCGAAGGTGTACAAATGTAAGAGTCCGAGTCCATTGCAGATTTCTTTTCGAGGGTGTTGGCCAAAGTGAATCAAATGAAGAGGTTTGGAGAAAGATTGGAGGATGTCTCGGTCATTGAGAACATTCTTCGCTCATTGCATTTGAAGTTTGATTACATCGTCGTAGCCATTGAGGAGTCCAAAGATTTGGAGACTAAGGGTTCTTCACAAGCCCATGAAGAGAGAGTCCACAAGATGAAGGAGGAGCTGATCAAGCAAGTTCTAGCCACCAAGCTCTCGGTGAAGGAGAAGGAAGGGGAGCATGAGAAAAGTCAACGAGGAAGAGGACGCGGATGTGGACAAGGTAGAGGGAGAGGAGGAAGAGGAAGAGGCAGACATAGGAATCAAAACTCCAACAATGAAGAAAGGGAGTATTCCTCAAGAAGACATGGTAGAGAAAATTACACAAGGCAAAATGATAAGTCCAATATTCGATGTTACAATTGCTAAAAGAATGGGCATTGTGCTTGAGAATGTTGGAGTTTTCCTAGTAATGTTGAAGAGAAGGCTAAAATTATGTAGAGAATGAGGAAGTGGAGGCCACTTTGTTGTTAGCCTACAAAGGAGAAGAAAAAAGTAAGAAAGATTTGTAGTATCTTGATAATGCCGCAAGCAATCACATGTATGGAGATAAAAGCAAGTTTGTGGAGATTCACAAATCGGTGACCGGGTTTGTCACATTTGGAGATAACTCTAAAGTTCTTATTGAAGGTAAAGGTATAATTTTAATTCATATAAAAAATGGTGGCCATCAACTTATGAGTAATGTTTATTATGTTCCAAGTATGAAAAGTAACATTATGAAAAATCATAGTCTCTTACTTTAAGATGATAGGGAGAATGTAATTGCTAAAGTGCCTATTACAAAGAATAGGATGTTTTTGCTTGATATCCAAACTGATGTTGCTAAATGTCTCAAGACTTGTGTGAAAGATTCTTCTTAGCTTTCGCATGTGAGGCGTAGGCATGTGAATTTTGGAGGATTAAAGTTCTTGGGTCAAAAAGGGATGTTGAAGGGCACCATCTATTAAACAACCGGATCAACTATGTGAAGGGTGTCTTATTAGCAAACAATTTCGAAAAAGCTTTCCTAGAGAAACTACTTCAAGAGCAAGTGAGTCACTTCAACTTATTCATGCCGATGTTTGTAGACCAATCGAGCCTTTTTCATTTGGTAACAATTGGTATTTTCTTCTCTTTATTGATGATTTTGGTAGAAAAACCTAGGTTTATTTCTTGAAAGAAAAATCTAAGGTGTTTGTCGCTTTTAAAAAATTTAAAGCACTTGTTGAAAAGAAAAGTGACTATTGTATTAAAGCCTTGAGAACGGATTGAGGGGGAGAAGTTACTTCTAACGAGTTTAATGAGTTTTATGAAGCAAATGGCATTTGGCGGTTCTTGACCACTTCAAGATCTTCACAACAAAATGGTGTTGTGGGAAGAATATGAGCATTCTCAATATGGCTCAAAGTATACTGAGGACAAAAAAGATACCGAAAGAAGGGCGGAAGCGGTTGATTATGCGATGTACTTATCCAACCGGTGTCCAACAAGAAGCCTATGAGACAAAACTTTCCAAGAAGTATGGAGTGGAAGAAAAACAAGTGTTTTCCATTTAAGAATTTATGGGAGCATTGGCTATGTTCATGTACCCGATCAAGAGAAGTCCAAGCTCAATGAAAAAAGCAAGAAGCACATCTTTATTGGATATGATCAACGTTCTAAAGGCTATAAGCTCTACAATCTAAGTGTTGGCAGGCGACTATTAGTAGAGATATGAAGTTTGATGAAAAAGATTCATGGGATTAGAGTAATGAAGATAAGAAAAGATATGATTTCTTTCCATTCCTTGATGAGGAGCAAAAAAGTGAAGTTCAAGAGCCCACAACAACTTCTCGATCACCAACAACTTCTAGTACACCTTTTTCATCTTCTAATGAAAACTCTAGTGAAAGGCAACCATGAACAAGGAGTCTTCAAGATCTTTATAAGGTAATAAAAAATTTAACTGATGATCTAACTCTTTTTTGTCACTTTGTCGATTGTGAGCTCGTAGTTTTTGAAGAAGCTATAAAAGATGAGAATTATAAAAATTCTATGGACGAGGAGATCAAGTCGATTGAGAAGAATAACTCTTGGGAGTTGGCAACCATGCCTATTAGATATATACCCTAGAAGCCAATCTGGCTGACACATTATTAATTCTGAAACATAGTTTTGTACTTGACTTTATTATTATTGATTAATAAATGAGCATCTTTTCATTCATATTGTTTATGTGTCTATGAATCATCCAAGGAATTAATAAGATGATGATGCATATTCTCAAGAGTTGAGAATTTAAGCCATGTGTTATTGGTGATTAATTTCTAAATGCTCCTAATTAATGGATTATCACGAGGACAGTGATTGATCCGATGAGATCAGTGCACAGATCATTTTTTCTATGGATGGATGAGACTCGAGTCCACAGTGTAGGGACACTGAAGTGATAGTGTAGGTGCTTGTTAGAGAACAAGGGTACTGAGCGTGACCAAGACAAAAAGTCACTTGGATGTCTATCTACTCGTCAGTGACTTTCTTGATATTGCAGTAGTGTAACTGGTTCTTTGACCTGCGGTGCTTCGGCTACTCACAATGAGGTTGTTATAGTTTGACTGCACGTATACATGATCTCTAACTATATGGGTCCTTGTGGTGTAGATTGGCTGCAGTAGACTCACTGCAGGAGTAGGGTATGCACCTACAAAGAATCTATCGACCTTGGTAGATAAGGAGTGATCCTATATGATTTATAAGATTAAGTTCGTAAGACCTCGGCCGGGGCAGTATGTACAATGAAGAAAGAATTTTCCACTCTCGAATTTAAGTCGAATAAATCTAAACATATGACAGACGATGGGGTTTGACGAGTTATCCATGACCTCCGTTCTGTAGGAATCCATGATAGAAGGACAGTATCATACGATAACTGCACCTAGAGGTTCATCATTTCATTCTGCTGGGTTGCCACTACATGTTGCTAGGTGTCACTGGTGGATGGTGAGACTCACAAGGTGTTGGCAGCGACCTGCACCGGAACCCACTCACACCGGTACAACCACCAACGTCGGACAAGCAAAGAGAGAAGCAAACGGATAAGCACTCTCTCGCTCCCTCGACACCGGACTCAAGGATCACCGCTTCGCTTCCGCTACGAAGGGCAAAAGATTACCCCGTGGTATCAATAGGGTAAAACACTTGAGCACCGCAGCGGATTATCAAACCAAAAGAAGAAGAAATAGGAAGAAAATAGCAAAGCAAACACAAAGATGTAACGAGGTTCGGCTACAAGTAGCCTACGTCCTCCACCGCTCCAAATCTCAATTAGGATGAACAGATTACAGAGATAGCACACACCCGAACGATCACACGCGATCGCTCTACAAGAGATTCACACAGAATTTCCTTTGCACAAGAAGTAGGATCCCAATCCTCTTCTTCTCTAGAACCCTAGCCGCACAAAACAAGAGTCTTTCTCAAAAATTATCCTTGAATATCTATCCTCCTAGGGCTCTCATGAGTCCTATATATAGTCTCAAGACCTTCAGATGATCATAGCCGTCGAAACGCCACCAAAAACACCAAAAGAAAATCGTCCGTACGATTTTTCGCGAGCCCGAGTCGACTCGGCTGTGGTTCGAGTCGACTCTGGCACGTCTGGACAAAACTGGCACGATCTAGAGTCGACTCGACTGTAGCTCGAGTCGACTCGACTGTAGCTCGAGTCGACTCGACGATGCTTCGAGTCGACTCGACTGTAGCTCGAGTCGACTCTGACAGTCGAGACAGAAACATGGTTTTCTCGGTCTTCTGGCCTTTCTCCTTCCGGGTCGACTCGACTGTTCCCAAGTCGACTCGACTGTAGCTCGAGTCGACTCCGACAGTCCGCCAGACAGAATTATGCAGAATTAATTCTCCTTCAATTCTCTTCATCACCAATGGTCTCCACATACCCCAACAATCTCCCACTTGGAGACCTTGGGTATATCCTCTTGTTACTTGGCTCTCCTCTGTGCTCCCACTGAAACTGAATCATCCTAGTGAGATAGGTACGATGCCTCCTCAACGTCTTCAAGCATGAAGACCAGCAGAAGCTAAACAACTCCTCAGCTTCTCCACCGTGACGACCTTCGTCAACATATCTACAGGATTCTGACTTGTATGAATCTTCTCCAACTTGACGAGTCCCTGCTCGAGCAATGACCTCACAAAGTGGTACCGTATGTCAATATGCTTCGTCCTTGAATGGAAAGCTGAATTCTTTGCTAGATGAATTGCACTTTGACTATCTGAATATAACATGCAATCCTTCTGCTCCTTCCCAAGCTCCTTCATCAAGCCCTGAAGCCATATTAGTTCCTTGCACGCCTCTGTGGCTGCCACATACTCCGCCTCCGTAGTCGACAATGCAACAACTGGTTGCAACCTGGAAATCCAACTGACGGCTCCACTGCCCAAGGTGAACAAGTACCCTGTCGTGCTCCTCCTGCCGTTCAAGTCCCCTACCATGTCTGAGTCCACAAAACCCTGTAACCGGATCTCAGAACCTCCATAGCACAATGACATGTGCTCCGTGCCTCTCAGATACCTCAGTATCCATTTGACCGCACGCCAATGCTCCAAACCTGGGCAGCTCATAAAGCGACTCACAACTCCCACTGCTTGAACAATGTCAGGTCTCGTACAGACCATAGCGTACATCAAGCTCCCCACCGCCGATGCATACGGGATTTTTGACATATTGAGCTCCTCCACCCGCGTCTTCGGACTTTGTCCTTTTGAAAGCTTTAAGTGGGCACCTAGTGGTGTGCCAACAGGTTTGGCACCCTCCATGCAGAATCTCTTGAGTACTCGGCTGATGTACTCTGCCTGAGATAGTCTAAGGATATGTTTAGACCTATCTCTGCTGATCCGCATCCCAAGGATCTGTTTCGCTGCTCCTAGATCCTTCATTGCAAATTTTCTTGACAGCTTCAGCTTCAATTTTGCAATCTCATGCATGCTAGCTCCTGCAACTAACATGTCATCAACATATAATAGCAAGATAATATAAGATGTACCGAAGTCCCGGAAGTAACAACAGTGATCCTCCTGACATCTCCTGTATCCTATCTCAAGCATGTAACTATCGAACTTGAGATACCATTGCCTGGGCACCTGTTTCAAACCATAGAGGCTTTTCTTCAATTTGCAAACCAAGTCACCCGTGCCAGCTGCAATGTATCCCTCCGGCTGCTGCATATATATCTCCTCATCGAGATCTCCGTGAAGAAAAGCTGTCTTCACATCAAGCTGCTCTAAGTGAAGATTCTCTACTGCCACCATGCTCAACACCGCCCGAATAGAACTCATCTTGACTACAGGAGAAAAGATCTCTGTGAAGTCGATACCTGCTCTCTGCTGAAATCCTTTTACAACCAGCCTGGCCTTGTACCGTTTCTTCCCATTCTGCTCTTCCTTCAGCCTGTAAACCCATTTGTTTGACAGTGCTTTCTTCCCCTTGGGCAGATCCACCAAATCCCACGTTTGATTCTGCTCCAATGACTCCATCTCATCATCCATGGCCAACTCCCACTCCTTCCTGGTATCAACCTCCAATGCCTCCGTGAAGCATTCAGGTTCGCCATTATCTGTG
Source organism: Phoenix dactylifera (assembly GCF_051530095.1). Classification (NCBI taxonomy): domain Eukaryota; kingdom Viridiplantae; phylum Streptophyta; class Magnoliopsida; order Arecales; family Arecaceae; genus Phoenix; species Phoenix dactylifera. Next base: position 31,125,324 of record NC_143193.1, on the reverse strand, counting down.
AGCAGCAAATAACTAAGAGTCCCATCATACCTTTGAGGAGGCTTTCCATGAGTACTACGAGTGGACCTTCTTAGTTGTGGAGAGGGTGCCAATACTTCAGGTTCTTGCTCTGACTGAGTCTTCTGACCAGAATTTGTAGACTCCTCTTCAGGATCCACAAAACACGGCTCAACAGGTTTTGTTTCTGATTCAGTGCTCTGCTGCATTTTCTCATTAAATACCACATCATTACTACGAATGATCTTCCTGTGTTCGGGATCCCAAAAACGATACCCAAACTGTTGACCTCCGTATCCAACGAAAATGCACTTCTTTAATTTGGCGTCTAATTTGCTTCTTTGATTGGAATCAACATGGACATAACTGGTACAACCGAATACTCGTAAGTGCGCCAAATCAATCTTCTTCGCTGTCCATGCTTCCTCAGAAATTCCAAATTCAAGTTTCTTTGATGGCCCTCTGTTGATCAAGTAGGCAGCAGTGTTAACTGCTTCTGCCCAAAACTGTTGTGGCAATCCAGCATATATCCTCATACTCCTGGCACGCTCATTAATTGTTCTGTTCATCCTTTCAGCAACTCCATTTTGTTGTGGTGTCCCTGGAACTGTCCTCTGCCTGACGATCCCAGCTTCTGCACAGTAGTCCTCAAACTCTCTGCTACAATACTCACCACCGTTGTCTGATCTCAGGCATTTTAACCTCCTTCCTGTCTCGAGTTCTACCATTGCCTGCCATCTCCTGAAGACCCCAAATACCTCTGACTTGTGCTTCAAGAAGAACACCCAAAGCTTCCTGGTAGCATCATCAATAAAAGTAACATAGTACTGAGATCCACCAATGGAAGAAACCGGTGCAGGCCCCCACACATCCGTGTGCACGAGATCTAGCTTTTCTTGCTTCCGAGGTTTACCTTCTTTGTTGAATGAAACACGCTTCTGCTTTTCGAGAATACAATCCTCACAGAAGTCTATCTCAACACTCCTGAGACCCTGCAGCTTTCCCAACTGGTGCATCACCTCCAGTCCCTGATAACTCATGTGCCCAAGTCTGCAATGCCATAACTTGGCGTCCACATCTACTGCAGCAACTCCAATAGAATTTTCCGTGCCGTTGGCGATATAAAGTGTCCCAACCTTCTTGCCACTAGCCACCATCAACGAACCCCTGGATATCTTCCACTGATCAGCTGTGAAAATAGTCTTGTACCCCTGGCTCGCCAACTGTCCAACAGAAATCAGATTCCTCTGCAGTTGAGGCACGTGCCATACGTCCTCAAGCTCAAGTGAAGATCCAGAAATCAACTTCACTTCCGCGCTTCCCCTTCCTTGTATGGTGCAAGGCTCTCCATCCCCTAAGTAGACTTTGCCGAAGTCTCCCTTCTCATATCCTCCAAGAAGCTTCCGTTGGGATGTAGCATGGAAAGACGCGCTTGAGTCTATCACCCAAGACTCGTCACCGGTAGATAAAGATAGAACGAGGGCATCCATGTCACCGTTTTCAGCAAGATTTGCCAGATCCTTGCTGACTCCTTCGGTGTGGTCGCCTTGCTTCCCTTTAGGAGATTTGCAGTCCCTCCTAAAGTGCCCCATCTTCCCGCAGTTCCAGCACTTCGCTCCCTTGTTCTGAGGTGCTCGAGACCTGCTGGATCTCGACTTCGAGTCGCTTCGAAATCGACCGTCCTTCTTTTGTCTTCCCCGGTTAGAGATGTTTAGTGCACTTCCAGACGACTCCGTAGCTCCAGAAGATTTCCTTCTTGCTTCTTCACTCAGAAGCACTCCCACAACGTCATCAAAGATCAACTTCCCCGTCGCCGAAGAGTTGCTCACCGCCATCACCAGGCCCTCCCAGCTATCAGGCAGTCCGGAGAGGATTAGCAATGCCCGAATCTCATCGTCAAAACTAATCTCCACTGACTCCAACTGGGCCGTGAGTCCGTTGAACTCGTTGAAGTATTCTGCTACGCTGCCGCCATTTTTCATACGAAGATTAAACAACCTCTTCATGAGAAATACCTTGTTTGATGCTGAGGGTTTCTCGTACATCCGCGACAATGTTGCCATCAACTCCATCGTCGTCTTCTCGTTTTTGATGTTGAATGCCACTTGGGATGCAAGTGACAATCTAATGGTGCCGAGCGTCTTTCGATCAAGGACCTCCCAGTCTTCATCGGACATCTTCTCTGGTTTCTTCGCTCTACCTCCAAGAGGTAAATAGAGATCCTTCTGGTAAAGATAATCCTCTATTTGCATCTTCCAAAATCTGAAGTTCGTGCCATTGAACTTCTCAATTCGCAACTTCCCTTCATCCGCCATTGCAGAATACCAATAGCTCTGATACCACTTGTTGGCAGCGACCCGCACCGGAACTCACTCACACCGGTACAACCACCAACGTCGGACAAGCAAAGAGAGAAGCAAACGGATAAGCACTCTCTCGCTCCCTCGACACCGGACTCAAGGATCACCGCTTCGCTTCTGCTACGAAGGGCAAAAGATTACCCCGTGGTATCAATAGGGTAAAACACTTGAGCACCGCAACGGATTATCAAACCAAAAGAAGAAGAAATAGGAAGAAAATAGCAAAGCAAACACAAAGATGTAACGAGGTTCGGCTACAAGTAGCCTACGTCCTCCACTGCTCCAAATCTCAATTAGGATGAACAGATTACAGAGATAGCGCACACCCGAACGATCACATGCGATCGCTCTACAAGAGATTCACACAGAATTCCCTTTGCACAAGAAGTAGGATCCCAATCCTCTTCTTCTCTAGAACCCTAGCCGCACAAAACAAGAGTCTCTCTCAAAAATTATCCTTGAATATCTATCCTCCTAGGGCTCTCATGAGTCCTATATATAGTCTCAAGACCTTCAGATGATCATAGCCGTCGAAACGCCACCAAAAATACCAAAAGAAAATCGTCCGTACGATTTTTTGCGAGTCCGAGTCGACTCGGCTGTGGTTCGAGTCGACTCTGGCACGTCTGGACAAAACTGGCACGATCTAGAGTCGACTCGACTGTAGCTCGAGTCGACTCGATGATGCTTCGAGTCGACTCTGACAGTCGAGACAGAAACATGGTTTTCTCGGTCTTCTGGCCTTTCTCCTCCCGGGTCGACTCGACTGTTCCCGAGTCGACTCGACTGTAGCTCGAGTCGACTCCGACAGTCCGCCAGACAGAATTATGCAGAATTAATTCTCCTTCAATTCTCTTCATCACCAATGGTCTCCACATACCCCAACACAAGGACTATCTTGATGGTCGATGATCCCTGGTGAGTTGAGTTGGAATTGTTCCAACCTATTGAAAGAAGTTTTCAATGATATTGTGATAGAGATCGCAATATATCTCACTACAAGATAGAATAGAACCTATGGGGTTACACACATTAGAGGTATTGACTGATCCAATGGTTGAATTATGATTAGGGATCACAAATAAATTATAATTATTAATTTGATTGATAATTGGTTTAACCCACAAAGAGTTAGTAAGTTGAAGAAGGAATAATGGGATTTAATTAATTGGACTTAAACACAAATCTTATTTAGAGTAGGATTTCTAGAGTCCTAATTAAATTAGGACTTCGAATTAAAATTAGAATCCTACTTGGAGTAGGATTTCTAAAGTCCTAATTGGATTAGGACTAAAATTGAATAAGTCCTAATTGGATTAGAATTTCTCAAGTTCTAATTAATTATTAATCTAATGAATTAAGATGACTCCTAATTGGATTAGGATTGAAGAGTTCAATTGAGTCATAATACATTTGAGTTCTAATTGGATTATGACTTGCATGGATTAAACCCAAATTGGTTCATACTTTGGTTAAAGCCTAATTAGATTAGGACTTAATCAAAAGAAGGCAACCTAATCCTCCTTGGAGGAGGATTAGGTTAACAAAGAAGGAGGCAAAGAGGGGTCGGCGCCCCTCTTGGAGATAGACTAGGAGCTCCACACATCTTTATAAGGAGATAAAGGCCACCCCCTAAGGCATTCTTCTCTCCTCCTTTCAGTTGTGTGCCTCCCTCTTCTCCTCTTGGGTTTCAGTCGCAAGCAAGCAAAGGGAAAAAGAAGCCTTGGCGGCCCTCCTGCCTTCTCCTCTTTTGGTTCCAACGCTAAGAAAAAAAAAAGGCAGCAAAGGGCTTGGAAGGATATCAGCCATCAAAAGTTGTCTCTGCAAGGGAGCTGCACCCCGAAGAGACAAGAAAGTTTTGATCAGTCCTCTACCTTGTGTGGATACCCGTAGAGGCCAGACGTGTGTGCGGCTTCAAGCAAACCTTCATCAAATACCACGATCATTAGTTTAAGGTGATCATCTACCCGCACAAGGTGAAGATCTAATCTTTCTAATGATGTAAAAAGTTTTTTAATCTTAATCTATCTATGAATGACGGTTTTAAATATTGTTCATGCGATGAACGGGATCTCGCGCATGCCTTCTGCTACGTTTAGAATTTTTCTACGGCATGTGAGGGATCCCAACAGTGGTAACAGATCCAGGGCTACGTAAATTAAGGTTAGGATTAATCATTAAAGGTATATTAGATCTGAAATTTAAAAGATTATGCTTGCTGAAATTTTCTGCATGTAGAATTTTAAGTTGCTGATTTTTCTGCATACTGATTTTTTATGCGCTTAGATTAATGATTCTAATCCTTTGCTAATATGATTACAAATGTTTAGAATCATATCTTGTATTATCAGAAACTCATAAAATGACATAATCAGTTAAATTATAGATCTGTAAATTATATTTATGCATGAGATGTGTATGGTGATGATCATGGATGATCCTTTTGAATGTGCTGAAATGTTCGGTGATGTCTGTGATGTTATGAGATGGCATGTAATTTAGATTTTTAGTTGCCTGCATGCATCTTAAATTCATGTATTAGAGACCCGCGTGTCTCATGAAAAAGGATTGTAATTATTCTTTTGTTTTTAAATTTTATCTGGGATGTAATCTATGATGTGTTTGCACGTCAATGGTTGATCGATGCATGCCTCTACAAGCATGAATTGCGCGGATCGAGCTCAGGGGTTGATTGAAGATGGATCAAGGAGTTGATCGCAATTGGACCTAAGGGATCAAGATCGAGTCAAGAGTTGAAGACGATCTAACTAATTGACGTGCATGTGCTTGTACTATGACTTCATACTGGATCCATAATCATCACCAGTTACATTTATTTTTGTGATTATACCTATATGTTTATGTTTATGCATAGCGGGTAGATGTATATTTAAATGAGATGTGGATAGTAAATCGAAAGAGACCTAAATTAAAACCTCCTCAATCAGTCAAGAGTGAACCAACAATGAGCTAGTCATATTAGATTAATTGATCTAGTTGGTGTCTAGGAAAGCATGAAAGGTGGTTACTTAATTTGGACCTTACTCTCCGAGTAAGGGGAGCCTCCCACTTGCTTACCTGGCCAACTGATCGATTATCTCCTATGAAGAGCTTAAGGTTGCAAACACTAAGACATGATTACGCAATATTAAGTCCATAGGTCTTCCACCATAGTAGAGCTGCTAAGGTCTTTTCGGTGTTGATTTGTTTTGGCTGGACACAGTGGGCAAGTTGCATCGGAGGGCTGGACCTCTCTATAGATATGAGATGTTGTAGGGGTAAAGGTGGGGTTGGGCGCCAATAACTATTAGGTGAGGATCCAATGACGACTTTATTTCTATGGTTATACGGTGGGTCTGGCTTAACTAAGGAATGGAGCCAATAACTGTTAGGTGAGATTTTCATGACTTAGAGATCAAGTAGCACTGCAATTTGCTTGAGAAGCATTGTACAAGAGTTGTACACTCATCTATTTATATGTCACCAATAACTGTTGGTGAGGCGGCATGTAAATCGGTGGGATCGCAGTACCTAATAGAAATTCTAGTCACATAGGATTTTCGTTTCCCTACTAGGAGAGTGTAAGGGATTCGAGAAAATAGTGAAAGATACATTTGTTTTAAAATTTCCTAAAATAAATAGAGTTCAAGTACAAAATCTAACTAGAATCTCTACTCTCTACATATCACAATGTCCGCTTCGAACCCTTTGATCCGTATTTTTGAGATCAACCGACTAACTGGAACCAATTACAAAGACTAGCTTAGAAACATGAAAATCATTCTAAATTGCAAGAAAATAGGCTATGTGCTCGACAATGATATCCCTAGGTTACCAGCACGTCTTACTGATGATCAGCGTGAGACGTATCAAAACTGGATGGATGATAACATTAGGGTCAAGTGCTACATCATGGCATCCATGACCAATGAAATCCAATGCCAGCATGAGAATATGAAGAAAGTTTGGGTGATATTGGCATACCTGCAAGAGTTGTATGGTGAGCAAAGTCGCACAGCTCGTTTTGAAGTATCCAAGAGGCTCTTCAAGGCAAAAATGCGCGAGGGACAGTCTGTCCATGATCACAGTCTGACTATGATCAAGGATCTAGAGGAGCTTGAGAAGCTCGGTATGAATATGCACAAGGAATTGCAAGTGGATTTGATCCTGCAATCCCTTCTTGATCATTTGGGCAGTTTATAGTAAACTACCATATGAATAAGATTGAATGCACTAAGACTGAATTGTTGAACTTGTTGGTAACTGCTGAGGGGGCCTTGAAAGGTTCAAGGGGCACTGTCCTTGCTGCTGAGTTGACTTTTAGTTCTAAGAGAAAGTCTACTTGGAAAAAAAAAAGCCTGCGAAGAAACAGAAGAAAGACAAAAAGCCAAAGAAGAAAGTTCAAAAGAAAAAGGTTAATGACAAGGAAAAATATTTCTACTGCAATGTCGACGGCCACTGGAAGAGGAACTGTCCTTCATACCTCGAGAGCCTGAAGAACAAAAAGGCAGACACACGTTCAGAAGGTATGTTAGACTTGCTTGTAATTGAAACGAATCTTACGGTTTCTTCTACTTCTAGTTGGGTTATAGATTCTAGTTCTAGTGCTCGCTTGTGCACTACTATGCAGGGTCTAAAGAAAAGTAGAAGGCTAGCGGAAGGTGCAGTAATCCTTCGGATTAGCAACGGGGCAAGAATTGCTGCTGTGGCTGTGGGCACCTATCCTCTACGACTACCGTCTGATTTTAGTTTATTGCTTAGAGACTGTTATTATGTACCTGCTGCTAACAGAAATTTGATTTTTGTTTCATGTTTAGCACAGGATGGTCATGTTTTTACATTTGAGAAAGACTGCTGTTCTATTTATTTCAGAAATAAATTAGTTGCACGTGGTTTCATGATTGACAGTCTCTATCACTTACATTTTGATATGTCTGTGAATGTATCTGAGCAAAAAGTGAGTGACATAGGATCCAAAAGATCCAAAGATGACATAAACCAGAAGTATTTGTGGTACCTCAAACTTGGCCATATTGGAGAGGACAGAATGAACAAAATGGAGAAAGATGAGCTTCTTGGCTAATTGACTTCCGAGTCATATCCAGTTTACGAATCCTATTTTCAAGAAAAAATGGTTAGACTACCCTTTGTAGGATATGGGGAAAGGACCACTAAAATACTTACCCTGGTACAAACTGATATGTGTGGCCCATTTAATGTGCTTGCTAGGGGTCGTTATTCGTACTTCATTATATTTACCGATGATTTTTTACGATATAGGTATGTGTATCTTATGAGACACAAATCTGAGTCTTTTAAAAAGTTCAAAGAGTTCAGAAATAAAATAGAAAAATAAACTGAAAAATCCCTCAAGGCTCTTCAATCAGATCGAGGAGGAAAATACCTTAGTGGAGAATTTCGGGACTATCTCAAGGAGAATGGCATAGTCTCACAATGGACGCCTTCGAGAACACCTCAACTCAACGAGATGTCAGAGAGGAGGAATGGACTCTATTGGATATGGTCCGATCCATGATGAGCTTCACTGATTTACCATTGTTTCTTTGGGAAGATGCCTTACTTTCCGCGATTTACTTACTGAATAGAGTTTCCTCTAAATCCGTTCCTACCACACCATATGAGATATGACATGAATGGATGTGAAAACTGCCTTTCTAAATGAATATCTTGATGAAGATATCTATATGGAGCAGCCTTTGGGTTTCACTTCCAGTGATGGAGATCACAAGGTCTGCAAGTTGCAAAGGTCCATTTATGGACTAAAGCAAGCATCTCGGAGTTGTAACACTCGTTTCAATGATGCAATCAAAATATTTGATGTCATCAAGAATGAAGAGAAACCGTGTGTTTACAAGAAGGTTAGTGGGAGTGTTGTCGTGTTTCTCGTATTGTACGTGGACGACATCCTCTTAATTGAGAATGATATTTCCATGCTAACCTCGGTCAAGGTCTGGTTGTCAAAAAAGTTCTCCATGAAAGACCTTGAAAAATATCCTAATTTTGGGGATAAAGGTCTATAGAGATAGATCTAAGAGGATGCTTGGCCTATCACAGAAGATGTACATAGAGGAGGTGTTGAAGAGGTTTAGCATGGAAAACTCCAAAAGGGGTCTTTTACCCCTTAGGCATGGAATTCATTTCTCCAAGAAGATATGCCCCAACACATCTGAAGAGATTCAACGCATGAGCAAGATCCCTTATGCTTCGACAATAGGGAGCCTCAAATATGCCATGCTGTATACACGACCTGATATAGCTCTTGCTGTGAGTATCACTAGCAGATATCAGTTAAATGCAGGCGAAGAGCACTAGACAGCTGTGAAGAACATTCTTAAGTACTTGAGAAGAACTAAAGATTTGTTCTTGATTTTTGATGGAGCATCAGAGTTAAAGGTAGAAGGGTACACAGATTTAGACTTCATGACTGATATTGATGATAGAAAGTCTACATCTGGATATATGTTCTTGTGCAATAGTGGTACGGTAAATTGGAAGAGTTCCAAACACCCGATCATTGCTGATTCTACCATGGAAGCTGAATATATCGTCGCCTCTGAAGCTGCTAAGGAAGCCTTTTGGTTCAAGAAATTTATTGCAGAGTTAGATGTAATGCCATCGGATGCCATAGCACTCTACTGCGATAATAATGGCGCCATAGCTCTTGCTAAGGAGCCGAGGTCTCATCAGAAGTCCAAGCACATAGAGTAGCGTTTTTACCTCATACGCAACTACCTCGAAAAAAAATATGTCGAGGTACATAGAGTAGACTTCGCGGACAATGTAGCAGACCCGTTCACTAAGCAAATGAGTTAGCAGAAGACTGAAGCCTACCTTGAGAAGATAGGACTTAGATATATGACTGATTGGCTTTAGTACAAGTGGGAGATTGTTATATATATGTCCTAAAAGCCAATCTGGCTGACACATTATTAATTATGGGACATAGTTTTGTACTTGACTTTATTATTATTGATTAATAAATGGGCATCTTTTCATTTATATTGTTTATGTGTCTATGAATCGTCCAAGAAATTAATAAGATGATGATGCATATTCTCAAAAGTTGAGAATTTGAGCCATGTGTCATTGGTGATTAATTTCTAAATGCTCCTGATCAATGGATCATCACGAGAACGGTGATCGATCCGATAAGATCAGTGCACAGATCGTTTTTCTTATGGATGGACGAGACTCGAGTCCACAGTGTAGGAACACTAAAGTGATAGTGCATGTGCATGTTAGAGAACAAGAGTACTGAGCATGACCAAGATAAGAAATTACTTGGATGTCTATCCACTCATCAGTGACTTGCTTGATGTTGCAGTAGTGTAACCGGTTCTATGACCTGCGGTGCTTCGGCTATTCATAGTGAGGTTGCTGTAGTTCTACTGTACGTATACATGGTCTCTAGCCATATGGATCCTTGTGGTGTAGATTGGCTGCAGTAGACTCACTGTAGGAGTAGGGTATGCACCTACAAAGAATCTATCGATCTTGGTAGATAAGAAGTGATCCTATGTGATTTATAAGACGGAGTTCGTAAGACCTCGGTCGGGGTAGTATGTACAGTGGAGAAAGAGTAATTCTACTTTCGAACTTAAGTCGCATAAATCTAGACATATGACAGACGATGAGGTTTGACGAGTTATCCATAAACTCCGTCCTGTAGGGATCCATGATAGAAGAATTGTATCATACGATAACTGCACCTAAAGGTTCATCATTCCATTCTGCTGGGTTGCCACTACGTACTGCTAGGTATCACTAGTGGATGGTGAGACTCACAGGGACTATCTTGATGGTCGATAATTCCTAGTGAGTTGAGTTGGAATTGTTCCAACCCATTGAAAAGAGTTTTCAATGATATTGTGATAGAGATCGCAATATATCTCACTACCAGACAGAATAGAACCTATGGAGTCACACATATTAGAGGTATTGACTGATTCGATGGTTGAATTGTGATTAGGGATCACAAATAAATTATAATTATCAATTTGATTGATAATTGGTTTAACCCACTAAAAGTTAGTAAGTTGAAGAAGGAATAATAGAATTTAATTTATTGGACTTAAACACAAATCTCACTTAGAGTAGGTGATAGAGATCAAGGGGCTGGCCGAATGGTTCAAGCTAATTCCAAAGATCCATTACAAGGAATTGGAGGTCCAATGACTAGAGCAAGGGCAAAACAAATGAAAGAAGCTTTATATGGACTAGTCATGGAAATTCAAGAGAAGGAGGCTGCTCTAGAAGACTCTAAGGCTTCACCAAGATTGATCACTTATCTTTACATAGTAAATGCTGAAGAACAAAGCTTGGAGCCATTAAACAAGGCTGATCCACGTGGAGATGCTATTTAGGCCCATTTTTCGTGGGTACTTTTGGGCTTGAGTCTTGTTGTGTTCCTAATTACTTGTACATGAAGTTTTGACTTGTCAACTCGTTTTTCCTAAGTTATTCATGTACTTCGTAGTTAGGAACCTTGAAAGTTGTGTCATTTATTATTTTGAAGTTGTAACTTGGAAGTTGTGACTTGGAAAACGTTTTTTACTTATTGCCTTGGAAAGGGGATGGTGTCCTTTCCAATAGCTTAGTTTGAAGCCTATATAAAGGCTGCCATATGTAACCAAGGGATTATTATGAATGAATTAAAGTGTTGGCAAGCTTTGCTATGCTCTTTTGTGTTCTTGGATTAGAATACAAAATTCTGACTTATCAAAGGGAGTGATCAACCTTTGTGGCGTCTTCAAGGATTAGGGTTTTAAGGACTTAGTTTCCTTAGAGTTCTAATCTGATCTCCTACAACTTGTTTTTCTAGCGATCTCGGGGCAAGTATAGCAATTTGATTCAAGGGTTCCTAGGGCAGGTCTCCTGGTGGGTTCTTGTCATTTGGTATCAGAGCTTTGGTTCTTGAAATCAGGTTACTTATCCTTTATCATCTTTGTTCCTTTTTTCTTATTTTATTTCTTTAAGTTTCTTTGTTCGTTCTCTTATTTCTGTTTTTTTTCAGTTCCTTGTGTTTCTTGTTTCCTCTAATCTGTTTTGTTCTTTAATCTTCTGTTACTTAGTTTGATTCAAAAAAAAAAAAAAAAAAAGAAAGACGAAAAAAAAAACGAAAAAAAAAAAATGAAAAAAGAAAAGAAAAGAAAAGAAAGAAAGAAAGAAAGAAAGAAAGAAGGTTATTGATTAAGGGGCATTAATTACAAGGCTGTTTCACTTGTTGCAAAGCTGAAAACCCCTTGTTGCAAGGTTGTTTCACTTGTTACAAGACCGTTTTACGTATTACAAGGCTGCTTAGCTTGTTCTTATTTCTCCTTGCTTTCTAGTTGTTTCTATTACATATCCTTTACTTCCTTTTGAAGTCTTCTTATGTTCTTGATGCTTTAAGACAATTTTTCTTGTGAGTACCATTTGCCTCATCGAAGTCCTTAAAATTCTGATTTTCTTGGAGATTTGCCACCATCCATCTGATCGCTCTTTGTGATTTGTTGATTTTGATTCTTTCAAGAACATAAAGAGGGCTGGCTTGAGTGGCAAAAGGCAAGAGTGTGAGTTCATCATCAAGAAAAAGCCATAAAAGAGTGTCCACCCGAGAGAGGAGTGTGTGAGGACCTATTCTGTTTATACTAATCTTTTGATTGCAGCATACAAAGATGAGTAGTGGAGGTAGTGAACAACCAGATGTTGATATGAAGTTATGGATGAAAGCCATTGCTGATCAACTTACTAAGCTTGGTGCACGAATGGATGATTTGGAATCACCAAGCAGAATCAAACCTTTGAGGGGGCAGATGTTTGAAGATGATGAAGAAGATTTAGATTATGAATCTTACTCTAGAAGGGGAAAGAAGGCCGATGATTCAAAAGATAATAATCTGGGCAGCATCAAGATGAAGATTCCTATCTTTCAAGGAAAGAATGATCCCGAACTTTACTTGGAATGGGAGAGAAAAGTTGAACATGTGTTTGATTGTCACAACTATTCAAATGAGAAAAAGGTGAAATTGGCAGCCGTTGAGTTCACGGATTATGCAAGCATATGGTGGGATCAATTGATGATTAGTCGGCGAAGGATTGGAGAAAGGCCAATTCGGTCATGGGAAGATATGAAATTGGTAATGCGCAAGAGATTTGTACCTAGCCATTACTATAGAGATTTACATAGAAAGTTACAAGGGCTGGTTCAAGGCTCCATGAGTGTGGAAGACTATTATAAAGAAATGGAGATGGCAATGATTAAAGCTAATATAGAGGAAGATCGAGAGGCTACCATGGCAAGATTTATTGGAGGCTTAAACAAAGAGGTTGCTGATGTGGTTGAATTGCAACACTATGTGGAGATGGAGGAGCTGTTGCACAAGGCCATCAAAATAGAAAAGCAAATCAAGTCCAAAGGATCCAAATCGGGTTTGGCTTCTAGTTCCACATGGAAGTCTAATTGGAAGGATAATAAATCTGCCTCAAAAACAAAAGAAGATGCAAAGCCAAAAGATTCGGTTGCTATTTCAAAAGGTAAAACCGAAACTAACACTTCTTCTAAATCACGTAATGTTAAGTGTTTTAGGTGCCAAGGATTTGGGCATATTGCTTCCCAATGCCCAAACAAGAGGATTATGATTATGTTGGAGAATGGTGACATTGAAAGTGCTAGTTCAAGTGAGGATGAGATGCCACCCTTAGAAAATTGCAGTGATATTGACATTGAAGAACCTGTACATGGAGATATGTTGGTGACAAGAAGAGCACTAAGCATCCAGCCTAAGGATGATGGTGATAAGGAGCAACGTGAACATATTTTCCATACTAGATGTCATGTGAAGGGAAAGGTATGTACCATGATTATTGATAGCGGAAGCTGCACTAATGTTGCTAGTACTTTGTTAGTAGATAAGCTGGAGTTACCCACCATGAAGCATCCTAATCCATACAAGTTGCAATGGTTAAATGAATGTGGAGAAGTGAGGGTAAACAAGCAAGTGCTCGTTTCATTTTCAATTGGCAAATACACAGATGAGATTCTTTGTGATGTGGCACCAATGCATGCTAGTCATATTTTGCTTGGACGACCATGGCAGTTTGATAGGAAGGTTACACACAATGGATACAAAAACCATTATTCTTTTATGATGAACAACCGCACTGTAGTCCTAACCCCTCTCAAACCTTTGCAAGCTTATGAAGATCAGATTCGGATAGCGAGAGAGTGTAAAAAGAGAGAAGGTGAGTCCGAGAGGAAAAATGCAAATGAAAGGAGTGAGATTGAGAGCAGAGAGAAAAGCATTCAAAAAAAAAGAGAAAAGTAAAAAAATGAGTGTGTTTGCTGAAAAAAATGAGGTTAAGAGTGTTATGTTCTCAAGACAGCAACTACTTGTACTTATGTACAAGGATGTTTATCTTTCTACTAACGATCTTAACCCCTCCTTGCCTAGTGTTGTTGTGATTTTATTGCAGGAATTTGAGGACATATTTCCAAAAGAGATTCCTAATGGACTACCACCCTTAAGAGGCATTGAGCATCAAATAGACTTCATGCCCGGTTCTACCATTCCAAACAGACCTGCATATAGAGCTAATCCCGAAGAAACAAAGGAAATCCAAAGGCAAGTGGATGAGCTGGTGAAAAAGGGAATTGTCAGAGAAAGTCTTAGCCCATGTTCGGTTCCTGTCATCCTAGTCCCAAAGAAAGATGGAACATGGCGCATGTGTGTGGATTGCCGAGCCATCAACAAAATAACAGTTAAGTATAGACATCCTATCCCAAGATTAGATGATATGCTTGATGAATTACATGGCTCTTGTTTGTTTTCTAAAATTGATTTGAGAAATGGCTACTATCAAATTCGTATGAAAGAGGGAGATGAATGGAAGACATCATTCAAAACTAAATATGGATTGTATGAGTGGTTAGTGATGCCTTTTGGTTTAACTAATGCACCTAGTACTTTCATGAGATTGATGAATCATGTTTTGCGTGCTTTCATAGGTCAATTTGTGGTAGTTTACTTTGATGATATTTTAGTCTATAGTAAGAACTTGGATGAACATGAACAACATTTGCATGCTGTTTTTAGCAAATTGAGAGAACACCAATTATATGCTAATCTTAAGAAGTGTACATTTTGCATGGAATCTGTTGTATTTCTTGGTTTTGTTGTTAGTTCTCAAGGTATTAGCATGGATGAGGAGAAGGTGAAGGCAATCAGGGACTGGCCTACACCTAAGAATGCGAACGAGGTAAGAAGTTTTCATGGTTTAGCAAGTTTTTATCGAAGGTTTTTTAAAAATTTCAGTTCTATTGCTGCACCTTTAAATGAACTTGTTAAAAAGAATGTTGTTTTTAAGTGGAATGATCAGCATGAACAAGCTTTCACTGATTTGAAAGATAAGCTAACTAATGCACCTTTGTTAAGTTTGCCTAACTTTGATAAAGCTTTTGAAGTTGAATGTGATGCATCCGGAATTGGAATAGGAGCTGTTTTGATGCAAGATTCCAAACCAATTGCTTATTTTAGTGAAAAGCTAAGTGGGGCAGCCTTGAATTATCCAACATATGACAAAGAACTTTATGCATTAGTGAGAACTCTTCAAACATGGCAGCATTACTTGTGGCCGAGGGAATTCATCATTCATTCTGATCATGAGAGCTTGAAGTTCTTGAAATCCCAGGGTAAGCTTAATAAGAGGCATGCTAAGTGGCTGGAGTTCATAGAAACATTTCCTTATTTCATCAAGTACAAACATGGAAAAGAAAATATCGTTGCTGACGCGTTGTCTCGAAGGTATGCTTTACTTACTACCTTGCAAACTAAGTTACTTGGTTTTGAATTGATTAAGGACTTGTATGCCAATGATTCTGATTTCTGCCAAACATGGAATACATGCAAAAAGAGTGCATCTGGTGAGTATTATAGACATGACGGATTTCTATTTAAGAAAAATTAGTTGTGTGTGCCTATTTGTTCTATCCGTGAATTGCTTGTCAGAGAAACTCATGGGGGTGGTCTGATGGGACATTTTGGTGTGCAAAAGACTTTAGATATCTTGCATGAACATTTTTATTGGCCTAACATGAAGCATGATGTGCAAGCTGTTTATGATAAATGCATTACATGTAGACAAGCGAAATCTAAAGTTTTACCACATGGCTTGTATACACCTTTACCCGTGCCTAACCAACCTTGGATTGATATTTCTATGGATTTTATTTTAGGATTACCAAGGTCTCAAAGTGGAAAGGACAGCATATTTGTTGTTGTTGATAGATTTAGCAAAATGGCTCATTTCATTGCATGTTCTAAAACCAATGATGCAATACATATTGCTGACTTGTTCTTTAAAGACATAGTTCGTTTGCATGGTTTGCCTAAGACAATTGTTAGTGATAGAGATGTGAAGTTCCTAAGTCATTTTTGGCGCACCTTGTGGAATAAATTAGGAACTAAACTCTTATTTTCTACTGTTGCACATCCTCAAACGGATGGACAAACTGAAGTAGTTAATAGGACACTCACTACTTTGTTACGTACCATCATTCAAAAGAACTTAAGGCAATGGGAAAAATGTTTACCGCACATTGAGTTTGCATACAACAGAGCTGTTCATTCTTCTACTTCATTTTCACCTTTTGAAGTTGTCTATGGCTTTAATCCTTTAACTCCCTTGGATATTCTATCTTTGCCTACTAAAGAACGTGCTAATCTTGATGGAAAGCAAAAGGCAGAATTTGTGAAGGATTTACATGCCAAGGTTCGGGCTAACATTGAAAAGAAGAATGAGCAATATGCTAAGCAAGCCAACAAAGGACGTGTAAAGATTGTTTTTGAACCTGGTGATTGGGTCTGGGTGCATATGAGGAAAGAACGGTTTCTAACACAACGAAAATCCAAACTACAGCCTAGAGGAGATGGACCTTTTCAAGTCTTAGAGAGGATCAATGACAACGCCTACAAGCTGGATTTGCCAAGCAACTATAGTAATATTAGTGCTACTTTTAATGTTGCTGATTTATCCTTATTTGATGTAGGTGATTCGAGGACGAATCCTTTCGAGGAGGGAGGGAATGATAGAGATCAAGGGGCTGGCCGAATGGTTCAAGCTAATTCCAAAGATCCATTACAAGGAATTGGAGGTCCAATGACTAGAGCAAGGGCAAAACAAATGAAAGAAGCTTTATATGGACTAGTCATGGAAATTCAAGAGAAGGAGGCTGCTCTAGAAGACTCTAAGGCTTCACCAAGATTGATCACTTATCTTTACATAGTAAATGCTGAAGAACAAAGCTTGGAGCCATTAAACAAGGCTGATCCACGTGGAGATGCTATTTAGGCCCATTTTTCGTGGGTACTTTTGGGCTTGAGTCTTGTTGTGTTCCTAATTACTTGTACATGAAGTTTTGACTTGTCAACTCGTTTTTCCTAAGTTATTCATGTACTTCGTAGTTAGGAACCTTGAAAGTTGTGTCATTTATTATTTTGAAGTTGTAACTTGGAAGTTGTGACTTGGAAAACGTTTTTTACTTATTGCCTTGGAAAGGGGATGGTGTCCTTTCCAATAGCTTAGTTTGAAGCCTATATAAAGGCTGCCATATGTAACCAAGGGATTATTATGAATGAATTAAAGTGTTGGCAAGCTTTGCTATGCTCTTTTGTGTTCTTGGATTAGAATACAAAATTCTGACTTATCAAAGGGAGTGATCAACCTTTGTGGCGTCTTCAAGGATTAGGGTTTTAAGGACTTAGTTTCCTTAGAGTTCTAATCTGATCTCCTACAACTTGTTTTTCTAGCGATCTCGGGCAAGTATAGCAATTTGATTCAAGGGTTCCTAGGGCAGGTCTCCTGGTGGGTTCTTGTCAGTAGGATTCCTAGAGTCCTAATTGGATTAGGACTTCAAATTAAAATTTGAGTTCTACTTGGAGTAGGATTTCTAAAGTCCTAATTGGATTAGGACTAAAATTGAATAAGTCCTAATTGGATTAAGATTTCTCAAGTCCTAATTAATTATTAATCTAATGAATTAAGATGACTCCTAATTGGATTAGGATTGAAGAGTTCAATTGAGTCATAATTCATTTGAGTTCTAATTGGATTAGGACTTGCATGGATTAAACCCAAATTGGTTTATACTTTGGTTAGAACCTAATTAGATTAGGACTTAATCAAAAGAGGAGGATTAGGTTAACCAAGAAGGAGGGGCGTACGCCCCTCCTCTCCTTGCTTCTTTGGTGCAGCAAACAAAGAGGGGCCGGCGCCCCTCTTGGAGATAGACTTGGAACTCCTAAAAAGTAGGAGCTCCACACATCTTTATAAGGAGATAAAGGCCACCCCCTAGGGCATTCTTCTCTCCTCCTTTCAGCCGTTTGCCTCCCTCTTCTCCTCTTGGGTTTCAGCCGCAAGCAAGCAAAGGGAAAAAGAAGCCTTGGCGGCCCTCCTACCTTCTCCTCTTTTGGTTCCAACGCCAAGAAAAGAAAAGGCAACAAAGGGCTTGGGAGGATATCAGCTATCAAAAGTTGTCTCTGCAAGGGAGCTAGCACCCCGGGGAGACAATAAAGTTTTGATCAGTCCTCTACTTCGTGTGGATACCCGTAAAGGCCGGATGCGTGTGCGGCTTCAAGCGAACCTTCATTAAATACCACGATCATCAGTTTGCGGTGATCATCTACCCGCACAAGGTGAATATCTGATCTTCCTAATGATGTAAAAAATTTTTTAATCTTAATCTATCTACGAACGACGATTTTAAATATTATTCATGCAATAAACAGGATCCCGCGCATTCTTTTCGCTACGTTCAGAATTTTTCTGCGGCGTGCGAGGGAACCTAACAATGCCAACTCCCAAGAGTCATTCTTCTCAATCGACTTGATCTCTCATCCATGGAATTTTTATAAGTCTCATCTTTTATAGCTTCTTCAAAAACTATGTATACCGAAAGGTCACAAGCCCATTGTTGTGAATTGGGTTTTCAAAAAAAAGAAAAATGCTAAGGGTGAAGTAGAGAGATACAAGGCAAGGTTGGTAGCCAAGAAATATAGCCAACGTCCTGAGATTAACTATGGTGAAATGTTTGCTCCCGTTGCACGATTGGAAACTATTTGAATGATAATCTCACTTGCGACTAAAAGGAAGTGAAAGCTTTATCAAATAAATGTCAAATCTGCTTTAATGGCATTCTTGAAGAAGAGGTTTATGTTGAACAACCTTTGGGCTATGTGTTCAAAGGCTATGAAGACAAAGTGTTAAAGTTGAAAAAAGCTTTGTATGGTTTGAAGCAAACGCCAAGGGCTTGGAATGGTTAGATTGACAAGTATTTTTAAGAGAATGGGTTTATCAAGTGCCCACATGAGTATGCTCTCTATGCTAAGGTGTGTGAAAATGAAGATATTTTGCTATTTTACTTATATGTTGAAGATTTGATTTTTATGAGCAAACTATATAAGTCTGTTTGGAGAGTTTAAGTAAGCAACGACTAGAGAATTTGAAATGACTGATGTTGGTCTCATGTCTTATTATCTTGACATGGAGATCAAGCAAATGGAAGATGAAATTTTTATTTCCCAAGAAGGTTTTTCCAAGAAGATTCGTTAAGCGGTTCAAGATGGAAGATTGTCAACCCGTGAGAACTCTAGTGGAATGCAAAGTCAAATTGTCTAAGCATGAAGAAGAAGAGAAGATAGACTCTACAATCTTCGAGAGTCTAGTTGGAAGTTTGAGATACCTAAGTTGCACAAGACCGGACATACTTTTTGGACTTGGACTTGTTAGTCGGTTTATGGAGTCCCTAAGCATGACACATTTCAAAGCAGCGAAACAAATTCTTCATTATATCAAAGGTACAATTGTTTTTGGCTTGCTCTATTTATTTTTTAATAAATTTAAGCTTGTGGGCTATAGTGATAGTAATTGGGCCGAAGATATGGATAACTAAAAAATTATTGTCAGCTTTGTTTTCTGCTTGGAGAATACGTCTTTTCTTGGCGTTCAAAGAAGCAACTAATTGTGACACTTTCTACTTGTGAAGCTGAATATGTTTCCGCTATATCTTGTATTTGTTATGTCATATAATTAAGAAGATTGTTAATGGAGTTACAAATGCCACAAGATGAGGCTACGGAGATTTTTGTTGACAATAAGTTAGCCATTGCATTAGTGAAGAACCCGATTTTCTATGATAGAAACAAGCATCTAGATACGAGGTATCATTTTTTTGGAGATTGCATTACGAAGAACGAAGTGCAAGTGGAGTATGTGAAGACCTATGATCAAGTTGCGGATATATTTACGAAGTTTCTCAAGTATGACACTTTTGGCAAGTTGAGGATGATGCTTGGAGTTACGAGGAATTAAGTTTAAAGGGGGGGTGTTAAGAAATAAACTTAATAAATGTCCTTTGGGAGGTTTATGAGTATATGAAGGGTCATCTTGAGAGTAGTACTTCATGTATTTGGATTTTTAATGTGCATTCATTTAGATTTTCAATGTGTATTTAGATGGTACATATATTTGGGTTTTTAATGTGCATTCATTTGGGTTTTTAATGTGCATTTACCTATTTTATGTATTTGGGTTTTCAATGTACATTCATTTGTGTTTTTAATGTATGTTTAGGTAGTTCATGTATTTGGATTTTCTATGTGTACCTAGAAGTCCTATAAATTCTATGTAAGTTTTGTGGTTTTGGCAAGAGGCAAGAGCAAAAATGAATAGAATTTTTTTTGAAGTATTTCACTTCTTCATCCTTTCTTCTCTAGAGAAATCTCTCTTCTTATATTCCAGCATTCTCTATGACATAATATTTTTTTCACTCTCATGGTAAATATGAAAAAAGGTTTGCATCTCTCCATTCACCATTGGCAAAGAAGCCTTTTTTTTATTTAATGCATTAACATGATTTTCTTAAGTAAACTAGGATACGCCTTATTTTGTTTACTTTTCTTTGATATGTCTGGTTGTATTCACGTTAGAGGTATATGAAATGAAATACCGTTTTGATCCACAAAAAAAAAAAAAAAAGTTGTTCTCGTACAACCATGCATCGGACCAACTTTGTCATGTGCCCATCCATTATGGTTATGAAAATGAAGCAAAGTGACAATGTGCAACGAGAGATTAGGCCACGAGATTGCAGCCACAAATTCAGAAGGTTACGAAAATTTATAAAATGTTCCGGAGCAACCCACCTCCTCAATTATGTATCATACGCATAACTGCTTGGACAAACTTGGAGACTATATAAATACAGAAGCTGCTAAGACATTATTATACTTCATATTGTAACAAAGGAAGAAGGCTGTCACCTGAGGTTGTTTTCACGGTGGGGGGAGGGCTGGGGACTATCGAGTGCGCTCGGAACTCTTTCTGGACTCCCGACTAAGATCGCTGAGTGGAGAGACCTTAACCTTAGAGATGATGGTGGGAGGATGGGACCATAGGAAGTGGACGCGGAAGCTTTGGTCGGCTGGTGGATGGATTCTTCTTCCATGAAAGCCACTGCCAAAAGCGGCATCGCATCTGATGCTGCCATTGTCCCCGACGCCACGCGGAAACCCCATTAAAACCGTTATCGAATCCATTGGAACCAACAAAGCGTTAGCACCCCAACAGCCGGGCCAATCTCGCCCGGTTTGTCATGGGCCGGCCTGGCACGGTTTATCCCTGTACAGGGTTTCAAGGCCCACCGGGGGCCGTCCTGAGTAAATAAATAAATAATTAAAAAATAATATTTCGAGATAATAGGCTGTTCGAGATGTTAGGATACATCTTTCTACTCCCATCTAACCCTAACCCAGATCAACCCAACCTATAAATTTTCTCAATCCTAAACCAAACCAACCTGAATTCAATTTGGATTTCTCTAGCCCAATCCAACAAAACTCCATTATAAGTTAAATTCAAGTATGGTAAAGCTAGTTGGGTTGGGTTGCGTTGGTCAGGTTGAAATAAATTGTGTTGTGTTAGTGTTAATTGGGTTCAAACATGTTAAATAAGTATTTTAAGGGAAAGGTTTGAGATACTTCATTGAATTAATATTTGTTGAATTAAGTTCTGGTTCGATCATTTATTTATTTGTTCATATATCGGTTCATGTAAACAAATAAATAAATCAACAAAATTAATAACATAACTTAAAAAATATAAGTAACTTATATGAAACATAAATATGAATTATTTATTTGTTCATATATCGGTTCATGTGAACTTCACCTGGATTAGGTTGGTTTGGGTCAAGTTGGAGTTGGGTTAAATCGGGTTCGAGTTGAGTTGAAGGTCATCCCAAATTGAATCTTACTTGAGGACCTGCTCATATTTTGAACTTTAACCCAATCCAAGTTTATAAAACTTCAACCAATGTACCGAGCGAGTTAGGTGGATGGGTGGTTCTAGATGAGCCCAACCAAGTTGCACCCCTAGCTCCTTCTTAGCCCATCTTGTTGGGGACAAATTGAAACAACTTGATTTGGACAGACCTGGATTCTCGAATTGGGTGCATCTCTAGCCTATCTTTAGTCTGCTACAGTATTGCCCAGATGGACCAGGACAAACCGAGTTCTTTATCCTTGCTTGCATAAGTCTTTACAATTACATGGGATGCTAAAGGGCTAGAAATAATGTCAATTTGCTTGTAACCATTTGTGTTCTAATGAAGTTATTATCATTTTCTCTTAGTAAAAAAATTTAAATAGCCTTGTTGGGCTTTAGCTGAATCTTTATTTACAGAGTTCTAGAGTTAAGCTGTTCAAGGAGTAGCTAGACTCTTGAAGAAAAGAGACCGTAATGCAGTCTAGGAGAAGAGATTCTTTTCCTCTGGCTTTTATGATTTCAGTGTTGAGGGATTCCCTTAGATGAGAGAAATTGCTTTAAATTTCTGCATCTCCTAGAATTATTATTTTCGTATTAAAGCGGGACATTCTAGTGAGCCTAATATCATAATGGTGGCATAGGGGACTGTCTTCGGACATGAGGGGGATGGAGTTGTCTCTTCATCACCTTCAAAAAATTCTAAAAAGCAAGCTAAAACAATGGATAAACTTAAATAAATGATGGTGTTGGGGGAAAATCAGTCACTCCAAAATATAGGGGGCACGCGGTCGGCACGTGCCTAAAGGCGCCCGACCAGAAGGCATCCGATCTGGAGGTGCCCGACCAGAAGGCGCCCGACCTGGCCTTAAGGCCCGCAACCAGACCTGGAGTCTGACCAAGCGCTCAACTCCGAGGCGCCCCGCCCAAACACTTGGCCTTAGCATCCTCAACCTTGAGAGCCTGGTCTCCCAACTGCACCGTCCACCTGCTGCAATCACATCCACTTGCAATCCGATCAGGGACCATGTGGTGCGGACACGAATACTGGACTGATTATTTTGCGGGATTATGGTCGTCGCAGGAAGACGGTCCAGCCACTTTCATTGTGGCTGGATTGATTGATGTTTTTCTTTTATTATTATTTATTTTGATAAGATTAGTTTGCATATTGTCTTGTGAGGACCTCTTTCGAATTGTTTTTTTTATTGGGACTTATTTGTTACTTGGTGGCCCTATATATATATAGGGCATGCATTTGTTATTTTTTTTTTAATGAATTATTGCATGAAAATTAATCTTCTTCTTCCTCCTCTCCTCTCCTCTTTCTCTTCTTCTTCCCCTCTTTCTCTCCTCTTTCTCTCTGCATTCCAATCCCTACATCCGTCCTGCGTCAGCTTTGGTATCAGAGCAGGGCTGACTTTGCCTCTGTTGCTGAAGTCGAAGGATCCAGTTTATGGACGGACCCCCGCCGATTCCTTTTCGGCCTTTTCCTCACCTGTATTTTGCTAGATCATTTGCACCGCAAACGCCGGAACGCACGGAAGGTCGTCGCACGGCACGCGTCCCGAAGAAGAAGGGTCACTCCATTTCTTCATTATTTTCTTCCCTGTTCATCACCTCACCCACCGAGAAAAAAGAAAAAGCAAAACCCTCCCGTCGGTCGACTGTCTTCCGGCGTCAATCCACAGATCACCTTCGCCCCCCCACCGCCGCCGCCTCCACCACCGTCTCCTTTCCCTCTCCCTTCCCTCTCGGTCCCTGCACAGAAGGGGAAGACCCCGTCGCCGGCTACCCCCACAGTGGCCCGAGCGGCGAATAAGCCGCTTTCTCCCTCTTTCCCCCCCCCCCTCTCGCCGTTTTCCCTTCCGGCCGCCGCTACACAGGCGCCAACCACCGCCTTCACCTTGCAGCGCCGCCGAATCACCATTGGAAGCCACCGCCCGTGACCGAAGCTCGGAGAAGGACGCCACCCCGTTCACTGCCGCACCAGCACCCCGCTCCACCGGCACAACGTCTTCCCGCACCCACCGCCGCAAAATCAGGCGAGATCCGGCGGAAGCGGACGGACGGTCGAAGGTGGAAGACGATCCACAGTACGGGTACGATTTCGACCCGATAACCCTTAACCCATTAGCCCGAACCAATTCAAAAAAAAAAAATCAAAATTCAAATTTCAATATTGCGGATCGGACTACCTTAACGGGTTGGGTCTGTTAACCCGATAACCCGAATCCATTTGGGTTATCAAAAAAAAAAAAAAAAAAAAAAAAAAAAAAAAGCGCTGCACGTGACGCGTAAGTCACGCACGTGCCGCGGTTTATTTCTCTTTTCCCCTCTTCTTTATTTCCCGATCTTCTTCTTCATCTCTGCGCCACCGCCCTTGTCCCACCGCCGCTGCCATCCTCGCTGCTCGCACCACCGCGCCGCGCGCCGCTCACGCCTCCTCTGTACCGCTGCTTGCCACTGCTAATTACTGCCGCACCGCCGCGCCGTCGGGTTGCTCCCACCGCCGTGCCGCCGCGTTGCCGTCGCCGCCGTCGACTGCTGCACCGCCACTGTCAGTTCTGACAGCCATCACCGCAGACCGCCACTGTCGCTTCCCCTGCCAACAGTTGCTCCCACCTCCACCACCGTATCCCGCCCTCCCACCACCGCAACTTTCTGCCTTCCACTGCTGACAGCGCTCCCTGCTCGCTCCCCAACGCCGCTGCCACGCCTGCTGCTGCACCACCGCGCTGCGCGCCGCCCCTGCCCTTCTTTACTGCCGCTCGCCGCTGCTAAGTCGCCGCCGCGCCGCTGCTACAACTCGCCATCGCCGGTCCCCGCGCCATCAGCCATCACGAACTGTCCCGACCAAAGCCGCCATCAGTTTCTCTGATCACCTTTCAGAGAGGTCTCAGTGATCCCTTCTCTGCCACCGGTCGTCATCGAGCTTCTGTTCTACATCTCTGTAGACCACGTCTCTTCTGCGCGCACGAGTCTCTCTCCAGACCAGGTCAGCGCTGTTCTCCCATTTCCTGCAGATTCAATTTGCTCAATTAAGTTGGCATTAATTTTCTTAATTTGTGCGTGGTACTGCGTCTACAATTCCAAAATACACGCGTTCACACACGTTCACAAGACAAACAGAAACCCTAGTAGCAGAACTTTTAATATTAACTGTGGAGCTAGCTCAATTCGGGGAAACATACGTGGCTCCGTACCATCTTGCATAGTCCGAAAACTTAGTACTACTGGACTGCATTACTTGTTGGCCTGCGCTTTATAGTAATTTACAGTTTGCTATGACTATTTGCTAGGGAGTAGTTTTAGTTTATATTGAGCATCTACTTTGCAATTGTGAATTCATTTCATGCATTAGGTCTACTTAGGAACCTTTGTAGTTGGTCGGCTACTACATTTTGTCATTCATTTTATGCATCTACGTAGTGGTCGTGTCGCATCTCATCTTGAGTTCCCCCTAGACATGGATTCCAAAATTGAAGCCCTATTAAAAGCTATCCATGACACTAATATTCAAGTCCAAAATACGAATGCCCAAGTCCAAGCAAACAACGCCCAAATTCATGACCTAACCACAATGTCCACCCAGGTTAATGCTCGACTCGATTCAATTGAGGCTTCAATTCAAAGGGTTATTGAATCCCAAAAGGTTAGTACTCCCCATTTACCGGGTCTTGATGAGGATGATACCCTAGAACAAATCCTAGAACAACAAGGTTCGGTTCGGCAGGGCAACTTTGATCATAGGTCTGTTCCAGGTCACCATTATGCCTACCCTCGCCCTAGAGGACCTGGTCCCATTCCTCCTGTTGATAGAGGTCACCGACATACCGTAGAATCTAGAGAGCCTCGTGACCCTGATGAAGATGTAATGCGAGGCATTAGGGTTGAAGCCCCCACTTTCGATGGTCGTCTTGATCCGAAGGTCTTCTCCGATTGGCTACACGAAATGGATCACTTCTTTGAGTGGTACAATCTGTCGGAGGAGAAAAAGGTCCGATTCGCTAGAATGAAACTCCTTGGTCGAGCCAAGTTGTTTTGGCAAAACACCGAACAACTGTTAGCCAGGAGACATCAACCTGCTATTACCGATTGGGTAGAGATGAAAGAAAAATTAAAAGAAAAATACCTTCCATTAAGTTATCAATCTGACCTCTTAGATCGATGGAACAATTTAAGACAAGGTAGTCGCACAGCTACTGAATACATCGCCCAATTTGATGAATTTATGATGCGTAGTAATGTAGCTGAAGATGAACGTATGATCTTGAGCCGATTTCGACGAGGCCTAACTGATGAGCTTAGGAAAGAACTTGTCCTTCGTGAAGTGTCCACCTTAGACCAAGCCTATACATTTGTGCAAAATTATGAACAATTCTCCAAATCTATGTTTGCTAGGCGCCCTGACACCAGGCGGGTCCCCACTAGTGCCCAACCATCTGGACCCAGACCCCCAGTCGGTTCTGTCCCTCCTAAACCCTTTTCTTCTCCACCTATCCAAAACCGAGATATTAAAGGCAAAGGAATTTTAGGTGAACCTCCAAAACCAAGCTCACGAATTCAGTGCTTTAAATGCCAAGGGTTTGGTCATGTTGCCTCCCAATGTGCAAATCCGACCCTAGTTATTGACACACATGAACAGAAGGATGACATAGATAATTTGGAGGAACAAATTTATGAGCCTAATTTAGATGATATTCACGATGTCGAAGACGAAACTGAGGAAGAATCACACACTTTAGGTTGTATCCGACCTACTCCCCAGATAATTGCCCACGAACCTGACCGATCCACTGTGAATGTAGTACGGTGTGCAATTACCCAGCCTAAAGAGACTGATGACTGGAGACGAACCTCAATTTTCCACACTTACATTAAATGCGGCGAAAAAGACTGTAAAGTTATCATTGATAGCGGGAGCTGCATTAATGCGATATCTTCCAGCATTGTCGCCCGCTTGGGTCTGACTCCTGTGTCCCAACCTCACCCTTATAAGGTCTCCTGGATCGACACGTCGTCCATTCACATTAAGGAACGGTGTCTTGTACCTATTCAAATCCTCTCTTATAAAGACACTGTCTAGTGTGACGTACTCCCAATGAACGTAGGTCATCTGATATTAGGTAGGCCTTGGTTGTTCGATCTCGATGTCACCATCTACGGTCGAACTAACTCTTGCTCCTTTGTATCCCAGGGTAAAAAGATTAAGCTTAATCCTTTACGGCCCAAAACGCTAAATAAGAGTACAGACAAGAGTAAATCAAAGGGGAAGGAACTGCATATCCTTAACCCCACGGAATTTGAGAGGAACGTCTTTAAGGACTCTCCGGTGTTTGCCCTGCTAGTTAAAGAACTTCAGCCACATCTTAAAAGCACATTATCGGCTGAATCCCTCGCTATTCTCGAGGAGTTCAAAGAAGTTTTTCCGGAAGACCTTCCAGATCATTTACCCCCTTTGCGTGATATTCAGCACGCCATTGACCTAGTCCCGGGAGCTACCCTTCCTAACCTGCCCCATTATCGGATGAACCCTTCTGATCATGCAGAGCTCCTAAAGCAAATTAACGAGCTTCTACCAAAAGGATTTATTCGAGAGAGTCTAAGTCCTTGTGCCGTACCTGCCCTTCTTACTCCAAAAAAAGATGGGACTTGGCGAATGTGTGTAGACAGTCGGGCTATTAATAGAATCACGGTCAAATACCGTTTTCCTATTCCCCGGCTCGACGATATGCTGGATATGATGGCAGGTGCCTTGATTTTCTCCAAGATTGACTTAAAAAGTGGCTACCATCAAATCCGGATTCGTCCAGGAGATGAATGGAAGACAGCCTTCAAAACAAAAGATGGCCTCTATGAGTGGCTGGTAATGCCTTTCGGCCTCTCAAATGCTCCAAGTACATTTATGCGAGTGATGACTCAAGTACTCCGACCTTTTATGGGCAAATTTTTAGTCGTGTACTTTGACGATATCCTTATTTATAGTCAAACTAAGGAGCAACATTTAGGCCATTTAAGGCAAGTTTGTACGACTTTACGCAACGAGAGCCTCTATGCTAACCTTAAGAAGTGTTCATTTTTCACTACTCACGTTAACTTCTTAGGGTATATAGTCTCCTCTGAAGGTTTATCTGCTGATCCTGCGAAAATCACCGCAATTGTTGAATGGCCTGAACCTAAGAATATTACTGACATCCGTAGTTTTCACGGCCTGGCCACATTTTACCGTCGTTTCATTAAGGGCTTCAGTACACTTATGTCACCTATCACTGATTATCTTAAACGAGGTGATTTTCAGTGGACACGCGCAGCCGCTAACGCATTTAATAACATTAAGAAAAAAATGACGGAAGCGCCAGTTATGCGACTCCCTGATTTTAACAAAGTTTTTGAGGTGGAATGTGATGCATCTGGCTTAGGAATAGGTGGTGTGCTTAGTCAAGAACGTCATCCTATAGCCTATTTTAGTGAAAAGCTGAATGAGGCTAGACAAAGATATTCCACCTATGACAAGGAATTTTATGCCATAGTCCAGGCCCTACGGTATTGGCGACATTATCTCCTTCCTAATGAATTTGTTCTCTATTCTGACCATGAAGCACTTCGTTTTCTTAATTCCCAGAAAAAACTTAATCATCGACATGCCAAGTGGGTTCAGTTCCTCCAGGATTACACTTTTGTCCTCAAGCATATGTCCGGTGCTGCGAACAAAGCTGCTGATGCGTTAAGTCGTCGAGTAACTCTGTTGTCCGCCATGTCTGTTTCCATCATCGGTTTTGATAGACTTAAGCTCGATTACTTGTCTTGCCCAGATTTTGGCCAACTCTATAATGCCCTTGCTGATGGACAAGGACCTTTGATTGATGGTGTTTATCTACAAGACGGGTATTTGTTCAAAGCTTCCAAGCTCTGCATTCCGCGCACTTCCGTGCGCGATTTCTTGATATGGGAAGTACATGCCGGTGGTCTCTCTGGACATTTTGGCCGTGATAAGACCATAGAAGAAGTTGAACGTCAATTTTTTTGGCCAAGTTTGAAACGGGATGTTGCTAAAATTGTGGGACAGTGTCGCACGTGTCAACTAGCTAAGCACAAAAAACAAAATACTGGCCTATACACTCCGTTACCTGTCCCAAATCGCCCTTGGCTTGACCTTAGTATCGACTTCGTACTCGGCCTTCCTCGCACATTTCGGAAACATGACTCCATTTTTGTGGTTGTGGATCGTTTTTCTAAAATGGCCCACTTCCTTCCTTGTTCCAAAACTTCTGATGCCTCTCGAGTAGCCAAGATATTTTTTGATGAGATTGTTAAGTTATACGGTTTACCAAAAACCATTGTCTCCGATAGGGATGTCCGTTTCATGAGCTATTTTTGGAAAACCTTGTGGCATCTGGTTGGCACCAAACTTAAATTTTCTACGGCTTATCATCCTCAAACCGATGGCCAAACCGAAGTCGTCAACCGAAGTCTAGGTAACCTTCTGCGTAGTCTAGTCGGGGATCACAATCGTAACTGGGATTCTATTCTGCCTGTCGCCCAATTTGCATATAATTCATCAGTCAATAGATCTATCGGGATGAGTCCATTCGAAGTGGTCCATGGTTATAAAGCTCGCAAACCTGTAGATCTCCTACCTATGTCCCCCCATATTCGCATTTTTGAGTCTGCACATGCATTTGCACAGCACATTCATAATCTGCATCAGGAAATTAGCAAGCGCATTCATATGAGTAATGCTCAATATAAGCTACAAGCTGATTCTCATAAGCGAGATAAATCATTTCAAACTGGGGATTATGTGATGATACGTATTCGGCCTGAGCAGTTTCCATCTGGAACCGTCAAGAAACTGCAGGCTCGTAGTGCTGGGCCCTTTCGAGTATTGCAACGCGTGGGTACTAATGCTTACGTTCTTGATCTTCCCTCTGATTTTGGTATTAGCTCCACTTTTAATATTGAGGATTTGGTTGCTTACAAGGGCCCCCTTTCTATTCCTACTGACCCTTTCGCTCCGCCATCACTTGAGCTTGAGGATACTCCTCTTCTTGATTCCATCCCATCCCCGACCAATCTAGCTTTACCACCAGCACAAAAAGAACATATTGATGCCATTTTAGATGAGCAGACTGTTTCTACCAGTGATGGGGGTGTTCAGCGTTTTCTGGTTCGTTGGCGAGGACGCCCGGAGTCTGATACTACATGGATTACCCGTGCGGAGTTACAGTGCATTGACCCAGATCTTTTGGAGTACTACCAGAGTCATTCGTCGGGGTCGACTTCTTCTTACCCGGGGGGAGTTGGTGCGGACACGAATACTGGACTGATTATTTTGCGGGATTATGGTCGTCGCAGGAAGACAGTCCAGCCACTTTCATTGTGGCTGGATTGATTGATGTTTTTCTTTTATTATTATTTATTTTGATAGGATTAGTTTGCATATTGTCTTGTGAGGACCTCTTTCGAATTGTTTTTTTTATTGGGACTTATTTGTTACTTGGTGGCCCTATATATATATAGGGCATGCATTTGTTATTTTTTTTTTTAATGAATTATTGCATGAAAATTAATCTTCTTCTTCCTCCTCTCCTCTCCTCTTTCTCTTCTTCTTCCCCTCTTTCTCTCCTCTTTCTCTCTGCATTCCAATCCCTACATCCGTCCTGCGTCACCATGCCCTGCCATTGCACTCAACAATTAATGCGCATGGCCTCTGCTGATTTTCGGCTCACTCAACAATTAATGCGCATGGCCTTTGCTGATCCCCGACTCACTCAACAATTAATGCGCGTGGCTCCTGCCATTTACGGATCTCAAGCCCTCCACGGCAAATCCGCCCGGCCGCGTCCGATCAACCACGACGACTCATTATCGTCAACTTGATCTCCTACGGCAAGGCATTAATTCACACGATCGTGCATTAATCCGACACATACAATCATACGGTAACCCGTTCGCTCCGTCACATCGCAGGTATATCTATATCCCTCTATAAAAAGAAAACCCGACCTCCGGAAAGGGGATTGGCTGGCAAAAACTCGGAAAATTACTCTTTCTCCACATATTTGCCCCCTCTGACTTGAGCATCGGAGGGCCGGTGCCGGAAACTCCGGCCACTGGCTTGATTACAGGTCTCCCGGAAAATGCCGCTCGTCGACGAACCGCCACCTGTCATTCCAGCACCGGAGCTCCCCTCCTCCTTAGCCGACGGTCGCCCCCGGGTCCAAATTCCAGCAACAATTGGCGCTAGAGGAAGGGCCCAAGTCGTGGCCATGAAGTTGAGGAGTAAAGGAGCCTCTAACGCCTCCCGGCGTCTCCCACAAAGCCCCGGACACTCTGTCCGTAACTCGCCATCTCCGGCTGATCCAGCTCCCCAAGTCCAGCCGGAACAGTTCAACGTCCTGGTGCAGCAGGTTCAGACCCTGGCCGCCGTTGTCCAAGGACTGTAACATGGGGAAGCCCTGCCCATGCCGCCTCCGCAGGCCCAAGTCCAGCCAGTGCTTCCTCCAGATGGACCGGCGCCCCAGGGCCCAAACCTCCACGACTCCTCGAGGGACAACAATGAAGAGCGATGCTGTCGCCAAGACTCCGCCCGGGCGTCTCCTCGGAGAGAATTACCGGGGAGGAGCATAGACAGAAGGCCACAATTTTCAGAAGCTGAGTCGGCCCCGAACTGCCACGAGCCGGAGCAGACTACCATGGCAATCCCCCAGGCTGGAGAGCTCGACAGGAAGGTCGAGAACCTCGAGCGCCAGATTGAGGCGCTTCACAGCAGGAAGGCAACGTGAGAGGGCGACTTCGAATTTACGACCAAGTCCCCCTTTTCCTGCCAGATCGAGGACGAGCCAGTCCCACCGAGGTTCAAAATACCTCAAGTGGAGCCCTACAACGGAACTACCGACCCCCTTGATCATTTGGAAAGCTACAGAGCCCTCATGGCATTGCAAGGGTCCTTGGAGGTTGTGCTCTGCAAGGCATTCCCCGCAACTCTTCGGGGAACAGCTCGGCTTTGGTTCTCGGGACTGAAGCCGAGCACGGTATCCTCCTTTGAGCAGCTCGGCAGGCAGTTCGCCACCAACTTTGCTGCCAGCCGACGCCAGCGGCAGACATCGAATTTTCTTCTGGACATCAAGCAAAAGGACGGAAAATCCTTTAGAGAATATCTCAACCGCTTCACCACTGCAACTTGGGAGGTTTGCGAGCTCGACCAGTCGATAGCCATGTCGGCACTGAAGATTAGGGCTCGCTCTTACAGATTCCTATTCTCTATCGAGAAGAGCTTTCCCACTGACTTCACTAAGATGCTGGCCCGAGCTCGGAAGTATGCGGAGGCCGAGGAGGCTATCGCCTCCAGAAAGGGCGCGACCAAGTAGGCCTCAAAGAAACCGAAGAAGCACCGCGAAGAGCGCGGCCGCCCAAGAAACCGATCTCCCCGCCGAAATAGCCAGCCTCGACTGAGGAGCCCACCTCGACAACGGAGACAGCCACGGCCAAGGTCCCCGCCTCGACAGCGATCTCCACCGCGACCACGGATGTCCTCGGGGAGGTACGAGAGCTATACCCCGTTGAATGCCCCCCGAGCAGAGGTCCTTATGGAGATAGAAGGTTGGGACTATTTCCGACCTCCACCCCCAATGCGGGACATGGGAACTTGGCGCAATCCTAGGAAGTATTGTCGTTTCCACTGGGACCACGGCCACGACACGGAGGATTGCTTCCAGCTCCGAGATGAGATCGAGGCGCTCATCCGCCGCGGGGTACTCAACCAGTTCGTGCGGAACCGGCGCGAGGAAAGGAGGCCAGCGAAAAATGCCGCACAGCCTGAAGGTCCAAATGATAATAGATCCATCGCTGGCACCATCAACACCATTGGGGGAGGAAGCTCGGCTGAAGAACCAAGCGAGGGAAGGACCCCTCCGAAGTGCCCGTGCACCTCCGAAGCCATCTCATTCTCAGACAAGGACATGGAAGGAGTTGAAACTCCTCATGATGACGCTGTAGTCATCTCTATGATTGTAAATAAGTTTGATGTAAAACATGTCCTAGTAGATAATGAAAGCTCGGCGAATGTTTTGTACTACGATGCCTATCAAAAAATGGGGATGACGGAAAGCCAGCTTCGGAGAATGAACGCCCCACTGATCGGATTCACTGGGGACTCCATCCCGGTTGAGGGTGAGGTCGGCCTTCTTGTCACGATCGGCCTCGCTCCCCAAGAAAGCACTGTGAGGATGGATTTCCTTGTGGTCCGCCTGACTTCGGCCAACAACGCCATTCTCGGACGACCAGGGTTAAATGCCCTCCGAGCTGTGGTCTCGACTTACCACTTGCTCGTACGGTTCCCCACCGACCAAGGAGTAGGCGAAGTTCTTGGGGACCAGCGGATAGCTAAGCGGTGCTATATGGCAACCCATAAGGCCAAGCAACTGGCTAAAGCACCAAGCCAAGAGGAGCAAACCGCCGAGGCGCCAACATCAAATCAGGCGCTGCCCATTGAAACCCTAGAGGTGCAGGACGATGTTGTCCGATTCCTATTTACCTAAAAATATGCTAAACAGATCGTTGTTAGAATCGACAAACAAAGTTTAAATTAATTTTACTCTTACATGTTCTACTCGAAGAATAGTGGTCGTAAGAGGTCAATCCACAGGGAGGCGATTGAAGTTGCATAAAAATTAGAACGTTCACTCGGATTTGAAATTGATTTTTGAATGATAAAAGGAAAACATTATTTTGAGGATGATGATGCATTCTCTAGTCTACCGGAGAATGTTTTTTAATTGAAATTAACTAAATGACAGGTATTTAAATTCGAAAAGTATTTATATGTTTAACTAATCAAAGAAAAGCTTTGGCATAAATTAAAATGGATGAAAACAAGAAGATTGAAGTGAACACAAATTGCATAAAGAAAGATTTAATGTATTGCATAAAAAAAAAATTAAAAGATTTCATAAAAAGAAAACAGAAATTAACTTGAACCTAGAATAGGGATTGCATGAAAGAAAATTGCTAGATTCTATAAAAAGAAAATTGATTACAAATAAAAATGGAGATTGGACCTAATGTTTCTTCTATTTTGCAAATAACATAAACAAAACAAAACAACTCCTTTCTTCTCTCCCCTAATAAAATATTCTTTCTTCTTAACCCGAAACACGGCATGGCTCTGTTTCTTTTTTTTTTCTCTCTTACAAACAAACTGAGAGCTTTCACCCCTCTGTTCTTTGGCTCCACCTAGCCGATCTCCCTCTTCTTCCCAACCTCTGTTTCTTGGCCTCAACCCCAACCGAGTGCTCCCTTCTCTGTTTCTTCCCCCCCCCCCCCCCCCCCCCCCGTTTTATAGATCAATTGTTGAAGCATCGAGAGGGGGAGGATGCGTGATTGCTGGGGATCCGATTGCTTGGGGGCTGGGATTTGGAAATGGAAGGAGGGCGTCAATCCGTGGGATCACGGGCTTGATAAGTGCTTAATAATTTATAATTTAGTTATCTTTCCATAGCACTTATCAATGTTTTTAAACTGATAAATACATATTTTACCATGAAATTGAATAAACATTGAATTAAATTTAAATTATGGTAAGTGGTAAATAATTCTTTTCTTAAACCAGATTCTGAACTTGTCTTTCTCTTGATTGCAATCTTTAATGAAAACTACAGAAAAACATATAAGGAGATTGTGTTAACCCTGCTAAGGTTATAATTAAATGGGCTTTGGTCCTGATTAGATTGAAAGTTATAATTGTATGGGAAAATATTTGATTAACCCTTTTTATTAAGTTACGGTCCTGCTTTTGGCCTTGTTGAGTCCGGTCTGAAGCAGTTTAGCAAAAATTAAATTTAAACGACATTAGGCTCGAGAGTAAGTTCAAGCAAATCAACGATCATGACCCACCTCAAACCCAAAGTCAATTCCCAACCAAATTCATTACCTGCCTTCATATAAAATTTATAAATTTAAAACAAGAAAAAAATAATGAATATAATAAAATAAATAAAAATAATTTCGGGAAGAATCACTGGATTCACTGTTCATATGAACAGTGTCCCGTGAAAACACTATTCATATGAACAGTGTTACAAAAAAAATATATATATAACTAATCCTACTGTTCATCTTCTTCCTCCCCGTAAGCATCCCGACCGTCCACAGCTTCCTCCCGTCAAGCCCGCCAGCCAGATCCGCAACCCGATCCTCCCTCAGCCGCGTGCCAAACCCAAGAGGGAAATCAGTCGGGCATCTTCCGCATCCAACTGTGGCATCGTCTTCATCCCCGGATGTTCCTCCAGCGACCACTCCTCCGCTGCAATCAACGAGCCGCTCCAACCGCCAGCGACCACTCCTCCGATCAGCCCGTTCCAGCCTGAGAGATCTTCCACAAAATCTTCCACACGGTGCAGCCTCTCTTCCCAGTTCCTCCGCCTCTTCATCCACAGCTGAGATCCCGCTCTTCTGCATCAGTCCTTTCCAACTGCAGCCAACATTTCCGGATTCATCTCCTTCCTAGCAGCCGGTAACGCAGCTCCTCTCGGATCGGCATCCGTCTCTAGCTCCGTTCCCGTCTTCTCCGAGATCCCAGACTCCCATGATTCAGCCACCCAGCCAGCTTTTTCCGGATTAGCGCCTCCATCCCACGGTCAGCTCCAGCCGATCCCATGGATTCCGTCCCAACGATCACGCACGCGTTCTTCCTCCTCTCCACGCGAAATCATGGATCCACCGTTGGCTGATTCTTGGTGGGGATCTATAAAAGGAAGAGGGGAGAAGAAAGGAAGGGGAGCTTGGTTGAGAAAACAGGGGAGACCCCCTGTTTCGGTGAAAAGAAGAAGAAAACCGAGAGGGAAGAAGAGAAAAAGAAATAAAAAAAAGAGAGAAAGGAGGGGGAAAGAGAATAGTT
The DNA here is from genome assembly GCF_051530095.1 of Phoenix dactylifera. NCBI lineage: Eukaryota > Viridiplantae > Streptophyta > Magnoliopsida > Arecales > Arecaceae > Phoenix > Phoenix dactylifera. Next base: position 31,089,750 of record NC_143193.1, on the reverse strand, counting down.
TTGGATATTTTGGGAAAAATAGGAGGTGATCAATTTCATTTGAGGATGGGAGGTCGTCCGGAAGCCATGCTTGGCTAAACGTCTAGTCTAGGGCTGGATGAAGCCCTAGCAATGTATCAGGGCATTGTAGTTCTTATTTTCTTTATTATTTTGAAGCTTGTTTAAATTCTTATCTTCAATGAAATATTTCTTTTATGATATTTAAACCTTGAGCATGCCATTTACTATTCATATTTGCTAAAGTAGTCTAAGATGATCCATGCCTAGAAAGATGAGGTGTGCTGCACCCTAGGTTAGCATAATTAGGTAGACACTTCATGCTATACCTAAGATGGATCTTCCTAAACCTCTTTATGTTTTTATTTTAAAAGGCTTGTAGCCAATTTGCATGCCTCTCCAAAAGATAAAAATTAAGAACACAGTCCCTAATGCAATGTTATGCGGTGGATTCCAAACCCTAGATCCATCTACTTTGATAAATTTCAATTCGTACTCATAGATTAATTTAGTTAAATCAAGTTAGCAAATTCTTCTTTTTGATTTATTATTAAGAAAAATAACTAGTCTCCAATCTCTGTGGACCGACACCCGTAATCACTATCCTACAGGATACGTGTTATTGCGTGGTTTACTTTTGAAATTGAAAGAACCGATCAATTTTTGGCGCCGTTGCCTGGGAATGCTAGCATAGTTATTTTTCCTTTCATTAAAAAAATAAAATAAAAATATATATATATCTAAAATAAAAATATTTTCTATTGTTGTTACTTTTTTTTATCTCCTTTTTCTCTCCTACTAACTTTTAATTTTTCTTTTTCTATTATTTGATCAGAAATTGAGAAAAAAATCTAGGATGATCCAAAAGAGAACTGTCGGAAAAGGAATGCTGTAGAGGTTTGCCTAAAAAATTTTTAAATTGCTGGAGAAATTTCCTTTGGTAACCTCTAAACCTTTCTTATTTAAATTTATTATTAGATTGAAATTTTGTGGTGATTGTTTGATTTTAATTTCAGCAAAAGTATGAATGCATGCTTGATACACATACACAAATTAATCCGCACATAGTAAGGGCAATCACCCCAACAAGATAAGAGCCGGATTTCATCACCGGACTCTTGCCCAACTTAGATGAACTCAATCTCACATAGTGTCACTTTAATTAAAATCAATTAGATGTTGGCCCCTAGGGACATTCGAGCTCAATAGGACGAAGATCACCGAAAGTTGCACCAATTTTGCTCTGTGGCTTAGTTGATGTCTAGGCAAGCTTTGTCCCTATAAGGGAGACAGTTCATCTATTCGAGGCAAGTGGGTTTTAAATGGGACCTTTGCGAACGCATCGTGACCCCTCCACTTACCTGGGAGCTTACCTGGTCAACTTGGTTCATTAGACCGGATTGGAGGCTTAGGTGCCCTCTTCAAATCAGTTAGGAGCTGTCTAGTGATTTTAGGACAAATACAAGAATTTATGTGTTTTTCTTTTATTGCATGCTTGATTGATCAAGTACTAGTGTATGTAAGGGAGTCGTTCTAGAGTACGTGACCTATTACCTTTTGACCCTGAAATAGAACGGATCCTTAGAAATATTTGAGCTAAGATCAAAACCTTAGAATCATTCCCACCCCCTGAGATGGCTGAAGAACAACCCAAACTCCTGAGGGAGTACTTTACTCCCACCATTTACACTTCCCCATCTTGCATTCGATTACCTGAAGTAGCAGCTGTACAATACGAAATAAAGTCTAGTGTGATCCAAATGCTCCCATCTTTTTATAGGCTCACCAACGAAGAACCATATAAACACCTAGATGAATTCCTTGAGATTTGCACCACTGTCAAGATTCAGAACTTCACTGATGATGCTCTGAAACTTAGATTATTCCCTTTCTCCCTTAAAGATAGAGCCAAACAATGGCTGAATTCTTTAGAAGTTAACTCGATTCATTTTTGGGATCAAATACAACAAGAATTCCTTAAAAAATACTTTTCCATAGGAAGAACGAATCAGTTTAGACGTGCCATTACAAGCTTCTCCCAAACTGAGGGAGAAGAATTTCATGAAACTTGGGAGAGATTTCGGGACCTAATCCGTAAATGCCCTCATCATCAAATACCTAAGTGGCAGCTAGTGCAATGTTTCTATGACGGATTGACTGAACGAAACCGTCAGATGATCGATGCTGCATGCGGGGGGACTTTCATGCTTCAAAATGAGCATGAAGCATGGTAATTATTTGAAAATCTTTATGAAAACTCCCTCCATCATGCTTCCTGTTCTCGTCAAGTACCCCCGAGTTCTCAAAGAAAAGGGACCATTTGTGAAATAAGTCATTCCATGAACCTGTCTAGCAAGGTAGATGCATTGTCCCATAAGATTGATAAATTGATGATAGGAGGACATATCGTTAGCTCGTCCCAAGCACAAGTGTGTGCTATCTGTTCTAGCCCATCGCACCCTATTCATGAGTGCCCCTTAGTGCCCCAATTCTCCGAACTCGTGCAAGAACACATCAATGCTGCTCAGACACAGCCTAGACCGGGTAATGACCCATTTTCCAATACATATAACCCGGGATGGCAGAATCATCCAAATTTTTCTTGGAGGCAGCAAGCTTCGAATAATGCCCAACCCTACTTCCAAAATTTTCAAAACCCGCAGAATTTTTATCTCTACCGTCCCTTAACTCAATTTCAACACCCTCCTCCTCCAACCCAAAGAAATACAGCCTTTGAAGAGAAAGTGTTGACTGCCCTTCAAGGTTTGGAGGCAAACACACAACTATTGCATTCTCACACGCAATCAATTGCTAAGCTAGAATCCCAAATGGATCAACTAGCCAATGCATTAAACAAGCGAGAGGAAGGTAAGCTTCCAAGTCAACCAATGAGTAATCCTAGGGGACAATACGTGGCTCAAGAAACTCGACTAAATCATGAGCAAGCCAATGCTTTGACTACCCTAAGGAGTGGACGTATAATAGATAATAAGGTTGGGGAGGGTAACAATAAGGAAGGTGAAGAAGAGGAGAGGAATGTATCACATGAAAACCCAAAACCTTCTTCAGCTAGTCCACCATCTGCCACAACCCATATTCCAAATGCTCCATTCCCTGAAGCACTTAATGCACCCTCTCCCTTTGGCAAGAAGGGAACTTCACTAGAAGAGATGATGGAGGTCTTCAAACAAGTTAAAATCAACCTCCCACTCCTTGATGCCATCAAACAAGTTCCCTCCTATGCCAAATTTCTCAAAGACCTTTGCACCCAAAAGCGGAAATCTAGGACACATGTGCCTAAAAAGGTCCTCCTAACTGAGCAAGTAAGTTCCATTCTCCAACGCAACACCCCTCCAAAGTTCAAAGATCCTGGTGCTCCCACTATTTTCTGTGTCATAGGAAATAACTCCATCGACCGAGCACTCTTAGATCTAGGGGCAAGTGTGAATCTTCTACCCTATTCAGTCTACGAAAAATTTGGGTTAGGTGAATTAAAACCTACCTCGGTGTCCTTACAATTGGCTGATCGATCTGTGAAGATACCACGGGGGATGATTGAAGATATTCTTGTCAAGGTAGACAAATTCTATTTTCCAGTAGATTTTATCGTCCTTGATATGGAACATGTGCCCAACCTAAAAAAACAAATCCCTGTGATTCTTGGTCATCCCTTTTTAGCGACAGCCAATGCATGTATCAACTGTAGAACTGGGGCAATGGATATATCATTTGGGAACATGAAAATTAAGTTGAATGTGTTTCATGCCGCCGACCAACATGTGAGGGAAGACAAGTGTTGCCTAATTGACGAAATGGATGATCTTGTAGAGGATGCCCTTCCCTATATCTTAGCAGATGACCCCCTAGAGGCATGTTTGGCCCATTTTGACATTGACAACTTTAATATAGACAAGACCATAGAAGAAGTTAATATCTTACTTGACAATCAATCTCCCATGAGTTTCCTTCCTTGGAAGATCCGACCTGAACCTCTTCCCCCCATTGCTAGCGCACCACTTTGTCCTTCCATTGATTCTCCACCTAAACTTGAGTTAAAGCCACTTCCGACAACTCTTAAGTATGCCTTTCTAGGACCAGAAGATACCCTCCCTGTAATCATCGCGGCCAACTTATCTACTGAATAGGAGGGTAAACTTTTAAGGGTACTAGAAGAGAATAAACATGCCATAGGATTGTCTGTAGCCGATTTAAAAGGGGTTGACCCCTCTGTTTGCATGCATCGAATTCATCTCGAAGATGATGGAAAGCCCACCCGAGAAATGCAAAGAAGACTCAATCCTAACATGAAGGAGGTAGTCAAGAAAGAAGTGGTGAAGTTATTAGATGCCGGAATCATTTATCCAATTTCTGATAGTAAGCGGATAAGTCCGACACAAGTGGTACCCAAGAAATCAGGTATCACTGTGGTTGAAAATACGGAAGGAGAATTGATACAAACATGCACAACCACGGGTTGGCGCGTGTGCATTGACTACAGGAAACTTAATTCAATGACTAGGAAGGACCATTTTCCTCTATCTTTCATAGATCAAATTTTGGAACGGTTGGCTGGTCAAGGTTTCTACTGCTTCTTAGATGGTTATTCTGGATATAATCAAGTACCTGTTTATCTGGACAATCAAAACAAAACCACTTTTACTTGCCCATTTGGGACATTTGCATATAGGAGGATGCCTTTTGGACTATGCAATGCACCCGCAACTTTTCAACGATGCATGATGGCCATTTTTTCAGATATGGTGGAAAACTTTCTAGAAGTGTTCATTGATGATTTCTCAGTTTTTGGCCTATCTTTTGACGATTGTCTGGATAATTTGACCTTAGTGTTGAAAAAATGTAAGGAGACCAACCTAGTATTAAGTTGGGAAAAGAGCCATTTCATGGTTCAAGAAGGCATAGTTTTAGGACACGTCGTGTCCAAGAGGGGCATTGAATTAAGTAGATAAAGCCAAAGTCGATCTTATTTCCAATCTCCCTCCACCCAAAACTGTGAAACAAATCCGATCATTCCTTGGCCATGCTGGTTTTTACCGTCGCTTCATTCAGGATTTCAGCAAGATTTCCAAACCCTTGTGCAATCTTCTTGCTAAGGACACTCCCTTTGTCTTTGATAAAGCATGCGAGGAGGCATTTAAAAATCTTCGCTTGAAATTAACCACTGCACCTATCATACGGCCCCCTAATTGGACCCTTCCATTTGAACTAATGTCTGACGCATCCGACTATGCCATTGGGGCAGTTTTAGGGCAACAGCTAGATAAGGTACCTCATGTCATCTACTACGCTAGTAAAGCACTCTCAGATGCACAATTGAACTACACCACCACTGAGAAAGAATTGCTAGCTGTAGTATTCGCGCTAGACAAGTTTCGATCTTACCTATTAGGATCCAAGGTTACCGTATTCACTGATCATGCTGCCCTTCGACACCTTCTTGCAAAGAAGGACACCAAATTCCGTCTGATTCGATGGATTTTTTTACTACAAGAATTTGACCTAAAAATTCGTGAGAAGAAAGGAACTGCAAATGTCGTAGCAGACCACTTATCTAGGATTCTTCTTGAGCCCTCTAAGAATACCTCACCCTTACATGATGCTTTCCCAGATGAACAATTATTTGGGGTACAAGGAATGAAAATGCCATGGTTTGCAAACATAGTAAATTACCTTGCCATAGGACGAATTCCCGATGATTGGTCAACTCAAGACAAGAACCGATTCTTTTCACAAGTAAAGTTCTATTATTGGGATGATCTCGATCTATTCAAGTATTGTCCCGATCAAGTAATCCGTCGATGTGTCCCCGAATGCGAATTTCAAAGTATTCTTTCATTCTGCCATTCACAAGCTTGTGGGGGACATTTTGGAGGTAGAAAAACTGCAGCAAAAGTTTTACAGAGTGGATTTTATTGGCCCACACTTTTCAAAGATGCCCATAACTTTTCCCAAACTTGTGAACGGTGCCAACGGATGGGTACCATCTTCCGTAGAGATATGATGCCTCTCAATCCTATTTTAATTGTAGAAATCTTTGATGTATGGGGTATTGACTTCATGGGCCCTTTCCCACCATCCGTTGGTTTCGAATATATTCTTGTAGGGGTTGATTATGTTTCAAAATGAGTAGAAGCTGTCACCACTAAAACTAATGACTATAAGGTTGTGGTTAAATTTTTACATGAAAACATCTTTTGTCGTTTTGGCACACCCCGAGCCATCATCAGTGATAGGGGATCTCATTTTTGCAACCGGTCTTTCGAGGCTTTGGCTCGCAAATATAACATCACCCACAAAGTTGCTACCCCATACCATCCCCAAACAAGTGGACAAGTCGAGGTGTCCAATAGGGAGTTAAAACACATCTTAGAAAAAATGGTACGTCCCGATAGGAAAGATTGGTCTCAAAGGATAAATGATGCACTCTAGGCCTACCATACTGCCTACAAAACTCTTATTGGCATGTCTCCCTACCGATTAGTTTTTGGAAAAGCTTGTCACTTACCAGTAGAACTTGAACATAGAGCTTTCTGAGCTATCAAAAAGTTTAACTTAGACATGGCAGTAGCTGGTCCTCACCGAAAACTCCAACTAAGTAAACTTGAAGAATTGCGCAATGAGGCTTATGAAAATGATAAAATTTATAAAGCAAGGACTAAGGCTTTTCATGATAAAAATATTAACCGTAAGTCCTTCGAAGCTGGTCAAAAGATTTGGCTATTCAATTCCAAGTTGCGACTCTTCCCGGATAAACTTCGCTCTAGGTGGGATGGACCATTCGTAGTGAAAAAAAATTTTTCTTATGGTGCAGTAGAGATCCAACACTTTAATGGTGAACATGTTTTAAAAGTCAATGGCCAAAGGTTAAAACCTTATGTGGACTGTGTTACCGATGGGCAATTGATCGAATCCCTTAATTTGACGAACCCTGTTTATCAAAATAATTAAGGATGCACTATGTCTGGCTGAAGACAATAAACTTAGCGCTTGTTGGGAGGCAACCCAATTCTCTTAGATTTTTTTTAACATTGAGGACAATGTTAGGTTTAGGTTTGGGGGTATTTTTAAGTATTTTTTTATTTTTTGTTTTGTTTGCATCTCTTGCATTCGTTTTCACTTCATAATGTCAGGTTTATCAAAAGAAATAAAAAATAAAAAAATAAAAAAATCTTTTAAAAAATTGTGTTCATTTTTATGATCTTAAAAAAAAATTAAATATATATATATACCTAATTTCTATACATGAATGCGAGAATGATAAACACACAGGGTATATAAAATCTAAAAAGCCCAATAACTAGTCGGAAGTAATACAAATTTAAGTTCTTTTTATTAAGTCTCTCTTAGAGAGTTGTAAGCTAATTAATACTTTGGAATTTTACTACACAATGGGCGACTCTTCTAAGGTCTAGGCTCGACATTATGTTGAGAGTATGGTAGCAACCTTAGACCCTGATGAATCATACTTATCTAATCCAAAAAAAAAAAAATCATCATCAATGAAAATGGATTTAGTCAGGAACATCGAAAAGGGCTACCTATTGTCAAAGGTCAAGTGGGCTTGTGATGAGGACTTCGAGTATAAGTCCGTAGGGGAGTCTTGATGCCCGACACCTTATGCCAACTGGTGTGAGAGTTGTCGACTGATTGCTCGTTACACGGAGAAATCACCACAAGAGTAAAAGTGCACGATTTATATATCTTTTTGAAAAGAATTCTTACCTTCAATAAAAAAAAATATTAAGAAAAAAAAATGCTGTATTGACCTTGAAAAAGACAATAGTGTGAAAGCCGTCGTTGTAAAAATTCGAGTAAACTGGAATATTACAGATAAAGCCCGTGAGGTACTAAAGTAAACATCCACAACTCTCGAAATCCTGCAGATAAGATGATTTTGAATCAGTGAGCAGGTCCTTTCGACCAATCCTTGGAAACTACTAGTATTAGCAATATTTTGGAGATCCAAACTCTTAGCTTGTATATGGTCTAGATTTCACCAAGCACTCTAGTATAAATGAGTCTTACAACTCCCTAAACGGAAACTTAATGACTTTAACTTAGATTGCATACTAATCTAGAATTTGGGCTGACTTAGTAAATAAAACCGTGTGTGCTTTGAAATTCTTATCATTTATGTATCTTAAATTAGATTTTAATTTAAAAAAAGAGTTTTTTTAGCTAGTATGCACTTGGAATTTGAATTTTCATCAATCGAATTAAAAAAAAAAAACAACAACAACAACAACAAATTAATCATAATAATAAATGATATTGAAGTTTGTGGGTATCTTCTCTGAAAACCCTCACGAGACTATAACTCGTCCACTAGGGTAACCTAGGGGTTTAAAGCCTTGTTGCATATGGTAAATGCAATCACGATGCCTGCGAAAGTGAGTTAGAGTATTTTCTAATTTTATTTTGCTCGAGGACTAGCAAAACATAGATTTGGGGGTGTGATAAGTGCTTAATAATTTATAATTTAGTTATCTTTCCATAGCACTTATCAATATTTTTAAACTAATAAATACATATTTTACCATGAAATTGAATAAACATTGAATTAAATTTAAATTATGGTAAGAGGTAAATAATTCTTTTCTTAAACCAGATTCTGAACTTGTCTCTCTCTTGATTGCAATCTTTAATGAAAACTACAGAAAAACATATAAGGAGATTGTGTTGACCCGGCTAAGGTTATAATTAAATGGGCTTTGGTCCTGATTAGATTGAAAGTTATAATTGTATGAAAAAATATTTGATTAACCCTTTTTATTAAGTTACGGTCCTGCTTTTAGCCTTGTTGAGTCTGGTCTGAAGCAGTTTAGCAAAAATTAAATTTAAACGATATTGGGCTCGAGAGTAAGTTCAAGCAAATCAACGATCATGACCCACCTCAAACCCAAAGTCAATTCCCAACCAAATTCATTACCTGTCTTCATATAAAATTTATAAATTTAAAACAAGAAAAAAAAATAATGAATATAATAAAATAAATAAAAATAATTTCGGGAAGAACCACTAGATTCACTATTCATATGAATAGTGTTCTGTGAAAACACTGTTCATATGAACAGTATTACAAAAAAAAAAATATATATAACTAATCCTACTGTTCATCTTCTTCCTCCCCGTAAGCATCCCGACTGTCCACGGCTTCCTCCCGTCGAGCCCGCCAGCCAGATCCGCAACCCGATCCTCCCTCAGCCGCGTGCCAAACCCAAGAGGGAAATCAGCCGGGCGTCTTCCGCATCCAACTGTGGCATCATCTTCATCCCCGGATGTTCCGCCAGCGACCACTCCTCCGCTGCAATCAACGAGCCGCTCCAACCGCCAGCGACCACTCCTCCGATCAGCCCGTTCCAGCCTGAGAGATCTTCCACAAAATCTTCCACGCAGTGCAGCCTCTCTTCCCAGTTCCTCCGCCTCTTCATCCGCAGCTGAGATCCCGCTCTTCCGCATCAGTCCTTTCCAACTGCAGCCAACATTTCCGGATTCATCTCCTTCCCAGCAGCCGGTAACGCAGCTCCTCCCGGATCGGCATCCGTCTCTAGCTCCGTTCCCGTCTTCTCCGAGATCCCAGACTCCCATGATTCAGCCACCCAGCCAGCTTTTTCCGGATTAGCGCCTCCATCCCACGGTCAGCTCCAGCCGATCCCATGGATTCCGTCCCAACGATCACGCACGTGTTCTTCCTCCTCTCCACGCGAAATCATGGATCCACCGTTGGCTGATTCTTGGTGGGGATCTATAAAAGGAAGAGGGGAGAAGAAAGGAAGGGGAGCTCGGTTGAGAAAACAGGGGAGACCCCCTATTTCGGTGAAAAGAAGAAGAAAACCGAGAGGGAAGAAGAGAAAAAGAAATAAAAAAAAAGAGAGAAAGGAGGGGGAAAGAGAATAGTTTTGGATATTTTGGAAAAAATGGGAGGTGATCAATTTCATTTGAAGATGGGAGGTCGTCCGGAAGCCATGCTCGGCTAAACGTCTAGTCTAGGGCTGGATGAAGCCCTAGCAATGTATCAGGGCATTGTAGTTCTTATTTTCTTTATTATTTTGGAGCTTGTTTAAATTCTTATCTTCAATAAAATATTTCTTTTATGATATTTAAACCTTGAGCATGCCATTTACTATTCATATTTGCTAAAGTAGTCTAAGATGATCCATGCCTAGAAAGATGAGGTGTGCTGCACCCTAGGTTAGCATAATTCGGTAGACATTTCATGCCATACCTAAGATGGATCTTCCTAAACCTCTTTATGTTTTTATTTTAAAAGGCTTGTAGCCAATTTGCATGCCTCTCCAAAAGATAAAAATTAAGAACACAGTCCCTAATGCAATGCTAGGCGGTGGATTCCAAACCCTAGATCCATCTACTTTGATAAATTTTAATTCGTACTCATAGATTAATTTAGTTAAATCAAGTTAGCAAATTCTTCTTTTTGATTTATTATTAAAGAAAAATAACTAGTCTCCAATCCCTGTGGACCGACACCCGTAATCACTATCCTACAGGATACGTGCTATTGCGTGGTTTACTTTTGAAATTGAAAGAACCGATCAGGGCTGCATTTGAAATGGGCAGAAGAAATGGGAGCTTAATCGACGGGAGGAAATCACGGAAGAGCTGCTGGGTGCTTGGATCACGGTGCTTGCAGACGCGGAGGCTTGAAGCGTGGGATGCATCACCGGCGGAAGAAATGGTGCTGGAGGACCGCTGCAAACGGATGCTGGGAACTTGGACTGGTGCTAAAACTCGGAAGCGGGATCGCTGGGAAGCCGCCGCGGGATCGTCGAGAGGACGTCATTCACGGACGCGGAGTTTGGATCGCGGACGAAAATGAGATGGGAGCTGATCAGGAAGGTGGTCCGTGGCTGGGGCACTGCGGGAGGAAGAGGGAGACGCGGAGGATGCCGATGATGAATCACGGAAGGGTTGGGATGCTGGAGGAGCCGCCGCAGGATGAGCTGGGATTTGGGGGAGGTGGATCCGTGGATGATCACCGCTTGAAGAATGGAATTTTCTTTGCCCTCCTGAGGTGGGAGCTGGGAGACACCAAGTTCCGTCCAATCAGTCATATAGATAAAATTTAAAAAAAATAGTGTGATATAAAATTTGGCTTGTAGACCGACGGACTCAGTTCGTCATGGATCATCTATTCTGACTGGAGGTCAAGTGCAAGTCTTTCAAGTCATGGGTCACCCAGCACCTCATAGTTATGATATGGCCAAATTAGATTTGCCCAAAATTCTTTCCCAAAAGCACAAACAAAATGGACCCGATTCGGACCTAAACCCGACTCGGACCCGACCCGATCTTCAACCGGGTTGGATCTGCGAAGGGATCCTTCTGAAGTCAAATTTGTACTCAATGTGCATTTTATCTCTAATTTATGATAATCTGTATCAAACCCAAATATAATATTAATCTAGTGAATTTATCATTATCCGTTAGCAATAACACTAATTTTAGTGACATGTAGATCGCACTTTTGTGCTCTCATCATACCCCCGAACTAGCTTATTGCTAGTCTCTAGCAATTAACAAGCAAATGATAAAATGAGGGCACAAAAAAATGTAGTCTAACTTATGACTTTTTTTTTTATTGAAGCTAAATACACAAACTAAGATATGTATCCATTTTCGTACGGAGTCACGATTGCACTTAGCACGTGCAACAAGCCTTTAAACCCCTAGGTTACCCTAGTGGACGAGTGTTATCTCGTGAGGTTTGCAGTGAAGTTACCCACAAACTTCATTAGTCAGAGATTTCTAATATTTAACTCAAAATTTGAACAAGTATTATTGTATGAACTTAGAATTGCAAGGACAATAAAGACTTATTGCTATCATATTTAAGCAGACTCTAACTCAAGTTCCATTACTCCCATCTATCTGCTAACAAGTCAAGAATGTAGTGAGGTGTAAGATAGTATCATATAAATGAGTGGCTATAAATGAGTGGCTTTCACTTACTTCCACATGATCACTCTAATTTTCAAGACTTTCTAGAGTTAAATGGTAATGAACACCCCATATTTATTTATTTATTTATTTATTTTTATCAGACTGAATGCTAAGAAGAATGACTTGTGCAATACCTAGTCTTATTAAGCTTTCTAGCTGATCCATGTAGCGAGTGTTAGGCCAATGACTCCCGATCCAGATGGCTCAGGGCACTAGGTGTAGAGACACCCTAACAGGCTTAATAACTCAAGTTAACTAGGCTTCAAGGCCAAATTAGTCACTCAGAGTTTAATTTCAATCATCCTCACCTTTTTACGCGAACATTCGTTGCTTGCCAGGCAAGAGGCCCGGTTACTCAGTGAGAAGACTTAAAATAAACTCTTTTTTTTATTTTATTTTATCTCTTTTTTTTTATTTTTTATTTTTTATTTTTTTTTTGATTAGGGTGTTCATCACACATATAACTTTAAATTATTCTGAAGATTAAAAGTATTCATATTAATTGCAAGTATACATACTCCACTATTCATGTGCTTACGTGTAGGTGCTAAATCATCTTGTATCATGTTAGCAGAAGATAGGTGGGACGAAAACTCAAGCTAGAACTGCTAGCACATTCCTTAACTCACAGCTATTATCAAAGCAATTCCTAGTTTGTACAACCAAAAAGATTAGAGTTTGAGTTAAAAATTTGAAATCCCCTAAATTTTTTATTTATTTTTTTTGATTACATAAAAAAATCAAAAATATTCTCACCCCCATACTTAAATCTAACATTGTCCTCAATATTAAAGAAAATTTAGAGTAATAGGATAGAGGAGAAGTTACCTGATATAGGTAGGTAAATTGACAATTGGGGCAAAATCCCCCAAACTTGCATGTTAGTAATTTATTGAATTTTTTTTTAAATAGAAGATATTTACATGTTGGGTTGCCTCCCAAGAGCGCTAAGTTTTATGTCTTCAGCCAAACAATTCTGATTCACTCAAAATAGACAGGGTCGGTCAAAAGTGTCTCCTCGACTTTTGGACTCAGATACTCAAGGTATGGTTTTAAACGATGTCCATTGACTTGAAAGGACCTACCATCCTTGGTATTGCATATTACTACTGCACCATGTGGGTGTACTTTCTCTACTGTGTATGGGCCAGTCCAGCGAGATTTAAGTTTTCCAAGGAATAGATGTAATCGAGAATCATATAAAAGGACTTTTTGTCCTGGGTGAAATTCCTTATGAATGATCATTTTATCATGCATGATCTTCATGCGATCTTTGTACTTCTTGGCACACTCGTAAGCATCGTTTCTAATTTCTTCAAGCTCATCGAGTTGAAGCTTCCTATGTTCTCCCGCTTTGTCAAGATCGAGATTTAAATTTTTAATCGCCCAATAGGCCTTGTGCTCTAACTCGACAGATAAATGGCAGGCCTTGCCATAGACAGTTCTATATGGAGACATTCCAATTGGTGTTTTGTAAGCCGTCCGATATGCCCACAGTGCATCTGTTAGCCTAAGAGACCAATCCTTCCGAGATGTATGAACAGTTTTTTCAAGGATGGTCTTGATCTCCCGATTGGAAATTTCGACTTGTCCACTTGTTTGTGGATGATATGGTGTACTGACCTTGTGATTAATGTTGTACTTTCTCATAAGGGATTTAAAGATTTTATTACAAAAATGTTTCCCCCCATCACTAATGATAGCACGAGGGGTGCCAAAACAAGCAAAGATAGACTCTTTAAGGAACTTGATCACCACTTTGTGATCATTGGTCTTACACGCAATAGCCTCAATCCACTTAGACACATAGTCAACAGCTAGGAGTATGTACTGGTGCCCAAATGACATAGGAAAAGGACCCATAAAATCAATACCTCAAACATCAAAGATTTCTATGATTAAGATCGGGTTCAGGGGCATCTCATTTTTTCTTGAAATTTTTCCTAGTCTTTGACATCGGTCACATGCTTTACAATACTCGTGTGAGTCATGAAATAGTGTGGGCCAATAGAATCCACATTGCAAAACCTTTGCAGCCGTCTTTTTACCACTGAAATGACCACCACAAGCGTGGTCATGACAAAAGTGTTGGGGTATGTGGAGACCTTTGGTGATGAAGAGAATTGAAGAAAAATCAATTCTGCATAGTTTTCTGTCTGGCGGACTGTCGGAGTCGACTCGAGCTTCAGTCGAGTCGACTCGGGAACAGTCGAGTCGACTCGAGGTCCATCAAGTCGACCCGGGAGAAGAAAGGCCGAAAAACCATGTTTCTGTCTGGACTGTCAGAGTCGACTCGAGCTACAGTCGAGTCGACTCGAAGCATCGTCGAGTCGACTCGAGCCACAGTCGAGTCGACTCGAGATCGTGCCAGTCATACTGGAAGTTGTCCAGACGTGCCCGAATCGACTCGAACTAAAGCCGAGTCGACTCGAGCTCGCGGAAATCATACGGATGAGTTTTCTTTTGATATTTTGTTGGCGTTTCGACGGCTATGATCATCTAAAGGTCTTGAGACTATATATAGGACTCATGAGAGCCCTAGGGTATAGCGATTGGCCGTATATTTGAGAGAGACTCTTGTTTGTGAGGCTAGGGTTCTAGAGAAGAAGAGGATTGGGATCCTACTTCTTGTGCAAAGGGAATTCTGTGTGAATCTCTTGTAGAGCGATCTCGTGTGATCGTTCGGGTGTGTGCCATCTCTGTAATCTATTCATCCTAGTTGAGATTTGGAGCGGTGGAGGACGTAGGCTATTTGTAAGCGAACCTCGTTACATCTTTGTGTTTGCTTTGCTATCTTCTTCCTATTTCTTCTTCCTTTGGTTTGATAATCCGCTGCGGTGCTCAAGTGTTTTACCCTATTGATATCACGGGGTAATCTTTTGCCCTTCGTAGGGATAAGCGAAGCGGTGATCCTTGAGTCCGGTGTCAAGGGAGCGAGAGAGTTATTCTCTCTTTGTTTTCCGACGTTGGTGGGCAGTGCCGGTGTGAGTGGGTTCCGGTGCGGTCGGACGCCAACAATTGGTATCAGAGCTATTGGTTTTCTGCAATGGCGGATGAAGGGAAGTTGCGAATTGAGAAGTTCAATGGAACGAACTTCGGGTTTTGGAAGATGCAAATAGAGGATTACCTTTACCAGAAGGATCTCTATTTACCTCTTGGAGGTAGAGCGAAGAAACCAGAGAAGATGTCCGATGAAGACTGGGAGGTCCTCGATCGGAAGACGCTCGGCACCATAAGATTGTCACTTGCATCCCAAGTGGCATTCAACATCAAAAACGAGAAGACGACGATGGAGTTGATGGCAACATTGTCGCGGATGTACGAGAAACCCTCAGCATCAAACAAGGTATTTCTCATGAAGAGGTTGTTTAATCTTCGTATGAAAAATGGCGGCAGCGTAGCAGAATACCTCAACGAGTTCAATGGACTCACGGCCCAGTTGGAGTCAGTGGAGATTAGTTTTGACGATGAGATTCGGGCATTGCTAATTCTCTCCGGATTACCTGATAACTGGGAGGGCCTGGTGATGGCGGTGAGCAACTCTTCGGCAACGGGGAAGTTGATCTTTGATGACGTTGTGGGAGTGCTTCTGAGTGAAGAAGCAAGAAGAAAATCTTCTGGAGCTGCGGAGTCGTTTGGAAGTGCACTAAACACCTCTGACCGGGGAAGACAAAAGAAGGACGGTCGATTTCGAAGCGACTCGAAGTCGAGATCCAGCAGGTCTCGAGCACCTCAGAACAAGGGAGCGAAGTGCTGGAACTACGGGAAGATGGGGCACTTTAGGAGGGACTGCAAATCTCCTAAAGGGAAGCAAGGCGACCACACCGAAGGAGTCAGCAAGGATCTGGCAAATCTTGCTGAAGACGGTGACATGGATGCCCTCGTTCTATCTTTATCTACCGGTGACGAGTCTTGGGTGATAGACTCGGGCGCGTCCTTCCATGCTACATCCCAACGGAAGCTTCTTGGAGGATATGAGAAGGGAGACTTCGGCAAAGTCTACCTAGGGGATGGAGAGCCTTGCACCATACAAGGAAGGGGAAGCGCGGAAGTGAAGTTGATTTCTGGATCTTCACTTGAGCTTGAGGACGTACGGCACGTGCCTCAACTGCAGAGGAATCTGATCTCTGTTGGAGAGTTGGCGAGCAAAGGGTACAAGACTACTTTCACAGCTGATCAGTGGAAGGTATCCAGAGGTTCGTTGACGGTGGCTAGTGGCAAGAAGATTGGGACACTTTATGTCGCCAATGGCACAGAAAACTCTATTGGAGTTGCTACAGCAGATGTGGACACCAAGTTATGGCATTGCAGACTTGGGCACATGAGTTATCAGGGACTGGAGGTGATGCACCAGTTGGGAAAGCTGCAGGATCTCAGGAGTGTTGAGATGGACTTCTGTGAGGATTGTATTCTCGGAAAGCAGAAGCGTGTTTCATTCAACAAAGAAGGTAAACCTCGGAAGCAAGAAAAGCTAGATCTCGTGCACACGGATATGTGGGGGCCTGCACCGGTTTCTTCCATTGGTGGATCTCAGTACTATGTTACTTTTATTGATGATGCTACCAGGAAGCTTTGGGTGTTCTTCTTGAAGCACAAGTCAGAGGTATTTGGGGTCTTCAGGAGATGGCAGGCAATGGTAGAACTCGAGACAGGAAGGAGGTTAAAATGCCTGAGATCAGACAACGGTGGTGAGTATTGTAGCAGGGAGTTTGAGGACTACTGTGCAGAGGCTGGGATCGTCAGGCAGAGGACAGTTCCAGGGACACCACAACAAAATGGAGTTGCTGAAAGGATGAACAGAATAATTAATGAGCGTGCCAGGAGTATGAGGATACATGCTGGATTGCCACAGCAGTTTTGGGCGGAAGCAGTTAACACTGCTGCCTATTTGATCAACAGAGGGCCATCAAAGAAACTTGAATTTGGGATTCCTGAGGAAGCATGGACAGCAAAGAAGATTGATTTGGCGCACTTATGAGTATTCGGTTGTACCAGTTATGTCCATGTTGATTCCAGTCAAAGAAGCAAACTAGACGCCAAATCAAAGAAGTGCATTTTCGTTGGATACGGAGGTCAACAGTTTGGGTATCGGTTTTGGGATCCCGAACACAGGAAGATCATTCATAGTAATGATGTGGTATTCAATGAGAAAATGCAGCAGAGCACTGAATCAGAAACAAAACCTGTTGAGCCGTGTTTTGTGGATCCTGAAGAGGAGTCTACAAATTCTGGTCAGAAGACTCAGTCAGAGCAAGAACCTGAAGTATTGGCACCCCCTCCACAACTAAGAAGGTCCACTCGTAGTACTCATGGGAAGCCTCCTCAAAGATATGATGGGACTCTTAGTTATTTGCTGCTCACAGATAATGGCGAACCTGAATGCTTCACGGAGGCATTGGAGGTTGATACCAGGAAGGAGTGGGAGTTGGCCATGGATGATGAGATGAAGTCATTGGAGCAGAATCAAACGTGGGATTTGGTGGATCTGCCCAAGAGGAAGAAAGCACTGTCAAACAAATGGGTTTGCAGGCTGAAGGAAGAGCAGAATGGGAAGAAGCGATACAAGGCCAGGCTGGTTGTAAAAGGGTTTCAGCAGAGAGCAGGTATCGACTTCACGGAGATCTTTTCTCCTGTAGTCAAGATGAGTTCTATTCGGGCGGTGCTGAGCATGGTGGCAGAAGAGGATCTTCACTTAGAGCAGCTTGATGTGAAGACGGCTTTTCTCCACGGAGATCTCGATGAGGAGATATATATGCAGCAGCCGGAGGGATACATTGCAGCTGGCACGGGTGACTTGGTTTGCAAATTAAAGAAAAGCCTCTATGGTTTGAAACAAGCACCCAGGCAATGGTATCTCAAGTTCGATAGCTACATGCTTAAGATAGGATACAGGAGATGTCAAGAGGATCACTGTTGCTACTTCCGGGACTTCGGTACATCTTACATTATCTTGCTATTGTATGTTGATGACATGTTAGTTGCAGGAGCTAGCATGCATGAGATTGCAAAATTGAAGCTGAAGCTGTCAAGAAAATTTGCAATGAAGGATCTAGGAGCAGCGAAACAGATTCTTGGAATGCGGATCAGCAGAGATAGGTCTAAACATATCCTCAGACTATCTCAGGCGGAGTACATCAGCCGAGTACTCAGGAGATTCTGCATGGAGGGTGCCAAACCTGTTGGCACACCGTTGGGTGCCCACTTAAAGCTTTCCAAAGGGCAAAGTCCGAAGACGCGGGTGGAGGAGCTCAATATGTCAAAAATCCCGTATGCATCGGCGGTGGGGAGCTTGATGTACGCTATGGTGTGTACAAGACCAGACATTGCTCAAGCAGTGGGAGTTGTGAGTCGCTTTATGAGCTGCCCAGGCTTGGAGCATTGGCGCGCGGTCAAATGGATACTGAGGTATCTGAAGGGCACGGAGCACATGTCATTGTGCTATGGAGGTTCTGAGATCCAGTTACAGGGCTTTGTGGACTCAGACATGGCAGGAGACTTGGACGGCAGGAGAAGCACGACAGGGTACTTGTTCACCTTGGGCAGTGGAGCCGTCAGTTGGATTTCCAGGTTGCAACCAGTTGTTGCATTGTCGACTACGGAGGCGGAGTATGTGGCAGCCACAGAGGCGTGCAAGGAACTAATATGGCTTCAAGGCTTGATGAAGGAGCTTGGGAAGGAGCAGAAGGATTGCATGTTATATTCAGATAGTCAAAGTGCAATTCATCTGGCGAAGAATTCAGCTTTCCATTCGAGGACGAAGCATATTGACATACGGTACCACTTCGTGAGGTCATTGCTCGAGCAGGGACTCGTCAAGTTGGAGAAGATTCATACAAGTCAGAATCCTGCAGATATGCTGACGAAGGTCGTCACGGTGGAGAAGCTGAGGAGTTGTTCAGCTTTTGCTGGTCTTCATGCTTGAAGACGTTGAGGAGGCATCGTACCTATTTCACTAGGATGATTCAGTTTCAGTGGGAGCACAGAGGAGAGCCAAGTAACAAGAGGATATACCCAAGGTCTCCAAGTGGGAGATTGTTGGGGTATGTGGAGACCTTTGGTGATGAAGAGAATTGAAGAAAAATCATTTCTGCATAGTTTTCTGTCTGGCGGACTGTCGGAGTCGACTCGAGCTTCAGTCGAGTCGACTCGAGAACAGTCGAGTCGACTCGAGGTCCATCGAGTCGACCCGGGAGAAGAAAGGCCGAAAAACCATGTTTCTGTCTGGACTGTCAGAGTCGACTCGAGCTACAGTCGAGTCGACTCGAAGCATCGTCGAGTCGACTCGAGCCACAGTCGAGTCGACTCGAGATCATGCCAGTCATACTGGAAGTTGTCCAGACGTGCCCGAGTCGACTCGAACTAAAGCCGAGTCGACTCGAGCTCGCGGAAATCATACGGATGAGTTTTCTTTTGATGTTTTGTTGGCGTTTCGACGGCTATGATCATCTGAAGGTCTTGAGACTATATATAGGACTCATGAGAGCCCTAGGGTATAGCGATTGGCCGTATATTTGAGAGAGACTCTTGTTTGTGAGGCTAGGGTTCTAGAGAAGAAGAGGATTGGGATCCTACTTCTTGTGCAAAGAGAATTCTGTGTGAATCTCTTGTAGAGCGATCTCGTGTGATCGTTCGGGTGTGTGCCATCTCTGTAATCTATTCATCCTAGTTGAGATTTGGAGCGGTGGAGGACGTAGGCTATTTGTAGCCGAACCTCGTTACATCTTTGTGTTTGCTTTGCTATCTTCTTCCTATTTCTTCTTCCTTTGGTTTGATAATCCGCTGCGGTGCTCAAGTGTTTTACCCTATTGATATCACGGGGTAATCTTTTGCCCTTCGTAGGGATAAGCAAAGCGGTGATCCTTGAGTCCGGTGTCGAGGGAGCGAGAGAGTTATTCTCTCTTTGTTTTCCGACGTTGGTGGGCAGTGCCGGTGTGAGTGGGTTCCGGTGCGGTCGGACGCCAACAAAAAGGAAAGGACTTTCCTTTGTTCGTATTCAGGGATACACCGTCGGATGATCTGATCAGGGCAATATTTAAATAGGTATGGTTCATCCCAAAAATACCACTTCTCACAAGCTAGGAAGCGAAATTTCTCCTGTTTGGTCCAAGAGCTGGGCATTTGTTCAGTAACGAGGTAGTTGACTATGTCAGCATACCATGGAACATTGGTATGGAAAATCATCATTAGTTGTTCATCCAAAAAAGTTTCGGATACAGATAAGGATTCTGCAGATGACTCAATAATCAGTCTGGACAAGTGGTCAGCTACTATATTTTCAGATCCCTTTTTGTCTCGAATTTCGAGATCAAATTTCTGGAGCAATAGGATCCAACGAATGAGCCTTGCCTTAGCATCCTTCTTTGTGAAAAGGTACTTAAGGGCGGCATGATCGGAATAAACAAGAACCTTAGATCCTATCAGGTAGGGGCAAAATTTATCTAAGGCAAAAATAACTGCCAACAATTCTTTTTTAGTGGTGGAATAGTTGAGTTGGGCGTCATTCAGAGTTTTGCTCGCATAATGAATAACATGGGTAAGCTTCTCTACTCGCTGACCTAAGACAGCACCTATGGCATAATCGGATGCATCATACATGATTTCAAAAGGATGACTCCAATCAGGACACCTTATGATGGGTGCTGAAGTCAATTCAAACTTCAGTCTTTCGAAAGCAGTTACACAAGTTGGTGAAAAATTGAAAACAGTATCTTTGGCCAACAAATCACATAATGGTTTTTATATTTTGCTGAAATCCTTGATAAAGTGGCGGTAAAAACCCGCATGCCCTAAAAATAATCGAATTTTCCTAATAGTCTTAGGAGGTGGCAATTTAGCAATTAATTCTACTTTGGCCTTATCCACCTCAATTTCCCTTTGTGACACAATGTGTCCTAAAACAATACCTGATTCTACCATGAAATGACACTTCTCCCAATTAAGAACTAAGTTTTTCTCTTTACAGCGTTCTACAACAAGTGTTAAGTGGTGCAGGCATTCATCGAAATTGGATCCAAATATAGAAAAGTCATCCATGAAAACTTCTAAAAACTTCTCCACCATGTCGGAGAAAATGCTCATCATACACCGCTGGAATGTAGCTGGTGCATTGCATAACCCAAAAGGCATGCGACGATAGGCAAAAGTGCCATAAGGACTGGTGAATGTGGTTTTCTCTTGATCTTCACGTGCGATAGGGACTTGGTTATATCCAGAATAACCATCGAGAAAACAATAATGAGAGTGGCCAGCTAGACGTTCTAGCATTTGATCGATGAATGGTAGAGGAAAATGGTCTTTCCTAGTCATGGCATTAAGCTTCCTATAGTCGATGCATACTCGCCATCCCGTTTGGACTCGAGTAGGGACTAACTCATTGTGATCATTTTTCACCACAGTGATGCCAGACTTTTTAGGTACGACTTGAACTGGGCTTACCCACTGACTATCAGAAATAGGATATATAATCCCTGCATCTAAAAGCTTGATGACCTACATCCTTCATGATTGGATTAAGTCGCCTTTGTGGTTCTCTAGAGATTTTTGCATCTTCTTCTAGATGGATTTTATGTTGGACCTCAGAAGGACTAATCCCCTTAATATCAACTATAGACCAACCGATAGCTTCCTGATTCTTCCGAAGGATACTTAACAGCTTCTCTTTCTGTTCTTTAGTCAGATTCGATGCAATTATAACATGTAAGGTCTTATTTTCTCCAAGAAATGCATACTTCAAGTTTTTAGGAAGGTCTTTAAGTTCTAGTTGTGGAGGTTTGACATTGGATGGCACTAGCTGAGATTCCGAAATAGGCAATGATTCAAACTTGGTGGCCCATCTGCTAGTATCCATCACAGGAATGGAATCTAACAATGCATTAACCTCTTGACTTGACTCACAATCTTGACCAAAATTAGCCAAATATCTTTCTAATGGATCAAAATAACTCGACTCTTTAAAAGAACTGCTAATTATGTTCTCAATCATGTGAATTTCTTCCAAATCGTCCATCTCAGTTGACTGACTACTACTATGAAAAACATTGAGCTGGACAGTCATGTTCCCAAAGGCTAAAGTCATTATTCCATTTCGGCAACTAATCACAGCATTTGAAGTGGCCAAAAATAATCTACCTAGAATCACTGGGATGTGACCTTCTGAATTTTTTACTGGTTCAGTTTCGAGGACTACAAAATCCACAGGATAGTAAAACTCATTTACCTTTACAATTACATCCTCTACAATTTTCTTAGGATACTTCACAGTCCTATCTGCTAATGACAAAGTAATGTTTGTGGGCTTTAATTCCTCCAAACCTAGTTCGGTGTAGACAGAATAGGGTAATAGGTTTACACTTGCTCCTAAGTCTAATAGGGCTCTCCGAATGATGGTTTCTCCTATTTTAATTTCAACAGTGGGGCAACCAGGGTCCTTGTATTTTGGGGCAATCTGTTGTTGAATAAGAGATGAGGCTTGTGCCGCCATCACAGCTTGCCTAGGAATACTGGTTTTCCTTTTCACCGTGGTTAGGTCTTTTAAGAATTTTGTATAGGAGGGATCTGTCTGATGGCATCCAGGAAGGGTAAATTTATTTGAACATTTTTAAAGACTTCCATGATTTCATCGTACTGAGATTTTTTCTTTGAGTCTTGTAGTCTACTAGGAAAGAGAGCCTTGGGTGTGTATGCCTCTATTAGTTTCTCCTCTATTCCTTGTGTTCCCTGGTCTTGTGCCTTTTTCTAAGTGGGGTTCAGTTCATGCTTTTCTTCTTTTTCTTGTACAGGAAGTTGGGCCTTGTTGTCCACTTGCTTTCCAGACCGTAAAGTGGTAATTGCTTGGACTTCATGGGTAGGATTTTTATTAGAATCAATCTGAAACTGGCCTCTCGGCCCTTGATTCTGTTGCCTACTAGGGTTAGGCACTGGCTGACTAGGTAGTTCACCTTTCTTTCTATCCCCTAGAGAGTTTGCTATTTGGCTTAGACTAACCTCAAGTTTTGCAATTGCTTGCGCATGGAATTGGTTAGTCTGTGTTTGAGCCATGTTGGTTTGTTGTTGCTGTTGGATGAAGTCTTGTTGCTGCTTCATCATATTAGCCATCATGGTTTCTAGAGTTGAAGATTGTTGTGGGGCAGGGGTATTGTAAGGAGGTACAGATGGAACCAAAGGTTGGTTCATTTGTGATGGACCTATTTTGGAAAAGTTCCTCTAAAAATCTGGTGGACCACTTTGATGCTGAATAGGTTCATTTTCCTTGTATGAGAAGTTCAGGTGAAACCTATTATCAGGGTGGTAGACTGGGCTGAATGAATTGGGAGTGGGCTTCTTGAAGGCACTATATGAGTTTAGAGCATTTGCATGCTCAGCCTTAATGTTGGGTAAACTAGGACAACACTCCACTAGATGCTTAGAACTGTTACACAAGATACATAAACTATGTGACTCGTGATCCACTTTCATGATGGGATTTAACTCTTTATATAAACTCGAGCTAGTGGAAACAGTGAAAGCATCAAACTTTTTACTTAAGTTGTTCATTCCAGTCACCAGATTGGACATGATATTTTTGAGTGCTGGGTCTGCTTTCATTTTATAATTATCTGGTTTTCTAGACCCGAACTCATCTCTATTTATTTCCTCACCATAGCTACTCTAGTTTTGGGCGTTCTCGGCTAAGTCAACAAGAAATTCATAGGCTTGATTTGAGGTTTGGTTCATGAACCTACCCTTGTGCATGGACTCAATCATGTTTCTATGTGCCGGAGTTAGTCCTTTATAAAAGAAGTGGACTAGATCAGCCTTGTCAAGCCCATGATGCGGGCACTTGACCAAAAGATCATGGAATCTTTTTCAAAGTTGGAAAAATTCCTCCTCAGATTTTTCTCTAAAAGTTCTGATGGCATCCTTAATTTTTTCAGTTTTTACCATGGGATAGAACTTAACCATGAACTTCCTAGATAATTGTTCCTATGATGTGATGGAATTTGAAGCAAGGGAATACATCCATGCAGCAGCACGATCCTCTAAAGTCATGGGAAACAACCTTAATTTAATACCCTCTTCATCTAAGTTTTGATTTCTAAATGTTTGACAGAATGTCAAAAATTTGTTTAGATGAATGTAGGGTTGTTCACTCTCGAACCCATGAAACTTGAGTAATATGTTTATTGTTGCAGCCTGAATCTCGAATTGGGCTGCATTATTAATTGGTAATACTATGCAAGTAGGGGGACTAGCGGATGTGGGTGCAAACAACTCATTCAAAGTTCTAATATGTTCACCCATTGTAGAATTGACGGTTGGTTTACAGTTCGCAAGTTGTGATGAAAAGTTCTGTCAATCTCAGGATCAAATGGGGTTAACTTATCCCTTAATGACCTTCTACCATGCATACATTATCAACAATTCATTAGGTTTGACTCCTAAAATGAATGAAATCCTAAGAGAAGAGAAGGGCTAGACACAGATGACCACAACCAACACCACACAACAATTTGACCCTATTAGTCTTAGAATTAAGTGAGGTTTAGTAGCTTCTTAAATCTAGTTGCACAGAGATTTATCAGGTTAAAAAGTTTCTGAAATTCTCTCCTAGATTAGACAGCTCCTAATCTTCCTTTCAGATTAAGCTTGAGCTTACCAGTTAAGCAATCCAGTAATCAGTGACCAGAAAAGTCCCGGGGTGTGTAGTGGTGCCAGAAGGGATACACCGATACCACAATACCCGTAACAGTTCTCACTGTTGTAAAACTTTCCTAGACATCACCAATTACTAAATTCTCACTGGAGTGGCTTTCAGCCGCTTCTTTCCAAGAGCCTAATTGAGCTCGAAAATCCTAAGGCCAACGTCTAATTGATTTTAATTTAATTTGGCTTAGGATATGGATGCAAGGTGGTGATTTTTGGGCTAAGGACAGGTAATGACTTCCCGACCTTATCTTTTTTATGGGTTTTGCCCTTAAATTTTCTTTCATGCAAATGCTTAATACTAAATGCAACAAATATTCAATGATTTTTTTTTTAAAGTTTATGAAATGTCATTAGGTTGTACTGATTAAAGGAGCAAGCAATTTTTTTTAATATTTACTATTTTTTAAATTTTTTTTAATTAATTTTTTTATTTAAATTTTTATATAGCAATAACTTGAATGTAAACTAAACACAATCCTTATGCGTCAGTCAATCTCCGAATGCTCGTTGAATAAGCTCTGGAGATTACTCCGTGAGGAGCCCCAATAGAGATATGATCACCTCGGAGGATTGCACCCTATCAATTACTAGCAAAAATAATAATTTTTTTAATTTTTTTTATTTAATTAATATTTTTTATTTTTTTAAATTTAAATTTCAAATTTTGAATCTCAGAATTCAACTTTTGAATTTAAATTTTTGAATTTTTGAATTTTGGAATTTTTTTCAATTTTTTTAATTATCTTTTTTTTGAATTTTAATTTTTTTATTTTTTTAAAAAAACTTTAAATTTCGAATTTCAAATTTTAGAATTTAATAACTATGAAATTATTAACTAAAAATATGCTAAACAGATCGTTGTTAGAATCGACAGACAAAGTTTAAATTAATTTTACTCTTACCTGTTCTACTCGAAGAATAGGGGTCGTAAGAGGTCGATCCACAGGGAGGCGATTGGAGTTGCATAAAAATTAGAACGTTCACTCGGATTTGAAATTGATTTTTGAATGATAAAAGGAAAACATTATTTTGAGGATGATGATGGATTCTCTAGTCTACCGGAGAATATTTTTTAATTAAAATTAACTAAAAGACAGGTATTTAAATTCGAAAAGCATTTATATGTTTAACTAATTAAAGAAAAGCTTTGGCATAAATCAAAATGGATAAAAACAAGAAGATTGAAGTGAACACAAATTGCATAAAGGAAGATTTAATGTATTGCATAAAAACAAAAATTAAAAGATTTCATAAAAAGAAAATAGAAATTAACTTGAACCTAGAATAGGGATTGCATGAAAGAAAATTGCTAGATTTCATAAAAAAAAAATTGATTACAAATAAAAATGGAGATTGGACCTAATGTTTCTTCTCTTTTGCAAATAACATAAACAAAACAAAACAACTCTTTTCTTCTCTCCCCTCATAAAATATTCTTTCTTCTCAACCCGAAACAGAGCATGGCTCTGTTTCTTTTTTTTTTCCTCTCTTACAAACAAACTGAGAGCTTTCACCCCTCTATTCTTTGGCTCCACCCAACCGATCTCCCTCTTCTCCCCAACCTCTGTTTCTTGGCCTCAACCCCAACCGAGCGCTCCCTTCTCTGTTTCTCCCCCCCCCCCCCCCCTTTATAGATCAATCGTTGAAGCATCGAGAGGGGGAGGATGCGTGATTGCTGGGGATCCGATTGCTTGGGGGATGGGATTTGGAAACGGAAGGAGGGCGTCAATCCATGGGATCACGGGCTGCATTTAAAACGGGCGGAAAAAATGGAAGCTTGATCGACGGGAGGAAATCACGGAAGAGCTGCTGGGTGCTTGGATCACGGTGCTTGCAGACGCAGAGGCTTGAAGCGTGGGATGCATCACCGGTGGAAGAAATGGTGCTGGAGGACCGCTGCAGACGGATGCTGGGAACTTGGACTGGTGTTAAAACTCGAAAGCGGGATCGCTGGGAAGCCGCTGCGGGATCGTCAAGAGGACGCCATTCATGGATGCGGAGCTTGGATCGCGGACGAAAATGAGATGGGAGCTGATCAGGAAGGTGGTCCATGGCTGGGGCACTGCGGGAGGAAGAGGGAGACGCGGAGGATGCCGATGATGAATCACGGAAGGGTTGGGATGCTGGAGGAGCCACCGCGGGATGAGCTGGGATTTGGGGGAGGTGGATCCGTGGATGATCACCGCTTGAAGAATGGGATTTTCTTTGCCCTCCTAAGATGGGAGCTGGGAGACACCAAGTTCCGTCCAATCAGTCATATAGATAAAATTTAAAAAAAATAGTGTGATATGAAATTTGGCTTGTAGACCGACGGACTCAGTTCGTCACGGGTCATCTATTCTGACTGGAGGTCAAGTGCAAGTCTTTCAAGTCATGGGTCACCCAGCACCTCATAGTTATGATATGGCCAAATTAGATTTGCCCAAAATTCTTTCCCAAAAGCACAAACAAAATGGACCCGATTCGGACCTGAACCCGACTCGGACCCGACCCGATCTTCAATCGGGTTGGGTCTGCGAAGAGATCCTTTTGAAATCAAATTTGTACTCAATGTGCATTTTATCTCTAATTTATGATAATCTGTATCAAACCCAAATATAATATTAATTCAGTGAATTTATCATTATCCGTTAGCAATAACACTAATTTTAGTGACATGTAGATCGCACTTTTGTGCTCTCATCAGACGACCTCTACAAGAAATAGGTAGAGCCCGGTGAGTTTCTTACCCAAGTTCCATTAAGACAAAACTGCCCAGAGTTAACTGTGTAGGTCTGCTCCGGCCTGAGCTCCATCGAAAGGGATCGCCTGATCGAGTTCCTTCGGACCAACATGGACATCTTCGCCTGGTCGCCCGCCGACATGCCGGAAATCAACCCTGAGGTCATGGTCCACTAGCTCCAAGTGAAGCCGACCTGCAGACCCGTGCAGCGGAAGAAACGGGGCTCCACCCCAGAACGACAACGGGCAGTGGCAGAGGAGGTGGACAAACTTCTCGACGCCGGCTTCATCCGGGAGGTCTCCTATCTAGACTGGCTCGCCAACGTGGTCCTCGTGAAGAAATCTAATGGGAAATGGCGTATGTGCGTGGATTACACCGACTTGAACAAAGCTTTTCCAAAGGACAGCTTTCCACTTCCCAACATCGACCAGCTCGTCGACTCCACCTCGGGACACCAGTTGCTGACCTTCATGGATGCCTTCTTGAGATATAATCAAATCTGAATGGCGCCGGAAGACGAGGAGAAGACGGCTTTCATCACCGATAGAGGCACCTATTGCTACAAAGTGATGCCTTTTGGGTTGAAGAATGCCGGAGCAACATACCAAAGGCTGGTCAGCCAAATCTTTAAAGACCAAATAGGCCGGAACATGAAAGTTTATGTGGACGACATGCTGGTGAAAAGCCGGACGGCGGAGGACCATGTGGCCGACCTCAGTGAAACATTCTCCACCCTCAGAAAATATCAAATGAAGCTCAACCCTGCAAAGTGCACCTTCGGAGTCACCTCGGGCAAGTTCCTTAGGTTCGTGGTAACCCAACGGGGAATCGAAGCAAACCCTGAGAAGATCCGAGCGCTACAAGAGATGGTGCCTCCGAAGACGGTCAAAGAGGTACAACGACTCACTGGGAGGGTCACAGCTCTGGAGAGATTTGTCTCCAGGTCGGTCGAGCGGTGCCTCCCATTCTTCAAGATCCTCAAGCGACCGAAAGACTTTTTATGGTCGGAGGAATGCTAGCAGGCTTTTGAAGAGCTCAGGTGCCTTCTTGCTTCTCTGCCACTGCTCACCAAACCCCAACAGGGTGAGCTTCTTTATTTATACTTGGCCATCTCCCCGGTTGCGGTAAGATCGGTCCTGGTCCGAGAAGAGAACAAGCTCCAAAGACCAGTGTACTACGCCAGCCGGATCCTAAGGGATGCTGAGACGAGATATTCTAGACTGGAGAAAACAATTTTTGCCCTGGTCACCTCGGCTCGGAGGCTCCGACCTTACTTCTAGGCCCACACTGTGGCCATACTGACCGACCAGCCAATGAAGCAGATTCTGCAGCGATCGGACCGCGCCGGGAGGATTGCCAAGTGGGCAGTCGAGCTCGGAAAGTTCGACCTCAAATACCGTCCGAGGCCGACAATCAAAGCCCAGGCGCTCGCCGATTTTATCGTGGAGTGCACTTTGCCCGACGACCCCGAGCACCAACTCATACCAACGAAGGAGACCCCGGGGCAGCCATGGGTCCTACATGTGGACGGCTCCTCGACCTCGGGGGGTAGCGGAGCCGGTCTTATCCTTACAAGCCCAGATGGGGTAGTTGCAGAGCAAGCCCTACGTCTCGAGTTTCCGGCCTTGAACAATGAGGCAGAGTATGAGGCACTCATCGCCGGGCTCAAATTAGCGAAGGAGCTAAAAGTCGAGGACCTGAAGGCCTTCAGTGACTTCCAACTGGTCGTGAGCCAGATCATGGAGAACTTTGAAGCAAGAGAGCCGTCAATGCAGAAATATCTCCGGAAGGTGCGGGACCTCACCTCTACTATGAGCTCCTTCAACATCCAACATATTTTCAGGATAGAAAACCTGAGAGCAGACGAACCGTCGAAGCTGGCGACCTCCCGCATGAGCGAGTTTTCTAAGACAACAATGCTCGAATATCTCCAAATACCTAGCACGGAAGAGCCTGAGCCGACCCTCTGCATTGAAGTTGAACCGAGCTGGATAAACGAGCTCGTCAACTATCTACAAGGAGTCCTCCCCAATGATGAGCTCGAGGCTCGCTGAATCAGGCGTCTAGCCTCCCGATTCATATTGTATGAAGGCAAGCTCTATCGAAAATCCTTCACCTCTCCTCTCCTCAGATGCCTCCGCCTGTCAGAGGCGGACTATAGCGAGAGGTCCATGAAGGGATATACGGAAACCATCTGGGAGGCCGAGCACTAGCTCATAAAATCTTGCGCCAAGGATATTTTTGGCCCACACTACAAAAGGACGCAACGAACTTCGTCTGAAGGTGTGACCGATGCCAGCGGAATGCCAATATCCAACGCCAACCCTTGGCCCCGCTGACCTCGATCGATGCCCCCTGGCCATTCGCCCAGTGGGGGATTGACATTCTGAGGCCATTTCTCCTAGCAACCGGACAAAAGAAATTTCTGGTTGTCTCCATTGACTACTTCACCAAGTGGGTCAAAGCTGCACCAGTGGCCCGGATCACCGAGCAGAAAATGCGGGACTTTGTGTGGAAGTCGATCATCTGTAGATTTGGACTCCCCCGCATCCTCATATCTGACAACGGTCGTCAGTTTGACAACATCCGTTTTAGAGAATTCTGCTCCAAGCTTGGCATCGATCACCGCTTCACCTCGGTCGTCCATCCACAGACAAATGGAGAAACCGAGGTGACGATTCGCACCATTCTTCAGGGGCTCAAAGCTAGGCTCGACCGCTCTAAGGGATAATGGGTCGAAGACCTCTATAATATCCTTTGGGCCTATAGAACAACATTCCGGCTCCCCACCGGCGAAACTCCCTTCAAACTAGCATACGGAACGGAAGCTGTTATTCCTCTAGAAGTTGGACTCCCCTCACCAAGAGTGGAACACTACGACACGGCCTCCAACTCTTCCCAAATCAGGGACAACCTGGACCTCATCGAGGAAACAAAGGAAGCTGCCCGAGTTCGTATGGTGAGGTATCAACGAAAAACGGCACAGTACTACAACTCCAGAGTAAAAGCCAAGCTCTTCAAAGTGGGAGATCTCATCCTCAGGAGGGTTGAAGCTTCTCAGTCTTTCGAGCAGGGGAAGCTAGCCTCGAATTGGGAAGGACCTTACCGGATCGCACGTATCCAGCAGCCCAGAACATACAAGCTGGAATCTCTCGAAGGAACCCTCATCCCACAAAGCTGGAATTCCGAGAATCTACGAATGTATTACCAGTAAAACCCTAAGGGGTCCCTGGTGATCGGAAACATGAATCCCGCCTCCTCCTTATGATTATTCATCTACGGTTCTCCTTTGATCATGCTATGTTTCTCCTAATATTGGGACATTTGTGATCCTCAGATTACCCGACTCAGCTCGGATGCCCGACGCAGCTCGGATGCCCGACCAAGATCGGATGCCCCAGCCAAGCCTGGAACGCCCTGCCGCATCGATATCGAGCTCGATCTCGATCTCCCTCAAAGACTCCGACTAAGGTCGGGATGCCCCGTGTGTCGACCGTAGAGTTCCAAACTCCCTCGACCTCGGAAAGCGTCGTAGGTCGACAGTGCGTTTTCAGACCCCTCGACCTTGCGTACGATCCCTCGACCAAGGTTGGGATGCCCCGTGTGTCGACCGTAGAGTCCCAAACTCCCTCGATCTTGGGAAGCGTCGCAGGTCGACAGTGCATTTCCAGACCCCTCGATCTCGCGTACGATCCCTCGATTAAGGTCGAGATGCCCCGCTGAGTCGACAGCGAGCCCAAGCTCCCTCGACCTCGAAAAGATGGGATAGTACCTTCGCGGCCCTCCATGGCACCCGACACCGACAACGGGGTAGTACCTTCGCGGCCCCCCGTAGTGCCTCCTCGACCAAGATCGGGATGCCCCGTGTGTCGACCGTAGAGTCCCAAACTTCCTCAACCTCGGGAAGCGTCACCAGGTCGACAGCGAGCCCCAGCTCCCTCGACCTCATGTTCGATACCTCGACCAAGATCGGGATGCCCCGTGTGTCGACCGTAGAGTCCCAAACTCCCTCAACCTCGGAAAGACAACAATGGGGCAGGACCTTCGTGGACCCCCGTGGCCTTCAACAATGGGGTGGCGCCTACTTGGACCCCCCAACGCGCGGGCACACCAAAAACAAAGTGAATACACGACATTCTCCCCTGATCGGCTGGTGCGGGCTATGCTGTGGCGTGAGGCTCTGACCAAAGCGCCGCCTCATTCTACCACGGATGACATCACCTGCGGAAGCGGGTTACAGGCCAAAGAACGCCTCTAAGAGCCGACTGCAGAGCAGAATCGGTTACCTCAACCCGAGGTGCTCGGCTCCGACGGTGCGAAAGGTACTTTCCACCTAGCACCTACATTATTGCATTTACATTATTACATTTACTTATGTACCAGAACAATCGACAAAATTTCGACCAACCTCGAGACCTTTCCCGACCAAGGTCGGGATACCCCTCCGAGCCAAACACAAGCCAACGTCTCCTCGACCTAAGGCATGGTCTTCTCACCACTGATTTACAAATCAGTCCATACGGGCCCCTCAGAATGAGGGCTCAGCCGAGTTTAAACGTCGATTTGGGTCGACGCCGGCCTGCAACGACAATTTCAAGCCCAGATATTTGGCCAAGCTCGGGAGTGCCGAGTCACAAATTCAATTAGACTTATAGGTACTCTGACCAAGTTCGAGACTAACAACCGTGAAAACCTCGGCGATAGCTTGACTCTGGTCTACTATCTCCTTGGGGACCGACTTTGGGTTTTTATAAGCTTATACCCGGCAAGCTAAGCCCAAAGGCTCGGCCAAAATCTCCCGCGAGATGGATCTGAAGACCCGACAAAACCCCTCCGTAGTTCAAGGCTCGAGCTTAGTGCCCCGCCAATTGGAAGTCGAGCTCAGGGGCTCGGCGAGATTCGAATCCGAGCTCAAAGACCTTGAATTTTTCCGAAGTCTGAGCTCGGGATTTTCCCTATCAGACCTAAGCTTAACAACCTAGCAAACGCACTTGGAACTCAAGTCTACGGACTCTAAATCTATGAACGTAGTCAGGTTCGCGGAATTTGCCGAAGCCAAAGGAAATTTTAATTTAAATAATCGAAAAATTTACCATACAGAAGAAAGAGACGAGCATAAATTTAGGAAAAAGGAGCTCTTCATTAAAAGCCCGAAGGCTAAGTACAAAACCAAGATTTGGCCGTACAATTTTGAGGGCCGACCTTGTTGACAGAACAAAAAAGAAGAAACAAGAAATAAAACCCTAAGGATCGGGCGCAGCTCCGGGATCGTCTACCGAGGCCACCTCGGTGCTCCTTGTTGAGGCCCCGCCAGGTCCTTCCACCGACCCGGATGCGGTATTGGGAGCTTCGGCCGAGACATCGTCGACAGCTTCGGGGGCAGCATCAGGAGCTCCTTCAGGTGCCTCCTTGGTGGAAACCTCCCCGGCCTCTCGGACCTCGGCCTCACCCATATCTTTGGGCCCATGCTCGCATTCTTCAATCCTTGCTCCGGGCTGGAGCAGGTTGAGGTCGAACCCAGGGCAGAGCCGCTCAAGCTGATTTTGGAAATCTTCAAAGCCGCGGATAAGTTCGTCCACGGCTTCCTCCTCCATCAGCTCGCGGAACTTCTCCGATTCCCGGAAGCGTTGCACCGCCTGTTCGGCTTGCTCCTCGGCCTTTTTCTCCCGAGCCTCGAGCTGCTCGACCTTGAGTTGAGCAGCCCTTACCTCGTTCTGATGAACGACGATCATCGAGCGGGCCTCGGCCAGACGAGCCTCTGTAGAGTGCACCTCCGATCTGGCCAAGGCGTGTGCGCCCTTCTCCTCCTCGAGCTCCGTGGTTAGAGCCCGAAGCTCGCCTTCGACGGCCTCCCCCTTTGCGAGAAGCTCTCTCCGCGAGGACTCGACCTCGCCGAGCTTCTTCTCGGCCTCCTCCCGACCCCTAAGATATCTTCGGGCCCGCTCCCGATAGTCTGTCGCTATGTGCATCAGGGTCTCAACCTCGTGGAGATGTTGCAAACAGTGGGTGAAAGAGTGAATTAGGGCTAGAAACTTAAAGCTAAAAACGAGAGTCAAAAGACAAACTTACCCGGATAGCGGAGCAGTAAATTCCGTCCAAGAAGCTATTGTAGCTCATGGACCGGATCTCGGCCTGGTCGGCCGGGAGCAGCGCGACTCGGAAGATCTGGCGTGCTACTGCAGGATTGTTGAGGGCCGAGTCACCCTCAAAAACCTCCCACTCGGGGAAGTACGGCCTCCTCTCTAGTCGGGCCTCACCCTCCGAGGGACTCGAGAGACCAAGTCTTGCTGGGCTCGACGGGGACGGCCTTGCAGCTTCTTGGCTGTTTCTCGACTCAGGCCCAGGCCGTTGGGGTCGGACAGGCGGCCGAGCCGACCGCTGCGAGATAGGGGCTGGACACGCGAGCGCCGTAGAAGTCCCCGCAGAGCTCGAGCCCCCACGGTCGGAGCTCGGTACCTCCCTCCGAGTAGGCCTGGAAGCCCCGCCCAGGGCTGTGCCCGTCTCGACACCCGTGCGAGACGAAGTTCTGGCTTTCTTCCTCGGCCCAGGCGGGGCTCCGCCGATCTCGGCTGCCCTCTTTCGGAAGCGAGCGTAGATGGCTGCATTCTTTGTCACCATCTTCGGAACGTCTGGAAGAACAAAAAAGTTTTAAATGTTAGGAAAGAAGAGACAGAGCAGAACAAACGACAAAAACCATCACCCTTACCCTGAGGGCGCGCCGAGCTCAAGCCTACGTTGACTAACGCGTCCTCACTTACGAGGTCATTCAGAAGGATGTTTTCCTCGAGGCCGTATAGAGCATCGAGGATCCTTTGCTCATTCTCGGACAGTTTGGGGAGTTTGTTAGCATTCTTGAGCCGAGCCTGCCCCCACCTGGGATCGAATCCCTATAACCGCTTGGAGGACAAAAAGAAGAATTTCTCCTTCCACCTATGAATGGATGTCGGAGCGCCCCGAAAGAATGACCGACCACCCCGAAGGGCAAGATAAAGCCATCTTCGTCTCCCGGGTTGGACTTCAGTAAGAAGCACCACCGAAAGATGTTAACAGAAGTCGGTATCTCGTACACAATGCACAAGAATAGAAAACCGACGATCGTCCTCCACGCGTTTGGAGCAAACTGCGCTGGGACAAGTTGGTAAGTCACCAAGAGCTCATTCACAAACGCGTGGAAGGGGAACCGCAGACCGGCCCAGAGTATTTCCAGATACACCTTGATCCAACCCGGGGGGGTCTCGTCACTCGATCCCCCAACCCCGCAGGTTCCAGACGGAACCCCCGCTGAGGGAAAAACCATTCCTCAGCGATCTCTACTTCCTCACCGCTCATGGTGGATCCGAATTCGTCCGGACCATGACCCATCCCAGAAAAATGATCAGAGGGAAAGCAAAAACCTCCGAGCAGACAAAGGGGGAAAAGGCACCTACTGAAATCTTCGTCGGAAATATCAATGGATCAGAGAGAGGCGCGACGGCCGCCTTGGAATATCGTCGGAAGGAACAAAAGGTAGGAAGAAGGAACAAGGGGCGACTATAGCGGCAGCCAAATAAAGGCCCCCGGGGCCAGAAAGGGCATTTATATAGACCTCTCCGACGATCCGGATCGGCGGAATAGGATTCCGTCTTCCGTCTAGATCGTGCCACGCGTCAGCCCCGGAAACCGAAACGACATATTAAATTTTGGCCGACGCCTTGAATACAGAATCAAAAAAGCGCCGTATCGGATCGCGAAGCCCCATCATGAGCTCACAAAGTGAGGACGCTTCGAAAAGCGAAAGGGTGTCGCCCCGTCTCCTCCCATTAAAAGCGCCTTAAAGCGCGCGGAGCTCCGAAATAATTCAAAATCTCCTGGCCCCCACCAACACGGTAAAAACAGCTACTTCCCGCGTCCGAGCTCGCTCAAACTCGGAAGTCGGGGGGTAGTGTTGGGAAAAAAATCAGTCACTCCAAAATGTAGAGGGCACGCGGTCGGCACGGGCCTAAAGGCGCCCAACCAGAAGGCGCCCGACCGGAAGGCGCCCGACCGGAAGGCTGATAGTCAACTTTAAAGCCCACGCAATAGCACGTATCTGGTAGGATAGTGATTATGGATATCGATCCACAGGGATTGTGGTACAGTTGTTTTCTTAAAAATAAAAAATATTTAAAAAGAAGAGTTTGTGAAGAAAATTAAACTAAGGAATTAATTAAAAATGTAATTAAAATGTTATCAGTTTGAGGAAAATCTAGGACAAGCCTAATAAGCATTCAAATAAAATCTCACAAAAGTAATTTGGAAATAATCCATCTTCAGTTGGCATGCAATGTCTACCCTAATCTAAGGTGGTAGCACAGTACATCTTCCTTAAGCATGGACTATCTTATATTTACTTAGTGATCATCAAAAACAATTGTATAAACTTCACATTTAAAATTACAGAAATTAAACATGAGATAAAAGGATGTTCAATAAGATCAAATAGGTTCATACAATTCCAAGAATAAAAAAAATTAAATACATAAAACCCGTGTCCTTTTGTTAGGGCTGCATCCAGCCCCAGAGAAGATCAGCCTTCCATGAAGAGTTGAACAGCTGCACTGCAGGGGAACTTCATGATGATTGGCTCCTTCCTTCTTCCTCCCGTCGGCACCCTCTCAGCGCATCATCATCTTTTCCTTTGGAAAATCATTCCCAAAATACTCAAGAAACTCTTCTCCCTCCTCTGTTTCCCGTGGGACTTCCCGAATAAAATAACTAAAGGATGGGATCGGCCTTCCTGAGAAGAGATGGTTCAGAGAAGAGCTGGGATCATCCCCCGATGGGGGAGAAGGATTGCTCCCCTCTGATCAAAGTCTTCCCTTTATATAGGCAACCCATCTTCCTCTCTCTCTTCCTTGTGGCTATTCCGAATGGGTGGATAATGCTGTGGAGGCTTTATCTCTTCCGCGAATGGTGGATAGATGCTGCTCCTTGGAGGAAATCTGGGAAGTTCATTGGCTTGATCCGAAGAAGAGGATGATGTAGCCAAATCGCGGATAAAGCAGAGACATAGATGCTGGATTCAAGCTTAAGGCTGCGTGAAATAGGGAAGCTGGAATGGATGTTGAGTCTGCTGATCCGTGAAGCTCGGAAGGATGACGTCGAATCCTAACTGGTTGTGGGATAAGGAAGAACTCGGACGGATTCGTGAGCTGGGAGGAAGGCTGCGGACGACTGGATTACAACCATGGGAGAGAGGAATCCGGAAGAAGATTGTGAGGATCTCGGTTTGGGAAGCGGCTGAGAAGAAGACGCATGAAACAGGGGATAAGCTTGGATTTTTTTGTTAATGGAGCTGAATGGTAATGGAGGAAATATGAGCTGGAAGTTTGGATGAAGAAGGGAAGCTGTTAATCCATGGAATTCGGGATGAAGCTGATCCGAAGGCTGTTCATGGGATAGAGTTGAGTCGCCGGGAGGAGATGGAATGCTGATCCACGAAATGAGGAGAGGATAAGGATGCTGGGACCTCACATGTGGACAGCTGGGAACAGGGGAGCTGATCTGTGGGATATTGGAATGATGCGGAGAAGGCTTGGATGGCTCTTGGATGAAATCTGGGATGATACGGATGACATGGGACCGTAGGTCGATGGGAAGATGAACACGGTTGAGAGAAGATGAGGATAAATCGCAAAGAATGGGGAGGATTTGAATTGATCTTGAAGCAGGGAAGCAGCATGAACGTTGGGAGATTCTGTGTAAAAAGGGGAGCTTTGTTCTTGGATTCGGTTTGTGGGATTCGTCAACTGGGAAGGTCGTGGAGGAGTTTGGATGTTGATGAAGAACGCGTGAGGTGCATCACGGAAGGTAAGAAGAGAATCCTCGATGTAGGGGATTTGGATGGAAGAGGCGCTGAGACGTTGAGGATTTCATGGGATCAAGCCAGAAGAGAAGGATGATGACGTTAATCCAAATGCTGGGAAGAATGCTGCGGCTGGGATCTAGCAGAAGAATATGAGGCTGGGTGGTTGTTCGGCTGGGAAGTCATCACGGAATTTGGAAGCAGGGGAGAAAGTTTGATCCGAAGATTATGAGATCTAGCTTCGGAATGAACACCTAAACCTTATCCTATGGGTGATAGGATCAATCCGGAATGGAGGAGCGATGCAAGATGTGGGCGTTGAGAGGATCTCAGAGTTGGATCCCGGAAGAAGGGGAAGATGGTCTGGATGCGGAAGGAGCTGGGAAAGATGTAGATGGGCTCTGTTTGGTAGAAAGACGTGGGAAGGATGACGTGGAACAGGGGCTGAGCTTGTTTGAAGATTTTAATGTGGTTTGGCTGGGAAGATGGAATTAATCCTATTTGGCGGGGAACATGGTTGGAGTGTGGGCTTGTTTTGTTCTTTGGACATGGGAGTGAAAGATTTAAGGAGGAAGAGAATCACAGAGACGCAAGAAATTCGGTCCATATTTGGTTTTAAATGTATGTCGTGAATGCAGGGAAGCTGGGATGAATGGCTGAATCAAAATCTGAGAGGATCTAATTTGCAGGGTGCGTGCGATTTGGATTCAGAAATTAATGAATTTGACTTGACCTGCATACATTAGATTCGATCAATAAAAATAATCAAACTTGACTTAACTTCTCTCTTATTTATATTGCTGAATATCTGCTTGTTAAGAAGCTACTTCCTTTTCTGTTTGTTTCTAAACCTTTTGTTCCTTACTTGATTCAATCAGGGGATTGAATCAAGGGTGTTAAGGTTTGTTGGTGAGCCTAGGTTGAAACCAACGGTGTAAGGGTTCGATTGTGATCCCGGGAAAACAATCAGTTGGTTCTAGTCGGTGAGCCTGGGAAAACCGACCGAGTTCGTTGTGATCTCGTAAAACAACAAGTTAGGTTGTGAGCTTGTAAAACAACCTGCTGTAATCCAAGGGGTTATAGTGAATTCCCAAGTGAGGCTTGGGGAGTGGACGTAGGAGCAAGGGTTAGCTCCGAACCACTATAAAATCATTGTGTTTGTGATTGCCTTGTCGTACTTTACTTTCATTTCATTCACTGCACATAGCATCTAATTAATCAACGTGCAAAAAGTATTAATTAGTATTTCACAAACCATTTAATTGTAATAATTATTTTAAAACCCAATTCACCCCCCCTCTTGGGTTGTCTATCTGGGCAACAAGTGGTATCAGAGCCTGAACTCTACTACCCAAAGAGTAAAAGATCAAAATGACAACCCCATTTGGATCTTCTCATATTGAGGGCCAGTCCACACATAGACCTCCATTCTTTAATGGATCCGACTACTCATATTGGAAGGCTAGGATGAGAATATTTGTCCAAGCCCAAGACTATGAGATGTGGACCACCATACTAAATGGACCATACATCCCATCCATTCATGTAGAAGGTGTCACTATACCCAAGCTTGAAAAGGATTGGGATGACAATGACATAAGGAAGGCACAACTTAATGCCAAAGCCATGAATGTACTTTATTGTTCTTTAGATAGAAATGAATTCAATAGAGTCTCTACTTGCAATTCTGCAAAAGAGATTTGGGATAGACTTGAAGTGACCCACGAGGGCACAAATCAAGTAAAAGAATCTAAAATAAATATATTAGTTCATAAGTATGAATTATTTAAAATGGATTCTAATGAAACAATCACTAGCATGTTCACTAGATTCACTGACATTGTCAATGGCCTAAAAAGCCTTGGCAAAAATTATTCTAACAGTGAGCTTGTCAGGAAGATTCTTCGTTGTCTACCAAGGTCATGGGAAGCCAAAGTGACGGCAATCCAAGAAGCCAAGGACTTGAACAAGCTTCCACTTGAGGAGCTTCTTGGATCCTTAATGACGCACGAGCTCACAATGAAACAACACAGCGAAGAAGAATCCTCTCATAAGAAAAAGGTAATAGCTCTCAAATCTACTTCGTCTAACAAGGATTTATCTTGCAGTAGCAGCAGTGAAGAAGAAGATCATGAGAAAGATGATGATGAGGCTCTTCTTGTAAGAAAATTCCGCAGATTCATCAACCGGAAGAAGTCCTTTCATCAAAGGAGAGGTCCCTCAAGTTCCTATTACAAGGATAAAGGTAAGGAAAGGGAAAATGAGGGGAGATGTTATGAGTGTAAGAAGCCAGGGCATTTCAGAGTTGATTGTTCTTTGCTGAAGAAGAGGAGCAAGCACAAGAAAAAGAAAGTCCTCGTCTCCACCCTAACGGACTCCGATACATCATCATCATCATCGGAGGAGGAACAAGAAGAAAAGGCCAATCTATGCTTTATGGCAAACGAAAATGAGGTAACATCTGAAACGCATTTAGATTTTACATTTGATGAATTATATGATGCGTTTAACGAATTAATGGATGAATATAAGACAATAAGCCTTAAGAATAAAGAGTTAAAACTAACCAATCAATCTCACCTCCATAAATACGATAAATTAGTTAAGGATAAGGATTTTATCACTAAAGAAAATTTAGAACTTAAGACAAGCAACCAAATGTTAACTCAAAAAACTCATACCTTAAGTAAAGATAACGAAAAACTAACCAAGGAAATTTCTGAACTTAAAAAGGATAAGCAAACTATTGGAGGTAATTTCACAAAAGACTTAAATGCACTAAAAACAGAAAAATAAAAATTGACTCTAGAACTTGAAAAGTACAAGCCTTTTGTAGAAAAATTTACATATAGCTCAGAAAAATTAGATATGATACTCAATAGTCAACGAGCTGTGTTTAATAGAGCCGGTTTAGGGTATAAACCTAAGAATAAGCAAAAGCTCCTTAGTAATTTCTTTGTGAAAGCAGGAGAAAGTAAAACTAAGAATATAACCTGTTTTTGCTGTGGAAAAGTAGAACATAAAGCTAATATATGTGACCATAGGAAAGGAAAAGCTAAAAGAAAAATTAAAAAGGTTTGGGTTCC
This sequence comes from Phoenix dactylifera, assembly GCF_051530095.1. Taxonomy (NCBI): domain Eukaryota; kingdom Viridiplantae; phylum Streptophyta; class Magnoliopsida; order Arecales; family Arecaceae; genus Phoenix; species Phoenix dactylifera. The sequence continues at coordinate 31,049,459 of NC_143193.1, read as the reverse complement.
AAAAGAAACCAACATTACTAACCATGAAGGACCCAAGAAAACTTGGGTACCTAAAATTATATGATTTCCTTGTGTAGGAGTGTCTTGCAGCCAAGGTCGACAAAAATTGTTGGTACTTGGATAGTGGCTGCTCAAGACACATGACGGGTGACAAAGACCAATTCTTCACCCTTGAGCCTAAGAAGGAAGGTGCTGTGACATTTGGAGACAATAACCAAGGGCACATCGTTGGTATAGGTAAAGTACGAATCACCTCTTCTACCTTCGTTGATAATATACGATTTGTAGATGGTCTTAAGCATAACCTACTTAGCGTTAGTCAATTATGTGATAGAGGTTTTGATGTTTTGTTTAAGTTTTCTTTATGCATCATAACCAACTCAAATGACAATAGTTTAGTTTTCAAAGGAATAAGACGTGGGAATGTGTATGTAGTAGACCTTGAGGATCTTGCCAAACATAACCCATGTTTAGTTGTTAATGAAACTAAGGATAATGATGCTAGTTGGTTATGGCACCGTAAGTTAGGTCATGCGAGTATGGACACAATATCAAAACTAGTTAAAAGAGATTCGGTGATAGGTTTGCCAAAACTAAAGTTTGAAAAGAATAAGATATGTGAAGCTTGTCAATATGGCAAACAATCAAGGAACTCCTTTAAATCCATAAATTGTGTCTCTACCTCTAGACCTCTAGAACTACTACACATGGATCTATTCGGACCAACTAGAACCACAAGTCTAGGAGGAAATAAATATGGTCTAGTTATTGTAGATGACTTTTCTAGATATACTTGGGTCATGTTCTTAGCTCATAAAGATCAAGCATTTTCAGTTTTTAAGAAATTTCATAAGAAAGTAACAAATGCTAGAGATACTTCAGTCATAGCTATTAGAAGTGACCATGGAACCGAATTCGAAAATCATTTATTTGATGAGTTTTGTAGTAAAAAGGAAATAACTCATAATTTTTCTGCACCTAGGACTCCACAACAAAATGGAGTTGTAGAAAGAAAAAAAAAAACCCTTGAGGAAATGGCTAGAACCATGCTATGTGAAAGTAACCTCCCTAAGTACTTTTGGGGAGAAGCCATTAATACCTCATGTCATATATTAAATAGAGTTTTATTGAGACCCATTATAAAGAAAACACCTTATGAACTTTGGAAAAATAGAAAACCAAAAGTAAACTATTTTCATGTCTTTGGATGTAGGTGTTTTGTTCATAATAATGGGAAAGATAATCTAGGTAAATTTGACTCTAAATCTGATGAGGGTATATTTTTGGGGTATTCTACAACTAGTAAAGCCTATAGAGTTTTCAATAAAAGAACCCTTGTTATTGAAGAATCTATACATGTTGTTTTTGATGATTCTAGTGATATCTCTTCTAGCAAGAGAGTTGATCTTGATGATGATGCTGAAATTCTTGAAGAAAAGATTGATGAGATGACATTATAAGAAAATGAACAAAAATTAATTGAAAATGCATCATCAAGCCAAGAGGATATTGTGGATCATGGTCTGACTAAGGCTTGGAGGTATGCTCATGGGCATCCTAAGGAATTAATTTTAGATGATCCATCTCAACCTATTAGGACTAGAGCATCTCTTAGAAACTTAAATAATCATCTAGCTTTTGTCTCACATTTTGAACCCAAACACATAGAAGAAGCCGAAAAAGATGTAAATTGGATAAATGCAATGCAAGAAGAACTAAACCAATTTACTAGAAACAAGGTATGGAACCTAATTAAACGACCCTCTGAATATTCAATTATAGGTACCAAATGGATATATAAAAATACACTTAATGAAAATGGATTGGTAATTAGGAATAAAGCTAGACTAGTAGCAAAGGGCTATAATCAAGAAGAAGGTATAGATTTTGATGAAACCTTTGCTCCTGTAGCTAGACTTGAGGCAATTAGATTATTACTAGCATTCGCATGCTCTAAGGATTTCAAATTATTTCAAATGGATGTAAAAAGTGCATTTTTGAATGGGTATATTAATGAGGAGGTGTATGTAGAACAACCTCCTGGTTTTGAAAATCATCAATACCCTAATCATGTGTATAAATTAAACAAAGCACTTTATGGTTTGAAACAAGCACCTAGAGCATGGTATGAAAGACTTAGCAAATTTCTGCTAGATCATGAGTTCTCTAGAGGAAATATAGATACAACACTGTTTTTAAAGAAGAAAAACAAAGAAATGTTAGTAGTGCAGATTTATGTTGATGATATTATTTTCGGTGCTACTAACAATCGCCTCTGCGAAGAATTTGCTGACTTGATGCAGAGTGAGTTTGAAATGAGCATGATGGGAGAGCTGAACTATTTCCTCGGGCTTCAAATCAAACAATCTGAAGAAGGGATCTTCATCAATCAAACTAAATACATCAAGGAGATGCTTAAAAAGTTTGATATGGAGGAAAACAAGTCAATCAGCACACCCATAAGCTCATCATGCAAACTAGACCAAGATGAATCAGGTAAATCTGTAGATCAAAAGATGTATAGAGGTATGATAGGATCTTTATTGTATCTCACTGCAAGTAGACCTGATATCATGTTTAGTGTATGCATGTGTGCTAGATATCAATCTAATCCTAAGGAATCTCATTTAATTACAGTCAAAAGAATCTTTAAATACCTAATAGGAACAAAAAATATAGGTTTATGGTATTCTAAAGAATCTAGCCTGAACTTAATAGGATACACAGATTCAGATTTCGCTGGTTGTAAACTTGATAGAAAAAGCACCAGCGGGTCATGTCAATTCTTAGGAGAAAATTTAATCTCATGGTTTAGCAAAAAACAAAACTCGGTTGCATTATCTACTGCTGAAGCTGAATATGTTGCTGCCGGGAGTTGTTGTGCTCAAATCTTGTGGATTAAACAACAACTTGAAGATTATGGCATCAAACAAGATAAAATTCCCATTAATTGTGATAATATAAGTGCCATTAATCTAACTAAAAATCCAATTCAGCACTCAAGAACTAAATATATTGAGATAAGACATCACTTCATAAGAGATCATGTACTGAATGGTAATGTGACACTTCAATTTGTTTGCACTGATGATCAATTAGCTGATATCTTCACAAAACCCTTGAGTGAAGAGCGATTTAGTATGCTTAGGAGAGGATTAGGAGTGATTGATCCATCCTAGTGATGTTCTCTTCTAGATCATTGATTATGATGATTAGCTTATGTTAAATATGGAGTTTCTCATCTATGATCATCAAATCAGATCATAAATTAGTGATTGTCCCTTGGTTGGTACGAAAATAGCATGATTTTTAGGTGCGTGCCAGAGTTCGAGTCGACTCGGATACGTTTCAGAGTCGGCTCATGAGGGGGAGTCGACTCGCACATAGATGGGAGTCGACTCGAGGTCGATGGCCGCATGAGGGGAGTCGACTCGCACATAGACGGGAGTCGACTCGAAGTCGATGGCCGCATAAGGGGAGTCGACTCGCACATAGACGGGAGTCGACTCGAAGTCGATGGCCGCATAAGGGGAGTCGACTCGCGCATATTTTGGAGTCGACTCGAGGTCGAGTCGACTCGCGACTTACTGGAGTCGACTCGCGGTCGGGATCCGAGTTTTTAACCCTAATCCAAGCGTTTAATCAACACTTCTATTCATCGCCTCCACTGTTCACAAAACCCTAGAGCCGTCTCCTACGTCGTCTCCGACCCCGGTTAGAGTCTTTCCGTCGATCCTCTTCCGTCCATTAGGGTTTTACCCCATTTCTAGGTCGACCATGCCTCGTAAAGCCGTTGTCCCAAGCCGGAAGAGGCCCCAACCCGCGAGCGGCACCGAGCGACGGTCCAAAGCTCGGAACGATCCCGTGAGGCCACAACCTCCGGCTCGTTCCCCGCCGAGGCTGGTTCCCTCGCGTCCGTGCGCCGGGAAGGCGGTCTCCACCGGGAGATACGTCAACTTCGACTATCTCTCCCGGGAGGGCTTCACCATAGGAGATAGGTTGAAGGCCCAAGGTTTAGAGTTCTTTTGTTCCTTGGATCTCCCCACTTACCCCGGTCTAATTAGGAAGTTCTATGGAACAGTGCATAGGGGCAATGGTGGGATAGAGGGGACCGTAGCGGGTGTCCCACTATTTATTTCGGAGGATATCATTGCTCAAATCCTCCATCTTTCCCAAGTTGGGGTATTTCCTACACACCCAGAGGATAGGACTGAGGCCCTTACGGCCATTTTAGGGAGTCCACCCCAGTCCCCACTCGATGAGGTGTCCGCCAGCTTACTGTCAGTTGAGATGCGGCTCCTCTTGAGTATCATCTCTAGGACCCTTTTTCCGAAGACCGGCCGCTTCGATTTTGTCTCTGAGAGGGACCTAGCCCTCATGTTCTACATCCTTCAGGACACCCCAATCAACTTCCCCAAGATGATATACAAGTACCTTTGTGAGCCACTAGACAGGCCTAGGCTCACCCTTCCCTATGGTATGCTATACACTCTTATCTTTAGGGAGTCCGGGATCCCTATTCCTGAGGGGGAACCCTCTCGCGCACTGCGATGGACAGATCGCATGAGTGAGGGAACCTTTCACAGGATGGGATTTGATAAGGTAGAGGGAACCTGGGTCAGGAAACCATCTACCTCCACACATACTACCAGACACTCCCCCAGTCCTGACCCTGATTCAGACATTCCCACCTTTTCCTCCACCTCAGCACCATCCACCTCTGCCGGACCCTCCACTGCTCCACCTACTCAGCCATTAGAGGTCCGGATATCACCTGAGCAGCTCCGGGAGTTGCGACAGGAGATCGTCAGGGATCTTTGGGACGACCTACTGAGGGAGCTCCGAGGTCCAGCCAGTGCCCCATCTTCTGCATTAGTTCCCTCATTCTCAGCCGTGACCGAGATGACGGCTCATGTGAGGGAGGAGATCTTCAATGTCAGAGGCCTGGTACAAGCCCAATTCTCAAACATGAGCGATATCACAAGCAACACACGAAAGTTGCGAGATAGCATCCGACACGAGATGGGCACACAGAGTCAGGGGGCCGAGCGCTTGGCGAATGTGTTGATCGCCAAGTTGGACAAACTTCAAGAGAGTCTGGATGAGCTCTCCTCGATCCACAGTAGAGCCACCTCGGCGATCATCACTCAGCTGGAGAACGTCATAAATGGGGTCACTCTACTGATGGAACAATCCAGACTGAGCAAGGGAGCCACATCCAAGGGAGCCACATCCTCCTCAAAGAAGCCCTAGCTTAGTTTTTCACTTTGACATGTATTTATTGCTTTGCTCTTTGTATTCACAAGTGTACCTACATATACATCAATACAATGAGTAGACAATTTTCTTCAAAAAAATGTGCAAATTAATCTCTAATTGCTTGTGTGATGTGCTTTCTTCCTTTTTGCTATGATGACAAAAAGGGGGAGAAATATATTGAATAGACATGTAAAGAGAAAACTTTTAAAACACACAATAATTTGTTCTTAGTGGATTCGATACCTCGAGGCTCATTATCTCTCTGTTGGGGCTCCTAATGGAGTAATCTCCAGAATCTATTCGAGGGATATTCGGAGATTAGTTGAATCATACTCAAGAACAAATTGGCAGATTTTCCCTCTAAAAAACCAAAAATTTAAGTTCAAGAGCTTCAACACATTAAAAGAAAATTTAGAAAATCTAAACAAAGTTGAATGCATGTGTTGAGGGGGAGAATCTGAAATTTTAAGAAAGCAAACTCATTAAATATATATAAGCCATGACTTAAAGGCTTATATAATTCCAAATGAAAGGGGGAGCTTTAACTTCAAAATTTACTGTTTCACACCTTTCAGTTTTGGATAAATCAAATAACTAGACACTTGAATTCATTTTGAAATTTTACTGTAAATTTCCTTTTTGGTTGAGCAATTCACTTTACATATACTCAATGTTTTGTCATCATCAAAAAGGGGGAGATTGTGGAGTGATTGATTATAACCCTATTTGATTTTGATGAGCTCAAAGCATTTGAGTATATCTTATGATGTTTACTAATGAATTCAATCTAGTGTTTCAGTGTAATCCTTGTAAATTTATGGTTAAGTGTCTCTAGATTTGGTTCAAGACATTTTGGATAAGTTAAGAAGTCAATATGAACCAAAGTCTGAGACTCGAGTCGACTCCGGAATATTACGAGTCGACTCCAAGCGTATCAGAAGCACTGGCACAGGCTCGAGTCGACTCCTGTACATTACGAGTCGACTCCGACTGAGAACAGACAGACAGACAGAAAGATCCATCTTAGAACCTGTCAACGAGTCGACTCCTGAAGAGCGCGAGTCGACTTCGATGTTTGTCGAGTCGACTCCAGGGTAGTACGAGTCGACTCCAGGGAGTTACAGACAGAAAGACAGAGAAGTTATTTTGGACCCTGAGAGCCGAGTCGACTCCGAAGAAACTCGAGTCGACTCCGATGGTTGGCAGGTCGACTCCAAAGGAAGCGAGAGTCGACTCCCAGTGTGATACAAGGCAAAAGTCAGAGAGCAACTTTCGGACACTGAGAGCCGAGTCGACTCCCGCACAGTTCGAGTCGACTCCAAGGCAGCGCTACCCCAAGAAGACAGAAGACTATTTTTCGGACACTGAGAGTCGAGTCGACTCCCGCACAGTTCGAGTCGACTCCAAGGCAGCGCTATCCCAAAAAGACAGAAGACTGTTTCTTTGGATACTGAGAGCCGAGTCGACTCCAGAACAGTCCGAGTCGACTCCAAGACAGCACGAGCCAAAAGACAGAAGCTCGGAAGTTCGGACTCTGAGTGCCGAGTCGACTCCCAGAATTCACGAGTCGACTCGAGTGAGCAAACTTGAAAAATGCATCCATGGATTCCTTGGGATGAGCCGACTCCAAAAGTGCCAGGTCAGCTCCAGACTTTGGGGAGTCGACTCCGGGTTAAGTCGAGTCGACTCCCAGTCAAGAAGAGCACTTTAATTCAAATCCGGAACAGTTGCCGAGCCGACTCCAGAAAAGCATGAGTCGACTCCTGCTGCAGCCGAGTCGACTCCAGATCGCGCGAGTCGACGCCAATCCCAACGGAAACATTGTCAGGATTCGCAGAATGTGCAGAACGGCTAGTAAAGTGTGTCTAACGGCTAGTTTCCGTGGGGAATGGCTTAAATAGCCACAGAGAACTGTAGCAAGGTAGAGAAGTGATATTCCATTCAAAGAAAACAAGTAATCTCCACCTACCAAAGGATTTCAAGTAAATACAAGTGAAAGAAGGAAGAGGGGCATTAAACTCCAACCAACCAACTCTTCCCAGCATTCAAGAAGTCTCCATCTGTCTTTAAGTCTTCGTGACATTCAAGAGGAGACCCCGAGTTCGAGAAGCCCTCCTTTACAACTTCATAAATTTGTTTGAGGGCTCTTAACTTCTCTCTTATTTATATTGCTGAATATCTGCTTGTTAAGAAGCTACTTCCTTTTCTGTTTGTTTCTAAACCTTTTATTCCTTACTTGATTCAATCAGGGGATTGAATCAAGGGTGTTAAGGTTTGTTGGTGAGCCTAGGTTGAAACCAACGGTGTAAGGGTTCGATTGTGATCCCGGGAAACCAATCAGTTGGTTCTAGTCGGTGAGCCTGGGAAAACCGACCGAGTTCGTTGTGATCTCGTAAAACAACAAGTTAGGTTGTGAGCTTGTAAAACAACCTGCTGTAATCCAAGGGGTTATAGTGAATTCCCAAGTGAGGCTTGGGGAGTGGACGTAGGAGCAAGGGTTAGCTCCGAACCACTATAAAATCATTGTGTTTGTGATTGCTTTGTCGTACTTTACTTTCATTTCATTCATTGCACATAGCATCTAATTAATCAACGTGCAAAAAGTATTAATTAGTATTTCACAAACCATTTAATTGTAATAATTATTTTAAAACCCAATTCACCCTCCCTCTTGGGTTGTCTATCTGGGCAACACCCACAAACTGTTGTCTCTACTCAAAGAGTTTATTATTTTATAAAATCTAATTTCAAATGCATAAATGCCAAGAATTTCAAAAGCACACAAAGTTTTAATTACTAAGTCAGCCCAAATCCTAAGTCAGTATGCAATTTAAGTTGAAGTTATTAAGTTTCCGTTAGAGAGTTGTAAGGCTAATTTATACTTGGGTGCTTGGTGATATCTGGACCATACACAAGCTAAGACTTTAGATTTCCCAAAATATTGCTAAAGCTAGTAGTTTCCAAGAATGGATCAGATAAGACCTATTCACTGATTCAAAATCATCCTTATCTTGCAGGATTTCGAGAGTTGTGGATGTTTACTTTAATACCTCATGGGCTTTATCTGTAATATTCCAGTTTACTCGAATTTTTACAACGATGGCTTTCATACTATCGTCTTTCTCAAGATCAATATTATTTTCTCTTTCGCTGTTTTTTTTAATTTGTTTATTTTGTATTTATAAATAAATTATGCACTTTTACTCTTGTAATGATTCCTCCGTGTAACGAGCATTCAGTCAACACTTCCACGCCAGATGGCATAAGGTGTTGGGCATCAAGACTCCCCTACGGACCTATGCTCGGGTTCATTATCACAAGCCCGCTGACCTTTGACAATAGGTAGCCCTTTTCGATGTACCTGACTAAATTCACTTTTTTTTTTAAGATAAAAGTGAATTAGACAAGTATGATTCATCAGGACTCAAGGTAGCTACTAGACTTAACAACATAATGTTGAACCTAACCCTTAGAAGTGCAGGTCATGTGTGTTGTGAAATTCCAAAGTAAAAAATTATCTTACAACTCACTAAAAGAACTTCTAATAACAAGAACTCAAATTGACTTACTCCTGACTAGTCATTGGGCTTGCTAGATTTTATATACTTTGTGTGTTTATCATGTCAGCAATAAGGCATAGAAATTAGGTTTTTTTTTAATTTTAATTTTTTTTTGAGATAAACTTATTTAAAAATACGAAAATGTGAAAAATTTCTTCAAAAATTCGAATCCTATACCCCCAACCTAGATCAGACATTGTCCTCAATATTTATTTATTTATTTATATTTTTTTTAAAATATTGTATTATATATATTTTTTTATTATTTTTTTATATTATTATTTTTATTTTGGATGAAAATATGATGCATATGGAGGATAGAAGCATTTTACCTTAGTTGCCTGTAAAGAAAATAACAAGAATGCAACAAGAAAATGTGCAAAAATGATATATAAAAATTGGGTTGCCTCCTAACAAGCGCTAAGTTTAACGTCTTCAGCCAGACGCAGTACATTCTTAATTATCCCGATAAATAGGATCCATCAAATCAAGGAATTCAATCAACTGTCCATCTACAACACACTCTATGTAAGGTTTCAATCTTTGACCATTGACATTCAGGATACGACCATCATTGATGTCTTGAATTTCTACCGCACCATGAGGAAAAACCTTTCTAACTAAAAAGGGACCATCCCACCTAGAGCGAAGTTTACCAGGGAAGAGACGCAATTTAGAATTGAATAGCCAAACTTTTTTATTAGGCTCGAAAGACTTACGGTTAATGGATTTGTCATGAAAAGCCTTAGTCCTTGCCTTGTAATTTTTGGCATTTTCATATGCTTCATTGCGTAACTCTTCAAGCTCGTTGAGTTGAAGTTTTCGGCTAGAACCAGCTGCTGCCATATCAAAGTTAAACTTTTTAATGGCCCAAAAAGCTCTATGCTCAAGTTCTATGGGTAAGTGGTAAGCTTTTCCAAAAATCTGTCGATAAGGAGACATGCCAATAGGAGTCTTATAGGCAGTACGATAAGCCCAGAGAGAATCATTTAATCTTTGAGACCAATCTTTCCTATCAGGGCATATTGTTTTCTCTAAGATGTGTTTTATCTCCCTATTGGAAACTTCAACTTGTCCACTTATTTGGGGATGGTACGGGGTGGCAACTTTGTGGGTGATTGAATATTTACGAACCAAAGCTTTAAAAGATCGGTTGCAGAAATGTGATCCCCCATCACTAATGATAGTTCGGGATGTGCCAAAGCGACTAAATATATTTGTTTGTAGAAACTTAACCACAACATTATGATCATTAGTCCTAGTGGCAACAGCTTCTACCCACTTCGAGACATAATCTACCCCGATAAGAATATACTCAAAACCAAAAGAATGCAGAAAAGGGCCCATGAAGTCAATACCCCAGACATCGAAAATTTCTATAATTAAAATGGGGTTAAGTGGCATCATATCTCTACGGGTGATTGTACCCATTCGCTGGCATCGCTCACAAGTTTGGCAAAAATTATGAGCATCTTTGAACAATGAGGGCTAATAAAATCTACTTTGTAAGACTTTAGCTGCAGTTTTTCTACCCCCGAAATACCCTCCGCAGGCTTGGGTATGACAAAAATCAAGAATACTCTGAAATTCATATTCCGGCACACATCGACGGATTACTTGATCTGGGCAGTACTTAAATAGATCGGGGTCATCCCAAAAGTAGAACTTAACTTGCGAAAAGAATCGATCCTTGTCCTATTTGGACCAATGATCGGGAATTTGTCCTATGGCAAGATAGTTCACTATGTTAGCAAACCATGGTGTTTTTACTTGTTGTACCTCAAACAATTGTTCATTTGGAAAAGAGTCATGAAGTGGTGAAATTTTATGAGGAGGCTCGAGAAGGATTCTAGACAAATGGTCTGCTACAACATTGTGGTACCTTTCTTATCACGAATTTCTAGATTAAATTTCTGTAACAACAGGATCCATCGAATTAGGCGAGGCTTGGTGTCCTTCTTCGAAAGGAGGTACCGGAGAGCAGAATGACCAGTGAACACAATAACCTTGGACCCTAAGAGATAGGACCGAAAATTATCCAGAGCAAATACTACAGCTAGCAATTCTTTCTCAGTAGTAGTATAATTCAATTGTGCATCTGAGAGTGTTTTACTAGCGTAGTAGAGACGTGAGGTAACTTTTCTAGTCGTTGCCCTAAAACCGCCCCAATGGCATAGTCAGAAGCATCACACATAAGTTCAAATGGAAGGGTCCAATTGGGAGGTTGTATGACAGGTGCTGTAGACAACTTAGATCGGAGTTTTTCAAAGGCCTCTTTACATGCTTCATCAAAGACAAAGGGTGTATCCTTGGCAAGAAGATTGCACAAGGGCATAGAGATTTTGCTGAAGTATTTAATGAAGCGACGGTAAAAACCAGCATGGCCTAGAAAAGAACGGATTTGTTTCACAGATTTGGATGGAGGAAGATTAGAAATAAGATCAGCTTTTGCTTTATCTACCTCAATACCCCTTTTGGACACAATGTGTCCCAAGACTATACCCTCTTGAACCATAAAATGGCTCTTTTCCCAACTCAGCACTAGACTGGTCTCCTTACATCTTTTCAGAACCAGGGCTAAATTACTGAGACAATCATCGAATGAGGGGCCAAAAACTGAAAAATTATCCATGAATACTTCCCAAAATTTTTCTACCATGTCAGAAAAAATTGCCATCATGCATCGTTGAAATGTCGCGGGTGCATTATAGAGTCCAAATGGCATTCTTCTATATGCAAATGTCCCAAATGGACATGTGAAAGTGGTTTTCTCTTGATCATCGGGATACACGGCCACTTGGTTATATCCAGAATAACCATCTAAGAAACAGTATAAACCCTGACCGGCTAGTCTTTCCAATATTTGGTCAATAAAAGGCAAAGAAAAATGATCCTTCCTAGTCATGGAGTTTAACTTTCTATAGTCAATGCAAACACGTCAGCTAGTGGTCGTGCGTGTGGGCATCAACTCTCCTTCTGCATTTTCAACCACAGTAATGCCTGACTTCTTTGGTACTACTTGAGTCGAACTCACCCAGTTGCTATCAGAGATAGGATAAATGATTCCGGCATCTAGCAACTTTACTACTTCTTTCTTGACCACCACTTTCATGTTATGGTTGAGTCTCTTTGCATTTCACGGGTCGGTTTTGCATCTTCTTCCAGGTGAATGCGATGCATGCAAATAGATGGGTCAATCCCCTTTAGATCAGTTATGGACCATCCAATTGCATGTTTATGTTCTCCGAGTACACTCAAAAGTTGACTCTCCTGTTTGTCAGACAGGTCAGCCGCGATGATTACAGGTAGGGTATCTTCGGATCCTAGAAAAGCATACTTAAGGGTTACCGGGAGTGGCTTTAACTCATGTTTGGGAGGGGACTCGATGGAGGGGCACTGTGGCGTACTAGAAAGGGTAGGAAGAGGTTCATATCGGATACGCCAAGGATGAGAATTTGTGAGAGACGGATTGTCAAGTAGGACATTGACTTCTTCTATGGTCTTATTTAAATCAAAATTATCAATGTCAAAATGGGCTAAACATGCTTCCAAAGGGTCCTCTGCCAGAATATAGGGAAGGGCTTCTTCTACAAGATTGTCCATTTTGTCTACTAGGAAGCACTCATCTTCCCTTGCAGGTTGATCAGAGGCGTGGAATACATTCAGTTTGACTTTCATATTCCCAAAGCATATATCCATCACCCCAGTTCTACAGTTACTACATGCATTGGCTGTAGCTAGGAAGGGGCGACCAAGAATCATAGGGATCTGTTTCTTAAGGTTTGACACAGGTTCCATATCAAGGACGATGAAATCAACTGAAAAATAAAATTTATCTACTTCAATTGTTCCTCGTGGTATTTTAACAGATCGATCAGCTAATTGCAAGGACACCGATGTCGGCTTTAATTCACCTAATCCAAATTTCTCATAAACTGAGTAAGGTAGAAGGTTCACACTTGCCCCTAAATCTAATAGTGCTCGATCAATGGAATTGTCTCCTACCACACAAGAGATGGTAGGCGCACCAGGATCCTTGAACTTAGGAGGGGTTTTGTGCTGGAGGATGGAGCTCACTTGTTCAGTTAAGAAGACCTTTTTAGGCACATGTGACCTAGATTTTCGTTTTTGGGTACAAAGGTCTTTGAGAAATTTGGCATAGGATGGAACTTGTTTTTTGGCGTCAAGGAGAGGGAGGTTGATTTTGACTTGTTTGAATACCTCCATTATTTCTTCCAACGAAGTTCCTTTCTTGCCAAAGGAAGAAGGTGTATTCAAACACTGAGGGAAAGGAGCCTTTGGTGTAAACGGTGTGGTCGATACTGAACTAGATGGCGACAAAGACGAGTTTGGGTTCTCTTTAGGCACAGTCATACTCTTGTCTTCATTTTCTTTATGTTCCTTTTCTCCAACCTTATTGTTCACTATGCGTCCACTTCTTAAGGTAGTCATGGCATTAGCTTGTTCATGGTGAACATCATTCGGATGAGTCTCTTGAGCCATGTACTGCCCTCTTGGGTTACTCACTGGTTGGCTTGGAAGCTTGCCTTCCTCTCTTTTATTTAGTGCACTCGCTAGCTGCCCTAGCTGGGTTTTTAATTTGGCAATAGACTGGGTATGGGAGTGCAACAATTGTGTATTGGCTTCGAGTCCTTGAAGGGCAGTCAAAACTTTTTGCTCAAAAGCCATATCTCTTTGGGGTGCTAGAGGAGGGACCTGTTGAAATTGTGAATAGTGAGTAGGAGGACGGTTCGGATGAACATTCTGAAAGGGTTGAAAGTCTTGGGAATAAGGTTGGAAAGTATTGGAAGTCTGCTGCTTCCAAGAGAAGTTTGGATGGTTGCGCCACCCCGGGTTATAAGTGTTAGAATACGGATCATTACCCGGTCGGGACTGTGCTTGGGCAGCATTAATTTGTTCTTGCACAAATTCAGGAAATTGAGCTGCCGAAAGGCACTCAAAAATAGGATGAGACGGGCTAGAACAGAGAGCACAAACTTGTGCTTGGGAAAAGTTTGGAAGCTGTTCTCTAGACATTAGCTGGTCCAACTTGCAGGATAGTGCATCTACTTTGTCAAATAGACCTATGGACTGGCTAATTTCATATATTGTTCCTTTTCTTTGAGAACTCGGGGGTGCTTGACGAGCGGAGGAGGCATGGTAAAGGAAATTTTCATTAAGGTTTTCAAACAATTGCCATGCCTCATGGTCACTTTTAAGCATGAAAGTACCTCCGCATGCGGCATCGATCATCTGACGGTTTCGTTCAGTCAATCCGTCATAGAAACATTGCACTAATTGCCATTTGGGTATTTGATGATGTGGGCATTTTCGGAGTAAGTCTCTAAATTTTTCCCAAGTTTCATAAAATTTTTCTCCGTCAGATTGGGGAGAAGCTCGTGATAGCATGCCTAAATTGGTTCGTTCTTCCTATGAAAAAATATTTTTTCAAAAATTTATGTTGCATTTGAGCCCATGAAAGAATGGAATTGGCTTCTAATGAATGGAGCCACTGCTTAGCTCTATCCTTAAGGAAAAAAGAAAACAGCCTAAGTTTCAGAGCATCATCAGTGAAGTTTTGAATTTTGACAGTAATGCAGATCTCAAGGAACTCATCTAAATGTTTGTATGGGTCTTCATTGTTGAGTCCATAAAAAGAGGGAAGCATTTGGATGACACTAGACTTAATCTCAACTGTACAGCAGCAATGGTATCAGGTAGTCGAATACAAGATGGAGAGGTATAAATGGAAGGAGTAAAGTACTCCTTTAGCAGTTTGGGTTGTTCTTCAGCCATCTCGACAGGTGGTGTAGATCCTATGGTTCTATAGGTGTAGATTTCGGCTCGAAGGGCCCTAATAGAATGCTCTATTTCAGAATCAAAAGGTACTAATTCAGGAGATCTGGAACGACACCCTAGCATACACTAAAGCTTGTTGGATCAGTCAAGTACAGTCAATCACACATTAAAAAAAAAACATATCAAATCCTTGTGTTTATCCTAAAATCACTAGACAGCTTCTAACTAGTTTGAAGAGGACATCTAGGCCTCCAATCTAGTCTAATGAATTGAGTTGACCAGGTAAGCTTCCAAGTAAGTGGGGGGGTCACGATGCGTTGCAAAGGTCCCACTTAAAAACCACTTGCCTCGAACAGATGAACTGTCTTCCTTGGGACAAAGCTTGCCTAGACATCAACTAAGCCACAGAGCGAAATTGGTGCAACTTTCGGTGATCTTCGTCCTATTGAGCTCGAATGTCCTTAGGGGCCAACGTCTAATTGATTTTAATTAAAATGATAGCTATGTGAAAATTGATTCACCTAATTTGGGCAAGAATCTGGTGATGAAATCCAGTTCTTATCTTGTTGGGGTGATTGCCCTTACTATGTGCGGATTAATTGGTGTATGTGTATCAAGCATGCATTCACACTTTTGCTGAAATTAAAATCAAACAATCACCACAAAATTTCAAGCTAATTGGGAATCAATTTAAATAAGAAAGGTTTAGAGGTTACCCAACAATTTTTTTTTTTAATTTTTAAAGCAAACCTCTACAGCATTCCTTTTCAGCAATTCCCTTTTTGATCGTCCCAAATTTCTCTTTGATTTCTGATTAAATAATACCAAAATCAAAAATTAGTAAGAGAGAAGAAGGAGATAAGGAAAGTAACAAAAAATAGAAAATATTTTTATTTTATTTTAGATATATATATTTTTTGAAAGTTTTTTTTTATGAAAAGAAAAACAACTATACTAACAATCCCCGGCAACGGCGCCAAAAATTGATAGTCAACTTTAAAGACCATGCAGTAGCACGTATCTGGTAGGATAGTGATTACGGATATCGATTCACAGGAATTGGGGTACAGTTATTTTCTTAAAAATAAAAAATATTTAAAAAGAAGTGTTTGTGAAGAAAATTAAACTAAGGAATTAATTAAAAATGCAATTAAAATGTTATCAGTTTGAGGAAAATCTAGGGCAAGAAATTGACCACTAACATCGGAACAAGGGTTATTTGTATTTTAATTTATTCTTGGATAAACATGCAAATTGGCTACAAGCCTAATAAGCATTCAAATAAAATCTCACAAAAGTAATTTGGGAATAATCCATCTTCAGTTAGCATGCAATGTCAACCCTAATCTAAGGTGGTAGCACACCACATCTTCCTTAAGCATGAACTATCTTATATTTACTTAGTGATCATGAAGAACAATTGTATAAACTTCACATTTAAAATCACAGAAATTAAACGTGAGCTAAAAGGATGTTCAATAAGATCAAATAAGTTCATACAATTTCAAGAATAAAAAAAATTAAATACATAAAATCCGTGTCCCTTTGTTAGGGCTGCATCCAGCCCTAGAGAAGATCAGCCTTCCATGAAGAGTTGAACAGCTGCATTGCAGGGGAACTTCATGATGATTTGCTCCTTCCTCCTTCCTCCCGTCGACACCCTCTCAGCACATCATCATCTTTTCTTTTGGGAAATCATTCCCAAAATACTCAAGAAACTCTTCTCCCTCCTCTGTTTCCCGTGGGACTTCCCGAATAAAATAACTAAAGGATGGGATCGGCCTTCCTGAGAAGAGATGGTTCAGAGAAGAGCTGGGATCATCCCCCGATGGGGGAGAAGGATTGCTCCCCTCTGATCAAAGTCTTCCCTTTATATAGGCAACCCATCTTCCTCTCTCTCTTCCTTGTGGCTATTCCGAATGGGTGGATAATGCTGTGGAGGCTTTATCTCTTCCGCGAATGGTGGATAGATGCTGCTCCTTGGAGGAAATCTGGGAAGTTCATTGGCTTGATTCGAAGAAGAGGATGATGTAGCCAAATCGCGGATAAAGCAGAGACATAGATGCTGGATTCAAGCTTAAGGCTGCGTGAAACAAGGAAGCTGGAATGGATGTTGAGTCTGCTGATCCGTGAAGCCCGGAAGGATGACGTCGAATCCTAACTGGTCGTGGGATAAGGAAGAACTCGGACGGATTCGTGAGCTGGGAGGAAGGCTGCGGACGACTGGATTACAACCGTGGGAGAGAGGAATCCGAAAGAAGATTGTGAGGATCTCGGTTTGGGAAGCGGCTGAGAAGAAGACGCATGAAATAGGGGATAAGCTTGGATTTTTTTGTTAATGGAGCTGAACGGTAATGGAGGAAATATGAGCTGGAAGTTTGGATGAAGAAGGGAAGCTGTTAATCCATGGAATTCGGGATGAAGCTGATCCGAAGGCTGTTCATGGGATAGAGTTGAGTCGCCCAGAGAAGATGGAATGCTGATCCACGGAATGAGGAGAGGATAAGGATGTTGGGACCTCACATGTGGACAGCTGGGAACAGGGGAGCTAATCTGTGGGATATTGGAATGATGCGGAGAAGGCTTGGATGGCTCTTGGATGAAATCTGGGATGATACGGATGATGTGGGACCGTAGGTCGATGGGAAGACGAACACGGTTGAGAGAAGATGAGGATAAATCGCTAAGAATGGGGAGGATTTGAATTGATCTTGAAGCAGGGAAGCAACGTGAACGTTGGGAGATTCTGTGTAAAAAGGGGAGCTTGTTCTTGGATTCGGTTTGTGGGATTCGTCATCTGGGAAGGTCGTGGAGGAGTTTGGATGTTGATGAAGAACGCGTGAGGTGCATCGCGGAAGGTAAGAAGAGAATCCTCGATGCAGGGGATTCGGATGGAAGAGGCGCTGAGACATTGAGGATTTCATGGGATCAAGCCGGAAGAGAAGGATGATGAAGTTAATCCAAATGCTGGGAAGAATGCTGCGGCTAGGATCTAGTAGAAGAATATGAGGCTGGGTGGTTGTTCGGCTGGGAAGTCATCACGAAATTCGGAAGCAGGGGAGAAAGTTTGATTCGAAGATCATGGGATCTAGCTTCGGAATGAACACCTAAACCTTATCCTATGGATAATAGGATCAATCCGGAATGGAGGAGCGCTGCAAGATGCGGGCGTTGAGAGGATCTCAGAGTTGGATCCCGGAAGAAGGGGAAGATGGTCTGGATGCGGAAGGAGCTGGGAAAGATGTAGATGGGCGCTATTTGGTAGAAAGACGTGGGAAGGATGACGTGGAACAGGGGCTGAGCTTGTTTGAAGATTTTAATGTGGTTTGGCTGGGAAGATGGAATTAATCCTATTTGGCTGGGAACATGGTTGGAGTGTGGGCTTGTTTTGTTCTTTGGACATGGGAGTGAAAGATTTAAGGAGGAAGAGAATCACGGAGACGCAAGAAATTCGGTCCATATTTGGTTTTAAATGTATGTCGTGAATGCAGGGAAGCTGGGATGAATGGTTGAATCAAAATCTGAGAGGATCTAATTTGCAGGGTGCGTGCGATTTGGATTCAGAATTTAATGAATTTGACTTGAGCTGTATACATTAGATTCGATCAATAAAAATAATCAAACTTGAATTATTTCTAATTAAAATGCAATGATGAAGGAGAATGAATTTTCTTATGTTTAAATTTAAAATATATGCGTAAAAATAAGGATAAGTGCTATGAGTAAGATATTATTTCATGCATTATTTAGCACTTATCAAAGGCGCTCGACCAGAAGGCGCCCGACCAGGCCTTAAGGCCCGCAACCAGACCTGGAGTCCGACCAAGCGCTCAACTCCGAGGCGCCCTGCCCAAACACTTGGCCTTAGCATCCTCGACCTTGAGAGCCTGGTCTCCCAACTGCACCGTCCACCTGCTGCAATCACATCTACTTGCAGTCCGACCAGGGACCATGCCCTGCCATTGCACTCAACAATTAATGCGCATGGCCTCTGTTGATCTCCGGCTCACTCAACAATTAATGTGCATGGCCTTTGCTGATCGCCGGCTCACTCAACAATTAATGCGCGTGGCTCCTGCCATTTACGGATCTCAAGCCCTCCACGGCAAATCCGCCCGACCGCGTCCGATCAACCACGACGACTCATTACCGTCAACTTGATCTCCTACAGCAAGGCATTAATTCATACGATCGTGCATTAATCCGACACATACAATCATACGGTAACCCGTTCGCTCCGTCACATCGCAGGTATATCTATATCCCTCTATAAAAAGAAAATCCAACCTCCGGAAAGGGGGTTGGCTGACAAAAACTCAAAAAATTACTCTTTCTCCACATATTTGCCCCCTCTGACTTGAGCATCGGAGGGCCGGCACTGGAAACTCCGGCCACCGGCTTGATTGCAGGTCTTCCGGAGAACGCCGCTCGCCGACGAACCACCACCTGTCATTCCAGCATCGGAGCTCCCCTCCTCCTTAGCCGACGGTCGCCTCCGGGTCCAAATTCCAGCAACAGATGATTATAATGAGCCTTTCGGATGATCACCTATCAAATTCTATGGCTGCAATTTGTGGTGATCAATGAAAGATGGTTTTAATGTTCGAAAAATTTCCACTCCAGCAAGTATCCAATTGGAGTTTGACATGTCAATTGAATTTTCTCCTTTCAAAGGGATGGATCCTCGTGAATGGATACATCATTATAAGCAATTTATTGATTTTGATAATAATGAGGACATCCAAAACGTTCACCTAGCATCGATTCAGTAGTGTCAGTGGTGCGTGAGAACGGATGGAAGAGTTAGTTGGGAGGTGTCCGTGCAAGCATCATGCATTTGTTTTGACAGCCTGCGAACGCACTTATGAAGAGGGCCACAGCCCAACCGAGGATGGTTTCAACTTTCAAGTCCCGTCGGCTCTTTATGCCTACAAAAGGTGAAAAAAAGAAAGGAAAAGAATGAATAACAACTATTTTCAATTTTATTTGACCAGACCGATTTAATGGACAAGCTACATGATCAATCAAGCTAAAAAGTTGGACAAGTTAGGTTGGATTTGGTTTAGAATTTTTAATCTATTTAGATAATAGTTTTTCATATATTAATCATTATTAATCTATTTATTAATAACTATTAAAAATAGCCTAAATAAAATATATAATATAAAATATTAAAAATATTCTATATTAAATACTATTTTTTTAATTATAGCATGAATAAAAGGAATCATGAGCTATTTACTTTTAAAGAACTTTAGATAAAATATATACGATTATAGAAATATGTTAAAATTATTGATATTTATAATATTTTAAACAAAAATTTTTCAAAATATCATAAAAATAAAATAAAATTTTATTTTCTATTAAGAAGAAGATGATTTAATTTTTTATTAAAATAGTTAATTATTAAAATTTGAAATACCTCAATATATTTGAAGTAAGTATATCATGTGAGTAAGTTTTGAATAAGTATAATAAATCATAACTTTATACTAAAGCTAATGTTGTCATAGTGGCTGAGTAGTAGACAACAATCTAAGTAATAAATCATAACTTTATACTAAAGCTAATGTTGTCATAGTGGCTGAGTAGTAGGCAACAATCTAAGTAATAAATCATAACTTTATACTAAAGCTAATGTTGTCATAGTGGCTGAGTAATAGGCAACAATCTAAGTGAGCTTAGGTTCAATTGCTTATGTACATGTATATATAAGAACTATTCCTACAGTTAAAATTGGAAGCACAAACTCATTTTAGTCCTAATTTACAATGAAAATATTTCATTTTCAATATATGATTTTGGTTATTTGTATAGCAATGGTTGTAATCAATGCAATAAGTTATACCAATAGTTACAAACTGCCATAGAGTTGTTTCTATAAATTATTTCATCTTCAATATATGATTTTGGTTATATGAAAGTTTTTTGAAGACTGTATTTATGATTGCATGTTGGCATCTGCCTTTCATGAAGTGGTATCATTAGCGGAATCGAATGCCCGGTCATCGGATTGATGGCTCGAATGGTCGTATTGATTTGAACCACCCGAGGTTCTATGTAATGTTTATGGTCTCCTCTTCATCTTCTTTTCTCCATTTTCAACCAAGGTTTTCATCATCACCATCGGAGTTCATTCTCTTATTTACTTTCAAGAGTTTCTATCTTCAGTTTTCGATAGGGCTCTCTTGTTTTCATTCTAGTTCTTTCTCTTTGCTATACCCTCTTCTCCTCCTTTCTTTTATTCATTTTGTTGTCCAAGAGAAGTGTTGAAGTAGATGGCAGAGAGATCATCGGACAATGAGCCTGTGGCTTAATGCTTGTCTGATCGAGCTTCTGGAGGCTTAGAGGGGATCCTCTTCTATGGTCGATTTTGCTTTTTCTATAAAAAAGTGCATATTGAGAAAGGCTGACTTGCAAAGGATTCACTCTGAGGACCACATGCCTCAGTGCTTCACTTTGGGGTTGTGTGGCCCTTTTGGTTGGATGATGTGACTTGGAAAGAATTTGTTCCCTCTTTATTAGAAAACTCTTAAGGAGGATTTGAGGCTTTCCATCCTGAACCATTTTGCCAAGCTTTTATACTAGTGTTGTGTTGTCCTGATCTAGCTCATCCCCAATGCATGGAGGATGATCATTAAGTTCTTTTCTTCTATCATTTTTCATGGTCTTCCTCCTTCTTTGGGGCGGTTCTGAGCTTTCTTCTAGTTGAAAATGCATCTCCTAAGGAAGGTGGTACTTTCCAGCATAAAAAGTTGCTAGCTTCTTCCATCCAACCCTTCCCTTATCCATGGTTGGAAGGGGCAATTCTTTTTTGTATCCTTGGAAAGGGGTTGGGCCTCTCCATCGCAATGGTCCACAACAAGGAAGAAGGCAATGAATCTATTCCCAATCTTGTCCAATGAGAATAAGGTGATAGTAGATACCCTTCATGGTACGCGAGCATCATCTTTGATCGAACTACTTTTCAAGGCCATCTTGGTGAATGCTGGCCTTAGTCCAACCTTGCCGAGGGTAACTTCTTGGTCTGATTGAATTTAAATTCTTCCAAGTATCAATATTCGATTTTATTAACTTCTTGTCTGTTTCATAGAGATCAAGTTCAACATCAATGAGCTCATGTAGGCCACCAAGGATACTCCTCACAAGAGGAAGCTTGGCAAGAGTGAGGCTTGCCCTTCGAGGAAGAGGAAAGCAAAGACACCCATCACTTCTCCTGTCCTTGATGCCAAGCTTCCTACGGATCCGAGCTCGACAAGTGCTGCTCGGGCCAAGACTCAATTTGGTGAGGCAGAATCATCTTAAGTAGAAGTGATCACCTCAGTCCATACTGTCCACCAGTCAAGGTTACTAAGTCTGGGTCAAAAATTGGAAGTTGATCATAGAAAGTTGCATTTAAGTAGTACAAGGGTAAACATGGGATCACCTGAGCAAGAATGAATTGATATGCAAAGCAGTTTGGGCAATAGTGTTATGTTGCATACATATAACCTGATCATTCGATGGTAGAATCGACATAAAGATCTTGAGGGATGAGATAATGTCTCCATTGTTTTGAAAGTGAATCCTAGGTTCTTCGGTGTTTAGCATGATGATTTTTTTTTTTTTTTGAAAACCATGGCTGAACCTAATCGGGTTGCCTACATACCCCTTCACAAGGGGGATCAAGCCACACGTAGTTCTTTTTAAGTTTCAAAAATGCAGCGAAAAAATGAATCAAATAATTTAATTCATGCATGCTTACAAGATCAAATCTAGAAATCAGCACATTAAGAACACATAGGATTATGCCGGAATCGTTTAAACAATTATGCTAAAACTTTTATGCATGATTAACTATCAGATCTGAAAGGTAAACACTCTATTCTGATTAATCTCTGAATATCCATCGAATGGATTCTGGAGATAACTCCGTGAGGAGCCCCAAAGGAGGGTAAAACCTCAGAAAATCGGACCTAGACCCTGACTCCAAAATAAAAAGATTAATATAGAATTAATACCTTTTATGATGGAAGAAACTTGTGGATCTGATCCTTGACTTCGCAGCCACGCACATGAATGGCCCCTACGAGAAGTACACGCGAAGCCCTAGGTAGATCGTCTTCCGCGGGAGTGCTAGCTCGCGCAGGAACACTGCAATGGCTGAAGCTTTCTCCTTCTAAACACTCAACCTTTGATTGTTCTTCAAGGAGATGGAGGATAGACGTGAGGAAGAAGGAGAAGAAGGGATGGAGGCCCTCAAAGAATTTTTTTAGAATTTTTTGAAACCTCTAAAAAATGGTATATATTGAACCCAAGGCATGGGGGTCTTTTATAGCCAAAAGACCACCCCACGCCTCACACCTAATTTAGCCAACTAATTTGGCTGATAAAATTTCCAAAAACTTTTATTGGTTTGGCAGCTAAGAGGAGATAAACATATCCAAATTTCGTGCATTTTGGATCCCTAAAAGATAGGAATTCATGCGTCCAAGGTTCAGCCGCAGACCACCCTATTTCATGCACCATGCAATCCCTACAAATTAGGAAATTCATATAAATCTTTCTAGAAAGATTTAAGGCACCATTTTTATAGAAAATATAGCCCCACGCCTCCTCTCTTCTCACGCCAATTTTTGGCCAAAAATAAGGAGGATAGGTATAGAAAATATTGGGAATAAATCAAGGTGTCATTCTTCTCCAAGAAGATAAAGATGGGTTCCTAAAATTTAGGGATTCTTCTCCTTATTCAATTCTGATTATTTGGACTCATAATCCTCATCAAATAAGGTCGTCTAATTGATTTGGATCAAGCCCAATCCAATTGGATCAAGTTCCATCAATTGGGTCAAGCTCAATCTACTTGGGTTGAACACAATCCAATTAGGTCAAACCCTGATGCAGCCCAAATTGAATCCTATTCAATTTGGCTCAACCTAAGCCCAATTACTCAATCAAATTGAGTTCATTAGCAATCTAATTGCTAATTAATCTTCCAATAATTCAATAATTATTTTAATACAACTTTTGCTTAGGATAATTTGTCAATCGAATTGACCAAATTACCTCTGAATGATTCTTAATCATCAATCAGCCATTTGATCAACCTAGAAACTTCTATGCGTGTGACCTCATAGGTTCAAACCTAAGCCGGTAGTATAGGAACGTCTTCCTATACTAATCGATGTGACCATCTAGCAATGGTACCCGACGTCCGGATAGGCCGAATATATGCGAAGCAAATATTCTGGAACCCTGGACTATGGTTACTGTATAATTCAATCCCTTTGACTCCTAATGCCAGGATGACTTAGAGCTCACTGTCAACCCTATAATTAGTACATCCATTATGTGATTAACTTTAGATATCCCGTGACTCCTCACTGGGATTACCATGGCCAAGGTTTTGCTAAATTAATCACAAGACATTATCTCCTGTTTCCAGAAGGGGTCAATTCCATCTCGACTCACAACTGACTACGCAAGTACTTG
Organism: Phoenix dactylifera; assembly: GCF_051530095.1. Lineage (NCBI taxonomy): Eukaryota > Viridiplantae > Streptophyta > Magnoliopsida > Arecales > Arecaceae > Phoenix > Phoenix dactylifera. The sequence goes on along the minus strand of NC_143193.1, from coordinate 31,025,367 downwards.
ACTGCACCCAGTGACCTTCCATCACTGAATTAGAAATTCAGGTAGTCCGGTACCAAAGTACAGTGAGTTGCTTGCTAATCACAGGTTGCGATCTCAGGTCAGAGGGCCAAACTTATACCCATATCCACTCGGAACATTTCTTGACAGTAGAGCATTCCGAAATTGGTCACGTTCAGTGAAATGTACTCCTACACTTAATCTATGTGGCACACCAGTGTCTCCACACTCCTTGGTTAAGGAGGACAACCAACGTATATGTCACACAACGACCTAATCTCGATAATGCTGTCGTCCCAGTAACAACATATCATTTGGTCGCGAACAAGTTTAAGGACTCAAAGATAAATCCTCCTTTATCATAACATAAGTCCTAAGGACTTCATCATATAAGAGTTCATTTGAAGATGAAATAATGAATAATGCCAAATAACACTTTATTAATTTGTCGATTCATTTACAAAATTCAATCATCAATATGCCGACGATTGACATTTAGGATATAAATCCCAACAACTCCCACTTAGCCTAATGGCAATCGGCACAGTATCTAATACCCATCTTCGACTTGTGTTCGTTGAACTCTTTGATGCCGAGGACTTTGGTAAATGGGTCAGCCATATTTTCTTTTGTATCAATTTTCTGTAGAATCCGCCACTATATGCTGCTTGGAACTCTTCCAGCAGATAGCACCACCCTTAAGAGTAAAGATATAACCCGACACGCTCTTGCTACCATCTCGATCTGACTGAAAACTTGAATCGGTATATCCCTCAAGTTTTAAGTCAGAATCACCGTAGACAAGCCACTGGTCTTTAGTATTTCTCAAATAATTAAGGATGGTTTTTACAACCTTCCAGTGATTGCTACCTAGATCAGACTGGTGTCTGCTCACTATTCCTAGTGAGTATGCCACGTCTGGTCTAGTACATATCATGGCATATATTATAGATCCCACTGCCGAAGCATATGGAATTCTATCCATACTCTCTCTTTCTTGAGGGTTTGTCGGACAATCCCTTTTAGAGAGGTTAATTCCATGGCCCATTGGAAGATAGCCTTTCTTGGAATTAATCATACTGAACCTCTTCAATATAGTATCAATATATGTGGATTGGGATAATCCAAGCAATCTTTTATATCTATCTCTATAGATCTTCATCCCTAGGATGTAAGATGCTTCTCCCAAATTCTTCATGGCAAATTGAGATGATAGCCAAACCTTTATTCCTTGTAATGCAGGAATGTCATTTCCGATTAAAAGAATGTCATCCACATACAAAATAAGGAATATAATAACTGAACTATTTATCCATTTATAAATGCAAGGTTCCTCTTCATTCTTAATGAAGCCATATGATTTGATCACCTTATCAAATCGTATGTTCCAACTCCAAGAAGCTTGCTTTAATCCATAAATGGATTTTTGAAGCTTGCACACCTTAGACTCATCTGCAGATATAAAACCTTCAGGTTGCATCATATACACCTACTCTTCAAAATCTTCATTTAGAAAAGCGGTTTTAACATCCATCTGCCAGATCTCATAATCTAAGTATGCTGCTATCGCAAGCATAATCCGAATGGATTTGAGCATTGTCATAGGAGAAAACGTCTCGTCATAGTCAATACCATAACGTTGACGATATCCTTTGGCAACCAGATGGACTTTATAGGTCTCTACCTTTCCGTCTGCACCCCGTTTTCTTTTGAATATCCACTTACACCCTATGGGTTTAATGCCTTCGGGTGGGTCAACTAATGTCCATACATCATTGACCTTCATGGATTCCATTTCGGATTGCATGGCTCCAAGCCATTTATCAGAGTCATATCTCTGCATTGCATCCATATATGTGATCGGATCCTCATCGTTTTCATCAAGTTCGATAGGATCCCCGTCCCGGACCAAGAAACCATAGTATCTGTCCGGCTGACGTGGTACTCTATCCGATCGTCTTAATGGTGCATCTAATATGGGTTCTGGATCTGATCTAATCAAATCCGACTCAACTAGTTCAGTAGATGGTGTCGGATCTTCTACATGTTGAATTTTCCTAAGCTCAACATTAGAGCTTTTAGTTCCTTCACTAAGAAATTTTTTCTCCAGAAAAACAGCTCTATTGCTTATGAACAACTTTTGTTCTTCAGCAAAGTAGAAGTAATATCCTTTAGTTTCTTTAGGATAACCAACAAAGAAACATTTGTCAGACTTGGGTTCAAGTTTGTCTATCTTCAAACGTTTGACGTACGCTGGACACCCCCAAACCCTAAGGTGAGAGAGCATCGGCTTACGTTCAGTCCACATCTCATGTGGTGTTTTATTTACAGACTTACTTGGAACCTTATTTAGAATGTAGCAGGCTGACTCAAGAGCATATCCCCAAAAGGATATGGGCAGATCAGCAAATTCCATCATGGATCGAACCATGTCTAACAGAGTTCGATTTCTCCTTTCTGATACACCGTTATACTGTGGTGTACCAGGAGGAGTCCATTGAGAGAGAATCTCATGTTCTCCTAGATATGTCAAAAATTCACTGGAAAGGTATTCACCTCCTCGATCTGATCGAAGAGTTTTAATACTCTTTCTAGTTTGTTTTTCTACTTCATTACGATATAATTTGAATATTTCAAATGATTCAGATTTATGTCTCATTAAATAGACATAACCATACCTAGAAAGGTCGTCTGCAAACGTAACGAAATATGAATACCCACCTCTAGCATTTGTGCTCATTGGCCCACATACATTAGAATGTACAAGGGTCAATAAGTCAATGGCTCGTTCACCTTTTCCGGTAAAAGGTGATTTGGTCATTTTACCAAGAAGGCATGATTCACAGGTTGTCAATGATTCACAATCATTAACATCGAGGATTCCCTCTTTACTTAACCTGTTCATCCTGTTCTTGTTAATATGACCTAGCTTATGATGCCAAAGGTAGACATCCGTGACATTATCTATTCTAGGGTGCTTACTTGACGTGTACATTACATTAACAGGTTGTGATAACAAGTAGATGCCATTGCTCAATCGTCCATTCATTACAGTAACACCATTCATAATGATATCACAAGAACATTTCTTTATTGAAATTTCATAACCGTTCATGGCCAAAAGGCCTACGGAAATTATATTCAATAAGAACGTAGGACAATAGTGACAATCACTCAAGACAACTACATGAGAATTGAAAACAAGTTTGAGATTTTCTAAAGCTAGAGCTGGAACAGATCTTCCATCTCCAACATTCAGGAATCTCTTGCAGTTTTCAAATCTCTCATTGACCTGAAGTTCTTGCAACGAATTGCATATATTAAATGGACTTCCAGTATCTAATACCCAGGTCGAATTATCACATATAGAGAAATTACAAGGTATTATCATATAAATACCTTGATCAGCAACTAATTGCCCTTTTCTCTTGCTTGGCCTGTTCGGGTCAAGTGAGGCAAGATACTGAGGACAATTCCTCTTCCAATGCCCCTGCTTCTTACAATAGAAGCATTCTGCCAGATTGTGGTCAGCCTTAATCTTTTTGGTCTGACTTGGCTTAGCACGTTGCACCTTTTTCTTTTGATTCTTATTTTTCTTTTTCCCTTTCTTAAAGGGGCGACCCGTGGTGAACCTCCCACAAAGTTCACCGTCTTCTTAAGAAGTTGGTGATCATTCTCAAACGTCTGTAGTAACCCCAACAATTGGTGATAATTCACTACAGATTTCGTCATACGAAAATGAGTGAGAAAAGGACGGTATGATCCAGGCAATGAGTTTAGTATGTGTGGAGTGATTGATTAAAACCCTATTTGATTTTGATGAGCTCAAAGCATTTGAGTATATTTCTTGTTTACTAATGAATTCAATTAAGTGTTTTCAGTGAAAATCTTCTCTAAGTGTCTCTAGACTTGGTTCATAGTATTTTGGATAAGTTAAGAAGTCAGCTTGAACCAAAGTCTGAGACTCGAGTCGATTCCAGAGTATCACGAGTCGACTCCAAGCGTATCAAGTTCACTGGCACGGGCTCGAGTCGACTCCGGATCGGTACGAGTCGACTCCGACTGAGAACAGACAGACGAACAGAAAGCTTCAATTCAAAACCTGTCAGCGAGTCGACTCCCGAAGTGCGCGAGTCGACTCCAATGTTTACCGAGTCGACTCCGGAGAAGTATGAGTCGACTCCAAGGAGTCACAGGCAGAAAAGTCAGAGAGCAGTTTTCGGGTCTGAGATTCGAGTCGACTCCAGTGGAACGCGAGTCGACTCCGATGGTTGGCAAGTCGACTCCAAAGAAAGTGAGAGTCGACACTCAGAGGAACACAAGGAAAAAGACAGAAAGCATTTTTCGGACTCTGAGATTCGAGTCGACTCCCGCAATACGCGAGTCGACTCCGAGACTCCGCGACCACAAAGAAGACAGAAGACCAAGTTACTGCCTCTGAGATTCGAGTCGACTCCCAGACAGCTAGAGTCGACTCCAAGGCAACTTCACATCAAAAAGGCAGAAGACCAAGTTTCGGAAACTGAGAGCCGAGTCGACTCCGAGGAAGTTCGAGTCGACTCCAAGACTAGACGAGCCAAAAAGACAGAAGATAGGGAGTTCGGGCTCTGAGCGCCGAGTCGACTCCCAGGATTGACGAGTCGACTCGAGTGGACCAAATTCAAAAATAAATCCACGGACTCCATGGGATGAGCCGACTCCGAGAAAGCCAAGTCAGCTCCAGAAGTTGGCGAGTCGACTCTGGGTCAAGACGAGTCGACTCCCAGTCGCGAAGGCAACTTTAATTCAAATCTGGAACAGTTGCCGAGTCGACTCCGGAAAAGTATGAGTCGACTCCCGCTACAGACGAGTCGACTCCTGATCGCGCGAGTCGACTCCAACCCACCAACGGACACATTGTCAGGCTGTGCAGAGTGTGCAGAACGGGCAGAAAAAGGTGTCTAACGGCTAGTTTCCGTGGGGGTTGGTTTAAATAGCCACAGAAGACTGTAGCAAAGTAGAGAACAACCATTCCACTCCAAGTATTCAAGCATTCAATCTCTGCAACCTGTTCTTCAACGAAAAAAGAGAGAAGAGCTGCATTAACTACATCCACCTACATCTTCCCAGCAATTAAAGAATCCTCCTCCTGCATTCAAGTCGACTACACATTTAAGAGGAGACCCGAAGTTTAAGAAGCCATTCCTCTTCTCCAACTTAAAAGCGTTTGAGGGCTTCTAAACTCTTTTCAGATTATATTGTTTTCCATCTGCTTTTGATAAGCGTAGTTTTCTGTTTGTCTATTTTATTTACAACTTGTATCTGCTTGGTTCAATCGGGGGATTGAATCAAGGGTATTGAGGTTGGTTGGTGAGCCGAGTGTAAAACCAACGTGTGTAAGGGTTCGATTGTGATCCCGAAAAAACAATCGGGGTGGTTCTAGTCGGTGAGCCTGGAAAAATCGACCGAGTTCGTTGTGAGCTCGTAAAACAACAAGTTTGGTTGTGAGCTTGGAAAACAACCGGCTGTAATCCAAGGGGGTTATAGTGAATTCCCAAGTGAGACTTGGGGAGTGGACGTAGGAGCAAGGGTTAGCTCCGAACCACTATAAAACTTGGTGTTTGTGATTGATTGTCTCTCTTCTTCTTCCTCTCATATCACTCACAGCACATAGCATTTAATTAAACAACTTGCAATAGTTTTAATTAGTCCTTCACAACGTTTTAAATAGCTAAATTATTTTAAAACCCAATTCACCCCCCCTCTTGGGTTGTCTATCTGGGCAACAAGTGGTATCAGAGCCTAAACTCTTCCACCCAAGAGTAAAAGATCGAAATGACAACTCCATTTGGATCTTCTCACATTGAGGGTCAGTCCACCCAAAGACCCCCATTCTTTAATGGATCCGACTACTCATATTGGAAGGCTAGGATGAGAATATTCATCCAAGCCCAAGACTATGAGATGTGGACCATTATAGTAAATGGCCCATACATCCCATCCATATATGTAGAAGGTGTCACGGTACCCAAACTAGAAAAGGATTGGGATGAACATGACATGAGAAAGGCACAACTAAATTCTAAAGCTATGAATGTGCTTTATTGTGCCTTAGATAGAAATGAATTCAATAGGGTCTCAACTTGCAATTCTGCAAAAGAGATTTGGGACAGACTTGAAGTGACCCATGAGGGCACGAATCAAGTCAAAGAATCCAAAATAAATATTTTGGTTCATAAATATGAACTATTTAAAATGGATTCTAATGAAACAATCACATGCATGTTCACTAGGTTTACTGATATTGTCAATGGCCTAAAATGCCTTGGCAAGAACTATACTAACAGTGAGCTTGTCAGGAAAATCCTTCGGTGTCTACCAAGGTCATGGGAAGCTAAAGTGACGGCAATCCAAGAAGCCAAGGACTTGAACAAGTTACCACTTGAGGAGCTTCTTGGATCCCTAATGACGCACGAGCTAACCATGAAACAACACAACGAGGAAGAGTCCTCCCATAAGAAAAAGGTAATAGCTCTAAAATCTACTTCATCTAACAAGGACTTATCTTGCAGTAGCAGCAGTGAAGAAGAAGAACATGAGGAAGATGATGGTGAGGCACTTCTTGTGCGCAAATTCAGAAAATTCATCAACCACAAGAAGTCCTATTATCAAAGGAGAGGCCCCTCAAATTCCTACCGCAAGGACAAAGGTAAGAAAAGGGAAAATGAGGGGATTGGGTGTTACGAATGCAAGAAGTCGGGTCACATAAGAGCTGAGTGCCCTTTACTGAAGAAGAGGAGCAAGTACAAGAAGAAGAAGGCTCTTGTCACGACACTATCCGACTCGGACTCATCATCCTCTTCATCGGATGAGGAACAAGAGGAAAAGGCCAATTTCTGCTTCATGGCCAATGGAAATGAGGTAACGCTCGAATCGCCTTTAGATTTTACTTTTGATGAGCTTTATGATGCTTTTAATGAACTAATGATTGAATATAAGGCTATAAATGTTAAAAACAGAGAATTAAAAGTAACTAACCAAACTTATATCCGTAAGTATGATTCATTAGTTAAGGATAAGGATTTAATCACCAAAGAAAATATAGACCTTAAGACAAGCAACCAACTTTTAACTCAAAAGACTAATACCTTAACTAAGGATAATGAAAAACTAACTAAGGAACTTTCAGAACTTAAAAACCATAAACAAATCTTAAACAAGGATCTCACAAAAGAACTAAATGATCTAAAGGCAGAAAATCAAACACTAACCAAAGAACTTAACAAATACAAACCTTTGGTTGAAAAATTTACATGTAGTTCTGAAAAGTTAAATATGATACTCAATAGTCAACGAGCAGCATTTAATAAAGCGGGTTTAGGGTATAAACCAAGAAATAAACAAAAACTTCTTAGTAACTTCTTTGTTAAAGCTGGGAAAAGTAAAACTAAGAAAATAACCTGCTTTTGTTGTGGAACTATAGGTCATAAAGCAAATGTGTGTAATTTTAGGAAAGGTAAAACAAAAAGAAAAATTAAAAGGGTATGGGTTCCAAAAGGAACCAACATGACTAACCATGAAGGACCCAAGAAAACTTGGGTACCTAAAATTATATAATCTGCTTGTGTAGGAGTGTCTTGCAGCCAAGGTCAACAAAAACTGCTGGTATTTGGATAGTGGCTGCTCAAGGCACATGACGGGTGACAAGGATCAATTTTTCACCCTTGAAGCTAAGAAGGGAGGTGCTGTGACTTTTGGAGACAACAACCAAGGTCACATCATTAGTATTGGTAAAGTTCAAATCACCCCTTCTACTTTTATTGATAATGTTAGATATGTTGATGGTCTAAAGCATAACTTATTAAGCATTAGTCAACTATGTGATAAAGGGTATGATGTTATGTTTAAACCATCACTATGCATTATAACAAACCCTAATGACAATAGTTTAGTTTTTAAAGGAATTAGACGTGGAAATGTATATGTTGTAGACCTTGAAGATCTTGCAAAACATAACCAATGTTTAGTTGTTAATGAAACTAAAGATAATGATGCTAGTTGGTTATGGCACCGCAAGTTAGGTCATGCAAGCATGGACACAATAACTAAACTAGTTAAAAGAGATTCCGTGATAGGTTTGCCAAAATTAAAATTTGAAAAGAACAAAATATGTGAAGCATGTCAATTTGGCAAACAATCTAGGAACTCATTTAAATCCATAAAATGTGTCTCTACCTCTAGGCCTCTAGAATTATTACACATGGACCTATTCGGACCAACTAGAACAACAAGCCTAGGTGGAAATAAATATGGTCTAGTTATTGTAGATGATTATTCTAGGTACACATGGGTCATGTTCCTAGCACATAAGGATCAAGCATTTTCTGTTTTTAAGAAATTCCATAAAGAAGTAACCAATGCTAGAGATACCTCTGTAATAGCTATTAGAAGTGACCATGGTACTGAATTCGAAAATCTGTCATTTGATGAGTTTTGTAGTGAAAAGGGGATAACCCATAATTTTTCTGCACCTAGGACACCACAACAAAATGGAGTTGTGGAGAGAAAAAATAGAACTCTAGAGGAAATGGCTAGAACTATGTTATGTGAAAGTAACCTCCCTAAGTACTTTTGGGGAGAAGCCATTAATACCTCTTGTCATATATTAAATAGAGTTCTATTGAGACCCATCATAAAGAAAACACCTTATGAACTTTGGAAAAACAGAAAACCAAAAGTCAATTACTTTCATGTTTTTGGATGTAGGTATTTTGTTCATAATAATGGAAAAGATAATCTAGGTAAATTTGACTCTAAATCTGATGAGGGAATATTCTTAGGTTACTCTACAACTAGTAAAGCCTATAGAGTCTTTAATAAAAGAACGTTAGTTATAGAAGAATCTATACATGTTGTATTTGATGACTCTAGTGATTTTTCCTCTAGTAAGAAAGTTAATTTTGATGATGATGTTGAAATTCTTGAAGAAAAGATAGATGAAATGGCATTACAAGATGATAATCAAAAGTGGAATGAAGGAGCATCATCAAGCCAAGAGGCTATTGTGGATCATGGGCTAACTAAAGCTTGGAGGTATGCTCACGGGCATCCTAAGGAACTAATTCTAGATGATCCATCTCAACCGGTTAGGACTAGAGCATCCCTTAGAAATTTAAATAACCATCTAGCTTTTGTCTCACACTTTGAGCCCAAACATAGAGAAGAAGCCGAAAATGATGTAAATTGAATAAATGCAATGCAAGAAGAATTAAACCAATTTACTAGAAATAAGGTATGGAATCTAGTAGAGAGACCTTCTGAATATCCAATTATAGGTACTAAATGGATTTATAAAAATAAACTTGATGAAAATGGAATTGTTATAAGGAATAAGGCTAGACTAGTAGCAAAGGGTTATAATCAAGAAGAAGGTATAGATTTGGATGAAACCTTTGCTCCAGTAGCTAGACTTGAGGCCATTAGATTATTATTAGCGTATGCATGCTCTAAGGACTTCAAACTATTTCAAATGGATGTAAAAAGTGCATTTTTAAATGGGTATATTAATGAGGAGGTATATGTAGAACAACCTCCTGGTTTTGAAAATCATCAATACCCTAATCATGTATATAAACTGAACAAAGCACTTTATGGTTTAAAACAAGCACCTAGAGCATGGTATGAGAGGCTTAGCAAATTCCTATTAGAACATAAATTCTCTAGGGGAAATGTAGATACAACACTGTTTCTGAAAAAGCAAAACAAAGATATGTTATTAGTACAGATTTATGTTGATGATATCATTTTCGGTGCTACTAACAATCGCCTCTGCGAAGACTTTGCTGATTTAATGCAGAGTGAATTTGAGATGAGCATGATGGGAGAGCTGAACTACTTCCTCGGGCTTCAAATCAAACAGTCTGAAGGAGGCATCTTCATCAATCAAGCCAAATATATCAAGGAGATGCTCAAGAAGTTTGATATGGAGGAAAACAAGTCAATCAGCACCCCCATGAGCTCATCATGCAAATTAGACCAAGATGAATCAGGTAAATCTGTAGATCAGAAACTGTATAGAGGTATGATAGGATCCTTATTGTATCTTACTGCAAGTAGACCTGATATTATGTTTAGCGTTTGCATGTGTGCTAGATATCAGGCTAATCCTAAAGAATCACATCTAGTTGCAGTTAAGAGAATTTTTAAATACTTAATAGGAACTAAGAATATAGGATTATGGTACTCTAAAGAATCTAGCTTAAACTTAATATACACAGATTCAGACTTCGCTGGATGTAAGCTTGATAGAAAAAGTACCAGCGGGTCTTGTCAATTTCTAAGAGAAAATCTTATCTCATGGTTTAGCAAGAAACAAAACTCGGTTGCATTGTCTACTGCTGAAGCTGAATATGTTGCAGCCGGGAGTTGTTGTGCTCAAATCTTGTGGATTAAACAACAACTAGAAGATTATGGCATTAAACAAGATAAAATTCTCATTAATTGTGATAATACAAGTGCCATTAATCTAACTAAAAATCCAATTCAGCATTCAAGAACTAAACACATTGAGATAAGACATCACTTCATAAGAGATCATGTATTGAATGGTGATGTGACACTCTAATTTGTTTGTACTGATGATCAATTAGCAGATATTTTTACAAAACCCCTAAGTGAAGAGAGGTTTAGTGTGCTTAGGAGGGGATTAGGAGTGATTGATCCATCCTAGTGGTAGCTTCCACTAGATTCATTGATTTTGATGATTAGATTGTGGTTAAAATAGAGTTTCTTTTCACTGATCATCAAATCAGATCATATTTTAGTGTTTTTCCCTCATTTGGCACGAATGTAGCATGATTTTTAGGTGTGTGCCAAAGTTAGAGACGACTCGAGTAAGTTTCAGAGTCGGCTCCTGAGGGAGAGTCGACTCGCGCATTTGCGGGAGTCGACTCGCAGAGATGGCAGCTGAGGGGGAGTCGACTCACATATAGTCGGGAGTCGACTCGAGGTCTACAGGCGCATAAGGAGAGTCGACTCGCGCATATTCTGGAGTCGATTCGAGGTCGAGTCGACTCGCGACTCAGTGGAGTCGACTCGCAGTTGGGATCCGACTTTTTAACCATAACTTTGTCGTTTCGAAAACACTTCTTTCTCAAGCCGCCACTGTTTACAAGCCCTAGAGCCGACTCCTAGGTCGTCCCCAAGGCTTTTTCCGTCGACCCTTCACCGTCCCCTAGGGTTTTCCTCCCTTTCTAGGTCGTCCCCGGTCGTCCCCAAGACTTTCCCGTCGGTTCTTCACCGTTCATTAGGTTTTCCTCCCATTTTAGGTCATTATGCCGCGTAAGACTGTAGTCCGGAAGAGGTCCCGACCCGAGGCCGGTCCCGAGCGGCGCTCCAAGGCTCGGCACGATCCTGCGAGGCCACAACCTCCGGCTCGTTCCCCGCCTAGGGCGGTTCCCGCGAGGCCATTAGCCGGGAAGGCCGTCACCACCGGGAGATATGTCGACTTCGACTATCTCTTCCGGGAAGGGTTCACTATAGGTGATAGACTCAGGGCCCAGGGCTTAGAGTACTTCCTCACCTTAGATCTCCCCACATATCCAGGACTCATTAGAGAGTTCTACGGTACCGTCCATCGGGGAGATGGGGGTATCGAGGGCACAGTAGCCGGTGTCCCTCTGTTCGTTACGGAGGATCTTATTGCCCACATCCTCCACCTTCCACTAGTAGGGGTGGCTCCCACACACCCTGAGGACAGGGTTGAGGCCCTTACGGCCGTTCTAGGGCATCCACTCCAGTCACCCATAGACGAGGTATCCGTTAGCTCACTACCGATTGAGATGCGGATCCTCTTGAGTATATTGTCTAGGTCCATCTTTCCTAAGACCGGGAGATTTGACTTTGTATCTGAGAGAGACCTAGCTCTCATGTTCTATATGCTTCATGACACCCCAATCAACTTCCCCAAACTCATATATCGATACATGTGTGAGCCACTAGACAGACCTAGGCTCACCCTACCCTACGGCATGGTCTTCACATTATTATTTAGGAAGTACGAGATTCCTATCCCTGAGGGGGAACCCTTTTGCGTATTGCGATGGACTGATCGCACGCGTGCAGGGACCCTACACAGGATGGGGTTTCGGAAGAGAGAGGAGATTTGGGTTAGGAAGTCATCCATCACCACACAGACCACCAGACCTTCCCCCAGTCCTGAGCCCGATTCTGACTTTCCTGACGTACCAGACTTTCCACCCACTTCTGCTCCTACCACTTCCGCCGGACCCTCCTCCTCGGCTCCACCACCCATGGAGGTCCGCATTGATCCTGAGCAGCTCCGGGAGCTGCGGCAGGAGATAGTCCGAGATCTGAGGGATGAGTTGCTTCGGGAGCTCCGAGGTTCGATGTCTACTCCCTCTCCTGCGCCCACATCTTCCGCGTTGGTTCCTTCCCTGACAGCCGTGACTGACATGACGGCTGAGGTGCGGCAAGAGATATACAACATGAGGACCTTGATGCAGGCCCAGTTCCATAGCATGGGTGAGGTCACGAGCACCACTCGACAGATGCGGGATGACATCGGCCGTGACATGTCCACCACTACCGCGGGGGCCGAGCGCTTGTCGAATGTGCTCATCGACAAGCTGGACGGACTGCAGAAGTCGGTGCTTGAGCTGGATACGACACAGAGCAGGGCCATCCAGGCCATCATTTGCCAGCTCGAGAACGTCACCAATGCGGTCCAATCACTCGTGGAGCGCATGCCTCGAGGAGACACATCCTCGAGAGGAGGAGCCACATCCTCGAGAGGAGGAGATACATCCTCGAGAGGAGGAGCTACATCCTCGAGGAGACCATAGCTACTTGTTGTGTTTTGTTTTGACATGTATTGTTTTGCTTTACTTATTGTATTCTGAAATGTACTTACATACAAATTAATACAATGAGTAGCTGCATTTTTCTTCAATACTGTGCCTTTTGATCTATGTTTGATTGTGTGTTCTAATTACCTCCTTTTTGATATGATGACAAAAAGGGGGAGAAATATGTATAAAATATGTAAAAGGGGGAGAAATATGCATAAAATATGTAAAAGGAATCAATGGAAATCAATAAAAAGATAAACTCTTAAAACACACAAATTTGTTCTAAGTGGATTCGGTACCTCGAGGCTCATTATCTCTCTTTTGGGGCTCCTAATGGAGTAATCTCCAGAATCTATTCAAGGGATATTCGGAGATTAGCTGAATCCTACTCAAGAACAAATTGACAGATTTTTCCTCTAAAAACCAAAATTTCAGTTCAAAAACTTCAAAGCATTAAAAGAAAATTCAAAGAATCAAAACAAAGTAGAATGCATATGTTGAGGGGGAGAATCTGAGATTTTAACAAAGCTAAATCATTAAAGATATATAAGCCAAATAATTGATTGCATAATATGAAGGCTTATATAATTCCAAATGAAAGGGGAAGCTTTAACTCCGAAATTTACTGTTTCACTCCTTTCAAGCTTGGATAAATTGAATTACCAGACATTTGAATTCATTTATGGATTTTATTTCGTTGTTTATTGTGTAATTCACTTTACATATACTCAATGTTTTATCATCATCAAAAAGGGGGAGATTGTGGAGTGATTGATTAAAACCCTATTTGATTTTGATGAGCTCAAAGCATTTGAGTATATTTCTTGTTTACTAATGAATTCAATTAAGTGTTTTCAGTGAAAATCTTCTCTAAGTGTCTCTAGACTTGGTTCATAGTATTTTGGATAAGTTAAGAAGTCAGCTTGAACCAAAGTCTGAGACTCGAGTCGACTCCAGAGTATCACGAGTCGACTCCAAGCGTATCAAGTTCACTGGCACGGGCTCGAGTCGACTCCGGATCGGTACGAGTCGACTCCGACTGAGAACAGACAGACGAACAGAAAGCTTCAATTCAAAACCTGTCAGCGAGTCGACTCCCGAAGTGCGCGAGTCGACTCCAATGTTTACCGAGTCGACTCCGGAGAAGTATGAGTCGACTCCAAGGAGTCACAGGTAGAAAAGTCAGAGAGCAGTTTTTGGGTCTGAGATTCGAGTCGACTCCAGTGGAACGCGAGTCGACTCCGATGGTTGGCAAGTCGACTCCAAAGAAAGTGAGAGTCGACTCTCAGAGGAACACAAGAAAAAAGACAGAAAGCATTTTTCGGACTCTGAGATTCGAGTCGACTCCCGCAATACGCGAGTCGACTCCGAGACTCCGCGACCACAAAGAAGACAGAAGACCAAGTTACTGCCTCTGAGATTCGAGTCGACTCCCAGACAGCTAGAGTCGACTCCAAGGCAGCTTCACATCAAAAAGGCAGAAGACCAAGTTTCGGAAACTGAGAGCCGAGTCGACTCCGAGGAAGTTCGAGTCGACTCCAAGACTGGACGAGCCAAAAAGACAGAAGATAGGGAGTTCGGGCTCTGAGCGCCGAGTCGACTCCCAGGATTAACGAGTCGACTCGAGTGGACCAAATTCAAAAATAAATCCACGGACTCCATGGGATGAGCCGACTCCGAGAAAGCCAAGTCAGCTTCAGAAGTTGGCGAGTCGACTCTGGGTCAAGACGAGTCGACTCCCAGTCGCGAAGGCAACTTTAATTCAAATCTGGAACAGTTGCCGAGTCGACTCCGGAAAAGTATGAGTCGACTCCCGCTACAGACGAGTCGACTCCTGATCGCGCGAGTCGACTCCAACCCACCAACGGACACATTGTCAGGCTGTGCAGAGTGTGCAGAACGGGCAGAAAAAGGTGTCTAACGGCTAGTTTCCGTGGGGGTTGGTTTAAATAGCCACAGAAGACTGTAGCAAAGTAGAGAACAACCATTCCACTCCAAGTATTCAAGCATTCAATCTCTGCAACCTGTTCTTCAACGAAAAAAGAGGGAAGAGCTGCATTAACTGCATCCACCTACATCTTCCCAGCAATTAAAGAATCCTCCTCCTGCATTCAAGTCGACTACACATTCAAGAGGAGACCCGAAGTTTAAGAAGCCATTCCTCTTCTCCAACTTAAAAGCGTTTGAGGGCTTCTAAACTCTTTTCAGATTATATTATTTTCCATCTGCTTTTGAGAAGCGTAGTTTTCTGTTTGTCTATTTTATTTACAACTTGTATCTGCTTGGTTCAATTGGGGGATTGAATCAAGGGTATTGAGGTTGGTTGGTGAGCCGAGTGTAAAATCAACGTGTGTAAGGGTTCGATTGTGATCCCGAAAAAACAATCGGGGTGGTTCTAGTCGGTGAGCCTGGGAAAACCGACCGAGTTCGTTGTGAGCTCGTAAAACAACAAGTTTGGTTGTGAGCTTGGAAAACAACCGGCTGTAATCCAAGGGGGTTATAGTGAATTCCCAAGTGAGACTTGGGGAGTGGACGTAGGAGCAAGGGTTAGCTCCGAACCACTATAAAACTTGGTGTTTGTGATTGATTGTCTCTCTTCTTCTTCCTCTCATATCACTCACAGCACATAGCATTTAATTAAACAACTTGCAATAGTTTTAATTAGTCCTTCACAACGTTTTAAATAGCTAAATTATTTTAAAACCCAATTCACCCCCCCTCTTGGGTTGTCTATCTGGGCAACAGTATGGCATCCTTCCCCAATTGATCATGAAGGAAAAAACCAAGAGAGCTTAGACGCTCGATCAACTCAATCATGTACAGTACATGATCAGTTACCGAGGTCCCATCTTTCATTTGAGCGCTGAAGATGGCACAACTAGTTTTATGCCTCTCAACGTTGTCAGGAACACCGAATGATTCATTCAACACTTGAATGATATCTTCCGGTTGCGTATTCTCAAAACGCCTACTAAACTCATCAGTCATTGCTGCCAACATGATGCATCAAACAGTGATCCGGTCACTAAGCCACTTCTGATAAGTGTCTCTGGCCGATCTTGATGCATTAGCAGCGGGCTGCTCAGGTGCTGGATCCGTTATCACATATAGGATCCTTTCATGCTCTAGCACTATTTTCAGTTTCCTATGCCAATTATTAAAATTTCGACCAGTCAACTTGTCATTGTCCAACAATGAGCGAAGTGACAAATTAGTAGCCATTTCTGTATAAAAAAAAATTTGGCTATTAGTATATGAATTGACTAAACACATTAGATTTGGACTTTAGTCTAAAGGTACTCCCACTATTTTATACAAATTGGTAGCCTCTACCTCCAATTCGAAAAATTACTCTTAATTCTTTAGTGGGCACTAGAACCCAATGGATCGCATATAGGCCCGAGTGTGGCTCGGCCAACCCATATGCACCTATTGGTAGGTTCTAAACCAGTTGCTTCACCAAGCAACTTCTAGCGACAATTTTGCCCTAGGTTCTTCGGCAGGTGTGTGGCGCCTCCACCGAATATTCTAGTCAGGTCCAACCATTAAATGATAGGGTTAAGTCTAATCAACTAATAGACGACCAAGCCCGAGTGTGGCTCGGCTCACCTGACCGCCTATTGAAGGTACACTTAACTCATCATATATTGAATGACAATTCCAATGCTTGATAAGTATCAGGCGTGTCGCGCCTCCAATAATTATCAAAACATTGGACCCATTATCACCCAACTTAATGGGAGGCTATGACCTAGTTATCCCCATAACCATTTCATTTTAAGGACCTAATAATTTTAGAGGATTTTTTAATTAGGATAGATAAGAAGATCCGGTTAGTCTAACTCCCACTGACTTCACCAAATCAGATTAGACTCAAACCGGTTAAGGAGGCACCTAAATCAGTCAAACTGATTTTTCTTATAGGCATGGGCTAACTCGAATCATTAAGTGATCCAATCAAAATGTGATTGACCATGTCGGCCAGGTAAGTGAGATCGGTAGAAGGGATATGCCATTAACTCGACAAAGACGAATTAGTGCGAGTAGCTTCCAATTAAAAATCATCGGTCAAAACTGCCAAACTTACCTTAGACACCGACTGGTTAATCAATTTTGATTTGATTACTCAAATGACTCGGGCTACACCTCTGAGCCTAAATCAAGTTCCATCTTGGTCTAATCAAAGACATGGACTTGATCCATCTACAACTATTGTAAATTGACCTAGAATTTTCTTAACCTAATCTAGTTACTACTTAATTAGATTTGATCAATTAATTCTATTTGTCCATGTATGATTCTAACCTTAGGTCTAACCCAATCCTAGGAACTTGATTCAAGCTAACCCATATGCTCAAAGAATTATGCAATGTCAATTAATTGAGTTACAATTCTATTTCATAACACTTAATTCTCAATTAAGTTTAAACTTATGAAAGTTTTGATCATTTCATATTTCCTTTTAATTATATATTAATTACAATCTTTCAGTTCTTAAAACATATTTTCAGTTCTGAGTTTTTGTAATTAATCACATGTAATCAGATTTAATTCATGTTTAAGTCATTATATTTAATGTTCATGCATCACATATACATAACAACATGAATTAATACAAACAACATACATCTTATGTATTTGTTTTTTCACTTTTATTTTCATATCTAATTTGTTCATTAAAATCAGAGATCATATGAATTATAAATTTTATTTAGATCTAATCTAAACAATATTATGATTTTAGATTTATTTATGTTACAAATCTTAACACAAACATGCATCATATACATCCAAAATTTCAGATCTAGTTAATCATGCATAATCAGCAATTAAATCAATTATAAAAATACTTTAGATCTAATCTAAGCATGCTCATGATTTCAGATTTAATTACAAAAATTAAAACATAAAAGTTTAAATATGAACCTGGCTCTGATACCACTGAAAGTGAATCCTAGGTTCTTCGGTGTTTAGCATGATGATTTTTTTTTTTTTTGAAAATCATGGCTGAACCAGATCGGGTTGCCTACGTATCCCTTCACAAGGGGGATCAAGCCACACGTAGTTCTTTTTAAGTTTCAAAAATGCAGCAAAAAAATGAATCAAACAATTTAATTCATGCATGCTTACAATATCAAATCTAGAAATCAGCACATTAAGAACACATAGGATTATGCAGAATCGTTTAAACAATTATGCTAAAACTTTTATGCATGATTAACTATCAGATCTGAAAGGTAAACACTCTATTCCGATTAATCTCTGAATATCCATCGAATGGATTCTAGAGATAACTCCGTGAGGAGCCCCAAAGGAGGGTAAAACCTCAGGAAATCGGACCTAGACCCTGACTCCAAAATAAAAAGATTAATATAGAATTAATACCTTTTATGATGGAAGAAACTTGTGGATCTGACCCTTGACTTCGTAGCCACGCACATGAATGGCCCCTACGAGAAGTACACGCGAAGCCCTAGGTAGATCGTCTTCCGCGGGAGTGCTAGCTCGCGCAGGAACACTGCAATGGCTGAAGCTTTCTCCTTCTAAACACTCAACCTTTGATTGTTCTTCAAGGAGATGGAGGATAGACGTGAGGAAGAAGGAGAAGAAGGGATGGAGGCCCTCAAAGAATTTTTTTAGAATTTTTTGAAACCTCTAAAAAATGGTATATATTGAACCCAAGGCATGGGGGTCTTTTATAGCCAAAAGACCACCCCACGCCTCACACCTAATTTAGCCAACTAATTTGGCTGATAAAATTTCCAAAAAATTTTGATGGTTTGGCAGCTAAGAGGAGATAAAGATATCCAAATTTCGTGCATTTTGGATCCCTAAAAGATAGGAATTCATGCGTCCAAAGTTCAGCCACAGACCACCCTATTTCATGCACCATGCAATCCCTACAAATTAGGAAATTCATATAAATCTTTCTAGAAAGATTTAAGGCACCATTTTTATTGAAAATATAGCCCCACGCCTCCTCTCTTCTCATGCCAATTTTTGGCCAAAAATAAGGAGGATAGGCATGGAAAATATTGGGGATAAATCAAGGTGTCATTCTTCTCCAAGAAGATAAAGATGGGTTCCTAAAATTTAGGGATTCTTCTCCTTATCCAATTCTGATTATTTGGACTCATAATCCTCATCAAATAAGGTCGTCTAATTGATTTGGATCAAGCCCAATCCAATTGGATCAAGCTCAATCCAATTGGGTTGAACACAATCCAATTAGGTCAAATCCTGATGCAGCCCAAATTGAATCCTATTCAATTTGGCTCAACCTAAGCCCAATTACTCAATCAAATTGAGTTCATTAGCAATCTAATTGCTAATTAATCTTTCAATAATTCAATAATTATTTTAGTACAACTTTTGCTTAGGATAATTTGTCAATCGAATTGACCAAATTATCTCTGAATGATTCTTAATCATCAATCAGCCATTTGATCAACCTAGAAACTTCTATGCGTGTGACCTCATAGGTTCGAACCTAAGCCGGTAGTATAGGAACGTCTTCCTATACTAATCGATGTGACCATCTAGCAATGGTACACGACGTCCGGATAGGCCGAATATATGCGAAGCAAATATTCTACTATGGTTACTGTATAATTCAATCCCTTTTACTCCTAATGCCAGGATGGCTTAGAGCTCACTGTCAACCCTATAATTAGTACATCCATTATGTGATTAACTTTAGATATCCCGTGACTCCTCACTGGAATTACCATGGCCAAGGTGTTGCCCAGATAGACAACCCAAGAGGGGGGGTGAATTGGGTTTTAAAATAATTTGGATATTTAAAACGATGTGGATAAGTAATTAAAACTAGTGTAAGTTATTTAATTAATTACTATGTGCTGTGAGTGATATGAAAGGAAGAAGAATAGAGACACGCAATCACAAACACCAAGTTTTATAGTGGTTCGGAGCTAACCCTTGCTCCTACGTCCACTCTCCAAGTCTCACTTGGGAATTCACTATAACCCCCTTGGATTACAGCCGGTTGTTTTCCAAGCTCACAACCAAACTTGTTGTTTTACGAGCTCACAACGAACTCGGTCAGTTTTTCCAGGCTCACTGACTAGAACCACCCCGATTGTTTTCTCGGGATCACAATCGAACCCTTACACACGTTGGTTTTACACTCGGCTCACCAACCAACCTCAAACCCCTTGATTCAGTCCCCCGATTGAACCAAGCAAATACAATGTGTAAATAAAAAGAAGAAACAGAAAAATACAGCTTCTCAAAAGCAGATAAAAGATAATATGAACAATAAATGAAGTTAAGAAGCCTCAAATGCTTTTAGGTTGGAGAAGAGGAATGGCTTCTTAAACTTCTGGTCTCCTCTTGAGTGAGTAGTCGACTTGAATGCAGGAGGAGAAGGCTTTAATTGCTGGGAAGATGTAGGTGGATGCAGTAAATGCAGATCTTCCTCTTTTTCGTTGAAGAACACGTTGCAGAGCTTGAATGCTTGATTAGTTGGAGTGGAATAGTTCTTCTCTGCCTTGCTACAGTCTTCTGTGGCTATTTAAACCAACCCCCACGGAAACTAGCCGTTAGAGAGCTTTTTCTGCCCGTTCTGCACACTCTGCGCAGCCTGACAATGTGTCCGTTGGTGGGTTAGAGTCGACTCGCGCGATCAGGAGTCGACTCGGCTGTAGCGGGAGTCGACTCAAGCTTTTCCGGAGTCGACTCGGCAACTGTTCCAAATTTGAATTAAAGTTGCCTTCACGACTGGGAGTCGACTCGTCTTGACCTGGAGTCGACTCGCCAACTTCTGGAGCTGACTTGGCAATTTCGGAGTCGGCTCATCCACTGAAGTCCGTGGATCCAATTTTGAATTTGATCCACTCGAGTCGACTCGACTGTCCTGGGAGTCGACTCGAATCTCAGAGCCCGAACTCCCGATCCTCTGTCTTTTGGCTCGTCCAGTCTTGGAGTCGACTCGAGCTTCCTCGAAGTCGACTCGGCTCTCAGTTTCCGAAACTTGGTCTTCTGCCTTTTTGATGTGAAGCTGTCTTGGAGTCGACTCGAGCTGTCTGGGAGTCGACTCGAATCTCAGAGGCAGTAACTTGGTCTTCTGTCTGTTGATGGTCGCGGAGTTTTGGAGTCGACTCGCGTATTGCGGGAGTCGACTCGAATCTCAGAGTCAATAAAATACTCTCTGACTTTTTCTTTGTGTACCGCTGAGAGTCGACTCTTGCTTTCTTTGGAGTCGACCTGCCAACCATCGGAGTCGACTCGCGTTCCACTGGAGTCGACTCGAATCTCAGACCCAAAAACTGCTCTCTGACTTTTTCTTTGTGTTCCTCTTGGAGTCGACTCTTACTACCCTGGAGTCGACTCGGTGAACATCGGAGTCGACTCGCGCACTTTGGGAGTCGACTCGTTGACAGGTTCTGAGTTGAAGCTTTCTGTTCTTCTGTCTGTTCTCAGTCGGAGTCGACTCGTACTGATCTGGAGTCGACTCGAGCTCGTGCCAGTGAACTTGATACGCTTGGAGTCGACTCGTGATACTCTGGAGTCGACTCGAGTCTCAGACTTTGGTTCAGGCTGATTTCTTAACTTATCCAAAATACTATGAACCAAGTCTAGAGACACGTAGACAGGATTTTCACTGAAACACTTAATTGAATTCATTAGTAAACAAGAATTATACTCAAATGCTTTGAGCTCATCAAAATCAAATGGGGTTTTAATCAATCACTCCACAATCTCCCCCTTTTTGATGATGACAAAACATTGAGTATATGTAAAGTGAATTGCACAATAAACAATGAAATAAAATCCATAAATGAATTCAAATGTTTGGTAATTCAATTTATCCAAGCTTGAAAGGAGTGAAACAATAAATTTCGGAGTCAAAGCTCTCCCTTTCATTTGGAATTATATAAGCCTTCATATCATGCAATCAATTGTTTGGCTTATATATGTTTAATAATTTAGCTTGCTTAAAATTCAGATTCTCCCCCTCAACATATGCATTCTACTATGTTTTGATTCTCTGAATTTTCTTTTAATGCTTTGAAGTTTATGAACTGAAATTTTTAGTTTTTAGAGGGAAAATCTGTCAATTTGTTCTTGAGTAGGATTCAGCTAATCTCCGAATATCCCTTGAATAGATTCTGGAGATTACTCCATTAGGAGCCCCAAAAGAGAGATAATGAGCCTCGAGGTACCGAATCCACTAAGAACAAATTTGTGTGTTTTAAGAGTTTATCTTTTTATTGATTTCCATTGATTCCTTTTACATATTTTATGCATATTTCTCCCCCTTTTACATATTTTATACATATTTCTCCCCCTTTTTGTCATCATATCAAAAAGGAGGTAATCAAAACACACAATCAAACATAAATCAAAAGGCACAGTATTGAAGAAAAATGCGGGTACTCATTGTATTAATTTGTATGTAAGTACATTTCATAATACAATAAGTAACGTAAAGCAATACATGTCAAAGCAAAATACAAAAAGTAGCTACGGTCTCCTCGAGGATGTAGCTCCTCCTCTCGAGGATGTATCTCCTCCTCTCGAGGATGTGGCTCCTCCTCTCGAGGATGTGGCTCCTCCTCTCAATCTGTTCTCCTCCATGAGGAGGGTGACCGCATCTGTAAGATGCCCGAGCTGAGTGATGATGGATGAGGTGGCCCTGCTGTGTGTAGTGGAGAGCTCAGTCACCGACGTCTGAAGTGTATCCAGCTTGTCGATGAGCACATTCGACAAGCGCTCGGCCCCCTGGGTGGTGGTGCTCATGTCCTTCCGGATGTCATCGCGCATCTTCCGAGTGATGCCCGTGACCTCACTCATACTGGAGGACTGACCCTGGACCAAACTCCGGACATTGTAGATCTCTTCCCGTACATGAGCCGTCATGTCAGTCACGGCTGTCAAGGAAGGGACCAACTGAGAAGATACGGGTGCAGGAGTGGGAGCAGGCACCGAACCTCGGAGCTCCTAGAGCAGATCTCGGACTATCTCCTGTCGCAGCTCCTGGAGCTGCTCAGACGAGATCCGGACCTCCATAGGCTGAGTGGGTGGAGCTGAGGAGGAGGGTCCGACGGAGGTGGTAGGAGCAGGAGGAGTGGATGGAAGGTCTGGATGGTCTGGAAGGTCTGGGTAGTCTGAATCGGGCTCAGGACTGGGGGAAGGTCTGGTGGTCTGTGAGGTGAGGGACGACTTCCTAACCCAGATCCCCTCTCTCTTCCGAAACCCCATCCTGTGTAGGGTCCCTGCACGCGTGCGATCAGTCCATCGCAATGCGCGAAAGGGCTCCCCCTCAGGAATGGGAATCTCGTACTCCCTAAACAGAAGGGTGAATATCATGCCGTATGGGAGGGTGAGCCTAGGTCTATCTAGGGGCTCACACATATACCTATAGATGAGTTTGGGGAAGTTGATCGGGGTGTCCTGAAGAATATAAAACATAAGAGCTAGGTCTCTCTCATTTACAAAATCAAATCTCCCTGTCTTAGGGAAGATGGACCTAGACAGTATACTCAAAAGGATTCTCACCTCAATCGGAAGTGAGCTAGCAGAAACCTCGTCTAGAGGTGACTGGGGTGGATGCCCTAGAACGGCCGTAAGGGCCTCAACCCTGTCCTCAGGGTGTGTGGGAGCCACCCCTACTAATGGAAGGTGGAGGATGTGGGCAATAAGATCCTCCGTAACAAACAGAGGGACACCGGCTACTGTGCCCTCGATACCCCCATCTCTCCGATGGACGGTACCATAGAACTCTCTAACAAGGCCAGGGTAAGTGGGGAGATCTAAAGTGAGGAAGTACTCTAATCCCTGTGTCCTAAGCCTATCACCTATGGTGAACCCTTCCCGGGAGAGATAGTCGAAGTCGACATATCTCCCGGTGGTGACGGCCTTCCCGGCCAATGGCCTCGCGGGAACCGCCCTAGGCGGGGAACGAGCCGGAGGTGGTTGCCTCGCGGGATCGTGCCGCGCCTTAAAGCGCCGCTCGGGACCGGCCTCGGGTCGGGACCTCTTCCGGACAACGGTCTTACGCGGCATTATGACCTAGACGGAATGAAAAACCTAAAGGACGGAGAAAGGTCGACGGAGGAGGCTTGGGACCGACCGGGGGCGACCTAGGAAGGGATGAAAAACCGAAGAACCGGTGAAAGATCGACGAAAAAAGGGGTTGGAGACGATCGGGGACGACCTAGGAGTCGGCTCTAGAACTTTTGAACAGTGGCGGCTTGAGAGAAAAGTGTTTTCGAAACGACAAATCTAGGGTTAAAAAGTCGGATCCCGACTGCGAGTCGACTCCACTGAGTCGCGAGTCGACTCGACCTCGAGTCGACTCCAGAATATGCGCGAGTCGACTCTCCTTATGCGCCTGTAGACTTCGAGTCGACTCCCGACTATATGCGAGTCGACTCCCCCTCTGCTGCCATCTTTGCGAGTCGACTCCCGCAAATGCGCGAGTCGACTCCCCCTTAGGAGCCGACTCTGAAACTTACTCGAGTCGTCTCTAACCTTGGCACGCACCTAAAAATCATGCTATAATCGTGCCAAATGAGGGAAAAACACTAAAGTATGATCTGATTTGATGATTATTGAAAAGAAACTCTATTTTAACCACAATCTAGTCATCAAAATCAATGAATCTAGTGGAAACCACCACTAGGATGGATCAATCACTCCTAATCCCCTCCTAAGCACACTAAACCTCTCTTCACTTAGGGGTTTTGTAAAAATGTCTGCTAATTGATTATCAGTACAAACAAATTGGAGTGTCACATCACCATTCAATACATGATCTCTTATGAAGTGATGTCTTATCTCAATGTGTTTAGTTCTTGAATGTTGAATTGGATTTTTAGTTAGATTAATGGCACTTGTATTATTACAATTAATGAAAATTTTATCTTGTTTAATGCCATAATCTTCTAATTGTTGTTTAATCCACAAGATTTGAGCACAACAACTCCCGGCTGCAACATATTCAGCTTCAGCAGTAGATAATGCAACCGAGTTTTGTTTCTTGCTAAACCATGAGATAAGATTTTCTCCTAGAAATTGACACGACCCACTGGTACTTTTTCTATCAAGCTTACATCCAGCGAAGTCTGAATCTGTGTATCCTATTAAGTTTAGGCTAGATTCTTTAGAGTACCATAGACCTATGTTCTTAGTTCCTATTAAGTATTTAAAAATTCTCTTAACTGCAGCTAGATGTGATTCTTTAGGATTAGCCTGATATCTAGCACACATGCAAACACTAAACATAATATCAGGTCTACTTGCAGTAAGATACAATAAGGATCCTATCATACCTCTATAAAGTTTTTGATCTACAGATTTACCTGATTCATCTTGATCTAATTTGCATGATGAGCTCATGGGGGTGCTGATTAACTTGTTTCCCTCCATATCAAACTTCTTGAGCATCTCCTTGATATACTTGGCTTGATTGATGAAGATGCCTCCTTCAGACTGTTTGATTTGAAGCCCAAGAAAGTAGTTCAGCTCTCCCATCATGCTCATCTCAAACTCACTCTGCATCAAATCAGCAAATTCTTCGCAGAGGCGATTGTTAGTAGCACCGAAAATGATATCATCAACATAAATCTGTACTAATAACATATCTTTGTTTTGCTTTTTCAGAAATAGGGTTGTATCTACATTTCCCCTAGAGAATTCATGTTCTAATAGGAATTTGCTAAGTCTCTCATACCATGCTCTAGGTGCTTGTCTTAAACCATAAAGTGCTTTGTTCAGTTTATATACATGATTAGGGTATTGATGATTTTCAAAACCAGGAGGTTGTTCTACATATACCTCCTCATTAATATACCCATTTAAAAATGCACTTTTTACATCCATTTGAAAAAGTTTGAAGTCCTTAGAGCATGCATATGCTAATAATAGTCTAATAGCCTCAAGTCTAGCTACAGGAGCAAAAGTTTCATCAAAATCTATACCTTCTTCTTGATTATAACCCTTTGCTACTAGTCTAGCCTTATTCCTTATAACAATTCCATTTTCATCAAGTTTATTTTTATAAATCCATTTCGTGCCTATAATAGGATATTCAGAAGGTCTCTCTATTAGATTCCATACCTTATTTCTAGTAAATTGGTTTAATTCTTCTTGCATTGCATTTATCCAATTTACACCATTTTCGGCCTCTTCTATGTGTTTGGGCTCAAAGTGTGAGACAAAAGCTAGATGGTTATTTAAATTTCTAAGGGATGCTCTAGTCCTAACCGGTTGAGATGGATCATCTAGAATTAGTTCCTTAGGATGCCCGTGAGCATACCTCCAAGCTTTAGTTAGCCCATGATCCACAATAGCCTCTTGGCTTGATGGTGCTCCTTCACTCAACTTTTGATTATCATCTTGTAATGCCATCTCATCTATCTTTTCTTCAAGAATTTCAACATCATCATCAAAATTAACTTTCTTACTAGAGGAGATGTCACTAGAGTCATCAAATACAACATGTATAGATTCTTCTATAACTAAGGTTCTTTTATTAAAGACTCTATAGGCTTTACTAGTTGTAGAGTAATCTAAGAATATTCCTTCATCCGATTTAGAGTCAAATTTACCTAGATTATCTTTCCCATTATTATGAACAAAACACCTACATCCAAAAACATGAAAGTAATTAACTTTTGGTTTTCTGTTTTTCCACAGTTCATAAGGTGTTTTCTTTATGATGGGTCTTAATAAAACTCTATTTAATATATGGCAAGAAGTATTAATGGCTTCTTCCCAAAAGTACTTAGGGAGGTTACTTTCACATAACATAGTTCTAGCCATTTCCTCTAGAGTCCTATTTTTCCTTTCCACAACTCCATTTTGTTGTGGTGTCCTAGGTGCAGAAAAATTATGGGTTATCCCCTTTTTACTACAAAATTCCTCAAATGACTGATTTTCGAATTCAGTTCCATGGTCACTTCTAATGGCTATGACTGAAGACTCTCTAGCATTTGTTAGTTCCTTATGGAACTTCTTAAAAACAGAAAATGCTTGATCCTTATGTGCTAGGAACATGACCCATGTGTACCTAGAGTAATCATCTACAATAACTAGACCATATTTATTTCCACCTAGGCTTGTTGTTCTAGTTGGTCCGAATAGGTCCATGTGTAATAATTCTAGAGGCCTAGAGATAGAGACACATTTTATGGATTTAAATGAGTTCCTAGATTGTTTGCCAAATTGACATGCTTCACATATTTTGTTCTTTTCAAATTTTAATTTTGGCAAACCTATCACGGAATCTCTTTTAACTAGTTTAGTTATTATGTCCATGCTTGCATGACCTAACTTACGGTGCCATAACCAACTAGCATCATTATCTTTAGTTTCATTAACAACTAAACATTGGTTATGTTTTGCAAGATCTTCTAGGTCAACAACATATACATTTCCACGTCTAATCCCTTTAAAAACTAAACTATTGTCATTAGGGTTTGTTATAATGCATAGTGATGGTTTAAACATAACATCATATCCTTTATCACATAATTGACTAATGCTTAACAAGTTATGCTTAAGACCATCAACATATCTAACATTATCTATAAAAGTTGAAGGGATAATTTGAACTTTACCAATACCAATGATGTGACCTTGGTTGTTGTCTCCAAAAGTCACAGCACCTCCCTTCTTAGCTTCAAGGGTGAAAAATTGATCCTTATCACCCGTCATGTGCCTTGAGCAGCCACTATCCAAATACCAGCAGTTTTTGTTGACCTTGGCTGCAAGACACTCCTACACAAGCAAATCATGTCAACTTAGGTACCCAAGTTTTCTTGGGTCCTTCATGGTTAGTCAAGTTGGTTCCTTTTGGAACCCATACCCTTTTAATTTTTCTTCTTGATTTACCTTTCCTAAAATTACACACATTTGCTTTATGACCTATAGTTCCACAACAAAAGCAGGTTATTTTCTTAGTTTTAGTTTCCCCAGCTTTAACAAAGAAGTTACTAAGAAGTTTTTGTTTATTTCTTGGTTTATATCCTAAACCCGCTTTATTAAATACTACTCGTTGACTATTGAGTATCATATTTAACTTTTCAGAACTATATGTAAATTTTTCAACTAAGGGTTTGTATTTGTTAAGTTCTTTAGTTAGTGTTTGATTTTTTGTTTTTAGATCATTTAGTTTGTTTGTTAGATCCTTGTTTAAGATTTGTTTATGGTTTTTAAATTCTGAAAATTTTTTAGTTAGTTTTTCATTATCTTTAGTTAAGGTATTAGTCTTTTGAGTTAAAAGTTGGTTGCTTGTCTTAAGTTCTATATTTTCTTTGGTGATTAAATCCTTATTCTTAACTAATTTATCGTATTTATGTAGGTATGATTGATTAGTTATTTTTAGTTCTTTATTCTTAAGATTTATTGCCTTATATTCTATCATTAATTCATTAAAAGCATCATAAAGTTCATCAAATGTAAAATCAAGCTGTGTTTCGGAAGTTACCTCATTTTCATTGGCCATGAAGCAGAAATTGGCCTTCTCTTCTTGTTCTTCATCCGATGATGAAGATGATGTGTCGGAGTCCGATAGGGTGGTGACAAGGGCTTTCTTCTTCTTGTACTTGCTGCCCTTCTTTAGTAAGGGACACTCAGCTCTGATGTGTCCCGGCTTTTTGCACTCATAGCACCCAATCCCCTCATTTTTCCTTTCCTTACCTTTGTCCTTGCGGTAGGAATTTGAGGGGCCTCTCCTTTGATGATAAGCCTTCTTGTGGTTGATGAATTTTTTGAACTTGCGCACAAGAAGTGCCTCACCATCATCTTCCTCATGTTCTTCTCCTTCACTGCTGCTACTGCAAGATAATTCCTTGTTAGATGAAGTAGATTTTAGAGCTATTACCTTTTTCTTGTGGGAGGACTCTTCCTCGTTGTGTTGCTTCATGGTTAGCTCGTGCGTCATTAAGGATCCAAGAAGCTCCTCGAGTGGTAATTTGTTCAAGTTCTTGGCTTCTTGGATTGCCGTCACTTTAGCTTCCCACGACCTTGGTAGACACCGAAGGATTTTCCTGACAAGCTCACTGTTAGTATAGTTCTTGCCAAGGCTTTTTAGGCCATTGACAATGTCAGTAAACCTAGTGAACATGCTAGTGATTGTCTCATTAGAATCCATTTTAAATAGTTCATACTTATGAACCAATATATTAATTTTGGATTCTTTAACTTGATTTGTGCCCTCATGGGTCACTTCAAGTCTATCCCAGATCTCTTTTGCAGAGTTGCAAGTAGAGACCCTATTGAATTCATTTCTGTCTAAGGCACAATAAAACACATTCATAGCTTTAGAATTTAGTTGTGCCTTTCTCATGTCATGTTCATCCCAATCCTTTTCTAATTTGGGTACCGTGATACCCTCTACATATGTGGATGGGATGTATGGGCCATTTACTACAATGGTCCACATCTCATAGTCTTGGGCTTGGATGAATATTCTCATCCTAGCCTTCCAGTATGAGTAGTCGGATCCATTAAAGAAAGGGGATCTTTGGGTGGACTGACCCTCAATGTGGGAAGATCCAAATGGGGTTGTCATTTTGATCTTTTAACTCTTGGGTGGAAGAGTTTAGGCTCTGATACCACTTGTTGCCTAGATAGACAACCCAAGAGGGGGGGTGAATTGGGTTTTAAAATAATTTGGGTATTTAAAACGATGTGGATAAGTAATTAAAACTAGTGTAAGTTATTTAATTAATTACTATGTGCTGTGAGTGATATGAAAGGAAGAAGAATAGAGACACGCAATCACAAACACCAAGTTTTATAGTGGTTCGGAGCTAACCCTTGCTCCTACGTCCACTCCCCAAGTCTCACTTGGGAATTCACTATAACCCCCTTGGATTACAGCCGGTTGTTTTCCAAGCTCACAACCAAACTTGTTGTTTTACGAGCTCACAACGAACTCGGTCGGTTTTCCCAGGCTCACCGACTAGAACCACCCCGATTGTTTTCTCGGGATCACAATCGAACCCTTACACACGTTGGTTTTACACTCGGCTCACCAACCAACCTCAAACCCCTTGATTCAGTCCTCCGATTGAACCAAGCAAATACAATGTGTAAATAAAAAGAAGAAACAGAAAAATACAGCTTCTCAAAAGCAGATAAAAGACAATATGAACAATAAATGAAGTTAAGAAGCCTCAAACGCTTTTAGGTTGGAGAAGAGAAATGGCTTCTTAAACTTCTGGTCTCCTCTTGAGTGAGTAGTCGACTTGAATGCAGGAGGAGAAGGCTTTAATTGCTGGGAAGATGTAGGTGGATGCAGTAAATGCAGATCTTCCTCTTTTTCGTTGAAGAACACGTTGCAGAGCTTGAATGCTTGATTAGTTGGAGTGGAATAGTTCTTCTCTGCCTTGCTACAGTCTTCTGTGGCTATTTAAACCAACCCCCACGGAAACTAGCCGTTAGAGAGCTTTTTCTGCCCGTTCTGCACACTCTGCGCAGCCTGACAATGTGTCCGTTGGTGGGTTAGAGTCGACTCGCGCGATCAGGAGTCGACTCGGCTGTAGCGGGAGTCGACTCAAGCTTTTTCGGAGTCGACTCGGTGTTGGCGTCCGACCGCACCGGAACCCACTCACACCGGCACTGCCCACCAACGTCGGAAAACAAAGAGAGAATAACTCTCTCGCTCCCTCGACACCGGACTCAAGGATCACCGCTTCGCTTATCCCTACGAAGGGCAAAAGATTACCCCGTGATATCAATAGGGTAAAACACTTGAGCACCGCAGCGGATTATCAAACCAAAGGAAGAAGAAATAGGAAGAAGATAGCAAAGCAAACACAAAGATGTAACGAGGTTCGGCTACAAATAGCCTACGTCCTCCACCGCTCCAAATCTCAACTAGGATGAATAGATTACAGAGATGGCACACACCCGAACGATCACACGAGATCGCTCTACAAGAGATTCACACAGAATTCCCTTTGCACAAGAAGTAGGATCCCAATCCTCTTCTTCTCTAGAACCCTAGCCTCACAAACAAGAGTCTCTCTCAAATATACGGCCAATCGCTATACCCTAGGGCTCTCATGAGTCCTATATATAGTCTCAAGACCTTCAGATGATCATAGCCGTCGAAACGCCAACAAAACATCAAAAGAAAACTCATCCGTATGATTTCCGCGAGCTCGAGTCGACTCGGCTTTAGTTCGAGTCGACTCGGGCACGTCTGGACAACTTTCAGTATGACTGGCACGATCTCGAGTCGACTCGACTGTGGCTCGAGTCGACTCGACGATGCTTCGAGTCGACTCGACTGTAGCTCGAGTCGACTCTGACAGTCCAGACAGAAACATAGTTTTTCGGCCTTTCTTCTCCCGGGTCGACTCGATGGACCTCGAGTCGACTCGACTGTTCCCGAGTCGACTCGACTGAAGCTCGAGTCGACTCCGACAGTCCGCCAGATAGAAAACTATGCAGAATTGATTTTTCTTCAATTCTCTTCATCACCAAAGGTCTCCACATACCCCAACAATCTCCCACTTGGAGACCTTGGGTATATCCTCTTGTTACTTCGCTCTCCTCTGTGCTCCCACTGAAACTGAATCATCCTAGTGAAATAGGTACGATGCCTCCTCAACGTCTTCAAGCATGAAGACCAGCAGAAGCTGAACAACTCCTCAGCTTCTCCACCGTGACGACCTTCGTCAGCATATCTGCAGGATTCTGACTTGTATGAATCTTCTCCAACTTGACGAGTCCCTGCTCGAGCAATGACCTCACGAAGTGGTACCGTATGTCAATATGCTTCGTCCTCGAATGGAAAGCTGAATTCTTCGCCAGATGAATTGCACTTTGACTATCTGAATATAACATGCAATCCTTCTGCTCCTTCCCAAGCTCCTTCATCAAGCCTTGAAGCCATATTAGTTCCTTGCACGCCTCTGTGGCTGCCACATACTCCGCCTCCGTAGTCGACAATGCAACAACTGGTTGCAACCTGAAAATCCAACTGACGGCTCCACTGCCCAAGGTGAACAAGTACCCTGTCGTGCTTCTCCTGCCGTCCAAGTCCCCTGCCATGTCTGAGTCCACAAAGCCCTGTAACTGGATCTCAGAACCTCCATAGCACAATGACATGTGCTCCGTGCCCTTCAGATACCTCAGTATCCATTTGACCGCGCGCCAATGCTCCAAGCCTGGGCAGCTCATAAAGCGACTCACAACTCCCACTGCTTGAGCAATGTCTGGTCTTGTACACACCATAGCGTACATCAAGCTCCCCACCGCCGATGCATACGGGATTTTTGACATATTGAGCTCCTCCATCCGCGTCTTCGGACTTTGCCCTTTGGAAAGCTTTAAGTGGGCACCCAACGGTGTGCCAACAGGTTTGGCACCCTCCATGCAGAATCTCCTGAGTACTCGGCTGATGTACTCCGCCTGAGATAGTCTGAGGATATGTTTAGACCTATCTCTGCTGATCCGCATTCCAAGGATCTGTTTCGCTGCTCCTAGATCCTTCATTGCAAATTTTCTTGATAGCTTCAGCTTCAATTTTGCAATCTCATGCATGCTAGCTCCTGCAACTAACATGTCATCAGCATACAATAGCAAGATAATGTAAGATGTACCGAAGTCCCAGAAGTAGCAACAGTGATCCTCCTGACATCTCCTGTATCCTATCTTAAGCATGTAGCTATCGAACTTGAGATACCATTGCCTGGGTGCTTGTTTCAAACCATAGAGGCTTTTCTTTAATTTGCAAACCAAGTCACCCGTGCCAGCTGCAATGTATCCCTCCGGCTGCTGCATATATATCTCCTCATCGAGATCTCCGTGGAGAAAAGCCGTCTTCACATCAAGCTGTTCTAAGTGAAGATCCTCTTCTGCCACCATGCTCAGCACCGCCCGAATAGAACTCATCTTGACTACAGGAGAAAAGATCTCCGTGAAGTCGATACCTGCTCTTTGCTGAAACCCTTTTACAACCAGCCTGGCCTTGTATCGCTTCTTCCCATTCTGCTCTTCCTTCAGCCTGTAAACCCATTTGTTTGACAGTGCTTTCTTCCCCTTGGGCAGATCCACCAAATCCCACGTTTGATTCTGCTCCAATGACTTCATCTCATCATCCATGGCCAACTCCCACTCCTTCCTGGTATCAACCTCCAATGCCTCCGTGAAGCATTCAGGTTCGCCATTATCTGTGAGCAGCAAATAACTAAGAGTCCCATCATACCTTTGAGGAGGCTTCCCATGAGTACTACGAGTGGACCTTCTTAGTTGTGGAGGGGGTGCCAATACTTCAGGTTCTTGCTCTGACTGAGTCTTCTGACCAGAATTTGTAGACTCCTCTTCAGGATCCACAAAACACGGCTCAACAGGTTTTGTTTCTGATTCAGTGCTCTGCTGCATTTTCTCATTGAATACCACATCATTACTACGAATGATCTTCCTGTGTTCGGGATCCCAAAACCGATACCCAAACTGTTGACCTCCGTATCCAACGAAAATGCACTTCTTTGATTTGGCGTCTAGTTTGCTTCTTTGACTGGAATCAACATGGACATAACTGGTACAACCGAATACTCGTAAGTGCGCCAAATCAATCTTCTTTGCTGTCCATGCTTCCTCAGGAATCCCAAATTCAAGTTTCTTTGATGGCCCTCTGTTGATCAAATAGGCAGCAGTGTTAACTGCTTCCGCCCAAAACTGCTGTGGCAATCCAGCATGTATCCTCATACTCCTGGCACGCTCATTAATTGTTCTGTTCATCCTTTCAGCAACTCCATTTTGTTGTGGTGTCCCTGGAACTGTCCTCTGCCTGACGATCCCAGCCTCTGCACAGTAGTCCTCAAACTCCCTGCTACAATACTCACCACCGTTGTCTGATCTCAGGCATTTTAACCTCCTTCCTGTCTCGAGTTCTACCATTGCCTGCCATCTCCTGAAGACCCCAAATACCTCTGACTTGTGCTTCAAGAAGAACACCCAAAGCTTCCTGGTAGCATCATCAATAAAAGTAACATAGTACTGAGATCCACCAATGGAAGAAACCGGTGCAGGCCCCCACACGTCCGTGTGCACGAGATCTAGCTTTTCTTGCTTCCGAGGTTTACCTTCTTTGTTGAATGAAACACGCTTCTGCTTTCCGAGAATACAATCCTCACAGAAGTCCATCTCAACACTCCTGAGATCCTGCAGCTTTTCCAACTGGTGCATCACCTCCAGTCCCTGATAACTCATGTGCCCAAGTCTGCAATGCCATAACTTGGCGTCCACATCTGCTGCAGCAACTCCAATAGAGTTTTCTGTGCCATTGGCGACATAAAGTGTCCCAATCTTCTTGCCACTAGCCACCGTCAACGAACCTCTGGATACCTTCCACTGATCAGCTGTGAAAGTAGTCTTGTACCCTTTGCTCGCCAACTGTCCAACAGAGATCAGATTCCTCTGCAGTTGAGGCACGTGCCGTACGTCCTCAAGCTCAAGTGAAGATCCAGAAATCAACTTCACTTCCGCGCTTCCCCTTCCTTGTATAGTGCAAGGCTCTCCATCCCCTAGGTAGACTTTGCCGAAGTCTCCCTTCTCATATCCTCCAAGAAGCTTCCGTTGGGATGTAGCATGGAAGGACGCGCCCGAGTCTATCACCCAAGACTCGTCACCGGTAGATAAAGATAGAACGAGGGCATCCATGTCACCGTCTTCAGCAAGATTTGCCAGATCCTTGCTGACTCCTTCGGTGTGGTCGCCTTGCTTCCCTTTAGGAGATTTGCAGTCCCTCCTAAAGTGCCCCATCTTCCCGCAGTTCCAGCACTTCGCTCCCTTGTTCTGAGGTGCTCGAGACCTGCTGGATCTCGACTTCGAGTCGCTTCGAAATCGACCGTCCTTCTTTTGTCTTCCCCGGTCAGAGGTGTTTAGTGCACTTCCAGACGACTCCGCAGCTCCAGAAGATTTTCTTCTTGCTTCTTCACTCAGAAGCACTCCCACAACGTCATCAAAGATCAACTTCCCCGTTGCCGAAGAGTTGCTCACCGCCATCACCAGGCCCTCCCAGTTATCAGGTAATCCGGAGAGAATTAG
The DNA here is from genome assembly GCF_051530095.1 of Phoenix dactylifera. Taxonomy (NCBI): domain Eukaryota; kingdom Viridiplantae; phylum Streptophyta; class Magnoliopsida; order Arecales; family Arecaceae; genus Phoenix; species Phoenix dactylifera. The sequence goes on along the minus strand of NC_143193.1, from coordinate 30,990,490 downwards.
CAATGCCCGAATCTCATCGTCAAAACTAATCTCCACTGACTCCAACTGGGCCGTGAGTCCATTGAACTCGTTGAGGTATTCTGCTACGCTGCCGCCATTTTTCATACGAAGATTAAACAACCTCTTCATGAGAAATACCTTGTTTGATGCTGAGGGTTTCTCGTACATCCGCGACAATGTTGCCATCAACTCCATCGTCGTCTTCTCGTTTTTGATGTTGAATGCCACTTGGGATGCAAGTGACAATCTTATGGTGCCGAGCGTCTTCCGATCGAGGACCTCCCAGTCTTCATCGGACTTCTTCTCTGGTTTCTTCGCTCTACCTCCAAGAGGTAAATAGAGATCCTTCTGGTAAAGGTAATCCTCTATTTGCATCTTCCAAAACCCGAAGTTCGTTCCATTGAACTTCTCAATTCGCAACTTCCCTTCATCCGCCATTGCAGAAAACCAATAGCTCTGATACCAATTGTTGGCGTCCGACCGCACCGGAACCCACTCACACCGGCACTGCCCACCAACATTGGAAAACAAAGAGAGAATAACTCTCTCGCTCCCTCGACACCGGACTCAAGGATCACCGCTTCGCTTATCCCTACGAAGGGCAAAAGATTACCCCGTGATATCAATAGGGTAAAACACTTGAGCACCGCAGCGGATTATCAAACCAAAGGAAGAAGAAATAGGAAGAAGATAGCAAAGCAAACACAAAGATGTAACGAGGTTCGGCTACAAATAGCCTACGTCCTCCACCGCTCCAAATCTCAACTAGGATGAATAGATTACAGAGATGGCACACACCCGAACGATCACACGAGATCGCTCTACAAGAGATTCACACAGAATTCCCTTTGCACAAGAAGTAGGATCCCAATCCTCTTCTTCTCTAGAACCCTAGCCTCACAAACAAGAGTCTCTCTCAAATATACGGCCAATCGCTATACCCTAGGGCTCTCATGAGTCCTATATATAGTCTCAAGACCTTCAGATGATCATAGCCGTCGAAACGCCAACAAAACACCAAAAGAAAACTCATCCGTATGATTTCCGCGAGCTCGAGTCGACTCGGCTTTAGTTCGAGTCGACTCGGGCACGTCTGGACAACTTCCAGTATGACTGGCACGATCTCGAGTCGACTCGACTGTGGCTCGAGTCGACTCGACGATGCTTCGAGTCGACTCGACTGTAGCTCGAGTCGACTCTGACAGTCCAGACAGAAACATGGTTTTTCGGCCTTTCTTCTCCCGGGTCGACTCGATGGACCTCGAGTCGACTCGACTGTTCCCGAGTCGACTCGACTGAAGCTCGAGTCGACTCCGACAGTCCGCCAGACAGAAAACTATGCAGAATTGATTTTTCTTCAATTCTCTTCATCACCAAAGGTCTCCACATACCCCAACACTCGGCAACTGTTCCAAATTTGAATTAAAGTTGCCTTCACGACTGGGAGTCGACTCGTCTTGACCTGGAGTCGACTCGCCAACTTCTGGAGCTGACTTGGCAATTTCGGAGTCGGCTCATCCACTGAAGTCCGTGGATCCAATTTTGAATTTGATCCACTCGAGTCGACTCGACTGTCCTGGGAGTCGACTCGAATCTCAGAGCCCGAACTCCCGATCCTCTGTCTTTTGGCTCGTCCAGTCTTGGAGTCGACTCGAGCTTCCTCGGAGTCGACTCGGCTCTCAGTTTCCGAAACTTGGTCTTCTGCCTTTTTGATGTGAAGCTGTCTTGGAGTCGACTCGAGCTGTCTGGGAGTCGACTCGAATCTCAGAGGCAGTAACTTGGTCTTCTGTCTGTTGATGGTCGCGGAGTCTTGGAGTCGATTCGCGTATTGCGGGAGTCGACTCGAATCTCAGAGTCAATAAAATGCTCTCTGACTTTTTCTTTGTGTACCGCTGAGAGTCGACTCTTGCTTTCTTTGGAGTCGACCTGCCAACCATCGGAGTCGACTCACGTTCCACTGGAGTCGACTCGAATCTCAGACCCAAAAACTGCTCTCTGACTTTTTCTTTGTGTTCCTCTTGGAGTCGACTCTTACTACCCTGGAGTCGACTCGGTGAACATCGGAGTCGACTCGCGCACTTTGGGAGTCGACTCGTTGACAGGTTCTGAGTTGAAGCTTTCTGTTCTTCTGTCTGTTCTCAGTCGGAGTCGACTCGTACTGATCTGGAGTCGACTCGAGCTCGTGCCAGTGAACTTGATACGCTTGGAGTCGACTCGTGATACTCTGGAGTCGACTCGAGTCTCAGACTTTGGTTCAGGCTGATTTCTTAACTTATCCAAAAATACTATGAAACAAGTCTAGAGACACGTAGACAGGATTTTCACTGAAACACTTAATTGAATTCATTAGTAAACAAGAATTATACTCAAATGCTTTGAGCTCATCAAAATCAAATGGGGTTTTAATCAATCACTCCACACAAGGTTTTGCTAAATTAATCACAAGACATTATTTTCTGTTTCCAGAAGGGGTCAATTCCATCTCGACTCACAACTGACTACGCAAGTATTTGACTGCACCCAGTGACCTTCCATCACTGAATTAGAAATTCAGGAAGTCCGGTACCAAAGTACAGTGAGTTGCTTGCTAATCACAGGTTGCGATCTTAGGTCAGAGGGCCAAACTTATACCCATATCCACTCGGAACATTTCTTGATAGTAGAGCATTCCGGAATTAGTCACGTTCAGTGAAAAAATGTACTCCTACACTTAACCTATGTAGCACACCAATGTCTCCACACTCCTTAGTTAAGAGGACAACCAACGTATATGTCACACAACGACCTAATCTCGATAATGTTGTCGTCCCAGTAACAACATATCATTTGGTCGCGAACAAGTTTAAGGACTCAAAGATAAATCCTCCTTTATCATAACATAAGTCCTAAGGACTTCATCATATAAGAGTTCATTTGAAGATGAAATAATGAATAATGCCAAATAACACTTTATAAATTTGTCAATTCATTTACAAAATTCAATCATCAATATGCTGACGATTGACATTTAGGATACAAATCCCAACATGTTCTCCCATAGCTTCGGCCTCCTCTTGAGACATGTTGGCGTAGGGCAAGAGAAGCTAGGAAGGCTTTAACGCACAAAGGAAAGGACAAAGGAAGGAGTTGGTATGAAGAGCGGAACCTTCATGGAACTTTTTGAACTATTAGGCAAAGGAAAGAGTAGGTCTCTCAGGCAAACATAACAGAGACCGAGGAGAGGAACTTTAGGGATCTCAGTTGAAAGGCGGATCTCTTCAAAATAGGCATAAAGCCAAATTTTATCTAGCTCCAAGTGCCTAAAGTAAAGTTTTGTAAGCTTTGATAAAAATAGCCTAAGACAATGCGTGCTAAAGATACAGGTTGATATTCGGTTAGGGAAGGAGCCAGTCAAAGGAGCCTTTATTATTTTCACTGATCGACAATAGAGAAAACACCCACAGATTCAAATGAGAAAGAATGTAACACACTTTTACCTTAAGATAGGTTCTTCTCAATAGCGAAAGGCCTTCATATAAGACATATAGCTAGTCATTTTACTGAAATCGAGGCTAAAGTTGCTTGCAAGGATCTTGACTGGGATGTTTGCATTAAACACTTCACTAGTAGAACCTTAAATCTAAAAGGCTGGGGCTAGACATTCTAAAGTTGAAGTGGAAAGAGTTGGTATACATACATACATACATACATACATACATACATATATATATATATATATATATATATATATATATATATATATATATATATGTAGTCATGTATGTAAGTGTGTGTATGTATGTATGTATAGGATTTTGGATTTTTGGCTATGTGTTAATCCTCAAGGATGGATTTTAATGATCACAAAAATAATTGAGTTAAATATGTACTCTAATGATGTTGGCTTAAATGTGAAGGGTTAGACCCCTAGACAAAAGTTGCACTTACAACCTCCAAGAATCAAGAAGGATAAAATCAAAGATCTCTGAAAAATCTATGAAAAACTTAATGAGTCGACCCATACAGAAACTGAGTCGACCCCTGTATAGTTCAAGAAAAATAGAGAAAAAATCACCGCCTGAGACCAACTACATGAGCCGATTCTTGTGTTTAAGGAGGCGACTCAATTGCTACATGAGCCGACCCCTGACTTTAATGAGTCGACCCTTGGGGGAGCATAGGAAACTTATGTGCGCTAAAGGAATGAGGCGACTCTGGTGATTGAAGAGCCAACCCAATATCTACATGAGTCGACTCCCGACATTGACGAGTCGAATCTTGAGGCAAGCGGAGGAAGTTTGTATGGATTGAAGAAAAGAGCCGACTTCTATGCTTAGTGAGCCATCTCCCTTGGTAAATGGGACGACCCCCGAACCAGGTGAGTCGACCCCTGGCATCCTGATAGCTCCAACGGCTACTTTCCACAGTACTTGTTCTGGGTGACAATGGATAGTTTATTGGTGTGACGGCTATCTAGTACTTTCTGAAAAGCTTACAGTCTATAAATTTAAAGGAACACCAAGAAAAAAAGAAGAAGAGGGAGCGGATCAAGTGAGAAAATTATATCACCCAAAATTCAAGCTTCAAAATATAAAATCCTCACAAAAGAGCCTTCTAGAAAAAACCATATTACGAGGAAATCAATTGAAATATTCAACAGAGAAATTGTTGCTATGCTATCAAGATCTTCGACTGCAGCCAACAACCATCTTCAAAGCTTCTTATCCATATTTATTATTTCGTTTACCTTGAAACTTTGTTTAAATAGTTACAGCTTTTATTACATATTTCTTAAACTCTGCTGTAACAGTTTTATCTGCTCTAAAATTGATAAAGGTTCTTCCAAACCTTAATTGGAAGTTGTTGAATCAGGGGATTCAACAAGGGTTAAGGTTTTGGTTGGTGAGCCTGTGAAAATCGACTGGGTTGTTTGTGAAATCGAAAAACATTCGTGTAAAATTTTGGTTAGTGAGCCTGTAAGAACTTACTGGGTTGTTTGTGAATTCGGAAAACAAACGGGTTCGTTGTGATTCCGAAAAAACAACGAGTTGTGAGCTTGTAAAACAACCATACTGTAATCTGGGTGATTATAGTAAAATTTTCAAGAGTCTTGGGGAGTGGATGTAGGTGTGGGTTACACCAAACTACTATAAATTCTCTGTATCTGTGTGTGTTTTTCTCTTTACACTATTGCACTTTAATCTCCGCTATTATTCATTCGTTGCTTAAAGCACATTATATCTTTCATATTGAAATTATAGTTTATCCGCTGCATTCTAGTTAAAGATTTTTTAAAAACCCAATTCACCCTCCTCTTGGGCTGTATATCTGGGCAACACTATGGATCCACATAAATTGAAACCTAATTCAATAAGACCTCATGACTAATTTTGGGACCCAAATCCAACCATAGTTTATTTCATATAACACAAGGTGTAGCTAATGGAAACTATGACCAACTAGATCATTCCAAATATAGAAGTTGCTAGTAGATTTGTAAGCAAAAATGGACATAAATTTTCTTATACATTTTTTATTAGGGATCAAATTTTAGCCAAGTTACCAAATTTGTAATAGAATAATTCTAGTATATTTTTTTGTTATCCAGTTCTATTTTCAGTATGATTCTACATCAGGTTTAATGCCCAAATTAGGGTTCGTCTATCATGATTTATAAATATGCAGTAATATATTGTAAGGGGCAGCCTTTGGAATATTAATAAAAAAAATTTCGAGAGTTTTTTTTTATCAAGTAAAAAATTCTTCAATCTAGTTCTTTTCTATTTGCATATTGATCTTTGAAGCATAACTTCATTGATCAAATCGTCCCTTCTTCCTTTTCTCGTTGTACCATTATTGGGTCTATTTTTCAATTTGCCCAAACTTTATATCTGAGATTTGGTTAGTGAATCATCAACCCCATTGACACCCCTACCCCCTTTCCTCTTCTCTCTTTATTCTCTAAGACTCTCCTATTTGCCACTTCTAGTATCAAGCCAGACCTCATGTTATGCTTAATCATCTTCAGGGCCTAGCTTAGGTTGATGATTTAGTTAGCTTATTGTAACCAGGGGCGGCTCAATACATTTCGGGGCCTAAGGCGAATCCAATGAACGAGGCCTTTTTTTTAATAAATTTTTTTTAATAAATATAAAATACTTAAAAAAATATATGAAAATAGATAGGTATCAAGTACACTATTTCAACAAAGATACATAAATCTAATAAAGATAGATAAGAAGTCTTTTTAATTTAATATAATTCTTGAATGAAAGCACATAAAAGTAATTACTCTAAATGAAGGGCCATGAAACTGATTAAGTAACTGAGATAATGCTTGGCAATACTGTTTACCATGTCAAGCAAGAGCCGAATAGGAAAAGGTCATCCCATGGCACTTCATGGTCAAGGTAAAGAAAAGAATTTGTCCATAAAGGAACCTCTCTAAAAGAGAAAGTAGGGTCATTATGGGAAATTCACTCCATCTAATTAATAAAAGTCCCGTCCCACCATCTCCCCTTCAAGTGAGTACCCAAGCAGCAACTGCAACATCACAGCACAGCAGCCATTCAACCCCCCCCCTCCTTTTCTCTCTCTACCACCCAAGAGGGGAGAAGAAACCGAGAGGAGAAAACTAAAAGAATCTCCACCCTCCAAGAAGTCCATCTCCAATCCCCCTATCTTTCTTCCGGATGGCCCAGCTGGATCAGGAGTAATGTGAGGGAAGGAAAACCAAGACCAAAACCAAAAAAGAGAAGGGATGAAAGATGAGAGTGGCTTCAAGCGTCTTTCAAGCCAACCAAATCCCTCCTCTCTCTCTCTCTCTCTCTCCCCACCCAAAACAAAACTACAGTCCCCAACATCCCAAATTGCCCCTCTGCAGGCCAGGAAACTCTCCACCTCCCTTCCATCAAGGGGGAAGACTCGTAGCCAGCTCTTGATCCCGTTTTAGAGGGGGCCTTTGCTTCCTTTTGGTCAGCCTCCCGGGGCCTTCCATTGGCCCGGGGCCTTAGGCGACCGCCTCGGTCGCCTAGGGCTCGGGCCGACCCTGATTGTAACTGCCTATCTTCAGATCGCTAACATGGGCTACTTTTGTTGATCTATATAAGATAACGAAGAGATTAGAGAACCCGCCCGAGCTTTGCACCAATCAGGCCCTCCGATGCTTAAGTTAGTAAAAATATTTTGATATGAAAATGAAAAAGGGATTAGAGAGAAAAAGTGTTGTTCAACTAGGATTTTTCTAATTATCTTTCAGGAAGGATCTTTAGGTCTATTTATAACTGAAGGATATGGTATCCCTGGAGATCGTGTGTCTAACAACCAAGAGGTGTGCTGTAATTGTCAGAAATTCCATTTGAACTACATGTGATCCGACTATAATATCCTAGAATCAGGCTATAATGACCTAGAATCGTGCCATAATTATAGTGGAATATGTTGTACTCGTTCGGCTTGGTGCTGAGCTAAATGGTTGTCAGGCCAAGCTGAACAACTCGATCTCGAAGGTCAACTACGTCTACTCTGCTTGGCTTGATCTTCTGGTTGGCGGGAGTTGTTTCGGTTTGATCATGTTGATGAGTCATTGAAATTGTTATGTCATTTGTGAGCCGGACAAATATGGTTGCGCTATGCCACCACGCTTATTTGATTCCACGTCACTTATTATGTTCAACAGAATGATAGCGTATTACTAGAATTCATTTTGTGGTCTTATTTATTATTTTTGGTGGCACCATAGCATATGTTCTTATTTTTTTATCTGAATTTTTTATAGTTAATTGATTGCTTAGTTAAAATATTATATTAGAGCATTAATACGTAATATTCTATGTTTCTTCCGAATTTACAGTTCGTAGTGAATGCCTTGTTTTTTGGATTATTTAATCTTATAAAACCATTTTAAACTTTAGTTTAATATTGAACTTCTATGGACTCAATTTGACGTTACAAAATCAATAAACCTAGACATGCTCAACTGGATTCCGTCATGTCAGCCCTTGCTGGACGAAACAGTACACACACCATGGAGCCAGGGCCGGTCCAAGCCCTAGGCGACCGCCCGACCGAGGCGGTCGCCTAAGGCCCCGGGCCAATGAAAGGCCCCCGGGAGGCTGACCAAAAGGAAGCAAAGGCTCCATATAAAATGGGATCTGGAGCTGGCTATGAGTCTTCCCCCTTGATGGAAGGAAGGTGGAGAGTTTCCTGGCCTGCAGAGGGGCAATTTGGGAAGTTGGGGACAGTAGTTTTGTTTTGGGTGGGGGGAGAGGGAGAGAGAGAGGAGGGATTTGGTTGGCTTGATAGACGCCTGAGGCCACTCTTATCTTTCATCCCTTCTCTTTTTTGGTTTTGGTCTTGGTTTTCCTTCCCTCACATTACTCCTGATCCAGCTGGGCCATCCGGAAGAAAGATAGGGGGATTGGAGATGGACTTCTTGGAGGGTGGAGATTCTTTTAGTTTTCTCCTCTCGGTTTCTTCTCCCCTCTTGGGTGGTAGAGAGAGAAAAGAAGGGAGGGGGTTGAATGGCTGCTGTGCTGTGATGTTGCAGTTGCCGCTTGGGTACTCACTTGAAGGGGAGATGGTGGGATGGGACTTTTATTAATTAGATGAAGTGAATTTCCCATAATAACCCTACTTTTTCTTATAGAGAGGTTCCATTATGGACAAATTCTTTTCTTTACCTTGACCTTGAAGTGCCGTGGGATTCCCTTTTTCTATTTGGCTCTTGCTTGACATGGTAAATAGTTTTGCCAAGCATTATCTCAGTTATTTAATCGGTTTCATGGTCCTTCATTTAGAGTAAGTACTTTTATGTACTTCTATTTAAGAATTATATTAAATTGAAAAGGCTTCTTGCCTATCTTTGTTAGATTCATGTATCTTTATTGAAATAGTGTACTTAATAGCTATCTATTTTTATATATTTTTTTAAATATTTTATATTTATTAAAAAAATTATTATTAAATAAAAAAAAGTTCTCATCCATTGAATTCGCGGCCTATTGAGCCGCCCCTGCATGGAGCATTCACGGTTGGGTGCCCGGGTGGACTCGCTCGTGCGATGCAAAGGCAGCTCGGGTCTCCCGGTCGAACAGTAGAACGTACCGCCTTCGCGGCGACTAGTCCTCAGAATGCCCAACCTCTCTTCCATCACCCACCAACCGAACCCCAAAATCATAACCTCCAAGCACGCCTGTCTTCCTTCACCTCCCCATGCATCGATTACTTTCTTTCTTTATTTTCAACATCATGACGACGAGGGCCACTTTTTCCTCTCCCCCTCCTCCCTCCTCTCATGAACTCTTCCTCTTCAAGAAAAGTAAACAAGACCAAGTCTTACAAAATGACCCAAGACTTCTCCCACGCTCATTTCTATGCCTTCTCGTCTTTCCCCTCCCTCTCTCGCCCCTCCCAAGATAGGAGACAAAGGACGGGATGACAAGAATCTGCTGCTTCTACCCCGTTGTTTTCCTCCTTTTCCACGGCCTCGTCGCCACTAGACTTGCCTCTGCCGATCCCCCTGGTAAGTCGCACCCAGCCCGTCATCTATTTCATATTTGTTTCTTGAACTCATCCAGCTGAAAGAACATGCTGCTACAATTCGCAAAACTAGCATCGAGAGTAGAATTACAATTTTAGAAACAGGGTGGCACTTGGGAAGAGAACTCGCTATCAGAGAATGTAGCTCACCCTGCTTGCCAACCAGGTTTTCTGAGCCTCTCCTGCGGTGGATCGACGAGTTACACTGACTCTTCCAATATCTCATGGATCCCGGATAGCTCCTACGTTACTACCGGCAATTCAACTGCTGCTGAATTCGCTGAAGGGAGTTCGGTGTCTCGGCTCCCCTTGCGTTTCTTCCCGGATTCCGGACAGGGTCGCCATTGTTATAGGTTGCCAACAGGAAATTTGTCTCTGGTTCTAGTTAGGCCTCGCTTCGTTTACAAGAACTATGATGGAAGGGACCAGCCTCCGGCCTTTGCGGTGTCTGTAGGGACGGCGACCTCGGCTTTTGTGAATCTCAGCCGACTCGATCCATGGGTGGAGGAGTTTGTGTGGAAGGTTAAGAAGGAAAGCCTATCATTCTGCTTGCTCTCGACCCAAGGTGGTGGCTTCCCTGTTATCTCATCTCTGGAAGTTCGCCCTCTTCCTGATGGAGCTTATGGGACTAGTTTGGATGAATTTGCAAATAAGTCACTAAAGAAACGTTTCAGGATAAATTGTGGTTATTCTGGCAATGGTTCACTAAGGTAATGATATCGCACTTCATGTTAATCTCTTGCACTGTTTTTGATCTACTATATTGTACTTGTTATGTTTGACTGCTTGATGTGCAAGGCAGGTATCCATTTGATTATTATGATCGTGTGTGGGATGTGGATCAGAATTTTTCACCGTCACATTTGACAGCAGGGTTCCAAATTCCAATTCCTCTGAGACTTTCAGGGATCAGGGAGAGCCCTCCTATTGCCATTCTTCAGACAGCAAGGGTTCTGGCAAGAAGAAATATGTTGACTTACAACTTCCCACTTGATAATCTTGGAGACTATTATGTGGTCCTGTATTTTGCGGGCATTATGCCTGTCTCTTCCTCATTTGATGTTCTGATTAATGACAATGTTGTCAGTTCAGATTATAGTGTGAAGCATGCAGAGGCTAGTTCAATTTTCTTTTCGGCGGAGAGCGTTGATTACTTGAATATCACATTCCGGAATGCCAGCTTCTACCCACTAGTGAATGCCATTGAAATATATGAAATTCTTGATATACCCCTGGAATGCTCAGGAACCACAGGTTTCAATAAGTGCTTAATTAATTTATGCGTTTTCTAAGTCTGTGCAACTGCATTGATTCTTAGCCATTCTACTCTTTTACATGATGCAGTTTCCGCACTTCAGGTTATTCAGCAATCAACTGGATTTGACTTTGGATGGGAAGATGATCCATGCTCTCCAACACAATGGAAGCATGTTGGTTGTGATGGAAGCCTTGTTACATCACTGTGAGCTTTGAAATTTCTTTAGATTCAAATATTAGGCTTCTTGATAATTTTGGCAGTCCAATAATAATGTTGTTGCTAATATCCTTAGGGAGCTTTCTGATGTGGACTTGGGAGCAATAACTCCTACATTTGGAGATCTTCTAGACCTTAAAACATTGTATGTCATTTGCTATACAGTTCTGCATTCGGTTTCGGTATTCCTGTTCAATCTTCACAGTTTTGTATGATAGTGTGGAATATGTTTCAGAGATTTGCATAACACATCCCTTGCTGGAGAAATAATGAATTTGGCCAGTCTTCAGCTACTGGAGACCTTGTAATATTTACTCTTCAGTTTCAGATATGTCTTTTATGTTTAGTATTTTTTTTTCTTTAAACTTCTTCTTCACTTATGAATGCATATGATGTGGGACACATACTGCAGGAACCTGAGTTTCAATAAGCTTACATCATTTGGGTCTGATTTTGATACTATGATCAGTCTTCAGATTCTGTAAGTTTGAGCTACCAAATACAATTGGAGAAGTTGACTATAGAAATGGGTTGGTTCTATCATTTTCAAATGCTGATCCCTTTTTTGCACTGAACTAAAACAACATTCATGTCCTAACAATACTCTGTTTTTGATCCTGTAGGATAATACATAATCTGAAGAGTTCTAATCAATATTTTTTTCTTGTAGATATACTTTATTCATTATCAAATGATTTTATTTTTCTTTCCTTTTTACAGTTTATGTTAGAGATTTATATATTGAAAGCTGGTAATTTGATTTGATGTGAACATGAGCTATTAGGGGTGCAATGAGTCAATGTGAGCTAATTATCACCTTGCTTGGGCTTGCCTCATTATGTACTAGGGTTGTTCAAGTTTGGCTCAAGATTGAGCCTAGCCTGACTCAAGTTGATCAGTTTCGTCTCGTATAATCTCTGAGATGAGCTCCTACTTAGAAACAACAGAGCTTTGTTGCAATGTCGCAGCCAGGTCCTTACCCTAGAAATATACCTCTAGATCACATCAAACACAAGGTGCCTTGAGAGGTCACTCGAGAAATCTACTTATCTTGCTAAACTGCGGTAGATTTTTTTGTTTTTCTTATTTCTAAATATTTTTTCAACTGTTTGAGGAAGATGGGAGCCTCTATGGACTGGTTTCTACACAAAAATTTGGGTATCATATCTGTTCATTTTTTGAGTTATCATCTTTTGCTGCTTAAAGATTTTATTGTATTTTCAGTATGTTTAATTACGTGATAATTGTGCAATTTTCTTTATTATTTTATTAAAGGGGGGACATTCTTTATTTTACAAAGCTCAATTAATATGGTAGGTAATCCTATGCATTTTTTTTAACCATGATTTTACAAATAAATTGTTATATAACTTGACATTAGTGTTATATCTTTTTGCATCCTTTCTAGAGCTAGCTTTAGTTCAGTTTTTATAATTGAAAGTTTTCACACAAGAATCTTTTGCAATTGTGGTTTTTTAATAAGTTCATATCATAATTACTATTCGAATATCTATCACTTTGGTGACTGGTCATATGTTGGTAGCTCAACCTTGAGTCAACCATAGTCTAACCGTCTCTACACTCTTTTAGTATGTTGATTCCAAAGCCTAGGTTTGCTTACCAAGAAAACAGGAGAAAGATAAGCAGAAAAACATCTCCTTTCCTGCTCATATTTGTCAGGGCCATGCATGGTTTGCTAGAACATACCACCCTGTCCTGGGCTTACCATACTATATAGGTAGTGAGCCGATACTCGGTATGGGAGTGTACCAAGTGTTGGTATCACAAACCAACCTATACTGACACAATACCAGCATGGCACTGGTATGGGTTCCCAAACCTGTCCTGCAAATCATGCTGGCATGTAAGAAGAAACAAAAAAATTAAAAAAAGAATAGCAGCTATAGTTATGATGTCATATGTGATGCTTGGCTATTAAATCTAGGTGAAGATGATGCTCTTCTCCCCTCCCCCACCTTAGATTTGGCTAGGTAATGAAGAAGAAAAGCTGCCTTGCCAGATTTGTTCAAGGGACATAAGTGCTTGGCTCTAACCTCAGTCTGATCAGCAACACTAGAAGTTTGTTCTCAGCCCAGATCTTTCTGGTACTGGTGGGTTGGGTGATGAGAGAATGGTGAAAGATCTCTATTTTGAGATGGTCTTTTAGGTTGGAGAGGACTCATCGGTTGTGCAAATTCTCCTATTAGCTAATTCTTGATTTCTGAATAGAAAATGGGATTTTAATATGTGAATCCACTCTCTATTTTGAGGACATTCATGATTATTCCATTTTCATCTTCATAAGTGTTAGAGAGGTTTGGGTTAAGAGACAAGAGGGGCTGGTCTTCTGACCTTTTGAAATTAGATGCTTTCCCTTTTGCTAAGAAGGAAGATACGTCCATGGAAGAAACTTTCCTCATAGTGTGATGCAACTTTCTAGATGGAGGGGTGACTAAAGGGGGGGGGCTTCAAAAGTGTTCAGTCAGTCATTTCTTTGATAATAGTTCAATATGATCTTTATTTTCTATTGTTGAAAAAAATCCAAGGATCCTCTACCTTCTAAGTAAAGCAAGTTGCAGGCCTTTAATACATAGCCAAACTCCTTCCTTTCCAAGAAGTATTTTCTCTAGTTGATCAGGCAGAAATCACTTGCGATGTCAGCCTTGACTTTCAAAAAGACATGCATGTTTTGCAAATTTGGCGAAAAAACCATTAGGGCAAGTTCAATTCCAATGTGCAAGTATTAAGGGAGCAAGGAGGGAATGGAGTTCATTAAGATCAAATGTTCTCCCATAGATAGATATTTTTTGTAGTTTGTTGTCTATTATTTTGTTGTGAGGAACATCCAATTTGATGCCCTAATAAGACCTTAGATCTGGATGGCTAGATTTTGATAGGTAACGAATCAAGTTTAGTTTAAAAGGCATGCTCTGAAGCATGGTATGTTGAACCAGCCCGTATTGGCTGGTTCAGCCAGTACCGGACCGGTCCGGTGCTTGACCGGTTCGGTTTCGCAGTGAAAAATAGTTCTGTATAGGCCTGAACTGACCGGTACGAGGGTGGACTAGTACAAGGGTTAACCTGATGGAATCGGACCGGTTTTATCCTGTTCGGTCAGTGCGAACTGGAGTCCTGTGGTATTAAATGCCACAGAAATGCCACTCTATGGCATATAACACGCCGCATGCGCGCTGCACTTTTCTGCGCTGTTGGCCGGTTCGGTACCGGTTCAAATCGGTCCGAACTGATACCGTACCGGTCTGGTAGGCGACTTGTACGCCTACCGGTGCCGGTACGGCATACCTTGCTTTGAAGTAAGATAGCAGGCTATTTCCATGGTGGATAAGTAGGTTTTTGCAAGAGTTAATTTTTAATCTTGAAGCCAACTTGAAATGTGGAGACACAATTTTCTCATAACCAATTGCTCTTCCTTGGGTTTTAAAAAAACAAAAAAGTATCATCCATGAATTGAAGGACAATGATTTTATTGGTTGCCAGAATTGGACCAAATCCAAAAATAAGCCCAAAATCTACCCTGCTGAGACTGTTTTATCCAATGCATTAGCCACTGGATGAAGAGGAAGGGAGAGAGTGTATTACCTTGTTTGAGTCATCTAGGAATGGTGAAAGATTTATGCAGAGATCCAGTCAAGAGTACAACTGATTTGCTAATAGTGAGGCAGTGTTTGTCCATGATCTTCATTTCTTCCAAACTATCTATACCTCAAAAGATCATGAGAAAATATAAATGCATTTCAGTGAAAAGCTTTTTAAAATTCAAGTTTGAGTATGATGCCTTCTCTCTGTGATGCTTTATAGTGGAGTGAACTTGTGTAGGGCTATCAAGCACAAAATAACCCTAAAGTAAGATTTGCTGAGATGGCTAATGAGCTTGGGAAAGAAGTGCTTTGTTCTGGTAGCCAAGACTTTGATAATGATTTGAAGACCTCATGAATGAGGCTAATATGGTGGAAGTCTTTCATATACGAAAAACCCCTTCCTTATTTGGATTATGTTGACAAAGGATTATTTTAATGTACTAAGATTAACACTGTTTTGTTACATCATGTTGAAAGAGCTTCATGATATTCTCGTATATCTTCCCCAAGAAAAGAATTAGAAACTCACAAAGGCGAAGAACCTTTTCACTGCCAAGATAAAAAATATCCACTTCGACTTCTTCCTCCATGAAAATGTGGTCTAAAGGAGAGAGATCCAAGTAGTTTGAAGGATAAAGAACAGACCTTTTAATGGAAAATGTGCATTAAAAGGGGTATTAGAATATCCATAAAAATGTTTTGAATTCCTCTACCATGCCATATAAGGTTCATTAAAGACCAATCCCATAAAAAATCAGTTGTATGGACTATGGAGATAGATTAGTTCACCTTCTATGAAGTAGCTTGTCTTATTGTCCCCTTTAAGCAAATTTATTTGGATTGTTGATTTGAGAGAATTTCTTCCTTCCTAATGGTCTTCAAGCTGTACCTTCAGGGGGAAAATTTTAGCAGGCTTAGGAAGAGACAGACCCTTAATCACATTGAGATAGTGGAATCCTTTTGCCAGGGAGGTATTCATCTTATAGATGAGGTTTGCTGCAAGATTAGGAAAGGTGCACTACAAGAATATAGGATTTTATTGTCAAGTTTTATAGCAGCAAAATAATGTTTATATGGTGGAAAAAGAAAATTGCCTCTAAAAAATTATGTATACCTATAGTGGTACCATAAATTTTCTCTTAAAAATTTTCTATTTATAGTGGCACTATTTTCCACTGCAATTTTTTGTGTCAAAACATTAAAAAATTCATGCTGAAGTTTTAGCAATTGTGGCTACTGGCTATAAAGGCTATTCTCTTTTTTTTTTGCCACAAATCCATCGCAATAAGTATTTAAGTGGCAATTTTATTACTTTTAGTGTGGCTATTTCTTTTGCTGCTAAAAGTCTGTGTTGTTGTAGTAGAGGGACATTTTGGACCACCATTTTTTGAATGTTATTCTAGGTATCATTATACTCTAGCCAAAGTTTTCTAAAGTCATTATTCTTGTACCATTTATTAAAATTTACCCTTATAATTGATGCTTCTGACCTACCTCTAGCTCCTTCTACCTCAACTTGGATACTTCCTTTTTACCACTTTTTTTAGCAGATCCTGTGATACAAGTTCTTGTGAGTTGCATAATCAGCCTTTCTTTCTATATCCGCTCCTTAACTTATTTATTATTTTCTAAAAAGATGTTCAAACGCCTGCTATGTCCTTCATTCTTTGGAAATCAGTAGATCCTTTATCATTTGTTTCATTTCTTTTCTTTTCCATTCTCTCTTTCTCTCTCTCTGTCTTGGATAGAATTATGATGGGAATTGGTAGCACAACCTATTAGAAAGATCTAGGTTTACTTGGAAAACGACACCAAGATTTGAATCCGGAACCTCCTCCCATGTGGAGGGTTGGAACCACTGGGCTATAGTCCAGTTTGTGGTCCTTGATCACTTTTCAAATAACATAGTTTATTAATATATTTTGTCTTTCCTCTTGGTTACTCAAGAACTTTTGTAGCGAGTCTTTTATTAGTCATGAAGTTTCAAATTTCCCCTGAAAATTTACCCTGTTTATATTTCACCACCTTATTTTCGATATCCTTTACCTTCATCCATTTAATTTATACTCTTATTTTTATATAGAAGAGGGCTAAGCTAGTCAGTCAGGCTTTCTCCTGGCATGAGCTTACGAGATATGCATTCCGATCACTTATTCCTTGGCTGATGAACAATATGCTTCTGACACATTTGATCCAGTATTCAAAATAATCGAATACTTCTGGCATGATTGATTTAGTACTGAAAATAGTTGAATACTCATATTTTGCCGCGAAAATCATATTATCCACTGCTTTAACCCTCATTTCCACTTAACTTTCCACCTATAGATATCATATCTTCCTCTAGGATTGGATATAGGAAAAACTTAACTGCATTATAATTAGAAATACTTGAAAATTCTATCAATATGACAGCGCATCTAAAGCTGTAATTATATGATCTATGTCCGCTTCCATATCTTTGAGCAACATTAAAACTAAGAGGTGGAGACCGACATTATTTTTGACAATGGTTTGCTCATGTTCTTAATTCAGGCATGTTATTGGTTACAGCTGGTAAATAGCTTAATAAAAGTGTGGTGAAATTGCAAGTAATGGTCAACTTAAAAATGTGAAATTGGAATGCTGGCAGCTGTCACAATTGCCCATGCTTTGGGTCCTTGTTAACTTTTGGCAAGCTTCTGAGTTATTATATGCTTGAATATGAAGGAGATGGACATTTCTAGTCTTCTTTGTCCTGTATGGGTCCGAAATCTGGGTATGTGCTATTCTTCCATGCCCTTGTGGATTTAAAGATCCAATTTATTCAGTTGCTGTCAACAGGATTGAACACATCAAAGAAGGGTCATATTCTGTATGGAATCATATTTTCTCTTGTAATCAGATCACATACAACACCTTCGTAAAATCCTGGATTTTCCTTTTCTAATGACGATACAATTGTTTGGAAACCTTTAATAATCCAAAAGTCTGGAGCATTTGCAGTTTTGAGTTAGAAACTCAGCAAAAAACTGGAGTTTCATCAAATTTGAGGTGAGATTAGTCAAATTTGTTTTCCCTAGAATGTGTTTATCGTCTTTCAAAATTAAAGGCTTAAAATTCAACCTAGAGAGGGAAAGGTGCTTGAGAACAGCAAGAGTTTGGTTAGTGTTTTGACAATGTCAAGAACTCCTTTTGGTGTGGATCTGAGTTTGATTAATATTTGAGTTGAATCAAATTTTTTAAAATCAAACCAATTGCAGCAAGTTCAAATTTCACTTGCTAAACTCACTGTTTTAGAGAGGGAATCTGCAAGAAATCTGAAAGTTGGTCACTGTTTTTGATTGTTATCAAATTTAAGATTACCTTTCCTTTCTAGACCCATCCGAATCCAGCCCATTTTGATTGTCTTAATGCTTGTCTTATGAAATTAATTTTTCTATACATTATTAGACTGGTTGTCCTGACTTGTCTTTCATTACACTACAGAAAAATTCATCTTTTCCAGCGCTTTTTACAACCTTTGCCGACACTTATAAGCGTCGGCTAAAGTTCCGACGATGCTACTAAAAGCATCGCAAAAGCGTCGGCAATACCGGAGTGGCAAAAATTTTTGCCGACGCTACATGAAAGCGTCAGCAAAAATAGGAATTTGCCGACACTTATAAAGCGTCGGCGAACCTGTTTTTGCCAACGCTACAAGAAAGAACTTTCACCGACGCTTTAAAGCGTCGGCGTAGGCTTGCTGGGCATATGCCACGATGTTTTTTACCGACGTTTAAAAGCGTCGGAATTTGTATTTTTTTTAAAAAAAAATAAAAATACAAAATACATATATTTTGACACACATTATAAAACACACATTATAACAATATGAACAAACCATATAATTTGTCTCATTCTATGTGCAAATATTTTTCATTATTTTTGCATGGAACTATATTTCATAATTTTGTCTCATTTCCATCCCTAGTCATTATGCAAATCTTTTTAGCTTTTCTTTGTAAGTAGTTTATTCAATCTTAGATATTGTGTTTTGCAATCCATGAAGGGACTTGCAAAACAATAGTTTAGAGGGAACAGTTCCAGACAGTTTGGGAAGTTTGAAGGACCTCCACTTATTGTAAGTGTTCTTTTTTTTTAATAACTGAAACTGTGTCATTCTTTTCATTGCATTAGAATTTGTTTTTGTTGCCTAAGGATGATTAAGGTTTGATATTATGCAGAAATCTGGAAAACAATAGACTTCATGGTGTGTTGACTCAGTCCTTGAACAAGCAAACTTTGGAAGTCAGGTTTGATTATTTATATTTCACACCTTGCTGTTTGGTATAAGATGTTAGCCATCTTTATACAATCTTTCTTCCCTTCAGAACATCAGGGAATTTGTGCCTTTCCTTCTCGCCTTCTACATGCAATGGCCTTTCAGACCGCCCTTCAATTCAGACTCCACAATTCACGGTTGTTAACGTGAAGAAAACTTATGGTCGCAACCACAAAGCAATAATAATAGGTGCTGTGGGAGGCATTTTTTGTGCACTCCTACTTATTGCAGTTGCTATGGTCATTTACAGGAGGCGTAAACAAGGAAATGATGTGACATTACAAACATGTATGCATAATCCTATTTGCAGTAGGTAATCTGCATGAAATTAACAATGCATCTGATTCAATTTTGCCAATCTTGATTGTAATGCACAGCAAGAGAGATACAGAAATGGAATGCAGCCAGTGTATTCACATATAAAGAGATTAAGGTTGCAACAAACAATTTTAAAGATGTTATAGGCAGCGGGGGCTTTGGCTCTATCTACCTTGGAAAGCTTCTTGACGGCAAGTTAGTAGCTGTTAAAGTACGCTCTGACAAAACACAACTTGGTGCTGATTCATTTATCAATGAGGTTTGTACTTACAAAAGTAAAAATATAATGTGCATATCCTATCATTAATGATCATGTTTAACTAAACCCTTAATAAGTAATTTCCCTCCACCAATGATCAATATTGTCTTTTGTTTGCTCAAATAGATGCCATGATGTAATAAGAGAAAGGGGATAATGGGATATAGTGGCCTAGTACCCAGGCCATGCATCGCCCTTGTACCTTTATATTCTATCTTCTTCCTTCATTTAGCTTAAATTTGTTCGTTCTCTATTTTTTAAATTGTTTCACGTATGTCTCATTTATTATAGGCCTCTAGTCACAATAAGATAATCAGAAGACTTGATTACCTTATGCCGATGCATAATGCAAGACATAAGGCTTACTCAGAATATTAACATTGCTTGATAGATTATTTTCTAAATCAAGTGCTAACAGCCCTATTATACCAAAGATATTATATAATTACAAAATATTATTTTGTGCGTGTAAGTTATAGATGGATAGAGAGAGAGAGAGGGAATTTTGATGCAAAACTGATATCTAACTAGGAAATTAGTCAGTGCTCTTTATCTGATTGATTTGAATCAAGACTTTAATTTAGAAACTGATTATCAATTTGGTAGATTGAAATGAGATTGCAAAAATTAGGTTATTGTTTGCATCAAGGACTGAGGTTTTGATTGGTCTTGGCTGTACCTTCTATCCCCAGTTGGACGTGTCTGAGTCCTTGGATGCATATAGGACCCTCCTTCTTCTTGGAAGAAGGACACAACACCCAATACCAGGCCTGATGCGATCTAAAGGGCCTTTTTTGTGGTGGTGGCATTTTTGTGGGGAGAGGAGGAAAGAGGAATGATGAAAGATAGACAGGAGCTTTCCTAAAGTTGAAACTCTAATAAACAAAAACATCTAGGAAAAAATTAATAAGTGGCATAAGTGCCAGTACCAACACCATAAACCATTCATGGAACTTAAAACCTCACTTAATGCTGTAAGTAGTATCTAAGCAAACTCTAAGCATGACCACCAACAAACCTATGCTCTGATTCCATGTTAACTAACCAACTCCAAAAGCTTAAACTAATAATAAAATGGAGAAAATATATATCAGACTTAACAAGAACTACTTAACCAAAGTGCAGTGTTTCATGGGCATCCATCAAGTAATAAATACAACTATCATTGTAGGTTGTCATTTTGCAAATGATAAGGGATCTTACGTATCCTATCAATGTTAGATATCTCATTGTTATGTTCTTGTTTTTTGATGAGTGAGAAATCCAATAGTTTTATTAAAATTCTGTCAATATTTGGCAAGAATCAAATCCAAATATTCATTTACAGATTTTGTCCTATTCCTATCCTTTTGGAAACGTTAATATTCTTCCATAATGAAAGATAATATTATTTCTTAAAATTACTCAATTTGGGTTTCTATGTGACCACATATATGTATATACACAAAAACTACATTAAATAACAATTGTCATGACACTAAGACTTTCTTAAGAAATTATGGGTAATTAGTCTACTTAAAAATAAGTTTCCAAATCATGGTCTGCCGTACCATACCGAACCGGGCGGTATGGGGCGTACCGTACTGGTTCGGTACCGGTATACGGTACGGGGATGTACCAACACTTGGTACGCCGAACGGGCCTCGTACCATACTGTACCGACACAGTGATAGCATGGAACCGGTACATGGCCAGGTATCATGACTCCGAATTTCACTCCAACAAAATCCTCAAAGGAACCAACCTAAAAGTTGCATAAAGTAGGAATTGGACAAAAAGACATCAATGAC
This sequence comes from Phoenix dactylifera, assembly GCF_051530095.1. Classification (NCBI taxonomy): domain Eukaryota; kingdom Viridiplantae; phylum Streptophyta; class Magnoliopsida; order Arecales; family Arecaceae; genus Phoenix; species Phoenix dactylifera. The sequence goes on along the minus strand of NC_143193.1, from coordinate 30,969,228 downwards.
AACCTCTAATACCATGTATTTCGTTAAGAAAAAAAAAATCCTATGTGGAGACCTCCAAATGTATATTCTATCTTGCCCATGAGATCTTTTTCTGAATGTCTCAGCAAGCCATCCCTTGAAACTGAGCCCCTCCTTGATGCCTTTGAGCTGAGCCCTGATCACTTGTTTGAGAAAACAGCAACCGCGGCTTCATAGTCTTCCTTTCTACTCGTGGAACTTTCCTGTCAAGGATCTCCAAATTCTCTCAAGGTGGTCAAATATACATTCTATTTTCAAATGCCATCAAATTGTCATACTCCTCCACCCCCCCCCCCCCCCCCCCCTCTCCCAACACAGTGCTCTCCCTGCCTTTTTTTTCCCTTTCGAATTGTTTGACACTGTATTTACAAGTCCTGCTTTGTCATGTCAACACTTGCTCAGTTATTTCCTGAGAAACAAAAATGCATGTTGAATTTAAGATGTCTCTAACCCAGATTTTTTTTGTGTATTTGCATGTTCCGGTACATTTTGTAGGAAACCTTGTTCTGTTCCTGTCCTAAAACTTCTGGACAAGCATCTTCTTATGTGCTTTCTGTAATCAGTTCTAAACTCATAATTTCTTTTATGCTTGGAATGAACAACATGGAATACTAGTCTTTCATATAATATTTTTTATGCATCTCACTAAATTAACTTAGGGTTGCTATTAGTGATCAGTCATGATCTGGTTCTGCAGGTGCATCTTTTGTCCCAAGTTCGGCATCAGAATCTTGTCTCTTTGGAGGGATTTTGCCAGGAATCAAAGCAGCAAATCCTAGTATATGAATACCTACCTGGTGGATCCTTGGCTGATAATTTATATGGTATGCAGTAATGGTCAATTTTTTCAAGTTCCACATATTATATCAGTGATGTATTCCTTTGTAACTTCATTTGATTTAGATAAAGTATTAATTTTAGGTTCGAACAGTAAAAGGGCAACACTAAATTGGGCTCGTAGGCTGAAGATTGCTGTTGATGCTGCGAAAGGTTCACATCCTCCTCTATCAGTCTATTCAAATATTACAAAGAGATTAATTAACTTCCTTCAAATTCATGATATTGTAACTTTTCCTCACACAGCATCCTTTAGCTTGTCATGTTTAAAATGAGTGGCTGATGATATTTTACACAATAACATCATATTGCTTTTGGTCTATGCTTTTTGAAAGATTAAGTACATAAATCAGACTATATAGTATATACTGTATTGCAAACAATCGGACCTTGTTCCAGCTATCTTGGGTTAGATTTGTGAACCAAATATTCTTGTCAAGGCCAAGAAACCATACTGATACAATTTAATTTAAAGCTAATAGATATGATCTCCAACACAAATATATATTCCCATTTTATATGTATTGGAAAGAATTCTAACCATGTGATATGCTAACTAAAACTTTGCTTGCCTTGTTAATCCTACATAGAAGAGCAAAATGATGTACAATGAACATCATCATTTGCATACTATATGCCTACAAAGTGATATTACAGAATATTGTAATGAAGAAAATGGTGCATAATGATTTAACCTTGTACCACCAGAAATTGGCTGTTGAAAAGAAAAATTTTCTGAAAAAAGAACTTTTGAAGATCATTGACAGCTTCAAATGTGAAGGAAGAGAGCAATATATTGTAATTATCCAATGAAAATACTCAACTATTTTGAAGGCCAATGAAAGAGGACAAGCTACATGTCGAAAGTGATCATCTTGAAGGCTAATCTCTGGATGACAAACTCCAAAATAAGTATCAATAAGATTATCTTGGTAGATACAACTGCATAAATTCTCAAGGATCTTTAAAGGATCAAATTGATATTAAAGAAGAAGTTGAGGTCTACAAGTTTAACGGAATGATTTATCAAGGTCTCGAGAAATTTGTTAGGAGTTAAACCATTAAAGTAAGAGGAATTTCATGAATGTTTTCCCCTTTTTCCATGCATCTATATAGCCGAGGAAATTGATTTTAAAGAAGGTCCAAAAATCCAAGAAATGCCCAAAATGATGGACCTTGGGTAGAATTAGCTTGTGATGCTTTGACCATTCGTAATGGATTTTTTGATTTGCGAATAGTGATCTTGAATGTCAAATGTCGACTATAGTAGTGTCAAATTACTAATTTCCTCTATTGCAATATCGAATGATCATACATCTAGTTTAGTAGCACCAATTGCTAGTCTTGATCAATTCAAAGGCGTTAGTTAGAGCCAAGGAACCTAAATAATACCTTCCGGCTAATCTTTCTTTGATCAGATCCTGGGTTATTATGAATGATATTAGAGTGGACCTAGCTCATGGCCATATGAACCAAGAGACACTGCAGCAAGGTCCATTTGAATTGACCATGGGTTAATCGTAGTGTTTGGATTAGATTTATGGTACCTGGGATTGGATTTGAATGGATTTGGATTCTTAGGTTGGTGAGGATGTCAGAGCTTAAATGGATGGAATATGTGAGGACCTATGTAGGCGGTCCCACATCGGCTAAGCAATTGGTAGATCCTAGGCATTTATATAGAGCCAAAGAACCTAAATAATACCTTCTAGCTAGCCCTTTTAGGTGAGGTCCTAGGTTGTTACAAGTGTAGCATGGTTTGAAGCAAGATCGATAGCATCAGAATCAATACATATGCCGGTAGGCCGGCTGTATGGGACAGTACCATGTTGTGCCATTCCAACACATACTAATAAAAACCAAATCGGTGAGGGAGGGGGAGAGGGAGGAGAGAGAGGAAAAGAGAGGGGAAATGGAGAGGGAGAGGGAGGGAGGGAGGGAGAGAGAGGAAAGGGTGGTGGAGAGAGATAGAGGCGACCGGAGGAAGAGAGAGAGGGCTTTCGAAGCCCTCTCCTCTGCGATGCCGGAAGTTGCTGATTTCACTAAAAAAAATTCAAAAAAAGAGTCCGAATCCCCTATTTTGTTTCAAAGTAGAGGCTCCTTCCTTGTTCCGGCACTGCAAAGCAAAGAGGGCTTTAAAAAACCCTCTCTCTCTCCCTCCACCTCTCTCTCTCTCTCCCCACCGCCCTCTCTCTCCCTCCTTTCCTCCCTCTTCCTCTCTCTTCTCTCTTTTTTCTTCTCTTCTCTCTCTCTCTCTCCCCCTCCCTCACTAGTTTCTCAAACTTAGGGGCAGAACTATGCCAGTCCACCCCCAATATACCTTGGTACGCCCCGAACCAAGCGGTTTGGGATGGTACTGCTGACTTTGGTTTGAAGTACTGTACCATGCTAGTGTGTACTAGTTGTATAGGGAATAAATGATATGGATACGTTTCTTGGTGTTGTATTGTAGTTACACATGGTAATACATCTAGCTTTTGCAATGCTAGCACCAACAACCATATTGTGCATTGTTATGGTATGATATTGTCTAGTTTGTACTGCACCAATTTGGATGTGATGGTAAGGTATTAGTGTGGGAACTAGTTACCTAGACTTCAAACCTTGTAATTATACTCTTGTACTTCCTTTTATGCATTGAATTTAGTGACATCAAGGGTGAATGCATTTATATGATGCCAACTCCATGCTATATCTTATATTGCCAACTTTATAGTTGCAAGTGAAGAACCTGCTGTGGATTTCAGATGACACTCCAATCACCCTTGAGGATCATAGGTGCTGACTTGGATCAAGAATTTTGAGTTCTAAGAGCAAAATCTTAGGGTGTTTACTCTTGTAGGGTCTTTTGGTAATCTTACATATAGTTTACTCTTAAATGAGAACTTCTAAGCCATTTCAGTTGGTCGTTTCACTACATAGTTGAAAATCTATAATAGTCATATGCTCTCAGACTAGTTTTCCTTTGTTATTCTATTAGCACTGTCTTGAAATGCTTAAAATACATGTTTATGCAACATTGCTTTGCACCATCATTACCTTCACTTAGTTTGAAGGGGTTGATTATGAAGAATTCACAAGAGACGGACAGTGCATATTTGACCTTTTAACATAGAAAAATTAGTGAATAAAACTATACTTCCATGTAATGTACCCTTGTTATTTCACTCTTGACAACCTTTTCTTTGACAGTTTCAACTGATTTCTCGATGCGAGAAATAGCAAATTAAATCCACTTTGCAATTCAATAAACTTTTGGAATAAATTCGTTATAAAGCTTGGACATCTAACTCATGCTAGTACCAAACTAATGTAAATCATTAAATAATTCGCAAAATATTTTGCATTAGAGCAAGAGAAGTGATATGTGAAGTCCACCAGAAGGGAATATCTGAATAAAATTCTTAAAATTTGTTTCTCAATATGAGTCCATATTTAAAGAGACTAAAATTACTAGGGCAACTACTGAAGTGCTCGAAGGATCTTGCTTACCAATAATGGCCCAAAATCACTTCCATAACAATTCGACTCTAGAAAGGACTTCAAATTAAATCAAGACTTTGACCGTTATTAACTTTTCTAACATGACATAACCTGGAACTTGTTGGAAGGGCCATTGAACAACTAATTTGAGAACTTACATCTCTCTGATGTATATCACAAGAATCTAAAATATGATAAAAATACAGAAAACTAATTTTCTCAGTACAATACTAAGAATTAAAGGGCTCTGGAATATTATCTGTGGGAGGGAATGAGGTTACTTTAGAAACAAGAAAATTAGTGGAAGCCTTCTTTGTTGGTATACTCTCTCAAATTCGCTTCGAGGTTTTCATAAATAGGCCACTAAATGCCAAATTACAATGAAGCCTGAGAACCACAAGGGTGAGAGTCAGTGCCACTCCTAGTATGGAACCATTCGTGCAAGGTGTTTGTTGGACTGGTAAAGGATGAAGGTGAGACTCCTTAACAATTGGCCTGATGGTAACTGGTTCCAAGTGAAGTAAAGGAATGATGATAAGACAATTATTGCATCAGAGGCCTAACCTCACGAGGGTAATTAGAAGTTTACAGAATACCTCAAGATCTGTAAATAATTTAGGGAAGACTAGTAGAATTGAGCATGTAATTAATTGATGCAAAGTTTTCCAGTCATTAGAGAATCTTAGATGGACTAACAACCTTAGCAAACAGACTAATAGTTGCATCATAAGTATTCTTATATGTCTGCTTTATGATGCCTAGAGGCTAGACAGGTCTTCCTATATATATTGCTTGTCCAGGAGCCAGCAATATAGGGATGAGAGGTGCTCCATAGAAGTTGACAGGAGAATTCTTTGCTTAGCTTGGTGCTACTTAAAGCAAAGAAGAGGCATTGATAGACTTGGAGGTTTCCGAACGTCAATATAACAGAAGTCATCTAGATAGCTAGAATACTTCTTATAAAACAAGGATGTAAGATGACAAACCATATTAACCCATTAACAGGATGATATAGAGGACATTCATCTATGGGATATATATTTACACATGCTATGTAGGTGACCATAAGACTAATTGGCCACAAAATTAGCAAGAAGATGCTCGCTAGATTTGACTGCATATCTAAGTGGGCCTACTAAAGATTAAAGAAAAGATTTCTACGATTAAATAATGATCTAAAACTCCACATCACCCCCTGCACACACAAATTTATTAAGAAAAGGACAAGGGGAAATGAAGTTCAAAATGTGGACCATGGGAAGTAAATAAATGAGTCCAAAATAACAGCAAGAACTAAGAAGATTGGAGCACAGAGAAAAGTTGAAGATTCAACAAGGCTGTAAACCAACCATACAATGAATTAAAAGCCCCATAAAGTCAGTGAAGAACACTTATGAGCTTAGGAAGATATTAATAGGTTCAATCAAGCTCTATGTGTGTGTGTGGGAGAGAGAGAGAACCTCTAACACATTGAGGTCAATTAATGCCTAATAGTGGGAATCAAGGTTTGCCATCTCGGTACTAGACCCCATACCTGTACCAACCTATTACAGTGTTGGTATGCCCAGTTCAGCGTACTGGCATGGTATGGTACAGTCAATATGCATCAGTATCGACCAGTATGGCAAACTTTGGTGGAAATATAAATTATGACTTCTATAGACCAGCAAAAATGGAAATTAGCCCTCGTTGATAAAAAAAAGAGATAGGCCAGCACAATCAAATAGCAATGGTCATAATGATATTAATGTTCAAAATCTTCAATTTCGTAACTCCATTGCTATTTTCATCATGGTAGAAAGCTCCTAACTCTTACCATCTGTTGAGTGTTCAACCATGGGAACAGAGTGAAAGTTAGGATCTAGCGAATCTGTATGTCAACCTATTTTGATAGTATTAGATGGTTGGGAAAGAAGCAAGATCAGAAGCAAAGTTGTGCACTTTTGTAGCCTTCCAGTGAGTGAAATTTGTTCATAACATGATGACAATCAGCTGAACCAATGGAAAAGACTCTTGTATAAGAAGGTAAATGAACCCAGATCTCAACAACTTCAAGACGTGTGGGAGCATTAATGGCAATCCAATGAAGTATGAACAGTGTAGGTGATAGGCTCGTGTTAGCGACCATTGGAGTATTCCTTCTTAGGGGAAGATGCAACTATCATAGTCGACAATGGCAAAAGATCAGCTAACGGCTGGACCATGAAGATTGCTATTCAAAGTTATATATGAGGGTGTACGGTTGCTCCAATGCATAGATTTTGATGAGTATTTGTTAGATTGTTGCAAAGTTTCTACCAAATTTTCTAATTTTAGGGGCAACAACCAAATGTGTGTAACAAGCTTCACCAAACCATCCCAAACCATCTATTTTGGGTAGTGCCAAACTAAACTAGAGTTGAACAGAGACGGTTCCTGGTTTCATTTTAGGTTGGATACAAAACTAGTCAAAATTGAGCAGAACCTCCTGGTTTCGCTATGTTCAGGGTATTTTTCACCAATTCTACCTAGTTCAACGAACATAACCCTTGATCCACCCTCCCTTCTCTCCCGATCTAATCTTCTGATGTTTCTTCCATTCCACCTTTCTCCCAAACCCTCCTTTCTCTCCTCACCTCTCTTGTTAGCATCCCTCATATGCCATGAAAATTTCGAAATAATTTTCAGATTGCAGCGGAAAAACATATGCGGGATCCGTTCATCGCATGAACGTGTTTTAAAACCTTTCGTTTATAGATAGATTAGAATTAAATTATTTTAAACCATTTTAAAATCATTAAGAAGATCAAATCTTCACCTTATGCGGGTAGATGGTCTCCGCAAATCTGATTTACGTGGTATTTGATCAAGGTTCAGTGGAAGCCGCACACATGTCTGGCCTCTACGGGTATCCACACGAAGTAATGAGTCGATCGAAGCCTTTGGATCTCCCCGGGGTGCTAGCTCCCTTGCAGAGAAGGCTATTGATGGCTGAAGTCCTCTCCTTTGAATCAACCTTTGATTGGCTTGAGAGGAGGTAGAAGAAAGAGGGATCTAGGAAGAAGAAAACAAGGCTCTTCGCAGCCTTTTCTTTTTCTCCGCGTAGGAACCAAGGAAAGAGATGAATGAGGGCCACGCCACAATCTTTTTCTTCCCTTCTCTCTTGTGGATGAAAGGAGGAATAGGAGGGGAGTCTTGCTGCCGTGAAGCACCAGAAAATGGCATGAATAGAAGGGCCAAAACCCCTCTCCTTTTAATGCCATAATAGATAAGGATGAGCTCCTACTTTTTAGGAGCTCATCATTATCATTTTATTTTCCAAGAGAGGAGGGGCGTAGCCCCTCCTTTTCATCTCATGCAAGCAAGGGAGGGGCGTGGGCCCCTTCCTCTTCTCCCTTCTATTCTCACACCCCACTTAATCATATTAAGTGGGGTGGGTTTAGCCACATTCATAGGGACTCAATCCTTTTCTAAAAAGGATTAGATGAACCCAATTCAATTCCTCCAAATTCTAATCCAATTAGGATTTAATTAAACCATGACTCTATTGAACTCTTCGATCCTAATCCAATTAGGAGTCATTTAATTAATTAGATTAAAATTAAAATTAATTAGGACTTGAGAAAATCTTAATTTAATCAGGACTTGTTCAAATTTCAGCCCTAAGACAATTAGGACTTTAGAAATCCTATTCCAAGTAGGACTCTAATTTAATTTGAAATCCTAATCCAATTAGGACTTCATGAATCCCACTCCAAGTAGGATTTATAATCAAGTTCAATTAATTAAATTCAATTAATTAAATTAAATTGCAATCCGATTGCAATTGTTCCTTCTTCCAACCACTAACTCTTAGCGGGTTATCCATTTATCAATCTAATTGATTATTTGTGATTCCTAATCACATTCAACCATCGGATCGGTTAATACCTCTAATGTGTGTGACCCCATAGGTTCTATTCTGATTGGTAGTAAGATATATTGCGGTCTCTATCACAATATCATTGAAAACTTCTTTCAATGGGTTGAAACAATTTCAACTCAACTCATCAGGGATTATCGACCATCAAGATGATCCCTGTGAGTCTCACCATCCACCAGTGACACCTAGCAGTATGTAGTGGCCACCCAGCAGAATAGAATGATGAACCTCTACGTGCAGTTATCGTATGATACAGTCCTTCTATCGTGGATCCCTATAGACCGGAGGTCATGGATAATCCGTCAAACCCCGTCGTCTGTCATATGTCTAGATTTATTCGACTTGAGTTCGAGAGTGGAAAACTCTTTCTCTACTTTATATTACTGCCCTGGCCAAGGTCTTAGAACTCAATCTAATAAATCACATTGGATCACTCCTCTTCTATCAAGGTCGATAGATTCCATGTAAGTGCATACCCTACTCCTACAGTGAACCTACTACAGCCAATCTACACAACAAGGATCCATATGACTAGAGACCATGTATATGTGCAATTGATAGTCAACTTTAAAGACCATGCAATAGCACGTATCTAGTAGGATAGTGATTACGGGTATCGATCCACAGGGATTGGGGTATAGTTGTTTTCTTAAAAATAAAAATATTTAAAAGGAAGAGTTTGTGAAGAAAATTAAACTAAGGAATTTAATAAAAAAATGCAATTAAAATGATATTAGTTTGAGGGAACCTAGGGCAAGAAATTCACCACTAACATCGGAACAAGGGTTATTTGTATTTTAACTTATTCTTGGATTAATATGCAAATTGGCTACAAGCCTAATAAGCATTTAAATAGAAATTCACAAAAGTAATTTGGGAATAATCCATCTTCAGTTAGCATGAAATGTCTATCCTAAACTAATGTGGCAGGACACTGCATCTTCCCTAAGCAAGGACTATCTTATATTTACTTAGTGATCATGAAGAACAGTTGTATAAACGTCATATTTAAAATCACAGAAATTAAATATGAGATGAAATAAGATATCCATTGAAAACAATAAGTTCATACAACCCCAAGAATATAAAATAAAATATAAAACCCATGTCCCTTTGTTAGGGTTGCATCTGGCCCTAGAGATCAGCCTTCCATGGAGTCATGGGCGACAGCAGCAGTGGCACAGCAGCGGGCTCCCATTTCTTCCTTCTCTTCCTCCCTTCCCTGAATCTCTCCTTCCTTCTCTAGCATTTTATTTTTTTATTTTCCTTCCCGTGGGAAGTTCTTCCCACTATATCCAAAAAAACTCTCTTTCCTTTCACTTCTGTGGGAACTCCCTCCCAAAAGAGAGATGGTTCCAAGGAAGAGAAGAACTCTTCCTTTTATAGCTTTCACCAGCCCCCTCTCCTCCTCCTCTCTCCTTCTTTCTTCTATGGCTGATCCGAATGGAGGATAAGCTCGTGGAGACCTTATCTCTTCCGTGAATGATGGGAGATGTTGCCGCATCTGATCTGGTTGTTGGAGTAAATCCTGTTGATGTGAATCCAAGGAATGAAGGAGCCGAGCTTCTTCAACATGTGGGAGGTTCCTTGAATGCGGCTGGGAGAAGTGGATGATGCCGCTGGGAGATTTCCATGAATCGCGGATGGGAGCTTCTAGTCCGTGAGTTCGGGAGGATGAGGATGAGTTCGGTGGGTGATGAAGATGAACTCCTGGATTTATTTCGCTGAGGGAAGATCTCGGAAGATCATGCGGAGGATTTGGTTCTGTTTCTTAACAGAGCCCTGTCTGCTGGAACTAGGTGCTTGGGAGGAGCTTGGCACTTATCTGTGGGAATGGAAGTGGTTGTGGCTACGGCTGAGAGGTGATGCCAGAAGAATCGGGAAGATAAGGAACTTGGCTTTGTTCCGAAATAGGGGATTTGATGCGAGGCTGGATTCGTGAGCTGAGAAGAAGTCGGGATAAGCTTGGGAACTAGCGGAAGATGGGATGCTCATCCGGCTGGGAGGAGATTTTTGGATGATGTAGACGAAATTTGGGATCAATGGCTTTGTTTTTGAAGCTAAAACAGGGGATGCAGAAGCTAAGAATGTGGGATAAGGATGCAAGTTAAGATTGAAGGAAGGCTGAGATCCGATCTTTGGGATGCTGCCGATGGTTGGATGCGGCTGGGAGGAAATCCGGATGGGGTCTGGATTTGGTTGAGATGGGGCTTGGGAGATGAACACGGAACAGGGAATAAGCTTGAACGTTGTTGAGAGCTTATCCGTGGAGATGGAAACGCTAGAGATGGAGACGTGAGAGGATCTCGGCCTGCTGGGTGGAAGCATTCAGTTGGGAACGGGCTAGTTGCAGATGGGAGATTCGGCGAAGAAGATGAGGCTGAATCTATAATCGGCTGGGAGCGTGAACAGAGGAGATGAGCTGGGGCTTTGATCTTTATCCATGGATGTGGGAAGGGATAAGGATGAGAAGAGATGGAGTCGATCCGGAAGTTGGGAGGAAGGAACTCGGGATGAGCGTGATTCGGAATGGGATACGGCTGGGAGCGCATGGGAGCTGTCTGTGAAGAAAGGGAATGGTTGGATAGTTGGGATCTCTATTCTTCCGTGGCGGATGCAGGGGATTGGAGTTTATCCGGGTTGTATTTGGACGTGGAGATCACATGGGATCCGGTTTTGGGATATGGATTAACGGGATGAAGGCTGGGATTCATCACAGGTGGAAGCGGTTCTAGTCTTTGGAAATGGGAGGGAAGGAATGACGTGGAGGAAGATGGTGTTCTTTGTTCCAACTCATGGAAAAAACAATGGGTTTGAGAGGAGTTGGGTGATGCAAGATGAATGGCTGAGATGGGATGAGGCTTTGGGATCCGTGCAACTAAGATAGTATGCTTTGAGATCCGAGAAACAAATAATTGAAGGGATTTTATTGTTTTTGAGATTAAAATTGGATCATGTGGAAAAAGAGTTGGAACGAGTGGAAAGAAATTTAGGTGAACATGTGAAGAGTCAGGAATTAATGGGAAGCACTGGGTTTTGGAGAAGAGTTCTTGGAGTCGACTCTGGAGGATGTGAAATTGTGAAATGATGCAGTGTAGTTTAGGCTTTACCTAATTAAGCGTGACTCGACCTGCATACATTAAGCTTAATTAGTAAATAAATAAGTAAAACTCGAATTATCTTTAATAATTTATTAAAATGCAATGATGAAGGTAACACATTTTTTAGTTGAATTTACAAAATATGTGAATTAAAATAATGATAAGTGTTATGAATAAGATATTAATTTATGCATTATTTAGCACTTATCAGCAGTCAAACTACAATAGCCTCACTGTGAATAGCCGAAGCACCGCAGGTCAAAGGACCAATCACACTACTGCAACATCAAGCAAGTCACTGACGAGTGGATAGACATCCAAATGACTTCTTGTCTTGGTCACGCTCAGTACCCTTGTTCTCTAACAAGCACCTGCACTATTACTTCAGTGTCTCCACACCGTGGACTCGAGTCTCGTCCATCCATAGGAAAAGTAATGTGTGCACTGATCTCATCGGATCGATCATCGTCCTCGTGATGATCCATCGATCAGGAGCGTTTAGAAATTAATCACTAATGATACATGGCTCAAATTCTCAACTCTTTACAGCTTCAGAGGCGGCGATATACTCAGCTTCCATGGTAGAATCAGCAATGATCGGTTGTTTGGAACTCTTCCAATTTACCGTACCACTATTGCACAAGAACACATATTCAGATGTAGACTTTCTATCATCAATATCAGTCATAAAGTCTGAATTTGTGTATCCTTCTACCTTTAACTCTGATGCTCCCCCAAAGACCAAGAACAAATCTTTAGTTCTTTTTAAGTACTTAAGAATGTTCTTCACAGCTGTCCAGTGCTCTTCGCCTGGATTCGACTGATATCTGTTGGGAACCCGCCCATGCCGCTGATATTTCAAACAAAAATCAGATGGCAGCGGAAAGGGGGGCATGTGCGGGATCAACGTTCATCGCATGAACGTTGTTTCGAGACCTTTCGTAATTAGGTAAGAATTAAAACTTTTAAAACTATTAGGAAGATCAAATCTTCACCTTGCGCGGGTAGATGATCACCGCAAATCTGAATTCGTGGTTTTTGGAAGAGGGTTCGCTTGAAGCCGTTCAAACGTCCGGCCTCTACGGGTATCCACACGAAGTAGAGGACCGATCAAATCTTTCTTGTCTTCCCGGGGTGCTAGCTCCCTTACAAAGACTTCTTTTGATGGCTGATCTCCTCTCTTTCAATCAACCCTTGATTGTGCTTGAGAGGAGGAAGAAGAAGGATGAAGATGAGGAAGAAGAAAGAACCCCACGCAGCCTTCTTTTGTTCCTTGCGTTGGATGAAGGAAGGGAAGGGGAGGAGGCCGCCAACACTTGGAGATCCTTTTCCCTTGCTTGCGGCTGAACTAAGAGAGGAGAGGGGCTGGTGGCGGCAGCAAGAGGGGGAAGAGAGCACACCTAGGGCGCCGGCCCTTGGTCCCTTTTTTATAAGCATCAAGGGCTCCTACAAGTTAGGAGCCCTTGACAACCTTCTTTCTTTGGAGCGCCGGCCCCTTCTCTCTTCTTGTCGCCCTAACCAATTGGAGAGGGGCTGATGCCCCTCTTACTTGGTTAGCCTAATCCTCTTCCAAAGAGGATTAGGTGCCTCTCTCATGGTTTAATCCTAATTAGATTAGGATTAGCCAATTTTGGGTTCAATCTATGCTAGTCCTAATCCAATTAGGACTTGAATGAACCATGACTCAATTGAACTCTTCAATCCTAATCCAATTAGGAGTCATGTCGACTCATTAGATTAATAATTAATTTAGACTTAAGGAATCCTAATCCAATTAGGATTTGTTTAATTTTAGTCCTAATCCAATTAGGACTCTATTTGAATCCGAAGTCCTAATCCAATTAGGATTTCTAGGAATCCTACTCCAAGTAGGAATCCAATTTTAATTCAAAATTCCTAATCTCATTAGGATTGTAGGAATCCTATTCCAAGTAGGAATTCCAGTCCTACTCCAACTAGGATTTCCAGTCCTAATCCAATTAGGACTCTAGGAATCCTACCCGAAGTAGGACTCTTGTTTCAAGTCCAATTAATTAATTCCCTTGGTTCCTTCTTCAACTTCTTATCAATCAAATTGATTACTTGTGATTCTTAATCACGATTTCAACCATCGGATCGGTCAATACTTCTAGTGTGTGTAACCCCATAGGTTCTATTCTGACTGGTAGTGAGATATATTGTGATCTCTATCTCAATATCATTGAAAACTCCTTTCAATGGGTTGGAACGATTCCAACTCAACTCATTAGGGTTTATCGATCATCAAGATAATCCCTATGAGTCCCACCATCCACCAGTGACACCTAGCAGCATGTAGTGGCTACCCAGCAGAATGGAATGATGAACCTCTAGGTGCAGTTAACATGTGATACAGTCCTACTATCGTGGATCCCTACAGGACGGAGGTCATGGACAACTCGTCAAACCCCATCGTCTGTCATATGTCAAGATTTATTCGACTCGAGTTCGATAGTGGAAAACTCTTTCTCCACTTTATATTACTGCCCTGGCCAAGGTCTTATAACTCAGTCTAACAAATCACATAGGATCACTCCTCTTCTATCAAGGTCGATAGATTCCTTGTAGGTGCATACCCTACTCCTACAGTGAACCTACTGCAGCCAATCTACACTGTATGGACCCATATGGCTAGAGACCATGTATGTGTGCAGTCAAACTACAGTAACCTCACTGTGAGTAGCCGAAGCACCGCAGGTCAAAGGACCAGTCACACTACTGCAACATCAAGCAAGTCACTGACGAGTGGATAGACATCCAAGTGACTTCTTGTCTTGGTCACGCTCAGTACCCTTGTTCTCTAACAAGCACCTGCACTATCACTTCAGTGTCCCTACACTGTGGACTCAAGTCTCGTCCATCCAGAAGGAAAGTGATCTGTGCACTGATCGGATCGATCACCGTCCTCGTGATGATCCATTGATCAGGAGCATTTAGAAATTAATCACTAATGATACATGGCTCAAATTCTCAACTCTTGAGAATATGTATCATCATCTTATTAATTTCTTGGACGATTCATAGACACATAAACAATATGAATGAAAAAGATGCCTTTTATTTATTCAATAATAAATAGTCAAGTACAAAATTATGTCCCTAGAATCAACAATGTGTCAGCCAAATTGGCTTCTAGGGCATACATCTAACAATCTCCCACTTGCACTAAAGCCAATTGGTCATATATCTTAGGCCCATCTTCTCAAGGTGGGCTTCAGTCTTTTGCTGACTCAGCTGCTTAGTGAACGGGTCTGCCACGTTATCCACGGAGTCTACTCTCTGCACCTCTACATCATAGTCGCGTATGAAATGGAAGCGCCGCTCTATGTGCTTGGATTTTTGATGAGACCATGGCTCCATAGCTTGTGCTATGGTGCCAATGTTATCGCAGTAAAGTGTTATGGCATCTAATGACATTACACCTAACTCTGCAATTAACTTTTAGTCAGAAGGTTTCCACTGCACCCTTAGATACGGCTTAACATTCAGCTTCTAAGGTAGAATCTATAATAATCGGTTGTTTGGAACTCTTCCAATTTACTGAACCACAATTGCACATATTCTGATGTAGACTTTCTATCATCAATATGTGTGCATCCTTCTACCTTCAACTCTGATCTTCTCCCAAAGACCAAGAACATGTCCTTAGTTCTTCTCAAGTACTTAAGACTGTTCTTTCACAGCTGTCTAGTGTTCTTCACCTGGATTCGACTGATATCTGCTTGTGACACTCACAGCAAGAGCTATATCAGGTCGTGTACACAGCATGGCATACATGAGGCTTCCTATTGCCGATGCATAGGGAATCTTGCTCATGCGTTGAATCTCTTCAGATGTGTTGGGGCACATCTTCTTGGAGAGATGAATTCCATGCCTAACGGGTAAGAGACCCCTCTTGGAGTTTTCCATGCTGAACCTCTTCAGCACCTCCTCTATGTACATTTTCTGTGACAGGCCAAGCATCCTTTTGGATCTATCTCTATAGACCTTTATTCCCAAAATATAGGATGCTTCCCCAAGGTCTTTCATGGAGAATTCTTTTGACAACCAGACCTTAACCGAGGTTAGCATGGGAATATCATTCCCTATCAGGAGAATGTCATCTACGTACAGTACGAGGAAAACGACAGCACTCCCACTAACCTTTTTGTAAACACACGGTTCCTCTTCGTTTTTGATGAAATCAAACGTTTTGATTGCGTCATCGAAACGAGTGTTCCAACTCCGAGATGCTTGCTTTAGTCCATAGATGGACCTTTGCAGCTTGCAGACCTTGTGATCTCCATCACTGGAAGTGAAACCCAAAGGCTGTTCCATATAGATATCTTCATCAAGATATCCATTCAGGAAAGCAATTTTCACATCCATCTGCCAAATTTCATAATCATGAAATGCTGCAATGGCAAGCAATGTTCGGATGGATTTTAGCATGGCTACAGGTGAAAGGTCTCCTGATAGTCAATGCCTTCGCGCTGACTATACCCTTTCGCCACAAGCCTTGCCTTATAGGTCTCTACCTCTCCATCCGAACCTATCTTCCTTTTGTAGATCCATTTGCATCCAATAGGTACAATACCTTCTGGTGGGTCTACTAAGGTCCAGACTTGGTTGGAACGCATGGAGTCTAACTCTGACTTCATTGCTTCCAGCCATTTCTCGGAATCGATATCAGATATCGCCTCGTTGTAGGTTTTGGGATCCTGTATGTGATCCCTATCTCCCACTAGGAACATTTCCTTGGTATCCTCTTCTAGTATACCTAAGTATCTATCGGGAGGATGGGAGACCCTACTAGATCTACGAGGTGGTCGAGGGACATCGTGTACTGGCTCTGTATGAATGGGTTCAATAGGATCCATGACTCGTTGCTTTTCAGAGACTTTCTCTTCAAGCTCAATTTTCCTCCCACTGCCTCTATCAAGGATAAACTGATTTTCCAAGAAGATGGCATGACGGCTCACAAACACATTGTGATCCTCTGAGACGTAAAAATTGTATCCTAATGACTCTTTAGGATATCCTATAAAACGAGCACTTATGGTCCTAGCCTCTAACTTGTCCGCCTGTAGTCTCTTGACGTGGGCCGGACATCCCCAAATCTTGAGATGACCCAGACTTGGTTTCTTACCATGCCATATCTCATACGGTGTGGTAGGAACGGATTTAGAGGGAACTCTATTCAATAAATAAATCGCTGTGAGTAAGGCATCTCCCCAAAGGAACATAGGTAAATCAGTGAAGCTCATCATGGACCTGACCATGTCCAACAGGGTCCGATTCCTCCTCTCTGACACCCCGTTGAGTTGAGGTGTACCCGGAGGTGTCCATTGTGAGACTATGCCGTTTTCTTTGAGATAGTCCCGGAATTCCCCACTAAGGTATTCTCCTCCTCGATCTGATCGAAGAGCCTTAAGAGGTTTTCCAGTTTGTTTTTCTACTTCATTCTTGAACTCTTTGAACTTTTCAAGACTCAGACTTGTGTCTCATAAGATACACATACCCATACCGTGAATAATCATCGGTAAAGGTAATGAAGTAAGAATAACGTCCCCTGGCTAGCACATCGAATGGGCCACATACATCTGTATGTACTAGGGTAAGTATTTCAGTGGTCCTCTCCCCATGTCCTACAAAGGGCAGTCTAGCCATTTTTCCTTGAAGACAGGACTCGCAAACTGGGTATGACTCGGAAGTCAATGAGCCTAAAAGCCCATCTTTATCCATTTTGTTCATTCTGTCCTCTCCAATATGGCCAAGCCTGAGGTGCCACAAATATCTTTGGTTTATCTCATCTCTGGATCTTTTGGATCCTTTGGCACTCACATCTTGCTCGGTAACATTCACAGATACATCCATATGTAAATGATAGAGACTGTCAATCATGAAACCACGTGCGACTATTTTATTTCTCAAATGAATAGAACAGCAGTCTTTGTCAAATGTAAAAACATGACCTTCCTGTGCTAGACATGAAACAGAAATCAAATTTCTGCTAGCAACAGGTACATAATAGCAGTCTCTAAGTATTAAACTAGATCCAGACGGTAGTCGCAGATGGTAGGTGCCCACAGCCACAGCAGCAACTTTTGCCCCGTTGCCAACCCTAAGGGTTACCGCACCTTCCGCCAGCCTTCTACTTTCCTTTAGACCCTGCATGGTAGTGCACAGATGAGCACTAGAACCAGAATCTATAACCCAACTAGAAGTAGAAGAAACCGTTAGATTAGTTTCAATTATGAGCAAGTCTATACCTTCTGAAGGTGTGTCACCTTTCTTGTTCTTCAGGCTCTCGAGGTATGAAGGACAGTTTCTCTTCCAGTGGCCTTCGACATTGCAGTGGAAATATTTTCCTTTGTCGTTAGCCTTTTTCTTTTGAACTTCCTTCTTTGGCTTCTTGTCTTTCTTCTGCTTCTTAGCAGGCTTCTTTTTCTTCCAAGTAGACTTTCTCTTGGAACCAGAAGTCAACTCAGCAGCAAGGACATTGCCCCTTGAACCTTTCAAGGCTCCCTCAGCAGTTACCAACATGTTGATTAGTTCAGTCTTAGTGCATTCAATCTTATTCATGTGGTAGTTTACTATAAACTGACCAAATGAATCAGGAAGTGACTGTAGGATCAAATCCACTTGTAATTCCTTGTGCATGTCCATACCGAGCTTCTCAAGCTCCTCTAGGTCCTTGATCATGGTCAGACCGTGATCATGGACAGACTGCCCCTCGCGCATCTTCGCTTTGAAAAGCCTCTTGGACACTTCAAAACGAGCTGTGCGACTCTGCTCACCATACAACTCTTGCAGGTGTGCCAGTATGTCCCTAGCAGTCTTTATATTTTCATGCTGGCATTGGAGTTCATTAGACATGGATGCCATCATATAGCATTTCACTCTAATGTCATCATCCAACCACTTTTTATGCATCTCACGCTGAACATCAGTAGGACGTGTTGGTAGTGTGGGGATGTCTGAATCGAGTATGTAGCCTATTTTCTCACAGTCCAAAACAATTTTGAGATTTCTAAGCCAGTCTTTATAATTGGTTCCGGTCAGTCGGTTGGTCTCAAGAATACGGGTCAAAGGGTTTGAAGCCGACATTGTATCTACAGAGAGTAAAGATTCTAGTTAGATTTTTGTACTTGATCCTAATCTGTTCTAAGGTCTTTTAGAACAAATGTAACTCCCACTATTTTCTCGAATTCCTCACACTCCCCTGGTAGGAAAACGGAAATCCCACACGACTAGGGTTTCTAGTGGGTACTGCGGTCCCACCGATTTACATGCCACCTTACCTAACAGTTATTGGTGACACATAGATGAATGAGTGTACAACTCTTGTACAATGCTTCTCAAGCATGTTGCAGTGTAACTTGGTCTCTAAGCCATGAAGACCTCACCTAACAGTTATTGGTCCCATTTCTTAGTTAAGTCAGACCCACCGTATAACCGTAGGAATAAAGTCGTCATTGGGTCCTCACCTAACAGTTATTGGTGCCCAACCCCACCTTTACCCTACAACATCTCATGTCTATAGAGAGGTCCAGCCCTCCGATGCAACTTGACCACTGTGTCCAGCCGAGACAAATCAACATCAGAAAGGCCTTAGCAGCTCTACTACAGTGGAAGACCTATTGACTTAATATTGGTTAATCAGGTCTTAGTGTTTGCAACTTGAGCCCTTCATAAGAGGTAATCGAACAATTGGCCAGGTAAGCAGGTGGGAGGCTCCCCTTACTCAGAGAGTAAGGTCCTAATTAAGTAACCACCTTTCATGCTTTCCTAGACACCAATTAGATCAATTAATCTAATATGACTTGCTCATGTCGGTTCACTCTCGACTTGATTGAGGAGGTTTTGATTTAGGTCTCAATTGGGTTTGCTACATCACATGTAAACCTATCTACCCGACTCGCATTTACATCACATGCAAACGGCACATCACAGGCAGTTATAATCGCAGCATCAAATTAAAGCTAAACTTTAACTAGGTGATGATCATGGATTCTAATTAGGTCGTATTACAAGCACATGCACATCAATCGATCAAGTGGTCTTCAACTCTTGAATTGGTTCCAAGCCTCCTTGATTCGATCCTTGATCAACCCTTGATCCCATCGCCATCAACCGCTTGGATCACCTTTCATCTCATGCTTTTGCTTCAGCTTGATCGTTGATGTACATCACATCACAGAAATACAACCAGATGTAAAATAAAAATAAAAATAAATTACATCTCCTTTTAGGAGGCACGCAGGCCTCTCAAAACATCAAATAAGATGCATGCAAGCATCTGAAAAATTACATGACATCGCAGATCACATCGCAGGTCATTACATTTGATACCAAAAGGGGTTGAATCCTATGATCATCACCGTATGCAACAATTATAATTTTCAGATCTGAAAACTAACTGATTATATCATGACATAGGTCGCTGATCATGCTAATCATGATTCTAAACTTTGTAATCCCATTAACAATGCAATTAGAATCATCTTTTTATCACATAAAAATCAGCATGTAAAAAATCAGCACCCCTGAAAAATCTGCATGCAGAATTTTTCAGCATGCATGATCAATCAATTTTCAGATCTAATAAGCCTTTAGATATTTAATTCTTACCTTAATCTACGAAGCCTAGGCTCTGATACCACTGTTGGGAACCCGCCCATGCCGCTGATATTTCAAACAAAAATCAGATGGCAGCGGAAAGGGGGGCATGTGCGGGATCAACGTTCATCGCATGAACGTTGTTTCGAGACCTTTCGTAATTAGGTAAGAATTAAAACTTTTAAAACTATTAGGAAGATCAAATCTTCACCTTGCGCGGGTAGATGATCACCGCAAATCTGAATTCGTGGTTTTTGGAAGAGGGTTCGCTTGAAGCCGTTCAAACGTCCGGCCTCTACGGGTATCCACACGAAGTAGAGGACCGATCAAATCTTTCTTGTCTTCCCGGGGTGCTAGCTCCCTTACAAAGACTTCTTTTGATGGCTGATCTCCTCTCTTTCAATCAACCCTTGATTGTGCTTGAGAGGAGGAAGAAGAAGGATGAAGATGAGGAAGAAGAAAGAACCCCACGCAGCCTTCTTTTGTTCCTTGCGTTGGATGAAGGAAGGGAAGGGGAGGAGGCCGCCAACACTTGGAGATCCTTTTCCCTTGCTTGCGGCTGAACTAAGAGAGGAGAGGGGCTGGTGGCGGCAGCAAGAGGGGGAAGAGAGCACACCTAGGGCGCCGGCCCTTGGTCCCTTTTTTATAAGCATCAAGGGCTCCTACAAGTTAGGAGCCCTTGACAACCTTCTTTCTTTGGAGCGCCGGCCCCTTCTCTCTTCTTGTCGCCCTAACCAATTGGAGAGGGGCTGATGCCCCTCTTACTTGGTTAGCCTAATCCTCTTCCAAAGAGGATTAGGTGCCTCTCTCATGGTTTAATCCTAATCTAATTAGGATTAGCCAATTTTGGGTTCAATCTATGCTAGTCCTAATCCAATTAGGACTTGAATGAACCATGACTCAATTGAACTCTTCAATCCTAATCCAATTAGGAGTCATGTTGACTCATTAGATTAATAATTAATTTAGACTTAAGGAATCCTAATCCAATTAGGATTTGTTTAATTTTAGTCCTAATCCAATTAGGACTCTATTTGAATCCGAAGTCCTAATCCAATTAGGATTTCTAGGAATCCTACTCCAAGTAGGAATCCAATTTTAATTCAAAATTCCTAATCTCATTAGGATTGTAGGAATCCTATTCCAAGTAGGAATTCCAGTCCTACTCCAACTAGGATTCCCAGTCCTAATCCAATTAGGACTCTAGGAATCCTACCCGAAGTAGGACTCTTGTTTCAAGTCCAATTAATTAATTCCCTTGGTTCCTTCTTCAACTTCTTATCAATCAAATTGATTACTTGTGATTCTTAATCACGATTTCAACCATCGGATCGGTCAATACTTCTAGTGTGTGTGACCCCATAGGTTCTATTCTGACTGGTAGTGAGATATATTGTGATCTCTATCTCAATATCATTGAAAACTCCTTTCAATGGGTTGGAACGATTCCAACTCAACTCATTAGGGTTTATCGATCATCAAGATAATCCCTATGAGTCCCACCATCCACCAGTGACACCTAGCAGCATGTAGTGGCTACCCAGCAGAATGGAATGATGAACCTCTAGGTGCAGTTAACATGTGATACAGTCCTACTATCGTGGATCCCTACAGGACGGAGGTCATGGACAACTCGTCAAACCCCATCGTCTGTCATATGTCAAGATTTATTCGACTCGAGTTCGATAGTGGAAAACTTTCTCCACTTTATATTACTGCCCTGGCCAAGGTCTTAGAACTCAGTCTAACAAATCACATAGGATCACTCCTCTTCTATCAAGGTCGATAGATTCCTTGTAGGTGCATACCCTACTCCTACAGTGAACCTACTGCAGCCAATCTACACTGCATGGACCCATATGGCTAGAGACCATGTATGTGTGCAGTCAAACTACAGTAACCTCACTGTGAGTAGCCGAAGCACCGCAGGTCAAAGGACCAGTCACACTACTGCAACATCAAGCAAGTCACTGACGAGTGGATAGACATCCAAGTGACTTCTTGTCTTGGTCACGCTCAGTACCCTTGTTCTCTAACAAGCACCTGCACTATCACTTCAGTGTCCCTACACTGTGGACTCAAGTCTCGTCCATCCAGAAGGAAAGTGATCTGTGCACTGATCGGATCGATCACCGTCCTCGTGATGATCCATTGATCAGGAGCATTTAGAAATTAATCACTAATGATACATGGCTCAAATTCTCAACTCTTGAGAATATGTATCATCATCTTATTAATTTCTTGGACGATTCATAGACACATAAACAATATGAATGAAAAAGATGCCTTTTATTTATTCAATAATAAATAGTCAAGTACAAAATTATGTCCCTAAAATCAACAATGTGTCAGCCAAATTGGCTTCTAGGGCATACATCTAACAATATCTGCTAGTGACACTCACAGCAAGGGCTATATCAGGTCGTGTACACAGCATGACATACATGAGGCTCCCTATTGCAGAAGCATAAGGGATCCTGCTCATGCATTGAATCTCTTCAGATGTGTTGGGGCACATTTTCTTGGAGAGATGAATCCCATGCCTAAGGGGTAATAGACCCCTTTTGGAGTTTTCCATGCTGAACCTTTTCAGCACCTCCTTTATGTACATCTTCTGTGATAGGCCAAGCAACCTCTTAGATCTATCTCTATAGACCTTAATCCCCAAAATGTAGGATGCTTCCCCAAGGTCTTTCATGGAGAACTCTTTTGACAACTAGACCTTGACCGAGGTGAGCATGGGAACATCATTCCCAATCAAGAGGATGTCATCCACGTACAGTACGAGGAACACAATAGCACTCCTACTAACCTTCTTGTAAACACACGGTTCCTCTTCGTTCTTGATGAAATCAAACGATTTGATCGCATCATTGAAACGAGTGTTCTAACTCCGAGATGTTTGCTTTAGTCCATAGATGGACCTTTGCAGCTTCCAGACCTTGTGATCTCCATCACTGGAAGTGAAACCCAAAGGCTGCTCCATATAGATATCTTTATCAAGATATCCATTTAGGAAAATAGTTTTCACATCCATCTGCCATATTTCATAATCATGAAATGCTGCAATGCAAGCAATGTTCGAATGGATTTTAGTATGGCTACAGGTGAAAAGGTCTCCTGATAGTCAATACTTTCGCGCTGACTATACCCTTTCGCCACTAGCCTTGCCTTATAGGTCTCTACCTTTCCATCCGAACCTATCTTCCTTCTATAGATCCATTTGCATCCAATAGGTACTATACCTTCTGGTGGATCTACTAAGGTCCAGACTTGGTTGGAATACATGGAGTCTATCTCTGACTTCATGGCTTCCAGCCATTTCTCGGAATCGATATCAGATATCGTCTCATTGTAGGTATTGGGATCCTGTATATGTTCCCTATGTCCCATGAGGAACATTTCCTCGATGTCCTCTACTAGTATACCTAAGTATCTATCGGAAGGATGGAAGACCCTACTAGATCTACGAGGTGAAGGAGGTATTATGTATACTGGCTCTATGTGAATAGGTTCTATAGGATCCACGTTGCTTTTCAGAGACTTTCTCTTCAAGCTCAATTTTCCTCCCACTGCCTCTATTAAGGATAAACTGTTTTTTCAGGAAGACGGCATGTCGGCTCACAAACACATTGTGATCCTTTGAGACGTAAAAATTTATCCTAATGACTCTTTAGGATATCCAATGAAACGAGCACTTATGGTCCTAGGCTCTAACTTATCTGCCTGTTGTCGTTTGACGTGGGCCGGACATCCCCAAATCTTAAGATGACCAAGACTCGGCTTCTTACCATGCCATATCTCATACGGTATGGTAGGAACAGATTTAGAGGGAACTCTATTCAATAAGTAAATTGCGGATAATAAGGTATCTCCCCAAAGAAACATAGGTAGATTAGTGAAGCTCATCATGGATCGGACCATATCCAATAGAGTCCGATTCCTCCTTTCTGACACCCCGTTGAGTTGAGGTGTACCTGGAGGCGTCCATTGTGAGACTATGCCATTCTCCTCGAGATAGTCCCGGAATTCTCCATTAAGGTATTCTCCTCCTCGATCTGATCGAAGAACCTTAAGGGTTTTTTCGGTCTTTTTTTCTACTTCATTTCTGAACTCTTTGAATGTTTCAAAAAACTCAGATTTGTATCTCATAAGATACACATACCCATATCGTGAATAGTCATCGGTAAAGGTAATGAAGTACGAATAACGACCCCTGGCTGACACATCAAATGGGCCACATACATCAGTGTATACCAGAGTAAGTATTTCAGTGGTCCTCTCCCCATGTCCTACAAAAGGTAATCTAGCCATTTTTTCTTGAAGATAGGATTCACAAACTGGATATGACTCGGAAGTCAATGGGCCGAGAAGTCCATCTTTCTCCATTTTGTTCATTCTGTCCTCTCTAATATGGCCAAGCCTAAGGTGCTACAAATACTTCTAGTTTATCTCATCTCTGGATCTTTTAGATCCTATGGCACTCACAACTTGCTCATACACATTCACAGACACATCAACATGCAAGTGATAGAGACTGTCAATCATGAAACCACATGCAACTAATTTATTTCTGAAATAAATAGAACAGCAGTCTTTGTCAAATGTCAAAATATGACCATCCTGTGCTAAACATGAAACATAAATCAAATTCCTGCTAGCAGCAGGGACATAATAATAGTCTCTAAGCAATAAACTAAAACCAGACGGTAGTCGCAGAGGATAGGTGCCCACAGCTACAGCAGCAACTCTTGCCCTGTTGCCAACCCGAAGGGTCACTGCACCTTCCGCCAGCCTCCTACTTTCCTTTAGACCCTGCATAGTAGTACACAAATGAGCACTAGAACCAGAATCTATAACCCAATTAGAAGTAGAAGAAACCGTAAGGTTAGTTTCAATTACGAGCAAGTCTAACATACCTTCAGAAGGTGTGTCTGCCTTTTTGTTCTTCAGGCTCTCGAGGTATGAAGGGTAGTTCCTTTTTCGATGGCCGTCGACGTTGCAGTGGAAACATTTTTCCTTGTCATTAGCCTTTTTCTTGTGAACTTCCTTCTTAGGCTTCTTGTCTTTCTTCTGCTTCTTTACAGGCTTCTTTTTCTTCTAAGTAGACTTTCTTTTGGAACCAGAAGTCAGCTCAGCAGTCAGAACAGAACCCTTTGAACCTTTCAAGGCTCCCTCAGCAGTTACCAACATATTCAGTAGTTCAGTTTTTGTGCATTCAATTTTATTCATATGGTAGTTTACTATAAACTGACCAAATGAATCAAGAAGGGATTGCAGGATCAAATCTATCTGCAGTTCCTTATGCATGGTCATACCGAGCTTCTCAAACTCCTGTAGGTCCTTGATCATAGTCAAACAGTGATCGTGGACAGACTGCCCCTCGCGCATTTTTGCCTTGAAGAGCCTCTTGGATACTTCAAAGCGTGCAGTGCGGCTTTGCTCACCATACAACTCTTGTAGGTGAGCGAGTATTTTCCTAGCAGTCTTCATATTCTCATGCTGGCATTGAAGTTCATTAGTTATGGATGCCATGATGTAGCACTTGACCCTGATGTCATCATCTGCCCACTTTTGATGCGTCTTATGCTGATCATCAGTAGGACGTGCTGGTAACCTGGGGATATCACTCTCGAGTATATACCCTAGTTTCTCACAATTCAGAACAATTTTCAGGTTTCTAAGCCACTCTTTGTAATTAGTTTCAGTCAGTCGGTTGGTCTCAAGGATACGGGTCAAAGGGTTTGAAGCTGACATTGTGATCTGTAGAGAGTAAAGATTCTAGTTAGACTTTATACTTGAACTCTATTTGTTTTAGGGTCTTTTAAAACAAATGGACTCCCACTATTTTCTCGAATCCCTCATACTCCCCTGATGAAGAAACGAAAACCCTACGCGACTAGGGTTTCTAGTGGGTAATAACCCTTCATGAACCTTTCATTTTTCGAGTCAAGCTTCGCAGCCATCCCTGCTTGCGTTTTCGGTGAAGTTTTCCACTTCGTTCAGTTACGGGGGGTTGGAACTCACTGTGCCCGCGCCCGAAACCCGAAAGATAGATTTGACTCTGATGCACCTGCGACCGGTGAGAAACCTATCTACGTGGAGTGCCTTCATCCTCTGTTCTGCTATCAGATTTAATTGCTCAAACCTGCCCCTTGCTTTTCCATTCTGCTTTCGGTCTCACCGATTTACATGCCGCCTCACCTAATAGTTATTGATAACATATAAATAGATGAGTGTACAACTCTTGTACAATGCTTCTCAAGCAAATTGCAGTGGTACTTTGTCTCTAAGTCATGAAGACCTCACCTAACAGTTATTGGCCCCATTACTTAGTTAAGTCAGACCCACCGTATAACCGCAAAAATAAAGTCGTCATTGGGTCCTCACCTAACAGTTATTGGTGCCCAACCCCATCTTTACCCCACAACATCTCATGTCTAAAAGAGAGGTCCAGTCCCCCGATGCAACTTGCCTACTGTGTCCAGCCGAGACAAATCAACACCAGAAAGACCTTAGCAGCTCTACTACGGTGGAAGACCTATGGACTTAATATTGCATAATCATGTCTTAGTGTTTGCAACTTAAGTTCTTCATAAGAGGTAATCGAACAATTGGCCAGGTAAGCAGGAGGAAGGCTCCCCTTACTCGGAGAGTAAGGTCCTAATTAAGTAACCACCTTTTAGGCTTGCCTAGATACCAATTAGATCAATTAATGTAATATGACTAACTCATGTTGGTTCACTCTCAACTGATTAGGGAGGTTTATAATTAGGTCTCAATTGATCGCGTATTCACATCTCATGCAAATATAAGTCTACCCGCATAGACATAAGCAGTAAATATCCAAGCATTTATCAAAATAAAATTAAATGGTGATGATCATGGATCCAGGATGGGGTCATTTTACAAGCACATGCACATCAATTGGTTTGATCGTCTTCAACTCTTGACTCGATCTTGATCCTCTAGGTCCATTTGTGATCAACTCCTTGATCCATCTTCAATCAACCCTTGATCTCGATCCGCGCATATTGAGCTTGTTGATGTACATATCGATCAACCATCGACGTGCAGCACACATCATAGATTACATCCCAGATTGCTTTAAAAATTAAATAAAAATAAAAATAAAATTACAACCCTTTTTCATGAGACACGCAGGTCTCTAATACATGAATTTAAGATGCACGCAGGCATCTGAAAATTAAAATTACATGCATCACAGAACATCGCAGAATATTTCAGCATATTCAAAGGGTCCATCCATGATCATCACCATACGCATCACATGCATAAAAATTATTTTCAAATCTGTAATTTAATTGATTATTTCATCTCATGACTTGCTGATTATGCAAGATTTGATTCTAAACATTTGTAATCACATTATCAAAGCATTAGAATCATTAATCTAAGCATCCATTCATTAGTATGCAGAATAATCAGCAAGCTGAAAATTCTGCATACATAAATTTCAGCAAGCATAATTCCTTAAATTTCAGATCTAAAATGCCTTGAAAAATTTAATTCTAATCTTAATCTACATAACCATGGCTCTGATACCACTGTTAGCATCCCTCATATACCTGAAAATTTCGAAATAATTTTCAGATTGCAGCGAAAAAATATATGTGGGATCCGTTCATCAAATGAACGTGTTTTAAAACCTTTCATTTGTAGATAGATTAGAATTAAATTATCTTAAACCATTTTAAAATCATTAAGAAGATCAGATCTTCACCTTGTGCGGGTAGATGGTCTCCGCAAATCTGATTTACGTGGTATTTGATCAAGGCTCAGTGGAAGCCGCACATGCGTCCGGCCTCTACGGGTATCCACACGAAGTAATGAGTCGATCGAAGCCTTTGGATCTCCCCGGGGTGCTAGCTCCCTTGCAGAGAAGGCTATTGATGGCTGAAGTCCTCTCCTTTCAATCAACGTTTGATTGGCTTGAGAGGAGGTAGAAGAAAGAGGGATCTAGGAAGAAGAAAACAAAGCTCTTCGTAGCCTTTTCTTTTTCTCCGCATAGGAACCAAGGAAAGAGATGAATGAGGGCCACGCCACAATCTTTTTCTTCCCTTCTCTCTTGCGGATGAAAGGAGGAATAGGAGGGGAGTCTTGCTGCCGTGAAGCACCAGAAAATAGCATGAATAGAAGGGCCAAAACCCCTCTCCTTTTAATGCCATAATAGATAAGGATGAGCTCCTACTTTTTAGGAGCTCATCATTATCATTTTATTTTCCAAGAGAGGAGGGGCGTAGCCCCTCCTTTTCATCTCACGCAAACAAGGGAGGGGCGTGGGCCCCTCCCTCTTCTCCCTTCTATTCTCACGCCCCACTTAATCATATTAAGTGGGGTGGGTTTAGCCACATTCATAGGGACTCAATCTTTTTCTAAAAAGGATTAGATGAACCCAATTCAATTCCTCCAAATTCTAATCCAATTAGGATTTAATTGAACCATGACTCTATTGAACTCTTCAATCCTAATCCAATTAGGAGTCATTTAATTAATTAGATTAAAATTAAAATTAATTAGGACTTGAGAAAATCCTAATTTAATCAGGACTTATTCAAATTTCAGCCCTAAGACAATTAGGACTTTAGAAATTCTATTCCAAGTAGGACTCTAATTTAATTTGAAATCCTAATCCAATTAGGACTTCATGAATCCCACTCCAAGTAGGACTTATGATCAAGTCCAATTAATTAAATCCAATTAATTAAATTAAATTGCAATCCGATTGCAATTGTTCCTTCTTCCAACCACTAACTCTTAGCGGGTTATCCATTTATCAATCTAATTGATTATTTATGATTCCTAATCACATTCAACCATCGGATCGGTCAATACCTCTAATGTGTGTGACCCCATAGGTTCTATTCTGACTGGTAGTGAGATATATTACGATCTCTATCACAATATCATTGAAAACTCCTTTCAATGGGTTGAAACAATTTCAACTCAACTCACCAGGGATTATCGACTATCAAGATGATCCCTGTGAGTCTCACCATCCACCAGTGATACCTAGCAGTATGTAGTGGCCACCCAGCAGAATAGAATGATGAACCTCTAGGTGCAGTTATCGTATGATACAGTCCTTCTATCGTGGATCCCTACAGACCGGAGGTCATGGATAACTCGTCAAACCTTGTCGTCTGTCATATGTCTAAATTTATTCGACTTGAGTTCGAGAGTGGAAAACTCTTTCTCCACTTTATATTACTGCCCTGGCCAAGGTCTTAGAACTCAGTCTAATAAATCACATAGGATCACTTCTCTTCTATAAAGGTCGATAGATTCCATGTAAGTGCATACCCTACTCCTACAGTGAACCTACTGCAGCCAATCTACACAACAAGGACCCATATGACTAGAGACCATGTATATGTGCAGTCAAACTACAATAGCCTCACTGTGAATAGCCGAAGCACCGCAGGTCAAAGGACCAGTCACACTACTGCAACATCAAGCAAGTCACTGACGAGTGGATAGACATCCAAGTGACTTCTTGTCTTGGTCACGCTCAGTACCCTTGTTCTCTAACAAGCACCTGCACTATCACTTCAGTGTCCCTACACCTTGAACTCGAGTCTCGTCCATCCATAAGAAAAGCGATCTGTGCACTGATCGGATCGATCACCGTCCTCGTGATGATCCATTGATCAGGAGCATTTAGAAATTAATCATCAATGATACATGCCTCAAATTCTTAACTCTTGAGAATATGTATCATCATCTTATTAATTCCTTGGACGATTCATAGACACATAAACAATATGAATGAAAAGATGCCCATTTATTATTCAATAATAATAAAGTCAAGTACAAATTTATGTTCCAGAATTAATAATGTGTCCGCCAGATTGGCTTCTAGGGCATACATCTAACATCTCTCTCTTCCATGAGTGACCAACTGGCAAACTATGATGGTGATGATGGACCAAAGTGGGCTTAGGATTTGGGATTTCTCTTTTCTCCTCTCTCTCTCTCTCTGTCTGTAGTTGATCTCCCTTAACTGCTTGATGTCAATGTTTCCTGCTGATCAACCTCGCTGGCTCCACTATATCTACTCCACTATATCTACCACCACCTCAGGTACACTGTACCTCCCTCCCTCCCTCCCTTGCCCCCTCATTTTTCTATAAATTTGGAAATGGCACCTTATTGGCATATTATGTGTTGGTATAGTGCGGTCTTGTATTGACCCTGTTCCTGATTGATATAGCACCTAGGACCAATTTTGCAGACCTTGGTTTGTACATTTGCAATGTTTGTTATTCTCATGTACTAAGCAAAATCATATGCAAATATGTAAAAAGATACAACCTACAAGGCGCTACACCAATAAATTTTCTGATATTTATTCAAGATTTTGAATTTTTCTTAGATATAATGAATCGCACCATAAACAATGGTTGACAAGTTTGCCCACATGATAAGTTGAATTGCAAGCTAGTCTACCTGATCTGACTCATTCAATTTGCTGTGTGGTGGTTCGGTTCATCTTTAATCTTGTGGGCCTTTATGAAAGTTTTTCATGCACAAGTTCCCTAATGTTCTAAGAGAGGAGGGAGAGATAAAGAGGGTGAGGGGGGGATAGAGATAGCCGGAGAGAGACGGGGGAGAGAGGGGAGGAGACAAAAGAGGGGAGTACATGTCATTGGCCTCATCGTCAATGTCGTCATCAGCTTTAGTGGTGAAAAGCCGAAAATCCTAGTGGCTAGGACCTTGACCTCACAAAGGATCATAACTCATATATGAGAGGCTCATGCAAGGTGATTGCAATCAAGCAAGAACCACGTTGCAGGGGTTTAAAGATAATTGGGTAGTTTGGCCCTCGAGCTAAGTCAACCCACTGAAAAACAAGCAAAACTGGGTGGTTCCCCTTAGCTTGGAGTGGTTCGAGCTGGCTCACATCAAGTCCCAAACTGAAATGTTGAATTAAACTATTTGCGCACTTTAGTTCTTTATGCCCCAAACCGGGTGGTTTGGATCAGTTTGGAGACATTGGTTTTAGGTCTTATAACTCGACACCATTATACAAGAGGATTTCATACTAAAAAATGTTCATTCTGATATAACACTAAAGAAACGTCTTGTGTTTCTATTTTTCCAAACTTTAGTTGCAAGTCTTACCGCATGCTAGAAGCTTTACCAAGTTAAATTGTAGATTTATTTTACAATATAAATTACTGCTAGCAGCCCATATTGCATTGGTATTTTCACATTCTATTATTTATTTTACAAAATAGGAGCTTCTCCACTGTTGTCTCCCTCTCCCTCCCTCTCTCTCTCTTTTCCTTTTTTCCCTTTTCTCTCTCCCCCTTCCTCCATCTCTCTCTCTCTCTCTCTGCCGCCCTCTCCCGCTCTCTCCCTCCGTTCTTCCGTCTCTCTCTCTTTTCCTCACCTTCTCTCTCTCCCACTTCGTTGCTGGTTTTGCTTTCTTAGTTCACGCTGGAATAGCATGGCACAAAATTGTACGCTGCCATACCACTGGTGTACTGGTGTGGATGTCGGTTCCGGTACTGTGAACCTTGCAGCCAAATATTGCTATTAGGTTTACTTTATAAAGATAGATTGGCTGGTAAGCTAGAAATAAGAAGAAAAAAAAATAGAAGTTCATAGGAGAATCCATAGTCCAAGCCTTGAAGATTTGTATCATATCAATGACTGGCTGATATAGTATTATCCTTGATAGGGGTGGTACACCTCAATATGCCCAGGTACAACTGAGCAAAAATGAAAAAGAAAAATGTACATCGAGTGATAGGGGTCAATACGCCTCTACTTAGGTGGTGATATGAGTTAATATGGCTGATAAGACAAGATATGGGCCCAGTTCCGATGATGTCTGTCCATAACAGCCAGTACAAGGCTGGTGAGCATGAGATTTCAACCCTTGCTCTTAAGCTGCCTGCTAGAAATTTTGCATTACTTTTAATGCATTTTAATACAGCTTAGTGGTTTGTGTAAGGTTGTTTTTGGGGCGTATGAAAGAACTTACAATGCATATGATACTGTCAGTTCTGAATCTCATTTTTCTTGTAAAAGGACTGGACTATCTACACAACGGGAACAATCCACGTATTATCCACCGTGATGTTAAGTGCAGCAACATCCTCTTAGACTCGGAGATGAATGCAAAAGTTGGTGACTTTGGCCTCTCCAAGCAGGTGCTTCGGGCAGATGCAACCCATGTGACTACTGCTGTCAAGGGCACTGCTGGTTACCTTGACCCTGAGTATGTCTTACGTTTCCTGTTATTTTTTGATTTCTCTTTCTGATTTAAATTTTTAAAATCCTCCCTGTTACTTCTGCTTTACAGATATTATGCCACCCAGCAATTGACTGAGAAAAGTGATGTCTACAGCTTTGGTGTTGTTTTATTAGAGTTGATTTGTGGTCGAGAACCTTTGAGTCATGCTGGCTCTCCAGATTCTTACAGTCTAGTGTTATGGGTACTCTCTGCACTTTGACTTTCCTGTCAAGCACTATTGCACTTTATGTGAATCAACCTATCTTCAGTCTTCTTTTTCACATATTAAGACTTACACTCAATCTCACAAACTAAGAATAACCTTATTTAATTTTATTCTTTTCATAAGGGAAAATATTTGAGAAACAAAATATTAATTGGATAGGAAAAACATATTTAGGATTAGTTTCACAGTTAGAACCATTATTTTCACATTTAGATATCATACACTGTCAACTATCTCTTTTTCTATATCCTGACGATAGAATTAAACTCTGTATGCTATAAATATTCAGTTTTCTTGATTCTTGCTTCAGACTTTTATTTCCAGTGAGCAAACAAACAGATCTTCTCATCATTTACTCTCTGGAAACGGAAGCAATTGATTCAAGAGAGATTCTTCTTTCCCCTAAACCTCTTATACCTTTCCACCTTTCTGTGTTAATGCCTTAATGCATAAATATCAGTTTCTATCACCCTGTTAGTATATACAATTTATCCCTGGGGATGAAATCTGATAACTTACTATACCATTGTTGGTACATTATTTCTGATCTTAATTTATGAACCACAGGCAAAGCCCTACCTGCAAGCCGGTTCCCTTGAGATTGTGGATGAAAGCTTGAAGGATTGTTTCGATGCAGAAAGCATGAGAAAGGCATCTTCTATAGCTGTAAGATGTGTGGAGAGAGATGCCTCAGAGAGGCCAACAATTGCAGAAGTACTGGCTGAGTTAAAGGAAGCCTACAGTATTCAGCTAACTTCCCTTTCATCTGGAGGACATTTGTATTGAACTATTATTGCTCGTTACCAAACACACATTAGATATATATTTGGTCGCATGTCTACTTATTTTACAATATTCAATATTAAGGTTTGTGAAATGCAGTAGAGCATGTAATCAGGGTGATAATTTTATATTTAGTTAACAGCATTTTTAATATGAAGTTTATAATTAACTATATTGTTTCCTCGTTGATGCCTAGAGAACGGATGCCTAATCAATATCCCCACTTGAAGTGAACATTCTGTCCGAAAATTGACATCCAGCTCTCTGTTCTTGTCGATCTGACATATTTTATGTTGCAGGTTTATTTATGATATAAATGGTGCAGGTTTATTAAAAGTCTTGGTGTTTTTATTGATCTTACTCAGTGAGTAGTTGCACTTGCTATTGGTTAGTGAATTGGAAGGTATCCAAGTTATTTAATAGCATGCTGTTAAAACATGATAGTATGGTTCTCTAGATAATAAGATTATCTCTTTACATAATTTTTTTCAAATTACTATGCTCTTCACATGTTGAGTCTTTGTTTTTTCCTGTCCCACCTTCTAACCAATATTAATTAGGGTATATTGTGAGGCTATGGCGCAGGCCTTGCCCTTTGGTCTGGCCTGGTCCTAGAGGGACGCTTGAAGGCCTACCCTTCAAACACACCGCGCATTGCACCTTATATTATCTTCCTCTCTTTTTTATCAACATCTTCTTTTTCTTCTTTTCTTTCTTAGGTTTTTCTATCATTGGCCCCTATTATTGTGCTCATCATGGCTGCCACCAAATTTGTCTGTAACAAGAATATCTCTCACCAACTCTTATCATCTGACCTATCTCCTAGTGTCTAGGGGACCATATTGAACTAATCAGTTACTGGTACGGTCTATGAGACCATGTTGAACTAGTCTGTTACTGGTACGGTTCAGCCTATCAATTTGATGCATGTGCCATACCTCCCTTGCGGCTTCAACTCTCCAAAATTGAGACATTTGAAGCCTCGTGAAGCCTCCTCCTTCAGCTACTCTCTCTCCAATTATATTCTCTCTTTTTGTTGGAGTTTGCTTGAAGGCCAAATTTGGAGCTTGAGCCCTCTATCTCCCTCTCTCGCCTCCTCTATTCCTCGAAGCCCTCTTCCTCCGAATCCAGACATGTCCGACGGCATCCCATCCATAGATGATGATGATGACGTTGCCCAACCAAGTGAATCCCCTCTCTCTTTCCCCCTCCTCCCTCCCCATCTCTCTCTTCCTCCCTCTCCTTCTTCTTCTTTCTTCTTCTTCTTCCTCTTTTTTTTTTTGCTAAAATGGAAGTATTATACATAACATGTATGGATACAACCAAGAAAACTCCTTCTCTCTCTTCCCCTCCCTCTCCTTGTTTCAATATACCCTGGCATGGTATACGAACTTGTACGAACTGGTCACAAGCTAGTATGAGCATACCTTCTTCAGTATGTTATTGCCGCTAGTCGGATTCATTGGAGGAATCATCGAGATTTAACTTGAAATACACTTGTCTTATCTCAGCAGTAATTTCTTCTGTACTTCTGTGACCCAAAAGCCCCATCAGCCCTCCAATTTTTCACTCTTCAAAAGCTTGTCACCAAACATGGAGCCTCTTATCGATGAGCGAGCCGAGGCTTGAACCAACAACAAATCAACCACCAGACCGCTGTTTTCAAGCCAAGCCTCTCTTTCTTTTTCTTTCTTTTCCTTCTGGTTACTGCTGGCTATGCCCCCGCCCATTGTTGCCATTGATCACTAGCTCTTCGGCCTTTATGACCGATGCTCACTAGAGCTGAGGACAGCTCCCAATCAACGGTCAAGATCCACCCCATCGCTAGCACCATGATTCCTTGCTTTGCTCGCTCTCTCTTTCTCTCTTCTCCCTTATTTCTCTCTCTCATCTCTCTCTAGTATTTGGTAGAACCCATCAAAGGGTCCCTTGTGTGCTTCTGTCAACCCCAAGCAAGGGTCTTCAATAGACTTCCTAGACTTCTTGTTAGTCTATACAGCATGGTCATCAGTCTAGATGTGGTGTGAACGTATATGCTCTAATGTATTTGATAGTGTAATTTATTCTACATTGGCAGCATATCTGTTTAATCACATGATATATTTGTGACAATTTGGATTGGATATTGTTGCTGGAAATTGGACCCGGAGGCGGCCGTCGGCTGAGAAGGAGGAGCTCCGGTGCGGGAACGATGGATGGCGGTCCGTCGGCGTCCTCCGGGAGACCTGCAAAAAGCCGGTGCCCGGGGATTCCGACACCGGCCCTCTGATGCCTAAGTCAGAGGGGGCAAGTGTATGGAAGGAGAAGAAAATATGTCACCGGGGTTTTCAGAGTCCAACCCTCCCTAAGATGGGAGGGTTTTCCTTTTATAGAGGAGTACTGGATTACCTGTGATATGACGGGGCGAAGTTACCATATAATTGAGCATGTCGTATGAATTAATGCACGATCGTGTGAATTAATGCCTTCCGTAGGAGATCAGGCCGGAGCCAAGGAGGTGTCATGGTTGATCAGACGCAGCCGAGCAGATTTGCCGTGAGGGCTTGAGATCCGTAGATAGCAGGAGCCATGCGCATTAATTGTTGAGTAAGCCGGAGGTCTGCAGAAACCATGCGCATTAATAGTTGAGTAAGCCGGAGGTCTGCAGAGACCGTGCGCATTAATTGTTGAGTAAGCCGGAAGTCTACAGAGACTATGCGCATTAATTGTTGAGTAAGCCGCTCAAGGCATGGTCCCAGATCGGGCTGTAGAAGGACGTGACCACAGCGGGCAGTTGGAGAGGTCTGGCTTCTGAGATCGGACGCTTTCTAGGTCGGGCACCTTTCAGGCCGGACGCTTTTCAGGTCGGGCGCCTTCCAGGTCGGGCGCCTTCGACCACGTGCTGACGGCCTACTCACGTGCTTTGGGGCGATTTATTTTTTTCCAACACTACCCCCGACTTCCAAGTTCGAGCCGTCTGCGAGCTCGGGCATGGAAGGTAGTGGCCTTTATTGCGTTGGTGGGGGCCAGGGGGTCTTAAATTATTCCGGCGTTTTGCACGTTTCGGGGCACCTTTTAATGAGAGGAGATGGGCGACGCCTTTTCGCCCCTCGAGGCCGCCTCGCCCGATGAGCTCATGATGGGGTCCTGGGATCCGACGGGATACTGCCTCGATTCTGTATTTGAAGCGTCGATCCAGGTTAAATATGTCGCTTCGATTTTTGGGGCCGACACGTGGCATAATCTGGACAGAAGGTGGGATTTTGTTCCGCCGATCTGGGCCGTCGGGAGGGGCTATATAAACCCTCCAACTTAGCCCTAGAAGGTCCTGCCTGGCCGTTTGTTACTGCTGTTTTCCTTTCTTCTTTCTGTTCTCCTTCTTTCTCTCCTGGTTGCGACCGAGTCTTTCCGGCGGCGTTCAGAGGCAGTTTTCGGCGGTGTTCAGAGACGATTTCCGGCGTCCCCATAGTAGGTCGTCTTCCCACATTGGCTCGGGGGGTCCCTTTCCTTCAATATTTGCTTTTCTCTCCTTCTTTCCTTTTACTTCTTGTTTTCTCTTTCGCTCCTTGTCTTTTCCTTTGTTTTTCCTTTTTCTGAGATGGGTCTTGGTCCCGATGAGGTCGGATCTACCTTAACCGAAGAAGACCTAGATCTGGTCCGTTCTCGGTTCTTCTTCCGGCCCGAGTTTCATCTCGAACTCACAGGGTCGGAGGGCCGGGTGACGAAACCTCCACCAAGTCGATCGGGGTGTACATTGATACGCTCTGGGCCGGCCTGCGGTTTTCCCTCCATGAGTTCATGAATGAGTTGCTGGTGGAGTATCGGCTCGTCCCAGCGCAACTCGCCCCAAACTTATGGAGGATCATTGTCGGGTTCTTGTCCCTTTGCCTTGCGCACGGGATTCCGACATTGGTAAGTTTATTTCATTGTAATTTCAAGTGAAACATACTCTTAAGTGGACAATAGTAATTTTCATTGTTTAGAGTATGTAGCACCACCATGACATATATCAAAATTGTTTAAAGTTTATTTCATTGATTATATGGATAAATCTAACCTTAAGTTGCAGCAAAGTATGGATTGAGTCGACCCCAAGCTTGATTGAGTCGACCCCGGCACATCAAGGAAACATCTGGCACACTTCTGCAAAAATGGCACGGATGAACAGTACTTGGGTCGACCCAAGTGAAAGTTGAGTCGACCCCATCTTCAAGCTTCAAGAAAACAAGTCTCTGGAATCCCTGAGAGAGTCGACCCAAATGGAACTTGAGTCAACCCAACCTTGAGTCGACCCCAACAGAACATGAGTCGACCCAAAGTCTATGTCATTCAAAAATCAGTTCTCTGGAATCTCTGAGAGGGTCGACCCAAGTGAAATTTGAGTCGACCCAAACCAACCTTGAGTCGACCCAAAAAGTGTTGAGTCGACCCAAGTGAAGGAAGGCTGAAACACAAGGCTCTATGGTTCCTGAGAGGGTCGACCCCAATGTTGCATGAGTTGACCCAAGTGAAAGTTGGATCGACCCTAGTAAAAGTTGAGTCGACCCAAGCATGGGCAGAAGCATAACGGCTAATTCTGCAGAAGTTCTTTTTGACCTCCAAACAGTAAGTAACGGCTAGTTTTTGAAATCTGACCAATGAGGGATGTCCAATGGGTAAGAAAACTATTTAAAGGGACACTATTCATCAGAGAAGAATATCCTTTTGCAAAAAGATCAAAGCTTACACAAGAAAGACAAGTGCCCTAATCTTCTTCATCCAAGTGCTTCATTCAAGAGTTGAAAGAAAGTGGTTGAGCAGATTCCAAGAGATATCAAGAGCTCCATCCACCCTTGAAGAGTGAAGCATTCTTGACAAAGAAGAGAGAAGTCTCATCAAGCGATAACTATTTTCTAAACTCTTCTTTGTAGCTTATAATTATTATATTTGCTCATCTAGGTGCTTCAACTTTCTTCTTTCTTTTGTTAATCACCTTGTAAAGGTTTGTTGGTGAGCCCGCAAAACCAACGGTGTAGGTTTATTGGTGAACCCGTAAAACCAATTGTGAAGGTTCGTTGGTGAGCCCGTAAAACCAACAAAAGTTATTGGTGATCCCGGAAAACCAAAGTGTAAAGGTTTTTGGATTGTGAGCCCGGAAAACAATCCAACTGTAATCTGAGGGGTTATAGTGAATTTCCAAGGGGTCGCTTGGGGAGTGGACGTAGGTGCTTAGGAGAGCACCGAACCATTATACTTCTTGTGTGTTTGTATTGTGCATTGTTCTAATTTCACTCACTCATCAATTAACTAAAGTAAGATAGCAAAAATTTAGAAAAACCAATTCACCCCCTCTCTTGGCTTGTCACCTTGGGCAACAAGTGGTATCAGAGCGAGGTGCTCATATAGTATTTGTTGATCTCACAATCAAGAGACAAAGATCATGACAACCCAAATGGACCTCCTCTATTTAATGGCACTAATTACACATACTGGAAAGCT
Organism: Phoenix dactylifera; assembly: GCF_051530095.1. Classification (NCBI taxonomy): domain Eukaryota; kingdom Viridiplantae; phylum Streptophyta; class Magnoliopsida; order Arecales; family Arecaceae; genus Phoenix; species Phoenix dactylifera. Next base: position 30,930,538 of record NC_143193.1, on the reverse strand, counting down.
AGGATGAGGATATTCATTCAAGCTCTAGACTATGAATTGTGGTATATTATAACTAGAGGACCTCACACACCCACAATTAGTGTAGAGGGCACTATCATACCCAAACCAGAAATGGATTGGAATGAAAGTGATAGAAGACTAGCACAACTAAATGCTAAAGCGATTAATATACTTTACTGTTCACTAGATGTAAGTGAATTCAATAGAATATCTACATGCATCTCCGCAAAAAAAATTTGGGATAAACTTGAGGTCACACATGAAGGAACTAATCAAGTTAAGGAGTCAAAAATAAACATATTAGTACATAAATATAGTTGTTTAAAATCAAATCCACTGAGTCCATAACTAAAATGTTTACTCGTTTCACAGAAATCATAAATGGGCTAAAGAGTTTAGAAAAGTCTTACACTAACTCTGAATTGGTGCGAAAAATTCTCAGATCTCTACCAAAAGTTTGGAAGGCCAAGGTAATAGCAATTCAGGAAGCAAAGGACCTCAATACACTGCAATTGGAGGAACTTCTAGAATCACTCATGACCCATGAGTTGACCATGAGGCAAAATTCAGAAGATTAAGTCAAGAAAAGAAAGACCATTGCATTAAAGACTACCACTCCAAAACAGGAAACTGAATCGGAAGAATCTGATGATGATGAGGAATTTGATGAAGAAGGAATGGCTATGCTTGGAAGAAAATTCAGAAAATTTATGAGAGAAAAGAAGAAACTTCATAAAAAGAAGCCCTTCTTCAAAGGTAGTTCAAGCAAAGAAAATGGTAAGGACAAGGAAAAAGAAAAGGAAACGCCAATTTGCTATGAGTGTAACAAGCCCGGGCATTTCAAGATAGATTGTCCGAAATTGAAGTGGATGGCACGAAAACTTAAAAAGAAGAACTTCATGGCTGAACGGAGTGAAAGTGAGGCGTCAAGTTCGGAAGAGGAAGATCAACAAGAGACGGCTCAAATCTACCATATGGCTAATGACGATGAGGTAGATTCTGAACTTGAATGTGATTTTACTGTTGATGAATTACATGATGCATTTTTAGAACTCATGGAAGAACACAAAAAACTAATCAACAAAAATAAAGTTCTAAAAGATGAAAATCAATCTCTTATCAAAGATAAGCTGAAACTATCTAATAACTATGAAACATTAAGTAGAAGATTCTCAAATAAAACCAAGAATCTAATTGCTGAAAATGTCAAGTTAAAAGAAGATGCTAAAAAATACAAATCCTTAGTAGACAAGTTTATACTTAGCTCAACCAAATTAAATATGATTTTTGATAGTCAAAAAGCTGTATATGATAAAGCTGGATTAGGATATAAAATAAATAGGAAACAAAAATACTTAAAGAATATATTTGTGAAAGCCAAAAATGAAAATATAACTTGTCATTGCTGCAATAAATTAGGACATAAAGTATATGAATGTAACTATAGAAAGTCCAGCTACAACAAATTGAGTAATAATTATAAGCTTAAATCTAAGAAAGTTTGGGTTCCAAAAGGAACATCAAGTACTAACCCTAAAGGACCCAACATAGTTTGGGTACCTAATGTTAGATGTATGCCGTAGAAGCCAATTTGGCTGACACATTGTTGATTCTAGGGACATAATTTTGTACTTGACTATTTATTATTGAATAAATAAAAGGCATCTTTTCATTCATATTATTTATGTGTCTATGAATCGTCCAAGGAATTAATAAGATGATGATACATATTCTCAAGAGTTGAGAATTTGAGCCATGTATCATTGGTGATTAATTTCTAAATGCTCCTGATCAATGGATCATCACGAGGACGGTGATCGATCCGATCAGTGCACAGATCACTTTCCTTCTGGATGGACGAGACTCGAGTCCACAGTGTAGGGACACTGAAATGATAGTGCAGGTGCTTGTTAGAGAACAAGGGTACTGAGCGTGACCAAGACAAGAAGTCACTTGGATGTCTATCCACTCGTCAGTGACTTGCTTGATGTTGCAGTAGTGTGACTGGTCCTTTGACCTGCGGTGCTTCGGCTACTCACAGTGAGGTTATTGTAGTTTGATTGCACACATACATGGTCTCTAGCCATATGGGTCCATGCAGTGTAGATTGGCTGCAGTAAGTTCACTGTAGGAGTAGGGTATGCACCTATAAGGAATCTATCGACCTTGATAGAAGAGGAGTGATCCTATGTGATTTGTTAGACTGAGTTCTAAGACCTTGGCCAGGGCAGTAATATAAAGTGAAAAAAGAGTTTTCCACTATCGAACTCAAGTCGAATAAATCTTGACATATGACAGACGATGGGGTTTGACGAGTTGTCCATGACCTCCGTCCTGTAGAGATCCACGATAGTAGGACTGTATCACACGTTAACTGCACCTAGAGGTTCATCATTCCATTCTGCTGGGTAGCCACTACATGCTGCTAGGTGTCACTGGTGGATGGTGGGACTCATAGGGATTATCTTGATGATCGATAAACCCTAATGAGTTGAGTTGGAATCGTTCCAACCCATTGAAAGGAGTTTTCAATGATATTGAGATAGAGATCACAATATATCTCACTACCAGTCAGAATAGAACCTATGGGGTCACACACACTAGAAGTATTGACCGATCCGATGGTTGAAATCGTGATTAGGAATCACAAGTAATCAATTTGATTGATAAGAAGTTGAAGAAGGAAAGGGAATTAATTAATTGGACTTGAAACAAGAAATCCTACTTCGGGTAGGATACCCAGAGTTCTAATTGGATTAGGACTGGGAATCCTAGTTGGAGTAGGACTGGGATTCCTACTTGGAATAGGATTCCTCAATCCTAATGAGATTAGGAGTTTTGAATCAAAATTGGATTCCTACTTGGAGTAGGATTCTTAGAGTCCTAATCGGATTAGGACTTTGGATTCAAATTAGAGTCCTAATTGGATTAGGACTAGAATTAAACAAATCCTAATTGGATTAGGATTCCTTAAGTCCTAATTAATTATTAATCTAATGAATCAACATGACTCCTAATTGGATTAGGATTGAAGAGTTCAAATGAGTCATAGTTCATTCAAGTCCTAATTGGATTAGGACTAGCATAGATTGAACCCAATTTGGCTAATCCTAATTGGATTGGGATGAAACCATAAGAGAGGCACCTAATCCTCTTTGGAAGAGGATTAGGTTAACCAAGTAAGAAGGACATCAGCCCCTCTTCACTTGGCTAGGGCGACATGAAGAGCTAGGGCCGGCGCCCCCTTCCTTTGGTAAGTTATCATGGAACTCCTAATTGTTAGGAGCTCCAATCCTTATAAAAGGAGGACTAGGGGCCGGCGCCCTAAGGCATTGAAGAATCCTCCTCTTGCTGCCGCCACCCTCCCCTCTCCTCCCTTGGTTAGGCCGCAAGCAAGGTGCAAGCAAGTTGAAGCTTGGCGGCATCCCTTCTCCTTCCTCTTGGCTTCAACGCGTAAGAAAAGAAGAAGGCTGCGAAGGGCTGTGATCTTCTTCCTCTTCTTCATCCTTCTTCTTCCTCCTCTCAAGTGCAATCAAGGGTTGATTGAAAGAGAGGAGATCAGCCATCAAAAGCTATCTCTGCAAGGGAGCTAGCACCCCGGTGAGATAGAGAGCTTGGATCGGATCCTGCTTCGTGTGGATACCCGTAGAGGCCGGACGTTTGAACGGCTTCAAGCGAACCTTCTTCCAAAACCACGAATTCAGATTTGCGGTGATCATCTACCCGCGCAAGGTGAAGATTTGATCTTCCTATTAGTTTTAAAAGTTTTAATTCTTACCTAATTACGAAAGGTCTCGAAACAACGTTCATGCGATGAACGTCGAACCCGTGCATGCCGATTCCGCTGCCATCTGAAAAATTTTTGAAATATCAGCGGCATGGGCGGGTTCCCAACACCAAAAGCTTATTCTTGATCTTGATTGCAGGGGTGTCTTGCAGCTAATAAGGTGGATAAACGATGGTATCTAGATAGCGGCTGTTCAAGACACATGACAGGTGACGTAGAATAATTTGTCACCTTGGAATCTAAAAAGGGTGGAGTAGTAACCTATGGAGACAATGGAAAAGGATATATCATTGAAAAGGGTAAAATTTTTATTACTCCATCTTTCTTTATAGAAAATGTCTTATTAGTTAATGGTTTGAAACATAACTTACTTAGCATAAGTCAATTTTGTGATAAAGGGTTTAAAGTCACATTTGAAGCCTCAGTTTGCATAATCACAAATCCTAAAGATAATAGCATTGTACTTATAGGTCAAAGGAAAAGAAATATTTACTTGGTAGACCTTCATGAATTAGGCAAGAAAAATGGATTATGTTTAATTACTAATAAAGAAAAGAAAAATGAAACAAGTTGGCTTTGGCATCGTAGACTAGGACATGCTAGTATGGACTTAATATCAAAACTAGTCAAGAAGGAATTAATAAAAGATGTGCCATAATTGATTTTTGAAAAGGACAAAATCTGTGGACCATGTTCATTAGGAAAGCAAACAAAATCATCCTTTAAATCAAAGAATATAGTATCGACTACTAGGCCCTTTGAACTCATACATATGGATCTATTTGGACCTACTAGAACTGCGAGTCTAGGAGGGAAGAAGTATGGACTAGTTATAGTAGATGATTTTTCAAGGTATACATGGGTTTCATTTCTTGCACATAAGAATGAAGCATTTTCAGGATTCTTTAAATATTATAAAAATATCATAAATGAAAAGAAGCTCACCTTAATAGCAATTCGAAGTGATCATGGAACTGAATTTGAAAATCAACACTTTGAAGAATTTTGTAATGAAAATGGTATCTCACATCAATTTTCAGCACCTAGAACGCCTCAACAAAATGGAGTTGTTGAAAGGAAAAATAGAACCTTGTCAGAAATGGCACGCACAATGTTGTGCGAGTCAAATCTTCCAAAGTACTTTTGGGTTGAAGCTATAAGTATCGCTTGCCATATTTTAAATCGAGTTTTAATACGACCAATAACCAAGAAAACTCCCTATGAACTTTGGAAGAATAAGAAACCAACTGCTAAGTATCTTAAAGTATTTGGATGTAGATGTTTCATTTTAAACAATGGCAAGGAGGATCTAAGTAAATTTGATAACAAGTCAGATGAAGGTATCTTTTTAGGATACTCTACATCTAGCAGGGCATACAGAGTATTCAATAAAAGAACTCTTATAGTTGAAGAGTCAGTTAATATTATTTTTGATGAGTCTGATAGTGAGTCTCCTAGGAGAGAAAGTATTCTTGATGATGATGCTGGAATTATTGACTTTGAAAAATTGAATCTTGATGACGTGCCAAATCAAGAGATGGAAAATGATTGCGTGCCACCACAATCTTAAGACTTAGCAAAGGAATGGAGGTATGCATATGGACACCCTAAAGACTTAATCATTGGTGATCCATCTCAAGGGGTAAGAACTCGATCCTCTCTTAGAAATTTAAATGATTATCTTGCTTTTGTTTCACAGTTAGAACCTAAGACTTATGAAGAAGCTGAAAAAGACACCAATTGGATAAATGCTATGCAAGAAGAATTAAATCAATTCAAAAGAAGTAATGTATGGACATTAACTGAGAGACCAAAGTATAACTCTGTAATTGGAACAAAATGGGTCTTCAGAAATAAATTGGATAAAAATGGGGTAGTTATAAGAAATAAAGCTAGACTTGTAGCTAATGGCTACAATCAAGAAGAAGGGATAGATTTTGAGGAAACATTTGCTCCCGTGGCTAGATTAGAGGCTATTAGATTACTTCTAGCTTTTGCATGTTTCATGGATTTCAAATTGTATCAAATGGATGTAAAAAGTGCCTTCTTAAACGGTTTTATAGAGGAAGATGTATATGTAGAGCAACCTCCTGGTTTTAAAAATCATGAATTGCCAAATCATGTGTTTAGACTATATATGGCATTATATGGATTAAAACAAGCACCTAGGGCTTGGTATGATCGACTAAGCAAATTTCTACTGAATAATGATTTCAGTAGAGGAAATGTAGATAAAACACTTTTTCTCAAAAGAAAAGACAAAAATCTGCTAGTGGTACAAATATATGTAGATGACATAATTTTTGGTGCCACAGATGATAATCTTTGCAAAGAGTTTGCTAATTTAATGCAAGGAGAATTCGAGATGAGTTTGATGGGAGAACTAAATTTCTTTCTCGGATTACAAATCAAACAAACTAAAGAAGGTATCTTCATTCATCAAACTAAGTATACAAAGTAAATATTAAAGAAGTTTGGGAATGAAAATCATAAGGGAGTACGCACCCCAATGAATCCCACTAGTAAGCTAGATAAAGATGAGAAAGGAAAAGTATAGATATGAAGCTTTATAGAGGATTAATTGGATCCTTGCTCTACCTTACTGCTAGTAGACCAGACATAGTGTTCAGTGTGGGAATATGTGCTAGATACCAATCAGATCCTAAGGAGTCACATTTAAGTGCTGTTAAAAAAATTCTTAGATATTTGAGAGGAACTACAAACATAGGATTATGGTACTCAAGAGACTCCTGTCTAGATTTGCTTGCCTACTCTGATGCAGATTTTGCTGGATGCAAATTAGATAGGAAGAGCACTAGTGGAACATGTCAATTTTTAGGAAATAATTTAGTATCATGATTTAGCAAAAAGCAGAATTCAGTAGCACTGTCAACGGCTGAAGCTGAATATATAGCCGCCGACAGTTGCTGTGCTCAAGTATTATGGCTTAAGCAACAACTAGAGGACTATGGAATTAAACTAGATAACATTCCTATAAAGTGTGATAATACTAGTGCCATCAACCTTACTAAAAATCCGGTTCAGCACTCTAAAGCCAAACACATTGAAATAAGATATCATTTTATTAGAGATCATGTGCAAAATGGGAACATATGTATTGAGCATGTATGTACTAACAAATAATTAGCTGACATATTCACAAAACTTTTGAGTGAAGATAGATTTTGCATGCTTAGGAGGGAATTAGGAATATGTGATCCTTTTGATTAAGGAGATATACAAAGGAACAAGATGTCTCATGATACTCTCCTTCCATTTCTAAAAACCTATGAAACATTAGTCAAAATAGTCGTCTATAGATTCCTTACTAATGTATCATTGTTCCAGTAAGAATTTGTAAGGATTGGAAGAAAGAAAAAATTTTTTTTGAAAGGGAAAAGGAAGAGAAGGAAAACTTTCTGAACTTGGGTCGACCCAACCCAGAATGGGGTCGACCCAACGACGGGACCCCACTGTTAAAAGGGGGACCCGTGAGCAATTTAGGGCACTGTTTTCACTTTGTCCTCTTCCAAAAATTCTATTTTTCACTCTCAAATCTCCTCCAATCATCTCCAAACAGTAGAAGGAAGCTTCCCAAAGCCGTTAGATCAAAATCTTGAAGAAATGGGACCCAAGAAAGCCATAGCCAAGCGATCCAGGAGGGTTTCACGGACCACCCGTGTTGATAGAAATGCTACAGAGCCTTCTACAGTGCCTCCACAAGGTGAGACACGTGTAGAGCCTCCTCCTCCTCCCTCCCCTTCAGTCCAACTTGCAAAATTTGCGGGGAGACCGGTTACCACGGGAAGAAGGATCCACTCCGAGTTTTTGGATCAAGAAGGGTTCCGGTTGGGTGATTGGATCCGAAGGTAAGGATGGAAGTATCTTTGCTCCCTAGATGTGGTGATCTACCCAGGGTTGGTTCGTGAGTTCTATGCCTTCCTGAAATCTGGAATGGGAGGGCTTATATCTGAAGTCCGAGGAGTAAGGGTTAGGGTTTTCGAAGAAAGTTTGAGTGAGTTGCTTCATCTTTCCTGCGAAGGAGCAACTCCAGAAAAGCCTGAAAATAAGTTGAGAGCTCTACAGTTGATTCTTGAGAATGATGATTTCGACTATTTTGAAAATGTAATAGCAAGCTCTCTTTCAGCTGAGATGAGGTTGTTGTACAACTTCATAGGTCGGATTTTGTTTCCGAAAAGCGGAAGATTTGATCTCATTTCTGAGCGAGACCTAGTCGTCATGGAGCACATTGTTTAGGGCATTCCCCTGAACCTCCCAGCTATGATGCTTAGGCAGATGAGAAAGGTCATATGCAACTCGAGAGTCTCCCTGCCTTATGGTATGATACTCACCCTAATCTTCCGACAGCATGATATATCAGTAGAGGGAGAGACCTCCAGGCATCTACTATTTACTGACACATACACTGCACGATCCCTTATTCGCATGGGGTATGAGAAGGTGAACGGGCAGTGGGTGCGTGCAGGAGCTGGGATTCATGCTGTATCAGAGGGTGATGCACCAGAGGGTGATGCACCAGAGATTGGAGATCCCATCCCTGAGGATGAGGAGCCTGAGGATCATCCTACAGCACCTTCAGAGGCTGGACCTTCGTCATTTGTTCCCGCGGGATACACAGATGAGTTTTGGAGTAGGATGACTGAGCTTATGACAGCTCAGGCGAGGACTATCACTGATGGATTGACGAGCAGATTGGATATTATGACTGTTGAGATTAGCGATCTTAGAGAGCATGTAGGAGCTCTACGGAGAGAGAGAGGTTCATGGACCATCTGTGCCCCAGGCAGCTGAGTCAGAGATTTCGGCACAGAGTCATCCAGCTCACCGAGCTCCACGCCTGACTTAGTCCCATCAGGCCCGACCTCCCCTCGCCACATATGCTTGGAGGATGAGGACTAGATCACAGCCATTAGATACCCCCTAGGCTGATGTTAGCACTTTTGGTATTAGTGCCTAGGATTTATCTAGTTCTCATATGTATTTTGTGATTGATCATGTACTTTGTGTGATTGATCATGTACTTTGTACCTTGATTGAGGAATATTGTATTTGTTTTGTTTTGACATTAATGTACTACAATGTTCCATTTTGATCAATGAAACTGAACTGTTTATTAATTATTGTGTCTATTTATCTATTACCATGCACCTATTTGATGATAACAAAAAGGGGGAGAAGCAAGGAAAGAGAAATAAGTTGACAAACAAGGTTGAAAATTATAATAGGAAAGACTATACATTTAAGGGGGAACAATTTGTACAATGAAAATGTTAAAGTCTAAAATTTAAATCGAATTTCAGATTTTGGCACATACCTTTCATACCTCGATACATAATCTGAAACTCTTTCATTATCTCAAATTTTTGAAGTATCATCTTTAACCAAGTATAAAAGAAAGGGGGAGAAGACCATAAGTTCAAATTGGCAACATTTGGATGAAATAGGGGGAGACTTCACTCTTATATTTGAAAAGCTGAAATTCAGCAACTTGAGCCCTTCTAAAATTAATTTTAAGATAAGAATCAATTTGATTATACTCAATATTTTGTAATCATAAAAAAGGAGAAGATTGAGGATGATAGTGGTATTTTGATGATTAATACAATAATTAATAATGAGATAAAATTTGCGATAGGAAAGGGATAGTGAATTCTAAATTCCAATTCGGCAAAGTTTCAAGTGAAACGTACTCTTAAGTGGACAATAGTAATTTTCATTGTTTAGAGTATGTAGCACCACCATGACATATATTCAAAATTGTTTAAAGTTTATTTCATTGATTATATGGATAAATCTAACCTTAAGTTGCAGCAAAGTATGGATTGAGTCGACCCCAAGCTTGATTGAGTCGACCCCGGCACATCAAGGAAACATCTGGCACACTTCTGCAAAAATGGCATGGATGAACAGTACTTGGGTCGACCCAAGTGAAAGTTGAGTCGACCCCATCTTCAAGCTTCAAGAAAACAAGTCTTTGGAATCCCTGAGAGAGTCGACCCAAATGGAACTTGAGTCAACCCAACCTTGAGTCGACCCCAACAGAACATGAGTCGACCCAAAGGCTATGTCATTCAAAAATCAGTTCTCTGAAATCTCTGAGAGGGTCGACCCAAGTGAAATTTGAGTCGACCCAAACCAACCTTGAGTCGACCCAAAAAGTGTTGAGTCGACCCAAGTGAAGGAAGGCTGAAACACAAGGCTCTATGGTTCCTGAGAGGGTCGACCCCAATGTTGCATGAGTTGACCCAAGTGAAAGTTAGATCGACCCTAGTAAAAGTTGAGTCGACCCAAGCATGGGCAGAAGCATAACGGCTAATTCTGCAGAAGTGAAAGTTGAGTCGACCCCATCTTCAAACTTCAAGAAAACAAGTCTCTGGAATTCCTGAGAGGGTCGACCCAAATGGAACTTGAGTCGACCCAACCTTGAGTCGACCCCAACAGAACATGAGTCGACCCAAAGGCTATATCATTCAAAAATCAGTTCTCTGGAATCTCTGAGAGGGTCGACCCAAGTGAAATTTAAGTCGACCCAACCCAACCTTGAGTCGAACCAAAAAGTGTTGAGTCGACCCAAGTGAAGGAAGGCTGAAACACAAGGTTCTGTGGTTCCTGAGAGGGTCGACCCCAATGTTGCATGAGTCGACCCAAGTGAAAGTTGGGTTGACCCCAGTAAAAGTTGAGTCGACCCAAGCACGGGCAGAAGCATAACGGCTAGTTCTGCACCAATTATGAAGGTTCGTTGGTGAGCCCGTAAAACCAACAAAGGTTATTGGTGATCCCGGAAAACCAAAGTGTAAAGGTTTTTGGATTGTGAGCCCGGAAAACAATCCAACTGTAATCCGAGGGATTATAGTGAATTTCCAAGGGGTCGCTTGGGGAGTGGACGTAGGTGCTTAGGAGAGCACCGAACCACTATACTTCTTGTGTGTTTGTATTGTGCATTGTTCTAATTTCACTCACTCATCAATTAACTAAAGTAAGATAGCAAAAATTTAGAAAAACCAATTCACCCCCCCTCTTGGCTTGTCACCTTGGGCAATAGACCTTCTGACCGAGGAAGCTCTGGTGAATGTCGGCCTAAGCTCGGCGCGCCCCGCAGGTAAGGACAGTTGCACCGCTCCTTTATTTTACTATTTTCCACCTTATCTGTTCCTTTTCCCTTTTGATGTTGGTCTGATACTTAGAAAAATTTTTCCTTCCTTTCAGACATTCCCAGCATGGTGACGAGCAACACCGCCCTTTTCTCCTGACTAAAGAGGAGAGCGGTTGAAGCCGGCGGGGCTCTTCCCGAGCCCAGGAAGAAGGCCAGGTCGGCCTCAACTTCCGCCCCTGCCGAGGCGAGGGGCTCTGGAGTCGGACCTTCCAGGTCTGTCCGGGTGGAGGCCTCGGCTACCGAGCAGGTGAGCTCGGGTTCCCGAGGGGCGGCGGGCTCGGCGCCCCCTGCCTGCCCCGTCCCTATTTCTTAACGGGCAGGCCGACCTGTCATCCATCTGCGGCACTCGGGCCCCGAGCCGAGCCGAGGCCCCGGGGTCCCGAGCGCGTCTCGCCCCCCCATTACGAGCCTGGGCAAGCCGAGCTCGTCGGGGGTTGGAGATCGCTCCGGGAGGGGGTCCAGTGACCCGAAGTCCCCGATTCATGAGGGCAGCTCGGCCCAGCGAGACAGCGCGCGCGATGCTCCCGGCCGACCGGGCCGAGTTCGCAGGCATGGCGCTCGGGGACATCGTCGACCAGACCTATTGTAACGCTGCTCAGGTAAGCTACCTTTTCATTCTCGCTCTGGTTATTTCCTTCACTTGGTATTTCCTTCATTCTCACTTATCGTCGTTTTTCCTGCAGCATATTCACGAGATTGATACGCTGGTGTTCATAGCCTCGGGATGCCAGGATGAGGCTCGGCGATTCCAGAGGCAGCTGGAAATGGCCAAGAAGAGGCTTGTCGACTCTGAGGCCGTGCGGGCGGAAGCCATCGCGCGGATGGAGGCTGCCGAGGCCGAGCGGCAATCGGCAGTTGATCAGCTGGAGGAGGAGAGGGCCGCGCACACTTTGGCGAGGTCAGAGTTGCGCGCCTCTGAGGTACGTCTGGCCGAGGCCTGCTCCGAGGCCGCCGGCCACAAGTACGAGGGCGGGGTCCTCCTGTTGGGAACCCGCCCATGCCGCAGAAAAATTTCAAAAATTAAAGATGCAGCGGAAGAGGCATGCGCGGGATCAACCGTTCATCGCATGAACGTTGTTTAAAAACCGTTCGTAGATAGATAAGAATTAAAAACTTTTAAATAACATTAGAAGATCAGATTTTCACCTTGTGCGGGTAGATGATCACCGCAAACTGATGATCGTGGTTTTGGATGAAGGTTCGCTTGAAGCCGTTCAAGTGCCCGACCTGTACGGGTATCCATGCGAAGCAGAAAACCGATCCAAGCTTTCTATCTCCCCGGGGTGCTAGCTCCCTTGCAGAGATAACTTTGATGGCTGATCTCCTCTCTTTCTTTCAACTCTTGAATGTGCTTGAGAGGAGGAAGAAGAAGGATGAAGAATAGTAAAGGAACAAAACCCCTGCAGCCTTCTTTCTTTTCCTTGCGTTGGAAGGAGGAAGGGAGGATGAAGAGGCCACCTTTTTTTTTCTTCCTTTGCTTGCGGCTGAACCAAGGAAAGGGGAGGAGAGGGGGCCACGAATTGGAGAGGGAGAGGGCTTCAGTGATGCCCTAGGTCAGCCCCCATGCCTCCTCTTAAATAGCATGTGGAGCTCCTACTTTGTAGGAGCTCCTTGATAAACTTCCAAGAGGGCGCCGGCCCCTCTTCTTTGCCGCACCAAGCAAGGAAAAGGAGGAGGGGCGTGTGCCCCTCCTTCATGGTTAACCTAATCCTCCTTTAAGGAGGATTAGAAAGGTCACTCATGGTTAGGTCCTAATCTAATTAGGCTTGGACCAAGAGTGAACCAATTTGGGTTTAATCTAGGTAAGTCCTAATCCAATTAGAACTTAATGAACCATGACTCAATTGAACCCTTCAATCCTAATCCAATTAGGAGTCTTGTTGATTCATTAGATTAATAATTAATTAGGACTTAAGAAATCCTAATCCAATTAGGACTTATTTAATTTTGGTCCTAATCCAATTAGGACTCTAATTTAAATCCGAAGTCCTAATCCGATTAGGACTCTAGGAATTCTACTCCAAGTAAGAATCCAAATTTAATTCAAAACTCCTAATCCAATTAGGATTGTAGGAATCCTACTTCAAGTAGGAATCCTAGTCTTACTCCAAATAGAATTTCCAGTCCAAGTAGGAATCCTACTCCAAGTAGGACTCTTGTTTTAAGTCCAATTAATTAATTCCCTTTGTTCCTTCTTCAACTTATTATCAATCGAATTGATTACTTGTGATTCCTAATCATGATTCAACCATCGGATCGGTCAATGCCTCTAGTGTGTGTGACCCCATAGGTTCTACTCTGACTGGTTGTGAGATATATTGTGATCTCTATCACAATATCATTGAAAACTCCTTTCAATGGATCAGAACGATTCCAACTCTACTCATTAGGGTTAATCGATCATCTAGATAATCCCTGTGAGTCCCACCATCCACCAGTGACACCTAGCAGCATGTAGTGGCTACCCAGTAGAATAGAATGATGAACCTCTAGGTGCAGTTATAATGTGATACAGTCCTTCTAACGTGGATCTCTACAAGACGGAGGTCATGGATAACTCGTCAAACTCCTTCGTCTGTCATATGTCAAGATTTATTTGACTTAAGTTCGAGAGCGGAGAACTCTTTCTCCACTGTGCAATCTGCCCCGGCCGAGGTCTTACGAACTCAGTCTTATAAATCACATAGGATCTCTCCTTATCTATCAAGGTCGATCGATTCCTTATAGGTGCATACCCTACTCCTACAGTGAACCTACTGCAGCCAATCTACACTGCATGGACCCATATGGCTAGAGACCATGTATATGTGCAGTCAAACTACAATAACCTCACTGTGAGTAGCCGAAGCATCGCAGGTCAAAGGACCAGTCATACTACTGCAACATCAAGCAAGTCACTGACGAGTGGATAGACATCCAAGTGACTTCTTGTCTAGGTCACGCTCAGTACCCTTGTTCTTAACAAGCACCTGCACTATTACTTCAGTGTCGCCACACTGTGGACTCGAGTCTCGTCCATCCATAAGAAAAGCAATGTGTGCACTGATCGGATCGATCACCGTCCTTGTGATGATCCATTGATCAGGAGCATTCAGAAATTAATCAATGATGCAAGGCTCAAATTCTTAACTCTTAAGAATACGCATCATCATCTTATTAATTCTTGGACGATTCATAGACACATAAACAATATGAATAAAAAGATGCCTTTTATTTATTCAATAATAAATAGTCAAGTACAAAATTATGTCCCTAGAATTAACAATGTGTCAGCCAGATTGGCTTCTAGGGCATACATCTAACAATCTCCCACTTGCACTAAAGCCAATTGGTCATATATCTTAGGCCCATCCTCTCAAGGTGGGCTTCAGTCTTTTGTTGACTTAGCTGCTTAGTGAATGGGTCTGCCACGTTGTCCGCGGAGTCTACTCTCTGCACCTCGACATACTTCTTCTCAACATAGTTGCGTATGAGGTGGAAGCGCCGCTCTATGTGCTTGAACTTCTAATGAGACCTTGGCTCCTTAGCAAGAGCTATGGCGCCATTATTATCGCAGTAGAGTGTTATGGCATCTGATGTCATCACGTCCAACTCTGCAATGAATTTCTTGAACTAGAAGCCTTTCTTAGCAGCTTCAAATGCGGCGATGTATTCAGCTTCCATAGTAGAATCAGCAATGATCGGTTGTTTAGAACTCTTCCAATTCACCGTACCACCATTGCACAAGAACACATATCCAGATGTTGACTTTCTATCATCGACGTCAGTCATGAAGTCTAAATCTGTGTACCCTTCTACCTTTAACTCTGATGATCCTCCAAAAACCAAGAATAAATCTTTAGTTCTTCTCAAGTACTTAAGAATATTCTTCACAGCTGTCCAGTGTTCTTCACCTGGATTCGACTGATATCTGCTTGTGATACTCACAACAAGGGCTATATCAGGTCGTGTACATAGCATGGCATAAATGAGGCTCCCTATTGCCGATGCATAGGGGATCTTGCTCATGCGTTGAATCTCTTCAGATGTGTTGGGGCACATCTTTTTGGAGAGATGAATTCCATGCCTTAGGGGTAAGAGACCCCTTTTAGAGTTTTCCATGCTGAACCTTTTCAGCACTTCCTCTATGTACATCTTCTGTGATAGGCCAAGTATCCTTTTAGATCTATCTCTATAGACCTTTATTCCCAAAATATAGGATTCTTCCCCAAGGTCTTTCATGGAGAACTCTTTTGACGACCAGACCTTGACCGAGGTTAGCATGGGAATATCATTCCCTATCAGGAGGATGTCGTCCATGTACAGTACGAGAAAAACGACAGCACTCCCACTAACCTTTTTGTAAACACACGGTTCCTCTTCGTTTTTGATGAAATCAAACATTTTGATTGCGTCATCAAAACGAGTGTTCCAACTCCGAGATGCTTGCTTTAGTCCATAGATGGACCTTTGCAGCTTGCAGACCTTGTGATCTCCATCACTGGAAGTGAAACCCAAAGGCTGTTCCATATAGATATCTTCATCAAGATATCCATTCAGGAAAGCAGTTTTCACATCCATCTGCCAGATCATGAAATGCTGCAATGGCAAGCAATGTTCGAATGGATTTTAGCATGGCTACAGGTGAAAAGGTCTCCTGATAGTCAATGCCTTCGCGTTGACTATACCCTTTCGCCACTAGCCTTGCTTTATAGGTCTCTACCTTTCCATCCGAACCTATCTTCCTTTTGTAGATCCATTTGCATCCAATAGGTACAATACCTTTTGGTGGATCTACTAGGGTCCAGACTTGGTTGGAATGCATGGAGTCTAACTCTGACTTCATGGCTTCCAGCCATTTTTCGGAATCGATATCTGATATCGCCTCGTTGTAGGTTTTGGGATCCTGTATGTGATCCCTATCTCCCACTAGGAACATTTCCTCGGTATCCTCTTCTAGTATACCTAAGTATCTATCGGGAGGATGGGAGATCCTACTAGATCTGCGAGGTGGTTGAGGGACATCGTGTATTGGCTCTGTATGAATGGGTTTGATAGGATCCATGACTCGTTGCTTTTCAGAGACTTTCTCTTCAAGCTCAATTTTCCTCCCACTGCCTCTATCAAGGATAAACTGGTTTTTCAAGAAGATGACGTGTTGGCTCACAAACACATTGTGATCCTCTAAGACATAAAAATTGTATCCTAATGACTCTTTAGGATATCCTATAAAATGAGCACTTATGGTCCTAGCCTCTAGTTTGTCCGCCTGTAGTCTTTTGACGTGGGCTGGACATCCCCAAATCTTGAGATGACCAAGACTTGGTTTCCTACCATGCCATATCTCATACGGTGTGGTAGGAACGGATTTAGAGGGAACTCTATTCAGTAGATATTCTGCGGTAAGTAAGGCATCTCCCCAAAGAAACATAGGTAAATCAGTGAAGCTCATCATGGACCGGACCATATCCAATAGAGTCCGATTTCTTCTCTCTGACACCCCGTTGAGTTGAGGTGTACCCGGAGATGTCCATTGTGACACTATGCCATTATCCTTGAGATAGTCCCGAAATTCTCCACTAAAGTATTCTCCTCCTCGATCTGATCGAAGAGCGAAGAGCCTTAAGAGGTTTTCCAATTTGTTTTTCTACTTCATTCTTGAACTCCTTGAACTTTTTAAAAGATTCAGACTTGTGTCTCATAAGATACACATACCCATACCGTGAATAATCATCGGTAAAGGTAATGAAGTACGAATAACGTCCCCTGGCTTGCACATCGAATGGGCCACACACATCTGTGTGTTTCAGGATAAGTATTTCAATGGTCCTCTCCTCATGTCCTACAAAAGGTAATCTAACCATTTTTTCTTGAAGACAGTACTCGCAAACTGGATATGACTCGGAAGTCAATGAGTCGAGAAGCCCATCTTTATCCATTTTGTTCATTCTATCCTCTCCAATATGGCCAAGCCTGAGGTGCCACAAATATTTTTGGTTTATCTCATCCCTGGATCTCTTGGATCCTTTGGCACTCACTTCTTGCTCAGACACATTTACAGATACATCCTTATGCAAATGATAGAGACTGTCAAACATAAAACCATGTGCGACTATTTTATTTCTGAAATAAATAGAATAGCAGTCTTTGTCAAATGTAAAAATATGACCTTCCTATGCTAGACATGAAACAGAAATTAAATTTCTGCTAGCAGCAGGTACATAATAGCGGTCTCTAAGTAATAAACTAAAACTAGACGGTAGTCGCAGATGGTAGGTGCCCACAGCCACAGCAGCAACTTTTGCCCCGTTGCCAACCCGAAGGATTACCGCACCTTCCGCCAGCCTTCTACTTTCCTTTAAACCCTGCATGGTAGTGCACAAATGAGCACTAGAACCAGAATCTATAACCCAACTAGAAGTAGAAGAAACCGTTAGATTAGTTTCAATTATGAGCAAGTCTATACTTTCTGAAGGTGTGTCACCTTTCTTGTTCTTCAGGCTCTCGAGGTATGAAGGACAGTTTCTCTTCCAGTGGCCGTCGACATTGCAGTGGAAACATTTTCCTTTGTCATTAGCCTTTTTCTTTTGAACTTTCTTCTTTGGCTTCTTGTATTTCTTCTGCTTCTTAGCAGGCTTCTTTTTCTTCCAAGTAGACTTTCTTGGAACCAGAAGTCAACTCAGCAGCAAGGACATTGCCCCTTGAACCTTTCAAGGCTCCCTCAGCAATTACCAACATATTAATCAGTTCAGTCTTAGTGCATTCAATCTTATTCATGTGGTAGTTTACTATAAACTGTCCAAATGAATCAGGTAAGAATTGAAGGATCAGATCTACTTGCAATTCCTTGTGCATGTTTATACCGAGCTTCTCAAGCTCCTCTAGGTCCTTGATCATAGTCAGACCGTGATCATGGACAGACTGCTCCTCGCGCATCTTTGCTTTGAAGAGCCTCTTGGACACTTCAAAACGAGCTGTGCGACTCTGCTCACCATACAACTCTTGCAGGTGTGCCAGTATGTCCCTAGCAGTCTTCATATTTTCATGCTGGCATTGTAGTTCATTGGACATAGATGCCATGATATAGCACTTGACTCTGATGTCATCATCCGTCCACTTTTGATGTGTCACACGCTGATCATCAGTAGGACGTGCTGGTAGTCTAGGGATATTATTTTCGAGTATGTAGCCCAGTTTCTCACAATTCAAAATAATTTTGAGGTTTCTAAGCCAGTCCTTATAATTGGTTTCGGTCAGTCGGTTGGTCTCAAGAATACGGGTCAAAGGATTTGAAGCTGACATTGTATCTGCAGAGAGTAAAGATTCTAGTTAGACTTTTGTACTTGATCCTTAATTTGTTCTAAGGTCTTTTAGAACAAATGTACCTCCCACTATTTTCTCGAATCCCTTACACTCTCCTGGTAAGAAAACGGAAATCCTACGCGACTAGGATTTTTAGTAGGTACTGCGGTCTCATCAATCTACATGGCACCTCACCTAACAGTTATTGGTGACACATAGATGGATGAGTGTACAACTCTTGTACAATGCTTCTCAAGCATGTTGCAGTGCAACTTGATCTCTAAGCCTTGAAGACCTCACCTAACAGTTATTGGTCCCATTTCTTAGTTAAGTCAGACCCACCGTATAACCGTAGAAATAAAGTCGTCATTGGGTCCTCACCTAACAGTTATTGGTGCCCAACCCCACCTTTCCCCTACAACATCTCATGTCTATAGAGAGGTCCAGCCCTCCGATGCAACTTGCCCACTGTATCCAGCCGAGACAAATCAACATCAGAAAGACCTTAGCAGCTCTACTACAGTGGAAGACCTATTGACTTAATATTGGTTAATCAGGTCTTAGTGTTTGCAACTTGAGCTCTTCATAAGAGGTAATCGAACAATTGGCCAGGTAAGCAGATGGGAGGCTCCCCTTACTCAGAGAGTAAGGTCCTAATTAAGTAACCACCTTTCATGTTTTCCTAGACACCAATTAGATCAATTAATCTAATATGACTCGCTCATGTTGGTTCACTCTCGACTTGATTGAGGAGGTTTTAATTTAGGTCTCAATTGGGTTTGCTACATCACATGTAAACCTATCTACCCCACTCTCATTCACATCACATGCAAACGACACATCACAGGCAGTTATAATCGCAGCATCAAATAAAGCTAAACTTTAAATAGGTGATGATCATGGATTCTAATTAGGTCGTATTACAAGCACATGCACGTCAATCGATCAATTGGTCTTCAACTCTTGAATTGGTTCCAAGCCTCCTTGATTCGATCCTTGATCAACTCTTGATCCAATCGCCATCAACCGCTTAGATCGCCGTTCATCTCATGCCTTGTCTTCAATTGATCGTTGACGTACATCACATCACAGAAATACAACCAGATGTAAAATAAAAATAATAATAAATTACATCTCCTTTTAGGAGGCACGCAGGCCTCTCAAAACATCAAATAAGATGCATGCAAGCATCTAAAAAATTACATGACATTACAGATCACATCGCAGGTCATTACATTTGATACCAAAAGGGTTTGAATCCTATGATCATCACCACATGCAGCAATTATAATTTTCAGATCTGAAATCTAATTGATTATCTCATGATATAGGTTGCTGATCATGCTAATCATGATTCTAAACTTTGTAATCCCATTAACAATGCAATTAGAATCATCTTTTTATCACATAAAAATCAGCATGCAAAAATCAGCACCCTAGAAAAAATCTGCATGCAGAAAATTTTCAGCATGCATAACCATTTAAATTTCAAATCTAATAAGCCTATTAATAATTAATCCTTACCTTAATCTACGATGCCTAGGCTCTGATACCACTGTTGGAAACCCGCCCATGCCGCAGAAAAATTTCAAAAATTAAAGATGCAGCGGAAGAGGCATGCGCGGGATCAACCGTTCATTGCATGAACGTTGTTTAAAAATTGTTTGTAGATAGATAAGGATTAAAAACTTTTAAATAACATTAGAAGATCAGATCTTCACCTTGTGCGGGTAGATGATCACCGCAAACTGATGATCGTGGTTTTTGATGAAGGTTCGCTTGAACCCGTTCAAATGCCCAGCCTCTATGGGTATCCACACGAAGCAGAAAACCGATCCAAGCTTTCTATCTCCCCGGGGTGCTAGCTCCCTTGCAGAGATAACTTTGATGGCTGATCTCCTCTCTTTCTTTCAACTCTTGAATGTGCTTGAGAGGAGGAAAAAGAAGGATGAAGAATAGTAAAGGAACAAAATCCCTGCAGCCTTCTTTCTTTTCCTTGCATTGTAGGAGCTCGTTGATAAACTTCCAAGAGGGGCGCTGGCCCCTCTTCTTTGCCGCACCAAGCAAGGAAAAGGAGGAGGGGTGTGTGCCCCTCCTTCATGGTTAACCTAATCCTCCTTTAAAGAGGATTAGGAAGGTCACTCATGGTTAGGTCCTAATCTAATTAGGCTTGGACCAAGGGTGAACCAATTTGGGTTTAATCTAGGTAAGTCCTAATCCAATTAGAACTTAATGAACCATGACTCAATTGAACCCTCCAATCCTAATCCAATTAGGAGTCTTGTTGATTCATTAGATTAATAATTAATTAGGACTTAAGAAATCCTAATCCAATTAGGGCTTATTTAATTTTGGTCCTAATCCAATTAGGACTCTAATTTGAATCCGAAGTCCTAATCCGATTAGGACTCTATGAATCCTACTCCAAGTAGGAATCCAAATTTAATTCAAAACTCCTAATCCAATTAGGATTGTAGGGATCCTACTCCAAGTAGGAATCCTAGTCCTACTCCAAATAGGATTTTCAGTCCAAGTAGGAATCCTACTCCAAGTAGGACTCTTGTTTTAAGTCCAATTAATTAATTTCCTTTGTTCCTTCTTCAACTTATTATCAATCGAATTGATTACTTGTGATTCCTAATCACGATTCAACCATCGGATCGGTCAATGCCTCTAGTGTGTGTGACCCCATAGGTTCTACTCTGACTGGTAGTGAGATATATTGTGATCTCTATCACAATATCATTGAAAACTCCTTTCAATAGATTGGAACGATTCCAACTCTACTCATTAGGGTTAATCGATCATCGAGATAATCCCTGTGAGTCCCACCATCCACCAGTGACACCTAGCAGCATGTAGTGGCTACCCAGTAGAATAGAATGATGAACCTCTAGATGCAGTTATAATGTGATACAGTCCTTCTATCGTGGATCCCTACAAGACGGAGGTCATGGATAACTCGTCAAACCCCTTCGTCTGTCATATGTCAAGATTTATTCGACTTAAGTTCGAGAGCGGAGAACTCTTTCTCCACTGTGCAATCTGCCCTGGCCGAGGTCTTACGAACTCAGTCTTATAAATCACATAGGATCTCTCCTTATCTATCAAGGTCGATCGATTCCTTATAGGTGCATACCCTACTCCTACAGTGAACCTACTGCAGCCAATCTACACTGCATGGACCCATATGGCTAGAGACCATGTATATGTGCAATCAAACTATAATAACCTCACTGTGAGTAGCCGAAGTATCGCAGGTCAAAGGACCAGTCATACTACTGCAACATCAAGCAAGTCACTGACGAGTGGATAGACATCCAAGTGACTTCTTGTCTTGGTCACGCTCAGTACCCTTGTTCTTAACAAGCACCTGCACTATTACTTCAGTGTCGCCACACTGTGGACTCGAGTCTCGTCCATCCATAAGGAAAGCAATGTGTACACTGATCGGATCGATCACCGTCCTTGTGATGATCCATTGATCAGGAGCATTCAGAAATTAATCAATGATGCATGGCTCAAATTCTTAACTCTTAAGAATACGCATCATCATCTTATTAATTCTTGGACGATTCATAGACACATAAACAATATGAATAAAAAGATGCCTTTTATTTATTCAATAATAAATAGTCAAGTACAAAATTATGTCTCTAGAATTAACAATGTGTCAGCCCGATTGGCTTCTAGGGCATACATCTAACACCTCTGCCTGAAAATCGAGCAGCTCGAGCCTCAAGAGAAAAGGGCACTCGAGCAAGCTCAGAACGCCATGGAACTCTTCAAGGAGTCGGAAGAGTTCCGTGATATGTTGGAGGAGGAGGCCGTGGACGGGTTTCTCCGCGGCTTCAAAAATTTTTGGAGGCAGATGCACAGGTTCTACCCCCAGCTCGACCTCTCGGAGATTCGGCCTAGATCGGGGGTCGGCGAGGAGAGCGAATTCGATCTGCCCTCGACGCATGAGGCCGAAGAAGGGGCCGCCGAGACCGAGGTTGAGGGAGAGGTCACCGAGGCTGAGCAAACGGCTCAAGTGGCTCCCGCTGGGAAAGTTGCCGGGGGCATTCCCGAGGCTGCTGGCGGAGATTCATCTAAGCCTGCCGCGGAGGGCCCCGAGCTGATTCCTGCCGAGGACCCCCAGGTGATCATCGTGGACGACCTTGGCGCCGGTGAAGCCGAAGCCTCCTAAGACTTCTTCTCCTTTTGGTCTTTTCTTTTTGTTCTTCTTTTGTAAGCGAGGTCGGCCTCCGAACTTATTGTATGACCGAACCTCAATTTTGTACTTTAGCCTTTGGGCTTTTTATTAATGAAAGGACTTCTTTTGATAGATTTGTGCTTGCCTCTCTTTCTCTTTTTTGCGCAATAAGTAAGCTTTTACTTTGATCGTTTGAGTTGAATTCTCTCCAGCGAATCCCTCTAAGTCTTTAAGCTCGGCTAAGTTCATAGACTTAGGTCCCGATCACGTTTGCTAAGTTGTTAAGCTTAGCTCTAATAGGGATTGCATTTAGGCTCCGGGCTCAGACTTTAGGAAAATTCGCTAAGTCTTTGAACTCGGACTTTGAGGGAGTCTCGCTAGGCCCCTAGGTTTGTCTTCTGGGAGAGTTTTGCCAAGCCCTTGGGCTCGGCTTCTAGGTCGCCGAAGCATTGAGTTCGGACTCCGAAGGAGTTCTATTAGGCGTCTAGGTTTTCTTTCTGAAGAATTTGGCCAAGTCCTTGGGCTCGGCTCCTAGAACAAGCTTGTCAAAGCTTTGAGGTCGGGCTCCGAGGAGATCCCGTTAGAAATTCAAGTTTATCCTCTAGAAAATTTCACCAAGTCCTTAGGCTCGGCTTCCAGAATAAGCTTGTCAAAGCTTTAAGGTCTGACCCCGAAGAGATCACAGACTGAGGTCAGGCCATCGTTGGAGCTTTCGCGCTTTTTGATCTCAAACTTGGTCGAGGTTTCGCCGATCATTTTGTAGTACAAATATGCAGATGTGATGACATAGGTGCTGGGTAGGATCATACCTCTTGCACCATCGGAGTCGATCATCTCAGATTGAGGTAAGCGACTCCGCCCAGTGGTTGGCCTTTAGGGGCATTCCTCGGCCTGTAGTCCGCTTCCGCAGGTGGTGTTATCTGTCGTAGGGGTGGCGCTTCAGTCGGGGTCTCGCGCAACAACATAGCTTGCACCGGCCGAGCAGGGGAGAATGCTGCGTTCCCTACGAGGTGTTGTCTACTTCAGGCACGCTTGCAAGCCAGGGGGTTCGTGAAGGTACTATCCTATTGTTGAAGACCTCGGGGGTCCACGTTGGTACTAGTCCATTGTCATTGTCGGGCGCCACGGGGGGCCGCGTAGGTACTACCCCGCATGTCTTTCCGAGGCCGAGGGAGCTTGGGCTCACTATCGACTCAACGGGGCATCCCGACCTTAGTCGAGAAACCGAGCACGAGGTCGAGGGAGCTTGGGCTCGCTGTCGACCTGATGACGCTTCCCGAGGTCGAGGGATTTGGGAACGCACTGTCGGCACATGGAGCATCTCGACCTTAGTCGAGAAACCGAGCACAAGGTCGAGGGAGCATGACTCGCTGTCGACCTGGTGACGCTTTCCGAGGTCGAGGGATTTGGGAACGCACTGTCGACACACGGGGCATCCCGACCTTAGTCGAGGAACCGAGCACGAGGTTGAGGTAGCTTGGGCTCACTATCGACCTGGTGACGCTTTCCGAGGTCGAGGGATTTGGGAACGCACTGTCGACACACGGGGCATCCCGACCTTAGTCGAGGAAACAAGCACGAGATCGAGGGAGCTTGGGCTCGCTATCGACTTGGTGATGCTTCCAGAGGTCGAGGGGTTTGGAAACGCACTGTCGACACACGGAGCATCCTAACCTTAGTCGAGAAATCGAGCACAAGGTCGAGAGAGCTTGGGCTCGCCGTCTGCTGAGTTACGCCCCGTTCGATGCGACGTTCGCAGCGGAATTCGAACGAGACGTCGTTCATCGCATGAACGCGCCTCGAATCGTAGAATTTAAAAATTTTTCTGGATCCAAATCCAAAAGATCTTTGAATTCATTAGGAAGAGAAGATTAGAATCTGAGGAAGGTTGATTAAGATTCATAAAACTGAAACTAAAATCAGAAGAATTTAAAGATCTCATCTTCAAAAATTCTACAGGTGAAGAACACCGCAGCCTGATGATCTATCTAGGTTTCTGTTTGAGCCACACAATTGTCCGGCCTCTACAGATATCTACACGAGGATCTAATCATCTGAAATAGGGTCTTACTGGAGTGCTAGCTCCTTGTAAAGACCTCTCATGACTATCATATAGATTAGAAGATAAAAATCTGCAACATACCTCCTTAAAGAAGAACCCTTTCTTCTTCAACCTTGCTCGTGATGGAGGAAGAGGAAGGAGGAACCCTGCACGTGGATCTTCCTTGCCTTGCTACTGTGGAAAAAGAGGAGGATGAAGATCCCTTGCTGCCGTGGAGGAGGAGGAAGAAAGAAGAGGAGGCGTGGAGAGGAAGAGGAGAGAATTAATTCATAACTTCTCCCTTGCTACCCTTTTATAGATTGGGTTTAGGGCTCCTCCTAATCTTATTAGGAGTATGGGACTATAACCCATCTTTGGATTAATGCCAAGTGTCCAATCCTTGTGCTCATAGATGCATAACATGTGTCTATTTAATCAATTGATTAATTTTTAAATCACATTAGGATTCCTAATCTCATTACGAGAATTAATTGATTTGGGAGCATGCATTCTACCACGCCATGTGGACTTTAAAGTCCGCATAGTGTGAACATGACTTAAGTCATATTCATCTTACGACGACATGTGTTCTTTAAAAGCCGCACAAACTTTGGTTTAATCAAATGACCCAATCATGAATCCAAATCAATTTGGATCGAACCCAATTTGATTTGGCTCATTAAATCAGCCCAATTGCAATCCAATTGCAATCAATTCCACTTAATTCTTCTTCCATTAACTCACTAACACTTTGTGGGTTAATTCAATCACCAATCATATTGATGATTGATTTCTATTATGATTCTAAATCACAATTATGATAGTCTGACTAATTAAATCCTCTATGTGTGTGACTCCGTAGGTTCTATTCAGACTGGTAATGAGAAATATTGAGATCTCCATCTCAATATCACTGAAACTCCTTTCAGTGAATTGAAACAATTTCAGTTCTACTCTTAGAATTCACTGATCACCAAGTAAATGCCTTCGAGTCTTACAATCCACTAGTGACACCTAGCAGTATGTGGTGGCAACCCAGCAGAATGGAATATCTAAATCTCTTGGTGCAGTTAGCATATGATACAGTCCCTCTATCATGGATTCCGACGTGACGGAGGTTATGGATATCTCGTCAAACCCCATTATCTGTCATGACTTCCAGTTTGAGATATGGAAAACTCTTTTTTCAAAATACCTGGCTAGAAATTTATCGAACTCAGTCTCATAAATCACATAGGATCACTCCTAATCTATCAAGATCGATAGATCCCATCTAGATGCAACCCATTCCAAAATGAATCTACTGCAGCCAATTCGCACTACAAGGATCCGAATGACTAGGGCCCAAGTTCACATACTCGTCAAACTACAGCAACCTCACAGTGAATAGCAGAGGCATCGCAGGTCAAAGGACCAGTCATACAACTGCAGCATAAGTAGTCACTGACGAGTGGATAGACATCCATGTGACTACTATCTTTGGTCACGCTCAGTACCTTGTTCTCTAACAAGTACTTGCATAATCACTCAAATGTCTCTACACCGTGGACTCGAAACTCGTCCATCTGACTAAGTGATCTGTGCACTAATCTCAGTGGATCGATCACCGTCCCTCGTGATGGATCCATCGATCAGGAGCATTTAGAAATTAATCCCTAATGACACATGCCTCAAATACTCAACTTCTTGAAATTATGTGTCATCATCTATTAATTTCTTGGACGATTTATGGACGCATACAAACATGAATGAAAAATAAATTGCCCAATCTTATTTATTAATAAGTGTCAAATTATAAATTTATGCCCCAGATTACAAATATGCGTCAGCCATGTTGACTTCTAGAGCATACTTCTAACAATCTCCCACTTGTACTAAAGCCAATCAGACATATATTTAAGTTCTATTTTTTCAAGATGGACTTCTAATTTCTTCTGACTCAGCTTCTTAGTGAATGGGTCCGCCACATTATCAGTGGAGTCTACTCTCTGCACCTCTACATATTTTTTTTCGAGGTAGTCGTGAATTAGATGAAATCGCCGCTCTATATGCTTGAACTTTTGGTGAGACCTCGGCTCCTTAGCTAGTGCTATGGCGTCGTTGTTGTCGCAAAAAAGGATTATGGCATCTGATGACATGACTCCTAGCTCTTCGATAAACTTTTTGTACCAAAATGCTTCCTTCGCAACATCCGATGCAGCAATGTACTCTGCTTTCATGGTAGAATATGCAATAATCGGTTGCTTGGAACTCTTCCAATTTACCGATCCTCCATTGCATAAGAATACATGTGGAGTGATTGAGTAAACCCCTATTTGATTTTGATGAGCTCAAAATATTTGAGTATATTTTATGTTGTACTAATGAATTCAATCTAGTGTTTCAGGCAAATATGTGTGAATTTCTAGTTAAGTGCTTTAAGCTTTGGTTCAAAGTAATTTGGATAAGTATTGGACTCAATTTGAACCAAAGTCTACATTCCGAGTCGACTCCGGAAGATTACGAGTCGACTCCGAGTGGTTTAAAGGTTCTGGCACAATCTCGAGTCGACTTCAGTACTCTACGAGTCGACTCCGACTGAGAACAGACAGAAAGATAGAAAGAAGAGTTTCAGACCCTGTCAGCGAGTCGACTCCGATGCTTGCTGAGTCGACTTCCGACGTTACCGAGTCGACTCCAAAGGGTAACAGATAGAAAGACAGAATGATGGATTTTAGATCCTATTACCGAGTCGACTCCAGAAGGTTACTAGTCGACTCCGACATTTGGCGAGTCGACTCCTAGTTATGTCCGAGTCGACTTCCAAAGGAAAAACAGTCTGAAAGACAGAGAACCAATCTCAGAAATCCTATGAACGAGTCGACTCCAAGAGTTCCAGAATCGACCCCCAAGTCAGTCGAGTCGACTCCAACAAAGCACGAGTCGACTCCGAGACTGATCAGTTCAATAGACAGAGAATCGGTTTTTCGGACTCTGAGAACGAGTCGTCTCCCGAAAATCTCGAGTCGCCTCTCGAGAGAGCCGAGTCGACTCCAAGAATACTCGAGTCGACTCGAGGAAGAAAAACAGAAAGATGGATTTCTGGAACCCTGAAAACGAGCCGACTCCTAGTGCCCGAGTCATCTCGAGGTGTTGGCGAGTCGACTCGAGTTTTTGGTCGAGTCGACTCCAGGACGGGAGAAGCACTTTCATTCAAATCCTGAACAACGGGCGAGTCGTCTCCAGTAAAGCATGAGTCAACTCCAGCAACAGCCGAGTCGACTCCAGATCGCACGAGTCGACTCCGATCCCAACGGATATATTGTCAGGATATTCTGACTGGACAGAATGGCTCCAAATCACTCTCTAACAGATAGTTTTCGAATGGAACCACTTAAATAGCCAAAGTAAACAGTAGTAGACAAGAAGAGAGCTATTCCATCTAAGCATTAAAGCATTTCAACCACCAAGAGCTTCCGTTGAGTAAATCCAAGAAAAAGAAGGAAGAAGTGCATTCAATTAAAATCTGAAAGTGCTTCTTTCGCATTCAAGGCTCTACTACTGTCCTCCATCATTCGGCACATTCAAGAGGAGACTCAAAAATCGAGAAACTCCCACTTTCTCATCTGAAATCTATTTGAGGGCTTCTAACTCTACTTTGCTTATATTGTTCTCACATTTGCCTTTTTAGAAGCTTTCTTTGTGAACTCCCAAACTTTGTTTGTCTTACTTGATTCAATCAGGGGACTGAATCAAGGGTTGTAAGGTTTGTTGGTGAGCCAAAGATAAAACCAACGGTGTAAGGTTGTGGTTGGTGAATCGGGAAAAACCAACTGGGTTTGATTATGAATCCGAAAAAACAATTGGGTGGTTCTAGTCGGTGAGCCTGTGAAAACCGACCGAGTTCGTTGTGATCTCGTGAAAACAACAAGTTGGGTTGTAAGCTTATAAAACAACCGGCTGTAATCCTAGGGATTATAGTGAACACTCAAGTGCGGCTTGAGGAGTGGACGTAGGAGCAAGAGTTGGCTCCGAACCACTATAAATTTTTCTGTGTTTGTATTGATTGTTGTCTCTTTCTCTCTCTCCACTCACTGCATCTATTAATCTTACTAATTTGCTTGCAATCGATTTAGTTAATTACCCATTATATTTTTAATTGGTATAGATTTACTTAAAACCCAATTCATCCCCCCTCTTGGGTTGTCTCCTTGGGCAACAAGTGGTATCAGAGCAGGTGCTCTCATATCGATTGGTGTTCCAATCCTAAAAGAGTAAAAGATTAAGATGACAACCCCTTTTGGATCTTCCCTTGGTGAGGGGCAATCCACCAATAGGCCTCCATTATTCAATGGAACCAACTATACCTATTGGAAGGCCAGAATGAGGATATTTATCCAAGCCCAAGACTATGATGTTTGGGGCATCATAGTTAATGGACCATATATTCCTTCTATCTATGTTGATAACATTGCTATACCCAAGCTTGAAAAAGATTGGGATGAAAACGATAGAAGAAAGGCACAACTAAATGCCAAAGCAATGAATGTTCTTTATTGTGCCTTGGACCCTAATGAATTCAATAGAATCTCTACTTGTAATTCTGCAAAAGAGATATGGGATAGACTTGAAGTGACCCATGAGGGGACAAATCAAGTCAAAAAATCTAAAATTAACATGCTAGTTCACAAATATGAACTATTTAAAATGGAGTCTAATGAAACCATCTCTAGCATGTTCACAAGATTTACTGATATTATCAACGGCTTGAAAAGTCTTGGCAAAAGTTATACTAACAGTGATGTTGTCAGGAAAATTCTTCGCTCCTTAGCAAGGTCATGGAAAGCCAAGGTCACGGCAGTCCAAGAAGCAAAAGACTTAAACAAGCTGCCACTTGAGAAGCTTCTTAGATCTCTAATGACGCATGAGCTCACAATGAAACAACACAGCGAGAAAGAATCCTCCCATAGGAAAAAGGTAATTGCCCTCAAATCTACTTCTTCTAACAAAGATCTTTCTTGCAGTAGCAGCAGTGAAGAAGAAGAAAATGATGAAGATGAAGAAGAGGCTCTCCTTGTATGGAAATTCAAAAGATTCATCAATAGAAAGAAGTCCTTCCATAAGAGGAGAGTTTCCTCGAATTCCTTCAATAAGGATAAAGTTAAGGAAAGAGAAAGTGAGGGAACCGGATGTTATGAATGCAAGAAGCCTGGTCATTTCAGAGCCGACTGCCCCTTGTTGAAGAAAGCTCTTGTCACCAAACACAAGAAGAAGAAAGCTCTTGTCACCACATGGACTGACTCCGATAAGTCATCATCATCATCGGTAGAAGAACAAGAGGAGAAGGCTAATTTCTGTTTTATGGCAAACGAAAATGAGGTAATATCTGAAACTCATTTAGACTTTACCTTTGAAGAATTGTATGATGCATTTAATGAACTAATGGATGAATATAGAACACTAAACTTTAAAAACAAAGAATTAAAGCTAACTAATCAATCTTACATTCATAAAAATGATAAATTGATTAAGGATAAGAACTCTATAGTCAAAGAAAATTTAGAACTTAAAATAAGGAACCAATTGCTAACTCAAAAAACTGATGTCTTAATCCAAGATAAAGAAAGACTAACTAAAAAAATTTCAGAACTTAAAAACAGTAATCATACTTTAAAAGATGATTCAATTACTAATGTTAAATCATTGAGTGAAAAAAACTTGAGATTAACCAAAGAACTTGAAAAATATAAACCTATTGTAGAGAAATTTACCTATAGCTCTGAAAAACTAGAAATAATCCTTAATAGTCAATGGGCTATGTTTAATAGAGCCGGGTTAAGATATAAGCCTAATAACAAGCAAAAACTACTTAAAATTTTTTTTCTAAAAGCCGGTGAAAGTGAAACTAAGAATGTGACCTGTTTTTGTTGTGGTAAAGTAGGATATAAAGCTAATATATGTAACCATAGAAAAATAGAAGCTAAAAGAAAGATTAAAAGGATTTGGGTTCCAAAAGGAACTAACACAACTAACCTTGAAGGATCCAAGAAAACTTGGGTACCTAAGATTGTATGATTTCTTTGTCTAGGAGTGTCTTGCAGCCAAGCTCAATAAACACTGTTGGTACTTGGATAGTGGTTGCTCAAGATACATGACGGGTGACAAGGAGCAATTCTTCATCCTAGAGTCTAAGAAAGGAGGCGCAGTGACTTTTGGAGACAATAACCAAGGTCACATCAATAGTATCGGTAAAATACAAATCACGCCTTCAACCTTTGTTGATAATGTTCGGTTTGTAGATGGTCTCAAGCATAACTTACTTAGTATTAGCTAATTATGCGATAGAGATTTTGATGTTTTGTTTAAGCCAACTATGTGCATCATAACCAACTCAATTGACAATAGCTTAGTTTTCAAAGGACTAAGCGTGGCAATGCCTATGTAGTAGATCTTAAAGATCTTGCTAAAAACAGCCGCTGCTTAGTAGCTAATGATACTAAGGTCAATGAAGCAAATTGGTTATGGCACCGTAAGTTAGGTCATGCAAGTATGGATACACTATCTAAACTAATTAAAAGAGATTCTATGATTGGTTTGCCAAAACTAAAATTTGAGAAAAATAGAATTTGTAAAGCATGTCAATTTGGCAAACAATCTAGAAGTTCTTTTAAATCTATAAAGTATGTCTCTACTACTAGACCCCTTGAGCTACTTCACATGGATCTTTTTGGACCAACTAGGACCACAAGCCTTGGTGGAAACAAGTATGGTCTTGTTATAGTAGATGATTTTTCTAGATATACATGGGTGATGTTTTTAGCTCATAAAGATGAAATATTTTCAGTATTTAAGAAATTCCATAAGAAAGTAACTAACACAAAAAGGGGATAACTTATAATTTTTCTGCACCTAGGACTCTACAACAAAATGGAGTGGTGGAAAGAAAGAATAGGATCCTAGAAGAAATGGCTAGGACCATGTTGTGTGAAAGTGATCTCCCAAAGTATTTTTGGGGTGAAGCTATTAACACATCATGTTATATTTTAAATAGAATTTTATTGAGACCAATTATAAAGAAAACACCTTATGAACTTTGGAGAGATAGAAAGCCCAAAGTAAATTACTTTCATGTTTTTGGTTGTAGGTGTTTTATTCATAATAATGGCAAAGATAATTTAGAAAAATTTGATTCCAAATCTGATGAAGGTATCTTTTTGGAATATTCTACATCAAGTAGGGCATATAGAGTGTTCAACAAAAGAACCCTTGTTATTGAAGAATCTATTCATGTTGTTTTTGATGAGATTAATGATTCTTCCTCTAGTAAGAGAGTAGTTTTTCATGATGATGCAGGAATACTTGAGGAAAAGATGGATCACATGACTTTACAAGAGGATGAACCCAAGCAAGTTGAAGAAACTTCAACAAGCCAAGAGGTAATTGCCGAACATGGGCTTAGAAAGGTTTGGAGATATGCTCATAGTCATCCTAAAGAGTTAATCTTAGATGATCCATCTCAACCTGTTAGAACTAGAGCATCCCTTAGAAACCTAAATAATCATCTTGCATTTATTTCACACTTAGAACCTAAAAATATTGAAGAAGCTGAAAATGATGTAAATTGGATAAATGCTATGCAAGAGGAACTAAACCAATTTACAAGAAACAAAGTATGATACTTAGTTGAAAGATCCTCTGAATACTCAATAATTGGAACTAAATGGGTGTATAAAAATAAACTTGATGAAAATGGAGTTGTAGTTAGGAACAAGGCTAGACTAGTAGCAAAGGGCTATAATAAGAAGAATGTATAGATTTTGATAAGATCTTTGCTCCTGTGGCTAGACTCGAGGCAATTAGATTGTTATTAGCATTTGCATGCTTTAAAGATTTCAAATTATTTCAAATGAATGTAAAAAGTGCTTTCTTGAATGAGTATATTAATGAGAAGGTTTATGTAGAACAACCTCCTGGTTTTGAAAACCATCAATACCCCAACCATGTCTACAAATTAAATAAAATATTTTATGGTCTAAAACAAGCCCCTAGAGCATGGTATGAAAGACTTAGCAAATTTCTATTAGACCATGAATTTTCTAGAGGGAATGTAGACACAACCCTGTTTTTGAAGAAGAAAATAAAGATATATTAATAGTGCAAATTTATGTAGATGATATAATTTTCGGTGCCACTAACAATCATCTTTGCGAAGAGTTTGCTGAATTAATGCAGAGTGAATTTGAGATGAGCATGATGAGAGAATTGAACTACTTCCTCGGACTTCAAATCAAACAATCTAAGGAAGGAATTTTCATCAATCAAGCTAAGTATATCAAGGAGATGCTCAAAAAGTTTGATATGGATGAAAACAAGTCAATCAGCACATCCATGAGCTCATCATGCAAACTAGACAAAGATGAATCAGGCAAGTCAGTAGATCAAAAGCTGTATAGAGGTATGATTGGATCACTATTATATCTTACAGCAAGTAGACCAGATATCATGTTTAGTGTTTGCATGTGTGCTAGATATCAATCTAATCCTAAGAAATCACACCTAATTGCAGCTAAAAGAATTTTTATGTATCTAATAGGAACAAAAAATATAGGTTTATGGTACTCTAAAAAATCAAGCATAAACTTAGTAGGGTACACTGATTCTGACTTCGCTGGTTGTAAACTTGATAGAAAAAGTGAAAGGAAATCCTAGGTTCTTCGGTGTTTAGCATGCTGAATTTTTTTTTTTTTTTGAAAACCACTGCTGAACCTGATCGGGTTGCCTACGCACCCCTTCACAAGGGGGATCAAGCCACATGTAGTTCTTTTTAAGTTTCAAAAACGCAGCGGTGAAATGAATCAAACAATTTAATTCATGCATGCTTACAAGATCAAATCTAAAAAATCAGCACATTAAGAACACATAGGATTATGCCGGAATTGTTTAAACAATTATGCTAAAACTTTTATGCATGATTAACTATCAGATCTGAAACTTAAGAACTCTATTCCAATTAATCTCTGAATATCCATTGAATGGATTTTGGAGATATCTCTGTGAGGAGCCCCAAAAGAGGGTAAAACCTCGGAGAATCGGACCTAGACCTTGACGCCATAATAAATGATTAATGCTAGATTAATACTTTTTATGATGGATGAAAGTTGTGGATCTGATCCTTGACTTCGCAGCCACGCACACGAATGGCCTCTACGAGAAGTACACGCGAAGCCCTGGAGGATCTTCTTCCGCAACAGTGCTAGCAGCTGCAGAACACTTGAAAGCTGAAATCTGCTCGCCGGGATTCAATCAACTCTTGATCAATCGTCTTGAAGTAGATGGAGATGAGGTTTGTAAGGCAAGTAGAGGACTCAGATCTGATCTTGAATCTTCTAGATATTCATCCTGAAAACCCTATCTAAAATGGAGAAGAGGAGGAGGAGGAGGCGTGTGAGGAAGAAGGCTGCAATGGATGTGTTTTCGGTGCCCATGTTTGACCCCTTTTAATGGCCTCCGAATTTTCATTTCAAAATTCAAAATTTATTTTTAGAAAATCTCCTTTAGTTGGCGCATGCAAAGAAATAGGAACAACCCAAATCAGATCTCAACCAAATTTGATTTAAATTCAAATTTTAAACACATGTGCAAGAGGGGAGGAATTTGAAATCCATGAAGCAGAATTTTCCTTCCTCTTGTCGCATATATTTCATTTGAAATTTGAATTTAAATGATTCAGAGGTTCACATACCAGCTGGAAAAGTTATTTGATGTATGAAATCACTTAATATATTGCTTAATATTTTAATTCAAATTCAAACAACAAACAATATCGCCATGTGTCAAGCAATGGATCCATGCGCCATGCAATAATTTTGGTTTATTTAAAATTCATGAAATCCAATTCCATGTCACCACTAATTTCCACATCATCTGAGCCTAATCCTCTTGGGTTGCACCTAATCAAATTTGGTCAAACACGAATTAAAACAAAGCAATTTGGTTGAGCCCAATCTAATCAGGTCAGACCCTGATTGAGCTCAAATTGAATCCAATTCAATTTTTAGCTCAGCCAAACTCAATCAAATTGAATTAATTACTTTGTGTTGGACCTAATCCAATTAGGTCAATCCCCAATTAAGAACAAATTAATTTAAAATTAATTTGATCAGCTTAAGTCCTTTTGGTTCTGACCTAATCCGATCAGGTCAAAATGCTGATTGAGCCCAAAGTTGAACCAATTCAATTTGGCTCATCCTTGGCACAATTATTCAATCAAATTGAGTTTATTAGTAATTTAATTACTAATTAATTCTCCAATAATTACTTTAATTATTTTATAAGATAATTTGCCAATCAAATTGACCAAATTATCCCTGAATGATTCTTAATCATTCATCAGCCTTCTTGATCAATTAGGAATCTTCTATGCGTGTGACCTCATAGGTTCGAACCTAGGCCGGTAGTATATGAACGACTTCCTACACTAATCGACGTGACCATCTAGCAATGGTACCCGATATCTGGATAGGCCGAATATATGCGAAGCAAATATTCTGGAACCCTGGACTATGGTTACTGTATAATTCAATCCCTTTGACTCCTAATGCCAGGATGACTTAGAGCTCACTGTCAACCCTATAATTAGTATATCCATTATGTGATTAGCTTTAGATATCCCGTGACTCCTCACTGGGATTACCCTGGCCAAGGTTTTGCTAAATTAATTACAAGACATTATCTCCTATTTTCAAGAGGGGTCAATTCCATCTTGACTCACAACTGACTACGCAAGTACTTGACTGCACCCAGTGACCTTCCGTCACTGAATTAGAAATTCAGGTAGTCCGGTACCAAAGTACAGGGAGTTGCTTGCTAGTCACAAGTTGCGGTTTCAGGTTAGAGGGCCAAACTTATATCCATATCCACTCAGAACATCTCTCGACAGTAGAGCGTTCCAGAATTGGTCACATTTAGTGAAATGTACTCCTACACTTCACCTGTGTGGCATACCAGTGTCTCCACACTCCTTAGTTAAGAGGACAACCAACATATATGTCACACAACGATCTAATCTCGATAATACTGTCGTCCTAGTAACAACATATCATTTGGTCGCGAACAAGTTTAAGGACTCAAAGATAAATCCTCCTTTATCACAACATAAGTCCTAAGGACTTCATCATATAAGAGTTCATTTGAAGATGAAATGATGAATAATGCCAAATAACACTTTCTTAATTTGTCAATTCATTTACAAAATTCAATCGTCAATATGCTGACGATTGACATTTAGGATACAAATCCCAACAACTCCCACTTAGCCTAATGCCAATCGGCACAATATCTAATACCCATCTTCGACTTGTGTTCGTCGAACTCTTTGATGCCGAGGACTTTGGTAAATGGGTCGGCCAGATTTTTTTTTGTGTCAATCTTCTGAAGATCAATATCACCTCGATCGACGATCTCTCGAACCAGGTGGTAGCGACGTAGAATATGCTTGGTCCGCTGATGTGTTTTGGGTTCTCTTGCTTGAGCTATAGCCCCAGTATTGTCACAAAATACAAGCACTGGACTATTAATAGAGGGTGTCACTCCAAGCTCGGTGATGAACTTCCGCAACCATATAGCTTTCTTGGCGGCATCAGATGCTGCAATATATTCTGCTTCACATGTAGAATCTGCCACTATATGCTGCTTGGAACTCTTCCAGCAGTGGCCCCACCCTTAAGAGTGAAGATATATCCCGACACGCTCTTGCTATCATCTTGATCTGACTGAAAACTTGAATCGGTATATTCCTCAAGTTTTAAGTCAGAATCACCATAGACAAGCCACTAGTCTTTAGTATTTCTCAAATACTTAAGGATGGTTTTTACAACCTTCCAGTGGTTCCTACCTGGATCAGACTGGTATCTGCTCACTACTCCTAGCGAGTATGCCACGTCTGGTCTAGTAAATGTCATGGCATACATTATAGATCCCACTGCCGAAGCATATAGAATTCTATCCATACTCTCTCTTTCTTTAGGGGTTGTCGGACAATCCCTTTTAGAGAGGTTAATTCCATGGCCCATCGGAAGATAGCCTTTCTTGGAATTAATCATACTGAACCTTTTCAGTATAGTATCAATGTATGTGGATTGGGATAATCCAAGCAATCTTCTAGATCTATCTCTATAGATCTTCATCCCTAGGATGTAAGATGCTTCTCCCAAATCCTTCATGGCAAATTGAGATGATAGCCAAACCTTTATTTCTTGTAATGCAGGAATGTCATTCCCGATTAAAAGAATGTCATCCACATACAAAATAAGAAATATAATAACTGAACCATTTATCCATTTATAAATGAAAGGTTCCTCTTTATTCTTAATGAAGCCATATGTTTTGATTACCTTATCAAAACGTATATTCCAACTCCGTGAAGCTTGCTTTAATCCATAAATGAAATTTTGAAGCTTGCACACTTTAGACTCATCTGTAGATGTAAAACCTTCAGGTTGTATTATATATACTTCTTCTTCTAAATCTCCATTTAGAAATGTGGTATTTACATCCATTTGCCAGATTTCATAGTCTAAATGTGCTACTATCGCAAGCACAATCCGAATGGACTTGAGCATTGCCACAGGAGAAAATGTCTCGTTATAGTCAATACCATAACGTTGACGATATTCCTTGGCAACCAGACGGGCTTTATAGGTCTCTACCTTTCCGTCTGCGCCCCGTTTTTTTTTGAATATCCACTTACACCCTATGGGTTTAATCCCTTCGGGTGGGTCAACTAATGTCCATACATCATTGACCTTCATGGATTCCATTTTGGATTGCATGGCTCCAAGCCATTTATCAGAGTCATACCTCTGCATTGCATCCATATATGTGATCGGATCCTCATCGTTTTCATCAAGTTTGATAGGATCCCCGTCCCGGACCAAGAAACCTTAGTATCTGTCCGGCTGACGTGGTACTCTACCCGATCGCCTTAATGGTGCATCTAATATGGGTTATGGATCTGATCTAATCAAATCCAACTCAACTAGTTCAGTAGATGGTGTCGGATCTTCTACATGTTGAGCTTTCCTAAGCTCAACATTAGAGCTTCTACTTCCTTCTCCAAGAAATTTCTTTTCTAAGAATACAGCTCTATTGCTTACGAACAATTTTTGTTCTTCAGCAAAGTAGAAGTAATATTCTTTAGTTTCTTTAGGATAACCAACAAAGAAACATTTGTCAGACTTGGGTTCAAGTTTATCTGTCTTCAAACGTTTGACGTACGCCGGACACCCCCAAATTCTAAGATGAGAGAGCATCGGCTTACGTCTAGTCCACATCTCATGTGGTGTTTTATTTACAGACTTACTTGGAACCTTATTTAGAATATAGCAGGCTGACTCAAGTGCATATCCCCAAAAGGATATGGGCAGACTCGCAAACCCCATCATGGATCGAACCATGTCTAACAGAGTTCGATTTCTCCTTTTTGATACACCGTTATACTGTAGTGTACCAGGAGGAGTCCATTGAGAGAATCCCATTCTCTCCTAGATATGTTAAAAACTCACTAGAGAGGTATTCACCTCCTCGATCTGATCGAAGAGTTTTAATACTCTTTTCAGTTTGTTTTTCTACTTCATTACGATATAATTTGAACATTTCAAATAATTCAGATTTATGTCTCATTAAATACACATAACCATACCTAGAAAGATCGTCTGTAAACGTAATAAAATATGAATACCCACCTCTAGCATCTGTGCTCATTGGCCTACATACATCAGAACGTACAAGGGTCAATCAATCACTGGCTCGTTCACCTTTTCCGGTAAAAGGTGATTTGGTCATTTTACCAAGAAGACATGATTCACAGGTTGTCAATGATTCACAATCATTAACATCAAGAATTCCCTCTTTACTTAACCTGTTCATCCTGTTCTTGTTAATATGACCTAGCCTATGATGCCAAAGGTAGACATCCGTGACATTATCTATTCTAGAGTGCTTATTGGATTTATACATTACATGAACAGGCTATGACAAAATGTAAATGCCATTACTCAGAATTTCATTCATTACAACAACACCATTCCAAATGACATTGCAATAATCCTTTTTTATTGATATTTTATAACCATTTTTGGCCAAAAGGCCTATAGAAATGATATTCAA
Organism: Phoenix dactylifera; assembly: GCF_051530095.1. Classification (NCBI taxonomy): domain Eukaryota; kingdom Viridiplantae; phylum Streptophyta; class Magnoliopsida; order Arecales; family Arecaceae; genus Phoenix; species Phoenix dactylifera. Next base: position 30,891,915 of record NC_143193.1, on the reverse strand, counting down.
TAGAAAACTTGGACAATAGTGACAATCACTAAGGATATTTACATGAGAGCTGAATTTAAGTTTAAGAATTCCTAAAGCTAGAACTGGAACTGGTCTTCCATCTCCAACATTCAGGAACCTTTCTCCTTCTTCAAACCTCTTACTGACTTGTAGCCCCTGCAACGAATTGCAAATATTAAAAGGACTACCGGTATCCAATACCCAGGTCGAATTATCACAAATAGAAAAATTGCAAGGTGTTATCATATAAGTACCTTGATTGACAACTGATTGCCCACTTTTCTTAGGCCGGTTCGGATCGAGGGATGCAATGTAAAGAGGACAGTTCCTCTTCCAATGTCCTTGCTTCTTGCAGAAGAACCACTCCGCCTTGCTCTGATCAGCCTTTTTATTCTTTTTCTGACTAGGCTGAGCATGGTGCACCTGTTTCTTTTGGATTTTATTTTTTTTCCCTTTCTTAAAGGGGCGACCCTTGGATGAACCTCCCACTAAGTTCACCGTCTTCTTAAGAAGTTGGTGATCATTCTCAAACGTCTGTAGTAATCCCAACAATTGGTGATAATTCACTACAGATTTTGTCATACGAAAATGAGTGAGAAAAGGATGGTATGATCTAAGCAATGAGTTTAGTATGGCATCCTTCCCCAATTGATCATGAAGGGGAAAGCCAAGAGAGCTTAGACGCTCGATCAAGTCAATCATGTACAGTACATGATTAGTTACCGAGGTTCCATCTTTCATTCGGGTGCTGAAGATGGCACAACTAGTTTTGTGCCTCTCAACGTCATCAGGAACGCCGAATGATTCATTCAACACTTGAATAATATCTTCGGTTGTGTATTCTCAAAACGCCTACTAAACTCATCACTCATTGCTGCCAACATGATGCATCGAACAGTGATCCGGTCACTGAGCCACTTCTGATAAGTATCTCTGGCCGATCTTGATGCATTAGCAGCGGGCTGCTCAGGTGCTTGATCAGTTATCACATAAAGGATCCTCTTATGCTCTAGCACTATTTTCAGTTTTCTATGCCAATTATTGAAATTTGGATCAGTCAACTTGTCATTGTCCAATAATGAGCGAAATGACAAATTAGTGGCTATTTATGCATAAAAAAAAAATTTGGCTATTAGTATATGAATTGACTAAACTCAATAGACTTGAACTTTAGTCTAAAGGTACTTCCACTATTTTATACAAATTGGTAGCCTCTACCGCTAATTCGAAAAATTACTCCTAATTCTTTAGTGGGCACTAGAACCCAATAGATCGCATATAGGCCCGAGTGTGGCTCGGCCAACCCATATGCACCTATTGGTAGGTTCTTAACCAATTGCTTCACCAAGCAATTTCTAGTGATTATTTTGCCCTAGATTTTTTGGCAGGCGTGTGGCGCCTCCACCGAATACCCTAGTCAGGTCCAACCATTAAATGATAGGGTTAAGTCTAATCAACTAATAGACGACCAAGCCCGAGTGTGGCTCGGCTCACCTGACCGCCTATTGAAGGTACACTTAACTCATCATATATTGAATGACAATTTCAATGCTTGATAAGTACCAGGCGTGTGGCGCCTCCAATAATTATCAAAACATTGGACCCATTATCACCCAACTTAATGGGAGGCTATGACCTAGTTATCCCCATAACCATTTTATTTTAAGGACCTAATAATTTTAGAGGATTTCATAATTAGGATAGATGAGAAGATTCGGTTAATCTAATTTCTTCCACTGATTTCACCAAATCAGATTAGACTCAAACCGGTTAAGGAGACATCTAAATCAGTCATACTGATTTTTTTTAAGGCATGGGCTAACTCGAATCATTAAGTGATCCAATCAAAATGTGATTGACCATGTCGGTCAGGTAAGTGAGATCAGTGGAAGGGATATGCCATTAACTCGATAAAGACGAATCAGTGCGAGTAGCTTCCAATTAAAAACCACCGGTCGAGTCTGCCAAACTTACCTTAGACACCGACTGGTTAATCAATTTCGATTTGATTACTCAAATGACTCGGGCTACACCACTGAGCCTAAATCAAGTTCCATCTTGGTCTAATCAAAGACATGGACTTGATCCATCTACAACTACTGTAAATTGACCTAGAATTTTCTTGACCTAATCTAGTTACTACTTAATTAGATTTGATCAATTAATTCTATTAGTCCATGTATGATTCTAACCTTAGGTCTAACCCAATTCTAAGAACTTGATTCAAGCTATCTCATATGCCCAAAGAATTATGCAATGTCAATTAATTGAGTTACAATTCTATTTCATAACACTTAACTCTTAATTAAGTTTAGACTTATGAAAGTTTTGATCGTTGCATATTTCCTTTTAATTACATATTAATTTCAATCTTTCATTTCTTAAAACACATTTTCAGATCTGAGTTTTTGTAATTAATCACATGTAATCATATTTAATTCATGTTTAAGTCATTATGTTTTATGTTCATGCATCACATATACATAACAACATGAATTAATACAAACAACATACATCTTATGTATTTGTTTTTTCACTTTTATTTTCAGATCTGATTTGTTCATTAAAATCAGAGATCATATGAATCATAAACTTTATTTAGATCTAATCTAAACAATATTATGATTTTAGATTTATTCATATTACTAATCCTAATACAAACATGCATCATATGCATCCAAAATTTCAGATCTACTTAATCATGCATAATCAGCAATTAAATCAATCATAAAAAGTACTTTAAAACTAATCTAAACATGTTAATTATTTTAGATTTAATTGCAAGAATTAAAATATAAAAGTTTGAACATAAACCTGGCTCTGATACCACTGAAAGAAAATCCTAGGTTCTTTGGTGTTTAGCATGCTGATTTTTTTTTTTTGAAATCCATGGCTGAACCTGATCGGGTTGCCTACGTACCCCTTCACAAGGGGGATCAAGCCACACGTAGTTTTTTTTAAGTTTTAAAAATGCAGAGGTGAAATGAATCAAACAATTTAATTCATGTATGCTTACAAGATCAAATCTAAAAATCAGTACATTAAGAACATATAGGATTATGCTGGAATCGTTTAAACATTTATACTAAAACTTTTATGCATGATTAACTATCAGATCTGAAACTTAAGAATTCTATTCCAATTAATCTCTGAATATCCATCGAATGGATTCTGGAGATATCTCTGTGAGGAGCTCCAAAAGAGGGTAAAACCTCGGAGAATCGGACCTAGACCTTGACACCATAATAAATGATTAATTCTAGATTAATATCTTTTATGATGGATGAAAGTTGTGGATCTGATCTTTGACTTCATAGCCACGCACACGAATAGCCTCTACGAGAAGTACATGCGAAGTTCTGAAGGATCTTCTTCCGCAACAATGCTAGCAGCTGTAGAATACTTGAAAGCTGAAATCTGCTAGCCGGAATTCAATCAACTCTTGATCAATCATCTTGAAGCAGATGGAGATGAGGTTTGTAAGGAAAGTAGAGGACTCAGATCTGATCTTGAATCTTCTAGATATTCACCCTGAAAATCCTATCTAAAATGGAGAAGAAGAGGAGGAGGAGGTGTGTGAGGAAGAAGGCTGCAATGGATGTATTTTCGGTGCCCATGTTTGACCCCTTTTAATGGCCTCCGAATTTTCATTCAAAATTCGAAATTTATTTTCAAAAAATCTTCTTTAGTTGGCGCATACAAAGAAATAGGAACAACCCAAATCAGATCTCAACCAAATCTGATTTAAATTCAAATTTTAAACACATGTGCAAGAGGGGAGAAATTTGAAATCCATGCAGCAGAATTTTCCTTCCTCTTGTCGCATATATTTCATTTGAAATTTGAATTTAAATGATTCAGAGGTTCACACGCCAGCTAGGGAAGTTATTTGATGTATGAAATCATTTAATATATTGCTTAATATTTGAATTCAAATTCAAACAACAAACAATGTCGCCATGTGTCAAGCAATGGATCCATGCGCCATGCAATAATTTTGGTTTATTTAAAATTCATGAAATCCAATTCCATGTCACCACTAATTTCCACATCATCTGAGACTAATCCTCTTGGGTTGCACCTAATCAAATTTGGTCAAACCCGGATTAAAATAAAGCAATTTGGTTGAACCCAATCTAATCAGGTCAGACCCTGATTGAGCTCAAATTGAATCCAATTCAATTTTTAGCTCAGCCAAACTCAATCAAATTGAATTAATTACTTTGTGTTGGACCTAATCCAATTAGGTCAATCCCCAATTAAGAACAAATTAATTTAAAATTAATTTGATCAGCTTAAGTCCTTTTGGTTCTGACCTAATCCGATCAGGTCAAAATGCTGATTGAGCCCAAAGTTGAACCAATTCAATTTGGCTCATCCTTAGCACAATTATTCAATCAAATTGAGTTTATTAGTAATTTAATTACTAATTAATTCTCCAATAATTACTTTAATTATTTTATAAGATAATTTGCCAATCAAATTGACCAAATTATCCCTGAATGATTCTTAATCATTTATCAGCCTTCTTGATCAATTAGGAATCTTCTATGCGTGTGACCTCATAGGTTCGAACCTAGGCCGATAGTATAGGAATGACTTCCTACACTAATCGACGTGACCATCTAGCAATGGTACCCGACATCTGGATAGGCCGAATATATGCGAAGCAAATATTCTGAAACCCTGGACTATGGTTACCGTATAATTCAATCCCTTTGACTCCTAATACCAGGATGACTTAGAGCTCACTGTCAACCCTATAATTAGTATATCCATTATGTGATTAACTTTAGATATCCCTTGACTCCTCACTGGGATTACCTTGGCCAAGGTTTTACTAAATTAATCACAAGACATTATCTCCTGTTTTCAAGAGGGGTCAATTCCATCTTGACTCACAACTGACTACGCAAGTACTTGACTGCACCCAGTGACCTTCCGTCACTGAATTAGAAATTCAGGTAGTCCGGTACCAAAGTACAGTGAGTTGCTTGCTAGTCACAGGTTGCGGTCTCAGGTTAGAGGGCCAAACTTATACTCATATTTACTCAAAACATCTCTCGACAGTAGAGCATTCCGGAATTGGTCACGTTTAGTGAAATGTACTTCTATACTTCACCTATGTGGCATACCAGTATCTCCACACTCCTTAGTTAAGAGGACAACCAACGTATATGTCACACAACGACCTAATCTCGATAATGTTGTCGTCCTAGTAACGACATATCATTTGGTCGCGAACAAGTTTAAGGACTCAAAGATAAATCCTCCTTTATCATAACATAAGTCCTAAAGACTTCATCATATAAGAGTTCATTTGAAGATGAAATGATGAATAGTGCCAAATAACTCTTTATTAATTTATCAATTCATTTACAAAATTCAATCATCAATATGCTAACGATTGACATTTAGGATACAAATCCCAACAAAAAGCACCAGTGGGTCAGGTCAATTCTTAGAAGAAAACTTAATTTCATGGTTTAGTAAGAAACAAAACTCGGTTGCATTATCTACGGCGGAAGCCGAATATGTCGCTGCCGGAAGTTGTTGTGCTCAAATTTTGTGGATCAAGCAACAACTTGAAGATTATGATATTAAACAAGATAAGATTCCCATAAATTGTGATGATACAAGTGCCATAATCTAACTAAAAATCCAATTCAGCACTCAATAACTAAAAATATTGAGATAAGACATCACTTCATAAGAGATCATGTATTAAATGGTGATGTGATGCTTGAATTTGTTTGTACCGATGATCAACTTGCTGACATCTTCACAAAAACATTAAGTGAAGATCGATTTTCTACTCTTAGAAGAGGGTTAGGAGTGATTGACCCATTCAATTGATTATATCCCTTCATTCATTTATTTTGATCATTAATTTAGGGTTGATATAGCATTCCACGTCTATGATCATCAAATCATTCCTTGAGATTTAAAGATTACCATATCCCTCTTTTGGCACGGTATTAACTGAGATTTTGGTTATGTGCCAGAGTTAGAGTCGACTCGAATGAATGTAAGAGTCGACTCGTAGGAGAGTCGACTCGCGCATATTCAGGAGTCGACCCGAGGTCGAGTCGACTCGCGAGTTACTGGAGTCGACTCGAGGTCGGAAATCCGACTTTTAACCCTAATCGAAATGATTTTTTCCAAACTTTCTTTTCGGCCACCACTGTTCAAAAATTCTAGAGTCGCCTCCTACCTCATCTCCGACCCCATTCCTCATCCTTTCCCCCGTGTTTCTTCCCTTTTCCCATCCTTCCATTCGTGTTTAGGTCAAAAATGCCTAGAAAAGCTGTCGTCCCGAGCCGAAAGTGACCTCTCACCGCGAGCGGCACCGAGAGGCGGTCCAAGGCACGGAACGAACCTGTGAGGCCACCACCTCCGGTTCCTTCTCCGCCTAGATCGATTCCCTCGCGTCCGTGCGTCGGGAGGGTTGTCTCCACCGGGAGGAAGGTCAACTTTGACTTCCTCTCCCGGAAAGGATTCACTTTAGGGCATCACCATAGAGCCCAAGGCCTAGATCATTTTTGCTCCCTTAACCTCCCTACATACCCAGGGTTAGTTAGGAAATTGTACGGGGCCATTGTTAGAAGTATGCCCTAGAAGCCAACGTGGCAGACGCATATTTGTAATCTAGGGCATAAATTTATAATTTAACACTTATTAATAAATAAGATTAGGCAATTTATTTTTCATTCATGTTTGTATGTGTCCATGAATCGTCCAAAAAATTAATAGATGATGACACATAATTTCAAGGAGTTGAGAATTTGAGGCATTTGTCATTAGGGATTAATTTCTAAATGCTCCTGATCGATGGATCCATCACGAGGAACGATGATCGATCCATTGAGATTAGTGCATAGATCACTTAGTCAGATGGACGAGTCTCGAGTCCACGGTGTAGAGACACTGGAGTGATTATGCAAGTACTTGTTAGAGAACAAGGTACTGAGCGTGACCAAAAAGATAGTAGTCACATAGATGTCTATCCACTCGTCAGTGACTACTTATGCTGCAGTTGTATAACTGGTCCTTTGACCTGCGATACCTCAGCTATTCACTGTGAGGTTACTGTAGTTTGACAAGCATGTGAACTTGGGCCCTAGTCATTCGGATCCTTGTAGTGCGAATTGGCTGCAGTAGGTTCATTTTGGAATAGGGTTGCATCAAGATGGGATCTATCGACCTTGATAGATTAGGAGTGATCCTATGTGATTTATGAGACTGAGTTCGATAAATTTCTGACCACGTATTTTGGAAAAAGAGTTTTCCATATCTCGAACTGGAAGTTGTATAAATTTCACATATGACAGACGATGGGGTTTGACGAGATATCCATAACCTCCGTCACGTCGGGATCCATGATAGAGGGACTGTATCATACGCTAACTGCACCAAGAGGTTCAGATATTCCATTCTGCTGGGTTGCCACCGCATACTGCTAGGTGTTACTAGTGGATTGTGAGACTCGAAAGCATTCACTTGGTGATCAGTGAACCCTAAGAGTAGAACTGAAATCGTTTCAGTCCACTGAAAGGAGTTTCAGTGATATTGAGATGGAGATCTCAATATTTGTCACTACCAGTCAGAATAGAACCTACAGGGTTACACACATAGAGGATTTAATTAGTCAGACTATCATAATTATGATTTAGAATCATAATAGAAATCAATCATCAATATGATTGGTGATTGAATTAACCCACTAAGTGTTAGTGAGTTAATGGAAAAAAAATTAAGTGGAATTGATTGCAACTGGATTGCAATTGGATTGCAATTGGGCTGATTTAATGAGCCAAATCAAATTGGGTTCGATCCAAATTGATTTGGGTTCATGATTGGGTCAATTTGATTAAAACAAGGTTTGTGCGGATTTTAAAGACCACATGTCGTCGTAGGATGAATATGACTTAAGTCATGTTCACACTATGCGGACTTTAAAGTCCACATGGCGTCGTAGGATGCATGCTCCCAAATCAATTAATTCTCCTAATGAGATTAGGAATCCTAATATGATTAGAAAATTAATCAATTGATTAAACAGACACATGTCATGCATCTATGAGCACAAGGATTGGACACTTGATATTAATCCAAGGGTAGGTTATAGTCCCATACTCCTAATAAGATTAGGAGGAGCCCTAAATCCAATCTATAAAAGGGTAGCAAGGGAGAAGTTATGAATTAATTCTCTCCTCTTTCTCTCCACGCCTCCTCTTCTTTCTTCCTTCTTCTCCACGGCAGCAAGGAGTCTTCATCCTCCTCTTCTTCCACGGTAGCAAGGCAAGGAAGATCCACGTGCAAGGTTCCTCCTTTCTCTTCCTCCATCACGAGCAAGGTTGAAGAAGAAAGGATTCTTCTTTAAGGAGGTATGTTGCAAATTTTTATCTTCTAATCTATATGATAGTCATAAGAGGTCTTTGCAAGGAGCTAGCACTCCGGTAAGACCCTATCTCAGATGATTAGATCCTCGTGTGGATACCTGTAGAGGTCGGACAATTGTGTGGCTCAAACAGGAACCTAGATAGATCATCAGGCTGTGGTGTTCTTCACCTGCAGAATTTTTGAAGATGAGATCTTCAAATTAATTTCTTCTGATTTTAGTTTCAGTTTTATGAATCTTAATCAACCTTCCTCAGATCCTAATCTCTCCTCCCTAATGAATTCAAAGATCTTCTGGATTTGGATCCAGAAAATTTTTTGAATTCTACGATCCAAGGTGCGTTTATGCGATGAACGACGTCCCGTTCGAATTCCGCTGCGAACGTCGCATCGAACGGGGCGTAACTCAACAGTGGTATCAGAGCCATGGTTCTAGGGAGCATGATTAGGACCTAAGGATTGATTACCATATTTTTAATCTGATTTTTAAAAGAATTATGCTTGCTGGATTTTCTGCGTGCTGAAATTTTCAGCATGCAGATTTTTATTTGCTATGATCTTGCAAATTATTTTAGAATTACAATTAGATTATAATATTTTAAATCAAGTAATGCATGATCTGAAATCCAGAGAATAGCATAATAGGTTTAAAATTTCAGATCTGAAAAATATACATGAGATGCATATGGTAATCATAATGTTCATACTTGTTTAAGGTTATGTTTAAAATAATGTATGCATGAGATGTATGTATTAGTTAAACAAAAATTTATTTGCATGAGATGTAAATAAAATTCTTAAACAATAGAACATTTACATAAGATGTAAACTGAAATAATTATGTCATTTGCATAAGATGTAATCACATAATATATGAAAGGGTTTCATAATTACATAGGATGTAAACCTGAACCAATGTGACATTTACATAAGATGTAAATCGAATGACATATGGTATGGGGTAGATGGTTACATTAGATGTAAATCCCAAGAGACCTAAAATCTTCCTAAATCAATCGAGAGTGAACGATACATTGAGCTGGCCATATTTGATTAATTGATCTAATTGGTGTCTAGGCAAGCTCAAAGGTGGTTACTTAATTAGGACCTGCTTATCTGGCCAATTGATCGATTACCTCCTATGGAAAGCTCAAAGTTGGAAACACTATGATCTGATTACCCAATATTAAGTCGATTGGTCTTCCACCGTAGTAGGGTTGCTAAGATCTTTCCGGCGTTGATTAGTCTCGGCTGGATACAGTGGGCTAGTTGCATCGGAGGATTGGACCTCTCTATTAACATGAGATGTTGTGGAGTAAAGGTGGGGTTGGGCTCCAATAACTGTTAGGTGAGGACCCAATCACAACTTTATTTTTGCGGGATATATGGTGGGTCTGACTTAACCAAAGAACGGGTCCAATAACTGTTAGGTGAGGTCCTTATGACTTGGAGATCAGGTTAGCTCAATATGCTTACGAAGCATTGTACAAGAGTTATACACTCATCGTCTATGTGTCTCCAATAACTGTTAGGTGAGATGACATGTAGATTGGTGGGACCGCAGCACCCCACTCGAAATTCTAAGTCGCAGGTTTCCGTATCTTTATCAGGGAAGTGTGAGAGATCCGAGAAATAGTAGGAGGATTTGATCCAATTTTATTTTAAAAGTTCCTAAAACAAATTAATGTCAAATACAAATTTCTAATTAGAATCTTTACTCTCTGCAGATGTCAATGGCTTCCAACCCGATAGTTCGAATTCTAGATAACAATAGGTTGACCGGACCAAACTATAAAGATTGGCTCCGCAACTTGAAGATTATTTTGAGTTGCGAAAAGATAGCTTATATTCTTGACCATGAACTTCCGGTGTTACCAACCCGTGCAAACAATGAGCAGCGTGAGACGCATTCAAAATGGTTGGATGATGACAATAAGGTTAGGTGCTACATTTTGGCATCCATGTCCAACGAATTGCAATGCCAGCATGAGAGCATGAAGACTGCTAAGGACATACTTGATCACCTACAAGAGTTGTATGGTGAACAGAGTCGTGCAGCAAGATTTGAAGTGTCCAAGCGGCTCTTCAAAGCCAAGATGCGTGATGGGCAGTCCGTCCATGAACATGGTTTGACCATGATCAAGGATCTTGAGGAGCTTGGCATGACCATGCACAAGGATTTGCAAACGGATTTGATTCTACAATCGTTGCCATCTTCATATGGGCAGTTTATTGTAAACTACCATATGAATAAAATTGAATGCACCAAACTTGAATTGTTGAATATGTTGGCGACAACTGAGGGAGCCTTGAAAGGTTCAAGGGGCACAGTTCTCGCTGCTGAGCTAGCTTCTACTTTCAAGAGAAAGTCTACTGGGAAGAAGAAGAAGCCTGCGAAGAAGCAGAAGATCGAGAAAAAGCTGAAGAAGGAAGTTCCTAAGAAGAAAGCCGAACCCAAAGAAAAATGTTTCCATTGCAATGAAGACGGCCATTGGAAGAGGAACTCTCCTATCTACATGGGAAACATAAAGAGCAAGAAGGGTGACACGCCTTCTGAAGGTATGTCTAATATGCTCATTATTGAAACTAATCTAACGATTTCTTCTATTTTCAGTTGGGTTATAGACTCTGGTTCTAGTGTTTACTTGTGCACTACCATGCAGGGTCTAAAGAAAAGTAGAAGGCTTACGGAAGGTGCGGTAACCCTAAGGGTTGGCAATGGAGCAAGAGTTGCTGCTGTTGCTGTGGGCACATTCTCTTTGCATTTACCGTCAGGATTTAGTTTGATACTTAGATATTGTTATTTTGTACCTAGTGCTAGCAGAAATCTGATTTCTGCATCTTGTCTAGCACAAGAATATTATAAATTCAATTTCAATAAAGACTATGTTTCTATTTATTTACGAAATAAACTGTTTGAACGTGGTTTTATGATTGACGGTCTCTATCACTTACATATGGATGTATCAGTGAACGTATCTGAGCATACAGTGAGTACCATAGAATCAAAAAGATCTAGAGATGAGATAAATCAAAAGTATTTATGGTACCTCAAACTTGGTCATAAAGAAAAAGACAGAATTAACAAATTGGAGAAACATGGGCTTTTGAGTTCATTGACTTCTGAGTCATATCCGATTTGTGAATCCTGCCTTCAAGAAAAAATGGCCAAATTACCCTTTGTAGGACATGGGGAGAGGTCCACTGAAATACTTGCCCTAGTATACACTGATGTGTGTGGCCCATTCGATGTGCAGGTTAGGTGTCAATTTTTCTACTTTATTACTTTTACCGATGATTTCTCATGGTATGGTTATGTCTATCTTATGAGACATAAATCTGAAGCATTTGAAAGGTTCAAAGAATTCAGATTTGAAGTAGAAAAATAGACAGAAAAACTCATTAAGGTTCTTCGATCAGATCGAGGAGAAGAATACCTTAGTGGAGAGTTTCGCGATTATCTCAAACAAAATGGTATAGTTTCACAATGGACACCTTCTGGAACACCTCAACTCAATGGAGTGTCAGAAAGGAGGAATCGGACCTTATTGGATATGATCAGGTCCATGATGAGCTTCACTGACTTAGCCTTATTCTTGTTGGGAGATGCCCTACTTACAGCTATCTATATATTGAATAGAGTTCCCTCTAAGTCCGTTCCTACCCCACCGTATGAGATATGGCATGGTAAAAAATCAAGTCTTGGTTATCTCAAGATTTGGAGATGTCCAGCCCAAGTCAAGCGACAACAGACGGACAAGTTAGAGTCTAGGACAATTGGTGCTCATTTCATCGGATATCCTAAAGAGTCGTTAGGATACAATTTTTACATCCCAGAAGATCACAAAGTGTTTGTGAGCCGACATGCCATCTTTTTGAAAAAACAGTTTATCCTTGATAGAGGCAGTGGAAGAAAAATTGAGCTCGAAGAGAAAGTCTCTGAAGAGCAACGAGCAATTGAGCCTAGTGAACCTATTCACATTGAGCCAATACATGAAGAACCTCGTCTACTTCGTAGATCCAGTAGGATCTCCCATCCTCCTGAAAGATACTTAGGCATGCTTACAGAGGAAATAAAGGAAGAGTTCCTAATGGGAGAAAGAGATCATAGTAATGATCCCAAGGCCTACAACGAAGCGTTGTTAGACATCGACTCCGAAAAATGGAAGGATGCGATGAAGTCAGAAATAGACTCCATGCATTCCAACCAAGTATGGACCTTAGTAGAAACGCCTGAAGGTATAGTACCTATTGGGTGTAAATGGATCTACAAAAGAAAAATGGGTTCAGATGGCAAGGTAGAGACCTATAAGACAAGATTGGTGGCAAAAGATTATAGTCAGCGCGAAGGCATTGACTATCAAGATACCTTTTCACCGGTAGCCATGCTGAAGTCCATTCGAACGTTGCTTGCCATTGCAGCTTATCATGATTATGAGATATGGCAGATGGATGTGAAAACTGCTTTTCTTAATGGATATCTTGAGGAAGATATCTTTATGGAACAGCCTCAGGGTTTCACTTCCAATGATGGTGATCACAAGGTCTGCAAGCTGCAAAGATCCATTTATGGACTAAAACAAGCATCTCGGAGTTGGAACACTCGTTTCGATGATGTGATCAAATCGTTTGATTTCATCAAGAATGAAGAGGAACCATGTGTGTACAAAAAGATCAGTGGGAGGGCTACAGTATTCCTCGTATTGTACGTGGATGATATACTCCTAATTAGGAATGATATTCCCATGCTCACATCGGTCAAGTTATGGCTGTCTAAGAAGTTCTCCATGAAAGATCTAGGTGAAGCATCTTATATTTTAGGGATTAAGGTCTATAAAGATAGATCTAAGAGGATGCTTGGCCTATCACAGAAAATATACATAGAGAAAGTGCTGAAGAGGTTCAGCATGGAAAACTCTAAGAGGGAATTGTTACCCCTAAGGCATGGAATAAATCTCTCCAAAAAAATGTGCCCCAAAACATCTGAAGAGATTCAGCGCATGAGTAGGATCCCTTATGCATCGGCAATAGGGAGCCTCATGTATGCCATACTATGTACTCGACCTGATATAGCACATGCTGTGAGTGTCACGAGCAGATATCAGTCAAATCCAGGCGAGGAGCACTGGATAGCTGTGAAAAATATCCTTAAGTACTTGAGAAGGACTAAGGCTCTATTTTTGGTCTTTGGGGGAGGCACAGAGTTAAAGGTAGAAGGATTTACTGATTCAGACTTTATGACTGACCCTGATGATAGAAAGTCTACATCAGGATATGTATTCTTATGCAATGGAGGATCGGTAAATTAGAAGAGTTCCAAGCAACCGATTATTGCAGATTCTACCATGGAAGCAGAGTACATTGCTGCATCGAATGCTGCGAAGGAAGCGTTCTGGTACAAGAAGTCTGTCGAAGAGCTAGAAGTCATGTCATCAGATGCCATAACCTTTTTCTGTGACAACAACGGCGCCATAGCACTGGCTAAAGAGCCGAGATCTCACCAGAAGTCCAAGCACATAGAGCGGCGATTTCATCTAATTCGCGACTACCTCGAAAAGAAATATGTAGAGGTGCAGAGAGTAGACTCCACTGATAACGTGGCGGACTTATTCACTAAGCAGTTGAGTCAGAAGAAATTAGAAGTCCATCTTGAAAAAATAGGACTTAAATATATGTCTGATTGGCTTTAGTGCAAGTGGAAGATTGTTAGAAGTATGCCCTAGAAGCCAACGTGGCTGACGCATATTTGTAATCTAGGGCATAAATTTGTAATTTGACACTTATTAATAAATAAGATTGGGCAATTTATTTTTCATTCATGTTTGTATGTATCCATGAATCGTCCAAAAAATTAATAGATGATGACACATAATTTCAAGGAATTGAGAATTTGAGGCATGTGTCATTAGGGATTAATTTCTAAATGCTCCTGATCGATGGATCCATCACGAGGGACGGTGATCGATCCGCTGAGATTAGTGCACAGATCACTTAGTCAGATGGACGAGTCTTGAGTCCACGGTGTAGAGACACTGGAGTGATTATGCAAGTACTTGTTAGAGAACAAGGTACTGAGCGTGACCAAAGATAGTAATCACATGGATGTCTATCCACTCGTCAGTGACTCTTATGCTACAGTTGAATGACTGATCCTTTGACCTGCGATGCCACAGCTATTCACTGTGAGGTTGATGTAGTTTGACGAGCATGTGAACTTGGGCCCTAGTCATTCGGATCCTTGTAGTGCGAATTGGCTGCAGTAGGTTCATTTTGGAATATGGTTGCATCTAGATGGGATCTATCGACCTTAATAGATTAGGAGTGATCCTTTGTGATTTATGAGACTGAGTTCGATAAATTTCTGGCCAGGTATTTTGGAAAAAGAGTTTTCTATAGCTCGAACTGGAAGTTGTATAAATTTGATATATGACAGATGATGGGGTTTGACGAGATATCCATAACCTCCGTCACGTCGGGATCCATGATAGAGGGACTGTATCATACGCTAACTGCACCAAGAGGTTCAGATATTCCATTCTGCTGGGTTGCCACCACATACTGCTAGGTGTCACTAGTGGACTGTGAGACTTGAAGGCATTCACTTGGTGATCAGTGAACCCTAAGAATAGAACTGAAATCGTTTCAGTCCACTGAAAGGAGTTTCAGTGATATTAAGATGGAGATATCAATATTTCTCACTACCAGTCAGAATAGAACCTACGGGGTCCCACACATAGAGGATTTAATTAGTCAGACTATCATAATTGTAATTTAGAATCATAATAGAAATCAATCATCAATATGATTGGTAATTGAATTAACCCACTAAGTGTTAGTGAGTTAATGGAAGAAGAATTTAGTGGAATTGATTGCAATTGGATTGCAATTGGATGAGCCAAATCAAATTGGGTTCGACCCAAATTGATTTGGATTCATCATTGGGTCAATTTGATTAAACCAAGATTTGTGCGGATTTTAAAGACCACATGTCGTCATAGGATGAATATGACTTAAGTCATGTTCACACTATGCGGACTTTAAAGTCCACATGGCGTCGTAGGATGCATGCTCCCAAATCAATTAATTCTCCTAATGAGATTAGGAATCCTAATGTGATTAGAAAATTAATCAATTGATTAAATAGACACATGTCATGCATCTATGAGCACAAGGATTGGACACTTCGCATTAATCCAAGGGTGGGTTATAGTCCCATACTCCTAATAAGATTAGGAGGAGCCCTAAATCCAATCTATAAAAGGGTAGCAAGGGAGAAGTTATGAATTAATTCTCTCCTCTTCCTCTCCACGTCTCCTCTTCTTTCTTCCTCCTCCACGGCAGCAAGGGGTCTTCATCCTCCTCTTCTTCCATGGTAGCAAGGCAAGGAAGATCCACGTGCAAGGTTCCTCCTTCCTCTTCCTCCATCGCGAGCAAGGTTGAAGAAGAAAGGGTTCTTCTTTAAGGAGGTATGTTGCAGATTTTTATCTTCTAATCTATATGATAGTCATGAGAGGTCTTTGCAAGGAGCTAGCGCTCCGGTAAGACTCTATCTCAGATGATTAGATCCTCGTGTGGATACCTGTAGAGGCCGGATAATTGTGTGGCTCAAACAGGAACCTAGATAGATCATTAGGCTGCGGTGTTCTTCACCTGCAGAATTTTTGAAGATGAGATCTTCAAATTAATTTCTTCTGATTTTAGTTTCAGTTTATGAATCTTAATCCACCTTCCTCAGATCCTAATCTATCCTCCCTAATGAATTCAAACATTTTCTGGATTTGGATCTAGAAAAATTTTTGAATTCTACGATCCGAGGCGCGTTCATGCGATGAACAACGTTCCGTTCGAATTCCGCTGCGAACATTGCATCGAATGGGGCGTAACTCAGCAACCATCACACGGGGTGGTGGTTGTATCCAAGGGACTGTAGCAAACGTCCCTATTTCTGTTTCGGAGGATCTCATTGCTCGAGTCCTCCACCGCTCCCGAGAGGGGATTGCTCCCACACACCCCACTGATAGGACTGAGGCCCTTACGGCCATCCTAGGAAGATCACCTCCATCCCCCATAGAGGAGGTGTTTGCAAATCAGCTTTCAGCTGAAATGCGACTCCTCCTGAGTATTATCTCTAGGACTCTCTTTCCTAAGACCGGTAGGTTTGATTTCATCTTAGAAAAAGACCTAGCATTGATGTTCTACATTCTACATGACATTCCCCTAAACTTCCCAAAACTTATCTACAGCTACATCTGTGAACCCCTGGACAAGCCTAGGTTGAGTCTCCCCTACGGCATGCTTTTCACACTCATCTTTAGAAAGTTAGAAGTCCCTATCCCTGAGGGGGAACCCTCTCGCTCACTCAGGTATACCGATCGTATGGGTGAGGGGACTCTCCACCGGGTGGGTTTCCACAAGGTGGAGGGTACTTGGGTTAGGAAGTCATCCACATCCATACCATCTGAGCCCACTACTCATCACTCACCTATCTCTGACCATGATCAGGACCACTTCACAGATCCTTCCACCTTCCCATCCACAGCTGGTCCCTCATTCACTGCCGAGCCCTCGACCTCTGCTGGACCTTCCACAGTGCCACCACCTCAGCAGCCACTAGAGGTCAGGATTAGTCCTGAACAACTCCGAGAGTTGAGGGATGACCTAGTGAGGGAACTCAGAGGTACCTCCAGTGCACCCTCCACTGACCTTACACCCTCCACAGTAGCAGTCTCCATGATGGTAGCTAAAGTAAAGGAGGAGTTGTCAAGTCTGAGGAGTTTAGTTCAGGGTTAGTATTTGAGCCTCACAGCTATTAAGGAGGACACGAGGCAAATGCGAGATACTATTAGATCAGAGCTGCTGAGGCAAAGTCAAGGTGCATAAAGGCTTGCTAATGTATTGATAGACAAACTGGATACAATCAATGAGAATGTAACCCAACTGACCCAGACACAAGCTACGGCGACTGCAGAGATTATAGCACAACTAGGGAATGTATATGAAGGAATGAGTTTAGTTTTGCAGGCTCAGCGGCGAAGCATGGGAGCCTCATCCTCTTCCACCATACGTACTTAGTTGTACTTTTGTTTTATTATCATGTACAGTCCTTTTGGACTTTCCATCATGTACTCAAATTTTGTAATCAATGAACTGAAGTCATTTTTTGAAAAATTGAGCATTGTGTCTTTTGTGTTATGACTTTGTATGTTATGTGCTTCCACATTGATTCTTTGATACTTCACCTTTTTGCTATGATGACAACAAGGGGGAGAAAATATGATACTTTGAATGTAAAAGGAATCTCTAAACAAAAAAAATTTTAAGCAAAATATGATTTGTCTTTGTGGATTCGATACCTCGAGGCTCATTATCTCTCTATTGGGGCTCCTCAATGAGTAATCTCCAGAATCTATTCAAGGGATATTCGGAGATTAGTTGAATCATATTCAAGAATAAATCGTCAGATTTTCCCTTCTATAATTAAAAATTTCAAGTGTAAAACATTAAATGAAAAATCAGAAAACTCGAGCAAAATTCAAACAAAATTGAATGCACATGCTGAGGGGGAGAATCTGAAATTCTAAGAAAGCAAATTCATTAAAAACATATAAGCCAAACAATTGATTGCATGATTTGAAGGCTTATATAATTCCAAATAAAAGGGGGAGCTTTAATTTCAAAGTATACTGACTCATACCTTTCAATTTTGGATACACTAAATGACTAAACATTTGAATTCATTTCGAAACTTTATTACAATTCACTTCTTGATTGAGCAATTCACTTTACAAATACTCAATATTTTGTCATCATCAAAAAGGGAGAGATTGTGGAGTGATTGAGTAAACCCCTATTTGATTTTGATGAGCTCAAAGCATTTGAGTATATTTTATGTTGTACTAATGAATTCAATCTAGTGATTCAGGCAAATATGTGTGAATTTCTAGTTAAGTGCCTTAAGCTTTGGTTCAAAGTAATTTGGATAAGTATTGGACTCAATTTGAACCAAAGTCTGCATTCCGAGTCGACTCCGGAAGATTACGAGTCGACTCCGAGTGGTTTAAAAGTTCTAGCACAATCTCGAATCGACTCCGGTACTCTACGAGTCGACTCCAACTGAGAATAGACAGAAAGACAGAAAGAAGAGTTTCAGACCCTATCAGCGAGTCGACTCCAAAAGGTTTCGAGTCGACTCCGATGCTTGCCGAGTCGACTCCCGATGTTATCGAGTCAACTCCAAAGGGTAACAGACCGAAAGACAGAACGATAGATTTTAGACCCTGTTACCGAGTCGACTCCAGAAGGTTACGAGTCAACTCCGACGTTTGGCGAGTCGACTCCTAGTTATGTCCGAGTCGACTCCTAGAGGAAAAGCAGTCTGAAAGACAGAGAACCAATCTCAGAAACCTTGTGAACGAGTCGACTCCAAGAGTTCCAGAGTCGACCTCCAAGTCAGTCGAGTCGACTCCAACAAAGCGCGAGTCGACTCCGAGGCTGATCAGTTCAATAGACAGAGAATCAATTTACAGAGAATCAATTTTTCGGACTCTGAGAACGAGTCGTCTCCCGGAAATCTCGAGTCGTCTCTCGAGAAAGCCGAGTCGACTCCAAGAATACCCGAGTCGACTCGAGGAAGAAAAACAGAAAGATGGATTTCTGGAATCCTGAGAATAAGCCGACTCCTAGTGCCCGAGTCATCTCGAGGTGTTGGCGAGTCGACTCGAGTTTTTGGTCCGAGTCGACTCCGGGACGGGACAAGCACTTTAATTCAAATCCTGAACAACGGACGAGTCGTCTTCAGTAAAGCATGAGTCGACTCCAGCAACAGCCGAGTTGACTCCAAATCGCACGAGTCGACTCCAATCCCAACGGATATATTGTCAAGATGTGTAGACTGGACAGAACGGCTCCAAATCACTCTCTAACAGCTAGTTTTTGAATGAAACCACTTA
This sequence comes from Phoenix dactylifera, assembly GCF_051530095.1. Classification (NCBI taxonomy): domain Eukaryota; kingdom Viridiplantae; phylum Streptophyta; class Magnoliopsida; order Arecales; family Arecaceae; genus Phoenix; species Phoenix dactylifera. The sequence continues at coordinate 30,872,566 of NC_143193.1, read as the reverse complement.
AATAGCCAGATTGAACAATAGTAGACAAGAAGAGAGCTATTTCATCTAAGCATTATAGCATTTCAACCACCAAGAGCTTCCGTTGAGTAAATCCAAGAAAAAGAAGAAAGAAGTGCATTCAACTAAAATCTGAAAGTACTTCCTTCGCATTCAAGGCTCTACTACTGTCCTCCATCATTCGGCACATTCAAGAGGAGACTCAGAAATCGAGAAGCCCCCGCTTCCTCATCTGAAATCTGTTTGAGGGCTTCTAACTCTACTTTGCTTATATTGTTCTCACATTTGCCTTTTTAGAAGCTTTCTTTGTGAACTTCCAAACTTTTTTTTATCTTACTTGATTCAATCAGGGGACTGAATCAAGGGTTGTAAGGTTTGTTGGTGAGCCAAAGATAAAACCAACGGTGTAAGGTTGTGGTTGGTGAAACAAAAAAAAACCAACTGGGTTTGATTGTGAACCCGGAAAAACAATTGGGTAGTTCTAGTCGGTGAGCCTGTGAAAACCGACCGAGTTCGTTGTGATCTCGTGAAAACAACAAATTGGGTTGTGAGCTTGTAAAACAACCGGCTGTAATCCTAGGGATTATAGTGAACACTCAAGTGCGGCTTGAGGAGTGGATGTAGGAGCAAGAGTTAGCTCTGAACCACTATAAACTTTTCTGTGCTTGTATTGGTTGTTGACTCTTTCTCTCTCTCCACTCACTACATCTATTAATCTAACTAATTTGCTTGCAATCGATTTAGTTAATTACTCATTATATTTTTAATTGGTCAAGATTTACTTAAAACCCAATTCACCCCTCCTCTTGGGTTGTCTTCTTGGGCAACAATAAATATCCTGATGTTGACTTTCTATCATCAGAGTCAGTCATGAAGTCTGAATCAGTATATCCTTCTACCTTTAACTCTGTGCCTCCTCCAAAGACCAAAAATAGATTCTTAGTCCTTCTCAAGTACTTAAGGATATTTTTCACGCTATCCAGTGCTCCTCGCCTGGATTTGACTGATATCTGCTCGTGACACTCACAGCATGTGCTATATCTGGTCGAGTACATAGCATGGCATACATGAGGCTCCCTATTGCCGATGCATAAGGGATCATACTCATGCGCTGAATCTCTTCATATGTTTTGGGGCACATCTTTTTGGAGAGATTTATCCCATGCCTTAGGGGTAACAATCCCCTCTTAGAGTTTTTCATGTTGAACCTCTTCAGCACTTCCCTATGTACATTTTCTGTGATAGGCCAAGCATCCTCTTAGATCTATCTCTATAAACCTTAATCCCCAAAATATAAGATGCTTCACCTAGATCTTTCATGGAGAACTTCTTAGACAGCCATAACTTGACCGATGTGAGCAAGAAAATATCATTCCCAATTAGGAGTATATCATCCACGTACAATACGAGGAATACTGTAGCCCTCCCACTGACCTTTTTGTACACACATGGTTCCTCTTCGTTCTTGATGAAATCAAACGATTTGATCACACCATCGAAATGAGTGTTCCAACTCCGAGATGCTTGCTTTAGTCCATAAATAGATCTTTGCAGCTTGCAGACCTTGTGATCACCATCACTGAAAGTGAAACCCTGAGATTGTTCCATATAGATATCTTCCTCAAGATATTTATTAAGAAAAGCAGTTTTCACATCCATTTGTCATATCTCATAATCATGATAAGCTGCAATAGCAAGCAACGTTCGAATGGACTTCAGCATGGCTACCAGTGAAAAGGTATCTTGATAGTCAATGCCTTTACGCTGACTATGACCTTTTGCCACCAACCTTGCCTTATAGGTCTCTACCTTGCCATCCGAACCCATTTTTCTTTTGTAGATTCATTTACACCCAATAGGTACTATACCTTCAGGCGGATCTACTAAGGTCCATACTTGGTTGGAATGCATGGAGTCTATTTCTGACTTCATCGCATCCATCCATTTTTCGGAGTCGATGTATAACATCGCTTCGTTGTAGGTCTTGGGATCATTACTATGATCTTTTTCTCCCATGAGGAACTCTTCCTCTATTTTCTTTGTAAGCATACGTAAGTATCTTTCAGGAGGATGGAAGATCCTACTGGATCTACGAAGTGGACGAGGTTCTTCATGTATTGGCTCAAAGTGAATAGGTTCACTAGGCTCAATTGCTCGTTGCTCTTCAGAGACTTTCTCTTCGAGCTCAATTTTTCTCCCACTGCCTCTATCAAGGATAAACTGTTTTTCCAAGAAGATGGCATGTCGGCTCACAAACACTTTGTGATCTTCTGGGATGTAAAAATTGTATCCTAACGACTCTTTAGCATATCCAATGAAATGAGCACCAATTGTCCTAGACTCTAATTCGCCCTCCTGTTGTCGCTTGACTTGGGCTGGACATCCCCAAATCTTGAGATAACCAAGACTTGATTTCTTACCATGCCATATCTCATACGGTGTGGTAGGAACGGACTTAGAGGGAACTCTATTCCATATATAGATAGCTGTAAGTAGGGCATCTCCCCACAAGAATAAGGATAAGTCAGTGAAGCTCATCATGGACCTGACCATATCCAATAGGATCTGATTCCTCCTTTCCGACACTCCATTGAGTTGAGGTATTCCAGGAGGTGTCCATTGTAAAACTATACCATTTTGTTTGAGATAATCGCGAAACTTTCCACTAAGGTATTCTTCTCCTCGATCTGATCAAAGAACCTTAATGAATTTTTTTGTCTGTTTTTCTACATCAAATCTGAATTCTTTGAACCTTTCAAATGCTTCAGATTTATGTCTCATAAGATAGACATAACCATACCGTGAGAAATCATCGGTAAAAGTAATAAAGTAGAAAAATTGACCCCTAATCTGCACATCGAATGGGCCACACACATCAGTGTGTACTAGGGCAAGTATTTCAGTGGACCTCTCCCCATGTCCTACAAAGGGTAATTTGGCCATTTTTTCTTGAAGGCAGGATTCACAAATCGGATATGACTCAGAAGTCAATGAACTCAAAAGCCCATGTTTCTCCAATTTGTTAATTTTCTCTTCTCCTATATGACCAAGTCTGAGGTGCCATAAATACTTTTGATTTATCTCATCTCTAAATCTTTTTGATTCTATGGTACTCACTGTATGCTCAGATACATTTACAGATACATCTATATGTAAGTGATAGAGACCGTCAATCGTAAAACCACGTCCAAACAGTTTATTTCGTAAATAAATAGAAATGTAGTCTTTGTTGAAATTGAATTCGTAATGTTCCTGTGCTAGACAAGATACAGAAATCAGATTTCTGCTAGCACTAGGTACAAAATAACAATCTCTAAGTATCAAACTAAATCCTAACGGTAAATGCAAAGGGAATGTGCCCACAGCAACAACAGCAACTCTTGCTCCATTGCCAACCCTTAGGGTTACCGCACCTTCCGTAAGCCTTCTACTTTTCTTTAGACCCTGCATGGTAGTGCACAAGTGAACATTAGAACCAAAATCTATAATCTAACTGGAAATAGAAGAAACCGTTAGATTAGTTTCAATAATAAGCATATTAGACATTCCTTCAGAAGGCATGTCACCCTTCTTGCTCTTTATGTTTTTCATGTAGATAGGATAGTTCCTCTTCCAATGGTCGTCTTCATTGCAATGGAAACATTTTTCTTTGGGTTCGGCCTTCTTTTAGAAACTTCCTTCTTCGGCTTTTTCTCGATCTTCTGCTTCTTCGCAGGCTTCTTCTTCTTCCCAGTAGACATTCTCTTGGAAGTAGAGGCTAGCTCAGCAGCGAGAACTATGCCCCTTGAACCTTTGAAGGCTTCCTCAGTTGTCACCAACATATTCAACAATTCAAGTTTGGTGCATTCAATTTTATTCATATGGTAGTTTACAATAAACTGCCCATATGAAGATGGCAACGATAGTAGGATCAAATCTGTTTGCAAATCCTTGTGCATGGTCATGCCAAGCTTCTCAAGCTCCTCAAGATCTTTGATCATGGTCAAACTATGTTCATGGACGGACTGCCATCACGCATCTTGGCTTTGAAGAGCTGCTTGGACACTTCAAATCTTGCTGCACGACTCTATTCACCATACAACTCTTATAGGTGATCAAGTATGTCCTTAGCAGTCTTCATGCTCTCATGCTGGCATTGCAATTCGTCATCCAACCATTTTGCATGCATCTCATGCTGCTCATTGGTTGCACAGGTTGGTAACACCGGGAGTTCATGGTCAAGAACATAAGCTATCTTTTCGCAACTTAAGACAATCTTCAAGTTGCGGAGCCAATCTTTATAGTTTGGTCCGGTCAACCTATTGTTATCTAGAATTCGAACTATCGGGTTGGAAGCCATTGACATCTGCAGAGAGTAAAGATTCTAATTAGAAATTTGTATTTGACATTAATTTATTTTAGGGACTTTTAAAACAAAATTGGATCAAATCCTTCCACTATTTCTCGGATCTCTCACACTCCCCTGATAAAGATACGGAAACCTGTGACTTAGGGTTTCGAGTGGGGTGCCGCGGTCCCACCAATCTACATGTCACCTCACCTAACAGTTATTGGAGACACATAGACGATAAGTGTACAACTCTTGTACAATGCTTCGTAAACATATTGAGCTAACCTGGTCTCCAAGTCATAAGGACCTCGCCTAACAGTTATTGGACCCGTTCCTTGGTTAAGTCAGATCCACCATATATCTCGCAAAAATAAAGCTGTGATTGGATCCTCACCTAACAGTTATTGAAATCCAACCCCACCTTTACCCCACAACATCTCATGTTAATAGAGAGGTCCAATCCCCTGATGCAACTAGCCCACTGTATATAGCCGAGACTAATCAATGCCGAAAAGATCTTAGCAACTCTACTACGGTAGAAGACCAATCGACTTAATATTGGGTAATCAGATCTTAGTGATTCCAACTTTGAGCTTTCCATAGGAGATAATCGATCAATTGGCCAGGTAAGCAGGTGGGAGGTTTCCCTTACTCAGAGAGTAAGGTCCTAATTAAGTAACCACCTTTAAGCTTGCTTAGACACCAATTAGATCAATTAATCAAATATGGCTAGCTCAATGTATCGTTCACTCTCGATTGATTTAGGGAGGTTTTAGGTCTCTTGGGATTTACATCTAATATAACCATCTACCCCATAACATATGTCATTCGATTTACATCTTATGTAAATGTCACATTGGTTCAGGTTTACATCCTATGTAATTATGAAACCCTTTCATATATTATGTGATTACATCTTATGTAAATGACATAATTGTTTCAGTTTACATCTTATGTAAATGTCCTATTGTTTAAGGATTTTATTTACATCTCATGCAAATAAATTTTTGTTTAACTAATACATACATCTCATGCATACATTATTTTAATCATAACCTTAAACAAGTATGAACATTATGATTACCATATGCATCTTATGTATATTTTCAGATCTATTATGCTATTCTCTAGATTTCAGATCATGCATTACTTGATTTAAAACATTGTAATCTAATTGCAATTCTAAAATAATTTGCAAGATCATAGCAAATAAAAATCTGCATACTAAAAATTTCAGCAACCTAAAATTTCAACACGCAGAAAATCCAGCAAGCATAATTTCTTTAAAAATTAGATTAAAAATGTGGTAATCAATCCTTAGTTCCTAATCATGCTCCCTAGAACCTGGCTATGATACCACTGCTGAGTTACGCCCCGTTCGATGCGACGTTCACAGTGGAATTCGAACGGAACATCGTTCATCGCATGAACGCGCCTCGGATCGTAGAATTCAAAAAAATTTCTGGATCCAAATCTAGAAGATCTTTGAATTCATTAGGGAGGGGAGATTAGGATCTGAGGAAGGTTGATTAAGATTCATAAAACTGAAACTAAAATCAGAAGAAATTAATTTGAAGATCTCATCTTCAAAAATTCTGTAGGTGAAGAACACCACAGCCTGATGATCTATCTAGGTTCCTGTTTGAGCCACACAATTGTCCGACCTCTACAGGTATCCACACGAGGATCTAATCATCTGAGATAGGGTCTTACAGGAGTGCTAGCTTCTTGCAAAGACCTCTCATGACTATCATATAGATTAGAAGATAAAAATCTGCAACATACCTCCTTAAAGAAGAACCTTTTCTTCTTCAACCTTGCTCGCGATGGAGGAAGAGGAAGGAGGAACCTTGCACGTGGATCTTCCTTGCCTTGCTACCGTGGAAGAAGAGGAGGATAAAGACCCCTTGCTGCCGTGGAGAAGGAGGAAGAAAGAAGAGGAGGCGTGGAGAGGAAGAGGAGAGAATTAATTCATAACTTCTCCCTTGCTGCCCTTTTATAGATTGGGTTTAGGGCTCCTCCTAATCTTATTAGGAGTATGGAACTATAACCCACCCTTGGATTAATGCCAAGTGTCCAATTCTTGTTGTTGACCCCCTAATGGATTTTGATGAATACAAAACACTAGAGTATAATTCCATTTATCTTAACAATTTAATTGAGAAATTCATGTGTTTTATTAAGAATATTGTTAAGAAATGTCTAGGCAAGTTCTCATAATTTTTATGAATTTATTGAAGAATTTTTTGAGATGAAAGAAAAAGTTCAGGGACAGCCGAGACGTCTCCTGATAGTCTCAGAGACGTCTCTGGCACAAACAGGAAGAACTGGCACGTCTGGAGACGTCCCCGGCACCTGCCGAGTCGTCCCCGCGATAGCGGAGTCGACTCTCTCAGTAGCGGAGTCGACTCTCTCAGTGGCGGCAGAAAGGCAGTTTTCAAGAGACATGCGCGAGACGTCCCCACCATACGCGGAGTCGTCCCCGAAAGTAAAAAGCAGATCTCCGGAGTCGTCCCCTAGATAGCGGAGACGGCTCTCTCAGGGTTTTCCAGAGAATGATTTTTTCGGTGATAAGGCAGCGGAGACGTCCCCTGAAAGAGCGGAGTCGACTCTCTCAGGGAATTCCAGAAGACATGTTTTTCTAAGATAAAGAAGCGGAGTCGTCCCCGAGGGAGCGGAGTCGACTCTCTCAGGGAATTCCAGAAGACATGTTTTTCTGAGATAAAGAAGCGGAGTCGTCCCCGAGGGAGCGGAGTCGTCCCCATTCAAAAAGTGCAAACAAGCCGAGACATCCCCGTAAAGTGCAGAGACGACCCTCTCAGCAAATCAGAAAGGCAAGGATTCAAATGGTACAATTCCAGAGTCGTCCCTGTAAAGAGCCGAGTCGTCCCTAGACAACGTAAAAAGTAAAATCTTGTAGCCAAGACGTCTCTCGTTGAAGCAGAGACGTCCCCGGAACGCCTGGGACGCGACTGACAACTTTTCAGGTTTGGTTTGAATTTCAAATCTCCTTCACTTTATCTCTAACGGCTATATTTGCTTTTTGGGCTATAAAAGGGACCTCTTAAGTGCTTCTAAACAACTCTTCACCAACCCAAAGCAAAATCATTCAAGAGAGAAGAAAGAAAAAGAGGTTCAAGGGAGTTAGTGCATTCAAGTGAAGAAATCAAGTGCTTTCAAGCTTCCCAAGTGATTTCAAGCTCAACTACTCTCTTCCGCTCGTGCATTCAAAGCTCACACTCAAACCTACGCGATCCACATCGGAAGAATCACCATTTCCCACGCTTCCAACGGCAAAAGGATTCTTCCGGGTTCTATTGTTTATCATTGTCATATTTGCTTATTTAGAGCTTTCCAATTGTTTGTAAAACTCTTTTAACATTGTGCTTGTTCCAGTCAAGGGACTTGGAACAAGGGAAAGGCGTCCCAAGCCTAGGTTAAATTGGGGGTTTTAGGGTTTGTTGTGAGCCCGGTGTAAAACAACGAGTTGGGTAGTGAACTCGCAAAACTACCGTACTGTAATCGTGGATTATAGTGAAAATTCCCAAAGGTGCTTTGGGGAGTGAATGTAGGAGCAGTGGAGGCTCCGAACCACTATAAAAGCCTGTGTTTGCGATTGGTTGTCTTCATTGCTTTATTCTTGCTTTAGCTCTTATATTTGTGTGTTTTACTTTTAGATAGTCAAAAAGTTTTTAAAACACCCAATTCACCCCCCACTTGGGTGACCATCTCTGGGCAACAAATGGTATCAGAGCGGGTGCTCTGTGTATTTCTTGAAAGACCTAACTGTCTTAGCCAAAGATCTAGATGGCAACACCCTTTAACAATGTTCCTGCCGAGGGGCAAGCAACCAATAGACCTCCACTCTTCAATGGGACAAATTATACCTATTGGAAGACTAGAATGAGAATCTTCATTCAAGCACAAGACTATGCCTTGTGGAGGTTTATAGTCAAGGGGCCACAAGAACCATCACACATGGTTAATGGCATTCGAGTTCCCAAACCTGAAGAGGATTGGGATGAGAATGATGATAGGATGGCTCAACTCAATTCTAGAGCCATGAACTCATTATTTTGTTCTTTAGATGCAAATGAGTTTAATAGAGTCTCCACATGTAGTTCCGCTAAGGAAATATGGGATAGGCTTGAAGTTACCCACGAGGGTACAAATCAAGTCAAGGAGTCCAAAGTGAACATTCTAGTTCACAAATATGAGTTGTTTAAGATGGAACCCAATGAAACCATCACATGCATGTTTACACGCTTTACCGATATAATTAATGGTCTAAAAAGTTTGGGTAAATCTTATACTAACCCGGAACTTGTGAGTAAAATTCTCAGGTCTTTGCCAAAAGCATGGGAAGCAAAGGTCACGGCGATCGTAGAAGCCAAAGACCTCAACACCTTGGGGCTAGAACAACTTTTGGGCTCATTAATGACGCATGAGCTCACGATGAAGCAACATGAAGATGATTTGCCAAAGAAGAAGACAATTGCACTCAAGGCTACTTCGAGTGTGTGTGAAGAAGAAAGTAGTGAGAGTGAGGAAGAAAGTGAGGACGAGGACTTGGGTTTGATAGTTAGGAAGTTTAAAAAATTCATGAGGAAAAAGAAACCCTTCCCTAGGAAAAAGTTTAGAAGGAGAAATGATTGGGAAAAGGAAAAAGAAAAAGAAAGAGACCCAATCATATGCTATGATTGCAAGAGACCGGGACACATTCGTTCCGAATGCCCTCAACAAAAGAAGTACTTTGGAAAGAAGAAGAAGAAGGCATTGAAGGCAACATGGGATGATAGTGACACATCATCCTCCGAGGAAGAGAAGGAAGAGACCGCCAATTTATGCTTCATGGCGTTCGAAGACGACGAGGTATGTCAAAACCCAACTATAAATTTTACTTTAGAAGAATTGTATGAAGCTTTTCAAGAACTTATGGGTGATTGTAGTATGTTAGGAGCAAAGAATAAAGAATTAAAAGTCTTCAATCAAAAACTGAAGGAAGATATTGAGAACCTATTAATTGAAAAAGAGAGCATTAAAAATATTAACACTATTGACCTAGAAATCAAAAATTCAAAACTTAGCATTGAAAATGAAAAGGCAAAAACACTAATTAAGGAATTAAATCTAAAAATAAAATCCCTACTCAATAATAATACCTCACTTGCACAAAATGTTGAATCTCTTAAACAGGATAAGGAAGAACTAGTTAAAGAAAATTTGAATCTTAAGAACGAGGTACATAAGTACAAACCAATTGTTGAAAAATTTACACAAAGTTCTGAAAAACTAAATCTTATTCTTTCAAATCAAAGAGTTGTTTTCAATAAAGCCGGATTAGGTTATAAAACTAACAAACAACAAAAGTATCTAAAGAATTTCTTCATAAAAGCACAAGATGTAAAAACTGAAAAACCTACATGCTTTCATTGTGGAAAGAATAGACATAAAGCCTACTCTTGTATTCAAAGAAAGATCCAAACTAACAAGAGTACATTTGTGAAAGCCAAAAACATAACTAAAGTATGGGTGCCTAAGGGAACCAACCACACTAACCACGAAGGACCCAAGAAAACTTGGGTACCTAAGAGCTTCACATGATCATTTTGCAGGTATGCCTTGCAGCCGGAAATAAAAAGAGAATGTGGTATCTTGATAGCGGTTGCTCAAGGCATATGACCGGTGACAAGAGTCTCTTCGTCACCTTGGAATCAAAAGAAGGAGGAGTAGTCACATTTGGAGACAATGCTAAAGGCCGAATCATTGGTGTTGGTAAAATCTCCATATCACCCTCCTCATTTATTGATAATGTATTGTTAGTTAATGGACTAAAACATAATTTATTAAGTATAAGTCAATTTTGTGACAAGGGATTTAAAGTATCATTTGAATCATCACTATGCATAATTAGTAGTCCAATTGATAATGAGATCATACTCACAGGACATAGGCATGGAAATGTTTACATGGTAGATCTTGATGATCTCACCATGAAGGATGGTCAATGTCTTGTAGCCATGAATCCCAAAGTCAATGAGACTAGTTGGTTATGGCATCGTAGGTTAGGGCATGCTAGCATGGATTTAATCTCTAAATTAATTACAAAGGATCTAGTCAAAGGACTACCAAAAATAGACTTTGAAAAGAATAAAATTTGTGCTGCATGTCAATTAGGGAAACAAACAAGAAGTTCTTTCAAGTCTAAGAACATAGTCTCAACATCAAAACCCTTAGAACTAATTCACATGGATTTGTTTGAACCCACTAGAACTGCTAGTCTAGGGGGTAAGAAATTTGGTCTTGTAATCGTTGATGATTTTTCACGTTTTACATGGGTTTCATTTCTTGCACACAAAGATGAGTCCTTTCCCGCTTTTATCAATTTTCATAATAGGGTTTCAAATGAACTCAATCTTAAACTAAAAGCAATTAGGAGTGATCATGGTACCGAGTTTGAAAATCAGTATTTTGAAAAATTTTGTGAAGAAAATGGTATCAATCACAACTTCTCGGCACCTAGGACACCCCAACAAAATGGGGTGGTAGAAAGGAAGAATCGCACACTAGCAGATATGGCCCGTACCATGTTGTGCGAATCGGATCTACCAAAGTATTTTTGGGCTGAAGCAATAAATACTTCATGTCATATTTTGAATCGTGCTTTAGTTAGATCCATCTTAAAGAAAACACCTTATGAGCTAATAAAAGGTAAGAAACCAAATATAAGCTATTTTCATGTTTTCGGTTGTCGATGCTTTATTTTAAATAATGGAAAGGACAATCTAAGCAAATTTAGTGCTAAATCAGATAAGGGGATCTTCTTAGGTTATTCCTCATCTAGTAGAGCATACAGGGTCTTCAACAAGAGAACTCTCGTTGTTGAAGAATCCATTCATGTTGTTTTTGATGAAGCTAATGGAGATTCTTCTAGAAAAGAAGAAGATGGTGATGCAGGTATACTTGAAGACCGAATGAAGAAATTCTCCATTCAAGACAAACAACATGAGGATGAGATCAAAGGAGATACAAATCAGCAAGGTGAAGAAGATCAACCTCCATCAAGAAATCAAGATCTTCCTAAGGAATGGAGGTATGCACATGGTCATCCAAAGGATCTAATCCTTGGTGATCCTTCACAAGGTATAAGAACTAGATCCTCTCTAAGAAATACTAGTAATTATCTTGCTTTCGTTTCTCAAATAGAGCCTAAATCACTAGAAGAAGCTGAAAAAGATGACAATTGGATGAATGCTATGCAAGAGGAATTAAATCAATTTGAAAGAAATGAAGTTTGGACTCTAATGAAAAGACCCCCTAATGTTTCAATTATAGGCACCAAATGGGTATATAGAAATAAACTAGATGAAGATGGGATAGTAATAAGAAACAAAGCTAGGCTAGTGGCCAAAGGATATAATCAGGAGGAAGGAATAGATTTTGATGAAACTTTTGCTCCTGTTGCTAGATTAGAAGCTATTAGATTACTTTTGGCATATGCATGCTTCATGGATTTTAAACTTTATCAAATGGATGTAAAAAGTGCATTTCTAAATGGTTATATAATGGAGGAAGTTTATGCAGGACAACCTCCAGGTTTTGAAAATCACTTACATCCAGATTATGTGTATAAATTGCATAAAGCATTGTATGGACTTAAGCAAGCTCCTAGGGCATGGTATGAAAGGTTAAGTAATTTTCTAATTGAAAATAAATTTAAGAGAGGAAATGTAGACAAAACCCTCTTTATCAAAAGAAAAGGAAATGACTTATTGCTTGTGCAAATTTATGTGGATGATATAATTTTTGGTGCTACTAATGATAATCTTTGTCAAGAGTTTGCCAAGCTTATGCGGGGAGAATTTGAAATGAGCATGATGGGTGAGCTCAACTTCTTCCTTGGGCTACAAATAAAACAATCAGAGGAAGGCATCTTCATCAGTCAATCCAAATACATCAAGGAAATGTTGGAAAAATTCAAGATGAAGGATGCAAAGGAAATCAGCACACCCATGGGCTCAAGTTGCAAGCTTGACAAAGATGAAAAAGGTAAAAGTATAGACTGCAAATTGTACAGAGGTATGATAGGCTCTTTACTTTACCTTACTGCTAGTAGACCAGATATATTATTCAGTGTTTGTATGTGTGCTAGATACCAAGCATGTCCTAAGGAATCACACTTGCAAGCTGTTAAGAGAATTTTTAGATATCTAGTAGGGACATCTAATGTAGGCTTATGGTATTCTAAACAATCTGACATAAATTTAATTGCTTATTCCGATGCTAATTTTGCCGGGTGCAAACTCGACAGAAAAAGCACAAGTGGCACATGTCAATTCTTGGGTGCTAATTTGGTTTCTTGGTTTAGCAAGAAACAAAATTCAGTTGCCTTGTCCACAGCTGAGGCTGAGTACATAGCAGCTGGAAGCTGTTGTGCCCAAGTTCTTTGGATTAAGCAACAACTTGAAGACTTCGGTATCAAAATGGATAATATACCAATTAAGTGTGATAATACAAGTGCAATTAATTTAACAAAAAATCCTGTTCAACACTCTAAGTCAAAGCATATAGAGATTAGGCATCATTTTATTAGGGATCATGTGCTGAAAAATGATGTGATGATTGAATATGTATGCACTGAAAATCAATTGGCCGATATCTTTACAAAGCCCCTTTGTAAAGATAGATTCAACTTCTTAAGGAATGCTTTGAGCTTGTATGATCCTAGTAAATGAATTGAACTTGTATTGCATTGCTTTGCTACTCAAACTAGTAATCCACCTCAAAGTAAACATAAGTGAAAACATGAATTCATCTAAGCTAAATGACGAGCTGTTTGACTTTCCGGAGGATGGTTACCCTCCCTTGGACTCTTCATGGAGATATTTTCAGAGCCTATTTCATAGGTATTCGAAATTTGGTCAAACATTCCTCATTTCAATATTAATAATTCAAAAATCATTATCAAATTATTATAGGATGTATTATTAAGGGGGAGGATCACAAACAAATTCACTCTGAGTTTATCAAAAGAGATCATGTTGATTAGGGTGATTAAACAAAAATTGGGAAAAGATAGAGTTCAGTCTGAAATTTTTTCAGTGCCGGAGACGTCTCTGGCAAATCGCAGAGACGTCCCCCCAGGCGAGACGTCTCGCCTTAGTCGCGGAGACGTCTCGGGGACCGAACTAGGGTTTTTAAAATAAGTGAAACAGCTCGAGCCGACCCGAGCTATCTTCTCTCATTCCCGACCAAAACCAAAAACCCTAGCCTCCGCTTGTTCTCCATCACAAACCCTAGCCTCCTTCTCCACATTTCCTTAGGATTTCCACTCAATGGCACCCAAAAGAGCTAGGACGACCCGTGGAAGGCGACCTAGGGCAGCGGCCGACGGTGAGGAACGGAGGGAAGAACCTTCCGCGCCGTCTCCTCCGGTTGCTCCGCCAACCACAACCATCTCCTGTGCAAATCGCACAGTCACGACCGGTAGGTATATAGATTTTTCATTTTTAGATAATGAGGGGTTCTCTATTGGAGAGAGACTCCAAGCCCAAGGGTGGGAGCACCTTTGTACCCTTAATACCTCGACCTACCCCGGCCTAGTTAGAGAACTTTTTAGCAATATGGCCTTAGGGGACCTAGGGTACACTGCATATGTCCGGGGGACATTAGTAGAAGTCAATGAAGATGTCCTATCCACTGTCTTGCAAATCCCTAAGGACGGTGAGGCTCCAACCTCACATCCCCAAAGGGAGTCAGCCCTAAATTTACTTTTAGGACGAGAGGACTGCGGCCCTCTTGATGTTGTCAACTCCCAAGACCTAAACGTCGAAATGAGATTACTTTTAAGTATTGTCAACCGGGTCTTGTTTCCCAAAACCGGTCGCTTCGATTTTGTTTCGGAGCGAGATTTAGTTATAATGCACCATATCCTACTAGGGATTCCTCTAAACCTCCCTAGACTCATGCTAAACCACATTGCCCTATGTCATAGGTATTCTAGGTTTAGTTTACCCTATGGCATGATCTTTACCTTAGTTTTCAAACACTTTAAGGTTCACATTCCCGAAAATGAACCTGCAAAGCCCTTGAGAAACACCGACTACTATAATGAGGGCACAATGAGAAGAATGGAGTTTCATAAGATAGATGGATCTTGGGTCAAGGTTCCAAAAAGAAAAGCACAAACCCTAGAGCCTGAGATCCCACATCACGAGTCTGACCATCACTCTCCTCCACCTAGCCACATGGATATCCCTGATATACCCTCCAGCTCAGCTGGACCTTCCACATCCATGCCACCACCTCCTCCAGTCAGTGGGCCTTCCTTCCTATCAGAGGATCAGATGCGCACCTTAGCATCTGTCATTTGCCAGCAGATGAGGGAGGAGATGAGATCCATGATCTCCACTGAGTTGGCCCCCATCAGAGCTTCACATGAAGGGCTCTACAAGAGCTGAAGGAAGTTAGAGCTCAAATTGAAGCTACAACGCAAGAAATGATTGGTGTGGGTGCCACCCAAACCTGCAGGTCAATTGAGCTCAAGGACAGCTTGAAGACCATTTCCAAGAGTCTCAAAGAGTTGACAAGCCCAGGAGGCAATGTGGGCACTCTAGTTGCCCAACTTAGAGGGAGGATTGAAATGGCAACTGAAGAATTTGAAGCACTTGTGGCAGCCTTCCACAAGTCACAGGGAGATCAATTTAAGACCCTAATGGATTCAATCAATGCTTTTATAGATGCAGCTTGTAGGGTTTATGAGCAACGTCGCCGATAAGGGACGTTTTGTAAACATCTAGGGATCTTCTTTTTGTAAACCCTAGGCTATTTTGAAACACTTTTTGTATTAGAAATCAATACTTGTAATGATTTCTTCTTTTGACTATGTACTGACTTCAAAGGTTTACAATGACTTATGAATGACATACAATTTCTTTTGAAACCCTGTGTACATTTCTAACTCTGTGTATGTGATTGTGTATGTGATTTTGTGATGTGCCATAAAAATCTTATCACATACCTTGAGTGTTCAAATTTGATACAAAGAAACAATGCATATAAAACAGAGGGAGCACATCTTGTGATAACTATACTAAACAAAAAGATGAGTCTGAAATGAATTCCAAAACAAAGGGGGAGTGATATGAATGACTGAATTCATTAATAGAAATGACTTGGACAGGGGGAGCACAACTTGAATATTCTTAAGTAGTTTATGGAAATATGCTGAATCTTACTAGGAAGTATGCTTTAAGCACCTACAGATAATTTGTCCCCTTCATTGTTGATGACAAAAAGGGGGAGTAGAACCCATAAAACCAATATGGATAAGGGGAGTAGAACCAATATGGATACATTGGAATGCAAAATACAAAATTCATGCTTAAAAGTTGAATTAGAAGAGATAAAATTGAAGAATATTGGCTTTAAGATAATTGCCCTTCTGGAAAAGAAAGGGGGAGTCAAAAAGAACTTAGCTTTCAATTATCTTTAGCATCAATATTTCATTTCACATTGTATCTAGTTCTAATCAAAACATTATACCTGTACATCTGAGCAAATACTGTGTATATGTTTAAATTTCGAATTTTGCATATACTCAGTGTTTTGTCATCATCAAAAAGGGGGAGATTGTTGACCCCCTAATGGATTTTGATGAATACAAAACACTAGAGTATAATTCCATTTATCTTAACAATTTAATTGAGAAATTCATGTGTTTTATTAAGAATATTGTTAAGAAATGTCTAGGCAAGTTCTCATAATTTTTATGAATTTATTGAAGAATTTTTTGAGATGAAAGAAAAAGTTCAGGGACAGCCGAGACGTCTCCTGATAGTCTCAGAGACGTCTCTGGCACAAACAGGAAGAACTGGCACGTCTGGAGACGTCCCCGGCACCTGACGAGTCGTCCCCGCGATAGCGGAGTCGACTCTCTCAGTAGTGGAGTCGACTCTCTCAGTGGCGGCAGAAAGACAGTTTTCAAGAGACATGCGCGAGACGTCTCCACCATACGCGGAGTCGTCCCCGAAAGTAAAAAGCAGATCTCCGGAGTCGTCCCCTAGATAGCGGAGACGGCTCTCTCAGGGTTTTCCAGAGAATGATTTTTTCGGTGATAAGGCAGCGGAGACGTCCCCTGAAAGAGCGGAGTCGACTCTCTCAAGGAATTCCAGAAGACATGTTTTTCTGAGATAAAGAAGCGGAGTCGTCCCCGAGGGAGCGGAGTCGACTCTCTCAGGGAATTCCAGAAGACATGTTTTTCTGAGATAAAGAAGCGGAGTCGTCCCCGAGGGAGCGGAGTCGTCCCCATTCAAAAAGTGCAAACAAGCCGAGACATCCCCGTAAAGTGCAGAGACGACCCTCTCAGCAAATCAGAAAGGCAAGGATTCAAACGGTACAATTCCAGAGTCGTCCCCGTAAAGAGCCGAGTCGTCCCCAGACAACGTAAAAAGTAAAATCTTGTAGCCGAGACGTCTTTCGTTGAAGCGGAGACGTTCCCGGAATGCCTGGGACGCGACTGACAACTTTTCAGGTTTGGTTTGAATTTCAAATCTCCTTCACTTTATCTCTAACGGCTATATTTGCTTTTTGGGCTATAAAAGGGACCTCTTAAGTGCTTCTAAACAACTCTTCACCAACCCAAAGCAAAATCATTCAAGAGAGAAGAAAGAAAAAGAGGTTCAAGGGAGTTAGTGCATTCAAGTGAAGAAATCAAGTGCTTTCAAGCTTTCCAAGTGATTTCAAGCTCAACTACTCTCTTCCGCTCGTGCATTCAAAGCTCACACTCAAACCTACGCGATCCACATCGGAAGAATCACCATTTCCCATGCTTCCAACGGCAAAAGGATTCTTCCGGGTTCTATTGTTTATCATTGTCATATTTGCTTATTTAGAGCTTTCCAATTGTTTGTAAAACCCTTTTAACATTGTGCTTGTTCCAGTCAAGGGACTTGGAACAAGGGAAAGGCGTCCCAAGCCTAGGTTAAATTGGGGGTTTTAGGGTTTGTTGTGAGCCTGGTGTAAAACAACGAGTTGGGTAGTGAACTCGCAAAACTACCGTACTGTAATCGTGGATTATAGTGGAAATTTCCAAAGGTGCTTTGGGGAGTGGATGTAGGAGCAGTGGAGGCTCCGAACCACTATAAAAGCCTGTGTTTGCGATTGGTTGTCTTCATTGCTTTATTCTTGCTTTAGCTCTTATATTTGTGTGTTTTACTTTTAGATAGTCAAAAAGTTTTTAAAACACCCAATTCACCCCCCTCTTGGGTGACCATCTCTGGGCAACAAGTGGTATCAGAGCGGGTGCTCTGTGTATTTCTTGAAAGACCTAACCGTCTTAGCCAAAGATCTAGATGGCAACACCCTTTAACAATGTTCCTGCCGAGGGGCAAGCAACCAATAGACCTCCACTCTTCAATGGGACAAATTATACCTATTGGAAGACTAGAATGAGAATCTTCATTCAAGCACAAGACTATGCCTTGTGGAGGATTATAGTCAAGGGACCACAAGAACCATCACACATGGTTAATGGCATTCGAGTTCCCAAACCTGAAGAGGATTGGGATGAGAATGATGATAGGATGGCTCAACTCAATTCTAGAGCCATGAACTCATTATTTTGTTCTTTAGATGCAAATGAGTTTAATAGAGTCTCCACATGTAGTTCCGCTAAGGAAATATGGGATAGGCTTGAAGTTACCCACGAGGGTACAAATCAAGTCAAGGAGTCCAAAGTGAACATTCTAGTTCACAAATATGAGTTGTTTAAGATGGAACCCAATGAAACCATCACATGCATGTTTACACGCTTTACCGATATAATTAATGGTCTAAAAAGTTTGGGTAAATCTTATACTAACCCGGAACTTGTGAGTAAAATTCTCAGGTCTTTGCCAAAAGCATGGGAAGCAAAGGTCACGGCGATCGTAGAAGCCAAAGACCTCAACACCTTGGGGCTAGAACAACTTTTGGGCTCATTAATGACGCATGAGCTCACGATGAAGCAACATGAAGATGATTTGCCAAAGAAGAAGACAATTGCACTCAAGGCTACTTCGAGTGTGTGTGAAGAAGAAAGTAGTGAGAGTGAGGAAGAAAGTGAGGACGAGGACTTGGGTTTGATAGTTAGGAAGTTTAAAAAATTTATGAGGAAAAAGAAACCCTTCCCTAGGAAAAAGTTTGGAGGGAGAAATGATTGGAAAAAGGAAAAAGAAAAAGAAAGAGACCCAATCATATGCTATGATTGCAAGAGACCGGGACACATTCGTTCCGAATGCCCTCAACAAAAGAAGTACTTTGAAAAGAAGAAGAAGAAGGCATTGAAGGCAACATGGGATGATAGTGACACATCATCCTCCGAGGAAGAGAAGGAAGAGACCGCCAATTTATGCTTCATGGCGTTCGAAGACGACGAGGTATGTCAAAACCCAACTATAAATTTTACTTTAGAAGAATTGTATGAAGCTTTTCAAGAACTTATGGGTGATTGTAGTATGTTAGGAGCAAAGAATAAAGAATTAAAAGTCTCCAATCAAAAACTGAAGGAAGATATTGGGAACCTATTAATTGAAAAAGAGAGCATTAAAAATATTAACACTATTGACCTAGAAATCAAAAATTCAAAACTTAGCATTGAAAATGAAAAGGCAAAAACACTAATTAAGGAATTAAATCTAAAAATAAAATCCCTACTCAATAATAATACCTCACTTGCACAAAATGTTGAATCTCTTAAACAGGATAAGGAAGAACTAGTTAAAGAAAATTTGAATCTTAAGAACGAGGTACATAAGTACAAACCAATTGTTGAAAAATTTACACAAAGTTCTGAAAAACTAAATCTTATTCTTTCAAATCAAAGAGTTGTTTTCAATAAAGCCGGATTAGGATATAAAACTAACAAACAACAAAAGTATCTAAAGAATTTCTTCATAAAAGCACAAGATGTAAAAACTGAAAAACCTACATGCTTTCATTGTGGAAAGAATGGACATAAAGCCTACTCTTGTATTCAAAGAAAGATCCAAACTAACAAGAGTACATTTGTGAAAGCCAAAAACATAACTAAAGTATGGGTGCCTAAGGGAACCAACCACACTAACCACGAAGGACCCAAGAAAACTTGGGTACCTAAGAGCTTCACATGATCATTTTGCAGGTATGCCTTGTAGCCGGAAATAAAAAGAGAATGTGGTATCTTGATAGCGGTTGCTCAAGGCATATGACCGGTGACAAGAGTCTCTTCGTCACCTTGGAATCAAAAGAAGGAGGAGTAGTCACATTTGGAGACAATGCTAAAGGCCGAATCATTGGTGTTGGTAAAATCTCCATATCACCCTCCTCATTTATTGATAATGTATTGTTAGTTAATGGACTAAAACATAATTTATTAAGTATAAGTCAATTTTGTGACAAGGGATTTAAAGTATCATTTGAATCATCACTATGCATAATTAGTAGTCCAATTGATAATGAGATCATACTCACAGGACATAGGCATGGAAATGTTTACATGGTAGATCTTGATGATCTCACCATGAAGGATGGTCAATGTCTTGTAGCCATGAATCCCAAAGTCAATGAGACTAGTTGGTTATGGCATCGTAGGTTAGGGCATGCTAGCATGGATTTAATCTCTAAATTAATTACAAAGGATCTAGTCAAAGGACTACCAAAAATAGACTTTGAAAAGAATAAAATTTGTGCTGCATGTCAATTAGGGAAACAAACAAGAAGTTCTTTCAAGTCTAAGAACATAGTCTCAACATCAAAACCCTTAGAACTAATTCACATGGATTTGTTTGGACCCACTAGAACTGCTAGTCTAGGGGGTAAGAAATTTGGTCTTGTAATCGTTGATGATTTTTCACGTTTTACATGGGTTCCATTTCTTGCACACAAAGATGAGTCCTTTCCCGCTTTTATCAATTTTCATAATAGGGTTTCAAATGAACTCAATCTTAAACTAAAAGCAATTAGGAGTGATCATGGTACCGAGTTTGAAAATCAGTATTTTGAAAAATTTTGTGAAGGAAATGGTATCAATCACAACTTCTCGGCACCTAGGACACCCCAACAAAATGGGGTGGTAGAAAGGAAGAATCGCACACTAGCAGATATGGCTCGTACCATGTTGTGCGAATCGGATCTACCAAAGTATTTTTGGGCTGAAGCAATAAATACTTCATGTCATATTTTGAATCGTGCTTTAGTTAGATCCATCTTGAAGAAAACACCTTATGAGCTAATAAAAGGTAAGAAACCAAATATAAGCTATTTTCATGTTTTCGGTTGTCGATGCTTTATTTTAAATAATGGAAAGGACAATCTAAGCAAATTTAGTGCTAAATCAGATGAGGGGATCTTCTTAGGTTATTCCTCATCTAGTAGAGCATACAGGGTCTTCAACAAGAGAACTCTCGTTGTTGAAGAATCCATTCATGTTGTTTTTGATGAAGCTAATGGAGATTCTTCTAGAAAAGAAGAAGATGGTGATGCAGGTATACTTGAAGACCGAATGAAGTAATTCTCCATTCAAGACAAACAACATGAGGATGAGATCAAAGAAGATACAAATCAGCAAGGTGAAGAAGATCAACCTCCATCAAGAAATCAAGATCTTCCTAAGGAATGGAGGTATGCACATGGTCATCCAAATGATCTAATCCTTGGTGATCCTTCACAAGGTATAAGAACTAGATCCTCTCTAAGAAATACTAGTAATTATCTTGCTTTCGTTTCTCAAATAGAGCCTAAATCACTAGAAGAAGCTGAAAAATATGACAATTGGATGAATGCTATGCAGGAGGAATTAAATCAATTTGAAAGAAATGAAGTTTGGACTCTAATGAAAAGACCCCCTAATGTTTCAATTATAGGCACCAAATGGGTATATAGAAATAAACTAGATGAAGATGGGATAGTAATAAGAAACAAAGCTAGGCTAGTGGCCAAAGGATATAATCAGGAGGAAGGAATAGATTTTGATGAAACTTTTGCTCCTGTTGCTAGATTAGAAGCTATTAGATTACTTTTGGCATATGCATGCTTCATGGATTTTAAACTTTATCAAATGGATGTAAAAAGTGCATTTCTAAATGGTTATATAATGGAGGAAGTTTATGCAGGACAACCTCCAGGTTTTGAAAATCACTTACATCCAGATTATGTGTATAAATTGCATAAAGCATTGTATGGACTTAAGCAAGTTCCTAGGGCATGGTATGAAAGGTTAAGTAATTTCCTAATTGAAAACAAATTTAAGAGAGGAAATGTAGACAAAACCCTCTTTATCAAATCCTTCCACTATTTCTCGGATCTCTCACACTCCCCTGATAAAGATACGGAAACCTGTGACTTAGGGTTTCGAGTGGGGTGCCGCGGTCCCACCAATCTACATGTCACCTCACCTAACAGTTATTGGAGACACATAGACGATAAGTGTACAACTCTTGTACAATGCTTCGTAAACATATTGAGCTAACCTGGTCTCCAAGTCATAAGGACCTCGCCTAACAGTTATTGGACCCGTTCCTTGGTTAAGTCAGATCCACCATATATCTCGCAAAAATAAAGCTGTGATTGGATCCTCACCTAACAGTTATTGAAATCCAACCCCACCTTTACCCCACAACATCTCATGTTAATAGAGAGGTCCAATCCCCTGATGCAACTAGCCCACTGTATATAGCCGAGACTAATCAATGCCGAAAAGATCTTAGCAACTCTACTACGGTAGAAGACCAATCGACTTAATATTGGGTAATCAGATCTTAGTGATTCCAACTTTGAGCTTTCCATAGGAGATAATCGATCAATTGGCCAGGTAAGCAGGTGGGAGGTTTCCCTTACTCAGAGAGTAAGGTCCTAATTAAGTAACCACCTTTAAGCTTGCTTAGACACCAATTAGATCAATTAATCAAATATGGCTAGCTCAATGTATCGTTCACTCTCGATTGATTTAGGGAGGTTTTAGGTCTCTTGGGATTTACATCTAATATAACCATCTACCCCATAACATATGTCATTCGATTTACATCTTATGTAAATGTCACATTGGTTCAGGTTTACATCCTATGTAATTATGAAACCCTTTCATATATTATGTGATTACATCTTATGTAAATGACATAATTGTTTCAGTTTACATCTTATGTAAATGTCCTATTGTTTAAGGATTTTATTTACATCTCATGCAAATAAATTTTTGTTTAACTAATACATACATCTCATGCATACATTATTTTAATCATAACCTTAAACAAGTATGAACATTATGATTACCATATGCATCTTATGTATATTTTCAGATCTATTATGCTATTCTCTAGATTTCAGATCATGCATTACTTGATTTAAAACATTGTAATCTAATTGCAATTCTAAAATAATTTGCAAGATCATAGCAAATAAAAATCTGCATACTAAAAATTTCAGCAACCTAAAATTTCAACACGCAGAAAATCCAGCAAGCATAATTTCTTTAAAAATTAGATTAAAAATGTGGTAATCAATCCTTAGTTCCTAATCATGCTCCCTAGAACCTGGCTATGATACCACTGCTGAGTTACGCCCCGTTCGATGCGACGTTCACAGTGGAATTCGAACGGAACATCGTTCATCGCATGAACGCGCCTCGGATCGTAGAATTCAAAAAAATTTCTGGATCCAAATCTAGAAGATCTTTGAATTCATTAGGGAGGGGAGATTAGGATCTGAGGAAGGTTGATTAAGATTCATAAAACTGAAACTAAAATCAGAAGAAATTAATTTGAAGATCTCATCTTCAAAAATTCTGTAGGTGAAGAACACCACAGCCTGATGATCTATCTAGGTTCCTGTTTGAGCCACACAATTGTCCGACCTCTACAGGTATCCACACGAGGATCTAATCATCTGAGATAGGGTCTTACAGGAGTGCTAGCTTCTTGCAAAGACCTCTCATGACTATCATATAGATTAGAAGATAAAAATCTGCAACATACCTCCTTAAAGAAGAACCTTTTCTTCTTCAACCTTGCTCGCGATGGAGGAAGAGGAAGGAGGAACCTTGCACGTGGATCTTCCTTGCCTTGCTACCGTGGAAGAAGAGGAGGATAAAGACCCCTTGCTGCCGTGGAGAAGGAGGAAGAAAGAAGAGGAGGCGTGGAGAGGAAGAGGAGAGAATTAATTCATAACTTCTCCCTTGCTGCCCTTTTATAGATTGGGTTTAGGGCTCCTCCTAATCTTATTAGGAGTATGGAACTATAACCCACCCTTGGATTAATGCCAAGTGTCCAATTCTTGTTGTTGACCCCCTAATGGATTTTGATGAATACAAAACACTAGAGTATAATTCCATTTATCTTAACAATTTAATTGAGAAATTCATGTGTTTTATTAAGAATATTGTTAAGAAATGTCTAGGCAAGTTCTCATAATTTTTATGAATTTATTGAAGAATTTTTTGAGATGAAAGAAAAAGTTCAGGGACAGCCGAGACGTCTCCTGATAGTCTCAGAGACGTCTCTGGCACAAACAGGAAGAACTGGCACGTCTGGAGACGTCCCCGGCACCTGCCGAGTCGTCCCCGCGATAGCGGAGTCGACTCTCTCAGTAGCGGAGTCGACTCTCTCAGTGGCGGCAGAAAGGCAGTTTTCAAGAGACATGCGCGAGACGTCCCCACCATACGCGGAGTCGTCCCCGAAAGTAAAAAGCAGATCTCCGGAGTCGTCCCCTAGATAGCGGAGACGGCTCTCTCAGGGTTTTCCAGAGAATGATTTTTTCGGTGATAAGGCAGCGGAGACGTCCCCTGAAAGAGCGGAGTCGACTCTCTCAGGGAATTCCAGAAGACATGTTTTTCTAAGATAAAGAAGCGGAGTCGTCCCCGAGGGAGCGGAGTCGACTCTCTCAGGGAATTCCAGAAGACATGTTTTTCTGAGATAAAGAAGCGGAGTCGTCCCCGAGGGAGCGGAGTCGTCCCCATTCAAAAAGTGCAAACAAGCCGAGACATCCCCGTAAAGTGCAGAGACGACCCTCTCAGCAAATCAGAAAGGCAAGGATTCAAATGGTACAATTCCAGAGTCGTCCCTGTAAAGAGCCGAGTCGTCCCTAGACAACGTAAAAAGTAAAATCTTGTAGCCAAGACGTCTCTCGTTGAAGCAGAGACGTCCCCGGAACGCCTGGGACGCGACTGACAACTTTTCAGGTTTGGTTTGAATTTCAAATCTCCTTCACTTTATCTCTAACGGCTATATTTGCTTTTTGGGCTATAAAAGGGACCTCTTAAGTGCTTCTAAACAACTCTTCACCAACCCAAAGCAAAATCATTCAAGAGAGAAGAAAGAAAAAGAGGTTCAAGGGAGTTAGTGCATTCAAGTGAAGAAATCAAGTGCTTTCAAGCTTCCCAAGTGATTTCAAGCTCAACTACTCTCTTCCGCTCGTGCATTCAAAGCTCACACTCAAACCTACGCGATCCACATCGGAAGAATCACCATTTCCCACGCTTCCAACGGCAAAAGGATTCTTCCGGGTTCTATTGTTTATCATTGTCATATTTGCTTATTTAGAGCTTTCCAATTGTTTGTAAAACTCTTTTAACATTGTGCTTGTTCCAGTCAAGGGACTTGGAACAAGGGAAAGGCGTCCCAAGCCTAGGTTAAATTGGGGGTTTTAGGGTTTGTTGTGAGCCCGGTGTAAAACAACGAGTTGGGTAGTGAACTCGCAAAACTACCGTACTGTAATCGTGGATTATAGTGGAAATTCCCAAAGGTGCTTTGGGGAGTGGATGTAGGAGCAGTGGAGGCTCCGAACCACTATAAAAGCCTGTGTTTGCGATTGGTTGTCTTCATTGTTTTATTCTTGCTTTAGCTCTTATATTTGTGTGTTTTACTTTTAGATAGTCAAAAAGTTTTTAAAACACCCAATTCACCCCCCTCTTGGGTGACCATCTCTGGGCAACACTTGTGCTCATAGATACATGACATGTGTCTATTTAATCAATTGATTAATTTTTTAATTACATTAGGATTCCTAATCTCATTAGGAGAATTAATTGATTTGGAAGCATGCATCCTACGACGCCATGTGGACTTTAAAGTTCGCATAGTGTGAACAAGACTTAAGTCATATTCATCCTACGATGACATGTAGTCTTTAAAATCCGTACAAATCTTGGTTTAATCAAATTGACCCAATCATGAACCCAAATCAATTTGGGTCGAACCCAATTTGATTTGGCTCATTAAATCAACCCAATTGCAATCCAATTGCAATCAATTCCACTTAATTCTTCTTCCACTAACTCACTAATGTTGGAAACCCGCCCATGCCGCTGATATTTCAAAAATTTTTTAGATGGCAGCGGAATCGGCATGCACGGGTTCGACGTTCATCGCATGAACGTTGTTTCAAGACCTTTCGTAATTAGGTAAGAATTAAAACTTTTAAAACTATTAGGAAGATCAAATCTTCACCTTGCGCGGGTAGATGATCACCGCAAATCTGAATTCGTGGTTTTGGAAGAGGGTTCGCTTGAAGCCGTTCAAACGTCCGGCCTCTACGGGTATCCACACGAAGCAGGATCCGATCCAAGCTCTCTATCTCACCGGGGTGCTAGCTCCCTTGCAAAGATAGCTTTGATGGCTGATGTCCTCTCTTTCAATCAACTCTTGATTGCACTAGAGAGGAGGAAGAAGAAGGATCTTGAAGAAGAAGAAGAAGATCAAATCCCTTCGCAGCCTTCTTCTCTTCACACGCGCTGAAGCCAAGGAAGAAGACCAAGAGGAGGGAGACGCCTCCTCTTCTTTTCCTTTGCTGATGGCGGCTAAACCAAGGGTGGAGAGGGAGAGGGTGGCCACGGCTTGGAGGAAGAGGGCTCTTTTTTTTTTTTTTTTTTTTTTTCTTGTGGCCGGCCCTAGTCCTCCTTTTATAAGGAGTGGAGCTCCTAACAATTAGGAGCTCCAAGACAATCTTCCAAAGAGGGAAGGGGGGCGCCGGCCCCTCTCTTCATGCCGCACACAAGGAGAGGAGGAGGGGTGTGATCCCTCCTTCTTGTGTTGCCCTAATCCTCTTCCAAAGAGGATTGGGTGCCTCTCTTATGGTTAAGTCCTAATCTAATTAGGATTGACCATATTGGGTTCAATCTACGCTAGTCCTAATCCAATTAGGACTTGAATGAACCATGACTCAATTGAACTCTTCAATCCTAATCCAATTAGGAGTCATGTTGATTCATTAGATTATTAATTAATTTAGACTTAAGGAATCCTAATCCAATTAGGATTTGTTTAATTTTAGTCCTAATTCAATTAGGACTTCATTTGAATCCGAAGTCCTAATCCAATTAGGATTTCTAGGAATCCTACTCCAAGTAGGAATCCAATTCAAAATTTCGAATCTCATTAGGATTGTAGGAATCCTATTCCAAATAGGAATCCCAGTCCTACTCCAACTAGGATTCCTAGTCCTAATCCAATTAGGACTCTAGGAATCCTACCCGAAGTAGGATTTGTGTTTAAGTCCAATTAATTAATTCCCTTTGTTCCTTCTTCAACTTCTTATCAATCAAATTGATTTCTTGTGATTCCTAATCACGATTTCAACCATCGGATCGGTCAATACTTCTAGTGTGTGTGACCCCATAGGTTCTATTCTAACTGGTAGTGAGATATATTGTGATCTCTATCACTATATCATTGAAAACTCCTTTCAATGGGTTGGAACGATTCCAACTCAACTCATTAGGGTTTATCGATCATCAAGATAATCCCTATGAGTCCCACCATCCACCAGTGACACCTAGCAGCATGTAGTGGCTACCCAGCAGAATGGAATGATGAACCTCTAGGTGCAGTTAACATGTGATACAGTCCTACTATCGTGGATCCCTACAGGACGGAGGTCATGGACAACTCGTCAAACCCCATCGTCTGTCATATGTCAAGATTTGTTCGACTTGAGTTCGATAGTGGAAAACTCTTTTTCACTTTATATTACTGCCCTGGCCAAGGTCTTAGAACTCAGTCTAACAAATCACATAGGATCACTCCTTTTCTATCAAGGTCGATAGATTCCTTATAGGTGCATACCCTACTCCTACAGTGAACCTACTGCAGCCAATCTACACTGCATGGACCCATATGGCTAGAGACCATGTATGTGTGTAGTCAAACTACAATAACCTCACTGTGAGTAGCCGAAAGGACCAGTCACACTACTGCAACATCAAGCAAGTCACTGACGAGTGGATAGACATCCAAGTGACTTCTTGTCTTGGTCACGCTCAGTACCCTTGTTCTCTAACAAGCACCTGCACTATCACTTCAGTGTCCCTACACTGTGGACTCAAGTCTCGTCCATCCAGAAGAAAAGTGATCTGTGCACTGATCGGATTGATCACCGTCCTCGTGATGATCCATTGATCAGGAGCATTTAGAAATTAATCACCAATGATACATGGCTCAAATTCTCAACTCTTGAGAATATGTATCATCATCTTATTAATTTCTTGGACGATTCATAGACACATAAACAATATGAATGAAAAGATGCCTTTTATTTATTCAATAATAAATAGTCAAGTACAAAATTATGTCCCTAGAATCAACAATGTGTCAGCCAAATTGGCTTCTAGGGCATATATCTAACAATCTCCCACTTGCACTAAAGCCAATTGGTCATATATCTTAGGCCCATCTTCTCAAGGTGGGCTTCAGTCTTTTGCTGACTCAGCTGCTTAGTGAACGGGTCTGCCACGTTATCCGCGGAGTCTACTCTCTGCACCTCTACATATTTCTTCTCCACATAGTCGCGTATGAGGTGAAAGCGCCGCTCTATATGCTTAGACTTCTGATGAGACCTTGGCTCCTTAGCAAGGGCTATGGCGCCATTATTATCGCAGTAGAGTGTCATGGCATCTGATGTCATCACATCCAACTCTGCAATGAATTTCTTGAACCAGAAGCCTTCCTTAGCAGCTTCAGAGGCGGCGATGTATTCAGCTTCCATAGTAGAATCAGCAATGATCGGTTGTTTAGAACTCTTCCAATTCACCGCACCACCATTGCACAAGAACACATATCCAGATGTTGACTTCCTGTCATCGACATCAGTCATGAAGTCTGAATCTGTGTACCCTTCTACCTTTAACTCTGATGATCCTCCAAAAATCAAGAATAAATCTTTAGTTCTTCTCAAGTACTTAAGAATATTCTTCACAGCTGTCCAGTGTTCTTCACCTGGATTCGACTGATATCTGCTTGTGACACTCACAGCAAGAGCTATATCAGGTCGTGTACATAGCATGGCATACATGAGGCTTCCTATTGCCGATGCATAAGGAATCTTGCTCATGCGTTGAATCTCTTCAGATGTGTTGGGGCACATCTTCTTGGAGAGATGAATTCCATGCCTTAGGGGTAAGAGACCCCTCTTGGAGTTTTCCATGCTGAACCTTTTCAGCACCTCCTCTATGTACATCTTCTGTGAAAGGCCAAGCATCCTTTTAGAGCTATCTCTATAGACCTTTATTCCCAAAATATAGGATGCTTCCCCAAGGTCTTTCATGGAGAATTCTTTTGACAACCAGACCTTGACCGAGGTTAGCATGGGAATATCATTCCCAATCAGGAGAATGTCATCTACGTACAGTACGAGAAAAACGACAGCACTCCCACTAACCTTTTTGTAAACACACGATTCCTCTTCGTTTTTGATGAAATCAAACGTTTTGATTGCGTCATCGAAACGAGTGTTCCAACTCCGAGATGCTTGCTTTAGTCCATAGATGGACCTTTGCAGCTTGCAGACCTTGTGATCTCCATCACTGGAAGTGAAACCCAAAGGCTGTTCCATATAGATATCTTCATCAAGATATCCATTCAGAAAAGCAGTTTTCACATCCATCTACCAGATTTCATAATCATGAAATGCTGCAATGGCAAGCAATGTTCGGATAGATTTTAGCATGGCTACAGGTGAAAAGGTCTCCTGATAGTCAATGCCTTCGCGCTGACTATACCCTTTCGCCACAAGCCTTGCCTTATAGGTCTCTACCTCTCCATCCGAACCTATTTTCCTTTTGTAGATCCATTTGCATCCAATAGGTACAATACCTTCTGGTGGATCTACTAAGGTCCAGACTTGGTTGGAATGCATGGAGTCTAACTCTGACTTCATAGCTTCCAGCCATTTCTCGGAATCGATATCAGATATCGCCTCGTTGTAGGTTTTGGGATCCTGTATGTGATCCCTATCTCCCACTAGGAACATTTCCTCGGTATCCTCTTCTAGTATACCTAAGTATCTATCGGGAGGATGGGAGACCCTACTAGATCTACGAGGTGGTCGAGGGACATCGTGTACTGGCTCTGTATGAATGGGTTCAATAGGATCCATGACTCGTTGCTTTTCAGAGACTTTCTCTTCAAGCTCAATTTTCCTCCCACTGCCTCTATCAAGGATAAATTGATTTTCCAAGAAGATGGCATGTCGGCTCACAAACACATTGTGATCCTCTGAGACGTAAAAATTGTATCCTAATGACTCTTTAGGATATCCTATAAAACGAGCACTTATGGTCCTAGCCTCTAACTTGTCCGCCTGTAGTCTCTTGACATGGGCCGGACATCCCCAAATCTTGAGATGACCCAGACTTGGTTTCTTACCATGCCATATCTCATACGGTGTGGTAGGAACGGATTTAGAGGGAACTCTATTCAATAAATAAATCGCTGTGAGTAAGGCATCTCCCCAAAGGAACATAGGTAAATCAGTGAAGCTCATCATGGACCTGACCATATCCAACAGGGTCCGATTCCTCCTCTCTGACACCCCGTTGAGTTGAGGTGTATCCGGAGGTGTCCATTGTGAGACTATGCCGTTTTCTTTGAGATAGTCCCGGAATTCCCCACTAAGGTATTCTCCTCCTCGATCTGATCGAAGAGCCTTAAGAGGTTTTCCAGTTTGTTTTTCTACTTCATTCTTGAACTCTTTGAACTTTTCAAAAGATTCAGACTTGTGTCTCATAAGATACACATACCCATACCGTGAATAATCATCGGTAAAGGTAATGAAGTAAGAATAACGTCCCCTGGCAAGCACATCGAATGGGCCACATACATCTGTATGTACTAGGGTAAGTATTTCAGTGGTCCTCTCCCCATGTCCTACAAAGGGCAGTCTAGCCATTTTTCCTTGAAGACAGGACTCGCAAACTGGATATGACTCGGAAGTCAATGAGCCGAGAAGCCCATCTTTATCCATTTTGTTCATCCTATCCTCTCCAATATGGCCAAGTCTGAGGTGCCACAAATATCTTTGGTTTATCTCATCTCTGGATCTTTTGGATCCTTTGGCACTCACTTCTTGCTCGGTAACATTCACAGATACATCCATATGTAAATGATAGAGACTGTCAATCATAAAACCACGTGCGACTATTTTATTTCTCAAATAAATAGAACAGCAGTCTTTGTCAAATGTAAAAACATGACCTTCCTGTGCTAGACATGAAACAGAAATCAAATTTCTGCTAGCAACAGGTACATAATAGCAGTCTCTAAGTATTAAACTAAATCCAGACGGTAGTCGCAGATGGTAGGTGCCCACAGCCACAGCAGCAACTTTTGCCCCGTTGCCAACCCTAAGGGTTACCGCACCTTCCGCCAGCCTTCTACTTTCCTTTAGACCCTGCATGGTAGTGTACAGATGAGCACTAGAACCAGAATCTATAACCCAACTAGAAGTAGAAGAAACCGTTAGATTAGTTTCAATTATGAGCAAGTCTATACCTTCTGAAGGTGTGTCACCTTTCTTGTTCTTCAGGCTCTCGAGGTATGAAGGACAGTTTCTCTTCCAGTGGCCTTCGACATTGCAGTGGAAATATTTTCCTTTGTCGTTAGCCTTTTTCTTTTGAACTTCCTTCTTTGGCTTCTTGTCTTTCTTCTGCTTATTTGCAGGCTTCTTTTTCTTCCAAGTAGACTTTCTCTTGGAACCAGAAGTCAACTCAGCAGCAAGGACATTGCCCCTTGAACCTTTCAAGGCTCCCTCAGCAGTTACCAACATGTTGATTAGTTCAGTCTTAGTGCATTCAATCTTATTCATGTGGTAGTTTACTATAAACTGACCAAATAAATCAGGAAGTGACTGTAGGATCAAATCCACTTGTAATTCCTTGTGCATGTCCATACCGAGCTTCTCAAGCTCCTCTAGGTCCTTGATCATGGTCAGACCGTGATCATGGACAGACTACCCTTCGCGCATCTTTGTCTTGAAGAGCCTCTTGGACACTTCAAAACGAGCTGTGCGACTCTGCTCACCATACAACTCTTGCAGGTGTGCCAGTATGTCCCTAGCAGTCTTTAAATTTTCATGCTGGCATTGGAGTTCATTAGACATGGATGCCATCATATAGCATTTTACTCTAATGTCATCATCCAACCACTTTTTATGCATTTTACGCTGAACATCAGTAGGACGTGCTGGTAGTGTGGGGATATCTGAATCGAGTATGTAGCCTATCTTCTCACAGTCCAAAACTATTTTGAGATTTCTAAGCCAGTCTTTGTAATTGGTTCCGGTCAGTCGGTTAGTCTCAAGAATACGGGTCAAAGGGTTTGAAGCCGACATTGTATCTGCAGAGAGTAAAGATTCTAGTTAGACTTTTGTACTTGATCCTAATCTGTTCTAAGGTCTTTTAGAACAAATGTAACTCCCACTATTTTCTCGAATCCCTCACACTCCCCTGGTAGGGAAACGGAAATCCCACACGACTAGGGTTTCTAGTGGGTACTGCGGTCCCACCAATTTACATGCCACCTCACCTAACAGTTATTGGTGACACATAGATGGATGAGTGTACAACTCTTGTACAATGCTTCTCAAGCATGTTGCAGTGTAACTTGGTCTCTAAGCCATGAAGACCTCACCTAACAGTTATTGGTCCCATTTCTTAGTTAAGTCAGACCCACCGTATAACCGTAGGAATAAAGTCGTCATTGGGTCCTCACCTAACAGTTATTGGTGCCCAACCCCACCTTTACCCTACAACATCTCATGTCTATAGAGAGGTCCAGCCCCCCGATGCAACTTGACCACTGTGTCCAGCCGAGACAAATCAACATCAGAAAGGCCTTAGCAGCTCTACTACAGTGGAAGACCTATTGACTTAATATTGGTTAATCAGGTCTTAGTGTTTGCAACTTGAGCCCTTCATAAGAGGTAATCGAACAATTGGCCAGGTAAGCAGGTGGGAGGCTCCCCTTACTCAGAGAGTAAGGTCCTAATTAAGTAACCACCTTTCATGCTTTCCTAGACACCAATTAGATCAATTAATCTAATATGACTTGCTCATGTCGGTTCACTCTCGACTTGATTGAGGAGGTTTTGATTTAGGTCTCAATTGGGTTTGCTACATCACATGTAAACCTATCTACCCGACTCGCATTTACATCACATGCAAACGGCACATCACAGGCAGTTATAATCGCAGCATCAAATTAAAGCTAAACTTTAACTAGGTGATGATCATGGATTCTAATTAGGTCGTATTACAAGCACATGCACATCAATCGATCAAGTGGTCTTCAACTCTTGAATTGGTTCCAAGCCTCCTTGATTCGATTCTTGATCAACTCTTGATCCCATCGCCATCAACCGCTTAGATCACCTTTCATCTCATGCCTTTGCTTCAACTTGATCGTTGATGTACATCACATCACAGAAATACAACCAGATGTAAAATAAAAATAAAAATAATTTACATCTCCTTTTAGGAGGCACGCAGGCCTCTCAAAACATCAAACAAGATGCATGCAAGCATCTGAAAAATTACATGACATCGCAGATCACATCGCAGGTCATTACATTAGATACCAAAAGGGTTTGAATCCTATGATCATCACCGTATGCAACAATTATAATTTTCAGATCTGAAAACTAACTGATTATATCATGACATAGGTCGCTGATCATGCTAATCATGATTCTAAACTTTGTAATCCCATTAACAATGCAATTAGAATCATCTTTTTATCACATAAAAATCAGCATGTAAAAAATCAGCACCCCTGAAAAATCTGCATGCAGAATTTTTCAGCATGCATGATCAATCAATTTTCAGATCTAATAAGCCTTTAGATATTTAATTCTTACCTTAATCTACGAAGCCTAGGCTCTGATACCACTGTTGGGAACCCGCCCATGCCGCTGATATTTCAAAAAATTTTTAGATGGCAGCGGAATCGGCATGCACGGGTTCGACATTCATCGCATGAACGTTGTTTCAAGACCTTTCGTAATTAGGTAAGAATTAAAACTTTTAAAACTATTAGGAAGATCAAATCTTCACCTTGCGCGGGTAGATGATCACCGCAAATCTGAATTCGTGGTTTTGGAAGAGGGTTCGCTTGAAGCCGTTCAAACGTCCGGCCTCTACGGGTATCCACACGAAGCAGGATCCGATCCAAGCTCTCTATCTCACCGGGGTGCTAGCTCCCTTGCAAAGATAGCTTTGATGGCTGATGTCCTCTCTTTCAATCAACTCTTGATTGCACTAGAGAGGAGGAAGAAGAAGGATCTTGAAGAAGAAGAAGAAGATCAAATCCCTTCGCAGCCTTCTTCTCTTCACACGCGCTGAAGCCAAGGAAGAAGACCAAGAGGAGGGAGACGCCTCCTCTTCTTTTCCTTTGCTGATGGCGGCTGAACCAAGGGTGGAGAGGGAGAGGGTGGCCACGGCTTGGAGGAAGAGGGCTCTTTTTTTTTTTTTTTTTTTTTCTTGTGGCCGGCCTTAGTCCTCCTTTTATAAGGAGTGGAGCTCCTAACAATTAGGAGCTCCAAGACAATCTTCCAAAGAGGGAAGGGGGGCGCCGGCCCCTCTCTTCATGCCGCATACAAGGAGAGGAGGAGGGGCGTGATCCCTCCTTCTTGTGTTGCCCTAATCCTCTTCCAAAGAGGATTGGGTGCCTCTCTTATGGTTAAGTCCTAATCTAATTAGGATTGACCATATTGGGTTCAATCTACGCTAGTCCTAATCCAATTAGGACTTGAATGAACCATGACTCAATTGAACTCTTCAATCCTAATCCAATTAGGAGTCATGTTGATTCATTAGATTATTAATTAATTTAGACTTAAGGAATCCTAATCCAATTAGGATTTGTTTAATTTTAGTCCTAATTCAATTAGGACTTCATTTGAATCCGAAGTCCTAATCCAATTAGGATTTCTAGGAATCCTACTCCAAGTAGGAATCCAATTCAAAATTCCTAATCTCATTAGGATTGTAGGAATCCTATTCCAAATAGGAATCCCAGTCCTACTCCAACTAGAATTCCTAGTCCTAATCCAATTAGGACTCTAGGAATCCTACCCGAAGTAGGATTTGTGTTTAAGTCCAATTAATTAATTCCCTTTGTTCCTTCTTCAACTTCTTATCAATCAAATTGATTTCTTGTGATTCCTAATCACGATTTCAACCATCGGATCGGTCAATACTTCTAGTGTGTGTGACCCCATAGGTTCTATTCTGACTGGTAGTGAGATATATTGTGATCTCTATCACTATATCATTGAAAACTCCTTTCAATGGGTTGGAACGATTCCAACTCAACTCATTAGGGTTTATCGATCATCAAGATAATCCCTATGAGTCCCACCATCCACCAGTGACACCTAGCAGCATGTAGTGGCTACCCAGCAGAATGGAATGATGAACCTCTAGGTGCAGTTAACATGTGATACAGTCCTACTATCGTGGATCCCTACAGGACGGAGGTCATGGACAACTCGTCAAACCCCATCGTCTGTCATATGTCAAGATTTGTTCGACTTGAGTTCGATAGTGGAAAACTCTTTTTCACTTTATATTACTGCCCTGGCCAAGGTCTTAGAACTCAGTCTAACAAATCACATAGGATCACTCCTTTTCTATCAAGGTCGATAGATTCCTTATAGGTGCATACCCTACTCCTACAGTGAACCTACTGCAGCCAATCTACACTGCATGGACCCATATGGCTAGAGACCATGTATGTGTGTAGTCAAACTACAATAACCTCACTGTGAGTAGCCGAAGCACCGCAGGTCAAAGGACCAGTCACACTACTGCAACATCAAGCAAGTCACTGACGAGTGGATAGACATCCAAGTGACTTCTTGTCTTGGTCACGCTCAGTACCCTTGTTCTCTAACAAGCACCTGCACTATCACTTCAGTGTCCCTACACTGTGGACTCAAGTCTCGTCCATCCAGAAGGAAGGTGATCTGTGCACTGATTGGATTGATCACCGTCCTCGTGATGATCCATTGATCAGGAGCATTTAGAAATTAATCACCAATGATACATGGCTCAAATTCTCAACTCTTGAGAATATGTATCATCATCTTATTAATTTCTTGGACGATTCATAGACACATAAACAATATGAATGAAAAGATACCTTTTATTTATTCAATAATAAATAGTCAAGTACAAAATTATGTCCCTAGAATCAACAATGTGTCAGCCAAATTGGCTTCTAGGGCATACATCTAACAACTAACACTTAGTGCTTTAATTCAATCACTAATCATATTGATGATTGATTTCTATTATGATTCCAAATTGCAAGTATGATAGTCTGACTAATTAAATTCTCTATGTGTGTGACCCCGTAGGTTCTATTCTGACTGGTAGTGAGAAATATTGAGATCTCCATCTCAATATTACTGAAACTCCTTTCAGTAGACTGAAACACATTTCAGTTCTACTCTTAGGGTTTACTGATCACCAAGTGAATGCCTTCGAGTCTCACAATCAACTAGTGACACCTAGCAGTATGTGGTGGCAACCCAGCAGAATGGAATATCTGAACCTCTTGGTGCAGTTAGCGTATGTTACAGTCCCTCTATCATGGATCCCGCATGATGGAGGTTATGGATATCTCGTCAAACTCCATCGTCTGTCATATGTCAAATTTATACAACTTCCAGTTCGACATATGGAAAACTTTTTTTCCAAAATACCTGGCCAGCAATTTATCGAACTTAGTCTCATAAATCACATAGGATCACTCCTAATCTATCAAGGTCGATAGATCCCATCTGGATGCAACCCTATTCCAAAATGAACCTACTGTAGCCAATTCGCACTACAAGGACCTGAATGACTAGGGCCCAAGTTCACATGCTCGTCAAACTACAGCAACCTCACAGTGAATAGCTGAGGCATCGCAAGTCAAAGGACCAGTCATACAACTATAGCATAAGTAGTCACTGACGAGTGGATAGACATCCATGTGACTACTATCTTTGGTCACGCTCAGTACCTTGTTTTATAACAAGTACTTGCATAATCACTCCAGTGCCTCTACACCGTGGACTCGAGAGTCGTCCATCTGACTAAGTGATATGTGCACTAATCTCAGCGAATCGATCATCGTCCCTCGTGATGGATCTATCGATCAAGAGCATTTAGAAATTAATCCCTAATGACACATGCCTCAAATTCTCAACTTCTTGAAATTATGTGTCATCATCTATTAATTTCTTGGACGATTCATGGACACATACAAACATGAATGAAAAATAAATTGCCCAATCTTATTTATTAATAAGTGTCAAATTACAAATTTATGCCCCAGATTACAAATATGCGTCAGCAACGTTGGCTTCTAGGGCATACTTCTAACACTGTCGATCTGGTGACGCTTTCCGAGGTCGAGGGGTTTGGGAATGCATTGTCGACACACGGAGCATCCCGACCTTAGTCGAGGAAACGAGCACGAGGTCGAGGGAGCTTGGGCTCGCTATCATCCTGGTGACGCTTTCCGAGGTCGAGGAGTTTGGGAACGCACTGTCGACACATGGGACATCCCGACCTTAGTCGAGGAACCGAGCATGAGGTCGAGGGAGCTTGGGCTTGCTGTCGACCTGGTGATGCTTTCCGAGGTCGAGGAGTTTGGGAATGCACTGTCGACACACGGGGCATCTCGACCTTAGTCGAGGAACCGAGCACGAGGTCGAGGGAGCTTGGGCTCGCTGTCGACTTGGTGACGCTTTCCGAGGTCGAGGGGTTTGGAAACGCACTGTCGACACACGGGGCATCCTGACCTTAGTCGAGGAACCGAGCACGAGGTCGAGGGAGCTTGGGCTCGCTGTCGACCTGGTGACGCTTTCCGAGGTCGAGGGGTTTGGGAACGCACTGTCGACACACGGGGCATCCCGACCTTAGTCGAGGAACTGAGCACGAGGTCGTGGGAGCTTGGGCTCGCTGTCGACCTGGTGACGCTTCCCGAGGTCGAGGGGTTTGGAAATGCACTATCGACACACAGGGCATCCCGACCTTAGTCGAGGCTGTCCCCGCTGTCGAGGCAGACTCCTTAGCCGGGGGAGATTCTTATCTCAGCGGGGAGATCGGCTTCTCGGATGGCTGCGCTCTTCGCGGCGCTTCTTCTGCTTCTTTGAAGCCTGCTCGGTCATGCCCCACCTGGAGGCGATAGCCTCCTCGGTCTTTGCATACTTCCGAGCTCGGGCCAGCATTTCGGTGAAGTCGGCGGGGAAGCTCTTCTCGGTCGAGGCGGGGACCTTGGTCGAGGCTGTCACCGCTGTCGAGGCGGACTCCTTAGCTGGGGGAGATTCTTATCTCAGCGGGGAGATCGGCTTCTCGGACGGCCGCGCTCTTCGCGGTGCTTCTTCTGCTTCTTTGAAGCCTGCTCGATCGTGCCCCGCCTGGAGGCGATAGCCTCCTCGGTCTTTGCATACTTCCGAGCTCGGGCCAGCATTTCGGTGAAGTCGGCGGGGAAGCTCTTCTCGATGGAGAAGAGGAATCTGTAGGAGCGAGCCCCAGTCTTTAATACTGACATGGCGATTGACTGGTCAAGCTTGCGGATCTCCCAGGTTGCAACGGTAAAGCGGTCGAGGTATTCTCTGAGGGATTCCTCTTCCTTTTGCTTGACGTCCAGGAGAGAATTTGATGTTCGCCGCTGGCGCCGGTTGGCAGCGAAGTTGGTGGCGAACTGCTTGCCGAGCTGCTCAAAAGAGGATACCGAGCTCTGCTTTAGTCCAGAGAACCAAAGCGGAGCCATTCCCCGAAGAGTCGCTGGAAAGGCCTTGCAGAGCACAACCTCCGAGGATCCTTGCAATGCCATGAGGGCTCGGTAGCTTTCCAAATGGTCGAGGGGGTCGGTAGTCCCGTTGTAAGGCTCCACTTGGGGCATCTTGAACCTCGGTGAGACCGGCTCGTTCTTGATCTGGTGGAAAAGGGGGGCTTGGACCTGCTGTACCAGGATGTTGAACTGTTCCGACTAGACTTGGAGAATTGGATCAGCCGGAGATGGCGAATCCTGGACAGAGTGTCCAGGACTTACTGGGAGACGCCGGGAGGCATTGGAAGCTACTTTGCTTCTCAACTTCATGGCCACGACTCGGTCCCTTCCTCTAGCGCCAACTGTTGCTGGAAATTGAACCCGGGGGCGGCCGTCGGCTAAGAAGGAGGAGCTCCGATGCGGGAACGATGGATGGCGGTCCGTCGGTGGGCGGCATCCTTCGGGGGACCTGCAAAAAGCCGGTGGCCGGGGATTCCGGCGCCGGCCCTCCGATGCCTAAGTCAGAGGGGGCAAGTGTATGGGAGGAGAAGAAAATATGTCACCGGGGTTTTCAGAGTCCAACCCCCCCTAAGATGGAAGTGTTTTCCTTTTATAGAGGAGTACTAGATTACCTGTGATATGACGGGGTGAAGTTACCGTATGATTGAGCATGTCGTATGAATTAATGCACGATCGTGTGAATTAATGCCTTCCGTAGGAGATCAGGCCAGAGCCAAGAAGGTGTCATGGCTGATCAGACGCAGCCGAGCAGATTTGCCGTAGAGGGCTTGAGATCCATAGATAGCAGGAGCCATGCGCATTAATTGTTGAGTAAGCTGGAGGTTTGCAGAGACCATGCGCATTAATAATTGAGTAAGCCGGAGGTCTGTAGAGACCATGCGCATTAATTGTTGAGTAAGCCGGAGGTCTACAGAGACTATGCGCATTAATTGTTGAGTAAGCCGCTCAAGGCAAGGTCCCAGATCGAGCCGTAGAAGGACGTGACCACAGCGGGCAGTCGGAGAGGTATGACTTTCGAGATCGGACGCTTTCCAGGTCGGGCGCCTTTCAGGCCGGGCGCCTTTCAGGTCGGGCGCCCTTCAGGCCGGGCGCCCTTCAGGCCGGGCGCCTTTCAGGTCGGGCGCCTTCCAGGTCGGGCGCCTTCGACCACGTGCTGACGGCCTACTCACGTGCTTTGGGGCGATTTATTTTTCCCCAACAGATATGATCTATTATTTGTATACTCATGTTCTCTCTTCATTGTTGGTCAAACTTTACGCTGAGCAATTCTAAATGAGTGATGAACAATTGAAGACGATAGTGGAGCTACTCGGATAGACTTGTTCATTCCATCTTATCAGGTTGCAAGTTATGGGAGTAACCATTGTAAGGCTTGTATGTGCAAGTTTGTCTATTACCAAACATAAAAGGGTACAACCTCATACTTCCAGCTAGACACAAAATCATTTGGAAGCCTTAGGGCATGTTTGGTTCACGACCGAAAATGGACTTGGAATCGAAATAGATTGGAATAAAAATCGGAATAGCCATATCCTCCAACACATTTGGTTCATGACTAAAATCAGAACCAGAATGGAATTTTAATACTATGGAAGAGTAGGGATTAGATTTTAGGGGATTGGAGCATTTTCATTCTCTTCTGAAATCAGAATGAAAATAGAACTTTCTCCAACCAAATAGCTGGCATAGGAGTCACCCATTCTCATTCTTTTTCTAGAGTCAACTACCCCCAACCAAACATGCCTTAAAAATATGTCATGTTGAAGAAAAGAAAGAAAAATTATAACTAAGTAGACTTTTTAATGCAAAACAAAATACAACAAACTTAAAGAATAACTAAACTAGTGCATGGTTCTAACAATCAGTAGCCTTCTAATACATCAACCTCCATTTTACATGGCTCATATTGTCTTTTATTCCCTAATATTTTAACCAAAGAATTAACATATTTTTTCAGTCTAACTCTCTTTGTACAAACACACAAACCCCGGAAACCTTCTTTTTTCGTACCAATGTTCCAAGACAAAGTCATCTACTGTCACCCATGCTATTCCTAATTGTCTTGATGAGATATTCATGATTCTGCTTCAATTTAACCACAACAAAGTTCTCACCGAGTGTTTCAACATTGGTCAATGATTTCCAAGTAGGTATATTTGCTTTCCAATAATCAGAAGAAAAATTATTAGTTGGACCAGGTTTACTAGCTCAGCGATTGAGCATTATCTATCATTATTTTTGAATGTGTTTCAACATTGGTTCTTCTGTTGAAAAAGTGCACAGACAAATCTGCTGATGTATGCCATACATTTGTATGTGATTGTCTTAGCTTGTCCATTAGGCTAGGGGTACACTATTTGATATCTAGCACCGCCGTGGTCTCATATGAATTGAACTGAGGAAATATAGGGGACATGCATGGTGCATCTCTAGCACAGCCACTACCTACCTTTTCATAAACTTTTATGAAAATAATCATAATCATGTAGCTTTTAGCTTTATG
The DNA here is from genome assembly GCF_051530095.1 of Phoenix dactylifera. Classification (NCBI taxonomy): domain Eukaryota; kingdom Viridiplantae; phylum Streptophyta; class Magnoliopsida; order Arecales; family Arecaceae; genus Phoenix; species Phoenix dactylifera. The sequence goes on along the minus strand of NC_143193.1, from coordinate 30,831,672 downwards.
GATTCTCATTCTTGCCTTCTTTACTATTATTTACCTTTACGGGACTTTTATTGTTGTAATTCTGTCTTCCTCACTATCGATTTGTCTACCATATCTGCATGAATAGAAACAAAGTCAGAAAAAGTTAGTAACAACTTGAACAATCAGAAAAATGGAGAGACTGTTACCCTGAGGCCAAGTAGGACCAAACACGGCATTGACCCATGTCTGCTAGACCAACAGTTCCCAAACATGAGGACCTTGGTGCCGGAAAGGTATCCAAAATCTATTGCTTAGCATCAATGAGGATAGGGACTTAGTTCAGGCTTTTTTTGGGAGTGCCCCAAAAGATGTTGAACCCCCAGGGCTGCTGAGATAACACAAAAAGGAAGCCACCCTTCCAACCGTGCATTAAAGACGGACCACCTTGGATCAGTTGGAACGCCTTCCAAGCTGAGATGTACCACCAACCTTGCTTGATAGGATTCTCCTTGAGTATATAACATGCACGGAATAGCTCTACCATAAGCTGAATCCCGTGCAAAGCAAGGAGAGATAAAAAGCTGATAATTATCGGCCATGCAAAAGGAGGGAAAGAAAGTCTCAAACGAGCCTTTAGAGTCTCCTCGTAAAGGTTAGCCTGGGCATGGTAGTGACCATTTGCCCTCTCCTCAACCCCGGCAATCTAGAATGCACTCCTCAGTATCGAGACCAAAAAAGGCCTCCGGTTTGGCACCCCCATAGCCGTCGGAGTGTTGAGATAAAGCATTACAAGTCAGATGAAGCAGCAATCCTAGCTAGATGGAGTGGGAGGGAAAAAGAGAGGAAGCTGACAACGAAGGTACATCGAAGAAAGCAACCTATGGAGATGTAAAACCACCAAAAATAGAATAGCAATTGCGCGGGGGGGGGGGGGGGGGGGGGGGGAATGGCTAAGGTTTTCGCCCCTTAAATAGAGCCTTGGACGATCCTGTTATTAGCGCCTGACCTATCACTCACTCATCAGGCCGCCATGTGTAAGCACGACATTCAGCATAGAGGTTGCAACGATGAAATTTCCGCCCGTATGCATGATGCTTCAAGAAAGAAAATGCCATGAAAATCATGCCAGTCATTAAGTGGCTTTCAGAAAAATCTGAGTCTAAGTTGACAGCTTAATTATGGCTTAGTTGACTCACTCGATGGATAGCTTTGCTGCTTCCTTCACCAAATGAACGACTTAACCACTTCCTTGATCCAATGATCGACTTGCCCCTCGATGAAGTAGAGGAAAAGTGATACGGCTTATATTCATCATCTTCTAAAATCTCGTTTGCCAACTCAACCCACCAACTAGAAGATGGCATGTCTCATGAAATCAACAATCGACCAAATCTCCAAGCAAACAGAGCGGTATCAATGCAATCGATAATAGCTTGGCATGATCTCGACGCACCAAAAAAGGAAGGTGATAATCCCCCAGATCGGTTGATAAGAAAAGAGCTTAGCTACTTGTTCGAGAATCGCATGATCCTAACCGTGCAAATCAGCACCCTCCTCTCACTATAAATACCAGGCATGGGGACCTCCAAGTATGAGAAATCTTCCCACCACATTCGCATTCTACCATCTCTCATATCTCTATTATTTCCTCTCAAAATTCTGTCTAATTTAAGTATTGAAGGATTCCTATCGGACATATTCTGGTAACCCCCTGATCATTTTCTTTAGTTGCAGGTCAAGGCCTATGTGATGTATCCCATCTCCAACTGAACCGAATAAAACTACATCGCTCATCAGCTCATTAGCCCACTAGATCGGGTTTTCAGTGGCAACAATATTTTTATAATTTTACATAATATATATCTTTACATTTTCTCCTTGGAACATGCATTGCATGTGCCTAATTACAAGTGTACATGCACGTATTGTTAGAAAACCCCGATCATGCCACTGAAATTTCAAAAATTTCAGATGCAGCGGAAGAGGCATGCGCGGGATCAACCGTTCATCGCATGAACGTTGTTCAAAAACCGTTCGTAGATAGATAAAGATTAAAAACTTTTTAAAACATTAGAAGATCAGATCTTCACCTTGTGCGGGTAGATGATCACCGCAAACTGAAGTTCGTGGTTTAGGATGAAGGTTCGCTTGAAGCGGTTCAAGTGCCCGGCCTCTACGGGTATCCACACGAAGCAGAAACCGATCAAAGCTTCCTTGTCTCCCCGGGGTGCTAGCTCCCTTGCAGAGACAACTTTGGATGGCTGATTTCCTCTCTTTCAATCAACCCTTGATTGTGCTTGAGAGGAGGAAGAAGAAGGATGAAGAAAAGTAAAGGAACAAAGCCCCTGCAGCCTTCTTTCTTTTCCCTGCGTTGGAAGAAGGAAGGGAAGATGAAGAGGCCACCAAGCTTTCTTCCTTGTTCCCCTTTGCTTGCGGCTGAAAAGAGAGGAGAGGAGGGTGGAGTTCACGGCTGAAAAGGAGAAGCCATCTTATTATTTAGGACGCCTCCTCTTTACCCCCTTTTAAAGCATCTAGGGCTCCTACAAATTAGGAGCCCTTGATGTTATGCCATGTGGGGCGCCTCCCTCTCTCCTTGCCGCACCAAAGGAATCAAGGAGGAGGGGTGTGATCCCCTCCTTCTTGTGATGCCCTAATCCTCATCTAATGAGGATTGGGTGGCCCTAATGTGGTTAGCCCTAATCCAATTAGGCTTAGCCCAAGGGTGGACCAATTTGGATCCAATCTAGGTAAGTCCTAATCCAATTAGAACTTAAATCAATTTTGATCCAATTGAACTCTTCAATCCTAATCTAATTAGGAGTCTTATTGATTCATTAGATTAATAATTAATTGTGACTTAAGAAACCCTAATCCAAATTAGGACATGTTTAATTTTAGTCCTAATCCAATTAGGACTCTTATTTGAATTCGAAGTCCTAATCCAATTAGGTCTTCTAGGAATCCTATTCCAAGTAGGAATCCAATTTTAATTCAAAACTCCTAATCTAATTAGGATTGTAGGAATCCTATTTCAAGTAGGAATCCCAGTCCTACTCCAACTAGGATTCCCAGTCCTAATCCAATTAGGACTCTAGGAATCCTACTCGAAGTAGGACTCTTGTTTCAAGTCCAATTAATTAATTCCCTTTGTTCCTTCTTCAACTGAATATCAATCTAATTGATTACTTGTGATTCCTAATCACGATTCAACCATCGGATCGGTCAATACTTCTAGTGTGTGTGACCCCATAGGTTCTACTCTGACTGGTAGTGAGATATATTATGATCTCTATCACAATATCATTGAAAACTCCTTTCAATGGATTGGAACGATTCCAACTCTACTCATTAGGGTTTATCGATCATCGAGATAATCCCTGTGAGTCCCACCATCCACCAGTGACACCTAGCAGCATGTAGTGGCTACCCAGTAGAATAGAATGATGAACCTCTATGTGCAGTTATCATGTGATACAGTCCTACTATCGTGGATCCCTACAGGACGGAGGTCATGGATAACTCGTCAAACCCCTTCGTCTGTCATATGTCAAGATTTATTTGACTCGAGTTCGATAGTGGAAAACTCTTTCTCCACTTTATATTACTGCCCTGGCCAAGGTCTTAGAACTCAGTCTAACAAATCACATAGGATCACTCCTCTTCTATCAAGGTCGATAGATTCCATGTAAGTGCATACCCTACTCCTACAGTGAACTTACTGCAGCCAATCTACACTACAAGGACTCATATGACTAGAGACCATGTATACGTGTAGTCAAACTACAATAACCTCACTGTGAGTAGCTGAAGCACCGCAGGTCAAAGGACCAGTCATACTACTGCAACATCAAGCAAGTCACTGACGAGTGGATAGACATCCAAGTGACTTCTTGTCTTGGTCACGCTCAGTACCCTTGTTCTCTAACAAGCACCTGCACTATCACTTCAGTGTCCCTACACTGTGGACTCAAGTCTTGTCCATCCAGAAGGAAAGTGATCTGTGCACTGATCAGATCGATCACCGTCCTCGTTATGATCCATTGATCAGGAGCATTTAGAAATTAATCACCAATGATACATGACTCAAATTCTCAACTCTTGAGAATATGCATCATCATCTTATTAATTTCTTGGACGATTCATAGACACATAAATAATATGAATGAAAAGATGTCTTTTATTTATTCAATAATAAATAGTCAAGTACAAAATTATGTCCCTAGAATTAACAATGTGTCAGCCAGATTGGCTTCTAGGGCATACATCTAACAATCTCCCACTTGCACTAAAACCAATCAGTCATATATCTAAGCCCCATCTTCTCAAGGTGGGCTTCAGTCTTTTGCTGACTTAACTGCTTAGTGAACGGGTCTGCCACGTTATCCGCGGAGTCTACTCTCTGCACCTCTATATATTTCTTCTCAACATAGTCGCGTATGAAGTGGAAGCGCCGCTCTATGTGCTTGGTCTTCTGATGAGACCTTGGCAATGGTGCCAATGTTATTGCAGTAAAGTGTTATGGCATCTAATGACATTACACCTAACTCTGCAATGAACTTTTAACCAGAAGGTTTCCACTGCACCCTTAGATACGGCTTAACATTCAGCTTCTAAGGTAGAATCTATAATGATCGGTTGTTTGGAACTCTTCCAATTTACTGAACCACCATTGCACATATTCTGATGTAGACTTTCTATCATCAATATGTGTGCATCCTTCTACCTTCAATTTTGATCTTCACCCAAAGACCAAGAACATGTCCTTAATTCTTCTCAAGTACTTAAGACTGTTCTTCACAGCTATCCAGTGCTTTTGCCTAGATCTGATTGACATATGCTCGTGACATTCACAGCATGTACTATATCAAGTCATGTACATAGCATGGCATACATGAGGCTCCCTATTGCTGATGCATAGGGGATCTTGCTCATGCGTTGAATCTCTTCAGATGTGTTGGGGCATATCTTCTTGTAGAGATTAATTCCATGCCTTAGGGGAAAGAGACCCCTTTTAGAGTTTTCCATGCTGAACCTTTTCAGCACTTTCTCTATGTACATCTTCTGTGATAGGCCAAGCATCTTTTGAGTTCTATCTCTATAGACCTTTATTCCCAAAATATAGGATGCTTCCCTAAGGTCTTTCATGGAGAACCTTTTTGACAACCAGACCTTGACAGAGGTTAGCATGGGAATATCATTTTCTATCAGGAGGATGTCGTACAGTACGAGAAATACGACAGCACTCCCACTAATCCTTTTGTAAACACACGATTCCTCTTCGTTTTTGATGAAATCAAACGTTTTGATTGCGTCATCGAAACGAGTGTTCCAACTCCAAGATGCTTGCTTTAGTTCATAGATGGACCTTTGCAGCTTGCAGACCTTGTGATCTCCATCACTGGAAGTGAAACCCAAAGGCTGTTCCATATAGATATCTAAGATATCCATTCAGGAAAGCAGCTTTCACATCCATCTGCCAGATTTCATAATCATGAAATGCTGCAATGGCAAGCAATGTTCGGATGGATTTTAGCAAGGCTACAGGTGAAAAGGTCTCCTGATAGTCAATCCCCTCGCGCTGACTATACCCTTTCGCCACAAGCCTTGCCTTATAGGTCTCTACCTCTCCATTCGAACTAGAGATGGGCACCGGGCCGGGCCGCGGCCCCACGGCCCGGCCCGGCACGGCACGAAGCGGGCCGTGCCTGGCACGGCCCGCCAGCTACAGTGCCGTGCCGTGCCTGGCACGGCCCATTTGATAGGGCCGTGCTGGGTCACAGGGTACTGGCCAGGCACGGCCCGCTTCGGGCCTGGGCCGGCACGGCCCGGTCTAGGCCCGCGGGCCAAGCACGGCACGGCCCGCGGGCCAGCACGGCACGGCCCATAAGGGCCTGGGCCGGGCTGGCACGCGGGCCTGGCACGGTCCGGGCCTGGGCCCGGCTCGGCCCGATAAAAATTAATGCTTCATAAATTTTTTAATAAATTAATAAATATTGAACACTAAGGATTTATGAATATAAAGCCACCTTAATGGTGGGAGGTTTGGCATAGACCCCTACCAGTTTATTAATTTAAATCAAAATAGTACATGAAGGGAGGTTTGGACCTTGGTCTGACCTCCAGAATACAATAAGAAAGGGCCGAGGTTTGGACCTTGGTCTGACCTCCAGAATACAATAAAAATGTACAATTATAAAAAATTAAGAAATCTTACTAATCATCAGTGATTCAGTGAATCAGTATTCACTCTTCAGTCTTCACTCTTCAGTCTTCAGTCTTCAGTCTTCAGTAGTGTTTGTATCATCATCATCAGAGGATGTTGTATTATGTCCACCTTTATCTTGAAGTCTTGCCTCAGCATCCAGCCAATCCTTGAAGCAGAGAAGCATCTCCACCGTTTCGCCCGTCATCCTACTTCTCTTTTCGTCAAGAACACGCCGACCTGCACTAAAAGCGGATTCCGATGCTACCGTGGACATCGGCACAGCTAAAATATCGCGTGCAATTGCAGACATAACAGGATATTGATTTCTAACACTCTTCCACCAAGATAATACATCTAGATTCTCTATTTGATTTTCATCATATACAGACTGAAGATCATTTCGTAAATAAAATTCTAGTTCACTACTTAAAGATGAAGAAGATGAAGAGGAACTTGAAGCATGTGTGTGTCTTCTCTGTGCAATGAATGAAAAAATAGATGACGAACGAGAACTACTAGAAGGAGAAATAGAGGTTTGTATTTGTGTTCTAGATCCACGAATTTTTTCATCATATATAGCATAAATATCATAAAGAAGTTGTTTTACCTCATTTTTAGCAGATTCAGAATCTTGATTCATATTTTCAGAGTATGCATCAAGTAAAATTAGCACGCCATTTAATTTAACTCTAGGATCAAATACAGCAGCTAAGTTATGCATAGGACATATCTTGCCCAATACTCATTCCATTTAGATTCCATTAGGTCAATAATAGGCATTAAAACATCATCATATCTATGTTCTGCAAATTTTTGACTAATTATATATGCTTGTTGTAAAAATGAACATGAAGTAGGGTAATAAATACCAGAAAGAACATTGGTAGCATTATAAAAACTAAGCAAAAAATCTTCCAAAATTTTTCCTTTATTCCAATCAGTTTCAGACAATGTAAAGCCTAATCCACGATCATTAATATATGCACTTAATAAGTTCTTATATGGGTATGCATCATGTATCATGCTATATGTGGAGTTCCAACGAGTAATTACATCAAGTTTAAATTTTTTAAAACGTTTACCATGATTTATGCATAATTCCTTAAATTCTTGAAGTCTTGATCTTGAAGCATGAATAAAAGAAACTGCATTTCTAATTTTTGAAATCACATCTTGAATCATGCCCATGCCAGCTTGAACAGAAAGATTTAAGATATGACATGCACATCTAATATGCAGTAAATTTCCATCTAATATGAGATGCAATGAGTCTTTTAATAATGCAACAGCAGAATTATTATTAGATGCATTATCAAAAGTAATAGACATAATTTTATCATTAATATTATATGAACATGCAGTTTGATAAATTATATTTGAAATTTGTTGGCCAGAATGTGGAAAATCAAAAGCACGAAAAGCAAGAATACGTTTATTTAATTGCCAATCATTATCAATATAATGAGCAGTAATGGCAATAAAACAATTACTACCTACAGATGCCGACCAAATATCAGAAGTTAATGAAATTTTTACATTTAAAGTAGAAAGTGTTTCAATTAAATTTTGTTTTATTGATAAAAAGTTGGTCATAGCTACTCTTCTAAATGTACGCCTACTAGTTCTTTTGTAAGCAGGTTGTAGGTTTAATTGAACATATTCTTCAAAATTAAAAGATTCACATAAACTAAAAGGTAATTCATCCTTAACTATCCATTTTACAAGTACTTTTCTTTGATTTTCATGATTATATGCAAAATTACCTACAAGTAATCCCCCTTGTATATTAAGGGTACTTTGAGTTTGAGCATGAGAATCATGCATCCTATGACTCTCTTGATGTCTTTTTAAATGCCTTGTTCCCCCACTACTACTACAACTATAAAGTTTGGCACATTTTTTACATTTAGCTTTCCAGACTCCCTCAACCATAACTCTATCAAATTCAATCCATACAGCACTAGTCCTCTTACGAGAAGAGGTTTGACCTTCACTCGGTTCACCAGTTCTAGAGGAACTAGGAACATAGGGTTGGAGATTAGTTTCTTCTCCCTCAGAAACAGGAGGAATGCCAAACTGACTTTCCTCAAAAGATGACATGTCTATGATTAATTCAAAAAATAAAAACTAACCGCAAGGAGGAATTGAGTAGAGGATCGGAGGGCAGAGGCAGAGCCGAGATTCCGAGCTTCCTCTTGTGCTCTCAACAGAAGCGACCTTCTCTTCTCAATAGGAACCTCCTCTTGTGTAGCACTTGAACAAACTAAAAATTAAATTGCTAGAAGAGCACTTTAGAAGAGAGAAATAATTGCAGTAGAGAAGGAAAGAACGAGAGGTTTGGTGTGGTGAGAATGAGGGAGGAATGGGCTATTTATAGAAGCCCAAAAATTTTTTTCCCAAAATACCCCTCAATTCAGCCGTTATTGGACTGTTGGGAGGGGTAAAAGGGTCATTTTCATGAAAATAGCCGTTGAAAACGGCTATTTTCCTCCCCCCTCTCCAGACGGGCCGTGCCTGGCACGGCCCGTTATCGCCCGTTACGGGCCGTGCCTGGCACGGCCCGTGGCGTGCCGTGCCCAGCCCGGCCCACCAATAGAGGGGCCTGGGGCCGGGCCGGGCTGGTGTTCCGTGTTGGACGGGCCGTGCCAGGCACGGCCCGTTTAGTCCTTAGGCCCGGTGGGCCTGGGCCGGGCCGGCCCGGCACGGCCCGTTGCCCAACTCTGATTCGAACCTATCTTTCTTTTGTAGATCCATTTGCATTCAATAGGTACAATACCTTCTGGTGGATCTACTAAGGTCCAGACTTGGTTGGAATGCATGGAGTCTAAATCTGATTTAATAGCTTCCAACCATTTCTCGGAATCGATATCATATATCGCCTCGTCGTAGGTTTTGGGATCTTGCGTGTGATCTCTATCTCCCACTAGGAACATTTTCTCGGTATCCTCTTCTAGTATACCTAAGTATCTATCGGGAGGATGGGAGACCCTACTAGATCTACGAGGTGGTCGAGGGACATCGTGTACTGGCTCTGTATGAATGGGTTCGATAGGATCCATGACTCGTTGCTTTTCAGAGACTTTCTCTTCAAGCTCAATTTTCCTCCCAGTGCCTCTATCAAGGATAAACTGGTTTTCCAAGAAGATGGCATGACGGCTCACAAACACATTGTGATCCTCTGAGACGTAAAAATTGTATCCTAATGACTCTTTAGGATATCCTATAAAACGAGCACTTATGGTCCTAGCCTCTAACTTGTCTGCTTGTAATCTCTTGACGTGGGCCGGACATCCCCAAATCTTGGTTTCTTACCATGTCATATCTCATATGGTGCGGTAGGAATGGACTTTAAAGGGAACTCTATTCAACAAGTAAATAGCTGAAAATAGGGCATCTATCTAAAGAAACAAGGGTAAATCAGTGAAGCTCATCATGGACTGGACCATATCAATAGAGTCCGATTCCTCCTCTCTAACACTCCATTGAGCTGAGGTGTACCAGGAGGAGTCCATTATGAAACTATACCATTCTCCTTGAGATAATCACGGAACTCTCCATTAAGATATTCACTTCCTCGATCTGATCGAAGAACCTTAATGAGTTTTTGTGCTTATTTTTCTACTTCATATCTAAGCTTTTTGAACCTTTCAAAAGTTTCATATTTGTGTCTCACACACATATCCATACCGTGAGTAATCATCGGCAAAATGAAGTAAAAAATTACAACCCCTAGCCTGCACATCGAATGGGCCACACACATCAGTGTGTACTAGGGTAAGTATTTCAGTGGACCTCCCTGTGTCCTACAAAGGATAATTTGGCCATCTTTCCTTGAAGGCAGAATTCACAAATCAAATATGACTCGAAAGTCAATGAGCCCAAAAGCTCATGTTTCTCCAATTTGTTTATTTTGTCTTCTCCTATATGGCCAAGCCTGAGGTGTCATAAATACTTTAGATTTATCTCATTTTTGGATCTATTAGATCCTATGGTATTCACTGTTTGCTCAGATATATTCACAGATACATCCATATGTATGTGATAGAGACTGTCAATCATAAAACCATGTTGAATCAATTTATTTTTTCAAATAAAAATCTTTCTATGCTAAATAAAATACAGAAATCAAATTTCTGCTAGCAATAGGTAACAGTCCCTAAGTATCTTGAGCATATCTGACAAACCTTCTGAAGGTCTGTCACCCTTCATGTTCTTTATGCTTTCCATGTATGTAGGACAGTTCCTCTTCCAATGGCCGCCCATTATGCAATGGAAACACTTTTCCTTGCAATTGGCCTTTTTCTTGGAACTTCCTTACTTGGTGTTTTCTTAGTATTCTGCTTCTTCGCAGGCTTCTTCTTCTTCCAAATAGACTCTCTCTTGAAAGTAGAAACCAACTTGACAGCGAAAACGATGCCCCTTGAACTTCTTTAAGGTCCCTAAGGTAGTTACCAATTTATTTAATAATTCTATTTTAGTGCATACAACCTTGTTCATATGGTAGTTTACTATAAACTATTCATATGAAGCTGGAAGGGATTGCGGGATCAAATCCGTTTGCAATTCCTTGTGCATGGTCATGCCAAGCTTCTCAAGCTTCTCTAAGTCCTTTATCATGGTCAAACCATGATCATGGACAGACTGCCCATCGTGCATCTTGGCTTTGAAGAGCCTCTTGGACACTTCAAACCGAGCTGCGTGACTCTGATCACCATACAACTCTTGCAGGTGATTTAATATGTCCCTGGCAGTCTTCATGTTCTCATGCTGGCATTGTAATGCATTGGACATTGATGCCATTGTGCAGCACCTAACTTTGTTGTCATTGTTCGTCCACTTAACAAGCGTCTTACGCTGATCAGTGATCGGACGGATTGGTAATATGGGGATTCCATGGTCTAGCATATACCCGAATTTCTCACAATTCAAAACTATTTTTGAAATTTGCTGAGCCAATCTTTATAATTGGGTTTGGTCAAACGGTTGTTCTATAGGATATGAGTTAAGAGTCTAGAAGCTGACTTTATAATCCTTAGAGAGTAAAGATTCTAGTTAGACTTTTGTACTTGATCCTAATCTGTTCTAAGGTCTTTTAGAACAAATGTAACTCCCACTATTTTCTCGAATTCCTCACACTCCTCTGGTAGGAAAACGGAAATCCCACACGACTAGGATTTCTAGTGGGTACTGCGGTCCCACCGATTTACATGCCACCTCACCTAACAGTTATTGGTGACACATAGATTGATGAATGTACAACTCTTGTACAATGCTTCTCAAGCATGTTGCAGTGTAACTTGGTCTCTAAGCCATGAAGACCTCACCTAATAGTTATTGGTCTCATTTCTTAGTTAAGTCAGACCCACCATATAACCGTAGGAATAAAGTCGTCATTGAGCCCTCACCTAACAGTTATTGGTGCCCAACCCCACCTTTACCCTACAACATCTCATGTCTATAGAGAGGTCCAGCCCCCCGATGCAACTTGACCACTGTATCCAGCCGAGACAAATCAACATCAGAAAGGCCTTAGCAGCTCTACTACAGTGGAAGACCTATTGACTTAATATTGGTTAATCAGGTCTTAGTGTTTGCAACTTGAGCTCTTCATAAGAGGTAATTGAACAATTGGCCAGATAAGCAGGTGGGAGGCTCCCCTTACTCAAAGAGTAAGGTCCTAATTAAGTAACCACCTTTCATGCTTTCCTAGACACCAATTAGATCAATTAATCTAATATGACTTGCTCATGTCGGTTCACTCTCGACTTGATTGAGGAGGTTTTAATTTAGGTCTCAATTGGGTTTGCTACATCACATGTAAACCTATCTACCCCTCTTTCATTCACATCACATGCAAACGGCACATCACAGGCAATTATAATCGCAGCATCAAAATAAAGCTAAACTTTAAATAGGTGATGATCATGGATTCTAATTAGGTCGTATTACAAGCACATGCACGTCAATCGATCAACTGGTCTTCAACTCTTGAATTGGTTCCAAGCCTCCTTGATTCGATCCTTGATCAACTCTTGATCCAATCGCCATCAACCGCTTAGATCACCTGTTCATCTCATGCCTTGTCTTCAACTTGATCGTTGACGTACATCACATCACAGAAATACAACCATATGTAAAATAGAAACAATAATAAATTACATCTTCTTTTAGGAGGCACGCAGGCCTCTCAAAACATCAAATAAGATGCATGCAGGCATCTGAAAAATTACATGATATCACAGATCACATCGCAGGTCATTACATTTGATACCAAAAGGGTTTGAATCCTATGATCATCACCATATGCAGCAATTATAATTTTCAGATCTGAAAACTAACTGATTATCTCATGACATAGGTTGCTGATCATGCTAATCATGATTCTACACTTTGTAATCTCATTAACAATGCAATTAGAATCATCATCTTATCACATAAAAATCAGCATGCAAAAATCAGCACCCTAGAAAAAATCTGCATGCAGAAAATTTTCAGCATGCATAATCTTTCAATTTTCAGATCTAATAAGCCTACTAATAATTAATCCTTACCTTAATCTACGAAGCCTAGGCTCTGATACCACTGTTAGAAAACCCCGATCATGCCGCTGAAATTTCAAAAATTTCAGATGCAGCGGAAGAGGCATGCGCGGGATCAACCGTTCATCGCATGAACGTTGTTCAAAAACCGTTCGTAGATAGATAAGGATTAAAAACTTTTTAAAACATTAGAAGATCAGATCTTCACCGTGTGCGGATAGATGATCACCGCAAACTGAAGTTCGTGGTTTAGGATGAAGGTTCGCTTGAAGCGGTTCAAGTGCCCGGCCTCTACGGGTATCCACACGAAGCAGAAACCGATCAAAGCTTCCTTGTCTCCCCGGGGTGCTAGCTCCCTTGCAGAGACAACTTTGGATGGCTGATTTCCTCTCTTTCAATCAACCCTTGATTGTGCTTGAGAGGAGGAAGAAGAAGGATGAAGAAAAGTAAAGGAACAAAGCCCCTGCAGCCTTCTTTCTTTTCCCTGCGTTGGAAGAAGAAAGGGAAGATGAAGAGGCCACCAAGCTTTCTTCCTTGTTCCCCTTTGCTTGCGGCTGAAAAGAGAGGAGAGGAGGGTGGAGTTCACGGCTGAAAAGGAGAAGCCATCTTATTATTTAGGGCGCCTCCTCTTTACCCCCTTTTAAAGCATCTAGGGCTCCTACAAATTAGGAGCCCTTGATGTTATGCCATGTGGGGCGCCTCCCTCTCTCCTTGCCGCACCAAAGGAATCAAGGAGGAGGGGTGTGATCCCCTCCTTCTTGTGATGCCCTAATCCTCATCTAATGAGGATTGGGTGGCCCTAATGTGGTTAGCCCTAATCCAATTAGGCTTAGCCCAAGGGTGGACCAATTTGGATCCAATCTAGGTAAGTCCTAATCCAATTAGAACTTAAATCAATTTTGACCCAATTGAACTCTTCAATCCTAATCTAATTAGGAGTCTTATTGATTCATTAGATTAATAATTAATTGTGATTTAAGAAACCCTAATCCAAATTAGGACATGTTTAATTTTAGTCCTAATCCAATTAGGACTCTTATTTGAATTCGAAGTCCTAATCCAATTAGGTCTTCTAGGAATCCAATTTTAATTCAAAACTCCTAATCTAATTAGGATTGTAGGAATCCTATTTCAAGTAGGAATCCCAATCCTACTCTAACTAGGATTCCCAGTCCTAATCCAATTAGGACTCTAGGAATCCTACTCGAAGTAGGACTCTTGTTTCAAGTCCAATTAATTAATTCCCTTTGTTCCTTCTTCAACTGAATATCAATCTAATTGATTACTTGTGATTCCTAATCACGATTCAACCATCGGATCGGTCAATACTTCTAGTGTGTGTGACCCCATAGGTTCTACTCTGACTGGTAGTGAGATATATTATGATCTCTATCACAATATCATTGAAAACTCCTTTCAATGGATTGGAACGATTCCAACTCTACTCATTAGGGTTTATCGATCATCGAGATAATCCCTGTGAGTCCCACCATCCACCAGTGACACCTAGCAGCATGTAGTGGCTACCCAGTAGAATAGAATGATGAACCTCTAGGTGCAGTTATCATGTGATACAGTCCTACTATCGTGGATCCCTACAGGACGGAGGTCATGGATAACTCGTCAAACCCCTTCGTCTGTCATATGTCAAGATTTATTTGAATCGAGTTCGACAGTGGAAAACTCTTTCTCCACTTTATATTACTGCCCTGGCCAAGGTCTTAGAACTCAGTCTAACAAATCACATAGGATCACTCCTCTTCTATCAAGGTCGATAGATTCCATGTAAGTGCATACCCTACTCCTACAGTAAACTTACTGCAGCCAATCTACACTACAAGGACTCATATGACTAGAGACCATGTATACGTGTAGTCAAACTACAATAACCTCACTGTGAGTAGCTGAAGCACCGCAGGTCAAAGGACCAGTCATACTACTGCAACATCAAGCAAGTCACTGACGAGTGGATAGACATCCAAGTGACTTCTTGTCTTGGTCACGCTCAGTACCCTTGTTCTCTAACAAGCACCTGCACTATCACTTCAGTGTCCCTACACTGTGGACTCAAGTCTCGTCCATCCAGAAGGAAAGTGATCTGTGCACTGATCGGATCGATCACCGTCCTCGTGATGATCCATTGATCAGGAGCATTTAGAAATTAATCACCAATGATACATGACTCAAATTCTCAACTCTTGAGAATATACATCATCATCTTATTAATTTTTTGGACGATTCATAGACATATAAATAATATGAATGAAAAGATGCCTTTTATTTATTCAATAATAAATAGTCAAGTACAAAATTATGTCCCTAGAATTAACAATGTGTCAGCCAGATTGGCTTCTAGGGCATACATCTAACACGTATGTATGTCTGTAAACAATATATTTGTCAAAATATTACTTATGTATACATGTGTATGCATATATAATATATATAATATATATAAATATATAATGTATGCATAATATATATAATATATGTATGTATGCAGGTAATTTTTATATAATGATAGCTTCCACCGTCTTGTGAAAATAATCATTCATAAGACAAACATTTCTATCAGAATTGTCGCCTGCTTGATCAACATTCTACTGTTACCATGTCAATAAGCACGGGTAAATAATATGCAAACTGAATGGACTTGAGGCACAGAAAATATGCTTGTGATAATGGTTTTAATGATTAATTCAAAAGCTTTTTGTAGCTCCAGAAACAAGGAGTCCCAACAGGCAACCGTTCTTATGAAAAGAAAATGACACGTTAAAACACTGTGGATCCCTGAAATTCAAATACACTATCAAAAAGTAAAGAGTTCGCATCTATCCACTTCAGTTTCAAATGCTTGAAACCCATTGTCCATCTTCATGGACGTCTCCATCCCAGGCATGTGATTCGTCAGTTCCGAGCAAGGGGCACGATCCTTTTCTCAACGCAGCTGCCTGCGAACCCAATACTGGTGCTCTTCCAGGGCTTTCTGTTGATGTCAGACAGCTATCAACTGAGCATTCAGCAATCTGTGCCATTGCTCTGTTCAAAGATTTCTCTTCCATGCATGCAGCTGCAATCTCCGATAAAGATGGCAGTTTGAGAGATACATGTGGGTGGCCTAGGCAATCATCTGTTTCAATGTTCGGCAACTCAGGGAGGTCACATCTGATCGATGCAAGTCCTATTAGTCCAAGATTTGGGTCGATGAGAGCATTGCAAGCCCTTTCTAGCATTGAGTGAAGGTATTTTCCTTGCGCCTCGATCCGTATCTGAAGATGCCGCTGAACCTGGCCAGCAAACAGAGGACTTAAAGCCAAGAATAATGATTATGACAACAGACCATGAATCCATGCCACAAGACAAACTAAACTACTAAATAAATTATCTAAACTATATATCAAGTAATTTTCTCTGGGCAGAAGGATCCCTGTAGCTCAAATTTCTTTGAACTGGAAACTAGTGACAGTTAACTTACGTAGGAAAAGTAGGAAGAGGTGGGAAGCAAATGTTGAAAAAGGTGTAATGAAGAACATAGAAGCTTCTAGAGAGCCTGAGGAAACCTAGAAATTGTTCTTCAGAAAGTTCATGAATAGACTTTATACTTCAAAACAAGAAAGAAATTAAAAAAAAGAAAAGAAAATTTCAGCATTATAAGGATAAATACAAGATAAATTTTCTACCTACATTTGTGAAGGTAATTATGTCAAGATAAGTGGTGCTAACTGAACTCTTTCCAACAAATGCAAATAGTTTCAACTATTTCTAGCATTTTTAATGTGCCAATCACTTTTCTCAGATGAAATTGCATCAACTATTGACATACTGCCAACTAATGTTGCGGGGCATCTTGGAATCTTAAGTGCTTAAGAAAACTAATTAGTAGGGATGAAAGTGAGCAGCCTACAAGCGTAGTGCCATTCAGGCTTTTTGGCTAGGCAAGTTTGGATTTTCTTGGCCACGGCCCGGCATACTTCCAGCCATAATCATTAGGCATACTAGGCAAACTTGAATAGACCTACACTGTTGGAAATCGTAGTGGTTCTTATATATTGACATGATTATATTTGAAGTAATAATATAAATATTAGTGATCTCTAAATGGAAATAATTCTAAAAGATATATTCCTCATGTTCTGTTACATGAATACCTGAGAATAATAAATTAAACCTCAAGCAAAGTCACCTTAACACTACTTCCAAAGAAAGAGAATGACATTAAGGTTCAAAAACTAAAATGCAATTTTTCATGCACTAAAGTGGAAAGAACCAACCTCAAGTTGTTCATGCAGCCTCCTTTGAAGTTCCATCTGTACTCTCATTGCTTCATTACATCCGCTGCATAGAAACTACAATATGAGACCAGTTAGAGGAACAAAGGATCATATAGAAGAGAAGTTGAGGTGTCTGACTCATTCAAGCCTTGGGCCATTAATCTTGATGATGGTGATGGTAATGATGATCCAGTTCCTTGGCTTCCCATGACTCCAGCAGCTGCAATTTAAGGAAATAGAAGCTCTGATCGTTGAGGGAAGTTCAGAAAAAGATAATGGAACAAAGAACAGTTAACTTGTTCCGAAATTGGAACTGGAATAGGCATCTGCAAGATATATCATGGAAAGCAAGACATTCTTATGTTGGAGGATGTGACTAATAAAAAAAGCAGTTTTATCAGCCTAAACATAGTTAAGTAGATTTTCCCATGAAAATGCCCATAACCAGCAACTTTTTCTTGAATCACCAGCTTTTCTTCGTATAAGGAAGCTCTTAAACAATGTATCATTTCAATTTTGACATGGTCCCTTCATTACAATAGCACCATGCTTGAATGCAGATAGCTTTTTGCACATGGAATACGCAATGCAAGGCAGCTAAGGATCCAGCTAGATGGGAGTGTCATCATAATGTCTTCTGGTGACTTTCCTGAGTTCCACCTAACTCTGCAAGCACTGAATGACTGCCTAACCACAATCAAGGATCTCCAGGCCGCTCTTATCAAAGCAAAATGATGCCATCAACAATCTAGCATAATGAGGAGAAAGGAACGTGTTTTGTTAATGTGAACAGTTGATCTGCTATATTCCACCTGAGCCTCGTGATAATCCTCCAGTGTCAAGTTTGTACCTTAAGGCTGTCCTTGGAAGTGAAATAAGGAGGAATAAAAATCTCTTAACCCACTTATTCCATCTCTTTTCAGCCAAACTGTCATCGGTGCACATGAAATAAACTGCCTTCTAGAAAAGCAGAACAGGTATTTTATAAAAATGTTACAACATAAATGCTTTACTTTTGCTCCTTCTAACCTATTTACACCACCAAAACCCAAGAATAGCCTAACAAAAAGATGGACTAATTCCAACATACTCCATTTAACCCCACTAATCTGGATTTTTATTCCGCTTCCAAATGCAGCTTAATGCATTTAGACAGTGCCTCAGGTGTGATACCTACATTTAACCAGATCTAGACCTTAATCATACATATGTGACTGATACTTATAAGGCATAAAGAAGGATTGGTTCTCTTCCTGTAGGCATTCACATGGAGGAGACAACTGCAAAATTGAAAGGTCATTGTATCTTGGAATTGCTAATGCTGGCAGTACCCACATGTCAGATGGTCAGCTTTAGGACAGTGAGTATATGCCCCAATCCTAGGCCAGCCACTTTGTTCTCGTACATGGTATTTTGAGCAGATTATTATTTTCTGCATCAATCACTTCTAGTTTATTTCTAACAACTTCTTGTCCAACCAAGTATATATGCTCATGCTTAGAAAGGCCACAAATCTCTATTAGGTTAAGTATCATACCTAATAAGCTTATTCTAACATTAGAGTAAGGATTATCCCCCTAGCTAGTACTTCTAATTGATTACACCAACAAAATATATAAGCTTATGTGTCGCAGCATTTGGTGGATCATCCAAGCAAATCTACCTATCTTCGCAGCACTTGGAGTTGAACTGAACCACCTAACTAATTAGGTCAACATACTTTTGAGAGACTATTCATGCTTGAAAGAGAGAGAGAGAGAGAGGTACCACCTTTGGAGTTGTCAGAGGACTCTTTGCTCGACTGCTTCCCCAATCTGTATTTCTGCAGGATGGGCCAAGAAACTGATGATGAAGTCATGTTTTTGTATATATATACATTGGAATAGTCATTGCCTTGCAGTTCTTTTCACTGATTTCAAATGGGTCATAATTAACTTTTTCATTGTTGAAAGGCAAATAATAAACTTGCAATCATAGCATCCAACAGCCATGTATGGGGGATTAAGAATTAAAGGATTGAAATACAGCACAAGCCTCGACTTTTTATGAAATATACCCAATTGTGCTTGGAAAGAATTTTCGGTTTTGCCTTTGCAATCTATTAGCCGGGATTAGTCTTTTAACTAACAGGTCAAAGTAAATGTTTCTCGCGATTTGAAATGAGTTATATTTTTAGGTTCAATTTGTTTTCCAGTAGGCAACGACATTCATTGTAGATATACATAAGATTTGAGCCATCAAAATGACATACAAATAAACAGACTACATACTTGTTCTTAATGTGCTTGGTTGAGAAACAGACCTGAAGATGACTCTTCAAATGATAAAGAGTGAGACCTTTAACACCCATGGTTTTCATAATGGCTTTTGGTGTTGCTTCTGCAAAAGAAGCCCCAGTTATAATGACCAGATTTAGAAATAACAATCAAGTGAAGAGAAAAGCATCTAACTTCAAATTATTTTCACCTAAAATGTGTAGGGAAATGGGGTATTTACTAATGCAATTTCAGGTCAGTTAAAATGTTAAAATATGTTGATCAATGTATATCAACCAAAATATTAAACTGCTCAGATCAGCAGTAGATAATATGCAATACATTCAAATATTTTTGAATCAACAAATGCATAATCTAAGAGAATAATCTGAGTTCATTTGCCATGCTAAAAATAAGACACAGCAAACACACATACACATACGCACAAGAAAAGAAAATCAATAAATAAATATCAACAACAATGTATACAACATCATGGCATGTATCATATAAAACATCATCTTAATGAGGCCAAAAACCTAATAAGTCGTGCAGGACCAATTGGGATGGCCTAAAATGCATGGCAAGGTTTACTATACTGGGCATACCATACCGTACCAATATTTAACTGGTACGTCGTACCTGTACCGTACCGATACTCAGTACACCGAGCTGTACCATATCGTACCACAACTGTAATAGAATGGTACCGTATGAGGTCCAGTACCGAGATAACGAACCTTAATGCATGGAAGGACCAAGCGAAAGGTTTGAATTAGGGACAAGTCTAATTTGATTGCTTGCTGCCCCAAACCTATAAATGGCCCAGCAATGACAAATTTTTGAGATTAAGGCAAATAAAAGGTCAAATAAACCTGCTTTATGGTTTTGGTGTTAGGGAAAGAGTGGACGAAAAGAGTTTAAAAGGGTTCTATGGTAAACAAGAGATTCTATGGTCGATGTATAATTGAAAACCAAATAGCCATGTATTTTTTTGGGTAGAAACGGCTACTCATATATCGAACGTGAGTACACCCAACCAGATCACTAGAAAGTAACATAGACAAAGGAGAAGCGTCTGAGTCAGACATCCATAAAAAATTCCTGGAATGCCGGGCAACAAAAGAGGCGACCCAGTCCGCTATCCTGTTCGCCTCTCTAAATACATGCGCTGCCTGAAAGTCGCCCATCATCTGAGCCATCCTACGAGACTCCCGGATGAGGGGGTGTCCATCATCATACCTGTCCGCCCCCCGGATCCAGTCGATCACTATAGATGAGTCCCCCTCGAGGAACACCCACTCGACACCCAATACTCGCCTGGCATAGAATAAACCCTCCCAGGCTGCCCGCAACTCTGCCCCAACAGCAGTAACCCCTGGCGTGCGCCGCCCTCCTGCAGCTAACATCCGACCGAGATGGTCCCTGATCACAAAACCAGCCCCACCAATCACACCGTCCACTAACCTACTGCCGTCAAAGTTAACTTTGAGATAACCAAGGGGTGGAGGTACCCAAGAAACAAGAGCAAACCGGAACGCTAAAGCAGCATGAAGAGTACCCCAGATGTCCCTAGCCATCCCAGAAGAAACCACAGCGGTAGCCTCAATGACCTCCCTCGCATGTCGCGACGCTCTATCCACTACCATCCTCAGGGATGACCACCTCCCCTCAAACAAGCCAGCGTTCCTATCCAACCAAATGTGGTAGGACAGGTACGCTATAAGAATCCCCGCCTCAGCAGATCTCGGGCTCCGCATAGGCCACCTCAGTACATGAGTGAGGTCCTGTGCAGTCACCACCGAGGCAGGTAGTAGGACAGGTGACCTCCGCCATATCTCTCGGGCCCTAGGGCACTGCAGAAGAACATGCTCGGTGGTCTCCTCGATATCCGCACACGCCTCACAACACTGCGACACCCGCATGCCACGCCGTGCTAGCAAGCTTCTGGTCGGAAGGCATCCCCAAGCCACCTTCCATATGAAGAGTGCCACGTGGATAAATCCGCAACCTCCTTATCCAACCACCCGCAATCTGTCGAACTGGCTCCCTGCTGAACAGGAAGAGAAGATCTCTAGCCCGCACCCGCGACTGATCGGTCGGCAACCACAAAGCCTGTCAGACTCCCCCCCCGGACGGAGTTGGCATAGTCAAGATCAACTCCCCCAGATGCTCCCCAAAGACCTCCCGAATCAACTCCACCCTCCACCGGGCCCCCTCTGAGTCCAGTAAATAGCTGACCCTACAACCTGCTAATCTCGCTGAGTGCACCATGGTCAGCAGACGACAAATCGGCCACTCGGTCACCCAGCTGTCCTCCAGCACATCGATAGAATGACCATCCCCCATGGCCCACCTGATCTCTGGAAGTACCACCAAAGCCCTGGCACACATCTCCCTCCAAACC
The DNA here is from genome assembly GCF_051530095.1 of Phoenix dactylifera. Classification (NCBI taxonomy): domain Eukaryota; kingdom Viridiplantae; phylum Streptophyta; class Magnoliopsida; order Arecales; family Arecaceae; genus Phoenix; species Phoenix dactylifera. Next base: position 30,810,034 of record NC_143193.1, on the reverse strand, counting down.
GGAGAGTGGTGACGACCAGCTCGCACCCCAGGTACTAAATCCCCATACTTGGCCCTCATCAACGAAGACCACATGCTTTCGGGCTCAAGCACAAATCTGACTGCATGTCGCGCCGCCAGAGCCTCCCGTCTCGTCACCAGGGACTGCACCCCCAAATAGCCACGTATGCAGAATAAAGATGATATAGGCAAAGAAAAAGACAATAGAAGTGGTGTCAGGGTTTGGGGTGGGGGGTGCTGAACCTGGCCAACATACGTTTTTTCTTTCAACAGATCACACAGCATGTTTCTCGTAGCTAGCCATAAGAATTTTTTATAGAATTTACGTGACTGGACTTCTAGGTAAACTAGGACAATTATTAATAATCAAGTAACTAATCTCCAAAAAAGGAAAACTTGGAATACCACATGGCAAAAATCAAATCCTAGATTTCTAATGATTTCATAACTTGTTCAACCAACATATACCTAAAGTAAGATTCTTTCACACGAATCCTACTTAAAGCAAGACTCTCGAAACAGCTTAGAGCCCGTTTGGATGATTAGGCTGAAAATCTTACAGGATTAGTGGGTTGGGCCAATACATCCGGCAAAATCGTAGGACTACAGGCTGAGTTAGGCCTATAATCATAAATATCCAGTAGTAGCTTCTTTTTTTCTCCCTATAGGATTCGGGCAGACCTTTTTTCTCCCAATAGGATTCAGGCCGGCCCACTCCAAAGCTACTCCTAAATATAGGCCTAGCCCAGCTGTAACCTTATGATTTTGCTTGTTGTATTGGCCCAACCCACGAATCCCATGGGATTTTCAGCCCAATCATCCAAACAAGCCCCTACAAGATTACCTAAATAAAAGTTCCCAAAAATACAAAAACAGATAGACAATTAAATTTTTTTTCCGCTATCAATGTCCATATCATGTTTTAACTTTTCATAGTGGTTATTAGGTCATGTATCAGAAATGTAAGTTTTGTTCCCATTTTATGACATGCAATAAAATTAATTGATCTGCCACACTTTGTAAGGGCACTCTAGTCATTTGACCTATTGCAGATGGACATCCAAGCCCAAATCTTTATAAAATTGAAGAAATGCACTTGGTTAATTTAATGACATCATGCAGTGGCACTAAACTAGATCCATAATGCCTAAAACAAAGTATCAATGTCATACTGTCAGGTGTCAGCCCAGCCAAATCTGAAAAAGTTATACCTTACCAGAAGGTTGAATATAGTGGATATCCAAATGGAAGCAGGCAACAAGCTAATAAATCTTCACCTTGAAATAAAATGAACACATGCCACATATCTTAGCCACTATTTCCACAGTTTAAAAAGCAATAAGTATCCCAGGGTAAGGTAGCAGCCACCTACTGAATCTTAACCATGAAGCAAAGCATGCCTTACTTTTGTGCTACAATCTACATAGGTCTAGAGTCAGCAGATCTGCTACCCCATAAAACCAAACTTGTTCCAACGGAAACAGGGGTGCTAAGTAGAGAAGATTCAAAACCTCCTTCCACTGCCTCTCTGTATGTGCGCGCGCACATGCACGCATGCATGCTTGTGAGGACAGATGTGTGTGCATGGGTGTAATGACTAAGTGTCCATATTTCTTTTATGTTGTGGTTTTCATATACTCACATTGTCATACATCTAAATTGAAGACAGATCTCTTCAGGCACATGGATGTTCATGTTTAACTTCACCCCTCAACAACTCTAGGAGGTGAATCTTGATCCACTATTTAATTGAGAAGACACAAAACAACAGCTTAGAGGATCTGTCAAAATTTCACCGGACTTAAGCTTGTAATCGTAATAGTTGTTTTCAGTAACATTATCCTTCCTTAAATTTTAGATAGCTCAACCAATGCTCATCTCATAAAATAAATCACTAGTGCATGTAATTAGGGTTGAAAGTGGGCCGGGCCCGGGCCACGCCACTACTTGAGCCTAGCCCAAATTATTTTTTCGGGCTTCAGGCGGGGCTTAGGCCTAAAAACTTTTGGATAATCTAAGCCCGAACCCGACCCGATCCTAGACCCAAACCCGATTGGGCCAGCCCGAATTATCCGTTTGGGCCAAAAATAGGTCCGGCCCAAACCCAATTGAAGTTTAATATTTCATAATATTGCTTCACAAGCTAGTTAAAAATTGAGCTCTCGCCTATAACCAAGATTTGTTGTACCGGTATCGAACTCCGTACCGGTGCCACACTAGTATAGTATTGGTACGGTACGGTATAAAATTTTTTTGGTGTACCATCGATACACCACTCGTACCAGTATGAAGTTTAATATTTCATAATATTGCTTCACAAGTAAATGAGCTAGTTAAAAATTGAGCTCTCGCCTATAACCAAGATTCGCTGTACCGGTATCGAACCCCGTACCGGTGCCACACTAATATAGTATTGGTACGGTACGGTACGGTATAAAATTTTTTTGGTGTACCATCGATACACCACTCGTACCAGTACCAATACCGAATCGGTGTGATACGTCCAGTACCATCCGGTACGGTACAGTATGGCATACCATGTCTATTATACCAATAAATAATACATGATACATTATTCTTAGCTGAATCCATTTTAATTTATCCTTTACTTTCTCATTATTCTCTCTAAATAACAACATACAAAAATAAATTGATTCAGACCTAAATTCGGGCTCCGTTTTGGGCCTTATTTGGGCTCAGGCTTGAACCGGGCCTAGGCCGGGCCAATGACATACCCAAGCCCAGCCCGAAAAACAAATGGGCTCTACATTTAAGCCCAAAACCGATCTAAACTCTTTCGGGCCTAGCCGAAGCCTGGCTTGATAGACTTCGAGCCGGCCCGAGCCCATTTCTAGCCCTACATGTAACACAAAAACTAATTTGCAAGTCAACATACTGGTTTTGACATAGACAACAATTTAGCTGTCACATTCACAGTGGCTATTAAAATTGGAAATTGATCCACTAAAGCATTGATGCCCTAAAAGTTGTTATGGAAATGACAGACTGAATGCAGCAGATTGACGCAATCTGATAATGATTTCTTATGCTACATTTTCAAGAGTTTCATAGTTAGATAAGAAACCACATCTAACACATTCTAAGACCCATTTAGGTTTTAATAAATGAATATCCTATACGCAAACAAAAGAATCATGACATCCTACAGAAAAAAATTCATTGAATTAAACGTTATTTTTTGCAGTCTCTTGCCATTAAGTTACTACAAAATACTTATGAAATGTACTTTGAAATTTGTTAACATGCCTTGACATAAGGTCCATTTCATTTTATATTTTGGTGGATCAAATGTCTGTAGCATGGTTCAGAAACTTGATTTTGTTTCAGTTTTGGTTTGTCAGACAGAACAAGTTCTCGTTTCGGAGCTTTTGACAATTCTGGTACAAATTTGGAGTTTCAACCAAAAATATGTACATATAGATGAAAAATAGATAATTTAAACAATTAAAGCTAAGGAAACATATATCATATAGTCTTAAATATACTATAGAGTTTGCAAATCTCTGAATTTGTGGTTTCAGCATATTGGATCAGAAGCTTGAAACTATGAAAAGTTGTAAAAACTTTTAAAACCAGTGAAATTGTTAAGTAATCATATTACATTCTGCTGTTAAATAACAATCCTACTCCAAAATGACTGACAGCATAAACATCTATAAAAAGTAAAACTTTCTAACATAAAATTATAGATGCTTTGAAGTTTTTATAATGATTACTGTGCAATTTTTTTTTACAATAAAAAAGAAAAATATACCTGTATCACCACAAACTGCACCACAACAACCCTGTACCAACCCAACACTGTCTTTTACCACTAAATATGCCCTCTTTTTCTTAGTGCTCATTCGAACTTGACCCTGGCCAACCATTACTCTTTATCAGTATAGCATATGGGATGTAGCTGCTATATTGAATAGGGAATGTTATAGTCCCAATTCTCTATACTTAATCCTCAATTCCAACAAAATCCTTATTAAGATTTAAGCTGGGATCTAGAAAATCCAAGTTTAAATACTGCAAATTCATTATTTAAAGGGGTTTGATATAATACATAGATGCCTTTTCTCCTTTTTCTTGAAATATCTCCCAGAAACCAATAGGGAATGTCATAATATATCTACGAAAAGGTAGTTTTCACATAAATTTCTTATAGCCATGCACACAAATCCTTCCAATTCTCTAAAATTGTCATATATTCATCATCAGAAAGTATTTCTTAGAGGCCAAATTATCATCTGAGCAAGTATTTTCAAAAAATGATCAAAATTTTCCATTAGAAAAATCAACCTATAAAATTGATATGGTTCCAAAATTGCACTGTTTTTATACTAATATAATGAAAAACATCCAATGGATAGTTTTGGTCAACTTCAGTGACAGTCTAAAACCATAAACTGCACAAAACCACGAGTAGCCCTTCATTTTAAATTAATTTTCAAACAAAATTAATCCATTTCGATCAAAAGAAATCGATTTAGCAAAAATTTTAACCATAGTATTAGAAGAGATTCTTCTGCACAACTTGTGATTGTTTTTGTAGATCAATTAGTGTTGATGAAGGCTGGAAATACCTCTACCCTGAGATTCATGCCAGGAGAAAGAAAACAATACAAAAGCACTATGTGCAACCTCTGAGATGCCTTAATTGATGGTCAAGCATGACCATGCAGTGGTACTTGACTCACTATGTGCCTGAAGAGCTTAAATATTTGCAGTGTTGGCGTATGTCCGGGATACCAGAAACTTCAAAAAATACCAAAAGTAAAAAAGATAAAATTTCAGGATAAAACCACTTCCATCGTGTCCCTTCTCGAGTAAACAAGTTATGGCCAATTTATTGAAGACCTAATATTGCTGATGAAAATTCAATATTTATGAAAATACTATTACATAACCATTTAAATTAAAGATGATTTTCTTCTTTTTTAGTTAGCTTTTCATATTTCTCTCTTCTAGAAACACTTGTTAGGTATGTTAGAAGTTCTATTGGATTGAGGAAACTATTTTTATTCTCTTTATTTTCTCTAAATTTATTGTATCCTACAAGTACTAGGAAAGCCTACAAGCCTTACAAAACCTCCACTATAAATACTCCATATATCCTTCTCGTTTGCAATATAGTGAATAGCATAATATTCCATACCGCCCCGAAATGCCTAGTTCGGGGCGTATCGAACCGAACCGCTTGGAAACCAAGTCGATTTGGAGCTGAACCGGCGCGAACCAGTTCGGTGTTGAACCAGCTCAGTCGCCATTATAAGCAAAGAGAGAGAGGCCGTGATAAGCTTCATTGGCTTCCCACGCCTCCCCACTTCAAAAACCATCCATTTTTCCTCCAAAAAATAGAAATAAACACCGATTTCAACAATGAAACGCTAGATGCAACCTCTTTCATGGTATTCCCGCTCTCCCCCTCTCTATTTCTTCATTTTCTTGCCCAAAATCGGCTAGAAAAATGAAAAACTAGCGGTCATGCCAAATTTTTTTATTTTGGCATAGTTTCATGATATGCTATAGATCTATGAATTATCTACACAATGAGACTAAAATTTTTATTTTTTGTTAAATAAATAATTTTTTAAATTAAAAAATATATTTTTGGATTAAAAAATTAAAAATAAAATAAAATTCAAAAAATCACTATAAAATTAGAAGCTTGTTTAGGGGCATGCAAGCTACTCTTGACCTAAATTTGGTATTCATTTATTCAAGTTTGAATTCAATCTGTGCATAGTGGCCTAGGCCTAAATTTGAAAAAAATAAAGAAATAAGTAGCTTTGGATGCATGCCCACGGGCTTAAAAAAAATATAACCAACAAAGTGGAGTTGATATACACGGATCCGATCAACAATGCTTTTATTGAGGATGACATCCTATAATCGGATGGCTTGTGGGCCAGCAGCAGGAGCCGGAGCTTGATGAGCTAGGATCGCCTCCACGACCGGTCAGTTTCACAGCCAGCAAAGCTAGGTTGGATGCAGGGCAACGAGCAGATCGCAACATTTCATGCATCTTTTCAATAGATCAGCTATAGCCACAGAGGTCACTGGAAAGCCGATCATCACATGACTCCTTGTCTAAGACATCCTTCCAAAGATATGATCGAGAGTTGCTTAAATAGGACCATCACTCTATCCGATCAACTCAATCAGGAGGGCAACATCCATCCTCCCAGCATAGCTATGCAGAGAGGGGCACGAAAGAAAAGTAGGCAGTTGCTCGGCATAGCCTAAAAAAAAAAAAAGGCAGCCGTAACCCTCATGGAGAGAGTGGAGTCAATTCACTTATATTTAGAGACCAGAAAAAGCAGCGATGACAATTTTAGTGATCATGAATCTGGTGGCCAGAACGAAAGTGGAGAATATGAGACCAGTGTTTAGAAGACAACCGCAAGATAGTTTTCGATTCACCGATGAGTTCCAGTTTACGCATGCCACACAGAATAAGGACCACGATGCATGAGCTGGTATAGCCCGCGACGATACAATTGTATATAGAAGACGAGTTCTTCGAGATCGTTTAGAAGGACACAATGCAACTGCAGATGACTTCACACGTAGAGTAGGATCTATAGACGTATTAGATTCTAATCATATACTGGATTCTATTATCCATAACCACAAACAACCTATGACCCACACGAATATGGATATGGCACATCTGAAGCATGGTCTTCTAGTGGCTACTATCCTGCGTAGCCCAAAGTATCTTACGAATTTGATTTTACTGCCGGCATATTCGGATAGGCCTCTTCACGTCATATTAACAGCCAGAGGATACTTCTCAAAGTCAAAGCTTCAATGAGAGAACCAAGATCGGTTATAACCCAAAAAGCGTTGCTTATGGAATGTGTACAGCACTACGACGCCGTATGGTTAGAGAGGTGAGCTGATGTGCCTCCTAATTATGCCAATAATCCGAATATCTACAAGAGACATCGCCACTCGACGAGATTCTAAATGTCAGTATGCTTTTTTCCAAGGACTGTTGCGCCAAAACTGGAGCCCAAACTGGTTGCTCGGCGGCATGGGTCCGTAACGCTCCAGTGTCGTTTCGTGACTAGCCCGTATCGATACAGTAGAAGAGGTGGGGAAGAGAATAAACGAGAGAGAGAAAGAGAAGGGAGAGAAAGAGGAAGAGAGGAGGGTGGCGGAGGCCGGCGGAGGGCCAGTGAAGGACCGCAGAGGACCGGCAAGCTGTGCGGAGGAGGCGGAGGAGGGACTTCGCCTCTAGTTCCCCTATTTCATTTTAAACAAGGGTCCCGAAGGAGGCCCTTTCTTTTTTGGAGAATTTTAAGTGAAATCGGCAACCGAGAGCCCTCCACCGGTCGGTGTCCATCTCCCTCTCTTCCTCTTCCTCTCCCTCCCCCGCTCTTTTCCTCTCTTTCCTTCTTCCACTCCGTCGTTGGTTTCTTATTTTGGTTGCCAGAACAATTCCGGTCTGCCGCCGGTACGGCTCGATACGCCCCAAACCAAGCGGTTCAGGATGGTTCCGCTAACCATGCTTATTGTACTTTAAATACATGTAATTAATTATATTATTTTATATTTTGTATCTCATTAATTGATTTTAGAATATTTTATGTTGCTTCTCCTAACGTGCAAAGTCAGGATTATTGGCTTTTTTTTTTATATTTTAAATCAGGCCTGGCGTTAACGCAAAAGCCAAAGACATAGATTTGCAAGATTTTTGCCTCCCCAAGATAGTCTTGTTTTAGAGCAATACCACGGTAATGCAAAAAAAATACCCTAAAACATCCAGAAATATTATTTAGAATGTACTAAGGTGCTAGAAACATCAAAAAATATTAATAAACATCAAATTACACTTAAAATCATTAAAAAAGTCAAAAAAAATTTATTAACATTTATTCAACCTTAAAAAAATAAAAACATAGAATGTCGGTTCCAAACCGGTAAGCCACGTCATACCGTGTGCCAGTATGGTACCAAATAGATACCATATCAAACCGATAGCCGACCAGTACGGCCGTACGGGTCCCAGTACCAGTTCGACAAACCCTAACTGAACAGTGAATTGAAATTTTTAAGCTCCCACGTGTTCTTACGAGTTACTGCCTCACTTAGGTGCGACTTAATAGTATCCTTCATGCGATTAGATGGCCTTTCTTATTCTGGTGTGACTTTGAATGGCCCTAGTAAGTACTGGTGCAACTTTGGTCAGATCAAAGGGATCTATCAATGAGTATATTTAGATTTCTAGTAAATTTTTATGTCAAGCTTCCTAGTTTGTATTCATTTCCAGTTATTTTCTTATCTTGCTAAAATAATTCTATTAAGAAATTTAACAAATAATATTTGATTGTTTATTCGTCATTTTGTTGCTTTATTAGAAAACTCCCATCTTCCAAGGTAGGAGAGGAATTGTTCGGGTCTCGCTCAATTTACTCTTGCAATTCGTATCCCTAGTTATCTCATAGGCATCCCTAAGCTATCACTTCCACAAACCCAATTAGGGCAATACTTTTGCTTGCACCTACAATTGCAGGTGAATCTCTAGTCCTTGTAGCCCCCAACTTGTGTCAAATGTCTCCTGGTCATTTATTAAATACTTGTATCAAACATATCAAGGCTTATTCTTGAGTAGTAATATGAACACAAAATTTTGCATATGATATGTATAAATGTGTAAATGACTCTATTGATAGTTGTTTTGTTAAATTCATCTTTTAAGATGACAAAAAATGATGACTAAAAACTTATCTAGCACCATTATAGAAATAAGTACTCACTCAACAAAGCACAAATAGACAAGTTATTTTGCATGTCGGAGTGAAGAATAGAATAATAAATGTCAAGCAAGGTTAGTGCAAGTTTAGAAATGATGCTATATCGATTGGAGCATTAAATTAAGTAAACATTTATAGATGCACAAAAATCGAATGCCAGATTAAGATGCCCATATATTGAAGCTATGTATAAGAATAACATATAAAGGAAAGCACTTAAGCAACTAAGGAGCAAAAGTAGCAAAGAAGCCTAGGCAGTCACCTAGTAGATCAAGGTTTATGTTTTATGGAACTAGCAACTATTAATTATCAAACATGCTACTTTGATATGATCATAACATAGCCAGGCGCATCGCCTCAGATTGCACTGTTGGGTTTCCCAGTGCCCTAGGGCGCAGCGGAAGATACGAGATTATAAATTTTTTTTATAAAATCTATTATATGAAACCCTAATAAGCCAAGATCACCTTAATAGTACAACCAAATAATGTAGAAAATATAATCTTGGTATAGAAGAATACCTATCACGCTATATCCAATATGTCTGAAGATGTCCTAAGGTGCCCAAATGTTCACCCTCCAATGTTGATCCACACAGGAATGGGTTCAAGACTCTAGCTCCACCAAAACTTGATTCTAATTGTTCAATCCTTCCAAAGGATTTAATTGGCTGATTTTCTTTCACTTCCTTCTTCCTTTCTACATCTAAAATATTCACTAGCCCTTTTGTCCTAAAGAAGACCCTCTTGTCTTGGGTTAGGACAAAAGAGAGAGGCTTGTAAGAAAGAAGGGATAAGGGAGAGAGAATATATATATGATAGTGTTATTTTGATGATTAACAAGTAATTATCTAGAGCATGCTATAAGTTAAATTGATACTTCATTTATAAGTTCATTACTCTCAGTACATTTGTTTAATTGAAAATATATATATGGTCTTGTTCATTTGGATGAATCTAACCTTGAGAATGCAGCAAAGTGTGGATTGAGTCGACCCATAGGTTGATTGGGTCGACCCCGGCACATCTAGGAATCATCTGGCACACTCCTGCAAAAACAGCACAAATGAACAGTGAGTTGGGTCGACCCAAGGTAAGCATGAGTCGACCCAACCTCCAAAGAACCTCAAAACGCAAAGGAAGAATGCTCTCTGGATTCACTGAGAGGGTCGACCCACACAGTGGTTGAGTCGACCCAAGCTTGAGTCGACCCAAACTCTGAGAGGGTCGACCCAAAGGGCAAGACAGAAAGACAGACAGAAAACGGTTCTCTGGAATTACTGAGAGGGTCGACCCAAGAAGAATTTGAGTCGACCCAAGTGAACTTTGAGTCGACCCAAAGAATGGTTGGGTCGACCCATGGGAAGAAAGGCTGAAATTGAGGTTTCTGTGGTTACTGAGAGGGTCGACCCAAGAAATGGTTGAGTCGACCCAAGGCAAAGTTGGGTCGACCCAAGGACAGGTTGAGCCGACCCAAATACGGGCTGAACAGTAACGGCTAGTTCTGCAGATGTACTTTCTGTCCTTCCCAAGGTATATAACGGCTAGTTTTTCAAATCTGACGAATGGGGCTTGTCCAAGGAAGGTTGAAAACTATTTAAAGGGGCACTATTCATCAGAGAAAACAACTTTTGAGTGGGATATCAAAGAAAACACAAGAAAACAAAAGAGCCCTAATCTCCTTCATCAAGAGCTTCATTCAAGAATCAAAGAAAGGGATTGAGCACATTCCAAGAGGCATCAAGAGCTCCTTCCCCCCTTGAAGAGTGAAGCTTCCTTGACAAAGAAGAGCAAAGCGACTTCAAAGCGATAATTTCTTTCTAACTCTTCTTTGTAGTTCATATTGCTTTATATGCTCATTTAGGAGTTTAAATCTTTTCTTTTCATTTGTTTTAAATACTTTGTAAAGGTTCGTTGGTAAGCCCGCAAAACCAACAAAGGTTTTTGGTAAACCCGGAAAACCAAAGTTGTATAGGTTCGTTGGTGAGCCCGCAAAACCAACAAGGTTTTTGGTGAACCCGGAAAACCAAAGTTGTATAGGTTCGTTGGTGAGCCCGTAAAACCAACAAGGTTTTTGGATTGTGAGCCCGGAAAACAATCCAACTGTAATCCGTGAGATTATAGTGAATTCCCAAGGGTACGCTTGGGGAGTGGACGTAGGTGCTAAGGAGAGCACCGAACCACTATATATTGGTGTGTTTGCATTGTGTTTGTGCTTTCATTTTCCCTTGCTTTATCTTCTATTCTTGTATTAACTTAACTCACTCAAATAACCGAAGAAAGCATCCACCGCACTTAATTACGAAAGTTTTTAAAAGCACTAAAATTTAGAAGAAACCAATTCACCCCCCCTCTTGGATTGTCACCTTGGGCAACAAGTGGTATCAGAGCAAGGTGCTCTAATAGTACTCATTGATCTCACAATCAAGAGTTAAAGATCATGACAACCCAAGTGGGATGTTCTATGAGTGAGGGACAATTAATTGATAGACCACCTCTATTTAATGGCACAAACTACACATACTGGAAAGCTAGGATGAGGATATTCATTCAAGCTTTAGACTATGAATTATGGTACATTGTTACTAGAGGCCCTCACTCACTCTCTCACACTATTAATGAAAAAGACTTAGCACAATTGAATGCTAATGCTATGAACATACTATATTGTGCTATCCATGAAACTGAATTTAATAAAATCTCTGCATGCTTATCTGCTAAGGAAATCTGGGATACTTTAGAAAATATTTATGACAAAATTCAGATTAGCTCACATGTGCTTCAATTACACACTAACAGTGAGCCTGCAGAAAAAGATGTTGAATCTCCCAATCCGGAAGAAAGAACAACAAATGAAGAATTCGGTGATGAAAACAAGGACCCATTCCCAAACACCGAAAAATTCAAAAGCTTCCTAAAGACAAAGAAGAAGAGGAAGCAAGAAGAAAGGAAGAAAGAGATAAAAAGCAAGAAAGCCTTGACCAAGGAAGAGTCAAGCAAGAAAATGAAAGTGAGGAGCAACAATAATGATACTAGCTCCAAAGAACTACAAGAGGTAACTAACTTATGCCTTATGGCACAAGAAGATAAGGTAAAATCTGAATCTGATTTCACACCTAATGAATTTCAGGAAGAATTCTCTTATGATGAACTATTAAATGCTTTTCATGATTTGTATGGTGAATGTAGAAAATTAGCTACGAAAAATAAAAATCTTAAAAAGCTAAATCTGGAAATGTCAGAAGAAAGAAATTCTTCCGCTGAAATGAAAGACAAATTAAATTCTGAGAATGAACGCTTAAGATTAAATTCGGAAGAATTGATTCAGAAAAATCAGAATTTAATTAAAGAAAATCAAAACTTAAGTGAAGAAGTTAACCAATTGAAATCTTTTATTAACAAATTCACTATAAGTTTAGAAAGATTAAAAACGATGTTTGAAAGCCAACATGCTGTTTTTGATAAATCAAAACTTGGCTGGATTCCTTTGCTCAATAATAAACCCCTAAAGAAAAAGGTTATCAATTCGCCAAGCAAACCATCAAATAAGATAACTTATTTCAAACATAAAAAGATTGGGCATAAAAACTTTACCTATGGTTCTAATACGAATAAATCAAATGGTAAAGTTATTACGATTAAACAGATTTGGATTCCAAAAGGAACCATATGCACTAACCCTCAAGGACCCAAGCAAGCTTGGGTACCCAAAATGAAAATATGAGGGTGTAGATGTAGGTGTGCCAAGCTACCCATGGAATAAATGAAATTTTCATACAAATGGGTGCGTTGACACATAATTAAAGATAAGTCTCAATTTATTCATTAAATCTAGTATAAGGTTTAACATTCTACTTCATGTATTGAAATTATCTTTTTATGAAATTACGATACTCTCTGCATCAAAGTTTTTAAATGCCTCATATGTTAAATCTTATCTCAACGATTTTAGCATGAAACTTTCTAGTGCTTGCATCATAATAAGAAAACAATGAATGAATATGTATAACCTTCTCCTTTAAGTTTTTCAAAATCTAAATTTCTGCTCTAATATAAATGGTTGATGCTGACTTCATGTTAAAACTTTATTGAGCATAATACTTATGAAATCTTATTTCATTATTTGTAAAGGTATGAGTATAATTTATCATTATATCACTCATTCCTTATGTGATTATTTGAAATATATTATGATTTACTCTATAAGTCGCATGTATGCATCATATGTTTCAATCATAAATGATTAATGTGTCGTGATCATAATGGGAATTCTACTAAAAAGTTTTATAACAATGGATTGTTTTTTCTTTATAAGTAATTCTCAAGACTATTCTAAAAATCTAAGATTAATAAATCTGATCTTTAAAGTGTTTCATTTAGTATAATCATTGTATCCATGATTAATATCTTTCTCTAAAATTATTTCAAATTCTACTGATTAATTGTAACATGTCATGCTTAACTTGATCATAAAAATCTTTTAAAGCATGAATATTAATTCTTTTAAACTATCACTCATAAGTCAAAATAAAATCCTAATTGCTCTAAAAGAAGATTGCTCAACTCCCTGAAACATGATTATTAGTGTTGAAAACTAAATCATAATCAAAATTTTTGATAGAAACAACTGTTTAAGATAATTTGATTAAAACTCAACTTGTATATCTTATTGATAATTATCTTAAGCAAATAGAATCTAAGCTAAATTAATTCTGAAAATAAAAAAAAATTGATTTGACCTTGATGAATTCCTCTATTGCCTCACATGCTTGTCCTTGAACCATTTTACTTAATGAAGTTATCTCTTTAGTTCAAGTGACTTGTGCTTGCTTATATTTAGGCAATCTCTTGAGTAAAGTGACTCAAATTCAATTATTATCATGTCTCATGTTGAGTCATCTAGTTAAGAAATATGTTGTATGAATGTTTTTGTATCCTAGAGAACCTAATGAATTGCCTTCAAGAAAAGAAAAAGATTTAGCTAATGATACAGGACTTATGAGCAAGGAATTTCAACTTGAAGGACACCTCGATGAAAGATACAACAAACATCCCCTTGCAAACAAAAAAAGAGAGATTTTCTTCAGCCAAGGATGTAAAGAATTTAAAAGATATTTGGCTTGAAGAATGCTAAATGCATTGGTAATCTAAACCCTTCTCTTGTGAGTTAGTTGAGCAAAATTAATAGTCTGAAATTATATGGTAGCATGATTAAACATTTAATTGCTAATCTTCTTGATATCATGCTTCATTCTCATGCTAATGATAATTGTTTCATGGTATGATTAAATTGAAGTTCACTTTTGCCTGTATAATGCATAACCATGAAATACACAAGTTTATGCCTCAAGTTTCTAATTCAAAATAACTTGTGATAAGCTATGAATCATTGGGCATAATGAAAATGCTGTTTGCATGATATATATTTATATGCAGCATATTAGATTAATTCTTTATTCTGCTCTTTCATGTAACTACTTGAAAATGACAAAAAGAGAGAGAGATAAAGAAAAAGAAAATGAACATTGCTCAGAAGAAGTAAAAGCTAAGTAAATACTCCAATCTTAAGTAAAAGCGCAAGCATAATATATTCAGCATATTTGTGAGACTTGTGTGAACATTCTTTTGGAAGGGATAAAATCCGTAATTAATTATATTTAAATAGGAAGAGTTTGGAGTGAATATCTTGTTGCTAAAGAGAACAGTTTAACATTTCTACATTGCTCATTATAGGGATGGTGCCAATGGGGAGGCTAGTGGTAGTACCCGGCACCATTTGACCCAACTATTCGGTGTAGGGTATATTAGGGACGGCACAAGAGGGAGGCTAGTGGTAGTACCTCGTGCCCCTTCCAACTCCACCGGATAGGGAGCAAATAGAGTATAGAGCATAAGAAGGTAAAAATGAAAGTATATAAGAAGAATCAAGTCAAATTTTTAATCACTTGAAAACACACTTTAAGGATGAAATCAGTACAAGATTATATTTAAATAGGAGGAGTTTATTTGAAAAGAATTGATTTTGATCATTGACATGCTTGCTCTTAATATTTTAATGCATGACTTAACACAAAATATATTTTGCATATGGCATGATGTCTTGAATTATGGGTTCTCAATATTTTGTAATGCTCCATGCTTGGACAATTTGATTGAATGTTTGAAATACTACATAAAATTTTTATTTGGTATTATTGAAAAGAAATTTCAGAATTATCGTTCACAATCATCTTTAAAATCTGAAAGTTGAATAAATTTGTAAAAAGGAGAAGAGAAGGATATCTCTATTTAGGCAAAATGAATTGATTTTGTTTTATCCTTCAACTTGCTTAACTTTGGTATATAATGTTCAAATTCATACCAAAACTCAACATAAATACAAATATTCTGAATATGCTCTTATATGTTTGAAATATGTGTTTTCAATCGTAATGATTTAAGATGAGCTACAATGTGAAGATACATATCTCAAATTACAACTTTGAAAGCCTCCTTGAAAATCTTTATGAAATTCAGAATCTGATTTTGTATAAAAGCTTAAACTCAATATGAATTTCTAGATAAAACTACAGCTTAAGAAAAATAGAATAATTCTGATTCCTTGATTGCTTGCCCCGATACGCATCTGAAACATATCATTTCTTATCTTCAAAGTGTACTAATATTGATCTGAATGATGTGTCTTTCGATGATCTTGATTGCAAACAAATATTTTTTAAATATGTGATTTTATTTTGATATTGAAAAGATTTATTGTGCTTCATATATACATTGCTGAAAAACTTTGATTAAGAAATTGAGTTCTATAAATATATATACTTCAATGATCATCTATATGTTTTTTTTTTCTCTCCTACATTATTAAAGACTTCTATCAAAATATATATGTATATATATATTATTAAAAGAGTGAATGATCTTAAGTTTAGAAATATTTCAGCTCACTCAAATGATTCTTAAAAGAAAGATTAAGAGGAAGCATAACTTGTTCTTAAAAGATTAAAAAGAGTGATTGCTATAAATTTTAAATAATTCTAGATCACTCTACATTCTTGATATCATAAAGTTTCAGTTTTATTCACGTTTATCATTAAAATCTGAAATTCAACAAAAGATAAGAATAATTAAAGAAGAATGCATCTTTTAAGGGGGAGCTTTAGATATTCAGTATCTTATCCTAAAGTTACTTTAATTTGATGCATACCTTGAATTTTATGGATTGATTTTGATGAACCTCCTTATATTGCAAGACTTGCTTTAATTATATAATAAGTTTATACCTTGAGATGAGTTCTATAAAGGTTGTCTTATCTCAAACCTTGAGTCTTATGAAAATAAAATATATTTTCGAGATTGACAATTTTATTGAACAAATTCTAAAACTCTCAAATGGAATGATTAATTAAGGGGGAGAAAGAAAATTTCAGAGGGAGAGATCATATAGAACTTAATCATGTAAATTCACAACTAAAGATGAGAGAAAGAATACTAAATGTAAAGTGGTATTAAACTTTGTGCCTCATTGAATATCTTTTGAAAGTTGGATTTTCATCTGTACTTAATTGGTAAATCACTTGTTTTGAAAACTAAGTGAAAAGGATTCCATTTGTCTTAGTATTGGAAATTTACTTTGGAATCTACTAATGAGCTCTTATTGGCTTGCACTTTAGTGTTTCAATCATGAGCCAATTCATTTTAATTGATTTTGATGATATGATCTTTAAAGGAGTAAAAGAAAGCTTTCAAAGAACTTTCAAAGCCCTGAATTTTATGTATCCTACATTGCATAAATTCATATTTTGGTATCTATGCTCCAATACTTTTATATCATGAAAGAACTTTGAAGTCATTAAGAATTAAGGATTCAACATAATCTTATGTTTTTCGAGTATATAAGTTTTGATCTTTATCTGCTCTTATACTATACTCTAAAAATTAATTAGATTGCTCTCATGTTGCTATATACTTAATATATTAAAAAAAAGGGGTATTGAAGTTTCATTCGTGCTTTCTTTGAATATTATTCTTGATACTCCTTGAAATAACTTGAAAAAGATTCCATCTACACTTGATTTCAAAACTATCTTTGGAATCTACATTTAGAGATCACTTCTGGCTTATATCCTAAATATCTCATTCCTAAAGCCAAACACATAGAAATAAGATATGATTTTATTAGGGATCATGTGCAAAATGGAAACATATGTATTGAGCATATATGCACTGAAAAAACAATTAGCCGACATATTCACAAAACCCTTGAGTGAAGATAGATTCTGCACGCTAAGGAGAGAATTAGGTATATGTGATCCTTTTTATTGAAGAAATATAAAAGGGAGCAAGTAGTCTCATGATACATTCCTCCAATTTCTAAAAATTCATGAAACATGAGTCAAACTTGTTATCTATAGATTCCTTACTCATGTATCATTGTCCCAGAAAGAATTTATAAGGATTGGAAGCAAGGAAAATTTTTAGAAGCAAAAAGGAAGAGAAAAGAAAAATTCTGCACTTGGGTCAACCCAACCCAGAATAGGGTCGACCCAACGTTGAGTCGACCCAAGAAGTTTCTTGAGTCGACCCAACGTCGGGATCCCACTATTAAAAGGGGGACCCGTGAGCTATCTAGGGCACTGTTTACCCTTTGTCCTCTTCCGAAAACCTTATTTTCCACTCTCAAATATTCTCCAATCATCTCCAAACAGTAGATTACTTCAAGATCTTGGAGAAATGGGACCCGAGAGAGCCGTAGCCAAGCGATCCGGGAGAGTCTCACGATCTTGTTTAGAGACTAGGATATGTATCTAGTTCTCATATATATTTGGTGGTTATCATGCATCTTTAAACTTTGATTGAGGAATATTGTATTTGCTTCTGCTTTTGATATACTAAAATGTTCCTATTTTGATCAATGAAGTTTGAAGTTTGGTATTTAATGCATCTTTTCCCATATATATGTTTTTGATGATAACAAAAAGGGGGAGAAGAGAAGGAAAGAGTATATAAAGGAGAAGAGAAGAAAATATAGAATATTCACTTTAGAATATATAAAGGGGGAGAAGAAAAGATAGAATATTCACTTTAAGAAAAGAAAGAGTATTTCATTTGAGAAGTTAAGAAAGAGTATTAATTTTGGGAGAAGTAAAGATAGTGTTTAGAATATGTAAAGATAGTGTTTAAAGAAAGAGTATTAACTTTGTGAGAAAGAGTGAGTAAAGAAGTTATAAAACGAAAAGAGAAATAAATGGGCAAACAAATTGAAAATCATATAAGAAAGCTTATATATCTAAGGGGGAGCAATTTGTAACAATGAAAATCATCAGATCAAAAATTTCTATCATAATTCAGAATTTGGCACGCTCCTCTCGCACCCCGATACATAACCTGAAACTCATATGATATCTCAAATTTTTGAAGTTTCATTGCTGATGAATTATAAATGAAAGGGGGAGCCATTCAAAAAGTCAAATTGGCAAATTTTGAATAATATAGGGGGAGATTTCACAAGTATATATGAAAAGCTGAAATTCTGAAATTCAATCCCTTTTATAAGCTGATTTTAAAGACAAGTATCAATAGGCTTATACTCTTTATTTTGTAATCATCAAAAAGGGAGAGATTGAGGATGATAGTGTTATTTTGATGATTAACAAGTAATTATCTAGAGCATGCTATAAGTTAAATTGATACTTCATTTATAAGTTCATTACTCTCAGTACATTTGTTTAATTGAAAATATATATATGGTCTTGTTCATTTGGATGAATCTAACCTTGAGAATGCAGCAAAGTGTGGATGAGTCGACCCATAGGTTGATTGGGTCGACCCCGGCACATCTAGGAATCATCTGGCACACTCCTGCAAAAACAGCACAAATGAACAGTGAGTTGGGTCGACCCAAGGTAAGCATGAGTCGACCCAACCTCCAAAGAACCTCAAAACGCAAAGGAAGAATGCTCTCTGGATTCACTGAGAGGGTCGACCCACACAGTGGTTGAGTCGACCCAAGCTTGAGTCGACCCAAACTCTGAGAGGGTCGACCCAAAGGGCAAGACAGAAAGACAGACAGAAAACGGTTCTCTGGAATTACTGAGAGGGTCGACCCAAGAAGAATTTGAGTCGACCCAAGTGAACTTTGAGTCGACCCAAAGAATGGTTGGGTCGACCCATGGGAAGAAAGGCTGAAATTGAGGTTTCTGTGGTTACTGAGAGGGTCGACCCAAGAAATGGTTGAGTCGACCCAAGGCAAAGTTGGGTCGACCCAAGGACAGGTTGAGCCGACCCAAACACGGGCTGAACAGTAACGGCTAGTTCTGCAGATGTACTTTCTGTCCTTCCCAAGGTATGTAACGGCTAGTTTTTCAAATCTGACGAATGGGGCTTGTCCAAGGAAGGTTGAAAACTATTTAAAGGGGCACTATTCATCAGAGGAAACAACTTTTGAGTGGGATATCAAAGAAAACACAAGAAAACAAAAGAGCCCTAATCTCCTTCATCAAGAGCTTCATTCAAGAATCAAAGAAAGGGATTGAGCACATTCAAAGAGGCATCAAGAGCTCCTTTCCCCCTTGAAGAGTGAAGCTTCCTTGACAAAGAAGAGCAAAGCGACTTCAAAACGATAATTTCTTTCTAACTCTTCTTTGTAGTTCATATTGCTTTATATGCTCATTTAGGAGTTTAAATCTTTTCTTTTCATTTGTTTTAAATACTTTGTAAAGGTTCGTTGGTAAGCCCGCAAAACTAACAAAGGTTTTTGGTAAACCCGGAAAACCAAAGTTGTATAGGTTCGTTGGTGAGCCCGCAAAACCAACAAGGTTTTTGGTGAACCCGGAAAACCAAAGTTGTATAGGTTCGTTGGTGAGCCCGTAAAACCAACAAGGTTTTTGGATTGTGAGCCCGGAAAACAATCCAACTGTAATCCGTGAGATTATAGTGAATTCCCAAGGGTACGCTTGGGGAGTGGACGTAGGTGCTAAGGAGAGCACCGAACCACTATATATTGGTGTGTTTGCATTGTGTTTGTGCTTTCATTTTCCCTTGCTTTATCTTCTATTCTTGTATTAACTTAACTCACTCAAATAACCGAAGAAAGCATCCACCGCACTTAATTACGAAAGTTTTTAAAAGCACTAAAATTTAGAAGAAACCAATTCACCCCCCCTCCTGGATTGTCACCTTGGGCAACACCTTTTGTCCTAAAGAAGACCCTCTTGTCTTGGGTTAGGACAAAAGAGAGAGGCTTGTAAGAAAGAAGGGATAAGGGAGAGAGAAGAAGAGGCTTTTTCTTGGATCATCTTTAGAACCCCAAGGCACCTCCTTATTTATAAGAGATGGAGGGATGCATCCCATCCACACACCTCATCATGATGAGGCATGTGCCAAGAGAGGCATCCCATCATGATGGGGTGCTAAGGAGAAGGGTGTATCAACTTCTTTCTCATGTCTCCCTCTTAAATCATGATGATCCAAGGGCCCAAATGCAGTGAACCAAAGCCAATGGTCCAGATCTAGGTGCCATCTAATGGTCCAGATCAAGGCATCATCATTCAAGATGCCATCCAATGGTCTAGAAGCAAGATGCCATCACCGATGGTCCAGATTCAGGCGCTGAGCAATGGTCCAGATCTTTCATCCAGAGAGCCATCCAGTGGTCCAGATTCAGGCGCTGAGCAACGGTCCAGATCTTTCATCCAGAGAGCCATCCAGTGGTCCAGAATAAAGCGCCAACCAGTGGACCAGATCCTTCATCCAGGAAGCCATCCAATGGTCCAGATGAAGGCGCCAACCAGTGGACCAGATCCTTCATCCAGGGAGCGATCCAATGGTCCAGAAGTGAAGGCCCTATCAAATCCAATCCAATTGGGTTTAACAAACTTAAAGAAAACATTAAACCTAATCAAATCAGGTCTAATTAAAGCCAAATGGGTTTCAACTCTTGGCTAACCCATATCAGGTCATGATTTAATCATATTAGATCAACCTAATCTAAGAATTCAGATTCGAATTTAATTTGAATCAGGAGCTAGGATTTACAACACGTGCTAGCATGTTCATCTTGCAAACATGATCTAATCCAATTAGACCCTTGATCAATTTTCTTGTGTGTGACCCATTGGGTTCCTTATCTTAGCCAGCAGTAGGTGCAGGTGCAGGTGCAAGTTGACCTAACCTGATTGGAATACCTCTAATCCAATTTAGGTTCAATTTAGTGCTAAACCTGACTTAGCAATCAGAACCTTTCTGATGCTTTGATCTAATCAAACTCTTTGATCCGATCAACCCACAAGACAAGATTGACGTCTAGCAACGTATCATGTCTACCCGGAAGATGAGGAATGTATTGGACAAATCCAAACATACCCTTCAGTGGCAAGTTACCGTGCAATTCAATCCCTCAGTCATACTACATCCTGAATAAGTGCATGAGTATGGATCAATATCAAACTCAATCACTTATTCATGTCTCTCTCAATCTTTTATATGATAATTCAAACAATGAAACATTAGAAACTCTTTCTAATATTCATTTTGCTTTGATCAAAGGCTTCTTGAATCATCATAAGATTAGAGTAAGTAGGATGTTACCTTCTCTTACTACTGATTCCTTGTTGACCTACTCACAACCTTCGTACAAAATCCACCATATCCAGAATACCCCGTACACAACGCAATGTCGTGAATGAGGTTAAACCAAAATGTAGGTTCAAGTGCACAAGGTACTATGGTGATCTCAGGTCTAAGGATCACTTGCACAACTCCCACTATGAGAACCATCTTTTGACAATTAAGTAAGAATCCATAAGATGTTCTCATGGCTGGTCATTTCAGTGAACTCATTCCTCTAATGAGCACCCACATCTTTGTATTAGTGTCTCACACAAGTGATTGTGAGATCAATCACCCTCTACATTGAGCATACATAAGATGTGCGAGTCTTTTCAGTAATATTGATCCCCGACTCAATATACCAATTTGACTGAAAATATTCTAAATTAGGATTTTAAAATTTTAGGTCTCATTGGTATGATGTCATCATAACCCTAAAACCAATGTCCTAATTTATGGGGTTCATCATCCAATAATAAAACAGATAAGCAGCAAATGATGAAACACAATGCCTTTATTGATATATATCGAGTGTCAAAGTACATGATTTGGAGGATTACAAAAAGAAACCCATCAAATGATTGGCTTATAGGGCATCTACTCTTTCAATCTCCCACTTGCACTAAAACCAATCGCCCTTATATTTTAACCCCATACAATCGAAGTGATGATTGAATTGCTGCTGTGGTAGAGCTTTAGTAAATGGGTCTGCTATATTGTTCTTTGTGTCTACTCGTTCAATCATGACATCTTGTCTTTCGATTATCACTCGAACAAGATGGAAGCGTCTCAAAATGTGCTTGGATCTATGATGAGACCTTGGTTCCTTAGCCTGTGCAACAGCTCCAGTGTTATCGCAATAAACTGGGACTGGTCCGGCAATCTCAGGAACTACACCCAGCTCTGTGATGAACTTCTTCATCCAGACTGCTTCCTTAGCAGCTTCACTAACAGCTATGTATTCTGCCTCAGTAGTTGAGTCAGCTACAGTTTGTTGTTTGGAACTTTTCCAACTCACAGCTCCGCCATTCAAAGTGAAGATATATCCAGAGATTGACTTGCTATCATCTGGATCAGATTGAAAGCTAGAATCTGAATAGCCTTCTAGTTTCAATTCTGATCCTCCATAAATCAGAAAAACATCTCTAGTCCTTCTCAAGTATTTGAGAATGCTTTTCACAATTTTCCAATGATTCTCCCCGGGATCTGCCTGAAATCTACTTACCATACCCAAGGCATAAGCTACATCAGGCCTGGTACATAACATAGCATACATGATTGACCCTACTGCCGAAGCATAGGGAATAGAACTCATTCTATTCTTCTCTTCAGATGTCTTAGGAAATATCTTCCTAGAGAGTTGTATGCCATGTCCTATGGGTAAGAAACCTTTCTTACTTCCATCTATGCTGAACCTCTTCAGCACATTATCTATGTACCTAGACTGGGACAAACCTAGCATCCTTTTAGATCTATCTCTATAGATCCTTATACCAAGTATATAGGATGCTTCACCCAAGTCTTTCATGGAAAATTTCTTTGATAGCCAAGTCTTGACCAATTGCATCATTGGAACATCATTTCCAATGACCAATATATCGTCCACATATAATATCAAGAAGACAATAGCACTCCCACTAGTCTTCTTGTACACACAAGGTTCATCTATAGTCTTCTTTGACTATCATGTCAAAATGGATGTTCCAACTCCTAGATGCCTGCTTTAATCCATAAATGGATTTCTTTAGCCTACATACTTGATTTGCGCTCCCTCTTGAGACAAATCCCTCTGGCTGTGTCATATAAACCTCTTCCTCAAGGTGACCATTAAGGAAGGCGGTTTTGACATCCATCTGCCAGATCTCATAATCATAGTATGCAGCTATAGCAAGCATAATCCGAATAGATTTGAGCATAGCTACTGGCGAAAAAGTTTCATCATAATCAATACCTTGTTTTTGCCTGAAACCTTTTGCCACTAGCCTGGCCTTGTAGGTTTCTACTTGGCCATCAGCTCCTATTTTCTTCTTGTATACCCATTTGCACCCTATTGGAATCACTCCCTCAGGTGCATCAACCAAAGTCCACACTTGGTTTGTATACATAGAATCTATCTCGGATTTCATGGCGTCCAGCCATCTGTCAGAGTCCCTACTCTTGACAGCTTCCGAATAGGTCAGAGGGTCATCGTTATCAACGATGTGGGCTTCATCATTCTCAATGATAAATCCATACTTCTCATGTTCATTTCGCACTCTTTCTGACATTCGAAGAGGAGTAGTGTGTAGTGACTGTACCTCTTCCATGGGTACATCTGGTTGAGGATTATTATGTGTCTCACCTTCTAGGTCTTGAACTTCATCAAGTTCAATTCTTCTATCCTTGCCCTTTTTTAAGAAAAACTCTTTTTCCAAGAAAGTGGCATGCCTAGCAACAAATACCTTTTGTTCGGTAGGATCATAGAAGATATATCCTAAACTGTCTTTAGGATAACCTACAAATATACATTTGTCCGATCTAGCACTTAGCTTATGTCCAAAATTTCTTTTGACATAAGCATAACAACCCCATATCTTAAGATACTTAAGATTAGGTTTCTTTCCTTTCCATATCTCATATGGAGTGCTAGATACAGACTTAGATAGTACTCTATTTAATACTAATGCAGCAGTTTCTAGGGTATGTCCCCAAAAGAAAATTGGAAGATTTGTGAAGCACATCATGGACCGTACCATATCTAATAAGGTACGATTCCTCCTTTCAGCTACACCATTTAATTGTGGCGTATATGGAGGTGTCCATTCAGAGAGTATACCCTTTAATTTAAGATAGTCTAAAAATTCACTAGAAAGGTATTCTCCTCCTCGATCAAATCGAAGGATTTTAATACACTTTCCAGTTTGTTTTTCGACCATACTTTGATACTCTTTAAATTTATCAAAGGCTTCAGATTTATGTTTCATTAGATACACAAAACCGAACCTTGATAAGTCATCAATAAATGTGCTGAAGTAAGAGTATCCACCTCTAGCTGGAGTTGACATAGGACCGCACACATCAGTGTGTACGAGTTCTAACAACTCACTTGCCCTTTCTCCATATCCCAAGAATGGAGACTTGGTCATTTTACCCATAAGACAAGATTCACAAGTTCCTAATGATTCAAAATCATAAGGGTCAAAGAAATTATCTTTATACAACTTGTGTAACCTTGTCTCACTAATATGACCTAATCGGTAATGCCAGAGGAGGGTATTATTAATATTCTCTCTTTTTTTTTTATTATCTTTGCCAATATGAAACATAACATTATTAAGACATAATACTAAAAGACCATTTTCTATAGTGCCATGACAATAATACTCATTAGATAAAGAAATAGAGCAACCATTGCTCTTTCCATTCATTTCGAATCCTTTCTTAAGCAACAAAGGAATTGAAATTACATTTCTAATGATTTTTGGCATAAAATAATAGTCTTCTAGCTTCAAGAACATTCCAGAGGGTAGCTCCAGTATGTAGGTGCCAACAGCTTCAGCCTGGATGGATTCTCCTCCAGCGCCATATAGCTCGAAGTCACCTTTCTTCAGACTTCTAATTTTCTGCAGTCGATGCAAAGATTTGCATATGTGAGAACCACAACCGGTATCCAATACCCATGAATTAGAATCAGAAGAACTTAATGTCATATTGGCATGTAATAAAAACATACCTTTTGATGCAACACTTGCATCAGGCTTCACACTTGCAAGAAAGCTCTTGTAGTTCCTTTTCCAATGCCCCGTCTTGCCGCAGTGGAAACAGGTACCGGGTCCAGAGATTTTCTTTCCCTTCTTTTTGATGTGACTCTTAGGGTTTAGTTTTTTCTTTGAACCCTTGTTGCCCGACTTCTTCTTTGAGCTCTCACCAACAAGAAGGATCGGACCCTTGTCCTTCTTGATGTGAGACTCCGCTGTTTTCAACATATTTAGAAGCTCAGGCAGGGAGGAATTCAGTTTGTTCATGTGATAATTCACAACAAACTGCGAGAATGAGTCGGATAGTGATTGCAGGATCAAATCCTGGCTGAGCTCACTGTCCATAGCAAAGCCAAGTAGACTCAATCGAGTGATCAAGTCTATAACCTTTAAACAGTGGTCTTGCACAGACGATCCCTCGATCATTCTAGCACGGAACAACTGCTTAGATATCTCATATCTAGCAGTTCTGCTCTGCTCACCATATAACTCCTTCAAGTTAAGGAGTATGGAGTGAGTATCCATGCTATCATGCTGCCTCTGCAATTCATTATTTATAAAAGCAAGCATGATACATTTGACAGTCAAACTGTCATTTTTTCACATACGATATGTGGCCAATTCCTCCTCGGTTGCATCTTTCCCTGCTGACCCTAGGTCAGGGGTTTCAAGAATGTAGGAAAGTTTTTCTTGTGTGAGAACAATCTTTAAATTCCTCAACCAGTCCACATAGTTGGGACCAGTCAATTTGTTTGTATCTAATATACCTCTAAGTGAGAGTGAAGATGCCATTTATGCAGAATTAATCTATAATTACAAAGAACACTAATATAAGCAGACCAATCATTATGACATGTATTCAATCAGACAAGGACTTTTATCTAATTGTTACTCCCACTATTTTTATCGAATATCATAACCCTCAAGTATGATGAACGAGAAAATACTAATTTTCTTAGTGGGGTTGAGATCCAAATTCCTTATAAAAGACCTTGTGGGAATCACAACAAGCCCTTATAAATTCAAAGGTAGGAAAATCTTTCCAATTGCATCCCATGCAATTCCCAACTTTATTCTGTCCTCTAGCACATATATAGTCTTGTGGGAATCACAACAAATTATTGTGTCTAGTTAAGTCAAACCCTTCATTTTTATACAGTCATATTTGAATAATGCTGCCCTTGTGGGAATCACAACAAGGCAACATATTAAAATATGCCATATGCATCATATGCACCAAGATATTACAATATCAATCCCTAATACTAGCCTTGTGGGAATCACAAGAAGTTAGCGTAGATATTGACATAATAATATCTAAGCATGAAGGAAGGACCTTTATAGTGTTATATCAGCAATTAGCTTTTCCATGGAGGTCAATCAAATAGTTGGCCAGGTAAGCAGATGGAAGGCTCTCCTTACTTAATAAGGTCCTAATTAAATAACCACCTATAGCCTCTTTTCTAGACACCAACTTAGTCAATTGATTCAAAATGGCTCAGCTTAAAGCAATTAACACTACGACTTAATTATGAATTTAGTGAGGGCTTTCAAATAGTAGTATCTTACTAACATTAAGCTCAACCATAAAGGACAATCAAATAATTGGCCAGGAAAGCAGGTGGGAGGCACCCCTCACTCAGAGAGTGAGGTCCTAATTAAGTAACCACCTGTGGCTTCCTTCCTAGACACCAACTGAGTCGATTGTTCCAGAATGGGTCAGCCCAAAGTTTTCATACTACTATATTGGTCTCATTGCACATTCTATAATTTAGCACTAGCAATTATACTGTGCTACAACATGAATATACACTATCTCATGGTATAAACTAATCATGCATACAAACAACCTAGCTATCTCATAGCATTAAGATAATACATGTATTATCATTTGGTTAAAAGGATTAAGGGTGGCTCTGATACCACTGTTGGGTTTTCCAGTGCCCTAGGGTGCAGCGGAAGATACGGGATTATAAAATTTTTTTATAAAACCTATTATATGAAACCCTAATAAGCCAAGATCACCTTAATAGTATAACCAAATAATATAGAAAATATAATCTTGGTATAGAAGAATACCTATCACGCTATATCCAATATGTCTGAAGATGTCCTAAGGTGCCCAAATGTCCACCCTCCAATATTGATCCACACAGGAATGGGTTCAAGACTCTAGCTCCACCAAAACTTGATTCTAATTGTTCAATCCTTCCAAAGAATTTAATTGGCTGATTTTCTTTCACTTCCTTCTTTCTTTCTACCTCTAAAATATTCACTAGCCCTTTTGTCCTAAAGAAGACCCTCTTGTCTTGGGTTAGGACAAAAGAGAGAGGCTTGTAAGAAAGAAGGAATAAGGGAGAGAGAAGAAGAGGCTTTTTCTTGGATCATCTTTAGAACCCCAAGGCACCTCCTTATTTATAAGAGATGGAAGGATGCATCATAAAGGGATGCATCCCATCCACACACCTCATCATGATGAGGCATGTGCCAAGAGAGGCATCCCATCATGATGGGGTGCTAGGAGAAGAGTGTATCAACTTCTTTCTCATGTCTCCCTCTTAAATCCTGATGATCCAAGGGCCCAAATGCAGTGAACCAAAGCCAATGGTCCAGATCTAGGTGCCATCTAATGGTCCAGATCAAGGCATCATCATCCAGGGTGCCATCCAATGGTCCAGAAGCAAGATGCCATCACCGATGATCAAGATTCAGGGTCCAGAATAAAGCGCCAACCAGTGGACCAGATCCTTCATCCAGGAAGCCATCCAATGGTCCAGATGAAGGCGCCAACCAGTGGACCAGATCCTTCATCCAGGGAGCAATCCAATGGTCCAGAAGTGAAGGCCCTATCAAACCCAATCCAATTGGGTTTAACCAACTTAAAGGAAATATTAAACCTAATCAAATCAGGTCTAATTAAAGCCAAAGGGTTTCAACTCTTGGCTAACCCATATTAGGTCATGATTTAATCATATTAGATCAACCTAATATAAGAATCAGATTCGAATTTAATTTGAATCAGAAGCTAGGGTTTGCAACACGTGCTAGCATGTTCATCTTGCAAACATGATCTAATCCAATTAGACCCTTGATCAATTCCCTTATGTGTGACCCATTGGGTTCCTTATCTTAGCCAGCAATAGGTGCAGGTGCAAGTTGACCTAACCTGATTAGAATACCTCTAATCCAATTTAGGTTCAATTTAGTGCTAAACCTGACTTAGCAATCAGAACCTTTCTGATGCTTTGATCTAATCAAACTCTTTAATCCGATCAACCCACAAGACAAGATTGACGTCTAGCAACGTATCATGTCTACCCGAAAGATAAGGAATGTATTGGACAAATCCAAACATACCCTTCAGTGGCAAGTTACCGTGCAATTCAAGCCCTCAGTCATACTACATCCTGAATAAGTGCATGAGTATGGATCAATATCAAACTCAATTACTTATTCATGTCTCTCTCAATCTTTTATATGATAATTCAAACAATGAAACATTAGAAACTCTTTCTAATATTCATTTTGCTTTGATCAAAGGCTTCTTGAATCATCATAAGATTAGAGTAAGTAGGATGTTACCTTCTCTTACTAAAAGTGACTAATTCCTTGTTGACCTACTCACAACCTTCGTACAAAATCCACTATATCCAGAATACCCCGTACACAACGCAATGTCGTGAATGAGGGTAAACCAAAATATAGGTTCAAGTGCACAAGGTACCATGGTGATCTCAGGTCTAAGGATCACTTGCACAACTCCCACTATGAGAACCATCTTTTGACAATTAAGTAAGAATCCATAAGATGTTCTCATGGCTGGTCATTTCAGTGAACTCATTCCTCTAATGAGCACCCACATCTTTGTATTAGTGTCCCACACAAGTGATTGTGAGATCAATCACCCTCTACATTGAGCATACATAAGATGTGCCAATCTTTCCAGTAATATTGATCCCCGACTCAATATACCAATTTGACTGGAAATATTCTAAATTAGAATTTTAGAATTTTAGGTCTCACTGGTATGATGTCATCATAACCCTAAAACCAATGTCCTAATTTATGGGATTCATCATCCAATAATAAAACAGATAAGCAGCAAATGATGAAACACAATGCCTTTATTGATATATATCGAGTGTCAAAGTACATGATTTGGAGGATTACAAAGAGAAACCCATCAAATGATTGGCTTATAGGGCATCTACTCTTTCATGCACGGTACAGGGCAACCAAACCGAACCGACAGAGAACCGAAATGATTCGCCCTGTTGACAACAGGCTGAGAGAAGAAAAGAAGCCCAGTTCGAGAGGCCCATTCGATTAAATAACACCCCCACCCAGCTTGATCATCACCAATAAGTGTCCCCCCTTCTCCCTCTTTCTCTCCCTCTCACTCCACTAGGATTAGGGTTAGGGTTTCCCTCCCTCCTCCCTCTCCCTCCCTCCTTCCCTCCCTCCCTATCTCATTCTCTCTTGATCCGCTAGGGTTAGGGTTCGGGTTTAACCCTTGGCCCTCCGCCTTCCTCCTATATATCGCTCGCCCTCTCTCTATCTCTCTGTTCGTCTCTCCTTTTCTCCCTCTCACCTTCCCTCTTCCTATTTCTGATATGCCTCGGAATGGCACAATACAAACCTGTACCATACCAAACTAATTCGGCGAACCTTGGATCATAGTGTTATTAAGTAGGAGACAGGAAAACATACTAAACACCCGATCAAACTATGAAAAAAAAGGAGTTCAAAACTGTTTTCCACAAAATGGTTGAATGTTGCCAACCTTAATCATATTCTGAAGAGCAAGAAAGGAGGATTGGTTTGTCGTTAGAATTAATAGACAAGGGGCATTTCATTATTCTTTTAGAAGAAAAGAATACATGGACGCACAGTTGCTTCAAATGAAATAGCACATAAAACACCTTTGTTCCTTGGGAACTATTCAATGAACTTGCTCCATTTCCAATTAGCAAGGCTGACTTATATCTAGTATGACGATGGAATCTTTTGAACTATTACTTTCAACAAAAATGTGTAGAAAGAAGGGACTAGGTTTTGCCTTGAAGGGCTTATACTCAAATTATCATGTGATTGGTCTTGATGCCAATGACCACTCAACCAGATTGGGAGGTGCTAAATAAGAGGAAACAGTGAACCTCATGGTGACATATGCTGATCAATCTCAAGCATGAGACTCACTATTGGTGGACACTATGTCAGTCTTTCGTTCAAGGTATGGAGATAGCTCTCAATCATTGTGTGACTTATATACAAGCATACATGGATTGCCAAGTCTTGAATGATATTTTGAACAGGGGAGCTACACCACCTTAGAGTATAACTCATTAAGGTGAATAATCAAAGATGTTTTTGCTTTAATTGCTGCTACATCTTCTGCATTTATCAGCTCACTGTGAACCTAGAAATTCACTTTCTAATCTGGCAAGACAAAAAAAAAAAAGCACCAATCGGTACACCGATTTTTCTCTCTTTTCTTTAACCTTAGAGAGAGTTATATCATTGGTACATACAAGCTATCAATTTAGATTAGCTAAGTAATAAACAAGTCACGTAAAGAATAATACTCCAAAAGTAACTGCACTTATTTCTTTTAATCTACAAGTAATGCATACATCGAAAGTGCATCAACGATAAACCTACGGTACACTAAAAATATGGCTAAAATGCCCCAAATAAGCTTCAATTTATGCAATATTCAAACTTTAACTCTCCCACAACAAAACCTTACAGGTTACTCCAATGACTAGGTAAAAGAATATTAACAACAACGAAATCATGCACTCTCAGAATGTTGGAGGTGTCATGCTACCAAAACCATTATTTCACATTGTTTTCCATTAGAAAACTTTATGGTTTGGCCAATCTCCAGCATGTGATGATCGAAAAGAGACAGTGGGTCTTACACAGCATCAAAGAATGCATGCAACAGGGAGGTGTCAGCAACAGGGACTTATCATTTGCCATGCAATCTAAAAGTTGAACTACAACATCACAAACCTATCACCATAGAGCATCAAAGAGTGCAT
Source organism: Phoenix dactylifera (assembly GCF_051530095.1). Taxonomy (NCBI): domain Eukaryota; kingdom Viridiplantae; phylum Streptophyta; class Magnoliopsida; order Arecales; family Arecaceae; genus Phoenix; species Phoenix dactylifera. Next base: position 30,778,875 of record NC_143193.1, on the reverse strand, counting down.
GCATGAGTTGATGTTGCTCTTCCTCTTGTTGGTTTTTCTAATCATCTCATGCTTCAAATAAGCATGTTGCTTCTCTAGTGTCTCTTGAACCTCATCTAATATATCATGAAAAATGTCATCTACATAGCAATAATTATCATCATATTTATAGTTGCATGTGAATAAGAGAGATCATTATCACAACAAGAAGGGATACATAGTAGGATTCATCGATTACAAGAAAATGCAAAAATACAAAATGAATAAAAAGCACCAAGATAAAGTTACTAATAGTTAGATTAACTCTAGAGTATGTCAAACCTCTAGAGAGAAAAAGAAAAGAAAAAGGTACATTGGAGAGGCTTAGAAGTTAGAAGCCTTTCCCTTGTTGACATCAATCATCTATGAGTGTGTGTAAAGTATGAGAGATCTTGAATGAAGTCTTCTTGCTCTTCTTATGATGCATATTGGTAGATATTTCCATCAATAACTACCTTATTTGGATGGCATCTTGTCTTGACAACTTTCCCTTGGTTGTGGTTGGCAGTTCCTTATAGAATAACTTACTCTTGTCCAAATAACTTCCAACATATAATTAATACCAGCTATAAACTAACCATCATGATCCCTCCAAGTGTCAATACATAAATGGTTAATTAAGTGATTGGTTGATAGGATGTTATCACTCATTTACTATAGTTGGTTGATATCTATGTTTATTTTTTGGTATAAACACATGCATAAGATACCTTACAAGGCATTCGTAAGATGGCATCTTCTTTTTTCCATGTACAAGAGGTATTATATTTATTTCCTTAAGATATTTGGCATACAAGAACTAAGATCTACAAGATATTGTTGGTAATTTAGTCAACTTTTATAGATAACTGAGAAATGAGGTTCCAATCCCGTATTGCATAAACTAGTCACCACTAAGAAGAGTTTGGGTGGTTCATTCATATAGCTTCCAAATCAGGTTTGATATCCACAAGATGGGAGATGGATTTCACGATTAACAACTCGACTGCAACACTTGGATGTCTGAATACACATTATTGGCTGATTTGAGAGAACATCTGACCCAAACCACACTGAGGAAAGATTGTTTTCTCTTGACATGGTGCTCTTTACTTGTTGCATACCAAAGGGATCCATGTGGACTAGTCATATAGCTTAAGCTTAGTCACCTCATTTATTTTCAATTCTTCTCTTTCACTTTCACAATTGCAAGAAAATATAACAATGTGAACTGAACTTTTGGGAATTTTTTAGTAGGTTTTAAAATTTTATTTTAGTAAATTGGTATCTATGACACCTACTTTAGGTCTAGGTGAATTAGGAATGTCTAAAGTCATTAGAACTGCAAATATATTAAAAAAATGCTTGGTCTCAGTGTTGGGCTTGATAGCTAAGAGTTTTATTATGAATTTTTCCATTAAATTTTGTTGAAAAATGCTTGTGAGTGTCTTATTTGCCTCCATCCCTTATTCTTATCTTAATGAGAAAGTCTAGAGATGTCTAGAGATGTCTCCTACTGATATAGGGACTCCTAGTTAGCAAGTCTTATTATCTATTATGCCAAAGGAAGATGATGAAAGAAAAGGAGTAATCAACTTTAGTGGCAAATAATTATCTTTGCCATTTATTTCTTCCTACCTATCTCTTTCATTTGTATCTAACTCTCTTTTTCTACATTGATTTTCTCTATGATAATGTTAGGTTTCATATAAACTGTCAGATTTTCAATTTGTTTTGGATCCCGCCAGTTGTAATTTCATGTTACAGATTAAATATACTTTCACACCCCAACCCATTAGCTCGACCCAGCATGCAACAGATAGCTGCACATTCCGTGGAGTTTGACCCCATAGAACATGCTAGGCCTACCTAAAAACTTTGAACAATTTGTGAATAAATCCACCATAAAGTAATAATCAGGTAGTGGCACAACTTAGATCAATAATTCAAAGAAAAGATCCAAATTAGAAGTCACTTTATCTAAAAGTATTCCAAAAGTTTACGTAATCACTTTGCCAACTAATTGTCTAATTAAAATGAAAATCAAAATATTCCTAATTCTCCAGCTCACATCCCCAAATCTAGTTTGTCCTATTTCACAGCATCTACAAAAGGACAAGATGGACCAGTGCTAGCAGCTCGGTATGTAACTTTTACCTCTAAGGGATCAAGCATATTAAATACAAAATAAAATACCAATTCTCAAATTATAAGATTTTCAATTATGAATAAAAGTATTTTGATAAACACAGGATAGATTTTCCACAAATAATGTTTACCAACATAGCTATTAAAGTATACAATGCAGCTGATCAAGAAATCAATTCCAAATTAAAGTATACAAACCATCCACTTTCTTTTAGCCTTTGTAACTATGGCCACAATCACCCCATAGCAAGGTCTGAAAAGACTAGCTCCTAAATACAAAATATGCCATTGATCAGCATGTGCCAATGATTGCCCTACTAGCTTGGCCTAAAAGGAAACTAGCTATGAATCACATAGAAAGTATGCCCGCTAGCAGCATGTGCCAGCAATCGCCCCATCTAGCTAGACTCGAAAGGAAATGATATAAAACATGCCATCGATCAACATGTGCCAGTGACAGCCCCACTAGCTTAGACTAAAATAAAACTAGATCCTAAACCTATGTGATCATAGTCAAACTACAAAGCAAATATCATATTCGATAAAATCAACACGTTTCGATGCATCAAAATTTAGTTCATGTTCAAGTAAGTTATTCATACTTGATCTAATATTTTAAAATTAAATTGTTAAGTAGATCACATATGATGTTTTATTTAACCATAGATGTAAATATGCATAAATGATATTTGTATTTTGAATTTCAAATATTTACATTAGTGTAGAGGCACTTACACAGGATCCAGAAATTTCTCTCAGCAAGATTGCACATGATCTTAAGGAATGAACTAAAATGTAAAATAAAATCCCACACTGAACTCCTTGTCCAAACAATGCACCCCGAGAGGCAGTGTCCGGCAACCTAAATAGGTCTAATTCTTGGTAATGACTGAATGAATCATGAAAAGAGAGTTAGATCAAGGCAAAAGTAGCATAACAAAGATGACAATAGTCGGATCCAGTGATACCCAGTTAAGGCCAAGGTGGAGAATGACACAATGGACAATTGCCAAGCTGTCCTGAGACCCTCTACTAGGGTCTACAAGGAAACAGTAGGGGACACTCCACTTGGGTCCATGGAACTATGTAGAGAGAGAGAAAAAGAGATGAGAGAGGAAAGATAAGGGGATGGCGATCTATTTTCTTCTCTTTTTGTGTCAAATAGAGGAGACGAAGAGCTTTATTGTGGCCTCCTCGAGAGAAAGTGATGCAGCATAAAGTGCAGCCAACAGATACTATGACCAACTAGACCATGCCAAGCATCGAAGGAGCTTGCGGATTCGCAAACGAAGATTGCAGTAAGCAAATATTTGAATTATTTCTATCCCGTAAGAGAGCATGGCGAGCAAACGGCATTCAGAAATTTTCAGCAGATTTTTTTATAAATTTTTCATTAGAGATGGTATTAAATTTTAGATAGACTTCCACATTTGTAATAGAATAATTCTAGTATGTTTTCTTATTGTTAAGTCCTATTTCCAATATAATTATGTATCAGGTTTACTGCCTGAATTAGGGTTAGGGTATCATGTCCTATAAATATGTGCATAATACATTATAAGAGCAGCCTTTGAGATATTAATAAAATTCTTTTCAGAAGAATTTCTTTCACCAAGTAAAAGATTCTTCAATCCATTTTTTTTTATTTGCTTGTTGATCTTCAAAGCATAATCTCGTCGATCAAATCGCCCCTTCTTCCTTTTCCGGCTGCATCAGAAAAAGAAAGGGGAGGGAAAAGGAGGTGGTGGTTCGGCAGCATCACGACCAAAGGTCCGACAATAGGTGGTGGGTGGTTGTTGACCGAAGGAAAAACAAAAAGAAAGAGGAAAAAGAGGTTCTAGCTCAGCATCAAGTCGAACCTCAACTGCTAACCGGTGACTAGGCTCCGGTGCCTAGTCACAACGCCCACTACTAAGGCTTGGCCAGGGCCGGCGGAAGTGCTATTGTCACCAAAAACAGAGGACTAACACCATCAATGGCAGAACAAGGAAGAGTTTTTTTTGGGCAATGAATTCTATAGGCTTCCAATGGAAACTAGGACACGGCGGCAGCTCTACTCAAGATTAGGTAATGAAGGAGAGTTAGGAGAGATGCAGGAGATGATACTGTGCTCTAGCAAGATTTGGTGATGATCTCAGCAAATAAGGGGTGGACGTAGTGATGAAATCCAAGAAATTGGAGAGAGAGAGATAGAGAGATTGTGGTGGTTCACCAAGGGTGGGGAGATTTTTATCCAGGCAGAGGCTAGGGGACAAGCTCAAGAAGAAGTCAGAAAAGGCCTCCTCTGACTCAAATAGGGCGCTGCCCTATCCTAGCGGGCCCATTTTGGCTCGTTTGGGCTGGTCAACGGACCTAGACACAGTGAGCTAGGCCGGCCCTCACATATGCTTCTGTTAGTACTAGACTGCCACATCATGATGCAAAGGAGCTTGAACATCAAACAATAATGGTGACCAACATGGACCATGATGAGAGATTTTGATGCCATAATGAACATGGCCTCAACAAATCGATCTTGCAATCAGCAAAATAGCATTGGAATCAACTACATTCTGCTTGAATAATGTGGACAAGACATTTGATGATGTTATGGAGTTTCTGAAGAACATAGGATAGGATATGTCACATCTTTCCACTTCATCTAATTAAGAAGATAATACCAATGTAAGCAGCAAGATGCACAGAGAAAGCAGCCTTCACATGTCCAAGGAACACATGCTATCAAATTCAATAGAAATATGATGATTTCAAAACTTGAAATCAGCTGTATGTTGATCATGACTTCCCAGTGATTCATCACTGCATAATTACACAAGGATAGTGTTAAATGTCCATATATTCTTAGGGAAGCAAGCATCAGAATAAGTTGTCAATGATTCATGATAATCCAACCAGAAAAAATTAGTACTCCTTCACTGATCTAATTTAGTTTCGAATTTCAACAATCCTTCCCTCCTATGTGTTTCAAATCTAGTGCTACTTTATATCAATTAAGATATTAGAAGTTTTGGGATTGTCGATTATGATGCACTAGAGCAACCATATAATGATATGATCACAAGGAACATATATGCAGTGCTTCACCACCATATTATGAAGATCCAACAATGGATTGGGCACATCACATTATACAAAAGATCTATCAAACAAGATGCACACAATGGAAGCATCTGATATAATTTAAAGTTTTAAATTTAGTCAACATTTTGAGTTTCAATCATTTTCCCTGCTTTAAAGTAAGCTTTGTATATTGCTATTTCCATGTGGACTTTGGAGCCTTATTTTAAAAGGATATCTACTAACTTTACTTTAAGCTTATGTTAGTTAGGAAAGTTCTAAAGTCACTAAGATTTTATTTCAGAAAGATTATTACAACATTCTAGGATGACTTATTTAGATTATACAATTTTGCTGTCTTTAGAAAATCTATTTGCTTATTTTCATATAACTGTATTAGGAAGAAAGTCTAAAGGTATCCCAATTAGATAAGTGGTCCTATTTTTGATTAATTCTTATGCATGAAGCAATATAGGGAGAAGAAGAGAGCATAATCAGCTTCGGCGATGAATAATCAATATTATTGTTGTTTTGTTCCTATCCATCTCTCTTCTTCATCTCTCTATAGGTTTGAGAAATTACTCCAAATCATGGAATGGTTTTCTTAGTGTAGACTTGTTCCCATATCTAATTTTCTGCATGGAAATATAAAATAAATTCAAACCCCATACAGAGTTTCAGACTTGAAATTATGTTCTGATCTCACCTTTCATAGGTTCAATCAGTGTCCGCCGAGCTGACCGAACCGGCGTACCGGTGGGCTCCAGTACCTGTTCGGCACCGGTGCCGAACTGGAACCACAAAAGAAAAAAAAGGCCGATTCCGCATGCGCGCATCCGTGTTTTAGCCACAGAGTGGCATTATGCCCGTGCGGCCCCACGTGGACTCGCCCTCGCATGCGGTGCTGCGTGGGCTCGCTGCCCCATGCGAGGAACCACGAAAAAACAGTGCGAGCGCAGGGAACCGCGCGGGAGCAAGGTTCCCTGTGCGTGGAATCGCGCGCGGGCACGAGCGATTCCCTGCTCGCGCCCGTGCGGGCGGGCTGCCCCACGCGCGGAAAGATTTTTTTTCTTTTCTTTTTTTTTTCTCCTTTCCTTCTTCCTCCTTCCCGAACTCTCTCCTCTCCTTTCTTCCCCTCTCCTCCTCTCTTCTCTCTTCCCCCCTTCTCCCGCGAGCAAGGAAGGAATCGTTGGGAGGGCCACGTGCGCATCGGGGTGCTCGGGAGGGGGTCGGCCCGAGGTGCATCGAACCATCTTCTTCTCTTCTTCTTCTTCTCCTCTTTCTCTTCTTCTTCCTCTTCTTCCTCTTCTTCCTTCCTCTTCTTTTCTCTTCTTTCTTCCTCTTTCTTTCTCTTCTCCTCTTTCTCTTCTTTCTTCTTCCCCGCTCGATTTCAGCTCCGAACCGTTTTTTATGTGGCTGTACCGTACCGATGGATGTCGGTACCGGTATGGAACGTACTAAACCGGCCGGTACGGGCCGGTTCAGCAGACCATGGGTTCAATGTTCCAGTTTGGATATATCTTAGCTAGTATCAGCAACCACCACTTAGATGATTGGATAGCATAGACTGTCACAAGTTCACTTTTATTGCTCTGCTGACTTTTACTGGTCTATGGAGTGTGCATGATTGTTGCCCACCACTTGAAAAGGGAATATAGCTAGATTGGATGAAGATTGACAAATAGTTTTGCACCATTTCTAAGCATGATCAGCGGAACGGTCCTGAACCGCTCGGTTCTAGGCATCCCGAGCCATACCGGCGGTGAACCAAGACGGTTCCGGCAACGAAAATGAGACTGGCGATGGAAGGGGAGGAAAAGGAAAAAGAAAAGGAGAGAGAATGGGAGAGAGAGGGAGAGGGAGAGGAAGGAAGAGAGAGGAAGGTGGAGGCCGGCCGGCGAAGGCCGGAGAGCCGCTGCGCAGAGAAGGTGGAGGCCAGAGAGCAGCTACATGGAGGAGGCGGAGGCCGAAAAGCCACTGCGCGGAGGAGGGGCTCTGCCTCCAGTCTCCTATTTCGTTCGAAACAGAGGCCCGGATGGGGCCCCTTTTATTTTTGTCATTTTTAAGTGAAAGTCGGTGAACTCATTGCCGACTTCACTTAAATGGTAATGAAGTTGCCGACTTTCACTTAAAAATCACAAAAATAAAAAGGCCCTCTCCGGGCCCATGTTTCGAACGAAATAAAGGACCGAAGGCGGAGCGTTCGAAACAAGGGACCGAAGGTGAAGCCCTAGCCTCTGCCTCCTCTGTGCGGCGACTCTCCGTTCCTCCGCTGGCTCTCCACCAGCCTCCCTCAACCTCCCCTTTCTCTCTCTTTTCTTTTCTTCCGTTCTTTCTCTCCCCCACCTCTTCTACTATGTCGGTATAGGCCCAGCACGGCACGGCGAGATCCTCTACCGACCTGTGCCGCTGGGCAACTGGTCTGGGGCTCAGTATAGCACAGTAGACACTGTTTCTAAGGTTTACAATAAGTACAAGCAAAGTATGCCATCTCGATACCAGGCCTCATACGGTGTCATCTTGTCACTATGTCGGTACGCCCGATACAGAGGCTACTTCGACCCCCAAGTGTCAGTACGCCTCTTGTACCATATACCGGTACCGAACTAGTATGGTACGATGCTCTCCGTATCGCCCGATTCTGTACTATATGGCATACCATGAGTATAAGAACATGGAGAAGGGCAACATTTTAAGCTATGAGTAACATTTGTACATTCAAACTTTTAAAAACAAATTCGGTGTAAAAAAAAATGAGGAAATAGGTGACCATTCTAATTAACTTCTTTTGAAAAAGAAAATAATGGAAAGACCCCAACTTGGTTTCCATTCAGTATGAATAAGAAGAAAAGAACTCAACAAATGAGGCCAAATAGCACTCAAAAAAATAAAATAAAATAAAATAAAATAATTGTTAGCACGTAACCAATAAACTTATAATACAACATTACAAGATTACAATCCTCATTTAACACCACAATAAAGATCTAGATGAATACAAGGAAGTTAATTCAAGATTCAACAATATCCAATAAAGAAAGCCATAAAGCAACTAAAACCTAGAGGCATCCGAACCCATCAAAAAACATGTGCCAATAAAGAATAGTTGAGATTACCTACAGAATGTGAAGATTCATTAATCATATGCAAATACAAGAAGGTATCAACCAATTCAAATTCATAGCATATAATATTAGGGTGATCAAGCTTCCCCTTCATCTAAAGAAGGATAAGCTCAAACCACCAACCCTAACTCCACCTCCCCACCCCCTTCAGAAATGCTACAACACTCTCTTTTTCTAAAAGATAAGGTCAAAAACATTAAGGCAGCTTTTGGTTTGCAATTAAAGTGGCATAATGCTTAGAATAAGTTCAATGCCTATCAAACAGCTTTTAGAAAAAAAAAGGAGAAGGGAATGCTTATGCTAGGCATAACTATTCTAAAGAAAGCTATCATATGCTAATCTTTTCATAAAGCCATCATATATGCTTGTCACCTCTTCTTATGGACAAAAACATCATCAAGCAGAAGCTATTCTAGAAATTGTAGCCAAACAAAAATAGGAATAACTTGTGGCATAACTACTCTAGTAGGCATAACAATTCCTAATCCACCTTATCCTATTCTCAAACTAAACATAGATGAGGGTTTTATACGTATGAGCCAAGTCAGAAGAGCAAGTTTTGCGTTAATCAATTCATGTGCATTTCAAGGGATGAGCAGGCATGTTTCAATATTTTCCAATACACTTCCCCCTAGGATGATCATAGAAAAGCCAAAGCCCCACAATTTTCTTTTTAGACTAGGATTAACAGGCCTCATCACTGCAATAAATAAATTACAACTGACCAAGCTATACGATCAATTCAAACTCTCCAGTTCCAGAACGACCGAACGTTCTCATAGGAACGATCTATTTTATTTGATTGATGGATCCAACACCCAATTTTAATGAATTAAACAAAAGAGTAAGGACTAGGATCCAACCAGCAAAAAACCTTTCAACCAAATAAGCTGCATTTGTCTCCATCCCCACACATTCATCAAGTAAAACCAGCAGATAATCTTCACCATGAAATGAGAAATTGAATGATGCCATGACAGGATCAGAATCAACATGACAAACTCACTGTCAGGACCACCGAGCTGGTTGACGGCATCGACGAAGCGGTCGTGAAGCTCGGCGGTCCACCGGAGCCGGGGCTTGGGGTCGTTTGTGAGCAGATGGGACGCATCCCGAAGGAGGTTGGCCCCGTCCAGCGATCCATTGAACTCCCCTCCTTTGTCATACATTTATCTCCCCTCTCTCTCTCTCTCACTTTGGGAAGAAGAGGAGAAGAGAAGAAGGGAAGCCGGACTGTCCTCCTTCCCTTCTCTTTGTCTGGAATTTGCATAGAAAAAACACAGGTGGGTTTGGTTTGGGTTTAGGGTTGGTACTTCTTTTTTTTTTTGGTGCAATAGGGTTGGTATTCGGTGAGGACCAGAGGACCATGGAAGCAGAATTGGGCTGGCATGTGAATGTTGTCTCCTCTCTTTTTTCTTTATTCTATTTTAGAGACGGTGCGGATGGTTTCTAGCACGTAAGCTAACCACCAGGGCATTGCGGTGATGGTATACCGTCTCCATTTTTTCAAAATGGCACGAGAAGCCAAGTAGGGGGGTACGGAGGGGAGTAGGGATTAGTGATTCGGTGAAGGGACAAAAGCAAACGGACAAACTGCACTAGACAGAGGAGTCCCTCCCGCGCCTACGGCACCACTAGTATCTCCTGGATCCAGCCAACCACCGTAGCTGTCGCCTTCAAAAAAAACTACTCTGGCCTACAAAACATGCCGTGCATAACTTAAAGCAGCACACGCCGCCCTCAGCTCCGCTCCCGAAACGGAGGTGTCAAAGATCTGGCACCCTCTAGTAACAACCACCCTATAATTCAGGCCTTGGATGACAAAGCCTACACCACCCCTCCTACCGCCATCAAGCACGCACCCATCGAAGTTGACCTTGAGGAAGCTCGAAGGTGGGGGAACCTAGGTGAAGAACACCGGTCGAGACGTTACACGAGCAGAAGTAGAACCCTATATGCCCCGAGCTATCAAGGGCCCATCCGATGGATCCACATGGATGATCTTCGCCGCCTAAACTTGAGCCCGCTCTACGATGAACCTGGGTGTAGGATTGCTCTCTCCAAAGATCCAGGCATTCCTAGCCAACATATATGATTAGCAATGTAAATCGCCACAACGGCCACCTGCCAAGTCTGAGGGGCTATAGCCAACCATATGAGCGCCTGCAATAAGGATCTTGAATGGCTCTGAACGTCCGACGGGATATCAACAAGCCCCAGACCCTCCTAGCATGCTCGCACTGAAATAGTGTGTGGTCCACGGTCTCATCCAACTGGCATCCAGGGCACTGAGGTTGGATGCCCAGTCCCCGCTCGCACAATACTGCTCTCGTCAGCAATTGGCTAAAAACCACTTTCTAGAGGAATAGGCCTACCCGGGGGCGGAGACCAAACCTCCAGATCCAAGTGCAGTCCAACTTTGGATGCTGCTTACTCTGAAGAATGCGATAGACGTCACCCACTCTGACTTTGTGGCTACCAAACAAGCACACCTTGGAATAAGCAACGACTTGACTCTCTCTACGAGGTGCTGCCCAAACAGGTAGCCGATCCGATCGGAATCCCACTTTGCCCCCCTTGGATGACGAAGATCACAAACAGTAGTTGATATCAAACAATCAAACCAAAGATTGGAGGATATCCTAGTAGCAAATGAATACCCTGATGTCTCTCTAGAAGATCTCCCTAGCTTGCCACCAGATAGAGAAATTGAATTTGCAATTAATTTAATTCCAATACCACACTAATCTCCAAAACCACCTATAAAATGCCTCCAGCTGAAATGAAAGAATTAAAGGAGTAGTTGAAAAATCTGCTTGATAAAAGTTTCATTCAACCTAGTGTTTCACCTTCGAGAGCTCCAGTATTGTTTGTAAAGAAGAAAGATAGTACTATGAGGTTATGTATTGATTGTCGGCAGATAAATAAAGTGACAGTAAAGAATAAGTATTCTCTACCAAGAATTGATGACATGTTTGATCAGTTAAATAGTGTTCAGGTATTCTCCAAAATTGATCTTCATTCTGGGTACCCACAATTAAAAATAGGGTGAAGGATATGCCTAAGACTGCTTTTTGTACGCACCCACACATTGTGGGCTAAACTTAGGCCTAATTCAGCCATCTTGGGCCCTGTTGGGCCATGCTCATTTGAGCCAAACTTGGGCCCAATTCAGTCATTTTAGGCCCTATTGGGCTATGCCCATTATGGGCCAAAATTTGGGCACAATTCTGTTATTTTGGGCCCAGTTGGGCCATGCCCTTTCACTACCAGAAAACACGCATATAGTGACGGAAATTTCCATCACTATACCATGTTTCCGGTCACTAATACGGAATTTGTGACCGGAGCTCCCGTCACTAAACCGTTACAAATCCAAAAATTAAATATTTAAGAAATTATGTATTTCTCGTCACTAACCAGTTATTGAGTTAGTGACGAAGGTAACTTGGTCACTGATTTTATCACAGAATTCGGTCACAAATTTGGTCACTGATCTGTCATAACCTTCAGTAACAAATTTAGTCGTCACAGACATGGTCACAAATTTTGTCACTAAATTTGTTATTAATTCCATCACTGATCTAGTAACAAGGTTACCGTCACTAATTTGTCATAACTCACTCAGCAAAATCAATTTTTAGTAACCAAAATTTTATCACTAAGTTTATGGCTGCTTGTCATAATACTTGGTAAACAATTCAGTAACCAAATTTAGTCACTGATCACATTCCAATAATCTGGTACATTTGGTACATTGATTGGCTCATAATAATAATAATAATAATAATAATATCATTAATAGCAAAGGCATTCAACATTACGCAAAAGTTTTTTAACATGTCATTCAAAATAGGCATCAACATGTCCTAAATCCATCAAAATCAAAGTACAAAAAGTATGTCATAACAGAGATTTCATTCCTCCTAGGAATGCAAAGACCTATCATCTAAGGAAAAAGCAATTATAATGAAGCATGATCAGCAGAACCAGAATCACCATTACCCCTCCGATCTGCATGCCTTGGTCCAAAGCCAATCTCTTCTCTCATCTTTTGAAGAACCTCCTCTTGCATTTTTTCTTTTAGTCCTCAAGAATACCTAGAAGGTCTTCATGCATGTACAGCTCTGGAGCTTGACTTGTAGAGGTAGAAGAGGATGATGATTGCCCAATAATTCCAGTGAGATCCTCCAGGGGACTAAAGCCATGGCTGAGGCGCCGGACATAAAATGGTGTCGTTCGTCAAAGGACCTAGCTCTCTTGAGGGCATCCTTGCTCAGGACAAAACCCTTGGCCAGCATGCTGCTCACCACATCCTCTGCCTTCCTCACTGCAGACTCAGTTGACGAGACGAGAGCTTCCCTTCCTTCTGCAGCACCAGAAAAAAAAGAATTAATATAAGTAGGTTGAAATTACAAAACTAGAACTGGAAAAACAAAACAAAACAAAAGAACCAACAATTACAAGCCTGATAATGTCACTAAATGGTTCCCAATCCCTAAGACAGTAATATATAAAAGGTCGTTATCTCTGACATGTTCCTTCTTGTTGAAACATAACATGCGAGCAAGACCTATAATCCCAAAAATGAAAGACACGGAAAAAATTTTGGTCCACCAGTTCAGAACTTTTGTTTTTGAAAATTATCACCACAACCTACTGGTACAATTATAAAGTAACACTCGAATGATGAAACGCTAATGAACATGGCCCACACGGCTTTGTTTTTTCATTTATTCTTTTTTGAAGGAGAAAACCACCACGTATACAAAATTAAAAGCAAAAAGTCACAATATGGCTTTCATGTCATGCAGAAATCTGAGAGCATAATCTGCAAAATATCAGGTCAGATTTACCTGTATCTCTTTGTAAGCTTCAGGAGGAAGCTGGTAATCCTCAACTGGCGTAATGCTGACACAAAGATCAGCTATAGTTGCTCCCTGCATCCATAAAGAACTGAAATGGTGCACCCAAAATCTTCCAGATTGTATATTAGAAAAACATGAAGGACATGAAGGTTATTTGTAAAATTTCTTTTCCTGAGATTGGAACATGTTAGCGAGTAATTTGCATTATTAAAATTTAACTCACTCAGAGAAGCATTGCTATGTCTGCTCCCTGTGACTCCTTGAAAGTGACATAAGCAATCTGAGACCTTTCAGATTCGCTGCCGAAGTGAAAACAACATGATTTTGATAATGATTTCCCACAAGAGAAATGCATAAGACATAATTAGAAGGACAATGACCTCCGCAATTCAATATATTGAATGTCCCCTGAGAAGGAAAAGAATTCCTTGATGTCCCTTTCTGATACAGCCAGGGAAATGTTGCTGACTTTCACTGTTCTTACCTGCAACAGGAGACAAGGACAATATTTCATGAACGCTGCAGTTATCCACCACGCAATTGATTTATCTCACAACCAATTTGATTTATCTCACAACCAATTAATTTAGCACACATTGAAGTGCACATGCCATGAATGGTTATGCCATAGGAATCCTATCAAAGGCGAATTATATGTGTCAGCGACACAAAAAGGTAAATTAAAAACTATTGAAAATGAGCTTTCTTGGGGAAAATAATTAAAACAGTGACAGGAAGTCATAGGGAACTGATAGATATAATGTTAGATCAAATACAAATTTCAGTAAAAAAGGACACAATATCCTTCTTACTAAAAGATCCTACTCGTTGGCGCCAATTTGAATAACCATGCTTTGTTGAGGAACAAGAGATGGATCTACATGGACTATCTAGCAGCAGTTAGCTAAGACATTATGCACTATTTTCACTAACATCAGTAAATTAGATTGTTAAAAAAAAAAAAATCTCTCACATCTGAAACATTGATAGTCCAATTTGATGTAACAGTCAACTGAGGATCCACTCTCATCCTCAAATAGCCCGGTCCAAAGGGACCTGCAATAACATGCTCCATTAGGTGCTTCTCATGGAAAGAAGGGGGAAAATTTTCAAGGCATGTTCCAGCTCTACCTGATCTAGATGACTAATTGAGCTGATCATCCATGCAAATTTTCAAGCTCATTTACGACAGAGAAATGAAATTTTGTAGTAGAAAGGATACTAAATACGTAAAGGTTCAATATGATTACAAGCACTTCCTCTATTGGATAAATAGTCAGATAGGGAAATGCACTATGAAATTTTCTTAGAGAAATGTTTCGCAGACGAAAATGAAGACGAGCCGGAGCTCGATCCCTCAGCCTCCTGGGAGCGGCGGAGGCCGTCTCAACCAAAAAAGAATATGAACTATAGCGCTAAACAAAAATCTCTGCTGTATATCCACAAATTGCAGCCTCCTGGAAGCGGCGGAGACCTTTTTCTTCAACCAAAAAATTACCCCATTACATCAAAAACCACAGAATCATCCAAATCTCTGCTGTATATCCACAAATCGCATCACAAGAAAAAAAACCCAATAAATTAAGCTTATGTTCCACCATTTTATATGAACCAGACACCAAAATCACCTAGAAAAAAAATATAAAAATAGTAACAAAGGGACAAGCATGGGTACCTCAAGCAATATTACAAGCATTTCATCAAAAATCCGAGGCGAAGAGATCTTATTAGAAAGACCGCCCTGATCTCGAGCATTTCACGAGAGATACAGAACGAAATCCCGCGATGTTGGCCTCGGACGTGAGCTCTCGAAGAGGGAATCCGTATTTGAGGAGACTCGAAGGAGATCAGGTAGCTCTCGTCGGCATAGGGAGGAGGAGATGGGGTTAGGAAATCCGGACGGTCATCCCTGCCGCGGACGGTCATCCCTGCCGTGGACGGCCTTCCGGTTAGGGATTTGTTGGATTTGGGTTGGGGGGGAGGAGGAGGGGTTAGGGATCGCCGGGGGGGGGTGTGGGTGTGGTGTGGGGGGGTTGAGGGGCGGCTGCAGGGGCTAGGGTTTAGGAGGATTAGAATTTTGGTGTTGGCGCCAGGCGGGCAGGCGAGTCGGGGGGGAATTAGAAATTAAGCGTGGCACACTTAGTTCATTTTAGATTTCCTCCTTTTATCTTTTTATCTTTTTTATTTATAATTACTCAAAAATATTATTTTTAATATTTTTGGAATTAGAAATTAAATTTGGTGACGGAAATTTTTGTCAATAATCCGTCACTATCAAAAATAATCTTTTAAAAATTTATAAACATTTGGGTTACGATTTTTGTGATGGGTGAATTTGTCACTGTCTCGTTGCAATTTCGGTTACCAGTTTTGTGACAGATATCCCGTCACTACGGTGGTCACTAAGTTTTGGCGCTCACCCTACCTGTGTATTTTGTGATCGGTCGGTTACTAATCTGTCACTAAGTTTACGCCACGGTAACCAAATTTCTGTCTGTCACTAATCCGTCATAAATAGTAACTAATAATGGGTCGTCACTAATTTTTCGTCACTATACGCATGTTTTCTAGTAGTGTTTGTGGGCCAAATTTGGGCCTTATTGGGCCATACCCATTATGGGCCGAGTTCCAGCCCTGTTCACCTTGTTGGGCTCTAGTTGTCCATGTGGGTCGAGCCAGTTCATTTAAGGCACAAAAAAAAGAAAAAAACCTAGCCTCTGACTCCTTTTATTTAATTGGGCTTAGAATTTTCCTTAGGGTCAACCCAAACCACTCGGACCGAGCTCAAGATCAGGATCAAACCAAACCCAAACTCGAGCTAAGATTCTCTCTCCTTCTTTTTCTCTCTCTAGACATGCTTGGAGATCCTAGTGTAAGCCCTATTCTTCTTGTTGCTCGGATCTAAGTTAACTCAGTTTATAGTCTTGAACCGCCCTGGTACTGGGCGGTAGACCGGCCATTACTTCAGCCCTAGCTAGATTTGACCACTTTTGATCTTTATCTAACTCATTGAATCCTCCTGGCTTGGACCAACCTAAACAGTCGAGCACTGTCACCCGACCAACCTAATTTGGGAACATGAGTCCATAGTGTTTAATTTTTGACTTCTAAAATTATGTTAAAAATTAATTATATTTTAATGATATTAAACAGGTGCACCTGATCTATTTGTTTGAAGTGAGATTTAAGAGAGAAGAGATAAGTAACTTAATGCTTCAAAGTGTATTTTCAAATTTTTGGTAAAATTAATAATTAGTTCATTAAATTTCGATATTTTGTTTTATACTTAGTAAAATGGGTCACACATATTAATAATCAGTTTAAAATTATGTATGTGTTATGAAATCTGAAAAATTTGACTAGGCAAGTTATCTATTTTGTATGTATGTATTCTCAACATAGATATGATCTGGCTTCGCTAATGGAGATTACTCGTTGGCTCTGTCGACTTGTAATCTATGAGGAATCGATTTCAACACCACACCACCAGTGATTAGAATAGTTCTATTTGGACATCGTACCATCGGTGATTAATAATAGTGGTGTTTGACACTTTGTGCGACCCAAGCCACTGGGTTATGTGGCAATAGCTTATTGATGTTGGGATCCTAGTATCAGTTTTTTTATGAAAATATTTAATAAATTTCAAAAAAAATATGGTTATTTATGATTTATTATTTAGTTATTATTTTGTATTTTAATTAAATATCTGACATGCTTTGACCCCACTCTGGGGTCTTATATTGCTTACTAGGCTAGTGTAGCTCATTATCATATTTCTCTATTTTTCAGATCCAGAGGCATGATCGCATGGGATTAGGGTGTACGCTAGATTCATGAAGATTCTTTGGTTATTGGCATTTTAGTTAGACTAGTTAGATTATTTGATTTATGTTAGCATATGTTATTTTGAAACTATTGTAAGAACTATTTAAATAAATTAATGCTTAAATAAATTTTAAGGATTTGTCATTGCTTTGATATGATCCATTGTCTTGCATGCCTGTACGGTCTGCCCTACAGGCATGTGGAGTCTATCGCACGTCGAGCTCAGGGCGTGACAATTATGGCACTAATTTTGATCGAGAAAAGACAAGATCTTGGATTGTGTATTACTTAAGTGGCAAAACTCTAACGTTGGCTTAGAGATGCCGAGTTTTGGTCTATGCACCTTTAAGTTTAAAAGGTCTAGATTTTTTCCTCAAATTTCGAGGATTATTTTTTTTAGGAGGGGGGGGGGGGGGGAATGTAAAATTCGGCCCAGAATGGGCTATTTTGGGCTGAAGTTGGCAGGCCCAATAAACATCAATGAGGAGAACAAATGAAAGAGAGGATTGCGATAGGATCGTGATCGTGATCCTCTGCTTCTTCTTAGCCCCTTCCGTTAAGCAGATAAACCCCAACAACCATGGCTACTGTGGATTCTGTGGGCTGATAAGTGCTAAATAACGCATGAATTAATATCTTATTCATAGCACTTATCATTATTTTAATTCACATATTTTGTAAATTCAACTAAAAAAAATGTGTTACCTTCATCATTGCATTTTAATAAATTATTTGGTAATTCGAGTTTGATTTAATTATTTTGGGTCGAATTCAACGTATGCAGGTCGGGTCAAACCCATCATCTGACACATAACCATGAAGCCTGATCACGCTAGAGCACACGGGGCAGCCATCTCGAATGACACATGCCAAAGTACATGGGATTTCAAAAGTAAGAAGAATCATGAACGCCTGGATGGCGGGATTACTTTGCAAACAAACATGCATCCAATCATGATCCAGCATTTCCACTTCTCCGTGATACAACCCATGCATCCCAGTTCGTTTTCTTATCCAGCATCTACAGCCAACTTCATGTTATCTTACACATCCAACCAACATTCCCCTGTTTCGGGATTAATTCCAGCATCTCAGCCACATCCAGCCAACGACGATTATCCCCAAATTTCCGGATCATATATCCCAACGTCCCATGCTCATCTCGAGTGTTCTTCCTCACATCCCGCTCAGACTAACTCCACGGACAAGCCTCCCCTGCTTCCTTCCCACAACCAATGCTCCACATCACAGCCGTAACCTCCTTCCAAACCAAATCCAGAGCCCGTCCCAGCCTCCCTCCGGATCATGTTCGTTACCAAACTTCATCCCAACTAGAGATGGGCACTGGGCCGGGCCGCCCACGGCACGGCACGAAGCGGGCCGTGCCTGGCACGGCCCGCCAGCTACAGTGCCGTGCCGTGCCTGGCACGGCCCATTTGATAGGGCCGTGCTGGGTCACAGGGTACTGGCCCGTGGGCCGTGCCTGGCACGGCCCGCTTCGGGCCTGGGCCGGCACGGCCCGGTCTAGGCCCGCGGGCCAAGCACGGCACGGCCCGCGGGCCAGCACGGCACGGCCCATAAGGGCCTGGGCCGGGCTGGCACGCGGGCCTGGCACGGTCCGGGCCTGGGCCCGGCTCGGCCCGATAAAAATTAATGCTTCATAAATTTTTTTAATAAATTAATAAATATTGAACACTAAGGATTTATGAATATAAAGCCACCTTAATGGTGGGGGGTTTGGCATAGACCCCTACCAGTTTATTAATTTAAATCAAAATGGTACATGAAGGGAGGTTTGGACCTTGGTCTGACCTCCAGAATACAATAAGAAAGGGCCGAGGTTTGGACCTTGGTCTGACCTCCAGAATACAATAAAAATGTACAATTATAAAAAATTAAGAAATCTTACTAATCATCAGTGATTCAGTGAATCAGTATTCACTCTTCAGTCTTCACTCTTCAGTCTTCAGTCTTCAGTCTTCAGTAGTGTTTATATCATCATCATCAGAGGATGTTGTATTATGTCCACCTTTATCTTGAAGTCTTGCCTCAGCATCCAGCCAATCCTTGAAGCAGAGAAGCATCTCCACCGTTTCGACCGTCATCCTACTTCTCTTTTCGTCAAGAACACGCCGACCTGCACTAAAAGCGGATTCCGATGCTACCGTGGACATCGGCACAGCTAAAATATCGCGTGCAATTGCAGACATAACAGGATATTGATTTCTAACACTCTTCCACCAAGATAATACATCTAGATTCTCTATTTGATTTTCATCATATGCAGACTGAAGATCATTTCGTAAATAAAATTCTAGTTCACTACTTAAAGATGAAGAAGATGAAGAGGAACTTGAAGCATGTGTGTGTCTTCTCTGTGCAATGAATGAAAAATAGATGACGAACGATAACTACTAGAAGGAGAAATAGAGGTTTGTATTTGTGTTCTAGATCCACGAATTTTTTCATCATATATAGCATAAATATCATAAAGAAGTTGTTTTACCTCATTTTTAGCAGATTCAGAATCTTGATTCATATTTTCAGAGTATGCATCAAGTAAAATTAGCACGCCATTTAATTTAACTCTAGGATCAAATACAGCAGCTAAGTTATGCATAGGACATATCTTGTCCCAATACTCATTCCATTTAGATTCCATTAGGTCAATAATAGGCATTAAAACATCATCATATCTATGTTCTGCAAATTTTTGACTAATTATATATGCTTGTTGTAAAAATGAACATGAAGTAGGGTAATAAATACCAGAAAGAACATTGGTAGCATTATAAAAACTAAGCAAAAAATCTTCCAAAATTTTTCCTTTATTCCAATCAGTTTCAGACAATGTAAAGCCTAATCCACGATCATTAATATATGCACTTAATAAGTTCTTATATGGGTATGCATCATGTATCATGCTATATGTGGAGTTCCAACGAGTAATTACATCAAGTTTAAATTTTTTAAAACGTTTACCATGATTTACGCATAATTCCTTAAATTCTTGAAGTCTTGATCTTGAAGCATGAATAAAAGAAACTGCATTTCTAATTTTTGAAATCACATCTTGAATCATGCCCATGCCAGCTTGAACAGAAAGATTTAAGATATGACATGCACATCTAATATGCAGTAAATTTCCATCTAATATGGGATGCAATGAGTCTTTTAATAATGCAACAGCAGAATTATTATTAGATGCATTATCAAAAGTAATAGACATAATTTTATCATTAATATTATATGAACATGCAGTTTGATAAATTATATTTGAAATTTGTTGGCCAGAATGTGGAAAATCAAAAGTACGAAAAGCAAGAATACGTTTATTTAATTGCCAATCATTATCAATATAATGAGCAGTAATGGCAATAAAACAATTACTACCTACAGATGCCGACCAAATATCAGAAGTTAATGAAATTTTTACATTTAAAGTAGAAAGTGTTTCAATTAAATTTTGTTTCATTGCTAAAAAGTTGGTCATAGCTACTCTTCTAAATGTACGCCTACTAGTTCTTTTGTAAGCAGGTTGTAGGTTTAATTGAACATATTCTTCAAAATTAAAAGATTCACATAAACTAAAAGGTAATTCATTCTTAACTATCCATTTTACAAGTGCTTTTCTTTGATTTTCATGATTATATGCAAAATTACCTACAAGTAATCCCCCTTGTATATTAAGGGTACTTTGAGTTTGAGCATGAGAATCATGCATCCTATGACTCTCTTGATGTCTTTTTAAATGCCCTGTTCCCCCACTACTACTACAACTATAAAGTTTGGCACATTTTTTACATTTAGCTTTCCAGACTCCCTCAACCATAACTCTATCAAATTCATTCCATACAGCACTAGTCCTCTTACGAGAAGAGGTTTGACCTTCACTCGGTTCACCAGTTCTAGAGGAACTAGGAACATAGGGTTGGGGATTAGTTTCTTCTCCCTCAGAAACAGGAGGAATGCCAAACTGACTTTCCTCAAAAGATGACATATCTATGATTAATTCAAAAAATAAAAACTAACCGCAAGGAGGAATTGAGTAGAGGGTCGGAGGGCAGAGGCAGAGCCGAGATTCCGAGCTTCCTCTTGTGCTCTCAACAGAAGCGACCTTCTCTTCTCAACAGGAACCTCCTCTTGTGTAGCACTTGAACAAACTAAAAATTAAATTGCTAAAAGAGCACTTTAGAAGAGAGAAATAATAGCAGTAGAGAAGGAAAGAATGAGAGGTTTGGTGTGGTGAGAATGAGGGAGGAATGGGCTATTTATAGAAGCCCAAAATTTTTTTCCCAAAATACCCCTCAATTCAGCTGTTATTGGACTGTTGGGAGGGGTAAAAGGGTTATTTTCACGAAAATAGCCGTTGAAAACGGCTATTTTCCTCCCCCCTCTCCAGACGGGCCGTGTCTGGCACGGCCCGTCTGGAGCCGTTACGGGCCGTGCCAGGCACGGCCCGTTTGAAGCCGTTGCGGGCCGTGCCACACGGCCCGTTATCGCCCGTGGCGTGCCGTGCCCGGCCCGGCCCACCAATAGAGGGGCCTGGGGCCGGGCCGGGCTGGTGTTCCGTGCTGGACGGGCCGTGCCAGGCACGGCCAGCTTCATAAGCGGGCCGTGTCAGGCACGGCCCGTTTAGTCCTTAGGCCCGATGGGCCTGGGCCGGGCCGGCCCGGCACGGCCCATTGCCCAACTCTAATCCCAACTTCATATCACCCTTCCCCAATCCGTGAACGCGATCCAGCACCCCACGTATCTCCCAGCTTCATCCCGTTCAAATCCGC
The DNA here is from genome assembly GCF_051530095.1 of Phoenix dactylifera. Lineage (NCBI taxonomy): Eukaryota > Viridiplantae > Streptophyta > Magnoliopsida > Arecales > Arecaceae > Phoenix > Phoenix dactylifera. Next base: position 30,757,068 of record NC_143193.1, on the reverse strand, counting down.
ATCCCCTGCATCCCAGATCCCATCGAATCAAGCCAACCTCCTTCGGATTCCTTCCATGTCCACGAACAAAGCCATCTCTTCCCCTATTTCGGAACCACTCCCAGCTATATCCAAAGCATCTTTATCCCATCTCCCAACCAACTCCAGCTCTCATCCTTTCCTCCCCTATTTTAGATTCAAAACAGAGCCAATCTCCCATGGATCATCATCTTCCAACCGTTCCCTCTTCCCACAAATGTCCCAGCTCATCTTCCCTTCCGTCCGCATGAACCCAGCAACCGTATTCATCCTCATCCTCCCGTATCTTCACCTCTATTCCTCCTAGCGAATCCCTTGCATCCTCTTCCCCTGTTCCGAAACAAAGGAAACAACCATCCGTGATTCAAGGCCCCTTCCGGATCAACTCTCGGCCATCCTGCTCCACGGACGAAGCTCACGCATATTCCCCTGCGTCCAGCTCTTATCCACGAGTTTCTCCCAACCGGGAACATCATCCCGTTCGGATTGGTCCCAAGCTTCACGGCATAGAACCAGATCCCAACTTCTTCCGCTAGATCACAGCGAGGATGAGCCTTCCGAACTCCCAGATTTCTTTCCAGCATCCCATGAATCTAGCTTACATTTTGTTGTGATCCATCTTCATCCAAGTTCATCCCAACATCCACGTTTGATCCCAGCTACATCCATTCGCAACAGCCATATCCACTGATCCCAAGATTCAACCGCATCCTCCCCTATTTCGAAACATCAACAATAGCAATGTTCCTCTCAGCCGTGAACACCAACTTCATCAACTTTATTCCTAGATCTTGCTGTTGTGATCTTTATCCACAAACCCAGCATCATCATCCTCTCAGTCGTGCACATCCATTCCAGGTTCAACTCCATCCATGGATGAGTTCTCTCCCCTGTTTCACATTCAAACCGTTCTTAACCATCCCTATCCCAAAGCAACTCCCAGCCGCATCCCAGCCGGATGAGCATCTCATGTTCATCTTCATCCCGTGAGCTCTTCCTCCCGTTCGCGATAACCTTCAACCACCCACGGGATAAGCTCCAATCCAGCTGCAGTTGCGTTCATTCCGGGATATGACCGAGTTCAATCCTCCGCACGCATCCAAGATCCTCTTCGCAGTGAAGAAGCGCCGATTCCTTCCATCACCCACGGATAAGTGCAGCTCAAATCAACCTCCGGATCCCCTATGAACAAAGTTTATCATCATCCGCGGAAGAGATAAAGCCTCCACGAGTTCATCATCCCATTCGAATCAGCACAGAGGAAGAGAGAGAGAGGATGCCGAGCTTATAAAAGGAGGAGACTTCCCTTCTTGGTGGAGCATCTCTTGGCTGGAGAAGCTTGGGTTCCCAGACCAAGTTCCCACAAAAATAAGAGGGAGAGGAGACTTTGGGTATTTTGGGAATGATTTCCCAAAGAAAAAAATAATGAAGTTCAAGAGGGAGAGGAAGCCGATGGGAGAAAAGAGGGAGAACCCAGTTGTGATGAAGGCCTTCTACATCGCTGCTGCTGTCGCCCACGACTCCATGGAAGGCTGATCTCCTCACTAAGGCTGGATGCAGCCCTAACAAAGGGCCAAGGGTTTTATATTTTAATTTTATATTCTTGGAGTTATATAAACCTTATTTTATTTTTAATGAATATTTTATTTCATCGCATATTTAATTTCTGTGATTTTAAATATGAAGTTTATACAACTGTTCTTCATGATCATTGAAGTAAAAATAAGATAGTTCATGCTTAAGGAAGATGCGATGTGCTGCCACCTTAGATTAGGATAGACATTTCATGCTAACTAAAGATGGATTATGCCTAAATTACTTTTGTGAAATTTTATTCGAATGCTTATTAGGCTTGTAGCCAATTTGCATGTTAATCCAAGAATAAATTAAAATACAAATAACCCTTGTTCCGATGTTAATGGTGAATTCCTTGCCCTAGGTTCCCCCAAACTGATATCATTTTAATTGCATTTTTTTATTAAATTCCTTAGTTTGATTTTTTCACAAACTCTTCCTTTTAAATATTTTTATTTTTTAAAAAATAACTGTACCTCAATCCCTGTGGATCGATACCCGTAATCACTATCCTACCAGACACGTGCTATTGCATGGTCTTTAAAATTGACTATCAATTTTTGGCACCGTTGCCGGGGATTGCTAGCATAGTTGTTTTTCTTTTCATAAATTTTTTTTTCAAAAAAATATATATAATAATAATAATATATATATATATCTAAAATAAAATAAAAATATTTTCTATTTTTGTTACTTTCCGTATCTCCTTTCTCTCTCTTACTAATTTTTGATTTTTCTTTTGGTATTATTTGATCAGGAATCGAAGAAGAAATTTGGGACGATCAAACTAAGGAATTTAATAAAAAAATGCAATTAAAATAGGACGAAGATCACCGAAAGATGCACCAATTTCGCTCTGTGGCTCAGTTGATGTCTAGGCAAACTTTATCCCAAGGGAGACAGTTCATCTGTTCGAGGCAAATGATTTTTAAGTGGGACCTTTGCAACGCATCGTGACCCCCCACTTACCTGGAAGCTTACCTGGTCAACTTAGTTCATTAGATCAGATTGGAGGCTTAGGTGCCCTCTTTAAACCAGTTAGGAGCTGTCTAGTGATTTTAGGGTAAACATAAGGAATTGATGTGTTTTACTTTTAATACATGCTTGACCGCACTTGACTGATTAGAAGAGTATTAGTGTATGCTAGGGCGTCGTTCCAGATCTCCTGAATTAGTACCTTTTGATTCTGAGATAGAGCGTTCTATTAGGACCCTTCGAGCTGAAATCCGCACCTATAGAACCATAGAATCTGCTCCACTTGTCGAGATGGCTGAAAAACAACCCAAACTCTTGAAGGAGTACTTTACTCCCACCATTTACACTTCTCCATCTTGCATTCGATTACCTGAAGTAGCTGTACAATATGAAATAAAGTCTAGTGTGATCCAAATGCTCCCATCTTTTTATGGGCTCACCAACGAAGACCCATATAAACACTTAGATGAATTCCTTGAAATCTGCACCACTGTCAAGATTCAGAACTTCACTGATGATGCTCTAAAATTTAGATTATTCCCCTTCTCCCTTAAAGATAGAGCCAAGCAATGGCTGAATTCTTTAGAAGCCGATTCGATTCGTTCCTGGGATCAAATGCAACAAGAATTCCTTAAAAAATACTTTTCTATAGGAAGAACGAACCAGTTTAGACGTGCCATCACAACCTTCTCCCAAACTGAGGGAGAAGAATTTCATGAAACCTGGGAGAGATTTCGGGACCTAATCCGAAAATGCCCGCATCATCAAATACCCAAGTGGCAATTAGTGCAATGCTTTTATGACGGGTTATCTAAACGAAACCGTCAGATGGTTGATGCTTCGTGTGAGGGAACTTTCATGCTTAAGAGTGAGCATGAGGCCTGGCAGATGTTTGAAAATCTTAATGAAAATTCTCTCCACCATGCCTCCTCTGCTCGTCAAGCACCCCCGAGTTCTCAAAGAAAAGGAACCATATATGAAGTTAGCCAGTCCATAGGTCTATCTGACAAAGTAGATGCACTATCCCGCAAGTTGGACCAGCTAATGTCTAAAGAACAGCTTCCAAACTTTCCCCAAGCACAAGTGTGTGCTCTCTGTTCTAGTCCGTCTCATACTGTTTTTGAGTGCCCTTCGGCAGCACAATTTCCTGAATTTGTGCAAGAACAAGTAAATGCTGCCCAAACGCAATCCCGACCCGGTAATGATCCATATTCTACTACATATAACCCGGGATGGCGGAATCATCCAAACTTTTCTTGGAAGCAGCAAGCATCGAATACTGCCCAACCTTACTTCCACAATTTTCAAAATCTTCAGAATTTTCAAACTCCATAAAATATTTATCCCTACCGTCCTTCGACTCAATTTCAACACACTCCTCCTCCACCCTATAGAAACACAGCCTTTGAGGAGAAAGTGTTGACCTCCCTTCAAGGTTTGGAAACCATTACACAATTGGTGCACTCTCACACGCAATCTATCGCCAAGCTAGAATCCCAAATGGGGCAACTAGCTAATGCACCGAACAAGCGAGAGGAAGGAAAGCTTCCAAGCCAACCAGTGAGTAATCCTAGGGGACAATACATAGCTCAAGAAAATCAACTAAATACAATTCATCATGAACAAGCCAATGCATTGACTATCCTAAGGAGTGGACGTGTAGTAGACAATAAGATTGGGGAGGATAGCAATAAGGAAGGTGAAGAAGAGGATAGAAATAAGTCAAATGAAAATCTAAAACCTTCTTCTTCTTCTTCAGCTAGTCCACCTTCTGCCAAAACTCACATCCCAAAGGCTCCCTTTCCTGAAGCTCTTAATTTACCCTCTCCCTTTGGCAAAAAGGGAACTTCACTAGAGGAGATGATGGAGGTTTTCAAACAAGTCAAAATCAACCTCCCGCTTCTTGATGCTATTAGACAAGTTCCCTCCTATGCCAAATTTCTCAAAGATCTTTGTACCCAAAAACGAAAATCTAGGACACATGTGCCTAAAAAGGTCTTCCTAACTGAGCAAGTGAGTTCTATTCTCCAACACAACACCCCTCCGAAATTCAAAGATCCTGGTGCTCCCACCATCTCCTGTGTCTTAGAAAATAATTTCATTGATCGAGCACTCTTAGATCTAGGAGCAAGTGTCAACCTTTTACCTTACTCAGTTTATGAGAAACTTGGGTTAGGTGAGTTAAAACCAACCTCGGTATTCCTTCAATTGGCTGATCGATCTGTAAAAACACCACGTGGGATAATTGAAGATGTTTTTGTCAAGATAGACAAATTCTATTTTTCAGTAGATTTCATCGTCCTTGATATGGAACATGAGTCTAATCCTAAGAAACAAATCCCCGTGATCTTTGGGCGCCCTTTTTTAGCAACAGCCAATGCGTGCATCAATTGTAGGATGGGGGTAATGAACATATCATTTGGAAACATGAAGGTAAAATTAAATGTGTTCAATACGACCGACCAACCCGCAAGAAAAGTTGAGGGCTCCTAATAGACAAAATGGATGATCTTGTAGAAGAAGCACTTCCCTATATTTTGGCAGATGATCCTCTGAAAACATGCTTGGCCCATTTTGACTTTGATATAGACAAGGCCATAGAAGCAGTCAACTTCTTGCCCGACAATCAGTTTTCCACAAATTTTCTTCCTTGGAGAACTCGGCATGAACCCGGTATGATTTGATAAGGATGCGCTGCATCTGGCTGAAGACGTTAAACTTAGCACTTGTTGGAAGGCAACCCAATTCTTGTAGGTTATTTTTATATATTTTCTTGTCGCATTTTTTTTTTATTTTCTTAACAGGATCCCTCATATTACTGATGCAATTACAGTAAAATGCTTCTATCCTCTATCTGCATCATATAAAAAAATATAAAATATAAAAAAATAAAAATAAAAATATAATATTCAAAAAAATTAAATAAAAAAATAATAACAAAAAAAATAATAAAAAAAAATATTAAAAAAATATTGAGGACAATGTCTAATCTAGGTTGGGGGTATAGGATTGGAATTTTTGAAGAAATTTTTCAAATTTTTGATTTGTGAATAAATTTTTCGAATATTTTTAAAAAAAAACTAATTTCTATGCTTTAGTGCTGAAATGATAAACATACAAAGTATATAAACTCTAAAAAAGCCCAATAACTAGTCAGGAGTAAGTCAATTTGAGTTCTTTTTATTAAAAGTTCTTTTAGTGAGTTGTAAGATAATTTTTACTTTGGAATTTCACAAGACACATGACGTGCACTTCTAAGGGTTAGGTTCAACATTATGTTATTAAGTCTAGTAGCAACCTTGAGTCTTGATGAATCATTCCTATCTAATTCACTATTATCCCATATTTATTTTAAAAAAAGTGAATTTAGTTAGGTACATCGAAAAGGGCTACCTATTGTCAAAGGTCAGCGGGCTTGTATGAGGAACCCGAGCATAGGTCCGTAGGGGAGTCTTGATGCCTAACACCTTATGCCATCTGGTGTGGGAGTGTTGACTAAATGCTCGCTATACGGAGGAATCATTACAAGAGTAAAAGTGCATAATTATTTATAAATACAAAAAAAAACAACGAAAGAGAAAATAATATTGATCTTGAAAAAGACGATAGTGTGAAAGCCGTCGTTGTAAAAATTCGAGTAAACTGGAATATTACAGATAAAGCCCATGAGGTATTGAAGTAAACATCCACAATTCTCGAAATCCTGCAAGATAGGATGATTTTGAATCAGTGATTAGGTCTTATCTGATCAATTCTTGGAAACTACTAGCTTTAGCAGTATTTTGGAGGATCTAAAGCCTTAGCTTGTGTACGGTCCAGATATCACCAAGCACCCAAGTATAAATAAATCTTACAACTCTCTAACGGAAACTTAATGATTTCAACTTAAGTTGCATACTGACCTAGGATTTGGGTTGACTTAGTAATTAAAACTTTGTGTGCTTTTGAAATTATTGGCACTTATGCATTTGTAATTAGATTTTATAAAACAATAAAATAAATTCTTTCGACAACAGTTTGTGGGTATCTGAGCCAAGGGTATTTTGTTAAAGGGTGGAGGTCTATTGGTTGCTCTGTGTATTTCTTGTGCTTTTATGAAGAAATTCTTTAGATACTTTTGTTGTTTGTTAGTTTTATATCCTAATCCGGCTTTATTGAAAACAACTCTTTGATTTGAAAGAATAAGATTTAGTTTTTCAGAACTTTGTGTAAATTTTTCAACAATTGGTTTGTACTTATGTACCTCGTTCTTAAGATTCAAATTTTCTTTAACTAGTTCTTCCTTATCCTGTTTAAGAGATTCAATATTTTGTGCAAGTGAGGTATTATTATTGAGTAGGGATTTTATTTTTAGATTTAATTCCTTAATTAGTGTTTTTGCCTTTTCATTTTCAATGCTAAGTTTTGAATTTTTGATTTCTAGGTCAATAGTGTTAATATTTTTAATGCTCTCTTTTTCAATTAATAGGTTCTCAATATCTTCCTTTAGTTTTTGATTGGAGACTTTTAATTCTTTATTCTTTGCTCCTAACATACTACAATCACCCATAAGTTCTTGAAAAGCTTCATACAATTCTTCTAAAGTAAAATTTATAGTTGGGTTTTGACATACCTCGTCGTCTTCGAACGCCATGAAGCATAAATTGGCGGTCTCTTCCTTCTCTTCCTCGGAGGATGATGTGTCACTATCATCCCATGTTGCCTTCAATGCCTTCTTCTTCTTCTTTCCAAAGTACTTCTTTTGTTGAGGGCATTCGGAACGAATGTGTCCCGGTCTCTTGCAATCATAGCATATGATTGGGTCTCTTTCTTTTTCTTTTTTCTTTTCCCAATCATTTCTCCCTCCAAACTTTTTCCTAGGAAAGGGTTTCTTTCTCCTCATGAATTTTTTAAACTTCCTAACTATCAAACCCAAGTCCTCGTCCTCACTTTCTTCCTCACTCTCACTACTTTCTTCTTCACACACACTCGAAGTAGCCTTGAGTGCAATTGTCTTCTTCTTTGGCAAATCATCTTCATGTTGCTTCATCGTGAGCTCATGCGTCATTAATGAGCCCAAAAGTTGTTCTACCCCAAGGTGTTGAGGTCTTTGGCTTCTACGATCGCCGTGACCTTTGCTTCCCATGCTTTTGGCAAAGACCTGAGAATTTTACTCACAAGTTCCGGGTTAGTATAAGATTTACCCAAACTTTTTAGACCATTAATTATATCGGTAAAGCGTGTAAACATGCATGTGATGGTTTCATTGGGTTCCATCTTAAACAACTCATATTTGTGAACTAGAATGTTCACTTTGGACTCCTTGACTTGATTTGTACCCTCGTGGGTAACTTCAAGCCTATCCCATATTTCCTTAGCGGAACTACATGTGGAGACTCTATTAAACTCATTTGCATCTAAAGAACAAAATAATGAGTTCATGGCTCTAGAATTGAGTTGAGCCATCCTATCATCATTCTCATCCCAATCCTCTTCAGGTTTGGGAACTCGAATGTCATTAACCATGTGTGATGGTTCTTGTGGTCCCTTGACTATAACCCTCCACAAGGCATAGTCTTGTGCTTGAATGAAGATTCTCATTCTAGTCTTCCAATAGGTATAATTTATCCCATTGAAGAGTGGAGGTCTATTGGTTGCTTGCCCCTCGGCAGGAACATTGTTAAAGGGTGTTGCCATCTAGATCTTTGGCTAAGACGGTTAGGTCTTTCAAGAAATACACAGAGCACCCGCTCTGATACTACTTGTTGCCCAGAGATGGTCACCCAAGAGGGGGGTGAATTGGGTGTTTTAAAAAACTTTTTGACTATCTAAAAGTAAAACACACAAATATAAGAGCTAAAGCAAGAATAAAGCAATGAAGACAACCAATCGCAAACACAGGCTTTTATAGTGGTTCGGAGCCTCCACTGCTCCTACATCTACTCCCCAAAGCACCTTTGGAAATTTCCACTATAATCCACGATTACAGTACGGTAGTTTTGCGAGTTCACTACCCAACTCGTTGTTTTACACCGGGCTCACAACAAACCCTAAAACCCCCAATTTAACCTAGGCTTGGGACGCCTTTTCCTTGTTTCAAGTCCCTTGACTGGAACAAGCACAATGTTAAAAGAGTTTTACAAACAATTGGAAAGCTCTAAATAAGCAAATATGACAATGATAAACAATAGAACCCGGAAGAATCCTTTTGCCGTTGGAAGCGTGGGAATGGTGATTCTTCCGATGTGGATCGCGTAGGTTTGAGTGTGAGCTTTGAATGCACGAGCGGAAGAGAGTAGTTGAGCTTGAAATTACTTGGGAAGCTTGAAAGCACTTGATTTCTTCACTTGAATGCACTAACTCCCTTGAACCTCTTTTTCTTTCTTCTCTCTTGAATGATTTTGCTTTGGGTTGGTGAAGAGTTGTTTAGAAGCACTTAAGAGGTCCCTTTTATAGCCCAAAAAGCAAATATAGCCGTTAGAGATAAAGTGAAGGAGATTTGAAATTCAAACCAAACCTGAAAAGTTGTCAGTCGCGTCCCAGGCGTTCCGGGGACGTCTCCGCTTCAACGAGAGACGTCTCGGCTACAAGATTTTACTTTTTACGTTGTCTGGGGACGACTCGGCTCTTTACGGGGATGACTCTGGAATTGTACCGTTTGAATCCTTGCCTTTCTGATTTGCTGAGAGGGTCGTCTCTGCACTTTACGGGGATGTCTCGGCTTGTTTGCACTTTTTGAATGGGGACGACTCCGCTCCCTCGGGGACGACTCCGCTTCTTTATCTCAGAAAAACATGTCTTCTGGAATTCCCTGAGAGAGTCGACTCCGCTCCCTCAGGGACGACTCCGCTTCTTTATCTCAAAAAAACATGTCTTCTGGAATTCCCTGAGAGAGTCGACTCCGCTCTTTCAGGGGACGTCTCCGCTGCCTTATCACCGAAAAAATCATTCTCTGAAAAATCCTGAGAGAGCCGTCTCCGCTATCTAGGGGACGACTCCGGAGATCTGCTTTTTACTTGCGGGGACGACTCCGCGTATGGTGGGGACGTCTCGCGCATGTCTCTTGAAAACTGCCTTTCTGCCGCCACTGAGAGAGTCGACTCCGCTACTGAGAGAGTCGACTCCGCTATCGCGGGGACGACTCGGCAGGTGCCGGGGACGTCTCCAGACGTGCCAGTTCTTCCTGTTTGTGCCAGAGACGTCTCTGAGACTATCAGGAGACGTCTCGGCTGTCCCTGAACTTTTTCTTTCATCTCAAAAAATTCTTCAATAAATTCATAAAAATTATGGGAACTTGCCTAGACATTTCTTAACAATATTCTTAATAAAACATATGAATTTCTCAATTAAATTGTTAAGATAAATGGAATTATACTCTAGTGTTTTGTATTCATCAAAATCCATTAGGGGGTCAACATATATTATGTACTATGTTATGAAATATGAAAAATGTGACTGGGCAAATTATGAAAAATTTATTGTATATGCATATATCTCAGCATAGCTATGATATAGCCCTGCTAATAGAGATTATTCGTTGGCCCTATCGACTTGTAATCTGAGAAACTGTTTTCAACATTGCACCACTAATGATTAGAATAGTGGTATTTGGACACCATACCACCGGTGGTTAAGAATAGTAGTGTTTGGCACTTTGTGTATTCTAACTCATACCATTGGGTTATGTGGCCATAGCTTGATGTTGGATTTCTAGCATCAGTTTATGAAAGTAAAGAAAAAATTTAAAAGAGAAATATATATTATTCAAGAATTGATTTATTTTTCAGTCAATATTTTGTTCTTTAACTAATTATTTGGCATGCTTAGACCTTACTTTGGGGTATTATGTTGCTTACTGGGCTAGTGTAGCTCATTAATATACTTCCTCTATTTTTTTTAGATCTAGATGCATAATTTCTTGGGGCTTGGGGAGTATACTAGATCTTCTGAAAATATTTTTAGTTATTAGAGTTCTAGTCATACTATTTAGACTCGTTAGAATATTTTATTTGATTTATGTTAATAGTTACCATATGTTGACTTATGTCACTTTGGAGCTATTGTAAGAATTATATGAATAAGTTTTTGATTAAATAAATTTTTAAGAATTATTACTGATTTGATATGATCTGTAGCCTTGTATGCGTGTATAGTCCGCCATATAGGGATGCAACGTCTATTACGCACTGGGTTGATGCGATCCGATAGAATTTGATCCGTATCTCAAGATTCTTGACTCTTCTTGATTTCTGAAAGGGTGGTTCCGACCTGATTGCAGACATAATTTCCGAAGATCCGTCCGTCAGATCGATCTCAATTTTGGATATGTTGTAGATCTCCGCGTTAGCTTTCCAGCGGTAGTTCGTGGGTCTAGAGAGGACATCAGGATCTTGAGATATCAGCCTCCGACTGATGACTGCGTAGGGGAGGACGAGCTGATAATCCGACGGGATGGAGTTGTTTATAGAGGCTGGAAGGGATCAAGGAAGAGAGGAAGAAGAGGGAGAAGGTGGCTGGCCTCTCGGGACAGAGGTGGTGCAGCCGGATGAAGGAGGGGGCGGCGGCCTTGGACGGCGGCCTAGGGAGAGGGGGAAGGCGTCGCAAGAAGAGAAGAGAGCTAGGGCAAAAGCCTTTCAATTAATTTTTGCATGCTGAAATAGGTGCTCACCACATCTATTTATAGGTGGCTACCTGACCCCTTAACTTGACTTGATCTAATTGAATTCAAGAAACAACTAAACCCAAAGCGACTCTAATAAAGGCCAAGTCGGCTAGCCCGAGCAAGGCTATGCTGAAATAAAATTAACATCAAGGACTCAAAAGCAAAAATAACCAAATGATTAAGTCCGAGGCGGTCTATTGGATCCAACCGCATCACTCCACCACGCTTCCCTTAACCTTGTCCTCAAGGTCGGAAGTCAGGGAAACGATCAAGTATCTCAGTCTCAAACTCCCATGTGGCCTGGTCTGCTGCTCTCCCCAGCCACTCCACTAGTATCTGGGTTTCCAGTCGTCCTTCTACTCGTATTCTGCGCTTCGCCAGCACTCGAACCGGCTCCACTACCTCGTCCTCCGGTGGCTCATGTATGATTGGGCCGACAGATGTCTTGGGTCCAAGCCGGGCCCTCAGAAGCGACACGTGGAATACCAGATGAACTCTCGATATAGTCGGCAAGTCCAAGCGATACGCCACGGGTCCAATGCGCTCCAATATCTGAAAGGGCCCGTAGAAGCGATGAGAGAGCTTCTGGTTCGCCATAGGCCGCAATGTCAACTGTCGATAAGGCTGCACGTTGACGTATACCCAGTCGCCCACCTCGTATACTGGATCTCTGTGCTTCCGATCATGCAGCTGCTTCATCCTGTTCTGTGCAGTCGTTATGTAGAACTTTAACCGCCGTAAGGTAGCATCGCGGTCTAAGAGCTCAAAATCTGCCTCTGTCCGGTCCGCATGTGACAGTGGATCATAAACTCACAGCGTCGGTGGTACTCGTCCATACACCGCCTCAAAGGGTGTCATCCCTGTGGCTGAGTGGAAAGCGGTGTTGTACGAATACTCGGCCCAAGGTAAATAAGAAAGCCACTCTCGGGGCCGATCACCAATCATACAGCGCAAGTACTGCTCGATGCAGCAGTTTACCACCTCCGTCTGCCCATCGGTCTGAGGGTGGTAAGCCGAGCTCATGGCAAGCTTCGTCCCTTGCTGTTTGAAGTAAGCCTGCCAGAATGCGCTAACAAAAATGTGGTCACGATCAGAAACAATAGTCCGAGGCATACCATGTAATCGAGCAATGTCCCGTATGTAGTGTTAGATGTATGCCCTAGAAGCCAATCTGGCTGACACATTATTAATTCTGGGGACATAATTTTGTACTTGACTATTTATTATTGAATAAATAAAAGGCATCTTCTCATTCATATTGTTTATGTGTCTATGAATCGTCCAAGGAATTAATAAGATGATGATACATATTCTCAAGAGTTGAGAATTTGAGTCATGTATCATTGGTGATTAATTTCTAAATGCTCCTGATCAATGGATCATCACGAGGATGGTGATCGATCCGATCAGTGCACAGATCACTTTTCTTCTGGATGGACGAGACTTGAGTCCACAGTGTAGGGACACTGAAGTGATAGTGCAGGTGCTTGTTAGAGAACAAGGGTACTGAGCGTGATCAAGACAAGAAGTCACTTGGATGTCTATCCACTCGTTAGTGACTTGCTTGATGTTGCAGTAGTGTGACTGGTCCTTTGACCTGCGGTGCTTCGGCTACTCACAGTGAGGTTATTGTAGTTTGACTGCACACATACATGGTCTCTAGCCATATGGGTCCATGCAGTGTAGATTGGCTGCAGTAGGTTCACTGTAGGAGTAGGGTATGCACCTATAAGGAATCTATCGACCTTGATAGGAGAGGAGTGATCCTATGTGATTTGTTAGACTGAGTTCTAAGACCTTGGCCAGGGCAGTGATATAAAGTGGAAAAAGAGTTTTCCACTATCGAACTCAAGTCGAATAAATCTTGACATATGACAGACGATGGGGTTTGACGAGTTGTCCATGACCTCCGTCCTGTAGGGATCCACGATAGTAGGATTGTATCACACGTTAACTGCACCTAGAGGTTCATCATTCCATTCTGCTGGGTAGCCACTACATGCTGCTAGGTGTCACTGGTGGATGGTGGGACTCATAGGGATTATCTTGATGATCGATAAACCCTAATGAGTAGAGTTGAAATCGTTCCAACCCATTGAAAGGAGTTTTCAATGATATAGTGATAGAGATCACAATATATCTCACTACCAGTCAGAATAGAACCTATGGGGTCACACACAATAGAAGTATTGACCGATCCGATGGTTGAAATCGTGATTAGGAATCACAAGAAATCAATTTGATTGATAAGAAGTTGAAGAAGGAACAAAGGGAATTAATTAATTGGACTTAAACACAAATCCTACTTCGGGTAGGATTCCTAGAGTCCTAATTAGATTAGGACTGGGAATCCTAGTTGGAGTAGGACTGGGATTCCTACTTGGAATAGGATTCCTCAATCCTAATGAGATTAGGAGTTTTGAATCAAAATTGGATTCCTACTTGGAGTAGGATTCCTAGAAATCCTAATTGGATTAGGACTTTGGATTCAAATTAGAGTCCTAATTGGATAGGACTAGAATTAAACAAATCCTAATTGGATTAGGATTCCTTAAGTCTAAATTAATTAATAATCTAATGAATCAACATGACTCCTAATTGGATTAGGATTGAAGAGTTCAATTGAGTCATGGTTCATTCAAGTCCTAATTGGATTAGGACTAGCATAGATTGAACCCAATTTGGCTAATCCTAATTGGATTGGGATCAAACCAAAAGAGAGGCACCCAATCCTCTTTAGAAGAGGATTAGGGCATCACAAGAAGGAGGGATCACGCCCCTCCTCCTCTCCTTGTGTGCGGCATGAAGAAGGGCCGGCGCCCTCCCTCTTTGGAAAATCATCTAGGGCTCCTACTTTGGAGGAGCCCTTGATGCTTATAAAAAGGACCATGAGGCCGACGCCCTAGAGCATTGGAATCCTCTTCCTCTTGTGCCGTGGCCACCCTCTTCCTCTCTTAGTTGCAGCCGCAAGCAAGGGTAGAAGCTCTCCAAGTGTTGGCGGCCTCCTCCCCTTCCCTTCCTTCATCCAGCGCAAGCAACAGAAGAAGGCTGCGTAGGGGCTCATCTTCTTCCTCTTCTTCCTTCTTCTTCTTCCTCCTCTCAAGCACTTTCAAGAGTTGAAAGAAAGAGAGGAGATCAGCCATCAAAGCTATCTCTGCAAGGGAGCTAGCACCCCGGTGAGATAGAGAGCTTGGATCGGATCCTACTTCGTGTGGATACCCGTAGAGGCCGGACGTTTGAACGGCTTCAAGCGACCCCTCTTCCAAAACCACGAATTCAGATTTGCGGTGATCATCTACCCGCGCAAGGTGAAGATTTGATCTTCCTATTAGTTTTAAAAGTTTTAATTCTTACTTAATTACGAAAGGTCTCGAAACAACGTTCATGCGATGAACGTCGATCCCGCACATGCCCCCTTTCCGCTGCCATCTGATTTATTTTTGAAATATCAGCGGCATGGGCGGGTTCCCAACAGTGGTATCAGAGCCTAGGCTTCGTAGATTAAGGTAAGAATTAAATATCTAAAGGCTTATTAGATCTGAAAATTGATTGATCATGCATGCTGAAAAATTCTGCATGCAGATTTTTCAGGGGTGCTGATTTTTTATATGCTGATTTTTATGTGATAAAAAGATGATTCTAATTGCATTGTTAATGGGATTACAAAGTTTAGAATCATGATTAGCATGATCAGCGACCTATGTCATGATATAATCAGTTATTTTTCAGATCTGAAAATTATAATTGTTGCATACGGTGATGATCATAGGATTCAACCCCTTTTGGTATCAAATGTAATGACCTGCGATGTGATCTGCGATGTCATGTAATTTTTCAGATGCTTGCATGCATCTTATTTGATGTTTTGAGAGGCCTGCGTGCCTCCTAAAAGGAGATGTAATTTATTTTTATTTTTATTTTACATCTGGTTGTATTTCTGTGATGTGATGTACATCAACGATCAAGCTGAAGCAAAAGCATGAGATGAAAGGTGATCCAAGCGGTTGATGGCGATGGGATCAAGGGTTGATCAAGGATCGAATCAAGGAGGCTTGGAACCAATTCAAGAGTTGAAGACCACTTGATCGATTGATGTGCATGTGCTTGTAATACGACCTAATTAGAATCCATGATCATCACCTAGTTAAAGTTTAGCTTTAATTTGATGCTGCGATTATAACTGCCTGTGATGTACCGTTTGCATGTGATGTGAATGCGAGTCGGGTAGATAGATTTACATGTGATGTAGCAAACCCAATTGAGACCTAAATCAAAACCTCCTCAATCAAGTCGAGAGTGAACCGACATGAGCAAGTCATATTAGATTAATTGATCTAATTGGTGTCTAGGAAAGCATGAAAGGTGGTTACTTAATTAGGACCTTACTCTCTGAGTAAGGGGAGCCTCCCACCTGCTTACCTGGCCAATTGTTCGATTACCTCTTATGAAGGGCTCAAGTTGCAAACACTAAGACCTGATTAACCAATATTAAGTCAATAGGTCTTCCACTGTAGTAGAGCTGCTAAGGCCTTTCTGATGTTGATTTGTCTCGGCTGGACACAGTGGTCAAGTTGCATCGGGGGGCTGGACCTCTCTATAGACATGAGATGTTGTAGGATAAAGGTGGGGTTGGGCACCAATAACTGTTAGGTGAGGACCCAATGACGACTTTATTCCTACGGTTATACGGTGGGTCTGACTTAACTAAGAAATGGGACCAATAACTGTTAGGTGAGGTCTTCATGGCTTAGAGACCAAGTTGTACTGCAACATGCTTGAGAAGCATTGTACAAGAGTTGTACACTCATCCATCTATGTGTCACCAATAACTGTTAGGTGAGGTGGCATGTAAATCGGTGGGATCGCAGTACCCACTAGAAACCCTAGTCGTGTGGGATTTCCGTTTTCCTACCAGGGGAGTGTGAGGGATTCGAGAAAATAGTGGGAGTTACATTTGTTCTAAAAGACCTTAGAACAGATTAGGATCAAGTACAAAAGTCTAACTAGAATCTTTACTCTCTGCAGATACAATGTCGGCTTCAAACCCTCTGACCCGTATTCTTGAGACCAACCGACTGACCGGAACCAATTACAAAGACTGGCTTAGAAATCTCAAAATAGTTTTGGACTGTGAGAAGATAGGCTACATACTCGATTCAGATATCCCCACACTACCAGCACGTCCCACAGATGTTCAGCGTGAGTTGCATAAAAAGTGGTTGGATGATGATATTAGAGTAAAATGCTATATGATGGCATCCATGTCTAATGAACTCCAATGCCAGCATGAAAGTATGAAGACTGCTAGGGAAATACTGGCACACCTGCAAGAGTTGTATGGTGAGCAAAGTCGCACAGCTCGTTTTGAAGTGTCCAAGAGGCTTTTCAAAGCGAAGATGCGCGAAGGGCAGTCTGTCCATGATCACGGTCTGACCATGATCAAGGACCTAGAGGAGCTTGAGAAGCTCGGTATGGACATGCATAAGGAATTACAAGTGGATTTGATCCTACACTCACTTCCTGATTCATTTGGTCAGTTTATAGTAAACTACCACATGAATAAAATTGAATGCACTAAGACTGAACTAATCAACATGTTGGTAACTGCTGAGGGAGCCTTGAAAGGTTCAAGGGGCAATGTCCTTGCTGCTGAGTTGACTTCTGGTTCCAAGAGAAAGTCTACTTGGAAGAAAAAGAAGCCTGCTAAGAAGCAGAGGAAAGACAAGAAGCCAAAGAAGGAAGTTCAAAAGAAAAAGGCTAACGACAAAGGAAAATGTTTCCACTGCAATGTCGAAGGCCACTGGAAAAGGAACTGTCCTTCATACCTCGAGAGCCTGAAGAACAAGAAAGGTGACACACCTTCAGAAGGTATAGACTTGCTCATAATTGAAACTAATCTAACGGTTTCTTCTACTTCTAGTTGGGTTATAGATTCTGGTTCTAGTGCTCATTTGTGCACTACCATGCAGGGTCTAAAGGAAAGTAGAAGGCTGGCGGAAGGTGCGGTAACCCTTCGGATTGGCAACGGGGCAAAAGTTGCTGCTGTGGCTGTGGGCACCTACCATCTGCGACTACCGTCTGGATTTAGTTTATTACTTAGAGACTGCTATTATATACCTGCTGCTAGCAGAAATTTGATTTCTGTTTCATGTCTAGCACAGGAAGGTCATGTTTTTACATTTGACAAAGACTGCTGTTCTATTTATTTAAGAAATAAAATAGTCGCACGTGGTTTCATGATTGACAGTCTCTATCATTTACATATGGATGTATCTGTGAATGTTACCGAGCAAGAAGTGAGTGCCAAAGGATCCAAAAGATCCAGAGATGAGATAAACCAAAGATATTTGTGGCACCTCAGGCTTGGCCATATTGGAGAGGACAGAATGAACAAAATGGATAAAGATGGGCTTTTAGGCTCATTGACTTCCGAGTCATATCCAGTTTGCGAGTCCTGTCTTCAAGGAAAAATGGCTAGACTGCCCTTTGTAGGACATGGGGAGAGGACCACTGAAATACTTACCCTAGTACATACAGATGTATGTGGCCCATTCGATGTGCTAGCCATGGGACGTTATTCTTACTTCATTACCTTTATCGATGATTATTCACGGTATGGGTATGTGTATCTTATGAGACACAAGTCTGAATCTTTTGAAAAGTTCAAAGAGTTCAAGAATGAAGTAGAAAAACAAACTGGAAAACCTCTTAAGGCTCTTCGATCAGATCGAGGAGGAGAATACCTTAGTGGGGAATTCCGGGACTATCTCAAAGAAAACGGCATAGTCTCACAATGGACACCTCCGGGTACACCTCAACTCAACGGGGTGTCAGAAAGGAGGAATCGAACCCTATTGGATATGGTCAGGTCCATGATGAGCTTCACTGATTTACCTATGTTCCTTTGGGGAGATGCCTTACTCACAGCGATTTATTTGTTGAATAGAGTTCCCTCTAAATCCGTTCCTACCACACCGTATGAGATATGGCATGGTAAGAAACCAAGTCTTGGTCATCTCAAGATTTGGGGATGTCCGGCCCACGTCAAGCGACTACAGGCGGACAAACTAGAGGCTAGGACCATAAGTGCTCGTTTTATAGGATATCCTAAAGAGTCATTAGGATACAATTTTTACGTCTCAGAGGATCACAATGTGTTTGTGAGCCGTCATGCCATCTTCTTGGAAAATCAGTTTATCCTTGATAGAGGCAGTGGGAGGAAAATTGAGCTTGAAGAGAAAGTCTCTGAAAAGCAACGAGTCATGGATCCTATTGAACCCATTCATACAGAGCCAGTACACGATGTCCCTCGACCACCTCGTAGATCTAGTAGGGTCTCCCATCCTCCCGATAGATACTTAGGTATACTAGAAGAGGATACCGAGGAAATGTTCCTAGTGGGAGATAGGGATCACATACAGGATCCCAAAACCTACAACGAGGCGATATCTGATATCGATTCCGAGAAATTGCTGGAAGCAATGAAGTCAGAGTTAGACTCCATGCGTTCCAACCAAGTCTGGACCTTAGTAGACCCACCAGAAGGTATTGTACCTATTGGATGCAAATGGATCTACAAGAGGAAGATAGGTTCGGATGGAGAGGTAGAGACCTATAAGGCAAGGCTTGTGGCGAAAGGGTATAGTCAGCGCGAAGGCATTGACTATCAGGAGACCTTTTCACCTGTAGCCATGCTAAAATCCATCCGAACATTGCTTGCCATTGCAGCATTTCATGATTATGAAATCTGGCAGATGGATATGAAAACTGCTTTCCTGAATGGATATCTTGATGAAGATATCTATATGGAACAGCCTTTGGGTTTCACTTCCAGTGATGGAGATCACAAGGTCTGCAAGCTGCAAAGGTCCATCTATGGACTAAAGCAAGCATCTCGGAGTTGGAACACTCGTTTTGATAAGGCAATCAAAACGTTTGATTTCATCAAAAACGAAGAGGAACCGTGTGTTTACAAAAAGGTTAGTGGGAGTGCTGTCGTTTTTCTCGTATTGTACGTAGATGACATTCTCCTGATTGGGAATGATATTCCCATGCTAACCTCGGTCAAGGTCTGGTTGTCAAAAGAATTCTCCATGAAAGACCTTGGAGAAGCATCCTATATTTTGGGAATAAAGGTCTATAGAGATAGATCTAAAAGGATGCTTGGCCTATCACAGAAGATGTACATAGAGGAGGTGCTGAAGAGGTTCAGCATGGAAAACTCCAAGAGGGGTCTCTTACCCCTAAGGCATGGAATTCATCTCTCCAAGAAGATGTGCCCCAACACATCTGAAGAGATTCAACGCATGAGCAAGATTCCCTATGCATCGGCAATAGGAAGCCTCATGTATGCCATGCTGTGTACACGACCTGATATAGCTCTTGCTGTGAGTGTCACAAGCAGATATCAGTCGAATCCAGGTGAAGAACACTGGACAGCTGTGAAGAATATTCTTAAGTACTTGAGAAGAACTAAAGATTTATTCTTGATTTTTGGAGGATCATCAGAGTTAAAGGTAGAAGGATACA
Organism: Phoenix dactylifera; assembly: GCF_051530095.1. Lineage (NCBI taxonomy): Eukaryota > Viridiplantae > Streptophyta > Magnoliopsida > Arecales > Arecaceae > Phoenix > Phoenix dactylifera. Next base: position 30,737,330 of record NC_143193.1, on the reverse strand, counting down.
CAGATTCAGACTTCATGACTGATGTCGATGACAGAAAGTCAACATCTGGATATGTGTTCTTGTGCAATGGTGGTGCGGTAAATTGAAAGAGTTCTAAACAACCGATCATTGCTGATTCTACAATGGAAGCCGAATACATCGCCGCCTCTGAAGCTGCTAAGGAAGGCTTCTGGTTCAAGAAATTCATTGCAGAGTTAGACGTGATGACATCAGATGCCATAACACTGTACTGCGATAATAATGGCGCCATAGCCCTTGCTAAGGAGCCAAGGTCTCATCAGAAGTCTAAGCATATAGAGCGGCGCTTCCATCTCATACGCGACTATGTTGAGAAGAAATATGTAGAGGTGCAGAGAGTAGACTCCGCGGATAACGTGGCAGACCCGTTCACTAAGCAGCTAAATCAGCAAAAGACTGAAGCCCACCTTGAGAAGATGGGGCTTAGATATATGACCGATTGGCTTTAGTGCAAGTGGGAGATTGTTAGATGTATGCCCTAGAAGCCAATCTGGCTGACACATTATTAATTCTGGGGACATAATTTTGTACTTGACTATTTATTATTGAATAAATAAAAGGCATCTTCTCATTCATATTGTTTATGTGTCTATGAATCGTCCAAGGAATTAATAAGATGATGATACATATTCTCAAGAGTTGAGAATTTGAGTCATGTATCATTGGTGATTAATTTCTAAATGCTCCTGATCAATGGATCATCACGAGGATGGTGATCGATCCGATCAGTGCACAGATCACTTTCCTTCTGGATGGACGAGACTTGAGTCCACAGTGTAGGGACACTGAAGTGATAGTGCAGGTGCTTGTTAGAGAACAAGGGTACTGAGCGTGATCAAGACAAGAAGTCACTTGGATGTCTATCCACTCGTCAGTGACTTGCTTGATGTTGCAGTAGTGTGACTGGTCCTTTGACCTGCGGTGCTTCGGCTACTCACAGTGAGGTTATTGTAGTTTGACTGCACACATACATGGTCTCTAGCCATATGGGTCCATGCAGTGTAGATTGGCTGCAGTAGGTTCACTGTAGGAGTAGGGTATGCACCTATAAGGAATCTATCGACCTTGATAGGAGAGGAGTGATCCTATGTGATTTGTTAGACTGAGTTCTAAGACCTTGGCCAGGGCAGTGATATAAAGTGGAAAAAGAGTTTTCCACTATCGAACTCAAGTCGAATAAATCTTGACATATGACAGACGATGGGGTTTGACGAGTTGTCCATGACCTTCGTCCTGTAGGGATCCACGATAGTAGGATTGTATCACACGTTAACTGCACCTAGAGGTTCATCATTCCATTCTGCTGGGTAGCCACTACATGCTGCTAGGTGTCACTGGTGGATGGTGGGACTCATAGGGATTATCTTGATGATCGATAAACCCTAATGAGTAGAGTTGGAATCGTTCCAACCCATTGAAAGGAGTTTTCAATGATATAGTGATAGAGATCACAATATATCTCACTACCAGTCAGAATAGAACCTATGGGGTCACACACAATAGAAGTATTGACCGATCCGATGGTTGAAATCGTGATTAGGAATCACAAGAAATCAATTTGATTGATAAGAAGTTGAAGAAGGAACAAAGGGAATTAATTAATTGGACTTAAACACAAATCCTACTTCGGGTAGGATTCCTAGAGTCCTAATTGGATTAGGACTGGGAATCCTAGTTGGAGTAGGACTGGGATTCCTACTTGGAATAGGATTCCTCAATCCTAATGAGATTAGGAGTTTTGAATCAAAATTGGATTCCTACTTGGAGTAGGATTCCTAGAAATCCTAATTGGATTAGGACTTTGGATTCAAATTAGAGTCCTAATTGGATAGGACTAGAATTAAACAAATCCTAATTGGATTAGGATTCCTTAAGTCTAAATTAATTAATAATCTAATGAATCAACATGACTCCTAATTGGATTAGGATTGAAGAGTTCAATTGAGTCATGGTTCATTCAAGTCCTAATTGGATTAGGACTAGCATAGATTGAACCCAATTTGGCTAATCCTAATTGGATTGGGATCAAACCAAAAGAGAGGCACCCAATCCTCTTTAGAAGAGGATTAGGGCATCACAAGAAGGAGGGATCACGCCCCTCCTCCTCTCCTTGTGTGCGGCATGAAGAAGGGCCGACGCCCTCCCTCTTTGGAAAATCATCTAGGGCTCCTACTTTGGAGGAGCCCTTGATGCTTATAAAAAGGACCATGAGGCCAACGCCCTAGAGCATTGGAATCCTCTTCCTCTTGTGCCGTGGCCACCCTCTTCCTCTCTTAGTTGCAGCCGCAAGCAAGGGTAGAAGCTCTCCAAGTGTTGGCGGCCTCCTCCCCTTCCCTTCCTTCATCCAGCGCAAGCAACAGAAGAAGGCTGCGTAGGGGCTCATCTTCTTCCTCTTCTTCCTTCTTCTTCTTCCTCCTCTCAAGCACTTTCAAGAGTTGAAAGAAAGAGAGGAGATCAGCCATCAAAGCTATCTCTGCAAGGGAGCTAGCACCCCGGTGAGATAGAGAGCTTGGATCGGATCCTACTTCGTGTGGATACCCGTAGAGGCCGGACGTTTGAACGGCTTCAAGCGAACCCTCTTCCAAAACCACGAATTCAGATTTGCGGTGATCATCTACCCGCGCAAGGTGAAGATTTGATCTTCCTATTAGTTTTAAAAGTTTTAATTCTTACCTAATTACGAAAGGTCTCGAAACAACGTTCATGCGATGAACGTCGATCCCGCACATGCCCCCTTTCCGCTGCCATCTGATTTATTTTTGAAATATCAGCGGCATGGGTGGGTTCCCAACATGTAGACCTCTGCCACCCGTCGAGCAGAAAATGGATGTGCGAGCGCCGAAAAGTGGGCATACTTGCTGAGGCGTGTTCGTCCGATTCCTGTTTACTTAAAAATACGCTAAACAGATCGTTGTTAGAACCGACAAACAAAGTTTAATTTAATTCTGCTCTTACCCTCTCTACTTGGAGAATTGTGGTTGTAAGAGGTCGATCCACAGGGAGGCGATTGGAGTTGCATAAAAATTAGAACGTTCACTCGGATTTGCAATCGATTTTTGAATGATAAAAGAAAAACATTATTTTGAGGATGTTGATGGATTCTCTAGTCTACCGAAGAATATTTTTTTATTTAAAAATAATAAAAAGACAAGTACTTAGAAATCAAAGAGTATTTATGAATTTATGAAATGTTTAACTATTCAAAGAAAATTTTTTGCATAAATTAAAATGGATGAAGACAAGTGCTAAGAAGATCAAAAGCCTAGAACATAAATTGCATCAAAGAAAATTTAATGTATTGCATCAAAGAAGAATTAAAAGATTGCATTAAAAAAAAAACAGAAATTAACTTGAACCTAGAACATGGATTGCATGAAAGAAAATTAATTGATTTCATAAAAAGAAATAATTACAAAAAGTAAAAAGATTGAAGATGAAGCCTAATGCTTCTTTCTTCTACAAGTAAAAAAAAATAAAAATAAGAAACTTTATTTCCTCTCCCTTTCCCTCGCACGGTGGACTTTCAACATAAAATATATTTTTTTATTTCTTTCTTCTTCCCAAGAACAGAGTAATGCTCTGTTTCTTCTTCTCTCCCTACCGAACCGAGCCCTCTCTCCCAAACCAAACCGGGAACCTCTCCTCCCTCCTCTGTTTCTTGGACTCCACCGAGCACCCCTCTTCTCTCCCAAACCGACAGTCTTTTCCCCTCTCGCTCGTCTTCTCCTCCCTCCTCTGTTCTTTGGAACCGATCCCAACCGAGCACACCTCCCCCTGTTAGATGTATGCCTTAGAAGCCAATCTGGCTGACACATTGTTAATTCTAGGGACATAATTTTGTACTTGACTATTTATTATTGAATAAATAAAAGGCATCTTTTCATTCATATTATTTATGTGTCTATGAATCGTCCAAGAAATTAATAAGATGATGCATATTCTCAAGAGTTGAGAATTTGAGCCATGTATCATTGGTGATTAATTTCTAAATGCTCCTGATCAATGGATCATCACGAGGACGGTGAACGATCCGATCAGTGCACAGATCACTTTTCTTCTGGATGGACGAGACTTGAGTCCACAGTGTAGGGACACTGAAGTGATAGTGCAGGTGCTTGTTAGAGAATAAGGGTACTGAGCGTGACCACGACAAGAAGTCACTTGGATGTCTATCCACTCGTCAGTGACTTGCTTGATGTTGCAGTAGTATGACTGGTCCTTTGACCTGCGGTGCTTCAGCTACTCACAGTGAGGTTATTGTAGTTTGACTACACGTATACATGGTCTCTAGTCATATGGGTCCTTGTAGTGTAGATTGGCTGCAGTAAGTTCACTGTAGGAGTAGGGTATGCACTTACATGGAATCTATCGACCTTGATAGAAGAGGAGTGATCCTATATGATTTGTTAGACTGAGTTCTAAGACCTTGGCCAGGGCAGTAATATAAAGTGGAGAAAGAGTTTTCCACTAACGAACTCGAGTCGAATAAATCTTGACATATGATAGACGAAGGGGTTTGACGAGTTATCCATGACCTCCGGTCTGTAGGGATCCACGATAGAAGGACTGTATCACACGACAACTGCACCTAGAGGTTCATCATTCCATTCTGCTGGGTGGCCACTACATGCTGCTAGGTGTCACTGGTGGATGGTGGGACTCATAGGGATTCTCCTGATGATCGATAAACCCTAATGAGTTGAGTTGGAATCGTTCCAACCCATTGAAAGGAGTTTTCAATGATATTGTGATAGAGATCACAATATATCTCACTACTAGTCAGAATAGAACCTATGGGGTCACACACACTACAAGTATTGACCGATCCGATGGTTGAATAGTGATTATGAATCACGAGTAATCAATTCGATTGATAATCAGTTGAAGAAGGAACACTGGGAATTAATTAATTGGACTTAAAATACGAATCCTACTTGGAGTAGGATTCCTAGAGTCCTAATTGGATTAGGACTGGGAATCCTACTTGGACTAGGACTGGGAGTCCTACTTGGAGTAGGATTCCTACAATCCAAATTAGATTAGGATTTTGAATTCAATTTGGATTCCTACTTAGAATAGGATTCCTAAGAAGTCCTAATTGGATTAGGACTTCGGATTCAAAGTAGAGTCCTAATTGGATTAGGACTAAAATTAAATAAGTCCTAATTGGATTAGGATTTCTTAAGTTCTAATTAATTATTAATCTAATGAATTATGTGACTCCTAATTTGATTAGGATTGAAAGGTTCAATTGAGTCATGGTTCAATCAAATCCTAATTGGATTAGGAATTGAAGGGAAAACAAATAGGTGCACCTAATCCTCTTTGGAAGAGGACTAGACCACCTTGCATTAGACCCCACGCCCCACTTGATTGGATCAAGTAGGGCATGCGTGATGAGAAGAACCTCCTCCTTGGCCGAAATCAAAGAGAAGAGAAGAGGGGCATGCGCCCCTCTTCTTGGCTCCAAAAGGAAAAACATAAAGCTCCTAAAGAGTAGGAGCTTCATGTGTCTTTATAAGGAGGTAAAGGAACAAACCCTAGGTGAATTCTTTTCCCCCTCCTTCCAGCCGTGAGCCACCCTTTTCTCTTGGGTTTTTAGCCGCCATCAGCAAAGGAAAAAGAAGAGGAGCCGTGTGCCTCCTCTTGGCCTTCATCCTTGGTTCCAACGCAGGGAAATCAAAAGGCTGCAACTAGCCTTTTGATTCTTCTCCCTGGAGTCTTCTTCTTCTTCATCCTCCCTCTGACATTCAAGAGTTGATTGAGAAGGAGGTGATCAGCCATCAAAAACAAATCTCTGCAAGGGAGCTAGCACCCCGGGGAGATTAGAGTGTTTGGATTGGTCCTCTGCTTCGTGTGGATACCCGTAGAGGCCGGACGCGTGTGCGGCTTCAAGCGAACCTTCTTTCAAAACCACGAACTTCAGTTTGCGGTGATCATTTACCCGCACAAGGTGAAGATCTGATCTTCTAAAGGTTTTAAAAGTTTTTAATCCTTATCTATCTACGAACGGTTTTTGAACAACGTTCATGCGATGAACGGTTGATCCCGCGCATGCCTCTTCCGCTGCATCTGAATTTTTTTAAATTTCAGCGGCATGATCGGGGTTTTCTAACAGTAGTATCAGAGCCTAGGCTTCGTAGATTACGATTAGGATTAAAAGGATCAAGGCATATTAGATCTGAAAATTAATAGATTATGCCTGCTGATTTTTATGCATGCAGAATTTCAGGCTGCAGAATTTTTCTGCATGCTGAATTTTGGTATGCATTGATTAATGATTCTGTTATGTAATTAATATGATTACAATTATTTAAGAATCATCCCTTGCATGATCAGCGACTCATGAGATGAGGTAATCAATTAAGTTTCAGATCTGTAAATTAAAATTATGCATGTGATGTGAATGGTGATGATCATGGATGACCCTTTTGTGAATGTGCTGAAATGTTCTGCAATGCCTGAAATGTTCTGTGATGTTATGTGATAACATGTAAATCATTTTTTCAGATGCCTGCGAGCATCTTAAATTCATGTATTAGAGACCTGCGTGTCTCATCGAAAAAGGGTTGTAATTATTCTTTTATTTTTGAATTTTATCTGGGATGTAATCTGTGATGTATGTTGCACGTTGATGGTTGATCGATGTATGCCTCCTACAAGCAAGCCTTGCACGGATTCAGATCATAGGTTGATTGAAGATGGATCAAGGAGTTGATTACAATTGAACCTAAGGGATCAAGATCGAGTCAAGAGTTGAAGACGATCAAACCAATTGACATGCATGTGCTTGTACTATGACCCATCCTGGATCCATGATCATCACCAGTTACATTTACTTTCTTATATATATGCCTGGATGTTTAATGTTTATGCCTATGCATAGCGGGTAGATGGAAGTGTGCATAAGATGCGAGTTGCCAATCGAGAGAGACCTAAACTAAAACCTCCTCAATCAAGTCGAGAGTGAACCAACATGAGCGGGTCATATTAGATTAATTGATCTAATTGGTGTCTAGAAAAGCATGAAAGGTGGTTACTTAATTAGGACCTTACTCTTTGAGTAAGGGGAGCCTCCCACCTGCTTACCTGGCTAATTGTTCGATTACCTCTTATGAAGAGCTCAAGTTGCAAACACTAAGACCTGATTAACCAATATTAAGTCAATAGGTCTTCCACTGTAGTAGAGCTGCTAAGGTCTTTCTGATGTTGATTTGTCTCGGCTGGACACAGTGGTCAAGTTGCATCGGGGGGCTGGACCTCTCTATAGACATGAGATGTTGTAGGGTAAAGGTGGGGTTGGGCACCAATAACTGTTAGGTGAGGATCCAATGACGACTTTATTTCTACGGTTATACGGTGGGTCTGACTTAACTAAGAAATGGGACCAATAACTGTTAGGTGAGGTCTTCATGGCTTAGAGACCAAGTAGCACTGCAACATGCTTGAGAAGTATTGTATAAGAGTTGTACATTTATCAATTTATGTGTCACCAATAACTGTTAGGTGAGGTGGCATGTAAATCGGTGGGACCGCAGTACCCACTAGAAACCCTAGTCGCGTAGAATTTCCGTTTTCCTACCGGAGGAGTATGAGGGATTTGAGAAAATAGTGGGAGAAACATTTGTTCTAAAAGACCCTAGAACAAATTAGGATCAAGTACAAAATTCTAACTAGAATCTTTACTCTCTGAGGATTATAAAGTCAGCTTCTAGACTTTTAACTCATATCCTATAGAACAACCGTTTGACCAAACCCAATTATAAAGACTGGCTCAGCAAATTTCAAAAATAATTTTGAATTATGAAATTAGGGTATGTGCTAGACCATGGAATCCCCATGTTACCAATCTGTCCGATCACTGATCAGCGTAAGACGCATGCTAAAGTGGACGAACAATGACAATAAGGTTAGGTGCTGCACAATGGCATCCATGTCCAATGAATTACAATGCCAGCATGAGAACATGAAGACTGCCAGGAACATATTAAATCACCGGCAAGAGTTGTATGGCGATCAGAGTCGCGCAGCATGTTTTGAAGTGTCCAAGAGGCTCTTCAAGGCAAAAGATGCGCGATGGACAGTCTGTCCATGATCATGGTTTGACCATGATAAAGGACTTAGAGAAGCTTGAGAAGCTTGGCATGACCATGCACAAGGAATTGCAAACGGATTTGAATCCGCAATCCCTTCCAGCTTCATATGAATAGTTTATAGTAAACTACCATATGAACAAGGTTGTATGCACTAAAATAGAATTGTTAAATAAATTGGTAACTAACTTAGGGACCTTGAAGAAGTTCAAGGGGCATCATTTTCGCTGTCAAGTTGGTTTCTACTTTCAAGAGAGAGTCTATTTGGAAGAAGAAGAAGCCTGCGAAGAAGCAGAAGACTAAGAAAACACCAAGTAAGGAAGTTCCAAGAAAAAGGCCAATTCCAAGGAAAAGTGTTTCCATTGCATCATGAACGGCCATTGAAAGAGGAACTGTCCTACATACATGGGAAGCATAAAGAACATGAAGGGTGACAGACCTTCAGAAGGTATGTCAGATATGCTCAGGATACTTAGGGACTGTTACCTATTGCTAGCAAAAATTTGATTTCTGTATTTTATTTAGCACAGAAAGATTTTTATTTAAAAATAAATTGATTCAACATGGTTTTATAATTGACAGTCTCTATCACATACATATGGATGTATCTGTGAATATATCTGAGCAAACAGTGAATACCATAGGATCTAATAGATCCAAAAATGAGATAAATCTAAAGTATTTATGGCATCTCAGGCTTGGCCATATAGGGGAAGACAGAATAAACAAATTGGAGAAACATGAGCTTTTGGGCTCATTGACTTTCGAGTCATATTTGATTTGTGAATTCTGCCTTCAAGGAAAGATGGCCAAATTATCCTTTGTAGGACACAGGGAGGTCCACTGAAATACTTACCCTAGTACACACTGATGTGTGTGGCCCATTCGATGTGCAGGCTAGGGGTTGTAATTTTTTTACTTCATTTTACCGATGATTACTCACGGTATGGATATGTGTATGAGACACAAATATGAAACTTTTGAAAGGTTCAAAAAGCTTAGATATGAAGTAGAAAAATAAGCACAAAAACTCATTAAGGTTTTTCGATCAGATCGAGAAAGTGAATACCTTAATGGAGAGTTCCGTGATTATCTCAAGGAGAATGGTATAGTTTCATAATGGACTCCTCCTGGTACACCTCAGCTCAATGGAGTGTCAGAGAGGAGAAATCGGACTCTATTGATATGGTCCAGTCCATGATGAGCTTCACTGATTTACCTTTGTTTCTTTAGATAGATGCCCTATTTTCAGCTATTTACTTGTTGAATAGAGTTCCCTCTAAATCCCTTCCTACCACACCGTATGAGATATAGCATGGTAAGAAACCAAGTCTTGGTCATCTCAAGATTTGGGGATGTCCGGCCCACGTCAAGAGACTACAGGCGGACAAACTAGAGGCTAGGACCATAAGTGTTCGTTTTATAGGATATCCTAAAGAGTCATTAGGATACAATTTTTTCGTCTCAGAGGAGCACAATGTGTTTGTGAGCCGTCATGCCATCTTCTTGGAAAAACCAGTTTATCCTTGATAGAGGCAGTGGGAGGAAAATTGAGCTTGAAGAGAAAGTCTCTGAAAAGCAACGAGTCATGGATCCTATCGAACCCATTCATACAAAGCCAGTACACGATGTCCCTCAACCACCTCACAGATCTAGTAGGGTCTCCCATCCTCCCGATAGATACTTAGGTATACTAGAAGAGGATACCGAGGAAATGTTCCTAGTGGGAGATAGGGATCACGCGCAGGATCCCAAAACCTACGACGAGGCGATATCTGATTCCGAGAAATGGTTGGAAGCTATGAAGTCAGAGTTAGACTCTATGCATTCCAACCAAGTCTGGACCTTAGTAGATCCACCAAAAGGTATTGTACCTATTGGATGCAAATGGATCTACAAAAGAAAGATAGGTTTGGATGGAGAGGTAGAGACCTATAAGGCAAAGCTTGTGGCGAAAGGGTATAGTCAGCGCGAGGGCATTGACTATCAGGAGACCTTTTCACCTGTAGCCATGCTGAAATTCATCCGAACATTGCTTGCCATTGCAGCATTTCATGATTATGAAATATGGCAGATGGATGTGAAAACAGCTTTCCTGAATGGATATCTTGATGAAGACATCTATATGGAACAACCTTTAGGTTTCACTTCCAGTGTTGGAGATCACAAGGTCTGCAAGCTGCAAAGGTCCATCTATGGACTAAAGCAAGCATCTCGGAGTTGGACACTCATTTCGATGACGCAATCAAAACGTTTGATTTCATCAAAAACGAAGAGGAACCATGTGTTTACAAAAGGGTTAGTGGGAGTGCTGTTGTATTTCTCGTACTGTACGTGGACAACATCCTCCTGATAGGGAATGATATTCCCATGCTAACCTCGGTCAAGGTCAGGTTGTCAAAAAGGTTCTCCATGAAAGACCTTGGGGAAGCATCCTATATTTTGGGAATAAAGGTCTATAGAGATAGATCTAAAAGGATGCTTGGCCTATCACAGAAGATGTACATAGAGGAAGTGCTGAAAAGGTTCAGCATGGAAAACTCTAAAAGGGGTCTCTTACCCCTAAGGCATGGAATTAATCTCTCCAAGAAGATGTGCCCCAACACATCTGAAGAGATTCAACGCATGAGCAAGATCCCCTATGCATCAGCAATAGGGAGCCTCATGTATGCCATGCTATGTACATGACTTGATATAGTACATGCTGTGAATGTCACGAGCATATGTCAATCAGATCCAGGCAAAAAGCACTGGATAGCTGTGAAGAACAATCTTAAGTACTTGAGAAGAACTAAGGACATGTTCTTGGTCTTTGGGAGAAGATCAGAGTTGAAGGTAGAAGGATGCACACATATTGATGATAGAAAGTCTACATCAGAATATGTGCAATGGTGGTTCAGTAAATTGGAAGAGTTCCAAACAACCGATCATTATAGATTCTACCTTAGAAGCTGAATGTTAAGCCGTATCTAAGGGTGCAGTGGAAACCTTCTGTATTAAAAGTCCATTGCAGAGTTAGGTGTAATGTCATTAGATGCCATAACACTTTACTGCGATAACATTGTCACCATAGCACAAGCTATGGAGCCAAGGTCTCATTAGAAGTCCAAGCACATAGAGCGGCGCTTCCACTTCATACGCGACTATATTGAGAAGAAATATGTAGAGGTGCAGAGAGTAGACTCCACGGATAACGTGGCAGACCCGTTCACTAAGTAGCTGAGTCAGCAGAAGACTGAAGCCCACCTTGAGAAGATGGGCCTAAGATATATGACCAATTGCTTTAGTGCAAGTGGGAGATTGTTAGATGTATGCCCTAGAAGCCAATCTGGCTGACACATTGTTAATTCTAGGGACATAATTTTGTACTTGACTATTTATTATTGAATAAATAAAAGGCATCTTTTCATTCATATTATTTATGTGTCTATGAATCGTCCAAGAAATTAATAAGATGATGATGCATATTCTCAAGAGTTGAGAATTTGAGCTGATGACCCAAAGATTGATTTAAAGATTGATTTTGATGATCACAAAACCTTGAAGTATAAATACTAATATTTGTGTTGCAAGAAGAAAGATAATTTGTTTTGCAAGGAACATAGCAAGTTGGAAAAATACAACAAGGCCTCAAAAGCTCTCAAGAAAAGTTGGAAGAAAGCGACACTTTATTGACCCAAGTTTCATGTTCAAATGATTCAAGTTAGAGGAGCAAATTCAAAGAAAGATTCAAAAGATTAGTCCTCGAGTCGACTCCTGAAAGTTTAGAGTCGACTCTGGCACTCTGGAGTTTCAAGAAACAGTGCTTGAGTCGACTCCGATACTCTACGAGTCGACTCCGACTGAGAACAAACAAAAAGACAGAGAGTTGATTTTCAGCGCTACAGTGCTCGAGTCGACTCCTACTTCAGCGCTACAGTGCTCGAGTCGACTCCTACTTCAGTGCTACAGTGCTCGAGTCGACTCCTACTTTAGCGCTACAGTGCGGAGTCGACTCCCAGCTACAGTGCCGACAGACTACTATTCACAAGTGACTCCTGTTTCAGTCGAGTCGACTCCTACTTCAGCCACGTCGACTCCAGCACGCTGGGAGGCATAACGGCTTGTTTTTTCTTGATTCCAACGGCTCTATTTTTGTCTCTAACGGCTAGATTTTTGTTTCCACTTCTTCTAAAGCTATAAAATCAAGAGGAGAGCTAGGGAAGAAGGTATGGAAGTGGGAGAGAACACTTAGGAAAGAGATCTCAAAGAAAAATCTTCCAAAAGCACAAAAGGGCCATTCAAAGCAAAATAGAGAGAAGAAGAGCGTCCGAGTGAATCCCAAAGCTTCCTCTCCAACTGTGTGCTGCCTCGGTGATCCTCTACTTCGTACAAAATCAGAAGAGGGTCAAGTAAAGAAGAAGCCGAGTTCCTTCATCTACAAATTTGGTTGAGGGCTTCTTCTCTTTACTTTACTTGTTTATATTTGCTATATTTGCTTATTTGAGAAGCTTGTATTTGATTTAAACTCTTGTTCTAATATCTTGTAACTTGATTCAATCAAGGGATTGAATCAAGGGGTTAAGGTTTGTTGGTGAGCCAAAGGGAAAACCAACGTTGTAAGGTTGTGGTTGGTGAGCCTTTGGGAAAACCAACTGGGTTGATTGTGAACCCGGAAAACAATCGTTGTAAGGTTGTGGTTGGTGAGCCTTTGGAAAAACCAACTGGATTTGAATGTGAACCCGGGAAAACAATCGGTTGGTTCTAGTCGGTGAGCCTGTGAAAACCGACCGAGTTCGTTGTGATCTCGCAAAACAACAAGTTGGGTTGTGAGCTTGTAAAACAACCGGCTGTAATCTGAGGGATTATAGTGAAATTCCCAAGAGGTCTTGGGGAGTGGATGTAGGTGCTGGGGTGCACCGAACCACTATACATCTTTGTGTTTGTGATGCCTTATCTCTTGTATTTCATGCCTTACATTCATACTTGATTATGTAATATCTTTAGCTTTGTTTTTTATAGAGTTATAAGTGATAGTTTAGAATTTGCTTAGCTTCCTCTCCATTCTTACCATACACATAGATTAAAATTGATCATACAACTATAAGTTAATTTTAGATCAATTGCACCCTAAAGCCATAGTATAATTGCTCTAGCTTAATTTTTCACTACTTTACTTGTAATTGCCTAGAGCTTAAGTAAAAAACATCTTATCATTCCGCTGCATTCAATTCATAGTAAAAATTAGGGAACATAATTTTTAGAAAACCCAATTCACCCCCCCTCTTGGGTTGTCACCTTGGGCAACATGAGCCATGTATCATTGGTGATTAATTTCTAAATGCTCCTGATCAATGGATCATCATGAGGACGGTGAACGATCCGATCAGTGCACAGATCACTTTCCTTCTGGATGGACGAGACTTGAGTGTACAGTGTAGGGACACTGAAGTGATAGTGCAGGTGCTTGTTAGAGAACAAGGGTACTGAGCGTGACCAAGACAAGAAGTCACTTGGATGTCTATCCACTCGTCAGTGACTTGCTTGATGTTGCAGTAGTATGACTGGTCCTTTGACCTGCGGTGCTTCAGCTACTCACAGTGAGGTTATTGTAGTTTGACTACACGTATACATGGTCTCTAGTCATATGGGTCCTTGTAGTGTAGATTGGCTGCAGTAAGTTCACTGTAGGAGTAGGGTATGCACTTACATGGAATCTATCGACCTTGATAGAAGAGGAGTGATCCTATATAATTTGTTAGACTGAGTTCTAAGACCTTGGTCAGGACAGTAATATAAAGTGGAGAAAGAGTTTTCCACTAACGAACTCGAGTCGAATAAATCTTGACATATGACAGACGAAGGGGTTTGACGAGTTATCCATGACCTCCGGTCTGTAGGGATCTACGATAGAAGGACTGTATCACACGACAACTGCACCTAGAGGTTCATCATTCCATTCTGCTGGGTGGCCACTACATGCTGCTAGGTGTCACTGGTGGATGGTGGGACTCATAGGGATTCTCTCGATGATCGATAAACCCTAATGAGTTGAGTTGGAATCGTTCCAACCCATTGAAAGGAGTTTTCAATGATATTGTGATAGAGATCACAATATATCTCACTACCAGTCAGAATAGAACCTATGGGGTCACACACACTAGAAGTATTGACCGATCCGATGGTTGAATAGTGATTATGAATCACGAGTAATCAATTCGATTGATAATCAGTTGAAGAAGGAACACTGGGAATTAATTAATTGAACTTAAAATACGAATCCTACTTGGAGTAGGATTCCCAGAGTCCTAATTGGATTAGGACTGGGAATCCTACTTGGACTAGGACTGGGAGTCCTACTTGGAGTAGGATTCCTACAATCCAAATTAGATTAGGATTTTGAATTCAATTTGGATTCCTACTTAGAATAGGATTCCTAAGAAGTCCTAATTGGATTAGGACTTCGGATTCAAAGTAGAGTCCTAATTGGATTAGGACTAAAATTAAATAAGTCCTAATTGGATTAGGATTTCTTAAGTCCTAATTAATTATTAATTTAATGAATTATGATGACTCCTAATTTGATTAGGATTGAAAGGTTCAATTGAGTCATGGTTCAATCAAATCCTAATTGGATTAGGAATTGAAGGAAAAACAAATAGGTGCACCTAATCCTCTTTGGAAGAGGACTAGACCACCTTGCATTAGACCCCACGCCCCACTTGATTGGATCAAGTAGGGCATGCGTGATGAGGAGAACCTCCTCCTTGGCCGAAATCAAAGAGAAGAGAAGAGGGGCGTGCGTCCCTCTTCTTGGCTCCAAAAGGAAAAACATAAAGCTCCTAAAGAGTAGGAGCTTCATGTGTCTTTATAAGGAGGTAAAGGAACAAACCCTAGGTGAATTCTTTTCCCCCTCCTTCCAGCCGTGAGCCACCCTTTTCTCTTGGGTTTTTAGCCGCCATCAGCAAAGGAAAAAGAAGAGGAGCCGTGTGCCTCCTCTTGGCCTTCATCCTTGGTTCCAACGCAGGGAAATCAAAAGGCTGCAACTAGCCTTTTGATTCTTCTCCCTGGAGTCTTCTTCTTCTTCATCCTCCCTCTGACATTCAAGAGTTGATTGAGAAGGAGGTGATCAGCCATCAAAAACAAATCTCTGCAAGGGAGCTAGCACCCCGGGGAGATTAGAGTGTTTGGATTGGTCCTCTGCTTCATGTGGATACCCGTAGAGGCCGGACGCGTGTGCGGCTTCAAGCGAACCTTCTTTCAAAACCACGAACTTCAGTTTGCGGTGATCATCTACCCGCACAAGGTGAAGATCTGATCTTCTGAAGATTTTAAAAGTTTTTAATCCTTATCTATCTACGAACGGTTTTTGAACAATGTTCATGCGATGAACGGTTGATCCCGCGCATGCCTCTTCCGCTGCATCTGAATTTTTCTAAATTTCAGCGGCATGATCGGGGTTTTCTAACACCCCCCTACTCTGTTTCCTCCCCCTTTTTATAGATCACCCGAGCATGGAACGGGTGCGAGATCTCGGGAGGATTTTTGAAATGGGGAAAGAAGAGGACGGCCGCTGATCGCGTGAGGGATGCGCGGAAGGTTGAAGAAGATCAAGGCTGGCTTCACGGGCTCCTTGATGGCTAAAAATGGAAGAGGCCGGGATGTTGATCACGGACGCGTGGCTGCTGAATTGGACGGGCTGCGTGTCATCCGGGATGCTGGAAATCACGATGCAGAGGGAGACGCGGTGCGGGATCAATCGCGGAAGAGGAGGGATGCTGGGATTCCGGCTCGGGATTCCTTCTTTGGATGTGCCGGACGCGATGCTTGGATCACGGAAGCGGGATCGAGGGGGAGGACGGACGCGGGATGCTATCGCGGAAGGAAGGAGGCGCGCGTGGATGCTGGGAATCCGTTGCTGTGGCCGGAAGAGGAGGAAATGGGGATGCTGTGGCGTTGATGCAATCACGGAAGAGGGGAGTCATCCGAGATCTTTGCTGGGAGGAGTCGTGGATCACGGGGTCACGTCTCGAATGGTCGGATCCGAAAGGGTGATACGCGGGCTGAGGTGCTGGCATTCGAAAGACGGGATCGCGGGGAAGCCGCCGCATGAAGAATGGGATCTTTCACGGGAGTGGGAGGTTGATCCGATCACGACTTGGAGCTGAAAAGATGGACGGCTGTGATGGGAACGATCGCAGGGCCTTGATGCGGGACTGTTTTGGAAGGTGATCTGATGGACGGCGTGGGATTTTATGCTTGCATGGCAGCTAGAGAATTTGTTGAGCTCGGGCTGCCGGGCATTGGGCTCAAACCCAATGTTAATGGGTCTCTTGGATTACTTGTACTCAAACACAAATACAACATTAATTAGTTAATTTTATTATTAATGATTAATTATAATGCTAATTAAAATGGTCTGACGATTGCACTTTTGTGCTCTCATCACACCCCCCAACCAGCTTATTGCTAGTCTCTAGCAATTTAGTGCGACAATGATAAAATGAGACTGCAAAAGTTTTATTTATTATATATATAAATATACATGAACTAAGATAAATACTCACTTTCGTAGAGCATTACGATTGCACTTAGCACATGCAACAAGCCATTAAACCCCTAGGTTACCCAAGTGGACGAGTGTTGTCTCGTGAGGGTTTGCAGTGAAGTTACCCACAAACTTCAATCTCAAAATAAAATTTGGTTTATGAAATGAAAGTCTAATTTCAAGTAAATAACTGATAAGAATTTCAAAAGCACACAAGATTTTAATTACTAAGTAGCCCAATTTCTAGGTTAGTATGCAATTTAAGTTGAAGTCATTAAGTTTTCCGTTAGGGAGTCGTAATACTTATTTATACTTGAGTGCTTAGTGAAGTCTAGACCATGCACCAGCTAAGGTTTCGGATCTCCAAAATATCGCTAATATTAGTAGTTTCCAAGAATTGGTCGGACAAGACCTATTTGCTTATTCAAAATCATCTTATCTGCAGGATTTCGAGAGCTGTGGATGTTTACTTTAATACCTCATGGGCTTTATCTGTAATATTCCAGTTTACTCGAATTTTTACAACGACGGCTTTCACACTATTGTCTTTCTTAAGGTCAATATACATATTTTTTTATTCAATTTTTGTTTTTTGTTTTTTTTTTTGCATGAAAGAGAAATGATAATGTATATATTGTGCACTTTTACTCCTGTGATGATTCCTCCATGTAGCGAGCAATTAGTCGACAATTCTCACACCAGTTGGCATGAGGTGTCGGGCATTAAGACTCCCCTACGGACCTATGCTCGAGTTCCTCATCACAAACCCGCTGACCTTTTGACAATAGGTAGCCCTTTTCGATGTACCTGACTAAATCCACCAAATAGTTTTTTTTTTTGGATCAGAAAAAGATGGTTCATCAGGATTCGAGGTTGCTACCATATTCTCAACACAATGTCGAACCTATACCTTAGAAAATGCAGGCCAGATGTGTTGTGAAATTCAAAGCACTAATTAGCTTACAACTTACTAAAAGGAACTTAATAAAAAGAACTCACTTTGCACTACTTCCAACTAGTCATTGGGCTCTTAGATTTTATATACCTTGTGTGTTGTATATTTATTTTTTTTTCAAAAATTTTAACTAAATTTTTTTTTAAATAAAATTTCAAATGCGTAAAAATACCTCCAAACCTAAATCTAACATTGTCCTCAATGTTAAAGAAAATTTAAAGCAGTAAGAGGACAGAGGAGAAGTACCTGATATGGGTGGGTAAATTGAAAGTTGGGGCAAAATCCCCCAAACCTGCATGTTAGTAATTTATTGATTTTTTTTTATAGAAGATATTTACATGTTGGGTTGCCTCCAAAGAGCGCTAAGTTTTCCAGACAATTCCGATTTACTCATAATAGACAGGATCGGTCAGAAGTGTCTCCTTGACTTCTGGACTCAGATACTCAAGGTACGGTTTTAAACGATGTCCATTGACTTGAAAGGACCTACCATCCTTGGTATTGCATATTACTACTGCACCATGCGGGTGCACTTTCTCTACTGTGTATGGGCCAGTCCAGCGAGATTTAAGTTTCCCAGGGAATAGATGTAATCGAGAATCATATAAGAGAACTTTTTGTCCTTGGTAAAACTCTTTACGAATGATCATTTTATCATGCATGATCTTCATGTGATCTTTGTACTTCTTGGCACACTCATAAGCATCGTTTCTAATTTCTTCAAGCTCATCGAGTTGAAGCTTCCTATGTTCTCCCGTCTTGTCAAGATCGAAATTTAAATTTTTAATCGCCCAATAGGCCTTGTGCTCTAACTCGACAGGTAAATGGCAGGCCTTGCCATAGACAGTTCTATATGGAGACATTCCAATTGGTGTTTTGTAAGCCGTCCGATATGCCCACAGTGCATCTGTTAACCTAAGGGACCAGTCCTTTCGAGATGGGTTGATAGTTTTTTCAAGGATGGTCTTGATTTTTCTATTGGAAATCTCAACTTGTCCACTCGTTTGTGGATGATATGGTGTACCGACCTTGTGGGTGATGTTGTACTTCCTAGCAAGGGCTTTAAAAATTCTATTGCAAAAATGTTTCCCCCCATCACTGATGATAGCATGAGGGGTGCCAAAGCGAGCGAAGATAGACTCCTTAAGAAACTTGATCACTACTTTGTGATCATTGGTCTTACATGCGATAGCCTCAATCCACTTGGACACATAGTCAACAGCTAGGAGTATGTACTGGTGCCCAAATGACATAGGAAAAGGACCCATAAAATCAATGCCCCAAACATCAAAGATTTCTACAATTAAGATTGGGTTCAGGGGCATCTCATTTTTTCTTGAAATTTTTCCTAGTCTTTGACATCGGTCACATGCTTTGCAATACTCGTGTGAGTCATGAAATAGTGTGGGCCAATAGAATCCGCACTGCAAAACCTTTGCAGCCGTCTTTTTACCACTGAAATGACCACCACAAGTGTGGTCATGACAAAAGGAAAGGACTTTCCTTTCTTTGTATTCAGGAATACACCGTCGGATGATCTGATCAGGACAATATTTAAATAGGTATGGTTCATCCCAAAAATACCACTTCACACGAGCTAGGAAGCGAAATTGCTCTTGTTTGGTCCAAGAGCTAGGCATTTGTTCAGTAACGAGGTAGTTGACTATGTCAGCATACCATGGAACATTGGTATGGAAAATCATCATTAGTTGTTCATCCGGAAAAGTTTCGGATACAGGTAATGATTCTGCAGATGACTCAACAATCAATCTGGACAAGTGGTCAGCTACTACATTTTCAGATCCCTTTTCGTCTCAAATTTCGAGATCAAATTTCTGGAGCAATAGGATCCAACGAATGAGCCTTGCCTTAGCATCCTTCTTTGTGAGAAGGTACTTAAGGGCGGCATTTATCTAGGGCAAAAACAACTGCCAACAATTCTTTTTTAGTGGTAGAATAGTTAAGTTGGGCATCATTCAGAGTTTTGCTCGCATAATGAATCACATGGGGAAGCTTCCCCACTCGCTGACCTAGGACGGCACCTATTGCATAATCAGATGCATCACACATGATTTCAAATGGCAGATTCCAATCGGGGACCTTATGATGGGTGCTGAGGTTAGTTCAGACTTCAGTCTTTCGAAAGCAGTTATACAAATCGGCGAAAAATTAAAAATAGCATCTTTCGCCAACAGATCGCATAAGGGTTTCGACAATTTACTGAAATCCTTGATAAAGCGGCGGTAAAAACCCGCATGCCCTAAAAAGGATCTGACTTCCCTAATAGTTTTGGGAGGTGGTAACTTGGCAATTAATTCTACTTTGGCTTTATCCACCTCGATTCTCCTTTGTGACACAATGTGTCCCAAAATAATACCTGATTGGACCATAAAATGACATTTTTTCCAGTTAAGAACTAAATTTTTCTCTTTGCATTGTTCTACAACAAGGGTCAAGTGATGAAGACATTCATTAAAATTAGATCCGAATACAGAAAAGTCACCCATAAAAACTTCTAAAAATTTCTTCACCATGTCGGAGAAAATGCTCATCATACACCGCTGGAATGTAGCCGGTGCATTGCACAACCCAAAAGGCATGCGACGATAGGCAAAAGTGCCATAAGGACAGGTGAATGTGGTTTTCTCTTGATCCTCACGTGCAATTGGAACTTGGTTATATCCAGAATAACCATCAAGAAAACAGTAATGAGAGTGGCCAGCTAGACGTTCTAACATTTGGTCAATAAAGGGTAGTGGGAAGTGGTCTTTCCTGGTCATGGCGTTCAGCTTTCTGTAGTCGATGCACACTCGCCATCCAGTTTGGATTCGAGTTGGAACTAACTCATTTTGGTCATTCTTGATCACAGTAATTTCAGATTTCTTGGGTACGACTTGAACTGGGCTCACCCACTAGCTATCAGAAATAGGGTATATAATCCCTGCATCTAAGAGTTTAATGATTTCAGCTAGAACCACATCCTTCATGACCGGGTTAAGTCGCCTTTGTGGTTCTCTAGAGGTTTTTGCATCCTCTTCTAGATGAATTTTATGTTGGACCACAGAAGGGCTAATCCCCTTAATATCAGCTATAGACCAGCCGATCGCTTCTTGATTTTTCTGAAGGATATTTAGCAACTTCTCTTCCTGTTCTTCAGTTAAATTTGATGCAACAATAACAGGTAAGGTGTTGTTGTCCCCTAGAAATGCATATTTTAGGTTTTTAGGCAGATCTTTAAGTTCAAGCTGGGGAGGTTTGACACTTGAAGGTACTAGCTGGGATTCAGGTATAGGTAATGATTCAAATTTAGTAGCCCATCTGCTAGTATGCATTACAGGAATGGAATCTAGCAATGCATTAACCTCCTGATTCGACTCTCTTTCCTCACAATCTTGACTGAATTGGGCCAAACATCTTTCTAGTGGATCAGAATAACTTGATTCCTCGAAGGACTTGCTGATTATGTTTTCAATCATGTGAATTTCTTCTAAATCGTCCATCTCAGATGGTTGATTACTACTGTGAAAGACATTGAGTTGGACGGTCAAGTTTCCAAATGCTAAGGTCATTATCCCATTTCGGCAACTGATCACAGCATTTGAAGTGGCCAAAAATGGTCTACCAAGGATTACCGGGATGTGACTACCTGGATTTTTCACTGGTTCAGTTTCGAGGACTACAAAATCCACAGGGCAGTAAAACTCATTTACCTTTACAATTACATCCTCTATAATTTTCTTAGGATACTTTACAGTCCTATCTGCTAATGACAAAGTAATGTTTGTGGGCTTTAATTCCCTCAAACCTAGTTCGGTGTAGACAGAATAGGGTAATAGGTTTACACTTGCTCCTAAGTCTAAGAGGGCTCTTCGAATGATGGTTTCTCCTATTTTAATTTCAACAGTGGGGCAACCAGGGTCCTTGTATTTTGGGGCAATTTGTTGTTGAATAAGAGATGAGGCTTGTGCCGCCATCACAGCTTGCCTAGGAATACTGATTTTCCTTTTCACCATGGTTAAGTCTTTTAAGAATTTTGTATAGGAGGGAATCTGTCTGATGGCATCTAGGAAGGGTACATTTATTTAGACATTTTTAAAGACTTCCATGATTTCATTATACTGAGATTTTTTCTTTGAGTCTTGTAGTCTACTAGGAAAGGGAGCCTTGGGTGTGTACGTCTCTATTGGTTTCTCCTCTATTCCTTGTGTTCCCTATTCTTGTGCCTTTTTCTGGGTGGGGTTTGGTTTATGCTTTTCTTCTTTTTCTTGCACAGGAAGTTGGACTTTGTTGTCCACTTGCTTGCCAGACCGTAAAGTGGTAATTGCCTGGACTTCATGGGTAGGGTTTCCATTAGAATCAATCTGAAACTGGCCTCTCGGCCCTTGATTCTGTTGTCTACTAGGGTTAGGTACTGGCTGACTAGGCAATTCACCTTTCTTCCTATCCCCTAGAGAGTTGGCTATTTGGCTCAGACTAACCTCAAGTTTTGCAATCGCTTGCGCATGGAATTGGTTAGTCTGGGTTTGAGCCATGTTGGTCTGTTGTTGCTAATGGATGAAGTCTTGTTGCTGCTGGATGAAGTCTTGTTGCTGCTTCATCATGTTAGCCATCATGGCTTCCAATGATGTAGTTTGCTGAGGGATAGGGGCACTATAAGTAGGAATAGGTGGAACCAATGATTGGTTTATTTGTGATGGACCTATCTTGGGAAAATTCTTCTGAAAACCTGGTGGACCACCTTGATGCTGAATAGGTTCATTCTGCTTGTATGAGAAATTTGGGTGGAACCTATTATCAGGGTGGTAGACTGGGCTGAATGAATTGGGAGTGGGCTTCTTGAAGGCACTATATGAGTTTAGAGCATTTGCCTGCTCAGCCTTAATGTTGGGTAAACTAGGACAACACTCCACTAGATGCTCAGAACTATTACACAAGATACATAAACTATGTGACTCGTGATCCACTTTCATGATGGGATTTAACTCTTTGTATGAACTCGAGCTAGTGGAAACAGTGAAAGCATCAAACTTTTTGCTTAAGTTGTTCATTCCAGTCACCAGATTGGACATGATATTTTTGAGTTCTGGGTCTGCTTTCATTTCATAATTACCTGGTTTTCTAGACCCGAACTCATCTCTATTTACTTCCTCACCATAGCTACTCTAATTTTGGGCGTTCTCGGCTAAGTCAACAAGAAATTCATAGGCTTGATCCGAGGTTTGGTCCATGAACCTACCCTTGTGCATGGACTCAATCATGTTTCTATGTGCCGGAGTTAGTCCTTTGTAAAAGAAATGTACTAGATCAGCCTTGTCAAGCCCATGGTGCGGGCACTTGACCAAAAGATCATGGAATCTTTTCCAAAGTTGGGAAAATTCCTCCTCCGATTTTCCTCTAAAAGTTCTTATGGCATCCTTAATTTTTTCATTTTTTACCATGGGATAGAACTTAGCCATGAACTTCCTAGATAGTTGTTCCTATGATGTGATGGAATTTGAAACGAGGGAATACAGCCATGCAGCGGCACGATCCTCTAAAGTCATGGAAAACAATCTTAATTTAATACCTTCTTCATCTAAGTTTTGATTTCTAAACGTCTGACAGATTGTCAAAAATTTGTTTAGATGGATGTAGGGTTGTTCACTCTCGAACCCATGAAACTTGGGTAACATGTTTATTGTTGCAGCCCGAATCTCGAATTGGGCTGCATTATTAATTGGTAATACTATGCAAGTAGGGAGACTAGCGGATGCGGGTGCGAACAACTCATTCAAAGTTCTAATGTGTTCACCCATTGTAGAGATTGACAGTTGGTTTACAGTTCGCAAGTTGTGATGAAAAGTTCTGTCAATCTCAGGATCAAATGGGGTTAACTTATCCCTTAATGACCTTCTACCATGCATACATTATCAACACTTCATTAGATTTGACTCCTACAATGAACGAAATCCTAAAAGAAGAGAAGGGCTAGACACAGATGACCACAACCAACACCACACAACAATTTGACCCTATTAGTCTTAGAACTAAGTGAGGTTTAGTAGCTTCTTAAATCTAGTTGCACAGAGATGTATCGGTTAAAAAGTTTCTGAAATTCTCTCTAGATTAGACAGCTCCTAATCTCCCTTTCAGATTAAGCTTGAGCTTACCAGTTAAGCAATCCAGTAACCAGTAACCAGGAAAGTCCCGGGGTGTGTGGTGGTGCTAGAAGGGATACACCGATACCACAATACCCGTAACAGTTCTCACTATTGTAAAACTTTCCTAGACATTACCAATTACTAAATTCTCACTGGAGTGGCTTTCAGCCGCTTCTTTCCAAGAGCCTAATTGAGCTCGAAAACCCTAAGGCCAATGTCTAATTTGATTTTAATTTAATTTGGCTTAGGATAAGTATGCAAGATGGTGATTTTTGGGCTAAGGACAGGTAATGACTTCCCGACCTTATCTTTTTAGTGGGTTTTGCCCTTAAATTCTTTTATGCAAATGCTTAATATTAAATGCAGCAAATAATCAATGATTTTTTAAAGTTTATGCAATGTCATTAGGTTGTACTGATTAAATGAGCAAGCAATTTTTTTTATTTTTCTTATTTTTTTAAATTTTATGTTGTTTTTTTTTAATTTTTATATAGGAATAACTTGAATGTAAACTAAAACTAATCCTTATGCGTCAGTCAATCTCCGAATGCCTGTTGAATAAGCTCTGGAGATTACTCCGTGAGGAGCCCCAATAGAGGTATGATCACCTTGAGGGATTGCACCCTATCAATTACTAGCAAAAATAATATTTTTTTGAATTTTTTTTAATTTAATTATTTCTTTTTTACTTTTTTTTAGAATTTAAATTTCAAATTTCGAATAACAGAATTCAAATTTTGAATTTAAAATTTTGAATTCTTGAATTTTTTTTTGAAATTTTTTTCAATTTTTTTTTTTACTTTTTTTAGAAAACTTTAATTTCGAATTTCAAATTTCAGAATTTAATAACTACGAAATTACTAACTAAAAATAATCAAAATAAGGAAAATTAATAAAAACTTACTACCGGAGTGCGTTCACTCCGGGCATCCAAAATTCGATTTGATCTTCGTGATCGTTCTTGCTTCTCGATTTGCCTCCCCGGCAACGGCGCCAAAATTCTGTTCGTCCGATTCCTGTTTACTTAAAAATACGCTAAATAGATCGTTGTTAGAACCGACAAACAAAGTTTAATTTAATTCTGCTCTTACCCTTTCTAGTTGGAGAATAGTGGTTGTAAGAGGTCGGTCCACAGGGAGGCGATTGGAGTTGCATAAAAATTAGAACGTTCACTCGGATTTGAAATCGATTTTTGAATGATAAAAGAAAAACATTATTTTGAGGATGTTGATGGAATCTCTAGTCTACCGGAGAATATTTTTTTATTTAAAAATAATAAAAAGACAAGTACTTAGAAATCAAAGAGTATTTATGAATTCATGAAATGTTTAACTATTCAAAGGAAAATTTTTTCATAAATTAAAATGGATGAAGACAAGTGCTAAGAAGATCAAAAGCCTAGAACATAAATTGCATCAAAAAAAATTTAATGTATTGCATCAAAGAAGAATTAAAAGATTACATTAAAAAAAAAACAGAAATTAACTTGAACCTAGAACATGGATTGCATGAAAGAAAATTAATTGATTTCATAAAAAGAAATAATTACAAAAAGTAAAAAGATTGAAGATGAAGCCTAATGCTTCTTTCTTCTACAAGTAAAAAAAAAATAAAAATAAGAAACTTTATTTCCTCTCCCTTTCCCTCCCACGGTGGACTTTCAACATAAAATATATTTTTTTATTTCTTTCTTCTTCCCAAGAATAGAGCAATGCTCTGTTTCTTCTTCTCTCCCCACCAAACCGAGCCCTCTCTCCCAAACCAAACCGGGAACCTCTCCTCCCTCCTCTGTTTCTTGGACTCCACCGAGCACCCCTCTTCTCTCCCAAACCGACAGTCTTTTCCCCTCTCGCTCGTCTTCTCCTCCCTCCTCTGTTCTTTGGAACCGACCCCAACCGAGCACACCTCCCCCCTACTCTGTTTCCTCCCCCTTTTTATAGATCACCCGAGCATGGAACGGGTGCGAGATCTCGGGAGGATTTTTGAAATGGGGAAAGAAGAGGACGGCCGCTGATCGCGTGAGGGATGCGCGGAAGGTTGAAGAAGATCAAGGCTGGCTTCACGGGCTCCTTGATGGCTAAAAATGGAAGAGGCCGGGATGTTGATCACGGACGCGTGGCTGCTGAATTGGACGGGCTGCGTGTCATCCGGGATGCTGGAAATCGCGATGCAGAGGGAGACGCGGTGCGAGATCGATCGCGGAAGAGGAGGGATGCTGGGATTCCGGCTCGAGTTTCCTTCTTTGGATGTGCCGGACGCGATGCTTGGATCACGGAAGCGGGATGCTGTCGTAGAAGGAAGGAGGCGCGCGTGGATGCTGGGAATCCGTTGCTGTGGCCGGAAGAGGAGGAAATGGGGATGCTGTGGCGTTGATGGCATCACGGAAGAGGGGAGTCATCCGAGATCTTTGCTGGGAGGAGTCGTGGATCACGGGGTCACGTCTCGAATGGTCGGATCCGAAAGGGTGATACGCGGGCTGAGGTGCTGGCATTCGAAAGACGGGATCGCGGGGAAGCCGCCGCATGAAGAATGGGATCTTTCACGGGAGTGGGAGGTTGATCCGATCACGACTTGGAGCTGAAAAGACTGTGATGGGAACGATCGCAGGGCCTTGATGCGAGACTGTTTTGGAAGGTGATCTGATGGACGGCGTGGGATTTTATGCTTGCATGGCAGCTAGAGAATTTGTTGAGCTCGGGCTGCCGGGCATTGGGCTCAAACCCAATGTTATTGGGTCTCTTGGATTACTTGTACTCAAACACAAATACAACATTAATTAGTTAATTTTATTATTAATGATTAATTATAATGCTAATTAAAATGGTCTGACGATTGCACTTTTGTGCTCTCATCACACCCCCCAACCAGTTTATTGCTAGTCTCTAGCAATTTAGTGCGACAATGATAAAATGAGAGTGCAAAAGTTTTATTTATTATATATATAAATATACATGAACTAGGATAAATACTCACTTTCGTAGAGCATTACGATTGCACTTAGCACGTGCAACAAGCCGTTAAACCCCTAGGTTACCCTAGTGGACGAGTGTTGTCTCGTGAGGGTTTGCAGTTAAGTTACCCACAAACTTCAATCCCAAAATAAAATTTGGTTTATGAAATGAAAGTCTAATTTCAAGTAAATAACTGATAAGAATTTCAAAAGCACACAAGATTTTAATTACTAAGTAACCCAATTTCTAGGTTAGTATGCAATTTAAGTTGAAGTCATTAAGTTTTCCGTTAGGGAGTCGTAATACTTATTTATACTTGAGTGCTTAGTGAAGTCTAGACCATGCACCAGCTAAGGTTTCGGATCTCCAAAATATCGCTAATATTAGTAGTTTCCAAGAATTGGTCGGACAAGACCTATTTGCTGATTCAAAATCATCTTATCTGCAGGATTTCGAGAGCTGTGGATGTTTACTTTAATACCTCATGGGCTTTATATGTAATATTTCAGTTTACTCGAATTTTTACAACGACGGCTTTCACACTATTGTCTTTCTTAAGGTCAATATACATATTTTTTTTATTCAATTTTTGTTTTTTTTTGTTTTTTTTGCATGAAAGAGAAATGATAATGTATATATTGTGCACTTTTACTCCTGTGATGATTCCTCCATGCAGCGAGCAATTAGTCGACAATTCTCACACCAGTTGGCATGAGGTGTCGGGCATTAAGACTCCCCTACGGACCTATGCTCGGGTTCCTCATCACAAACCCGCTGACCTTTTGACAATAGGTAGCCCTTTTCGATGTACCTGACTAAATCCACCAAATAGTTTTTTTTTTTGGATCAGAAAAAGATGGTTCATCAGGATTCGAGGTTGCTACCATATTCTCAACACAATGTCGAACCTATACCTTAGAAAATGCAGGCCAGATGTGTTGTGAAATTCAAAGCACTAATTAGCTTACAACTCACTAAAAGAAACTTAATAAAAAGAACTCACTTTGCACTACTTCCAACTAGTTATTGGGCTCTTAGATTTTATATACCTTGTGTGTTGTATATTTATTTTTTTTCAAAAATTTTAACTATTTTTTTTTTAAAAATAAAATTTCAAATGCGTAAAAATACCCCCAAACCTAAATCTAATATTGTCCTCAATGTTAAAGAAAATTTAAAACAGTAAGAGGACAGAGGAGAAGTACCTGATATGGGTGGGTAAATTGAAAGTTGGGGCAAAATCCCCCAAACCTGCATGTTAGTAATTTATTGAATTTTTTTTTTATAGAAGATATTTACATGGGTTGCCTCCCAAGAGCGCTAAGTTTTTCAGACAATTCCGATTTACTCATAATAGACAGGGTCGGTCAGAAGTGTCTCCTTGACTTCTGGACTCAGATACTTAAGGTATGGTTTTAAACGATGTCCATTGACTTGAAAGGACCTACCATTCTTGGTATTGCAAATTACTACTGCACCATGCGGGTGCACTTTCTCTACTGTGTATGGGCCAGTCCAGCGAGATTTAAGTTTCCCAGGAAATAGATGTAATCAAGAATCATATAAGAGAACTTTTTGTCCTTGGTAAAACTCTTTACGAATGATCATTTTATCATGCATGATCTTCATGCGATCTTTGTACTTCTTGGCACACTCATAAGCATCGTTTCTAATTTTTTCAAGCTCATCGAGTTGAAGCTTCCTATATTCTCCCCCCTTGTCAAGATCGAAATTTAAATTTTTAATCGCCCAATAGGCCTTGTGCTCTAACTCGACAGGTAAATGGCAGGCCTTGCCATAGACAGTTCTATATGGAGACATTCCAATTGGTGTTTTGTAAGCCGTCCGATATGCCCACAGTGCATCTGTTAACCTAAGGGACCAGTCCTTTCAAGATGGGTTGATAGTTTTTTCAAGGATGGTCTTGATTTCTCTATTGGAAATCTCAACTTGTCCACTCGTTTATGGATGATATGGTGTACCGACCTTGTGGGTGATGTTGTACTTCCTAGCAAGGGCTTTAAAAATTCTATTGCAAAAATGTTTCCCCCCATCACTGATGATAGCACGAGGGGTGCCAAAGCGAGCGAAGACAGACTCCTTAAGAAACTTGATCACTACTTTGTGATCATTGGTCTTACATGCGATAGCCTCAATCCACTTGGACACATAGTCAACAGCTAGGAGTATGTACTGGTGCCCAAATGACATAGGAAAAGGACCCATAAAATCAATAGCCCAAACATCAAAGATTTCTACAATTAAGATTGGGTTCAGGGGCATCTCATTTTTTCTTGAAATTTTTCCTAGTCTTTGACATCGGTCACATGCTTTGCAATACTCGTGTGAGTCATGAAATAGTGTGGGCCAATAGAATCCGCACTGCAAAACCTTTGCAGCCGTCTTTTTACCACTGAAATGACCACCACAAGCGTGGTCATGACAAAAGGAAAGGACTTTCCTTTCTTCGTATTCAGGAATACACCGTCGGATGATCTGATCAGGATAATATTTAAATAGGTTTGGTTCATCCCAAAAATACCACTTCACACGAGCTAGGAAGCGAAATTGCTCCTGTTTGGTCCAAGAGCTAGGCATTTGTTCAGTAACGAGGTAGTTGACTATGTCAGCATACCATGGAACATTGGTATGGGAAATCATCATTAGTTGTTCATCCGGAAAAGTTTTGGATACAGGTAATGATTCTGCAGATGACTCAACAATCAGTCTGGACAAGTGGTCAGCTACTACATTTTCAGATCCCTTTTTGTCTCGAATTTCGAGATCAAATTCCTGGAGCAATAGGATCCAACGAATGAGCCTTGCCTTAGCATCCTTCTTTGTGAGAAGGTACTTAAGGGCGGCATGATCGGAATAAACAAGAACCTTAGATCCTATCAGGTAGGGGCAAAATTTATCTAGGGCAAAAACAACTGCCAACAATTCTTTTTCAGTGGTAGAATAGTTAAGTTGGGCGTCATTCAGAGTTTTGCTCGCATAATGAATCACATGGGGAAGCTTCCCCACTCGCTGACCTAGGACGACACCTATTGCATAATCAGATGCATCACACATGATTTCAAATGGCAGATTCCAATCGGGGACCTTATGATGGGTGCTGAGGTTAGTTCAGACTTCAGTCTTTCGAAAGCAGTTATACAAATCGGCGAAAAATTAAAAATAGCATCTTTCGCCAACAGATCGCATAAGGGTTTCGACAATTTACTGAAATCCTTGATAAAGCGGCGGTAAAAACCCGCATGCCCTAAAAAGGATCTGACTTCCCTAATAGTTTTGGAAGGTGGTAACTTGGCAATTAATTCTACTTTGGCTTTATCCACCTCGATTCCCATTTGTGACACAATGTGTCCCAAAACAATACCTGATTGGACCATAAAATGACATTTTTCCCAGTTAAGAACTAAATTTTTCTCTTTGCATTGTTCTACAACAAGGGTCAAGTGATGAAGTCATTCATTAAAATTAGATCCGAATGCAGAAAAGTCATCCATAAAAACTTCTAAAAATTTCTCCACCATGTCGGAGAAAATGCTCATCATACACCGCTGGAATGTAGCCGGTGCATTGCATAACCCAAAAGGCATGCGACGATAGGCAAAAGTGCCATAAGGACAGGTGAATGTGGTTTTCTCTTGATCCTCACGTGCAATTGGAACTTGGTTATATCTAGAATAACCATCAAGAAAACAGTAATGAGAGTGGCCAGCTAGACGTTCTAACATTTGGTCAATAAAGGGTAGTGGGAAGTGGTCTTTCCTGGTCATGGCGTTCAGCTTTCTGTAGTCGATGCACACTCGCCATCCAGTTTGGATTCGAGTTGGAACTAACTCATTTTGGTCATTCTTGATCACAGTAATTCCAGATTTCTTGGGTACGACTTGAACTGGGCTCACCCACTGGCTATCAGAAATAGGGTATATAATCCCTGCATCTAAGAGTTTAATGATTTCAGCTAGAACCACATCCTTCATGACCGAGTTAAGTCGCCTTTGTGGTTCTCTAGAGGTTTTTGCATCCTCTTCTAGATGAATTTTATGTTGGACCATAGAAGGGCTAATCCCCTTAATATCAGCTATAGACCAGCTGATCGTTTCTTGATTTTTCTGAAGGATATTTAGCAACTTCTCTTCCTGTTCTTCAGTTAAATTTGATGCAATAATAACAGGTAAGGTGTTGTTGTCCCCTAGAAATGCATATTTTAGGTTTTTAGGCAGATCTTTAAGTTCAAGCTGGGGAGGTTTGACACTTGAAGGTACTAGCTGGGATTCAGGTATAGGTAATGATTCAAATTTAGTAGCCCATCTGCTAGTATCCATTACAGGAATGGAATCTAGCAATGCATTAACCTCCTGATTCGACTCTCTTTCCTCACAATCTTGACTGAATTGGGCCAAACATCTTTCTAGTGGATCAGAATAACTTGATTCCTCGAAGGACTTGCTGATTATGTTTTCAATCATGTGAATTTCTTCTAAATCGTCCATCTCAGATGGTTGATTACTACTGTGAAAGACATTGAGTTGGACGGTCAAGTTTCCAAATGCTAAGGTCATTATCCCATTTCGGCAACTGATCACAGCATTTGAAGTGGCCAAAAATGGTCTACCAAGGATTACCGGGATGTGACTACCTGGATTTTTCACTGGTTCAGTTTCGAGGACTACAAAATCCACAGGATAGTAAAACTCATTTACCTTTACAATTACATCCTCTATAATTTCCTTAGGATACTTTACAGTCCTATCTGCTAATGACAAAGTAATGTTTGTGGGCTTTAATTCCTCCAAACCTAGTTCGGTGTAGACAGAATAGGGTAATAGGTTTACACTTGCTCCTAAGTCTAAGAGGTCTCTTCGAATGATGGTTTCTCCTATTTTAATTTCAACAGTGGGGCAACCAGGGTCCTTGTATTTTGGGGCAATTTGTTGTTGAATAAGAGATGAGGCTTGTGCCGCCATCACAGCTTGCCTAGGAATACTGGTTTTTCTTTTCACCGTGGTTAAGTCTTTTAAGAATTTTGTATAGGAGGGAATCTGTCTGATGGCATCTAGGAAGGGTACATTTATTTGGACATTTTTAAAGACTTCCATGATTTCATTGTACTGAGATTTTTTCTTTGAGTCTTGTAGTCTACTAGGAAAGGGAGCCTTGGGTGTGTACGTCTCTATTGGTTTCTCCTCTATTCCTTGTGTTCCCTATTCTTGTGCCTTTTTCTGGGTGGGGTTTGGTTTATGCTTTTCTTCTTTTTCTTGCACAGGAAGTTGGACTTTGTTGTCCACTTGCCAGACCGTAAAGTGGTAATTGCCTGGACTTCATGGGTAGGGTTTTCATTAGAATCAATCTGAAACTGGCCTCTCGGCCCTTGATTCTGTTGTCTACTAGGGTTAGGTACTGGCTGACTGGGCAATTCACCTTTCTTCCTATCCCCTAGAGAGTTGGCTATTTGGCTCAGACTAACCTCAAGTTTTGCAATCGCTTGCGCATGGAATTGGTTAGTCTGGGTTTGAGCCATGTTGGTCTGTTGTTGCTAATGGATGAAGTCTTGTTGCTGCTGGATGAAGTCTTGTTGCTACTTCATCATGTTAGCCATCATGGCTTCCAATGATGTAGTTTGCTGAGGAATAGGGGCACTATAAGTAGGAATAGGTGGAGCCAATGATTGGTTTATTTGTGATGGACCTATCCTGGGAAAATTCTTCTGAAAACCTGGTGGACCACCTTGATGCTGAATAGGTTCATTCTGTTTGTATGAGAAATTTGGGTGGAACCTATTATCAGGGTGGTAGACTGGGCTGAATGAATTGGGAGTGGGCTTCTTGAAGGCACTATATGAGTTTAGAGCATTTGCCTGCTCAGCCTTAATGTTGGGTAAACTAGGACAACACTCCACTAGATGCTCAGAACTATTACACAAGATACATAAACTATGTGACTCGTGATCCACTTTCATGATGGGATTTAACTCTTTGTATGAACTCGAGCTAGTGGAAACAGTGAAAGCATCAAACGTTTTGCTTAAGTTGTTCATTCCAGTCACCAGATTGGACATGACATTTTTGAGTTCTAGGTCTGCTTTCATTTCATAATTACCTGGTTTTCTAGACCCGAACTCATCTCTATTTACTTCCTCACCATAGCTACTCCAATTTTGGGCGTTCTCGGCTAAGTCAACAAGAAATTCATAGGCTTGATCCGGGGTTTGGTCCATGAACCTACCCTTGTGCATGGACTCAATCATGTTTCCATGTGCCAGAGTTAGTCCTTTGTAAAAGAAATGTACTAGATCAGCCTTGTCAAGCCCATGGTGCGGGCACTTGACCAAAAGATCATGGAATCTTTTCCAAAGTTGGGAAAATTCCTCCTCAGATTTTTCTCTAAAAGTTCTTATGGCATCCTTAATTTTTTCATTTTTTACCATGGGATAGAACTTAGCCATGAACTTCCTAGATAGTTGTTCCCATGATGTGATGGAATTTGAAGCAAGGGAATACAGCCATGCAGCGGCACGATCCTCTAAAGTCATGGGAAACAATCTTAATTTAATACCCTCTTCATCTAAGTTTTGATTTCTAAACGTCTGACAGATTGTCAAAAATTTGTTTAGATGGATGTAGGGTTGTTCACTCTCGAACCCATGAAACTTGGGTAACATGTTTATTGTTGCAGCCCGAATCTCGAATTGGGCTGCATTATTAATTGGTAATACTATGCAAGTAGGGGGACTAGCGGATGCGGGTGCGAACAACTCATTCAAAGTTCTAATGTGTTCACCCATTGTAGAGATTGACAGTTGGTTTACAGCTCGCAAGTTGTGATGAAAAGTTCTGTCAATCTCAGGATCAAATGGGGTTAACTTATCCCTTAATGACCTTCTACCATGCATACATTATCAACAGTTCATTAGATTTGACTCCTACAATGAACGAAATCCTAAAAGAAGAGAAGGGCTAGACACAGATGACCACAACCAACACCACACAACAATTTGACCCTATTAGTCTTAGAACTAAGTGAGGTTTAGTAGCTTCTTAAATCTAGTTGCACAGAGATGTATCAGGTTAAAAAGTTTCTGAAATTCTCTCTAGATTAGATAGCTCCTAATCTCCCTTTCAGATTAAGCTTGAGCTTACCAGTTAAGCAATCCAGTAACGAGTGACCAGGAAAGTCCCGGGGTGTGTGGTAGTGCCAGAAGGGATACACCGATACGACAATACTCGTAACAGTTCTCACTATTGTAAAACTTTCCTAGACATCACCAATTACTAAATTCTCACTGGAGTGGCTTTCAGCCGCTTCTTTCCAAGAGCCTAATTGAGCTTGAAAACCCTAATTTAATTTGGCTTAGGATAAGTATGCAAGATGGTGATTTTTGGGCTAAGGACAGGTAATGACTTTCCGACCTTATCTTTTTAATGGGTTTTGCCCTTAAATTCTTTTATTCAAATGCTTAATACTAAATGCAGCAAATAATCAATGATTTTTTAAAGTTTATACAATGTCATTAGGTTGTACTGATTAAATGAGCAAGCAAATTTTTTTATTTTTCTTATTTTTTTTAAATTTTATGTTGTTTTTTTTTAATTTTTATATAGGAATAACTTGAATGTAAACTAAAACTAATCCTTATGCGTCAGTCAATCTCCGAATGCCCGTTGAATAAGCTCTGGAGATTACTCCGTGAGGAGCCCCAATAGAGGTATGATCACCTCGGAAAATTGCACCCTATCAATTACTAGCAAAAATAATATTTTTTTGAATTTTTTTTAATTTAATTATTTCTTTTTTACTTTTTTTTTTAGAATTTAAATTTCAAATTTCGAATCACAGAATTCAAATTTTGAATTTAAATTTTTGAATTCTTGAATTTTTTTTTGAAATTTTTTTCAAAATTTTTTTTTTACTTTTTTTAGAAAACTTTAATTTCGAATTTCAAATTTCAGAATTTAATAACTACTCCTTATGCGTCAGTCAATCTCCGAATGCCCGTTGAATAAGCTCTGGAGACTACTCCGTGAGGAGCCCCAATAGAGGTATGATCACCTCGGGAGATTGCACCCTATCAATTACTAGCAAAATTAATATTTTTTGAATTTTTTTTAATTTAATTATTTCTTTTTTACTTTTTTTTTAGAATTTAAATTTCAAATTTTGAATCACAGAATTCAAATTTTGAATTTAAAATTTTGAATTCTTGAATTTTTTTTTTGAAATTTTTTTCAAATTTTTTTTTTACTTTTTTTAGAAAACTTTAATTTCGAATTTCAAATTTCAGAATTTAATAACTACGAAATTACTAACTAAAAATAATCAAAATAAGAAAAATTAATAAAAACTTACTACCAGAGTGCGTTCACTCCGGCCATCCAAAATTCGATTTGATCTTCGTGATCGTTCTTGCTTCTCGATTTGCCTCCCCGGCAACGGCGCCAAAATTCTGTTCTTCCAATTCCTGTTTACTTAAAAATACGCTAAACAGATCGTTGTTAGAGCCGACAAACAAAGTTTAATTTAATTCTGCTCTTACCCTTTCTACTTGGAGAATAGTGGTTGTAAGAGATCGATCCACAGGGAGGCGATTGGAGTTGCATAAAAATTAGAACGTTCACTCGGATTTGAAATCGATTTTTGAATGATAAAAGAAAAATATTATTTTGAGGATGTTGATGGATTCTCTAGTTTACCGGAGAATATTTTTTTATTTAAAAATAATAAAAAGACAAGTACTTAGAAATCAAAGAGTATTTATGAATTCATGAAATGTTTAACTATTCAAAGGAAATTGTTTCATAAATTAAAATGGATGAAGACAAG
Organism: Phoenix dactylifera; assembly: GCF_051530095.1. Taxonomy (NCBI): domain Eukaryota; kingdom Viridiplantae; phylum Streptophyta; class Magnoliopsida; order Arecales; family Arecaceae; genus Phoenix; species Phoenix dactylifera. Next base: position 30,701,814 of record NC_143193.1, on the reverse strand, counting down.
TGCTAAGAAGATCAAAAGCCTAGAACATAAATTGCATCAAAGAAAATTTAATGTATTGCATCAAAGAAGAATTAAAAGATTGCATTAAAAAAAAACAGAAATTAACTTGAACCTAGAACATGGATTGCATGAAAGAAAATTAATTGATTTCATAAAAAGAAATAATTACAAAAAGTAAAAAGATTGAAGATGAAGCCTAATGCTTCTTTCTTCTACAAGTAAAAAAAATAAAAATAAGAAACTTTATTTCCTCTCCCTTTCCCTCCCACGGTGGACTTTCAACATAAAATATATTTTTTTATTTCTTTCTTCTTCCCAAGAACAGAGCAATGCTCTGTTTCTTCTTCTCTCCCCACCGAACCGAGCCCTCTCTCCCAAACCAAACCGGGAACCTCTCCTCCCTCCTCTGTTTCTTGGACTCCACCGAGCACCCCTCTTCTCTCCCAAACCGACAGTCTTTTCCCCTCTCGCTCGTCTTCTCCTCCCTCCTCTGTTCTTTGGAACCGACCCCAACCGAGCACACCTCCCCCCTACTCTGTTTCCTCCCCCTTTTTATAGATCACCCGAGCATGGAACGGGTGCGAGATCTCGGGAGGATTTTTGAAATGGGGAAAGAAGAGGACGACCGCTGATCGCGTGAGGGATGCGCGGAAGGTTGAAGAAGATCAAGGCTGGCTTCACGGGCTCCTTGATGGCTAAAAATGGAAGAGGCCGGGATGTTGATCACGGACGCGTGGCTGCTGAATTGGACGGGCTGCGTGTCATCCGGGATGCTGGAATCGCAATGCAGAGGGAGACGCGGTGCGGGATCGATCGCGGAAGAGGAGGGATGCTGGGATTCCGGCTCAGGATTCCTTCTTTGGATGTGCCGGACGCGATGCTTGGATCACGGAAGCGGGATCAAGGGGGAGGACGGACGCGGGATGCTGTCGCAGAAGGAAGGAGGCGCGCGTGGATGCTGGGAATCCGTTGCTGTGGCTGGAAGAGGAGGTAATGGGGATGCTGTGGCGTTGATGGCATCACGGAAGAGGGGAGTCATCCGAGATCTTTGCTGGGAGGAGTCGTGGATCACGGGGTCACGTCTTGAATGGCCGAATCTGGAAGGGTGATACGCGGGCTGAGGTGCTGGCATTCGAAAGACGGGATCGCGGGGAAGCCGCCGCGTGAAGAATGGGATCTTTCACGGGAGTGGGAGGTTGATCCGATCACGACTTGGAGCTGAAAAGATGGACGGCTGTGATGGGAACGATCGCGGGGCCTTTATGCGGGACTGTTTTGGAAGGTGATCTGATGGACGGCGCGGGATTTTATGCTTGCATGGCAGCTGGAGAATTTGTTGAGCTCGGGCTGCCGGGCATTGGGCTCAAACCCAATGTTATTGGGTCTCTTGGATTACTTGTACTCAAACACAAATACAACATTAATTAGTTAATTTTATTATTAATGATTAATTATAATGCTAATTAAAATGGTCTGACAATTGCACTTTTGTGCTCTCATCACACCCCCTAACCAGCTTATTGCTATTCTAGCAATTTAGTGCGACAATGATAAAATGAGAGTACAAAAGTTTTATTTATTATATATATAAATATACATGAACTAAGATAAATACTCACTTTCGTAGAGCATTACGATTGCACTTAGCACGTGCAACAAGCCGTTAAACCCCTAGGTTACCCAAGTGGACGAGTGTTGTCTCGTGAAGGTTTGCAGTGAAGTTACCCACAAACTTCAATCCCAAAATAAAATTTGATTTATGAAATGAAAGTCTAATTTCAAGTAAATAACTGATAAGAATTTCAAAAGCACACAAGGTTTTAATTACTAAGTAGCCCAATTTCTAGGTTAGTATGCAATTTAAGTTGAAGTCATTAAGTTTTCCGTTAGGGAGTTGTAATACTTATTTATACTTGAGTGCTTAGTGAAGTCTAGACTATGCACCAGTTAAGGTTTCAGATCTCCAAAATATCGCTAATATTAGTAGTTTCCAAGAATTGGTCGGACAAGACCTATTTGCTGATTCAAAATCATCTTATCTGCAGGATTTCGAGAGCTGTGGATGTTTACTTTAATACCTCATGGGCTTTATCTGTAATATTCTAGTTTACTCGAATTTTTACAACGACGGCTTTCACACTATTGTCTTTCTTAAGGTCAATATACATATTTTTTTATTCAATTTTTGTTTTTTTTGTTTTTTTTTTGCATGAAAGAGAAATGATAATGTATATATTGTGCACTTTTACTCCTGTGATGATTCCTCCATGTAGCGAGCAATTAGTTGACAATTCTCACACCAGTTGGCATGAGGTGTCGGGCATTAAGACTCCCCTACGGACCTATGCTCGGGTTCCTCATCACAAACCCGCTGACCTTTTGACAATAGGTAGCCCTTTTCGATGTACCTGACTAAATCCACCAAATAGTTTTTTTTTTTTTTTGGATCAGAAAAAGATGGTTCATCAGGATTCGAGGTTGCTACCATATTCTCAACACAATGTCGAACCTATACCTTAGAAAATGGAGGCCAGATGTGTTGTGAAATTCAAAGCACTAATTAGCATACAACTCACTAAAAGGAACTTAATAATAAGAACTCACTTTGAACTACTTCCAACTAGTCATTGGGCTCTTAGATTTTATATACCTTGTGTGTTGTATATTTATTTTTTTTCAAAAATTTTAACTAATTTTTTTTTAAATAAAATTTCAAATGCGTAAAAATACCCCCAAACCTAAATCTAACATTGTCCTCAATGTTAAAGAAAATTTAAAGCAGTAAGAGGACAGAGGAGAAGTACCTGATATGGGTGGGTAAATTGAAAGTTAGGGCAAAATCCCCCAAATCTGCATGTTAGTAATTTATTGAAAATTTTTTTTATAGAAGATATTTACATGTTGGGTTGCCTCCCAAGAGCGCTAAGTTTTATCTTCAGCCAGACAATTCTGATTTACTCATAATAGACAGGGTCGGTCAGAAGTGTCTCCTCGACTTCTGGACTCAGATACTCAAGGTATGGTTTTAAACGATGTCCATTGACTTGAAAGGACCTACCATCCTTGGTATTGCATATTACTACTGCACCATGCGGGTGCACTTTCTCTACTGTGTATGGGCCCAGTCCAGCGAGATTTAAGTTTCTCAGGGAATAGATGTAATCGAGAATTATATAAGAGAACTTTTTGTTCTTGGTAAAACTCTTTACGAATGATCATTTTATCATGCATGATCTTCATGCGATCTTTGTACTTCTTGGCACACTCATAAGCATCGTTTCTAATTTCTTCAAGCTCATTGAGTTGAAGCTTCCTATGTTCTCCCGCCTTGTCAAGATCGAAATTTAAATTTTTAATCGCCCAATAGGCCTTGTGCTCTAACTCGACAGGTAAATGGCAGGCCTTGCCATAGACAGTTCTATATGGAGACATTCCAATTGGTATTTTGTAAGCCGTCCGATATGCCCACAGTGCATCTGTTAACCTAAGGGACCAGTCCTTTCGAGATGGGTTGACAGTTTTTTCAAGGATGGTCTTGATTTCTCTATTGGAAATCTCAACTTGTCCACTCGTTTGTGGATGATATGGTGTACCGTCCTTGTGGGTGATGTTGTACTTCCTAGCAAGGGCTTTAAAAATTCTATTGCAAAAATGTTTCCCCCCATCACTGATGATAGCGGCCACTCGGTCATGCAATGTATCTTTGCTTGGTCCGGCTCCACACCTGCAGCAGAGATGACATGGCCTAGGTACTCGACCTTCGGCTCGGCCCATAGGCACTTGGATCGCTTTACCTTCAATTGATTTCTGCGCAGAATTTTCAGCACTTCCTCCAAGTGCTCTAGGTGCTCCTGCCATGAACGACTGTAAACCAGTATGTATCGAAGAATATAAGGACATACCGTCGTAGTAATGGTCTGAATATGTCATTCATGAGCCCCTGAAACGTCGCTGGTGCATTGGTGAGGCCGAACGGCATCACCCAGAACTCATAATGGCCATCGTGTGTCCGAAACGCCATCTTGTGCACATCTTCGGGCCTGACACGGATCTGGTGGTATCCGGCACGGAGATCAAGTTTGCTGAAGTAGTCCGCACCAGCAAGCTCATCCAACAGCTCCTCTATGACTGGAATCGGATACCGATCCTTAACGGTGATCGCGTTAAGTGCCCGGTAGTCGACGCAGAATCGCCACGTCCCATCCTTCTTATGTACCAGCAGCACCGGCGACGAATATGAGCTTCTACTGGGCTGAATGATGCCGCTCTCCAACATCTCTCGTACCATCTTTGAGATCTCCTCCTTCTGAACATGCGGGTAGCGGTAAGGCCTCACATTCGCCGGTTCTGCTCCCGGTACAATCTCTATGTGATGATTGTGCTCCCTCTCGGGTGGAAGACCATAAGGCTCCTCAAATAAATCTGCGAACCCCTAGAGCAGCCAAATCAGTAGGTATACCTGCCTCCGTCGTGGTCTCCGTCGACATAGGTAAGAGCTGCATCAAGTAGCTATGCGCGCCGGATCCGGGCAAGCCGACTAGGGGCTGAAGTGCAGCCCTTGGGCTTGGCCGAATGCCATCCAATCTAACTCGCCGTCCGCTCCATCTGAAAGTCATCCACATCTCGGTGAAGTCGAATGTAACCGGGCCAAGCCTCTGATAGTATGCGTGCAGAGGGCTAAGCATGAATTTCAGAAAATTTTATGCGGAAAGAACGGGTTAAACATTTTAACCCATAACATGCTTGATATTTTAGATATTTTAACTCTGATACCAGTCGAAGACAATCTTCAACTGCACATCACATGTGGCACGGGCTCAGTCCCAATACATAGGGTGACACCCGCACGTGCCTATCAAAGCACTCATCATATGAGCCCCCGAGTGGAGAGCCACGCTTCGTCACACGATCACACGTGAGAGTTCCCGGGAATCAGATAGTCTCCACTAATCCTTTGCTTTGACACCAAATATCACAAAGCCCTTAGATCCTGAGGATTGTGTGATTCGAATAAATATGCATAAATCACAACTTCTTGTGATTTGAAGATTGAGATCATATGTCAACCGTAAAAGAGATCAGGTCTCTTACCTTTAGAAGGGGGTTCCTTCAAGGATGCTTCGCAGCCGCACAAGCGTCCGGCCTCGATGACTCGTCCACGCGATGCTCCGGAATGATCAACTTCTTGGGAAGTGCTAGCTCGCAGGGAGGCAGAAGGTTGGCTGAAATGGAGAAGGAAGAAGATGGACCTTCACAGCTCAAGAACTCCTTCTTGGGCTTTCACCTTCAAAGCTACTCTCTCCTCTCACTCTCTTTCTCTGGTGCTCTTGATCCTTTTTTTTTTGTGTAGAGAAGAAGGAAGATGGGTGGCCTATTTATAGGCCAAGAAGAAGGTGAGGTGTCCCTATGAGGTGTCCTGTGAGGTGTCCTGCCAGGACACATGTCACACATGCAAGAAAAAGATGTGTCCTGCTCCGCCACGTGTCACGCATGCAAAGGGGTGAGGTGGCCTGGAGGGCGATGTCATGCATGACCTCATGAGGCAGATGAGGTCATGGATGACATCAGGAGGAGTGTGAGGTGTCCAGGCCCGCCACATGTCACACATGCAAGTAAAAGAGGTGTCCTGCTCCGCCACGTGTCACTCATGCAAAAGGATGACGTGGCCTGGAGGGCGATCGGGATGTGGGTCCCACATACAGTATGCGGGTCCCACCTTAAGCAGGCGTGGGTCCCACATACAGTATGTGGGTCCCACATATGCAGGACGTGGGTCCCACATACAGTATGTGGGTCCCACATGGGCAAGAAGTCCAAGTCCGATTTGACTCAAGCCAAATCTAATTTGGTTGGAGGCAAATTGAGTCTAATCAGTGGTCCAATCACCAATTAACTTTTCCAAGCAACAATTGCTTAGGGCAATCAATCAATCACATTGACTATTTTACCTCTAGACGATTCTCAATCGTCAATCAGCTATTTGATCATTCCAGAAACTTCTAAGCGTGTGACCTCCACTACAGGAAAACCAACCTATCCCGACGCATTTTTCGACCTTTAGCGACGCTTATAAGCGTTGGCTAAAGTTCAGCCGACGCTTCTAAAAGCGTCACCAAAGCATTGGTGATACCTGCGTGGAAAAAGTTTTTCCCGACGCTTTGGGAAAGCGTTGTGAAAGGTAGGTTTTTAGCGACGCTTTCTAGCGATGCTTAAAAGCGTCGCTAAAAGCTTCAAAGCCGATGCTTATAAGCGTCGGCTTTAGCCTTCAATTATTAAAAAAAATTATTTTCTTCACTGGGGACCGAGTGTAGGCGAGAGGGAAGACCACCAGATTGAGCAGCGAAAAAATGCCCTGAAATGGAATCAGGAATTCTAGACTTTATCGAAAGCAAGAAGAGGAATTAAAGAAAAAGAAACAAATAGAATCTAATACTTACATAAGAGTTGTCCTGCAGCCGGAATTGAAGCTCGTCATTCTCCTTGGCTAATTCATCGCAAGACTCCATGGCTCTCTCAAGATCCCGTTCATACAGAGAGCACTCCTTCTCCAATTTGGCGCAGTGATTCACCAAATCAGCATATCCCGACGCCACCATCTCCTACTCCTCGATGCACCTCCTCAACCCCTGGGCATTCATGGTCGCCTCTGCCTACCCACATCAAAATCAAAACTTCCCCATAAAAAACCAAACCCTAGAAACCCAGGAACAAGAAGAAGCCGCAAAAGATCAAAGAACCTGCACCTTATATTGCTCTACACGCTTCTCGGCCTCCTTGAGGCGCTCCTCAAGGACGAAGATCTGATCTTGGAGGCGGCGGCGGGCGTCTTTGGAAGCAAGGACCTTGAGGCGGAGGTTCTTGTCAGAGATTGGGAGGCCGAGCGAGTTCTCAATGGATTCACGGATGTACTCGTCGGTCTCTGGATCCATGGTCTCTTGGCCAAGAAAACGTATAAACCCTAGAAATCCTAAATATTTGGCTACAGTCATGAAGTATGGAACCTCGGAAGCCCGAGGAAGAGGGAGAAAGGCAGATCGAGAGAGAACCCTAACCTGGAGTCATCTTTCCTCCTCCTCGCTTGCCTGGAGTCATCTGAACGCGATGGATTGTCGGCGCTGTAGGGAGGAGAGGAGAGGATCGAGAGGGTTATAAGAGCTAGAAAAGAAGGGAGAGGTGATGCCGAACTCGTAGAGCTTCATCTTCGTCTTCCCCCTCACCATCTTCCCTCCTACTTTTCCTCCTCTTCACCTGGAGTCATCTTTCCTCCAGATTGGGGTTCGAGATGGAGGTGAGAGAGGGGGGGAGGCGGTGGATTGTCGGCGCCGTATGGAGGAGGAGAGGAGAGGAGAGGGTTATAACAGCTAGGGCATCTCGATGGGAGGCTGATATTTGAGGGAATTTGGCCTCCGACGATGCTTATAAGCGTCGTCGTAGGCCCAACCATTAACGACGCTTTTTAAGCGTCGTTGATTTCCAAGCTTTACCGACGCTTTTTAAAAGCGTCGGCAAGGTTCGGCGGTGGAGGGGGATTTCCCGACGCTTCTCCCTAGCGTCGGGAAAAAAGCGTCGGGAAATCACCATTTTCCTGTAGTGCTCACAGGTTCGAGCCTAAGCCGGTAGTACAAGAACACTTCCTGCACTAATCGAAGTAACCATCTAGCAATGGGACCCGACGACCGGATAGGCCGAATAGATGCAAAGCAACATTCTAGAACCTATGGACCATGGTTACCGCATAATTCATCCTCTTGACCAGAAAATGCCCAGGGTGGGTTCAGAGTCTGTCTACCCTGAAACGATCCATCCGGAAATATGTTTCAATTCAATAAGTCAAGTGATAGAGATTTGACTTTTCCTGGCCAGGGTACTACTTAATTGAAAACACAAGGCATTCACTCTTATTCCTAAGGGAGGTCAATCCCATCTTGATTTGCAATTGACTACCACAAGTACTTGACTGGACCTAGAAACCTTCCGTCGCTGGATTAGAAATCCAGGTAGTCTGGCACCAAAGTACAGTGAGTTGCTTGCAAGCCACCGGTTGCAATCTTAGGTCTAAAGGATACATATACCCATATCCACTCGGAACAACTCTTGATAAGAGAGAGTCCGTCAATTGGTCACGTTCAGTGAACGTACACTACCATTCACCTGTATACCATACTAGTATCTCTATACTCTTTGGTTTGGAAGACAACCAACAAATATGATACACAATGACTTACGCCCGATAATACTATCGTCCTATTAATAGTATATCATACGGTCTTGAACTTTTAAGGACCTGTGTGACAAAATCATATTTCATTACACAAAGCAGTCCTAAGGACTTCATCACATCGGAGTTTGTGAAGATGTTCTGGTGATGAATAAATACCATGTTATTTATAATTGATTCAAATACATTTACAATCAACAATTGATTGGATTTAGAACATAATTCCCAACAACTCCCACTTGACCTAAAGCCAATCAGTACAGTATCGTATACCCATCTTCAAGTAATGATGGTCAAACTCCTTTACACTGAGGGCCTTAGTGAAGGGGTCGGCTAAGTTATCCTTTCCGTTAATCTTTGGAAGATCAACGTCACCTCGTTCTACTATCTCACGAACAAGGTGATACCGGCACAGAATGTGCTTGGTGTGTTGGTGTGCCTTTGGTTCTTTAGCTTGAGCGATGGCCCCGGTGCTATCACAGTATAGTGGGACTGGTCCATCAGCGGAGGGTGCAACTCCGAGCTTAGCAATGAACTTTCGTAACCAGACAGCTTCTTTGGCGGCATCAGATGCAGCAATGTATTCAGCCTCGCATACAGAGTCTGCCACGGTATGCTGCTTGGAACTTTTCCAGCACACGGCCCCACCTAACAGGGTAAACACATAACCAGACACAGACTTGCTATCATCTCGGTCTGATTGAAAACTTGAATCGGTATAACCGACAAGTCTCAACTCAGTATCTCCATAAACAAGCCACTTATCCTTAGTATTTCTCAAATACTTGAGGATAGTCTTTACAACTTTCCAGTGGCTCTCTCCTGGGTCAGATTGGTACCTACTCACTACTCCTAGTGAATACGCCACATCTGGTCTAGTACATGTCATAGCATACATAATAGATCCCACAGCAGAGGCATATGGAATTCTACTCATACGCTCTCTTTCTTGGGGAGTTGTCGGGCAATCTCCTTTAGAAAGAGTGATTCCATGACCTATCGGAAGATAGCCTTTCTTGGAATTTTCCATGCTGAATCGTTTCAGCACAGTATTTATGTACGTGGACTGGGATAACCTAAGCAACCTTTTAGACCTATCCCTATAGATCTTCATCCCTAGGATGTAGGATGCATCTCCCAGATCTTTCATGGAGAACTGTGATGACAGCCAGATCTTTATTCCCTGTAGTGCAGGAATGTCATTCCCTATTAAAAGAATATCATCCACATACAGTACAAGAAACATCACTACTGAACTATTTACCCACTTATATATGCAAGGTTCCTCTCCGTTCCTAACGAAGCCATACGTCTTGATCACCGTATCAAAGCGTATGTTCCAATTCTGAGAAGCCTGCTTCAGTCCGTATAAGGACTTCTGAAGCTTGCATACCTTAGATTTATCTGCAGAAATAAAATCTTCAGGCTGTATCATATACACCTGCTCCTCTAAATCTCCATTCAGAAAAGCGGTTTTAACATCCATCTGCCAAATCTCTAAGTCCAGATGTGCAGCTATCGCAAGCATGATCCGAATGGATTTCAGCATTGCCACAGGAAAAAATGTCTCGTCATAGTCTATGCCATAACGTTGGCGAAATTCCTTGGCAACCAGACGGGCTTTGTAGGTTTCCACATTTCCGTCTGCGCCTCTCTTCCTCTTGAAAATCCATTTACACCCAATGGGTTTGATTCCTTCAGGTGGGTCAACCAATGTCCATACATCATTGACCTCAATGGACTCCAATTCGGATTTCATGGCATTAAACCATTTCTCAGAATCAGACCTTTGCATAGCATCCATGTATGTGACGGGATCCTCTGTGTTCTCATCGAGACCAACCGGTTCGCCGTCCTGGACCAGAAAACCATAGTATCTGTCCGGCTGATGCGGTACTCTACCGGATCGCCTCACGGATGTTTCTATAATGGATTCTGGATCTGATCTAATCAAATCCGATTCTGTAGTCTGTACTGGTTCTTCTATATGTTGAACTTCCTTAAGTGCAACATCAGAGTTGTTCGCTCCTTCACCAAGGAACTCCTTCTCAAGGAAAACAGCCCTATTACAGACAAACAACTTTTGCGTATCAGTATTATAGAAGTAATACCCTAAGGTTTCTTTTGGATATCCGACGAAGAAACAATTATCAGATTTGGATTCCAGCTTATCTGCTTTCAAACGTTTGACATAGGCCTTACACCCCCAAACTCTTAGGTGAGTGATCACTGGCTTACGCCCAGTCCACATCTCATGTGGTGTTTTAATTACAGATTTACTAGGAACCTTATTTAAGATATAGCAGGCAGATTCTAGAGCATATCCCCAAAAGGATAAAGGCAGGCTAGCGAAACCCATCATGGACCGGACCATGTCTAACAGAGTCATGTTCCTCCTTTCAGATACACCGTTATGTTGAGGTGTTCCAGGAGCGGTCCACTGAGACAGAATCCCATTCTCTTCCAGATAAGTCAAGAAATCACTGGAGAGATATTCCCCTCCTCGATCAGATCGAAGAATTTTAATATACTTTCCAGTTTGTTTCTCTACTTCATTACGGTATAATTTGAACATTTCAAAAGACTCGGACTTATGCCTCATAAGAAACACATGCCCGTACCTAGACAGGTCGTCTATAAACATAATGAAATAGCTGTACCCTCCTCTGGCACTTGTACTCATAGGTCCACATACATCCGTATGTACGAGTTCTAGAATATCTATGACTCTCTCACCTTTTCCAGTAAAGGGTGATTTGGTCATTTTACCAAGAAGACAAGACTCACAAGTTGAAAATGATTCAAGATCATTAATATTCAGAATACCCAACTTGGCCAACTTGTTGATCCTGTTCTTGTTAATATGTCCTAGCCGGCAATGCCATAGGTAGGTATCAGAGACATTATCTATCCTGGGTCGCTTACTTGATGTGTACATTACACTAACAGGATGTGATATTGTGTAAATGCCATTTATTAATTGTCCATCAACCATAATAACACCATTCATAATGATATTACAAGAACGATTCTTTATTGATATTTCATAACCGTTTTGGGCTAAAAGCCCTATAGAAATGATGTTCATTAAGAACGACGGACAAAAGTGACAGTCACTTAAGGCGATTACTTGAGAATTGAAAACTAACTTAAGATCTCCCAATGCTAGAACTGGAACAGTCCTTCCATCTCCAACATTCAGGAACCTCTCATTATCCTCAAATCTCTTATTGACATGCAGTCCCTGTAATGAATTGCAAATATTATAAGGACTTCCGGTATCCAATACCCAAATCAATTTATCACATATGGAGAAATTACAAGGAGTTATCATATAAGTACCTTGCCCAGCAACTGTTTGCTCATTTCTCCTAGGCCTGTTTGGATCAAGGGTGGCTACATACAGAGGACAGTTCCTTTTCCAGTGTCCCAGTTTCTGACAGTGGTAGCACACCGCCTTTCTAGGGTCAGCCCACTTTCTTATCATCTGACAAGATGTCCCGACACTTAGCACCTTTCTCTTCCTTTTATTTTTATTTTTAATTTTATTTTTGTTTTTCCCTTTCCCAAAGGGACGACGTCCTGCCCCACCACCAACCACATTAACCGGCCCTTTCCTGAGCTGGTTATCCTTCTCAAAGTTCTGCAACAACCCCAAAAGACCATGGAAGTTGAGTACAGGCTTTGTCATTCTATAATGAGTGAGGAATGGTCGGTAGGAATCAGGCAGGGAATTCAAAATCGCGTCCTTTCCCAATTGTTCATGCAGGAAAAAGCCGAGTTTGCTCAGGCGCTCTATCAACTCGATCATGTACAGTACATGGTCCGTAACAGAGGCCCCTTCCCTGAGTTTGGCGTTGAAGATACAGCAACTGGTACTATACCTTTTATCGTCATCAGGGACGCCAAACGATTCATTCAACACTTGAATGATCTCGTTCGGCTGAGCACTCTCGAATCTCCGCGAGAATTCGTCGCTCATTGCCGCTAGCATAATGCACCGGTGATGAGAGTACAAAAGTGAAATTTTCATATTATCTTAATTAGTATTATAGCTAATCTTTATTAATAAAATTAATTAATTAATGCTTTATCTGTGTCTGAGTGCATGTAATTCAAAAGACCCTATAATGCTGGATTTTAGCCCAATGCCCGGTAGTTCGAGCTCAACAAATCCTTAGCGTCTCATCTGAGCCTCACGTCGCCCGTCATCCGCATGCAATCCATATCACTGTAACCACATGTTTCAGCTAGCACAAATGCCCGCATCGTGGAGCTTCCTAGCATCATCAAAACCATCCATGTGGCTTTCCAAGCATCATGGCATCTCCTCCATGGAACCTAAATCAAACCCATGGAACCTAAATCAAACCCAAGGGACCTAAGCCAAACCGGCTCTTCAATTCAAGCCACATCTCATTCATGGTTTCGGATTCCCCTGTTTCAAGAATATTCAGCTGCATTCCTTTCTTCCCATCATTCATCTATACTCAAAACATCAACGGCAGCAAAGGAAAGAAGCCAAACCGTTTGCATTCCACTTCAGCAATCCCCCATCCGCTCGAGCACGCATCCGTGAACGTCCATGGCAGCATGAAACCAAGACGTTTCCCCTGTTTCCTCCCAGCTCATCCACGCGTTCCAGCAGACAAATCCTTAGCGATTCGACTTCTTTCATCCCGTATCTCAAGCAACCACGGATCGTTTCCAAGCCACGAAGTCTTGCATTCAAATCTAACATCAATGTCTACAGTTGCTCAAATTCTGCAACGTTCCCAGCCGAGGAGTCCCAAGCCATGTCTCTTTCGCTCCCAGTTCCTAAGCGTCCACAACGCATCCTTCGGTCTTCCCAGCCACACTGCTGAAGGTGTCTATAAAAGGAACTCAAGAGAGAGGAGCAAGGGCCATCTGGTGGAGGTAGAACCAGCCGACGGGAGGGGGGAAGAAAAGAGAGGATCTTACCAGCCGGCCGGATCCATCCAAGTCTGAGCGGCATCCGGTGGAGGCAAGAGGAGGACACGGAGCAAGGGGGTTGATCCACGGAACAAGCCGGAGGAGGCAGGAGGGAAGCACCGAAGCACATCTGCACCTCTTCTTTCGATTTTCCCAGCCGGCCAAGGGATCGAGGGTCTTCCATTCCGGTGGAGACCAAAGGATCCGACAGAAGAAGAGGAGGCCAGCGTGCGACGGAAGATCCAGGGAGGCCATTCCGGTGGAGGAGAAGAAGCCACGGAGGGGAGGAAGCAGTCGGGCTTGGGAGGAGGAGAGGTCATCCGGTGGAAGAAAGGGAAGAAGCAAGAAACAGAGTGCTCTGTTTCTGAATAAAAAGGAAAAAGGGTTTATGTTTATTTTAACTTATTCGTTGCTAATCTTTTTTATAAAATTGCTTCCATCTCATATGAGTAGCTAAATATCTTTTAGCTAAGGCTAAGGAAAAGCCTAGCATTTTATTCATGTATTTCAATTAATCATCAATGGGTTTTTAATGTTTTTGATTTGATTTATGGTGCAGTAAATCTATAGAAATTATTCCAAACTCATATATTTTTTTGATTTGTTATTTTCCTCGGGTATAACAGATGCTTAGAGATCCCTGTAGTTTAAAATAGAATTATTGTAAAGCTGCCCATAAAACTAAATCTATTTTATTATGATGATTTTAAGAAAAGCATGATGAAGTGCTAGGCTGAATCCTGATGCCTTAGTTATATTCTTGTTAATTCTAATATTATTTAGCCTTTAGTTTTTTGTTCATTGTCAAATCCCTGTGGATTCGATCTCGGACTCACCGAGAATATTACTTTGCTACACCCTATACTTGAGATATCCTACGTTTAATTTCTCTTTTAAAAAAGAGCAAGATTAAAATCGTAGCAAGTTTTTGGCGCCGTTGCCGGGGATTTGCAACGTGCGAACGAGAACAAGGCTGAAATTTTCAATTCTTTATTTCTAGTTCTTCAATTTTTCTTTATTTTTAACACAGTTGAAATTTCAAATCTTTTCAAATTCAAGGGTGACACAAGCAGGACCAATAACGAGGAAGATTAAGATCACATTTTTGGATTTCCGGAGTGAACGAACTCCGGCCGTGAGTATTTAAATTAATTTTCCTGTTTTGTTCATACTAGTCCTATTTTTCCTAGATTAGAATTTTATTCTTGTTAAAAAAAAATAAATAAATAAATAAAAAGAAGAAAAAAAATTTAGCTAGTTTGCTTGATCAACTATTCAACTGCAATTTAATGTCATGACATAAAGTGATAAAAATCTTCTTGATTGTTGCATATAGTATAAAGCATTTGCATAAAATAATCTAAGGGCTGAACCCATTAAAAAGATAAGGTCGGAATTTCATCACTCGTCCTTAGCCCAAAAATCATCCAAGTGCATAAATATCCTAAGCCTAATTAAAATCAACTAGACGTTGGCTCCTAAGGATATTCGAGCTCAATAGGACGAAGACCACCGAAAGTTGCACCAATTTCGCTCTGTTATCTGGTCGATGTCTAGGCAAGCTTTGTCCCTTTAAGTGATTAAAGGGAGACAGTTTCTGTTCGAGGAAAGTGGGTTTTAAGTGGGACCTTTGCTACATGCATCGTGACCCCTCCACTTACCTGGGAGCTTACCTGGTCGACTAAGGTTAATAGACCGGATTGGAGGCTTAGGTGTCCTCTTCAACCCAGTTAGGAGCTGTCTAGAATTTTTAGGAAAACCTTAGAAATTGTTGAGTGATGCATGTTCTAATTAAACTTTTGTTTTACTGTATTAGGGTGTTTGTGTAAAAAAAAAAAAAAATAATAATAATAATAAATAAAAATAATAATAATAATAAAAAAAATAATAATAAAATTTAAAAAAAATTTAGTATATGCTGTTGTGGGAGAGAGATAAAACGAATAGATTATTTCGAGTTGAATCAAAAGATAAAAATTTAATTATTCAAAATTCAAATAATCAAATGGAAGATAATGGTAGTAATCAGGGAGATAATGAATTTCAAGATGATTTACCTACTAGAACGCTTCATGATTATCTACAACCCACTAGGACCAGTACCCCATCTTGTATGGTCATTCCTACTGCTGCGGGAGTTTTTGACATGAAACCAGGAATAATCCAATTACTCCCAAAGTTTCACGGACTTGATTCTGAAAGTCCCTATTTGCATCTTAAAGAATTTGATGAAGTATGTTCAACACTTCATTTCAATGATGTCACTGAAGAGGTAGTTAAGCTTAAGTTATTTCCTTTTTCTTTAAAAGAAAAAGCTAAATCATGGTTACACTCCTTAAGGCCTAGGACCATAGCTACTTGGCAAGAAATGACAAGAGAATTTTTAAAGAAATTCTTCCTAACACATAAAACAAACACACTTAGAAGAAATATCATGAACTTTGCACAAAAAGATGGAGAAACATTTTTTCATTGTTGGGAAAGATTCAAGGACCTTCTACTTGCTTGCCCACATCATGGATATGAAATTTGGAGGGTCATTAGTTTCTTTTATGATGGTTTGTCCTCCAATATGAGACAATTTGTAGAAATGATGTGTAATGGTGAATTCATGAGTAAGGAACCAAATGAAGCCTGGGATTATTTTGATCTTTTAGCAGAAAATGCACAAGCTTGGGATACAACAGATAAAAATGAAAAATCAAAAATAGCACCTAATGCAAAAGGAGGAATATATCTTATTAAAGATGATAATGATGTCAATGTAAAAATTGCTAATTTGACTAGGAAGGTTGAAGCCATGGAATTAAGCAAAGCCAATATAGGAAAAGCACAAACTATTGTTGAAAGTATATGTGGAATTTGCGAGAGTAATGCACATGTAACCAAGGATTGTCCTACAATCCCTGCTTTTCAAGAAGTGTTGCATGATCAAGCAAATTTCACCAATACTTATAAAAGACCATTTCCAGAAATATATAATCCTAGTTGGCGAAACCATCCTAATTTTAGCTGGAGACATGGACCCACTGCCAATGAATCTCAAGGGAATTCTGTTCCTACTCCTTATGTGCCACCACATAGGAAATTCCTTGAAGATACTTTGCAAACCTTCATGCAAGGGCAGACTCAAATAAATCAGAATACAATGCAATCACTCCAAGAACTTAAAAATTCTATAGGTAGAATTGAGGCTCAACTTAATGTTAGGGAAAGAGGGACATTTCCAGCCCAACCTCAATCTAACCCAAAGGGTCAACATGAGGTCCATGAAGCAAGTTCATCCCAACCTAAATTTGAGCAAGTTAAGTCTGTCACAACCCTTCGGAGCGGAAAAATAATTAACAAAGAAATTCCAACGAAGGATGACAGACCTGAAAAATCCATTGAGAAAAGGGATGAAAATAATACTGAACAAGATGATCCAATACCTCATCATAAAATAGATGCTCCATTCCCTCAGCGTTTGCTTGCAGCTAAAAAAGGAGTACCTGATCAAGAAATTTTGGATATCTTTAAACAAGTAAAGATTAATATTCCTCTATTAGATGCCATTAAGCAGATCCCATCTTATGCCAAATTTTTAAAAGATCTTTGTACCATAAAGCGAAAGCTTTATGTACAAAAGAAAGCTTTTCTAACTGAACAGGTGAGTGCTATTCTCAAACACAACACCCCACCTAAGTATAAAGATCCTGGTTGTCCTACCATATCTTGTATCATAGGAAACTTCAGGATACAACGAGCCCTTCTTGATTTAGATGCAAGTGTTAACTTACTGCCTTATTCAGTTTATGAACAGTTAGGACTTGGTGAATTAAAACCCACCAAGGTTACTCTCCAACTTGCCGATCGATCTATAAAGATACCAAGAGAAATAGTCGAGGATGTACTTGTCCAAATTGATAAATTCTACTTTCCAGTCGACTTCATAGTATTAGATACCCAGCCTGTCATGAACTGTACCACTCCAATACCTGTCATTCTAGGCCGCCCATTTCTAGCTACTTCCAATGCTTTGATTAACTGTCGAAATGGAATAATAAAAATGTCATTCGGGAATATGACTATGATTTTAATATATTTAACATTTGTAAACAACCCGATAATGATAACAAAAATGATGAAATTCATGGAGTTAATCTGATCGACTCCATTGTAGAGGATGCTCTTGTCCCATCTCTTTCTTCTGATCCTTTAGAAACATGCCTAACTCATTTCGGAAATACAGATATCAACCAAAACTTAGAGAAATCAGTGCTATATTAGATTCAGCTCCTTTGTTGGATACAGATAGGTGGAAATCTCGTTTTGAAGAATTGCCCACACGCAACAATAGTCCTCTACCATCTAGTGTTCAAGCACCTAAACTTGAGCTAAAGCCTTTGCCATTTGAGCTCAAGTACGCATACCTTGGTCAAGAAGAGACTTTTCCTGTGATCATATCATCCCAACTCGAACAAAGTCAAGAACTAAAATTATTGGAAATTCTCAAAGAGCATAAGGGAGCAATAGGGTGGACAATTGCTGATATCAAGGGAATTAGTCCCTCAATTTGCACTCATAGAATCCACTTAGAAGCTGATGCCAAACCTTCTCGTCAACCTCAACGTCGATTAAACCCAAACATGAAGGATGTGGTTAGAGCAGAAGTTCTGAAACTTCTGGATGCGGGTATGATCTAGCCAATTTCAGATAGTAAATGGGTAAGTCCAACCCAAGTGGTCCCGAAAAAATCTGGTGTTACTGTAGTCAAAAATGCTAACAATGAATTAGTTCCAACTAGGGTCCCCACTAGTTGGCGTGTATGCATTGACTATAGGAAACTTAATTCTGTCACTAGGAAGGATCATTTTCCTCTACCTTTTATTGATCAAATTTTAGAAAGGTTAGCAGGTCATAAATATTATTGCTTTCTAGATGGCTATTCAGGTTACAACCAAATTGCAATTGATCCTGAAGATCAGGAAAAGACCACTTTTACATGTCCTTTTGGCACATTTGCTTACAAGAGAATGCCTTTTGGATTATGTAATGCTCCTGCAACCTTCCAAAGATGCATGCTCAGTATTTTCTCCGACATGGTTGAGCGCTTTTTGGAAGTCTTCATGGATGATTTTTCAGTTTTTGGCTCATCTTTTGAAAATTGTGTGGACCATTTAAGACTAGTCTTCATTCGGTGTGAGGAGAAGAATCTAATCTTAAACTGGAAAAAGTGCCATTTCATGGTAACTAGGGGAATTGTTCTCGGGCATGTCATTTCATCTGAAGGAATTGAAGTAGACAAGGCTAAAATTGACTTAATTGCTAACTTACCCAACCCAAAAACTATCAAAGATATACGCTCATTTTTGGGTCATGCAGGATTTTATAGGAGATTCAGTAAAGATTTTAGCTCAATATCTAAACCCTTATGTAATCTCCTTCAAAAGGAAACCCAATTTGTATGGTCTGAAGAATGTCAAAAAGCTTTTGATAAACTCAAAAGCTTGCTGACCTCTGCTCCCATCATGCAACCACCTGACTGGTCACTTCCTTTTGAAATTATGTGTGATGCCAGTGAATATGCAGTTGGGGTAGTTCTAGGGCAAAGAAAAGAAAGAAAGCCTTATGTTATCTACTATGCAAGTAAGACTTTAAATAGTGCACAAAAGAATTACACCACTACGGAAAATGAACTACTTGCCGTAGTATTTGCACTAGACAAATTTAGGTCTTACTTGATTGGATCCAAAATCATTATCTACACTGACCACGCTGCCCTTAAGTACCTTCTTTCAAAAAAGGATGCTAAGGCGCGTTTGCTTAGGTGGATCCTTCTGCTCCAAGAATTTTTTCTAGAAATAAGAGATAAAAAGGGGGTAGAAAATGTAGTAGCTGATCACTTGTCCCGTCTGACTCTTTTAGATTCCTTAGACAATTCACCCATAAAAGACACTTTCCCTGATGAGCAACTGTTTGAGATCACATCTTCACCCTGGTTTGCAGACATTGCAAATTTTTTAGTCACAGGTGAACTACCAAGTCATTGGAATAAACAAGACAAAAGAAAATTTTTGACTGAAATAAAAAAATTTTTCTGGGATGATCCTTATCTTTTCAAATACTGCCCAGACCAAATTATTAAGAGATGTGTACCTAATGACGAATTTATTAGTGTCATTTCCTTTTGTCATTCTGAAGCTTGCGGTGGTCATTTCTCTGGTAAGAAAACGGCTGCAAAAATTTTACAGTGCAGTTTCTATTGGCCCACCTTGTTTAAAGATTCCCATAACTTTTGCAAAGCTTGCGAGCGTTGTCAAAAGTTAGGTGGGATAACTCGTAGGAATATGATGCCTCTCAACCCAATTTTAATTATCGAAATATTTGATTGTTGGGGAATAGATTTTATGGGCCCATTTCCTCCTTCATTCGGAAATTTGTACATCTTAGTAGCTGTGGATTATGTCTCCAAATGGATTGAGGCAATTCCTTGCAAACATAATGACTACAAAACTGTTCTAAAATTTTTAAAGAAAAACATTCTTTCCAGATTTGGAATGCCTCGAGCCATCATCAGTGATGGGGGTTCACACTTCTGTAATAAGCCTTTTGAGGCTTTAATGCGAAAATATGGGATCACCCATAAAGTCGCCACCCCTTATCATCCACAGACAAGTGGATAAGTTGAAGTATCCAATCGATCAATTAAGAATATTCTGGAAAAAACGGTTAACCCAAATCGCAAAGACTGGTCTTTGCGTTTAACTGATGCACTTTGGGCTTATCGTACTGCTTTTAAAAGTCCAATTGGAATGTCTCCGTACCGTCTTATTTTTGGTAAACCGTGTCACTTGCCTGTGGAATTGGAGCATAGGGCATACTGGGCTATTAAGAGATTTAATTTTGATATGGATAAGGCTAGTTCACTACGCAAACTTCAACTTAATGAACTAGAGGAAATCAGGAATGAAGCATATGAGAATGCTCGAATTTATAAGAATAAAATGAAAGTCTTTCATGATAGAAATATTATGAGAAAAATATTTGAGCCTTCCCAGAAAGTTCTATTGTATAATTCAAGACTTCATTTATTTCCAGAAAAATTGAGATCTAGGTGGACTGGCCCATTTATAGTTAAAACTGTTTATCCGTATGGAACCGTTGAGATAGAGAATCCAAACACCGGTAATATTTTTAAAGTAAATGGCCAACGTTTGAAGTTATTTTTGGACAACTTTACCCCAGAAATTGAATCGACCAATCTGGGAGATCCTGTTTATCAGGATTGATCTCTATATCTGCTAGAGATCCTTTGTTTGTACATAATTTTTCTTTCTTTCATATGACAATTGGTGAGCAACAACAGTGTGCAGTCATTCTATCAGGTAAATTCTAACCTTCAGCCTTATTATCCTTCATACTATCATATTTAATGCATTCATGTTGAAACATTGGGGACAATGTTGAATTTAAGTTGGGGGGAGAGATTGCTATATTTTTTTTATATATCATACCAATTGTCATATATTTCAAATTTCAAAAAAAAAATAAAAAAAAATAATAATAAAAAAAATAAAAAAATATATATATATATAATAATACAAAAATATAATAATAATAGTAATAATAATAACAAACATATATTTTGTTGCATTTAATTACCACTATATTTTTCAAAGAAATAAACATATGCAGCTATTAAGGCAAGGAGCATATTATGACTTATCAGAGACCTATTATTAGATCCCCACACAAGTATTCAATGATAATAGGAAAGCCTCAGGAGTTCACTTGTGTTACCTATTTATTTGTTGACCTTATTCGCAAAAGAAGTACGAGTGTCCTTGTCTTAAAGTCCATGTTTTGGTTTTCACATAAAGATAGAGTTTGAAATTCCCGGCTAAATCACCTGGGTGCCTTATGTTCTGACCTTGGTTGACCTATAGTCACAATACAGTCACGTTACATATGTGTATATATATATATATATATATATATATATATAAAAAGAGAGAGAAATAATACAGTTTGTCTTCATTGAGTAACCGGGCCTCTTGCCTACAAAGCAGCGAGTGTTCGCGTAAAAAGGTGAAAATGACTGAAATAAGTGACTAGTCTGGCCTCGTGGCGTAGTCTGGTTCGAGTAATTAAGTCCGAGGGGTGTTTCACCTAATGCCTTGAGCCAACTGGATCAAGAGTCATTGACCCAAAGCTCGTTACATGGACCTTACTAGAGCCTAATGGAGTTGGACTGTTGTAGTCACTATGTGAAAAAAAATATAAAAATAAAAAATAAAAAATAAAAATAAATTAAACATGAGTAAGTTAGTTAAACTTAACCCAAGTGATGTGTGGATGACTGGTTTGACTCCATTGTTTTAGAACTCTGTGTACCTGGGATGTCTAGTTGGGATTGATAGCTTCATTTTTATATGCGAACCATTCTGGATAAATAACATGTGATATTCGGAAAATTTTGTGGATCGGGAGCTAACAAATGGTAGTTAATACTTGTGAATTTGAGTAGTGCACCTAGAACTCAAAGGGTACCCAATTGTGGTGGAGGTATAGGTATTCTGAGACGTCACATTTACATTTGCCTTAAGAGTTGCTATGTTTTAAAGTATCTTCTAACTTAAAAATGATGTTTGTGGGTAACATCACTGCAAACCCTCACGAGACAACACTCGTCCACTAGGGTAACCTAGGGGTTTAACGGCTTGTTGCACGTGCTAAGTGCAATCGTAATGCTCTACGAAAGTGAGTCTTTATTTTAATTCATGCATATTGATATATATATATATATTAATAAAATAAACAATACTTTTGCACCCTCATTTTATCATTTTCACACTAAATTGCTAGAGACTAGCAATAAGCTAGTTGGGGGGTGTGATGAGAGTACAAAAGTAAAATTTTCATATTATCTTAATGAGTATTATAGCTAATCTTTATTAATAAAATTAATTAATTAATGCTTTATCTGTGTCTGAGTGCATGTAATTCAAAAGACCCTATAATGCTGGATTTTAGCCCAATGCCCGGTAGTTCGAGCTCAACAAATCCTTAGCGTCTCATCTGAGCCTCATGTCGCCCGTCATCCGCATGCAATCCATATCACTGTAACCACATGTTTCAGCTAGCACAAATGCCCCCATCGTGGAGCTTCCTAGCATCATCAAAACCATCCATGTGGCTTTCCAAGCATCATGGCATCTCCTCCATGGAACCTAAATCAAACCCATGGAACCTAAATCAAACCCAAGGGACCTAAGCCAAACCGGCTCTTCAATTCAAGCCACATCTCATTCATGGTTTCGGATTCCCCTGTTTCAAGAATATTCAGCTGCATTCCTTTCTTCCCATCATTCATCTATACTCAAAACATCAACGGCAGCAAAGGAAAGAAGCCAAACCGTTTGCATTCCACTTCAGCAATCCCCCATCCGCTCGAGCACGCATCCGTGAACGTCCATGGCAGCATGAAACCAAGACGTTTCCCCTGTTTCCTCCCAGCTCATCCACGCGTTCCAGCAGACAAATCCTTAGCGATTCGACTTCCTTCATCCCGTATCTCAAGCAACCACGGATCATTTCCAAGCCACGAAGTCTTGCATTCAAATCTAACATCAATGTCTACAGTTGCTCAAATTCTGCAACGTTCCCAGCCGAGGAGTCCCAAGCCATGTCTCTTTCGCTCCCAGTTCCTAAGCGTCCACAACGCATCCTTCGGTCTTCCCAGCCACACTGCTGAAGGTGTCTATAAAAGGAACTCAAGAGAGAGGAGCAAGGGCCATCTGGTGGAGGTAGAACCAGCCGACGGGAGGGGGGAAGAAAAGAGAGGATCTTACCAGCCGGCTGGATCCATCCAAGTCTGAGCGGCATCCGGTGGAGGCAAGAGGAGGACACGGAGCAAGGGGGTTGATCCACGGAACAAGCCGGAGGAGGCAGGAGGGAAGCACCGAAGCACATCTGCACCTCTTCTTCCGATTTTCCCAGCCGGCCAAGGGATCGGGGGTCTTCCATTCCGGTGGAGACCAAAGGATCCGACAGAAGAAGAGGAGGCCAGCGTGCGACGGAAGATCCAGGGAGGCCATTCCGGTGGAGGAGAAGAAGCCACGGAGGGGAGGAAGCAGTCGGGCTTGGGAGGAGGAGAGGTCATCCGGTGGAAGAAAGGGAAGAAGCAAGAAACAGAGTGCTCTGTTTCTGAATAAAAAGGAAAAAGGGTTTATGTTTATTTTAACTTATTCGTTGCTAATCTTTTTTATAAAATTGCTTCCATCTCATATGAGTAGCTAAATATCTTTTAGCTAAGGCTAAGGAAAAGCCTAGCATTTTATTCATGTATTTCAATTAATCATCAATGGGGTTTTAATGTTTTTGATTTGATTTATGGTGCAGTAAATCTATAGAAATTATTCCAAACTCATATATTTTTTTGATTTGTTATTTTCCTCGGGTATAACAGATGCTTAGAGATCCCTGTAGTTTAAAATAGAATTACTGTAAAGCTGCCCATAAAACTAAATCTATTTTATTATGATGATTTTAAGAAAAGCATGATGAAGTGCTAGGCTGAATCCTGATGCCTTAGTTATATTCTTGTTAATTCTAATATTATTTAGCCTTTAGTTTTTTGTTCACTGTCAAA
Source organism: Phoenix dactylifera (assembly GCF_051530095.1). NCBI lineage: Eukaryota > Viridiplantae > Streptophyta > Magnoliopsida > Arecales > Arecaceae > Phoenix > Phoenix dactylifera. The sequence goes on along the minus strand of NC_143193.1, from coordinate 30,678,010 downwards.
TCCCTGTGGATTCGATCTCGGACTCACCGAGAATATTACTTTGCTACACCCTATACTTGGGATATCCTACGTTTAATTTCTCTTTTAAAAAAGAGCAAGATTAAAATCGTAGCAACCGGACAGTGATCCGATCACTCGTCCATTTCTGGTAAGCGTCACGGGCTGCTACCCGTGCATTAGCAGGAGGCAATTCAGGTGCCGGATTAGTAATTATATACATGGTCCTCTCGTGTTCTAGGACGATCTTAAGCTTTCTAAGCCAGATTGAAAAGTTGGGACCGGTCAACTTATCATTATCTAACAATGACCTAAGTGACAATTGAGTGGCCATTTCTGCAAAGAATGACAACAAAGCCTAATCAGTAAATGAATCAATATAATCAAGAAATTTGGATTTTAGTCCAAAGATCCTCCCACCATTTTGTACGAATCAATAGCCTCTACTTTAATCCGAAGAATTACTCCTAATTCTTTAGTGGGTACCGGAATCCACATAGACTACAGATGGGCCTGAGTGTGTCTCGGCTAACCCATATGTTTCTAAGGGTAGGTTCATAACCAATTGCTTCACCAAACAACTCCCAGTATTATCCTTTTGCCACAGGCCACTTCAGCAGGTGTGTGTCACCTCCACTGAAAAACCTGGTCAGGTTCAACCATCAACTTGCTGCAATAAGTTTATCACATTAATAGATGACCAAGCCCGAGTGTGTCTCGGCTCACCTGACCACCTATTTAATGGATGCAACCGATTCAACATTAATTGAGTAACAATCCCAATAGCCGATGAGCACCAGGCGTGTATCGCCTCCAATGATCATAAACATATTGGACTCATTATCATTTCAACGCAATGGGAGGCTATGACACGGTCATCTTCCATTAACCGCACCATTTTTAAGAACTTGATAATTTAGAGGATTTGTATGAAACACGAAAAGCTGACTAACCTTGATCCTCCCACTGACTTCTTCAAATCAGAGGTTAATAAGAACAGGTTTGAGTCAGTGCACCTAAATCGGTCCGACCGATTTTCTTACAGGCATGGGTCAATTAGAGTCAATCAGAGATCTGATCAAAAGAGATTCACCAAGATGGCCAGGTAAGTGAGATCAGCAGAAGGGTATGCCATTAACTTGACTGGACCGAAACCCAGCAAGTAGCTCCCAATTAAAAATCTACTGATAACAGTTGCCTTAGACACCAACTGGTTCATCAATTTCAATTCAATCAATATCAAAACTCAGTGCTCAACCGCGGAGCCCAAATCAACATCCATTTGGTCTTATCAAGAGACATGAACTTGATCAACTACAACTATTGCAAAGATCAAGAGTTACCTTGATCGAATCCGAAGTAAACATTTTAAATTAGATTTGACCAGTTATTGTTCTATATTTTGATTTTGACCATTGGGTCTAACCCAACCAGATTTGATTAGATAACCCATTATCCCCATGATTTATGCAATGTCTTAGATGTTTAAATCACATTTAAAATCTAAGATCTACATCAATACTTAATTCACAATTAAGTGTATTGCATTATTCATGTCTTATCTTGGTTTTGCATGCATTACAACTTTGAATCATTAAAACCCCTTTTAATGTTCAAGTTAAATGGTTTCCACATGCATACAAACATGTCTATTCATCATATGAATAACATCATAAAATAATATAATCAGTTTACATCATATGTAAAAGATCACATTTTGCATAGATATTTGATATCACAAAGAACCTGGACGAGCTCTGATACCACTGATAGTATGCGTGCAGAGGGCTAAGCATGAATTTCAGAAAATTTTATGCGGAAAGAACGGGTTAAACATTTTAACCCATAACATGCTTGATATTTTACATATTTTAACTCTGATACCAGTCGAAGACAATCTTCAACTGCACATCACATGTGGCATGGGCTCAGTCCCAATACATAGGGTGACACCCGCACGTGCCTATCAAAGCACTCATCATATGAGCCCCCGGGTGGAGAGCCACGCTTCGTCACACGGTCACGCGTGAGAGTTTCCGGGAATCGGATAGTCTCCACTAATCCTTTGCTTTGACACCAAATATCACAAAGCCCTCAGATCCCGAGGATTGTGTGATTCGAATAAATATGCATAAATCACAACTTCTTGTGATTTGAAGATTGAGATCATATCTCAACCGTAAAAGAGATCAGGTCTCTTACCTTTAGAAGGGGGTTCCTTCAAGGATGCTTCGCAGCCGCACAAGCGTCCGGCCTCGATGACTCGTCCACGCGAAGCTCCGGAATGATCAACTTCCCGGGGAGTGCTAGCTCGCAGGGAGGCAGAAGGTTGGCTGAAATGGAGAAGGAAGAAGATGGACCTTCACAGCTCAAGAACTCCTTCTTGGGCTTTCACCTTCAAAGCTACTCTCTCCTCTCACTCTCTTTCTCTGGTGCTCTTGATCCTTTTTTTTTTTGTGTAGAGAAGAAGGAAGAGGGGTGGCCTATTTATAGGCCAAGAAGAAGGTGAGGTGTCCCTATGAGGTGTCCTGTGAGGTGTCCTGCCAGGACACATGTCACACATGCAAGAAAAAGATGTGTCCTGCTCCGCCACGTGTCACGCATGCAAAGGGGTGAGGTGGCCTGGAGGGCGATGTCATGCATGACCTCATGAGGCAGATGAGGTCATGGATGACATCAGGAGGAGTGTGAGGTGTCCAGGCCCGCCACATGTCACACATGCAAGCAAAAGAGGTGTCCTGCTCCGCCACGTGTCACTCATGCAAAAGGATGACGTGGCCTGGAGGGCGATCGGGATGTGGGTCCCACATACAGTATGCAGGTCCCACCTTAAGCAGGCGTGGGTCCCACATACAGTATGTGGGTCCCACATATGCAGGACGTGGGTCCCACATACAGTATGTGGGTCCCACATAGGCAGGACGTGGGTCCCACATACAGTATGTGGGTCCCACATGGGCAAGAAGTCCAAGTCCGATTTGACTCAAGCCAAATCTAATTTGGTTGGGGGCAAATTGAGTCTAATCAGTGGTCCAATCACCAATTAACTTTTCCAAGCAACAATTGCTTAGGGCAATCAATCAATCACATTGACTATTTTACCTCTAGACGATTCTCAATCATCAATCAGCTATTTGATCAATCCAGAAACTTCTAAGCATGTGACCTCACAGGTTCGAGCCTAAGCCGGTAGTACAAGAACACTTCCTGCACTAATCGAAGTAACCATCTAGCAATGGGACCCGACGACCGGATAGGCCGAATAGATGCAAAGCAACATTCTAGAACCTATGGACCATGGTTACCGCATAATTCATCCTCTTGACCAGAAAATGCCCAGGGTGGATTCAGAGTCTGTCTACCCTGAAACGATCCATCCGGAAATATGTTTCAATTCAATAAGTCAAGTGATAGAGATTTGACTTTTTCTGGCCAGGGTACTACTTAATTGAAAACATAAGGCATTCACCCTTATTCCTAAGGGAGGTCAATCCCATCTTGATTTGCAACTGACTACCACAAGTATTTGACTGGACCCAGAAACCTTCCGTCGCTGGATTAGAAATCCAGGTAGTCCGGCACCAAAGTACAGTGAGTTGCTTGCAAGCCACCGGTTGCAATCTTAGGTCTAAAGGATACATATACCCATATCCACTCGGAACAACTCTTGATAAGAGAGAGTCCGTCAATTGGTCACGTTCAGTGAACGTACACTACCATTCACCTGTATACTATACTAGTATCTCTATACTCTTTGGTTTGGAAGACAACCAACAAATATGATACATAATGACCTACGCCCGATAATACTATCGTCCTATTAATAGTATATCATACGGTCATGAACTTTTAAGGACCTGTGTGACAAAATCATATTTCATTACACAAAGCAGTCCTAAGGACTTCATCACATCGGAGTTTGTGAAGATATTCTGGTGATGAATAAATACCATGTTATTTATAATTGATTCAAATACATTTACAATCAACAATTGATTGGATTTAGGACATAATTCCCAACAGCCTCTGCAGCCACTGCGTACCAAGGACCAAATCAGCTCCTTGTTAGATGTATGCCCTAGAAGCCAATTTTGGCTGACACATTATTAATTCTAGGACATAATTTGTACTTGACTTTATTATTATTGAATAAAAATGAAAGGCATCTTTTTCATTCATATTATTACTGTGTCTATGAATCGTCCAAGAAATTAATAAGATGATGATGCATATTCTCAAGAGTTGAGAATTTGAGCCATGTATCATTAGTGATTAATTTCTAAACGCTCCTGATCGATGGATCATCACGAGGACGGTGATCGATCCGATGAGATCAGTGCACACATTACTTTTCCTATAGATGGACGAGACTCGAGTCCACGGTGTAGGGACACTGAAGTAATAGTGCAGGTGCTTGTTAGAGAACAAGGGTACTGAGCGTGACCAATACAAGAAGTCACTTGGATGTCTATCCACTCGTCAGTGACTTGCTTGATGTTGCAGTAGTGTGACTGGTTCTTTGACCTGCGATGCTTCGGCTACTCACAGTGAGGTTATTGTAGTTTGACTGCACACATACATGGTCTCTAGCCATATGGGTCCATGCAGTGTAGATTGGCTACAGTAAGTTCACTGTAGGAGTAGGGTATGCACCTATAAGGAATCTATCGACCTTGATAGATAAGGAGAGATCCTATATGATTTATAAAACTGAGTTCGTAAGACCTCGGCTGGGGCAGATTGCCAGTGGAGAAAGAGTTCTCCGCTCTCGAACTTAAGTCAAATAAATCTTAACATATGACAGGCGATGGGGTTTGACGAGTTGTCCATGACCTCCGTCCTGTAGGGATCCACGATAGTAGGACTGTATCACATGATAACTGCACCTAGAGGTTCATCATTCTATTCTGCTGGGTAGCCACTACATGCTGCTAGGTATCACTGGTGGATGGTGGGACTCACAGGGATTATCTCGATGATCGATTAACCCTAATGAGTAGAGTTGGAATCGTTCCAATCCATTGAAAGGAGTTTTCAATGATATTGTGATAGAGATCACAATATATCTCACTACCAATCAGAATAGAACCTATGGGGTCACACACACTAGAAGTGTTAACCGATCCGATGGTTGAATCGTGATTAGAAATCATAAGTAATCAATTCGATTGATATTAAGTTGAAGAAGGAACAATGAAATTAATTAATTGGACTTAAACACAAATCCTACTTCGAGTAAGATTCCTAGAGTTCTAATTGGATTAGGACTGGGAGTCCTAATTGGAGTAGAACTGGGATTCCTACTTGGAGTAGGATTCCTACAATCCTAATTAGATTAGGAGTTTTGAATTAAAATTGGATTCCTACTTGGAGTAGGATTCCTAGAGTCCTAATCGGATTAGGACTTCGGATTCAAATTAGAGTCCTAATTGGATTAGGACTAAAATTAAATAAGTCCTAATTGGATTAGGATCTCCTAAGCCCTAATTAATCATCAACCTAATGAATCAAGATGACTCCTAATTGGATTAGGATTGAAGAGTTCAAGTTAAGTCATGGTTCATTCAAGTTCTAATTGGATTAGGACTTGTATAAAACCCAAATTGGTTGAACCTTGGACTAAGCCTAATTAGATTAGGACTTAGCCACTAGAAGACCTCCTAATCCTCCTTAGAGGAGGACTAGGGTTAGCCAAGAGGGAGGGGCGCACGCCCCTCCTCTTTTCCCTTGTTGGTGCGGCAACACAAGAGGGGCCGGCGCCCCTCTTGGAAAACAATCAAAGGCTCCTAACTTGTAGGAGCCCTTCATGCTTAAAAGGGGATGTGGGCGGCACCCTAGGGCTAATAATTTAAGCCCACTTCCTTCTCCACCCGTGAGCCCCCTCTCCTCCTCTTGTTTCAGCCGCAAGCAAAGGGAAAAGCCAAAAGGAGTCTTGGCAGCATCCTCTTCCTCCTTTCCTTCTTCCAACGCAGGCAAAGGAAAAAGGGGCTGCAAGGCTTGGTGATCTTCTTCCATGGTTGCTCCTTCTTCTTCCTCCTCCCAAGTACAATCAAGGGTTGATTAAAAGGGAGGACATCAGCCACCAAGTTTTCTCTGCAAGGGAGCTAGCACCCCGAGGAGATAGAAAGCTTGGATCGGTTCCTGCTTCGTGTGGATACCCGTAGAGGCCGGGCACTTGAACGGCTTCAAGCGAACCTTCATCCAAAAACCACGATCATCAGTTTGCGGTGATCATCTACCCGCACAAGGTGAAGATCTGATCTTCCTAAAGTTTCTAAAAGTTTTAATTCTTATCTATCTACGAACGGTTTCTTGAAATACGCTCATGCGATGAACGTCGATCCCGCTTATGCCGATTCCGCTGCCATCTGAATTTTTTTGAATTTTCTGCGGCATGGGCGGGTTCCCAACAGTGGTATCAGAGCCTAGGCTTCGTAGATTAAGGTAAGTATTAATTATCTAAAGGCATATTAGATCTGAAAATTGAAGGATTATGTGTGCTGAAAATTTCTGCATGCAGATTTTTCAGGGTTGCTGAATTTTTGCATGCTGATTTTTATGTGATAAGATGATGATTCTAATTGCATTGTTAATGAGATTACAAAGTTTAGAATCATGATTAGCATGATCAGCAACCTATGTCATAACATAATCAATTAATTATCAGATCTGAAAATTATAATTGCTGCATTTGGTGATGATCATAGGATTCAAACCCTTTTGGTACTAAATGTAAAGACCTGCGATGTGATCTGCAATGTCATGTAATTTTTCAGATGCTTGCATGCATCTTATTTGATGTTTTGAGAGGCCTGCGTGCCTCCTAAAAGAAGATGTAATTTATTATTATTTTTATTTTACATCTGGTTGTATTTCTGTGATGTGATGTACGTCAACGATCAAGTTGAAGACAAGGCATGAGATGAACAGGGGTCTAAGCGGTTGATGGCGATTGGATCAAGAGTTGGTCAAGGATCGAATCAAGGAGGCTTGGAACCAATTCAAGAGTTGAAGACCAGTTGATCGATTGACATGCATGTGCTTGTAATATGACCTAATTAGAATCCATGATCATCACCTATTTAAAGTTTAGTTTTACTTAATGCTGCGATATTATAACTGCCTGCAATGTGCCGTTTGCATGTGATGTGAATGAGAGTCGGGTAGATAGGTTTACATGTGATGTAGCAAACCCAATGAGACCTAAACTAAAACCTTCTCAATCAAGTCGAGAGTGAACCGACATGAGCAAGTCATATTAGATTAATTGATCTAATTGGTGTCTAGGAAAGCATGAAAGGTGGTTACTTAATTAGGACCTTATTCTCTGAGTAAGGGGAGCCTCCCACCTGCTTACCTGGCCAATTGTTCGATTACCTCTTATGAAGAGCTCAAGTTGCAAACACTAAGACCTGATTAACCAATATTAAGTCAATAGGTCTTCCACTGTAGTAGAGCTGCTAAGGTCTTTCTGATGTTGATTTGTCTCGGCTGGATACAGTGGTCAAGTTGCATCGGGGGGCTGGACCTCTCTATAGACATGAGATGTTGTAGGGTAAAGATGGGGTTGGGCACCAATAACTGTTAGGTGAGGACCCAATGACGACTTTATTCCTACGGTTATACGGTGGGTCTGACTTAACTAAGAAATGGGACCAATAACTGTTAGGTGAGGTCTTCATGGCTTAGAGACCAAGAAGCACTGCAACATGCTTGAGAAGCATTGTACAAGAGTTGTACACTCATCTGTTTATGTGTCACCAATAACTGTTAGGTGAGGTGGCATGTAAATCGGTGAGACCGCAGTACCCACTAGAAACCCTAGTCGTATAGGATTTCCGTTTTTCTACCAGGGGAGTGTGAGGAATTCGAGAAAATAGTGGGAGATACATTTGTTCTAAAAGACCTTAGAACAGATTAAGGATCAAGTACAAAAGTCTAACTAGAATCTTTACTCTCTGCAGATCATAATGTCAGCCTCAAACCCTTTGACCCGTATTCTTGAGACCAACAAATTGACTGGAACCAATTACAAGGACTGGCTAAGAAACCTCAAAATTATTTTGAACTGTGAGAAACTGGGCTACATACTCGAAAATGATATCCCTAGACTACCAGCACGTCCTACTGATGATCAGCGTGTGACGCATCAAAAGTGGACGGATGATGACATCAGAGTCAAGTGCTATATCATGGCATCCATATCCAATGAACTACAATGCCAGCATGAAAATATGAAGACTGCTAGGGACATACTAACACACCTGCAAGAGTTGTATGGTGAGCAGAGTCGCACAGCTCGTTTTGAAGTATCCAAGAGGCTCTTCAAAGCAAAGATGCGCGAGGGGCAGTCTGTCCATGGTCACGGTCTGACTATGATCAAGGACCTAGAGGAGCTTGAGAAGCTCGGTATGAACATGCACAAGGAATTGCAAGTAGATCTGATCCTTCAATCCCTTCCTGATTCATTTGGACAGTTTATAGTAAACTACCACATGAATAAGATCGAATGCACTAAGACTGAACTAATAAATATGTTGGTAACTGCTGAGGGAGCCTTGAAAGGTTCAAGGGGCAATGTCCTTGTTGCTGAGTTGACTTCTGGTTCCAAGAGAAAGTCTACTTGGAAGAAAAAGAAGCCTGCGAAGAAGCAGAAGAAAGACAAGAAGCCAAAGAAGGAAGTTCAAAAGAAAAAGGCCAATGACAAAGAAAAATGTTTCCACTGCAATGTCGACGGCCACTGGAAGAGGAACTGTCCTTCATACCTCGAGAGCCTGAAGAACAAGAAAGGTGACACACCTTCAGAAGGTATAGACTTGTTCATAATTGAAACTAATTTAACGGTTTCTTCTACTTCTAGTTGGGTTATAGATTCTGGTTCTAGTGCTCATCTGTGCACTACCATGCAGGGTCTAAAGGAAAGTAGAAGGCTGGCGGAAGGTGCGGTAACCCTTCGGGTTGGCAACGGGGCAAAAGTTGCTGCTGTGGCTGTGGGCACCTACCATCTGCGACTACCATCTGGTTTTAGTTTATTACTTAGAGCCTGCTATTATGTACCTGCTGCTAGCAGAAATTTGATTTCTGTTTCATGTCTAACACAAGAAGGTCATGTTTTTACATTTGACAAAGACTGCTGTTCTATTTATTTCAGAAATAAAATAGTTGCACGTGGTTTTATGATTGACAGTCTCTATCATTTGCATATGGATGTATCTGTAAATGTGTCTGAGCAAGAAGTGAGTGCCAAAGGATCCAAGAGATCCAGGGATGAGATAAACTAAAAATATTTGTGGCACCTCAGGCTTGGCCATATTGGAGAGGACAGAATGAATAAAATGGATAAAGATGGGCCTCTCGGCTCATTGACTTCCGAGTCATATCCAGTTTGCGAGTCCTGTCTTCAAGAAAAAATGGCCAGATTGCCCTTTGTAGGACATGGGGAGAGGACCACTAAAATACTTACCCTGATACACTCAGATGTGTGTGGCCCATTCGATGTGCAAGCCAGGGGACGTTATTCGTACTTCATTACCTTTACCGATGATTATTCACGGTATGGGTATGTGTATCTTATGAGACACAAATCTGAATCTTTCGAAAAGTTCAAAGAGTTCAAAAATGAAGTAGAAAAACAAACTGGAAAACCCCTTAAGGCTCTTCGATCAGATCGAGGAGGAGAATACCTTAGTGGAGAATTCCGGGACTATCTCAAGGACAATGGCATAGTCTCACAATGGACTCCTCCGGGTACACCTCAACTCAACGGGGTGTCAGAGAGGAGAAATCGGACTCTATTGGATATGGTCCGGTCCATGATGAGCTTCACTGATCTACCGATGTTTCTTTGAGGAAATGCCTTACTTACCGCAGTATATCTACTTAATAGAGTTTCCTCTAAATCCGTTCCTACCATACCGTATGAGATATGGCATGGTAAGAAACCAAGTCTTGGTCATCTCAAGATTTGGGGATGTCCGGCCCACGTCAAAAGATTACAGGCGGACAAACTAGAGGCTAGGACCATAAGTGCTCATTTTATAGGATATCCTAAAGAGTCATTAGGATACAATTTTTACGTTTTAGAGGAGCACAATGTGTTTGTGAGCCGTCATGCTATCTTCTTGGAAAACCAGTTTATCCTTGATAGAGGCAGTGGGAGGAAAATTGAGCTTGAAGAGAAAGTCTCTGAAAAGCAACGAGTCATGGATCCTATCGAACCCATTAATACAGAGCCAGTACACGATGTCCCTCAACCACCTCGCAGATCAAGTAGGGTCTCCCATCCTCCCGATAGATACTTAGGTATACTAGAAGAGGATACCGAGGAAATGTTCCTAGTGGGAGATAGGGATCACATACAGGATCCCAAAACCTACAACGAGGCGATATCTGATATCGATTCCGAGAAATGGTTGGAAGCCATGAAATCAGAGTTAGACTCCATGCGTTCCAACCAAGTCTGGACCTTAGTAAATCCACAAGAAGGTATTGTACCTATTGGATGTAAATGGATCTACAAAAGAAAGATAGGTTCGGATGGAAAGGTAGAGACCTATAAAGCAAGGCTGGTGGCGAAAGGGTATAGTCAACGCGAAGGCATTGACTATCAGGAGACCTTTTTCACCTGTAGCCATGCTGAAATCCATCCGAACATTGCTTGCCATTGCAGCATTTCATGATTATGAAATCTGGCAGATGGATGTGAAAACTGCTTTCCTAAATGGATATCTTGAAGAAGATATCTATATGGAACAGCCTTTGGGTTTCACTTCCAGTAATGGAGATCACAAGGTCTGCAAGCTGCAAAGGTCCATTTATGGACTAAAGCAAGCATCTCGGAGTTGGAACACTCGTTTCGATGACGCAATCAAAATGTTTGATTTCATCAAAAATGAAGAGGAACCGTGTGTTTACAAAAAGGTTAGTGGGAGTGCTGTCGTATTTCTCGTACTATACATGGACGACATCCTCCTGATAGGGAATGATATTCCCATGCTAACCTCGGTCAAGGTTTGGTTGTCAAAAGAGTTCTCCATGAAAGACCTTGAGGAAGCATCCTATATTTTGGGAATAAAAGTCTATAGAGATAGATCTAAAAGGATGCTTGGCCTATCACAGAAAATGTGTATAGAGGAAGTGCTGAAAAGGTTCAGCATGGAAAACTCCAAAAGGGGTCTCTTACCCCTAAGACATGGAATTCATCTCTCCAAGAAGATGTGCCCCAACACATCTGAAGAGATTCAACGCATGAGCAAGATCCCTTATGCATCGGCAATAGGGAGCCTCATGTATGCCATGCTATGTACACGACCTGATATAGCCCTAGCTGTGAGTGTCACAAGCAGATATCAGTCGAATCCAGGTGAAGAACACTGGACAACTGTGAAGAATATTCTTAAGTACTTGAGAATAACTAAAGATTTATTCTTGGTCTTTGGAGGATCATCAGAGTTAAAGGTAGAAGGGTACACAGATTCAGACTTCATGACTGACGTCGATGATAGAAAGTCAACATCTGGATATGTGTTCTTGTGCAATGGTGGTACGGTGAATTGGAAGAGTTCTAAACAACCGATCATTGCTGACTCTACTATGGAAGCTGAATACATCGCCGCATCTAAAGCTGCTAAGGAAGGCTTCTGGTTCAAGAAATTCATTGCAGAATTAGATGTGATGACATCAGATGCCATAACACTCTACTGCGATAATAATGGCGCCATAGCTCTAGCTAAGGAGCCAAGGTCTCATCAGAAGTCCAAGCACATAGAGCGGCGCTTACACCTCATACGCGACTATGTTGAGAAGAAGTATGTCGAAGTGCAGAGAGTAGACTCCGCGGACAACGTGGCAGACCCATTCACTAAGCAGCTAAGTCAACAAAAGACTGAAGCCCACCTTGAGATGATGGGACTAAGATATATGACTAATTGGCTTTAGTGCAAGTGGGAGATTGTTAGATGTATGCCCTAGAAGCCAATTTTGGCTGACACATTATTAATTCTAGGACATAATTTGTACTTGACTTTATTATTACTGAATAAATGAAAGGCATCTTTTTCATTCATATTATTACTGTGTCTATGAATCGTCCAAGGAATTAATAAGATGATGATGCATATTCTCAAGAGTTGAGAATTTGAGCCATGTATCATTAGTGATTAATTTCTAAACGCTCCTGATCGATGGATCATCACGAGGACGGTGATCGATCCGATGAGATCAGTGCACACATTACTTTCCCTATGGATGGACGAGACTCGAGTCCACGGTGTAGGGACACTGAAGTAATAGTGCAGGTGCTTATTAGAGAACAAGGGTACTGAGCGTGACCAATACAAGAAGTCACTTGGATGTCTATCCACTCGTGAGTGGCTTGCTTGATGTTGCAGTAGTGTGACTGGTCCTTTGACCTGCGATGCTTCGGCTACTCACAGTGAGGTTATTGTAGTTTGACTGCATACATACATAGTCTCTAACCATATGGGTCCATGCGGTGTAGATTGGCTGCATTAAGTTCACTGTAGGAGTAGGGTATGCACCTATAAAGAATCTATCGACCTTGATAGATAAGGAGAGATCCTATGTGATTTATAAAACTGAGTTCGTAAGACCTCGGCCGGGGCAGATTGCACAGTGGAGAAAGAGTTCTCCGCTCTCGAACTTAAGTCGAATAAATCTTGACATGTGACAGGCGATGGGGTTTGACGAGTTGTCCATGACCTCCGTCCTATAGGGATCCACGATAGTAGGACGGTATCACATGATAACTGCACCTAGAGGTTCATCATTCTATTCTGCTGGGTAGCCACTACATGCTGCTAGGTGTCACTAGTGGATGGTGGGACTCACAGGGATTATCTCGATGATCGATTAACCCTAATGAGTAGAGTTGGAATCGTTCCAATCCATTGAAAGGAGTTTTCAATGATATTGTGATAGAGATCACAATATATCTCACTACCAATCAGAATAGAACCTATGGGGTCACACACACTAGAAGTATTAACCGATCCGATGGTTGAATCGTGATTAGAAATCACAAGTAATCAATTCGATTGATATTAAGTTGAAGAAGGAACAATGGAATTAATTAATTGGACTTAAACACAAATCCTACTTCGAGTAAGATTCCTAGAGTCCTAATTGGAATAGGACTGGAAATCCTAATTGGAGTAGGACTGAAATTCCTACTTGGAGTAGGATTCCTACAATCCTAATTAGATTAGGAGTTTTGAATTAAAATTGGATTCCTACTTGGAGTAGGATTCCTAGAGTCCTAATCGGATTAGGACTTCGGATTCAAATTAGAGTCCTAATTGGATTAGGACTAAAATTAAATAAGTCTTAATTGGATTAGGATCTCCTAAGCCCTAATTAATCATCAACCTAATGAATCAAGATGACTCCTAATTGGGTTAGAATTGAAGAGTTCAAGTTAATTTCATGGTTCATTCAAGTTCTAATTGGATTAGGACTTGTATAAAACCCAAATTGGTTGAACCTTGGACTAAGCCTAATTAGATTAGGACTTAGCCACTAGAAGACCTCCTAATCCTCCTTAGAGGAGGACTAGGGTTAGCCAAGAGGGAGGGGCGCACGCCCCTCCTCTTTTCCCTTGTTGGTGCGGCAACACAAGAGGGGCCGGCGCCCCTCTTGGAAAACAATCAAGGGCTCCTAACTTGTAGGAGCCCTTCATGCTTAAAAGGGGATGTGGGCGGCACCCTAGGGCTAATAATTTAAGCCCTCTTCCTTCTCCACCCGTGAGCCCCTCTCCTCCTCTTGTTTCAGCCGCAAGCAAAGGGAAAAGCCAAGAGGAGTCTTGGCGGCATCCTCTTCCTCCTTTCCTTCTTCCAACGCAGGCAAAGGAAAAAGGGGCTGCAAGGCTTGGTGATCTTCTTCCATGGTTGCTCCTTCTTCTTCCTCCTCCCAAGTACAATCAAGGGTTGATTAAAAGGGAGGACATCAGCCACCAAGTTTTCTCTGCAAGGGAGCTAGCACCCCGGGGAGATAGAAAGCTTGGATCGGTTCCTGCTTCGTGTGGATACCCGTAGAGGCCGGGCACTTGAACGGCTTCAAGCGAACCTTCATCCAAAAACCACGATCATCAGTTTGCGGTGATCATCTACCCGCACAAGGTGCAGATCTGATCTTCCTAAAGTTTCTAAAAGTTTTAATTCTTATTTATCTACGAACGGTTTCTCGAAACACGTTCATGCGATGAACGTCGATCCCGCTTATGCCGATTCCGCTGCCATTTGAATTTTTTTGAATTTTCTGCGGCATGGGCGGGTTCCCAACACTCCTCGTAATGCCAACGGATAGAGATCGAGCTTGAATTGGCTGCCCTGGATCGTCAAAGTGATGCCTCGGCATATGCCCTCTGCCCTCAACGTGGCTCCGTCACCCAATGCCACGTCGAAGCCCAATGTCGGCTCTGCTATGAGACCGATCTGTTTGACGAGCCTTTCATCCAAAAAATTGTGGGTGCTGCCCGTATCTATGAGGATACGCACCACACGTCTTTTGATCATGCCGTCCACGCGTAGCGTTTTCGGTGTCGCCGATCCGGAGTAGGCATGCAATGAAATCTGAGGTGGCACGTCCTCTTCCTCGGCCTCTAAATCTTGGGGCTCATCCTCGGCAACCTCATCACCATCTTCAGCCACGGCCTCGTCCTCCAATCCGTCGATCAACATCACCGCTCCGACGGGCCGCGCACACCGGTGTCCCGGTGTAAATTTCTCGTCGCAGCGAAAATATAGGCCTTTTGCTCGACGTTCCTCCACTTGTGCTGGTGTCAAGGTCCTCCCGGGTGGACGCTCAACCCTCTTGACGTCACCTGACAAGCGAAGAGGGGTCCTCGGCCCTGTGTTAGCTGCTGCAGCCGTCGTCGCTCTTGGCTGGCCGATGGAGCCCCCTGCGGTTTGGCCGGCCCGGAGGTTGGTCCAGCTGCCCCGTGCCGCTGATCGAGTGGTCTTGATCTTCTCTTCTACCATCAGTGCCAAGGCAAAGGCATCCTCCAGAGATTGTGGCCGCAAAGTCCTCACCTCGGCTTGAATGTCGCCGACACGAAGTCCTCCGAGGTATATGCTTTTCAGCGCGGAGTCGCTCCACCCCACCACTCGGTTGCTGATCCTCTCAAACTCCTCTTGAAAGGTTCTAACAGTAGTCTTTTGGGTGACCCTTGATAGCATAGACTGGAAGTCATCATACTCGGTAGGGCCGAAACGCCGACAAATTGCTGCAGAAAAATCCTCCCAACCGTTGAAAGGTCGAGCTCGGTCGGCGGTTTGAAACCATCGCAGGGCGGTCTCTTCTAGGTGAAAAGATGAGATCAATACCTTTTGGTCCTCCGCTGTGCCATGGTAGTGAAAGAACCGCTCAGCCCGATACACCCAATCGAGAGGATCGCCATCTTTAAACTTGGGAAATTTCAGCCTAAGAGTCAGTCCGCGATTTCCTCCCTCTCGATCTCCATTACGGTCCCGATCTCGTTCATATCCTCGGCGTGGGTACTCCCCCACACACTGGTTCCTCATCTGAAAATTCTGGATGGGATCATCCTCCATATCCGACCCGTCGTCGATGCCAATCGGGCTCATCCCCCGAGCCCTAGCGCGTGCGCCAATCGGTATGAGCTCGGGTCGAGGTCTAGGTCGATCTTCTCCTTGGTCCAGCCGCATCTCCTCTGGTGGGTTGGGAAGGAGAGGCTCACGAGGAGGGGGTCCCCTCCGTCCTGGTCGTCCACGGGTAGGGGCCGGAGATTCCACCCGGGTTCGACGCGGAGCTCCCCTCGGTGGAGTTTCTTGCCGCTGATTTAGCAATAGTTGCAACATCATCTCGATATGGTGTTGCGTGGTATCCATATTCTCCATCAATTATTGTTGGCTCTTCTGCATAGTTGTTTGATTCCTACGCAAGAACTCCAAGAGACGGTCGGTGGAATCAAGATCGGGTCTCAGGTCCGCCGAGGCCGCGGGTGATCGCGAGCCTTCTTGATGTGGGTCGACGCCCCTTGAAGATGCCGCTTCTTGCTGCTTCGAGGTTGTAGAGCGGGTGTTCACCATCTTCCAAGGCCAAGGATTGAACTGCTCTGATACCAAATTGATGCGATCCGATAGAATTTGATCCGTATCTCAAGATTCTTGACTCTTCTTGATTTCTGGAAGGGTGGTTCTGACCTGATTGCAGACACAATTTCCGAAGATCCATCCGTCAGATCGATCTCAATTTTGGATATATTGTAGATCTCTGCGTTAGCTTTCCAGCGGTAGGTCGTGGGTCTAGAGAAGACATCGGGATCTTGAGATATCAGCCTCTGACTGATGACTGCGTAGGGAAGGACGGGCTGATAATCCGACGGGATGGAGTTGTTTGTAGAGGCTGGAAGGGATCAAGGAGGAGAGGAAGAAGAGGGAGAAGGTGGCTGGCCTCTCGGGACAGAGGTGGTGCAGCCGGATGAAGGAGGGGGCGGCGGCCTTGGACGGCGGCCTAGGGAGAGGGGGAAGGCGTCGCAAGAAGAGAAGAGAGAAGGGAAGAGAGCTAGGGCAAAAGCCTTTCAATTAATTTTTGCATGCTGAAATAGGTGCTCACCACTTCTATTTATAGGTGGCTACCTGACCCCTTAACTTGACTTGATCTAATTGAATTCAAGAAACAACTAAACCCAAAGCGACTCTAATAAAGGCCAAGTCGGCTAGCCCGAGCAAGGCTATGCTGAAATAAAATTAACATCAAGAACTCAAAAGCAAAAATAACCAAATGATTAAGTCCGAGGCGGTCTAGTGGATCCAACCGCATCATGGGTTCGAGGCATGACACTGAAAGTAGGTTTTGTTCCTTTCTTGAAATCTTTTGAATTCTCTCTTAGGTTCGTGTGACAGTTAAGAGTTTGAAGAAACTCTCGAGTTTCTTTTGGTGATCAAAGTAGATCCAGGCGAGGCTCAACACAGTTACAAAAGATTTGATGTTGTATCTCGAAATCAATTTGGAGTGCAAATAGAATCTATCCCACTAATATGCAAAATTCAACTGTCCATGTAAGATATATTCTTTACTTTTATATGATTATTTAGGATCAAAATTTTGCATGCACTGTATCAATTCTGGGGCATGGTAGATCTCTTTATGCTACATTTTTTTTTGTATATGATGCTTTCACCAATCGCATCACAGCTGAGCGCCACAATCTCTCAACAAATAGGAGTAAAATGGCAAAGATCAAGTAAGAGTCGACAAGAATTCAATTTTTCATACTCAACACATTTGTTCTTCCATTATTTCAAATTCTCCAAAACCATGACATATTAAAAATATTTTACATGTTCCTTCACTTACTAAAAATCTTCTTATGTTTACCAATGTAATAACGTAATTTTTAGTCTCACCCATCTTTTTATATTCTCAATGGATTATCTTATGTGGACACCTCTCCTAATGGGCAAGCTCTCGATTTTCTCTTCAGTCAATAAATCAAGTCAATTTATTCAAGCCTTTCTTCATGATTGTACACCAGTGGATGTTTGGGATCCTCGTCTCAATCATTCATTGTCAAATATTATTCATCAACTTATTTCTATATATTATTTGCAGTTCATGGAAATAAGCATTTGCCCTTTTATTAGTCATGTCTTCTAAGAAGTCTCATCAGTTACCATTTAGATCATCTCAATCTATGTCAATGAGTCTCATCATCAGATCTTGACACCTACATGACACATTAGCAAGGGCAAATGTCCGAAGACGATGTATAGGAATAATAAGTGTTACTCTTAGTATGGGTTATGCCTGATGGTAGTTTAAGCCAACACCTCCACAGACGTCCCAGCCAGTTACTTCCAAGCCAGGAACATTGGTATAATATCCATACTTGCATTGCCTCCACCCACTATCCCACCATTGTGTATAATCACATGATCATCCACCGCATCATCAAGGCCTTTAATGTCATGTTCAATTTTGCCGCATTCCTAGATCAGAAGAATGGAGGCCATTTTGGTTAATTCTTTTTGCTGACCCTATCTTCTTCGTCAAAGCCCATGGCTAGAGTTATGGCTAAAGCCTTGACCCTAATGAAATGAAAGGAAAGGAAAGGAAAAGAAAGAAAAACTTTAATGAGAAGGGAAAAGAAAAGAATGAAATAGAATAGACTTTCCTCTCCTCTTGTTTGGAAGTTTTAGAAGAAAAAAGAAAGTACTTTCTTTCCTCTTGTTTCGGAGTTTGGAGAGAAAAGAAAAGAAAACATACCTTTTTAACACTTTTACTAAAATATTCTTATTATAAAAGGGGCATTCTTATAAGTTGAGGGTAAAATAGGGATTATAAAAAATTTATTAAGTTCCAATTTCTTTCTCTCCAAATCCTCCCACTTATGGGAGGAAAGAAAAGAGAGAATTGGAGACCAAAATTTTCCCTCCTATTTCCTCCTTTTTTTTTCCTTTCCTTTCACTAAAAAACTTTCAAACATCAAAATTTTTAACTTTTCCTTCCATTCCATTTCTTTCTTCTCAATTTCAAGTTTTCAAACGGAGCCTTATGGAGGCCGTGCCACTTCGGGCTCCATCATGGATGGGCAAATGGATCCAACAACAGTGTCATCCTTGTCATCTGCAGATGCGGCCCCATTTTTGGCTTTAAGTTGAACGTCAAGTGGGCGACCTCTCAAGTTCGCCGGTGATTATGTGCCAAAGGAGAAGAACAGCTACTTCCCCTCAGCCTGGCTTGCTGCCCCTAATCCCGAGGAGGCCCCGACCACTTCAAGGATGATGCCTCAGCTTGGTCGGCTGCCGCTTGATCCCGAAAAGCTGCCAAAGATGCAGGTAGTAGGCCGATCAAAGCCAGCGCCACCGCGAAAGAAAGCAAAGGCAGGACGATCAAGATTAACACCGGCGTTCCGAGCACAGTAGCACTGATGTTGTCGAAGGTCAGTTGGAGGCAAAGGACAAGTGAGTTGGCTGATACATCACCAGAGCCGCTTGGCAATAAAAATGGGCCAAGAAAGAGATGACCCACATGCCATCTTCGTCCTCCATCAGGTTGGAGGTGAATATAGCTGAAAGGGCGCTATCTCCGGGGCCTTGTGGTCAACATGTCTGTTGCTAGAAACGCAAAAAGGAGGCGACATATGGTAGCATGGGAGCCCTTTAGAGGCCATGGTGCTAGTGGTCGCGTGGCATATAACTCCTCTCATAGTTGATGATGAGGCACTTATCTAGACATAGGACATGAGAAGAGGTTATTATTGTCCAGCTATCCAGTCTAAAAATGAGATAAACTACGTTTCTATTAAAAAAATTAAATAAAATATATAAGAATAAAATTTGATTAATATGTGTGCATTGCAATGAGTAACTAACAAAAGTATATATACAAGAGATCAAATCACATAAATCAAGTGCCACAAAAACAACAAATTTATAATAATTTGGGGCTAACCATGCACCTACATCTATTCCCCAAGATATATTTTTTTGAAAATTTTCACTATAATCTCTCCAAAATTACAATCCGATTGTTTGACCGGGCTCATAATTAACCTAATTGATTTCACTAATAATCAACCAAAACCACACTCGAGCTTTTTTTTCAAGCTTAATACAATCCAATTCAAGATTTGGATGGACCTTCTTCCAAGTTTCAAATCCTGAAACTTACCTCAGCAAAGTATAAGACAAATATAAAATAAACGAATCACAGCTCCTAAAATTTAAGTATGCAAAAATAATGAAGACCTAAATTAGTTGGCTCCTAATTAGACTTGAATGCTCTTCACCAACTCTCTCAGTAGTGGAGGATGTGATCTTTCAATTCTTAATGAATGCCGTTGAATGTTCTCCCTTTTGAACTCCTTTTCTTTTCTTTAGCTATTAAATTTTTCCTCATTTATTTCCTTCTCATTCACTTCTCTTTCTTTCTTTTGGAGTTTTCATGCGTTTATACCACAAAGAAATGGTTGGGAGACACTTCTAGTAGTTAGATAGGTCAAAAGAGCCATTGTGAATTAAAAATAGTCGTTCTAATTTATGGAAAAACTAGCCGTTATTGTTGTCAGGTATAGACGGGTTGACTCATCGTTTTCAGAGGTCGACTCATTATTTTTAGAAGTTGACTCGTAAACTTTAGGGGTCAACTCAAACTGGCTGTTATTTTTGTTGAGCTTTGCCTTTCATTTGTAACCATTGTAGGGTCGCCGCTTTTGGTTTAGGGATTGACTTGTTCATTAACAGTGTTGTCAGGATCAAGAGCTACCATTGCACCAAAACCGATCGGTGTTAGTGAAGGCGCAACTCTATTTCCTTAAACCCCACCAAAGGCAGCGCCACGAGTCGACTCCGACCATGCCTCGCCCATCCCGGACTCCGACCTGGCCTCGCCATGGGTTCAGGGACCCTCGGGTATAACCCACCTACTAATTCAGCCATCGCCGTTGGCATGCGGCAGGACATGCTGACAGTGACCCTTCCTGTGCTGCTCAGGAACCCCGCAAGGTATGGCTCGCACAGCGGCAGAATATGTCCAACATCCCCCCCCCCCAACGTGATGCCTGGGTTTCGAACTTGAAACCTCTGGCTCTGATACCAGTTGTCAGGATCAAGCGCTACCATTACACCAAAACCGACCGGTGTTAGTGAAGGTGCAACTCTATTTCCTTAAACCCCACCAAAGGCAGCGCCACGAGTCGACCCCGACCAGGCCTCGCCCACCCCGGACTCTGACCTGGCCTCGCCATGGGTTCAGGGACCCTCGGGTATAACCCACCTACTAACCAAGCCATCACCGTTGGCAGGCGGCAGGACATGCTGACAGTGACCCTCCCTGTGCTGCTCAGGGACCCCGCAAGGTATGGCCCGCACAGCGGCAGAATATGTCCAACAAACAGAGGTCGGCTTGTTATCTTCGTGGGTCGACTCTCTAATAAACATAATTTTACTACTTTATGTCTTTTGTTTATGGCCATTCAAGGGTCGACTCATTTGTTTATGGTGTCGACTCTTATTTGACTGGAGTTGGCTCATGATCTTCATGGATCGACTCGCCAATTTAATAAATTTTACAGCTTTCTGTTTTTTTGTCTGTGACTATTCTGGGGTCGAATTTTATTCTTATGGGTCAGCCGGCAAAGCGTATCAGTCTGTATCTATGTGTCGGGGTCAATTTGTTATAATTCATGGGTCGACTCTTGAGATAGCCTAATTTGAAATTTGTTGTTATTGCAGGTGAGCATTCAAGAGACAATTCTACGTATTTTTAGAATTGAATCTCTTTATGTAGAGCTTTAGAAAATTAAACTTCATTTCTTCATATTGAGAGTTACTGAAAGATTTCTTTTGGAATTTCTACAAACATTCAAGTATACTCCAAGCAACCGATTAGTGAACTTTTTATTCAAATATTTTATCATCAAAATCAAATAAATGAACTTCATGGCCAATGGGTCAACCTGGCTAAGTTGGCGATTAGCTTTAGCCGCCAAACTAAGCCACAGGTGAAGACATCTATCAAGGAGATACTAAGAGTGGGGGAGCTGGAGGGTACCATGAGGTACTTGGAGATCCCTATTACAGGCCGTCGGCTACGGAGGGGGGACTGTGCAGATGTGGAGCTATGTATCAGATGCAAAATGGAAGGGTGGCAGTCCGAAGCATTGTCGATGATGGGCAGGATCACCTTGGTGCGTTCGGTCGTTAGCGCTATATCAGTATTTCTGTTGTCAAATACTATAGTGCCTGTGTCCCTTCTGAGGTCATTGGAGCAGTTATTCAGAAATTTCATTTGGGGTAGCTAGGGAGAGAGAAAGGGTATAAATCTGATGGCATGGAAGGCAGTTTGTCAGCCGGTATGTCAGGGCAGCTTAGGGATCCAGTCTTTAGTGACAAGACGAGAGGTACTAGCAATGCGACATGCAACCAGATTTATGCTGGACCCCGACTGCTTATGGAGTGCCCTACTGAGGGCTAAGTATGGAGTATCCATGGTGATGAGGGAGTTCCATGTTAGGAGGCAGTGCTCCTTTATATGGAGGGAGATTTGCTCTTACGCACTAATGGTGAGGGCTGCGGTCAGGTGGGCTGTTAGTGATGAGCGCTCTATCGATGCCCTAGAGAACAATTGGGTTTGCTGAACTTTTTCGATCCTTCAAGGCGGGAAGGTCGTCGAGTTAGTGATTTGATAGTCCCGAGTTGGAGTAGGTGGGACGAGCCACTGGTTCGGGATGTCGTTGGGGCGAAGTTGGCCGAGCTGATCCTGGCTATTCTGCTACTCGCAGTGGAGATGACAGACAGGTTGGTCTGGGCGGCTACAGGTAGGTCCAGAGTACGTACCACGGATGTCCAGGAGTCCATAGGTGGAGAGGATGTCAGGTAGATGGAGGGTAGGTGGATTTGGAGGCTGGGGGTTCATCCACGTGTTGCCCTATTTCTATGGAAAGTAGCATGGGGCTGTCTTCCCATGAGGGGCATGTTGGCGGGGAGAGGTGGTCGGATCACTTTGTGTTGTGCCTAGTGCCCGGATGTGGAGGAATCAATTAGTCACGTGTTGCTTGGGTGTGAGTGGGCAGCATAGATCTGGGGATGCAGTGGCCTTCTCTAGCTCCAGTCCACCTGATCTACAGATGACCTACTACACTAGCTGAGGGAGACTATGCGGAGCCAGAGGGTGGGGGCGTAGGGGATTCGAGTGGCCTATATGGCGTACCATATATGGTTGGATAGGAACACCCAGATTTTCGATGACAGGCAGGAGTCTCCGAGGTGCGTCGTCAAGAGAGCTTGCATCTAGGTGGTGGAGATCATCAGGACTACTACAACAAATTCATCTAGGATGGCCAGGGACATCTGGGGACCCCGCTCGGCTGCATTAGCACCTAGGTTCTCTCTTATTTCTTGGGAGCCCCCACCCCTCGGCTATCCAAAAGTGAACTTCGATGGTAGTGGTCCTGAAGATGGCGACAGGGTTGGTGTGGGGTTTGTGATCAAAGGTCATGACTCATAAATGATCGCTGCAGGCGGGAGAGCACCAATGGGTTGTCAGTTATAGAGGCGGAGCTTAGGGCAGCATGGAAGGGCATCTCCTATGTGAGACGGACGCTGGAGGCTGAGAGTATCATCCTTGAGAGAGACTCGGCCATGGTGATTGACTGGATACAAGAAGAGAGATGGACGGAGGATGGGAGTCCCTTACTATGTGACATTCGATTGATGTTGAGAGACTATAATGCCTTTCAGGTTGTGCACATGTATCAGAAGGCGAACAAGATGGCAGACTAGATTGCTTCCTATATTGCACAGCACTCCGGAGAGGTCCTTTGGCCACATCAGGGGGCACCCCCTTGCCTTTGTGTCAAACTGTAGCCCTTGATTCTGCTGGCTGCACCTACATCAAAATGGGGTGAGCAGCCGTTGTACCGAAAAAAAAGTTACTAAAGGCTTTCTTCTTAGCTTTCTGAAATCAATCAAGCATACTCAAGGCAATAGATTAGTGATCCTTTTACTCAATTATTTTGCATCATCAGAATAAACCCTTTAGGGTCAACAAGAATTGCCAAGACTTTTAAGACCATTTATAATACTAGTAAAATAAGTAAATATTTAAGTGATGGGCTTATTTGATTCTATTTTAAATAATTCATATTTATATACAAGCATATTAATTTTAGATTCTTTGACTTGGTTAGTGCTTTTATGAGTTACTTCCAATCTATCCAAATCTCTTTAGTAGAAATATAAGTTGAAATACAATTAAATTTATTAGCATCTAAGAGCAATATAAAACATCCATGGCCTTAGTATTTAGTCGTGCCATTTTCTCATCATACTCATCCTATTCTCCTTCTGATTTGGGAAGAGCTTTCACACCATCAATGACTTTTGTAGGTGTGTGAGGACCATTAATTATAATATTCCATTTGTCATAATCCAGTGTTTGAATAAAAATTTGCATGCGTACTTTCCAATAAGTGTGCCATTGAAAAAAAGAGGTCTGTTTTTTGACTGTCCTTCGGCCATAGAAGTTCCAATTGGGGCCGCCATGGATCTATAATTCTTTGACTGTTAGGTCAATGAAGGGCTTCAGTATCAAAGCTCTGATACCGCTTGTTGTCCAGCCATGCAGCCCAAAAGGGGGGTAAATTAGGCTTCTCAAAAAAACTTTAAGTAAAATGGAGCGGAATAAAACTTAATGAATATGTGTAAGTTGCAACGAGTAACTAGCAAAAGTAAATATGTAGGAGATCAAACCACAAAAGTCATGGACTATAAACACAACAAATTTATAGTGGCTCGGCACCAACCTTGCACCTACGTCCACTCTCCAAGACATTTTTTCTTAGAAATTTCCACTATCATCTCTCCAAGATTACATTCTAATTGTTTTGACCGGACTCATAATCAACCCAGTTGATTTTTGCTGGCCATTAACCAAAACCACACCCGAGCCTTTCCTCAGGCTCAATACAATCTAATTCAAGATTTGGATGGACCTTTCTCCAAGTTTCAAATCCTGAAACTTATCTCAGAAAAGTATAAGATAAATACAAAGTAAATAAATCACAACTCCAAAAATTTAAGTGCACAAACATAAATGAAGCTCTGAATTGATTGGTTTCTCTTGATTAGACTTGAATGCTCTTCACCAACTCTCTCAATAGTGAAAGATGTGATCTTTCAGCTCTTAATGAATGCACTTGAATGTTCTCCCTTTTAAACTTCTTTTTTTTCTTTGGCTATTCAATTTTTCCTCATTTATTTCCTTGTCATTTCACTTCTTTTTCTTTCTTTTGGCATTCCCTTGCATTTATCCCACTAAAGAATGGATGAGAGACACTTCTAGTTGTTAGACAGGTCAAAAAAGCCCTTGTAAAGCAAAAACAGTTGTTTTGATTTATAGAAAACTAGTCGTTACTATTGTGAGATGCAGACGAGTTGATTCGTCATTTTTAAGGGTTGACTTGTAACTCTCAAGAGTCAATTCATAATTTTTAGGAGTCGACTCAAACTAGATGTTATTTTTTCTGCGCTTTATCTTTCATTTGTGACATTATGCGATCGACTCCTTTATTTTAAGGGTCGATTTGTTTATTAACAAGGGTCGACTCGTTATCTTTATGGATCAACTCTCCAACAAACTGAATTTTTGCTGTTCTTTATCTTTTGTTTGTAGCCATTCGGGGTCAACTCATTTGCTTTTGGGTCGACTCTTGTCTGACTGGAGTTGACTTGTGATCTTTATAAGTTGACTAGCCAATATAATGAATTTTATAGCTCTCTGTCTTTTGTCTAAGACTATTCAAGGGTCAGCTCATGTTCTTTTGGGTTAACTTATGAATGCATATCAGTCTACATCAGTGTGCCGGAGTGAACTCTTGAGATAACTCTTGTTGAAATTCACTATTATTGCATGTGAGCATTGAAGAGACACTTCAAGATATTATTGGAGTCGAATCTCTTTGTGCAGAACTTTAGGTAATTAGACCTCATTTCTCCATGTTGAGAGTTACTGAAAGATTTTTTCTTGGCTTTCCGCAAATATTCAAGTATACTCCAAGTAATTGATTAGTAAACCTTTTACTCAAATATTTTGCATCATCAAAATCAAATCTTTTGGATCAACAATTATTAATGGTATCCAAACCATTTGGGGAGTGGAGGCTAAATGTGAATGACAAGACATAGGTGGTTTTGAGTAGCTTAATTTATAAATAGAGAAAAGTAGCCCAAAAAGAAGGAAAATCTTTCGGCATCCAATATATCAATGCATCTTATTTTATCTTAGCTTAACTTCATTTATCAATAGCACTCTATCTTAGGAGTGATGTTAAGTTAGATTACTACTACTCTAGCCTAAGCTACCCTAGCTCTATCTAAATCTATTTCTTTCGAATAGTAGTACAATGATGGTGAAAGTCTTTGAAGGTCAAGACATCTGGATCTATGCTATTTTCGTATTGTCCCTGTAAACACCAGGCTAGATGGACCGACCTGGACCATAGTCGACAGTCCATTTGAAAAATTCGGAAGGAATGGCAGTGGAGATCGACAGTTGTTAAGGCGGTTATAACCGCCTAACAGCCATGATCACCACCCCTCCGAGCTGGATCGAGGGCTATAAAAGCCCATTGATTCCTTAGTGAGGGACTCCATCGACCACCCTCTCACTACCTCTTACCCTCTCTTCCTTCTTTGCAAAGGAGACGGATCGCGAGCGGCGGTGCAGGAGGAGGAGGAGACACCCCTAGCTCGTCACCGCACTGAGCTGTCGGAGCAGACACAACACTTCACCGGAAAAGCCTCGCAATTCCTCAGAGCTAGATAAATTTCTGATCACCCTTGCTCATGAATTACATTCAATCAATCTAGTGTAATAATCAAAATGGAAATAAAAGAAGAAGGGAAGACATAAGATGTAGTGGAAGGAGGGGGAAGATCTCACCCGTGGGCGGCTGTGATCCAACATTGGCTTGGTCAATCGAAGGCCATGACCGGCCCATGCCGAAGATGTTGGGAATTGTATCCTAAGAGTCAATTGTCAGCCTGTTGATGATTGAATTTGTATATGAATTGATTAATTAATAAAATGTTATTTGGCATTATTCATCATTTTATTTATACATCTTCAGATGAACTCTTGTTATGTGATGAAGTCCTTAGGACTCTTTTATGATAAAGGGGGATTTATCTACGAGTCCTTAAAATAGTTCGCGACCAAATGATGTGCTGTTACTAGGACAACAGCATTATCAAGATTAGGTCGTTGTATGCCATATATGTTGGTTGTTCTCTTAACCAAGGAGTGTAGAGACACTGATATGCCACACAGGTGAAGTATAGGAGTACACTTCACTGAACGTGACCATTCCGGAACGCTCTGCTATCGAGAGATGTTCCGAGTGGATATGGGTATATATATCCCTCAGACTTGAGAGCACCATAGTGATTAGCAAGTAACTCACTGTACTTTGGTATCGGACCAGCTGAATTTCTAATTCAGAGATGGAAGGTCACTGCGTGTAGTCAAGTACTTGTGAAGTCGGTGTGTGAGTCAAGATGGAATTGACCCCTTTTGGTGACAGGAGATAATGCTTTTGTATTCAATTTAGTAAAACCTTGGCTAAGGTAATCCTTGTGAGGAATCACAGAATTTCTAAAATTGAATCACAGAATGGATGTACTTTTACAGAGTTGACAGAACTTTGATGTCATCCTGGCATTAGGAGTCATAGGGATTAATTATACGGTAACCATAGTCCAGGATTCCAGAATATTGCTTCGCATATATTTGGCCTATCCGGATGTCAGGTAGCATTACTAGATGGTCACATCGATTAGTACAGAAAGTTGTTCCTGTGCTACCAGCTTATGTTCGAATCTATGGGGTCACACGCATAGAAGTTTTCTACATTGATCATAAAGACTGATGGACGATTAAGAATCATCTAGGGGTAATTTGGTCAATTCGATTGACAAATTATCCTAAGTATAATATTGCTATAAAATAATTAATGAATTATTGGAGGATTAATTAACAATTAGATTGCTAATGAACTCAATTTGATTAAGTAATTGGAATCGGAAAGAGCCAAATTGAATTGGATTCAATTTGGGCTTCATCAGGATATGACCTAATTGGATTAGGTTCAACCCAAAAAGGATTGTGCTTAATCAAGGTTTGACCTGATTGGATTAGGTTCAACCCAAGGAGATTGAGTTTGCCTTATTGATGGGACTTAACCCATTTGGATTGGGTTTGATCCGAATCGTTCGGATCACAAAGTCCACATGTCACTATGTCAAGCATGGCGCCATGATTGAACTAATCTTAATGAGATTAAAATTTAAATGCAAACTAATGGCGCATGGGGACACGTGGCAAACATCAAGGAGCTTCATCTGATGGGGCGACATGAAGAGATGAAATCATGAAAATTTTTGGATAAGATCAAATCCTCTCACTTCATGGCGCCATGACACATGTCATGCGTTCCATTCACCCATTTCCTTTTGAGTTTGAATTTTGAATTCAAACTCTACCAAACTCTACACAATCCTCCAACAAATCTGATGGTTGGCGTGTGAAGAGGAGTGGAGTGAGGAGATGGGGCGACAATAAGAAGCGACTTTCATGGGGATGTCGAAGACACAAGAAAAAAAAAAGGCAGCAAGCATTCCATTTCGGCCTAAGTTTTTGGGTCCCTTGAGAAGTGTTTTTGGTGGCGCATCCCTTGCTATTTTCAGAGGTGGTGAAATCTTCTTCTTCTCCTCAAAATCCTCCATCTTCTTCCTCCTTGAAACTTCAAGTGTTGGTGACTTCAAGAACAAGGAAGATCTCTAGCCAAAAACAGTGTTCTGCGCTAGCTATCACTCCCGCAGAAACAAGATCAATCCGGAGTTTCACATGGATCATTCGTAGAGGCCAGACAATTGTGTGGCAGTGAAGCTCGAGCATCAGATCCATTTGTCTCTGTTTTTCATAAAGGTATGAATATGGAGGTAATGGTATACTAGTATTTGATAGGGTGCAATCTCCCGAGGTTCAAACCTTTATAGGGGCTCCTCACGGAGTAATCTCCAGAACTTATGCAATGGGTATTCGGAGATTGATTAATACATTCAGAGATTAGTTGAATCTAACTTAGTTAAGTTTAGAACTTAACTGGGGTTGTTCATTTTCAGATCTTATATTAATCATGCATAGTTGTTTTTTGCATAATTGTTTAAACAGTCCTCGTATTTGAGATATGATCTCTCTTGCATGCTGAAATTAAAATATTTAATTCGATCTTTTCGCTGTATTTTCAAAATATAAGAACTACGTATGGCTTGATCCCTTTTTTGAAGGGGTACATAGGCAACCTGAATAGGTGCCGCCACGGATTTTTGAAAATTTTTTAATTTTCAGCATGGAGCCTTTTGTAGATCCTTTTAGAAGAGCCTTCCCTTCCACTCGATTATGGCTTTTCCTCCCATCAAAACCTAGATCTAAAAATCCTAAAATGCATACCTACCTTCTGATTCATAGAAGGGTCCTCGGGGGCTTGAGCAAAATCTGGTTTCTATGGGTGGAACTGGTTTGATCTCAGCCGAAGGTAATCGGAGAAGAAGGAGAGGAAGAGGATCTCTATCCTCTGGCCGTGGACGCTGCCAGCTCGGGGCCGTGGATGCCACCATGGACACCACCGGGCCGACCGCGGGCGTCGGCCGCACGTTATGCGGGCACCACCGGCTTCAGCTGGTTCCTCCTTCTCGGTGGGTGCCCCGAGCTCCCATCTCCTCCACCTCCGATGGAGGAGAGTGACTAGCCGGGCTGCGGCTGCTGCAGGTCAGACCGTGGCCGCTGCAGGCGCTGCCGGTCGGCTGCAACGCCGCCGGATTCGGGCTGGCCCCTTCCAAGCTCACCTCCTTGCTTCATGGGAGAAGAGGAGAAGAGGAAGAGATCGGGAAGGGAAGAAGAAAGGAGAAGAGAAGAAGAAAAGAAAGAAGAGAGAAGAGGGTTCGGGAAGGAAAAGGAAAGAAGAAAAGAAAAAAAAGAAAAATAAGAAAAGAAAAGAAGAAAGAAAAAAAAAAATCTTTGGGTTGGTATCGGCCTGATCCCGGTGTTGGCTTCAAATGATCTGAGCTTTAAAGGCCTGAGGCTGGGCGAGCCCTGGTCCGAGCTTAGTATTCTTAAATCTAAAATTAACTGGGCCTGAAGAGCATAAATTTTTCTTTAAATTAACTAGGACTAATAGGATTTAATTATAAATTAATTAATTATGTTACTGGGCCTGAGTACAAATGGGGCCAGTAACTGAATCAAGCTAAGGGCATGATAAGAACCTAACTAAACTTCGGGCTTGAATGCAAATGGGCATGACCTGAACCAGAGAGCAATTAGGTCTAAACCAGAAGTGGAATTGGCTCAGACTTGAACCAGAAGCTGGATCAGACTTGAATTAGAGGTTGAATCAGGTCTGAACTAGAAGCTGAATCAAACCTGAACCTGTAATTGAATCAAATTTGAGCCAAAAAATGATTAGACATGAACTAGAAATTGGTTCAGACCCGAACCAGAAGGTGAACCAGACCTGAACTAGTAATTGAATCAAATCTGAGCTAGAAAATTGATTAGACCAGAACCAAAAATTGGATCAGACCCAGACCAGAAGGTGAACCAAACCTGAACCATAAATTAAATTAAATCCGAACTAGAAGTTAGATTAGACCTGAACCAAAAATAAAATTAGGCCATGAGCCTGAATCAGAAATTGAATTAGACTATGGACCCGAAAATAAAATTGAGTCCTATAGATGGGCTGTAAATGATTTTAAGATTATCAATAAATAGAAATTAAATGTGTAAGTAATATGTAATTTAATGATATGGCTAGGTATTGGAGAATTAGTATCTAAGCATAAGACTTGGTGAGCAGATTAAGGTAAGTGACCCTGATATAATCTTATGTTTTTATCAAATACATGTGACTATTTGATTATGAAATTGTATGTGATTATTTATGTTTTTGCAAATTAGGATCAAGCATGTGTTAGCAAATGTTGCATGATTTTAAATAGATGACATTCATCATGATTATCATGCTATGTACATAAATTTATGATGATATAGAAGTTGCACGAAAATTAAAGTTTTCAACATGATTATGAACTTTGTACATTATGATGCCATTATTCACTTTCCAACGTATCCGTGAGATAAGATTTATGAGAAGCATGATATGTTTTAAGAATTCTCAGATTGTTATATACAACCTCCACCAGTGGGTAATAGTAACTCGGCATACGACCCCCGTCAGTGGGTAAAGTAACTTGGTTTTATGACCCCCGTCAGTGGGTAATAGTAATTAAAAGATAGACCTTGTAGTGGTAAAGGCTTTGCCGTGAGAATAAGAGCGGCCATAGTTACACTACCATCTGAGAATATAAATTTCAAAGTATGGAATAATAGCAAAGGTTTTATGATGCAAAATCATATTTGTGAACTTGCATCATTGGATATGCATTGTTTTATGACTGGTTTGATTATATGTTATATGAAATACTTATTTTGTTACAACTGATAGTTTCTTAAAATAATGCACTGGCATGCAAAATATTATGCTTGATCTGATAAGATTATGTATGGTTACTTACTGAGCTTTTATAGCTCACACCCATTCATTTATATTCTTACAGATAAATAGGATTGCTAGGAGCAAGAATCGTGACATGCTTTAGTGAGGATGATAGTGTTATTTTGATGATTAACAAGCAATTATCTAGAGTATATTATAAGTTAAATTGATACTTCATTTATAAGTTCATTACTCTCAGTATATTTGTATGAATTGATATAGATACATGTCTTTGTTCATTTGAATGAATCTAACCTTGAGATGCAGCAAAGTGTAGATTGAGTCGACCCAAAGGTTGATTGGGTCGACCTCGGCACATCAAGAAGTCATTTGGCACACTTCTGCAAAATTGGCACAGATGAACAGTGAGTTGGGTCGACCCAAGGTAAGCATGAGTCGACCCAAACTTCAAGAACCTCAAAACATGAAAGAAATATGTTCTCTGGATTTACTGAGAGGGTCGACCCAAACAGTGGTTGAGTCGACCCAAGCTTGAGTCGACCCAAACCCTGAGAGGGTCGACCCAAAGGCAAGACAGAAAGGCAGACAGAAAATGGTTCTCTGGAATTACTGAGAGGGTCGACCCAAGAAGAAGTTGAGTCGACTCAAGTGAACTTTGAGTCGACCCAAAGAATGGTTGGGTCGACCCATGGGAAGGAAGGCTGAAATTTCAAGTTTCTGTGTTTTCTGAGAGGGTCGACCCAAGGAATGTTTGAGTCGACCCAAGTGAATGTTGGGTCGACCCAAGGACAGGTTGAGCCGACCCAAACACGGGCTGAAGCATAACGGCTAGTTCTGCAGATGTACTTTTTGTCCTTCCCAAGGTCAGTAACGGCTAGTTTTTCAAATCTAACCATTGGGGCTTGTCCAAAGGATGTGGGAAGCTATTTAAAGGGGCACTATTCATCAGATAGAACAACTTTTGAAAGAGATATCAAAGAGTACACAAGAAAACAAAAGTGCCCTAATCTTCTTCATTCAAGTGCTTCATTCAAGAATCAAAGAAAGGGGTTGACCAGATTCAAAGAGTCATCAAGAGCTCCATCCTCCCTTGAAGAGTGAAGCATCCTTGACAAAGAAGAGCAAAGCCACTTCAAAGCGATAAATACTTTCTAACTCTTCTTTGTAGTTAATATTGTTTCATTTGCTCATTTAGAAGTTTGAATCTTTTCTTTTTGTTTATCAAACTATTTGTAAAGGTTCGTTGGTGAGCCCGTAAAACCAACAAAGGTTTTTGGTGAACCCGAAAAACCAAAGTGTATAGGTTCGTTGGTGAGCCCGTAAAACCAACAAAAGTTTTTGGTGAACCCGGAAAACCAAAGTGTATAGGTTCGTTGGTGAGCCCGTAAAACCAACAAAGGTTTTTGGATTGTGAGCCCGGAAAACAATCCAACTGTAATCCGCGAGATTATAGTGAATTTCCAAGGGGTCGCTTGGGGAGTGGACGTAGGTGCTAAGGAGAGCACCGAACCACTATATATTGTTGTGTTTGTATTGTGCTTGTGGTTACATTTATTCTTGCATTATCTTCCATCGTTGTTCTAGTTTAACTCATTCAAATAATCTAAGAAAGCAACCACCGCACTTAATTAAGAAAGCTTTTAAAACACCAAAATTTAGAAGAAACCAATTCACCCCCCCCCCCTCTTGGATTGTCACCTAGGGCAACAAGTGGTATCAGAGCAAGGTGCTCTAATAGTACTCATTGATCTCACAATCAAAAGTTAAAGATCATGACAACCCAAGTGGGATGTGCAATGAGTGAGGGGCAATCCACAAATAGACCACCTCTATTTAATGGCACAAACTACACATATTGGAAAGCTAGAATGAGGATATTCATTCAAGCTTCAGATTATGAACTATGGCAAATCATCACTAGAGGACCTCACACACCCACACTTAACATAGAGGGCACTATCATACCCAAACCAGAAATGGATTGGAATGAGAGTGATAGAAGATTAGCACAGTTAAATGCAAAAGCTATAAATGTACTTTACTGCTCATTAGATGTAAATGAATTTAATAGAATATCTACTTGCACTACCGCCAAAGAAATTTGGGACAGACTTGAGGTCACACATGAAGGGACCAATCAAGTTAAGGAGTCTAAGATAAACATATTAGTACACAAATATGAATTGTTTAAAATGGAATCGACTGAGTCCATAACTGATATGTTTACTCGTTTTACTGACATTATAAATGGGCTTAAGAGTTTAGGAAAATCTTACTCTAACTCTGATTTGGTGCGAAAAATTCTCAGGTCTCTACCAAGAAATTGGGAGGCCAAGGTAACCGCTATTCAAGAAGCAAAGAACCTCAACACACTGCAGTTAGAGGAGCTTCTAGGATCTCTCATGACCCATGAGTTGACAATGAGGCAAAATTCAGAAGATAAGGTCAAGAGAAGAAAGCCCATTGCCCTAAAGACTACCACCCCTAAACAACTAACTGAATCGGAAGATTCAGATGATGATGAAGAAATCGATGAAGAAGGGATGGCTGTGCTTGGGAGAAGATTCAGAAAATTCATGAGAGGTAAGAATAGGTTCCATAAAAAGAAAACCTTCCTTAAAGGTAACTCAAGCAAAGAAAAGGGTAAGGACAAAGAAAAGGAAAAAGAAACTCCCATTTGCTATGAGTGTAACAAACCCGGGCATTATAAGATAGATTGCCCAGATTTGAAGTGGATGGCAAGAAAGTTGAAAAAGAAGAATTTCATGGCTGATTGGAGTGAAAGTGAGGAATCAAGTTCGGAGGAGGAAGATCATCAAGAGACGGCCCAAATGTGTCATATGGCCAATGACGATGAGGTAGATTCTGAACTTGAGTGTGATTTTACTGTTGATGAATTACATGATGCTTTCTTAGAACTCATGGAAGAACATAAGAAACTAATTAATAAAAATAAAGCTTTAAAAGAAGAAAATCAATCTCTTGTCAAAGATAAGCTAAAACTGTCTCATAACTGTGAAACATTAAGTAGGAAACTTGCAAATGAAACCAAGAATCTAATTGCTGAAAATATTAAGCTAAAAGAAGAGGCTGAAAAATATAAAACTTTGGTAGATAAATTTACTCTTAGTTCGACCAAATTAAATTTGATTCTTGATAGCCAAAAAGCTGTATATGATAAGGCCGGTTTAGGATATAAAACAAATAGGAAACAAAAATTCTTAAAGAACATTTTTGTAAAAGCTAAAAGTGAAAATATTACTTGTTATTGCTGCAATAAGTTAGGACATAGAGCATATGAATGTAACTTTAGAAAATCCAGTCAAAACAAATTAAGTTATAATCAAAAGATTAAATTCAAGAAAGTTTGGGTTCCAAAAGGAACATGGAGTACTAACCCTAAAGGACCCAACTTAGTTTGGGTACCTAAAGTTTCTTCTTGATCTTGATTGCAGGTGTGTCTTGCAGCTGACAAAGTGGAAAAACGATGGTATCTAGATAGCGGCTGTTCAAGACACATGACCGGTGACGAAGATCAATTTGTCACCTTGGAATCAAAGAAGGGTGGAGTAGTAACCTATGGAAACTGTTACGGGGGAACTTAGCCACCATGCCCCACGTGACCGGCACGCGCGCCCAGGGAGACTACGGCAGCCCCTTGATCCAGCAATCCGACCCCGAGTCGGACATCTTCAGCTCCGCAGCCCGACCCCGAGTCGGCTGCCCCTTGATCCAGCAATCCGACCCCGAGTCGGACATCTTCGGCTCCGCAGCCCGACCCCGAGTCGGCTACCCCTTGATCCAGCAATCCGACCCCGAGTCGGACATCTTCGTCTCCGCAGCCCGACCCCGAGTCGGACATCTCTCGACAACGACAGGCTATTTCCCAGAGGCACGCCGCGGCCCTCTGCTCCACTACTCCCTGCAACGGTCGTATCCGGCGCTGCTCCACGATCCCCTGTAACAGCCATACAAAGCGGAGCTCCACTACGCCCTGTCATGGCCGTACCCAGCGCTGCCCCACGACGCCCTGTAACGGCCATGTCAGTGGTAGCTCCATCGTGCTACACGATGACCAACCCCCCAAAAGGGCCCCCCAGCCTGGTATATATGCGGCTGGGGGGAGAAGGGGGAGGGTAAGCAAGAACTTTCAGAGCATTCTCTTACTTGCTACTATTATCTCTCCCTCTCCTCCAATCTCCTCTGACTTGATCGTCGGAGGGCCCCCACTACCCCAGTGGTGGTGCGAGGCTTGCTTGCAGGTTTCCCAGTGGAAGGTGGAGCGCGATCAACACCAACCAAGGCAACTCAAACGGAGCCCCGTTCACACCGCTGTGCCAATCGTTCTCGGTTTGGACCACCAGCAACAGTTGGCGCTAGAGGAAGGGCCCGAATCTCAGAGCGATCGTAATGGCACGGCGAGGTGGTCGTGGAGCTTCCAATGCCTCCGGTCGCGGGGCCTCTCGCGCCTCCGGCCGGGAGGCCGCTGCGTCTCCAACACATTCTCAGCAACACTCCACCGTTCCACCCCCCATTCAGATGGTCGAAGCTGCTCAGTTCGACCAGTTAGCCCAGCAGGTTCGCACCCTCGCGGAGGCAGTGCAGAACCTGCAGGGTGTGATGTCTCGGGCGCCGCAGCGGGCCCAGGAGCCGCCGCTCCCTGAGCGCTCACCTGTCCTCCTCAAACCGCGCTCCTTCCTCTCCCATGGGGAGGAGCACCGGCGCGAGGAAGATTCTCGAGCACGGTCCATTCTGCTGGGACCTTCCCATCGGAGCTGCGCGGGGTACGAGAGGCGGGCCCGGGCGCGTTCCCAGACCTCCCAGTCCTCAAGGAACCCGCGCTCCAGTCGGTCCCCCTCTCGGTGCTCCTTGTCTCCCACCCACCGGTCGCGCTCCCTGGACCGGCGGGTGGACGATCTCCACCGACAACTCCAGGTCCTGAAGGGCCACTCCAAAGATCCCTTCGCCGACTTGGAGATCTCCTCCCAGCCGGCGCTTGCCTCGAGGATCCTGCGGACCCCGAATCCGCCGGGGTTTAAAATGCCGGCGATCGAGCCTTATGACGGGGCGGCGGACCCGCGGGATCACGTCGAGAGTTTCAGGACCCTTATGCTCCTCCACGGAGCATCAGATCCTCTCCTCTGCAAGGCCTTCCCGGCGACCCTCCGTGGCCCGGCAAGGGCGTGGTTCGCCGGCTTGGAGGCTAACTCAATCCAGTCCTTCGACCAGTTTACTCGCCTCTTCATCACCCATTTCGCCGTCAGTAGCCGGCGGCGACTGGTCTCCGACTCCCTCTTTGATGTCCGGCAAAACGAGGGAGAAAGCTTGCGGGATTATCTTACCCGCTTCAACAAGGCTACGCTGGAAGTCCGGAACCTGAGCCAGGAAGTGGCTCTTTCAGCCCTGAAGCGTGGCTTCCGAAAGGGCAGACTCACCTTCTCCCTGGACAAACGCCTGCCGCGGAGCTTCCCGGAGCTGTTGTCCCAGGCGAACCAGTATGCGGACGCCGAGGAGGCGGCCGCCCACCGGAGCAAGGAGGCCGCCGAGATCCCTCCAAAGCTCGGGAAGAAAAGGCGAAAAGAGGCACGCCAGAGGAGGAGCCCGACGCCTCAACGTCGGCGCAGGAGCCCGTCGCCGGCGAGGAACCACGGCGCCCTACGCCCTCGTTCTCCGCCCCGACGTTTCAACCGGTACACTCCTCTCCTGACTCCCCGGGCTCAGATCCTCATGGAAATCAAGGGGCGGGAGGACCTCCCGGTCCCGAGACAGATGAAGAAGATTCCTGGGAGGAGGCCCTCTCGGGCGTACTGTGAGTACCACCGGGACCACGGCCACGACACCGAAGACTGCTTCCAGCTTCGGGACGAGATCGAGGCTCTCATCCGCCGAGGGCGTCTCGGTCGATATGTGAACGACTGACGTCCCCCCGCAGACCCGCGTCCGGCCGATCCGGCCCCTCAGGAGCCTCGGGAGCAGAATCGACCCGTCGCGGGCGTGATCCACACTATCACTGGGGGCTGCCCCCGGCCCGAGAGGAATGCAGGGGGCTCGACTGAAGCGTCAGGGGCAGCCGTCGCAAAGAGGCAGAGGGTCGGTAATGTAATCACTTTTTGTGATGAAGATGTAAAGGGGGTTCAGACCCCCCACGATGACGCCATGGTGATCTCCCTCACTATGGCAAACTATGATGTAAGGCGTGTTCTTGTGGATAGTGGAAGCTCAGCGTTTTACGAGGCCTTCCAAAAGATGAGCTTGTCCAGACAATTGTTGCACAAAACATCCACCCCCCTCATAGGATTCACTGGTGACGCTATCTCGGCCGAAGGTGTCGTTGAGCTGCCTGTGACTGCGGGCGTTGCACCCGCAGAAGCCACGGTGCGGCTCGGGTTCTTGGTCGTCCGTGTTCCCTCGGCCTACAACGCTATCCTCGGACGACCCGGACTGAACGCCCTTCGCGCGGTGGTCTCTACGTACCACTTGCTCATGCGGTTCCCCACGGCGGCCGGGATTGGAGAGGTCCGAGGTGACCAACCGACCGCAAGGCAATGTTTCCTAGCAACTCTCAAAGGGAAGAAGCCCGTAGAAGCCTTAAGTGTCGAGTCCCTCGACGCCAGAGACGAGGTGGCCTTGCGGCACGGGGAGCCGGCCGAGGGTGTGATCGAAGTTCCCCTCGAGGAAGGTCACCCGGACAAGACAATCCGGGTCGGCGCCAATCTCGACCTGGGAGCTCGGGCCCGGTTGATGGAATTCCTCCGAGCCAATGTCGATGTGTTTGCCTGGTCGGCGGCCGAGGTACCTGGGATCGACCCGGAGGTCATTTCTCACGCCCTCAATGTCGACCCGACCCACCGACCGGTAAAACAGAAGAAGAGACACTGTGCCCCGGATCGGATCCGAGTGGTCGACCAGGAGGTAGACAAACTCTTGGAGGCAGGATTCATAAGGGAGGTCAGCTACCCCGAATGGCTGGCAAATGTCGTACTTGTCCGGAAGGCGAGCGGAAAGTGGAGGATGTGCGTCGACTACACCGACCTGAACAAGGCATGCCCCAAGGATAGCTTTCCGCTTCCGCGGATAGACCAACTGGTCGACGCGACTTCCGGATATCAGCTGCTATCTTTCATGGACGCCTTATCCGGCTACAACCAGATAATGATGGCTCCACAGGACGAGGAGAAAACTGCCTTTATAACAGACCGGGGGCTGTACTGTTACAAGGTAATGCCCTTCGGTCTGAAGAATGCTGGCGCCACTTACCAGCGCCTCGTTAACAAAATCTTCAAAGAGCAAATCGGCCGGAACATGGAGGTGTACGTGGACGATATGCTGGTGAAGAGCCGCCATGCAGACCAGCACATCGCGGATCTGGAGGAGACTTTCGCCACCTTGCGGAAGTTTCACATGAAGCTGAACCCAGCGAAGTGCGCCTTTAGCGCTTCGGCCGGGAGGTTCCTCGGTTTCATTGTCAACCAGCGGGGGATCGAAGCCAACCCGGACAAAATCAAGGCCATCCAAGATATGTCCCCTCCGACCAAAGTGAAGGAGGTTCAGGAGCTCGCTGGGAGGGTCGCCGTGCTCGGACGATTTGTGGCAAAATCGGCCGAACGCTGCCAACCTTTCTTCAAGGTGTTGAAACGCCCGAAAGACTTCCGCTGGACGGCCGAATGTCAAGCAGCATTCGACCAGCTCAAGGAATACTTGGCGTCTCCTCCCCTGCTGTCCAAGCCGCAAGAAGGGGAGATGCTCTACCTCTATCTGGCGGTCTCCCCAACTGCAGTCAGTGCGGTACTGGTTCGGGAAGAGGCAAAGCTCCAGAAGCCTGTGTACTACATCAGCCGGGTCCTACGGGATGCCGAGACGCGGTATACGAAGGCTGAAAAGATCGCCTTCGCGCTGCTGACCGCGACCAGGAGGCTTCGCCCCTATTTCCAGGCCCATTCTGTCACCCTCTTGACCGATCAACCGCTGCGGCAGATCCTCAGCAATCCAGAGAATGCGGGACGGCTGGTGAAGTGGGCAATAGAACTTGGTGAGTTCGACATCCGCTACCAGCCCCGACCCGCCATCAAGGCCCAGGCGCTCGCGGATTTCCTCGCTGAGTGCACGGTGCAGGAGGCGGAACCTAGGTCGCCGGAAACACCCATCCTCGACCTCCCGATTTGGACGCTTCACATCGATGGGTCGTCGAACCCCGAAGGTGGAGGGGCCGGGCTGGTCCTTACCAGTCCAGATGGAGTGATAGCCGAGTATGCCTTGAGGTTCGAATTTCCAGTGACCAACAACGAGGCGGAGTACGAGGCCCTAGTCACGGGACTCAAACTCACCAAGGAGCTCGGCATCCGGCGCCTGAAGGTCTTCACCGACTCCCAGCTGGTGGTCGGGCAGGTCCGTGGGGAGTTCGAGGCCCGGAACCCGACCATGCAGAATTACGTCCGGAAGGTGCAAGCACTCATTCCCGACCTCGGCAGTGTCGACATCCAGCAGGTCCCAAGAAGTGAAAATGCCAGGGCCGACAGGTTGTCCCGCTTAGTGAGCGCAGACGCGCACAACTTGTCGAGGGCGATCTACCTGGAGACCCTGGATACCCCGAGCATCGGCGAGGCTGGAGCGGTGATGGCGATTGATCCGGAGCCGTCTTGGATGGACCCGCTTGTCGCCTACCTCGCCGAAGGGATCCTCCCTGAAGACGAAGATCAAGCTCGGCGACTTGTTATGAAGTCCGCCCACTACGTACTCTATGAAGGGAGGCTGTATCGGACCTCGTTCACCGCCCCCCTCTTAAAGTGCCTCCGCCCCTCGGAAGCGGCCTACGTCCTCGGCGAAGTCCACGAAGGCGTTTGCGGATCACACTTGGGGGCTAGGTCCTTGGCGCACAAGATCATGAGGCAAGGCTATTATTGGCCTACCTTGTTGGAGGACTCAAAGGATCATGTACGGAAATGCGACGCCTGCCAGCGCCGCGCCAACGTCCAGAGAGTCCCTTCTGTCCCCTTGGCACCAATCACTGCGCCCAGTGGGGAATGGATATCCTCGGACCATTTTCCGTCGCTTCAGCTCAGCGGAAATTTTTGATTGTTGCAATCGACTACTTCACCAAGTGGGTGGAGGCAGAGCCGCTGGCCACTATCACGGAGGTGCAAGTCCGGAAGTTCGTGAAGAAGAACATCA
Source organism: Phoenix dactylifera (assembly GCF_051530095.1). Lineage (NCBI taxonomy): Eukaryota > Viridiplantae > Streptophyta > Magnoliopsida > Arecales > Arecaceae > Phoenix > Phoenix dactylifera. The sequence continues at coordinate 30,637,785 of NC_143193.1, read as the reverse complement.
TTGTCCGATTTGGGGTACCTCGAGTCCTCATCTCGGATAATGGCCGACAGTTCGACAACAAGCATTTCCGTGACTTCTGCGAGGAGTTCGGGATCGAGCATCGGTTCACATCTGTGTCGCATCCCCAAACCAACGGCGAGGCCGAGGTCACAAATCGGATAATCCTCCAAGGAATCAAAGTGCGAATCGGTCGGACGGGGCAAGCTTGGGTCGAAGAACTCGAGAATGTCCTTTGGGCGTATCGGACCACGCATCGGACCCCTACCGGGGAGACGCCTTTCAGCCTAACCTATGGCACGGAAGCCGTTGACCCCGTGGAGCTCGGACTCCCCTCACCTCGGGTGGCCGCGCACCGACCCAAGGCCAATTCGGAGCAACTCCGAGGGAACCTGGATCTCTTGGAAGAAGCGAGGGAAATGGCGCAGGTTCGGATGGCGATGTATCAGCGGAGGGTAGCCCGATATTACAACTCCAAGGTCCGATCGAAGCTTTTCAGAATCGGAGATCTGGTGCTAAGGCGAGCTAAAGCATCTCAACCTGCGGAAGGTGGGAAGCTAGCGCCAAATTGGGAAGGCCCGTATAGGGTTCACTGGGTAAACCGACCTGGCTCCTACCAGTTGGAGGCCCTAGATGGTCGAGAAATTCCAAGGAGCTGGAATTCCGCTAACCTGCGGATGTATTACCAGTAGAACGACAATGCCAGAAAGACAGTTTGAAAATGTGTAACACTTTTCATTTCAATAATTTCTGGTTACAATGGCGTGCTCGTGTGATTACAAGGAATTCCCAGAGGGGAATTAGGGTGTAAAGAAAGTAAAGAAGAGGTGGAGACTCCGAGGAGCTGAAGATCTGGGATCCCGAAACCTCCATCTGAAGCGGCTGCGATCCCGCCGGAAGTGGGTGCTTCCAACCGGAGGCGCCATCGGCGTCTCACGAAGTAGACGAAGAGCCGGCGCGGATGAAGAAGAACTGGACGAAGGAGAAGTCCACACTGCTCCTACCCAGAGGCGCCATCCATGCCTCACGAAAAAGATGAGGAGCCGCCGCAGACGAAGCTCCCGCTGCCTCCAGGGGAACGCCACCTCCAAGGGATATTCCGGTCCTCCCCAGTGTTAGGGGAGAGAAGGAATACAAGGGAGAAGAGCATATGGAGGCGCGGTCCCGGATCAAGCGCCTGGTGCGGAGCTCAATCGGGAGGCCGAACTTCAAGGAGGGGAGACGTGATCCCGGATGAAACGCCTAGAGCGGAGTTCCGCCGGGGAGAACCTCCTTGTTGATCCCAGATGAAACGGCTAGTTGGCGGAAGTCGCGAAGGGCGCGCCTCCCGTTCCTTCGATAGGGGTCTCTCAACCATGCGCCGGAGAGGAGGCCCACGATCCATGGCAACCTGAACAGCACCGGCTTGGCAGGCTCCATCGCACCTGCACCTATATTTATAGCCAAACTGCGGCCCCCCGGTCATTCCGCTGCGGGTGGCTCCAATAAATGCGGGCGCATTGAATCCGGAGCCGATTCGGCTCTCGAGAAGTATCTTCCCGCGATTTTCTAAGCGTTATTCTCCTTAATCGCATTCTTTGTGCAAGACACTCCGGGTGGCCTGTACCCCTAGGTCCACATATCTCCGCTCGCGCCCAGGCCGCATCCGCCTCGAAGAACGCGCGTATCGCGGCCGCTTAACTGACACTCCTCGCAAGCAGCAACTGGCGATCCGATTTCCCAGGTAACCCCTCAATTAGCATTTAATGCTCATCTGGTGTTCCCCAGGCGACGCTTGGAGAGGAGGAGAAACACGATCGCAGCTGGCCACGGAGAAATCCCGTCGGGCGGCAAGCGCCAGGCGCACGACCAGCGAACGGAATTTCCCGAGGCTCGGCCCTCGGATGCCAGGCTAACCCGATGATCATCCCGGGAGCAGACTAGCCTGAAGCCCCGACCGGTCGCCTCGGCTTGCGCCAGCCTTGGCCGACCAACGAGCGGAATTTCCCGAGGCTCGGCCCTCGGATGCCAGGCTAACCCGATGATCATCCCGGGAGCAGACTAGCCTGAAGCCCCGACCGGTCGCCTCGGCTTGCGCCAGCCTTGGCCGACCAACGAGCGGAATTTCCCGAGGCTCGGCCCTCGGATGCCAGGCTAACCCGATGATCATCCCGGGAGCAGACTAGCCTGAAGCCCCGACCGGTCGCCTCGGCTTGCGCCAGCCTTGGCCGACCAACGAGCGGAATTTCCCGAGGCTCGGCCCTCGGATGCCAGGCTAACCCGATGGTCATCCCGGGAGCAGACTAGCCTGAAGCCCCGACCGGTCGCCTCGGCTTGCGCCAGCCTTGGCCGACCAACGAGCGGAATTTCCCGAGGCTCGGCCCTCGGATGCCAGGCTAACCCGATGATCATCCCGGGAGCAGACTAGCCTGAAGCCCCGACCGGTCGCCTCGGCTTGCGCCAGCCTTGGCCGACCAACGAGCGGAATTTCCCGAGGCTCGGCCCTCGGATGCCAGGCTAACCCGATGGTCATCCCGGGAGCAGACTAGCCTGAAGCCCCGACCGGTCGCCTCGGCTTGCGCCAGCCTTGGCCGACCAACGAGCGGAATCTCCCGAGGCACGGCCCTCGGATGCCAGGCTAACCCGATGATCGTCCCGGGAGCAGACTAGCCTGAAGCCCCGACCGGTCGCCTCGGCTTGCGCCAGCCTTGGCCGACCAACGAGCGGAAGTTCCTGAGGCCTAACCCTCGGATGCCTGGCTTAGCGCCGGAAGAAGTTCCTGAGACCTAACCCTCGGATGCCTGGCTTAGCGCCGGAAGAAGTTCCTGAGGCCTAACCCTCGGATGCCTGGCTTAGCGCCGGAAGAAGTTCCTGAGGCCTAACCCTCGGATGCCTGGCTTAGCGCCGGAAGAAGTTCCTGAGGCCGAACCCTTGGATGCCTGGCTTAGCGCCGGAAGAAGTTCCTGAGGCCTAACCCTCGGATGCCTGGCTTAGCGCCAGAAGAATTTCAAGAGTCGGGAGTCAGCGAGACGCTACCAAGAGTTAAAAAGAAGAAGGACGAAAGTGAAATGAAGAAACTCTATTTGCATTAACTTTCATTGTTTCAGGGCCGAGACCCATACAACTTGGCAAAACGCCAACACACAAAGAAAAGAACGAAAATACAGAAGGTCAGCTTGGAGGAACCCCCGGGTCGGGAACGCCGGCCACGTCCGCAGGGGGTAGGGAGACGGTTGGAGAAGCAGCAGGCAATGGCGCCGGAGGGGAGTCGAGAAGGGAGATCCCACTCAGGTCAATTTCGGGGTACTTAGCCGACACCCTTGCCAGGCCTTCCTCGAAGCCTAAGACAAAGGAGTCGGACCCCGCGTCCGACATGTCGCGGACGAACTCGTCAGACTGACGATAGGCCTGTACCGCCTCCGACATATCACGGGTGAACTCGGCGAACTGACGATAAGCCTGTACCGCCTGACGCCCGATCTCCGCACTCTTCTCGGCCAGCGCCGCCTCTGCCCGCTCCATAATCTGAGCCTTCGCCTCCAAGACCTTCGCCACAATCCGGTCGTCCGCCTCGGAGGAGATCCTCAGCAGATCAGCCTGAGCCTCCTTATGCTTCGCCTCGGCAGCAATGCGAGCAGCCTCAGCCTCCTCCAGGCGCGACTGAAGCTCCTGGTCGCTCGCGCGGGACTTCTCCAAGGCCGACTCCAATTCGCCCAGCTTGGCTTCAAGAGACCGGGTTCGGTTGCGGGCGTTGTCGGCTGACCGCTGGGCCTTCTCCCACCTCTCCCGGTAGTCGGCAGCCTTCCGGGACTGCTTCTCGGCCCGCTCCTCCGCCTTCTTGATCTCGCCCTCGAGACCCGAGGCAACCTTGAGTTGCTCCTGAGCCTCCAACAGTTGCTTCTCGAGGGTGACGAAGCCGAGTGCCCGCTCTTCGGCCACCTGGAGCCTCATCTCGAGGTCCCTGGTCGTCCTCCCCGCCGCAGCCTGACCTCCCTCCTCTACTGCCTTCAGTTAGCTCTCGGCCCTCGCCAGAAGCCTCGCCTGTTCCTCGTAGCACTCCTCCAGGCGGATCATGTACTGGGCGAGCTAAGAGATAGGAAAAACGAGGGCGTCAGGCGGGGATCAACAGAGCCTATAAATGATGAAAGCGACCAAAAGAACACTCACCGACATGAGACAGACGCAGCTGGCAGCCCCAATGTCAGGGACCCTCATCTCCCGGACCTGCCTGCGGTCCTTCTCCAGCAGCACCGTCTCGATGAGGTTTCGGGCGCCGGCGAAAGTGAAGGCCGACCCCGACTTCTCTCCGGAGTCGGACGGTGGTTCTGCAGCCTTACCCTTACCCATCGCTTGGGGAAGAGTCATGCTGACCATGCTCGGGGCGGGGACCGCCCCTGGAATTGACAGGGTCCCGCTCGGCCGGGGCCTCGGCGCGTCCCTCCTCGTATCATCCGGAGCCGACCGAGTCAAAGGCTGGGCTGGGGACCGATCACGTCCGACCCGTCCATCTCGGCCGCGCCCGGGTGATGCCTCCGGAGAAACGGTAGTCTCGGCATCGGAGGGCTGATACAGCGTCAACTCCCGGTCCGCGCCCGCGGCGTCCCCCTGATCGGTGGGTCCGGACCCGTCTGTCGGCGTCGGAGTCGCCTGCCGGCGGGACTTCTTCGCCGGTGGGGCCCCGCTCGGAGGAGCTCGTTTCTTCCTCCGGACTGCTTCCAGTAGGGACGTCCTACCAACAGCCGTTGCCTTGTCCGACCGCATGACGTCGTCGATCTCTGCAAAAAGGACGAGGTGGTCGGAGGTTGAGAAACTGAAGGAAAGAACGAGACGAAAGAGGAGAAAAGAGCTAAAAAAGAAAGGGTGGCGGGCTCACGGTCAGTGGGGATCGAGCTCAGACCAACGTTCACCAAGGTATCCTCGGAAATAAGGCAAGCCACCGAGGGGAGCCGGCCCTCGGCAACCAACCCCTTCAAGACGGCGACGCCATCGGATTCCTTCCTCGACAACCTCGATAGGCCAATCGGGGACTTCATCGGCGTCTCCCAGGTTGCCCTGATTCCCCAAGAGGGATCTACGTCAATGAAAAAGAAACGCTCCTTCCAGCCGTGAATGGAGGAAGGAGCCTCCTTGACGAGGCCGCACCCTCGCCGCGCCGCAAAGCACCACCACCCTTTGTCCTGGGGGTGGCCGCTCAGGCCGTAGCATTCCCAAAAGACATTCAGGGTGGCGGGAACCTCGTGCATGCGGCAGAGAACCTGGAAGGCCGTCAGGGCGCGCCATGAGTTCGGCACCAGTTGCGTCGGCGCCACTCTTAAACCCCGAAGCACCTGCACAACTAAGTCCGAGGGGGGAAAGCGAAACCCAGCCTGAAGAATGCCCTCATTGATGGCGACCTTCCCTGGAGGAGGATGGGACATCCTCTCCTCAGGCCCCGGGAGCGTAACATTGCAGGCCTCGGAAAGGTGGTATCGAGCCACGAACCTATCTAGGTCTTCAGCGACCAGCTCCGTCTTAATGTGGTCTGCTCTCACTTCGCCCATCCCTAATGGCCAGTGAATCTACGGTCAGGACGGGGTCAAGAAGGGGGAAAGGACCGGAACGACTGGAGTACCCTAATACAAAAGGAGAAAGTATGGAGAGCCTTAAATTGAAGAATGGGGCAACTCACCGGAAGAAAAGGAAGAACGGCTCCGAGAGCATCAAAGGAGGAGCAAGCGAACAGTCCGACGGCAATGGCGGCAGCGCAAAGGAGAAACTCGAAGATGTCTGTAAAGAGAAAGGCGGACGGAGGAGGGCCCCCGGTTAAATAGGCGGAAAGGTGGGTGACGCCTCGGTGACGCCAGAGGACGCCTGGCTGCCGAAGGGTCGCTCGCGCCCCAAAGGCGAATCGACGCCATTAAGGAGGGATGTCCGCCGAAATCCTCAGACTGCCAGGTCAGCAACAACCGCCGTACGCCATAAAGAAGGCGGGGAGCTCGAAGCGCGCGCGCCTCTCCGAGGGATGGCGGCAATCTCGAAGCATCACTCCCTTCACCCGTTCCCCTTCTGGTTTCAGGCTCGGAAGTGGGGGGCTACTGTTACGGGGGAACTTAGCCACCATGCCCCACGTGACCGGCACGCGCGCCCAGGGAGACTACGGCAGCCCCTTGATCCAGCAATCCGACCCCGAGTCGGACATCTTCAGCTCCGCAGCCCGACCCCGAGTCGGCTGCCCCTTGATCCAGCAATCCGACCCCGAGTCGGACATCTTCGGCTCCGCAGCCCGACCCCGAGTCGGCTGCCCCTTGATCCAGCAATCCGACCCCGAGTCGGACATCTTCGTCTCCGCAGCCCGACCCCGAGTCGGACATCTCTCGACAACGACAGGCTATTTCCCAGAGGCACGCCGCGGCCCTCTGCTCCACTACTCCCTGCAACGGTCGTATCCGGCGCTGCTCCACGATCCCCTGTAACAGCCGTACAAAGCGGAGCTCCACTACGCCCTGTCATGGCCGTACCCAGCGCTGCCCCACGACGCCCTGTAACGGCCATGTCAGTGGTAGCTCCATCGTGCTACACGATGACCAACCCCCCAAAAGGGCCCCCCAGCCTGGTATATATGCGGCTGGGGGGAGAAGGGGGAGGGTAAGCAAGAACTTCCAGAGCATTCTCTTACTTGCTACTATTATCTCTCCCTCTCCTCCAATCTCCTCTGACTTGATCGTCGGAGGGCCCCCACTACCCCAGTGGTGGTGCGAGGCTTGCTTGCAGGTTTCCCAGTGGAAGGTGGAGCGCGATCAACACCAACCAAGGCAACTCAAACGGAACCCCGTTCACACCGCTGTGCCAATCGTTCTCGGTTTGGACCACCAGCAACAGAAACAATGGTAAAGGACATATCATTGGAAAGGGTAAAATTTTCATTGCTCCATCTATTTTTGTAGAAAATCTCTTATTAGTTAAGGGTTTGAAACATAACCTTCTTAGCATAAGTCAATTTTGTGATAAAGGGTTTAAAGTTACATTTGAAGCATCTGTATGCATAATCACTAATCCTAAAGATAATAGCATTGTACTTGTAGGACAAAGGCAAAGAAATATTTACTTAGTAGACCTTCATGAGTTAGGCAAGAAAAATGGATTATGCTTAATTACTAATGAAGAAAAGAAAAATGAAACTAGTTGGCTTTGGCATCGAAGATTAGGACATGCAAGTATGGAATTAATATTAAAACTAGTTAAGAAGGAATTAATAAAAGACGTGCCAAAATTGATCTTTGAAAAGGACAAAATATGTGGACCATGTTCATTGGGAAAACAAACTAAATCATCTTTCAAATCGAAGAATGTAGTATCAACAACTAGACCATTTGAACTTATACACATGGATTTATTTGGACCTACTAGAACTACAAGTCTAGGAGGGAAGAAATATGGACTAGTTATTGTTGATGATTTCTCAAGGTATACATGGGTTTCATTTTTGGCACATAAGAATGAAGCATTCTCAGAATTTTTGAAACTATATAATAATATCATAAATGAAAAGAAACTCACCTTAGTAGCAATTCGAAGTGATCATGGTACGGAATTTGAAAATCAACACTTTGAAGAATTTTGCACTAAAAATGGAATATCACATCAATTTTCAGCACCTAGAACGCCTTAACAAAATGGGGTTGTTGAAAGGAAAAATAGGACATTGGCAGAAATGGCACGCACAATGTTGTGTGAGTCAAATCTTCCAAAGTACTTTTGGGCTGAAGCTATAAACACTTCTTGCCATATTCTAAATCGAGTTTTAATACGACCTATAACCAAGAAAACTCCTTATGAACTCTGGAAGAATAAGAAACCAACTGCTAAATATTTTAAAGTGTTTGGATGTAGATGTTTCATCTTAAATAATGGCAAGGAGGATCTAAGTAAATTTGATGCCAAGTCAGATGAAGGTATCTTTTTAGGATACTCCACATCTAGCAGGGCATACAGAGTATTCAATAAAAGAACCTTAGTAGTAGAAGAGTCAGTCAATATTATATTTGATGAGTCTGATAGTGAGTCTGCTAGGAAAGAAAATATTGTTGATGATGATATAGGAATTATCGACTTTGAAAAGTTGAATATTGATGACGTGCCAAATCAAGATAAGGGAGATGATTGCGTGCCACCACAACCCCAAAATTTGCCAAAGGAATGGAGGTATGCATATGGACACCCTAAAGACTTAATCATTGGTGATCCATCACAAGGGGTAAGAACTCGATCATCTCTTAGAAATTTAAATGATTATCTTGCTTTTGTTTCACAATTAGAACCTAAGACTTATGAAGAAGCTGAAAAAGATACTAATTGGATAAATGCCATGCAAGAAGAATTAAATCAATTCAAAAGAAGTAATGTATGGACATTAACTGAAAGACCAAAGCATAATTCAGTAATTGGAACAAAATGGATATTTAGAAATAAATTAGATGAAAATGTATTAGTTATAAGAAATAAGGCTAGACTTGTAGCTAAGGGATACAATCAAGAAGAAGGAATAGATTTTGATGAGACATTTGCTCCTGTAGCTAGATTAGAGGCTATTAGATTACTTCTAGCATTTGCATGTTTCATGGATTTCAAATTATATCAAATGGATGTGAAGAGTGCATTCTTAAATGGTATTATTGAGGAGGAAGTATATGTAGAACAACCTCCAGGATTTGAGAATCATGAATTGCCAAATCATGTGTTTAAACTACATAAGGCATTATATGGATTAAAGCAAGCACCTAGGGCTTGGTATGATCGTTTAAGTAAATTTCTGCTTGATAATAACTTTAGTAGAGGAAATGTAGATAAAAATCTATTTCTCAAAAGAAAGGACAAAAATCTATTAGTGGTACAAATATATGTAGATGACATAATCTTTGGTGCCACTAATGATACTCTGTGCAAAGAATTTGCTGATTTAATGCATGGAGAATTTGAAATGAGTCTAATGGGAGAACTAAGCTTCTTTCTAGGTTTACAAATCAAACAAACTAAAGAAGGCATTTTTATTCATCAAACTAAGTATACAAAGAAAATACTAAAGAAGTTTGGGAATGAAAATCATAAGGGAATTGGCACTCCAATGAATCCTACTAGTAAGCTAGACAAAGATGAAAAAGGAAAGAGTGTTGATATTAAGCTCTATAGAGGACTAATTGGATCCTTGCTCTATCTTACTGCTAGTAGACCCGACATTGTATTTAGTGTAGGGATATGTGCTAGATACCAATCGGATCCTAAGGAGTCACATTTAAGTGCTGTTAAGAGAATCCTTAGATATTTAAGAGGAACTACCAATATAGGATTATGGTACTCGAGAGACTCCTGTCTAGATTTGCTTGCATATTCAGATGCTGATTTTGCCGGATGCAAATTAGATAGAAAGAGCACAAGTGACACATGTCAATTCTTAGGAAATTACTTAGTATCATGGTTTAGTAAAAAGCAGAATTCAGTGGCACTGTCCACAGCTGAAGCTGAATACATAGCTGCTGGTAGTTGTTGTGCTCAAGTATTATGGCTCAAGCAACAACTAGAGGACTATGGAGTTAAACTAGATAATATTCCTATTAAGTGTGATAATACTAGTGCTATCAATCTTACTAAAAATCCAGTTCAGCACTCCAAAGCCAAACACATAGAAATAAGGTACCATTTTATTAGGGATCATGTGCAAAATGGAAATGTATGTATTGAGCATATATGCACGGAAAAACAATTAGCCGACATATTTACGAAACCATTGAGTGAAGATAGATTCTGCATGCTAAGGAGGGAATTAGGCATATGTGATCCTTTTTATTGAAGAAATATAAAAGGGAGCTAGAAGTCTCATGATACACTCCTCTAATTTCAAAAATCCCATGAAACATGAGTCAAATTTGTTATCCATAGATTCCTTACTCATGTATGATTGTCCCATAAAGAGTTTATAAGGACTGGAAGCAAGGAAAACTTTTTAGAAGCAAAAAGGAAGAGAAAAGAAAAAGTCTGCACTTGGGTCGACCCAACCCAGAATAGGGTCGACCCAACGTTGAGTCGACCCAACGTCGGGACCCCACTGTTAAAAGGGGACCCGAGAGCATTTCTAGGGCACTGTTTGCCCTTTGTCTTCTTCCGAAAAACCTTTTTCCCACTCTCAAATCTTCTCCAATCATCTCCAAACAGTAGATTTCCTTGAGATCTTAGAGAAATGAGACCCAAAAGAGCCGTAGCCAAGAGATCCGGAAGAGTGACACGGATCCAACGGGAGGAAAGGCAACCTACCGAGCCATCTCCCGTGTCTCCACGATGTGAGGCACGTGCGGAGGGCCCTCCTCCTCCTTCCCCCTCAGTGATACTTGCAAGATTTGCGGGGAGGCCGGTTACAACGGGGAGAAGGATCCATTCCGAGTTCTTCAATCAAGAAGGGTTTCGGATTTGGGAATGGATCCAAAGGCAAGGTTGGGAGTATCTTTGCTCCCTAGATGTGGTTATCTACCCCGGATTGGTACAAGAGTTCTATGCCTTCCTCAAAACTGGTATGGAAGGGCTTGTTTCGGAAGTTCGAGGGGTTCGAATTCGAGTTTCCGAGGAGAGCTTGAGTGAGCTACTTCATCTACCCTGCATAGGAGCCACTCCGGAAAAGCCAGAAAACAAAATGAGAGCTCTACAGTTGATCATGGAAAATGAGAACTTCGACTTTTCCACGAAGGTAATAGCTAGTTCTCTTTCCGCTGAAATGAGATTACTGCTCAATATGATCAATAGGATTTTATTTCCAAAGACCGGGAGATTCGATCTCATCATAGAGCGAGATCTAGCTGTGATGGAGTGTATGATTCGGGGGATTCCCCTAAATCTTCCGGCTATGATACTGAGACAGATGAGGAAGGTAATGTGCAGCAACAGGGTATCACTACCTTATGGTATGATACTCACCTTGATTTTCCGTCAGCACGGTTTACCTCTCGAGGAGGAGGCATCCAAGAGTCTGCATCATACTGATACATACACTGCACGGACACTTATACGCATGGGATATGAGAAAGTGAACGGGCAGTGGATTCACACTGGAGCAGGCATTCAGGGTGAGGCGCCAGAGGGAGATGCACCAGAGGATGAGGATGAGGAGCATATGGATCATCCTACTGCACCCTCAGAGGCTGGACCATCGTCATCCGTTCCTCCGACAGATACGGATGAGTTCTGGAGCAGGATGACTGAGCTCATGTCAGCTCAGGCGAGGACTATCACTGACGGGCTGACGAGCCGATTGGACGCCCGGTTGGATGTCATGTCTGCTGAGATCAGTGATCTGAGGCAGCAGATAGGAGCACTCCGGAGAGAGAGAGACCCATGGACCATCTGTGCCACAGGCTGCTGAGTCAGAGATTTCGGCACAGAGTCATCCAGCTCGTCGTGCTCCACGCCAGACACAGTCTCACCAGGCTCGACCTCCCCTCGCCATGTACACTAGGAGGATGAGGACTAGATCCCAGCCGTTAGAGTCTCCCTAGGCTGATCTTAGCATCTATGTTTAGAGCCTAGGCTAGATATCTAATTCTCATATGTATCTTGCTTTTATCATGTATCTTTAAATCTTGATTAAGGAACATTGTATCTGTTTTTTTGTTTTTGGACATGAATGTATGAAAATGTTCCTATTTTGATCAATGAAGTTTGAAGTTTGTTGTTTATTGCATCTTTCCCATGTATCTTTTTGATGATAACAAAAAGGGGGAGAAGTAAAGAAAGAGTATTTATTTATTTTAGGAAGTAAAGAAAGAGTATTTATTCGAGGAGAAGTAAAGATCTTAGGTGAGAAGTAAAGATTTTGTGTAGATTAGATAAAGCAACAAAAAGGGGAGAAGTAAAGATATCTTTAGAGTAAGTAAAGAAAGAATAATAAGAGCAAAAGTAAAGAAAGTTAAAGAAAGGAGAAGTAGAGAAAAAGAAATAAGAATTTATGCAAGAAAAGAGAAATAATTGGGCAAACAAATTAAAAATCATATAAGAAAGCTTATACATCTAAGGGGGAGCAATTTGTAACAATGAAATTGATTAAATCAAAAATTTCTATCAAATTTCAGAATTTGGCACATATAAATTCAGAATTTGGCACGCACCTCTGGCACCCCGATACATAACCTGAAACTCATATTTTATCTCAAATTTTTGAAGTTTCATCGCTAATGAATTATAAATGAAAGGGGGAGCAATTCAAAGAGTCAAATTGGCAACATTTAAATAATATAGGGGGAGATTTCACTCTTATATATGAAAAGCTGAAATTCAGCAATTTAAACCCTTTTATAAACTATTTTTAAAGACAAGTATCAATAGGCTTATACTCTTTATTTTGTAATCATCAAAAAGGGGGAGATTGAGGATGATAGTGTTATTTTGATGATTAACAAGCAATTATCTAGAGTATATTATAAGTTAAATTGATACTTCATTTATAAGTTCATTACTCTCAGTATATTTGTATGAATTGATATAGATACATGTCTTTGTTCATTTGAATGAATCTAACCTTGAGATGCAGCAAAGTGTAGATTGAGTCGACCCAAAGGTTGATTGGGTCGACCTCGGCACATCAAGAAGTCATTTGGCACACTTCTGCAAAATTGGCACAGATGAACAGTGAGTTGGGTCGACCCAAGGTAAGCATGAGTCGATCCAAACTTCAAGAACCTCAAAACATGAAAGAAATATGTTCTCTGGATTTACTGAGAGGGTCGACCCAAACAGTGGTTGAGTCGACCCAAGCTTGAGTCGACCCAAACCCTGAGAGGGTCGACCCAAAGGCAAGACAGAAAGGCAGACAGAAAATGGTTCTCTGGAATTACTGAGAGGGTCGACCCAAGAAGAAGTTGAGTCGACCCAAGTGAACTTTGAGTCGACCCAAAGAATGGTTGGGTCGACCCATGGGAAGGAAGGCTGAAATTTCAAGTTTCTGTGTTTTCTGAGAGGGTCGACCCAAGGAATGTTTGAGTCGACCCAAGTGAATGTTGGGTCGACCCAAGGACAGGTTGAGCCGACCCAAACACGGGCTGAAGCATAACGGCTAGTTCTGCAGATGTACTTTTTGTCCTTCCCAAGGTCAGTAACGGCTAGTTTTTCAAATCTAACCATTGGGGCTTGTCCAAAGGATGTGGGAAGCTATTTAAAGGGGCACTATTCATCAGATAGAACAACTTTTGAAAGAGATATCAAAGAGTACACAAGAAAACAAAAGTGCCCTAATCTTCTTCATTCAAGTGCTTCATTCAAGAATCAAAGAAAGGGGTTGACCAGATTCAAAGAGTCATCAAGAGCTCCATCCTCCCTTGAAGAGTGAAGCATCCTTGACAAAGAAGAGCAAAGCCACTTCAAAGCGATAAATACTTTCTAACTCTTCTTTGTAGTTAATATTGTTTCATTTGCTCATTTAGGAGTTTGAATCTTTCCTTTTTGTTTATCAAACTATTTGTAAAGGTTCGTTGGTGAGCCCGTAAAACCAACAAAGGTTTTTGGTGAACCCGGAAAACCAAAGTGTATAGGTTCGTTGGTGAGCCCGTAAAACCAACAAAGGTTTTTGGTGAACCCGGAAAACCAAAGTGTATAGGTTCGTTGGTGAGCCCGAAAAACCAACAAAGGTTTTTGGATTGTGAGCCCGAAAAACAATCCAACTGTAATCCGCGAGATTATAGTGAATTCCCAAGGGGTCGCTTGGGGAGTGGACGTAGGTGCTAAGGAGAGCACCGAACCACTATATATTGTTGTGTTTGTATTGTGCTTGTGGTTACATTTATTCTTGCATTATCTTCCATCGTTGTTCTAGTTTAACTCATTCAAATAATCTAAGAAAGCAACCACCGCACTTAATTAAGAAAGCTTTTAAAACACCAAAATTTAGAAGAAACCAATTCACCCCCCCCCCCCCCCTCCTGGATTGTCACCTAGGGCAACATTTAGGGTTATAAAAAATGGAATATTAAATGTTGATATTTTTAGAAGCTCTGTATTAATCCTTAATGATGAAACATTTGATTACATTCGTGAATGAAATTGTTCATAATTGATTTGAAGTTTTGAGTGGCTGCTTGTTATTGTGGGCAAAGGTTTGCAATAGCACTGCCTTGTCATGATCCGAATTCGGAGCATGACAGTCCCTCGATCACCCTCTTTCCGGTTGTATTAATGCCCAACACTCTCATGCACCTATTAGACCTTTTGCCATCTGGCTACTTGGCACCTGGACGGGACAAGAAGGGAAATAGTTAGTGAGGTGAAGGAACAACCCCACCTCCTTTGCTACTCTCAATATACTTAAAAACTTATTGTTTGTTTATTTGGATTTCTATATACAATATTCTCAAGTATAAAAATAAAATTGTAATTTGCAAACTTGTACCTTAAGAATGATCATTTTGTTGGATCAAACTAAAAATGAAAATCTATGTTTAATTTGAAATTCCTTTAATCTTGCTAAAGCAGTCTTAATGATTCTATTTGATTATCAATTACTATATAGTAACAAAAGGATAGCTATATGCTTGACCAGAATTGCAAACCCAACCTTGAGTTGAACATTTTGAGTACCATCTTGGTTATGCTTGACCTGGAACCAAGCCCTAAGTGACTTTTTGAGTCTAAATTTTTCATGAATAGGACCCAACTTGACCCAATCAACCAATACGTCAGATTCAAGTCCAAAATTAGGCAATGCCCATGTCCGACTTGGTCCATTCGTAGCCTTAGACAAGGACTAAGTAGTGGCACCCGCAGACCCACCATCTTCACATATGATTAGATGAACTCACTGGTCTTCGAAGGCACCTACCAGAACGTCAGCAAAAAACCATATACTACCTACTACAAGCGAGGGGCCTATCAGGCTACCTACCTTGAGACATGTCAATAGCCTACATTATATTGCGTTGTGTGATTGATCAAAGGAATTTCTGTCTGGTTATCATGCTTGGCACCAAGCAATCCTTTCATAATCAATTTTTTTCGTCTGGTTAACATGCTTGGTACCAAACGACCTTTTTATAATCAAATTAGAGCAATGCATATTTGAGGAAAGAAGAGAAAAGAAAACCGAGTAATAGGGTTCAATTTTTATTGAGGAGTCCAGTTTGAGAGTTAAATTAGGGCGAAAGATATAACTGAATTTATTCAGAAGCTTAATGAAAAAGGTCCAAAAATTGTACTTATCATAGTTAATAATAAAAAAGCCCATGAGATAATAAATGTATTTTTTAAATATATGCGAGTCGCCGGGGGGTTAGGGCAGGCTCCATACAAAATATTGACTGACTAGATCAGAAGAAAATATTTTTTGATTTTAAAACCATTATTTTTATATATAGCATAAATAAACCAAAGAGATTTTGGTCAATTTAGTGTATTCATTGCATTGTGTAATATCTTTTGGTATGAGCATAATATAATGTCTTGGCAACCACACCGGAGCTGCATTGTTGTACCCAAAAGAAAAAAGAACACTATTTTATCCCATTTTATTCTAAAATCAGCTGTGCCATTTACAACAATTATTTTTTAGTTTAATCCATAAATCAAACTGTGCCAATGATGAATAGAACTATTATTAGGCACCAGATAAAATGTTGTACGGGCATTTATTTGAAAACTCTTATTTTGTTGTCAAAATAAATAAATGCAACTTTACCGATAGAGTTTGAAATTCCATTGCAGTTGTTGTGGTTCGAATATGGCCCGGGGGTGACCACGCTGGTGAAGCCGAGGGAACTGCTGGTGCTGAAAAGGGGAAGACGAGAGCCACCTCCTGCACAACGGCCGCGGACCTGCACAAAGCCTCTCGGTGTTTCCAGTGAGGGTCCTCCGACGATCAAGTTAGAATGGGTAAATTTAGTCCAGCCAAAGATCCCTTAGAAATTACATGACCGAGCTATTTATAGCCTCGATGAAGAGGCCCAGGTGGTAGAGGACTGTCAGTCCTCATCATGAGGGGGCGTGGCTCTGAGCCGGATGGCGCGCAGCTCAGGCTGGCTGGTGACGTACGGTATAGCCTGTTCTTGAGAACGGTAGGGTGTTGACAGTCACAGCAGGGTATGGCCGGAGTAGTCAAAGTACCGTTTGACTGCTGTTGGCCGGTTATGGAGATATGACACGGTAGTGTCGAGGAGTACAGCCACGTAGGTGGGCGTAGGCCTGCACATGGGTGTGGTCGTTGGTGAAATCGAGCTCGTTAAGTAGTCGCGTAATGCGTTTGACGAGGTCGGCTGGGAGTAGCTCGGCTTCCCGGATTCCGAAATGTGCTCGGAGGAGCACCCCGAGCTTGAGGGTCGGAGCATATCGCTGGGGTCGGCGCCCTGAGCTTAGCCGGGGCGGGTCGGCGATTGTCTGATGGTACCTCGAACTTGGTCAGAGGAACCGACGAATGTCTGGAGGTGGTGGAGCTTTCGGCGGAGTTCCAAGGACAAGCTGGCCCTGGGCCAAAGTGAAGATTCAACCGATCGTCGTTGATGTTTACTGGGCCGAAACTGGACGGTCTTTTAGTTGCGGGCTGGACGATCCATTTTTTCCTCTATCATTTGCCCCCCACTTCCGAGGCCGAGCTACCTGGTAGCTCGGACGATGGAAGTAGTCAGACTCCTAATCGTCCAGCGCTTCTGTTACATAAACAAAAAGAGGCACGTACCGAACTGGATATGCTTCAGCGCACATCTTGGCCGAGAGCTTGACGTCGGACTTGGGACATCCGAGCTACTAAATTTTTTGGGATGGAATTTTCCATAGAAATTTTTCAGGGTTCCACGTGGGTGTTCCTTTCTGGAGAGTTGTTGGATCGGGACGAGAAGGGTTTCAACCATTAATTCTCCGTTCCCCGAAGCGTTTCGTCTGGCGGAACATGAGGAGTCGGCCATTAATGCTCCGTTCTCCAAAGCGTATCATTCGGTGGAAGGCGGGAGGTCAATCATCAATATTTCGAGCTCTGGAGCGCCCTCCATAATGATCAGCATTTAGTGAGGCGATTCGGAGAGATTTGTTGAGGTCGTCTTAGAGCTCGCCACATAGCGAATCCCAGGCCGTATGATTATTTAGGTTGTCCGATCGGAGCCGCTGCAGAGGCCTATATAAGGCCTGAAGAAGGGGTCATAGGGTCGTTGCTTGACCCTCCCCCTGTTCCTGATCTTCTTTCCTCAGTCGTCGTTGCCGGGGTGTTGGAGCTTTCTTCCGGGCATTCTTGGGAGCTCTCGGCTAGCTTTTGCGCCACCTGTTGATTTCCTCTTCCGGAAGTCATTCTCTTTCTTCGCCCGTCCGCCTCTTTCCGACGAGCTTTTGGGTAGGCATTTTATCCCTTCTTTTGGTCACTCGGAGAGTCTTTCGTCTTCCTCCTCCTTTTTCCTTTAATCTTAAAACCAGGGCAATGGACTCTCCAACGAGGGCATCGATGTTCGATGTAGGTCCATTGCGAGCTCCAGCATCTTCCAAGATGGAAGAGGTTGAACTTGAGGTGGGCCCGAGCCCATATGGAATGGGCTCGCTCATGACCGACGAGGATCTAGGCTCGGTTCGAGCCCGATTCTTCATTCCTCCGGAGTTCGTGCTTGAACTTCCGGATCTCGAAGGCCGAGTCACCAACCCACCCAACGGTTGGGTCGGGGTGTACGTAGATACACTCCAAGTAGGGCTGAGATTTCCTCTTCATGGGTTTGTGGGTGAGCTTTTGACGGCGTATGGCCTGGTGCTTGCGCAGTTTGCCCCGAATTCATAGAGGCTAATCATCGGCTTTCTCACCCTCTGCCTGGCACACTGCTTCTCCCCCTTAGTAAATGTCTTCAGGAGTTGCTTTATATTAAAGGCAACCCTGTAGATAAAGGGTGGTGGTACTTCTCCCCTCGAGGAGGTCGCAAGTTGTTTGGGGGCCTGCCCACTTCCATCCATGGATGGAAGGATAATTTTTTCTACATTTCCTCCGAACGGTCGTGGGGATTTAATCCGACCTAGAGCTTTCCATTGGCCTTGGTGAATAATAGGCTCCCGCAGTTGTCGCAGTCCGAGCAGAAAACCTTAGATAGTTTGCTCGGACTGAAAGAGACTCCTCGTCTCCCCGACCTGCTCAGTGAGGAGGCCTTGGTGAATCTTGGCTTGAGCCTGGCTCATCCCGCGAGTAAGAGTAATTTGACTTTTCCTTCTTTCCTTTTTATGTTGAGGATGCTGACAAGACTTTTTGTCTTCAAATATCGCAGGGATGATTTTTAACACCAAGACGTTGATGGCCACATACAGGAGGAAGAGGGCCGCCCCCAAAGGGGTCCGTCTTGAGGGGAGGCCGAAGAAGGCAAGAGTCACTTCCAGCCTCGAGGCCGAGTAGGAAGAGCCCGAGGTTGCTACCCCTTTTCTGGTCGGACCTAGCCGGGGGCCCACAGAAGAGGCCGAGGTACCCCAGTCGATGACTGGGGAAGATCCTCCCATCCGAGCGATGGTCGCACCTACCAACCAAGTCCCCAAGATCGCCGTGATAATCCAGCCACCCGGGCCGGATTCCGAGCTGAGGCGTGGGCCCGGGACCTCAGTCCCCTCCATGGTCTCGTTATGCGCCGAGGCTGCGACCTTCTCCGAAGCTCCGGCCTTGGTGAGGTGTTGCCCAAAGGTGCAGCCAAAGAGGGGGGGGGGGTTTGAATTGGGTCTCTTTAAAAAATAGTTAAAGTTAAAACGTGAAGAGAGTATGAGTTACTTTTATCTTAAAAATTCAGCAGTGGAAATAAGAATGCACAAATATGACAGTGAATAAAGTTATGAGAACTGTCAGAAATATGCAGAGGAAAGGAAGAGAAGAAACACAATCACAAACACCAATATTTATAGTGGTTCGGTGCACTCCCAGCACCTACGTCCACTTCTCAAGCCTAGCTTGAGATTTCACTATAACCCAGCAGATTACAGCCTGATTCTTTTCCGGGCTCAATCAAAACCCAGTTGGTTTTTTCAGGCAACCAACCGAAAACCTTTTATTTTTTGGGATCACAAACAACCCATTTAGTTTTCAGACAAACCAACCAAAAATTTTACACTGTTTGTTTTTCCGAGCTCACAAACAACCCAGTTGGTTTTCAGATAAACCAACCAGAAACTTTTCCCTTGCTGAATATTCCCTATTCAGCAACTTCCAATCGAGGCTTGGAAGAGCCTTTACAAGTTTCTAATCAATGAAACTGTTACAGCAACAATTAATCCAACTAAAAGAATGTTGTAACTAGAAAACTCAAAGCTTCAGAATATAATGAGTAAATCAATGAAAATAAAAGCTGAAGCCGATGAAGAAGTTGGCTATGGAAGGATGTTCCAATGTCCGAACAACAGCTCTTCACAATGCAGGGAGAAGCTTCGACTGATTTCCTCACAGGAGAAAGTTTTAGATTCAGTGCCGGTGAGGATGATGAACTGTTAAGCTTTTCTTCTCTCTTTTTCTCAGTGGAAACCTTTTTGTTTTCTTATAGAATCTTTTTCCTTTCCTCTTTGTTTCCATTCTCAGGTTCCCTCGTATTTATAGACAAATTCTTCGGTGGGATTTGAATTCCTTTCTTTCCGTTCTAATGAGAATCTTTTTCTGTTACAAAAGAAAACAAAAGTCGTTCACAGCTTTCCGTTGTGGTCCCAGCAGTACAAGGGTCGACTCTTGTAGCTCAGGGGTCGACTCATGTTCATTCTGGATCGGCACTTCAAATAGTCGAGAAGGCTTTTGCTGTGTCATCCTCAAAGGGTCGGCTCTTAATTCTTAAAGGTCGGCTCATCTTAATCAGGAGTCGCTTCTTCAAATACAAGGGTCGACTAATCTTCATTAGGAGTCGCTTCTTTAAACACAAGAGTCGGCTCATCTTTAGTTTTTCGGCCGGTGCTGAGACTGAGCAGGGGTCGACTCTTCAAACGCAAGGGTCGACTCTTCAATTTTGGAAATCGACTCATTTTTAACAAGGGTTGACTCTTCAAGCTTTTTTCAGGCGGTAAAAACTTTCTGTTTGCTTTAAACTACCCAAGGGTCGACTCATGTTTTGCGGGGGTCGACTCTTTGATTGTGTTCCTTGAATAAAACTTATCAGAATCAACTTAAACTTGTCCTTTTTGCTTAGAAGTTGACTCAAGTCTTTCAAACAGAAAACTTTAGACTTCTTCTCTGATCTCCATAGACTAGATTAAGATCATTTCCTTTTAGAACATGTCCAATGAGATATTTGCGAAGAACTTATGATTTTGCATTGCTTCATTCCTTCTGATTTTTTTTGACTTATAAATCTTCACAATTAGACCAATGTCATTAGTACACAACATGATCTCAAGTATTTTGTAATCATCAAAATTCATTCTTTAGGATTGACAATCTTTCCCTTTTTGATGATGACAAAACCATTAAGTTAAAAAAAAAAAAATTGCAATAAATTTCACTGCAATTATCAGAATTTTATAATGCAGTTCAGAGCAAATATGACATTCAGAGATATATGCATAATTTCAACAGATTAAGGAGAAATGTCTCCCCCTATCAATTACAAACATTCGAATTATGCAGAGTTCTTGTTCTTTATCATAATTTAAATCTCCCCCTATATATTAGCTTTAGTGCAGAGATTTGTATTCTTTTTCATATATTTCTCATTTCTCAGATTAGAATTCTTTTCATATTTCTCATTTCTTAGATTAGAATTCTTTTCATATTTCTCATTTCTCAGATTAGAATTCTTTTCATATTTCTTCCCTTTTTTGTCATCAACAAAAGGAAGGAAGTTAAAAATAATATCTGATACCAACATTGAGAATTTTGATACTATTACAGATTTTGATTTGTATTAGATGCAATATGTATCATAGCAGTATATAAACCAATGAAGACATATGTTTCAAGAAAGGTAATCATTTATTGCATAAAGTACATTTTGTGGAGTGATTGAGTATTTCCTAATTGATTTTGATAGGCACAAAGCATTATGAGTATGTCTTATGTTGTTCTAATGAATTCAATCTAGTGTTTCAGGCAAATCTTTATGAATTTCTGTTTAAGTGCCTCGAGCTTTGGTTCAAAGTATTTTGGCTAAGTATTAAACTCAATTTGAACCAAAGTCTGCATCACGAGTCGACTCCGGGACACTTAAAGTTTCTGGCACAAGCTCGAGTCGACTCCGGAACACTCCGAGTCGACTCCGACTGGTAACAGACAGAAAGACAGAACGATAAATTTTAGACCCTGTTAGCGAGTCGACTCCGATGCTTGGCGAGTCGATTCCAGATGGTCCTGGATCGACTCCAAAGGGTAACAGACAGAAAGACAGAACGATAGATTTTAGACCCTATTACCGAGTCGACTCCAGAATGTTGCGAGTCGACTCCAACGCTTGGCGAGTCGACTCCAAGTTTGTCCAAGTCGACTCCCAGAGAAAAATAGTCTGAAAGGCAGAGACTCAGTTTTGGAGATCCTGTGAACGAGTCGACTACGAGTGTTTCAGAGTCGACCCTCAAGTTAGCCGAGTCGACTCCGAGGCAGAACAGCTCAAAAGACAAAGAATCAATTTTCCGGTCTCTGAGAATGAGACGTCTCCCAAAAATCTCGAGTCGCCTCTCAAGTCAGCCGAGTCGACTCCAAGTAAACCCGAGTCAACTCGAGAAAGAAAAACAGAAAGTTGAGTTTCTGGAACCCTAAGAACGAGTCGACCCCTAAGTGCCCGAGTTACCTCCAGCTGTTGGCGAGTCGACTCCAGTTTGGTCCGAGTCGACCCCAGGACGAGGCATGCACTTTAATTCAAATCTGAAATAGTGGGGGAGTCGTCTCTAGAAAAGCGCGAGTCGACTCTAATAACAAAGGAGTCGACTCTAGATTGCGTGAGTCGACTCCGATCCCAACGGATACATTGTCAGATTGTGCAGACGGGTCAGAACGGCTCCAAATCACTCTCTAACGGCTATTTTTCAAAAGAAATCGCTTAAATAGCTAGAGTGAACAGTAGTAGACAACAAAAGAGTTATTCCATTTGAGCATTAAAGGTTTTCAACCACCAAGAGCTTCAATCAAGTGAATCCAAGCAAAAAAAGGAAGAAATGCATTCAACTCAAACCCAACAGGCTTCCTTTGCATTCAAGGCTCTGCCTACTGTTCTCCATCCTTCGGCTCACTCAAGAGGAGACTCAGAAATCGAGAAGCCCCACTTCCTCATCTCAAATCTATTTGAGGGCTTCTAACCCAATCTTGCTTATATTGTTTCTTATTTGCTTTTTTAGAAGCTTCTTCTTGTGAACTATAAACTCTTATTTTGTATACTTGATTCAATCAGGAGATTGAATCAAAGGTTGTAAGGTTTGTTGGTGAGCCAAAGATAAAACCAACGGTGTAAGGTTGTGATTGGTGAACCGGAAAAAACCAACTAGGTTTGATTGTGAACCTGAAAAAACAATCGAGTGGTTCTAGTCGGTGAGCCTGTCAAAACCGACCAAGTTCGTTGTTACCTCGTGAAAACAACAAGTTAGGTTGTGAGCTTGCAAAACAACCGATTGTAATCCTAGGGATTATAGTGAACTCCCAAGTGCGGCTTGGGAAGTGGACGTAGGAGCAAGGGTTGGCCCCGAACCACTATAAAACCTTCTGTGTTTGTATTGGACCGTGTTTCTTTCTCTCTCTTCACTCATTGCATCTAGTGATCAAACTAATTCACTTGCAGTAGGCTTAGTTAATCACTCACCTTATTTTTAATTGGTCAATAATTAATTAAAACTCAATTCACCCCCCTCTTGGGTTGTCTCCTTAGGCAACAAGTGGTATCAGAGCAGGTGCTCTCATATTGATTGGTGTTCCAATCTTTAAAAAGAGTAAAAGATTAAGATGACAGCCCCTTTTGGATCTTTCCTTAGCGAGGGGCAATCCACCAATAGGCCTCCATTGTTCAATGGAGCTAACTATACCTATTGGAAGGCTAGAATGAGGATATTTATTCAAGTCCAAGATTATGATGTTTGGAGCATCATAGTTAATGGACCATATATTTCTTCTATTTATATTGATAACATTGCTATACCCAAGCTTGAAAAAGATTGGGATGATAACGATAGAAGGAAGGCACAACTAAATGCCAAAGCAATGAATGTTCTTTACTGTGCCTTGGACCCTAATGAATTCAATAGGATCTCCACCTGTAATTTTGCCAAAGAAATATGGGATAGGCTTGAGGTTACCCACGAGGATACAAATCAAGTCAAAGAATCCAAAATCAACATGCTAGTTCATAAATATGAGTTATTTAAAGTGGAATCTAATGAAACCATTACTTGCATGTTCACCAGATTTACTGGTATTGTCAATGGTTTAAAAAGCCTTGGCAAAAGTTATACTAACAGTGATCTTGTCAGGAAAATTCTTCGCTCTTTACCAAGGTCATGGGAAGCCAAGGTCACGGCAATCCAAGAAGCAAAAGACTTGAACACGCTGCCACTCAAGGAGCTTCTTGGATCCCTAATGACGCATGAGCTCACAATGAAACAACGCAGCGAAGAAGAATCCTCCCATAAGAAAAAGGTAATTGCCCTCAAGTCTACCTCTTCTAACAAAGATCTTTCTTGCAGTAGCAGTAGTGAAGAAGAAGACAATAAGGAAGATGAAGAAGAGGCTCTCCTTGTGCGAAAATTCAGAAGATTCATCAATCGGAAGAAGCCCTTCCATAAGAAGAGATTTCCTTCGGTTCCTTCAATAAGGATAAAGGTAAGAAAAAGAAAAGTGAGGGAATCAGATACTATGAATGCAAGAAGCCCGGTCATTTCAGAGCTGACTGTCCCTTGCTGAAGAAGGTCAACAAGCACAAAAAGAAGAAAGCTCTTGTCACCACCTAGACTGACTCCGATAAGTCATCATCATCATCCAAAGAGGAACAAGAGGAGAATGCCAATTTCTGCTTCATGGCCAACGAGGATGAGGTAAGTACTGAAAACCATTTAGATTTTACTTTTGAAGAATTATATGATGCTTTTAATGAGTTAATGGATGAATATAGAGCACTAACCATTAGAAACAAAGAATTAAAGCTAGTTAAGAACAAAGAAAATCGAACTAAGGAAAACCTAGAGCTTGAAATTAACAATAAAATACTGAAACTAAAAATGAAAACCTTAATTAAAGAAAAGGAAGGATTAACAAAGAAAATCTTTGTTTTGAAAAATACCAATCAAACTCTAAAAGATAACTTTACAAAAGATTTAAACTTACTAAAAACAGAAAAACTGAACTTAACAAAAGAACTTAAAAAATATAAACCTATTGTTGAGAAGTTTACTTATAGCTCTGAAAAACTAGAGATAATTTTTAATAGTCAAAGAGCTGTATTTAATAGAGCCGGTTTAAGATATAAGCCTAAGAATAAACAGAAATTTCTTAAAAACTTCTTTGTAAAAGCCGGTAAAAGTAAAGCTAAAGATGTAACATGTTTTTGTTGTAGTAGAATAGAACATAAAGCTAATGTATGCAACTATAGAAAAACAGAAGCTAAAAGAAATATTAAAAAGGTTTGAGTTCCAAAAGGAACTAACATAGCTAACCTCGAAGGATCCAAGAAAACTTGGGTACCTAAGACTGTATGATTTCCTTGTGTAGGAGTGTCTTGCAGCCAAGCTCAATAAACACTGTTGGTACTTGGATAGTGGCTGCTCAAGACACATGATGGATGACAAGGAGCAATTCTTCATCCTAGAATCTAAGAAAGGAGGTGCAGTGACTTTTGGAGACAATAACCAATGTCACATCATTGGTATCGGTAAAATACAAATCACACCTTCATCCCTTTTTGATAATGTTCGGTTTGTAGATGGTCTCAAGCATAATTTACTTAGCGTTAGTTAGTTATGTGATAGAGGTTTTGATATTTTGTTTAAGTCATCTTTATGCATCAAAGGACTAAGACGTGGCAATATTTATGTAGTAGATCTTGATGATCTTGCTAAAAACAGCCGCTGCTTAGTAGCTAACGATACTAAGCTCAATGAACCAAGTTGGTTATGGCATCGTAAATTAGGTCACGCAAGCATGTATACGCTGTCTAAATTAATTAAAAGAGATTCTGTGATTGGTTTGCCAAAGCTGAAATTTGAGAAAAATAAAATTTGTAGAGCATGTCAATTTGGCAAACAATCTAGAAGCTCTTTTAAGTCTATAAACTATGTTTCTACTACTAGACCTCTTGAGCTACTTCATATGGACCTATTTGGATCAACTAGGACCACAAGCCTTGGTGGAAAGAAATATGGTTTTGTCATAATAGATGATTTTTCTAGATACACGTGGGTCATATTTTTAGCTCATAAAGATGAAGCATTTTCAGTGTTTAAGAAATTCTATAAAGAAGTAACTAATGTAAAAGATACTTCAGTTATAGCTATTAGGAGTGATCATGGAACAGAATTTGAAAACCATCTCTTTGAAGAGTTTTGTAGTAAAAAGGGGATAACTCATAATTTTTCTGCACCTAGGACTCCACAACAAAATGGAGTGGTAGAAAGAAAGAATAGAATCCTAGAAGAAATGGCTAGGACCATGTTGTGTGAAACTGATATCTCAAAGTACTTTTGGGCTGAAGCTATTAACACATCATCTTATATTCTAAATAGAGTTTTGTTGAGACCAATCATAAAGAAAACACCTTATGAACTTTGGAGAGATAGAAAACCCAAAGTAAACTACTTTCATATTTTTGGTTGTAGATGTTTCATTCATAATAATGGTAAAGATAACTTAGGTAAATTTGATTCCAATTTGATGAAGGTATCTTTTGTGGATACTCTACAT
Source organism: Phoenix dactylifera (assembly GCF_051530095.1). Classification (NCBI taxonomy): domain Eukaryota; kingdom Viridiplantae; phylum Streptophyta; class Magnoliopsida; order Arecales; family Arecaceae; genus Phoenix; species Phoenix dactylifera. Next base: position 30,612,023 of record NC_143193.1, on the reverse strand, counting down.
CAAGTAGGGCATATAGAGTCTTCAACAAAAGAACACTCGTTATTGAAGAATCTATTCATGTTATTTTTGATGAGACTAATGGTGCTTCCTCTAGCAAGGGAGTAGCTTTTGATGATGATGCAGGGATACTTGAAGAAAAGATGAATGACATGACCTTGCAAGAGGATGAACTGAAGCAAATTGAAAAGACTTCAACAAGCCAAGAGGTAATTGCTGAACATGGGCTTACAAAGGCTTGGAGCTATGCTCACGGTCACCCTAAAGAGTTAATCTTAGATGATCCATCTCAACCTGTTAAAACTAGAGCCTCTCTTAGAAACTTAAATAATCATCTTGTATTTGTATCACATTTAGAACCTAAAAACATTGAAGAAGCTGAAAATGATGTAAATTGGATAACTGCTATGCAAGAGGAACTAAACCAATTTACAAGAAACAAAGTATGGAACTTAGTTGAAAAACCCTCTGAATACTCAACAATTGGAACCAAATGGATGTACAAAAATAAGCTTGATGAAAATGGAGTTGTGATTAGGAACAAGGCTAGACTAGTAGCAAAGGGCTATAATCAAGAAGAAGGTATAGAATTTGATGAGACCCTTGCTCCTGTGGCTAGTCTCGAAGCAATTAGACTGTTATTAGCATTTGCATATTTTAAAGATTTCAAATTATTTCAAATGGATGTAAAGAGTGCTTTCTTAAATGGGTATATTAATGAGGAGGTTTATGTAGAACAACCTTCTGATTTTGAAAATCATCAATACCCTAACCATGTTTACAAATTAAATAAAGCACTTTATGGTCTAAAACAAGCCCCTAGAGCATGGTATGAAAGACTTAGCAAATTTTTATTAGATCATGAATTTTTTAGAGGGAATGTTGATACAACATTGTTTTTGAAAAAGAAAAACAAAGATATGTTAATAGTGCAGATTTATGTAGATGATATTATTTTCGGTGCTACTAACAATCGTATTTGCGAAGAGTTTGCTGAACTAATGCAGAGTGAATTTGAGATGAGCATGATGGAAGAGTTGAACTACTTCCTCGGACTTCAAATCAAACAATCTAATGAAGGAATTTTCATCAATCAAGCAAAGTACATCAAGAAAATGCTAAAGAAGTTTGATATGGATGGAACAAGTCAATTAGCACCCCCATGAGCTCATCATGCAAACTAGATAAAGATGAATCAGGTAAGTCAGTAGATCAAAAGCTGTATAGAGGTATGATCGGATCATTATTATATCTTACAATAAGTAGACCTGATATCATGTTTAGTGTATGCATGTGTGCTAGATATCAATCTAATTCTAAGGAATCACACCTAATTGCAGTTAAAGAATTTTTAAGTATTTAATAGGAACAAAAGATATAGGGTTATGGTACTCTAAAGAATCAAACATAGACTTAATAGGGTACACTGAATCTGACTTTGCTGGTTGTAAACTTGATAGAAAAAGCACCAGCGGGTCATGTCAGTTCTTAGGAGAAAACTTAATCTCATGGTTTAGCAAGAAACAAAACTCGGTTGCACTATCTACGGCAGAGGCCGAATATGTTGCTGCCGGAAGTTGTTGTGCTCAAATTTTGTAGATCAAGCAATAACTTGAAGATTATGGCATTAAGCAAGATAAGATTCCCATAAACTGTGATAATACAAGTACTATAAATCTAACTAAAAATCCAATTCATCACTTAAGAACTAAATACATTGAGATAAGAAATCACTTCATAAGAGATCATGTGTTAAATGGTGATGTGATGCTTAAATTTGTTTGCACTTATGATCAACTTGCTGATATCTTCACAAAACTCTTGAGTGAAGATCGATTTTGTACTCTTAGAAGAGGATTAGGAGTGATTGATCCATTTCTTTGATTCTTTTCTCTCATTCATTGATTTTGATCATTAATTTACGTTTGATATAGTATTCCACATCTATGATCATCAAATCATTTCTCAAGCTCTAAAGATTACCATATCTCTCTTTTGGCAAGGTATTAACTGAGATTTTGGTTATGTGCCAGAGTTCGAGTCGACTCAGATGATTCTGAGAGTCGACTCGTGCGCGAGTCGACTCGCGAATTTTCAGGAGTCGACTCGAGGTCGGAAATCTATCTTTTAACCCTAAATGAAATGATTTTTCCCAAATCATTCTTTTCGGCTGCCACTGTTCCAAAACCCTCGAGTCATCTCCCCCGGTCGTCTCCGCTCTCTTTCTTCATTTTTTTTCCTTCGATTTCCCTCCTATGTCACGTCTCTCCCTCCTCTAGTACGTCAAAGATGCATAGGAAAGCCATTATTTCTCGCCGGAAGAGGCCTCTCGTTGCGAGCGGCGCCGAGAGACGATCCAAGGCGAGGAATGAACCCGTGAGACCACCTTCTCCGATTCCCTCCCCGCCTCGATCGGTTTCCTCGCGCTCGTGCGCCAGGAGAGTTGTCTCTACCGGAAGGAAGGTCGATTTTGACTTCCTCTCCCGAGAAGGGTTTACCTTAGGGCATCGTCTTAGGGCTCAAGGTATAGAATTCTTTTGTTCCCTTGATCTTCCATCATACCCTGGGTTAGTCCGAAAATTCTATGGCACCGTCACACGGGGTGGCGGCGGTCTACAAGGGAGGGTAGCCAACGTCCTTGTCTGTATCTCCGAGGACCTCATTGCCTGAGTCTTCCACCTCTCCCATGAGGGTATAGCTTCCACTCACCCTACTGATAGGTCTAAGACCCTTACGACCATTCTAAGGAGAGCACCCCAGTCCCCCATTGAGGAGGTTTTCACAAATCAGCTCTCCGCTGAGATGCGCCTCCTACTGAGTATCATCTCTCGCACCCTCTTCCCTAAAACGGGTAGGTTTGACTTTATTTCCGAGAGAGACCTAGCTATCATGTTCAACATTCTACATGACGTCCCTCTCAACTTCCCTAAACTTATTTACAATTATATTTGTGAACCTTTAGATAAACCTAGACTGAGTCTTCCCTATGGTATGCTCTTCACCTTGATCCTTAGGGAGTTAGAGGTTCCTATCCTTGAGGGGGAACCCTCTCGTTCACTTTGATACACTAACCATATGGGCGAGGGGACTCTCTACCGAATGGGTTTCCACAAGGTTGAGGGTATTTGGGTTAGAAAGAGTTCCTCTACCATACCATCTGACCCCACTGCTCCTCACTCTCCCACTTCTGAACCTGAACCGAATATCTCCGCAGATCCCTCCACCTTCCCATCCACTGCTGGCCCTTCATCTACTGCTAGTCCATCATCCACTGTGCCACCACCTCAGCAGCCCCTTGAGGTTAGGATTAGTAGTGAGCAGCTTAGAGAACTGAGGGATGACATTTTGAGAGAACTAAAGAGTACTACAAGCACACCCTCTACTGATCTGACCCCCTCCACTGCAGCTGTTTCTATGATGATTGCTGAAGTGAAGGAGTTATCTAGTATGAGAAGTCTTATTCAGGGTCAATACATGAGATTCTCAGACATTCAGGAAGCTACAAAGCAGATGCAAGATTCAGTCAGATCAGAGCTGCTGAGCCTAAATCAACGAGTGAAAGGGTAGCAAACGCTGTCATAGATGAGCTTGATACAATCATCGACAGCGTAACCCAACTGACCCAAACCCAAGCTAGGACTACTTTAGAAATTATTGCGCAACTGGGGAATATCTCTGAAGGAGTTCGTTTGCTTATGGAGTGTCAGCGAAGAAATTTGGGAGCTTCATCTTCTTCCTCTAGATGTCCACCTTCCTAGACTTGTATTTTTCTTGAAAATCATATGAAGTCCTTTTGGACTTTCAATCATTATACTCAATTGTGTAATACTTGTAATGAATTGAAAAATCTTTTCTAAGAACTTGTGTATTTTGTGCCTTTTATGTTTTGAGTACTATGTACTTTCTGAACATCTTTTATGTATTCAAGCTTACAATGAATGAAAAGCATATCTTTTTGTCTCATTAACTATGCCTCTTGTATGTTTTTGACTCTTTGATACTTCACCTTTTTGCTACGATGACAAAAAGGGGAAGAAAATATGATATAATTGCAAGTAAAGGGAATCACTAAACAAGAAAATTTTTTTAAGCAAAATGTAATTTGTTCTTAGTGGATTCGATACCTCGAGGTTCATTATTCCTTCGTTGGGGCTCCTCAAGGAGTAATCTTCAGAATCTATTCAAGAGATATTCGGAGAATAGTTGAATCATATTCAAGAACAAATCGTCAGATTTTTCCTTCTATAATTAAGAACCTAAGCTCAAGTTTACAACATTAAAAGAAAATTTAGAAAACTTGAACAAAGTTCAAACAAAATTGAATGCACATGTTGAGGTGGAGAATCTGAAATTCTAAGAAAACAAATTCATTAAAGACATATAAGTCAAACAATTGATTATATGATTTGAATGCTTATATAATTTCAAATGAAAGGAGGAGCTTTAATTTTCAGAATTTACTGACTCATACCTTTCAATTTTGGATACACTAAATAACTAAACATTTGAATTCATTTCAAAGCTTTACCTTGAATCATTTTTTGAATGAGTAATTCGCTTTACAAATATTCAATGTTTTGTCATCATCAAAAAGAGAGAGATTGTGGAGTGATTGAGTATTCCCTAATTGATTTTGATGAGCACAAAGCATTATGAGTATGTCTTATGTTGTTCTAATGAATTCAATCTAGTGTTTCAGACAAATCTTTATGAATTTCTGTTTAAGTGCCTCGAGCTTTGGTTCAAAGTATTTTGGCCAAGTATTAAACTCAATTTGAACCAAAATCTGCATCACGAGTCGACTCCGGAACTTTACGAGTCGACTCCGGGACACTTAAAGTTTTTGGCACAAGCTCGAGTCGACTCCGGGACTCTCCGAGTCGACTCCGACTGGTAACAGATAGAAAGACAGAACGATGAATTTTAGATCCTGTTAGCGAGTCGACTCTAAAAGGTTTCGAGTCGACTCCGATGCTTGGCGAGTCGACTCCAAAGGATAACAAACAGAAAGACAGAATGATGGATTTTAGACCCTATTACCGAGTCGACTCCAGAAGGTTGTGAGTCGACTCCGACGCTTGGTGAGTCGACTCCAAGTTTGTCCGAGTCGACTCTCAGAGGAAAGCAGTCTGAAAGGCAGAGACTCAGTTTCGGAGACCCTGTGAACGAGTCGACTCCGAGTGTTTCAGAGTCGACCCTCAAGTTAGCCGAGTCGACTCCAATAAGGCTCGAGTCGACTTCGAGGCAGAACAGCTCAAAAGATAGAGAATCAATTTTCCGATCTCTGAGACTAAGACGTCTCCCAAAAATCTCGAGTCGCCTCTCAAGTCAGCCGAGCCGACTCCAAGTAAACCCGAGTCGACTCGAGGAAGAAAAATAGAAAGTTGGGTTTCTGAAACCCTAAGAATGAGCCGACCCCTAAGTGCCCGAGTCGTCTCCAGTTGTTGGCGAGTCGACTCCAGTTTGGTCCGAGTTGACCCCAGGACGAGGCATGCACTTTAATTCAAATCTAGAATAGTGGGGGAGTCGTCTCCAGAAAAGCGCAAGTCGACTTCAGTAACAAAGGAGTCGACTCCAGATCGCGTGAGTCGACTCCGATCCCAACGGATACATTGTCAGATTGTGCAGACGGATCAGAACGGCTCCAAATCACTCTCTAACGGCTATTTTTCAAAAGAAATCACTTAAATAGCTAGAGTGAACAGTAGTAGACAATAAGAGAGTTATTCCATTTGAGCATTAAAGGTTTTCAACCACCAAGAGCTTCAATCGAGTGAATCCAAGCAAAAGAAGGAAGAAGTGCATTCAACTCAAACCCTACAGGCTTCCTTTGCATTCAAGACTCTACCTACTGTTCTCCATCCTTCGGCTCACTCAAGAGGAGACTCAGAAATCGAGAAGCCCCACTTCCTCATCTCAAATCTATTTGAGGGCTTCTAACCCAACCTTGTTTATATTGTTTCTTATTTGCTTTTTTATAAGCTTCTTCTTGTGAACTATAAACTCTTATTTTGTATACTTGATTCAATCAGGGGATTGAATCAAGGGTTGTAAGGTTTGTTGGTGAGCCAAAGATAAAATCAACGGTGTAAGGTTGTGGTTGGTGAACCGAAAAAAACCAACTGGGTTTGATTGTGAACTCGAAAAAACAATCGAGTGGTTCTAGTCGGTGAGCCTATCAAAACTGACCGAGTTCGTTGTTACCTCGTGAAAACAACAAGTTAGGTTGTGAGCTTGCAAAACAACCGGCTATAATCCTAGGGATTATAGTGAACTCCCAAGTGCGGCTTGGGGAGTGGACGTAGGAGCAAAGGTTGGCTCCGAACCACTATAAAACCTTCTGTGTTTGTATTGGACTGTGTTTCTTTCTCTCTCTTCACTCATTGCATTTAGTAATCTAACTAATTCACTTGCAGTAGGCTTAGTTAATCACTTACCTTATTTTTAATTGGTCAATAATTAATTAAAACCCAATTCACCCCCCTCTTGGGTTGTCTCCTTGGGCAACACATTTGATAAATTAGAGAATTACAATTGGTATCATTTGGTATCTGTCAGCTTACAAGTGTGCCAAATAATCATGAAACTCAGCTTAGTACAAGATTATATTTTGAAAACATGGGTTTCAGTCTAAACTTAGGTTACGTTTAGTCTAAGGTCAGTCTAGGTTGAAGGTTTTGAAGATGAAGGTCCAGACTGATCTTCCTTTGGCTCTTCCATCAGCTTGTCAATTTTACTATTTAATGCAGTGATGGAGCCAGTGAGCTGACTTTGTTCTTCTCTCAATTCTTGAATAGATCCTTGAACAGAATTTCTTTGAATCCTAAGTCTCTCTTCAATTGCTGCCATTCTTCTTTGCTGATTAGCTGCAAGTTGCCTTAGACCTTGCAGTTCAGCTCTCACTTCTTGAGTCATGTTAGTGAGATGATGGACTTTGCTAAAACTGACTCCAGAATTAAGTAGTGCTGTAATGATGTTGTCCCCAATAGCTTTTAACTGCCATTTTTCAAGTGTGAGTGGTGGATCTGATGGCCTTTGTATTGGGGGAGGCTGACTGACCTGAGGCTCTGTTGGAGATGCTTGTGTAGGAATTTTTTTGCCTTTTAGTGGTGTAGTAGTGTCTTGATCACTTTCATCTTGAGATTCTTTTCCTTTATGAGTCCATTTGCCCTCAAATTTGACAAATCCCATTCTTTTCAATGATTTGTCATTGTAGATATCAGAAGACAGTAATTCTTTCTTGGTTTTCCCTTTTAGATTTACATTGAAGTTATAGAGGACTTGAGTTAAGACCATACCATAAGGAAGTGAAGCTCCTTTTCTCTGTCCTTGAGCTTCCATATATCTAATCATCAAACATGGTAGGTTCAGTGGGAGTCTTTGTACGATATGATGCATTACCAGTATATCCCTTTTTGAAACATGATCAAAGTTCCCTGTCTTCGGGAAGAACATCTTGTTTATCATGTGATGCAGCAGATGCATCTCTGCATTCAATTGATTGGCACTGATCTCAGTCCAATCTCCTGTGACTTCCCTATTCAGAATGGTACTAATCCCTTCATTCCTATTTTCTAGATGACCTCTATTTTCTCCATCATTTAAAATCCGAAGGGTATCTCTAAGAATTTCTTCAGTAATTAAAATAGGGACATCTTTTACCTTGGACGAGATTTGTCATTGTCCATATCTGACATTGTTGTAGAATTCTTGTACCAGGTCTAGGTAGGTTGGCACATTCAGAGAGCGGAGGTAATCCCAACCCATATCCTTGAGATTTTGCCCTAAGGGAAAATTTTCTTTCTCCAGAAATTTGAAATCCACTCTCCTTCCTATCGATACATTTCTTATGGAGAGAGGTCCTTGTCTGGATACTGAGGACAGAGGTGACAGAGGAGTCGTAACGGGTTGAGGCGGTGGTGTTACCTCCCTTTGTGGATTCTCTACCCTAACCTTAGTTCTCCTCTCTATGTGTGGAGTAGTATTCTTCCTTTTAGGCCCAAATGTTACTTGCTTGATTCTCACCATTGGAAGATCAATCAAAACCTCAGAAAAATTTTCTAGGGTTTTTGGAGGTTTTGGGTTTGAAGAAGAGTTTGAAGACAAGAAGGCGCTCTAAGGAGTACGAAACGTTTCAGGTTCAACGTTTCAGTGAGAGAAAGAGAAAGCCTTTTAGAATCCGTTTAAAATAGTTTCCTCTTTAGTCGACTCATCTAACTCATAAGTCATCTCCATGAACTAAGAGTCGACTCTTTTAACTTAAGAGTCGACTCTTTTAACTTAAGAGTCATCTCTTGTGAGTTAGGAGTCGACTCTTTTAACTTAAGAGTCGTCCCTTACTACATGAGTCGTCTCCTCAGACTGTTCAAGAGACAAAATCTTTTTGAATAACATTTAAAACTTAATTGCAAACTATGGATCAAATCAACTAAAATTTAACCAATGATAGTCAATCAAAATATGCAAATTATCAGTCAAAATCAATTATCAGAATGGATCACAAATGCATAATTCACCTCTAAATTTATAAAATACTTCTTCATTAAGAGGTTTAGTGGATATATCTGCAATTTGTTTATCAGTATTTATAAATTCCATTTTTATATCTCTATTTTGAACATGATCTCTTATGAAATGATGTCTAATTTTTATATGTTTAGATCTTGAGTGTTGTATGGAATTTTTAGTCAAATTTATGGCACTAGTGTTGTCACAGCTTATAGAAATTTTATTTTGTTTTATGCTATAGTTCTCAAGCTGTTGCTTAATACATAGAATTTGAGCACAGCAACTTCCTGCAGCAATATATTCAGCCTCAGCTGTAGATAATGCTACGGAATTTTGTTTCTTGCTAAACCAAGAAATTAAATTTGTTCCAAGAAATTGACAAGTTCCACTTGTACTTTTTCTGTTTAATCTACAACCAGCAAAATCAGCATCTGAATATCCAATCAAGTTAATTGTAGATGCCTTAGAATACCACAAACCTAAGTGTTGTGTTCCTTTTAAGTATCTTAATACTCTTTTAACAGCGATTAAGTGTGATTCTTTAGGATTTACTTGATATCTTGCACACACACAAATACTATGCATTATATCAGGTCTACTTGCTGTAAGATAAAGTAAAGATCCAATTATTCCTGTATACAGCTTTGAATCAAAGGATTTACCATGCTCATCTTTTTCTAATTTACAAGAGAAGCTCATAGGAGTACCTATTGATTTTGAGTCTTCCATACCAAACTTCTTTAAGATTTTCTTTGTGTACTTGCTTTGGCAGATGAAGATTCCATCTCTTATTTGCTTAATTTGGAGTCCAAGGAAGAAGTTGAGTTCACCCATCAAACTCATCTCGAACTCATTTTGCATGAGCTTAGCAAATTCTTCACATAAACTTTCATTAGTAGCATCAAATATAATATCATCAACATATATTTGAACAATCAGAATATCAGCATTTTTCTTTTTAATAAACAGAGTTTTATCAGCATTTCCTCTTGAAAAATTACTCTTTATAAAAAAGTTGTTTAGTCTATCATACCAAGCTCTAGGAGTTTGCTTTAAAGCCCGGGCCGGGGCTGGCTTTTTGGGAAGCCCGTTCCATAAAGTGCTTTGTTCAATTTAAAGACATGATTTGGAAGTTTATCATTTTCAAATACAGGTGGCTGTCCTACATAAACTTTTTCTGTTATGAAATCATTTAGAAATGCAATTTTAACATCCATCTGAAATAATTTAAAATCCATGTAGCATGCAAATGCAAGTAATAGCCTAATGGCTTCAAGTCTAGCTACAGGTGCAAAAGTTTCATCAAAATCAATTCCTTCTTCTTGATTATATCCTTTTGCAACTAATCTAGCTTTATTTCTAATTACAATTTCATCTTCATTTAATTTGTTTCTGAAAACCCATTTTGTTCCAATTACAGAAATATTTTTAGTCCTTCTAACTAAATTCCAAATATTGTTTCTTTCAAATTGATTCAGTTCTTCTTGCATTGCCATTAACCAATTACTATCTTTTTCAGCTTCTTCAAAAGATTTTGGTTCTATTTGAGAAATAAATGCAAGATGATTACAAACATCTCTAATGGAGGATCTAGTCTTAATTCCTTGTGAAGGATCCCCAATTATTAGTTCTTTAGGATGACTATATGCATACCTCCATTCTTTTGGTAGAGTAGTTTTACCTTTGAGTATTTGATCTTCTTCTTCTTGATTTTCATCATGCTCTGAATTTTCAGATGCAGAGACATCCTTTAGGGTTAAATCTTTGACTTGCTCATTTAGTTCTTCTGCATCATCATTGAGATCTACATCCTTCCTTGAAGAAGGATCATTAGATTCATCAAAGATAACATGTATTGACTCTTATACGACTAGAGTTCTCTTATTAAATATTCTATATGCTTTGCTTGATGAAGAGTATCAAAGAAAAATAGCTTTATCTGATTTTGAATCAAATTTTCCCAAATTGTCCTTACCATTATTTAGAACAAAACAGATGCAACCAAAAACATGAAAGTATGAAAGATTTGGTTTCTTATTTATCAAAAGTTCATATGGAGTTTTCTTTAGTATTGACCTAATAGTAACTCTATTAAGAACATGACAAGCTGTATTTATGGCTTCAGCCTAAAAATACTTAGGTAAGTCACTCTCACATAACATTGTTCTTGCCATTTCAGTAAGAGTTCTATTCTTTCTCTCTACAACACCATTTTGTTGTGGTGTTCTTGGTGCAGAAAAATTATGATCAATACCATTTTCAGTGCAGAAATTTTCAAAATCGTGATTTTCAAATTCTGTTCCATGATCACTTCTAATCTTGATAGTTTTTAATCCATATTCATTTGAAATCTTTTTATACAGTTTAGTGAAAGCTAAAAATGCTTTACTTTTGTGTGCCAAGAATAAAACCTATGTATACCTAGAAAAATCATCCACAATAACAAGCCATAATGCTTTCTACCTAGACTTGCAGTTCTAGTTGGTCCAAATAAATTCATATGCAGGAGTTCTAGAGGTCTATTTGTGGAGACAACATTTTTGAATTTGAAAAAGGTTCTGATCTGTTTTTCTAGTTGGCATGCAGAGCAGATTTTATCTTTTTCAAATGACAATTTAGGCAAGCCGAAAACAAGTTCTTTTCGAATAAGTTTTGAAATTAAGTCCATGCTTGCATGAGCTAATTTTTGATGCCATAACCAGCTAGCTTCACTATTTTTGGTTTTCATTGCTACTAAACAGTCCATGTTCTTCATGAGTATTTGATCTAAATCAACCAAATACACATTCCCATGTCTATGTCCAGTAAATATTATACCACTGTTATTAATTCTAAAAACCAAGCATAATGATGATTCAAAAGTCACAATATATCCTTTATCACAGAATTGGCTAATACTTAGCAAGTTATGTTTTAATCCATCTACCAATAAAACATTTTCAATAAAAGTGGTTGGAGTAATCCGAATGTTACCAACACTAATGATTTTACCTTTTCCATTATCACCAAAGGTAACCATTCCTCCATCTTTCTTTTTGAGAGACATGAATTGAGATTCATCCCCTGTCATGTGTCTAGAGCATCCATTGTCCAAGTACCATTTTCTGTTTGATGCTTGGGATGCTAGGCACACCTGCAAAAACAGAAATTCAATTCTTTATCTTTGGTACCCAAGCTTTCTTGGATCCTTGAATGTTAGCAATGATGGTTCCCTTTGGAACCCATATTTTCTTAATTAAAACATTGCTTATAAGTTTTTGGCTTTTAGGATTGCAAGCAGTGTATTCTTGTTTCTATTTATCTAATTTAAACAATGTAGATTTTGGTTGAACATGAGTTGGCTTTACAAATATGTTTTTCAATGATTTCTGTTTCTTCAAAGTATTATATCCTAAACCGGCTTTATCATAAACTGCTTTCTGACTTTCTAGGATTAGATTTAATTTCTCTAAGCTTAGGGTGAATCTATCTACTATAGGTCTCAATTTTTCAAGTTCTTTAGCTAACTTCTGTTTTTCTTCATGCAGTTCCTTCTTATTATCCAGAAGCAGAGCATTTTCTTTTTCCAACGTTTGGATTTTAATCTTTAGCTCCTTATTCTTTAAACTAAGTTTTTTATATTCAATCATAAGCTCAGAAAAAGTATTTTGAGGTTCATCGAAAGTGAAATCATATTCAGTATTTAAGTATACCTCACTTTCGTGTGCCATTAAACATAGATTTGCAGCCTCTTGTTGCTGTTTCTCTTCTCCAGAGCTGGATTTATCACTGTCACTCCAAGTAGCCAGCATAGCTTTCTTCCTCAACCTTTTCAGAGCCTTTTTTACTAGAGGACAGTATGTTCTGAAGTGTCCAGGCTTTTTGCACTTATAACAGACATATTGCTCCTTATTTTCTTTGTTTTGCTCTCCCTTGATTATAGGTCTTTTCTTAAAATTTTCTCTATTTCTTCTAAAGAATTTTCTGAACCTTCTTGTAATCAGGGCCATTTCTTCATCGATTCAGATTCAGAGTCCTCATTCTCATCCTCATGCAGAGTGGATTTAAGAGCGATGGTTCTGTGCTTCTTGGGTTCATCCTCCTCAAGGTTCTATTTCATTAAGAGCTCATGAGTCATTAAGAAACCCAGCAGTTCTTCCAGCAGGAGAGAGTTGAGATCTTTTGCTTCTTGAATGGCATTGACCTTTGCTTCCCATGCTCTAGGAAGATACCTAAGAATTTTCCGAACAAGATCACTGTTAGAATAAGATCTACCAAGGCTTTTTAGGCCGTTTATAATATCAGTGAATCTAGTAAACATTTCAGTTATAGATTCACTGTTTTCCATTCTAAATAATTCATACTTATGCACTAGCATACTGATTTTAGATTTTTTGACCTGGTTAGTGCCTTCATGTGTAACTTCCAGCCTATCCCAGATTTCTTTAGCAGTCATGCAAATAGATATACGATTAAACTCATTTGCATCTAAATAACAGTAAAGAACATTCATGGCTTTTGCATTCAGCTGAGCCATTCTTTTATCATGGTCATTCCATTCAGTCTCAGGTTTGAATGAGGTGATGCCATCAACAATTTTAGTTGGCGTGTGAAGTCCATTAATAATAACAGTCCATAAATCATACTCAAGTGCTTGAATAAAAATTCTCATACGAGTTTTCCAATAAGTAAAATTTATACCATTGAAAAAAGGTGGTCTATTAGTAGATTGCCCTTCGGCAACAGAGGTTCCCATAGTGGCTGCTATGACCTTTAACTCTTGATTGTTAAATCAAAAAGTTTCTGTGAGTACCAGGCTCTGATACCACTTGTTGCCCAGAGGTGCAGCCCAAGAGGGGGGGTGAATTGGGTCTCTTTAAAAAATAGTTAAAGTTAAAACGTGAAGAGAGTATGAGTTACTTTTATCTTAAAAATTTAGCAGCAGAAATAAGAATGCACAAATATGACAGTGAATAAAGTTATGAGAACTGTCAGGAATATGCAGAGGAAAGGAAGAGAAGAAGCACAATCACAAACACCAATATTTATAGTGGTTCGGTGCACTCCCAGCACCTACGTCCGCTCCTCAAGCCTAGCTTGAGATTTCACTATAACCCAGCAGATTACAGCCTGATTGTTTTCCGGGCTCACAATTAAAACCCAGTTGGTTTTCCCAGGCAACCAACCGAAAACCTTTTGTTTTCTGTGACCACGAACAATCCAGTTGGTTTTCAGACAAGCCAACCAAAAACTTTACACCGTTTGTTTTTCCGGGCTCACAAACAACCCAGTTGGTTTTCAGATAAACCAACTAGAAACTTTTTCCTTACTGAATATTCCCTATTCAGCAACTTCCAATCGAGGCTTGGAAGAGCCTTTACAAGTTTCTAATCAATGAAACTGTTACAGCAACAATTAATCCAACTAAAAGACTGTTGTAACTAAAAAAACTCAAAGCTTCAGAATATAATGAGTAAATCAATGAAAATAAAAGCTGAAGCTGATGAAGAAGTTGGCTGTGGAAGGATGTTCAATGTCCGAACAGCAGCTCTTCACAATGTAGTGAGAAGTTTCGACTGATTTCCTCACAGGAGAAAGTTTTAGATTCAGTGCCGGTGAGGATGATGAACTGTTAAGCTTTTCTACTCTCTTTTTCTCAGTGGAAACCTTTTTGTTTTCTTATATAATCTTTTTCCTTTCCTCTTTGTTTCCATTCTGAGCTTCCCTCGTATTTATAGACAAATTCTTCGGTGGGATTTGAATTCCTTTCTTCCCGTTCTGATGAGAATCTTTTTCTGTTACAGAAGAAGACAAAAGTCGTTCACAGCTTTCCGTTATGGTCCCAGCAGTACAAGGGTCGACTCATGTAGCTTAGGGGTCGACTCATGTTCATTCTGGATCGACACTTCAAATAGTCGAAAAGGCTTTTGCTGTGTCATCCTCAAAGGGTCGACTCTTAATTCTTAAGGGTCGGCTCATCTTAATCAGGAGTCGCCTCTTCAAATACAAGGGTCGACTCATCTTCATTAGGAGTCGCTTCTTTAAACACAAGAGTCGGCTCATCTTTAGTTTTTCAGCCGGCGCTGAGACTGAACAAGGGTCGACTCTTCAAACGCAAGGGTCGACTCTTCAATTTCGGGGGTCGACTCATTTTTAATAAGGGTCGACTCTTCAAGCTTTTCTCAGGCGGTAAAAACTTTCTGTTTGCTTTAAACTACACAAGGGTCGACTCATGTTTTGCGGGGGTCGACTCTTTGACTGTGTTCCTTGAATAAAACTTATCAGAATCAACTTAAACTTGTCCTTTTTGCTTAGAAGTTAACTCAAGTCTTTCAAACAGAAAACTTTAGACTTCTTCTCTGATCTCCATGGACTAGATTAAGATCATTTCCTTTTAGAACATGTCCAATGAGATATTTGTGAAGAACTTATGATTTTGCATTGCTTCATTCCTTCTGATTTTTCTTGACTTATAAATCTTCACAATTAGACCAATGTTATTAGTACACAACATGATCTCAAGTATTTTGTAATCATCAAAATTCATCCTTTAGGATTGACACGAGGATTGAGCCAATGCTTCCCGAGTCTGGCGGGGAACCATCACGACGTGCACCTGAGGGCGATTCGGCCCTCGGATCTGAATAGATTGCTCGCGGGCTCGTGCGCAGCATCATGCTTCCGCACGACCGCGCATTGATGGAGGAAGATCTTGGCGACCTCATCCACCATGTCTACTCGGCGAGCATACGGGTAAGTAATGTCATCCTTCCGTCCCTTGTTTGTTTCTTTTGTGGATGTTTAAATTTTGCCGACACTTTTCTTTATGTGCCAGTCTCTTTATGTGATCGACGTGTTGATGTGCAACATGCTCACCGACCGGGAGGAGCTGAAGGTGCTCTGGTTAAGAACGGAGCGTGCTGAGCTCAAGGACAAGAGGTTGAAGGCCGAGCGGCGTCCGCTACGCAGCATCAGCAGGAAGCCAAGGATCAGGCGACAGCCGTCAAGCAGCAGCAGCATGAAGCCGAAGAGAGAGCTACTGCCGCTGCACAACGGCTTCGGAAGACCAAGAAGAAGGTGCGTGCTTCCGAGGCCGTAATAAAGGATAAACTGGCTCAGATCCAAGCCATGGAGGCTGAGCATTCCCAGGCTTGCTCCTCTTCGGCGAGCCGTATTTCTGAGCTCGAGGCTGCTCTAGCCTGCCTTCGAGACGAGGCGGAAGAGCGGGAGCTAAAGATTGGGCGGCTCGAGGGCCTGGTGGAATCGTCCGCCCGCGAGGCCGTCAAAAAATTTCGTCAGTTGGAGGAGTATATCGCCGAAGTGGCGGAAGGGGCTGCTGCTGCCATGGTCCAAGGTTTTGACAATTGTCGTCTCCAAGTCTAGCAGTTTTGCCCTAGAGTCGACCTCAGCGGCCTTGAACCGAACCTGGATGGGGCTGCTGAAGAGGAAGAGGATGCTGGCAAGGCCAGGCCAGAGATTGCCCCCGAAGCTGCCAATAGGGTGGAATCATCAGTCGTTCCTAACGTCGGCGCTGGAGCTGAAGCCATCGAAGCAGGCGGGGACGGTGCTCCCGAGGTTGCAACTGAGCTGGAGGCCGTAGCCGACACTAATGCGGAGATTGACCATGTCGATTGATTTTTATTCTTATTCTTGTAAGGCTGGCCGTTTAGGCCCTTTGTAATTCTCCTGACCATGAGGTCGGGTACTCTTGTATTCAGCCTTCGGCCTTTTCTGTCAGTAAAATCCCTTTTCTTTCAACAAGTGTTTTGAGTTTGTTCCGCTTCATGCTCGGATATTAAGATCCCAATTATGTAACCCAGACCCGGGCCATCTCGCATAGCAGGGGTTGCACTTAGTACTTGTAGGGATCTCCGGGTTCGATATACCCCTAATTTAAAAATAAACCTCATGTGAGGCGAGCTCGTGGCTCTTCATTTAATAGCGCGGGCCGCTTTAAGCCTTGCCCAGGAGAGCGAAAGACAAACAATCGCAAATTATCTTAACGATAGAAGCCCGTCTGGGGGGCTCTTGTTAATTCAGGAGCATAGGCGAGTTCGGGGGCAAGAATCCTCCCATGAGCAGGAATCCGCTCGAGGGCCGAGGCCAACTCGAGACTTAGAAATCCATCAGAGGGGCCGAAGCTACCTCGGAAATAATAAGTTCGGGGATAAACATCTACCCGAGCGTAGAAATCCACTCGAGGGGTCGAAGCCACCTTGAGACTTAGAAATCCACTCGAGGGCCGAGGCCAACTCGAGACTTAGAAATCCACCAGAGGGGTCGAAGCCACCTCAAAAATAATAAGTTCGGGGATAAACATCTACCCTAGCGTTGAAATCCACTTGAGGGGCTGAAGCCACCTCGAGACTTAGAAATCCACCCGAGGGGCCGAAGTCATATCGGGAATAATAAGTTCAGGAATAAGCATCTACCCGAATGTAGAAATCCACTCGAAGGGCCGAAGCCACCTCGAGACTTAGAAATCCACCCGAGGGGCCGAAGCCACCTCGGGAATAATAAGTTCGGGGATAAGCCACCTCGGGAATAATAAGTTCGGGAGTAAGCATCTACCCGAACGTAAAAATCCACTCGAGGGTCTGAAGCCATCTCGAGACTTAGAAATCCACCTGAGGGGCCGAAGTCACCTCGGGAATAATAAGTTCGGGATAAGCATCTACCCGAACATAGAAATCCACTCGATGGGCTTAAGCCACCTCGAGACTTAGAAATCCACCCGAGGGGCCGAAGCCACCTCGGAAATAATAAGTTCGGGGGTAAGCATCTACCCGAGTGTAGAAATCCACTCGAGGGGCCGAAGCCACCTCGAAAATAATAAGTTCGAGGATAAACATCTACCCGAGCGTAGAAATCCACTCGAGGGGCCGAAGCTACCTCAAGACTTAAAAATCCACCCGAGGGGCCGAAGCTACCTCGGAAATAATAAGTTTGGGAATGAGCATCTACCCGAGTGTCTTGTGGACGAGGGTGCTCTTCCTTCTCCCCGTTGACGCCGCAGGGCAACCCGAGCCGGGCTCAAAGGGTGACTTTGTAGATGCCCCCGACTCAGATCGGGGGCGAACTTGTAGAATCCTGCGGACGGGAGTGCTCTTCCTCGGCTCCCCATTGACGCCGCAGGGCACCCCGCGCCGGGCTCAAAGGGTGACTTTGTAGATGCCCCCCACTCAGATCGGGGGCGAACTCGTAGAATCCTGCGGACGGGGGTGCTCTTTCTCGGCTCCCCGTTGGCGCTGCAGGGCACCCCGAGCCGGGCTCAAAGGGTGACTTTATAGATGCCCCCCACTCAGATCGGGGGCAAACTCGTAGAATCCTACGGACGGGGGTGCTCTTCCTCGACTCCCCGTTGGCGCCGCAGGGCACCAGCCGGGCTCAAAGGGTAACTTTGTAGATGCCCCCCACTCAGATCGGAGGCGAACTCATAGAATCCTGCGGACGGGGGTGCTCTTCCTCGGCTCCCCGTTGGCGCCGCAGGGCACCCCGAGCTGGGCTCAAAGGGTGACTTTGTAGATGCACTCAGATCGGAGGCGAACTCGTAGAATCCTGCGGACGAGGGTGCTCTTCCTCGGCTCTCCGTTGACGCTGCAGGGCACCCCGAGACGAGCTCAAAGGATGACTTTGTAGATGCCCCCACTCAGATCGGGGTCGAACTCGTAGAATCCTGCAGACAGGGGGTGCTCTTCCTCGGCTCCCTGTTGAAGCCGCAGGGCACCTCGAGCCGGGCTCAAAGGGTAACTTTGTAGATGCCCCCCACTCAGATCAAGAGCGAACTCATAGAATCTTGCGGACGGGGGTGCTCTTCCTCGACTACCCATTGACGCCGCAGGGCACCCCGAGCTAGGCTCAAAGGGTGACTTTGTAGATGCCACCTGCAGTTGTGAGTCCCTCATGCCCTCGCTAAATCCTGCAGGGCGCCCCGAGGCAAGCTCCGGCGGCGATTTTATAAAGTCGTCGGCATCCTACTCGCACTTATCGTGCATGCGCCGAGCTTCTTAGGGTACTTCAGAGATGCCTTGGGAGAATTCCGAAAGATAACTTAATTAGATTACGGTCTAAGGGAGAAAACCCTGACCTGAAGGAGGCTAAGATCCTTCCTTGGGGGAGTAATTTACATCTGGGTTCACCAGCCTTGGGCCGGTGAGTGCGGCCTCTTCTCGGCCCCTTGGGGCCAGGGCAGCATCAACGTAAGACTTATAGGCAGGGTATTGGTAGTGCTTGCACCGGGGCGTCCATCGTTGGGTTCGTTAGATGGTCCCGAAGTCTGCTCATCAAGCTCCGCTCTGTTGGTTGACCCGCCGACGAATTCGCTCAGATGGCCTTAGCGGACGATCACTTCGATCTTATCGCGGAGCTAATAGCAATCCTATGGAAGCGGCAGTACTTGCCTAAGCGTTTCCGCGACTTGGATGATCGCATCTTCGGCGAAACCCTCAATTTCCGTAAGGATCTCGGCTCGGGAAGACGTAAGAGGAGTATACTCCTCAAAACTTCGATGGGAGAGATGTCTCCCAGACCTCTGAGGGGACCTGCTCCTCGATCGATACCACTCCTCGCGGAGTTCCGCGATCTGATCCCAAAGCATTTGGATTTGTCGCCCCGCTTCTTCAACCTTCTTGTCGAGTTCGGTGGTTGACGAAACTCCAGCCGGATGAAGGGTCTGGATAACCACAACCAGGGTTTGGACTTTCTGGTCGAGCAGGTAAAACTGCTCTGGCTGGATTTGAGAGGTTTGGTCTGCAGGGACATGTGATGCAGGAGGTGGACCTTGGAGAGAGCAGTCGGGCACTGACTCCCGGCTGCTCGACGCCTTTGGGGCCCCTTGGCTCATTATCCCTATGATCATGACTCAGTCCCTTCCTCTAACGCCAAAAGTGTTGTAGTTCGAATCTGGCCCGAGGGTGACCATACCGGTGGAGCTGAGGGAGCCGCCGGTGCTGGAAAGAGGAAGACGGGAGCCACCTCCTGCGCGACGGCCGCGGACCTGCACAAAGCCTCATCGGTGTTTCCGATGAGGACCCTCCGACGATCAAGTTAGAATGGATAAATTTGGTCCAGCCAAAGGTCCCTTAGAAATTACCTGACCGAGCTATTTATAGCCTCGGTGGAGAGGCTCAGGTGGCGGAGATACTGTCAATCCTCATCATGAGGAGGCGTGGCTCTGAGCCGGATGGCGCGCAGCTCAGGCTGGCTGGTGACGTACGGTACAACCCATTCTTGAAAACGGTAGAGTGTTGGCAGTCACAGCAGGATATGGCTGGAGTAGTCAAGGTGTTGTCTGACTGCTGTTGGTCGGTTATGGAGACATGACATGGTAGTGTGGTAAAGTACGGCCACGTAGGTAGGCGTAGGCCCGCACATGGGTGTGGTCGTTGGCGAAGCCGAGCTCGTTAAGCAGTCGCGTCATATGTTTGACGAGGTCGGCTTGGCAGATGCTGAAAGTAGCTCGGCTTTCCGGATTCCGAGATGTGCTCGGAGGAGCGCCCCGAGCTCGAGGGTCGGAGCGTATTGCTGGGGTCGGCGCCCCAAGCTTAGCCGGGGCGGATCAGCGATTGTCTGGAGGTGCCCCGAACTTGGCCGGGGGAGCCGGCAAATGTCTGAAGGTGGTGGAGCTTTCGGCGGAGTTCCGAGGACGAGCTGGCCCTGGGTTGAAGTGAAGATTCAGCCGATCGTCGTTGATATTTACTGGGCCAAAATTGGGCGGCCTTTTGGTTGTGGACTGGACGATCCATTTTCCCCTCTATTAGCAGTTATTATGAGAATATAGTAATGTAGTAGTGTAGATTTCAGGAAGAAAAAAGAAAACATTTCAATGTTTAGCATATAAACTATTTCATGTACAACTCTCATCGTTGAATATTAAATAGCCAAATCACCATTAGCGGACCCCGGGAATCTTTTGCTGTGCATTTACTGCGCTCCACAAAGTATCTTCCTACATTTAGTGATTACTCTATCCTTTTATTATTATTATTATTATTATTATTATTATTTTGCTAGACCGAATGATTCATCCTCTATGATTTGTTTAGGTAGATAGCTTATGCATTGTTGTCACATGTTCAATAAAATGCTTCATAAAATGCTTCATAAACCGAGCATGAACACATTTTCCGGCTGAAGTCAGATAAATTCTATTGTTGTAAGGTTCAAAATATTTACAACCAACAAAACATTTTGTTGTTGCTATGTGCAATCAAACATCCATTCAACAATTAAACTGGAGGAGTTTGTTACGGTATGCTTCAAGAAAGATTTGCATACACTTGGTGCACGCGATAGCAATCCATTTTCCCAACTGATAATTTTGTGAAAATGTCTAATGTTTAATAAACATCATTATATTATTAAAATCTTTGTTACCTTATTATTGTTGGCTGTTACAGGCATCAATATTTTCTGTTAAAAGTAAATGCCTAACTTGTCCATAAGAAAATCTTATAAACTACTTGAGCAGCTTATGAGTCTGCTATGATTTGTAATACTTGGTGACTGAAGAAAAGAACCACTTCTACTAAAAAGAGCAAACAAACAGTCTAGGTCCGCTTCTCCCTTCTCAGTGGAACAGTGGTTCAATCATATCAAGCTACTTACAAAATCAACATATAACCTTACTAGTATCTCTTCCTTAAATTTCTCAACCGTGGATCTACCAAATTATAGCAATTTTACATAAAAGAAATAATTCATTTTCTGATTAATAACTTATCAGAAAAAAAAACACACACAAAAAAAAAGAAAACGCACACGTAAAAAAGAGAGAATGTTTGTATGTGACAATATTGTATCGGGTTATCCCTCCCTTTTATGAATACGATTACAGCATCTGGGCTGATTTTAGAGGTATTAGTTAATGAAAAATGTCTCAAAAAGAAAAGAGTTGACTTTAATTTTTACCTGTTATGCTAATATTTCTGCCTCTAGTACATTAGCACAATCGTATAACAGGGGTTGTACAAGCATTTAAGATCAGTTGAACAAATTTGCGAAAAAACTGATTCCAGAATTCAAATCAGTTGTTCTACGAGAATACTTCACAAGGCTTTCTAACGCACAAGTGCTTCTACTAGAGCTTTTCCGTCCAATCATGAAAGGGCAAGGGCCTATACATCCAGTAACAAGGGAAACAAAGGTCAAAAGTGCAAAATGTAATATCAACCTTTTTTTCCCTCAAAATCGCTTCAATTAATGGCCAACTTTCCAACTTAGTTTATGAAAGAGGATATTATTTTGACCTTATGTTTAATCATTGAAACCACATGCTCCACCAATTTAAATAGTTGAACATGTATTTAAGATGACATCTCAAATCATTAGCTCTCTAAATCATTATCAAGAAAATTAAAATTTTATTCTCGCAATAAAAAGAAATTAAAATTCCCTATTGCTTTAAATTTTCATTTTTTTACCTACCTATTTCTTTTTTATAATTTACTATATCCTTTAAATTTAACTTATTTTATATAATTTAAAGGCCTATGAGTCTGATGAGTCATTGAGTATTCAATTCATGTTCAAACGTCTATCTTGAAAGAAAAAAGATCACCATAAAATATTCATATAAGCCTTATGCAGCACATCCGAGATATAAGATGGCTAGTACCCAAGCACAGAGAGAAGCAAGGTCAAATGTAGTGAAATAATAGGGGAAGAAAAAAGAACACAAAAAGGGAAAGGGCTAAAAAAGTTTCACCAGCAGCCTTGAAAATACTGAAGTTACAACTGGTGGGATCTTGCGTCATGAGAATCACAGGGAAGACTGTCATACAAATCTCTAACATATCTGTATACAAATGAAAAATGAGACTGAAGCATACTGTTTCAAGTGCATTTAATCATCCATTAATTAAGAATATTTCTTAGCAGTAAGGAGTATACTCGAAAGGTTACTGCTGTTCATGACGATCTGCTCTTCTTTGGAAGAAAATTGATCCAATTAGAACTGCAATGCCTGTTACTGCAATAGTAAACAGAATACGCCTTTGTGATGAATCACGGGCCTGCCTTCTCCGAGCACCTTCTTCTCTCTCAGATGTTCTCCTATCCCTTGAAAATTTGTGAAAATTAATGAGTAAACTAAAATATAGAAAAATTCTGTAAACTTATGGCCTTAAAGTCAATTTTGTTGTGAGACAACATAAACTAAAGTGCTTCCTGGAAACCTGATAATGCAGCACAAGCATTTGGACTTTAATGCAACACAAGCATTCAGACTTTCTGAGTGATGCAGACAACCTTTTCAAAGGCAAGTAACATGAAATGGTGGTAACGGCAGAAAAATAGTGATGTTCCTGAGAATGTAATTCCTTTCATAACCAGTGGGATATAGGGGAATATGAATAAATTTTCAAGTATGGCAAATGCAGGGGCTTTAGACAGCACAGTCTTGATGCTTTGTGATTGCCCTGATGCAAGTCAAAACTTAATTTCAGATTGTAATGGTCAAATTTGCGTTTGATTGCAAACTCCCAAAGTAGAGATCTGATTTTTGTGCAGATTTTTGGTCACAGTATTGAAAATGTATTTCAGGTTTGCAAACTTTTAGTGATGTGCCATTTCAACACACAAAAAGTGGCAATTATTCAGTCCAATGCTGAGAAATTCCATGGAAGGAGATTAAATAGAAAGGTCTGAATTTTTTTGTGCTTTAATAGTATAATTTTGTAACAGGACCAGGGGCGGCCCAATACATTTGGAGGCTTAAGGCGGATTCAGTAAATGAGACCTTTTTTTTTAATAATAAATTTTTTTAATAAATATAAAATATTTTTAAAAAAAGATATGAAAATAGATAGCTATCAAGCACATTATTTCAAGGAAGATACGTGAATGCAACAAAGACCGATAAAAAGTCTTTTCAGTTTAATATAATTTTTAAATGGAGGTTTGGAAAAGTAATTACACTAAGGAAAAGCCCATAAAACTGATTAAATAACTGAGATGATGCTTGGCAGTAATGTTTACCATGTCAAGCAAGAGCAGAATAGGAAAAGGTTATCCTATGGCACTTCATGGTCAAGGTAATGGAAAGAATTTGTCCAGAAAGGGACCTCTCTAAAAGAGAAAGTAGGGGCATTATGGGAAATTCACTCCATCTAATTAATAAAAGTCCCATCCCACCATCTCCCCTTCAAGCGAGTACCCAAGCAGCAACTGCAACCTCACCGCACCGCAGCCATTCAATCTCCAACCTCCCTCCTTTTCTCTCTCTACCAACCAAGAGGGGAGAAGAAACCGAGAGGAGAAAATTAAAAGAATCTCCACCCTCCAAGAAGTCCATCTCCAATCCCCCTATCTTTCTTCCTGATGGCCCAGCTGGATCAGGAGTAATGTGAGGGAAGGAAAACCAAGACCAAAACCAAAAAAGAGAAGGGATGAAAGATACGAGTGGCTTCAGACGTGTATCAAGCCAACCAAATCCCTCCTCTCTCTTTCTCTCCACCCAAAACAAAACTACTGTCCCCAACTTCCCAAATTGCCCCTCTGCAGGCCAGGAAACTCTCTCCACATCCCTTCCATCAAGGGGGAAGACTCGTAGCCAGCTCCTGTTCCTGTTTTATATGGGGCCTTTGCTTCCTTTTGGTCATTGGCCCGGGGCCTTTGCTTCCTTGGTCATTGGCCCGAGGCCTTAGGCGACCGCCTCGGTCGCCTAACGCTCGGGCCGGCCCTGAACAGGACAATTCCCTTTCTCAAAAGCCTTTACCTCCCTCCCTTTAAACCCTTCCTTAAAGTGAGACTAATCTCAAAACCTCGTAAAGAAAGGAAAGAAAACAATAAAAGAACAGTGGTCAAAAATATATAGAGAAGATGTGGTTGAACTAAGAGTAGAATTCTGGTGCCTACTGGTTCATAGGTGCTATATCCACCATAAGCCAATGCAATGCTGGCACCATTATTGGTTGGAATCAGGACGATTATGCTTGAATTCAAGCTTATCAAGACATTAGTATCACCCCCATATCAAGGTGCAAGGACCCTATCTTGTACACTTTTTTTTTCTCTTCCCCTTTTGTACTCCATATCAAGAATCCTACCACGCCACTAGACATCAAAATGTTACCACTACTTGAGACAAGGTACGCCATCTCTATACCAGTGCCACTCTATCACTATACCGGTATGCCCAGTATAGAAGCCGGTTTGGCATACCGAGTGTCAATATATCCCCCATACCATGTACTGGTACTGAACTGATACAATACAGTACACCCATACCACCCAGTTTGGTACGATATGGCGTAGCTTGACTTGAGATTTTAGTTCTTTAATTAATCCACCAAAAGTGAGTACCACATGGGCAAATAATCCGCTTATAATCATGCACCCTTTCTTCTTGTCTCTTAAGTGCCTCCTTTGTGCAGCTTAAAGCTTGGAATTCTCTCTTTTTTTTTAAGCCGCAAGGATTCTTAAATCACTTGTTCATCATAAAACATGAAATTTAATAAGAAAAGCAACATTGTTGAAATGAAATTTAAACCCCTCACATACAAGAAACAAAAAATACACTCAAATCCTCCTTGAGCCACATGCGTGACATTTTCTACTCCAACTGTGTCAACTACTCTAGGCTAACATGAATATGGATCTGCCTTACAAACCTTAGCTTTCATAAAGTGCAAACATCACATTGTCTTCTTAATGAACGAAGTCACAAAGTGATTGTTTGCCTTCATGATGAATGATGTTCTTTGTGGGGCATATTGACGAATTTTGCCGCCAAAAAAGGGTACTATTGCATATGCAAAATCTAGCACCACTCCTTTCCATCAAATTATACAAAGAACCTCAAAATTCATCCCATGCTTATACTCAAGGTTTTGAATCCTATGGGACAAGGGAGTCCTGGTTTATCCACAAAATAGGATGCCCCACTGTCCTGCCCCATCCCAGTGGCTATCCTAGTGAAGCACCCAGTAGGTACCCTCCATCTCTCTCCACATCTTTTTTCTTTTGTTTCTTTCTTGTTTGTTTCATTTTTCTTTCTTTCCTTTCTTCCTTCTTTCTTTAATTTATTTTTCTCTTCTTCCTTTCTTTTTCTTCTTCCTTCTTTCCTTCCTTGTTCTTCTTCTTTCCTTCCTCCCTTTCTTTCCTATTTCCTTTTCTTTCCCTGTGTGGATAGATTTGAGAGTCCTAGCCTCATTTTCTCACTGAAATATGATAGGACAGCCAAGATGACCCTGTCCCATCGAGACTTAAAACAAAAACATTGCTTGTGCTTGTCTTTATTTCCTTAATCAAGTTCTGAGGAATGGTTAGAGTACTCTAGCTCGTTCCCTTTTTCAAACAAAGTCATTGGTGGCTAACTTCATAGAACCGCCACTTTGCATTATCAAAGTGAAATGACGCTCGTAATGACACAGGACAAACATAAAGGGAACTCTATCTGCTCACTGGTAATGATGTTAATACAAGACGAAAGAACCATGAGCACTCAAATATGAAAATAATGTAATGCAATGCTAACAAATACGAACCAAACTAAGAATGTAATTTTTAAAGAAATCGGTTTTTTAAAAATGGAAGAGAGATGAAAATTTAATTTAAGGTTTTATCTCCTAAACAATTAAAAATCTTTTTCTTTTCTCTTGAATTAACAACCCTACAGAAATTGTTAATTTTAGGTTTTGGAAACTTCTAAGCGGTGCATAAGTTAATATAAAAGTCAAAGAAAAAGATGGATCTCAACAGATTGATGTTCTAATTCCTTTAATGTGTAGTAAAATGATCCGGATCTCAAATATACGATGCAAAGATTCATGATGTCTAGCTCTATATCTTATGACTCAATATTGATCTTCATCTAGGGGAACAAGCTGGATTGGTAGAGGTCATTTAGATCCAAACTTTACAAACTAACCATGCACTATAAGATCCTAACAGCTATGCCCATGACTTCTAATTCAGTTAACAGCTGTCAAGAGTTTGTAAAATTGGCACAATACTGTTCCTCAAATTGGAAGTCAGCTTATAATTGTCCAGACATTAGGAAAATCAACTTACTGCTGTTCTTGAGGATTAAAATATCATGTATCATGCCCATTTTTGGCACAGACCATGTCAACACAACCAAATCATCAGGCAGTTTGGGCCTGGTTTTGTCAAAACCATAGTATACCAACTCCTATTGTGTTGGTTCAGAATCAGCACAATTGATTTTCTAATCCTTGGTCACCACCAGGTCGCACATGGTTCAGGTTGGTTCAAATAAGTGGTCAACCCAAAACAAAATCAATCCCCAATTACTTCTTAATTTTTGAACTAAAGTTGAACCAATGAATATGGGAACCAAATTGAACCAACCTGACCAATATCGGATTAGTTCATGTCGGTTCTCAGGTTACCCAAAGCAGAAAAACAATAAATAATGCAAGGTCCGCCATACCGGTACCAGTCGGCATACCGGTGGCGGCCCGGACCGGTACGAAACCGGTCCCGTACCGGTACGAAACCGGTGGCGTACCGGTCCGAACCAGTCCCGTACCAGTTCTTCAACAATAAACTACCGGTACTGGATTTCATACTGATCCGGTACCGGTTCCAGGCCGGACCGGTACGGCAGACCATGAAATAATGATTTATTGGCTCTATTCAAGGCCCCATCAAAGACAAGTATTGAACGATATAAACCACCAAAAACTCTATTTGACAATAATTAAATCTTGAAAAAAGCTACAAATTGTGGAGATAGCATGTTACAATAACGAAAAAAACCCAAAATTTGAAAACTCATAAAAAGTCAACACAAGCTATGATTCCACAATATTATATTACAATATTTATACATATAATATCATATAAGGTTGGTTGTTTCAAGCTAAATCCTCTAAGCCTGAAAACAAACCAGTCTAATCAGGATTTTCAAAATGAGACCAGAACAGAACCATCAATAATTAAATCCAAACAAAGTCAACCAAGTAAGGCTGGGTCGGTTTGGTTATTGGGTTGGCCTGGAACCATGTGACCCCTAATCACCACCATGTACCCAGATGAATGAAAGCATTTTATTAAGCTTCCAAGGCTCCCAATTATATGGCATGGAATGCATAAAAGAAAATCGGAGGTCTACTTCCAAAAACAGATAACCTGAAAAGTTGCTAGTGGAGAGGAAAAAAAGACAGAACCCAATAAGGGAGAGGGAGCATATTCAACCACCCACCTCTCTCTCTCCCCCATGCGCGCACGTTCCCCCCAAATTTGTTTCCTTTGATTGGCCTCCCTAGTAGGTACCTCACTAGAATAGCAATACAATGGCAATGTAAGCTTAGTTAGTTCATCACCTCATCTACCAATCCTGTAATTCTTATCTTTTAACACCATCATATGTCAGGCAGTCTCTAAAGCCTCCAAAGAGAAACAAATTAACAAGGAAAATTTGCAGCAAGCAAGGCCTCTAATCAAATTTTAACAATCAAATTTCCCATATTTGGTGCCAAACAACGAAAATGATGACTCTAAAATTTACATGCATCAAGTCGGTTATGTTTCAACTTCATAAATTATGAGCTTTTTGCATTTTTTCAGATTTACAGATTTAGACCACTTTTAATTTGTTTTCTAGTTCTTAACTGGTTTCTATTTCTCGAGACACTTTTACCCGTAGCCCCATAGGATACATCTCAATATGGTATTCAGTACTAAAAGTATTTGTATTTAGTATAAAATATATGTACATCTACTAAAAAAATTGTGCATACACTGTAAAAACCAAGATTTGCTGAACTAATACCAAGAATCATACTACTTAGCAATCAGTTAGATATAATGCCAGTGTACCATACCACCTAATGCACATTGGAACCAGGGGAGGGTGAGGGAGAGGGGGAGAGGGAGGAGGAGGAGGAGGGGAGAGAGAGAGAGAGAGATCAGCTCGCCTAGGCCATGGACAATGCCTCACTCAAGAGGGCTTTCAGCCAATCAGAGAGATCCTTGAATCCAAGGTCCCAGTCCCTCAATCCAACCTAGAAAGATCCTCAAATCCAAGGATTTTGTGTTTTTTGCTCTCAAATCTGATGGCTTTTTGTTGTTTTTTGGTGCACATCTTGATTGATCGAGAGACAGAGGTCAAGGGGCTTCGAATTCGTGACTTTTAGGAAAACGAGCAGGCGATGAGCAACACTTACAGGAACCAAGGGAAAAAGGAGGGGGAGGGGAAGTAGATTAGCTCGCCTGGGCTATGGACGACACCTCCCTCGAGAGAGGCAAGATCCTCGAACCCAGGGTTCTTAAACCCACGATCCAACATAGAAAGATCCTCAAATCCAAGCTTTTTGTAATTCCTGATCTCAGATCTAGTGGCTTTTGGTTGTTTTTTGGTGCAGATCATCATCAATCGAAAGACAAGGATGTCGAAAGGCTTTGGATTCGTGACCTTCAGGAACAAACAGACAATGAGGGGAGCCTTCGAGGGGATGAACGAGCAAACCCTGGATAGGAGGAGCATCACCGTCAAGGAGGCCTAGTTCTAAGATGGTAGCGGCGAGTGAAGCAGCGAAAATATCATCATGAGTGGTTGGGCGGTTGTAGTCGAAGCATTGGAAGAGAGGATGGTAGGGCAAGAGAGGAGGATGGTGAGGAGAAGAGCCAGAAGCTTCGAGAGAGGGCAAAAATAGAGATGAGCTTGTGAGGAGACCAAACGAACAAATTATAAAGAGCCCCGAATCGAAACAAGGGGTCGTTTCATCCTGGTAACCGACTGGTTCGGGTCGGTCCGCCCCAAACTAGATGATTCGGGATGGTTTGGTTGTCCTTGGTAAAAAGGCATGTGCATTCAACTCCAATTAAACATACAGCAGGTGTGTATCTGCTGAGGTTAGGAGCAAAAGCATCCAAAACTTCAAAATTCCACCATTTTGCAAAAGAATGAAAGTAAAAAAATTAAAGTGACCAGATTTGCAGGAAGAAAATAAAAGTAGGTCAATTTTACAAAATTCCCTATTTAATAAGATAACTGCTTCAACACATTTGCCTCAAGTTTCAACATTTTCCTAATGGCAGTTTGAAAAACTTTTCATCCCTAAGAAAGTCAGGGATGCCTCAGCTAGCCTTCCAAGGTTCCCATTTAGTTCTAGTTCTATGGTTTATTCCTGTAAAAGTTGAATATAGGCCCAACATCCCTTTCATCATGTTGTATTCTTTTTCTAATCAACCAAATTATTCATGTGCTAATGCATGACCAAAGGAAGTGGTTATGTTGGGATTGTGACAAAATAGAAACAAACAATTAATTAGGGCTAGAGACCTTATGACAAAGGAACTCAAATGAATGCAGTTTTAAACTTTTGAGGGAGCTACAATTGTAGCTCAGCAAATAGATACTCAATATACTTGATAAATATTCATTTAATCATCTTTAAAATGTTCGCAAACATTACTGACAGAGAAACATTATCTAAAAATTGCCGTAAAAGTAGAAGAGATAAAAATTATACACAAGAGATGTTTATAAAATAAAGATGTGACATCAAGTACTAAAAAAGACCGTGTCAAAGCTCTACCTGGAAGATTTTGCAGTTCCATTCGAATTGCCATGAAACTGGATTTCATGGTCAATTTGTTCACGGAGTCTAATATACTTGTTACATATATGACAATATTCTGTCCGATTTCCACAAATTTCCTGAATTTGCAAGCCAATCAAATGCATCAGGACATGATTGCAAAATATTTTCAACAACACCATTTTGTCCCAATAATAAACAATTGCTACCTGATGTTTTGAGAGATCAACTGCAGGCAACGGGAACTCACAATATTCACATGTAACAATCCTCTGGGGGCATTGTTCACCTTTATGAAGAGACCAGACTTCACGCTCCACTGTCTCACTGCATAATGAGCAAACTACCTGCTTGCATAAAAATATAGAGCCACCAAACAGAAAATAATTAAGTTCATTATTGTCATAAGTGAAAGACCGGTAATCAATATGATATATGGTGTAAATTCTGCAAGCATTTGAAAGACGATTACATGGACTGGGAGGACGTAAAATACACTAATTGGAAGCTAGATCCAACTTAATATCATTTTTTCTTATTACAATTTATATAATTGATGCAAAAATGTCAGTCTTGATTAAGCAGCATACTTTGAAGTAATTGAAGAACACAAAATAAGTAAACATACTATTGTTGGATATAAATTTAGGACAATATGATCATTTTCTAGGCATTATATACCTTAGCCTATAGTGTGTCTCAAGATAAGTAACCCATCTCAACCATGGTTTGCCTTACCGGTCAATACCGGTGCGTACCAACCATACTGTACTAAACCGGTACATAGTACAGGAGGCGTGCCGATACTCGGTACGCTGAACCAAGTACCGTACTAGGAGTACCAATATTGTAATAAGATAGTACCGGTATGGGGTCCGGTACCCAGACGGCGAATCTTGATCTCAACAATACTAATTGTGAAAATGGAGCACTTCCAACCATGTTGCTAAAAAGAAAAGCATTAACAATGTTAGTTGCTTGTTAGGCAAATTATGCATGAACATCTAAATCAGGTACATTTTCAGCTTAACTAAATGTGAGTGAAAAGTTGTTCCGAACAGGCATTAGCACAACCAAGATGTGCAAAAGTGCCACGAATGCAAACAAATTGGGTAACAACGAAAAAAAGGAAACAAATATCAAAGAGAAAAGAAAGTACATAAAACAAGTAGATTCACATTCTTGCATGGAAGCATACAACATTCAAAGCACAAAAGGCTTTCATTGGCTTATATATTACTCTATTTAAAAATATAGAGAGAGAACAAATAAAAATGTATATCTTTTTAAAAGCCTTAAACCTTCGAAGAATAGCAAGATGAGATTAGACCATGCTTACTAATTACCACTCCCACCTATTTTGTATTCTTATGGATGGAGAGCACTTTTCGAATATATATATATATTCTTAAAAAAATAAAGTTTGACAAGATTTAAAACCATAAACTCATTAAAATTTTAAGCAGAAAGGTTAAAAAAAAAATTAGATGAGTTGGATGAGGACCATATAAAAACTTGGGCCAAAGAGTAAGCCTATTAGAGGTGCAATAAAAAAAAGGACAGAGGTGGCTCTCGGATGGACTTAAAGTTAGCCCAACACCTCTTTTGAAAGTAGACCTAGTAGATCCACATTACCATGAGTCCATAATTCCCCACTATCTCATTATCCCCAATCATCTCCCTAACAAACCTTGAACACATCTTCATTGTGTCTAACTACCCATTACTTCCGAATATCCCTTCAAAGATAGAAAGTCCTAGGAGAAGAAAAATGAGACGAGAGAACAAATAAAAGAAAACTAAGTATAAATGATAAGGGGTAAAAGGAAGAGATTTTTGGTAAGCAAAACAAACCTAAGATTTCGAACCCCAACTAGTGTTCCTAAAGGCTTTATTTTCAATTTAAATCTGTTTTTGTGATCAATTAATGACTTGTATAATATCACAATAGCAATTAAATTTATTTGTAGCATGTCTTAGAGTGCTGATTATACAGTTCAGTCATCAATTATGGATTGATTGGATGCTTATCACAAGTTTGACAGCAAGATATGTCATAGCATGCCGAATCGGACGGTACAGAGGGTACCGTACCATACCGGTTCAGTATTGGTACGCGGTATAGGGGGTGTACCTAATGAGAGCACAAAAGTGCGACCTACATACCACTTAAATTAGTATTATTGCTAACAAGATGATGATAATATCGCTGAATTAATATTATATTTTTGTTGGGAGCCGGTTATCATAAATCAAAGCTAAAATGCGCATTGGGTCCAAAAAGATGCATCACCACAGGCCAATAGCAAAGCGCATGGGGTCAGCCCCAGTTGCACACCAGAAGGAGCAATAGCAGACTAAGTTCAGCCGCATAGAACAGCAACCAAGGGCCTAGATTCATCATCCGAGAGGATCCAATGATCCATGGGGTTCACAGCAGCGTTCTCAGCATCCCACGCGTCCCCATGTCCATCCTTTCTTTCCATCTTCAGCACCCTCCGTGTCCTTCCGTTCCTATTTTTCCGGATCTACGTCCATCCGCGTCCCAGCTTCCACCTAGCCATCCGCGGAGGCAAAGAAAAATTGAAGAGTATTCTGTGATGCACCCCAAGCGGATCCGCGATGAAATCTCCCAGGCCCCATGCCCCAGCTTCATCCCGCAATGCATCACAGCCTTCCGCGTCCGATTTTCCAGCTTACGGATTAGCGTCTGTATCCGTTCTCCGCGTCCTAGCATTTCAACAACTTCCGGATTTGCGATCCTCTGTGTCCTTCCACTCCCATCCGTCCGCATGCGATCCTCCGCGTCCAGTCCTCCTGCGATGCATGCCAAAGGTCCCACGTCCTTCCGCGATCAGCTTCTATCCACAATCTCCCAGCGTCCGCATTTCAGCCAACCAATCCCAGCGATCCATCCTTCCGCATCCTCAGCCTTCCGCGATGCATTCCAAGCGTCCGCGTCCCAGCCTTCCGCATCCAGCTCTCACGCATTTCCATCCTTCCATCCCAGCATCCAGGATACTTGGCAGCCAGCACGGAAGGAGCATCCCGTGCGTCCGTTCACTCTCCTCTCCACGTTATCCCGTGCAATCAGGGGATCCATCGTGGGATATAGAGCTCTCTCTCGGCTGGGAGGGGGATCTCTCTTTCGAAAAAAAAACAGAGGGAAAAGCTCAGAAATAGAGGATGCTCTGCTTCCGATTTAAAGAATAAAAAGAGAGGTTGATGTTTGTAATGAGAGGCTGATTTCTTTGATGAAGGGTGATGGATGAACCTTTGCTTTATTGCTTCTTTGAAGTAAACTCTGAACTTTTATTCTATATGATTTATATCTATTGATATTTTTTGGATTCTTGCATATTTATTTTGTAGATAGTTCTTAAATGGTTTATGTCTATTGATACATGGATTGCTTTAGTATTTAGTTTGTCGTAGACGTAATAAGCACGATGAATGCTTAGACGTTGAGTTTATGTGTTCATGAAATTTATTCCATGATTAGATCTATTCTACTTTTGAATCTTTAAGTCAAGAACCGTAGAGCTTATTTCTTGGATGCAATATAGTCAAGGAGAATTTTGAATCCCTAACCATCTCTATTTAATTGATCTTTGTTTAATTATTTATTATTCTCTACTTTCAATTTCTAGAAGCTATTTCAAATCACATCTGAAATTACGTTAATAACACCTAGACCGCTCTCTGAAGAATCGACCTCGGACTTCCGAGTTTTACTGCTTGTGCGATTCTCCTGCACTTCGAAGAGCAGTTTTGCGAACACATCAAGTTTTTGGCGTCGTTGCCTGTGAGCGTCTGATTTGTTAGTATATTTTCAGATCCAATTAGAGATTTAGTTTAGGTAAGTTTCAGCTCTTAAAAATAAAAATAAATAAATAAATAAATAAAATAGAAAAAAAATTTGCATGCTAAAGTGGAATAGGGACGACACCGGTTGATTAAGTCGTACAAATTTTGACAATCCTTTGGGACACATTCCTGAGATTCCTTCGCAGAGTCTCACACCTTGTGAAATGACTAATTTAAATGAAGATGCGGGGAGTCACCACGATCGAGAACGTGAACTCCCTGTTATGACTTTGAGACAATACCTACAACCTACTAGGACTAGTCAGCCTTCATGCATGATTTTTTCTGATAATGTAGGATATTTTGACATCAAACCAGGGGTAATTCAATTGCTGCCCAAGTTTCACGGGTTAGAGTCCGAGAGTCCTTATCTTCATTTAAAGGATTTTGAAGAATTGAGCATCACATTCAGGGTGCCGAACGTCACCGAGGATGTCCTCAAGCTGACGTTGTTCCCTTTTTCTCTGAAGGATAAGGCCAAAACATGATTGAACTCCTTGCGGCCTAAATCAATTGGAACCTAGCAAGAGATGAAGAGAGAATTTTTGAAAAAATTCTTTCCCACACAAAGGACCAACTTTCTAAAAAGGCATATCAGCAATTTCCAACAAAAAGATAATGAAACCTTTTATGAATGTTGGAAGAGATTTAAAGACCTCCTTCTCTAATGTCCTCATCACGGGTTCGAAACTTGAAGAACTATTAGCTTTTTCTATGAAGGTTTGTCTCCATAGATGAAATAGTTTGTAGAAACCATGTGCAATGGTATATTTTTAGGAAAGCAACCTGATAAGGCATGGGAATATTTTGATTTACTTGCCGAGACTGCCCAACTTTGGGATAACGGGGATAGAAATAATAAACCTTTGCCCAAGCCTACAAGCTCTGGACATGGGGGCCTTTATAACCTTAGAACTGAGGATAATCTTCATGCTAAAATGGCAGCCCTCATTGGGAAGGTAGAGAAAATTGAACATAGGAAGGTTGAGACTGTCAAGACCATCGAGCTCAGAAACGAATGTTGTGGGATTTGCGACATGTCTGGTCATTCCACCACAGATTGCCCCACCATACCTACATTCAAGGAAGTCTTGCATGATCAGACAAACGCTATGAACTCCTACCATAAGCCTTATAATGATCCATTCTCAGATACCTATAACCTTAGTTGGAAGAATCATCCAAATTTTAGGTGGGAATGATCGTCCTCATCCGTCATACGATCCTGCTCCTCTACTTGCATGTCCTACTTATGCACCAACACCCCCTCAAAAGCCGAGTATCGAGGATATCTTGCAGTCTATACAATCTTTTCTACAAGGTCAAGCCGATATCAATGCTCAAAATACTCGAAATTTTGAGGATATAAGAAATCAATTGTCAATGTTGACTACTATTTTAAGTACTCAGAAGAAGGGTAAGCTTCCAGCTCAACCCCAACCTAACCCACAAGTGCATGGTAGTAATGTTACGGCTCCTAGTTCGCATCCAGAGCATGTGAAGAGCATCATAACTTTGCATCATGGGAAAGTCATTGATCGGACTATCTCGTTGGGACCGCAAGTCGCTTCTAATTCTAATCTGCCTAAGACTGATGAAAAGGACAAAAAAGAAATTGAGGTCCCAACCTCTACAGAGAAAGTCAAATATCCTTATCCCCCACCTTTTCCACAACGGTTAAGACCGTTGCAAAAGCTCGAACCAAATTCTGAAATTCTTGAGCTTTTTAAGCAAGTCAAGATCAACATACCTCTTCTTGATGCAATCAAACAAGTGCCCTCATATGCCAAATTTTTGAAGGACTTGTATACTGTCAAGCATCGATGAAATGTTAAGAAGAAGGCATTCTTGACTGAAAACATGAGTGCTATTTTGCATCACAACATTTCTCCTAAATATAAGGATCCAGATTGCCCAACCATCTCATGCATCATTGGCAACTTTAGGATAGAGCGAGCATTGTTAGATTTAGGGGCGAGTGTAAATTTGTTACCATATTCTGTATATGAGCAACTTGGTTTAAGTGAGTTGAAGCCAACCTCCGTCACTTTGCAATTAGCTGACGGGTCAGTCAAGATTCGGAAAGGAATTATCAAGGATGTGTTGGTCCAAGTAGACAACTTCTACTTTTTTATCGATTTTATCGTATTGGACACACATCCTGCTTCAAACTCATAGTCTCAGATTCCAGTTATTTTAGGACGTCCATTTTTTGCAACTTCTGATGCATTGATTAATTGTAGGAATGGCGTCATGAAGCTTTCCTTTGGTAACATGACCTTGGAACTGAACATCTTTAATGTGTGCAAGCAACCCAATGATTCCGAAGAGAGTAAGGAGGTTGATTAGGTTGAAACCATCGCGGAAGAGTATTTGCAAGCTGCAGCATTTAACGACTCATCTGGCGATCACTTAATTGATTGGTGCTCTAATGACACCGATGGTGATGATTTGTTG
Source organism: Phoenix dactylifera (assembly GCF_051530095.1). Lineage (NCBI taxonomy): Eukaryota > Viridiplantae > Streptophyta > Magnoliopsida > Arecales > Arecaceae > Phoenix > Phoenix dactylifera. Next base: position 30,575,706 of record NC_143193.1, on the reverse strand, counting down.
GTCACACCTAGTGTGGACCGTTCAAATGCCATGATGATCAATGGGTGGAGATCAAAAGTAGAAGAATTTGAGCAGCTGCCACCTCAAGAGGTGAAGATAGTACCATCCCATGAGCAAGCACCTAAGCTCGAGTTGAAACCCTTACCGAAGGAACTCAAGTATGCCTTTCTTAGACCCGAGGATACTTTTTCCGTAATCATCTCGTCTGTGCTTGATCATGCCCAAGAAGAAAAATTACTTGCTGTTCTAAAGAATCATAAAGAAGCACTAAGGTGGTCTATTGCCGACTTAAAGGGGATTAGCCTCTTGATTTGCAAGAATCAGATATATTTGGAGGACAATGCTAAAACCACGAGGCAAATGCAACGCAGGTTGAATCCTACCATGAGAGATGTGGTTAAGACGGAAGTCCTCAAGTTGCTTGATGTGGGTATTATTTACCCAATTTCCAACAGTAAGTGGGTAAGCCCCACTCAAGTCGTGCCTAAGAAGTCGGATTTGACGGTAGTTGAGAACGAACAAGGTGAATTGGTCCCAACTCGTGTCTCGACGGGTTGGCGCATGTGTGTCGACTACCGAAAGCTGAATTTGGTCACAAGGAATGATCACTTCCCTCTACCTTTCCTAGACCAAGTGTTGTAGAGAGTGGCCAGATACGATTTCTATTGTTTTCTCGATGGCTATTCTGAATATTACCAAATCGAGATTTCACCAGAGGATCAAAAGAAGACTACCTTCACTTGTCCTTTTGGCACATTTGCTTTCCGACGGATGCTATTCGGGTTGTGCAATGCACCTGCAACATTCCAAAGATGGATGCTCGGTATCTTTGAAGACATGAACGAGAAATTTTTGGAAGTGTTCATGGATGACTTCTCCATTTTTGGCAACTCATTCGATGATTGCTTGTCACACTTACAAGCGATCTTAGCTCGATGTATGGAGAAGAATTTGATACTGAAGTGGGAGAAATGTTACTTCATGGTACCAAAGGAAATTGTCTTAAGACATATTGTTTCATCGAAGGGCATAGAAGTCGATAGAGCTAAGATCGATTTAATCGCCAAGCTACCTGCACCCAAGACGGTTAGAGATGTTAGATCATTTTTGGATCACGCCGTATTCGATAGGAGGTTCATCAAAGACTTTAGTATCATAGCTAGACCATTGTGCAACCTCCTATCCCTTGATACACCGTTCAATTGGACTCAAACCTGTCAAGATGTGTTCTCGAGTATGCCCTCCGCCTCCTCTTTTTCTTGGGTCTATCACTTCCGCTCACTAATCTCTGTCTTCGACAAGTTGAAATCTATGCTTATCGCCGCACCCATCGTGCAACCACCAGATTTGAGATCATGTGCGACGCTAGCAACTATGCGGTAGGAGCTGTCCTAGGACAGCGTAAAAATAATAAGCCATATGTCATTTACTATGCGAGCAAAATCTTAAACGATGCTCAAATGAATTACACCACTACCGAGAAGGAATTACTTGCAATAGTATTTGCATTAAACAAATTTCGTTCTTAGGCCCTGTTTGAGGGAGCTGTTAGTAGTAGAGCTTTTGGAAGTAGAGCTGTTGGAAGTAGAGCTGTCTGAAGCAGAGAGTTTATAAAAAGCTATTTGCTGTTTGGTAACTATATTTCTAAAGTGCTGTGGCACTTTAACATGTCTTTGGTAAATAAACTGAGAAAGTACTTTTGTATGACAAAATGACCATAAAGGACATTACCAGTATTATACAACAGAGCATAATAAAATATAGTATATATTAATACATAAATATATGATATAGTATAATTAATGTAATGTAATATAATATTATTATAATATAGTACTATAACATTATGTATTATAGAATAATAATTTAATATAATATTAAATTATTTAACATAACATATCAATGTATTATGATATAATGTAATATAATATTATATTTATAGTATAATATAATAATAAATATATAAAATATTATAATTATAGTGTAAATTAATTTTTCATCCTTCTAATGACTATTTATCTCTCTAACAAATTTTCTAGCTAGGTAATAAAATTGGTTAACTAATTACTAATATTTATTTTTATTTATTTATTTATTATTTTATTTCATTGAAATATAGAAGGGACGCCGGCCATAGGTGGTGGCCGGCATGGTGGCTGCCACCGTAGGCAGCCACGAGCTTCCAAAACAAAAAAAAGAAAAAAGAAGAAGGAACAGAGGCGACGGCGTTGAGAGGAAGAAGAAGATAGAGAGGGGGAGGGAGAGGATGGGTGAGAGAGGAAGAGGCGGAATGAGGGTTTTGGAAAAAAAAAGTGTGATTTAAATGAAGATATTTTGGTTCAAAAAACAACTTCCCGACAAAGCTGAAAACAGTGTTTTCGGAAAGCTCCAAATTGGAGCTTCTCTCCAAAAGCTGTTTTTAGCTTTCCGCAAAAGCTGAAACAGCTTTCCGAAAATTTTACCAAACACCATTTTTTATCTAAAAGTACTTTTGGAGGATCAGAAAGTACTTTTGGCCCTCCAAAAGCTCCCCCAAATAGGACCTTATATCCTTGGCGGTCCTATTGTTATCTTCACGGACCATGCAGCACTAAAATATTTGCTGGATAAGAAAGAGGCCAAACCACGCTTAATACGATGGATATTTCTATTCTAAGAATTTGGCATCACTATCAAAGATAAAAAAGGAGTAGAGAATGTGGTCGCTGACCATTTATCATGGCTAGTTTTTCATGATTCGGTGCTACAGTTTTCCATCAAGGACTCATTTTCTGAAGAGCAGTTGTTTGCACTTTCTACTATGCCATGGTACACTGACATATAAATTTTCTTGTTACGAACAGGATTCCGGAGCATTAGGGATCAACAGATAGAAAAAATTTCTTACGCGAAGTGAGGAATTATTACTATGACGAACCTTATTTGTTTAAATATTGCAATGATCAAATCTTTAGATGATGCATACCGAATCATAATATACAAAGCATACTCTCTGCCACACTGATGCTTGTGGTGGACACTTTGCCTCCAAGAAAACCGCTGCAAAGGTCTTGCAATGTGGTTTCTATTGGCCTACTATGTTCAAAGATGCCCACGAGTTCTGCAGGACATGCGATCCATATCAATGTATTGGAAGTCCAACTCCTAGGCAAATGATGCCTCTTCAACCTACTACTGTTATCGATATTTTCAACTATTGGGACATCGATTTCATGGGCCCATTCCCACCGTCTTTTGGATACGAGTACATTTTGGTTGGCATTGATTATGTGTCCAAATGGGTACAAGCCATCGCTTGTAGGACCAATGATCACAAACCTGTCCTAAAGTTTTTGAAAAAAAATATTTTTTCACGATTTGGGATGCCTAAGGTCATAATTAGTGATGGTGGAAAGCACTTTTGTAATAAATTTTTGAAGACCTTATTGAAAAGTATAGTGTCACTCACAGAGTTGCTATCCCGTATCATCCGCAAACTAGTGGCCAAGTAGAGTTAGCCAATAGAGAGATCAAGCGTATTTTAGAGAAAACGGTGAATCCATCATGAAAAAATTGATTCTTGAAACTTTCATATGCATTGTGGGCTTACCGTACAGCATACAAAATCATTCTTGGCATGTCTTCCTACCGGCTAGTCTACGGAAAAGCGTGTCATCTACCTGTAGAAATAGAGCACAAATCATATTAGGCGATTAGAAAATTGAATTTTGAATTGCAAGATGCCGGTCTAGCCAGAAAGTTGCAATTGAACGAGCTCAATGAAATTCGCAGGGATGCCTATGATAATGCTAAAATTTGCAAAGAACGGATAAAGATTTTACATGATAAATCAATTTTGAAAAAGTCTTTCGAACCTTTGCAAAAAGTTCTTGTATACGATTCTCACTTACATCTGTTTTCTGGCAAGTTACGATTAAGATGGACAAGTTCTTTCATTATAAATACTGTTTTTCCACATGGGACAGTTGAGATTGAGAATCCACGGAATGGTAAGATTTTTAAGGTGAATGGACACAGGTTAAAACCTTTTCTTAAGAATTTTGTAGATGAAGAGGATTCCTTTTCCTTGGAGGAGCCTTCTTATGACCGGCCATGACAGCCAAGGTACACGTATATTAGTTAGGATTATTTTTTCTTGTATTTTTCATTTTTTTATTTTGTAGGTCTATCTTTTCTGGTTATCAACAGCTCCAGATAATACTCTACTCCCTAATATTATTTGTCTCTCATATATTGTTTCCTTGTATCCATTATATTAAGGACCATGCAATGTTCAAGTTGGGGGGCTGGAAATACTTCGTATTCCAAAAAAAAAAAATCGATTTATGATATTATCTTTTCGAGCAAATGCACATGTATTTTTATATTAAGTTCATGCAACTGTTAAGGCAAGGAACATGTGTATACTTCGACTGATCATTATTAGATCCCCGCACATGCACTTATGACAATAGGAAGGCCACAGGAGTTCACAATTGTTAACTGCATTAGCAGACTAAGTTCAGTTGCATGGAACAGCAGCCAAGGGCCTAGATTCATCATCCGAGAGGATCCAACGGTCCGTGAGGTTCACAACAGCGTTCTCAGCATCCCACGCATCCATCCGCTTCTTCCGCGCATCCCCGCGTCCATCCTTTCTTTCCATCTTCAGCACCCTCCATGTCCTTCCGTTCCTATTCTTCCGGATCCGCGTCCGTCCGCGTCCTAGCTTCCACCCAGCCATCCACGAAGGCAGAGAAAAACAAGAGAGTATTCTGCGATGCACCCCAAGCAGATCTGCAATCAGATCTCCTAGGCCCCACGTCCCAACTTCTCCTAGCATCCGCATCCGTTCTCTACATCCTAGTGTTTCAGCAGCTTCCGAATTTGCGATCCTCTGCGTCCTTCCATTCCCATCCGTCCGAATGCGATCCTCCGCGTCCAGTCCTCTCGCGATGCATGCCAAAGGCCCCGTATCCTTCCGCAATCAGCTTCCATCCGCAATCTCCCAGTATCCGCGTTTCAGCCAACCAATCCTAGCAATCCATCCTTCTGCATCCTCAACCTTCCGCGATGCATCCCAAGCGTCCGCATCCCAGCCTTCCACACCCAGCTGTCACACATTTCCATCCTTCCATCCCAGCGACCAGGATACTCAGCAGCCAGCACGGAAGGAGCATCCCGTGCGTCCGTTCACTCTCCTCTCCACGTTATCCCATGCAATCAAGAGATCCATCGCGGGATACAGAGCTCGCTATCTATATCATGAGCTCTCCCTCGGCTGGAAAAGGGATCTCTCTTTCGAGAAAAAAAAACAGAGAAAAAAACTCAGAAACAGAGGATGCTCTGCTTCCGAAAGAAAGAAAAAAAAAAGAGGCTGATGTTTGTAATGAGAGGCTGATTTCTTTGGTGAACGGTGATGGATGAACCTTGCTTTATTGTTTCTTTGAAGTAAACTCTGAACTTTTATTCTAAATGATTTATATCTATTGATATTTTCTGAATTCTTGCATATTTATTTTGTAGATAGTTCTTAAATGGTTTGTCTATTGATATATGGATTGCTTTAGTATTTGATTTGTCGTAGACGTAATAAGCACGATGAATGCTTAGATGTTGAGTTCATATATTCATGAAATTTATTCCATAATTAGATCTATTCTACTTTTGAATCTTTAAGTTAAGAACCGTAGAGTTTATTTCTTGGATGCAATATAGTCAAGGGGATTCCAGATCCCTAACCATCTCTATTTCTTGATCTTGTTTAATTACTTATTATTCTCTACTTTCAATTTCTAGAAACTATTTTGAGGATGATAGTGTTATTTTGATGATTAACAAGCATTTAACAAGAGTATGTTATAAGTTAAAACAATACTTCATTTATAAGTCTGTTACTCTCAGTATATTTGTATAAATTGATATAGATACATTTCATTGTTTATTTGAATGAATCTAACCTTGAGATGCAGCAAAGTGTGGATTGAGTCGACCCAAAGGATGATTGGGTCGACCCCGGCACATCAAGAAATCATTTGGCACACTTCTGCAAAAATGGCACAGATGAACAGTGTGTTGGGTCGACCCAAGGAAAGCATGAGTCGACCCAAACATCAAGATCCTCAAACAGAAGACAGAAAATGGTTCTCTGGATTTACTGAGAGGGTCGACCCAAGATATAGTTGAGTCGACCCAAGCTTGAGTCGACCCAAACCCTGAGAGGGTCGACCCAAAGGCAAGACAGAACAGAAGACAGAAAAGGTTCTCTGGAAACCCTGTTAGGGTCGACCCAAGAAGAAGTTGAGTCGACCCAACTGAACCTTGAGTCGACCCAAAGAAAGGTTGGGTCGACCCAAGTGAAGGAAGGCTGAATTTCAAGTTTCTGTGGATTCTGAGAGGGTCGACCCAAGGAATGTTTGAGTCGACCCAAGTGAAAGTTGGGTCGACCCAAGGACAGGTTGAGCCGACCCAAGCACGGGCAGAAGCATAACGGCTAGTTGTGCAGAAGTGCTTTTTGGACTCCCAACGGCTATAAACGGCTAATTTCTTCAATCAAACGGTCAGGAAGGACTATTTGGAGGTTGGAGAAGTATTTAAGAGGGAGTATTCATCAGAGGAAGCAAGCTTTGGAAAATACATCAAGTGCATTCAAGAGAGAACCCTAGCAAGGCAAGCTTCATCCAAGTGCTTCATTCAAAAATCAAAAGAAAGTGGTTGAGCAGATTCAAAGAGTCATCAAGAGCTCCATCCACCCTTGAAGAGTGAAGCATCCTTAACAAAGAAGAGAGAAGTCACATCAAGCGATAAATATTCTCTAAACTCTTTTTTGTAGATTATATTGTTATATTTGCTCATCTAGGAGTTTAAATCTTCTTCCTTTATTTATTAAACTACTTGTAAAGGTTGGTTGGTTAGCCCGCAAAACCAACGGAATAGGTTGATTGGTGAACCCGGAAAACCAATTGTAAAGGTTCGTTGGTGAGCCCGTAAAACCAACATAGGTTGTTGGTAAGCCCGTAAAACCAACGTAGGTTGTTGGTGAACCCGTAAAACCAATTGTATAGGTTCGTTGGTGAGCCCGTAAAACCAACATAGGTTTTTGGTGAACCCGGAAAACCAAAGTGTAAAGGTTTTTGGATTGTGAGCCCGGAAAACAATCCAACTGTAATCCGCGGAATTATAGTGAATTCCCAAGGGGTCGCTTGGGGAGTGGACGTAGATGCTAAGGAGAGCACCGAACCACTATACTTCTTGTTGTTTGTATTGTGATTTGTTTAAGTTCACTAACTCATCATTTATCACAAGTAAGATAGTTAAAATTAAAAGAAACCAATTCACCCCCCCTCTTGGCTTGTCACCTTGGGCAACAAGTGGTATCAGAGCAAGGTGCTCCAATAGTAATTATTGATCTCACAATCAAGAGTTAAAGATCATGACAACCCAAGTGGGATGTTCTATGAGTGAGGGACAATTAATTGATAGACCTCCACTATTTAATGGTATAAACTACACACATTGGAAAGCACGCATGCGCATTTTCATTCAAGCACATGACTACGATTTATGGAGTATCATAGTCAATGGGCTACATACAAATGCTAATCATGATAAGAAAATGGCTCAGCAAAATGCAAAAGCCATGAATATTCTATATTGTGCATTGGATAATAGTGAACTTAATAACATATCTTTTTGCATGACTGCTAAGGAAATATGGAGTATGCTTGAAGTTAAATATGAATGCACTAACATTTCTAGTGAATTTGAAACTAGCTCCGAAGAAGTAGAGCAGCAAACTGAAATTAAAAATCCTTGCTTTATGGCACATGAAGATAAGGTATGTATTGGAACACAAAGTGATTTCTCATTCCAAGATAAAATACATGCTGAAACTCAATCTGATTTTACATTTGATGAACTTCATGATGCTTTTTCTGATCTATACTTAGAATATAAGAAGCTTAGTTTAAAGAATAAAAAGCTAAATCAGAAAAATCTATCTCTTGCTGAAAGCTATGATATAACTCAGAAAAATAATAAATTACTTTCAGAAGACAATGAAAGGCTAACTAAAGAAGTTAACAAATTTAAGCCTATAGTTGAAAAATTTACTATCAGCTCTGAAAAACTGAACTTAATGATAAATAATCAAAGAGCTGAATTTGAAAAGGCTGGATTAGGATATCAATCTTGGTACACACAAAAATTCCTTAATGACATATGTGTTAAATCCTCCACTATCTATCATAAAACGGATTCTAATTTATCTGATGAACCTAATGAACAAAAACAGAAAATTAAAAATCCATCATCTACTTATATTAAATCGATGTTTGTTAAATTTAATAAGAGTATGCAGAAATGCATTCCTTATAATCCTAAAATCTGCAAGCCTATGGACAAAATAGCTATTAAGAAAATATGGGTTCCAAAAGGAACAATAATAGCTAACCTACAAGGACCCAAAAGAGCTTGGGTTCCTAAGTTGAAAATCTGAATATTTTCTATAGGTGTGTCTAGCACTCAAGGCTCCAACAAAAGATGTTAATTTAGACATTGGGTGCTCTAGACATATATTAGAGAATGAAACTTAAAATATACTTAAGAAAAGTAATTGAAATGAAAAGAATAATGAAATTAGTAATCCTTGCATCTCATCATTCTCTTTGCCTTAGTATCTAATTAAAACATAAATTGCAGGTATTAATCAATTTTGTGATATAGGTAATATTTTTAAAAACATAATCAAATCACTTCATTTTATAGTATGCTTTACTTACTGCTGGATAAGTTGCTAAATGATTAATCAATTTATTAAGAATAACTCTATGAATTCTCTATATGCTTGATTGAGAGTTTTTATCAATGGTATTATCTTTTATTGATCATAGACATGAGAATGTATACTTGGTATGACTTTAAATATATGCACTATGAATACCAAGATTAAAGAAACCACTTTTGGCATATAAAATCAATTCATACTAGTATGTACTTAATCTCAAAAGACCTTGTCATTGGCTTACTTAAATTAATTTCTACTAGGTCAAAGTCTGTGCATGTCATCTAAAAAAACAAACTAGAATCATTTCGAAATCTGAAAACATTGTTTCCACCTCTTAGTCTTTGAAAATTCTCCATAAGAACTTATTTGGATCTCTAGGATAGTGAGCCTAGGAGATAAGCTTCTTGACTTTGTAATTATGGATGATTTTTCAAAGCTAACGTTGGTTTTATTCTTGGCACTTAAATTGAAATATTTTCTGCTTTGGCACAAACTTACAAAAGGTTTCAAATGAAAAAGGTTTGCAAACTGTGAAAGTATCATGGCACAGTTTTGAAAACCAATTTGTTAATAAGGTTTGCACAGAAAACGGTATTGAATACAATTGTTTTTGCACCAAGAATACTATTACATATAGGGGTTATAAAAATATAAAAATAGAACATTTGTTGTGTAAGAACAATGCTTTGTGATAGCAGTTGATTAATACTATCATCACAGCTTGTCATATTATAAGATTTCTATTAAATCTATTTTTAAAGAAAACCCCATGTGAACTCATGAAAAACTGAAAATCAAATGGTGCATACCTTCATGTTTTTCAGTTATACATATTATATTCTCAAGAATGAAATATATGCCAAATCTAATAAAACAAGTGTTTCTTTGGATATTACTCTTTAAGCAATGCATATAGAATATTCAATGAAAAGATACTAGTTGTAGAAATATCAATTTATATTATTCTTATTAAAACTAGATCTTTTATTGAGAATATAGTTTATCATTTTGATTCTATGTAACAATCTGAATTTTGATAGAAACAACTGTTTAAGATAATTTGATTAAAACTTAGCTAGCACGTCTTATTGATAGTTATCTTAAGCAAATAGAATCTAAGCTAAATTGATTCTGAAAACAAGAAATTGATTTGACCTTGATGAATCTTCCTATTGCCTCACATGCTTGTTCTTGAACCATCTTGGTTAATGAAACTATCTCTTTAGTTCAAGTGACATGTGCTTGCTTATATTTAGGCAATCTCTTGAGTAAAGTGACTCAACATTCAATTATTGTCATATCTTATGTTGAGTCATCTAGTTAAGAAATATGTTGTATGAATGTTTTGTATCTTGAAGCAACTAATGACTTTCTTTCAAGAAAGAAAAGAAGTTTGTTAATAATGCAGGATCGTTGAGCAAGAAAATGAGAGATTTCAACTTGAAGGACACCTCCACATAAGATACAATAAACATTCATATGCAAACAAGAAAGAGGACCTTCTTCAGCCAAACGTTCACACATAAGAAATCTAGTTTGACTTGAAGAATATAGAATGAATCGGTAATTTTAGGTACCTCTCTCATAAATTAGCTGAGCAAAGTCTATAACTTAAATCTTATTGTGGCATGGTTAAAATCTTTAATTATTAATTTCTTGATATCATGTCTATATATGTATTAATTGACTTATGCTTTTAGAAATTGATTCATGGTTTGCTCAAACTAAAATGTTCCTTTGCCTATATCATAACCATCAAATACACAAGTATATGCTTAAAATGCTGATTTGAATTGACTTGTGAGAAGCTATGAATTCTTGAGCATAATGAAAATGTTGTTTGCATGATATACATCTGTATGATACATAAGATTATTTCTTTATTCTGCTCTTTCATGTAAATTACTTGAGAATAACAAAAAGAGAGAGAGATAAAGAAAAGTAAATGGATCTTATTCAAGAGAAGTAAAATCTAAGTAAAGGCAAATACTTCAATCTTAAGGAAAAGAAAAACAAGCATAATACATTCGGCACATTTGTGAGACTTGTGAAAGAGATAAAATCCGTAATTAATTACAGAAAAAGTTTGAAGTGAACATTTTAACCCTTCTATATTGCTCATCATAGGGATGGTGCCAATGGGGAGGCTAGTGGTAGTACCCGGCACTATTTGACCCAACTATTCGATGTAGGGCATATTAGGGACGGCACACGAGGGAGGCTAGTAGTAGTACCTCGTGCCCCTTCCAACTCCACCGGATAGGGAGCAAATAGAGTATAGAGCATAGAAAAGTAAAACCAAAAGAAATGAAGATTAGAATATTCACTGAGTGGTTAAAGGAAGAAATTCAAAAATGAGGAAATGAATGACAAGATAAATGAAAGTATAAAAAGCTTGTGAAAAGCCAAATGAAGTTTCGATCACTTGAAAACACACCTTAAGGATAAAAGCTTAAACTTAATTTAAAAATGCTTCTATCATTGCATTTTTTGTAACTTTCATTATATACTTCAATGATTGCATCATTTTGGGGAATAACTCAATATGATTTCTAGATGAAAACTACGGTTTAAGAAAAATAGAATTACTTTGGATACTTGGTTGTTGGCTCCGATACGCATCTGAAACATATCATTTTTTATCTTATAAGTGTACTGAAATTGGTCTAAATGATGTGTTTTTCAATGATCTTGATTGCAAATAAATGGTTCTAAACATATGATATTATAGAAGAACAAAAAAAAAGGTTTGAAAGAAAATGCATCTTTTGAGGGGGAGCTTTAAATACTCAATCTCTTTATTGAAAATTATCTTCAAACTCTAAACTCTCAAATGGAATGATTAATTAAGGGAGAGAAAGAAAATTTCAGAGTGAGAGATCATATAGAACTTAATCGTATAAATTCGCATCTAAAGATGAGACAAAGAATACTAAATGTAAAGTGGTATTAAACTTTGTGCTTCATTGAATATCTTTTGAAAGTTGGATTTCTATCTGTATTCATCGGTAAATCATTTATTTCTGAAAATTAATTGAAAAGGATTCCATCTGTCTTAGTTTCGAAAATTTATCTTGGAATCTACTTATGAGTTCTTATTGGCTTGCACTTTAGTATTTCAATCCTGAGCCAATTCATTTTAATTGATTTTGATGCTATGATCTTTAAAGGAGTAAAAGAAAGTCTTTAAGAAAGCTCTAAAAGAACTTTCAAAGCCTTGAATTTTATGTATCCTACACTGCATAAATTCATGTTTTGGTATCTATGCCCCAATACTTTTATATCATGAAAGAACTTTGAAGTCATTAAGAATTAAGGATTCAACATAATCTTATGTTTTTCGAGTATATAAGGTTTGATCTTTATTTGCTCTTATACTATACTCTGAAAATTAATTAGATTGCTCTCATCTTGCTATATACTTAATATATATATATATATATAAAGGTGTTGAATTTTCATTCGTGCCTTCTTTGAATATTATTCTTGATACTTCTTGAAATAACTTGAAAAAGATTCCATCTACACTTGATTTGAAAAATATCTTTGGAATCTACAGTTAGAGATCTCTTTTGGCTTACATCCTAAATATCTCATTCCTAAAGCCAAACACATAGAAATAAGATATCATTTTATTAAGGATCATGTGCAAAATGGAAACATATGTATTGAGCATATATGCACTGAAAAATAATTAGCCGACATATTCACAAAACCCTTGAGTGAAGATAGATTCTGCACGCTAAGGAGGGAATTAGGCATATGTGATCCTTTTTATTGAAGAGATATAAAAGGGAGCAAGCAGTCTCATGATACATTCCTCCCATTTCTAAAAACCCATGAAACATGAGTCAAACTTGTAATCTATAGATTCCTTACTCATGTATCATTGTCCCAGAAAGAATTTGTAAGGATTGGAAGCAAGAAAAATTTTTTTTTAGAAGCGAAAAGGAAGAGAAAGAAAAAATTTCTGAACTTGGGTCGACCCAACCCAGAATAGGGTCGACCCAACGTTGAGTCGACCCAAGAAAATTCTTGAGTCGACCCAACGTTGGGACCCCACTGTTAAAAGGGGGACCCGTGAGCTATCTAGGGCACTGTTTACCCTTTGTCCTCTTCCGAAAACCCTATTTCCCACTCTCAAATCTTCTCCAATCATCTCCAAACAGTAGATTACTTCAATATTTTGGAGAAATGGAACCCAAGAGAGCCGTAGCCAAGCGATCCGGGAGAGTCTCACGATCTTGTTTAGAGCCTAGGATATGTATCTAGTTCTCATATGTATTTTGTGTTGATCATATATTTTGAACCTTGATTGAGGAACATTGTATTTGCTTTTGTTTTTGGCATGATTGTACTAAAATGTTCCTATTTTGATCAATGAAGTTTGAATGTTTGTTATTTATTGTGTCTTTTCCCATGTACCTATTTGATGATAACAAAAAGGGGGAGAAGTAAAGAAAGAATAATAGGGGAGAAGTAAAGATAGAGTAAATAGAGTAACAAAAAGGGAAAGAAGTAAAGAAAGAGTAATAGAGGAGAAGTAAAGATAGAGTAATAAGAGGAGAAGTAAAGAAAGAGAAATAATTTGTAAAACAAATTGAAAATCATATAGGAAAGCATATACATCCAAGGGGGAGCAATTTGCAACAATGAAAATGATCAAGTCAAAAATTTATATCAAATTTCAGAATTTGGCACATATAATTTCAGAATTTGGCACGCACCTTTCACACCTCGATACATAACCTGAAACTCATGTTTTATCTCAAATTTTTGGAGTTTCATCTTTAATGAATTATAAATGAAAGGGGGAGTAATTCAAAAAGTCAAATTGGCAACATTTGAATGATATAGGGGGAGACTTCACTCTTATATATGAAAAGCTGAAATTCAGCAAGTTAAGCCCTTTCAAAAACTGATTTTAAAGACAAGTATCAATAGGCTCATACTCTTTATTTTGTAATCATCAAAAAGGGGGAGATTGAGGATGATAGTGTTATTTTGATGATTAACAAGCATTTAACAAGAGTATGTTATAAGTTAAAACGATACTTCATTTATAAGTCTGTTACTCTCAGTATATTTGTATAAATTGATATAGATACATTTCATTGTTTATTTGAATGAATCTAACCTTGAGATGCAGCAAAGTGTGGATTGAGTCGACCCAAAGGATGATTGGGTCGACCCCGGCACATCAAGAAATCATTTGGCACACTTCTGCAAAAATGGCATAGATGAACAGTGTGTTAGGTCGACCCAAGGAAAGCATGAGTCGACCCAAACATCAAGATCCTCAAACAGAAGACAGAAAATGGTTCTCTGAATTTACTGAGAGGGTCGACCCAAGATATAGTTGAGTCGACCCAAGCTTGAGTCGACCCAAACCCTGAGAGGGTCGACCCAAAGGCAAGACAGAACAGAAGACAGAAAAGGTTCTCTGGAAACCCTGTTAGGGTCGACCCAAGAAGAAGTTGAGTCGACCCAACTGAACCTTGAGTCGACCCAAAGAAAGGTTGGGTCGACCCAAGTGAAGGAAGGCTGAATTTCAAGTTTCTGTGGATTCTGAGAGGGTCGACCCAAGGAATGTTTGAGTCGACCCAAGTGAAAGTTGGATCGACCCAAGGACAGGTTGAGCCGACCCAAGCACGGGCAGAAGCATAACGGCTAGTTGTGCAGAAGTGCTTTTTGGACTCCCAACGGCTATAAACGGCTAGTTTCTTCAATCCAACGGTCAGGAAGGACTATTTGGAGGTTGGAGAAGTATTTAAGAGGGAGTATTCATCAGAGGAAGCAAGCTTTGGAAAATACATCAAGTGCATTCAAGAGAGAACCCTAGCAAGGCAAGCTTCATCCAAGTGCTTCATTCAAGAATCAAAAGAAAGTGGTTGAGCAGATTCAAAGAGTCATCAAGAGCTCCATCCACCCTTGAAGAGTGAAGCATCCTTGACAAAGAAGAGAGAAGTCACATCAAGCGATAAATATTCTCTAAACTCTTCTTTGTAGATTATATTGTTATATTTGCTCATCTAGGAGTTTAAATCTTCTTCCTTTGTTTATTAAACTACTTGTAAAGGTTGGGTGGTTAGCCCGCAAAACCAACGGAATAGGTTGATTGGTGAACCCGGAAAACCAATTGTAAAGGTTCGTTGGTGAGCCCGTAAAACCAACATAGATTTTTGGTAAGCCCGTAAAACCAACATAGGTTGTTGGTGAACCCGTAAAACCAATTGTATAGGTTCGTTGGTGAGCCCGTAAAACCAACATAGGTTTTTGGTGAACCCGGAAAACCAAAGTGTAAAGGTTTTTGGATTATGAGCCCGGAAAACAATCCAACTGTAATCCGCGGGATTATAGTGAATTCCCAAGGGATCGCTTGGGGAGTGGACGTAGGTGCTAAGGAAAGCACCGAACCACTATACTTCTTGTTGTTTGTATTGTGATTTGTTTAAGTTCACTAACTCATCATTTATCACAAGTAAGATAGTTAAAATTAAAAGAAACCAATTCACCCCCCCTCTTGGCTTGTCACCTTGGGCAACATATTTCAAATCACATCTGAAATTACGCTAATAACATAGTCTGCTCCCTGAGGAATCGACCTCGGACTTTCGAGTTTTACTACTTATGCAATTCTCCTGCACTTGGGAAAGCAATTTTGCGAACGCATCAGTACCGACACTCGGTATACCAAATCGGCCTCTGTATCGAGCATACCGACACAATAACAGGGTGGCACCGGTATGGGTCCTGGTACCAAGACGGCCTACCTTGTTTGAAAGAATGCCATCAAGAGTATTCTAAAATTTAACTTGTACCATCATGTACTTAAAAAATTTCAAACTTGTAGCTTATATGAACAGCCCATGAACCATGCTTTTTCTATACCAACCTGTATCGGTTGATATTGGACGTACGATATTGTACCATAGGGAACATGGTATCAGGACTCGATATGATACTATATCAAGACATGGTATGGTTGGTATGCCGACATATCACCGCCTTAGCACCTGTACCATGCGTCAACATAAGGGCATACCGTGCCATGCCATACGTGACCAATGTTAATACTACAGGCTTGATACTGAGATGTAAAACCATCCTTCCGCGTCCTCAGCCTTCTGCGATGCATCTTAAGCATCCGTGTCCCAGCCTTCCGCATCCAGCTATCACGCGTTTCCATCCTTCCATCCTAGCATCTGGGATACTCAGCAGCCAGCACGGAAGGAGCATCCCGTGCGTCCGTTCACTCTCCTCTCCACGTTATCCCATGCAATCAAGAGATCCATCCTGGGATATAGAGCTCGCTATCTATATCAGGAGCTCTCTCTCGGCTAGAAGGGGGATCTCTCTTTCGAAAAAAAAAGAGGAAAAAACTCGGAAACAGAGGATGCTCTGCTTCCGAAAAAAAGAAAAAAAGAGAGGCTGATGTTTGTAATAAAAGGCTGATTTCTTTGGTGAAGGGTGATGAATGAACCTTGCTTTATTGCTTCTTTGAAGTAAACTCAGAACTTTTATTCTAAATGATTTATATCTGTTGATATTTTCTGGATTCTTGCATATTTATTTTGTAGATAGTTTTTAAATGGTTTATGTCTATTAATATATGGATTGCTTTAGTATTTGATTTGTCGTAGACGTAATAAGCATGATGAATGCTTAGAAGTTGAGTTCATGTATTCATGAAATTTATTCCATAATTAGATCTATTCTACTTTTGAATCTTTAAGTCAAGAACCGTAGAGTTTATTTCTTGGATGCAATATAGTCAAGGGGATTCCGGATCCCTAACCATCTCCATTTATTGATCTTTATTTAATTACTTATTATTCTCTACTTTCAATTTCTAGAAACCATTTCAAATCACATCTGAAATTACGCTAATAACATAGTCCGCTCCCTGAGGAATCGACCTCGGACTTTCGAGTTTTACTACTTATGCAATTCTCCTGCACTTGGGAGAGCAATTTTGCGAACGCATCAGTACCGACACTCGGTATACCAAATCGGCCTCTGTATCGAGCATACCGACACAATAACAGAGTGGCACCGGTATGGGTCCTGGTACCGAGACGGCCTACCTTGTTTGAAAGAATGCCATCAAAAGTATTCTAAAATTTAACTTGTACCATCATGTACTTAAAAAATTCCAAACTTGTAGCCTACATGAACAGCCCATGAACCATTCTTTTTCTATACCGACATGTATCAGTTGATACTGGACATACGATATTGTACCATAGGAAATATGGTATCAAGACTTGATATAATACTATATCAAGACATGGTATGGTTGCTATGCCAACATATCACCGCCTTAGCACTTGTACCATGTGTCAACATAGGGGCATACCGTGCCATGCCATATGTCACCAGTGTTAATACTACAGGCTTGATACCGAGATGTAAAACCTTGCCATAAACAGCCTATTTGTGTATCACACTAGTAACCACTACTAGAGGCAACCAAGTCATGTTCTTTGTGCAGTCCAAGTCCATAAGGAAATAGAGCACATTGCAGGCTTGATACCAAGATGTAACACCTTGCCATAAACAGCCTATTTGTGTATCACACTAGTAACCACTACTAGAGGCAACCAAGTCATGTTCTTTGTGCAGTCCAAGTCCATAACAAAAATAGAGCACATTACAGCCTTTTGTTTCAAGTTTATGTCGTGCATTTAGAGATCCAAACTTGTAGAATATGTTGCCAAACATATACAGTTCTGTAACCAGAAGTCTCCATATGGCTTTTAAAACAGCCCTTCATTTACATACTAAAAGCATCCAATATGCAATCTATATCTATCAAAAGATAGCCTATATAGGTATCGCCCAATGTAAACTTTTATGATGTTGAAATGCGTCAAGCATTAAATTATTCATGGCCTAAACCCAAAAATAGTCTCATATATATTTCTTCAATTTGTTCAAAATGTGCTACATATGCAGCCAAAACCCAATTATTAAATGGACCTACAAATAACCTGATCTTAACTCAATTAGCATAATTTCGACACAGCCCAAAAATGAGAAGATGTGAACAATCGGTCCAAATCTATGTTACATGGACTCCAATTGATGTGATGGGTGTGGGTATAAGTTTGAGTCTCAATATCCAAAGCTTTCTTCTTATGGAGCCTTGTCCATGCGTCACACCAATGTCTAGGTTTAAGTCTTGGGTGTGGAGACTTTAGGCTAAATCCAAGGGCTTGGGCAAATTAGGTCCAAATCACATCATTCCGTGTGGTTTAGCAAAGATGCCTAATCAAGAACATACGCCCAGTTGGTTTCAAATGCCAAGGCAGAAAACTGGACCATGACCATGTCCTTACAGATGGTCTAAAGCCCAAGCCATCAAGTCAAGAAGGGTGCATAGCCATATCCTTTGGGATTGCCTAGCCTGAAAGATTCAAATTCCATGAGTGGTTCTATGACCATATCCCTCTGGATGGCCTAGCTCAAAAGGAACAAATTTCAAAAATGGATTCATGGACATATCCTTTGGGGTGACCTAGGCTCAAAGCTATAAATTTCAAGAATAAGCCCATGGTTATAACCCTCAGGTTAACCAAGCCCAGAATTTTTAAATTTCAAAATTGAATCCATAGCTATATGTCTCGAAATAGTTTATTCCAGGAATTTCAAAGTGCAAGAATGAATTACTGGCATTAGGAAGCATGAGTGCATAACCATGTTCTTCAAAGTGGTTTGAGACCAAGAAATCAAGTCAGGAAGAAAGGGTGCCATAATCCAACAAATAACTGGAAACAAGTACATAAATCTGTGTGTGTAACCAATGAAAATGAACCAATCTGTGAAATATGCTAACTGCTATCAAGCATCATTTTAGGTGACATGTTTGAAGACTATAAGACTTTTCTAACCAGACTTTGAGTTTCAGTGATGTTTAGGTACAATAGGATTTACGAAACCTTGAGATTGGAGAAATACCTCAACATTTGGAAGTTAAAATTTTGACTCAGACAAAAATTGGGCTTTTCAACTAACATTCATAAACTAATTTTTTATTCTCGCGCAATTGGAATTTTAAAGTATTTTTAATGAATCCAAATAGTAGGGTACTTCCTCATTTACATGTAAATTTACTTACACAATATTACATGTAAATAAGTCTCTGTTTGCCCATCCTTGTCATAATCTACCTGCTGAGTCACCTTCTCTTTGGACTCTTGACCAACAAACCTAAGCAAGTGCTCCACCTTGTGGGCCCGACTTGTGACAGACATACCAAGGAGGTAGGGGAACTAACCTCGTGAAGTGGACCACATCTATTTCTGAACCACCTCTCCTTGCCTATAAATGGAGGCAAGGAGGGCAAGTCACGGGAAGGGAGGAAGGGTGGCTTCGTCAAGAGGAAGGAAAGAAGAAGAAGAAAATATTGTTGACGACGATGATGATAAAGAGAAGCTTCAGTTGTTTTTTCAAGCTTGAGTTGCTTGTTTCAATTTCTTCATTAGGTAAGTAACTCCCTCCTTGCCATTAATTAAGTTTTGATTGATTTATTTTATTGCTTTCATATAAGTACTTCTATCAACCATATTGAATTTAAGTATTATGTATTTCTACCTTGAACTCAATTCACAAACCAAGCTATAGTTTTGTAACTCTAAAGCACCCTGATTAATTTCCATAGCTTAGGATTTCCTTTGAAATTTCCAAGTCGGGTATCTGTCCGAAATTTCAGTTGTTTCAAGTAATTTTAGCCTCAAAACTATTTACAAACCTAATGTTCCTATTAAAATTTTGGACTTCCAATCAGCTTTGGTTTTAAAGCTGTTTCAAAATTGAAATCTAGCACTTGTTCCAAAATTCAAACACTTTTGACTGCTCCTTTCTTTGACAATTTGGTACCATGTTAATTGGAAGTTTATAAGAGAATTTGAATTGGTATTTTAGAATTTGAACATATGTGTTATGCCTTGAATTTCAGCCTGTTTCTGAACATCAACATCAATTTGTTTCCATTGAAACATATTATAAGTGTTTTTGAGAAACTTGGGATGTTTGGTAAACAAAAAATAAAATAAAAGTGAAAGACTTTTGTAGGCCCCTAGTCAGGTGGTATATCGGCCTCATTTGAAAGACTTTTGGACCGCCAACAAGGTGGTGCATGTGGCCTCATTCGAATTACCATGGGAATTTTTTTTGGACACCTAGTCACTAGGTGGTATTTTGGCCCCATATAGATTATCAATGAGACTTTCTTTGGGCCCCTAGTCGCGAAGTGGTATTTCTATCTCACTTGAATTATCGATAAGGTTATATGGACCCTTGGTCAAGCAGTATATATGGATCTCGAGGATTTATGCTCTCACTCGCATCAACAAGAAGGATTTTATGTGGCCTCATCCGGTTTACCGGTTCATTGGTGAGGATTATGTGGCCTCATCCAGTTTAATGGGAAGAATTTAATGTCATCTCATCTGCAGCAAGGATTTATGGGGCATCGATAAGTTGAACTTTGTAAGAAAATATGGAGAAAGTGGGCCCAGACACAACAATAGGGTTGCTCCATTATGACCTAAGTGTCACAGGTTCTGATGCAGGAGCAAATGGCAATGAAATTGAGCTGAGCAACACGATTGAACCCGACCCGAGTCTAGCCAAAAAAGACGAGGTGTTGTTCGTTCTGAATTTACTTGCATACGCACACGTTCCTATGTTCGGTAATAATCAGATTAGTTGCACTCTCCTAACTTGGCTTGGGGAGTTGGAGCATTAATGAGGACCTTGGAAAAGAAGACATGCATGCACAAGCAGCCGGGGGGTGTATTGCTGAATTTTGCTGCCTTGGAAGTTGATGCATTAAATGCTCTTGTTTGCTGAGCATAGTTTTGAATTCCCTTGCATTTCCTAGGCCATTTATGTATAATCCCGTTGTTTTTGAGGCTCCTCTATATATGGAGGCCTAATCTTTGTATTTTGGGCAGATTTGAATGATTTTAAGCAACCCCTTGTGGTACTTTTCAGAAAACTGAGTTTTCTACCCAAAATCTTGTTTTCTTTATCAAGTTTAGGCTTGTGGTGAGGCAAGTGAGCCCTTTATCCTTGAGTTGGTGGCGTAGCCTTTATGCTCTTGGTGGTGAGCTCTATTTATCCTTCTTCTCAGATTCTTCTTGTTACGAGCTGAAGTGTTGAGCATTACGCATCAGATTGGTATCAGAGCCAGGTTGTTTTCAGTTCGTTTCCTTTGCATTTCTTTATCTATTTACCCAGAAAAACGTTCCCTCTAAGTCCACAAAGAACCTCCAGCCCCAAAACACATTATTCAGTCCACAAAAGAACCCAGCAATGGAAGAAGTTCCAAGAGGATTGACTCTTGAACAAGCTCACAATGAGCGGAGAGATCGACAAATTGTTACGCTCCAGCAGCAAATGGGAGAAATCCTTACCCTTTTAAGGGGTGGGAATGGTAGAGGAAGTGATGGGAGTAGTGATTCTGACCATAGCAGCCCAAGGCGTGGGAGAAGAAACCATGTACGTGACGATTTCTGAGATGTGAAGGTTGAACCACCTGAGTTCGATGGAAGCTTGAACCCGGAAGATTATCTTGAATGGGTGCAATCCATCAAGAGAGTCTTGGAAGCTAAGGGATATTCCAATGAGAAGAGCTTCAAGATGGCTGTACTTAAGCTCAAGAAGTATGCATCCCTTTGGTATGAGCACATGAAGCACCAAAGAATGCAAGAAGGCAAAAGGAGTATTCGCTCATGGGCTAAGCTGCAGAAGCTCATGGACAAGCGTTTTCTTCCATCCACTTACAAGCAAGAGTTGTACCTTCAAATGACACATTTGAAGCAAGGAGTTCTCAGCATGGCGGAGTACACACGGGAGTTTGAACAACTCAAGCTGCGTACGGGAGTGAATGAGGAGCCCGAGCAAACCATTGCTAGGTACATTGGTGGTATGAACTCCATCTATGCTGAAAAGGTGGATTTACAGCCTTATTGGTCATTTGATGATGTTGTCAAGATTGCCCTAAAGGTGGAAAAACAGTTTTCAAGTAAGAAATCCATCTCTAAACCGTTTAGAGCAAGTTCATCTTCAGTTTCTGAGCAGCAACCAAGATATGATAAGGAGAAAAACAAAGCCAAAGAAGCTGCTCAAGAGGTTCCCAAGAAGTTTGATGGCAAGAAGTGCTTTAAATGTCATGGTTTTGGTCATTTTCAAGCTGAATGTCCAAACAAAAGAGTCATGACCTTGAGGGAGGTAGACGAGATTAATCACGAGATAGATAATGATGGTGATGATGAAGGAGATGAAGAGGAAGAAACCCTTGTAGCTGCTGATCATGGTGAATCCTTAATGATTAAGAGTGTTCTTCATGTTCTTGAATCACCCAAGGAGAACAAGGAGCAACGTGAGCAGATCTTTCACACTCGTTGCACCATCAAGGGCAAGGTGTGTGATTTGATTATAGACAGTGGGAGTTGCACCAACGTAGCTTCAACATTAATGGTTGGCAAACTTGAGCTTCCTACGCTTGAACACCCACATCCTTACAAGCTCCAATGGCTGAACAAAGGCAATGAAGTTTCGGTAACAAAACAGGCCCTTATCTCTTTTTCCATTGGTAATATTTATCATGATGAGATCCTATGTGATGTTATACCTATGGATGCTTGTCATTTGCTACTAGGGAGGCCATGGCAGTTTGATAAACGAGTTTTACATAATGGTCACCAAAACACTTATTCTCTCATTACCAATCACAAGAAAATCACCTTTACCCCATTGCCCCCACCAAAACACAAAACCCAGCCTGGGAAGGGAAACACAAGAGAGAAGGAGCTATTCTTGAGTGAAACACGGGTTGAGAGAAAAATTCAGAGAGGGAGACCCTTTTTCGTCTTGCTTGTTGTTGAGCAAACTACAAGCAAGGAGGAGATGACCTTAAATCCCATGGTACAACCCTTACTAACTCGTTTTGGAGATGTTTTTCCTAATGATTTGCCCACAGGTTTACCTCCAATTCGTGGTATTGAGCACCATATTGACTTGATTCCGGGAGCTATGTTGCCTAACAAGGCTGCCTATAGGTGTAGCCCACAAGAAACAAAGGAGATGCAAAGACAAGTTGATGAGTTGATTACCAAAGGCTATGTCTGAGAGAGCATGAGTCCTTGTTCAGTTCCAGCTTTGCTTGTTCCTAAGAAGGATGGCACTATGAGAATATGTGTAGACAGCCGTGCTATCAACAACATTACCGTCAAATATAGGTACCCCATTCCTAGACTTGACGATATGTTGGACGAGCTTCATGGTGCACAAGTCTTTTCCAAGGTTGATTTGCGAAGTGGCTATCACCAAATCAGAATCCGAGATGGAGATGAGTGGAAAACAGCATTCAAGACTAAAGGAGGCCTCTATGAGTGGATGGTGATGCCATTTGGGTTATCAAATGCTCCAAGTACCTTCATGAGGCTAATGAATGAGGTGCTAAGGTCCTTCATTGGAAAGTTCGTGGTGGTGTATTTTGATGATATCCTCATCTATTCAAAGAATGAGAAGGAGCACTTGGAGCATCTTGAACAAGTGTTTTCAGTTCTGCGCAAGCAACATCTTTATGCAAAGATGGAGAAGTGTGAGTTCTTTTCATCAAGCATTGTGTTCCTTGGCTATGTCGTGTCCAAGGATGGAATTTCAGTTGATCAGTCCAAGGTGGAGGCTATTCGCACATGGCCAACTCCTAAGTCCATTTCTGATGTGAGAAGCTTCCATGGGTTAGCCTCTTTCTACCGAAGGTTTATTCACAATTTCAGCTCACATATGGCCCCTATTACTGAGTGCTTGAAGAATGGTTCATTTGCATGGACTCAATCTGCCCAACGAGCTTTTGAGGCTATCAAACAAAAGCTTTGCACCGCACCTATTCTTGCCTTGCCAGATTTTGATCAAGTCTTCAAAGTTGAGTGTGATGCAAGTGGAGTTGGAATTGGAGCTATTCTTGTTCAAAATAAGCGTCCCATTGCTTATTTCAGTGAGAAACTCAATGGAGCAAGGCTCAATTACAGCACCTACGACAAGGAGTTCTATGCTATTGTTCGTGCTCTTGATCATTGGAGTCACTATTTGAAGCCTAAGCAGTTTGTGCTACATTCTGATCATGAGGCATTGAAGTACATCAATGGTCAGCACAAGTTGAGTTCACGGCATGCTAAATGGGTGGAGTTCCTCCAATCTTTCTCCTTTGTGTCCAAACACAAGGCGGGAAAATGCAATGTTGTAGCTGATGCTCTTTCAAGGAGATACTCATTGCTTGCTGTTCTTGAGGCAAAGGTGCTGGGATTTAGCTTCATCAAGGAGTTGTACTATGAGGATACTGATTTCTCTCCATACTTTGGTAGGGAGGACAACACCTTACCGAGTTCTTACAACATTCAAGAAGGTTTTCTTTTCAAGGGAAACAAGCTGTGTATTCCCAAGGGTTCAATTAGAGATCTTCTTATTCGGGAAGCTCATGGAGGAGGTTTAGCTGGTCATTTTGGTATCAACAAGACGTTGAAAATCTTATCTGAGCATTTCTATTGGCCACGCATGAATGGTGATGTTCAAGCCATTATCTCTAGGTGTGCTACCTGTCATCGTGCCAAATCTCAGTTTCATCACGGCATGTACACTCCTCTCCCTGTTCCAAGCCGTCCATGGGAGGATGTTAGCATGGATTTCATTGTGGCTCTTCCAAGAACACAGCGAGGCAAATATACAATCATGGTTGTTGTTGATCGCTTTTCAAAAATGGCACACTGTATTCCATGCCACAAGACCGATGATGCATCTCACATTGCTGAACTCTATTTCAAGGAGATCATTCGTCTTCATGGAGTTCCAAAGACCATTGTTTCAGATCGGGATACTAAGTTCGTGAGCTATTTTTGGAAGACATTGTGGAGAATGCTTGGTACTCGCCTCCTATTCAGCACTTCCTATCATCCGCAAACGGATGGTCAAACTAAGGTTAGCAATCGTACTCTCACCACCCTTCTTCGTACCTTGATCAAGAAGTCTCTCAAGGAGTGGGATTTGAAGTTAGCTCACGCTGAGTTTGCATACAACCGATCACCATGCTATTCAACAGGGAAGACTCCATTTGAGGTGAACTATGGGCTGAATCCTCTCTCCCCCATTGATCTTATTCCTCTGCCAATACAGTCCCGTGTTAGCTTTGAAGCTGAGGAACGAGCTAAGGAAATGAAGAAGTTACATGAGCAGGTTCGAGCCAAAATTGAGAAGGTGAATGAGATATACAAGCAACGGGCTAACAAACATCGTAAGAAGACCATTTTCAAGCCCGGTGATCTGGTTTGGCTCCACTTTCGCAAGGAAAGATTTCCCTCCAAAAGGAAAAGCAAGCTCATGCCCCCTTCAGAAGGACCATTCAAAGTCCTCGAACGCATTGGTGATAATGCTTA
The DNA here is from genome assembly GCF_051530095.1 of Phoenix dactylifera. Taxonomy (NCBI): domain Eukaryota; kingdom Viridiplantae; phylum Streptophyta; class Magnoliopsida; order Arecales; family Arecaceae; genus Phoenix; species Phoenix dactylifera. Next base: position 30,550,500 of record NC_143193.1, on the reverse strand, counting down.
CAAGTTGGAAATCCCCGGAGAGATGTCCGTTTCAGCAACTTTCAACGTTGGTGATCTTTCACCATACTTGGAGGATGAATTCCTTGAGGATTTGAGGGCAAATCCAAAAGAACCCCGGGAGGTTGATGCAGGAGCAAATGGCAATGAAATTGAGCTGAGCAACATGATTGAACCCAACCCGAGTCTAGCCAAAAAAAACGAGGTGTTGTTCGTTCTGAATTTACTTGCATACGCACACGTTCCTATGTTCGGTAATAATCAGATTAGTTGCACTCTCCTAACTTGGCTTGGGGAGTTGGAGCATTAATGAGGACCTTGGAAAAGAAGACATGCATGCCCAAGCAGCCGGGGGGTGTATTGCTGAATTTTGCTGCCTTGGAAGTTGATGCATTAAATGCTCTTGTTTGCTGAGCATAATTTTGAATTCCCTTGCATTTCCTAGGCCATTTATGTATAATCCCGTTGTTTTTGAGGCTCCTCTATATATGGAGGCCTAATCTTTGTATTTTGGGCAGATTTGAATGATTTTAAGCAACCCCTTGTGGTACTTTTCAGAAAACTGAGTTTTCTACCCAAAATCTTGTTTTCTTTATCAAGTTTAGGCTTGTGGTGAGGCAAGTGAGCCCTTTATCCTTGAGTTGGTGGCGTAGCCTTTATGCTCTTGGTGGTGAGCTCTATTTATCCTTCTTCTTCTTCTTAGATTCTTCTTGTTACGGCTGAAGTGTTGAGCATTACGCATCAGGTTCAAAATACAAAAACAGCCTCCTACAAGTAGCGGTAAGGCTACATACATCTGAGCCTGCCCAAATCCTAAAATTAGGGTTGGAAAAGGGCCGGATTAGGCTAGGCTACGCCCTTACCCAAGCCTTGACTGAGTTGTTTACTCGGGCTTCCGACCAGGCTTGGGCTTGAAAATTTTAAAAAATCAAGGGCCAAACCCGACCCGAAGGCCCATGGGCCATGCCACAAGAACCCCATCATTTATGTTTTCTGAAAAATAAAAAAATCACAACCACTCAATCGCGATCAAACAGTCGTAATTGCATACAATGGTCATAGGAATCGAGGACCCAGCCCTTGCAGTGGTCAATAGTGAGGACAAAGAAGGCGACGACGTAGAGCATTGATAATTTGATCATGTGCGCTACTTTAAAATCATTTATTTTCCTACAGACCCTTAAGTTCACGATAAGAGTTTACTAAGCTTCATAGCTCACTTTATTTATTATGCAATTTTTTAAAGTGGTTGGTGAAAGCTCTAGGATACTTATTTGACAAATGGATTTGATATTTTGGAAATTGACATTTTGATCTAATGATCATTGAAGTGATGTTGGCAATGTCTACGCTAGTACCTTTGATGGTATTATATTATGTATGACAAGTTGTAATGCTTAAGGTTGTAAATAGATTTTTGATAGACATTATGGGCATAGTATGTTTTTAGTTACTTTCTTTGATCATATGGATTTTATTAAGGATATTAAATGTTTATGATATTTAGACCAATTTTCATTGAAGTTGATTAAGTTTGAATTTTAGGTTTTTCAAGAAAAGTTTAAAACCTTCAGGATATAAATATTACCAAGGTCCGCCGTACCGGTACCGGTCGGCGTACCGGTGGCCGGCCGGACCGGTACGGTACCGGTCCGGTCCGGTACATACCAGCCGGTACCGGTGGTTTCAAAAACCACAGCGCGAGGCGCTGTGGTTCTTTAAAAAAAAAAAATCGTACCGGTGCAAACCGGCCGGTACGGGCTCCGAGCCGGCCGGTTCGGCTAAAAAACCGGAAAATACCGATTTTTTAGTGGTTTCGGTACCGGTCTAGGACCGGACCGGTACGGCATTCCATGAATATTACCTTCAAGAATGGCTTCTCTCTTATGACAAAGATAGACCTTGATGTTTCTAAACTAGATAAGTTCAAATAAAAACTCTAAGTCTCAAAATTAGACAAAGGCAAAAGGTTAAACAAGACACCTGCATCTCTAACTTAGACAAGGGGAAGTCAAGAAAAAACTCTTTGAGCATCCAAATTGGATGGGTTCAGGAAAGACCTCTGCTTATCTAAATTAGTCAAAGACATGATTAATAAAAGCCTCTACATTTCTAAACTAGGCAAGGGCAAAATCTAGACAGACCTCTTTATCTAAACTAGATAAGTTCATGAAATACCTCTTAGTATCTAAATTGGTTAAAGGTAAAATTGAGATAAGACCTCCAAGTCTGTAATCGGACAAGATAGACCTCCTAAACTCCAACCAGGGTAAATTCCGAAACAAACCTCCAAGTTCCTAAATAAGGCAACTTCAATAAATATTAAAACTTCGTCTTTACACTAAATTCCTATTTCTAGTATCATATTTTTGACCCTTAACCAATATAGTTCTCTTTCTTTCTTGTTGTACCCTACAATCTACCCCTGGCTCCATGTAAAATTGATGGAATTGCAATAAAATTACATAATATTATCCTTTCAATTTTCTTTAGCATTTTCTTAAGGTCTCTAAATCAAAGGTGCCCTGGTACCAATAGACTCCTGAGCAAGGTTCGCAGAATGTTCACGAGCAGTCTTGAGTGCTCAAGTGATCGCAAGCCCGACTGAGGGGGGAGTTTAATTGAGCCAGGTGAGGGGATTGAACCAAGTTAATTGAGCTGGAGATCCTTCTAACCAAGGAGTTAGGTTCGGCATCTATTTAGAACCGACAGGGAGAGCCACCCCGGTTCACTACCAATTCGTACGGCCAACCATGCTCTTGAGCCTATTGGAAGCCATGAGCTACATTATCCAAAACGCCCACATTATCAAAAGAGAAAAACTCCCCTAGGGTGGACTTGACAAGATTAATCCACAAAATTAATTGTGCATCTCTTTTCTCTCTAGAGACATTCAAACCCATCTTTGGAATAAATGCATGATTGCATAATTCTAGCACATGAGGTGAGACTCAAAACCCACAATCACCTGATTGGAAGTCAGAATGGGCTACAAGCTAGTTTGATGTGATAGTGAGATAACAAATTCTTGTGGGACTGTAGATAGGGCCCTCTTAGCAACTTATTCAAAAATCATCTTGAACAAAAGTTAATTGCTCAGGTTATTCTCGAATTTACCTGAATTTTAATGTAGGTTTTTGGCAATCAACCTTAAAATCCCCAAAAATGTTCATTTTTTGATCTAGGATTCATGCTCTAGGGTCCAATGCTCACATAAGATTTACATATAATTTAATAGAGCTCACCTTAGTTCCGCCAATTAGTCATGAATTAGTGAATTGAATCATTGATGAAATTTAAAACAAGTATAGGAAATAAAAACACCTAATTAGAATGAATTTCTAGTTCGAAAAAAGGTTGCAAATTGGTTGATATAACAGCTTGTTCCCTTTTCCTTCCTCTCATTTCCAACTTCAAATGGTGGGAAACCACCTTTTAACTCGAGCAGTACACAGGTACCACTTTGTTCAAGATTGATTTGATATCGGTTTGGCGCATTTGACCCTAATATACTGCCGAACTACTCATTCGGCCCTTTATTTGAGAGGTTCATGCAGTTTTTGTTTGGATTGAGTCTCTCTTGGATCGAGAAGGCCTTAATATGATATTTTCCAAGTGGTACACACCAAACTGCTCATTTTTCACACCTATCAAGTCAAACAGAAGACCAGACTTCCACCACCAAGTTATTGACATCTAATTTTGATGTGTCTAAACTTCGCTATTACTTTTTGTGAGTCAATTGACTAATTCCTTGAACTGCAATATAACATTTTATCCATCTCACACTGAGTTTCAAGATGTCCATATGAGGAAGATAATTGGTGAACATGAGAAAGGAGGCATATATCTTCTTGATCCTAATGGTAGTTCTTCAACAATGTAGAACATAAAGAGGCTCTAGATAACTAGCATTTTCACTCAGCATGTCCATCTTTTTCTATTTTGTATTATGTTTCCTCTAGTGGTCATGAAATGTCTAGCATCGTAGATGAGTCTTCTGAGTTTGCTAAACATCATAAAACTAGAATTCCTCCTTGCACAAATAAACCAATAGGCAATAGTCATCCTTTTGCACTCAGGCATGGTGATGGCCTTTCATTCCGCAGGAAAGCATTGTTGAGTCCCCGCCCGTCGTGAACGGTTTTTATTCAATTATGAAATGACTCATTTTGATGGAGATTTATAGCATCATTCAAGTAAATACAGATTGAGATCGTAGAAACATGTTTGGACTTTTGACCATTCCATATTCTTGGTGGTTCTAGACACAACATACTGTTGTTGTAAGACACCACTTAGTTAGGCCTATATACTATGTTTGGGGATCATCTTTCATAGATCAAATATAAACTTTATTTATCGAGGATTTTTGTCTCAGCCAAAGCCTTATAATGATAATATATTGAATATGGCATTAAGTTTTTCATAATCAATACCAATTATTTTTTGATAAAAATATTCTTAATACATTATTCTCATTTCTCAATACTTGTTATAACTAGAATTGTATAAAAGCAAAAAAATAGAAATGATGTCTTTCCAATTATTGAAAAAGTTGATGGACAGTATAAGATACAACTATCAACTATATAAAATTCACATAAAGTAACTAAAGTTATGCACTGGAAACATGGAAAGACTATCTGGTTGATAAAATAGAAACCAATTGTCAAGAACATATCGCAATTTTTATTAAAATCAACATGTAGGATATGATCAGCACCGTACCGGAGCATGAGTTTCATAGTAATGTTCATTGGCATGCTTTTTTGGAACCATATCTCCACAAATCTCACACTTTTGAAGATTGCGAGAACAATGCGCATAGTGAAGTTCCATGTTTGGAGTTAGAATATCTCTCTCACTACATGCATAGAGAAATAATTAAGGCCATCACTGAATAATTTAAAACATAAAATGACTATGTTGTTAGGTAAGTGTGTGTGTGGATTTAATAAACAACTGATTTGTCTAAATCATCAATTAATGACTAGAAAAGGTGAAAAGCTGTCTTGTCTATGCTATTAGCCCTCTCAATGCATGTGGATGTGGCAGCGGCGAGGTAGGTGGCGGCGTCGAGGTGGGTGGCGGCGCCGAGGTGGGTAGCGGCAGCAGAGGAGCGGTGGGAGAAGAAAAAAAAATTACGCTAATTGAGTGAAAAAAAAATCTCGCAACAAAAATCATGTGGATTTGGGTTGCTTGGATTGTTATGGATAGTTAGAATTTGAGGAGAAAATTTAGTTTCAAAGATATTTGGAGAAAAAAAGGCCAAATCTGAAATTTGTTAACCAAATTCAAATTCTAGATAAGCTGTAATCTGTTAAAAAAACTAATTACACTTTCCTTGGGTGGTGGGACACATGGAGGGAAGAAAAGAAAAGAAGTGGTGATGGATTTCGAGATTTGGAGAGAAGATTATGGATAGTTGGAATTTGAGGAGCAAATTTAGTTTCAAAGATATTTGGGGAAAAGGCCAAATCTGAAATTTGTTAGCCATATTTCAATTCTAAATGAGTTGTAATCTGTTAGAAAAACTAATTACACTTTCCTTGGGTGGTGGGACACATGGAGGGAAGAAAAGGGAAAAAGTGGTGATGGATTTCGAGATTTGGAGAGAAGATTAAGGGAAAAAAACTGAAATCTGTTAGTCTTTTTTTTTTTTTTTTTGCGCTCTCTGTTTGCCCTTCTTTTTTTTTGCAACTAAGATGACGGCGACAATGAAAACGATGAAGGACTTGGCTTCTGGCGTCTATTGGATGATGCAAGAACAACAGACAGTGATGACGGAGGAACCCGAGAAGAAGGCCGTCGAATCTCGCTGTGGTTCGGCGGTGACGACGAGTTCTTCTTGTCGTTCGACGACGATGATCTCTTTGTGTGGCTCGGCGATAGCAATGATCTCTCCTTGGGCTTGGCGAGGGCGTCGAAGTCTTCTTCAAGTTCGAAACTTGTTGTGCTTGATGCGCTACGAATTTCGATATGATCCGGCGTTCGCAGTGCGAGTGTTTAAGCAAAGAACAAGTAAGAAAGTGCATAGTACACATGAGAAAATGGGAGTGGAGGTGGACCGTCCATAAACTAGGATCTTCGACGAAGCGGCGAAGGATGATCAAATGATGAGTAGTAGACACTTCGGCTCTAATACCAATTTGATAACAATGTCCCAAACAATGCAAACCCTAGGAATCCACCAATAGGTCGTTCGAAATTCACCGAACAATGGTAACTAAACCCGCAAAATCCACCAACAGGGTATTGGAATCTACCAACAAAAGAAAATATGAGGAAGCTCTCAAAACTAATAATCATTCCTCCTTTTAACAAAGTCTTACAAGCCTTTATATAGACAAAAACTAAAAAAAAAAACACCAAAATATCCCTAAAGGAAAAGACCAAAGTACCCAACAAATAAAACATAAAGACTCTCTCTCTCTCTCATAATCTATCTTCCAGCCAAAGTGTCACTGGGTGGGTTGCCCTCCTGTGCCTGGGACTGTACACGTGTCTGATCGATGATCTGGGGCTGATGTCCGCACCATTATACTTCATGATTTAACAGACTGGGGCTGATCTAAGTTTCAGAAATCTGATTTTCAGCATTAGCTAGTTTCCTAAATTCGATATAAGGAATTTGCAAATCTTAGGATGCACCATAGGGACGGTAACATATAAATCCCCATTAAACTTTGAAAAAACAAGAAAAATATACTTTTCTAGGTGATGATCATATACAAAATTTCAATTCAATTGTCATATCTAAGCTTTGATAATTTTTGTTTTAGTCCAATAATCAATAACATCTAAAATTCAGATTGTTTCAAATGGAATGATTAGTATAAGTAATCTACATGACATGATAATCAACGGCACCAATGTTCGCTGTCTCGGTACCGAACCCCATACCTGTACCATATTATTATAGCGTTGGTACACGATACGGTACGAGATGGTAAGGCGTACCGAGTGTTGGTATGGTACGAGACTACGTACCAATTCAGTATAGTACACCCAGTATGGTACGATATCGACCGGTACGGCAAAGCTTGAATCATACAGTAATATAAGTTCTCTGCATGACATGATAATCAATGGTACAGTACTGTAAGTTTTCTACATGACATGATATTCAATGGTACAGTGTCACTTCATATAATTTGGGACAAAAAGGATTGCCTTTCCTTATCTACAACTTATAGTTCAGAATTAAGTATTATATTTACCAAGATTTCAGCAAATTTAGGGGTTGTTTGGTTCTTGTTTTTGTACTTTTGTTTAATACTGCACGAAGATTGATTTGGAGATGGCATTGGCAAGGAACTTCTGCCAGTCTCTTGCTCCTATTTTCATTTTTTTTGGAAGTCATAAATCTTTGTTGCCAAAAGCTCTAAAGGTTTTACAAACAATTTACAAACAAAAGAGTTTCATCATATATACTTGTTCAGTCTAGCTCAAATTTCTTCTTGGATTTTTTTAAAACAAAAACAGAAAACAGAAGCAATACCAAAGCAGCCCTTACTATTTAGTTTGAATGGTCAAGTTGAACCTGACTTTTCTATTCTTTTTAACAGTAATACAAAGAACATGCTAACAGCCCTTAACCAGGTATAAGCAGTGTACACGTTACAGTGGCTCCCTGAACCCATATGCTAGCATAACTTAGAATGTTGGCACAAGTCTGGAGAAAGTTGAGATCAGGTTGATTAATGCCTTTCGTATCTACAACGTCCTTCGATGGAGCATTTTTGCCCTGCGTTGCTCTCTATAGCCAAACCCATATTTATAAAGAAAGGACTAGTTTCTTCTGCTGCTGTCAATTTTAGATTTCCTGAGGATTAGTTTTTTTCCAAATTCAATCCAACTTTCTTATACGTTCAAGAATAAGGTGCATTAAGGATAAATCCAACTATTCTAGCCTGCCTTGACACATAATTGAACATCCTCGTAAAAGTTAAACTCAAAGACTCTCCATTACCTTTCATCCATCCCCACCTCGATCCTAAGGCCAACAAGTTTATAATAAAAGACAAATCAACTTTTCTCCTTCTAATCACAAAGATACCCTCCCATATAACAAATTCCTGAGAAGATACATAACTTCGAAGATGGGAAGCTAAGAACGCCTTTGTATTCTAACCAGCGGTTAAAAAGAACAATAGATCAAAACAAGATAACTGGAAACACCACTAACAACCATAAATTGTGGAATTGCAAACATATTTTTAGAAAATCAAAGCAACAAAATAATACCAAAAGAAGAGATTACCAGTGGCTGCAGGTGGATGTGGTCGGTTCCGATGAAATCTCCATCTAAGGCGTACGGGGAAAATCAAACCATATTGCACGATTTTAAAAAAATAATCACTACTCGGAAACGATTGAGAAAAGAGTACCGAGAATCGAAATGATAGAATTAAAATAAAAGACGGGAACAAATACCTCAGATCACGGTAGCGAGGATTCCAAATCCAGGACGGGAAGGATTCTTCCGTAGCGGCTGTTCGCCGGGAGTTTTTTTTTATTTTTTTGAGCTGAGTCGCATAAAAAGTCTGTCGGGGTCTCTCCGTGGTCCTCTTCTTGATCCTGCTTAACGTGCCCAGCTAGTTCAGACAATCAAATTTATTGATGAACGATGGGCATTGAAAAGCGCAGGGACCCCAGTGTGTGGCAGGACGCTAGCTGATTGATAGTGCTTCCTGCGGAACACTGGAACTCGGGCCCTGCACCGACCTACCGATGCTGGTGTCCCCGTGCGTCTGTCCTGGATCCACTGGGGGGCAGTGCTCTTTTTCATGCCGTGGCAGGTGAGAAATCAAGCAGGGAATCCTTAATTTTACCTGGCGCAAATTGATATTGTGTGAGTGTAATCATCAATCAAAATATAGATGCAAGGTAATATCTAATATGAATCATTCTTAAAGGAAGCATTGTGATCAAATAAAGTACCCTATAATTATAAATATATTATCTATAATACTCATAAAGATGCAAAGCTTTTTTCTGGCCATCCATCATAATTGCCTAAAATACCATCAAGCAATATTATTATCATCTTCCACTTCGGGGACTCAATAATGATCTGGCCCGGATTCGATGTTGAGTTGCCATTACCCTTCAGATCTACTGTCTGTCAATGACAATGCAACATATAGCAAGTCTATCTACAACTCGGCAAATCTAAAGGAGCGGCTACAGCTCCGGGCAGTAAAGGTGTGCAAATAAGAGTAAACAATTGTAGCTCGGCCGCTGATTTCAAAGCCGGAGCATAACAAAACCACATCCTCATCTCTATATAAACAGGGTCGAGGACCAAGGTATGGATCTAATTTGATCTCACAAATCTCACAACTCATACTTTCCACTCTTTAGATCTTCTTTCTTCTACCCTGTGCCACCAAAGCTCTGCCAAACTTAAGCATCGGTGGATCTCTTGCCAGATCAATTCCGACGACCTTTGATTGTCTTTGTGCTTGCTGTTGGATCCCGTTTAATTAAACCCTGATCTCGTTTAATTAGAACCCATATCTTGACAAGTGTCACTTGTAAATCTTGATAATTACAAGGGCATTGAGGTAATTGCACGGTAGTGAAAGGTTGCCTTGATAGGGGTGACTCTTCACGGGTGCAACTAACCACGGCGTTTGGTCCCTGGAGAGGGCTATAAGGGCTATAAATAGCCTGTTAGACCCCTTCTCTATTACACGCATTAAGAGCTCTCTCTTTCCAGAAAATCTCTCGCTAATTTCTATCCAGATTAGAGCAATTTCGGTTGATCGTGGCTGCGGATGAGATTACACGCATCTCAGAATTCATTTCAAGATGGATATAAAGGTATGATTTATAATTCATTAAGGTTAATTATTCCATCAATGGTATCAAAGCGGATGGATTCCAAAATAAATAATACTAATTTAATCTGTTGGACAAATTAATAAAAGAACCCGATGTTATTGAAACATCGGAAAGATTTTTATCTGACCGATGTGGGACTAAACTCCTATCTCGGGATGGAACGTTTTTGCCCATCTTACTTAAAGAAATGAAGTATTTTCATTTAGGCGATGTGGGACTAAACGGTTCACTTCCTTCGACTGTTGTTTAAGAAAAGGAAGGGAGAGCCCTCCCTGTCCAACTGGTGGCCAACAGGGCCACCGTCCAAGGCCTGACTCCCCGGCAGCCACTGCGGCCCGCTGCCCCGGCGCGCCCGCAGCGGCTGCGACTCCCCGTGGCCTCCATGGCCACCGTAGGTGGAGAAAAGGAAATAAAAAAAAGGGGAAAGGAGGACTCGGCCGCCATGTCCTGGGACCCGCCGCTAAGCGACCATGGCCGCTGCCAGCGGCGCCAACCGCGCCTTCCACGGCGCCCGCAGCAAGGCCTACGGCCGACGCCCCTGCGGCCCGCAACCACGGGCTGCGGCCAAACCCCGCAGCCGACCGGCCTCCGACCCCACCTTGCGGCCGTCCCCGCGGCCTGCCGCCGTGTTCCCAGCCTCCGTGCGGCCGGCGACGGCGGTTGCACCACCGAAAGGATGGCAGGAGATCACCGGTTTTGGCCGTCTCCTCCTCTTCTTTCGATCAGCCTCGTTTGGGGAAGATGAAGTAAGTGGATTGGGTTTCGGGTTTGGGGTTCCAACCCGAAATCCGAATCCATTAAAGATATATATATATATATATATATATATATATATATATATATATATATATATATATATATATATATATATATATATATATATATAAAGGGTGAAGGGATTAACAGGTTTCGAGTTATTGGGTTTCGACCCACAACCCGAAACCCGAATCCTTTTGGCTTAAATTGGGCCTTTTTACAGTTAAACCCCGACAATATGTTATTTTGAAAAAGGGTCTTCAAAAATTCATATACGGTCCCCAGACGAAAGTTAAAATACAGAAAGGTGCTCTAAATATATTTATGTGGTCCCTGTACTCAAATTTCATTACATTAATTTGTATACAGTCCCCAGAAGAAAGTTGAGTTACAGAAAGGTCCTAAAATATATTTATATGATCCCTGCACTTAGGATTTATTATAGAATAGTACATCGATTATTACATATTGGTCCCTGTAATGAATTTATTACATAAATGATCAATTTAGATGCTTTCTCATGATGATACATAATTGTTTATATTATTCATATTTTCATGATAAAAGGGTGATATATGTATGAGACGAGCCAAAGCATCTTATGTAGGAAAAAACATAAAAAATGATTAAATTTTTGCATATTTGTGGTGACGAGCCAAAGCATCCCATAAATTTTAGAATGTTTTATTTTAATTTAATCAAAAAAAGTCTTTTATCACCATCTCATGAAATTGAATAGTTACATCATATATAATGAACCAGCCCCAAAGGGAAGTCATTATACAAAGTTAATAATGGGATAAAATAATGTTATTAGTATAATATTTATGATGAAATTTTGTTGCCCAAAGGCCTTGAATTCTTCATTAATATTGAACAATATCTAGTGAAATTTATTCATTGAATAACGGTGTCTAAGAAAAGCTTGTCAAAAAGGCATACGTGCCTAAGAAAGGCTGGTACTTAAATGAGCCTAGTGCTCCACCACCGATCTGGACCTGATCTGGCTGTTATTATTTAGATTTTTCGAATTAGATATATAAAGTTCATTAAATATCATACTTAATGCATTAGTTTTATCGTAAAGGGGTAAATCATGTAAAGTTAATTTTGATTTACTCACTAAATTGCTAATATGGGTTAGTGATTTAGATAAGATTTTAGCATAATTATAGCACGCATATTAATAGTAAGCATATGTTTTGCAGCTTTGTTTCCAACAGTTTTTTCATAATCTACATCATGCATCTCAATACTTAATGGTTCAAATTTCTTGGAATGGAAAGAAAGACTGACATTTACTTTAGGGTGTATGGATATTGATCTGGCACTTCGTGAGGATATGTCACCTGTCCCCACGGAGGAAACTACGCCAGAGGAGAAAAAATTGTATGAGAGATGGGAGCGGTCAAACCGCTTAAGTCTTTTACTCATACAAAATCATATCTCCAAAAAGATAAAGGGTTCAATTCCTGATTGCAAAACTGCAAAAAAATTCTTAACAGTAGTAGAAGAGCAATTTGTGAGTTCAAAGAAAGCCCTAGCCAGCACCTTAATATCAAGGTTTGCTTCCTTAAAGTATAATGATAATGGTGGCATACGCGAGCACATTATGGAATTATGTGACATCGCTGCCCAATTAAAATCATTGGAAGTAGACATGTCGGAGACTTTTCTTGTACACTTTGTTCTTAATTCTCTACCTATGGAGTATGCATCATTTAAGATCTCATACAACACACATACAGAAAAATAGACTATGAATCAACTTCTAGCCATGTGTGTTGATGAGGAGCAGAGAATAAAACAAGAGAGGCAAGAGAGTGTTTATCTCACCTCTCATAAAGGAAAAGAACATAAAGAGGTCGGCGGTACCAGTCATCATATTCCTGTCAAGAAAAAGAAAATGAAAGTGTCAGCTAAAATGACTAACAAAAAGCAAATAAAGTGCTTCTTTTGTAGGAAACAGGGATATTTGAAAAAGGACTGCACCAAGTACAAGAAATGGCTCGAAAAGAAAGGTACTTTTCTTTCCTTAGTGTGTTATAAATCAAATTTTATTGATGTACCTCATAACACATGGTGGATTGACTCTGGTGCTACTGTCCATATATGTAAAATTTTGCAGGGATTGTTGAACAAAAGAATTCCAACGGAAAGTGAACGAAGCATCATGATGGGAAATAAGATGCGTTCACATGTGGAAGCTGTTGGAACGTTCAAATTGACCTTAAAGACTTGCCATATTTTGTATCTAGAAAATACCTTCTATGTACCTGGATTTTCAAGAAACTTGATATCTGTTTCTACACTTACTTCCTTTGGATATACCGTTTCATTTGGACGGTCATTTGTAAACCTTTCCTTGAATAATATTATTGTTGGTAATTGCTTGTTAGAGGATGGTTTATTCAAATTAGACATTGATACATCCTTTGAGCTATCCCTTTTATCTCTGCAAAATAAAGAACATTATGGATTAAAACGTAGCATGATAAATAAAAATTCCTCTATGTTATGGCACCGAAGATTAGGCCATATCTCCATAAAAAGAATCAAGAGATTAGTAAATGATGGAATTTTACCAACTCTTGACTATGGTGATTTTGAAACTTGTTTAGACTGCATCAAGGGAAAGCAGACTAACAAGTTTAAGAAAGGTGCCATAAGAAGCACAAATTTATTGGATATCATACATACAGATATATGTGGGCCCTTTTCGACCCCATGTTTTACTGGTTATAAGTATTTTATCACCTTTATTGATGATTACTCACGTTATGGGTATCTCTACTTGTTGTATGACAAGGCTGAGGCATTAAATGCCTTTAAGCTTTTCAAAACAGAGGTAGAGTTACAACTTAATAAAAAGATTAAAGTTGTGAGATCAGATAGAGATGGTGAATACTACGGTAGGTATACTAAAACTGGACAACATTTAGGTCCATTTGCTCGATTTCTTCAAGAGCAAGGTATAGTTGCACAATACACTATGCCTGGTACTCCTGATCAAAATGGAGTTGCGGAAAAAAGAAACCGAACATTAATGAAGATGGTAAGAAGTATGATTAGTCACTCAACTCTCTTAATTTCTCTGTGGGGTGATGCCTTAAAAACCGCTGTGTATATCCTAAATAGGGTTCCTACTAAAGCTGTCCCAAAAACACTCTACGAAGTTTGGACAGGTAGGAAACCTAGCTTAAGATATCTATACATTTGGGGGTGTCAAGCTGAGGCAAGGGTGTACAACCCACAAGAGAAAAAGTTGGACTTTAGAACCATTATTTGTTATTTTATTGGTTATCCAGAAAAGTCCAAGGGATACAGATTTTATGGTCCTAATCATACTTTGAGGATTGTGGAGACAAGAAATGCTAGATTCCTTAAAAATGACCAAATCAGTAGGAGTATAAAACCTCAAGAAATTAATTTTGAGAAAAAGCAAACTCCGTATGATGTGCAAGATTCAAATAAGCAGCCAATGATTCCTCCACCTATCATTAATAATGATTTGGAGGAGGATGAGTCTACTATTAATATTCCACTTGAATCTGTGCCAGTTATCACTGAGAATGTTGCTCCTCCACCTATAGAACCAGTGGATCAAGAAACAACTTTAAGAAGGTCATTAAGGGTAAGGAGATCTCCAATTCCACCAGATTATATAGTATACCTTCAAGAAAGCGATTATGACATCGAAAATATAGATGATCCAATAAATTTCTCACAAGCCATAAATTCAGTAAATTCCTCCAAATTGCTAGATGCTATGAAAGATGAGATAGATTCTATGGCTAAAAATAATGTTTGGAATCTAGTTGAACTACCTCCTAGAGCTACTGCAGTACGCTGCAAATGGGTTTTTAAAATCAAAAGAGACTCCAAGGGCAAGGTAGAGCGACATAAGGCCAGACTTGTTGCCAAAGGATTTACTCAAAAGAAGGGTATTGATTATCATGAGACCTTTTCTCCAGTTTCAAATAAGGACTCTTTAAGGATAATTATGGCTTTGGTGGCTCATTTTGACTTAGAGCTGCACCAAATGGATGTGAGAACTGCATTTTTTAATGGAGATTTAGAGGAAGAAGTTTACATGAAACAACCTGAAGGTTTTGTTTTAGAAGGTCAGAGTCAAAAAGTTTGCAAGCTAAATAAGTTTATATATGGACTCAAGCAATCATCCCGACAGTAGTATCTTAAGTTCAATAACGTCATTTCTACATTTGGCTTTGTAGAAAATGTTGTTGATAGATGTATTTATCTTAAGATCAGTGGGAGTCGATTTATTTTTCTAGTCCTATATGTAGATAATATTTTACTTGCTAGTAGTGATTTGGCATTGCTTAGGGAGATTAAGCAATTTCTCTCCAGTAATTTTGATATGAAGGATATGGGTGAAGCCTCATATGTCATCGGCATTGAAGTTCAAAGAGATAGATCTAAGGAAAAAGTTTGTCTCTCTCAAAAAGCCTACATTAAGAAAATGTTGGAGAGATTTGGTATGGAAAATTCCAAATCAAGCCCAGTGCCTATTACTAAAGGTGAAAAGTTGAGCCAATCACAATCTCCGAGGAATGAAATTGAAAGGGAGCATATGAAAGCATTTCCATATGCTTCACTAATTGGAACTTTAATGTATGCTCAAGTCTGTACCAGACCTGATATAGCATATGTTGTGGGATTACTGGGGAGATTTCAAGCTAATCCAGGAATGGAACATTGGATAGTTGCAAAGAAAGTATTGAGATATCTTCAAGGGACTCAAGATCATATGCTCACATACAACAAATTCGATCTCTTGGAGATAGTTGGATACTCAGACTCAGACTTTGCGAGATGTCCAAATAGTAGAAAGTCAACATTAGGTTATATCTTTCTACTAGCTAGTGGTGCAGTCTCGTGGAAGAGTTCGAAGCAAAAGATGACAGCGCTTCAACAATGGAAGCTGAGTTATTAGCATGCTATGATGCAGTTACACAGGCTATTTGGTTGAGGAACTTTATCACAGGCCTACAGATCGTGGACACTATTTCAAGGCCTATAAAGTTATATTGTGATAATTTAGCTGCAGTTTTCTCAATAAAGAATAACAAGATATCCAATGGAAATAAGCACATGGAGGTGAAATATCTTGTTATAAAGGAAAAATGTGATGACCATAAAGTTTCCATTCAATACATCAACACTGTGCTTATGTTGGCAGATTATTTGACCAAAGCAATAGCCCCAAAATTGCATAAGAAGCATATCGGTCAAATGGATCTTTTCTGTATAAATTAATTGATGTATTATTGTGCACATTTCAGATGGTTGTAAATCACATTTATTGTATTTTCTACTTTAATGACTTCATATGGTTTATGCATACTATGGTAGCAGAAATTGTGACCAAAAAATGGATTTCATGAGAAGTTCATTCGTAAGGGTTTGGTTATGATGGTTTAGTAATATAGTGATCATGGAAGGTTATACGCCAATCAAATAGGTGTTATTTCCGCCATGGTTCGTATTATTATTCTCAAAGTAGTCAAATATAAAGTTTGCCCAAATTGATATCAGAATAGAAAGAACACGTGTATAAAGATTATAAAATTCAAGTGCTAAGGATATTTCACTTGTTAATATGATCCTAGTGGAAGAATGTTGGGATCCCATCAAGTTATGGCCCACATTGACAAATGGCGTCAATATGGTCCAAGTGGGAGAATGTTGGATTCCGTTTAATTAAACCCTGATCCCATTTAATTAGAACCCACATCTTGACTAGTGTCATTTGTAAATCTTGATAATCACAAGGGCATTGAGGTAATTGCACGGCAGTGAAAGGTTGCCTTGATGGGGGGTGACTCTTCATGGGTGCAACTAATCACGGCGTTTGGTCCCTGGAGAGGGCTATAAATAGCCTGTTAGACCCCTTCTCTATTACACGCATTAAGAGCTCTCTCTAGAGAAGATCTCTCGCTAATCTCTATCCAAATTAGAGCAATCTCGGTTGATCGCGGCTGCGGATCAGATTGCATGCATCTCAGAGTTCATTTCAAGATGGATATAGCGATCAAGGTATGATTTATGATTCATTAAGGTTAATCATTCCATCACTTGCAAGTCTGACTCACACTCTCAGCGGACCTATCGCCATCCTTCAGCTCGCTAGTTCTCTCAAGTCAGATTTTGGTGGCAACTAATTGGCACCATTTATAGGAATGAAGTTAAAAGAGATACGAAGCCATGAAATTTAAGAGAAATCATCACCAAGAAGTCGCTAAACAAGCTCAGTTGCAAGCCCAATTGGAGTCCAGTGGCTTCTAGCGCAACATTCTAAAGTCTCAACCTCCCTAGGATCCTCAGCCGACCTCAAGAATTGTCAAAGCCAAGCATTTCAGCTTGCTTTTCAACGAGTGGAGTCCCCTAGAGCAATGGTGCATAATCTGCAATAGCAAAAACGGCCAATCCTCTAGCCAACAAGTCGAGCTACCACGATAGCCTGACACAAAGCATGCCCCAAGAATCTTGGGCGAGGTCAAAGATGCAGCCATTCCAACTCCCATTTGGAGATGAGCTACAGCCCTAATGACTCCTCTCCAAGCCAACTTTAAAGGCTCTCCAGGAGGGAGACCAACCTCAATAGTAAGATCAAGAAAATGAACAACAAAATTGAAACACTCAGGGGGAGAAATGTCGAAGCAGGCAATGACTTGGAGATGACCAACAAGCCCTCCTTAACTAGAAAAATAATGGAGTAGGAGCACAAATGAGCCGAGCAGCTCGTGAGCCGCTCGATTTAGACCTAGGTCCAAGCTCAACTCAACTAGACTATTAGCAAGCTTGAGTTGAGCTCGAGTAGTTCGAACAATTTTTCGACTCGAGCTCAAGTAGCAAAATATTCAGTTCAAGAGCTCGTGAGACTAGTCGAATATATAGATATATATATATATTATAATTTATTTATAATATATAATATTAATTTGATATTTTAAATATAATATTATGTTATATTTTATTTTAACCATAGTTTTTAATTATTACTACGACTCGAACTCAAGCCCGAGTATGGCTCGGTTGATATTTGAGTCGAATCGAGTCAATTTCGAGTATTCCTTTTTTTTTTATCGAGTCTAGCTCGAGCTAGAATATTAAGGCTCAATCGATCTCAAGTCGAATTTTGAGCCTGAGTATTTTAAATCAAGTCGAGTTTGAGTCTCTAGCTACTCAACTTGGTTTGGCTTGATTGCAAGCCTATTATGGAGGAGCCATTATCGAAGAGATTTAAAATATCTTAGTTCAAGCACTATGATGATACCTCAGACTTGATGAACCTCTGGAGAGCATCAAGGTTCTCATGTTGCTGCAAAGAGCTACCGATGCAATAATGTCACAAGTTTTCTCTGCTGCTCTTAGGAAAGTTGCTTGGCTATAGTACTCGAGACTCCGACCTAGCTCGATCAGCTTTTTTGATTAGCTCAGCAGTCACTTTGATGGTCATTTTATCAGCAACGGGGAGCACAAAAAAAACTCGGTGTATTTGATGGCTATCAAGAAGAGGAGGACGAATTCCTCCAATATTACATCAACTACTTCAAAGTCGAGGCATTGGAGGTTCATGAACTGGAGCACTCCATCACAATAGCAGCGATCATGAATGAGCTGAAGAGCTCATGCTTCAGCTTCTCCTTTGAAAAGAGGTGAAGACCTAGCCACCTATTATCCCAAGCAGACAAATACAACAATGCCGAAGAGGCTATGGCTGCATGGAGGGAGAAGCTCAAGGAAGGAACGACAGGAAGAGGAAAAGCTGAGAGGAGAAAGACCTCAAGGAGAAAACCAAGGTTAAGGAGCCCACCTCGAAGATTCGAGAGGTATACCCCTCTCAATACTCCAAAAGCTCAAATCCTGATGGAGGTTTGCGATCAGGATTACCTGCGCTGGCCCTGAAGATTGTTTTCCGATTCCTTTTACCTAAAAATATTCTAAACAGATCGTTGTTAGAACCGACAAACAAAGTTTAAATTAATTTTACTCTTACCTGTTCTACTCGAAGAATAGTGGTCGTAAGAGGTCGATCCACAGGGAGGTGATTGGAGTTGCATAACAATTAAAACGTTCACTCGGATTCAAAGCCGATTCTTGAATAATAAAAGAAAAACATTACGTCGGGGATATTGAATGATTCTCTAGTCTACCAGAGAATGTTTTCTATTTGAAAATAACGAAAAGACAGATACTTGGAATCGAAGTCTAATGCAGAGTAGCGATCAAACAGCAAGGAAAAATATTTAAATAAGATTTTCAGTACACATAAAATAAATTGCAGCAACTGAAACTTAGAATATAGATTGCATAAAAAGAGATTTATGGATTGCATTAAAAGGACAAGTACAAAAATAAAGTGAAGATTGGAAGCCTAATGCTTCCTCCTTCTACAGAATAAAACATAAAAATAAAGGAAGAAAAATAAACAATTGCATTGTTTCTCTCCCTCGGTGGAGCTCCCAAAAAAATAACATAAAATATTATTTGAAAAACAAGGCTCTTCTTCCTTTCTTTTTTTTCTTTTTTTTTTCTTTCTTTCTTCTCTAAAAGAAACAGAGCTCTCCCCTGTTCCTCCCCCCCCCCTTCAAAATAGAGCCTTTCCTCTCCTTTTATAGGTCGCCCGTCCTTGTTTGGCCAGCGATGGATCCCCTGATGGAGGGGTAACGGACGCTGGTCTTGGGGATCTGATTGCTGGGAGGAGGCGATCGCACGCGGACGACTGAAATCCGGGAGGGGGATCATGGACGCGGGATTGCTTGGAGGAAGACGTGGATCTATCGTGGAGATGGCTGGGATCACGGGCTGGAGTGGCTCCTTGATTGCAGACGTTTGTGATTACGGATGGCATCTTGGGCTGCTAGGAAATTGATGCGGCTTGGAACGGACGGAAGACGTTGGGATGTGGAGGGAATCCGGAAAGACTCTCACGGCTTTGCTGGGGCGCTGGAAATGAAAGGAGTTGCACGGATGTCGGGATGGATCGCGGAAGAAGAGGAATGGGGCGGACGTCGATCTAGGAATGCCGGGAGGTTGCACGCGGACGGCTGTGTGCGTTGCTCCTCACTTGTTTTTGCACGGCTCACGGGCTGAAACAGATGCTTAATTGCAGCGTGGGATACCGGGAGAACTCCGTGGGATGGGAGGAATAAGTTGGGAGGAGCCGATCATCCGGGTCGCATGATCGATGGGAGGGAGTTGATCACGGACGTGGTGCTGAAGCTTGGACGCGGCTGGAACTGGCGAAAGAGCCGCTGGAAGGAAGAAGAACAGTGAACTCAAAAAAAAATTTCCATAACACTGTTCATATGAGCAGTGTTTTCACGGAACACTATTCATATGAACAGTGTCATCTCGGAACACTGTTCATATGAACAGTGATTTCAGCATGAATAGTATTTTCAGGAATAGTCTTTTCAGCTATTCTTCATGGGATTTAAAAAGTTCTTTTTCTTTGTGATGAAGTGAGAGTGGGAATCTCTATTCCGGAAGAGTGCAGGTGCTAATCCGGAAAGGAGGAAACGCGAGGATCACTGGGAGATCGCACGCGGGCTCGGATGTTTGGGTGCAAATGTGCTCGATCAGATCATGGCAGAATTGGACCTGGATGGTTTGGGGCCATGATGCATCCCTCCAAACCCTACCAAATGCGCATTTAAACTTTAATTTATACTAACCTGTGCCCAACAAAAATATAATATTAACTTAGTAATTTTATCGTAATATGTTAGCAGTATTTTTTTTAGATCGCACTTTTGAGCTCTCATCAAATATGAAGGCTCATGCCAATAAGAGGGACATGAGTTGTTACTGCTAGTTCCACAAAGATCATGGCCATGCCCTCATCTGATGAGGACATTTTCATCGATATGTTGACGATTAGTGAGGATGAGGACATGCTGATCAGTCAGGTGAACCTGTGAGGCAAGATAACAATTGACCAACTGCGAGGGTAGTCACCACAATTACTGGAGAACCTGTAGCCAAAGGATCTAGTTCCTCAGCTTTGATGGCTTATGCCTGGGTAGCCCAAGCTAGAGAAACAGCCCCAAAGAGGCCGAGGGCTGGTGAAATGATCTCCTTCTCAAATGAGCTTGATAGCCTCGCTTGAAGTGTAGGACAAAAATCCACTGAAATACAACTCAGAAGCAATGGGCAGGATCGCTTTAGAGCGGTCTTCCAGCTGCCGACTTGAAGGCAGTTCAAACTCCACATAATGATGCAATGGTCATCTCCCTAACCATCGCTAACTACAAAGTCCGGTGGATAGTAGTTGACAATGGAAGCTTGACCAACATCCTCTTCTATAATGTTTTCCAAAACATGAATATTATGTTGGATCAGCTAAAGAGAATTGACTTTCCTCTTATCAGATTTTTTGTAGAGCCAGTACCTATCAAGGGAATTATCCATCTCCTAGTTACAGCAGGCCAGAAGCCTTAATAAGTAATAATTATACCTAACTTCCAAGTCTTCAAGGTCCTATCTGCATACCATGGAATCTGGGGACGACTTGGCTTGAACACTATGAGAGTTGTGGTATCTACCAACTATCTGCTGATGTGGTTTTCTATTGAGAACAATATTGGAGACGTCCAAAGCGACCAAGCCATGGCCCAACAGTGCTATGTGGCCACCCTCAAGGGGAAAGCAAGGCCTATAGTGACGCTACTTATAGAAGGCCTAGACGCATGGGACGAGTAGAAGAAGCAAAGAGGAGAATCAGTCAAGGACCTTATATTGTGCAAATCAAGGCATTTCTGGACAAGGGGACTACAGCTTAGCTCATCAGCTTCCTTCGAGCTCATACTGATGTATTTGCTTGGTTCACCACTGACATGCTAGGTATTGATTCCTCTGTTATAATGCATAGGTTGAATGTGGACTTTAAGCACTAACCAGTTAGATAGAAGAAGAAGAAGAGCTTTCCCTCGAGAGGTAGCAGGCAATCAACGAGGAGGTGCACAAACTCCTCAAGGCGGGGTTCATCTAGGAAATGGATTACGCCGAGTGGCTCGGTAATGCAGTTCTAGTTAAAAAAGGCAAATAAAAAGTAAAGAGTCTGCATTGATTTCACCGACTTGAGCAAAGCCAGCCTATCAAGGATAGATCAGTTGGTCAACACCACATTAGGGCATCAATTCTTTAGTTTCAGAGGGGATTCTTGAGGTACAACTAAATCAAAATGCACCCAGCGGGCAAGGAAAAATGACCATCATCATAGAAAGAGGGCTATACTACTACAAAATGATGCTATTTAGACTGAAGAATATAGAAGCAACCTACTAGAGGCTAGTTAATAGAATTTTCAAAGATGAGATTGGCCAAAATATGGAGTTGTACATGGATGATATTTTGGTGAAAAGCCTAAGCGCCAAACAATATATAGCCGACTTGGATGATGCATTTTGAACCCTGAGGAGATACCGCATGAAGCTCAATCCAAGCAAGTGCATTTTTGAAGTCACCTAAGAAAAATTCTTGGGATTTATGTTAACTAAGAGCGGGATAGCAGCCAACTTTGAAAAGATTCGAGCTCTAGAGATGTCACCTCGAAAGATAGTGAAGGAAGTGCAATGCCTCACAAGTCAGATTCTGCTCTTAACCAATTTATGTCAAGGTCAGTGGAGAAGTGCCCAGGTTGACCCCAATAGAGGATCCTAAACTAGTATTATTGTGACCACCCATCATGCAAGCCTTCACTCAATCATTTGTTAGCCCTCTTTAGACCCCCACCATCAGCAATCTGGCATGTTACCCTCATTGTACTTGATAATTCCTTGATCTGATTATTTGGAAAATACTGTTTTCACTAAGGTATGATTTATGATTCATTAAGGCTAATCATTCCATCACTTGCAAGTCGGATTCACACTCTCAGCGGACCTATCGCCATCCTTCAGCTCGCTAGTTCTCTCAAGTCAGATTTTGGTGGCAACTAATTGGCACCATTTATAGGAATGAAGTTAAAAGAGATACGAAGCCATGAAATTTAAGAGAAATCATCACCAAGAAGTCGCTAACCAAGCTCAACTGGAAGCCCAATTGGAGTCCAATGGCTTCTAGCACAACATTCTAAAGTCTCAACCTCCCTAGGATCCTCAGCCGACCTCAAGAACTGTCAAAGCCAAGCATTTCAGCTTGCTTTTCAACAAGTGGAGTCCCCTAGAGCAATGGTGCATAATCTGCAATAGCAAAAACGGCCAATCCTCTAGCCAACAAGTCGAGCTACCACGATAGCCTAACACAAAGCATGCCCCAAGAATCTCAGGCGAGGTCAAAGATGCAGCCATTCCAACTCCCATTTTGAGACGGGCTCCAGCCCTAATGACTCCTCTCCAAACCAACTTTAAAGGCTCTCTAGGAGGGAGACCAACCTCAATAGTAAGATCAAGAAAATGAACAACAAAATTGAAACACTCAGGGGGAGAAATGTCGAAGCAGGCAATGACTTGGAGATGACCAACAAGCCTTCCTTAACTAGAAAAATAAGGGAGTAGGAGCACAAATGAGCCGAGCAGCTCGTGAGCTGCTCGATTTAGACCTAGATCCAAGCTCAACTCAACTAGACAATTAGCAAGCTTGAGTTGAGCTCGAGTAGCTCGAACAATTTTTCGACTCGAGCTCAAGTAGCAAAATACTTAGTTCAAGAGCTCGTGAGACTAGTCGAATATATATATATATATATATATATATATATATATATATATATATATATATATATATATATATATATATTATAATTTATTTATAATATATAATATTAATTTGATATTTTAAATATAATATTATGTTATATTTTATTTTAACCATAGTTTTTAATTATTACTACGACTCGAACTCAAGCTCGAGTATGGCTCGGTTGATATTTGAGTCGAATCGAGTCAATTTCGAGTATTCCTTTTTTTTTATCGAGTCTAGTTCGAGCTAGAATATTAAGGCTCAATCGATCTCAAGTCGAATTTTGAGCTTGAGTATTTTAAATCAAGTCGAGTTTGAGCCTCTAGCTACTCAACTTGGTTTGGCTCGATTGCAAGTCTATTATGGAGGAGCCATTATCGAAGAGATTTAAAATATCTTAGTTCAAGCACTATGATGATACCTCAGACTTGATGAACCTCTGGAGAGCATCAAGGTTCTCATGTTGCTGCAAAGAGCTACCGATGCAATAATGTCACAAGTTTTCTCTGCTGCTTTTAGGAAAGTTGCTTGGCTATAGTACTCGAGACTCCGACCTAGCTCGATCAGCTTTTTTGAT
Source organism: Phoenix dactylifera (assembly GCF_051530095.1). Classification (NCBI taxonomy): domain Eukaryota; kingdom Viridiplantae; phylum Streptophyta; class Magnoliopsida; order Arecales; family Arecaceae; genus Phoenix; species Phoenix dactylifera. The sequence continues at coordinate 30,526,610 of NC_143193.1, read as the reverse complement.
TAGCTCAGCAGTCACTTTGATGGTCATTTTATCAGCAACGGGGAGCACAAAAAAAACTCGGTGTATTTGATGGCTATCAAGAAGAGGAGGACGAATTCCTCCAATATTACATCAACTACTTCAAAGTCGAGGCATTGGAGGTTCATGAACTGGAGCACTCCATCACAAGAGCAGCGATCATGAACGAGCTGAAGAGCTCATGCTTCAGCTTATCCTTTGAAAAGAGGTGAAGACCTAGCCACCTATTATCCAAGCAGACAAATACAACAATGCCAAAGAGGCTATGGCTGCATGGAGGGAGAAGCTCAAGGAAGAAACGACAGGAAGAGGAAAAGCTGAGAGGAGAAAGACCTCAAGGAGAAAACCAAGGCTAAGGAGCCCACCTCGAAGATTCGAGAGGTATACTGTTGCCCAAGGTAACAAGCCAAGAGGGGAGGGGGGGGTGAATTGGTTTTTCTAAGTTATTGCTATCTTACTTTAGTTGATTGATGAGTAAGTGAAATTAGAACAATGCACAATACAAACACACAAGAAGTATAGTGGTTCGGTGCTCTCCTAAGCACGTACGTCCACTCCCCAAGCGACCCCTTAGGAATTCACTATAATCCCTTGGATTACAGTTGGATTGTTTTCCGGGCTCACAATCCAAAAACCTTTACACTTTGGTTTTCCGGGATCACCAATAACCTTTGTTGGTTTTACGGGCTCACCAACGAACCTTCACAATTGGTTTTACGGGTTCACCAATAAACCTACACCGTTGGTTTTGCAGGCTTACCAACAAACCTTTACAAGGTGATTAATAAAAGAAAGAAGAAAGTTGAAGCTCTTAGATGAGCAAATATAACAATTATAAGCTACAAAGAAGAGTTTAGAGAATAGTTATCGCTTGATGAGACTTCTCTCTTCTTTGTCAAGAATGCTTCACTCTTCAAGGATGGATAGAGCTTTTGATATCTCTTGGAGTCTGCTCAACCACTTCCTTTTTAACTCTTGAATGGAGCACTTGGATGAAGAAGATTAGGACACTTGTCTTTCTTGTGTAAGCTTTGATATTTTACAAAAGGATTCTTTCTCTGATGAATAGTATCACTTTAAATAGTTTTTTTCATCCATTGGACAAGCCCCAATGGTTAGAATTCAAAAACTAGCCGTTACTCACTGTTGGGAGGTCAAAAAGTACTTCTGCAGAACTAGCCGTTATGCTTCTGCCCGTGCTTGGGTCGACTCAACTTTTACTGGGGTCGACCCAACTTTCACTTGGGTCGACTCAAGCATCATTGGGGTCGACCCTCTCAGTAACCACAGAACCTTGTATTTCAGCCTTCCTTCACTTGGGTCGACTCAACACCTTTTGGGTCGACTCAAGGTTCAGTTGGGTCGACTCAACTTCCACTTGGGTCGACCCTCTCAGGATTTCCGGAGAACCTATTTTTGAATGTCATTGCCTTTGGGTCGACTCATGTTAACTTCCTCTCAGGGTTTTTAGAGAACTGTTTTCTTGAGGCTTGAGGATTGGGTCGACTCATCCTTTGCTTGGGTCGACTCAATCAATCTTGGGGTCGACTCAATCCACACTTTGCTGCAACTTAAAGTTAGATTCATCCATATAATCAATGAAATAAACTTTAAACAATTTTGAATATATGTCATGGTAGTGCTACATACTCCAAACAATGAAAATTACTATTGTCCACTTAAGAGTATGTTTCACTTGAAACTTTGCCGAATTAGAATTTAGAATTCACTATCCCTTTCCTATCGCAAATTTTATCTCATTAATAATCATTGAAATACATCTTAATCTCATTATACTAATGTATCGAGAGTGACGGACTTATTAATGATGTATCGAATTAACTTGTAACATACTCTTAATCATTGTATTAATTATCAAAATACCACTATCATCCTCAATCTCTCCCTTTTTGATGATTATAAAATATTGAGTATGATCAAATTGATACTTATCTTAAAATTAGTTTTAGAAGGGCTTAAGTTGCTGAATTTCAGCTTTTCAAATATGAGAGTGAAGTCTTTCCCTATTTCATCCAAATGTTGCCAATTTGAACTTTTGATCTTCTCCCCCTTTTTTTTATACTTGATTAAAGATGACACTTCAAAAATTTGAGATACCGAAAGAATTTCAAATTATGTATCGAGGTATGAGAAGTATGTGCCAAATTCTGAAATTCTATGTGCCAAATTCTGAAATTCTATTTAAATGTTAGACTTTAACATTTTCATTGTTACAAATTGCTCCCCCTTAAATGTATACCCTTTCCTATTATAATTTTCAACTTGTTTGTCAACTTATTTCTCTTTCCTTGCTTCTCCCCCTTTTTGTTATCATCAAATAGGTGCATGGAAATAGATAAGTAGACACAATAATTAACAAACATTTCAGTTTCATTGATCAAAATGGAACATTGTAGTACAATAAAGCCAAAACAAAATAAATACAATATTCTTCAATCAAAGTACAAAGTACATGATCAACACAAAATACATATGAGAACTAGATACATATCATAGGCTCTAATCATAATGCTAATATCAGCCTAGGGGGTATCTAATGGCTGTGATCTAGTCCTCATCCTCCTAGCATAAGTGGCGAGGGGAGGTCGAGCCTGATGGGACTGAGTCTGGCGTGGAGCTCGGTGAGCTGGATGACTCTGTGCCGAAATCTCTGACTCAGCTGCCTGGGGCACAGATGGTCCATGAACCTCTCTCTCTCCGTAGAGCTCCTACCTGCTCTCTAAGATCGCTAATCTCAGCAGTCATAATATCCAATCTGCTCGTCAGTCCATCAGTGATAGTCCTCGCCTGAGTTGACATAAGCTCAGTCATCCTACTCCAAAACTCATCTGTGTATCCCGCAGGAACAGATGACGAAGGTCCAGCCTCTGAAGGTGCTGTAGGATGATCCGTAGGCTCCTCATCCTCAGGGATGGGGTCTCCAATCTCTGGTGCATCACCCTGAATTCCAGCTCCTGCACGTACCCATTGCCAGTTCACCTTCTCATAACCCATGCGAATAAGGGATCGTGCAGTGTATGTGTCAGTGAATAGTAGATGCCTGGAGATCTCTCCCTCTACTGATATGTCATGCTGTCGAAAGATCAGGGTGAGTATCATACCATAAGGCAGGGAGACTCTCGAATTGCATATGACCTTTCTCATCTGCCTGAGTATCATAGCTGGGAGGTTCAGGGAAATGCTCTGAATAATGTGCTCCATGACGACCAGGTCTCGCTCAGAAATGAGATCAAATCTTCTGCTTTTAGGAAACAAAATCCGACCTATGAAGTTGTGCAACAATCTCATTTCAGCTGAAAGAGAGCTTGCTATTACATTTTCTGAATAATCAAAGTCTTCATTCTCAAGAATCAACTGCAAGGCTCTCAACTTATTTTCGGGCTTCTCTGGAGTTGCACCTTCGCAGGGGAGATGAAGCAACTCACTCAAACTCTCTTCGGAAATCCTAACCCTTACTCCTCAGACTTCAGATATAAGCCCTCCCATTCCAGTTTTCAGGAAGGCATAGAACTCACGAACCAATCCTGGGTAGATCACCACATCTAGGGAGCAAAAATACTCCCATCCTTGCCTTCGGATCCAATCACCCAACCGAAACCCTTCTTGATCTAAAAACTCGGAGTGGATCCTTCTTCCCGTGGTAACCGGTCTTCCCGCAAATTTCGCAAGTTGGACTGAAGGGGAGGAAGGAGGAGGAGGCTCTACACGTGTCTCACCTTGTGGAGACACTGTAGAAGGCTCTGTAGCATCTCTTTCAACACGGGTGGTCCGTGAAACCCTCCCGGATCGCTTGGCTACGGCTTTCTTGGGTCCCATTTCTTCAAGATCTTGATCTAACGGCTTGGGAAAGCTTCCTTCTACTATTTGGAGATGATTGGAAGAGATTTGAGAGTGGGAAATAGGGTTTTTGGAAGAGGACAAAGTGAAAATAGTGCCCTAGATTGCTCACGGGTCCCCCTTTTAACAGTGGGATCTCGTCGTTGGGTCGACCCTAGATTTTTCTTGGGTCGACTCAACGTTGGGTCGACCCCATTCTGGGTTGGGTCGACCCTAGTTCAGAAATTTTTCTTTCTTTTTCCTTTTAAAAATTTTTCTTACTTCCAATCCTTACAAATTCTTACTGGGACAATGATACATGAGTAAGGAATCTATAGATAACTAGTTTGACTAATGTTTCATGGGTTTTTAGAAATGGAAGGAGAGTATCATGAGACAGCTTGCTCTTTTTTATATCTCCTCAATCAAAAGAATCACATATGCCTAATTTCTTCCTAAGCATGCAAAATCTATCTTCACTCAAAGATTTTGTGAATATGTCAGCTAATTGTTTCTCAGTATATACATGCTCAATACATATGTTTCCATTTTACACATGATCTCTAATAAAATGATATCTTATTTCAATGTGTTTGGCTTTAGAGTGCTGAACCGGATTTTTAGTAAGGTTGATGGCACTAGTATTGTCACACTTTATAGGAATGTTATCTAGTTTAACTCCATAGTCCTCTAGTTGTTGCTTAAGCCATAGTACTTGAGCACAACAACTCCCGACAGCTATATATTCAGCTTCAGCCGTTGACAGTGCTATTGAATTCTGCTTTTTGCTAAACCATGATACTAAGTTATTTCCTAAAAATTGACATGTTCCACTAGTGCTCTTCCTATCTAATTTGCATCCAGCAAAATCTGCATATGAGTAGGCAAGCAAATCTAGACAGGAGTCTCTTGAGTACCATAATCCTATGTTTGTAGTTCCTCTTAAATATCTAAGAATTCTTTTAACAGCACTTAAATGTGACTCCTTAGGATCTGATTGGTATCTAGCACATATTCCCACACTAAACACTATGTCTGGTCTACTAGCAGTAAGGTAGAGCAAAGATCCAATTAAGCCTCTATAAAGCTTCATATCTATACTTTTTCCTTTCTCATCTTTGTCTAGCTTACTAGTGGGATTCATTGGGGTGCCTATTCCTTTGTGATTTTCATTCCCAAACTTCTTTAATATTTTCTTTGTATACTTAGTTTGATGAATGAAAATACCTTCTTTGGTTTGCTTGATTTGTAATCCGAGAAAGAAACTTAGTTCTCCCATCAAACTCATCTCGAATTCTCCATGCATTAAATTAGCAAACTCTTTGCAAAGATTATCATTAGTGGCACCAAAGATTATGTCATCTACATATATTTGTACCACTAGCAGATTTTTGTCTTTTCTTTTGAGAAAAAGTGTTTTATCTATATTTCCTCTACTGAAGTCATTATTTAGTAGAAATTTGCTTAGTCGATCATACCAAGCCCTAGGTGCTTGCTTCAATCCATATAATGCCTTATGTAGTCTAAACACATGATTTGGCAATTCATGATTTTCAAAACCAGGAGGTTGCTCTACATATACTTCTTCCTCTATAAAACCGTTTAAGAAGGCACTTTTTACATCCATTTGATACAATTTGAAATCCATGAAACATGCAAAAGCTAGAAGTAATCTAATAGCCTCTAATCTAGCTACGGGAGCAAATGTTTCCTCAAAATCTATCCCTTCTTCTTGATTGTATCCCTTAGCTACAAGTCTAGCTTTATTTCTTATAACTACCCAATTTTCATCTAATTTATTTCTAAAGATCCATTTTGTTCCAATTACAGAGTTATGCTTTGGTCTCTCAGTTAATGTCCATACATTACTTCTTTTGAATTGATTTAATTCTTCTTGCATAACATTTATCCAATTAGTATTTTTTTCAGCTTCTTCATAAGTCTTAGGTTCTAACCGTGAAACAAAAGCAAGATAATCATTTAAATTTTTAAGAGAGGATCGAGTTCTTATCCCTTGAGATGGATCACCAATGATTAAGTCTTTAGGATGTCCATATGCATACCTCCATTCCTTTGCTAAGTCTTGAGATTGTGGTGGCACGCAATCATTTTCCATCTCTTGATTTGGCACGTCATTAAGATTCAATTTTTCAAAGTCAATAATTCATGCATCATCATCAAGAATACTTTCTCTCCTAAGAGACTCACTATCAGACTCATCAAAAATGATATTAACTGACTCTTCAACTACAAGAGTTCTTTTATTGAATACTCTATATGCCCTGCTAGATGTAGAGTATCCTAAGAAGATACCTTCATCTGACTTGGCATCAAATTTACTTAGATCCTCCTTACCATTGTTTAAAATGAAACATCTACATCCAAATACTCTAAGATACTTAGCAGTTGGTTTCTTATTCTTCCAAAGTTCATAAGGAGTTTTCTTGGTTATTGGTCGTATTAAAACTCGATTTAGAATATGGCAAGCAGTGGTTATAGCTTCAGCCCAAAAGTACTTTGGAAGATTTGACTCGCACAACATTGTGCGTGCCATTTCTGCCAAGGTCCTATTTTTCTGTTCAACAACCCCATTTTGTTGAGGCGTTCTAGGTGCTGAAAATTGATGTGAGATACCATTTTCATTACAAAATTCTTCAAAGTGTTGATTTTCAAATTCAGTTCCATGATCACTTCGAATTGCTATTAAGGTGAGCTTCTTTTCATTTATGATGTTTTTATAGTATTTCAAGAATGCTGAAATTGCTTCATTTTTATGTGCAAGAAATGAAACCCATGTATATCTTGAAAAATCATCTACTATAACTAGTCCATACTTCTTTCCTCCTAGACTCGCGGTTCTAGTGGGTCCAAATAGATCCATATGTATGAGTTTAAAGGGCCTAGTGGTCGATACTATATTCTTTGATTTGAAGGATGATTTTGTTGCTTTCCTAATGAGCATGGTCCATAGATTTTGTCCTTTTCAAAGATCAGTTTTGGCACATCTTTTATTAATTCCTTCTTGACTAGTTTTGATATTAAGTCCATACTAGCATGTCCTAGTCTACGATGCCAAAGCCAGCTTGTTTCATTTTTCTTTTCTTCATTAGTAATTAAACATAATTCATTTTTTTTGCCTAATTCATGAAGGTCTACCATGCAAATATTTCTTTGCCTTTGACCTATAAGTACGATGCTATTATCTTTAGAATTTGTGATTAAGCAAACTGAGGCTTCAAATGTGACTTTAAACCCTTTATCACAAAATTGACTTATGCTAAGTAAGTTATGTTTCAAACCATTAACTAATAAGAGATTTTCTATAAAGATAGATGGAGTAATGAAAATTTTACCATTTCCAATGATATATCCTTTTCCATTGTCTCCATAGGTTACTACTCCACCCTTCTTAGATTCCAAGGTGACAAATTGTTCTACGTCACCTGTCATGTGTCTTGAACAGCCACTATCTAGATACCATCGTTTATCCACCTTATTAGCTGCAAGACACCCCTGCAATCAAGATCAAGAATAAGCTTTAGGTACTCAAACTATGTTGGGTCCTTTAGGGTTAGTACTTGATGTTCCTTTTGGAACCCAAACTTTCTTGAATTTAAGCTTATGATTATTACTCAGTTTGTTGTTGCTAGACTTTCTATAGTTACATTCAAATGCTTTATGTCCTAATTTATTGCAGCAATGACAAGTTATATTTTCATTTTTAGCTTTTACAAATATGTTCTTTAAGTATTTTTGTTTCCTATTTGTTTTATATCCTAATTCAGTTTTATCATATACAGCTTTTTGACTATCAAGAATCATATTTAATTTGGTTGAGCTAAGTGTAAACTTGTCTATTAAGGATTTATATTTTTCAGCATCTTCTTTTAACTTGACATTTTCAGCAATTAGATTCTTGGTTTTATTTGTGAGTCTCCTACTTAATGTTTCATAGTTATTAGATAGTTTCAGCTTATCTTTGATAAGAGATTGATTTTCTTCTTTTAGAACTTTATTTTTATTGATCAGTTTTTTGTGTTCTTCCATGAATTCTAAAAATGCATCATGTAATTCATCAACAGTAAAATCACATTCAAGTTCAGAATCTACCTCATCGTCATTGGCCATATGGCAGATTTGGGCCGTCTCTTGATGATCTTCCTCTTCCGAACTTGACTCCTCACTTTCACTCCATTCAGCCATGAAGTTCTTCTTCTTAAGTTTTCTTGCCATCCACTTTAATTCCGGGCAATCTATCTTGAAATGCCCGGGCTTGTTACACTCATAACAAATTGGTGTTTTCTTTTCTTTCTCTTTGTCCTTATCCTTTTATTTGCTTGAGCTACCTTCGAAGAAGGGTTTCTTTTTATGAAATCTCTTCTTACCTCTCATAAATTTTCTGAATTTTCTTCCAAGCATAGCCATTCCTTCTTCATCAAATTCATCATCATCATCAGATTCTTCCGATTCAGTTTCTTATTTTGGAGTGGTAGACTTTAGGCCAATGGTCTTTCTTCTCTTGACCTCATCTTCTAAATTTTGCCTCATGGTCAACTCATGGGTCATGAGTGATCCTAGAAGTTCCTCCAATTGCAGTGTATTGAGGTTCTTTGCTTCCTGAATTGCGGTTAACTTGGCCTCCCAAACTCTTGGTAGAGACCTGAGAATTTTTCGCACCAATTCAGAGTTAGTATAAGACTTTCCTAGACTCTTTAGCCCATTTATGATTTTTGTGAAACGAGTAAACATTTCAGTTATGGACTCAGTGGATTCCATTTTAAACAACTCATACTTATGTACTAATATGTTTATTTTTGACTCCTTAACTTGATTAATTCCTTCATGTGTGACCTCAAGTTTATCCCAAATTTCTTTTGCGGAGATGCATGCAGATATTCTATTGAATTCACTTACATCTAGTGAACAGTAAAGTATATTTATTCCTTTAGCATTTAATTGTGCTAGTCTTCTATCATTCTCATTCCAATCCATTTCTGGTTTGGGAATGATAGTGCCCTCTATACTAATTGTGGGTGTGTGAGGTCCTCTAGTTATAATATACCACAATTCATAGTCTAGAGCTTCTTGAATGAATATCCTCATCCTAGCTTTTCAGTATGTGTAATTAGTGCCATTAAATAGAGGAGGTCTATTTGTGGATTGTCCCTCACTCATAGAACATCCCACTTGGGTTGTCATGATCTTTGTCTCTTGATTGTGAGATCAATAAATACTATATGAGCACCTCGCTCTGATACCACTTGTTGCCCAAGGTGACAAGCCAAGAGAGGGGGGGGGGGGTGAATTGGTTTTTCAAAGTTATTGCTATCTTACTTTAGTTGATTGATGAGTGAGTGAAATTAGAACAATGCACAATACAAACACACAAGAAGTATAGTGGTTCGGTGCTCTCCTAAGCACCTACGTCCACTCCCCAAGCGACCCCTTGGGAATTCACTATAATCCCTCGGATTACAGTTGGATTGTTTTTCGGGCTCACAATCCAAAAATCTTTACACTTTGGTTTTCCGGGATCACCAATAACCTTTGTTGGTTTTACGGGTTCACCAACCGAACCTTCACAATTGGTTTTACGGGTTCACCAATAAACCTACACCGTTGGTTTTGCGGGCTTACCAACAAACCTTTACAAGGTGATTAATAAAAGAAAGAAGAAAGTTGAAGCTCCTAGATGAGCAAATATAACAATTATAAGCTACAAAGAAGAGTTTAGAGAATAGTTATCGCTTGATGAGACTTCTCTCTTCTTTGTCAAGAATGCTTCACTCTTCAAGGGTGGATAGAGCTTTTGATATCTCTTGGAGTCTGCTCAACCACTTCCTTTTTAACTCTTGAATGGAGCACTTGGATGAAGAAGATTAGGGCACTTGTCTTTCTTGTGTAAGCTTTGATATTTTGCAAAAGGATTCTTTCTCTGATGAATAATGTCACTTTAAATAGTTTCTTTCATCCATTGGACAAGCCCCAATGGTTAGAATTCAAAAACTAGCCGTTACTCACTGTTGGAAGGTCAAAAAGTACTTCTGCAGAACTAGTCGTTATGCTTCTGCCCGTACTTGGGTCGACCCAACTTTCACTTGGGTCGACTCAAGCATCATTGGGGTCGACCCTCTCAGTAACCACAGAACCTTGTATTTCAGCCTTCCTTCACTTGGGTTGACTCAACACTTTTTGGGTCGACTCAAGGTTCAGTTGGGTCGACTCAACTTCCACTTGGGTCGACTCAACTTCCACTTGGGTCGACCCTCTCAGGGTTTCCAGAGAACCTATTTTTGAATGTCATTGCCTTTGGGTCGACTCATGTTAACTTAGGGTCGACTCAAGTTTGGGTCGACTCAAATTTCATTTGGGTCGACCCTCTCAGGGTTTCCAGAGAACTGTTTTCTTGAGGCTTGAGGATTGGGTCGACTCATCCTTTGCTTGGGTTGACTCAATCAATCTTGGGGTCGACTCAATCCACACTTTGCTGCAACTTAAAGTTAGATTCATCCATATAATCAATGAAATAAACTTTAAACAATTTTGAATATATGTCATGGTAGTGCTACATACTCCAAACAATGAAAATTACTATTGTCCACTTAAGAGTATGTTTCACTTGAAACTTTGCCGAATTAGAATTTAGAATTCACTATCCCTTTCCTATCGCAAATTTTATCTCATTAGTAATCATTGAAATACATCTTAATCTCATTATACTAATGTATCGAGAGTGACGGACTTATTAATGATGTATCAAATTAACTTGTAACATACTCTTAATCATTGTATTAATCATCAAAATACCACTATCATCCTCATATACCCCTCTCAATACTCCAAAAGCTCAAATCCTGATGGAGGTTTGCGATCAGGATTACCTGTGCTGGCCCTGAAGATGAAGGCTCATGCCAATAAGAGGGACATGAGTTGTTACTGCTAGTTCCACAAAGATCATGGCCATGCCCTCATCTGATAAGGACACTTTCATCGATATGTTGACGATTAGTGAGGATGAGGACATGCTGATCAGTCAGGTGAACCTGTGAGGCAAGATAACAATTGACCAACTGCGAGGGTAGTCACCACAATTACTAGAGAACCTGTAGCCACAGGATCTAGTTCCTCAGCTTTGATGGCTTATGCCTGGGTAGCCCAAGCTGGAGAAACAACCCCAAAGAGGCCGAGGGCTGGTGAAATGATCTCCTTCTCAAATGAGCTTGATAGCCTCGCTTGAAGCGTAGGACAAAAATCCACTGAAAATACAACTCAGAAGCAATGGGCAGGATCGCTTTAGAGCGGTCTTCCAGCTGCCGACTTGAAGGCAGTCCAAACTCCACATGATGATGCAGTGGTCATCTCCCTAACCATTGCTAACTACGAAGTCCGGTGGATAGTAGTTGACAATGGAAGCTTGACCAACATCCTCTTCTATAATGTTTTCCAAAACATGAATATTATGTTGGATCAGCTAAAGAGAATTGACTTCCCTCTTATCAGAGTTTTTGTAGAGCCAGTACCTATTAAGGAAATTATCAATCTCCTAGTTACAGCAGGCCAGAAGCCTTAATAAGTAATAATTATACCTAACTTCCTAGTCTTCAAGGTCCTATCTGCATACCATGGAATCTGGGGACGACTTGGCTTGAACACTATGAGAGTTGTGGTATCTACCTACTATTTGCTGATGTGGTTTTCTATTGAGAACAATATTGGAGACGTCCAAAGCGACCAAGCCATGGCCCCACAGTGCTATGTGGCCACCCTCAAGGGGAAAGCAAGGCCTATAGTGACGCTACCTATAGAGGGCCTAGATGCATGGGACGAGTAGAAGAAGCAAAGAGGAGAATCAGTCAAGGACCTTATATTGTGCAAATCAAGGCATTTCTGGACAAGGAGACTACAGCTTAGCTCGTCCGCTTCCTTCGGGCTCATATCGATGTATTTGCCTGGTTTGCCACTGACATGCTAGGTATTGATTCCTCTGTTATAATGCATAGGTTGAATGTGGACTTTATGCACTAACCAGTTAGATAGAAGAAGAAGAGCTTTGCCCTCGAGAGGTAGCAGGCAATCAACGAGGAGGTGCACAAACTCCTCAAGGCCGGGTTCATCTAGGAAGTCGATTACTCCGAGTGGCTCGATAATGTAGTTCTAGTTTAAAAAGGAAAATTAAAAGTGGAGAGTCTGCATTGATTTCACCGACTTGAGCAAAGCCAGCCTATCGAGGATAGATCAGTTGATCAACACCACATTAGGGCATCAATTCTTTAGTTTCAGAGGGGATTCTTGAGGTACAACCAAATCAAAATGCACCCAGCGGGCAAGGAGAAAATGACCGTCATCATAGAAAGAGGGCTATACTACTACAAAATGATGCTATTTAGACTGAAGAATATAGAAGCAACCTACTAGAGGCTAGTTAATAGAATTTTCAAAGATGAGATTGGCCAAAATATGGAGTTGTACATGGATGATATTTTGGTGAAAGCCTAAGCACCAAACAATATATAGCCGACTTGGATGATGCATTTTGAACCCTGAGGAGATACCGCATGAAGCTCAATCCAAGCAAGTGCATTTTTGAAGTCACCTAAGAAAAATTCTTGGGATTTATGTTAACCAAGAGCGGGATAGCGGCCAACTTTGAAAAGATTCAAGCTATTCTAGAGATGTCACCTCGGAAGATAGCGAAGGAAATGCAATGCCTCACAAGTCAGATTCTGCTCTTAACCAATTTATGTCAAGGTCAGTGGAGAAGTGCCCAAGTTGACCCCAACAGAGGATTCTAAACTAGTATTATTGTGACCACCCATCATGCTAGCCTTCACTCAATCATTTGTTAGCCCTCTTTAGACCCCCACCATCAGCAACCTGGCATGTTACCCTAATTGTACTTGATAATTCCTTGATCTGATTATTTGGAAGATACTATTTTCACTAATTTGGGCGATCGGGCACCACTGGATACTATTATCACTAGTCCTTACTAAGCCATCCGTACCATACTCTGGCTTTTGTTTTATGAGTTAACTAGTTTGATTAATTAGAGTGGACCAACCTGAAACTTCGGATCTTGCTATTTAATTGACCCTGCCCTTCCTTCACACCGACTATTATCACGTACCATTAGATCCGTAATTGATAATCCCTAATCAATATTATTATCTTCTTCTCGATTGGATATATGTTTCTTGATCAGATGGATTGAGATATTTTGTGCTGACTGATTTGAAAAGTTGAGCATTGCCATTTAGCCGGCCTCATATATCATCATATACGATTCTATTTTCATTATCAGCCCTACTTTTGTATAGGAGTGCAGTCACCCGGACATTATTAGAATTGGTCGCCCTTGATCTTTATCAAAACCCTTGTTTTGATCCATTTTGGGGTTGTTGACCGCTAGTAACTGTTGGTCACCTATTGTTCGGTTATGGGTCCCTGACCCCGAACACCACCCGTTGCCACCCACTTCCTTCATCTTCCTTAGTTCAAGAGAGAAGCTTCCTTACTCTCTCTTGTTTCTCTCTCTTTTCCATCCTTTCTCTCTCTATTTATCTCTCTGTACATGATCTGGGGCTTAGTAGAGGGTTCCAGGTTTGTCCCAAATAGGAGGTATGGGACTGGCTTAGTTGTGACCCTTCAAGATGTTGACTTTTATTTGGCTTTTACTGGCATCCTGGTCGTTGTTGGATCCCACTAGATCTAGCCATCCTCGATCGCTATAAGTTTTTTGTATTTTGATTTGATCTTTGATTGGATAGAATGAACTTGATCGGATCGATCGGATTGTTGGACCTTACTGCTCGATTAGCCCTATCCTTCTTTATCCTTATCAAGCATGAAGCCCTTTCTTGTCGTTGTTCGGGTCCAAGTTGGCTCTGGTTAGGAGGCTCTGAATCACCCCAGCACCCGGCGGTATTATCGGCTTGGTACCCCAACCCTGTTAAGTATCCATAGATATAGTTACCATTGATCTTAATTGAGTCACTTAAATTATGTCTCATTTTGACCAGTTTAGCTCACCTTGTTCAGACTGACCCATGTAGTTGGGTACCACTACTTGATTGATATTGCCTTTCATCCAACTTGATTTGGGCATGAGGTTGTATCCCCAATGGTATCTTAATTTTTAACTTTGTTTGGCTTCTAAGATAATAATAAAATTAATGACATGTTACTGATATTAAAATAAGCAATCCTGACACGTCTAACTGAAGTGGGAGTTTTGAAGCGAGAAGAGGTAAGTAACATAATGCTTCAAAGTGTATTTTCTAAATTTTTAGTAAAATGATAATTAGTTTATTAAATTTATTATGATATTTTTTTATACTTGGTTTAATAGGCCAAGCATATTATTGTTATGATAGTAATTATTTAAAATTATATTATGTGTTATGTTATGAAATTTGAAAAATATGACTAGGCATTATGAAATTTGTTTTAGATGTATATATTCTTAGCACGGCTATGATCTGACCCTACCAATGAGGATTATTTATTAGCCTTGTTGACTTATAATATGAGAAACTAGTTTCGACGCCGAACCACCGGTAATTAGAATAATTGTGTTTGACACTTTTTGTATTCTGTATTTGACCCATACCATTAGGTTATGTGGCCATAACCTGATGTTGAATTTCTAGTATCAGTTTATTAAAATAATAATAAATTTAAAAAGAGATATATGTATTATTTGAAAATTGATTTATTTCCAGTTAGTACCATGCTCTTTAATTACTTATTTATGTAGCATGCTTCGACCCCACTTTTTGGTATTATATTACTTACTGGACTAGTGTAGCTTATTATTTTTCTTCTCTATTTTTTAGATCCTAAATCATGATTACTTGGAGGAGTGTACTAGATCTTCTGAATATATTCAAAATTATTGGAGTTCCAGTTTAGAGTAGTTTAGTTAGAATATTTTATTTGATTTGAATTAATTAACATATTTTGACTTATGTCACTTTGGAATAATTGATTATGAGAATAATTGATCTTGATTTAAACAGTTTTTGAGGATCTAAGAATTATTATTATTATTTTGTGATGACTTGATTTGTAGCCTTGCATGCTGGTATGGTCCACCCTACAGGTATAAGGCGTCTGTTACAGGGCATGACAGTTTCAACCCCCATTTACTACTACCTTTTCCCTCCTATTCCTTGATGTGTTGGGTACACCACTGAATTTTAGAATCTTTTGTTTAATCCCCAACCTCCTCATGTGATTTCTTGGCATTCAGTGTCATTTGAGGAGAGCTTCAATCTCTTGCTGCCTCGGCTTTATGCTAGACCCCAGCTAGGTTAGTTTGTGGTCCCTTGCTGCCCTGCCTATCCCCATTGTAGTTTGGATCCCCTTGCTGCCTTGGTTCCACACTGGCCTTCGCTAGGATACTTGTGGCTGATGCGATCCGATAGAATTCGATCCGTATCTCAAGATTCTTGACTCTTCTTGATTTCTGGAAGGATGGTTCTGACCTGCTTGCGGATGCGATTTTTAAAGATCCGCCCGTCCGATCGATCTCAATTTTGGATATATTGTAGTTCTCCGCGTTAGCTTTCCAACGGTAGGTCGTGGGATCTTGAGATATCAGCCTCCAACTGATGACTGCGTAGGGGAGGACGGGCTGATAATCTGACGGAATGGAGTTGTTGGTAGAGGCTGGTAGGGATCAAGGAGGAGAGGAAGAAGAGGGAGAAGGTGGCTGGCCTCTCAGGACAGAGGTGGTGCAGCCGGACGAAGGAGGGGGCGGCGGCCTTGGACGGCGGCCTAGGGAGAGGAAGAAGGCGTCGCAAGAAGAGAGGAGAGAAGGAAGGAGAGCTAGAGCAAAAGCCTTTCAATTAATTCTTTCCCCCTGAAATAGGTGCTCACCACATCTATTTATAGGTGGCTACCTGACCCCTTAACTTGACTTGATCTAATTGAATTCAAGAAACAACTAACCCAAAGCGACTCTAATAAAGTCCAAGTCGGCTAGCCCGAGCAAGGCTATGCTGAAATAAAATTAACATCAAGGACTCAAAAGCAAAAATAACCAAATGATTCAGTCCGAGGCGGTCTAGTGGATCCAACCGCATCACTCCACCACGCTTTCCTTAACCTTGTCCTCAAGGTTGGAAGCAGGGAAATGATCAAGTATCTCAGTCTCAAACTCCCATATGGCCTGGTCTGCTACTCTCCCCAGCCACTCCACTAGTATCTGGATTTCCAGTCATCCATCTACTCGTATTCTGAGCTTCGCCAGCACTCGAACCGGCTCCACTACCTCATCCTCCGGTGGCTCATGCATGATCGGGCCAACAGATGTCTTGGGTCCAAGCCGGGCCCTCAGAAGCGACACGTGGAATACCGGATGAAACTCTCGATGTAGTCGGCAAGTCCAAGCAATACGCCACGGGTCCAATGCGCTCCAAGATTTGAAAGGGCCCGTAGAAGCGATGAGAGAGCTTTTGGTTCGCCATAGACGCAGTGTCAATTGTTGATAAGGCTGCGCCTTAACGTATACCCAGTCACCCACCTCGTATACTGGATCTTTGTGCTTCCGATCATGCAACTGCTTCATCTTGTTCTGCGCAGTCGTTATGTGGAACTTTAACCGCCGCAAGGTAGTGTCCCGTATGTAGACCTTTGCCACCCGTCGAGCAGAAAACGGATGTGCGAGCGCCGAAAAGTGGGCATACTTGTTGAGGCGGTCCACAACGACCATGATCACTGAGTACCCTCGAACTAATGGCAGCCCCTCAATGAAGTCCATCGACACATCCTCCCAAACCTGATCAAAAATTGGTAAAGGCTGAAGTAGACCCGCAGGTTGCTCTGACCGTTGCCTTCATGCCTACCCACGTACAGCTCTGGCTTAGCCTCTTGTAGGTCCTGAAAAATCCCTTGTGTCCAGCAAAAGGAGTATCATGGAAGTGCTGGATCAATACTTGCCGCAAGGCTGAATCGGTGGGCACGCGGATCAACCTGTGGTCCAGAATCAACCCATCTCAGTCCTCCATCTCGGGGTGACTGCTCGGGTCAGCTGCCAACTCCCTCTGGATCTGTACTAGGTCCGGATCCAAGCATGTGGCGGTCCTCAAGTCTGAAATAAAAGAGAAAACCGGCGTAGTCAAAGCCGCCAACTCGCCGGACTCGGGTTGACGCGATAGTGCATCTGCCACTCGATTTTCTGCACCTTTTTTGTACACCATCTCATAGTCGTAGCCGAGAAGCTTCGACACCCACCTCTGCTGGGTTGGAGTATGTTTGCGCTGCTCAAGAAAAAATGGGAGGCTCTGCTGATCAGTTCGAACGATGAATTGGCGGCTGATAAGGTATGGCCTCCACTTTGTGACTGCATGGATGACTGCCATCATCTCCCTCTCATATGTGGACAGCGAGCGGGTCCTAGGGGACAACGCCTTGCTCATGAAAGCAATTGGTCGTCCCTCCTGCATCAAAACAGCGCCAATGCCGGCAGCGGAAGCATCGCACTCGACTACAAACGGTTTGGCGAAATCGGGTAGCGCCAAAATCGGGGCTGTCGTCATGGCTTTCTTGAGCTTCTCGAATGCTTCCGTCGCTGCCTCGGTCCATCTAAACTCGTCCTTTCGTAGCAGCAGGGTCAGCGGCACAGCGATCTTTCCATATCCCTCCATAAATCGGCGGTAATAACCGGTTAGGCCCAAAAATCCTCGCAGCTCTTTTTGGTTCTTGGGCAGCGGCCACTCAGTCATGCAATGTATCTTTGCTTGGTCTGCCTCCACACCTGCAGCAGAGATGACATGGCCTAAGTACTCGACCTTCGGCTCGGCCCATAGGCACTTGGATCGCTTCACCTTCAGTTGATTTCTGCACAGAATTTTCAGCACTTCCTCCAAGTGCTCTAGGTGCTCCTGCCATGAACAACTGTAAACCAGTATGTCATCGAAGAATACAAGGACATATTGTCGTAGTAATGGTCTGTCGCTGGTGCGTTGGTGAGGCCGAACGGCATCATCCGGAACTCATAATGGCCATCGTATATCCGAAACGTCGTCTTGTGCACATCTTCGGGCCTGACGCGGATCTGGTGGTATCCGGCACGGAGATCAAGTTTGCTGAAGTAGGCCGCACCAGCAAGCTCATCCAACAGCTCCTCTATGACTGGAATCGAGTACTGGTCCTTAACGGTGATCGCGTTAAGTGCCCGGTAGTCGATGCAGAATCGCCACGTCCCGTCCTTCTTTTGTACTAGCAGCACCGGCGATGAATATGAGCTTCTACTGGGCTGAATGATGCCGCTCTCCAACATCTCTCGTACCATCTTCGAGATCTCCTCCTTCTGAACGTGCGAGTAGCGGTAAGGCCTCACATTTGCCGGTTTAGCTCCTGGTACGATCTCAATGTGATGATCGTGCTCCCTCTCGGGTGGAAGACCATGAGGCTCCTCAAATAAATCAGCGAACCCCTGTAAGAGAGCAGCCAAATTAGTAGGTATACCTGCCTCCGTCGTGGTCTCCGTCGACAGAGGTAAGAGCTGCATTAAGTAGCTGCGCGCGCTGGGTCCGGGCAAGCCGACTAGAGGCTGAAGTGCGGCCCCTGGGCTAGGCCGAATGCCATGCAATCTAACTCGCCGTCCGCTCCGACTGAAAGTCACCCACATCTCGGCGAAGTCGAATGTAACCGGGCTAAGACTCTGCAGCCACTGCGTACTAAGGACCAAATCAGCTCCTCGTAATGCTAACGGATAGAGATCGAGCTTGAATTGGCTGTCTTGGATCGTCAAAGTGATGCCTCAGCATATGCCCTCCGCCCTCAATGTGGTTCCGTCACCCAATGCCACATCGAAGCCCAATGTCGGCTCTGCTATGAGACCGATCTATTTGACGAGCCTCTCGTCTAAGAAATTGTGGGTGCTACCCGTATCTATGAGGATACGCACCACACGTCTTTTGATCATGCCGTCCACGCGTAGCGTTTTCGATGTCGCCGATCCGGAGTAGGCATGCAATGAAATCTGAGGTGGCACGTCCTCTTCCTCGGCCTCTAAATCTTGGGGCTCATCCTCAGCAACCTCATCACCATCTTCAGCCACAGCCTCGTCCTCCAATTCATCGATCAACATCACTGCTCCGACGGGCCGCGCACACCGGTGTCCCGGTGTAAACTTCTCGTCGCAGTGAAAACATAGGCCTTTTGCTCGAAGTTCCTCCACTTGTACCAGCGTCAAGGTCCTCCCCGGTGGATGCTCAACCCTCTTGACGTCACCTGACAAGCGAAAAGGGATCCTCGGCCCTGTGTTGGCTGCTGCAGCCGTCAGCGCTCTCGGCTGGCCGATGGAGCCCCTTGCGGTTTGGCCGGCCCGGGGGTTAGTCCAGCTGCCCCGTGCTGCTGCTCGAATGGTCTTGATCTTCTCTTCCACCATCAGGGCCAAGGCAAAGGCATCCTCCAGCGATTGCAACCGCAAAGTTCTCACCTCGGCTTGAATGTCGATGCGAAGTCCTCCGAGGTATACGCTTTTCAGCGCGGAGTCGCTCCACCCCACCACTCGGTTGCTGATCCTCTCAAACTACTCTTGAAAGGCTCTAACAGTAGTCTTTTGGGTGACCCTTGATAGCATAGACTGAAAGTTGTTGTACTCGGTAGGCCCGAAATGCCGACAAATTGCTGCAGAAAAATCCTCCCAACCGTCGAAAGGTCGGGCTCGGTCGGCGGTTTGAAACCATCACAGGGCGGTCTCTTCTAGGTAAAAAGATGAGATCAATATCTTTTGGTCCTCCACTGTGCCATGGTAGTGAAAGAACCGCTCAGCTCGATACACCTAATCGAGAGGATCGCCGTCTTTAAACTTGAAAAATTTCAGCCTAAGAATCAGTCCGCGATTTCCTCCCTCTCGATCTCCATTACGGTCCCGATCTTGTTCATATCCTCGGTTTGGATACTCCCCCACACGCTGTTTCTCATCTGAAAATTCTGGATGGGATCATCCTCCATATCCGACTCGTCGTCGATGCCAATTGGGCTCAGCCCCTGAGCCCTAGCGCGTGCGCCAATCGGTATGATCTCAGGTCGGGGTCTAGGTCGATCTTCTCCTTGGTCTAGCCGCATCTCCTCTGGTGGGTTGGGAAGGAGAGGCTCACGAGGGGGGGTCCCCTCCGTCCTAGTCGTCTACGAGTAGGGGTCGGAGATTCCACCCGGGTCCGACACGGAACTTCCCCCGGTGGAGTTTCTTGCTGCTAATTTAGTAATAGTTGCATCATCATCTCGATATGGCGTTGCATGGTATCCATCTTCTCCATCAATTGTTGTTGGCTCTGCTGCATAGTTGTTTGGTTCCCACGCAAGACCTACTAGCCATCTCGGCATCAACGGCCAACACTCGGGCAAACGGCCTCCCGCTCTCGACCTCAACTCATCTTGGTACAGTTCACCCTGAGACTGGTGTCCTAAGAGTCATCCTTGTGACTTCAGTTTGAAGGATACATCCATCAACACAAGATGGATTGTGACTACCAATTCATGCTTTCAGTCTATGAATCATAATAACAAACATGACATGAGAAGATTAAGGTTCGAACATCATACCTTCATGCGCCTAGCACTGCCAGAAGCCTCTTAGCCAGCCATTCTGGCTAAGCCCAGTTCCCTACCCCCGTAAGGTTGGCTTACCGAGACTTTTTCCCGGCGCTTACGTCTCGGCCTATTACCCTTACGAAAGGTAGTTGCCTACAGGTATCCGGCCCAAGGTACTACCAGTAGCCTCCCTCTTGGGTCTGGGGCTAATAAACTGAACTTGCCAACTTGGCTCTGATACCAATTTGGGGATGGGGGTGATGCGGAAGAATGGGAGAACGCAAACTCAGAGATGTGGAGAAAAGAGATTTCTATTACTCCAACGGTCTGAAAGGTTCTGCCTCACAACTGAGAGAGCATCGCCTTAAATAGACCAAGTTACAAAGTTGGAATCCAATTCGAATTGGAGTCCAAAAGTCAGGCTACCGCACATGGCCGACAGAGAAACAAATGACTTGACAAAAGAAAAGGAAAGACAGGACCGAAAAGACTCAAAGTTGGAAAATTCAGCAGAGCGTCCTTTCTTCTACCGAAAGTGATTCCTTCGCTGTGAAGAAAGCTTCTTTTCTCGGTCGGGAGTGATTTCTTCCGCCTGAAGAAAAGTGGGATGTGACTTAAAACTCCTTTTATCAGGGCTTCGTCAGAAAGTTGATTCCTTCTATTGGATGGCGAAGTCATTTTTTTGTCCCGAGTGTTGTGCTGGCATGATGAGCTGGCACTGGCAAAGCTGAATTGGTTAATCTTTTGCAAAAGTGGATTCCTTGTGCTGGTTGGAATGGATTTTTCCGCCGAAAGTCTTGCTGATGTAGACACAAGGCTGATCTTCCACCGAAAGTAGATTCCTCCAGGATGGATGTAGACACAAAGCTATTTGCTCGTGCTTCTGCCATAATTCTAGCCTTCTGCTTAGTCCGAATGATGAGCAGGTTCTTTGCCTTTGCTTTTTTGATGAAGCTTAACAGGGCTGAACCTAATTTGTTGGGACTTAATTGCTCCCTTTCTTGGCCTTGTAGCCAAAACCTTTTGCCACATAGCTTCTGTAGCTTCAGTTGCACGAACTTTGTGCATAAGGAAGGACTGTTCTTCTTCTTCCTTAGGAGACTGGGTATCTTCTGCATAGGTATCCTGCAATTCTCCTACAAGGCACCTGTACTTATTGTTGTCTTCAGGTGTGGAGTTTGATGAACTCCTAGATGTAGTGCTCTTCATGGACACAGTCTTCTTTGGCTCTGCTTCAAATGTAGAGCAGAACTGCTGCTTCATGTGGTCGAGGCATTTGGACATAATTTCTTCAGGAGTGCATTGTGGATATCTCCTAGAGAATTTGTTCTTAGGATTGGCAAAATAACTGTTAGTACTATCTTCTGGCTATTGTGATTCAGCATGCTCATTCTTGAATGATATTAAATTTGATTTTATGGTGGTAATAATATCATCAAATTTTTCTCTAGGCATTCCCAACCACCATTTGTAGAGGAATTTCCTCTAGAGGATATGAATATTTACCTTCCCCTCAACCTCTGCAGATATGACCCATTTCCATATCCAAGGGATTTTGTTCTCTATTACGAATATCATAGAACAGAGCTTAGAAGAGATGTATTCATCTGTGATCCTCTTGAGGATAGGAATATTTACCTTCTCCTCTACCTCTGCAGATATGACCCATTTCCATATCCAAGGGATTTTGTTCTCTATTACGAACATCATAGAATAGAGCTCAGAAGAGATGTATTCATCTGTGAGCTTGTTGATGGTGGGATGATGATCCACCCATTCTTCAAAATAAATCATAATTTCTTTGGTCAATATATTAAGATTTGGCCCAAAATATGTCTGCCATTTGTGAAACCATCCTAGTAAGGTTTTGTGCAGGACTTCAAGATTAACCTGCAAGAACCATGAATGCCTCCTCTTTGAATTCTCATAGTAGAAGACATTAGTGAAGGCTTGGATTCTCAAGTGTCGATTTATTGTGATCTGCATGGCCTGATTTGGGTCAAGTCCTCATTCATTTGGTCTGATCACCTTGTGAATTGTACACTTGCTGAAGTTGATTATACCACTCCTGATGGAATTGCTTAGGAAATTATGATTAATTTTCACAGAATTAGTACGGAGCAGGAGTGCCTCCATAACTACTCTATTTTTCCCTTCCAAAGAAGGATAATCCCATTCATCAAAATATTTTTGACGTATGAACCATAGATCACTCAGATCATTAACTTCATTATGATCCAGGTACATGATAATCTCCTCGGATTTTTTCTCCGAGTAAGTACTGTCCAGTAGATTCTTCTGTAATACTTCCTTCATCGTTGGGCTCGACGATGATGTTGATTGCAAAGAAATTCCTTGCACAACATCAATTTGTTGTTCTTGGTCAACTTTCTCTTTTTCTTTGCCGAGATAAGTTGCCAAATCCACCATTTGTGGAACCCTAGGAAGTGCATTAGCACTGCGTCCCCTGCCATAATATGTGGGAAGTGCATTAGATCTGCGTCCCCTGCCATAATAAGTCAGAGTATTCCCTGCACTTTCGGAAAGTGCATTAGCACTGCGCGCCCTAATATATCGGGCAGAAGATTTTCTGCCTCGATCATATGACCCTTGATGTGGAATCATCCCTGCAAAAACTCATGGGTTAAGAAATCAGGAAGAGAATTATCTTCGGATTTAAGAAATTCAATTTGAAAATCAAAAGCACACAGTTGCGCCAGCCATCCAGCAAATATTTGCTTAGATACCAATTTTTGACATCTTTTTCTATGATCTGTTTGACTGCAGTGCAGTTCATATGCAGCAAAAATGGCTAGTTCAACAGATCACTCTGAAATTTTGAAACGCTTTTGATATTTGAAAACATTTCTTTTTTAATTGTTGAGTATTTGCTCTGAGTGGCATTCCACTTACCAGAGACAAATCTTTCCAAAATTTCTTTACCAATATTTGGATCTAATTGCTTTAAGATTCCTCCAAAGCCAATGTCTGATGCATCGGTCTCCACAATCTTAAACCAATTAGGATTTGGTAAAGATAGGCAAGATAGATTCCTTACCTTAGACTTGATTTGCCTTACCTTGTCAGTGTGATGCTGACTCTAGGGAGCTGGTTCCTTATTTAACCTATTGTACAGGATTGTAGTATCCTATGTCAAATCTTTGTAATAGTTAGACATATAATTCAAGCTTCCTAAAAATCTTTGAAGCTGTTTGGTGTCTAAAATTTCATCCGGAAATTTGGATGCAAACTCAATGCTTCTTTCAATTGGGACTATTTTTCGTTGACTGATATAATAGCCCCAAAACCTTATTTTGGTTTGAAAAAGGCTCATTTTCTTAGCAGATACTGCTAAACCATTCTTTATGGGTTACCATTTTGAAAGACTTTAAATCTTTAATGTGTTGTTCTATTGATTTAGAAAACACCAAAACATCATCAATATAAGTAATGATGAAATTAGAGAATGGATTGAAAACACCAATTTCTCTTTTACACAGATCTAGAAATTTTCTATTCATCTATGCTGGCCTAGCCTTGGTTGGTATGTTCTTCTCTTTGAAGGAACTCTCATAAGGCAGAGAAACCACATGTTTCTTTCTAGACCAAAATGTATAGGGTAACTCGTTACAGACTTCTTCTATAAACTGTTTCTCTAGATCCTTAATTTTTTGGATTATATAAGGATCTTGCAATTTTCTTTCTATGCTAAGCATATTAGCTTCTTGTTTAAGAAAAACTAATTGTTTTTCCTTGTTGAGAAGGAGATTTCCTAACTCATTAATAACCTTTGTTTGAGGTTTTGTAATAAAAGAAAATATTATTTCTTTTCCTTACCTTTTAAGAATTATCATCTATCCTGATTATAGGCATGATTTCATTTAGGAAAGGTGTTCCTAATATTACTGATTGCTTCAAGTTTTTTACGAGAATGAACGAAGTCTGTATGCAGACTTCTATGTTACAGACGTATGCCTATGATATCTTGTATTTGATATCCAGTTTGTTTCCGTCTGCTGCAGCCAATGTCTGCACAGTTTTCTCAAAGTAATTTGCAAGGATTATTCCCTCCTGAATATAATCCAGGTCTACGCCACTATCTATTAGTGCGGTTATGTTTTCTAATACCAAATTATCTTTTATCACAATTAATTA
This sequence comes from Phoenix dactylifera, assembly GCF_051530095.1. Taxonomy (NCBI): domain Eukaryota; kingdom Viridiplantae; phylum Streptophyta; class Magnoliopsida; order Arecales; family Arecaceae; genus Phoenix; species Phoenix dactylifera. The sequence goes on along the minus strand of NC_143193.1, from coordinate 30,502,055 downwards.
TTGTGTTCCACCTCTGATATCTTACTTGATTTAAGATATTGGGTCTACCTAGTAGATTATTTTCTACTGGTTGGTTGTCACTTTGTGATTTTAACAGAGTTATATCTGTTTTTAATTAACTAATTTCATGTTTCAATTCATTTATTGAAACCGGTTTTTCCTCTTAACTATTAGTCAAAATATTTACTTGAAAAAGATTAGAAGAAACGATATTCATTTCTTCCTCTGATGTATCTATATTTGATACATCTGATGTAGAGCTATTATCTACATCTTTTATGTTTCCTTCTCCTATTGGAGAAGAACCTTATGATAGTTTTATTAACAGTTTTTCTTTTATCATTGATTTCCAATAATGCACATTTAAACAATATTGTTTATCAGTGCTTGCATCCAACTTAGGATTCAAGATTACTTCTTTTCCTAGAAGATGATTTTCTTCTAGTGGTTTGGGTTTAACCTTTTTCGGATAAGACTTATATTCAGTCTTCATATCCGACATATGTTTTAAGTTACTGAGACTTATTAACTCAGTTTTACTTTTTTTCAGATACAAGGTTTTCTTGTTCTGACTCAGTTCTAGGTTCATATTACTCGACCTAGTTCAGTTTCAGATTTATTATCTGATCTAATATCTTTTCAATATTCTGAAAAGGATCATTGTCTGACATAGGAAGGTCAGAGAACTCTATTAGGTTTCTTTCTTCCTCAAAACTTATTAGAATTGGAAGAACTATTTCTTCTGTCCTAGACTTATTTTCTAGGTCTTCTTCCTTAAAGCCTATTAGATGTGGAAGAACAATATTTTCTACCCTAGATGTTTCATCAGGGTTAGTCCTAGAACATTCTAAGACTTCTTCTCCTATAAAAGGAGAGTTCAGCATTAATTTTACTATCTATTGTTCTATGCAGAACTTATGAACCATGGAACAAAAAATTCTATGTTTCCACTGGTTTCTAAGTCCTTATAGCACTGAGTTTTATAGTATTCTAACTCAGTTGGACTGAACTTATTAAAATACCATATTCTGAAGATTTTATTATCTTCTGATAGAAATTCCTGATTTAGGACATTTCTTAGTATGATTTCGGATTGAAGACATACATGACACTCTATATGATTAAAATTATTAAAAAAATTAAAATTATTTAAAAATTGAACATTATTGGCACCTGGGCTCATGGAACTATTTTTCATGTCTGTGGCTTGCTGGTCAGTGCTCTGTGCATGACTATATGATGTTATAAATCTTATCCTTTTCATCTCATGACCATCTTTTATGATTCTAAGACTCAAAACATATCGCTGGATCGGTTCGAGGTCTGATCGTGCTTTATAGAGATTTGGGCAACTTGGGGACCAAATCTGGGCCCTAGGATCACCTAGGGAAACATGTGCAAGATCTAGGAGGAATACCCAAGAGCATGGGGCCGGGGGCAAGTGCTCCAAGGCATATATTGGCAAGAATACATGCTAGTTCATCATTAGGAGGAAAGCTGCTGCAACGAGTCTGATTCAGTGTTGAGGGCTTATCTCGAAGCATGGGCTGAATCTGGAAAATTAGGATGCATAGAAATGTGTGCCACTAATGGAGGTACGTGGTATAAGTCTCCAGAAGGCAAGGGACATGTTTTCTAACTGAAAGATAGATGGCTAGAAAACGTGGTTGTAACGCTGTTTCCACATGTTCTCACATTGAGGGGCATTTCGGAAACCTTACAGAAGTCCGTTCAAAATGAAAAAGGTGCTATCTGGAAGAATTTTTCGTTCTAAATCCAACGAATCTAGTTTCGTTGTAATCCGAGTTTGGATGGGGCACGAACTTGGCTATTTCAGCTGATTGCACAGAATCCTGCGAGAATCGGGATTTTTCTATCTTATCTAGAATTCATCCTTATCTTGTACATGGAAGGAGAAATATAGGGAAAGAGAACTTTATTGAATAACCACTCAACTGATTACAATAAGCTCTCTTGGCCTCTCCAGCTCTATCGGATACCAATCCCTCCCCTTTGAGGGTCCTCTTATAGAGGAGCAACCTTCAGTTACAAGTTCCTCACGAACTCAACTTTCCATGCACAAGATAAGGATGAATTCTAGATAAGATAGGAAAATCCCGATTCCCGCAAGATTCTGCGCAATCAGATAAAACAACCAAGTTCGTATCCCAAACGAACTCGAATTACCATAAAACTGGATTCGTTGGATTCAGGACGAAAAATCCTTAAAGAAGGCACCTTTCCCACTTTGAACAAACTTCTGTAGAGTTCCCGAAATGCCCCTCAAAGTGAAAGTATGTGGAAACAGCGTTACAGCCACGTCTTCTAACCATACACGTTTTCAGTTATAAAAACGTGTTAAAACGTGTCCCTTGCCTTCTGGAGACTTATGCCACATTTCTCCATCAGTGGCACACATTTCCATGCATCCCAATTTCTCGGATTCAGTCCATGCGTCGAGATAAGCCCACAAGGCTGAATCAGTCTCGTTGCAGCAGCTTTCCTCCTAATGATGAACCAGCATGTATTCTCAACAATACATGCCTTGGAGCACATGCCCACGGCCCCATGCTCTTGGATATTCCTCCTACATCTTGCACACGTTTCCCTAGGTGATCCTAGGGCCCAGATTTGGTCTCCAAGTTGCCCAAATCTCTAGAGAGCACCATCAGACCTCGAACCCGTCCAGCGACCTGATCTGGTTTATACCTTGATCCGCATCCGGTCCAGCCCCGATTCTAGGAGCCGTGACACCCTCCCCCACCTAAGCCGAAGTCGCCCCTGACGAGGCTAGGCGGTACACGTTGATGATGTCTTCGAACTGCCATAGTTCGTCACCATATTCCCAGCTTGCTTCTGAATCTGATAGTCCTTTCCATCGGACTAAGTATTGCACACGGTTATCCTTTTTCCTGTCCGCCTTGATTTCAGAAACCTTCTTGGTGTAATGAACTCGTACGGCCACTGGAGCTCGCCCGCTTCGAGCCCGAGAAGGGTCAGTTGTGTCCTCTTTGAATGGTTTCAACAGGGACACGTGGAACACCGGGTGCACTTTCAGCTTGGAAGGCAGCGACAATCGGTATGCTGTCTCTCCAATTCGATGTGTGATGATGAAGGGACCTTCATACCTCCTCACAAGTGCTTTGTGGTAGCCCGACTTCAATTTCATGTGATGATAAAGCTTCACCAATACCCGATCACCAACATGAAATTCAGCTACCCGCCGCTTTATGTCAGCCCACTTCTTCATCCGTTTGGCCGCCTTCCATAAGGAAACCTGAACCAAATCTGTATCCTCCTTCAGATCCCTCACGAACCTGTAGGCGGTCGGACTACGTCCCATGTAGTCCGCTGCGATACTTTCCGGTGTGTCTGGTTGCAGCCCTGTAATCACCTCGAATGGTGATTTACCTGTCGACTCTGATCGCTATAAGTTGTAGCTGAATTGGGCTTGGTCCAAGAGTCGCACCCAATCCCGCTGGTTGGCACTCACATAGTGCCTCAAATACATCTCCAATAATGCATTGGTTCGCTCTGTTTGGCCATCGGTCTGAGGGTGGAAGGCCGTGGACATCTTCAGCTCCGTTCCGAGTATCCGAAATAACTCCGTCCAGAACCTCTCCGTGAAGCGAGCATCGCGATCAGAAACGATACTCCACGGTATCCCCCAATATTTCACCACATATGTGAAGAACAACCGCGCCACGTCCTCCGCATGGCAAGTAGTAGGTGCTGCAATGAAGACTCCGTACTTCGAGAAGCGATCCACCACTACCATGATAGAGTTGTTCCCATCCACCAGAGGTAGATCGATGATGAGTCCATGGAGACACTCTCCCACGGACGCTCTGGTATAGGTAATGGCTCCAACAACCCCGCAGGCCGTCGATGTTCAACCTTGTCTTGTTGGCATAGTAGACAAGTGCGAACATACTCCTTGATGTCATCCCGCATCTTCGGCCAATAGTAGTTATGTTTTATGAGAGCTTGGGTCCGATGCACCCCCTGGTGTCCCGCCCATATAGAATCATGGTGTTCTCGCAACACCTCGTGCCTTAGCCCTCCACCTGAAGGCACATAGACACGTCGCCCTCGTGTCAAAATCAGCCCTCCTTCGGTCCAGAAATGGCGCGCCTTGCCGTCTTTGATGAGTTCACCCATGGAAGTGGCCCATTGATCTTTCTCCATCTCGATCTTGACCCTCTCCATTAGGTTACTTGCTGGTCCGGAAAAGGAAGAGACTGCAGCCGGCTGTGCCTTTCTACTCAAAGTATCAGGGACTGAATTAGTTCAGCCCGGCTTGTACTCGATGTCGAAATCGAATTCAGCCAGAAACTGCTGCCATCTCGCCTGCTTGGGGGTGAGTTTTGGTTGGGTCTGAAAGTAGCTTGTGGCCACGTTATCCGTGCGCACCACAAACTTAGATCCGAGGAGGTAATGACGCCAGGTTCGAAGACAGTGCACAATCGCTGTCATCTCCTTTTCATGAACCATATACCTGCGTTTGGTGTCGTTCAACTTCCGTCTCCCGTAGGCCACTGGGTGCCCTTCCTGCATAAGCACCCCTCCAAGGGCGAAATCTGATGCGTCGGTGTGGACTTCAAAAGAAATAGAAAAGTCCGGTAGCACGAGGACCGGCTCTGCCGTGACCGCCTGCTTGAGACGATCAAATGCCTCCTGACATTGGTTTGACCATCACCATGATCGATCCTTCTTTAACAAATCCGTTAGTGGGGCGCATAACTTCGAAAATCCGGTGATGAACCTCCTATAGTAATTTGCCAAGCCAAGAAAAGAGCGTAAGTGTGTAACACGTGTAGGTACCTCCCACTCGGCTATGGCTGAAATTTTTGAGGGATCCATCATGAGCCTGCCATCCCCAATGATGTGCCCGAGGAACGGCACCCTCCGCTGCACAAACACACACTTCTCCCTCTTCACAAAGAGTTGGTGCTGCCGTAGGGTAGAGAAGACTTGCCTTAGGTGTGCCATATGCTCATCCAACGTCCGGCTGTACACAACAATGTCATCCAAGTATACTACCACAAATTTATCGATGAAGTCATGGAGTACACGCTGCATCAAAGCACAGAAAGTTGCTGGTGCGTTGGTGAGGCCGAAAGGCATGACAAGGTACACAAAGCTCCCGTACCTTGTCACACATGCAGTCTTCTCAATGTCCTCCTCCGCCATGCGAACCTGATAGTACCCGCTGCGAAGATCCAACATGGAAATCCATCGTGCCTTGCCAAGTTGATCAAACAAATCATCAATCCGAGGAATGGGGTACTTGTTCTTCACCGTGAGCTTGTTGAGAGTCCTGTAGTCGATGCAGAGTCTCAACGAACCATCGTGCTTCTTCTGAAAAAGTACCGATGCTCCATACGGACTCTTCGAAGGTCGAATGAACCCGCTATCCACCAACTCCGTTAGCTGCCTCCTCAGCTTCTGGAGTTCAGGTGGGGCCATCCTATATGGTGCTTGAGCTGGTGGACGTGCTTCATGCACCAAATCAATCCGATAATCGATTTCTCTTTTTGGCGGTAATTGCTTGGGTAACTCGAGGGGCATCACATCCCCAAATTCAGTGAAAACACCCTCGATGGGCACTGGAACTCCTCTCCTTAGTAGTTCTTCCTCCTGAAGGGATGCAATATATGTTGGAAGTCCCCTTCTCAGCCCCTTAGCAAGTTTCATCGCCGATAAGACTCGCTGCGGAGTCCCTGGAACTACGCAAGCTCCACTCGGATTCAGGACCACCACCACATCTGAATCCGACTTTATCATGGCTTGTAGCTGGGTAAGACATGCCGATGACCACCTCGTAGTCGTCGATCGGGGCGACCACCGCTGTCACCCGTCCGGTCCATGCGCCGAATTGGATCTCAACATCCTTCGACGTTCCGCTGGTAGCCACTTCTGCGGAGTTGACTGCCTTGAACGTGTGTTCATCATGTTCAATCTTCAGATTTAACCTCTTTGCCGTAGCTAGGTCCACGAAGAAGTCAGTGGCACCCGTATCAATGAGTGCCTGGAAGGTGTGACCACCAATGCAAATTGGTGCATAGAGCAGACCTCGTGGCACCTTGGCCTTCAGGGCATTGAGACTGAGTGAGCCCATCCTTTGGTCGGTCTCTTGCTTCTCCCCACCGCCATAGATGCTATCTTGCCCCTCAATGGACAGTCCTTCACCTTGTGCGGTCCATTGCAAATATAGCATGAGAAAGTGTTGGTACCTTGTGCCACCCCTTTGCCCTTCGCTTGGGAAGCCACTCCACTCGAGGAGCTCGGATTCGAGCCTTTTGTACCTCCTTTGTGACTTGATTTCGCTCCCCCACCTTTGCTCTATTTCGATGCTTGGGCTTTGGGAGCTGTGGGTTGAGTCTTGAACTCGATGAGAGCCTCCGCTTGAGCTATCGCCTCGTTCAAACTCTCGACTCCTCTTCATTGCAATTCCATCTTGGCCCACAGTTTGAGCCCGTCAAGGCAAGTGAAGAGAGAGTCCTCGTTGTTGAGGTCTGGTACCTCCAACAACAATTTGCTGAACTCTCGCACATACTCACCCACATCGCCCTTTTGCGTGAGTCGCCGTAGTCGTGCTCGAGCATCATCCTTAGCGAACGCAGGGAAAAATTGCTTTCGAAGTTCAGTTTGGAGCTGTACCCAAGTGGTGATTGGAACAGCCCCTCGCTTCACATCGTCGGCCCGACGTCGCCACCAAAGAATCGCCACGTCCCTCAAGAACATAGCCGCCGTGCTCACCTTCATGGCTTCCTCCCTCACGCCAGTAACCTGCAGGTATTGCTCCACGGCGAAAAGAAAGTTATCCACCTCCTTCGTGGACCGTCGTCCGCAGAACTCCTGTGGCTTGGGAACATCAAGCTTGTGCAGGGCGTAGCCTCTGTTGCGACCTCCATTGTCAATGGAGAAGAGGATACGCCTGTGGTGGTACTCTCCTTTAAAAGGTCAACCACCTGATTTTGGAGAGCCTTCACCATGATCTCCAACTCCTCGTTACGCCGCAACACTTCCTTATAGCACCGCACCATATCGAAGGAAATCTGGTTCAGCTGAGCGGCGATTTCACCTCGGAGGGTTGCGTCCCTACCCTCAAGGTCCTCCATCCGTCCTTCAACCTCAGCTAATTGGGCCTCGCACCTCCGTAATCGATTGTCGGCGGAGATAACCGGAGATGCAATACGTAACCCATATAGAGAATCATCAACTGGATGCGCTCCACCCATCGCTGAGCCTCCTCCTGAGGCTGGATTGGGATCAATGGTCGAGGATGATGCGTCCGCCATTCCCACCATGGAAGTTACCGTAGAGGTCGTCTCCTTCATTTCTGGTATGGCTCTGATACCATGTGACACGTACGAAGGGATTACAAAGCGATTCCCAACAATGTGCGGCTTGGTCTATCGAAGATAACCGATCAGCCTTCCTGGCGTGGGCACCTAGTCTCTATGACTTAGGTCACACCTAACAATAATAATGCAGCGAAACACAACACCAGAAAATACCATGAAGGAGAAGGAGAAATATAGGGAAAGAGAACTTTATTGAATAACCACTCAACTGATTACAATAAGTTCTCTTGGCCTCTCCATCTCTACTGGATACGAATCCCTCCCCTTTGAGGGTCCTCTTATAGAGGAGCAACCTCCAGTTACAAGTCCCTCATGAACTCAACTTCCCATGCACAAAATAAGGATGAATTCTAGATAAGATAGGAAAACCCCGATTCCCGCAGGATTCTGCACAATCAGTTAAAACAGCCAAGTTCGTATCCAAAACGAACTCGGATTACCATGAAACTAGATTCGTTGGATTCAGGACGAAAAATCCTTCTAGAAGGCACCTTTCCCACTTTGAACGGACTTCTGTAGAGTTTCCAAAATGCCTCTCAAAGTGAAAGCGCGTGGAAACAGCGTTACAGCCACGTCTTCTAACCATACACGTTTTCAGTTATAAAAACATGTTAAAACGTGTCCCTTGCCTTCTGGAGACTTATGCCACGTTCCTCCATCAGTGGCACACATTTCCATGCATCCCAATTTCTCGGATTCAGTCGATGCATCGAGATAAGCCCACAAGGCTGAATTAGTCTTGTTGCAGCAGCTTTCCTCCTAATGATGAACCAGCATGTATTCTCAACAATACACGCCTTGGAGCACGTGCCCACGGCCCTATGCTTTTGGGTATTCCTCCTACATCTTGCACACGTTTCCCTAGGTGATCCTAGGGCCCAGATTTGGTCTCCAAGTTGCCCAAATCTCTAGAGAGCACCGTCAGACCTCGAACCCGTCCAGCGACCTGATCTGGTTTATACCTTGATCCGCGTCCGGTCCAGCCCCGATTCGAGGAGCCGTGACACCAGAAACGAAGGAGACAACCTCTACGGTAACTGTCATGGAGGGAATGGCGGATGCATCATCCTCGATCGTGGATCCCAATCCAACCTCAGGAGGATGTACGACGGTGGGTGGAGCACATCCAGTTGATGATTCCCTGCATGGGTTATGCATTGCATCTCCGGTTATCTCCGCCGACAATCGATTACGGAGGTGCGAGGCCCAAATAACTGAGGTTGAAGGGCGGGTGGAGGACCTTGAGGGTAGGGACGCAACCCTCCGAGGTGAGATCGTCGCTCAGCTGAACCAGATTTCCTTCGATATAGAGCGACGCTATAAGGAAGTGCTGCGGCATAACGAGGAGTTGGAGATCATGGTGAAGGCTCTCCAAAATTAGGTGGTTGACCTTTTAAAAGAGAGTACCACCACAGGCGTATCCTCTTCTCCATTGACAATGGAGGTTGAAAGAGAGGCTACGCGCCCCCTGCACAAGCTTGATGTTCCCAAGCTACAGGAGTTCTGTGGACGACGGTCCGCGAAGGAGGTGGATAACTTCCTTTTCACCGTGGAACAATACCTACAGGTTACCAGCATGAGGGAGGAAGCCATGAAGGTTAGCACGGCGGCCATGTTCTTGAGGGACGTGGCGATGCTTTGGTGGCGACGTCGGGCTGACGATATGAAGCGAGGGGCTGTTCCAATCACCACTTGGGCACAGTTCCAAACCGAACTTCTAAAGCAATTCTTCCCCGCGTTCGTTAAGGATGATGCTCGAGCACGACTACGGCGACTCACGCAAAAGGGTGATGAGCGTGAGTATGTGCGAAAGTTCAGCGAATTGTTGTTGGAGGTACCAAACCTCAGCAATGAAGACTCTCTCTTCACCTTCCTTGACGGGCTCAAACCGTGGGCCAAGATGGAATTGCAGCGAGGAGTCCAGAGTTTGAACGAGGCGATAGCTCAAGCGGAGGCTCTCATCGAGTTCAAGACTCAACCTACATCTCCCAAAGCCCAAGCATCAAAACAGGGCAAAGGTGGGGGAGCGAAATCAAATCACAAGGGAGGTACAAAAGGCTCGAATCCGGGCTCCTCGAGTTGAGGGGCTTCCTAAACGAACGCAAAGAAGTGGCGTAAGGTACCAGCACATCTCCTGCTATATTTGCAATGGACCGCACAAGCTGAAGGACTGTCCATTGAGGGGCAAGATAGCATCTATGGCGGTGGAGGAGACGCAAGAGACCGACCAAAGGATGGGCTCACTCAGTCTCAACACCCTGAAGGCCAAGGGGCCACGAGGTCTGCTCTATGCACCTATCTGTATTGGTGGTCCCACCTTCTAGGCACTCATTGATACAGGTGCCACTGACTTCTTTGTGGACCTAGCTACGACAAAGAGGTTAAATCTGAAGATTGAACATGATGAACACACGTTCAAGGCGGTCAACTCCGCAGAAGTGGCTACCAGCGGAACGTTGAAGGATGTTGAGATGCAATTCGGCGCATGGACCGGACGGGTGACAGCGGTGGTCGCGCCGATCGACGACTACGAGATGATCATCGGCATGTCTTTGCTTACCCTGCTACAAGCCATGGTAAAGCCGGATTCAGATGTTGTGGTGGTCTTGAATCCGAGTGGAGCTTGTGTAGTTCCAGGGAAGCGAGTTAAAGGGACTTCGCAGTGAGTCCTATCGGCGATGCAACTTGCTAAGGGGCTGAGAAGGGGATTTCCAACATATATTGCATCCCTTCAGGAGGAAGAACTACTGGATGGAGAGGAGATATGACCCATTTGCATCCCTTCCAACATATATTATTAACTTAGACTTGATTTGCCTTACCTTGTCATTGTGATTCTGACTCCAGGGAGCAGGTTCCTTATTTAACATTTGTACAGGAATGCAGTATCCTGTGCCAAATCTTTGTAATAGTTAGACACATAATTCAAGCTTCCTAAAAATCTCTGAAGCTGTTTGGTGTCTAAAATTTCATCCGAAAATTTGGATGCAAACTCAATACTTCTTTCAATTGGGACTATTTTCCCTTGACTGATGTAATGATCCAGAAACCTTATTATGGTTTGAAAAAGACTCATTTTCTTAGCAGATGCTGCTAAACCATTTTTTATGGTTATCATTTTGAAAGTCTTTAAGTCTTTAATGTATTATTCTATTGATTTAGAAAACACCTGGACATCATCAATATAAGTAATGATGAAATTGGAAAATGGATTATAAATCTCATTCATGATACTTTGGAATTTAGAGGGTGCAGTTTTTAAACCAAATGACATCCCGTTCCATTCATAATGCTCAAATGGTACTGTGAATGCTGTTTTGTATCTGTCAGATTCTTCAATTTGAATCTGCCAGTATCCTGATTTCAAATCAATTTTGAAGAAGATTAATCCCTCACTTAGATTATCTAAGAGGTCTTTCTTGTTGGGTAATGGATCCTTATCCATTTTAACACCTTATTTAAAGGTTTGTAATTGATTACCAATCTTGGTGCTCCTCTTTCTTTTTCTGCATTTTTATTAACGTAGAAAGCTGTGCAACTCCATGGGGATTGGGATTTCCTAATCAACCCTCTATTCAGGAGTGTATCTATCTCCTTTTTACACAGATCAAGAAATTTTCTATTCATCTGTGCTGGCCTAGCCTTAGTTGGTATGTTCTTCTCATTGAAGAAACTTTCATGAGGCAAAGAAACCACATGTTTCTTTCTAGACCAAAATGCATAGGGTAACTCGTTATAGACTTCTTCTGTAAACTGTTTCTCCATATCCTTAATTTTTTGGATTATGTAAGCATCTTAGCTTTTTGTTTAAGGAAACCTAATTGTTTTTCCTTATTGAGAAGGAGATTCCCTATCTCATTAATAACCTTTGTTTGAGGTTCTGTAATAAAAGAAAGTATTATTTCTTTTCCTTGCCTCCTAGAATATGTCACGGACGAAGGGATCACAGAGCGGATCGCAACAACGTGCGGCTCGGTCTACCGAAGTGAACCGATCAACCTTCCTGGCATGGGAACCTAGTCCCTATGACTTAAGTCACGCCTAACAACAATAATAATAATGCAACGAAGCACGACACTAGAAGATACCACGAAGGAGAAGGAGAATTACAGTGAAAGAGAACTTTATTGAATAACCACTCAACTGATTACAATAAACTCTTCTTGTCTCTCCAGCTCTATCGAATGCCTCCCCTTCCCCTTTGAGGGTCCTTTTTGTAGAAGAGTAACCTCAAGTTACAAGTCCCTCACGAACTCCCCTCCCTCTCTACAAGATAAGGATGAATCCTCAAGTTACCATGAATGGATTCGTTGGATTCGGGACGAAAAACCCTTTCAGATGGCACCTTTTCCACTTTGAACGGACTTCTGTAGAGTTCTCCAAATGCCCCTCAAAGTAAAAGCACATGGAAACAGTGTTACAGCCACGTTTTCTAACCATACACATTTTCAGTTATAAAAACATGTTAAAACGTGTTCCTTGCCTTTTGGAGACTTATGCCACGTACCTCCATCAGTGGCATACATTTCTATGCATCCCAATTTTCCGGATTTAGCCCATGCTTCGAGATAAGCCCTCAACACTGAATCAGACTCGTTGCAGCAGTTTTTCTCTAGATGATGAACCTATACACGCCTTGGATCACATGCCCACGGCCCCATGCTCTTGGATATTCCTCCTAGATCTTGCACACGTTTCTCTAGGTGATCCTAGGGCCCAAATTTGGTTTCCAAGTAGCCCAAATCTCCAGAGAGCACGGTCAGACCTCGAACCCGTCCAGCGACCTGATCTGGTTTATATCTTGATCCGCGTCCAGTCCATCCCCGATTCGAGGTGCCGTGACACCCTCCCCCACCTAAGCCGAAGTCGCCCCTGACGAGGCTAGGCAGTCCTCATTGATGATGTCCTCGAACTGCCATCGTTCGTCACCATATTCCCAACTTGCTTCTAAATCTGATAGTCCTTTCCATCGGACTAAGTATTGCACACGGTTACCCTCTTTCCTGTCCGCCTTGATTTTAGAAACCTTCTTGGTGTAATGAACTCGTTCAGCCACTGGAGCTCGCTCGCTTTGAGCCTGAGAAGGGTCAGTTGTGTCCTCTTTGAACGGTTTCAATAGGGACACGTGTGTCACGGCTCCTCGAATCGGGGCTGGACCGGACGCAGATCAAGCTATAAACCAGATCAGGTCGTTGGACGGGTTCGAGGTATGACGGTGCTCTCTAAAGATTTGGGCAACTTGGAGACCAAATCTGGGCCCTAGGATCACCTAGGGAAACGTGTGCAAGATGTAGGTGGAATACCCAAGAGCATGGGGCCGTGGGCACGTGCTCCAAGGCATGTATTGTTGAGAATACATGTTGGTTCATCATTAGGAGGAAAGTTGCTGCAACGAGACTGATTCAGCATTGTGGGCTTATCTCGAAGCATGGACTGAATCCGGAAAATTGAGATGCATGGAAATGTGTGCCACTGATTGAGGAACGTGGCATAAGTCTCCAGAAGGCAAGGGACACGTTTTAACACATTTTTATAACTGAAAACGTGTATGGTTAGAAGACGTGGCTGTAACGCTGTTTCCACACATTTTCACTTTGAGGGGCATTTCGGGAACTCTACAGAAGTTCGTTCAAAGTGGAAAAGGTGCCATCTGAAAGGGTTTTTGGTTCCGAATCCAACGAATCTAGTTTCATGGTAATCCGAGTTCATTTGAGGCATGAACTTGGCTGTTTTATCTAATTGCGCAGAATCCTGCGGGAATCGGGGTTTTCCTATCTTATCTAGAATTCATCCTTATCTTGTGCATGGGAAGTTGAGTTCGGAAGGGACTTGTAACTGGAGGTTGCTCCTCTATAAGAGGATCCTCAAAGGGGAGGGATTGGGATCCGGTAGAGCTGGAGAGGCCAGGAGAGCTTATTGTAATCAGTTGAGTGGTTATTCAATAAAGTTCTCTTCCCCTATATTTCTCCTTCTCCTTTGTGGTATTTTCTGGTGTTGTGTTTCGCTGCATTATTGTTGTTAGGCATGACCAAAGTCATAGAGACTAGGTACCCACGCCAGAAAGGTTGATCGGTTATCTTCGATAGATCGAGCCGCACGTTGTTGGGATTCGTTTTGTAATCCCTTCATACGTGACACTTGGTATCAGAGCCATACCAGAAATAAAGGAGACGACCTCTACGGTAACTTCCAAGGTGGGAATGGCGGACGCATCATCCTCGACTATGGATCCCAATCACGGCGATGGGTGGAGCGCATCCAGTTGATGATTCTCTGTATGGGTTACGTATTGCATCTCCGGTTATCTCCGCCGACAATCGATTACGGAGGTGCGAGGCCCAAATAGCTGAGGTAGAAGGACGGATGGAGGACCTTGAGGGTAGGGACGCAACCCTCCGAGGTGAAATCGCCGCTCAGCTGAACCAGATTTCCTTCGATATGGAGCGGCGCTATAAGGAAGTGTTGCGGCGTAAGGAGGAGTTGGAGATCATGGTGAAGGCTCTCTAAAATCAGGTGGTTGACCTTTTAAAGGAGAGTACCACCACAGGTGTATCCTCTTCTCCATTGACAATGGAGGTCGCAAGAGAGGCTACGCGCCCCCTGCACAAGCTTGATGTTCTCAAGCCACAAGAGTTCTGCGGACGACGGTCCGTGAAGGAGGTGGATAACTTTCTTTTCGCCGTGGAGCAATACTTACAGGTTACCGGCGTGAGGGAGGAAGCCATCATGAAGGTGAGCACGGCAACCATGTTCTTGAGGGACGTGGCGATGCTTTGGTGGCGACGTCGGGCCGACGATGTGAAGCGAGGGGCTGTTCCAATCACCACTTGGGTACAGTTCGAAACTGAACTTCGAAAGCAATTCTTCCCCGCGTTCGCTAAGGATGATGCTCGAGCACAACTACAGCGACTCATGCAAAAGGGCGATGTGCGTGAGAATGTGCGAGAGTTCAGCGAATTGTTGTTGGAGGTACCAGACCTCAGCAAAGAGGACTCTCTCTTCACTTTCCTTGACGGGCTCAAACCGTGGGCAAAGATGGAATTGCAGCGAAGAGGAGTCCAGAGTTTGAACGAGGTGATAGCTCAAGCGGAGGCTCTCATCGAGTTCAAGACTCAACCCACAGCTCCCAAAGCCCAAGCATCGAAATAGGGCAAAGGTGGGGGAGCAAAATCAGGTCACAAAGGAGGTACAAAAGGCTCAAATCCGAGCTCCTCGAGTGGAGGGGCTTCCCAAGCGAAGGGCAAAGGGGTGGCACAAGGTACCAGCACTATCTCATGCTATATTTGCAATGGACCGCACAAGGTGAAGGACTGTCCATTGAGGGGCAAGATAGCATCTATGGCGTTGGAGGAGAAGGAAGAGACCGACCAAAGGATGGGCTCACTCAGTCTCAATGCCCTGAAGGCCAAGGGGCCACGAGGTCTGCTCTATGCACCTATCTGCATTGGCGGTGACATCTTCCAGGCACTCATTGATATGGGTGCCACTGACTTCTTCGTGGACCTAGCTACGGCAAAGAGGTTAAATCTGAAAATTGAACATGATGAACACACGTTCAAGGCGGTCAACTCCGCAGAAGTGGCTACCAGCAGAACGTCGAAGGATGTTGAGATCCAATTCGGCCCATGGACCGGACGGGTGACAGCGGTGGTCGCCCCGATCGACGACTACGAGGTGATCATCGACATGTCTTTGCTTACCCAGCTACAAGCCATGATAAAGCCGGATTCAGATGTGGTGGTGGTCCTGAATCCGAGTGGAGCTTGCGTAGTTCCAGGGAAGCGAGTTAAAGGGACCCCGCAGCGAGTCCTATCGGCGATGTAACTTGCTAAGGGGCTGAGAAGGGGACTTTCAACATATATTGCGTCCCTTCAGGAGGAAGAACTACTAGAAGGAGAGGAGATTCCAGCGCCCATCGAGGGTGTTCTCACTGAATTCGGAGATGTGATGCCCCCCGAGTTACCCAAGCAATTGCCGCCAAGAAGAGAAATCGATCATCAGATTGATTTGGTGCATGGAGCACGTCCACCAGCTCAAGCACCATATAGGATGGCCCCACCTGAACTCCTGGAGTTGAGGAGGCAGCTAACGGAGTTGGTGGACAGCGGGTTCATTCGACCTTCGAAGAGTCCGTATGGAGCACCGGTACTTTTTCAGAAGAAGCACGATGGTTCGTTGAGACTCTGCATCGACTACAGGGCCCTCAACAAGCTCACGGTGAAGAACAAGTACCCTATTCCTCGGATTGATGATTTGTTCGATCAACTTGGCAAGGCACGATGGATTTTCAAGTTGGATCTTCGCAGCGGGTACTATCAGGTTCGCATGGCGGAGGAGGACATTGAGAAGACTGGATGTGTGACAAGGTACGGGAGCTTCGAGTACCTTGTCATGCCTTTCGGCCTCACCAACGCACCAGCAACTTTCTGTGCTTTGATGCAGCGTGTACTCCACGACTTCATCGATAAATTCGTGGTAGTATACTTGGATGACATTGTTGTATACAGCCGGACATTGGATGAGCATGTGGCACACCTGAGGCAAGTCTTCTCTACCCTACGGCAGCACCAACTCTTTGTGAAGAGGGAGAAGTGTGTGTTTGCGCAGCAGAGGGTGCCGTTCCTCGGGCACATCATTGGGGATGGAAGGCTCATGATGGATCCCTCAAAAATTTCAGCCATAGCCGAGTGGGAGGTACCTACACCTGTTACACACTTACGCTCTTTTCTTGGCTTGGCAAATTACTATAGGAGGTTCATCACCGGATATTCGAAGTTATGCGCCCCACTGATGGATTTGTTAAAGAAGGATCGACCATGGAGGTGGACAAACCAATGTCAGGAGGCATTTGATCATCTCAAGCAGGCGGTCACGGCGGCGCCGGTCCTCGTGCTGCCGGACTTTTCTATTTCTTTTGAAGTCCACACCGACGCATCAGATTTTGCCATTGGAGGGGTGCTCATGCAGGAAGGGCACCCTGTGGCCTACGAGAGTCGGAAGTTGAACGACACCGAGCGCAGGTATATGGTTCATGAAAAGGAGATGACTGTAATTGTGCACTGTCTTCGAACCTGGCGTCATTACCTCCTCGGATCTAAGCAGGCAAGATGGCAGCAGTTTCTGGCTGAATTCGATTTCGACATCGAGTACAAGCCGGGCTGAACTAATTCAGTCCCTGATGCTTTGAGTAGAAAGGCACAGCTGGCTGCAGTCTCTTCCTTTTCCGGACTAGCAAGTAACCTAATGGACTAGCAAGTAACCTAATGGAGAGGCTCAACACCGAGATGGAGAAGGATCAATGGGCCACTTCCATGGGTGAACTCAACAAAGACGGCAAGGCGCGCCGTTTCTGGACCGAAGGAGGGCTGATTTTGACACGAGGGCGACGTGTCTATGTGCCTTCAGGCGGAGGGCTGAGGCGTGAGGTGTTGCGAGAACACCATGATTCTATGTGGGCGGGACACCAGGGGTTGCATCGGACCCAAGCTCTCATAGAACATAACTACTATTGGCCGAAGATGCGGGAGGACATCGAGGAGTATGTTCGCACTTGTCTACTATGCCAACAAGACAAGATTAAACATCGACGGCCTGCGGGGTTGTTGGAGCCATTACCTATACCAGAGCGTCCGTGGGAGAGTGTCTCCATGGACTTCATCATCCGGCTACCTCTGGAGGATAGGAACAGCTCTATCATGGTAGTGGTGGATCGCTTCTCGAAGTATGGATTCTTCATTGCAGCACCTACTACTTGCCATGCGGAGGATGTGGTGCGGTTGTTCTTTACATATGTGGTGAAATATTGGGGGATACCGCGGAGTATCGTTTCTGATCGCGATGCTCGCTTCACGGGAAGGTTCTGGACGGAGTTATTTCGGATACTCGGAACGGAGCTGAAGATGTCCACGGCCTTCCACCCTCAGACCGACGGCCAAATAGAGTGAACCAATGCATTATTGGGATGTATTTGAGGCACTATGTGGGTGCCAACCAGCGGGATTGGGTGAAACTCTTGGACCAAGCCCAATTCAGCTACAGCTTACAGTGATCTGAGTCAACGGGTGAATCACCATTTGAGGTGATTACAGGGCTGCAACCAGACACTCCGGGAAGTATCGCAGCGGACTACTTGGGACATAGTCTGACCGCCTACAGGTTCGTGAGGGATCTGAAGGAGGATATGGATTTGGTTTAGGTCTCCTTGTTGAAGGCGACCAAATGGATGAAGAAGTGGGCTGACATAAAGCGGCGGGCAGTTGAATTTCAGGTTGGTGATCGGGTATTGGTGAAGCTTTACCATCACATGAAATTGAAGTCGGGCTACCACAAAGCACTTGTGAGGAGGTATGAAGGTCCCTTCATCATCACACATCGAATTGGAGAGACAGCATACCGATTATCGCTGCCTTCCAAGCTGAAAGTGCACCCGGTGTTCCACATGTCCCTATTAAAACCGTTCAAAGAGGACACAACTAACCCTTCTCGGGCTCGAAGCGGGCGAGCTCCAGTGGCCGTACGAGTTCATTACACCAAGAAGGTTTCGAAAATCAAGGCGGACAGGAAAAAGGGTAACCGTGTGCAATACTTAGTCCGATGGAAAGGACTATCAGATTCAGAAGCAAGCTGGGAATATGGTGATGAACTATGGCAGTTCAAGGACATCATCAATGAGTACCGCCTAGCCTCGTCAGGGGCGACTTCGGCTTAGGTGGGGGAGGGTGTCACGGCTCCTCGAATCGAGGCCGGACCGGACGCGGATCAAGGTATAAACCAGATCAGGTCGCTGGACGGGTTCGAGGTCTGACGGCGCTCTCTAGAGATTTGGGCAACTTGGAGACCAAATCTGGGCCGTAGGATCACCTAGGGAATCGTGTGCAAGATGTAGGTGGAATACCCAAGAGCATGGGGCCGTGGGCACGTGCTCCAAGGCATGTATTGTTGAGAATACATGTTGGTTCATCATTAGGAGGAAAGCTGCTGCAACGAGACTGATTCAATGTTGGGGGCTTATCTCGAAGCATGGACTGAATCCGGGAAATTGGGATGCATGAAAATGTGTGCCACTGATTGAGGAATGTGGCATAAGTCTCCAGAAGGCAAGGGACACATTTTAACACATTTTTATAACTGAAAACGTGTATGGTTAGAAGACGTGGCTGTAACGCTGTTTCCATGCGCTTTCACTTTGAGGGGCATTTCGGAAACTCTACAGAAGTCCGTTCAAAGTGGAAAAGGTGCCATCTGGAAGGGTTTTTCGTTCTGAATGCAACGAATCTAGTTTCATGGTAATCCGAGTTCATTGAGGCATGAACTTGGCTGTTTTATCTGATTGCGCAGAATCCTGCGGGAATCGGGGTTTTCCTATCTTATCTAGAATTCATCCTTATCTTGTGCATGGGAAGTTGAGTTCGGGAGGAACTTGTAACTGGAGGTTGCTCCTTTATAAGAGGATCCTCAAAAGGGAGGGATTGGGATCCGGTAGAGCTGGAGAGGCCAGGAGAGCTTATTGTAATTAGTTGAGTGGTTATTCAATAAAGTTCTCTTCTCCTATATTTCTCCTTCTCCTTCGTGGTATTTTCTGGTGTTGTGTTTTGCTGCATTATTGTTGTTAGGCGTGACCTAAGTCATAGAGACTAGGTACCCACGCCAAAAAGGCTGATCGGTTATCTTCGATAGACCGAGCCGCATGTTGTTGGGATTCACTTTGTAATCCCTTTGTACGTGACACGTGGAACACCGGGTGCACTTTCAACTTGGAAGGCAGCGATAATCGGTATGCTGTCTCTCCAATTTGATGTGTGATGATGAAGGGACCTTCATACCTCCTCACAAGTGCTTTATGGTAGCCCGACTTCAATTTCATGTGATGGTAAAGCTTCACCAATACCCCGATCACCAACCTGAAATTCAATTGCCCGCCGCTTTATGTCAGCCCACTTCTTCATCCATTTGGTCGCCTTCAACAAGAAGACCTAAACCAAATCTGTATCCTCCTTCAGATCCCTCACGAACCTGTAGGCGGTCAGACTACGTCCCAAGTAGTCCGCTGCGATACTTCCCGGAGTGTCTGGTTGCAGCCCTGTAATCACCTCAAATGGTGATTCACCCGTCGACTCTGATCACTGTAAGTTGTAGCTGAATTGGGCTTGGTCCAAGAGTTTCACCCAATCCCGCTGGTTGGCACCCACATAGTGCCTCAAATACATCTCCAATAATGCATTGGTTCACTTTATTTGGCCGTCGGTCTGAGGGTGGAAGGCCGTGGACATCTTCAGCTCCGTTTCGAGTATCCAAAATAACTCCGTCCAGAATCTCCCCATGAAGCGAGCATCGCGATTAGAAACGATACTCCGCAGTATCCCCCAATATTTCACCACATATGTGAAGAATAATTGTGCCACGTCCTCCGCATGGCAAGTAGTAAGTGCTGGAATGAAGACTCCATACTTTGAAAAGCGATCCACCACTACATGATAGAGCTGTTCCCATCCACCGGAGGTAGCCCGATGATGAATCCATGGATACAATCTCCCACGGATGCTCTGGTATAGGTAATGGCTCCAACAACCCCGCAGGCCGTCGATGTTCGACCTTGTCTTGTTGGCATAGTAGACAAGTGCGAACATATTCCTCGATGTCATCCCGCATCTTCGGCCGATAGTAGCTATGTTCTATAAGAGCTTGGGTCCGATGCACCCCCTGGTGTCTCACCCACATAGAATCATGGTGTTCTCGCAACACCTCGCGCCTCAGCCCTCCACCTGAAGGCACATAGACACGTCGCCCTCGTGTCAAAATCAGCCCTCCTTCGGTCCAAAAACGGCGCGCCTTGCCATCTTTGATGAGTTCACCCATGGAAGTGGCCCATGGATCCTTCTCCATCTCGCTCTTGACCCTCTCCATTAGATTACTTGCTGGTCCGGAAAATGAAGAAACCGCAGCCAACTGTGCCTTCCTACTCAAGGCATCAGGGAACGAATTAGTTCGGCCCGGTTTGTACTTGATGTCAAAATTGAATTCAGTGAGAAATTGCTGCCATCTCGCATGTTTGAGGGTGAGCTTTGGCTGGGTCTGAAAGTAGCTGGTGGCCACGTTATCCATGCGCACCACAAACTTAGATCCGAGGAGGTAATGATGCCAGGTTCGAAGACAGTGCACAATCGCTATCATCTCCTTTTCATGAACCGCATGCCTGCGCTCGGTGTCGTTCAACTTCCGACTCTCGCAGGCCACTGGGTGCCCTTCCTGGATGAGCACCCCTCCAATGGCAAAATTCGATGTGTCGGTGTGGACTTCAAATGAAATGGAAAAGTCCGGTAGCACAAGGACCGGTTTCTCTGTGACCGCCCGCTTGAAATGATCAAACACCTCCTGACATTGGTTTGATCACCGCCATGGTCGATCCTTCTTTAATAAATCCGTCAATGGGGCGCATAACTTCGAATATCCGGTGATGAACCTCCTATAATAATTTGCCAAGCTAAGAAAAGAGTGTAAATGTGTAACACGTGTAGGTACCTCCCACTCGGCTATGGCTGAAATTTTCAAGGGATCCATCATGAGCCTTCCATCCCCAATGATGTGCCCGAGAAACGGCACTCTCCACTGCGCAAACACACACTTCTCCCTCTTCACAAAGAGCTGGTGTTGCCGTAAGGTGGAGAAGAAGACTTGCCTCAGGTGTGCCACATGCTCATCCAATGTCCGGCTGTACACAATAATGTCATCCAAGTATACTATCATGAATTTATCGATGAACTCGTGGAGTACATGCTGCATCAAAGGACAGAGAGTTGCTGGCGCGTTGGTGAGGCCAAAAGGCATGACAAGGTACTCGAAGCTCCCGTACCTTGATATGATCCAGCTCAAGGACTTTGACAAGGACAAAGAAGATGCTCAAGATGATGTGGAGATTTCAATTGGGCCAATCACAAGAGCTCGGGCCAAGAAACATCAAGAAGCTGTCCAAACTTTATTAACTCAAGCCCAAGGAGAAGGTTCTAGCCCACATGAAGATTTGGATTTGAAGATGGTTAATATTTGGCAAGTCCATTTCGACAATATCCAGCCCAATTAATTATTTAACATGGAAAAGAAGAGTCTAAACCTTTCAAATTCGGACTCCTCTTTATGGTGCGTTTATCATAGGCTTTTGGAAGGCTAAAGGACATTTTGAGGCTTGCAAATGAAGGATGAACCTAGTCAAAATAGTTGGGAGTATTGCTGCAACTTCCTAAGGTTAATTAATTGCTGCTAAGACTTTAAGTAGTATTAATTCCTTTCATCTTTACCAACTTTCATTTAATGTTTGTCTAGTGGTTTCAATGCACCCAAGGCTTGTTTTGCCTATAAATACATGGTGTTTTCACTTGTAATGAAGGAATTTCGAAATATAATCTTCTTGTGAGAATTTTCTCTCTATTGTTCTTGAGTAGAACTTATGGTAGTTTCAAGTACAACCACTTGACCCTCCAACCCTTGATAATATTGGTTTCTGACTCTCTATAGTCACGGGGTCAATATTCCTAATCCTTTGATAATATAGGTTTCTTGCTCTTTATAGCAACGGGCTCTATATTCCTTTCCTTTTAACCTTTTTTTTGGACGATCTGGGAATTGATTTTCCAAACTATTGTTGTTGGGTCTCACGGAAGGTTCGTTGAGGCTTGCATCACTTAGTATTAGAGCCCAGGTTTCCAATCAGGTTACCTATCCTTTATTTGCTTTTATATTCTATCATTTATATTTTTTTCATCATTTTGCATCGTTTGATATCTTTTCATCCATAACCATTTCATTTCTATTCTCTACCATTTCTTTTTGTGCTTCATCTTTGTTGATATTGCTATTAGTTCTATTATTGAAAAGAAAACACGAAAAGAGGAGACTGAAGTTGTAAAAAAAAAGAAAAAGGAAAAGAAAAAAGAAAGAAAGAAGGAGATCAAAAGGAGTTAGAAGGTCATTTGTTTTGAAAGAAAAGAAGAAGGAGAAGTTTGTCTTTTATTATCATCTATTTCTCATATTTCATCTCTATATATCCATCATTCAACTTTTCATATCCATTTGCTTTCTTTCCATATTCTTTGCTTTTCTTTTCATATCCGTTTCTTATCATCATTTATGTTCCTAAACTCTTCACAGTTGTTGCTTCCATATTGACTCTCCTCAAAAATCTATATTTTTAAGTGTGTTGGTTTTTCATTTGCTTTGCTTTGAAATTTACCTTAGTTTTCTCAAGAACTTTGAAGAGAAAATCGAGTGGTAAAAGGCAAGAGTGTGTGAGATCATCAGAGGAAAAAAGCCAAATCATTGTGTGCAAACACGAGTGATTGAGTGAAATCTATTTGAGTGAAACACGTGAGGGAGTGGTGAGGTTCTTTTCATTTTTTTTACAACATGTCTCAAGGCGGAAGTGAGGAGGCACCAATAGACACCAAACTGTTCATTCAAGCTATGGAACAACAATTCCAGTGGATGAATGCCCAACTTGAAGAAATCTGAGAACGTTTAGATCATAATGACCAACGAGTGAATCAAATACAGCAAGGCACTATGCCACGAGGGAGAAGGCAAAACAGACATTCCTCCATTCCTCCAGCTGATCATGATGATACTTATGAGGGTGAAAATGAAGAATTTGATGATGAAGCCTCCATAGCTTCCATATGAAGACAAAGAGATCATAGACCAAGATGACATCGCGAGCACATGCATCAAAATAGAGATGTTGTTGGTCGCAACACCGGTTCGATTAAACTTTCTCTCCCACCTTTTCAAGGTAAAAATGATCCTGATGCTTACATTGAATGGAAAAAAAAAGTGGAGCTTGTTTTCTATTGTCATAACTATTCGGAGAAAAAGAAAGTTAAGCTTGCGGCTGTTTCTTTTACTGACTATGCAATTGTTTGGTGAGACCAATTGGTTCTAAATCGAAAAAGAAACCGAGAGATTCCAATTGACAAATGGGATGACATGAAAGCTGCCATGAGGAGAAGGTTTGTTCCTTCACACTATTATAGAGACTTACATTTGAAGTTGCAAAGTCTTAAACAGGGAACAAAATCTATTGAAGAATACCATAAGGAGATGGAAATAACCATGATTCGTGCCAATGTTGAAGAAGATAGAGAGGCAACAAAGGCTAGATTCATTTGTGGCCTCAACCGTGAGATTGCGAATGTTGTGGAACTACGACATTATGTGGAAATTGAGGATGTGGTCCACATGGCTATGAAAGTTGAGCGGCAACTTAAAAGAGGCGGAAGATCATCATCCAAGCATGAAGCTGCTGGTTCATCTAATTGGAAGTCGAAATGGAGTCCTACTCCAAAACAAGAAGAAAAGCCTACTTCTAGGCCTAAAGAAGAGAAAATTATGCCCAAACAATCTGAAAAAGGTACTTCTTCCAACCAAACTCTTTTTTGGATAAAGGTAAGTGTGTATATATCCGAATTGAAGAAATGACGTACAAATGCACAGGGCATACCCCGAAAATCAAAGGCTAGGAGGTCCCTCTAGCCACAACAACTAACTACAAAGCTTGTAAGAACAAAACGACGAGAGTGTCAAAAGATATCATCAGAGAATCCCCATGAACTGTGAAGCCATCTATTAGCAGGAGATGGAATCATACCCCATGTGAGATTAATCCGAGTCACAATACAAAAAGTAATCTCTCTCAAAAGAACACACTCATGTGTAGGGCCATCGCCATGCAAACGAGCATTACGTTCCCTCTAAATGTAGTAGACTGCAGTTGCCACCATAAGCTTTGCAGTTCGACCCAAGAGTGAACAACCATACATGTGAGAAAACCAAGAGATCGTATCCATCCATCTACGCGAGGCCCACAGAATATTACACTTGGCACAAAGAATGAACCAGATGCGCTGAGAGAATGGGCACTCAAAAAATAAATGATCCACATCCTCATGCCCACCCCCACACAAAACACATTGGGCAACCTGAATAATGTCAAAGCGTATAAGCTTAGCTTGAGTATACAAGGCATCCCGGATGGCTAACCAAAGAATAAAGGACATCCTTGGAATAGCTTGGCTATGCCAAACAAGCTTCCACCAGTCCACTCTACTATGACGCGGGCGCAATGACTCCCAAACACCACGAACAGAGAAGGAACTCTTCGGAGCATCAATCCACTGCAAGACATCCGGCCTTCTGCTATCTGGCCGGAATGAAGTAGGAGTACAACTAATGAGCTCAAGCCATGCAGGGGAGCGAGAGATAGGCCAGTGCTACTCCTGGCCGTCAATAATAGCCTCCACCTTGGCATTCTACCCAAGGCCAGAATCATAGAGAAACCTTTCCCCAAACACCTCAATAAGAGGACCAAGGGGATGCCAATGGTCAAACCAAAGTGAAATGCTACTCCCATTGCCCACTCGATATATCATCTTCCATCGGACAAGCCTGCGAAGACTAAGAATCTTCCGCCAACTCCAAGAGCAATCCCTAGGGCATTTGATCTCCTAAATACTTCTGTTTCGCAAAAGATAAGAGCGAACCCAAAAAGACCAAAGAGAGCTACCGTCATCATTACAGAGAGCCCAAACTCAAAGAAATCGTGATATTAAATGCTTCCGATGTCAAGGCTTTGGTCATATTTCTTCTCAATGCCCAAACAAGAGAACCATGATCTTGCTAGATAATGGGGATATTGTGTCACGGCTCCTCGAATCGGGGCTGGACCGGACGCGGATCAAGGTATAAACCAGATCAGGTCGCTGGACGGGTTCGAGGTCTGACGGTGCTCTCTAGAGATTTGGGCAACTTGGAGACCAAATCTGGGCCCTAGGATCACCTAGGGAAACGTGTGCAAGATGTAGGTGGAATACCCAAGAGCATGGGGCCGTGGGCACGTGCTCCAAGGCGTGTATTGTTGAGAATACATGCTGGTTCATCATTAGGAGGAAAGCTGCTGCAACGAGACTGATTCAGCGTTGTGGGCTTATCTCGAAGCATGGACTGAATCCGGAAAATTGGGATGCATGGAAATATGTGCCACTGATGGAGGAACGTGGCATAAGTCTCCAGAAGGCAAGGGACACGTTTTAACACGTTTTTATAACTGAAAACGTGTATGGTTAGAAGACGTGGCTGAAACGCTGTTTCCACGCGCTTTCACTTTGAGGGGCATTTTGGGAACTCTACAGAAGTCCGTTCAAAGTGGAAAAGGTGCCATCTGGAAGGATTCTTCGTCCTGAATCCAACGAATCTAGTTTCATGGTAATCGGAGTTCGTTTGAGGCACGAACTTGGCTGTTTTATTTGATTGCGCAGAATCATGCGGGAATCGGGGTTTTCCTATCTTATCTAGAATTCATCCTTATCTTGTGCATGGGAAGTTGAGTTCGTGAGGGACTTGTAACTGGAGGTTGCTCCTCTATAAGAGGACCCTCAAAGGGGAGGGATTGGGATCCGGTAGAGCTGGAGAGGCCAAGAGAGCTTATTGTAATCAGTTGAGTGGTTATTCAATAAAGTTCTCTTCCCCTACATTTCTTCTTCTCCTTCGTGGTATTTTCTGGTGTTGTGTTTCGCTGCATTATTGTTGTTAGGCGTGACCTAAGTCATAGAGACTAGGTACCCACGCCAGGAAGGCTGATCGGTTATCTTCGATAGACCGAGCCGCACGTTGTTGGGATTCGCTTTGTAATCCCTTCGTTCGTGTCACTTGGTATCAGAGCCATACCAGAAATGAAGGAGACGACCTCTACGGTAACTTCCATGGTGGGAATGGCGGACGCATCATCCTCGACCATGGATCCCAATCCAGCCTCAGGAGGAGGCACGGCGATGGGTGGAGCGCATCCAGTTGATGAATCTCTGTATGGGTTACGTATTGCATCTCCGGTTATCTCCGCCGACAATCGATTACGGAGGTGCGAGGCCCAAATAGCTGAGGTTGAAGGACGGATGGAGGACCTTGAGGGTAGGGACGCAACCCTCCGAGGTGAGATCGCCGCTCAGCTGAACCAGATTTCCTTCGATATGGAGCGGCGCTATAAGGAAGTGCTGCGGCGTAACGAGGAGTTGGAGATCATGGTGAAGGCTCTCCAAAATCAGGTAGTTGGCCTTTTAAAGGAGAGTACCACCACAGGCGTATCCTCTTCTCCATTGACAATGGAGGTCGCAAGAGAGGCTACGCGCCCCCTGCACAAGCTTGATGTTTCCAAGCCACAAGAGTTCTGCGGACGACGGTCCGCGAAGGAGGTGGATAACTTTCTTTTCGCCGTGGAGCAATACTTGCAGGTTACCGGCGTGAGGGAGGAAGCCATGAAGGTGAGCACGGCGGCCATGTTCTTGAGGGATGTGGCGATGCTTTGGTGGCGACGTCGGGCCGATGATGTGAAGCGAGGGGCTGTTCCAATCATCACTTGGGTACAGTTCCAAACTGAACTTCGAAAGCAATTCTTCCCCGCGTTCGCTAAGGATGATGCTCGAGCACGACTACGGCGGCTCACGCAAAAGGGCGATGTGCGTGAGTATGTGCGAGAGTTCAGCGAATTGTTGTTGGAGGTACCAGACCTCAGCAACGAGGACTCTCTCTTCACTTTTCTTGACGGGCTCAAACCGTGGGCAAAGATGGAGTTGCAGCGAAGAGGAGTCCAGAGTTTGAACGAGGCGATAGCTCAAGCGGAGGCTCTCATCGAGTTCAAGACTCAACCCACAGCTCCCAAAGCCCAAGCATCGAAACAGGGCAAAGGTGGGGGAGCGAAATCAGGTCACAAAGGAGGTACAAAAGGCTCGAATCCGAGCTCCTCGAGTGGAGGGGCTTCCCAAGCGAAGGGCAAAGGGGTGGCGCAAGGTACCAGCACCATCTCATGCTATATTTGCAATGGACCGCACAAGGTGAAGGACTGTCCATTGAGGGGCAAGATAGCATCTATGGCGGTGGAGGAGAAGCAAGAGACCGACCAAAGGATGGGCTCACTCAGTCTCAATGCCCTGAAGGCCAAGGGGCCACGAGGTCTGCTCTATGCACCTATCTGCATTGGTGGTCACATTTTCCAGGCACTCATTGATACGGGTGCCACTGACTTCTTCGTGGATCTAGCTACGGCAAAGAGGTTAAATCTGAAGATTGAACATGATGAACACACGTTCAAGGCGGTCAACTCCATAGAAGTGGCTACCAGTGGAACGTCGAAGGATGTTGAGATCCAATTCGGCGCATGGACCGGACGGGTGACAGCGGTGGTCGCCCCGATCGACGACTACGAGGTGGTCATCGGCATGTCTTTGCTTACCCAGCTACAAGCCATGATAAAGCCGGATTCAGATGTGGTGGTGGTCCTGAATCCGAGTGGAGCTTGCGTAGTTCCAGGAAAGCGAGTTAAAGGGACTCCGCAGCGAGTCCTATCGGCGATGCAACTTGCTAAGGGGCTGAGAAGGGGACTTCCAACATATATTGCGTCCCTTCAGGAGGAAGAACTACTGGAAGGAGAGGAGATTCCAGCGCCCATCGAGGGTGTTCTCACTGAATTCGGGGATGTGATGCCCCCCGAGTTACCCAAGCAATTGCCGCCAGAAAGAGAAATCGATCATCGGATTGATTTGGTGCATGGAGCACGTCCACCAGCTCAAGCACCATATAGGATGGCCCCACCTGAACTCCAGGAGCTGAGGAGGCAGCTAACGGAGTTGGTGGACAGCGGGTTCATTCGACCTTCGAAGAGTCCGTATGGAGCACCGGTACTTTTTCAGAAGAAGCACGATGGTTCGTTGAGACTCTGCATCGACTACAGGGCCCTCAACAAGCTCACGGTGAAGAACAAGTACCCCATTCCTCGGATTGATGATTTGTTCGATCAACTTGGCAAGGCACGATGGATTTCCAAGTTGGATCTTCGCAGCGGGTACTATCAGGTTCGCGTGGCGGAGAAGGACATTGAGCAGACTGCATGTGTGACAAGGTACGGGAGCTTCGAGTACCTTGTCATGCCTTTCGGCCTCACCAACGCACCAGCAACTTTCTGTGCTTTGATGCAGCGTGTGCTCCATGACTTCATCGATAAATTCGTGGTAGTATACTTGGATGACATTGTTGTATACAGCCGGGCCGTTTTCATATTACTGAATTGTTCTTTAGGGAAGTTGTTCGTCTTCATGGTCTTCCTAATTAGTGATAGGGATGTTAAGTTCCTTAGTCATCTTTGGCGAGTTTTATGGGGTAAGTTGGGAACAACTTTGTTATTTTCTACTACTTGTCACCCTGAAACAGATGGTCAAACAGAGGTTGTGAATCGGACTTCAGGTACTTTGTTGCGTGCTATAATTAAAAAGAATTTGAAGACTTGGGAAGATTGCATTCCTTTTATTGAATTTGCTTATAATAGAACTGTGCTTCTTCTACTTCTTATTCAACATTTGAAGTTGTTTATGGTTTTAACCCATTTACTCCGTTGGATTTACTTCCTTTACCTGTTAACAAGATTACCAGTTTGGATGGGAAAAAGAAAGCTGAAAAGGTGAAGAAAATCCATGAAGAAGCACGCCAACATATCCTTAAATGAAATGAGCAAGCTGCTGCCCATGCCAATAAAGGAAGAAAGGAAGTCATTTTTCAACCAGGAGACTTGGTTTGGGTACATTTTCGCAAAGAGAGATTCCCTAG
This sequence comes from Phoenix dactylifera, assembly GCF_051530095.1. NCBI lineage: Eukaryota > Viridiplantae > Streptophyta > Magnoliopsida > Arecales > Arecaceae > Phoenix > Phoenix dactylifera. The sequence goes on along the minus strand of NC_143193.1, from coordinate 30,473,052 downwards.
CCAACGAAAATCAAAGCTCAATCCACGTGGGAAAGGTCCTTATGAGGTACTGGAAAAGATCAATGACGATGCTTACAAGATTGATCTTAAAGGTGAGTTTGATATTAGTTCTACCTTTCATGTTTCTGATCTTTCTCCCTTTTATGCAGATCTTGATTCGAGGACGAATCCTTTTCAAGAAGGAGGGCTGATATGATCCAGCTCAAGGACTTTGACAAGGACAAAGAAGATGCTCAGGATGATGTGGAGATTCCGATTGGGCCAATCACAAGAGCTCGGGCTAAGAAACTTCAAGAAGCTGTCCAAACTTTATTAACTCAAGCCCAAGGAGAAGGTTCTAGCCCACATGAAGATTTGGTCTTGAAGATGGTTAATATGTGGCAAGTCCATTTCGACAATATCCAGCCCAATTAATTATTTAACATGGAAAAGAAGAGTTTAAACCTTTCAAATTCGGACTCCTCTTTATGGTGTGTTTATTATCATCGGCTTTTGGAAGGTTAAAGGATATTTTGAGGCTTGCAAATGAAGGATGAACCAAGTCAAAATAGTTGAAGTATTACTGCAACTTCCCAAGGTTAATTAATTACTTCTAAGATATTAAGTAGTATTAATTCCTTTCATCTTTACCAACTTTCATTTAATATTTGTCTAGTGGTTTCAATGCACCTAAGGCTTGTTTTGCCCATAAATACTTGGTTTTTTCACTTGTAATGAAGGAATTTCGAAACATAATCTTCTTGTGAGAATTTTCTCTCTATTGTTCTTGAGTAGAACTTATGGTAGTTTCAAGTACAACCACTTGAACCTTCAACCCTTGATAATATTGGTTTATGACTCTCTATAGTCACGGGGTCAATATTCCTAATCCTTTGATAATATAGGTTTCTTGCTCTTTATAGCAACAGGGTCTATATTCCTTTCCTTTTAACCTTTTTTTTGAACGATCTGGAAATTGATTTTCCAAACTATTGTTGTTGGGTCTCATGGCAGGTTCGTTGAGGCTTGCATCATTTGGCATCAGAGCCTAGGTTTCCAATCTATTTACCTATCCTTTATTTGCTTTTATATTCTATCATTTATATTTTCCCATCATTTTGCATCATTTGATATCTTTTCATCCACAACCATTTCATTTCTATTCTCTACCATTTCTTTTTGTGCTTCATCTTTGTTGATATTGCTATTGGTTCTATTATTGAAAAGAAAACACAAAAAGAGGAGACTGAAGTTGAAAAAAAAGAAAAAAAAGAAAAAAAAGAAGAAAGAAAGAAGAAAGAAAGGAAGGACATCAAAAGGAGTTAGAAGGTCAAATGTTTTGAAAGAAAAGAAGAAGGAGAAATTTGCCTTTTATTATCATCTATTTCTCATATTTCATATCTATATATCCATCATTCAACTTTTCATATCCATTTGCTTTCTTTCCATATTCTTTGCCTTTCTTTTCATATCCGTTTCTTCTCATCATTTATGTTCCTAAACTCTTCACATTTGTTGCTTCCTTATTGACTCCACTCAAAAATCTGTATTTTTAAGTGTGTTGATTTTTCATTTGCTTTGCTTTGAAATTTACCTTAGTTTTCTAAAGAACTTTGAAGAGAAAATTGAGTGGTAAAAGGCAAACTTGTGTGAGATCATCAGAGGGAAAAAGCCAAATCATTGTGTGCAAACACGAGTGATTGAGTGAAATATATTGGGGAAGTTGCTTATCGGTCCAAAGTTTGACCCGTTTATAACGAATAGTCCCTGTTGACTGTTCTTTTAATAAGCGGTCCATTGACATATGAAATGCCATAAGGAGACCAAAATACCCCTAAGCTTTTTCCTCTTCCGTCTTTCCTCATATGAAATACCATAATAACGAGCCCTATTCAAACTTCACCGATTCCGGCCCTCGTTCGTCCCCAATCTTCGTATCCTAATCCTCTCTTCCGACGGAAAAAATTCCATAAAAATCTCGCCCGATTCCGCTTGATTTTTACGCCCTGGTTTCAAACCCTAGAACTGCAAACCACTTCCCAACGGTACTCGGTCTTCTTCTTTTCCCCTGTTAAGCCGTTCCCCTTTTGGAAAAGTAGAATCGTTCCGATCCGATTCTAAGGAGCAAGGAGATATTTTCTGTCCGGCCTCGGAGTCGACCTTGGAACCGACTTCGCCCTGTTCGTATCACTGCGGAAGCTTAGGTGGACATCGGTCTCTCTAACCTTCCCTGAGTCGTCTCTGCATTCCTTCAACAGGTTTGTCACCGCATACTTTGTCGAATAATGCATTGAACACGGACGTGATATGCAGTATTGTACGGCATTCCATATAGTTGTTGGAATGGTCATGCACTCTTTTGCCGAATTAATGGACAGAGAGGTTGTGGTAGCACATTTGAGATATTTGTTGTGGAAAAATTTTTCTATTCCTTGCTAACTGTGTTATTTGTTTTAGTTTTTAGGATGATTTATTTTCTGTTGATATTATTAAAAATACCTATTTGTAACTATATTTGTGATGCAGAAATCTAAGATGGCCCCAAAGCAGGGTAGCGGCAAAAAATCCTCTGTTGGCCCGAGTAATATGGTTAACGGAAGGTGTTATTTCACCCATTTTGTAAATTTTATGGTCACCTTAATCCCAGTTATGTCTGATGAACAGAAGGATAGAATTCGTGGCACTCCATTTGGGCACATGCTAGGTCTACCTTATATAAAACAGAGTAGGCTTGTCTTGGACACATTGCTCTCCCTTTGGGATAATGTTCAGGAGGGTTTTTGGCTTGGTAGGGTTATAGTGCCTTTTGTAGGGACTGATTTCGCACTAATCCTTGGTTTGAGTGCCACGGGTGATGAGGTGCAACTGCATAGGAAGGGGAGGGTTACATGTGACCTCATCACCCGGTTTTTTGATGGTGACCACTAGAAAGCTACTAGAGATGCAATTAAAAGTAGATTACAAGTCCTTGTCGGTAAGAGCAGTCGACAAGATGTGGAGGATTTTACAAAATTATGGGTTCTTTATCTTTTTGGGACTATCCTCTTCCCAACTGTACGCTACTATGTCCCTAAGACATTATGTTCATTTGTTGATGATTTAGACCGCTTAGGTTCGTATAGTTGGGGTCTTGCCGTTTTCTCTTTTCTTCGGCAGCAAATACCTAGTCTAGCCGAAAGTGTGAAGACTAGAAACTCCATAGGCCAAGGGGTTGGTAGATACATGGATGGCTGCATGGTCGCCTTGGTGGTAAGCATCATAAGATGTTTTTTTTTAAATATCATTGTTACGATATATATATTTAGATGTAATCTGATGTTTACAATACATTTTTGGCAGGTATGGGCTGTTGAGCATGCCAACAGCATTGTTGGAAGACACCGGCTACCGTTCATGTATCCACATCTCGTACGCTGGACCAACAACCCATTCCCCCGCAGGGTGGATGTGATTGCAGATGTTATGAAAAATTTAAAACGATTTGAGGTTTGAATGTTGAATTCATACATTGGAAAATATTTTAACTTGTACGTAAATTTAATTGTTCGCATGCTTTAGGTTATTGAGAAGCTAGAACCAAGAGAGGAGGAGTTGCACATTCTCTCGCAAGGAAGGCCACAATTACTACGGCCTGATGAGAGGCGTATGGAGACAGAACATCAACAATCCGTGCATGTCAGAACTCAGGTATTAGCAGCTTACTGTGACATAGCATTTCCAAACACAGTTAAAGGCATGCTTGATTTGGCATGCACTTTTCACTTGCCGGCACATAGTTCAAGTCTGCACACATGGATGTATGCCTACAGTTTCTTATATTCATACCCCACATTCATTATTGTGTTGTTTTAGATTCCGTCATCCAGCCAAAGTGATCGACATCCATTGCGGGGAATTCACACACGTATCATAGTGCTTGAGACGTGTTTGCAACAATATGGCTTTAGTTTACCAAGCCCTCATCCTATTGGGGATGTTGAGAATACCCGCATAGAACATCTCGATAAGAGGGTGTCGACAATAGAGAAGGTCCTACGAGATAAGGGCCTTTTGGTTGATGACGAACCTGGGGAGCATGCTACAGTTCCCGCTGAGGTAAGCATGCTTCCTCTGTATAAGGTCTGACAAGTTAACTATCAGTTCTAGTATGAATCGACTTGCTTGATTTAAATATGATCTTCCTTGGTTTCGTGAAGGAGCATACTACAGTTGATCCACCTATTCACGATGATGCTCTTCAGAAAGATCATATGCAGCATAGTGCTGATTCGGTGGAGGTATGTAATTTTTTGGTACGTAGTGTTCGCAGTTTATAGAATGGTAGTATAAATTGTCTTGAAATGCATTTTCTTATCAGGTTATTTGGTCCACTGATGGTGAAGCTAAAAAGAAAGCTGGAGCTCCCAGCTCATATGTCTCCTCCTTATGCAAGCGCGTGAAGCTGGGAGCACGCGAGCGCAAGCCATCGGAGAAAGCGAAGGCCATATCACACCAGCCAAAGACTTATAAAAGGGCTAAACAAAGGGTCAAAGTTGCCCAAATAGGTGAGGTTTGTACGGAAAACTCCATTGATACCGAGGATTCGCCCGCTCGGTCAACCAACATATTCGACCCACCGACAAGTTCATTAATGGAGCTCCAAAAATCTGCTCCAACATGGAAGGAAACCTCCCCCCCGAGAGCGGTATAAAAATGTTGTCTCGTCCATATGTGTTTATTTATCCATATTGAATTTGCTAAGTGTATACAGTTAAGTTTCCTAACCTTAATATCTGTCTTCATCATTTATTGAACTTAGCATATAGTGCCGTCCACTAAAGTTAATGATCTTGAGAGAGTGGCACTGAAACGTAGCTTTCATGGGAAGGGGACATGTATTCTCCCTATTTACTATGAAGAAGCTATTAAATTCTTCCTTGAAGAACATGAGTTTGGGTAAGTTAATTATATTAACTTACCATTTTTCACAATTATCGCATTGAAAGTTGCTTAATCATTTGAATTATGTAGGGATATAATATGGGAGGACGAAGATCGTACCAAACCTTCTTGCAGCCCTGATGCCTTAGTGCAGCTCCTACATGACAAGCCACTACGGAGTGACGTATGCTCGTACAATGAAGTACTACTGGAGGAATATAATTTGGTATTGACTGTGTACTTCTTTTATTGCGTACAGGTAATCAATGTGTACTTTCGCATTTTGGAGCTTCTGCCTCGTGCGTTTACTGAGATTATTGACAATCCGTGTTTATATTTGCGCTGCGAGATCTAGGTTTTGACTTACTGCTCACGATGTTGTCCTTACATTTTTCCAATTGAAATTCAGCGTGCCAACGGGGCTGTAACAAATAAATTGTATGCAGGCTGCCGTGCTCCAGAAACTACCATTGGATCACCTCTCAATTACCACTGATGTTACCAAAAGAATCATAGTGTCTTCGGTGCCCAGTATTCAAACATGGCTTCGGGAATTCAGATGTGCCGATCTTCAAAAGTGTAGATATCTTTTCATTCCGATGAATACGGGATGGCATTGGTATCTACTTTCTCTAGACTTGAAGGAGCAGCGTTTCAAAAGCTACAACTCCTTGTGGAGTTTCGATGTTGGGGTGGAGGCTGTTAGATATGTTCGTATCACTTGTGAAATTTGATATTACTAATTTCCTTCTTTATCATAGGTATGTTCTTAAAATTTTGCATTCTTCACATTATTGCAGGCATCTTTTGTGAGATCGTGGCTAAATGACTATGTCGGATTTCGTATCCCTCAATTAACATATTCTGAAATTCGACATGTGCACAACAACGAAATGATAGTGTCGACTGCGGAGCATATATGCTTATGTTTGCAGATGACTTACCCGAGGCAGCACGAGACCATTGCAGGAGGAATTGAAGGATCCATCTTTATACAGGAGCTGGGCTGCAGGGAGTATTCTATTACACTCCGGGAGCGTTGCCAGTGATAGGTTTAGGTCAATGTAACATGCGAAGACTTGTACAGAGAAATCATAGACTACTTCTTGTATCACATGAATGCAAATGAGTTGTAAAACTTGCTTGTAAATGTGTTCTCCGTAATGTTTGTCCAACTGTAATTTTCATGTTCTGTGTAATATAACATTTTCAGAAATATATCATTATTGAGATCAAAGTCCATATTGATTGGCAATTTTTTCAACTTCCTGTCATGCTCATCGCTTAACTGAAAAGTCCATATTGATTGTACAGTGCGAGTTCATCGTAACATTATCAACCCGCACTAAACTAACAATGATATGCATCAACATTTCTGGTTTCATAAAACGTGTCGGAGTTTGAGAAATTGTCTTCAGCATTACATTCCTGTGTTCGACTCCTAAATTCAGGAGTCGACGCTGGCACACCAGCTCTCTGTCTTTGCTCTGTGCCACTTAAGGGGTCAACAATCCGATCACTAGGTCGACTCCCTTAGACTGGAGTCGACTCTGGCACACCAGCCACTCTCAAGGGCCAACTCCCTTATGTCCCGAGGTCGACTCCAATGTGCCAGAGGTCGACCCTTAGGCTCTGGCTGTTGAGAGCTGCTCTCTGTCTTTGCTCTGTGCCACTTAAGGGGTCGACTCCCTTAGACTGGAGTCGACTCTGGCACACCAGCCACTCTCAAGGGTCGACTTCCTTATGTCCCGAGGTCGACTCCAATGTGCCTGAGGTCGACCCTTAGGCTCTGGCTGTTGAGAGCTGCTCTCTGTCTTTGCTTTGTGCCACTTAAGGGGTCGACTCGCCATTCACTGGGGTCGACTCCCTTAGACTGGGGTCGACTCCGTAATGAGCACCCTAATTAACGGTGTTCCCAGATAAGTTAACTGTGTTCACAGACAGCAAGTTAACTGTATTTCCGAAAATGTTAACTGTGTTTTCAGAAAATGTTAACTGTGCTCCCAGACTAAATAACTGTGTTCCCAGACTACTTAACTGTGTTCCCAGAAAATATTAACTGTGTTCCCAGACTAATTAACTATGTTCCCAAACTAATTAACTGTGTTCCCTGTAACTCCATAACTGTGTTCCCAGACTCCTTAACTGTGTTTCCGGACAAGTTAACTGTGTTCCTAGAAAATGTTAACTGTGTTCCCAGACTAATTAACTGTGTTTCCAGACTACTTAACTGTGTTCTCAGAAAATGTTAACTGTGTTCCCAGACTAATTAACTATGTTCCCAAACTAATTAACTGTGTTCCCTATAACTCCATAACTGTGTTCCCAGACTCCTTAACTGTGTTTCCGGATAAGTTAACTGTGTTCCCAGAAAATGTTAACTGTATTCCCAGACTACTTAGCTGTGTTCCCAGAAAATGTTAACTGTGTTCCCAGACTAATTAACTGTGTTCTCTGTAACTCCATAACTGTGTTCCCAGACAAGATAACTGTGTTCCCAGAAAATGTTAATTGTGTTCCCAGACTAATTAACTGTGTTCCTAGACTACTTAACTGTGTTCCCAGAAAATGTTAACTGTGTTCCCAGACTAATTAACTGTGTTCCCAGACTACTTAACTGTGTTCCTAGAAAATGTTAACTGTGTTTCCAGACTAATTAACTGTATTCTCAGACTTCTTAACTATGTTCCCAGACTACTTAACTCACACAAGTTCTGTTTTAAATTTTATTTCAAGTTAACTTTTATTTCTTTCCCCTTTTTTAGCAATCTTCTCGATGTTACGAATACACAATTACCATAGAATAAAAATGTCATTATACAAGCCATGTTGGTCAAAAATAGATCATTTCATTGCACCTGTACTAGGGGTGGCAATCGGGTCGGGTCAGACATAAACAGGTCGGGTCAGATACAGATCGGTTCAGAAAATCATAAACCTGAACCTGACCTGTTTATTAAACAGGTCAGAAATTACAACCTGAACCTGACCTGTTTATTAAACAGGTAACCCGACCCGACCCGTTTAACCTGTTTAATAAACAGGTAACCTATTTGCCCAACCCAACCCGACTTGTTTAACCTGTTTAGCCCAACCCATCCTAACCCGACCTGTTTAACCTGTTTGCCCAACCCGACCCGACCTGTTTAACCTGTTTGCAGTAATTAAGAAAATTAGTTGAAAAAAAGATTGCTTGCCCCTTTTTGTTTCCTTTAGGCTTTAATTTTTGTTTCCTTTAGGATTTAATCAGTTTCCTTTAGCAAAGTATATCACATCTGAACAATATGCATGGTTACCAACATAGATATAGGACTGCCTGCATCTTAAACTTTCTTCTGAACTTTCATGTTCTTTTTGTTCACTTTTTCTTGGCATACCAAAAGCACTAGAATAAATTAGCTCTAGCATGCAACAGAATGTTAAACATGTGCAGACATTAGACATTGCAAATGTTTGGAAGTGATAATCTGCAGAGTTGAGCTAATAACTGCAGCTTAAATAAAAGGAGAACATCATTGCAGCAAAGTGCAAAAGAGTACACATATGACACAAGGTTTGAAACCTTTTACATATATCTGTAATTCTGTATAGGAATTTTCATAAGTCAAACCATGTAGCAACATCATGGTCTGAGAGATAATAATAAGAATGGCCACGAAGCAGTAGTGCCTCCAAATTATCTTCATCTTGTTTAAGTATGTATCCAGTCGCTGAAATAGTGAAATAGCACTTGAGTAGTCTTTCAATGTTAACAACAATTTCACCTTGAAAATTTTTGCCTGCAAAGGACACGCTTCACTGAAGTAAGGTTGCAGCTTATTGGTACAATCTCTATCTAATTTAACAAGCAAAGACAAACATCAGTAATCCATAAATGGTACCCGTAAGCATCCTGGAGAAAAGACAAGGACAATTTTGTCAATATAATCCAAAGCTTTTGAAAATCATGAAAGGCATCTGAGATACATGAGAGGTTAGTGAAGCAACAAATGTAAATCATAAGATTTAGAGGCACAGAAAGTGCTGAAACAACAATATGCAGTAGAGACCCATGGAACACAGTTTAGTTTGTTTTATGAGCAGAAGCAACTCACATAATATGATAGAAGAAAGAAATGTAATGGACCAGTAATATACAAAACCTACCCCAGTGACACTAGCACATAGCATGTAATCCACACCAGAATCTTAGAAACAAAGTGACCAAACATAACAAGTTAAACTGATTTGACCGAGGGACACAAATGGCATAACAAACAAACAGCATAACAAGCCTAAATTACAACAGTATAACCACAATGAATCAAGAAAACAACAAAGATAAAAATAAAAACAACAAGACACAACAATAACTAAGGCGACACTTATCCATAAAATTGAGATGGTCTCTGTTAATGCAATAAGGAGCAATCCTTCAACAACATCTATGCATGGAAGAGGTCCAAAAGACAGAGAAAAAGGAAAGATTTCACAGAGGGAATTACTACTATAATATTATCTGCAAGACACAAAGAATAAACCAGAGGCCAAACTTAAGAACTTTCTCAGGGGAAGCCAAATTTAACAACAACCAACAAAACCAACCTCCACAAATACAAGTTTCAAAGACCACGCATGTTGAAGAAAAATCGACCAGCAACCACAAGGCGGTATGGAATTTCATTGATCTCTGCTCTCAAGGAATAAACAAAGCAGTACTTCAAATCAAACAACAGATAATGTTCTCACATAGTTGATAGGTCAGCTAAAGGATTTAGTGCTATCCTTGGGGTAGCAGTATGCTCAAGAAAATACCGTATGACACTTAAATAATATCAAATGGAAATTAAAACCCCGTCTTGTGCTCATGCTACCAAATCTCAGAAAATTCCAAACAGCGCCAGGCAAAAAGCACACCTTTTACCAAATTAGTATTACAGTGCAGATTCACAAACATGAGGTAGATGATAATCTTATTTAAGATCCAAGTAAATGGAATTGCTTTCGGCAATGAGAGAGATCCAGCTAATTCCAGGAGCTTCCACCTGAAAGCCAGCAAATATATTTATTAATTTAATAAAAAGAAGTCGATGAATAGGATCAGCATTTTTTTAAAAAAAACAGTATCTTGGTCATTTTATCAAGTTGTCAAAAAAAAAAAGCAAATAGTCGATCTTCTTAAATCCTTCCTGAATGCTACTACGTTGGAGGTTGAAATCAAATGTATGGATTTAAACCCGGGTAAGAAAATAAGTAACATTGCAATATTGCATATAAAAAGAGAGAAAGAAAATCGAAGATTTAACTCCGGAAAATGGATGGATGAAATCACCTCTCCTATCCAAGAAACGGTTCTCAACTCTATTTTCTGGGCCGATCCGCCGTCCGATCTAACGATCCTAGGGTTCCAAGCTCTCACTCCACCAAAGAAAGAAGCCGAAATCGGAGAACACCGAGGACCAGAAGAGCAACAACTTCACAAAGAAGGAAAAAAAGTAACGAAGCTCTCACTTCATCGGAAGAACTGCTGATCCAAAAGAAAATCTTCAGAACCTTGTGAATAAAAATCTAAATCAAGTGAGAAATCCTTGCAAAACTTGCTTAACCTAGATCGATTGAAACCAAAAACAAAAGAAAAGGAAAATAAAAAATTGGGGCAGTAGCGAAATTATGAGAACATTTAAATACTAACCACGGCGATCTTCCCCTCCTCCTAACCGCGGTGATCTTCGTCTTCCCCTCTTCTCAGACTCGGGGCGATCTTCTTCCCCTCCTCCTAACCGCGGCGATTTTTCCCTCCTCTCAGACTCGCGTGCTCGGTGCTTCCAACTCCAAGCCCTCGCACGACACGGCCGCATGGCTACACAGTGCACGGGGAATAGAAAAGGGTTAGGGACCTAGGGTTTGTGAGAACTCCTAGTGATTATAAACCACCTGATCTTAGATGAACGGCAGCAGCCCAATTACAATCTAAACGGGTTAAACGGGTCAAGACATTTAAAACCCATATCCGACCCAATTAATAAACAGGTTAAACGGGTCAACCTGTTTATGACCCGAACCTGTTTAGGCCAAACCCAAACCTGTTTATGGCGGGTCGAACACGGGTCGGGTTGGCGGGTCGGGTCATATTTTGCCACCCCTAACCTGTACACATTACAAAAAGATATTACAATGAGTCTCCTCGAGACCTATTAAACTCTTGCAGACAAAATAACTTAAGTTAACTCCTAGGAAAAGAAGAAATCAACGGGCAGTGAAACTCGAAGAAGCTCCTGCCTGTCTCCCCAATACAATACTTAGAACCTCTGTAACTTTCTGCAGAATGGCTGCAACTTCAGCATTGGACTGGAGATAGGAGTTCTTCAGCTGAGCTAAAGTCTGATTGTTGTTATGCAGTCCTTGTAGAAGTTTGTTGCATACATCCTTTGCATTTTCATTCAATCTCTCCATGTCCTTTCTGACAGATTGTTGAAGCTTTTTTGTCTCATCTTCTATGTCCACAAATCTCTGGTACTGTCCTTGAACAAGATCTCGAAGACTGACCATTTCTGCCCTCATATCAGCGACCAATTGACAGACGGCGTTAGAAGGTACCAAGGCTGTACAAGCAACATCTGTAGAATTTCTTAACTCATGCACAATATCTTCCCTTAGTGCTCTGAACTGCTCAGCACTAAGTCTAACTTCAGTGGGCTGCTGAGGTTGCGCAATTGGTTCTTCAGTGGGAGGATGAAATGATTCTTCATTTTCGATAGGTCGCTGCTCTTCTGTATGGCACGCACTGGTCTTCCCTTCATCTTTTCTTATCCATTGACCATCTTTCTTACGAAAACCCATTCGATGTAGGGACTGGTCATTGTAAGTATCCCAATGTGAAAGAGTTGTAGATGGCTCCCCTTCAGTATTTACACCGAACTCCTCGAAGACTAAGGTTAAGAGCATTCCATATGGCAAGGATGCCTTAGCTCTAGAGGCAGACTCTAGCATGTGTCTAATCATCAGTTGAGGTAAACTAAGGGGGCTACCGTTCAGAATGTGGAACATAACAAGAATATCTCTTTCGGACACAAAATCAAACCTATCTATTTTCGGAAAGAGGATTCGGCTAACAATATGATGTAATAGTCGATTTTCCACACTAAGACGGTTGGCTGAAATTTCCTCAAGTGGACTTACTTTTTCTGTACCTAGAATATATTGAAGGGCCAACACTCTATTTTCTAAAAAATCATCGGTTGAACCAGAGGTTGGCATGTTCACAACACTCCCTAGGGTTTTCGGGTTTAGTAGAATTGGAGTTCCGTTTACCACACTTTCAAAGCTACCAATTCCGGTGTTGATATTGGCATAGAATTGGCGAACAAGATTCGGGTACGTCGGAATGTTAAGGGAACATAGGGTTTTCCAACCCATGGATTTGAGCTTCAGACCTATTGTAAAACCCTCGGCTTCTAAGAAATCGAAATCAATTTTCCTACCCAGAGAAACAGGATGGGTTACCAAGGGTACTTGCCTAGGAGAAGAAGGTGGAGCATGCGAATGAGGAGGAGGAACATCGTTTCTTGCCTTCGACCTTCGCTCGGTAGCTTCGGGAACATTACTTCTCTTCTTTGAAGGCCGCACGACTTGTTTCCTCGGCATGGCGACGAATGGATGATAGATAAAGAGGAGGGAAGCAAGGAATCGGAGGGAAGGAAGAGACACAAGGAGCACGGAAAGAAATTAGGTCGACTCCACAAAAATAGAAGGGAAGAGGGAGTCGATTGACTCGGGGTTTTATTTCGTTATTCGAGTTACGGGTCGACTCGAATAACTCCCGAGTCGACTCCAATGAAATGGAGTCGACTCCCTCTTGATGTAACTGTGTTCCCATACAATTAACTGTGTTCCCAAAAACTCCATAACTGTGTTCCCAAAAAAGGTAACTATGTTTCCAGACAAGTTAACTGTGTTCCCAAAAACTCTATAATTGTGTTCCCAGAAACTCCATAACTGTGTTCCCAGACAAGTTAACTGTATTCCCAGAAACTCCATAACTGTGTTTCCAGACAAGTTAACTGTGTTCCCAGAAACTCCATAGCTGTGTTCCCAAACAAGTAATCTGTGTTCCCAGAAACTCCATAACTGTGTTCCCAGAAACTCCATAACTGTGTTCCCAAAAAATGTAACTGTGTTCCCATACAAGTTAACTGTGTTCTTAGAAACTCCATAACTGTGTTCCCAGAAAAGGTAACTGTGTTCCCAGACAAGTTAACTGTGTTCCCAGAAACTCTATAACTGTGTTCCCAGAAAATGTAACTGTGTTCCCATACAAGTTAACTGTGTTCCCAGAAACTCCATAACTGTGTTCCCAGAAAAGGTAACTGTGTTCCCAGACAAGTTAACTGTGTTCCCAGAAACTCCATAACTGTGTTCCCAGAAACTCCATAACTGTGTTCCCAGAAAATGTAACTGTGTTCCCATACAAGTTAAACTGTGTTCCCAGAAACTCCATAACTGTGTTCCCAGAAAAGGTAACTGTGTTCCCAGACATATACAACTGTGTTCCCAGAAACTCCATAACTGTGTTCATAGAAAATGTAACTGTGTTTCCATACAAGTTAACTGTGTTCCCAGAAACTTCTTTTATTGTGTTCCCAGAAACTCCATAACTGTGTTCCCAGACAAGGTAACTCTGTTCCCAAAAAATATTAACTGTGTTCCCAGAAACTCCATAACTGTGTTCCCAGAAAAGATAACTGTGTTCCCAGACAAGTTAACTGTGTTCCCAGAAACTCCATAACTGTGTTTCCAAAAAATGTAACTGTGTTCCCATACAAGTTAACTGTGTTCACAGAAACTCCATAACTGTGTTCCCAGAAAAGGTAACTGTGTTCCCAGACAAGTTAACTGTGTTCCCAGAAACTCCATAACTGTGTTCCCAGAAACTCCATAACTGTGTTCCCAGAAAATCCATAACTGTGTTCCCAGAAAATGTAACTGTGTTCCCATACAAGTTAACTGTGTTCCCAGAAACTTCTTTTATTGTGTTCCCAGAAACTCCATAACTGTATTCCCAGATAAGGTAACTCTGTTCCCAAAAAATGTTAACTGTGTTCCCAGAAACTCCATAACTGTGTTCCCAGAAAAGGTAACTGTGTTTCCAGACAAGTTAACTGTATTCCCAGACAAGGTAACTGTGTTCCCAGATAAGTTAACTGTGTTCCTAGAAACTCCATAACTGTATTTCCAGAAAAGGTAACTGTGTTCCCCGACAAGTTAACTGTGTTCCCAGAGACTCCATAACTGTGTTTCCAGAAAAGGTAACTGTGTTCCCAGACAAGTTAATTGTGTTCCCAGAATTCTTAACTGTGTTCCCAGACAAGGTAATTGTGTTCCCAAACAGGTTAACTGTGTTTGCATGGCGAGTTGGGTCGAACTGCTATATTTTGAGTCGACCCCATTTCAAGGCGAGTCGACCACTAAAGTGGCAAAGAGCAAAGACAGAGGGCAGCCGAAATCTGCGAAGCCTAATTTTCATGCTCACGGTGTTTTGAGTCGACCTCCGTGCAGTAGGAGTCGACTCCGGTGAAAGGCGAGTCGACTCCTTAGGTGGCACAGAGCAAAGACAGAGAGCAGCCGAAATAAGCGAAGCCTATGTGTCGACCTCACGGTGTTTTGAGTCGACCTCCGTGCAGTGGGAGTCGACTCCCTTATACTGGAGTTGACTCTTTAGGTGCCACAGAGCAAAGACAGAGAGCAGCCGAAATAAGCGAAGCCTAAGTGTCGTCCTCACGGAGTTCTGAGTCGGCCTCTGGGCAGTTTGAGTCGACCCCAGTGAAAGGCGAGTCGCCCCGTTAAGTGTGACAGAACAAAGACAGAGAGTGGACCTTAGCTCAGCCAACCTTAAGTGTCGACCTCTTTTCCTACTGAGTCGACATCGGGACAGCTCGAGTCGACTCCAATAGTTTCGGAGTCGACTCGTTAAGTGTCTCAGATAATTCCACAGTAAGGCAAAGTCGAAGGGAAGCCAGGAAACGGGATTTTAGGTATCAATATATATTTTTCCACGCCAAATTCAACTATTGTAATTGTCAGAGCTGATGTGGAATGCTGTGCCAACTGTTGAATAACTGTGTATCATTACGTGTTTCTAACATGTTTACAATGCATTCTGGTTTGAAGTACAAAAATCAAAATCTAACAAAAAAACAACATATACAATTCAGTTTGCACTTCGTTAACATCAATACAAGAGATTTCTAGTTAATATGCTGTGACTAACATGAAAACACATTGCAGGTATCTCGATACATT
The DNA here is from genome assembly GCF_051530095.1 of Phoenix dactylifera. Lineage (NCBI taxonomy): Eukaryota > Viridiplantae > Streptophyta > Magnoliopsida > Arecales > Arecaceae > Phoenix > Phoenix dactylifera. Next base: position 30,457,875 of record NC_143193.1, on the reverse strand, counting down.
CTTCATAATCTCCATATTCTTTAGTTGATGACCTCATTACAACTCCTTCTATTGTGCCCAACCTTCCCACATCGTCCACATCTCATTTCACGTACTGACTCCACTTGCGAAGGTCTTCTCTTCTTTTTAGGCCTGTCAGGACGTGTCTTTCTGATAGGCGGTAGAATGTGAATCTTTTTAGATGCACTTTGGGGCTTCTCCATGTCAGGAATAGGACTGATTGCTTCTGCATATGTTACTCTATACAATTCAGCTTGGAAGCAATTGTCAGTGAATTAGTATAGTGATCTGTCGGCCTTCTCGATGCATGCACAAGCATGCTTAAATGGCATGCGGAAGATTCGCCACTCGTCACAAGAGCAGCTACACATCTGCAGGTCAACTTTGCATGAGTAGTTCGTATCCTTTACGTCATATATCATTATGTTGGACGTAAATACAGCTAATCTCCGACCATCTTCAGCATTTTTATGCAACACTTTCTCAGCATCCGGACAAAGTTGGGATTGAATGCTATATCCTCGATTACGCTGTTCATGCATCATCTGCATTATTTGGATCCTTATATGGTCAACCATCTGAGGCACAGGGAGATGACGAGCCTCCATGACCCAACTATTAAAACACTCTACCACATTCGATGTCATGATGCCCCAGCGTGGACCTGGAAATACAGCATTCGCCCAATGCTCCGGCTTTGCACGTAGGAGAAAGGTGGTAGCACCAGGGGCTTCTGATGTAAGCTTGGCAATTAATTAGCTTTCGGAATACACTAAGCCTTGGTGTATAGGCAGCAGCATTTAGTAAATCAATGAGCCTCTTTCTCTCAGCTGCACGATAATGGACGAGGACCTGCATTGATAATTAAAATCAGATATACCACATGCTATATTACTTACATACTTTGTAGTTTAAATTATTCATAATATGACATTGCAAACCTGATTCTTTAAGTTTTCTTTCACATGACATATACAATATGAGTGGTAAGAATCAGGAAAGTACTTCGGCACGAATTTAATAATGCCCTGATGTCTATCTGTCATAAATGTGAACTGTTGACCATGATACTCACTACAACTATGAATAGCTTCTTTCAAAAACTAGCAAAACCATTCCCAATTTTCATCACTTTCTGTATCTACAACACCATAAGCTATAGGAAACTTATCATCATTTCCATCTTTGGAAGTGGCTCCAAGCAGTACACCTCCATCCTTATGCTTTATAAATGTGCCATCCATAAAAATCAGAGGACGACATCCTTTTATGAAACCCATTAGTGAAGCATGAAAACAAATGAATAGACGTCTGAATCGACCTTCAATTGTTTCATACTCTGCAATGCTGTCGAGGTTGGTCTGAAGAGTGGCATCGCAATACCAGCGAATCCGTTCATAAGATAGCCGGTTATTACCATAAAGATCCATCATAGCCACCTCCTTACCACGCCAAGCTTGATGATACGGTAATTCAACACCATATTGTCGACGAATATCCTTTACAATATCACTCGGCTTATATAACGGCATATCTTGAAGTTGATCTTTAACAATTTTCAAAATCCAACGTTTTGAAGCCTTTGGATGAGACCGCACTTGCAATCTTCCTCCACAAGTGTGGTTATAGTGCATTTTTTTAATTGTAAACTTTTCACTATTCCCAAGGTGAGAAGCATGGATACGCCATTCGCAACCATCATAAACACATTCTACAGTAACTCGATCACGATCGTTCTTCACGAAGACAAAATTCCTGCAATTTGCAATGCAATAGTTGCGAATCGTGTCTCGTAGAGTTTCCACATTCATGAACTCCTGACCAACACCCTCTATACTATTTTTCCAATCATCCAATGAATTTTTTTGACTTGCTTCCTCTTCAATTGCGGCTCTTGTTTCTTCAACAACTTGACCAAAATTACTTGAGCTACCCTTCGAATAATTTTTCAATCTCGAACTAATTTCAGGACAATGGGATGAGCCACTGTTCAAACAATAGGATAAACATTATTTTAGCAAACTTACTAAAGTCCGTTGCACTAACCAAAATTTTAAAAATGGAATACCTCTCAATTACCACAGCAGCACCTTCGATCAAGGTTGGAGAATGCGTAACAACCATCTCGATCACCTTGGTATTTAAGTTGATGTGTATTTGATGCCTGTTACGAACATCCTTATCACTCATGAGCGTAACAAGCATTCTAGACTTGTTTGAAATATAAAACTTAACTTCTATCATTGTAGAAGATAAATGTCTCCACCTTTCAAATATTTCCTTAAAAATTTAATCAAGAATTGTGTCCTTTGAGATGGAAATAATCACAGCTTCGCTACCATAACAACAAATGGCCATAAAAATAGAGCTAGCAGTGTCTTCCGAAGCCATGACAATGGAAAAAAGAGGAGGCAATGAACGGATAATTCCGAATTGCAAACAGACTTAGGAATATAGTGGAGCAGAGTCTCACTACACAGAGAAAGAGGGACTATCAGCGTTCTCTCAAACAGGGAACAAGTAAAGAGTAAGAGGGAGTCTCAACGTTTTTAGGTCAACACAAAGGATCGACATGCTCTCTCCCTATCCATCTAGCATCCATCCTAATAGGTGCCTGTCTCTTCCCAGACCAAACAATCTCCATTGGCAAAGAAAAAATAGAGAAGAAAAGAGAAGAACGGAGGCAAAACGCATACCCTCTCGCGGCCTATTTTTTCACCTTTTTTCCCATTTCAAAATCTTCCTCCAAACCCATCTTCGGTAAACATCTTCCGTGGGATCACCAGGGGCATCTACACTTAAGGGCTGCAAGTGGGATTTATACTTGGGAGCATCTTCGGTAGACAAAAACAGAGTGTCTTCCGGTTAGAAAACAGAAGCTGTTCATTTTTTTCCCGCTTCCGGTAACATGGGGGTACTTGAGTAACCTGGGGGCACTTTGGGTACTATATTTTAAAAGAAACAGTAACTTAGGGACCGGGAGTTAAAGATCCATGAAGCGGTGGACCGAAAGTTTTATTTTGAGTCAACCGGGACCTTCTGTTAGAGTGAGGTCTTTAGAGGGATGGGAAAGTAATTTTCCGAAATATATTTGAGTGAAACACGTGAGGGAGTGGTGTGGTTCTTTTCATTTTTTTTGCAACATGTCTCAAGGCGGAAGTGAGGAAGCACCAATAGACACTAAACTGTTCATTCAAGCTATGCAACAACAATTCCAGCGGATGAATGCCCAACTTGAAGAAATCCGAGAACGTTTAGATCATAATGACCAACGAGTGAATCAAATACAGCAAGGCACTATGCCACGAGGGAGAAGGCAAACAGACGTTCCTCCATTCCTCTAGCTGATCATGATGATACTTATGAAGGTGAAAATGAAGAATTTGATGATGAAGCCTCCATAGCTTCCATACGAAGACAAAGAGATCATAGACCAAGACGACATCGCCAGCACATGCATCAAAATAGAGATGTTGTCGATCGCAACACCAGTTCGATTAAACTTTCTCCCCCACCTTTTCAAGGTAAAAATGATCCTGATGCTTACATTGAATGGGAAAGAAAAGTGGAACTTGTTTTCGATTGTCATAACTATTCGGAGGAAAAGAAAGTTAAGCTTGCAGCTATTTCTTTTACGGACTATGCAAGTCGAAAAAGAAATCGAGAGATTCCAATTGACAATTGGGATGGCATGAAAGCTGCCATGAGGAGAAGATTTGTTCCTTCACACTATTATAGAGACTTACATTTAAAGTTGCAAAGTCTTAAACAGGAAACAAAATCTATTGAAGAATACCATAAGGAGATGGAAATAACCATGATTCGTGCCAATGTTGAAGAAGATAGAGAGGCAACAATGGCTAGATTCATTTGCGGTCTCAACCGTGAGATTGCGAATGTTGTGGAACTACAACATTATGTGGAAATTGAAGATGTGGTCCACATGGCTATAAAAGTTGAGAGGCAACTTAAAAGTGGAGGAATATCATCATCCAAGCATGAAGCTGCTGGTTCATCTAATTGGAAGTCCAAATGGAGTCCTACTCCAAAACAAGAAGAAAAGCCTACTTTTAGGCCTAAAGAAGAGAAAACTATGGCCAAACAATTTGAAAAAGGTACTTCTTCCAACCAAACTCAAAGAAATCGTGATATTAAATGCTTCCGATGTCAAGGCTTTGGTCATACTTCTTCTCAATGCCCAAACAAGTGAACCATGATCATGGGGATATTGTTTCTGAAGAAGAAAATGATAAAGAGTCTATCTATGCCACAACTTGAAGATGCTAGTGATACAGAATAGGCTGTTGTTGGTCAAGCCTTAGTTGTTCTTAGAGCTATAGTCTACTTTTTTGGCTATGCATTCTATAGGGTATTGGCGTTGTGCGACACTAGTCCTGTCGTCCGCCTAATTAGTGGGGAGACATTGATGTACGCGGTCAGCCAGGGGTCAAAGATCACCTGAGATACCTTCCAAAGTGACCAACCGGGACCGTTTTGCGCTTTGCGGCTAACGAATGTGGGAATGAGTTCTATGTTCAAGCTCAAACAGACAATGATGAACAACAACGTGAGAATATCTTTTACACTCGCTGCCATGTCAAAGAAAGAGTTTGTGGTTTGATAATTGATGGTGGAAGTTGTGTGAATGTGGCGAGCAAGCTGATGGTGGACAAGCTACGGTTGAAGACTCAAAAGCAGCCTCATCCATATCGACTTCAATGGCTTAATGATCGTGGAGAATTAAAAGTCACAAAACAGGTTCTTCTATCTTTTTCCATTGGAAGATATTCTGATGAAGTCCTTTGTGATGTGGTTCCAATGCAAGCAAGTCACATATTGCTTGGAAGACCTTGGCAGTTCGATCGGCGTACCCTCCATGACAGTTACAAAAATAGGTACTGCTTTACAAAGAATGGCAGAAACATCACTTTGGCTCCTTTACCCCCTCATAAAGTTCTTGAAGAGCAAAATCAAATCAAGAAATCTATAGCAACCAGTGCAAAACAAAGTAAGGATGAAAATGAGAGTTCAAAAGAAATTGTGAGAAAAGAATCTGATAAGAAAAGTGAAAAAAAGAAAGAGGGGAAAAGAGTAAATTTCTATACAAAAGAAAGAGAGATTAAGCTCTTCTAGAGCTATGGTTTCACAAAAGCCAATGATGTTGATCTTGCACAAAGAAGCTTACCTCTCAACAACTAACCTTGACGATTCTTTGCCTAGTACTGCCATATCTCTTTTACAGGAATTTCAAGATGTCTTTCCGGAAGAGATGCCACTAGGATTGCCACCAATTAGAGGCATTGAACATCAAAATGACCTAGTTTTGGGTGCTGAAATTCCAAATAGACCAACTTATAGATGTAGTCCCAAAGAAGCAAAAGAATTACAAAGACAAGTTGAAGAGTTGATGAACAAAGGTCATGTTAGAGAGAGCATGAGCCTATGTGCTGTTCTAGTTTTGCTAGTTCCCGAGAAAGATGGAACTTGGAGAATGTGCATTTACTGCCGTACTATCAATAAAATAATGGTAAAGTATCGTTATCCTATTCCCCATCTTGATAACATGCTTGATGAACTCCATGGTTCCACTATTTGTTCTAAAATTGATTTGAAATCTAGATATCATCAAACATGGACTTTATGAGTGGTTAGTTATGCCCTTTGGATTAACTAATGCACCCAACACTTTTATGCGCTTAATGAATCATGTCTTGCGTAAGTTTATTGGAAACTTTGTGGTTGTCTACTTTGATGACATATTGAATTACAGCAAGAAATTGCATGAACACTTAGGGCATTTAAAGTTTTACTTGTGCTAAGAAGAGAGCAATTGTATGCTAACCTTAAGAAGTGTGCACTTTTGTTTGGGCAAAGTTGTGTTTCTTGGCCTTGTTGTAAGTGCTAGAGGTGTAGAAGTTGATGAAGAGAAGGTAAAGGCGATCAAAGACTGGCCTACACCAGCTACCATCACCGAAGTTAGGAGCTTCCATGGCTTGGCGGGATTCTACCGAAGGTTTGTTCCAAACATTAGCACCATAGCTGCTCCATTGATAGAAATCATCAAGGAAAGTGTTGAATTCAAATGGGGTGAAGCACAAGAGAAAGCATTCAATATTTTAAAAGAAAAGCTAAGTTCGGCCCCTACTTTTACCAGATTTCTCTAAAACTTTTGAAATCGAATGGGATGCTTCTGGTATTGGTATAGATGCTGTCCTAACATAAGACAAGGGACCCTTGGCTTACTTTAGTGGAAAATTGAGCGGAGCTGCCTTGAACTACTTCACCTATGACAAAGAACTCTATGCATTGGTGAGAGCGTTAGAGACATGGCAACACAACCTATGGTCAAAGGAGTTTGTTATTCACACCAATCATGAATCTTTGAAGCATTTGAAGAGCCAAGGTAAGCTTAATCGAAGGCATGCTCGTTGGGTTGAGTTTATCGAGATGTTCCTATATGTTGTCCAATACAAGCAAGATAAAAATAATGTTGTTGCTGATGCTTTATCAAGAAGGTATATTCTTCTTTCTACTCTTTCAGCAAAGTTTTTGGGGTTTGAACATATCAAGGAGTTGTACCCACAAGATTCTGAGGTTTCAATAGTTTTTGAAGCTTGTGAAACAAGACCTTCTGAAAAAGTTTACAAGCAAGATCGGTACTTATTTCGGGAAAATAAGTTTTGCATTCCGAAGTGTTCTTTGCGTGAGCCTCTTGTTAGGGAGTCCCATGGGGGAGGATTAATGGGACATTTTGGTATATTTAAAACTCTGGAAATTTTGAAAGAACATTTCTTTTGGCCTCACATGAAAAGAGACGTTGACAGAATTTGCAACAGATGTGTCACTTGTAAAAAGGCCAAATCAAGAGTGAAACCTCATGGATTATAAAAAGCTTTACCTATTCCTAGTCACCCTTAGACTGATGTTTCTATGGATTTTGTTTTGGGTTTACGTAGAACCAAAAAGGTAAAAGATTCAATTTTTGTTGTTGTGGACCGATTTTCTAAAATGGCACATTTGATCCCTTGTCATAAAACTGATGATGCCGTTCATATTGCTGAATTGTTCTTTAGGAAAGTTGTTCGTCTTCATGGTCTTCCTAAGACAATTGCTAGTGATAGGGATGTTAAGTTCCTTTGTCATCTTTGGTGAGTTTTGTGGGGTAAGTTGGGAACAACTTTGTTATTTTCTACTACTTGTCGCCCTGAAATAGATGGTCAAACAGAGCTTGTGAATTGGACTTTAGGTACTTTGTTGCATGCTATAATTAAAAAGAATTTGAAGACTTGGAAAGATTGCATTCCTTTTATTGAATTTGCTTATAATAGAACTGTGCATTCTTCTACTTCTTATTCACCATTTGAAGTTGTTTATGATTTTAACCCATAAACTCCGTTGGATTGACTTCCTTTACCTGTTAACATGATTACCAGTTTAGATGGGAAGAAGAAAGCTGAAAAGGTGAAGAAAATCCATGAAGAAGCACGCCAACATATCCTTAAACGAAATAAGCAAGCTGCTGCCCATGCCAGCAAGGAAGAAAGGAAGTCATTTTTCACCCAGGAGACTTAGTTTGGGTACATTTTCGCAAAGAGAGATTCCCTAGCCAACAAAAATCAAAGCTCAATCCACGTGGGAATGGTCCTTATGAAGTATTGGAAAAGATCAATGACAATGCTTACAAGATTGATCTTAAAGGTGAGTTTGATATTAGTTCTACCTTTCATGTTTTTGATCTTTTTCCGTTTTATGCAGATCTTGATTCGAGGACGAATCCTTTTTAAGAAGGGGGGATGATATGATCCAGCTCAAGGACTTTGATAAGGATAAAGAAGATGCTCAAGAAAATGTGGAGATTCCAATTGGGCCAATCACAAGAGCTCGGGCAAAGAAACTTCAAGAAGCTGTCCAAACTTTATTAACTCAAGCTCAAGGAGAAGGTTCTAGCCCACATGAAGATTTGGACTTGAAGATGGTTTATATGTGGCAAGTTCATTTTGACAATATGCAGCCCAATTAATTATTTAACATGGAAAAGAAGAATCTAAACCTTTCAAATTTGGACTGCTCTTTACGGTGCGTTTATCATAGGCTTTTGGAAGGCTAAAGGACATTTTGAGGCTTGCAAATGAAGGATGAACCTAGTCAAAATAGTTGGAAGTATTGCTGCAACTTCCCAAGGTTAATTAATTGCTGCTAAGACTTTAAGTAGTATTAATTCCTTTCATCTATACAAACTTTCATTTAATATTTGTCTAGCGGTTTCAATGCACCCAAGGCTTGTTTTGCCTATAAATACTTGGTGTTTTCACTTGTAATGAAGGAATTTCGAAACATAATCTTCTTGTGAGAATTTTCTCTCTATTGTTCTTGAGTAGAACTTATGGTAGTTTCAAGTACAACCTCTTGAACCTCCAACCCTTGATAATATTGGTTTCTGACTCTCTATAGTCATGGGGTCAATACTCCTAATCCTTTGATAATATAGGTTTCTTGCTCTTTATAGCAACGGGGTCTATATTCCTTTCCTTTTAACCTTTTTTTTGAACGATCTGGAAATTTATTTTCCAAACTATTGTTGTTGGGTCTCACGGCAGGTTCATTGAGGCTTGCATCATTTGGTATCGGATCCTAGGTTTCCAATCAGGTTACCTATGTTTATTTGCTTTTATATTCCATCATCTATATTTTTCCATCATGTGCTGTTCCAGTTTTGCTAGTTCCCAAGAAAGATGGAACTTGGAGGATGTGCATTGACTACCGTACAACAAAATAATGGTAAAGTATCGTTATCCTTTTCCCCGTCTTGATGACATGCTTGATGAACTCCATGGTTCCACTATCTTTTCTAAAATTGATTTGAAATCTGGATATCATCAAATTCAAATGAAAGAGGGAGATGAGTGGAAAACTGCTTTTAAAACAAAACGTGGACTTTATGAGTGGTTAGTTATGCCCTTTGGATTAACTAATGCACCCAACACTTTTATGCGCTTAATGAATCATGTCTTGCGTAAGTTCATTGGAAAATTTGTTGTTGTCTACTTTGATGACATATTGATTTACAGCAAGAACTTGCATGAACACTTAGGGCATTTAAAGAATGTTTTACTTGTGCTTAGAAAAAAGCAATTGTATGCTAACCTTAAGAAGTGTACATTTTGGTTGGACAAAGTTGTGTTTCTTGGCCTTCTTGTAGGTGTTAGAGGTGTAGAAGTTGATGAAGAGAAGGTAAAGGCGATCAAAGACTAGCCTACACCAACTACCATCACCGAATTTAGGAGCTTCCATGGTTTCGCGGGATTCTACCGAAGGTTTGTTCCAAACATTTGCACCATAGTTGCTCCATTGATAGAAATCATCAAAAAAAGTGTTGAATTCAAATGGGGTGAAGCACAAGAGAAAGCATTCAACACTTTGAAAGAAAAGCTAAGTTCGGCCCCTACTTTTACCAGATTTTCCTAAAACTTTTGAAATCGAATGTGATGCTTCTGGTATGGGTATAGGTGCTGTCCTAACACAAAACCAGAGACCCTTGGCTTACTTTAGTGGGAAATTGAGCGGAGCTGCCTTGAACTACTCCACCTATGACAAAGAACTCTATGCATTGGTGAGAGCGTTAGAGATATGGCAACACTACCTATGGTCAAAGGAGTTTGTTGTTCACACCGATCATGAATCTTTGAAGCATTTGAAGAGCCAAGGTAAGATTAATCGAAGGCATGCTCGTTGGGTTGAGTTTATTGAGATGTTCCCATATGTTGTTCAATACAAGCAAGGTAAAGATAATGTTGTTGCTGATGCTTTCTCAAGAAGGTGTATTCTTCTTTCAACTCTTTCAGCAAAGTTTTTGGGGTTTGAACATATCAAGGAGTTGTACCCACAAGATTCTGAGTTTTCAACAGTTTTTAAGCTTGTGAAACAAAACCTTTTGAAAAATTTTACAAGCAAGGTGGGTACTTTCGGGAAAATAAGCTTTGCATTCCGAAGTGTTCTTTACGTGAGCTTCTTATTAGGAAGTCTCATGGGGGAGGATTAATGGGACATTTTGATATATTTAAAACTCTAGAAATTTTGAAAGAACATTTCTTTTGGACTCACATGAAAAGAGATGTTGACAGAATTTGCAACAGATGTGTCACTTGTAAAAAGGCCAAATTAAGAATGAAACCTCATGGACTATACAAAGCTTTACCTATTCCTAGTCACCCTTGGACTGACGTTTCTATGGATTTTGTTTTGGTTTTACCTAGAAGCAGAAAGGGAAAAGATTCAATTTTTGTTGTTGTGGACCGATTTTCTAAAATGGCACATTTCATCCCTTGTCATAAAACTAATGATGCCGTTCATATTGCTGAATTGTTCTTTAGGGAAGTTGTTCGTCTTCATGGTCTTCCTAAGACAATTGTTAGTGATAGGGATGTTAAATTCCTTAGTCATCTTTGGCGAGTTTTGTGGGGTAAGTTGGGAACAACTTTGTTATTTTCTACTACTTGTTACCCGGTCAAACAGAGATTGTGAATCGGACTTTAGGTACTTTGTTGAGTGCTATAATTAAAAAGAATTTGAAGACTTGGAAAGATTGCATTCCTTTTATTGAATTTGCTTATAATAGAACTGTGCATTCTTCTACTTCTTATTCACCATTTGAAGTTGTTTATGGTTTTAACCCATTAGCTCCGTTGGATTTACTTTCTTTACCTGTTAACAAGATTACTAGTTTAGATGGGAAGAAGAAAGCTGAAAAGGTAAAGAAAATCTATGAAGAAGCACGCCAACATTTCCTTAAACGAAATGAGCAAGCTGCAGCCCATGCCAGTAAAGGAAGAAAGGAAGCCATTTTTCAATCAGGAGACTTGGTTTGGGTACATTTTCGCAAAGAGAGATTCCCTAGCCAACGAAAATCAAAGCTCAATCCACAAGGGAATGGTCCTTATGAAGTACCAGAAAAGATCAATGACAATGCTTGCAAGATTGATCTTAAAGGTGAGTTTGATATTAGTTCTACCTTTCATGTTTCTGATCTTTCTCCCTTTTATGCAGATCTTGATTCGAGGACGAATCCTTTTCAAGAAGGGGGGATGATATGATCCCGCTCAAGGACTTTGACAAGGACAAAGAAGATGCTCAAGATGATGTGGATATTCCAATGGGCCAATCACAAGAGCTCGGGCCAAGAAACTTTAAGAAGCTGTCCAGACTTTATTAACTCAAGCCCAAGGAGAAGGTTCTAGCCCACATGAAGATTTGGACTTGAAGATGGTTTATACGTGGCAAGTCCATTTCGACAATATCCAGCCCAATTAATTTTTTAACATGGAAAAGAAGAGTCTAAACCTTTCAAATTCGGACTCCTCTTTATGATGCGTTTATCATAGGCTTTTGGAAGGCTAAAGGACATTTTGAGGCTTGCAAATGAAGGATGAACCTAATCAAAATAGTTGGAAGTATTGCTGCAACTTTCCACGGTTAATTATTTGTTGCTAAGACTTTTAGTAGTATTAATTCCTTTCATCTTTACCAACTTTCATTTAATATTTGTCTAGTGGTTTCAATGCACCCAAGGCTTGTTTTGCCTATAAATACTTGGTATTTTCACTTGTAATGAAGGAATTTCGAAACATAATCTTCTTGTGAGAATTTTCTCTCTATTGTTCTTAAGTAGAACTTATGGTAGTTTCCAGTACAACCACTTGAACCTCCAACCCTTGATAATATTGGTTTCTGACTCTATATAGTCACAGGGTCAATATTCCTAATCCTTTGATAATATAGGTTTCTTGCTCTTTATAGTAACGGGGTCTATATTCCTTTCCTTTTAACCTTTTTTTTGGATGATCTAGGAATTGATTTTCCAAACTATTGTTGTTGGGTCTCACGGCAGGTTCGTTGAGCCTTGCATCATTTGGTATCAGAGCCTAGGTTTCCAATCAGGTTGCCTATCCTTTATTTGCTTTTATACTCTATCATTTATATTTTTCCATTATTTTGCATCGTTTGATATCTTTTCATCCATAACCATTTCATTTCAATTCTCTACCGTTTCTTTTTGTGCTTCATCTCTGTTGATATTGCTATTGGTTCTATCATTGAAAAGAAAACGGAAAAAGAGGAGACTGAAGTTGTAAAAAAAAAAGGAAAAAAAAAAAGAAAAAAGAAAGATGGAGATCAAAAGGAGTTAGAAGGTGAAATGTTTTAAAAGAAAAGAAGAAGGAGAAGTTTGTCTTTTATTATCATCTATTTCTCATATTTCATCTCTATATATCCATCATTCAACTTTTCATATCCATTTGCTTTCTTTCTATATTCTTTGCTTTTCTTTTCATATCCGTTTCTTCTCATCATTTTTGTTCCTAAACTCTTCACGCTTGTTGCTTCCATATTGACTCCACTCAAAAATCTGTATTTTTAAGTGTGTTGGTTTTTCATTTGCTTTGCTTTGAAATTTACCTTAGTTTTCTCAAGAATTTTGAAGAGAAAAACGAGTGGTAAAAGCCTAGAGTGTGTGAGATCATCAGAGTGAAAAAGCCAAATCATTGTGTGCAAACATGAGTGATTGAGTGAAATATATTTGAGTGAAACACGTGAGGGAGTGGTGAGGTTCTTTTCATTTTTTTTACAACATGTCTCAAGGGAAGTGAGGAAGCACCAATAGACACCAAACTGTTCATTCAAGCTATGCAACAACAATTCCAATGTATGAATGCCCAACTTAAAGAAATCCTAGAACGTTTAGATCATAATGACCAACGAGTGAATCAAATACAGCAAGGCACTATGCCACGAGGGAGAAGGCAAAACGAACGTTCCTCCATTCCTCCAGCTGATCATGATGATACTTATGAAGGTGAAAATGAAGAATTTGATGATGAAGCCTCCATAGCTTCCATACGAAGACAAAGAGATCATAGACCAAGACGACATCGCCAGCACATGCATCAAAATAGAGATGTTGTCGATCGCAACACCAGTTCAATTAAACTTTCTCTCCCACCTTTTTAGGGTAAAAATGATTCTGATGCTTACATTGAATGGGAAAGAAAAGTGGAACTTGTTTTCGATTGTCATAACTATTCGGAGGAAAAGAAAATTAAGCTTTCATCTATTTCTTTTACTGACTATGCAATTGTTTGGTGGGACCAATTGGTTCTAAGTCGAAAAGGAAATCGAGAGATTCCAATTGACAATTGGGATGGCATGAAAGCTACCATGAGGCGAAGGTTTGTTCCTTCACACTGTTATAGAGACTTACATTTGAAGTTGCAAAGTCTTAAACAGGGAACAAAATCTATTGAAATACCATAAGGGGATGGAAATAACCATGATTCATACCAATGTTGAAGAAGATAGAGAGGCAACAATGGCTAAATTCATTTGTGGTCTCAACCGTGAGATTACGAATGTTGTGAAACTACAACATTATGTGGAAATTGAAGATGTGGTCCACATGGCTATGAAAGTTGAGAGGCAACTTAAAAGAGGAGGAAGATCATCATCCAAGCATGAAACTGCTGGTTCATCTAATTGGAAGTCCAAATAGAGTCCTACTCCAAAACAAGAAGAAAAGCCTACTTCTAGGCCTAAAGAAGAGAAAACTATGGCCAAACAACCTGAAAAAGGTACTTATTCTAACCAAACTCAAAGAAATCGTGATATTAAATGCTTCCGATGTCAAGGCTTTGGTCGTATTTCTTCTCAATGCCCAAACAAGAGAACCATGATCTTGCTAGATAATGGGGATATTGTTTCTGAAGAAGAAAATGATAAAGAGTCTATGCCACAACTTGATGATGCTAGTGATACAGAACAGGCTGTTGTTGGTCAAGCCTTAGTTGTTCTTAGAGCTCTCCATGTTCAAGCTCAAACAGACAATGATGAACAACAACGTGAGAATATCTTTTACACTCGCTGCCATATCAAAGAAAAAGTATGTGGTTTGATAATTGATGGTGGAAGTTGTGTGAATGTGGCGAGCAAACAGATGGTGGACAAGCTAGGGTTGAAGACTCAAAAGCACCCTCATCCATATCGACTTCAATGGCTTAATGATAGTGGAGAATTAAAAGTCACAAAACAGGTATTTCTATCTTTTTCCATTGGAAGATATTCTGATGAAGTCTTTTGTGACGTGGTTCCAATGTAAGCAAGTCACATATTGCTTGGAAGACCTAGGCAATTCGATAGGCGTACCCTCCATGATGGTTACAAAAATAGGTACAGCTTTACAAATAATGGCAGAAACATCACTTTGGCTCCTTTACCCCTCATCAAGTTGTTGAAGAGCAAAATCAAATCAAGAAATCTGTAGCAACCAGTGCTAAATAAAGTAAGGATGAAAATGAGAGTTCAAAAGAAATTGTGAGAAAAGAATCTGATAAGAAAAGTGAAAAAATGAAAGAGGGGAAAAGTGTGAATTTCTATGCAAAAGAATGAGAGATTAAGAGAGCTATGGTTTCGCAAAAGCCAATGATGTTGATCTTGTACAAAGAAGCTTACCTCTCAACAACTAACCTTGACGATTCTTTGCATAGTACGGCCATATCTCTTTTGCAGAAATTTCAAAATGTTTTTCCAGAAGAGATGCCACTCGGATTGCCACCAATTAGAGGCATTGAACATCAAATTGATCTAGTTCCGGGGGCCGAAATTCCAAATATACCAGCTTATATCTGCAGTCCTGAAGAAGCAAAAGAATTGCAAAGACAAGTTGAAGAGTTGATGAACAATGGTCATGTTAGAGAGAGCATGAGCCCATGTGCTGTTCCAATTTTGCTAGTTCCCAAGAAAGATGGAACTTGGAGGATGTGCATTGACTGCCGTACTATCAACAAAAAAAATGGTAAAGTATCGTTATCCTATTCTCCGTCTTGATGACATGCTTGTTGAACTCCATGGTTCCACTATCTTTTCTAAAATTGATTTGAAATCTGGATATCATCAAATTCAAATGAAAGAGGGAGATGAGTGGAAAACTGCTTTTAAAACAAAACATGGACTTTATGAGTGGTTAGTTATGCCCTTTGGATTAACTAATGCACCCAACACTTTTATGCGCTTAATGAATCATGTCTTGCGTAAGTTTATTGGAAAATTTGTTGTTGTCTACTTTGATGACATATTGATTTACAGCAAGAACTTGCATGAACACTTAGGGCATTTAAAGAATGTTTTACTTGTGCTAAGAAAAGAGCAATTGTATGCTAACCTTAAGAAGTGTACATTTTGATTGGACAAAGTTGTGTTTCTTGGCCTTCTTGTAAGTGCTAGAGGTGTAGAAGTTGATGAAGAGAAGGTAAAGGCAATCAAAGACTTCACCGAAGTTAGGAGCTTCCATGGCTTAGCGGGATTCTACCGAAGGTTTGTTCCAAACATTAGCACCATAGCTGCTCCATTGACGGAAATCATCAAGAAAAGTGTTGAACTCAAATGGGGTGAAGCATAAGAGAAAGCATTTAACACTTTGAAAGAAAAGCTAAGTTCTGCCCCTACTTTACCAGATTTCTCTAAAACTTTTGAAATCGAATGTGATGCTTCTGGTATTGGTATAGGTGCTGTCCTAACACAAGACAAGAGACCCTTGGCTTACTTTAAGTGGGAAATTGAGCGGAGCTGCCTTGAACTACTCCACCTATGACAAAGAACTCTATGCATTGGTGAGAGCGTTAGAGACATGGCAACACTACCTATGGTCAAAGGAGTTTGTTATTCACACCGATCATAAATCTTTGAAACATTTGAAGATCCAAGGTAAGCTTAATCGAAGGCATGCTCGTTGGGTTGAGTTTTTTGAGATGTTCCCATATTTTGTCCAATACTAGTTTATTGAGATTTGGCATTTTGGTAGATTTAAAACTCTGGAAATTTTGAAAGAACATTTCTTTTGGCCTCACATGAAAAGTGATGTTGACAGAATTTGCAACAGATGTGTCACTTGTAAATAGGCCAAATCAAGAGTGAAACCTCATGGACTATACAAAGCTTTACCTATTCCTAGTTACCCTTGGACTGATGTTTTTATAGATTTTGTTTTGGGTTTACCTAGAACTAGAAAGGGAAAAGATTCAATTTTTGTTGTTGTGGACCGATTTTCTAAAATGGCACATTTTATTGCATGTCATAAAACTAATGATGCCGTTCATGTTGCTGAATTGTTCTTTAGGGAAGTTGTTCATCTTCATGGTCTTCCTAAGACAATTGTTAGTGATAGGGATGTTAAGTTCCTTAATCATCTTCGGCGAGCTTTGTGGGGTAAGTTGGGAACAACTTTGTTATTTTCCCCTACTCGTCACCCTGAAACAAGTGGTCAAACAGAGGTTGTGAATCGGACTTTAGGTACTTTGTTGCATGCCATAATTAAAAAGAATTTGAAGACTTGGAAAGATTGCATTCCTTTTATTGAATTTGCTTATAATAGAACAGTGCATTCTTCTGCTTCTTATTCACCATTTGAAGTTGTTTATGGTTTTAACCCATTAACTCCGTTGGATTTACTTCCTTTACCTGTTAACAAGATTACCAGTTCAGATGGGAAGAATAAAGCTGAAAAGGTGAAGAAAATCCATGAAGAAGCATGCCAACATATCCTTAAACGAAATGAGCAAGTTGCTGCGCATGCCAGTAAAGGAAGAAAGGAAGTCATTTTTCAACCAGGAGACTTGGTTTGGGTACATTTTTGCAAAGAGAGATTTCCTAGCCAACGAAAATCAAAGCTCAATCCACGTGGGAATGGTCCTTTTGAAGTACTGGAAAAGATCAATGACAATGCTTACAAGATTGATCTTAAAGGTGAGTTTGATATTAGTTCTACCTTTCATGTTTCTGATCTTTCTCCCTTTTATGCAGATCTTGATTCGAGGACGAATCCTTTTCAAGAAGGGGGGATGATATGATCCAGCTCAAGGACTTTGACAAGGACAAAGAAGATGCTCAAGATGATGTGGAGATTCCAATTGGGCCAAACACAAGAGCTCGGGCCAAGAAACTTCAAGAAGCTGTCCAAACTTTATTAACTCAAGCCCAAGGAGAAGGTTCTAGCCCACATGAAGATTTGGACTTGAAGATGGTTAATATGTGGCAAGTCCATTTCAACAGTAACCAGCCCAATTAATTATTTAACATGGAAAAGAAGAGTCTAAACCTTTCAAATTTGGACTCCTCTTTATGGTGCGTTTATCATAGGCTTTTGAAAGGCAAAAGAACATTTTGAGGCTTGCAAATGAATGATGAACCTAGTCAAAATAGTTGGAAGTATTGCTGCAACATTTCAAGGTTAATTAATTGCTGCTAAGATTTTAAGTAGTATTAAATCCTTTCATCCTTACCAACTTTCATTTAATATTTGTCTAGTGGTTTCAATGCACCCAAGGCTTGTTCTGCCTATAAATACTTGGTGTTTTCACTTGTAATGAAGGAATTTCGAAACATTATCTTCTTGTGAGAATTTTCCCTCTATTGTTCTTGAGTAGAACTTATGGTAGTTTCAAGTACAACCGCTTGAACCTCCAACCCTTGATAATATTGGTTTTTGACTCTATATAGTCACGGGGGCAATATTCCTAATCCTTTGATAATATAGGTTTCTTGCTCTTTATAGCAGCGGGGTCTATATTCCTTTCCTTTTAACCTTTTTTTTGGATGATCTGGGAATTGATT
The DNA here is from genome assembly GCF_051530095.1 of Phoenix dactylifera. Taxonomy (NCBI): domain Eukaryota; kingdom Viridiplantae; phylum Streptophyta; class Magnoliopsida; order Arecales; family Arecaceae; genus Phoenix; species Phoenix dactylifera. Next base: position 30,440,223 of record NC_143193.1, on the reverse strand, counting down.
TTCCAAACTATTGTTGTTGGGTCTCAGGTCAGGTTCGTTGAGCCTTGCATCATTTGGTATCAGAGCCAAGGTTTCCAATCAGGTTACCTATCCTTTATTTGCTTTTATATTCTATCATTTATATTTTTCCATCATTTTGCATCGTTTGATATCTTTTCATCTATAACCATTTCATTTCTATTCTCTGCCATTTTTTTTTGTGCTTCATCTTTGTTGATATTGCTATTGGTTCTATTATTGAAAAGAAAACACAAAAAGAGGAGACTGAAGTTAGAAAAAAAAACAAAAAAAAAATGAAGAAAAAAAGAAGAAAGAAAGAAGGAGATCAAAAGGTGTTAGAAGGTCAAATGTTTTGAAAGAAAAGAAGAAGAAGAAGTTTGTCTTTTATTATCATCTATTTCTCATATTTCATCTCTATATATCCATCATTCAACTTTTCATATCCATTTGCTTTCTTTCCATATTTTTTGCTTTTCTTTTCATATCCATTTCTTTTCATCATTTATGTTCCTAAACTCTTCACACTTATTGCTTCCATATTGACTCCACTCAAAAATCTGTATTTTTAAGTGTGTTGGTTTTTCATTTGCTTTGCTTAGAAATTTATCTTAGTTTTCTCAAGAACTTTTAAGGGAAATCGAGTGGTAAAAGGCAAGAGTGTGTGAGATCATCAGAGGGAAAAAGCCAAATCATTGTGTGCAAACACGAGTGATTGAGTGAAATATATTTGAGTGAAACACGTGAGGGAGTGGTGAGGTTCTTTTCATTTTTTTTACAACATATCTCAAAGCGGAAGTGAGGAAGCACCAATAGATACCAAACTGTTCATTCAAGCTATGCAACAACAATTCCAGCGGATGAAAGTCCAACTTGAAGAAATCCGAGAACGTTTAGATCATAATGACCAACGAGTGAATCAAATACAGCAAGGCACTATGCCACGAGGGAGAAGGCAAAACAGACGTTCCACCATTTCTCCAGCTGATCATGATGATACTTATGAAGGTGAAAATGCAGAATTTGATGATGAAGCCTCCATAGCTTCCATAAGAAGATAAAGAGATCATAGACCAAGACAACATCGCCAGCACATGCATCAAAATAGAGATGTTGTCGGTCACAACACCAGTTCGATTAAACTTTCTCTCCCACCTTTTCAAGGTAAAAATGAATGATCCTGATGCTTACATTGAATAGGAAAGAAAAGTGGAACTTGTTTTCGATTGTCATAACTATTCGGAGGAAAAGAAATTTAAGCTTGCAGCTGTTTCTTTTACTGACTATGCAATTGTTTGGTGGGACCAATTGGTTCTAAGTCGAAAAAAAAACCGAAAGATTCCAATTGACTATTGGGATGACATGAAACCTGCCACGAGGAGAAGGCTTGTTCCTTCACACTATTATAGAGACTTACATTTGAAGTTGCAAAGTCTTAAACAGGGAACAAACACTATTGAAGAATACCATAAGGAGATGGAAATAACCATGATTCGTGCCAATGTTGAAGAAGATAGAGAGGCAACAATAGCTAGATTCATTTGTGGTCTCAACCATGAGATTGCGAATGTTGCGGAACTACAACATTATGTGGAAATTGAAGATGTGGTCCACATGGTTATGAAAGTTGAGAGGCAACTTGAAAGAGGAGGAAGATCATCATCCAAGCATGAAGCTGCTGGTTCATCTAATTGGAAGTCCAAATGGAGTCCTACTCCAAAACAAGAAGAAAAGCCTACTTCTAGGCCTAAAGAAGAGAAAACTATGGCCAAACTGATGCAGGACGGATGTAGGGATAGGAATGCAGAGAGAAAGAGAAGAGGAAGAGGGGAAGAAGAAGGGAAAGAAGAGAGGAGGAGGAGGAAGAAGAAGACTAATTTTCATGCATTAATTCATTCCAAAAAAATTAAGCAAATGCTTGCCCTATATATGTAGGGCCACCAAATAACAAATAAGTCCCTATGAAGAAAACAATTTGAAAGAAGCCCTCAAAAGACAATATGCAAACTAATCCCACCCACATAAAATAAATAATAAAAATGACATCAATCAATCCAGCCACAACGAAAGTGGCTGGACCGTCTTCCTGCGACAACCATGATCCTGCAAAATAATTAGTCCAGTACTCGTGTCCGCACCAACTCCCCCCGGGTAAGAAGAAGTCGACCCCGACGAATGACTCGGTAGTACTCCAAAAGATCTGGGTCAATGCGCTGTAACTCCGCACGTGTAATCCATGTAGTATCAGACTCCGGGCGTCCTCGCCAACGAACCAGAAAACGCTGAACACCCCCATCACTGGTAGAAACAGTCTGCTCATCTAAAATGGCATCAATATGTTCTTTTTGTGCTGGTGGTAAAGCTAGAGTGGTCGGGGATGGGATGGAATCAAGAATAGGAGTATCATCAAGCTCAAGTGATGGCAGAGCGAAAGGATCAGTAGGAATAGAAAGGGGGCCCTTGTAAGCAACCAAATCCTCAATATTAAAAGTGGAGCTAATACCAAAATCAGAGGGAAGATCAAGAACGTAAGCATTAGTACCCACTCGTTGCAATACCCGGAAGGGCCCAGCACTACGAGCCTGCAGTTTCTTGACGGTTCCAGATGGAAACCGCTCAGGCCGAATACGTATCATAACATAATCCCCAGTTTGAAATGATTTATCTCGCTTATGAGAATCAGCTTGTAGCTTATATTGAGCATTACTCATATGAATGCGCTTGCTAATTTCCTGATGCAGATTATGAATGTGCTGTGCAAATGCATGTGCAGACTCAGAAATGCGAATATGGGGGGACATAGGTAGGAGATCTACAGGTTTGCGAGCTTTATAACCATGGACCACTTCGAATGGACTCATCCCGATAGATCTATTGACTGACGAATTATATGCAAATTGGGTGACAGGCAGAATAGAATCCCAGTTACGATTGTGATCCCCGACTAGACTACGCAGAAGGTTACCTAGACTTCGGTTGACGACTTCGGTTTGGCCATCGGTTTGAGGATGATAAGCCGTAGAAAATTTAAGTTTGGTGCCAACCAGATGCCACAAGGTTTTCCAAAAATAGCTCATAAAACGGACATCCCTATCGGAGACAATGGTTTTTGGTAAACCGTATAACTTAACAATCTCATCAAAAAATATCTTGGCTACTCGAGAGGCATCAGAAGTTTTGGAACAAGGAAGGAAGTGGGCCATTTTAGAAAAACGATCCACAACCACAAAAATAGAGTCATGTTTCCGAAATGTGCGAGGAAGGCCGAGTACGAAGTCGATACTAAGGTCAAGCCAAGGGCGATCTGGGACAGGTAACGGAGTGTATAGGCCAGTATTTTGTTTTTTGTGCTTAGCTAGTTGACACGTGCGACACTGTCCCACAATTTTAGCAACATTCCGTTTCAAACTTGGCCAAAAAAATTGACGTTCAACTTCTTCTATGGTCTTATCACGGCCAAAATGTCCAGCGAGACCACCGACATGTACTTCCCATATCAAGAAATCGCGCACGGAAGTGCGCGGAATGCAGAGCTTGGAAGCTTTGAACAAGTACCCGTCTTGTAGATAAACACCATCAATCAAAGGTCCTTGTCCATCAGCAAGGGCATTATAGAGTTGGCCAAAATCTGGGCAAGACAAGTAATCGAGCTTAAGTCTATCAAAACCGGTGATGGAAACAGACATGGCGGACAACAGAGTTACTCGACGACTTAACGCATCAGCAGCTTTGTTCGCAGCACCTGACATATGCTTGAGGACAAAAGTGTAATCCTGGAGGAACTGAACCCACTTGGCATGTCGATGATTAAGTTTTTTCTGGGAATTAAGAAAACGAAGTGCTTCGTGGTCAGAATAGAGAACAAATTCATTAGAAAGGAGATAATGTCGCCAATACCGTAGGGCCTGGACTATGGCATAAAATTCTTTGTCATAGGTGGAATATCTTTGTCTAGCCTCATTCAGCTTTTCACTAAAATAGGCTATAGGATGACGTTCTTGACTAAGCACACCACCTATTCCTAAGCCAGATGCATCACATTCCACCTCAAAAACTTTGTTAAAATCAGGGAGTCGCATAACTGGCGCTTCCGTCATTTTTTTCTTAATGTCATTAAACAATCAGTGATAGGTGACATAAGTGTACTGAAGCCCTTAATGAAACGACGGTAAAATGTGGCCAGGGGATAATGTTCATCCTGAATCCGTCATAAGGATGATTTCAAGTATACTACACTTTCTCTCCCGGGGATAATGTACTTGGATGGGTTGAGGCCGAGAGCGGGAGGGTGAGGAAGTCCGATTGAAGTACCCGTTGGTAAGTCCGCATGGAGGCGGCAGTGAGGGGAAGAGAGGACGATGAAGCCTAAGTCCCCGCAGTGATCCTCCCCTGTATGGTACATCGCCTGGTGATCGAGGACCGTAGGGTTGGTCATCCATAAGATGGCAGGATTGAAGAGTTGTATTTTTCAATGCTAGAATAAAAAATTATCATGTTATGCTTCTAAGTTCCATGGAGTTAAATTATCATATTCTGAGCATGCATTTATATCATATATCTGTATAGTTAAGATTCAGTACTCAAATATAGACTAGAAGATAGCTCCCATATCATACTGCTTTTGTTCAGAATCATACACTATTTGGTGATCAGTTAGCATATACATATCTGTTGATAAGGTTAATAGAAGGAAAGCTATATCTTCACTGTGCATGGTCAACTTAGCACTCGCCAAAGAGCCAGCTCTGCCTGCACCTATGGAGATTGTCTCCGCATGCCCTGCGTTCCGCCATATGGAAAAATATTCCATAGTTTTGGAGGAAGACTCCAAAGGCGTAATCTCCACCCATAATAATAGTATTATGGACCAACTCTTTTTGTTCTTCAATTTCAGAACAATGAGTCTAATAGACCGAGAAAAGAATCTCCAAACTGGAAGTTCTTTAAGACAAATCCTACATAAGGATTATATGTCTGAGAAAAATGCACTCCTCCGAAAATGGTATAGAAACCATTTCAATAGTACTGAGAACGAAAAAATTAAATCTCAGTATTTTCAAGACTTAAAAACCACAGGAGAAATAATAGGTTTCTTTCTTTGGTTTAAAAAATGTCATAAAAATATTAATGACTTTAAAAGTCTTGAAGAATTTCTAATGAAAAAAAAGCTTGTGAAAAATTTCACAACTGACCATGACAAATTAGTTATGGCACATAAGATGATAAGAGCCATTAAGTCTCAACAAGTCTTAGAAAATTCTAGGACTAACCCTGATAAATTAAGTAGGGAAAAAACAACGTCTGTTAGGAAAGACAGTGCACCGAAACCTATAGTTAAATCTATAGAGTCCACTGCTTTACCTCAGCAGGATGTTTATTCCTCTCTCATTAAAGAAAAGGAAAAAGAGATAGAACAACTTAAGGTTGAAATAGGTCAACTTAAGGTTGCTTCTGGTCTTCAGAACTCAATAAGTTCTGAGAAAGATCCCCTAGATAATGAATCTAGGTCTTTACCAGATCTAATAGATCTGTCAGACTTACCTGACTGGAATACTAGTAAACTAGATCAAGCTCAAGAAAAGATTAATAATTTGAGACAGTTTACTATTATACCCAGGTCGGATGAAGATCCTTTTCAAATTAAGAAAGGAAATATAGGCCAACAATCTGAACCTATAAAAAAGACGGAAAATAGTCTGCCTAAACCTGAGTCAGTTAAAGTCTACTCAGAAGAAGCTAAGACTCTACTAGAGTTTTACTTAAGGGTTAATAATAAACCTAAACGTCCGCAGAAAGGAGTAAATCAACTCCGTGAATGGACATTTTATCCTCAATCAGGATGGAGACTGGACAGACAGCCTTCCCTATCAGTCCATTATTGGAAGTCCAAAATTAGGGACGATCCAGTAGAAGATTCTTCTTCAAATGAAGAAGAAGAAGAATATAGATATTATCCTTCTTCACATAGAGAAGAAGACGAAAGATATTCTTCTTCTGATGAAGAAGAAAGTGATGTAGATTATAGCTCTACATCAGATGGTTCATATGGTTAAAATATGTTAACCAGCAACCAGAGAACCATAGTCTCGGTAAATCACCTGAGGCATGAAATTAAAGGATTAAAAACAGAAATAAATCTGTTAAAGTCTCAAAAAGAAGACAAAATAATTAAAGAAAATCCAGACACCACATCTTATATCTTAAATCAAATAAGATATAATAGATGGACTACGATAATTAATATTGTAGTAAAAGACGAATTAGTCTTACAGAATATTACTGCGCTAATTGATAGCGGTGCAGATTTAAACTGTATTCAAGAAGGAATAATTCCTACAACCTTCTTTGAGAAAACAATGCAGAATTTAACTGCAGCAGATGGATTTAAGCTAGAAATCAATTATAAGATACCACAAGCTTATGTCTGCAATACTGAAGTCTGCATACAGACTTCATTTATTCTAGTCAAAAATTTGACTCAAACAGTCATTTTAGGAATACCCTTCCTAAATGAATTAATGCCTATAATCAAGATAGATAATAATGGTATCTATTCAGATAGGCATGGGAAAAGAGTTTATTTCTCTTTTATAGAACAACCTCAAAATAAGGTTGGTCAGGTTAGAAATTTATTAGCCCAAAAGGAAAAACAATTAATTTTCCTTCAAAAAGAAGCAACAATGTTGCAACTAGAAAAAAGACTACAGGATCCTTATATTAAAATAAAAATTAAGGACCTTCGAGACCAGCTCACAGATCATATCTGTAGTGAATTACCACACCAATTCTGGTCCAGAAAGAAACATATTGTTTCTTTACCTTATGAAGAGTCCTTTAATGAAAAGGACATACCTACCAAAGCTAGGCCTACACAAATGAATAGGAATTTCCTTGATTTGTGTAAAGTAGAAATTCAAACACTCCTGAATAGAGGGTTGATTCGGAAATCCCAATCCCCATGGAGTTGTACAGCATTCTACGTTAATAAAAACGCAGAAAAGGAACGAAGAAAACCAAGATTGGTTATTAATTATAAACCTTTAAACAGGGTTTTAAAATGGATAAGATATCCATTACCCAACAAAAAGAATCTCTTAGATAGATTAGGAGAATCACTAATCTTTTCTAAGTTCGACCTGAAATCAGGTTATTGGCAGATTCAAATAGAGGAGTCTGATCGATATAAGACTGCATTCACCACACCATTCGGACACTACGAATGGAATGTAATGCCATTTGGCCTTAAGAATGCACCCTCTGAATTTCAGAGTATTATGAATGAAATCTTTAATCCATTTGATTTCATCATAGTCTATATAGACGATATACTTGTGTTTTCTAAATCAGTAGAACAACACTTCAAGGATTTAAAAACCTTTGAAATGGTAGCCATAAAAAATGGCTTAGCAGTATCTGCTACAAAAATGGACTTGTTCCAAACCCAAGTAAGATTTTTGGGTCATTATATAAGCTTCGGAAAAATAATTCCCATAGAAAGAAGCATTGAATTTGCATCCAAATTCCCGGATGAAATATTGGACACTAAACAACTCCAAAGATTTTTGGGAAGTTTAAATTATGTGTCTAATTATTATAAGGATCTAGCACAAGACACTGCTATCCTTTATGAAAGGTTAAATAAAAACCCTGCTCCATGGAATGAAATTCATACCAGGAAAGTTAGACTAATTAAGTCTAAGGTAAAGAATCTACCTTGTTTAACTTTACCAAATCCTAATTGGTTTAAGATTGTCGAAACTGATGCGTCTGACATTGGTTATGGAGGAATCTTCAAATAAAAGGATCCAAATGATGGTAAAGAAATTTTAGTAAGGTATGTTTCTGCTAAGTGGAATCCTACTCAGAGACAGTACCCAACAATCAAAAAAGAAATGTGTGCAATTGTAAAAACCATTTCTAAATTTCAAGATGATCTCTTAAACAAACAATTTTTGTTAAGAGTTGATTGCACGGGAGTAAAACAAATTATTGAACAAGATGTGAAAAATCTTGTATCAAAGCAAATATTTGCATCATGGCAAGCACAATTGAGTGTTTTTGATTTTCAAATTGAATTTCTTAAATCTGAAGAAAATTCTCTTCCTGATTTTCTCACCAGAGAATTTCTACAAGGATGATAAAACAAGAATACTTGTATAAAGGAAAACAAATCGAATTTCCTTTAAGTTGTAAAACTTAATGAAAACATGGAATTATCACAACCAAACTTTGAATTCCAAAGTCTACAAGAAATTCTTGATGCAGGGATAGCCAACAATGCTAGCTCCAGCCAACCACAGCAACAAGCTCTGGTAAGTAAGCAGGGACAATATCCCGAGGTAAGTCATTTACCTGATTATGCATCAATAATAGATGCTATAGAGTATTATAAATATTATAATACTGGATTTGAAAATAGTCCTCCCTAACCTGTTTATCATGCAGGTACAAGATCAGGACAGAAAATTTTATCTGCTTGATAAATCAGGGGACGCAGTGCTAATAGCACTTCCCATTTGTTATAACAGGGGACGCAGTGCTGATGCACTTCCCGAAATACTGGGAATTATCCCCAAGGGACGCAGTGAGGAAGCACTTCTCATAATATGAGACGCAGTGCTGATGCACTTCCCGAAATATTGGGAATAATCCCCAAGGGACGCAGTGAGGAAGCACTTCCCACATTCGGCATTCTATTTGGAAGAATAGCCTTGATAGCAAATTGCTATATTGCAATTAATAAGTTGCAACCAACTTTGTTCTTAGCCAGGAACAAAGGGAGTATTATTACTCGTTCTCAGAGAAGCATTCTGGGAGGTTATTGAACCAATATCATAATGAAGGCCATCTGAATGATAGAAGGTTCATAGAGTTAAAAATAAATTAACTCCTTGGCAACAGATTGGTAATAGCCAATTCTGGTTAAAAGAAGCTAATAAGCTCTATAGCTATAAAAGACGCTAATAAGCGCTATAGCTATTTTTCATCAAGTCTTGCAAATGAAGGAATTGCTTCTGATCAAGACAAGTCCAGAGAAGATGCTCTGTACAAAGCTGGATCGAATCAGACCAGCAGTGCTCGCCCGTGAAGCCAGCGCGAGGAAGGACGTCCTCCATCCAACAGGAGGAATCGCCTTTGCAGAGTGGCTCAGCCCGAGGCCACTTTACATCATATCGGTGCTTTCCTTCACACAGAAGGAATCTCTCCACCCGAAGAAAGATGCTTTCTTGGGCCAGAAGAAATTACTCTTGGCAGGATAGATGCTTTCTTGGCAGCGAAGGAACTACTTTCGGCAGAAAGCAACACAGACTAATGTCACGTCACTCTGACGGATGGCATCTCCACCAGCAGAGGACAAGAAAAGGACGTACGAAGGAATCAACTTTCGGCGGACCAAAGACACTGTGCAATAAAGCACTTTTGTAAAAGCAGTACTGTTTACTGCTTGCTTTTTACTGTTGAGTCCTTTCGGTCTTTCTTTTCCTTTTCTTTATGTCGTGTCATTCTTTATTGTTTTGTCTGTCGTCCATGTGAGGAGACAGTCTGACCCCGGACTCCAAAATGAATTGGAATCCATTGTAACCCGAGGTCTATTTAAGGCAACGACTACTCGCATTTGGGTAGGAGGAACCTTAGACAGCCCCTTGAAGTAATAAGAAAATCTCTTTTGCTTCCGTCTCGGTTCTTTGCTTCTTGTCTCTCTCCTTCCTTTCCCCCGCTTCCGCTCCGAGGGACTCGCGCCCCCTCAAGTTGGTATCAGGTTTAAGCTTATTCTTCAACCTACAGAACTTACAATGAGTCCTAATATTTTCTGAGTTATTAGATTTTATTAACTCAGTTCCAGACATAAGATTTCCTTGTTCTGGTTCTAGGTGTTCAACCATTTGATCCACCTCAGATCTATTATCTGTTATAGGTTCAACAATTTCTTGACCTATTAATTCACAGATATTACTAGGAATATCTATCCTAAATGCAGGATGATGATCTTCCCCATATATTAAAGGGTGATCTCGTGCATATATCTTTTTTATTAAAAAAGAAGTAAGCTCTAATTTAGCTTTTAGTCAGAATATGATAATTTAACTCCATGGAACTTAGAAGCATAGCATGATAATTTTTTATTCTAGCATTGAAAAATACAACTCTTCAATCCTGCCATCTTATGGATGACCAACCCTACGGTCCTCGATCACCAGGCGATGTACCATACAGGGGAGGATCACTGCGGGGACTTAGGCTTCATCGTCCTCTCTTCCCCTCACTGCCGCCTCCATGCGGACTTACCAACGGGTACTTCAATCGGACTTCCTCACCCTCCCGCTCTCGGCCTCAACCCATCGAAGTACATTTTCCCCGGGAGAGAAAGTGTAGTATACTTGAAATCATCCTTATGACGGATTCAGGATGAAGATGTGTTCATACCGTTCAATGATAGATAAACTATTACCATGATGCCTTCGGACACAGAATATTAAACTACCATATAAGATCATGCTTGGACATCATAACAGATAGTAGAGATTCATAAGCTCAAAACGAGATAGACCATAGCCACCAGATCATGCTTTTAGCAGAATCCTATACTATTTCAGCAGCATAATAAGGCTACATAGAAAGAACCATATACCTTCGAGTGCCTTAGCACTCCCAAGCCAGACGCCTCTTAGCCTCTCATTAGGCTAAGCCCTGTTCCTGCCGGCCTACCGGCGTGCGGTAGTCTCCTCCCTGAACCAAGAACTAACTTGGCTCTGATACCAACTTGAGGGGGCGCGAGTCCCTCGGAGCGGAAGCGGGGGAAAGGAAGGAGAGAGGCAAGAAGCAAAGAACCGAGACGGAAGCAAAAGAGATTTTCTTATTACTTCAAGGGGCTGTCTATGGTTCCTCCTACCCAAATTCGAGTAGTCGTTGCCTTAAATAGACCTCGGGTTACAATGGATTCCAATTCATTTTGGAGTCCGGGGTCAGACTGTCTCCTCACATGGACGACAGACAAAACAATAAAGAATGACACGACATAAAGAAAAGGAAAAGAAAGACCGAAAGGACTCAAAGGCAAAAGCAAGCAGTAAACAGTACTGCTTTACAAAAGTGCTTTATTGCACAGTGTCCTTGGTCCGCCGAAAGCTGATTCCTTCGTACGTCCTTTTCTTGTCCTCTGCTGGTGGAGATGCCATCCGTCAGAGTGACGTGACATTGGTCTATATTGCTTTCTGCCGAAAGTAGTTCCTTCGTTGCCAAGAAAGCATCTTTCCTCGGGTGGAGGGATTCCTTCCGCCTGAAGGAAAGCACCGATGTGATGTAAAGTGGCCTCGGGCTGAGCCATTCTGCAAAGGCGATTCCTCCTGTTGGATGGAGGACGTCCTCCGTCGTGCTAGCTTCACGGGCAAGCACTGCTGGTCTGATTTACTCCAGCTTTGTTCAGAGCATCTTCTCTGGACTTGTCCTTGTGCTTGGTGAGAGGTCATTTCTTCCACCGAAAGCATTGCTTGATGAAGACACAAGGGTTGGTTCTTCTGCCGAAAGTAGATTCTCCCGGTCACAGAACACTTATTTTCCTCTGCTTAGTCAGAGGCAGGTTCTTTTCCCTTGGTTTGGTGTAGCTTCACCGGCTTGAACCTGGGATCATCCAGTATTAACTGGTGTTGGGTCTTAATTGCACCCTTTCTTGGATGAATTGCCAAGATGCTTTGCCACATGTGTTCTGTAGCTTCAGCTCTACTCGTCTTATGCATTTGATTATGCACAGAAGTAGACTGTTCTTCTTCTTTCTCAGGAGACAAAGTATCCTGTGCATAAGGATCTTGAGCTTCTCCTGCAAGACACCTGAACATATTAGTATCATCAGGCAAAGAGTTTGATGAACTCTGTCAGGCAGTATCCTTCATTGACACCGTCTTCTTTGATGCAGTACTCTTGATGGAGTCTGTCAAATGTTCTGCTTCAAATGTAGAACAGAACTGCTTCTTGAGCTGGTCCAGACATTTGGACATAATCTCTTCAGGACTGCATTGGGGATATTTCCTGGAGAGTTTAGCTTTAAGACTGGCAAAATAATTGTCAGTAGAACCTTCAGACTGCTGAATTTCAGAACGGTCCTTCTTGAAGGTAGCTAAATCAGATTTAATGGTGGAAATGATATCATCATATTTTTCTCGAGGCATTCCTCGCCACCATTTGTAGAGATATTTTCTCTTTAGGACAGGAATATTTACCTCCTGGTCCATTTCTGCCGATATGATCCACTTGAATATCCATGGGATCTTGTTCTGGATTACGAACATCATCGGGCATAGCTCTGTTGAGATGTATTCATCTGTGAGCTTGTTGATGGTGGGATGATTATCCACCCATTCTTCAAAATGTTGAAGCACTGGTGAGGGCAGCATATTAATTTCTGGCCCAAACTTGGTCCACCATTTGTGAAACCATCCTGGCAGTGGCTTCTGCAATATTTCCGACTCCACCTGTATAAACCAAGAATGCTTCTTCTTGGGATTTTCATAATAGAAAATGCTGGTGAAGGCTTGAACATAGTCCCAGTAATTGACTAGATAGACTTGTCCGTTGGTTGTGATCTGCTTGGCCTGATTTGGGTCAAGTCCCCATTCATTTGGTCTGATCACTCTCAGAATATAGCATTTGCTAAAATTGATTATTCCACTCCTGATACTTCCATTTTGGAAGTTATGCTGGGTTTCTACAGATTTAGTATGGAGCAGGAGTGCCTCCATTACTACTCTATTTTTCCCCTCCATTGAAGGGTAACCCCGTTCGTCAAAGTATTTTTGATGTATGAACCATGGATCACTCAGATGAGCAACTTCACTGTGATCCAGGTACATGATAACCTCCTCGGATTTCTTCTCCGAGTAAGTACTGTCCAGGAGATTCTCTTGTAGTACTTCCTTCATCGTTGGGCTCGACGATGAAGTTGGTTGCAAGGAAGTTCCTTGCCCAGCACTAGTGTGCTGTTCATGGTCAACCTTCTGTTTTCCCTTATTGAGAAAGGTTGCCAAATCCACCAGTTTCGAACTGCTGGGCTCCATTGGTGGGAAATTTCCCGCAGTTAACTGTGGAGCAGCTTGAGTGGAAAGTGCATAAGCACTGCGTCCCCTGCCATATATGGGAAGTGCATAAGCACTGCGTCCCCTGCCATAATGACCATAATGGGGCCATGTATTCCCAGTATTTTCGGGAAGTGCTATATTTGCACTGCGTCCCCTGATATTTCGGGCAGATGATTTTCTGCCTTGTTCATGGTAGTCTCGCCTTGGGATCATTCCTGCAAGAATTCATGAAACAAGGGGTGAAGAAGACTAATATCTTCTACAGTCAGATATTCAATTTGAAAATCAAAAACACTTAATTGTGCTTGCCATCCAACAGATACTTTCTGTGAGGCTTCAATGATTTGTTTTACTGCATTGCAGTTTGTCCTTAGCACAAATGGCCTGGATAACAAATCATTTTGGAAAAGGGATATAACTTTCATTATTGAAAGTATTCCTCTTTTCTCTTCAGGATACTTACTCTGAGTGGCATTCCACATGGCAGAAGTGTATCTCAATGAAACTTCTTTACCTTGGATTGGATCAAACTGTTTTAAGATTCCTTCAAAATAAATAGAGGAAGTTGAAACATGAATAATCTTATTCCAGTTTGGATTAGGTAAAGTATTTCTAATTGGAATTATTTTTCCAAAACTGATGTAATATCCCTTAAACCTTAATGAGGTTTGGAATAAATTCATTTCATCAGATCTTATGGTGAAATTGTTATTAACAGTCACCATCTTAAAGATTTGTAAATCTTTAAAGTGTTGTTCTACTGATTTAGAAAACACTATAACTTCATTGTTATAATTAACAATAAAATGCGAGAATGGATTATAAATCTCATTCTGTATTCTCTGGAATTCAGAGATTGCATTTCCAATGCCAAAAGGAATGACATTCCATTCGTATTGTCCGAATGGTGTGGTAAATGCTGTTTTGTACCTATCACATTCCTTGATTGGAATATGATAAAGAGCTAAGTCTAGCTTAAACTTAGAAAAGATGAATGATTCACTCAACTTATCTAAGCATTCTTTCTGATTAAAAGATGGATATATTTTCCATCCCAAAGCTTTATTTAGAGGTTTATAGTTTATAACCAATTTTGGTTTACCTCTAGCTTGTACTATGTTACTTTTAACATAGTATGTTTCAGAACTCCATGGTGATTGGGATTCCCGAATCAACCCTTCATCTAGGAGTCTTTTTATTTCTGTTTTACACAGATCAAGATATTTCTGTGTAGGTCTAGCCTTAGGAGGTATATCCTTTTCATTAAAGGATTCATCGTAAGGAAAGGAAATAAAATAATTTTCCCTAGACCTGGTCGATAGGGTATTTCCTATCTGTTTCCTTAGATCCTTAATCCTTTTAAGTATTAAAGGATCTTCAAGCTTTCCTAAGGTGTTAAGTATTTTAGCCTGCTTTATAAGAAAGCTTAAATAATCTTCTTTACAAGCTAACTTGATTTTAGCTTGATGTATGGCTTGATTATAGCCCTGAGAGACATAAGGAGTTATTCTTTGCCTTTTCATGTTTGGCACTATGTCTCTTTGAGATTCTAACAGATTAATTTCTGTCTTTAAATCTCTAATTTCTTGCCTCTCTCCTTCCTTTCCCCCGCTCCCCCTCGGATGAGTAGAAATGAAATTCCTTTTGGAATCTACTCTAGAGACAGAGGGAAGGAATCTCCGACCCAATCTGAGATGAGTTTTCATCTATGATTTCTTACAAAATAGGAAGTCATTATAGGAAACTCTTGAGCAAAGAGTTTCGGCTTGACAAAAACAAGCCATTTAGACAATGGTTTGGGAAAAGATTTTTCCAACAAGAAAGAGAGTTCTATGAAAAGAAATTCTATAAAGAACTCCAAAGAAATCAGGATATTCAATTTTTTATCCCTTGGTTTCTAAAATACTTCTTAAATCATCAAGAAAAGAAATTGACTGTTATACAAAGATCTTGGATAACAGCTCAAGATGAGGTAATAAAAGCCCCATTTCCACCTCAACAGCCGATTAAATTAGAATCGACTGAAGCCAATGCTTATCTAGGATTAAATAAATCACTCCTAGAACATATAAGGATAAAAGAACTTAATGAATTAATTAAGTCCCAAAACTACACAAATGTGTACCTAGTTTGTCTTGGAAGCCAGCTACTAGAACTGGAAAATAAAATTGACAAAATGACAAACTACTTTAAGAGAGAAATTCAAACTTTGAAATCTCTTAAAGAACCCACAAAACAAAAGGAAGCAATTGATCTTCCGATGATACAACCACCAATTAAGGTGGAAGGATTTAAATTGAAAAACCATAATTCTGAATTTTTAGAATTATTGGAAGATAGGTTAAAAACCCTTCATATAGGAATGATAAATCAAAATCATTTCCTAAAGGAAGAAAGATCTCCATATTATGGTTTTGAAAATCAATCAAGCCTAGAAAAGTTGGAAAACCAACTAGGAGTATTTAAACTTGATCATCTAGATGAATTATCACAGATCAATCAAGTTAAATATAAGCCGGCAAGAATGGAGCATTATTACTATCAAAGACCTACTCCGGCTGATGTACTCATTGAGGAGAATCAACCTCACTTCCAGACTTCATTCTCTGGAAAACAAATCTATGAATGGAACATAGATGGTATGAATGACAAACAGATAATTGATGTTATACATAGAATGATGATGTATAGCACTGTTTGTAGAGCTAATGGTAATTCAGACCATCAGATAGCTCAGTTCATAATAACTGGGTTCATAGGCCAACTAAGAGGCTGGTGGCAGCACTATCTTTCTGAGGCTCAAAGAATTGAAATCATGAGCCATCAGAAGATTATTAAAATAGAACCAGATATGGCAGGAACAACAGCTGTCACAGAGCAAGATGCACTTTATACACTCACTCTTGCTATAGTTCAAAACTGGTTAGGTCATGAAATTTCAGTGACCGATACGATCAAGTCATTATTGATCAATCTCAAATGCCCAACCTTAACCCATTTTAGATGGTATAAGGATACTTTCCTTAGCAGAGTCATGCAATTACCAGACTCAAATTCAGAAGGTTGGAAGTCTAAATTTATAGAAGGACTCCCGCATCTATTTGCGGAAAGAATCAAGAGAGTCCTGAGAAATAGAAATAATGGAATTTCTATAAATTATCAACAATATACCTATGGACAACTTATTAATACTTGTGTCCAGGAAGGTCTTGCCTTATGTAATGACTTAAGGTTGAAAAGACAGTTGAAAAAACAGAGGCTCACAGAAAAACATCAATTAGGTGAATTTTGTGACCAATTTGCTTGTGATATAGGGGATGATGTACCACCTATAAAAAAGCATAAACATCGCAAATTGCGAAGGGAAAGGGAAAGAAAACCCAAACCCCGTAGGACAAATTTATTTCCTAAAACTAAAACACCTAAGAATGAACTTACGTGTTATACTTGCGGGAAAAAAGGTCATACCTCTAGATACTGCAAGATAAAAAAACGGATTAATAATCTTAGTTATGATGAAGAGACAAAAGCACAAATAGCAAAAATAGTGCTAGCATCTTCATCAGATCAGGAAATAGATTCTTATATTTCTAGTGCAGATGATGAAATGGACACCATCTCATCTTCCTCTTCTTCAGAAAGAGAGGCATGTTGCAGTAGAGTAAGCTGCAAAAAAGACTATTGGAAATCCGTAGTCGAAATGAACAATATAAATGTTCTATCCAGAGATCAAGAAGATATTCTTGAACTCCTTGATCACATTAAAGATCTAGATACAAGGAAGGCCTTGTTAGAGTTCTTAATAGAAAAGAACCCAAATAATACAGAAATAGGGCCTAAGATCCCTACTTCCACATACCAATTGAGTGAAGTCATGAATCGATTTTACTCATCCCAAATCAGGGAAAAACCTGTTTCAACAAATGAATTGAAGCAGAAAATTGAAGAGTTAGAAATGGACATAGCTCTTTTAAAATCTGAAAATAATCAGATTAAGTCTAGAATCACAGACTTAGAAAATTCCCAAGAATCTTTTGTGGATTCAAAAGGGAAAAGTGTAATCAATGAAGAAGAAAATATATCTTCTCAAGATGTACACTTATTACAAAGGGTAATCACCCCAAAATGGTATGTCAATATTACTATAAAGGTTAATAAAAACCTTGTCATACCAAATATTGTTGCTCGGATAGATTCTAGAGCAGATTTTAATTGCATCAAAGAGGGAATCATCCCTAAGACTTATCTGGCTAAAACAACCCAATCAGCTACTATAGCAGAAGGAACCAGATTAAGTATCTCCAATCAATTGTTGGATGCATATATTATTACAGGGAAAACAAAGATAATAACATCCTTTGTAATAATAGAAAATTTGACACATAATGTCATTCTAGGAACACCTTTCCTAGACCAAATTATGCCTATCAATAAGATAGACTATACAGGAATAATATTCCAAAGAAAGGGCAAACAAATTAGGCTTCCCTTTTTGAACCCAAATTGTGAGGTTATTAAACAGATAATGGCTCATCTTAATGAAAAGGTGAAATTATCGCAACAACAAGAAATTCTTGATGCAAGAACAGCCAACAATGCTAGCTGCAGTCAACCACAGCAACAAGCTCTGGTAAGTAAGCAGGGACAATATCCCGAGGTAAGCCATTTACCTGATTATGCATCAATAATAGATGCTATAGAGTATTATAAATATTATAATACTGGATTTGAAAATAGTCCTCCCTAACCTGTTTATCATGCTACTCTGTTTTTCCCCTCCATTGAAGGGTAACCCCGTTCGTCAAAGTATTTTTGACGTATGAACCATGGATCACTCAGATGAGCAACTTCACTGTGATCCAGGTACATAATAACCGCTTCGGATTTCTTCTCCGAGTAAGTACTGTCCAGGAGATTCTCCTGTAGTACTTCCTTCATCATTGGGCTCGACGATGAAGTTGGTTGCAAGGAAGTTCCTTGCCCAGCACTAGTGTGCTGTCCATGGTCAACCTTCTGCTTCCCTTTATTGAGAAAGGTTGCCAAGTCCACCAGTTTCGAACTGCTGGGCTCCATTGGTGGGAAATTTCCCGCAGTTAACTGTGGAGCAGCTTGAGTGGGAAGTGCATAAGCACTGCGTCCCCTGCCATATATGGGAAGTGCATAAGCACTGCGTCCCCTGCCATAATGACCATAATGGGGCCATGTATTCCCAGTATTTTCGGGAAGTGCTATATTTGCACTGCGTCCCCTGATATTTCGGGCAGATGATTTTCTGCCTTGTTCATGGTAGTCTCGCTTTGGAATCATTCCTGCAAGAATTCGTGAAACAAGGGGTGAAGAAGCATAATATCTTCTACAGTCAGATATTTAATCTGAAAAACACTTAATTGTGCTTGCCATGCAAAACTTTCTGTGAGGCTTCAATGATTTGTTTTGCTGCCTTGCAGTCAATTCCCAACATAATCTGGAGGGATAACAAACCATTTCGAAAGAAGGATATAACTTTCATTATTGAAAGTATTCCTCTTTCTGTGTGTGAATACTTACTCTGAGTGACCTTGCACGTGTCAGAGGTATTCTGCAAAAAGAGTCCTTTACCATAAATTAGATCCAATTGTTTTAAGATTTCACTGAAAATAAAAGCAGTGAATATATAGAAAATCTTAATCCAATCTGGATTTGGTAAAGTGGCTAAAATAGGGATAATTTTCCCTGGGCTGATAGAATGGTCCAAAATCCTAAGGAAGGTTTGGAGCAAGGTTATTGCATCAGCGGCGATGGTTAATTCATTATTAATGATTACCATTTCAAAGTGTTGTTCTATTATTTTAGAAAACACTATAACTTCATTGTTGTAATTAACAATAAAATTTAAGAATGGATTATAAATCTCATTCTGTATTCTCTGGAATTCAGAGACTGCATTTCCAATGCCAAAAGATATGACATTCCATTCGTATTGTTCGAATGGTGTGGTAAATGCTAAACTTAGTTTGAACTTAGAGAAGATGAATGATTCACTCAACTTATCTAAGCATTCCTTTTGATTAAAAGATGGATATATTTTCCATCCTAAAGCTTTATTTAGAGGTTTATAGTTTATAACCAATTTTGGCTTACCTCTAGCTTGTACTATGTTATTTTTAACATAGTATGCTTCAGCTGGCGGTGGTAAGCCACCAAGATGGGGAGGAGAGCCCATTCCTCCTACATGGGTTCGCCACAGTGACACCCATGTATACCTATCAAAGCACGCACAACTGCTTGACCCTGTCCTGGGAGAGCCCTTACACGCTTGCACGCAGGGGGACTCCGCCGGGATGCGGGAGCGACCATTATCAGCTCAACCTGTTCAACCGCGCGGCCGCCTCCTGAATGCTACGTCTTTCGACATTACACCCAGAGGTGATACTCCCACAGACAGGACAGCTGTACGCCTCCAGGCGGAGAGCCACACTTCGTCACCCACGATCATGCGTGAGAGTTCCTGGAGATTGGCCGATTAAGGCCTCTGCTCTGATACCAAATTAGAGGGGGCGCGAGTCCCTCTGAGCGGAAGCGGGGGAAAGGAAGGAGAGAGGAAAGAAGCAAAGAACCGAGACTGAAGCAAAAGAGATTTTCTTATTACTTCAAGGGGCTGTCTAAGGTTCCTCCTACCCAAATGCGAGTAGTCGTTGCCTTAAATAGACCTCGGGTTACAATGGATTCCAATTCATTTTGGAGTCCGGGGTCAGACTGTCTCCTCATATGGACGACAGACAAAACAATAAAGAATGACACGACATAAAGAAAAGGAAAAGAAAGACCGAAAGGACTCAAAGGCAAAAGCAAGCAGTAAACAGTACTGCTTTACAAAAGTGCTTTATTGCACAGTGTCCTTGGTCCGCCGAAAGTAGATTCTTCCGTACGTCCTTTTCTTGTCCTCTGCTGGTGGAGATGCCATCCGTCAGAGTGACGTGACATTGGTCTGTGTTGCTTTCCGCCGAAAGTGGATTCCTTCGCTGCCAAGAAAGCATCTTTCCTGCCAAAAGCTATTTCTTGCAGGCTAAGAAAGCATCTTTCCTTGATCGGAGGGATTCCTTCCGCCTGAAGGAAAGCGGTGATGTGATAGAAAGTGGCTTTGGGCTGAGCCACTCTGCAAAGGCGATTCCTCGTGCTGGATGGAGGACGTCCTTCCATGTGCTGGCTTCACGGGCGAGCACTGCTGGTCTGATTTAATCCAGCTTTGTTCAGAGCATCTTCTCTGGACTTGTCCTTGTGCTTGGTGAGAAGTCATTTCTTCCACCGAAAGCATTGCTTGGTGAAGACACAAGGCTTGGTTCTTCTGCCGAAAGTAGATTCTCCCGGTCATAGAACAATCATCTTCCTCTGCTTAGTCAGAGGCAGGTTCTTTTCCCTTGGTTTGGTGTAGCTTCACCGGCTTGAACCTGGGATCATCAAGGATTGCTTGATGCTGGGTCTTGATTGCACCCTTTCTTGGATGTATTTCCAAGATACTTTGCCACATGTGTTCTGTAGCTTCAGCTCTACTCATCTTATGCATTTGACGTGAGGGGAAAAGATAAAGAAGGAGTTGTTATGCATAGAAGTAGACTGTTCTTCTTCTTTCTCAGGAGAGAGAGTATCCTCTGTATAGGGATCTTGAGCTTCTCCTGCAAGACACCTGAACATATTAACATCATCAGGTAAAGAGTTAGATGAACTCTGTGAGGCAGCATCCTTGATTGACACTGTCTTCTTCGATGCAGTACTCTTGATGGAGTCTGTCAGATGTTCTGCTTCAAATGTAGAACAGAACTGCTTCTTGAGCTGGTCCAGGCATTTGGACATAATCTCTTCAGGACTGCATTGTGGATATTTCCTGGAGAGTTTAGCTTTAAGACTGGCAAAATAATTGTCAGTAGAACCTTCAGGCTGCTGAATTTCAGAACGGTCCTTCTTGAAGGTAGCTAAATCAGATTTAATGGTGGAAATGATATCATCATATTTTTCTCGAGGCATACCTCGCCACCATTTGTAGAGATATTTTCTCTTGAGGACAGGGATATTTACCTCCTGGTCCATTTCTGCCGATATGATCCACTTGAATATCCATAGGATCTTGTTCTGAATTACGAACATCATCGGACATAGCTCTGTAGAGATGCATTCATCTGTGAGCTTGTTGATGGTGGGATGATTATCCACCCATTCTTCAAAATGTTGAAGTACTGGTGGGGGCAGCATGTTAATTTCTGGCCCAAACTTGGTCCACCATTTGTGAAACCATCCTAGCAGTGGCTTCTGCAATATTTCCGGCTCCACCTGTATAAACCAAGAATGCTTCTTCTTGGGATTTTCATAATAGAAAATGTTGGTGAAGGCTTGAACATAGTCCCAGTAATTCACTAGATAGACTTGTCCGTTGGTTGTGATCTGCTTGGCCTGATTTGGGTCAAGTCCCCATTCATTTGGTCTGATCACCTTCAAAATATAGCATTTGCTAAAATTAATAATTCCACTCCTGATACTTCCATTTTGGAAGTTATGCTGGGTTTCTACAGATTTAGTATGGAGCAGGAGTGCCTCCATTACTACTCTGTTTTTCCCCTCCATTGAAGGGTAACCCCGTTCGTCAAAGTATTTTTGACGTATGAACCATGGATCACTCAGATGAGCAACTTCACTGTGATCCAGGTACATAATAACCTCTTCGGATTTCTTCTCCGAGTTAGTACTGTCCAGGAGATTCTCCTGTAGTACTTCCTTCATCGTTGGGCTCGACGATGAAGTTGGTTGCAAGGAAGTTCCTTGCCCAGCACTAGTGTGCTGTTCATGGTCAACCTTCTGCTTCCCTTTATTGAGAAAGGTTGCCAAGTCCACCAGTTTCGAACTGCTGGGCTCCATTGGTGGGAAATTTCCCGCAGTTAACTGTGGAGCAGCTTGAGTGGGAAGTGCATAAGCACTGCGTCCCCTGGCATATATGGGAAGTGCATAAGCACTGCGTCCCCTGCCATAATGACCATAATGGGGCCATGTATTCCCAGTATTTTCGGGAAGTGCTATATTTGCACTGCGTCCCCTGATATTTCGGGCAGATGATTTTCTGCCTTGTTCATGGTAGTCTCGCCTTGGAATCATTCCTGCAAGAATTCATGAAACAAGGGGTGAAGAAGCATAATATCTTCTACAGTCAGATATTTAATCTGAAAAACACTTAATTGTGCTTGCCATGCAACAGATACTTTCTGTGAGGCTTCAATGATTTGTTTTGCTGCCTTGCAGTCAATTCCCAACATAATCTGGAGGGATAACAAACCATTTCGAAAGAAGGATATAACTTTCATTATTGAAAGTATTCCTCTTTCTGTGTGTGAATACTTACTCTGAGTGACCTTGAACGTGTCAGAGGTATTCTGCAAAAAGAGTCCTTTACCATAAATTAGATCCAATTGTTTTAAGATTTCACTGAAAATAAAAGCAGTGAATATATAGAAAATCTTAATCCAATCTGGATTTGGTAAAGTGGCTAAAATAGGGATAATTTTCCCTGGGCTGATAGAATGGTCCAAAATCCTAAGGAAGGTTTGGAGCAAGGTTATTGCATCAGCGGCGATGGTTAATTCATTATTAATGATTACCATTTCAAAGTGTTGTTCTATTATTTTAGAAAACATTATAACTTCATTGTTGTAATTAACAATAAAATTTAAGAATGGATTATAAATCTCATTCTGTATTCTCTGGAATTCAGAGACTGCATTTCCAATGCCAAAAGATATGACATTCCATTCGTATTGTTCGAATGGTGTGGTAAATGCTAAACTTAGTTTGAACTTAGAGAAGATGAATGATTCACTCAACTTATCTAAGCATTCCTTTTGATTAAAAGATGGATATATTTTCCATCCTAAAGCTTTATTTAGAGGTTTATAGTTTATAACCAATTTTGGTTTACCTCTAGCTTGTACTATGTTATTTTTAACATAGTATGCTTCAGAACTCCATGGTGATTGGGATTCCCTAATCAACCCTTCATTCAGGAGTTTATCTATTTCAGTTTTACACAGATCAAGATATTTCTGTGTAGGTCTAGCCTTAGGAGGTATATCCTTTTCATTAAAGGATTCATCATAAGGTAAGGAAATAAAATGATTTTCCCTAGACCTGGTTGATAGGTTATTTCCTATCTGTTTCCTTAAATCCTTAATCCTTTTAATTATTAAAGGATCTTCAAGCTTTCCTAAGGTGCTAATTATTTTAGCCTGCCTTATAAGAAAGCTTAAATAATCTTCTTTACAAGCTAACTTAATTTTAGCTTGGTGTATGGCTTGATTATAGCCCTGAGAGACATAAGGAGTTATTCTTTGCCTTTTCATGTTAGGCACTATGTCTCTTTTAGATTCTAATAGATTAATTTCTGTTTTTAATTTTTCAATTTCATGCCTCAGTTGATTTACCGAGACAATGGCTCTATGGTTATTGGTCAACATATTAACCATATGAACCATCTGATGTAGAGCTATAATCTACATCACTTTCTTCTTCATTAGAAGAATAATTTACTTCTTCCTCTTCTTCATTCGAAGAAGGGTAGATTTTCTGTTCATCTTCTTCTTTATGGGAAGAAGGATAATTTCTTTGCTCTTCTTCTTCTTTATTTGAAGAAGAGTCTTCTAATGGATAGTCCCTAATTTTGGACTTCCAATAATGGACTGACAGGGAAGACTGTCTATCCATTTTCCATCCTAATTTAGGAGCATTTACTTTTTCTTCTTTTTTATTAGAAGAAGAATATCTTTTCTTATCTTCTTCATTTGAAGAAGAGGGATAGATCCTTTTCAGTTTTATTAACTGATATTCCCTTTTCTTGGATTTCCAATAGTGGACTGACAAGGAGGCTTGCTTGTCAGTACTTGATTCTATATTAGAATCCAAGATTATACTTAGGAGTTGAATTACTCCTATGTTTCTAGGTTTAAGGTTATTCCTAAACCTATAGAACTTACGATGAGTTCTAATATTTTCTGAGTTATTAGATTATATTAACTCAGTTCCAGACACAATGTTTTCTTGTTCTGGTTCTAGGTGTTCAACCATTTGATCCACCTCAGATTTATTATCTGTAATAGGTTCAATAATTTCTTGACCTATTAATTCATAGATATTGCTAGGAATATCTATCCTGAATGCAGGATGATGATCTTCCCCATATATTAAAGGATGATCTCGTGCATATATCTTTTTTATTAAAAAAGAAGTAAGCTCTATTTTAGCTTTTTGTTCTCTGAAGAACTTTGAAGACCAAGGAACATAACATATTATGTCCTTTTCGATTTCTTGGAGACACTGAATGTAATAATCTAATTCAGTTAGTCCAAGGGTCTTAAAATACCAATTCTGAAAGATTTTATTATCTTCAGATTTGGAACTCTCATTTAGAGCATATTTGGTTATACATCCTATTTGGATGTATATTTGCTGGTCTATTAGACTCAGTCTAAAGTATGTTAAAAATACTTCCATAATTTCATTATTATGGTTTGAGCCAGTGGGAGGGGAGACATTCTCCAAATTCATGGAACTACTGTCCATGACCACTGTAGAACTAGGGCAACTGGAGATCACCTCCATAGGTTCAGGCTAAACTAGCTTTTTGGGCAAGTGCTAAGTTGACCATGCACAGTGAAAGTATAGCTTTCTTTCTATTAACCTTATCAACAGATATGTATATGCTAACTGATCAACAAATAGTGTAAGATTCTGAACAAAAGCAGTATGATATGGGAGCTATCTTCTAGTCTATATTTGAGCACTGAATCTTACTATACAGATATATGATATAAATGCATGCTCACGATATGATAGTTTAACTCTATGGAACTTAGAAGCATAACATGATAATCTTTTATTCTAGCATTGAAAAATACAACCCTTCAACCTGCCATCTTATGGATGACCAACCCGACGGTCCTCGATCACCAGGCGATGTACCATACAGGGGAGGATCACTGCGGGGACTTAGGCTTCATCGTCCTCTCTTCCCCTCACTGCCGCCTCCATGCGGACTTACCAACGGGTACTTCAATCGGACTTCCTCACCCTCCCGCTCTCGGCCTCAACCCATCCAAGTACATTATCCCCGGGAGAGAAAGTGTCGTATACTTGAAATCATCCTTATGACGGATTCAGGGAAGGTGTGTTCATATCGTTCAATGATAGATAAACTATTATCACAAGATGCTTTTTAGACATGGAATATTAAACTACCATATAAGATCATGCTTGGACATCATAACAGATAGTGGAGATTCATAAGCTCAAAACGAGATAGACCATAGCCACCAGATCATGCTTTTAGCAGAATCCTATACTATTTCAGCAGCATAATAAGGCTACATAGAAAGAACCATATACCTTCGAGTGCCTTAGCACTCCCAAGCCAAACGCCTCTTAGCCTTTCATTAGGCTAAGCCCTGTTCCTGCCGGCCTACCGGCGTGCGGTAGTCTCCTCCCTGAACCAAGAACTAACTTGGCTAAGAGGTCATAAGGATGATATGAACCAAGAACCAAGAACGATATGAACACACCTTCCCTGAATCCGTCATAAGGATGATTTCAAGTATACGACACTTTCTCTCTCGAGGATAATGTACTTGGATGGGTTGAGGCCGAGAGCGGGAGGGTGAGGAAGTCCGATTGAAGTACCCGTTGGTAAGTCCGCATGGAGGCGGCAGTGAGGGGAAGAGAGGACGATGAAGCCTAAGTCCCTGCAGTGATCCTCCCCTGTATGGTACATCGCCTGGTGATCGAGGACCGTCGGGTTGGTCATCCATAAGATGGCAGGTTGAAGGGTTGTATTTTTCAATGCTAGAATAAAAGATTATCATGTTATGCTTCTAAGTTCCATAGAGTTAAACTATCATATCCTGAGCATGCATTTATATCATATATCTGTATAGTAAGATTCAGTGCTCAAATATAGACTAGAAGATAGCTCCCATATCATACTGCTTTTGTTCAGAATCATACACTATTTGTTGATCAGTTAGCATACACATATCTGTTGATAAGGTTAATAGAAAGGAAGCTATACTTTCATTGTGCATGGTCAACTTAGCACTCGCCAAAGAGCCAGCTCTGCCTACACCTATGGAGATTGTCTCCGCATGCCCTGAGTTCCGCCATATGGAAAAATATTCCATAGTTTTGGAGGAAGACTCCAAAGGCGTAATCCCCACCCATAATAATAGTATTATGGACCAACTTCTTTTGTTCTTTAATTTTAGAACAATGAGTCTAATAGACCGAGAAAGGAATCTCCAAGCTGGAAGTTCCTTAAGACAAATCCTACATAAGGATTATATGTCTGAGGAAAATGCACTCCTCCGAAAATGGTATAGAAACCATTTCAATAATACTGAGAACGAAAAAATTAAATCTCAGTATTTTCAAGACTTAAAAACCACAGGAGAAATAATAGGTTTCTTTCTTTGGTTTAAAAAATGTCATAAAAATATTAATGACTTTAAAAGTCTTGAAGAATTTCTAATGAAAGAAAAGCTTGTGAAAAATTTCACAACTGACCATGACAAATTAGTTATGGCACATAAGATGATAAGAGCTATTAAGTCTCAACAAGTCTTAGAAAATTCTAGGACAAACCCTGATAAATTAATTAGGAAAAAAACAACGTCTGTTAGGAAAGACAGTGTACCGAAACCTATAGTAAAATCTATAGAGTCCACTGCTTTACCTCAGCAGGATGTTTATTCCTCTCTCATTAAAGAGAAGGAAAAAGAAATAGAACAACTTAAAGTTGAAATAGGTCAACTTAAGGTTGCTTCTGGTCTTCAGAACTCAAAAAGTTCTGAGAAAGATCCCCTAGATAATGAATCTAGGTCCTTGCCAGATCTAATAGATCTGTCAGACTTGCCTGACTAGAATACCAGTAAACTAGATCAAGCTCAAGAACAGATTGATAATTTGAGACAGTTTACTATTATACCCAGATCAGATGTAGATCCTTTTCAAATTAAGAAAGGGAATATAGGTCCACATAAACCTGAACCTATAAAAGAGACAGAAAATAGTCTGCCTAAACCTGAGTCAGTTAAAGTCTACTCAGAAGAAGCTAAGACTCTATTAGAGTTTTACTTAAGGTTTAAAAATAAACCTAAGAGTCCAAAGAAAGGAGTAAGGCAACTCCATGAGTGGACATTTTATCCTAAATCAGGATGGAAACTGGACAGGCAGCCTTCTCTGTCAGTCCATTATTGGAAGTCCAAAATTAGGGACTATCCGATAGAAGATTCTTCTTCAAATGAAGAAGAAGAAGAACAAAGATATTACTCTTCTTCTAATGAAGAAGAGGAAGAAGTAAGTTATTCTTCTAATGAAGAAGAAAGTGATGTAGATTATAGCTCTACATCAGATGGTTCATATGGTTAATATGTTGACCAATAACCATAGAGCCATTGTCTCGGTAAATCAACTGAGGCATGAAATTGAAAAATTAAAAACAGAAATTAATCTGTTAGAATCTAAAAGAGACAGTGCCTAACATGAAAAGGCAAAGAATAACTCCTTATGTCTCTCAGGGCTATAATCAAGCCATACACCAAGCTAAAATTAAGTTAGCTTGTAAAGAAGATTATTTAAGCTTTCTTATAAAGCAGGCTAAAATAATTAGCACCTTAGGAAAGCTTGAAGATCCTTTAATAATTAAAAGGATTAAGGATTTAAGGAAACAGATAGGAAATAACCTATCAACCAGGTCTAGGGAAAATCATTTTATTTCCTTACCTTATGATGAATCCTTTAATGAAAAGGATATACTTCCTAAGGCTAGACCTGCACAGAAATATCTTGATCTGTGTAAAACTGAAATAGATAAACTCCTGAATGAAGGGTTGATTAGGGAATCCCAATCACCATGGAGTTCTGAAGCATACTATGTTAAAAATAACATAGTACAAGCTAGAGGTAAACCAAAATTGGTTATAAACTATAAACCTCTAAATAAAGCTTTAGGATGGAAAATATATCCATCTTTTAACCAGAAAGAATGCTTAGATAAGTTGAGTGAATCATTCATCTTTTCTAAGTTCAAGCTAGACTTAGCTTTTTATCATATTCCAATTAAGGAATGTGATTGGTATAAAACAGCATTTACCACACCATTCGAACAATACGAATGGAATGTCATATCTTTTGGCATTAGAAATGCAGTCTCTGAATTCCAGAGAATACAGAATGAGATTTATAATCCATTCTTAAATTTTATTGTTAATTACAACAATGAAGTTATAGTGTTTTCTAAAATAATAGAACAACACTTTAAAATGGTAATCATTAATAATGAATTAACCATCGCCGCTGATGCAATAACCTTGCTCCAAACCTTCCTTAGGATTTTGGACCATTCTATCAGCCCGGAGAAAATTATCCCTATTTTAGCCACTTTACCAAATCCAGATTGGATTAAGATTTTCTATATATTCACTGCTTTTATTTTCAGTAAAATCTTAAAACAATTGGATCTAATTTATGGTAAAGGACTCTTTTTGCAGAATACCTCTGACACGTGCAAGGTCACTCAGGGTAAGTATTCACACACAGAAAGAGGAATACTTTCAATAATGAAAGTTATATCTGTTACGGGGGAACTTAGCCACCATGCCCCACGTGACCGGCACGCGCGCCCAGGAAGACTACGGCAGCCCCTTGATCCAGCAATCCGACCCCGAGTCGGACATCTTCGTCTCCGCAGCCCGACCCCGAGTCGGCTGCCCCTTGATCCAGCAATCCGACCCCGAGTCGGACATCTTCGTCTCCGCAGCCCGACCCCGAGTCGGACATCTCTCGACAATGACAGGCTATTCCCCAGAGGCACGCCGCAACCTCCTGCTCCACTACTCCCTGCAACGGTTGTATCTGGCGCTGCTCCACGATCCCCTGTAACAGCCGTATAAGGCGGAGCTCCACTACGCCCTGTCACGGCCGTACCCAGCGCTGCCCCACGACGCCCTGTAACGGCCGTGTCAGTGGCAGCTCCATCGTGCCCCACGATGACGAACCCCCCTGAAAGACCCCCCAGCCTGGTATATATGCGGCTGGGGGGAGAAGGGGGGGTAAGCAAGAACTTCCAGAGCATTCTCCTACTTGCTACTATTATCTTTCCTTCTCCTCCAATCTCCTCTGACTTGATCGTCGGAGGGCCCCCACTACCCCAGTGGTGGTGCGAGGCTTGCTTGCAGGTTTTCCGGTGGAAAGTGGAGCGCAATCAACACCAACCAAGGCAACCCAAACGGAACTCCGTTCACACCGCTGTGCCAATCGTTCTCGGTTTGGACCACCAGCAACAGTTGGCGCTAGAAGGAGGGCCCGAATCTCAGAGCGATCGTAATGGCACGGCGAGGTGGTCGTGGAGCTTCCAATGCTTCCGGTCGCGGGGCCTCTCGCGCCTCCGGCCGGGAGGCCGCTGCGTCTCCAACACATTCTCAGCAACACTCCACCGTTCCACCCCCCATTCAGATGGTCGAAGCCGCTCAGTTCGACCAGTTAGCCCAGCAGGTTCGCACCCTCGCGGAGGCAGTGCAGAACCTGCAGGGTGTGATGTCTCGGGCGCCGCAGCGGGCCCAGGAGCCGCTGCTCCCTGAGCGCTCACCTGTCCTCCTCAACCCGCGCTCCTTCCTCTCCCATGGGGAGGAGCGCCGGCGCGAGGAAGATTCTCGAGCACGGTCCATTCTGCCGGGACCTTCCCATCGGAGCTGCGCGGGGTACGAGAGGCGGGCCCGGGCGCGTTCCCAGACCCCCCAGTCCTCAAGGAACCCGCGCTCCAGTCGGTCCCCCTCTCGGTGCACCTTGTCCCCCACCCATCGGTCGCGCTCCCTGGACCGGCGGGTGGACGATCTCCACCGACAACTCCAGGTCCTGAAGGGCCACTCCAAAGATCCCTTCGCCGACTTGGAGATCTCCTCCCAGCCGGCGCTTGCCTCGAGGATCATGCGGACCCCGAATCCGCCGGAGTTTAAAATGCCGGCGATCGAGCCCTATGACGGGGCGGCGGATCTGCGGGATCACGTCGAGAGTTTCAGGACCCTTATGCTCCTCCACGGAGCATCAGATCCTCTCCTCTGCAAGGCCTTCCCGGCGACCCTCCGTGGCCCGGCAAGGGCGTGGTTCGCCGGCTTGGAGGCTAACTCAATTCAGTCCTTCGACCAGTTTACTCGCCTCTTCATCACCCATTTCGCCGTCAGTAGCCGGCAGCGACTGGTTTCCGACTCCCTCTTTGATGTCCGGCAAAACGAGGGAGAAAGCTTGCGGGATTATCTTACCCGCTTCAACAAGGCTATGCTGGAAGTCCGGAACCTGAGCCAGGAAGTGGCTCTTTCAGCCCTGAAGCGTGGCTTCCGAAAGGGCAGACTCACTTTCTCCCTTAACAAACGCCTGCCGCGGAGCTTCCCGGAGCTATTGTCCCGGGCGAACCAGTATGCGGACGCCGAGGAGGCGGCCGCCCACCGGAGCAAGGAGGCCGCCGAGATCCCTCCAAAACTCGGGAAGAAAAGGCGAAAAGAGGCACGCCAGAGGAGGAGCCCGACGCCTCAACGTCGGCGCAGGAGCCTGTCGCCGGCGAGGAACCACGGCGCCCTACGCCCTCGTTCTCCGCCCCGACGTTTCAACCGGTACACTCCTCTCTTGACTCCCCGGGCCCAGATCCTCATGGAAATCAAGGGGCGGGAGGACCTCCCGGTCCCGAGACAGATGAAGAAGATTCCTGAGAGGAGGCCCTCTCGGGCGTACTGTGAGTACCACCGGGACCACGGCCACGACACCGAAGACTGCTTCCAGCTTCGGGACGAGATCGAGGCTCTCATCCGCCGAGGGCGTCTCGGTCGATATGTGAACGACCGACGTCCCCCCGCAGACCCGCGTCCGGCCGATCCGGCCCCTCAGGAGCCTCGGGAGCAGAATCGACCCGTCGCGGGCGTGATCCACACTATCACTGGGGGCTGCCCCCGGCCCGAGAGGAACGCAGGGGGCTCGACTGAAGCGTCAGGGGCAGCCGTCGCAAAGAGGCAGAGGGTCGGTAATGTAATCACTTTTTGTGATGAAGATGTAAAGGAGGTTCAGACCCCCCACGATGACGCCATGGTGATCTCCCTCACTATGGCAAACTATGATGTAAGGCGTGTTCTTGTGGATAGTGGAAGCTCAGCTGATATTTTGTTTTACGAGGCCTTCCAAAAGATGAGCTTGTCCAGACAATTGTTGCACAAAACATCCACCCCCCTCATAGGATTCACTGGTGACGCTATCTCGGCCGAAGGTGTCGTTGAGCTGCCTGTGACTGCGGGCGTTGCACCCGCAGAAGCCACGGTGCGGCTCGAGTTCTTGGTCGTCCGTGTTCCCTCGGCCTACAACGCCATCCTCGGACGACCCGGACTGAACGCCCTTCGCGCGGTGGTCTCTACGTACCACTTGCTCATGCGGTTCCCCACGGCGGCCGGGATTGGAGAGGTCCGAGGTGACCAACCGACCGCAAGGCAATGTTTCCTAGCAACTCTCAAAGGGAAGAAGCCCGTAGAAGCCTTAAGCGTCGAGTCCCTCGACGCCAGAGACGAGGTGGCCTTGCGGTACGGCCGAGGGTGTGATCGAAGTTCCCCTCGAGGAAGGTCGCCCGGACAGGACGATCCGGGTCGGCGCCAATCTTGACCTGGGAGCTCGGGCCCGGTTGGTGGAATTCCTCCGAGCCAATGTCGATGTGTTTGCCTGGTCGGTGGCCGATGTACCTGGGATCGACCCGGAGGTCATTTCTCACGCCCTCAACGTCGACCCGACCCACCGACCGGTAAAACAGAAGAAGAGACACTATGCCCCAGATCGGATCCGAGTGGTCGACCAGGAGGTAGACAAACTCTTGGAGGCAGGGTTCATAAGGGAGGTCAGCTACCCCGAATGGCTGGCAAATATCGTACTTGTCCGGAAGGCGAGCGGAAAGTGGAGGATGTGCGTCGACTACACCGACCTGAACAAGGCATGCCCCAAGGATAGCTTTTCGCTTCCGCGGATAGACCAACTGGTCGACGCGACTTCCGGATATCAGCTGCTGTCTTTCATGGACGCCTTCTCCGGCTACAACCAGATAATGATGGCTCCACAGGACGAGGAGAAAACTGCCTTTATAACAGACCGGGGGCTGTACTGTTATAAGGTAATGCCTTTCGGTCTGAAGAATGCTGGCGCCACTTACCAGCGCCTCGTCAACAAAATCTTCAAAGAGCAAATTGGCCGGAACATGGAGGTGTACGTGGACGATATGCTGGTGAAGAGCCGCCATGCAGACCAGCACATCGCGGATCTGGAGGAGACTTTTGCCACCTTGCGGAAGTTTCACATGAAGCTGAACCCAGCGAAGTGCGCCTTTGGCGCTTCGGCCGGGAGGTTCCTCGGTTTCATTGTCAACCAGCGGGGGATCGAAGCCAACCCGGACAAAATCAAGGCCATCCAAGATATGTCCCCTCCGACCAAAGTGAAGGAGGTTCAGGAGCTCGCTGGGAGGGTCGCCGCGCTCGGACGATTTGTGGCAAAATCGGCCGAACGCTGCCAACCTTTCTTCAAGGTGTTGAAACGCCCGAAAGACTTCCTCTGGACGGCCGAATGTCAAGCAGCATTCGACCAGCTCAAGGAATACTTGGCGTCTCCTCCTCTGCTGTCCAAGCCGCAAGAAGGCGAGATGCTCTACCTCTATCTGGCGGTCTCCCCAACCGCAGTCAGTGCGGTACTGGTTCGGAAAGAGGCAAAGCTCCAGAAGCCTGTGTACTACATCAGCCGGGTCCTACGGGATGCCGAGACGCGGTATACGAAGGCTGAAAAGATCGCCTTCGCGCTGCTGACCGCGACCAGGAGGCTTCGCCCCTATTTTCAGGCCCATTCTGTCACCCTCTTGACCGATCAACCGCTGCGGCAGATCCTCAGCAATTCTGAGAATGCGGGACGGCTGGTGAAGTGGGCAGTAGAACTTGGTGAGTTCGACATCCGCTACCAGCCCCGACCCGCCATCAAGGCCCAGGCGCTCGCGGATTTCCTCGCTGAGTGCACGGTGCAGGAGGCGGAACCTAGGTCGCCGGAAACACCCAGCCTCGACCTCCCGATTTGGACGCTTCACATCGATGGGTCGTCGAACCCCGAAGGTGGAGGGGCCGGGCTGGTCCTTACCAGTCCAGATGGAGTGATAGCTGAGTATGCCTTGAGGTTCGGATTTCCAGTGACCAACAACGAGGCGGAGTACGAGGCCCTAGTCACGGGACTCAAACTCACCAAGGAGCTCGGCATCCGGCGCCTGAAGGTCTTCACCGACTCCCAGCTGGTGGTCGGGCAGGTCCGTGGGGAGTTCGAAGCCCGGAACCCGACCATGCAGAATTACGTCTAGAAGGTGCAAGCACTCATTTCCGACCTCGGCAGTGTCGACATCCAGCAGGTCCCAAGAAGTGAAAATGCCAGGGCCGACAGGTTGTCCCGCTTAGTGAGCGCAGACGCGCACAACTTGTCGAGGGAGATCTACCTGGAGACCCTGGATACCCCGAGCATCGGCGAGGCTGGAGCGGTGATGGCGATTGATCCGGAGCCGTCTTGGATGGACCCGCTTGTCGCCTACCTCGCCGAAGGGATCCTCCCTGAAGACGAAGATCAAGCTCGGCGACTTGTTATGAAGTCCGCCCACTACGTACTCTATGAAGGGAGGCTGTATCGGACCTCGTTCACCGCCCCCCTCTTAAAGTGCCTCCGCCCCTCGGAAGCGGCCTACGTCCTCGGCGAAGTCCACGAAGGCGTTTGCGGATCACACTTGGGGGCTAGGTCCTTGGCGCACAAGATCATGAGGCAAGGCTATTATTGGCCTACCTTGTTGGAGGACTCAAAGGATCATGTACGGAAATGCGACGCCTGCCAGCGCCACGCCAACGTCCAGAGAGTCCCTTCTGTCCCCTTGGCACCAATCACTGCGCCCTGGCCCTTCGCCCAGTGGGGAATGGATATCCTCGGACCATTCCCCGTCGCTTCAGCTCAGCGGAAATTTTTGATTGTTGCAATCGACTACTTCACCAAGTGGGTGGAGGCAGAGCCGCTGGCCACTATCACGGAGGCGCAAGTCCGGAAGTTCGTGAAGAAGAACATCATTGTCCGATTTGGGGTACCTCGGATCCTCATCTCGGATAATGGCCGACAGTTCGACAACAAGCATTTCCGTGACTTCTGCGAGGAGTTCGGGATCGAGCATCGGTTCACATCTGTGTCGCATCCCCAAACCAACGGCGAGGCCGAGGTCACAAATCGGACAATCTTCCAAGGAATCAAAGCGCGAATCGGTCGGACGGGGCAAGCTTGGGTCGAAGAACTCGAGAATGTCCTTTGGGCGTATCGGACCACGCATCGGACCCCTACCGGGGAGACGCCTTTCAGCCTAACCTATGGCACGGAAGCCGTTGTCCCCGTGGAGCTCGGACTCCCCTCACCTCGGGTGGCCGCGCACCGACCCGAGGCCAATTCGGAGCAACTCCGAGGGAACCTGGATCTCTTGGAAGAAGCGAGGGAAATGGCGCAGGTTCGGATGGCGATGTATCAGCGGAGGGTAGCCCGATATTACAACTCCAAGGTCCGACCGAAGCTTTTCAGAATCGGAGATCTGGTGCTAAGGCGAGCTAAAGCATCTCAACCTGCGGAAGGTGGGAAGCTAGCGCCAAATTGGGAAGGCCCGTATAGGGTTCGCTGGGTAAACCGACCTGGCTCCTACCAGTTAGAGGCCCTAGATGGTCGAGAAATTTCAAGGAGCTGGAATTCCGCTAACCTGCGGATGTATTACCAGTAGAACGACAATGCCAGAAAGACAGTTCGAAAATGTATAACACTTTTCATTTCAATAATTTCTGGTTACAATGGCGTGCTCGTGTGATTACAAGGAATTCTCAGAGGGGAATTAGGGTGTAAAGAAAGTAAAGAAGAGGTGGAGACTCCGAGGAGCTGAAGATCTGGGATCCCGAAACCTCCATCCGAAGCGGCTGCAATCCCGCCGGGAGTGGGTGCTTCCAACCGGAGGCGCCATCGGCGTCTCACGAAGAAGACGAAGAGCCGGCGCGGATGAAGAAGAACTGGACGAAGGAGAAGTCCACACTGCTCCTACCCAGAGGCGCCATCCACGCCTCACGAAAAAGACGAGGAGCCGCCGCAGACGAAGCTCCCGCTGCCTCCAGGGGAACGCCACCTCCAAGGGATATTCCGGTCCTCCCCAGTGTTAGGGGAGAGAAGGAATACAAGGGAGAAGAGCATATGGAGGCGCGGTCCCGGATCAAGCGCCTAGTGCGGAGCACAATCGGGAGGCCGAACTTCAAGGAGGGGAGACGTGATCCCGGATGAAACGCCTAGAGCGGAGTTCCGCCGGGGAGAACCTCCTTGTTGATCCCAGATGAAACGGCTAGTTGGCGGAAGTCGCGAAGGGCGCGCCTCCCATTCCTTCGATAGGGGTCTCTCAACCATGCGCCGGAGGGGAGGCCCACGATCCATGGCAACCTGAACAGCTCCGGCTTGGCAGGCTCCATCGCACCTGCACCTATATTTATAGCCAAACTGCGGCCCCCCGGTCGTTCCGCTGCGGGTGGCTCCAATAAATGCGGGCGCATTGAATCCGGAGCCGATCCGGCTCTCGAGGCGTATCTTCCCGCGATTTCCTAAGCGTTATTCTCCTTAATCGCATTCTTTGTGCAGGACACTCCGGGTGGCCTGTACCCCTAGGTCCACATATCTCCGCTCGCGCCCAGGCCGCATCCGCCTCGAAGAACGCGCGTATCGCGGCCGCTTAACTGACACTCCTCGCAAGCAGCAACTGGCGATCCGATTTCCCAGGTAACCCCTCAATTAGCATTTAATGCCCATCAGGTGTTCCCCAGGCGACGCTTGGAGAGGAGGAGAAACACGATCGCAGCTGGCCACGGAGAAATCCCGTCAGGCGGCAAGCGACAGGCGCATGACCAGCGAGCGGAATTTCCCGAGGCTCGGCCCTCGGATGCCAGGCTAACCCGATGATCATCCCGGGAGCAGACTAGCCTGAAGCCCCGACCGGTCGCCTCGGCTTGCGCCAGCCTTGGCCGACCAACGAGCGGAATTTCCCGAGGCTCGGCCCTCGGATGCCAGGCTAACCCGATGATCATCCCGGGAGCAGACTAGCCTGAAGCCCCGACCGGTCGCCTCGGCTTGCGCCAGCCTTGGTCGACCAACGAGCGGAATTTCCCGAGGCTCGGCCCTCGGATGCCAGGCTAACCCGATGATCATCCCGGGAGCAGACTAGCCTGAAGCCCCGACCGGTCGCCTCGGCTTGCGCCCGCCTTGGCCGACCAACGAGCGGAATTTTCCGAGGCTCGGCCCTCGGATGCCAGGCTAACCCGATGATCATCCCGGGAGCAGACTAGCCTGAAGCCCCGATCGGTCGCCTCGGCTTGCGCCAGCCTTGGCCGACCAGCGAGCGGAATTTCCCGAGGCTCGGCCCTCGGATGCCAGGCTAACCCGATGATCATCCCGGGAGCAGACTAGCCTGAAGCCCCGACCGGTCGCCTCGGCTTGCGCCAGCCTTGGCCGACCAACGAGCGGAATTTTCCGAGGCTCGGCCCTCGGATGCCAGGCTAACCCGATGATCATCCCGGGAGCAGACTAGCCTGAAGCCCCGACCGGTCGCCTCGGCTTGCGCCAGCCTTGGCCGACCAACGAGCGGAATTTCCCGAGGCTCGGCCCTCGGATGCCAGGCTAACCCGATGATCATCCCGGGAGCAGACTAGCCTGAAGCTCCGACCGGTCGCCTCGGCTTGCGCCAGCCTTGGCCGACCAACGAGCGGAATTTTCCGAGGCTCGGCCCTCGGATGCCAGGCTAACCCGATGATCATCCCGGGAGCAGACTAGCCTGAAGCCCCGACCGGTCGCCTCGGCTCGCGCCAGCCTTGGCCGACCAACGAGCGGAATTTCCTGAGGCCTGACAACCCTCGGATGCCAGGCTAACCCGATGATCATCCCGGGAGCAGACTAGCCTGAAGCCCCGACCGGTCGCCTCGGCTTGCGCCAGCCTTGGCCGACCAACGAGCGGAATTTCCCGAGGCTCGGCCCTCGGATGCCAGGCTAACCCGATGATCATCCCGGGAGCAGACTAGCCTGAAGCCCCGACCGGTCGCCTCGGCTTGCGCCAGCCTTGGCCGACCAACGAGCGGAATTTTCCGAGGCTCGGCCCTCGGATGCCAGGCTAACCCGATGATCATCCCGGGAGCAGACTAGCCTGAAGCCCCGACCGGTCGCCTCGGCTCGCGCCAGCCTTGGCCGACCAACGAGCGGAATTTCCTGAGGCCTGACAACCCTCAGATGCCAGGCTAACCCGATGATCATCCCGGGAGCAGACTAGCCTAAAGCCCCGACCGGTCGCCTCGGCTTGCGCCAGCCTTGGAGCCTAACCCTCGGATGCCTGGCTTAGCGCCGGAAGAAGTTCCTGAGGCCTAACCCTCGGATGCCTGGCTTAGCGCCGGAAGAAGTTCCTGAGGCCTAACCCTCGGATGCCTGGCTTAGCGCCGGAAGAATTTTCTGAGGCCTAACCCTCAGATACCTGGCCTAGCGCCAGAAGAATTTCAAGAGTCGGGAGTCAGCGAGACGCTACCAAGAGTTAAAAAGAAGAAGGACGAAAGTGAAATGAAGAAACTCTATTTGCATTAACTTTCATTGTTTCATGGCCGAGACCCATACAACTTGGCAAAACGCCAACACACAAAGAAAAGAACGAAAATACAGAAGGTCAGCTTGGAGGAACCCCCGGGTCGGGAACGCCGGCCACGTCCGCAGGGGGTAGGGAGACGGTTGGAGAAGCAGCAGGCAATGGCGCCGGAGGGGAGTCGAGAAGGGAGATCCCACTCAGGTCAATTTCGGGGTACTTAGCCGACACCCTTGCCAGGCCTTCCTCGAAGCCTAAGACAAAGGAGTCG
Organism: Phoenix dactylifera; assembly: GCF_051530095.1. Lineage (NCBI taxonomy): Eukaryota > Viridiplantae > Streptophyta > Magnoliopsida > Arecales > Arecaceae > Phoenix > Phoenix dactylifera. The sequence continues at coordinate 30,402,170 of NC_143193.1, read as the reverse complement.
GACCCCGCGTCCGACATGTCACGGACGAACTCGTCAGACTGACGATAGGCCTGTACCGCCTCCGACATATCACGGGTGAACTCGGCGGACTGACGATAAGCCTGTACCGCCTGACGCCCGATCTCCGCACTCTTCTCGGCCAGCGCCGCCTCTGCCCGCTCCATAATCTGAGCCTTCGCCTCCAAGACCTTCGCCACAATCCGGTCGTCCGCCTCGGAGGAGATCCTCAGCAGATCAGCCTGAGCCTCCTTGTGCTTCGCCTCGGCAGCAATGCGAGCAGTCTCAGCCTCCTCCAGGCGCGACTGAAGCTCCTGGTCGCTTGCGCGGGACTTCTCCAAGGCCGACTCCAATTCGCCCAGCTTGGCTTCAAGAGACCGGGTTCGGTTGCGGGCGTTGTCGGCTGACCGCTGGGCCTTCTCCCACCTCTCCCGGTAGTCGGCAGCCTTCCGGGACTGCTTCTCGGCCCGCTCCTCCGCCTTCTTGATCTCTCCCTCGAGACCCGAGGCAACCTTGAGTTGCTCCTGAGCCTCCAACAGTTGCTTCTCGAGGGTGACGAAGCCGAGTGCCCGCTCTTCGGCCACCTGGAGCCTCATCTCGAGGTCCCTGGTCGTCCTCCCCGCCGCAGCCTGACCTCCCTCCTCTACGGCCTTCAGTTGGCTCTCGGCCCTCGCCAAAAGCCTCGCCTGTTCCCCGTAGCACTCCTCCAGGCGGATCATGTACTGGGCGAGCTAAGAGATAGGAAAAACGAGGGCGTCAGGCGGGGATCAACAGAGCCTATAAATGATGAAAGCGACCAAAAGAACACTCACCGACATGAGACAGACGCAGCTGGCAGCCCCAATGTCAGGGACCCTCATCTCCCGGACCTGCCTGCGGTCCTTCTCCAGCAGCACCGTCTCGATGAGGTTTCGGGCGCCGGCGAAAGTGAAGGCCGACCCCGACTTCTTCCCGGAGTCGGACGGTGGTTCTGCAGCCTTACCCTTACCCATCGCTTGGGGAAGAGTCATGCTGACCATGCTCGGGGCGGGGACCGCCCCTGGAATTGACAGGGTCCCGCTCGGCCGGGGCCTCGGCGCGTCCCTCCTCGTATCATCCGGAGCCGACCGAGTCGAAGGCTGGGCTGGGGACCGATCACGTCCGACCCGTCCATCTCGGGCGCGCCCGGGTGATGCCTCCGGAGAAACGGTAGTCTCGGCATCGGAGGGCTGATACAGCGTCAACTCCCGGTCCGCGCCCGCGGCGTCCCCCTGATCGGTGGGTCCGGACCCGTCTGTCGGCGTCGGAGTCGCCTGCCGGCGGGACTTCTTCGCCGGTGGGGCCCCGCTCGGAGGAGCTCGTTTCTTCCTCCGGACTGCTTCCAGTAGGGACGTCCTACCAACAGCCGTTGCCTTGTCCGACCGCATGACGTCGTCGATCTCTGCAAAAAGGACGAGGTGGTCGGAGGTTGAGAAACTGAAGGAAAGAACGAGACGAAAGAGGAGAAAAGAGCTAAAAAAGAAATGGTGGCGGGCTCACGGTCAGTGGGGACCGAGCTCAGACCAACGTTCACCAAGGTATCCTCGGAAATAAGGCAAGCCACCGAGGGGAGCCGGCCCTCGGCAACCAACCCCTTCAAGACGGCGACGCCATCGGATTCCTCCCTCGACAACCTCGATAGGCCAATCGGAGACTTCATCGGCGTCTCCCAGGTAGCCCTGATTCCCCAAGAGGGATCTGCGTCAACGAAAAAGAAACGCTCCTTCCAGCCGTGAATGGAGGAAGGAGCCTCCTTGACGAGGCCGCACCCTCGCCGCGCCGCAAAGCACCATCACCCTTTGTCCTGGGGGTGGCCGCTCAGGCCGTAGCATTCCCAAAAGACATTCAGGGTGGCGAAAACCTCGTGCATGCGGCAGAGAACCTGAAAGGCCGTCAGGGCGCGCCATGAGTTCGGCACCAGTTGCGTCGGCGCCACTCTTAAACCCCGAAGCACCTGAACGACTAAGTCCGAGGGGGGAAAGCGGAACCCGGCCTGAAGAATGCCCTCGTTGATGGCAACCTTCCCTGGAGGAGGATGGGACATCCTCTCCTCAGGCCCCGGAAGCGTAACATTGCAGGCCTCGGGAAGGTGGTATCGAGCCACGAACCTATCTAGGTCTTCAACGACCAGCTCCGACTTAATGCGGTCTGCTCTCACTTCGCCCATCCCTAATGGCCAGTGAATCTACGGTCAGGACGGGGTCAAGAAGGGGGAAAGGACCGGAACGACTGGAGTACCCTAATACAAAAGGAGAAAGTATGGAGAGCCTTAAATTGAAGAATGGGGCAACTCACCGGAGGAGAAGGAAGAACGGCTCCGAGAGCGTCAAAGGAGGAGCAAGCGAACAGTCCGACGGCAATGACGGCAGCGCAAAGGAGAAACTCGAAGATGTCTGTAAAGAGAAAGGCGGACGGAGGAGGGCCCCCGGTTAAATAGGCGGAAAGGTGGGTGACGCCTCGGTGACGCCAGAGGACGCCTGGCTGCCGAAGGGTTGCTCGCGCCCCAAAGGCGAATCGACGCCATTAAGGAGGGATGTCCGCCGAAATCCTCAGACTGCCAGGTCAGCAACAACCGCCATACGCCATAAAGAAGGCGGGGAGCTCGAAGCGCGCGCGCCTCTCCGAGGGATGGCGGCAATCACGAAGCATCACTCCCTTCACCCGTTCCCCTTCTGGTTCCAGGCTCGGAAGTGGGGGGCTACTGTTACGGGGGAACTTAGCCACCATGCCCCACGTGACCGGCACGCGCGCCCAGGAAGACTACGGCAGCCCCTTGATCCAGCAATCCGACCCCGAGTCGGACATCTTCGTCTCCGCAGCCCGACCCCGAGTCGGCTGCCCCTTGATCCAGCAATCCGACCCCGAGTCGGACATCTTCGTCTCTGCAGCCCGACCCCGAGTCGGACATCTCTCGACAATGACAGGCTATTCCCCAGAGGCACGCTGCAACCTCCTGCTCCACTACTCCCTGCAACGGTTGTATCTGGCGCTGCTCCACGATCCCCTGTAACAGCCGTACAAGGCGGAGCTCCACTACGCCCTGTCACGGCCGTACCCAGCGCTGCCCCACGACGCCCTGTAACGGCCGTGTCAGTGGCAGCTCCATCGTGCCCCACGATGACGAACCCCCCTGAAAGACCCCCCAGCCTGGTATATATGCGGCTGGGGGGAGAAGGGGGGGTAAGCAAGAACTTCCAGAGCATTCTCCTACTTGCTACTATTATCTTTCCTTCTCCTCCAATCTCCTCTGACTTGATCGTCGGAGGGCCCCCACTACCCCAGTGGTGGTGCGAGGCTTGCTTGCAGGTTTCCCGGTGGAAAGTGGAGCGCAATCAACACCAACCAAGGCAACCCAAACGGAACCCCGTTCACACCGCTGTGCCAATCGTTCTCGGTTTGGACCACCAGCAACAATATCCTTCTTTCGAAATGGTTTCTTATCCCTCCAGATTATGTTGGGAATTGACTGCAAGGCAGCAAAACAAATCATTGAAGCCTCACAGAAAGTATCTGTTGGATGGCAAGCACAATTAAGTGTTTTTAATTTCCAAGATGAATATTTGCCTGTAGAAGATACTAGTCTTCTTCACCCCTTGTTTCATGAATTCTTGCAGGAATGATCCCAAGGCGAGACTACCATGAACAAGGCAGAAAATCATCTGCCCGTAATATCAGGGGACGCAGTGCAAATATAGCACTTCCCGAAAATACTGGGAATACATGGCCCCATTATGGTCATTATGGCAGGGGACGCAGTGCTTATGCACTTCCCATATATGGCAGGGGACACAGTGCTTATGCACTTCCCACTCAAGCTGCTCCACAGTTAACTGCGGAAAATTTTCCACCAATGGAGCCCAGCAGTTCGATACTGGTGGACTTGGCAACCTTTCTCAATAAAGGGAAGCAGAAGGTTGACCATGAACAGCACACTAGTGCTGGGCAAGGAACTTCCTTGCAACCAACTTCATCGTCGAGCCCAACGATGAAGGAAGTACTACAGGAGAATCTTCTGGACAGTACTTACTCGGAGAAGAAATCTGAGGAGGTTATTATGTACCTGGATCACAGTGAAGTTGCTCATCTGAGTGATCCATGGTTCATACGTCAAAAATACTTTGACGAACGGGGTTACCCTTCAATGGAGGGGAAAAACAGAGTAGTAATGGAGGCACTCCTGCTCCATACTAAATCTGTAGAAACCCAGCATAACTTCCAAAATGGAAGTATCAGGAGTGGAATTATTAATTTTAGCAAATGCTATATTTTGAAGGTGATCAGACCAAATGAATGGGGACTTGACCCAAATCAGGCCAAGCAGATCACAATCAACGGACAAGTCTATCTAGTGAATTACTGGGACTATGTTCAAGCCTTCACCAACATTTTCTATTATGAAAATTCCAAGAAGAAGCATTCTTGGTTTATACAGGTGGAGCCGGAAATATTGCAGAAGCCACTGCCAGGATGGTTTCACAAATGGTGGACCAAGTTTGGGCCAGAAATTAACATGCTGCCCTCACCAGTACTTCAACATTTTGAAGAATGGGTGGATAATCATCCCACCATCAACAAGCTCACAGATGAATGCATCTCTACAGAGCTATGTCCGATGATGTTCGTAATTCAGAACAAGATCCCATGGATATTCAAGTGGATCATATCGGCAGAAATGGACCAGGAGGTAAATATCCCTGTCCTCAAGAGAAAATATCTCTACAAATGGTGGCGAGATATGCCTCGAGAAAAATATGATGATATCATTTCCACCATTAAATCTGATTTAGCTACCTTCAAGAAGGACCGTTCTGAAATTCAGCAGTCTGAAGGTTCTACTGACAATTATTTTGCCAGTCTTAAAGCTAAACTCTCCAGAAAATATCCACAATGCAGTCCTGAAGAGATTATGTCCAAATGCCTGGACCAGCTCAAGAAGCAGTTCTGTTCTACATTTGAAGCAGAACATCTGACAGACTCCATCAAGAGTACTGCATCGAAGAAGACAGTGTCAATCAAGGATGCTGCCTCACAAAGTTCATCTAACTCTTTACCTGATGATGTTAATATGTTCAGGTGTCTTGCAGGAGAAGCTCAAGATCCCTATGCAGAGGATACTCTCTCTCCTGAGAAAGAAGAAGAACAGTCTACTTCTATGCATAATCAAATGCATAAGATGAGTAGAGCTGAAGCTACAGAACACATGTGGCAAAGTATCTTGGAAATACATCCAAGAAAGGGTGCAATCAAGACCCAGCATCAAGCAATCCTTGATGATCCCAGGTTCAAGCCGGTGAAGCTACACCAAACCAAGGGAAAAGAACCTGCCTCTGACTAAGCAGACGAAGATGATTGTTCTATGACCGGGAGAATCTACTTTCGACAGAAGAACCAAGCCTTGTGTCTTCACCAAGCAATGCTTTCGGTGGAAGAAATGACTTCTCACCAAGCACAAGGACAAGTCCAGAGAAGATGCTCCGAACAAAGCTGGATTAAATCAGACCAGCAGTGCTCGCCCGTGAAGCCAGCACATGGAAGGACGTCCTCCATCCAGCAGGAGGAATCGCCTTTGCAGAGTGGCTCAGCCCGAGGCCACTTTCTATCACATCACCGTTTTCCTTCAGGCGGAAGGAATCCCTCCGATCGAGGAAAGATGCTTTCTTAGCCAGCAAGAAATAGCTTTTGGCAGGAAAGATGCTTTCTTGGCAGCGAAGGAATCCACTTTCGGCGGAAAGCAACACAGACCAATGTCACGTCACTCTGACGGATCGCATCTCCACCAGCAGAGGACAAGAAAAGGACGTACGGAAGAATCTACTTTCGGCGGACCAAGGACACTGTGCAATAAAGCACTTTTGTAAAGCAGTACTGTTTACTGCTTGCTTTTATTGTTGAGTCCTTTCGGTCTTTCTTTTCCTTTTCTTTATGTCGTGTCATTCTTTATTGTTTTGTCTGTCGTCCACGTGAGGAGAAAGTCTGACCCCGGACTCCAAAATGAATTGGAATCCATTGTAACCAGAGGTCTATTTAAGGCAACGACTACTCGCATTTGGGTAGGAGGAACCTTAGACAGCCCCTTGAAGTAATAAGAAAATCTCTTTTGCTTCAGTCTCGGTTCTTTGCTTCTTGCCTCTCTCCTTCCTTTCTCCCGCTTCCGCTCAGAGGGACTCGCGCCCCCTCTAACAGAGGCCTTAATCGGCCAATCTCCAGGAACTCTCACGCATGATCGTGGGTGACGAAGTGTGGCTCTCCGCCTGGAGGCGTACAGCTGTCCTGTCTGTGGGAGTATCACCTCTGGGTGTAATGTCGAAAGACGTAGCATTCAGGAGGCGGCCGCGCGGTTGAACAGGTTGAGCTGATAATGGTCGCTTCCGCATCCCAGCGGAGTCCCCCTGCGTGCAAGCATGTAAGGGCTCTCCCAGGACAGGGTCAAGCAGTTGTGCGTGCTTTGATAGGTATACATGGGTGTCACTGTGGCGAACCCATGTAGGAGGAATTGGCAAATTTGAGGGGGCGCTAGTCCCTCTGAGCGGAAGCGGGGGAAAAGAAGGAGAGAGGCAAGAAGCAAAGAACCGAGACTGAAGCAAAAGAGATTTTCTTATTACTTCAAGGGGCTGTCTAAGGTTCCTCCTACCCAAATGCGAGTAGTCGTTGCCTTAAATAGACCTCTGGTTACAATGGATTCCAATTCATTTTGGAGTCCGGGGTCAGACTGTCTCCTCACGTGGACGACAGACAAAACAATAAAGAATGACACGACATAAAGAAAAGGAAAAGAAAGACCGAAAGGACTCAACAATAAAAGCAAGCAGTAAACAGTACTGCTTTACAAAAGTGCTTTATTGCACAGTGTCCTTGGTCCGCCGAAAGTAGATTCTTCCGTACGTCCTTTTCTTGTCCTCTGCTGGCGGAGATGCCATCCGTCAGAGTGAAGTGACATTGGTCTGTGTTGCTTTCCGCCGAAAGTGGATTCCTTCGCTGCCAAGAAAGCATCTTTCCTGCCAAAAGCTATTTTTTGCTGGCTAAGAAAGCATCTTTCCTCGATCGGAGGGATTCCTTCCGCCTGAAGGAAAACGGTGATGTGATAGAAAGTGGCCTCGGGCTGAGCCACTCTGCAAAGGCGATTCCTCCTGCTAGATGGAGGACGTCCTTCCATGTGCTGGCTTCACGGGCGAGCACTGCTGGTCTGATTTAATCCAGCTTTGTTCAGAGCATCTTCTCTGGACTTGTCCTTGTGCTTAGTGAGAAGTCATTTCTTCCACCGAAAGCATTGCTTGGTGAAGACACAAGGCTTGGTTCTTCTGCCGAAAGTAGATTCTCCCGGTCATAGAACAATCATCTTCATCCGCTTAGTCAGAGGCAGGTTCTTTTCCCTTGTTTCGGTGTAGCTTCACCGGCTTGAACCTGGGATCATCAAGGATTGCTTGATGCTGGGTCTTGATTGCACCCTTTCTTGGATGTATTTCCAAGATACTTTGCCACATGTGTTCTGTAGCTTCAGCTCTACTCTTCTTATGCATTTGATTATGCATAGAAGTAGACTGTTCTTCTTCTTTCTCAGGAGAGAGAGTATCCTCTGCATAGGGATCTTGAGCTTCTCCTGCAAGACACCTGAACATATTAACATCATCAGGTAAAGAGTTAGATGAACTCTGTGAGGCAGCATCATTGATTGACACTGTCTTCTTCGATGCAGTACTCTTGATGGAGTCTGTCAGATGTTCTGCTTCAAATGTAGAACAGAACTGCTTCTTGAGCTGGTCCAGGCATTTGGACATAATCTCTTCAGGACTGCATTGTGGATATTTCCTGGAGAGTTTAGCTTTAAAATTGGCAAAATAATTGTCAGTAGAACCTTCAGACTGCTGAATTTCAGAACGGTCCTTCTTGAAGGTAGCTAATCAGATTTAATGGTGGAAATGATATCATCATATTTTTCTCGAGGCATACCTCGCCACCATTTGTAGAGATATTTTCTCTTGAGGACAGGGATATTTACCTCCTGGTCCATTTCTGCCGATATGATCCACTTGAATATCCATGGGATCTTGTTCTGAATTACGAACATCATCGGACATAGCTCTGTAGAGATGCATTCATCTGTGAGCTTGTTGATGGTGGGATGATTATCCACCCATTCTTCAAAATGTTGAAGTACTGGTGAGGGCAGCATGTTAATTTCTGGCCCAAACTTGGTCCACCATTTGTGAAACCATCCTGGTAGTGGCTTCTGCAATATTTCCGGCTCCACCTGTATAAACCAAGAATGCTTCTTCTTGGGATTTTCATAATAGAAAATGTTGGTGAAGGCTTGAACATAGTCCCCGTAATTCACTAGATAGACTTGTCTGTTGGTTGTGATCTGCTTGGCCTGATTTGGGTCAAGTCCCCATTCATTTGGTCTGATCACCTTCAAAATATAGCATTTGCTAAAATTAATAATTCCATTTCTGATACTTCCATTTTGGAAGTTATGCTGGGTTTCTATAGATTTAGTATGGAGCAGGAGTGCCTCCATTACTACTCTGTTTTTCCCCTCCATTGAAGGGTAACCCCGTTCGTCAAAGTATTTTTGACGTATGAACCATGGATCACTCAGATGAGCAACTTTAGTATGATCCAGGTGCATAATAACCTCTTCAGATTTCTTCTCCGAGTAAGTACTGTCCAGAAGATTCTTCTGTAGTACTTCCTTCATCATTGGGCTCGACGATGAAGTTGGTTGCAAGGAAGTTCCTTGCCCAGCACTAGTGTGCTGTTCATGGTCAACCTTCTGCTTCCCTTTATTGAGAAAGGTTGCCAAGTCCACCAGTTTCGAACTGCTGGGCTCCATTGGTGGGAAATTTCCCGCAGTTAACTGTGGAGCAGCTTGAGTGGGAAGTGCATAAGCACTGCGTCCCCTGCCATATAAGGGAAGTGCATAAGCACTGCGTCCCCTGCCATAATGACCATAATGGGGCCATGTATTCCCAGTATTTTCGGGAAGTGCTATATTTGCACTGCGTCCCCTGATATTTCGGGCAGATGATTTTCTGCCTTGTTCATGGTAGTCTCGCTTTGGAATCATTCCTGCAAGAATTCGTGAAACAAGGGGTGAAGAAGCATAATATCTTCTACAGTCAGATATTTAATCTGAAAAACACTTAATTGTGCTTGCCATGCAAAACTTTCTGTGAGGCTTCAATGATTTGTTTTGCTGCCTTGCAGTCAATTCCCAACATAATCTAGAGGGATAACAAACCATTTCGAAAGAAGGATATAACTTTCATTATTGAAAGTATTCCTCTTTCTGTGTGTGAATACTTACTCTGAGTGACCTTGCACGAGTCAGAGGTATTCTGCAAAAAGAGTCCTTTACCATAAATTAGATCCAATTGTTTTAAGATTTCACTAAAAATAAAAGCAGTGAATATATAGAAAATCTTAATCCAATCTGGATTTGGTAAAGTGGCTAAAATAGGGATAATTTTCCCTGGGCTGATAGAATGGTCCAAAATCCTAAGGAAGGTTTGGAGCAAGGTTATTGCATCAGCGGCGATGGTTAATTCATTATTAATGATTACCATTTCAAAGTGTTGTTCTATTATTTTAGAAAACACTATAACTTCATTGTTGTAATTAACAATAAAATTTAAGAATGGATTATAAATCTCATTCTGTATTCTCTGGAATTCAGAGACTGCATTTCCAATGCCAAAAGATATGACATTCCATTCGTATTGTTCGAATGGTGTGGTAAATGCTAAACTTAGTTTGAACTTTGAGAAGATGAATGATTCACTCAACTTATCTAAGCATTCCTTTTGATTAAAAGATGGATATATTTTCCATCCTAAAGCTTTATTTAGAGGTTTATAGTTTATAACCAATTTTGGCTTACCTCTAGCTTGTACTATGTTATTTTTAACATAGTATGCTTCAGCTGGCGGTGGTAAGCCACCAAGATGGGGAGGAGAGCCCATTCCTCCTACATGGGTTCGCCACAGTGACACCCATGTATACCTATCAAAGCACGCACAACTGCTTGACCCTGTCCTGGGAGAGCCCTTACACGCTTGCACGCAGGGGGACTCCGCCGGGATGCGGGAGCGACCATTATCAGCTCAACCTGTTCAACCGCGCGGCCGCCTCCTGAATGCTACGTCTTTCGACATTACACCCAGAGGTGATACTCCCACAGACAGGACAGCTGTACGCCTCCAGGCGGAGAGCCACACTTCGTCACCCACGATCATGCGTGAGAGTTCCTAGAGATTGGCCGATTAAGGCCTCTGCTCTGATACCAAATTAGAGGGGGCGCGAGTCCCTCTGAGCGGAAGCGGGGGAAAGGAAGGAGAGAGGAAAGAAGCAAAGAACCGAGACTGAAGCAAAAGAGATTTTCTTATTACTTCAAGGGGCTGTCTAAGGTTCCTCCTACCCAAATGCGAGTAGTCGTTGCCTTAAATAGACCTCGGGTTACAATGGATTCCAATTCATTTTGGAGTCCGGGGTCAGACTGTCTCCTCATATGGACGACAGACAAAACAATAAAGAATGACACGACATAAAGAAAAGGAAAAGAAAGACCGAAAGGACTCAAAGGCAAAAGCAAGCAGTAAACAGTACTGCTTTACAAAAGTGCTTTATTGCACAGTGTCCTTGGTCCGCCGAAAGTAGATTCTTCCGTACGTCCTTTTCTTGTCCTCTGCTGGTGGAGATGCCATCCGTCAGAGTGACGTGACATTGGTCTGTGTTACTTTCCGTCGAAAGTGGATTCCTTTGCTGCCAAGAAAGCATCTTTCCTGCCAAAAGCTATTTCTTGCTGGCTAAGAAAGCATCTTTCCTCGATCGGAGGGATTCCTTCCGCCTGAAGGAAAGCGGTGATGTGATAGAAAGTGGCCTTGGGCTGAGCCACTCTGCAAAGGCGATTCCTCCTGCTGGATGGAGGACGTCCTTCCATGTGCTGGCTTCACGGGCGAGCACTGCTGGTCTGATTTAATCCAGCTTTGTTCAGAGCATCTTCTCTAGACTTGTCCTTGTGCTTGGTGAGAAGTCATTTCTTCCACCGAAAGCATTGCTTGGTGAAGACACAAGGCTTGGTTCTTCTGCCGAAAGTAGATTCTCCCGGTCATAGAACAATCATCTTCCTCTGCTTAGTCAGAGGCAGGTTCTTTTCCCTTGGTTTGGTGTAGCTTCACCGGCTTGAACCTGGGATCATCAAGGATTGCTTGATGCTGGGTCTTGATTGCACCCTTTCTTGGATGTATTTCCAAGATACTTTGCCACATGTGTTCTGTAGCTTCAGCTCTACTCATCTTATGCATTTGATTATGCATAGAAGTAGACTGTTCTTCTTCTTTCTCAGGAGAGAGAGTATCCTCTGTATAGGGATCTTGAGCTTCTCCTGCAAGACACCTGAACATATTAACATCATCAGGTAAAGAGTTAGATGAACTCTGTGAGGCAGCATCCTTGATTGACACTGTCTTCTTCGATGCAGTACTCTTGATGGAGTCTGTCAGATGTTCTGCTTCAAATGTAGAACAGAACTGCTTCTTGAGCTGGTCCAGGCATTTGGACATAATCTCTTCAGGACTGCATTGTGGATATTTCCTGGAGAGTTTAGCTTTAAGACTGGCAAAATAATTGTCAGTAGAACCTTCAGACTGCTGAATTTCAGAACGGTCCTTCTTGAAGGTAGCTAAATCAGATTTAATGGTGGAAATGATATCATCATATTTTTCTCGAGGCATACCTCGCCACCATTTGTAGAGATATTTTCTCTTGAGGACAGGGATATTTACCTCCTGGTCCATTTCTGCCGATATGATCCACTTGAATATCCATGGGATCTTGTTCTGAATTACGAACATCATCGGACATAGCTCTGTAGAGATGCATTCATCTGTGAGCTTGTTGATGGTGGGATGATTATCCATCCATTCTTCAAAATGTTGAAGTACTGGTGGGGGCAGCATGTTAATTTCTGGCCCAAACTTGGTCCACCATTTGTGAAACCATCCTGGCAGTGGCTTCTGCAATATTTCCGGCTCCACCTGTATAAACCAAGAATGCTTCTTCTTGGGATTTTCATAATAGAAAATGTTGGTGAAGGCTTGAACATAGTCCCAGTAATTCACTAGATAGACTTGTCCGTTGGTTGTGATCTGCTTGGCCTGATTTGGTTCAAGTCCCCATTCATTTGGTCTGATCACCTTCAAAATATAGCATTTGCTAAAATTAATAATTCCACTCCTGATACTTCCATTTTGGAAGTTATGCTGGGTTTCTACAGATTTAGTATGGAGCAGGAGTGCCTCCATTACTACTCTGTTTTTCCCCTCCATTGAAGGGTAACCCCGTTCGTCAAAGTATTTTTGACGTATGAACCATGGATCACTCAGATGAGCAACTTCACTGTGATCCAGGTACATAATAACCTCCTCGGATTTCTTCTCCGAGTAAGTACTGTCCAGGAGATTCTCCTGTAGTACTTCCTTCATCGTTGGGCTCGACGATGAAGTTGGTTGCAAGGAAGTTCCTTGCCCATCACTAGTGTGCTATTCATGGTCAACCTTCTGCTTCCCTTTATTGAGAAAGGTTGCCAAGTCCACCAGTTTCGAACTGCTGGGCTCCATTGGTGGGAAATTTCCCGCAGTTAACTGTGGAGCAGCTTGAGTGGGAAGTGCATAAGCACTGCGTCCCCTGGCATATATGGGAAGTGCATAAGCACTGCGTCCCCTGCCATAATGACCATAATGGGGCCATGTATTCCCAGTATTTTCGGGAAGTGCTATATTTGCACTGCGTCCCCTGATATTTCGGACAGATGATTTTCTGCCTTGTTCATGGTAGTCTCGCCTTGGAATCATTCCTGCAAGAATTCATGAAACAAGGGGTGAAGAAGCATAATATCTTCTACAGTCAGATATTTAATCTGAAAAACACTTAATTGTGCTTGTCATGCAACAGATACTTTCTGTGAGGCTTCAATGATTTGTTTCGCTGCCTTGCAGTCAATTCCCAACATAATCTGGAGGGATAACAAACCATTTCGAAAGAAGGATATAACTTTCATTATTGAAAGTATTCCTCTTTCTGTGTGTGAATACTTACTCTGAGTGACCTTGCACGTGTCAAAGGTATTCTGCAAAAAGAGTCCTTTACCATAAATTAGATCCAATTGTTTTAAGATTTCACTGAAAATAAAAGCAGTGAATATATAGAAAATCTTAATCCAATCTGGATTTGGTAAAGTGGCTAAAATAGGGATAATTTTCCCTGGGCTGATAGAATGGTCCAAAATCCTAAGGAAGGTTTGGAGCAAGGTTATTGCATCAGCGGCGATGGTTAATTCATTATTAATGATTACCATTTCAAAGTGTTGTTCTATTATTTTAGAAAACACTATAACTTCATTGTTGTAATTAACAATAAAATTTAAGAATGGATTATAAATCTCATTCTGTATTCTCTGGAATTCAGAGACTGCATTTCCAATGCCAAAAGATATGACATTCCATTCGTATTGTTCGAATGGTGTGGTAAATGCTAAACTTAGTTTGAACTTAGAGAAGATGAATGATTCACTCAACTTATCTAAGCATTCCTTTTGATTAAAAGATGGATATATTTTCCATCCTAAAGCTTTATTTAGAGGTTTATAGTTTATAACCAATTTTGGTTTACCTCTAGCTTGTACTATGTTATTTTTAAAAATAGTATGCTTCAGAACTCCATGGTGATTGGGATTCCCTAATCAACCCTTCATTCAGGAGTTTATCTATTTCAATTTTACACAGATCAAGATATTTCTGTGTAGGTCTAGCCTTAGGAGGTATATCCTTTTCATTAAAGGATTCATCATAAGGTAAGGAAATAAAATGATTTTCTCTAGACCTGGTTGATAGGTTATTTCCTATCTGTTTCCTTAAATCCTTAATCCTTTTAATTATTAAAGGATCTTCAAGCTTTCCTAAGGTGCTAATTATTTTAGCCTGCTTTATAAGAAAGCTTAAATAATCTTCTTTACAAGCTAACTTAATTTTAACTTGGTGTATGGCTTGATTATAGCCCTGAGAGACATAAGGAGTTATTCTTTGCCTTTTCATGTTAGGCACTATGTCTCTTTTAGATTCTAACAGGTTAATTTCTGTTTTTAATTTTTCAATTTCATGCCTCAGTTGATTTACCGAGACAATGGCTCTATGGTTATTGGTCAACATATTAACCATATGAACCATCTGATGTAGAGCTATAATCTACATCACTTTCTTCTTCATTAGAAGAATAATTTACTTCTTCCTCTTCTTCATTCGAAGAAGGGTAGATTTTCTGTTCATCTTCTTCTTTATGGGAAGAAGGATAATTTCTTTGCTCTTCTTCTTCTTTATTTGAAGAAGAGTCTTCTAATGGATAATTGTCAGTAGAACCTTCAGACTGCTGAATTTCAGAACGGTCCTTCTTGAAGGTAGCTAAATCAGATTTAATGGTGGAAATGATATCATCATATTTTTCTCGAGGCATACCTCGCCACCATTTGTAGAGATATTTTCTCTTGAGGACAGGGATATTTACCTCCTGGTCCATTTCTGCCGATATGATCCACTTGAATATCCATGGAATCTTGTTCTGGATTACGAACATCATCGGACATAGCTCTGTAGAGATGTATTCATCTGTGAGCTTATTGATGGTGGGATGATTATCCACCCATTCTTCAAAATGTTGAAGTACTGGTGAGGGCAGCATATTAATTTCTGGCCCAAACTTGGTCCACCATTTGGGAAACCATCCTGGCAGTGGCTTCTGCAATATTTCCGGCTCCACCTGTATAAACCAAGAATGCTTCTTCTTGGAATTTTCATAATAGAAAATGTTGGTGAAGGCTTGAACATAGTCCCAGTAATTCACTAGATAGACTTGTCCGTTGGTTGTGATCTGCTTGGCCTGATTTGGGTCAAGTCCCCATTCATTTGGTCTGATCACCTTCAAAATATAGCATTTGCTAAAATTAATAATTCCACTCCTGATACTTCCATTTTGGAAGTTATGCTGGGTTTCTACAGATTTAGGATGGAGTAGGAGTGCCTCCATTACTACTCTGCTTTTCCCCTCCATTGAAGGGTAACCCCGTTCGTCAAAGTATTTTTGACGTATGAACCATGGATCACTCAGATGAGCAACTTCACTGTGATCCAGGTACATAATAACCTCCTCGAATTTTTTCTCCGAGTAAGTACTGTCCAGGAGATTCTCCTGTAGTACTTCCTTCATCGTTGGGCTCGACGATGAAGTTGGTTGCAAGGAAGTTCCTTGCCCATCACTAGTGTGCTATTCATGGTCAACCTTCTGTTTTCCCTTATTGAGAAAGGTTGCCAAGTCCACCAGTTTCGAACTGCTGGGTTCCATTGGTGGGAAATTACCCGCAGTTAACTGTGGAGCAGCTTGAGTGGGAAGTGCATAAGCACTGCGTCCCCTGCCATATATGGGAAGTGCATAAGCACTGCGTCCCCTGCTATAATGACCATAATAGGGCCATGTATTCCCAGTATTTTCGGGAAGTGCTATATTTGCACTGCGTCCCCTGATATTTCGGGCAGATGATTTTCTGTCTTGTTCATGGTAGTCTTGCCTTGGGATCATTCCTGCAAGAATTCATGAAACAAGGGGTGAAGAAGCATAATTTCTTCTACAGTCAGATATTTAATCTGAAAATCAAAAACACTTAATTGTGCTTGCCATCCAACAGATACTTTCTGCGAGGCTTCAATGATTTGTTTTACTGCCTTGCAGTTAATTCCCAACATAATCTTGAGGGATAACAAATCATTTCGAAAGAAGGATATAACTTTCATTATTGAAAGTATTCCTCTTTCTGTGTGTGAATACTTACTCTGAGTGACCTTGCACATGTCAGAGGTATTCTGCAAAAAGAATTCTTTACCATAAATTAGATCCAATTGTTTTAAGATTTTACTGAAAATAAAAGCAGTGAATATACGAAAAATCTTAATCCAATCTGGATTTGGTAAAGTGGCTACAAATGGGATAATTTTCCCTAGGCTGATGAAGTGGTCCAAAATCCTAACTAAAGGTTGGAGCAAATTCATTGCATCAGTGGTGATGGCTAATTCATTATTAATGATTACCATATGAAAGAATGGATTATAAATCTCATTCTGTATTCTCTGAATTTCAGAGAGTGCATTTCCAATGCCAGAAGATATGACATTCCATTCGTATTGTTCGAATGGTGTGGTAAATGCTAAGCTTAGTTTGAACTTAGAAAAGATGAATGATTCACTCAACTTATCTAAGCATTCTTTCTGATTAAAAGATGGACATAGCTTCCATCCTAAAGCTTTATTTAGAGGTTTATAGTTTATAACCAATTTTGGTTTACCTCTAGCTTGTACTATGTTATTTTTAACATAGTATGCTTCAGAACTCCATGGTGATTGGGATTCCCTAATCAACCCTTCATTCAGGAGTTTATCTATTTCAGTTTTACACAGATCAAGATATTTCTATGTAGGTCTAGCCTTAGGAGGTATATCCTTTTCATTAAAGGATTCATCATAAGGTAAGAAAATAAAATGATTTTCCCTAGACCTGGTTGATAGGTTATTTCCTATCTGTTTCCTTAAATCCTTAATCCTTTTAATTATTAAAGGATCTTCAAGCTTTCCTAAGGTGCTAATTATTTTAGCCTGCTTTATAAGAAAGCTTAAATAATCTTCTTTACAGGCTAACTTAATTTTAGCTTAGTGTATGGCTTGATTATAGCCCTGAGAGACATAAGGAGTTATTCTTTGCCTTTTTATGTGAGGCACTATGTCTCTTTTAGATTCTAACAGATTAATTTCTGTTTTTAATTTTTCAATTTCATGCCTCAGTTGATTTACCGAGACAATGGCTCTATGGTTATTGGTCAATATATTAACCATATGAACCATTTGATGTAGAGCTATAATCTACATCACTTTCTTCTTCATTCGAAGAATAATTTACTTCTTCCTCTTCTTCATTCGAAGAAGGGTAGATTTTCTGTTCATCTTCTTCTTTATGGGAAGAAGGATAATTTCTTTGCTCTTCTTCTTCTTTATTTGAAGAAGAGTCTTCTAATGGATAGTCCCTAATTTTGGACTTCCAATAATGGACTGACAGGGAAGACTGTCTATCCATTTTCCATCCTAATTTAGGATCATTTACTTTTTCTTCTTCTTTATTAGAAGAAGAATATCTTTTCTTATCTTCTTCATTTGAAGAAGAGGGATAGATCCTTTTCAGTTTTATTAACTGATATTCCCTTTTCCTGGATTTCCAATAGTGGACTGACAAGGAAGCTTGCCTGTCAGTATTTGATTCTATATTAGAATCCAAGATTATACTTAGGAGTTGAATTACTCCTATGTTTCTAGGTTTAAGGTTATTCCTAAACCTATAGAACTTACGATGAGTTCTAATATTTTCTGAGTTATTAGATTTTATTAACTCAGTTCCAGACACAATGTTTTCTTGTTCTGGTTTTAGGTGTTCAACCATTTGATCCACCTCAGATCTATTATCTGTAATAGGTTCAGTAATTTCTTGACCTATTAATTCATAGATATTACTAGGAATATCTATCCTGAATGCAGGATGATGATCTTCCCCATATATTAAAGGATGATCTCTTGCATATATCTTTTTTATTAAAAAAGAAGTAAGCTCTAATTTAGCTTTCTGTTCTCTGAAGAACTTTGGAGACCAAGGAACATAACATATTATGTCCTTCTCAATTTCTTGAAGACACTGAATGTAATAATCTAATTCAATTACTCCAAGGGTCTTAAAATACCAATTCTGAAAGATTTTATTATCTTCAGATTTACCACTCTCATTTAGAGCATATTTATTTATACGTCCTATTTGGATGTATATTTGCTGGTCTATTAGACTCAGTCTTTTAAAATATGTTAAAAATACTTCCATAATTTCATTATTATGGTTTGAGCCAGTGGGAGGGGAGACATTCTCCAAATTCATGGAACTACTGTCCATGACCACTGTAGAACTAGGGCAACTGGAGATCACCTCCATAGGTTCAGGCAGAGCTGGCTGTTTGGGCAAGTGCTAAGTTGACCATGCACAGTGAAAGTATAGCTTTCTTCCTATTAACCTTATCAACAGATATGTATATGCTAACTGATCAACAAATAGTGTATGATTCTGAACAAAAGCAGTATGATATGGGAGCTATCTTCTAGTCTATATTTGAGCACTGAATCTTACTATACAGATATATGATATAAATGCATGCTCAGGATATGATAGTTTAACTCTATGGAACTTAGAAGCATAATATGATAATCTTTTATTCTAGCATTGAAAAATACAACCCTTCCATCCTGCCATCTTATGGATGACCAACCCGACGGTCCTCGATCACCAGGCGATGTACCATACAGGGGAGGATCACTGCGGGGACTTAGGCTTCATCGTCCTCTCTTCCCCTCACTGCCGCCTCCATGCGGACTTACCAACGGGTACTTCAATCGGACTTCATCACCCTCCCGCTCTCGGCCTCAACCCATCCAAGTACATTATCCCCGGGAGAGAAAGTGTCGTATACTTGAAATCATCCTTATGACGGATTCAGAAGGAAGGTGTGTTCATACCGTTCAATGATAGATAAACTATTATCACAAGATGCTTTTTAGACATGGAATATTAAACTACCATATAAGATCATGCCTGGACATCATAACAGATAGTGGAGATTCATAAGCTCAAAACTAGATAGACCATAGCCACCAGATCATGCTTTTAGCAGAATCCTATACTATTTCAGCAGCATAATAAGGTTACATAGAAAGAACCATATACCTTCGAGTGCCTTAGCACTCCCAAGCCAGACGCCTCTTAGCCTTTCATTAGGCTAAGCCCTGTTCCTGCCGGCCTACCGGCGTGCGGTAGTCTCCTCCCTGAACCAAGAACTAACTTGGCTCTGATAATTTGAGACAGTTTACTACTATACCCAGTTCAGATGCAGATCCTTTTCAAATTAAGAAAGGGAATATAGGTCAACAAAAATCTGAACCTATAAAAAAGACAGAAAATAGTCTGCCTAAACCTGAGTCAGTTAAAGTCTACTCAGAAGAAGCTAAGACTCTATTAGAGTTTTACTTAAGGGTTAATAATAAACCTAAGGGTCCAAAGAAAGGAGTAAATCAACTCCGTGAGTGGACATTTTATCCTGAATCAGGATGGAAACTGGACAGGCAGCCTTCTCTGTCAGTCCATTATTGGAAGTCCAAAATTATGGACTATCCGATAGAAGAAGAACAAAGATATTACCCTTCTTCTAATGAAGAAGAGGAAGAAGTAACTTATTCTTCTAATGAAGAAGAAAGTGATGTAGATTATAGCTCTACATCAGATGGTTCATATGGTTAATATGTTGACCAACAACCATAGAGCCATAGTCTCGGTAAATCAACTGAGGCAAGAAATTAAAGAATTAAAAACAGAAATTAATCTGTTAGAATCTAAAAGAGACATAGTGCCTAACATGAAAAGGCAAAGAATAACTCCTTATGTCTCTCAAGGCTATAATCAAGCCATACAGCAAGCTAAAATTAAGTTAGCTTGTAAAGAAGATTATTTAAGCTTTCTTATAAAGCAGGCTAAAATACTTAGCACCTTAGGAAAGCTTGAAGATCCTTTAATAATTAAAAGGATTAAGGATTTAAGGAAACAGATAGGAAATAACCTATCAACCAGGTCTAGGGAAAATCATTTTATTTCCTTACCTTATGATGAATCCTTTAATGAAAAGGATATCCCTCCTAAGGCTAGACCTACATAGAAATATCTTGATCTGTGTAAAACCGAAATAGATAAACTCCTGAATGAAGGGTTGATTAGGGAATCCCAATCACCTTGGAGTTCCGAAACATACTATGTGCAAGCTAGAGGTAAACCAAAATTGGTTATAAATTATAAATCTCTAAATAAAGCTTTAGGATGGAAACTATGTCCATCTTTTAATCAGAAAGAATGCTTAGATAAGTTGAGTGAATCATTCATCTTTTCTAAGTTCAAACTAAGCTTAGCATGGAATGTCATATCTTTTGGCATTGGAAATGCACTCTCTGAAATTCAGAGAATACAGAATGAGATTTATAATCCATTCTTTCATATGGTAATCATTAATAATGAATTAACCATCGCCGCTGATGCAATGAATTTGCTCCAACCTTTAGTTAGGATTTTGGACCACTTCATCAGCCTAGGGAAAATTATCCCATTTGTAGCCACTTTACCAAATCCAGATTGGATTAAGATTTTTCATATATTCACTGCTTTTATTTTCAGTAAAATCTTAAAACAATTGGATCTAATTTATGGTAAAGAATTCTTTTTGCAGAATACCTCTGACATGTGCAAGGTCACTCAGAGTAAGTATTCACACACAGAAAGAGGAATACTTTCAATAATGAAAGTTATATCCTTCTTTCGAAATGATTTGTTATCCCTCAAGATTATGTTGGGAATTAACTGCAAGGCAGTAAAACAAATCATTGAAGCCTCACAGAAAGTATCTGTTGGATGGCAAGCACAATTAAGTGTTTTTGATTTTCAGATTAAATATCTGACTGTAGAAGAAATTATGCTTCTTCACCCCTTGTTTCATGAATTCTTGCAGGAATGATCCCAAGGCGAGACTACCATGAACAAGGCAGAAAATCATCTGCCCGAAATATCAGGGGACACAGTGCAAATATAGCACTTCCCAAAAATACTGGGAATACATGGCCCCATTATGGTCATTATGGCAGGGGACGCAGTGCTTATGCACTTCCCATATATGGCAGGGGACGCAGTGCTTATGCACTTCCCACTCAAGCTGCTCCACAGTTAACTGCGGGTAATTTCCCACCAATGGAACCCAGCAGTTCGAAACTGGTGGACTTGGCAACCTTTCTCAATAAGGAAAAACAGAAGGTTGACCATGAACAGCACACTAGTGCTGGGCAAGGAACTTCCTTGCAACCAACTTCATCGTCGAGCCCAACGATGAAGGAAGTACTACAGGAGAATCTCCTGGACAGTACTTACTCGGAGAAGAAATCCGAGGAGGTTATTATGTACCTGGATCACAGTGAAGTTGCTCATCTGAGTGATCCATGGTTCATACGTCAAAAATACTTTGACGAACGGGGTTACCCTTCAATGGAGGGGAAAAACAGAGTAGTAATGGAGGCACTCCTGCTCCATACTAAATCTGTAGAAACCCAGCATAACTTCCAAAATGGAAGTATCAGGAGTGGAATTATTAATTTTAGCAAATGCTATATTTTGAAGGTGATCAGACCAAATGAATGGGGACTTGAACCAAATCAGGCCAAGCAGATCACAACCAACGGACAAGTCTATCTAGTGAATTACTGGGACTATGTTCAAGCCTTCACCAACATTTTCTATTATGAAAATCCCAAGAAGAAGCATTCTTGGTTTATACAGGTGGAGCCGAAAATATTGCAGAAGCCACTGCCAGGATGGTTTCACAAATGGTGGACCAAGTTTGGGCCAGAAATTAATATGCTGCCCTCACCAATACTTCAACATTTTGAAGAATGGGTGGATAATCATCCCACCATCAATATGCTCACAGATGAATACATCTCTACAGAGCTATGTCCGATGATGTTCGTAATCCAGAACAAGATCCCATGGATATTCAAGTGGATCATATCGGCAGAAATGGACCAGGAGGTAAATATCCCTGTCCTCAAGAGAAACTATCTCTACAAATGGTGGCGAGGTATGCCTCGAGAAAAATAAGATGATATCATTTCCATCATTAAATCTGATTTAGCTACCTTCAAGAAGGACCGTTCTGAAATTCGGCAGTCTGAAGGTTCTACTGACAATTATTTTGCCAGTCTTAAAGCTAAACTCTCCAGGAAATATCCACAATGCAGTCCTGAAGAGATTATGTCCAAATGCCTGGACCAGCTCAAGAAACAGTTCTGTTCTACATTTGAAGCAGAACATCTGACAGACTCCATCAAGAGTACTGCATCGAAGAAGACAGTGTCAATCAAGGATGCTGCCTCACAGAGTTCATCTAACTCTTTACCTGATGATGTTAATATGTTCAAGTGTCTTGCAGGAGAAGCTCAAGATCCCTATGCAGAGGATACTCTCTCTCCTGAGAAAGAAGAAGAACAGTCTACTTCTATGCATAATCAAATGCATAAGATGAGTAGAGCTGAAGCTACAGAACACATGTGGCAAAGCAACTTAGAAATACATCCAAGAAAGGGTGCAATCAAGACCCAACATCAAGCAATCCTTGATGATCCCAGGTTCAAGCCGGTGAAGCTACACCAAACCAAGGGAAAAGAACCTGCCTCTGACTAAGCAGAGGAAGATGATTGTTCTATGACCGGGAGAATCTACTTTCGGCAGAAGAACCAAGCCTTGTGTCTTCACCAAGCAATGCTTTCGGTGGAAGAAATGACTTCTCACCAAGCACAAGGACAAGTCCAGAGAAGATGCTCTGAACAAAGCTGGATTAAATCAGACCAGCAGTGCTCGCCCGTGAAGCCAGCACATGGAAGGACGTCCTCCATCCAGCAGGAGGAATCGCCTTTGCAGAGTGGCTCAGCCTGAGGCCACTTTCTATCACATCACCGCTTTCCTTCAGGCGGAAGGAATCCCTCCGATCGAGGAAAGATGCTTTCTTAGGCAGCAAGAAATAGCTTTTGGTAGGAAAGATGCTTTCTTGGCAGCGAAGGAATCCACTTTCGGCGGAAAGCGACACAGATCAACGTCACGTCACTCTGACGGATGGCATCTCCACCAGCAGAGGACAAGAAAAGGACGTACGGAAGAATCTACTTTCGGCGGACCAAGGACACTGTGCAATAAAGCACTTTTGTAAAGCAGTACTGTTTACTGCTTGCTTTTGCCTTTGAGTCCTTTCGGTCTTTCTTTTCCTTTTCTTTATATCGTGTCATTCTTTATTGTTTTGTCTGTCGTCCACGTGAGGAGACAGTCTGACCCCGGACTCCAAAATGAATTGGAATCCAATGTAACTCGAGGTCTATTTAAGGCAACGACTACTCGCATTTGGGTAGGAGGAACCTTAGACAGTCCCTTGAAGTAATAAGAAAATCTCTTTTGCTTCCGTCTCGGTTCTTTGCTTCTTGCCTCTCTCCTTCCTTTGCCCCGCTTCTGCTCAGAGGGACTCGCGCCCCCTCAAGTTGGTATCAGAGCCAAGTTAGTTCTTGGTTCAGGGAGGAGACTACCGCACGCCGGTAGGCCGGCAGGAACAGGGCTTAGCCTAATGAGAGGCTAAGAGGCGTCTGGCTTGGGAGTGCTAAGGCACTCGAAGGTATATGGTTCTTTCTATGTAACCTTATTATGCTGCTGAAATAGTATAGGATTCTGCTAAAAGCATGATCTGGTGGCTATGGTCTATCTAGTTTTGAGCTTATGAATCTCCACTATCTGTTATGATGTCCAGGCATGATCTTATATGGTAGTTTAATATTCCATGTCTAAAAGCATCTTGTGATAATAGTTTATCTATCATTGAACGGTATGAACACACCTTCCCTGAATCCGTCATAAGGATGATTTCAAGTATACGACACTTTCTCTCCCGGGGATAATGTACTTGGATGGGTTGAGGCCGAGAGCGGGAGGGTGAGGAAGTCCGATTGAAGTACCCGTTGGTAAGTCTGCATGGAGGCGGCAGTGAGGGGAAGAGAGGACGATGAAGCCTAAGTCCCCGTAGTGATCCTCCCCTGTATGGTACATCGCCTGGTGATCGAGGACCGTCGGGTTGGTCATCCATAAGATGGCAGGTTGAAGGGTTGTATTTTTCAATGCTAAAATAAAAGATTATCATATTATGCTTCTAAGTTCCATAGAGTTAAACTATCATATCCTGAGCATGCATTTATATCATATATCTGTATAGTAAGATTCAGTGTTCAAATATAGACTAGAAGATAGCTCCTATATCATACTGCTTTTGTTCAGAATCTTACACTATTGGTAGATCAGTTAGCATATACATATCTGTTGATAAGGTTAATAGAAAGGAAGCTATACTTTCATTGTGCATGGTCAACTTAGCACTCGCCAAAGAGCCAGCTCTGCCTGCACCTATGGAGATTGTCTCCGCATGCCCTGAGTTCCGCCATATGGAAAAATATTCCATAGTTTTGGAGGAAGACTCCAAAGGCGTAATCTCCACCCATAATAATAGTATTATGGACAACTTCTTTTGTTCTTTAATTTTAGAACAATGAGTCTAATAGACCGAGAAAGGAATCTCCAAGCTGGAAGTTCCTTAAGACAAATCCTACATAAGGATTATATGTCTGAGGAAAATGCACTCCTCCAAAAATGGTATAGAAACCATTTCAATAATACTGAGAACGAGAAAATTAAATCTCAGTATTTTCAAGACTTAAAAACCACAGGAGAAATAATAGGTTTCTTTCTTTGGTTTAGAAAATGTCATAAAAATATTAATGACTTTAAAAGTCTTGAAGAATTTCTAATGAAAGAAAAGCTTGTGAAAAATTTCACAACTGACCATGACAAATTAGTTATGGCACATAAGATGATAAGAGCTATTAAGTCTCAACAAGTCTTAGAAAATTCTAGGACTAACCCTGATAAATTAATTAGGGAAAAAACAACGTCTGTTAGGAAAGACAGTGTACCGAAACCTATAGTAAAATCTATAGAGTCCACTGCTTTACCTCAGCAGGATGTTTATTCCTCTCTCATTAAAGAGAAGGAAAAAGAAATAGAACAACTTAAAGTTGAAATAGGTCAACTTAAGGTTGCTTCTGGTCTTCAGAACTCAATAAGTTCTGAGAAAGATCCCCTAGATAATGAATCTAGGTCCTTGCCAGATCTAATAGATCTGTCAGACTTGCCTGACTGGAATACTAGTAAACTAGATCAAGCTCAAGAGCAGATTGATAATTTGAGACAGTTTACTACTATACCCAGTTCAGATGCAGATCCTTTTCAAATTAAGAAAGGGAATATAGGTCAACAAAAATCTGAATCTATAAAAAAGACAGAAAATAGTCTGCCTAAACCTGAGTCAGTTAAAGTCTACTCAGAAGAAGCTAAGACTCTATTAGAGTTTTACTTAAGGGTTAATAATAAACCTAAGGGTCCAAAGAAAGGAGTAAATCAACTCCGTGAGTGGACATTTTATCCTGAATCAGGATGGAAACTGGACAGGCAGCCTTCTCTGTCAGTCCATTATTGGAAGTCTAAAATTAGGGACTATCCGATAGAAGATTCTTCTTCAAATGAAGAAGAAGAAGAACAAAGATATTACCCTTCTTCTAATGAAGAAGAGGAAGAAGTAACTTATTCTTCTAATGAAGAAGAAAGTGATGTAGATTATAGCTCTACATCAGATGGTTCATATGGTTAATATGTTGATCAATAACCATAGAGCCATTGTCTCGGTAAATCAACTGAGGCATGAAATTAAAGAATTAAAAACAGAAATAAATCTGTTAAGGTCTCAAAAAGAAGACCAAACAATTAAAGAAAATCCAGACATCACATCTTATATCTTAAATCAAATAAGATATAATAGATGGACTACAATAATTAATATTGTAGTAAAAGACGAATTAGTCTTACAGAATATTACTGCATTAATTGATAGTGGTGCAGATTTAAACTGTATTCAAGAAGGTATAATTCCTACAACCTTCTTTGAGAAAACAATGCAGAATTTAACTGCAGCAGACGGATTTAAGCTTGAAATCAATTATAAGATACCACAAGCTTACGTCTGCAATGCTGAAGTCTGCATACAGACTTCATTTATTCTAGTCAAAAATTTGACTCAGACAATCATTTTAGGAATACCCTTCCTAAATGAATTAATGCCTATAATTAAGATAGATAATGATGGTATCTATTCAAATAGGCATGGAAAAAGAGTTTATTTCTCTTTTATAAAACAACCTCAAAATAAGGTTGGTCAGGTTAGAAATCTTCTAGCCCAAAAGGAAAAACAATTAATTTTCCTTCAAAAGGAAGCAACAATGTTGCAACTAGAAAAAAGACTACAGGATCCTTATATTAAAATAAAAATTAAGGATCTTCGAGACCAGCTCACAGATCATATCTGTAGTGAATTACCACACCAATTCTGGTCCAGAAAGAAACATATTGTTTCTTTGCCTTATGAAGATTCCTTTAATGAAAAGGACATACCTACCAAAGCTAGACCTACACAAATGAATAGGAATTTCCTTGTTTTGTGTAAAACAGAAATACAAACACTCCTGAATAGAGGGTTGATTAGGAAATCCCAATCCCCATGGAGTTGTACAGCATTCTACGTTAATAAAAACGCAGAAAAAGAAAGAGGAAAACCAAGATTGGTTATTAATTACAAACCTCTAAATAGGGTTTTAAAATGGATAAGATATCCATTACCCAACAAAAAGAATCTCTTAGATAGATTAGGAGAATCACTAATCTTTTCTAAGTTTGACCTGAAATCAGGATATTGGCAGATTCAAATAGAGGAATCTGATCGATATAAGACTGCATTCACCACACCATTCGGACATTACGAATGGAATGTCATGCCATTTGGCCTGAAGAATGCACCCTCTGAATTTTAGAGCATTATGAATGAAATCTTTAATCCATTTGATTTCATTATAGTCTATATAGACGACATTTTGGTGTTTTCTAAATCAGTAGAACAACACTTCAAGGATTTAAAAACCTTTGAAATGGTAGCCATAAAAAATGGCTTAGCAGTATCGGCTACAAAAATGGATCTATTCCAAACCCAAATAAGATTTTTGGGTCATTATATAAGCTTCGGAAAAATAGTTCCCATAGAAAGAAGCATTGAGTTTGCATCCAAATTTCCGGATGAAATATTGGACACTAAACAACTCCAAAGATTTTTGGAAAGTTTAAATTATGTGTCTAATTACTATAAGGACTTAGCACAAGATACTGCTGTCCTTTATGAAAGGTTAAATAAAAACCCTCCTCCATGGAATGAAATTCATACCAGGAAAGTTAGACTAATTAAGTCTAAGGTAAAGAATTTACCTTGTTTAACTTTACCAAATCCTAATTGGTTTAAGATTGTTGAGACTGATGCATCTGACATTGGTTATGGAGGAATCTTAAAACAAAAGGATCCAAATGTTGGTAAAGAAATCTTAGTAAGGTATGTTTCTGCTAAGTGGAATCCTACTCAGAGACAGTACCCAACAATCAAAAAAGAAATGTGTGCAATCGTAAAAACCATTTCTAAATTTCAAGATGATCTCTTAAACAAACGATTTTTGTTAAGAGTTGATTGCACGGGAGTAAAACAAATTATTGAACAAGATGTGAAAAATCTTGTATCAAAGCAAATATTTGCATCATGGCAAGCACAATTAAGTGTCTTTGATTTTCAAATTGAATTTCTTAAATCTGAAGAAAATTCTCTTCCTGATTTCCTCACCAGAGAATTTCTGCAAGGATGATAAAACAAGAATGCTTGTATAAAGGAAAACAAATTGAATTTCCTTTTAAGGTTGTAAAACTTAATGAAAAGATGAAATTATCACAACCAAACTTTGAATTCCAAAGTCTACAAGAAATTCTTCATGCAGGAACAGCCAACAATGCTAGCTGCAGTCAACCACAGCACCACGCTCTGGTAAGAAAGGGAAAATACCCCGAGGTAAATTGCTTGCCTGATTATGCATAATAATAGATGCTATAGAGTATTATAAATATTATAATACTGGATTTGAAAATAGTCCTCCCTAACTTGTCTGCTATGCAGGAACAAGATCAGGACAGAAAATTTTATCTGCTTGATAAATCAGGGGACGCAGTGCTAATAGCACTTCCCACTTGTTATGATAGGGGACGCAGTGCTGATGCACTTCCCGAAATAATGGGAATTATCCCCAAGGGACGCAGTGAGGAAGCACTTCTCATAATATGAGACGCAGTGCTGATGCACTTCCCGAAATACTGGGAATAATCCTACGGGACGCAGTGAGGAACACTTCCCACATTTGGCATTCTGTTTGGAAGAATAGCCTTGATAGCAAATTGCTACATTGCAATTAATAAGTTGCAACCAACTTTGTTCTTAGCCAGGAACAAAGGGAGTATTATTACTCGTTCTCAAAGAAGTATTCTGGGAGGTGATTGAACCAATATCATGATGAAGGCTATCTGAATGATAGAAGGTTCATAGAGTTAAAAGTAAATTAACTCCTTGGCAACAGATTGGTAATAGCCAATTCTGGTTAAAAGAAGCTAATAAGCTCTATAGCTATAAAAGACGTTAATAAGCGCTATAGCTACTTTTCATCAAGTCTTGCAGACGAAGGAATCGCTTCTGATCGAGACAAACCCAGAGAAGATGTTCTGAACAAAGCTGGATTAAATCAGACCAGCAGTGCTCGCCCGTGAAGCCAGCACATAGAAGGACGTCCTCCATCCAGCAGGAGGAATCGCCTTTGCAGAGTGGCTCAGCCCGAGGCCACTTTCTATCACATCGGTGCTTTCCTTCAGGCGGAAGGAATCCCTCCACCCAAGGAAAGATGCTTTCTTAGCCAGCAAGAAATAGCTTTTGGCAGGAAAGATGCTTTCTTGGCAGCGAAGGAATCCACTTTCGGCGGAAAGCAACACAGACCAATGTCACGTCACTCTGACGGATGGCATCTCCACCAGCAGAGGACAAGAAAAAGACGTACGGAAGAATCTACTTTCGGCGGACCAAGGACACTGTGCAATAAAGCACTTTTGTAAAGCAGTACTGTTTACTGCTTGCTTTTGCCTTTGAGTCCTTTCGGTCTTTCTTTTCCTTTTCTTTATGTCGTGTCATTCTTTATTGTTTTGTCTGTCGTCCACGTGAGGAGACAGTCTGACCCCGGACTCCAAAATGAATTGGAATCCATTGTAACCCGAGGTCTATTTAAGGCAACGACTACTCGCATTTGGGTAGGAGGAACCTTAGACAGCCCCTTGAAGTAATAAGAAAATCTCTTTTGCTTCCGTCTCGGTTCTTTGCTTCTTGCCTCTCTCCTTCCTTTCCCCCGCTTCCGCTCAGAGGGACTCGCGCCCCCTCAAGTTGGTATCAGAGAGGAATAAACGTCCTGCTGAGGTAAAGCAGTGGACTCTATAGATTTTACTATAGGTTTCGGTACACTGTCTTTCCTAACAGACGTTGTTTTTTCCCTAATTAATTTATCAGGGTTAGTCCTAGAATTTTCTAAGACTTGTTGAGACTTAATAGCTCTTATCATCTTATGTGCCATAACTAATTTGTCATGGTCAGTTGTGAAATTTTTCACAAGCTTTTCTTTTATTAGAAATTCTTCAAGACTTTTAAAGTCATTAATATTTTTATGACATTTTTTAAACCAAAGAAAGAAACCTATTATTTCTCCTGTGGTTTTTAAGTCTTGAAAATACTGAGATTTAATTTTCTCGTTCTCAGTATTATTGAAATGGTTTCTATACCATTTTCGGAGGAGTGCATTTTCCTCAGACATATATAATCCTTATGTAGGATTTGTCTTAAGGAACTTCCAGCTTGGAGATTCCTTTCTCGGTCTATTAGACTCATTGTTCTAAAATTAAAGAACAAAAGAAGTTGGTCAATAATACTATTATTATGGGTGGAGATTACGCCTTTGGAGTCTTCCTCCAAAACTATGGAATATTTTTCCATATGGCGGAACTCAGGGCATGCGGAGACAATCTCCATAGGTGCAGGCAGAGCTGGCTCTTTGGCGAGTGCTAAGTTGACCATGCACAATGAAAGTATAGCTTCCTTTCTATTAACCTTATCAACAGATATGTATATGCTAACTGATCTACAAATAGTGTAAGATTCTGAACAAACTTGAGGGGGCGCGAGTCCCTCTGAGCGGAAGCGGGGGAAAGGAAGGAGAGAGGCCCTTGCCTCAAGGGGCTGTCTAAGGTTCCTCCTACCCAAATGCGAGTAGTCGTTGCCTTAAATAGACCTCGAGTTACATTGGATTCCAATTCATTTTGGAGTCCGGGGTCAGACTGTCTCCTCACGTGGACGACAGACAAAACAATAAAGAATGACACGACATAAAGAAAAGGAAAAGAAAGACCGAAAGGACTCAAAGGCAAAAGCAAGCAGTAAACAGTACTGCTTTACAAAAGTGCTTTATTGCACAGTGTCCTTGGTCCGCCGAAAGTAGATTCTTCCGTACGTCCTTTTCTTGTCCTCTGCTGGTGGAGATGCCATCCGTCAGAGTGACGTGACATTGATCTGTGTTGCTTTCCGCCGAAAGTGGATTCCTTCGCTGCCAAGAAAGCATCTTTCCTGCCAAAAGCTATTTCTTGCTGGCTAAGAAAGCATCTTTCCTCGATCGGAGGGATTCCTTCCGCCTGAAGGAAAGCGGTGATGTGATAGAAAGTGGCCTCGGGCTGAGCCACTCTGCAAAGGCGATTCCTCCTGCTGGATGGAGGACGTCCTTCCATGTGCTGGCTTCACGGGCGAGCACTGCTGGTCTGATTTAATCCAGCTTTGTTCAGAGCATCTTCTCTGGACTTGTCCTTGTGCTTGGTGAGAAGTCATTTCTTCCACCGAAAACATTGCTTGGTGAAGACACAAGGCTTGGTTCTTCTGCCAAAAGTAGATTCTCCCGGTCATAGAACAATCATCTTCCTCTGCTTAGTCAGAGGCAGGTTCTTTTCCCTTGGTTTGGTGTAGCTTCACCGGCTTGAACCTGGGATCATCAAGGATTGCTTGATGTTGGGTCTTGATTGCACCCTTTCTTGGATGTATTTCCAAGATGCTTTGCCACATGTGTTCTGTAGCTTCAGCTCTACTCATCTTATGCATTTGATTATGCATAGAAGTAGACTGTTCTTCTTCTTTCTCAGGAGAGAGAGTATCCTCTGCATAGGGATCTTGAGCTTCTCCTGCAAGACACCTGAACATATTAACATCATCAGGTAAAGAGTTAGATGAACTCTGTGAGGCAGCATCCTTGATTGACACTGTCTTCTTCGATGCAGTACTCTTGATGGAGTCTGTCAGATGTTCTGCTTCAAATGTAGAACAGAACTGCTTCTTGAGCTGGTCCAGGCATTTGGACATAATCTCTTCAGGACTGCATTGTGGATATTTCCTGGAGAGTTTAGCTTTAAGACTGGCAAAATAATTGTCAGTAGAACCTTCAGACTGCTGAATTTCAGAACGGTCCTTCTTGAAGGTAGCTAAATCAGATTTAATGGTGGAAATGATATCATCATATTTTTCTCGAGGCGTACCTCGCCACCATTTGTAGAGATATTTTCTCTTGAGGACAGGGATATTTACCTCCTGGTCCATTTCTGCCGATATGATCCACTTGAATATCCATGGGATCTTGTTCTGGATTACGAACATCATCGGACATAGCTCTGTAGAGATGTATTCATCTGTGAGCTTATTGATGGTGGGATGATTATCCACCCATTCTTCAAAATGTTGAAGTACTGGTGAGGGCAGCATATTAATTTCTGGCCCAAACTTGGTCCACCATTTGTGAAACCATCCTGGCAGTGGCTTCTGCAATATTTCCGACTCCACCTGTATAAACCAAGAATGCTTCTTCTTGGGATTTTCATAATAGAAAATGTTGGTGAAGGCTTGAACATAGTCCCAGTAATTCACTAGATAGACTTGTCCGTTGGTTGTGATCTGCTTGGCCTGATTTGGGTCAAGTCCCCATTCATTTGGTCTGATCACCTTCAAAATATAGCATTTGCTAAAATTAATAATTCCACTCCTGATACTTCCATTTTGGAAGTTATGCTGGGTTTCTACAGATTTAGTATGAAGCAGGAGTGCCTCCATTACTACTCTGTTTTTCCCCTCCATTGAAGGGTAACCCCGTTCGTCAAAGTATTTTTGACGTATGAACCATGGATCACTCAGATGAGCAACTTCACTGTGATCCAGGTACATAATAACCTCCTCGGATTTCTTCTCCGAGTAAGTACTGTCCAGGAGATTCTCCTGTAGTACTTCCTTCATCGTTGGGCTCGACGATGAAGTTGGTTGCAAGGAAGTTCCTTGCCCATCACTAGTGTGCTGTTCATGGTCAACCTTCTGTTTTCCCTTATTGAGAAAGGTTGCCAAGTCCACCAGTTTCGAACTGCTGGGTTCCATTGGTGGGAAATTACCCGCAGTTAACTGTGGAGCAGCTTGAGTGGGAAGTGCATAAGCACTGCGTCCCCTGCCATATATGGGAAGTGCATAAGCACTGCGTCCCCTGCCATAATGACCATAATGGGGCCATGTATTCCCAGTATTTTCGGGAAGTGCTATATTTGCACTGCGTCCCCTGATATTATGGGCAGATGATTTTCTGCCTTGTTCATGGTAGTCTCGCCTTGGGATCATTCCTGCAAGAATTCATGAAACAAGGGGTGAAGAAGCATAATTTCTTCTACAGTCAGATATTTAATCTGAAAATCAAAAACACTTAATTGTGCTTGCCATCCAATAGATACTTTCTGTGAGGCTTCAATGATTTGTTTTACTGCCTTGCAGTTAATTCCCAACATAATCTTGAGGGATAACAAATCATTTCGAAAGAAGGATATAACTTTCATTATTGAAAGTATTCCTCTTTCTGTGTGTGAATACTTACTCTGAGTGACCCTGCACATGTCAAAGGTATTCTGCAAAAAGAATTCTTTACCATAAATTAGATCCAATTGTTTTAAGATTTTACTGAAAATAAAAGCAGTGAATATATGAAAAATCTTAATCCAATCTGGATTTGGTAAAGTGGCTACAAATGGGATAATTTTCCCTAGGCTGATGAAGTGGTCCAAAATCCTAACTAAAGGTTGGAGCAAATTCATTGCATCAGCGGCGATGGTTAATTCATTATTAATGATTACCATATGAAAGAATGGATTATAAATCTCATTCTATATTCTCTGAATTTCAGAGAGTGCATTTCCAATGCCAAAAGATATGACATTCCATTCGTATTGTTCGAATGGTGTGGTAAATGCTAAGCTTAGTTTGAACTTAGAAAAGATGAATGATTCACTCAACTTATCTAAGCATTCTTTCTGATTAAAAGATGGACATAGTTTCCATCCTAAAGCTTTATTTAGAGGTTTATAGTTTATAACCAATTTTGGTTTACCTCTAGCTTGTACTATGTTATTTTTAACATAGTATGCTTCAGAACTCCATGGTGATTGGGATTCCCTAATCAACCCTTCATTCAGGAGTTTATCTATTTTAGTTTTACACAGATCAAGATATTTCTGTGTAGGTCTAGCCTTAGGAGGTATATCCTTTTCATTAAAGGATTCATCATAAGGTAAGGAAATAAAATGATTTTCCCTAGACCTGGTTGATAGGTTATTTCCTATCTGTTTCCTTAAATCCTTAATCCTTTTAATTATTAAAGGATCTTCAAGCTTTTCTAAGGTGCTAATTATTTTAGCCTGCTTTATAAGAAAGCTTAAATAATCTTCTTTACAAGCTAACTTAATTTTAGCTTGGTGTATGGCTTGATTATAGCCCTGAGAGACATAAGGAGTTATTCTTTGCCTTTTCATGTTAGGCACTATGTCTCTTTTAGATTCTAACAGATTAATTTCTGTTTTTAATTTTTCAATTTCATGCCTCAGTTGATTTACCGAGACAATGGCTCTATGGTTATTGGTCAACATATTAACCATATGAACCATTTGATGTAGAGCTATAATCTACATCACTTTCTTCTTCATTAGAAGAATAATTTACTTCTTCCTCTTCTTCATTCGAAGAAGGGTAGATTTTCTGTTCATCTTCTTCTTTATGGGAAGAAGGATAATTTCTTTGCTCTTCTTCTTCTTTATTTGAAGAAGAGGGATAGATCCTTTTCAGTTTTATTAACTGATATTCCCTTTTCTTGGATTTCCAATAGTGGACTGACAAGGAAGCTTGCCTGTCAGTATTTGATTCTATATTAGAATCCAAGATTATACTTAGGAGTTGAATTACTCCTCTGTTTCTAGGTTTAAGGTTATTCCTAAACCTATAGAACATACGATGAGTTCTAATATTTTCTAAGTTATTAGATTTTATTAACTCAGTTCCAGACACAATGTTTTCTTGTTCTGGTTTTAGGTGTTCAACCATTTGATCCACCTCAGATCTATTATCTGTAATACGTTCAGTAATTTCTTGACCTATTAATTCATAGATATTACTAGGAATATCTATCCTGAATGCAGGATGATGATCTTCCCCATATATTAAAGGATGATCTCTTGCATATATCTTTTTTATTAAAAAAGAAGTAAGCTCTAATTTAGCTTTCTGTTCTCTGAAGAACTTTGGAGACCAAGGAACATAACATATTATGTCCTTCTCAATTTCTTGAAGACACTGAATGTAATAATCTAATTCAGTTACTCCAAGGGTCTTAAAATACCAATTCTGAAAGATTTTATTATCTTCAGATTTACCACTCTCATTTAGAGCATATTTATTTATACGTCCTATTTGGATGTATATTTGCTGGTCTATTAGACTCAGTCTTTTAAAATATGATAAAAATACTTCCATAATTTCATTATTATGGTTTGAGCCAGTGGGAGGGGAGACATTCTCCAAATTCATGGAACTACTGTCCATGACCACTGCAGAACTAGGGCAACTGGAGATTACCTCCATAGGTTCAGGCAGAGCTGGCTGTTTGGGCAAGTGCTAAGTTGACCATGCACAGTGAAAGTATAGCTTTCTTCCTATTAACCTTATCAACAGATATGTATATGCTAACTGATCAACAAATAGTGTGTGATTCTGAACAAAAGCAGTATGATATGGGAGCTATCTTCTAGTCTATATTTGAGCACTGAATCTTACTATACAGATATATGATATAAATGTATGCTCAGGATATGATAGTTTAACTCTATGGAACTTAGAAGCATAATATGATAATCTTTTATTCTAGCATTGAAAAATACAACCCTTCAACCTGCCATCTTATGGATGACCAACCCGACGGTCCTCGATCACCAGGCGATGTACCATACAGGGGAGGATCACTGCGGGGACTTAGGCTTCATCGTCCTCTCTTCTCCTCACTGCCGCCTCCATGCGGACTTACCAACGGGTACTTCAATCGGACTTCCTCACCCTCCCGCTCTCGGCCTCAACCCGTCCAAGTACATTATCCCCGTGAGAGAAAGTGTCGTATACTTGAAATCATCCTTATGACGGATTCAGGGAAGGTGTGTTCATACCGTTCAATGATAGATAAACTATTATCACAAGATGCTTTTAGACATGGAATATTAAACCACCATATAAGATCATGCCTGGACATCATAACAGATAGTGGAGATTCATAAGCTCAAAACTAGATAGACCATAGCCACCAGATCATGCTTTTAGCAGAATCCTATACTATTTCAGCAGCATAATAAGGTTACATAGAAAGAACCATATACCTTCGAGTGCCTTAGCACTCCCAAGCCAGACGCCTCTTAGCCTCTCATTAGGCTAAGCCCTGTTCCTGCCGGCCTACCGGCGTGAGGTAGTCTCCTCCCTGAACCAAGAACTAACTTGGCTCTGATACCAACTTGAGGGGGCGCGAGTCCCTCTGAGCGGAAGCGGGGGAAAGGAAGGAGAGAGGCAAGAAGCAAAGAACCGAGACGGAAGCAAAAGAGATTTTCTTATTACTTCAAGGGGCTGTCTAAGGTTCCTCCTACCCAAATGCGAGTAGTCGTTGCCTTAAATAGACCTCGAGTTACATTGGATTCCAATTCATTTTGGAGTCCGGGGTCAGGCTGTCTCCTCACGTGGACGACAGACAAAACAATAAAGAATGACACGACATAAAGAAAAGGAAAAGAAAGACCGAAAGGACTCAAAGGCAAAAGCAAGCAGTAAACAGTACTGCTTTACAAAAGTGCTTTATTGCACAGTGTCCTTGGTCCGCCGAAAGTAGATTCTTCCGTACGTCCTTTTCTTGTCCTCTGCTGGTGGAGATGCCATCCGTCAGAGTGACGTGACATTGATCTGTGTTGCTTTCCGCCGAAAGTGGATTCCTTCGCTGCCAAGAAAGCATCTTTCCTGCCAAAAGCTATTTCTTGCTGGCTAAGAAAGCATCTTTCCTCGATCGGAGGGATTCCTTCCGCCTGAAGGAAAGCGGTGATGTGATAGAAAGTGGCCTCGGGCTGAGCCACTCTGCAAAGACGATTCCTCCTGCTGGATGGAGGACGTCCTTCCATGTGCTGGCTTCACGGGCGAGCACTGCTGGTCTGATTTAATCCAGCTTTGTTCAGAGCATCTTCTCTGGACTTGTCCTTGTGCTTGGTGAGAAGTCATTTCTTCCACCGAAAACATTGCTTGGTGAAGACACAAGGCTTGGTTCTTCTGCCAAAAGTAGATTCTCCTGGTCATAGAACAATCATCTTCCTCTGCTTAGTCAGAGGCAGGTTCTTTTCCCTTGGTTTGGTGTAGCTTCACCGGCTTGAACCTGGGATCATCAAGGATTGCTTGATGTTGGGTCTTGATTGCACCCTTTCTTGGATGTATTTCCAAGATGCTTTGCCACATGTGTTCTGTAGCTTCAGCTCTACTCATCTTATGCATTTGATTATGCATAGAAGTAGACTGTTCTTCTTCTTTCTCAGGAGAGAGAGTATCCTCTGCATAGGGATCTTGAGCTTCTCCTGCAAGACACCTGAACATATTAACATCATCAGGTAAAGAGTTAGATGAACTCTGTGAGGCAGCATCCTTGATTGACACTGTCTTCTTCGATGCAGTACTCTTGATGGAGTCTGTCAGATGTTCTGCTTCAAATGTAGAACAGAACTGCTTCTTGAGCTGGTCCAGGCATTTGGACATAATCTCTTCAGGACTGCATTGTGGATATTTTCTGGAGAGTTTAGCTTTAAGACTGGCAAAATAATTGTCAGTAGAACCTTCAGACTGCTGAATTTCAGAACGGTCCTTCTTGAAGGTAGCTAAATCAGATTTAATGGTGGAAATGATATCATCATATTTTTCTCGAGGCGTACCTCGCCACCATTTGTAGAGATATTTTCTCTTGAGGACAGGGATATTTACCTCCTGGTCCATTTCTGCCGATATGATCCACTTGAATATCCATGGGATCTTGTTCTGGATTACGAACATCATCGAACATAGCTCTGTAGAGATGTATTCATCTGTGAGCTTATTGATGGTGGGATGATTATCCACCCATTCTTCAAAATGTTGAAGTACTGGTGAGGGCAGCATATTAATTTCTGGCCCAAACTTGGTCCACCATTTGTGAAACCATCCTGGCAGTGGCTTCTGCAATATTTCCGACTCCACCTGTATAAACCAAGAATGCTTCTTCTTGGGATTTTCATAATAGAAAATGTTGGTGAAGGCTTGAACATAGTCCCAGTAATTCACTAGATAGACTTGTCCGTTGGTTGTGATCTGCTTGGCCTGATTTGGGTCAAGTCCCCATTCATTTGGTCTGATCACCTTCAAAATATAGCATTTGCTAAAATTAATAATTCCACTCCTGATACTTCCATTTTGGAAGTTATGCTGGGTTTCTACAGATTTAGTATGGAGCAGGAGTGCCTCCATTACTACTCTGTTTTTCCCCTCCATTGAAGGGTAACCCCGTTCGTCAAAGTATTTTTGACGTATGAACCATGGATCACTCAGATGAGCAACTTCACTGTGATCCAGGTACATAATAACCTCCTCGGATTTCTTCTCCAAGTAAGTACTGTCCAGGAGATTCTCCTGTAGTACTTCCTTCATCGTTGGGCTCGACGATGAAGTTGGTTGCAAGGAAGTTCCTTGCCCAGCACTAGTGTGCTGTTCATGGTCAACCTTCTGCTTCCCTTTATTGAGAAAGGTTGCCAAGTCCACCAGTTTCGAACTGCTGGGCTCCATTGGTGGGAAATTACCCGCAGTTAACTGTGGAGCAGCTTGAGTGGGAAGTGCATAAGCACTGCATCCCCTGCCATATATGGGAAGTGCATAAGCACTGCGTCCCCTGCCATAATGACCATAATGGGGCCATGTATTCCCAGTATTTTCCGGAAGTGCTATATTTGCACTGCGTCCCCTGATATTACGGGCAGATGATTTTCTGCCTTGTTCATGGTAGTCTCGCCTTGGGATCATTCCTGCAAGAATTCATGAAACAAGGGGTGAAGAAGCATATTATCTTCTATAGTCAGATTTTCCATTTGAAAATCAAAAACACTTAATTGTGCTTGCCATCCTACAGATACTTTCTGTGAGGCTTGGATGATTTGTTTTACTGCATTGCAGTTTGTCCTAAGCACATATGGCCTGGATAACAAATCATTTTGGAAAAGGGATATAACTTTCATTATTGAAAGTATTCCTCTTTTCTCTTCAGGATACTTACTCTGAGCGGCATTCCACATTGCAGAGGTGTATCTCAATGAAACTTCTTTACCCTGAATTGGATCAAACTGTTTTAAGATTCCTTCAAAATAAATAGAGGAAGTTGAAACATGGATAATCTTATCCCAGTTTGGATTAGGTAAAGTGTTTTTAATTGGAATAATTTTTCCAAAACTGATGTAATATCCCTTAAACCTTAATGAGGTTTGGAATAAATTCATTTCATCAGATTTTATGGTGAAATTGTTATTAACAGTCACCATCTTAAAGATTTGTAAATCTTTAAAGTGTTGTTCTACTGATTTAGAAAACACTATGACTTCATTGTTATAATTAACAATAAAATGTGAGAATGGATTATAAATCTCATTCTGTATTCTCTGGAATTCAGAGACTGCATTTCCTATGCCAAAAGGTATGACATTCCATTCGTATTGTCCGAATGGTGTGGTAAATGCTGTTTTATACCGATCACATTCCTTAATTGGAATATGATAAAAAGCTAAGTCTAGCTTGAACTTAGAAAAGATGAATGATTCACTCAACTTATCTAAGCATTCTTTCTGGTTAAAAGATGGATATATTTTCCATCCTAAAGCTTTATTTAGAGGTTTATAGTTTATAACCAATTTTGGTTTACCTCTAGCTTGTACTATGTTATTTTTAACATAGTATGCTTCAGAACTCCATGGTGATTGGGATTCCCTAATCAACCCTTCATTCAGGAGTTTATCTATTTCAGTTTTACACAGATCAAGATATTTCTGTGTAGGTCTAGCCTTAGGAGGTATATCCTTTTCATTAAAGGATTCATCATAAGGTAAGGAAATAAAATGATTTTCCCTAGACCTGGTTGATAGGTTATTTCCTATCTGTTTCCTTAAATCCTTAATCCTTTTAATTATTAAAGGATCTTCAAGCTTTCCTAAGGTGCTAATTATTTTAGCCTGCTTTATAAGAAAGCTTAAATAATCTTCTTTACAAGCTAACTTAATTTTAGCTTGGTGTATGGCTTGATTATAGCCCTGAGAGACATAAGGAGTTATTCTTTGCCTTTTCATGTTAGGCACTATGTCTCTTTTAGATTCTAACAGATTAATTTCTGTTTTTAATTTTTTAATTTCATGCCTCAGTTGATTTACCGAGACAATGGCTCTATGGTTATTGGTCAACATATTAACCATATGAACCATTTGATGTAGAGCTATAATCTACATCACTTTCTTCTTCATTAGAAGAATAATTTACTTCTTCCTTCTTCTTCATTCGAAGAAGGGTAGATTTTCTGTTCATCTTCTTCTTTATGGGAAGAAGGATAATTTCTTTGCTCTTCTTCTTCTTTATTTGAAGAAGAGTCTTCTAATGGATAGTCCCTAATTTTGGACTTCCAATAATGGACTGACAGGGAAGACTGTCTATCCATTTTCCATCCTAATTTAGGATCATTTACTTTTTCATCTTCTTTATTAGAAGAAGAATATCTTTTCTTATCTTCTTCATTTGAAGAAGAGGGATAGATCCTTTTCAGTTTTATTAACTGATATTCCCTTTTCTTGGATTTCCAATAGTGGACTGACAAGGAAGCTTGCCTGTCAGTATTTGATTCTATATTAGAATCCAAGATTATACTTAGGAGTTGAATTACTCCTATGTTTCTAGGTTTAAGGTTATTCCTAAACCTATAGAACTTACGATGAGTTCTAATATTTTCTGAGTTATTAGATTTTATTAACTCAGTTCCAGACACAATGTTTTCTTGTTCTGGTTTTAGGTGTTCAACCATTTGATCCACCTCAGATCTATTATCTGTAATAGGTTCAGTAATTTCTTGACCTATTAATTCATAGATATTACTAGGAATATCTATCCTGAATGCAGGATGATGATCTTCCCCATATATTAAAGGATGATCTCTTGCATATATCTTTTTTATTAAAAAAGAAGTAAGCTCTAATTTAGCTTTCTGTTCTCTGAAGAACTTTGGAGACCAAGGAACATAACATATTATGCCCTTCTCAATTTCTTGAAGACACTGAATGTAATAATCTAATTCAGTTACTCCAAGGGTCTTAAAATACCAATTCTGAAAGATTTTATTATCTTCAGATTTACCACTCTCATTTAGAGCATATTTATTTATACGTCCTATTTGGATGTATATTTGCTGGTCTATTAGACTCAGTCTTTTAAAATATGTTAAAAATATTTCCATAATTTCATTATTATGGTTTGAGCCAGTGGGAGGGGAGACATTCTCCAAATTCATGGAACTACTGTCCATGACCACTGCAGAACTAGGGCAACTGGAGATTACCTCCATAGGTTCAGGCAGAGCTGGCTGTTTGGGCAAGTGCTAAGTTGACCATGCACAGTGAAAGTATAGCTTTCTTCCTATTAACCTTATCAACAGATATGTATATGCTAACTGATCAACAAATAGTGTGTGATTCTGAACAAAAGCAGTATGATATGGGAGCTATCTTCTAGTCTATATTTGAGCACTGAATCTTACTATACAGATATATGATATAAATGCATGCTCAGGATATGATAGTTTAACTCTATGGAACTTAGAAGCATAATATGATAATCTTTTATTCTAGCATTGAAAAATACAACCCTTCAACCTGCCATCTTATGGATGACCAACCCGACGGTCCTCGATCACCAGGCGATGTACCATACAGGGGAGGATCACTGCGGGGACTTAGGCTTCATCGTCCTCTCTTCCCCTCACTGCCAACGGGTACTTCAATCGGACTTCCTCACCCTCCCGCTCTCGGCCTCAACCCATCCAAGTACATTATCCCCGGGAGAGAAAGTGTCGTATACTTGAAATCATCCTTATGACGGATTCAGAGAAGGTGTGTTCATACCGTTCAATGATAGATAAACTATTATCACAAGATGCTTTTAGACATGGAATATTAAACTACCATATAAGATCATGCCTGGACATCATAACAGATAGTGGAGATTCATAAGCTCAAAACTAGATAGACCATAGCCACCAGATCATGCTTTTAGCAGAATCCTATACTATTTCAGCAGCATAATAAGGTTACATAGAAAGAACCATATACCTTCGAGTGCCTTAGCACTCCCAAGCCAGACGCCTCTTAGCCTGTCATTAGGCTAAGCCCTGTTCCTGCCGGCCTACCGCCGTGCGGTAGTCTCCTCCCTGAACCAAGAACTAATTTGGCTCTGATACCAACTTGAAAATACTGAGATTTAATTTTCTCGTTCTCAGTATTATTGAAATGGTTTCTATACCATTTTCGGAGGAGTGCATTTTCCTCAGACATATAATCCTTATGTAGGATTTGTCTTAAGGAACTTCCAGCTTGGAGATTCCTTTCTCGGTCTATTAGACTCATTGTTCTAAAATTAAAGAACAAAAGAAGTTGGTCCATAATACTATTATTTTGGGTGGAGATTACGCCTTTGGAGTCTTCCTCCAAAACTATGGAATATTTTTCCATATGGCGGAACTCAGGGCATGCGGAGACAATCTCCATAGGTGCAGGCAGAGCTGGCTCTTTGGCGAGTGCTAAGTTGACCATGCACAATGAAAGTATAGCTTCCTTTCTATTAACCTTATCAACAGATATGTATATGCTAACTGATCTACAAATAGTGTAAGATTCTGAACAAAAGCAGTATGATATGGGAGCTATCTCCTAGTCTATATTTGAACACTGAATCTTACTATACAGATATATGATATAAATGCATGCTCAGGATATGATAGTTTAACTCTATGGAACTTAGAAGCATATTATGATAATCTTTTATTCTAGCATTGAAAAATACAACCCTTCAACCTGCCATCTTATGGATGACCAACCCGACGGTCCTCGATCACCAGGCGATGTACCATACAGGGGAGGATCACTGCGGGGACTTAGGCTTCATCGTCCTCTCTTCCCCTCACTGCCGTCTCCATGCGGACTTACCAACGGGTACTTCAATCGGACTTCCTCACCCTCCCGCTCTCGGCCTCAACCCATCTAAGTACATTATCCCCGGGAGAGAAAGTGTCGTATACTTGAAATCATCCTTATGACGGATTCAGGGAAGGTGTGTTCATACAGTTCAATGATAGATAAACTATTATCACAAGATGCTTTTAGACATGGAATATTAAACTACCATATAAGATCATGCCTGGACATCATAACAGATAGTGGAGATTCATAAGCTCAAAACTAGATAGACCATAGCCACCAGATCATGCTTTTAGCAGAATCCTATACTATTTTAGCAGCATAATAAGGTTACATAGAAAGAACCATATACCTTCGAGTGCCTTAGCACTCCCAAGCCAGACGCCTCTTAGCCTCTCATCAACTTGAGGGGGCACGAGTCCCTCTGAGCGGAAGCGGGGGAAAGGAAGGAGAGAGGCAAGAAGCAAAGAACCGAGACAGAAGCAAAAGAGATTTTCTTATTACTTCAAGGGGCTGTCTAAGGTTTCTCCTACCCAAATGCGAGTAGTCGTTGCCTTAAATAGACCTCGAGTTACATTGGATTCCAATTCATTCTGGAGTCCGGGGTCAGACTGTCTCCTCACATGGACGACAGACAAAACAATAAAGAATGACACGACATAAAGAAAAGGAAAAGAAAGACCGAAAGGACTCAAAGGCAAAAGCAAGCAGTAAACAGTACTGCTTTACAAAAGTGCTTTATTGCACAGTGTCCTTGGTCCGCCGAAAGTAGATTCTTCCGTACGTCCTTTTCTTGTCCTCTGCTGGTGGAGATGCCATCCGTCAGAGTGACGTGACATTGATCTGTGTTGCTTTCCGCCGAAAGTGGATTCCTTCGCTGCCATGAAAGCATCTTTCCTGCCAAAAGCTACTTCTTGCTGGCTAAGAAAGTATCTTTCCTCGATCGGAGGGATTCCTTCCGCCTGAAGGAAAGCGGTGATGTGATAGAAAGTGGCCTCGGGCTGAGCCACTCTGCAAAGGCGATTCCTCCTGCTGGATGGAGGACGTCCTTCCATGTGCTGGCTTCACGGGCGAGCACTGCTGGTCTGATTTAATCCAGCTTTGTTCAGAGCATCTTCTCTGGACTTGTCCTTGTGCTTGGTGAGAAGTCATTTCTTCCACCGAAAGCATTGCTTGGTGAAGACACAAGGCTTGGTTCTTCTGCCGAAAATAGATTCTCCCGGTCATAGAACAATCATCTTCCTCTGCTTAGTCAGAGGCAGGTTCTTTTCCCTTGGTTTGGTGTAGCTTCACCGGCTTGAACCTGGGATCATCAAGGATTGCTTGATGTTGGGTCTTGATTGCACCCTTTCTTGGATGT
Organism: Phoenix dactylifera; assembly: GCF_051530095.1. NCBI lineage: Eukaryota > Viridiplantae > Streptophyta > Magnoliopsida > Arecales > Arecaceae > Phoenix > Phoenix dactylifera. The sequence continues at coordinate 30,358,405 of NC_143193.1, read as the reverse complement.
ATTTCCAAGATGCTTTGCCACATGTGTTCTGTAGCTTCAGCTCTACTCATCTTATGCATTTGATTATGCATAGAAGTAGACTGTTCTTCTTCTTTCTCAGGAGAGAGAGTATCCTCTGCATAGGGATCTTGAGCTTCTCCTGCAAGACACCTGAACATATTAACATCATCAGGTAAAGAGTTAGATGAACTCTGTGAGGCAGCATCCTTGATTGACACCGTCTTCTTCGATGCAGTACTCTTGATGGAGTCTGTCAGATGTTCTGCTTCTTGAACTGCTTCTCTTCAGGACTGCATTGTGGATATTTTCTAGAGAGTTTAGCTTTAAGACTGCAAAATAATTGTCAGTAGAACCTTCAGACTGCTGAATTTCAGAACGGTCCTTCTTGAAGGTAGCTAAATCAGATTTAATGGTGGAAATGATATCATCATATTTTTCTCGAGGCATACCTCGCCACCATTTGTAGAGATATTTTCTCTTAAGGACAGGGATATTTACCTCCTGGTCCATTTCTGCCGATATGATCCACTTGAATATCCATGGGATCTTGTTCTGGATTACGAACATCATCGGACATAGCTCTGTAGAGATGTATTCATCTGTGAGCTTATTGATGGTGGGATGATTATCCACCCATTCTTCAAAATGTTGAAGTACTGGTGAGGGCAGCATATTAATTTCTGGCCCAAACTTGGTCCACCATTTGTGAAACCATCCTGGCAGTGGCTTCTGCAATATTTCCGACTCCACCTGTATAAACCAAGAATGCTTCTTCTTGGGATTTTCATATGAGAAAATGTTGGTGAAGGCTTGAACATAGTCCCAGTAATTCACTAGATAGACTTGTCCGTTGGTTGTGATCTGCTTGGCCTGATTTGGGTCAAGTCCCCATTCATTTGGTCTGATCACCTTCAAAATATAGCATTTGCTAAAATTAATAATTCCACTCATGATACTTCCATTTTGGAAGTTATGCTGGATTTCTATAGATTTAGTATGGAGCAGGAGTACCTCCATTACTACTCTGTTTTTCCCCTCCATTGAAGGGTAACCCTGTTCGTCAAAGTATTTTTGACGTATGAACCATGGATCACTCAGATGAGCAACTTCACTGTGATCCAGGTACATAATAACCTCCTCGGATTTCTTCTCCGAGTAAGTACTGTCCAGGAGATTCTCCTGTAGTACTTCCTTCATCGTTGGGCTCGACGATGAAGTTGGTTGCAAGGAAGTTCCTTGCCCAGCACTAGTGTGCTGTTCATGGTCAAAACTGCTGGGTTCCATTGGTGGGAAATTACCCGCAGTTAACTGTGGAGCATTTTGAGTGGGAAGTGCATAAGCACTGCGTCCCTTGCCATATATGGGAAGTGCATAAGCACTGCGTCCCCTGCCATAATGACCATAATGGGGCCATGTATTCCCAGTATTTTTGGGAAGTGCTATATTTGCACTGCGTCCCCTGATATTTCGGGCAGATGATTTTCTGCCTTGTTCATGGTAGTCTCGCCTTGGGATCATTCCTGCAAGAATTCATGAAACAAGGGGTGAAGAAGCATAATTTCTTCTACAGTCAGATATTTAATCTGAAAATCAAAAACACTTAATTGTGCTTGCCATCCAACAGATACTTTCTGTGAGGCTTCAATGATTTGTTTTACTGCCTTGCAGTTAATTCCCAACATAATCTTGAGGGATAACAAATCATTTCGAAAGAAGGATATAACTTTCATTATTGAAAGTATTCCTCTTTCTGTGTGTGAATACTTACTCTGAGTGACCTTGCACATGTCAGAGGTATTCTGCAAAAAGAATTCTTTACCATAAATTAGATCCAATTGTTTTAAGATTTTACTGAAAATAAAAGCAGTGAATATATGAAAAATCTTAATCCAATCTGGATTTGGTAAAGTGGCTACAAATGGGATAATTTTCCCTAGGCTGATGAAGTGGTCCAAAATCCTAACTAAAGGTTGGAGCAAATTCATTGCATCAGCGGCGATGGTTAATTCATTATTAATGATTACCATATGAAAGAATGGATTATAAATCTCATTCTGTATTCTCTGAATTTCAGAGAGTGCATTTCCAATGCCAAAAGATATGACATTCCATTCGTATTGTTCGAATGGTGTGGTAAATGCTAAGCTTAGTTTGAACTTAGAAAAGATGAATGATTCACTCAACTTATCTAAGCATTCTTTCTGATTAAAAGATGGACATAGTTTCCATCCTAAAGCTTTATTTAGAGGTTTATAATTTATAACCAATTTTGGTTTACCTCTAGCTTGCACATAGTATGTTTCGGAACTCCAAGGTGATTGGGATTCCCTAATCAACCCTTCATTTAGGAGTTTATCTATTTCGGTTTTACACAGATCAAGATATTTTTGTGTAGGTCTAGCCTTAGGAGGTATATCCTTTTCATTAAAGGATTCATCATAAGGTAAGGAAATAAAATGATTTTCCCTAGACCTGGTTGATAGGTTATTTCCTATCTGTTTCCTTAAATCCTTAATCCTTTTAATTATTAAAGGATCTTCAAGCTTTCCTAAGGTGCTAAGTATTTTAGCCTGCTTTATAAGAAAGCTTAAATAATCTTCTTTACAAGCTAACTTAATTTTAGCTTGCTGTATGGCTTGATTATAGCCTTGAGAGACATAAGGAGTTATTCTTTGCCTTTTCATGTTAGGCACTATGTCTCTTTTAGATTCTAACTGATTAATTTCTGTTTTTAATTCTTTAATTTCTTGCCTCAGTTGATTTACCGAGACTATGGCTCTATGGTTGTTGGTCAACATATTAACCATATGAACCATCTGATGTAGAGCTATAATCTACATCACTTTCTTCTTCATTAGAAGAATAAGTTACTTCTTCCTCTTCTTCATTCGAAGAAGGGTAGATTTTCTGTTCATCTTCTTCTTTATGGGAAGAAGGATAATTTCTTTGCTCTTCTTCTTCTTTATTTGAAGAAGAGTCATTAATGGATAGTCCCTAATTTTGGACTTCCAATAATGGACTGACAGGGAAGACTGTCTGTCCAATTTCCATCCTGATTCAGGATAATTATATTTTACTTCTTCTTTATTAGAAGAAGGATATCTTTTCTTATCTTCTTCATTTGAAGAAGAGGGATGTATCTTTTTCAGTTTTATTAACTGATATTCCCTTTTCTTGGATTTCCAATAGTGGACTAACAAGGAGGTTTGCCTGTCAGTATTTGATTCTATATTAGAATCCAAGATTATACTTAGGAGTTGAATTACTCCTATGTTTATAGGTTTAAGGTTATTCCTAAACCTATAGAACTTACGATGAGTTCTAATATTTTCTGAGTTATTAGATTTTATTAACTCAGTTCCAGACACAATGTTTTCTTGTTCTGGTTTTAGGTGTTCAACCATTTGATCCACCTCAGATCTATTATCTGTAATAGGTTCAGTAATTTCTTGACCTATTAATTCATAGATATTACTAGGAATATCTATCCTGAATGCAGGATGATGATCTTCCCCATATATTAAAGGATGATCTCTTGCATATATCTTTTTTATTAAAAAAGAAGTAAGCTCTAATTTAGCTTTCTGTTCTCTGAAGAACTTTGGAGACCAAGGAACATAACATATTATGTCCTTCTCAATTTCTTGAAGACACTGAATGTAATAATCTAATTCAGTTACTCCAAGGGTCTTAAAATACCAATTCTGAAAGATTTTATTATCTTCAGATTTACCACTCTCATTTAGAGCATATTTATTTATACGTCCTATTTGGATGTATATTTGCTGGTCTATTAGACTCAGTCTTTTAAAATATGTTAAAAATACTTCCATAATTTCATTATTATGGTTTGAGCCAGTGGGAGGGGAGACATTCTCCAAATTCATGGAACTACTGTCCATGACCACTGCAGAACTAGGGCAACTGGAGATCACCTCCATAGGTTCAGGCAGAGCTGGCTGTTTGGGCAAGTGCTAAGTTGACCATGCACAGTGAAAGTATAGCTTTCTTCCTATTAACCTTATCAACAGATATGTATATGCTAACTGATCAACAAATAGTGTATGATTCTGAACAAAAGCAGTATGATATGGGAGCTATCTTCTAGTCTATATTTGAGCACTGAATCTTACTATACAGATATATGATATAAATGCATGCTCAGGATATGATAGTTTAACTCTATGGAACTTAGAAGCATAATATGATAATGTTTTATTCTAGCATTGAAAAATACAACCCTTCAACCTGCCATCTTATGGATGACCAACCCGACAGTCCTCGATCACCGGGCGATGTACCATACAGGGGAGGATCACTGCGGGGACTTAGGCTTCATCGTCCTCTCTTCCCCTCACTGCCGCCCCCATGCGGACTTACCAACGGGTACTTCAATCGGACTTCCTCACCCTCCCGCTCTCGGCCTCAACCCATCCAAGTACATTATCCCCGGGAGAGAAAGTGTCGTATACTTGAAATCATGCTTATGACGGATTCAGGGAAGGTGTGTTCATACCGTTCAATGATAGATAAACTATTATCACAAGATGCTTTTAGACATGGAATATTAAACTACCATATAAGATCATGCCTGGACATCATAACAGATAGTGGAGATTCATAAGCTCAAAACTAGATAGACCATAGCCACCAGATCATGCTTTTAGCAGAATCCTATACTATTTCAGCAGCATAATAAGGTTACATAGAAAGAACCATATACCTTCGAGTGCCTTAGCACTCCCAAGCCAGACGCCTCTTAGCCTCTCATTAGGCTAAGCCCTGTTCCTGCCGGCCTACCGGCGTGCGGTAGTCTCCTCCCTGAACCAAGAACTAACTTGGCTCTGATACCAACTTGAGGGGGCACGAGTCCCTCTGAGCGGAAGCGGGGGAAAGGAAGGAGAGAGGCAAGAAGCAAAAAACCGAGACGGAAGCAAAAGAGATTTTCTTATTACTTCAAGGGGCTGTCTAAGGTTCCTCCTACCCAAATGCGAGTAATCGTTGCCTTAAATAGACCTCGAGTTACATTGGATTCCAATTCATTTTGGAGTCCGGGGTCAGACTGTCTCCTCACATGGACGACAGACAAAACAATAAAGAATGACACGACATAAAGAAAAGGAAAAGAAAGACCGAAAGGACTCAACAGTAAAAAGCAAGCAGTAAACAGTACTGCTTTACAAAAGTGCTTTATTGCACAGTGTCCTTGGTCCGCCGAAAGTGGATTCCTTCGTACGTCCTTTTCTTGTCCTCTGCTGGTGGAGATGCCATCCGTCAGAGTGACGTGACATTGGTCTGTGTTGCTTTCCGCCGAAAGTGGATTCCTTCGCTGCCAAGAAAGCATCTTTCCTGCCAAAAGTGATTTCTTGCTGGCCAAGAAAGCATCTTTCCTTGGGTGGAGGGATTCCTTCCGCCTGAAGGAAAGCACCGATGTGATGTAAAGTGGCCTCGGGCTAAGCCACTCTGCAAAGGCGATTCCTCCTGTTGAATGGAGGACGTCCTTCCTTGTGCTGGCTTCACGAGCGAGCACTGCTGATCTGATTCGATCCAGCTTTGTTCAGAGCATCTTCTCTGGACTTGTCTCGATCAGAAGCGATTCCTTCGTTTGCAAGACTTGATGAAGAATAGCTATAGCGCTTATTAACGTCTTTTATAGCTATAGAGCTTATTAGCTTCTTTTAACCAGAATTGGCTATTACCAATCTGTTGCCAAGGAGTTAATTTATTTTTAACTCTACGAACCTTCTATCATTCAGATGGCCTTCATCATGATATTGGTTCAATAACCTCCCAGAATACTTCTCTGAGAACGAGTAATAATACTCCCTTTGTTCCTGGCTAAGAATAAAGTTTGTTGCAACTTATTAATTGCAATGTAGCAATTTGCTATCAAGGCTATTCTTCCAAACAGAATGCCAAATGTGGGAAGTGCTTCCCCACTGCGTCCCTTGGGGATTATTCCCAGTATTTCGGGAAGTGCATCAGCACTGCGTCTCATATTATGAGAAGTGCTTCCTCACTGCGTCCCTTGGGGATAATTCCCATTATTTCGAGAAGTGCATCAGCACTGCGTCCCCTATCATAACAAGTGGGAAGTGCTATTAGCACTGCGTCCCCTGATTTATCAAGCAGATAAAATTTTCTGTCCTGATCTTGTTCCTGCATAGCAGACAAGTTAGGGAGGACTATTTTCAAATCCAGTATTATAATATTTATAATACTCTATAGCATCTATTATTGATGCATAATCAGGCAAGCAATTTACCTCGGGGTGTTTCCCCTTTCTTACCAGAGCTTGGTGCTGTGGTTGACTGCAGCTAGCATTGTTGGCTGTTCCTGCATCAAGAATTTCTTGTGGTTGTGATAATTTCACCTTTTCACTAAGATGAGCCATTATCTGTTTAATAACCTCATAATTTGGGTTCACAAAGGGAAGCCTAATTTGTTTGCCCTTTCTTTGGAATATTATTCCTGTATAGTCTATCTTATTGATAGGCATAATTTGGTCTAGGAAAGGTGTTCCTAGAATGACATTATGTGTCAAATTTTCTATTATTACAAAGGATGTTTTTATCTTTGTTTCCTCTGTAATAATATATGCATCCAACAATTGATTGGAGATACTTAATCTGGTTCCTTCTGCTATAGTAGCTGATTGGGTTGTTTTAACCAGATAAGTCTTAGGGATGATTCCCTCTTTGATGCAATTAAAATCTGCTCCAGAATCTATCCGAGCAATAATATTTGGTATGACAAGGTTTTTATTAACCTTTATAGTAATATTGACATACCATTTTGGGGTGATTACCCTTTGCAATAAGTGTACATCTTGGGAAGATATATTTTCTTCTTCATTGATTACACTTTTTCTTTTTGAATCCAAAAAAGATTCTTGGAAATTTTCTAAGTCTGTGATTCTAGACTTAATCTGATTATTTTCAGATTTTAAAAGGGCTATGTCCATTTCTAACTCTTCAATTTTCTGTTTCAATTCATTTGTTGAAATAGGTTTTTCCCTGATTTGGGATGAGTAAAATCGATTCATGACTTCACTCAATTGGTATGTGTAAGTAGGGATTTTAGGCCCTATTTCTGTATTATTCGGGTTCTTTTCTATTAAGAACTCGAGCAAAGCCTTCCTTGCATCTAGATCTTTAATGTGATCAAGGAGTTCAAGAATATCTTCTTGATCTCTGGATAGAACATTTATATTGTTCATTTTGACTACGGATTTCCAGTAGTCTTTTTTGCAGCTTGCTCTACTGCAACATGCCTCTCTTTCTGAAGAAGAGGAAGATGAGATGGTGTCCATTTCATCATCTGCATCAGAAATATCAGAATCTATTTCCTGATCTGATGAAGATGCTAGCACTATTTTTGCTATTTGTGCCTTTGTCTCTTCATCATAACTGAGATTATTAATCCGTTTTTTTATCTTGCAGTATCTAGAGGTATGACCTTTTTTCCCGCAAGTATAACACGTAAGTTCATTCTTAGGTGTTTTAGTTTTAGGAGGTAAATTTCTCCTACGGGGTTTGGGTTTTCTTTCCCTTTCCCTTCGCAATTTGCGATGTTTATGCTTTTTTATAGGTGGTACATCTTCCCCTATATCACAAGCAAATTGGTCACAGAATTCACCTAATTGATGTTTTTCTGTGAGCCTCTGTTTTTTCAACTGTCTTTTCAACCTTAAGTCATTACATAAGGCAAGACCTTCCTGGACACAAGTATTAATAAGTTGTCCATAGGTATATTGTTGATAATTTATAGAAATTCCATTATTTCTATTCCTCAGGACTCTCTTGATTCTTTCCGCAAACAGATGCGGGAGTCCTTCTATAAATTTAGACTTCCAACCTTCTGAGTTTGAGTCCAGTAATTGCATGACTCTGCTAAGGAAAGTATCCTTATACCATCTGAAATGGGTTAAGGTTGGGCATTTGAGATTGATCAATAATGACTTGATCGTGTCGGTCACTGAGATTTTATGACCTAACCAGTTTTGAACTATGGCAAGAGTGAGTGTATAAACTGCATCTTGCTCTGTGACAGCTGTTGTTCCTGCCATGTCAGGTTCTATTTTAATAATCTTCTGATGACTCATAATTTCAATCCTTTGAGCCTCAGAAAGATAGTGCTGCCACCAGCCTCTTAATTGGCCTATGAACCCAGTTATTATGAACTGAGCTATCTGATGGTCTGAATTACCATTGGCTCTACAAACAGTGCTATACATCATCATTCTATGTATAACGCCAATTATCTGTTTGTCATTCATACATCTATGTTCCATTCATAGATTTGTTTTCCAGAAAATGAAGTCTGGAAATGAGGTTGATTTTCCTCAAGGAGTACATCAGCCGGAGTAGGTCTTTGATAATAATAATGCTCCATTCTTGCCGGCTTATATTTAACTTGATTGATCTGTGATAATTCATCTAGATGATCAAGTTTAAATACTCCTAGTTGGTGTTCTAACTTTTCTAGGCTTGATTGATTTTCAAAGCCATAATATGGAGATCTTTCTTCCTTTAGGAAATGATCTTGATTTATCATTCCTATATGAAGGGTTTTTAACCTATCTTCCAATAATTCTCAAAATTCAGAATTATGGTTTTTCAATTTGAATCTTCCACCTTAATTGGCGGTTGTATCATTGGAAGATCAATTGCTTCCTTTTGTTTGGTGGGTTATTTAAGAGATTTCAAAGTTTGAATTTCTCTCTTAAAGTAGTTTGTCATTTTCTCAATTTTATTTTCCAGTTCTAATAGCTGGCTTCCAAGACAAACTAGGTACACATTTGTGTAATTTTGAGACTTAATTAATTCATTAAGTTCTTTTATCCTTATATGTTCTAGGACTGATTTATTTAATCCTAGATAAGCATTGGCTTCAGTCGATTCTAATTTAATCGGCTGTTGAGGTGGAAATGGGGCTTTTATTACCTCATCTTGGACTGTTATCCAAGATCTTTGTATAACAGTCAATTTCTTTTCTTGTTCATTCAAGAAGTATTTTAGAAACCAAGGGATAAAAAATTGAATATCCTGGTTTCTTTGGAGTTCCTTATAAAATTTCTTTTTATAGAACTCTTTTTCTTGTTGGGAAAATCTCTTCCCATACCATTGTCTAAATGGCTTGTTTTTGTCAAGCCCAAACTCTTTGCTTAAGAGTTTCCTATAATGACTTCCTATTTTGTAAGAAATCATAGATGAAAGCTCATTTCAGATTGTGTCGGAGATTCCTTCCCTCTGTCTCTGGAGTAGATTCCAAAAGGAATTTCATTTCTACTCATCCCTATTCCTTCAACTGTCTCGATGTCTTCATTCCTCATCCGAGACGTTGATGCTCTATTAGGGATATCAACCAGATTGGGTTGGTGAAAGGATCTACTAGAGAATGATCTCTTGATCCTACCTGTTTCTTTATCATGAAACATAATTTCTACAGATCCATCTGTATACTGGATTACCTGGTCTACACTTTTATTTAGTATAGGCTCAGTTTGTTCTTCTTTTTCTATTTTCCAGGATCCTGGAAATTTTATCTTATTACATTCGATAAGCTTATTGGTCATTACATGGGATGACCTTAAATTTGTTTGGACCACTGTTGTAAATCCATGTGGCAGATTTACCTCCTTAGTTCTAGGAGCAAGTGTGGTCAGGATTTTATAGTAAATTCTATAACTGATGGCCATAATTTCTGACCCTGGAATAAAATTATATCCATGAGTAGATACCTTAAGTTCTAAGGCTCTCAAAAGATTTTGGTCTTTTAATGAAAGACTAAAATTTGGGGAACAGTTAAAATAAACTGGACCAAAGCAGAGACTAGTCTCAACTGCTGCTGCCAAGGAAGTCTGGAAATCCATATTCCTTGCATCCCTTATTATGGACATAAAGCTAGAGTTTATTCCTAGCAAGGTTAATGGTTTAAATGAAACCTGGACCATACCGATATGTATGAAATTATACTTTTCTCGGTATTCCTTAATATCCTTTTCATCTAATAACTGAAAAGTTTGTGTCTGTTTCTTAACAGACAGGGTCCTTTCGATAGTTTTTACTATCATCTTAGAACCTAAACCCAGCCATCCTTTCTTGTAGATATGGCTCGGATTTACCTTAGGAATTGACCAATTATTCAATTCATCCAAATATTTTGGATATTCTATGCTTTCCGCATAGGTAACCTCATTGGTCGAGGCAGAGCTTCGGAAGACCTCATAGGAGGCAGGAACTGGGTCTATGGATTCCATATCCATGGTTCAAGGCTTAAACTGGCTCTTTGGCGAGTACTAAGTTGAACATGCACATTGAAGATATAGCTTTCTTTCTATTCACCTTACCAACAGATATGTATATGCTAACTGATCAACAAATAGTGTATGATTCTGAACAAAAGCAGTATGATATGGGAGCTATCCTCTAGTCTATATTTGAACATTGAATCTTACTATACAGATATATGATATAAATGCATGCTCAGGATATGATAGTTTAACTCTATGGAACTTAGAAGCATAATATGATAATCTTTTATTCTAGCATTGAAAAATACAACCCTTCAACCTGCCATCTTATGGATGACCAACCCGACGGTCCTCGATCACCAGGCGATGTACCATACAGGGGAGGATCACTGCGGGGACTTAGGCTTCATCGTCCTCTCTTCCCCTCACTGCCGCCTCCATGCGGACTTACCAACGGGTACTTCAATCGGACTTCCTCACCCTCCCGCTCTCGGCCTCAACCCATCCAAGTACATTATCCCCGGGAGAGAAAGTGTCGTATACTTGAAATCATCCTTATGACGGATTCAGGGAAGGTGTGTTCATACCGTTCAATGATAGATAAACTATTATCACAAGATGCTTTTAGACATGGAATATTAAACTACCATATAAGATCATGCCTGGACATCATAACAGATAGTGGAGATTCATAAGCTCAAAACTAGATAGACCATAGCCACCAGATCATGCTTTTAGCAGAATCCTATACTATTTCAGCAGCATAATAAGGTTACATAGAAAGAACCATATACCTTCGAGTGCCTTAGCACTCCCAAGCCAGACGCCTCTTAGCCTGTCATTAGGCTAAGCCCTGTTCCTCCGGCCTACCGGGATACGGTAGTCTCCTCCCTGAACCAAGAACTAACTTGGCTCTGATACCAACTTATGCATTTGATTATGCATAGAAGTAGACTGTTCTTCTTCTTTCTCAGGAGAGAGAGTATCCTCTGCATAGGGATCTTGAGCTTCTCCTGCAAGACACCTGAACATATTAACATCATCAGGTAAAGAGTTAGATGAACTCTGTGAGGCAGCATCCTTGATTGACACTGTCTTCTTCGATGCAGTACTCTTGATGGAGTCTGTCAGATGTTCTGCTTCAAATGTAGAACAGAACTGCTTCTTGAGCTGGTCCAGGCATTTGGACATAATCTCTTCAGGACTGGCAGACAAGTTAGGGAGGACTATTTTCAACTCCAGTATTATAATATTTATAATACTCTATAGCATCTATTATTGATGCATAATCAGGCAAGCAATTTACCTCGGGGTGTTTCCCTTTTCTTACCAGAGCTTGGCGCTGTGGTTGGCTGCAGCTAGCATTGTTGGCTGTTCCTGCATCAAGAATTTCTTGTAGTTGCGATAATTTCACCTTCTCATTAAGATGAGTCATTATCTGTTTAATAACCTCATAATTTGGGTTCACAAAGGGAAGCCTAATTTGTTTGCCCTTTCTTTGGAATATTATTCCTTTATGATCTATCTTATTGATAGGCATAATTTGGTCTAGGAAAGGTGTTCCTAGAATGACATTATGTGTCAAATTTTCTATTATTACAAAGGATGTTTTCATCTTTGTTTCCTCTGTAATAATATATGCATCCAACAATTCATTGGAGATACTTAATCTGGTTCCTTCTGCTATAGTAGCTGATTGGGTTGTTTTAACCAGATAAGTTTTAGGGATAATTCCCTCTTTAATGCAATTAAAATCTGCTCCAGAATCTATCCGAGCAATAATATTTGGTATGATAAGGTTTTTATTAACCTTAATGGTGATATTAACATACCATTTTGGGGTTATTACCCTTTGCAATAAGTGTACATCTTGAGAAGATATATTTTCTTCTTCATTGATTACACTTTTTCCTTTTGAATCCAAAAAAGATTCTTGGGAATTTTCTAAGTCTGTGATTCTAGACTTAATCTGATTATTTTCAGATTTTAAAAGAGCTATATCCATTTCTGACTCTTCAATTTTCTGTTTCAATTCATTTGTTGAACCAGGTTTTTCCCTGATTTGGGATGAGTAAAATCGATTCATGACTTCCCTCAATTGGTATGTGTAAGTAGGGATTTTAGGCCCTATTTCTGTACTATTCGGGTTCTTTTCTATTAAGAACTCGAGCAAAGCCTTCCTTGCATCTAGATCTTTAATGTGATCAAGGAGTTCAAGAATATCTTCTTGATCTCTGGATAGAACATTTATATTGTTCATTTCGACTACGGATTTCCAATAGTCTTTTTTGCAGCTTGCTCTACTGCAACATGCCTCTCTTTCTGAAGAAGAGGAAGATGAGATGGTGTCCATTTCATCATCTGCATCAGAAATATCAGAATCTATTTCCTGATCTGATGAAGATGCTAGCACTATTTTTGCTATTTGTGCCTTTGTCTCTTCATCATAACTGAGATTATTAATCCGTTTTTTTATCTTGCAGTATCTAGAGGGGGCGCGAGGGTATTTCCTAAGGATGATTAGTTAGTTCTTGGTTCAGGGAGGAGACTACCGCACGCCGGTAGGCCGGCAGGAACAGGGCTTAGCCTAATGAAAGGCTAAGAGGCGTCTGGCTTGGGAGTGCTAAGGCACTCGAAGGTATATGGTTCTTTCTATGTAACCTTATTATGCTGCTGAAATAGTATAGGATTCTGCTAAAAGCATGATCTGGTGGCTATGGTCTATCTAGTTTTGAGCTTATGAATCTCCACTATCTGTTATGATGTCCAGGCATGATCTTATATGGTAGTTTAATATTCCATGTCTAAAAGCATCTTGTGATAATAGTTTATCTATCATTGAATGGTATGAACACACCTTCCCTGAATCCGTCATAAGGATGATTTCAAGTATACGACACTTTCTCTCCCGGAGATAATGTACTTGGATGGGTTGAGGCCGAGAGCGGGAGGGTGAGGAAGTCCGATTGAAGTACCCGTTGGTAAGTCCGCATGGAGGCGGCAGTGAGGGGAAGAGAGGACGATGAAGCCTAAGTCCCCGCAGTGATCCTCCCCTGTATGGTACATCGCCTGGTGATCGAGGACCGTCGGGTTGGTCATCCATAGGATGGCAGGTTGAAGGGTTGTATTTTTCAATGCTAGAATAAAAGATTATCATATTATGCTTCTAAGTTCCATAGAGTTAAACTATCATATCTTGAGCATGCATTTATATCATATATCTGTATAGTAAGATTCAATGTTCAAATATAGACTAGAGGATAGCTCCCATATCATACTGCTTTTGTTCAGAATCATACACTATTTGTTGATCAGTTAGCATATACATATCTGTTGGTAAGGTTAATAGAAAGGAAGCTATACTTTCATTGTGCATGGTCAACTTAGCACTCGCCAAAGAGCCAGCTCTGCCTGCACCTATGGAGATTGTCTCCGCATGCCCTGAGTTCCGCCATATGGAAAAATATTCCATAGTTTTGGAGGAAGACTCCAAAGGCGTAATCTCCACCCATAATAATAGTATTATGGACCAACTTCTTTTGTTCTTTAATTTTAGAACAATGAGTCTAATAGACCGAGAAAGGAATCTCCAAGCTGGAAGTTCCTTAAGACAAATCCTACATAAGGATTATATGTCTGAGGAAAATGCACTCCTCCGAAAATGGTATAGAAACCATTTCAATAATACTGAGAACGAGAAAATTAAATCTCAGTATTTTCAAGACTTAAAAACCACAGGAGAAATAATAGGTTTCTTTCTTTGGTTTAAAAAATGTCATAAAAATATTAATGACTTTAAAAATCTTGAAGAATTTCTAATGAAAGAAAAGCTTGTGAAAAATTTCACAACTGACCATGACAAATTAGTTATGGCACATAAGATGATAAGAGCTATTAAGTCTCAACAAGTCTTAGAAAATTCTAGGACTAACCCTGATAAATTAATTAGGGAAAAAACAACGTCTGTTAGGAAAGACAGTGTACCGAAACCTATAGTAAAATCTATAGAGTCCACTGATTTACCTCAGCAGGATGTTTATTCCTCTCTCATTAAAGAGAAGGAAAAAGAAATAGAACAACTTAAAGTTGAAATAGGTCAACTTAAGGTTGCTTCTGGTCTTCAGAACTCAATAAGTTCTGAGAAAGATCCCCTAGATAATGAATCTAGGTCCTTGCCAGATCTAATAGATCTGTCAGACTTGCCTGACTGGAATATTAGTAAACTAGATCAAGCTCAAGAACAGATTGATAATTTGAGACAGTTTACTACTATACCCAGTTCAGATGCAGATCCTTTTCAAATTAAGAAAGGGAATATAGGTCAACAAAAATCTGAACCTATAAAAAAGACAGAAAATAGTCTGCCTAAACCTGAGTCAGTTAAAGTCTACTCAGAAGAAGCTAAGACTCTATTAGAGTTTTACTTAAGGGTTAATAATAAACCTAAGGGTCCAAAGAAAGGAGTAAATCAACTCCGTGAGTGGACATTTTATCCTGAATCAGGATGGAAACTGGACAGGCAGCCTTCTCTGTCAGTCCATTATTGGAAGTCCAAAATTAGGGACTATCCGATAGAAGATTCTTCTTCAAATGAAGAAGAAGAAGAACAAAGATATTACCCTTCTTCTAATGAAGAAGAGGAAGAAGTAACTTATTCTTCTAATGAAGAAGAAAGTGATGTAGATTATAGCTCTACATCAGATGGTTCATATGGTTAATATGTTGACCAATAACCATAGAGCCATTGTCTCGGTAAATCAACTAAGGCATGAAATTAAAGAATTAAAAACAGAAATAAATCTGTTAAGGTCTCAAAAAGAAGACCAAACAATTAAAGAAAATCCAGACATCACATCTTATATCTTAAATCAAATAAGATATAATAGATGGACTACAATAATTAATATTGTAGTAAAAGACGAATTAGTCTTACAGAATATTACTGCATTAATTGATAGTGGTGCAGATTTAAACTGTATTCAAGAAGGTATAATTCCTACAACCTTCTTTGAGAAAACAATGCAGAATTTAACTGCAGCAGACGGATTTAAGCTGGAAATCAATTATAAGATACCACAAGCTTATGTCTGCAATGCTGAAGTCTGCATACAGACTTCATTTATTCTAGTCAAAAATTTGACTCAGACAATCATTTTAGGAATACCCTTCCTAAATGAATTAATGCCTATAATTAAGATAGATAATGATGGTATCTATTCAGATAGGCATGGAAAAAGAGTTTATTTCTCTTTTATAAAACAACCTCAAAATAAGGTTGGTCAGGTTAGAAATCTTCTAGCCCAAAAGGAAAAACAATTAATTTTCCTTCAAAAGGAAGCAACAATGTTGCAACTAGAAAAAAGACTACAGGATCCTTATATTAAAACAAAAATTAAGGATCTTCGAGACCAGCTCACAGATCATATCTGTAGTGAATTACCACACCAATTCTGGTTCAGAAAGAAACATATTGTTTCTTTGCCTTATGAAGATTCCTTTAATAAAAAGGACATACCTACCAAAGCTAGACCTACACAAATGAATAGGAATTTCCTTGATTTGTGTAAAACAGAAATACAAACACTCCTGAATAGAGGGTTGATTAGGAAATCCCAATCCCCATGGAGTTGTACAGCATTCTACGTTAATAAAAATGCAGAAAAAGAAAGAGGAAAACCAAGATTGGTTATTAATTACAAACCTCTAAATAGGGTTTTAAAATGGATAAGATATCCATTACCCAACAAAAAGAATCTCTTAGATAGATTAGGAGAATCACTAATCTTTTCTAAGTTTGACCTGAAATCAGGATATTGGCAGATTCAAATAGAGGAATCTGATCGATATAAGACTGCATTCACCACACCATTCGGACATTACGAATGGAATGTCATGCCATTTGGCCTGAAGAATGCACCCTCTGAATTTCAGAGCATTATGAATGAAATCTTTAATCCATTTGATTTCATTATAGTCTATATAGACGACATTTTGGTGTTTTCTAAATCAGTAGAACAACACTTCAAGGATTTAAAAACCTTTGAAATGGTAGCCATAAAAAATGGCTTAGCAGTATCGGCTACAAAAATGGATCTATTCCAAACCCAAATAAGATTTTTGGGTCATTATATAAGCTTCGGAAAAATAGTTCCCATAGAAAGAAGCATTGAGTTTGCATCCAAATTTCCGGATGAAATATTGGACACTAAACA
This sequence comes from Phoenix dactylifera, assembly GCF_051530095.1. Lineage (NCBI taxonomy): Eukaryota > Viridiplantae > Streptophyta > Magnoliopsida > Arecales > Arecaceae > Phoenix > Phoenix dactylifera. The sequence continues at coordinate 30,341,938 of NC_143193.1, read as the reverse complement.
ACTCCAAAGATTTTTGGGAAGTTTAAATTATGTGTCTAATTACTATAAGGACTTAGCACAAGATACTGCTGTCCTTTATGAAAGGTTAAATAAAAACCCTCCTCCATGGAATGAAATTCATACCAGGAAAGTTAGACTAATTAAGTCTAAGGTAAAGAATTTACCTTGTTTAACTTTACCAAATCCTAATTGGTTTAAGATTGTCGAGACTGATGCATCTGACATTGGTTATGGAGGAATCTTAAAACAAAAGGATCCAAATGTTGGTAAAGAAATCTTAGTAAGGTATGTTTCTGCTAAGTGGAATCCTACTCAGAGACAGTACCCAACAATCAAAAAAGAAATGTGTGCAATCGTAAAAACCATTTCTAAATTTCAAGATGATCTCTTAAACAAACAATTTTTGTTAAGAGTTGATTGCACGGGAGTAAAACAAATTATTGAACAAGATGTGAAAAATCTTGTATCAAAGCAAATATTTGCATCATGGCAAGCACAATTAAGTGTCTTTGATTTTCAAATTGAATTTCTTAAATCTGAAGAAAATTCTCTTCCTGATTTCCTCACCAGAGAATTTCTGCAAGGATGATAAAACAAGAATGCTTGTATAAAGGAAAACAAATTGAATTTCCTTTTAAGGTTGTAAAACTTAATGAAAAGATGAAATTATCACAACCAAACTTTGAATTCCAAAGTCTACAAGAAATTCTTCATGCAGGAACAGCCAACAATGCTAGCTGCATTCAACCACAGCACCACGCTCTGGTAAGAAAGGGAAAATACCCCGAGGTAAATTGCTTGCCTGATTATGCATCAATAATAGATGCTATAGAGTATTATAAATATTATAATACTCGATTTGAAAATAGTCCTCCCTAACTTGTCTGCTATGCAGGAACAAGATCAGGACAGAAAATTTTATCTGCTTGATAAATCAGGGGACGCAGTGCTAATAGCACTTCCCACTTGTTATGATAGGGGACGCAGTGCTGATGCACTTCCCGAAATAATGGGAATTATCCCCAAGGGACGCAGTGAGGAAGCACTTCTCATAATATGAGACGCAGTGCTGATGCACTTCCCGAAATACTGGGAATAGTCCTACGGGACGCAGTGAGGAAGCACTTCCCACATTTGGCATTCTGTTTGGAAGAATAGCCTTGATAGCAAATTGCTACATTGCAATTAATAAGTTGCAACCAACTTTGTTCTTAGCCAGGAACAAAGGGAGTATTATTACTCGTTCTCAGAGAAGTATTCTGGGAGGTGATTGAACCAATATCATGATGAAGGCTATCTGAATGATAGAAGGTTCATAGAGTTAAAAATAAATTAACTCCTTGGCAACAGATTGGTAATAGCCAATTCTGGTTAAAAGAAGCTAATAAGCTCTATAGCTATAAAAGACGTTAATAAGCGCTATAGCTACTTTTCATCAAGTCTTGCAGACGAAGGAATCGCTTCTGATCGAGACAAACCCAGAGAAGATGCTCTGAACAAAGCTGGATTAAATCAGACCAGCAGTGCTCGCCCGTGAAGCCAGCACATAGAAGGACGTCCTCCATCCAGCAGGAGGAATCGCCTTTGCAGAGTGGCTCAGCCCGAGGCCACTTTCTATCACATCGGTGCTTTCCTTCAGGTGGAAGGAATCCCTCCACCCAAGGAAAGATGCTTTCTTAGCCAGCAAGAAATAGTTTTTGGCAGGAAAGATGCTTTCTTGGCAGCGAAGGAATCCACTTTTGGCGGAAAGCAACACAGACCAATGTCACGTCACTCTGACGGATGGCATCTCCACCAGCAGAGGACAAGAAAAGGACGTACGGAAGAATCTACTTTCGGCGGACCAAGGACACTGTGCAATAAAGCACTTTTGTAAAAGCAGTACTGTTTACTGCTTGCTTTTGCCTTTGAGTCCTTTTGGTCTTTCTTTTCCTTTTCTTTATGTCGTGTCATTCTTTATTGTTTTGTCTGTCGTCCACGTGAGGAGACAGTCTGACCCCGGACTCCAAAATGAATTGGAATCCATTATAACCCGAGGTCTATTTAAGGCAACGACTACTCGCATTTGGGTAGGAGGAACCTTAGACAGCCCCTTGAAGTAATAAGAAAATCTCTTTTGCTTCCGTCTCGGTTCTTTGCTTCTTGCCTCTCTCCTTCCTTTCCCCCGCTTCCGCTCAGAGGGACTCGCGCCCCCTCAAGTTGGTATCAGAGCCAACTTGAGGGGGCGCGAGTCCCTCTGAGCGGAAGCGGGGGAAAGGAAGGAGAGAGGCAAGAAGCAAAGAACCGAGACGGAAGCAAAAGAGATTTTCTTATTACTTCAAGGGGCTGTCTAAGGTTCCTCCTACCCAAATGCGAGTAGTCGTTGCCTTAAATAGACCTCGAGTTACATTGGATTCCAATTCATTTTGGAGTCCGGGGTCAGACTGTCTCCTCACGTGGACGACAGACAAAACAATAAAGAATGACACGACATAAAGAAAAGGAAAAGAAAGACCGAAAGGACTCAAAGGCAAAAGCAAGCAGTAAACAGTACTGCTTTACAAAAGTGCTTTATTGCACAGTGTCCTTGGTCCGCCGAAAGTAGATTCTTTCGTACGTCCTTTTCTTGTCCTCTGCTGGTGGAGATGCCATCCGTCAGAGTGACGTGACATTGAGCTGTGTTGCTTTCCGCCGAAAGTGGATTCCTTCGCTGCCAAGAAAGCATCTTTCCTCCCAAAAGCTATTTCTTGCTGGCTAAGAAAGCATCTTTCCTCGATCGGAGGGATTCCTTCCGCCTGAAGGAAAGCGGTGATGTGATAGAAAGTGGCCTCGGGCTGAGCCACTCTGCAAAGGCGATTCCTCCTGCTGGATGGAGGACGTCCTTCCATGTGCTGGCTTCACGGGCGAGCACTGCTGGTCTGATTTAATCCAGCATTGTTCAGAGCATCTTCTCTGGACTTGTCCTTGTGCTTGGTGAGAAGTCATTTCTTCCACCGAAAGCTTTGCTTGGTGAAGACACAAGGCTTGGTTCTTCTGCCGAAAGTAGATTCTCCCGGTCATAGAACAATCATCTTCCTCTGCTTAGTCAGAGGCAGGTTCTTTTCCCTTGGTTTGGTGTAGCTTCACCGGCTTGAACCTGGGATCATCAAGGATTGCTTGATGTTGGGTCTTGATTGCACCCTTTCTTGGATGTATTTCCAAGATGCTTTGCCACATGTGTTCTGTAGCTTCAGCTCTACTCATCTTATGCATTTGATTATGCATAGAAGTAGACTGTTCTTCTTCTTTCTCAGGAGAGAGAGTATCCTCTGCATAGGGATCTTGAGCTTCTCTTGCAAGACACCTGAACATATTAACATCATCAGGTAAAGAGTTAGATGAACTCTGTGAGGCAGCATCCTTGATTGACACTGTCTTCTTCGATGCAGTACTCTTGATGGAGTCTGTCAGATGTTCTGCTTCAAATGTAGAACAGAACTGCTTCTTGAGCTGGTCCAGGCATTTGGACATAATCTCTTCAGGACTGCATTGTGGATATTTCCTGGAGAGTTTAGCTTTAAGACTGGCAAAATAATTGTCAGTAGAACCTTCAGACTGCTGAATTTCAGAACGGTCCTTCTTGAAGGTAGCTAAATCAGATTTAATGGTGGAAATGATATCATCATATTTTTCTCGAGGCATACCTTGCCACCATTTGTAGAGATATTTTCTCTTGAGGACAGGGATATTTACCTCCTGGTCCATTTCTGCCGATATGATCCACTTGAATATCCATGGGATCTTATTCTGGATTACGAACATCATCGGACATAGCTCTGTAGAGATGTATTCATCTGTGAGCTTATTGATGGTGGGATGATTATCCACCCATTCTTCAAAATGTTGAAGTACTGGTGAGGGCAGCATATTAATTTCTGGCCCAAACTTGGTCCACCATTTGTGAAACCATCCTGGCAGTGGCTTCTGCAATATTTCCGGCTCCACCTGTATAAACCAAGAATGCTTCTTCTTGGGATTTTCATAATAGAAAATGTTGGTGAAGGCTTGAAAATAGTCCCAGTAATTCACTAGATAGACTTGTCCGTTGGTTGTGATCTGCTTGGCCTGATTTGGGTCAAGTCCCCATTCATTTGGTCTGATCACCTTCAAAATATAGCATTTGCTAAAATTAATAATTCCACTCCTGATACTTCCATTTTGGAAGTTATGCTGGGTTTCTACAGATTTAGTATGGAGCAGGAGTGCCTCCATTACTACTCTGTTTTTCCCCTCCATTGAAGGGTAACCCTGTTCGTCAAAGTATTTTTGACGTATGAACCATGGATCACTCAGATGAGCAACTTCACTGTGATCCAAGTACATAATAAGCTCCTCGGATTTCTTCTTCGAGTAAGTACTGTCCAGGAGATTCTCCTGTAGTACTTCCTTCATCGTTGGGCTCAACGATGAAGTTGGTTGCAAGGAAGTTCCTTGCCCAGCACTAGTGTGCTGTTCATGGTCAACCTTCTGCTTCCCTTTATTGAGAAAGGTTGCCAAGTCCACCAGTTTCGAACTGCTGGGCTCCATTGGTGGGAAATTACCCGCAGTTAACTGTGGAGCAGCTTGAGTGGGAAGTGCATAAGCACGGCGTCCCCTGCCATATATGGGAAGTGCATAAGCACTGCGTCCCCTGCCATAATGACCATAATGGGGCCATGTATTCCCAGTATTTTCGGAAAGTGCTATATTTGCACTGCGTCCCCTGATATTACGGGCAGATGATTTTCTGCCTTGTTCATGGTAGTCTCGCCTTGGGATTATTCCTGCAAGAATTCATGAAACAAGGGGTGAAGAAGCATATTATCTTCTATAGTCAGATTTTCCATTTGAAAATCAAAAACACTTAATTGTGCTTGCCATCCTACAGATACTTTCTGTGAGGCTTGGATGATTTGTTTTACTGCATTGCAGTTTGTCCTAAGCACAAATGGCCTGGATAACAAATCATTTTGGAAAAGGGATATAACTTTCATTATTGAAAGTATTCCTCTTTTCTCTTCAGGATACTTACTCTGAGCGGCATTCCACATTGCAGAGGTGTATCTCAATGAAACTTCTTTACCCTGAATTGGATCAAACTGTTTTAAGATTCCTTCAAAATAAATAGAGGAAGTTGAAACATGGATAATCTTATCCCAGTTTGGATTAGGTAAAGTGTTTTTAATTGGAATAATTTTTCCAAAACTGATGTAATATCCCTTAAACCTTAATGAGGTTTGGAATAAATTCATTTCATCAGATTTTATGGTGAAATTGTTATTAACAGTCACCATCTTAAAGATTTGTAAATCTTTAAAGTGTTGTTCTACTGATTTAGAAAACACTATGACTTCATTGTTATAATTAACAATAAAATGTGAGAATGGATTATAAATCTCATTTTGTATTCTCTGGAATTTAGAGACTGCATTTCCTATGCCAAAAGGTATGACATTCCATTCGTATTGTCCGAATGGTGTGGTAAATGCTGTTTTATACCGATCACATTCCTTAATTGGAATATGATAAAAAGCTAAGTCTAGCTTGAACTTAGAAAAGATGAATGATTCACTCAACTTATCTAAGCATTCTTTCTGGTTAAAAGATGGATATATTTTCCATCCTAAAGCTTTATTTAGAGGTTTATAATTTATAACCAATTTTGGTTTACCTCTAGCTTGTACTATGTTATTTTTAACATAGTATGCTTCAGAACTCCATGGTGATTGGGATTCCCTAATCAACCCTTCATTCAGGAGTTTATCTATTTCAGTTTTACACAGATCAAGATATTTCTGTGTAGGTCTAGCCTTAGGAGGTATATCCTTTTCATTAAAGGATTCATCATAAGGTAAGGAAATAAAATGATTTTCTCTAGACCTGGTTGATAGGTTATTTCCTATCTGTTTCCTTAAATCCTTAATCCTTTTAATTATTAAAGGATCTTCAAGCTTTCCTAAGGTGCTAAGTATTTTAGCCTGCTTTATAAGAAAGCTTAAATAATCTTCTTTACAAGCTAACTTAATTTTAGCTTGCTGTATGGCTTGATTATAGCCTTGAGAGACATAAGGAGTTATTCTTTGCCTTTTCATGTTAGGCACTATGTCTCTTTTAGATTCTAACAGATTAATTTCTATTTTTAATTCTTCAATTTGTTGCCTCAGTTGATTTACCGAGACAATGGCTCTATGGTTATTGGTCAACATATTAACCATACGAACCATCTGATGTAGAGCTATAATCTACAACGGAATGGTATACAAAGTCAACAGATCTCAACCAAGGAATAGTATTTTATGGCTACACAAACCGTTGAGGGTAGTTCTAGATCTGGGCCAAGACGAACTACTGTAGGGAATTTATTGAAACCATTGAATTCGGAATATGGTAAAGTAGCACCGGGCTGGGGGACTACACCACTTATGGGGGTCGCAATGGCTCTATTTGCGATATTCCTATCTATTATTTTGGAAATTTATAATTCTTCCGTTTTACTGGATGGAATTTCAATGAGTTAGGTTCATAAGAACTAGAAAGTCCCAGTTTTTCAATCAAAAAAATTACTTTACTTAAGAAAGACTCGGATTTCTAGACCATTCTGGTAGTTCGACCCACTTTCTTCTTCATTAGAAGAATAATTTACTTCTTCCTCTTCTTCATTCGAAGAAGGGTAGATTTTCTGTTCATCTTCTTCTTTATGGGAAGAAGGATAATTTCTTTGCTCTTCTTCTTCTTTATTTGAAGAAGAGTCTTCTAATGGATAGTCCCTAATTTTGGACTTCCAATAATGGACTGACAGGGAAGACTGTCTATCCATTTTCCATCCTAATTTAGGATCATTTACTTTTTCTTCTTCTTTATTAGAAGAAGAATATCTTTTCTTATCTTCTTCATTTGAAGAAGAGGGATAGATCCTTTTCAGTTTTATTAACTGATATTCCCTTTTCTTGGATTTCCAATAGTGGACTGACAAGGAAGCTTGCCTGTCAGTATTTGATTCTATATTAGAATCCAAGATTATACTTAGGAGTTGAATTACTCCTATGTTTCTAGGTTTAAGGTTATTCCTAAACCTATAGAACTTACGATGAGTTCTAATATTTTCTGAGTTATTAGATTTTATTAACTCAGTTCCAGACACAATGTTTTCTTGTTCTGGTTTTAGGTGTTCAACCATTTGATCCACCTCAGATCTATTATCTGTAATAGGTTCAGTAATTTCTTGACCTATTAATTCATAGATATTACTAGGAATATCTATCCTGAATGCAGGATGATGATCTTCCCCATATATTAAAGGATGATCTCTTGCATATATCTTTTTTATTAGAAAAGAAGTAAGCTCTAATTTAGCTTTCTGTTCTCTGAAGAACTTTGGAGACCAAGGAACATAACATATTATGTCCTTCTCAATTTCTTGAAGACACTGAATGTAATAATCTAATTCAGTTACTCCAAGGGTCTTAAAATACCAATTCTGAAAGATTTTATTATCTTCAGATTTACCACTCTCATTTAGAGCATATTTATTTATACGTCCTATTTGGATGTATATTTGCTGGTCTATTAGACTCAGTCTTTTAAAATATGTTAAAAATACTTCCATAATTTCATTATTATGGTTTGAGCCAGTGGGAGGGGAGACATTCTCCAAATTCATGGAACTACTGTCCATGACCACTGCAGAACTAGGGCAACTGGAGATCACCTCCATAGGTTCAGGCAGAGCTGGCTGTTTGGGCAAGTGCTAAGTTGACCATGCACAATGAAAGTATAGCTTTCTTCCTATTAACCTTATCAACAGATATGTATATGCTAACTGATCAACAAATAGTGTATGATTCTGAACAAAAGCAGTATGATATGGGAGCTATCTTCTAGTCTATATTTGAGCACTGAATCTTACTATACAGATATATGATATAAATGCATACTCAGGATATGATAGTTTAACTCTATGGAACTTAGAAGCATAATACGATAATCTTTTATTCTAGCATTGAAAAATACAACCCTTCAACCTGCCATCTTATGGATGACCAACCTGACGGTCCTCGATCACCAGGCGATGTACCATACAGGGGAGGATCACTGCGGGGACTTAGGCTTCATCGTCCTCTCTTCCCCTCACTGCCGCCTCCATGCGGACTTACCAACGGGTACTTCAATCGGACTTCCTCACCCTCCCGCTCTCGGCCTCAACCCATCCAAGTACATTATCCCCGGGAGAGAAAGTGTCGTATACTTGAAATCATCCTTATGACGGATTCAGGGAAGGTGTGTTCATACCGTTCAATGATAGATAAACTATTATCACAAGATGCTTTTAGACATGGAATATTAAACTACCATATAAGATCATGCCTGGACATCATAACAGATAGTGGAGATTCATAAGCTCAAAACTAGATAGACCATAGCCACCAGATCATGCTTTTAGCAGAATCCTATACTATTTCAGCAGCATAATAAGGTTACATAGAAAGAACCATATACCTTCGAGTGCCTTAGCACTCCCAAGCCAGACGCCTCTTAGCCTTTCATTAGGCTAAGCCCTGTTCCTGCCGGCCTACCGGCGTGCGGTAGAAGAAGAAGGAGGCGAAGAGGAAGAAGAAGGAGGAGGAGGAGGAGGAGAAAAGGAGAGGAAGGAGGAACGGAAGATGCAGAAGTAGTAGAAGTAGAAGAAGGAGAAGAAGGAGAAGGAGGAGGATGTGAAGAAGAAGAAGAAGCAATGGAAGCAGAAGATGGAGGAGGAGGAGTGGAAGAAGAAGGAGAAGAAGGAGAAGAATGAGAAGAGAAAGAAGGAGACAAAGAAGTAGAAGAAGAAGGAGAACGATAAGAAGAAGAAGAAGGAGAAGAAGGAGAAGAAGGAGAAAGAGGAGGTGAAGGCGTAGAAGAAGTTGGTGCAGAAGAAGAAGGAGTAGCTAAAGACGAAGGTGGAGTTATAGCAAAAGAAGTAGAAGGATAAGAAGAATGAGAAGAAGAAGAAGAAGAAGGAGAAGAAGAAGAAGAGGAAGAAGTAGCAGAACGAGAAGAAGGAACAGGAGAAAAGGAAGAAGTTGGAGAATAAGAAGAAGGTGAAGAAGTAGTAGAAGAAGATGGAGCAGAAGGAGAAGTTGAAGAAGAAGAGGAAGAAGAAGAAGAAGAAGAAGAAGAAGAAGAACGAGAAGAAGAAGAAGAAGAAGAAGAAGAAGAAGAAGAAGAAGAACGAGAAGAAGAAGAAGAAGAAGAAGAAGAAGAAGAAGAAGAAGAAGAAGAAGAAGAAGAAGAAGAAGAAGAGGAAGAAGTAGCAGAACGAGAAGAAGGAGAAGGAGAAAAGGAAGAAGTTGGAGAATAAGAAGAAGGTGAAGGAGTAGTAGAAGAAGATGAAGTAGAAGGAGAAGTTGAATATACTGAGATTTAATTTTTTCGTTCTCAGTATTATTGAAATGGTTTCTATACCATTTTCGGAGGAGTGCATTTTCCTCAGACATATAATCCTTATGTAGGATTTGTCTTGAGGACAGGGATATTTAATATTATCTTCTATAGTCAGATTTTCCATTTGGAAATCAAAAACACTTAATTGTGCTTGCCATCCGATAGATACTTTCTGTGAGGCTTGGATGAAGAAGAAGAAGAAGGAGAAGAAGAAGAAGAGGAAGAAGTAGCAGAACGAGAAGAAGGAACAGGAGAAAAGGAAGAAGTTGGAGAATAAGAAGAAGGTGAAGAAGTAGTAGAAGAAGATGGAGCAGAAGGAGAAGTTGAAGAAGAAGAAGAGGAAGAAGAAGAAGAAGAAGAAGAAGAAGAAGAAGAAGAACGAGAAGAAGAAGAAGAAGAAGAAGAAGAAGAAGAAGAAGAACAGGAAGAACAGGAAGAAGAAGAAGAAGAAGAAGGAGAAGAAGAAGAAGAGGAAGAAGTAGCAGAACGAGAAGAAGGAGAAGGAGAAAAGGAAGAAGTTGGAGAATAAGAAGAAGGTGAAGGAGTAGTAGAAGAAGATGAAGTAGAAGGAGAAGTTGAATAAGAAGCGGAAGCGGAAGAAGTAGAAGGAGAAGAAGAAGAAGAGGAAGAAGTAGCAGAACGAGGAGAAGGAGAAGGAGAAAAGGAAGAAGTTGGAGAATAAGAAGAAGGTGAAGGAGTAGTAGTAGAAGATGAAGTAGTAGAAGAAGAAGGAGGCGAAGAGGAAGAAGAAGGAGGAGGAGGAGGAGGAGAAAAGGAGAGGAAGGAGGAACGGAAGATGCAGAAGTAATAGAAGTAGAAGAACCCTGTTCCTCCGGCCTACCAAGATTCGGTAGTCTCCTTCCTAAAACCAAGAACTAACTTGGCTCTGATACTAGCTTGAGGGGGTGAAACCCTCGGATGTGGAAGCGGGGAAGGAGGAACCTTAGACAGCCCCTTGAAGTAATAAGAAAATCTCTTTTGCTTCTGTCTCTGTCTTTGCCCCCTTGCTTCTCTCCTTCCTTCTTCCCCGCTTCCGCATCCGAGGGTTTCACCCACTCAAGCTGATACCAGCTTGAGGGGTGAAACCCTCGGATGCGGAAGCGGGGAAGAAGGAAGGAGAGAAGCAAGGGCGCAAAGACAGAGACAGAAGCAAAAGAGATTTTCTTATTACTTCAAGGGGCTGTCTAAGGTTCCTCCTCCTCAATGTGAAGAGTTAAGTCCCTTAAATAGACCACGGATTACATTGGATTCCAATTCATTTTGGAGTCCGGGGTCAGACTGTCTCCTCACATGGACGACATGCAAATACAATAAAGAATGACACGATATAAAGAAAAGGAAAAAGAAAGACCGAAAAGACACAAAGATAAAAGCAGTAAACAATCCTGCTTTTGTCAAAGGTGCTTTATTGCATAGTATCCTTGGTCCGCCGAAAGTGGATTCCTTCGTACATCCTTTTCTTGTCCTCTGCTGGTGGAGATGCCATCCGTCAGAGTGACGTGACATTGGTCTGTGTAGCTTTCCACCGAAAGTGATTCCTTCGTTGCCAAGAAAGCATCTTTCCTCGATCGGAGGGATTCCTTCCGCCTGAAGGAAAGCAATGATGTGATCTAAAGTGGCGTTGGGCTGAGCCACTCTGCAAAGGCGATTCCTCCTGTTGGGTGGAGAATGTCCTTCCTCGTGCTTGCTTCACTGGCGAGCACTGCTGATCTAATTTGATTCAGCTTTATTCAGAGCATCTTCTCTGGACTTATCCTTGTGCTTGGTGAGAAGTCATTTCTTCCACCTAAAGCATTGCTGATGAAGACACAAGGCTTGGTTCTTCTGCCGAAAGTAGATTCTTTCGGAACAACCCTCTTCCTCTGCTTAGTCAGAGGCAGGTTTTTTGCCCTTGATTTGGTGCATCTTTACTGGCTTGAACCTGGGATCATCAAGAATTAATTGATGCTAGGTCTTGATTGCCCCTTTTCTTGGATGAATTGCCAAGATACTTTGCCACATATATTCTGTAGCTTCAGCTCTACTTGCCTTATGCATTTGATTATGTACAGAAGTAGACTGCTCTTCTTCTTTTTCAAGAGAAAGAGTATCCACTGCATAAGGATCTTGAGCTTCTCCTGCAAGACACCTGAACATATTAGTGTCATCAGGCAAAGAGTTAGATGAACTCTGTGAGGTAGTATCCTTCATTGACACCGTCTTCTTGGATGCAGTACTCTTTATGGAGTCTGTCTGTATATGTTCTGCTTCGAATGTGGAACAGAACTGCTTCTTGAGGTGGTCCAGGCATTTGGACATGATCTCTTCAGGAGAACACTGTGGATACTTCCTGAAGAGTTTAGCCTTTAAACTGGCAAAATAGTTGTCAGTAGAGCCTTCAGACTTCTGAATTTCAGTATTGTCTTTCTTAAAGGCGGCTAAATCAGATTTAATGGTGGTAACAATATCATCATACTTTTCTCGAGGCATTCCTCGCCACCATTTGTAGAGATATTTTCTCTTAAGGACAGGGATATTTACCTCCTGGTCCATTTCTGCCGATATGACCCATTTGAATATCCATGGGATCTTGTTCTAAATTATGAACATCATCGGACATAGCTCTGTAGAGATGCATTCATCTGTGAGCTTGTTTATGGTGGGATGATTGTCCACCCATTCTTCAAAATGTTGAAGGATTGGTGAGGGCAGCATATTGATTTCAGGCCCGAACTTGGTCCACCATTTGTGAAACCATCCTGGCAGTGGTTTCTGCAATATTTCCGACTCCACCTGTACAAACCAAGAATGCTTTTTTTTGGGATTTTCATAATAGAAAATATTGGTGAATGCCTGAACATAGTCTCAATAATTAACTAGATAGACTTGTCCATTGGTTGTGATCTGCTTGGCCTGATTTGGGTCAAGTCTCCATTCATTTGGTCTGATCACCTTCAATATATAACATTTGCTAAAATTAATTACTCCACTCCTGATATTTCTATTTTGGAAATTATGTTGAGTTTCTACAGATTTAGTATGGAGCAGGAGCGCCTCCATTACTACTCTATTTTTTTCCTCATTGAAGGGTAACCCCGTTCGTCAAAATACTTTTGACGTATGAACCATGGATCACTTAGATGAGAAACTTCACTGTGGTCCAGGTACATAATAACCTCCCCGGATCTCTTTTCCGAGTAAGTACTATCCAGCAGATTTTTCTGTAGTACTTCTTTCATCGTTGGGCTCGACGATGAAGTTGGTTGTAAGGAAGTTCCTTGCCTAGCACCACTGTGCTGTTCATGGTCAACCTTCTGCTTTCCTTTATTGAGAAAGGTTGCCAAGTCCACCAGTTTCGAACTGCTGGGCTCCATTGGTGGGAAATTTCCTGCAGTTAACTGTGGAGCAGCTTGAGTGGAAAGTGCATAAGCACTGCGTCCCCTGCCATATGTGGAAAGTGCATAAGCACTGCGTCCCCTGCCATAATGACCATAATGGGGCCATGAATTTTCAGTATTTTCGGGAAGTGCTATATTTGCACTGCATCCCTTGATATTTCGGGCAGATGATTTTCTGCCTTGTTCATGATAGTCTTGCCTAGGGATCATCCCTGCAATTCATGAAACAAGGGGTAACGAAGATAATTTTCTTCTTGGGTTAATGTTTTAATTTGAAAATCATAAACACATAATTGTGCTTGCCACAAAGCAGATACTTTCTGCCGGGCTTTAATGATTTGTTGTGCTGCCTTGCAGTCTATCCTCAATATAAATTGAAGAGGTAACAAATCATTTTGAAAGAAGGATATAACTTTCATTATTGAAAGTATTCCTCTTTCTGTGTGTGAATACTTACTCTGAGTGGCATTCCACATACCAGAAGTACTCTGTAAGAAGATTTCTTTACCATAGATTGGATCCAACTGTTTTAAGATTCCATCAAGACCAATAGAAGAGGTAAATACAAGGAGGATCTTAGTCCAGTTTGGATTTGGTAAAGTAGATTTTTCAAGTGGGACAATTTTCCCAAAGTTGATGAAGTGGCCCAAGAACCTAACTGAGGTTTGGAACAAGTTCATTGCATCAGCGGCGATGGTTAATCCATTATTAATGGTTACCATTCCAAAAATTTCTATGTCTCTAAAGTGTTGTTCTAGTGATTTAGAAAACACTACAACTTCATCATTATAATTAATGATAATATGTGAGAATGGATTATAAATCTCATTCTGAATACTCTGTATTTCAGAGAGTGCATTCCTTAAACTAAATGGCAAAACATTCCATTCATATTGCCCTATTGGTGTAACAAATGCAGTTTTATACTTATCAGATTCCTTTATTTGGGTCTGATAGTATCTGGATTTCAGATAAAACTTAGAATAGATTAGTGATTTACTTAATCTTTCTAAGAGGTCTTTTTGGTTTGGGAATGGAAACCTTTTCCATTTTAAGACCCTATTTAGAGGCTTATAATTTATAACCAAATTTGGTCCACCTCTAATTTGTCCTATGTTTTTATTAACATAGTATATTTCGGAACTCCATGGAGACTGGGATTTTCTAATCAATCCTTTATTCAGGAGTATTTCTATTTTTGATTTCAACAGATCAAAGTATTTTTTACTTGTCTATGTTGGTCTAGCCTTAGGAGGTATTTCTTTTTCATTAAAGAAATCGACATAAGGTAAGGAAATTATATAATTTTTCCTAGACTCATTTGTAGATAGTAAATTACCTATCTGTTTTTTAACATCCTTTATCCATTGGATTATTAAAGGATTCCTAAGTTTTCTTTCTATGCTAAATATTTTAGCTTCTTGGTGGAGAAAACTTAGATATTCTTCTTTACAAGCTAATTGATTCCTAGCTTGTGTTAAGGCCCTATTCGGATTCCTTAACTCATAAGAGAATATTATCTCTTCTTTTTGCCTTTTAATTCTAGGCACTATGGTCTTCTCAGCTTCTAGCAGACTTATTTCTGCCTTAAGTTCTTTTATTTCATATCTCAGTTGACTTACTGAGACGGAAGCTCTATGGTTGCTGGCTAACATTATTTTTCCAACAACACAAGAGATCTGGTTATTAACCAGATGGAACCATCTGATGTAGAGCTATAGTCTACATCTGTTTCACTTTCTTCTTCTTCCTCATTTGAAGAAGGATCCTCTAATGGGTAATCCCTTATTTTGGATTCCAATAGTGGACTGACAGGGAAGACTGCCTATCCATATTTAATCCTATATTAGAATCTAATATATTTTCTAGGGATAAATATACCCCTATCTATAGTTGGTTAGGTTTATTCCTAAACCTTAAGCAAGACTCATATAAAGTCTTGATATCTTCTAAGTAGTTTTTAATTGACTCAGTTTTTGGCAGAGTATTTTCTGTCCCCCATGTAGGGATAGGTTTTTCTTGACCTATATTCCTCTCACTGGTTTGAAAGGAACCTTCATCTGACATGGATATAGTAGTAAACTTTTTTAGATTTTTAATCTTATTCTGAATATCATCTAGTTTACTAGTATTCCATTCAGGTAAGTTTGACAGATCTATTAGATCTGGCAATGGCCTAGACTTATTGTCTAGAAGATCTTCATCGGAACTAATTAAGTTCTGAAGATCAGACTCAACTTTAAGTTGGTCTATCTGGTTTTCCTTTTCTTTAATGAGAAAAGAATAAACATCTGATTGAGGTAAATCAGTGATCCTTACTCTCTTTAGAGACTTGGATTCACTGTTTTCCTGAATAGACATTTTTCCTACCCTAATAGATTTATCAGGGTTAGTCTTAGAATTTTCTAAGATTTCTTTTATTAGAAATTTGTCAAGACCTTTAAGTTCTAATTGATCTTTATGGATCATTTGAAACCAAAGTGCAAAACCTATTATTTCTCCTTTGGTTTGTAAGTCTTGAAAATACTGAGTGCGATAATTATCTTTCTCAGTTTCAGTAAAATGGCTCATGTACTATTTTTTAAAGAATCTATTTTCTTTAGAATTGAAATCTTTACCTAAGATTTCTCTTATGGAACTTCCGGATTGAAGATTCCTTTGTCTTTCTTTAAGACTCATTGTTTTAAAATTAAAAAACAAAAATAACTGTTCCATAATATTATTATTATGGGTGGAGATAACGCCGATGGAGTCTTCCTCCATATCTATGGAACTATTTCCATAGGGCTGGAACCAGGGCACATGGAGATTTTCTCCATAGGTTCAGGCTGTGCTGGCTTTTTGGGTAAGTGCTAAGTTTGAGATGCACAGTGAAGATATAACTTTCTAACTATTAACCTTATTTGCAGATATGCATATGAAGATAGCTGACAGATAGTCTATGATTCTAAAACATAGAAACATCATCATAAATGACATGATAATAACATTCTCCTTCATGTTTGAAAGATAAATCTTCCCATACAGCCTATGACACAAGAGCAGATAAAAGCATATGATAGTTTAACTCGATGGAACTTGAAAGCATAATATGATAGTGTTTGTTCTGGTATTGGAAAACACAATCCTTCTATCCTGCCATCTTATAAGTGATCAACCCGACAGCCTCTCGATCGCAGGCGATGTGCCATACAGGGGAGGATCACTACGGGAACTTAGGCGGAGATGCTACTTAGTGTCCTTGGTCCGCCGAAAGTGGATTCCTTCGTACGTCCTTTTCTTGTCCTCTACTGGTGGAGATGCCATCCGTCAGATTGACGTGACATTGGTCTGTGTAGCGGAAGAAGAAGAAGGAGAAGGAGAACGAGAAGAAGGAGAAGGAGAAGAAGAAGAAGAAGTAGCGGTACAAGAAGAAGGAGAAGGAGAAAAGGAAGTTGGAGAAGAAGAAGAAGGTGAAGATGGAGTAGTAGAAGAAGATGAAGGAGAAGGAGAAGAAGAAGAAGAAGAGGAAGGAGGAGAAGGAGTAGAAGGAGAAGGAGAAGAAGTAGAAGAAGAAGCAGCAGCAGCAGTAGAAGAAGTAGGTGTTAGGATCTGTCACATGCCGCTGAAAATTCAAAAATTTTCAGATACGCAGCAGAAAGATATGTGCATATTCCGTTCATCGCATGAACGTATTTTAAAACCTTTTGTAGATAGATCAGGATTAAATTCTTATTAAATTATTTTAAAATTATGATTAAGAAGATCCGATCTTCACCTTGTGCGGGTAGCTGGTCTCCGCAAATCTGATTCACGTGGTATTTGATGAGGGCTCAATTGAAGCCGCACACGTGTCCGGCTTCTACAGGTATCCACACGAAGTAGTGATTCGATCGAAGCCTTTGGATCTCCCCGGGGTGCTAGCTTCCTTGTAGAGATGGCTTTACATGGCTGAAGTCCTCTCCTTTGAATCAACCTTTGATTGGCTTGAGAGGAGGAAGAAGAAGGAAGTGCCAAGGAAGAAGAAACGAAAGCTCTTCGCAGCCTTTTACTTTCCCTTGCGCTAGAACCAAAAGAAGAAGAGGAAGGAGATGAAACCACCTTTATTTTCTTCCCTTGCTCTTACGGCTGAAAGGAGGAATGGAGATAGGGACTTGCTACCGTGAACTCCCAGAAATAGCATGAGAGGAGGGGCCAAAACCCCTCCTCCTTTTAATTTCCCATGAGATAAGGATGAGCTCCTATTTTTTAGGAGCTCACCCTTTTCTCTTCTATTCAGCAGCAAGGAGGGGCTTACGCCCCTACTTTTTCTTCCACGCAATTCCCTAGGGGAGGGGCGTGGGCCCCTCCCTCATATCCCATTTAATTAGCCATTTAATCAAATTAAGTGGTAAGATGGTTTGGGTCTAATGCATGGGTCTAATCCCATTCAAAATGGGATTTATATGAACCCATTTCAATTTCCTCCTTATCCTAATCTAATTAGGATTTAATTGAACCATGGCTCTATTGAACTCTTCAATCCTAATCCAATTAGGAGTCATTTAATTAATTAGATTAAAATTAAAATTAATTAGGACTTGAGAAAATCCTAATCTAATTAGAACTTGTTCAAATTTCAGCCCTAAGACAATTAGGACTTTAGAAATCCTATTCCAAGTAGGACTCTAATTTAATTTGAAATCCTAATCCAATTAGGACTTCATGAATTCCACTCCAAGTAGGACTCATGATCAAGTCCAATTAATTAAATTAAATTACAATCCGATTGTAATTGTTCCTTCTTCTAACCACTTATGTGATTCTTAACCATTTATCAATCTAATTGATCATATGTGATTCTTAATCACAATTCAACCATCGGATCGGTCAATACTTCTAATGTGTGTGACCCCATAGGTTCTATTCTGACTGGTAGCGAGATATATTGCAATCTCTATCACAATATCATTGAAAATTTCTTTCAATGGGTTGAAACAATTCCAACTCAACTCACCATGGATTATCGACCATCGAGATGATCCCTGTGAGTTTCACCATCCACCAGAACACCTAGCAGTATGTAGTGGCTACCCAGCAGAATAGAATGATGAATCTCTAGGTGTTATTATCGTATGATACAGTCCTTCTATCGTGGATCCCTACAACCGGAGGTCATGGATAACTCGTCAAACCCCGTTGTTTGTCATATGTCTAGATTTATTCGATTTGAGTTCGATAGTGGAAAACTCTTTCTCCACTTTATATTACTGCCCTAGCCAAGGTCTTAAAACTCAGTCTAATAAATCACATAGGATCACTCCTCATCTATCAAGGTCGATAGATTCCATGTAGGTGTATACCCTACTCCTACAGTGAACCTACAGCAGCCAATCTACACTACAAGGACCCATATGACTAGAGACCATGTATATATGTAGTCAAACTACAATAATCTCACTGTGAGTAGCCGATGCACCATAGATCAAAGGACCAGTCACACTACTGCAACATCAAGTAAGTCACTGACGAGTGGATAGACATCCAAGTGACTTCTTGTCTTGGTCACGCTCAGTACTCTTATTCTCTAACAAGCACCTGCGCTATCACTTCAGTGTTCCTACACTGTGGACTCTCCTACACTGTGGACTCGAGTCTCGTCCATCCATAAGAAAAGCGATCTACGCACTAATCGGATTGATCACCGTCCTTGTGATGATCCATTGATCAAGAGCATTTAGAAATTAATCACCAATAATACATGGCTCAAATTCTTAACTCTTGAGAATATGCATCATCATCTTATTAATTTCTTGGACGATTCATAGATACATAACCAATATGAATGAAAAGATGCCCATTTATTATTCAATAATAATAAAGTCAAGTACAAATTTATGTCCGAGAATTAATAATGTGTCCGCCAGATTGGCTTCTAGGGCATACATCTAACAATCTCCCACTTGCACTAAAGCCAATCAGACGTATATCTAAGTCCCATCTTCTCAAGGTGGGCTTCAGTCTTCTGCTGATTTAACTGCTTAGTGAGCGGGTCCACCACGTTATCCGTGGAGTCTACTCTCTGCACCTCGACATATTTCTTTTTGAGGTAGTCGCGTATGAGGTGAAAGCGCCGCTCTATGTGCTTGGACTTCTGATAAGACCTTGGCTTCTTAGCAAGAGCTATGGCGCCATTATTATCGCAGTAGAGTGTGATGGCATCTGATGGCATTACATCTAGCTCTGCAATGAATTTTTTGAACCAGAAGGCTTCCTTTGCAGCTTCAGAGGCGGCGATATACTCAGCTTCCATGGTAAAATCAGCAATAATCGGTTGTTTGGAACTCTTCCAATTTACCGTACCACCATTGCACAAGAACACATATCCAGATGTAGACTTTCTATCATCAATATCAGTCATGAAGTCTGAATCTGTGTATCCTTCTACCTTTAACTCTGATGATCCTCCAAAAACCAAGAACAAATCTTTAGTTCTTCTTAAGTACTTAAGAATGTTCTTCACAGCAGTCCAGTGCTCTTCGCCTGGATTCGACTGATATCTGCTAGTGATACTCACAGCAAGGGCTATATCAGGTCGTGTACACAGCATGACATACATGAGGCTTCCTATTGTAGAAGCATAAGGAATCCTGCTCATGCGTTGAATCTCTTCAGATGTGTTGGGGCGCATCTTCTTGGAGAGATGAATCCCATGCCTTAGGGATAATAGACCCCTCTTGGAGTTTTCCATACTAAACCTCTTCAGTACCTCCTCTATATACATCTTCTGTGATAGGCCAAGCATCCTTTTAGATCTATCTCTATATACATTAATCCCCAAAATGTAGGATGCTTCCTCAAGGTCTTTTATGGAGAACTCTTTTGACAACCAGACCTTGACCGAGGTTAGCATAGGAATATCATTCCCAATCAGGAGGATGTCATCTACGTACAGTACGAGGAATACGACAGCACTCCCACTAACCTTCTTGTAAACACACGGTTCCTCTTCGTTTTTGATGAAATCAAACGATTTGATCGCATCATTGAAACGAGTGTTCCAACTTCGAGATGCTTGCTTCAGTCCATAGATGGACCTTTGCAGCTTGCAGACCTTGTGATCTCCATCACTGGAAGTGAAACCCAAAGGCTGCTCCATATAAATATCTTCATCAAGATATCCATTCAGGAAAGCAGTTTTCACATCCATCTGCCATATTTCATAATCATGAAATGCTGCAATGGCAAGCAATGTTCGAATGAATTTTAGCATGGCTACTGGTAAAAAGATCTCCTGATAGTCAATGCCTTCGCGCTACCCTTTCGCTACTAGCCTTGCCTTATAGGTCTCTACCTTCCCATCCGAACCTATTTTCCTTTTGTAGATCCATTTACATCCAATAGGTACTATAACTTCGGTGGATCTACTAAGGTCCAGACTTGGTTGGAATACATGAAGTCTATCTCTGACTTCATGGCTTCCAGCCATTTCTCGGAATCAATATCAGATATCGCCTCGTTGTAGGTATTGGAATCCTGTACATGTTTCCTATCTTCCATGAGAAATATTTCCTCGGTATCCTCTACTAGTATACCTAAGTATCTATCAGGAGGATGGGAGACCCTACTTGATCTACGAGGTGGAGTAACTACGTGTACTGGCTCTATGTGAATAGGTTCTCTAGGATCCATTACTCGTTGCTTTTCAGAGACTCTCTCTTCAAGCTCAATTTTCCTCCCACTGCCTCTATCAAGGATAAATTGTTTTTTCAAGAAGATGGCATGTCGGCTCACAAACACATTGTGATCCTCTGAGACGTAAAAATTGTATCCTAATGACTCTTTAGGATATCCTATGAAACGAGCACTTATGGTCCTAGGCTCTAACTTGTCCGCCTGCATTCGTTTGACATGGGCCGGACATTTCCAAATCTTGAGATGACCAAGACTCGGCTTCTTACCATGCCATATCTCATATGGTGTGGTAGGAACGGATTTAGAGGGAACTCTATTCAGTAAATAAATCGCGGATAATAAGGCATCTCTCCAAAGAAACATAGGCAGATCTGTGAAGCTCATCATAGATCGGACCATTTCCAATAGAGTCCTATTCCTCCTTTCTGACACCCCGTTGAGTTGAGGTGTACCCGGAAGCGTCCATTGTGAGACTATGCCATTCTCCTTGAGATAGTTTCGGAATTTCCCACTAAGGTATTCTCCTACTCGATTTGATCGAAGAACCTTAAGAGTTTTTCCAGTCTGTTTTTCTACATTTCTGAATTCTTTGAACTTTTCAAAAGACTCAGATTTGTATCTCATAAGATACACATACGCATATCGTGAATAATCATCGGTAAAGGTAATAAAGTACGAATAACGACTCCTGGCTGACACATCAAATGGGCCACACACATCAGTGTGTACCAGGATAAGTATTTCAGTGGTCCTCTCCCCATGTCCTACAAAGGGCAATCTAGCCATTTTTTCTTGAAGACAGGACTCACAAACTGGATATGACTCAGAAGTCAATGGGTCGAGAAGCCCATCTTTCTCCATTTTGTTCATTCTGTCATCTCCAATAGCCTGAGGTGCCATAAATACTTCTGGTTTATCTCATCTCTAGATCTTTTAGATCCTATGGCATTCACTACTTGCTCAGACACATTCACAGATACATCAATATGCAAGTGATAGAGATTGTCAATCATGAAACCACGTGCAACTAATTTATTTCTGAAATAAATAGAACAGCAGTCTTTGTCAAATGTCATAATATGACCATCCTATGCTAAATACGAAACAGAAATCAAATTCCTGCTAGCAGCAGAGACATAATAACAGTCTCTAAGCAATAAACTAAATCCAGACGGTAATCGCAGAGGATAGGTGCCCACAGCTACAACAGCAACTTTTGGCCCGTTGCCTACCCGAAGGGTCACTGCACCTTCCGCCAGCCTCCTACTTTTCTTTAGACCCTGCAGAGTAGTGCACAAATGAGCACTAGAACCAGAATCTATAACCCAACTAGAAGTAGAAGAAACCGTAAGGTTAGTTTCATTTACGAGCAAGTCTAATATATCTTCAGAAGGTGTGTCTGCCTTTTTGTTCTTTAGGCTCTCGAGGGATGAAGGGCAGTTTCTTTTTCAATGGCCGTCGACGTTGCAGTGGAAACATTTTTCCTTGTCATTAGTCTTTTTCTTATGAACTTCCTTTTTAGGCTTCTTGTCTTTCTTCTGTTTCTTTACAGGCTTCTTTTTCTTCCAAGTAGACTTTCTCTTGGAACCAGAAGTCAGCTCAGCAGCCAGAACAGAGCCTCTTGAACCTTTCAAGGCTCCCTCAGCAGTTACCAATATATTCAAAAGTTCAGTCTTCGTGCATTCAATTTTATTCATATAGTAGTTTACTATAAACTGACCAAATAAATCAGGTAGGGATTGTAGGATCAGATCTATCTGCAGTTCCTTATGCATGGTCATACCGAGCTTCTCAAGCTCCTCTAAGGTCCTTGATTATAGAGAGACAGTGATCATGGATAGACTGCCCTTCGTGCATTTTTGCCTTGAAAATTCTCTTGGATACTTCAAAACATGCAGTGCGGCTCTGCTCACCATACAACTCTTGCAGATGAGCCAGTATTTTTCTAACAGTCTTCATGTTCTCATGCTGGCATTGAAGTTCATTAGTCATGGATGCCATGATGTAGCACTTGACTTTAATGTCATCGTCCGTCCATTTTTCATGCGTCTCACGCTGATCATCGGTCGGACGTGATGGTAACCTGGGGATGTCACTCTCGAGCACATACCCTAATTTCTCACAACTCAGAACTATTTTGAGGTTTCTCAGCCAGTCTTTGTAATTGGTTCCGGTCAGTCGGTTGGTTTCAAGAATACGGGTCAAAGGGTTCGAAGCTGATATTGTGATCTGTACAGAGTAAAGATTCTAGTTAGACTTTGTACTTGAACTTAATTTGTTCTAGGAACTTTTAAAACAAATATGCTCCCACTATTTTATCGAATCCCTCATACTCTCCTGATGGAGAAACGAAAACCCTACGCGACTAGGATTTCTAGTAGGTACTGCGGTCTCACCGATTTACATGCCACCTCACCTAACAGTTATTGGTGACATATAAATGGATGAGTGTACAACTCTTGTACAATGCTTCTTAAGCAAATTGCAGTGATACTTGGTCTCTAAGTCATAAAAACCTCACCTAACAGTTATTGGCCCCATTACTTAGTTAAGTCAGACCCACCGTATAACCGCAGAAATAAAGTCGTCATTGGATCCTCACCTAACAGTTATTGGTGCCCAACCCCACCTTTACCCCACAACATCTCATGTCTAATAGAGAGGTCCAGTCCTCCGATGCAACTTGTCCACTGTGTCCAGCCGAGACAAATCAACATCGAAAAGACCTTAGCAGCTCTACTACGGTGGAAGACCTATGGACTTAATATTGCATAATCATGTCTTAGTGTTTGCAACTTGAGTTCTTCATAAGAGGTAATCAAACAATTGGCCAGGTAAGCAGGTGGGAGGCTCCCCTTACTTAGAGAGTAAGGTCCTAATTAAGTAACTACCTTATAGGCTTGCCTAGACACCAATTAGATCAATTAATCTAATATGACTAACTCATGTTGGTTCACCATCGACTGATTAGGGAGGTTTATTATTCGGTCTCACTCGATCGCGTATTCACATCTCATGCAAATATAAATCTACCTACATAGATATAAACATTAAACATCCAGGCATTTATCAATTGGCTCTGATACCACTGTTAGGATCTGTCACATGCCGCTGAAAATTCAAAAATTTTCAGATACGCAGCGGAAAGACATGTGCATATCCCGTTCATCGCATGAACGTATTTTAAAACCTTTTGTAGATAGATAAGGATTAAATTTTTATTAAATCATTTTAAAATCATGATTAAGAAGATCAGATCTTCACATTGTGTGGGTAGATGGTCTCCGCAAATCTGATTCACGTGATATTTGATGAGGGCTCAATGAAAGCCGCACACGCGTCCGGCCTCTACAGGTATCTACACGAAGTAGTGATTCGATCGAAGCCTTTGGATCTCCCCGGGGTGCTAGCTCCCTTGTAGAGATGATTTTAGATGGCTAAAGTCCTTTCCTTTGAATCAACCATTGATTGGCTTGAGAGGAAGAATAAAAAGGAAGTGCCAAGGAAGAAGAAACGAAAGCTCTTAGCAGCCTTTTACTTTCCCTTGCGCTAGAACCAAAAGAAGAAGAGGAAGGAGATGAAACCATCTTTATTTTCTTCCCTTGCTCTTACGGCTGAAAGGAGGAATGGAGATAGGGACTTGCTGCCGTGAACTCCCATAAATAGCATGAGAGGAGGGGCCAAAACCCCTCCTCCTTTTAATTTCCCATGAGATAAGGATGAGCTCCTATTTTTTAGGAGCTCACCCTTATCTCTTCTATTCGGTAGCAAGGAGGGGCTTACGCCCCTCCTTTTTCTTCCACGCAATTCCCTAGGGGAGGGGCGTGGGCCCCTCCCTCATATCCTATTTAATTAGCCATTTAATCAAATTAAGTGGTAAGATGGTTTGGGTCTAATGCATGGGTCTAATCCCATTCAAAATGGGATTTATATGAACCCATTTCAATTTCCTCCTTATCCTAATCTAATTAGGATTTAATTGAACCATGACTCTATTAAACTCTTCAATCTTAATCCAATTAGGAGTCATTTAATTAATTAGATTAAAATTAAAATTAATTAGAACTTGAGAAAATCCTAGTCTAATCAGGACTTGTTCAAATTTCAGCCCTAAGACAATTAGGACTTTAGAAATTCTATTCCAAGTAGGACTCTAATTTAATTTGAAATTCTAATCCAATTAGGACTTCATGAATCCCACTCCAAGTAGGACTCATGATCAAGTCCAATTAATTAAATTAAATTGCAATCCGATTACAATTGTTCGTTCTTCTAACCACTAACTCTTAGCGTGTTAACCATTTATCAATCTAATTGATCATATGTGATTCTTAATCACAATTCAACCATCGGATCGGTCAATACTTCTAAGGTGTGTGACCCCATAGGTTCTATTCTGACTGTTAGCGAGATATATTGCAATTTCTATCACAATATCATTGAAAACTCCTTTCAATGGGTTGAAACAATTCCAACTCAACTCACCAGGGATTATCGACCATCGAGATGATCCCTGTGAGTCTCACCATCTACCAGTGACACCTAGCAGTATGTAGTGGCTACCCAGCAGAATAGAATGATGAACCTCTAGGTGCAGTTATCGTATGATACAGTCCTTCTATCGTGGATCCCTACAGATCGAAGGTCATGGATAACTCGTCAAACCCCGTTGTCTGTCATATATCTAGATTTATTCGATTTGAGTTCGATAGTGGAAAACTCTTTCTCCACTTTATATTACTGCCCTGGCCAAGGTCTTAGAACTCAATCTAATAAATCACATAGGATCACTCCTCATCTATCAAGGTCGATAGATTCCATGTAGGTGCATACCCTACTCCTACAGTGAACCTACAGCAGCCAATCTACACTACAAGGACCCATATGACTAGAGACCATGTATATATGCGGTCAAACTACAATAACCTTACTGTGAGTAGCCGAAGCACCGCAAATCAAAGGACCAGTCACACTACTGCAACATCAAGTAAGTCACTGACGAGTGGATAGACATCCAAGTGACTTCTTGTCTTGGTCACGCTCAGTACCCTTGTTCTCTAACAAGCACCTGCACTATCACTTCAGTGTCCCTACACTGTGGACTCGAGTCTCGTCCATCCATAAGGAAAGCGATCTGTGCACTGATTGGATCGATCACCATCCTCGTGATGATCCATTGATCAGGAGCATTTAGAAATTAATCACCAATAATACATGGTTCAAATTTTCAACTCTTGAGAATATGTATCATCATCTTATTAATTTCTTGGACGATTCATAGACACATAAACAATATGAATGAAAAGATGCCCATTTATTATTCAATAATAATAAAGTCAAGTATAAATTTATGTTCTAGAATTAATAATGTGTCCGCCAAATTGACTTCTAGGGCATACATCTAACAGTAGGAGAAGAAGAAGAAGAAGAAGTAGGAATAGAAGAAGGAGAAGAAGAGTAGGAGAAGGTGAAGATGTAGCAAAAGAAGTAGCAGCTAAAGAGGAAGAAGGTGGAGATGTAGCAAAAGAAGAAGCAAGAGAAGGAGAATGGGAAGAAGAAGTAGAAGGAGAAGAAGAAGAAGGAGTAGAAGTAGCAGAACAAGAAGACGGAGTAGGAGAAGAGGAAGAAGTTGGAGAAGAAGAAGAAGGTGAAGAGGGAGTAGAAGAAGAAGAAGGTGAAGGAGAAGGAGAAGAAGAAGAAGAGGAAGGAGAAGAATAAGAACAAGAAGGAGAAGAAGAAGCAGAAGAAGGAGAAGAATAAGAACAAGAAGGAGAAGTAGAAGTTGAAGGAGAAGAAGATGAGGAGGAGAAGAAGAAGAAAAAAAAAGAGGAAGTACAAGAAGATGTAGTAGGGAGGAGGAGGAGGAGGAGAAGAAGAAGAAGGGGAAGAGGAAGAAGAAGAAGAAGAGGAAGAAGAAGGAGAAGAAGGAGGAGAGGAGAAGAAGAAGAAGAAGAAGAAGAAGGAGAAGAAGGAGGAGAGGAAGGAGGAGAAGAAGATGATGAAGACGAAGGAGAAGAAGGAGGAGGAGGATGAGGTGGAGAAGAAGAAGAAGAATAAGATGAGGAAGTAGAAGAAGAAGGAGGAGAAGGTAGAGGGGGAGAAGGAGGAGGGGGAGAAGAAGAAGAAGATGAAGAAGAAGAAGAAGGAGAAGAATATGAAGGGGAAAAAGAAGGAGGAGGAGGAGGAGATGAAAAAGAAGTAGAAGAAGCCGACGAAGAAGGAGAAGGACAAGAGGAAGGAGAGGAAAGCGTATAAGGAGAAGAATGGGAAGGAGTAGAATAAGAAGAGGAAGAAAGAGGCGGAAAAGAAGAAGTAGAAGAAGAAAAATAAAGAAGAAGAAGAAGAAGAAAAATGATGAGAAGAAGAAGAAGAAGAAGAAGAAGAAGAAGAAGAAGAAACAGGAGATGGAGAAGAAGGAGAAGAGAAGATGTAGAAGAAGTAGGTGGAGAAGAAGGAGAAGGAGGAGAAGAAGGAGGAGTTGAGGAAGAAGAAGCAGAAAGAGAAGAAGAAGAAGTAGAAGAAGGAGAAGAAGAAGAAGAAACAGGAGCTGGAGCTGGAGAAGAAAAAGAAGAAGAAGAAGAAGAAGAAGAAGAAGAAGAAGAAGAAGAAGAAGAAGAAGGAGAAGAAGAAACCGGAGATGGAGAAGAAGAAGAAGAAGAAGGAGAAGAGGAAGATGGAGAAGAAGTAGAAGTGGAAGACGTAGGAGGAGTAGAAGAAGGAGAAGAAGAAGAAGAAGAAGAAACAGGAGATGATGAAGAAGAAGAAGAAGGAGAAGAAAGAGAAGATGAAGAAGGAGAAGAGGAACATGGAGAAGAAGAAGTAGAAGTGGAAGAAGAAGTAGGAGTAAAAGAGGGAGAAGAAGAAGAAGGAGAAGAAGGAGAAGAAGAAGAAGTAGAAGGAGTAGAAGAAGGAGAAGAAGAAGAAGGAGAAGGTGAAGATGGAGCAGCAGAAGGAGTAGCTAAAGAAGAAGAAGGTGGAGATGTAGCGGAAGAAGAAGAAGGAGAAGGAGAACGAGAAGAAGAAGGAGAGGGAGAAGAAGAAGAAGAAGTAGTAGCAAAACAAGGAGAAGGAGAAGAGGAAGAAGTTGGAGAAGAAGAAAAAGGTGAAGAAGGAGTAGTAGAAGAAGATGAAGGAGAAGGAATAGAAGAAGGAGAAGGAGAAGGAGTAGAAGAAGGAGAAGGAGAAGAAGAAGAAGAAGAGGAAGGAGAAGGAATCGAAGAAGAAGAAGGAGAAGGAGAAGAAGAAGAAGAAGAGGAAGGAGAAGGAGAAGGAACCAAAGAAGGAGAAGGAGAAGAAGTAGAAGAAGGAGAAGGAGAAGAAATAGAAGAAGGAGAAGGTGAAGATGTAGCAGAAGAAGAAAAAAGAGTAGCCAAAGAGGAAGGTGGAGATGTAGCAGAAGAAGAAGAAAGAGAAGGAGAACGAGAAGAAGAAGTAGAAAGAGAAGAAGAAGAAGTAGCAGCAGAACAAGAAGAAGGAGAAGGAGGAGAGGAAGAAGTTGGAGAAGAAGAAGAAGGTGAAGAAGGAGTAGTTGAAGAAGAAGAAGAGGAAGGAGAAGAATAAGAAGAAGGAGATGAAGAAGGAGAAGAATAAGAAGAGGAAGGAGAGGTAGAAGTTGAAGGAGAAGAAGAAGGAGGAGGATGAGGAAGAGAAGAAGAAGAAGAAGAAGAAGAGGAAGTACAAGAAGATGTAGTAGGGAGGAGGAGAAGAAGAAGAAAAAGGATAATGGGAAGAGGAAGAACAAGAACAAGAAGAAGAGGAAGAGGAAGAAGAAGAAGGAGAAGGAGAAGGAGAAGGAGAAGGAGGAGGAGGAGGAGGAGGAGGAGGAGGAGGAGCAGAAGAAGAAGAAGAAGAAGGAGAAGAGGAAGAAGAAGAAGACTAAGGAGAAGAAGAAGGAGGAGGAGGTAGGTGGAGTAGAAGAAGAAGAATAAGATGAGGAAGTAGAAGGAGGAGAAAGTGGAGGGGGAGAAGATTCCTTCCTTTCCCCCGCTTCCGCTCCGAGGGACTCGCGCCCCCTCAAGTTGGTATCAGAGCCAAGTTAGTTCTTGGTTCAGGGAGGAGACTACCGCACGCCGGTAGGCCGGCAGGAACAGGGCTTAGCCTAATGAAAGGCTAAGAGGCGTCTGGCTTGGGAGTGCTAAGGCACTCGAAGGTATATGGTTCTTTCTATGTAGCCTTATTATGCTGCTGAAATAGTATAGGATTCTGCTAAAAGCATGATCTGGTGGCTATGGTCTATCTCGTTTTGAGCTTATGAATCTCCACTATCTGTTATGATGTCCAGGCATGATCTTATATGGTAGTTTAATATTCCATGTCCAAAAAGCATCTTGTGATAATAGTTTATCTATCATTGAACGGTATGAACACACCTTCCTTCTGAATCCGTCATAAGGATGATTTCAAGTATACGACACTTTCTCTCCCGGGGATAATGTACTTGGATGGGTTGAGGCCGAGAGCGGGAGGGTGATGAAGTCCGATTGAAGTACCCGTTGGTAAGTCCGCATGGAGGCGGCAGTGAGGGGAAAAGAGGACGATGAAGCCAAAGTTCCCGCAGTGATCCTCCCCTGTATGGTACATCGCCTGGTGATCGAGGACCGTCGGGTTGGTCATCCATAAGATGGCAGGATTGAAGGGTTGTATTTTTCAATGCTAGAATAAAAGATTATCATGTTATGCTTCTAAGTTCCATAGAGTTAAACTATCATATCCTGAGCATGCATTTATATCATATATCTGTATAGTAAGATTCAGTGCTCAAATATAGACTAGAAGATAGCTCCCATATCATACTGCTTTTGTTCAGAATCATACACTATTTGTTGATCAGTTAGCATATGCATATCTGTTGATAAGGTTAATAGAAAGAAAGCTATACTTTCACTGTGCATGGTCAACTTAGCACTTGCCCAAAAAGCCAGCTCAGCCTGCACCCATGGAGATTGTCTCCGCATGCCCTGAGTTCCGCCATATGGAAAAATATTCCATAGTTTTGGAGGAAGACTCCAAAGGCGTAATCTCCACCCATAATAATAGTATTATGGACCAACTTCTTTTGTTCTTTAATTTTAGAACAATGAGTCTAATAGACCGAGAAAAGAATCTCCAAACTGGAAGTTCTTTAAGACAAATCCTACATAAGGATTATATGTCTGAGGAAAATGCACTCCTCCGAAAATGGTATAGAAACCATTTCAATAATACTGAGAACGAAAAAAATTAAATCTCAGTATTTTCAAGACTTAAAAACCACAGGAGAAATAATAGGTTTCTTTCTTTGGTTCAAAAAATGTCAAAAAAATATTAATGACTTTAAAAGTCTTGAAGAATTTCTAATGAAAGAAAAGCTTGTGAAAAATTTCACAACTGACCATGACAAATTAGTTATGGCATATAAAATGATAAGAGACATTAAGTCTCAAGAAGTCTTGGAAAATTCTAGGACTAACCCTGATAAAATAATTAGGGAAAAAACAATGTCTGTTAGGAAAGACAGTGTACTGAAACCTATAGTTAAATCTATAGAGTCCACTGCTTTACCTCAGCAGGATGTTTATTCCTCTCTCATTAAAGAGAAGGAAAAAGAAATAGAACAACTTAAGGTTGAAATAGATCAACTTAAGGTTGCTTCTGGTCTTCAGAACTCAATAAGTTCTGAGAAAGATCCCCTAGATAATGAATCTAGGTCTTTACCAGATCTAATAGATCTGTCAGACTTACCTGACTGGAATACTAGTAAACTAGATCAAGTTCAAGAAAAGATTAATAATTTGAGACAGTTTACTACTATACCCAGTTCAGATGCAGATCCTTTTCAAATTAAGAAAGGGAATATAGGTCAACAAAAATCTGAACCTATAAAGAAGACAGAAAATAGCCTGCCTAAACCTGAGTTAGTTAAAGTCTACTCAGAAGAAGCTAAGACTCTATTAGAGTTTTACTTAAGGGTTAATAATAAACCTAAGGGTCCAAAGAAAGGAGTAAATCAACTCCGTGAATGGACATTTTATCCTGAATCAGGATGGAAAATGGACAGGCAGCCTTCCCTGTCAGTCCATTATTGGAAGTCCAAAATTAGGGACTATCCATTGGAATATTCTTCTTCAAATGAAGAAGAAGAAGAACAAAGAAATTACCCTTCTTCTAATGAAGAAGAAGAAGGAGTAAATTATTCTTCTAATGAAGAAGAACAAAGTGATGTAGATTATAACTCTACATCAGATGGTTCATATGGTTAATATGTTGACCAATAACCATAGATCCATAGTCTCGGTAAATCAACTGAGGCAAGAAATTAAAGAATTAAAAACAGAAATTAATCTGTTAGAATCTAAAAGAGATATAGTGCCTAACATGAAAAGGCAAAGAATAACTCCTTATGTCTCTCAGGGCTATAATCAAGCCATACAGCAAGCTAAAATTAAGTTAGCTTGTAAAGAAGATTACTTAAGCTTTCTTATAAAGCAGGCTAAAATACTTAGCACCTTAGGAAAGCTTGAAGATCCTTTAATAATTAAAAGGATTAAGGATCTAAGGAAACAGATAGGAAATAACCTATCGACTAGGTCTAGGAAAAATCATTTCATTTCCTTACCTTATGATGAATCCTTTAATGAAAAGGATATACCTCTTAAGGCTAGACCAACACAGTTTAACAAGAAATATCTTGATCTGTGTAAAATCGAAATAGACAAACTCCTGAATGAAGGGTTGATTAGGGAATCCCAATCACCATGGAGTTCTGAAACATACTATGTTAAAAGTAACATAGTACAAGCTAGAGGTAAACCAAAATTGGTTATAAATTATAAACCTCTAAATAAAGCTTTAGGATGGAAAATATATCCATCTTTTAACCAGAAAGAATGCTTAGATAAGTTGAGTGAATCATTCATCTTTTCTAAGTTCAAACTAAGCTTAGCATTTACCACACCATTCGGACAATACGAATGGAATGTCATACCTTTTGGCATTGGAAATGCAGTCTCTGAATTCCAGAGAATACAGAATGAGATTCATAATCCATTCTTAAATTTTATTGTTAATTACAACAATAAGGTTATAGTGTTTTCTAAAATAATAGAACAACACTTTGATATGGTAATTATTAATAATGAATTAACCATCGCCGCTGATTAAATGAACTTGCTCCAACCCTTAGTTAGGATTTTGGACCACTTCATCAGCCCAGGGAAAATTATCCCTATTTTAGCCACTTTACCAAATCCAGATTGGATTAAGATTTTCTATATATTCACTGCTTTTATTTTCAGTGAAATCTTAAAACAATTGGATCTAATTTATGGTAAAGGATTCTTTTTGCAGAATACCTCTGACACGTGCAAGGTCACCCAGAGTAAGTATTCACACACAGAAAGAGGAATACTTTCAATAATGAAAGTTATATCCTTCTTTCGAAATGATTTGTTGTCCCTCCAGATTATGTTCGGAATTGACTGCAAGGCAGTAAAACAAATCATTAAAGCCTCACAGAAAGTATCTGTCGGATGGCAAGCACAATTAAGTGTTTTTGATTTTCAGATTAAATATCTGACTGTAGAAGATATTATGCTTCTTCACCCCTTGTTTCATGAATTCTTGCAGGAATGATTCCAAGGCGAGACTACCATGAACAAGGCAGAAAATCATCTGCCCGAAATATCAGGGGACGCAGTGCAAATATAGCACTTCCCGAAAATACTGGGAATACATGGCCCCATTATGGTCATTATGGCAGGGGACGCAGTACTTATGCACTTCCCATATATGGCAGGGGACGCAGTGCTTATGCACTTCCCACTCAAGCTGCTCCACAGTTAACTGCGGGTAATTTCCCACCAATGGAACCCAGCAGTTCGAAACTGGTGGACTTGGCAACCTTTCTCAATAAGGAAAAACAGAAGGTTGACCATGAACAGCACACTAGTGCTGGGCAAGGAACTTCCTTGCAACCAACTTTATCGTCGAGCCCAACGATGAAGGAAGTACTACAGGAGAATCTCCTGGACAGTACTTATTCGGAGAAGAAATCCGAGGAGGTTATTATGTACCTGGATCACAGTGAAGTTGCTCATCTGAGTGATCCATGGTTCATACGTCAAAAATACTTTGACGAACGGGGTTACCCTTCAATGGAGGGGAAAAACAGAGTAGTAATGGAGGCACTCCTGCTCCATACTAAATCTGTAGAAATCCAACATAACTTCCAGAATGGAAGTATCAGGAGTGGAATAATCAATTTTAGCAAATGCTATATTCTGAAGGTGATCAGACCCAATGAATGGGGACTTGACCCAAATCAGGCCAAGCAGATCACAACCAATGGACAAGTCTATCTAGTCAATTACTGGGACTATGTTCAAGCCTTCACCAACATTTTCTATTATGAAAATCCCAAGAAGAAGCATTCTTGGTTTATACAGGTGGAGCCAGAGATATTGCAGAAGCCACTGCCAGGATGGTTTCACAAATGGTGGACCAAGTTTGGGCCAGAAATTAATATGTTGCCCTCACCAGTGCTTCAACATTTTGAAGAATGGGTGGATAATCATCCCACCATCAACAAGCTCACAGATGAATACATCTCTACAGAACTATGTCCGATGATGTTCGTAATTCAGAACAAGATCCCATGGATATTCATGTGGATCACATCGGCAGAAATGGACCAGGAGGTAAATATCCTTGTCCTCAAGAGAAAATATCTCTACAAATGGTGGCGAGGTATGCCTCGAGAAAAATATGATGATATCATTTCCACCATTAAATCTGATTTAGCTACCTTCAAGAAGGACCGTTCTGAAATTCAGCAGTCTGAAGGTTCTACTAACAATTATTTTGCCAGTCTTAAAGCTAAACTCTCCAGGAAATATCCACAATGCAGTCCTGAAGAGATTATGTCCAAATGCCTGGACCAGCTCAAGAAGCAGTTCTGTTCTATATTTGAAGCAGAACACTTGACAGACTCCATCAAGAGTACTGCATCAAAGAAGACGGTGTTAATTAAGGATGCTGCCTCACAGAGTTCATCTAACTCTTTGCCTGATGATGCTAATATATTCAGGTGTCTTACAGGAGAAGCTCAAGATCCTTATGCAGAGGATACTCTCTCTCCTGAAAAAGAAGAAGAACAGTCTCCTTCTATGCATAATCAAATGCATAAGATGAGTAGAACTGAAGCTACAGAACACATGTGGCAAAGCATCTTGGAAATACATCCAAGAAAGGGCGCAATCAAGACCCAACATCAAGCAATCCTTGATGATCCCAGGTTCAAGCCGGTGAAGCTACACCAAATCAAGGGAAAAGAACCTGCCTCTGACTAAGCAGAGGAAGATGATTGTTCTATGACTGGGAGAATCTACTTTCGGCAGAACAACCAAGCCTTGTGTCTTCATCAAGCAATGCTTTCGGTGGAAGAAATGACTTCTCACCAAGCACAAGGACAAGTCCAGAGAAGATGCTCTGAACAAAGCTGGATTAAATCAGACCAGCAGTGCTCGTCCGTGAAGCCAGCACATGGAAGGACGTCCTCCATCCAGCAGAAGGAATCGCCTTTGCAGAGTGGCTCAGCCCGAGGCCACTTTCTATCACATCACCGCTTTCCTTCAGGCGGAAGGAATCCCTCCGATCGAGGAAAGATGCTTTCTTAGCCAGCAAGAAATAGCTTTTGGCAGGAAAGATGCTTTCTTGGCAGCGAAGGAATCCACTTTCGGCAGAAAGCAATACAGACCAATGTCACGTCACTCTGACGGATGGCATCTCCACCAGCAGAGGACAAGAAAAGGACGTACGGAAGAATCCACTTTCGGCGGACCAAGGACACTGTGCAATAAAGCACTTTTGTAAAGCAGTACTGTACACTGCTTGATTTTGCCTTTGAGTCCTTTCGGTCTTTCTTTTCCTTTTCTTTATGCCGTGTCATTCTTTATTATTTTGTCTGTCGTCCATGTGAGGAGACAGTCTGACCCCGGACTCCAAAATGAATTGAAATCCATTGTAACCCGAGGTCTATTTAAGGCAACGACTACTCGCATTTGGGGAGGAGGAACCTTAGACAGCCCCTTGAAGTAATAAGAAAATCTCTTTTGCTTCCGTCTCGGTTCTTTGCTTCTCGCCTCTCTCCTTCCTTTCCCCCGCTTCCGCTCCGAGGGACTCGCGCCCCCTCAAGTTGGTATCAGAGCCAGGTTAGTTCTTGGTTCAGGGAGGAGACTACCGCACGCCGGTAGGCCGGCAGGAACAGGGCTTAGCCTAATGAGAGGCTAAGAGGCGTCTGGCTTGGGAGTGCTAAGGCACTCGAAGGTATATGGTTCTTTCTATGTAGCCTTATTATGCTGCTGAAATAGTATAGGATTCTGCTAAAAGCATGATCTGGTGGCTATGGTCTATCTCGTTTTGAGCTTATGAATCTCCACTATCTGTTATGATGTTCAGGCATGATCTTATATGGTAGTTTAATATTCCATGTCTAAAAAGCATCTTGTGATAATAGTTTATCTATCATTGAACGGTATGAACACACCTTCCTTCTGAATCCGTCATAAGGATGATTTCAAGTATACGACACTTTCTCTCCCGGGGATTATGTACTTGGATGGGTTGAGGCCGAGAGCGGGAGGGTGATGAAGTCCGATTGAAGTACCCGTTGGTAAGTCCGCATGGAGGCGGCAGTGAGGGGAAGAGAGGACGATGAAGCCTAAGTCCCCGCAGTGATCCTCCCCAGTATGGTACATCGCCTGGTGATCGAGGACCGTCGGGTTGGTCGTCCATAAGATGGCAGGATGGAAGGGTTGTATTTTTCAATGCTAGAATAAAAGATTATCATATTATGCTTCTAAGTTCCATAGAGTTAAACTATCATATCCTGAGCATGCATTTATATCATATATCTGTATAGTAAGATTCAGTGTTCAAATATAGACTAGAAGATAGCTCCCATATCATACTGCTTTTGTTCAGAATCATACACTATTTGTTGATCAGTGAGCATATACATATCTGTTGATAAGGTTAATAGAAAGAAAGCTATACTTTCACTGTGCATGGTCAACTTAGTACTTGCCCAAAAAGCCAGCTCAGCCTGCACCCATGGAGATTGTCTCCGCATGCCCTGAGTTCCGCCATATGGAAAAATATTCCATAGTTTTGGAGGAAGACTCCAAAGGCGTAATCTCCACCCATAATAATAGTATTATGGACCAACTTCTTTTGTTCTTTAATTTTAGAGCAATAAGTCTAATAGACCGAGAAAAGAATCTCCAAACTGGAAGTTCTTTAAGACAAATCCTACATAAGGATTATATGTCTGAGGAAAATGCACTCCTCCGAAAATGGTATAGAAACCATTTCAATAATACTGAGAACGAAAAAATTAAATCTCAGTATTTTCAAGACTTAAAAACCACAGGAGAAATAATAGGTTTCTTTCTTTGGTTCAAAAAATGTCATAAAAATATTAATAACTTTAAAAGTCTTGAAGAATTTCTAATGAAAGAAAAGCTTGTGAAAAATTTCACAACTGACCATGACAAATTAGTTATGGCACATAAGATGATAAGAGATATTAAATCTCAAGAAGTCTTGGAAAATTCTAGGACTAACCCTGATAAATTAGTTAGGGAAAAAGCAACGTCTGTTAGGAAAGACAGTGTACCGAAACCTATAGTTATATCTATAGAGTCCACTGCTTTACCTCAGCAGGATGTTTATTCCTCTCTCATTAAAGAGAAGGAAAAAGAAATAGAACAACTTAAAGTTGAAATAGATCAACTTAAGGTTGCTTCTGGTCTTCAGAACTCAATAAGTTCTGAGAAAGATCCCCTAGATAATGAATCTAGGTCCTTGCCAGATTTAATAGATCTGTCAGACTTACCTGAATGGAATACTAGTAAACTAGATCAAGCTCAAGAACAGATTGATAATTTGAGACAGTTTACTACTATATCCAGGTCAGATACAGATCCTTTTTAAATTAAGAAAGGGAATATAGGTCAACAAAAGTCTGAACCTATAAAGAAGACAGAAAATAGTCTGCCTAAACCTGAGTCAGTTAAAGTCTACTCAGAAGAAGCTAAGACTCTATTAGAGTTTTACTTAAGGTTTAAAAATAAACCTAAGGGTCCAAAGAAAGGAGTAAATCAACTCCGTGAATGGACATTTTATCCTAAATCAGGATGGAAACTGGACAGGCAGCCTTCTCTGTCAGTCCATTATTGGAAGTCCAAAATTAGGGACTATCCGATAGAAGATTCTTCTTCAAATGAAGAAGAAGAAGAGCAAAGAAATTATCCTTCTTCAAATGAAGAAGAAGAAGAACAAAGATATTACTATTCTTCTAATGAAGAAGAAAGTGATGTAGATTATAGCTCTACATCAGATGGTTCAAATGGTTAATATGTTGACCAATAACCATAGAGCCATTGTCTCGGTAAATCAACTGGGGCAAGAAATTGAAGAATTAAAAACAGAAATTAATCTGTTAAAATCTAAAAGAGACATAGTGCCTAACATGAAAAGGCAAAGAATAACTCCTCATGTCTCTCAGGGCTACAATCAAGCCATACAGCCAGCTAAAATTAAGTTAGCTTGTAAAGAAGACTACTTAAGCTTCCTTATAAAGCAGGCTAAAATACTTAGCACCTTAGGAAAGCTTCAAGATCCTTTAATAATTAAAAGGATTAAGGATCTAAGGAAACAGATAGGAAATAACCTATCGACTAGGTCTAGGGAAAATCATTTTATTTCCTTACCTTACGATGAATCCTTTAATGAAAAGGATATACCTCCTAAGGCTAGACCTACACAGAAATATCTTGATCTGTGTAAAACTGAAATAGACAAACTCCTAAATGAAGGGTTGATTAGGGAATCCCAATCACCATGGAGTTCTAAAGCATACTATGTTAAAAATAACATAGTACAAGCTAGAGGTAAACCAAAATTGGTTATAAACTATAAACCTCTAAATAAAGCTTTAGGATGGAAAATATATCCATCTTTTAATCAAAAGGAACGCTTAGATAAGTTGAGTGAATCATTCATCTTCTCTAAGTTCAAACTAAGCTTAGCATTTACCACACCATTCGAACAATACGAATGGAATGTCATATCTTTTGGCATTGGAAATGCAGTCTCTGAATTCCAGAGAATACAGAATGAGATTTATAATCCATTCTTAAATTTTATTGTTAATTACAACAATGAAGTTATAGTGTTTTCTAGAATAATAGAACAACACTTTGAAATGGTAATCATTAATAATGAATTAAGCATCGCCGCTGATGCAATAACCTTGCTCCAAACCTTCCTTAGGATTTTGGACCATTCTATCAGCCCAGGGAAAATTAACCCTATTTTAGCCACTTTACCAAATCCAGATTGGATTAAGATTTTCTATATATTCACTGCTTTTATTTTCAGTGAAATCTTAAAACAATTGGATCTAATTTATGGTAAAGGACTCTTTTTGCAGAATACCTCTGACACGTGCAAGGTCACTCAGAGTAAGTATTCACACACAGAAAGAGGAATACTTTCAATAATGAAAGTTATATCCTTCTTTCGAAATGGTTTGTTATCCCTCCAGATTATGTTGGGAATTTACTGCAAGGCAGCAAAACAAATCATTGAAGCCTCACAGAAAGTATCTGTTGCATGGCAAGCACAATTAAGTGTTTTTCAGATTAGATATCTGACTGTAGAAGATATTATGCTTCTTCACCCCTTGTTTCATGAATTCTTGCACGAATGATCCCAAGGCGAGACTACCATGAACAAGGCAGAAAATCATCTGCCCGTAATATCAGGGGACGCAGTGCAAATATAGCACTTTCCGAAAATACTGGGAATACATGGCCCCATTATGGTCATTATGGCAGGGGACGCAGTGCTTATGCACTTCCCATATATGGCAGGGGACGCAGTGCTTATGCACTTCCCACTCAAGCTGCTCCACAGTTAACTGCGGGAAATTTCCCACCAATGGAGCCCAGCAGTTCGAAACTGGTGGATTTGGCAACCTTTCTCAATAAAGGGAAGCAGAAGGTTGACCATGAACAGCACACTAGTGCTGGGCAAGGAACTTCCTTGCAACCAACTTCATCGTCGAGCCCAACGATGAAGAAAGTACTACAGGAGAATCTCCTGGACAGTACTTACTCGGAGAAGAAATCCGAGGAGGTTATTATGTACCTGGATCACAGTGAAGTTACTCATCTGAGTGATCCATGGTTCATACGTCAAAAATACTTTGACGAACGGGGTTACCCTTCAATGGAGGGGAAAAACAGAGTAGTAATGGAGGCACTCCTGCTCCATACTAAATCTGTAGAAACCCAGCATAACTTCCAAAATGGAAGTATCAGGAGTGGAATAATCAATTTTAGCAAATGCTATATTCTGAAGGTGATCAGACCTAATGAATGGGGACTTGACCCAAATCAGGCCAAGCAGATCACAACCAATGGACAAGTCTATCTGGTTAATTACTGGGACTATGTTCAAGCCTTCACCAATATTTTCTATTATGAAAATTCCAAGAAGAAGCATTCTTGGTTTATACAGGTGGAGCCGGAGATATTGCAGAAGCCACTGCCAGGATGGTTTCACAAATGGTGGACCAAGTTTGGGCCAGAAATTAACATGCTGCCCTCACCAGTACTTCAACATTTTGAAGAATGGATGGATAATCATCCCACCATCAACAAGCTCACAGATGAATGCATCTCTACAGAGCTATGTCCGATGATGTTCGTAATTCAGAACAAGATCCCATGGATATTCAAGTGGATCATATCGGCAGAAATGGATCAGGAGGTAAATATCCCTGTCCTCAAGAGAAAATATCTCTACAAATGGTGGCGAGGTATGCCTCGAGAAAAAATATGATGATATCATTTCCACCATTAAATCTGATTTAGCTACCTTCAAGAAGGACCATTCTGAAATTCAGCAGTCTGAAGGTTCTACTGACAATTATTTTGCCAGTCTTAAAGCTAAACTCTCCAGGAAATATCCACAATGCAGTCTTGAAGAGATTATGTCCAAATGCCTGGACCAGCTCAAGAAGCAGTTCTGTTCTACATTTGAAGCAGAACAGTTGACAGACTCCATCAAGAGTACTGCATCAAAGAAGACGGTGTCAATTAAGGATGCTGCCTCACAGAGTTCATCTAACTCTTTGCCTGATGATGATAATATGTTCAGGTGTCTTGCAGGAGAAGCTCAAGATCCTTATGCAGAGGATACTATCTCTCCTGAAAAAGAAGAAGAATAGTCTCCTTCTATGCATAATCAAATGCATAAGATGAGTAGAGCTGAAGCTACAGAACACATGTGGCAAAGCATCTTGGAAATCCATCCAAGAAAGGGTGCAATTAAGACCCAACACCAGTTAATACTGGATGATCCCAGGTTCAAGCCGGTGAAGCTACACCAAACCAAGGGAAAAGAACCTGCCTCTGACTAAACAGAGGAAGATGATTGTTCTATGACCGGGAGAATCTACTTTCGGCAGAAGAACCAAGCCTTGTGTCTTCATCAAGCAATGCTTTCGGTGGAAGAAATGACCTCTCACCAAGCACAAGGACAAGTCCAGAGAAGATGCTCTGAACAAAGCTGGATTAAATCAGACCAGCAGTGCTCGCCCGTGAAGCCAGCACATGGAAGGACGTCCTCCATCCAACAGGAGGAATCGCCTTTGCAGAGTGGCTCAGCCCGAGGCCACTTTCTATCACATCACCGCTTTCCTTCAGGCGGAAGGAATCCCTCCGATCGAGGAAAGATGCTTTCTTAGCCAGCAAGAAATAGCTTTTGGCAGGAAAGATGCTTTCTTGGCAGCGAAGGAATCCACTTTCGGCAGAAAGCAACACAGACCAATATCACGTCACTCTGACGGATGGCATCTCCACCAGCAGAGGACAAGAAAAGGACGTACGGAAGAATCCACTTTCGGCGGACCAAGGACACTGTGCAATAAGCACTTTTGTAAAGCAGTACTGTACACTGCTTGCTTTTGCCTTTGAGTCCTTTCGGTCTTTCTTTTCCTTTTCTTTATGTCGTGTCATTCTTTATTGTTTTGTCTGTCGTCCATGTGAGGAGACAGTCTGACCCCGGACTCCAAAATGAATTGGAATCCATTGTAACCCGAGGTCTATTTAAGGCAACGACTACTCGCATTTGGGTAGGAGGAACCTTAGACAGCCCCTTGAAATAATAAGAAAATCTCTTTTGCTTCTGTCTCGGTTCTTTGCTTCAATCGGACTTCATCACCCTCCCGCTCTCGGCCTCAACCCATCCAAGTACATTATCCCCGGGAGAGAAAGTGTCGTATACTTGAAATCATCCTTATGACGGATTCAGAAGGAAGGTGTGTTCATACCGTTCAATGATAGATAAACTATTATCACATAATGCTTTTTAGACATGGAATATTAAACTACCATATAAGATCATGCCTGGACATCATAACAGATAGTGGAGATTCATAAGCTCAAAACGAGATAGACCATAGCCACCAGATCATGCTTTTAGCAGAATCCTATACTATTTCAGCAGCATAATAAGGCTACATAGAAAGAACCATATACCTTCGAGTGCCTTAGCACTCCCAAGCCAGACGCCTCTTAGCCTCTCATTAGGCTAAGCCCTGTTCCTGCCGGCCTACCGGCGTGCGGTAGTCTCCTCCCTGAACCAAGAACCAACTTGGCTCTGATACCAACTTGAGGGGGCGCGAGTCCCTCGGAGCGGAAGCGGGGGAAAGGAAGGAGAGAGGCGAGAAGCAAAGAACCGAGATGGAAGCAAAAGAGATTTTCTTATTACTTCAAGGGGCTGTCTAAGGTTCCTCCTACCCAAATGCGAGTAGTCGTTGCCTTAAATAGACCTCGGGTTACAATGGATTCCAATTCATTTTGGAGTCCGGGGTCAGACTGTCTCCTCACATGGACGACAGACAAAACAATAAAGAATGGCACGACATAAAGAAAAGGAAAAGGAAGACC
The DNA here is from genome assembly GCF_051530095.1 of Phoenix dactylifera. NCBI lineage: Eukaryota > Viridiplantae > Streptophyta > Magnoliopsida > Arecales > Arecaceae > Phoenix > Phoenix dactylifera. The sequence goes on along the minus strand of NC_143193.1, from coordinate 30,300,495 downwards.
GAAAGGACTCAACAATAAAAAGCAAGCAGTAAACAGTACTGCTTTACAAAGTGCTTTATTGCACAGTGTCCTTGGTCCGCCGAAAGTGGATTCCTTCGTACGTCCTTTTCTTGTCCTCTGCTGGTGGAGATGCCATCCGTCAGAGTGACGTGACATTGGTCTGTGCTGCTTTCTGCCGAAAGTGGATTCCTTCGCTGCCAAGAAAGCATCTTTCCTGCCAAAAGCTATTTCTTGCTGGCTAAGAAAGCATCTTTCCTCGATCGGAGGGATTCCTTCCGCCTGAAGGAAAGCGGTGATGTGATGTAAAGTGGCCTCGGGCTGAGCCACTCTGCAAAGGCGATTCCTCCTGTTGGATGGAGGACGTCCTTCCTTTTGCTGGCATCATGGGCGAGCACTGCTGGTCTGATTTAATCCAGCTTTGTTCAGAGCATCTTCTCTGGACCTGTCCTTGTGCTTGGTGAGAGGTCATTTCTTCCACCGAAAGCATTGCTTGATGAAGACACAAGGCTTGGTTCTTCTGCCGAAAGTAGATTTTCCCGGTCATAGAACAATCATCTTCCTCTGCTTAGTCAGAGGCAGGTTCTTTTCCCTTGGTTTGGGGTAGCTTCACCGGCTTGAACCTGGGATCATCCAGTATTAACTGGTGTTGGGTCTTAATTGCACCCTTTCTTGGATGGATTTCCAAGATGCTTTGCCACATGTGTTCTGTAGCTTCAGCTCTACTCATCTTATGCATTTGATTATGCATAGAAGGAGACTGTTCTTCTTGTTTTTCAGGAGAGATAGTATCCTCTGCATAAGGATCTTGAGCTTCTCCTGCAAGACACCTGAACATATTATCATCATCAGGCAAAGAGTTAGATGAACTCTATGAGGCAGCATCCTTAATTGACACCGTCTTCTTTGATGCAGTACTCTTGATGGAGTCTGTCAACTGTTCTGCTTCAAATGTAGAACAGAACTGCTTCTTGAGCTGGTCCAGGCATTCGGACATAATCTCTTCAGGACTGCATTGTGGATATTTTCTGGAGAGTTTAGCTTTAAGACTGGCAAAATAATTGTCAGTAGAACCTTCAGACTGCTGAATTTCAGAACGGTCCTTCTTGAAGGTAGCTAAATCAGATTTAATGGTGGAAATGATATCATCATATTTTTCTCGAGGCATACCTCGCCACCATTTGTAGAGATATTTTCTCTTGAGGACAGGGATATTTACCTCCTGGTCCATTTCTGCCGATATGATCCACTTGAATATCCATGGGATCTTGTTCTGAATTACGAACATCATCGGACATAGCTCTGTAGAGATGCATTCATCTGTGAGCTTGTTGATGGTGGGATGATTATCCACCCATTATTCAAAATGTTGAAGTACTGGTGAGGGCAGCATGTTAATTTCTGGCCCAAACTTGGTCCACCATTTGTGAAACCATCCTGGCAGTGGCTTCTGCAATATCTCCGGCTCCACCTGTATAAACCAAGAATGCTTCTTCTTGGGATTTTCATAATAGAAAATATTGGTGAAGGCTTGAACATAGTCCCAGTAATTAACCAGATAGACTTGTCCATTGGTTGTGATCTGCTTGGCCTGATTTGGGTCAAGTCCCCATTCATTGGGTCTGATCACCTTCAGAATATAGCATTTGCTAAAATTGATTATTCCACTTCTGATGCTTCCATTTTCGAAGTTATGCTGGGTTTCTACAGATTTAGTATGGAGCAGGAGCGCCTCCATTACTACTCTGTTTTTCCCCTCCATTGAAGGGTAACCCCGTTCGTCAAAGTATTTTTGACGTATGAACCATGGATCACTCAGATGAGCAACTTCACTGTGATCCAGGTACATAATAACCTCCTCGGATTTCTTCTCCGAGTAAGTACTGTCCAGGAGATTCTCCTGTAGTACTTCCTTCATTGTTGGGCTCGACAATGAAGTTGGTTGCAAGGAAGTTCCTTGCCCAGCACTAGTGTGCTGTTCATGGTCAACCTTCTGCTTCCCTTTATTGAGAAAGGTTGCCAAGTCCACCAGTTTCGAACTGCTGGGTTCCATTGGTGGGAAATTACCCGCAGTTAACTGTGGAGCAGCTTGGTGGGAAGTGCATAAGCACTGCGTCCCCTGCCATATATGGGAAGTGCATAAGCACTGCGTCCCCTGCCATAATGACCATAATGGGGCCATGTATTCCCAGTATTTTCGGGAAGTGCTATATTTGCACTGCGTCCCCTGATATTTCGGGCAGATGATTTCTGCCTTGTTCATGGTAGTCTCGCCTTGGAATCATTCCTGCAAGAATTCATGAAACAAGGGGTGAAGAAGCATAATATCTTCTACAGTCAGATATTTAATCTGAAAATCAAAAACACTTAATTGTGCTTGCCATCCGACAGATACTTTCTGTGAGGCTTTAATGATTTGTTTTACTGCATTGCAGTCAATTCCCAACATAATCTGGAGGGATAACAAATCATTTCGAAAGAAGGATATAACTTTCATTATTGAAAGTATTCCTCTTTCTGTGTGTGAATACTTACTCTGAGTGGCCTTGCACGTGTCAGAGGTATTCTGCAAAAAGAATCCTTTACCATAAATTAAATCCAATTGTTTTAAGATTTCACTGAAAATAAAAGCAGTGAATATATAGAAAATCTTAATCCAATCAGGATTTGGTAAAGTGGCTAAAATAGGGATAATTTTCCCTGGGCTGATAGAATGGTCCAAAATCCTAAGGAAGGTTTGGAGCAAGGTTATTGCATCAGCGGCGATGGTTAATTCATTATTAATGATTACCATTTCAAAGTGTTGTTCTATTATTTTAGAAAACACTATAACTTCATTGTTGTAATTAACAATAAAATTTAAGAATGGATTATAAATCTCATTCTGTATTCTCTGGAATTCAGAGACTGCATTTCCAATGCCAAAAGATATGACATTCCATTCGTATTGTTCGAATGGTGTGGTAAATGCTAAGCTTAGTTTGAACTTAGAGAAGATGAATGATTCACTCAACTTATCTAAGCATTCCTTTTGATTAAAAGATGGATATATTTTCCATCCTAAAGCTTTATTTAGAGGTTTATAGTTTATAACCAATTTTGGTTTACCTCTAGCTTGTACTATATTATTTTTAACATAGTATGCTTCAGAACTCCATGGTGATTGGGATTCCCTAATCAACCCTTCGATTTTACACAGATCAATATATTCTTTGTTAAACTGTGTTGGTCTAGCCTTAAGAGGTATATCCTTTTCATTAAAGGATTCATCATAAGGTAAGGAAATGAAATGATTTTCCCTAGACCTAGTCGATAGGTTATTTCCTATCTGTTTCCTTAGATCCGTAATCCTTTTAATTATTAAAGGATCTTCAAGCTTTCCTAAGGTGCTAAGTATTTTAGCCTGCTTTATAAGAAAGCTTAAGTAATCTTCTTTACAAGCTAACTTAATTTTAGCTTGCTATATGGCTTGATTATAGCCCTGAGAGACATAAGGAGTTATTCTTTGCCTTTTCATGTTAGGCACTATGTCTCTTTTAGATTCTAACAGATTAATTTCTGTTTTTAATTCTTTAATTTCTTGCCTCAGTTGATTTACCGAGACTATGGCTCTATGGTTATTGGTCAACATATTAACCATATGAACCATCTGATGTAGAGCTATAATCTACATCACTTTCTTCTTCATTAGAAGAATAGTAATATCTTTGTTCTTCTTCTTCTTCATTTGAAGAAGGATAATTTCTTTGCTCTTCTTCTTCTTCATTTGAAGAAGAATCTTCTATCGGATAGTCCCTAATTTTGGACTTCCAATATTTAGGATAAAATGTCCATTCACGGAGTTGATTTACTCCTTTCTTTGGACGCTTAGGTTTATTTTAAACCTTAAGTAAAACTCTAATAGAGTCTTAGCTTCTTCTGAGTAGACTTTAACTGACTCAGGTTTAGGCAGACTATTTTCTGTCTTCTTTATAGGTTCAGATTTTTGTTGACCTATATTCCCTTTCTTAATTTGAAAAGGATCTGTATCTGACCTGGATATAGTAGTAAACTGTCTCAAATTATCAATCTGTTCTTGAGCTTGATCTAGTTTACTAGTATTCCATTCAGGTAAGTCTGACAGATCTATTAGATCTGGCAAGGACCTAGATTCATTATCTAGGGGATCTTTCTCAGAACTTATTGAGTTCTGAAGACCAGAAGCAACCTTAAGTTGATCTATTTCAACTTTAAGTTGTTCTATTTCTTTTTCCTTCTCTTTAATGAGAGAGGAATAAACATCCTGCTGAGGTAAAGCAGTGGACTCTATAGATTTAACTATAGGTTTCGGTACACTGTCTTTCCTAACAGACGTTGTTTTTTCCCTAATTAATTTATCAGGGTTAGTCCTAGAATTTTCCAAGACTTCTTGAGATTTAATATCTCTTATCATCTTATGTGCCATAACTAATTTGTCATGGTCAGTTGTGAAATTTTTCACAAGCTTTTCTTTCATTAGAAATTCTTCAAGACTTTTAAAGTCATTAATATTTTTATGACATTTTTTGAACCAAAGAAAGAAACCTATTATTTCTCCTGTGGTTTTTAAGTCTTGAAAATACTGAGATTTAATTTTTTCGTTCTCAGCATTATTGAAATGGTTTCTATACCATTTTCGGAGGAGTGCATTTTCCTCAGACATATAATCCTTATGTAGGATTTGTCTTAAAGAACTTCCAGTTTGGAGATTCTTTTCTCGGTCTATTAGACTCATTGTTCTAAAATTAAAGAACAAAAGAAGTTGGTCCATAATACTATTATTATGGGTGGAGATTACGCCTTTGGAGTCTTCCTCCAAAACTATGGAATATTTTTCCATATGGCGGAACTCAGGGCATGCAGAGACAATCTCCATGGGTGCAGGCTGAGCTGGCTTTTTGGGCAAGTGCTAAGTTGACCATGCACAGTGAAAGTATAGCTTTCTTTCTATTAACCTTATCAACAGATATGTATATGCTAACTGATCAACAAATAGTGTATGATTCTGAACAAAAGCAGTATGATATGGGTGCTATCTTCTAGTCTATATTTGAACACTGAATCTTACTATACAGATATATGATATAAATGCATGCTCAGGATATGATAGTTTAACTCTATGGAACTTAGAAGCATAATATGATAATCTTTTATTCTAGCATTGAAAAATACAACCCTTCCATCCTGCCATCTTATGGATGACCAACCCGACGGTCCTCGATCACCAGGCGATGTACCATACAGGGGAGGATCACTGCGGGGACTTAGGCTTCATCGTCCTCTCTTCCCCTCACTGCCGCCTCCATGCGGACTTACCAACGGGTACTTCAATCGGACTTCATCACCCTCCCGCTCTCGGCCTCAACCCATCCAAGTACATTATCCCCGGGAGAGAAAGTGTCGTATACTTGAAATCATCCTTATGACGGATTCAGAAGGAAGGTGTGTTCATACCGTTCAATGATAGATAAACTATTATCACAAGATGCTTTTTAGACATGGAATATTAAACTACCATATAAGATCATGCCTGGACATCATAACAGATAGTGGAGATTCATAAGCTCAAAACGAGATAGACCATAGCCACCAGATCATGCTTTTAGCAGAATCCTATACTATTTCAGCAGCATAATAAGGCTACATAGAAAGAACCATATACCTTCGAGTGCCTTAGCACTCCCAAGCCAGACGCCTCTTAGCCTCTCATTAGGCTAAGCCCTGTTCCTGCCGGCCTACCGGCGTGCGGTAGTCACCTCCCTGAACCAGGAACTAACTTGGCTCTGATACCAACTTGGCTCTTATGGTATCGTCCTCTCTTCCCCTCAAGTTGGTATCAGAGCCAAGTTAGTTCTTGGTTCAGGGAGGAGACTACCGCACGCCGGTAGGCCGGCAGGAACAGGGCTTAGCCTAATGAGAGGCTAAGAGGCGTCTGGCTTGGGAGTGCTAAGGCACTCGAAGGTATATGGTTCTTTCTATGTAACCTTATTATGCTGCTGAAATAGTATAGGATTCTGCTAAAAGCATGATCTGGTGGCTATGGTCTATCTCGTTTTGAGCTTATGAATCTCCACTATCTGTTATGATGTCCAGGCATGATCTTATATGGTAGTTTAATATTCCATGTCTAAAAAGCATCTTGTGATAATAGTTTATCTATCATTGAACGGTATGAACACACCTTCCTTCTGAATCCGTCATAAGGATGATTTCAAGTATACGACACTTTCTCTCCCGGGGATAATGTACTTGGATGGGTTGAGGCCGAGAGCAGGAGGGTGATGAAGTCCGATTGAAGTACCCGTTGGTAAGTCCGCATGGAGGCGGCAGTGAGGGGAAGAGAGGACGATGAAGCCTAAGTCCCCGCAGTGATCCTCCCCTGTATGGTACATCGCCTGGTGATCGAGGACCGTCGGGTTGGTCATCCATAAGATGGCAGGATGGAAGGGTTGTATTTTTCAATGCTAGAATAAAAGATTATCATATTATGCTTCTAAGTTCCATAGAGTTAAACTATCATATCCTGAGCATGCATTTATATCATATATCTGTATAGTAAGATTCAGTGTTCAAATATAGACTAGAAGATAGCTCCCATATCATACTGCTTTTGTTCAGAATCATACACTATTTGGTGATCAGTTAGTATATACATATCTGTTGATAAGGTTAATAGAAAGAAAGCTATACTTTCACTGTGCATGGTCAACTTAGCACTTGCCAAAGAGCCAGCTCTGCCTGCACCTATGGAGATTGTCTCCAGTAGCCCTAGTTCTGCAGTGGTCATGGACAATAGTTCCATGAATTTGGAGAATGTGTCCCCTCCCACTGGCTTAAACCATAATAATGAAATTATGGAAATATTTTTAACATATTTTAGAAGACTGAGTCTAATAGACCAGCAAATATACATCCAAATAGGACGTATAAATAAATATGCTCTAAATGAGAGTGGTAAATCTGAAGATAATAAAATCTTTCAGAATTGGTATTTTAAGACCCTTGGACTAACTGAATTAGATTATTACATTCAGTGTCTCCAAGAAATCGAAAAGGACATAATATGTTATGTTCCTTGGTCTTCAAAGTTCTTTAAAGAACAAAAAGCTAAAATAGAGCTTACTTCTTTTTTAATAAAAAAGATATATGCAAGAGATCATCCTTTAATATATGGGGAAGATCATCATCCTGCATTTAGGATAGATATTCCTAGTAATATCTATGAATTAATAGGTCAAGAAATCATTGAACCTATTGCAGATAATAGATCTGAGGTGCATCAAATGGTTGAACACCTAGAACCAGAATAAGAAAACATTGTGTCTGGGACTGAGTTAATAAAATCTAATAACTCAGAAGACATTAGGACTCATTGTAAGTTCTATAGGTTTAGGAATAAGCTTAAACCTAGAGACATAGGAGTAATTCAACTCCTAAGTATAATCTTGGATTCTAATATAGAATCAAGTACTGACAGGCCAGCTTCCTTGTCAGTCCACTATTGGAAATACAAGAAAAGGGAAAATCAGTTAATAAAACTGAAAAAGATATATCCCTCTTCTTCAAATGAAGATAAGAAAAGATATTCTTCTTCCAATAAAGAAGAAGAAGTAAATGATCCTGAATCAGGATGGAAAATGGACAGGCAGCCTTCCCTGTCAGTCCATTATTGGAAGTCCAAAATTAGGGACTATCCATTGGAATATTCTTCTTCAAATGAAGAAGAAGAAGAACAAAGAAATTACCCTTCTTCTAATGAAGAAGAAGAAGGAGTAAATTATTCTTCTAATGAAGAAGAACAAAGTGATGTAGATTATAACTCTACATCAGATGGTTCATATGGTTAATATGTTGACCAATAACCATAGAGCCATAGTCTCGGTAAATCAACTGAGGCAAGAAATTAAAGAATTAAAAACAGAAATTAATCTGTTAGAATCTAAAAGAGACATAGTGCCTAACATGAAAAGGCAAAGAATAACTCCTTATGTCTCTCAGGGCTATAATCAAGCCATACAGCAAGCTAAAATTAAGTTAGCTTGTAAAGAAGATTACTTAAGCTTTCTTATAAAGCAGGCTAAAATACTTAGCACCTTAGGAAAGCTTGAAGATCCTTTAATAATTAAAAGGATTAAGGATCTAAGGAAACAGATAGGAAATAACCTATCGACTAGGTCTAGGGAAAATCATTTCATTTCCTTACCTTATGATGATGAAAAGGATATACCTCTTAAGGCTAGACCAACATAGTTTAACAAGAAATATCTTGATCTGTGTAAAATCGAAATAGATAGACTCCTAAATGAAGGGTTGATTAGGGAATCCCAATCACCATGGAGTTCTGAAGCATACTATGTTAAAGATAACATAGTGCAATCTAGAGGTAAACCAAAATTGGTTATAAATTATAAACCTCTAAATAAAGCTTTAGGATGGAAAATATATCCATCTTTTAATCAGAAAGAATGCTTAGATAAGTTGAGTGAATCATTCATCTTTTCTAAGTTCAAGCTAGACTTAGCTTTTTATCATATTCCAATTAAGGAATGTGATCGGTATAAAACAGCATTTACCACACCATTCGGACAATACGAATGGAATGTCATACCTTTTGGCATAGAAAATGCAGTCTCTGAATTCCAGAGAATACAGAATGAGATTTATAATCCATTCTCACATTTTATTGTTAATTATAACAATGAAGTCATAGTGTTTTCTAAATCAGTAGAACAACACTTTAAAGATATACAAATCTTTAAGATGGTGACTGTTAATAACAATTTCACCATAAAATCTGATGAAATGAATTTATTCCAAACCTCATTAAGGTTTAAGGGATATTACATCAGTTTTGGAAAAATTATTCCAATTAAAAACACTTTACCTAATCCAAACTGGAATAAGATTATCCATGTTTCAACTTCCTCTATTTATTTTGAAGGAATCTTAAAACAGTTTGATCCAATACAGGGTAAAGAAGTTTCATTGAGATACACTTCTGCCATGTGGAATGCCACTCAGAGTAAGTATCCTGAAGAGAAAAGAGGAATACTTTCAATAATGAAAGTTATATCCCTTTTCCAAAATGATTTGTTATCCAAGCCATTTGTGCTAAGGACAAACTGCAATGCAGTAAAACAAATCATTCAAGCCTCACAGAAAGTATCTGTTGGATGGCAAGCACAATTAAGTGCTTTTGATTTTCAAATTGAAGATCTGACTGTAGAAGAAATTATGCTTCTTCACCCCTTGTTTCATGAATTCTTGCAGGAATGATCCCAAGACGAGATTCTTATGAACAAGGCAGAAAATCATCTGCCCGAAATATCAGGGGACGCAGTGCAAATATAGCACTTCCCGAAAATACTGGGAATACATGGCCCCATTATGGTCATTATGGCAGGGGACGCAGTGCTTATGCACTTCCCATATATGGCAGGGGACGCAGTGCTTATGCACTTCCCACTCAAGCTGCTCCACAGTTAACTGCGGGTAATTTCCCACCAATGGAACCCAGCAGTTCGAAACTGGTGGACTTGGCAACCTTTCTCAATAAGGGAAAACAGAAGGTTGACCATGAACAGCACACTAGTGCTGGGCAAGGAACTTCCTTGCAACCAACTTCATCGTCGAGCCCAACGATGAAGGAAGTACTACAGGAGAATCTCCTGGACAGTACTTACTCGGAGAAGAAATCCGAGGAGGTTATTATGTATCTGGATCATAGTGAAGTTGCTCATCTGAGTGATCCATGGTTCATACGTCAAAAATACTTTGACGAACGGGGTTACCCTTCAATGGAGGAAAAAAACAGAGTAGTAATGGAGGCACTCCTGCTCCATACTAAATCTGTAGAAACTCAACATAACTTCCAGAATGGAAGTATCAGGAGTGGAATTATTAATTTTAGCAAATGCTATATTTTGAAGGTGATCAGACCCAATGAATGGGGACTTGACCCAAATCAGGCCAAGCAGATCACAACCAATGGACAAGTCTATCTGGTTAATTACTGGGACTATGTTCAGGCCTTCACCAACATTTTCTATTATGAAAATCCAAAGAAGAAGCATTCTTGGTTTATACAGGTGGAGCCGGAAATATTGCAGAAGCCACTGCCAGGATGGTTTCACAAATGGTGGACCAAGTTTGGGCCAGAAATTAATATGCTGCCCTCACCAGTGCTTCATTATTTTGAAGAATGGGTGGATAATCATCCCACCATCAACAAGCTAACAGATGAATGCATCTCAACAGAGCTATGTCCGATGATGTTCGTAATCCAGAACAAGATCCCATGGATATTTAAGTGGATCATATCGGCAGAAATGGACCAGGAGGTAAATATCCCTGTCCTCAAGAGAAAATATCTCTACAAATGGTGGCGAGGTATGCCTCGAGAAAAATATGATGATATCATTTCCACCATTAAATCTGATTTAGCTACCTTCAAGAAGGACCGTTCTGAAATTCAGCAGTCTGAAGGTTCTACTGACAATTATTTTGCCAGTCTTAAAGCTAAACTCTCCAGAAAATATCCACAATGCAGTCCTGAAGAGATTATGTCCAAATGCCTGGACCAGCTGAAGAAGCAGTTCTGTTCTACATTTGAAGCAGAACATTTGACAGACTCCATCAAGAGTACTGCATTAAAGAAGACGGTGTCAATTAAGGATGCTGCCTCACAGAGTTCATCTAACTCTCTGCCTGATGATGCTAATATGTTCAGGTGTCTTGCAGGAGAAGCTCAAGATCCCTATGTAGAGGATACTCTCTCTCTTGAGAAAGAAGAAGAACAGTCTCCTTCTATGCATAATCAAATGCATAAGATGGGTAGAGCTGAAGCTACAGAACACATGTGGCAAAGCATCCTGGAAATACATCCAAGAAAGGGTGCAATCAAGACCCAACATCAAGCAATCCTTGATGATCCCAGGTTCAAGCCGGTGAAGCTACACCAAACAAAGGGAAAAGAACCTGCCTCTGACTAAGCAGAGGAAGATGATTGTTCTATGACTGGGAGAATCTACTTTCGGCGGAACAACCAAGCCTTGTGTCTTCATCAAGCAATGCTTTCGGTGGAAGAAATGACTTCTCACCAAGCACAAGGACAAGTCCAGAGAAGATGCTCTGAACAAAGCTGGATCAAATCAGACCAGCAGTGCTCGCCCGTGAAGCCAGCACATGGAAGGACGTCCTCCATCCAGCAGGAGGAATCGCCTTTGCAGAGTGGCTCAGCCCGAGGCCACTTTACATCACATCGGTGCTTTCGTTCAGGCGGAAGGAATCCCTCCACCCGAGGAAAGATGCTTTCTTGGCCAGCAAGAAATAGCTTTTGGCAGGAAAGATGCTTTCTTGGCAGCGAAGGAATCCACTTTCGGCAGAAAGCAACATAGACCAATGTCACGTCACTTTGACAGATGGCATCTCCACCAGCAGAGGGCAAGAAAAGGACGTACGAAGGAATCCACTTTCGGCGGACCAAGGACACTGTGCAATAAAGCACTTTGTAAAGCAGTACTGTTTACTGCTTGCTTTTTATTATTGAGTCCTTTCGGTCTTTTCTTTCCTTTTCTTTATGTCGTGTCATTCTTTATTGTTTTGTCTGTCGTCCACATGAGGAGACAGTCTGACCCCGGACTCCAAAATGAATTGGAATCCAATGTAACCTGAGGTCTATTTAAGGCAACGACTACTCGCATTTGGGTAGGAGGAACCTTAGACAGCCCCTTGAAGTAATAAGAAAATCTCTTTTGCTTCCGTCTCGGTTCTTTGCTTCTTGCCTCTCTCCTTCCTTTCCCCCGCTTCCGCTCCGAGGGACTCGCGCCCCCTCAAGTTGGTATCAGAGCCAAGTCCCCGCAGTGAGGGGAAGAGAGGACGATGAAGCCTAAGTCCCCGCAGTGATCCTCCCCTGTATGGTACATCGCCTGGTGATCGAGGACCGTCGGGTTGGTCATCCATAAGACGGCAGGTTGGAAGGGTTGTATTTTTCAATGCTAGAATAAAAGATTATCATATTATGCTTCTAAGTTCCATAGAGTTAAACTATCATATCCTGAGCATGCATTTATATCATATATCTGTATAGTAAGATTCAGTGTTCAAATATAGACTAGAAGATAGCTCCCATATCATACTGCTTTTGTTCAGAATCATACACTATTTGTTGATCAGTTAGCATATACATATCTTTTGATAAGGTTAATAGAAAGAAAGCTATACTTTCACTGTGCATGGTCAACTTAGCACTCGCCAAAGAGCCAGCTCTGCCTGCACCTATGGAGATTGTCTCCAGTAGCCCTAGTTCTGCAGTGGTCATGGACAATAGTTCCATGAATTTGGAGAATGTCTCCCCTCCCACTGGCTTAAACCATAATAATGAAATTATGGAAGTATTTTTAACATATTTTAGAAGACTGAGTCTAATAGACCAGCAAATATACATCCAAATAGGACGTATAAATAAATATGCTCTAAATGAGAGTGGTAAATCTGAAGATAATAAAATCTTTCAGAATTGGTATTTTAAGACCCTTGGACTAACTGAATTAGATTATTACATTCAGTGTCTCCAGGAAATCGAAAAGGACATAATATGTTATGTTCCTTGGTCTTCAAAGTTCTTTAAAGAACAAAAAGCTAAAATAGAGCTTACTTCTTTTTTAATAAAAAAGATATATGCAAGAGATCATCCTTTAATATATGGGGAAGATCATCATCCTGCATTTAGGATAGATATTCCTAGTAATATCTATGAATTAATAGGTCAAGAAATCATTGAACCTATTGCAGATAATAGATCTGAGGTGCATCAAATGGTTGAACACCTAGAACCAGAACAAGAAAACATTGTGTCTGGGACTGAGTTAATAAAATCTAATAACTCAGAAAACATTAGGACTCATTGTAAGTTCTATAGGTTTAGGAATAAGCTTAAACCTAGAGACATAGGAGTAATTCAACTCCTAAGTATAATCTTGGATTCTAATATAGAATCAAGTACTGACAGGCAAGCTTCCTTGTCAGTCCACTATTGGAAATCCAAGAAAAGGGAAAATCAGTTAATAAAACTGAAAAAGATATATCCCTCTTCTTCAAATGAAGAAGATAAGAAAAGATATTCTTCTTCCAATAAAGAAGAAGAAGTAAATGATGGATAGGCAGCCCTCCCTGTCAGTCCATTATTGGAAGTCCAAAATTAGAGACTATCCATTAGAAGACTCTTCTTTAAATGAAGAAGAAGATAAACAGAAAATCTATCCTTCTTCGAATGAAGAAGAAGAAGTAAATTATTCTTCCAATGAAGAAGAACAAAGTGATGTAGATTATAGCTCTACATCAGATGGTTCATATGGTTATTATGTTGACCAATAACCATAGAGCCATAGTCTCGGTAAATCGACTGAGGCATGAAATTGAAGAATTAAAAACAGAAATTAATCTGTTAGAATCTAAAAGAGACATAGTGCCTAACATGAAAAGGCAAAGAATAACTCCTTATGTCTCTCAGGGCTATAATCAAGCCATACAGCAAGCTAAAATTAAGTTAGCTTGTAAAGAAGATTACTTAAGCTTTCTTATAAAGCAGGCTAAAATACTTAGCACCTTAGGAAAGCTTGAAGATCCTTTAATAATTAAAAGGATTAAGGATCTAAGGAAACAGATAGGAAATAACCTATCGACTAGGTCTAGGGAAAATTATTTCATTTCCTTACCTTACGATGAATCCTTTAATGAAAAGGATATACCTCCTAAGGCTAGACCTACACAGAAATATCTTGATCTGTGTAAAACTGAAATAGATAGACTCCTAAATGAAGGGTTGATTAGGGAATCCCAATCACCATGGAGTTCTGAAGCATACTATGTTAAAAATAACATAATACAAGCTAGAGGTAAACCAAAATTGGTTATAAACTATAAACCTCTAAATAAAGCTTTGGGATGGAAAATATATCCATCTTTTAACCAGAAAGAATGCTTAGATAAGTTGAGTGAATCATTCATCTTTTCTAAGTTCAAGCTAGACTTAGCTTTTTACCATATTCCAATTAAGGAATGTGATCGGTATAAAACAGCATTTACCACACCATTCGGACAGTACGAATGGAATGTCATACCTTTTGGCATAGGAAATGCAATCTCTGAATTCCAGAAAATACAGAATGAGATTTATAATCCATTCTCACATTTTATTGTTAATTATAACAATGAAGTCATAGTGTTTTCTAAATCAGTAGAACAACACTTTAAAGATATACAAATCTTTAAGATGGTGACTGTTAATAACAATTTCACCATAAAATCTGATGAAATGAACTTATTCCAAACCGCATTATGGTTTAGGGGATATTACATCAGTTTTGGAAAAATAATTGCAATTAAAAACACTTTACCTAATCCAAACTGGGATAAGATTATTCATGTTTCAACTTCCTCTATTTATTTTGAAGGAATCTTAAAATAGTTTGATCCAATACAGGGTAAAGAAGTTTCATTGAGATACACTTCTGCCATGTGGAATGCCACTCAGAGTAAGTATCCTGAAGAGAAAAGAGGAATACTTTCAATAATGAAAGTTATATCCCTTTTCCAAAATGATTTGTTATCCAAGCCATTTGTGCTAAGGACAAACTGCAATGCAGTAAAACAAATCATTCAAGCCTCACAGAAAGTATCTGTTGGATGGCAAGCACAATTAAGTGCTTTTGATTTTCAAATTGAAGATCTGACTGTAGAAGAAATTATGCTTCTTCACCCCTTGTTTCATGAATTCTTGCAGGAATGATCCCAAGGCGAGATTCTTATGAACAAGGCAGAAAATCATCTGCCCGAAATATCAGGGGACGCAGTGCAAATATAGCACTTCCCGAAAATACTGGGAATACATTGCCCCATTATGGTCATTATGGCAGGGGACGCAGTGCTTATGCACTTCCCATATATGGCAGGGGACGCAGTGCTTATGCACTTCCCACTCAAGCTGCTCCACAGTTAACTGCGGGTAATTTTCCACCAATGGAACCCAGCAGTTCGAAACTGGTGGACTTGGCAACCTTTCTCAATAAAGAAAAGCAGAAGGTTGACCATGAACAGCACACTAGTGCTGGGCAAGGAACTTTCTTGCAACCAACTTCATCGTCGAGCCCAACGATGAAGGAAGTACTACAGGAGAATCTCCTGGACAGTACTTACTCGGAGAAGAAATCCGAGGAGATTATTATGTACCTGGATCACAGTGAAGTTGCTCATCTGAGTGATCCATGGTTCATACGTCAAAAATACTTTGACGAACGGGGTTACCCTTCAATGGAGGGGAAAAACAGAGTAGTAATGGAGGCACTCCTGCTCCATACTAAATCTGTAGAAACCCAGCATAACTTCCAAAATGGAAGTATCAGGAGTGGAATAATCAATTTTAGCAAATGGTATATTCTGAAGGTGATCAGACCCAATGAATGGGGACTTGACCCAAATCAGGCCAAGCAGATCACAACCAATGGACAAGTCTATCTGGTTAATTACTGGGACTATGTTCAAGCCTTCACCAACATTTTCTATTATGAAAATCCCAAGAAGAAGCATTCTTGGTTTATACAGGTGGAGCCGGAAATATTGCAGAAGCCACTGCCAGGATGGTTTCACAAATGGTGGACCAAGTTTGGGCCAGAAATTAATATGCTGCCCTCACCAGTGCTTCAATATTTTGAAGAATGGGTGGATAATCATCCCACCATCAACAAGCTCACAGATGAATGCATCTCAACAGAGCTATGTCCGATGATGTTCGTAATCTAGAACAAGATCCCATGGATATTTAAGTGGATCATATCGGCAGAAATGGACCAGGAGGTAAATATCCCTGTCCTCAAGAGAAAATATCTCCACAAATAGTGGCGAGGTATGCCTCGAGAAAAATATGATGATATCATTTCCACCATTAAATCTGATTTAGCTACCTTCAAGAAGGACCGTTCTGAAATTTAGCAGTCTGAAGGTTCTACTGACAATTATTTTGCCAGTCTTAAAGCTAAACTCTCCAGAAAATATCCACAATGCAGTCCTGAAGAGATTTTGTCCAAATGCCTGGACCAGCTGAAGAAGCAGTTCTGTTCTACATTTGAAGCAGAACATTTGACAGACTCCATCAAGAGTACTGCATTAAAGAAGACGGTGTCAATTAAGGATGCTGCCTCACAGAGTTCATCTAACTCTCTGCCTGATGATGCTAATATGTTCAGGTGTCTTGCAGGAGAAGCTCAAGATTCCTATGCAGAGGATACTCTCTCTCCTGAAAAAGAAGAAGAACAGTCTCCTTCTATGCATAATCAAATGCATAAGATGGGTAGAGCTGAAGCTACAGAACACATGTGGCAAAGCATCTTGGAAATACATCCAAGAAAGGGTGCAATCAAGACCCAACATCAAGCAATCCTTGATGATCCCAGGTTCAAGCCGGTGAAGCTACACCAAACCAAGGGAAAAGAACCAGCCTCTGACTAAGCAGAGGAAGATGATTGTTCTATGACCGGGAGAATCTACTTTCGGCGGAACAACCAAGCCTTGTGTCTTCATCAAGCAATGCTTTCGGTGGAAGAAATGACTTATCACCAAGCACAAGGACAAGTCCAGAGAAGATGCTCTGAACAAAGCTGGATCAAATCAGACCAGCAGTGCTCGCCCGTGAAGCCAGCACATGGAAGGACGTCCTCCATCCAGCAGGAGGAATCGCCTTTGCAGAGTGGCTCAGCCCGAGGCCACTTTACATCACATCGGTGCTTTCGTTCAGGCGGAAGGAATCCCTCCACCCGAGGAAAGATGCTTTCTTGGCCAGCAAGAAATAGCTTTTGGCATGAAAGATGCTTTCTTGGCAGCGAAGGAATCCACTTTCGGCAGAAAGCAACACAGACCAATGTCACGTCACTCTGACGGATGGCATCTCCACCAGCAGAGGACAAGAAAAGGACGTACGAAGGAATCCACTTTCGGCAGACCAAGGACACTGTGCAATAAAGCACTTTGTAAAGCAGTACTGTTTACTGCTTGCTTTTTATTGTTGAGTCCTTTCGGTCTTTTCTTTCCTTTTCTTTATGTCGTGTCATTCTTTATTGTTTTGTCTGTCGTCCACGTGAGGAGACAGTCTGACCCCGGACTCCAAAATGAATTGGAATCCAATGTAACCTGAGGTCTATTTAAGGCAATGACTACTCGCATTTGGGTAGGAACAACCTTAGACAGCCCCTTGAAGTAATAAGAAAATCTCTTTTGCTTCCGTCTCGGTTCTTTGCTTCTTGCCTCTCTCCTTCCTTTCCCCCGCTTCCGCTCCGAGGGACTCGCGCCCCCTCAAGTTGGTATCAGAGCCAAGTTAGTTCTTGGTTCAGGGAGGAGACTACCGCACGCCGGTAGGCCGGCAGGAACAGGGCTTAGCCTAATGAGAGGCTAAGAGGCGTCTGGCTTGGGAGTGCTAAGGCACTCGAAGGTATATGGTTCTTTCTATGTAGCCTTATTATGCTGCTGAAATAGTATAGGATTCTGCTAAAAGCATGATCTGGTGGCTATGGTCTATCTCGTTTTGAGCTTATGAATCTCCACTATCTGTTATGATGTCCAGGCATGATCATATATGGTAGTTTAATATTCCATGTCTAAAAAGCATTATGTGATAATAGTTTATCTATCATTGAACGGTATGAACACACCTTCCTTCTGAATCCATCATAAGGATGATTTCAAGTATACGACACTTTCTCTCCCGAGGATAATGTACTTGGATGGGTTGAGGCCGAGAGCGGGAGGGTGATGAAGTCCGATTGAAGTACCTGTTGGTAAGTCCGCATGGAGGCGGCAGTGAGGGGAAGAGAGGACGATGAAGCCTAAGTCCCCGCAGTGACTCGGTTCTTTTGGAGTCCCTCGGAGCGGAAGCGGGGGAAAGGAAGGAGAGAGGCAAGAAGCAAAGAACCGAGACAGAAGCAAAAGAGATTTTCTTATTACTTCAAGGGGCTGTCTAAGGTTCCTCCTACCCAAATGCGAGTAGTCGTTGCCTTAAATAGACCTCGGGTTACAATGGATTCCAATTCATTTTGGAGTCCGGGGTCAGACTGTCTCCTCACGTGGACGACAGACAAAACAATAAAGAATGACACGACATAAAGAAAAGAAAAAGAAAGACCGAAAGGACTCAACAGTAAAAAGTAAGCAGTAAACAGCACTGCTTTACAAAGTGCTTTATTGCACAGTGTCCTTGGTCCGCCGAAAGTGGATTCCTTCGTACGTCCTTTTCTTGTCCTCTGCTGGTGGAGATGCCATCCGTCAGAGTGACGTGACATTGGTCTGTGTTGCTTTCTGCCGAAAGTGGATTCCTTCGCTGCCAAGAAAGCATCTTTCCTACCAAAAGTGATTTCTTCTGGCCCAAGAAAGCATCTTTCCTCGGGGAGAGGGATTCCTTCCGCCTGAAGGAAAGCACCGATGTGATGTAAAGTGGCC
The DNA here is from genome assembly GCF_051530095.1 of Phoenix dactylifera. Classification (NCBI taxonomy): domain Eukaryota; kingdom Viridiplantae; phylum Streptophyta; class Magnoliopsida; order Arecales; family Arecaceae; genus Phoenix; species Phoenix dactylifera. Next base: position 30,281,997 of record NC_143193.1, on the reverse strand, counting down.
TCGGGCTAAGCCACTCTGCAAAGGCGATTCCTCCTGTTGGATGGAGGACGTCCTTCCTCGTGCTGGCTTCACGGGCGAGCACTGCTGGTCTGATTTACTCCAGCTTTGTTCAGAGCATCTTCTCTGGACTTGTCTCGATCAGAAGCGATTCCTTCGTCTGCAAGACTTGATGAAGAATAGCTATAGCGCTTATTAACGTCTTTTATAGCTATAGAGCTTATTAGCTTCTTTTAACCAGAATTGGCTATTACCAATCTGTTGCCAAGGAGTTAATTTATTTTTTAACTCTATGAACCTTCTATCATTCAGATAACCTTCATCATGATATTGGTTCAATAACCTCCCAGAATACTTCTCTGAGAACGAGTAATAATACTCGCTTTGTTCCTGGCTAAGAACAAAGTTGGTTGCAATAGATTTATTGCAATATAGCAATTTGCTATTTAGGCTATTCTTCCAAACAGAATGCCAAAAGTGGGAAGTGCTTCCTCACTGCGTCCCGTAGGATTATTCCCAGTATTTCGGGAAGTGCATCAGCACTGCGTCTCATATTATGAGAAGTGCTTCCTCACTGCGTCCCTTGGGGATAATTCCCAATATTTCGGGAAGTGCATCAGCACTGCGTCCCCTGTCATAACAAATGGGAAGTGCTATTAGCACTGCGTCCCCTGATTTATCAAGCAGATAAAATTTTCTATCCTGATCTTGATCCTGCATGGCAGACAAGTTAGGGAGGACTATTTTCAAATCCAGTATTATAATATTTATAATACTCTATAGCATCTATTATTGATGCATAGTCAGGTAAATAACTTACCTCGGGATATTGTCCCTGCTTACTTACCAGAGCTTGTTGCTGTGGTCGGCTGCAGCTAGCATTGTTTGCTGTCCCTGCATCAAGAATTTCTTGTGTACTTTGGAATTCAAAGTTTGGTTGTGATGATTTCATCTTTTCATTAAGTTTTACAACCTTAAAAGGAAATTCAATTTGTTTTCCTTTATACAAGCATTCTTGTTTTATCATCCTTGCAGAAATTCTCTGGTGAGGAAATCAGGAAGAGAATTTTCTTCAGATTTAAGAAATTCAATTTGAAAATCAAAAACACTTAATTGTGCTTGCCATGATGCAAATATTTGCTTTGATACAAGATTTTTCACATCTTGTTCAATAATTTGTTTTACTCCCGTGCAATCAACTCTTAACAAAAATTGTTTGTTTAAGAGATCATCTTGAAATTTAGAAATGGTTTTTACGATTGCACACATTTCTTTTTTGATTGTTGGGTACTGTTTCTGAGTAGGATTCCACTTAGCAGAAACATACCTTACTAAGATTTCTTTACCAACATTTGGATCCTTTTGTTTTAAGATTCCTCCATAACCAATGTCAGACGCATCAGTTTCGACAATCTTAAACCAATTAGGATTTGGTAAAGTTAAACAAGGTAAATTCTTTACCTTAGACTTAATTAGTCTAACTTTCCTGGTATGAATTTCATTCCATGGAGCAGGGTTTTTATTTAACTTTTGATAAAGGATAGCAGTGTCTTGTGCTAAGTCCTTGTAATAATTAGACACATAGTTTAAACTTCCTAGAAACCTTTGGAGTTGTTTAGTGTCTAATATTTCATCCGGAAATTTGGATGCAAACTCAATGCTTCTTTCTATTGGAATTATTTTTCCGAAGCTTATATAATGACCCAAAAATCTTATTTGGGTTTGGAACAAGTCCATTTTTGTAGCAGATACTGCTAAGCCATTATTTATGGCTACCATTTCAAAGGTTTTTAAATCCTTGAAGTGTTGTTCTAATGATTCAGAAAACACAAGAATATCGTCTATATAGACTATGATGAAATCAAATGGATTAAAGATTTCATTCATAATGCTCTGAAATTCAGAGGGTGCATTCTTAAGGCCAAATGGCATTACATTCCATTCGTAATGTCCGAATGGTGTAGTGAATGCAGTCTTATATCGATCAGACTCCTCTATTTGAATCTGCCAATAACCTGATTTCAGGTCGAACTTAGAAAAGATTAGTGATTCTCCTAATCTATCTAAGAGATTCTTTTTGTTGGGTAATGGATATCTTATCCATTTTAAAACCCTATTTAGAGGTTTGTAATTAATAACCAATCTTGGTTTTCCTCTTTCCTTTTTTGCGTTTTTATTAACGTAGAATGCTGTACAACTCCATGGGGATTGGGATTTCCGAATCAACCCTCTATTCAGGAGTGTTTGTATTTCTGTTTTACACAAATCAAGGAAATTCCTATTCATTTGTGTAGGCCTAGCTTTGGTAGGTATGTCCTTTTCATTAAAGGAATCTTCATAAGGTAAAGAAACAATATGTTTCTTTCTGGACCAGAATTGGTGTGGTAGTTCACTACAGATATGATCTGTAAGCTGGTCTCGGAGATCCTTAATTTTTGTTTTAATATAAGGATCCTGCAGTCTCTTTTCTAGTTGCAACATTGTTGCTTCGTTTTTAAGGAAAATTAATTGTTTTTCCTTTTGGGCTAGAAGATTTCTAACTTGACCAACCTTATTTTGAGGTTGTCTTATAAAAGAGAAATAAACTCTTTTCCTTTGCCTACCTGAATAGATACCATTATTATCTATCTTGATTATAGGCATTAATTCATTTAGGAAGGGTATTCCTAAAATGACTGTCTGAGTCAAATTTTTGACTAGAATAAATGAAGTCTTTATGCAGACTTCAGCATTGCAGACATAAGCTTGTGGTATCTTATAATTGATTTCCAGCTTAGATCCGTCTGCTGTAGTTAAGTTCTGCATTGTTTTCTCAAAGAAGGTTGTTGGAATTACACCTTCTTGAATACAGTTTAGGTCTGCACCACTATCAATTAATGCAGTAATATTCTGTAAGACTAATTCGTCTTTTACTACAATATTAATTATTGTAGTCCATCTATTATATCTTATTTGATTTAAGATATAAGATGTAATGTCTGAATTTTCTTCAATTGGTTGGTCTTCTTTTTGAGACCTTAACAGATTTATTTCTGTTTTCAATTCTTTAATTTCATGCCTCAGTTGATTTACCGAGACTATGGCTCTATGGTTATTGGTCAACATATTAACCATATGAACCATCTGATGTAGAGCTATAATCTACATCACTTTCTTCTTCATTAGAAGAATAGTAATATCTTTGTTCTTCTTCTTCTTCATTTGAAGAAGGATAATTTCTTTGCTCTTCTTCTTCCTCATTTGAAGAAGAATCTTCTATCGGATAGTCCCTAATTTTGGACTTCCAATAATGGACTGACAGAGAAGGCTGCCTGTCCAGTTTCCATCCTGATTTAGGATAAAATGTCCATTCACGGAGTTGATTTACTCCTTTCTTTGGACCCTTAGGTTTATTTTTCAACCTTAAGTAAAACTCTAATAGAGTCTTAGCTTCTTCTGAGTAGACTTTAACTGACTCAGGTTTAGGCAGACTATCTTCTGTCTTCTTTATAGGTTCAGATTTATGTGGACCTATATTCCCTTTCTTAATTTGAAAAGGATCGACATCTGACCTTGGTATAGTAGTAAACTGTCTCAAATTATCAATCTGTTCTTGAGCTTGATCTAGTTTACTAGTATTCCAGTCAGGTAAGTCTGACAGATCTATTAGATCTGGCAAGGACCTAGATTCATTATCTAGGGGATCTTTCTCAGAACTTATTGAGTTCTGAAGACCAGAAGCAACCTTAAGTTGATCTATTTCAACCTTAAGTTGTTCTATTTCTTTTTCCTTCTCTTTAATGAGAGAGGAATAAACATCCTGCTGAGGTAAAGCAGTGGACTCTATAGATTTAACTATAGGTTTCGGTACACTGTCTTTCCTAACAGACGTTGTTTTTTCCCTAATTAATTTATCAGGGTTAGTCCTAGAATTTTCCAAGACTTCTTGAGATTTAATATCTCTTATCATCTTATGTGCCATAACTAATTTGTCATGGTCAGTTGTGAAATTTTTCACAAGCTTTTCTTTCAGTAGAAATTCTTCAAGACTTTTAAAGTCATTAATATTTTTATGACATTTTTTGAACCAAAGAAAGAAACCTATTATTTCTCCTGTGGTTTTTAAGTCTTGAAAATACTGAGATTTAATTTTTTCGTTCTCAGTATTATTGAAATGGTTTCTATACCATTTTCGGAGGAGTGCATTTTCCTCAGACATATAATCCTTATGTAGGATTTGTCTTAAAGAACTTCCAGTTTGGAGATTCTTTTCTCGGTCTATTAGACTCATTGTTCTAAAATTAAAGAACAAAAGAAGTTGGTCCATAATACTATTATTATGGGTGGAGATTACGCCTTTGGAGTCTTCCTCCAAAACTATGGAATATTTTTCCATATGGCGGAACTCAGGGCATGCGGAGACAATCTCCATGGGTGCAGGCTGAGCTGGCTTTTTGGGCAAGTGCTAAGTTGACCATGCACAGTGAAAGTATAGCTTTCTTTCTATTAACCTTATCAACAGATATGTATATGCTAACTGATTGACAAATAGTGTATGATTCTGAATAAAAGCAGTATGATATGGGAGCTATCTTCTAGTCTATATTTGAACACTGAATCTTACTATACAGATATATGATATAAATGCATGCTCTGAATATGATAGCTTAACTCTATGGAACTTAGAAGCATAACATGATAATCTTTTATTCTAGCATTGAACAATACAACCCTTCAATCCTGCCATCTTATGGATGACCAACCCGACGGTCCTCGATCACCAGGCGATGTACCATACAGGGGAGGATCACTGCGGGGACTTAGGCTTCATCGTCCTCTCTTCCCCTCACTGCCGCCTCCATGCGGACTTACCAACGGGTACTTCAATCGGACTTCATCACCCTCCCGCTCTCGGCCTCAACCCATCCAAGTACATTATCCCCGGGAGAGAAAGTGTCGTATACTTGAAATCATCCTTATGACGGATTCAAGAAGGAAGGTGTGTTCATACCGTTCAATGATAGATAAACTATTATCACATGATGCTTTTTAGACATGGAATATTAAACTACCATATAAGATCATGCCTGGACATCATAACAGATAGTGGAGATTCATAAGCTCAAAACGAGATAGACCATAGCCACCAGATCATGCTTTTAGCAGAACCCTATACTATTTCAGCAGCATAATAAGGCTACATAGAAAGAACCATATACCTTCGAGTGCCTTAGCACTCCCAAGCCAGATGCCTCTTAGCCTATCATTAGGCTAAGCCCTGTTCTTGCCGTTCTACCGGCGTGCGGTAGTCTCCTCTCTGAACCAAGAACTAACTTGGCTCTGATACCAACTTGAATACATCCCACCATCAGCAAGCTCACAGATGAATACATCTCCACAGAGCTATGTCCGATGATGTTCGTAATTCAGAACAAGATCCCATGGATATTCAAGTGGATCATATCGGCAGAAATGGACCAGGAGGTAAATATCCTTGTCCTCAAGAGAAAATATCTCTACAAATGGTGGCGAGGTATGCCTCGAGAAAAATATGATGATATCATTTCCACCATTAAATCTGAGTTAGCTACCTTCAAGAAGGACCGTTCTGAAATTCAGCAGTCTGAAGGTTCTACTGACAATTATTTTGCCAGTCTTAAAGCTAAACTCTCCAGGAAATATCCACAATGCAGTCCTGAAGAGATTATGTCCAAATGCCTGGACCAGCTCAAGAAGCAGTTCTGTTCTACATTTGAAGCAGAACAGTTGACAGATTCCATCAAGAGTACTGCATCAAAGAAGACGGTGTCAATTAAGGATGCTGCCTCACAGAGTTCATCTAACTCTTTGCCTGATGATGATAATATGTTCAGGTGTCTTGCAGGAGAAGCTCAAGATCCTTATGCAGAGGATACTCTCTCTCCTGAGAAAGAAGAAGAACAGTCTCCTTCTACGCATAATCAAATGCATAAGATGAGTAGAGCTGAAGCTACAGAACACATGTGGCAAACTATCTTGGAAATACATCCAAGAAAGGGTGCAATCAAGACCCAACATCAAGCAATCCTTGATGATCCCAGGTTCAAGCCGGTGAAGCTACACCAAACCAAGGGAAAAGAACCTGCCTCTGACTAAGCAGAGGAAGATGATTGTTCTATGACCGGGAGAATCTACTTTCGGCGGAACAACCAAGCCTTGTGTCTTCATCAAGCAATGCTTTCGGTGGAAGAAATGACTTCTCACCAAGCACAAGGACAAGTCCAGAGAAGATGCTCTGAACAAAGCTGGATTAAATCAGACCAGCAGTGCTCGCCCGTGAAGCCAGCACATGAAAAACGTCCTCCATCCAACAGGAGGAATCGCCTTTGCAGAGTGGCACAGCCCGAGGCCACTTTCTATCACATCACCGCTTTCCTTCAGGCAGAAGGAATCCCTCCGATCGAGGAAAGATGCTTTCTTAGCCAGCAAGAAATAGCTTTTGGCAGGAAAGATGCTTTCTTGGCAGCGAAGGAATCCACTTTCGGCAGAAAGCACCACAGACCAATGTCACGTCACTCTGACGGATGGCATCTCCACCAGCAGAGGATAAGAAAAGGACGTACGGAAGAATCCACTTTCGGCGGACCAAGGACACTGTGCAATAAAGCACTTTTGTAAAGCAGTACTGTACACTGCTTGCTTTTGCCTTTGAGTCCTTTCGGTCTTTCTTTTCCTTTTCTTTATGTCGTGTCATTCTTTATTGTTTTGTCTGTCGTCCATGTGAGGAGACAGTCTGACCCCGGACTCCAAAATGAATTGGAATCCATTGTAACCCGAGGTCTATTTAAGGCAACGACTACTCGCATTTGGGTAGGAGGAACCTTAGACAGCCCCTTGAAGTAATAAGAAAATCTCTTTTGCTTCCGTCTCGGTTCTTTGCTTCTTGCCTCTCTCCTTCCTTTCCCCCGCTTCCGCTCCGAGGGACTCGCGCCCCCTCAAGTTGGTATCAGAGCCAAGTTAGTTCTTGGTTCAGGGAGTAGACTACCGCACGCCGGTAGGCCGGCAAGAACAGGGCTTAGCCTAATGAGAGGCTAAGAGGCGTCTGGCTTGGGAGTGCTAAGGCACTCGAAGGTATATGATTCTTTCTATGTAGCCTTATTATGCTGCTGAAATAGTATAGGATTCTGCTAAAAGCATAATCTGGTGGCTATGGTCTATCTCGTTTTGAGCTTATGAATCTCCACTATCTGTTATGATGTCCAGGCATGATCTTATGTGGTAGTTTAATATTCCATGTCTAAAAAGCATCTTGTGATAATAGTTTATCTATCATTGAACGGTATGAACACACCTTCCTTCTGAATCCGTCATAAGGATGATTTCAAGTATACGACACTTTCTCTCCCGGGGATAATGTACTTGGATGGGTTGAGGCCAAGAGCAGGAGGGTGATGAAGTCCGATTGAAGTACCCGTTGGTAAGTCCGCATGGAGGCAGCAGTGTGTTGGGAACCCGCCCATGCCGCTGATATTTCAAAAATAAATCAGATGGCAGCGGAAAGGGGGCATGTGCGGGATCGACGTTCATCGCATGAACGTTGTTTCGAGACCTTTCGTAATTAGGTAAGAATTAAAACTTTTAAAACTAATAGGAAGATCAAATCTTCACCTTGCGCGGGTAGATGATCACCGCAAATCTGAATTCGTGGTTTTTGGAAGAGGGTTCGCTTGAAGCCGTTCAAACGTCCGGCCTCTACGGGTATCCACACGAAGTAGGATCCGATCCAAGCTCTCTATCTCACCGGGGTGCTAGCTCCCTTGCAGAGATAGCTTTGATGGCTGATCTCCTCTCTTTCTTTCAACTCTTGAAAGTGCTTGAGAGGAGGAAGAAGAAGAAGGAAGAAGAGGAAGAAGATGAGCCCCTACGCAGCCTTCTTCTGTTGCTTGCGCTGGATGAAGGAAGGGAAGGGGAGGAGGCCGCCAACACTTGGAGAGCTTCTACCCTTGCTTGCGGCTGCAACTAAGAGAGGAAGAGGGTGGCCACGGCACAAGAGGAAGAGGATTCCAATACTCTAGGGCATCGGCCTCATGGTCCTTTTTATAAGCATCAAGGGCTCCTCCAAAGTAGGAGCCCTAGATGATTTTCCAAAGAGGGAGGGCGCCGGCCCTTCTTCATGCCGCACACAAGGAGAGGAGGAGGGGCGTGATCCCTCCTTCTTGTGATGCCCTAATCCTCTTCTAAAGAGGATTGGGTGCCTCTCTTTTGGTTTGATCCCAATCCAATTAGGATTAGCCAAATTTGGTTCAATCTATGCTAGTCCTAATCCAATTAGGACTTGAATGAACCATGACTCAATTGAACTCTTCAATCCTAATCCAATTAGGAGTCATGTTGATTCATTAGATTATTAATTAATTTAGACTTAAGGAATCCTAATCCAATTAGGATTTGTTTAATTCTAGTCCTATCCAATTAGGACTCTAATTTGAATCCAAAGTCCTAATCCAATTAGGATTTCTAGGAATCCTACTCCAAGTAGGAATCCAATTTTGATTCAAAACTCCTAATCTCATTAGGATTGAGGAATCCTATTCCAAGTAGGAATCCCAGTCCTACTCCAACTAGGATTCCCAGTCCTAATCCAATTAGGACTCTAGGAATCCTACCCGAAGTAGGATTTGTGTTTAAGTCCAATTAATTAATTCCCTTTGTTCCTTCTTCAACTTCTTATCAATCAAATTGATTTCTTGTGACTCCTAATCACGATTTCAACCATCGGATCGGTCAATACTTCTATTGTGTGTGACCCCATAGGTTCTATTCTGACTGGTAGTGAGATATATTGTGATCTCTATCACTATATCATTGAAAACTCCTTTCAATGGGTTGGAACGATTCCAACTCTACTCATTAGGGTTTATCGATCATCAAGATAATCCCTATGAGTCCCACCATCCACCAGTGACACCTAGCAGCATGTAGTGGCTACCCAGCAGAATGGAATGATGAACCTCTAGGTGCAGTTAACGTGTGATACAATCCTACTATCGTGGATCCCTACAGGACGGAAGTCATGGACAACTCGTCAAACCCCATCGTCTGTCATATGTCAAGATTTATTCGACTTGAGTTCGATAGTAGAAAACTCTTTTTCCACTTTATATCACTGCCCTGGCCAAGGTCTTAGAACTCAGTCTAACAAATCACACAGGATCACTCCTCTCCTATCAAGGTCGATAGATTCCTTATAGGTGCATACCCTACTCCTACAGTGAACCTACTGCAGCCAATCTACACTGCATGGACCCATATGGCTAGAGACCATGTATGTGTGCAGTCAAACTACAATAACCTCACTGTGAGTAGCCGAAGCACCGCAGGTCAAAGGACCAGTCACACTACTGCAACATCAAGCAAGTCACTGACGAGTGGATAGACATCCAAGTGACTTCTTGTCTTGGTTACGCTCAGTACCCTTGTTCTCTAACAAGCACCTGCACTATCACTTCAGTGTCCCTACACTGTGGACTCAAGTCTCGTCCATCCAGAAGAAAAGTGATCTGTGCACTGATCGGATCGATCACCATCCTCGTGATGATCCATTGATCAGGAGCATTTAGAAATTAATCACCAATGATACATGACCCAAATTCTCAACTCTTGAGAATATGTATCATCATCTTATTAATTCCTTGGACGATTCATAGACACATAAACAATATGAATGAGAAGATGCCTTTTATTTATTCAATAATAAATAGTCAAGTACAAAATTATGTCCCCAGAATTAATAATGTGTCAGCCAGATTGGCTTCTAGGGCATACATCTAACAATCTCCCACTTGCACTAAAGCCAATCAGTCATATATCTAAGCCCCATCTTCTCAAGGTGGGCTTCAGTCTTTTGCTGATTTAGCTGCTTAGTGAACGGGTCTGCCACGTTATCCGCGGAGTCTACTCTCTGCACCTCTACATCATAGTCGCGTATGAAATGGAAGCGCCGCTCTATGTGCTTGGACTTCTGATGAGACCATGGCTCCATAGCTAGTGCTATGGTGCCAATGTTATCGCAGTAAAGTGTTATGGCATCTAATGACATTACACCTAACTCTGCAATTAACTTTTAATCAGAAGGTTTCCACTGCACCCTTAGATACGGCTTAACATTCAGCTTCTAAGGTAGAATCTATAATGATCGGTTGTTTGGAACTCTTTCAATTTACTGAACCACAATTGCACATATTCTGATGTAGACTTTCTATCATCAATATGTGTGCATCCTTCTACCTTCAACTCTGATCTTCTCCCAAAGACCAAGAACATGTCCTTAGTTCTTCTCAAGTACTTAAGACTGTTCTTCACAGCTATCCAGTGCTTCTTGCCTGGATCCGACTGATATCTGCTTGTGACACTCACAGTAAGAGCTGTATCAGGTCGTGTACACAGCATGGCATACATGAGGCTTCCTATTGCCGATGCATAGGGAATCTTGCTCATGCGTTGAATCTCTTCAGATGTGTTGGGGCACATCTTCTTGGAGAGATGAATTCCATGTCTTAGGGATAAGAGACCCCTCTTGGAGTTTTCCATGCTGAACCTCTTCAGCACCTCCTCTATGTACATTTTCTGTGAAAGGCCAAGCATCCTTTTAGATCTATCTCTATAGACCTTTATTCCCAAAATATAGGATGCTTCCCTAAGGTCTTTCATGGAGAATTCTTTTGACAACCAGACCTTGACCGAGGTTAGCATGGGAATATCATTCCCAATCAGGAGAATGTCATCTACGTACAACACGAGAAAAACGACAGAACTCCCACTAACCTTTTTGTAAACACACGGTTCCTCTTCGTTTTCGATGAAATCAAACGTTTTGATTGCGTCATCGAACCGAGTGTTCCAACTCCGAGATGCTTGTTTTAGTCCATAGATGGACCTTTGCAGCTTGCAGACCTTGTGATCTCCATCACTGGAAGTGAAACCCAAAGGCTGTTCCATATAGATATCTTCATCAAGATATCCATTCAGGAAAGCAGTTTTCACATCCATCTGCCAGATTTCATAATCATGAAATGCTGCAATGGCAAGCAATGTTCGGATGGATTTTAGCATGGCTACAGGTGAAAAGGTCTCCTGATAGTCAATGCCTTCGCGCTGACTATACCCTTTCGCCGCAAGCCTTGCCTTATAGGTCTCTACCTCTCCATCCGAATCTATCTTCCTTTTGTAGATCCATTTGCATCCAATAGGTACAATACCTTCTGGTGGGTCTACTAAGGTCTAGACTTGGTTGGAATGCATGGAGTCTAACTCTGACTTCATAGCTTCCAGACTTTCTCGGAATCGATATCAGATATCGCCTCGTTGTAGGTTTTGGGATCCTGTATGTGATCCCTATCTCCCACTAGGAACATTTCCTCGGTATCCTCTTCTAGTATACCTAAGTATCTATCGGGAGGATGGGAGACCCTACTTGATCTGCGAGGTGGTTGAGGGACATCGTGTACTGGCTCTGTATTAATGGGTTCGATAGGATCCATGACTCGTTGCTTTTCAGAGACTTTCTCTTCAAGCTCAATTTTCCTCCCACTGCCTCTATCAAGGATAAACTGTTTTTCCAAGAAGATGGCATGACGGGTCACAAACACATTGTGATCCTCTGAGACGTAAAAATTGTATCCTAATGACTCTTTAGGATATCATATAAAACGAGCACTTATGATCCTAGCCTCTAGCTTGTCCGCCTGTAGTCTCTTGACGTGGGCCGGACATCCCCAAATCTTGAGATGACCCAGACTTGGTTTCTTACCATGCCATATCTCATACGGTGTGGTAGGAACGGATTTAGAGGGAACTCTATTTAATAAATAAATCGCTGAAAATAGGGCATCTATCTAAAGAGACAAGGGTAAATCAGTGAAGCTCATCATGGATCGGACCATATCCAATAGAGTCCAATTCCTCCTCTCCGACACTCCGTTGAACTGAGGTGTACCAGGAGGAGTCCATTATAAAACTATACCATTCTCCTTGAGATAATCACGGAACTCTCAACTAAGGTATTTACCTCTTCGATCTGATCGAAGAACCTTAGTGACTTTTTATATATGTTTTTCTACTTCATATTTAAACTCTTTGAACCTTTCAAAAGTTTCATATTTGTGTCTCATACACATATCCATACCGTGAATAATCATCGGTAAATTGAAGTAAAAAATTACAACCCCTAGCCTGCACATCGAATGGGCCACACACATCAGTGTGTACTAGGGTAAGTATTTCAGTGAACCTGCCTGTGTCCTACAAAGGATAATTTGGCCATCTTTCCTTGAAGGCAGAATTCACAAATCAAATATGACTCGAAAGTCAATGAGCCCAAAAGCTCATGTTTCTCCAATTTGTTTATTCTGTCTTCTCCTATATGGCCAAGCCTGAGGTGCCTTAAATACTTTAGATTTATCTCATTTTTGGATCTATTAGATCCTATGGTATTCACTGTTTGCTCAGATATATTCACAGATACATCCATATGTATGTGATAGAGACTGTCAATCTTAAAACCATGTTAAATCAATTTAATTTTTCAAATAAATAAAAATCTTTCTATGCTAAATAAAATACAGAAATCAAATTTCTGCTAGCAATAGGTCACAGTCCCTAAGTATCCTGAGCATATCTGAAAAACCTTCTGAAGGTCTGTCACCCTTCATGTACTTTATGCTTCCCATGTATGTAGGACAGTTCCTCTTCCAATGGCCGTCCATGATGCAATGGAAACACTTTTCCTTGCAATTGGCTTTTTTCTTGGAACTTCCTTACTTGGTGTTTTCTTAGTCTTCTGCTTCTTCGCAGGCTTCTTCTTCTTCCAAATAGACTCTCTCTTGAAAGTAGAAACCAACTTGACAGCGAAAACGATGCCCCTTGAACTTCTTTAAGGTTCCTAAGATAGTTACCAATTTATTTAACAATTCTATTTTAGTGCATACAACCTTGTTCATATGGTAGTTTACTATAAACTATTCATATGAAGCTGGAAGGGATTGCGAGATCAAATCCATTTGCAATTCCTTGTGCATGGTCATGCCAAGCTTCTCAAGCTTCTCTAAGTCCTTTATCATGGTCAAACCATGATCATGGACAGACTGCCCATCGTGCATCTTGGCTTTGAAGAGCCTCTTGGACACTTTAAAACGGGCTGCGTGACTCTGATCACCATACAACTTTTGCAGGTGATTTAATATATCCCTGGCAATCTTTATGTTCTCATGCTGGCATTGTAATGCATTGGACATGGATGCCTTTGTGCAGCACCTAACTTTATTGTCATTGTTCGTCCACTTAACAAGCGTCTTACGCTGATCAGTGATCGGACGGATTGGTAACATGGGGATTCCATGGTCTAGCATATACCCAAATTTCTCACAATTCAAAACTATTTTTGAAATTTGCTGAGCCAATCTTTATAATTGGGTTTGGTCAAACGGTTGTTCTATAGGATATGAGTTAAGAGTCTAGAAGCTGACTTTATAATCCTCAGAGAGTAAAAATTCTAGTTAGACTTTTGTACTTGATCCTAATCTGTTCTAAGGTCTTTTAGAACAAATGTAACTCCCACTATTTTCTCGAATCCCTCACACTCCCCTGGTAGGGAAACGGAAATTCCACACGACTAGGGTTTCTAGTGGGTACTGCGGTCCCACCGATTTACATGCCACCTCACCTAACAGTTATTGGTGACACATAGATGGATGAGTGTACAACTCTTGTACAATGCTTCTCAAGCATGTAGCAGTGTAACTTGGTCTCTAAGCCATGAAAACCTCACCTAACAGTTATTGGCCCCATCGCTTAGTTAAGTCAGACCTACCGTATAACCATAGGAATAAAGTCGTCATTGGGTCCTCACCTAACAGTTATTGGTGCCCAACCCCACCTTTACCCTACAACATCTCATGTCTATAGAGAGGTCCAGCCCCCCGATGCAACTTGACCACTGTGTCCAGCCGAGACAAATCAACATCAGAAAGGCCTTAGCAGCTCTACTACAGTGGAAGACCTATTGACTTAATATTGGTTAATCAGGTCTTAGTGTTTGCAACTTGAGCCCTTCATAAGAGGTAATCGAACAATTGGCCAGGTAAGCAGGTGGGAGGCTCCCCTTACTCAGAGAATAAGGTCCTAATTAAGTAACCACCTTTCATGCTTTCCTAGACACCAATTAGATCAATTAATCTAATATGACTTGCTCATGTCGGTTCACTCTCGACTTGATTGAGGAGGTTTTGATTTAGGTCTCAATTGGGTTTGCTACATCACATGTAAACCTATCTACCCGACTCGCATTCACATCACATGCAAACGGTACATCACAGGCAGTTATAATCGCAGCATCAAATTAAAGCTAAACTTTAACTAGGTGATGATCATGGATTCTAATTAGGTCGTATTACAAGCACATGCACATCAATCGATCAAGTGGTCTTCAACTCTTGAATTGGTTCCAAGCCTCCTTGATTCGATCCTTGATCAACCCTTGATCCCATCGCCATCAACCGCTTGGATCACCTTTCATCTCATGCTTTTGCTTCAGCTTGATCGTTGATGTACATCACATCACAGAAATACAACCAGATGTAAAATAAAAATAAAAATAAATTACATCTCCTTTTAGGAGGCACGCAGGCCTCTCAAAGCATCAAATAAGATGCATGTAAGCATCTGAAAAATTACATGACATCGCAGATCACATCGCAGGTCATTACATTTGATACCAAAAGGGGTTGAATCCTATGATCATCACCGTATGCAACAATTATAATTTTCAGATCTGAAAACTAACTGATTATATCATGACATAGGTCGCTGATCATGCTAATCATGATTCTAAACTTTGTAATCCCATTAACAATGCAATTAGAATCATCTTTTTATCACATAAAAATCAGCATGTAAAAAATCAGCACCCCTGGAAAATCTGCATGCAGAATTTTTCAGCATGCATGATCAATCAATTTTCAGATCTAATAAGCCTTTAGATATTTAATCTTACCTTAATCTACGAAGCCTAGGCTCTAATACCACTGTTGGGAACCCGCCCATGCCGCTGATATTTCAAAAATAAATCAGATGGCAGCGGAAAGGGGGCATGTGCGGGATCGACGTTCATCGCATGAACGTTGTTTCGAGACCTTTCGTAATTAGGTAAGAATTAAAACTTTTAAAACTAATAGGAAGATCAAATCTTCACCTTGCGCGGGTAGATGATCACCGCAAATCTGAATTCGTGGTTTTTGAAAGAGGGTTCGCTTGAAGCCGTTCAAACGTCCGGCCTCTACGGGTATCCACACGAAGTAGGATCCGATCCAAGCTCTCTATCTCACTGGGGTGCTAGCTCCCTTGCAGAGATAGCTTTGATGGCTGATCTCCTCTCTTTCTTTCAACTCTTGAAAGTGCTTGAGAGGAGGAAGAAGAAGAAGGAAGAAGAGGAAGAAGATGAGCCCCTACGCAGCCTTCTTCTGTTGCTTGCGCTGGATGAAGGAAGGGAAGGGGAGGAGGCCGCCAACACTTGGAGAGCTTCTACCCTTGCTAGCGGCTGCAACTAAGAGAGGAAGAGGGTGGCCACGGCACAAGAGGAAGAGGATTCCAATACTCTAGGGCGTCGGCCTCATGGTCCTTTTTATAAGCATCAAGGGCTCCTCCAAAGTAGGAGCCCTAGATGATTTTCCAAAGAGGGAGGGCGCCGGCCCTTCTTCATGCCGCACACAAGGAGAGGAGGAGGGGCGTGATCCCTCCTTCTTGTGATGCCCTAATCCTCTTCTAAAGAGGATTGGGTGCCTCTCTTTTGGTTTGATCCCAATCCAATTAGGATTAGCCAAATTTGGTTCAATCTATGCTAGTCCTAATCCAATTAGGACTTGAATGAACCATGACTCAATTGAACTCTTCAATCCTAATCCAATTAGGAGTCATGTTGATTCATTAGATTATTAATTAATTTAGACTTAAGGAATCCTAATCCAATTAGGATTTGTTTAATTCTAGTCCTATCCAATTAGGACTCTAATTTGAATCCAAAGTCCTAATCCAATTAGGATTTCTAGGAATCCTACTCCAAGTAGGAATCCAATTTTGATTCAAAACTCCTAATCTCATTAGGATTGAGGAATCCTATTCCAAGTAGGAATCCCAGTCCTACTCCAACTAGGATTCCCAGTCCTAATCCAATTAGGACTCTATGAATCCTACCCGAAGTAGGATTTGTGTTTAAGTCCAATTAATTAATTCCCTTTGTTCCTTCTTCAACTTCTTATCAATCAAATTGATTTCTTGTGATTCCTAATCACGATTTCGACCATCGGATCGGTCAATACTTCTATTGTGTGTGACCCCATAGGTTCTATTCTGACTGGTAGTGAGATATATTGTGATCTCTATCACTATATCATTGAAAACTCCTTTCAATGTGTTGGAACGATTCCAACTCTACTCATTAGGGTTTATCGATCATCAAGATAATCCCTATGAGTCCCACCATCCACCAGTGACACCTAGCAGCATGTAGTGGCTACCCAGCAGAATGGAATGATGAACCTCTAGGTGCAGTTAACGTGTGATACAATCCTACTATCGTGGATCCCTACAGGACGGAGGTCATGGACAACTCGTCAAACCCCATCGTCTGTCATATGTCAAGATTTATTCGACTTGAGTTCGATAGTGGAAAACTCTTTTTCCACTTTATATCACTGCCCTGGCCAAAGTCTTAGAACTCAGTCTAACAAATCACACAGGATCACTCCTCTCCTATCAAGGTCGATAGATTCCTTATAGGTGCATACCCTACTCCTACAGTGAACCTACTGCAGCCAATCTACACTGCATGGACCCATATGGCTAGAGACCATGTATGTGTGCAGTCAAACTACAATAACCTCACTGTGAGTAGCCGAAGCACCGCAGGTCAAAGGACCAGTCACACTACTGCAACATCAAGCAAGTCACTGACGAGTGGATAGACATCCAAGTGACTTCTTGTCTTGGTCACGCTCAGTACCCTTGTTCTCTAACAAGCACCTGCACTATCACTTCAGTATCCCTACACTGTGGACTCAAGTCTCGTCCATCCAGAAGGAAAGTGATCTGTGCACTGATCGGATCGATCACCATCCTCGTGATGATCCATTGATCAGGAGCATTTAGAAATTAATCACCAATGATACATGACTCAAATTCTCAACTCTTGAGAATATGTATCATCATCTTATTAATTCCTTGGACGATTCATAGACACATAAACAATATGAATGAGAAGATGCCTTTTATTTATTCAATAATAAATAGTCAAGTACAAAATTATGTCCCCAGAATTAATAATGTGTCAGCCAGATTGGCTTCTAGGGCATACATCTAACAATCTCCCACTTGCACTAAAGCCAATCAGTCATATATCTAAGCCCCATCTTCTCAAGGTGGGCTTCAGTCTTTTGCTGATTTAGCTGCTTAGTGAACGGGTCTGCCACGTTATCCGCGGAGTCTACTCTCTGCACCTCTACATCATAGTCGCGTATGAAATGGAAGCGCCGCTCTATGTGCTTGGACTTCTGATGAGATCATGGCTCCATAGCTAGTGCTATGGTGCCAATGTTATCGCAGTAAAGTGTTATGGCATCTAATGACATTACACCTAACTCTGCAATTAACTTTTAATCAGAAGGTTTCCACTGCACCCTTAGATACGGCTTAACATTCAGCTTCTAAGGTAGAATCTATAATGATCGGTTGTTTGGAACTCTTTCAATTTACTGAACCACAATTGCACATATTCTGATGTAGACTTTCTATCATCAATATGTGTGCATCCTTCTACCTTCAACTCTGATCTTCTCCCAAAGACCAAGAACATGTCCTTAGTTCTTCTCAAGTACTTAAGACTGTTCTTCACAGCTATCCAGTGCTTCTTGCCTGGATCCGACTGATATCTGCTTGTGACACTCACAGTAAGAGCTGTATCAGGTCGTGTACACAGCATGGCATACATGAGGCTTCCTATTGCCGATGCATAGGGAATCTTGCTCATGCGTTGAATCTCTTCAGATGTGTTGGGGCACATCTTCTTGGAGAGATGAATTCCATGTCTTAGGGATAAGAGACCCCTCTTGGAGTTTTCCATGCTGAACCTCTTCAGCACCTCCTCTATGTACATTTTCTGTGAAAGGCCAAGCATCCTTTTAGATCTATCTCTATAGACCTTTATTCCCAAAATATAGGATGCTTCCCTAAGGTCTTTCATGGAGAATTCTTTTGACAACCAGACCTTGACCGAGGTTAGCATGGGAATATCATTCCCAATCAGGAGAATGTCATCTACGTACAACACGAGAAAAACGACAGAACTCCCACTAACCTTTTTGTAAACACACGGTTCCTCTTCGTTTTCGATGAAATCAAACGTTTTGATTGCGTCATCGAACCGAGTGTTCCAACTCCGAGATGCTTGTTTTAGTCCATAGATGGACCTTTGCAGCTTGCAGACCTTGTGATCTCCATCACTGGAAGTGAAACCCAAAGGCTGTTCCATATAGATATCTTCATCAAGATATCCATTCAGGAAAGCAGTTTTCACATCCATCTGCCAGATTTCATAATCATGAAATGCTGCAATGGCAAGCAATGTTCGGATGGATTTTAGCATGGCTACAGGTGAAAAGGTCTCCTGATAGTCAATGCCTTCGCGCTGACTATACCCTTTCGCCACAAGCCTTGCCTTATAGGTCTCTACCTCTCCATCCGAATCTATCTTCCTTTTGTAGATCCATTTGCATCCAATAGGTACAATACCTTCTGGTGGGTCTACTAAGGTCTAGACTTGGTTGGAATGCATGGAGTCTAACTCTGACTTCATAGCTTCCAGACTTTCTAGGAATCGATATCAGATATCGCCTCGTTGTAGGTTTTGGGATCCTGTATGTGATCCCTATCTCCCACTAGGAACATTTCCTCGGTATCCTCTTCTAGTATACCTAAGTATCTATCGGGAGGATGGGAGACCCTACTTGATCTGCGAGGTGGTTGAGGGACATCGTGTACTGGCTCTGTATTAATGGGTTCGATAGGATCCATGACTCGTTGCTTTTCAGAGACTTTCTCTTCAAGCTCAATTTTCCTCCCACTGCCTCTATCAAGGATAAACTGTTTTTCCAAGAAGATGGCATGACGGGTCACAAACACATTGTGATCCTCTGAGACGTAAAAATTGTATCCTAATGACTCTTTAGGATATCATATAAAACGAGCACTTATGATCCTAGCCTCTAGCTTGTCCGCCTGTAGTCTCTTGACGTGGGCCGGACATCCCCAAATCTTGAGATGACCCAGACTTGGTTTCTTACCATGCCATATCTCATACGGTGTGGTAGGAACGGATTTAGAGGGAACTCTATTTAATAAATAAATCGCTGAAAATAGGGCATCTATCTAAAGAGACAAGGGTAAATCAGTGAAGCTCATCATGGATCGGACCATATCCAATAGAGTCCAATTCCTCCTCTCCGACACTCCGTTGAACTGAGGTGTACCAGGAGGAGTCCATTATAAAACTATACCATTCTCCTTGAGATAATCACGGAACTCTCAACTAAGGTATTTACCTCTTCGATCTGATCGAAGAACCTTAGTGAGTTTTTATATATGTTTTTCTACTTCATATTTAAACTCTTTGAACCTTTTAAAAGTTTCATATTTGTGTCTCATACACATATCCATACCGTGAATAATCATCGGTAAATTGAAGTAAAAAATTACAACCCCTAGCCTGCACATCGAATGGGCCACACACATCAGTGTGTACTAGGGTAAGTATTTCAGTGAACCTCCCTGTGTCCTACAAAGAATAATTTGGCCATCTTTCCTTGAAGGCAGAATTCACAAATCAAATATGACTCGAAAGTCAATGAGCCCAAAAGCTCATGTTTCTCCAATTTGTTTATTCTGTCTTCTCCTATATGGCCAAGCCTGAGGTGCCTTAAATACTTTAGATTTATCTCATTTTTGGATCTATTAGATCCTATGGTATTCACTGTTTGCTCAGATATATTCACAGATACATCCATATGTATGTGATAGAGACTGTCAATCTTAAAACCATGTTAAATCAATTTAATTTTTCAAATAAATAAAAATCTTTCTATGCTAAATAAAATACAGAAATCAAATTTCTGCTAGCAATAGGTCACAGTCCCTAAGTATCCTGAGCATATCTGAAAAACCTTCTGAAGGTCTGTCACCCTTCATGTACTTTATGCTTCCCATGTATGTAGGACAGTTCCTCTTCCAATGGCCGTCCATGATGCAATGGAAACACTTTTCCTTGCAATTGGCTTTTTTCTTGGAACTTCCTTACTTGGTGTTTTCTTAGTCTTCTGCTTCTTCGCAGGCTTCTTCTTCTTCCAAATAGACTCTCTCTTGAAAGTAGAAACCAACTTGACAGCGAAAACGATGCCCCTTGAACTTCTTTAAGGTTCCTAAGATAGTTACCAATTTATTTAACAATTCTATTTTAGTGCATACAACCTTGTTCATATGGTAGTTTACTATAAACTATTCATATGAAGCTGGAAGGGATTGCGAGATCAAATCCGTTTGCAATTCCTTGTGCATGGTCATGCCAAGCTTCTCAAGCTTCTCTAAGTCCTTTATCATGGTCAAACCATGATCATGGACAGACTGCCCATCGTGCATCTTGGCTTTGAAGAGCCTCTTGGACACTTTAAAACGGGCTGCGTGACTCTGATCACCATACAACTTTTGCAGGTGATTTAATATATCCCTGGCAATCTTTATGTTCTCATGCTGGCATTGTAATGCATTGGACATGGATGCCTTTGTGCAGCACCTAACTTTATTGTTATTGTTCGTCCACTTAACAAGCGTCTTACGCTGATCAGTGATCGGACGGATTGGTAACATGGGGATTCCATGGTCTAGCATATACCCAAATTTCTCACAATTCAAAACTATTTTTGAAATTTGCTGAGCCAATCTTTATAATTGGGTTTGGTCAAACGGTTGTTCTATAGGATATGAGTTAAGAGTCTAGAAGCTGACTTTATAATCCTCAGAGAGTAAAAATTCTAGTTAGACTTTTGTACTTGATCCTAATCTGTTCTAAGGTCTTTTAGAACAAATGTAACTCCCACTATTTTCTCAAATCCCTCACACTCCCCTGGTAGGGAAACGGAAATTCCACACGACTAGGGTTTCTAGTGGGTACTGCGGTCCCACCGATTTACATGCCACCTCACCTAACAGTTATTGGTGACACATAGATGGATGAGTGTACAACTCTTGTACAATGCTTCTCAAGCATGTAGCAGTGTAACTTGGTCTCTAAGCCATGAAAACCTCACCTAACAGTTATTGGCCCCATCGCTTAGTTAAGTCAGACCTACCGTATAACCATAGGAATAAAGTCGTCATTGGGTCCTCACCTAACAGTTATTGGTGCCCAACCCCACCTTTACCCTACAACATCTCATGTCTATAGAGAGGTCCAGCCCCCCAATGCAACTTGACCACTGTGTCCAGCCGAGACAAATCAACATCAGAAAGGCCTTAGCAGCTCTACTACAGTGGAAGACCTATTGACTTAATATTGGTTAATCAGGTCTTAGTGTTTGCAACTTGAGCCCTTCATAAGAGGTAATCGAACAATTGGCCAGGTAAGCAGGTGGGAGGCTCTCCTTACTCAGAGAGTAAGGTCCTAATTAAGTAACCACCTTTCATGCTTTCCTAGACACCAATTAGATCAATTAATCTAATATGACTTGCTCATGTCGGTTCACTCTCGACTTGATTGAGGAGGTTTTGATTTAGGTCTCAATTGGATTTGCTACATCACATGTAAACCTATCTACCCGACTCGCATTCACATCACATGCAAACGGTACATCACAGGCAGTTATAATCGCAGCATCAAATTAAAGCTAAACTTTAACTAGGTGATGATCATGGATTCTAATTAGGTCGTATTACAAGCACATGCACATCAATCGATCAAGTGGTCTTCAACTCTTGAATTGGTTCCAAGCCTCCTTGATTCGATCCTTGATCAACCCTTGATCCCATCGCCATCAACCGCTTGGATCACCTTTCATCTCATGCTTTTGCTTCAGCTTGATCGTTGATGTACATCACATCACAGAAATACAACCAGATGTAAAATAAAAATAAAAATAAATTACATCTCCTTTTAGGAGGCACGCAGGCCTCTCAAAGCATCAAATAAGATGCATGTAAGCATCTGAAAAATTACATGACATCGCAGATCACATCGCAGGTCATTACATTTGATACCAAAAGGGGTTGAATCCTATGATCATCACCGTATGCAACAATTATAATTTTCAGATCTGAAAACTAACTGATTATATCATGACATAGGTCGCTGATCATGCTAATCATGATTCTAAACTTTGTAATCCCATTAACAATGCAATTAGAATCATCTTTTTATCACATAAAAATCAGCATGTAAAAAATCAGCACCCCTGGAAAATCTGCATGCAGAATTTTTCAGCATGCATGATCAATCAATTTTCAGATCTAATAAGCCTTTAGATATTTAATCTTACCTTAATCTACGAAGCCTAGGCTCTGATACCACTGTTGGGAACCCGCCCATGCCGCTGATATTTCAAAAATAAATCAGATGGCAGCGGAAAGGGGGCATGTGCGGGATCGACGTTCATCGCATGAACGTTGTTTCGAGACCTTTCGTAATTAGGTAAGAATTAAAACTTTTAAAACTAATAGGAAGATCAAATCTTCACCTTGCACGGGTAGATGATCACCGCAAATCTGAATTCGTGGTTTTTGAAAGAGGGTTCGCTTGAAGCCGTTCAAACGTCCGGCCTCTACGGGTATCCACACGAAGTAGGATCCGATCCAATCTCTCTATCTCACCGGGGTGCTAGCTCCCTTGCAAAGATAGCTTTGATGGCTGATCTCCTCTCTTTCTTTCAACTCTTGAAAGTGCTTGAGAGGAGGAAGAAGAAGAAGGAAGAAGAGGAAGAAGATGAGCCCCTACGCAGCCTTCTTCTGTTGCTTGCGCTGGATGAAGGAAGGGAAGGGGAGGAGGCCGCCAACACTTGGAGAGCTTCTACCCTTGCTAGCGGCTGCAACTAAGAGAGGAAGAGGGTGGCCACGGCACAAGAGGAAGAGGATTCCAATACTCTAGGGCGTCGGCCTCATGGTCCTTTTTATAAGCATCAAGGGCTCCTCCAAAGTAGGAGCCCTAGATGATTTTCCAAAGAGGGAGGGCGTCGGCCCTTCTTCATGCCGCACACAAGGAGAGGAGGAGGGGCGTGATCCCTCCTTCTTGTGATGCCCTAATCCTCTTCTAAAGAGGATTGGGTGCCTCTCTTTTGGTTTGATCCCAATCCAATTAGGATTAGCCAAATTTGGTTCAATCTATGCTAGTCCTAATCCAATTAGGACTTGAATGAACCATGACTCAATTGAACTCTTCAATCCTAATCCAATTAGGAGTCATGTTGATTCATTAGATTATTAATTAATTTAGACTTAAGGAATCCTAATCCAATTAGGATTTGTTTAATTCTAGTCCTATCCAATTAGGACTCTAATTTGAATCCAAAGTCCTAATCCAATTAGGATTTCTAGGAATCCTACTCCAAGTAGGAATCCAATTTTGATTCAAAACTCCTAATCTCATTAGGATTGAGGAATCCTATTCCAAGTAGGAATCCCAGTCCTACTCCAACTAGGATTCCCAGTCCTAATCCAATTAGGACTCTATGAATCCTACCCGAAGTAGGATTTGTGTTTAAGTCCAATTAATTAATTCCCTTTGTTCCTTCTTCAACTTCTTATCAATCAAATTGATTTCTTGTGATTCCTAATCACGATTTCAACCATCGGATCGGTCAATACTTCTATTGTGTGTGACCCCATAGATTCTATTCTGACTGGTAGTGAGATATATTGTGATCTCTATCACTATATCATTGAAAACTCCTTTCAATGTGTTGGAACGATTCCAACTCTACTCATTAGGGTTTATCGATCATCAAGATAATCCCTATGAGTCCCACCATCCACCAGTGACACCTAGCAGCATGTAGTGGCTACCCAGCAGAATGGAATGATGAACCTCTAGGTGCAGTTAACGTGTGATACAATCCTACTATCGTGGATCCCTACAGGACGGAGGTCATGGACAACTCGTCAAACCCCATCGTCTGTCATATGTCAAGATTTATTCGACTTGAGTTCGATAGTGGAAAACTCTTTTTCCACTTTATATCACTGCCCTGGCCAAGGTCTTAGAACTCAGTCTAACAAATCACACAGGATCACTCCTCTCCTATCAAGGTCGATAGATTCCTTATAGGTGCATACCCTACTCCTACAGTGAACCTACTGCAGCCAATCTACACTGCATGGACCCATATGGCTAGAGACCATGTATGTGTGCAGTCAAACTACAATAACCTCACTGTGAGTAGCCGAAGCACCGCAGGTCAAAGGACCAGTCACACTACTGCAACATCAAGCAAGTCACTGACGAGTGGATAGACATCCAAGTGACTTCTTGTCTTGGTCACGCTCAGTACCCTTGTTCTCTAACAAGCACCTGCACTATCACTTCAGTATCCCTACACTGTGGACTCAAGTCTCGTCCATCCAGAAGGAAAGTGATCTGTGCACTGATCGGATCGATCACCATCCTCGTGATGATCCATTGATCAGGAGCATTTAGAAATTAATCACCAATGATACATGACTCAAATTCTCAACTCTTGAGAATATGTATCATCATCTTATTAATTCCTTGGACGATTCATAGACACATAAACAATATGAATGAGAAGATGCCTTTTATTTATTCAATAATAAATAGTCAAGTACAAAATTATGTCCCCAGAATTAAGTACAAAATACAACTCCTAAGTATAATCTTGGATTCTAATATAGAATCAAGTACTGACAGGCAAGCTTCCTTGTCAGTCCATTATTGGAAATCCAAGAAAAGGGAATATCAGTTAATAAAACTGAAAAAGATCTATTCTTCTTCTTCAAATGAAGAAGACGAGAAAAAATATCCTTCTTCAAATAAAGAAGAAGAAGTAAAATATAATTATCCTAAATCAGGATGGAAAATGGATAGACAGCCTTCTCTGTCAGTCCATTATTGGAAGTCCAAAATTAGGGACTATCCGATAGAAGATTCTTCTTCAAATGAAGAAGAAGAAGAGCAAAGAAATTATCCTTCTTCAAATGAAGAAGAGGAAGAACAAAGATATTACTATTCTTCTAATGAAGAAGAAAGTGATGTAGATTATAGCTCTACATCAGATGGTTCATATGGTTAATATGTTGACCAATAACCATAGAGCCATTGTCTCGGTAAATCAACTGAGGCATGAAATTAAAGAATTAAAAACAGAAATTAATCTGTTAGAATCTAAAAGAGACATAGTGCCTAACATGAAAAGGCAAAGAATAACTCCTCATGTCTCTCAGGGCTATAATCAAGCCATACAGCAAGCTAAAATTAAGTTAGCTTGTAAAGAAGATTACTTAAGCTTTCTTATAAAGCAGGCTAAAATACTTAGCATCTTAGGAAAGCTTGAAGATCCTTTAATAATTAAAAGGATTAAGGATCTAGGGAAACAGATAGGAAATAACCTATCGACTAGGTCTAGGGAAAATCATTTTATTTCCTTACCTTATGATGAATCCTTTAATGAAAAGGATATTCCTCCTAAGGCTAGACCTACACAGAAATATCTTGATCTGTGTAAAACCGAAATAGACAAACTCCTGAATGAAGGGTTGATTAGGGAATCCCAATCACTATGGAGTTCTGAAGCATACTATGTTAAAAGTAACATAGTACAAGCTAGAGGTAAACCAAAATTGGTTATAAACTATAAACATCTAAATAAAGCTTTAGGATGCAAAATATATCCATCTTTTAATCAGAAAGAATGCTTAGATAAGTTGAGTGAATCATTCATCTTTTCTAAGTTCAAGCTAGACTTAGCTTTTTATCATATTCCAATTAAGGAATGTGATCGGTATAAAACAGCATTTACCACACCATTCGGACAATACGAATGGAATGTCATACCTTTTGGCATAGGAAATGCAGTCTCTGAATTCCAGAGAATACAGAATGAGATTTATAATCCATTCTCACATTTTATTGTTAATTATAACAATGAAGTCATAGTGTTTTCTAAATCAGTAGAACAACACTTTAAAGATATACAAATCTTTAAGATGGTGACTGTTAATAACAATTTCACCATAAAATCTGATGAAATGAATTTATTCCAAACCTCATTAAGGTTTAAGGGATATTACATCAGTTTTGGAAAAATTATTCCAATTAAAAACACTTTACCTAATCCAAACTGGAATAAGATTATCCATGTTTCAACTTCCTCTATTTATTTTGAAGGAATCTTAAAACAGTTTGATCCAATACAGGGTAAAGAAGTTTCATTGAGATACACTTCTGCCATGTGGAATGCCACTCAGAGTAAGTATCCTGAAGAGAAAAGAGGAATACTTTCAATAATGAAAGTTATATCCCTTTTCCAAAATGATTTGTTATCCAAGCCATTTGTGCTAAGGACAAACTGCAATGCAGTAAAACAAATCATTCAAGCCTCACAGAAAGTATCTGCCCTGAGGGGGCGCGAGTCCCTCGGAGCGGAAGCGGGGGAAAGGAAGGAGAGAGGCAAGAAGCAAAGAATCGAGACAGAAGCAAAAGAGATTTTCTTATTACTTCAAGGGGTTGTCTAAGGTTCCTCCTACCCAAATGCGAGTAGTCGTTGCCTTAAATAGACCTCAGGTTACATTGGATTCCAATTTATTTTGGAGTCCGGGGTCAGACTGTCTCCTCACGTGGACGACAGACAAAACAATAAAGAATGACACGACATAAAGAAAAGGAAAAGAAAGACCGAAAGGACTCAACAGTAAAAAGTAAGCAGTAAACAGTACTGCTTTACAAAAGTGCTTTATTGCACAGTGTCCTTGGTCCGCCGAAAGCTGATTCCTTCGTACGTCCTTTTCTTGTCCTCTGCTGGTGGAGATGCCATCCGTCAGAGTGACGTGACATTAGTCTGTGTTGCTTTCGGCCGAAAGTGGATTCCTTCGTTGCCAAGAAAGCATCTTTCCTGCCAAAAGTGATTTCTTCTGGCCCAAGAAAGCATCTTTCCTCGGAGAGAGGGATTCCTTCCGCCTGAAGGAAAGCACCGATGTGATGTAAAGTGGCCTCGGGCTGAGCCACTCTGCAAAGGCGATTCCTCCTGTTGGATGGAGGACGTCCTTCCTCGTGCTGGCTTCACGGGCGAGCACTGCTGGTCTGATTTACTCCAGCTTTGTTCAGAGCATCTTCTCTGGACTTGTCCTGGGCAAGAAGTGATTTCTTCTTCTGCAAGACTTGATCGAAATTAGCTATAGCGCTTATTAACGTCTTTTATAGCTATAGAGCTTATTAGCTTCTTTTAACCAGAATTGGCTATTACCAATCTGTTGCCAAGGAGTTAATTTATTTTTTAACTCTATGAACCTTCTATCATTCAGATACCCTTCATCATGATATTGGTTCAATAACCTCCCAGAATACTTCTCTGAGAACGAGTAATAATACTCACTTTGTTCCTGGCTAAGAACAAAGTTGGTTGCAATAGATTTATTACAATATAGCAATTTGCTATTAAGGCTATTCTTCCAAACAGAATGCCAAAAGTGGGAAGTGCTTCCTCACTGCGTCCCGTAGGATTATTCCCAGTATTTCGGGAAGTGCATCAGCACTGCGTCTCATATTATGAGAAGTGCTTCCTCACTGCGTCCCTTGGGGATAATTCCCAATATTTCGGGAAGTGCATCAGCACTGCGTCCCCTGTCATAACAAGTGGGAAGTGCTATTAGCACTGCGTCCCCTGATTTATCAAGCAGATAAAATTTTCTGTCCTGATCTTGTTCCTGCATGATAAACAGGTTAGGGAGGACTATTTTCAAATCCAGTATTTATAATACTCTATAGCATCTATTATTGATGCATAATCAGGTAAATAACTTACCTCGGGATATTGTCCCTGCTTACTTACCAGAGCTTGTTGCTGTGGTTGGCTGCAGCTAGCATTGTTGGCTGTCCCTGCATCAAGAATTTCTTGTGGTTGCGATAAGTTCACCTTTTCATTAAGACGAGTTATCACCTGTTTAATAACCTCATAATTCGGGTTCACAAAGGGAAGCCTAATTTGTTTGCCCTTTCTTCGGAATATTATTCCTTTATGGTCTACCTTATTGATAGGCATAATTTGGTCTAGGAAAGGTGTTCCTAGAATGACATTATGTGTCAAATTTTCTATTATTACAAAGGATGTTTTCATCCTTGTTTCCTTTGTAATAATATATGCATCCAACAATTCATTGGAGATACTTAATCTGGTTCCTTCTGCTATAGTAGCTGATTGAGTTGTTTTAACCAGATAAGTTTTAGGGATAATTCCCTCTTTAATGCAATTAAAATCTGCTCCAGAATCTATCCGAGCAATAATATTTGGTATGATAAGGTTTTTATTAACCTTAATGGTAATGTTAACATACCATTTTGGGGTTATTACCCTTTGCAATAAGTGTACCCCTTCAAAAGACATATTTTCTTCTTCATTGATTACATTTTTCCCTTTTGAATCAAAAGAAGATTCTTGGGAATGTTCTAAGTGTTAGATGTATGCCGTAGAAGCCAATCTGGCTGACACATTGTTAATTCTAGGGACATAATTCTGTACTTGACTATTTATTATTGAATAAATAAAAGGCATCTTATCATTCATATTATTTATGTGTCTATGAATCGTCCAAGAAATTAATAAGATGATGATGCATATTCTCAAGAGTTGAGAATTTGAGCCATGTATCATTAGTGATTAATTTCTAAATGCTCCTGATCAATGGATCATCACGAGGACGGTGATCGATCCGATCAGTGCACAGATCACTTTCCTTCTGGATGGACGAGACTTGAGTCCATAGTGTAGGGACACTGAAGTGATAGTGCAGGTGCTTGTTAGAGAACAAGGGTACTGAGCGTGACCAAGACAAGAAGTCACTTGGATGTCTATCCACTCGTCAGTGACTTGCTTGATGTTGCAGTAGTATGACTGGTCCTTTGACCTGCGGTGCTTCAGCTACTCACAGTGAGGTTATTGAAGTTTGACTACACGTATACATGGTCTCTAGTCATATGCGTCCCTGTGGTGTAGATTGGCTGCAGTAAGTTCACTGTAGGAGTAGGGTATGCACTTACATGGAATCTATCGACCTTCATAGAAGAGGAGTGATCCTATGTGATTTGTTAGACTGAGTTCTAAGACCTTGGCCAGGGCAGTAATATAAAGTGGAGAAAGAGTTTTCCACTAACGAACTCGAGTCGAATAAATCTTGACATATGACAGACGAAGGGGTTTGACGAGTTATCCATGACCTCCGTCCTGTAGGGATCCACGATAGTAGGACTGTATCACATGTTAACTGCACCTAGAGGTTCATCATTCCATTCTGCTGGGTAGCCACTACATGCTGCTAGGTGTCACTGGTGGATGGTGGGACTCACAGGGATTATCTCGATGATCGATAAACCCTAATGAGTTGAGTTGGAATCATTCCAACCCATTGAAAGGAGTTTTCAATGATATAGTGATAGAGATCACAATATATCTCACTACCAGTCAGAATAGAACCTATGGGGTCACACACACTAGAAGTATTGACCGATCCGATGGTTGAAAAGTGATTATGAATCACGAGTAATCAATTCGATTGATAAGAAGTTGAAAAAGAAAAGGAAATTAATTAATTGGACTTGAAACAAGAGTCCTACTTCGAGTAGGATTCCTAGAGTCCTAATTGGATTAGGACTGGGAATCCTAGTTGGAGTAGGACTGGGATTCCTACTTGGAATAGAATTCCTGAAATCCTAATGAGATTAGGAGTTTTGAATCAAAATTGGATTCCTACTTGGAGTAGGATTCCTAGAGTCCTAATCGGATTAGGACTTCGGATTCAAATAAGAGTCCTAATTGGATTAGGACTAAAATTAAATATGTCCTAATTTGGATTAGGATTTCTTAAGTCACAATTAATTATTAATCTAATGAATCAATAAGACTCCTAATTAGATTAGGATTGAAGAGTTCAATTGAGTCAAAATTGATTTAAGTTCTAATTGGATTTGGACTTACCTAGATTGGATCCAAATTGGTTCACCCTTGGGCTAAGCCTAATTGGATTAGGGCTTGACCACATTAGGGCATTCCAATCCCTACCTAATATGGATTAGGGTTTACCATGAGGAGGGGGATAAGCCCCTCCCCTTTCCACGTGGAGAAGGGAGAAGAGACGGCGCCCCCTCTTAGGAAAGATAGAGCTCCTAAATGTTAGGAGCTCCACATGTCTATAAAAAGGGACTTGTGGGCGGCACCTAGGGCATAGAAGAAGTGCTCTC
This sequence comes from Phoenix dactylifera, assembly GCF_051530095.1. Lineage (NCBI taxonomy): Eukaryota > Viridiplantae > Streptophyta > Magnoliopsida > Arecales > Arecaceae > Phoenix > Phoenix dactylifera. The sequence goes on along the minus strand of NC_143193.1, from coordinate 30,251,495 downwards.
TCCTCTCCTTGCTGCCGCCACCCTCTCCCTTTCCCTTGGTTCAGCCGCCAACAAGAAGAAGAAAAGAAGAGAGCCTTGTCCGCCTCCTCTTCCTCCAATCCTTCTTCCAACGCAGGGAAAAGAAAGAAGGCTGCGTGGGGATTCTTCTTCTTCCTCTTCTTCATCCTTCTTCTTCCTCCTCTCAAGCACAATCAAGGGTTGATTGAAAGAGAGGAAATCAGCCATCAAAAGAAGTCTTTGCAAGGGAGCTAGCACCCCGGGAAGACAAGAGAGCTTTGATCGGATCACTGCTTCGTGTGGATACCCGTAGAGGCCGGACATTTGAACGGCTTCAAGCGAACCTTCATCCTAGACCACGAACTTCAGTTGCGGTGATCATCTACCCGCACAAGGTGAAGATCTGATCTTCTAATGTATTTTAAAAAGTTTTAATCCTTATCTATCTACGAACGGTTTTTGAACAACGTTCATGCGATGAACGGTTGATCCCGCGCATGCCTCTTCCGCTGCCATCTGATTTTTTTTGAAATATCAGCGGCATGGGTGGGTTTTCTAACAGTGGTATCAGAGCCTAGGCTTCGTAGATTAAGGTAAGAATTAATTATCTAAAGGCCTATTAGATCTGAAAATTAAATGATCATGCATGCTGAAAATTTCTGCATGCAGATTTTTCAGGGGTGCTGATTTTTGCATGCTGATTTTTATGTGATAAGATGATGATTCTAATTGCATTGTTAATGAGATTACAAAGTTTAGAATCATGATTAGCATGATCAGCAACCTATGTCATGATAAAATCAGTTAGTTTTGAGATCTGAAAATTATAATTGCTGCATGTGGTGATGATCATAGGATTCAAACCCTTTTGGTATCAAATGTAATGACCTGCGATGTGATCTGTGATGTCATGTAATTTTTCAGATGCTTGCATGCATCTTGTTTAATGTTTTGAGAGGCCTGCGTGCCTCCTAAAAGGGAGATGTAATTTATTTTTATTTTTATTTTATATCTGGTTGTATTTCTGTGATGTGATGTACGTCAACGATCAAGTTGAAGACAAGGCATGAGATGAACAGGGGTCTAAGCGGTTGATGGCGATTGGATCAAGAGTTGGTCAAGGATCGAATCAAGAAGGCTTGGAACCAATTCAAGAGTTGAAGACCAATTGATCGATTGACGTGCATGTGCTTGTAATACGACCTAACTAGAATCCATGATCATCACCTATTTAAAGTTTAGCTTTAATTATTGCTGCGATTATAACTGCCTGCAATGTGCCGTTTGCATGTGATGTGAATGAAAGTCGGGTAGATAGGTTTACATGTGATGTAACAAACCCAATTGAGACCTAAATTAAAACCTCCTCAATGAAGTCAAGAGTGAACCAACATGAGCAAGTCATATTAGATTAATTGATCTAATTGGTGTCTAGGAAAGCATGAAAGGTGGTTACTTAATTAGGACCTTACTCTCTGAGTAAGGGGAGCCTCCCACCTGCTTACCTGGCCAATTGTTCGATTACCTCTTATGAAGAGCTCAAGTTGCAAACACTAAGACCTGATTAACCAATATTAAGTCAATAGGTCTTCCACTGTAGTAGAGCTGCTAAGGCCTTTCTGATGTTGATTTGTCTCGGCTGGATACAGTGGTCAAGTTGCATCGGGGGGCTGGACCTCTCTATAGACATGAGATGTTGTAGGGTAAGGTGGGGTTGGGCACCAATAACTGTTAGGTGAGGACCCAATGACGACTTTATTCCTACGGTTATACGGTGGGTCTGACTTAACTAAGAAATGAGACCAATAACTGTTAGGTGAGGTTTTCATGGCTTAGAGACCAAGTTACACTGCAACATGCTTGAGAAGCATTGTACAAGAGTTGTACATTCATCAATCTATGTGTCACCAATAACTGTTAGGTGAGGTGGCATGTAAATCGGTGGGACCGTAGTACCCACTAGAAACCCTAGTCGTGTGGGATTTCCGTTTTCCTACCAGGGGAGTGTGAGGAATTCGAGAAAATAGTGGGAGTTACATTTGTTCTAAAAGACCTTAGAACAGATTAGGATCAAGTACAAAAGTCTAACTAGAATCTTTACTCTCTAAGGATTATAAGTCAGCTTTTAGACTCTTAACTCATATCCTATAGAACAACCGTTTGACCAAACCCAATTATAAAGATTGGCTCAGCAAATTTCAAAAAAAAAAAATCATTTTGAATTATGAGAAATTTGGGTATATGCTAGACCATGGAATCCCCGTGTTACCAATCCGTCCGATCACTGATCAGCGTAAGACGCTTGTTAAGTGGACGAACAATGACAATAAAGTTAGGTGTTGCACAATGGCATCCATGTCCAATGAATTACAATGCTAGCATGAGAACATGAGACTGCCAGGAACATATTAAATCACCTACAAGAGTTGTATGATGATCAGAGTCGTGCAGCATGTTTTGAAGTGTCCAAGAGGCTCTTTAAGATAAAGATGCGTGAGGGGCAGTCTGTTCACGATCATGGTTTGACCATGATAAAGGACTTGAAGAAGCTTGAGAAGCTCGGCATGACCATGCACAAGGAATTGCAAACGGATTTGATCCCACAATCCCTTCGAGCTTCATATGAATAGTTTATAGTAAACTACCATATGAACAAGGTTGTATGCACTAAAATAGAATTGTTAAAAAATTGGTAACTACCTTAGGGACCTTGAAGAAGTTCAAGAGGCATCGTTTTCGCTGTCAAGTTGGTTTCTACTTTCAAGAGAGAGTCTATTTGGAAGAAGAAGAAGCCTGCGAAGAAGCAGAAGACTAAGAAAACACCAAGTAAGGAAGTTCCAAGAAAAAGGCCAATTGCAAGGAAGAGTATTTCCATTGCATCATGGACGGCCATTGGAAGAGGAACTGTCCTACATATATGGGAAGCATAAAGAACATGAAGGGTGACAGACCTTCAGAAGGTATGTCAGATATGCTCAGGATACTTAGGGACTGTTACCTATTGCTAACAGAAATTTGATTTCTGTATTTTATTTAGCATAGAAAGATTTTTTATTTGAAAAAATAAATTGATTCAACATGGTTTTATGATTGACAGTCTCTATCACATACATATGGATGTATCTGTGAATATACCTGAGCAAACAGTGAATACCATAGGATCTAATAGATCCAAAAATGAGATAAATCTAAAGTATTTGTGGCACCTCAGGCTTGGCCATATAGGAGAAGACAGAATAAACAAATTGGAGAAACATGAGCTTTTGGGCTCATTGACTTCCGAGTCATATTTGATTTGTGAATTCTGCCTTCAAGGAAAGATGGCCAAATTATCCTTTGTAGGACATAGGGAGGTCCACTGAAATACTTACCCTAGTACACACTGATGTGTGTGGCCCATTCGATGTGCAGGCTAGGGGTTGTAATTTTTACTTCATTTACCGATGATTACTCACGGTATGGATATGTGTATGAGACACAAATATGAAACTTTTGAAAGGTTCAAAAAGCTTAGATATGAAGTAGAAAAATAAGCACAAAAACTAATTAAGGTTCTTCGATCAGATCGAGGAAGTGAATACCTTAATGGAGAGTTTCGTGATTATCTCAAGGAGAATGGTATAGTTTCATAATGGACTCCTCCTGGTACACCTCAGCTCAATGGAGTGTCAGAGAGGAGGAATCGGACTCTATTGATATGGTCCAGCCCATGATGAGCTTCACTGATTTACCCTTGTTTCTTTAGATAGATGTCCTATTTTCAGCTATTTACTTGTTGAATAGAATTACCTCTAAAAGTCCGTTCCTACCACACCATATGAGATATGACATGGTAAGAAGCCGAGTCTTGGTCATCTCAAGATTTGGGGATGTCCGGCCCACGTCAAGCGACAACAGGCGGACAAGTTAGAGGATAGGACAATTAATGCTCGTTTTATTGAATATCCTGAAAGAGTTATTAGGATACAATTTTTTATCCCAAAGGATCACAAAGTGTTTGTGAGTCGCCATGCTATCTTCATGAAAATAGTTTATCCTTGATAGAGACAGTGGGAGGAAAATTGAGCTTGAAGAGAAAGTCTCTGAAAAGCAACGAGTCATGGATCCTATCGAACCCCTTCATACAGAGCCAGTACACGATGTCTCTCAACCACCTCACAGATCTAGTAGGGTCTCCCATCCTCCCGATAGATACTTAGGTATACTAGAAGAGGATACCGAGAAAATGTTCCTAGTGGGAGATAGGGATCACACGCAGGATCCCAAAACCTACGACGAGGCGATATATGATATCGATTCCGAGAAATGGTTGGAAGCTATTAAATCAGAGTTAGACTCCATGCATTCCAACCAAGTCTGGACCTTAGTAGATCCACCAGAAGGTACTGTACCTATTGGATGCAAATGGATCTACAAAAGGAAGATAGGTTCGAATGGAGAGGTAGAGACCTATAAAGCAAGGCTTGTGGCGAAAGGGTATAGTCAGCGCGAGGGCATTGACTATCAGGAGACCTTTTCACCTGTAGCCATGCTGAAATCCATCCGAACATAGCTTGCCATTGCAGCATTTCATGATTATGAAATCTGGCAGATGGATGTGAAAACTGCTTTCCTGAATGGATATCTTGATGAAGATATCTATATGGAACAGCCTTTGGGTTTCACTTCCAGTGATGGAGATCACAAGGTCTGCAAGCTGCAAAGGTCCATCTATGGACTAAAGCAAGCATCTCGGAGTTGGAACACTCGTTTCGATGACGCAATCAAAACGTTTGATTTCATCAAAAATGAAGAGGAATCATGTGTTTACAAAAGGATTAGTGAGAGTGCTGTCGTATTTCTCGTACTGTACGACATCCTCCTGATAGGGAATGATATTCCCATGCTGACCTCGGTCAAGGTCTGGTTGTCAAAAAGGTTCTCCATGAAAGACCTTGGGGAAGCATCCTATATTTTGGGAATAAAGGTCTATAGAGATAGATCTAAAAGGATGCTTGGCCTATCACAGAAGATGTACATAGAGGAAGTGCTGAAAAGGTTCAGCATGGAAAACTCTAAAAGGGGTCTCTTACCCCTAAGGCATGAAATTAATCTCTCCAAGAAGATGTGCCCCAACACATCTGAAGAGATTCAACGCATGAGCAAGATCCCCTATGCATCAGCAATAGGGAGCCTCATGTATGCCATGCTATGTACATGACTTGATATAGTACATGCTGTGAATGTCACGAGCATATGTCCATCAGATCCAGGCAAGAAGCAATGGATAGCTGTGAAGAACAGTCTTAAGTACTTGAGAAGAACTAAGGACATATTCTTGGTCTTTGGGAGAAGATCAGAGTTGAAGGTAGAAGGATGCACACATATTGATGATAGAAAGTCTACATCAGAATATGTGCAATGGTGGTTCAGTAAATTGGAAGAGTTCCAAACAACCGATCATTATAGATTCTACCTTAGAAGTTGAATGTTAAGCCGTCTCTAAGGGTGCAGTGGAAATCTTTTGGTTTAAAAGGTTCATTGCATAGTTAGGTGTAATGTCATCAGATGTCATAATACTCTACTGCGATAACAAAGGCACCATAGCACTAGCTAAGGAGCCAAAGGTCTCACCAGAAATCGAAGCACATAGAGCAGCAGTTTAACCTAATAAGCGACTACCTCGAAAAAAAATAAGTAGAGGATCAGAGAGTAGACTCCACAGAAAATGTGGCGGACCCATTCACTAAGCAGCTAAGTCGGCAGAAAACTAAAACGCATCTTGAGAAGATGGGGCTTAGGTTTATAGCTGATTGGCTTTAGTGCAAGTGGGAGATTGTTAGATGTATGCCCTAGAAGCCAATCTGGCTGACACATTGTTAATTCTAGGGACATAATTCTGTACTTGACTATTTATTATTGAATAAATAAAAGGCATCTTATCATTCATATTATTTATGTGTCTATGAATCGTCCAAGAAATTAATAAGATGATGATGCATATTCTCAAGAGTTGAGAATTTGAGCCATGTATCATTAGTGATTAATTTCTAAATGCTCCTGATCAATGGATCATCACGAGGACGGTGATCGATCCGATCAGTGCACAGATCACTTTCCTTCTGGATGGACGAGACTTGAGTCCATAGTGTAGGGACACTGAAGTGATAGTGCAGGTGCTTGTTAGAGAACAAGGGTACTGAGCGTGACCAAGACAAGAAGTCACTTGGATGTCTATCCACTCGTCAGTGACTTGCTTGATGTTGCAGTAGTATGACTGGTCCTTTGACCTGCGGTGCTTCCGCTACTCACAGTGAGGTTATTGAAGTTTGACTACACGTATACATGGTCTCTAGTCATATGGATCCTTGTGGTGTAGATTGGCTGCAGTAAGTTCACTGTAGGAGTAGGGTATGCACTTACATGGAATCTATCGACCTTGATAGAAGAGGAGTGATCCTATGTGATTTGTTAGACTGAGTTCTAAGACCTTGGCCAGGGCAGTAATATAAAGTGGAGAAAGAGTTTTCCACTAACGAACTCGAGTCGAATAAATCTTGACATATGACAGACGAAGGGGTTTGACGAGTTATCCATGACCTCCGTCCTGTAGGGATCCACGATAGTAGGACTGTATCACATGTTAACTGCACCTAGAGGTTCATCATTCCATTCTGCTGGGTAGCCACTACATGCTGCTAGGTGTCACTGGTGGATGGTGGGACTCACAGGGATTATCTCGATGATCGATAAACCCTAATGAGTTGAGTTGGAATCATTCCAACCCATTGAAAGGAGTTTTCAATGATATAGTGATAGAGATCACAATATATCTCACTACCAGTCAGAATAGAACCTATGGGGTCACACACACTAGAAGTATTGACCGATTCGATGGTTGAAAAGTGATTATGAATCACGAGTAATCAATTCGATTGATAAGAAGTTGAAAAAGAAAAGGAAATTAATTAATTGGACTTGAAACAAGAGTCCTACTTCGAGTAGGATTCCTAGAGTCCTAATTAGATTAGGACTAGGAATCCTAGTTGGAGTAGGACTGGGATTCCTACTTGGAATAGGATTCCTGCAATCCTAATGAGATTAGGAGTTTTGAATCAAAATTGGTTTCCTACTTGGAGTAGGATTCCTAGAGTCCTAATCGGATTAGGACTTCGGATTCAAATAAGAGTCCTAATTGGATTAGGACTAAAATTAAATATGTCCTAATTTGGATTAGGGTTTCTTAAGTCACAATTAATTATTAATCTAATGAATCAATAAGACTCCTAATTAGATTAGGATTGAAGAGTTCAATTGAGTCAAAATTGATTTAAGTTCTAATTGGATTAGGACTTACCTAGATTGGATCCAAATTGGTTCACCCTTGGGCTAAGCCTAATTGGATTAGGGCTTGACCACATTAGGGCATTCCAATCCCTACCTAATATGGATTAGGGTTTACCATGAGGAGGGGAATAAGCCCCTCCCCTTTCCACGTGGAGAAGGGAGAAGAGACGGCGCCCCCTCTTAGGAAAGATAGAGCTCCTAAATGTTAGGAGCTCCACATGTCTATAAAAAGGGACTTGTGGGCGGTACCTAGGGCATAGAAGAAGTGCTCTCTCCTCTCCTTGCTGCTGCCACCCTCTCCCTTTCCCTTGGTTCAGCCGCCAACAAGAAGAAGAAAAGAAGAGAGCCTTGTCCGCCTCCTCTTCCTCCAATCCTTCTTCCAACGCAGGGAAAAGAAAGAAGGCTGCGTGGGGATTCTTCTTCTTCCTCTTCTTCATCCTTCTTCTTCCTCCTCTCAAGCACAATCAAGGGTTGATTGAAAGAGAGGAAATCAGCCATCAAAAGAAGTCTTTGCAAGGGAGCTAGCACCCCGGAAAGACAAGAGAGCTTTGATCGGATCACTGCTTCGTGTGGATACCCGTAGAGGCCGGACATTTGAACGGCTTCAAGCGAACCTTCATCCTAGACCACGAACTTCAGTTTGCGGTGATCATCTACCCGCACAAGGTGAAGATCTGATCTTCTAATGTATTTTAAAAAGTTTTAATCCTTATCTATCTACGAACGGTTTTTGAACAACGTTCATGCGATGAACGGTTGATCCCGCGCATGCCTCTTCCCCTGCCATCTGATTTTTTTTGAAATATCAGCGGCATGGGCGGGTTTTCTAACACTAAGTCTGTAATTCTAGACTTAATCTGATCATTTTCAGATTTTAATAGAGCTATGTCTATTTCTAATTCTTCAATTTTCTGTTTCAATTCATTGGTTGAAACAGGTTTTTCCCTGATTTGGGATGAGTAAAATCGATTCATGACTTCACTCAGTTGGTATGTGTAAGTAGGGATTTTAGGCCCTATTTCTGTATTATTCGGGTTCTTTTCTATTAAGAACTCGAGCAAAATTTTCTTTGCCTCTGGATCTTTGATGGTATCCAAGAGTTCAAGAATATTTTCTTGATCTCTAGTTAGAACATTTATGTTGTTCATTTCGACTATGGATTTCCAATAGTCTTTTTTGCAGCTTGCTCTACTGCAACATGCCTCTCTTTCTGTAGAAGAGGAGGATGAGATGGTGTCCATTTCATCATCTGCATCAGAGATATCAGAATCTATTTCCTGATCTGATGAAGATGCTAGCACTATTTTTGCTATTTGTGCCTTTGTCTCTTCATCATAACTGAGATTATTAATCCTTTTTTTAATTTTGCAGTACTTAGAGGTATGACCCTTTTTCCCGCAAGTATAACACGTAAGTTCATTCTTAGGTGTTTTAGTTTTAGGAGGTAAATTTCTCCTACGAGGTTTGGGTTTTCTTTCCCTTTCCCTTCGCAATTTGCGATGTTTATGCTTTTTTATAGGTGGTACATCTTCCCCTATATCACAAGCAAATTGGTCACAGAATTCACCTAATTGATGTTTTTCTGTGAGCCTCTGTTTTTTCAACTGTCTTTTCAACCTTAAGTCATTACATAAGGCAAGACCTTCCTGGACACAAGTATTAATAAGTTGTCCATAGGTATATTGTTGATAATTTATAGAAATTCCATTATTTCTATTTCTCAGGACTCTCTTGATTCTTTCCGCAAACAGATGCGGGAGTCCTTCTATAAATTTAGACTTCCAACCTTCTGAGTTTGAGTCCGGTAATTGCATGACTCTGCTAAGGAAAGTATCCTTATACCATCTAAAATGGGTTAAGGTTGGGCATTTGAGATTGATCAATAATGACTTGATCGTATCGGTCACTGAGATTTCATGACCTAACCAGTTTTGAACTATGGCAAGAGTGAGTGTATAAACTGCATCTTGCTCTGTGACAGCTGTTGTTCCTGCCATATCAGGTTCTATTTTAATAATCTTCTGATGACTCATAATCTCAATTCTTTGAGCCTCAGAAAGATAGTGCTGCCACCAGCCTCTTAGTTGGCCTACGAACCCAGTTATTATGAACTGAGCTATCTGATGGTCTGAATTACCATTGGCTCTACAAACAATGCTATACATCATCATTCTATGTATAACATCAATTATCTGTTTGTCATTCATACCATCTATGTTCCATTTATAGATTTGTTTTCCAGAGAATGAAGTATGGAAGTGAGGTTGATTTTCCTCAAGGAGTACATCAGCCGGAGTAGGTCTTTGATAATAATAATGCTCCATTCTTGCCGGCTTATATTTAACTTGATTGATCTGTGATAATTCATCTAGATGATCAAGTTTAAATACTCCTAGTTGGTTTTCCAACTTTTCTAGGCTTGATTGATTTTCAAAGCCATAATATGGAGATCTTTCTTCCTTTAGGAAATGATCTTGATTTATCATTCCTATATGAAGGGTTTTTAACCTATCTTCCAATAATTCTAGAAATTCAGAATTATGGTTTTTCAATTTAAATCCTTCCACCTTAATTGGTGGTTGTATCATTGGAAGATCAATTGCTTCCTTTTGTTTTGTAGGTTCTTTAAGAGATTTCAAAGTTTGAATTTCTCTCTTAAAGTAGTTTGTCATTTTCTCAATTTTATTTTCCAGTTCTAATAACTGGCTTCCTAGACAAACTAAATACACATTTGTGTAGTTTTGGGACTTAATTAATTCATTAAGTTCTTTTACCCTTATATGTTCTAGGACTGATTTATTTAATCCTAGATAAGCATTGGCTTCAGTCGATTCTAATTTAATCGGCTGTTGAGGTGGAAATGGGGCTTTTATTACCTCATCTTGAGCTGTTATCCAAGATCTTTGTATAACAGTCAATTTCTTTTCTTGATGATTCAAGAAGTATTTTAGAAACCAAAGGATAAAAAATTGGATATCCTGATTTCTTTGGAGTTCTTTATAGAATTTCTTTTCATAGAACTCTTTTTCTTGTTGGGAAAATCTCTTCCCATACCATTGTCTAAATGGCTTGTTTTTGTCAAGCCCAAACTCTTTGCTTAAGAGTTTCCTATAATGACTTCCTATTTTGTAAGAAATCATAGATGAAAGCTCATCTCAGATTGGGTCGGAGATTCCTTCCCTCTGTCTCTGGAGTAGATTCCAAAAGGAATTTCATTTCTACTCATCCCTATTCCTTCAACTATCTCGATGTCTTCATTCCTCATTCGAGACGTTGATGCTCTATTAGGGATATCAACCAAATTAGGTTGGTGAAAGGATCTACTAGAGAATGATCTCTTAATCCTACCTGTTTCTTTATCATGAAACATAATTTCTACAAATCCATCTGTATGCTGGATCACCTGATCTACACTTTTATTTAGTATAGGCTCAGTTTGTTCTTCTTTTTCCATTTTCCAGGATTCTGGAAATTTTATCTTATTCCATTCGATAAGTTTATTGGTCATTACATGGGATGACCTTAGATTTGTTTGGACCACTGTTGTAAATCCATGTGGAAGATTTACCTCCTTAGTTCTAGGAGCCACTGTGGTCAGAATTTTATAGTAAATTCTATAACTAATGGCCATAATTTCTGACCCTGGAATAAAATTATATCCATGAGTAGAGACCTTAAGTTCTAAGGCTCTCAGAAGATTTTGGTCTTTTAATGAAAGACTAAAGTTTGGGGAACAGTTAAAATAAACTGGACCATAGCAGAGACTAGTCTCTGCTGCTGCCAAGGAAGTCTGGAAATCCATATTCCTTGCATCCCTTATTATGGACATAAAGCTAGAGTTTATTCCTAGCAAGGTTAATGGTTTAAATGAAACCTGGACCATACCGATATGTATGAAATTATACTTTTCTCGGTATTCCTTAATATCCTTTTCATCTAATAACTGAAAAGTTTGGGTCTGTTTTTTAACAGACAAGGTCCTTTCGATAGTTTTTACTATCATCTTAGAACCTAAACCCAGCCATCCTTTCTTGTAGATATGGCTCGAATTTACCTTAGGAATTGACCAATTATTCAATTCATCCAAATATTTTGGATATTCTATGCTTTCCGCATAGGTGACCTCATTGGTCGAGGCAGAGCTTCGGGAGACCTCATAGGAGGCAGGAACTGGGTCTATGGATTCCATATCCATGGTTCAAGGCTTAAACTGGCTCTTTGGCGAGTGCTAAGTTGAACATGCACAGTGAAGATATAGCTTTCCTTCTATTAATCTTATCAACAGATATGTATATGCTAACTGATCAACAAATAGTGTATGATTCTGAACAAAAGCAGTATGATATGGGAGCTATCTTCTAGTCTATATTTGAGCACTGAATCTTACTATACAGATATATGATATAAATGCATGCTCAGGATATGATAGCTTAACTCTATGGAACTTAGAAGCATAATATGATAATCTTTTATTCTAGCATTGAAAAATACAACCCTTCAATCCTGCCATCTTATGGATGACCAACCCGACGGTCCTCGATCACCAGGCGATGTACCATACAGGGGAGGATCACTGCGGGGACTTAGGCTTCATCGTCCTCTCTTCCCCTCACTGCCGCCTTCATGCGGACTTACCAACGGGTACTTCAATCGGACTTCATCAGCCTCCCGCTCTCGGCCTCAACCCATCCAAGTACATTATCCCCGGGAGAGAAAGTGTCGTATACTTGAAATCATCCTTATGACGGATTCAGAAGGAAGGTGTGTTCATACCGTTCAATGATAGATAAACTATTATCACAAGATGATTTTTAGACATGGAATATTAAACTACCATATAAGATCATGCCTGGACATCATAACAGATAGTGGAGATTCATAAGCTCAAAACGAGATAGACCATAGCCACCAGATCATGCTTTTAGCAGAATCCTATACTATTTCAGCAGCATAATAAGGCTACATAGAAAGAACCATATACCTTCGAGTGCCTTAGCACTCCCAAGCCAGACGCCTCTTAGCCTTTCATTAGGCTAAGCCCTGTTCCTCCAGCCTACCGGGATGCGGTAGTCTCCTCCCTGAACCAAGAACTAACTTGGCTCTGATACCAACTTGAGGGGGCGCGAGTCCCTCGGAGCGGAAGCGGGGGAAAGGAAGGAGAGAGGCAAGAAGCAAAGAACCGAGACGGAAGCAAAAGAGATTTTCTTATTACTTCAAGGGGCTGTCTAAGGTTCCTCCTACCCAAATGCGAGTAGTCATTGCCTTAAATAGACCTCAGGTTACATTGGATTCCAATTCATTTTGGAGTCCGGGGTCAGACTGTCTCCTCACGTGGACGACAGACAAAACAAAAAAGAATGACACGACATAAAGAAAAGGAAAAGAAAGACCGAAAGGACTCAACAGTAAAAAGTAAGCAGTAAACAGTACTGCTTTACAAAAGTGCTTTATTGCACAGTGTCCTTGGTCCGCCGAAAGCTGATTTCTTCGTACGTCCTTTTCTTGTCCTCTGCTGGTGGAGATGCCATCCGTCAGAGTGACGTGACATTAGTCTGTGTTGCTTTCTGCCGAAAGTGGATTCCTTCGTTGCCAAGAAAGCATCTTTTCTGCCAAAAATGATTTCTTCTGGCCCAAGAAAGCATCTTTCCTCGGAGAGAGGGATTCCTTCCGCCTGAAGGAAAGCACCGATGTGATGTAAAGTGGCCTCGGGTTGAGCCACTCTGCAAAGGCGATTCCTCCTGTTGGATGGAGGACGTCCTTCCTCGTGCTGGCTTCACGGGCGAGCACTGCTGGTCTGATTTACTCCAGCTTTGTTCAGAGCATCTTCTCTGGACTTGTCCTGGGCAAGAAGTGATTTCTTCTTCTACAAGACTTGATCGAAATTAGCTATAGCGCTTATTAGCGTCTTTTATAGCTATAGAGCTTATTAGCTTCTTTTAACCAGAATTGGATATTACCAATCTGTTGCCAAGGAGTTAATTTATTTTTAACTCTATGAACCTTCTATCATTCAGATGGCCTTCATCATGATATTGGTTCAATAACCTCCCAGAATACTTCTCTGGGAACGAGTAATAATACTCCCTTTGTTCCTGGCTAAGAACAAAGTTGGTTGCAATAAATTTATTGCCATATAGCAATTTGCTATCAAGGCTATTCTTCCAAACAGAATGCCAAGTGTGGGAAGTGCTTCCTCACTGCGTCCCGTAGGATTATTCCCAGTATTTCGAGAAGTGCATCAGCACTGCGTCTCATATTATGAGAAGTGCTTCCTCACTGCGTCCCTTGGGGATAATTCCCAGTATTTCGGAAAGTGCATCAGCACTGCGTCCCCTGTCATAACAAATGGGAAGTGCTATTAGCACTGCGTCCCCTGATTTATCAAGCAGATAAAATTTTCTGTCCTGATCTTGATCCTGCATGGCAGACAAGTTAGGGAGGACTATTTTCAAATCCAGTATTATAATATTTATAATACTCTATAGCATCTATTATTGATGCATAGTCAGGTAAATAACTTACCTCGGGATATTGTCCCTGCTTACTTACCAGAGCTTGTTGCTGTGGTCGGCTGCAGCTAGCATTGTTTGCTGTCCCTGCATCAAGAATTTCTTGTAGTTGCGATAATTTCACCTTTTCATTAAGATGAATCATCATCTGTTTAATGACCTCATAATTTGGGTTTACAAAGGGAAGCCTAATTTGTTTGCCCTTTCTTTGGAATATTATTCCTGTATCGTCTATCTTATTGATAGGCATAATTTGGTCTAGGAAAGGTGTTCCTAGAATGACATTATGTGTCAAATTTTCTATTATTACAAAGGATGTTTTCATCTTTGTTTCCTCTGTAATAATATATGCATCCAACAATTGATTGGAGATACTTAATCTGGTTCCTTCTGCTATAGTAGCTAATTGGGTTGTTTTAACCAGATAAGTCTTAGGGATAATTCCCTCTTTGATGCAATTAAAATCTGCTCCGGAATCTATCCGAGCAATAATATTTGGTATGACAAGGGTTTTATTAACCTTTATACTAATATTGACATACCATTTTGGGGTGATTGCCCTTTGCAATAAGTGTACATCTTGAGAAGATATATTTTCTTCTTCATTGATTACACTTTTCCCTTTTGAATCCAAAAAAGATTCTTGGGAATTTTCTAAGTCTGTGACTCTAGACTTAATCTGATTATTTTCATATTTTAAAAGAGCTATGTCGATTTCTAACTCTTCGATTTTCTATTTCAATTCATTTGTTGAAACAGGTTTTTCCCTGATTTGGGATGAGTAAAATCGATTCATGACTTCACTCAGTTGGTATGTGTAAGTAGGGATTTTAGGCCCTATTTCTGTATTATTTGGGTTCTTTTCTATTAAGAACTCGAGCAAAGCCTTCCTTGCATCTAGATCTTTAATGCGATCAAGGAGCTCAAGAATATTTTCTTGATCTCTGGATAGAACATTTATGTTGTTCATTTCGACTACGGATTTCCAATAGTCTTTTTTGCAGCTTGCTCTACTGCAACATGCCTCTCTTTCTGTAGAAGAGGAAGATGAGATGGTGTCCATTTCATCATCTGCATCAGATATATCAGAATCTATTTCCTGGTCTGATGAAGATGCTAGCACTATTCTTGCTATCTCAGCCTTTGTTTCTTCATCATAACTCAGATTATTAATCCGCTTTTTAATTTTGCAGTACTTAGAGGTATGACCCTTTTTCCCGCAAGTATAACACTTAAGTTCATTCTTAGGTGTTTTAGTTTTAGGAGGTAAATTTCTCCTAGGGGGTTTTGGTTTTCTTAACCTTTCCCTTCGTAATTTGCGATGCTTATGCTTTTTTATAGGTGGTACATCTTCCCCTATATCACAAGCAAATTGGTCACAGAACTCACCTAATTGATGCTTTTCTGTGATCCTCTGTTTTTTCAATTGTCTTTTCAACCTTAAGTCATTACATAAGGCAAGACCTTCCTGGACACAAGTATTAATAAGTTGTCCATAGGTATATTGTTGATAATTTATAGAAATTCCATTATTTCTATTCCTTAGGACTCTCTTGATTCTTTCCGCAAACAGATGCGGTAGTCCTTCTATAAATTTAGACTTCCAACCTTCTGAGTTTGAGTCCGGTAATTGCATGACTCTGCTAAGGAAAGTATCCTTATACCATCTAAAATGGGTTAAGGTTGGGCATTTGAGATTGATCAATAATGACTTGATCGTATCGGTCACTGAGATTTCATGACCTAACCAGTTTTGAACTATGGCAAGAGTGAGTGTATAAACTGCATCTTGCTCTGTGACAACTGTTGTTCCTACCATATCAGGTTCTATTTTAATAATCTTCTGATGACTCATAATTTCAATTCTTTGAGCCTCAGAAAGATAGTGCTGCCACCAGCCTCTTAATTGGCCTATGAACCCAGTTATTATGAACTGAGCTATCTGATGGTCTGAATTACCATTGGCTCTACAAACAGTGCTATACATCATCATTCTATGTATAACATCAATTATCTGTTTGTCATTCATACCAACTATGTTCCATTCATAGATTTGTTTTCCAGAGAATGAAGTCTGGAAATGAGGTTGATTTTCCTCAAGGAGTACATCAGCCGGAGTAGGTCTTTGATAATAATAATGCTCCATTCTTGCCGGCTTATATTTAACTTGATTGATCTGTGATAATTCATCTAGATGATCAAGTTTAAATACTCCTAGTTGGTTTTCCAACTTTTCTAGGCTTGATTGATTTTCAAAGCCATAATATGGAGATCTTTCTTCCTTTAGGAAATGATCTTGATTTATCATTCCTATATGAAGGGTTTTTAACCTATCTTCCAATAATTCTAGAAATTCAGAATTATGGTTTTTCAATTTAAATCCTTCCACCTTAATTGGTGGTTGTATCATTGGAAGATCAATTGCTTCCTTTTGTTTTGTAGGTTCTTTAAGAGATTTCAAAGTTTGAATTTCTCTCTTAAAGTAGTTTGTCATTTTCTCAATTTTATTTTCTAGTTCTAATAACTGGCTTCCTAGACAAACTAAATACACATTTGTGTAGTTTTGGGACTTAATTAATTCATTAAGTTCTTTTACCCTTATATGTTCTAGGACTGATTTATTTAATCCTAGATAAGCATTGGCTTCAGTCGATTCTAATTTAATCGGCTGTTGAGGTGGAAATGGGGATTTTATTACCTCATCTTGATCTGTTATCCAAGATCTTTGTATAACAGTCAATTTCTTTTCTTGATGATTCAAGAAGTATTTTAGAAACCAAGGGATAAAAAATTGGATATCCTGATTTCTTTGGAGTTCTTTATAGAATTTCTTTTCATAGAACTCTTTTTCTTGTTGGGAAAATCTCTTCCCATACCATTGTCTAAATGGCTTCTTCCTCAAGTTGCTTCTCCTCCCTGAAGAAGAAGAAGGAGAAGGAGAACGAGAAGAAGAAGGAGAGGGAGAAGAAGAAGAAGAAGTAGTAGCAAAACAAGGAGAAGGAGAAGAAGAAGTTGGAGAAGAAGAAAAAGGTGAAGAAGGAGTAGTAGAAGAAGATGAAGGAGAAGGAATAGAAGAAGGAGAAGGAGAAGGAGTAGAAGAAGGAGAAGGAGAAGAAGAAGAAGAAGAGGAAGGAGAAGGAATCGAAGAAGAAGAAGGAGAAGGAGAAGAAGAAGAAGAAGAGGAAGGAGAAGGAATCGAAGAAGAAGAAGGAGAAGGAGAAGAAGTAGAAGAAGGAGAAGGAGAAGGAGAAGGAATAGAAGAAGGAGAAGGAGAAGAAATAGAAGAAGGAGAAGGTGAAGATGTAGCAGAAGAAGAAAAAAGAGTAGCCAAAGAGGAAGGTGGAGATGTAGCAGAAGAAGAAGAAAGAGAAGGAGAACGAGAAGAAGAAGTAGAAAGAGAAGAAGAAGAAGTAGCAGCAGAACAAGAAGAAGGAGAAGGAGGAGAGGAAGAAGTTGGAGAAGAAGAAGAAGGTGAAGAAGGAGTAGTTGAAGAAGAAGAAGAGGAAGGAGAAGAATAAGAAGAAGGAGATGAAGAAGGAGAAGAATAAGAAGAGGAAGGAGAGGTAGAAGTTGAAGGAGAAGAAGAAGGAGGAGGATGAGGAAGAGAAGAAGAAGAAGAAAAAGAGGAAGTACAAGAAGATGTAGTAGGGAGGAGGAGAAGAAGAAGAAAAAGGATAATGGGAAGAGGAAGAACAAGAACAAGAAGAAGAGGAAGAGGAAGAAGAAGAAGAAGGAGAAGGAGGAGGAGGAGGAGGAGGAGGAGGAGGAGGAGGAGGAGAAGAAGAAGGAGAAGAGGAAGAAGAAGAAGACTAAGGAGAAGAAGGAGGAGGAGGAGGTAGGTGGAGTAGAAGAAGAAGAATAAGATGAGGAAGTAGAAGGAGGAGAAAGTGGAGGGGGAGAAGATTGATAAGATTGAAAGATAGAGTCCTGTGATAGGATAAGTAATCAAAAGTCTAATAATTATAAGAAAAAGCATAAGATAAAATCTTTTAAGATCAATAATATTATATGAAATCTAGCAAGATTGATAAGATTAAAAGACAGAGTCCTGTGATAGGATAAGTAATCAAAAGTCTAATAATTATAAGAAAAAGCATAAGATAAAATCTTTTAAGATCAATAATATTATACATTCATATCCTCTAATCACCACTTTGCTGCAGTTATGGAAACCTCTTCCATACACCAACAAGATAATAATCTTGTAAAAAATGCTCAGCTTATTAAATATCCAAAATCAATGGATGATATTAGTAATTGGACAATTCCAAAAGTATTACCTAATGAAATTTATCATATAGGTATGTGGGATATTATTTTAAAAATGATAATAAAAACAATTGAATAAACGTTCCAAATAGATGGAACACCACAAACCCTTAAATTATTAAGGAAAGAAGAAGTAGGAGAAGGTGAAGATGTAGCAAAAGAAGTAGCAGCTAAAGAGGAAGAAGGTGGAGATGTAGCAAAAGAAGAAGCAAGAGAAGGAGAATGGGAAGAAGAAGTAGAAGGAGAAGAAGAAGAAGAAGAAGTAGCAGAACAAGAAGACGGAGTAGGAGAAGAGGAAGAAGTTGGAGAAGAAGAAGAAGGTGAAGAGGGAGTAGAAGAAGAAGAAGGTGAAGGAGGAGAAGAAGAAGAAGAGGAAGGAGAAGAATAAGAACAAGAAGGAGAAGAAGAAGCAGAAGAAGGAGAAGAATAAGAACAAGAAGGAGAAGTAGAAGTTGAAGGAGAAGAAGATGAGGAGGAGAAGAAGAAGAAAAAAAAAGAGGAAGTACAAGAAGATGTAGTAGGGAGGAGGAGGAGAAGAAGAAGAAGAAGGGGAAGAGGAAGAAGAAGAAGAAGAAGAGGAAGAAGAAGGAGAAGAAGGAGGAGAGGAGAAGAAGAAGAAGAAGAAGAAGAAGAAGGAGAAGAAGGAGGAGAGGAAGGAGGAGAAGAAGAAGATGAAGACGAAGGAGAAGAAGGAGGAGGAGGATGAGGTGGAGAAGGAGGAGGAGGATTTTATGAGGAAGTAGAAGAAGAAGGAGGAGAAGGTAGAGGGGGAGGAGGAGGGGGAGAAGAAGAAGAAGATGAAGAAGAAGAAGAAGAAGGAGAAGAATATGAAGGGGAAAAAGAAGGAGGAGGAGGAGGAGATGAAAAAGAAGTAGAAGAAGCCGACGAAGAAGGAGAAGGACAAGAGGAAGGAGAGGAAAGCGTATAAGGAGAAGAATGGGAAGGAGTAGAATAAGAAGAGGAAGAAAGAGGCGGAAAAGAAGAAGAAGAAGAAGAAGAAGAAGAATGAGAAGAAGAAGAAGAAGAAGAAGAAGAAGAAGAAGAAACAGGAGATGGAGAAGAAGGAGAAGGAGAAGATGTAGAAGAAGTAGGTGGAGAAGAAGGAGAAGGAGGAGAAGAAGGAGGAGTTGAGGAAGAAGAAGCAGAAGGAGAAGAAGAAGAAGTAGAAGAAGGAGAAGAAGAAGAAGAAACAAGAGCTAGAGCTGGAGAAGAAAAAGAAGAAGAAGAAGAAGAAGAAGAAGAAGAAGAAGAAGAAGGAGAAGAAATCGGAGATGGAGAAGAAGAAGAAGAAGAAGAAGGAGAAGAGGAAGATGGAGAAGAAGTAGAAGCGGAAGACGTAGGAGGAGTAGAAGAAGGAGAAGAAGAAGAAGAAGAAGAAACAGGAGATGATGAAGAAGAAGAAGAAGGAGAAGAAAGAGAAGATGAAGAAGGAGAAGAGGAACATGGAGAAGAAGAAGTAGAAGTGGAAGAAGAAGTAGGAGTAAAAGAGGGAGAAGAAGAAGAAGGATAAGAAGGAGAAGAAGAAGAAGTAGAAGGAGTAGAAGAAGGAGAAGAAGAAGAAGGAGAAGGTGAAGATGGAGCAGAAGAAGGAGTAGCTAAAGAAGAAGAAGGTGGAGATGTAGCAGAAGAAGAAGAAGAAGAAGGAGAACGAGAAGAAGAAGAGGGAGAAGAAGAAGAAGAAGTAGTAGCAAAACAAGGAGAAGGAGAAGAGGAAGAAGTTGGAGAAGAAGAAAAAGGTGAAGGAGTAGTAGAAGAAGATGAAGGAGAAGGAATAGAAGAAGGAGAAGGAGAAGGAGTAGAAGAAGGAGAAGGAGAAGAAGAAGAAGAAGAGGAAGGAGAAGGAATCGAAGAAGAAGAAGGAGAAGGAGAAGAAGTAGAAGAAGAGGAAGGAGAAGGAGAAGGAACCAAAGAAGGAGAAGGAGAAGGAACCAAAGAAGGAGAAGGAGAAGGAGAAGGAATAGAAGAAGGAGAAGGAGAAGAAATAGAAGAAGGAGAAGGTGAAGATGTAGCAGAAGAAGAAAAAAGAGTAGCCAAAGAGGAAGGTGGAGATGTAGCAGAAGAAGAAGAAAGAGAAGGAGAACGAGAAGAAGAAGTAGAAAGAGAAGAAGAAGAAGTAGCAGCAGAACAAGAAGAAGGAGAAGGAGGAGAGGAAGAAGTTGGAGAAGAAGAAGAAGGTGAAGGAGTAGTTGAAGAAGAAGAAGAGGAAGGAGAAGAATAAGAAGAAGGAGAAGAAGAAGAAGAAGAAGGAGAAGAATAAGAAGAGGAAGGAGAGGTAGAAGTTGAAGGAGAAGGAGAGGAGAGCAAGGAGACCGAGACGGAAGCAAAAGAGATTTTCTTATTACTTCAATGGGCTGTCTAAGGTTCCTCTTCTTCAATGTGAAGAGATGAGTCCCTTAAATAGACCACTGGTTACATTGGATTCCAATTCATTTTGGAGTCCGGGGTCAGACTGTCTCCTCACGTGGACGACAGACAAATATAATAAAGAATGACACGACATAAAGAAAAGGAAAAGAAAGACCGAAAGGACTCAACAGTAAAAAGCAAGCAGTAAACAGTACTGCTTTTCAAAAGTGCTTTATTGCACAGTGTCCTTGGTCCGCCGAAAGCGATTCTTCCGTACGTCCTTTTCTTGTCCTCTGCTGGTGGAGATGCCATCCGTCAGAGTGACGTGACATTGGTCTGTGTTGCTTTCTGCCGAAAGTAGTTCCTTCGCTGCCAAGAAAGCATCTTTCCTGCCAAAAGTCATTTCTTCTGGCCCAAGAAAGCATCTTTCCTCGGGTGGAGGGATTCCTTCCGCCTGAAGGAAAGCACCGATGTGATGTAAAGTGGCCTCGGGCTGAGCCATTCTGCAAAGGCGATTCACCTCCTACGTCCTTCCTTGTGCTAGCTTCACGGGCGAGCACTGCTGATCTGATTTGATTCAGCTTTGTTCAAAGCATCTTCTCTGGACTTGTCTCGATTAGAAGCGATTTCTTCGTCTGCAAGACTTGACTAAGAATAGCTATAGCGTTTATTAACGACTTTCATAGCTATGGAGCTTATTAACTTCTTTTAACCAGATTTGGCTATTACCAATCTGTTGCCAAAGAGTTAATTTAATTCTTAACTCAATGAACCATGAATCACTCAGAATAACTTCATTATGACACTGGTTCATATTACCTCTCAGAATACTTCTCTGAGAATGAGTAATGATGCTCCCTTTGTTCCTGGCTAAGAACAAAGTTGGTTGCAACGTATTTGCTGCAATATAGCAATTTGCTATCAAGGCTATTCTTCCAAACAGAATGCCAAATGTGGGAAGTGCTTCCTCACTGCGTCCCGTAGGATTATTCCCAGTATTTCGGGAAGTGCATCAGCACTGCGTCTCATATTAGAGAAGTGCTTCCTCACTGCGTCCCTTAGGGATAATTCCCATTATTTCGGGAAGTGCATCAGCACTGCGTCCCCAGTCATAACAGATGGGAAGTGCTATGAGCACTGCGTCCCTTGATTTATCAAGCAGATAAAATTTTCTGTCCTGATCTTGTTCCTGCATGGTAAACAGGTTAGGGAGGACTATTTTCAAATCTAGTATTATAATATTTATAATACTCTATAGCATTTATTGATGCATAATCAGGTAAGTAATTTACCTCGGGATGTTTCCCCTTTCTTACCAGAGCTTTTTGCTGTGGATGGCTACAGCTAGCATTGTTGGCTGTCCCTGCATCAAGAATTTCTTGTAGACTTTGGAATTCAAAGTTTGGTTGGGATAATTTGATCTTAAGTTTTACAACCTTAAGGAAACTTGATTTGTTTTCCTTTGTACAAGAATTCTTGTATTATCATCCTTGCAGAAATTCTCGGGTGAGAAAATCAGGAAGAGAATTTTCTTCGGATTTAAGAAATTCAATTTGAAAATCAAAAACACTTAATTGTGCTTGCCATGATGCAAATATTTGCTTTGATACAAGATTTTTCACATCTTGTTCAATAATTTGTTTTACTCCCGTGCAATCAACTCTTAACAAAAATTGTTTGTTTAAGAGATCATCTTGAAATTTAGAAATGGTTTTTACGATTGCACACATTTCTTTTTTAATTGTTGGATACTGCCTCTGAGTGGGATTCCACTTAGCAGAGACATATCTTACTAAGATTTCTTTACCAACATTTGGATCCTTTTGTTTTAAGATGCCTCCATAACCAATATCAGACGCATCAGTTTCGACAATCTTAAACCAATTAGGATTTGGTAAAGTTAAACAAGGTAAATTTTTTACCTTAGACTTGATTAGTCTAACCTTACTGGTATGAATTTCATTCCATGGAGCAGGGTTTTTATTTAACCTTTCATAAAGGATAGCAGTGTCTTGTGCTAAATCCTTGTAATAATTAGACACATAGTTTAAACTTCCTAGAAATCTCTGGAGTTGTTTAGTGTCTAATATTTTATCCGGAAATTTGGATGCAAACTCAATGCTTCTTTCTATTGAAATTATTTTTCCGAAGCTTATATAAAGACCCAAAAATCTTATTTGGGTTTGGAACAAATCCATCTTTGTAGCAGATACTGCTAAGCCATTTTTTATGGCTACCATTTCAAAGGTTTTTAAATCCTTGAAGTGTTGTTCTAATGATTTAGAAAACACAAGAATATCGTCTATATAGACTAGAATGAAATGAAATGGATTAAAGATTTCATTCATAATGCTCTGAAATTCAGAGGGTGCATTCTTCAGGCCAAATGGCATAACATTCCATTCGTAATGTCCGAATGGTGTAGTGAATGCTGTCTTATATCGATCAGATTCCTCTATTTGAATCTGCCAATAACCTGATTTCAGGTCAAACTTAGAAAAGATTAGTGATTCTCCTAATCTATCTAAGAGATTCTTTTTGTTGGGTAATGGATATCTTATCCATTTTAAAACCCTATTTAGAGGCTTGTAATTAATAACCAATCTTGGTTTTCCTCTTTCTCTTTCTGCGTTTTTATTAACGTAGAATGCTGTGCAACTCCATGGGGATTGGGATTTCCGAATCAACCCTCTATTCAGGAGTGTTTGTATTTCTGTTTTACACAAATCAAGGAAGTTCCTATTCATTTGTGTAGGCCTAGCTTTAGTAGGTATGTCCTTTTCATTAAAGGAATCTTCATAAGGTAAGGAAACAATATGTTTCTTTCTAGACCAAAACTGGTGAGGTAGTTCACTACAGATATGATCTGTAAGCTGGTCTTGGAGATCCTTAATTTTTGTTTTAATATAAGGATCTTGTAATCTTGTTTCTAATTGCAACATTGTTGCTTCATTTTTGAGGAAAATTAATTGTTTTTCCTTTTGAGCTAGAAGATTTCTAACCTGGCCATCCTTCTTTTGAGGCTGTTTTATAAAAGAGAAATGAACTCTTTTCCCTTGCCAATCTGAATAGATACCATTATTATCTATCTTGATTATAGGCATTAATTCATTTAGGAAAGGTATTCCTAAAATGATTTTCTGAGTCAAATTTTTGACTAGAATAAATGAAGTCTGTATGCAAACTTCAGTATTGCAGACATAAGCTGCTGGTATCTTATACTTGATTTCTAGCTCAGCTCCGTCTGCTGCAGTTAAGTTCTGCATTGTTTTCTCAAAGAAGGTTGTAGGAATTATACCTTCTTGAATACAATTTAAATCTGCACCACTATCAATTAATGCAGTAATATTTTGTAAGACTAATTTGTCTTTTACTACAATATTGATTATTGTAGTCCATCTATTATATCTTATTTGATTTAAGATATAAGATGTAATATCTGAATTTTCTTCAATTGTTTGGTCTTCCTTTTGAGACCTTAACAGATTTATTTCTGTTTTCAATTGCTTAATTTCATGCCTCAGTTGATTTACCGAGACAATGGCTCTATGGTTGGTCAACATATTAACCATATGAACCATCTGATGTAGAGTTATAACCTACATCACTTTCTTCTTCATTTGAAGAATAGTTTACTTCTTCTTCTTCTTCATTAGAAGAAGGATATCTTCTTTCTTCTTCTTCATTTGAAGAAGGATATCTTCTTTCTTCTTCTTCATTTGAAGAAGGATATCTTCTTTCCTCTTCTTCTTCTTCATCTGAAGAAGGGACTTCTAATGGATAATCCCTAATTTTGGACTTCCAATAATGGACTGACAGGGAAGGCTGCCTATCCATTTTCAATCCTGATTTAGGATGAAATGTCCATTCACGGAGTTGCCTTACTCCTTTCTGTGGACTCTTAGGTTTATTATTAACCCTTAAGTAAAACTCTAATAGAGTCTTAGCTTCTTCTGAGTAGACTTTGACTGACTCAGTTTTTGGCAAAGTATTTTCTACCTTCTTTATAGATTTAGGATTACTTTGACCTATATTCCCTTTCTTAATTTGAAAAGGATCTGTATCTGAACTGGGTATAGTAGTAAACTGCCTCAGATCATTAATCTTTTCTTGAGCTTGATCTAGTTTACTAGTATTCCAGTCAGGTAAGTCTGACAGATCTATTAGATCTGGTAACGTCCTAGATGCATTATCTAGGGGATCTTTCTCAGAACTTATTGAGTTCTGAAGACCAGAAGCAACCTTAAGTTGATCTATTTCAACCTTAAGTTGTTCTATCTCTTTTTCCTTCTCTTTAAATAGAGAGGAATAATCATCTGGTTGGGGTAAAGCAGTGGACTCTATAGTTTTAGCTGTAGGTTTTAGTGCACTGTTTTCCTTAACAAACGTTCCTTTTACCCTAACTAATTTATCAGGGTTAGTCCTAGGATTGTCTAAGACTTCTTTTGAAGGAGAATTAATATCCTTCATCATTTTATAGGCCATAATTAATTTATTATGGTCAGTCATGAAATTTTCTACGACTTTTTCTCTCATTAGAAATTCTTCAAGACTTTTTAAATCATTAATATTTTTATGAGTTCTTTCAAACCAAAGGACAAAACCTATTATTTCTCCTGTGGTTTGCAAGTCTTGAAAATACTGAGATCTAATATTTTCTTTCTCAGTTTCAGTGAAATAGTTTCTGTACCATTTCCGGAAGAGTGCATTCTCTTCAGACATGTAATCTTTATGTAAGATTTGTCTTAAGGAACTTCCAGATTGAAGATTCCTTTCTCGGTCTATTAGACTAATGGTTTTAAAATTAAAAAACCAATAAAGTTGGTCCATAATACTATTATTATGGGTGGAGATCACGCCTTTGGAGTCTTCCTCCAAAACTATGGAATATTTTTCCATATGGCGGAACACAGGGCATGCGGAGATAATCTCCATAGGTGCAGGCAGAGCTGGCTCTTTGGGCAAGTGCTAAGTTGACCGTGCACAATGAAAGTATAGCTTTCTTTCTATTAACCTTATCATCAGATATGTATATGCTAACTGATCAGCAAATAGTGTATGATTCTGAACAATAAAAGCAGTATGATATGGGAGCTACATTCTAATCTATATTTGAACCATGAATCTTACTATACAGATGTATGATATAAATGCATTCTCAGGATATGATAGCTTAACTCTATGGAACTTAGAAGCATAACATGATAATCTTTTATTCTAGCATTGAAAAATACAACCCTTCCATCCTGCCATCTTATGGATGACCAACCCGACGGTCCTCGATCACTAGGCGATGTACCATACAGGGGAGGATCACTGCGGGGACTTAGGCTTCATCGTCCTCTCTTCCCCTCACTGCCGCCTCCATGCGGACTTACCAACGGGTACTTCAATCGAACTTCCTCACCCTCCCGCTCTCGGCCTCAACCCATCCAAGTACATTATCCCCGGGAGAGAAAGTGTCGTATACTTGAAATCATCCTTATGACGGATTCAGAAGGAAGGTGTGTTCATACCGTTCAATGATAGATAAACTATTATCACATGATGCTTTTTAGACATGGAATATTAAACTACCATATAAGATCATGCCTGGACATCATAACAGATAGTGGAGATTCAAAGCTCAAAACGAGATAGACAATAGCCACCAGATCATGCTTTTACCAGAATTCTATACTATTTCAGCAGCATAATAAGGCTACATAGAAAGAACCATATACCTTCGAGTGCCTTAGCACTCCCAAGCCAGACGCCTCTTAGCCTATCATTAGGCTAAGCCCTGTTCCTGCCGGCCTACCGGCGTGCGGTAACCTCCTCCCGAACCAAGACCTAGCTTGGCTCTGATACCAACTCTACATCAGATGTAGGTTATAACTCTACATCAGATGGTTCATATGGTTAATATGTTGACCAATAACCATAGAGCCATTGTCTCGGTAAATCAACTGAGGCAAGAAATCAAACAACTAAAAACAGAAATAAATCTGTTAGAATCCAAACGAGACATAGTGCCTAACATGAAAAGGCAGAGAGTAACCCCTTATGTCTCAGAGACCTGTAATCAGGCTATACTGCAAGCTAAAATTCAGTTAGCTTGTAAAGAAGATTACTTAAGCTTTCTTATAAAGCAGGCTAAAATACTTAGCACCTTAGGAAAGCTTGAAGATCCTTTAATAATTAAAAGGATTAAGGATCTAAGGAAACAGATAGGAAATAACCTATCAACTAGGTCTAGGGAAAATCATTTTATTTCCTTACCTTATGATGAATCCTTTAATGAAAAGGATATACCTCCTAAGGCTAGACCCACACAGAAATATCTTGATCTGTGTAAAAAAGAAGTAGATAAACTCCTAAATGAATGGTTGATTAGGGAATCCCAATCACCATGGAGTTCTGAAGCACACTATGTTAATAAACATGGTACAAGCTAGAGGTAAACCAAAATTGGTTATAAATTACAAACCTCTAAACAAGGTCTTAGAATGGAAAAGATATCCATTCCCAAACTATAAGGACCTCTTAGAAAGATTAAGTAAATCACTAATCTTTTCTAAGTTTAACCTGAAATCAGGTTTTTATCAGATCCAAATAAAGGATTCTGATAGATATAAAACTGCATTCACCACACCATTCGGACATTACGAATGGAATGTAATGCCATTTGGCATTAGAAATGCACCCTCTGAATTCCAGAGAATACAGAATGAGATTCATAATCCATTCTTATACAGTAACATGGTAATCATTAATAATGAATTAAGCATCGCCGCTGATGCAATGATCTTGTTCCAAACCTCAGTTAGGATCTTGGACCACTCTATCAGCCTAGGGAAAATTATCCCACTTCTAGCCACTTTACCAAATCTAGTTTGGATTAAGATTTTCCATATACTCACTGCTTTTATTTTGAGTAAAATCTTAAAACAATTGGATCTAATTTATGGTAAAGGAATTCTTTTGCAGAGTACCTCTGGAATGTGGAATACCACTCAGAGTAAGTATTCACACACAGAAAGAAGAATGCTTTCAATAATGAAAGTCATTTCCTTCTTTCAAAGTGATTTGTTATCCGAGCCATTTGTGCTAAGGACAAACTGCAATGCAGTAAAACAAATCATTAAAGCCACACAGAAAGTATCTATCGGTTGGCTAGCACAATTAAGTGTTTTTGATTTTCAAATTGAAGATATGACTGTAGAAGATACTAGTCTTCTTCACCCCTTGTGTCATGAATTCTTGCAGGAATGATCCAAGGCGAGACTACCATGAACAAGGCAGAAAATCATCTGCCCGAAATATCAGGGGACGCAGTGCAAATATAGCACTTCCTAAAAATACTGGGAATACATGGCCCCATTATGGTCATTATGGCAGGGGACGCAGTGCTAATGCACTTCCCATGTATGGCAGGGGACGCAGTGCTTATGCACTTCCCACTCAAGCTGCTCCACAGTTAACTGCGGGAAATTTCCCACCAATGGAGCCTAGCAGTTCGAAACTGGTGGATTTGGCAACCTTTCTCAATAAGGAAAAACAAAAGGTTGACCATGAACAGCACAGTAGTGCTGGGCAAGGAACTTCCTTGCAACCAACTTCATCGTCGAGCCCAACGATGAAGGAAGTACTACAGGAAAATCTCCTGGACAGTACTTACTCGGAGAAGAAATCCGAGGAGGTAATTATGTACCTGGATCACAGTGAAGTTGCTCATCTGAGTGATCCATGGTTCATACGTCAAAAATACTTTGACGAACGGGGTTACCCTTCAATGGAGGGGAAAAACAGAGTAGTAATGGAGGTGCTCCTGCTCCATACGAAATCTGTAGAAACCCAGCATAACTTCCAGAATGGAAGTATCAGGAGTGGAATTATCAATTTTAGCAAATGCTATATTCTGAAGGTGATCAGACCAAATGAATGGGGACTTGACCCAAATCAGGCCAAGCATATCACAACCAACGGACAAGTCTATCTAGTCAATTACTGGGACTATGTTCAAGCCTTCACCAACATTTTCTATTATGAAAATCCCAAGAAGAAGCATTCTTGGTTTATACAGGTGGAGCCGGAGATATTGTAGAAGCCACTGCCAGGATGGTTTCACAAATAGTGGACCAAGTTTGGGCCAGAAATTAATATGCTGCCCTCACCAGTGCTTCAACATTTTGAAGAATGGGTGGATATTCATCCCACCATCAACAAGCTCACAGATAAATACATCTCTACAGAGCTATGCCCGATGATGTTCGTAATCTAGAACAAGATCCCATGGATATTCAAGTGGATCATATCGGCAGACATGGACCAGGAGGTAAATATCCCTGTCCTAAAGAGAAAATATCTCTACAAATGGTGGCGAGGAATGCCTCGAGAAAAATATGATGATATTATTTCCACCATTAAATCTGATTTAGCTACCTTCAAGAAGGACCGTTCTGAAATTCAGCAGTCTGAAGGTTCTAGTGACAATTATTTTGCCAGTCTTAAAGCTAAACTCTCCAGAAAATATCCACAATGCACTCCTGAAGAGATTATGTCCAAATGCCTGGACCAGCTCAAGAAGCAGTTCTATTCTACATTTGAAGCAGAACATCTGACAGACTCCATCAAGAGTACTGCATCAAAGAAGACGGTGTCAATGAAGGATACTGCCTCACAGAGTTCATCTAACTCTTTGCCTGATGACAATAATATGTTCAGGTGCCTTGCAGGAGAAGCTCAAGATCCCTTTGCAGAGGATACTCTCTCTCCTGAGAAAGAAGAAGAACAGTCTACTTCTGTGCATAATCAAATGCATAAGACAAGTAGAGATGAAGCTACAGAACACATGTGGCAAAGCATCTTGGCAATTCATCCAAGAAAGGGTGCAATCAAGACCCAACACCAGTTAATACTGGATGATCCCAGGTTCAAGCCGGTGAAGCTACACCAAACCAAGGGAAAAGAACCTGGCTCTGACTAAGCAGAGGAAGATGATCGTTCTATGACCGGAAGAATCTACTTTCGGCAGAAGAACCAAGCCTTGTGTCTTCATCAAGCAATGCTTTCGGTGGAAGAAATGACTTCTCACCAAGCACAAGGACAAGTCCAGAGAAGATGCTCTGAACAAAGCTGAATCAAATCAGATCAGCAGTGCTCGCTCGTGAAGCTAGCACAAGGAAGGACGTCCTCCATCCAACAGGAGGAATCGCCTTTGCAGAGTGGCTCAGCCCGAGGCCACTTTACATCACATCACCGCTTTCCTTCAGGCGGAAGGAATCCCTCCGATCGAGGAAAGATGCTTTCTTAGCCAGCAAGAAATAGCTTTTGGTAGGAAAGATGCTTTCTTGGCAGCGAAAGAACTACTTTCGGCAGAAAGCAACACCGACCAATGTCACGTCACTCTGACGGATGGCATCTCCACCAGCAGAGGACAAGAAAAGGATACGGAAGAATCACTTTCGGCGGACCAAGGACACTGTGCAATAAAGCACTTTTGTAAAAGCAGTACTGTTCACTGCTTTCTTTTACTGTTGAGTCCTTTCAGTCTTTTCTTTTTCTTTTCTTTATGTCGTGTCATTTGTTTGTCTGTCGCCCATGTGAGGAGGCAGTCTGACCCCGGATTACTTGAGGGGGCGCGAGTCCCTCGGAGCGGAATAGGGGGAGAGGAAGGAGAGGAGAGCAAGGAGACCGAGACGAAAGCAAAAGAGATTTTCTTATTACTTCAAGGGGCTGTCTAAGGTTCCTCCTCCTCAATGTGAAGAGATGAGTCCCTTAAATAGACCTCGGGTTACATTGGATTCCAATTCATTTTGGAATCCGGGGTCAGACTGCCTCCTCACATGGACGACAGACAAACAAATGACACGACATAAAGAAAAGGAAAAGAAAAGACCGAAAGGACTCAACAGTAAAAGAAAGCAGTGAACAGTACTGCTTTTACAAAAGTGCTTTATTGCACAGTGTCCTTGGTCCGCCGAAAGTGATTCTTCCGTACGTCCTTTTCTTGTCCTCTGCTGGTGGAGATGCCATCCGTCAGAGTGACGTGACATTGGTCGGTGTTGCTTTCTGCCGAAAGTAGTTCCTTCGCTGCCAAGAAAGCATCTTTCCTGCCAAAAGCTATTTCTTGCTGGCTAAGAAAGCATCTTTCCTCGATCGGAGGGATTCCTTCCGCCTGAAGGAAAGCGGTGATGTGATGTAAAGTGGCCTCGGCCTGAGCCACTCTGCAAAGGCGATTCCTCCTGTTGGATGGAGGACGTCCTTCCTTGTGCTAACTTCACGGGCGAGCACTGCTGATCTGATTTGATTCAGCTTTGTTCAGAGCATCTTCTCTGGACTTGTCCTTGTGCTTGGTGAGAAGTCATTTCTTCCACCGAAAGCATTGCTTGATGAAGACACAAGGCTTGGTTCTTCTGCCGAAAGTAGATTCTTCCGGTCATAGAACGATCATCTTCCTCTGCTTAGTCAGAGGCAGGTTCTTTTTCCTTGGTTTGGTGTAGCTTCACCGGCTTGAACCTGGGATCATCCAGTATTAACTGGTGTTGGGTCTTGATTGCACCCTTTCTTGGATGAATTGCCAAGATGCTTTGCCATATGTGTTCTGTAGCTTCAGCTCTACTTGTCTTATGCATTTGATTATGCACAGAAGTAGACTATTCTTCTTCTTTCTCGGAAGAGAGAGTATCCTCTGCAAAGGGATCTTGAGCTTCTCCTGCAAGGCACCTGAACATAATATTATCATCAGGCAAAGAGTTAGATGAACTCTGTGAGGCAGTATCCTTCATTGACACCGTCTTCTTTGATGCAGTACTCTTGATGGAGTCTGTCAGATGTTCTGCTTCAAATGTAGAACAGAACTGCTTCTTGAGCTGGTCCAGGCATTTGGACATAATCTCCTCAGGAGTGCATTGTGGATATTTTCTGGAGAGTTTAGCTTTAAGACTGGCAAAATAATTGTCAGTAGAACCTTCAGACTGCTGAATTTCAGAACGGTCCTTCGTGAAGGTAGCTAAATCAGATTTAATGGTGGAAATAATATCATCATATTTTTCTCGAGGCATTCCTCGCCACCATTTGTAGAGATATTTTCTCTTTAGGACAGGGATATTTACCTCTTGGTCCATGTCTGCCGATATGATCCACTTGAATATCCATGGGATCTTGTTCTGGATTACGAACATCATCGGGCATAGCTTTGTAGAGATGTATTCATCTGTGAGCTTGTTGATGGTGGGATGATTATCCACCCATTCTTCAAAATGTTGAAGTACTGGTGAGGGCAGCATATTAATTTCTGGCCCAAACTTGGTCCACCATTTGTGAAACCATCCTGGCAGTGGCTTCTGCAATATTTCCGGCTCCACCTGTATAAACCAAGAATGCTTCTTCTTGGGATTTTCATAATAGAAAATGTTGGTGAAGGCTTGAACATAGTCCCAGTAATTGACTAGATAGACTTGTCCGTTGGTTGTGATCTGCTTGGCCTGATTTGGGTCAAGTCCCCATTCATTTGGTCTGATCACCTTCAGAATATAGCATTTGCTAAAATTGATAATTCCACTCCTGATACTTCCATTCTGGAAGTTATGCTGGGTTTCTACAGATTTCGTATGGAGCAGGAGCGCCTCCATTACTACTCTGTTTTTCTCCTCCATTGAAGGGTAACCCCGTTCGTCAAAGTATTTTTGACGTATGAACCATGGATCACTCAGATGAGCAACTTCACTGTGATCCAGGTACATGATAACCTCTTCGGATTTCTTCTCCGAGTAAGTACTGTCCAGGAGATTTTCCTGTAGTACTTCCTTCATCGTTGGGCTCAACGATGAAGTTGGTTGCAAGGAAGTTCCTTGCCCAGCACCACTGTGCTGTTCATGGTCAACCTTCAGTTTTTCCTTATTGAGAAAGGTTGCCAAATCCACCAATTTCGATCTGTTGGGCTCCATTGGTGGGAAATTTCCCGCAGTTAACTGTGGAGCAGCTTGAGTGGGAAGTGCATAAGCACTGCGTCCCCTGCCATATATGGGAAGTGCATTAGCATTGCGTCCCCTGCCATAATGACCATAATGGGGCCATGTATTTCCAGTATTTTCGGGAAGTGCTATATTTGCACTGCGTCCCCTGATATTTCGGGCAGATGATTTTCTGCCTTGTTCATGGTAGTCTCGCCTTGGGATCATTCCTGCAAGAATTCATGAAACAAGGGGTGAAGAAGACTAGTATCTTCTACAGTCAGATATTCAATATGAAAATCAAAAACACTTAATTGTGCTTGCCAACCAACAGATACTTTCTGTGGGGCTTCAATGATTTGTCTTGCTGCATTGCAGTCTATCCTTAGCACAAATGGCTCAGATAACAAATCACTTTGAAAGAAGGAAATGACTTTCATTATTGAAAGCATTTTTCTTTCTGTGTGTGAATACTTACTCTGAGTGGTATTCCACATTCCAGAGGTACTCTGCAAAAGAATTCCTTTACCATAAATTAGATCCAATTTTTTTAAGATTTTACTCAAAATAAAAGCAGTGAGTATATGGAAAATCTTAATCCAAACTGGATTTGGTAAAGTGGCTAGAAGTGGGACAATTTTCCCTAAGCTGATAGAATGGTCCAATATCCTAACTAAGGCTTGGAACATGTTCATTGCATCAGCGGCGATGGTTAATTCATTATTAATGATTACCATGTTACTGTATAAGAATGGATTATAAATCTCATTCTGTATTCTCTGGGATTCAGAGACTGCATTTCCTATGCCAAAAGGTATGACATTCCATTCGTATTGTTCGAATGGTGTGGTAAATGCTGTTTTATACCGATCACATTCCTTGATTGGAATATGATAAAAAGCTAATTCTAGCTTGAACTTAGAGAAGATGAATGATTCACTCAACTTATCTAAGCATTCTTTCTGATTAAAAGATGGATATATTTTCCATCCTAAAGCTTTATTTAGAGGTTTATAATTTATAACCAATTTTGGTTTACCTCTAGCTTGTACCATGTTATTATTAATATAGTGTGCTTCAGAACTCCATGTTGGGATTCCCTAATCAACCCTTCATTTAGGAGTTTATCTATTTCTTTTTTACACGGATCAAGATATTTCTGTGTGGGTCTAGCCTTAGGAGGTATATCCTTTTCATTAAAGGATTCATCATAAGGTAAGGAAATAAAATGATTTTTCCTAGACCTAGTTGATAGGTTATTTCCTATCTGTTTCCTTAGATCCTTAAGCCTTTTAATTATTAAAGGATCTTCAAGCTTTCCTAAGGTGCTAAGTATTTTAGCATGCTTTATAAGAAAGCTTAAGTAATCTTCTTTACAAGCTAACTGAATTTTAGCTTGCAGTATAGCCTGATTCTGGCTTTGCGAGACATTAGGAGTTATTCTTTGCCTTTTCATGTTAGGCACTATGTCTCTTTTAGATTCTAACAGATTAATTTCTGTTTTTAATTGCTTAATTTCATGCCTCAGTTGATTTACCGAGACCATGGCTCTATGGTTGTTGGTCAACATATTAACCATATGAACCATCTGATGTAGAGCTATAATCTACATCACTTTCTTCTTCTTCATTGGAAGAAGGACCTTCTAGCGGATAGTCCCTAATTTTGGACTTCCAATAATGGACTGACAGGAAA
Source organism: Phoenix dactylifera (assembly GCF_051530095.1). NCBI lineage: Eukaryota > Viridiplantae > Streptophyta > Magnoliopsida > Arecales > Arecaceae > Phoenix > Phoenix dactylifera. The sequence goes on along the minus strand of NC_143193.1, from coordinate 30,217,417 downwards.
GGCTGCCTATCCATTGTTGATCCTGATTTAGGATGAAAGGTCCATTCACGGAGTGGATTTACCCGTTTCTGTGGACTCTTAGGTTTATTTTTAAACCTTAAATAGGCCTCTAACAAGGTCTTAACATCTTCTGAGTAGTTTTTAACTGACAGGATGGAAGGGTTGTATTTTTCAATGCTAGAATAAAAGATTATCATGTTATGCTTCTAAGTTCCATAGAGTTAAGCTATCATATCCTGAGCATGCATTTATATCATATATCTGTATAGTAAGATTCATCGTTCAAATATAGTATAGTATGTAGCTCCCATGTCATATTGCTTTTACTGTTCAGAATCATACACTATTTATTGATCAGTTAGCATATACATATCTGATGATAAGGTTAATAGAAAGAAAGCTTATATCTTCACTGTGCATGGTCAACTTAGCACTCGCCAAAGAGCCTGCTCTGCCTGCACCTATGGAGATAGTCTCCGCATGCCCTGTGTTCCGCCATATGGAAAAATATTCCATAGTTTTGGAGGAAGACTCCAAAGGCGTGATCTCCACCCATAATAATAGTATTATGGACCAACTCTTTTTGTTCTTTAATTTTAGAACAATGAGTCTAATAGACCGAGAAAGGAATCTCCAAACTGGAAGTTCCTTAAGACAGATCTTACATAAAGATTACATGTCTGAAGAGATTGCACTCTTCCGGAAATGGTATAGAAACCATTTTACTGATACTGAGAAAGAAAATATTAGATCTCAGTATTTTCAAGACTTAAAAACCACAGGAGAAATAATAGGATTTGTCCTTTGGTTTCAAAAATCTCATAAAAATATTAAAGATTTTAAAAGTCTTGAAGAATTTCTAATGAGAGAAAAAGTCGTAGAAAATTTCACGACTGACCATGATAAATTAGTCATGGCATATAAAATGCTGAAGGATATTAATTCTCCTTCAAAAGAAGTCTTGGAAAATTCTAGGACTAACCCTGATGAATCACTTAGGGTAAGAACAACGTTTGTTAAGGAAAACAGTGCACTAAAACCTATAGTTAAACCTATAGAGTCCACTGCTTTACCTCAGCAAGATGTTTATTCCTCTCTCATTAAAGAGAAGGAAAAAGAGATAGAACAACTTAAGGTTGAAATAGATCAACTTAAGGTTGCTTCTGGTCTTCAGAACTCAATAAGTTCTGCAAAAGATCCCCTAGATAATGAATCTAGGATGTTACCAGATCTAATAGATCTGTCAGATTTACCTGACTGGAATACTAGTAAACTAGATCAAGCTCAAGAAAAGATTAATAATTTGAGACAGTTTACTACTATACCCAGCTCAGATGCAGATCCTTTTCAAATTAAGAAAGGGAATATAGGTCAACAAAAATCTGAACCTATAAAAAAGGCAGAAAATACTTTGCCGAAAACTGAGTCAGCCAAAGTCTACTCAGAAGAAGCTAAGACTCTATTAGAGTTTTATTTAAGGCTTAAAAATAAACCTAAGAGTCCACATAGACGGGTAAATCAACTCCGTCAATGGACATTTCATCCTAAATTAGGATCAAAAATGGATAGGCAGCCTTCCCTGTCAGTCCATTATTGGAAGTCCAAAATTAGGGACTATCCGTTAGAAGATTCTTCTTCTTCAGAAGAAGAAGAAGAAAGAAGATATCCTTCTTCAAATGAAGAAGAAGAAGAAAGAAGATATCCTTCTTCAAATGAAGAAGAAGAAGAACAACAATTCTATTCTTCTTCCAATAATGAAGAAGAAAGTGATGTAGGTTATAGCTCTACATCAGATGGTTCATATGGTTAATATGTTGACCAATAACCATAGAGCCATTGTCTCGGTAAATCAACTGAGGCAAGAAATTAAAAAATTAAAAACAGAAATAAATCTGTTAGAATCTAAAAGAGACATAGTGCCTAATATGAAAAGGCAAAGAATAACTCCTAATGTCTCGCAAAGCCAGAATCAGGCTATACTGCAAGCTAAAATTCAGTTAGCTTGTAAAGAAGATTACTTAAGCTTTCTTATAAAGCAGGCTAAAATACTTAGCACCTTAGGAAAGCTTGAAGATCCTTTAATAATTAAAAGGATTAAGGATCTAAGGAAACAGATAGGAAATAACCTATCAACTAGGTCTAGGGAAAATCATTTTATTTCCTTACCTTATGATGAATCCTTTAATGAAAAGGATATACCTCCTAAGGCTAGACCAACACAGTATAACAAGAAATATCTTGATCTGTGTAAAACCGAAATAGACAAACTCCTAAATGAAGGGTTGATTAGGGAATCCCAATCACCATGGAGTTCTGAAGCATACTATGTTCATAATAACATAGTACAAGCTAGAGGTAAACCAAAATTGGTTATCAATTATAAACCTCTAAATAAAGCTTTAGGATGGAAAATATATCCATCTTTCAATCAAAAGGAATGCTTAGATAAGTTGAGTGAATCATTCATCTTCTCTAAGTTCAAGCTAGAATTAGCTTTTTATCATATTCCAATTAAGGAGTGTGATCGGTATAAAACAGCATTTACCATACCATTCGAACAATATGAATGGAATGTCATACATTTTGGCATTGGAAATGCAATCTCTGAGATTCAGAGAATACAGAATGAGATTCATAATCCATTCTTATACAGTAACATGGTAATCATTAATAATGAATTAACCATCGCCGCTGATGCAATGAACTTGTTCCAAGCCTTAGTTAGGATATTGGACCATTCTATCATCCTAGGGAAAATTGTCCCACTTCTAGCCACTTTACCAAATCCAGTTTGGATTAAGATTCTCCATATATTCACTGCTTTTATTTTCAGTGAAATCTTAAAACAATTGGATTTAATTAATGGTAAAGGAATTGTTTTGCAGAATACTCCTGATATGTGCAATGCCACTCAGAGGAAGTATTCACACACAGAAAGAAGCATACTTTCAATAATGAAAGTAATATCTTTCTTTCCAAGTGATTTGTTATTTCTCCAACTTAAGTTGAAGATAGACTGCAATGCAGCTAAACAAATCATTGAAGCCACACAGAAAGTATCTGTAGGTTGGCAAGCACAATTAAGTGTTTTTAATTTTCAGATTGAATATCTGACTGTAGAAGATATTAGTCTTCTTCACCCCTTGTTTCATGAATTCTTGCAGGAATGATCCCAAGGCGAGACTACCATGAACAAGGCAGAAAATCATCTGCCCGAAATATTAGGGGACGCAGTGCAAATATAGCACTTCCCGAAAATACTGGGAATACATGGCCCCATTATGGTCATTATGGCAGGGGACGCAGTGCTTATGCACTTCCCATATATGGCAGGGGACGCAGTGCTTATGCACTTCCCACTCAAGCTGCTCCACAGTTAACTGCGGGAAATTTCCCACCAATAGAGCCCAGCAGTTCGAAACTGGTGGATTTAGCAACCTTTCTCAATAAGGAAAAACAGAAGGTTGACCATGAACAGCACAGTGGTGCTGGGCAAGGAACTTCCTTGCAACCAACTTCATCGTCGAGCCCAACGATGAAGGAAGTACTACAGAAAAATCTCCTGGACAGTACTTACTCGGAGAAGAAATCCAAGGAGGTTATCATGTACCTGGATCACAGTGAAGTTGCTTATCTGAGTGATCCATGGTTCATACGTCAAAAATACTTTGACGAACGGGGTTACCCTTCAATGGAGGGGAAAAACAGAGTAGTAATGGAGGCGCTCCTGCTCCATACGAAATCTGTAGAAATCCAGCATAACTTCCAGAATGGAAGTATCAGGAGTGGAATTATCAATTTTAGCAAATGCTATATTCTGAAGGTGATCAGACCAAATGAATGGGGACTTGACCCAAATCAGGCCAAGCAGATCACAACCAACGGACAAGTCTATCTAGTCAATTACTGGGACTATGTTCAAGCCTTCACCAACATTTTCTATTATGAAAATCCCAAGAAGAAGCATTCTTGGTTTATACAGGTGGAGCCGGAAATATTGCAGAAGCCACTGCCAGGATGGTTTCACAAATGGTGGACCAAGTTTGGGCCAGAAATTAACATGCTGCCCTCACCAGTGCTTCAATATTTTGAAAAATGGGTGGATAATCATCCCACCATCAACAAGCTCACAGATGAATACATCTCTACAGAGCTATGCCCGATGATGTTCGTAATCCAGAGCAAGATCCCATGGATATTCAAGTGGATCATATCGGCAGAAATGGACCAGGAGGTAAATATCCCTGTCCTAAAGAGAAAATATCTCTACAAATGGTGGTGAGGAATGCCTCGAGAAAAATATGATGATATCATTTCCACCATTAAATCTGATTTAGCTACCTTCAAGAAGGACCGTACTGAAATTCAGCAGTCTGAAGGTTCTACTGACAATTATTTTGCCAGTTTTAAAGCTAAACTCTCCAGGAAATATCCACAATGCACTCCTGAAGAGATTATGTCCAAATGCCTGGACCAGCTCAAGAAGCAGTTCTGTTCTACATTTGAAGCAGAACATTTGACAGACTCCATCAAGAGTACTGCATCAAAGAAGACGGTGTCAATGAAGGATATTGCCTCACAGAGTTCATCCAACTCTTTGCCTGATGATACTAATATGTTCAGGTGCCTTGCAGGAGAAGCCCAAGATCCTTATGCACAGGATACTCTATCTCCTGAGAAAGAAGAAGAACAGTCTACTTCTGTACATAATCAAATGCATAAGACAAGTAGAGCTGAAGCTACAGAACACATGTGGCAAAGCATCTTGGCAATCCATCCAAGAAAGGGTGCAATTAAGACCCAACACCAGTTAATACTGGATGATCCCAGGTTCAAGCCGGTGAAGCTACACCAAACCAAGAGAAAAGAACATGCCTCTGACTAAGCAGAGGAAGATGATTGCTCTATGACCGAGAGAATCTACTTTTGGCAGAAGAATTAAGCCTTGTGTCTTCATCAAGCAATGCTTTTGGTGGAAGAAATGACCTCTCACCAAGCACAAGGACAAGTCCAGAGAAGATGCTCTGAACAAAGCTGAATCAAATCAGATCAGCAGTGCTCGCCCGTGAAGCCAGCACGAAGAAGGACGTCCTCCATCCAACAGGAGGAATCGCCTTTGCAGAGTGGCTCAGCCCGAGGCCACTTTACATCACATCACCGCTTTCCTTCAGGCGGAAGGAATCCCTCCAATCGAGGAAAGATGCTTTCTTAGCCAGCAAGAAATAGCTTTTGGCAGGAAAGATGCTTTCTTGGCAGCGAAGGAACTACTTTCGGCAGAAAGCAACACAGACCAATGTCACGTCACTCTGACGGATGGCATCTCCACCAGCAGAGGACAAGAAAAGGACGTACGAAGGAATCCACTTTCGGCGGACCAAGGACACTGTGCAATAAAGCACTTTTGTAAAAGCAGTACTGTTCACTGCTTTCTTTTACTGTTGAGTCCTTTTGGTCTTTCTTTTCCTTTTCTTTATGTCGTGTCATTCTTTATTGTATTTGTCTGTCGTCCACGTGAGGAGACAGTCTGACCCCGGACTCCAAAATGAATTGGAATCCAATGTAACCCGCGGTCTATTTAAGGGACTCATCTCTTCACATTGAGGAGGAGGAACCTTAGACAGCCCCTTGAAGTAATAAGAAAATCTCTTTTGCTTCCGTCTCGATCTCCTTGCTCTCCTCTCCTTCCTTTCCCCCGCTTCCGCTCCGAGGGACTCGCGCCCCCTCAAGTTGGTATCAGAGCCAAGCCAGCTCTTGGTTCAGGGAGGAGACTACCGCACGCCGGTAGGCCGGCAGGAATAGGGCTTAGCCTAATGATAGGCTAAGAGGCGTCTGGCTTGGGAGTGCTAAGGCAGAAGAAGAAAAAAGAGTAGCCAAAGAGGAAGGTGGAGATGTAGCAGAAGAAGAAGAAAGAGAAGGAGAACGAGAAGAAGAAGTAGAAAGAGAAGAAGAAGAAGTAGCAGCAGAACAAGAAGAAGGAGAAGGAGGAGAGGAAGAAGTTGGAGAAGAAGAAGAAGGTGAAGAAGGAGTAGTTGAAGAAGAAGAAGAGGAAGGAGAAGAATAAGAAGAAGGAGAAGAAGAAGAAGAAGGAGAAGAATAAGAAGAGGAAGGAGAGGTAGAAGTTGAAGGAGAAGAAGAAGGAGGATGAGGAAGAGAAGAAGAAGAAGAAAAAGAGGAAGTACAAGAAGATGTAGTAGGGAGGAGGAGAAGAAGAAGAAAAAGGATAATGGGAAGAGGAAGAACAAGAACAAGAAGAAGAGGAAGAGGAAGAAGAAGAAGAAGAAGGAGAAGGAGGAGGAGGAGGAGGAGGAGGAGGAGAAGAGGAAGAAGAAGAAGACTAAGGAGAAGAAGAAGGAGGAGGAGGAGTTAGGTGGAGTAGAAGAAGAAGAATAAGATGAGGAAGTAGAAGGAGGAGAAAGTGGAGGGGGAGAAGATACCTTCACCACCACCTTCTTCTCCTTCTCCATCTTCTCCTTCTTCTTCTTCTTCCCTTTCTCCTTCTCCTCCTCCTTCTCCTTCTCCTCCTTCTTCTTCTTCTCCTTCATGTTCTTCTCCTTCTCCTTCAAATTTCTGGATGATTTTGGTTTGCTGTTGTTTGTCTTCCCTCCCATTTATTTTCCTTGGCATCAATTTTTTGGCTTTTAAGTGTTGGAAGCCCTCCCATTTTTATGAACCCACTCTAGGGTTGATAACGAACCAATCATGGTACTGCTGTTTGTACATTGTTATCCCCAGCAACGCACGTAAAAGAAGCCTCACTCCAAATCTTCACCGCTGACAACTATGCCTAACATCTGAATGAAATAAATAAAAGAGGAAATAATTTTATTGGCAGAAATGGATCATAACCAAAAAGGTAATGGTGTTATTTCATTCACCACATCAGAATTATCTTTTCCCAAGGTACAAAATTTTGGACTTAGATAATTCTAATGTTCATTTATTTAGGTTAACACGGCAAAACTGCGAATGTTAAACAGTTACTGCTTGAAACCATAACAGGGATAATGATTAATAATGAAAAAATAACAGTAATATTTGCTCAAATCACTGTTCACTGAATAAAAAACTGTCCCGGGCCAAAACAAAATTTGAATTAAAAAATCATTTTATTTAATAAAAACGGTGCAAATATTAAATAATAGTCATTATTCCCCTATATAATGACCACCAGAAAGAAATACTAATTAAACGACAATCAACTTTTCCAATTCCTGGTAACACAACGTAACGGCCCACCCTGGAACCTTTGTAACAGCTGTTATTATATGGTAACAGCCACCTCTTCAAATAAGCAATTACAGAGATTCGTTAACGTGACTATTCCATACCACTGGCATAAATGATATTGCAGTTAAAATACCTAACAAGCGATGGCATCGAAAATCCAAGATGAGGCCTCAACTGGCATTCTTCCAGGTTCTACCCTATGGACTGACTAATATGAGAACTGGCCATCTTGACACCTTGACAGAGTAGAGGAAAACACTTGAGATCCAAAGTAATTAGAAAACCACGACTGTTTAAAGATGAAAGCAATGCGACAAAATATTCTAGGCTCCCGGGATCTGCAAATTACTTCCACTGGTTGACCACCTTCCTCACTTTGCCAAATCATCATGTAGCTTCATTACAATTAAATTAATGCTTGTGCACCCTTCGGGAACAAAGTGACAATCAATTACCAAACAAAATGATAATCAACAGCTGATTATTTTTCTATCCAGTTGATAAATTTACTAAAAATCAAGTTACACTGCCGCATCATCCGTGGCTCAAATATGAGGGCTTGTTGTGCACAAGGTTAAAGGAAACGAAGGGATATGCCAAACTAGCATAAATCAAGTTTTGGTTTCAAAGTGAGTAAAATAATGCTTCCGCCAATAAATGCTTTAAACTTTCCTAATTTGGTTTCTCTAAAAATATGTTTCGCTTTCACATTAATTAATAAGACTTTAACCGACATGCATGCCCTTCCCTTGAATCATAATTGTTCTTAAATGGGTCATGTGTAGGTGACTTAACGCGTTATAAACACTTTTCTAATGATCTTAATAATGTGAATATTTTTCCCCTCTATAATGTTAATAATTCTTCCTGGATTCTGCAGTGGCACAAACCTCGTGCACTAGGAACCCCTTCTTTTTTAGCTTCCCTATTTTGTTTATACAAACTTCTAAAAAATTAGTTTCACACATGAATGAAATGGAATGTATGATAATTACAACATCAAATGAGGTATCATGGGGAACTAGGATTTGGGCTTACTTTGCAAATTTCAGCATCAAAACCACAATCCAAGAGGATCAGCATCCATGCTCGCTGTTGTTCTGAAAGCCGATCTCTTGGGCCTTTCACTTCCACAAGCTTTGCTTGACCCCTGCCCATATCTCCATGAAAGCGCCAGAGCAACAGGTCTGGCATGCCACTAGACCAACTCCTGTAGTCTAGTGAGAGATGACGGAAGAGAGCAGCCAGACGGCGGCCTCCAATGCATGAGACAGCAGCTCGTAGGTCAGATAGAGAATGTCTCTCCCACTTGACACCACGGCAAGCTGTCCCAAAATGCAAGCCCCATGAAGTTATCAGGATCTCGTCAGCCATACCATCATGTATCTTTTGTAAGTGAGATTCTATAAGACTCTTTCTTGCCACATAAAAGTCATCCGTATCAAGGTCTAGTGGAGCTGTCTGCAAAAGTATAAAACTACGATAGAACCATCACTGCAATTAAATTGGTGAAAGAACTGGGTTCTTTTACTACATGTAAGTGAGGACAAAATCAGTTAATTATTATTTGATAACGTTTAATGGCATCTAAGAATGAACCTTACGTTACCAGTGTGCAGTTCATACATATAGAAACTAGAGAATGGTCTAAGGAAGTTCCAATTATTTGGTCATCTGAAAAGTCTCACATGCTTCTGTCACATAAAAAGTAAGATAATGATAACTTCAGAAGGGCTAATCATATAGCAGTTTAATAGAACAAGACACAAGGACTATCACCGCTTGATACTAACAGCTCTTGGCTTACAAGATCTAGTCATTTGTTAATTACTAGAATTAAACTCCTTAGTAGTTCTGCGAGTTTAACTGGTCTTGAAACTTGTCTGATTAAACCATCAAACACAAAACAAAGAAACCAAGTCTGGAGGCAACTATGAAAGTTCTGTTGAGAAAAGAAACTAAATAGAATAGAGCTGATGTACTGTGCTATGGGCAAATGGATAAGTTCTAATGGTGTCAGAAGTATGCAAGCAGATATACCACAGCTTATACCACAATGCTTTGCTGAAGTATATACAATCAATTTCACAAGCTTTAAATGCATAAGAATCTATTTGACATGAACGTGAAACCTTAAGAGGTATACCTGAAATCTGGACCGGAAAACATCAGGGATGTTGGAGAAAATAACATCCCACATGAGAATGCCAAAGAAAGTCATCCAAATGCCACTTTCAGAATGGACACCCAGCCACCCACCTTCACCAGCATAATATTGCAGGGCTAGCTGCTCTACTCCACACAGCTCACCATCATAACCATAGAATAAATTTTTTGTTCCTGTTTCACATACCAAAGGTCTTCCCCGAATGTAGACCTAAACCAACAAAATGTTAAAATTTCAAAATGATGATAACATTTTCTTTTGGGATACTATTTCCATCTGACTGGCATGCAAGAACTATCTACAAGTACAACCATAAAGGTGAAACAAGAAACCCACTTCTTTGATCTTCTGCTTAACATAATCAGCATAACTAGGCATCTTCCAGCGCCGTGGTGGTTTGCCTAAGCGCAGTACCCGTCTTTGCAGTGCCACTTTTGAACCAGCACGAACCCAGGAATCCAGTATCCCTTCTTCAGCAACTGAAAGACTTTCATTAAGACGACCAATATGTTCCAGATCAACAGAAAGCCTCAAGGTCCAATAACCCCTTCTACTGTCACAAGTAATTCTGTTCAATAAACCCTTCAAAAGTCGTATTGCATCTTCATACCTAAAAAAAGCAACCAAAATCATACATCAACAACCACCATTGTCTGCTGCACCCTCCCAAACAACAGACAAGCTGGAGGAGACACTTTAGCTTAAATTGAACAAAACCAGCCAGATACTACTTGTTGTATTACTTCCTTTTGTATAAAATTGAATTTATATTGATACTGAGAATAAATAATGTGACAAATTCAAGTGAAAAGCAAATTTCAAAATGAAAATCATCTGAGTACATCAGTGTGCTCATATGATGTGGGGTTGTTAGGAATTCCTTTAGAGATTCCAAGGACGATTCTCAGTTATAAAGATTTATGAAATAAGACAAGGGTCTTCTGTTTATATACAACTCCTCAGCTCACAATCGAACATCGCCTACTCCCCTCCCTTTTGTGGACACTTTCCAAGCCCAGAAGAATGTTGGGGGAGTTTGGATTGCCTGAGCTCAAGTTCTGTGACCAATATGGTAAGTTTACCTGTCTACCAGACGGTCTTCTGGGTTTCATGGCAGGTCCTTCCCTTGTCCAAATTTGTTTAAGCCAAAAATGCCACACCAACTAGGGTGTTAAAATCGCGCTGAGAGTTGGTCACAGAACATTCTCAAGATTTTGGTGGATCATATTGCACTTCACAAGGCCAAAGCCAATATAGATGGCATAGAGCTTGTTACTTGATATGAAGTTTGAACAATATATGAAAGGACATATCTTTTTCCTGGTTGTGAAGCAAGTTTGGATCCAGAATTTAGCAAGGTAACATTGTACATTGTACAAATTGGATAGACCTACAGTGTTGTGCAATTATTGTCCTTTTCCTAGATAATTTTTCTTATTTTAATAATGGAAACCATGGAAATGACATGTATTCCACATAATGAAAAAATGCAAAGGTCTCATAGACACCAACATGTATCATCTTACAAGTCAAATATGTTTTCATGCAACTATCACTACTTTTGGAAATAATTGCCTATCTTCAAAGTGAAATAAGTTTAATTTCAAGCATATTCATCCATCCACCATGATGGCAAACAAGGTGCACTAAACCAACCCAAATCGGAATGGTATCGGTTCGGTTCAGGGGTCCACCATGATCCCAAGGCTCAATGCCCGAGATAAGATGTTAAGAAAATGTTACCATGGTGCCCGGCCTAGTCAAAGAGTAGTAGAGCCTGTCAGGGTGGGAAGCCTAACCCAACTACCCAACAAAGCCATGCAGGCATGGGTAGCCAGGAAAAGAAAGTAGTTTCTTAGAGTAGCAAAAAGGAAATGAAAGAAAACCGTAGATCCTCTGAAGAGAGTTGATAAGGAGCATGTTCACTCAAATTCTGAGATAACTAAGATAACTGAGCACTTGGACGACCGGTTGCCCACATCATCTCACGATACGAGTGATGATGATAATGATAGTTTGAGCAATGATGCATCTAATAGCCATGGAGGCAGTCATCGACATGGCAGGGTGAATCAAACTCAACCATCCGATCCTAATTAATTCATCGGTGAGTCGTAGTTCACTCATGTCATGCAAGATACAAATCACAATACATGACCTAGAGCCCGCGAGGATATGATAGCAAACAGAAAACTGGCTCCTCAATTGAAGATGATATAGCATGCAGACAGTCCCTGGACATATTTGAATCCTCATTATAGATTGGATCTTATTCTGCACAACTAAGGCATGACCAATATGGACATCCTACATCAAGGAACATAACTAAAATATGACCAGTATGAAAATCATACATCTAAAACATCGTATTTGAGTAGCGACTACCCTCCACAACTTCAGTCATATTATGGGTCATTTTGCTACCACGATCTTCTCGTCGGTGGAATGGCCAGCATAGAATTAGATAAGATTAGTATCGAAGTGGCTATCTAGAAGGCTCTGATTATAAAATGCAAGGGTGGGCATGGTATTTAGGTTGGAGTTAGATCCAAGGCCCCCATTACAAACAAAATCCCAATGTCTACGAGCAGTATAGACATTACACGAGGAGCTAAATGTCAATGTTCAAATCAATTTGAAATATGTAATTTCAAGATCAAAACATGCATTATCTATGTTAATTATTGAAATTGCATCCATTGAGCAATCATACGGTCTCTCGAGACCAATATGACATAATATCTTTCAAATCATAATTTAAACATCCATAAACCTTAAAATATTCTCAAAACCAAAGTATTAAAAAAATCCAATATGGTTGTACCGAATAGGCATTCATTACCATATCGAGTATTGGTATGATATGACTCGGTATCGTACCATAACTAAGCAGTAAAGTAACCGGCATCGAAGTGACAAACCTTGATGGCAAATCCTATTCTCAATTGCATGCCATTTGTAACTTATAATTAGCAAATATAACAAAGAATCTGATCTAGAAGAGGATTCATTTAGTACATCTTCTCTTTTAGAATTGTAGACGTAAGGGAAGCAAATTATACATCCAATTGAAGAAAAGGCATGGATGTTTCAGCCACCATCATTCCCTTGCATATTTGGTTAAAGAGTTTCTCGCATATTTAGATAATGCAGCCAAAATTTTGATCAACTACTATTTGGTATCAAATTTCTCACTAGTGGCAACTCAAGAGTTAAGGTAGCATCAGTTAAAATACAGCAAAAATAACTCTTTAGTGAATTTAAAATCCATCCTCCTGTGTAACTTTGGTATGCACTCCTATTATTCCCTCTTAACTTCTCTGTCTTGTTGTATATCCTTTCTCTCATCCTCTTTACTAAGCAGGTTAGCTCCCTTCCACATGCACATGCAGACACAAACAGAGAGAGAGAGAAAGAGAGAGAGAGAATCTAATGAACTTGGTTGAAAGGAAACCAAGAACTTCTTTAGTTTAAATGTCATGTCTTCAAAAAGTTACAGTTTCAGTTATTTTCTTTTATATTTTTGGCATAATATTTATTAAAACCTGTAATTTTATAAGTAATTACAGCGATAATCATAGCTCCAAAGACTCTTCGAACTCACTAATCAGCGATTAATTTAATGATCTATCTTTATTTTTTGGTAGAAATGATGATCGAATGCTTTAAAGTATGGAAATTCCTCACATTCTAATATATAGCAGTACATATTGAACTAAAAATTGACAGAATGAATATCTTAGTTTGCTTTACATATGGACGACTTGATACATCCCATCCTATTGTCATAATAATTTTTTCTTATAAAAATTGTCTATGGTGATATATATTATCAGCAAGCCTTATTGGAACAAGTTGGAGTTGGATTTATGACTTTTTCATTCTTTTCTCTTGGAGTTTTGCACTCATTACTTCATTTTAAGTAAGTACTACATCCATTACTACTTTACCATCATTTATTGGTGAAATCCTCTTCTCCACATCCTCCATAGCCATCTTATTTTAGGTGCAAGCAACTGTGTAGTACAAGACCATACTCTAATAGACCAACAATTTCTTCAAACATTGAACTCAAGTTCCTCAATTTGCTCAGGTGCTTTTGATAGTGCGCAGACAGCAAGCTAACATTTTGAACATGATCAATTGAAATTGCTTCTCAAGCAAAGGTGGAAGCTCTTCAAGAATAAGATCTTCAAAAATCTTGCATGAGTGTCTATTATCTTCTCCAAAATAGGAAGTGGCTCAACCTCATCCAAGTCATGACAAGTATATTAGATTTGATGTCAAAATGGATTGTGTTTTAGAACACGTCAGGTTGAAGATTTTATCATAAGAATCATATCATATCCAAGTAAAACATAGTTACAGACTTATAAATTAATTTTGCTTTTCTCCAAGAAATTGCAAAGTGATCTGAGACAATACAAAGCCGAACAGCTCCATTTTATCGAAGAAAAAATAACATACATCATTAATATGCAAACTATAATTAACAGTTTGATGTATGATACACATAAGAACAGATAGCCAAATCATTTGGTGCCTAGCTGTGCCTATCTTCATAGCTAGGTGATGCACAACCTTATAATAGATCATACAGGATTGAGAAGTTGAATGATTTCAATCATGCTACTAGGATGGGAATGTCATTTCAATTGTGCAGATAATTTCGATCATTATTATCAGGGCTCATCTCGTAGCTTGATCAAGGCATGTGTGGATAATCCGTGACTAGTTTCGAAGTCAAAAAGGATTGCATTTTAGAACATGTGGTTGAGGATTGAACCATGAGACATTATATTAGATCTGAGTAAAATATGGCTATAGACTGGATGTATTCTTATCCACAAAATTGTAAAATTAGTTTGGACATAGTTCAAAGTGGAATGACTCCAATGAATAGACATTACAATCACATATATTATCAACCTACAAACTATAATTGACAACTGGAAACTTCTACTTGGACTATGGGCATATGATACTTGTAAGGATAAAGAGCCTAATTGGTTGGTTTCTAGTTTCGCAACTAGGTGAATCCCGAGCTTTTGCTCGATCTAACATCTAATAGAAATTGAACAATTTTGAACATGCTTCTATGACAGGAATGTCCATTCAATTGTGCAGACGATTGGATCATTATTAATGGGGTTCATCTCTTGTTAAGACAAGCATTGGTAATCGAGGATTAGTTAAGTTATAATGAATGGATTAGATCACATCACATTGAGGATTGTACCACGAGATATTATATGAAATTGGAGTAAAATATGGTTACAAATTGGTTGTGCTCTTGTAAGGAGATCTCACAGTGACTTGACAGATAATATGGAGAGGAATGACTCCCTTGTATCAAACTTATAGCCATGTTCATTGGGTGTACAAACTATAATTGACTGTAGGAAAATTATATTAGGACTATGAGTATATGGCACATGTAGGGATAAAGAGCCTCATTGGTTGGTGCCTAGCTTCATAACTAGGTGAAGCCCAAGCTTATGATCGAATACATCAAATGGAAACTAAATGATTTTGATCATGCTTCTAGGATGGAAATGTTGCTTCGAATGTGCAGATGATTCGGATCATTATTTTCAGAGAGCGTCTCTTATTAGATTCAAAATCAAAATGGATGGTTTTTTAGATCATGTTTGGCTGAGGATTGGAAAATGAGACATTGTATTAGACCAGATTTTTCACACATTTTTCACATGGAGTGTTGGAAGTTTGACTGAAAAAAGTAGAGAACTAGCGGATATAATGATATGCTGGACAATCAACATTGCTTGTGTATAGGAAACTAAATGAAAAGGTATTAAATCCTAGGATATTGCTGATGGTTATAAATAACATTGGATATCTAAGTAAGGAAAATAATACAATGGAGTTGGAATAGCAGTGGACGGAAATAAGAGATAAACTTGCATATGTTAAAAAAGATAAATGATAGATTAGTAGCTATTTAATTAGTTTTAGATGAAGAAATTACTAATCTACATTGTGCTTATGCACCACAAGTATGCTTAGAAATGGATTAAGAACAATTATGGGAGGAAATGGATGGATTTTGCAAAGTATTCCTAGAACATAAAAAATAATTATAAGTAGCAACCTAAACGGGCCTGTATGGAAGAGCAGTATAGGATGCGAGGATGCATGGTGGATTCAACTTTGGGAATAGGAATATAATGGAGGATCAATTCTTGAGTTTGCAATAGCTTATAATCTAGCAATTACAAACACATTTTAAGACGAAAGATGAATATTAATAATCTCTATGAGTGGATCACATTTGTCCCAAATAAATTATTTTTTTTCAAGAGGAGAAAGATCAACCTCTAAAGAGTAAGGTGATACCAAGAGAGAGCTTAATCACTAGGGCCAGAACTCGGCTATAAAATTTTTCCAGAGATAGTCTCTCTATTGCCTGAGCCTGACCTGGAAATACATTTTAAGCTTCGGCCGAACCTAGGCCTATAAAATTTTTTCAAGCTCCAGGCCGAGTTTAACCTAAGCTCAAACCCGAGCTGGCCTCAAAGCTTAATCAGGCTGGCACAAATCTAAGCCCACCTCTCTTTGGCACAAAATGAAGGATAGAGAACAGGGGAGAGAGAGCAAGAGTCAACAAAGAGTGAGAAAGATGAAACTAGAGATTGGGAGGGACAGAGATAAAGGAGGGGCGAGAGAATAGGGAGAGGAAAGATTGAGAGATCGGAGAGAGATACAGGAGCCGCCGATAAGTAGGGAGGGAGAGAGGAGAGGTGAATAGTCAGATTGGAAGTGCGCTCGGGTTTCAGGCTAGATCCAGGTGACGTCCGAGCCATGATGAGGCTAGACCCAAACCTAGCCCAAAATCTATTCATGCTTGAATTTTAGACCTACGGATGACATGTTTCTCAAATCAGGCTCAAAGCTGTATGAAAAACTAGTTCCACCCAAGGGGCCTTGGGCTGATCCAAGCCTATGCTCAGACTCGTAATGCATACTAGACTTGATGTATGTAATAAGCGCAAGTAGAAAAGAAATTAATAAATATCAAAAATAATATGATGGAATTTAAAAGGAAAAATGTTATATCTTTTAGCAGTCAGCTATTAAAGGAGGGATATTACAACCTAAGGAGTAAGGACTAAACCAAATAAAATATGGGATCAAATGACACACTGTACTAAGAGGCCAGTAAAGATGTTCTAGGAGAGTAAAAGGGAAAGAGATAAATCTAACAGATTTAATGAGATACAGGAGGCAATTAAGATAAAACATATTTGCTTTAAACAATGGCCAGGAATAAATCGTGTTAAGGACTTTGTAAGATGCAAGGAGGCTATGTAAGGTGCAAAAAGCCTCATAAACCTAAATATATAGCATATAAAAATTTATATAAGAAATTGGGTTTAAAAGGAGATAATGAGAGTTGCAACATAGATATAGTTAAAGAGAGGGTATCTAAAGATATTGATCAAGTTAGATGAATTAAGACAAAGGATTGCAGATATTGGTGAACGATGGGAAAATCAAAGAAAACTAGATATAATATTCTGAAAATTGTAAAATAAGGATGTACAAAGAAATCTTTGTCAAGGACATGCACTTAAGGAGGAGTCAAAGTTCTACTCGTACAACCATAAAAAAAATAAAGTGGAGGATACTGGAGGTTTGTCTTTAACATACTTCCAAAAAGCTTGCATAACTTGTATGCTAGTTTTGACATATTGGACACTTTTAGTGTAGTGCCATAGTGATGGAAGACCAAATTGGAATGGCCTACACTACATGAGCAGACCTGATTAAAAGGTTCGATAAGGAATATCATAAAACAAAGATAAAATTTTGCTGATTGAAATATGATGGCGAATTAAATAGTATTGGCAGTAAATAATAAATAATAAGATCAATATTGAAAATAGTATCAATGGAGAAAGAGAATAGAATTAACAGAGAGAGATAAAAAGATATAAAAAAAAGAAAGATGAGACAAAAGGCAGTCGAACCAAGCACCCAAAAAAAAAAGATTCTCCAATCATCACTTCTAGGCACTCGAAATGTAGGCCACGTAGAAGGCCAATCAATGAACTATCCTTTCCTGGTTTCAGTCCAATTAAGACTCAATTACATTATCAAACAAAATCTAATAAAATCCCCTTAACCAACTAAGTAACGCTTAATAGGACTCCTAAATATGCCAGGCACTATAGCAATCACTATTCAACATACAATGATGCGTGAAACAGTAGCTGAGCCCTTAATAACTTTAAAACTAACATAAACACACCACATTAAAATAAGAATCAAGAGATCATAAATCTGAGGATGTTGAATGAAATTTCATTTGTCTTGCTTCACAACATTCCTTGCAGTAGGATAGGTACCTAAAATACCTCGCTTGCTGCCCCAACTCATGATCTCAATCCTTCATTGGCTTGAACAGTGATTTGAGCACCCTTAACGGGGATTTTTGTAGTGATTGCACCCTCCCTTGGGCCTTAGCAGCTGATCTTCACTGATTGCTGCATCAATTCCCCCTCACCCACGAAAATTTGACCCCGTCAAGTTGGGAAAGGGACCTGACAAGCCATCTCCACCAGACATGTTACGGAAGGAATGTCCCATACAAGGTTTAGATATTGTTAGTTCGCTCTTGAACTGATCCATACTATTTTGATAGGATAACTGGATTTGTATGTAATCGATGGATGCAGGACATTTGTTCTCTCTTGAACTGGTCCATACCAACTATACCATTTGTGTACTAGTAGTTAAGGCACACCAGCATGGTCAACACAGACTGACACATACTTGTAGTTTTTGTTCTTGTTAATATAGACCATTTTGGTCCATCCCAACCATACCAGTACTATCCTATTCCATTCCAAAAAAGTATGAGGCACAGTACCAGTTTTTAAGTTCTGGTCTCGGGCATGTACTTTAACTTCACTGGTCAAAGATCTTTGGCCGGTACATTTGTCATTGTAAGGCCTCCATTCTGGAAGGTGTATGTGTTTGTAAAGCCATCACTTTATACCTTCTAATCAAAAAGCCATATCTACCCGAGAAGTATGTGACACACTTTAACTAGCAGTGCATCACACTGCTTTGTGTCCACAAGCCCAGCAACTCAATGTGAGCAAACATGTCTCATGGACATTGAGGTTCATGTTCTTCACCTATGCTACCTAGTAAGGACTGGGTGGCGGCTCAGTTTGCAACTTCAACTTATGGATTAGCATCTTTAGAGATAGCATTTGTGCAGCTCCTAAAATAAATCACCATGGCACATAACTGCCCATTGCGAAATATTACTTCATGTCTAATCTTCTTGATCATCTTATTGATGTGTAGTCGAAAGAGCTCAGCGAATGATGCAATGATGTACTTCATCTTCATCACTGATACTCTTTTCTAAATCACTTTGTTCAAAATGAAGGTAGACAACCTCTTTGACCTTCTGTTTAGGACTGGCATCAGCAATGAGATTGGCTTTATCAGCAAATGTCACTAGTCGCTTGAAGCATTATGCGAAGTGGCCAAATCCTTTGCATGTCAAGCAACGGATTTCAACACTAGATTTAAAATTTGCATCCTGCTCAATATATATGCTGGCTTTTTGCTAGCTAAGGAGGTTGTTGTTGTCTTTGATTGGCTCTAGTATTGGATGTTCAAATATAAAATTATTGGATTTGGAAGAAGCAATATCCGCCGAACCGGTACCGGGACCCATACCGGTCGACGTCCGGTACGGTTCAGTACCGGACCGAACCGGTGGGCATGTTGGTCGGTGTCGGCATGCCCTATTTTTTTTGGGGTGGAGTTCTCAAAAAAATTTAATTGGTGAACTTTTTCAATGAATTTAAATCTAATTTGATGTTTTTTATGTTTTCTTAATGTTTCTTTAATATTTTTTTATGTTTCTATGATCCCAATTTAACCTAGATGATGCATCTTATTGCTTTAAAATGATACAAATCATAAAATAAACATAAAATATCCTCAAATCAAATAGTGACGTGAAAATTAGAATATAATACAATTAATTACATACATTTAAAGTCCAACATACATACCGATATCTAAAATCGGATCGAGTGATGATATCTCTCGTAGATATCCGGATAATCAACATAGTCAGGAGGCACATCAGCTCACCACTCTAACCAAGCGGCGTTGTAGTCTTATACGTTCATTCCATAAGAAATACGTGCCGGATTATAAGCACTCTTGGATCTCTCGTTGAAGCTATAGCTTAAAAGGTATCTTCTGGCTGATAATATGGCTGTGGAGGGGCCCATCCAAATATGCCGGTAAGCGGTAGCAAAATCTGATCTATAAGATGCTCTGGGCTACGTATGGTATTAGCCACCGAAAGATGCCTCAGACGCACCATATCTATATCCGTATCCGTATGGGTCATAGGTTGTCAGTGGCTACGGATGATAGGATCCAGTATACGACTCAAAACCTGATACGTCTATGAATCCTACTCTATGTACGAGGCCATCTGCAGCTGCATCATGTCCTCCTGAATGATCTCGAAGAGCCCATCTCCTATATGCAATCGTATGCTCGCGGGCTCTACCAGATCGTGCGTCGAGGTTCCAATCCTGTGTAGTATGCGTAAACTGAGACTCACCAGTGAATCGAAGAACATCTTGCAACTGTCTCATAAACAGTGGTCTTCTATCCTCCACTTCCTTTTCTCTGGTCGGCAGATCTATGACCACTAGAACTGTCATCGCTGCTGCACTTGATCTCTAAATCGGAGTGTACTGACTCCACACTCCCCATTAGAGTTGCAAATGCCTTTTGTTTTTCAATTTTGATATGCTGTGCGGCTGCTTTCTTATCCTTCGTGCCCCTCTTTGCCTAGCTACGTTGAAAGAATATATGTCGCCCTCCTAACCAAATCGATCAGATAGTGTAATAGCCTCGTCTAAGCATCTCTCGATCACATCTCTGAGAAGATGTCTCGAACAAGGAGTCATGTAGTGACTGGCTCCCTATAGCTCTGACTGATCAGCTGAGAGAATGCGTAGAATATTGCACTCAGCCCATTACCCTGCATCGACCCTAGCCTCACTGGCTAAGAAACTAGCCGGTCGTGGAGGCAATCCTCGTTCATCAAGCTCCAGCTCCTATTACTGGCCCACAAGCCATTCGATCATAGGATCATCCTCATCATCAAAGAAAGCACTATGGACGGAATCTGTATATTTGAGCTCTACTTCCTTCTGATGCACTTCAGCCTCAATCCCAAATTGTAGAGAATATATACAAGGTCGTGGAGGCACTTCTGTGTCAAACGGTTTCTTTGCTTGCTGTGGATGAGGGCGAAGGTGGACTAATTGCGCTTACAGCCACTCGAGGAGACCGTCTAGGAGAGAATGCAGATAGCTAGCCGCTTAAGATTTCTCACGGACAGCCCAAAATGAATCCACCATTTAGCTGCAAAATATTGAAGAAAATTACATATAAGATAATACCATATTAGTAACCATCTAATGCTAGGTAAATGTTCTCCTAATGTGTAACATATACGGATTCATACTTTTCTTACTTACGCTAGCTGCCGATACACTAAAGCTGTTGCTTTCCTCTCTAAATATTTTAGTTTGTGAAAAGAACCACCTTGTATTATGTTAATAATAGAAGATATCAGTTAACTTACATATATTACTTAAATTAACTTACCTCTTCCAGACATAAGGTCGCAACTTCTGGATCTAGGTCCATCTTGAAAATCACATTACAGAGAGCGGCCAGAAGTTTGTCATCCATATCGATTCCAAATACAATGTACTGGAACAGAGAGTTCGGATAGTATGTTGTACATAGAGTTGGTTATTGTCTTAGTAAAATTAAACAAGTATAGGAGCAGTCTAATTTTTAATATTCATGCTTACTAGATACAAATCCCTACCCATCTGGTAGTCCCACCACCGCTCAATAATGTCGATGTACTCCTAGACATGCGTCGGATCTGCCTCAATGATCTAGGTCTTTGCCCTCTTCATTATGTGATACAGGAAGCCCATTTAAGATACCTCTTGTTGTCTACGGCCCGAAGCACTTCATACAATGGTCTGATAGTCTTCACTATCGCAGTGCCCCGCTACTAAAATATCTGCCTCGTCACCAAGTCCTCGACACTGCTCCCTTCAATGTCGGCCCTCACATATCTACTTTTCTGCCACTCAAGACTGACAAACATCTGACGTAGAGTTGCTTTTCTCTCAGAAAGACTATCAAGTACAACATAGTTGATAGCAAACCGTATAACTCCTGATCTCAAGACCTCTCACCCTACATACCTCCTCATCAATGAAAAGACCCACATACGGTTATAAATATACCCGTTGATGGTTTGGGTTGCCTTCAGTGTTTGCCGCACCCTACAAATTTTTGTAATGTTCATCAACATGAGGTCGATACAATGTGCAGCTAATAGGATCCAAAAAATGTGGCTGCCGCTCCATCAAGATCTCTCCGGCAGCCTTATATTGGGGTCCATTATCAGTGATGACCCGCACGACATTCTCCGCTCTTACCTGATCAATCACCTCCTCCATCATTTTAAGAAAGTACATGGCGTCTGTCACAACCCCCATTATGCGGGCAGCCGCGACGGTCCTAGGGTGCGGGTAGGCATAAAGCCACCAACCACCACGTAAAACCTTAAACCTTCGAAACATTTTGGCATGATATATGCACAAAATAAGCACTTTTGATCTACGTTAACCTGTCAGGATATATCAAAACATATAACCACTCTACCTGTCAGAGCAGCAATTACATAACCTGTCACATAATAAACCTGGACAATATATAGCAATACATTATCACAGGCACACAACTGATCTGTATAAAACCTGGTTCCCAATCCATCCATGGCTAACCCATATCCACAACAGGATCTATGTCTATAACTGTACACTATATACAACTGAAAGGTTTATAATACACCAAAAATATATAAACCTCTATTCTACATTATACTATGGAGCAGCCAGCTAGCAGGCAACCTCTAGTCCTGCACCTCTCTATACGGCACCTGCCCTGCAACAAGGATATCAACTGGGGAGTGAGTATATGAATACTCAGTGAGTGGAGTAGAGAGTACTATGCACATAAGACAAGATATAATCATGGCTCGAGGTGAAATCTCAAGAACATATGAGCATTCATCAAAAACAGAATACACATAACTCAACAAAAGAAATATGAAGTAAATCATCACAGTATCACCACAATCACAATCAACTCATCTGGAGCATATATAGAATAATCAAATAAACATGAATAATACATCATGAATATGCTCAACAGATCATAGCACTGAAATGTGTAAATCAGGGTGTCAATATGCGAAGTCATCACTAGACAGCTGTCGGGAGGTGAATCTTACGCCCTAGGCGAACCACAACAACTCCCTACTATCACATGCATATGCAGAATAAGACACCACACTGATCATGTAAATGCTGGCCAGTATCCAGAACAGAAATCCATAAAATCATTTTACATCTGAATGCTAAACGGCACCTCGCGGGGTCTTACTTTGCCCGGCGGCAAGCCATACTGAACCTCGCGGGATCTTACTATGCCCGGCGGCAAGCAGATATAAGTCGCAGGACCGGCCAATCCTACGCCTACGGCCGTGTCCCCCCTAGGAAGGGACTGGGTTGCGTCCACCTAGGGGACAACTATGTGCACATAGGCCGATGTCTAACCCCATCGACTATAGGTGTCCTGTAGATACTGCCAAGCCATGCATAAATGACATAATGCACCTTCCCAATACTCAACTATAAAGGAGTATAATCAAGACTACCACTCACTCGACTACAATCCAATCATAAACTAACATCAGGGTTGGGAGCGAGGAGTCAAGGGAGTGCAATGCAACTCAATATACCACTGAAAGGCTCTACAAGTCTTTGAAATAGAGGAAATGAAATCAATTTACAAAAGAAATCATTTCACAACTCGGAACCAATTTGACTACTCTTTTACTCCTTGTAATTCCTCTCAATATTTCCTCAAATGCATGTACAAAATAATCAAGCATGGAGAAACAAGATTATAAAAAAATCTACTACAATATGAATCAATATGCTCAAGTGGAATCAATTCACACTTGGCGACATTCATGAAAATGAATTAAGAATACTCATGGTGCAAGGTACATAACTCCCGCTCACCTGCCAATCCGGCACGGTCCTGATACACATTCAAAATCTACAGTAGCCAGTGGGGGACTTCTTCTTGTTTCCTAACTTCTTGCCCAACTGTGACAAGCATTAATTATACATTCAGTCTTGTATCAAGGACTTATAATCTGTGTATCAATCATAAGCATAGAAACTTTAATTGACTCAACTTCCCCTTCTCTAAATCTTTTCTTTTCTTTTTCTTTTTCTTTTTTTATTAATTAACTCACCATTTATGTGTATTAGGGACTCCCTTGCATGAGTACAAGGTCCCCCTTAGCCTAATCTAAGCTTAATATCCTATTATGGCATGAAATTCCTTATTTTCCCACCCGGATGAACAGTAACCCGGACCGACAGCCGGTTACTTCATCCCGGGTTTGATCTACTTTCCAAACTCCAAACTCTATGAAATTTATACCTAATATTCTACACTTATAGGGGTTTCCAAAATAGTGACTTGCATCACCATCGGAGGCCGATTGACCCCCGAAACAATTCGCTGAAATCAGGACTTCGACACAGGTTTTCCGCAGTCTCGGAAAACCTTGCCGAAATCCGATTCTCTCTCTTAACCACCTCTAAAACTCCTATCTAACCTCTTTACAGCCTCAATTCCATTAGGGGACTAGGTAGGGATGGGGTACTCACCACTTTTTTCTTTCGTCTTCCCTCCTTCTTCTTTTTCTTCTTCTTCCTTTATTTCCCCTTCTTTTTCTTCTTCTTCACCGCCTGAGACCTCCTCTTCTTTTCTCTGTGTCTCCCTCTCTGTTTAATCCCACCGCCACAGCACCCCAAACCCCCCATTTAAATCACATCAAGCACTATTCACCCTTTGTTTAAAATTACTAAATTCCCATTTTGCCCCTAACACTTCAACATATCTACTGTTATGCCATTAACTTTTGATTCCTTCCAATTTTACCCCTTATATCAATTTTAAGGACTATTCTATCCTTCTTTATATAGAAAAAAAAGAAAATTTTGAGGTTATTACATCCTCCCCCCTTATATAAAATTCGTCCTCGAATTTAAAAGAGTAAATTACCTGATTACTCAAAGAGGTGAGGGTACCTGTTCTTCATATTCTGCTCCGACTCCCAAGTGTACTCATCAACATTGTGCCGGTGCCATTGAACCTTCACCATACATATTTTTTTATTTCTCAGCTTCCTGATCTGAGTATCAAAAATAGCTACAGGAAGTTCTTCATAAGAAAGATCTCCCTCTACTGTAACTTCCTGCACTGGTAGCACATGGGATGGATCCAGCACATATTTCCAGAGCATAGATATATGGAATACTGGATGCACATGGCTGAGGTCTGGAGGCAGTGCTAATCTGTAAGATACATTGCTAACCTTGTCTAGTATCTCAAAGGGTCCAATGTATCGGGGACTAAGTTTGCCCCTCTTTCCAAACCTCATTACTCCTTTCATAGGAGAGATCTTTAAGAAAACATGATCCCCCGTGCCAAACTGCACATCTCTCCTTCTGACATTTGCGTAGCTCTTCTGCCTACTAAACACTGTCCTCAACCTTTCCTGTATCACTGACACCTTTTCTGATGTCTCTCTAATCAAATCTGGCCCTTCTAGGTGCTTCTCTCCAATCTCAGACCAGCACAAGGGAGATCTACATTTTCTCCCATAAAGCGCCTCATAAGGTGCCATACCAATAGTGGAGTGATAGCTATTATTATATGCAAACTCCACTAAAGGTAAGTACTTGTCCCAGCTACCTCTGAAATCCAGTACACACATTCTGAGCATATCCTCGAGGGTTTGAATGGTCCTCTCTGATTGCCCATCTGTCTGAGGGTGAAATGCTGTACTGAAATCAAGCTGAGTTCCTAATGCCTCATGGAGTTTCTGCCAAAACCTAGAGGTAAACTGTGAACCTCTATCTGATATAATAGAAACTGGTACCCCATGTAAAGACACTATCTTATCCACATATATCTCGGCATACTGAGCTACTGAATATGTGGTTTTCACCGGTAAGAAATGGGCTGATTTTGTCAATCTATCTACAATCACCCAGATGGAATCATATTCTTTCTGTGTTCTGGGCAGCCCAACCACAAAATCCATAGTTATCCTTTCCCATTTCCACTCGGGCAAAGGTAACTCTTGCAACAATCCTATTGGCTTCTGATGTTCAAATTTCACCTGTTGACAAGTCAAACAAGAAGCCACATACTTGGCCACATCTCTTTTTAATCCGTTCCACCAATACATGCTTTTGATATCATGATACATCTTGGTGGAACCAGGATGAATGCTATAGGGAGTGTTGTGTGCTTCATGCATAATCTTCTGTCTCAGATCTCCCACATTCGGCACATAGCCTACTGCCACACCTCAACATCCCATCTACAATCTGAAACCTTTTTGACTGTCCTGACTGCACTTCTCCTTTCAGTTTCACAAGGACTGGATCTAAATCCTGTGAAACCTTGATTTCATCTATCAACCTCGATTTCACCTGAAACTGTGCAATCAAAAGACGAACCTCTGATACCTCAAAAGATAGTCCTTGACCAAATAAATCTGCCAGATCTCTGACTCTCTCTCTCTCCTCTGGATGGAGATGTGAGATAAACTG
Organism: Phoenix dactylifera; assembly: GCF_051530095.1. Classification (NCBI taxonomy): domain Eukaryota; kingdom Viridiplantae; phylum Streptophyta; class Magnoliopsida; order Arecales; family Arecaceae; genus Phoenix; species Phoenix dactylifera. The sequence continues at coordinate 30,191,212 of NC_143193.1, read as the reverse complement.
CCCATTGACTTCCGGCTTAATGCATCTGCTACTACATTAGCCTTTCCCAGATGATACAGGATTTGGCAGTCATAATCCTTCAACAGCTCTATCCATCTCCTATGTCTGAGATTCAAATCTCTTTGCTGCTGAATGTACTGGAGGCTTTTGTGATCAGTATATATTTCACATTTCTCACCATATAAATAATGCCTCCATATCTTTAATGCAAATATGACAGCAGCCATTTCCAAGTCATGAGTGGGATAGTTTACCTCATGCTTTCTCAGCTGTCTGGATGCATATGCAATCACCTTGCCATTCTGCATTAACACACATCCCAATCCCACTCTGGAAGCATCACAGTAAACTACAAACCCGCCTGTATCCGTGGGTAGAGTCAAAACTGGAGCTGATGTGAGGCAATCCTTCAGCTTCTGGAAACTCTGTTCACAAGAATCTGTCCAAGTGAACTTAACCTGCTTCCGAGTCAGCTTTGTTAATAGGGTAGCTATTTTTGAAAAGTCCTTTACAAACTTTCTATAGTACCCAGCCAGACCCAGAAAACTCTTGATTTCTGTTACATTTGTAAGTCTCGGCCAATCCATAACAGCCTCAACCTTCTTGGGATCCACCCTAATTCCTTCCTTGCATATTATGTGTCCCAAGAATCCAACTTCCTGTAGCCAGAACTCACATTTAGTAAGTTTGGCATACAGTTCATGTTCTCTCAAGGTTTGTAGTGCAATCCTCAAATGCTCTTCAGGATCAGCCTGACTCTTAGAGTACACGAGGATGTCATCTATAAAGACTATCACAAACCTGTCAAAATAGGGTTTGAAAACCTTATTATTAAGATCCATGAATGCTGCTGGGGCATTTGTTAGCCCAAATGGAAGCACTAGAAACTCATAGTGCCCATACCTCGTTCAGAATGCAGTCTCCAATACATCTTCCCTCCCGATCCTTAGCTGATGATACCCAGACTCCAGATCAATCTTCGAGAAATACTCAGCCCCTTGCAATTGATCAAACAGGTCATCTATCCTGGGGAGTAGGTATCTGTTCTTGATGGTCACTTTATTCAGCTGTCTATAATCTATACACAATCTCAGTGACCCATCCTTCTTCTTTACAAACAGCACCGGGGCACCCCACAGTGATGTACTAGGCCTAACAAATCCCTTGTCTAACAAATCTTGCAACTGCACCTTCAATTCTCTCAACTCTGTGGGTTCCATACGATAGGGAGCAATTGAAAAAGGCTTTGTACCAGGGAGAAGTTCAATACTGAACTCAATTTCTCTATCAGGTGGCAATCCTGGTAATTCCCCTGAAAATACATCTGGATACTCCCTAACAACTGGAATCTGTTGCAGATCCACAGACTCTACCTAGGTGTCCATCACATAAGCTAGATAGCCTTGACACCCCTTTCTCAGTAGCCTCTTTGCTTTCACTGCAGATACTAAATTCACTGGGACCTCACTCCTATCCCCTTGATATGCAAATTCACCCCCATCTAAAGGTCTGAAGATAACACTCTTTTCTTGGCAGTTAATGGTGGCACGATTGTCTGATAACCAATCCATGCCCAATATGACATCAAAGTCTAACACTGCCAACTCAATCAAATCAATTGGGAGTGTTTTACCTTCTATCTCTACCACACAGGTAGGATACGCATACTTCACTTCTATACTATCCCCTACAGGTGTACTAATAGCTAAGGAAATATGCATTAATATCTTATCCTTAGCTAACTTCTTAGCAAAATAAGGAGATATAAAGGAATGGATAGCTCCAGAATCAAACAGTACTCTAGCTTTAATCTTATCAATGAGGAGCATACCTGTCACAGCTGCGTTCGACGCATGTACCTCCTATGGGTTTACTGTGAACACCCTTCCTTGCCCTCTGCCTACTGGAGCTGATGGCTGTGATGGTCCAGCACTGTTGTGATGTTTGTGCCTAACCTCTGCCTCTGCCTACAGACCCTCTGCTACTGGGTCTATCAATCTGCACAGAAGAGTAGGATGCCGAAGGTATAAACTGCTGGGTGGAACCCTGAGGGCATTCTCTGGCAAAATAACCCGGCTGTCCACATCTGTAGCACTCCCTGACCCATTCTGCATCTGGCAGGGTGCTTCTTTCCACATGTGTCACACACTGGCCATGACTGAAACCTTGGTTCAGTCCTGGTCATAGCAACTGGAGGACGAGGTGCTGATGGTAGAAAAGCATCCTGTGACTGACCTCTTCTCCTCTACTTCCTCTTACGTGGGGCAGGTGGAGCTGAGCGTACAGACTGCTCCGTCGGGCCCTCCGGGAGACCTGCTCCCTCTGATCTACCTCTGCTGCTTTGCCCTTTCCCCATACTCATTTTTCTCTGTTCTCTTTCAGCTCTTTCCTCTTTGTTTCTGGTCTCCCACTGTTTTGCTTTATCTACAAGCTTGGACAAAGTGGAGACCTCTACTGCCAACACCGCATTATAAAGCGGAAAAATCAGACCCCGTCTGAATCTTTCTATCCTGGCAGCTTCAGTGGGGATGATGTAAGGAGCATACCTCCCCAATCTAGTGAACTCACGAGCGTGCTCAGCTACGCTCATTCCGAGCATCTGCTTCAGCCTCTCAAACTGAAGAGCCCGATTCTGCCTCTCCGCCGGAGATAGGAACTCATCCATTACTGCTTGCCTGAACTCTTCCCAGGTTGGAGGCTTCCTACTGTACAATCTGTCCTCCATGTGCCTCTGGTACCAATCCCAGGCATCTTCTTTCATAGTGAGCCCTACAAACTCTATGGCCCTTGCATCAGAACAAGGCAATCTCCGAATCATCTTCTCCGTTTCCTCCAGGAATCTCTGAGGATCCTCACCTTCTTCCCCCTTAAACTCCGGGGTTCTGAGCCTCAGAAAGTCTTGTACAGAAATCCCCTCATCATCCAGAGCCCGCCTAGCCATACTTCTCGGCACAGGTGCAGAAGGTGGGATAGATGCCGCTGACGGGGCAGGAGGCTTTCCTCGAGCAATCTGCTCTCTTAAAGCCTGATTCTCCGCCAAAAGTTGTTCTACCAGTGGATCTCTACTTCCTACCTCCCCTTGATCATCAACTCTCCGCCTGTCTGCAGGAGGAGATTTTTCACTTTGGGGCTCGACATGTGCGGAACCCGCATCCAATGCTATATCTGGCTCCATCCTCCTTCCAGGACGAGCAGGTCCTCTCCTTGAAGGTATTCTTTATATGTCTCTAAAAGCGTCAAAAAGAGAGTGCAGTCGTTACACACTGAGCCATAATATATTTTACTGAATTGTAAATGACTCATAAAATAACATACAGAAAAATCCTATGCTCCATAGTATAATCCTATACTTAATCCCGACTCACCCTATTGCTCTGACAGGACTCTTCTTAACCTTTGCTCTGATACCACCTTCTGTCACGACCCCCATTCTGCGGGCAGCCGCGACGGTCCTAGGGTGCGGGTAGGCATAAGGCCACCAGCCACCACGTAGAACCCTACTAACCTAACACAAACATCCTTAAACCTCCGAAACATTTTGGCATGATATATGCACAAAATAAGCACTTTTGATCTACGTTAACCTGTCAGGATATATCAAAACATACAACCACTCTACCTGTCAGAGCAGCACTTTGGTCTCTTTATTTTATATTAGGATTTTACTCTCAATTTTGATGTAAGATCTTTGGAATATTGTTGGATTTTGTAAGACATTGAAGTTTGGATTTTAGTTATTTAAATTTTGGATTTACTTAATTGATTATTTATTCTGTTGTTTGCTTTATGATATCGTGATTGGACGTCTTGAATGCTTGTGGGAAAAGTTTCCTATGAGTATACGACAGTTGCTGCGATCCCAGGTCGCGATCTTGGTTTGGGGGCATAACATTGATATTTAAAGATTCTTATTTGAAAGGCAATAATTTCACTAGATGGATAACAGTAAATAAAATTAGCCATCAAGGATCAAAAAAAAGATAATTTCCCAAGGATATCCATAGTTACAAGTGGCACAATAAGCATAACGCAGTCTTGGCAATCGTGAGTTGGCTACCATGCAGATAACTTGTGTACTAAAGCTCCTTTTGGTTAGCGGCTCAGTCTGATGCTATTAGTTTCTCAATTGGAATTAGGCTACAATCCTAGGTAAGATTAGATGTTCTTTAGAACTTGGGCCTAAGGGCAAATGGATTTGGAGATGATGGACTAACCAATGTATTATGATAATACATGCACAAGAGTATGTCAGCTTGTCTGCGATGCTTTTAAAAATTACATACTTGCATATATTATTCGCATCTGTACAATATGAAAAGAATATGCATCTTGAAACAAGACAAACAAGCATATTAGAAAAAAAAGCACAGAGACATCCAAGACTAATTCACAATTTCCATCCAAATCTCAAATCAAAATGCCTTGGTTTATATGTGCTTTTTTAGAATTTACCAACCTATTGGATCATCTAAAATCAAACTAATATTGTAATGGTCCAAGTCTAGATTGTGTTGGATTGGAGTGTTCTGTTTCATTTTTCCTATCGAAATTTTTTATCTCATTACTATTTAATAAAACTCTTGCTGCTTAACCCATACACAGATGTTCATGCATCCATCCAAATCCATACATAGAGAATTACATGATTAAATCATGTCGTCAAGCCAAGCATCTTGATCATCCACATCAAAAAAGAAACATTCACCACACCCCACAGCCATTCTAAGCTCAACTAAGCTATTCTTCTTAATCATTCACACAAAAAAAAAACAATCACACTCCTCCGCTCAACCATTCTAAGCCCATAATCTTCTTTCCACTAAGAAACAGCTGCTACAAGGAATCTACAAAAGCCATCAATTGGACTTTGGTTTTTATCCCAAAGCCATCTATTTATCTAAGCTTGTGTTTGTCTCAAACTCTCAAGCACACTCAAAAGTTCTCCAACCCTCCCAATCTCAGGCTAGATCCAATCAGATCAAGTAATTCTTTATTTTGAGCGCTACTAACAATGGCAAAGGAGACTACTAAAAATACTCTTTTTGAAGCACGGTGCCATACTCTAATTAGGCAATAAACATGATTATGCATAACAACAAAAGATGATTCAAAAGTAACCATTTTATTACCGGCTTCCAAACATGACATGGAAACATTAGTTCCATGAGTGGTCATATTGGACCCTCAAGCTGCTTCTAAGCCCATGAAACCTCAAGCTGCTTCAAGGCCATCCAACAGATGATCCATAAAAAGGAGTGGAGAAAAGAGGGATAAAAACAAAGAAGCAAGGAGAGGCAAAAAAGATCTAAGTTGTTTAACTTAACTTGAGCTTGCCCACCGACTTCAAAATATGACTGAATTCAACCATCAGTGGCAACAACGCAATGACCAAAGTTGTGGTCCATTGCCACCAATGCCGTTGGATGGCGGTCGGCAATGGAGGAGCCAAGCAACACTAAGCCTAGAAAGAGAGGGTCTTTGTTTGAAGGAGCCAAAGGCAAAGCAGCCATGGATGGAACAGCAGCTATCGATGAAAGAGATATAATCATATAACACACGGCTAGGGTTTTTACTACATGGTGGGAGAAGTCAGAAACCACTTTTCACCATGGGGGAAGGCTTTTCACTTGATCCTAAGCAGTCCCAAGTGGTACCGCTCTTGAATCGGGTGAATAAAGTAGTTCAACCTCAATTCGAGCATGAGACATGGAAAATCAAGCAATTCACCCTCGAATTGAGTGGACCTGGACCTAGCTGCCCTCCGTTACATATGAGTCAAGTGGTTTAGTTTGGTCACTCTATTTTCAAGACCTTGGCATGACCTAATCCAAAAAAACCTCTGGATAGTGTCCATGAAAATCAACCATCTCAATTTTTGTGCACAATCCAGTTTTGCAACCCTACATGTCCATTCACATGAGTAGGTGTTTCAAGGAGTATAAGAATGTTAACGTGTGGAAGTTAAGGAATGAAAGAAGTTCAGTTTGTCTTTCAGGTAAAGATTTTGATTTTGAAGGAGCGATGATTCTAAGGTTTATGTCTCATCCAAGGAAGATCTATCAGAAGTCATGTCATGTTGACAAAAGGCCTTGTACAGTACCATCATATTCTCAGCAAAGGCCTCAAGTCTACTATTTGATTCAGCATCCAAGACCATGGTGAGAAAAAGAGAGGAGAAATTAAAGAACGAAAGGGAAAGGAGGTGAAAAGGAAGAGAAGTTTGGCTCCGATACCAAATTGATAATAAAATGGCATCCTAGTGCATGAGGCTCCCACCATTTTGAGGTTTGGGGAGGATCAGATCTATGCAGCCCTTCCCCCACATGGATAGAGGTTATTTTCATGTTTCGAACCCATGATTATAATGGATCAACCTTTTCATTGCGTCAAGGTTCCCCTCTTCTGATCCGAAACTGATGTAGAGGATGGCTTGCACTACTTCAGAGGACTTGATTAGAAGGTTCAATAAGATTCCAATTTAAGTTGGTTGCTTACTGACCAAGGTTTGAGGATGCAATAGCAAATAACTTTTTTAGTTTCCTAGCTAAAGGAAGAATCAAATAGGTTAAGATTTAAGGCTTTAAGGAGTTAATTGAACATTTTGTTATAACCTCAAAATCAGACAAAAAATAATGCATGGAAAACAGACAGCAATAAAATCAAATCTCAGCAATCAAACAATAGAGAAATCTGTTCTGGAATTTAAGAGGATTATATTGAGACATTAAATAAAACAGATCATAAAGCAAAGATTAAGTTTTTACTGACTGAAATATGATAGCACATTAAATAGTATCAGCAGCAAATGTTAAATAGAACTAAATCAATATAGATGGAGAACGGTACAAATGGAGAAAGAGAGCATAATTAACAGAGATACAAAACTAATATAGAAAAGAGAGGTGAGTGAAAGGGCAGCGGAACTAGGCTCCAGAGAAGAATTTCTTCTCTACGGGAAAAACAAAAAAAGATTCTCTATGCGTAATTATGGACATCCAAAAAGCAAGCGACATATAAGACCAATCTAATTGACCAACTAATTAGGTCTCGTAATCATACCTAACAGAAGCATCCCTGTTCATGCCACCATGACACATGAATAGCGGCCAGCCCAATGTTTGTTGTGCCAGTATCGAGCCCCGTACCGGTTGTCCAACGACACAGGTCGGTACGACCCCGCACCATGTCGTGTCGGCCCAATACCGAGAGAGGGAGAACGGGAGAGAAGAAAAGAGAGAGAGTGTGGGGGAGGGAGGGAGAGGAAGAGAAAGGCCAGTCAGGGCCGGCCGGGGAGCCTCCGCATGTTGGAGGCGGAGAGAGAACGAGGGAGGGAGGGAGAGGGAGAGGAACGAAGAGAGAGGCCAGTCGGGACCGGCCGACGGAGGCTGAGGAGCCTCCTCGCGGAGGAGGCGTAGGCTAGGAAGACGCGGAGGCGGGGCTCCACCTCCAGTTCCCTGTATCTTTTGAAACAGGAGCCCGAAGAGGGCCCCTTTTATTTTTTGCAAATTTTAAATTGAAGTCGGCAAACCCATTACCGACTTCACTTAAATAAAAATCTGTAAAAATAAAAGGGCCCCCCTCCGGACCCTTAATTCAAACGAAACGGAGAACCAAAGGCGGAGCCCCGCCTCCGCATCTCTCCGACCTCCGCCTCCTCCACACAGAGGCTCTCCGGCCTCTGCCGGCCGGCCTCTACCGGCTGGCCTCTTTCTTGCTTCCTCTCCCTCTCCCGTCCTCCCCCCTCTCTCTCTCTCTTCCTCCTTTTACTTTTCCTTTTTCTTCTCCCCCTCTGGGGACGGGTCTCGATTTCGATGACAGAACCGTCCTGGTCCACTGCCTGTATGGCTCGAGATATCCTGAACCAGGCGGTTCAGAATGGTTCCGCCGACCATGGGCCAGCCCCTTATTAACTTCCAAAGTAATATGAAAATACTATAAGAAATTAAAAGACTATCAATCAGTGATAAATCTGGGCCCAATAGGTGAAGTTCCAGTCATGCCTTGCTTCATAAATGTTCCTCCCTACAAGTTGGGGCCCTCGAAAACCTAAATTGCTGCTCCAATTCAAAAGTTAAGGCCTTCATTAACTTGTTAGTGATTTGATCACTTCCATGAATGATTTTTGTAGCCATTGCACCCTCTCTTGGGCTTTAGCAGCTATCTTCAATGATTGCTGCATCACATAAAACAGATTAAAATGCTTGCTTTTGGTCTTTGTATTTAAGTATTCACCGCTTTGCTCACCATGTTGGCATAAAGGATGTGTTGGAAAAGTTGAAAGGCCCAAAAGAAATGCCTATCAAACTAAATGTTATTTTTCTTTGAATTAGTATCACATTTTCCTTCATCATTTTGATTAAAAAATGTTAAAAAATATAAAAAATAGTGATTATGACAGCTAACTGAAGTGGATCTACGAATTAGGTCTCTCAACCTAGATTTCTAATGAAATGTAATGAAAAAATTGTGAGAGGTATCCAAAGGTCTTCTATTATAGTGAAAAGGCCATCAATGCATTCTCGAGGTGGCTGGTGAGCTAAGAAACATTTTATATTGTTTATTATCTCATGACTCTTTCAGGTGATAGGCAAAATATGCAACTCAAAGTAACCTATTCAATAAAAGAATAGCATATCAAGATATCAAGATTTGGTTCTAAACATTGATAAAAGATGACTAATAATCATGTAATACAAAGAGACCACTTGATGTCTTAAATTTCTTGCAAACTTCAATGTGAAAACATATCAGATGGATCATCCTTACCTATGCTTATGTTCAAAAACAGAAATACCCAAAGTGAGCACTTTCGAGTAGACCCATGAAGCCGAGAAACATGAAAAGAATGTTGGTGGGGAGTCAAGAATTGAGGACCGAGTATCTTCCATTAAACTAGCTTGTATGTGGCTATCAGACACATCAATGCACCTTATCACCATATCCATATTGTTTGCATCTAGATATTCATCCATTACTTGTGCCACTTCAATGGCCTGCAGGCATCATAGCAACACAATTAGCATGATAGCAGGTGCAGGAAGAAAATGTTCCTTCACTAGGAAAAATCTACCACCTCTTCATATTCAAGAAGGTCATCTCGACCTGCAAAAACTTGGTGTGAAATATTGCAAGCATAATCTGGAAATTTGACCAGTCCAAGATCAACTAATAGAAAAGATGAAAGGTCCTGCTCCCCACTGAGGAAAAAGAGTCTCTGCATAAACACATCAAGACAATGACTTACAGGAGAAAAGTAAGGCATCACAATAAAACATAAAAAAAAGATAAAATAAATAGGACTAACTTGAAGAAGAAAGAAATCTGCAACGGTATAAGGATATTGAGATAAAGGGATCACGGTCACCACTAAATCACCTGAACACGCCACAGAAATATATCGGCAGCAGATGATATTCTCACACAGGTTCCTACCCGTTCAAAAACCACCTTTGGTAGCAGTGGGCTGCATGTCCCAACAGTTGATTAGCTAAGCATTCTGAAAGAATCTATAAGCAAAAAGTATTTTAAGTTACTTTTACCATATTTCATTTTCATATGCAGAATACAGAACATTGATAAGCTCCGGTCGTCGAGTGCAATTGATGGCTTTCTGAAGACACATAAGGAAAAAAAAGACAAAGAAAAGAAAGGTAAAGAACAAAAGTCTGTTAGTGGACTAGCCAGACGAGGCAAATTGCATATCTCAGAACAATTACATAAACAAAAACATGATATAAATATAAATACTTACAAAAAGCACTAAAGAATCGATTTTGTTTGCTAACCAAATTCTTGTTCACCAATTCTTTCTAGTGAAAGTCAAGATCAACTTATTCTAATGAAAGCCAAGATCAACTTATATAACTTTCCACCATTTTTTTTACATTTGTTCCTTTCCACCCCTCTCCCAACCCTTCAACCTGTATTCAAATATTCTAAACTCCCAAGGGTTTCAATCTCAGTATAAGACCTCGTCCGGATTGCTTCTAGGATAGTGAGGTACTAGGAAGGATGGTACAATCAAGACATATTGACATTGCCGATTGCATCCCCAATTTCAAGACACAACCAAGACAGTTGGGACATCCTAGTTCAAGAGAATTGGTGTCTTGCAGGTATCTCAGGTCCCAGTTTTTACATCAGAATGGTATAATATCGATGCTATCATCCCATTCCAACAGGACCTAAATTTTTGACAACCATATTCCAACAATCCAACTTATATCTAAAATTTTTAACAGTTTTCCCTCAATATATCCTTAAATTTATGTAAACATTTCAAATACCATGCATGTACCCTGTAACAGTCAATGACCGGCTATGCATCGTACCATAATTGTCATACACTCATACTAGCACTTGGGATCGCCTAATGCCCCAGTAATTCGCATGGACACCATTTTCTTTTACTTCTTTCTCTTGGTTGTTGTTTTTAATGGTCATTTAGACTTCAGAAGCTTTTTAAGGTTTGTTTATATATCATAATTTTGGATTATCGAAGGTTGTCAAGGTAAGGGTGGTTTTATGGTGTCAATATAGATACCAACACCTTGCTCTTTTTATTGTTTCCCATGCTAGAGGACGAAAGAGAGAAGGGAAGAAGAGAGGAAAAGGGGGAAATCGCCGGTAGATCTAGCTTACATTGCTCGAGTCCAGCCTCCTCCAAGCCAAGTACCAAGTTAGAAGATAGAAATTTCCTCTCCTACCTTATCTTTTTGCCTTTCTTTAGCCAAAAATCAAGAAGAAAAAATCTCAATATCAATACCATAAACCCATCGATTACCTCAAAAGCATCCAGTACTATTAAATTATGATAGAAACAAATCCTAAAAAGCTTCTAAACCACCATTGAAAGCAACAAAAAACAGAAAAGAAAAACAAAAAAATTGGCATCTTGGTGAATTACTTCTATGTCAAACTGCCCTACGTGCCAAACAACCATCCTGGTCACCGTCCTAGTTTGTACAAGCTGGTACCAACCGAGCTGACCCAGTTTTTCATGTAAGGAAGTCCCAAACCTGTCGCAAGACTCGGTATCTTACTGTCCAATCCTGGATGACCAAGATAGACAGAGAACTACCAAATCTTCATAGCTTGACTAGTGCCAACATGACATTTGTTTGATATGTTGATTTTCAAATATATCCACCTAGTTTTGCCATTGACCTTAACATGTCCATGCTCATGGTCCCTCCTCACATCTCATAGCTTGAAGCTAGTTGTATAGTTGCCTAATAATATTTCTGTCTTTTACTAGAACTAAAGCACTTGCATTAATACAAAAAAATAACTTAGTTGGCATATACCGTGTCAAGTTTCAGTTTGCTTAGTGCGCCCATAAACAAGCATATTTTGCTTAGATCAGCAATATAAGGGCATATCATAAAAACACGAAGAGCACAATTAACACAAAGATATACACAACATGCTGCACGTCACCATGTCAGGAGTTTGTTTGATATTTCTTTTTCCTAGATAACATAGTAATAGAATGTTAAAGTTAATTGTTAGTTATTATATTTTTTACAAAGTGGCTAGATCATAGTCTACCGAACTGGGCCAAACCACTCGATTCACCCTATACCGAACCGAACCGGCACTGAACCGGCATGGTTCTGTGCTTCTTTCGAAAAATAGCTTGAACCGCTCCGAACCGAGCGATTTGGAGCGTAACCAATACGAATTGCTCGGTTCGCACCAAAATGTCTAATGTTTTTTACCTAGAGAATTAATCAGCTTTTTGCAAGCGGAACAAGCAGGAGTTGTTTTGGACAATTCGGTTCGCTCCCCCCCCCCCCCCCCCTTCCTCTTTTTTAATATCTCAAAAAGCTTGAAAAATGGTATGTTGAATAGGGGTGAACCGGGCAGTTCACCCCGTACCGAACCAGTACTGTACCGATCCGTTAGTCGACCGGCATGGATCCCGTACCAGTTTGGCTAACCTTGGGCTAGATTGTTATTCGTTCGATTTTGTTGAACACCCAACCCATGCTTCTAACGCATATTCTCATAAAAGACAATCATGTAACAGTATTCTATGAAAAAAATAAGATGAGAAAGTAAACTTTCTGAAACTCATCTAACTCCCCAATTCAATCTGCTATACCCAACTTTACCACCACGAATTCTTTACACACTGGTAGGCGAAACCGCATTAAAGATAATGGAGAGAGATAAAATGTTATAACCTTCATTTTTTTACAAAATTCTGTACAAAAACATGTGCAACAAAAATAAAAATTTGCAGAATATCTCGTGGCATGCAAATGATTCATATCCAGAAAATAGAAGGTGCTACAAGAACGGCAAAGGCAAAAAACGATGATGATGATAATAAAGGAAAGCCCTAGCATGACAATAAACTCATGTAATTGGGTGGAAAAAAAAAGAGATGATGAAGTAAAGAGATGTCATTCGATGGTCACAAAGGAAGAAAGGTGTGCATCAAGGTTCACCGAGCAAGAACCAAGACCCATAACATTTGGCTGCTGGATCTAGGGGTGAACAGTTATTCTTTTTGTTGTTTGTGAACTGAAGTCAACAAATGGTTTGCCAACTTCACTATAGCAAATCAGTAAACCATTAGCCGACTATAGTTGATAAACGAAAAAATAATAAAGGATCGTGCATTTCGTTTCAAAACAAGGAGGTCTTGGAAGCCCTCTCTCCCTCTTTTCGAGCGACGAGAGAGTCTCTCTCTCAGCCTCCCTCTCCCTCCCTTCCTCCCTCTCCCTCCCACCGCTCCCTCTCTCTCTTGTCCTCTCTCTCCTTCTCCCTCTCCCCCTTATTGCTAGATTTCTCTAATTGAGAGGCAAAACTATATTGGTCCGCCCCCACTACTATTCAGTATGCCTCGAATGGAGCGATTCAAGACGGTACCACCTTCCTTGGTGCATAAATGGTATACTAAATTGTTAAGGCCTTGGATCCAAAATTGACGGGTTGGCGTGAGCTTATCCATGCGGTTATGCACTCTTCGAATAGGAATCCATTTTCTGACCTGGCTTTCGTGCTTTGGTGAGTCGTCCGATTAAAAATATTTAAAAAGTCAAATAAGAGGTGTTAAGCTTTTTATCATTCTGGCGTCGAGCTATTTTTCGCAGGACCTCCCCTACAGTATCGTCACCGCAGTAGAGTTTAACCACCAAGTTCGGGATGGATTGGTGTGGTTCCTCTACGCCTAGGACACCAGAATATCGAACCATGAATGAAGAAAGGCATGAGAGAAAAGCATATTGGCTAGTGATTGTGGGGCCCCAATTCTTGACTGGAAGGGACACCAAAGGCCTCTGCCCTTCTTGGAGTTACCATTTCCATCTAGCACTAATATGATTGATTGGTGTTAAAAAAACCTCTTGCGGGAAGGCTGGCTAGAGATTTCTCGTAAAAATACCAGCTCCTGTCAGTTCATAATGATAATAGTTAAATTTGGATTCCATGGATTATTCCCCTTAGTACTATGCACAGAAGGGAGGAGCCGTATGAGATGAAAATCTCACGTACGGTTCTGGAACGGAGATTCTTTGAATGTTCATGCAAAAGCAATGAAGCATTAAAAGTAGTCATGAGGCAAGCATATTTCCAAATGTTCTAGTTTATGATCTAGAATGGCAAAGAATGGAAAGATAGTTGAAGACATTGAACAAAATTAGCATTAAGTGGATGGATGGAAGGTCATTTTGGGGTATAATGTCATCGACATATGCTTTGGCAACATAAGGAGAAATTCTCTGAATCGGAAATAAGGCCTATAATATTCGCATACACGCATGTGTAAAGAAGAAATATTAAAAGATAATTGGTTCTTGTAATATTTGCATTAGTGGATTAGTTAAGCTCCATTTCTATATTTTATGCCTGATTTCATGATGTAACTAAAAGCAACTGCGCCCAAGCAGAAGGGAAAGTGATATGTAGATAGTATTGGTTTCCACCCTAACTTTGATAAGACAGGCAGAAATACAACCTATAGAACATACCATACATTCCTGTTCCTTTACTTTTTAGCTCCTCTTCTTCCATCATTCCATTATTCCTCTAATGTATCATTTGATTTTGCATTATTTCCTTGTCTTCCATTTCTTAACATATATGACAAAGGTTAAATTATTATTTAGAATATTCGAATTTATAGTTTTGGCATATTCATGCAAAAAAAGCCTAAAAAATTATCAATAATTTTAGAATAAATTACAAAAATCCTCTTGAGGTTATGTTTATTACACTTACACCCAATAGTTTGTAAAACCTTCACTTACACCCAGTTAAATTAATGGCGTTAGTGAATTCGTTTACCTTATGTGAAAAATCAAAATTGCCCCTGGGATATCATTGAAAAATAAGAATCCGTGTTATCAAAGGATTTTTAGCGATTATTTCTAGTATGGAATGAGTCAATCATCCACTTTAGTATCTTTTTGAACAAAAATGGTAATAATGTTCCTCCATTGATCAAGAATTTTGATTTTTGGAAAGTAAAAATGATGATCCACTTTGTTTCAATTTATTCAAATGAACGATTTGAACCTTTCCCTTAGGAATGTGATGATATCTTTTATTTGAGGCAGGAGTTCACTTATGGATATGGGTAGGGGAGGATAATCCGGCCTTTGATTGTGAGTAAATTACGAAAACCCCCTGAGATTAAGGGTAAATTATACTTACATCCAATAGTTTGAAAAACCTAAGCTTATCCTCCGGAAGTTTATTTTTATCCAACAAGTTAACCCATAACTTAACAAAATGTTAGCCAAACCATTAACTTAAATGGAACCTAAATGCCACATTAGAAAATTTGTAAAAAATGACCAAACTAAACTTAAGTGATATAAGTATAACATCCATCCAATGAGGAGAATAGCCATGAGATGCCTTGGGTCTGGAGCTTGATCTTGATGAATTATCAAAAAAGAGCCATGTGCCAAAAGAAAAGCATCTAGATCTCTTAGGCAAATGGATGCCTCCAAAATTTTCTGCTACAAAAAACTAGCACCAAGAGTTTTGTCACTTGAGCCAGCCTATCCATGGTCCAAGCCAAGCTATGGAACCGTAACTGATTTACCCTCCACAAAGAAGAGTTCTCATGCACTGATTTGGATCCTTTTGATAACAGGCTGCTAGAGCTATCAAAGTTTCATATGTAGATATAGAAATTCTCATCTATAGCGATAATGTTAAGGAATCATATCTATCATATTGGAAAAGTAGAACTCAGAATCAGCAAATAATACACCAGCATCCTTGATCTCTATGACGTGGCGGGTGGAGATGCGAGAACAAAACCTAATCAAGAAGGATCTTAAAACTCTGAATAGCTTGGCCCCCACCCCCTCCCATGTGCTACTACAGTAATTTCTTAGCGTATCATGGCACGCTCAAGAGCACTATGGCAACACTCGAAATTCCACTCAAATCGGCACAACTGATTCAGTTAGAATCATTCTGTTTGTTTGTTTTGATTCTCTGTCAGAAGTAGTTAATTGATCCTCATTTGATTCCTTTTTGATACGGCTACATGCCTATATATATATATATATATATATGAGTGTATATCCACTATAAAGAGAAAATTAAGAACTATTCATTTTCTTTTAACCCAGAGCTTTCATCTTCCTCTGGTTCATTGTCTTCTTCTTCTTCACTTTCTTACATAGTATCAGAGCCAAAAATGGCTGCAGGTTCCCATATTTCTTCTGCCTCAGCCACCTCACCAGTTTATATTTCTGCTCCTTCTGAAGATCCAAATAGCCTGTTCTTCCTTCATCATACTGATAATGCCTAGACTGTGATCGTCACCTCTTCATTAACTGGTTCAAACTACTTGTCATGGAGCCGATCCTTTTCCCTAGCCATTTCCATCAAGAACAAGCTCGGATTTCTTGATGGAAGCATCTCCACTCCAAAAATTACAAATCCTTTATATGTTCCTTGGCTACAATGCAACAATCTCATCTTGCCTGGATTCTAAATTCAGCTGAAAATGTGAGGATCCATCAACTGAAACAACAGCTCAGCTCAATAACTCAAGGAACTCTTTCTGTAAGTGAATACTTCACCCGATTAAATGCTATATGGGAAGAGATAAGAAATTATAGACCTCTGCCGTATTGTTCTTGTGGCCATTATATATGTGATGCCCTTAAAGGAGTAGGAGAAAATTTAGAACTTGATTACATTTTTCAATTTTTAATGGGACTTAATGATACTTTTGACACTATTAGGGGTCAAATTATACTCATGAGTCCCCTACCAAGTCTGGATAAAACCTTTTCCTTAGTATTACAAGAGGAAAGACAAAGACAGGCTCGTGCTCTGACCTTCCCTGCACCAGAATCTTCTGCACTTGCAGCAATTCTTAACAAATCGAAGAACAAGGACAAAGAAGATCTCACCTGCTATCACTGTGGAAAATCTAGGCACACACGAAAAAAGTGCCATAGGCTTATTGGGTTTCCTCCTAACTTCAAGTTTACTAAGCCTAAGTTTCCTTTTGCTAACATAAATCTGTGGCAACTTATTCAGCAAACCAGGTCATCTCTCCAACTCAGAAGAAAAGTCTTATGGAAGCACCTCAACTGTCTCTCACCCAGACTCAAATTCAGCAGCTTCTTGCACTCGTCAATTCTGGAGTACCACAGTTGAGGCTTTACTCCATCACAGCAGCAGCCTATCCTTCCTACACCAAAGCCGACCACTGAAACTGGTAGCAATTCAACCTCTGCTTCCTCAAATATGGCTGGTACAAGTCTCTGCCTATCTAGCATTATACATGTGCCAGACACTTCTTTATTTTCAGACAAGCATCATTCACATCTTACACTCCTTATGGATCATAGGCCACACAAAACTCATGAAGTACCTTCAATCATTGACACTGGTGCAAGTCATGGTATGCTGTACCGATCGGTACCGGTCGGTACCGGGCGTACCGTACCCGTACCGATGGATACCGGTATCGGTACGCCAATGTCGGTACGCCTGGCGTACCGCATACTGTACCGTACCGACACTCGGTATGCCTATACTAATGCGGCAACGGTACGGGGTTCGGTACCGGTACGGCGAACCTTGGGTGCAACATACCATATGGTCTGTTCCACAACATTCCTTACTTCTATAAATCATCAAGTAAAAGCATTTGTCCAACTACCTAATGGTTCTCAAGCCGATGTAACACACATAGGCACAGTCAAAATTTTAGAGTCTCTGACTCTTGAGCATGTTCTTTGCGTTCCTTCTTTCACTTTCAATCTGTTATCCGTTGGTAAGGTTACTCACCAATTTATCTCTCTGCCTTATCTTCTTGGATAATCTCTATTGCATTCAGGTCCAATCTCCTTCGAAGACAATTAGTCTAGCTAGGATGCATGAGGGACTATATTACCTGACTCATACTCTTCCAGAACACAAGACCAGCAACCAACCTTTCAACTCCCAAGCATACACAACCAAAGCAACAGAATTTTTTTATCTATGGCACTGCAGATTGGGACACTTGTCTAATCAGAGACTAACTTTACTTCAATCTCATATTCCTCATATAAAGAGCAATAAACAAACTCATTGTACCACTTATCATTTGGCAAAACAGAAAAGACAGCCATTTCCTTTAAGCTCAATTTCCACTTCCTTTCCATTTGATCTCATTCAATATGACATATGAGGTCCCTATTCTCATCCTTCTACTCAAGGATTCCATTATTTTTTGACTATTGTGGATGATTATAGCCGTGTAACTTGGGTTTACCTAATGAAAGTGAAATCTGAAATAAGAACCATCTTACAAGCTTTCATTCATATGGTGCAAACCCAATTCAAAACTCATGTCAAGTAGATTCGGACAGATAATGAAATGGAATTTAAAATGCTAGATTTCTACACTACTATAGAAATCCTTCATCAAAAAACTTGTGTTTATACCCAACAGAATGGAGTAGTGATGCCGGACAGAGACAGGCGGAAGGCCGTGGCGCGGTGAAGTCCACTTTGGGATGACTGCGGAGTTGCTGCCAAATCGGAACGGAAGAAACACTGAAGCGGTGAAGAGTCCACTTGAATGACAGTTGCTTCTGCGAAACCTGGAGACAGAGGAACCGGGAGGGAGAAGAGGGGGAGAATACGAGAGGAGAGAGGCAGAGAAGAGGAGAAGAGGGAGAAGAGAGGAGGAAGAGAGAAACGGGAAGGGAGGAAGAGAGACCGGAAGAAGAGAGATGGGGAAGAAACTTTCAATACTTCATTAAAGCCCTAATCATGAAGATAGTCCCCTATATATAGGGCCCAAATAAACACAATTAACATAAAACCCCCTTACACAAAAATAACTCCTAATAAGCCCAAAAATAACACAAATAAGCCCTAGAATGCAAATAAGCCCAGAAAGAAAAATAAAATAAATATGCAAATAAGATGGTGGACTAGGCGGGTAAATAATCAGCTCCGATGTCCCCATCAACTCCTCCCAGATGGAAAAAACTCGACCCCGTCGAGTGCAGGTCTGGCCGGCTGTCGTACTACTCCAGAAGGTCAGGGTCAAGGCGCTGCAACTTGGCTCGCGAAATCCACGTCACATCCGATTCGGGTCGACCTTTCCACCGAACAAGGTAACGTTGGTAACTTCCCCTCCCGGTAGATATAACCTGCTCATCTAATATATGTTCTATGTGTTCTCTGCGTGCATGAAACTTTGGAGGTGGAGGCTCAATAGCAGGTGATGGGTTAAGGAGATCAACAAAGGCGGGTGCATCAACAAAAGGGTCAGAAGGAATAATTGTTGACTTTTTGTATGGGACTAAATCTTCAATATTAAATGTCGCACTAATCCCATAGTCTTCAGGAAGATCTACAACATAAGCATTCGAACTGATTTTCTTTAGGACTTTGAACAGTCCCGCACTACGAGATTGCAACTTTTTGAACGTTCCCGAAGAAAGTCGTTCAGGTCTAATTCTCACCATGACATAATCTCCTACATTCAACTCTTTATATCGTCTGTGCAAATCAGCAAGGAATTTATATTTTAAGTTATTAGAGTGAATACGTTTGCTGATTTTCTGATGCAATGAATGCAGGTGTGATGCAAATGAATGTGCAGACTCAGAGACTCTATGTTGATGAGACATGGGAATCAAGTCTATGGGCTGCCTAGGTTTATAACCGTTCACCACTTCGAAGAGACTCATGCCTAAGGATCTATTGACCGAACTATTATATGCAAACTCAGCTGTCGGTAACACTAAATCCCAGATCCTAACACGCTTACCTTCCAGACGTTTTAACAGGTTTGTAAGACTATGGTGGACAACTTCAGTCTGGCTGTCGGTTTGAGATTGATAGGCAGAAGAAACTTTTAGTTTGGTGCCTATAATATGCTAAAAAAATTTCCTAAAGTAGCTCATGAATCTAATATTCCTATCAGATATAATAGATTTTGGAAGGTCAGGAGGTCTAACGACTTCATTGAAATCAAGTTTGGCAACTCTAGAAGCATCAGTAGTCTTAGAACAGAGGAGAAAGTGAGTCATATTTGAGAAACAGTCCACAACCACAAAATTGGAATCGTGCTTGATAGAGGTTCGAGGAAGTCCTAACACGAAATCAATACTGACATCTTGCCATGGACATTCGAGACGAATCCGAATCTGGTGGTATCTACTCTTCAGGTCGATCTTGGAGAAAACCGTAGCACCAGACAAAATTTAAGAAGTCGTCCAGCCTAGGGATGGAAAAACGATACTTAACCGTGATTTTATTGATGGCACGGCTATCAACGCACATCCTCCAAGACCCATCTTTATTGGGAGTGAGTGCGAGTACAGCACGAGGGCTCAGACTCTCACAAACATACTCTCGGGTGAGGAGTTCATCAACTTGACGTTTCAGTTCAGTGTGCTCGTTTGGGTTGAGCCTATGATGGAAAAGATTTGGTAAGGATGATCCAGGAACGAGATCACGCATTGGAGGAAGTGTATCTGGAGTATCCTCAAGAAAGACAGAGTGAAACTCCTCCAGTAGGGGAACTACTGCCGGTGGGTGCTCAGGGTTCGACTCCACACTGATGGCTCTAGCCACAAGGGCAAACACAGGTGATTGGCTTTCGATATCCTTCATTACCTCTTTCGAAGAAATGATGTGAGGTGATTCATCTTTTTGTAGAGTGGTACTCTTCTTTTCAAGAGCGGGCTCTCTAGGAGGCAAAGAGTTCAATATAATTTTCCGACCCTGAAACATAAAGCTACACGAATTCGAACGTCCCTGAAGTGTGACGTCTGTATCGTACAGCCAAGGTCTCCCTAGAATAACTTGACCTACGTCCATTGGAATGTAGTCACACCAGATTTCGTCTTTATAAGATAGGAATTGAATCGGGACGAGGCATCTTTCCGACACCGGGATGGACATCTTATCTACCCAAGCTACCTTATATGGGTTTGGATGAGGGGTAGATTTCAGGCCGAGGCAGGATACAACTCCGGAAGCAATGGCGTTGATGCAACTCCCGCTATCAAATAGGATTTTGCACGTTTTACCATTGATCTTAATAAGCGTGTAAAATAGGGAGGTCCTACGCCAATCTTGTTCGGCCTTAGTCTGAGCTAGAGTACACCTAACCACATGAAGCCTAGGGTTTTGGTCATTCCGATCAGTGGGCTCCTTTTGGGGTTCAGCCTAGATAAACTCTAACTCGGTCTGTTCGTCTCCAAAGTCTTCTACAAAATCCTCGATGTTTGGTTCATAGACTTCTTCGACACATTCATTCTCCTGGGTTCCAACTTCAAGTTCAGTCATTAGATAGGTCTTGGCATTACATCGGGATGCTATATGGCCAAATTTTTGGCACCTAAAACATTGGGTTTGGCTTCTAGAAGGAGAGTTGAAACCTAGTATGCCTTTTTCTTTATCATTTGACGGGTTCTGGACAGGCATCGGGGATGCTCTAGTCGGTGCTTGACTAGAACCGGGCTGGTTAGGAGGGTTGGAAAATGGCTTGGATTGCGGGAGATAATGTTGAGTAGGTCGGACTCCTGGGGCTATGGATCGAGAGTCGGTACGCCTCACTACAAGGATCCGTAAGAAACTATCCACATCTTGAGCCAACTGGTATGCTTGGCCAAGGGTGGTAATCTCTCGGAGGATTAATTCTTTCTGGATCTCCTCGTGGAGTCCTGCCCGAAATCTAGAGAGAGTAACAGTCTCTTCTTCGATTACACTGCACCTCATATGAAACTTCTCAAATCGTGCAATGTAATCGGCAACGGTTGAAGTCCCTTGAGTTAGTTTCTGCCACCTATCCATAAGGCGTTGTCGATAAGAGAATGGCAGATACTTCTCATTCAGCTTTTCTTTCATATCCTCCCAAGTTGTGATACGAGGAAGCCTTTGGGTCTCGCGCATATGTTCAACATTATGCCAGTACCAGTGAGCTTGCCCAATAAGCTTTATTTTAGCGAATCGTACTTTTCTATCGTCAGTCATTTCGTACCACTCGAAATAATTATCCATTGCTGCTCTCCAATCAAGATACACACTTGGCTCTAGTTGACCAGCAAATGTGGGAGCCTCTACTCTTACGGTACGAAGTAATCGTTCGTCAAGATCACGCTGGTGATCAGGAGGATGGGGAAGACCTACAGGTGGTGTAGCCAAACCAAACTCGGGGTAAGCTGCGATTGGGGTTGACGGTTCATGAGTCCTAGGGTGTTGCACTAGAGCACGGATCTCTCGCTTGAATTCGTCATGATCAGCTCGTAAAGCAGCGATTTGTTCTACAAAATCTTGCAGAACTCTGGGATCCATGGTGGTTAAAGGGGTCTTAGAATGAGTGAGGAGGTACTCCCTACCACTACGGGTTGGCATGCAAGGACTACACTAGTTGATGATATGACATGCAATGCTACTAATGAACCCTAACTGACCAAATGTGATGCAAGACAACCTACTAATGCAACCTACTATGAATTCGGAAATCAGCAAATTTTCACAAAAGTAACTTAAAATTAAATGTTACTAATTTGTACTTCGGTTATTTCAGAATTAAAGTAGGACATTAGTCACTATAAGAAGTTAGGTTGCAAGCACGTGTTACAGTCGTTCTAATTCTAAAGTAATCTAATCGACGGATGTTGATAATTATCCCATCGCTAAGGTGTGCTAATTTAATATCTAGATTTAAATGGTGAGTAGAATGGGTGTGGTAGTAGATGTTCTAGGTTTTGTAGTTTGACAGGAAAGTAAGTTTTCAAAATAGGACTGTCATGCAAGAGAACTAGAACATAATTAGATAAACAAGCCCAAAAGAAAGAAGAACCTGTTACCTGTGGTGGATGCAGTCAACCGGAAGCGTCTGTTGTAGAGTCTCGAGCACGAAGTTAGCGCCGAGCGAAGCTAGCTGGAGATGTGGTCCTAGATCTGCAGCATAAGGGGCTCCTGGGCTTCTGGAATGGACTGAAGAATGGCTGGATCGGACCTGAGACAGGACCTGCAGCTGCTTGGGCCTAGGCCGCGCTCAAATGATGGCGGGCCTGGGTCAATACAGGAGCAAGAGCAGCTGGGGTGGGCGACGTGCTGCTTCCGTGGGTAGTACCTGCTGGCCCGTGGTTTGTGTGGGAAGGATGGGGGGCCTAGGGGAAAATCAGAGTGGAAGAGAAGTGCGGGAGACGTCGGGGAATGGCGGCCGAAGTCGGGGAGGTGCTGCGGTGGTGCTCGGGGTGGCGGTGGCGAGGATGGCGTGGGTTCCGGTGTTGTTCAGGGAAGACATCGGCGGGTCGTAGTGAAGGCGGACACGGCGGCGTCGGCGAACGAGGCTCGGTGGAGGCGGAGCCTGGTGGAGGCGGTGCAAAAGCGGTGGAGCGGCAGCAGCGGCGGCGACTCGAAAGAGGAGGCGGAGCTCGGCTTCGGTGACGGCGCGGCGAGTCGTGCGCAGGCGGCGTGGGCGGTGCAGCACGAGAGGTGGGATGGCGACGGATCTTGATGGCGGCGGGGCGGCGAGGCCGAAGGGGCAACGTCTGCGGCGGCTAAGGTGGAGCAGCGCTTCACGGGCGGTGGCGACGGCGGGCGAACAGAGGTAGAAGATGAACAGAGGTAAGGGTTTTTTTCTCTTTTTTTTTACCCTTTATGGGTTCGGGTTATCGGGTTCGGGTTTTCGGGCGCAACCCGCTCCGATACCCATTATCTCCAGCCCGTGCAGATCACGTGCACTTTTTTTTTAGAACTTACCCGTTACCTTGACTTCTTCAACCTCCCGACGGATTCGGGAGAGCGTCGATCTTCGCGGCGGCGGCTGCGGGCCGGGGCAGGGATCACGACGGCGGCTCCGCGACCTACGGCGGCGGCGAGATCATGGCCACGACTTCGTGGCCTGTGGCGAAGGTCGACGGCGGTCCCCTCTGTGGACCCGACGCCGACGGTTGGTGGCAGACGTGAGACACTCGAGGCGGCGGCGCTCTCTGGTGGCGAGTCGGTGGTGCTGCGAGGTGGGTTGGTGGTGGCCTCGGGCGCGGTGACGGGTGGAAGGGGAAGAGCAGCCGCAGGTTTTCCCCTTTCTTTTTTTTTTATAAGCACCGAGAGAGAGAGGAAAGGGGTGGTGGGCCGTGGGAAGTCGATGGAGAAAAAGTGTCGGGGAGGAGGCGGTGGGGGGACGCTGTGCAGCGGGGGTGGCGGTGGATTCAAGTGGCAGCAAGGGAGAAAGATGCTGTTTAGGGACCGGGGCTTTGGCACAGAGGCAAAACCGAGGCTCTGATACCAAGTTGATGCCGGACAGAGACGGACGGAAGGCCGTGGCGCGGTGAAGTCCACTTCAGGATGACTGCGGAGTTGCTGCCGAACCGAAACGGAAGAAACACTGAAGCGGTGAAGAGTCCACTTGAATGACAGTTGCTTCTGCGAAACCTGGAGACAGAGGAATCGGGAGGGAGAAGAGGGGGAGAATACGAGAGGAAGAGAGGCAGAGAAGAGAAGAGGGAGAAGAAGAGAGGAGGAAGAGAGAAACGGGAAAGGAGGAAGAGAGACCGGAAGAAGAGGTGGGGAAGAAACTTTCAATACTTCATTAAAGCCCTAATCATGAAGATAGTCCCCTATATATAGGGCCCAAATAAACACAATTAACATAAAACCCCCTTACACAGAAATAACTCCTAATAAGCCCCAAAATAACACAAATAAGCCCTAGAAGCCCAGAAATAAAAATAAAATAAATATGCAAATAAGATGGTGGACTAGGCGGATAAATAATCAGCTCCGATGTCCCCATCATTGAGAGAAAACAACAACACCTTCTCTCACTTGCTAGAGCTCTACTTGTTTAAGCATCTCTTCCAATTCATTTTTGGGGAGATGCAATTCTTACAGCCACATATATCATCAATAGAATCCCAACTCCAATTCTGAACAATAAATCACCATATGAAGTTTTGTTTTCATCAACTCCATCCTATAATCATTTAAAGGTATTTGGTTGTCTCTGTTTTGCCTCAACCATGTAACACAACAGGTCCAAATTCCATCCTCGAGCTAGAAAATGCATCTTCCTTGGCTATCCTGCTGGCGTTAAAGGGTATAAGCTGTATGACTTAGACAATCAAAGTACATTTATATCCAGAGATGTCTTCTATGAGTCTATTTTTTTCCTTTCATACATCCAATTATGTCACGCATATGCAGTCTTCCTATCCTGATAATCTAGTTATCCCAGCTCCTTTTCATGACACAGATTTGACTTTTAACTCTACCAGACACTCTGTTTCTTCGCCCAGGTCAGTGAATGCTCATGAGTCAGAACCTGAATCCCCTACGACCGAGAATATCCCTCTTGTAAATGATCCAATAAACTCTACCATTCTACTTAGAAGGTCAAGTAGAGTTAGAAATCCTCCTACCTATCTTCATGACTACCACTGTCAAATTGCCACCTCAAATACCAAAGACACTCCCTCTCAGAACTCTACTAGCCATCCTTTGGCTACCTCCCTGTCTTATAGACATCTATCCCCCTTCACAAGGCTTTCACCCTTTCATTTTCTCTCACAAAAGAACCAAGAACCTATGAAGAAGCTGTGGTACATAAACATTGGCGTCATGCTATGAATTCAAAGTTGAATGCATTAGAAGAAAACAACACTTGGACTGTTACTGTATTACCCCCAAGAAAGAAGACAGTTGGATGTAAATGTGTTTACAAAATAAAACTTACTTCTACTGGTGCCATTGACAGATACAAAGCATGCTTGGTTGCAAAAGGATATACTCAAAGGGAGGGACTAGAATATCAAGAAACCTTCAGCCCAGTTGCCAAAATCAGCACAGTCCGGGTCTTCCTTGCATTAGCAGCCATTCGTGGTTGGTCTTTGCACCAAATGGATGTCCACAATGCTTTCTTTCATGGAAATTTGGACAAAGAGATTTATATGGAACTGCCCCAGGTTACCAGCTCAAGGGGGAGTCTCTACCATGTGCCAAGATGCTTTGCAAATTACACAAATCCTTATATGGACTCAAGCAAGCTTCACGGCAATGGTATTCCAAATTCTCATCCTCCCTTATTATTTTTGGTTTCCAATAATCTACATCAGATTACTCTCTTTTTACCAAGCATGATGGAAATAATTTTACTGCACTCCTGGTATATGATTGTAACAATATAGCTGCTATTGATTCTATTAAGACATACTTGCAATCTCAGTTTAAAATGAAGGATCTGGGACCTCTGAAATATTTTCTGGGACTTGAGATTGCAAGAACATCTGATGGAATTCACTTGTGCCAAAGAAAATATACCCTTGAAATATTAGAGGATGCAGGACTGCTCGGTTGCAAGGCTGTTCATACACCCATAGAAGTTAATCACAAATTGTGTCATATATCTCAAGATACACTGTAAAATGTTATGAGTTATAGAAGATTAATTGGAAGGTTAATCTATCTTACAATCAGTAGGCCGGACATAACCTATGCGGTTAGTGTACTGAGCCAGTTCATGGATAAGCCATCACAGATACATTTAAAAGTAGCCCATCGAATCTTAAAATATCTCAAAGGTACTATAGGCCAAGAGGTATTCTTTTCTTCAAAATCTAATGTACACTTAAAAGCTTTCAGTGATTCCGATTGGGCGGCTTGCCCAGAAACCAGAAGATCCATCACATGTTACTCTATTTTCATTGGTGGTTCCTTAGTGAGATGGAAATCAAAGAAACAACCCACAGTATCTAGGTCTTCAGCAGAAGCCGAGTATCGAGCCTTGGCCAACACAAGTTCTGAAATCGTTTGGTTGACAAGTTTGTTAAAGGATTTCAATGAGATGCACAAACGATCAGCTCTTCTATTTTTTGATAACCAGTCAGCAATCCACCTCACCAAGAATCCTATCTTTCATGAAAGAACAAAACATATTGAATTGGATTGTCACTTTGTTAGAGAAAGATGCTGAAAGGGATGATCATACCAGTACATATCTCTACAAAAGTTCAATTGGCTGACATATTTACAAAGGCTCTACCTACTACTAGACTGAGTTTTCTATTGTCCAAGATGGGAACTCTGAATATCTATGCCCATCTTGAGGGAGAGTCTCAAAACTCTAAATAGCTTGGCCCCCACCCCCTCCCATGTGCTGCTACAGTAATTTCTTAGCGTATCATGGCACGCTCAAGAGCACTATGGCAACACTCGAAATTCCACTCAAATCGGCACAACTAATTCAGTTAGAATCATTCCGTTTGTTTGTTTTGATTCTCTGTCAGAAGTAGTTAATTGATCCTCATTTGATTCCTTTTTGATACGGCTACAGGCCTATATATATATATGAGTGTATATCCACTGTAAAGAGAAAATTAAGAAGAACTATTCATTTTCTTTTAACCTAGAGCTTCCATCTTCCTCTGGTTCACTGTCTTCTTCTTCTTCTTCACTTTCTTACAAAGGATGCTTGTTATCAGATGCTGGTCGAAAAGGATGCTCATCGCCAAATGCCGATTGGGAAGGAAGCTTGTCACTGATCGCTCGTCAATAAGAAACACTCATAGTGGGGTGGCGAAGTAAAAAAGAAACCCTAGCCGCTCAATCTCGAAGAGAAGAAGACACTTGAAGACGAAAGACTTTAAAAAGATTCAAAAGTTGGAAAAATGAAAGAGGAGCCTTATTTTTTTTATAGAAGTAATTTTGATTTTTTATAATAGATAAACGATTTCACTAACGCTTTCAATTTAACTGTGTAAACGTATGTTTTACAAAATATTGGGCATAAGTGTAATAAACGTAAACCTCATGAGGATTTTTGTAAGATTATTTTAGTTATTTTTTTTTCTAACGAGGCATTTTGTGTCCTATTAAAAGTTAACGGTTTGGCTAATGTTTTGTTAAGTTATGGGTTAAAGTATTGGATAAAAATAAACCTCAAGAGGATAAGCACATGTTTTTCATACTATTGGGTGTCAATGTAATTTACCCCTAACCATAGGTTGGTTTTTGTAATTTCCTCATAATTTTAAATACCTTTCTTGAAACAAAACAAATATTAAAGAACCATTCATGTAACAACTCAAAGTGAAATAGGTCATTCATTTGTTTCATAACAATCTAAACATTTATAACATAACAAGGGAGTTTTTCACAAAAACAAAAAAAGAAAGCATGTAACTTTCATAAGGATATGAACCCAACATAATGATTCCGGCCATACCAAGTATGGAAGATAAAACTACACTAGATATAGCACATCTAAAGACCTCTAAGAATTAAACTCGACTCACAAATTTAAGCTTAAATTTTGTGATGTAATTCTGAAAATGGTTGATGATATAACGGCTAAGCATCTGAGGTGCTTCATCTAAATTCTGAAAATGGTTGTGATATAATGGCGAAGGGTCTGAGGGGCTTGATCTACATAAGTACAACTTGGGCTGCTTTTATGTCATAAAAGATGTTATAATGGCAAAAGGGTCTGAGGGGCTTGATCTACATAAGTACAACTTGGGCTGCTTTTATGTCATAGAAAAGCACCTGTCCATATCATGGGTGAAAAGTAAAAATTCAGAAATAGATGCATTAGGACGTTCTATTAATTTCACTATAACCCAAAAGCAAAAGCTTGAATAACTGTAAAACCTTTTAGTCCATTAGGTGCAAAACTTTGCTTTCTGGTATCCTTCATTCTGTGAGAAGATCATGGGAAGGTGATGAGAACCATATGTTATATCTCTTTTCTATGTGATACGATTTAGAGATCATCACCCCTAGTCAATTGTGAATCTTCTTTTGATGTAAGCAATACCCTCCAAAGAAAATTTTGGCTTATTCTTCCCTTTATTGGCTAATAACTATAAATCTATTTACATTGTATATTTGGCATTGAGGGATGGCCTTGGTGCAACAATAAGGTTGCTCCATTATGACTAAGATCTCATGGGTTCGAAACATGGATATAGCCTCTTAGCATGCGAGGGTAAAGCTCTATACATCTGACCCTTCCCAAATCCACAATGGCAGGAGCCTCTTGTACTAGGATGACCCTTTTTTTGTCATCCAAAGAAAGAGATGCTAAGCTCAACTCAGTAAAATGATACATAATTAATCATGAACCTAGTGGATAGTTTTCCAATAGATGCAAGCATATTAAGTATATTTGAACACATGCATGCAAGATTCCTCATCTCGGTACCGGACCCTGTACTAGTAACATGCTGGTATAGACAAGGATTAAGAGGTCAGGCACAATCCACCTGTAAGGCGAACCTCTACTTATAGGAGGTCTCGATATCAACATCCACCAAAAAGGCGAATCTTGCATGCATGCATGTGAGATGGAAACCTCTACTTTGAACACAAGGATTAGGAGGTCAAGCACGATCCACCTATCCAATTTTTCATTATATCAATGTTGAAGCCTACCAAATGAGTGAAAAGCAATGACTGAACTGGAAAAAGTGGTTAGTGATGTTCAATGCACCTCAATAAGGAAGCATTGTCACATGGTGACATACAAGAGCGACAAAAGAAAAAAAAACTGACCTTTTTACTAAGAAAGAAGCGTAAGCAATTAATTATCCATAAATGGGATGTGTAAATTTTATTTTTGTCAGCACAACAGAGATGCAGAAAGAGTAACTCAAGCTTTCAAGTTCTGCAATGAATTCAATTTGTGATAGGAAATGGTCTTCGTTGTAGAGGTACAGGCGTTGATGCAATGTTAGAGATGATTAGTCGCCTGAACTCACAGATATCGCAATACCAACAAAGTTATAGTAATCAATATGGAAACCAACAAAGTTAAAAAGTACATTATTCAGAATCAGATGAAATTATTTTCATTGCCTTTCAATACATAGAGGACCAGACCAACTCAAATGCCTAGCCACTAGAAATTTTATCTTCCATCACAATGTAAATCATTGTCACATGGTAAGATTAAAAGCAAAATCTAAAAGGTGATAAAAATCCTGAATATATATGTTTGACCCGCATCTGTCTACACAATAGCTTGCACTGTATAGTCATCAGAAGTCATATATTAATGTAGGAGCACAAACTATGGCAGCATCCAAAATTAGGAGGAACCATCCTAAATGCTCCGGACATTAGCTAGAGCCCTAAACCATGGCTGACTAAAAGAATAACCTAACCAAAATTCAATTCGTATGCTTCAAGCAAATTGTTTCTACATAATGGACTGAAAACCAGGATATTTAACATGTAAGAACAAGCCTGCAAAATTTGAGTATAAAAGACTATTTTCTATAATATAACTTACTTACAGACATGTTAAGCATAGGATTGCATATGATATGTATTCCTCTATGCTCGTGCATTTTAAAAGTGATGCACACAAATACTCATCTATTTTACTCCTCACAACTATTAAACCACAACAAAATCTGATGATAGCTACATCCATTATAGTTTAAAATGGCATAATGGGTACTCTTATTTCATGCACCTGCTCTATAGAGGGATCAGAAACCATGAACCAAAGATTAGTAGGAAAATTGAACTGAACTTGATCGATATAAATCCTACACAAGAGAAGAGTAATGGTTGTTCTTGTTATATAGTTCCCCTTCAACATTTCAAGCATCACCTCCAAAGTCTGCATTTGAACCTATCCTTAAAATGAAGGCAAGCAAAAAATATCAAAAAACTTTTACCATTTCAAGCACAGCAAACTTCAAACCAAGGATCGTTGAGCCGATACCGGAGCCCGTACCGATTGTCTGGTAGCATGATTCAATATGCCCCCATGTCCTTTCGTGTCGGGCCCGTACCGACACAGCAGAGAGGGTGGGAAAAAGGGAGAACGGGAGAGAGGAAAAGAGAAGGGGGTACAGAAGGAGAGGGAGAGAGGGAGGGTGGTAGATGGCCAGAGGAGGCCGACAGAGGGTCGTGGAGGGCCAGGGAGGGGAACTGTGTCAGATTTTATTATAGTATATATGTTATTTTGTAAAAAGAGCTTCGATATGTATCATATTTGAACTCTCAGCCTGACTATATTCCGAACCCTACCAATTGGGGGTTATACATTGGCACTCTGACTATTACTGAGCTCATTGTTCTGCTTCTAGCCCCGTCACAGGTTATAAATGTAGTATTCTGCAAGGTAAAAGTGTAGTTATGTTTCTATTTTTAGCCTAGCCACAGGGTATAATTGTGGTCATAATTAAAGAATGCTGAGTTAAATGTGATTTATTTCAAATCGAATTTATGAATATGTATATGAATATTTAAAAGATATTGGATTTGCTGGATTGGTATTTTGAAAAAAAAATAATTATGTTTATATACACTGATTCATGATAATTGGCATTTGACTATTATATTTTATGTTATTATATAAGTTATCTAATTAAGGTATTCATTACTTATTGGACTCTCAAGCTCATTATCTCTTCTTTCTTTCCAAATTCAAATACTTAGTTGCAAACGCGGGTACTGCTCTGGGAGTGAGACTAGATACGAGATTTGATAATATTGACATAGTTTAGATTTAGTATTATTATTATTATCATCTTTTTATATATTTATTATTTGAGGTTTAATTTATGTAAGACTCTTGAACTTTATTTATTTGGATTCATTACTTATTGAATTTTTAGATTTTAGTTAATTAAGTTATTTCTGCTGCGATGCATTTGATGTTATGTTAAAATGCTTGCCACGCTTATAGGAAGAGTTCTTTATGAATATGCGGCAGTTGCCACGATCACGGCGCACAATTTTGGGTCAGGGGCATGCAATATTCAACATACAAAAGTCTACTACATGGATATTTGAAAACTAGAAAATAATTTTCAAATAATAAAAAAAGGCATTATGCGGTTATGGCCTTCTAGGGTCTAGGGAGGGCCAAACTAGGGAACGACAAAACTATGGGCATTTTTTGCATGAAGTGGCTGCCCTTGGACTTGAACCCACATCATGCCATTTTGCCAACCCAAGCCTTTTAGCATTGCACTAAGAAAAATTTCAGAAAATTAGTTTACAGAAATTAAAATAAATTTTTGCTTCACTGAAATTAATTATTGCAGAAATTATTTTATATAGACTTTTTATGCAAGATAACTCATACATATAGAAAATTGATCCAATATTAAAATGATGTGGAGAATGAAAGAAAGGAAGAAAATTGTTATAGAAAGAAAGAAAGAGAAGAGAAAATTGATCCAATATTAATATCCCAAGATGTTGCGATAAATATGCACACAAAAGAAAGAAAGAGAAGAGCATCACTGGACTCCTCATGCAACAGAGAGAGAAAGAAAGCGATGGGTGAGAAGTGGTGGTGGAGGCATGATATTAAGAGGGCAGCGGGGCCCCCATCTAAACCGAGTAGGACTCGGTTCACTTAATTAGGGGAACCAGGTCCCTTATGGACTCTCTCTCTCTCTGTTTTTCTTAAATGGAGTGCTACAATTATAAAGTTCATCCATACTTGCAGCCGTGCTCAAGGGAGGCACCAATATCAATAACGGGAGATACATTTGTCTTCAACCACCTAGAGAGACTTTTAAAAAAGGTGACACCACTGTACATCTTTCATATTTGAGTTACTCGAATTATACCATAGGCCTATTTTGTAATCATTCTACAATATCTTCTCTGCAATTAAAAAAAGATAATAGCAGAGATTTTGAAAATACAAAATAACCAAACTTAATGATGGATAGTTGTGTAAACTGTAACAAACCATTAAATTAGAAGAATACATAATTAAGCTCTGTTCTGGATAATAAAACCATACCTTGCTGGAAAATTGGCTAAAAGGTCTAATATCAGGACTTTTTATGACTAAGAACAAGGTTATTCTTTTGGTGCAAGCATTAAATTTTTTAAAAGCTAAAAGCATGCCCAGCACAAAAGGACACGTGCACTTGAAAGCATATGGCTTGCTAAATTTGACAAAGATACTCTGAAAGCTCAATGTATAAGCATCGAGAAACAAACCTTAGGAGGCACCTGTTTTAAAATTTCTCGTATCTCATAAACATTCAGCAAATTAAGAACTTCTTTCATATCATATGTGAATGGATCCTCACATGAATTAAACAAAAAGAGGTAACCAGCCACTGCATTAAAAAAAGAAAAAGATTTCATGCCACATGTCAAAAGAACTTGTATTTGGTAATGTTCAGTAATAAATTAAAAGGCTTGGAAGTTACACTGTAATTCCTCAGCTGCTTGTAGTGGATCTGATATCTCAGGGTAGGAAACATTGCTCATTCGAAACCATGGTCCTACATGAAAGTTTGAATTGACAATAAGTTGCAACATCTTTGTCAACTAACTCAAATTCATCCTATTTTGCATAATGAGGTATCACTCTCACACCAGTAGTGTATAATTGTCC
Organism: Phoenix dactylifera; assembly: GCF_051530095.1. Lineage (NCBI taxonomy): Eukaryota > Viridiplantae > Streptophyta > Magnoliopsida > Arecales > Arecaceae > Phoenix > Phoenix dactylifera. The sequence goes on along the minus strand of NC_143193.1, from coordinate 30,158,385 downwards.
AGACCTCATATAAGAAGCTTGATTTTAAGTGTAAACATGAATACATATTAGTGCAATATCTTTTCTAAGAAAAATGAGAGTAACATCAGTCAAAACTATAATATTGTCTGCAAATGAAGCAAGCCATCAGAATCAGAAGTTTTAACATAGTATTTTGGGGTCATCCTTGTATTTTAGTACTTTGGGGTCATCTTCGTGTTAATTTTCAATTGTTGAAAAGAAATAGTTGTAAGTACATATCAAACACCATTAGCAACAGCTTCAAGGAAATCAAATCAACAAGCTAGATACTCAGCAAATGAAGTGTTACAGATAAATTGTTTAGCACATATGAGCGCAGATATCAAATTCCTTGGTACTACATGTGACTATCTTTTTTGGCTGATGGTTTTATAATATCTTGAACAGTTAGTAAATGTGCAATTAATAAACCACCTTATTCATTGTTTTTCATATAAATTTGTAAGTGTATTATGTAGTTGTTTGCTAGTTCCTTGCACTTTCAAAAGCAGATTCAGAGCCATATATTGTGTGACCCAAAGTTCGTCGTCTTGGTATTAGGGACCTCATACAGGTACAACACTAATACAATGTCGGTACACCTAGTATGGGGGTCGGTTCAGTGTGCCGAGACTCGGTATGCCTGGTTCAGGTGGTACGCACTGACATGGTGAACTGTGGCCTTTGCAGTCAATTATCATTATTTGATTACACCTAAAGGGATTGAAACTGGCTTGTTTAGGTTCAAGAAAGCAGGCTTCAAACCTGGTATACAGCCAAGACTCCCGTATCATTACCACCTTCCAAAGACATGTCGCATTCATCTATTTCGGAAAGGGAGGGAGGTGTTCTTTTTTCACTATGGTGCAAGTAAATGGGTCACTATCACACAATAGGTTGGAGTTAGATGTCAACAGGGTATAAGACCTCCCTGTTTGTATATCCCAAGATACTTGCATCCGCCATGCTTTAGACTGTGCTCAAAGAAATGAATAGTAGATAAAACTGAAAGTGACAATGCACAAGTTAGCGAAAATGTATATATTCTAAGTTTTAAAAATAGTTCTTTTTTTAGAAACAAGTCTACAAAAATAGTTCAAATCATATTACTAAGCAACTTAAACAATTAGGTAGATCAAACCTGCCAACAGACCATGGAAACAAACATTGAGAGACAGATGGCTTCCCAACATATAACAAGTAGTGCATATATGTTTTGGCACCATATAGCCATTTAAGCCAGTCACTTGATCTTTTATGCAATACTTTGACAACCTTACACCATAACCAACCAGATAAACCAGCAAGTACAGGTAGGTATTATGTACTTATGTCCAATCTGGCCATTAAGACCTGCAGAACCCTGTACCCCAGCATATTACCACAACACAGTAAGGTACTATTTATTATTGGCAAATATATGTGAACACACAACAGCACCCATATGCAACCCACATATCATACCAACAATTGTGCAACATGCTAGGTACCATAAATCGGTGAACAACAAGACCCAGAAGTCAGAACATTTTGCTAAGAAAGCCATTTAAATTTTTGCTAAGAAAGTCATGTCGTACAACACATGCTACCACCTCATGTAGAATAGTAAGGTGGACAAACTTTAAGTGAAACAAATAGGTAATAAAAAGCATTTCAACAAAGTCAGCAGAAACTAATTTAAACTAAAGCTGTTCAGTTGATCAATTATCCATAAAGTTATTAAAAGAATAAAAATTTAGGTTTGAAACACATGAAGTTATGTGGCAAGTAATGTGAATGTCTAACAAGTTTTGAAGATCAACCGCCTAAGAAAACCCACCTTTTCTAGTATAGAGCCGAATAAATAGCCTTTGACCATCATCAGATAATGAGTTAAAAACACCTGCCAGAAAAACATAAGCTATTGTCAATAATAACTATGAAAAAAGATGATGGACAAAGACAGAAAAAACACATGGTACCTAGAAATGATTTTTCTTTATCAGTAAAAAGGTAAGCATAATGGTTCATAACATCTTCAATCATCAAACAAAAATTCCGTTGGTATTTTGTCATGCTAGGATGATTTGCTCTTCCATATTCGACAGCAAGGAGAACACTCTCCCATAAAGACTTTAATATCTGGCAATCATCGGACTTCATATCACTATTTTCTGCCATTTGACAAACCAGCTGAATAGGGATAACATCATAAGGATGTCTTGGAAGAGATGTTACAGATCCCTGCAAAATTATGCAATTTCAGATGATACATATCAACATGATCTGAAATAGCATTAAGAAAAAAAAGAAACGATGCTTGTACATGCAACATTCAGTGTTTGTGGCGACATCATACAGAATCTCTATATATTTGCAGGAGCTTTAATATAATAAGTTTCAGTAGACTGCTCAAGATCAAACTTATTCCAAAGAAGTTCATGTCCATCATTAATAAGCATGCATGATTGTTGCATCCTTAAATAAGACCGCAACATTTTATTTATTTTATTTTATTTGGTGAACCGGCGTCCTACTTACACAAAGATGTGAGTACAATGAGGAATCAAAAGACAAAACACGATCGAGGCCCTGTGGGATGGGGTCACTGTCATCCCATATAAAGGCCCTGGAATGATGAGCTGCGGAGGAGGCGACCCAGTCCGCTGCACTGTTCGCCTTCCGAAAAACATGTGCGACCCAAAAAAAATCAAGACCATCCAGAAGATGGCAGACATCCCTGACTAGTGAATGTAGATCTGGTCTGGCACGCCTGCACCTGATCCACTTAATCACTGTGGCAGAATCACCCTCCAAGAATATCTGCTGGGCCTCCAAGTGTGCACTAGCATATACGAGACCCTCCCACGCCGCGCACAGCTCTGCCACTAGGATGGACTCATCGAAAATGCGTCGTCCCCCCGCCGCAATCAACCTGAGCTCCTCGTCTCTGATCACGAAGCCCACACCACATCTACTACCCCCCTACCACACCACACGACATCTACTACCGCCCTACTCCAGCCAGATGTGGTATGCCATATAAGCCCATACTGTCCCTCTCTCTACTCCGCCAAATCTCCGACCTAAATCCCTCAGCTGACTTAGGAATGCATCCGTGGAGGTGAAAGTCCACCAGTGGGAAGAAGCCAGGCCCCATACCTGAAGCGCTCGCGGGCATGTGAACAAGACATGACTGATAGTCTCCTCCCCCGAGCACCCCTCACACTTAACCGGAATCCGAACCCCTCTCCTAGCCAGAGTCCCTCTGGTCGGTAGAATGCCCCACGCTACCTTCCACAGAAAGAGGACCACTCGCGGATGTACCCGTAGCCTCCAAATCCACCGCCCCTCCAGCCGATAGGCTGACCCCGAGTCCACTATAGCCTGGAGATCCCTAGCTGTGGCCTCACCCATCCTGTCAAACTCCATACCCTCCTATCAACCATCCTCACATGTGGTAGGGGGTAGCCAATACCCTCTCAGCCAGAGCATCACCGAAAAGCCTGTGAACCCGATCCTCATCCCATCTACTCTCCCCCAAGATGAAGAGATCCCTCACTCTGGTCCCATCCAGCGCAACTGGATCGAAAAAAGTCGGCCATCTGGATAAAGAAAATCCAGTCGGCCATCTGGATAAAGAAAATCCAGTCAACCATCTGTTCTCTACAACATCAATGCAGTGGCCATCCCCCACTGCCCAGCAAATCCAGGGGTGCACTAGTGAGGCCCGTGCACACATCTCTCACCAGATGTAGGAGCACTGCCACCCAGGTCTGAAGACATCTCCCTCAATCCTCTCCTCATACTTGGCTCTCATCAATCTGCTCCACAGTCCATCAGGCTCTAAGAGATATCTGGCCACATGCCTGGTCACCAGTGCCTCCCTCCTAGTAATGAGGGAATGTATACCCAATCCCCCACTACTTGTCGGCTGACAAAGAACCTCCCAGGCGAGCAAATGAGTGCCTCCTCCACATGCTCGACCACCCCATACAAAACTCCGAATCAATTGTTCCAGTGACCTTAACAAGGCAATAGGAACCATGGTGTTTAAAAGTAAGTATATAGGTATGGAGCTTAGCACTGACCTGACCAAGATAATCATGCCCATCATGGATAGAGTGCTCGCCTGCCACCCCTCCAACCTCTGCCAGAAACTCAGCTCCAAATCCGAGCAATCCCCCCTGCGTAGCCGGCGACCAGTGATGGGAACCCCAAGATACCGCAGAGTGCCCTCCTGCTCACCAATCCCTAGTATCTCCGAAATAGCCCCTCTCAGTTGTGGGTCAGTCCTCGGGCTGAAGCAGACTGCCGATTTGGCCAAATTGACCCGCTGCCCAGAAGCCCTGCAATACTCCTCAATGATCCTACGAAGAGCCTGTGCCGACTCCCTGCTCGTCCTTGCCATCAGGAGGCAATCATCAGCAAACAATAAATAAGAGATCTGGAAGGTACCTACCATCGGCCTGTAGGGCTCCACCACCTGTGCCTCAGAGGCGCTGCAGAGAGCTCTGGATAAGACGTCCGAGGCCAGGATGAAAAGTAGAGGTGACAACGGGCATCCCTGTCATAGGCCCACTGAGGACGTAAAGAATCGCGTAGGCATGCCGTTCACCAGAATAGCAAAGGATGGTGCCTGAATGCAGCTCAACACCCATCTGATCCACTGATGATGGAACCCAAAAAGCTCGATGGATTGTATCAAGAAATTCCAATTCATTCTATCATATGCTCTCTCCATGTCCAATTTGATGCCCATCAGCCCCCTTCTGCCCGAAGCATGTCTAAGATCACACATGAGCTCCTGTGCTATCAATACATTATCAGAAATACTCCGCCTCCCAATGAAAGCTCCCTGCTCAGGACTAATCAGCTCAGCTAGTATACCTCTAACTCTCCTCACTAGGATCTTTGCAATGATCTTGTAGAGAGTGGTGCACAAGCTAATCGGTCGGTAATGACATGGCTCCGTAGCGCCCTGCGCCCTGCCTCTTAGGAATAAGAGTAATGAACGTTCTTTTCCACTCACAAGGCATCCTGGCTGAACTGAAGCACTGTAAGATAGCCTCGGTCACATCTACCCGGACTATGTGCCAATACCATCTGAAAAAAATCAAAAAAACCAATCTGGGCCAGGAGCCTTGTCCTCAGCTAGGGACCAAAGACTCCTAAATTTTTGCTGTCGTTACCGGCCTGATCAGCTCATAATTCTCCTCATCTAAGACTCTCCTCCCTAGGGTGAGCTGGGTGGGTAGTCCACTGCTACTAGTCTGCTCAGTCCACCTGGACCTGAAAAACTCCTCCAAAATCTCCCTAACCAAGCCTGGATCATCAATTATCTGGCCACTGCTCTCCCTGATGCTGTGGATTCTGTTCCGCTGCTTGTGAATAATAGTGGTCTGATGAAAAAACTTTGTGTTGCGATCACTCTCTAAGATCCACTGAACCCGCGACTTTTGTCTCCAAAAGGTCTCCTGCTGCCTCAAAAAGGAGTGATGCATAGACAATTCTGCCCGAAGCTCCATCTGCTCACCATCAGTCAACCCACCCCTCTGCTCCTCTCTGGCCTGAAGATCTCCAATAGTTGTTTCGACAACTTCAATCTTCCTAAAGATATTCCCCACCTCAAGTCTGTTCCATCTCCTCAGGCGCCTTTTTGTCATCTCCAACCTGCGGGTGACCCTATGCACTGCATCCTCACGCAATGGTCTCTGCCACGCCTCTCTCATCACCTCCCAGGATCGTGGATAAGAGAGCCAGAGTTTCTCAAAATGAAAAGGGCCACTAATCTGAGTATGAGGGGAGGTGCTGATCAGCACAGGGCAGTGATCTGATGCAATACGTGGCAGATGGCTTACCCTGAATTCCGGCCAATTCTGAATCCACCCCGCCGTGGCGAAGACCCTGTTAATCCGCTTCTATACCCTAGCACAACCCAGCCTGTTGTTACACCATGTGAACCTCGGCCTAGAGAAACCTAGATCCACCAGTCCATTCTCCATAATGAATTCCTGAAACTCCCTCACCTCCAACTTGTGAGTGAAAGGCTTGCCCCCCCTCTTTTCCATAGGACTATCTATGCAGTTAAAATCACCGGCCACCATTGTTGGGTGTCCCTAATTGATTAGATAACTCACCTCCTCCCATAGTCTCCTCCTTTCTCTAAAGTTAGTGCTAGCATAAACGGCTGACAAAACCCATGGCGGCCCACTTTCATCAGATATAACCATAACTACATTCTGGCTGCATTGATTGAAGACATCAATTTTACAAACATTCAACTACCATGTAACAATGATCCCACCTGACATCCTCCGAGATTCAATTACATAGAATTCCCATGAGCGGGGCACCCTTCTTCTAGCTTTCTGCAAGCTTCTTTCTGACAATCTATTCTCTAGGAGCACACAAATAGACGGATCATGTAGGTTGACTAACCTTCGAAAAGCCGGGCTGAAGGACGACTTCCCCGCCCCCTGGCAATTCCACAAGAGAATCTTCATGACTGAGGAGCTAATGGGGAGCAGCTGCCCTCCCCTGGCCTAGAACCCCCAGAGCTAGAAGCCCCTTCCCAGCCTTAGAATCATGTATTGAAATCAAGTACACAGAATTGAGTTACTGATAAATCACGAGACAATATGTGTTGCATTATACATATCTTTAGGGGCTCAAGCAACAAAAATGGCTAGCTCAGAAGCAAAATCATTCAATATTTTAAGTGTACATATAGATGACACCACAAGAAAATTGTAAAATAACTATGGAGCTTTCCTAAGAAATTAATTGGAATATTCAACATGACAAAATCAAGCTATTTAATGAAACTTTTGTAAAGTACCAAAGCAATATCATAAATACAATGATGAAAAATGAAAATCTAGATACAAATGGAGAACGAAAAATACAGCCAATAGAAGCAATCTTCAAACCCATCTAGGGGTTGGCTTACTCAATCTGTTCACCATATGGACCCACCTAAGGCTCAATTCTTCCATCAACAAACAAAAGAAGAGATTAATACATCAAAAAACATCTAATCAATTTCATATTCAAAATTTAGTGCCAAAGATGGTAGTAATACATCATGCTCACAGTTTAAAATTGTTAAGATACTGTAAGGTCATTAAAAAATAACAAATTGTGTTAAATATACAGAATTCCTTTCCCACGATACATGAAACAGCTGACATGAAAAGCAAGCATAAAAAATAAATTTACAGAAGTCATATACAAAACACGTTAGTTGAATATGTAAAATTAGCACATCTGAATTTATACTCCATTCATAAACAAGCCAATTGCGATCTGTCAAGTACAAGCCATGGCATGGAACCACATATCGTAATAGTGGCAGCAGTCTGCCTGAAGTATATTGGTTACCAAAAAAAATAGATTTTTTTTTTTTTTGATAGTGTGTTGTACCTCACACTTTATATGGTGATTATCGATTAGAGGAGACAGATACTTGGCCAATTCTCGAGGCAAATATCCAAGCATCCTTCCATCAAAATCTGCAGAAAGCACCTATTAAGAAGAAATCAGTCCATGTTTACCATGGAAAATAACAAAAGTATAGAAAACTAAGTAAAAGAAAAGGTAAACCTTGATGGCATGCCTATCCTTGGAATTTTGAGGGTCTCTCAAAAGGAATATGCTTGCCCCTTGCCGCAACTCAGCATTGTCATGGAATCTACAACCAACTATAAAAGTTTCAAGTATTTCCACATATTTAGCATCTCCAGGTCCACATGTATCAAGCTTAGGTATCTGTGTCTTCACACTTTGACGAAACATATGAGAGTAAAGAGGATCTTTCACTTTAGAAATGACAGCATCTTCAATTACTAAACCTTCAAGGGAAGCGTCAGTACAGGTCTCTGAACTGCTGAGAGAATGATATGGAGAGGCTGATGCACACTGCATCCTTTCACTCATTCTAGTTGAACCATATCTAGATGATAAAGGAAAATTACTGGGGTCACTTTCATTAGTCGATCCCCTTTTCCTTGCCTTCTCCTTATCATTGTCTAAATCAACTAAACTGGATTCACTTCTAGATCTTGGGCAAAACTTGAACTGAAGAAGCGTGCTTTGGGTCAACTTTCGTTTCACTCCTCTGGCTAGGCATGTGTCTGCAAACAATTTGAAAAAGTATAATTAACTAGCAACAACTAGCATTCTACAAAGAACAACATACTTAGAAATAACATTATATAACAAACTAACGAGGATAGTTACAGTCAATTTAAAATAAATGTCATATGCATGAAATGGTATTATCCATGGAAAAGCTTATTCAAGGTTTGAAATTCCAGCACCTAGTCCTCTACCAGTATTTTCTAGAAAGATGTGGTACTGAGAAGGTACTTCCTGACTCTTGGGATGGTCCTGCATCTCGATACTTTACATGGACATATTTTTTTGTTTTTCATTTTTCTACCCTATCTTAAAAGAAATTTTAATGAATATTGATATATTTTTAACATCCTTAAATATAGTTTTTATCTTAAAAGGAGGCTCATAACTTACCAAATGTGTGAGGTTTTTACAATGAGGAAGCCAGATCACAGTGAAGGGGGGCCAGATTTGCTCTCCTTTCTCTCTCTCTCTCTTTCTCTCTCTCCCACTCTCTTCTTTGTATCTGCTCACACATCCAACCCTTGTAATTAAAGGACCAAGAAAGACCACATTCTATTTTTCTTTTCAAAACTAGGTGGCCCAATCTAGTTACACTTCGGTACCGATTGAACCAGCCTTTGTACCGACTGAACCACCAAGTTTCAATCCACCATCCCATCCCATGAAGGGACTAGTGTCCCATAACTATCCTAATCCCTAGTTTTGGGTAGAATGGTACAATATTAGTTTTGGTGAGCTAGAATCGCCTCCACGACCAACCAATTTCATAAGCAACAAGGCTAGAGTGGATGTACGACAATAGACAGATCGCAACATTCCACGCGTCCTTCAAATTGATCAACCACAGGGGTCACTAGGGAGTCAATCATCACATGATTCTTTGTCAGAGGCATCCTCTCAAAGATATAATTGAGAGTTGCTTAAACGCGGCCATCACACTACCCAGTCGACTCTATTAGGAGGACGACATCCATCCTCCCAATATAGCCAGGAAGAGAAGGGCACAAAAGAAAAGCAGGCAGCTGCTCAGCACAACCTGAAGAAAGAAAAAGGCAGTTGCAGCCCTAATGGAGAGAGTGGAAGAATAAGTTCACTCGAATTCAGAGACCAGGGAGAGCAGTATGAGTAGTATGATAGTTCTAGTGATCATGGATATGATGGCCAAGGAGGGAGTGGAGGATATGAAACTATTGTTCATGCGACACAACCGCAGGGTGGTCTTCAATTCACCGGTGAGTCCCAAACCCGTCTTGCATGACTGACCACTACAAGTAAAGTCAAAAGTGCTTATATGCTTAACACGTTTTTATCTCAATGACAGTCCGCTCTTTCATTGTCTTATTTTTTTGTTTGATGAATACACTCAAAATTATATATCTACTTAGTTTATCAACCACTCACGATGACAACCAAGATCTTCAACTTAGCTCCCACAGATAATCCACCCGGGGTGAGAGATAACGAAAGGGAGACAAAGCATACCACGTAGGATAGGAACTATGGTGCACGAACTTGTAGATCCCACTAAAATACGATTGCATGTAGGAGACAGGCTCCTCGAGGTCGTTCAAGATAATACGATGCAGCTGCAAATGACCTTGTATTTGGAGTAGAATCCATAGATATATCAAGTTTCAAATCGTATGCCGGATATGAATGTAGTATGTCTGAGGCATCGTCTTCCAGTGGCTACTACTCAACGCAGCCTGGAGCACCTTACGGATTGATTTGCTATCGGCATATTCAGATAGACCCCTCCACAGCCATATTATCAGCCAAAGAATACATCTTAGAGTCAGAGCTTTAGTAAGAGATCCGATACCGATTATAACCTAGAACGCATTTCTTATAAGATGAACATACAGGACTCCAGCGCTACTTGGTTAAAGAAGTGGGCCGACGTGCCTCCTGATTATGCTACATGATTTGGATATCTATGAGAGACAGCGCCACTCAACGAGATTCTAAATATCGATATGTTTATTGTACTTTCAATACATATAATTGATTGTATCATTTATATTTTGTATCTCACTAATTGATTTTAGAAAAAATTATGTTACTTCTAGCATGCAAAACCAGAATCGCTGATTTTTTCTTTACAATTTGGATTGGGCCTGGCGCTAATGAAAAAGCCTAGAAGTTGCAAATCAAATGATCAAGGTCGAAGGAACCGGTACCGAGCACCATATCGGTTCTCCGGTGGGACAGGACGGCCCGTACCAAGAAAGAAACCGTGGGAGAGAGGAAGAGAGAAAGAGAGAGCAAGCGGGGAAGAGAGGGGAGAGAGAGTGGGATGCCAGCAAAATGCCGGCGGAGGCCGGACGAGGCAGCAGGTAGCAAGGCCACGGCCAGACCCTGTTTCGTTCATTTAAAAATCGCGAAATTATAGCTTCCCGCTGGCCTCCGACGGCACTCTGCTAGCGTCACGCTCTCTCTCCCTCCCTCCCCCTACTAGCTCTCTCTTTCCTTCTTCTCGGCTTCGGCAACGTGTTCCGTTTTTGTTGTCAGAACCGTAATAGTGAGCCACTGGTACGATTCGGGACAGCCAGAACCATCCGGTTCAGAACGGTTCCGCCGACCCTACCAATGATACAGATTTGCTAGATTTTTTGCCTCCCTAAGATAGCATTGTTTCAGAGCAATGCTACAATGACGTAGAAAAATCACTTTAAAATATCAAGAAGCATTATTTAGAATGCACCGAGGTGATAGAAACATCAAAAAACATCAAGAAACATCAAATTACACTTAAACTCATTCAAAAAATTTAAAAAATGATTCATATTCATTCAACTGTAAAAATTGAAAAAAAAATATGGTGTGCCAGTTCGGAACCAGCACGCCATACAGTATCATATGTCGGTACGGTACCGAACCAGTGCCATGCTGAACCGATTGCCGACCGGTATGGATCCCGGTACTTGTTCGGCAAACCTTGACTACATCATTATGGATACTCAGGATCAATGTGATTAACCAGGTTATGTAATTCATCAACATTTTGCAACATCTTATAAGAGTGTAACGACTCGAGACCTAGATCTCCCAAGTTCTGTGTGCGAGTACAATTACAATTGATTGCCTAAATTTAAATCAACAACTGGCTGTGAAAGAAAATAATCCATAATTTTTTTTTCTTCAAAATCACTTTTTCACAGAAATAAGAGGCCACTTGATCATGCAAAGCATGCTAAGTTTCATCTAAATTAAATTTTTACAACTCATAGCCCTAAAATCTAACAAGGTTCACTTATATATCATTATCTTACAATGAAAATAGTTGTGTCCCTCTTCTGAAGTAGGCTTTAATATGCAAAACAATAATGCTTAAGACCTTCTTGTAAACTAAGGAAACAAGTCTTTAACTATGAAATATCATAAGTAAGCGAGTGATCTACATTGCATGGTAAGTAGCCAAACATAGCAAAAAACACAGAATTAGGAAAAGTTGAACAACAGAAGCATGAGGGTCAATATCTATTGAAACTCAAATAGTCAAACTACATCTTATATGAGTATCCAAATAAGTATATTTACCAATATAACTTTGTTTTGAAAACACTAGAATGCTTTTCAAAACAATTAGCACAATCAAGGTAAGTGCCTTTTCAACATTGTTTAAAACTCTCATTTGTGGAACACTGAAATACACTTGAAATCACTTAGTAACATTAAATCAATATCAACAGGTCAATCACCAATTATTATACCCATTGGTCAAGGGTTCACTAGTCAATAGGTCCATTGTCTAAGGATTCACTTAAACCAACTATTAACCAATAATTCAACCACTTATAAGGAACTAGCAAAGCAACGAAAGGAGATAGAGAACAATCATCAGCTGGAAAGAAGAGAAGATTGTAGTGTGAAATTCTAACTAAACATCTGCAACTATCCTTACATAGTTTAACAATCTATTTCAAAAGAGCTTGGTTTTGGCCCACAGATTTCAAAATATACTTTAATCAACATTTTTGGTTAACATTCATTCAGAAGGTTTTGTCTTACAAATTGAAATTACTTCATGGACACTTAAACATTGTAAATTATTTAGTTACACAACAACAAAATACTATCTATCCTAGGTAGAGTCAAGGCAAGAATAGTTATCATAATTTTCTAATCTTTTCCTTAACATCTTGTGTTGAGTGAAATTTGGAAATTTCATACTAAATAACTATTTGAATTCTGAATTTATCAAAATTAAGCTATGTATTTGAAACTATATCAGCATATCAAAGTCATTTCTTTCGATCTTATCCATTTGAATTGTTCGTTAATTGTTGTATTGCCTAAAAGTCAAAGATTTCATGCTTTATGACTTTAAATTATACTTCTGGTCAGCCAGTGAACTAACCAGCAGGTGTGTTAGTTTCAAGGAAACCCTAGGCAGCGGGTACAATAGTTGGTTCCAATGAACCCTGGGAAGTCGGTATAATAGATGGCATATTAGTGAACCCTAGGCAGTAGGATAATAGTTAACATCACTAAACTCCCAACCAACAGGAATAATAGTTGGACCAAGTTAACTCTTATCTAATGGATCTATCAATCAATGAACCCTTGACCTGTAGGTACAATAGTTGGTTACTGACCCGGTGGCATCAATTTGGTTCTACAAAGTGATTCCAAATGTATTCTAATGTTTTCAAAATAAAGTGATTCCAAGGTTTTCAAGTGTTTATGTGATTTGATCAGTTGTTGTTGAATTAATTGTACTAAGTGTTTGCAAATTTTCTGTGCATTCATGTGTTTTCAAGTGAGTTCACCAATGTATTTAAGTGCTATCAAGTGTATTTTAGTGTTTCCACAAATGAGCTTCCAACGATATTGAAAAGAGCAATTCCACCAGTTGCTTTCAAAAGCATTCTAGTATTATTTTTCGAAACAAAGCTTTTTTGGTAAATGTATTATTTCACTTCATAACCATTTGAGTTTTCAATAAATATTGGTTACTGCTCCACTCTTCTACTTTCACTGATATTATATTGTTTGTTACTTTGTTATGTTTGGCTACTTATTGAGCTGTACAGCTTGCTCATTTACTTAATGCACTTCAATGCAGAAGCCTATTGGATTAGGTTACTAGAAAGTTTGAAGTAATGTTTGTGCATGTATTAACCACTACTTCAAAACTGGGGTTAGAGCTAGTATTCTATTGTAAGACAAAAGTATTTAAGTAGATCAGTTCAAGGTTATGAGGTATAAAAGTTTAACTTGGAGAGATTTTAGTTTACTGCCCAATCAAATAACCATTTACTTTTATGAATCGGTGATTTGAGATAAATTTTATGAAAATATTGGCTTCCTCAACCAATGATTGATTTAAATTTAAGCCATCGACCGACAAACTTATGAGTTGGCAAAGCCAGGCTTCAAGTCCTGATATAGGTATTCCAAGAAAAACTCGCAAAAAAATCTCTGCTTCTAAAAGAATCACATGCACACACATTGCAAAATCTCCTTATGTTCAGGAGAGGTCCCTTTTCCACCCGACGGGTGGTAAACATGGGGGGACATCTCCAATTGGGAATAACATATCTAGCTCATAAACAAATAGTTATACATAAGATGTTACAAAGTAGGGCGAATAACATAGATGCCCTAGGGAGTGTCTCGTTTGCAGCGTCATGTACGAAGTATCATCAAACTAAATCTAGTATTAGCCTTATCATTTCCACAGAGTTGTTCATTTAAGCTAAATTTCCAAAACTAAAACATTTCATGAGAAAATGCATTTATTTCTCTACATCTAGTCAAGTGGCACTAGTGAACAATAGCATCAAAACTTTGCCCAACCCTTCAAGATTTGCACCATTTGGTATTGTAATTAAGAATACTGCCAAATTTATTAAACTATTAACCACAACAAGAAACAAAATTGTTTTTTATCGTGAACTATAAACAACAAAATAAAGCAAAAATTACAAGCTTGATAGCCTCAAGCAAACAAATAAGTATCATTTTACGTAGTTCTTTGCCCTTTAACGAGCAACAAATCTTTACCTGAAACATCATCCTGGTGGAGAGAGAGAGAGAGAGAGAGAGAGAGAGAGCATATGAATGAACAATTCCATGGCAAAATACTAACTATGGAGAAGAAAGATATCATGCTAGTCTGTAAAGTAAAAACTACAGAGATTATCCCTGCAGTAAATAAATCTTTTCTTTAATAATTATGAAACATTTATTTGTGTATACTCTTTTGGGTTAAACCATGAGCATCCTCCCACTCATTTAATTTTCATAAGTAGAAATTCTACCTCCCACATTAAAGCACATTACATTGCTTGTACATATAAATTATAATATCACCCCATATAGCGAATTTCATGATGAAGTTGGAAATTCACAAGTTCACACATCAACTATAGGTTTTAAGTAGCACTAATCTAGATCTCTGGATGAGTATTTTAAAGTGGGTCAAAGTTTCTAACTAGAAATTTGAATAAAATGTAACATGGAACTCTCTTGTATTATATCAAGTCTAAGAGGATTATTGGTAATATCAGAGAGGCAACAGGAATGTTAATGATAAGTTGGTGCTCTTAAGAATGTTAATGATATTTGTCCTTTAATTTTAGGATAACTACTATTTAAGCTTTTTGCATAGCTTTTTCTTGAACCAAACTGATACTAATTTAAAATCACCATTTAAGACCTAGATCCTTGAAGTTAATACATTAACCCATCCACTATAGAAGAAAACTGCCAAATTAGATCACTTAGTAGGTGTTTTGTGATTAAAACTAAGGCCCTCCAAGAAAATTGCAGCAAGCAAATTTCTCCCAGATTTATAAATTAATAACCCTTATTTCAACCAATTGATGTCCATATTAGTATCTAAATCCTAATACATACCCAACATACCAAACCATTTAGGCCATCTAGTCATTAAGTTGAGTCCAAAACCAACCAAAATTTCCAACATATACATTATTTTAAACAAAAAAACTCAAGTGTCCAGAAGCATAAAACCAAAGACAGAGATTTCAGACCTGTTGCTACATCAGTTTCAGCATCAAAGCCATTAGTAGCCTTTTCCAGCAACAAAACACTAGCTCTTAGCACATTAGAAAGGCTGCAAACAACTCTAAATATACATGAAGCAAAGTAGAGTAACATACTAGAGGCTAAGTGATAGGAGAAGTGTTAAGAGTCTGTTAATGGATGCAATTTTTGTCCTAAGGTCACTTGACCATCACTCATATAGGTAATTGCCTAAGTGGCAAATTCCCAACAACGAAGTCCTATTCAGCTACGGTAGAGCTTGTGGTGTTATGCTTTTCTCCAAATGGCCCACCAAGTTGAAAAGGATATTTCCAATTGCTAATAATCAAACAGGAGCAAAGGATCTAGTCCTCAAACTAAACTAGCAGATCGCTAAGTCGAATAGGAGATGTTGGGGGAAAAACCCCAAGTCATACCGCCACGGAGGCGCTCGGCTAGAGAACGCCGACTGGAAAGGCGCTCGGCCAAAGAGCGCCGACCAGGAGGATGCTCGGCCAAAGAATGCCGACCAGGAAGGCGCTCGACTAAAGGGCGCCGACCGGAGAGAGCGCCAAGAGGCGCCCAATCAAAATAAAGTAGAGATGCTTGGATAAGAAGAGCCGACCAGCGGACGCCGACCAGAGAAGCGCTCAACTAGAAAGCGTTGACTAGAAACAGCGCCAAATAGAGGCGCTCGGCTAGAAGGTGCTCGCCCAAAGGGAGCCGACCAGGAGTACTCGAAGCAACCCCGCCACAGGGCGCCCCTCTGGGCGACTAGCTCGGCTCGGCACCCTTGCCGAGCCGATGCCTTAACTAATACTCCTCCCCGCCAAGCTTTCTCGAAAGGTCCGGCGGCTATACACGCGACTCTACTACAGCCTGCCACTATCTCCAAGCCATCAAGGCATAAGATCTCCGCAGGTATTCGGCACGACCTGCCATTAATGCATGAGACTCCCTCAAGTCTCCAATGCACTCAGTCATTTAATGAACACGGCTCAAGACGATCTCCGGATCACTGAACCATCAGAGCGTATGGCTCTCCCTGACCGCCGGTTCATTCGGTAATAAATGCACTTACCATCCACGGACCCCAGGCCCACCACAGCCGGCGGTTCAACCACTCCAACAGGTCCGATCGACCGTGACAACTCCCTGATTCCGGTCCGAATCGGTCCCGTTCTCCACTACGCCATTAATGGGCCAAATCGTGCCCAATTATTACAAAAGAGGACAAACCTCCTGTCACCTCCCAGGTAACAAAAATCCTTCTATAAAAGAAAACCTGGGGGGAAAAGGAAGGGGGCCCCCGGGACAGAACCCTCCTGGACCGGGTGAAAAGAAGCAAACAGCACAGACACAATTGAGGATATCATCCTCTTCATCTTCTTAAAATATTCCGGCTGTCTTCTCCTCATATTCTCCTCCTTGCTCTCTCCACATATCTGCCCCCTCTGACTTAAGCATCGGAGGGCCGGCGCCGGGGAGCCCGGCCACCGGCTTTTTGCAGGACTTGCGCCCTCCAGGAGGACGCCACCAGCCGGCGCACCGTCGACCACCGTTCCTGCGGCGGACTTACACCCCTCCAGGAGGACGTCACCAGTCGGCGCGCCGCCGTCCGCCGTCCCCACGGCGGAGCTCCTCCTTCCCCGGCTTCGCGGCGGCCCCCGGGTCCAATTTCCAGCAACAGTGGCGCTAGAGGAAGGGACCGAGTTCGCTGCCATGAAGCTAAGAAGCAAAGGAGCTTCCAACGCCTCTCGACGTCCTCCACCCAGTCCTGAGCATTCCGTCCGGAACTCACCACCTCCGGCCGAGTCAACCCCTCAAGTTCGGCCGAAGCAGTTTGATGCCCTGGTGCAACAAGTGCAAGCCTTGGCTACCGCTGTCCAAAGCTTGCAACCCAGGGGCATCCCAACGGCACCGCCTCCTCCGGCTCCAGCTCAACCGGAGCCCCCTACAAGCGGACTTCCCCTTCGAGGTCAGGACTCCCAAGTCCAGGCCTCCCTCTGGAGAGAGCACCCAGCCAGAGGCTACGGAGGCTGGCCACAGCCTTCAGAAGCTGAGTCGGTTCCAGGGCAACCTGCGCTCGAACGAACCGCTGCAGCGATCCTCCAGAATGATGAACTCGACAAGAAGGTCGAGAAGCTGGAGCGCCAAATCCAGGCACTCCACGGGAGAAAATCAGGACGTGATAACGACTTCGAGTTCACTACGAAGTCACCCTTCTCCCCGGAGATCGAAGATGAACCGGTCCCACTACGGTTCAAGATGCCCCAGGTGGAGCCTTACAACGGCAAGGCTGATCCCCTTGACCACCTGGAGAGTTACCGGGTCTTAATGGCCCTACAAGGAGCCTCGGAGGCCATGATGTGCAAAGCTTTTCCGGCGACACTCCGAGGGCCAGCCCGGCTTTGGTTCACCGGGCTGAAGCCGAGTACTGTCTCTTCCTTTGAGCAGCTCGGCAGACAATTTGCTGGCAACTTTGCCGCCAGCCAGCCCCAGCGGCGGACATCCGACACCCTCCTTGACATTAAACAAAAGGAGGGAGAATCCTTCAAGGAGTACTTGGACCGGTTCACCGCCGCAACATGGGAGGTCCGGGAGCTTGACCAGTCCATCGCGATGTCCGCACTAAAGACTGGAGCCCGGTCCTACAGATTCCTCTTCTCGATCGAGAAGAATTTCCCTGCGGACCTCACTGAAATGTTCGCTCGGGCGCGGAAGTATGCCAAGGCAGAAGAGGCCGTGGCGGTTAGGCGGGGTGGGACCGAGCAGAACCCCAAGAAGAGACGTCGCGAGGAGCGCGGCCGGCCCAGAAGCCCGTCTCCGCGACGAGCTAAGAATCCGCCCCGCCCGAAGAGTCCACCCCGGTTGAGAGGACCGCCACAGCAGAGGTCACCACTCCGCCCGAGGTTCCCACTGCAGGCCCGTGCACTCGAAGGGAGGTATGAAAAGTATACTCCCCTCAATGCTCCTCGGGCTGAAATCCTCATGGAGATTGAGAGTCGGGATTGCATCCAGCTCCCACCTCCGAAGCCAGACACCAGAATCCGGCGTGATCTCCGGAAGTATTGCCGTTTCCACCGGGATCACGGCCATGATACCGAGGATTGTTATCAGCTCCGAAATGAGA
This sequence comes from Phoenix dactylifera, assembly GCF_051530095.1. Taxonomy (NCBI): domain Eukaryota; kingdom Viridiplantae; phylum Streptophyta; class Magnoliopsida; order Arecales; family Arecaceae; genus Phoenix; species Phoenix dactylifera. Next base: position 30,140,138 of record NC_143193.1, on the reverse strand, counting down.
TCGAAGCACTCATTCGCCGAGGGGTGCTCGATCGGTTTGTGCAGGGCCGGCGTGAAGGGAAGAAGCCAGCCGAAGGAGCAGCACAGCCTGAAGGTTCAAATGCCAACAGGCCCATCGCCGGCGTCATCAACACTATCCGAGGCGGGACCTCGGCGGGGAAGCCTCAGGGGAAGAAGCCTCCTCGAAGCGCCCGCGCACCTCTGAAGCCATCTCCTTCTCAGATGATGATCTAGAGGGAGTCGAAACTCCCCATGATGATGCCGTGGTCATCTCCATGATCATAAATAAATTTGATGTAAAACGCATCCTGGTTGATAATGGAAGCTCGGCGAATGTTTTGTATTTTGGTGCTTATTGTAAAATGGGGATGACAAAAGAACAACTACGGAGGATGAATGCTCCGCTAGTTGGATTCACTGGGGATTCAGTCCCAGTAGAGGGCGAGATCGACCTTCTGGTCACAGCCGGGCTCGCCCCTCGTGAAAGTACCGTGGGTATGAGCTTTCTTGTAATACGCCTGCCCTCGGTTTACAACGCCATTCTCGGAAGACCAGGACTCAACGCCCTCCGAGCAGTGGTCTCAACTCACCACCTGCTGATGCGATTCCCTACCAGCCAGGGAGTCGGTGAAGTTCGAGGGGACCAAATGGTGGCAAGGCGATGCTACCTAGCGACCCACGAGGCAAGACGACCAGCCGAGGTGCCTGCCCCAACAACTGACCAGCCCTCAACTGAAATTATGGAGGCACGGGTCAACCCCCAGAAAGAGCGGGTAGAGCCTGGTGAGTTGTTAATTCAAGTTTCCTTACGAGAGAACTTTCCCGAGCTAACCGTGCAGGTCGGCTCTGGCCTTGGCGAACACGAGAGGAGTCGCCTCGTCAACTTCCTACGGGACAACATGGATGTCTTCGCATGGTCGTCTGCAGACATGCCGGGGATAGATCCGGAGGTCATGGTCCACCGGCTTCAGGTGAAGCCGACCTGCAAGCCCGTGCGACAAAAGAAGCGAGGCGCCGCCCCTGAACGACAACGAGCAGCAGCCGAGGAGGTCGGCAAGCTCCTTGAAGTCGGCTTCATCCGGGAGATATCCTACCCGGAATGGCTCGCCAATGTGGTCCTCGTCAAGAAAGCCAGCGGGAAGTGGCGTATGTGCGTGGACTACACCGACCTGAATAAAGCCTGCCCGAAGGACAGCTTTCCACTCCCCAGCATCGACCAGCTCGTGGACTCCACCTCGGGTCACGAGCTGCTGGCGTTCATGGACGCCTTTTCCGGATACAACCAGATCCGCATGGCGCCGGAAGATGAGGAAAAGACAGCCTTCATCACCGACGGGGGAACCTACTGCTACAAGGTAATGCCATTCGGCTTGAAAAATGCCGGGGCAACTTATCAAAGGCTGGTCAGCCGGATCTTCAAAGACCAAATAGGCCGAAACATGGAGGTCTACGTGGATGACATGCTGGTGAAAAGCAAGGTGGCGCAAGACCACATAGCCGACCTCAATGAAGCATTCTCCACACTCCGAAAGTACCGATGAAGCTCAACCCAGCTAAATGTGCATTCGGGGTCACCTCCGGCAAATTCCTCGGCTTCATCATTACACAACGAGGAATTGAGGCCAATCCAGAGAAGATCCGAGCCCTCCAAGAGATGACACCTCCCAGGACGGTCAAAGAGGTACAGCGGCTCACGGGCCGAGTGGCAGCCCTCGGGAGATTCATCTCCCGCTCGACCGAGCGCTGCCTTCCATTCTTTGCAGCCCTCAAGAAGCCGAAGAACTTTTTGTGGTCAGACGAGTGCCAGCAATCTTTTGAAGAGCTCAAGCACCTACTGGCTTCCCCTCCCCTGCTCATGAAGCCTCAACAGGGTGAGCTCCTCTACTTGTATCTAGCTGTCTCCCCTGTAGCAGTAAGCTCGGTCCTGGTCCGAGAGCAGGGCAAACTCCAGAAACCAGTATATTATACCAGTCGGGTCTTAAGGGACGCCGAGACCCGATACTCCAAGCTTGAGAAGACCGCCTATGCTTTGGTCATCTCGGCTCGGAGGCTCCGACCCTACTTCCAAGCTCATACAGTGGCTGTGCTGACTGACCAGCCGGTCAAGCAGATCCTGCAGAGATCAGATCGCGCGGGTCGGATCACTAAATGGGCCATTGAGCTCGGAGAATTCGACATCGAGTACCGGCCCAGACCGGCGATCAAAGCACAAGCACTCGCAGACTTTATAGTCGAGTGCACCATACCGGATGAGGTCGAGCCTGAACCTGAGCCACCGGTGGAGCTAACCCCGAGTTTGACATGGACTCTGCATGTCGATGGCTCTTCAAACTCGGGGGGTAGCGGAGCGGGACTTATCCTCACCAGCCCGGAAGGGGTGGTTGCCGAGCAAGCCTTGCGCCTCGAATTTCCTGCCTCAAATAACATGGCGGAGTATGAGGCACTTGTCGCCGGGCTCAAGCTAGCCAAGGAGCTAGGAGTGAAGGGCTTGAAGGCCTTCAGTGATTCTCAGCTCGTCGTCAACCAAATTATGGGCGACTTCGAAGCCAGAGACCCGACCATGCAGAAGTATCTTCAGAAGGTACGGGATCTCGTCTCGACCTTGGAGTCCTTTCATATTCAACATGTTGCCAGGTCGGAGAATCTCAGGGCCGACCAGCTATCAAAGCTGGCGTCCTCTCACATGAGCGAGCTTCCCAAAGAGGCAGTGCTGGAATATCTCCAAAAGCCCAGCACAGACGGGCCCGAGCAGACCCTCTGCACCGAGTTCGAGCCAAGCTGGATGGATGAACTCATCAACTATCTGCAAGACGAAACCCTCCCCGCTGATGAACGAGAGGCTCGCCGAATCAAGCGCCTCGTCACCCGGTACATACTACACGAGGGAAAGCTCTATCGGAGATCCTTCACCTCTCCCCTCCTCAGATGCCTTCGCCCAACGGAAGCTAATTATGCCCTGCGCGAAGTCTACGAAGGGATTTGTGGAAACCATCTGGGAAGGCAAGCATTGGCCCATAAAATTCTGCGCCAAGGATATTATTGGCCGACACTCCAGAAGGATGCTATGGATTTCGTCCAAAGATGCGACCGGTGCCAAAGGAACGCCAATGTTCAGCGCCGGCCCTCGGCTCCTTTGACCTCTATCAGCTCCCCTTGGCCCTTTGCCCAGTGGGGGATTGACATTCTAGGGCCATTTCCATTGGCCACCGGGCAAAGGAAGTTCCTGGTCGTCTCCATCGACTACTTCACAAAGTGGGTAGAAGCCGAGCCCCTCGCCCGGATCACCGAGCAGAAGATGCGGGATTTCGTCTGGAAATCCATCATTTGCAGATTCGGGCTTCCCCGCATCCTTATCTCTGACAACGGTCGCCAGTTCGACAACATCCATTTCAGAGAGTTCTGCTCCGAGCTTGGCATTGACCACCGCTTCACCTCGGTCGCGCATCCTCAGACAAACGGAGAAACCGAGGTAACAAATCGTACTATCTTGCAGGGTCTCAAAGCCAGGCTCGACTTCTAAAGAACAATGGGTCGAAGACCTGTACAATGTCCTGTGGGCTTACCGGACCACGTTCCGCGTACCCACCGGCGAGACTCCCTTCAACCTAACATATGGGACGGAGGCCGTCATTCCACTAGAGATTGGGCTCCCCTCTCCAAGAGTTGAGCACCATGATGCCAGCTCCAACTCTTCGCAGCTCAGAGGCAACCTCGACCTGATCGAGGAAACAAGGGAGGCCGCCCGAGTGCGTATGGCAAGGTACCAGCAAAAGACAGCTCAGTACTACAACGCCAGGGTCAAAGTCAAATCTTTCAGACCAGGGGACCTTGTCCTCAGAAGAGCTGAAGCCTCCCGACCAACTGAGCAAGGAAAGTTGGCCCCGAATTGGGAAGGACCATACCGAGTCACGTGCATCCGCCGACCCGGGACTTATAAGCTAGAGTCCCTAGACGGGACTCCCATTCCGCGGAGTTGGAGCTCTGAAAATCTCCGCGTGTACCACCAGTAGAACCCTAAGGGGTTTCCCATTATTCAACCATTGAATTTCATTCTATGAATTTCATTTCACAATAAACTGATGGTTTGCGTGCTTATTCCGAGCTCACCAATTCTCCTGATTATCTCATGCCATCAGGTTTATTCTTCTTTCCTGACCACGGTTGGGATGCCCCGGTGCCTCGGGATGATGGAGTACCTACGTGGGCTCCCTGAAGATGTTCGTGAGTTCGTGGCGCGCTCTCCACCGGGACGAGCTCGGCTCGTGCTCCATCGACTATGAATAGCGGTCCTCTCTGACCGGACGAGCTCGGCTCGTGCTCCATCGACTATTGAGTAGCGGTCCTCTCTGACCGGACGAGCTCGGCTCGTGCTCCATCGACTATTGAGTAGCGGTCCTCTCTGACCGGACGAGCTCGGCTCGTGCTCCATCGACTATGAATAGCGGTCCTCTGACCGGACGAGCTCGGCTCGTGCTCCTACCCCGACCTCGGCCGGGATGCCTCGAGACGTCAAGATGCCCTGGTTTATCGGGATGCCCCGATGCGTTGGGATGCGGTCTTCATTGACCAAGACGAGCTCGGCTCGCTGTCCGCCGGCTCCAGCCGACGAGCTCGGCTCGTTCTCCATCGCCGGATTTCTCTGCCTATGTCCTCGAAGAACGGACCCCGAGCAGAGGAGCGTCTTTAGTCGCCTCGGCGCAAGGACGCATACGGTACCAGGTACCCGCTTATTTAATGTCTTTACATTATTCTATTCTTGGACTTTTCTCTGCCGATGTCCTCGAAGAACGGACCCCGAGCAGAGGAGCGTCTTTAGTCGCCTCGGCGCAAGGACGCATACGGTACCAGGTACCCGCTTATTTAATGTCTTTACATTATTCTATTCTTGGACTTTTCTCTGCCGATGTCCTCGAAGAACGGACCCCGAGCAGAGGAGCGTCTTTAGTCGCCTCGGCGCAAGGACGCATACGGTACCAGGTACCCGCTTATTTAATGTCTTTACATTATTCTATTCTTGGACTTTTCTCTGCCGATGTCCTCGAAGAACGGACCCCGAGCAGAGGAGCGTCTTTAGTCGCCTCGGCGCAAGGACGCATACGGTACCAGATACCCGTTTATTTAATGTCTTTACATTATTCTATTCTTGAACTTTTCTCTGCCGATGTCCTCGAAGAACGGACCCCGAGCAGAGGAGCGTCTTTAGTCGCCTCGGCGCAAGGACGCATACGGTACAAGGTACCCATTTATTTAATATTTTTACATTATCTGCTTTTGGATTTCTCTGCCGACGTCCCCAAAGAACGGACCCCGAACAGAGGAGCGCCTTTTGTCGCCTCGGCACAAGGACGCATATGGTACAAGGTACCCATTTATTTAATATTTTTACATTATCTGCTTTTGGATTTCTCTGCCGACGTCCCCAAAGAACGGACCCCGAGCAGAGGAGCGTCTCCAGTCGCCTCGGCGCAAGGACGCACACGGTACAAGGTACCTGTTACGGGGAAACTTAGCCACCATGCCCCACGTGACCGGCACGCGCGCCCAGGAAGACTACGGCTGCCCCTTGATCCAGCAATCCGACCTCGGGTCGGATATCTTCGACTCCGCAGCCCGACCCCGAGTCGGCTGCCCCTTGATCCAGCAATCCGACCTCGGGTCGGATATCTTCGGCTCCGCAGTCCGACCCCGAGTCGGCTGCCCCTTGATCCAGCAATCCGACCTCGGGTCGGATATCTTCGGCTCCGCAGCCCGACCCCGAGTCGGCTGCCCCTTGATCCAGCAATCCGACCTCGGGTCGGAAATCTTCGGCTCCGCAGCCCGACCCCGAGTCGGCTGCCCCTTGATCCAGCAATCCGACCTCGGGTCGGATATCTTCGGCTCCGCAGCCCGACCCCGAGTCGGCTGCCCCTTGATCCAGCAATCCGACCCCGAGTCGACAATCTCTCGACAACAACAGACTGTTCCTCTGAGGCACGCACTACTCCCTGCAACGGCCGTATCCGGCGCTGCCCCACGATCCCCTGTAATAGCCGTACAAAGCGGAGCTCCACTATGCCCTGCCATGGCTGTACCCAGCGCTGCCCCACGACGCCCTGTAACGGCCATGTCAGTGGCAGCCCCATCGTGCCACACGATGACGAATCCCCGGAAAAACCCCCCAGCCTGATATATATGAAGCTGGGGGGAAGGGGGAGGGTAAGATATATCTTCCAGAGTATCATCTCACCTGCTACCTTCTCCTTCTCCTTCTCCTTCGATCTCCTCTGACTTGATCGTCGGAGGGCCCCCACTACCCCGGTGGTGGTGCGAGGCTTGCTTGCAGGTTTCACGGCGGAGGGCGGAGCGCAACCAAAGCAACTCAAAGGGAACCCCGTTCACACCGCTGTGCCAATCGTTCTCGGTTTGGACCACCAGCAACAGTTGGCGCTAGAGGAAGGGCCGGATCTCAGAGCGATCGTAATGGCACGGCGAGGTGGTCGTGGAGCTTCCAATGCTTCCGGTCGCGGGGCCTCTAGCGCCACTGGCCGGGAGGCCGCTGCATCCCCAACACGCTCTCAGCAACACTCCACCGCCCCACCGCCCATTCAGATGGTCGAAGCCGCCCAGTTTGACCAGCTAACCCAGCAGGTTCGCACCCTCGCGGAGGCGGTGCAGAATCTGCAGGGTGCGATGTCCCGGGCGCCGCAGCAGGCTCAGGAGCCGCCGCTGCCTGAGCGTTCGCCTGTCCTCCTCAACCCGCGTTCCTTCCTCTCCCATGGGGAGGAGCGCCGGCGCGAGGAGGATTCTCGAGCACGCTCCATTCTGCCGGGACCTTCCCACCGGAGCTGCGCGGGGTACGAGAGGCGGGCCCGGGCGCGTTCCCAGACCCCCCAGACCTCGAGGAACCCGCGCTCCAGTCGATCCCCCTCTCGCCGCTCCTTGTCTCCCACCCACCGGACGCGTTCCCTGGACCGGCGGGTGGACGATCTCCACCGGCAACTCCAGGTCCTGAAGGGCCATTCCAAAGATCCCTTCGCCGACTTAGAGATCTCCTCCCAGCCGGCGCTCGCCTCGAGGATCCTGCGGACCCCGAATCCGCCGGGGTTCAAAATGCCGGCGATCGAGCCCTATGACGGGGCGGCGGACCCGCGGGATCACGTCGAGAGTTTCAGGACCCTTATGCTCCTCCACGGAGCATCAGATCCCCTTCTCTGCAAGGCTTTCCCGGCAACCCTCCGTGGCCCGGCGAGGGCATGGTTCGCCGGGCTGGAGGCTGACTCAATCCGGTCCTTCGACCAGTTCACTCGCCTCTTCATCACTCATTTCGCCGTCAGTAGCCGGCGGCGACTGGTCTCCGACTCCCTCTTTGATGTCCGGCAAAACGAGGGAGAAAGCCTGCGGGATTATCTTACCCGCTTCAACAGGGCTACGCTGGAGGTCCGGAACCTGAGTCAGGAGGTAGCTCTTTCAGCCCTGAAGCGTGGCTTCCGGAAGGGCAGACTCACCTTCTCCCTGGACAAACGCCTGCCGCGGAGCTTCCTAGAGCTGTTGTCCCGGGCGAACCAGTATGCGGACGCCGAGGAGGCGGCCGCCCACCGGTGCAAGGAGGCCGCCGAGATCCCACAAAAGCTTGGGAAGAAAAGGCGAAAAGAGGCATGCCAGAGGAGGAGCCCGACGCCCCAGCGTCGGCGCAGAAGCCCGTCGCCGGCGAAGAACCACGGCGCCCCACGCCCTCGTTCTCCGCCCCGACGTTTCAACCGGTACACCCCTCTCCTGACTCCCCGGGCCCAGATCCTTATGGAGATCAAGGGGCGGAAGGACCTCCCGGCCCCGAGACAGATACGAAGGATTCCTAGAAAGAGGCCCTCCCGGGCGTACTGTGAGTACCACCGAGACCACGGCCACGACACAGAGGACTGCTTCCAGCTTCGGGACGAGATCGAGGCTCTTATCCGTCGGGGGCGTCTCGGTCGATATGTGAGCGACCGACGTCCCCCCGCAGACCCGCGTCCGGCCGACCCGGCTCCTCCGGAGCCTCGGGAGCAGAATCGACCCGTTGCGGGCGTGATCCACACTATCACTGGGGGCTGCTCTCGGCCCGTGAGGAACGCGGGGGGCTCGACGGAAGCGTCAGGGACGGCCGTCGTAAAGAGGCAGAAGGTCGGCAATGTAATCACCTTTTCTGATGAGGATGTAAAGGGGGTTCAGACTCCCCACGATGACGCCATGGTGATCTCCCTCATTATGGCAAACTATGATGTAAGGCGTGTTCTTGTGGATAGTGGAAGCTCAGCTGATATTTTGTTTTACGAGGCCTTCCAAAAGATGAGCTTGTCCAGACAGTTGTTGCACAAAATGTCCACCCCCCTCATAGGATTCACCGGTGACGCTGTCCCGGCGGAAGGTGTCGTTGAGCTGCCTGTGACTGCGGGCGTCGCACCCGCAGAAGCCACGGTGCGACTCGGGTTCTTGGTCGTCCGTGTTCCCTCGGCCTACAACGCTATCCTCGGGCGACCCGGGCTGAACGCCCCTCGCGCGGTGGTCTCCACGTACCACTTGCTCATGCGGTTCCCCACGGCGGTCGGGATCGGAGAGGTCCGAGATGACCAACCGACCGCACAGCAATGTTTTCTAGCAACCCTCAAAGGGAAGAAGCCCGTGGAAGCCCTAAGCGTCGAGTCCCTTGATGCCAGAGACGAGGTGGCCTTGCGGCAGGGGGAGCCGGCCGAGGGTGTGGTCGAAGTCCCCCTTGAGGAAGGCCGCCCCGACCGGGCGGTCCGGGTCGGCGCCAATCTCGACCCGGGAGCTCGGGCCCGGTTGGTGGAATTCCTCCGAGCCAATACCGATGTATTTGCCTGGTCAGCGGCCGATGTACCTGGGATCGACCCGGAGGTCATTTCTCACGCCCTCAACGTCGACCCGACCCACCGACCAATAAAGCAGAAGAAGAGACACTGTGCCCCGGATCGGATCCGGGTGGTCGACCAGGAGGTAGACAAGCTCTTGGAGGCAGGATTCATAAGGGAGGTAAGCTACCCCGAGTGGCTGGCAAATGTTGTACTTGTCCGGAAGGCGAGCGGGAAGTGGAGGATGTGCGTCGACTATACCGACCTGAACAAGGCGTGCCCTAAGGATAGCTTTCCGCTTCCGCGAATAGACCAACTGGTCGACGCGACTTCCGGATATCAGCTGCTGTCTTTCATGGACGTCTTCTCCGGTTACAACCAGATAATGATGGCCCCACAGGACGAGGAGAAAACTGCCTTTATAACAGACCGGGGGCTGTACTGCTACAAGGTAATGCCCTTCGGTCTGAAGAATGCTGGCGCCACTTACCAGCGCCTCGTCAACAAAATCTTCAAAGAGCAAATCGGCCGGAACATGGAGGTGTACGTGGACGATATGCTGGTGAAGAGCCGCCATGCAGACCAGCACATCGCGGATTTGGAGGAGACTTTCACCACCTTGCGGAAGTTTCGCATGAAGCTGAACCCAGCGAAGTGCGCCTTCGGCGCTTCGGCTGGGAGGTTCCTCGGTTTCATTGTCAACCAGCGGGGTATCGAAGCCAACCCGGACAAAATCAAGGCCATCCAAGGTATGTCCCCTCCGACCAAAGTAAAGGAGGTTCAGGAGCTCGCTGGAAGGGTCGCCGCGCTTGGACGATTTGTGGCAAAATCGGCCGAACGCTGCCAACCATTCTTCAAGGTGTTAAAACGCCCGAAAGACTTCCTCTGGACGGCCGAATGTCAAGCAGCATTCGACCAGCTCAAGGAATACCTGGCGTCTCCTCCCCTACTGTCCAAGCCGCAAGAAGGGGAGATGCTCTACCTCTATCTGGCGGTCTCCCCAACCGCGGTCAGTGCGGTGCTGGTTCGGGAAGAGGCAAAGCTCCAGAAGCCCGTGTACTACATCAGCCGGGTCCTACGGGATGCCGAGACGCGGTACACGAAGGCTGAAAAGATCGCCTTCGCGCTGCTGACCGCGACCAGGAGGCTTCGCCCCTATTTCCAAGCTCATTCGGTCACCCTCTTAACCGATCAACCACTACGGCAGATCCTCAGCAACCCCGAGAATGCGGGACGACTGGTGAAGTGGGCAGTAGAACTCGGTGAGTTCGACATCCGCCATCAGCCTCGACCCGCCATCAAGGCCCAGGTGCTCGCAGACTTCCTCGCTGAGTGCACGGTGCAGGAGGCGGAACCTAGACCGCCGGAAACGCCCAGCCTCAACCTCCCGATCTGGACGCTTCACATCGATGGGTCGTCGAACCCCGAGGGTGGAGGGGCCGGGCTGGTCCTTACCAGTCCTGATGGAGTGATAGCCGAGTATGCCTTGAGGTTTGGATTTTCAGTGACCAACAACGAGGCGGAGTACGAGGCCCTAGTCACGGGACTCAAACTCACCAGGGAGCTCGGCATTCGGCGTTTGAAGGTCTTCACCGACTCCCAGCTGGTGGTCGAGCAGGTTCGTGGGGAGTTCGAGGCCCGGAGCCCGACCATGCAGAACTACGTCCGGAAGGTGCAAGCACTCATTCCCGACCTCGGCAGTGTCGACATCCAGCAGGTCCCCAGAAGCGAAAATGCCAGGGCCGACAGGTTGTCCCGCTTGGTGGGCACAGAGGCGCACAACTGGTCGAGGGCAATCTACCTGGAGACCCTGGATGCCCCGAGCATCGGCGAGGCTGGAGCGGTGATGGCGATTGATCCGGAGCCGTCTTGGATGGACCCGCTCGTCGCCTACCTCGCCGAAGGGATCCTCCCTGAAGACGAAGATCAAGCTCGGCGACTTGTCAAGAAGTCCGCCCACTACGTACTCTATGAAGGGAGGCTGTATCGGACCTCGTTCACCGCCCCCCTCTTAAGGTGCCTCCGCCCCTCGGAGGCGGCCTACGTCCTCGGCGAAGTCCATGAGGGCGTCTGCGGATCGCACTTGGGGGCTAGGTCCTTAGCGCACAAGATCATGAGGCAAGGCTATTATTGGCCTACCTTGTTGGAGGACTCGAAGGATCACGTACGGAAATGCGACGCCTGCCAGCGCCACGCCAACGTCCAGAGAGTCCCTTCTGTCCCCTTGGCACCAATCACCGCGCCCTGGCCCTTCGCACAGTGGGGAATGGATATCCTCGGACCATTCCCCGTTGCTTCAGCCCAGCGGAGATTTTTGATTGTTGCAATCGACTACTTCACCAAGTGGGTGGAGGCAGAGCCGCTGGCCACTATCACGGAGGCGCAAGTCCGGAAGTTCGTGAAGAAAAACATCATTGTCCGATTTGGGGTACCCCGAGTCCTCATCTCGGATAATGGTCGACAGTTCGACAACCAGCATTTCCGTGATTTCTGCGAGGAGTTCGGGATCGAGCATCGGTTCACATCTGTGTCGCATCCCCAAACCAACGGTGAGGCCGAGGTCACAAATCGGACAATCCTCCAAGGAATTAAGGCGCGAATCGGTCGGACGGGGCAAGCTTGGGTCGAAGAACTCGAGAATGTCCTTTGGGCGTATCGGACCACGCATCGGACCCCTACCGAGGAGACGCCTTTCAGCCTAACCTATGGCACGAAAGCGGTTGTTCCCGTGGAGCTCGGACTCCCCTCGCCCCGGGTGGCCGCGCACCGACCCGAGGCCAATTCGGAGCAACTCCGAGGGAACCTGGACCTTTTGGAAGAAGCAAGAGAAATGGCACAGGTTCGGATGGCGATGTATCAGCGGAGGGTGGCCCGATATTATAACTCCAAGGTCCGACCAAAACTTTTCAGAATCGGAGATCTGGTGCTAAGGCGAGCCAAAGCATCTCAACCCGCGGAAGGTGGGAAGCTGGCGCCAAATTGGGAAGGCCCGTATAGGGTTCGCTGGGTAAACCGACCTGGCTCCTACTAGTTGGAGGCCCTAGATGGTCGAGAAATTCCGAGAAGCTGGAATTCCGCTAACCTGCGGGTGTATCACCAGTAGAACGACAAAGCCAGGAAGACAGTTCGAAAAATGTACAATTCTTTTCATTTCAATAATTCCTGGTTACAACGGTGTGTTCGTGTGATTACAAAGAATTCCCAGAGGAGAATTGGGGAGTAAAGAAAACAAGGAAGAGGTGGAGACTCCGTGGAGCTGAAGATCTGGGATCCCGAACCCTCCATCCGAAGCAGCTGCAATCCCACCGGGCGTGGGTGCTTCTCCCCGGAGGCGCCATCGACGCCTCACGCAAAAGACGAAGAGCCGGCGCGGACGAAGAAGAAGTGGACGAAGGAGGAGTTCCCGCTGCCTCCAGAGGAACGCCACCTCCAAGGGATATTCCGGTCCTCCCCAGGAGAAGGGGAGGGAAGGAATACAAGGGAGAAGAGCGCGAGGAGGCGCGATCCCGGATGAAGCGTCTGGCGCAGAGCTCAATCGGGAGGCGGGGCTGAAAGGAGGGGGGATGTGATCCCGGATGAAACGCCTAGAGCGGAGTTCCGCCGGGGAGAACCTCCTTGTTGATCCCAGATGAAACGGCTAGTTGGCAGAAGTCGCGAGGGGCGCGCCTCCCGTTCCTCCGGCGGGGGTTTCCCAGCCACACGCAGGAGAGGAGGTCCACAATCCATGGCAACCTGAATAGCTCCGGCTTGGCAGGCTCCACCGCGCCTGCACTTATATTTATAGCCAAACTGTGGCCCCCCGGTCGTTCCAATGCGGGTGGCTCCAATAAAGGCGGGCGCACCGAATCCGGAGCCGTTCCGGCTCTCGAGGCGTATCCTCCCACGATCTCCTAAGCGTCGTTCTCCTTAATTGCATTCTTCATGCAGGACACTCCGGGCGGTGTGTATCCCACGGCCCACGTATCTCCGCTCGCGCCCAGGCCGCATCCGCCTCGAAGAACGCGCGTATCGCGGCCGCTTAACTGACACTCCTTGCAAGCAGCAACTGGCGATCCGATTTCCCAGGTAACGCCTCAATTAGCATTTAATACCCTTCTGGTGTTCCCCAGGCGACGCTTGGAGAAGAGGAGAAACACGATCGTAGCTGGCCACGGAGAAATTCCGTCGAGCGGCAAGCGACAGGCGCGTGGCCAACGAGCGGAATTTCCCGAGGCTCGGCCCTCGGATGCCAGGCTAACCCGACCAACGAGCGGAATTCCCCGAGGCTCGGCCCTCGGATGCCAGGCTAACCCGATGATCATCCCGGGAGCAGACTAGCCTGAAGCCCCGACCGGTCGCCTCGGCTTGCGCCAGCCTTGGCCGACCAACGAGCGGAATTCCCCGAGGCTCGGCCCTCGGATGCCAGGCTAACCCGATGATCATCCCGGGAGCAGACTAGCCTGAAGCCCCGACCGGTCGCCTCGGCTTGCGCCAGCCTTGGCCTACCAACGAGCGGAATTCTCCGAGGCTCGGCCCTCGGATGCCAGGCTAACCCGATGATCATCCCGGGAGCAGACTAGCCTGAAGCCCCGACCGGTCGCCTCGGCTTGCGCCAGCCTTGGCCGACCAACGAGCGGAATTCCCCGAGGCTCGGCCCTCGGATGCCAGGCTAACCCGATGATCATCCCGGGAGCAGACTAGCCTGAAGCCCCGACCGGTCGCCTCGGCTTGCGCCAGCCTTGGCCGACCAACGAGCGGAATTCCCCAAGGCTCGGCCCTCGGATGCCAGGCTAACCCGATGATCATCCCGGGAGCAGACTAGCCTGAAGCCCCGACCGGTCGCCTCGGCTTGCGCCAGCCTTGGCCGACCAACGAGCGGAATTCCCCGAGGCTCGGCCCTCGGATGCCAGGCTCAACCCTCGGATGCCTGGCCTAGTGCCGGATGAATTTCCTGAGGCCTAACCCTCGGATGCCTGGCCTAGCGCCGGAAGAATTTCCTGAGGCCTAACTCTCGGATGCCTGGCCTAGCGCCGGAAGGATTTCCTGAGGCCTAACCCTCGGATGCCTGGCCTAGCCCCGGAAGGATTTCCTGAGGCCTAACCCTCGGATGCCTGGCCTAGCGCCGGAAGGATTTCCTGAGGCCTAACCCTCGGATGCCTGGCCTAGTGCCGGAAGGATTTCCTGAGGCCTAACCCTCGGATGCCTGGCCTAGCGCCGGATGAATTTCCTGAGGCCTAACCCTCGGATGCCTGGCCTAGCGCCGGAGGAACTTCAAGAGTCAGGAGTCGGCGAGGCGCTACCGAGAGTTAAAAAGAGGAAGGATGAAAGTGAAATGAGGAAACACTCTGTTTGCATTAACTTTCGTTGCACCAGGGCCGAGACCCATACAACATGGCAAAACGCCAACATACAAAGAAAAGAACAAAGAAAAATACAGAGGGTCAGCTCGGAGGAACCCCTGGGTCGGGAACGGCGAGCACACCCGCAAGGGGTAGGGAGACAGTTGGAGAATCAGCAGGCAATGGCATCGAAGGGGAGTCGAGGAGGGAGACCCCACTCAGGTCAATTTCGGGGTATCTAGCGGACACCCTCGCCAGGCCTTCATCGAAGCCTAAGACAAAGGAGTCGGACCCCGCGTCCGACATGTCACGGATGAACTCGGCGGACTGACGATAGGCCTGTACCGCCTGACGCCCGATTTCCGCGCTCTTCTCGGCCAGCGCCGCCTCCGCTCGCTCCGTAATCTGAGCTTTCGCCTCCATGACCTTCGCCACAATCCGGTCGTCCGCCTCGGAGGAGACCCTCAGCAGATCGGCCCGAGCCTCCATGTGCTTCGCCTCGGCAGCAACGCGAGCAGCCTCAGCCTCCTCCAGGCGCGAATGAAGCTCCTGGTTGCTCGCGCGGGACTCCTCCAAGGCCGATTCCAATTCGGCCAGCTTGGCTTCAAGAGACCGGGCTCGGTTGCGGGCGTTGTCGGCTGACTGCTGGGCCTTCTCCCACCTCTCTCGGAAGTCGGCAGCCTTCCGGGACTGCTCTTCGGCCCGCTCCTCCGCCTTCCTGATCTCGCCTTCGAGACCCGAGGCAACCTTGAGTTGCTCCTGCGTCTCCAACAGTTGCCTCTCGAGGGCGGCGAAGCCGAGTACCCGCTCTTCGGCCACCTGGAGCCTCGTCTCGAGGTCCCTGGTCGTCCTCCCTGCCGCAGCCTGGCCTCCCTCCTCTACAGCTTTCAGTCAGCTCTCGGCCCTCGCCAGAAGCCTCGCTTGTTCCTCGTGGCTTTCCTCCAGACGGATCATGTACTGGGCGAGCTAAGAGATAGGAAAAATGAGGGTGTCAGGCGGGGATCAATAGAGCCTATAAATGACGAAAGCGGCCAGAAGAACACTCACCGACATGAGACAGACGCAGCTGGCAGCTCCGACGTCAGGGATCCCCATCTGCCGGACCCGCCTACGGTCACTCTCCAGCAGAGTGAAGGCTGACCCCGACTTCACCCCGGAGCCGGACGGTGGTTCTGCGGCCTTACCCTTACCCATTGCTTGGGGGAGAGTCATGCTGACCGTGCTCGGGGCGGGGGCCGCTCCAGAAATCGACAGGGTCCCGCTCGGCCGGGGCCTCGGCGCGCTCCTTCTCGTATCATCCGAAGCCGACCGAGTCGAAGGCCGGGCTGGGGACCGATTGCGTCCGACCCGGCCGTCTCGGGCGCGCCCGAGTGACGCCTCCGGAAAAGCGGTAGTCTCATCACCGGAGGGCTGATACGGCGTCAACTGTCGGTCCGAGCCCGCGGCGCCCCCCTGATCGGTGGGTCCGGACCCGTCTGTCGGCGTCGGAGTCGCCTGCTGGCGGGACTTCTTCGCCGGTGGGACCCCGCTCGGAGGAGTCCGTTTCTTCCTCCGGACCGCTTCCAGTAGGGACGCCCTACTGACAGCCATCGCCTTGTCCGACCGCATGACGTCGTCGATTTCTGCAAAAAGGACGAGATGGTCGGAGACTGAGAAACTGATGGAAAGAAGAAACGAAAGAGGAGAAAAGAGCTAAAAAAGAAGTGGTGGCGGGCTCACGGTCGGCGGGGACCGAGCTCAGACCGACGTTCACCAAGGCATCCTCGGAAATAAGGCGGGCCACCGGGGAAAGCCGGCCCTCGGCAACCAGCCCCCTCAAGACGGCAACGCCATCGGACTCCTCCCTCGACAACCTCGATAAGCCGATCGGGGACTTCATCGGCGTCTCCCAGGTTGTCCCGATTCCCCAAGAGGGATCTACGTCAATGAAAAAGAAACGCTCCTTCCAGCCGTGAATGGAGGAAGGAGCATCCTTGACGAGGCCGCACCCTCGCCGCGCCCCGAAGCACCACCACCCTCTGTCCCGGGGGTGGCCGTTCAGGCCGTAGCATTCCCAAAAGACATTCAGGGTGGCGGGAACCTCATGCATGCGGCAGAGAACCTGGAAGGCCGTCAGGATACGCCATGAGTTCGGCACCAGTTGCGTCGGCGCCACTCTTAAACCCCGAAGCACCTGCACGACTAAGTCCGAGGGGGGAAAGCGGAACCCAGCCCGAAGGATGTCCTCATTAATGGCGACCTTCCCTGGAGGAGGATGGGACATCCTCTCCTCAGGCCCCGGGAGCGTAATGTTGCAGGCTTCGGGAAGGTGGTACCGGGCCACGAACCTATCTAGGTCTTCAGGGACCAGCTCCGACTGAATGCGGTCCGCCCTTACTTCGTCCATCCCTAATGGCCAGTGAACCTACGGTCAGGACGGGGTCAAGAGGGGGGAAGGCACCGGAACGACTGGAGTACACTAACACGAAAGGAGAAAGTACGGAGAGCCCTAAATTGAAGAGTGGGGCAACTCACCTGAAAGGAAGGAAGAACGGCTCCGAGAGCGTCAAAGGAGGAGCGAACGAACAGTTCGGCGGCAACGGCAGCGGCACAAGGGAGAAACTTGAAGATGCCTGTGAAGAGAAAGGCGGACGGGGGAGGGCCCCCCGGTTAAATAGGTGGAAAGGCGGGTGACGCCTCGGTGACGCCAGAGGACGCCTGGCTGCCGAAAGTTTGTTCGCGCCCCCAAAGGCGAATCGACGCCATTAAGGAAGGATGTCCGCCGAAATCCGCAGACCGCCAGATCAGCGACAACTGCCATACGCCATAAAGAAGGCGGGAAGCTCGGAGCGCGCACGCCTTTCCGAGGGATGGCGGCAATCTCGAAGCATCACTCCCTTCACCCGTTCCCCTCCTGGTTCCAGGCTCGGGAGTGGGGGGCTACTGTTACGGGAGAACTTAGCCACCATGCCCCACGTGACCGGCACGCGCGCCCAGGAAGACTACGGCTGCCCCTTGATCCAGCAATCCGACCTCGGGTCGGATATCTTCGGCTCCGCAGCCCGACCCCGAGTCGGCTGCCCCTTGATCCAGCAATCCGACCTCGGGTCGGATATCTTCGGCTCCGCAGTCCGACCCCGAGTCGGCTGCCCCTTGATCCAGCAATCCGACCTCGGGTCGGATATCTTCGGCTCCGCAGCCCGACCCCGAGTCGGCTGCCCCTTGATCCAGCAATCCGACCTCGGGTCGGATATCTTCGGCTCCGCAGCCCGACCCCGAGTCGGCTGCCCCTTGATCCAGCAATCCGACCCCGAGTCGACAATCTCTCGACAACAACAGACTGTTCCTCTGAGGCACGCCGCGGCCCCCTGCTCCACTACTCCCTGCAACGGCCGTATCCGGCGCTGCCCCACGATCCCCTGTAACAGCCGTACAAAGCGGAGCTCCACTATGCCCTGCCATGGCTGTACCCAGCGCTGCCCCACGACGCCCTGTAACGGCCATGTCAGTGGCAGCCCCATCGTGCCACACGATGACGAATCCCCGGAAAAACCCCCCAGCCTGATATATATGAAGCTGGGGGGAAGGGGGAGGGTAAGATATATCTTCCAGAGTATCATCTCACCTGCTACCTTCTCCTTCTCCTTCTCCTTCGATCTCCTCTGACTTGATCGTCGGAGGGCCCCCACTACTCCGGTGGTGGTGCGAGGCTTGCTTGCAGGTTTCACGGCGGAGGGCGGAGCGCAACCAAAGCAACTCAAAGGGAACCCCGTTCACACCGCTGTGCCAATCGTTCTCGGTTTGGACCACCAGCAACAATACCCATTTATTTAATATTTTTACATTATCTTATCTGCTTCCGGATTTCTCTGCCGACGTCCCCAAAGAACGGACCCCGAGCAGAGGAGCGTCTCCAGTCGCCTCGGCGCAAGGACGCACACGGTACAAGGTACCCATTTATTTAATATTTTTACATTGTCTTATCTGCTTCCAGATTTCTCTGCCGACGTCCCCAAAGAACGGACCCCGAACAGAGGAGCGTCTCCAGTCGCCTCGGCGCAAGGACGCACACGGTACAAGATTTCTCTACCGACGTCCCCAAAGAACGGACCCCGAGCAGAGGAGCGTCTCCAGTCGCCTCGGCGCAAGGACGCACACGGTACAAGGTATCCATTTATTTAATATTTTTACATTATCTTATCTGCTTTTGGATTTCTCTGCCGACGTCCCCAAAGAACGGACCCTGAGCAGAGGAGCGTCTCCAGTCGCCTCGGCGCAAGGACGCATACGGTACAAGGTACCCATTCATTTAATGTTTCTACATTATGTTTTGGATTTCTCTGCCGACGTCCTCAAAGAGTGGACTCCGAGCAGAATGTTTTAGTCGCCTCGGCGTGAAAACACTCACGACACCAGCACAATTATACTAAGCCCGGTGAATCCCCGTCACGAGCTGACGAGTATTCAACCCGTTCATTGGAAAAGAATCCGACCCGCCCCGGCAATGTGGGGCTCGGACCCAAAGTTTACTTTGTTAAAAAGTTTTAAGTCCCAGTGACCGCTTTAGGGCTTGGTCGAAATCTGGGCTAGGCTCGGAAGGACTCTCCGAGCCCAAATCCTTTGAGCACAAGCGTTGCTTTACCACTAGTCGAAGGGCCGAATAATGGAGCTCGGCAAGCCGAACCTAAAACCAAACCCTGTGGCGGGTAAAGCTGAGGCCCTAGAGCCCATATCCTTGGAACCTAAAATGGATCCGAGCAGAGAAACTTAGGACTATTAACAGACGAGTTTCCAAAAAAGTATATTCATTTCAAAAAGCCCGTAGGCTGAGTACAAAAATTCGGGTTCGGCCCTTACAAGTATGGGGGGTCATCCCGACTTTACAAAATAACAAAAATTACATTAAGGCTCGAGCTCGACTACTTCGGCTCCAGCAGCACCAGGAGTAGCTGGCTCACCAGTCGGGGCCTCTTCGGCGGCCTCGGCAGCAGCAGGAGCGACCTCGGAGGCGACCTTGGTGACCTCGGGGATCGCCTCGGCCGCATCACCCCTCTCGACCCCTGCTCCCGGTTGAAGCAGGTTCACGTCAAAATCCGGGAGGAGCCGCCGCAATTGGTTGCGGAAATCCCGGAAGCCTTGGATTAGCCCATTCACGCCCTCCTCTGCTAGGAGGTCGTGAAACTCCTCCGACTCGCGGAAGAGCCTCACCGCGTTCTGAGCTTGCTCCCGGGCCTCGAGCTCCCGAGCCTCATGATATGCGGCCTTCCGCTCGAGGTTATTCAATCCCCGCTCGAGCTCTAAGTGGCAAAGGCGGGCGTTCTCCACCTCCTGCTCGCGGGAGGCCAGCGCCAGCTCGGCGGCAGCCAGACAAGCTTCCGCAGCGCGCAGTTCGGACCTCGTCAACGTATGCGCGCCTTTTTCTTCGTCGAGCTCAGCGGTGAGAGCTCGAACCCTTTCCTCGGATGCTCCTACTTTTTCCTGGAGCACCTGACGTTCGGCCTCGGAAGCCTGGTACCTCGCCTCGGCGGCCAGGTACCTCGCCTGGACCTCGTCATACCCACGCTGATACTTCCGGGCCCGCTCCCGGTAGTCGTGGGTGATGTGCATCAGCATCTCCGTCTCATGCAAATGCTGTAAAAGAGACGAAAAGAAAAACATAAGGCGCTGCGAGTAAAAATTTTACAGATTACACAGATGAATTCTACATACCCGGACGGCGCTGCAGCGGGTAGAGTCCATGAAAGCATTATAGCTCATGGACTGTATCAGGGTCCGGTCGGCCGGGAGCAGCGCGACCCGAAAAACTTCGCGCGCCACTCGAGGGTTTTCGAGGGCTGAATCGCCCTCGAACACCGACCAGTTGAGTGCCAGAGGCACTCGCTCCTCCGAGCCCGATGGGCCCGGAAGGCCAGCATCAGCTGGCCTAGGCGGAGCCGACCCCAAGACTCCGTGACTGCTCCCCGGCTCGGAGCTAGGGGGCTGGGGTCGGACAAGCGGCCGATCTGACTGCCGCACGACAGAGGCGGGGTGCGCAGGCGCGGGACCCGCAGGACTCCTCCCCTGGTCGGCAACTGGAGCGTCCTGCCGACCAGGAACTTATGCCAGGGGCACCGGGCATGGGAGCACTGCTGAAGCTCCCCGGGAGCCCGAGCCCCTGGAATCCGTGCCCTCCCTCTGACCAGCACCGGGGTGCGCGGGGCGAGAAGGCCCCGCCTCGGAGAGCGCGGGGCGAGAAGGACCCGCCTCGGTCACTGCTGGCGCCGGGGGCGCTGGGGTCGCCGAGACCTTCTGTTTCTTCCTCGGCTCGGTGGGCTCGCCCAAGAGCTCGGCTGCCCTCTTCTGGAAGCGGGCGTAGAGGACTTCGCTTTTCGTCACCATCTTTGCGATATCTGCAAAGACAAAAAGGATTAGAACATTAGAACAGTAAGGAAATAAATACACCTTGTAATTACTCTTACCGTGGGGACGTGCCGAGCTCAAGCCCACGTTCACCAAAGCGTCCTCACATATGAGGCCGTTCAGTAAGATGCCGTCCCCGAGGCTGCGGATGGCGTCGAGGATCCCCTGCTCACGTGGAGAAAGTCTGGGGGGTTTGTTAATGGACTTGAGCTGAGCCGGTCCCCACCTGGGGTCAAACCCCCAGGACTGCGCAGAACCAAGGAAGAAGAATTTCTCCTTCCAGCCATGAATGGACGAGGGGGCACCATGAAAGAGTGGCCGACCCGCCCGAAGGGCGATGTAAAGCCACTCCCCGTCTCCCGAATTCGACTTAAAGATAAAAAGTCGCCGGAAAACGTTGACAGAGGTCGGAATCCCCTGCAGTAAACACAGTGACAGGAAGCCCATCACTGTCCTCCAGGCATTCGGAGTGAGTTGCGCCGGAACCAACTGGCATACCGTCAGCAACTCATTCACGAAGCCGTGAAGAGGAAATCGGAGGCCGGCCCAGAGTGATTCCAGGTGCACTCCAATCCGGCCTACCGGAGGATCGGTTATCCGATCCCTTCGCCTGGCGGGCTCCAAACGGAACCCCTGAAGAGGGAAAAACCACTCTTCGGTCATTTCGACCTCCAGGATGCTCATGGTGGACTCGACCTCACTGGGAAGAGAACCCATTGCAAAAAGGAAAAAGAAATCAAAAAAGGACAACCTGGGGAAAACGCCGGAGAATAGAACTTCGGACTGAGAGAGGCTGAGAGGAAGAAAGCTGGAAACAGAAGGCAATAGAAAGAGGACAAGGGGCCGGGGAGAGTTTAAATAGACCTCCCCAACGGCCCAGATCAGCGAGAAAAACGCTGTATCCTGTTTAGATGGCGACGCGTGTCGGTCCAAAAGACAGAACGACGCATTTAATTAGGGCTAGCGCTTCGGACACCGAAGCGCCCCATCGGATCGTGCGGCCCCATCATGAGCCCACAACGCGAGGACGCTTCGCAAAAAGTGTCCCAATAATGAGACTCTTCGGGAAAAGAGAGACGCCGCCTATTAAAGGCACCTCAAAGCGCTCGATAATTCAAAACGCGCAACAAATTAAAATTTTCGGAATTCGTAATGCCCCAACTAGAGCTACTTCCCGCGCTCCAGCTAGTAGCCAACTGGAACTCGGAAGTCGGAGGATAGTGTTGGGGGAAAAACCCCAAGTCATACCGCCACGGAGGCGCTTGGCTAGAGAACGCCGACTGGAAAGGCGCTCGGCCAAAGAGCGCCGACCAGGAGGATGCTCGGCCAAAGAATGCCGACCAGGAAGGCGCTCGACTAAAGGGCGCCGACCGGAGAGAGCGCCAAGAGGCGCCCAATCAAAATAAAGTAGAGATGCTCGGATAGGAAGAGCCGACCAGCGGACGCCGACCAGAGAAGCGCTCAACTAGAAAGCGCTGACTAGAAACAGCGCCAAATAGAGGCGCTCGGCTAGAAGGTGCTCGCCCAAAGGGCGCCGACCAGGAGTACTCGAAGCAACCCCGCCACAGGGCGCCCCTCTGGGCGACCAGCTCGGCTCGGCACCCTTGCCGAGCCGATGCCTTAACTAATACTCCTCCCCGCCAAGCTTTCTCGAAAGGTCCGGCGGCTATACACGCGACTCTACTACAGCCTGCCACTATCTCCAAGCCATCAAGGCATAAGATCTCCGCAGGTATTCGGCACGACCTGCCATTAATGCATGAGACTCCCTCAAGTCTCCAATGCACTCAGTCATTTAATGAACACGGCTCAAGACGATCTCCGGATCACTGAACCATCAGAGCGTATGGCTCTCCCTGACCGCCGGTTCATTCGGTAATAAATGCACTTACCATCCACGGACCCCAGGCCCACCACAGCCGGCGGTTCAACCACTCCAACAGGTCCGATCGACCGTGACAACTCCCTGATTCCGGTCCGATTCGGTCCCGTTCTCCACTACGCCATTAATGGGCCAAATCGTGCCCAATTATTACAAAAGAGGACAAACCTCCTATCACCTCCCAAGTAACAAAAATCCTTCTATAAAAGAAAACCTGGGGGGAAAAGGAAGGGGGCCCCCGGGACAGAACCCTCCTGGACCGGGTGAAAAGAAGCAAACAGCACAGACACAATTGAGGATATCATCCTCTTCATCTTCTTAAAATATTCCGGCTGTCTTCTCCTCATATTCTCCTCCTTGCTCTCTCCACATATCTGCCCCCTCTGACTTAAGCATCGGAGGGCCGGCGCCGGGGAGCCCGGCCACCGGCTTTTTGCAGGACTTGCGCCCTCCAGGAGGACGCCACCAGCCGGCGCACCGTCGACCACCGTTCCTGCGGCGGACTTACACCCCTCCAGGAGGACGTCACCAGTCGGCGCGCCGCCGTCCGCCGTCCCCGCGGCGGAGCTCCTCCTTCCCCGGCTTCGCGGCGGCCCCCGGGTCCAATTTCCAGCAACAGGAGAAATGATTTTCCAGAAGAAATGCAAGCACTCCATTTCAATAAGAAAAATTGTATAGGAAAAAATGGTCATCAAATTAATATCCTTATCAAAAGGTTCATCTTCTTGGCATAGAAATTTTCACTCTAATCCTGCATGATTATAAATCTTCCACAAGACCAACCCAAAGTAACAATGGTCGTGAACAAAGTACATTTGGCGAGAGTAAGAAAAGGCTGTGAAGCAGTCAAATTTATGAAAGTGACCAGCATATCACAACATTAAATTATGAAATAGTCAGAATAGCTGCGGCACAACAAAATCATAACTGCATTATTATTGCCGGGAAAGAATTGGACAGTGCCAATCCAATTCGTTTGAGAGGAAAACGAACACAAACAGGTACCTAAGGCTAAGAATTTATTGAAAGGAAAATCAGTACAGCCAGT
The DNA here is from genome assembly GCF_051530095.1 of Phoenix dactylifera. Lineage (NCBI taxonomy): Eukaryota > Viridiplantae > Streptophyta > Magnoliopsida > Arecales > Arecaceae > Phoenix > Phoenix dactylifera. The sequence goes on along the minus strand of NC_143193.1, from coordinate 30,116,688 downwards.
TTGTTAAGGCTAACCCAGGATAAAAAGAGGGAACAACTACAGGTCAGAACATTTATAATAAAAGATTTAGGGATTGGCACTGACTTTTCCTCTTTTTATCACTAACACACTTCCAACCAATTAGCCATCCACCAGCTGTTTAACTTGATGGATAACTAGAGCTGAAGAAGAAGCTCCGTCTCTAAAGACTCCATTGTTCCTTTCCCACCACAGATCCGAATAAATAACCACCAAACCGTATCCCATCCTCGACCAATCACGACCACATTATATAATACTGAAATGTTTCAAAAAGAAAGCCAGAAGCTCCAATCTACCCAAATCCTTCCAGTCGTGAGATTCGAAAGCTGCTAATCATTGTGAAACAATCAGAAGGAAGCAAGTTCAATTCAAACATCAAGCCATCATTTGTATATCCATTCAAGCAGACATGTATCGAGTTATATCATTGCCTAAATATTAGGTCGAACACAGAAACGGCAATTAGTCGAGGCAAAGTCATCTCACCCAGATGAGAATTCACACTGTAATCCGTCCCGCGAATAGAGCTACCGCAAACGGGGCATGAAACCCGCTCTGCGCCGTGGATTTGGCTCTCTTGTTTCGGAGGCGGTGCTTCGTCTTCCACCGAAGATGGGGAGGGCCGCCTCTTTGCAGCACTCTTCTTGCATTCCAAAGGAGTACCAGAAGGATTTTGAGGGTAGAAAAATAGGCCAAGCATTCATTCAAGACTGAAGACAGAGGAATATATGAAGGACGAAAGAAATATGAGGGGAGGAGAGGGATTGCCTGTGGGCGAAGATGTTGGGCGAGGGGGGAGGAAAAGGTCCGCCGCCGCTTTCCGATGAGCCGGACCAGGCTATCTCGGCCGTGGAGCATGGGTCCGGGATGCCCTAACCGCCGCCGCCGCCGCGGGCCTCGCCCCCCCGTGGCGATGTATTTGATGGCACGTTCCTTGCAAGTGAATTTTAACCGTGAATCATGTCTCGGATTCTCCCGCCATCACCGATTCTTGTTTTTTGGCTTCCGCTGGAATAATATTTAGATCCTGTTTCAGTTTCGCATTGGCCAAAGGCGTTTCGTCGAGAGCCAATTTTTTAAGTTATTCCATAAAAACTTTAAACAACTTTTTCTTTTTTTCAAAAGCTGAAAAAGTGCGTAGGAAAATTTCGGCAAAAATTTACTGGAGACGCATCGAAAAGTTTTGAGTAAAGCTCACGTTGGAGACTGACTATGAATCCTGACAACAAACTTTTTTTTAGATTAATTCAAAATATTTTTTTCATCGCCATTGGCATACAATCAAAATTTTTAATTTCAATCTTATGGTAATGACAAAGATCTACTCATGCTAAACTAAAGAAAAATGTAGAAAACAAAGTCAAACATCGAATAATCATATAATCATATTGCATTCCTTTTTAAGAGTTATTGAGCTGCCTATTTAGAATTAGTGCTTGTAAAATGGAGATTAAAAAAATTAGTGATTATTTATGTTCTGCTATTACAATTGTAGATATGTGAACAATTTTACTATCATTTTCTATTTAAGTCAGCAAAATCAAATATTTATGTTGGTATTGGAATTAAGAACTACCCAATTTACTAAAAGTTAACTACATTATTTACTACATCATTTAGACAAAAATATAAAAATAATTATTAATTAATAGTACTTTATCATGATAGTATAATAAGATATAATTATTGTTGTTGGAAATTGGACCCAGGGGCGACCGTCGGCAGAGGAGGAGGAGCTCTGGCGAACACTGGGGGGCGGCGATCCGTCGACGAGCGGCGTCCTCCGTGGGAGGCCTGCAAAAGAAAACCGGTGGCCGGGGTTTCCGGCGCCGGCCCTCCGATGCTTAAGTCAGAGAGGGGGCTTAATTTTTTTGAGTAGGAGAGAGGAAGGAAGGAGATATATTCTGCTGGGCTTTTTCTGAGTCCAACCCCCCACTGAGGAGGAGGGATTCCTTTTTATAGGGGGGTCGGATTACCTGTGATGTGATGGGGCGAGGTTACCGTACGACTCAACACGTCGCTTGAGTTGGTGCGCGACCAGATGAATTAATGCCTTGACGTCGGAGGCAAGGCCGGGATCAGAGAGTTGTCACGGCTGACTGAATGCTGCCGAGTTGATTTGCCGTAGAGGACCGAAGATCCGTAGATGATAGGAGCCACACGCATTAATTGTTGAGTGAGCCGGAGATATGCATTAATTGTTGAGTAAGTCGAAGATATACATTAATTGTTGAGTGAGTCGAGGGTTTGCAGAGATCATGCGCATTAAATGCTGGAGGCGGTGGCAGGGTATGGCCCCTGACTGGACTTCAGAAGGGTGCAACCGCGGTAGGTGGGCGGCGAGGTCGGACTTCCGAGGTCAAGAGCCCTGAAGCTAGACGCTTGGTGGGGCGCCAGGTCGGACGTATTAATTGTGGAGCAAGCCACCTAAGGCATGATCCTGCGTCGGTCCGTAGGGGAAAGTACCCATAGTGGACAGTTGGTGGAGTCCGACTCCCAGGGTCGGGCGCTCTTAAGTCGGGCATCAAGTTCGGCCGCCCGAGGTCGGCCGTCATCCGGTCCCGTACCAGCAAGGTTCTCATGTACTCGGGGGAACTTGCATTCCCTCAATACTACCCCCGACTTCCGAGTTCGAGCTGCTCGCGAGCTCGGACGCGGGAAGTAGTAGTCTTTATTATGGTGGCAGGGATCGAGGAGAGTTGAACTATGCCGGTGCCCTCACGCGTTCCGAAGCTTTTATAACGGAGGGGAGGCGGGGGGTTGCGCCTCTTGATCCTTTGTTGCCATCTCGTATGGTGAGCTCATGATGGGGTCCTAGGACCTGGTGGGGCGGCGCCTCGGTTCCGTATTCGAGGCGTCCTTCCTGAATAAATACGCGGTCTCAATCCTCGAGGCGGACACGTGGTGTGATCTGGATGGAGGATGTTTATTGAATCGAACGCCTTGAGGTCGGATGTTAGATTAGCCGTTCGGGGCCTAAAGCCAAGTCGGTCGTCCGGGGCTGAGAATTAGGTCAGTTGCTCGAGGTCGGATGTACTTAGTCTCGTATCGACCGAATGGGGACTTGGGAGGCTGAAATTATGTCGGCACTCCGCGCGTCCCGGGGCTCCTTTAATGAGAGAAGCAGGGGCGGTGCTTGCTCGCCTTTCGAGGCGATCCGGCGTAGCAGGTCCATGATAAGGCCGCGAGATCCGATGGGACGGTGCCTCGGTTCTGTATTCGAGGCATCAGCCCAGAATGAATGCAATTCTTCGGCTTCCGAGGCCGATACGTGGCGTGATCTGGACGGGGGGTGGAAACCAGTCCTGTCGATCTGGGCCGTTAGAAAGGTTTATATAAACCCCTCGATCTGGCCCTAAGAGAAGTCTTGCTTAGTCGCCTTCTCTTTTCCGCCGTTTCTATCCTCGTCTTCTTTCTCAGTCACATCAGAACCTCCCCGGCAGTGCTTGGAGCGATTTCCGGCGATTCCTCCCGTATGTTTCCTCCTTGTGTTAGCTAGGGGGTCTTCCTTTTTCCTCCTTTTTTCCGTCTCCTTCGTCTTTTGGTCATTTTTCTTTCTTCCGAAATGGATCTTGGTCCGGATGAGGCTGGATCTAATTTGTCGGGGGAGGAGCTGGAGTTAATCCGCTTCCGGTTCTTTTTCCGGCCTGGGTTTCGTCTCGAAACTGCGGGGCGGGAGGACAGGGTGACGCGGCCGCCCCCAGGTCGGATCGGGATTCACCTCGAGACGCTTTGGGCCGGTTTGTGGTTCTCCCTTCATGAGTTTGTGAACAGCTTGCTGGTGGAGTACCAACTCGTTCCAGCTCAGCTTGCTCCGAATTCATGGAGGACCATAGTCGGATTTTTGTCCCTTTGCCTTGCGCACGGGATTCCGGCTTCGGTGAGAATTTTCCGCCGGTGTTTCCTATTAAAGACAAACCCAGCGGATGGAGAGTGGCTATACTTCGCCTTTCGGGATGGTATGTCACTTTTTCAAGGTGCTCCTTCCTCTATCTATGAGTGGAAGGGAAAGTTTTTCTTTCTTGCGTCCGAGGTGCCATGGGGATTCGATCCGAGGTGGGGGCACCCCCGACTGAAGGCCCTTAACAAGCTCTCCGAGCCCTCGGCGAGCGATCAGAGGGTCCTTGACGTTCTGCGGGGCCTCGGAAAGGGTTTCAACCTGACCGACCTCCTAAGAGAGGATGCCTTGGCGAGCGTTGGCCTAAGTTCGGCGCGTTCCGAGGGTAAGAGCAGTCACATTGTTTTGTCTTCGCCTCATTCGTTTCTTTCTCTCGTTCTTTTGATGTTGGTCTAACACTTAGAAGGATTTCTTCGTTTCAGACATTCCTCACATGCCGACCAGCAACACATCCCTCTTTTCTCGGTTGAAGAGGCGAGAAGCCGAGGCTGGCGGGGCTATTCCTCGGCCCCGAAAGAAGTCCAAATCGGGCGTCACTTCTGCCTCTGCCGGGATGGGAGGCCCGGAGGCGGAAACCTCGGCAGCCGTTCGAGGGCGAACATCAGCCACCGGGGACGTGGGCTCGGCGGCCCCATCCTGTCCTGCCCCCGTCTCCCAGCAGGAGGGGCCGACGATCATCCAGCTGCAGTGCTCGGAGCCCGAGCCGAGCAGGGGCCCCGAGGTCCCGAATGCCGCTCACCCCCAGGCCCCAAGTTCGGACGAGCCGAGCTCTTCGAGGGGCCCAAGGGGAGAATCGGCCGAGCCAGGGTCTCCACTCCTTGAGGGGAGCTCGGCCTTCCACGATGCTGATGTTGCGCGTGCGGTGTTTCGGCGCGCCATGCTTCCAGCGGACTGGGCCGAGTTTTGGAACTCGTCGCTGGAAGAAATTGTCGACAGCACTTGCTGCAATACTGTTCGGATAAGCCATTCTCTTAATTTTCCTTCGGCTACTAGTGTATATATATCTTTTACTTATGATTGCTTTCTCTCTTTTTTTCCTGCAGCATGTTCACGAGGTCGACACCCTGATATTCATCGCCCAAGGATGTCAGGAAGAGACTCGGCTGGGGAGGGAAAAACTATCCTTCGGGCAGGCTTTGTTCAGGTCGGTGTAGTCCATGCACATGCGCCATTTTCCGTTAGCCTTCTTTACGAGGACCACATTGGCAAGCCAATCCGGGTAGGAGACCTCCCGGATGAAGCCGGCCTCAAGGAGCTTATCCACTTCCTCGGCTGCTGCTTGCTGCCGTTCCGGGGTAGAGCTCCGTTTCTTCTGTTTTACAGGCCTGCAGGTCGACTTCACCTGAAGTCGGTGGACCATGACCTCAGGGTCGATTCCTGGTATGTCGGCGGGCGACCAGACGAAGACATCAATGTTGGCCCGGAGGAATTCGGTCAGGCGCTTCCTTTCGCGGGGGCTTAGGCCGGAGCCGATCTGCACAGTTAGCTCTCGGCAATTTTCTTGTAAAGGGATTTGATTAAGAAGCTCACCGGGCTCTACTTGCTTCTTCCAGAGGTTATCCCTCGTGTCCAAGATTTCTATGGGCAGCGTGCGGCCCATCGCCTGAGTTGGCGCCTCGGCTGATAGTTCTTGCCGATTCGACGCTTCAGTTGGTTGCTTCGCTTTGCAGGTCGCCATGTAGCACTGTTTGGCTATTAGTTGGTTCCCGCGGATCTCGCCCACCCCTTAGTTGGTGGGGAATCGCACGAGCAGGTGGCAGGTCGAGACCACGGCTCGGAGGGCATTTAGCCCTGGTCGTCCGAGGATAGCATTGTAGGCTGAGGGTAGGCGGACCACAAGGAAGTCCGTCCTCACGGTACTTTCTCAGGGGGCGAGGCCGACCGTAACAAGAAAGATGACCTCGCCCTCGACCGGGACCGAGTCCCCGGTGAATCCGACCAGCGGGGTATTGATTTTCCGAAGCTGGCTTCCCGTTGACCCCATTTTTTGGTAGGCGTGGTAGTACAAAATATTAGCTGAGCTTCCATTGTCAACTAAGACACGTTTTACATCAAATTTATTTACAATCATGGAGATGACCACAGCATCATCGTGAGGGGTCTCAACCCCTTCCAAATCCTCATCCAAGAACGAGATTGCTTCAGAAGTGCGCAGGCGCTTTGGGGGGATTCCTTCTTGGGCTGACTCTCCAACCGAGGTTCCTCCTCCAATTACATTGATGGTGCCAGCGATAGGCCTGTTGTCATTCAGATTTTCGGGCGGTGTGGCATTTTTCACTGGCCTTCTTTCCTCACGTCGGTTCCTTACGAACCGATTGAGTACTCCGCGGCGAATAAGCGCCTCAATCTCATCTCGGAGCTGAAAACAGTCCTCCGTGTCCTGCCCGTGATCTCGGTGGAAGCGGCAGTACTTCCTGGGATTGCGCGGGACTCCTGTATCCCGCATAGGAGGCGGGGGTCGGAAAAAGTCCCGACCTTCAATCTCCATCAAAATCTTGGCCCGGGATGCGTTGATAGGAGTGTAGTTTTCGTACCTCCCTGGATGCATCCGGGGTCGTAGTGGGGACCTTGGCCGAGGTGGGGACCTCGGTCGAAGCTGTCCCCGTTGTCGAGGCGGGCTTCTCAGCCGGAGAAGGTTCTTCTCTCGGCGGGGGGACCGGCTTCTTTGACGGCCGCGCTCCTCGCGGCGTTTCTTCTGCTTTTTCGAAGCTTGTTCGGTTGTACCCCACCTGGAGGCAATAGCCTCCTCGGCCTTCACGTACTTTTGAGCTTGGGCCAGCATTTTGGTGAAGTCGGCGGAGAAGTTCTTCTCGATAGAGAAGAGGAATCTGTAGGAACGAGCCTTAGTTTTTAGTGCCGACATGGCTATTGACTGGTCAAGCTCGCAAACTTTCCACATGGCGGCGGTGAAGCGGTCAAGATACTCCTTGAGAGATTCTCCCTCCTTCTGCTTGATATCTAGGAGGGAGTCTGATGTCCGCCGCTGGCGCCGGCTGGTAGCAAAGTTGGTGGCGAACTGCCTGCCGAGCTGCTCGAAAGAGGATACCGTGCTCGGCTTTAGTCCGGAAAACCAAAGCCGAGCTGTCCCTCAGAGGGTCGCTGGGAAGGCCTTGCAGAGCACAGCCTCCGAGGACCCTTGCAGTGCCATGAGAGCTTGGTAGCTTTTCAAATGGTCGAGGGGGTCGGTGGTTCCGCTGTAGGGCTCCACTTGAGGCATCTTGAACCTCGGGGGGACCGGCTCGTCCTCGATCTAGCGAGAGAAGGGGGACTTGGTGGTGAATTCAAAATCCCCCTCGTGCCTTGCCTTCCTGCTGTGGAGCGCTTCAATCTGGCGCTCCAGATTCTCGACTTTCCTATCGAGCTCCCCAACCCGGAGGGTTGTCACCGTAGTTTGCTCCAGCTCACGGCGGTCCGGGGCCGACTCAGCTTCGAAGAGCTGTGGTCCTTTGTCTAGGCTTCTTCCCGGTAGCTCCCTCTGGGGGACACTCGCTCTTCGTTGTTGGCCCTAGAAGAGCCATGAAGGTTCTGGCCTTGGAGAATCGGGCCGTTCGGAGGAAGCACCGGCGGGATCTGGGTCTGCGGGGGGAGCGTAGGTAGGGCTTCCTCCCGCCGCAGGCCTTGGACGGCGGCGGCCAAGGCCTGGACTTGCTGCACCAGGGCGCTAAACTGTTTCGGCTGAACTTGAGGAACCGGATTAGCCGGAGAAGGCGAGTTCTGGACGGAGTGTCCGGGACTCGGCGGAAGACGCCGGGAAGCGTTGGAGGCTCCCTTACTTCTCAACTTCATGACCGCGACTCGGGCCCTTCCTCTAGCGCCAACTGTTGCTGGAAATTGGACCCGGGGGCGACCGTCGGCAGAGGAGGAGGAGCTCCGGCGAACATTGGGGGCGGCGATCCGTCGGCGAGCGACGTCCTCCGTGGGGGGCCTGCAAAAGAAAACCGGTGGCCGGGGTTTCCAGCGTCGGCCCTCCGAGAGGGGGCTTAATTTTTTTGAGTAGGAAAGAGGAAGGAAGGAGATATATTATGCTGGGCTTTTTCTGAGTCCAACCCCCCACTGAGGAGGAGGGGTTCCTTTTTATAGGGGGGTCGGATTACCTGTGATGTGATGGGGCGAGGTTGCCGTACGACTCAGCACGTCGCTTGAGTTGGTGCGCGACCAGGTGAATTAATGCCTTGACGTCGGAGGCAAGACTGGGATCAGAGAGTTGTCACGGCTGACCGAATGCTGCCGAGTTGATTTGCCATGGAGAACCGAAGATCCATAGATGATAGGAGCCACGCGCATTAATTGTTGAGTGAGACGGAGATAGGCATTAATTGTTGAGTAAGTCGGAGATATACATTAATTGTTGAGTGAGTCGGGGGTTTGCAGAGATCGTGCGCATTAAATACTGGAGGCGATGGCAGGGTATGGCCCCTGATTGGACTTCAGAAGGGTGCAACCGCGGTAGGTGGGCGGCGAGGTCGGACTTCCGAGGTCAAGAGCCCTAAAGCTAGATGCTTGGTGGGGCACCAGGTCGGGCGTATTAATTGTGGAGCAAGCCACCTAAGACGTGATCCTGCGTCGGTCCGTAGGGGAAAGTACCCATAGTGGACAGTTGGTGGAGTCCGACTCCCGGGGTCGGGCACTCTTAAGTCGGGCATCAAGTTCGGCCGCCCGAGGTCGGCCGTCATCCGGTCCCGTACCGGCAAGGTTCTCATGTACTCGGGGGAACTTGCATTTCCTCAACAATTATATTTCATTGTATTGTATTATAATAATATTATAATTATATTAGAAGAATGTAATATTACTGTATGATTGTTCTAAAAAAATATTTACCATCATAATCATATTATAAATATTGTAATATTATAAAAAATCATATTATTTATAGTGAATAATAAATTTATTATTATATTGTAATTAGATTAAAATATCAAAATAAATAATTTATAAATTAAGAGAGTTTATAATAACAGTTTTTGATTGTAAGCTGTATGCTTTCCACATTTTCCTAACTCAATTATCAAATAAATATTGAAGTTCTACGGCACTTCAAAAATATATTCACCAAACAACAAAAAACTTTATATTAAAAGCTCTAATAACGAAAACTCTACTAACTAAAACTTTAAAGATCAAAGCTCTACCGCTCACAAAAATGTCAAACAGGGCCTTTGGGTTGTAATTGAGCTTGATAAAACTTGGGTCTAATCAGAGATGATTTGAAATTAATTTGAGCTATTTTATCATTGTTTGTAGCTCAAATCAAAATTAATTTTGAATCGAGTTGAATAAGACTATCTCATCAATTTGATGATCCTAAATTGAGCAAAAAGTATAGTTCAAGCACAATTTTTTCATAGACCAGGAGGAGTTAAGCTCTCTGCCTATTACCTATACCCACCTAAAGGCTGGAGTCTAAGCTCTCAAGTAGATCAAGTCAAAGCTCACGAAACTCTTTTGCATCCTATCTAAGCTTGAGCCCTGGATCCTAGATAAATCAAGTCCATCCTTATGAAACTAGGCCTCCTTTCAGGCTTGATTTTAAAGTCTAGTTTAGGACTGGCAATTTATGACCTCACCTTAAACATGTCCAAGTTTGGTATAAACAAGTTTGAATTATTTAAAAGTTGACCCAACTTAACCCATTTATTAAATAATGTGTTCAAGTTCAGATTGAGTCGACCCCAAGATTGATTAAGTCGACCCCAAGATTGATTGAGTCGACTCCGGCACATCAAGAAACCATCTGGCACACTTCTGCAAAAATGGCAAGGATGAACAGTACTTGGGTCGACCCAAGCAAAGGATGAGTCGACCCAATCCTCAAGCCTCAAGAAAACAATTCTCTGAAAATCCTGAGAGGGTCGACCTAAATGAAATTTGAGTCGATCCAAACTTGAGTCGACCCCAAGTTAACATGAGTCGACCCAAAGGCAATGACATTCAAAAATAGGTTCTCTGGAAATCCTGAGAGGGTCGACCCAAGTGGAAATTGAGTCGACCCAACTGAACCTTGAGTCGACCCAAAAAGTATTGAGTCGACCCAAGTGAAGGAAGGCTGAAATACAAGGTTCTGTGGTTTCTGAGAGGGTCGACCCCAATGTTGCTTGAATCGACCCAAGTGAAAGTTGGGTCGACCCCAGTAAAAGTTGAGTCGACCCAAGCACAGGCAGAAGCATAACGGCTAGTTCTGCAGAAGTACTTTCAGACCTCCCAACAGTGAGTAACGGCTAGTTTTTGAATTCTAACCATTGGGGCTTGTCCAATGGATGAAGAAAACTATTTAAAGTGACACTATTCATCAGAGGAAACATCCTTTTGCAAAATATCAAAGCTTACACAAGAAAGACAAGTGCCCTAATCTTCTTCATCCAAGTGCTTCATTCAAGAGTCAAAAGAAAGTGGTTGAGCAGATTCCAAGAGATATTAAGAGCTCCATCCACCCTTGAAGAGTGAAGCATTCCTGACAAAGAAGAGAGAAGTTTCATCAAGCGATAACTATTCTCTAAACTCTTCTTTGTAGCTTATAAATGTTATATTTGCTCATCTAGGAGTTTCAACATTCTTCTTTCTTTTTAATCACCTTGTAAAGGTTTGTTGGTGAGCCCGTAAAACCAACGGTGTAGGTTTATTGGTAAACCCGTAAAACCAATTGTGAAGGTTCGTTGGTAAGCCCGTAAAACCAACATAGGTTCTTGGTGATCCCGGAAAACCAAAGTGTAAAGGTTTTTGGATTGTGAGCCCGGAAAACAATCCAACTGTAATCCGCGGGATTATAGTAAATTCCCAAGGGGTCGTTTGGGGAGTGGACGTAGGTGCTTAGGAGAGCACCGAACCACTATACTTTTTGTGTGTTTGTATTGTGCATTGTTCTAATTTCACTTACTCATCAATTGACTAAAGTAAGATAGTAAAAATTAAGAGAAACCAATTCACCCCCCCCCCCCCTCTTGGCTTGACACCTTGGGCAACAACGTGGAAGAAACTTGGATGTGGATCTGTGAACAGTGTGCAAACGGGGTGAAGATACGATGGGAAGATGGAGAGGATAAACTCTGTTCTCAGGGGATTTGGAAAACTTTGATTTGAATCCGTGAGGGGGAGCAGCTGGTAGTGTACGGTTGCTGGTTCTCATCCGGAAGGGAAAGGACACGCGGAACAGTGGAGTGATCCGGAAGAAGGTGATACGGTTTCAACGCGGAGGGAGATTGAAGAGGTTAGCTTGGAGGCCGCTCTGTTCTTTGGATGCGGAAGGGAAACTGAAGCTCGGACGTGAGAGGATCTTGGAGGCTGGGAGGAGCTGGAACTTATCCGTGGGAGGATGGACCTGGATCCTACGCGGACAGTGGAGTGACCCGGAAGAAGCTGGATCTGCTTCATGATGAAGAGGAGATGGAGCTAATCCGGATGCTGGGATTGGAGCTTATCCGGAACTTTGTTCCAAAGCAGGGAAATGTGTTTGGATGCCGTGAAGCTCGGAAGGATGAGAATGATCCGTGAAGCTCGGGATGCTGGAAACAGACGTCCAGGTTGGCTCGATCCGTGATGAAGAGATGATGGGATGCATGCGGGGAAGACGCATGAGCTGAGAAGATGATGCTGGATGCGAAGAAGACGCATACAGTTGCTTGTGAACGGTGGATACAGCTCTATCTTGGGAGGATAAGCTCGGGTAGTAGCGGAGGAAGATGAGGATGTTGGGACGTGATCCACGGAATGGGGAGAGGATGAACTCTGTTCTGTTTCCGTGGCTGGGGTCAATCCGGAGTGCGCGAGAGAAATCATGGAAAGCTGGATTAACTTGATGCGGGACCTCACATGCAGACAGCTGGGAAGCTTGAGAACAGATTGTTCTTGGACGCGGAAGGGAATGACGTGGAACCGGGGAGTGGCTACTGGGAACTGATTCATGGGAAGTGAAATGGAATGAAGGGGACTTGTGGCTGGAGTGCTTCATGCACACGGGGAGAATGACGTGGAACAAGGAAAGGATAGCTTCATGCACACATGGAAGAAAGTAATCCACACATGGAATAGGTCGGGACTAATTCGTAAATGGGATGACTCGACCTGCACACATTAGAGTCGACCAATAAAATCAATCATACTTGAATTATTTTTAATAATGCAATGATTAAGGGGAACACATTTTCTCATGTTTAAATTTAAAATATGTGCATAAAAGTAATGATAAGTGCTATGAGTAAGAGGTTAATTTATGCATTATTTAGCACTTATCACACCCCCCAACCTACATTTTGCTAGTCCTCGAGCAAAATAAAAATAAAAGAATTAACTCACTTTCGCAGGAATCACGATTGCATTTACCATATGCAATAAGGTTTTAAACCCCTAGATGGCCCTAGTGGACGAGTTTTGTCTCGTGAGGATTTCCGGCGCAGATACCCACAAACTGCTGTCTAAAGAATTTATTCTATTATTTTATAAAATCTAATTTCAAATGCATTAATGCCAAGCATTTCAAAAGTACATAAAGTTTTAATTACTAAGTCAGCTCAAATCCTAGGTCAGTATGCAACTTAAATTGAAGTCATTAAGTTTCCATTAGGGAGTTGTAAGAGTTATTTATTCTTGGGTACTTGGTGAAATCTGGACTATACACAATCCAAGGCTTTGGATCCCCAAAATACTGCTAAAGCTAGTAGTTTCCAAGAATTGGTCAGATAAGACCTAATCACTGATTCAAAATCATCCTATCTTGTAGGATTTCGAGAATTGTGGATGTTTAATTTAATACCTCATGGGCTTTATCTGTAATATTCTTGTTTACTCGAATTTTTACAACGATGGCTTTCACACTATCGTCTCTTTTAAGGTTAATATTATTTTCTCTTTTTTTCTTTATTTATTTATTTATTATTTATTTTATTTTATTTTATTTATAAATAAATTATGCACTTTTACTCTTGTAATGATTCCTTCGTATAGCGAGCATTCAGTCAACAACTTCCACACCAGATGGCATAAGGTGTTGGGCATCAAGACTTCCCTACGGACCAATGCTCGTGTTCATCATCGCAAGCCCGCTGACCTTTGACAATAGGTAGCCCTTTTCGATGTACCTGACTAAATTCACTCTTTTTTTTAATAAATATGAGATAATAGTGAATTAGATAGGTATGATTCATCAGGACTCAAGGTTGCTATCAGACATAACAACATAATGTTGAACCTAACCCTTAGAAGTGCAGGCAATGTGTGTTGTGAAATTCCAAAGTAAATATTATCTTACAACTCGTTAAAAGAACTTTTAATAAAAAGAACTCAAATTGTCTTACTTCCAACTAATCATTGGGCTTGTTAGGTTTTATATACTTCGTGCATTTATCATTTCAGCACTAATGCATAGAAATTATATTCTTTTTTAATTTAATTCTTTTTTAATTTAATTCTTTTTTAAATCAAAAAAATTTGAAAAAACTTATTCATAAATCAAAAATTTGAAAAATTTCTTCAAAAATTTCAATCCTATACCCCCCAACCTAGATCAGATATTGTCCTCAATATTTTTTTTGTATTTTTTAAAATAAAATATATTATATTATTATTTTTTTATTATTTTATTTTATTTTATTTTGAATGAAAATATGATGCATATGGAGGATAGAAGTATTTTACCGTAGTTGCATCAGTAATATAAGGACTCCTGCTAAGAAAATAAAAAAAAATACGACAAAAAAATATGCAAAAATGATCTATGAGAATTGGGTTGCCTCCCAACAAGCGCTAAGTTTAACGTCTTCAGTCAGACGCAGCGCATCCTTAATTATCCCGATAAATAGGATCCATCAAATCAAGGGATTCGATCAATTGTCCATCTGCAACACACTTTATATAAGATTTCAATCTTTGACCATTGACGTTCAGGATACGACCATCACTGATGTTTGAATTTCTACCGCACCATGAGGAAAAACCATCCTAACTAAAAAGGGACCATCCCACCTAGAGCGAAGTTTACCAGGGAAGAGACGCAATTTAGAATTGAATAGCCAAATCTTTTGATTAGGCTCGAAAGACTTACGGTTAATGGATTTGTCATGAAAAGCCTTAGTCCTTGCCTTGTATATTTTGGCATTTTCATATGCCTCATTGCGTAACTCTTCAAGCTCGTTAAGTTGAAGTTTTCAGTTAGAACCAGCTGCTGCCATATCAAAGTTAAACTTTTTAATGGCCCAAAAAGCTCTATGCTCAAGTTCTACCGGTAAGTGGTAAGCTGCTGCCATATCAAAGTTAAACTTTTTAGTGGTCCAAAAAGCTCTATGCTCAAGTTCTACCGGTAAGTGGCAAGCTTTACCAAAAATCAGTCGGCAAGGAGACATGCCAATAGGGATCTTATAGGCAGTACGGTAAGCCCAGAGAGAATCGTTTAACCTCTCAGACCAATCTTTCCTATTGGGGCGTATTGTTTTTTCTAAGATGTGTTTTATCTTCCTATTGGAAACTTCAACTTGCTCGCTTGTTTGGGGATGGTACGGGGTGGCAACTTTGTGGGTGATTGAATATTTGCAAACCAAAGCTTCAAAAGATCGGTTGGAGAAATGTGATCCCCCATCACTAATGATAGCTCGGGGTGTGCCAAAGCGACTAAATATATTTGTTTGTAACAACTTAACCACAACCTTGTGATCATTAGTCCTAGTGGCAACTGCTTCTGCCCACTTCGAGACATAGTCAACCCCGACAAGAATGTACTCAAAACCAAAAGAATGTGGAAAAGGATCCATGAAGTCAATACCCAAGACATCAAAAATTTCAATAATTAAAATGGGGTTAGGTGGCATCATATCTCTACGGGTGATTGTACCCATTCGCTGGCATCGCTCACAAGTCTGGTAAAAATTGTGGGCATCTTTGAACAAAAAGGGCTAATAGAATCCACTTTGTAAGACTTTTTTTTTTTTTTTTTGCTAAAGAAAAAGAGGTAGGGGGGAGGAAGAGACAAGCCCATCCCCGCGTAGCAGCCCCCACTAGGCCCCCGCCCCGCCAGGAGAATGTTCGATGCGGATAGAAATGGCCGTGTGTTGGGCACCCCGACCGGTTTTACTCATACCCTCCCCACCAGTGGGCCCGGCTCAGCTACTCCTCTGAGCTCTGGCTCGAGTCCCACGTGTGAGTACGTCACACCCGGCACCACCCCGGCTACTAGCGGTTCAAGAGCGGTTCTACACCACAAGTCCAAGCAGTGGCCAAAGTAGTGAGCTCCGGTCCACAATTTAATCGTCGCCGCAGCGATTCGAACTTGGGACCTTGTGGTTAGAATTGCTGCCCAGTACCACTAGGCTACCACCTTGGTGGCCACTTTGTAAGACTTTAGCTGCAGTTTTCCTACCCCCAAAATGCCCCCCGCAGGCTTGGGTATGACAAAAATTAAGAATACTCTGAAATTCACATTCAGGCACACATCGACGGATTATCCGATCAGGACAGTACTTAAACAGATCTGTATCGTCCCAAAAGTAGAACTTAACTTGCGAAAAGAATCGATTCTTGTCCTGCTTGGACCAATGATCGAGAATTTGTCCCACGGTAAGATAGTTCACTATGTTGGCAAACCAAGGTATTTTCACTTGTTGTATCTCAAATAATTATTCATCTGGAAAGGAGTCATGAAGTGGTGAAGTGTTATGAGAAGGCTCAAGAAGAATTCTAGATAAATGGTCCGCTACAACATTTGTGGTACCTTTTTTATCACGAATTTCTAGATTAAATTCCTGTAACAATAGGATCCATCGAATTAGGTGAGGCTTGGTGTCCTTCTTTGAAAGGAGATACCGGAGAACAGAATGATCAATGAATACAATAACCTTGGACCCTAAGAGATAGGACCGAAATTTGATTGATAATTGGTTAACCTGCTAAGAGTTAGTAAGTTGAAGAAGGCATAATTGCAATCGGATTGCAATTTAATTTAATTAATTGGACTTGATCATGAGTCCTACTTGGAGTAGGTTCTGATGACCCAAGGATTGATTTAAAGATTGATTTTGATGATCACAAAACCTTGAAGTATAATTACTAATGTTTGTGTTGCAAGAAGAAAGATATTTATTTTGCTAGAAACATAACAAGTTGGAAGAACACAAGAAGGCCTCCAAAGCTCTCAAGAAAAGTTGGAAGAAAGCTACAATTTATTGGCCCAAGTCTCAAGTTCAAAGGACTCAATTTAGAAGAGCAAGTTTTAAGAAAAATTCAAAGGAAAGGCACTCGAGTCGACTCCTACAGTTCCGAGTCGACTCCAAGGAGCAACAGACAGAAAGACAGAAAAGATATTTTGGACCCTGAGAGGCGAGTCGACTCCTAAAGAACTCGAGTCGACTCCAATAGCTGGCAAGTCAACTCCTAAGGAAAACAAGGCAAAAGTCAGAGAGCGATTTTCGACCCTGAGATTCGAGTCGACTCCTGTGGAATGCGAGTCGACTCCGATGGTTGGCTGGTCGACTCCAAAGAAAGTGAGAGTCGACTCTCAGTGGTACACAAAGAAAAAAAATCAGAGAACAGTTTTTCGGACTCTGAGATCCGAGTCGACTCCCAGACAGCTCGAGTCGACTCCAAGGCAGCGCTACACCAAAATGGCAGAAGGCTGTGTTTCGGAAACTGAGAGCCGAGTCGACTCCGGAACAGTTCGAGTCGACTCCAAGACCAGACGAGCCAAAATACAGAGGATCAGTTTGCGGGCTCTGAGAGCCGAGTCGACTCGAAGAGAATTCGAGTCGACTCGAGGAAGAAAATCAGAAAGTATGTCCTCTGGATTCCTGAGAATGAGCCGACCCCCAAGTACCCGAGTCGTCTCCAGCCATTGGCGAGTCGACTCTAGTTTGATCCGAGTCGACCCGAGGACAAGGCAAGCACATTAATTCAAATTTGGAACAGTGGCCGAGTCGTCTCCAGTGAAGCATGAGTCGACTCCTGCAACAGGCGAGTCGACTCCTGATCGCGCGAGTCGACTCCGATCCCAACGGTAATATTGTCAGGTGGTGCAGACTGTGTCCAACGGCTCTATTTTTGTCTCTAACGGCTAGATTCTTGTTTCCACGCTATCTAAAGCTATAAAAACAAGAGGAGAGCTAGGGGAGAAGTGATGGAAGTGGGAGAGAACATTTAGGAAAGAGATTTCAAAGAGATTACAAGGAAAATCTCCCATAAGCACAAAAGGGCCACTCAAAGTGAAATAGAGAGAAGAAGAGCATCCAAGTGAATCCCAAAGCTTCCTCTCCATCCGTGTGCTGCCTCGGTGATCCTCTACTTCCTGCCAAAACAGAAGAGGGTCAAGTAAAGAAGAAGCCGAGCTCCTTCATCTTCAAAACTCGTTTGAGGGCTTCTCTTTACTCTATTTGGTTATACTGTTATATTTGCTTGTTTAAGAAGCTTTGATTTGTTTTAAACTTTGTTTTTAACATCTTGTAACTTGATTCAATCAAGGGATTGAATCAAGGGGTTAAGGTTTGTTGGTGAGCCAAAGGGAAAACCAACGGTGAGAGGTTGGTTGGTGAGCCGAGGGTAAAACCAACGTGTAAGGGTTCGATTGTGATCCCGGAAAAACAATCGGGGTTGGTTCCAGTCGGTGAGCCTGGGAAAACCGACCGAGTTCGTTGTGCGCTCGTAAAACAACAAGTTGGGTTGTGAGCTTGTAAAACAACCGGCTGTAATCTGTAGGATTATAGTAAAATTTCCAAGAGGTCTTGGGGAGTGGATGTAGGTGCTGGGGTGCACCGAACCACTATATGTTTGTTGTGTTTGTAATACTTCTTGTCATTGTCTAACTTACACACTTACTCACTTAGATAAATTGCTTGCTTAACTATTATCCGCGAATTCTTTAGTTGCAAGCATATTCAATCTAGTCACATTCTATACATCAAACTGTTGCTAAGTTTAACTTTCACTGTGCATCTATACAACTTAGCATAATTAATCAAAAACTTTTATAAGTAGGTTAAAAGTTTTAAAAGACCCAATTCACCCCCCCTCTTGGGTTGTATCTACTGGGCAACAAGTGGTATCAGAGCAGGTGCTCTAAGTTTAATCATTGATCTCACGATCAAGAGCCAAAGATCATGACAACTCAAATAGATAGTTTTCTAGGAGAAGGACAATCAATTGATAAACCTCCACTATTTAATGGCATAAACTATACACATTGGAAAATACGCATGCGCATTTTTATTCAATCACAAAACTATTATTTATGGAAAATCATAATAAATGACCTTCACACACTCTCTCAAACTATGAATGAAAAGGACTTAGCACAATTAAATGCTAATGCTATGAACATATTATATTGTGCTATTCAAGAAACAAAGTTTAATGAAATTTCTGCATGCTTATCTGCTAAGGAGATCTGGGATACTTTAGAAAATATTTATGATAAATCTCAGATTAGCTCACATGTGCTTCAATTACATACTAACAATGAGACTGCAGAAAAAGATGTTGAATCTCCCACCTCAGTCGAGTCGACTCCAAGTATTTCAGAGTCGACCCTCAAGTTAACCGAGTCGACTCCAATAAGGTCCGAGTCGACTCCGAGGCAAATCAGCTTCCTAAAGACAAAGAAGAAGAGGAAGCAAGAAGAAAGGAAGAAAGAGGTAAAACGCAAGAAAGCCCTGACCAAGAGAAAGTCATACAAGGAATTGAAAGTTAGGAGCAACAATGAACTACAAGAGGTAACTAATTTATGTCTTATGGTACAAGAAGATAAAGTAGAATCTGAATCTAATCTTACACCAAATGAATTTCATGAAGAATATTCTTATGATGAACTTTTAAATGCTTTTCATGATTTGTATGGTGAATGTAGAAAATTAGCTATGAAGAATAAAAATCTTAAGAAACTAAATTCAGAAAATGAAAGCTTAAGGTCAAATTCAGAACAATTGATCCAGAAAAATCAGAATTTAATTAAAGAAAATTAAAACTTAAGCGAAGAAATTAACCAATTAAGATCTTTTATTAACAAATTCACTGTAAGTTCAGAAAGATTAAAAATGATGTTTGAAAGCCAACATGCTGATTTTGATAAATCAAAATTTAGCTTGACTCCTTCACTTAGCCATAAATCTCTAGGAAAAAAGGTTATCAATTCACCAAACAAACCATTAAATAAGATAACCTATTTCAAAAATGAAAAGAATGGGCATAACAACTTTACCTATCGTTCTAACACTATTAAATCAAATGGTAAAGTTATTACTATCAAACAGATTTGGATTCCAAAAGGAACCATATGTCCTAACTCTCAAGGACCCAAGCAAGCTTGGGTACCCAAAATGAAATTATGAGGATGCAGACATAGGTGTGTCAAGATACCCATGGAACAAATAGAATTTTCATACAAATGGGTGCTCTAGACATATGTCAAAAATGAAACTTAAAATATACTTATGAAAAGTAATTTTAAATAAAATAATAATAATAATGAAATCAGTAATATTTGCATCTCATCATTATTTTTGTTTTAGTATTTGATTAAAATATGAAGTGCATGTATTGATCAATATTGTGATACAGAAAATACTTTTGGAAATATAATCAAATCACTTCATTTTATAGTATACTTTACTCACTATTGGATAAGTTGCTAAATGATTAATCAATTTATTAAGAATAACTCTATGAATTCTCTATATGCTTGATTGAGAGTTTTTATCCTTGGCATTATTGTTTATTGATCATAGATATGATAATGTGTACTTGGTGTGCTTTTGAATATATGCACTATGAATACCAAGATTAAAGAAACCGTCTTTGGCATATGAAATCAGCTCATGCTAGTATGTACTTAATCTCAAAAGACCTTGCCATAAGCTTACTTAGATTATCTTCTTAAAGGTCAAAGTTTTGCTATGCAAGCTAACTAAGGAAACAAACAAAAATCATTTCTAAATCTAAAGATGTTGTTTCCATCTCTAAGTTTTCAAAAGCTTACATTGGATTTGTTCTTGGCAAATAAAACTGAAGTGTTTTTCTGTATTTGCTAAAATCTTGTAAAAGTGTTTCAAATGAAAAAGGTTTCCAAACTGTGAAGATCATGGCACAGTGTTGAAAACCAAAATCCTGATAAAGGTTATACAGAAAACAATATTAAATTCGATTATTTCAGCTCCAAGGACATCATAAGTAAAATAGGGTTAATAGAATTCTTGAAGAAATGAAAAAGACAATTGTGTATGATAGTTATCTACTCAAATGATCTTTAAAAGCTATCATCACTGCTTGTCATACAAATGGTTTCTATTAAATCTATTTTTGATGAAAATTCCTTTTGATCTTCTGAAAAATTGAAAATGAACCATTGCATATCTTTTATATTTTTCAGTCGTACATGTTATGCTTGATATGTTCTTATGAAAATAATGCCAAATCTGATAGAGATATGTCTATCCTTGGATATCATTCATCAAGCAATGCATATAGAATATTCAATGAAAAGATTTTAGTTGCAGAAATATCAAGTCATTTTATTCTTTATGAGACTAATGATTTATTATCAAGATACTAAGATCAAATTATATATGTATATGGTTAATCTTTTACATATAACAATCTAAAAACATGTTAATAATTAGAACCAAATTGAGTTTCTCAGTAATGCACTTAATGAAGAAAAATTGATGACTACTAAAAGACTAAATCACGAAAAGATGAAATAGATCTTGATGAAATTTTTGCATGATTAGAAGTAAAGATCACCATCATCATTTGCTTGCTTTATGAGCTTTATATTCTGTCAAATGAATGTGTAGAATGCACTCCTATGTGGTTATTTCATTAAAAAGGAGATCTATGTTAAATAACCACCATATTTGAAAACACTCATTACAAATATGTTAAAGCAATATATAATTTGGAACAAGCATCAAAAGCATGATACAAAAGCTTAAGCAACCTTTTTGATAGAAAGTAATAGTGATAAATCTTTGCATCAAAAAGAAGAATTTGTGATATCTTACTTGCTCAAAGTATACATTGATGACATCATTTTTGGTTCTACTAATGAAGAGTTATATGAAGACTTTACTTAGCTCATGCAAGGAGAGTTTGAAATACGTATGATGAATGAATTAACATCTTCTCTCAAACTCCAAATTAAGACAAACAGGAAAGGGGATCTTCATTGACCAACGTTAGTCCACAAGAAAACTCTTATAGAAGATTGGCATGAAGAAGGTATATCTGTGACCCCATCTTGTGGAATTTGAAAAGGATGAGCAAAGTAGATCTATTGTTTAAAGCTGTATTGAAGCATGATAGAATAATTATTTTATCATACAGCTAGTAGACCAGAATGTATGCTTATTATGTGCCCTTATGCAAGACTTCAATCCAACTTTAATGTATCATATTTCATTGATAACAAATAAATCATAATCTAAATTTTGATAGAAACAACCGTTTAAGATAAGTTGATTAAAACTTAACTGACATATCTTATTGATAATTATCTTAAGCAAATAGAATCTAAACTAAATTGATTTTGGAAATAAGAAATTGATTTGACCTTGATAAATCTTCTTATTGCCTCACATGATTGTCCTTGAACTATCTTGATTAATGAAACTATCTCTTTAGTTCAAGTGACATATGTTTGCTTATATTTAGGCAATCTCTTGAGTAAAGTGACTCAACATTCAATAATTATCATATCTTAGGTTGAGTTACCTAGTTAAGAAATATGTTATATGAATGTTTTGTATCTTGAAGAAACTAATGACTTTCTTTCAAGAAAGAAAAGAATTTTGTTAATAATGTAGGATCCTTGAGCAAGAAAATGAGAGATTTCAACTTGAAGGATATCTCCATGTAAGATACAATAAACATTCTCATGCAAACAAGAGAGAGGACCTTCTTCAGCCAAAAGTTCATACATAAGAAATCTAGTAGGTATTTGACTGAAGAATGCAGAATGGATTGGTAATTCTAGATACCTCTCTCATAAATTAATTGAGCAAAGTCAATAACTTAAATCTTAGTATGGCATGGTTAAAATCTTTAATTATTAATTTCTTGATATCATGTCTATATATATGTATTCATTGACTTATGCTTTCAGAAATTGATTCATGGTTTGCTCAAATTAAAATGCACCTATGCCTATATCATAACCATGAAATACACAAGTATATGCTTAAAATTTTGATGTAAAATAACTTGTGAAAAGTTATGAATCCTTGAGCACAATGAAAATATTGTTTGCATAATATACATCTATATGATACATAAGATTATTTCTTTATTCTGCTCTTTCATATAAATTACTTGAGAATAACAAAAAGAGAGAGAGATAAAGAAAAGAAAATGAATATTATTCAAGAGATGTAAAATCTAAGCAAAGGCAAATACTCCAATCTTAAGGAAAAGAAAAACAAGCATAATATATTCAGCACTTTTGGAAGGGATAAAATCTGTAATTAATTACACTTAAACAGAAAAAGTTTGAAGTGAACATTTGAACTTTTCTATACTGCTCATCATAGGGATGGTGCCAATGGGGAGGCTAGTGGTAGTACCCGGCACTATTTGACCCAACTATTCGGTGTAGGGCATATTAGGGACGGCACAAGAGGGAGGCTAGTGGTAGTACCTCGTGCCCCTTCCAACTCCACCGGATAGGGAGCAAATAGAGAATAGAGCATAAGAAAGTAAAAATGAATGACAAAGTAAATGAAAGTATATAAGAAGCATCAAGTCAAGCTTTAATCACTTGGAAACACACCTTAAGGATGAAATCAATGCAAGATTATATTTGAATAGGGGGAGTTTATTTGAAAAAGAATTGATTTTGATCCTTGACATGCTTATTCTTAATATTTTAATGCATGACTTAACACGTAATATGTTTTGCATGTGGCATGATGCTTTAAATTATGGACTCTCAATATTGTGTAATGCTCCATGCTTGGATAATTTGATTGAATATTTGAAGTACTATTTTTTTTAAGTAATATTAAAAAAGAAATTTCAGTTTTGTCATTCACGTTTATCTTTGAAAGTTAAATAGATGTGCAAAAAGAAGAAGAGAAGGATATTTCTATTTAGGCAAAATGAATTGATCTTGATCTATCTTTCTACTTGCCTAACTTTGATACATAATGTCCTAATACTTGTTAAAATATCCTCCATCGTGTATCGAAACTCAATATTAAATATAAAGATTCTGAAAGTGCTCTAATGTTATTGAAATATGTGTTTTCAATCATAATGATTTAAGATGAGCTACAGTGTGGAAGATACATATCTCAAATTATGACTTTGAAAGCCTCTATTGAAAATCTTTATGAAATTCAGAATCTGATTTTATATAAAAGCTTAAACTCAATATGATTTCTAAATAAAATCTTAATGAAAGAAAAACAGAATTAATTTTGATGCCTTGGTTGATTGCTCCGATACGCATCCGAAACATATCATTACTTATCTTTAGAGTGTACCAATATTGGTCCAAATGATGTGTCTTTCGATGATCTTAATTGTAAACAAATATTTTTAAATATATGATTTTATTTTGATATTAAAAAGATTTATTGTGCTTCATGTATATATTGCTAGAAAAGAATGATTAAAGAAGAATGCATCTTTTGAGGGGGAGCTTTAGATATTCAGTATCTTTTTATGGATTGATTTTAATGAACCTCCTTATATTGCAAGACTTGCTTTAATTATATAATGAGTTTATACCTTGAGATGAGTTCTATAAAGGTTGTCTTATCTCAAACATTGAGTCTTATGAAAATAAGCTGAAACTTATAGAAAATATTTTTTTTAAGATTGACAATTTTACTGAACATTATCTTCAAATTCTAAACTCTTAAATGGAATGATCAATTGAGGGGGAGAAAGAAAATTTCAGAAGGAGAGGTCTTATGGAACTTAATCGCATAAATCTATAACTAAAGGAGAGGGAAAGAATACTTAATGAAAAGTGATCCTAATACTCTCCAATATGTATCATCTGAAAATTTTTACGATACACCTTGAAGCTTGTTATTTGGTTAGTATATCTTATGCATCAATCATGAACCAAATTGCAATTCAAATAGTTGATCTTAAGAGCCTCTAATTTAATGAAAAAGGGGAAGAATAACGTGTTGAATTTGCTTGAGTATCTTTTAGAAAATCTATTTTGAAATTCACTAATGAGTCCTAATTGGCTTGCTCTTTAGAACTTAAATTGTGTGCCAATTCATATTTTTTATGTATCAAATTGTGCTTATTTTCTAAAAGAACAAAAGAAAGTCTTTAAAGGAGCTCTGAGATGAATCATAAATTGCATGAATTCATATTTTGGCATTTGTGCCCCAATACTCTTATTATCATAAAAGAACCTTGAAGTCATTAAGAATTAATGATCCAACATGATGATATGTCTTTCAAATATATAAGTTTTGATCTTTTACTCTGAAAATCAATTAAATTGCTCTCATGTTGATAAAATACTTAATAGATTGGGCAAAAGGTCTTAAATGAACAAGCTTTCATACTTATTAAAGAGAGGTTAGATTTCCACTCATGTGTTTCCTTGAATATCATTTGTGGTACTTCTTGTATTAACCTAAGGAAGATTCCACCTATACTTGATTAGAAAACTATCTGTGGTATCAAATTAGAAAACTTCTTGAAATCACATTCGATGTGTTCTGCTCTGAAATTATCTTAATTGGCTCTGATCTATGCTCATTAATCTGATTCTAATATTATTGCCTTGAGTTTTATGATTCATATCCTTGCAATAATTTGACATGCAAATCAGAGTACAATAAGGAAAAGAAATATTTGAGTATTCTTATCTTTGTGCTTAATGTTTTACTACCTTTTTGATGTTGTCAAAAAGGGGGAGAAATAGCAACTTAGCTATGCATTACTTCTAGAACACAATATATCTTATATTGCATATACTCCAAGTTTTGTCATCATCAAAAAGGGGGAGACTGATGACCCAAGGATTGATTTAAAGATTGATTTTGATGATCACAAAACCTTGAAGTATAATTACTAATGTTTGTGTTGCAAGAAGAAAGATATTTATTTTGCTAGAAACATAACAAGTTGGAAGAACACAAGAAGGCCTCCAAAGCTCTCAAGAAAAGTTGGAAGAAAGTTACAATTTATTGGCCCAAGTCTCAAGTTCAAAGGACTCAATTTAGAAGAGCAAGTTTTAAGAAAAATTCAAAGGAAAGGCACTCGAGTCGACTCCTACAGTTCCGAGTCGACTCTAAGGAGCAACAGACAGAAAGACAGAAAAGATATTTTGGACCCTGAGAGGCGAGTCGACTCCTAAAGAACTCGAGTCGACTCCAATAGCTGGCAAGTCAACTCCTAAGGAAAACAAGGCAAAAGTCAGAGAGCGATTTTCGACCCTGAGATTCGAGTCGACTCCTGTGGAATGCGAGTCGACTCCGATGGTTGGCTGGTCGACTCCAAAGAAAGTGAAAGTCGACTCTCAGTGGTACACAAAGAAAAAAATCAGAGAGCAGTTTTTCGGACTCTGAGATCCGAGTCGACTCCCAGACAGCTCGAGTCGACTCCAAGGCAGCGCTACACCAAAATGGCAGAAGGCTGTGTTTCGGAAACTGAGAGCCGAGTCGACTCCGGAACAGTTCGAGTCGACTCCAAGACCAGACGAGCCAAAATACAGAGGATCAGTTTGCGGGCTCTGAGAGCCGAGTCGACTCGAAGAGAATCCGAGTCGACTCGAGGAAGAAAATCAGAAAGTATGTCCTCTGGATTCCTGAGAATGAGCCGACCCCCAAGTACCCGAGTCGTCTCCAGCCATTGGCGAGTCGACTCCAGTTTGATCCGAGTCGACCCGAGGACAAGGCAAGCACATTAATTCAAATTTGGAACAGTGGCCGAGTCGTCTCCAGTGAAGTACGAGTCGACTCCTGCAACAGGCGAGTCGACTCCTGATCGCGCGAGTCGACTCCGATCCCAACGGTAATATTGTCAGGTGGTGCAGACTGTGTCCAACGGCTCTATTTTTGTCTCTAACGGCTAGATTCTTGTTTCCACGCCATCTAAAGCTATAAAAACAAGAGGAGAGCTAGGGGAGAAGTGATGGAAGTGGGAGAGAACATTTAGGAAAGAGATTTCAAAGAGATTACAAGGAAAATCTCCCATAAGCACAAAAGGGCCACTCAAAGTGAAATAGAGAGAAGAAGAGCATCCAAGTGAATCCCAAAGCTTCCTCTCCATCCGTGTGCTGCCTCGGTGATCCTCTACTTCCTGCCAAAACAGAAGAGGGTCAAGTAAAGAAGAAGCCGAGCTCCTTCATCTTCAAAACTCGTTTGAGGGCTTCTCTTTACTCTATTTGGTTATACTGTTATATTTGCTTGTTTAAGAAGCTTTGATTTGTTTTAAACTTTGTTTTTAACATCTTGTAACTTGATTCAATCAAGGGATTGAATCAAGGGGTTAAGGTTTGTTGGTGAGCCAAAGGGAAAACCAACGGTGAGAGGTTGGTTGGTGAGCCGAGGGTAAAACCAACGTGTAAGGGTTCGATTGTGATCCCGGAAAAACAATCGGGGTTGGTTCTAGTCGGTGAGCCTGGAAAAACCGACCGAGTTCGTTGTGCGCTCGTAAAACAACAAGTTGGGTTGTGAGCTTGTAAAACAACCGGCTGTAATCTGTAGGATTATAGTGAAATTTCCAAGAGGTCTTGGGGAGTGGATGTAGGTGCTGGGGTGCACCGAACCACTATATGTTTGTTGTGTTTGTAATGCTTCTTGTCATTGTCTAACTTACACACTTACTCACTTAGATAAATTGCTTGCTTAACTATTATCCGCGAATTCTTTAGTTGCAAGCATATTCAATCTAGTCACATTCTATACATCAAACTGTTGCTAAGTTTAACTTTCATTGTGCATCTATACAACTTAGCATAATTAATCAAAAACTTTTATAAGTAGGTTAAAAGTTTTAAAAGACCCAATTCACCCCCCCTCTTGGGTTGTATCTACTGGGCAACAGGTTCCTTGGAGTCCTAATTGGATTAGGATTTCAAATTAAATTAGAGTCCTACTTGGAGTAGGATTTCTAAAGTCCTAATTAGATTAGGATTTTCTTAAGTCCTAATTAATTTTAATTTTAATCTAATTAATTAAAAGACTCCTAATTGGATTAAGATTGAAGAGTTCAATTGAGTCATGGTTCAATTAAATTCTAATTAGATTAGGATTTGGAGGAAATTGAAATGGGTGTAAATCCTATTTTGAATAGGATTGAATCCTAGCACTTGGACCCAACCCTCCCCACTTAATTAGATTGAGTGGGGGCTAACCAAATGGGAGGAGGGGCCTACGCCCCTCCCTTGGCTGGTGGCGTGAAGAAAAAGGAGGGGCCATGCCCCTCCTATTTTGAATTCACAAAGGGATAAAGATGAACTCCTAAAATTTAGGAGCTTATCTCTATCCACACACCATAAAAGAGAGGTTCAAAGGGGCTATGAATTTTTCATGGTTTTTCCTTGGGATTTTTGGCAGCAAGGAACCTCCTTCTATCCCTCCTTTCAGCCACAAGAAAGCAAGAAAAAAAGGCTTGTGGCGTGGCCCTTCTTCCTTCCATTCTTTGGTTCCAACTCGAAGGGAAAAAGGAAAGGCTACATTCTTCTTCCTACATCCCTCCTTCTTCTTCCTCCTCTCAAGGCAATCAAAAGTTGATTCAAAGGAGAGAATATCAGCCATCAAAAACCATCTCTGCAAGGAAACTAGCACCCCGGGGAGATCCAAAAGCTTCGATCGGTGCTTTGCCTCGTGTGGATACCCGTAGAGGCCGGACGCATGTGCGGCTTCCATTGAACCTTCATCAAATACCACATAAATCAGATTTGCGGAGACCATCTATCCGTACAAGGTGAAGATCTGATCTTCTTAATGATTTTAAAATAGTTTATAAGAA
The DNA here is from genome assembly GCF_051530095.1 of Phoenix dactylifera. Taxonomy (NCBI): domain Eukaryota; kingdom Viridiplantae; phylum Streptophyta; class Magnoliopsida; order Arecales; family Arecaceae; genus Phoenix; species Phoenix dactylifera. Next base: position 30,088,862 of record NC_143193.1, on the reverse strand, counting down.
TTTAATTCTAATCTATCTACAAACGACGATTTTAAAATACGTTCATGCGATGAACGGGATCTTGCATGCCTTTCGCTGCAGATCTGAAAATTTTTTAAAATTTTCTGCGGCATGTGTGATGGGGACATCAACTAGGCCACCATTTTATTTGCATATTTGTTTGTTGCCCAAGGAGACAACCCAAGAGGGGGGGTGAATTGGGTTTTAATTAATTATTGATAAATTAAAACTTAATGAGTAATTAATTAAATCTATTGCAAGCAGGTTAAATAGATTACTAGATGTAGTTAATGGAGAGAGTGGAAGAGACAGTTAATTAATACAAACACAAGAGACTTTATAGTAGTTCCGAGCCAACTCTTGCTCCTATGTCCACTTCTCAAGCCGCACTTGGAAGTTCACTATAATCCCTAGGATTATAGCCAGTTGTTTTACAAGTTCACAACCCAACTTGTTGTTTTCGCGAGACATAACGAACTCGGTCGGTTTTCACAAGCTCACCGACTAGAACCACCCGATTGTTTTTCCGGGATCACAATCAAACCCTCACACCGTTGGTTTTAACTTTGGCTCACCAACAAACCTTACCACCCTTGATTCAATCTTCTGATTGAATCAAGTAAGAAAAACAGTTTGGAAAAATCATAAGGAAAGCTTCTATAAAGCAAATGTGAACAATATTAATAGAAAAAGGTTAGAAGTCCTCAAATAGATTTTGGAAGGAAAAGTAGGAGCTTCTCGATTTCTGAGTCTCCTCTTGAATGAATAGAAGATTGAATGACAGTAGTAGAGCCTTAATTGCGAAGGAAGTACTTGTTAGGTTGAGTTGAATGCACTTCTTCCTTTTTTTGCTTGTATTTTATCTCTAGAGGATCTTGATGGTTGAAAAGCTTTAATGCACACAATGGAATAGCTCAACCCATATCTACTACTATTTACTCTGGCTATTTAAATTGTTCCCTACGGAAAATAGCCGTTAGACACTGATTTGTAGCCGTTCTGTACAGTCTGTATATCCTGACAATGTATCCGTTGGGGTCGGAGTCGACTCGCTCGATCTGGAGTCGACTTGGCTGTTGTTGGAGTCGACTCATGCTTCACTGGAGGCGACTTGCCCACTGTTCAGGATTTGAATTCAAGTGTTGTCCCGTCTTGGAGTCGACTCGGACCAAACCTGGAGTCGACTCGCCAATATCTGGAGATGACTCGGCACTTTTGGAGGCGGCTCGTTCTCAGGGTTCTAGAAATCCATTTCTCTGCTTTTCTCTCTCGAGTCGACTTGGGTTCTCTTGGAGTCGACTCGGCTCTCAGAGTCCAAAAAGCCGATCCTCTATCTGTTGATCTGAACTACCTCGGAGTCGACTCACACCTTGTTGGAGTCGACTCGGCTGACTTGGGAGTCGACTCTGGAACACTTGGAGTCGACTCGTTCACAGGGTCTCCGAAAATGGTTCTCTGCCTTTTGGACTTGCTTTCCTCTGGGAGTCGACTCGGACATAACTGGGAGTCAACTCGCCAAACATCGGAGTCGACTCGTAACCTTCTAGAGTCGACTCGGTAATAGGATCTAAAAACCATCGTTCTGTCTTTCTGTCTATTACCCCTTGGAGTCGACTTGGAACCATCGGAAGTCGACTCGGCAAGCATCGGAGTCGACTCGAAATCTTCGGAGTCGACTCGGTGATAGGGTCTGAAATTCATCTTTCTGTCCTTCTGTCTGTTCTCAATCGGAGTCGACTCGTAGTGTACCGAAGTCGACTCGAGATTGTGCCAGAACCTCTGAAATACTTAGAGCCGACTCGCAATCTTCCGGAGTCGACTCGAGCTTCAGACTTTGGTTCAATTGAGTTCAATCACTTAGCCAAATTACTTTGAACCAAGGCTCGATGCTCTTAAAGATAAATTCACATATATTCACCTGAAACATTAGATTAAATTCATTAGTACAACATGAAATATACTCAAATGCTTTGAGCTCATCAAAATCAAATAGGGGTATAATCAATCACTCCACAATCTCCCCCTTTTTGATGATGACAAAACATTGAGTATTTGTAAAGTGAATTGCTCAACCAAGAGGTGATTCATAGTAAAGTTTTGAAAAGAATTCAAATATCTAGTTATTTAATTTATCCAAAATTGAAAGGTATGAATCAGTAAATCCTGAAATTAAAGCTCCCCCTTTCATTTGGAATTATATAAGCCTTTAAATCATGCAATCAATTGTTTGGCTTATATATATTTAATGAATTTGCTTTCTTAAGATTTTAGATCCTCCCCCTCAACTTGTGCATTCAATTTTGTTTAAGTCTAGTTCAAGTTTTTTGAATTTTCTTTTAATGTTTTGAAACTTTTGAGCTTAAATTCTTACTTTCAGAGGGAAAATCTGACAATTTGTTCTTGAGTATGATTCAACTAATCTCCGAATATCTCTTGAATAGATTCTGGAGATTACTCCTTGAGGAGCCCCAACAGAGAGATAATGAGCCTCGAGGTATTGAATCCACTAAGAACAAATTATATTTTGCTTTAAGGATTTTCTTTTGTTTAGTGATTCCCTTTACATTTCAATACATCATATTTTGTCCCCCTTTTTGTCATCATAGCAAAAGGCACATAACATAGAAAGAGATAACAAGTCAAATTGCATAGTTTTTTTTGAAAGAAAATCTCTATTTATTGTATTAAATTCAAGATTGAGTACATTTCAGAAAGTTCACAAAGGACTGTACATCATAAAAATAGAAATGCAACTAGGGTCGTCTAGTAGAGGAGGAGTATGAGGCTCCCAAATTTAGTCGGCTAGATCGGAGGACCAGGCTCATCCCCTCAGATACATTTTCTAGTTGCGTGATGATCTCTGAGGTTGCCCTAGCTTGTGTCTCCGCTAGTTGGGTCACACTTTCTTGGATGGAGTCAAGTTTGAAGATCACGGCATTTGCAAGCCTTTCCGCTCCTTTATTCTGCCTTCCCATATCTTCTCTGATGCTATCTTGCATCTGCCTCGTGTCTTCCTTTATGGCTGTAAGGCTCAAGTATTGACCTTGGCTAGGCTCCTCATGTTTGACATTTCCTCCCTAAGTTCTACTATCATCATGGATACCGCTGCTGTGGAGGAAATGATGTCAGTGGAGGGTGCACTGTGTGAACCTCTCAGCTCCCTCACTATGTCATCTCTCAGCTCCCTCACTATCTCATCTCTCAGCTCCCGGAGCTGCTCAGTGATAATCCTGACTTCTAGGGGCTGCTGAGGTGGTGGAATGGTAGAGGGTCCTGCTGAAGTAGATGGCTCAGCAGGGACTGAAGAACCAGATGTGGATGGGAAGGTAGAAGGATCTGTGGAGTGGTCCTGATCATGATCAGAGCTAGGTAAATGATGAGTAGTGGGGTCAGATGGTGTGGATGTGGATGTTCTCCTAACCCAGACACCCTCCACCTTGTGGAAACCCATTTGGTGGAGAGTCCCCTCATCCATGTGGTCAGTGTATCTGAGGGAGCGAGAGGGTTCCCCCTCAGGGATAGGGACTTCTAACTCCCTAAAGATGAGTATGAAAAGCATGCCATACGGAAGACTCAACCTAGGTTTGTCTAGGGGTTCACAGATATATCTATAGATGAGTTTGGAAAAGTTCAGGGGGATGTCCTGTAGAATGTGGAACATCAAGCCTAGGTCTCTCTCAGAAATGAAGTCAAACCTCCCGGTCTTAGGAAAGAGAGTCCTAGTGATGATACTTAGGAGGAGTCGCATTTCAGCTGAAAGCTGATTTGCAAACACCTCCTCTATGGGGGGATTGAGGTGGGCTCCCTAAGATGGCCGTAAGGGCCTCAGTCCTATCAGATGAATGTGTGGGAGCAATCCTCTCTCGGAAGAGATGGAGGACTCGAGTAATGAAGTCCTCCGAAATGAAAATAGGGACACCTGCGACAGTCCCTTGGATACCATCGCCACCTCGTGTGACGGTTCCGTAAAATTTCCTAACTAGCCCTGGGTATGTAGGAAGGTCAAGTGAACAAAAATACTCTAAGCCCTGGGCCCTAAGACGATGCTCTAGGGTGAACCCTTTCCGGGAGAGGAAGTCAAAGTTGACTTTCCTTCCGGTAGAGACAACCCTCCCGGCGCACGGACGCGAGGGAACCGGCCTAGGCGGAGAAGGAACCGGAGGTGGTGGCCTCACGGGTTTGTTTCGTGCCTTGGACCGTCTCTCAGCGCTGCTCGTGGTGAGAGGTCTCTTCCGGCTCGGGACAACGGCTTTTCTAGGCATTTTGTCCTAAAAACCGAGGGAAGGACAAGAAAAATGAGAGAAAACATGAGAGAAAGGGCCAAAAATAGGTCGGGGACGATATAGGAGACGACTCTAGGACTTTTTGAACAGTGGCGGCTGAAAATAGAAGTGGAGAAAAAACATTTTGCTTAGGGTTAAAAGTCGGATTTCCGACCTCGAGTCGACTCCTAAACATGCGCGAGTCGACTCGACCTCGAGTCAACTCCTAAACATGCGCGAGTGACTCGACCTCGAGTCGACTCCTAAACATGTGTGAGTCGACTCGCCCACGAGCCGACTTTAGAATCTATTCGAGTCGACTCGAACTCTGGCACATAACCAAAAACTCAGTTAATTCCGTGCTAAAGAAGAGAGATATGGAAATTTTTAGAACTTAAGGAATGATTTGATGACCATAGATGAGAAATCCTATATCCAACATAAGCTAATCATCAAAATCAATAAATTATAGGAGAGTATCACAAAAATGGATCAATCACTCCTAACCATCTTTTAAGGATACAAAATCGATTTTCACTCAAGAATTTTGTGAAGATATCAGCAAGTTAATCATCAGTACAAACAAATTCAAGCATCACATCACCATTTAACACATGATCTCTTATGAAGTGATGTCTTATCTCAATATGTTTAGTTCTTGAGTGTTGAATTGGATTTTTAGTTAGATTTATGGCACTTGTATTATCATAATTTATGAAAATCTTATCTTGTTTAATGCCATAATCTTCAAGTTGTTGCTTGATCCATAAAATTTGAGTACAACAACTTCCGGCAGCAACATATTCGGCTTCCGCCGTGGATAGTGCAACCGAGTTTTGTTTCTTGCTAAACCATGAGATTAAGTTCTCTCTTAAGAATTGACATGATCCGCTGGTACTTTTTCTATCAAGTTTACAACCAGCGAAGTCAGAATCAATGTACCCTATTAAGTTTATGCTTGATTCTTTAGAGTATCATAGACCTATATTTTTTGTTCCTATTAGATATTTAAAAATTCTATTAACTGCAATTAGGTGTGATTCCTTAGGATTAGATTGATATCTAGCACAAATGCATACACTAAACATGATATCAGGTCTACTTGCCGTAAGATATAATAATGATCCTATCATACCTCTATACAGTTTTTGATCTACTGATTTATCTGGTTTATCTTTGTCTAGTTTGCATGATGAGCTCATGGGAGTACCAATTGATTCCACCCATATCAAACTTCTTTAGCATTTCCTTGATGTATTTAACTTGATTGATGAAAATTCCTTCCTTGGATTGTTTGATTTGAAGTCCGAGAAAGTAGTTCAATTCTTCCATCATGCTCATCTCAAATTCACTCTGCAATAATTCAGCAAATTCTTCGCAAAGGCGATTGTTAGTAGCACCGAAAATAATATCATCTACATAAATCTGCACTACTAACATATTTTTATTTTTCTTTTTCAAAAATTGGATTGTATCAACATTTCCTCTAGAAAATTTATGATCTAATAGAAATTTGCTAAGTCTTTCATACCATGCTCTAGGAGCTTGTTTTAGACCATAAAGTGCCTTATTTAGTTTATAAAAATGATTGGGGTATTGATGATTCTCAAAATCAGAAGGTTGTTCTACATAAACCTCCTCATTAATATACCCATTCAAGAAGGCACTTTTTACATCCATTTGGAATAATTTAAAATTTTTATAATATGCAAATGCTAGTAACAATCTAATTGCCTCAAGTCTAGCCACAGGAGCAAAAGTCTCATCAAGGTCTATACCTTCTTCTTGATTATAGCCCTTTGCTACTAGTCTTGTTCCTAACCACAACTCCATTTTTATCAAGTTTATTTTTGTATATCCATTTAGTTCCTATTATTGAGTATTCAGTGGGTCTTTCAACTAAGTTCCATACTTTATTTCTTGTAAATTGGTTAAGTTCCTCTTACATAGCATTTATCCAATTTCCATCTCTTTCAGCTTCTTCAATATTTTTAGGTTTTAAATGTAAAACAAATGTAAGATGATTATTTAAGTTTCTAAGAGAGGCTCTAGTTCTAACAGGTTGAGATGGTCAACTAAAATTAACTCTTTAGGGTGACCATGAGCATACCTCCAAGCCTTTGTAAGCCCATGTTTGGTAATTACCTCTTGGCTTGTTGAAGTTTCTTCAACTTGCTTGGGTTCATCCTCTTGTAGAGTCATGTGATCCATCTTTTCTTCAATTATTCCTGCATCATCATCAAATACTACTCTCTTGCTGGAGGAAGCATCATTAGACTCATCAAAAACAACATGAATGGATTCTTCAATAACAAGGATTCTCTTGTTGAAAACTCTATTAGCCTTACTCGATGTAGAATATTCCAAAAAGATACCTTCATCAGATTTGGAGTCAAATTTTTCTAAGTTATCTTTGCCATTATTATGAATGAAACACCTACAGCCAAACACATGAAAGTAGTTTACTTTGGGCTTTCTATCTCTCCAAAGTTCGTAAGGTATTTTCTTTATAATTGGTCTTAATAGAACTCTATTTATTATATGACATGATGTGTTAATGGCTTCTCCCCAAAAATACTTTGGAAGGTCACTTTCACACAACATGGTCCTAGCCATTTTCTCTAGGGTTCTATTCTTTCTTTCCACAACTTCATTTTGTTGTGGTGTCCTAGGTGCAGAGAAATTATGAGTTATTTCCTTTTTACTACTGAATTCTTCAAATAGATGATTTTCAAATTCCGTTCCATGATCACTCCTAATTGCTATAACTGAACTATTTTTTGTATTTGTTACCTCCTTGTGGAATTTCTTAAAAACTAAAAATGCTTCATCCTTATGAGCTAAAAACATGACCCATGTGTATCTAGAAAAATCATCAACTATGACAAGTCCATACTTGTTTCCACCAAGGCTTGTGGTCCTAGTTGGTCCAAAAAGGTCCATATGAAGCAGCTCAAGGGGTCTAGTTGTAGAGACACAATTTATAGACTTAAAAGAGCTTCTAGATTGTTTGCCAAATTGACATGCTTTACAGATTTTGTTTTTCTCAAATTTCAGCTTTGGCAAACCAATTACGGAATCTCTTTTAACTAATTTAGATAATGTGTCCATGCTTGCATGACTTAATTTACGATGCCATAACCAACTTGCCTCACTAAGCTTAGTATCATTAGCTACTAGGTAGTGGCTGTTTTTAGTAAGATCATCAAGATCTACTACATAAATATTGCCACGTCTTAGTTCTTTAAAAACTAAACTATTGTTAGTTGAGTTGGTTATGATGCACATAGATGGCTTAAACAATACGTCAAAATCTTTATCACATAGTTGACTAATGCTAAGTAAATTGTGTTTAAGACCATCTACAAACCGAACATTATCAATAAAGGTTGAAGGTGTGATTTGTATCTTACCAATACCCATGATGTGACCTTGGTTATCATCTCCAAAAGTCACCACACCTCCTTTCTTAGGTTCTAGGGTGAAGAATTGCTTCTTGTCACCCGTCATATGTCTTGAGCAGCCACTTCCAAGTACCAACATGTTGCCCAAGGTGACAACCCGAGAGGGGGGGGGCTGAATTGGGTCTTTTAAAAACTTTTCAACTACTTCTAATCTTTTAGAGTTAATTAAGCTAAGTTGTATGGATGCTTAGTGGAATTTAAACTTAGCAAGAGTATGATTCTAATCTAATCAACTATTAAGCAGCGGACTCAATAAAAGATTAGTCTATGTTTGCCCAAGTATGCAATTCAATTGAATGAGACTTGATTAAGTAAATTGAATATGCTTGCAACTAAAGGATGCACGGAGAAGAGTTAAGCAAGCATAGTATCTAAGTAAGTAAGTGAGTGAGGAAGTCAGACAACAAAGAGCATCACAAACACAACAAAAGTATAGTGGTTCGGTGCATCCCAGCACCTACATCCACTCCCCAAGACCTCTTGGGAATTTCACTATAATCCCTCAGATTACAGCCAGTTGTTTTACAAGCTCACAACCCAACTTGTTGTTTTACGAGATCACAACGAACTCGGTCGGTTTTCACAGACTCACCGACTAGAACCTATCGATTGTTTTCACGGGCTTACAATCCAACCCAGTTGGTTTTTCCAAAGGCTCACCAACCACAACCTTACAACGTTGGTTTTTCCTTTGGCTCACCAACAAACCTTAACACCGTTGGTTTTTCCTTTGGCTCACCAACAAACCTTAACCCCTTGATTCAATCCCTTGATTGAATCAAGTTACAAGATATGAGACAAAGAATTTAAAGCAAATACAAGCTTCTTAACTAAGCAAATATAGCAAATATAAACAAATGGAGTAAAGAGAAGCTCTCAAACGAATTTTGAAGATGAAGGAACTCGGCTTCTTCTTTACTTGACCCTCTTATGATTTGGCACGAGGTAGAGGATCATTGAGGCAGCACACGGATGGAGAGGAAGCTTTGGGATTCACTTAGATGCTCTTCTTCTCTCTATTTCGCTTTGGATGGCCCTTTTGTGCTTATGGGAGATTTTCCTTGTAATCTCTTTGAAATCTCTTCCCTAAATGTTCTCTCCCACTTCCATACCCTCTCCCCTTGCTCTCCCCTTGATTTTATAGCTTTAGAGGGAGTGAGAACAAAAATCTAGCCGTTAGAGACAAAAATAGAGCCGTTGGAATCAAGAAAAAACTAGTCGTTATGCCTCCCAGCGTGCTGGAGTTGACTCGGCTGAAGTAGGAGTCGACTCGGCTGAAAATCAACTCTCTGTTTTTGGCTGTTTGCAGTCCTGAGTCGACCTGCAGTCTCGGAGTCGACTCGAGCAGGAGTCGTCCTCGGAGTCGACTCGAGCACTGTAGCACTGAAAATCAACTCTCTATTTTTTGTCTGTTTTCAGTCGGAGTCGACTCGTAAAGTTCCGGAGTCGACTCGAGCACTGTTCCTTGAAACTCCAGAGTGCCAGAGTCGACTCTGAACTTCCAGGAGTCGACTCGAGGACTATTCTTTTGAATCTTTCTTTGAATTTGCTCCTCCAACTTAAATCCTTTGAACTTGAAACTTGGGCCAATAAATTATAGCTTTCTTCTAACTTTTCTTGAGAGCTTTTGAGGCCTTCTTGTATTTTTCCAACTTGCTATGTTCCTTGCAAAACAAATTGTCTTTCTTCTTGCAACACAAACATTAGTATTTATACTTCAAGGTTTTGTAATCATCAAAATCAATCTTTAAATCAATCTTTGGGTCATCACAACAGTTTTTATTGAGCTTGGCTGCAAGACACTCCTACACAAGAAAATCATATAATCTTAGATACCCAAGTTTTCTTGGGTCCTTCAAGGTTAGCTATGTTGGTTCCTTTTGGAACCCAAATATTTTTAATTTTTTTTTTAGCTTCTATTTTTCTATGGTCACACACATTAGCTTTTTGTCCTACTTTTCCACAACAGAAATAAGTTACATTTTTAGTTTTACTTTCTCCGGCTTTTACAAAAAAGTTTTTAAGAAATTTCTGCTTATTCTTTGGCTTATACCCTAAACTGGCTCTATTAAACACAACTCTTTGATTATTAAGAATCATTTCTAATTTTTCAGATCTATAGGTAAACTTCTCAACAATAGGTTTATATTTTTCAAGTTTTTTTGTTAAGTTCAGTTTTTCTGTTTTTAGTAAGCTTAAGTCTTTTGTAAGGTTATCTTTTAGAGTTTGATTATTATTTTTAAGTTCTGAAATTTTTTTAGTTAGTCTTTCTTTGTCTTTAATTAGGGTACAGTTCTTTTGAGTTAGCAATTGGTTGCTTGTTTTAAGTTCTAAGTTCTCCTTAACAATGGAATCCTTTTCCATAATCAGATTGTCATTTTTATGACTGTAGGATTGATTAGTTAGCCTCAAATATTTGTTTTTAAGATTTATTGATTTATACTCATCCATTAACTCATTAAAGGCATCATACAATTCTTCAAAAGTAAAATCTAAATGAGTTTCAGATGTTACCTCATTTTTATTTGCCATAAAGCAAAGATTGGCTTTTTCCTCTTGTTCCTCATCCGATGATGATGATGGTTGATCGGAGTCTGTCCAAGTGAAGACAAGAGCTTTCTTCTTCTTATATTTGCTGCCCTTCTTCAGCAAGGGACAGTCGACTCTGAAATATCCCGGCTTCTTGCATTCATAGCATCTGATTCCCTCACTTTCCCTTTTCTTACCTTTATTCTTGTTGTAGAAACTTGAGGAACCTCTTTTCTGATGAAAGGACTTCTTCCGGTTGATGAATCTTCTGAACTTTCGCACGAGAAGAGCCTCTTCTTCATCTCCCTCATTGTCTTCTTCTTCGCTGCTGCTACTGCAAGATAGATCCTTGTTAGAAGAAGTAGATTTTAGAGCCATTACCTTTTTCTTATGAGAGGATTCTTCTTCGCTGTGTTGTTTCATTGTGAGCTCATGTGTCATTAGGGATCCAAGAAGCTCCTCGAGTGGCAGCTTGTTCAAGTCCCTTGCTTCTTGGATTGCCGTGACTTTGTGAGCTCATGCGTCATTGTGCCTTCCTTCTATCGTTATCATCCCAATCTTTTTCAAGCTTGGGTATGGCGATGTTATCTACATAGATAGAAGGAGTATATGGTCCATTAACTATGATGCTCCAAATATCATAGTCTTGGGCTTGGATAAATATCCTCATCCTAGCCTTCCAATAGGTGTAGTTAGTTCCATTGAACAATGGAGGCCTATTGGTGGATTGTCCCTCACTAAGGAAAGATCCAAAAAGGGTTGCATTTTAATCTTTTACTCTTTTGGGGATTGTAACACCAATCGATATAAGAGCACCTGCTCTGATACCACTTGTTGCCCAAGGAGACAACCCAAGAGGGGGGGTGAATTGGATTTTAATTAATTATTGACAAATTAAAACTTAATGAGTAATTAATTAAATCTATTGCAAGCAGGTTAAATAGATTACTAGATGTAGTGAATGGAGAGAGTGGAAGAGACAGTTAATCAATACAAACATAAGAGATTTTATAGTGGTTCGGAGCCAACTCTTGCTCCTACGTCCACTCCCCAAGCTGCACTTAGGAGTTCACTATAATTCCTAGGATTATAGCCGATTGTTTTACAAGTTCACAATTCAACTTGTTGTTTTCGCGAGATCATAACGAACTCGGTCGGTTTTCACAGGCTCACCGACTAGAACCATCCGATTATTTTTTTCGGGATCACAATTAAACCCTTACACCGTTGGTTTTAACTTTGGCTCACCAACAAATCTTACCATCCTTGATTCAATCCCCTGATTGAATCAAGTAAGAAAAACAGTTTGGGAAAATCACAAGGAAAGCTTCTATAAAGCAAATGTGAACAATATTAATAGAGAAAGGTTAGAAGCCCTCAAACAGATTTCGAAAGGAAAAGTAGGGGCTTCTCGATTTTTGAGTCTCCTCTTGAATGCACAGAAGATTGAATGACAGTAGTAGAGCCTTAATTGCGAAGGAAGTACTTGTTGGGTTGAGTTGAATGCACTTCTTCCTTCTTTTGCTTGTATTTTCTCTCTAGAGGATCTTGGTGGTTGAAAAGCTTTAATGTACACAATGGAATAGCTCAATCCTTGTCTACTACTGTTTACTCTGGCTATTTAAACTGTTTCCTACGGAAAATAGCCGTTAGATACTGATTTGTAGCCGTTCTATACAGTCTGCACATCCTGACAATGTATCCGTTGGGGTTGGAGTCGACTCGCTCGATCTGGAGTCGACTTGGCTGTTGTTGGAGTCGACTCATCTTCACTGAAGATGACTCACCCACTGTTCAGAATTTGAATTAAAATGCTGTCCCGTTCTGGAGTCGACTCGGATCAAACCTGAAGTCGACTCGCCAATATCTGGAGATGACTCGGCACTTTTGGAGACGGCTCGTTCTCAGGATTCCAGAAATCCATTTCTCTGCTTTTCTCTCTCGAGTCGACTCGGGTTCTCTTGGAGTCGACTCGACTCTCAGAGTCCAAAAAGCCGATCCTCTGTCTGTTGATCTGAACTGCCTCGGAGTCGACTCGAATCTTGTTGGAGTCGACTCGGCTGACTTGGGAGTCGATTCTGGAATACTTGGAGTCGATTCGTTCACAGAGTCTCCGAAAATGGTTCTCTGCCTTTTGGACTTGCTTTCCTTTGGGAGTCGACTCGGACATAACTGGGAGTCGACTCGCCAAACATCAGAGTCGACTAGTAACCTTCTCGAGTCGACTCGGTAACAGGGTCTAAAAATCATCGTTCTGTCTTTCTGTCTGTTACCCTTTGGAGTCGACTCGGAACCGTCGGAAGTCGACTCGGCAAGCATCGGAGTCGACTCGAAATCTTCGGAGTCGACTCGGTGACAGGGTCTGAAATTCATCTTTCTGTCCTTCTGTTTGTTCTCAGTCGGAGTCGACTCGTAGTGTACCGGAGTCGACTCGTAGTGTACCGGAGTCGACTCGAGATTGTGCCAGAACCTCTGAAACACTTAGAGTCGACTCGCAATCTTCCGGAGTCGACTCGAGCTTCAGACTTTGGTTCAATTGAGTTCAATCACTTAGCCAAATTACTTTGAACCAAGGCTCGATGCTCTTAAAGATAAATTCACATATATTCGTCTGAAACACTAGATTGAATTCATTAATACAACATGAAATATACTCAAATGCTTTGAGCTCATCAAAATCAAATAGGGGTATAATCAATCACTCCACATCAGATAAATTTTCTGCGGCATGTGTGATGGGGACATCAACTAGGCCACCATTTTATTTGCATATTTGTTTTATTTTATTTCTGGGTTTATTTGTATTTTAGGGCTTATTTGTGTTATTTGTGGGCTTGTTAGGATTTATTTTCATGATTAGGATTTAATGAAGGTTTAACAATTTTTCCCCCATGTCTTCTCCTCCTCTTCCTCTTTCTCTTCTCCCTCTTCTCTTCCTCTTCCTCATTCTTTTCTCCCTCTTCTTCTGTTTCCATCTTAAAGCTACAACGTACAGCAATCCCAACAGTACATTCTCATCACTGCAGCCATTTCTCTCTCCTGGTTCGGCATCAACTTGGTATCAGAGCTACGGCTTTGCCCCTGCTGCCAAAGCCCCGATCCAGACCTTAGTTTTTCCGTGGGCTGCCTTCACGTGAAGACGGCGTTGGGCACTGTCTTCTCCCGGCCTCTTCTTCCAAACCGAGATCCAACAGAAGAACACAAAAAAAAGAAATTCTTTCTTCCCTCTCTCGGTTCTCACACAAGGAACAGGAAAAAATCCCTTAGCCAGGTCCACCCCACCCGTCATCACACCCGCACCCACCGCCACCACCAGCGCCGCCAGCAGCGCCGAGCCACTGTCGAACGTTCTCGCCGCCGCAGCTGCCCAGTGAAGGCTCGAGCCCGCCGTCAGAGGAGCCATATCCCCACGGAAACGTCGTCGCCTGGGTTCTCGTGCCTGTTGATGCCACCCGTGGCTGCCGTGGTCAGCCGCCTCTTGCCGCCGCAAGCTTCGCCGCCGCAGCCGCGACCTCCACCCCGTCCCGCTGGCCGCCAAGCCTGCGGCAACCACTCCTACGCTCCACAGCCGCTGCATCGCGCCACAAAAAAAGCGCCACCAGCCGGATCCCGTGATCGGCCACCGCCCGTCGCCGTAGATCCTAGAGCCCCGGCCTCCACCATCGCCATGAAGATCGGAGCCCTCTCCCGAAACTATCGGGAAGTTGAAGAAAGTATTAACGGATAAGTCATAAAACCCGTTAACCCGAATCCGATAGCCCAGATCTGAAAAAAAAGAGAAAAAAAGGAAAAAAAAAGAAAACCTTTGCACGTGACTGCACGTGCATGCAAAAAAAAAAAAAACCTACCTGTTTATCTTCCCTGATCAGCCGCCCCTCGCCGTGCCTTTGTCGAGCTGCGCCACCACGCCCGCCGCCGTGCGACTCCTCCTTCGGGCGCCTCCTTCCTGCGGTCGGCTGCAGACGATCGAAGCCGACCGCCACCGAGCGTCGACGACGCCCTCCCCGCCGATCCGCGCCTTCACCGTCGAGCCGAGCTCCGCCTCCTCTTTCGAGCCGCCGCCACTGCTGCCATCCACCGTTTCTGCGTCGCCTCTGAAAGAGTAGATGCCCTATAAGCCAATCATTTGATGGGTTTTTCTTTGTAATCCTCCAAATCATGTACTTTGACACTCGATATATATCAATAAAGGCATTGTGTTTTATCATTTGCTGCTTATCTATTTTATTATTGGATGATGAACTCCATAAATTAGGACATTGGTTTTAAGGGTTATGATGAGATCATACCAGTGAGACCTAAAATCGTAAAATCCTAATTTAGAATATTCCCAGTCAAATTGGTATATTGAGTCGGGGATCAATATTACCGGAAAGACTGGCACATCTTATGTATGCTCAATGTAGAGGGTGATTGATCTCACAATCACTTGTGTGAGACACTAATACAAAGATGTGGGTGCTCATTAGAGGAATGAGTTCACTGAAATGACCAGCCATGAGAACATCTTATAGATTCTTACTTAATTATCAAAAGATGGTTCTCATAGTGGGAGTTGTGCAAGTGATCCTTAGACCTGAGATCACCATGGTACCTTGTGCACTTGAAGCTATGTTTTGGTTTACCCTCATTCACGACATTGTGTTGTGTACGGAATATTCTGGATATGGTGGATTTTGTACGAAGGTTGTGAGTAGGTCAACAAGGAATCAGTCACTTCTAGTAAGAGAAGGTAACATCCTACTTACTCTAATCTTATGATGATTCACGAAGCCTTTGATCAAAGCAAAATGAATATTAGAAAGAGTTTCTAATGTTTCATTGTTTGAATTATCATATAAAAGATTGAGAGAGACATGAATAAGTGATTGAGTTTGATATTGATCCATACTCGAGCACTTATTCAGGATGTAGTATGACTGAGGGATTGAATTGCACAGTAACTTTCCACTGAAGGGTATGTTTGGATTTGTCCAATACATTCCTCATCTTCCGGGTAGACATGATACGTTGCTAGACGTCAATCATGTCTTGTGGGTTGATCGGATCAAAGAGTTTGATTAGATCAAAGCATCAGAAAGGTTCTGATTGCTAAGTCAGGTTTAGCACTAAATTGAACCTAAATTGGATTAGAGGTATTCTAATCAGGTTAGGTCAACTTGCACCTGCACCTACTGCTGGCTAAGATAAGGAACCCAATGGGTCACACACAAGGGAATTGATCAAGGGTCTAATTGGATTAGATCATGTTTGCAAGATGAACATGCTAGCACGTGTTGCAAACCCTAGCTCCTGATTCAAATTAAATTCGAATATGATTCTTAGATTTGGTTGATCTAATATGATTAGATCATGACCTAATATGGGTTAGCCAAGAGTTGAAACCCATTTGGCTTTAATTAGACCTGATTTGATTAGGTTTAATGTTTTCTTTAAGTTGGTTAAACCCAATTGGATTGGGTTTGATAGGGCCTTCACTTCTGGACCATTGGATCGCTTCCTGAATGAAGGATCTGGTCCACTGGTTGGCGCCTTCATCTGGACCATTGGATGGCTTTCTGGATGAAGGATCTGGTCCACTGGTTAGCGCCTGAATCTGGACCACTGGATGGCTCTCTGGATGAAAGATCTGGACTGTTGCTCAGCGCCTGAATCTGGACCACTGGATGGCTCTCTGGATGAAAGATCTGGACCGTTGCTCAGCGCCTGAATCTGGACCATCGGTGATGGCATCTTACTTCTGGACCATTGGATGGCACCCTGGATGATGATGTCTTGATCTGGACCATTAGATGGCACCTAGATCTGGACCATTGGCTTTGGTTCACTGCATTTGGGCCCTTGGATCATCAGGATTTAAGAGGGAGATGTGAGAAAGAAGTTGATACACCCTTCTCCTTAGCACCCCATCATGATGGGATGCATCTCTTGGCACATGCCTCATCATGATGAGGTGTGTGGATGGGATGCATCCCTTTATGATGCATCCCTCCATCTCTTATAAATAAGGAGGTGCCTTGGGGTTCTAAAGATCATCCAAGAAAAAGCCTTTCCTTCTCTCTCCCTTATCCCTTCTTTCTTACAAGTCTCTCTCTTTTGTCCTAACCCAAGACAAGAGGGTCTTCTTTAGGACAAAAAGGCTAGTGAATGTTTTAGAGGTAGAAAGGAAGAAGGAAGTGAAGGAAAATCAGCCAATTAAATCCTTTGGAAGGATTGAACAATTAGAATCAAGTTTTGGTGGAGCTAGAGTCTTGAACCCATTCCTGTGTGGATCAACATCGGAGGGTGAACATTTGGGCACCTTAGGACATCTTCAGATATATTGGATATAGCGTGATAGGTATTCTTCTATACCAAGATTATATTTTCTATATTATTTGGTTATACTATTAAGGCGATCTTGGCTTATTAGGGTTTCATATAATGGGTTTTATAAGAAAATTTTATAATTCCGTATCTTCCGCTGCGCCCTAGGGCACTGGAAAACCCTAACAGTGGTATCAGAGCCACCCTTAATCAGTTTAACCAAATGATAATACATGCTATTATCTTGATGCTATGAGATAGCTAGGTTGTTTGTATGCATGATTAGTTTATGCTATGAGATAGTGTTATATTCATGTTGTAGCACAGTATAATTGCTAGTACTAAATTATAGAATGTACAATGAGACCAATATAGTAGTATGAAAACTTTGGGCTGACCCATTCTGAAACAATCGACTCAGTTGGTGTCTAGAAAGGAAGCCACAGGTGGTTACTTAATTAGGACCTCACTCTCTGAGTGAGGGGTGCCTCCCACCCGCTTTCCTGGCCAATTATTTGATTGTCCTTTATGGTTGAGCTTAATGTTAGTAAGATACTACTATTTGAAAGCCCTCACTAAATTCATAATTAAGTCGTAGTGTTAATTGCTTTAAGCTGAGCCATTCTGAATCAATTGACTAAGTTGGTGTCTAGGAAAGAGGCTACAGGTGGTTATTTAATTAGGACCTTACTAAGTAAGGAGAGCCTCCCATCTGCTTACCTGGCCAACTATTTGATTGACCTCCATGGAAAAGCTAATTGCTGATATAACACTATAAAGGTCCTTCCTTCATGCTTAGATATTATTATGTCAATATCTACGCTAGCTTGTTGTGATTCCCACAAGGCTAGTATTAGGGATTGATATTGTAATATCTTGGTGCATATGATAAATATGGCATATTTTAATATGTTGCCTTGTTGTGATTCCCACAAGGGCAGCATTATTCAAATAAGACTGTATAAAAATGAAGGGTTTGACTTAACTAGACACAATAGTTTGTTGTGATTCCCACAAGACTATATGTGTGCTAGAGGACAGAATAAAGTTGGGAATTGCATGGGATGCAATTGGAAAGAGTTTCCTACCTTTGAACTTATAAGGGCTTGTTGTGATTCCCACAAGGTCTTTTATAAGGAATTTGGATCTCAACCCCACTAAGAAAATTAGTATTTTCTCGTTCATCATACTTGAGGGTTATGATATTCGACAAAAATAGTGGGAGTAACAATTAGATAAAAGTCCTTGTCTGATTGAATACATGTCATCATGATTGGTCTGCTTATATTAGTGTTCTTTGTAATTATAGATTAATTCTGCAAAAATGGCATCTTCACTCTCACTTAGAGGTATCTTAGATACAAACAAATTGACTGGTCCCAACTATGTGGATTGGTTGAGAAATTTAAAGATTGTTCTCACACAAGAAAAACTTTCCTACATTCTTGAAACCCCTGACCTAGGGTCAGCAGGGGAAGATGCAACTGAGGAGGAATTGGCCACATATCGTATGTGGAAAAATGATAGTTTGACTGTCAAATGTATCATGCTTGCTTCTATGAATAATGAATTGCAGAGGCAGCATGATAGCATGGATACTCACTCCATACTCCTTAACTTAAAGGAGTTATATGGTGAGCAGAGCAGAACTGCTAGATATGAGATATCTAAACAGTTGTTCCGTGCTAGAATGATCGAGGGATCATCTGTGCAAGACCACTGTTTAAAGGTTATAGACTTAATCACTCGATTAAGTCAACTTGGTTTTGCTTTGGACAGTGAGCTCAGTCAGGATTTGATCCTGCAATCACTACCCGACTCATTCTCGCAGTTTGTCGTGAATTATCACATGAACAAACTGAATTCCTCCCTGCCTGAGCTTCTAAATATGCTGAAAACAGCAGAGTCTCACATCAAGAAGGACAAGGGTCCGATCCTTCTTGTTGGTGAGAGCTCAAAGAAGAAGTCGGGCAACAAGGGTTCAAAGAAAAAACTAAACCTAAGAGTCGCATCAAAAAGAAGAAGGGAAAGAAAATCTCTGGACCCGGTACCTGTTTCCACTGTGGCAAGACGGGGCATTGGAAAAGGAACTGCAAGAGCTTTCTTGCAAGTGTGAAGCCTGATGCAAGTGTTGCATCAAAAGGTATGTTTTTATTACATGCCAATATGACATTAAGTTCTTCTGATTCTAATGCATGGGTATTGGATACCGGTTGTGGTTCTCACATATGCAAATCTTTGCATGGACTGCAGAAAATTAGAAGACTGAAGAAAGATGACTTCGAGCTATATGGCGCTGGAGGAGAATCCATCCAGGCTGAAGCTGTTGGCACCTACATACTGGAGCTACCCTCCGGAAAGTTCTTGAAGCTAGAAGACTGTTATTTTATGCCAAAAATCATTAGAAATGTAATTTCAATTCCTTTGTTGCTTAAGAAAGGATTCGAAATAAATGGAAAGAGCAATGGTTGCTCTATTTCTTTATCTAATGAGTATTATTGTCATGGCACTATGGAAAATGGTCTTTTAGTATTATGTCTTAATAATGTTATGTTTCATATTGGCAAAGATAATAAAAGAAAAAGAGAAAATATTAATAATACCCTCCTCTGGCATTACCGATTAGGTCATATTAGTGAGACAAGGTTACATAAGTTGTATAAAGATAAATTCTTTGACCCTTATGATTTTGAATCATTAGGAACTTGTGAATCTTGTCTTATGGGTAAAATGACCAAGTCTCCATTCTCGGGACATGGAGAAAGGGCAAGTGAGTTGTTAGAACTCGTACACACTGATGTGTGCGGTCCTATGTCAACTCAAGCTAGAGATGGATACTCTTACTTCATCACATTTACTGATGACTTATCAAGGTTCGGTTTTGTGTATCTAATGAAACATAAATCCAAAGCCTTTGATAAATTTAAAGAGTATCAAAGTATGGTCGAAAAACAAACTGAAAAGTGTATTAAAATCCTTCGATCTGATCGAGGAGGAGAATACCTTTCTAGTGAATTTTTAGACTATCTTAAATTAAAGGGTATACTCTCTGAATGGACACCTCCATATACGCCACAATTAAATGGTGTAGCTGAAAGAAGGAATCGTATCTTATTAGATATGGTACGGTCCATGATGTGCTTCACAAATCTTCCAATTTCCTTCTGGGGACATGCCCTAGAAACTGCTGCATTAGTATTAAATAGAGTACCATCTAAATCTGTATCTAGCACTCCATATGAGATATGGAAAGGAAAGAAACCTAATCTTAAGTATCTTAAGATATGGGGTTGTCATGCTTATGTCAAAAGAAATTTTGGACATAAGCTAAGTGCTAGATCGGACAAATGTATATTTGTAGGTTATCCTAAAGACAGTTTAGGATATATCTTCTATAATCCTACTGAACAAAAGGTATTTGTTGCTAGGCATGCCACTTTCTTGGAAAAAGAGTTTTTTTTAGAAAAGGGCAAGGATAGAAGAATTGAACTTGATGAAGTTCAAGACCTACAAGGTGAGACACATAATAATCCTCAACCAGATGTACCCATGGAAGAGGTACAGCCACTACACACTACTCCTTTTCGAAGGTCAGAAAGAGTGCGAAATGCACCTGAGAGGTATGGATTTATTATTGAGAATGATGAAGCCCACATCGTTGATAACGATGACCCTCTGACCTATTCGGAAGCTGTCAAGAGTAGAGACTCTGACAAATGGTTGGACGCCATGAAATCCGAGATAGATTCTATGTATACAAACCAAGTGTGGACTTTGGTTGATGCACCTGAGGGAGTGATTCCAATAGGGTGCAAATGGGTATACAAGAAGAAGATAGGAGCTGATGGCCAAGTAGAAACCTACAAGGCCAGGCTAGTGGCAAAAGGTTTCAGGCAAAAACAAGGCATTGATTATGATGAAACTTTTTCGCCAGTAGCTATGCTCAAATCTATTCGGATTATGCTTGCTATAGCTGCATACTATGATTATGAGATCTGGCAGATGGATGTCAAAACCGCCTTCCTTAATGGTCACCTTGAGGAAGAGGTCTATATGACACAGCCAGAGGGATTTGTCTCAAGAGGGAGAGCAAATCAAGTATGTAGGCTTAAGAAATCCATTTATGGATTAAAGCAGGCATCTAGAAGTTGGAACATCCATTTTGACATGATAGTCAAAGAGTTTGGCTTCATTAAAAATATAGATGAACCTTATGTGTACAAGAAGACTAGTGGGAGTGCTATTGTCTTCTTGATATTATATGTGGACGATACATTGGTCATTGGAAATGATGTTCCAATGATGCAATCGGTCAAGACTTGGCTATCAAAGAAATTTTCCATGAAAGACTTGGGTGAAGCATCCTATATACTTGGTATAAGGATCTATAGAGATAGATCTAAAAGGATGCTAGGTTTGTCCCAGTCTAGGTACATAGATAATGTGCTGAAGAGGTTCAGCATGGATGGAAGTAAGAAAGGTTTCTTACCCATAGGACATGGCATACAACTCTCTAGGAAGATGTCTCCTAAGACATCTGAAGAGAGGAATAGAATGAGTTCTATTCCCTATGCTTCAGCAGTAGGGTCGATCATGTATGCTATGTTATGTACCAGGCCGATGTAGCTTATGCCTTAGGTATAGTAAGTAGATTTCAGGCAGATCCCGGGGAGGATTATTGGAAAATTGTGAAAAGCATTCTCAAATACTTGAGAAGGACTAGAGATGTTTTTCTGATTTATGGAGGATCAGAATTGAAACTAGAAGGCTATTCAGATTCTAGCTTTCAATCTGATCCAGATGATAGCAAGTCAATCTCTGGATATATTTTCACTTTGAATGGTGGAGCTGTGAGTTGGAAAAGTTCCAAACAGCAAACTGTAGCTGACTCAACTACTGAGGCAGAATACATAGCTGTTAGTGAAGCTGCTAAGGAAGCAGTCTGGATGAAGAAGTTCATCACAGAGCTGGGTGTAGTTCCTGAGATTGCCGTACCAGTCCCAGTTTATTGCGATAACACTGGAGCAGTTGCACAGGCTAAGGAACCAAGGTCTCATCATAGATCCAAGCACATTTTGAGACGCTTCCACCTTGTTCGAGAGATAATCGAAAGACAAGACGTCAAGATTGAACGAGTAGACACAAAGAACAATATAGCAGACCCATTTACTAAAGCTCTACCACAGCAGCAATTCAATCGTCACCTCGATTGTATGGGGTTAAAATATAAGGGCGATTGGCTTTAGTGCAAGTGGGAGATTGAAAGAGTAGATGCCCTATAAGCCAATCATTTGATGGGTTTTTCTTTGTAATCCTCCAAATCATGTACTTTGACACTCGATATATATCAATAAAGGCATTATGTTTTATCATTTGCTGCTTATCTATTTTATTATTGGATGATGAACCCCATAAATTAGGACATTGGTTTTAAGGGTTATGATGAGATCATACCAGTAAGACCTAAAATTCTAAAATCCTAATTTAGAATATTCCCAGTCAAATTGGTATATTGAGTCGGAGATCAATATTACCGGAAAGACTGGCACATCTTATGTATGCTCAATGTAGAGGGTGATTGATCTCACAATCACTTGTGTGAGACACTAATACAAAGATGTGGGTGCTCATTAGAGGAATGAGTTCACTGAAATGACCAGCCATGAGAACATCTTATGGATTCTTACTTAATTATCAAAAGATGGTTCTCATAGTGGGAGTTGTGCAAGTGATCCTTAGACCTGAGATCACCATGGTACCTTGTGCACTTGAAGCTATGTTTTGGTTTACCCTCATTCACGACATTGCGTTGTGTACGGGATATTCTGGATATGGTGGATTTTGTACGAAGGTTGTGAGTAGGTCAACAAGGAATCAGTCACTTCTAGTAAGAGAAGGTAACATCCTACTTACTCTAATCTTATGATGATTCACGAAGCCTTTGATCAAAGCAAAATGAATATTAGAAAGAGTTTCTAATGTTTCATTGTTTGAATTATCATATAAAAGATTGAGAGAGACATGAATAAGTGATTGAGTTTGATATTGATCCATACTCGAGCACTTATTTAGGATGTAGTATGACTGAGGGATTGAATTGCACAGTAACTTTCCACTGAAGGGTATGTTTGGATTTGTCCAATACATTTCTCATCTTCCGGGTAGACATGATACGTTGCTAGATGTCAATCATGTCTTGTGGGTTGATCGGATCAAAGAGTTTGATTAGATCAAAGCATCAGAAAGGTTCTGATTGCTAAGTCAGGTTTAGCACTAAATTGAACCTAAATTGGATTAGAGGTATTCTAATCAGGTTAGGTCAACTTGCACCTGCACCTACTGCTGGCTAAGATAAGGAACCCAATGGGTCACACACAAGGGAATTGATCAAGGGTCTAATTGGATTAGATCATGTTTGCAAGATGAACATGCTAGCACGTGTTGCAAACCCTAGCTTCTGATTCAAATTAAATTCGAATATGATTCTTAGATTTGGTTGATCTAATATGATTAGATCATGACCTAATATGGGTTAGCCAAGAGTTGAAACCCATTTGGCTTTAATTAGACCTGATTTGATTAGGTTTAATATTTTCTTTAAGTTGGTTAAACCCAATTGGATTGGGTTTGATAGGGCCTTCACTTCTGGACCATTGGATCGCTTCCTGGATGAAGGATCTGATCCACTGGTTGGCGCCTTCATCTGGACCATTGCATGGCTTTCTGGATGAAGGATCTAGTCCACTGGTTAGCGCCTGAATCTGGACCACTGGATGGCTCTCTGGATGAAAGATCTGGACCGTTGCTCAGCGCCTGAATCTGGACCACTGGATGGCTCTCTGGATGAAAGATCTGGACCGTTGCTCAGCGCCTGAATCTGGACCATCGGTGATGGCATCTTACTTCTGGACCATTGGATGGCACCTAGATCTGGACCATTAGATGGCACCTAGATCTGGACCATTGGCTTTGGTTCACTGCATTTGGGCCCTTGGATCATCAGGATTTAAGAGGGAGATGTGAGAAAGAAGTTGATACACCCTTCTCCTTAGCACCCCATCATGATGGGATGCATCTCTTGGCACATGCCTCATCATGATGAGGTGTGTGGATGGGATGCATCCCTTTATGATGCATCCCTCCATCTCTTATAAATAAGGAGGTGCCTTGGGGTTCTAAAGATCATCCAAGAAAAAGCCTTTCCTTCTCTCTTCCTTATCCCTTCTTTCTTACAAGTCTCTCTCTTTTGTCCTAACCCAAGACAAGAGGGTCTTCTTTAGGACAAAAAGGCTAGTGAATGTTTTAGAGGTAGAAAGGAAGAAGGAAGTGAAGGAAAATCAGCCAATTAAATCCTTTGGAAGGATTGAACAATTAGAATCAAGTTTTGGTGGAGCTAGAGTCTTGAACCCATTCCTGTGTGGATCAACATTGGAGGGTGAACATTTGGGCACCTTAGGACATCTTCAGATATATTGGATATAGCGTGATAGGTATTCTTCTATACCAAGATTATATTTTCTACATTATTTGGTTATACTATTAAGGCGATCTTGACTTATTAGGGTTTCATATAATGGGTTTTATAAGAAAATTTTATAATTCCGTATCTTCCGCTGTGCCCTAGGGCACTGGAAAACCCTAACAGCCTCTGCCGGGCTCTACCTCCATCGAGCCTTGTCTACCGACGCCGCCGTGTCCGCCAAACTCCCCACCTGCCACCGCTGCTCCGCTCGACGCAGCGCCGCTCCACTGCCTTCGCACCGTCGCCACATCGCACCATCGCCGCACCCCTCTGCCTGTTCCCCCCCTCGTCTTCTTCATTCCTTCCGCTCCATCCAGCTCCCAGACGCCGCCCTCTCTCCTAGCCGAGCCGGTGCCATCAGACCACACCCGAATCCCTTCTCTCCACCACACTCCACAGGCCCTTCTCTCCACTACGGGCCAAATTCCTCCTTGGTCTAGGCCCGTGCACATTTCCTTGAGCGCGGCCCAAGCCCATTCAGCCGCAGGCCCTCTTCAAGCCTGATCCAGCGTCTTCTTCAGTCCATTTCAGAAGCCTAGGAGCCCTTTGTTGGAGACCCGCCCATGCCGCAAAAAATTTAAAAAAATTTAGATGGCAGCGGAAGTGGCATGCGCGAGATCGACGTTCATCCTATGAACGTTGTTCAAAAACCGTTCGTAGAAAGATTAGAATTAAAAACTTTTAAACTAATCATGAAGATTAGATCTTCACCTTGTGCGGGTAGATGATCACCACAAACTGATGATCGTGATTTTGGAAGAAGGCTCGCTTGAAGCCGCACACGCGTCCGGCCTCTACGGGTATCCACACGAAGTAGAGATCCGATCAAAGCTTTCTTGTCTCCTCGGGGTGCTAGCTCCCTTGCAGAGATAACTTTGGATGGCTGATTTCCTCCCTTTGAATCAACCCTTGATTGTGCTTGGGAGGAGGAAGAAGAAGGATGAAGTTTGAAGAAGAATCAAAGCCCCTGCAGCCTACTTCCTTTTCCCTGCGTTGGAACCAAGGAGGAGGGAAGAAGATGGCCGCCAAGCTTTCTTTTCTTCTCACCTTGCTTGCGGCTGAAAACCAAGGGAAGAAAGGGTGGCCACGAGTTGGAGAGGGAGAGGGCTTCAATAATGCCCTAGGTGCCGCCCTCAACCCCTTTTAAAAGCATGTGGAGCTCCTAACTTTTAGGAGCTCCTGACTACTTTCCTAAGAGGGGCACCGGCCCCTCTCTTCATGCCGCACCAAGGAGAGAAAGGGGGAGGGGCATGCACCCCTCCCTCATGGTTAACCCTAATCCTCCTCCTTGGGAGGCCCTCATGTGGCTAAGCCCTAATCTAATTAGGCTTAGTCCAAGGGTGAACCAATTTTGGGCTTGATCCATGCAATGTCCTAATCTAATTAGAACTCAATGAATCATGACTCAATTGAACCCTTCAATACTAATCTAATTAGGAGTCATCTTGATTCATTAGATTAATAATTAATTGGAACTTAATAAATCCTAATCTAATTAGGACTTATATAATTTTAGTCCTACTCCAATTAGGACTCGACTTTGAATCCGAAGTCCTAATCAAATTAGGACTCCTAGGAATCCTATTCTAAGTAGGAATCCAAATTGAATTCAAAATTCTAATTCAATTAGGATTGTAGGAATCCTACTCCAAGTAGGACTTCCAGTCCTACTCCAAGTAGGACTCCCAGTCCTAATCTAATTAGGATTGCAGAAATCCTACTCCAAGTAGGATTCGTGTTTTAAGTCCAATTAATCAATTCCCATTGTTCCTTCTTCAACTGATTATCAATCGAATTGATTATTCGTGATTCATAATCACATTTCAACCATCGGATCGATCAATACCTCTAGTGTGTGTGATCCCATAGGTTCTATTCTGACTGGTAGTGAGATATATTGTAATCTCTATCACAATATCATTGAAAACTCCTTTCAATGGGTTGGAACAGTTCCAACTCAACTCATTAGGGTTTATCGATCATCGAGATATTCCCTGTGAGTCTCACCATCCACTAGTGACACCTAGCAGCATGTAGTGGCTACCCAGCAGAATAGAATGATGAACAGAGAGTGCAGTTATCATGTGATACAGTCCTTCTATCGTGGATCCCTACAGGACGGAGGTCATGGATAACTCGTCAAACCCCTTCGTCTGTCATATGTCAAGATTTATTCGACTTAAGTTCGAGAGCGGAGAACTCTTTCTCCACTGTGCATACTGCCCCGGCCGAGGTCTTACGAACTCAGTCTTATAAATCACATAGGATCTCTCCTTATCTATCAAGGTCGATAGATTCCATATAGGTGCATACCCTACTCCTACAGTGAACCTACTGCAGCCAATCTACACTACATGGACCCATATGTCTAGAGACCATGTATTCGTGCAGTCAAACTATAATAACCTCACTGTGAGTAGCCGAAGCACCGCAGATCAAAAGACCAATCACACTACTGCAACATCAAGCAAGTCACTGACGAGTGGATAGACATCCAAGTGACTTCTTGTCTTGGTCACGCTCAATACCCTCGTTCTCTAACAAGCACTTGCACAATTGCTCCAGTGTCCCTACACTGTGGACTCAAGACTCGTCCATCAAAGAAAGCAATATGTGCACTAATCTCAGCGGATCAATTACTGTCCTCGTGATAATCCATCGATCAGGAGCAATTCAGGAATTAATCACCAATGACACATGCCTCAAATTTTCAACTCTTGAGAATATGCGTCATCATCTTATTAATTTCTTGGATGATTCATGGACACATAAGAACATGAATGAAAAGAATGCCCAACTGTTGCCCAGATAGACAACCCAAGAGGGGGGGTGAATTGGGTTTTAAAATAATTTAGCTATTTAAAACGTTGTGAAGGACTAATTAAAACTATTGCAAATTGTTTAATTAATTGCTATGTGCTGTGAGTGATATGAGAGGAAGAAGAAGAGAGACAATCAATCACAAACACCAAGTTTTATAGTGGTTCGGAGCTAACCCTTGCTCCTACGTCCACTCCCCAAGTCTCACTTGGGAATTCACTATAACCCCCTTGGATTACAGCCGGTTGTTTTCCAAGCTCACAACCAAACTTGTTGTTTTACGAGCTCACAACGAACTCGGTCGGTTTTCCCAGGCTCACCGACTAGAACCACCCCGATTGTTTTCCCGGAATCACAATCGAACCCTTACACACGTTGGTTTTACACTCGGCTCACCAACCAACCTCAATACCCTTGATTCAATCCCCCGATTGAACCAAGCAGATACAAGTTGTAAATAAAATAGACAAACAGAAAACTAAGCTTCTCAAAAGCAGATGGAAAATAATATAATCTGAAAAGAGTTTAGAAGCCCTCAAACGCTTTTAAGTTGGAGAAGAGGAATGGCTTCTTAAACTTCGGGTCTCCTCTTGAATGTGTAGTCGACTTGAATGCAGGAGGAGGATTCTTTAATTGCAGGGAAGATGTAGGTGGATGCAGTTAATGCAGCTCTTCCCTCTTTTTTCGTTGAAGAACAGGTTGCAGAGATTGAATGCTTGAATACTTGGAGTGGAATGGTTGTTCTCTACTTTGCTACAGTCTTCTGTGGCTATTTAAACCAACCCCCACGGAAACTAGCCGTTAGACACCTTTTTCTGCCCGTTCTGCACACTCTGCACAGCCTGACAATGTGTCGTTGGTGGGTTGGAGTCGACTCGCGCGATCAGGAGTCGACTCGTCTGTAGCGGGAGTCGACTCATACTTTTTCGGAGTCGACTCGGCAACTGTTCCAGATTTGAATTAAAGTTGCCTTCGCGACTGGGAGTCGACTCGTCTTGACCCAGAGTCGACTCGCCAACTTCTGGAGCTGACTTGGCTTTCTCGGAGTCGGCTCATCCCATGGAGTCCGTGGATTTATTTTTGAATTTGGTCCACTCGAGTCGACTCGTCAATCCTGGGAGTCGACTCGGCGCTCAGAGCCCGAACTCCCTATCTTCTGTCTTTTTGGCTCGTCCAGTCTTGGAGTCGACTCGAACTTCCTCGGAGTCGACTCGGCTCTCAGTTTCCGAAACTTGGTCTTCTGCCTTTTTGATGTGAAGCTGCCTTGGAGTCGACTCTAGCTGTCTGGGAGTCGACTCGAATCTCAGAGGCAGTAACTTGGTCTTCTGTCTTCTTTGTGGTCGCGGAGTCTCGGAGTCGACTCGCGTATTGCGGGAGTCGACTCGAATCTCAGAGTCCGAAAAATGCTTTCTGTCTTTTTCCTTGTGTTCCTCTGAGAGTCGACTCTCACTTTCTTTGGAGTCGACTTGCCAACCATCGGAGTCGACTCGCGTTCCACTGGAGTCGACTCGAATCTCAGACCCGAAAACTGCTCTCTGACTTTTCTGCCTGTGACTCCTTGGAGTCGACTCATACTTCTCCGGAGTCGACTCGGTAAACATTGGAGTCGACTCGCGCACTTCGGGAGTCGACTCGCTGACAGGTTTTGAATTGAAGCTTTCTGTTCGTCTGTCTGTTCTCAGTCGGAGTCGACTCGTACCGATCCGGAGTCGACTCGAGTCCGTGCCAGTGAACTTGATACGCTTGGAGTCGACTCGTGATACTCTGGAGTCGACTCGAGTCTCAGACTTTGGTTCAAGCTGACTTCTTAACTTATCCAAAATACTATGAACCAAGTCTAGAGACACTTAGAGAAGATTTTCACTGAAAACACTTAATTGAATTCATTAGTAAACAAGAAATATACTCAAATGCTTTGAGCTCATCAAAATCAAATAGGGTTTTAATCAATCACTCCACAATCTCCCCCTTTTTGATGATGACAAAACATTGAGTATATGTAAGGTGAATTGCACAATAAACAATGAAATAAAATCCATAAATGAATTCAAATGTCTGGTAATTCAATTTATCCAAGCTTGAAAGGAGTGAAACAGTAAATTTCGGAGTTAAAGCTCCTCCTTTTATTTGGAATTATATAAGCCTTCATATTATGCAATCAATTGTTTGGCTTATATATCTTTAATGATTTAGCTTTGTTAAAATTTCAGATTCTCCTCCTCAACATATGCATTCTACTTTGTTTTGATTCTTTGAATTTTCTTTTAATGCTTTGAAGTTTTTGAACTGAAATTTTGGTTTTTAGAGGGAAAATCTGTTAATTTGTTCTTGAGTAGGATTCAGCTAATCTCCGAATATTCCTTGAATAGATTCTGGAGATTACTCCATTAGGAGCCCCAAAAGAGAGATAATGAGCCTTGAGGTACCGAATCCACTTAGAACAAATTTGTGTGTTTTAAGAGTTTATCTTTTTATTGATTTCCATTGATTCCTTTTACATATTTTATGCATATTTCTCCCCCTTTTACATATTTTATACATATTTCTCCCCCTTTTTGTCATCATATCAAAAAGGAGGTAATCAGAACATACAATCAAACATAGATCAAAAGGCACAGTATTGAAGAAAAATGCGGCTACTCATTGTATTAATTTGTATGTAAGTACATTTCAGAATACAATAAGTAAAGCAAAACAATACATGTCAAAACAAAACACAAAAAGTAGCTATGGTCTCCTCGAGGATGTAGCTCCTCCTCTCGAGGATGTATCTCCTCCTCTCGAGGATGTGGCTCCTCCTCTCGAGGATGTGGCTCCTCCTCTCGAGGATGTGTCTCCTCGAGGCATGCGCTCCACGAGTGATTGGACCGCATTGGTGACGTTCTCGAGCTGGCGAATGATGGCCTGGATGGCCCTGCTCTGTGTCGTATCCAGCTCGAGCACCGACTTCTGCAGTCCGTCCAGCTTGTTGATGAGCACATTCGACAAGCGCTCGGCCCCCGCGGTAGTGGTGGACATGTCACGGCCGATGTCATCCCGCATCTGTCGAGTGGTGCTCGTGACCTCACCCATGCTATGGAACTGGGCCTGCATCAAGGTCCTCATGTTGTATATCTCTTGCCGCACCTCAGTCGTCATGTCAGTCACGGCTGTCAGGGAAGGAACCAACGCGGAAGATGTGGGCGCAGGAGAGGGAGTAGGCATCGAACCTCGGAGCTCCCGAAGCAACTCATCCCTCAGATCTCGGACTATCTCCTGCCGCAGCTCCCGGAGCTGCTCAGGATCAATGCGGACCTCCATGGGTGGTGGAGCCGAGGAGAAGGGTCCGGCGGAAGTGGTAGGAGCAGAAGTGGGTGGAAAGTCTGGTACGTCAGGAAAGTCAGAATCGGGCTCAGGACTGGGGGAAGGTTTGGTGGTCTGTGTGGTGATGGATGACTTCCTAACCCAAATCCCCTCTCTCTTCCGAAACCCCATCCTGTGTAGGGTCCCTGCACGCGTGCGATCAGTCCATCGCAATGCGCGAAAGGGTTCCCCCTCAGGGATAGGAATCTCGTACTCCCTAAATAATAATGTGAAGACCATGCCGTAGGGTAGGGTGAGCCTAGGTCTGTCTAGTGGCTCACACATGTATCGATATATGAGTTTGGGAAAGTTGATTGGGGTGTCATGAAGCATATAGAACATGATAGCTAGGTCTCTCTCAGATACAAAGTCAAATCTCCCGGTCTTAGGGAAGATGGACCTAGACAATATACTCAAGAGGATCCGCATCTCAATCGATAGTGAGCTAGCGGATACCTCGTCTATGGGTGACTGGGGTGGATGCCCTAGAACGGCCGTAAGGGCCTCAACCCTGTCCTCAGGGTGTGTGGGAGCCACCCCTACTAGTGGAAGGTGGAGGATGTGGGCAATAAGATCCTCCGTAACAAACAGAGGGACACCGGCTACTGTGCCCTCGATACCCCCATCTCCCCGATGGACGGTACCGTAGAACTCTCTAATGAGCCCTGGATATGTGGGGAGATCTAAGGTGAGGAAGTACTCTAAGCCCTGGGCCCTGAGTCTATCACCTATAGTGAACCCTTCCCGGGAGAGATAGTCGAAGTCGACATATCTCCCGGTGGTGACGGCCTTCCCGGCTAATGGCCTCGCGGGAACCGCCCTAGGCGGGGAATGAGCCGGAGGTTGTGGCCTCGCGGGATCGTGCCGAGCCTTGGAGCGCCGCTCGGGACCGGCCTCGGGTCGGGACCTCTTCCGGACTACGGTCTTATGCGGCATAATGACCTAAAATGGGAGGAAAACCTAATGAACGGTGAAGAACCGACGGGAAAGTCTTGGGGACGACCGGGGACGACCTAGAAAGGGAGGAAAACCCTAGGGGACGGTGAAGGGTCGACGGAAAAAGCCTTGGGGACGACCTAGGAGTCGGCTCTAGGGCTTGTGAACAGTGGCGGCTTGAGAAAGAAGTGTTTTCGAAACGACAAAGTTAGGGTTAAAAAGTCAGATCCCGATTGTGAGTCGACTCCACTGAGTCGCGAGTCGACTCGACCTCGAGTCGACTCCAGAATATGCGCGAGTCGACTCTCCTTATGCGCCTGTAGACCTCGAGTCGACTCCCGACTATATGTGAGTCGACTCCCCCTCAGCTGCCATCTCTGCGAGTCGACTCCCGCAAATGCGCGAGTCGACTCTCCCTCAGGAGCCGACTCTGAAACTTACTCGAGTCGTCTCTAACTTTGGCACGCACCTAAAAATCATGCTACATTCGTGCCAAATGAGGGAAAAACACTAAAGTATGATCTGATTTGATGATCAGTGAAAAGAAACTCTATTTTAACCACAATCTAATCATCAAAATCAATGAATCTAGTGGAAACTACTACTAGGATGGATCAATCACTCCTAATCCCCTCCTAAGCACACTAAACCTCTCTTCACTTAGGGGTTTTGTAAAAATATCTGCTAATTGATCATCAGTACAAACAAATTGGAGTGTCACATCACCATTCAATACATGATCTCTTATGAAGTGATGTCTTATCTCAATGTGTTTAAATTCTTGAATGCTGAATTGGATTTTTAGTTAGATTAATGGCACTTGTATTATCACAATTAATGGGAATTTTATCTTGTTTAATGCCATAATCTTCTAGTTGTTGTTTAATCCACAAGATTTGAGCACAACAACTTCCGGCTGCAACATATTCAGCTTCAGCAGTAGACAATGCAACCGAGTTTTGTTTCTTGCTAAACCATGAGATAAGGTTTTCTCCTAGAAATTGACAAGACCCGCTGGTACTTTTTCTATCAAGCTTACATCCAGCGAAGTCTGAATCTGTGTATCCTATTAAGTTTAGGCTAGATTCTTTAGAGTACCATAATCCTATATTCTTAGTTCCTATTAAGTATTTAAAAATTCTCTTAACTGCAACTAGATGTGATTCTTTAAGATTAGCCTGATATCTAGCACACATGCAAACGCTAAACATAATATCAGGTCTACTTGCAGTAAGATACAATAAGGATCCTATCATACCTCTATACAGTTTCTGATCTACAGATTTACCTGATTCATCTTGGTCTAATTTGCATGATGAGCTCATGGGGGTGCTGATTGACTTGTTTCCCTCCATATCAAACTTCTTGAGCATCTCCTTGATATATTTGGCTTGATTGATGAAGATGCCTCCTTCAGACTGTTTGATTTGAAGCCCGAGGAAGTAGTTCAGCTCTCCCATCATGCTCATCTCAAATTCACTCTGCATTAAATCAGCAAATTCTTCGCAGAGGCGATTGTTAGTAGCACCGAAAATGATATCATCAACATAAATCTGTACTAATAACATATCTTTGTTTTGCTTTTTCAGAAACAGTGTTGTATCTACATTTCCCCTAGAGAATTTATGTTCTAATAGGAATTTGCTAAGCCTCTCATACCATGCTCTAGGTGCTTGTTTTAAACCATAAAGTGCTTTGTTCAGTTTATATACATGATTAGGGTATTGATGATTTTCAAAACCAGGAGGTTGTTCTACATATACCTCCTCATTAATATATCCATTTAAAAATGCACTTTTTACATCCATTTGAAATAGTTTGAAGTCCTTAGAGCATGCATATGCTAATAATAATCTAATGGCCTCAAGTCTAGCTACTGGAGCAAAGGTTTCATCAAAATCTATACCTTCTTCTTGATTATAACCCTTTGCTACTAGTCTAGCCTTATTCCTTATAACAATTCCATTTTCATCAAGTTTATTTTTATAAATCCATTTAGTACCTATAATTGGATATTCAGAAGGTCTCTCTACTAGATTCCATACCTTATTTCTAGTAAATTGGTTTAATTCTTCTTGCATTGCATTTATCCAATTTACATCATTTTCGGCTTCTTCTCTATGTTTGGGCTCAAAGTGTGAGACAAAAGCTAGATGGTTATTTAAATTTCTAAGGGATGCTCTAGTCCTAACCGGTTGAGATGGATCATCTAGAATTAGTTCCTTAGGATGCCCGTGAGCATACCTCCAAGCTTTAGTTAGCCCATGATCCACAATAGCCTCTTGGCTTGATGATGCTCCTTCACTCAACTTTTGATTATCATCTTGTAATGCCATTTCATCTATCTTTTCTTCAAGAATTTCAACATCATCATCAAAATTAACTTTCTTACTAGAGGAAAAATCACTAGAGTCATCAAATACAACATGTATAGATTCTTCTATAACTAACGTTCTTTTATTAAAGACTCTATAGGCTTTACTAGTTGTAGAGTAACCTAAGAATATTCCCTCATCAGATTTAGAGTCAAATTTACCTAGATTATCTTTCCCATTATTATGAACAAAACACCTACATCCAAAAACATGAAAGTAATTGACATTTGGTTTTCTGTTTTTCCAAAGTTCATAAGGTGTTTTCTTTATGATGGGTCTCAATAGAACTCTATTTAATATATGACAAGAGATATTAATGGCTTCTCCCCAAAAGTACTTAGGGAGGTTACTTTCACATAACATAGTTCTAGCCATTTCCTCTAGAGTTCTATTTTTTCTCTCCACAACTCCATTTTGTTGTGGTGTCCTAGGTGCAGAAAAATTATGGGTTATCCCCTTTTTACTACAAAACTCATCAAATGACAGATTTTCGAATTCGGTACCATGGTCACTTCTAATAGCTATTACAGAGGTATCTCTAGCATTGGTTACTTCTTTATGGAATTTCTTAAAAACAGAAAATGCTTGATCCTTATGTGCTAGGAACATGACCCATGTGTACCTAGAATAATCATCTACAATAACTAGACCATATTTATTTCCACCTAGGCTTGTTGTTCTAGTTGGTCCGAATAGGTCCATGTGTAATAATTCTAGAGGCCTAGAGGTAGAGACACATTTTATGGATTTAAATGAGTTCCTAGATTGTTTGCCAAATTGACATGCTTCACATATTTTGTTCTTTTCAAATTTTAATTTTGGCAAACCTATCACGGAATCTCTTTTAACTAGTTTAGTTATTGTGTCCATGCTTGCATGACCTAACTTGCGGTGCCATAACCAACTAGCATCATTATCTTTAGTTTCATTAACAACTAAACATTGGTTATGTTTTGCAAGATCTTCAAGGTCTACAACATATACATTTCCACGTCTAATTCCTTTAAAAACTAAACTATTGTCATTAGGGTTTGTTATAATGCATAGTGATGGTTTAAACATAACATCATACCCTTTATCACATAGTTGACTAATGCTTAATAAGTTATGCTTTAGACCATCAACATATCTAACATTATCAATAAAAGTAGAAGGGGTGATTTGAACTTTACCAATACCAATGATGTGACCTTGATTGTTGTCTCCAAAAGTCACAGCACCTCCCTTCTTAGCTTCAAGGGTGAAAAATTGATCCTTGTCACCCGTCATGTGCCTTGAGCAGCCACTATCCAAATACCAGCAGTTTTTGTTGACCTTGGCTGCAAGACACTCCTACACAAGCAGATTATATAATTTTAGGTACCCAAGTTTTCTTGGGTCCTTCATGGTTAGTCATGTTGGTTCCTTTTGGAACCCATACCCTTTTAATTTTTCTTTTTGTTTTACCTTTCCTAAAATTACACACATTTGCTTTATGACCTATAGTTCCACAACAAAAGCAGGTTATTTTCTTAGTTTTACTTTCCCTAGCTTTAACAAAGAAGTTACTAAGAAGTTTTTGTTATTTCTTGGTTTATATCCTAAACCCGCTTTATTAAATACTGCTCGTTGACTATTGAGTATCATATTTAACTTTTCAGAACTACATGTAAATTTTTCAACCAAAGGTTTGTATTTGTTAAGTTCTTTGGTTAGTGTTTGATTTTCTGCCTTTAGATTATTTAGTTCTTTTGTGAGATCCTTGTTTAAGATTTGTTTATGGTTTTTAAGTTCTGAAAGTTCCTTAGTTAGTTTTTCATTATACTTAGTTAAGGTATTAGTCTTTTGAGTTAAAAGTTGGTTGCTTGTCTTAATGTCTATATTTTCTTTGGTGATTAAATCCTTATCCTTAACTAATGAATCATACTTACGGATATAAGTTTGGTTAGTTACTTTTAATTCTCTGTTTTTAACATTTATAGCCTTATATTCAATCATTAGTTTATTAAAAGCATCATAAAGCTCATCAAAAGTAAAATCTAAAGGCGATTCGAGCGTTACCTCATTTCCATTGGCCATGAAGCAGAAATTGGCCTTTTTCTCTTGTTCCTCATCCGATGAAGAGGATGATGAGTCCGAGTCGGATAGTGTCGTGACAAGAGCCTTCTTCTTCTTGTACTTGCTCCTCTTCTTCAGTAAAGGGCACTCAGCTCTTATGTGACCCGACTTCTTGCATTCGTAACACCCAATCCCCTCATTTTCCCTTTTCTTACCTTTGTCCTTGCGGTAGGAATTTGAGGGGCCTCTCCTTTGATGATAGGACTTCTTGTGGTTGATGAATTTTCTGAATTTGCGCACAAGAAGTGCCTCACCATCATCTTCCTTATGTTCTTCTTCTTCACTGCTGTTACTGCAAGATAAGTCCTTGTTAGATGAAGTAGATTTTAGAGCTATTACCTTTTTCTTATGGGAGGACTCTTCCTCGTTGTGTTGTTTCATGGTTAGCTCGTGCGTCATTAGGGATCCAAGAAGCTCCTCAAGTGGTAACTTGTTCAAATCCTTGGCTTCTTGGATTGCCGTCACTTTAGCTTCCCATGACCTTGGTAGACACCGAAGGATTTTCCTGACAAGCTCACTGTTAGTATAGTTCTTGCCAAGGCTTTTTAGGCCATTGACAATATTAGTAAACATAGTGAACATGCATGTGATTGTTTCATTAGAATCCATTTTAAATAGTTCATATTTATGAACCAAAATATTTATTTTGGATTCTTTGACTTGATTCGTGCCCTCATGGGTCACTTCAAGTCTGTCCCAAATCTCTTTTGCAGAATTGCAAGTTGAGACCCTATTGAATTCATTTCTATCTAAGGCACAATAAAGCACATTCATAGCTTTAGAATTTAGTTGTGCCTTTCTCATGTCATGTTCATCCCAATCCTTTTCTAGTTTGGGTATCGTGACACCTTCTACATATATGGATGGGATGTATGGGCCATTTACTATAATGGTCCACATCTCATAGTCTTGGGCTTGGATGAATATTCTCATCCTAGCCTTCCAATATGAGTAGTCGGATCCATTAAAGAATGGGGGTCTTTGGGTGGACTGACCCTCAATGTGAGAAGATCCAAATGGAGTTGTCATTTCGATCTTTTACTCTTGGGTGGAAGAGTTTAGGCTCTGATACCACTTGTTGCCCAGATAGACAACCCAAGAGGGGGGGTGAATTGGGTTTTAAAATAATTTAGCTATTTAAAACGTTGTGAAGGACTAATTAAAACTATTGCAAGTTGTTTAATTAATTGCTATGTGCTGTGAGTGATATGAGAGGAAGAAGAAGAGAGACAATCAATCACAAACACCAAGTTTTATAGTGGTTCGGAGCTAACCCTTGCTCCTACGTCCACTCCCCAAGTCTCACTTGGGAATTCACTATAACCCCCTTGGATTACAGCCGGTTGTTTTCCAAGCTCACAACCAAACTTGTTGTTTTACGAGCTCACAACGAACTCGGTCGGTTTTTCCAGGCTCACCGACTAGAACCACCCCGATTGTTTTTCCGGGATCACAATCGAACCCTTACACACGTTGGTTTTACACTCGGCTCACCAACCAACCTCAATACCCTTGATTCAATCCCCCGATTGAACCAAGCAGATACAAGTTGTAAATAAAATAGACAAACAGAAAACTAAGCTTCTCAAAAGCAGATGGAAAACAATATAATCTGAAAAGAGTTTAGAAGCCCTCAAACGCTTTTAAGTTGGAGAAGAGGAATGGCTTCTTAAACTTCGGGTCTCCTCTTGAATGTGTAGTCGACTTGAATGCAGGAGGAGGATTCTTTAATTGCAGGGAAGATGTAGGTGGATGCAGTTAATGCAGCTCTTCCCTCTTTTTTCGTTGAAGAACAGGTTGCAGAGATTGAATGCTTGAATACTTGGAGTGGAATGGTTGTTCTCTACTTTGCTACAGTCTTCTGTGGCTATTTAAACCAACCCCCACGGAAACTAGCCGTTAGACACCTTTTTCTGCCCGTTCTGCACACTCTTTACAGCCTGACAATGTGTCCGTTGGTGGGTTGGAGTCGACTCGCGCGATCAGGAGTCGACTCGTCTGTAGCGGGAGTCGACTCATACTTTTCCGGAGACGACTCGGCAACTGTTCCAGATTTGAATTAAAGTTGCCTTCGCGACTGGGAGTCGACTCGTCTTGACCCAGAGTCGACTCGCCAACTTCTGGAGCTGACTTGGCTTTCTCGGAGTCGGCTCATCCCATGGAGTCCGTGGATTTATTTTTGAATTTGGTCCACTCGAGTCGACTCGTCAATCCTGGGAGTCGACTCGGCGCTCAGAGCCCGAACTCCCTATCTTCTGTCTTTTTGGCTCGTCCAGTCTTGGAGTCGACTCGAACTTCCTCGGAGTCGACTCGGCTCTCAGTTTCCGAAACTTGGTCTTCTGCCTTTTTGATGTGAAGCTGCCTTGGAGTCGACTCTAGCTGTCTGGGAGTCGACTCGAATCTCAGAGGCAGTAACTTGGTCTTCTGTCTTCTTTGTGGTCGCGGAGTCTCGGAGTCGACTCGCATATTGCGGGAGTCGACTCGAATCTCAGAGTCCGAAAAATGCTTTCTGTCTTTTTCCTTGTGTTCCTCTGAGAGTCGACTCTCACTTTCTTTGGAGTCGACTTGCCAACCATCGGAGTCGACTCGCGTTCCACTGGAGTCGACTCGAATCTCAGACCCGAAAACTGCTCTCTGACTTTTCTGCCTGTGACTCCTTGGAGTCGACTCATACTTCTCCGGAGTCGACTCGGTAAACATTGGAGTCGACTCGCGCACTTCGGGAGTCGACTCGCTGACAGATTTTGAATTGAAGCTTTCTGTTCGTCTGTCTGTTCTCAGTCGGAGTCGACTCGTACCGATCCGGAGTCGACTCGAGTCCGTGCCAGTGAACTTGATACGCTTGGAGTCGACTCGTGATACTCTGGAGTCGACTCGAGTCTCAGACTTTGGTTCAAGCTGACTTCTTAACTTATCCAAAATACTATGAACCAAGTCTAGAGACACTTAGAGAAGATTTTCACTAAAAACACTTAATTGAATTCATTAGTAAACAAGAAATATACTCAAATGCTTTGAGCTCATCAAAATCAAATAGGGTTTTAATCAATCACTCCACACCAACTTAATAGGTCAAGTACAAATTTATGTTCCAGAATAAAATAATGCATCAGCCAAATTGGCTTCTAGGGCATACTTCTAACACCCTTGTGCTGCAGATCCAGGACCACAGCTCCAGCTAGCTTCGCTCGGTGCCAACTTCGTGCTCGAGACTGCAACGGACGCTTCCGGTTGACTGTATCCACCACAGGTAACAGGTTTTTCTTTCTTTTGGGCTTGTTTGTCTAATTATATTCTAGTTCTCTTGCATGACAGTCCTATTTTGAAAACTTACTTTCCTGTCAAACTGCAAAACCTAGAACATCTACTACCACACCCATCCTACTCACCATTTAAATCTAGATATTAAATTAGCATACCTTAGCGACAGGATAATTCTCAACATCCGTCGATCAGATAACTTTAGAATTAGAACGACCGTATTACGTGTTTGCAACTTAATTTCTTATAGTGACTAATTTTTCTACTTTAATTCTGAAATAACCAAAGTGCAAATTAGTAATATTTAATTTTAAGTTATTTTTGTGAAAATTTGCTGATTTTCGAATTCATAGTAGATTGTATTAATAGGTTGTCCTGTATTGTATTTGGTAAGTTAGGGTTCATTAGTAACATTGCATATCATATCACCAACTAGAGTAGTCCCTGCATGCCAACCCGTATTGGTAGAGAGTACCTCCTCACTGACTCTCAGACTCCTTTACCCACCATGGATCCAAGAGTTCTACAAGATATTTTGGAACAATTAGCTGCATTACGAAATGATCAAGACGGATTCAAACGGAAGATCCGTGCTCTAGTGCAACACCCTAGGACTCCTGAATAGTCAACCCCAATTGCTGCTTATCCCGAGCTTGGTTTGACCACACCACCTGTAGCTTTTCTCCATCCCCCTAGGAACCAACTTCCTCCGATCACTAGCGCGATCTTGACGAGCGACTACTTCGTACCGTCCGAGTAGATGCTCCCACATTTGCTGGTCAATTAGAGCCGAGTGTGTACCTTGATTGGAGAGCAGCCATGGATAACTATTTTGAGTGGTACGAAATGACTGATGATAGAAAAGTATGGTTTGCTAAGATGAAGCTTATTGGGCAAGCTCACTGGTACTGGCATAACGTTGAACATATGCGTGAGACCCAGAGGCTTCCTCGTATCACCACCTAGGAGGATATGAAAGAAGAACTGAATGAGAAGTATCTGCCATTCTCTTACCGACAATGCCTTATGGATAGGTGGTAGAAACTAATTCAAAGGACTTCAACCGTTGCCAATTACATTGCACGATTTGAGGAGTTTCACAAGAGGTGCAGTGTAATCGAAGAGGAGACTGTTACTCTTTCTAGGTTTCGAGCAGGACTCCGCGAGGAGATCTAGAAAGAATTAATCCTCCGAGAGATTACCACCCTTGACCAAGCATACCAGTTGGCTCAAGATGTGGATAGTTTCTTACGAATCCTTGTAGTGATGCGTACCGACTCTCGGTCCATAGCCCCAGGAGCCTGACCTAATTAAAGCTATCTCCCGCAATCCAGACCATTTTCCAACCATCCTAACCAGCCTGGCTCTAGCCAAACACCGACTAGGCCGTTCCCGATGCCTGCTCAAAGTCCGTCAAATGATAAAGAAAAAGGCATACTAGGATCCAACCCGCCTTCAAGAAGCCAAACCCAGTGTTTCAGATGCCAAAAGTTTGGCCATATCGCGTTCCAATGTAATGCCAAGACCTATCTAGTGACTGAACTGAAAGCAGAAACCAGGAGACTGAATGTGTCGAAGAAGTCTATGAACCAAACATCGAGGATTTTGTAGAAGACTTTGGAGACGAACAGACTGGATTAGAGTTTGTTCAGACTGAATCCGAAAATGAGCCTACTGATCGGAATGACCAAAACCCTAGGCTCCATGTGGTTAGGTGTACTCTAGCCCAAACCAAGACCGAACAAGATTGGCATAGAACCTCCCTATTTTACACGCTTATTAAGATCAATGGAAAAATATGCAAAATCCTATTTGATAGCGGAAGTTGCATCAATGCCATTGCGTCTGGCATTGTTTCCTGCCTCGGTGTGAAATCTACCCCTCATCCAAACCTATATAAGGTAGCCTGGGTAGATATGACGTCCATCTCGGTGTCGGAAAGATGCCTTGTCTCGATTCAATTATTATCTTATAAAGACGAGATCTGGTGCGACTGCCTTCCGATGGACGTAGGTCAAGTCATTCTAGGAAGACCTTGGTTATATGATAGGGACGTCACCCTTCATGGTCGGTCGAATTCGTGTAGCTTTCTGTTTCAGGGTCGGAAAATTATACTGAATTCATTGTCTCCTAGAGATCCCGCTCCTAAAAAGAAGGGTGCTACACCACGGAAAGATGAGTCACTTCACATCATTACTTCGAAAGAGATAATGAAAGATATCGAAAGCCAATCATCTGTGTTCGCCCTTGTGGCTAGAGTTATCAACGTGGAGTCAAATCCTGAGCATCCGGCCGCAGTAGTTCCCCTGTTGGAGGAGTTTCACTCTATTTTCCTTAAGGATCTTCCAGATGCTCTCCCTTCGATGCGTGATATCCAGCACGTAATTGACCTCATTTCTGGAGCATCCTTACCAAATCTTTCCCATCATAGACTCAACCCAAACGAGCACACTGAACTGAAACGTCAAGTTGACGAACTTCTTACTCGAGGGTATATTCGTGAGAATCTGAGTCCCTGTGCTGTACCTGCACTCCTCACTTTCAAGAAAGATGGTTTTAGGAGGATGTGCGTCGATAGCCGTGCTATCAATAAAATTACAGTTAAGTATCATTTTCTCATTCCTAGGCTGGACGACCTTTTAGACTATATGTCTGGTGCTACAGTTTTTTCCAAGATCGACCTAAAGAGTGTGTACCACCAGATTCGGATTCGTCTTGGGGATGAATGGAAAACTGTCTTTAAAACCAAAGATGGACTCTATGAATGGTTAGTAATGCCTTTCGGATTAACAAATGCTCTAAGTACTTTTATGAGGGTGATGACACAGATCTTTCGACCTTTCTTGAATAAATTTGTTGTTGTGTATTTTGATGACATCCTCATCTATTGTCAAACTCAAGAGCTCCATCTCTCACACTTAAGGCAGGTTTATGATGTCCTGCGGAGAGAAAGCTTCTTTGCAAATCCTAAGAAGTGTGCCTTCCTGACTGATCACGTCACTTTCTTAGGGTTCATAGTGTCTTCCAAGGGTGTCTCCGCTGATCCGAAAAAAGTAAGCGCGATAGTCGATTGGCCTGAGCCCAAGATCCTAGCAGAAGTACGTAGTTTTCATGGCCTGGCTACTTTCTATCGTTGCTTCATTAGAAATTTTAGTTCAATAATGTCTTCCATTATAGATTGCATGAAGAAAGGAGACTTTATCTGGACTAAATCAGCATCCCAAGCATTTAAAAAAATTAAGAAAAGGATGACCGAAGCGTCTGTCTTGCGCCTCCCCAATTTCACTAAGGTATTCGAGGTCGCATGTGATGCCTCTGGAGTTGGCATAGGTGGCATGTTAAGCCAAGAAGGTCATCCTGTCGCGTTCTTTAGCGAAAAATTAAGCGACGGCAGGTTGCGTTATTTCACCTATGATAAGGAATTCTATGCGGTAGTGCAAACTTTGTGACATTGGCGACACTATTTGCTACCGCAAAAAATTATCTTATATTCAGACCATGAGGCTTTAAAGTATCTTAATTCCCAAAAGAAAATGAATCATCGACACGGACGATGGATTGAGTTTCTGCAAGCCTATACTTTTGTACTGAAACATAAAGCTGGAGTTGAGAACAAGGCTGCTGATGCGCTCAGTCGACGAATGTTTCTCCTATCTGTGATGAGCACTGGCGTAATTGGTTTTGAAAGGATCACGGAACAATATACCACATGTCCAGATTTTAGTAATGTATACCTGACCCTACGAGATGGAGTAGAGAGAGAACAAGATGACTTCTTTTTACAAGATGATTACCTTTTTCGCTTTGACCGATTGTGTATTCCCCGAACCTCATTGAGAGATTTCCTCGTATGGAAAATACACGCTGGAGGACTGTCTAGGTATTTCGGGAGAGACAAAACCATTGAAATGGTGGAAAGACGTTTCTTCTGGCCGAGTCTCAAGAGAGACGTGGCCAAAATTGTCGGTCAGTGTCACACATGTCAACTAGCCAAACAACGTAAACAGAACACTGGTCTTTACACCCCACTACCCGTTCCTGATTGTCCTTGGCAAGATGTTAGCATGGATTTTGTGTTAGGGCTTCCACGTACCTCTACCAAACACGATTCTATTTTCGTAGTGGTGGACCGATTCTCTAAAATGGCTCATTTTCTCTCCTGTTCTAAGACTTCTGATGCTTCTAGGATTGTGAAACTCTATTTTGACGAAGTCGTTAGACTCCATGGCCTCCCAAAATCTATTGTGTCCGATAGGGATGTTAAATTTATGAGCTACTTTTGGAAAACCCTTTGGCACATGATGGGCACCAAATTAAAATTTTCCTCTGCCTATCATCCCTAAACTGATGGCCAGATAGAAGTTGTCAACCGAAGTCTAGGGAATCTTTTAAGATGTCTGATAGGTGAGCATGCTAGGACTTGGGATCTCGTGTTACCAACCGCCGAGTTTGCATATAATAGTTCGGTCAATAGGATCTTAGGCATGAGTCCTTTCGAAGTGGTGAATGGATATAAACCTAGGCAACCTATAGACTTGATTTCCATGTCTTATCAACATAGAGTCTCTGAGTCTGCACAATCATTTGCTTCACACTTGCATTCATTGCATTAGGAGATCAGCAAACATATTCACTCTAATAACTTAAAATATAAATCACTTGCTGATTTGTACAGACGTTATAAAGAATTGAATGTAGGTGATTATGTCATGGTAAGAATTAGACCTGAACGACTTCCTTCGGGAACGTTCCAAAAGTTGCAATCTCGTAGTGCGGGACCGTTCAAAGTCCTAAAGAAAATCAGTTCGAATGCTTATGTTGTAGATCTTCCTGAAGACTATGGGATTAGTGTGATATTTAATATTGAAGATTTAGTCCCATACAAGAAGTTAACATTCATTCCTTCTGACCCTTTTGTTGATACACCCGCTATTGTTGATCATCCTGATCCAGTACCTGCTATTAAGCCTTCACCTCCACAGTTTCATGCACGCAGAGAACACATAGAACATATATTAAATGAGCAGGTTATATCTATCAGGAGAGGAAGCTACCAATATTATCTTGTTCGGTGGAAAGGTCGACCCGAATCAGATGTGACATGAATTTTGTGGGCCGAGTTGCAGCGCCTTGACCCTGATCTTCTGGAGCAGTACGACAGCCGGCCAGATCTGCACTCGACAGGGTCGAGTTTTTCCCACCCGGAAGGAGTTGATGGGGACATCAGATAGGCCACCATTTTATTTGCATATTTGTTTTATTTTATTTCTAAGTTTATTTGCATTTTAGGGCTTATTTGTGTTATTTGTGGGCTTATTAGGATTTATTTCTGTGTAAGGGGATTTATGCAAATTGTGTATTTGGGCCCTATATATACGGACCTATTTTCATGATTAGGGTTTAATGAAGGTTTAACAATTTTTTCCCCACATCTTCTCCTCCTCTCTTCCTCCTCTTCTCCCTCTTCTCTTCCTCTTCCTCATTCTTTTCTCCCTCTTCTTTTGTTTCCATCTTAAAGCTACAACGTACAGCAATCCCAACAGTACATTCTCATCACAGCAGCCATTTCTCCCTCCCGGTTC
Source organism: Phoenix dactylifera (assembly GCF_051530095.1). NCBI lineage: Eukaryota > Viridiplantae > Streptophyta > Magnoliopsida > Arecales > Arecaceae > Phoenix > Phoenix dactylifera. Next base: position 30,044,366 of record NC_143193.1, on the reverse strand, counting down.
GACATCAATTTGACAGATCCTAACACTTAGCACTAGATTGGTCTCCTTGCATCTTTTCAGAACTAGGGCTAAATTATTGAGATAATCATCAAATGAGGGACCAAAAACTGAGAATTCATCCATGAATACCTCTAGAAATTTTTCTACCATGTCAGAAAAAGTTGCCATCATACATCGTTGAAATGTTGCGGGTGCATTGCATAGTCCAAATGGCATTCTCCTATATGCAATGTCCCAAATGGACATATAAAAGTGGTTTTTTCTTGATCATCGGGATACACAGCCACTTGGTTATATCCAGAATAACCATCTAAGAAATAGTAGAAACCCTGACCGGCTAGTCATGGAGTTTAGCTTTCTAGTCAATAGAAGGCAAAGAAAAATGATCCTTCCTAGTCATGGAGTTTAACTTTCTATAATCAATGCAAACACGCCAACTAGTTGTTGTGCATGTTGGCATCAACTCCCTTTCCGCATTTTCAACCACAGTAATGTCCGACTTCTTTGGTACTACTTGAGTAGGACTCACTTAGTTGCTATCAGAGATAGGGTAGATAATTCCAGCATCTAGCAACTTCACTACTTCTTTCTTGACTACCTCTTTTATGTTAGGATTGAGTCTCCTTTGCATTTTTCGGATAGGTTTTGCATCTTCTTCTAGGTGAATTCGATGCATCAAAATAGATGGGTCAATCCCCTTCAGATCAGTTACGAACCATCCAATTGCATGTTTGTGTTCTCCTAGCACGCTCAAAAGTTGACTTTCCTGTTTGTCAGACAGGTCAGCCGCGATGATTACAGGTAGGGTATCTTCTGGTCCTAGAAAAGCATACTTCAGCGTTACCGGAAGTGGCTTTAACTCAAGTTTGGGAGGGGACTCGCTGGAGGGGCACAGTGGCGCACTAGAAAGGGTAGGAAGAGGTTCATATCGTATTCGCCAAGGATGAGAATTTGTGGGAGACGGATTGTCGAGCAGGACATTGACTTCTTTTATGGCCTTGTCTAAATCAAAGTTATCAATATCAAAATGGGCTAAGCATGCTTCCAAGGGGTCCTCTGCCAAAATATAGGATAGGGCTTCTTCTACAAGATCGCCCATTTTGTCTATTAGGAAACACTCATCTTCTCTGGCAGGTTGATTAGAGGCGTGGAATACATTTAGCTTGACCTTCATGTTTCCAAAAGATATATCCATCACCCCAGTTCTATAATTAATACATGCATTGGTTGTAGCTAGGAAGGGGCGACCAAGAATCATAGGGATCTGTTTCTTAAGGTTCGGCACAGGTTGCATATCAAGGACGATAAAATCGATTGGGAAAAAAAAATTTATCTACCTTGACTAGGACGTCTTCAATTGTTCCTCGTGGTATTTTTACAGATCTATCGGCCAATTGCAGAGACACCGACGTAGGCTTTAATTCACCTAATCCGAATTTCTCATAAACTGAGTAAGGAAGAAGATTAACACTTGCCCCTAAATCTAATAGTGCTCGATCAATAGAATTATCTCCTACCACACAAGAGATGGTAGGCGCACCAGGATCCTTGAACTTAGAAGGGGTTTTGTGCTGGAGAATGGAGCTCACTTGTTCAGTTAGGAAAACCTTTTTAGGCACATGTATCCTAAATTTTCATTTTTGGGTACAAAGGTCTTTGAGAAATTTGGCATAAGACGGAACTTGTTTTATGGCATCAAGGAGAGGGAGGTTGATTTTGACTTGTTTGAAAACCTCTATTATTTTTTCGAACGAAGTTCCTTTCATGCCAAAGGGAGAAGGTGCATTCAGATATTGAGAAAAAGGAGCCTTTGGTGTAAAAGGTGTGGTCGATAATGGGTTAGATGGCGACATAGAAGAGTTTGGGTTCTCTTTAGGCACAGTCTGAAAGAGTAGATGCCCTATAAGCCAATCATTTGATGGGTTTCTCTTTGTAATCCTCCAAATCATGTACTTTGACACTCGATATATATCAATAAAGGCATTGTGTTTCATCATTTGCTGCTTATCTATTTTATTATTGGATGATGAACCCCATAAATTAGGACATTGGTTTTAGGGTTATGATGAGATCATACCAGTGAGACCTAAAATTCTAAAATCCTAATTTAGAATATTCCCAGTCAAATTGGTATATTGAGTCGGGGATCAATATTACCGGAAAGACTGGCACAGCTTATGTATGCTCAATGTAGAGGGTGATTGATCTCACAATCACTTGTGTGAGACACTAATACAAAGATGTGGGTGCTCATTAGAGGAATGAGTTCACTGAAATGACCAGCCATGAGAACATCTTATGGATGCTTACTTAATTATCAAAAGATGGTTCTCATAGTGGGAGTTGTGCAAGTGATCCTTAGACCTGAGATCACCATGGTACCTTGTGCACTTGAAGCTATGTTTTGGTTTACCCTCATTCACGACATTGCGTTGTGTACGGGGTATTCTGGATATGGTGGATTTTGTACGAAGGTTGTGAGTAGGTCAACAAGGAATCAGTCACTTCTAGTAAGAGAATGTAACATCCTACTTACTCTAATCTTATGATGATTCAAGAAGCCTTTGATCAAAGCAAAATGAATATTAGAAAGAGTTTCTAATGTTTCATTGTTTGAATTATCATATAAAAGATTGAGAGAGACATGAATAAATGATTGAGTTTGATATTGATCCATACTCATGCACTTATTCAGGATGTAGTATGACCGAGGGATTGAATTGCACAGTAACTTTCCACTGAAGGGTATGTATGGATTTGTCCAATACATTCCTCATCTTCCGGGTAGACATGATACGTTGCTAGACGTCAATCATGTCTTGTGGGTTGATCGGATCAAAGAGTTTGATTAGATCAAAGCATCAGAAAGGTTCTGATTGCTAAGTCAGGTTTAGCACTAAATTGAACCTAAATTGGATTAGAGGTATTCTAATCAGGTTAGGTCAACTTGCACCTGCACCTACTGCTGGCTAAGATAAGGAACCCAATGGGTCACACACAAGGGAATTGATCAAGGGTCTAATTGGATTAGATCATGTTTGCAAGATGAACATGCTAGCACGTGTTGCAAATCCTAGCTCCTGATTCAAATTAAATTCGAATATGATTCTTAGATTAGGTTGATCTAATATGATTAGATCATAACCTAATATGGGTTAGCCAAGAGTTGAAATCCATTTGGCTTTAATTAGACATGATTTGATTAGGTTTAATGTTTTCTTTAAGTTGGTTAAACCCAATTGGATTGGGTTTGATAGGGCCTTCACTTCTGGACCATTGGATCGCTTTCTGGATGAAGGATCTGGTCCACTGGTTAGCGCCTGAATCTGGACCACTGGATGGCTCTCTGGATGAAAGATCTGGACCGTTGCTCAACGCCTGAATCTGGACCACTGGATGGCTCTCTGGATGAAAGATCTAGACCGTTGCTCAGCGCCTGAATCTGGACCATCGGTGATGGCATCTTACTTCTGGACCATTGGATGGCACCCTGGATGATGATGTCTTGATCTGGACCATTAGATGGCACCTAGATCTGGACCATTGGCTTTGGTTCACTGCATTTGGGCCCTTAGATCATTAGGATTTAAGAGGGAGATGTGAGAAAGAAGTTGATACACCCTTCTCCTTAGCACCCCATCATGATGGGATGCATCTCTTGGCACATGCCTCATCATGATGAGGTGTGTGGATGGGATGCATCCCTTTATGATGCATCCCTCCATCTCTTATAAATAAGGAGGTGCCTTGGGGTTCTAAAGATCATCCAAGAAAAAGCCTCTCCTTCTCTCTCCCTTATCCCTTCTTTCTTACAAGCCTCTCTCTTTTGTCCTAACCCAAGACAAGAGGGTCTTCTTTAGGACAAAAAGGCTAGTGAATATTTTAGAGGTAGAAAGGAAGAAGGAAGTGAAGGAAAATCAGCCAATTAAATCCTTTGGAAGGATTGAACAATTAGAATCAAGTTTTGGTGGAGCTAGAGTCTTGAACCCATTCCTGTGTGGATCAACATCGGAGGGTGAACATTTGGGCACCTTAGGACATCTTCAGATATATTGGATATAGCGTGATAGGTATTCTTCTATACCAAGATTATATTTTCTACATTATTTGGTTATACTATTAAGGCGATCTTGGCTTATTAGGGTTTCATATAATGGGTTTTATAAGAAAATTTTATAATCCCGTATCTTCCGCTGCGCCCTAGGGCACTGGGAAACCCTAACACAGTCATACTCTTGTCTTCATTTTTCTTATGTTCTTTTTCTCTAACCTTATTGTCCACTACGCATCCGCTTCTTAAGGTAGTTATTGATGAGAGCACAAAAGTGCGATCTAAATACCCATTAACTTAGCCTAATGCTAGCAAAATAATGATAAATAATAGGTGTTAACATTTGCATGATTAAATATTTTATCCTTAGCACTTATTATAATTTTTATCATTATTTTATATAAATTCATCTTAAAAGAATGCATCTTCCTAACTGCAGAACAGAGCCCAGATTCAGCCATCCACAATGCATCCAGAGCATTTCCACGTGTTCATCCAGCATCCGCGTGCAACCCAACATCCCGTGAGCATCTCCGCGTGTGATCAGCTCCCAGCCTCCTCTCCACGCGCGATCAGCTCCATCCAGCTCTGGGAATCCGCGATCAAATCTCCTTCCCCAGTTCCCGCGATGCAGCCGTCCACGCACCTCCCAGTGTCCACATGCATCCCCCTTCCTTCCCGTCTTCTCCGAGTGCAACGATCCAGCTTCTTCGGAGTTCCAGCCACATCAGCTCCCAGCCTTCCGTCTTCCTCGCAGTCTCCGTGTCCCAGCTCCATCTCAAGCTCATCCGTTCGCTACCCAACCTCCCAACATCCTGCAGCCGTCCGCGTTTCCGGATCTTTCTCCCCACCAGCGTATCATCCGAATCCCAGCGACCCGAGCTTGTGATCCAGCCATCCAGGGCAATTTTTCCGCATCCAAGGCACTGGGATCGTTCCGCGTTAACCTCTCCCGGATTCGCAATCATCCAAATCCCAGATCTCAGGCTTCTGCGTCCGAATCTCCCGCATCCACAGCTTCATTTCAGCCGACGGATCTCCACCGCGTGCGAGGAAGGAGGGCTGGAAGGAGCTTAATATATCTCTCGGCTGGGGGGAGGATCATCAGCGCTCATTCGGTGAAACAGAGCCTCAATCCCTCATGCGGAAGGAAAACAGAGGAGTCGGCCTCTAGCATTTTGAAAGAAAAAAAAAAGAGAAGGAAGAAACAGGGGATGCCCTGTTCTTCCGAAAAGAAAAGAAAAAAAAAGAGGGAGAGGCTAATATTTTAATGGAGGGCTGAATCCTTCGGTGAAGGGTGATGGGAGAACCCTTGACTTGTTACTTTCTTGAAGTAAACTCTGAACTTTGGTTTTAATGGATTTACATCTTTTCATATGTTCTGATTCTCTCATATTTTTTTATTAGATAGATTCATCATGTTTTATATTTATTGATGCATGGATTGCTCTGATATTTGATTTGTCGTAGACATAACTGGCACGATGAATGCTTAGACATTGAGTTCATATATTCAAAAGATATATTTCATGATTGGAACTATTGTAATGATTCTTGATCGAGAATTACCGAGTTTATTTCTTGAACGCAATATTGTCAAGGGGGATTCCGGATCCCTAACCATTTTTATTTCATTGAACTTTGTTTATTAATCTATTATTCTCTGCTTTTAATTTCTGAAAATCAAAACATCATCTTAATCCACAAATTTATTAAATTAATTAATCTAAAATTATACTAAATAATCTTATAAATATTTCGTTTCCTGAGGATTCGACCTCGGACTCCCGAGATTTTACTACTTGTACGATTCTCCTGCACTTGGGAGAACAATTTTATTTTTGCATCAGTTATGGCATTAGCTTGTTCATGGTGAATATAATTCGGGTGAGTCTCTTGAGCCATGTATTGCCCCCTCGGATTACTCATTGGTTGACTTGGAAGCTTGCCTTTCTCTCTCTTATTCAGTGCACTAGCTAGCTGCCCTAGCTGGGTTTCTAATTTGGCAATAGACTGAGTATGTGAGTGCAACAGTTATGTATTAGCTTCCAATCCTTGAAGAGCAGTTAATACTTTCTGCTCAAAAGCAGTATCTCTTTGGGGTGGTGGAGGAGAGACATATTGAAACTGTGAATAGTGAGTAGACGGACGATTTGGATAAACATTTTGGAAGGGCTAAAAATGAGGTTGGGTAGTACTGGGAGTCTGCTGCTTCCAAGAGAAGTTCGGATGGTTACGCCATCCCGGGTTACAAGTGGTGGAATATGGATCATTACCTGGTCGGAACTGTATTTGGGCAGTATTAACTTGTTCTTGCACAAATTTAGGGAATTGAGCTGCCGAAGGGCACTCAAAAACAGGGTGAGACAGGCTAGAATAGAGGGCACACACTTATACTTGGAGAAAGTTTGGAAGCTGTTCTCCAGACATTAATTGGTCCAACTTGTGGGATAGTGCATCTACTTTGTCAGATAGGCCTATGGACTGGCTAACTTCATATATGGTCCATTTTCTTTGGGAACTCGGGGGTGCTTGACGAGCGGAGGAGGCATGGTGGAGGAAATTGTTATTGAGATTTTCAAACAATTGCCATGCCTTTGTTGGCGCTGTGCAGAAGCGTGTGGATCCCTGATATCCGCTAACTTAGGGCGTCCCCTAGGGCGTCAGGTCGCGTGGGGAAAGAAGGAAGAAGAGATGGAGAATCACAATCACAAACTAGGGTTTTCGTGAAGAAGAAGAGGAAGAGAAGAGAGAATGTGGGAGAAAATTTTCTGGCGGCTCTTATTTCTCCAGGAAATAATATAAGTGATAACCCTAAAACTGATTACATCAATCCTTTATATAGGCTCTCAATTTTAGTCTAATCCCAAGCCAACTCAATCTCCCCCTAAGCCACATTAGAAAGCACTCAATCCAAGTCCATGACTTACATGCTTTCTTTCCTTGAGTCTAAACCTAGCCCAACAATGACTTAGACCCTTAGGAACATAAATCATGAAGTTCCTAAGCTAGTTAAAGACCAAAAATTTCCATCATTGACTGAATGGAACGCCTGGCACGACGTTGGAGTCGACCCCCGCAAATTAGGGGTCGATCCCAATACTTCAGGAGTCGATCCCTCACAGACAGGGGTCGACCCCTCCTTCACTAGGATCGACCCCTGGGGTTGACCCCTTCCTGAGACGACAGAAAATAGCTCTCTGTCGTCTCCCTGTGACTTCCTGGGGTCGACCCTTCCTTCATTGGGGTCGACCCCACCTGAGACCGACAGAGAAGTGCTCTCTGTCGTCTCCCTGTGACTTCTTGGGGTAGACCCTTTCTTCACTGGGGTCAATCCCAGCTCTTCATGGGTCGACCCCAGCTTTCCATGAGTCGACCCCATCCTTGCAGAAACTGAATTTTGAGCTGATTTTCCTTTGGATGCGTTACACATGAGCCTACAATCTCCACCTTGGTGCTCCAAAGCCTCTGCAAGCTTCTCCTGGTCCATCAATCCCATCAGCGTACACCTAAGGAAGCCATCCCTTGGAAGAGTCTTGGTCAGTGCATCTGCCAGGTTCTCCTTCTATGAACTTTGGCTAGCTCTACTTCACGTTCTTCCACCAACTCCCTAATCCTGTGGTACCTGATGTCAATATGTTTGGTCCTCGCATGATAGACCGAGTTCTGAACCAAACAAAATGCACTCTGGCTATCACAATGCACCCTGACAGCCTCCTGTACAAATCCCATTTTCAATGCCAATCCTTTCAACCATAGAGCTTCCTTGGCAGCTTCTGTGATGCCAATATACTCCGCTTCCGTTGTAGACAATGTTGTGATTGGTTGCAAGCTTGATCTCCATGACACTGGACCTCCATTCAAACAAAACACATAACCTATGGTAGAACGCCGTGTGTCCATGTCTCCTCCGTAATCAGCATCCACAAAACCAATCATCCAGCTCTGGTTCTCCTTGGTCATGTTGGAATTCTTCTCCTTGCTACCTTCCTGTCCATAGTGTTGCCCAAGGAGACAACCCAAGAGGGAGGGTGAATTGGGTTTTAATTAATTATTGCTCAATTAAAAATAAGGTGATTGATTAACTAATTAAATTGCAAGTGAATTAGTTAGATCACTAGATGCAATGAGTGAAGAGAGTGAAAGAGACAAGGTGCAATACAAACACATAAGGATTTATAGTGGTTCGGAGCCAACTCTTGCTCCTACGTCCACTCCCCAAGCCGCACTTGAGAGTTTACTATAATCCCTAGGATTACAGCTGGTTGTTTTACAAGCTCACAACCCAACTTGTTATTTTCACGAGGTCATAGCGAACTCGGTCGGTTTTGATAGGCTCACCGACTAGAACCACCCAATTATTTTTCCGGGTTCACAATCAAACCCAGTTGGTTTTTTCCGGTTCACCAACCACAACCTTATACCATTGGTTTTATCTTTGGCTCATCAACAAACCTTACAACCCTTGATTCAATCCCCTGATTGAATCAAGTATACAAAATAAGAGTTTGAAAGTTCTCAAAGAAAGCTTCTAAAAAGCAAGTGCGAGACAATATAAACAAAGTTGAGTTAGAAGCCCTCAAATAGATTTTAGATGAAAAAGTGGGGGCTTCTCGAATTCTGAGTCTTCTTTTGAATGTGTTGAATGATGGAGGACAGTAGTAGAGCCTTGAATGCGAAGGAAGCACTTTTCGGTTTGAGTTGAATGCACTTCTTCCTTCTTTTTCTTGGGTTTACTCTACGAAAGCTCTTGGTGGTTGAAATGCTTTAATGCTCAGATAGAATAGCTCTCTACTTCTACTACTGTTCACTCTGGCTATTTAAGTGGTTTCTTTTAAAAACTAGCCGTTAGAGAGAGATTTGGAGCCGTTCTGTTCCGTCTGCACATCTTGACAATGTATCCGTTGGGATCAGAGTCGACTCGTGCGATCTGGAGTCGACTCGGCTGTTGCTGGAGTCGACTCGCGCTTTACTGGAGACGACTCACCCACTGTTCAGGATTTGAATTAAAGTGCTTGTCTCGTTCTGGAGTCGACTCGGATCAAAACTGGAGTCGACTCGCCAACATCTGGAGATGACTCGGGCACTTAGGGGTCGGCTCGTTTTCAGGGTTCTAGAAATCCATCTTTCTGTTTTTCTTCCTCGAGTCGACTCGGGTTTTCTTGGAGTCGATTCGGCTGTCTTGAGAGGCGACTCAAGATCTTCGGAAGATGTCTCGTTCTCAGAGGCCGGAAAACCGATTCTCTACCTTTTGAACTGATCTGTCTCGGAGTCGACTCGGGCCTTGTTGGAGTCGACTCGGCTGACTTGGGGGTCGACTCAGAAACACTTGGAGTCGACTCGTTCATAGGGTCTCCGAGATTGGTTCTCTGCCTTTCCGACTGCTTTCCTCTGGAAGTCGAGTTGGACAAACTGGGAGTCGACTCGCCAAGCGTCGGAGTCGACTCGGTAATAGAATCTAAAATCCATCATTCTGTCTTTCTGTCTGTTATCTTTTAGAGTCGACTCGGGACATCGGAAGTCGACTCGGCAAGCATCGGAGTCGACTCTCAACCTTTTGGAGTCGACTCGTTAACAGGGTCTAAAATCCATCATTCTGTCTTTCTGTCTGTTCTCAGTCGGAGTAAACTCGAAGAGTTTCGGAGTCGACTCGAGCTTGTGCCAGAAATGTTAAACCACCCAGAGTCGACTCACAAAGTTCCAGAGTCGACTCGTGATGCAGACTTTGGTTCAAATTGAGTCCAACACTTAGCCAAATTACTTTGAACCAAAGCTCGAGGTACTTAAACAGAAATTCACACATATTTGCCTGAAACACTAGATTGAATTCATTAGTACAACATAGAATATACTCAAATATTTTGAGCTCATCAAAATCAATTAGGGGTTTACTCAATCACTCCACAATCTTTTTCTTTTTGATGATGATAAAATATTGAGTATTTGTAAAGTGAATTGCTCATTCAAGAAGTGATTTATAGTAAAGTTTCGAAATGAATTCAAATGTCTAGTCATTTAGTGTATCCAAAAATTGAAAGGTATGAATCTGTAAACTCTGAAATTAAAGCTCCCCCTTTCATTTGGAATTATATAAGCCTTCAAATCATGCAATCAATTATTTGGCTTATAAGTTTTTAATGAATTTGCTTTCTTAGAATTTCAGATTCTCCCCCTCAACATGTGCATTCAATTTTGTTTGAACTTTGTTCAAGTTTTCTGAATTTTCTTTTAATGTTTTAAGCTTGAGCTTAAGTTCTTAATTATAGAAGAAAAAATCTGACGATTTGTTCTTGAATATGATTCAACTAATGTCCGAATATCTGATGCAAAAATAAAATTGTTCTCCCAAGTGCAGGAGAATCGCACAAGTAGTAAATTCTCGGGAGTCCGAGGTCGAATCCTCAGGGAACGAAATATATATGAGATTATTTAATATAATTTTAGATTAATTAATTCAATAAATTTGTGGATTAAAATTTTGTTTTGATTTTCAGAAATTAAAATCGGAGAACAATATAGCAATAAACAAAGTTCAACAATAAAATAAAGATGGTAGGGATCTGGAATCCCCCTTGACGATATTGCATCCAAGAAATAAACTCTATGGTTCTTGATTAAAAATGAGTGGTAGGATAGATCTAATCATGGTATATGTTTCATGAACATATGAACTCAATTTCTAAGCATTCGTCGTGCTTTCTACGTCTACGACGAATCAAATACTAAAGCAATCCATATATCAATAATCATAATCCATTTAAGAGCTATCTACGAAATAACTATGCATGGATCAAAAACATATCAGTAAATATAATTCATTCAAGGCAAAAGTTTAGAGTTTACTTCAAAGAGCAATACATCAAAGGTTCCTCCATCTCCCTTCCTAAGAAATTAGCCGGCCATAAACATAAAAGGAACTCCCCTGTTCCTCTTCCTTCTTTTTTTTTCTTTTTATTTTCGGAAACAGGGCATCCCCTGTTTCCCTTTCTCTTCTTCTTTTTTTTTTAATTTTTTTTTCAGTAAATATAATTCATTCAAGGCAAAAGTTTAGAGTTTACTTCAAAGAGTAATACATCAAAGGTTCCTCCATCTCCCTCCCTAAGAAATCAGCCACTCATTTTAAAAATGAGTCCCCCTTTCATTCTCCCCTTTTCCTTTCTTTCTTTTCTTTTCGGAAACAGGGGAGACCCTGTTTCCCTTTCTTTTTTTTTCCTTTTGACAGAGGGCCTCCTCTGTTTTCACCGAATGAAGATCCTTTCCTTTCAGCCCAGCGAGAAGCCTTTTATATCCCCCATGAATTCCTCATGCCAGCTGCAAGATACCCCCATACGCGAAATCGTGGGAGCTCGGACGTGGACGGCTAGGAGGCGGACGGATGGGAAGACGCTCGTGAACGGCTGGGAGGCGCGTTGATTGCGGACGCGCTCGGAAGATCGCGATCGCTTGCATCGCGGGCGGTTCGCGTGCTGAGAGATGGGAACACGTGAGAATGGGGCTTCGACGCGGAACCTGCGGCAGAAGCGAACGTTGATTGCGTGGGAGCCGAACCGGAAGATCAAGACGTGGACTCGACTGGGAAGCCTGGATCACACGCGAGATGCTCGTGGGATGATGGGAGCTGATCACATGCGGACGGGGTCTGAGAAGCTGATGTGGCTGGAACTCGGGAGATTGCTATGAACTGGGACTCGGATGCAAGATGGCTTCACAAGCGGAGAAGACGGACTGCTGGCGCTTGGGCTAAGATGCAGAAGAAGCTGGGTCTCACGAGATGCTGGGAAGGCTTCACATATATGGGGTGCTGGATGCTTCGTGGATGCACGAGAGAAACACTTGATCGCAGGTTCCAAGAGTTGGGAGAAAGGCTGATCGCGGCATGATTTGATCACGAATCTTGAGACGCGGATGGGTCTTGAGAGGGCTGATGTGGCTCACGGACACGTCAAGGATGCTGAAGTGCTTATGAACGGCTGAATCTAGGCTCTGCTCTGCAGCAGCTGGGAAGAGATGAATTTATATAATGATAAAAATTATAATAAGTGCTAAGGATAAAATATTTAATCATGTAAATGTTAACACCTATTATTTATCATTATTTTGCTAGCATTAGGCTAAGTTAATTAGTACTTAGATCGCACTTTTGTGCTCTCATCACACCCCCCAACTAGCTTATTGCTAGTCTCTAGCAATTAACGAGCAGATAATAAAATGAGAGTGCAAAAGGTGTTGGTTGATCATTTGATGTTTTATTTGAACTAATTGCATAAAATTAAGATAAGCACTCACTTTCGTAGGAATCACGATTGCACTTAGCACGTGCAACAAGCCGTTAAACCCCTAGGTTACCCTAGTGGACGAGTGTTGTCTCGTGAGGGTTTTCAGGGATGTTACCCACAAACATCATGAATTATATGACATGAGATTCTAATAGAAATATGAAATAAATCTTAAGCTATTACACATGTAATTAATTGATATATTTTCAAGCATGGCAACTGTCAAAGCAAGGAAATATAAAAGTGTAGTGTGCATCAAATCGCATGACTTTCTCAGAGTACTAATACCTCCACCACAACAGGGCACCGCCTGAGTTTTAGGTGCACTACTCAAGTTCAAAAGTATTTTCTACAATTTATTAGAACCTGATCCATCAAATTTTCAGAATATCACATGTTGATAAATTTGTCAAGAATGGTTCGCATGTAAAGAAAGAGCTATCAATCTCAACTAAACAACCCGGGTACACAGAGATCCAATACAATGGAGTCAAACCAGCCATTACCACATGTCACTAGGTTCAGCCTAACCAACTCATTCATGCTTATTTTTATTTCATTTTTTTTTAATTTTTTTTTTTCAATACACAGGACAACTACAGCTATCCAACCCCATTAGGCTCTAGTAAGGTCTATGTAGCGAGCTTTCAGTCAATGACCCCCGATCCAGTTGGCTCAAGACATTAGGTGAAACATCCCTCGGACTTAATTACTCGAACCAGACTACGCCACGAGGCTAGACTTGTCATCATAAGTATTTTTTTTGAATAATAATTATGCAAGAAAAGAAATGATAGACTGAACCATATAAATATTTTTATTATATATGTGACTGCATCGTGACTATAGGTCAACCAAAGTCGGATCAAAAGGCACCTAAGTAATCTAGTCGGGATATTCAACCTCTATCTTTATGTGAAAACCAAATCCTGAACCTTATGGTACGAACAAGGATACTCATACTTCTTTTATGGATAAGGCTAACAAAAATGCAGTTAACAAATATGAACTCCTGAGGCCTTCCTATTGTCATTAAGTACACGTGTGGGGATCTAATAATAGGTCTCTGAACAGTCATAGTATGCATGTGTTCCTTGCCTTAATAGTTGTATACACTCAATATGAAAATATATGTGCATTTGCTCAGAAAAGAAAGTAATAGAATAAATCAAATGCAAAAACAAGTTTTTTTTTTCTTTGATCAAAATATTTCCCTCCCCCCAACTTAAACATTGCATTGTCCTCAATGTAAAAAAAAAAATGCAAGAAAACTATATATGAGAGACAATAGAGAAAATAATAGAGAGAAGAAGAATACCTTGAGCTGTTGATTTTCAGAAAAGAAAACCTACAAAATAAGAAGAAAACTAGAAATAAAAGAAAAAATAATAATTCTAACTAATATACACATACCTTGGCCTTCATGTTCAGTCATAAGAAGGCTCCCCCAAGGAAAAGGAGTCCTCTTCATCTGCAAAATTTTCAAGAAAAGGTTTTAATCTGTGTCCATTAACCTTAAAAATTTTGCCATCCTGTGGATTCTCAATTTCAATTGCCCCGTGTGGAAAAACAGTTTTTACAATGAAAGGACCTGTCCATCTTGATCGTAACTTTCCAGAAAACAGATGTAAGCGAGAGTCATACAAAAGAACTTTTTGTGTAGGTTCAAAAGATTTTCTTAGAATTGAGTTATCATGCCTAATTTTCATTCGTTCTTTACAAAGTCTAGCATCGTCATACGCATCCCGACGAATTTCATTCAATTCACTTAATTGTAATTTTCTAGCGAAACCAGCATCTGACAGCTCAAAGTTTAATTTTCTAATGGCCCAATACGATTTATGCTCTATTTCAACAGGTAGATGACATGCTTTTCCATAGACTAGCCGATACGGGGACATACCAAGAATAGTTTTATAAGCAGTACGGTAAGCCCACAATGCGTCAGAAAGTTTTAAAGACCAGTCTTTGCGTGACGGATTCACCGTTTTCTCTAAAATTCGTTTAATTTTCCGATTGGCTAACTCTACTTGGCCACTAGTCTGCGGGTGATAAGGAGTTGCAATTCTATGAGTGATACCGTACTTTCGCAATAGGATCTCAAAAGGCTTATTACAGAAATGTTTTCCCCCATCACTAATTATAACCTTGGGCATCTCAAATCGTGAAAAAATATTTTCTTTTAGAAATTTCAAAACAGGTTTGTGATCATTAGTTCTACAGGCAACAGCTTCTACCCATTTTGACACATACTCAACACCAACTAAAATATACTCATGGCCAAAAGATGGTGGAAACGGACCCATGAAATCAATACCCCACATGTCAAAAATTTCAATAGCAGTAATGGGCTGAAGAGGCATCATTTGCCTACGAGTTAGACTTCCAACACGCTGACATAGGTCACATGTCCTACAGAACTCGTGGGCATCTTTAAATAGTGTAGGCCAATAAAAACCACATTGTAACACCTTAGCTGCTGTTTTCTTAGATGCAAAGTGTCCTCCGCAAGCACTGGCATGACAAAAAGAGAGTACACTTTGTATCTCATGATCCGGAATGCATCTTCTAAAGATTTGATCATTGCAATACTTGAACAAATAAGGGGCATCATAATAATAACTTCTTACTTCACGTAAGAAATTATTCTTATCATTCGATCCCCAATGATCCGGCATCCGGTTCGTGACAAGAAAGTTTACAATATCAGCAAACCATGGCATAGTAGAAAGTGCAAACAATTGCTCTTCAGGGAACGAGTCCTTGATGGGCAACTGTGGCACCGAATCATTAAAAACTAGCCGTGATAAATGGTCAGCAACTACATTTTCTACTCCCTTTTTATCTTTGATAGTGATGTCAAATTCTTGGAGTAAAAGTATCCATCGTATTAAGCGTGGTTTGGCATCTTTCTTATCTAATAAATATTTTAGCGCTGCATGATCTGTAAAGATAACAATAGGAGCACCAAGGATATAAGAACGAAATTTGTCTAATGCAAATACTACTACAAGCAATTCCTTCTCGGTGGTGGTGTAATTCATTTGAGCATCATTTAAGGTTTTGCTTGCATAGTAGATGACATATGGCTTATTATCCTTGCATTGTCCTAGGACAGCTCCTATCGTATAGTCACTAGCATCGCACATGATCTCAAAAGGTAATGACCAATCAGGTGGTCGCACGATGGGTGCAGTGCTAAGCATAGACTTCAACTTTTCGAATGCCTCTTGGCAGGTTTCGGTCCAATTGAACGGTGTATCAAGGGATAGGAGGTTACATAATGGTCGAGCTATGATACTAAAGTTCTTGATGAACCTCCTATAAAATTCGGCATGACCCAAAAATGATCTAACATCTCTAACCGTCTTGGGTGCAGGTAGCTTGGCGATTAGGTCAATCTTAGCTCTATCAACTTCCATGCCCTTCGATGAAACAATATGTCCTAGGACAATTCCCTTTGGCACCATGAAGTGGCATTTCTCCCAATTCAGTATCAGATTCTTTTTCATGCATCGAGCTAAGACTGCTTGTAAATGTGACAGGCAATCATCAAATGAATCGCCAAAAACAGAGAAATCATCCATAAACACTTCTAAAAATTTCTCGTTCATTTCTTCAAAAATGCTGAGCATACACCTTTGGAATGTTGCAGGTGCATTACACAACCCGAATGGCATCCGACGGAAAGCGAATGTGCCAAAAGGACAAGTGAAGGTAGTCTTCTCTTGATCCTCAGGTGAAATTTCGATTTGGTAGTATCCGAAATAGCCATCGAGAAAACAATAGAATTTGTGTCCTGCAACTCTTTCCAAAACTTGGTCTAGGAAGGGTAGGGAAAAATGATCTTTCCTAGTGACCAAATTCAATTTTTGGTAGTCAACACACATGCGCCAACTCGTCGGAACACGAGTTGGAACTAGTTCACCCTGATCATTTTTGACTACCGTCAGACCTGCTTTCTTGGGCACGACTTGAGTAGGACTCACCCACTTGCTATCGGAAATTGGGTAAATAATACCCACATCAAGCAACTTGAGGACTTCTGCTTTAACCACATCTCTCATCGTAGGGTTCAACCTGCGTTGCATTTGCCTTGTGGTTTTGGCATTATCCTCCAAATATATCCGGTGCGTGCAAATCAAAGGGCTAATTCCCTTCAAGTCGGCAATAGACCACCCTAAAGCTCTTTTATGATTCTTTAGAACACCAAGTAATTTTCTTTCTTGGGCATGATCAAGATCAGATGAGACGATTATAGGGAAAGTGTCCTCGGGTCCAAGAAAGGCATACTTGAGTTCCTTCGGTAAAGGTTTCAACTCGAGCTTAGGTGTTTGTTCATGGGATGGTACTATCTTTGCTTCTCGAGATGGCAACTGTTCAAATTCCTCTATTCTCGGTCTCCACCCATTGACCATCATGACATCCGAATTATCTAAAACAGGTGGGACCACATCATCAGTAGTACCTTCAGAACACCAATCTATCAAACTATTATCGGCTGATTCAGTAAATGCTTCTTTTAACAGATATTCTTCCGCAATGGTTTCAACCCATTCAACCTCTTTACTTTTTTCATGATCACTGGGTTGTTTGCCTATACTAAAGACGTTCAGTTCCAAAGTCATATTGCCAAAAGAAAGCTTCATGACACCATTCCTACAATTGATCAATGCATTAGAAGTTGCAAGGAATGGACGTCCTAAGATGACTGGAATCTGAGATGGTGAATTGAAAGCCGGATGTGTGTCCAGTACGATAAAGTCGACAGGAAAATAGAACTTGTCTACTTGGACCAACACATCTTCGATAATCCCTCTAGGGACCTTCACTGACCGGTCAGCTAATTGTAAGGTCACAGTTGTTGGCTTCAACTCACCCAAACCGAGTTGCTCATATACCGTATATGGTAACAAGTTCACACTCTGTTGCCCAGATAGACAACCCAAGAGGGGGGGTGAATTGGGTTTCAAAATAATTTTGCAATTAAAACGTTGTGGATGACTAATTAATGCTTTACCAAGATGATTAATTAATTGCTATGTGCTGTGAATGAAATGAGAGTAAAAGAAAGAGACAAACAATCACAAACACAAGGCTTTTATAGTGGTTCGGAGCTAATCCTTGCTCCTACGTCCACTCCCCAAGTCTCACTTGGGAATTCACTATAACCCCTTGGATTACAGCCGGTTGTTTCACAAGCTCACAACCAAACTTGTTGTTTTACGAGCTCACAACGAACTCGGTCGGTTTTCCCTAGCTCACCGACTAGAACCACCCTGATTGTTTTTCCGGGATCACAATCGAACCCTTACACGTTGGTTTTACACTCGGCTCACCAACCAACCTCTACACCCTTGATTCAATCCCCCAATTGAACCAAGCAAAGACAAGATGGAAATAATGACAACAAACAGAAAAACAGAGCTTCTCAAAAGCAGATAAATAACAATATAAACTAGAGAGAAGTTAAGAGCCCTCAAACACGTTTGAGTTGGAGTAGAGTAGGGCTTCTTGAACTTCGGGTCTCCTCTTGAATGTCTGGTCGACTTGAATGCAGGAGGAGATCTCTTTCAATGTTTGGGAAGAGGTAGTTGGATGGAGTTATGGCGCTCTTCCCTCTTTTCGTTGAAAAACCACTTGCAGAGAATGAATGCTTGATTACTTTGAATGGAATGGTGCGTCTCTACCTTGCTACAGTCCTCTGTGGCTATTTAAGCCATCCCCCACGGAAACTAGCCGTTAGACACCTTTTTCTGCCCGTTCTGCACACTCTGCATAACCTGACAATATATCCGTTGGGGGTCGGAGTCGACTCGCGCGATCAGGAGTCGACTCGGCTGTAGCGGGAGTCGACTCATGCTTTTCTGGAGTCGACTCGGCAACTGTTCCGGGTTTGAATTAAAGTAGCCTCTTCGACTGGGAGTCGACTCGTCTTGACCCGGAGTCGACTCGCCAACTTCTGGAGCTGACTTGGCATTTTCGGAGTCGGCTCATCTCATGAAATCCATGGAGCTAATTTTCAACTTGGCCCACTCGAGTCGACTCGACAATCCTGGGAGTCGACTCGGCGCTCAGAGCCCGAACTCCCGATCTTTTGTCTTTTGGCTCGTCCAGTCTTGGAGTCGACTCGAACTTCCCCGGAGTCGACTCGGCTCTCAGTTTTCGAAACATAGGCTTCTGCCTTTTTGGTGTAGCGCTGCCTTGGAGTCGACTCGAGCTGTCTGGGAGTCGACTCGGCTCTCAGAGACAGTAAATCGGTCTTCTGTCTTTTTGGGGTCGCGCTGTCTCGGAGTCAACTCGCGCATTGCGGGAGTCGACTCGAATCTCAGAGTCCGAAAACTACTCTCTGACTTTTGCCTTGTGAACCACTGAGAGTCGACTCTCGCTTTCTTTGGAGTCGACCTACCAACCATCGGAGTCGACTCGCGTTCCACAGGAGTCGACTCGAATCTCAAGGTCGAAAATTGCTCTCTGACTTTTCTGTTTGTAACTCCTTGGAGTCGACTCATACTACTCCGAAATCGACTCGGTAAACATCGGAGTCGACTCGCGCACTTCAGGAGTCGACTCGCTGACAGGTTTTGAGTTGATGCTTTCTGCTCGTCTGTCTGTTCTCAGTCGGAGTCGACTCGTAATGATCCGGAGTCGACTCGAGCCCGTGCCAGTGATTCTGATACGCTTGGAGTCGACTCGTAATACTCTGGAGTCGACTCGAGTCTCAGACTTTGGTTCAAACTGACTTCTTAACTTATCCAAAATATTATGAACCAAGTCTAGAAACACTTTAGACAAGATTTTCACTGAAACACTCAATTGAATTCATTAGTAAACAAGAGATATACTCAGATGCTTTGAGCTCATCAAAATCAAATAGGGTTATGATCAATCACTCCACAATCTTCCCCTTTTTGATGATGACAAAACATTGAGTATATGTAAAGTGAATTGCTCAATAAACAAGGAAATAAAATCCATAAATGAATTCAAGTGTCTGGTTATTTGATTTATCCAATCTTGAAAGGTGTGAAACAATAAATTTTGGAGTTAAGGCTCCCCCTTTCATTTGGAATTATATAAGCCTTCATATTATGCAATCAATTGTTTGGCTTATATATATTTAATGATTTAGCTTTCTTAAAAATTCAGATTCTCCCCCTCAACATATGCATTCAACTTTGTTTTGATTCTCTGAATTTCCTTTTAATGCATTGAAGTTTTTGAACTGAAATTTTTTGGTTTTTAGAGGGAAAATCTGACAATTTGTTCTTGAGTTGGATTCAACTAATCTCCGAATATCTCTTGAATAGATTCTGGAGATTACTCCATTAGGAGCCCCAACAGAGAGATAATGAGCCTCGAGGTACCAAATCTACTAAGAACAAATTATATTTGAATTCTCATTATTCCTTTTATGTTGATTCCATTTACATATCTGTTAACTATTTCTCCCCCTTTTGGTCATCATATCAAAAAGGAGGTAAGCAGAACAAACAATCACTTAGAGATCAAAGTGCACACAATTGAAGAGAATATGTCTACTCATTGTATTGATGTGTATGTAAATACATTTGAGAAATAAGTAAAGCAAAAAAAAGGAATACATGTCAAAATAAAGCAAAAAGCAGCTAAGGTCTCCTCGAGGATGTGGCTCCTCCTCTCGAGGATGTGGCTCCTCCTCTCAATCTGTTCTGCTCCATGAGGAGGGTGACCGCATCTGTAACATGCCCGAGCTGAGAGATAATGGACGAAGTAGCCCTGCTATGTGTAGTGGAGAGCTCGGTCACCGACTTCTGAAGTGCGTCCAGCTTGTCGATGAGCACGTTCGACAAGCGCTCGGCCCCCTGAGTAGTGGTGCTCATGTCCTTCCGGATGTCATCGCGCATCTTCCGAGTGATGCCCGTGACCTCACTCATACTGGAGAATTGAGCCTGGATCAGGCTCCGGACGTTGTAAATCTCTTTCCGCACATGGGCCGTCATCTCAGTCACGGCTGTCAAGGAAGGGACCAATGCTGACGAAGGTGCAGGAGTGGGAGCAGGCACTGAACCCCGGAGCTCCCGAAGTAGATCATCTCGCAGATCTCAGACAATCTCCTGCCGCAACTCCCGGAGCTGCTCAGGAGCGATCCGGACCTCCATGACCTGAGGAGCTGAGGAGGAGGGTCCGGCTGAGGTGGTAGGAGCAGAAGTGGAGGGAAAGTCAGGATAATCTAAGTCTGGCTCAGGACTAGGGGAATGTCTGGTGGTATGTGTGGAGGTGGAAGACTTCCTAACCCAGGTCCCCTCTACCTTCCGAAACCCCATCCTGCGTAGGGTCCCCGGACGCATGCGATCTGTCCATCGCAATGCGCGAGAGAGTTCTCCGTCAGGAATGGGAATCTCGGCCTCCCTAAACAAAAGGGTGAACATCATGCCGTAGGGGAGGGTGAGCCTAGGTCTATCTAGTGGCTCACATAGATATCTATAAATAAGTTTTGGGAAGTTGACTGGGGTGTCCTGGAGAATATAGAACATAAGGGCGAGGTCCCTCTCAGAAACAAAGTCGAAGCGCCCAGTCTTCGGGAAGAGGGACCTAGACAGGATGCTCAGGAGGATCCGCACCTCAACTGGAAGTGAGCTAGCAGATACCTCATCCAAGGGGGACTGGGG
The DNA here is from genome assembly GCF_051530095.1 of Phoenix dactylifera. Taxonomy (NCBI): domain Eukaryota; kingdom Viridiplantae; phylum Streptophyta; class Magnoliopsida; order Arecales; family Arecaceae; genus Phoenix; species Phoenix dactylifera. The sequence goes on along the minus strand of NC_143193.1, from coordinate 30,023,388 downwards.
TGGATGCCCTAGAATGGCCGTAAGGGCCTCAGTCCTATCCTCAGGGTGTGCGGGTGCCACCCCAACTTGGGGAAGATGGAGGACCTGAGCAATGATATCCTCCGAAATGAATAATGAGACACCGGCTACCGTGCCCTCTATACCCCCATCGCCCCTGTGGACGATACCGTAGAACTCCCTAACTAGTCCAGGGTATGTGGGGAGATCTAAGGTGAGGAAATACTCTAAGCCCTGGGCCCTAAGTCTCTCTCCTATCGTAAAGCCCTCCCGGGAGAGATAGTCGAAATCGACGTATCTTCCGGTGGATACTGCCTTCCCGGCGCACGGCCTCGAGGGAACCGCCCTCGGCGGGGAACGAGCCGGAGGTTGTGGCCTCGCGGGATCGTTCCGAGCCTTGGAACGTCGCTCGGTGCCGGTTGCGGGTTGGGGCCTCTTCCGGCTTGGGACAACAGTTTTACGAGGCATGGTCGACCTAGAATGGAGTAAAACGCTAATGGACGGTGAAAGGTCGACGGAAAAAGGCTTAGGGACGGCCAGAGACGATCTAGAAGTCGGCTCTAGGGTTTTGAACAGTGGCGGCGGTGAAAATAAGTGTTTTCTAAACGATGGAGTTAGGGTTAAAAAGTCTGATCCCGACTGCGAGTCGACTCCTCTGAGTCGCGAGTCGACTCGACCTCGAGTTGACTCCAAAATAGGCGCGAGTCGACTCTCCTTATGTGCCTGTTAACCTCGAGTCGACTCCCGTCTGTATGCGAGTCGACTCCCCCTCTGCTGCCATCGATCTCGAGTCGACTCCCGCAAATGCGCGAGTCGACTCCCCCTTACGAGCCGACTCTGAAACTTGCTCGAGTCGTCTCGAACTCTGGCACGCACCTAAAAATCATGCTATGTTCGTGCCGAATGAGGGAATATCACTAAATTATGATCTGATTTGATGATCATTGAAACGAAACTCTATATTAATCACAATCTAATCATCAAAATCAAATGAATCTAGTGGAAAATACCACTAGGATGGATCAATCACTCCTAATCCCCTCCTAAGCACACTAAATCTCTCTTCACTTAGGGGTTTTGTAAAAATGTCAGCTAATTGATCATCAGTACAAACGAATTGTAGTGTCACATCACCATTCAGTACATGATCTCTTATGAAGTGATGTCTTATCTCAATATGTTTAGTTCTTGAATGCTGAATTGGATTCTTAGTTAGATTAATGGCACTTGTATTATCACAATTAATGGGTATTTTATCTTGTTTAATGCCATAATCTTCTAATTGTTGTTTGATCCATAAGATTTGAGCACAACAACTCCCGGCTGCAACATATTCAGCTTCAGCAGTAGATAATGCAACCGAGTTTTGTTTCTTGCTAAACCATGAGATTAAGTTTTCTCCTAGAAATTGACAAGACCCGCTGGTACTTTTTCTATCAAGTTTACATCCAGCAAAGTCTGAATCTGTGTATTCTATTAATTTTAGGCTAGATTCTTTAGAATACCATAAACCTATATTCTTAGTTCCTATTAGGTATTTTAAGATTCTCTTAACTGCAATTAGATGTGATTCCTTAGGATTAGACTGATATCTAGCACACATGCAAACACTAAACATGATATCAGGTCTACTTGCAGTAAGATACAATAAAGATCCTATCATACCTCTATATAGTTTCTGATCTACAGATTTACCTGATTCATCTTGGTCTAATTTGCATGATGAGCTCATGGGGGTGCTGATTGACTTGTTCCCCTCCATATCAAACTTTTTAAGCATTTCCTTGATATATTTGGCTTGATTGATGAAGATGCCTCCTTCAGACTGTTTGATTTGAAGCCCGAGGAAGTAGTTCAGCTCTCCCATCATGCTCATCTCAAATTCACTCTGCATCAAATCAGCAAATTCTTCGCAGAGGCGATTGTTAGTAGCACCGAAAATAATATCATCAACGTAAATCTGCACTAATAACATATCTTTGTTTTGCTTTTTCAGAAATAGTGTTGTATCTACATTACCCCTAGAGAACTCATGTTCTAATAGGAATTTGCTAAGTCTTTCATACCATGCTCTAGGTGCTTGTTTCAAACCATAAAGTGCTTTGTTCAATTTATAAACATGATTAGGGTATTGATGATTTTCAAAACCAGGGGGTTGTTCTACATATACCTCCTCATTAATATACCCATTTAAAAATGCACTTTTTACATCCATTTGAAATAGTTTGAAGTCCTTAGAGCATGCATATGCTAATAATAATCTAATAGCCTCAAGTCTAGCTACAGGAGCAAAGGTTTCATCAAAATCTATACCTTCTTCTTGATTATAGCCCTTTGCTACTAGTCTAGCCTTATTCCTTATGACAATTCCATTTTCATCAAGTTTATTTTTATAAATCCATTTGGTACCTATAATTGGATATTCAGAAGGTCTTTCAACTAGATTCCATACTTTGTTTCTAGTAAATTGGTTTAATTCTTCTTGCATTGCATTTATCCAATTTACATCTTTTTCAGCTTCTTCTATGCATTTAGGCTCAAAATGTGAAACGAAAGCTAGATGATTGTTTAAGTTTCTAAGGGATGCTCTAGTCCTAATAGGTTGAGACGGATCATCTAGAATTAATTCCTTAGGATGCCCGTGAGCATACCTCCAAGCTTTAGTTAGCCCATGATCTACTATAGTCTCTTGGCTTGATGATGCATCTTCAATTAATTTTTGACTGTTATCTTGTAATGTCATCTCGTCAATCTTTTCTTCAAGAATTTCCGTATCATCATCAAAATTAACTCTCTTACTAGAAGAGATATCGCTAGAATCATCGAAGACAACATATATGGATTCTTCTATAACTAGGGTTCTTTTATTAAAGACTCTATATGCTTTACTAGTTGTAGAGTACCCTAAGAATATGCCCTCATCAGATTTAGAATCAAATTTTCCTAGATTATCTTTCCCATTATTATGAACAAAACACCTACATCCAAAGATATGAAAATAGTTTACCTTTGGTTTTCTGTTTTTCCAAAGTTCATAAGGTGTTTTCTTTATAATAGGTCTCAATAAAACTCTATTTAATATATGACAAGAAGTATTAATGGCTTCTCCCCAAAAGTACTTAGGGAGGTTACTTTCACATAACATAGTTCTAGCCATTTCCTCTAGAGTTCTGTTTTTCCTCTCCACAACTCCATTTTGTTGTGGTGTCCTAGGTGCAGAAAAATTGTGTGTTATCCCCTTTTTACTACAAAACTCATCAAATAAATGATTTTCGAATTCGGTACCATGGTCACTTCTAATAGCTATTACTGAAGTATCTCTAGCATTGGTTACTTTTTATGAAATTTCTTGAAAACTGAAAAAGCTTGATCCTTATGAGCTAAGAACATGACCCAAGTGTATCTAGAATAATCATCTACAATAACTAGACCATATTTATTTCCACCTAGGCTTGTGGTTCTAGTTGGTCCGAATAGGTCCATGTGTAGTAGTTCTAGAGGTCTAGAGGTTGAGACACAATTTATAGATTTAAAGGGGTTCTTTGATTGTTTGCCAAATTGACATGCTTCACATATTTTATTCTTTTCAAACTTTAATTTTGGCAAACCTATCACCGAATCTCTTTTAACTAGTTTAGATATTGTGTCCATGCTTGCATGACCTAACTTACGGTGCCATAACCAACTAGCATCATTGTCCTTAGTTTCATTAACAACTAAGCATGGGTTGTGTTTGGCAAGATCCTCAAGGTCTACAACATACACATTTCCACGTCTTATTCCTTTAAAAACTAAACTATTGTCATTTGGGTTTGTTACGATGCATAGTGATGGTTTAAACATAACATCATAACCTTTATCACATAATTGACTAATGCTTAATAAATTATGCTTAAGACCGTCAACATATCTAACATTATCAATAAAAGTAGAAGGAGTAATTTGTACTTTACCTATACCAATGATGTGACCTTGGTTGTTGTCTCCAAAAGTCACAGCACCTCCCTTCTTAGCTTCAAGGGTGAAGAATTGATCCTTGTCACCCGTTATGTGTCTTGAACAGCCACTATCCAAGTACCAGCAATTTTTGTTGACCTTGGCTGCAAGACACTCCTACACAAGCAGATCATATAATTTTAGGTACCCAAGTTTTCTTGGGTCCTTCATGGTTAGTCATGTTGGTTCCTTTTGGAACCCATACCCTTTTGATTTTTTTTTTAGTTTTTTCTTTCCTATAGTCACATACATTTGCTTTATGTCCTACAGTTCCACAACAAAAACAGGTTATTTTCTTAATTTTACTTTCTCCTGCTTTAACAAAGAAGTCACTAAGAAGTTTTTGCTTGTTTTTAGGTTTGTATCCTAGACCTGCTCTATTGAATACAGCTCGTTGACTATTAAGTATCATATTTAATTTTTCAGAACTATATATAAATTTTTCAACCAAGGGTTTGTTTTTCTCAAGTTCTTTAGTTAGTGTCTGTTTTTCTGCTTTTAGATCATTTAGTTCTTTTGTAATACTCTCATTTATATGTTTATGGTTTTTGGGTTCTAATGTTTCTTTGTTCAGCCTTTCATTTTCTTTAGTTAAGTTATTATTCTTTTGTATCAAGATTTGGTTGCTTGTTTTAAGTTCTGCATTTTCTTTGGTGATACAATCCTTATCCTTAACTAACTTATCGTATTTATGTAGGTAAGATTGATTAGCTATTTTTAGTTCTTTATTCTTAAGATTTATGGCCTTATATTCAATCATTAATTCATTAAATGCATCATACAATTCATCAAAGGTAAAATTGAGATGCGTGTTGGATGTTACCTCATTTTCATTGGCCATGAAACAGAAATTGGCCTTTTCTTCTTGTTCCTCATCCGATGATGAAGATGATGCGTCGGAGTCCGATAAGGTGGGGACAAGGGCTTCTTCCTCTTGTACTTGCTGCCCTTCTTTAGTAAGGGACACTCAGCTCTGATGTGCCCCGGCTTCTTGCACTCATAACACCCAATCCCCTCATTTTTCCTTTCCTTACCTTTATCCTTGCGATAGAAATTTGAGGGGCCTCTCCTTTGATGATAGGACTTCTTGTGGTTGATGAATTTTCTGAACTTGCGCACAAGAAGAGCCTCATCATCATCTCCCTCATGATCTTCTTCTTCACTGCTGCTACTGCAAGACAAATCTTTGTTAGATGATGTAGATTTGAGAGCTATTACCTTTTTCTTATGGGAGGACTCTTCTTCGCTGTGCTGCTTCATTGTTAGCTCGTGAGTCATTAGGGATCCAAGGAGCTCTTCAAGTGGAAGCTTGTTCAAGTCCTTAGCTTCTTGGATTGCCGTCACCTTGGCTTCCCATGACCTTGGTAGACAGCGAAGAATTTTCCTGACAAGATCACTGTTAGTATAGTTTTTGCCAAGGCTTTTTAGGCCATTGACAATGTCAGTAAACCTAGTGAACATGCTAGTGATTGTCTCATTAGAATCCATCTTAAATAGTTCATACTTATGAACTAATATATTTATTTTGGATTCTTTGACTTGATTCGTGCCCTCATGGGTCACTTCAAGTCTGTCCCAAATCTCTTTTGCAGAATTACAAGTAGAGACTCTATTGAATTCATTCCTATCTAATGCACAGTAAAGCACATTCATTGCTTTAGAATTGAGTTGTGCCTTTCTCATGTCATGTTCATCCCAATCCTTTTCTAGTTTAGGTACAGTGACACCCTCTACATAGATGGATGGGATGTATGGTCCATTTACTACAATGGTCCACATCTCATAGTCTTGGGCTTGGATGAATATTCTCATCCTAGCCTTCCAATATGAGTAGTCGGATCCATTAAAGAATGGGGGTCTTTGGGTGGACTGACCCTCAATGTGGGAAGATCCAAATGGGGTTGTCATTTTGATCTTTTACTCTTAGGGTAGAAGAGTTTAGGCTCTGATACCACTTGTTGCCCAGATAGACAATCCAAGAGGGGGGGTGAATTGGGTTTTAAAATAATTTTGCAATTAAAACATTGTGGATGACTAATTAATGCTTTACCAAGATGATTAATTAATTGCTATGTGCTGTGAATGAAATGAGAGTAAAAGAAAGAGACAAACAATCACAAATACAAGGCTTTTATAGTGGTTCGGAGCTAACCCTTGCTCCTACGTCCACTCCCCAAGTCTCACTTGGGAATTCACTATAACCCCTTGGATTACAGCCGGTTGTTTTACAAGCTCACAACCAAACTTGTTGTTTTACGAGCTCACAACGAACTCGGTCGGTTTTCCCTGGCTCACCGACTAGAACCACCCCGATTGTTTTCCCGGAATCACAATCGAACCCTTACACGTTGGTTTTACACTCGGCTCACCAACCAACCTCTACACCCTTGATTCAATCCCCCGATTGAACCAAGCAAAGACAAGATGGAAATAATGACAACAAACAGAAAAACAGAGCTTCTCAAAAGCAGATAAATAATAATATAAACTAGAGAGAAGTTAAGAGCCCTCAAACACGTTTGAGTTGGAGTAGAGTAGGGCTTCTTGAACTTTGGGTCTCCTCTTGAATGTCTGGTCGACTTGAATGCAGGAGGAGATCTCTTTCAATGTTTGGGAAGAGGTAGTTGGATGGAGTTATGGCGCTCTTCCCTCTTTTCGTTGAAAAACCACTTGCAGAGAATGAATGCTTGATTACTTTGAATAAAATGGTGCGTCTCTACCTTGCTACAGTCCTCTGTGGCTATTTAAGCCATCCCCCATGGAAACTAGCCGTTAGACACCTTTTTCTGCCCGTTCTGCACAATCTGCACAACCTGACAATATGTCCGTTGGGGGTCGGAGTCGACTCGCGCGATCAGGAGTCGACTCGGCTGTAGCGGGAGTCGACTCATGCTTTTCTGGAGTCGACTCGGCAACTGTTCCGGGTTTGAATTAAAGTAGCCTCTTCGACTGGGAGTCGACTCGTCTTGACCCGGAGTCGACTCGCCAACTTCTGGAGCTGACTTGGCATTTTCGGAGTTGGCTCATCTCATGAAATCCATGGAGCTAATTTTCAACTTGGCCCACTCGAGTCGACTCGACAATCCTGGGAGTCGACTCGGCGCTCAGAGCCCGAACTCCCGATCTTCTGTCTTTTGGCTCGTCCAGTCTTGGAGTCGACTCGAACTTCTCCGGAGTCGACTCGGCTCTCAGTTTCCGAAACATAGGCTTCTGCCTTTTTGGTGTAGCGCTGCCTTGGAGTCGACTCGAGCTGTCTGGGAGTCGACTAGCTCTCAGAGACAGTAAATCGGTCTTCTGTCTTTTTGGGGTCGCGCTGTCTCGGAGTCGACTCGCGCATTGCGGGAGTCGACTCGAATCTCAGAGTCCGAAAACTGCTCTCTGACTTTTGCCTTGTGAACCACTGAGAGTCGACTCTCGCTTTCTTTGGAGTCGACCTACCAACCATCGGAGTCGACTCGTGTTCCACAGGAGTCGACTCGAATCTCAGGGTCGAAAATCGCTCCCTGACTTTTCTATCTGTAACTCCTTGGAGTCGACTCATACTACTCCGGAGTCGACTCGGTAAACATCGGAGTCGACTCGCGCACTTCAGGAGTTGACTCGCTGACAGGTTTTGAGTTGATGCTTTCTGCTCGTCTGTCTGTTCTCAGTCAGAGTCGACTCGTAATGATCCGGAGTCGACTCGAGCCCGTGCCAGTGATTCTGATACGCTTGGAGTCGACTTGTAATACTCTGGAGTCGACTCGAGTCTTAGACTTTGGTTCAAACTGACTTCTTAACTTATCCAAAATATTATGAACCAAGTCTAGAAACACTTTAGACAAGATTTTCACTGAAACACTCAATTGAATTCATTAGTAAACAAGAGATATACTCAGATGCTTTGAGCTCATCAAAATCAAATAGGGTTATGATCAATCACTCCACACACTCGCTCCTAAATCTAGCAATGCTCGCTCAATCCTAAAATTGCCAATGATGCACGAGATAGTTGGGCAACCTGGATCCTTATATTTAGGAAGAATGTTATGTTGTAAAATTGCACTCACATTTTCAGCCAGAAATGCCTTCTTCTTGACATTTAAACGACGCTTGACAGTGCACAAATCTTTTAAAAATTTTACATAGGAAGGCACTTGTTTGATTGCATCAAGAAGAGGTACATTGATTTTTACTTGCTTAAAAAGCTCAAGAATTTCGGAGTTTGGTTCAAGCTTTTGCAAGGGCTTTAATCTTTGTGGAAATGGTGCAGGAAAAGGATATTCAATTTTTTCAGTAGATGTTGGTGCTTCAGTTTCTTCATTATCCTTTTCTTTTGTCTTGGGATGGTCAGAATCAGGTATGACTTGTGTTTGTTTTGGGACTGGTCGGTCAATAACCTTTCCACTTCGCAAAGTTATTATACTCTTCGCTTGTTCTTTATGCAAAGTTGATGATGATGCATTGCTACCGCCATAGACTTGAGGATTAGGTTGTGGTTGAGCTGGTAGCTTACCTTTCTCTTGAGCACTTAAAGCAGTGGTCAACGTTGTCAGTTGATTTCTTAATTCATCATTGATTTTAGCTTGGCCTTGCATGAAAGATTGCAAAGTTTCTTCGAGACTAGATTTTTGAGGGGGTGCGTGTGCATAATGAGATTGCGGAGGTGGAGGAGTTGGGTTATATACTTGTTGAGGTTGGTCATTCCTCCACCTGAAATTTGGATGGTTCTTTCATCCAGGGTTGTAAGTACCCGAAAAAGGATTATTGAAAGATTTTTGATAGGTATTCATAACATTGGCCTGATCGTGCAAGACTTCCTTGAATGCGGGTATTGTAGGGCAATCAGTGATGAGATGGCCAGGCATCTCGCAAATCCTACAAGACTCGCTGTTATGTTCTACGGTCTTGACGGGTTCAATCCTTCTAAGTTCAATTTTCTCTACCTTCCTAGTAAGGGCTGCCATTTTAGCCTGAATATCATCCTGAGTACTAAGGTTGTAAAGGCCCCCGTGTGGAATGCTAGTAGGCTTAGGCAAAGGTTTATTCACTCTATCCCCTGTATCCCATAATTGTGCAGTCTCTGCGAGAGAGTCTAAATAGTCCCATGCCTCATCGGGTTGCTTTTCCAGAAACAGACCATTGCACATAGTCTCTATAAATTGTTTCAACTGTGGAGACAATCCTTCGTAAAAGAAACTAATGGTTCTCCATGTTTCAAACCCATGATGAGGACAAGAGAGAAGCAAATCTTTAAATCTCTCCCAGCATTCATAAAATGTTTCATGGTCTTTTTGTTGGAAGTTACTAATGTGTCGTTTTAAAAAGTTAGTCCTTTGTGCGGGAAAGAATTTTTTCAAGAATTCTCTTTGCATATCATGCCATGTTCCTAGCGAACTAGGTCTCAAGGAGTTCAGCCATGTTTTGGCTTTATCCTTTAAGGAAAAAAGAAACAAGGTCAATTTAAGGACATCTTCCGATACATTTGGCACTCTAAATGTGATGCTAATTTCCTCAAAATCCTTAAGGTGAAGATAAGGGTTCTCGGATTCCATCCCATGATACTTGGGCAGCAATTGAATTACTCCTGGTTTGATTTCAAAGTATCCTACATTTTCAGGAATAATCATGCATGAAGGTTGACTAGTCCTAGTGGGATGTAAGTATTGTCGAAATGTCATAACTGGGGGTCTACCTTTATCTCCATGGTGACTTCCTACATCATCAGGAAAATTTGCCATCTCACAAGGTGTGAGATACTGCGAAGGAATTTCAAGGATGTGTCCTAAGGAATGATCTAAAGTTGTACGACTTAATCGACCGGTGTCGTCCCTATTCCAACCTAGCATACAAAATTTAATTAAATTTTTTTTTTAAAAAAAATAAATATAAATGTAAGTACCAACTAAAGATACCCTAAAACTACACCCTAAAACAAAAATCTATTCACAATCAAACATGCAACTAAACATTACACCTCAATTTCTAATGTTTTTTCTAAATTTTTAGATAGCTCCTAACTGGTTTGAAGAGGGCACCTAAGCCTCCAATCCGGTCTAATGAACCGAGTTGACCAGGTAAGCTCCCAGGTAAGTGGAGGGGTCACGATGCGTTCGCAAAGGTCCCACTTAAAACCCACTTGCCTCGAACAGATGAACTGTCTCCCTTATAGGGACAAAGCTTGCCTAGACATCAACTAAGCCACAGAGCGAAATTGGTGCAACTTTCGGTGGTTTTCGTCCTATTGAGCTCGAATGTCCTTAGGGGCCAACGTCTAGTTGATTTTAATTAAGCTTAGGATATTTATGCAATGGGGTGATTTTTGGGCTAAGGACGAGTGATGAAATCCCGACCTTATCTTTTTAAATAGGTTCAGCCCTTAGAATATTTTATGCTGATGCCTTATACTATATGCAACAATCAAGAGATTTTTTTTTTAATATTTTCTGACATGACATTAAATTTCATTGAATAGGTGATCAAGCAAATTATTTATTTTTTTTAAATTTTATGAATTGAAGTTTGAAATTTGAATTCTGAAATTTAAAATTTGAAATTTTAGGTTTTTCTTTTTTTTTTTTAAATTTTCAATTAGCAACAAGGGTTAATGAGATATGTTAACAATAAAATTCTGATTCAAAACAATTAAATGCAGAAAATTCAAAACAGACAGCAGCAAGTTTTCGTATTAATCTGATAGTTTTAAAAGTTTCAGAATGTCAATCAGACCGTTCCGATGAAAGAAACACAGGTCCTTCAGCTGACGACCAAATTTGAGTTCAATCCGACGGTTAATTACTTTGATATCAGAGTTTGATGCAGACTGTGCAGGGAATAAAAAACAGCAATAAAATTTTTTTTTTCAAAAGAAAAATACTAACAAATCAACTAAAAATTAACTCTAAAATTATACTAATAAATCAGCCGCTCCCCGGCAACGGCGCCAAAAACTTGATGCAAAAACAAAATTGTTCTCCCAAGTGCAGGAGAATCGCACAAGTAGTAAATTCTCGGGAGTCCGAGGTCGAATCCTCAGGGAACGAAATATATATGAGATTATTTAATATAATTTTAGATTAATTAATTCAATAAATTTGTGGATTAAAATTGTATTTTGATTTTCAGAAATTAAAATCGGAGAACAATATAGCAATAAACAAAGTTCAATAAAATAAAGATGGTAGGGATCTGGAATCCCCCTTGACGATATTGCATCCAAGAAATAAACTCTATGGTTCTTGATTAAAAATGAGTGGTAGGATAGATCTAATCATGGTATATGTTTCATGAACATATGAACTCAATTTCTAAGCATTCGTCGTGCTTTCTACGTCTACGACGAATCAAATACTAAAGCAATCCATATATCAATAATCATAATCCATTAAAGAGCTATCTACGAAATAACTATGCATGGATCAAAAACATATAAGTAAATATAATTCATTCAAGGCAAAAGTTTAGAGTTTACTTCAAAGAGCAATACATCAAAGGTTCCTCCATCTCCCTTCCTAAGAAATTAGCCGGCCATAAACATAAAAGGAACTCCCCTGTTCCTCTTCCTTCTTTTTTTTTTCTTTTTATTTTCGGAAACAGGGCATCCCCTGTTTCCCTTTCTCTTCTTTTTTTTTTTAATTTTTTTTCCAGTAAATATAATTCATTCAAGGCAAAAGTTTAGAGTTTACTTCAAAGAGTAATACATCAAAGGTTCCTCCATCTCCCTCCCTAAGAAATCAGCCACTCATTTTAAAAATGAGTCCCCCTTTCATTCTCCCCTTTTTCTTTCTTTCTTTTCTTTTCGAAAACAGGGGAGACCCTGTTTCCCTTTCTTTTTTTTTTCTTTTGACAGAGGGCCTCCTCTGTTTTCACCGAATGAAGATCCTTTCCTTTCAGCCCAGCGAGAAGCCTTTTATATCCCCCATGAATTCCTCATGCCAGCTGCAAGATACCCCCATACGCGAAATCGTGGGAGCTCGGACGTGGACGGCTAGGAGGCGGACGGATGGGAAGACGCTCGTGAACGGCTGGGAGGCGCGTTGATTGCGGACGCGCTCGGAAGATCGCGATCACTTGCATCGCGGGCGGTTTGCGTGCTGAGAGCTGGGAACACGTGAGAATGGGGCTTCGACGCGGAACCTGCGGCAGAAGCGAACGTTGATTGCGTGGGAGCCGAACCGGAAGATCAAGACGTGGACTCGACTGGGAAGCTCTGGATCACACGCGAGATGCTCGTGGGATGATGGGAGCTGATCACATGCGGACGGGGTCTGAGAAGCTGATGTGGCTGGAACTCGGGAGATTGCTATGAACTGGGACTCGGATGCAAGATGGCTTCACAAGCGGAGAAGACGGACTGCTGGCGCTTGGGCTAAGATGCAGAAGAAGCTGGTTCTCACGAGATGCTGGGAAGGCTTCACAGATACGGGGTGCTGGATGCTTCGTGGATGCACGAGAGAAACACTTGATCGCAGGTTCCAAGAGTTGGGAGAAAGGCTGATCGCGGCATGATTTGATCACGAATCTTGAGACGCGGACGGGTCTTGCGAGGGCTGATGTGGCTCACGGACACGTCAAGGATGCTGAAGTGCTTATGAACGGCTGAATCTAGGCTCTGCTCTACAGCTGGGAAGAGATGAATTTATATAATGATAAAAATTATAATAAGTGCTAAGGATAAAATATTTAATCATGTAAATGTTAACACCTATTATTTATCATTATTTTGCTAGCATTAGGCTAAGTTAATTGGTACTTAGATCGCACTTTTGTGCTCTCATCAATATTCCTTGAATAGATTCTGGAGATTACTTCTTGAGGAGCCCCAACAGAGAGATAATGAGCCTCGAGGTATCGAATCCACTGTGAACAAATCATATTTTGCTTAAAGGTTTTCTTGTTTAGTGATTCCCTTTATTTATAATGTATCATTTGTTCTTCCCCTTTTTGTCATCATAGCAAAAAGGTGGAATATCAATCAAGCACTGTAGACAATGCTCATAACACAATACTCGTAATACAGAAAGCACAATGTACACAAGTTTTTAGAAAAAGACTTCAATTCATTGTAAGTATTACAAAATTTGAGTACAATGATTGAAAGTCCAAAAGGACTTTAAATGATAATAAAACAAAATACAAGTCTAAGGACGTCTGGAAGAAGAAGATGAAGCTCCCAGATTTATTCGGTGACACTACAAAACCAAACTAACTGCTTCAGAAAGATTCTTCAGTTGCGCAATTATTTCTGAAGTAGTCCTAGCTTGAGTCCGAGTCAGTTGGGTTACGCTTTCGTTGATTGTATCAAGCTTATCTATCAGTACATTTGCAATCCTTTTTGCTCCTTGATTTAGCCTTGGCAGCTCGGATCTTATAGAATCTTGCATTTGCTTCGTGTCTTCCTTAATAGCTGTGAGGCTCAAGTACTGACCCTGAACTAGACTCCTCAGACTGGACAGCTCCTCCTTTACCTTAGCTACCATGACAGACACTGCTATTGTGGAGGGAGTCAACTCAGTGGAAGGTGTACTGGAGGTACCTCCGAGTTCCCTCACAATATCATCCCTCAATTCTCGGAGCTGCTCAGGACTAATTCTGACCTCTAGAGGCTGCTGAGGCAGTGGCACTATGGATGAAGGTCCAGCAGAGGACGAGGGGCCGACAGTGGATGAAGGGCCAGCAGCAGATGGAAAGGTAGAGGGATCTGTAGAGATATCTGGCTCATGTTCAGAAGTAGGGGAGTGAGGAACAGTGGGGTTAGATGGTGTGGATGAAGAAGTTTTCCTAACCCAGACACCCTCCACCTTGTGAAACCCCATTCTGTGGAGAGTCTCCTCACCCATATGGTCTGTGTATCGAAGTGAGCGAGAGGGTTCCCCCTCAGGGATAGGAACCTCTAATTTTCTAAAGATCAAAGTGAAGAGCATACCGTAGGGGAGACTCAATCCAGGCTTATCTAGGGGCTCACTAATATAACTGTAAATAAATTTTGGGAAGTTGAGAGGAATTCCATGTAGGATATTGAACATTAAGGCTAAGTCTTTTTCGGAAATAAAATCAAATCTACCGATTTTGGAAAAGAGGGTGCGGGAGATAATACTAAGTAGGAGGCGTATTTTAGCGGAGAGCTGATTTGCAAAAATCTCCTCAATGGGCGATTGGGGTACTCTCCCTAGGACCGATTTGGATGCGTGATCCTTGGCTTGATGCAGGAGGGCTGAATCACCGGCTGCTGGGATTTCCTTCACGGATGTAGGGGATACGCTGGGAGGAGCCAATCGGAGGATCGATGGGAATACGGAAGAGGAAGAGACGGAACGCCATTTCTATGATTCGGCAGCTGGTGGCTGGGCGGAAGATGATCGCGGAGGAGATTGGTCTTCCACTCGGTCGCTGGCTGGAATGGGCTGATCGGAGGACGTGAATCTCGGCTGCTGGGCGGTTGGAACGGCTCGTTGATTGCAGCCGGCTGGGATCGCAGAGGAGTGGTCGCTGGCTGCATCGACTGATGGCGGAACACCTGGGGATGACGACGATGCCGCAGCTACCTGGATGCGGAAGACATGCAGCTGATGCGGCTAGAACGGGCGGCGGATCTGGTCGCGGGATCGACGGGAGGAAGGTGGACGACCGTGATGCACTGTGGGAGGAAGAAGATAAACAATGGATTATATTATATATATATATTTTTGTAACACTGTTCATATGAACAGTATTTTTCACGGAACACTGTTCATATGAACAGTGATTCCAGTAATTTTTCCCGAAATTACTGTGGATATTTAATTATTTTTTTTAGTTTTAAAATTATAAATTTTATACGAAGGTAGGTACGGAATTGGTTGGGAATTGGCTTTGGATTTGAGGTGGGTCATGATCGTTGATTTGCTTGAACTTGTTCTCGAGCCCAATGTTATTTAAATTTAATTCTTGCTAAACTGCTTCAGACCAAACTTGACTAGATAAAATAAACAAGACTGTGACTTAATAAAAAGGGTTACTCAAACCTTTTTCCCATACAAAAATAATTAATTATAACTTTCAATCTAATCATGACCAAAATCTATTTAATTATACCCTTAGTTTGATTACAATTCCATCAGGTTACCGAACCGGGTCAACACAATCTCCTCCTTATATGTTTTCCTATAGTTTTTATGAAAGATCGCAACCAAGAGAGAGACAAGTTCAGAGTCTGGTTTAAGAAAAGAAGTATTTACTTCTTACCATAATTTAAATTTATTTCAATGATTATTCAATTTCATAGTAAAATATGTATTTATCAGTTTAAGAACATTGAAAAGTGCTATGGAAAGATAACTAAATTATAAATTATTCAGCACTTATCACTAATCCAATTAGGGTTTAACCAAATCATGAATCAATTGGGTTCAATCTATACTAGTCCTAATCCAATTAGAACTTGAATGAACCATGACTCAATTGAACTCTTCAATCCTAACCCAATTAGGAGTCATGTTGATTCATGAGATTAATAATTAATTAGGACTTAAGAAACCCTAATCCAATTAGGACTTATTTAATTTTAGTCTTAATCCAATTAGGACTCTAATTTGAATCCGAAGTCCTAATCCGATTAGGACTCTAGGAATCCTACTCCAAGTAGGAATCCAAATTTAATTCAAAACTCCTAATCTAATTAGGATTGTAGGAATCCTACTCCAAGTAGGAATTCCAGTCCTACTCCAAATAAAATTTTCAGTCCTAATCCAATTAGGACTCTAGGAATCCTACTTGAAATAGGATTTGTGTTTAAGTCCAATTAATTAATTCCATTGTTCCTTCTTCAACTGATTATCAATCGAATTGATTACTTGTGATTTCTAATCATGATTCAACCATCGAATCGGTTAATGCCTCTAGTGTGTGTGACCCCATAGGTTCTATTCTGACTGGTAGTGAGTTATATTGTGATCTCTATCATAATATTATTGAAAACTCCTTTCAATGGGTTGGAACGATTCCAACTCTACTCATTAGGGTTTATCGATCATCGAGATAATCCCTGTGAGTCCCACCATCCACCAGTGACACCTAGCAGCATGTAGTGGCTATCCAGTAGAATAGAATGATGAATCTCTAGGTGTAGTTATCGTGTGATACAGTCATTCTATTGTGGATCCCTACAGGACGGAGGTCATGGACAACTCGTCAAACCCCATCGCCTGTCATATGTCAAGATTTATTCGACTTAAGTTCGAGAGTGGAAAACTCTTTCTCCACTGTGCATACTGCCCCGGCCGAGGTCTTACGAACTCAGTCTTATAAATCACATAGGATCTCTCCTTATCTACTAAGGTCGATAGATTTCATATAGGTGCATACCCTACTCCTACAGTGAACCTATTGCAGCCAATCTACACTGCATGGACTCGTATGTCTAGAGACTATGTATACGTGCAGTCAAACTACAATAACCTCACTGTGAGTAGCCGAAGCACCGCAGGTCAAAGGACCAGTTATACTACTGCAATATCAAGCAAGTCACTGACGAGTGGATAGACATCCAAGTGACTTCTTGTCTTGGTCACGCTCAGTACCCTTGTTCTAAACAAGCACCTGCACTATTACTTTAGTATCGCCACACCGTGGATTCGAGTCTCGTCCATCCGTAAGGAAAGCAATGCAATGTGTGCACAGATCTCATCGGATCGATCACCGTCCTCGTGATGATTCATTGATCAGGAGCATTTAGAATTTAATCATCAATGATGCATGACTCAAATTCTTAACTCTTAAGAATATGCATCATCATCTTATTAATTCTTGGACGATTTATAGACACATAAACAATATGAATGAAAAAGATGCCTTTTATTTATTCAATAATAAATAGTCAAGTACAAAATTATGTTCTAGAATTAATAATGTGTCAGCCAGATTGGCTTCTAGGGCATACATCTAACAATCTCCCACTTGCACTAAACCCAATTAGTCATATATCTAAGTCCCATCTTCTCAAGGTGGGCTTCAGTCTTTTGTTGACTCAGTTGTTTAGTGAATGGATCTGCCACGTTGTTCGTGGAGTATACTCTCTGCACCTCAACATACTTCTTCTCAACATAGTCGCATATGAGGTGGAAACGCCGCTCTATATGCTTGGACTTCTGATGAGACCTTGGCTCCTTAGCAAGAGCTATGGCGCCATTATTATCGCAATAGAGTGTTATGGCATCCGATGTCATCACGTCCAACTCTGCAATGAATTTTTTGAACCAAAAGCCTTCTTTAGCAGCTTTAGAGGCGGTGATGTATTCAGCTTTCATAGTAGAATCAGCAATGATCGGTTGTTTAGAACTTTTCCAATTCACCGTACCACCATTGCACAAGAACACATATCCAGATGTAGACTTTCTATCATCGACATCAGTCATGAAGTTTGAATCTGTGTACCCTTCTACTTTTAACTCTGATGTTCCTCCAAAGACCAAGAATAAATCTTTAGTTCTTCTTAAGTACTTAAGAATATTCTTCACAGTTGTCCAGTGCTCTTCACCTAGATTCGACTGATTTTTGCTAGTGACACTCACAGCATGGGCTATATCAGGTCGTGTACACAGCATGGCATACATGAGGCTCCCTATTGCCGATGCATAAGGGATCTTGCTCATGCATTGAATCTCTTCAGATGTGTTGGGGCACATCTTCTTGGAGAGATGAATTCCATGCCTTAGGGGTAAGAGACCCCTTTTAGAGTTTTCCATGTTGAATCTTTTCAGCACTTCCTCTATGTACATCTTCTGTGATAGGCCAAGCATCCTTTTAGATATATCTCTATAGACCTTTATCCCCAAAATATAGGATGCTTTCCCAAGATCTTTCATGGAGAACTCTTTTGACAACCAAACCTTGACCGAGGTTAGTATAGGAATATCATTCCCTATCAGGAGGATGTCGTCTACGTACAGTACGAGGAATACGATAGCACTCCCATTAACCTTCTTATAGACACACGGTTCCTCTTCGTTCTTGATGAAATCAAACGTTTTGATTGCATTATCGAAATGAGTATTCCAACTCCAAGTTGCTTGCTTTAGTCCATAATGGACCTTTGCAGCTTGCAGGCCTTGTGATCTCTATCACTGGAAGTGAAACCCAAAGGCTTCTCCATGTAGATATCTTCATCAAGATATCCATTCAGGAAAGCTGTTTTCACATCCATCTGCCAAATTTCATAATCATGAAATGCTGCAATGGCAAGCAATGTTCGGATGGATTTCAGCATGGCTATAGGTGAAAAGGTTTCCTGATAGTCAATGCCTTTGCGCTGACTATACCCTTTCGCCACTAGCCTTGCTTTATAGGTCTCTATCTTTCCATCTGAACCTATCTTCCTTTTGTAGATCCACTTGCATCCAATGGGTACAATACCTTTTGGTGGATCCACTAAGGTCCAGACTTGGTTGGAATGCATGGAGTCTAACTCTGACTTCATAGCTTCCAACCATTTCTCGGAATCGATATCTGATATCGCCTCATTGTAGGTTTTGGGATCCTCTATGTGTTCCCTATCTCCCATGAGGAACATTTTCTTAGTATCCTCTCCAAGCATACCTAAGTATCTATCAGGAGGATGGAAGACCCTACTAGATCTGCGAGGTGGAACGTGTACTGGCTCTGTATGAATGGGTTCTATAGGATCCATGACTCGTTGCTTTTCAGAGACTTTCTCTTCAAGCTCAATTTTTCTTCCACTACCTCTATTAAGGATAAACTGTTTTTCCAAGAAGATGGCATGTCGGCTCACAAATACATTGTGATCCTCTGAGACGTAAAAATTATATCCTAATGACTCTTTAAGATATCCTATAAAACGAGCACTTATGGTCCTAGCCTCTAGCTTGTCCGCCTGTAGTCGTTTGGCGTGGGCCGGACATCCCCAAATCTTGAGATGACCAAGACTTGGTTTCTTACCATGCCATATCTCATACGGTGTGGTAGGAACGGATTTAGAGAAAACTCTATTCAGTAGATATACTGCGGTTAGTGAGGCTTCTCTCCAAAGAAACATAGGTAAACTCATCATGGACCGGACCATATCCAATAGAGTCCGATTTCTCCTCTCTGACACCTTGTTGAGTTGAGGTATACCCGGAGGAGTCCATTGTGAGACTATGCCATTCTCCTTGAGATAGTCCCGAAATTCTCCACTAAGATATTCTCCTCTTCGATTTGATCGAAGAGCCTTAAGGAGTTTTCCAGTTTGTTTTTCTACTTCATTTCTGAACTCTTTGAACTTTTCAAAAGATTCAGATTTGTGTCTCATAAGATACACATACCCGTACCGTGAATAATCATCGGTAAAGATAATGAAGTACGAATAACGTCCCCTAGCTTGCACATCGAATGGGCCACATACATCTGTATGTACCAGGGTAAGTATTTCAGTGGTCCTCTCCCCATGTCCTACAAAGGGCAATCTAGCCATTTTTTCTTGAAGACAAGACTCGCAAACTGGATATGACTCGAAAGTCAATGAGCCGAGAAGTCCATCTTTATCCATTTTGTTCATTCCGTCCTCTCCAATATGGCCAAGCCTGAGGTGCCACAAATACATCCATATGCAAATGATAGAGACTGTCAATCATAAAACCACGTGCGACTATTTTATTTTTGAAATAAATAGAACAGCAGTCTTTGTCAAATGTAAAAACATGACCTTTCTGTGCTAGACATGAAATAGAAATCAAATTTCTTCTAGCGACAGGTACATAATAACAGTCTCTAAGTAATAAACTAAAATCAGACGGTAGTCGCAGAGAATAGGTGCCCACAGCCACAGCAGCAACTTTTACCCCGTTGCCAACCCGAAGGGTTACCGCACCTTCCACCAGCCTTCTACTTTTCTTTAGACCCTGCATAGTAGTGCACAAGTGAGCACTAGAACCAGAATCTATAACCCAACTAGAAGTAGAAGAAACCGTTAGATTAGTTTCAATTACGAGCAAGTCTATACCTTTTGAAGGTGTGTCACCTTTCTTGTTCTTCAGGCTCTCGAGGTATGAAGGATAGTTTCTCTTCCAGTGGCCGTCGACATTGCAGTGGAAAACATTTTTCTTTGTCATTAGCCTTTTTTTTGAACTTCCTTCTTTGGCTTCTTGTCTTTCTTCTGCTTCTTAGCAGGCTTCTTTTTCTTCCAAGTAGACTTTCTCTTGAAACTAGAAGTCAACTCAGCAGCAAGGATATTGCCCCTTGAACCTTTCAAGGTTCCCTCAGCAGTTACCAACATATTTATCAGTTCAGTCTTAGTGCATTCAATCTTATTCATGTGGTAGTTTACTATAAACTGACTAAATAAATCAGGAAGGGATTGAAGGATCAGATCTACTTGCAATTCCTTGTGCATGTTCATACCGAGCTTCTCAAGCTCCTCCAGATCCTTGATCATAGTCAAACCATGATCATGGACAGACTACCTCCGCGCATCTTTGCTTTGAAAAGTCTCTTGGACACTTCAAAACGAGCTGTGCGACTCTGCTCACCATACAACTCTTGCAGGTGTGCAGGTGTACCAGTATGTTCCTAGCAGTCTTCAATTTCTCATGCTGGCATTGGAGTTCATTAGACATGGATGCCATGATGTAGCACTTGACTCTAATATCATCGTCTGTCCACTTTTCATACGTCGCACGCTGATCAGTGGTCGAACGTGTTGGTAATGTGGGGATATCATTGTCGAGCACATAGCCTATTTTCTCGCAACTCAGAACAATTTTGAGATTTCTAAGCCAGTCTCTGTAATTGGTACCGGTCAATCGGTTGGTCTCAAGAATACGGGTCAAAGGATTTGAGGCTGACATTATGATCTACAGAGAGTAAAGATTCTAGTTAGACTTTTGTACTTGATCCTAATCTGTTCTAGGATCTTTTAGAACAAATGTACCTTCCACTATTTTTCTCGAATTCTTCACACTCCTCTGGTAGGAAAATAGAAATCCTACACAACTAGAATTTCTAGTGGGTACTGCGGTCCCACCAATTTACATGCCACCTCACCTAACAGTTATTGGTGACACATAAATAGATGAGTGTACAACTCTTGTACAATGCTTCCAAGCATGTTGCAGTGTTACTTGGTCTCTAAGTCACGAAGACCTCACCTAATAGTTATTGGTCCCATTCCTTAGTTAAGTCAGACCCACCGTATAACCGTAGAAATAAAGTTGTCATTGGGTCCTCACCTAACAGTTACTGGTGCCCAACCCCATCTTTATCCCTACAACATCACATGTCTATAGAGAGGTCCAGCCCTCCGATGCAACTTGCCCACTGTGTCCAGCCGAGACAAGTCAACATCAGAAAGACCTTAGCAGCTCTACTACGGTGGAAGACCTATGGACTTAATATCGGTTAATCAGGTCTTAGTGTTTGCAACTTGAGCTCTTCATAAGAGGTAATCGAACAATTGGCCAGATAAGCAGGTGGGAGGCTCCCCTTACTCAGAGAGTAAGGTCCTAATTAAGTAACCACCTTTTATGCTTTCTTAGACACCAATTAGATCAATTAATCTAATACGACTCGCTCATGTTGGTTCACTCTCGACTTGATTGAGGAGGTTTTAGTTTAGGTTTCATTGGGATTGGTCTAATAGTTTGCATCATATGTAAACCTATCTACCCCGCTCACATTCGCATCACATGCAAATAGCACATCACAGGCAGTTATAATTACAGCAATAAATAAAAGCAGAATTTTAAATAGGTGATGATCATGGACTCTAATTAGGTCATATTACAAGCACATGCACGTTAATCGATCAACTGGTCTTCAACTCTTGAATTGGTCCCGAGCCCTCTTGATTCGATCCCTGATCAACTCTTGACCCAATCGTCATCAACCGCTCACATTCGCCGTTCATCTCATGTACTGTCTTTGACTTGATCGTTGACGTAGATCACATCAAAGAAATACAACCAGATATATAATAATAAATTACATCCCTTTTAGGAGGCACGCAGGCCTCTCAAAATATCATATAAGATGCATGCAAGCATCTGAAAAATTACATGACATTGCAGATCATATTGCAGGTCTTTACAATTGATACCAAAAGGGTTTGAATCCAATGATCATCACCACATGCAACAATTATAATTTTCAGATCTGAAATCTAATTGATTATCTTATGACATGGGTTGCTGATCATGCTAAATATGATTCTAAACTTTATAATCTCATTAACAATGCAATTAGAATCATCAATTCATCACATAAAAATCAGAATGCAAAAATCAGCAATCCTGAAAAATTCTGCATGCAGAAAATTTCAGCACACATAACCTTTTAAATTTCAGATCTAACATGCCTGTTTATAATTAATTCTAATCTTAATCTACGAATCCTAAGCTCTGATACCACTGTTGGGAACCCGCCCATGCCGCAGAAAATTTAAAAAAATTTCAGATGCAGCGGAAGAGAAATAAGCGGGATCAATCGTTCATCCTATGAACGTTGTTCAATAACCGTTCGTAGATAGATTAGAATTCAAAACTTTTAAACTAATTATGAAGATTAGATCTCACCTTGTGCGGGTAGATGATCACCGCAAACTGAAGTTCGTGGTTTAGGATGAAGGTTCGCTTGAAGTCGTACACATGTCCGGCCTCTACGGGTATCCACACGAAACAGAAACCGATCCAAGCTTCTTTGTCTCCCCGGGGTGCTAGCTCCCTTGCAGAGACAACTTTGATGGCTGATCACCTCCCTTTCAATCAACCCTTGAATGCTAGAGGGAGGAGGAAGAAGATGAAGGGATCAAGGGAGAAGATCCAAAAAGCTAGATGCAGCCTTTGCTTTCCCTTGCGTTGGATCCCAAACGGAGGGGGAAGAAGGAGGCCGCCAAGAGGTTTTTCTTGCTTCCTTGCTTGCGGCTGAAGACCAAGGAGAAAGAGGAGGAGGCCACGACTGAAAACAAGAGGGCTTGAATGCCCTAGGGTGCCGCCCCATACCTCTTTATAAAGGAAGTGGAGCTCCTAACTTTTAGGAGCTCCTTGATCATATTCCAAGAGGGGCGCCGGCCCCTCTTGTTTGCCGCACCAAGAAAGAAAAGGAGGAGGGGCGTGAGCCCCTCCTTCTTGTGTTGCCCTAGCCCCTATTTGGTTTAGTCCTAATCCAATTAGGGTTTAACCAAATTATGAATCAATTGGGTTCAATCTATACTAGTCCTAATCCAATTAGAACTTGAATGAACCATGACTCAATTGAACTTTTCAATCCTAACCCAATTAGGAGTCATGTTGATTCATGAGATTAATAATTAATTAGGACTTAAGAAATCCTAATCCAATTAGGACTTATTTAATTTTAGTCTTAATCCAATTAGGACTCTAATTTGAATCCGAAGTCCTAATCCGATTAAGACTCTAGGAATCCTACTACAAGTAGGAATCCAAATTTAATTCAAAACTCCTAATCTAATTAGGATTGTAGGAATCCTACTCCAAGTAGGAATCCCAGTCCTACTCCAAATTGGATTCCCAGTCCTAATCCAATTAGGACTCTAAGAATTCTACTTGAAGTAGGATTTGTGTTTAAGTCCAATTAATTAATTCCATTGTTCCTTCTTCAACTGATTATCAATCGAATTGATTACTTGTGATTCCTAATCACGATTCAACCATCGGATCGGTTAATGCCTCTAGTGTGTGTGACCCCATAGGTTCTATCTGACTGCTAGTGAGATTTATTGTGATCTCTATCACAATATCATTGAAAACTCCTTTCAATGGGTCGGAACGATTCCAACTCTACTCATTAGGGTTTATCGATCATCGAGATAATCCCTGTGAGTCCCACCATCCACCAGTGACACCTAGCAGCATATAGTGGCTACCCAGCAGAATAGAATGATGAACCTCTAGGTGCAGTTATCGTGTGATACAGTCCTTCTATCGTGGATCCCTACAGGGCGGAGGTCATGGACAACTCGTCAAACCCCATCGCATGTCATATGTCAAGATTTATTCGACTTATGTTCGAGAGTGGAAAACTCTTTCTCCACTGTGCATACTGCCCCGGCCGAGGTCTTACGAACTCAGTCTTATAAATCACATAGGATCTCTCCTTATCTACCAAGATCGATAGATTCCATATAGGTGCATACCCTACTCCTACAGTGAACCTATTGCAGCCAATCTACACTGCATGGACCCGTATGTCTAGAGACCATGTATATGTGCAGTCAAACTACAATAACCTCAGTGTGAGTAGCCGAAGCACCGCAGGTCAAAGGACCAGTCACACTACTGCAACATCAAGCAAGTCACTGACGAGTGGATAGACATCCAAGTGACTTCTTGTCTTGGTCACGCTCAGTACCCTTGTTCTTAACAAGCACCTGCACTATTACTTCAGTGTCGCCATACTGTGGACTCGAGTCTCGTCCATCCATAAGGAAAGCAATGTGTGCACTGATCTCATCGGATCAATCACCATCCTCGTGATGATCCATTGATCATGAGCATTCAGAATTTAATCATCAATGATGCATGGCTCAAATTCTTAACTCTTAAGAATATGCATCATCATCTTATTAATTCTTGGACGATTCATAGATACATAAACAATATGAAGGAAAAAGATGCCTTTTATTTATTCAATAATAAATAGTCAAGTACAAAATTATGTCCTAGAATTAACAATGTGTTAGCCAGATTGGCTTCTAGGGCATACATCTAACACTAAAGTATTCTAAACCTTGGGCCCTAAGATGATGCCCTAATGTGAACCCTTCACGGGAGAGGAAGTCAAAATCTATTTTCCTCTCGGTAGAGACGACCCTCCCGGCGCACGAACGCGAGGGAGTCGGCCTAGGCGGAGAGAAAACCGAAGGTGGTGACCTCACGGGTTCATTCCGCACCTTGGACCGTCTCTCGGCGCCGCCCGCTGCAAGGGGTCTCTTCCGGCTAGGTACAACAACTTTCCTAGGTATTTTGACCTACCCTAGAACAGAGAGGCGTGAAAAAGGGGGAAAAACCGAAGGAGAAAGGGAGAGAGAGGGCGGAGACGATCGGGGGAGACAACTCGAGGGTTTTGGAATAGTGGCAGCCGAAAAGAATGATTTGGAAAAAATTATTTTGTTTAGGATTAAAAGTCGGATTCCCGACCTCGAGTTGACTCGAGTAAGTTCGCGAGTCGACTCGACAACGAGTCGACTCTCAGAATCATCCGAGTCGACTCTTAGAAATATCCGACTCTAGCTCTGGCACACATCAAAATCTAAGTTAGAAACATGCCAAAAGAGAGAGAGGTAGTAATCTTTAGATCTTAAAGAATGCTTTGATGATCATAAACGTGGAATACTATAACAAACATAACTTAATGATCAAGATCTATGAATGAGAGACAAGAATCAAAGAAATGGATCCATTAATCCTAAACCTCTTCTAAGAACACAAAATCGATCTTCACTTAATGGTTTTGTGAAGATATCAGTAAGTTGATCATCAGTACAAACAAATTCAAACATCACATCACCATTTAACACATGATCTCTTATGAAGTGGTGTTTTATTTCAATATGTTTAGTTCTTGAGTGCTGAATTGGATTTTTAGTTAAATTTATGGCACTTGTATTTTCACAATTTATGGAAATCTTATCTTGTTTAATGCCATAATCTTCAAGTTGTTGCTTGATCCATAAAATTTGAGCACAACAACTTTCGGCAGTAACATATTCGGCTTCTGCCTTAGATAGTGCAACCGAGTTTTGTTTCTTACTAAACCATGAGATTAAGTTTTCTCCTAAAAATTGATATGACCCACTGGTGCTTTTTCTATCATGTTTACAACCAGCAAAGTCAGAATCAGTGTATCCTATTAAGTCTATGCTTGATTCTTTAGAGTACCATAACCCTATGTTTTTTGTTCCTATTAGATACTTAAAGATTCTTTTAACTGCAATTAGGTGTGATTCCTTAGGATTAGATTGATATCTAGCACACATGCATATACTAAACATGATATCAGGTCTACTTGCTGTAAGATATAATAATGATCCGATCATACCTCTATACAGTTTTTGATCTACTGACTTACCTGATTCATCTTTGTCTAGTTTGCATGATAAGCTTATGTAAGTGCCAATTGACTTGTTTCCATCCATATCAAATTTCTTTAGCATTTTCTTGATGTACTTAGCTTGATTGATGAAAATTTCTTTCTTAGATTGTTTGATTTGAAGTCTGAGGAAGTAGTTCAATCTTCCATCATGCTCATCTCAAATTCACTCTGCATTAATTCAGCAAATTCTTCGCAAAGACGATTGTTAGTAGCACCGAAAATAATATCATCTATATAAATCTGCACTACTAACATATCTTTGTTCTTCTTTTTCAAAAATAAGGTTGTATTAACATTTCCTCTAGAAAATTCATGGTCTAATAGAAATTTGCTAAGTCTTTCATACCATGCTCTAGGGGCTTATTTTAGACCATAAAGTGCTTTATTTAATTTATAAACATGGTTGGGGTATTGATGATTTTCAAAACTAGGAGGTTGTTCTGCATAAACCTCCTCATTAATATACCCATTCAAGAAAGCACTTTTTACATCCATTTGAAATAATTTGAAATATTTAAAACATGCAAATGCTAGTAACAATCTAATTGCCTCAAGTCTAGCCACAGGAGCAAAGGTCTCATCAAAATCTATACCTTCTTCTTGATTATAGCCTTTTGCTACTAGTCTAGCTTTGTTCCTAACCACAACTCCATTTTCATCAAGTTTATTTTTGTACACCCATTTAGTTGCAATTATTGAGTATTCAGAAGGTCTTTCTATTAAGTTTCATACTTCTTTTTTTGTAAATTAGTTTAGTTCCTCTTGCATAGCATTTATCCAATTTGCATCATTTTCAGCTTCTTCAATGTTTTTGGATTCTAAATGTGAAACAAATGCTAGATGATTATTCAAGTTTCTAAAAGAGGCTCTAGTTCTAACAGATTGAGATGGATCATCTAAGATTAACTCTTTAGGGTGACCGTGAGCATACCTCCAAGCTTTTGTAAGTCCATGTTCAGCAATTACCTCTTGGCTTATTAAAGTCTCTTCAATTTGCTTCGGTTCATCCTTTTGTAAAGTCATGTCATCCATCTTTTCCTCAAGTATCCCTGTATCATCATCAAACGCTACTCTCTTGCTAGAAGAGGCATCACTAGTTTCATAAAAAACAACATGAATAGATTCTTCAATAACAAGAGTTCTTTTGTCGAAGACTCTATATGCCCTACTTGATGTAGAGTATCCCAAAAAGATACCTTCATCAGATTTGGAATCAAATTTTTCTAAGTTGTCTTTGCCATTATTATGAATAAAACACCTACAACCAAAAACATGAAAATAGTTTACTTTGGGCTTTCTATCTCTCCAAAGTTCATAAGGTGTTTTCTTTATAATAGGTCTCAATAAAATTCTATTTAGTATATAACATGATGTATTAATAGCTTCACCCCAAAAATGCTTTGGAAGATCACTTCCACATAGCATGGTCCTAGCTATTTCCTCTAGGGTTCTATTCTTTCTTTCAACCACTCCATTTTGTTGTGGAGTCCTAGGTGCAGAAAAATTATGAGTTATCCCCTTTTTACTACAAAATTTTTCAAATAGATGATTTTCAAATTCCGTTCCATGATCACTCCTAATAGCTATAACTGAAGCATTTCTTGCATTAGTCACTTCCTTATAGAATTTCTTAAATACTGAAAATATTTCATCTTTATGAGCTAAAAACATGATCCATGTGTATCTAGAAAAATCATCTACAATAACAAGACCATACTTATTTTCACCAAGGCTTGTGGTCCTAGTTGGTCCAAAAAGATCCATGTGAAGTATCACTAGCTACTAAGCAGCGGCTATTTTTGGCATGATCTTCAAGATCTACTACATAAACATTGCCACGTCTTAGTCCTTTGAACACTAAGCTATTGTCCATTGAGTTGGTTATGATGCATAAAGATGGCTTAAACAGAACATCAAAACCTCTATCACATAATTGACTAACGCTAAGTAAGTTATACTTAAGACCATCTACAAACCAAACATTATCAACAAAGGTTGAAGGTGTGATTTGTATTTTACCGATACCAATGATGTGACCTTGGTTATTGTCTCCAAAAGTCACCGCACCTCCCTTTTTAGACTCTAGGATGAAGAATTGCTCCTTGTCATCCGTCATGTGTCTTAAGTAGCCACTATGCAAGTACCAACAGTATTTATTGAGCTTGGCTGCAAAACACTCCTACACAAAGAAATCATGTAATCTTAGGTACCCAAGTTTTCTTGGGTCCTTCAAGGTTAGTTATGTTGGTTCCTTTTGGAACCCAAATCTTTTTAATCTTTCTTTTAGCTTTTGTTTTTCTATGGTCACATATATTAGCTTTATGTCCTACTTTACCACAACAAAAATAGGTTACATCTTTAGCTTTACTTTCACCAGCTTTTACAAAGAAGTTTTTAAGAAATTTTTGCTTGTTCTTAGGATTATACCCTAAACTGGCTCTATTAAACACAGCTCTTTGACTATTAAGAATCATTTCTAGTTTTTCAGAACTATAGGTAAACTTCTCAACAATAGATTTATATTTTTCAAGTTCTTTTGTTAAGTTCAGTTTTTCTGTTTTTAGTAAGTTTAATTCTTTTGTAAAGTTATTTTTTAGAGTTTGATTACTGTTTTTAAGTTCTGAAATTTTCTTAGTTAGTCTTTCTTTATCTTTAATTAAGGTACCAGTTTTTTGAGTTTTAAGTTCTAAGTTTTCTTTGACGATAGAGTCCTTATCCTTAATCAATTTATTATTTTTATGAATGTATGATTGATTAGTTAGCTTCAATTATTTGTTTTTAAGGTTTATTGACCTATATTCATCCATTAGTTCATTAAAGGCATCATACAATTCTTCAAAGGTAAAATCTAAATATGTTTCAGATATTACCTCATTTTCGTTTGCCATAAAGCAGAAATTGATCTTTTTCTCTTGTTCCTCTTCCGATGATGATGATAATTTATCGGAGTCAGTCCAGATGGTGACAAGAGCTTTCTTCTTATACTTGTTGCCCTTCTTCAGTAAGGAACAGTCGGCTCTGAAATGATCCGGCTTCTTGCATTCATAGCATCCGGTTCCCTTACTTTTCCTTTTCTTACCTTTATCTTTGTTGAAGGAACTCGAGGGAACTCTCTTCTTATGGAAGGGCTTCTTCCGATTGATGAATCTTCTGAATTTTCGCACAAGAAGAGCCTCTTCTTCATCTTCCTCATTGTCTTCTTCTTCACTGCTGCTACTGCAAGAAAGATCCTTGTTAGAAGAAGTAGACTTGAGGGCAATTCCCTTTTTCTTATGGGAGGATTCTTCTTCGCTGTGTTGTTTCATTGTGAGCTCATGCATCATTAGAGATCCAAGAAGCTCCTCGAGTGGCAGCTTGTTCAAGTCTTTTGCTTCTTGGATTGCCATGACCTTGGCTTTCCATGACCTTGGTAAAGAGTGAAGAATTTTCCTGACAAGATCACTGTTAGTATAACTTTTGCCAAGGCTTTTTAAGCCGTTGACAATATCAGTAAATCTTGTGAACATGTAAGAAATGGTTTCATTAGACTCCATTTTAAATAGTTCATATTTATGAACTAGCATGTTAATTTTAGATTCTTTGACTTGATTTGTGCCCTCGTGGGTCACTTCAAGTCTATCCCATATCTCTTTTACAGAATTACAAGTAGAGATTCTATTAAATTCATTAGGATCCAAGGCACAATAAAGAACATTCATTGCTTTGGCATTTAGTTGTGCCTTCCTTCTATCATTATCATCCCAATCTTTTTCAAGCTTGGGTATAGCAATGTTATCAACATAGATAAAAGGAATATATGGTCCATTAATTATGATGCTTCAAACATCATAATCTTGAGCTTGGATAAATATCCTCATTCTAACCTTCCAATAGGTATAGTTAGCTTCATTGAACAATGAAGGCCTATTGGTGGATTGTCCCTCACTAAGGGAAGATCCAAAAGGGGTTGTCATCTTAATTTTTTACTCTTTTTAAGGATTGGAACACCAATCGATATGAGAGCACCTACTCTGATACCACTTGTTGCCCAAGGAGACAACCCAAGAGGGGGTGAATTGGGTTTTAATTAATTATTGCTCAATTAAAAATAAGGTGAGTGATTAACTAATTAAATTGCAAGTGAATTGTTAGATCACTAGATGCAATGAGTGAAAAGAGTGAAAGAGACAAGGTGCAATACAAACACAAAAGAATTTATAGTGGTTCGGAGCCAACTCTTGCTCCTACATCCACTCCCCAAGCCGCACTTGGGAGTTCACTATAATTCCTAGGATTACAGCTGGTTGTTTTACAAGCTCACAATCCAACTTGTTGTTTTCACGAGGTCACAACGAACTCGGTCGGTTTTGACAGGCTCATCGACTAGAACCACCCAATTGTTTTTCCGAGTTCACAATCAAACCTAGTTGGTTTTTTCGGTTCACCAACCACAACCTTACACCGTTGTTTTTATCTTTGGCTCACCAACAAACCTTATAACCCTTGATTCAATTCCCTGATTGAATCAAGTATACAAAATAAGAGTTTGAAAGTTCTCAAAGAAAGCTTCTAAAAAGCAAGTGTGAGACAATATAAACAAAGTTGAGTTAGAAGCCCTCAAATAGATTTTAGATGAAGAAGTGGGGGCTTCTCGATTTTTGAGTCTCCTTTTGAATGTGCTGAATGATAGAGGACAGTAGTAGAGCCTTGAATGCGAAGGAAGCACTTTTCGGTTTGAGTTGAATGCACTTCTTCCTTCGTTTTTTTGGATTTACTCTACGAAAGCTCTTGGTGGTTGAAATGCTTTAATGCTCAGATAGAATAGCTCTTTACTTGTACTACTGTTCACTCTGGCTATTTAAGTGGTTCCTTTTGAAAACTAGCCGTTAGAGAGAGATTTGGAGCCGCTCTGTCCCGTCTGCACATCTTGACAATGTATCCGTTGGGATCGGAGTCGACTTGTGCGATCTGGAGTCGACTCGGCTGTTGCTGGAGTCAACTCGCGCTTTATTGGAGACGACTCACCCACTGTTCAGGATTTGAATTAAAGTGCTTGTCTCATCCTAGAGTCGACTCGGACCAAAACTGGAGTCGACTCGCCAACATCTGGAGATGACTCGGGCACTTAGGGGTCGGCTCGTTCTCAGGGTTCCAGAAATCTATCTTTCTGTTTTTCTTCCTCGAGTCGACTCGAGTTTTCTTGGAGTTGACTCGGCTGTCTTGAGAGGTGACTCGAGATCTTCGGAAGACGTCTCGTTCTCAGAGACCGGAAAACCGATTCTCTGTCTTTTGAACTGATCTGCCTTGGAGTCGACTCGGGCCTTGTTGGAGTCGACTTGGCTGACTTGGGGGTCGACTCTGGAACACTTGGAGTCGACTCGTTCACAGGGTCTCTGAGATTGGTTCTCTGTCTTTCAGGCTGCTTTCCTCTGGGAGTCGACTCGGACAAACTGGGAGTCGACTCGCCAAGCGTCGGAGTCGACTCGATAATAGGGTCTAAAATTCATCGTTCTGTCTTTCTGTCTATTACCCTTTGGAGTCGACTCGGGACCATCGGGAGTCGACTCGTTAACAGGGTCTAAAATCCATCGTTCTATCTTTCTGTCTGTTCTCAGTCGGAGTCGACTCGAAGAGTTCCGGAGTCGACTCGAGCTTGTGCCAGAAACGTTAAACCATCCGGAGTCGACTCGCAAAGTTCCAGAGTCGACTCATGATGCAGACTTTGGTTCAAATTGAGTCCAACACTTAGCCAAATTACTTTGAACCAAAGCTCGAGGCACTTAAACAGAAATTCACACATATTTACCTGAAACACTAGATTGAATTCATTAGTACAACATAGAATATACTCAAATGCTTTGAGCTCATCAAAATCAATTAGGGATTTACTCAATCACTCCACACATAGCAAATACCAACTCCAACTGTGCCCACCAAGTATCTAAAAACACCTTTCAGTGCTCTCCAATGCTCCTTGCCAGGGTTAGCCATGAACCTGCTGACTTGGCTAACTGCATATGCAAGATCTGGTCTACAACAAACCATGGCATACATCAAACTCCCAACTCCTGAAGCATATGGAATGCTCTTCATCTCCTCAGCTTCCACCTCAGTTTGTGGTGACATTGTCTTCGAAAGACTGACAGGACCGGATATTGGTAATGCCGCCGGTTTCGCTCCATCCATGCCGTATCTCCTCAATACCTTTCTGATGTAACCTCCCTAAGATAAATGCAGCACCTTCTTGGTTCTATCTCCAAGAATCTCCATGCCTAGAATCTTCGTGGCTGGACCCAAATCCTTCATCTCAAATTTTCGAGATAAGGCTACCTTTAAGTCTTCCACAATTTCTCTACTCTTGCAAGCAATCAGCATGTCATCTACATACAAGAGTAGATATAATCTAGACTCATCCTCAAGAGTCTTCACATAGACACAAGGGTCATACTCACATCTGGTCATGCCAATGCTCCTCACATATGGATCGAACCGCAAGTACCATTACCTTGATGATTGCTTCAACCCATAGAGTGATCTCTGCAGCAAACATACCTTTCCTTCTGACCCTGGCTCACCAAACCCTTTTGGCTGCTCCATATAAATCTTTTCCTCCAAATTCCCATAGAGGAAGGCTGTTTAACATCCATTTGCTCCAACTCCAAATCTTGGATGGCAACAATGCTCAACAGCATCCGAATAGAAGTATGTCGAACAACTGGGGAGAATACTTCATTATAATCAATTTCCTCTTTCTGGGAGTATTCCTTAGCCACTAACCTGGCCTTGTATCTGATGCCTTCTCTATCTGAAAGTCCTTCCTTGCATTGGAACATCCACTTGCATCCAATGGGCTTCTTTCCACTTGGCAACTGCACCAACCGCCAAGTCTGATATTTCTGGAGAGACTGCATCTCCTCTGCCATAGCTTGGATCCACCTATCGCTATCCTAGCGTGCCAATGCCTCCTCATAGGTCTCCGAGTCTCCATTCACAGCAACCAATGCATAAGACATGATTTCGCCAAAACCATACCTCTCTGGCTGCCTCACAATCCGCTTAGGCTTGTGCAGTGCGACTCCGATGCTTCTGCTGGGATCTTGTTCCTTCCTTTGCACATCTTATCTCCGAGTTAACATCTCGCTCATCCTCACATGTGGAGGCACCTCTGACTGGGGCTCCACCTGAATTTCATGTCCTTCTGGTGCACTTGCAAAAGGTAAAACTGAATAAGAAGTTAACTGTCCAACCCTATCTGGTTGGTTCTCCACCCGCTCTTCTTTCACCCTTTGCATCTTTAGGACTGAATTCTCATCAAAGACCACATCCCTACTGATAGTAGTCTTCTTCTCCAAGGGATCCCACAGCCAATAACCCTTGACTCCACGCGGATATCCTATGAACACCATCTCTCGTGACTTGGCATCCAACTTGCTCCGCTCACTGGGATCAATGTGCACAAATGTCGTACACCCAAATACTCTAAGATGGCCAACCTCCACCTTCTTTCCAGACCATAGCTCCTCTGGAATTCTCCCATCTAGCTTTGTATGAGGAGATCGATTCACCATGTAGCAGGCTGTGTCTACTGTGTCCACCCAAAACACCTTGGAAAGCCTTGCCTGCAATCTCATACATCTAGCTTTCTCCATGAGAGTCCTGTTCATCCTTTCGGCCACCCCATTTTGTTGAGGAGTCTTCCTCACTGAAAATTGCCTCTTGATCCCACAATCTTCGTAAAATTTCAGAAACTCCTTACTTGTGAATTCGCCACCATTGTCGGATCGCACACACTTCACGCAGCATTCCTTCTCTTTCTCTACCTCTGCCCTCCAGGCTTTGAACTTAGAGAAGACCTCTGATTTTTTCCTCAAAAAGTACACCCAAACTCTTCTTGAAAAGTCATCAATAAGGGTTAGAAAATATCTTGCTCCATTCCTGGCTATGACCGGGGCCGGTCCCTAAACATCCGTGTGCACTAGCTCTAGGGGACCACCGTTGCGTGTAGTACTGGTAGAAAACTTCACCCTGTGTTGCTTTCCTAACTGGCAAGGCTCACACATCTCTGGAACTCCTCCATCCAGATCTGATATCAGTCCATCTTTGCTCAGCATCTTCATACCACGATCTCCCATGTGGCCCAAGCGGTAATGCCACAAATGATATGCTTCCTGCTGGCTCTGTGCCACTGCTGCTGTTTCAGATCCCCCACACACCACGGACCCTTCCATCCTGTACAAATTATTCTCCAACCTCCTCACCTTCATCACAACTATGGCTCTTGTGGATATATTCAAAATACCACTCCTGGAACGGCAACTAAAGCTGCAACCGTTCTTCTCCAAGTAGCCAAGTGACACTAGATTCTTTTTCAGATTCGGGACATGCTTTATATTGGTAAGAGTCCGCACCATCCCATCAAATATCCTCACCTTGATGGTCCCAATGCCGGCCACCTTGCAAGGATGATCATCTCCTAATGTCACACTCCCCTCATCGATTTTGGTGTATGTAGCAAACCAAGACCGATTTGGTGTATAGTGATGAGAGCAGGCTGAATCCAATGTCCAGATATCCGTGTTGTTCCTGTGATCATCCAAAACTACCAAAAGGTCATCCTCCACCTTGAGATCAGTCACGGCACTGACTGAATCCTTGCCATTTTTCTCTCCCTGAAGCTTCTTCCAAAGCGGACAATTCCGCTTCAAGTGTCCTGCTTCATTGCACTTGTAGCATCTGAACTCTTTCTTGCTTTTCTTGGACTTTGACGTCCCCTTTGCTTGCTCCGTTCCTTCCCTCTCCCAGGCCTCTCTCCGATAGTAAGACCTTCCTGAGGAACTCCATCCTTTGTCAATCTTTCTCTTTGCTTATTGGACCTTAGCACAAAAAGTATGTCTTCATAATTTAGCGTCTCCTTCCTATACAGCAAAGTAGTAACCAAAGGATCATAAGAACCTGGCAGCGAGCAAAGCAAGAGTAGAGATCTATCCCCCTCTTCCATCTTCACCCTAAGGGTCTGCAAGTCATTGCAAACCTGGTCAAACCTCTGAATATGAAGAACAATATTGTTGCCCAGTAGATACAACCCAAGAGGGGGGGTGAATTGGGTCTTTTAAAACTTTTATGCTACTTCTAAAACTTTTTGATTAACTATGCTAAGTTGTATAGATGCACAGTGAAAGTTAAACTTAGCAAGGGTTTGATGTATAGACTTCGACTTGATTAAATATGCTTGCAACTAAAGGATGTGCGGATAAGAATTAAGCAAGCAATTTATCTAAGTAAGTAAGTGTGTTAGTTAGACAATAACTAGAGGCATTACAAACACAAAGGACATATAGTGGTTCGGTGCACCCCAGCACCTACATCCACTCCCCAAGACCTCTTGGGAATTTCACTATAATCCTACCGATTACAGCCGGTTGTTTTACAAGCTCACAACCCAACTTGTTGTTTTACGAGCGCACAATGAACTCGGTCGGTTTTCCCAGGCTCACCGACTAGAACCTCCCCGATTGTTTTTCCGGGATCACAATCAAACCCTTACACGTTGGTTTTACCCTCGGCTCACCAACAAACCTTAACACCGTTGGTTTTTCTTTGGCTCACCAACAAACCTTAACACCGTTGGTTTTTCTTTGGCTCACCAACAAACCTTAACCCCTTGATTCAATCCCTTGATTGAATCAAGTTACAAGATATTAAAACAAAGTATAAAACAAAACAAAGCTTCTTAAACAAGCAAATATGACAATATAAACAAATAGAGTAAAGAGAAGCCCTCAAACGAGTTTTGAAGATGGAGGAGCTCGGCTTCTTCTTTACTTGATCCTCCTCTGATTTGGCATGAAGTAGAGGATCCCCGAGGCAGCACACGGATGGAGAGGAAGCTTTCGGATTCACTTGGATGCTCTTCTTCTCTCTATTTCGTTTTGGATGGCCCTTTTGTGCTTATGGGAGATTTCCTTTGTAATCTCTTTGAGATCTCTTTCCTAGATGATCTCTCCCACTTCCATGAGTTCTCCCCTAGCTCTCTTCTTGTTTTTATAGCTTTAGATGGCGTGGAAACAAGAATATAGCCGTTAGAGACAAGAAAAAGAGCCGTTGGACACAGTCTGCATTTCCTGACAATGTTACCGTTGGGATCGGAGTCGACTCGCGCGATCAGGAGTCGGCTCGCCTGTTGCGGGAGTCGGCTCGTGTTTTACCGGAGACGACTCGGCCACTGTTCCAAATTTGAATTAATGTGCTTGCCTCGACTGGGAGTCGACTCGTCTTAACCTGGAGTCGACTCGCCAACTTCTGGAGCTGACTTGGCAATTTCGGAGTCGGCTCATCCACTGAAGTCCGTGGATCCAATTTTGAATTTTGTCCTCTCGAGTCGACTCGACTGTCCTGGGAGTCGACTCGAATCTCAGAGCCCGAACTCCCGATCCTCTGTCTTTTGGCTCGTCCAGTCTTGGAGTCGACTCGAACTTCCTTGGAGTCGACTCGGCTCTCAGTTTCTGAAAATTAGTCTTCTGTGTCTTTGGTGAAGTGCTGCCTTGGAGTCGACTCGAGCTGTCTGGGAGTCGACTCGAATCTCAGAGTCAGCAAATTAGTCTTCTGTCTTCTTTGGGGTCGCGGTGTCTCGGAGTCGACTCGTGCAATGCGGGAGTCGACTCGAATCTCAGAGTCCAGAAACTGCCCTCTGATTTTTTCTTTATGTACCGCTGAGAGTCGACTCTTGCTTTCTTTGGAGTCGACCTGCCAACCATCGGAGTCGACTCGCGTTCCACTGGAGTCGACTCGAATTTCAGACCCGAAAACTGCTCTCTGACTTTTCTGCCTGTGACTCCTAGGAGTCGACTCATACTTCCCCGGAGTCGACTCGGTAAACATTGGAGTCGACTCGAATTCCTCAGGAGTCGACTCGAAGACTATTCTTTTGAATTTTTCCTTTGATTTTACTCCTCCAATTTGAATCCTTTGAACTTTAAGCTTGGGCCAATAAATTGTAGCTTTCTTCCAACTTGAGAGCTTTGGAGGCCTTCTTGTGTTCTCCCAACTTGCTATGTTCCTTGCAAAATAAATATCTTTCTCCTTGCAACATAAACATTAGTATCTATACTTCAAGGTTTTGTGATCATCAAAATCAATCTATGAATCAATCTTTGGGTCATCAATCTCCCCCTTTTTGATGATGACAAAACTTGGAGTATATGCAATATAAAAGATATTGTTTTCTAGAAGTAATACATAGCTAAGTTGCATGAAGTAGAAAACATATATATTTAAAAAACATACTTCATGATAATGCTTTAGATTTAATCAGCTTAACACAATCAACATATTTCAATTTAAGCTGATTTGTATTCAATTCAAAGCATAAAGGCATTATGAGCATATACTTAGATATTTCTCCCCCTTTTTGACAACATCAAAAAGATAGTGAAACATTAAGCACAAAGATCAGAATGCTCATATATTTCTTTTCCTTATTGTACTCTGATTTGCAAGTCAAATTATTGCAAGGATATGAATCATATAACTCAAGGCAATAATATTAGAATCAGATTAATGAGCATAGATCAGAGCCAATTAAGATAATTTCAGAGCAGAACACATCGAATGTGATACCACAGATAGTTTTCTAAGCAAGTGTAGGCGGAATCTTTCTTAAGTTAATTCAAGAAGTACCACACGAATGGAAATCTAACCTCTCTTCAATAATAAGTATGAAAGCTTCTTCATTTAGGACCTTTTGCCCAATCTATTAAGTATTTTATCAACCATGAGAGCAAATTAATTAATTCTCTTAATGACTTCAAAGTTCTTTTATGATAATAGGAGCATTGGGGCACAAATATCAAAATATACATTCATGCAATTTTTGATACATCTTAGAGCTCTTTTAAAGACTTTCTTTTATTTCTTTAGAAAATAAGCACAATTTGATACATAAAATAATGAATTTGCACAAAATTGAAGTTCCAAAAAGCAAGCCAATTAGAGCTCATTAGTGAAGTTTTAAAAAAAATAGATTTTCTAAGAGATACTCAAGAAAATTTAACACATTATTCTCCTCCTTTTTCATTAAATTAGAGGCTCTTAAGATTTGCAATTTGGTTCAAGAGTGATGCATGAGATATACTAACCAAATAACACGCCTCAAGGTGTATCATAAAGATTTTCAGATTTAAATTTCAGATGATACATATTGGAGAGTATTAGAATTACTTTTCATTTAGTATTCTTTCTCTCTCCTTTAGTTATAGATTTATACGATTAAGTTCCATAAGACCTCTCCTTCTGAAATTTTCTTTCTCCCCCTCAATTGATCATTCCATTTAAGAGTTTAGAATCCTAAGATAATGTTCAATAAAATTGTCAATCTCAAAAATATATTTTCTATAAGTTTCAGCTTATTTTCATAAGACTCAAGGTTTGAGATAAGACAACCTTTATAGAACTCATCTCAAGGTAATTTAAAGCATGTCTTGCAATATAAGGAAGTTCATAAAAATCAATCCATAAGATTTAAGGTATACATCAAATTGAAGTAACTTTAGGATAAGATACTGAATATCTAAAGCTCCCCCTCAAAAGATGCATACTTCTTTAATCATTCTTTTCTTTTGTTGAATTTCAGATTTTAATGACAAACGTGAATAGAACTGAAATTCTATGATATCGAGAATGGAGAGTGATCAAGAATTATTCAAAATTTATAGCAATCACCCTTTTTAATCTATCAAGAACAAGTTATGCTTCCTCTTAATCTTTGAGAAAATGTACTGAAATATTAATCAGAAAATGATTCATTTGACGCTCAGTTTCTTTCAACAGCATTTACATTTTCTTTCTTTTAGAGTCATTTGAGTGAGGTGAAATATTTCTAGCTTTTAGATCATTCACTCTATATATATTCTGATGGAAATCTTTAAGAATGTAGGCGAGAAAAAACATATAGATGATCATTGAGGTATATATATTTTTAGAACTCAATTTCTTAATCATAGTTTTTCAGCGATGTATACATGAAGCTCAATAAATTTTTAAATATTAAAATAAAGTCATATATTTTAAAAATATTTACTTGCAATCAAGATCATTGTAAGACACATCATTTGAATCAAAATTAGTATACTTTGAAGATAAGAAATGATATGTTTCGGATGCGTATCGGAGCAATCAAAATAAATTCTGTTTTTCTTACATTAACATTTTATTTAGTAATCATATGGAGTTTAAACTTTTATACAAAATCGGATTCTGAATTACATAGGATTTTTAATAGAAGCTTTCTAAGTCATAATATGAGATATGTATCTTTCACAATATAGCTCATCTTAAATTATTACGATTGAAAAATACATATTTCAATAACATTAAAGCACTTTCAGAATCTTTGTGTTTAATTTTGAGTTTCGATACAAAATAAAGGATATTTTAACAAGTATTAGGACATTATGTATCAAAGTTAGGCAAGTAGAAAGATAGATCAATATCAATTTATTTTTCCTAAATAGAGATGTTCTTCTCTTCTCCTTTCTACAATTTTATTTAGCTTTCAGATTTTAACAATGATTGTGAATGACAAATCTAAAATTTCTTTTCAATAAAACTAAACAAAAGATGTTATGTAGCAATTCAAACATTCAATCAAATTGTCCAAGTATGAAACATTACAAAATATTGAGAACCCATAAATCAAGACATCATACCATATGCAAAATATACCATGTGTTAAGTCATGCATTAAAATACTAAGAACAAGAATGTCAAGGATCAAAATCAATTCTTTTCAAATAAACCCCCCCTATTTAAATATAATCTTGCAATGATTTCATCCTTAAAGTGTGTTTTCAAGTGATTAAAAATTTGACTTAATTCTACTTTCATTTACTTTGTTTTTCATTTATAACTTTCTTATGCTCTATACTCTATTTGCTCCCTATCCGGTGGAGTTGGGAAGGGGCATGAGGTACTACCACTAGCCTCCCTCTTGTGCCGTCCCTAATATGCCCTACACCGAATAGTTGGGTCAAATAGTGCCGGGTACTACCACTAGCCTCCCCATTGGCACCATCCCTATGATGAGCAATATAGAAAGGTTAAAATGTTTACTTCAAAACCTCCCTGTTTAAGTGTAATTAATTATGGATTTTATCCCTTCCAAAAGAATGCTCACACAAGTCTCACAAATGTGTCGAATATATTAAGTTTGTTTTGCTTTTCCTTAAGGTTGAAGTGTTTGCCTCTACTTGGATTTTACTTCTCTTGAATAATATCCATTTTCTTTTCTTTATCTCTCTCTCTTTTTGTTATTCTCAAGTAATTTTCATGAGAGAGCAGAATAGAGAATTAATCTTACGTATCATATATATGTATATCATGCAAACAACATTTTCATTATGCTCAAGGATTCATAACTTCTCACAAGTTATTTTACATCAACATTTTAAGCATATACTTGTGTATTTCATGGTTATGACATAGGCAAAGATATATTTTAGTTTGGGCAAACCATGAAATAATTTCTAAAAGTATAAGTCAGTCAATACACATATAGACATGATATCAAAAATTAATAATTAAAGAATTTAATCATGCCATAATAAG
Source organism: Phoenix dactylifera (assembly GCF_051530095.1). Lineage (NCBI taxonomy): Eukaryota > Viridiplantae > Streptophyta > Magnoliopsida > Arecales > Arecaceae > Phoenix > Phoenix dactylifera. Next base: position 29,982,759 of record NC_143193.1, on the reverse strand, counting down.
ATTTAAGTTACTGACTTTGCTCAACTAATTTGTGAGAAAGGTATCTAAATTACCTATTCATTATATGTTCTTCAAGCCAAACTAGATTTCTTATGTGTGAACTTTTGGCTGAAGAAGATCCTCTCTCTTGTTTGCATGTGAATGTTTAGTGTATCTTACATGAAGATATCCTTCAAGTTGAAATTTCTCATTTTTCTTTCTTGAAGGAAGGTCATTAGTTTCTTTAAGATACTAAGCATTCACCCAACATATATATTTTTTAACTAGATGACTCAATATAAGATATGACAATAGTTGCATGTTGAGTCACTTTACTCAAGAGATTGCCTAAATATAAGCAAGCACATATCATTTGAACTAAAGAGATAGATTCATTAACCAAGATAGTTCAAGTCAATTTAGTTTAGATTCTATTTGCTTAAGATAATTATCAATAAGATATGTTAACTATGTTTTAATCAATTTATCTTAAATATTTGTTTCTATCAAAATTCAGATTATGATTTATTTGTTATCAATAAAATATGATTAATTAAAGTTAGATTGAAGTCTTGCACAAGGTCACATAATGAGCATACAATCTGGTCTACTAGTTGTATGATAAAATAATTATTCTATCATGCTTCAATACAGCTTTAACACAATAGATCTACTTTGCTCATCCTTTTCAAATTCTACAAGATGGGGTCATAGATATACCTTCTTCATGCCAATCTTCTATAAGAGTTTTCTTGTGGACTAACGTTGGTCAATGAAGATCCCCTTTCCTGTTTGTCTTAATTTGGAGTTTGAGAGAAGATGTTAATTCATTCATCATATTTCAAACTCACTTTGCAATATAACTCTTCATTAGTAGAACCAATAATGATGTCATCAATGCATACTTTGAGCAAATAAGATATCACAAATTCATCTTTTTGATGCATAGATTTATCACTATTACTTTCTATCAAAAAGGTTACTTAAGCTTTTATGTATCATGCTCTTGATGCTTGTTTGAAATCATATATTGCTTTATCATATTTGTAATGAGTGTTTTCAAATATGGTGGTTATTTAACATATATCTTCTTTAATAAAGTAAGCACATAGGAGTCCATTCTACACACTCATTTGATGGACTATAAAGCTCATAAAGCAAGCAAACGATGATGGTGATCTTTACTTCTAATCATGCAAAAATTTCATCAAGATCTATTTCATCTTTTCTTGATTTAGTCTTTTAGTAGTCATCAATTTTTCTTCATTAAGTGCATTTCTGAAAAACTCAATTTGGTTCTAATTATTAACATATTTTTAGATTGTTATATGTAAAAGATTAACCATATACATATATAATTTGATCTTAGTATCTTGATAATAAATCATTAGTCTCATAAAGAATAAAATGACTTGATATTTCTGCAACTAAAATCTTTTCATTGAATATTCTATATGCATTGCTTGATGAATGATATCCAAGGATAGACATATCTCTATCAGATTTGGCATTATTTTCATAATAACATGTACGACTGAAAAATATGAAAGATATGCAATGGTTCATTTTCCATTTTTCAGAAGATCAAAATTTTCATCAAAAATAGAAATCATATGTATGACAAGCAGTGATGATAGTCTTTTAAAAATTATTTAAGTAGATGACTATCATACATAATTGTCTTTTTCATTTCTTCAAGAATTCTATTAATCCTATTTTGCTTATGGTGTCCTTGTTGCTGAAATCATTGGATTTAATATTATTTTCTGTATAACCTTTATCAGGATTTTGGTTTTCAACACTGTGCCATGATACTCTTTATCTTCACAGTTTGGAAACCTTTATCATTTGAACCACTTTTACAAGATTTAGTAAATACAGAAAAATACTTCAGTTTTATTTTTCAAGAATAAATCCAATGTAAGCTTTTGAAAAACTTGGAGATGGAAACAACATCTTTAGATTTAGAAATAATTTTTGTTTGTTTCCTTAGTTAGCATGCATAGCAAAACTTTGACCTTTAAGTAGATAATCTAAGTAAGCCTATGGCAAGGTCTTTTGAGATTAAGTACATACTAGCATGAGTTGATTTTATATGCCAAAGATGGTTTCTTTAATCTTGGTATTCATAGTGCATATATTCCAAAGCATACCAAGTACACATTATCATATTTATGATTAATAAACAATAATGCCATGGATACAAATTCTTAATCAAGCATATAGAGAATTCATAGAGTTATTCTTAATAAATTAATTAATCATTTAGCAACTTATCCAATAGTGAGTGGAGCATACTATAAAAATGAAGTGATTTGAATATATTTTCTTTTCATACCCAAGAAAAAAAAAAATCACTTATATCACAAAAATGATTAATACTTTCAAGTTATGTTTTAATCAACTAATAAAGTAATTTCAATACGAGAAGATGTAAGAATTACTTATTTCATTCTTTCTTTCATTTAAATCATTCTTTTAAATTACATTTTAAATTCAATTCTTTAACACATGTCTAGAGCACCCATTGTTTAGATAACATCTTTCATTAGAACCTTGGATAGCTAGACATGCATGCTGAAAGAATAATCATATTTTCAATTTAGGAACCCAAGCTCTTTTGGGTCCTTGTAGGTTAGCTATAATTGTTCCTTTTGGAACCCATATTCTCTTAATAGCTATTTTGTCCATGAATTTACAGATTTTAGGATTACAAGGGATGTATTTCTGTATCTTCTTTTTGAATTTAACAAACTTAGATCGAACATGAGTAGTAGGTAAACTTTTAATTTTCTGTTTCTCCCTTTTTGGTTCATCAAATTTATAATGTATAGATTTAGGAACAACAGAAGAGATTTTACTTAGCTTTTGTTTATAAGAATCTGTTTTAGAGTAATTAAAAACTGTTTTAACAAACATATTCTTAAAAGGTTTTTGGGTGTACCAAGGTTGATATCCTAATGTAACTTTATCAAATTCAGCTCTTTGATTATTTATCATTAGGTTCAATTTTTCAGAGCTGAGGGTAAATCTTTCAACAACAGGTTTTAATCTGTCAACTTCTTTAGTTAATCTTCCGTTATCTTCTGAAAGTAACTCATTGTTTTTCTTAAGTTTATCATGACTTTCAGTGAGAAGTTGATCTCTTTGATTTAGTACTTGATTTTCTTTAATTAAGATTTCAGTTTTACTGGTTAGTTTCAGTTTTTCATCTATTAGAATTTGATTTTCAATCTTCAAGTTTTTGTTCTTACAAATAAGTTTCTTATATTCTAAATACAAATCAGAAAAGGCATCATGGAGTTCATCAAATGTAAAATTGCTTTCAGTTTCAGCATGTACCTCTTGTGCCACCAAGCATGGATTTTCAATGTGATACTGCTCTCCTTCTACACATGATGTTTCAGATTTGTTAGTGCATTCATATTTGTCTTCAAGCATATTTCATATTTCTTTAGCAGTCATGCAAGAAGATATGCAATTAAACTCATTCCTATCTAGTGCACAATATAGTAGGTTCATGGCTTTTGAATTTTGTTGAGCCATTTTCTCATTATGACTAGTGTTTGTGTGTGTTCCATTGACTATAATGCTCCATAAATTATAATCAACTGATTGTATAAAAATGCGCGCATGCGTATTTTCCAATGTGTATAGTTTATGCCATTAAATAGTGGAGGTGTATCAATTGATTGTCCTTCTCCTAGAAAACTATCTATTTGAGTTGTCATGATCTTTGGCTCTAGTCGGTTAAGACTACAAATAATATTTGAGCACCTGCTCTGATACCACTTGTTGCCCAGTAGATACAACCCAAGAGGGGGGGTGAATTGGGTCTTTTAAAACTTTTATGCTACTTCTAAAACTTTTTGATTAACTATGCTAAGTTGTATAGATGCACAGTGAAAGTTAAACTTAGCAAGGGTTTGATGTATAGACTTCGACTTGATTAAATATGCTTGCAACTAAAGGATGTGCGGATAAGAATTAAGCAAGCAATTTATCTAAGTAAGTAAGTATGTTAGTTAGACAATAACTAGAGGCATTACAAACACAAAGGACATATAGTGGTTCAGTGCACCCCAGCACCTACATCCACTCCCCAAGACCTCTTGGGAATTTCACTATAATCCTACCGATTACAGCCGGTTGTTTTACAAGCTCACAACCCAACTTGTTGTTTTACGAGCGCACAACGAACTCGGTCGGTTTTCCCAGGCTCACCGACTAGAACCTCCCCGATTGTTTTCCCGGGATCACAATCAAACCCTTACACGTTGGTTTTACCCTCGGCTCACCAACAAACCTATCACCGTTGGTTTTCCCTTTGGCTCACCAACAAACCTTAACACCGTTGGTTTTTCTTTGGCTCACCAACAAACCTTAACACCGTTGGTTTTTCTTTGGCTCACCAACAAACCTTAACCCCTTGATTCAATCCCTTGATTGAATCAAGTTACAAGATATTAAAACAAAGTATAAAACAAAACAAAGCTTCTTAAACAAGCAAATATGACAATATAAACAAATAGAGTAAAGAGAAGCCCTCAAACGAGTTTTGAAGATGGAGGAGCTCGGCTTCTTCTTTACTTGATCCTCCTCTGATTTGGCATGAAGTAGAGGATCCCCGAGGCAGCACACGGATGGAGAGGAAGCTTTCGGATTCACTTGGATGCTCTTCTTCTCTCTATTTCGTTTTGGATGGCCCTTTTGTGCTTATGGGAGATTTCCTTTGTAATCTCTTTGAGATCTCTTTCCTAGATGATCTCTCCCACTTCCATGAGTTCTCCCCTAGCTCTCTTCTTGTTTTTATAGCTTTAGATGGCGTGGAAACAAGAATATAGCCGTTAGAGACAAGAAAAAGAGCCGTTGGACACAGTCTGCATTTCCTGACAATGTTACCGTTGGGATCGGAGTCGACTCGCGCGATCAGGAGTCGGCTCGCCTGTTGCGGGAGTCGGCTCGTGTTTTACCGGAGACGACTCGGCCACTGTTCCAAATTTGAATTAATGTGCTTGCCTCGACTGGGAGTCGACTCGTCTTAACCTGGAGTCGACTCGCCAACTTTTGGAGCTGACTTGGCAATTTCGGAGTCGGCTCATCCACTGAAGTCCGTGGATCCAATTTTGAATTTTGTCCTCTCGAGTCGACTCGACTGTCCTGGGAGTCGACTCGAATCTCAGAGCCCGAACTCCCGATCCTCTGTCTTTTGGCTCGTCCAGTCTTGGAGTCGACTCGAACTTCCTTGGAGTCGACTCGGCTCTCAGTTTCTGAAAATTAGTCTTCTGTGTCTTTGGTGAAGTGCTGCCTTGGAGTCGACTCGAGCTGTCTGGGAGTCGACTCGAATCTCAGAGTCAGCAAATTAGTCTTCTGTCTTCTTTGGGGTCGCGGTGTCTCGGAGTCGACTCGTGCAATGCGGGAGTCGACTCGAATCTCAGAGTCCAGAAACTGCCCTCTGATTTTTTCTTTATGTACCGCTGAGAGTCGACTCTTGCTTTCTTTGGAGTCGACCTGCCAACCATCGGAGTCGACTCGCGTTCCACTGGAGTCGACTCGAATTTCAGACCCGAAAACTGCTCTCTGACTTTTCTGCCTGTGACTCCTAGGAGTCGACTCATACTTTTCCGGAGTCGACTCGGTAAACATTGGAGTCGACTCGAATTCCTCAGGAGTCGACTCGAAGACTATTCTTTTAAATTTTTCCTTTGATTTTACTCCTCCAATTTGAATCCTTTGAACTTTAAGCTTGGGCCAATAAATTGTAGCTTTCTTCCAACTTGAGAGCTTTGGAGGCCTTCTTGTGTTCTCCCAACTTGCTATGTTCCTTGCAAAATAAATATCTTTCTCCTTGCAACATAAACATTAGTATCTATACTTCAAGGTTTTGTGATCATCAAAATCAATCTATGAATCAATCTTTGGGTCATCAAATATCTCCACCTTCATGCATCCGATGGCTGTACAATTATTTTTCAACATCAACTTGTCGCACATATTCTTTCCCATATACATGGTATGCAACTTTGTCCATAATCCCTTGGGTGTCTCTCCTCTAGGATGCTGTACAAGGCTGAATCCGCCAAACATCCTCTGATGGCAGCGCAAGCCTTTTTCTCCAAAAAAAATCATTCCTTATCTGTCATACCCTCCAGCCTGTCCTCCAAGACCGAATCCAGATAGTTCTGCACCAAGAGATCCTCCACCCAGACCTTCCACATAGAGAAGCTTCCCTTTCCATTAAACTTCTCAAACTCCACCTTCATGTTATTGTTCATGATTGGCCAGACCACATTCACAAATAAACACAAATCTGATTTGAAAAATCACCTTGAAGGGAGATAAGCGGACTGCTTTCCTCTTGATGTCTTTCCTTCGTTTCTTCTTTCCTACACCAAAACCTTGCTCTGATACCAATTGTTGGCGCTGTGTGGAAGCGTGTGGATCCCTGATATCCGCTAACCTAGGGCATACCCTAGGGCGTCAGGCCGCGTGGGAAAAGAAGGAAGAAGAGATGGAGAATCACAATCACAAACTAGGGTTTTCGTGGAGAAGAAGAGGAAGAGAAAAGAGAACATGGGAGAAAGTTTTCTGGCGGCTCTTATTTCTCCAGAAAATAATACAAGTGATAACCCTAAAACTGATTACATCAAGCCTTTATATAGGCTCTCAATTTTAGTCTAATCCCAAGCCAACTCAATCTTTCCCTAAACCACATTAGAAAGCACTCAACCCAAGTCCATGACTTACATGCTCTCTTCCCTTGAGTCTAAACCTAGCCCAAGAATGACTTAGACCCTTAGGAACATAAATTATGAAGTCCCTAAGCCAGTCAAAGACCAAAAATTTCCGTCATTGACTGAATGACACGTCTAGCACGGCATTGGAGTCGACCCCTGCAGATCAGGGGGACCCCAATACTTCAGGGGTCAACCCCTCATAGACAGGGTCGACCCCAATACTTCAGGGGTCGACCCCTCACAGACTGGGGTCGACCCCTTCCTGAGACGACAGAAAATAGCTCTCTGTCGTCTCCCTATGACTTTCTAGGGTCGACCCTTCCTTCACTGTTAGGGGTCGACCCCACCTGAGACCGACAGAGAAGTGCTCTCTGTCGTCTCCCTGTGACTTCTTGGGGTCGACCCTTCCTTCACTGGGGTCCACCCCAGCTCTTTCATGGGTCGACCTCAGCTTTCCATGAGTCGACCCCAGCTTTGTAGAAACTGAATTTTGAGCTGATTTTCCTTTAGATGCGCCACACATGAGCCTACAGCCTCATGTTCACTTTTAAGCATGAAAGTTCCCCAACAAGAAGCATCAACCATCTGATGGTTTCGTTCAGACAACCCGTCATAAAAGCATTGCACTAACTGCCATATGGGTATTTGATGATGCAGGCATTTTCGGAGTAAGTCTCTAAATTTTTTCCAAGTTTCATGAAATTCTCCCCCGTCAGATTGGGAGAAGCTCATAATAGCACGCCTAAATTGGTTTGTTCTTCCTATAGAAAAATATTTCTTTAGAAATTCATGTTGCATTTGGGCCCATGAAAGAATAGAATTAAATCAAACAATCACAACAAGGATTCAAATGCATGAGCAACCTAAATAATATCTATTCGAACACTTGTAGTTTAAAGGGGGTGACAGACTAGACACACATATGCCGAAACATATGTGCCGAGCTTCCCCATTACGCTTGCAAGTTGATGCGCGAATAGCTCGTATCTGGTAGGATAGTGATTACGGGTATCGATCTACAGGGATTGGGGTACAATTATTTTCGTAAAAAAAAATATTTGAAAAAGAGAGTTTGTGAAGACTATTGAACTAAGCATCTTAATAAGAGATGCAATTAAAAATGATATGAATAAAAAAAACCTGGGAAAAGGAATTCACCACTAACATAGGAACAAGGATTGATTATATTTTAATTTATTCTTAGAATAACATGCTAATTGGCTACAAGCCTACTAAGCATTCAAATAAAATTTCACAAAAGTAATTTAGGAACATTGATAGTCAACTTTAAAAACCACGCAATAGCATGTATCTGGTAGGATAGTGATTACGGGTATCGATCCACAGGAATTGGGGTATAGTTATTTTCTTAAAAAATATTTGAAAAAAGAAATTTGTGAAGACTATTAAACTAAGCAATTTAATAAGAAATGCAATTAAAATGATATCAGCTTGAGAGAACCTAGGGCAAGAAATTCACCACTAAAATCGGAGTAAGGATTAATTGTATTTTAATTTATTCTTGGATTAACATGCAAATTGACTAGTAGCCTAATAAGCATTCAAATAAAAATATTACAAAAATAATTTTAGAAAAATCCATCTTCAATAGGTATGAAATGTCTACCCTAAAATAAGGTGACAGGACACTGCATCTTCCTTAAGCATGGATTATCTTTATATTCACTCAGTGATCATGAATAACAGTTGTACGAACATCATATTTAAAGTCATAGAGATTAAATATGAGATGAAATAAAAATATTTATTTAAGAGTAAGAGGGTTCATACAACTCCAAGAATATAAAAATTAAATACATAAATCCCGTGTCCTTTTGTTAGGGCTGCATCCAGCCCTAGTGAAGAGCTTAGGCTTCCATGCAGTGGTGGACAGCAGCAGCAGCACAGCAGCAGCAGCACATTCCTTCCTTCTCTTCCTCCGGCGACTCCCCTACGCATGTGGACTTCATTATTTCTTCATATGGGAAGTTATTCCCGAAATGTCCAAAATTCTCTCCCTCTTATTTTTGTGGGAATTTGCCTGGTAACCCAAGCTTGCTTTCTCCCGGTGAAGCTTCCTCCTTCTATAGCTGCAATCTCCCCCTCTCTCCTCCTTCCAAGTCGAGATAAAGATGGATCAACGGCTGCCAACTCCCCCTAGCTCCTCCTTCCGAGTGCAGGATAAGGATGAAGATGCGGTGGGTATCTTGCGGATGGCTGGAACGAGCTGGGAGCAGGTGATGCGGAGAAGATCTCGGAGGTGACGTGGAGATTGGAGCTCTGTTTCGAAGCAGATGAAGTCGTGGAAGATGCGGGATGGCACTCACGGCTGAGAGGATCTCGGCTGATAGCTGAGAGGAAACCGAAACAGGGGAAGAGGATGAGAGGATAAGCTTGGACGTTGAGCAGGGAAGATGAACTTGGATGTTGGGAAGAGATGAAGCTGGGATGGCTGACAGCTGGGACTTGAAGCTTAGATCGAATCTGTAGGAGGTTGGGAGGAAGTTGGGACTCGAGATAAGGATGATGTTGGAACAGGGGAGCTGGGATGGATGCAGAGGAATTCGGAAGAGATGAAGCTGGGAGCAAATCCGGATGAAGTCTGGATTCGGTTGAGGATGTGGATGAAGATAAAAGTTTGTTTGCTTGGCATGCATCGCGGGAGAAGCTGGGAGATGTCCGGGAGAAGAAAAGATGAGCTTTAAACACGGATGATTACGAACGTGAGATCGTTCCGAAAGAAGGAATCTCATGCGGATGGTAGCCGTTGATAGGATCGCTGTGAACTCGGGAAGATGAAATGGATGTGAAAGTTCGGGAGGATGAAGTGGACACAGGGGATGGTGAATCGCATGAGGATGAGGAGAAAACCGTTGGGGTTGACTCAGAAGGTTGACGCTGGGATGAATCCGGATGGGATGACGACTCTACTTCTTGGGAGGATGAGCTCGGGAAGGACGTGGAGGAGTTGGATGATGCAAGATGAATGGCTGAGATGGGATGAGGCTTTGGGATCCGTGCAACTAAGATGGTATGCTTTGAGATCTGAGAAACAAATAATTGAGGGGATTTTATTGTTTTTGAGATTAAAATTGGATCATGTGGAAAAGAGTTAGAACGAGTGGGAAGAAATTTAGGTGAACATGTGAAGAGTCAGGAATTAATGGGAAGCACTGGATTTTGGAGAAGAGTTCTTGGAGTCGACTTTGGAGGATGTAAAATTGTGAAATGATGCAGTGTCAGTTTAGGCTTTACCTAATTAAGCTTGACTTGACTTGCATACATTAAGCTCAATCAGTAAATAAATAAGTAAAACTCGGAATGTTCTTGTAAATTATGGCCAATACCATGCCCGTAGGAATTCGGGTCTCTCCAGTTTCACTGGTATCATAATTTCTGGATTTTTGTGTGAATTCTAGCTCTTCCAGAGTGGTATCTCACTGATGGCTCGGGCCCCCCCGGAAGGAGGCCTTCTTTGCCTTCCACAAACCTTACTGGAGACTTATCTTTCTTTCCATCCTTAACCGACTCCAAAGGATACGGGAAAGCCTAGGAATGGCTGAACTTAACCCAATCTTCGCAAGAAGAGGCTTCTCTTTCGTATTCTACGATGGAAGGAAATTTCTTCCGACTCATGCCTTACCTGGCCGTACCTGTCTGATGCTTTTGGTTGGATCCTTTTGAGGGTTCACCATGATGGGGGGTAAGGTACTTGAATTCTTTCCGTTCCGGAAAGAATTCAATGCATAGGGGACCATCCTTTATATTTTCGGCATGCTTGAATATTTACGGATTCGCAGGGGGCTAGTTCAGTAGTTCCTCATAGAAAATTATTGACTGTAGAGATATGGTAATATGGAGAAGACAAAATTGAAAAAAAGGCTGATAGGCTTGTTTATAGCCTGTATAGTTGAACAAATTTGAACTTGTGTTTCCGATGCCTGCTGCACAGTCAAGTGCCTTTAGAGGTAGAACCTTGCGCCTATCCTTTGCCTTTTTTAATCCCTATTGGCTAGTGATTGTGGGGCCCCAATTCTTGACTGAAAGGGACACCAAAGGCCTCTGCCCTTCCATCCTCCGTTTTAGGGATTGGCGACTTACCCATTCAGTGACTTTGCCACTAGACGTTCCCAAAATGGGTACTATCGGGTCCGAACATTTTCAATAAAACCTTCTCGTAGAAGTATTTTACCAAGTTTATTCCATCTCTACTGCAGAACCGGACATGAGAGTTTTTTCTTATCCAGCTCCTCGCGAATATCCATCATTTGTGTCTCCAACAATTATTTCAATAATTACATATCCGATTTGACCGATGGACGAATATGCAAGCATACGTTTCATGCTTGTTTGAGTAATAGCAATGAGATTCCCATTCCTTAGCCGTAAAGATATGTGGCCATGAAAAAGGGATTAAGTGGAACAAACAGGATTGGCTGGGTGGTAGAGTCGTGGAAACACTTGTTTATTCCAAAATTTATATAATAAAAAGAAATCGATCAAAAAAGGGACGACGAAGTGATACAAAAAGAACTCTGTTTTTGATAAATGTATTGCTTGTGAAGTATGTGTTCGTGTATGCCCGATAGATCTACCCGTTGTTGATTGGAGATTATATTTATTATTATAATTATGATTTATCCTCCTTGTCCCAAGCATATGTATTTTGCAAATTATCACAAACCCAATTACTTAACAGTCAGAAAGATTGAGAAATAGAACCATCTGATTTGATTCGTTCTCGATAGCCATGAGATGATCATCTTAGGGTGATCCTTTTGTCAACGGATGCTCCTATTATACTCGTAGTCTCTGAAGGATGAGAACCAACTATGTAGCATCTACATCGATAATTCAAGCATTGTATACGTTATTAGTCCGATCCTTTGAATTACCTTTAATAATTTATTAAAATGCAATGATGAAGGTAACACATTTTTTTAGTTGAATTTACAAAATATGTGAATTAAAATAATGATAAGTGTTATAAATAAGATATTAATTTGTGTATTAAATTTATCACACCCCCCAACCTATATTTTGCTAGTTCTCGAGCAAAATAAAAACCAACTCACTTTCGCAGGAATCGCGATTGCATTTACCGTATGCAATAAGGCTTTAAACCCCAAGGTGGCCCTAGTGGATGAGTTTTGTCTCGTGAGGGTTTCCGGCTCAGATACCTACAAACTGCTATCGAAAGAATTTATTTTATTATTTTATAAAATCTAATTTCAAATGCCTTAATGTCAAAAATTTTAAAAGCACACAAAGTTTTAATTACTAAGTCAACCCAAATCCTAGGCCAGTATGCAACTTAAGTTGAAGTCATTAAGTTTCCGTTAGAGAGTTGTAAGGCTTATTTATACTTGGGTGCTCGGTGATATCTGGACCACACACAAGCTAAGGCTTTAGATCCTCCGAAATACTGCTAAAACTAGTAGTTTTCAAGAATTGGTCAAGTAAGACCTAATCACTGATTTAATTGTTGGGAATTGTATCCTAAATGTCAATCGTCAGTATGTTGATGATTGAATTTTGTAAATGAATTGACAAATCAATAAAGTCTTTTTTTTGGCATTATTCATCATTTTATATCTTCAAATGAACTCTTATATGATGAAGTCCTTAGGACTTATTAATGATAAAGGAGGATTTATCTTCGAGTCCTTAAACTAGTTCACGACCAAATGATAGGTTGTTACAAGGACGACAACAATATCGAGATTAGGTCGTTGTGTGACATATACGTTGGTTGTCCTCTTAACCAAGGAGTGTGGAGACACTGGTATGCCACACAGGTGAAGTGTAGGAGTATATTTCACTGAACGTGACCAATTCTGGAACGCTCTACTGTCAAGAGATGTTCCGAGTGGATATGGGTATAAGTTTGGTCCTCTGACCTGAGACTGCAACATGTGACTAGCAAGCAACTCATTGTACTTTGGTACCGGACTACCTGAATTTCTAATTCAGTGACGGAAGGTCACTGGGTGCAGTCAAGTATTTGCGTAGTCAGTTGTGAGTCGAGATGGAATTGACCCCTCCTGAAAACAGGAGATAATGTCTTGCGATTAATTTAGCAAAATCTTGGCCAGGGTAATCCCAGTGAGGAGTCACAGGATATCTAAAGTTAATCACATAATGGATGTACTAATTATAGGATTGACAGTGAGCTCTAAGTCATCCTGGCATTAGGAGTCAAAGGGATTGAATTATACAGTAACCATAGTTCAGGGTTTCAGAATATTTGCTTCACATATATTCGGCCTATCCGGACGTCGGGTACTATTGCTAGATTATCACATCGATTAGTGTAGGAAGTCGTTCCTATACTACCGGCTTAGGTTCGAACCTATGAGGTCATACGCATAGAAGATTCCTGATTGATCAAGAAGGCTGATGAATGATTAAGAATCATTCAGAGGTAATTTGGATAATTCGATTGGTAAATTATCTTATAAAATAATTAAAGTAATTATCGAAGGATTAATTAGTAATTAGTTTGCTAATGAACTCAATTGGATTGAGTAATTAGACTAAGGATGAGCCAAATTGAATTAGATTCAATTCTGGGCTCAATCAGGATTTTTGACCTGATTGGATTAGGTCTGAATCAAGAGGACTTAGGTTGACCAAATTAAATTAGATTAAATTTGTGCTTAATTAGGAATTGACCTAATTGGATTAGGTTCAACCCATGGCAATTGGATCATTCTAATTATTAGGATTTAATTAAATTAAATGGGTTTGATCTAAAACTGTTCGGATCTTGAAATCCACTTATCACATATCCATGCATGGCACCATAAATTAATTTTTAATATGATTAAAAATTAATTTAATTTATTTAATGGTGCCATGGGACACTTGGCAACGTCAGAGACCTCTTTCATCATTAGATGGGTCGAAATGGAGAGATAAATTCATGAAAAGAATTGGATAAGATCAAATTCTCTCTCTTCATGGCATATGTCATCCTTATCTTTATCTCACTTCTAATTAAGGTTGAATTTCGAATTTAATCACCACAAAATCACCACGTGACCCTCTAATCTGATTGGGGCTATGGGAATTTCGAAATTGAAAGAGGGAAGTGGCAATATGATGAATTGTTTAGATTAGATCAAGCTTCATCATGTAATGGCATATGAACTTGAATTTTGAATTCAAAATTCAAAACCCCACAAAATCCTCCACAAATATGGGATGGTTGGCATGAAGTTAGAGGGGATAGAAACATTAAAAGGACCTCCATCAGCTGGTGGTCGAATTCAAGGAAAAAAGAGAGAAAAAGAAGAAAAAAAAAGGGAAAAGAAAAGAGAGGAACCCTAGTTCATGCATGGAAAAATTCTGCATTCAATCTAGCCGACTTCTTCCTCCTCTAAGTCCATCGCACCATTAGTGTTAGGGGTCCCTGATAAAAGTCTTTAGATCAGATCTAAGTCCTCTTCAATCCCTATAAACCTTTCCTCCAAGTTCTTCCAAGAAGGCGGATCAAAAGTTGATAGCGTTGGAAAGATCAAATTTCAGCCTCAAGAAATTCTGTGCAAGCTAGCACTTCCGCAGGATTGGATCTCTTCAGGAACTTCGCATGTACTTCTCGTAGAGGCCATTCGTGTGCGTGGCTGCGAAGTCAAGGATCAGAGCCACAACTTTCATCCATCATAAAAAGTATTAATCTAGCATTAATAATTATTATGGTGTCAAGATCTAGGTTCGATTTTCCGAGGTTTTACCCTCTGTTGGGGCTCCTCACGGAGATATCTCCAGAATCCATTCGATGGATATTCGGAGATTAATTGGAATAGAGTTCTTAAGTTTCAGATCTGATAGTTAATCATGCATGAAAGTTTTAGCATAATTGTTTAAATGATTCCAGCATAATCCTATGTGTTCTTAAGGTGCTGATTTCTAGATTTGATCTTGTAAGCATGCATGAATTAAATTGTTTGATTCGATTTTTCCGCTATATTTTTGAAACTTAAAAAGAACTACGTATGGCTTGATCCCTCTTATGAAGGGGTACGTAGGCAACCCGATCAGATTCAGCCATAGTTTTTTAAAAAAAATTCAGCATGCTAAACACCGAAGAACCTAGGACCCACTTTCATCAAAATCATCCTATCTTGCGGAATTTCGAGAGTTGTGGATATTTACTTTAATACCTCATGGGCTTTATCTGTAATATTCCAGTTTACTTGAATTTTTACAACGATGGCTTTCACACTATTATCTTTTTCAAGGTCAATATTATTTTCTCTTTCTCTTTCTTTTTTTTAAAATAAATTATGCACTTTTACTCTTGTAATGATTCCTCCGTGTAGCGAGCATTCAGTCAACACTCCCACCAGATGGCATAAGGTGTTGGGCATTAAGACTTTCCTATGGACCTATGCTCGGGTTCATCATTGCAAGCCCACTGACCTTTGACAATAGGTAGCCATTTTCGATGTACCTGACTAAATTCACTCTTTTTTTTAAAATAAATATGGGATAATAGTGAATTAGATAGGTATGATTCATCAGGACTCAAGGTTACTACCAGACTTAACAACATAATGTTGAACCTAACCCTTTGAACTGCAGGCCATGTGTGTTGTGAAATTCCAAAATAAAGATTATCTTACAACTCACTGAAAGAACTTTTAATGAAAAGAACTCAAATATTGTCTTACTCCTGACTAGTCATTGGGCTTTTTTAGATTTTATATACTTCGTGTGTTTATCATTTCAGCACTAAGGCATAGAAATTAGGTTTTTTTTTTTTGAAACAAAAATTCGAAAAACTTATTCACAAAATCAAAAATTTTGAAAAATTTTCCAATCCCATACCCTCCAGCCTAGATCAGACATTGTTCTCAATGTTTTGTTTTGTTTTGTTTTTTTTTGTAAATATTATTTTATTTTATTTTATTTTATTTTATTTTGGACGAAAATATGATGCATATGGAGTATAGAAGCATTTTACCTTAGTTGCATCAGTAATATGAGGACTCCCGAAAAAAATGCGACAAGCAAATATGCAAACATGACCTATGAGAATTGGGTTGCCTCCCAACAAGCGCTAAGTTTAACGTCTTCAGCCAGACGTAGTACATCTTTAATTATTTCGATACATAGGATCCATCAAATCAAGGGATTCAATCAACTGTCCATTTGCAAGACACTCTATGTAAGGTTTCAATCTTTGACCATTGACGTTCAGGACACGACCATCACTGATGTTTTTAATTTCTATCGCACCATGAGCAAAAACCTTCTTAACTAAAAAGGGACCATCCTACCTAGAGCAAAGTTTACCAGGGAAGAGACGCAATTTAGAACTGAATAACCAAACCTTTTGATTAGGCTCGAAAGACTTACGGTTAATGTATTTGTCATGAAAAGCCTTAGTCCTTGCCTTGTAAATTTTGGCATCTTCATATGCCTCATTGTGTAACTCTTCAAGCTCGTGGAGTTGAAGTTTCCGGTTAGAACCGGCTGCTGCCATATCAAAGTTAAACTTTTTAATGGCCCAAAAAGCTCTATGCTCAAGTTCTATGGGTAAGTGACAAGCTTTTCCAAAAATCAGTCGATAAGGAGACATGCCAATAGGAGTCTTATAGGCAGTACGATAAGCCTAGAGAGAATCGTTTAATCTTTGAGACCAATCTTTCCTATTAGGGCGTATTGTTTTCTCTAAGATGTGTTTTATCTCCCTATTGGAAACTTCAACTTGTCCGCTTGTTTGGGGATGGTACGGGGTGGCAATTTTGTGGGTGATTGAATATTTACGAATCAAAGCTTCAAAAGATCGGTTGCAAAAATGTGATCCCCCATCACTAATGATAGCCCGGGGTGTGCCAAAGCAACTAAATATATTTGTTTGTAAAAACTTAAACACAACCTTATGATCATTAGTCCTAGTGGCAACTGCTTTTACCCACTTCGAGACATAGTCTACCTCGACAAGAATGTATTCAAAACCAAAAGAACGCGGGAAGGGACCCATGAAGTCAATACCCCAGACATCAAAAATTTCTATAATTAAAATAGGGTTGAGTGGCATCATATCTCTGCGGATGATTGTACCCATTTGCTGGCATCGCTCACAAGTCCGACAAAAATTGCGAGCATCTTTGAACAAGGAGGGCCAATAAAATCTACTTTGTAAGACTTTAGCTGCAATTTTTTTACCCCCAAAATGTCCCCCGCAGGCTTGGATATGCCAAAAATCAAGAATACTCTGAAATTCATATTCAGGCACACATCGGCGGATTACTTGATCAGGACAGTATTTAAACAAATCTGGGTCATCCCAAAAGTAGAACTTAACTTGCGAAAAGAATCGGTCCTTGTCCTGCTTGGACCAGTGTCGGAAATTTGTCCTACAATAAGATAGTTCACTATGTTGGCAAACCAAGGTATTTTCACTTGTTGTACCTCAAACAATTGTTCATTTGGAAAGGAGTTATGAAGTGGTGAAATGTTATGAGGAGGCTCGAGAAGGATTCGAGACAAATGGTCTGCTACAACATTTGTGGTACCTTTCTTATCATGAATTTCTAGATTAAATTCCTGTAACAACAGGATCCATCGAATTAGGCGAGGCTTGGTGTCCTTCTTTGAAAGGAGGTACTGGAGAGCAGAATGATCAGTGAATACAATAACCTTGGACCCTAAAAGATAGGACCGAAACTTGTACAGAGCAAATACTATAGCTAGTAATTCTTTCTCAGTAGTGGTATAATTCAATTGCGCATCTGAGAGTGTCTTACTAACATAGTAGATGACATGAGGTAACTTCTCTAGCTGTTGCCCTAAAACTGCCCCAATGGCATAGTCAGAAGCATCACACATCAGTTCGAATGGAAGGGTCCAATTGGGAGGTTGTATGACAGGTGCTGTAGACAACTTAGATCGGAGTTTTTCAAAGGCCTCTTTACATGCTTCATCAAAGACAAAGGGTGTATCCTTGGCAAGGAGATTGCACAAGGGCCTAGAGATTTTGCTGAAGTCTTTAATGAAGCGACGGTAAAAACCAACATGGCCAAGAAAAGAACGGATTTGTTTCATAGATTTGGGTGGAGAAAGATTAGAACTAAGATCAACTTTTGCTTTATCTATCTCAATACCCCTTTTGGACACAATGTGTCTCAAGACTATACCCTCTTGAACCATGAAATGGCTCTTTTCCCAACTCAGCACTAGATTGGTCTCCATACATCTTTTTAGAACCAGGGCTAAATTACTGAGACAATCATCAAATGAGGGGCCAAAAATTGAAAAATCATCCATGAATACTTTCAGAAATTTTTCTACCATGTCAGAAAAAATTGCCATCATGCATCGTTGAAATGTCGCGGGTGCATTGCAGAGTCCAAATGGCATTCTTCTATACGCAAATGTCCCAAATGGACATGTGAAAGTGGTTTTCTCTTGATCATCGGGATACACGGCCACTTGGTTATATCCACAATAACCATCTAAGAAACAGTAGAAATTCTGACCGGCTAATCTTTCCAATATTTGGTCAATAAAAGGCGAAGAAAAATGGTCCTTCCTAGTCATGGAGTTAAGCTTTCTATAGTCAATGCAAACACGCCAGCTAGTGGTCTTGCGTGTGGGCATCAACTCTCCTTCTGCATTTTCAACCACAGTAATGCCCGACTTCTTTGGTACTACTTGAGTCGGACTGACCCAGTTGCTATCAAAGATAGGGTAAATGATTCCGGCATCTAACAATTTTACTACTTCTTTCTTGACCACTTCTTTCATGTTAGGGTTGAGTCTCCTTTGCATTTCACGAGTCGGTTTTGCATCTTCTTCTAGGTGAATGCGATGCATCCAAATGTTAGAAACCCTACCCATGCCGCAGAAAATTATCAAAATTCAGATGCAGCAGAAGAGGCATGCGCGGGATCAACCGTTCATCGCATGAACGTTATTCAAAAACCGTTCGTAGATAGATAAGGATTAAAACTTTTAAAAACTTTTGGAAGATCAGATCTTCACCTTGTGCGGGTAAATGATCACCGCAAACAGATGATCGTGGTTTTGGATGAAGGTTCGCTTGAAGCCGTTCAAGTGCCCGGCCTCTACGGGTATCCACACGAAGCAGGAACCGATCCAAGCTTTCTATCTCCCCGGAGTGCTAGCTCCCTTGCAGAGATAACTTTGATGGCGGATCTCCTCTCTTTCTTTCAACTCTTGAATGTGCTTGAGAGGAGGAAGAAGAAGGATGAAGAATAGTAAAGGAACAAAACCCCTGCAGCCTTCTTTCTTTTCCTTGCGTTGGAAGGAGGAAGGGAGGATGAAGAGGCCACCTTTCTTTTTCTTCCTTTGCTTGCGGCTGAACCAAGGAAAGGGGGGGAGAGAGGGCCACGAATTGGAGAGGGAGAGGGCTTCAATGATGCCCTAGGTCAGCCCCCACGCCTCCTCTTAAATAGCATATGGAGCTCCTACTTTGTAGGAGCTCCTTGATAAACTTCCAAGAGGGGCGCCGGCCCCTCTTCTTTGCCGCACCAAGCAAGGAAAAGAAGGAGGGGCGTGTGCCCCTCCTTCATGTTTAACCTAATCCTCCTTTAAGGAGGATTAGGAAGGTCACTCATGGTTAGGTCCTAATCTAATTAGGCTTGGACCAAGGGTGAACCAATTTGGGTTTAATCTAGGTAAGTCCTAATCCAATTAGAACTTAATGAACCATGACTCAATTGAACCCTTCAATCCTAATCCAATTAGGAATCTTGTTGATTCATTAGACTAATAATTAATTAGGACTTAAGAAATCCTAATCCAATTAGGACTTATTTAATTTTGGTCCTAATCCAATTAGGACTCTAATTTGAATCCGAAGTCCTAATCCGATTAGGACTCTAGGAATCCTACTCCAAGTAGGAATCCAAATTTAATTCAAAACTCCTAATCCAATTAGGATTGTAGGAATCCTACTCCAAGTAGGAATCCTAGTCCTACTCCAAATAGGATTCCCAGTCCAAGTAGGAATCCCAGTCCAAGTAGGAATCCTAGTCCTAATCCAATTAGGACTCTAGGAATCCTACTCCATGTAGGACTCTTGTTTTAAGTCCAATTAATTAATTTCTTTTGTTCCTTCTTCAACTTATTATCAATCGAATTGATTACTTGTGATTCCTAATCACGATTCAACCATCGAATCGGTCAATGCCTCTAGTGTGTGTGACCCCATAGGTTCTACTCTGACTGGTAGTGAGATATATTGTGATCTCTTATCACAATATCATTAAAAACTCCTTTCAATGGATCGGAACGATTCCAACTCTACTCATTAGGGTTAATCGATCATCGAGATAATCCCTGTGAGTCCCACCATCCACCAGTGACACCTAGCAGCATGTAGTGGCTACCCAACAGAATAGAATGATGAACCTCTAGGTACAGTTATCATGTGATATAGTCCTTCTATCGTGGATCCCTACAGGATGGAGGTCATGGATAACTCGTCAAACCCCTTCGTCTGTCATATGTCAAGATTTATTCGACTTAAGTTCGAGAGCAGAGAACTCTTTCTCCACTGTGCAATCTGCCCCGGCCGAGGTCTTTCGAACTCAGTCTTATAAATCACATAGGATCTCTCCTTATCTATCAAGGTCGATAGATTCCTTATAGGTGCATACCCTACTCCTACAGTGAACCTACTACAGCCAATCTACACTGCATGGACCCATATGGCTAGAGACCATGTATATGTGCAATCAAACTATAATAACCTCACTGTGAGTAGCCGAAGCATCGTAGGTCAAAGGACCAGTCACACTACTGCAACATCAAGCAAGTCACTGACGAGTGGATAGACATCCAAGTGACTTCTTGTCTTGGTCACGCTCAGTACCCTTATTCTCTAACAAGCACCTGCACTATTACTTCAGTGTCTCTACACCTTGGACTCGAGTCTCATCCATCCATAGGGAAAGTAATGTGTGCACTGATCTCATCGGATCGATCACCATCCTCATGATGATCCATCGATCAGGAGCGCTTAGAAATTAATCACTAATGATACATGGCTCAAATTCTCAACTCTTGAGAATATGCATCATTATCTTATTAATTCCTTGGACGATTCATAGACACAATAACAATATGAATGAAAAAGATGCCTTTCATTTATTCAATAATAAATAGTTAAGTACAAAATTATGTCCCTAGAATTAACAATGTGTCAGCCAGATTGGCTTCTAGGGCATACATCTAACAATCTCCCACTTGCACTAAAGCCAATTGGTCATATATCTTAGGCCCATCTTCTCAAGGTGGGCTTCAGTCTTTTGCTGACTCAGCTGCTTAGTGAATGGGTCTACCACGTTGTCCGCGGAGTCTACTCTCTGCACCTCGACATACTTCTTATCAACATAGTCGCATATGAGGTGGAAGCGCCGCTCTATGTGCTTGAACTTCTGATGAGACCTTGGCTCCTTAGCAAGAGCTATGGCGCCATTATTATCGCAGTAGAGTGTTATGACATCTCATGTCATCACGTCCAACTCTGCAATGAATTTCTTGAACCAGAAGCCTGTTTAGCAGCTTCAGAGGTAGCGATGTATTCAGCTTCCATAGTAGAATCATCAATGATCGATTGTTTAGAACTTTTCCAATTCACCGTACCACCATTGCACAAGAACACATATCCAGATGTTGACTTCCTATCATCGACATCAGTCATGAAGTCTGAATCTGTGTACCCTTCTATCTTTAACTCTGATGATCCTCCAAAGACCAAGAATAAATCTTTAGTTCTTCTCAAGTACTTAAGAATATTTTTCACAGCTATCCAGTGTTCTTCACCTGGATTCGACTGATATCTGCTTGTGACACTCACAGCAAGGGCTATATCAGGTCGTGTACATAGCATGGCATACATGAGGCTCCCTATTGCTGATGCATAGGGGATCTTGCTCATGCGTTGAATCTCTTTAGATGTGTTGGGGCACATCTTCTTGGAGAGATGAATTCCATGCCTTAGGGGTAAGAGACCCCTTTTAGAGTTTTCCATGCTGAACCTTTTCAGCACTTTCTCTATGTACATCTTCTGTGATAGGCCAAGCATCCTTCTAGATCTATCTCTATAGACCTTTATTCCCAAAATATAGGATGCTTCTCCAAGGTCTTTCATGGAGAACTCTTTTGACAACCAGACCTTGACCGAGGTTAGCATGGGAATATCATTCCCTATCAGGAGGATGTCGTCCACATATAGTACGAGAAATACGATAGCACTCCCACTAACCTTTTTGTAAACACATGGTTTCTCTTCGTTTTTGATGAAATCAAATGTTTTGATTGCGTCATCGAAACGAGTGTTCCAACTCCGAGATGCTTGCTTTAGTCCATAGATGGACCTTTGCAGTTTGCAGACCTTGTGATCTCCATCACTGGAAGTGAAACCCAAAGGCTGTTCCATATAGATATCTTCATCAAGATATCCATTCAGGAAAGCAGTTTTCACATCCATCTGCCAGATTTTATAATCATGAAGCAATGTTCAAATGGATTTTAGCATGGCTACAAGTGAAAAGGTCTCCTGATAGTCAATGCCTTCGCGTTGACTATACCCTTTCGCCAGTAGCCTTGCTTTATAGGTCTCTACCTTTCCATCCGAACCTATCTTCCTTTTGTAGATCCATTTGCATCCAATAGGTACAATACTGTTGCCCAGAGATGGTCACCCAAGAGGGGGGTGAATTGGGTGTTTTAAAACTTTTTGTCTAATTAAAACAAGACACACAAGTGTATGTGCTAAAGTAAGAATAAAGTTATAAGTACAGTCAATCGCAAACACAAAAATTTATAGTGGTTCGGAGCTTCCACTGCTCCTACATCCACTCCCCAAACACCTTTGGGAATTTCCACTATAATCAGCGATTACAGTCCGGTAGTTTTTCGAGTGCACTATCCAACTCGTTGTTTTACCCCGGACTAACAACGAACCCTACAATTCCCCAATTTAACCTAAGCTTGGGACGCCTATCCCTTGTTTCAAGTCCCTTGACTGGAACAAGCACAATAATCAAATGTTTTACAAAGATTTAAAAGCTCTTATGAAAGCAAATATAACAATGAAAAGCAACAAAACCGGAAGAACACTTTTTGCCGTTGGAAGCGTGGGTAATGGTGGTTCTTCCGATGTGGATCACGTTGGCTTGAATGTGAGCTTTGAATGCCGAGTGGGAGTGAGTAGTTGAGCACGAAATCAGATGAAGAAAACTTGAATGCACTTGATTTCTTCTCTTGAAAGAACCAACTCCCTTGAACCTCTTTTTCTTTCTTCTCTCTTGAATGATCTTGTGTTTGGTTGGTGAGAAGTTGTTTAAAGGCACTTAAAAGCTCCCTTTTATATCCCTACAAGCAATAGATCCGTTAGACACAAAGATATTACCGTTTGAAATTCAAACAAACCTGCAAAAGTGTGTCAGTCGCGTCCCAGGCGCTCCGGAGACGTCTCCGCCTGACCGCAAGACGTCTCGGCTGTATAAAAATTTTTTTGACGATGTTTGGAGTCGACTCGGCGCTTTTTGGGGTCGACTCTGAAGAAGAACAGCTCGACTTCTTGTTTTTCTATTTTTCTGAGAGAGTCGGCTCGGCACTTTACGGGGACGTCTCGGGATACTTGTGCTTTATGCATGGGGATGACTCCGCGACGTCGGGGACGACTCCGTAGTTTTATCAACGAAAAACAAGTCCTCTGGAATCCCTGAGAGAGTCGACTCCGCGCTTTTTGGGGACGTCTCGGGATGTTTGCTTTTTATGCGTGGGGACGACTCCGCGTCCTTCGGAGACGACTCGTGCGCATCTCTTGAAATCGGCCTTTCTGCCGTCTCTGAGAGAGTCGACTCCGACCCTGCGAGACGCCTCGCCAGGTGCTGGAGACGTCTCTAGACGTGCCAGTTCTTCCTCTACGTGCCAGAGACGTCTCTGGGACAAACCGGAGACGTCTCGGCTGTCCCTGATCTGTTTTCTTTATCTCAAAAAATCTTCAATAAATCCTTGAAAAATATGGGAACATGCCTTGACAATTCTTAACAATATTCTTAGTTAAACACCTGAAATCCTCAAATAAATTGTTAATATAAAGCGAATTATACTCTAGTGTTTTGTATTCATCAAAATCCATTAGGGGGTCAACAAATACCTTTTGGTGGATCTACTAGGGTCCAGACTTGGTTGGAATGCATGGAGTCTAACTCTGATTTCATAGCTTCCAACTATTTTTCAAAATCGATATCTGATATCGCCTCATTGTAGGTTTTGGGATCCTGTATGTGATCCCTATCTCCCACTAGGAACATTTTCTCGGTATCCTCTTCTAGTATACCTAAGTATCTATCGGGAGGATGGAAGACCCTACTAGATCTGCGAGGTGGTTGAGGGACATCGTGTACTGGCTCTGTATGAATGGGTTCGATAGGATCCATGACTCGTTGCTTTTCAGAGACTTTCTCTTCAAGCTCAATTTTCCTCCCACTGCCTCTATCAAGGATAAACTGGTTTTCCAAGAAGATGGCGTGTCGGCTCACAAACACATTGTGATCCTTTGAGACATAAAAATTGTATCCTAATGACTTTTTAGGATATCCTATAAAATGAGCACTTATGGTCCTAGCCTCTAGCTTGTCCGCCTGTAGTCTTTTGACGTGGGCCGGACATCCCCAAATATTGAGATGACCAAGACTTGGTTTCTTACCATGCCATATCTCATACGGTGTGGTAGGAACGGATTTAGAGAAAACTCTATTCAGTAGATATACTGTGGTAAGTAAGGCATCTCCCCAAAGAAACATAGGTAAATCAGTGAAGCTCATCATGGACCAAACCATATCCAATAGAGTCTGATTTCTTCTCTCTGACACCCCGTTGAGTTGAGGTGTACCCGGAGGAGTCCATTGTGAGACTATGCCATTGTCCTTGAGATAGTTCCGAAATTCTCCACTAAGGTATTCTCCTCCTCGATCTGATCGAAGAGCCTTAAGAGGTTTTCCAGTTTATTTTTCTACTTCATTTCTGAACTCTTTGAACTTTTCAAAAGATTCAGACTTGTGTCTCATAAGATACACATACCCATATCGTGAATAATCATCGGTAAAGGTAATGAAGTATGAATAACGTCCCCTGGCTAGCACATCGAATGGGCCACATACATCTGTATGTACTAGGGTAAGTATTTCAGTGGCCCTCTCTCCATGTCCTACAAAGGGTAATCTAGCCATTTTTCCTTGAAGACAGGACTCGCAAACTGGATATGACTCGGAAGTCAATGAGCCGAGAAGCCCATCTTTATCCATTTTGTTCATTCTGTCCTCTCCAATATGGCCAAGCCTGAGGTGCCACAAATATTTTTGGTTTATCTCATCCTTGGATCTCTTGGATCCTTTGGCACTCACTTCTTGCTCAGACACATTTACAGATACATCCATATGCAAATGATAGAGACTGTCAATCATAAAACCACGTGTGATTATTTTATTTCTGAAATAAATAGAACAACAGTTTTTGTCAAATGTAAAAACATGACCTTCCTGTGCTAGACATGAAACAGAAATCAAATTTCTGCTAGTAGCAGGTACATAATATCTGTCTCTAAGTAATAAACTAAAATCAGACGGTAGTCGCAGATGGTAGGTGCCCACAGCCATAGCAGCAACTTTTGCCCCGTTGCCAACCCAAAGGGTTACCGCACCTTCCGCCAGCCTTCTACTTTCCTTTAGACCCTGCATGGTAGTGTACAAATGAGCACTAGAACCAGAATCTATAACCCAACTAGAAGTAGAAGAAACCGTTAGATTAGTTTCAATTATGAGTAAGTCTATACCTTCTGAAGGTGTGTCACCTTTCTTGTTCTTCAGGCTCTCGAGGTATGAAGGACAGTTTCTCTTCCAGTGGCCATCGACATTGCAGTGGAAACATTTTTCTTTGTCATTAGCCTTTTTCTTTTGAACTTCCTTCTTTGGCTTCTTGTCTTTCTTCTGCTTCTTAGCAGGCTTCTTTTTCTTCCAAGTAGACTTTCTCTTGGAACCAGAAGTCAACTCAGCAGCAAGGACATTGTCCCTTGAACCTTTCAAGGTTCCCTCAGCAGTTACCAACATATTTATTAGTTCAGTCTTAGTGCATTCAATCTTATTCATGTGGTAGTTTACTATAAACTGACCAAATAAATCAGGAAGGGATTGAAAGATCAGATCTACTTGCAATTCCTTGTGCATGTTCATACCGAGCTTCTCAAGCTCCTCTAGGTCCTTGATCATAGTCAGACTGTGATCATGGACAGACTGCCCCTCGCGCATCTTTGCCTTGAAGAGCCTTTTGGACACTTCAAAACGAGCTATACGACTCTGCTCACCATACAACTCTTGCAGGTGTGCCAGTATGTCCCTAGCAGTCTTCATATTCTCATGCTGGCATTGTAGTTCATTGGACATGGATGCCATGATATAGCACTTGACTCTGATGTCAACATCCGTCCACTTTTGATGTGTCACATGCTGATCATCAGTAGGACGTGCTGGTAGTCTAGGGATATCATTTTCAAGTATGTAGCCTAGTTTCTCATAGTTCAAAACAATTTTGAGGTTTCTTAGCCAGTCCTTGTAATTGGTTCCGGTCAATCGGTTGGTCTCAAGAATACGGGTCAAAGGGTTTGAGGCTGACATTATGATCTGCAGGGAGTAAAGATTCTAGTTAGACTTTTGTACTTGATCCTTAATCTGTTCTAAGGACTTTTAGAACAAATGTACCTCCCACTATTTTCTCGAATCCCTCACACTCCCATGGTAGAAAAACGGAAATCCTACACGACTAGGTTTTCTAGTGGGTACTGCGGTTCCACCGATTTACATGCCACCTCACCTAACAGTTATTGGTGACACATAAACAGATGAGTGTACAACTCTTGTACAATGCTTCTTAAGCATGTTGCAGTGCTACTTGGTCTCTAAGCCACGAAGACCTCACCTAACAGTTATTGGTCCCATTTTTTAGTTAAGTCAGACCCACCATATAACCGTAGAAATAAAGTCGTTATTGGGTCCTCACCTAACAGTTATTGGTGCCCAACCCCACCTTTACCCTACAACATCTCATGTCTATAGAGAGGTCCAGCCCCCCGATGCAACTTGCCCACTGTATCCAGCCGAGACAAATCAACATCAGAAAGACCTTAGCAGCTCTACTACAGTGGAAGACCTATTGACTTAATATTGGTTAATCAGGGTCTTAGTGTTTGCAACTTGAGCTCTTTATAAGAGGTAATCGAACAATTGGCCAGGTAAGCAGGTGGGAGGCTCCCCTTACTCAGAGAGTAAGGTCCTAATTAAGTAACCACCTTTCATGCTTTTCTAGACACCAATTAGATCAATTAATCTAATATGACTTGCTCATGTTGGTTCACTCTCGACTTGATTGAGGAGGTTTTAATTTAGGTCTCAATTGGGTTTGTTACATCACATGTAAACCTATCTACCCCGCTCTCATTCACATCACATGCAAACGGCACATCACAGGCAGTTATAATCGCAGCATCAAATAAAACTAAACTTTAAATAGGTGATGATCATGGATTCTAATTAGGTCGTATTACAAGCATATGCACGTTAATCGATCAATTGGTCTTCAACTCTTGAATTGGTTCCAAGCCTCCTTGATTCGATCCTTGATCAACTCTTGATCCCATCGCCATCAACCGCTCAGATCGCCATTCATCTCATGCCTTGTCTTCAACTTGATCGTTGACGTACATCACATCACAGAAATACAACCAGATATAAAATAAAAATAATAATAAATTACATCCCCTTTTAGGAGGCACGCAGGCCTCTCAAAACATCAAATAAGATGCATGCAAGCATCTGAAAAATTACATGACATTACAGATCACATCGCAGGTCATTACATTTGATACCAAAAGGGTTTGAATCCTATGATCATCACCACATGCAGCAATTATAATTTTCAGATCTGAAATCTAATTGATTATCTCATGACATAGGTTGCTGATCATGCTAATCATGATTCTAAACTTTGTAATCCCATTAACAATGCAATTAGAATTATCTTTTTATCACATAAAAATCAGCATGCAAAAATCAGCACCCTAGAAAAAATCTGCATGCAGAAAATTTTCAGCATGCATAATCATTCAAATTTCAGATCTAATAAGCCTATTAATAATTAATCCTTATCTTAATCTACGATGCCTAGGCTCTGATACCACTGTTAGAAATCCCGCCCATGCCGCAGAAAATTATCAAAATTCAGATGCAGCGGAAGAGGCATGCGCGGGATCAACCGTTCATCGCATGAACGTTGTTCAAAAACCGTTCGTAGATAGATAAGGATTAAAACTTTTAAAAACTTTTGGAAGATCAGATCTTCACCTTGTGCAGGTAGATGATCACCGCAAACTGATGATCGTGGTTTTGGATGAAGGTTCGCTTGAAGCCGTTCAAGTGCCCGGCCTCTACGGGAATCCACACAAAGCAGGAACCGATTCAAGCTTTCTATCTCCCCGGGGTGCTAGCTCCCTTGCAGAGATAACTTTGATGGCTGATCTCCTCTCTTTCTTTCAACTCTTGAATGTGCTTGAGAGGAGGAAGAAGAAGGATGAAGAATAGTAAAGGAACAAAACCCCTGCAGCCTTCTTTCTTTTCCTTGCGTTGGAAGGAGGAAGGGAGGATGAAGAGGCCACCTTTCTTTTTCTTCCTTTGCTTGCGGCTGAACCAAGAAAAGGGGGGGAGAGAGGGCCACGAATTGGAGAGGGAGAGGGCTTCAATGATGCCCTAGGTCAGCCCCCACGCCTCCTCTTAAATAGCATGTAGAGCTCCTACTTTGTAGGAGCTCCTTGATAAACTTCCAAGAGGGGCGCCGGCCCCTCTTCTTTGCCACACCAAGCAAGGAAAAGGAGGAAGGGCGTGTGCCCCTCCTTCATGGTTAACCTAATCCTCCTTTAAGGAGGATTAGGAAGGTCACTCATGGTTAGGTCCTAATCTAATTAGGCTTGGACCAAGGGTGAACCAATTTGGGTTTAATCTAGGTAAGTCCTAATCCAATTAGAACTTAATGAACCATGACTCAATTGAACCCTTCAATCCTAATCCAATTAGGAGTTTTGTTGATTCATTAGATTAATAATTAATTAGGACTTAAGAAATCCTAATCCAATTAGGACTTATTTAATTTTGGTCCTAATCCAATTAGGACTCTAATTTAAATCCGAAGTTATAATCCGATTAGGACTCTAGGAATCCTACTTCAAGTAGGAATCCAAATTTAATTCAAAACTCCTAATCCAATTAGGATTGTAGGAATCCTACTCCAAGTAGGAATCCTAGTCCTACTCCAAATAGGATTCCTAGTCCAAGTAGAAATTCCAGTCCAAGTAGGAATCCTAGTCCTAATCCAATTAGGACTCTAGGAATTCTACTCCAAGTAGGACTCTTGTTTTAAGTCCAATTAATTAATTCCCTTTGTTCCTTCTTCAACTTATTATCAATCGAATTGATTACTTGTGATTCCTAATCACGATTCAACCATCGAATCGGTCAATGCCTCTAATGTGTGTGACCCCATAGGTTCTACTCTGACTGGTAGTGAGATATATTGTGATATCTTATCACAATATCATTAAAAACTCCTTTCAATGGATCGGAACGATTCCAACTCTACTCATTAGGGTTAATCGATCATCGAGATAATTCCTGTGAGTCCCACCATCCACCAGTGACACCTAGCAGCATGTAGTGGCTACCCAGCAGAATAGAATGATGAACCTCTAGGTGCAGTTATCATGTGATACAGTCCTTCTATCGTGGATCCCTACAGGACGGAGGTCATGGATAACTCGTCAAACCCCTTCGTCTGTCATATGTCAAGATTTATTCGACTTAAGTTCGAGAGCGGAGAACTCTTTCTCCACTGTGCAATCTGCCCTGGCCGAGGTCTTACGAACTTAGTCTTATAAATCACATAGGATCTCTCCTTATCTATCAAGGTCGATAGATTCCTTATAGGTGCATACCCTACTCCTACAGTGAACCTACTACAGCCAATCTATACTGCATGGACCCATATGGCTAGAGACCATGTATATGTGCAGTCAAACTACAATACCTCACTATGAGTAGCCGAAGCATCGCAGGTCAAAGGACCAGTCACACTACTGCAACATCAAGCAAGTCATTGACGAGTGGATAGACATCCAAGTGACTTCTTGTCTTGGTCACGCTCAGTACCCTTGTTCTCTAACAAGCACCTGCACTATTACTTCAGTGTCTCCACACCGTGGACTCGAGTCTCGTCCATCCATAGGAAAAGTAATGTGTGCACTGATCTCATCGGATCGATCACCGTCCTCGTGATGATCCATCGATCAGGAGTGTTTAGAAATTAATCACTAATGATACATGGCTCAAATTCTCAACTCTTGAGAATATGCATCATCATCTTATTAATTCCTTGGACGATTCATAGACACAATAATAATATGAATAAAAAAGATGCCTTTCATTTATTCAATAATAAATAGTTAAGTACAAAATTATGTCCCTAGAATTAACAATGTGTCAGCCAGATTGGCTTCTAGGGCATACATCTAACACCAAATAGATGGGTCAATCCCCTCTAGATTAGTTACGGACCATCCAATTGCATGTTTGTGTTCTCCGAGTACACTCAACTTGACTCTCCTGTTTGTCAGACAGGTCAGCGGCGATGATTACAGGTAGGGTATCTTCGGATCCTAGAAAAGCATACTTAAGGGTTACCGGAAGTAGCTTTTACTCAAGTTTGGGAGGGGACTCGATGGAGGGGTACTGTGGCATACTAGAAAGGGTAGGAAGAGGTTCATATCGGATACGCCAAGGATGAGAATTCGTGGAAGACGGACTGTCGAGTAGGACATTGACTTCTTCTATGGCCTTGTCTAAATCAAAGTTATCAGTGTCAAAATGGGCTAAACAGGCTTTCAAAGGGTCATCTGCCAGAATATAGGGAAGGGCTTCTTTTACAAGATCTTCCATTTTGTCAACTAGGAAGCACGCATCTTCCCTTGCAGGTTGATCAGAGGCATGGAATACATTTAGTTTGACTTTCATGTTCTCAAAAGATATATCCATCACTCCAGTTCTACAATTAATACACGCATTGGCTGTAGCTAGGAAGGGACGACCAAGAATCATAGGGATCTGTTTCTTAAGATTCGGCACAGGTTCCATATCAAGGACAATGAAGTCGATTAGAAAATAAAATTTGTCTACTTTGACTAGGACATCTTCAATTGTTCCTTGTGGTATTTTAACAGACCGATCAGCCAATTGTAGGGACACCGAAGAGGCTTCAATTCACTTAATCCGAACTTCTCGTAGACCGAATAAGGAAGGAGGTTAACATTTGCCCCTAAATCTAATAGTGCTCGATCAATAGAATTATCTCCTACCACACAAGAGATGGTAGGTGCATCAGGATCCTTGAACTTAGGAGGGATTTTGGGCTGGAGGATAGAGCTCACTTGTTCAGTTAGGAAGATTTTTTTAGGCACATGTGTCCTAAATTTTTGTTTCTGGGTACAAAGATCTTTGAAAAATTTGGCATACGATGGAATTTGTTTTATGGCATCAAGGAGAGAGAAGTTGATTTTGACTTGTTTGAAGACCTCCATTATTTCTTCCAATGAAGTTCCTTTCATGCCAAAGGGAGAAGGTGCTTTCAGACATTGAGGAAAAGGGGCCTTTGGTGTAAGAGGTGTGGTCGATACTGGACTAGATGGGTTCTCTTTAGGCACAGTCACACTCCTGTCTTCATTTTTCTTATGTTCTTTTTCTCCAACCTTATTGTCCACTACGCGTCCGCTTCTTAAGGTAGTCATGGCATTAGCTTGTTCATGGTGAACATCATTCGGGTGAGTCTCTTGAGCCATGTACTGCCCTCTCGGGTTACTCACTGGTTGGCTTGGAAGCTTGCCTTCCTCTCTCTTATTTAGTGCACTCGCTAGCTGCCCTAGCTGGATTTCTAATTTGGCAATAGATTGGGTATGGAAGTGCAACAATTGTGTATTGGCTTCGAGTCCTTGAAGGGCAGTCAAAACTTTTTGCTCAAAAGCCATATATCTCTTTGGGGTGCTGGAGGAGGGACATGTCGAAATTGTGAATAGTGAGTAGGAGGACGGTTCGAATGAACATTCTGCAATGGTTGAAAGTTTTGAGAATAAGGCTGGAAGGTATTGGGAGTCTGCTGCTTCCAAGAGAAATTCGAATAGTTGCGCCATCTCGGGTTGTAAGTGTTAGAATACGGATCATTACCTGGTCGGGACTGTGCTTGGGCAGCATTAACTTGTTCTTGCACAAATTCAGAGAATTGAGCTGCCGAAGGGCATTCATGAATAGGGTGAAACGGGCTAGAACAAAGAGCACAAACTTGTGCTTGGGGAAAGTTTGGAAGCTGTTCTCTAGACATTAGCTTGTCCAATTTGCGGGACAGTGCATCTACTTTGTCGGATAAACCTATGGACTGGCTAACTTCATATATGGTCCCTTTTCTTTGAGAACTCGGGGGTGCTTGACGAGCGGAGGAGGCATGGTGGAGAGAATTTTCATTAAGGTTTTCAAACATCTGCCATGCCTCATGCTCACTCTTAAGCATGAAAGTTCCCCCACAACAAGCATCAACCATCTGACGGTTTCGTTCAGACAATCCGTCATAAAAGCATTGCACTAACTGTCATTTGGGTATTTGATGATGCAGGCATTTTCGGAGTAAGTCTCTAAATTTTTTCTAAGTTTCATGAAATTTTTTCCCATCAGATTGGGAGAAGCTCATGATAGCGCGCCTAAATTGATTCGTTCTTCCTATGAAAAAATATTTTTTTAGAAATTCATGTTGCATTTGAGCCCAAAAGAGAATGGAATTGGCTTCTAGTGAATGGAGCCTTAGCTCTATCCTTAAGAGAGAAAGGGAATAATCTAAGTTTCAAAGCATCATCAGTGAAGTTCTGAATCTTGACAGTGGTGCAGATCTCAAGAAATTGATCTAAGTGTTTATATGGGTCTTCATTGTTGAGTCCATAAAAAGAAGGAAGCATTTGGATGACACTAGACTTAATTTCAAACTGTACAGTAGCAGTGGTATCAGGTAGTCGAATACAAGATGGAGAGATATAAATGGAGGAGTGAAGTACTCCTTTAACAGCTTGGGTTGTTCTTCAGCCATTTCGACAGGTGGAGCAGATCCTATGGTTCTATAGGTACGGATTTCGGCTCGAAGGGCCCTAATAGAACGCTCTATTTTAGAATCAAAAGGTACTAATTCAGGAGATCTGGAATGACATCCTAGCATATACTAAAGCTTGTTGGATCAATCAAGTACAGTCAAGCATGCATTAAAGAAAAAATACATCAAATCCTTGTATTTACCCTAAAATCACTAGACAGCTCCTAACTGGTTTGAAGAGGGCACCTAAGCCTCCAATCCGGTCTAATGAACTGAGTTGACCAGGTAAGCTCCCAGGTAAGTGGGGGGTCACGATGCGTTGCAATGGTTCCACTTAAAAACCACTTGCCTCGAATAGATGAATTGTCTCCCTCGGGACAAAGCTTGCCTAGACATCAACTGAGCCACAGAGCGAAATTGGTGCAACTTTCGGTGATCTTCGTCCTATTGAGCTCGAATGTCCCTAGGAGCCAATGTCTAATTGATTTTAATTAAAGTGATAGCTATGTGCGAATTGGTTCACCTAATTTGGGCAAGAATCTGGTGATGAAATCCAGTTCTTATCTTGTTGGGGAGATTGCCCTTACTATGTGTGGATTAATTGTTGTATGTGTATCAAGCATGCATTAATACTTTTGCTGAAATCAAAATCAAACAATCACCACAAAATTTCAAGCTAATTGGAAATCAAATTAAATAAGAAAGGTTTAAAGGTTACCAAAGGAAATTTCCCCAATAAATTTTTTTATTTTTTTTTAGGCAAACCTCTACAGCATTCCTTTTCGAGCAGTTTTCTTTTTGATCATCCCAGATTTTCTCTTCGATTCCTGATCAAATAATACCAAGAGAAAAATCAAAAATTAGTTAGAAAAAGAGATAAGGAAAGTAACAAAAATAGAAAATATTTTTATTTTATTTTAGATATATATATATATATATTTTTGAATTTTTTTCTATATGAAGAGAAAAACAACTATGCTGGCAATCTCCGGCAACGGCGCCAAAAATTGATAGTCAACTTTAAAGACCACACAATAGCACGTTTCTGGTAGGATAGTGATTACGGATATCGATCCACAGGGATTGGGATATAGTTGTTTTCTTAAAAAATATTTGAAAAAAGAAATTTGTGAAGACTGTTAAACTTAGCAATTTAATAAGAAATGCAATTAAAATGATATCAGCTTGAGAGAACCTAGGGCAAGAAATTCACCACTAACATCGGAACAAGGATTAATTGTATTTTAATTTATTCTTGGATTAACATGCAAATTGACTACAAGCCTAATAAGCATTCAAATAAAAATCTCACAAAAGTAATTTTAGAAAAATCCATCTTCAGTAGGTATAAAATGTCTACCCTAAAATAAGGTAGCAGGACACTGCATCTTCCTTAAGCATGGATTATCTTTATATTCACTCAGTGATCATGAAAAACAGTTATACGAACATCATATTTAAAGTCACAGAGATTAAATATGAGATGAAAGAAAAATATTTATTTAAGAGTAAGAGGGTTCATACAATTCCAAGAATATAAAAATTAAATACATAAAACCCGTGTCCCTTTGTTAGGGCTGCATCCAGCCCTAGTGAAGAGCTTAGGCTTCTATGCAGTGGTGGACGGCAACAGCAGCACAGCAGCGGGCTCTCATTGCTTCCTTCTCTTCCTCCGGCGACTCCCCTACGAATGTGGACTTCATTATTTCTTCATATGGGAAGTTATTCCCGAAATGCCCAAAATTCTCTCCCTCTTATTTTTGTGGGAATTTGGCTGGTAACCCAAGCTTGCTTTCTCCCGGTGAAGCTTCCTCCTTTTATAGCTGCAATCTCCCCCTCTCTCCTCCTTCCAAGTCAAGATAAAGATGGATCAACGGCTGCCAACTCCCCCTAGCTCCTCCTTCCGAGTGCAGGATAAGGATGAAGACGCGGTGGGTATCTTGCGGATGGCTGGAACGAGCTGGGTGCAGGTGATGCAGAGAAGATCTTGGAGGTGACGTGGAGATTGGAGCTCTGTTTCGAAGCAGAGGAAGTCGTGGAAGACACGGGATGGCACTCACGGCTGAGGCTTTGGGATCCGTGTAACTAAGATGGTATGTTTTGAGATCTGAGAAACAAATAATTGAGGGGATTTTATTGTTTTTGAGATTAAAATTGGATCATGTGGAAAAAGAGTTGGAACGAGTGGAAAGAAATTTAGGTGAACATGTGAAGAGTCAGGAATTAATGGGAAGCACTAGGTTTTGGAGAAGAGTTCTTGGGTCGACTCTAGAGGATGTAAAATTGTGAAATGATGCAGTGTCAGTTTAGGCTTTACCTAATTAAGCTTGACTTGACCTGCATACATTAAGCTCAATCAGTAAATAAATAAGTAAAACTCAAATTATCTTTAATAATTTATTAAAATGCAATGATGAAGGTAACACATTTTTTTAGTTGAATTTATAAAATATGTGAATTAAAATAATGATAAGTGCTATGAATAAGATATTAATTTGTGCATTATTTAGCACTTATCAAACATCTATCTTCAATTGGCATGAAATGTCTACCCTAAACTAAGGTGGCAGGACACTGCATCTTTCCTAAGCATGAATGATCTTATATTAACTTAGTGATTGTGAAAAACAGTTGTATAAACTTCATATTTAAAATCACAAAAATTAAACATGAGATAAAAGAAGATATCCATTAAAAATAATAAGTTCATACAACTCCAAGAATAGAAATAAAAAAAATACAAAACCCTTGTCCTTTTGCTAGGGCTACATCCAGCCCTAGTGAAGATATTAGGCTTCCATGTAGCGGCCTCCCATGGTAGCAGCAGCACAGCAGCGGCTCCCATTTCCTCCTTCTCCCTTCTGTTGGAACTCCCCGAATAAAAGAATCAGTGGGTGGGACACGGATGGGTCCGGAGAATGAATTCCCAGGAGAACTCTCCTCCTTTTATAGGCTCGGCATCCCCTCTCTCTCTTCCTCTGTGGTTGTTCCGAATGGGAGGATAAGGACGTAGAGGCTCGAGCTGATCCGAATGTTGGGAAGATGAGCTGGGATTGGATTACTTCTTCAATGCGGAGGAGATGCGGATGGCTAGGAACGAGCTGGGAGAATCCTTCGTGAGTGGATGTGGAGAGGATCTCGGACGGCTGGAACAAGCGTGGGCGATGGGACTCTGTTCCGAAGCAGGGGAGGATGCGATTGGGATGATGTTCATGGCTGGGAGGAAATCTGGGAAGACGGGATTTGCTGGGATTTATCCATGGATGATGAAGTTAATCCGGATGTTGGCATGGTTCGGAATGATAGTGACATGGATGCTGATCTTGCGAACGGAAGGAAGCTTGGAGTTGGTTGGCAGCGGGAACGACGTGGAAGAAACTTGGATGTGGATCTGTGAACGGCGTGCAAACGGGGTGAAGATACGATGGGAAGATGGAGAGGATAAACTCTATTCTCAGGGGATCCGGAAGATTTTGATTTGAATCCGCGAGGGGGAGCAGCTGGTAGTGCACGGTTGTTGGTTCTCATCCGGAAGGAAAAGGACACGTGGAACAGTGGAGTGATCCGGAAGAAGGTGACACAGTTTTAATGCGGAGGGAGATTGAAGAGGTTAGCTTGGAGGCGGCTCTGTTCTTTGGATGCGGAAGGGAAAGTGAAGCTTGGATGTGAGAGGATCTCGGAGGCTGGGAGGAGCTGGAACTTATCCGTGGGAGGATGGACCTGGATCCTACGCGGACAGTGGAGTGATCCGGAAGAAGCTGGATCTGCTTCATGATGAAGAGGAGATGGAGCTAATCCGGATGCTGGGATTGGAGCTTATCCGGAACTTTGTTCCGAACAGGGGAATGTGTTTGGATGCCGTGAAGCTCGGGAGGATGAGAGATGATCCGTGAAGCTCGGGATGTTGGGAATAGATGTCCAGGTTGGCTCGATCCGTGATGAAGAGACGATGGGATGCATGCAGGGAAGACGCATGAGCTGAGAAGATGATGCTGGATGCGAAGAAGATGCATACAGTTGCTTGCGAACGGTCGATACGGCTCTATCTTGGGAGGATAAGCTCGGGAAGTAGCGGAGGAAGATGAGGATGTTGGGACGCGATCCACGGAATGGGGAGAGGATGAACTCTGTTCTGTTTTCGTGGCTGGGGTCAATCCGGAGTGCACGAGAGAAATCACGGAAAGCTGGATTAACTTGGATGAGGGACCTCACTTGCGGATAGCTGGGAAGCTTGAGAACAGATTGTTCTTGGATGCGGAAGGGAATGACGTGGAATAGGGGAGTGGCTACTGGGGAATTGATTTGTGGGAAGTGAAATGGAATGAAGGGGACTTGTGGCTGGAGTGCTTCATGCACACGGGGAGAATGACGTGGAACAAGGAAAGGATAGCTTCATGCACACATGGAAGAAAGTAATCCACACATGGAACATGTTGGGACTAATTCGCAAATGGGATGACTCGACCAGTACACATTAGAGTCGACCAATAAAATCAATCGTACTTGAATTATTTTTAATAATGCAATGATTTAGGGGAACACATTTTCTCATGTTTAAATTTAAAATATGTGCATAAAAGTAATGACAAGTGCTATGAGTAAGAGGTTAATTTATGCATTATTTAGCACTTATCAGACCCTCCAACCTACATTTTGCTAGTCCTCGAGCAAAATAAAAATAAAAGAATTAACTTACTTTCGCAGGAATTGCGATTGCATTTACCATATGCAATAAGGCTTTAAACCCCTAGGTAGCCCTAGTGGACGAGTTTTATCTCGTGAGGGTTTCCGGCGCAGATACCCACAAACTGCTGTCTTAAAAATTTATTCTATTATTTTATAAAATCTAATTTCAAATGCATTAATGCCAAGAATTTCAAAAGTACACAAAGTTTTAATTACTAAGTCAGCCCAAATCCTAGGTCAGTATGCAACTTAAGTTGAAGTCATTAAGTTTGTTAGCGAGTTGTAAGACTTATTTATTCTTGGGTGCTTGGTGAAATCTGAACCATACACAATCTAAGGCTTTGGATCCCCAAAATACTGCTAAATTTAGTAGTTTCCAAAAATTGATCAGATAAGACCTAATCACTAATTCAAAATCATCCTATCTTGCAGGATTTCGAGAATTGTGGATGTTTACTTTAATACCTCATGGGCTTTATCAGTAATATTCCAATTTATTCGAATTTTTACAACGACGGCTTTCACACAATCGTCTCTTTCAAGGTCAATATTATTTTCTCTTTTTCTTTCTTTCTTTTATTTATTATTTATTTATTTATTTTATTTTATTTTTTTATAAATAAATTATGCACTTTTACTCTTGTAATGATTCCTCCGTGTAGCGAGCATTCAGTCAAAAACTTCCACACCAGATGGCATAAGGTGTTGGGCATCAAGACTCTCCTACGGACCAATGCTCGGGTTCATCATCGCAAGCCCGCTGACCTTTGACAATAGGTAGCCCTTTTCGATATACTTGACTAAATTCACTCTTTTTTTTAATAAATATGAGATACTAGTGAATTAGATAGGTATGATTCATCAGGACTTAAAGTTGCTACCAAACTTAACAACATAATGTTGAACCTAATCCTTATAAGTGCAGGCCATGTGTGTTGTAAAATTTCAAAGTTAAAATTATCTTACAACTCGCTAAAAGAACTTTTAATAAAAAGAACTCAAATTGTTTTACTTCTGACTAATCATTGGGCTTGTTAGATTATATATACTTTGTGCATTTATCATTTCAGCACTAATGCATAGAAATTATATTCTTTTTTTAATCAAAAAAATTTGAAAAAACTTATTCACAAATCAAAAATTCGAAAAATTTCTTCAAAAATTCCAATCCTATACCCCCCAACCTAGATTAGACATTGTCCTCAATATTTTTTCTATATTTTTTTAAATAAAATATATTATATTATTTTTTTATTATTTTATTTTATTTTATTTTGAACGAAAATATGATGCATATGGAGGATAGAAGCATTTTACCGTAGTTGCATCAGTAATATGAGGATTCCTGTTAAAAATATAAAAAAAATGCAACAAAAAAATGTGCAAAAATGACTTATAATTGGGTTGCCTCCCAACAAGCGCTAAGTTTAACGTCTTCAGCCAGATGCAGTGCATCCTTAATTATCCCGATAAATATGATCCATCAAATCAAGGGATTCGATCAACTGTCCGTCACCAACACAATCTATATAAGGTTTCAATCTTTGACCATTGACGTTCAGAATACGACCATCACTGATGTTTTGAATTTCTACTGCACCATGAGGAAAAACCTTCCTAATTAAAAAGGGACAATCCCACCTAGAGCGAAGTTTACCAGGAAAGAGACGCAATTTAGAATTGAATAGCCAAACCTTTTGATTAGGCTTGAAAGACTTACGGTTAATGAATTTGTCATGAAAAGCCTTAGTCCTTGCCTTGTATATTTTGACATTTTCATATGTCTCATTGCGTAACTCTTCAAGCTCGTTGAGTTGAAGTTTCCAGTTAGAACCCGCTGCTGCCATATCAAAGTTAAATTTTTTTAAGACCTAAAAATCTCTATGCTCAAGTTCTACCGATAAGTGGCAAGCTTTACCAAAAATCAGTCGGTAAGGAGACATGCCAATAGGGTCTTATAGGCAGTACGGTAAGCCTAGAGAGAATCGTTTAACCTCTGAGACCAATCTTTCCTATCGGGGCGTATTGTTTTTTCTAAGATGTGTTTTATCTCCCTATTGGAAACTTCAACTTGCCTGCTTGTTTGGGGATGGTACAGGGTGGCAACTTTTGTTAGATGTATGCCCTAGAAGCCAATTTTTGGCTGACACATTATTAATTCTGGGACATAATTTGTATTTGACTTTATTATTATTGAATAAATAAAAGGCATCTTTTTCATTCATATTGTTTATGTGTCTATGAATCGTCCAAGAATTAATAAGATGATATGCATATTCTTAAGAGTTAAGAATTTGAGCCATGCATCATTGGTGATTAATTTCTAAATGCTCCTGATCGATGGATCATCACGAGGACGGTGATCAATCCGATGAGATCAGTGCACAGATTACTTTCCTTAAGGATGGACGAGACTCGAGTCCACAGTGTGGCGACACTGAAGTAATAGTGCAGGTGCTTGTTAAGAACAAGGGTACTGAGCGTGACCAATACAAGAAGTCACTTGGATGTCTATCCACTCGTCAGTGACTTGCTTGATGTTGCAGTAGTGTGACTGGTCCTTTGACCTGCGGTGCTTCGGCTACTCACAGTGAGGTTATTGTAGTTTGACTGCACACATACATGGTCTCTAGCCATATGGGTCCATGCAGTGTAGATTGGCTGCAGTAAGTTCACTGTAGGAGTAGGGTATGCACCTATAAGGAATCTATCGACCTTGATAGATAAGGAGAGATCCTATGTGATTTATAAGACTGAGTTCGTAAGACCTCGGCCGGGGCAGTATGCACAGTGGAGAAAGAGTTTTCCACTCTCGAACTTAAGTCGAATAAATCTTCACATATGACAGACGATGGGGTTTGACGAGTTGTCCATGACCTCCGTCCTGTAGGGATCCACGATAGTAGGACTGTATCACATATTAACTGCACCTAGAGGTTCACCATTCTATTCTGCTGGGTAGCCACTACATGCTGCTAGGTGTCACTGGTGGATGGTGGGACTCATAGGGATTATCTTGATGATCGATAAACCCTAATGAGTTGAGTTGGAATCGTTCCAACCCATTGAAAGGAGTCTTCAATGATATTGTGATAGAGATCACAATATATCTCACTACCAGTCAGAGTAGAACCTATGGGGTCACACACACTAGAAGTATTGACCGATCTGATGGTTGAATAGTGATTAGGAATCACAAATAATCAATTCGATTGATATTCAGTTGAAGAAGGAACAAAGGAAATTAATTAATTGGACTTGAAACAAGAGTCCTACTTCGAGTAGGATTCCTAGAGTCCTAATTGGATTAGGACTGGGAATCCTAGTTGGAGTAGGACTGGAATTCCTACTTGGATTAGGATTCCCACAATCCTACTTAGAATAGGATTTTGAATTCAATATGAATTCCTACTTAGAATAGGATTCCTAGAAGTCCCAATTGGATTAGGACTTCGGATTCAAATTGAGTCCTAATTGGATTAGGACTAAAATTAAATACATCCTAATATGGATTAGGGTTTCTTAAGTCACAATTAATTATTAATCTAATGAATCAATAAGACTCCTAATTGGATTAGGATTGAAGAGTTCAATTGAGTCAAAATTGATTCAAGTACTAATTGGATTCAAGTACTTACCTAGATTGGATCCATTGGTTCACCCTTGGGCTAAGCCCTAATAGGATTAGGGCTTGACCACATTAGGGCAATGCAAACCCTAATGTGGACTAGGGTTTACCAAGAGGGAGGGGCGCAAGCCCCTCCCCTTGATCACTTGGTGCGGCACAAGAGAGGGGGCCGGCGCCCCCTCTTTGGAAAGTCATCTAGGGCTCCTACTTTGGAGGAGCCCTTGATGGCTATAAAAGGGCTTATGAGGCCGGCGCCCTAGAAGGATAAAAAGCCTCTCCCTCTTGTGCCGTGGCCACCCTCTCTCTCTCCTTGTTTCAGCCGCAAGCAAGGGAAGAAGAAGATCCAAGTGTTGGCGGCCTCCTCCCCTTCCCTTCCTTCATCCAACGCAAGGAAGAAAAGAAGGCTGCGTGGGGATTCTTCTTCATCCTCTTCTTCATCCTTCTTCTTCCTCCTCTCAAGCATATTCAAGAGTTGAAAGAAAGAGAGGAGATCAGCCATCAAAAGAAGTCTTTGCAAGAGAGCTAGCACCCCGGGAAGACAAGAGATCTTTGATCAGGTCCTCTGCTTCGTGTGGATACCCGTAGAGGCCGGACGTTTGAACGGCTTCAAACGAACCCTCAACCTAAAACCACGAGCTTCAGTTTGCGGTGATCATCTACCCGCACAAGGTGAAGATTTGATCTCCCTAAAGGTTTTAAAAGTATTAATTCTTATCTAACTACGAACGGTCTAGAAACAGCGTTCATGCGATGAACGTCGATCCCGCTTATGCCGATTCCGCTGCAATCTGATTTTTGTTTTGAAATATCAGCGGCATAGGCGGGTTCCCAACAGTGGTATCAGAGCCTAGGCTTCGTAGTTTAAGGTAAGAATTAATTATAAGTAGGCTTATTAGATCTGAAAATTGAATGATCATGCATGCTGAAAATTTTCTGCATGCAGAATTTTTCTAGGGTGCTGATTTTTACATGCTGATTTTTATATGATAAAAGGATGATTCTAATAGCATTGTTAATGTGATTACAAAGTATAGAATCATGATTAGCATGATCAGCAACCTATGTCATGAGATAATCAATTAATTATCAGATCTGAAAATTATAATTGTTGCATATGGTGATGATCATAGGATTCAAACCCTTTTGGTATTAAATGTAAAGACCTGCGATGTGATCTGCAATGTCATGTAATTTTACAGATGCTTGCATGCATCTTATTTGATGTTTTGAGAGGCCTGCGTGCCTCCTAAAAGGGGATGTAATTTATTTTTATTTTTATTTTATATCTGGTTGTATTTTCTGTGATGTGATGTACGTCAACGATCAAGTCGAAGATGATGCATGAGATGAGCAGGGCTCTAAGCGGTTGATGGCGATTGGATCAAGAGTTGGTCAAGGATCGAGTCAAGGAGGCTTGGAACCAATTCAAGAGTTGAAGATCAGTTGATCGATTGACGTGCATGTGCTTGTAATACGACCTAATTAGAATCCATGATCATCACCTATTTAAAGTTTAGCTTTAATTATTGCTGCGATTATAACTGCCTGCAATGTGCCGTTTGCATGTGATGTGAATGTGAGTCGGGTAGATAGGTTTACATGTGATGTAGCAAACCCAATTGAGACCTAAATTAAAACCTCCTCAATCAAGTCGAGAGTGAACCGACATGAGCAAGTCATATTAGATTAATTGATCTAATTGGTGTCTAGGAAAGCATGAAAGGTGGTTACTTAATTAGGACCTTACTCTCTGAGTAAGGGGAGCCTCCCACCTGCTTACCTGGCCAATTGTTCGATTACCTCTTATGAAGAGCTCAAGTTGCAAACACTAAGACCTGATTAACCAATATTAAGTCAATAGGTCTTCCACTGTAGTAGAGCTGCTAAGGTCTTTCTGATGTTGATTTGTCTCGGCTGGACACAGTGGGCAAGTTGCATCGGGGGGCTGGACCTCTCTATAGACATGAGATGTTGTAGGGTAAAGGTGGGGTTGGGCACCAATAACTGTTAGGTGAGGACCCAATGACGACTTTATTCCTACGGTTATACGGTGGGTCTGACTTAACTAAGAAATGGGACCAATAACTGTTAGGTGAGGTCTTCATGGCTTAGAGACCAAGAAGCACTGCAACATGCTTGAGAAGCATTGTACAAGAGTTGTACATTCATCAATCTATGTGTCATCAATAACTGTTAGGTGAGGTGGCATATAAATCGGTGGAACCGCAGTACCCACTAGAAACCCTAGTCGTGTAGGATTTCCGTTTTCCTACCAGGGGAGTGTGAGGAATTCGAGAAAATAGTGGGAGTTACATTTGTTCTAAAAGACCTTAGAACAGATTAG
This sequence comes from Phoenix dactylifera, assembly GCF_051530095.1. Classification (NCBI taxonomy): domain Eukaryota; kingdom Viridiplantae; phylum Streptophyta; class Magnoliopsida; order Arecales; family Arecaceae; genus Phoenix; species Phoenix dactylifera. The sequence goes on along the minus strand of NC_143193.1, from coordinate 29,939,177 downwards.
GATCAAGTACAAAAGTCTAACTAGAATCTTTACTCTCTGCAGATCATAATGTCAGCCTCAAACCCTTTGACCCGTATTCTTGAGACCAACCGATTGACCGGAACCAATTACAAGGACTGGCTTAGAAATCTCAAAATTGTTTTGAGCTGTGAGAAAATAGGCTACATACTCGATTCAGATATCTCCACACTACCAGCACGTCCTACTGATGTTCAGCGACAGATGCAACAAAAATGGCTGGATGATGACATTAGAGTTAAATGCTATATGATGGCATCCATGTCAAATGAACTCCAATGCCAGCATGAGAATCTCAAGACTGCTAGGGACATACTAGCACACCTGCAAGAGTTGTATGGTGAGCAGAGTCGCACAGCTCGTTTTGAAGTGTCCAAGAGGCTCTTCAAGACAAAGATGCGCGAAGGGCAGTCTGTCCATGATCATGGTCTGACTATGATCAAGGACCTAGAGGAGCTTGAGAAGCTCGGAATGAACATGCACAAGGAATTGCAAGTGGATTTGATCCTACAGTCACTTCCTGATTCATTTGGTCAGTTTATAGTAAACTACCACATGAATAAGATTAAATGCACTAAGACTGAACTGATCAACATGTTGGTAACTGCTGAGGGAGCCTTGAAAGGTTCAAGGGGCAATGTCCTTGCTGCTGAGTTGACTTCTGGTTCCAAGAGAAAGTCTACTTGGAAGAAAAAGAAGCCTGCAAAGAAGCAGAAGAAAGACAAGAAGCCAAAGAAGGAAGTTCAAAAGAAAAATGCTAATGACAAAGGAAAATGTTTCCACTGCAATGTCGACGGCCACTGGAAGAGGAACTGTCCTTCATACCTCGAGAGCCTGAAGAACATGAAAGGTGACAAACCTTCAGAAGGTATAGATTTGCTCATAATTGAAACTAGTCTAATGGTTTCTTCTACTTCTAGTTGGGTTATAGATTCTGGTTCTAGTGCTCATCTGTGCACTACCATGCAGGGTCTAAAGGAAAGTAGAAGGCTGGCGGAAGGTACGGTAACCCTTCGGGTTGGCAACGGGGCAAAAGTTGCTACTGTGGCTGTCGGCACCTACCATCTGCGACTACCGTCTGGTTTTAGTTTATTACTTAGAGACTGCTATTATGTACCTGCTGCTAGCAGAAATTTGATTTCTGTTTCATGTCTAGCACAGGAAGGTCATGTTTTTACATTTGACAAAGACTGCTGTTCTATTTATTTGAGAAATAAAATAGTCGCACGTGGTTTTATGATTGACAGTCTCTATCATTTGCATATGGATGTATCTATAAATGTGTCTGAGCAAGTAGTGAATGCCAAAGGATCCAAAAGATCCAGGGATGAGATAAACCAAAAATATTTGTGGCACCTCAGGCTTGGCCATATTGGAGAGGACAGAATGAACAAAATGGATAAAGATGGGCTTCTCGGCTCATTGACTTCCGAGTCATATCCAGTTTGCGAATCCTGTCTTCAAGGAAAAATGGCCAGATTACCCTTTGTAGGACATGGGGAGAGGACCACTGAAATACTTACCCTAGTACATACAGATGTATGTGGCCCATTCGATGTGCTAGCCAGGGGACGTTATTCGTACTTCACTACCTTTACCGATGATTATTCACGGTATGGGTATGTGTATCTGATGAGACACAAATCTGAATCTTTTGAAAAGTTCAAAGAGTTCAAAAATGAAGTAGAAAAACAAACTGGAAAACCCCTTAAGGCTCTTCGATCAGATCGAGGAGGAGAATACCTTAGTGGAGAATTCTGGGACTATCTCAAGGACAATGGCATAGTCTCACAATGGACTCCTCCGGGTACGCCTCAACTCAACGGGGTGTCAGAGAGGAGGAATCGGACCCTATTGGATATGGTCAGGTCCATGATGAGCTTCACTGATTTACCTATGTTCCTTTAGGGAGATGCCTTACTCACAGCGATTTATTTATTGAATAGAGTTTCCTCTAAATCAGTTCCTACCACACCGTATGAGATATGGCATGGTAAGAAACCAAGTCTTGGTCATCTCAAGATTTGGGGATGTCCTGCCCACGTCAAGAGACTACAGGCAGACAAGTTAGAGGCTAGGACCATAAGTGCTCGTTTTATAGGATATCCTAAAGAGTCATTAGGATACAATTTTTACATCTTAGAGGATCACAATGTGTTTATGAGCCGTCATGCCATCTTCTTGGAAAATCAGTTTATCCTTGATAGAGGCAGTAGGAGGAAAATTGAACTTGATGAGAAAGTCTCTGAAAAGCAACGAGTCATGAATCCTATCGAACCCATTCATACAGAGCCAGTACACGATGTCCCTCGACCACCTCGTAGATCTAATAGGGTCTCCCATCCTCCCGATAGATACTTAGGTATACTAGAAGAGGATACCGAGGAAATGTTCCTAGTGGGAGATAGGGATCATACACAAGATCCCAAAACCTACAACGAGGCAATATCTGATATCGATTCCGAGAAATAGCTGGAAGCCATGAAGTCAGAGTTAGACTCCATGCATTCCAACCAAGTCTGGACCTTAGTAGATCCACCAGAAGGTATTGTACCTATTGGATGTAAATGGATCTACAAAAGGAAAATAGGTCCAGATGGAAAGGTAGAGACCTTTAAGGCAAGGCTGGTGGCGAAAGGGTATAGTCAACGCGAAGGCATTGACTATCAGGAGACCTTTTCACCTGTAGCCATGCTGAAATCCATCCGAACACTGCTTGCCATTGCAGCATTTCATGATTATGAAATCTGGCAGATGGATGTGAAAACTGCTTTCCTGAATAGATATCTTGATGAAGATATCTATATGGAACAGCCTCTGGGTTTCACTTCCAGTGATGGAGATCACAAGGTCTGCAAGCTGCAAAGGTCCATCTATGGACTAAAGCAAGCATCTCGGAGTTGGAACACTCGTTTTGATGACGCAATCAAAATATTTGATTTCATCAAAAACGAAGAGGAACCGTGTGTTTACAAAAAGGTTAGTGGGAGCGCTGTCGTATTTCTCGTACTGTACGTGGACGACATCCCCCTGATAGGAAATGATATTCCCATGCTAACCTCGGTCAAGGTCTGGTTGTCAAAAGAGTTCTCTATGAAAGACCTTGGGGAAGCATCCTATATTTTGGGAATAAAGGTCTATAGAGATAGATCTAAAAGGATGCTTGGCCTATCATAGAAAATGTATATAGAGGAAGTGCTGAAAAGGTTCAGCATGGAAAACTCCAAAAGGGGTCTTTTACCCCTTAGGCATGGAATTCATCTCTCCAAGAAGATGTGCCCCAACACATCTGAAGAGATTCAACGCATGAGCAAGATTCCCTATGCATCGGCAATAGGGAGCCTCATGTATGCCATGCTATGTACACGACCTGATATAGCTCTTGCTGTGAGTGTCACAAGCAGATATCAGTCAAATCCAGGTGAAGAACACTGGACAGCTGTGAAGAATATTCTTAAGTACTTGAGAAGAACTAAAGATTTATTCTTGATTTTTGGAGGGTCATCAGAGTTGAAGGTAGAAGGATACACAGATTCAGACTTCATGACTGATGTCGATGATAGAAAGTCAACATCTGGATATGTGTTCTTGTGCAATGGTGGTATGGTAAATTAGAAGAGTTCCAAACAACCGATCATTGCTGATTTTACTATGGAAGCTGAATACATCGCCGCCTCCGAAGCTGCTAAGGAAGGCTTCTGGTTCAAGAAATTCATTGCGGAATTGGATGTAATGTCATCAGATGCCATAACACTCTACTGCGATAATAATGGCGCCATAGCCCTTGCTAAGGAGCCAAGGTCTCATCAGAAGTCCAAGCATATAGAGCGGCGCTTCCACCTCATACGCGACTATGTTGAGAAGAAGTATGTCGAGGTGCAGAGAGTAGACTCCGCGGACAACGTGGCAGACCCATTCACTAAACAGCTAAGTCAGCAAAAGACTGAAGCCCACCTTGAGAAGATGGGACTAAGATATATGACTGATTGGCTTTAGTGCAAGTGGGAGATTGTTAGATGTATGCCCTAGAAGCCAATTTTTGGCTGACACATTATTAATTCTGGGACATAATTTGTATTTGACTTTATTATTATTGAATAAATAAAAGGCATCTTTTTCATTCATATTGTTTATGTGTCTATGAATCGTCCAAGAATTAATAAGATGATGATGCATATTCTTAAGAGTTAAGAATTTGAGCCATGCATCATTGGTGATTAATTTCTAAATGCTCCTGATCGATGGATCATCACGAGGACGGTGATCAATCCGATGAGATCAGTGCACAGATTACTTTCCTTAAGGATGGACGAGACTCGAGTCCACAGTGTGGCGACACTGAAGTAATAGTGCAGGTGCTTGTTAAGAACAAGGGTACTGAGCGTGACCAATACAAGAAGTCACTTGGATGTCTATCCACTCGTCAGTGACTTGCTTGATGTTGCAGTAGTGTGACTGGTCCTTTGACCTGCGGTGCTTCGGCTACTCACAGTGAGGTTATTGTAGTTTGACTGCACACATACATGGTCTCTAGCCATATGGGTCCATGCAGTGTAGATTGGCTGCAGTAAGTTCACTGTAGGAGTAGGGTATGCACCTATAAGGAATCTATCGACCTTGATAGATAAGGAGAGATCCTATGTAATTTATAAGACTGAGTTCGTAAGACCTCGGCCGGGGCAATATGCACAGTGGAGAAAGAGTTTTCCACTCTCGAACTTAAGTCGAATAAATCTTCACATATGACAGACGATGGGGTTTGACGAGTTGTCCATGACCTCCGTCCTGTAGGGATCCACGATAGTAGGACTGTATCACATATTAACTGCACCTAGAGGTTCACCATTCTATTCTGCTGGGTAGCCACTACATGCTGCTAGGTGTCACTGGTGGATGGTGGGACTCATAGGGATTATCTTGATGATCGATAAACCCTAATGAGTTGAGTTGGAATCGTTCCAACCCATTGAAAGGAGTCTTCAATGATATTGTGATAGAGATCACAATATATCTCACTACCAGTCAGAGTAGAACCTATGGGGTCACACACACTAAAAGTATTGACCGATCTGATGGTTGAATAGTGATTAGGAATCACAAATAATCAATTCGATTGATATTCAGTTGAAGAAGGAACAAAGGGAATTAATTAATTGGACTTGAAACAAGAGTCCTACTTCGAGTAGGATTCCTAGAGTCCTAATTGGATTAGGACTGGAAATCCTAGTTGGAGTAGGACTGGAATTCCTACTTGGATTAGGATTCCCACAATCCTACTTAGAATAGGATTTTGAATTCAATATGAATTCCTACTTAGAATAGGATTCCTAGAAGTCCCAATTGGATTAGGACTTCGGATTCAAATTGAGTCCTAATTGGATTAGGACTAAAATTAAATACATCCTAATATGGATTAGGGTTTCTTAAGTCACAATTAATTATTAATCTAATGAATCAATAAGACTCCTAATTGGATTAGGATTGAAGAGTTCAATTGAGTCAAAATTGATTCAAGTACTAATTGGATTAGGACTTACCTAGGTTGGATCCATTGGTTCACCCTTGGGCTAAGCCCTAATAGGATTAGGGCTTGACCACATTAGGGCAATGCAAACCCTAATGTGGACTAGGGTTTACCAAGAGGGAGGGGCGCAAGCCCCTCCCCTTGATCACTTGGTGCGGCACAAGAGAGGGGGCCGGCGCCCCCTCTTTGGAAAGTCATCTAGGGTTCCTACTTTGGAGGAGCCCTTGATGGCTATAAAAGGGCTTATGAGGCCGGCGCCCTAGAAGGATAAAAAGCCTCTCCCTCTTGTGCCGTGGCCACCCTCTCCCTCTCCTTGTTTCAGCCGCAAGCAAGGGAAGAAGAAGATCCAAGTGTTGGCGGCCTCCTCCCCTTCCCTTCCTTCATCCAACGCAAGGAAGAAAAGAAGGCTGCATGGGGATTCTTCTTCATCCTCTTCTTCATCCTTCTTCTTCCTCCTCTCAAGCATATTCAAGAGTTGAAAGAAAGAGAGGAGATCAGCCATCAAAAGAAGTCTTTGCAAGGGAGCTAGCACCCCGGGAAGACGAGAGATCTTTGATCAGGTCCTCTGCTTCGTGTGGATACCCGTAGAGGCCGGACGTTTGAACGGCTTCAAACGAACCCTCAACCTAAAACCACGAGCTTCAGTTTGCGGTGATCATCTACCCGCACAAGGTGAAGATTTGATCTCCCTAAAGGTTTTAAAAGTATTAATTCTTATCTAACTACGAACGGTCTAGAAACAGCGTTCATGCGATGAACGTCGATCCCGCTTATGCCGATTCCGCTGCAATCTGATTTTTGTTTTGAAATATCAGCGGCATAGGCGGGTTCCCAACAACTTTGTGGGTGATTGAATATTTGCGAACCAAAGCTTCAAAAGATCGGTTGCAGAAATGTGATCCCCCATTACTAATGATAGCCTGGGGTGTACCAAAGCGACTAAATATATTTGTTTGTAAGAACTTAACCACAACCTTGTGATCGTTAGTCCTAGTGGCAACTGCTTCTACCCACTTCGAGACATAGTCAACTCCGACAAGAATGTACTCAAAATCAAAAGAATGCGGGAAAGGACCCATAAAGTTAATACCCCAGACATCAAAAATTTCTATAATTAAAATGGAGTTAAGTGGCATCATATCTCTACGGTTGATTGTACCCATTCGCTGGCATCGCTCACAAGTCTGGCAAAAATTGTGGGCATCTTTGAGCAAGGAGTGTCGTCCAGAGGTGCAGCCCAAGAGGGGGGGTGAATTGGGTCTCTTTAAAAAATAGTTAAAGTTAAAACGTAAAAAGAGTATGAGTTACTTTTATCTTAAAAATTCAACAGCGGAAATAAGAATGCACAAATATGACAGTGAATAAAGTTATGAGAACTGTCAAGAATATGTAGAGGAAAGGAAGAGAAGAAGCACAATCACAAACACCAATATTTATAGTGGTTCGGTGCACTTCCAGCACCTACGTCCACTCCTCAAACCTAGCTTGAGATTTCACTATAACCCAACAGATTACAGCCTGATTGTTTTCCGGGCTCACAATCAAAATTCAGTTGGTATTCCCAGGCAACCAACCAAAAACCTTTTGTTTTTCGGGATCACAAACAACCTAGTTAGTTTTCAGACAAACCAACCAAAAACTTTATACCGTTTGTTTTTCCGGGCTCACAAACAATCCGGTTGATTTTCAGAAAAACCAACCAGAAACTTTTTTCTTGCTGAATATTTCCTATTCAACAACTTCCAATCGAGGCTTGGAAGAGCCTTTACAAGTTTCAAATCAATGAAACTGTTACAGCAACAATTAATCCAACTGAAAGAATGCTGTAACTAGAAAACTCAAAGCTTCAGAATATAATGAGTAAATCAATGAAAATAAAAGCTGAAGCCGATGAAGAAGTTGGCTGTGGAAGGATGTTCCAATGTCCGAACAGCAGCTCTTCACAATGCAGTGAGAAGCTTCGACTGATTTCCTCACCAGAGAAAGTTTTAGATTCAGTGCCGGTGAGGATGATAAACTGTTAAGCTTTTCTTCTCTCTTTTTCTTAGTGGAAACCTTTTTGTTTTCTTATAGAATTTTTTTCTTTCCTCCTTGTTTCCATTCTGAGGTTTCCTCGCATTTATAGACAAATTCTTTGGCGAGATTTGAATTCCTTTCTTTCCGTTTTGATGAGAATCTTTTTCTGTTACAGAAGAAGACAAAAGTCGTTCATAGTTTTCTGTTGTGGTCCCAGCAGTACAAGGATCGACTCATGTAGCTTAGGGGTCGACTCATGTTCATTCTGGATCAGACTTCAAATAGTCGAGAAGGCTTTTGCTGTGTCATCCTCAAAGGGTCGACTTTTAATTCTTAAGGGTCGGCTCATCTTAATCAGGAGTCGCCTTTTTAAATACAAGGGTCGACTCATCTTCATTAGGAGTCGCCTCTTTAAACACAAGGGTCGGCTCATCTTTAGTTTTTCGGCCGGCGCTGAGACTGAGCAGGGGTCGACTCTTCAAATGCAAGGGTCGACTCTTCAATTTCGGGGGTCGACTCATTTTTAACAAGGGTCGACTCTTCAAGCTTTTCTCAGGCGGTAAAAACTTTCTATTTGCTTTAAACTACACAAGAGTCGACTCATGTTTTGCGGGGGTCGACTCTTTGACTGTGTTTCTTGAATAAAACTTATCAGAATTAACTTAAACTTGTTCTTTTTGCTTAGAAGTTGACTCAAGTCTTTCAAACAGAAAACTTTAGACTTCTTCTGTGATCTCCATGGACTAGATTAAGATCATTTTCTTTTAGAACATGTCCAATGAGATATTTGCGAAGAACTTATGATTTTGCATTGCTTCATTCCTTCTGATTTTTCTTGACTTATAAATCTTCACAATTAGACCAATGTCATTAGTACACAACATGATCTCATGTATTTTGTAATCATCAAAATTTATTCTTTAGGACTGACAATCTTTCCCTTTTTGATGATGACAAAACCATTGAGTTAAAAAGAATTTTGCAATAAATTTCACTGCAATTATCAAAATTTTATAATGAAGTTCAGAGCAAATATGACATTCAGAGATATATGCATAATTTCAACAGATTAAGGAGAAAGGTCTCCCCTTATCAATTACAAACATTCGAATTATGCATAGTTCTTGTTCTTTATCATAATTTAAATCTCCCCCTATATATTCACTTTAGTGCAGAAATTTGTATTCTTTTTCATATATTTCTCATTTCTCAGATTAGAATTCTTTTCATATTTCTCATTTCTCAGATTAGAATTTGTTGCCCAAGAAGACAACCCAAGAGGGGGGGGTGAATTGGGTTTTAAGTAATAATTACAAATTGAAACTTAATGAGTAACTAATTAAGATTATTGCAGGCAGATTAATTAGATTACTAGTAGTAGTGAGTGGAGAGGATGGAAGAGACAATGAACCAATTACAAACACAAGAGGTTTTATAGTGGTTCGGAGCTAACCCTTGCTCCTACGTCCACTTCCCAAGCTTCACTTGGGAGTTCACTATAATCCCTAGGATTACAGCCGGTTGTTTTACAAATTCACAACCCAACTTATTGTTTTCACGAGATCACAACAAACTTGGTCGGTTTTCACAGGCTCACCGACTAGAACCACCCGATTGTTTTTTCGGGATCACAATCGAACCCTTACACTGTTGGTTTTTAACTTCGGCTCACCAACAAACCTTACAACCCTTGATTCAATCCTCTGATTGAATCAAGTAAGAAAATAGATTGGAAAAAGTTACAAGAAAAGCTTCTTAATAAGCAAATATTAAACAATATGAAAAGAGAAGAGTTAGAAGCCCTCAAACAGATTTTGGAAGAGGAAGAAAGGGGCTTCTCGAACTCTGAGTCTCCTCTTTGAATGCGCTAAAGATTTAATGTCAGAAGGAGAGCCTTAAATGCGAAGGAAAGAGTTTGTTGGATGGAGTTCAATGCGCTTCTTCCTTCTTTCACTTGTATTTACTCTTGAGAGCCTTTGGTAGGTGAAAAATCCCTTTTTGTTCGAATGGAATAGCTCTCTTAGTGTCTACTACTGTTCACTCTGACTATTTAAGCAGTCCCCATTGAAAACTAGCCGTTAGACACCAATTTGTAGCGGTTCTGCACAATCTGCAACTCCTGACAATGTATCTGTTGGGGTCGGAGTCGACTCGCTCGATCTGGAGTCGATTCGGCTGTTGCTGGAGTCGACTCATGCTTTACTGGAGACGACTCGCCCACTGGTCAGGATTTGAATTAAAGTGCTGTCCCGTTCTGGAGTCGACTCGGTCAATATCCGGAGATGACTCGGCCCTCTGGAGATAACTCGTTCTCAAGATTCCAGAGATCTATTTTTCTGCAATTCTTTCTCGAGTCGACTCGGATCATCTTGGAGTCGACTCGGCTCTCAGAGCCCAAAGTTAGTTCTCTGACTTTTAGTCTTGCTTTTCTCTGAGAGTCGACTCGGACGTAACTAGGAGTCGACTCGCCAAACTTCGGAGTCGACTCGTAACCTTCTGAAGTCGACTCGGTTGCAGGGTCTGAAATACATCGTTCTGTCTTTCTTCTGTTACCCTTAGGAGTCGACTCGGAAACGTCGGGAGTCGACTCGGCAACCATCGGAGTCGACTTGAACCCTTCTGGAGTCGACTCGCTGACAGGGTCTGAATATTAACTTTCTATCCTTCTGTCAATTCTCAGTCGGAGTCGACTCGTAGTGTACCGGAGTCGACTCGAGCTTGTGCCAGAATCTCTGAAACACTTGGAGTCGACTCGCAAGCTTTCAGAGTCGACTCGAGCTTCAGACTTTGGCTTAATTATGTTCAACACTTAGCCGAATAATCTTGAACAAACGCTCGATGCTTTTAAAGATAAATTTACATATATTTGCCTGAAACTCTAGATTGAATTCATTAGTATAACTTAAAATATACTCAAATGCTTTGAGCTCATCAAAATCAAATAGGGGTATAACCAATCACTCCACAATCTTTCCCTTTTTGATGATGACAAAACATTGAGTATTTGTAAAGTGAATTGCTCAACCAAGAGGAGATTTATAATAGAGTTTTGAAATGAATTCAAATATCTAGTCATTTAATTTATCCAAAATTGAAAGGTATGAAACAGTAAATCCTGAAATTAAAGCTTCCCTTTCATTTGGAATTATATAAGCCTTCATATCATGCAATCAATTGTTTGGCTTATATGTATTTAATGAATTTGCTTTCTTAAGATTTCAGATTCTTCTCCTCAACATATGCATTCAATTTTGTTTAGGTTCTCTGAATTTCCTTTTAATGTCTTGAAGTTTTTGAGCTTAATTTTTTAATTTTAGAGGGAAAATCTGACAATTTGTTCTTGAGTATGATTCAACTAATCTCCAAATATCCCTTGAATAGATTCTGGAGATTACTCCTTGAGGAGCCCCAATAGAGAGATAATGAGCCTCGAGGTATCGAATCCACTAAGAACAAATTACTTTTTGCATTAAGGATTTTCTTTTTAGTGATTCCCTTTACATTTCAAATCTACATATTTTCTCTCTCTTTTTGTCATCATAGCAAAAAGACACAGAATTAGAACTCAAGAATGCACAATTTTGAAAGGAGATTTCTACTCATTGTATTAAATTCAAATTTGAGTACAAGTATGATTACATATCAAAAGAAGTCCTCAAGGGACTGTACATCATAAAAAATAGATAAGAATACGGTACTTTTTCTTTGTAGTGGAGGATGTGGCTCCCGTACTCAGTCTAGTGTGTTTGATGACCATGCTTAACCCCTCATTGATGTTCTCTAGTTGTTCGAGAATCTCCGAGGTGACTCTAGACTGTGTCGAGGAAATCTCGTTCACACTCTCCTGGAGGGTGTCAAGCTTGAGGATCAATGCATTAGCTAGCCGCTCTGCACCCTGACTCTGGTTGCCTAGCTCATGTCTGATGCTGTCTCGCATCTTCCTTGTGTCATCCTTGACATCACTCATGTTCCAGTATTGAGCTTGAACTAGGCTTCGTACATTGGATATTTCCTCCTTCAGGTGTGCAATCATCTCTGTCACGGCTGCCAAGGAGGGGACTATCTCGGTGGATGGAGCAGTCTGAGGACCTCGTAGCTCCCTCAGCAGATCATCCCTCAGCTCCCTCACTATCTCCTGCCTCAACTGTCGGAGCTGCTCAGAAGATATCCGGACTTCGAGAGGTTGCTGAGGTGGTGGAGCTGCAGATGGTCCGGCTGAAGTGGATGGGAATGAAGGACCAGAAGTGGAAGGAAAAATGGGAAGATCTGTATAGTGCTCCTAGTCATGGTCAGGGCTAGGGGAGTGATGAGTGGTAGGGTCAGATGGTGTGGATGTGGATGGTTTCCGTACCCAGACTCCCCCGACCTTGTAGAATCCCATTCGATGGAAGATCCCCTCACCCATGCGATCTGTAAAACGCAGTGAGCGAGAGGGTTCCCCCTTAGGGATAGGGACCTCTAACTCCCTAAAGATAAGAGTGAATAGCATTCCATATGGGAGACTCAACCTAGGTTTGTCTACGGGTTCACAGAGATACTTGTAGATGAGTTTAGGGAAGTTGATAGGAGTATCTTGGAGTATGTGGAACATCAAAGCTAGGTCTCTCTCTGAGATGAAGTCAAACCTACCAGTTTTGGGAAAGAGAGTCCTAGAAATGATACTTAGGAGAAGCCGCATTTCAGCCGAAAGCTGATTTGCGAACACCTCCTCTATGGGGGACTGAGGTGGACTCCCTAAGATGGCCGTAAGGGCCTCTGTCCTATCTGAGGGGTGTGTGGGAACGATCCCCTCTCTGGAGAGATGGAGGACTCGAGCAATGAAGTCCTCGGAAATGAAAACTGGGGCACCCGCTACAGTCCCCTGGATACCGCCGCTACCCCGTGCGACAGTACCGTAAAATTCCCTAACTAATCCTGGATAGGTAGGGAGGTCAAGAGAACAAAAGAACTCTAAGCCCTGGGCCCTAAGGTGATGCCCTAGGTTGAACCCTTCCCGGAAGAGGAAGTCAAAGTTGACTTGCCTCCCGGTAGAGACAACCTTCCCGGCGCATGAGCGCGAAGGAACCGGCCTAGGCGGGGAAGGAACCGGAGGTGGTGGCCTCGTGGGTTCGTTCTGAGCCTTGGACCGTCGCTCGGCCCCACTCGCGGAGGAGGGTCTCTTCTGGCTTGGGACAACGACTTTTCTAGGCATTTTTGACCTAAACACAAAGTGATGGACAAAAAAAATGGAGGAAAACTCGATGGAGAGGACCTAGAACGGGTCGGAGAAGAGGTCGGAGACGACTCTAGGGCTTTTGAACAGTGGCGGCTGAAAATAGAAGTGAAGAGAAAAACATTCCGCTTAGGGTTAAAAGTCGGAATTCCGACCTCGAGTCGACTCTGGTAAGTCGCGAGTCGACTCGACCTCGAGTCGACTCCCAAATATGCACGAGTCGACTTGCCCACGAGCCGACTCTAAAATCTATTCGAGTCGACTCGAACTCTGGCACATAACCAAAAAACTTGTTATTTCTGTGCCAAAAGAGAGAGTTATGGAACTATCAAAGATTTAAGAACTGATTTGATGATCATAGATAAGAAACCCTATGTCTAACATAAGCTAATCATCAAAATCAATGAATTAGAGGAGAGTATCACTAGAATGGATCAATCACTCCTAACCCTCTTCTAAGTATACAAAATCGATCTTCACTCAAAGATTTTATGAAGATGTCAGTAAGTTGATCATCAGTACAAACAAATTGAAGTGTCACATCACCATTCAGTACATGATCTCTTATGAAGTGATGTCTTATCTCAATGTATTTAGTTCTTGAATGCTGAATTGGATTTTTAGTTAGATTAATGGCACTTGTATTATCACAGTTAATGAAAATTTTATCTTGTTTGATGCCATAATCTTCAAGTTGTTGTTTAATCCACAAAACTTGAGCACAATAACTTCCGGCAGCAACATATTCAGCTTCAGTCGTAGATAGTGCAACCGAGTTTTGTTTCTTGCTAAACCAAGAGATTAAGTTTTCTCCTAAGAATTGACATGATCCGCTGGTGCTTTTTCTATCAAGTTTACAACCAGCGAAGTCTGAATCAGTGTACCCTATTAAGTTTATACTTGATTCTTTAGAGTACCATAGACCTATGTTTTTTGTTCCTATAAGATATTTAAAGATTCTCTTAACTGCAATTAGGTGTGACTCCTTAGGATTAGATTGATATCTAGCACACATGCATATACTAAACATGATATCAGGTCTACTTGCTGTAAGATATAATAAAGATCCTATCATACCTCTATACATCTTTTGATCTACTGATTTACCTGATTCATCTTTGTCTAGTTTGCATGATGAACTCATGGGTGTGCTGATTGGCTTGTTTCCATCCATATCAAACTTCTTAAGCATCTCCTTGATATATTTTGCTTGACTGATGAAGATGCCTTCTTTAGATTGTTTGATTTGGAGCCCGAGAAAATAGTTCAGCTCTCCCATCATGCTCATTTCAAATTCACTCTGCATTAAGCCAGCAAATTCTTCGCAGAGGCGATTGTTAGTAGCACCGAAAATAATATCATCTACATAAATATGTACTACTAACATATCTTTGTTTTTCTTCTTTAAAAATAGTGTTGTACCAACATTTCCTCTAGAGAATTTATGGTCTAATAGAAATTTGCTAAGTCTTTCATACCATGCTCTAGGAGCTTGTTTTAGACCATAAAGTGCTTTGTTTAGTTTATAAACATGATTGGGATATTGATGATTTTCAAAACCAGGAGGTTGTTTTACATACACCTCCTCATTAATATACCTGATGAGAGCACAAAAGTGCGATCTACACATCACTTAAATTAGTATTATTGCTAACAAATAATGATAAAAGTGCTGCATTAATATTATATTTTTGTGGGGTGCAGGTAATCGTAAATCAAAGCTAAAATGCGCATTGGGTCTAGAAAAGATGCAATCACTGCAGGTGATCAGCCGACTGCATGGTTCAATCCCAGTTGCACACTAGAATGAGCATTAGCCGGCTAGGTGCAGCCATATCCAGCAGCAGCATTTTCCCCATTTCGTGTGTCCATTTGAACTTCTCCCAGCCGTCCACGTGTTCAGCCGAGTCCCCAGCATCTTGCGAAGCATCCACCCAGCGTCCCTCATCCTTCTCTTTCCCCATTTCAAAGGCATCCAGAGTTCATGATTCATTCCTTCCAGCCGTCACCCTGGCATCATCCAAATCTCAGCATCTCGAGACCAACATCCGGCCGTCCGTGGCGATTCCAACCGCGTCCGTCTTCTCTGCGTGCGAGTCTCCCGTGAAGCGTCCCAGGATCCGCATCAAGCTCATCCGTTCGCTACCCAATCTCCCAACATCCTGCAGTCGGGATGCATACTTCGAACGACCACCCAATCATCCCGCGTTCGTGCAGCCGTCCGTGAAGCATCCTCCCATGCGTTCCACGCTCCAGCTTCTCCCGAGTTCCAGCCACATCAGCTCCCAGCCGTCCGCATCATCCGCACGATTCCATCCCGATTCCCAGTTTCCTTCAAGCATCCCCAGATCTTCTCCGCGTACATGAGCCAACGTCCGCGTGCATCCCACGAGGATCGCGACCCAGCCTCCGTCTTCCTCGCAGTCCACCTCTTCCGGATTAAGCAACCGAAATCCCAGCTTCTCCCAGCGTCCGAGGATCCCGGCATCCCGTGATTTCAGCATCAGCGAGGCATCGTCCGCGTCCATCCATTTCTTCCGGATTAGCATCCATCCGTTGATCTCCATCGCGTGCGAGGAGTGGATCGAAGGCGAGCTTGATATCCCTCTCGGCTGGGAAGTTGGCTATTTATTATTCCTTCCCATTCGGTGAAACAGAGGGGGGGGTCCTGTTATTCAAAGAAAAGAAAGAAGAAAGGAAACAGAGCATGCTCTGTTTCCAAAAAGAATAGAAAAAAGAAAAGAAAAAAAAAAGAGTTTTCTTTTATGATTATGGAGGGCTGATTTCTTAGGGAGGGTGATGGAGGAACCTTTGATGTATTGCTCTTTGAAGTAAACTCTAAACTTTTGCTTTCAATGGTTTATATTTATTGATATGTTCTTGATTCATGCGTAGTTATCTCATAGATAGATCTTTAATGGATTATGATTATTGATATATGGATTGCTTTAGTATTTGATTCGCCGTAGACGTAGAAAGCACGACGGATGCTTAGAAATTGAGTTCATATGTTCATGAAACATATACCATGATTAGATCTATCCTACATTTAATCTTTAATCAAGAACCATAGAGTTTATTCCTTGGATGCAATATCATCAAGGGGGATTCCAGATCCCTACCATCTTTATTTTATTGAATTTTGTTTATTATTATTTGCATTTAATTTCTGAAAATCAAAATATCATTTTAATCCACAAATTTATTCAACTGAAAATTACATCTAAAAATTACGCTAATAATCTATAGATCGTTCCCTGAGGATTCGATCTCGGACTCCCGAGAATTTACTACTTGTGCGATTCTCCTGCACTTGGGAGAACAATTTTATTTTTGCATCAAGTTTTTGACGCCGTTGCCGGGGACGGCTGATTTATTAGTATAATTTTAGATTTAATCAGTATCTTAGTATTTAGTCTTTTTCTTTCAAAAAAAAAAAAAATCTTTATTGCTGTTTTTTTTTCCCTGCACAGTCTGCATCAAACTCTGATATCTGAGTAATCCACCGTCTGATTGCACTCAAATTTTGTCGGCTGGTGTAGGACACAGGTTGCTTTCATCTGAACGGTCTGATTGATATTCTGGTACTTTTATAACCATTAAATTAATATAAACTTTGCTGCTGTCTGTTTTGAATTTTCTGTATTTATTATTTTTTTTTTTTTTGAATCAGAATTTTATTGTTATCATATCTCATTAACCTTTGTTGCTAATTGAAATTTTTTTTAAAAAAAAACTTTAAGAAAAGATCAAGGGTGATCATTTATTAAAAAAAACATAAAAATTTAATTAAATTTTGTATGCTAGGTTGGAATAGGGACAACACTGGGCGTTTGAATCGAAAAACTTTTAACAATTCATCAGATCATATTACTAAAACTCTTTCGCAAAATCTCAGATCTGGTGAGATGGCTAATGACGATGTAGGAAGTCACCATGGTAATGAAGGTAGACTCCCAGTTATGACACTTCGACAATACTTACACTCCACTAGGACTAGTCAACCTTCATGCATGATTATTCCTGAAAACGTAGGACACAAATTAAAACATTTTCTTGAGAATTTTACAGATGAAGAGGACTCCTTTTCCTTGGGGGAGCCTTCTTATGACTGAGCATGACGGCCAAGGTATGTGTATATTAGTTAGAATTAATTTTTTTCTTTTATTTCTAGTTTTCTTCTTATTTTTTAGGTCTTCTTTTCTGGAAATCAACAGCTCAAGGTATTCTTCTTCTCTCTATTATTTTCTCTATTGTCTCTCATATATAGTTTTCTTGCATCTTTTACATTGAGGACAATGCAATGTTTAAGTTGGGGGGAGGAAAATATTTTGATCAAAAAAAAAAAAAAAAACTTGTTTTTGCATTTGATTTATTCTATTAATTTCTTTTCTGAGCAAATGCACATGTATTTTCATATTGAGTTTGTGCAACTATTAAGGCAAGGAACACATGCATACTATGATTGATCAGAGACCTATCACTAGATCCCCACACGTGTACTTAATGACAATAGGAAAGCCTCAGGAGTTCACATTTGTTAACTGCATTTTTGTTAGCCTTATCCGTAAAAGAAGTATGAGTATCCTTGTCGTACCATAAGGTTCATGATTTGGTTTTCACATAAAGATAGAGGTTGAATATCCCAGTTAGATTACTTAGGTGCCTTATGATCCGACCTTGGTTGACCTATAGTCACGATGCAATCACATATATAATAAAAAAAATACCTATATGGTTCAGTCTATCTTCTCTTTTCTTGCATTAAAAAAAAAAAAATATCCTTCTGATAACAAGTCTGGCCTCGTGGCATAGTCTGGTTCGAGTAATTAAGCCCGAGGGGTGTTTCACCTAATGTCTTGAGCCAACTGGATTGGGGGTCATTGGCTGAAAGCTCGCTACATGGACCTTACTAGAGCCTAATGGGGTTGGATAGATGTAGTCGTTATGGGTATTAAAAAAAAAAAAAAAGGAGAAAAAAAGAATGAAATAATAATAAGCATGTATGGGTTGGTCGGACTGAACCTAATGACATGTGGTAATGACTGGTTTGACTCCATTGTGTTGGACCTCTGTGCACCCGGGTTGTTTAGTTGGGATTGATAGCTCTTTCTTTATATGCGAACCATTCTTAACAAATTTAGACAACATGTGATATTCTGAAAATTTGATGGATCAGGTTCTAACAAATTGTAGAAAATACTTGTGAACTTGAGTAGTGCACCTAAAACTCAGGCGGTGCCCTGTTGTGGTGGAGGTATTAGTACTCTGAGAAAGTCATGCGACTTGATGCACACTACACTTTTATATTTCCTTGCTTTGACAGTTGCCATGCTTGAAAATATATATCAATTAATTACATGTGTATTAGCTTAAGATTTATTTCATATCTCTATTAGAATCTCATGTCATATAATTCATGATGTTTGTGGGTAACATTCCTGAAAACCCTCACGAGACAACACTCGTCCACTAGGGTAACCTAGGGATTTAACGGCTTGTTGCACGTGCTAAGTGCAATCGTGATTCCTACGAAAGTGAGGACATATCTTAGTTTTATATCTTTAGCTTCAATAAAAAGTCATAGGTTAAACCACACCTTTTGCACTCTCATTTTATTATCTGCTCGTTAATTGCTAGAGACTAGCAATAAGCTAGTTGGGGGGTGTGATGAGAGCACAAAAGTGCGATCTACACATCACTTAAATTAGTATTATTGCTAACAAATAATGATAAAAGTGCTGCATTAATATTATATTTTTGTGGGGTGCAGGTAATCGTAAATCAAAGCTAAAATGCGCATTGGGTCTAGAAAAGATGCAATCACTGCAGGTGATCAGCCGACTGCATGGTTCAATCCCAGTTGCACACTAGAAGGAGCATTAGCCGGCTAGGTGCAGCCATATCCAGCAGCAGCATTTTCCCCATTTCGTGTGTCCATTTGAACTTCTCCCAGCCGTCCACATGTTCAGCCGAGTCCCCAGCATCTTGCGAAGCATCCACCCAGCGTCCCTCATCCTTCTCTTTCCCCATTTCAAAGGCATCCAGAGTTCATGATTCATTCCTTCCAGCCGTCACCCTGGCATCATCCAAATCTCAGCATCTCGAGACCAACATCCGGCCGTCCGTGGCGATTCCAACCGCGTCCGTCTTCTCCGCGTGCGAGTCTCCCATGAAGCGTCCCAGGATCTGCATCAAGCTCATCCGTTCGCTACCCAACCTCCCAACATCCTGCAGCCGGGATGCATACTTCGAACGACCACCCAATCATCCCGCGTTCGTGCAGCCGTCCGTGAAGCATCCTCCCACACGTTCCACGCTCCAGCTTCTCCCGAGTTCCAGCCACATCAGCTCCCAGCCGTCCGCTTCATCCGCACGATTCCATCCCGATTCCCAGTTTCCTTCAAGCATCCCCAGATCTTCTCCGCGTACATGAGCCAACGTCCGTGTGCATCCCACGAGGATCGCGACCCAGCCTCCGTCTTCCTCGCAGTCCACCTCTTCCGGATTAAGCAACCGAAATCCCAGCTTCTCCCAGCGTCCGAGGATCCCGGCATCCCGTGATTTCAGCATCAGCGAGGCATCGTCCGCGTCCATCCATTTCTTCCGGATTAGCATCCATCCGTTGATCTCCATCGCGTGCGAGGAGTGGATCGAAGGCGAGCTTGATATCCCTCTCGGCTGGGAAGTTGGCTATTTATTATTCCTTCCCATTCGGTGAAACAGAGGGGGGGGTCCTGTTATTCAAAGAAAAGAAAGAAGAAAGGAAACAGAGCATGCTCTGTTTCCAAAAAGAATAGAAAAAAGAAAAGAAAAAAAAAAGAGTTTTCTTTTATGATTATGGAGGGCTGATTTCTTAGGGAGGGTGATGGAGGAACCTTTGATGTATTGCTCTTTGAAGTAAACTCTAAACTTTTGCTTTCAATGGTTTATATTTATTGATATGTTCTTGATTCATGCGTAGTTATTTCATAGATAGATCTTTAATGGATTATGATTATTGATATATGGATTGCTTTAGTATTTGATTCGCCGTAGACGTAGAAAGCACGATGGATGCTTAGAAATTGAGTTCATATGTTCATGAAACATATACCATGATTAGATCTATCCTACATTTAATCTTTAATCAAGAACCATAGAGTTTATTCCTTGGATGCAATATCATCAAGGGGGATTCCAGATCCCTACCATCTTTATTTTATTGAATTTTGTTTATTATTCTTTGCATTTAATTTCTGAAAATCAAAACATCATTTTAATCCACAAATTTATTCAACTGAAAATTACATCTAAAAATTACGCTAATAATCTATAGATCATTCTCTGAGGATTCGATCTCGGACTCCCGAGAATTTACTACTTGTGCGATTTTCCTGCACTTGGGAGAACAAATTTATTTTTGCATCAATACCCATTCAAAAAGGCACTTTTTACATCCATTTGAAATAGTTTGAAGTCTTTAGAGCATACTGTGGAGTGATTGATTATAACCCTATTTGATTTTGATGAGCTCAAAGCATTTGAGTATATCTTATGTTTACTAATGAATTCAATCTAGTGTTTCAGTGAAATTCTTGTAAATTTATGGTTAAGTGTCTCAAGATTTGGTTCAAGACATTTTGGATAAGTTAAGAAGTCAATTTGAACCAAAGTCTGAGACTCGAGTCGACTCCGGGATATTACGAGTCGACTCCAAGCGTATCAGAAGCACTGGCACAGGCTCGAGTCGACTCCGACTGAGAATAGACAGACGAACAGAAAGATCCAAGTCAAAACCTGTCAGCGAGTCGACTCCTGAAGAGTTCGAGTCGACTCCGATGCTTGCCGAGTCGACTCCAGAGTAGTATGAGTCGACTCTAGGGAGTTATAGACAGAAAGACAGAGAAGTTATTTTGGACCCTGAGAGCCGAGTCGACTCCTGAGGAACTCGAGTCGACTCCGATGGTTGGCAGGTCGACTCCAAAGGAAGCGAGAGTCGACTCTCAGTGTGATACAAGGCAAAAGTCAGAGAGCAACTTTCGGACACTGAGAGCCGAGTCGACTCCCGCAAAGGCCGAGTCGACTCCAAGACAGCGCTACCCCAAAAAGACAGAAGACAGTATTTTCGTCTCTGAGAGGCGAGTCGACTCCAAGACAGCACTACCCCAAAAAGACAGAAGACTATTTTTCGAATACTGAGAGCCGAGTCGACTCCGAAACAGTTCGATTCGACTCCAGGACGGCACGAGTCAAAAGACAGAAGATCGGGAGTTCGGACTCTGAGCGCCGAGTCGACTTCCAGAATTTTCGAGTCGACTCGAGTGAGCAAACTTGAGAAATGCATCCCTGGATTCCTTACGTCGGGTTGTCTCCAAAAGTGCCAGGTCAGCTCCAGACTCGGGGGAGTCGACTCCAAGTTAAGTCGAGTCGACTCCCAATCGAGAAGAGCACTTTAATTCAAATCCGGAACAGTTGCCGAGCCGACTCCAGAAAAGCATGAGTCGACTCTTGCTGCAGCCGAGTCGACTCCAGATCGCGCGAGTCGACTCTGATCCCAACGGAAACATTGTCAGGATGTGCAGAATGTGCAGAACGGCTAGAAGATTGTGTCTAACGGCTAGTTTCCGTGGGGATTGGCTTAAATAGCCACAGAGAACTGTAGCAAGGTAGAGAAGTGATATTCCTTTCAAAGAAAACACAAAATCTTCATCTGCCAAAGGATTTCAATGGAAAAGAAGGAGGAGGGCCATTAACTCCATTCAACCAACTCTTTCCAGCATTAAAGAAGTCTCCTTCAGACTTCAAGTCTTCAAGACATTCTAGAGGAGACCCAGAGTTCAAGAAGCCCTCCTCTACATCAACATATACTCGTTTGAGGGCTCTTAACTTCTCTCTTATTTATATCGCTGTATATCTGCTTGTTTAGAAGCGTTATTTTTCTGTTTGTCTTCGTTCAAACCGTTTGTTCCTTACTTGATTCAATCAGGGGATTGAATCATGGGTGTAAAGGTTTGTTGGTGAGCCTAGGTTGAAACCAACGTGTAAGGGTTTGATTGTGATCCCGGGAAAACAATCGGGCGGTTCTAGTCGGTGAGCCTGGAAAAACCGACCGAGTTCGTTGTGACCTCGTAAAACAACAAGTTGGGTTGTGAGCTTGTAAAACAACCGGCTGTAATCCGAGGGGTTATAGTGAATTCCCAAGTGAGGCTTGGGGAGTGGATGTAGGAGCAAGAGTTAGCTCCGAACCACTATAAAATCATTGTGTTTGTGATTGCCTTGTCGTCTTTTACTTTTATTTCATTCACTGCACATAGCATCTAATTAATCAACTTGCAAAAAGAATTAATTAGTATTTCATAAACCATTTAATTGCAATAATTAATTTAAAACCCAATTCACCCCCTCCTCTTGGGTTGTCTATCTGGGCAACAAGTGGGATCAGAGCCGGAACTCTATTATCCAAAGAGTAAAAGATCAAAATGACAACCCCATTTGGATCTTCTCACATTGAGGGCCAGTCCACACATAGACCTCCATTCTTTAATGGATCCGACTACTCATATTGGAAGGCTAGGATGAGAATATTTATTCAAGCCCAAGACTATGAGATGTGGACCACCATTCTAAATGGACCATACATCCCATCTATTTATGTAGAGGGTGTCACTATACCCAAGCTTGAAAAGGATTGGGATGACAATGACATTAGGAAGGCACAACTAAATGCTAAAGCAATGAATGTGCTTTATTGTGCATTAGATAGAAATGAATTCAATAGAGTCTCTACTTGCATTTCTGCAAAAGAGATTTGGGATAGACTTGAAGTGACCCACGAGGGCACAAATCAAGTAAAAGAATCTAAAATAAATATATTAGTTCATAAATATGAATTATTTAAGATGGATTCTAATGAAACAATTACTTGCATGTTCACTAGATTTACTGACATTGTCAATGGCCTAAAAAGCCTTGGCAAAAATTATACCAACAGTGAGCTTGTCAGGAAGATTCTTCGTTGTCTACCAAGGTCATGGGAAGCCAAGGTGACGGCAATCCAAGAGGCTAAGGATTTAAACAAGCTGCCACTCGAGGAGCTACTTGGATCCCTCATGATGCATGAGCTAACGATGAAACAACACAATGAAGAAGAGTCCTCTCACAAGAAAAAGGTAATAGCACTAAAATCTGTTTCCACTAACAAAGATGTGTCTTGCAGCAGTAGCAGTGAAGAGGAAGACAATGAGGAAGATGATGATGAGGCACTCCTTGTAAGAAAATTCCGAAGATTCATCAACCGGAAGAAGTCCTCTCATCAAAGGAGAGGCCCCTCAAATTCCTATCACAAGGATAAAGGTAAGGAAAGAGAAAATGAGGGGATTGGATGTTATGAGTGTAAGAAGCCGGGGCACTTCAGAAGGGAGCTGAGTGTCCTTTGCTGAAGAAGGGGAGCAAGTACAAGAAAAAGAAAGTCCTTGTCTCTACCCTATCGGACTCCGACTCATCATTATCATCATCGGATAAGGAACAAGAAGAAAAGGCCAACCTTTGTTTTATGGCTAACGACAATGAGGTAACATCCGGAATACATTTAGACTTTACTTTCGATGAGTTATATGATGCCTTCAATGAATTAATGGACGAGTATAAGACAATAAACCTTAAAAACAAAGAATTGAAACTAACTAACCAAACTCACCTCCGTAAGTATGATACATTAGTTAAGGATAAAGATGTTATTATTAAAGAAAATTCAGAACTTAAGACAAGCAACCAAATCTTAATTCAAAAGACTAATACCTTAACTAAAGATAACGAAAGGCTGACTAAAGAAATTTTCGAACTTAAAAACAATAAACAAATCTTAAAAGAGAGTCTTACAAAAGACCTAAATGGACTAAGAACAGAAAAACAAAAATTGGCACTAGAACTTGAAAAGTACAAACCTTTTGTAGAAAAATTTACTTATAGCTCAGAAAAATTAGAAATGATATTTAATAGTCAACGAGCTGTGTTCAATAGAGCTGGTTTAGGGTATAAACCTAAAAATAAGCAAAAACTCCTTAGTAATTTCTTTGTTAAAGCAGGAGAAAGCAAAACTAAGAAAATAACATGTTTTTGCTGTGGAACATTAGGACATAAAGCAAATGTGTGTGATTATAGAAAAGAAAAAACTAAAAGAAAAATTAAAAGAGTTTGGGTTCCAAAAGGAACCAACATTACTAACCATGAAGGACCCAAGAAAACTTGGGTGCCTAAAATTGTATGATTTGCTTGTGTAGGAGTGTCTTGCAGCCAAGATCGACAAAAATTGTTGGTACTTGGATAGTGGCTGCTCAAGACACATGACGGGTGACAAGGACCAATTCTTCACCCTTGAGCCTAGGAAGGGAGGTGCTGTGACATTTGGAGACAATAACCAAGGTCACATCATTGGTATAGGTAAAGTACAAATTACCCCTTCAACCTTTATTGATAATGTTCGATATGTTGATGGTCTTAAACATAATCTACTTAGCATTAGTCAATTGTGTGATAGAGGTTTTGATGTTTTGTTCAAACCATCCTTATGCATCATAACCAACTCAAATGACAATAGTTTAGTTTTTAAAGGAATAAGACGTGGGAATGTGTATGTAGTAGATCTTGAGGATCTTGCCAAACATAACCCATGTTTAGTTGTTAATGAAACTAAGGATAATGATGCTAGTTGGTTATGGCACCGTAAGTTAGGTCATGCAAGTATGGACACAATATCAAAACTAGTTAAAAGAGATTCCGTGATAGGTTTGCCAAAACTAAAGTTTGAAAAGAATAAAATATGTGAAGCTTGTCAATATGGCAAACAATCAAGGAACTCCTTTAAATCCATAAATTTTGTCTCTACCTCTAGACCTCTAGAACTACTACATATGGATCTATTCGGACCAACTAGAACCACAAGTCTAGGAGGAAATAAATATGGTCTAGTTATTGTAGATGATTTTTCTAGATATACTTGGGTCATGTTCTTAGCTCATAAAGATCAAGCATTTTCAGTTTTTAAGAAATTTCATAAGGAAGTAACAAATGCTAGAGATATTTCAGTCATAGCTATTAGAAGTGACCATGGAACCGAATTTGAAAATCATATATTTGATGAGTTTTGTAGTAAAAAGGGAATAACTCATAATTTTTCTGCACCTAGGATACCACAACAAAATGGAGTTGTAGAAAGAAAAAATAGAACCCTAAAGGAAATGGCTAGAACCATGTTATGTGAAAGTAACCTCCCTAAGTACTTTTGGGGAGAAGCCATTAATACCTCATGTCATATATTAAATAGAGTTTTATTGAGACCCATTATAAAGAAAACACCTTATGAACTTTGGAAAAACAGAAAACCAAAAGTAAACTATTTTCATGTCTTTGGATGTAGGTGTTTTGTTCATAATAATGGGAAAGATAATCTAGGTAAATTTGACTCTAAATCTGATGAGGGTATATTTTTGGGGTATTCTACAACTAGTAAAGCCTATAGAGTTTTTAATAAAAGAACTCTTGTTATTGAAGAATCTATACATGTAGTTTTTGATGATTCTAGTGATATCTCTTCTAGCAAGAGAGTTGATCTTGATGATGATGCTGAAATACTTGAAGAAAAGATTAATGAGATGACATTACAAGATGATGAACAAAAATTAATTGGAAATGCATCATCAAGCCAAGAGGCTGTTGTGGATCATGGGCTGACTAAGGCTTGGAGGTATGCTCATGGGCATCCTAAGGAATTAATTTTAGATGATCCATCTCAACCTGTTAGGACTAGAGCATCTCTTAGGAACTTAAATAACCATCTAGCTTTTGTCTCACATTTTGAACCCAAACACATAGAAGAAGCTGAAAAAGATGTAAATTGGATAAATGCAATGCAAGAAGACTAAACCAATTTACTAGAAACAAAGTATGGAACCTAGTTGAACGATCCTCTGAATATTCAATTATAGGTACCAAATGGATATATAAAAATAAACTTGATGAAAATGGAATTGTAATTAGGAATAAGGCTAGACTAGTAGCAAAGGGGTATAATCAAGAAGAAGGTATAGATTTTGATGAAACCTTTGCTCCTGTAGCTAGACTTGAGGCAATTAGATTATTACTAGCATTTGCTTGCTCTAAGGATTTCAAATTATTTCAAATGGATGTAAAAAGTGCATTTTTAAATGGGTATATTAATGAGGAGGTGTATGTAGAATAACCTCCTGGTTTTGAAAATCATCAATACCCTAATCATATGTATAAATTGAACAAAGCACTTTATGGTTTGAAACAAGCACCTAGAGCATGGTATGAAAGACTTAGCAAATTTCTACTAGAACATGAGTTCACTAGGGGAAATGTAGATACAACACTGTTTTTAAAGAAGAAAAACAAAGATATGTTATTAGTGCAGATTTATGTTGATGATATTATTTTCGGTGCTACTAACAATCGCCTCTGCGAAGAATTTGCTGACTTGATGCAGAGTGAGTTTGAAATGAGCATGATGGGAGAGCTGAACTATTTTCTCGGACTTCAAATCAAACAATCTGAAGAAGGGATCTTCATCAATCAAGCTAAATACATCAAGGAGATGCTTAAGAAGTTTGATATGGAGGGAAACAGGTCAATCAGCACACCCATGAGCTCATCATGCAAACTAGACCAAGATGAATCAGGTAAATCTGTAGATCAAAAGATGTATAGAGGTATGATAGGATCTTTATTATATCTCACTGCAAGTAGACCTGATATCATGTTTAGTGTATGCATGTGTGCTAGATATCAGTCTAATCCTAAGGAATCTCATCTAATTGCAGTCAAGAGAATCTTTAAATATCTAATAGGAACAAAAAATATAGGTTTATGGTATTCTAAAGAATCTAGCCTGAACTTAATAGGATACACAGATTCAGACTTTGCTGGTTGTAAACTTGATAGAAAAAGCACCAGCGGGTCATGTCAATTCTTAGGAGAAAATTTAATCTCATGGTTTAGCAAGAAACAAAACTCGGTTGCATTATCTACTGCTGAAGCTGAATATGTTGCTGTCGGGAGTTGTTGTGCTCAAATCATGTGGATCAAACAACAACTGAAAGATTATGGAATTAAACAAGATAAAATTCCTATTAATTGTGACAATACAAGTGCTATTAATTTAACCAAGAATCCAATTCAGCACTCAAGAACCAAACACATTGAAATAAGACATCACTTCATAAAAGATCATGTACTGAATGGTGATGTTACACTTCAATTTATTTGCACAGATGATCAACTAGCTGACATCTTCACAAAACCCTTGAGTGAAGAGCGATTTAGTGTGCTTAGGAGAGGATTAGGAGTGATTGATCCATCCTAGTGATATTCTCTTCTAGTTCATTAATTTTGATGATTAGCTTGTGTTAAATATGGAGTTTCTCATCTATGATCATCAAATCAGATCATAACTTAGTGATTGTCCCTTGGTTGGTACGAAAATAGCATGATTTTTAGGTGCGTGCCAGAGTTCGAGGCGACTCGGATACGTTTCAGAGTCGGCTCATGAGGGGGAGTCGACTCGCACATAGACGGGAGTCGACTCGAGGTCGATGGCAGCATAAGGGGAGTCGACTCGCGCATATTTTGGAGTCGACTCGAGGTCGAGTCGACTCGCAACTTACTGGAGTCGACTCGCGGTCGGGATCCGAGGTTTTAACCCTAATCCAAGCGTTTAATCAACACTTCTATTCACCGCCTCCACTGTTCACAAACCCTAGAGCCGTCTCCGACATTGTCTCCGACCTCCGTTAGGGTTTTTCCGTCGAACTTCTTCCGTCCATTAGGGTTTTACCCCATCTCTAGGTCAAGCATGCCTCGTAAGGTAGTTGTCCCGAGCCGGAAGAGGCCCCAATCCACGAACGGCGCCAAGCGACGGTCCAAGGCTCGGAATGATCCCGTGAGGCCACAACCTCCGGTTCGTTCCCCGCCGAGGCCGGTTCCCTCGCGTCCGTGCGCCGGGAAGGCAGTCTCCACCGGGAGATATGTCAACTTCGACTATCTCTCCCGGGAAGGCTTCACTATAGTGGATAGGTTGAGGGCCCAAGGACTAAAGTTCTTTTGCTCCCTAGATCTCCCCACATACCTAGGGCTAGTTAGGGAGTTTTATGGGACAGTGTTTAGGGGTAATGGTGGAATACAGGAAACCGTAGCGGGAGTCCCTTTATTCATTTCAGAGGATTTTATAGCACAAATCCTACATCTTCCCCAAGTAGGGGTATTTCCTACTCACCCGGCCGATAGGACTGAGGCCCTTACGGCCATATTAGGGAGTCCACCCCAGTCCCCACTAGATGAGGTGTCCGCTAGTTCACTATCAGTTGAAATGCGGCTCCTCTTGAGTATTATTTCTAGGACCCTGTTTCCTAAGACCGGCCATTTTGACTTTGTATTCGAGAGGGACCTAGCCCTCATGTATTATATTCTCCATGATACCCCAATTAACTTTCCTAAACTGATCTACAAATACCTATGTGAGCCATTAGACAAACCTAGGCTCACCCTTCCATATGGGATGATGTATACCCTGATTTTTAGGGAGTTCGAGATCCCCATTCCTGAGGGGGAACCCTCTCGCGCACTGCGATGGACAGATCGCATGGGTGAGGGAACCCTTCACAGGATGGGATTTCATAAGGTAGAGGGAGCCTGGGTCAGGAAACCATCCTCCTCCACACCTACTACTAGATACTCCCCCAGTCCTGATCCTGATTCTGACTTTTCCAACTATCCCTCCACCTCAGCACCATCCACCTCAGCCGGACCCTCCACCTTAGCACCATCCACCTCAGCCGGACCCTCCTCTTCAGCACCACCCACTCAGCCGATAGAGGTCCGGATCTCTCCTGAGCAGCTCCGGGAGTTGCGGCAGGAGATTGTACGGGATCTTCGGGACGACCTACTGAGGGAGCTCCGAGGTCCAGCCACTGCCCCCTCTTCTGCATTGGTTCCCTCACTGTCAGCCGTGACCGAGATGACGGCTCATCTGAGGGAAGAGATCTACAATGTCAGAAGCCTTATACAAGCCCAATTCTCCAATATGAGCGATGTCACAAGCAACACAAGAAAGATGCGAGATGACATCCGACACGACATGGGCAGCCAGAGTCAGGAGGCCGAGCGTCTGGCAAATGTGTTGATCTCAAAGTTGGACACCCTCCAGGAGAGTCTGACTGAGCTTTCCTCGATTCACAGTAGGGCCACCTCCGTGATCATCACACAGCTAGGGAACGTCACTGATGGGGTCAGTCTACTCATAGAACAGTCAAGACTGACCAAGGGAGCCACATCCTCCTCGAAGAAACCCTAGCCTGTTGTTTCATTTTGACATGTATTTATTGCTTTACTCTTTGTATTCACAAGTGTACCTACATATACATCAATACAATGAGTAGACAATTTTCTTCAATACTGTGCAAATTTAATCTCTAATTGCATGTGTGGTGTGCTTTCTTCCTTTTTGCTATGATGACAAAAAGGGAGAAAAAATATATTGAATAGACATGTAAAGGGAATCAATGAAAATCAATAAAAAGAAAACTTTTAAAACACACAATAATTTGTTCTTAGTGGATTCGATACCTCGAGGCTCATTATCTCTCTGTTGGGGCTCCTAATGGAGTAATCTCCAGAATCTATTCAGGGGATATTCGGAGATCAGTTGAATCATACTCAAGAACCAAAAATTTAAGTTCAAAAGCTTCAATGCACTAAAAGAAAATTCTGAGAATCAAAACAAAGTTGAATGCATGTGTTGAGGGGGAGAATCTAAAATTTTAAGAAAGCAAAATCATTAAATATATATATAAGCCAAACAATTGATTGCATGACATGAAGGCTTATATAATTCCAAATGAAAGGGGGAGCTTTAACTTCAAAATTTATTGTTTCACACCTTTCAGGTTTGGATAAATTAAATAACCAGACACTTGAATTCATTTTAAAATTTTACTATAAATCTCCTTGTTTGTTGAGCAATTCACTTTACATATACTCAATGTTTTGTCATCATCAAAAAGGGGGAGATTGTGGAGTGATTGATTATAACCCTATTTGATTTTGATGAGCTCAAAGCATTTGAGTATATCTCATGTTTACTAATGAATTCAATCTAGTGTTTCAGTGAAATTCTTGTAAATTTATGGTTAAGTGTCTCAAGATTTGGTTCAAGACATTTTGGATAAGTTAAGAAGTCAATTTGAACCAAAGTCTGAGACTCGAGTCGACTCCGGGATATTACGAGTCGACTCCAAGCGTATCAGAAGCACTGGCACAGGCTCGAGTCGACTCCTCTACATTACGAGTCGACTCCGACTGAGAACAGACAGACGAACAAAAAGATCCAACTCAAAACCTGTCAGCGAGTCGACTCCTGAAGAGTTCGAGTCGACTCCGATGCTTGCCGAGTCGACTCCAGAGTAGTATGAGTCGACTCCAGGGAGTTATAGATAGAAAGACAGAGAAGTTATTTTGGACCCTGAGAGCCGAGTCGACTCCTGAGGAACTCGAGTCGACTCCGATGGTTGGCAGGTCGACTCCAAAGGAAGCGAGAGTCGACTCTCAGTGTGATACAAGGCAAAAGTCAGAGAGCAACTTTCGGACACTGAGAGCCGAGTCGACTCCCGCAAAGGCCGAGTCGACTCCAAGACAGCGCTACCCTAAAAAGACAGAAGACAGTATTTTCGTCTCTGAGAGGCGAGTCGACTCCAAGACAGCACTACCCCAAAAAGACAGAAGACTGTTTTTCGGATACTGAGAGCCGAGTCGACTCCGAAACAGTTCGAGTCGACTCCAGGACGGCACGAGTCAAAAGACAGAAGATCGGGAGTTCGGACTCTGAGCGCTGAGTTGACTCCCAGAATTTTCGAGTCAACTCGAGTGAGCAAACTTGAGAAATGCATCCCTGGATTCCTTACGTCGGGTTGTCTCCAAAAGTGCCAGGTCAGCTCTAGACTCGGGGGAGTCGACTCCAAGTTAAGTCGAGTCGACTCCCAGTCGAGAAGAGCACTTTAATTCAAATCCGGAACAGTTGCCGAGCCGACTCCAGAAAAGCATGAGTTGACTCCTGCTGCAGCCGAGTCGACTCCAGATCGCGCGAGTCAATTCCGATCCCAACGGAAACATTGTCAGGATGTGCAGAATGTGCAGAACGGCTAGAAGATTGTGTCTAACGGCTAGTTTCCGTGGGGATTGGCTTAAATAGCCACAGAGAACTGTAGCAAGGTAGAGAAGTGATATTCCTTTCAAAGAAAACACAAAATCTTCATCTGCCAAAGGATTTCAACGGAAAAGAAGGAAGAGGGCCATCAACTCCATTCAACCAACTCTTTCCAGCATTAAAGAAGTCTCCTTCAGCCTTCAAGTCTTCAAGACATTCTAGAGGAGACCCAGAGTTCAAGAAGCCCTCCTCTACATCAACATATACCCGTTGAGGGCTCTTAACTTCTCTCTTATTTATATCGCTGTATATCTGCTTGTTTAGAAGCGTTATTTTTCTGTTTGTCTTCGTTCAAACCGTTTGTTCCTTACTTGATTCAATCAGGGGATTGAATCAAGGGTGTAAAGGTTTGTTGGTGAGCCTAGGTTGAAACCAACGTGTAAGGGTTTGATTGTGATCCTGGGAAAACAATCGGGTGGTTCTAGTCGGTGAGCCTGGGAAAACCGACCGAGTTCGTTGTGACCTCGTAAAACAACAAATTGGGTTGTGAGCTTGTAAAACAACCGGCTGTAATCCGAGGGGTTATAGTGAATTCCTAAGTGAGGCTTGGGGAGTGGACGTAGGAGCAAGGGTTAGCTCCGAACCACTATAAAATCATTGTGTTTGTGATTGCCTTGTCGTCTTTTACTTTCATTTCATTCACTGCACATAGCATCTAATTAATCAACTTGCAAAAAAAATTAATTAGTATTTCATAAACCATTTAATTGCAATAATTAATTTAAAACCCAATTCACCCCCCCTCTTGGGTTGTCTATCTGGGCAACACATACAAATGCTAGTAACAATCTAATTGCTTCAAGTCTGGCTACAGGAGCAAAAGTCTCATCAAAGTCTATACCTTCTTCTTGATTATAGCCCTTTGCTACTAGTCTAGCCTTGTTCCTAATCACAACTCCATTTTCATCAAGTTTATTTTTGTATATCCATTTAGTTCCTATTATTGAGTATTCAGTGGGTCGTTCAACTAAGTTCCATACTTTGTTTCTAGTAAATTGGTTTAGTTTTTCTTGCATAGCATTTATCCAATTTACATCATTTTCAGCTTCTCCAATGTTTTTAGGTTCTAAGTGTGAAACAAAAGCTAGGTGATTATTTAAGTTCCTAAGAGAAGCTCTAGTTCTAATAGGTTGTGATGGATCATCTAATATTAATTCTTTAGGGTGACCGTATGCATACCTCCAAGCCTTTGTAAGCCCATGATCATCAATTACCTCTTGGCTTGTTGAAGTTTCTCCAATTTGCTTCGGTTCATTCTCTTGTAATGTTATATCATCTATCTTTTTCTCAAGTATTTCTGCATCATCATCAAGAGCTACTCTCTTGCTAGAAGAGATATCATTAGTATCATCAAAAACAACATGTATAGACTCTTCAACAATAAGGGTTCTTTTGTTAAAGACTCTATAAGCTTTACTTGATGTAGAATATCCCAAAAAGATACCTTCATCAGATTTAGAATCAAATTTACCTAAGTTATCTTTCTCATTATTATGAATGAAACAACTACACCCAAAAATATGAAAATAGTTTACTTTGGGCTTTCTATCTCTCCAAAGTTTATAAGGTGTTTTCTTTATAATTGGTCTCAATAAAACTCTATTTAATATATGACATGATGTGTTAATGGCTTCTCCCCAAAAATACTTAGGGAGGTTACTTTCACACAACATGGTTCTAGCCATTTTCTCTAGGGTTCTATTCTTTCTTTCCACAACTCCATTTTGTTGTGATGTCCTAGGTGCAGAGAAATTATGAGTTATTCCCTTTTTACTACAGAATTCATCAAATAGATGATTTTCAAATTTCGTTCCATGATCACTCCTAATAGCTATAACTGAAGCATTTCGTGAATTAGTAACTTTCTTATGAAATTTCTTAAATACTGAAAATTCTTCATCTTTATGAGCTAAGAACATGACCCATGTGTATCTAGAAAAATCATCTACAATGACAAGGCCATACTTGTTTCCACCAATACTTGTGGATCTAGTTGGTCCAAATAGATCCATATGTAGTAGTTCAAAGGGTCTAGTAGTAGTGACACAATTTATGGATTTAAAAGAGCTCCTACATTGTTTGCCATATTGACATGCTTCACAAATTTTATTTTTCTCAAATTTTAGTTTTGGCAAACCTATTACAGAATCTCTTTTAACTAATTTTGATATTGTATCCATACTTGCATGACCTAACTTACGGTGCCATAACCAACTTATATCATTAACCTTAGTATCACTAGCTACTAAGCAAGGATTGTTTTTAGCAAGATCTTCAAGATCTACTACATAGACGTTACCACGTTTAATTCCTTTAAATACTAAGCCATTGTCAATTGAGTTGGTTATGATGCATAAAGATGGTTTAAACAAAACATCAAAACCTCTATCATATAATTGACTAATGCTAAGTAAGTTATGCTTAAGACCATCTACAAATCGTACATTATCAACAAAGGTTAAAGAGGTGATTTGTACTTTACCTATACCAACGATGTGACCTTGGTTATTGTCTTCAAATATCACAGCACCTTCCTTTTTAGGCTCTAGGGTGAAGAATTACTCCTTGTCAGCCGTCATGTGTCTTGAGCAGCCACTATCCAAGTACCAACAGTTTTTATCGACCTTGGCTGCAAGACACTCCTACACAAGAAAATCATACAATTTTAGGTACCCAAGTTTTCTTGGGTCCTTCAAGGTTAGTAACGTTGGTTCCTTTTGGAACCCAAATCTTTTTAATCTTTCTTTTAATTTCAGGTTTTTTGTGGTTACACACATTAGCTATATGTCCTACTTTACCACAACGAAAACAAGTTGCATTTTTGGTTTTACTTTCTCCGGCCTTTATAAAAAAGTTTTTAAGAAATTTTTGTTTATTGTTAGGCTTATACCCTAAGCCGGTTTTACTAAAAACAGCTCTTTGACTATTAAGTATCATGTCTAGTTTTCTAGAACTAAAGGTAAATTTCTCAACTATAGATTTATATTTTTCAAGTTCTTTTGTTAAGTTTAGTTTTTCTGTTTTTAGTAAATTTATATCTTTTGTAAAGTTATCTTTTAGAATTCGATTACTGTTTTTAAGTTTTAAAACTTCCTTAGTTAGTCTTTCGTTATCTTTACTTAAAGTATCAGTTTTTTGAGTTAGCAATTGGTTGCTTGTTTTAAGTTCTAAGTTTTCTTTGATGATAGAGTCCTTGTCCTTAACTAATTTATCGTACTTATGAGTGTAAGATTGATTAGTTAGTTTCAAATCTTTATTTTTAAGGTTTATTGTCTTATATTCATCCATTAGTTCATTAAAAGCATCATACAATTCATCAAAGGTAAAATCTAAATGTGTTTCAGATATTACCTCATATCGTTTGCCATGAAGCAAAAATTTGCTTTTTCCTCTTGTTCCTCATCCGATGATGATGATGATTGATCGGAGTCTGTCAAGATGGTGACAAGAGCTTTCTTCTTCTTGTATTTGCTGCCCTTCTTTAGTAAGGGACAGTCGATTCTGAAATGTCCCGATTTCTTGCATTCATCGCAACTTATTTCCTCACTTTTTCTTTTCTTACCTTTGTCCTTGTTGTAGGAACTTGAGGGACCTCTCCTTTGATGAAAGGACTTCTTTCGGTTGATGAATTTTCTGAACTTTCGTACGAGAAGAGCCTCATCATCATCTCCCTCATTGTCTTCTTCTTCGCTGCTGCTACTGCAGGATGGATCCTTGTTAGAAGAAGTAGATTTGAGAGCTATTACCTTTTTCTTATGAGAGGATTCTTCTTCGCCGTGTTATTTCATCGTGAGCTCATGCGTCATCAGGGATCCAAGAAGCTTCTTGAGTGGCAACTTGTTCAAGTCCTTGGCTTCTTGGATTGCCGTTACCTTGGCTTCCCATGATCTTGGCAAAGATCGAAGAATTTTTCTGACAAGGTCATTGTTAGCATAACTTTTGCCAAGGCTTTTTAGACCATTGACAATATCAGTAAATCTAGTAAACATGCAAGTGATAGTTTCATTAGAATCCATTTTAAATAGTTCATACTTATGAACTAGCATGTTTATTTTAGACTCCTTTACTTGATTCGTGCCCTCGTGGGTCACCTCAAGTCTGTCCCATATCTCTTTTGCAGAATTGCAAGTAGAGATTCTATTGAATTCATTATGGTCTAAGGCACAATAAAGTACATTCATTGCTTTGGCATTTAGTTGTGCCTTCCTTCTATCATTGTCATCCCAATTTTTTTCAAGCTTGGATATAGTAATGTTATCTACATAGATAGAAGGAATATATGGTCCATTAACTATGATGCTCCAAACATCATAGTCTTGGGCTTGGATAAATATCCTCATCCTAGCCTTCCAATAGGTGTAGTTGGTTCCATTGAAGAATGGAGGTCTATTGGTGGATTGCCCCTCACTAAGAGAAGATCCAAAAGGGGTTGTCATTTTGATCTTTTACTCTTTTAATATAAGAGCTCCTGCTCTGATACCACTTGTTGCCCAAGAAGTCAATCCAAGAGGGGAGGTGAATTGGGTTTTAAGTAATAATTGCAAATTAAAACTTAATGAGTAACTAATTAAGATTATTGCAGGCAGATTAATTAGATTACTAGTAGTAGTGAGTGGAGAGGATGGAAGAGACAATGAACCAATTACAAACACAAGAGGTTTTATAGTGGTTCGGAGCTAACAAGGTTCACTTGGGAGTTCACTATAATCCCTAGGATTACAGCCGGTTGTTTTACAAGTTCACAACCCAACTTGTTGTTTTCACGAGATCACAACGAACTCGGTCGGTTTTCACAGGCTCACCGACTAGAACCACCCGATTGTTTTTCCGGGATCACAATCGAACCCTTACACCATTAGTTTTTAACTTCGGCTCATCAACAAACCTTACAATCCTTGATTCAATCCTCTGATTGAATCAAGTAAGAAAATAGATTGGAAAAAGTTACAAGAAAAGCTTCTTAATAAGCAAATATTAAACAATATGAAAAGAGAAGAGTTAGAAGCCCTCAAACAGATTTTGGAAGAGAAAGAAAGGGGCTTCTCGAACTCTGAGTCTCCTCTTTGAATGCGCTAAAGATTTGATGTCAGAAGGAGAGCCTTGAATGCGAAGGAAAGAGTTTGTTGGATGGAGTTCAATGCGCTTCTTCCTTCTTTCACTTGTATTTACTCTTGAGAGCCTTTGGTAGGTGGAAAATCCCTTTTTGTTCGAATGGAATAGCTCTCTTAGTGCTACTACTGTTCACTCTGACTATTTAAGCAGTCTCCATTGAAAACTAGCCGTTAGACACCAATTTGTGGCCGTTCTGCACAATCTGCGACTCCTGACAATGTATCCGTTGGGGTCGGAGTCGACTCGCTCGATCTGGAGTCGACTCGGCTGTTGCTGGAGTCGACTCATGCTTTACTGGAGAGGACTCGCCCACTGGTCAGGATTTGAATTAAAGTGCTGTCCCATTCTGGAGTCGACTCGGCCAAACCTGGAGTCGACTCGCTAATATCCGGAGATGACTCGGCCCTCTGGAGATGACTCGTTCTCAAGATTCCAGAGATCTATTTTTCTGCAATTCTTTCTCGAGTCGACTCGGATCATCTTGGAGTCGACTCGGCTCTCAGAGCCCAAAGTTGGTTCTCTGACATTTAGTCTTGCTTTCCTCTGAGAGTCGACTCGGACGTAACTAGGAGTTGACTCGCCAAACTTCGGAGTCGACTCGTAACCTTCTGGAGTCGACTCGGTTGCAGGGTCTGAAATACATCGTTCTGTCTTTCTTCTGTTACTCTTAGGAGTCGACTCGGAAATGTCGGGAGTCGACTCGCAAGCTTCCGGAGTCGACTCGAGCTTTAGACTTTGGCTTAATTGTGTTCAACACTTAGCCGAATAATCTTGAACAAACGCTCGATGCTTTTAAAGATAAATTCACATATATTTGCCTGAAACTCTAGATTGAATTCATTAGTATAACTTAAAATATACTCAAATGCTTTGAGCTCATCAAAATCAAATAGGGGTATAACCAATCACTCCACAGAATTCTTTTCATATTTCTCCTCCATTTTGTCATCAACAAAAGGAAGGAAGTTAAAAATAATATCTGATATCAACATTGAGAATTTTGATACCATTACAGATTTTGATTTGTATCAGATGCAATATGTATCAGAGCAGTATATAAACCAATGAAGACATATGTTTCAAGAGAGGTAATCATTCATTGCATAAAGTACATTTGATAAATCAGAGAATTACAATTGGTATCATTTGGTATCTGTCAGCTTACAAGTGTGCCAAATAATCATGAAACTCAGCTTAGTACAAGATTATATTTTGAAAACATGGGTTTCAGTCTAAGCTTAGGTTAGGTTTAGTCTAAGGTCAGTCTAGGTTGAAGGTTTTGAAGATGAAGGTCCAGACTGATTTTTCTTTAGCTCTTCCATCAGCTTGTCAATTTTACTGTTTAGTGCAGTGATGGAGCTAGTGAGTTGACTTTGTTCTTCTCTCAATTCTTGGATGGATCCTTGAACAGAATTTCTTTGAATCCTAAGTCTCTCTTTAATTGCTGCCATTCTTCTTTGCTGATTAGCTGCAAGTTGCCTTAGACCTTGCAGTTCAGCTCTCACTTCTTCAGTCATGTTAGTGAGATGATGGACTTTGCTAAAACTGACTCCAGAATTAAGTAGTACTGTAATGATGTTGTCCCCAATAGCTTTTATCTGCCATTTTTCAAGTCTGAGTGGTGGATCTGATGGTCTTTGTATTGGAGGAGGCTGACTGACCTAAGACTCTGTTGGAGGTGCTTGTGTAGGAATTCTTTTGCCTTTTAGTGGTGTAGTAGTGTCTTGACCACTTTCATGTTGAGATCCTTTTTCTTTATGAGTCCATTTGCCCTCCGATTTGACAAATCCCATTCTTTTCAATGATTTGTCATTGTAGACATCAGAAGACAATAATTCTTTCTTGGTTTCCCCTTCTAGATTTACATTGAAGTTATAGAGGACTTGAGTTAAGACCATACTATAAGGAAGTGAAGCTCCTTTTCTCTATCCTTGAGCTTCCATATATCTAATCATCAGACATGGTAGGTTCAGTGGGAGTCTTTGTACGATATGATGCATTACCAGTATATCCCTTTCTAAAATATGATCAAATTTTTCTGTCTTCAGGAAGAACATCTTGTTGCTCATGTGATGCAGCAGATGCATCTCTGAATTCAGTTGATTGGCACTGATCTCAGTCCAATCTCCTGTGACTTCCCTATTCAGAATGGTACTAATCCCTTCATTCCTATTTTCTAGATGATCTCTATTTTCTCCATCATTTGGAATCTGAAGGGATCTCTAAGAATTTCTTCAATAATTAAAATAAGGACATCTTTTACCTTGGATGAGATTTGTCCTTGTCCATATTTGGCATTGTTGTAAAATTCTCGCACCAGGTCTGGGTAGGTTGGCACATTCAGAGAGCAGAGGTATTTCCAACCCATATCCTTGAGATTTTGCCCTAAGGGGAAATTCTCTTTCTCCAGAAATTCGAAATCCACTCTCCTTCCTGTTGATACATTTCTTATGGAGAGAGGTCCTTGTCTGGATACTGAGGACGGAGGTGACAGAGGAGTCGTAACGGGTTGAGGCGGTGGTGTTACTTCCCTCTGTGGATTCTCTGCCCTAGCCTTAGTTCTCCTCTCTGTGTGTGGAGTAGTATTCTTCCTCTTTGGCCCAGATGTTACTTGCTTGATTCTCATCATTGGAAGATCAATCAGAACCTCAGAAGGATTTTCTAGGGTTTTTTGGAGGTTTTGGGTTTGAAGAAGAGTTTGAAGACAAGAAGGCGTTCTAAGGGGTACGAAATG
This sequence comes from Phoenix dactylifera, assembly GCF_051530095.1. NCBI lineage: Eukaryota > Viridiplantae > Streptophyta > Magnoliopsida > Arecales > Arecaceae > Phoenix > Phoenix dactylifera. Next base: position 29,900,305 of record NC_143193.1, on the reverse strand, counting down.
TTTCAGGTTCAACGTTTCAGTGAGAGAGAGAGAAAGCCTTTTAGAATCCGTTTAGAATAGTTTCCTCTTTAGTCGACTCATCTAACTCATGAGTCATCTCCGATGAACTAAGAGTTGACTCTTTTAACTTAAGAGTCGTCTCTTATGAGTTAGGGGTCGACTCTTTTAACTTAAGAGTCGTCCCTTACTACATGAGTCGACTCCTCATTTACATGAGTCGTCTCCTCAGACTGTTCAAGAGACAAAATCATTTTGAATAACATTTAAAACTTAATTGCAAACCATGGATCAAATCAACTAAAATTCAACCAATGATAGTCAATCAAAATATGCAAATTATCAGTCATAATCAGTCATCAGAATGGATCACAAATGCATAATTCACCTCTAAATTTACAAAATACTTCTTCATTAAGAGGTTTAGTGAATATATCTGCAATTTGTTTATCAATATTTATAAATTTTATTTTTATATCCCCATTTTGAACATGATTTCTTATGAAATGATGTTTGATTTCTATATGTTTAGATCTTGAGTGTTGTATGGGATTTGTAGTCAAATTTATGGCACTAGTGTTGTCACACCTTATAGAAATTTTATTTTGTTTTATGCCATAGTTCTCAAGCTGTTGCTTAATCCACAGAATTTGAGCACAGCAATTTTCTGCAGCAATATATTCAGCCTCAGCTGTAGATAATGCTATGGAATTTTGTTTCTTGCTAAACCAGAAAATTAAATTTATTCCAAGAAATTGACAAGTTTCACTTGTACTTTTTCTATTTAATCTACAACCAGCAAAATCAGCATCTGAATATCCAATCAAGTTAATTGTAGATGCCTTAGAATACCACAAACCTAAGTATTGTGTTCCTTTTAAGTATCTTAATATTCTTGTAACAGCGATTAAGTGTGATTCATTAGGATTTACTTGATATCTTGCATACACACAAACACTATGTATTATATCAGGTCTACTTGCTGTAAGACAAAGTAAAGATCTAATCATTCCTCTATACAGCTTTGAATCAAAGGAGTTACCATGCTCATCTTTTTCTAATTTACAAGAGAAGCTCATAGGAGTACCTATTGATTTTGAGTCTTCCATACCAAACTTCTTTAAGATTTTCTTTGTGTACTTGCTTTGGCAGATGAAGATTCCATCTCTTATTTGCTTAATTTGGAGTCCAAGGAAGAAGTTGAGTTCACCCATCAAACTTATCTCGAACTCACTTTGCATGAGCTTAGCAAATTCTTCACATAAACTTTCATTAGTAGCACCAAATATAATATCATCAACATATATTTGAACAATCAGAATATCAATATTTTTCTTTTTAATAAACAAAGTTTTATCAACATTTTCTCTTGAAAAATTACTCTTTATCAAAAAGTTGCTTAGTCTATCATACCAAGCTCTAGGAGCTTGCTTCAAGCCATAAAGTACTTTGTTCAATTTAAAGACATGATCTGAAAGTTTATCATTTTCAAATCTAGGTAGCTGTTCTACATAAACTTCTTCTATTATCAAACCATTTAGAAATGCACTTTTGACATCCATCTGAAATAATTTAAAATCCATGCAGCATGCAAATGCAAGTAATAGCCTAATGGCTTCAAGTCTAGCTACAGGTGCAAAAGTTTCATCAAAATCAATTCCTACTTCTTGATTATATCCTTTTACAACTAATCTAGCTTTATTTCTAATTACAATTCCATCTTCATTTAATTTGTTTTTGAAAATCCATTTTGTTCCAATTACAGAAATATTTTCAGTCCTTCTAACTAAATTCCAAACATTGTTTCTTTCAAATTGATTCAGTTCTTCTTGCATTGCCATTAACCAATTACTATCTTTTTCAGCTTCTTAAAAAAATTTTGGTTCTATTTGAGAAACAAATGCAAGATGATTACAAACATCTCTAATGGAGGATCTAGTCTTAATTCATTGTGAAGGATCACCAATTATTAGTTCTTTAGGATGAATATGTGCATACCTCCATTCTTTTGGTAGAGTAGTTTTACCTTTGAGTATTTGATCTTCTTCTTCTTGATTTTCATCATGCTCTGAATTTTCAGATGCAGAGACATCCTTTAGGGTTAAATCTTTGACTTGCTCATTTAGTTCTTCTGCATCATCATTAAGATCTACATCCTTCCTTGAAGAAGGGTCATTAGATTCATCAAAGATAACATGTATTGACTCTTCTATGACTAGAGTTCTCTTATTAAATATTCTATATGCTTTGCTTGATGAAGAGTATCCAAGAAAAATAGCTTCATCTGATTTTGGATCAAATTTTTCCAAATTGTCCTTACCATTATTTAGAATAAAACAGATGCAGCCAAAAACATGAAAGTATGAAAGATTTGGTTTCTTATTTCTCAAAAGTTTATATAGAGTTTTCTTTAGTATTGACCTAATAGTAACTCTATTAAGAACATGACAAGCTGTATTTATGGTTTCAGCCCAAAAATACTTAGGCAAGTCACTCTCACATAACATTGTTCTTGCCATTTCAATAAGAGTTCTATTCTTTCTCTCTACAACACCATTTTGTTGTGGTGTTCTTGGTGTAGAAAAATTATGATAAATACCATTTTCAGTGCAGAAATTTTCAAAATCGTGATTTTCAAATTCTATTCCATGATCACTTCTAATCTTGATAGTTTTTAATCCATATTCATTTAAAATCTTTTTATATAGTTTAGTGAAAGCTAAAAAAACTTCACTTTTGTGTGCCAAGAATAAAATCCATGTATACCTAGAAAAATCATCCACAATAACAAAGCCATAATGCTTTCCACCTAGACTTGCAGTTCTAGTTGGTCCAAATAAATCCATATGCAAGAGTTCTGGAAGTTTGTTTATGGAGACAGCATTTTTGGATTTGAAAGAGGTTTTGATCTGTTTTCCTAGTTGGCATGCAGAGCAGATTTTATCTTTTTCAAATGACAATTTAGGCAAGCCGAAAACAAGTTCTTTTCAGATAAGTTTTGAAATTAAGTCCAAGCTTGCATGAGCTAATTTTCGATGCCATAACTAGCTAGCTTCACTATTTTTGGTTTTCATTGCTACTAAACAGTCCATGTTCTTCATGAGTATTTGATCTAAATCAACCAAATACACATTTCCATGTCTATGTCCAGTAAATATTATACCACTGTTATTAATTCTAGAAACTAAGCATAATGATGATTCAAAAGTCACAATATATCCTTTATCACAGAATTGGCTAATACTTAGCAAGTTATGTTTTAATCCATCTACCAATAAAACATTTTCAATAAAAATAGTTGGAGTAATCCGAATGTTACCAATACCAATGATTTTGCCTTTTCCATTATCACCAAAGTTAACCATTCCTCCATCTTTCTTTTTGAGGGACATGAATTGAGATTCATCCCCTGTCATGTGTCTAGAGCATCCACTGTTCAAGTACTATTTTTCGTTTGATGCTTGGGATGCTAGACACACCTGCAAAATAGAAATTCAATTCTTTATCTTTGGTACCCAAGATTTCTTGGGTCCTTGAATGTTAGCAATGATGGTTCCCTTTGGACCCATATTTTCTTAATTGAAACATTGCTTATAAGTTTTTGGCTTTTAGGATTGCAAGCAGTGTATTCTTGTTTCTGTTTATCTAATTTAAACAATGTAGATTTTGGTTGAACATGAGTTGTCTTTACAAATATGTTTTTCAATGATTTCTGTTTCTTCAAAGGATTATATCCTAAACCAGCTTTATCATAAACCGCTTTCTGACTTTTTAGGATTAGATTTAATTTCTCTGAGCTTAAGGTGAATCTATCTACTATAGGTCTCAGTTTTTCAAGTTCTTTAGCTAACTTCTATTTTTCTTCATGCAGTTCCTTCTTATCATCCAGAAGCAGAGCATTTTCTTTTTGCAACGTTTGGTTTTTAATTTTTAGCTCTTTATACTTTAAACTAAGCTTTTTATATTCAATTATAAGCTCAGAAAAAGCATCTTGAAGTTCATCGAAAGTGAAATCATATTCAGTATTTAAGTATACCTCACTTTCGTGTGCCATTAGACACATATTTGCAGCCTCTTATTGTTGTTCCTCTTCTCCAGAGCTGGATTCATCATTGTCACTCCAAGTAGCCAGCATAGCTTTCTTCCTCAACCTTTTTGGAGCCTTTTTTAGTAGAGGACAGTCTGTTCTAAAGTGTCCAGGCTTTTTGCACTCATAACAGACATATTGCTCCTTATTTTTTTTGTTTTGCTCCCCCTTGATTACAGGCCTTTTCTTAAAGTTTTCTCTATTTCTTCTAAAGAATTTTCTGAACCTTCTTGTAATCAGGGCCATTTCTTCATCGTTTTCAGATTTAGAGTCCTCACTCTCGTCCTCATGCAGAGTGGATTTAAGAGCGATGGTTTTGCGCTTCTTGGGTTCATTCTCCTTAAGGTTCTGTTTTATTGAGATCTCATGAGTCATTAAGGAACCCAGCAGTTCTTCCAGTAGGAGAGAGTTGAGATCTTTTGCTTCTTGAATGGCAGTGATCTTTGCTTTCCATGCTCTAGGAAGAGATCTAAGAATTTTCCGAACAAGATCACTGTTAGAGTAAGATCTACCAAGGCTTTTCAGGCTGTTTATAATATCAGTGAATCTAGTAAACATTTCAGTTATAGATTTACTGTTTTCCATTCTAAATAATTCATACTTATGCACTAGCATACTGATTTTAGATTCTTTGACCTAGTTAGTGCCTTCATGTTGAACTTCCAGCCTATCCCGAATTTCTTTAGCAATCATGCAAATAGATATACGATTAAACTTATTTGCATCTAAAGAACAGTAAAGAACATTCATGGCTTTTGCATTCAGCTGAGCCATTCTTTTATCATGGTCATCCCATTCGGTCTCAGGATTGAATGAGGTGATGCCATCAACAATTTTAGTTGGTGTGTGAGGTCCATTAATAATAACAATCCATAAATCATAGTCAAGTGCTTGAATAAAAATTCTCATACGAGCTTTCCAATAAGTAAAATTTATGCCATTGAAAAGAGGTGGTCTATTGGTAGATTGCCCTTTGGCAATAGAGGTTCCCATAGTGGCTGCCATGACCTTTAACTCTTGATTGTTAAATCAAAAAGTTTCTATGAGTACCAGGCTCTGATACCACTTGTTGCCCAGAGGTGCAGCCCAAGGGGGGGGGGGGGTGAATTGGGTCTCTTTAAAAAATAGTTAAAGTTAAAACGTGAAGAGAGTATGAGTTACTTTTATCTTAAAAATTCAGCAGCAGAAATAAGAATGCACAAATATGACAGGGAATAAAGTTATGAGAACTGTCAGGAATATGCAGAGGAAAGGAAGAGAAGAAGCACAATCACAAACACCAATATTTATAGTGGTTCAGTGCACTCCCAGCACCTACGTCCACTCCTCAAGCCTAGCTTGAGATTTCACTATAATCCAGTAGATTACAGCCTGATTGTTTTTCGGGCTCACAATCAAAATCCAGTTAGTATTCCCAGGAACCAACCAAAAACTTTTTGTTTTTTGGGATCACAAACAACCCAGTTGGTTTTCCAGGCAACCAACAGAAAACCTTTTGTTTTCCGGGATCACAAATAATCCAGTTAGTTTTCAAACAAACCAACCAAAAACTTTACACCGTTTGTTTTTTCGGACTCACAAACAACCCAGTTGGTTTTCAGAAAAACTAACCAGAAATTTTTTTCTTGCTGAATATTTCCTATTCAGCAACTTCCAATCGAGGCTTGGAAGAGCCTTTACAAGTTTCAAATCAATGAAACTGTTACAGCAACAATTAATCCAACTAAAAGAATGCTGTAACTAGAAAACTCAAAGCTTCAAAATATAATGAGTAAATCAATAAAAATAAAAGCTGAAGCCGATGAAGAAGTTGGCTGTGGAAGGATATTCCAATGTCCGAACAGCAGCTCTTCATAATGCAGTGAGAAGCTTCGACTGATTTCCTCACCAGAGAAAGTTTTAGATTCAGTGCCGGTGAGGATGATAAACTGTTAAGCTTTTCTTCTCTCTTTTTCTTAGTAGAAACCCTTTTTGTTTTCTTATAGAATCTTTTTTCTTTCCTCCTTGTTTCCATTCTGAGGTTCCCTCGTATTTATAGATAAATTCTTTGGCAGAATTTGAATTCCTTTCTTCCCGTTCTGATAAGAATCTTTTTCTGTTACAAAGAAGACAAAAGTTGTTCACAGCTTTTCGTTGTGGTCCCAGCAGTACAAGGATCGACTCATGTAGCTCAGGGGTCGACTCATGTTCATTCTGGATCGGACTTCAAATAGTCGAGAAGGCTTTTGCTGTGTCATCCTCAAAGAGTCGACTCTTAATTCTTAAGGGTCGGCTCATCTTAATCAGGAGTCGCCTCTTCAAATACAAGGGTCGACTCATCTTCATTAGGAGTCACTTCTTTAAACACAAGGGTCGGCTCATCTTTAGTTTTTCGGCCGATGCTGAGACTGAGCAGGGGTCGACTCTTCAAACGCAAGGATCGATTCTTCAATTTCGGGGGTCGACTCATTTTTAACAAGGGTCGACTCTTCAAGTTTTTCTCAGGCAGTAAAAACTTTCTGTTTGTTTTAAACTACACAAGGGTCGACTCATATTTTGCGGAGGTCGACTCTTTGACTGTGTTACTTGAATAAAACTTATCAGAATCAACTTAAACTTGTCCTTTTTGCTTAGAAGTTGACTCAAGTCTTTCAAACAGAAAATTTTAGACTTCTTCTCTGATCTCCATGGACTAGATTAAGATCATTTTCTTTTAGAACATGTCCAATGAGATATTTGCGAAGAACTTATGGTTTTGCATTACTTCATTCCTTCTGATTTTTCTTGACTTATAAATCTTTATAATTAGACCAATGTCATTAGTACATAACATGATCTCAAGTGTTTTGTAATTATCAAAATTCATCCTTTAGGATTGACAAGGAGAATAGAATCCACTTTGTAAGACTTTAGCTGCAGTTTTCCTACCCCCAAAATGCCCCCTGCAGGCTTGGGTATGACAAAAATTAAGAATACTCTGAAATTCACATTCAGGTACACATCGATGGATTACCCGATCAGGACAATACTTAAACAGATCTGGATCGTCCCAAAAGTAGAACTTAACTTACGAAAAGAATCGATCCTTGTTCTGCTTGGACCAATGATCGAAAATTTATCCTACGGCAAGATAGTTCGCTATGTTGGCAAACCAAGGTGTTTTCACTTGTTGTATCTCAAACAATTGTTCATCTGGAAAGGAGTCATGAAGTGGTGAAGTGTTATGAGAAGGCTCAAGAAGAATTCTAGATAAATGGTCCGCTACAACATTTGTGGTACCTTTCTTATCATGAATTTCTAGATTAAATTGCTGTAACAATAGGATCCATCGAATTAGGCGAGGCTTGGTGTCCTTCTTTGAAAGAAGGTACCAGAGAGCAGAATGATCAATGAATACAATAACCTTGGACCCTAAGAGATAGGACCGAAACTTGTCCAGAGCAAATACTACAGCTAGTAATTCTTTCTCAGCAATGGTGTAATTCAATTGTGCATTTGAAAGTGTCTTACTAGCGTAGTAGATGACATGAGGTAATTTATCTAGTCGTTGCCCTAAAATCGCCCCAATGGCATAGTCAGAAGCATCACACATAAGTTCAAATGGAAGGATCCAATTGGGAGGTTGTATGACAGGTGCTGTAGACAACTTAGATTGGAGCTTTTCAAAGGCCTCTATACATGCTTCATCGAAGACAAAGGGTGTATTCTTGGCAAGGAGATTGCACAAGGGCCTAGAGATTTTGCTGAAGTCTTTAATGAAGCGACGGTAAAAACCAGCATGGCCTAGAAAAGAACGGATTTGTTTCACAGATTTGGGTAGAGGAAGATTAGAAATAAGATCAACTTTAGCTTTATCCACCTCAATATCTCTTTTGGACACAATGTGTCCCAAAATTATACCCTCTTGAACCATGAAATGGCTCTTTTCCCAACTTAGCATTAGATTGGTCTCCTTACATCTTTTCAGAACTAGGGCTCAATTATTGAGATAATTATCAAATGAGGGATCAAAAACTGAGAAGTCATCCATGAATACCTCTAAAAATTTTTCTACCATGTCAGAAAAAATTTCCATCATACATCGTTGAAATGTTGCGGGTGCATTGCATAGTCCAAATGACATTCTCCTATATGCAAATGTCCCAAATGGATATATGAAAGTGGTTTTCTCTAGATCATCGAGATACACAGCTACTTGGTTATATCCAGAATAACCATCTAAGAAACAGTAGAAACCTTGACCGGTTAGCCTTTCTAATATTTGGTCAATAAAAGGCAAAGGAAAATGATCCTTTCTAGTCATGGAGTTTAGGTTTCTATAGTCGTTTGGCTATAAAAAGACCCCCACGCCTATGGTTGAGAAGATTGAATTTTTGAAAGACCTAAGGACTCTAGAAAATTCCGAAAATTGCCACCTCCTCTCTTCACCTTCTTCTCCTTCATCTCCATCCTTCATCCTCTCGAAGAAGAATCAAAAGTTAAGTGCTTCGAAGGAGAAAAGTTCAGCTACTGCAACACCTCTGCGTGAGCTAGCACTCCGCGGAGAAAGATCTTCTTGGAGCTTCGCGTGGACTATCCATAGAGGCTGGATGCGTGTGCGGATACACAAGATGATCAAGGCATCATCAAAGTCCTCAAAGCAAAAAAGGTATGAGATCTGATCGCATTAGAAATTAGAATTAGAAATCAACTAGGTTGCTGAAATTCTGCATGACTACATGTTAGACATAGAATCTGTTAGATGTATGCCCTAGAAACCAATCTGGCTGACACATTATTAATTTTGGAACATAATTTTATACTTGACTTTATTATTATTGAATAATAAATGGGCATCTTTTTCATTCATATAGTTTATGTGTCTATGAATCATCCAAGAAATTAATAAGATGATGATACATATTCTCATGAGTTGAGAATTTGAGCTATGTATTATTGCTGATTAATTTCTAAATGCTTCTGATCAATGGATCATTACGAGAACAGTGATCGATCCGATGAGATCAGTGCATAGATCACTTTTCTTATGGATGGACGAGACTTGAGTCCACAGTGTAGGGACACTGAAGTGATAATACATGTGCTTGTTAAAGAACAAGGGTACTAAGCATGACCAAGACAAGAAGTTACTTGAATGTCTATCCACTCGTCACTAACTTGCTTGATGTTGCAGTAGTGTGACTGGTCCTTTGACCTGCGATGCTTCGGCTACTCACAGTGAGGTTATTGTAGTTTGACTACACATATACATGGTCTCTAGTCATATGGATCCTTGTAGTGTAGATTGGCTGCAGTAGGTTCACTGTAGGAGTAGGGTATGCACCTATATGAAATCTATCGATCTTGATAGATGAGAAGTGATCCTATATGATTTATAAGACTGAGTTCGTAAGACCTTGGCCAAGGCAGTACGAACAGTGAAAAAAGAGTTTTCCACTCTCGAACTCAAGTCTAATAAATCTAGACATATGACAGACGATAGGGTTTGACGAGTTATCCATGACCTCCGATCTATAGGGATCCATGATAGAAGGACTGTATCATATGATAACTGCACCTAGAGGTTCATCATTCCATTCTGCTGGGTAGCCACTACATGCTGCTAGGTATCACTAGTGGATGGTGAGACTCACAGTACAGTACGAGAAACACGACAGCACTCCCACTAACCTTTTTGTAAACACACGGTTCCTCTTCGTTTTTGATGAAATCAAACGTTTTGATTGCGTCATCGAAACGAGTGTTCCAACTCCGAGATGCTTGCTTTAGTCCATAGATGGACCTTTGTAGCTTGCAGACCTTGTGATCTCCATCACTGGAAGTGAAACCCAAAGGCTGTTCCATATAGATATCTTCATCAAGATATCCATTCAGGAAAGCAGTTTTTACATCCATCTGCCAGATTTCATAATCATGAAATGCTGCAATGGCAAGCAATGTTCGGATGGATTTTAGCATGGCTACAGGTGAAAAGGTCTCCTGATAGTCAATGCCTTCGCGTTGACTATACCCTTTCGCCACTAGCCTTGCTTTATAGGTCTCTACCTTTCCATCCGAACCTATCTTCCTTTTGTAGATCCATTTGCATCCAATAGGTACAATACCTTCTAGTGGATCTACTAAGGTCCAGACTTGGTTGGAATGCATGGAGTCTAACTCTGACTTCATAGCTTCCAACCATTTCTCGGAATCGATATCAGATATCGCCTCGTCGTAGGTTTTGGGATCCTGTATGTGATCCCTATCTCCCACTAGGAACATTTCCTCGGTATCCTCTTCTAGTATACCTAAGTATCTATCGGGAGGATGGGAGACCCTACTAGATCTACGAGGTGGTTGAGGGACATCGTGTACTGGCCCTGTATGAATGGGTTCAATAGGATCCATGACTCGTTGCTTTTCAGAGACTTTCTCTTTAAGCTCAATTTTCCTCCCACTGCCTCTATCAAGGATAAACTGGTTTTCTAAGAAGATGGCATGACGGCTCACAAACACATTGTGATCCTCTGAGACGTAAAAATTGTATCCTAATGACTCTTTAGGATATCCTATAAAACGAGCACTTATGGTCCTAGCCTCTAGCTTGTCCGCCTGTAATCTTTTGACGTGGGCCGGATATCCCCAAATCTTGAGATGACCAAGACTTGGTTTCTTACCATGCCATATCTCATACGGTGTGGTAGGAACGGATTTAGAGAGAACTCTATTCAGTAGATATACTGCGGTAAGTAAGGCATCTCCCCAAAGAAATATTGGTAGATCAGTGAAGCTCATCATGGACCGGACCATATCCAATAGAGTCCGATTTCTCCTCTCTAACACCCCGTTGAGTTGAGGTGTACCCAGAGGTGTCCATTGTGAGACTATGCCATTGTCCTTGAGATAGTTCCGGAATTCTCCACTAAGGTATTCTCCTCCTCGATCTGATCGAAGAGCCTTAAGAGATTTTCCAGTTTGTTTTTCTACTTCATTTCTGAACTCTTTGAACTTTTCAAAAGATTCATATTTGTGTCTCATAAGATACACATACCCATACTGTGAATAATCATCGGTAAAGGTAATGAAGTACGAATAACGTCCCCTGGCTTGCACATCGAATGGGCCACACACATCTGTGTGTATCAGGGTAAGTATTTCAGTGGTCCTCTCCCCATGTCCTACAAAGGGTAATCTAGCCATTTTTTCTTGAAGACAGGACTCGCAAACTGGATATGACTCAGAAGTCAATGAGTCGAGAAGCCCATCTTTATCCATTTTGTTCATTCTGTCCTCTCCAATATGTCCAAGCCTGAGGTGCCACAAATATTTTTGGTTTATCTCATCCTTGGATCTCTTGGATCCTTTGGCACTCACTTCTTGCTCAGACATATTTACAGATACATCCATATGCAAATGATAGAGACTGTCAATCATAAAACCACGTGCGACTATTTTATTTCTGAAATAAATAGAACAGCAGTCTTTGTCAAATGTAAAAACATGACCTTCCTGTGCTAGACATGAAACAGAAATCAAATTTCAGCTAGCAGTAGGTACATAATAGCAGTCTCTAAGTAATAAACTAAAACCAGACGGTAGTCGCAGATGGTAGGTGCCCACAGCCATAACAGCAACTTTTGCCCCGTTGCCAACACGAAGGATTACCGCACCTTCCGCCAGCCTTCTACTTTTTTTTAGACCCTGCATGGTAGTGCACAAATGAGCACTAGAACCAGAATCTATAACCCAACTAGAAGTAGAAGAAATCGTTAGATTAGTTTCAATTATGAGCAAGTCTATACCTTCTGAAGGTATGTCACCTTTCTTGTTCTTCAGGCTCTCGAGGTATGAAGGACAGTTTCTCTTCCAGTGGCCGTCGATATTGCAGTGGAAACATTTTCCTTTGTCATTAGCCTTTTTTTTTTGAACTTCCTTCTTTGGCTTCTTGTCTTTCTTCTGCTTCTTAGCAGGCTTCTTTTTCTTCCAAGTAGACTTTCTCTTGGAACCAGAAGTCAACTCAGCAGCAAGGACATTACCCCTTGAACCTTTCAAGGCTCCCTCAGCAGTTACCAACATATTTATCAGTTCAGTCTTAGTGCATTCAATCTTATTCATGTGGTAGTTTACTATAAAGTGACCAAATAAATCAGGAAGGGATTGAAGGATCGGATCTACTTGCAATTCCTTGTGCATGTTCATACCGAGCTTCTCAAGCTCCTCAGGTCCTTGATCATAGTCAGACCGTAATCATGGACAGACTGCCCCTCGCGCATCTTTGCTTTGAAGAGCCTCTTGGACACTTCAAAACGAGCTGTGCGACTCTGCTCACCATACAACTCTTGCAGATGTGCTAGTATGTCCCTAGCAGTCTTCATATTCTCATGCTGGCATTGGACTTCATTGGACATGGATGCCATCATATAGCACTTGACTCTAATGTCATCATCCATCCACTTTTGATGCATCTCACGCTGAACATCAGTAGCACGTGTTGGTAGTGTGGGGATATCTGAATCGAGTATGTAGCCTATTTTCTCACAGTTCAAAACAATTTTGAGGTTTCTAAGCCAGTCCTTGTAATTGGTTCCGGTCAGTCGTTGGTCTCAAGAATATGGGTCAAAAGATTTGAAGCTGACATTATGATCTGCAGAGAGTAAAGATTCTAGTTAGACTTTTGTACTTGATCCTTAATCTGTTCTAAGGTCTTTTAGAACAAATGTACCTTCCACTATTTTCTCGAATCCCTTACACTTTCCTGGTAAGAAAACGGAAATCCTACACGACTAGGGTTTCTAGTGGGTACTGCGGTCCCACCGATTTACATGCCACCTCACCTAATAGTTATTGGTGACACATAAATTGATGAATGTACAACTCTTACACAATGCTTCTCAAGCATGTTGCAGTGCTACTTGGTCTCTAAGTCATGAAGACCTCACCTAACAGTTATTGGTCCCATTTCTTAGTTAAGTCAGACCCACCGTATAACCGTAGAAATAAAGTCGTCATTGGGTCCTCACCTAACAGTTATTGGTGCCCAACCCCACCTTTACCCTACAACATCTCATGTCTATAGAGAGGTCCAGCCCCCCGATGCAACTTGCCCACTGTATCCAGCCGAGACAAATCAACATCAGAAAGACCTTAGCAGCTCTACTACAGTGGAAGACCTATTGACTTAATATTGGTTAATCAGGTCTTAGTGTTTGCAACTTGAGCTCTTCATAAGAGGTAATCGAACAATTGGCCAGGTAAGCAGGTGGGAGGCTCCCCTTACTCAGAGAGTAAGGTCCTAATTAAATAACCACCTTTCATACTTTCCTAGACACCAATTAGATCAATTAATCTAATATGACTCGCTCATGTTGGTTCACTCTCGACTTGATTGAGGAGGTTTTAATTTAGGTCTCAATTGGGTTTGTTACATCACATGTAAACCTATCTACCCCGCTCTCATTCCCATCACATGCAAACGGCACATCACAGGCAGTTATAATTGCAGCATCAAATAAAGCTAAACTTTAAATAGGTGATGATCATGGATTCTAATTAGGTCGTATTACAAGCACATGCACGTCAATCGATCAATTGGTCTTCAACTCTTGAATTGGTTCCAAGCCTCCTTGATTCGATCCTTGATCAACTCTTGATCCCATCACCATCAACCACTTAGATCGCCGTTCATCTCATACCTTGTCTTCAACTTGATCGTTGACGTACATCACATCACAGAAATACAACCAGATATAAAATAAAAATAATAATAAATTACATCCCCTTTTAGGAGGCACGCAGGCCTCTCAAAACATCAAATAAGATGCATGCAGGCATCTAAAAAATTACATGACATTACAGATCACATCGCAGGTCATTACATTTGATACCAAAAGAGTTTGAATCCTATGATCATCACCACATGCAGCAATTATAATTTTCAGATCTGAAATCTAATTGATTATCTCATGACATAGGTTGCCGATCATGCTAATCATGATTCTAAACTTTGTAATCTCATTAACAATGCAATTAGAATCATCATTTTATCACATAAAAATCAGCATGCAAAAATCATGACCCTAGAAAAAATCTGTATGCAGAAAATTTTCAGCATGCATAATCATTTAAATTTCAAATCTAATAAGCCTATTAATAATTAATCCTTACCTTAATCTACGATGCCTAGGCTCTGATACCACTGTTAGAGACCCGCCCATGCCGCAGAAAAATTTCAAAAATTTCAGATGCAGCGGAAGAGGCATGCGCGGGATTAACCGTTCATCGCATGAACGTTGTTCAAAAACCGTTCGTAGATAGATAAGGATTAAAAACTTTTAAAAATATTAGAAGATCAGATCTTCACCTTGTGCGGGTAGATGATCACCGCAAACTGATGATCGTGGTCCCAGTCCAAGTAGGAATCCCAGTCCAAGTAGGAATCCTAGTCCTAATCCAATTAGGACTCTAGGAATCCTACTCCAAGTAGGACTCTTGTTTTAAGTCCAATTAATTCCCTTTGTTCCTTTTTCAACTTATTATCAATCGAATTGATTACTTGTGATTCCTAATCATGATTCAACCATCGGATCGGTCAATGCCGCTAGTGTGTGTGACCCCATAGGTTCTACTCTGACTGGTAGTGAGATATATTGTGATCTCTATCACAATATCATTGAAAACTCCTTTCAATGGATCGGAACGATTCCAACTCTGCTCATTAGGGTTAATCGATCATCGAGATAATCCCTGTGAGTCCCACCATCCACCAGTGACACCTAGCAGCATGTAGTGGCTACCCAGCAGAATAGAATGATGAACCTCTAGGTGCAGTTATCATGTGATAAAGTCCTTCTATCGTGGATCCCTACAGGACGTAGGTCATGGATAACTCGTCAAACCCCTTTGTCTGTCATATGTCAAGATTTATTCGACTTAAGTTCGAGAACGGAGAACTCTTTCTCCACTGTGCAATCTACCCCGGCCAAGGTCTTATGAACTCAGTCTTATAAATCACATAGGATCTCTCCTTATCTATCAAGATCGATAGATTCCTTATAGGTGCATTTCCTACTCCTACAGTGAACCTACTGCAGCCAATCTAGACTGCATGGACCCATATGGCTAGAGACCATGTATATGTGTAGTCAAACTACAATAACCTCATTGGGAGTAGCCGAAGCATCGCAGGTCAAAGGACCAGTCACACTACTGCAACATCAAGCAAGTCACTGACGAGTGGATAGACATCCAAGTGACTTCTTGTCTTGGTCACTCTCAGTACCCTTATTTTTAACAAGCACCTGCACTATTACTTCAGTGTCGCCACACTGTGGACTCGAGTCTCGTCCATCCATAAGGAAAGCAATGTGTGCACTGATTGGATCGATCACCGTCCTTGTGATGATCCATTGATCAGGAGCATTCAGAAATTAATCACCAATGATGCATGGCTCAAATTCTTAACTCTTAAGAATATGCATCATCATCTTATTAATTCTTGGACAATTCATAGACACATAAACAATATGAATAAAAAGATGCCTTTTATTTATTCAATAATAAATAGTCAAGTACAAAATTATATCCCTAGAATTAACAATGTGTCAGCCAGATTGGCTTCTAGGGCATACATCTAACACTCTAGTTATGATATTCCACAATTCATAGTCTAGAGCTTGAATGAATATCCTCATCGTAGCTTTCCAGTATGTGTAATCAGTGTCATTAAACAAAGAAGGTCTATTTGTGGATTGCCCCTCGCTCATAGAACATCCTACTTGGGTTGTCATGATCTTTTTCTCTTGATTGTGAGATCAGCAAATACTATGAGAGCACCTTGCTCTGATACCACTTGTTGCCTAAGATGACAAGCCAAGAGGGGGGGTGAATTGGTTTCTCTAAATTTTTAGTACCTTAATTGAGTCAATTGATGAGTGAGTGAAGTTAAGACAATACATAATGCAAACACACAAGAAGTATCGTGGTTCGGTGCTCTCCTAAGCACCTACGTCCACTCCCCAAGCGACCCCTTGGAAATTCATTATAATCCTGCGGATTACAGTTGGATTGTTTTCCAAGCTCACAATCCAAAAACCTTTACACTTTGATTTTTCGGGATCACCAAAAACCTATGTTGGTTTTACGGGCTCACCAACAAACCTTTACAAGGTGATTAAGAAGAAGAAAAAGGTTGAAACTTCTAAATGAGCAAATATAACAATTATGAGCTACAAAGAAGAATTTAGAATATAGTTATCACTTTGATGAGACTTCTCTCTTCTTTGCCAAGATTGCTTTACTCTTCAAGGGTTGATGGAGCTCTTAATGTCTCTAAGAATGTGCTCAATCACTTCCTTTAGGCACTTAGAATGAAGCACTAGGATGAAGAAGATTATGGCTCTTGTCTTTCTTGAGTAAGCTTTGATATTTTGCAAAAAGATGTCTTCTCTGATGAATAGTGTCACTTTAAATAGTTTTCCTAATCCATTGGACACCTCCCATTGGTTAGATTTTAGAAACTAGCCGTTATGCTTCTGCCCGTGCTGGGGTCGACCCAAATTTTTCTGGAGTCGACTCAAACTACTGTTCATCAGACTTGGGGTCGACTCAACTTTCAGTGGGGTCGACCCAACTTTCATTGGGGTCGACTCCTGCTACAGTGGGGTCGACTCAAGCTACAGTGGGGTCGACTCAAGTTTCATTAGGGTCGACCCTCTCAGATATTCCAGAGACAATTTTGAACGACATAGCCTTGGGGTCGACTCATGTTCATTTGGGGTCGACTCCATTGGGGTCGACTCAAGCATTCATGGGGTCGGCTCCACCTGGGGTCGGCTCAAGGAAGGTTGGGGTCGGCCCTCTCAGTAAATTCTAGAGACTTGTTTTCTTGAGGCTTGAAGATGGGGTCGACTCAAGCATACTTGAGGTCGACTCCACTACTGTTCATCCGTGCCATTTTTGCAGAGGTGGGCCTGATGGTTCCATGATGTGCCGAGGTCGACTCATTCCACACTTTGCTGCATCTTAAGGTTAGATTCATCCATATAATCAATGAAATATACTTCAAGCAATTTTGAATGTATGCCATAGTAGTGCTACATACTCTTAGAAATGAAAATTACTATTGTGCCCTTAAGAGTACGTTTCACTTGAAACTTTGCTGAATTAGAATTTAGAATTCACTATCCCTTTTCTATCGCAAATTTTATCTCATTGTTAATCATTGAAAGACATCTTGATCTCATTCTTCTAATGTACCGAGAGTGACAAACTCAGTAAGATGTATCATGTTAACATGTAGTATTTAATTAGATATCTCCTCAATGGTTGTGTTAATCATCAAAATAATACTATCATCCTCACTTCCCCTCCCATTCCTCCTTTCAGCTGCAAGAGAGAAGGGAAGTAAAGAAGTGTGGCGTGGCCCTCCTTCATCCCCTTCCTTGGTTCCAATGCGAAGAAAATAAAAGGCTGCAAAGGGCTTTTAATCTTCTTCCATTGAACCCTCCTTCTTCCTCCTCCCTAAGGCATTTAAGAGTTGATTCAAAGGGAGAATTCAGCCATCCAAAGCCATCTCTGCAAGGGAGCTAGCATCCTGGGGAGATATGAAAGCTTCGATCGGTTCAATACCTCGTATGGATACCCGTAGAGGCCGGACGCGTTTGTGGCTTCCATCGAACCTCCATCAAATCTACGAATATCAGATTTGCGGTGATCATCTACCCGCACAAGGTGAAGATCTGATCTTCTTAATGATTTAAAAATAGTTTATAAAAACTTAATTCTAATCTATCTGCAAACGAAGTTTTAAAAATACGTTCATGCGATGAACGGGATCTCGCGCATGCCTTTCCGCTACGCATTGAATTTTTCTAAAATTTTATGCGACATGCATGGGATCCTAACAGTGGTATCAGAGCCATGGTTATGTAGATTAAGATTAGGATTAATCATTAAAGGCATATTAGATCTGAAATTTAAAGGATTATGCTTGCTGAAATTTTCTGCATGCAGAATTTCAGGTTGCTGATTTTTTTGAATGCTGATTTTTGTATGCTTAGATTAATGATTTCATTGCTTTGATAATGTGATTACAAATATTTAGAATCATATCTTGCATAATCAGCAAGTCATGGGATGAAATAATCAGTTAAATTACAGATCTGAAAATAATGTTTATGCATGAGATGCGAATGGTGATGCTTATGGATGGACCCTTTACATGTGCTGAAATGTTCTGCGATGTTCTGTAATATTATGTGATGGCATGTAAATCAGATTTTTAGATGCATGCATGCATCTTATATTGATGAATTAGAGACCTGCGCGCTCATAAAAAGGGTTGTAATTGTTTTTAATTTTATTTAATTTTTAAACTTATCTGGGATGTAATCTGTGATGTGTGTTGCACGTCGATGGTTGATCGATACGTACATCAACGAGCACAACTTGCGCGGATCAAGATCAAGGGTTGATTGGAGTTGATCACAATTGGACCTAGGGGATCAAGATCGAGTCAAGTGTTGAAGACGATCTAACCAATTGACGTGCATGTGCTTGTAAAATGACCCCATCCTGGATCCATGATCATCACCAATTAAATTTATTTTTGATATTATGCTTGGATGTTTATTGATGAGAGCACAAAAGTGCAATCGTCATACCATCTTAATTAGTATTATAGCTAATCATTAATAATAAAATTAACTAATTAACGTTGTATTTGTGTTTGAGTGCAAGTCATCCAAGAAACCCAATAATATCGAGTTTGAGCCCAATGCCTGGCAGCCCGAGCTCAAGTCAAGCCAGCATCTTCCAGGGCCTGCACATCCTGACTTTATCCTGCGATATATCACAACATCGCGAGCATCTCCGTATCCACATTCAATGATCCAGATCAGCTCCCTCCGGCTTCAGCCCCTCTTCCAAGCCTCCCAAATAAACAAGCGAGCATCTCACCCCACCCCATCTCCAGCTTCATCCCGTGCGAAAACAAGGGAGAAGAAATGATCCCGAGCGATTTCCCAGCCATCCATGGATCACGCCATCATCCGTTTCTTCTCCCAGCAGCCGTCCGTTTCTTCTCTTCCGAGTTCCAGCTCCTCCCAAATAATCACGCATCAAGCTCTTCATCCGGATCCACGCTCCTAGCATCCAACTTCTTCCTCCCTGTCGATCCCGCGGCCAGCCTTCCGGATTCGAGGCATCCTTAGCGTCCGCCCTCTCCCTCCTCCCGCTTCCAATCTGGCATCCACGAAGCTTCCGCCCGTGATCCCAGCCTCCACCGTGGCCATGATCGGCTCCTCCCAGCGCCCGGGTCTCTTCCATGATCGGCTCCTCCCAATGATCTCACGGCCAGCCGTGAAGCATCCCGGAATCCCAGCACTCCCACCCTTCCATGGTCCAACGAAGGGCATCCACGAAGCTTCCGTGCGTGATCCCGGCAACCTACAAGCAGCCTGTGATCCAGCGATCCCGAGTTCTTCCTCGCAGTCACCATGATCCACCTCCCAGATTCCAGCATCGCATGCAATCAGCTCCTCTCCGCATCCCATGATTCACATCCGCATCTCCAGCGCACTCTCATGGGATCCATCAGAGGGGAGAATGGGTATAAGAAAGGGAGGAGCATTCGGAGTGATGGTGGCCGGCGGGTCCAAGGAGGAGGAGGTGAGCTCGGTTGAGAAGAAAAATAGAGCATTGCTCTATTCTTTGGAAGAAGAAAGGAATAAAAAAAAATTATATCTTATGTTGAGTTCTACCGTGGGAGAGAAAGGAAGAGAAAGGGAGAGAAAATGAAATTTTTTATTTTATTTTATTTTTATTTGCAGAAGAAATAAGCTTTAGGCTTCATCTTCAATTTTTCTTTACTTTTTGTAATCATCAATTTTCTTCATGCAATCCATGGTCTAGGTTCAGTTTAATTTTTATTTTTTTATGCAATCTTTTAATTTTTCTTTTATGCAATACATGTCTAAGTTTTAATTTAATATTCTACAATTTATTATATGCATTCTAGAATTCTTAATTTTAAGTTAACCTTGGAATGAATCTTTGCAGTTCGATTGACGATTTTAATTTATATTCTGTCTTTAGAAATCGACTCCTACTCTGCATCAAATTTTAATTGCAAGTTTTCTTTCTTTTCTTTGTTTATTTTCAAATAGAAAACATTCTCTGGAGAATCATTCCACATCCCCGAAGTAATGTTTTTCTTTTATCATTCAAAAATCGGTTTCAAATCCGAGTGAACGTTTTTATTTTTATGCAACTCCAAACGTCTTCCTGCGGATCGACCTCTTACGACCACTATCTTCGAGTAGAATAGGTAAGAGTATAATTAAATTAAACTTTGTTTGTCGGTTCTAACAACGATCTGTCTAGCATATTTTTAGGTAGACAGAAATCGCACAACAAAATTTTGGCGCCGTTGCCGGGGAGGTAAATCGAGAAGCAAGAACGATCACGAAGATCAAATCGGATTTTGGATGCCCGAAGTGAACGCACTCCAATAGTAAGTTTTTATTTTTATTTTTATTAAATTTTTTTATTTTGATAATTTCTAGTTAATAATTTCGTAGTTATTAAATTTTGAAATTTGAAATTCAAAATTTAAAATTTAAAAAAAATTAAAAAAATTCAAAAAAAATTTTGAAAAAAAATTTGAAAAAAATTCTAAAATTTAAAAATTTGAATTCAAAATTTGAATTCTGAAATTCAAAATTTGAAATTTAAAAAAAAATTTAAAAAAAAAGTATTATTTTTGCTAGTAATTGATAGGGTGCAATCCCTCGAGGTTATCATACCTCTGTTGGGGCTCCTCACGGAGTAATCTCCAAAGCTTATTCAACGGGCATTTGGAGATTGATTGACGCATAAGGATTGTGTTTAGTTTACATTCAAGTTATTGCTATATAAAAATTTAAAAAATTTTAAAAAAAATAATAAAAAAATATAGTAAATTAAAAAAAAAATTGCATGCTCATTTAATCAGTACAACCTAATGACATTGCATAAACTTTAAAAAAATTATTGATTATTTGCTGCATCAAGCATTTGCATAAAAGAATTTAAGGGCAAAACCCATTAAAAAGATAAGTTCAGGAAGTCGTTACCTGTCCTTAGAAGCTGAATGTTAAGCCGTATCTAAGGGTGCAGTGGAAACCTTCTAGTTAAAAGTTCATTGCAGAGTTAGGTATAATGTCATTAGATGTCATAACACTTTACTGCGATAACATTGGCACCATAGCACTAGCTATGGAGCCAAGGTCTCATCAGAAGTTCAAGCACATAGAGCGGCGCTTCCACCTCATACGCGACTATATTGAGAAGAAATATGTAGAGGTGCAGAGAGTAGACTCTGCGGATAACATGGCAGACCCGTTCACTAAGCAGCTAAGTCCGCAAAAGACTGAAGCCCACCTTGAGAAGATGGGGCTTAGATATATGACTGATTGGCTTTAGTGCAAGTGGGAGATTGTTAGATGTATGCCCTAGAAGCCAATCTGGCTGACACATTGTTAATTTTAGGGACATAATTTTGTACTTTGTCTGAATCTTCGTGGAAGAAGAAGCGGTTCACCAGCCGCTACATCCAGGGATCCAACAAAATCATTAAACCTGGCGGCTGCTCGCTCTTTGATCAGTGATTCACCGGCCACTAGATCGATGAAGAATCTCTCAAAAATCCACTTTTTGATCAGTGATTCACCAGCCAATTCCCCTTACGTATATAAAGGGTAGTGACTAGCGCATTCCGTAAACTAGTTTACGGCTCGGCTATGTAGGATTTTGAGGGTGACCAGCGGAGTGCAGCTCGAAGTACAGCAATGAACGTCGATGAGGTACTGCACCGAGCGAGCGATCTTTCGTAAACCGCCGGAAGATTTGACTATTTATTATTGAATAAATAAAAGGCATCTTTTCATTCATATTAATTATGTGTCTATGAATCGTCCAAGAAATTAATAAGATGATGATGCATATTCTCAAGAGTTGAGAATTTGAGCCATGTATCATTGGTGATTAATTTCTAAATGCTCCTGATCAATGGATCATCACGAGGACGGTGATCGATCCGATCAGTGCACAGATCACTTTCCTTCTGGATGGACGAGACTTGAGTCCACAGTGTAGGGACACTGAAGTGATAGTGCAGGTGCTTGTTAGAGAATAAGGGTACTGAGCGTGACCAAGACAAGAAGTTACTTGGACGTCTATCCACTCGTCAGTGACTTGCTTGATGTTGCAGTAGTATGACTGGTCCTTTGACTTGCGGTGCTTCGGCTACTCACAGTGAGGTTATTGTAGTTTGACTACACGTATACATGGTCTCTAGTCATATGGGTCCTTGTAGTGTAGATTGGCTGCAGTAAGTTCACTGTAGGAGTAGGGTATGCACTTACATGGAATCTATCGACCTTGATAGAAGAGGAGTGATCCTATGTGATTTGTTAGACTGAGTTCTAAGACCTTGGCCAGGGCAGTAATATAAAGTGGAGAAAGAGTTTTCCACTATCGAACTCGAGTCAAATAAATCTTGACATATGACAGATAAAGGGGTTTGACGAGTTATCCATGACCTCCGTCCTGTAGGGATCCACGATAGAAGGACTGTATCACATGATAACTGCACCTAGAGGTTCATCATTCTATTCTGCTGGGTAGCCACTACATGCTGCTAGGTGTCACTGGTGGATGGTGGGACTCATAGGGATTATCTCGATGATCGATAAGCCCTAATGAGTAGAGTTGGAATCGTTCCGACCCATTGAAAGGAGTTTTCAATGATATTATGATAGAGATCACAATATATCTCACTACCAGTCAGAGTAGAACCTATGGGGTCACACACACTAGAGGCATTGACCGATCCGATGGTTGAATCGTGATTAGGAATCACAAGTAATCAATTCGATTGATAATAAGCTGAAGAAGGAACAAAGAGAATTAATTAATTGGACTTAAAACAAGAGTCCTACTTGGAGTAGGATTCCTAGAGTCCTAATTGAATTAGGACTAGGAATCCTGCTTGGACTGAGATTCCTACTTGGACTGGAATTCCTACTTGGACTGGGAATCCTATTTGGAGTAGGACTGGGATTCCTACTTGGAGTAGGATTCCTACAATCCTAATTAGATTAGGAGTTTTGAATTAAATTTGGATTCCTACTTGGAGTAGGATTCCTAGAGTCCTAATCGGATTAGGACTTCGAATTCAAATTAGAGTCCTAATTGGATTAGGACTAGAATTAAACAAGTCCTAATTGGATTAGGATTTCTTAAGTCCTAATTAATTATTAATCTAATGAATCAACATGACTCCTAATTGGATTAGGATTGAAGAGTTCAATTGAGTCATGGTTCATTCAAGTTCTAATTGGATTAGGACTAGCATAGATTGAACCCAATTGATTCATGATTTGGACTAAACCAAATAGGAGCCCTAGATGCCTTTATAAGGCTTTGAAAGGAGGTGCCCTAATGATAAGTGAAGCCCTCCTCCTCTCCATCACGTGGCCACCCTCCTCTCCTCTCTTTTCAGCCACCAACAACAAAGGGAAGAAAAGGATCTTGGTGGCCTCCTTCTTCCTCCACCGTTTGGTTCCAACGCAAGGAAGAAAAAGAAGGCTGCAGGGCTTCGTTCCTCTTCTTCTCTTCATCCTTCTTCTTCCTCCTTCCAAGCACAATCAAGGATTGATTGAAAGGGAGGATATCAGCCATCAAAGTTATCTCTGCAAGGGAGCTAGCATCCTGGGGAGATAGAAAGCTTGGATCGGTTTTCTGCTTCGTGTGGATACCCGTAGAGGCCGGGCACTTGAACGGCTTCAAGCGAACCTTCATCCTAAACCACGATCATCAGTTTGCGGTGATCATCTACCCGCACAAAGGTGAAGATCTGATCTTCTAATGCTATTTAAAAGTTTTTAATCCTTATCTATCTACGAACGATTTTTAAACAACGTTCATGCGATGAACGGTTGATCCCGCACATGCCTCTTCCGCTGCATCTGAATTTTTTGAAATTTCAGCGGCATGGGCGGGTTCCCAACACCTACAGCACCTTCAGAGGCGAGACCTTCGTCATCCACACCTACAGGATGTACAGAGGAGTTTTGGAGTAGGATGACTGAGCTTGTATCAGCTCAGATGAGGACTCTTTCTGATGGGATGTGGAGCAGGATTGATAGCATGATTGCTGAGATGAGCGATCTTAGAGAGCAGGTAGGAGCATTACGGAGAGAGAGAGGCTCATAGTCCATCTGTGCCCCGAGCAGCTGAGTCAGAGGTATCGGCACAGAGTCATCCAGCTCAGCGAGGTCCACGCCAGACTCAGTCCCATCAGGCTCGACCTCCCCTCGCCACTTATGCTAGGAGGATGAGGACTAGATCACAGCCATTAGATACCCCCTAGGCTGATGTTAGCACTATGATTAGTGCCTAGGATTTATCTAGTTCTCATATGTATTTTGTGTTGATCATGTACTTTGCACTTTGATTGAAGAACATTGTATTTTTGGCATTAATGTACTACAATGTTCCATTTTGATCAATGAAACTTGACTGTTTATTATTTACTGTGTCTACTTATCTATTGCCATACACCTATTTGATGATAACAAAAAGAGAGAGAAGCAAGGAAAGAAAGAAGTTGCAATAAGTTCACAAACAAGGTTGAAAATTATAATAGGAGATAATATACACTTAAGGGGGAGCGATATGTAATAATGAAAATGTTAAAGTCTAAACTCTCAATCAAATTTCAGAATTTGCTACATACCTTGCACACCTCGATACATAATCTGAAACTCTTGCTTTATCTCAAATTTTTGAAGTTTCATCTTTAACCAAATATAAAAGAAAGGGGGAGTAAATCAAAAAGTTCAAATTGGCAATATTTGGATGAAAAAGGAGGAGAATTCACTCTCAAATTTGAAAAGCTGAAATTCAGCAACTTGAGCTCTTCTAAAACTGATTTTAAGTTAAGTAACAATCGGCTCATACTCAATATTTTGTAATCATCAAAAGGGGGATATTGAGGATGATAATGGTATTTTGATGATTAACACAACCATTAAGGGAATATCTAATTAAAAAATTACTAGAAAATATGATACATCATTACTAAGTTCGTCACCCACGGTACATTAGAAGAATGAGATCAAGATGTACTTCAATGATTACCAATGAGATAAAATTTGCGATAGATAAGGGATAGTGAATTCTAAATTCCAATTCGGCAAAGTTTCAAGTGAAACGTACTCCTAAGGGGACAATAGTAATTTTCATTGTTTAGAGTATGTAGCACCACCATGACATATATTCAAAATTACTTGAAGTATATTTTATTCATTATATGGATGAATCTAACCTTAAGTTGCAGCAAAGTGTGGAATGAGTCGACCCCAAGATAGGTGGAGTCGACCCCGGCACATCAAGAAACCATCAGGCACATTTCTGCAAAAAATGGCATGGATGAACAGTACTTGGGTCGACCCAAGTGAAAGTTGAGTCGACCCCATCTTCAAGCCTCGAGAAAACAAGTCTCTGGAATCCCTGAGAGGGTCGACCCCAATGTAACTTGAGTCGACCCCACCTTGAGTCGACCCCAACTGAACATGAGTCGACCCCAAGGCTGTGTCATTCAAAAACTGGATCTCTGAAATCCTTGAGAGGGTCGACCCCAATGGAACTTGAGTCGACCCCACTGCACCTTGAGTCGATCCAAAAAGAGTTGAGTCGACCCTAGTGAAAAACGGCTGAAATATAAGATTCTGTATTTCCTGAGAGGGCCGACCCCAATGAGCATGAGTCGACCCCAGTAAAAGTTGGGTCGACCCCAGTGAAAATTGAGTCGACCCCAAGTCTGATGAACAGTGGTTTGAGTCGACCCCAGAAAAGTTTGGGTCGACCCCAGCACGGGCAGAAGCATAACGGCTAGTTCTGCAGAAGTACTTTTTATCCTCCTAACAGTAAGTAACGGCTAGTTTTTGAAATCTAACCAATGGAGGGTGTCCAATGGGTGAGGAAAACTATTTAAAGTGACACTATTCATCAGAGAAAGTATTCTTTTGCAAAATATCAAGGCTTACACAAGAAAGACAAGAGCCCTAATTTTCTTCATCCAAGTGCTTAATTCAAAGAGTTAAAAGAAAGTGGTTGAACAGATTCTAAGAGACATTAAGAGCTCCATCCATCCTTGAAGAGTGAAGCATTCTTGACAAAAAAGAGAGAAGTCTCATCAAGCGATAACTATATTCTAAACTCTTCTTTGTAGCTTATAATTGTTATATTTGCTCATCTAGGAGTTTCAACTTTCTTCTTCTTTTTAATCACCTTGTAAATGTTTGTTGGTGAGCCCGTAAAACCAACGGTGTAGGTTTATTGGTGAACCCATAAAACCAATTGTGAAGATTCGTTGGTGAGCCTGTAAAACTAACATAGGTTTTTGGTGATCTTGGAAAACCAAAGTGTAAAGATTTTTGGATTGTGAGCCCAGAAAACAATCCAACTGTAATCCGCGGGATTATAGTGAATTTCCAAGGGGTCGCTTGGAAAGTGGATGTAGGTACTTAGGAGAACACCGAACCACTATACTTCTTGTGTGTTTGCATTGTGTATTATCTTAACTTTACTAACTCATCAATTGACTCAATTAAGATAGTAAAAAAATTTAGAGAAACGAATTCACCCCCCCTCTTGGCTTGTCACCTTGGGCAACACCCTTCTCTTCTCTTCTCTTAGGATTTCATTTATTTTAGGAGTCAAATCTAATGAATTGTTGATAATGTATGCATGGTAGAAGGTCATTAAGGGATAAGTTAATCCCATTTGATCCTGAGATTGACAGAACTTTTCATCACAACTTACGAACTATAAACCAACCGTCAATCTCTACAATGGGCGAACATATTAGAACTCTAAATGAGTTGTTTGCACCCGCATCCGCTAGTCCCCCAACTTGCATAGTATTTCCAATTAATAATGCAGCCCAATTCGAGATTTGGGCTGCAATAATAAACATGTTACCCAAGTTTCATGGGTTCGAGAGTGAACAACCCTACATTCATCTAAACAAATTTTTGACAATCTGTCAAACTTTTAGAAATCAAAACTTAGATGAAGAGGGTATTAAATTAAGGTTGTTTTCCATGACTTTAGAGGATCGTGCTGCTGCATGGCTGTATTCCCTTGCCTCAAATTCCATCACATCATGGGAATAACTATCTAGGAAGTTCATGCCTAAGTTCTATCCCATGGTAAAAACTGAAAAAATTAAGGATGCCATCAGAACTTTTAGAAGAAAATCTGAGGAGGAATTTTCCCAACTTTGAAAAAGATTCCATGATCTTTTGGTCAAGTGCCCGCACCATGGGCTTGATAAGGCTGATCTGGTCCACTTTTTTATAAAGGACTAACTCCGGCACATAGAAACATGATCGAGTCCATGCACAAGGGTAGGTTCATGAACCAAACCCCAGATCAAGCCTATGAATTCCTTGTTGACTTAGCCGAGAATGCCCAAAATTGGAGTAGCTATGGTGAAGAAGTAAATAGAGATGAGTTCGGGTCTAGAGAACCAAGTACCTACGGAATAAAAATAGATCCAGAACTCAAAACTGTCATGTCCAATCTAGTGAATGGGATGAACAATTTAAGCAAAAAGTTTGATGCTTTCACTATTTCCACTAGTTCGAGTTCATACAAAGAGTCAAATCCCATCATGAAAGTGGAACACGAGCCACAGGGCTTATGTATCTTGTGTAACAGTTCTGAGCATTTAGTGGAGTGTTGTCCTAATCTACCCACCATAAAGGCCGAGCAAGCAAATGTTCTAAATTCATATAATGCCTTCAAGAAGCCCACTCCCAATTCATTCAGCCCAGTTTACCACCCTGATAATAGGTTCCATCCAAATTTCTCATACAAGCAGAACGAACCTATTCAGCATCAAGGTGGTCTACCAGGTTTTCAGAACAACTTCTTCAGGATAGGTCCATCACCAATGAACCAACCTTTGGTTCCATCTGTACCTTCTTATAATGCCCCTATCCCACAGCAACCTTCACCATTAGAAATCATGATGGCTAATATGATGAAACAACAACAAGATTTTATTAAGCAACAACAACAGACTAATACAACCCAAGCCCAGACTAACCAATTCTATGCGCAAGCGATTGCAAAACTTGAGGTTAATCTAAGCCAAATAGCAAACTCTCTAGAGGATAGAAAGAAAGGTGAACTACCTAGTCAACCAGTGCCTAACCCTAGTAGACAACAAAATCAAGATCAGAGAGGTCAGTATCAAATCGATTCTAATGGAAATCCGACCTATGAAGTCCAGACAATTACCACTTTAAGATCTGGCAAGCAAGTGGACAATAAAGTCCAATTTCCTGAACATGAAAAAGAAAATAAAAATGAATCCGATAAGAATCCTATTCAGAAGAGAGGTCAAGAACAGGATAAATCAGAAAAAAAGGAAGAACCCATAGAAACATACCTAAGGTTCCCTTTTCCAGTAGACTTCGGAACTCCAAGAAACAATCTAACTTTGATGAAATAATGGAAGTCTTTAAAACTGTTCAAATAAATATACCTTTCCTCGATGCCATATGATAAATTCCCTCCTATACAAAATTCTTGAAAGACCTCACCATGGTCAAAAGAAAAACTAGCATTCCTAGGCAAGCTGTTATGGCTGCACAAGCCTCATCTCTCATTCAACAACATATTGCCCCGAAATTCAAAGACCCTGGTTGCCCAACCATTGAAATAAAAATAGGAGAGACGATCATCCAGAGAGCCCTATTAGATTTAGGAGCCAGTGTGAACTTACTTCCCTATTATGTGTACCAAAAGTTAGGTTTGGGGGAATTAAAACCCACAAATATTACCCTTTTCTTAGCAGATAGGACGGTGAAGTACCCCAAGGGGATTGTAGAGGATGTAATAGTGAAGGTAAACGAGTTTTACTATCCTGTGGACTTCGTTATCTTTGAGACCGAACCTGTAATACATCCAGACATTCACATACCTATAATTTTAGGGAGACCTTTCTTAGCCACAGCAAATGCTGTGATCAATTATCGAAATGGGATGCTGAAGTTATCTTTTGGCAACATGAAAGTTGAGCTTAACGTCTTCAACATAAGTAAACAACCACCAGACGACAAAGAAATCAATGAAGTTGACATGATTGAAAGTCTGGTTCAGGAGACTTTCTTACAAACTTATAATAAGGACCCTTTAGAGGCTTACCTTGCCCATTCCGAGGAAGGGGTCAAGCATGCGCCCCCTAATTATGTTTCCCTTATGAGCATAGATCATCATCAGCCGACTATTCTTCCTCGGACTCTTCCAAAACCATTCTTAGATAATGGTTGAAGAAAAAGGGGGATCTATATTTTGTCTGGCTGAAGACATAAAAACTTAGCGCTCTTGGGAGGCAACCTAACATGTAAATAAAAATAAATAAATAAATAAATAAAATAAAATAATTAAATAAAAAAAGAACTAACATGCAGGTTTGGGGGTTTTTGGCCCCAATTGTCACTTTACCCACCCATATCAGGTAACTTCTCCTCTGTCTTATTACTAGCTTTAAATTTTCTTTAACATTGAGGACAATGTTAGATTTAGGTATGGGGATGAAAATATTTTTGATTTTTTATGCAATTTTTTTAAAAAAATTAAAATTAAATTAAAAAAAAGGATTTCAAATTTTTAACTCAAACTCTAATCTTTTTGGCTGTACAAACCAGGAATTGCTTTGACAATAGCTTTGAGTTAAGAAATATGACAGCAGTTCTAGCTTGAGTTTTCATCCCATCTATCTTCTGCTAACATGATACAAGATGATTTAGCACCTATACGTAAGCACATGAATAGTGGGGTATGTAAACTTACAACTAATATGAATACTTTTAATCTTCTGGATAATTTAAAGTTATATGTATGATGAACACCCTATTATAAAAAGAAGAAAAAGAAGAAGAAGAAAATAAAACGAGTTTATTTTAAGTCTTCTCACTGAGTAATCGGGCCTCTTGCTTAGCAAGCAGCGAGTGTTCGCGTAAAAAGGTGAGGATGGTTGAGATTAAACTCTGAGTGACTAATTTAGCCTTGGAGCCTAGTTGACTTGAGTTATTAAACCTGTTAGGATGTCTTTACACCTAGTGCCCTGAGCCATCTGGATCGGGAGTCATTGGCCTAACACTCGCTACATGGGTTAGCTAGAAATTTTAATAAGGCTAGATATTGCACAAGTCATTCTTCTTAGCATTCAGTCTGATTTAAAAATATATATATATAATAATAAAATAAATAAATAAATCTGGGGTGTTCATTACCATTTAACTCTAGAAAGTCTTGAAAATTGGAATGATCATGTTGGAAGTAAGTGAAAGCCACTCATTTATATGACACTATCTTGCACCTCACTACATTCTTGACTTGTTAGCAGATAGATGACGTGTAATGAAACTTGAGTTAGAGTCTGCTTTAATATGATAGCAACAAGTATTTATTGTCCTTGCAATTCTAGGTTCATACAATAATACTTGTTTAAATTTTGAGTTAAACATTGGAAATCCCTGACTAATAAAGTTTGTGGGTAACTTCACTACAAACCCTCACGAGACAACACTCGTCCACTAGGGTAACCTAGGGGTTTAACGGCTTGTTGCACGTGCTAAGTGCAATCGTAATGCTCTACGAAAGTGAGTATTTATCTTAGTTCATGTATATATATAATAATAATTAATACTTTTGCACTCTCATTTCTGCACTAAATTGCTAGAGACTAGCAATAAGCCAGTTGGGGGGTGTGATGAGAGCACAAAAGTGCAATCGTCATAAGATCTTAATTAGTATTATAGCTAATCATTAATAATAAAGTTAACTAATTAACGTTGTATTTGTGTTTGAGTGCAAGTCATCCAAGAAACCAATATCGGGTTTGAGCCCAATGCCCGGCAGCCCGAGCTCAAGTCAAGCCAGCATCTTCCAGGGCCTGCACATCCTGACTTCATCCCGCGATACATCACAACATCGCGAGCATCTCCGTATCTGCATCCAATGATCCAGATCAACTCCCTCCGGCTTCAGCCCCTCTTCCAAGCCTTCCAAATAAGCAAGCGAGCATCTCACCCCACCCCATCTCCAGCTTCATCCCGTGCGAAAACAAGGGAGAAGAAATGATCCCGAGCGATTTCCCAGCTATCCACGGATCACGCCATCATCCATTTCTTCTCCCAGCAGCCGTCCGTTTCTTCTCTTCCGAGTTCCAGATCCTCCCAAATAATCACGCGTCAAGCTCTTCATCCGGATCCACGCTCCCAGCATCCAACTTCTTCCTCCCCGTCGATCTCGCGGCCAGCCTTCCGGATTCGAGGCGTCCTTAGCGTCCGCCCTCTCCCTCCTCCCACTTCCAATCTGGCGTCCACGAAGCTTCCATCCGTGATCCCAGCCTCCACCGTGGCCATGATCGGCTCCTCCCAGCGCTCGGATCTCTTCCATGATCGGCTCCACCCAATGATCTTGCGACCAGCCGTGAAGCATCCCGGAATCCCAGCACTCCCACCCTTCCGTGGTCCAACGAAGGGCATCCACGAAGCTTCCGTGTGTGATCCCGGCAGCCTACAAGCAGCCTATGATCCAGTGATCCCGAGTTCTTCCTCGCAGTCACCATGATCCACTTCCCAGATTCCAGCATCGCATGCAATCAGCTCCTCTTCCAATCCCGTGATTCACATCCACATCTCCAGCGCGCTCTTAAGGGATCCATCAGGGGGGAGAATGGGTATAAGAAAGGGAGGAGCATTCGAAGTGGTGGTGGCCGGCGGGTCCAAGGAGGAGGAGGTGAGCTAGGTTGAGAAGAAAAACAGAGCATTGCTATGTTCTTTGGAAAAAGAAAGGAATAAAAAAAAATTATATCTTATGTTGAGTTCTACCGTGGGAGAGAAAGGGAGAGAAAATGAAATTTTCTTTATTTTATTTTATTTTTATTTGCAGAAGAAATAAGCTTTAGGCTTCATCTTCAATTTTTCTTTACTTTTCGTAATCATCAATTTTTTTCATGCAATCCATGGTTTAGGTTCAGTTTAATTTCTATTTTTTTATGCGATCTTTTAATTTTTCTTTTATGCAATACATGTCTAAGTTTTAATTTAATATTCTACAATTTATTATATGCATTCTAGAATTCTTAATTTTAAGATAACCTTGGAATGAATCTTTGCAGTTCGATTGACGATTTTAATTTATATTCTGTCTTTAGAAATCGACTCCTACGCTGCATCAAATTTCAATTGCAAGTTTTCTTTCTTTCCTTTGTTTATTTTCAAATAGAAAACATTCTCTGGAGAATCATTCCACATCCCCGAAGTAATGTTTTTCCTTTATCATTCAAAAATCGGTTTCAAATCCGAGTGAACGTTTTTATTTTTATGCAACTCCAATCGCCTCCCTGCGGATCGACCTCTTACGACCACTATTCTTCGAGTAGAATAGGTAAGAGTATAATTAAATTAAACTTTGTTTGTCGGTTCTAATAACGATCTGTCTAGCATATTTTTAGGTAGACAGGAATTGCACAACATTTATGATTATGTCTATACATAACGGGTAGATATATATTTACATGAGATATGGATAGTCGATTGAGAGAGACCTAAATCAAAACCTCCTCAATCAGTCGAGAGTGAACCAACATGAGCTAGTCATATTAGATTAATTGATCTAATTGGTGTCAAGAAAAGCCTAAAAGGTGGTTACTTAATTAGGACCTTACTCTCTGAGCCAATAACTAATAAATAGAGCCAATAACTGTTAGGTGAGATCTTCATGACTTAGAGACCAAGTAGCACTGCAATTTGCTTGAGAAGCATTGTATAAGAGTTGTACACTCATCCATTTATATGTCACCAATAACTATTAGGTGAGATGGCATGTAAATCGGTGAGACCGCAGTACCCACTAGAAACCTTAGTCGCGTAGGATTTCCGTTTTTCTACCAGGGGAGTGTGAGGGATCCGAGAAAATAGTGGGAGTGTATTTGTTTTAAAAGGCCTTAGAATAAATTAAGATCAAGCACAAAGTCTAACTAGAAATTTTACTCTCTACAGATCACAATGTCAGTTTCGAACCCTTTGACCCGTATTCTTGAAACCAACCGACTGACCGGAACCAATTACAAAGACTGGCTTAGAAACCTAAAAATCATCCTGAGTTGTGAGAAACTAGGCTATGTACTCGAGAATGATATTCCTAGGTTACCATCACGTCCGATCGATGATCAGCGTGAGACGCATGAAAAATGGACGGACGAGGACATTAGGGTCAAGTGCTACATTATGGCATCCATGACTAATGAACTCCAATGCCAGCATGAGAATATGAAGACTGCTAGGTAGATATTGGCACACTTGCAAGAGTTGTATTGTAGCCCAGATAGACAACCCAAGAGAGGGGGTGAATTGGGTTTTAAATAATTTAGATAATTAAAACGATGTGGTTGATTAATTAAAAACTATTGCAAGTTATTTAATTAATGCTAAGTGCTGTGAGTGATATGAGGGGAAGAAGAAGAGAGACAATCCAATGCAAACACAGAGTTTTATAGTGGTTCGAAGCTACCCCTTGCTCCTACGTCCACTCCCCAAGTCTCTCTTGGGAATTCACTATAACCCCCTTGGATTACAGCCGGTTGTTTTGCAAGCTCACAACCAAACTTGTTGTTTTACGAGCTCACAACAAACTCGGTCGGTTTTTCCAGGCTCACCGACTAGAACCAACCCCGATTGTTTTCCCGGGCTCACAATCAAACCCTTACACACGTTGGTTTTTAACCTGGCTCACCAACCAACCTTAATCCCCTTGATTCAATCCCCCGATTGAACCAAGTAAATACAAGTTATAGAAAGAAAGGAAAATAAGCTTCTCAAAAGCAGATGTAAAACAATATAATCAAAAGAGGAGTTTAGAAGCCCTCAAACGCTTTTAAGCTGAAGTAGAGGAATGGCTTCTTGAACTCCGGTCTCCTCTCGAATGAGTAGTCGACTTGAATGCAGGAGGAGGAGGCTTTAATTGCTGGGAAGATGTAGTTGGTTGCAGTAAATGCTGATCTTCCCCTTTTTCGTTGAAGAGCACGTTGCAGAGCTTGAAAGCTTGAATGCTTGGAGTGGAATGGTTGTTCTCTGCCTTGCTACAGTCTTCTGTGGCTATTTAAGCCAACCCCCACGGAAACTAGCCGTTACACTGCTTTTTCTGTCCGTTCTGCACACTCTGCGCAGCCTGACAATATGACCGTTGGTGGGTTGGAGTCGACTCGCGCGATCAGGAGTCGACTCGGCTGTAGCGGGAGTCGACTCAAGCTTTTCCGGAGTCGACTCGGCAACTGTTCCAAATTTGAATTAAAGTTGCCGTCACGACTGGGAGTCGACTCGTCTTGACCCGGAGTCGACTCGCCAACTTCTGGAGCTGACCTGGCAATTTTGGAGTCGGCTCATCCACTGAAGTCCGTGGATCCAATTTTGAATTTTGTCCACTCGAGTCGACTCGACTGTCCTTGGAGTCGACTCGAATCTCAGAGCCCGAACTCCCGATTCTCTATCTTTTGGCTCATCCAGTCTTGGAGTCGACTCGAACTTCCTTGGAGTCGACTCGGCTCTCAGTTTCCGAAAGTTGGTCTTCTGCCTTTTGACGTGAAGCTTGTCTTGTAGTCGACTCGAGCTGTCTGGGAGTCGACTCGAATCTTAGAGGCAGTAACATGGTTTTCTATCTGTCGATGGTCGCACAGTCTCGGAGTCGACTCGCGTATTGCGGGAGTCGACTCGAATCTCAGAGTCCATAAAATGCTCTCTGACCTTTTCTTTGTGTACCGCTGAGAGTCGACTCTTGCTTTCTCTGGAGTCGACTTGCCAACCATCGGAGTCGACTCGCGTTCCACTGGAGTCGACTCGAATCTCAGACTCGAAAACTGCTTTCTGACTTTTCTTTGTGTACCTCTTGGAGTCGACTCTTACTACCCTGGAGTCGACTCGTTGAACATTGGAGTCGACTCGCGCACTTCAGGAGTCGACTCGTTGACAGGTTCTGAGATGAGGCTTTCTATTCTTCTTTCTGTTCTCAGTCGGAGTCGACTCGTACTAGTCTGGAGTCGACTCGAGCTCGTGCCAGTGAACTTGATACGCTTGGAGTCGACTCGTGATACTCGGGAGTCGACTCGAGTCTCAGACTTTGGTTCAGCAGACTTCTTAACTTATCCAAAATACTATGAACCAAAATCTAGAGACACTTGGACAGGATTTTCACTGAAACACTCAATTGAATTCATTAGTAATCACAAGATATACTCAAATGCTTTGAGCTTATCAAAATCAAATGGGGTTTTAATCAATCACTCCACATGTATGGTGAGCAGAGCAGCACAACACGCTTTGAAGTGTCCAAGAGGCTCTTCAAGGCAAAAATGCATGAGAGGCAGTCTGTCCATGATCACGGTCTGACTATGATTAAGGACCTAGAGGAGCTTGAGAAGCTCGGTATGACCATGCACAAGGAATTGCAAGTAGATCTAATCCTGCAATCCCTTCCTGATTCATTTGGGCAGTTTATAGTAAACTACCATATGAATAAGATTGAATGCACTAAGACCGAACTATTAAATATGTTGGTAACTGCTGAAGGGGCCTTGAAAGGTTCAGGGGGCACTGTTCTTGCTGCAGAGCTGATTTCTGGTTTCAAGAGAAAGTTTACTTAGAAGAAAAAGAATCCTGCGAAGAAGCAGAAGAAAAACAAGAAGCCAAAGAAGGAAGTTCAAAAGAAAAAGGTTAATGACAAAGAAAAATATTTCCACTGCAATATCGACGGCCACTGGAAAAGAAATTGCCCTTCATACCTCGAGAGCCTAAAGATCAAAAAGGCAGACACACCTTTAGAAGGTATGCTAGACTTGCTCGTAATTAAAACTAACCTTACGGTTTCTTCTACTTCTAGTTGGGTTATAGATTCTGGTTCTAGTGCTCATTTGTGCACTACTATGCAAGGTCTAAAGGAAAGTAGGAGGCTGGCGGAAGGTGCAGTAATCCTTCAGGTTGGCAACGGGGCAAGAGTTGCTGCTGTAGCTGTGGGTACCTATCCTCTGCGACTACCATCTGGTTTTAGTTTGTTGCTTAGAGACTGTTATTAAGTCCCTGCTGCTAGCAGAAATTTGATTTCTGTTTCATGTTTAGCACAGGATGGTCATGTTTTTACTTTTGACAAAGACTGCTGTTTTATTTATTTCAAAAATAAATTAGTTGCACGTGATTTCATGATTGACAGTCTCTATCACTTACATATCGATGTGTCTGTGAATGTGTCTGAGTAGGTAGTGAATGCCATTGGATCCAAAAGATCCAGAGATGAGATAAACCAGAAGTATTTGTGGCACCTCATACTTGGCCATATTGGAGAGGACAGAATGAACAAAATGGAGAAAGATG
Organism: Phoenix dactylifera; assembly: GCF_051530095.1. Taxonomy (NCBI): domain Eukaryota; kingdom Viridiplantae; phylum Streptophyta; class Magnoliopsida; order Arecales; family Arecaceae; genus Phoenix; species Phoenix dactylifera. The sequence goes on along the minus strand of NC_143193.1, from coordinate 29,863,777 downwards.
GGCTTCTCGGCTCATTGACTTCCGAGTCATATCCAGTTTGCGAGTCCTGTCTTCAAAGAAAAATGGCTAGACTACCCTTTGTAGGACATGGAGAGAGGGCCACTGAAATACTTACCCTAGTATATACTGATGTGTGTGGCCCATTCGATGTGCTATCCATGGGTCGTTATTTGTACTTCATTACCTTTACCGATGATTTTTTACGATATGGGTATGTGTATCTTATGAGACACAAATCTGAATCTTTTGAAAAGTTCAAAGAGTTTAGAAATGAAGTAGAAAAACAAACTGAAAAACTTCTTTAGGCTCTTCGATCAGATCGAGGAGGAGAATACCTTAGTGGAGAATTTCGGGACTATCTCAAGAAAAATGGTATAGTCTCACAATGGACGCCTCTGGGTACACCTCAACTCAATGGGGTGTTAGAGAGGAGGAATCGGACTCTATTGGATATGGTCCGATCCATGATGAGCTTCACTGATTTACCTATGTTTCTTTGGGAAGATGCCTTACTTTCCACAAGTTATTTATTGAATAGAGTTTCAGTTTCCTCTAAATCCGTTCCTACCACACCGTATGAGATATGACATGGTAAGAAGCCGAGTCTTGGTCATCTTAAGATTTGGGGATGCCCGACCCACGTCAAGCGACTACTAGCGGACAAGTTAGAGGCTAGGACCATATGTGCTTGTTTTATTGGATATCCTAAAGAGTCATTAGGATCAATTTTTTACGTCTCGGAGGATCATAATGTGTTTATGAGCTGACATGCCATCTTCTTGGAAAAACAGTTTATCCTTGATAGAGGCAGTGGGAGGAAAATTGAGCTTGAAGAGAGAGTCTCTAAAAAGCAACGAGTTATGGATTCTATAGAACCTATTCATATAGAGCCAGTACACGTAGTACCTCCTCCACCTCATAGATCTAGTAGGATCCCCCATCCTCCTGATAGATACTTAGGTATGTTGACAGAGGATACCGAGGAAATATTCCTCAAGGGAGATAGGGAACACGTATAGGATCCTAATACCTACAACGAGGCGATATCAGATATCGATTTCGAGAAATGGCTGAAAGCCATGAAGTCAGATATAGACTCCATGTATTCCAACCAAGTCTGGACCTTGTGGATCCACCAGAAGGTATTGTATCTATTGGATGTAAATGGATCTCCAAAAAGAAGATAGGTTCGGATGGAATGGTAGAGACCTTTAAGGCAAGGCTAGTGGCGAAAGGATATAGTCAGCATGAAGGCATTGACTATCAAGAGACCTTTTCACCTGTAGCCATGCTGAAATTCATTCGAACATTGCTTGCCATTGCAGCATTTCATGATTATGAAATATGGCAGATGGATGTGAAAACTGCTTTTCTGAATGGATATCTTGATGAAGATATCTATATGGAGCAGCCTTTGGGTTTCACTTCCAGTGATGGAGATCATAAAGTCTGCAAGCTGCAAAGATCCATCTATGGACTAAAGAAAGCATCTCGGAGTTGGAACACTCGTTTCAATGATCCGATCAAATCGTTTGATTTCATCAAAAACAAAGAGAAATCGTGTGTTTACAAGAAGGTAAGTGGGAGTGCTGTTGTGTTCTTCGTATTGTACGTGGACGACATCCTCTTAATTGGGAATGATATTTCCATGCTAACCTGGGTCAAGATCTGATTGTTAAAAGAGTTCTCCATGAAAGACCTAGGAAAAGTATCCTATATTTTGGAGATTAAGATCTATAGAGATAGATCTAAGAGGATGCTTGGCCTATCACAGAAGATGTACATAGAGGAGGTGCTGAAGAGGTTCAGCATGGAAAACTCCAAAAGGGGTCTATTACCCGTTAGGCATTGGATTCATCTCTCCAAGAAGATGTGCCCCCAATACATCTGAAGAGATTCAACGGATGAGCAATATCCCTTATGCTTCGGCAGTAGGAAGCCTCATGTTTGCCATACTGTGTACACGACCTGATATAGCCCTTGCTGTGAATGTCACTAGCAGATATCAGTCGAATCCAGGCGAAGAGCACTGGACAGCTGTAAAGAACATTCTTAAGTACTTGAGAAGAACTAAATATTTGTTCTTGGTCTTTGGAGGAACATCAGAGTTAAAGGTAGAAGGATACACAGATTCATACTTCATGACTGATATTGATGATAGAAAGTCTACATCTGGATATGTGTTCTTGTGCAATGGTGGTACAGTAAATTGAAAGAGTTCCAAACAACCGATCATTGCTGATTCTACCATGGAAGCTGAGTATATCGCCGTCTCTGAAGCTGCAAAGGAAGCCTACTGGTTCAAGAAATTCCTTACAGAGCTAGATGTAATGCCATCAAATGCCATAACACTCTACTGCGATAATAATGGCGCCATAGCTCTTGCTAAGGAGCCAAGGTCTCATCAGAAGTCCAAGCACATAGAGCGGCGCTTTCACCTCATATATGACTACCTCAAGAAGAAATATATCGAGGTGCAGAGAGTAGACTCCGCGGACAATGTGGCGGACCCGCTCACTAAGTAGTTAATTTAGCAGAAGACTGAAGCCCCCCTTGAGAAGATGGGACTTAGATATATGACTGATTGGCTTTAGTGCAAGTGGAAGATTGTTAGATGTATGCCCTTGAAGCCAATCTGGCTGATACATTATTAATTCTGGGACATAATTTTATACTTGACTTTATTATTATTGAATAATAAATGGGCATCTTTTTCATTCATATAGTTTATGTGTCTATGAATCGTCCAAGGAATTAATAAGATGATGATACATATTTTCAAGAGTTAAAAACTTGAGCTATGTATTATTGGTGATTAATTTCTAAATGCTCCTAATCAATGGATCATCACGAGGACGGTGATCGATCCGATGAGATCAGTACACAGATCACTTTCCTTATGGATGGACGAGACATGAGTCCACAGTGTAGGGACACTGAAGTGATAGTACAGGTGCTTGTTAAAGAACAAGGGTACTGAGCGTGACCAAGATAAGAAGTCACTTAGATGTCTATTTACTCGTTAGTGACTTGCTTGATGTTGCAGTAGTGTGACTGGTCCTTTGACCTGCGATGCTTCGGCTACTCACAGTGAGATTATTGTAGTTTGACTACTATACATAGTTGATGAGAGCACAAAAGTGCGACCTACATGTCACCTAAATTAGTATTATTGCTAACCGATAATGATAAATTCACTGGATTAATATTATATTTGGGTTTGACACAGATTTTCATAAATTAGAGATAAAATGCACATTGAGTACAAATTTGACTAAAGAAGGATCCCTTCCCAGATCCAACTCGGTTGAAGATCGGGTCGGGTCCGAGTCGGGCTCGGATCCGAGTCGGTCCAATTTTTTTAGGCTTATTGAGAAAGAATTTTGGGCAAATTTAATTTGGCCATATCATAACTATGAGGTGCTGGGTAACCCATGACTTGAAAGACTTGCAATAGACCTCCAGTCAGAACAAATGATCCGTGACGAACTGAGTCCGTCCGTTTACAAACCAAATTTCACATCACACTATTTGTTTTTTTATCTATATGACTGAACTTGGTGTCTCCCAGCTCCCATATCAGGAGGGCCAAAGATCGCACAACGCCCAGCCATCCCATCTGCCCACGCGCATCTCCTCCTTCATTCCGTGATCAATCTCGCGCTCCCAGCTCTTCCGTGATCAACGCCACAACTCCTCCGCCTCAGCCCGCGCCTCCTCCAGCCCGTGATCTAGCACGAATTGACGCCCATTCCCCGCGTCTCCCATCCACCAGATCCACGGATCCATCTCCTCCGCGATTCCTCCCAGCAGCCAATTCACAGTCGTGATCCAAGCTGCAATCGAGCCACTCGCGTCCACGTCTTCAACGCCATCATCCCGCGGCCAGCCCTTCATCCGAATCAAAGCAATGCCCGTTTCTCCTCCCAGCCGTCCACGGATCACGCCATCATCGCCTCCTCGGTGATCCCTCCCATCTCCACCTCCTCCGCCGCTTCTTCTGCCCCAGCAGCACCCGTCAACAAGCATCAAGTCGCCGTCTCAGCCAGCACCTTCTCTTCCTCCACGCCATCAATGCGATCGAAGCCAGGACGGCCGCATCCACAGCGCGTCTCCAGCCGTCCGCGACCCGTTCCCATCCATCTGCAACCAAATCCCTGCGCCTCAGCCCGCGCCGCCCTCCTTCCATTTCCAAATCCCAGCCCCCAAGCAATCGGATCCCCAGCAACCACGCATCCTCCCCCTCTCAATGTGTCAACGATTGATCTATAAAAGGAGGGGGGGGAAGAAACAGAGGAGGGTGGGGGAGCTCGGCTGGGTGGTTGGTTCCAAAGAACAGAGGAAAGAGGCCGGCGGGTCCAAGAAAATAGGGGAGCTCTTTTGGGAAGAAGAAGAGAAAAAAAAAGAGAAATGCTCTGTTTTGGTTTGAAAGAAAGAATAAAAAAAATAGAGGAGGGGAGAAAGAGGAGTTTTCTAATTTCTTTTATTCCTTCCTTTGTTTTTTTATGTTTTATTTTGTAGAAGGAGGAGGCACTAGGCTTCCAAACTTCATTTTATTTCTTTTGTAATTATCCTTTTTATGCAATCAGTACATTTATTATCATGCAATCCTTGTTCTAGGTTCAAGTTAATTTCTGTTTTTTTAATGCAATCTTTTAGTTCTTCTTTGATGCAATACATTAAATTTTCTTTGATGCAATTTACGTTCTAGGCTTTTGAACTTGTCTTCATCCATTTTAATTTATGCAAAAAAAAATTTTTGAATAGTTAAACATTTCATGAATTCATAAATACTCTTTGATTTCTAAGTACTTATCTTTTTATTATTTTTAAATAAAAATATATTCTCCGGTAGACTAGAGAATCCATCAACATCCTCAAAATAATGTTTTTCTTTTATCATTCAAAAATCGATTTCAAATCCGAGTGAACGTTCTAATTTTTATGCAACTCCAATCGCCTCCCTGTGGATCGACCTCTTACAACCGCTATTCTTCGAGTAGGAAAGGTAAGAGTAAAATTTAAATTAACTTTTGTTCGTCGGTTCTAACAACGATCTGTCTAGCATATTTTTAGGTAGACAGGAATCGGACGAACAGAATTTTGGCGCCGTTGCCGGGAGGCAAATCGAGAAGCAAGAACGATCACGAAGATCAAATCAAATTTTGGATGCCCGGAGTGAACGCACTTCGGTAGTAAGTTTTTACTTTTATTTTTATTAATTTTTCTTATTTTGATTATTTTCAGTTAATAATTTCGTAGTTATTAAATTCTGAAATTTGAAATTCGAAAAAAAATCAAAAAAAAAATTGAAAAAAAATATATATTTCAAAATTCAAAAATTCAAAAATTTAAATTCAAAATTTGAATTCTGAAATTCAAAATTTGAAATTTAAATTTTTAAAAAAATAAAAAATAAAATAAAATAAAATAAAAAATTCAAAAAAAAAATAAAAAAGAAAAATAAAAAAAAATATCTATATTATTTTTGCTAGTAATTGATAAGGTGCAATCCCCCGAGGTTATCATATCTTTATTGGGGCTCCTTATGGAGTAATCTCTAGAGCTTAGTCAACGGGCATTCGGAGATTGACTGACGCATAAGGATTGTGTTTAGTTTACATTCAAGTTATTGCTAAAAAAAATAATAAATAAATAAATAAATAAAAATAAAAAATAAAAAAAGTAAAAGTAAAAAAAAAATTGCTTGCTCATTTAATCAATACAACCCAATGACATTGCATAAACTTTAAAAAAAAAAAATATTGATTATTTGCTGCATTTAGTATTAAGCATTTGCATAAAATAATTTAAGGGCAAAACCCATTAAAAAGATAAGGTCAGGAAGTCATTACCTGTCCTTAGCCCAAAAATCACCACCTTGCATACTTATCCTAAGCCAAATTAAATTAAAATCAATTAGATGTTGGCCTTAGGGTTTTCGAGCTCAATTAGGCTCTTGGAAAGAAACGGCTGAAAGCCACTCCAGTGAGGATTTAGTAATTGGTGATGTCTAGAAAAGTTTTACAACAGTGAGAACTGTTACAGGTATTGTGGTATCGGTGTATCCCTTCTGGCACCACCACACACCCCGGGACTTTTCTGGTCACTGGTTACTGGATCGCTTAATTGGTAAGCTCAAGCTTAATCTGAAAGAGAGATTAGGAGCTGTCTAATCTAGAGAGAATTTCAGGAACTTTTTAATCTGATAAATCTCTGTGCAACTAGATTTAAAAAGCTACTAAACCTCACTTAATTCTAAGACTAATAGGGTCAAATTGTTGTGTGGTGTTGATTGTGGTCATCTGTGTCTAGCCCTTCTCTTCTCTTTTAGGATTTCATTTAGGAGTCGAGTCTAATTAAGTTATTGATATTGTATGCATGGTAGAAGGTCATTAAGGGATAAGTTAACCCCATTTGATCCTGAGATTGACAGAACTTTTCATCACAACTTGCGAACTGTAAACCAACCGTCGATCTCTACAATGGGTGAACATATTAGAACCCTAAATGAATTGTTTGCACCCGCATCCGCTAGTCCCCCTACCTGCATAGTATTACCGATTAATAATACAGCCCAATTCGAGATTCGGGCTGCAACAATAAACATGTTACCTAAGTTTCATGGGTTCGAGAGTGAACAACCCTACATTCATCTAAACAAATTTTTGACAATCTGTCAAACATTTAGAAATCAAAATTTAGATAAAGAGGGTATTAAATTAAGGTTATTTTCCATGACTTTAGAGGATCGTGCTGCTGCATGGCTGTATTCCCTAGCTTCAAATTCCATCACATCATGGAAACAACTATCTAGGAAGTTCATGGCTAAGTTCTATCCCATGGTAAAAACTGAAAAAATTGAGGATGCCATTAGAACTTTTAGAGAAAAATCTGAGGAGGAATTTTCCCAACTTTGGAAAAGATTCCATGATCTTTTGGTCAAGTGCCCGCACCATGGGCTTGATAAGGCTGATCTGGTCCACTTCTTTTATAAAGGACTAACTCCGGCACATAGAAACATGATCGAGTCCATGCATAAAGGTAGGTTCATGAACCAAACCCCGGATCAAGCCTATGAATTTCTTGTTGACTTAGCCGAGAACGCCCAAAATTGGAGTAGCTATGGTGAGGAAGTAAATAGAGATGAGTTCGGATCTAGAAAACCAGGTAATTATGAAATGAAAACAGATCCAGAACTCAAAAATGTCATGTCCAATCTGGTGATTGGAATGAACAACTTAAGCAAAAAGTTTGATGCTTTCACTGTTTCCACTAGTTCGAGTTCATACAAAGAGTCAAATCACGTCATGAAAGAGGATCATGAGTCATATAATTTGTGTGTCTTATGTAACAGTCCGGAACATCTAGTGGAGTGCTGCCCTAATCTGCCCACCATAAAGACCGAGCAAGCAAATACTCTAAATTCATATAGTGCCTTTAAGAAGCCCACTCCCAACTCGTTCAGCCTAGTTTACCATCCTGATAATGGGTTCCACCCAAATTTCTCATACAAGCAAAATGAACCTATTCAGCATCAAGGTGGTCCACCAGGTTTTCAGAACAACTTCCCCAGGATAGGTCCATCACAAATGAACCAACCATTGGTTCCATCTGTACCTCCTTATAATGCCCCTATCCCACAGCAACCTTCACAATTAGAAACCATGATGGCTAATATGATGAAACAACAACAAGATTTTATCAAGCAACAACAACAGACCAATACAGCCCAAGCCCAGATTAACCAATTCCATGTGCAAGCGATTGCAAAACTTGAGGTTAGTCTAAGCCAAATAGCTAACTCTTTAGGGGATAGGAAGAAAGGTGAACTACCTAGTCAACCAGTGCCTAACCCTAGTAGACAACAAAATCAAGGTCAGTATCAAATCAATTCTAATGGAAATCCGACCTATGAAGTCCAGGCAATTACCACTTTAAGGTCTGGCAAGCAAGTGGACAATAAAGTTCAACTTCCTGAACATGAAAAAGAAAATAAAACTGAATCCGATAAGAACCCTATTCAGAAGAGAGGTCAAGAACAGGATAAATCAGACAAAAAGGAAGAACCCATAGAAACATACAAAGCTAAGGTTCCCTTTCCCAGTAGACTTCAGGACTCCAAGAAACAATCTAACTTTGATGAAATCATGGAAGTCTTTAAAATTGTTCGGATAAATATACCTTTTCTCGATGCCATACGACAAATTCCCTCCTATACAAAATTCTTGAAAGACTTCACCACGGTCAAAAGAAAAACCAGCATTCCTAGGCAAGCTGTTATGGCTGCACAAGCCTCATCTCTCATTCAACAACAGATTGCCCCGAAATTCAAAAACCATGGTTGCCCAACTATTGAAATAAAAATAGGAGAGACGATCATCCAGAGAGCTCTATTAGATTTAGGAGCCAGTGTAAACCTACTTTCCTACTATGTGTACCAAAAATTAGGTTTGGGGGAATTAAAGCCTACAAATATTATCCTTTTCTTAGCAGATAGGACAGTGAAGTACCCCAAGGGGATTGTAGAGGATGTAATTGTGAAAGTAAACGAGTTTTACTATCCTGTGACTTCGTTATCCTTGAGACTGAACCTGCAATACATCCAGACAGTCACACACCTATAATTTTAGGTAGACCTTTCTTAGCCACAGCAAATGCTGTGATCAACTGTCGAAATGGGATGCTGAAGTTATCTTTTGGCAACATGAAAGTCGAGCTTAATGTCTTCAATATAAGTAAACAACCACCAGACGATAAAGAAATCAATGAAGTTGACATGATTGAAAGTCTGGTTCAGGAGACTTTCTTACAAACTTATAATAAGGATCCTTTAGAAGCTTACCTTGCCCATTCCGAGGAAGGGGTCAAGCATGCGCCCCTTAGTTCTGTTCCCCTTATGAGCATAGATCGTCATCAGCCGATTGTTCTTCATCGGACTCTTCCAAAACCATTCTTAGATAATGGTTGAAAAAAAAAGGGGATTTATATTTTGTCTGGCTGAAGACATAAAACTTAGCGCTCTTGGGAGGCAACCCAACATGTAATTTTCAAAAAAAAAAAAATTCAATACATTATTAACATGCAGGTTTGGGGGTTTTTGGCCCCAATTGTCACTTTACCCATCCATATCAGGTAACTTCTCCTCTATCCTATTACTGCTTTAAATTCTCTTTAACATTGAGGACAATGTTAGATTTAGGTATGGGGGTGAGAATATTTTTGATTTTTTATGCCAAAAAAAAAATTTACAATTAAAAAAAATAGGAGTTCAAATTTTTAACTCAAACTCTAATCTTTTTGGCTGTACAAACTAAGAATTACTTTGACAATAGCTTTGAGTTAAGGAATATGATAGCAGTTCTAGCTTAAGTTTTCGTCCCACCTGTCTTCTGCTAACATGTTACAAGATGATTTAGCACCAACACGTAAGTATATGAATAGTGGGGTATATATACTTGCAACTAATATGAATACTTTTAATCTTCGGGATAATTTAAAGTTATATGTGTGATGAACACCCTAATCAAAAAAAAAGAAAAAAAAAAGAGATAAAATAAAATAAAAATAATGAGTTTATTTTAAGTCTTCTCACTGAGTAACCGGGCCTCTTGCCTGGCAAGCAGCGAGTGTTCGCGTAAAAAGGTGAGGATGATTTAGATTAAACTCTGAGTGACTAATTTAGCCTTGAGGCCTAGTTAACTTGAGTTATTAAGCCTGTAAGGGTGTCTCTATACCTAGTGCCCCGAGCCATCTGGATCGGGAGTCATTGGCCTAACACTCGCTACATGGGTCAGCTAGAAAGCTTAATAAGGCTAGATATTGCACAAGTTATTCTTCTTAACATTCAGTCTGATTAAAATAATAATAATAATAATAATAATAATAATAAATAAAAATTGGGGTGTTCATTACCATTTAACTCTAGAAAGTCTTGAAAATTGGAGTGATCATGTTGGAAGTAAGTGAAAGCCACTCATTTATATGATATTATCTTGCACCTCACTACATTCTTGATTTGTTAGCAGATAGATGAGGTGTAATGAAACTTGAGTTAGAGTCTGCTTAAATATGATAGCAATAAGTCTTTATTGTCCTTGCAATTCTAAGTTTATACAATAATACTTGCTCAAATTTTGAGTTAAACATTAGAAATCCCTGACTAATGAAGTTCGTGGGTAACTTCACTGCAAACCCTCACGAGACAACACTCGTCCACTAGGGTAACCTAGGGGTTTAAAGGCTTGTTGCACGTGCTAAGTGCAATCGTGACTCCCTATGAAAATGGGTACATATCTTAGTTTGTATATTTAGCTTCAAATTTTTTTTTAAAAAAAAGGGGAAAAAGTCATAAGTTAGACTACATCTTTTTGTGCCCTCATTTTATCATTTGCTTGTTAATTGTTAGAGACTAGCAATAAGCTAGTTGGGGGGTGTGATGAGAGCACAAAAGTGCGACCTACATGTCACCTAAATTAGTATTATTGCTAACCGATAATGATAAATTCACTGGATTAATATTATATTTGGGTTTGACACAGATTTTCATAAATTAGAGATAAAATGCACATTGAGTACAAATTTGACTAAAGAAGGATCCCTTCCCAGATCCGACCCGGTTGAAGATCGGGTCGGGTTCGAGTCGGGTCCAATTTTTTTAGGCTTATTGAGAAAGAATTTTGGGCAAATTTAATTTGGCCATATCATAACTATGAGGTGCTGGGTAACCCATGACTTGAAAGACTTGCAATAGACCTCCAGTCAGAACAAATGATCCGTGACGAACTGAGTCCGTCCGTTTACAAACCAAATTTCACATCACACTATTTGTTTTTTTTATCTATATGACTGAACTTGGTGTCTCCCAGCTCCCATATCAGGAGGGCCAAAGATCGCACAACGCCCAGCCATCCCATCTGCCCACGCGCATCTCCTCCTTCATTCCGTGATCAATCTCGCGCTCCCAGCTCTTTCGTGATCAACGCCACAACTCCTCCGCCTCAGCCCGCGCCTCCTCCAGCCCGTGATCTAGCATGAATTGACGCCCATTCCCCGCGTCTCCCATCCACCAGATCCACGGATCCATCTCCTCCGTGATTCCTCCCAGCAGCCAATTCACAGCCGTGATCCAAGCTGCAATCGAGCCACTCGCGTCCACGTCTTCAACGCCATCATCCTGCGGCCAGCCCTTCATCCGAATCAAAGCAATGCCCGTTTCTCCTCCCAGCCGTCCACGGATCACGCCATCATCGCCTCCTCGGTGATCCCTCCCATCTCCACCTCCTCCGCCGCTTCTTCCGCCCCAGCAGCACCCGTCAACAAGCATCAAGTCGCCGTCTCAGCCAGCACCTTCTCTTCCTCCACGCCATCAACGCGATCGAAGCTAGGACGGCCGCGTCCACAGCGCGTCTCCAGCCGTCCGCGACCCGTTCCCATCCATCTGCGACCAAATCCCCACGCCTCAGCCCGCGCCGCTCTCCTTCCGTTTCCAAATCCTAGCCCCCAAGCAATCGGATCCCCAGCAATCACACATCCTCCCCCTCTCAATGCGTCAACGATTGATCTATAAAAGGAGGGTGGGGGAAGAAACAGAGGAGGGTGGGGGAGCTCGGCTGGGTGGTTGGTTCCAAAGAACAGAGGAAAGAGGCCGGCGGGTCCAAGGAAACAGGGGAGCTCTTTTGGGAAGAAGAAGAAAAAAAAAAAAAGAGAAATGCTCTGTTTTGGTTTGAAAGAAAGAATAAAAAAATAGAGGAGGGGAGAAAGAGGAGTTTTCTAATTTCTTTTATTCCTTCCTTTGTTTTTTTATGTTTTATTTTGTAGAAGGAGGAGGCACTAGGCTTCCAAACTTCATTTTATTTCTTTTGTAATTATCCTTTTTATGCAATCAGTACATTTATTATCATGCAATCCTTGTTCTAGGTTCAAGTTAATTTCTGTTTTTTTTAATGCAATCTTTTAATTCTTCTTTGATGCAATACATTAAATTTTCTTTGATGCAATTTATGTTCTAGGCTTTTGATCTTCTTAGCACTTGTCTTCATCCATTTTAATTTATGCAAAAAATTTTCTTTGAATAGTTAAACATTTCATGAATTCATAAATACTCTTTGATTTCTAAGTACTTGTCTCTTTATTATTTTTAAATAAAAATATATTCTCCGGTAGACTAGAGAAACCATCAACATCCTCAAAATAATGTTTTTCTTTTATCATTCAAAAATCGATTTCAAATCTGAGTGAACGTTCTAATTTTTATGCAACTCCAATCGCCTCCCTGTGGATCGACCTCTTACAACCGCTATTCTTCGAGTAGGAAAGGTAAGAGTAGAATTAAATTTAAACTTTGTTTGTCGGTTCTAACAACGATCTGTTTAGCATATTTTTAGGTAAACAGGAATCGGACGAACAATGGTCTCTAGTCATATGGGTCCTTGTAGTGTAGATTGGTTGCAGTAGGCTCGCGGTAGGAGTAGGGTATGCACCTATATAGAATCTATTGATGAGATCACAAAAGTGCGACCTACATGTCACCTAAATTAGTGTTATTGCTAATCGATAATGATAAATTCACTGGATTAATATTATATTTGGGTTTGACACAGATTTTTATAAATTAGAGATAAAATGCACATTGAGTACAAATTTGACTTCAGAAGGATTCCTTCCCAGATCCGATCCGGTTGAAGATCGGGTCGGGTTCGAGTCGGGTTCGGATCCGAATCGGGTCCATTTCTTTTGTGCTTTTGGAAAATAATTTTGGGCAAATCTAATTTGGCCATATCATAACTATGAGGTGCTGGGTGACCCATGACTTGAAAGACTTGCTATTGACCTCAAGTCAGAATAGATGACCCGTGATCTCATTTCCTTCTCCCACTGCAGCGTGATCCAAGCACAATGCCCAGCCATCCCGCCGTCCACGACACCTCCAATTCTTCCCGGATCCACGGCAGATCAGCTCCTCCTAGCATCCCACGAAGCTCACGTGCTCGTCCGAGTCCGCCTCCTCCGAGATTCCTCCGAAGACTCCAAGCCACCCCGTCGATCACGCTCCCAGCAGTCCCAGCGCCCAGATCCAAGCCGTGACCGCCTCCTCCAAGTGGTCCTGCATCCGTCCATCTTCCACGGCATCCTTCCGTCGATCCCGCATTTCAGCCTCCTTCCCGTCAGCCAGATCAGCTCCAGCGTCCATGTTCCCAGCTCCCTTCCAAATCAATCGATCCTCTCGGCTCCTCCGCCGCCAAGCATCCCGCGGCTAGCTCATTCCTCCTTGCATCGTGTCCCCCTCTTGGCCCAAAGAAGGAAGTTCACAGCCTTCCTCCACGGCAGATCCACATCATCCTCCTAGAATTCCAGTTTCCCACGATGCGCTCCGCGTCCATGATCCCGCCACCGTTTCGATTCTCAGCCGGCTTCAAGAGGTAGGGGCGAGCTATATAAGGAGGCCATCGGCTGGGAGAGGAGGAGGAGGGGAGGGGAGTCCTCGGTTGGGATTGGGGCCAAGAAACAAGGGAGGTGGTCAGCTGGTTCAAGAGGAAAAAGGGGGTTCTCGACTCGGTTGAAGGAAGAAGAAAGGCTCTGTTGTCAAAAGAAAAGGGAAGAAACAGAGCATGGCTCTATTTCCTTTGAAAGGAAGAATAAAAAATTAGGAAAAAAAAAGGAGGGGAGATTTTTAATAAAATTTCTTTTAGTCCTTGTTTTTTTTTTTATTTGCAGAAGAAAAGAAGCATTAGGCTTCATCTTCAATTTTTTTACTTCTGTAATCATTTCTTGTTATGAAATTTTTAATTTTTATTTTATGAAATCCGTGTCTAAGATTCAGTTTAATTTCTACAATTTATTTTATGCACTTTGGAATTCTTAGTTTTAAGATAACTCTAAAATTTTTTTTTGCTATTCGATCTGCAGTTTTCATTTATATTATGTCTTCAGGAATCAATCCCTACTCTGCATTAGAATTCAATTGCAAGTTTTCTTTCTCTCCTTTGTTTATTTTCAAATAGAAAATATTCTCTAATAGACTAAAGAATCATTCCACATCTCCGAAGAAATATTTTTTCTTTTATCATTCAAAAATCGATTTCGAATCCGAGTGAACGTTTTTATTTTTAAGCAACTCCAATCGCCTCCCTGTGGATCGACCTCTTACGACCACTATTTTTCGAGTAGAAAAGGTAAGAGTAAAATTAAAATTTAAACTTTGTTTGTTGATTCTAACAACGATCTGTTTAGCATATTTTTAGGTAAACAGAAATCGGACGAAGAAATTTTTGGCGCCGTTGTCGGGGAGGCAAATCGAGAAGCAATAATGATCACGAAGATCAAATTGAATTTTGGATGTCCGGAGTGAATGCACTCCGGTAGTAAGTTTTTATTTTTTCTTATTTTGATTATTTTTAGTTAATAATTTCATAGTTATTAAATTCCAAAATTTGAAATTCAAAATTTAATTTTTTTAAAAAAACAAGTAAAAAAATTAAAATTCAAAAAAAAAATAAAAAAAAAATTGAAAAAATTTCCAAAATTCAAAAATTCAAACTTAAATTCAAAAGTTGAATTCTGAGATTCAAAATTTGAAATTTAAAAAAAAAGTTAAAAAAAATTAATTAATTAAATCAAAAAAAAATTAAAAAAAAATTATTATTTTTGCTAGTAATTGATAGGGTGCAATCCTCCGAGGTTATCATACCTCTATTGGGACTCCTCACGGAGTAATCTCCAGAGCTTATTCAACAGGAATTCGGAGATTGACTGACATATAAGGATTGTGTTTAGTTTACATTCAAGTTATTGCTATATAAAAATTAAAAAAAAAATAAAAAAAAATAAAAAAATAGTAAATATAAAAAAAAATTTTGCTTGCTCATTTAATCAGTACAACCTAATGACATTGCATAAACTTTAAAAAATCATTGAATATTTGCTGCATTTAGTATTAAGCATTTGCATAAAAGAATTTAAGGGCAAAACCCATTAAAAAGATAAGGTCGGGAAGTCATTACCTGTCCTTAGCCCAAAAATCACCACCTTGCATCCATATCCTAAGCCAAATTAAATTAAAATCAAATTAGACGTTGGCTTTAGGATTTTCGAGCTCAATTAGGCTCTTGGAAGGAAGCAGCTGAAAGCCACTCCAATGAGGATTTAGTAATTGGTGATGTCTAGGAAAGTTTTACAACAGTGAAAACTGTTACGGGTATTGTGGTATCGGTGTATCCCTTCTGGCACCACCACACACCCCGGGACTTTCCTGGTCACTGGTTACTGGATCGCTTAACTGGTAAGCTCAAGCTTAATCTGAAAGGGAGATTAGGAGCTGTCTAATCTAGAGAGAATTTCAGGAACTTTTTAATCTGATAAATCTCTATGCAACTAGATTTAAGAAGCTACTAAACCTCACTTAATTCTAAGACTAATAGGGTCAAATTGTCGTGTGGTGTTGGTTGTGGTTATCTGTGTCTAGCCCTTCTCTTCTTTTAGGATTTCGTTCATTTTAGGAGTCACATCTGATGAATTGTTGATAATGTATGCATGGTAGAAGGTCATTAAGGGATAAGTTAACCCCACTTGATCCTGAGATTGACAGAACTTTTCATCATAACTTGCGAACTGTAAACCAACTGTCAATCTCTACAATGGGTGAACATATTAGAACTTTGAATGAGTTGTTCGCACCCGCATCTGCTAGTCCCCCAACTTGCATAGTATTACCAATTAATAATGCAGCCCAATTCGAGATTCGGGCTGCAACAATAAACATGTTACCCAAGTTTCATGGGTTCGAGAGTGAACAACCCTACATTCATCTAAACAAATTTTTGACAATCTGTCAAACATTTAGAAATCAAAACTTAGATGAAGAGGGTATTAAATTAAGGTTGTTTTCCATGACTTTAGAGGATCGTGCTGCTGCATGGCTGTATTCCCGGGCTTCAAATTCCATCACATCATGGGAACAACTATCTAGGAAGTTCATGGCTAAGTTCTATCCCATGGTAAAAACTGAAAAAATTAAGGATGCCATCAGAACTTTTAGAGAAAAATCTGAGGAAGAATTTTTCCAACTTTGGGAAAGATTCCATGATCTTTTGGTCAAGTGCCCGCACCATGGGCTTGATAAGGCTGATCTGGTCCACTTCTTTTATAAAGGACTAACTCCGGCACATAGAAACATGATTGAGTCCATGCACAAGGGTAGGTTCATGAACCAAACCCCAGATCAAGCCTATGAATTTCTTGTTGACTTAGCCGAGAATGCCCAAAATTGGAGTAGCTATAGTGAGGAAGTAAATAGAGATGAGTTCGGGTCTAGAAAATCAAGTAATTATGAAATAAAAGCAAACCCAGATCTCAAAAATGTTATATCCAATCTGGTGACTGGAGTAAACAATTTAGGCAAAAAGTTTGATGCTTTCACTGTGTCCACTAGTTTAGGATCATATAAAGAGTCAAATTCCGTCATGAAAGTGGATCACGAGTCATATAGTTTGTGTGTCTTGTGCAACAGTCCGGAGCATCTAGTGGAATGCTGCCCTAATTTGCCACCATAAAGGCCGAGCAAGCAAATACTCTAAATTCATATAGTGCCTTTAAGAAGCCCACTCTTAACTTGTTCAGCCCAGTTTACCATCCTGATAATAGGTTCCACCCAAATTTCTCATACAAGCAAAATGAACCTATTCAGCATCAAGGTGGTCCACCAGGTTTTCAGAACAACTTTTCCAGGATAGGTCCATCACAAATGAACCAACCATTGGTTCCATCTGTACCTCCTTATAATGCCCCTATCCCACAGCAACCTTCACAATTAGAAACCATGATGGCTAATATGATGAAACAACAACAAGATTTTATCAAGCAACAACAATAGACCAATACAGCCCAAGCCCAGACTAACCAATTCCATGTGCAAGCAATTGCAAAACTTGAGGTTAGTCTGAGCCAAATAGCTAACTCTCTAGGGGATAGGAAGAGAGGTGAACTACCTAGTCAACCAGTGTCTAACGCTAGTAGACAACAAAATCAAGGTCAGATAGGTCAGTATCAAATCAATTCTAAGAGAAATCCAACCTATGAAGTCCAGACAATTACCACTTTAAGGTCTGGCAAGCAAGTGGACAATAAAGTCCAACTTCCTGAACATGAAAAAGAAAATAAAAATGAATATGATAAGAACCCTATTCAGAAGAGAGGTCAAGAACAGGATAAATCAGAAAAAAAGGAAGAATCCATAGAAACATACAAACCTAAGGTTCCCTTTCCTAGTAGACTTCAGGACTCCAAGAAACAATCTAACTTTGATGAAATAATGGAAGTCTTTAAAACTGTTCAAATAAATATACCTTTCCTCGATGCCATACGACAAATTTCCTCCTATATAAAATTCTTGAAAGACCTCACCATGGTCAAAAGAAAAACCAGCATTTCTAGGCAAGCTGCTATGGCTGCACAAGCCTCATCTCTCATTCAACAACAGATTGCCCCGAAATTCAAAGATCCTAGTTGCCCAACCATTGAAATAAAAATAGGAGAGACGATCATCCAGAGAGCTTTAGTGGATTTAGGAGCCAGTGTAAACCTACTTCCCACTATGTGTACCAAAAGTTAGGTTTGGGAAATTAAAGCCTACAAATATTACCCTTTCCTTAGCAGATAGGACAGTGAAGTACCCCAAGGGGATTGTAGAGGATGTAATAGTGAAAGTAAACGAGTTTTACTATCCTGTGGACTTCATTATCCTTGAGACTGAACCTGCAATACATCCAGACAGTCACACACCTATAATTTTAGGTAGACCTTTCTTAGCCACAGCAAATGCTGTGATCAACCGTCGAAATGGGATACTGAAGTTATCTTTTGGCAACATGAAAGTCGAGCTTAATGTCTTCAAAATAAGTAAACAACCACCAGGCGATGAAGAAATCAATGAAGTTGACATGATTGAAAGTCTGGTTCAGGAGACTTTCTTACAAACTTATAGTAAGAACCCTTTCGAAGCTTACCTTGCCCATTCCGATGAAGGGGTCGAGCATGCGCTCCCTAATTCTGTTCCCCTCATGAGCATAGATCGTCATCAGCCAACTGTTCTTCCTCGGACTCTTCCAAAACCATTCTTAGATAATGGTTAAAAAAAAATAAATCCACATTTTGTCTGGCTGAAGACATAAAACTTAGCGCTCTTGGGAGGCAACCCAACATATAAATATTATATAAAAAAAATCATAAAAAAATATATAAATAAATAAATAAATAAATAAATAAATAAATAAATAAATTTACTAACATTTAGGTTTGGGGGTTTTTGGCTCCAATTGTTACTTTACCCACCCATATCAGGTAACTTCTCCTCTATCCTATTACTGCTTTAAATCTTCTTTAACATTGAGGACAATGTTAGATTTAGATATGGAGGTGAGAATATTTTTGATTTTTTTTATTCTTTATGCCAAAAAAAATTAAAATTAAAATTAAAAAAAAAGAGTTCAAATTTTTAACTCAAACTCTAATCTTTTTGGCTGTACAAATTAGGAATTGCTTTGACAATAGATTTGAGTTAAGGAATATGATAGCAGTTCTAGCTTGAGTTTTCGTCCCACCTATCTTCTGCTAACATGATACAAGATGATTTAGCACCAACACGTAAGCACATGAATAGTGGGGTATGTATACTTGCAACTAATATGAATACTTTTAATCTTCGAAAAAATTTAAAGTTATATGCGTGATGAACAACCTAATCAAAAAAGAAAAAAAAAGAGTTTATTTTAAGTCTTCTCACTGAGTAACCGGGCCTCTTGCCTAGCAAGCAGCGAGTGTTCGCATAAAAAGGTGAGGATGATTGAGATTAAACTCTGAGTGACTAATTTGGCCTTGAAGCCTCGTTAACTTGAGTTATTAAGCCTGTTAGGGTGTCTCTACACCTAGTGCCCTAAGCCATCTGGATCGGGAGTCATTGGCCTAACACTCGCTACATGGGTCAGCTAGAAAGCTTAATAAGGCTAGATATTGCACAAGTCATTCTTCTTAGCATTCAGTCTGATAAATAAAAATATAAAATAAAATAAATAAATAAATATGGGGTGTTCATTACCATTTAACTCTAAAAAGTCTTGAAAATTAGAGTAATCATGTTGGAAGTAAGTGAAAGCCACTCATTTATATGATATTATCTTGCACCTTACTACATTCTTGACTTGTTAGCAGATATATGGGGAGTAATGGAATTTGAGTTAGAGTCTGTTTAAATATTATAGCAATAAGTCTTTATTGTCCTTGCAATTCTAAGCATATACAGTAATACTTGTTCAAATTTTGAGTTAAAAATTGGAAATCCCTGACTGATGAAGTTTGTGGGTAACTTAACTGCAAACCCTCATGAGACAACACTCGTCCACTAGGGTAACCTAGGGGTTTAAAGGCTTGTTGCACGTGTTAAGTACAATCGTGACTCCCTACGAAAATGGGTACATATATTAGTTTGTGTATTTAGCTTCAATTTATAAAAAAAAGAAAAAGAAGAAAAAAATCATAAGTTAGACTACATTTTTTTGTGCCCTCATTTTATCGTTTGCTTGTTAATTGCTAGAGACTAGCAATAAGCTAGTTGGGGGGTGTGATGAGAGCACAAAAGTGCGACCACATGTCACCTAAATTAGTGTTATTGCTAATCGATAATGATAAATTCACTGGATTAATATTATATTTGGGTTTGACACAGATTTTCATAAATTAGAGATAAAATGCACATTGAGTACAAATTTGACTTCAGAAGGATCCCTTCCCAGATCCGATCCGGTTGAAGATCGGGTTGGGTCTGAGTCGGGTTCGATCCGAATCGGGTCTATTTCTTTTGTGCTTTTGGAAAATAATTTTGGGCAAATCTAATTTGGCCATATCATAACTATGAGGTGCTGGGTGACCCATGACTTGAAAGACTTGCAATTGACCTCCAGTCAGAACAGATGACCCGTGATCTCATTTCCTTCTCCCACTGCAGCATGATCCAAGCACAACGCCCAGCCATCCCGCCGTCCACGACCCCTCCAATTCTTCCCGGATTCACGGCAGATCAGCTCCTCCTAGCATCCCACGAAGCTCACGCGCTCGTCCGAGTCCGCCTCCTTCGAGATTCCTCCCAGAGACTCCAAGCCACCCCGTCGATCACGCTCCCAGCAGTCCCAACACCCGGATCCAAGCCGTGACCGCCTCCTCCAAGTGGTCCTGCATCCGTCCATCTTCCACGGCGTCCTTCCGTCGATCCTGCATTTCAGCCTCCTTCCCGTCAGCCAGATCAGCTCCAGCGTCCATGTTCCCAGCTCCCTTCCAAATCAATCGATCCTCCCGGCTCCTCCGCCGCCAAGCATCCCGCAGCTAGTGTTGGGTTTCCCAGTGCCCTAGGGCGCAGCGGAAGATACAGGATTATACAATTTTCTTATAAAACCCATTATATGAAATCCTAATAAGCCAAGATCACCTTAATAGTATAACCAAATAATGTAGAAAATATAATCTTGGTATAGAAGAATACCTATCACGCTATATCCAATATGTCTGAAGAAGTCCTAAGGTGCCCAAATGTTTACCCTCCGATGTTGATCCACACAGGAATGGGTTCAAGACTCTAGCTCCACCAAAACTTGATTCTAATTATTCAATTCTTCCAAAGGATTTAATTGGCTGATTTTCCTTCACTTCCTTCTTCCTTTCTACCTCTAAATCCTGATGATCCAAGGGCCCAAATGCAGTGAACCAAAGCCAATGGTCCAGATCTAGGCGCCATCTAATGGTCCAGATCAGGGCATCATGATCCAGGGTGCCATCCAATGGTCCAAAAGCAAGATGCCATCACCGATGGTCCAGATTCAGGCGCTGAGCAACGGTCCAGATCTTTCATCCAGAGAGCCATCCAGTGGTCCAGATTCAGGCGCTGACCAATAGTCCAGATCCTTCATCCAGGAATCCATCCAATGGTCCAGATGAAGGCACCAACCAGTGGACCAGATCCTTCATCCAGGAAGCCATCCAATGGTCCAAATGAAGGCACCAACCAGTGGACCAGATCCTTCATCCAGGGAGCGATCCAATGGTCCAGAAGTGAAGGCCCTATCAAACCCAATCCAATTGGGTTTAACCAACTTAAAGAAAATATTAAACCTAATCAAATCAGGTCTAATTAAAGCCAAATGGGTTCCAACTCTTGGCTAACCCATATTAGGTCATGATCTAATCATATTAGATCAACCTAATCTAAGAATCAGATTCGAATTTAATTTGAATTAGGAGCTATGGTTTGCAACACGTGCTAGCATGTTCATCTTGCCAACATGATCTAATCCAATTAGACCCTTGATCAATTTCCTTGTGTGTGACCCATTGGGTTCCTTATCTTAGCCAGCAGTAGGTGCAGGTGCAAGTTGACCTAACCTGATTAGAATACCTTTAATCCAATTTAGGTTCAATTTAGTGCTAAACCTGACTTAGCAATCAGAACCTTTCTGATGCTTTGATCTAATCAAACTCTTTGATCCGATCAACCCACAAGACATGATTGACGTCTAGCAACGTATCATGTCTACCCAGAAGATGAGGAATGTATTGGACAAATCCAAACATACCCTTCAGTGGCAAGTCATCGTGCAATTCAATCCCTCAGTCATACTACATCCTAAATAAGTGCATGAGTATGGATCAATATCAAACTCAATCACTTATTCATGTCTCTCTCAATCTTTTATATGATAATTCAAACAATGAAACATTAGAAACTCTTTCTAATATTCATTTTGCTTTGATCAAAGGCTTCTTGAATCATCATAAGATTAGAGTAAGTAGGATGTTACCTTCTCTTACTAGAAGTGACTGATTCCTTGTTGACCTACTCACAACCTTCGTACAAAATCCACCATATCTAGAATACCCCGTACACAACGCAATGTCGTGAATGAGGGTAAACCAAAACATAGCTTCAAGTGCACAAGGTACCATGGTGATCTCAGGTCTATGGATTACTTGCACAACTTCCACTATGAAAACCATCTTTTGATAATTAAGTAAGAATCCATACGATGTTCTCATGGCTGGTCATTTCAGTGAACTCATTCCTCTAATGAGCACCCACATCTTTGTATTAGTGTCTTACACAAGTGATTGTGAGATCAATCACCCTCTACATCGAGCATACATAAGATGTGCCAGTCTTTCCGGTAATATTGATCCCCGACTCAATATACCAATTTGACTGGGAATATTCTAAATTAGGATTTTAGGATTTTAGGTCTCACTGGTATGATCTCATGATAACCCTAAAACAAATGTCCTAATTTATGGGGTTCATCATCCAATAATAAAACAGATAAGCAGCAAATGATGAAACACAATGCCTTTATTGATATATATCGAGTGTCAAAGTACATGATTTGGAGGATTACAAAGAGAAACTCATCAAATGATTGGCTTATAGGGCATCTACTCTTTCAGCTAGCTCATTCCTCCTTGCATCGTGTCCCTCTCTTGGCCCAAAGAAGGAAGTTCACAGCCTTCCTCCACGGCAGATCCACATCATCCTCCCAGAATTCCAGCTTCCCGCGATGCGCTCCGCATCCGTGATCCCGCCACCGTTTCGATTCTCAGCCGGCTTCAAGAGGTGGGGGCGAGCTATATAAGGAGGCCATCGGCTGGGAGAGGAGGAGGAGGGGAGGGGAGTCCTCGGTTGGGATTGGGGCCAAGAAACAAGGGAGGTGGTCAGCTGGTTCAAGAGGAGAAAGGGGGTTCTCGACTCGGTTGAAGGAAGAAGAAAGGCTCTGTTGTCAAAAGAAAAGGGAAGAAACAGAGCATGGCTCTGTTTCGTTTGAAAGGAAGAATAAAAAATTAGGAAAAAAAAAGGAGGGGAGATTTCTAATAAAATTTCTTTTAGTCCTTGTTTTTTTTTTATTTGCAGAAGAAAAGAAGCATTAGGCTTCATCTTCAATTTTTTTACTTCTGTAATCATTTCTTGTTATGAAATTTTTAATTTTTATTTTATGAAATCCATGTCTAAGATTTAGTTTAATTTCTGAAATTTATTTTATGCACTTTGGAATTCTTAGTTTTAAGATAACTCTAAAATTTTTCTTTGCTATTCAATCTGCAGTTTTTATTTATATTATGTTTTCAGGAATCAATCCCTACTCTGCATTAGAATTCAATTGCAAGTTTTCCTTCTCTTCTTTGTTTATTTTCAAATAGAAAACATTCTCTGATAGACTAGAGAATCATTCTACATCCCCGAAGAAATGTTTTTTCTTTTATCTTTCAAAAATCGATTTCGAATCCGAGTGAACGTTTTTATTTTTAAGCAACTCCAATCGCCTCCCTGTGGATCGACCTCTTACGACCACTATTCTTCGAGTAGAAAAGGTAAGAGTAAAATTAAATTTAAACTTTGTTTGTCGATTCTAACAACGATCTGTTTAGCATATTTTTATGTAAACAGGAATCGGACGAACATCTATCGACCTTGATAGATGAGGAGTGATCCTATGTGATTATAAGACTGAGTTCGTAAGACCTTGGCCAGGGCATTACGAACAGTGAAAAAAGAGTTTTTCACTCTCGAACTCAAGTCGAATAAATCTAGACATATGACAGACGACAGAGTTTGATGAGTTATCTATGACCTCCGGTCTGTGGAGATCCACAATAGAAGGACTGTATCATACGATAACTGCACCTAAAGGTTCATCATTCCATTCTACTGGATAGCCACTACATGCTGCTAGGTGTCACTGGTGGATGGTGAGACTCATAGGGACCATCTTGATGGTTGATGATCCCTGGTGAGTTGAGTTGGAATTGTTCCAACCCATTGAGAGGAGTTTTCAATGATATTGTGACAGAAATCATAATATATCTCACTACCAGATAGAATAGAACCTATGGGGTCATACACATTAGAGGTATTGACCGATTTGATGGTTGAATCGTGATTAGGAATCACAAATAATCAATTTGATTGATAATTGGTTAACCCGCTAAAAGTTAGTGAGTTGAAGAAGGAATAATTGCAATTGAATTACAATTTACTTTAATTAATTGGACTTGATCACGAGTCCTACTTAGAGTAGAATTCTTGGAGTCCTAATTGGATTAGGATTTCAAATAAAATTAGAGTCCTACTTGGAGTAGGATTTCTAAAAGTCCTAATTAGTTTAGGGCTAAAATTTGAGAAGTCCTAATTAGATTAGGAGTCTTAAGTCCTAATTAATTTTAATCTAATTAATCCAATGACTCCTAATTGGATTAGGATTGAAGAGTTCAATAGAGTTACGGTTAAATTAAATCCTAATTGGATTATGATTTGGAGGAAATTAAAATGGGTGCACTTAATTCTATTTTGAATTGGATTGGACCTAGTACTAGACCTAACCCAATCACTACTTAATTTGATTAAGTGGGACTGACCAAAGGGGTTAAGAGGGAGGGGCGCACACCCCTCCCTTGGCTGGTTGCGTGGAAGAAAAAGGAGGGGCGTACGCCCCTCCTAGCTTGCCATCTAAGTGGATAAAGATGAACTCCTAAAAAATAGGAGATCATCCTTATCCCTTAGGAGTTCAAAAAGAGGAGGGATTTTGGCTCCTCCTCTCTATGCTTTTCCTAGGCTATCACGGCAGCAAACTTCCCCTCCCATTCCTCCTTTCAGCTGCAAGAGAGAAGGGAAGAAAAGAAGTGTAGCGTGGCCCTCCTTCATCCCCTTCCTTGGTTCCAACGCGAAGAAAATAAAAGGCTGCAAAGGGCTTTTGATCTTCTTCTATTGAACCCTCCTTCTTCTTCCTCCTCCCTAAGGCATGCAAGAGTTGATTCAAAGGGAGGATATCAGCCATCCAAAGCCATCTCTGCAAGGAAGCTAGCACCACGGGGAGATACGAAAGCTTCGATCGATTCAGTATCTCATGTGGATACCCGTAGGCCGGATGCGTGTGTGGCTTCCATCGAACCTCCATCAAATCCATGAATATCAGATTGCGGTGATCATCTACCCGCACAAGGTAAAGATCTGATCTTCTTGATGATTTAAAAATGATTTATAAGAATTTAATCCTAATCTATCTACAAATGAAGTTTTAAAAATACGTTCATGCGATGAACGGGATCTCGCGCATGCCTTTCCATTGCGCATTGAATTTTTTTGAAATTTTCTGCGACATGCATGGGATCCTAGCAGAATCATGCATACTTGTTTAGGATAAATGTTTAAAGTTCTGAATCTATTTTTGTTGTAGAGATATGATCTCTAGCATGCATAGAAATTAAATAGTTTAATTCATGCTTCTGCTGTAAAATTTTTTAAAATATATGCATGCGACCACTAGGGTTTCCAACAGTGGTATCAGAGCCATAGGTTCAATATAGTTTAAACATTTATGCTTAATATAAGTTTGCTAATCCTAATAGTCAAGTAATCCGTTGGAATGGTCACCAGGCCGTCCGGTCATAGGAGAAAGAAGGGTACATAACCCTCTTTTTCCATTCAATGGGATCTCTTGTGGCGTGTAGGGGTGCACTGTGATCCAATCCTTGAAGATGAACCACGAAAAGAAGATTAAAAGTAGTTTTAATCTTTATAATTAAATCTTAAATTATAGATATATTTAGATCAGATCTAAAAGAGATTTATGATTGATTTAATTGCTGTTTTTACATGATAAATCAGATCTGAAAATTAGATGCATATGATGTATGTTGTTTAGATTAAATTCATGCTAGTTTGTATATATGATGTACGAAGATAAATCAAATAAGATCTGAACATGAATTAAATCTAAAATCAACATATTTAATTGACAAACTCAGATCTAAAAATAAGTTTTAAGAACTAAAAGTTTGTTATTAACATGTGATTCAAGACTTATGCAATGATCTAAACTTTTTCATAAATCTACATTTAATTGAGAATTAAGTGTTTTAGAACTGTGAATTGAAATCTAATTGATATTGCATAAATCTTGGGGGTTTTTGGGTTAGCTTAAATCAAGTTTTAATGAACTGGGTTAGACCTAGGGTTATAATCAAAGATGGACTAATTAGAGTAATTGATCAAATCTAACTAAGTAGTAATTAGATTAGGTCAAGGATACTCAATCAAATACAATAGTTGTACTTGATCAAGTCCATATCTTTGATTAGACCAAATGGAACTTGATTGAGGCTCAGTGGTTGAGCCCGAGTCATTTGAAAGTTAATCGATTATGCTAGCAGTGATAGCATGCTAAAATTTAAAACTTTTTCAGATTTCAATGGCCGTACCTGTTCGGATTGCCTACGTACCCTTTCACAAGGAGGATCAAGCCACACGTAGTTTTTTTAATTTTGAAATTCGCAGCGAAAAATTGAATTAGATATTTTAATTCTAGCATGCATAAGAAATCAAAATTTCAAATTATCACTACAAGTATACATGATCAATATGCTGGGATCGTTTAAACGATTATGCTAAAATCATTGCTTGATTAATTTCAGATCTGAAATGAGATTATAAATTAAATTTCAAACTCAATTAATCTAACATCCAACTAATCTTTGAATACCCATCGAATAGGATCTAAAGATTACTCTGTGAAGAGCCCCAAAAGAGGTTTAACCCTCGGAGATTGGAACCTATACTTGGACTAGATTCATACCTTATGAAATCAGAAAGTATGGATCCGATGCTTGAGCTTCGTAGCCACACACTTGTCTGGCCTCTACGAGTAATCCATGCAAAGCTCCTGAAGTGATCCAATCCCACGAAAGTGCTAGCTTGCATAGGATCGTCCTTTGCTGAACTTGGATCTTCCCAACGCAATCAACTTTTGATTTGCCTTCTTGGAAGAACTTGGAGGAATGTTTAGTAGGGATTGAAAAGAATTTAGATCTGATCTAAAGGTGTTGCCCAGTAGATACAACTCAAGAGGGGGGGTGAATTGGGTCTTTTAAAACTTTTATGCTACTTCTAAAACTTTTTGATTAACTATGCTAAGTTGTATAGATGCACAGTGAAAGTTAAACTTAGCAAGGGTTTGATGTATAGACTTCGACTTGATTAAATATGCTTGCAACTAAAGGATGTGCGGATAAGAATTAAGCAAGCAATTTATTTAAGTAAGTAAGTGTGTTAGTTAGACAATAACTAGAGGCATTACAAACACAAAGGACATATAGTGGTTCGGTGCACCCCAGCACCTACATCCACTCCCCAAGACCTCTTGGGAATTTCACTATAATCCTACCGATTACAGCCGGTTGTTTTACAAGCTCACAACCCAACTTGTTGTTTTACGAGCGCACAACGAACTCGGTCGGTTTTTCCAGGCTCACCGACTAGAACCTCCCCGATTGTTTTTCCGGGATCACAATCAAACCCTTACACGTTGGTTTTACCCTCGGCTCACCAACAAACCTATCACCGTTGGTTTTCCCTTTGGCTCACCAACAAACCTTAACACCGTTGGTTTTTCTTTGGCTCACCAACAAACCTTAACACCGTTGGTTTTTCTTTGGCTCACCAACAAACCTTAACCCCTTGATTCAATCCCTTGATTGAATCAAGTTACAAGATATTAAAACAAAGTATAAAACAAAACAAAGCTTCTTAAACAAGCAAATATGACAATATAAACAAATAGAGTAAAGAGAAGCCCTCAAACGAGTTTTGAAGATGGAGGAGCTCGGCTTCTTCTTTACTTGATCCTCCTCTGATTTGGCATGAAGTAGAGGATCCCCGAGGCAGCACACGGATGGAGAGGAAGCTTTCGGATTCACTTGGATGCTCTTCTTCTCTCTATTTCGTTTTGGATGGCCCTTTTGTGCTTATGGGAGATTTCCTTTGTAATCTCTTTGAGATCTCTTTCCTAGATGATCTCTCCCACTTCCATGAGTTCTCCCCTAGCTCTCTTCTTGTTTTTATAGCTTTAGATGGCGTGGAAACAAGAATATAGCCGTTAGAGACAAGAAAAAGAGCCGTTGGACACAGTCTGCATTTCCTGACAATGTTACCGTTGGGATCGGAGTCGACTCGCGCGATCAGGAGTCGGCTCGCCTGTTGCAGGAGTCGGCTCGTGTTTTACCGGAGACGACTCGGCCACTGTTCCAAATTTGAATTAATGTGCTTGCCTCGACTGGGAGTCGACTCGTCTTAACCTGGAGTCGACTCGCCAACTTCTGGAGCTGACTTGGCAATTTCGGAGTCGGCTCATCCACTGAAGTCCGTGGATCCAATTTTGAATTTTGTCCTCTCGAGTCGACTCGACTGTCCTGGGAGTCGACTCAAATCTCAGAGCCCGAACTCCCGATCCTCTGTCTTTTGGCTCGTCCAGTCTTGGAGTCGACTCGAACTTCCTTGGAGTCGACTCGGCTCTCAGTTTCTGAAAATTAGTCTTCTGTGTCTTTGGTGAAGTGCTGCCTTGGAGTCGACTCGAGCTGTCTGGGAGTCGACTCGAATCTCAGAGTCAGCAAATTAGTCTTCTGTCTTCTTTGGGGTCGCGGTGTCTCGGAGTCGACTCGTGCAATGCGGGAGTCGACTCGAATCTCAGAGTCCAGAAACTGCCCTCTGATTTTTTCTTTATGTACCGCTGAGAGTCGACTCTTGCTTTCTTTGGAGTCGACCTGCCAACCATCGGAGTCGACTCGCGTTCCACTGGAGTCGACTCGAATTTCAGATCCGAAAACTGCTCTCTGACTTTTCTGCCTGTGACTCCTAGGAGTCGACTCATACTTCCCCGGAGTCGACTCGGTAAACATTGGAGTCGACTCGAATTCCTCAGGAGTCGACTCGAAGACTAATCTTTTGAATTTTTCCTTTGATTTTACTCCTCCAATTTGAATCCTTTGAACTTTAAGCTTGGGCCAATAAATTGTAGCTTTCTTCCAACTTGAGAGCTTTGGAGGCCTTCTTGTGTTCTCCCAACTTGCTATGTTCCTTGCAAAATAAATATCTTTCTCCTTGCAACATAAACATTAGTATCTATACTTCAAGGTTTTGTGATCATCAAAATCAATCTATGAATCAATCTTTGGGTCATCAATCTCCCCCTTTTTGATGATGACAAAACTTGGAGTATATGCAATATAAAAGATATTGTTTTCTAGAAGTAATACATAGCTAAGTTGCATGAAGTAGAAAACATATATATTTAAAAAACATACTTCATGATAATGCTTTAGATTTAATCAGCTTAACACAATCAACATATTTCAATTTAAGCTGATTTGTATTCAATTCAAAGCATAAAGGCATTATGAGCATATACTTAGATATTTCTCCCCCTTTTTGACAACATCAAAAAGATAGTGAAACATTAAGCACAAAGATCAGAATGCTCATATATTTCTTTTCCTTATTGTACTCTGATTTGCAAGTCAAATTATTGCAAGGATATGAATCATATAACTCAAGGCAATAATATTAGAATCAGATTAATGAGCATAGATCAGAGCCAATTAAGATAATTTCATAGCAGAACACATCGAATGTGATACCACAGATAGTTTTCTAAGCAAGTGTAGGTGGAATCTTTCTTAAGTTAATTCAAGAAGTACCACACGAATGGAAATCTAACCTCTCTTCAATAATAAGTATGAAAGCTTGTTCATTTAGGACCTTTTGCCCAATCTATTAAGTATTTTATCAACCATGAGAGCAAATTAATTAATTCTCTTAATGACTTCAAAGTTCTTTTATTATAATAGGAGCATTGGGGCACAAATATCAAAATATACATTCATGCAATTTTTGATACATCTTAGAGCTCTTTTAAAGACTTTCTTTTATTTCTTTAGAAAATAAGCACAATTTGATACATAAAATAATGAATTTGCACAAAATTGAAGTTCCAAAAAGCAAGCCAATTAGAGCTCATTAGTGAAGTTTAAAAAAAATAGATTTTCTAAGAGATACTCAAGAAAATTTAACACATTATTCTCCTCCTTTTTCATTAAATTAGAGGCTCTTAAGATTTGCAATTTGGTTCAAGAGTGATGCATGAGATATACTAACCAAATAACACGCCTCAAGGTGTATCATAAAGATTTTCAGATTTAAATTTCAGATGATACATATTGGAGAGTATTAGAATCACTTTTCATTTAGTATTCTTTCTCTCTCCTTTAGTTATAGATTTATGCGATTAAGTTCCATAAGACCTCTCCTTCTGAAATTTTCTTTCTCCCCCTCAATTGATCATTCCATTTAAGAGTTTAGAATCCTAAGATAATGTTCAATAAAATTGTCAATCTCAAAAATATATTTTCTATAAGTTTCAGCTTATTTTCATAAGACTCAAGGTTTGAGATAAGACAACCTTTATAGAACTCATCTCAAGGTAATTTAAAGCATGTCTTGCAATATAAGGAAGTTCATAAAAATCAATCCATAAGATTTAAGGTATACATCAAATTGAAGTAACTTTAGGATAAGATACTGAATATCTAAAGCTCCCCCTCAAAAGATGCATACTTCTTTAATCATTCTTTTCTTTTGTTGAATTTCAGATTTTAATGACAAACGTGAATAGAACTGAAATTCTATGATATCGAGAATGGAGAGTGATCAAGAATTATTCAAAATTTATAGCAATCACCCTTTTTAATCTATCAAGAACAAGTTATGCTTCCTCTTAATCTTTGAAAAAATGTACTGAAATATTAATCAGAAAATGATTCATTTGACGCTCAGTTTCTTTCAACAGCATTTACATTTTCTTTCTTTTAGAGTCATTTGAGTGAGGTGAAATATTTCTAGCTTTTAGATCATTCACTCTATATATATTCTGATGGAAATCTTTAAGAATGTAGGCGAGAAAAAAACATATAGATGATCATTGAGGTATATATATTTTTAAAACTCAATTTCTTAATCATAGTTTTTCAGCGATGTATACATGAAGCTCAATAAATTTTTAAATATTAAAATAAAGTCATATATTTTAAAAATATTTACTTGCAATCAAGATCATCGTAAGACACATCATTTGAATCAAAATTAGTATACTTTGAAGATAAGAAATGATATGTTTCGGATGCGTATCGGAGCAATCAAAATAAATTCTGTTTTTCTTACATTAACATTTTATTTAGTAATCATATGGAGTTTAAACTTTTATACAAAATCGGATTCTGAATTACATAGGATTTTTAATAGAAGATTTCTAAGTCATAATATGAGATATGTATCTTTCACAATGTAGCTCATCTTAAATTGTTACGATTGAAAAATACATATTTCAATAACATTAAAGCACTTTCAGAATCTTTGTGTTTAATTTTGAGTTTCGATACAAAATAAAGGATATTTTAACAAGTATTAGGACATTATGTATCAAAGTTAGGCAAGTAGAAAGATAGATCAATATCAATTTATTTTTCCTAAATAGAGATGTTCTTCTCTTCTCCTTTCTACAATTTTATTTAGCTTTCAGATTTTAACAATGATTGTGAATGACAAATCTGAAATTTCTTTTCAATAAAACTAAACAAAAGATGTTATGTAGCAATTCAAACATTCAATCAAATTGTCCAAGTATGAAACATTACAAAATATTGAGAACCCATAAATCAAGACATCATACCATATGCAAAATATACCATGTGTTAAGTCATGCATTAAAATACTAAGAACAAGAATGTCAAGGATCAAAATCAATTCTTTTCAAATAAACCCCCCCCTATTTAAATATAATCTTGCAATGATTTCATCCTTAAAGTGTGTTTTCAAGTGATTAAAAATTTGACTTAATTCTACTTTCATTTACTTTGTTTTTCATTTATAACTTTCTTATGCTCTATACTCTATTTGCTCCCTATCCGGTGGAGTTGGGAAGGGGCACGAGGTACTACCACTAGCCTCCCTCTTGTGCCGTCCCTAATATGCCCTACACCGAATAGTTGGGTCAAATAGTGCCGGGTACTACCACTAGCCTCTCCATTGGCACCATCCCTATGATGAGCAATATAGAAAGGTTAAAATGTTTACTTCAAAACCTCCCTGTTTAAGTGTAATTAATTATGGATTTTATCCCTTCCAAAAGAATGCTCACACAAGTCTCACAAATGTGTCGAATATATTAAGTTTGTTTTGCTTTTCCTTAAGGTTGAAGTGTTTGCCTCTACTTGGATTTTACTTCTCTTGAATAATATCCATTTTCTTTTCTTTATCTCTCTCTCTTTTTGTTATTCTCAAGTAATTTTCATGAGAGAGCAGAATAGAGAATTAATCTTACGTATCATATATATGTATATCATGCAAACAACATTTTCATTATGCTCAAGGATTCATAACTTCTCACAAGTTATTTTACATCAACATTTTAAGCATATACTTGTGTATTTCATGGTTATGACATAGGCAAAGATATATTTTACTTTGGGCAAACCATGAAATAATTTCTAAAAGTATAAGTCAGTCAATACACATATAGACATGATATCAAAAATTAATAATTAAAGAATTTAATCATGCCATAATAAGATTTAAGTTACTGACTTTGCTCAACTAATTTGTGAGAAAGGTATCTAAATTACCTATTCATTATATGTTCTTCAAGCCAAACTAGATTTCTTATGTGTGAACTTTTGGCTGAAGAAGATCCTCTCTCTTGT
The DNA here is from genome assembly GCF_051530095.1 of Phoenix dactylifera. Lineage (NCBI taxonomy): Eukaryota > Viridiplantae > Streptophyta > Magnoliopsida > Arecales > Arecaceae > Phoenix > Phoenix dactylifera. The sequence goes on along the minus strand of NC_143193.1, from coordinate 29,831,170 downwards.
TTGCATGTGAATGTTTAGTGTATCTTACATGAAGATATTCTTCAAGTTGAAATTTCTCATTTTTCTTTCTTGAAGGAAGGTCATTAGTTTCTTTAAGATACAAAGCATTCACCCAACATATATATTTTTTAACTAGATGACTCAATATAAGATATGACAATAGTTGCATGTTGAGTCACTTTACTCAAGAGATTGCCTAAATATAAGCAAGCACATATCATTTGAACTAAAGAGATAGATTCATTAACCAAGATAGTTCAAGTCAATTTAGTTTAGATTCTATTTGCTTAAGATAATTATCAATTAGATATGTTAACTATGTTTTAATCAATTTATCTTAAACATTTGTTTCTATCAAAATTCAGATTATGATTTATTCGTTATCAATAAAATATGATTAATTAAAGTTAGATTGAAGTCTTGCACAAGGTCACAAAATGAGCATACAATCTGGTCTACTAGCTGTATGATAAAATAATTATTCTATCATGCTTCAATACAGCTTTAACACAATAGATCTACTTTGCTCATCCTTTTCAAATTCTACAAGATGGGGTCATAGATATACCTTCTTCATGCCAATCTTCTATAAGAGTTTTCTTGTGGACTAACGTTGGTCAATGAAGATCCCCTTTCCTGTTTGTCTTAATTTGGAGTTTGAGAGAAGATGTTAATTCATTCATCATATTTCAAACTCACTTTGCAATATAACTCTTCATTAGTAGAACCAATAATGATGTCATCAATGCATACTTTGAGCAAATAAGATATCACAAATTCATCTTTTTGATGCATAGATTTATCACTATTACTTTCTATCAAAAAGGTTACTTAAGCTTTTATGTATCATGCTTTTGATGCTTGTTTGAAATCATATATTGCTTTATCATATTTGTAATGAGTGTTTTCAAATATGGTGGTTATTTAACATATATCTTCTTTAATAAAGTAAGCATATAGGAGTCCATTCTACACACTCATTTGATGGACTATAAAGCTTATAAAGCAAGCAAATGATGATGGTGATCTTTACTTCTAATCATGCAAAAATTTCATCAAGATCTATTTCATCTTTTCTTGATTTAGTCTTTTAGTAGTCATCAATTTTTCTTCATTAAGTGCATTTCTGAAAAACTCAATTTGGTTCTAATTATTAACATATTTTTAGATTGTTATATGTAAAAGATTAACCATATACATATATAATTTGATCTTAGTATCTTGATAATAAATCATTAGTCTCATAAAGAATAAAATGACTTGATATTTCTGCAACTAAAATCTTTTCATTGAATATTCTATATGCATTGCTTGATGAATGATATCCAAGGATAGACATATCTCTATCAGATTTGGCATTATTTTCATAATAACATGTACGACTGAAAAATATGAAAGATATGCAATGGTTCATTTTCCATTTTTCAGAAGATTCAAATTTTCATCAAAAATAGAAATCATATGTATGACAAGCAGTGATGATAGTCTTTTAAAAATTATTTAAGTAGATGACTATCATACATAATTGTCTTTTTCATTTCTTCAAGAATTCTATTAATCCTATTTTGCTTATGGTGTCCTTGGTGCTGAAATCATTGGATTTAATATTATTTTCTGTATAACCTTTATCAGGATTTTGGTTTTCAACACTGTGCCATGATACTCTTTATCTTTACAGTTTGGAAACCTTTATCATTTGAACCACTTTTACAAGATTTAGTAAATACAGAAAAATACTTCAGTTTTATTTTTCAAGAATAAATCCAATGTAAGCTTTTGAAAAACTTGGAGATGGAAACAACATCTTTAGATTTAGAAATGATTTTTGTTTGTTTCCTTAGTTAGCATGCATAGCAAAACTTTGACCTTTAAGTAGATAATCTAAGTAAGCCTATGGCAAGGTCTTTTGAGATTAAGTACATACTAGCATGAGTTGATTTTATATGCCAAAGATGGTTTCTTTAATCTTGGTATTCATAGTGCATATATTCCAAAGCATACCAAGTACACATTATCATATTTATGATTAATAAACAATAATGCCATGGATACAAATTCTTAATCAAGCATATAGAGAATTCATAGAGTTATTCTTAATAAATTAATTAATCATTTAGCAACTTATCCAATAGTGAGTGGAGCATACTATAAAAATGAAGTGATTTGAATATATTTTCTTTTCATACCCAAGAAAAAAAAAAATCACTTATATCACAAAAATGATTAATACTTTCAAGTTATGTTTTAATCAACTAATAAAGTAATTTCAATACGAGAAGATGTAAGAATTACTTATTTCATTCTTTCTTTCATTTAAATCATTCTTTTAAATTACATTTTAAATTCAATTCTTTAACACATGTCTAGAGCACCCATTGTTTAGATAACATCTTTCATTAGAACCTTGGATAGCTAGACATGCATGCTGAAAGAATAATCATATTTTCAATTTAGGAACCCAAGCTCTTTTGGGTCCTTGTAGGTTAGCTATAATTGTTCCTTTTGGAACCCATATTCTCTTAATAGCTATTTTGTCCATGAATTTACAGATTTTAGGATTACAAGGGATGTATTTCTGTATCCTCTTGTTGAATTTAACAAACTTAGATCGAACATGAGTAGTAGGTAAACTTTTAATTTTCTGTTTCTCCCTTTTTGGTTCATCAAATTTGTAATGTATAGATTTAGAAACAACAGAAGAGATTTTACTTAGCTTTTGTTTATAAGAATCTGTTTTAGAGTAATTAAAAACTGTTTTAACAAACATATTCTTAAAAGGTTTTTGGGTGTACCAAGGTTGATATCCTAATGTAACTTTATCAAATTCAGCTCTTTGATTATTTATCATTAGGTTCAATTTTTCAGAGCTGAGGGTAAATCTTTCAACAACAGGTTTTAATCTGTCAACTTCTTTAGTTAATCTTCTGTTATCTTCTGAAAGTAACTCATTGTTTTTCTTAAGTTTATCATGACTTTCAGTGAGAAGTTGATCTCTTTGATTTAGTTCTTGATTTTCTTTAATTAAGATTTCAGTTTTACTGGTTAGTTTCAGTTTTTCATCTATTAGAATTTGATTTTCAATCTTCAAGTTTTTGTTCTTACAAATAAGTTTCTTATATTCTAAATACAAATCAGAAAAGGCATCATGGAGTTCATCAAATGTAAAATTGCTTTCAGTTTCAGCATGTACCTCTTGTGCCACTAAGCATGGATTTTCAATGTGATACTGCTCTCCTTCTACACATGATGTTTCAGATTTGTTAGTGCATTCATATTTGTCTTCAAGCATATTCCATATTTCTTTAGCAGTCATGCAAGAAGATATGCAATTAAACTCATTCCTATCTAGTGCACAATATAGTAGGTTCATGGCTTTTGAATTTTGTTGAGCCATTTTCTCATTATGACTAGTGTTTGTGTGTGTTCCATTGACTATAATGCTCCATAAATTATAATCAACTGATTGTATAAAAATGCGCATGCGTATTTTTCAATGTGTATAGTTTATGCCATTAAATAGTGGAGGTGTATCAATTGATTGTCCTTCTCCTAGAAAACTATCTATTTGAGTTGTCATGATCTTTGGCTCTAGTCGGTTAAGACTACAAATAATATTTGAGCACCTGCTCTGATACCACTTGTTGCCCAGTAGATACAACCCAAGAGGGGGGGTGAATTGGGTCTTTTAAAACTTTTATGCTACTTCTAAAACTTTTTGATTAACTATGCTAAGTTGTATAGATGCACAGTGAAAGTTAAACTTAGCAAGGGTTTGATGTATAGACTTCGACTTGATTAAATATGCTTGCAACTAAAGGATGTGCGGATAAGAATTAAGCAAGCAATTTATCTAAGTAAGTAAGTGTGTTAGTTAGACAATAACTAGAGGCATTACAAACACAAAGGACATATAGTGGTTCGGTGCACCCCAGCACCTACATCCACTCCCCAAGACCTCTTGAAAATTTCACTATAATCCTACCGATTATAGCCGGTTGTTTTACAAGCTCACAACCCAACTTGTTGTTTTACGAGCGCACAACGAACTCGGTCGGTTTTCCCAGGCTCACCGACTAGAACCTCCCCGATTGTTTTTCCGGGATCACAATCAAACCCTTACACGTTGGTTTTACCCTCGGCTCACCAACAAACCTATCACCGTTGGTTTTCCCTTTGGCTCACCAACAAACCTTAACACCGTTGGTTTTTCTTTGGCTCACCAACAAACCTTAACACCGTTGGTTTTTCTTTGGCTCACCAACAAACCTTAACCCCTTGATTCAATCCCTTGATTGAATCAAGTTACAAGATATTAAAACAAAGTATAAAACAAAACAAAGCTTCTTAAACAAGCAAATATGACAATATAAACAAATAGAGTAAAGAGAAGCCCTCAAACGAGTTTTGAAGATGGAGGAGCTCGGCTTCTTCTTTATTTGATCCTCCTCTGATTTGGCATGAAGTAGAGGATCCCCGAGGCAGCACACGGATGGAGAGGAAGCTTTCGGATTCACTTGGATGCTCTTCTTCTCTCTATTTCGTTTTGGATGGCCCTTTTGTGCTTATGGGAGATTTTCTTTGTAATCTCTTTGAGATCTCCTTCCTAGATGATCTCTCCCACTTCCATGAGTTCTCCCCTAGCTCTCTTCTTGTTTTTATAGCTTTAGATGGCGTGGAAACAAGAATATAGCCGTTAGAGACAAGAAAAAGAGCCGTTGGACACAGTCTGCATTTCCTGACAATGTTACCGTTGGAATCGGAGTCGACTCGCGCGATCAGGAGTCGGCTCGCCTGTTGCAGGAGTCGGCTCGTGTTTTACCGGAGACGACTCGGCCACTGTTCCAAATTTGAATTTATGTGCTTGCCTCGACTGGGAGTCGACTCGTCTTAACCTGGAGTCGACTCGCCAACTTCTGGAGCTGACTTGGCAATTTCGGAGTCGGCTCATCCACTGAAGTCCGTGGATCCAATTTTGAATTTTGTCCTCTCGAGTCGACTCGACTGTCCTGGGAGTCGACTCGAATCTCAGAGCCCGAACTCCCGATCCTCTGTCTTTTGGCTCGTCCAGTCTTGGAGTCGACTTGAACTTCCTTGGAGTCGACTCGGCTCTCAGTTTCTGAAAATTAGTCTTCTGTGTCTTTGGTGAAGTGCTGCCTTGGAGTCGACTCGAGCTGTCTAGGAGTCGACTCGAATCTCAGAGTCAGCAAATTAGTCTTCTGTCTTCTTTGGGGTCGCGGTGTCTCGGAGTCGACTTGTGCAATGCGGGAGTCGACTCGAATCTCAGAGTCCAGAAACTGCCCTCTGATTTTTTCTTTATGTACCGCTGAGAGTCGACTCTTGCTTTCTTTGGAGTCGACCTGCCAACCATCGGAGTCGACTCGCGTTCCACTGGAGTCGACTCGAATTTCAGACCCGAAAACTGCTCTCTGACTTTTCTGCCTGTGACTCCTAGGAGTCGACTCATACTTCCTCGGAGTCGACTCGGTAAACATTGGAGTCGACTCGAATTCCTCAAGAGTCGACTCGAAGACTATTCTTTTGAATTTTTCCTTTGATTTTACTCCTCCAATTTGAATCCTTTGAACTTTAAGCTTGGGCCAATAAATTGTAGCTTTCTTCCAACTTGAGAGCTTTGGAGGCCTTCTTGTGTTCTCCCAACTTGCTATGTTCCTTGCAAAATAAATATCTTTCTCCTTGCAACATAAACATTAGTATCTATACTTCAAGGTTTTGTGATCATCAAAATCAATCTATGAATCAATCTTTGGGTCATCAAAAGGCTCTTATCCAGGATCCCTAACACTAATGGCGTGAAGGTCTTAAGGAGAAGGATGAACTCGGTGAGATGGAGGGCTGAATTTTCTCTCTTCTTTTTCAATCCCTTTTTTTTCATTGTCTCTGCCATCTGATCATTTGAATTCGAAATTCAAGTGAAATCTGGTATCTTGTTGGCACATGAAGGGGATGGTTGCAACAAGATAGATCTTATCTTTGTTTGAATTCAAAATTGAAACAATAGTTGGTTCATGCGGATGAGATAGGATCGAAATGGATAGTGATGATCTTCCATCATCATCTGGCCATTTTCCCGCATGTTTTACGATTCAAATTCCATCAGATTTCATTGAAAAACAACTTCTGGATCGAATCCCGTAAGATCAGCCCGTCCGCAAGCTCCAGAATTCCCGAAAGGAGTCGACCATCCCGATCTTGAGTTGACTCCAATTCGACTCGAGTCGACTCCAAAGTCGACCCGAGTCGACTCCAGCTGAGATAATAGAGAACTTCTTCTCTTGATACGCCCAGCGAGTCGACCCTAAGGAAACTCGAGTCAACCCCAAGGAAACTCGAGTCGACCCCACCTGGGAAAACAGAAGAAGTCGTCTTCTGGATTCTCTGAGAGAGTCGACCCTAGCCATCTCGAGTTGACCCCCATCTCGACTCGACTCCTCTTTAGCTCGAGTCGACTCCAATTAGGTCAAAAAAATTGATTGTGCTCAAAATTGAATCCAATTCAATTTGGCTCATCCTTAGTCCATTTACTCAATCAAATTGAGTTTATTAGTAATCCAATTACTAATTAATTCTCCAATAATTACTTTAATTATTTTATAGGATTATTTGCCAATCGAATTGACCAAATTATTCTTGAATGATTCTCAATCATCCATCAGCTATCTTAATCAATCAGAAAACTTCTATGCGTATGACCTCATAGGTTCGAACCTAAGCCGTTAGTACAGGAACAACTTTCTGCCCTAATCGATGTGACCATCTGCAATGGTACCCGATGTCTAGATAGGCCGAATATATGTGAAGCAAATATTCTGGAACCCTGGACTATGATTACTATATAATTCATCCCTTTGACTTCTAATGCTAGGATGACCTCAGAGTTCTGTCAACTCTCTAATCAGTACATCCACTATGTGATCAACTTTAGAAATCTTATGACTCATCACAAGGATTACCCTATCCAAGATTTTGCTAAATTGAACATAAAGTATTATCTCCAGTTTCCGGGAGGGATCAATTCCATCTTGACTCATGCACCTATTTTGCAAGTACTTGACTACATCTAGTAACCTTCCATCCCAGAATTAGAAATTCTGCTAGTCCGATACCAAAGTACAGTGAGTTGCTTGCTAATCACTATGGTGATCTTAGGTCTGAGGGATACTTATACCCATATCCACTCGGAACATCTCTTGACAGTAGAGCATTCCGGAATTGGTCACGTTTAGTAAAATGTACTCCTACACTTCATCTGTGTGACATATCAGTGTCTCCACACTTCTTGGTTAAGAGGACAACTAACGTATATGTCACATAACGACCTAATCTCGATTATGTTGTCGTTCTAGGTAACAGCATATTATTTGGTTGCGAACAGGTTTAAGGACTCGAAGATAAATCCTCCTTTAACATAAAATAAGTCCTAAGGACTTCATCATATAAGAGTTCATTTGAAGATGTACAATGAAATGATGAATAATGCCAAATAACACTTTATTAATTTGTCAATTCATTTTACAAAATTCAATCATCAATACGCTGACGATTGACATTTAGGATACAATTCCCAACATCATTAAGATGGTCAAAATCAAAATTGATTAACCAGACGGTGTCTAAAGTAAGTTTAGCAGTCTTGACCGATGGTTGTTAATTGGGAGCTACTCGCACTGATTCGTCTTTGTCGAGTTAATGACATATCCCTCCCACCGATCTCACTTACCTGACCGATTTGGTCAATCATTTTTTATTAGATCACTTAATGATTCAAGTTAACCCATGCTTGTAAGAAAAATCAATGTGACTGATTTAGGTTTCTAAGAACTACATTGAATCTAGTTCCTTTTTTAATCTGACTTGGTGAAGTCAGTGGGAGTATCAAGATTAACCGGTTCTTCTCTTCTCTCTATTAAATCAAATCCTCTAAAATTATTAGGTTCATAAAATGAAATAGTTATAGAGATAACTAGCTCAAAGCTTCCATTAAGTTGAATGATAATGGGTCCAATGGTTCGATAATCATGGGAGACGCTACACGCCTGGTGCTTATCGGCCATTGGAATTATCATCCATAATATGATGATCCAATTGTACTCTCTGATAGGTAATTAGGTTAACCAAGCCACACTCGGGCCTGTCTATTTGTTAGTGGGTTACATTAAATTTAGTCATGTTAATGGTTGGACCTATCTAGGATTTTTTGTAGAGCCGCCACATGCCTGCTGAAGAGGTGCCTGGGGCAAAATTAACACTAGAAATTGTTTAGATGAAACAATTGGTTAAGAACCTACCCATTGATGTACATAGGTTAGCCGAGCCATACTCGGGCCCATATGCGATCATGTGGATTCTACTGCCTACTAAAGGATTAGGGTAATTCTTCAAATTGAATGTAGAGGTTAACAATTTGTATAAAATAGTGAAAGAACCTTTAGACTAAAGTCCAAGTCTTTGAATCTAATTAATTCATATACTAATAAGGTTCATGATTTTTCTTTATGCAGAAATGGCCACAAATTTATCGCTTTGATTTCTATTAGATAGCGACAAGCCGACAAGACCAAACTTTAACTACTGGCTTAGAAAGCTTAAGATAGTCTTAGAGCACGAACGGACTCTGTACATTTTGACAGATCCGGCATCTGAGCAGCCTGTAACCAATGCCCGGAGAGCGGTCCGAGAAATTTATCAGAAATGACTCAGTGACCGAGTCACAGTTCGGTGCATCATGTTAGCTGCGATGAGCGATGAGTTCAGTCGTAGATTCGAGAACGCTCAGCCCAAAGACATGCTTCAAATGTTGAATGATTTTTTTGGTATTCCTGACGACGTTGAAAGGCATAAGACGAGTTGTGCCATTTTCAGCGCCCGAATGAAGGATGGAGCTTCAGTTTCTGATCATGTAATGTATATGATTGAGTTAATTAAGCGCCTAAATACTCTCGAATTTTTTCTGCATGATCAACTAGGAAAGGATGCAATTCTGAATTCACTCCCAGGATCTTACCATCTGTTTCTTACTCATTATAGAATGACAAACCCTGCAATTAATTACCACGGATTGCTGGGATTACTGCATACCTTTGAGAAGGACCATCAGCTCTAAAAGGAGTCGGTGCATGTGGTAGGAGGATCATCGGGAGGGCGTCGTCCCTTTAAGAAAGGGAAGAAGAAGAAAAATAAAAGCAATAAAGTGCAACGTGCTAAGACATCTAAGAAGAGTCAGACCAAGAAGAAAGCTGACCAGAGTCCGGCAAAATGCTTCTATTGCAAGAAGCAGGGGCACTAGAAGAGGAACTGTCCTCAATACATTGCCTCACTTGATCCGAACAGACCGAGCTAGAGAGAAGTGCAAACAGTTGCAGATCAAGGTATTTATATGATAGCACTTGTAATTTCTCTATTTGTGATAATTCGATCTGGGTATTGGATACTGAAATTTCGTTTAATTTTTGCAATTCGTTGCAGGGATTTCAGATCAGTGAGAGATTTGGAGACAGCGAAAGATTTCTAAACGTTGGAGATGGAAGATCAGTTCCAGTTCTAGCTTTAGGAACTCTCAAATTAGTTTTCAATTCTCATGTAATGGTCTTGAGTGATTGTCACTTTTGTCCAACGTTTTTATTGAATATTATTTCTATAGGCCTTTTGGCCAAGAATGGTTTTAAAATTTCAATAAAGAAGAGTTATTGTGATATCATTATGAATGGTGTTACTATAACGAATGGACAATTGAGTAAGGATATTTACATATTATCACAATCTGTTAATGTAATGTACACGTCAAGTAAGCGCCCTAAAATAGATAGTGTCTCCGATGTCTATCCTTGGCATTGTAGGCTAGGTCACATTAACAAGAAAAGGATAAACAGGTTAGCTCAAGAGAGTATCCTCAATGTTGATGATTGTGAATCATTGATCACTTGTGCATCCTGTCTTCTTGGAAAGATGACCAAGTCATCTTTTACTAGAAAAGGTGAACGAGCCAATGATATATTAAGCCTTGTACATTCTAATGTATGTGGGCCAATGAGCACAAAAGCCAGAGATGGATATTCTTATTTCATTACGTTTACAGACGACCTATTTAGGTATGGGTATGTCTATCTTATGAGACATAAGTCTGAATTATTTGAAATATTCAAACTATTCCATAATGAAGTAGAGAAACAAACTGGAAAGAGTATTAAAACTCTTCGGTCAGACCGAGGAGGTGAATACTTTACTAGTGAGTTTATGACATATCTAGGAGAGAATGAGATCTTCTCTCAGTGGACTCCTCCTGGTACACCTCAATATAATGGAGTATCAGAACGGATAAATCGAACCTTGTTAGATATGGTTCGATCCATGATAAGGTATGCTAGTCTGCCAATATCCTTTTGGGGATATGCGCTCGAAACAGCTTCCTATATTCTTAATAAAGTTTCGAGTAAGTCTGTGACTAAAACACCACATGAGATGTGGACAGGGCATAAACCGGTACTCACTCACCTTAGAGTTTGGGGGTGTCCAGCCAACATCACACGTTTGAAAGCTGACAAACTTGAAGCTAGGTCTGATAGATGTTTCTTTGTCGGCTATCCAAAAGAAACTAAGGGTTATTATTTCTACCTTGCTGAAGAACAAAAGTTGTTCGTCAGCAATAGAGCTGTCTTCTTGGAGAAGGTATTCCTTGGAGGAGGAACTAATGGCTTTAATGTTGAACTTGAAGAAAAATTCAACATGTAGAAGAACCGACACTACCCACTAAACCATTGTTAGAACCCGCCCAAGCCACATAAAATTAAAAAATTCAGATGGCAGCGGAAGAGGCATGCGCGGGATCAACCGTTCATCACATGAATGTTGTTCAAAAACCGTTCGTAGTTAGATAAGGATTAAAAACTTTTAAACTATTAGAAAGATCAGATCTTTACCTTGTGTGGGTGGATGATCACCGCAAACTGATGATCGTGATTTAGGATGAAGGTTCGCTTGAAGCCGTTCACGTGTCCGGCCTCTACGGGTATCCATACGAAGCAAAAACCAATCCTAGCTTCTTTGTCTCCCCGGGGTGCTAGCTCCCTTGCAGAGACAACTTTAATGGCTGATCTCCTCTCTTTCTTTCAACTCTTGAATGTGCTTGAGAGGACGAAGAAGAAGGATGAAGAATAATAAAGGAACAAAGCCCCTGCAGCCTTTTTTCTTTTTCCTGCTTTGGAAGGAGGAAGGGAGGATGAAGAGGCCACCTTTCTTTTTCTTACCTTGCTTGCGGCTGAACCAAGAGGAGGAAGAGAGGGGGCGTACGGCTGAGGAGAAGAAGGTTTCAATGCCCTAGGTCAGCCCCCACGCCTCCTCTTAAATTCCAAGAGGGGCGCCGGCCCCACTTCTTTGCCGCACCAAGCAAGAAAAAGGAGGAGGGGCATGTGCCCCTCCTTCATGGTTAACCTAATCCTCCTCTAAGGAGGATTAGGAAGGTCACTCATGGTTAGGTCCTAATCTAATTAGGCTTGGACCAAGGGTGAACCAATTTGGGTTTAATCTGGGTAAGTCCTAATCCAATTAGAACTTAATGACTCAATTGAACCCTTCAATCCTAATCTAATTAGGATTCATCTTGATTCATTAGATTAATAATTAATTGGGACTTAAGAAGTTCTAATCCCATTAGGATTTATTTAATTTTAGTCCTAATCCAATTAGGACTCTAATTTGAATCCGAAGTCCTAATTAGGATTTATAGGAATCCTATTCTAAGTAGGAATTCAAAATAGATTCAAAATTCTAATCTAATTAGGATTGTGGGAATCCTACTTCAAGTAGGAATCCCAGTCCTACTCCAAGTAGGACTCTCAGTCCTAATCCAATTAGGATTCTAGGAATCCCACTCTAAGTAGGATTCGTGTTTTAAGTCCAATTAATCAATTCCCATTTCTTCTTCAACTTATTATCAATCGAATTGATTACTTGTGATTCATAATCACTTTTTCAACCATCGGATCGATCAATACTTCTAGTGTGTAGGATCCCATAGGTTCTATTCTGACTGGTAGTGAGATATATTGTGATCCCTATCTCAATATCATCGAAAACTCCTTTCAATGAGCTGGAACGATTCCAACTCAACTCAGTCTTATAAATCACATAGGATCTCTCCTTATCTATCAAGATCGATAGATTCCTTATAGGTACATACCCTACTCCTACAGTGAACCTACTGCAGCCAATCTACACTACATGGACCCATATGGCTAGAGACCATGTATATGTGCAGTCAAACTATAATAACCTCACTGTGAGTAGCCGAAGCATCGCAGGTCAAAGGACCAATCACACTACTGCAACATCAAGCAAGTCACTGATGAGTGGATAGACATCCAAGTGACTTCTTATTTTGGTCATGCTCAGTACCCTTGTTCTTAACAAGCACCTGCACTATTACTTCAGTATCGCCATACTGTGGACTCGAGTCTCGTCCATCCATAAGGAAAGCAATGTGTGCACTGATCGGATCGATTACCGTCCTCGTGATGATCCATTGATCAGGAGCATTCAGAAATTAATCACCAATGATGCATGACTCAAATTCTTAACTCTTAAGAATATGCATCATCATCTTATTAATTCTTGGACGATTCATAGACACAGAAACAATATGAATAAAAAGATGCCTTTTATTTATTCAATAATAAATAGTCAAGTACAAAATTATGTGAAAGAGTAGGTGCCCTATAAGCCAATCATTTGATGAGTTTCTCTTTGTAATCCTCCAAATCATGTACTTTGACACTCGATATATATCAATAAAGGCATTGTGTTTCATCATTTGCTGCTTATCTATTTTATTATTGGATGATGAACCCCATAAATTAGGACATTGGTTTTAGGGTTATGATGAGATCATACCAGTGAGACCTAAAATCCTAAAATTCTAATTTAGAATATTTTCAGTCAAATTGGCATATTGAGTCGGGGATCAATATTACCGAAAAGACTGGCACATCTTATGTATGCTCAATGTAGAGGGTGATTGATCTCACAATCACTTGTGTGAGACACTAATACAAAGATGTGGGTGCTCATTAGAGGAATGAGTTCACTGAAATGACCAGCCATGAGAAAATCTTATGGATTCTTACTTAATTATCAAAAGATGGTTCTCATAGTGGGAGTTGTGCAAGTGATCCTTAGACCTGAGATCACCATAGTACCTTGTGCACTTGAAGCTATATTTTGGTTTACCCTCATTCACGACATTGCATTGTGTACGGGGTATTCTGGATATGGTGGATTTTGTACGAAGGTTGTGAGTAGGTCAACAAGGAATCAGTCACTTCTAGTAAGAGAAGGTAACATCCTACTTACTCTAATCTTATGATGATTCAAGAAGCCTTTGATCAAAGCAAAATGAATATTAGAAAGAGTTTCTAATGTTTCATTGTTTGAATTATCATATAAAAGATTGAGAGAGACATGAATAAGTGATTGAGTTTGATATTGATCCATACTCATGCACTTATTCAGGATGTAGTATGACTGAGGGATTGAATTGCATGGTAACTTGCCACTGAAGGGTATGTTTGGATTTGTCCAATATATTCCTCATCTTCCAGGTAGACATGATACGTTGCTAGACGTCAATCATGTCTTGTGGGTTGATCGGATCAAAGAGTTTGATTAGATCAAAGCATCAGAAAGGTTCTGATTGCTAAGTCAGGTTTAGCACTAAATTGAACCTAAATTGGATTAGAGGTATTCTAATCAGGTTAGGTCAACTTGCACCTGCACCAACTGCTGGCTAAGATAAGGAACCCAATGGGTCACACACAAGGGAATTGATCAAGGGTCTAATTGGATTAGATCATGTTTGCAAGATGAACATGCTAGCACATGTTGCAAACCCTAGCTCCTGATTCAAATTAAATTCGAATCTGATTCTTAGGTTAGGTTGATCTAATATGATTAGATCATGACCTAATATGGGTTAGCCAAGAGTTGGAACCCATTTGGCTTTAATTAGACCTGATTTGATTAGGTTTAATGTTTTCTTTAAGTTGGTTGAACCTAATTGGATTGGGTTTGATAGGGCCTTCACTTCTGGACCATTAGATCACTCCCTGGATGAAGGATCTGGTCCACTGGTTGGCGCCTTCATCTGGACCATTGGATGGTTTCCTGGATGAAGGATCTGGTCCACTGGTTGGTGCCTTCATCTGGACCATTGGATGGATTTCTGGATGAAGGATCTGGACCATTGGTCAGCGCCCGAATCTGGACCACTGGATGGCTCTCTGGATGAAAGATCTGGACCGTTGCTCAGCGCCTGAATCTGGACCATCGGTGATGGCATCTTGCTTCTGGACCATTGAATGGCACCCTGGATGATGATGCCTTGATCTGGACCATTAGATGGTGCCTAGATCTGGACCATTGGCTTTGGTTCACTGCATTTGGGCCCTTGGATCATCAAGATTTAAGAGGGAGACATGAGAAAGAAGTTGATACACCCTTCTCCTTAGCACCCCATCATGATGGGATGCCTCTCTTGGCACATGCCTCATCATGATGAGGTGTGTGGATGGGATGCATCCCTATATGATGCATCCCTCCATCTCTTATAAATAAGGAGGTGCCTTGGGGTTCTAAAGATCATCCAAGAAAAAGCCTCTCCTTCTCTCTCTCTTATCCCTTCTTTCTTACAAGCCTCTCTCTTTTGTCCCAACCCAAGACAAGAAGGTCTTCTTTAGGACAAAAAGGCTAGTGAATGTTTTAGAGGTAGAAAGGAAGAAAGAAGTGAAGGAAAATCAGCCAATTAAATCCTTTGGAAGGATTGAACAATTAGAATCAAGTTTTGGTGGAGCTAGAGTCTTGAACCCATTCCTGTGTGGATCCACATCGGAGGGTGAACATTTGGGCACCTTAGGACATCTTCAGACATATTGGATATAGCGTGATAGGTATTCTTCTATACCAAGATTATATTTTCTACATTATTTGGTTATACTATTAAGGCGATCTTGGCTTATTAGGGTTTCATATAATGGGTTTTATAAAAAAAATTTATAATTTTGTATCTTCCGCTGCGCCCTAGGGCACTGAGAAACCCAACAGTGGTATCAGAGCCACCCTTAATCAGTTTAACCAAATGATAATACATGCTATTATCTTGATGCTATGAGATAGCTAGGTTGTTTGTATGCATGATTAGTTTATGCCATGAGATAGTGTTATATTCATGTTGTAACATAGTATAATTGCTAGTGCTAAATTATAGAATGTGCAATGAGACCAATATAGTAGTATGAAAACTTTGGGCTGATCCATTCTGGAACAATCGACTCAGTTGGTGTCTAGGAAGGAAGCCACAGGTGGTTACTTAATTAGGACTTCACTCTCTGAGTGAGGGGTGCCTCCCACCTGCTTTCCTGGCCAATTATTTGATTGTCCTTTATGGTTGAGCTTAATGTTAGTAAGATACTACTATTTGAAAGCCCTCACTAAATTTATAATTAAGTCGTAGTGTTAATTCTTTAAGCTGAGCCATTCTGAATCAATTGACTAAGTTGGCGTCTAGGAAAGAGGCTACAGGTGGTTATTTAATTAGGACCTTACTAAGTAAGGAGAGCCTCCCATCTGCTTACCTGGCCAACTATTTGATTGACCTCCATGGAAAAGCTAATTGTTGATATAACACTATAAAGGTCCTTCCTTCATGCTTAGATATTATTATGTCAATATCTACGCTAGCTTGTTGTGATTCCCACAAGGCTAGTATTAGGGATTGATATTGTAATATCTTGGGGCATATGATGCATATGACATATTTTAATATGTTGTCTTGTTGTGATTCCCACAAGGGCAGCATTATTCAAATATGACTGTATAAAAATAAAGGGTTTGACTTAACTAGACACAATAGTTTGTTGTGATTCCCACAAGACTATATGTGTGCTAGAGGACAGAATAAAGTTGGGAATTGCATGGGATGCAATTGAAAAGAGTTTCCTACCTTTGAACTTATAAGGGCTTGTTGTGATTCCCACAAGGTCTTTTATAAGGAATTTGGATCTCAACCCCACTAAGAAAATTAGTATTTTCTCGTTCATCATACTTGAGGGTTATGATATTCGATAAGAATAGTGGGAGTAACAATTAGATAAAAGTCCTTGTCTGATTGAATACATGTCATCATGATTGGTCTGCTTATATTAGTGTTCTTTGTAATTATAGATTAATTCTGCAAAAATGGCATCTTCACTCTCACTTAGAGGTATCTTAGATATAAGCAAATTGACTGGTCTCAACTATGTGGACTGGTTGAGAAATTTAAAGATTGTTCTCACACAAGAAAAACTTTCCTACATTCTTGAAACCCCTGACCTAGGGTCAGCAGGGGAAGATGCAACTGAGGAGGAATTGGCCACATATCATATGTGGAAAAATGACAGTTTGACTGTCAAATGTATCATGCTTGCTTCTATGAATAATGAATTGCAGAGGCAGCATGATAGCATGGATACTCACTCCATACACCTTAACTTGAAGGAGTTATGTGGTGAGCAGAGCAGAACTGCTAGATATGAGATATCTAAGCAGTTGTTCCGTGCTAGAATGATCGAGGGATCGTCTGTGCAAGACCACTGTTTAAAGGTTATAGACTTGATCACTCGATTGAGTCAACTTGGCTTTGCTATGGACAGTGAGCTCAGTCAGGATTTGATCCTACAATCGCTACCCGACTCATTCTCGCAGTTTGTTGTGAATTATCACATGAACAAACTGAATTCCTCCCTGCCTGAGCTTCTAAATATGCTGAAAACAGCAGAATCTCACATCAAGAAGGACAAGGGTCCGATCCTTCTTTTTGGTGAGAGCTCAAAGAAGAAAACGGGCAACAAGGGTTCAAAGAAAAAATTAAACCCTAAGAGTCGCATCAAAAAGAAGAAGGAAAAGAAAATCTCTGGACCCGGTACCTGTTTCCACTGCGGCAAGACGGGGCATTGGAAAAGGAACTGCAAGAGCTTTCTTGCAAGTGTGAAGCCTGATGCAAGTGTTGCATCAAAAGGTATGTTTTTATTACATGCCAATATGATATTAAGTTCTTCTGATTCTAATTCATGGGTATTGGATACCGGTTGTGGTTCTCACATATGCAAATCTTTGCATGGATTGCAGAAAATTAGAAGTCTGAAGAAAGGTGACTTCGAGCTATATGGCGCTGGAGGAGAATCCATTCAGGCTGAAGCTGTTGGCACCTACATACTAGAGCTACCCTCCGGGAAGTTCTTGAAGCTAGAAGACTGTTATTTTATGCCAAAAATTATTAGAAATGTAATTTCAATTCCTTTGTTGCTTAAGAAAGGATTCGAAATAAATGGAAAGAGCAATGGTTGCTCTATTTCTTTATCTAATGAGTATTATTGTCATGGCACTATGGAAAATGGTCTTTTAGTATTATGTCTTAATAATGTTATGTTTCATATTGGCAAAGATAATAAAAGAAAAAGAGAGAATATTAATAATACCCTCCTCTGGCATTACCAATTAGGTCATATTAGTGAGACAAGGTTACACAAGTTGTATAAAGATAAATTCTTTGACCTTTATGATTTTGAATCATTAGGAACTTGTGAATCTTGTCTTATGGGTAAAATGACCAAGTCTCCATTCTCGGGACATGGAGGAAGGGCAAGTGAGTTGTTAGAACTCGTACATACTGATGTGTGCGGTCCTATATCAACTCCAGCTAGAGGTGGATACTCTTACTTCATCACATTTACTGATGACTTATCAAGGTTCGGTTTTGTGTATCTAATGAAACATAAATCCAAAGCCTTTGATAAATTTAAAGAGTATCAAAGTATGGTCGAAAAACAAACTGGAAAGTGTATTAAAATCTTTCGATCTGATCGAGAAGGAAAATACCTTTCTAGTGAATTTTTAGACTATCTTAAATTAAAGGGTATACTCTCTGAATGGACACCTCCATATACGCCACAATTAAATGGTGTAGCTGAAAGGAGAAATCGTACCTTATTAGATATGGTACGGTCCATGATGTGCTTCACAAATCTTCCAATTTCCTTCTGGGGACATGCCCTAGAAACTACTGCATTAGTATTAAATAGAGTACCATCTAAATCTGTATCTAGCACTCCATATGAGATATGGAAAGGAAAAAACCTAATCTTAAGTATCTTAAGATATGGGGTTGTCATGCTTATGTCAAAAGAAATTTTGGACATAAGCTAAGTGCTAGATCGGACAAGTGTACATTTATAGGTTATCCTAAAGACAGTTTAGGATATATATTCTATGTTCCTACCGAACAAAAGGTATTTGTTGCTAAGCATGCCACTTTCTTGGAAAAAGAGTTTTTCTTAGAAAAGGGCAAGGATAGAAGAATTAAACTTGATGAAGTTCAAGACCTACAAGGTGAGACACATAATAATCCTCAACCAGATGTACCCATGGAAGAGGTACAGCCACTACACACTACTCCTCTTCAAAGGTCAGAAAGAGTGCGAAATGCACCTGAGAGGTATGGATTTATCATTGAGAATGATGAAGCCCACATCATTGATAACGATGACCCTCTGACCTATTCGGAAGCTGTCAAGAGTAAAGACTCTGACAGATGGCTGGACGCCATGAAATCCGAGATAGATTCTATGTATACAAACCAAGTGTGGACTTTGGTTGATGCACCTGAGGGAGTGATTCCAATAGGGTGCAAATGGGTATACAAGAAGAAGATAGGAGCTGATGGCCAAGTAGAAACCTACAAGGCCAGGCTAATGGCAAAAGGTTTTAGGCAAAAACAAGGTATTGATTATGATGAAACTTTTTCGCCAGTAGCTATGCTCAAATCTATTCGGATTATGCTTGCTATAGCTGCACACTATGATTATGAGATCTGATAGATGGATGTCAAAACCGCCTTTCTTAATGGTCACCTTGAGGAAGAGGTTTATATGACACAGCCAGAGGGATTTGTCTCAAGAGGGAGAGCAAATCAAGTATGTAGGCTTAAGAAATTCATTTATGGATTAAAGCAGGCATCTAGGAGTTGGAACATCCATTTTGACATGATAGTCAAAGAGTTTGGCTTCATTAAAAATATAGATGAACCTTGTGTGTACAAGAAGACTAGTGGGAGTGCTATTGTCTTCTTGATATTATATGTGGATGATATATTGGTTATTGGAAATGATGTTCCAATGATGCAATCGGTCAAGACTTGGCTATCAAAGAAATTTTCTATGAAAGACTTGGGTGAAGCATCCTATATACTTGGTGTAAGGATCTATAGAGATAGATCTAAAAGGATGCTAGGTTTGTCCCAGTCTAGGTACATTGATAATGTGCTGAAGAGGTTCAGCATGGATGGAAGTAAGAAGGGTTTCTTACCCATAGGACATGGCATACAACTCTCTAGGAAGATGTCTCCTAAGACATCCGAAGAGAGGAATAGAATGAGTTCTATTCCCTATGCTTCGGCAGTAGGGTTGATCATGTATGCTATGTTATGTACCAGGCCTGATGTAGCTTATGCCTTGGGTATGGTAAGTAGATTTCAGGCAGATCCCGGGGAGGATCATTGGAAAATTGTGAAAAGTATTCTCAAATACTTGAGAAGGACTAGAGATGTTTTTCTGATTTATGGAGGATCAGAATTGAAACTAGAAGGCTATTCAGATTCTAGCTTTCAATCTGATCCAGATGATAGCAAGTCAATCTCTGGATATATCTTCACTTTGAATGGTGGAGCTGTGAGTTGGAAAAGTTTCAAACAGCAAACTGTAGCTGACTCAACTACTGAGGCAGAATACATAGCTGTTAGTGAAGCTGCTAAGGAAGCAGTCTGGATGAAGAAGTTCATCACGGAGCTGGGTGTAGTTCTTGAGATTGCCGGACCAGTCCCAGTTTATTGCGATAACACTGGAGCTGTTGCACAGGCTAAGGAACCAAGGTCTCATCATAGATCCAAGCACATTTTGAGATGCTTCCACCTTGTTCGAGAGATAATCGAAAGACAAGACGTCAAGATTGAACGAGTAGACACAAAGAACAATATAGCAGACCCATTTACTAAAGCACTACCACAGCAGCAATTCAATCGTCACCTCGATTGTATGGGGTTAAAATATAAGGACGATTGGCTTTAGTGCAAGTGGGAGATTGAAAGAGTAGATGCCCTATAAGCCAATCATTTGATGGGTTTCTCTTTGTAATCCTCCAAATCATGTACTTTGATACTCGATATATATCAATAAAGGCATTGTGTTTCATCATTTGCTGCTTATCTATTTTATTATTGGATGATGAACCCCATAAATTAGGATATTGGTTTTAGGGTTATGATGAGATCATACCAGTGAGACCTAAAAACCTAAAATCCTAATTTAGAATATTTTTAGTCAAATTGGCATATTGAGTCGGGGATCAATATTACCGGAAAGACTGGCACATCTTATGTATGCTCAATGTAGAGGGTGATTGATCTCACAATCACTTGTGTGAGACACTAATACAAAGATGTGGGTGCTCATTAGAGGAATGAGTTCACTGAAATGACCAGCCATGAGAACATCTTATGGATTCTTACTTAATTATCAAAAGATGGTTCTCATAGTGGGAGTTGTGCAAGTGATCCTTAGACCTGAGATCACCATGGTACCTTGTGCACTTGAAGCTATGTTTTGGTTTACCCTCATTCACGACATTGCATTGTGTACGGGGTATTCTGGATATGGTGGATTTTGTACGAAGGTTGTGAGTAGGTCAACAAGGAATCAGTCACTTCTAGTAAGAGAAGGTAACATCCTACTTACTCTAATCTTATGATGATTCAAGAAGCCTTTGATCAAAGCAAAATGAATATTAGAAAGAGTTTCTAATGTTTCATTGTTTGAATTATCATATAAAAGATTGAGAGAGACATGAATAAGTGATTGAGTTTGATATTGATCCATACTCATGCACTTATTGAGGATGTAGTATGACTGAGGGATTGAATTGCATGGTAACTTGCCACTGAAGGGTATGTTTGGATTTGTCCAATACATTCCTCATCTTCCGGGTAGACATGATACGTTGCTAGACGTCAATCATGTCTTGTGGGTTGATCGGATTAAAGAGTTTGATTAGATCAAAGCATCAGAAAGGTTCTGATTGCTAAGTCAGGTTTAGCACTAAATTGAACCTAAATTGGATTAGAGGTATTCTAATTAGGTTAGGTCAACTTGCACCTGCACCTACTGCTGGCTAAGATAAGGAACCCAATGGGTCACACACAAGGGAATTGATCAAGGGTCTAATTGGATTAGATCATGTTTGCAAGATGAACATGCTAGCACGTGTTGCAAACCCTAGCTCCTGATTCAAATTAAATTCGAATCTGATTCTTAGGTTAGGTTGATCTAATATGATTAGATCATGACCTAATATGGGTTAGCCAAGAGTTGGAACCCATTTGGCTTTAATTAGACCTGATTTGATTAGGTTTAATGTTTTCTTTAAGTTGGTTAAACCCAATTGGATTGGGTTTGATAGGGCCTTCACTTCTGGACCATTGGATCACTCCCTGGATGAAGGATCTAGTCCACTGGTTGGCGCCTTCATCTGGACCATTGGATGGTTTCCTGGATGAAGGATCTGGTCCACTGGTTGGCGCCTTCATCTGGACCATTGGATGGATTTCTGGATGAAGGATCTGGACCATTGGTCAGCGCCTGAATCTGGACCACTGGATGGCTCTCTGGATGAAAGATCTGGACCGTTGCTCAGCGCCTGAATCTGGACCATCGGTGATGGCATCTTGCTTCTGGACCATTGGATGGCACCCTGGATGATGATGCCTTGATCTGGACCATTAGATGGTGCCTAGATCTGGACCATTGGCTTTGGTTCACTGCATTTGGGCCCTTGGATCATCAAGATTTAAGGGGGAGACATGAGAAAGAAGTTGATACACCCTTCTCCTTAGCACCCCCTCATGATGGGATGCCTCTCTTGGCACATGCCTCATCATGATGAGGTGTGTGGATGGGATGCATCCCTTTATGATGCATCCCTCCATCTCTTATAAATAAGGAGGTGCCTTGAGGTTCTAAAGATCATCCAAGAAAAAGCCTCTCCTTCTCTCTCTCTTATCCCTTCTTTCTTACAAGCCTCTCTCTTTTGTCCTAACCCAAGACAAGAGGGTCTTCTTTAGGACAAAAAGGCTAGTGAATGTTTTAGAGGTAGAAAGGAAGAAGGAAGTGAAGGAAAATCAGCCAATTAAATCCTTTGGAAGGATTGAACAATTAGAATCAAGTTTTGGTGGAGCTAGAGTCTTGAACCCATTCTTGTGTGGATCAACATCGGAGGGTGAACATTTGGGCACCTTAGGACATCTTCAGACATATTGGATATAGCGTGATAGGTATTCTTCTATACCAAGATTATATTTTCTACATTATTTGGTTATACTATTAAGGCGATCTTGGCTTATTAGGGTTTCATATAATGGATTTTATAAGAAAATTTTATAATCCCGTATCTTCCGCTGCGCCCTAGGGCACTAGGAAACCCAACATTATGTCCCTAGAATTAACAATGTGTCAGCCAGATTGGCTTCTAGGGCATACATCTAACAATCTCCCACTTGCACTAAAGCCAATTGGTCATATATTTTAGTCCCATCTTCTCAAGGTAGGCTTCAGTCTTTTGCTGACTCAGCTGCTTAGTGAATGGGTCTGCCATGTTGTCCGCGGAGTCTACTCTCTGCATCTCGACATACTTCTTCTCAACATAGTCGTGTATGAGGTGGAAGCGCCGCTCTATGTGCTTGGACTTCTGATGAGACCTTGGCTCCTTAGCAAGAGCTATGGCGCCATTATTATCGCAGTAGAGTGTTATGGCATCTGATGTCATCACGTCCAACTCTGCAATGAATTTCTTGAACCAGAAGCCTTCTTTAGCAGCTTCAGAGGCGACGATGTATTCAGCTTCCATAGTAGAATCAGCAATGATCGGTTGTTTAGAACTTTTCCAATTCACCGTACCACCATTGCACAAGAACACATATCCAGATGTTGACTTCTTATCATCGACATCAGTCATGAAGTCTGAATCTGTGTACCCTTCTACCTTTAACTCTGATGATCCTCCAAAGACCAAGAATAAATCTTTAGTTCTTCTCAAGTACTTAAGAATATTCTTCACAGCTGTCCAGTGTCTTCACATGGATTCGACTGATATCTGCTTGTGACACTCACAGTTAAGGCTATATCAGGTCGTGTACATAGCATGGCATACATGAGGCTCCCTATTGCCGATGCATAAGGGATCTTGCTCATGCGTTGAATCTCTTCAAATGTGTTGGGGCACATCTTCTTGGAGAGATGAATTCCATGCCTTAGGGGTAAGAGACCCCTTTTGGAGTTTCCCATGCTGAACCTTTTCAGCACTTCCTCTATGTACAACTTCTGTGATAGGCCAAGCATCCTTTTGGATCTATCTCTATAGACTTTTATTCCCAAAATATAGGATGCTTCCCCAAGATCTTTCATGGAGAACTCTTTTGACAACCAGACCTTGACCGAGGTTAGCATGGAAATATCATTCCCTATCAGGAGGATGTCATCCACGTACAGTACGAGAAATACGACAGCACTCCCACTAACCTTTTTAGAAGTATGCCCTAGAAGCCAATCTGGCTGACACATTATTAATTCTAGGACATAATTTGGTACTTGACTTTATTATTATTGATTAATAAATGGGCATTCTTTTCATTCATATTGTTTATGTGTCTATGAATCATCCAAGAGATTAATAAGATGATGATGCATATTCTCAAGAGTTGAGAATTTGAGCCATGTATCATTGGTGATTAATTTCTAAATGCTCCTGATCAATGGATCATCACGAGGACGGTGATCGATCCGATCAGTGCACAGATCACTTTCCTTCTGGATGGACGAGACTTGAGTCCACAGTGTAGGGACACTGAAGTGATAGTGCAGGTGCTTGTTAGAGAACAAGGGTACTGAGCGTGACCAAGACAAGAAGTCACTTGGATGTCTATCCATTCGTCAGTGACTTGCTTGATGTTGCAGTAGTATGACTGGTCCTTTGACCTGCGGTGCTTCAGCTACTCACAGTGAGGTTATTGTAGTTTGACTACACGTATACATGGTCTCTAGTCATATGGGTCCTTGTAGTGTAGATTGGCTGTAGTAAGTTCACTGTAGGAGTAGGGTATGCACTCACATGGAATCTATCGACCTTGATAGAAGAGGAGTGATCCTATGTGATTTGTTAGACTGAGTTCTAAGACCTTGGCCAGGGCAGTAATATAAAGTGGAGAAAGAGTTTTCCACTAACGAACTCGAGTCGAATAAATCTTGACATATGACAGACGAAGGGATTTGACGAGTTATCCATGACCTCCGTCCTGTAGGGATCCACGATAGTATGACTAGAGGTTCATCATTCTATTCTACTGGGTAGCCACTACATGCTGCTAGGTGTCACTGGTGGATGGTGGGACTCACAGAGATTATCTCGATGATCGATAAACCCTAATGAGTAGAGTTGGAATCGTTCCAATCCATTGAAAGGAGTTTTCAATGATATTGTGATAGAGATCATAATATATCTCACTACCAGTCAGAGTAGAACCTATGGGGTCACACACACTCGAAGTATTGACCGATTCGATGGTTGAATCGTGATTAGGAATCACAAGTAATCAATTAGATTGATATTCAGTTGAAGAAGGAACAAAGAGAATTAATTAATTGGACTTAAACACAAATCCTACTTCGAGTAGGATTCCTAGAGTCCTAATTGGATTAGGACTGGAAATTCTAGTTGGAGTAGGACTGGGATTCCTACTTGGAATAGGATTCCTACAATCCTAATTAGATTAGGAGTTTTGAATTAAAATTGGATTCCTACTTGGAGTAGGATTCCTAGAGTCCTAATCGGATTAGGACTTCGGATTCAAATTAAAGTCCTAATTGGATTAGGACTAAAATTAAATGTCCTAATTTGATTAGAATTTCTTAAGTCCTAATTAATTATTAATCTAATGAATCAACATGACTCCTAATTGGGCTAGGATTGAAGAGTTCAATTGAGTCATGGTTCACTCAAGTTCTAATTGGATTAGGACTAGTATAGATTGAACCCAATTGATTCATGATTTAGTTAAACCCTAATTGGATTAGGGCTAAACCACATTAGGGGCTCCCAATCCTCATTAGATGAGGATTAGGGCAACACAAGAAGGAGGGGCTCAAGCCCCTCCTCCTTTGCTTCATTGGTGCGGCAACACAAGAGGGGCCGGCGCCCCTCTTGGAAAAAAGTCTAGGGCTCCTAACTTGTAGGAGCCCTAGATGCTTTATAAGGAGGTGAAAGGGGGCTGACGCCCTAATGCATGTGATGCTCTCCTCCTTGCAGCCGTGGCCTCCCTCTCCCTTCTCCATCTTCAGCCGCAAGCAAAGGAAAGCAAGGGAAGATTGTTTGGTGGCCTCTTCCTCCTCCCTTCTCCCTTCCAATGCAAGGAAAAGAAAGAAGGCTGTAGGGGCTTTGATCTTCTTCCTCTCTTCATCCTTCTTCTTCCTCCTCTCAAGCACAATCAAGGGTTGATTGAAAGAGAGGAGATCAGCCATCAAAAGTTATCTCTGCAAGGGAGCTAGCACCCCGGGGAGATAGAAAGCTTGGATTGGTCCTCTGCTTCGTGTGGATACCCGTAGAGGCCGGGCACTTGAACGGCTTCAAGCGAACCTTCATCCTAAACCACGAACTTCAGTTTGCGGTGATCATCTACCCGCACAAGGTAAAGATCTGATCTTCTAAAGGTTTTAAAAGTTTTTAATCCTTATCTATCTACGAACGGTTTTTGAACAACGTTCATGCGATGAACGGTTGATCCCGCGCATGCCTCTTCCGCTGCGTCTGAATTTTTTTTTAAATTTCAGCGGCATGATCGGGGTTTCTAACAGTGGTATCAGAGCCTAGGCTTCGTAGATTAAGGTAAGGATTAATTATTAGTAGGCTTATTAGATCTGAAAATTGAAAGATTATGCATGCTGAAAATTTTCTGCATGCAGATTTTTTCTAGGGTGCTGATTTTTGCATGCTGATTTTTATATGATAAGATGATGATTCTAATTGCATTGTTAATGAGATTACAAAGTTTAGAATCATGATTAGCATGATTAGCAACCTATGTCCTGAGATAATCAGTTAGTTTTCAGATCTGAAAATTATAATTGCTGCATGTGGTGATGATCATAGGATTCAAACCCTTTTGGTATTAAATGTAAAGACCTGCGATGTGATCTGCAATGTCATGTAATTTTTCAGATGCTTGCATGCATCTTATTTGATGTTTTGAGAGGCCTGCGTGCCTCCTAAAAGAAGATGTAATTTATTATTATTTTTATTTTACATCTGGTTGTATTTCTGTGATGTGATGTACGCCAACGATCAAGTTGAAGACAAGGCATGAGATGAACAGGGGTCTAAGCGGTTGATGGCGATTGGATCAAGAGTTGGTCAAGGATCGAATCAAGGAGGCTTGGAACCAATTCAAGAGTTGAAGACCAATTGATCGATTGACGTGCATGTGCTTGTAATACGACCTAATTAGAATCCATGATCATCACCTATTTAAAGTTTAGCTTTATTTTGATGCTGCGATTATAACTGCCTGTGATGTGCCGTTTGCATGTGATGTAAATGAAAGCCGGGTAGATAGGTTTACATGTGATGTAACAAACCCAATTGAGACCTAAATTAAAACCTCCTCAATCAAGTCGAGAGTGAACCAACATGAGCAAGTCATATTAGACTAATTGATCTAATTGGTGTCTAGGAAAGCATGAAAGGTGGTTACTTAATTAGGACCTTACTCTCTGAGTAAGGGGAGCCTCCCACCTGCTTACCTGGCAAATTGTTCGATTACCTCTTATGAAGAGCTTAAGTTGCAAACACTAAGACTTGATTAACCAATATTAAGTCAATAGGTCTTCCACTGTAGTAGAGCTGCTAAGGCCTTTCTGATGTTGATTTGTCTCGGCTGGATACAGTGGTCAGGTTGCATCGGGGGGCTGGACCTCTCTATGGACATGAGATGTTGTAGGATAAAGGTGGGGTTGGGCACCAATAACTGTTAGGTAAGGACCCAATGACGACTTTATTTCTACGGTTATACGGTGGGTATGACTTAACTAAGAAATGGGACCAATAACTGTTAGGTGAGGTCTTCATGGCTTAGAGACCAAGTAGCACTGCAACATACTTGAGAAGCATTGTAGAAGAGTTGTACATTCATCAATTTATGTGTCACCAATAACTGTTAGGTGAGGTGGCATGTAAATCGGTGGGACCGCAGTACCCACTAGAAATCCTAGTCGTGTAGGATTTCCGTTTTTCTACCAGGGGAGTGTGAGAAATTCGAGAAAATAGTGGGAGGTACATTTGTTCTAAAAGATCCTAGAATAAATTAGAATCAAGTACAAAATTCTAACTAGAATCTTTACTCTCTGAGGATTATAATGTCAGCTTCTAGACTTTTAACTCATATCCTATAGAACAACCGTTTGACCAAACCCAATTATAAAGACTGGCTCCGCAAATTTCAAAATAGTTTTGAATTATGAGAAATTAGGGTATGTGCTAGACCATGGAATCCCCGTGTTACCAATCTATCCGATCACTGATCAGCGTAAGACGCATGCTAAGTGGACGAACAATGACAATAAAGTAAGGTGCTGCACAATGGCATCCATATCCAATGAATTACAATGCTAGCATGAGAACATGAGACTGCCAGGGACATATTAAATTACCTGCAAGAGTTGTATGGTGATCAGAGTCGCGCAGCATGTTTTGAAGTGTCCAAGAGGCTCTTTAAGACAAAGATGCGTGAGGGGCAGTCTGTCCACGATCATGGTTTGACTATGATAAAGGACTTGAAGAAGCTTGAGAAGCTCGGCATGACCATGCACAAGGAATTGCAAACGGATTTGATCCCACAATTCCTTCTAGCTTCATATGAACAGTTTATACTAAATTACCATATGAACAAGATTGTATGCACCAAAATAGAATTGTTAAATAAATTGGTAACTAACTTAGGGACCTTGAAGAAGTTCAAGGGGCATCGTTTTTGCTGTCAAGTTGGTTTCTACTTTCAAGAGAGAGTCTATTTGGAAGAAGAAGAAGCCTGCAAAGAAACAGAAGACTAAGAAAACACCAAGTAAGAGAGTTCCAAGAAAAAGGCCAATTGCAAGAAAAAGTGTTTCCATTGCATCATGGACGGCCATTGGAAGAGAAACTGTCCTACATACATGGAAAGCATAAAGAGCATGAA
This sequence comes from Phoenix dactylifera, assembly GCF_051530095.1. Lineage (NCBI taxonomy): Eukaryota > Viridiplantae > Streptophyta > Magnoliopsida > Arecales > Arecaceae > Phoenix > Phoenix dactylifera. Next base: position 29,802,801 of record NC_143193.1, on the reverse strand, counting down.
GGGTGACAGACCTTCAGAAGGTATGTCAGATATGCTCAGGATACTTAGGGACTGTTACCTATTGCTAGCAGAAATTTGGTTTCTGTATTTTATTTAGCATAGAAAGATTTTTATTTGAAAAAATAAATTGATTCAACATGGTTTTATGATTGACAGTCTCTATCACATACATATGGATGTATCTGTAAATATATCTGAGCAAACAGTGAATACCATAGGATCTAATAGATCCAAAAATGAGATAAATCTAAAGTATTTGTGGCACCTCAGGCTTGGCCATATAGGAGAAGACAGAATAAACAAATTGGAGAAACATGAGCTTTTGGGCTCATTGACTTCCGAGTCATATTTGATTTGTGAATTCTGCCTTCAAGGAAAGATGGCCAAATTATCCTTTGTAGGACACAGGGAGGTCCACTGAAATACTTACCCTAGTACACACTGATGTGTGTGGCCCATTCGATGTGCAGGCTAGGGGTTGTAATTTTTACTTTATTTTACCGATGATTACTCACGGTATGGATATGTGTATGAGACACAAATATGAAACTTTTGAAAGGTTCAAAAAGCTTAGATATGAAGTAGAAAAATAAGCACAAAACTCATTAAGGTTCTTCGATCAGATCGAGGAAGTGAATACCTTAATGGAGAGTTCCGTGATTATCTCAAGGAGAATGGTATAGTTTTATAATGGACTCCTCCTGGTACACCTCAGCTCAATGGAGTGTCAGAGAGGAGGAATCGGACTCTATTGATATGGTCCAGTCCATGATGAGCTTCATTGATTTACCCTTGTTTCTTTAGATAGATGCCCTATTTTCAGCTATTTACTTGTTGAATAGAGTTCCCTCTAAATCCGTTCCTACCACACCGTATGAGATATGGCATGGTAAGAAACCAAGTCTTGGTCATCTCAAGATTTGGGGATGTCCGGCCCACGTCAAAAGACTACAGGCGGACAAACTAGAGGCTAGGACCATAAGTGCTCGTTTTATAGGATATCCTAAAGAGTCATTAGGATACAGTTTTTACGTCTCAGAGGATCACAATGTGTTTGTGATGTTGGGAACCCGCCCATGCCGCTGATATTTCAAAACAAAAATCAGATGGCAGCGGAATCGGCATGCACGGGTTCGACGTTCATCGCATGAACGTTGTTTCTAGACCTTTCGTAATTAGGTAAGAATTAAAACTTTTAAAACTATTAGGAAGATCAAATCTTCACCTTGCGCGGGTAGATGATCACCGCAAATCTGAATTCGTGGTTTTGGAAGAGGGTTCGCTTGAAGCCGTTCAAACGTCCGGCCTCTACGGGTATCCACACGAAGCAGGATCCGATCCAAGCTCTCTATCTCACCGGGGTGCTAGCTCCCTTGCAAAGATAGCTTTTGATGGCTGATCTCCTCTCTTTCAATCAACCCTTGATTGTGCTTGAGAGGAGGAAGAAGAAGGATGAAGATGGGAAGAAGATCAAAAGTCCCTGCAACCTTCTTCTTTTTCCATGCGTTGGAGCCAAGGAAGAAGACCAAGAGGAGGGAGACGCCTCCTCTTCTTTTCCCTTTGCTGATGGCGGCTGAACCAAGGAGAGATGGAGAGGGGGTGGCCACGTGATGAAGAGGAGAAAGGTCCATCTAGGGCGCCGGCCCTAGTCCTCCTTTAATAAGGATGAAGGGCTCCTACAAGTTAGGAGCCCTTGACAACTTTCCAAGAGGGGGCGCCGGCCCCCTCTCTCTTCATGTCGCACCTAATCAAGTGGAGAGGGGCTGATGACCCTCTTACTTGGTTAGCCTAATCCTCTTCCAAAGAGGATTAGGTCCCTCTTTCATGGTTTAATCCTAATCTAATTAGGATTGGCCAAATTGGGTTCAATCTATGCTAGTCCTAATCCAATTAGGACTTGAATGAACCATGACTCAATTGAACTCTTCAATCCTAATCCAATTAGGAGTCATGTTGATTCATTAGATTATTAATTAATTTAGACTTAAGGAATCCTAATCCAATTAGGATTTGTTTAATTTTAGTCCTAATCCAATTAGGACTCTATTTGAATCCGAAGTCCTAATCTAATTAGGATTTCTAGGAATCCTACTCCAAGTAGGAATCCTATTTTAATTCAAAATTCCTAATCTCATTAGGATTGTAGGAATCCTATTCCAAGTAGGAATCCCAGTCCTACTCCAACTAGGATTTCCAGTCCTAATCCAATTAGGATTCTAGTAATCCTACCCGAAGTAGGACTCTTGTTTCAAGTCCAATTAATTAATTCTCTTGGTTCCTTCTTCAACTTCTTTATCAATCAAATTGATTACTTGTGATTCTTAATCACGATTTCAACCATCGGATCGGTCAATACTTCTAGTGTGTGTGACCCCATAGGTTCTATTCTGACTGGTAGTGAGATATATTGTGATCTCTATCTCAATATCATTGAAAACTCCTTTCAATGGGTTGGAACGATTCCAACTCAACTCATTAGGGTTTATCGATCATCGAGATAATCCCTGTGAGTCCCACCATCCACCAGTGACACCTAGCAGCATGTAGTGGCTACCCAGCAGAATGGAATGATGAACCTCTAGGTGCAGTTAACATGTGATACAGTCCTACTATCGTGGATCCCTACAGGACGGAGGTCATGGACAACTCGTCAAACCCCATCGTCTGTCATATGTCAAGATTTATTCGACTTGAGTTCGATAGTGGAAAACTCTTTTTCCACTTTATATTACTGCCCTGGCCAAGGTCTTAGAACTCAGTCTAACAAATCACATAGGATCACTCCTCTTCTATCAAGGTCGATAGATTCCTTATAGGTGCATACCCTACTCCTACAGTGAACTTACTGCAGCCAATCTACACTGCATGGACCCATATGGCTAGAGACCATGTATGTGTGCAGTCAAACTACAATAACCTCACTGTGAGTAGCCGAAGCACCGCAGGTCAAAGGACCAGTCACACTACTGCAACATCAAGCAAGTCACTGACGAGTGAATAGACATCCAAGTGACTTCTTGTCTTGGTCACGCTCAGTACCCTTGTTCTCTAACAAGCACCTGCACTATCACTTCAGTGTCCCTACACTGTGGACTCAAGTCTCGTCCATCCAGAAGGAAATTGATCTGTGCACTGATCGGATCGATCACCGTCCTCGGGATGATCCATTGATCAGGAGCATTTAGAAATTAATCACCAATGATACATGGCTCAAATTCTCAACTCTTGAGAATATGTATCATCATCTTATTAATTTCTTGGACGATTCATAGACACATAAACAATATGAATGAAAGGATGCCTTTTATTTATTCAATAATAAATAGTCAAGTACAAAATTATGTCCCTAGAATCAACAATATGTCAGCCAAATTGGCTTCTAGGGCATACATCTAACAATCTCCCACTTGCACTAAAGCCAATTGGTCATATATCCTAGGCCCATCTTCTCAAGGTGGGCTTCAGTCTTTTGCTGACTCAGCTGCTTAGTGAACGGGTCCGCCACGTTATCCGCGGAGTCTACTCTCTGCACCTCTACATCATAGTCGCGTATGAAATGGAAGCGCCGTTCTATGTGCTTGGACTTCTGATGAGACCATGGCTCCATAGCTAGTGCTATGGTGCCAATGTTATCGCATTAAAGTGTTATGACATCTAATGACATTACACCTAACTCTGCAATTAACTTTTAATCAGAAGGTTTCCACTGCACCCTTAGATACGGCTTAACATTCAGCTTCTAAGGTAGAATCTATAATGATCGGTTGTTTGGAACTCTTCCAATTTACTGAATCACAATTGCACATATTCTGATGTAGACTCTCTATCATCAATATGTGTGCATCCTTCTACCTTCAACTCTGATCTTCTTCCAAAGACTAAGAACATGTCCTTAGTTCTTCTCAAGTACTTAAGACTGTTCTTCACAGCTATCCAGTGCTTCTTACCTGGATCCGACTGATATCTGCTTGTGACACTCACAGCAAGAGCTATATCAGGTCGTGTACACAGCATGGCATACATGAGGCTTCCTATTGCCAATGCATAGGGAATCTTGCTCATGCGTTGAATCTCTTCAGATGTGTTGGGGCACATCTTCTTGGAGAGATGAATTCCATGCCTAAGGGGTAAGAGACCCCTCTTGGAGTTTTCCATGCTGAACCTCTTCAGCACCTCCTCTATGTACATCTTCTGTGACAGGCCAAGCATCCTTTTAGATCTATCTCTATAGACCTTTATTCCCAAAATATAGGATGCTTCCCCAAGGTCTTTCATGGAGAATTCTTTTGACAACCAGACCTTGACCGAGGTTAGCATGGGAATATCATTCCCAATCAGGAGAATGTCATCTACGTACAGTACGAGAAAAACGACAGCACTCCCACTAACCTTTTTGTAAACACACGGTTCCTCTTCGTTTTTGATAAAATCAAACGTTTTGATTGCATCATCGAAACGAGTGTTCCAACTCCGAGATGCTTGCTTTAGTCCATAGATGGACCTTTGCAGCTTGCAGACCTTGTGATCTCCATCACTGGAAGTGAAACCCAAAGGCTGTTCCATATAGATATCTTCATCAAGATATCCATTCAGGAAAGCAGTTTTCACATCCATCTGCCAAATTTCATAATCATGAAATGCTGCAATGGCAAGCAATGTTCGGATGGATTTTAGCATGGCAACAGGTGAAAAGGTCTCCTGATAGTCAATGCCTTCGCGCTAACTATACCCTTTCGCCACAAGCCTTGCCTTATAGGTCTCTACCTCTCCATCCGAACCTATCTTCCTTTTGTAGATCCATTTGCATCCAATAGGTACAATACCTTCTGGTGGATCTACTAAGGTCCAGACTTGGTTGGAATGCATGGAGTCTAACTCTGACTTCATAGCTTCCAGCCATTTCTCGGAATCGATATCAGATATCGCCTCGTTGTAGGTTTTGGGATCCTGTATGTGATCCCTATCTCCCACTAGGAACATTTCCTCAGTATCCTCTTCTAGTATACCTAAGTATCTATCGGGAGGATGGGAGACCCTACTAGATCTACGAGGTGGTTGAGGGACATCGTGTACTGGCTCTTTATGAATGGGTTCTATAGGATCCATGACTCGTTGCTTTTCAGAGACTTTCTCTTCAAGCTCAATTTTTCTCCCACTGCCTCTATCAAGGATAAACTGATTTTCCAAGAAGATGGCATGACGGCTCACAAATACATTGTGATCCTCTGAGACGTAAAAGTTGTATCCTAATGACTCTTTAGGATATCCTATAAAACGAGCACTTATGGTCCTAGCCTCTAGTTTGTCCGCCTGTAGTCTCTTGACATGGGCCGGACATCTCCAAATCTTGAGATGACCCAGACTTGGTTTCTTACCATGCCATATCTCATACGGTGTGGTAGGAACGGATTTAGAGGGAACTCTATTCAATAAATAAATCGCTGTGAGTAAGGCATCTCCCCAAAGGAACATAGGTAAATCAGTGAAGCTCATCATGGACCTGACCATATCCAATAGGGTCCGATTCCTCCTCTCTGACACCCCGTTGAGTTGAGGTGTACCCGGAGGTGTCCATTGTGAGACTATGCCGTTTTCTTTGAGATAGTCCCGGAATTCCCCACTAAGGTATTCTCCTCCTCGATCTGATCGAAGAGCCTTAAGAGGTTTTCCAGTTTGTTTTTCTACTTCATTCTTGAATTCTTTGAACTTTTCAAAAGATTCAGACTTGTGTCTCATAAGATACACATACCCATACCGTGAATAATCATCGGTAAAGGTAATGAAGTACGAATAACGTCCCCTGGCTAGCACATCGAATGGGCCACATACATCTGTATGTACTAGGGCAAGTAATTCAGTGGTCCTCTCCCCATGTCCTACAAAGGGCAGTCTTGCCATTTTTCCTTGAAGACAGGACTCGCAAACTGGATATGACTCGGAAGTCAATGAGCCGAGAAGCCCATCTTTATCCATTTTGTTCATCCTATCCTCTCCAATATGGCCAAGTCTGAGGTGCCACAAATATCTTTGGTTTATCTCATCTCTGGATCTTTTGGATCCTTTGGCACTCATATCTTGCTCAGTAACATTCACAGATACATCCATATGTAAATGATAGAGACTGTCGATCATGAAACCACGTGCGACTATTTTATTTCTTAAATAAATAGAACAGCAGTCTTTGTCAAATGTAAAAACATGACCTTTCTGTGCTAGACATGAAACAGAAATCAAATTTCTGCTAGCAACAGGTACATAATAGCAGTCTCTAAGTATTAAACTAAATCCAAACGGTAGTCGCAGATGGTAGGTGCCCACAGCCACAGCAGCAACTTTTGCCCCGTTGCCAACCCTAAGGGTTACCGCACCTTCCGCCAGCCTTCTACTTTCCTTTAGACCCTGCATAGTAGTGCACAAATGAGCACTAGAACCAGAATCTATAACCCAACTAGAAGTAGAAGAAACCATTAGATTAGTTTCAATTATGAGCAAGTCTATACCTTCTGAAGGTGTGTCACCTTTCTTGTTCTTCAGGCTCTCGAGGTATGAAGGACAGTTTCTCTTCCAGTGGCCTTCGACATTGCAGTGGAAATATTTTCCTTTGTCGTTAGCACTTTTCTTTTGAACTTCCTTCTTTGGCTTCTTGTCTTTCTTCTACTTCTTAGCAGGCTTCTTTTTCTTCCAAGTAGACTTTCTCTTGGAACCAGAAGTCAACTCAGCAGCAAGGACATTGCCCCTTGAACCTTTCAAGGCTCCCTCAGCAGTTACCAACATGTTGATTAGTTCAGTCTTAGTGCATTCAATCTTATTCATGTGGTAGTTTACTATAAACTGACCAAATGAATCAGGAAGTGACTGTAGGATCAAATCCACTTGTAATTCCTTGTGCATGTCCATACCGAGCTTCTCAAGCTCCTCTAGGTCCTTGATCATGGTCAGACCGTGATCATGGACAGACTGCCCTTCGCGCATCTTCGCTTTGAAAAGCCTCTTGGACACTTCAAAACGAGCTGTGCGACTCTGCTCACCATACAACTCTTGCAGGTGTGCCAGTATGTCCCTAGCAGTCTTTATATTTTCATGCTGGCATTGGAGTTCATTAGACATGGATGCCATCATATAGCATTTTACTCTAATGTCATCATCCAACCACTTTTTATGCATTTCACGCTGAACATCAGTAGGACGTGCTGGTAGTGTGGGGATATCTGAATCGAGTATGTAGCCTATCTTCTCACAGTCTAAAACTATTTTGAGATTTCTAAGCCAGTCTTTGTAATTGGTTCCGGTCAGTCGGTTGGTCTCAAGAATACGGGTCAAAGGGTTTGAAGCCGACATTGTATCTGCAGAGAGTAAGGATTCTAGTTAGACTTTTGTACTTGATCCTAATTTGTTCTAAGGTCTTTTAGAACAAATGTAACTCCCACTATTTTCTCGAATCCCTCACACTTCCCTGGTAGGGAAACGGAAATCCCACACGACTAGGGTTTCTAGTGGGTACTGCGGTCCCACCAATTTACATGCCACCTCACCTAACAGTTATTGGTGACACATAGATGGATGAGTGTACAACTCTTGTACAATGCTTCTCAAGCATGTTGCAGTGTAACTTGGTCTCTAAGCCATGAAGACCTCACCTAACAGTTATTGGTCCCATTTCTTAGTTAAGTCAGACCCACCGTATAACCGTAGGAATAAAGTCGTCATTGGGTCCTCACCTAACAGTTATTGGTGCCCAACCCCACCTTTACCCTACAACATCTCATGTCTATAGAGAGGTCCAGCCCCCTGATGCAACTTGACCACTGTGTCCAGCCGAGACAAATCAACATCAGAAAGGCCTTAGCAGCTCTACTACAGTGGAAGACCTATTGACTTAATATTGGTTAATCAGGTCTTAGTGTTTGCAACTTGAGCCCTTCATAAGAGGTAATCGAACAATTGGCCAGGTAAGCAGGTGGGAGGCTCCCCTTACTCAGAGAGTAAGGTCCTAATTAAGTAACCACCTTTCATGCTTTTCTAGACACCAATTAGATCAATTAATCTAATATGACTTGCTCATGTCGGTTCACTCTCGACTTGATTGAGGAGGTTTTGATTTAGGTCTCAATTGGGTTTGCTACATCACATGTAAACCTATCTACCCGACTCGCATTTACATCACATGCAAACGGCACATCACAGGCAGTTATAATCGCAGCATCAAATTAAAGCTAAACTTTAACTAGGTGATGATCATGGATTCTAATTAGGTCGTATTACAAGCACATGCACATCAATCGATCAAGTGGTCTTCAACTCTTGAATTGGTTCTAAGCCTCCTTGATTCGATCCTTGATCAACTCTTGATCCCATCGCCATCAACCGCTTAGATCGCCTTTCATCTCATGCCTTTGCTTCAACTTGATCGTTGATGTACATCACATCACAGAAATACAACCAGATGTAAAATAAAAATAAAAATAAATTACATCTTCTTTTAGGAGGCACGCAGGCCTCTCAAAATATCAAATAAGATGCATGCAAGCATCTAAAAAATTACATGACATCGCAGATCACATCGCAGGTCATTACATTTGATACCAAAAGGGTTTGAATCCTATGATCATCACCGTATGCAACAATTATAATTTTCAGATCTGAAAACTAACTGATTGTATCATGACATAGGTCGCTGATCATGCTAATCATGATTCTAAACTTTGTAATCCCATTAACAATGCATTTAGAATCATCTTTTTACCACATAAAAATCAGCATGCAAAAATCAGCACCTCTGAAAAATCTGCATGCAGAATTTTTCAGCATGCATGATCATTCAATTTTCAGATCTAATAAGCCTTTAGATATTTAATTCTTACCTTAATCTACGAAGCCTAGGCTCTGATACCACTGTTGGGAACCCGCCCATGCCGCTGATATTTCAAAACAAAAATCAGATGGCAGCGGAATCGGCATGCACGGGTTCGACGTTCATCGCATGAACGTTGTTTCTAGACCTTTCGTAATTAGGTAAGAATTAAAACTTTTAAAACTATTAGGAAGATCAAATCTTCACCTTGCGCGGGTAGATGATCACCGCAAATCTGAATTCGTGGTTTTGGAAGAGGGTTCGCTTGAAGCCGTTCAAACGTCCGGCCTCTACGGGTATCCACACGAAGCAGGATCCGATCCAAGCTCTCTATCTCACCGGGGTGCTAGCTCCCTTGCAGAGATAGCTTTTGATGGCTGATCTCCTCTCTTTCAATCAACCCTTGATTGTGCTTGAGAGGAGGAAGAAGAAGGATGAAGATGGGAAGAAGATCAAAAGTCCCTGCAGCCTTCTTCTTTTTCCATGCGTTGGAGCCAAGGAAGAAGACCAAGAGGAGGGAGACGCCTCCTCTTCTTTTCCCTTTGCTGATGGCGGCTGAACCAAGGAGAGATGGAGAGGGGGTGGCCACGTGATGAAGAGGAGAAAGGTCCATCTAGGGCGCCGGCCCTAGTCCTCCTTTAATAAGGATGAAGGGCTCCTACAAGTTAGGAGCCCTTGACAACTTTCCAAGAGGGGGCGCCGGCCCCCTCTCTCTTCATGTCGCACCTAATCAAGTGGAGAGGGGCTGATGACCCTCTTACTTGGTTAGCCTAATCCTCTTCCAAAGAGGATTAGGTCCCTCTTTCATGGTTTAATCCTAATCTAATTAGGATTGGCCAAATTGGGTTCAATCTATGCTAGTCCTAATCCAATTAGGACTTGAATGAACCATGACTCAATTGAACTCTTCAATCCTAATCCAATTAGGAGTCATGTTGATTCATTAGATTATTAATTAATTTAGACTTAAGGAATCCTAATCCAATTAGGATTTGTTTAATTTTAGTCCTAATCCAATTAGGACTCTATTTGAATCCGAAGTCCTAATCTAATTAGGATTTCTAGGAATCCTACTCCAAGTAGGAATCCTATTTTAATTCAAAATTCCTAATCTCATTAGGATTGTAGGAATCCTATTCCAAGTAGGAATCCCAGTCCTACTCCAACTAGGATTTCCAGTCCTAATCCAATTAGGATTCTAGTAATCCTACCCGAAGTAGGACTCTTGTTTCAAGTCCAATTAATTAATTCTCTTGGTTCCTTCTTCAACTTCTTTATCAATCAAATTGATTACTTGTGATTCTTAATCACGATTTCAACCATCGGATCGGTCAATACTTCTAGTGTGTGTGACCCCATAGGTTCTATTCTGACTGGTAGTGAGCTATATTGTGATCTCTATCTCAATATCATTGAAAACTCCTTTCAATGGGTTGGAACGATTCCAACTCAACTCATTAGGGTTTATCGATCATCGAGATAATCCCTGTGAGTCCCACCATCCACCAGTGACACCTAGCAGCATGTAGTGGCTACCCAGCAGAATGGAATGATGAACCTCTAGGTGCAGTTAACATGTGATACAGTCCTACTATCGTGGATCCCTACAGGACGGAGGTCATGGACAACTCGTCAAACCCCATCGTCTGTCATATGTCAAGATTTATTCGACTTGAGTTCGATAGTGGAAAACTCTTTTTCCACTTTATATTACTGCCCTGGCCAAGGTCTTAGAACTCAGTCTAACAAATCACATAGGATCACTCCTCTTCTATCAAGGTCGATAGATTCCTTATAGGTGCATACCCTACTCCTACAGTGAACTTACTGCAGCCAATCTACACTGCATGGACCCATATGGCTAGAGACCATGTATGTGTGCAGTCAAACTACAATAACCTCACTGTGAGTAGCCGAAGCACCGCAGGTCAAAGGACCAGTCACACTACTGCAACATCAAGCAAGTCACTGACGAGTGGATAGACATCCAAGTGACTTCTTGTCTTGGTCACGCTCAGTACCCTTGTTCTCTAACAAGCACCTGCACTATCACTTCAGTGTCCCTACACTGTGGACTCAAGTCTCGTCCATCCAGAAGGAAAGTGATCTGTGCACTGATCGGATCGATCACCGTCCTCGGGATGATCCATTGATCAGGAGCATTTAGAAATTAATCACCAATGATACATGGCTCAAATTCTTAACTCTTGAGAATATGTATCATCATCTTATTAATTTCTTGGACGATTCATAGACACATAAACAATATGAATGAAAGGATGCCTTTTATTTATTCAATAATAAATAGTCAAGTACAAAATTATGTCCCTAGAATCAACAATGTGTCAGCCAAATTGGCTTCTAGGGCATACATCTAACATGTGAGCCGTCATGCCATCTTCTTGGAAAACCAGTTTATCCTTGATAGAGGCAGTGGGAGGAAAATTGAGCTTGAAGAGAAAGTCTCTGAAAAGCAACGAGTCATGGATCCTATCGAACCCATTCATACAGAGCCAGTACACGATGTCCCTCGACCACCTCATAGATCAAGTAGGGTCTCCCATTCTCCCGATAGATACTTAGGTATACTAGAAGAGGATACCGAGGAAATGTTCCTAGTGGAAGATAGGAATCACACGCAGGATCCCAAAACCTATGACGAGGCGATATCTGATATCGATTCCGAGAAATGGTTGGAAGCTATGAAGTCAGAGTTAGACTCCATGCATTCCAACCAAGTCTGGACCTTAATAGATCCGCCAGAAGGTATTATACCTATTGGATGAAAATGGATCTACAAAAGGAAGACAGGTTCGGATGGAGAGGTAGAGACCTATAAGGCAAAGCTTGTGGCGAAAGGGTATAGTCAGCGCGAGGGCATTGACTATCAGGAGACCTTTTCACCTGTAGCCATGCTGAAATCCATCCGAACATTACTTGCCATTGTAGCATTTCATGATTATAAAATCTAGCAGATGGATGTGAAAACAGCTTTCCTGAATGGATATCTTGATGAAGACATCTATATGGAACAGCCTTTGAGTTTCACTTCCAGTGATGGAGATCACAAGGTCTGCAAGCTGCAAAGGTCCATCTATGGACTAAAGCAAGCATCTCGGAGTTGGAACACTCGTTTCAATGACGCAATCAAAACATTTGATTTCATCAAAAATGAAGAGGAACCGTGTGTTTACAAAAGGGTTAGTGGGAGTGCTGTTGTATTTCTCGTACTGTACGTAGACGACGTCCTCCTGATAGGGAATGATATTCCCATGCTAACCTCGGTCAAGGTCAGGTTGTCAAAAAGGTTCTCCATGAAAGACCTTGGGGAAGCATCCTATAATTTAGGAATAAAGGTCTATAGAGATAGATCTAAAAGGATGCTTGGCCTATCACAGAAGATGTACATAGAGAAAGTGCTGAAAAGGTTCAGCATGGAAAACTCTAAAAGGGGTCTCTTACCCCTAAGGCATGGAATTAATCTCTCCAAGAAGATGTGACCCAACACATCTGAAGAGATTCAACGCATGAGCAAGATCCCCTATGCATCAGCAATAGGGAGCCTCATGTATGCCATGCTATGTACATGACTTGATATAGTACATGCTGTGAATGTCACGAGCATATGTCAATCAGATCCAGGCAAAAAGCACTGGATAGCTGTGAAGAACAGTCTTAAGTACTTGAGAAGAACTAAGGACTTGTTCTTGGTCTTTGGGAGAAGATCAGAGTTGAAGGTAGAAGGATGCACACATATTGATGATAGAAAGTCTACATCAGAATATGTGCAATGGTGGTTCAGTAAATTGGAAGAGTTCCAAACAACCGATCATTATAGATTCTACCTTAGAAGTTGAATGTTAAGCCGTCTCTAAGGGTGCAGTGGAAATCTTTTGGTTTAAAAAGTTCATTGCAGAGTTAGGTGTAATGACATCAGATAACATAACACTCTACTGCGATAACAAAGGCACCATAGCACTAGCTAAGGAGCCAAAGGTCTCACCAGAAATCGAAGCACATAGAGCGGCAGTTTAACCTAATAAGCGACTACCTCGAAAGAAAATAAGTAGAGGATCAGAGAGTAGACTCCACAGAAAATGTGGCGGACCCATTCACTAAGCAGCTAAGTCGGCAGAAAACTAAAGTGCATCTTGAGAAGATGGTGTTGGGGTATGTGGAGACCTTTGGTGATGAAGAGAATTGAAGAAAAATCAATTCTGCATAGTTTTCTGTCTGGCGGACTGTCGGAGTCGACTCGAGCTTCAGTCGAGTCGACTCGGGAACAGTCGAGTCGACTCGAGGTCTGTCGAGTCGACCCGAGAGGAGAAAGCCGCAAAAACCATGTTTCTGTCTGGACTGTCAGAGTCGACTCGAACTACAGTCGAGTCGACTCGGAGCATCGTCGAGTCGACTCGAGATACAGTGGAGTCGACTCGAGATCGTGCCAGTTAAACTGGAAGTTGTTCAGACGTGCCAGAGTCGACTCGGACTTCAGCCGAGTCGACTCGGGCTCGCGAAAAATCGTACGGACGATTTTCTTTTGGTGTTTTTGGTGGCGTTTCGACGGCTATGATCATCTGAAGGTCTTGAGACTATATATAGGACTCATGAGAGCCCTAGGGTAAGGTAATTGGCCGTATATTTGAGAGAGACTCTTGTTTGTGAGGCTAGGGTTCTAGAGAAGAAGAGGATTGGGATCCTACTTCTTGTGCAAAGGGAATTCTGTGTGAATCTCTTGTAGATCGATCGCTTGTGATCGTTCGGGTGTGTGCTATCTCTGTAATCAGTTCATCCTTATTGAGATTTGGAGCGGTGGAGGACGTAGGCTATTTGTAGCCGAACCTCGTTACATTTTTGTGTTTGCTTTGCTATTTTCTTCCTTCTTCTTCCTTTGATCTTTGATAATCCGTTGCGGTGCTCAAGTGTTTTACCCTACTGATACCACGGGGTAATCTTTTGCCCTTCGTAGGCGGAGCGAAGAGGTGATCCTTGAGTCCGGAGTCGAGGGAGCAAGAGAGTGCTTATCCGTTTGTATCTCTCTTGCTTGTCCGACGTCGGTGGCGGCGCTGGTGTGAGTGGGTTCCGGTGCGGGGCGCCGACAACAATTGGTATCAGAGCTATTGGTTATTCTACAATGGCGGATGAAGGGAAGTTGCGAATTGAGAAGTTCAATGGCACGAACTTCGGGTTTTGGAAGATGCAAATAGAAGATTACCTTTACCAGAAGGATCTCTATTTACCTCTTGGAGGTAGAGCAAAGAAACCAGAGAAGATGTCCGATGAAGACTGGGAGGTCCTCGATCGGAAGACGCTCGGCACCATCAGATTGTCACTTGCATCCCAAGTGGCATTCAACATCAAAAACGAGAAGACGACGATGGAGTTGATGGCAACATTGTCGCGGATGTACGAGAAACCCTCAGCATCAAATAAGGTATTTCTCATGAAGAGGTTGTTTAATCTTCGTATGAAAAATGGCGGCAGCGTAGCAGAATACCTCAACGAGTTCAATGGACTCACGGCCCAGTTGGAGTCAGTGGAGATTAGTTTTGACGATGAGATTCGGGCATTGCTAATCCTCTCCGGATTGCCTGATAGCTGGGAGGGCCTGGTGATGGCGGTGAGCAACTCTTCGGCAACGGAGAAGTTGATTTTTGATGACGTTGTGGGAGTGCTTCTGAGTGAAGAAGCAAGAAGGAAATCTTCTGGAGCTACGGAGTCGTCTGGAAGTGCACTAAACACCTCTGACCGGGGAAGACAAAAGAAGGACGGTCGATTTCGAAGCGACTCGAAGTCGAGATCCAGCAGGTCTCGAGCACCTCAGAACAAGGGAGCGAAGTGCTGGAACTGCGGGAAGACGGGGCACTTTAGGAGGGATTGCAAATCTCCTAAAGGGAAGCAAGGCGACCACACCGAAGGAGTCAGCAAGGATCTGGCAAATCTTGCTGAAGACGGTGATATGGATGCCCTCGTTCTATCTTTGTCTACCTGTGACGAGTCTTGGGTGATAGACTCGGGCGCGTCTTTCCATGCTACATCCCAATGGAAGCTTCTTGGAGGATATGAGAAGGGAGACTTTGGCAAAGTCTACCTAGGGGATGGAGAGCCTTGCACCATACAAGGAAGGGGAAGCGCGGAAGTGAAGTTGGTTTCTGGATCTTCACTTGAGCTTGAGGACGTACGGCACGTACCTCAACTGCAGAGGAATCTGATTTCTGTTGGACAGTTGGCGAGCCAGGGGTACAAGGCTACTTTCACAGCTGATCAGTGGAAGATATCCAGAGGTTCGTTGACGGTGGCTAGTGGCAAGAAGGTTGGGACACTTTATGTCACCAACGGCACGGAGAACTCTATTGGAGTTGTTGCAGCAGATGTGGACACCAAGTTATGGCATTGTAGACTTGGGCACATGAGTTATCAGGGACTGGAGGTGATGCACCAGTTGGGAAAGCTGCAGGGTCTCAGGAGTGTTGAGATGGACTTCTGTGAGGATTGTGTTCTCGGAAAGCAGAAGCGTGTTTCATTCAACAAAGAAGGTAAACCTCGGAAGCAAGAAAAGCTAGATCTCGTGCACACGGACGTGTGGGGGCCTGCACCAGTTTCTTCCATTGGTGGATCTCAGTACTATGTTACTTTTATTGATGATGCTACCAGGAAGCTTTGGGTGTTCTTCTTGAAGCACAAGTCAGAGGTATTTGGGGTCTTCAGGAGATGGCAGGCGATGGTAGAACTCGAGACAGGAAAGAGGTTGAAATGCCTGAGATCGGACAACGGTGGTGAGTATTGTAGCAGGGAGTTTGAGGACTACTGTGCAGATGCTGGGATCGTCAGGCAAAGGACAGTTCCAGGAACACCACAACAAAATGGAGTTGCTGAAAGGATGAACAGAACAATTAATGAGCGTGCCAGGAGTATGAGGATACATGCTGGATTGCCACAGCAGTTTTGGGCGGAAGCAGTTAACACTGCTGCCTACTTGATCAACAGAGGGCCATCAAAGAAACTTGAATTTGGGATTCCTGAGGAAGCATGGACAGCGAAGAAGATTGATTTGGCGCACTTACGAGTATTCGGTTGTACCAGTTATGTCCATGTTGATTCCAGTCAAAGAAGCAAACTAGACGCCAAATCAAAGAAGTGTATTTTCGTTGGATACGGAGGTCAACAGTTTGGGTACCGGCTTTGGGATCCCGAACACAAGAAGATCATTCGTAGTAATGATGTGGTATTCAATGAGAAAATGCAGCAGAGCACTGAATCAGAAACAAAACCTGTTGAGCCGTGTTTTGTGGATCCTGAAGAGGAGTCTACAAATTCTGGTCAGAAGACTCAGTCAGAGCAAGAACCTGAAGCATTGGCACCCCCTCCACAACTAAGAAGGTCCACTCGTAGTACTCATGGGAAGCCTCCTCAAAGGTATGATGGGACTCTTAGTTATTTGCTGCTCACAGATAATGGCGAACCTGAATGCTTCACGGAGGCATTGGAGGTTGATACCAAGAAGGAGTGGGAGTTGGCCATGGATGATGAGATGAAGTCATTG
The DNA here is from genome assembly GCF_051530095.1 of Phoenix dactylifera. Classification (NCBI taxonomy): domain Eukaryota; kingdom Viridiplantae; phylum Streptophyta; class Magnoliopsida; order Arecales; family Arecaceae; genus Phoenix; species Phoenix dactylifera. Next base: position 29,786,407 of record NC_143193.1, on the reverse strand, counting down.
GAGCAGAATCAAACGTGGGATTTGGTGGATCTGCCCAAGGGGAAGAAAGCACTGTCAAACAAATGGGTTTACAGGCTGAAGGAAGAGCAAGGCGGGAAGAAGCGATACAAGGCCAGGCTGGTTGTAAAAGGATTTCAGCAGAGAGCAGGTATCGACTTCACAGAGATCTTTTCTCCTGTAGTCAAGATGAGTACTATTCGAGCGGTGCTGAGCATGGTGGCAGTAGAGGATCTTCACTTAGAGCAGCTTGATGTGAAGACGGCCTTTCTCCACGGAGATCTCGATGAGGAGATATATATGCAGCAGCCGGAGGGATACATTGCAGCTGGCACGGGTGACTTAGTCTGCAAACTAAAGAAAAGCCTCTATGGTTTGAAACAGGCACCCAGACAATGGTATCTCAAGTTCGATAGTTACATGCTTGAGATAGGATACAGGAGATGTCAGGAGGATCACTGTTGCTACTTCCGGGACTTCGGTACATCTTACATTATCTTGCTATTGTATGTTGATGACATGTTAGTTGCAGGAGCTAGCATGCATGAGATTGCAAAATTGAAGCTGAAGCTGTCAAGAAAATTTGCAATGAAGGATCTAGGAGCAGCAAAACAGATCCTTGGGATGCGGATCAGTAGAGATAGGTCTAAACATATCCTCAGACTATCTCAGGCGGAGTACATCAGCCGAGTACTCAGGAGATTCTGCATGGAGGGTGCCAAACCTGTTGGCACACCGCTGGGTGCCCATTTTAAGCTCTCAAAAGGGCAAAGTCCGAAGACGCGGGTGGAGGAGCTCAATATGTCAAAAATCCCGTATGCATCGGCAGTGGGGAGCTTGATGTACGCTATGGTGTGTACGAGACCAGACATTGCTCAAGCAGTGGGAGTTGTGAGTCGCTTCATGAGCTGCCCAGGCTTGGAGCATTGGCGCGCAGTCAAATGGATACTGAGGTATCTGAAAGGCACTGAGCACATGTCATTGTGCTATGGAGGTTCTGAGATCCGGTTACAGGGCTATGTGGACTCAGACATGGCAGGGGACTTGGACGGCAGGAGAAGCACGACAGGGTACTTGTTCACCTTGGGCAGTGGAGCCGTCAGTTGGATTTCCAGGTTGCAACCAGTTGTTGCATTGTCGACTACGGAGGCGGAGTATGTGGCAGCCACAGAGGCGTGCAAGGAACTAATATGGCTTCAAGTCTTGATGAAGGAGCTTGGAAAGGAACAGAAGGATTGCATGTTATATTCAGATAGTCAAAGTGCAATTCATCTGGCAAAGAATTCAGCTTTCCATTCAAGGACGAAGCATATTGACATACGGTACCACTTCGTGAGGTCATTGCTCGAGCAGGGACTCGTCAAGTTGGAGAAGATTCATACAAGTCAGAATCCTGCAGATATGTTGACGAAGGTCGTCACGGTGGAGAAGCTGAGGAGTTGTTCAGCTTCTGCTGGTCTTCATGCTTGAAGACGTTGAGGAGGCATCGTACCTATTTCACTAGGATGATTTAGTTTCAGTGGGAGCACAGAGGAGAGCCAAGTAACAAGAGGATATACCCAAGGTCTCCAAGTGGGAGATTGTTGGGGTATGTGGAGACCTTTGGTGATGAAGAGAATTGAAGGAAAATCAATTCTGCATAGTTTTCTGTCTGGCGGACTGTCGGAGTCGACTCGAGCTTCAGTCGAGTCGACTCGGGAACAGTCGAGTCGACTCGAGGTCTGTCGAGTCGACCCGAGAGGAGAAAGCCGCAAAAACCATGTTTCTGTCTGGACTGTCAGAGTCGACTCGAACTACAGTCGAGTCGACTCGGAGCATCGTCGAGTCGACTCGAGATACAGTGGAGTCGACTTGAGATCGTGCCAGTTAAACTGGAAGTTGTTCAGACGTGCCAGAGTCGACTCGGACTTCAGCCGAGTCGACTCGGGCTCGCGAAAAATCGTACGGACGATTTTCTTTTGGTGTTTTTGGTGGCGTTTCGACGGCTATGATCATCTGAAGGTCTTGAGACTATATATAGGACTCATGAGAGCCCTAGGGTAAGGTAATTGGCCGTATATTTGAGAGAGACTCTTGTTTGTGAGGCTAGGGTTCTAGAGAAGAAGAGGATTGGGATCCTACTTCTTGTGCAAAGGGAATTCTGTGTGAATCTCTAGTAGATCGATCGCTTGTGATCGTTCGGGTGTGTGCTATCTCTGTAATCAGTTCATCCTTATTGAGATTTGGAGCGGTGGAGGACGTAGGCTATTTGTAGCCGAACCTCGTTACATTTTTGTGTTTGCTTTGCTATTTTCTTCCTTCTTCTTCTTTTGATCTTTGATAATCCGTTGCGGTGCTCAAGTGTTTTACCCTACTGATACCACGGGGTAATCTTTTGCCCTTCGTAGGCGGAGCGAAGAGGTGATCCTTGAGTCCGGAGTCGAGGGAGCAAGAGAGTGCTTATCCGTTTGTATCTCTCTTGCTTGTCCGACGTCGGTGGCGGCGCTGGTGTGAGTGGGTTCCGGTGCGGGGCGCCGACAACAGATGGGGCTTAGGTTTATGGCTGATTGGCTCTAGTGCAAGTGGGAGATTGTTAGAAGTATGCCCTAGAAGCCAATCTGGCCGACACATTATTAATTCTAGGACATAATTTGGTACTTGACTTTATTATTATTGATTAATAAATGGGCATTCTTTTCATTCATATTGTTTATGTGTCTATGAATCGTCCAAAAAATTAATAAGATGATGATGCATATTCTCAAGAGTTGAGAATTTGAGCCATGTATCATTGGTGATTAATTTCTAAATGCTCCTGATCAATGGATCATCACGAGGACGGTGATCGATCCGATCAGTGCACAGATCACTTTCCTTCTGGATGGACGAGACTTGAGTCCACAGTGTAGGGACACTGAAGTGATAGTGCAGGTGCTTGTTAGAGAACAAGGGTACTGAGCGTGACCAAGACAAGAAGTCACTTGGATGTCTATCCATTCGTCAGTGACTTGCTTGATGTTGCAGTAGTATGACTGGTCCTTTGACCTGCGGTGCTTCAGCTACTCACAGTGAGGTTATTGTAGTTTGACTACACGTATACGTGGTCTCTAGTCATATGGGTCCTTGTAGTGTAGATTGGCTGCAGTAAGCTCACTGTAGGAGTAGGGTATGCACTCACATGGAATCTATCGACCTTGATAGAAGAGGAGTGATCCTATGTGATTTGTTAGACTGAGTTCTAAGACCTTGGCCAGGGCAGTAATATAAAGTGAAGAAAGAGTTTTCCACTAACGAACTCGAGTCGAATAAATCTTGACATATGACAGACGAAGGGGTTTGACGAGTTATCCATGACCTCCGTCCTGTAGGGATCCACGATAGTAGGACTGTATCACATGATAACTGCACCTAGAGGTTCATCATTCTATTCTACTGGGTAGCCACTACATGCTGCTAGGTGTCACTGGTGGATGGTGGGACTCACAGGGATTATCTCGATGATCGATAAACCCTAATGAGTAGAGTTGGAATCGTTCCAATCCATTGAAAGGAGTTTTCAATGATATTGTGATAGAGATCATAATATATCTCACTACCAGTCAGAGTAGAACCTATGGGGTCACACACACTAGAAGTATTGACCGATTCGATGGTTGAATCGTGATTAGGAATCACAAGTAATCAATTAGATTGATATTCAGTTGAAGAAGGAACAAAGAGAATTAATTAATTGGACTTAAACACAAATCCTACTTCGAGTAGGATTCCTAGAGTCCTAATTGGATTAGGACTGGGAATCCTAGTTGGAGTAGGACTGGGATTCCTACTTGGAATAGGATTCCTACAATCCTAATTAGATTAGGAGTTTTGAATTAAAATTGGATTCCTACTTAGAGTAGGATTCCTAGAGTCCTAATCGGATTAGGACTTCGGATTCAAATTAGAGTCCTAATTGGATTAGGACTAAAATTAAATAAGTCCTAATTTGATTAGGATTTCTTAAGTCCTAATTAATTATTAATCTAATGAATCAACATGACTCCTAATTGGGTTAGGATTGAAGAGTTCAATTGAGTCATGGTTCACTCAAGTTCTAATTGGATTAGGACTAGTATAGATTGAACCCAATTGATTCATGATTTAGTTAAACCCTAATTGGATTAGGGCTAAACCACATTAGGGGCTCCCAATCCTCATTAGATGAGGATTAGGGCAACACAAGAAGGAGGGGCTCAAGCCCCTCCTCCTTTGCTTCATTGGTGCGGCAACACAAGAGGGGCCGGCGCCCCTCTTGGAAAAAAGTCTAGGGCTCCTAACTTGTAGGAGCCCTAGATGCTTTATAAGGAGGTGAAAGGGGGCTGACGCCCTAATGCATGTGATGCTCTCCTCCTTGCAGCCGTGGCCTCCCTCTCCCTTCTCCATCTTCAGCCGCAAGCAAAGGAAAGCAAGGGAAGATTGTTTGGTGGCCTCTTCCTCCTCCCTTCTCCCTTCCAACGCAAGGAAAAGAGAGAAGGCTGCAGGGGCTTTGATCTTCTTCCTCTCTTCATCCTTCTTCTTCCTCCTCTCAAGCACAATCAAGGGTTGATTAAAAGAGAGGAGATCAGCCATCAAAAGTTATCTCTGCAAGGGAGCTAGCACCCCGGGGAGATAGAAAGCTTGGATTGGTCCTCTGCTTCGTGTGGATACCCGTAGAGGCCGGGCACTTGAACGGCTTCAAGCGAACCTTCATCCTAAACCACGAACTTCAGTTTGTGGTGATCATCTACCCGCACAAGGTGAAGATCTGATCTTCTAAAGGTTTTAAAATTTTTTAATCCTTATCTATCTACGAACGGTTTTTGAACAACATTCATGCGATGAACGGTTGATCCCGCGCATGCCTCTTCCGCTGCGTCTGATTTTTTTTTTTAAATTTCAGCGGCATGATCGGGGTTTCTAACAGTACTGGCTCTGTATTAATGGGTTCTATAGGATCCATGACTTGTTACTTTTCAGAGACTTTCTCTTCATGCTCAATTTTTCTCCCACTGCCTTTATCAAGGATAAACTGGTTTTTCAAGAAGATGGCATGTCGGCTCACAAATGCATTGTGATCCTCTGAGACGTAAAAATTATATCCTAATGACTCTTTAGGATATTCTATAAAACGAGCACTCATGGTCCTAGCCTCTAGCTTGTCCGCCTGTAGTCGCTTGACATGAGCCGAACATCCCCAAATCTTGAGATGACCAAGACTTGGTTTCTTACCTTGCCATATCTCATACGGTGTGGTAGGAACGGATTTAGAGGAAATTCTATTCAGTAGATAAATTGCGGTAAGTAAGGCATCTCCCCAAAAAACATAGGTAAATCAGTGAAGCTCATCATGGACCGGACCATATCCAATAGAGTCCGATTTCTCCTCTCTGACACCCCGTTGAGTTGAGGTGTACCTGGAGGAGTCCATTGTGAGATTATGCCATTCTCTTTGAGATAGTCCCGGAATTCCCCACTAAGGTATTCTCCTCCTCGATCTGATCGAAGAGCCTTAAGGGATTTTCCAGTTTGTTTTTCTACTTCATTTCTGAACTCTTTGAACTTTTCAAAAGATTCAGATTTGTGTCTCATAAGATACACATACCCATACCATGAATAATCATCGTTAAAGGTAATAAAGTACGAATAACGTTCCCTGGCTTGCACATCGAATGGGCCACACACATCTGTATGTACCAGGATAAGTATTTCAGTGGTCCTCTCTCCATATCCTACAAAGGGCAATCTAGCCATTTTTTCTTGAAGACAGGACTCGCAAACTAGATATGACTCGGAAGTCAATGAGCCGAGAAGCCCATCTTTATCCATTTTGTTCATTCTGTCTTCTCCAATATGGCCAAGTCTGAGGTGCCACAAATATTTTTGGTTTATCTCATCCCTGGATCTCTTGGATCCTTTGGCACTCACTTCTTGCTCAGACACATTTATAAATACATCCATATGCAAATGATAGAGACTGTCAATCATAAAACCACGTGTGACTATTTTATTTCTGAAATAAATAGAACAGCAGTCTTTGTCAAATATAAAAATATGACCTTCCTGTGCTAGACATAAAACAGAAATCAAATTTCTGCTAGCAGCAGGTACATAATAGCAGTCTCTAAGTAATAAACTAAAATCAGACGGTAGTCGCAGATGGTAGGTGCCCATAGCCACAGCAGCAACTTTTGCCCCGTTGCCAACCCGAAGGGTTACCGCACCTTCCGCCAGCCTTCTACTTTCCTTTAGACCCTGCATGGTAGTGCACAAATGAGCACTAGAACCAGAATCTATAACCCAACTAGAAGTAGAAGAAACCGTTAGATTAGTTTCAATTATGAGCAAGTCTATACCTTCTGAAGGTGTGTCACCTTTCTTGTTCTTCAGGCTCTCGAGGTATGAAGGACAGTTTCTCTTCCAGTGGCCGTCGACATTGCAGTGGAAACATTTTTCTTTGTCATTAGCCTTTTTCTTTTGAACTTCTTTCTTTGGCTTCTTGTCTTTCTTCTGCTTCTTAGCAGGCTTCTTTTTCTTCCAAGTAGACTTTCTCTTAGAACCAGAAGTCAACTCAGCAGCAAGGACATTGCCCCTTGAACATTTCAAGGCTCCCTCAGCAGTTACTGATGAGAGCACAAAAGTGCGATCTACACATCACTTAAATTAGTATTATTGCTAACACATAATGATAGAAGTGCTGTATTAATATTATATTTTTGTAGGGTGCAGGTGATCGGAAATCAAAGTTAAAATGCGCATTGGGTCTAGAAAAGATGCAATCACTGCAGGTGACCAGCCGACTGCATGGTTCAATCCCAGTTACACACTAAAAGGAGCATTAGCCGGCTAGGTGCAGCCATATCCAGCAGCAGCATGTTCCCCATTTCGTGTGTCCATTTGAACTTCTCCCAGCCGTCCACGTGTTCAGCCGAGTCCCCAGCATCTCGCGAAGCATCCACCCAGCGTCCCGCATCCTTCTCTTTCCCCATTTCAAAGGCATCCAGAGTTCATGATTCATTCCTTCCAGCCGTCACCCTGGCATCATCCAAATCTCAGCATCTCGAGACCAACATCCGGCCGTCCGTGGCGATTCCAACCGCGTCCGTCTTCTCCGCGTGCGAGTCTCCCGTGAAGCTTCCCAGTGCCCGCGTCCCAGGATCCGCATCCCAGCATCCGCATGCAATCCGCCAAGATCCCGCATTCACGGCACAAATCCAGCCTTTTCCAGCATCTTGCGAGGCATCATACAAATCCCATCCTTCGATCCGCGTCCATCCGACTCCCAGCAAAGGCTCTGCCACCGGCTATCCCGAAATCCCAGCTTCCGTGATCACGATTCACCCCGCATCTGGCTTCTTCCACGAGTCCGCTTCTTCCGAGATTCTAGCTTCTGTGATCAGCTCCCAGCAAGTCCCGACTTCATCCCAGCAGGCCACGTTCATCCGCAACCATCCGCGAAGCATCCCGGCCATCTGCGAAGCATTCTTCCATGATCCCGTCCGACGAATCATCCCGAATCTCCCGCGCCCAATGCCTGCGATCGTTCCGTGCGTATCATCCAGCTCCCATGATTCCGCGTTCGGATATCTCGCAACTGGATCAGGGATCCATCGCAAGGGTATATATGAGGCTTCCGCTTGGCTGGGGGAGGCATTCTTCCCATTCGAAAAAAACAGAGAGGCCCCCTGCCATTCAAAAGAAAAAAACAGAGAGAAAGGGAAACAGGGGATGCCCTGTTTCCGAAAATAAAAAGAAAAAAAAAGAAGGAAGAGGAACAGGGGAGTTTCTTTTATGTTTATGGCCGGCTAATCCCTTAGGTGAAGGGTGATGGAGGAACCTTTGATGTCTTATTTTTTCAAGTAAATTCTGAACATTGATCTCTTTGCTTTACATCTATTCATATGTTTTTGATTCTTGAATGTTTATTTATGAGATAGATCTTTTATGGTTTATATTTCTTGATTCATGTATTGTTTCGATGTTTGATTTGTCGTAGACGTAATCGGTACGATAAATGCTTAGATCTTGAATTCATGTTTTCAAATTGTATACTCCATGATTAGAACTATTCTATCTGATTGATCCTTAATCAAGAATCGCAGAATTTAATTGTTGAAAATAATATCATCGAAGGGGATCCCAGATCCCTACACCATCTTAATCTATTTAAATTTCGATTCTCTATTTACTGAATTATTTTCTATTTGCAAAACATCATCCAAATCCACAAATTTATTGAATTAATTAATCTAAAATTATATTAAATAATCTTATATATATTTCGTTCCCTGAGGATTCGACCTCGGACTCCCGAGAAATTTACTACTTGTGCGATTCTCCTGCACTTGGGAGAACAATTTTATTTTTGCATCAAGTTTTTGGCGCCGTTGCCGGGGAACGGCTTAGTTATTAGTATAGTTTTAGATTTAATTAGTACCCTATCAGTTAGATTGAACAATATAGTAAAACTAAAACTGAAAAAAAAAAAAAAAAATTATTGCTGTTTTTTTTATTCCCTGCACAGTCTGCATCAAACTCTGATATCTGAGTAATCCACCGTCTGATTGCACTCAAATTTTGTAGTCTGCTGTAGGACACATGTTTCTTTCATTTGAACGGTCTGATTGATATTCTGATACTTGTACGACCATTAAATTAATATAAACTTTGCTGCTGTCTGCTTTGAATTTTCTGTGTTTAATTTTTTTGTTTAGAATCAGAATTTTATTATCATCATATCTCATTAACCCTTGTTGCTACTTGAAAATTGATAAGAACTTTAAGAAAAGATCAAGGGTAATCATTAAAAAAAAAAAACAAAAAAACAAAAAAAAAAACAAACAAATAAATAAACTCTGAAATTTTGTATGCTAGGTTGGAATAGGGACAACACTGGACGTCTGAGTCGACAACCTTTTGACAATTCCTTAGATCACATTATTGAAACTTTTTCGCAAAATCTCAGATCTGGTGAGATGGCTGATGATGATGTAGGAAGTCACCATGGTAATGAAGGTAGACTCCCAGTTATGACACTTCGACAATACTTACATCCCACTAGGACTAGTCAACCTTCATGCATGATTATTTCTGAAAATGTAGGACACTTTGAAATCAAACCAGGAGTAATTCAATTGCTGCCAAAGTATCATGGAATGGAATCCGAGAACCCTTATCTTCACCTTAAGGATTTTGAGGAAATTAGTATCACATTTAGAGTGCCAAATGTATCGGAAGATGTCCTTAAATTGACCTTGTTTCCTTTTTCTTTAAAGGATAAAGCCAAAACATGGCTGAACTCCTTGAAACCTAGATCGCTAGGAACATGGCATGATATGCAAAGAGAATTCTTGAAAAAATTCTTTTCCGCACAAAGGACTAACTTTTTGAAAAGGCACATTAGTAATTTCCAGCAAAAAGACCATGAAACATTTTATGAATGCTGGGAGAGATTTAAAGATTTGCTTCTCTCTTGTCCTCATCATGGATTTGAAACATGGAGAACCATTAGTTTCTTTTACGAGGGATTGTCTCCACAGTTAAAACAATTTATAGAGACTATGTGCAATGGTCTATTTTTGGAAAAGCAACCCGATGAGGCATGGGACTATTTAGACTCTCTCGCAGAGACTGTACAATTATGGGATACAGGGGATAGAGTGAATAAACCTTTGCCTAAGCCTACTAGCATTCCACACGGGGGCCTTTACAACCTTAGTACTCAGGATGATATTCAGGCTAAAATGGCAGCCCTTACTAGGAAGGTAGAGGAAATTGAACTTAGAAGGATTGAACCCGTCAAGACCGTAGAACATAACAGCGAGTGTTGTAGGATTTGCGAGATGCCTGGCCATCTCATCACTGATTGCCCCACAATACCCGTATTCAAGGAAGTCTTGCACGATCAGGCCAATGTTATGAATACCTATCAAAAATCTTTCAATAATCCTTTTTCGAGTACTTACAACCCCGGATGGAAGAACCATCCAAATTTCAGGTGGAGGAATGACCAACCTCAACAAGTATATAACCCAACTCCTCCACCTCCGCAACCTCATTATGCACACCCACCCCCTCAAAAATCCAGTCTCGAAGAAACTTTGCAATCTTTCATGCAAGGTCAAGCCAAAATCAATGATGAATTAAGAAATCAACTGACAACGCTGACCACTATTTTAAGTGCTCGAGAGAAAGGTAAGCTACCAGCTCAACCACAACCTAATCCTCAAGTCTATGGCGGTAGTAATGCATCATCTTCAACTTCGTATAAAGAGCAAGCAAAGAGTATAATAACTTTGCGAAGTGGAAAGATTATTGACCGACCAGTTCCAGAACAAACACAAGTCATACCTGATTCTGACCCTCCCAAGACAAAAGAAAAGGATAATGAAGAAACTGAAGCACCAACATCTACTGAAAAAATTGAATGTCCTTTTCCTGCACCATTTCCACAAAGATTAAAGCCCTTGCAAAAGCTTGAACCAAACTCTGAAATTCTTGAGCTTTTTAAGCAAGTAAAAATCAATGTACCTCTTCTTGATGCAATCAAACAAGTGCCTTCCTATGCAAAATTTTTAAAAGATTTGTGCACTGTCAAGCGTCGTTTAAATGTCAAGAAGAAGGCATTTATGGCTGGAAATGTGAGTGCAATTTTACAGCATAACATTCTCCCTAAATATAAAGATCCAGGTTGCCCAACTATCTCGTGCATCATTGGCAATTTTAGGATTGAGCGAGCATTGCTAGATTTAGGAGCGAGTGTGAACTTGTTGCCATATACGGTATATGAGCAACTCAGTTTGGGTGAGTTGAAGCCAACAACTGTCACTTTACAATTAGCTGACAGGTCAGTGAAGGTCCCTAGAGGAATTATCGAAGATGTGTTGGTCCAAGTAGACAAGTTCTATTTTCCTGTTGACTTTATCGTACTGGACACACATCCGGCTTCCAATTCACCATCTCAGATTCCGGTCATCTTAGGACGCCCATTTCTTGCAACTTCTAATGCATTGATCAATTGTAGGAATGGTGTCATGAAGCTTTTTTTTGGCAATATGACTTTGGAACTGAACGTCTTTAGTATAGGCAAACAACCCAATGATTATGAAGAAAGTAAAGAAGTTGAATGGGTTGAAACCATTGCGGAAGAATATTTGTTAAAAGAAACATTTACTGAATCGGCCGACAATGGTTTGATAGATTGGTGTTATGAAGGTACTGCTGATGATACGGTTCCACCAGTTTTAGATAACTCGGATGTCATGATGGTCAATGGGTGGAGACCGAGAATAGAGGAATTTGAACATTTGCCATCTCGAGAAGCAAAGATAGTACCATCCCATGAACAAGCACCTAAGCTCGAGTTGATGAAACCTTTACCGAAGGAACTCAAGTATGCCTTTCTTGGATCCGATGACACTTTTCCTATAATCATCTCATCTGATCTTGATCATGCCCAAGAAAGAAAATTACTTGGTGTTCTAAAGAATCATAGAGGAGCTTTAGGGTGGTCTATTGCAGACTTGAAGTGGATTAGCCCTTTAATTTGCACGCACCGGATATATTTGGAGGACAATGCCAAAACCACAAGGCAAATGCAACGCAGGTTGAATCCTACGATGAGAGATGTGGTTAAAGCAGAAGTCCTCAAGTTGCTTGACGTGGGTATTATTTACCCAATTTCCGATAGCAAGTGGGTAAGTCCTACTCAAGTCGTGCCCAAAAAAGCAGGTCTAACGGTAGTCAAAAATGAGCAGGGTGAGTTAGTCCCGACTCGTGTCCCCACGAGTTGGCGCATGTGTGTTGACTATCGAAAATTGAATTTGGTCACTAGGAAAGATCACTTTCCCTTACCCTTCCTAGACCAAGTTTTCAAAAGAGTTGCAGGACATAATTTTTATTGTTTTCTCGATGGCTATTTCGGATACTACCAAATCGAGATTTCACCAGAAGATCAAGAGAAGACTACTTTCACTTGTCCTTTTGGTACATTCGCTTTCCGTCGGATGCCGTTCGGGTTATGTAATGCACCTGCAACATTTCAAAGATGCATGCTCAGTATTTTTGAAGACATGAACGAGAAGTTTTTGGAAGTGTTCATGGATGATTTTTCTGTTTTTGGCAATTCTTTTGATGATTGTTTACTATATTTACAAGCTGTCTTAGCTCGGTGTATAGAAAAGAACCTAATACTGAATTGGGAGAAATGCCACTTCATGGTGCCAAAGGGAATTGTCCTAGGACATATTGTTTCATCGAAGGGCATGGAAGTTGATAGAGCTAAGATTGACTTAATCGCCAAGCTACCTGCACCCAAGACGGTTAGAGATGTTAGATCATTTTTGGGTCATGCTGGATTTTATAGGAGGTTCATCAAGGACTTTAGTGTCATAGCCCGACCATTATGTAACCTCCTATCCCTTGATACACCGTTCAATTGGACTGAAACCTGTCAAGAGGCATTCGAAAAGTTGAAGTCTATGCTTAGCACTGCACCCATCGTGCGACCACCCGATTGGTCATTACCTTTTGAGATCATGTGCGATGCTAGTGACTATGCGATAGGAGCTGTCCTAGGACAACGCAAGGATAATAAGCCATATGTCATCTACTATGCAAGCAAAACCTTAAATGATGCTCAAATGAATTACACCACCACCGAAAAGGAATTGCTTGCAGTAGTATTTGCATTAGACAAATTTCGCTCTTATATCCTTGGTGCTCCTATTGTTATCTTTACGGATCATGCAGCGCTAAAATATTTACTGGATAAGAAAGAGGCTAAACCACGCTTAATACGATGGATTCTTTTACTCCAAGAATTTGACATCACTATCAAAGATAAAAAGGGAGTAGAGAATGTGGTTGCTGACCATTTATCACGGCTAGTTTTTAATGATTCGGTGCCACAGTTGCCCATCAAGGACTCGTTCCCTGAAGAGCAGTTGTTTGCACTTTCTACTATGCCATGATTTGCTGATATTGTAAACTTTCTTGTCACGAACCGGATGCCGGAGCATTGGGGATCGAATGATAAGAATAATTTCTTACGTGAAGTAAGAAGTTATTATTATGATGCCCCCTATTTGTTCAAGTATTGCAATGATCAAATCTTTAGAAGATGCATTCCGGATCATGAGATACAAAGTGTACTCTCTTTTTGTCATGCCAGTGCTTGCGGAGGACACTTTGCATCTAAGAAAACAGCAGCTAAGGTGTTACAATGTGGTTTTTATTGGCCTACACTATTTAAAGATGCCTACGAGTTCTGTAGGACATGTGACCCATGTCAGCGTGTTGGAAGTCTAACTCGTAGGCAAATGATGCCTCTTCAGCCCATTACTGCTATTGAAATTTTTGACATGTGGGGTATTGATTTCATGGGCCCATTCCCATCGTCTTTTGGACACGAGTATATTTTAGTTGGTGTTGAGTATGTGTCAAAATGGGTAGAAGCTGTTGCCTGTAGAACTAATGATCACAAACCTGTTTTGAAATTTCTGAAAGAAAATATTTTTTCACGATTTGGGATGCCCAAGGTTATAATTAGTGATGGGGGAAAATATTTCTGTAATAAGCCTTTTGAGATCCTATTACGAAAGTACGGTATCACTCATAGAATTGCCACTCCTTATCACCCGCAGACTAGTGGCCAAGTAGAGTTAGCCAATCGGGAGATTAAACGAATTTTAGAGAAAACGGTGAATCCATCACGCAAAGACTGGTCTTTAAAACTTTTTGACGCATTGTGGGCTTACCGTACTGCTTATAAAACTATTCTTGGTATGTCCCTGTATCGGCTAGTCTATGGAAAAGCATGTCATCTACCTGTTGAATTAGAGCATAAATCATATTGGGCCATTAGAAAATTAAACTTTGAATTGTCAGATGCTGGTTTAGCTCGAAAATTACAATTAAGTGAGTTGAATGAAATTCGTCGGGATGCGTATGACAATGCTAGACTTTGTAAAGAACGAATGAAAATTAGGCATGATAAATCAATTCTAAGAAAATCTTTTGAACCTGCACAAAAAGTTCTTTGTTATGACTCTCGCTTACATCTGTTTTCTGGAAAGTTACGATCAAGATGGACAGGTCCTTTCATTGTAAAAACTATTTTTCCACACGGGGCAGTTGAAATTGAGAATCCACAGGATAGTAAAATTTTTAAGGTGAATGGCCACAGACTAAAACCTTTTCTTGAAAATTTTGCAGATGAAGAGGACTCCTTTCCCTTGGGGGAGCCTTCTTATGACTGAGCATGACGGCCAAGGTATGTGTATATTAGTTAGAATTATTTTTTTTTCTTTTATTTTTCTTCTTATTTTGCAGGTCTTCTTTTCTGAAAATCAACAGCTCAAGGTATTCTTCTTCTCTCCAATATTCTTTTCTCTATTGTTTCTCACATATAGTTTTCTTGCATCTTTTACATTGAGGACAATGCAATATTTAAGTTGGGGGAGGAAAATATTTTGATCAAAAAAAAAAAAAGTTTTTGCATTTGATTTATTCCATTACTTTCTTTTCTGAGCAAATGCACATGTATTTTCATATTGAGTTTGTGCAACTATTAATGCAAGGAATACATGCGTACTATGACTGATCAGTGACCTATTATTAGATCCCCACACGTGTACTTAATGATAATAGGAAAGCCTCAGGAGTTCACATTTGTTAACTGCATTTTTGTTCGCCTTATCCGTAAAAGAAGTATGAGTATCCTTGTTCGTACCATAAGGTTCAGGATTTGGTTTTCACATAAAGATAGAGGTTGAATATCCCAGTTAGATTACTTAGGTGCCTTATGATCCGACCTTGGTTGACCTATAGTCACGATGCAGTCACATATATAATAAAATAATATATATATGGTTCAATCTATCTTCTCTTTTCTTGATAAAAAAAAAAAAAAAATCCTCATGATGACAAGTCTGTCCTCGTGGCGTAGTCTGATTCGAGTAATTAAGCCCGAGGGGTGTTTCACCTAATGTCTTGAGCCAACTGGATCGGGGGTCATTGGCTGAAAGCTCGCTACACGGATCTTACTAGAGCCTAATGGGGTTGGACTATTGTAATCGTCATATGTGTTTTAAAAATAAAAATAAAAATAAGCATGAATAGGGTTGGTTGGACTGAACCTAGTGACATGTGGTAATGGCTGGTTTGACTCCATTGTATTGGACCTCTGTGTACCCGGGTTGTTTAGTTGAGATTGATAGCTCTTTCTTTACATGCGAACCATTCTTGACAAATTTAGACAACATGTGATATTCTGAAAATTTGATAGATCAGGTTCTAATAAAGTGTAGAAAATATTTGTGGACTTGAGTAGTGCACCTAAAACTCAGGCGGTGCTCTGTTGTGGTGGAGATATTAGTACTCTGAGAAAGTCATGTGGTTTGATGCACACTACACTTTTATATTTCCTTGCCTTGACAGTTGCCATGCTTGAAAATATATATCAATTAATTACATGTGTATTAGCTTAAGATTTATTTCATATTTTTATTAGAATCTCATGTCATATAATTCATGATGTTTGTGGGTAACATCCCTGAAAATCCTCACGAGACAACACTCGTCCACTAGGGTAACCTAGGGGTTTAACGGCTTGTTGCACGTGCTAAGTGCAATCGTGATTCCTACGAAAGTGAGTACTTATCTTAATTTTATGCAATTAGTTCTAATAAAACATCAAAGGACCAACCAACACTTTTTGTACTCTCATTTTATCAATTGCTTGTTAATTGCTAGAGACTAGCAATAAGCTAGTTGGGGGGTGTGATGAGAGCACAAAAGTGCGATCTATACATCACTTAAATTAGTATTATTGCTAACACATAATGATAGAAGTGTTGTATTAATATTATATTTTTGTAGGGTGCAGGTGATCGGAAATCAAAGTTAAAATGCGCATTGGGTCTAGAAAAGATGCAATCACTGCAGGTGACCAGCCGACTGTATGGTTCAATCCCAGTTACACACTAAAAGGAGCATTAGCCGGCTAGGTGCAGCCATATCCAGCAGCAGCATGTTCCCCATTTCGTGTGTCCATTTGAACTTCTCCCAGCCGTCCACGTGTTCAGCCGAGTCCCCAGCATCTCGCGAAGCATCCACCCAGCGTCCCGCATCCTTCTCTTTCCCCATTTCAAAGGCATCCAGAGTTCATGATTCATTCCTTCCAGCCGTCACCCTGGCATCATCCAAATCTCAGCATCTCGAGACCAACATCCGGCCGTCCGTGGCGATTCCAACCGCGTCCGTCTTCTCCGCGTGCGAGTCTCCCGTGAAGCTTCCCAGTGCCCGCGTCCCAGGATCCGCATCCCAGCGTCCGCGTGCAATCCGCCAAGATCCCGCATTCACGGCACAAATCCAGCCTTTTCCAGCATCTTGCGAGGCATCATACAAATCCCATCCTTCGATCCGCGTCCATCCGACTCCCAGCAAAGGCTCTGCCACCGGCTATCCCGAAATCCCAGCTTCCGTGATCACGATTCACCCCGCATCTAGCTTCTTCCATGAGTCCGCTTCTTCCGAGATTCTAGCTTCTGTGATCAGCTCCCAGCAAGTCCCGACTTCATCCCAGCAGGCCACGTTCGTCCGCAACCATCCGCGAAGCATCCCGGCCATCTGCGAAGCATTCTTCCATGATCCCGTCCGACGAATCATCCCGAATCTCCCGCGCCCAACGCCTGCGATCGTTCCGTGCGTATCATCCAGCTCCCATGATTCCGCGTTCGGATATCTCGCAACTGGATCAGGGATCCATCGCAAGGGTATATATGAGGCTTCCGCTCGGCTGGGGGAGGCATTCTTCCCATTCGAAAAAAACAGAGAGGCCCCCTGCCATTCAAAAGAAAAAAAAAAGAGAGAAAGGGAAACAGGGGATGCCCTGTTTCCGAAAATAAAAAGAAAAAAAAAGAAGGAAGAGGAACAGGGGAGTTTCTTTTATGTTTATGGCCGGCTAATCCCTTAGGTGAAGGGTGATGGAGGAACCTTTGATGTCTTATTTTTTCAAGTAAATTCTGAACATTGATCTCTTTGCTTTACATCTATTCATATGTTTTTGATTCTTGAATGTTTATTTATGAGATAGATCTTTTATGGTTTATATTTCTTGATTCATGTATTGTTTCGATGTTTGATTTGTCGTAGACGTAATCGGCACGATAAATGCTTAGATCTTGAATTCATGTTTTCAAATTGTATACTCCATGATTAGAACTATTCTATCTGATTGATCCTTAATCAAGAATCGCAGAATTTAATTGTTGAAAATAATATCATCGAAGGGGATCCCAGATCCCTACACCATCTTAATCTATTTAAATTTCGATTCTCTGTTTACTGAATTATTTTCTATTTGCAAAACATCATCCTAATCCACAAATTTATTGAATTAATTAATCTAAAATTATATTAAATAATCTTATATATATTTCGTTCCCTGAGGATTCGACCTCGGACTCCCGAGAAATTTACTACTTGTGCGATTCTCCTGCACTTGGGAGAACAATTTTATTTTTGCATCAGTTACCAACATGTTTAACCGTTCAGTCTTAGTGAATTCAATCTTATTCATGTGGTAGTTTACTATAAACTGTCCAAATGAATCAGGAAGGGATTGAAGGATCAGATCTACTTGCAATTTCTTGTGCATGTTCATACCGAGCTTCTCAAGCTCCTCCAGGTCCTTGATCATATTCAGACCGTGATCATGGATAGACTGCCCCTCGCGCATCTTTGCTTTGAAGAGCCTCTTGGACACTTCAAAACGAGCCTTTTGACCAAATCAACATCACATGCTAATCACATGTCCATCACGCCTCACCTCTTGATCTTTCATGATGATGATCCAAGGGCTCCAATGCAAGGCGCCATTCACTTGACCCATTATGTCTTCATCCAATGGTGGGATTAAGATCCAATAGTCAATTATGGTAGCCATCCTCTAACTCAATCCAATTGGGTTAAACCAACTCTCCATTATATCTTCATCCAACGGTCGATCAAGATCTAACGGTCTAGATTGAATGATTTATTAAATCTAATCCAATTAGACTCAAACCAAGCCAATTAGGTGCCAACTTTTGGCTAACCCATATTAGAACATGATCTAATCAAATTAGATCAATTAAGAATCGGATTCGAATCCAATTCGAATCAAGAGCTAAGGGTTTGCAACACCTGCTAGGATGTCTATCTTGCAAACATGATCTAATCCAATTAGATCCTTAATAAGTTTTCTTGTGTGTGACCCATTGGGTTCCATACTTAGCCAGCAATAGGTATGAGTACGAGTTGACCCAACTTGATTAGAACTCTTCTAATCGATTTAAGTCCAAACTGCGCGAATCCGAACTTAACAATTAGAATCCTTTCTAATTGGTGATCGAATTAAACTCTTTAATTCGATCAAACCAATAAGACAAGATTGACATCTAGCAACGTGTCATGTTTACCCGAAAAATATGAAATTTGGTGGAAATACCAAAAATACCTTTCAGTGGCAAGTTACGTCCAATTCAATCCTTTAAACAAACTGCATCCCGAATATGTATATGAGTATGAATATATGTCAAACTCAATTTCATATTCATATATTTCTCAATCTTCTAATGATAATTCGAATAATGAAACATTAGAAACTCTTTCTAATTTTCATTGTACTTTGATCAAAGGCTTCCTAAATTATCATATGATTAGAATGAATAGGATGCGATCTTCTCTTACTAGAAGTGATTAATTTCTTGTTGACCTACTCATAACCTTCGTACACATTCCACCATATCCAGAAGATCTCGTACATAACTTATTGTCATGAATGAGTGGAAACCAAAATATGGATTTATGTGCACAAGATACTATGGTGATCTCAGGTCAAAGGATCAGTTGCACAACTTCTACTAAGAGAATCATCTTTTGACATGTAAGTAAGACTTCATAAGATTTCTCTTTGTAGGTCAATTCAGTGAACTCATTTCTCTAATGAGCACCCACATCTTTGTATTAGTGTCTCCACACAAGTGATTGTGAGATCAATCACCCTCTGCATTGAGCATACATAAGATGTGCCAGTCTTTCCGGTAAACATTGATCCCCGATTCAATGTACCAATGACTGAAAATATTTAAGATTAGGATTTTAGAATTTTAGGTCTCACTAGTATGATCTCATCATAGCTTCAAAATCATTGCCTTAATCTAAGGGGTTCATCACAAATATAATCAACAGCATATGATAAAACACAATGCCTTTATTTATATTGAATGTCATGTACATGATTTAGAAAATCAAAAGAAAATCCTTCACAATATATATTGCGATTGGCTTGTAGGGCATCTACTCTTTCAATCTCCCACTTGCACTAAAGCCAATCGCCCTTATATTTCATCCCCATACAATCGAGGTGGCGATCGAACTGCTGTTGTGGTAGAGCTTTAGTGAATGGGTCTGCTAAGTTGTTCTTTGTGTCTACTGTTGGGAACCCGCCCATGCCGCTGATATTTCAAAACAAAAATCAGATGGCAGCGGAAAGGGGGCATGTGCGGGATCAACGTTCATCGCATGAACGTTGTTTCGAGACCTTTCGTAATTAGGTAAGAATTAAAACTTTTAAAACCATTAGGAAGATCAGATCTTCACCTTGCGCGGGTAGATGATCACCGCAAATCTGAATTCGTGGTTTTCGGAAGAGGGTTCGCTTGAAGCCGTTCAAACGTCCGGCCTCTACGGGTATCCACACGAAGTAGAGGACCGATCAAATCTTTCTTGTCTTCCCGGGGTGCTAGCTCCCTTGCAAAGACTTCTTTTGATGGCTGATCTCCTCTCTTTCAATCAACTCTTGATTGCACATGAGAGGAGGAAGAAGAAGGATGAAGAAGAGGAAGAAGATCAAAGCCCTTCGCAGCCTTCTTCTTTTCTCATGCGTTGAAGCCAAGAGGAGGAGGAAGGGATGTCGCCAAGCTCTTCTTTCCCTTGCACCTTGCTTGCGGTTGAACCAAGGGAGGAGAGGGGAGGGTGGCGGCAGCAAGAGGAGGGCTTCAAATGCATTAGGGCGCCGGCCCCTTGCCTCCTCTTATATAGCCATCTAGGGCTCCTACAATCTAGGAGCCCTAGAGTTAATTCCATAAGAAGGGGGCGCCGGCCCCTCTCTTCATGCCGCACACAAGGAGAGGAGGAGGGGCGTGATCCCTCCTTCTTGTGATGCCCTAATCCTCCTCTAAGGAGGATTAGGTGTCCCTCTTATGGCTAAGTCCTAATCCTATTAGGCTTTAACCAAATCATGAATCAATTGGGTTCAATCCATGCTAGTCCTAATCCTATTAGAACTTGAATGAACCATGACTCAATTGAACTCTTCAATCCTAATCCAATTAGGAGTCATGTTGATTCATTAGATTAATAATTAATTTAGACTTAAGGAATCCTAATCCAATTAGGATGTATTTAATTTTAGTCCTAATCCAATTAGGACTCTATTTGAATCCGAAGTCCTAATCCAATTAGGATTTCTAGGAATCCTACTCCAAGTAGGAATCCAATTTTAATTCAAAATTCCTAATCTCATTAGGGTTGTAGGAATCCTATTCCAAGTAGGAATCCCAGTCTTACTCCAACTAGGATTCCCAGTCCTAATCCAATTAGGACTCTAGGAATCCTACCCGAAGTAGGATTTGTGTTTAAGTCCAATTAATTAATTCCCTTTGTTCCTTCTTCAACCGAATATCAATCGAATTGATTACTCGTGATTCATAATCACTATTCAACCATCGGATCGGTCAATACTTCTAGTGTGTGTGACCCCATAGATTCTACTCTGACTGGTAGTGAGATATATTATGATCTCTATCATAATATCATTGAAAACTCCTTTCAATGGGTTGGAACGATTCCAACTCAACTCATTAGGGTTTATCGATCATCAAGATAATCCCTATGAGTCCCACCATCCACCAGTGACACCTAGCAGCATGTAGTGGCTACCCAGTAGAATAGAAAGATGAACCTCTAGGTGCAGTTAACATGTGATACAGTCCTACTATCGTGGATCCCTACAGGACGGAGGTCATGGACAATTCGTCAAACCCCATCGTCTGTCATATGTCAAGATTTATTCGACTTGAGTTCGATAGTGGAAAACTCTTTTTCCACTTTATATTACTGCCCTGGCCAAGGTCTTAGAACTCAGTCTAACAAATCACATAGGATCACTCCTCTTCTATCAAGGTCGATAGATTCCTTATAGGTGCATACCCTACTCCTACAGTGAACTTACTGCAGCCAATCTACACTGCATAGACCCATATGGCTAGTGTTACGGGGGAACTTAGCCACCATGCCCCATGTGACCGGCACGCGCGCCCAGGAAGACTACGGCTGCCCCTTGATCCAGCAATCCGACCTCGGGTCGGATATCTTCGGCTCCGCAGCCCGACCCCAAGTCGGCTGCCCCTTGGTCCAGCAATCCGACCTCTGGTCGGATATCTTCGGCTCCGCAGCCCGACCCCGGGTCGGCTGCCCCTTGATCCAGCAATCCGACCTCGGGTCAGATATCTTCGGCTCCGCAGCCCGACCCCGAGTCGGGTGCCCCTTGATCCAGCAATCCGACCTCGGGTCGGATATCTTCGGCTCCGTAGCCCGACCCCGAGTCGGGTGCCCCTTGATCTAGCAATCCGACCCCAAGTCGGCAATCTCTTGACAACAACAGACTGTTCCCCTGAGGCACGCCGCGGCCCCCTGCTCCACTACTCCCTACAACGGCCGTATCCGGCGCTGCCCCACGATCCCCTGTAACAGCCGTACAAAGCGGAGCTCCACTACGCCCTGCCATGGCCGTACCCAGCACTGCCCCACGACGCCCTGTAACGACCATGTCAGTGGCAACCCCATCGTGCCACACGATGACCAATCCCCAGAAAAACCCCCCAGCCTGATATATATGCGGCTGGGGGGGAAGGGGAGGGTAAGCAAGATTTTCCAGAGTATTATCTTACCTGCTACCTCTTCTTCTCCTTCGATCTCCCCTAACTTGATCGTCGGAGGGCCCCCACTACCCCGGTGGTGGTGCGAGGCTTGCTTGCAGGTTTCCCGGCGGAAGGTGGAGCGCAACCGAAGTAATTCCAGGGGAACCCCGTTCACACCGCTGTGCCAATCGTTCTCGGTTTGGACCCCCAGCAACAGTTGGCGCTAGAGGAAGGGCCCGAATCTCAGAGCGATCGTAATGGCACGGCGAGGTGGTCGTGGAGCTTCCCATGCTTCCGGTCGCGGGGCCTCTCGCGCCTCTGGCCGGAGGGCCGCTGCATCTCCAACACACTCTCAGCAACACTCCACCTCCCCACCGCCCGTTCAGACGGTCGAAGCCGCCCAGTTTGACCAGCTAACCCAGCAGGTTCGCACCCTTGCGGAGGCGGTGCAGAATCTGCAGGGTGCGATGTCCTGGGCGCCGCAGCGGGTTCAGGAGCCGCCGCTGCCTGAGCGTTCGCCTGTCCTCCTCAACCCGCGCTCCTTCCTCTCCCATGGGGAAGAGCGTCGGCGCGAGGAGGATTCTCGAGCACGCTCCATTCTGCCGGGACCTTCCCGCCGGAGCTGCGCGGGGTCCGAGAGGCGGGCCCGGGCGCGTTCCCAGACCCCCCAGTCCTCGAGGAACCCGCGCTCCAGTCGGTCCCCCTCTCGCCGCCCCTTGTCTCCCACCCACCGGTCGCGCTCCCTGGACCGGCGGGTGGACGATCTCCACCGACAACTCCAGGTCCTGAAGGGCCAGTCCAAAGATCCCTTCGCCGACTTAGAGATCTCCTCCCAGCCGGCGCTTGCCTCGAGGATCCTACGGACCCCGAATCCGCCGGGGTTCAAAATGCCGGCGATCGAGCCCTATGACGGGGCGGCGGACCCGCGGGATCACGTCGAGAGTTTCAGGACCCTTATGCTCCTCCACGGAGCATCAGATCCCCTTCTCTGCAAGGCTTTCCCGGCAACCCTCCGTGGCCCGGCGAGGGCATGGTTCGCCGGGCTGGAGGCTGACTCAATCCGGTCCTTCGACCAGTTCACTCGCTTCTTCGTCACTCATTTCGCCGTCAGTAGCCGGCGGCGACTGGTCTCCGACTCCCTCTTTGATGTCCGGCAAAACGAGGGAGAAAGCCTGCGGGATTATCTTACCCGATTCAACAGGGTTACGCTGGAGGTCCGGAACCTGAGTCAGGAGGTAGCTCTTTCAGCCCTGAAGCGTGGCTTCCGGAAGGGCAGACTCACCTTCTCCCTGGACAAACGCCTGCCGCGGAGCTTCCCAGAGCTGTTGTCCCGGGCGAACCAGTATGCGGACGCCGAGGAGGCGGCCGCCCACCGGAGCAAGGAGGCCGCCGAGATCCCTCCAAAGCTTGGGAAGAAAAGGCGGAAAGAGGCACGCCAGAGGAGGAGCCCGACGCCCCAGCGTCGGCGCAGAAGCCCGTCGCCGGCGAAGAACCACGGCGCCCCACGCCCTCGTTCTCCGCCCCGACGTTTCAACCGGTACACCCCTCTCCTGACTCCCCGGGCCCAGATCCTTATGGAGATCAAGGGGTGGGAGGACCTCCCGGCCCCGAGACAGATGCGGAAGATCCCTGGGAAGAGGCCCTCCCGGGCGTACTGTGAGTACCACCGAGACCATGGCCACGACACAGAAGACTGCTTCCAGCTTCGGGACGAGATCGAGGCTCTCATCCGCCGGGGGCGTCTCGGTCGATATGTGAGCGACCGACGTCCCCCCGCAGACCCGCGTCCGGCCGACCCGGCTCCTCCGGAGCCTCGGGAGCAGAATCGACCCGTTGCGGGCGTGATCCACACTATCACTGGGGGCTGCCCCCGGCCCGTGAGGAACGCAGGAGGCTCGACGGAGGCGTCAGGTGCGGCCGTCGCAAAGAG
This sequence comes from Phoenix dactylifera, assembly GCF_051530095.1. Lineage (NCBI taxonomy): Eukaryota > Viridiplantae > Streptophyta > Magnoliopsida > Arecales > Arecaceae > Phoenix > Phoenix dactylifera. The sequence continues at coordinate 29,762,521 of NC_143193.1, read as the reverse complement.
GCAGAGGGTCGGCAATGTAATCACCTTTTGTGATGAGGACGTAAAGGGGGTTCAGACCCCCCACGATGACGCCATGGTGATCTCCCTCACTATGGCAAACTATGATGTAAGGCGTGTTCTTGTGGATAGTGGAAGCTCAGCTGATATCTTGTTTTACGAGGCCTTCCAAAAGCTGGGCTTGTCCAGACAATTGTTGCACAAAATATCCACCCCCCTCATAGGATTCACCGGTGACGCTGTCCCGGTGGAAGGTGTCGTTGAGCTGCTTGTGACTGCGGGCGTCGCACCCGCAGAAGCCACGGTGCGACTCAGGTTCTTGGTCGTCCGTGTTCCCTCGGCCTACAACGCTATCCTCGGACGACCCAGGCTGAACGCCCTTCGCGCGGTGGTCTCCACGTACCACTTGCTCATGCGGTTCCCCACGACGGCCGGGATCGGGGAGGTCCGAGGTGACCAACCGACCGCACGGCAATGTTTTCTAGCGACCCTCAAAGGGAAGAAGCCCGCAGAAGCCCTAAGCGTCGAGTCCCTTGATGCCAGAGACGAGGTGGCCTTGCGGCAGGGGGAGCCGGCCGAGGGTGTGGTCGAAGTTCCCCTCGAGGAAGGCCGCCGGGACCGGGCGGTCCGGGTCGGCGCCAATCTCGACCCGAGAGCTCGGGCCCGGTTGGTGGAATTCCTCCGAGCCAATGCCGATGTATTTGCCTGGTCGGCGGCCGATGTACCTGGGATCGACCCGGAGGTCATTTCTTACGCCCTCAACGTCGACCCGACCCACCGGCCAGTGAAGCAGAAGAAGAGACACTGTGCCCCGGATCGGATCCGGGTGGTCGACCAGGAGGTAGACAAGCTCTTGGAGGCAGGATTCATAAGGGAGGTGAGTTACCCCGAGTGGCTGGCAAATGTCGTACTTGTCCGGAAGGCGAGCGGGAAGTGGAGGATGTGCGTCGACTATACCGACCTGAACAAGGCATGCCCTAAGGATAGCTTTCCGCTTCCGCGGATAGACCAACTGGTTGACGCGACTTTCGGATATCAGCTGCTGTCTTTCATGGACGCCTTCTCCGGTTACAACCAGATAATGATGGCCCCACAGGACGAGGAGAAAACTGCCTTTATAACAGACCGGGGGCTGTACTGCTACAAGGTAATGCCCTTCGGTCTGAAGAATGCTGGCGCCACTTACCAGCGCCTCGTCAACAAAATCTTCAAAGAGCAAATCGGCCGGAACATGGAGGTGTACGTGGACGATATGCTGGTGAAGAGCCGCCAGGCAGACCAGCACATCGTGGATCTGGAGGAGACTTTCACCACCTTGCGGAAGTTTCGCATGAAGCTGAACCCAGCGAAGTGCGCCTTTGGCGCTTCGGCCGGGAGGTTCCTCGGTTTCATTGTCAACCAGCGGGGTATCGAAGCCAACCCGGATAAAATCAAGGCCATCCAAGGTATGTCCCCTCCGACCAAAGTGAAGGAGGTTCAGGAGCTCGCTGGAAGGGTCGCCGCGCTTGGACGATTTGCGGCAAAATCGGCCGAACGCTGCCAACCATTCTTCAAAGTGTTAAAACGCCCGAAAGACTTCCTCTGGACGGCCGAATGTCAAGCAGCATTCGACCAGCTCAAGGAATACCTGGCGTCTCCTCCCCTGCTGTCCAAGCCGCAAGAAGGGGAGATGCTCTACCTCTATCTGGCGGTCTCCCCAACCGCGGTCAGTGCGGTGCTGGTTCGGGAAGAGGCAAAGCTCCAGAAGCCCGTGTACTACATCAGCCGGGTCCTACGGGATGCCGAGATGCGGTATACGAAGGCTGAAAAGATCGCCTTCGCGCTGCTGACCGCGACCAGGAGGCTCCGCCCCTATTTCCAGGCCCATTCTGTCACCCTCTTAACTGATCAACCACTACGACAGATCCTCAGCAACCCCGAGAATGCGGGACGGCTGGTGAAGTGGGCAGTAGAACTCGGTGAGTTCGACATCCGCTACCAGCCTCGACCCGCCATCAAGGCCCAGCTGCTCGCGGACTTCCTCGCTGAGTGCACGGTGCAGGAGGCGGAGCCTGGACCGTCGGAAACGCCCAGCCACGACCTTCCGACCTGGACGCTTCACATTGATGGGTCGTCGAACCCCGAGGGTGGAGGTGTTGGGAACCCGCCCATGCCGCTGATATTTCAAAACAAAAATCAGATGGCAGCGGAATCGGCATGCACGGGTTCGACGTTCATCGCATGAACGTTGTTTCTAGACCTTTCGTAATTAGGTAAGAATTAAAACTTTTAAAACTATTAGGAAGATCAAATCTTCACCTTGCGCGGGTAGATGATCACCGCAAATCTGAATTCGTGGTTTTGGAAGAGGGTTCGCTTGAAGCCGTTCAAACGTCCGGCCTCTACGGGTATCCACACGAAGCAGGATCCGATCCAAGCTTTCTATCTCACCGGGGTGCTAGCTCCCTTGCAGAGATAGCTTTGATGGCTGATGTCCTCCCTCTCAATCAACTCTTGATTGTGCTTAGAAGGAGGAAGAAGAAGGATGAAGAAGAGGAAGAAGATCCAAGCCCCTGCAGCCTTCTTTCTATCTCCCTGCGTTGGATGGAGGAAGAGAAGGGAAGGAGGCCGCCACCCTTTCTTTGGCTTCTCTCTTGCTTGCGGCTGAAACAAGGGAGGATGAGGATGGCCACGGCTTGGAGGAGGAGGAGAGAGAGGTTCTTACTTGGGGCCGGCCCTAGTCCTCCTTATAAAGGGAGTGGAGCTCCTAACATTTAGGAGCTCCATGACAACTTGCCTAAGAGGGGCGCCGCCCTCTCTTCATGCCGCACAAGGGAAGGAGGAGGGGCGTGATCCCTCCTTCTTGTGATGCCCTAATCCTCCTCTAAGGAGGATTAGGTGTCCCTCTTATGGCTAAGTCCTAATCCTATTAGGCTTTAACCAAATCATGAATTAATTGGGTTTAATCTATGCTAGTCCTAATCCAATTAGGACTTGAATGAACCATGACTCAATTGAACTCTTCAATCCTAATCCAATTAGGAGTCATGTTGATTCATTAGATTAATAATTAATTAGGACTTAAGGAATCCTAATCTAATTAGGATTTGTTTAATTTTAGTCCTAATCCAATTAGGACTCCATTTGAATCCGAAGTCCTAATCCAATTAGGATTTCTAGGAATCCTACTCCAAGTAGGAATCCAATTCAAAATTCCTAATCTCATTAGGATTGTAGGAATCCTATTCCAAATAGGAATCCCAGTCCTACTCCAACTAGGATTCCTAGTCCTAATCCAATTAGGACTCTAGGAATCCTACCCGAAGTAGGATTTGTGTTTAAGTCCAATTAATTAATTCCCTTTGTTCCTTCTTCAACTTCTTATCAATCAAATTGATTACTTGTGATTCCTAATCACGATTTCAACCATCAGATCGGTCAATACTTCTAGTGTGTGTGACCCCATAGGTTCTATTCTGACTGGTAGTGAGATATATTGTGATCTCTATCACTATATCATTGAAAACTCCTTTCAATGGGTTGGAACGATTCCAACTCAACTCATTAGGGTTTATCGATCATCAAGATAATCCCTATGAGTCCCACCATCCACCAGTGACACCTAGCAGCATGTAGTGGCTACCCAGCAGAATGGAATGATGAACCTCTAGGTGCAGTTAACATGTGATACAGTCCTACTATCGTGGATCCCTACAGGACGGAGGTCATGGACAACTCGTCAAACCCCATTGTCTGTCATATGTCAAGATTTGTTCGACTTGAGTTCGATAGTGGAAAACTCCTTTTCCACTTTATATTACTGCCCTGGCCAAGGTCTTAGAACTCAGTCTAACAAATCACATAGGATCACTCCTCTTCTATCAAGGTCGATAGATTCCTTATAGGTGCATATCCTACTCCTACAGTGAACCTACTGCAGCCAATCTACACTGCATGGACCCATATGGCTAGAGACCATGTATGTGTGCAGTCAAACTACAATAACCTCACTGTGAGTAGCCGAAGCACCGCAGGTCAAAGGACCAGTCACACTACTGCAACATCAAGCAAGTCACTGACGAGTGGATAGACATCCAAGTGACTTCTTGTCTTGGTCACGCTCAGTACCCTTGTTCTCTAACAAGCACCTGCACTATCACTTTAGTGTCCCTACACTGTGGACTCAAGTCTCGTCCATCCAGAAGGAAAGTAATCTGTGCACTGATCGGATCGATCACCGTCCTCGTGATGATCCATTGATCAGGAGCATTTAGAAATTAATCACCAATGATACATGGCTCAAATTCTCAACTCTTGAGAATATGTATCATCATCTTATTAATTTCTTGGACGATTCATAGACACATAAACAATATGAATGAAAAGATGCCTTTTATTTATTCAATAATAAATAGTCAAGTACGAAATTATGTCCCTAGAATCAACAATGTGTCAGCCAAATTGGCTTCTAGGGCATACATCTAACAATCTCCCACTTGCACTAAAGCCAATTGGTCATATATCTTAGGCCCATCTTCTCAAGGTGGGCTTCAGTCTTTTGCTGACTCAGCTGCTTAGTGAACGGGTCTGCCACGTTATCTGCGGAGTCTACTCTCTGCACCTCTACATCATAGTCGCGTATGAAATGGAAGTGCCGCTCTATGTGCTTGGACTTCTGATGAGACCATGGCTCCATAGCTAGTGCTATGGTGCCAATGTTATCGCAGTAAAGTGTTATGGCATCTAATGACATTACACCTAACTCTGCAATTAACTTTTAATCAGAAGGTTTCCACTGCACCCTTAGATACGGCTTAACATTCAGCTTCTAAGGTAGAATCTATAATGATCGGTTGTTTGGAACTCTTCCAATTTACTGAACCACAATTGCACATATTCTGATGTAGACTTTCTATCATCTATATGTGTGCATCCTTCTACCTTCAACTCTGATCTTCTTCCAAAGACCAAGAACATGTCCTTAGTTCTTCTCAAGTACTTAAGACTGTTCTTTCACAGCTATCCAGTGCTTCTTGCCTGGATCCGACTGATATCTGCTTGTGACACTCACAGCAAGAGCTATATCAGGTTGTGTACACAGCATGGCATACATGAGGCTTCCCATTGCCGATGCATAGGGAATCTTGCTCATGTGTTGAATCTCTTCAGCACCTCCTCTATGTACATCTTCTGTGAAAGGCCAAGCATTCTTTTAGATCTATCTCTATAGACCTTTATTTCCAAAATATAGGATGCTTTCCAAAGGTCTTTCATGGAGAATTCTTTTGACAACCAGACCTTGACCGAGGTTAGCATGGGAATAACATTCCCAATCAGGAGAATGTCATCTACGTACAGTACGAGAAAAACGACAGCACTCCCACTAACCTTTTTGTAAACACACGGTTCCTCTTCGTTTTTGATGAAATCAAACGTTTTGATTGCATCATCAAAACGAGTGTTCCAACTCCGAGAGGCTTGCTTCAGTCCATAGATGGACCTTTGCAGCTTGCAGACCTTGTGATCTCCATCACTGGAAGTGAAACCCAAAGGCTGTTCCATATAGATATCTTCATCAAGATATCCATTCAGGAAAGCAGTTTTTACATCCATCTGCCAGATTTCATAATCATGAAATGCTGCAATGGCAAGCAATGTTCGGATGGATTTTAGCATGGCTACAGGTGAAAAGGTCTCCTGATAGTCAATACCTTCGCGCTGACTATACCCTTTCGCCACAAGCCTTGCCTTATAGGTCTCTACCTCTCCATCCGAACCTATTTTCCTTTTGTAGATCCATTTGCATCCAATAGGTACAATACCTTCTGGTGGATCTACTAAGGTCCAGACTTGGTTGGAATGCATGGAGTCTATCTCCGACTTCATAGCTTCCAGCCATTTCTCGGAATCGATATCAGATATCGCCTCGTTGTAGGTTTTGGGATCCTGTATGTGATCCCTATCTCCCACTAGGAACATTTCCTCGGTATCCTCTTCTAGTATACCTAAGTATCTATCAGGAGGATGGGAGACCCTACTAGATCTACGAGGTGGTTGAGGGACATCGTGTACTGGCTCCTTATGAATAGGTTCTATAGGATCCATGACTCGTTGCTTTTCAGAGACTTTCTCTTCAAGCTCAATTTTCCTCCCACTGCCTCTATCGAGGATAAACTGATTTTCCAAGAAGATGGCATGACGGCTCACAAACACATTGTGATCCTCTGAGACGTAAAAATTGTATCCTAATGACTCTTTAGGATATCCTATAAAACGAGCACTTATGGTCCTAGCCTCTAACTTGTCCGCCTGTAGTCGCTTGACGTGGGCCGGACATCCCCAAATCTTGAGATGACCCAGACTTGGTTTCTTACCATGCCATATCTCATACGGTGTGGTAGGAACGGATTTAGAGGGAACTCTATTCAATAAATAAATCGCTGTGAGTAAGGCATCTCCCCAAAGGAACATAGGTAAATCAGTGAAGCTCATCATGGACCTGACCATATCCAATAGGGTCCGATTTCTCCTCTCTGACACCCCGTTGAGTTGAGGTGTACCCGGAGGTGTCCATTGTGAGACTATGCCGTTTTCTTTGAGATAGTCCCGGAATTTCCTACTAAGGTATTCTCCTCCCCGATCTGATCGAAGAGCCTTAAGAGGTTTTCCAGTTTGTTTTTCTACTTCATTCTTGAACTCTTTGAACTTTTCAAACAACTCAGACTTGTGTCTCATAAGATACACATACCCATACCGTGAATAATCATCGGTAAAGGTAATGAAGTAAGAATAACGTCCCCTGGCTAGCACATCGAATGGGCCACATACATCTGTATGTACTAGGGTAAGTATTTCAGTGGTCCTCTCCCCATGTCCTACAAAGGGCAGTCTAGCCATCTTTCCTTGAAGACAGGACTCGCAAACTGGATATGACTCGGAAGTCAATGAGCCTAAAAGCCCATCTTTATCCATTTTGTTCATTCTGTCCTCTCCAATATGGCCAAGCCTAAGGTGCCACAAATACCTTTGGTTTATCTCATCTCTGGATCTTTTGGATCCTTTGGCACTCACATCTTGCTCGGTAACATTCACAGATACATCCATATGTAAATGATAGAGACTGTCAATCATGAAACCACGTGCGACTATTTTATTTCTCAAATAAATAGAACAGTAGTCTTTGTCAAATGTAAAAACATGACCTTCCTGTGCTAGACATGAAACAGAAATCAAATTTCTGCTAGCAACAGGTACATAATAGCAGTCTCTAAGTATTAAACTAAATCCAGACGGTAGTCGCAGATGGTAGGTGCCCACAGCCATAGCAGCAACTTTTGCCCCGTTGCCAACCCGAAGGGTTACCGCACCTTCCGCCAGCCTTCTACTTTCCTTTAGACCCTGCATGGTAGTGCACAAATGAGCACTAGAACCAGAATCTATAACCCAACTAGAAGTAGAAGAAACCGTTAGATTAGTTTCAATAATGAGCAAGTCTATACCTTCTGAAGGTGTGTCACCTTTCTTGTTCTTCAGGCTCTCGAGGTATGAAGGACAGTTTCTCTTCCAGTGGTCTTCGACATTGCAGTGGAAACATTTTCCTTTGTCGTTAGCCCTTTTCTTTTGAACTTCCTTCTTTGGCTTCTTGTCTTTCTTCTGCTTCTTTGCAGGCTTCTTTTTCTTCCAAGTAGACTTTCTCTTGGAACCAGAAGTCAACTCAGCAGCGAGGACATTGCCCCTTGAACCTTTCAAGGCTCCCTCAGCAGTTACCAACATGTTGATTAGTTCAGCCTTAGTGCATTCAATCTTATTCATGTGGTAGTTTACTATAAACTGACCAAATGAATCAGGAAGTGACTGTAGGATCAAATCCACTTGCAATTCCTTGTGCATGTCCATACCGAGCTTCTCAAGCTCCTCTAGGTCCTTGATCATGGTCAGACCGTGATCATGGACAGACTGCCCCTCGCGCATCTTCGCTTTGAAAAGCCTCTTGGACACTTCAAAACGAGCTGTGCGACTTTGCTCACCATACAACTCTTGCAGGTGTGCCAGTATGTCCCTAGCAGTCTTTATATTTTCATGCTGGCATTGGAGTTCATTAGACATAGATGCCATCATATAGCATTTTACTCTAATGTCATCGTCCAACCACTTTTTATGCATCTCACACTGAACATCAGTGGGACGTGCTGGTAATGTGGGGATATCTGAATCGAGTATGTAGCCTATCTTCTCACAGTCCAAAACTATTTTGAGATTTCTAAGCCAGTCCTTGTAATTGGTTCCGGTCAGTCGGTTGGTCTCAAGAATACGGGTCAAAGGGTTTGAAGCCGACATTGTATCTGCAGAGAGTAAAGATTCTAGTTAGACTTTTGTACTTGATCCTAATCTGTCCTAAGGTCTTTTAGAACAAATTGTGACTCCCACTATTTTCTCGAATTCCTCACACTCCCCTGGTAGGAAAACGGAAATTCCACACGACTAGGGTTTCTAGTGGGTACTGCGGTCCCACCAATTTACATGCCACCTCACCTAACAGTTATTGGTGACACATAGATGGATGAGTGTACAACTCTTGTACAATGCTTCTCAAGCATGTTGCAGTGCAACTTGGTCTCTAAGCCATGAAGACCTCACCTAACAGTTATTGGTCTCATTTCTTAGTTAAGTCAGACCCACTGTATAACCGTAGGAATAAAGTCGTCATTGGGTCCTCACCTAACAGTTATTGGTGCCCAACCCCACCTTTACCCTACAACATCTCATGTCTATAGAGAGGTCCAGCCCCCCAATGCAACTTGACCACTGTGTCCAGCCGAGACAAGTCAACATCAGAAAGGCCTTAGCAGCTCTACTACAGTGGAAGACCTATTGACTTAATATTGGTTAATCAGGTCTTAGTGTTTGCAACTTGAGCCTTTCATAAGAGGTAATCGAACAATTGGCCAGGTAAGCAGGTGGGAGGCTCCCCTTACTCAGAGAGTAAGGTCCTAATTAAGTAACCACCTTTCATGCTTTCCTAGACACCAATTAGATCAATTAATCTAATATGACTTGCTCATGTCGGTTCACTCTCGACTTGATTGAGGAGATTTTGATTTAGGTCTCAATTGGGTTTGCTACATCACATGTAGACCTATCTACCCGACTCTCATTCACATCACATGCAAACGGCGCATTGCAGGCAGTTATAATCGCGGCAATAATTAAAGCTAAACTTTAACTAGGTGATGATCATGGATTCTAATTAGGTCGTATTACAAGCACATGCACATCAATTGATCAAGTGGTCTTCAACTCTTGAATTGGTTCCAAGCCTCCTTGATTCGATCATTGATCAACCCTTGATCCCATCGCCATCAACCGCTTGGATCACCTTTCATCTCATGCCTTTGCTTCAACTTGATCGTTGATGTACATCACATCACAGAAATACAACCAGATGTAAAATAAAAATAAAAATAATTTACATCTCCTTTTAGGAGGCACGCAGGCCTCTCAAAACATCAAATAAGATGCATGCAAGCATCTGAAAAATTACATGACATCGCAGATCACATCGCAGGTCATTACATTTGATACCAAAAGGGGTTGAATCCTATGATCATCACCGTATGCTACAATTATAATTTTCAGATCTGAAACTTAACTGATTATATCATGACATAGGTCGCTGATCATGCTAATCATGATTCTAAACTTTGTAATCCCATTAACAATGCAATTAGAATCATCTTTTTATCACATAAAAATCAGCATGTAAAAATCAGCACCCCTGAAAAATCTGCATGCAGAATTTTTCAGCATGCATGATCATTTAATTTTCAGATCTAATATGCCTTTAGATATTTAATTCTTACCTTAATCTACGAAGCCTAGGCTCTGATACCACTGTTGGGAACCCGCCCATGCCGCTGATATTTCAAAACAAAAATCAGATGGCAGCGGAATCGGCATGCACGGGTTCGACGTTCATCGCATGAACGTTGTTTCTAGACCTTTCGTAATTAGGTAAGAATTAAAACTTTTAAAACTATTAGGAAGATCAAATCTTCACCTTGCACGGGTAGATGATCACCGCAAATCTGAATTCGTGGTTTTGGAAGAGGGTTCGCTTGAAGCCGTTCAAACGTCCGGCCTCTACGGGTATCCACACGAAGCAGGATCCGATCCAAGCTTTCTATCTCACCGGGGTGCTAGCTCCCTTGCAGAGATAGCTTTGATGGCTGATGTCCTCCCTCTCAATCAACTCTTGATTGTGCTTAGAAGGAGGAAGAAGAAGGATGAAGAAGAGGAAGAAGATCCGAGCCCCTGCAGCCTTCTTTCTATCTCCCTGCGTTGGATGGAGGAAGAGAAGGGAAGGAGGCCGCCACCCTTTCTTTGGCTTCTCTCTTGCTTGCGGCTGAAACAAGGGAGGATGAGGATGACCACGGCTTGGAGGAGGAGGAGAGAGAGGTTCTTACTTGGGGCCGGCCCTAGTCCTCCTTATAAAGGGAGTGGAGCTCCTAACATTTAGGAGCTCCATGACAACTTGCCTAAGAGGGGCGCCGCCCTCTCTTCATGCCGCACAAGGGAAGGAGGAGGGGCGTGATCCCTCCTTCTTGTGATGCCCTAATCCTCCTCTAAGGTGGATTAGGTGTCCCTCTTATGGCTAAGTCCTAATCCTATTAGGCTTTAACCAAATCATGAATCAATTGGGTTTAATCTATGCTAGTCCTAATCCAATTAGGACTTGAATGAACCATGACTCAATTGAACTCTTCAATCCTAATCCAATTAGGAGTCATGTTGATTCATTAGATTAATAATTAATTAGGACTTAAGGAATCCTAATCTAATTAGGATTTGTTTAATTTTAGTCCTAATCCAATTAGGACTCCATTTGAATCCGAAGTCCTAATCCAATTAGGATTTCTAGGAATCCTACTCCAAGTAGGAATCCAATTCAAAATTCCTAATCTCATTAGGATTGTAGGAATCCTATTCCAAATAGGAATCCCAGTCCTACTCCAACTAGGATTCCTAGTCCTAATCCAATTAGGACTCTAGGAATCCTACCCGAAGTAGGATTTGTGTTTAAGTCCAATTAATTAATTCCCTTTGTTCCTTCTTCAACTTCTTATCAATCAAATTGATTACTTGTGATTCCTAATCACGATTTCAACCATCAGATCGGTCAATACTTCTAGTGTGTGTGACCCCATAGGTTCTATTCTGACTGGTAGTGAGATATATTGTGATCTCTATCACTATATCATTGAAAACTCCTTTCAATGGGTTGGAACGATTCCAACTCAACTCATTAGGGTTTATCGATCATCAAGATAATCCCTATGAGTCCCACCATCCACCAGTGACACCTAGCAGCATGTAGTGGCTACCCAGCAGAATGGAATGATGAACCTCTAGGTGCAGTTAACATGTGATACAGTCCTACTATCGTGGATCCCTACAGGACGGAGGTCATGGACAACTCGTCAAACCCCATTGTCTGTCATATGTCAAGATTTGTTCGACTTGAGTTCGATAGTGGAAAACTCCTTTTCCACTTTATATTACTGCCCTGGCCAAGGTCTTAGAACTCAGTCTAACAAATCACATAGGATCACTCCTTTTCTATCAAGGTCGATAGATTCCTTATAGGTGCATACCCTACTCCTACAGTGAACCTACTGCAGCCAATCTACACTGCATGGACCCATATGGCTAGAGACCATGTATGTGTGCAGTCAAACTACAATAACCTCACTGTGAGTAGCCGAAGCACCGCAGGTCAAAGGACCAGTCACACTACTGCAACATCAAGCAAGTCACTGACGAGTGGATAGACATCCAAGTGACTTCTTGTCTTGGTCACGCTCAGTACCCTTGTTCTCTAACAAGCACCTGCACTATCACTTCAGTGTCCCTACACTGTGGACTCAAGTCTCGTCCATCCAGAAGGAAAGTGATCTGTGCACTGATCGGATCGATCACCGTCCTCGTGATGATCCATTGATCAGGAGCATTTAGAAATTAATCACCAATGATACATGGCTCAAATTCTCAACTCTTGAGAATATGTATCATCATCTTATTAATTTCTTGGACGATTCATAGACACATAAACAATATGAATGAAAAGATGCCTTTTATTTATTCAATAATAAATAGTCAAGTACAAAATTATGTCCCTAGAATCAACAATGTGTCGGCCAAATTGGCTTCTAGGGCATACATCTAACAGGAGGAGCCGGGCTGGTCCTTACCAGTCCTGATGGAGTGATAGCCGAGTATGCCTTGAGGTTTGGATTTCCAGTGACCAACAACGAGGCGGAGTACGAGGCCCTAGTCGCGGGACTCAAACTCACCGGGGAGCTCGGCATCCGGCGTTTGAAGGTTTTTCACCGACTCCCAGCTGGTGGTCGGGCAGGTCCGTGGGGAGTTCGAGGCCCGGAGCCCGACCATGCAGAACTACGTCCGGAAGGTGCAAGCACTCATTCCCGACCTCGGCAGCGTCGACCTCCAGCAGGTCCCCAGAAGCGAAAATGCCAGGGCCGACAGGTTGTCCCGCTTGGTGGGCGCAGAGGCGCACAACTTGTCGAGGGCAATCTACCTGGAGACCCTGGATGCCCCGAGCATCGGCGAGGCTGGAGCGGTGATGGCGATTGATCCAGAGCCGTCTTGGATGGACCCGCTCGTCGCCTACTTCGCCGAAGGGATCCTTCCTGAAGACGAAGATCAAGCTCGGCGACTTGTCAGGAAGTCCGCCCACTACGTACTCTATGAAGGGAGGCCGTATCGGACCTCGTTTACCGCCCCCCTCTTAAGGTGCCTCCGCCCCTCGGAGGCGGCCTACGTCCTCGGCGAAGTCCACGAGGGCGTCTGCGGTCGCACTCGGGGGCTAGGTCCTTGGCGCACAAGATCATGAGGCAAGGCTATTATTGGCCTACCTTGTTGGAGGACTCAAAGGATCACGTACGGAAATGCGACGCCTGCCAGCGCCACGCCAACGTCCAGAGAGTCCCTTTTGTCCCCTTGGCACCAATCACCGCACCCTGGCCCTTCGCACAGTGGGGACTGGATATCCTCGGACCATTCCCCGTCGCTTCCGCCCAGCGGAAATTCTTGATTGTTGCAATCGACTACTTCACCAAGTGGGTGGAGGCAGAGCCGCTGGCCACTATCACGGAGGCGCAAGTCCGGAAGTTCGTGAAGAAAAACATCATTGTCTGATTTGGGGTACCCCGGGTCCTCATCTCGGATAATGGTCGACAGTTCGACAACAAGCATTTCCGTGACTTCTGCGAGGAGTTCGGGATCGAGCATCGGTTCACATCTGTGTCGCATCCCCAAACCAACGGTGAGGCCGAGGTGACAAATCGGACAATCCTCCAAGGAATTAAGGCGCGAATCGGTCGGACGGGGCAAGCTTGGGTCGAAGAACTCGAGAACGTCCTTTGGGCGTATCGGACCACGCATCGGACCCCTACCGGGGAGACGCCTTTCAGCCTAACCTATGGCACGGAAGCGGTTGTCCCCGTGGAGCTCGGACTCCCCTCGCCCCGGGTGGCCGCGCACCGACCCGAGGCCAATTCGGAGCAACTCCGAGGGAACCTGGACCTCTTGGAAGAAGCGAGGGAAATGGCGCAGGTCCGGATGGCGATGTATCAGCGGAGGGTGGCCCGATATTAAGGCCTATCCCCCCACGATCTCCTAAGCGTCGTTCTCCTTAATTGTATTCTTCGTGCAGGACACTCCGGGCGGCGTGTATCCCGCGACCCCCGTATCTCCGCATGCGCCCAGGCCGCATCCGCCCTGAAGAACGCGCGTATCGCGGCCGCTTAACTGGCACTCCTCGCAAGCAGCAACTGGCCGGTCCGATTTCCCAGGTAACGCCTCAATTAGCATTTAATGGCCTTCTGGTGTTCCCCAAGTGACACTTCGAGAGGAGGAGAAACACGATCGCAGCTGGCCACGGAGAAACCCCGTCGAGCGGCAAGTGATAGGCGCGCGACCAACGAGCGGAATTCCGACCAGCGGAAGAATTTCCTGAGGCCTAACCCTCGGATGCCTGGCCTAGCGCCGGAAGAATTTCCTGAGGCCTAACCCTCGGATGCCTGGCCTAGCGTCGGAAGGATTTCCTGAGGCCTAACCCTCGGATGCCTGGCCTAGCGCCGGAAGAATTTCCTGAGGCCTAACCCTCGGATGCCTGGCCTAGCGCCGGAAGGATTTTCTGAGGCCTAACCCTCGGATGCCTGGCCTAGCGCCGGAAGAATTTCCTGAGGCCTAACCCTCGGATGCCTGGCCTAGCGCCGGAAGAATTTCCTGAGGCCTAACCCTCGGATGCCTGGCCTAACGCCGGAGGAACTTCAAGAGTTAGGAGTCGGCGAGACGCCACTAAGAGTTAAAAAGAGGAAGGACGAAAGTGAAATGAAGAAACACTTTGTTTGCATTAACTTTCGTTGCATCAGGGCCGAGACCCATACAACATGGCAAAACGCCAACATACAAAGAAAAGAACAAAGAAAAGTACAGAGAGTCAGCTTGGAGGAACCCCTGGGTCTGGAACGGCGAGCACGTCCGCGAAGGGAAGGGAGAACGGCTCCGAGAGCGTCAAAGGAGGAGCGAATGAACAGTCCGACGGCAACGGCAGCAGCACAAGGGAGAAACTCGAGGATGCCTGTGAAAAGAAAGGCGGACGGGGGAGGGCCCCCGGTCAAATGGGCGGAAAGGCGGGTGATGCCTCGGTGACGCCAGAGGACGCCCGGCTGCCGAAGGATCGTTCGCGCCCCAAAGGCGAATCGACGCCATTAAGGAAGGATGTCCGCCGAAATCCGCAGACTGCCAGATCAGCGACAACCGCCATACGCCATAAAGAAGGCGGGGAGCTCGGAGCGCGCGCGCCTTTCCGAGGGATGGCGGCAATCTCGAAGCGTCACTCCCTTCACCCGTTCCCCTCCTGGTTCCAGGCTCGGAAGCGGGGGGCTACTGTTACGGGGGAACTTAGCCACCATGCCCCACGTGACCGGCATGCGCGCCCAGGAAGACTACGGCTGCCCCTTGATCCAGCAATCCGACCTCGGGTCGGATATCTTCGGCTCCGCAGCCCGACCCCGAGTCGGCTGCCCCTTGGTCCAGCAATCCGACCTCGGGTCGGATATCTTCGGCTCCGCAGCCCGACCTCGGGTCGGCTGCCCCTTGATCCAGCAATCCGACCTCGGGTCGGATATCTTCGGCTCCGCAGCCCGACCCCGAGTCGGGTGCCCCTTGATCCAGCAATCCGACCCCAAGTCGGCAATCTCTTGACAACAACAGACTGTTCCCCTGAGGCACGCCGCGGCCCCCTGCTCCACTACTCCCTGCAACGGCCGTATCCGGCGCTGCCCCACGATCCCCTGTAACAGTCGTACAAAGCGGAGCTCCACTACGCCCTGCCATGGCCGTACCCAGCGCTGCCCCACGACGCCCTGTAACGACCATGTCAGTGGCAACCCCATCGTGCCACACGATGACCAATCTCCAGAAAAACCCCCCAGCCTGATATATATGCGGCTGGGGGGGAAGGGGAGGGTAAGCAAGATTTTCCAGAGTATTATCTTACCTGCTACCTCTTCTTCTCCTTCGATCTCCCCTAACTTGATCGTCGGAGGGCCCCCACTACCCCGGTGGTGGTGCGAGGCTTGCTTGCAGGTTTCCCGGCGGAAGGTGGAGCGCAACCGAAGTAATTCCAGGGGAACCCCGTTCACACCGCTGTGCCAATCGTTCTCGGTTTGGACCCCCAGCAACAGCTAGAGACCATGTATGTGTGCAGTCAAACTACAATAACCTCACTGTGAGTAGCCGAAGCACCGCAGGTCAAAGGACCAGTCACACTACTGCAACATCAAGCAAGTCACTGACGAGTGGATAGACATCCAAGTGACTTCTTGTCTTGGTCACGCTCAGTACCCTTGTTCTCTAACAAGCACCTGCACTATCACTTCAGTGTCCCTACACTGTGGACTCAAGTCTCGTCCATCCAGAAGGAAAGTGATCAGTGCACTGATCGGATCGATCACTGTCCTCATGATGATCCATTGATCAGGAGCATTTAGAAATTAATCACCAATGATACATGGCTCAAATTCTCAACTCTTAAGAATATGTATCATCATCTTATTAATTCCTTGGATGATTCATAGACACATAAATAATATGAATGAAAAGATGCCTTTTATTTATTCAATAATAAACAGTCAAGTACAAAATTATGTCTCTAGAATCAACAATGTGTCAGCCAAATTGGCTTCTAGGGCATACATCTAACAATCTCCCACTTGCACTAAAGCCAATTGGTCATATATCTTAGGCCCATCTTCTCAAGGTGGGCTTCAGTCTTTTGCTGACTCAGCTGCTTAGTTAACGGGTCCGCCACGTTATCCGCGGAGTCTACTCTCTGCACCTTTACATATTTCTTCTCAACATAGTCGCGTATGAGATGGAAGCGCCGCTCTATATGCTTAGACTTCTGATGAGACCTTGGTTCCTTAGCAAGGGCTATGGCGCCATTATTATCGCAGTAGAGTGTTATGGCATCTGATGTCATCACGTCCAACTCTGCAATGAATTTCTTGAACCAGAAGCCTTCCTTAGCAGCTTCAGAGGCGGCGATGTATTCAGCTTCCATAGTAGAATCAGCAATGATCGGTTGTTTAGAACTCTTCCAATTTACTGTACCACCATTGCACAAGAACACATATCCAGATGTTGACTTCCTGTCATCGACATCAGTCATGAAGTCTGAATCTGTGTACCCTTCTACCTTTAACTCTGATGATCCTCCAAAAAACCAAGAATAAATCTTTAGTTCTTCTCAAGTACTTAAGAATATTCTTCACAGCTGTCCAGTGTTCTTCACCTGGATTCGACTGATATCTGCTTGTGACACTCACAGCAAGAGCTATATCAGGTCGTGTACACAGCATGGCATACATGAGGCTTCCTATTGCCGATGCATAGGGAATCTTGCTCATGCGTTGAATCTCTTCAGATGTGTTGGGGCACATCTTCTTGGAGAGATGAATTCCATGCCTAAGGGGTAAGAGACCCCTCTTGGAGTTTTCCATGCTGAACCTCTTCAGCACCTCCTCTATGTACATTTTCTGTGAAAGGCCAAGCATCCTTTTAGATCTATCTCTATAGACCTTTATTCCCAGAATATAGGATGCTTCCCCAAGGTCTTTCATGGAGAATTCTTTTGACAACCAGACCTTGACCGAGGTTAGCATGGGAATATCATTCCCAATCAGGAGAATGTCATCTACGTACAGTACGAGAAAAACGACAGCACTCCCACTAACCTTTTTGTAAACACACGGTTCCTCTTCGTTTTTGATGAAATCAAACGTTTTGATTGCGTCATCGAAATGAGTGTTCCAACTCCGAGATGCTTGCTTTAGTCCATAGATGGACCTTTGCAGCTTGCAGACCTTGTGATCTCCATCACTGGAAGTGAAACCCAAAGGCTGTTCCATATAGATATCTTCATTAAGATATCCATTCAGGAAAGCAGTTTTCACATCCATCTGCCAGATTTCATAATCATGAAATGCTGCAATGGCAAGCAATGTTCGGATGGATTTTAGCATGGCTACAGGTGAAAAGGTCTCCTGATAGTCAATGCCCTCGCGCTGACTATACCCTTTTGCCACAAGCCTTGCCTTATAGGTCTCTACCTCTCCATCCGAACCTATTTTCCTTTTGTAGATCCATTTGCATCCAATAGGTACAATACCTTCTGGTGGGTCTACTAAGGTCCAGACTTAGTTGGAATGCATGGAGTCTAACTCTGACTTCATAGCTTCCAGCCATTTCTCGGAATTGATATCAGATATCGCCTCGTTGTAGGTTTTGGGATCCTGTATGTGATCCCTATCTCCCACTAGGAATATTTTCTCGGTATCCTCTTCTAGTATACCTAAGTATCTATCGGGAGGATGGGAGACCCTACTAGATCTACGAGGTGGTCGAGGGACATCGTGTACTGGCTCTTTATGAATGGGTTCTATAGGATTCATGACTCGTTGCTTTTCAGAGACTTTCTCTTCAAGCTCAATTTTCCTCCCACTGCCTCTATTAAGGATAAACTGATTTTTCAAGAAGATGGCATGACGGCTCACAAACACATTGTGATCCTCTGAGACGTAAAAATTGTATCCTAATGACTCTTTAGGATATCCTATAAAACGAGCACTTATGGTCCTAGCCTCTAGCTTGTCCGCCTGTAGTCTCTTGACGTGGGCCGGACATCCCCAAATCTTGAGATGACCCAGACTTGGTTTCTTACCATGCCATATCTCAAACGGTGTGGTAGGAACGGATTTAGAGGGAACTCTATTCAATAAATAAATCGCTGTGAGTAAGGCATCTCCCCAAAGGAACATAGGTAAATCAGTGAAGCTCATCATGGACCTGACCATGTCCAACAGGGTCCGATTCCTCCTCTCTGACACCCCATTGAGTTGAGGTGTACCCGGAGGTGTCCATTGTGAGACTATGCCGTTTTCTTTGAGATAGTCCCGGAATTCCCCACTAAGGTATTCTCCTCCTCGATCTGATCGAAGAGTGTGGGGTGATTGATCATAACCCTATTTGATTTTGATGAGCTCAAAGCATCTGAGTATATCTCTTGTTTACTAATGAATTCAATTGAGTGTTTCAGTGAAAATCTTGTCTAAAGTATTTCTAGACTTGGTTCATAATATTTTGGATAAGTTAAGAAGTCAGTTTGAACCAAAGTCTGAGACTCGAGTCGACTTCGGAGTATTACGAGTCGACTCCAAGCGTATCAGAATCACTGGCACGGGCTCGAGTCGACTCCGGATCATTATGAGTCGACTCCGACTGAGAACAGACAGACGAGCAGAAAGCATCAACTCAAAACCTGTCAGCGAGTCGACTCCTGAAGTGCGCGAGTCGACTCCGATGTTTACCGAGTCGACTCCGGAGTAGTATGAGTCGACTCCAAGGAGTTACAGACAGAAAAGTCAGAGAGCGAATTTCGACCCTGAGATTCGAGTCGACTCCTGTGGAACGCGAGTCGACTCCGATGGTTGGTAGGTCGACTCCAAAGAAAGCGAGAGTCGACTCTCAGTGGTTCATAAGGCAAAAGTCAGAGAGCAGTTTTCGGACTCTGAGATTCGAGTCGACTCCCGCAATGCGCGAGTCGACTCCAAGACAGCGCGACCCCAAAAAGACAGAAGACCGAATTATTGTCTCTGAGAGCCGAGTCGACTCCCAGACAGCTCGAGTCGACCCCAAGGCAGCGCTACACCAAAAAGGCAGAAGGCCATGTTTCGAAAACTGAGAGCCGAGTCGACTCCAGAACAGTCCGAGTCGACTCCAAGACTGGACGAGCCAAAAGACAGAAGATCGGGAGTTCGGGCTCTGAGCGCCAAGTCGACTCCCAGGATTGTCGAGTCGACTCGAGTGGGCCAGGTTGAAAATTGGCTCCGTGGACTTCATGGGATGAGCCGACTCCGAAAATGCCAAGTCAGCTCCAGAAGTTGGCGAGTCGACTCCGGGTCAAGTCGAGTCGACTCCCAGTCGAAGAGGCCACTTTAATTCAAATCCAGAACAGTTGCCGAGTCGACTCCAGAAAAGCATGAGTCGACTCCCGCTACAGCCGAGTCGACTCCTGATCGCGCGAGTCGACTCTGACCCCCAACGGACATATTGTCAAGTTGTGCAGAGTGTGCAGAACGGGCAGAAAAAGGTGTCTAACGGCTAGTTTCCATGGGGGATGGCTTAAATAGCCACAGAGGACTGTAGCAAGGCAGAGAGGCACCATTCCATTCAAAAAAATCAAGCATTCATTCTCTGCATACTTGTCTTCAACGAAAAGAAGGAAGAGCGCCATTAACTCCATCCAACTTTCTCTTCCCAGCATTTTAAAGAAGCCTCCTCCTGCATTCAAGTCGACCAGACATTCCAGAGGAGACTCAAAGTTCAAGAAGCCCTACTCTACTCCAACTCAAAAGTGTTTGAGGGCTCTTAACTTCTCTCTAGTTTATATTGTAGCAAATCTGCTTTTTAAGAAGCTCAGTTTTTCTGTTTGTTTCTTATTCTTTCCATATTATCTTTGCTTGGTTCAATCGGGGGATTGAATCAAGGGTGTAGAGGTTGGTTGGTGAGCCGAGTGTAAAACCAACGTGTAAGGGTTCGATTGTGATCCCGGAAAAACAATCGGGGTGGTTCTAGTCGGTGAGCCAGGGAAAACCGACCGAGTTCGTTGTGAGCTCGTAAAACAACAAGTTTGGTTGTGAGCTTGTAAAACAACCGGCTGTAATCCGAGGGGTTATAGTGAATTCCCAAGTGAGACTTGGGGAGTGGACGTAGGAGCAAGGGTTAGCTCCGAACCACTATAAAAGCCTTGTGTTTGTGATTGTGTGTCTCTTTCTTTTACTCTTATTTCATTCACAGCACATAGCAATTAATTAATCATCTTGGTAAAGCATTAATTAGTCATCCACAACATTTTAATTGCAAAATTATTTTAAAACCCAATTCACCCCCCCTCTTGGGTTGTCTATCTGGGCAACAAGTGGTATCAGAGCCTAAACTCTTCTACCCTAAGAGTAAAAGATCAAAATGACAACCCCATTTGGATCTTCCCACATTGAGGGTCAGTCCACCCAAAGACCCCCATTCTTTAATGGATCCGACTACTCATATTGGAAGGCTAGGATGAGAATATTCATCCAAGCCCAAGACTATGAGATGTGGACCATTGTAGTAAATGGACCATACATCCCATCCATCTATGTAGAGGGTGTCACTGTACCTAAACTAGAAAAGGATTGGGATGAACATGACATAAGAAAGGCACAACTCAATTCTAAAGCATGTGCATTAGATAGGAATGAATTCAATAGAGTCTCTACTTGCAATTCTGCAAAAGAGATTTGGGACAGACTTGAAGTGACCCATGAGGGCACGAATCAAGTCAAAGAATCCAAAATAAATATATTAGTTCATAAGTATGAACTATTTAAGATGGATTCTAATGAGACAATCACTAGCATGTTCACTAGGTTTACTGACATTGTCAATGGCCTAAAAAGCCTTGGCAAAAACTATACTAATAGTGATCTTGTCAGAAAAATTCTTCGCTGTCTACCAAGGTCATGGGAAGCCAAGGTGACGGCAATCCAAGAAGCTAAGGACTTGAACAAGCTTCCACTTGAAGAGCTCCTTGGATCCCTAATGACTCACGAGCTAACAATGAAGCAGCACGGCGAAGAAGAGTCCTCCCATAAGAAAAAGGTAATAGCTCTCAAATCTACATCATCTAACAAAGATTTGTCTTGCAGTAGCAGCAGTGAAGAAGAAGATCATGAGGGAGATGATGATGAGGCTCTTCTTGTGCGCAAGTTCAGAAAATTCATCAACCACAAGAAGTCCTGTCATCAAAGGAGAGGCCTCTCAAATTCCTATCGCAAGGATAAAGGTAAGGAAAGAGAAAATGAGGGGATTGGGTGTTATGAGTGCAAGAAGCCGGGGCACATCAGAGCTGAGTGTCCCTTACTAAAGAAGGGCAGCAAGTACAAGAAGAAGAAAGTCCTTGTCACCACTTTATCGGACTCCGACGCATCATCTTCATCATCGGATGAGGAACAAGAAGAAAAGGCCAATTTCTGTTTCATGGCCAATGAAAATGAGGTAACATCCAACACGCATCTCGATTTTACCTTTGATGAATTGTATGATGCATTTAATGAATTAATGATTGAATATAAGGCCATAAATCTTAAGAATAAAGAACTAAAAATAGTTAATCAATCTTACCTACATAAATACGATAAGTTAGTTAAGGATAAGGATTGTATCACCAAAGAAAATGCAGAACTTAAAACAAGCAACCAAATCTTGATACAAAAGAATAATACCTTAACTAAAGAAAATGAAAGGCTGAACAAAGAAACATTAGAACCCAAAAACTATAAATATATAAATGAGAGTATCACAAAAGAACTAAATGATCTAAAAGCAGAAAAACAGACACTAACTAAAGAACTTGAGAAATACAAACCCTTGGTTGAAAAATTTACATATAGTTCTGAAAAATTAAATATGATACTTAATAGTCAACGAGCTGTATTCAATAGAGCAGGTCTAGGATACAAACCTAAAAACAAGCAAAAACTTCTTAGTAACTTCTTTGTTAAAGCAGGAGAAAGTAAAATTAAGAAAATAACCTGTTTTTATTGTGGAACTGTAGGACATAAAGCAAATGTATGTGACTATAGGAAAGGAAAAACTAAAAGAAAAATTAAAAGGGTATGGGTTCCAAAAGGAACCAACATGACTAACCATGAAGGACCCAAGAAAACTTGGGTACCTAAAATTATATGATCTGCTTGTGTAGGAGTGTCTTGCAGCCAAGGTCAACAAAAATTGCTGGTACTTGGATAGTGGCTGTTCAAGACACATGACGGGTGACAAGGATCAATTCTTCACCCTTGAAGCTAAGAAGGGAGGTGCTGTGACTTTTGGAGACAACAACCAAGGTCACATCATTGGTATAGGTAAAGTACAAATTACCCCTTCTACTTTTATTGATAATGTTAGATATGTTGACGGTCTTAAGCATAATTTATTAAGCATTAGTCAAATATGTGATAAAGGTTATGATGTTATGTTTAAACCATCACTATGCATCGTAACAAACCCAAATGACAATAGTTTAGTTTTTAAAGGAATAAGACGTGGAAATGTGTATGTTGTAGACCTTGAGGATCTTGCCAAACACAACCCATGCTTAGTTGTTAATGAAACTAAGGACAATGATGCTAGTTGGTTATGGCACCGTAAGTTAGGTCATGCAAGCATGGACACAATATCTAAACTAGTTAAAAGAGATTCGGTGATAGGTTTGCCAAAATTAAAGTTTGAAAAGAATAAAATATGTGAAGCATGTCAATTTGGCAAACAATCAAAGAACTCCTTTAAATCTATAAATTGTGTCTCAACCTCTAGACCTCTAGAACTACTACACATGGACCTATTCGGACCAACTAGAACCACAAGCCTAGGTGGAAATAAATATGATCTAGTTATTGTAGATGATTATTCTAGATACACTTGGGTCATGTTCTTAGCTCATAAGGATCAAGCTTTTTCAGTTTTCAAGAAATTTCATAAAGAAGTAACCAATGCTAGAGATACTTCAGTAATAGCTATTAGAATGACCATGGTACCGAATTCGAAAATCATTTATTTGATGAGTTTTGTAGTAAAAAGGGGATAACACACAATTTTTCTGCACCTAGGACACCACAACAAAATGGAGTTGTGGAGAGAAAAAACAGAACTCTAGAGGAAATGGCTAGAACTATGTTATGTGAAAGTAACCTCCCTGAGTACTTTTGGGAAGAAGCCATTAATACTTCTTGTCATATATTAAATAGAGTTTTATTGAGACCTATTATAAAGAAAACACCTTATGAACTTTGGAAAAACAGAAAACCAAAGGTAAACTATTTTCATATCTTTGGATGTAGGTGTTTTGTTCATAATAATGGGAAAGATAATCTAGGAAAATTTGATTCTAAATCTGATGAGGGCATATTCTTAGGGTACTCTACAACTAGTAAAGCATATAGAGTCTTTAATAAAAGAACCCTAGTTATAGAAGAATCCATACATGTTGTCTTCGATGATTCTAGTGATATCTCTTCTAGTAAGAGAGTTAATTTTGATGATGATACGGAAATTCTTGAAGAAAAGATTGACGAGATGACATTACAAGATAACAGTCAAAAATTAATTGAAGAAGCATCATCAAGCCAAGAGACTATAGTAGATCATGGGCTAACTAAAGCTTGGAGGTATGCTCACGAGCATCCTAAGGAATTAATTCTAGATGATCCGTCTCAACCTATTAGGACTAGAGCATCCCTTAGGAACTTAAACAATCATCTAGCTTTCGTTTCACATTTTGAGCCTAAACGCATAGAAGAAGCTGAAAAAGATGTAAATTGGATAAATGCAATGCAAGAAGAATTAAACCAATTTACTAGAAACAAAGTATGGAATCTAGTTGAAAGACCTTCTGAATATCCAATTATAGGTACCAAATGGATTTATAAAAATAAACTTGATGAAAATGAAATTGTCATAAGGAATAAGGCTAGACTAGTAGCAAAGGGCTATAATCAAGAAGAAGGTATAGATTTTGATGAAACCTTTGCTCCTGTAGCTAGACTTGAGGCTATTAGATTATTATTAGCATATGCATGCTCTAAGGACTTCAAACTATTTTAAATGGATGTAAAAAGTGCATTTTTAAATGGGTATATTAATGAGGAGGTATATGTAGAACAACCTCCTGGTTTTGAAAATCATCAATACCCTAATCATGTATATAAATTGAACAAAGCACTTTATGGTTTGAAACAAGCACCTAGAGCATGGTATGAGAGGCTTAGCAAATTCCTATTAGAACATGAGTTCTCTAGGGGTAATGTAGATACAACACTATTTCTGAAAAAGCAAAACAAAGATATGTTATTAGTGCAGATTTACGTTGATGATATTATTTTCAGTGCTACTAACAATCGCCTCTGCGAAGAATTTGCTGATTTGATACAGAGTGAATTTGAGATGAGCATGATGGGAGAGCTGAACTACTTCCTCGGGCTTCAAATCAAACAGTCTGAAGGAGGCATCTTCATCAATCAAGCCAAATATATCAAGGAGATGCTTAAAAAGTTTGATATGGAGGGGAACAAGTCAATCAGCACCCCCATGAGCTCATCATGCAAATTAGACCAAGATGAATCAGGTAAATCTGTAGATCAGAAACTATATAGAGGTATGATAGGATCTTTATTGTATCTTACTGCAAGTAGACCTGATATCATGTTTAGTATTTGCATGTGTGCTAGATATCAGTCTAATCCTAAGAAA
Organism: Phoenix dactylifera; assembly: GCF_051530095.1. NCBI lineage: Eukaryota > Viridiplantae > Streptophyta > Magnoliopsida > Arecales > Arecaceae > Phoenix > Phoenix dactylifera. The sequence continues at coordinate 29,737,615 of NC_143193.1, read as the reverse complement.
TCACATCTAATTGCAGTTAAGAGAATCTTTAAATACCTAATAGGAACTAAGAATATAGGTTTATGGTATTCTAAAGAATCTAGCCTAAAATTAATAGGATACACAGATTCAGACTTTGGTGGATGTAAACTTGATAGAAAAAGTACCAGCGGGTCTTGTCAATTTCTAGGAGAAAACTTAATCTCATGGTTTAGCAAGAAACAAAACTCGGTTGCATTATCTACTGCTGAAGCTGAATATGTTGCAGCCGGGAGTTGTTGTGCTCAAATCTTATGGATCAAACAACAATTAGAAGATTATGGCATTAAACAAGATAAAATACCCATTAATTGTGATAATACAAGTGCCATTAATCTAACTAAGAATCCAATTCAGCATTCAAGAACTAAACATATTGAGATAAGACATCACTTCATAAGAGATCATGTACTGAATGGTGATATGACACTACAATTTGTTTGTACTGATGATCAATTAGCTGACATTTTTACAAAACCCCTAAGTGAAGAGAGATTTAGTGTGCTTAGGAGGGGATTAGGAGTGATTGATCCATCCTAGTGGTATTTTCCACTAGATTCATTTGATTTTGATGATTAGATTGTGATTAATATAGAGTTTCGTTTCAATGATCATCAAATCAGATCATAATTTAGTGATTTTCCCTCATTCGGCACGAACATAGCATGATTTTTAGGTGCGTGCCAGAGCTCGAGACGACTCGAGCAAGTTTCAGAGTCGGCTCGTAAGGGGGAGTCGACTCGCGCATTTGCGGGAGTCGACTCGAGATCGATGGCAGCAGAGGGGGAGTCGACTCGCATACAGACGGGAGTCGACTCGAGGTTAACAGGCACATAAGGAGAGTCGACTCGCGCCTATTTTGGAGTCGACTCGAGGTCGAGTCGACTCGCGACTCAGAGGAGTCGACTCGCAGTCGGGATCCGACTTTTTAACCCTAACTCCATTGTTTAGAAAACACTTATTTTCACCGCCGCCACTGTTCAAAACCCTAGAGCCGACTCCTAGATCGTCTCCGGCCGTCCCTAAGCTTTTTCCCGTCGACCTTTCACCGTCCATTAGCGTTTTACTCCATTCTAGGTCGACCATGCCTCGTAAAACCGTTGTCCCAAGCCGGAAGAGGCCCCAACCCGCAACCGGCACCGAGCGACGTTCCAAGGCTCGGAACGATCCCGCGAGGCCACAACCTCCGGCTCGTTCCCCGCCGAGGGCGGTTCCCTCGAGGCCGTGCGCCGGGAAGGCGGTCTCCACCGGGAGATACGTCGATTTCGACTATCTCTCCCGGGAGGGCTTTACGATAGGAGAGAGACTTAGGGCCCAGGGCTTAGAGTATTTCCTCACCTTAGATCTCCCCACATATCCTGGACTAGTTAGGGAGTTCTACGGTACCGTCCACAGGGGCGATGGGGGTATAGAGGGCACGGTAGCCGGTGTCCCATTATTCATTTCGGAGGATATCATTGCTCAGGTCCTCCATCTTCCCCAAGTTGGGGTGGCACCCGCACACCCTGAGGATAGGACTGAGGCCCTTACGGCCATTCTAGGGCATCCACCCCAGTCCCCCTTGGATGAGGTATCCGCTAGCTCACTTCCAGTTGAGGTGCGGATCCTCCTGAGCATCCTGTCTAGGTCCCTCTTCCCGAAGACTGGGCGCTTCGACTTTGTTTTTGAGAGGGACCTCGCCCTTATGTTCTATATTCTCCAGGACACCCCAGTCAACTTTCCAAAACTTATTTATAGATATCTATGTGAGCCACTAGATAGACCTAGGCTCACCCTCCCCTACGGCATGATGTTCACCCTTTTGTTTAGGGAGGCCGAGATTCCCATTCTTGAGGGGGAACCCTCTCGTGCATTGCGATGGACAGATCGCATGCGTCCGGGGACCCTACACAGGATGGAGTTTCGGAAGGTAGAGGGGACCTGGGTTAGGAAGTCTTCCACCTCCACACATACCACCAGACATTCCCCTAGTCCTGAGCCAGACTCAGATTATCCTGACTTTCCCTCCACTTCTGCTCCTACCACCTCAGCCGGACCCTCCTCCTCAGCTCCTCAGGTCATGGAGGTCCGGATCGCTCCTGAGCAACTCCGGGAGTTGCGGCAGGAGATTGTCCGAGATCTGCGAGATGATCTACTTCGGGAGCTCCGGGGTTCAGTGCCTGCTCCCACTCCTGCACCTTCGTCAGCGTTGGTCCCTTCCTTGACAGCCGTGACTGAGATGACGGCCCATGTGCGGGAAGAGATTTACAACGTCCGGAGCCTGATCCAGGCTCAATTCTCCAGTATGAGTGAGGTCACGGGCATCACTCGGAAGATGCGCGATGACATCTGGAAGGACATGAGCACCACTACTCAGGGGGCTGAGCGCTTGTCGAACATGCTCATCGACAAGCTGGACGCACTTCAGAAGTCGGTGACCGAGCTCTCCACTACACATAGCAGGGCCACTTCGTCCATTATCTCTCAGCTCGGGCATGTTACAGATGCGGTCACCCTCCTCATGGAGCAGAACAGATTGAGAGGAGGAGCCACATCCTCGAGAGGAGGAGCCACATCCTCGAGGAGACCTTAGCTGCTTTTTGCTTTATTTTGACATGTATTCCTTTTTTTTTTGCTTTACTTATTGTATTCTCAACTGTATTTACATACACATCAATACAATGAGTAGACATATTCTCTTCAATTGTGTGCAATTTGATCTCTAAGTGATTGTTTGTTCTGCTTACCTCCTTTTTGATATGATGACAAAAAGGGGGAGAAATACTTAATAGATATGTAAATGGAATCAACATAAAAGGAATCAAAATGAGAATTAAAACATAATTTGTTCTTAGTGGATTTGGTACCTCGAGGCTCATTATCTCTCTGTTGGGGCTCCTAATGGAGTAATCTCCAGAATCTATTCAAGGAATATCCAGAGATTAGCTGAATCCTACTCAAGAACAAATTGACAGATTTTTCCTCTAAAAACCAAAAATTTCAGTTCAAAAACTTCAATGCATTAAAAGAAAATTCAGAGAATCAAAACAAAGTTGAATGTATATGTTGAGGGGGAGAATCTGAATTTTTAAGAAAGCTAAATTATTAAATATATATAAGCCAAACAATTGATTGCATGATATGAAGGCTTATATAATTCCAAATGAAAGGGGGAGCTTTAATTCCAAAATTTATTGTTTCACACCTTTCAAGCTTGGATAAATTAAATAACCAGACGCTTGAATTCATTTATGGATTTTATTTCCTTGTTTATTGAGCAATTCACTTTACATATACTCAATGTTTTGTCATCATCAAAAAGGGGGAGATTGTGGAGTGATTGATCATAACCCTATTTGATTTTGATGAGCTCAAAGCATCTGAGTATATCTCTTGTTTACTAATGAATTCAATTGAGTGTTTCCGTAAAAATCTTGTCTAAAGTGTTTCTAGACTTGGTTCATAATATTTTGGATAAGTTAAGAAGTCAGTTTGAACCAAAGTCTGAGACTCGAGTCGACTCCGGAGTATTACGAGTCGACTCCAAGCGTATCAGAATCACTGGCACGGGCTCGAGTCGACTCCGGATCATTATGAGTCGACTCCGACTGAGAACAGACAGACGAGCAGAAAGCATCAACTCAAAACCTGTCAGCGAGTCGACTCCTGAAGTGCGCGAGTCGACTCCGATGTTTACCGAGTCGACTCCGGAGTAGTATGAGTCGACTCCAAGGAGTTACAGACAGAAAAGTCAGAGAGCGAATTTCGACCCTGAGATTCGAGTCGACTCCTGTGGAACGCGAGTCGACTCCGATGGTTGGTAGGTCGACTCCAAAGAAAGCGAGAGTCGACTCTCAGTGGTTCACAAGGCAAAAGTCAGAGCAGTTTTCGGACTCTGAGATTCGAGTCGACTCCCGCAATGCGCGAGTCGACTCCGAGACAGCGCGACCCCAAAAAGACAGAAGACCGAATTATTGTCTCTGAGAGCCGAGTCGATTCCCAGACAGCTCGAGTCGACCCCAAGGCAGCGCTACACCAAAAAGGCAGAAGGCCATGTTTCGGAAACTGAGAGCCGAGTCGACTACAGAACAGTCCGAGTCGACTCCAAGACTGGACGAGCCAAAAGACAGAAGATCGAGAGTTCGGGCTCTGAGCGCCGAGTCGACTCCCAGGATTGTCGAGTCGACTCGAGTGGGCCAGGTTGAAAATTGGCTCCGTGGACTTCATGGGATGAGCCGACTCCGAAAATGCCAAGTCAGCTCCAGAAGTTGGCGAGTCGACTCCGGGTCAAGTCGAGTCGACTCCCAGTCGAAGAGGCCACTTTAATTCAAATTCAGAACAGTTGCCGAGTCGACTCCAGAAAAGCATGAGTCGACTCCCGCTACAGCCAAGTCGACTCCTGATCGCGCGAGTCGACTCCGACCCCCAACGGACATATTGTCAGGTTGTGCAGAGTGTGCAGAACGGGCAGAAAAAGGTGTCTAACGGCTAGTTTCCGTGGGGGAAGGCTTAAATAGCCACAGAGGACTGTAGCAAGGCAGAGAGGCACCATTCCATTCAAAGAAATCAAGCATTCATTCTCTGCATACTTGTCTTCAACGAAAAGAAGGAAGAGCGCCATTAACTCCATCCAACTTCCTCTTCCCAGCATTTTAAAGAAGCCTCCTCCTGCATTCAAGTCGACCAGACATTCCAGAGGAGACTCAAAGTTCAAGAAGCCCTACTCTACTCCAACTCAAAAGTGTTTGAGGGCTCTTAACTTCTCTCTAGTTTATATTGTAGCAAATCTGCTTTTTAAAAAGCTCAGTTTTTCTGTTTGTTTCTTATTCTTTCCATATTATCTTTGCTTGGTTCAATCGGAGGATTGAATCAAGGGTGTAGAGGTTGGTTGGTGAGCCGAGTGTAAAACCAACGTGTAAGGGTTCGATTGTGATCCCGGGAAAACAATCGGGGTGGTTCTAGTCGGTGAGCCAGGAAAAACCGACCGAGTTCGTTATGAGCTCGTAAAACAACAAGTTTGGTTGTGAGCTTGTAAAACAACCGGCTGTAATCCGAGGGGTTATAGTGAATTCCTAAGTGAGACTTGGGGAGTGGACGTAGGAGCAAGGGTTAGCTCCGAACCACTATAAAAGCCTTGTGTTTGTGATTGTGTGTCTCTTTCTTTTACTCTCATTTCATTCACAGCACATAGCAATTAATTAATCATCTTGGTAAAGCATTAATTAGTCATCCACAACGTTTTAATTGCAAAATTATTTTAAAACCCAATTCACCCCCCCTCTTGGGTTGTCTATCTGGGCAACAAAGAGCCTTAAGAGATTTTCCGGTTTGTTTTTCTACTTCATTCTTGAACTCTTTGAACTTTTCAAAAGATTCAGACTTGTGTCTCATAAGATACACATACCCATATCGTGAATAATCATCGGTAAAGGTAATGAAGTAAGAATAACGTCCCCTGGCTGGCACATCGAATGGGCCACATACATCTGTATGTACTAGGGTAAGTATTTCAGTGGTCCTCTCCCCATGTTCTACAAAGGGCAATCTAGCCATTTTTCCTTGAAGACAGGACTCGCAAACTGGATATGACTCGGAAGTCAATGAGCCGAGAAGCCCATCTTTATCCATTTTGTTCATCCTATCCTCTCCAATATGGCCAAGTCTGAGGTGCCACAAATATCTTTGGTTTATCTCATCTCTAGATCTTTTGGATCCTTTGGCACTCACTTCTTGCTCGGTAATATTCACAGATACATCCATATGTAAATGATAAAGACTGTCGATCATGAAACCACGTGCGACTATTTTATTTCTTAAATAAATAGAACAGCAGTCTTTGTCAAAAGTAAAAACATGACCTTCCTGTACTAGACATGAAACAGAAATCAAATTTCTGCTAGCAGCAGGTACATAATAGCAGTCTCTAAGTAATAAACTAAATCCAGACGGTAGTCGCAGATGGTAGGTGCCCACAGCCACAGCAGCAACTTTTGCCCCGTTGCCAACCCGAAGGGTTACCGCACCTTCCGCCAGCCTTCTACTTTCCTTTAGACTCTGCATGGTAGTGCACAAATGAGCACTAGAACCAGAATCTATAACCCAACTAGAAGTAGAAGAAACTGTTAGATTAGTTTCAATTATGAGCAAGTCTATACCTTCTGAAGGCGTGTCACCTTTCTTGTTCTTCAGGCTCTCGAGGTATGAAGGACAGTTTCTCTTCCAGTGGCCTTCGACATTGCAGTGGAAACATTTTCCTTTGTCGTTAGCCTTTTTCTTTTGAACTTCCTTCTTTGGCTTCTTGTCTTTCTTCTGCTTCTTAGCAGGCTTCTTTTTCTTCCAAGTAGACTTTCTCTTGGAACCAGAAGTCAACTCAGCAGCAAGGACATTGCCCCTTGAACCTTTCAAGGCTCCCTCAGCCGTTACCAACATGTTGATTAGTTCAGTCTTAGTGCATTCAATCTTATTCATGTGGTAGTTTACTATAAACTGACCAAATGAATCAGGAAGTGACTGTAGGATCAAATCCACTTGTAATTCCTTGTGCATGTCCATACCGAGCTTCTCAAGCTCCTCCAGGTCCTTGATCATGGTCAGACCGTGATCATGGACAGACTGCCCCTCGCGCATCTTTGCTTTGAAAAGCCTCTTGGACACTTGAAAACGAGCTGTGCGACTCTGCTCACCATACAACTCTTGCAGGTGTGCCAGTATGTCCCTAGCAGTCTTCATATTTTCATGCTGGCATTGGAGTTTATTAGACATGGATGCCATCATATAGCATTTTACTCTAATGTCATCATCCAACCACTTTTTATGCATCTCACGCTGAACATCAGTAGGACGTGTTGGTAGTGTGGGGATATCTGAATCGAGTATGTAGCCTATTTTCTCACAGTCCAAAACAATTTTGAGATTTCTAAGCCAGTCTTTGTAATTGGTTCCGGTCAGTCGGTTGGTCTCAAGAATACGGGTCAAAGGGTTTGAAGCAGACATTGTATCTGCAGAGAGTAAAGATTCTAGTTAGACTTTTGTACTTGATCCTAATCTGTTCTAAGGTCTTTTAGAACAAATGTAACTCCCACTATTTTCTCGAATCCCTCACACTCCTCTGGTAGGAAAACGGAAATCCCACACGACTAGGGTTTCTAGTGGGTACTGCGGTCCCACCGATTTACATGCCACCTCACCTAACAGTTATTGGTGACACATAGATGGATGAGTGTACAACTCTTGTGCAATGCTTCTCAAGCATGGTGCAGTGTAACTTGGTCTCTAAGCCATGAAGACCTCACCTAACAGTTATTGGTCCCATTTCTTAGTTAAGTCAGACCCACTGTATAACCGTAGGAATAAAGTCGTCATTGGGTCCTCACCTAACAGTTATTGGTGCCCAACCCCACCTTTACCCTACAACATCTCATGTCTATAGAGAGGTCCAGCCCCTCGATGCAACTTGACCACTGTGTCCAGCCGAGACAAATCAACATCAGAAAGGCCTTAGCAGCTCTACTACAGTGGAAGACCTATTGACTTAATATTGGTTAATCAGGTCTTAGTGTTTGCAACTTGAGCCCTTCATAAGAGGTAATCGAACAATTGGCCAGGTAAGCAGGTGGGAGGCTCCCCTTACTCAGAGAGTAAGGTCCTAATTAAGTAACCACCTTTTATGCTTTCCTAGACACCAATTAGATCAATTAATCTAATATGACTTGCTCATGTCGGTTCACTCTCGACTTGATTGAGGAGGTTTTGATTTAGGTCTCAATTGGGTTTGCTACATCACATGTAAACCTATCTACCCGACTCGCATTCACATCACATGCAAACGGCACATCACAGGCAGTTATAATCGCAGCATCAAATTAAAGCTAAACTTTAAATAGGTGATGATCATGGATTCTAGTTAGGTCGTATTACAAGCACATGCACGTCAATCGATCAACTGGTCTTCAACTCTTGAATTGGTTCCAAGCCTCCTTGATTCGATCCTTGACCAACTCTTGATCCAATCGCCATCAACCGCTTAGACCCCTGTTCATCTCATGCATCGTCTTCGACTTGATCGTTGACGTACATCACATCACAAAAATACAACCAGATGTAAAATAAAAATAAAAATAAATTACATCTCCTTTTAGGAGGCACGCAGGCCTCTCAAAACATCAAATAAGATGCATGCAAGCATCTGAAAAATTACATGACATCGCAGATCACATCGCAGGTCATTTACATTTGATACCAAAAGGGTTTGAATCCTATGATCATCACCATATGCAACAACTATAATTTTCAGATCTGAAAACTAACTGATTATGTCATGACATAGGTTGCTGATCATGCTAATCATGATTTTAAACTTTGTAATCTCATTAACAGCAATTAGAATCATCATTTTATCACATAAAAATCAGCATGCAAAAATCAGCACCCCTGAAAAATCTGCATGCAGAAATTTTCAGCATGCATGATCATTCAATTTTCAGATCTAATAAGCCTTTAGATATTTAATTCTTACCTTAATCGACGAAGCCTAGGCTCTGATACTACTGTTGGGAACCCGCCCATGCCGCTGATATTTCAAAACAAAAATCAGATGGCAGCGGAAAGGGGGCATGTGCGGGATCAACGTTCATCGCATGAACGTTGTTTCGAGACCTTTCGTAATTAGGTATGAATTAAAACTTTTAAAACCATTAGGAAGATCAGATCTTCACCTTGCGCGGGTAGATGATCACCGCAAATCTGAATTCGTGGTTTTCAAAAGAGGGTTCGCTTGAAGCTGTTCAAACGTCCGGCCTCTACGGGTATCCACACGAAGTAGAGGACCGATCAAATCTTTCTTGTCTTCCCGGGGTGCTAGCTCCCTTGCAAAGACTTCTTTTGATGGCTGATCTCCTCTCTTTCAATCAACTCTTGATTGCACTTGAGAGGAGAAAGAAGAAGGATGAAGAAGAGGAAGAAGATCAAAGCCCTTCGCAGCCTTCTTCTTTTCTCATGCGTTGAAGCCAAGAGGAGGAAGAAGGGATGTCGCCAAGCTCTTCTTTCCCTTGCACCTTGCTTGCGGTTGAACCAAGGGAGGAGAGGGGAGGGTGGCGGCAGCAAGAGGAGGGCTTCAAGTGCATTAGGGCGCCGGCCCCTTGCCTCCTCTTATATAGCCATCTAGGGCTCCTACAATCTAGGAGCCCTAGAGTTAATTCCATAAGAAGGGGGCGCCGGCCCCTCTCTTCATGCCGCACACAAGGAGAGGAGGAGGGGCGTGATCCCTCCTTCTTGTGATGCCCTAATCCTCCTCTAAGGAGGATTAGGTGTCCCTCTTATGGCTAAGTCCTAATCCTATTAGGCTTTAACCAAATCATGAATCAATTGGGTTCAATCCATGCTAGTCCTAATCCTATTAGAACTTGAATGAACCTTGACTCAATTGAACTCTTCAATCCTAATCCAATTAGGAGTCATGTTGATTCATTAGATTAATAATTAATTTAGACTTAAGGAATCATAATCCAATTAGGATGTATTTAATTTTAGTCCTAATCCAATTAGGACTCTATTTGAATCCGAAGTCCTAATCCAATTAGGATTTCTAGGAATCCTACTCCAAGTAGGAATCCAATTTTAATTCAAAATTCCTAATCTTATTAGGGTTGTAGGAATCCTATTTCAAGTAGAAATCCCAGTCCTACTCCAACTAGGATTCTCAGTCCTAATCCAATTAGGACTCTAGGAATCCTACCCGAAGTAGGATTTGTGTTTAAGTCCAATTAATTAATTTCCTTTGTTCCTTCTTCAACCGAATATCAATCGAATTGATTACACGTGATTCATAATCACTATTCAACCATCGGATCGGTCAATGCTTCTAGTGTGTGTGACCCCATAGGTTCTACTCTGACTGGTAGTGAGATATATTATGATCTCTATCATAATATCATTGAAAACTCCTTTCAATGGGTTGGAACGATTCCAACTCAACTCATTAGGGTTTATCGATCATCAAGATAATCCCTATGAGTCCCACCATCCACCAGTGACATCTAGCAGCATGTAGTGGCTACCCAGTAGAATAGAAAGATGAACCTCTAGGTGCAGTTAATATGTGATACAGTCCTACTATCGTGGATCCCTACAGGACGGAGGTCATGGACAACTCGTCAAACCCCATCGTCTGTCATATGTCAAGATTTATTCGACTTGAGTTCGATAGTGGAAAACTCTTTTTCCACTTTATATTACTGCCCTGGCCAAGGTCTTAGAACTCAGTCTAACAAATCACATAGGATCACTCCTCTTTTATCAAGGTCGATAGATTCCTTATAGGTGCATACCCTACTCCTACAGTGAACTTACTGCAGCCAATCTACACTGCATAGACCCATATGGCTAGAGACCATGTATGTGTGCAGTCAAACTACAATAACCTCACTGTGAGTAGCCGAAGCACCGCAGGTCAAAGGACCAGTCACACTACTGCAACATCAAGCAAGTCACTGACGAGTGGATAGACATCCAAGTGACTTCTTGTCTTGGTCACGCTCAGTACCCTTGTTCTCTAACAAGCACCTGCACTATCACTTCAGTGTCCCTACACTGTGGACTCAAGTCTCGTCCATCCAGAAGGAAAGTGATCTGTGCACTGATCGGATCGATCACCGTTCTCGTGATGATCCATTGATCAGGAGCATTTAGAAATTAATCACCAATGAAACATGGCTCAAATTCTCAACTCTTGAGAATATGTATCATCATCTTATTAATTCCTTGGACGATTCATAGACACATAAATAATATGAATGAAAAGATGCCTTTTATTTATTCAATAATAAACAGTCAAGTATAAAATTATGTCCCTAGAATCAACAATGTGTCAGCCAAATTGGCTTCTAGGGCATACATCTAACATCTACTCGTTCAATGACTATGTCTTGTCTCTCGACGATCTCTCGAACGAGGTGAAAGCGTCATAGAATGTGCTTGGATTTGTGATGAGACCTTGGTTCCTTTGCTTGAGCAATAGCTCCAGTGTTGTCACAATAAACTGGAACTGGTCCAGCAATCTCAGGGACTACTCCCAACTCAAAGATGAACTTCTTCATCCAGACAGCTTCCTTAGCGGCTTCACTTACAGCGATGTATTCTGCCTCAGTAGTTGAGTCAGCTACAGTTTGCTGCTTGGAACTCTTTCAGCTCACTGCACCACCATTTAGGGTAAAGACATACCCTGAAGTGGACTTGCTATCATCTGGGTCTGATTGAAAACTAGAATCAGAAAATCCTTCTAGTTTCAACTCAGATCCTCCATAAACTAGAAAAATATCTTTAGTCCTTCTTAAGTACTTAAGAATATTTTTCACAGCTATCCAATGATTCTCTCCTGGATCAGCCTGGAATCTGCTTGTTATGCCTAAGGCATAAGCAACATCAGGCCTAGTACATAGCATAGCATACATAATTGATCCTACTGCCGAAGCATAGGGAATAGAATTCATTCTATTCCTCTCTTCAGATGTCTTAGGAGACATCTTCTTAGAGAGACGTATGCCATGACTCATAGGTAAGTAACCTCTTTTACTTTCTTCCATGCTGAATCTTTTCAGCACACGATCTATGTACTTAGACTGGGACAAGCCTAGCATCCTTTTAGATCTATCCCTATAGATCTTTATACCAAGTATATAGGATGCTTCTCCCAAGTCTTTCATGGAAAAGCTTTTTGATAGCCAAGTCTTGACCGATTGTAACATTGGAATATCATTTCCAATGATTAATATATCATCTACATACAATATTAAGAAGACAACGGCACTCCCACTAGTCTTCTTGTACACACATGGTTCATTCACATTTTTGATAAAACCAAACTCTTTGACTGTTGTATCAAAACGGATATTCCAACTCCTCGATGCTTGCTTTAATCCATAAATGGATCTCTTAAGCTTGCATACTTGATTTGCTCTCCCACTTGAGACAAATCCTTTTGGCTGTGTCATGTAAACCTCTTCCTCAAGATAACCATTAAGGAAGGCGGTTTTGACATCCATCTGCCAAATTTCATAATCATAGTATGCAGCTATTGCAAGCAAAATCCGAATAGATTTAAGCATGGCAACTGGTGAAAAAGTTTCATCATAGTCAATTCCTTGCTTTTGCCTGAAACCTTTTGCCACCAATCTAGCCTTGTAGGTTTCTACTTGGCCATCTGCTCCAATCTTCTTCTTATAGACCCATTTGCAACCTATAGGGTTTACACCTTCTGGTGCATCAACCAAAGTCTATACTTAGTTGGTATACATAGAGTCTATTTCGGATTTCATAGCTTCTAACCATTTGTTAGAGTCATTACTCATGATAGCTTCCGAATAGGTCAGAGGATCATCATTTTCAACGATGTGGGCTTCATCATTCTCAATGATAAACCCATACCTCTTAGGTGCATTTCGCACTTTATCTGACCTTTGGAGAGGAGATGTGTGTTGTGGTTGTACTTCATCAATGGGTACATCTGGTTGAGAAATATCTTGTGTTTCCATTTGTAGGTCTTGAACTTCTTCAAGTTCAATTCTCCTATCCTTGCCTTTTTCTAAGATAAACTCTTGCTCTAAGAAAGTGGCATGTCTACCTACAAAGATCTTTTGTTCGGTAGGATGATAGAAGATGTATCCTATACTATCTTTAGGATAACCTACAAAAATATATTTATCTAATCTAGCACTTAGCTTATGTCCAAAATTTCTTTTGACATAAGCTTTACAGCCCCATATCTTAAAATACTTAAGATTAGACTTCTTTCCTCTCCATATCTCATATGGAGTACTAGATACAGATTTTGATGGTACCCTATTTAATATAAGTGCAGCAGTTTCTAGGGCAAAACCCCAGAAGGAAATAGGAAGATTTGTAAAGCACATCATGGACCGTACCATATCTAATAGAGTATGATTTCTCCGTTCAGCTACACCATTTAATTGTGGCGTATACGGAGGTGTCCATTCAGAGAGAATGCCCTTGCCTGGGTGCGCGGTTGGCCGCGCGCTGCTGTGGCTGGCCGTGCGCGCGGTTGGCCGCGCGCTGCTGCAGTGGGCGCAGAACCTCGCGCAGGCGCTTGGCATGGCCTATGCGGGGTTGCGCCGAGGGCTGAAAGTGCTGGCCACTGCTTGGACAGACCTCCAAGTAGTGGATTTGGCCCGGGCGACGGTCTTGGCCGAGGTTGGCCTCGGCCAAACTCTTGGAATTTTGGGTCGACGGGCTGAGGTGGCTATCATGAAGACCTCACTTAACAATTATTGGTCCCATTCCTTAGTTAAGTCAAACCCACCGTATAACCTAGAAATAAAGTCGTCATTGGGTCCTCACCTAACAGTTATTGGTGCCCAACCCCACCTTTATCCTACAACATCTCATGTCTATAGAGAGGTCTAGCCCCCCGATGCAACTTGCCCACTGTGTCCAGCCGAGACAAATCAACATCAGAAAGACCTTAGCAACTCTACTACGGTGGAAGACCTATGGACTTAATATCGGTTAATCAGGTCTTAGTGTTTGCAACCTTGAGCTCTTCATAAGAGGTAATCGATCAATTGGCCAGGTAAGCAGGTGGGAGGCTCTCCTTACTCAGAGAGTAAGGTCCTAATTAAGTAACCACCTTTCATGCTTTTCTAGACACCAATTAGATCAATTAATCTAATATGACTCGCTCATGTTGGTTCACTCTCGACTTGATTGAGGAGGTTTTAATTTAGGTCTCAATTGGGTTTGCTACATCACATGTAAACCTATCTACCCCGCTCTCATTCACATCACATGCAAACGGCACATCGCAGGCAGTTATAATCGCAGCAATAAATAAAGCTAAACTTTAAATAGGTGATGATCGTGGATTCTAATTAGGTCATATTACAAGCACATGCACGTCAATCGATCAACTGGTCTTTAACTCTTGAATTGGTTCCAAGCCTCCTTGATTCGATCCTTGATCAACTCTTGATCCAATTGCCATCAACCGCTCAGATCGCCGTTCATCTCATGCACTATCTTCGACTTGATTGTTAACGTACATCACATCACAGAAATACAACCAGATATAAAATAAAAATAATAATAAATTACATCCCCTTTTAGGAGGCATGCAGGCCTCTCAAAACATCAAATAAGATTGTTGCCCAAGGTGACAAGCCAAGAGGGGGGGTGAATTGGTTTTTCTAACTTTTTGATTCCTTAATCGAGTTAATTGATGAGTAAGTAATTGTAGTAAAGTAAGACAACACACAATGCAAACTCACAAGAAATATAGTGGTTCGGTGCTCTCCTAAGCACCTACGTCCACTCCCCAAGCGACCCCTTGGGAATTCACTATAATCCCGCGGATTACAGTTGGATTGTTTTCCGGGCTCACAATCCAAAAACCTTTACACTTTGGTTTTCCGGGATTACCAAAAACCTATGTTGGTTTTACGGGCTCACCAACGAACCTTCACAATTGGTTTTACGGGTTCACCAACAACCTATGTTGGTTTTACGGGCTTACCAACAACCTACGTTGGTTTTACGGGCTTACCAACAACCTAACAATGTTGATTTTATGGGCTTACCAACAAACCTTACAACAAGAGTAATAAGTAAAGAATGAAAGCTCCTAAAAAGGCAAATAAAACAATTATGAGCTACAAAGAAGAGTTTAGAATATAGTTATCCCTTTAATAAGGCTCTTCTCTTCTTTGTCAAGATTGCTTCACTCTTCAAGGGTTGGTGGAGCTCTTAATGTCTCTTGGGATCTGCTCAACCACTTCCTTTTGGCTCTTTGAATGAAGCAATTGAATGAAGCTTGCCTTGCTAGGGTTTTCTCTTGAATGCACTTGATGTATTTTCCAAAGCTTACTTCCTCTGATTAATACTCCCTCTTAAATACTTCTCCAACCTCCAAATAGTCCTTCCTGACCGTTGGATTGAAGAAACTAGCCGTTTATAGCCGTTGGGAGTCCAAAAAGCACTTCTGCACAACTAGCCGTTATGCTTCTGCCCGTGCTTGGGTCGACCCAAACTTTTCTGGGGTCGACCCAAACTACTGTTCATCAGACTTGGGTCAGCTCAAGCTTTTCTTGGGTCGGCCCTCTCAGAAAATCCAGAACCTTGTATTTCAGCCTTCCTTCACTTGGGTCGACTCAACTCTTTTTGGGTCGACTCAAGGATCAGTTGGGTCGACTCAATTTCCACTTGGGTCGACCCTCTCAGGAATTCCAGAGACTTGTTTTCTTGAAGCTTGAGGATGGGGTCGACTCAACTTTCACTTGGGTCGACCCAAGTACTGTTCATCCGTGCCATAAGTGCTAGAATGTGCCAGAATGTTTCTAAAACATGCCAGGGTCGACTCCATCTCTTCTAGGGTCGACTCCTACTCTGTGCCAAGTGTTCCAAAGGCGTGCCACTTCGTTCCAAGGCATGCCAAATGTATCGGGGTCGACTCTAAACTAATTGGGGTCGACTCTAACCATATTTTTCTGTACTTTGAAGGTTAGTTATGCACATTGAAACAACAATATGATATTCCAAGCAAATTACGATGCATGGAACAATAAAGTTTCATACCCTTAACAGTAGAAATTACCGAATTGCCCTTTTAGGTATTTTTAACGTGAAACTTTGCCAAAATGGATTCTTGAGCTTTCTACCATTCTCTATTACAAATTTTATCTCGTTATCAATTCTTGAGAGTGGTTTTGACCATATATTCTTAATATATCGTGAATGTATCGAGGGTATGTCATTTATCAATGATGTATCGAATATTTCTTCCTTACTCACTTATGTACTGGATTAATTAAGTTAATAGCATTAGCACTTCCATATGGCCTCAATGGCTTTGTAAGCATCAAAATAACACTAGGATCCTCAAAGATGCATGCAAGCATCTGAAAAATTACATGACATTGCAGATCACATTGCAGGTCATTACATTTGATACCAAAAGAGTTTGAATCCTATGATCATCACCATATGCGGCAATTATACTTTTCAGATCTGAAACTTAATTGATTATGTTACGACATAGGTTGCTGATCATGCTAATCATGATTCTAAACTTTGTAATCTCATTAACAATGCAATTAGAATCATCATTTTATCACATAAAAATCAGCGTGCAAAAATCAGCACCCCTGAAAAATCTGCATGCAGAAAATTTTCAGCATGCATAATTTTTTAAATTTCAGATCTAAGATGCCTTTAGATAATTAATTCTTACCTTAATCTATAATGCCTAGGCTCTGATACCACTGTTAGAACCTGCCCGTGCCGCAGAAAATTAAAAAATTCATATGGCAGCGGAAGAGGCATGCGCGAGATCAACCGTTCATCATATGAACATTGTTCAAAAATCGTTCGTAGTTAGATAAGGATTAAAAACTTTTAAACTATTAGGAAGATCAGATCTTCACCTTGTGCGGGTAGATGATCACCGCAAACTGATGATCGTGGTTTAGGATGAAGGTTCGCTTGAAGCCGTTCACGTGTCCGGCCTCTACGGGTATCCACACGAAGCAAAAACCAATCCTAGCTTCTTTATCTCAACGGGGTGCTAGCTCCCTTGCAGAGACAACTTTAATGGCTGATCTCCTCTCTTTCTTTCAACTCTTGAATGTGCTTGAGAGGAGGAAGAAGAAGGATGAAGAATAGTAAAGGAACAAAGCCCCTGCAGCCTTCTTTCTTTTCCCTGCTTTGGAAGGAGGAAGGGAGGATGAAGAGGCCACCTTTCTTTTTCTTCCCTTGCTTGCGGCTGAACCAAGAGGAGGAAGAGAGGGGGCGTACGGCTGAGGAGAAGAAGGTTTCAATGCCCTAGGTCAGCCCCCACGCCTCCTCTTAAATAGCATGTGGAGCTCCTACTTTGTAGGAGCTCCTTGATTAAATTCCAAGAGGGGCACCGGCCCCTCTTCTTTGCCGCACCAAGCAAGGAAAAGGAGGAGGGGCATGTGCCCCTCCTTCATGGTTAACCTAATCCTCCTCTAAGGAGGATTAGGAAGGTCACTCATGAAAGAGTAGATGCCCTATAAGCCAATCATTTGATGGGTTTCTCTTTGTAATCCTCCAAATCATGTACTTTGACACTCGATATATATCAGTAAAGGCATTGTGTTTCATCATTTGCTGCTTATCTATTTTATTATTGGATGATGAACCCCATAAATTAGGACATTGGTTTTAGGGTTATGATGAGATCATACCAGTGAGACCTAAAATTCTAAAATCCTAATTTAGAATATTCTCAGTCAAATTGGTATATTGAGTCGGGGATCAATATTACCGGAAAGACTGGCACATCTTATGTATGCTCAATGTAGAGGGTGATTGATCTCACAATCACTTGTGTGAGACACTAATACAAAGATGTGGGTGCTCATTAGAGGAATGAGTTCACTGAAATGACCAGCCATGAGAACATCTTATGGATTCTTACTTAATTATCAAAAGATGGTTCTCATAGTGGGAGTTATGCAAGTGATCCTTAGACCTGAGATCACCATTGTACCTTGTGCACTTGAAGCTATGTTTTGGTTTACCCTCATTCACGACATTGCGTTGTGTACGGGATATTCTGGATATGGTGGATTTTGTATGAAGGTTGTGAGTAGGTCAACAAGGAATCAGTCACTTCTAGTAAGAGAAGGTAACATCCTACTTACTCTAATCTTATGATGATTCAAGAAGCCTTTGATCAAAGCAAAATGAATATAAGAAAGAGTTTCTAATATTTCATTGTTTGAATTATCATATAAAAGATTGAGAGAGACATGAATAAGTGATTGAGTTTGATATTGATCCATACTCATGCACTTATTCAGGATGTAGTATGACTGAGGGATTGAATTGCACAGTAACTTGCCACTGAAGGGTATGTTTGGATTTGTCCAATACATTCCTCATCTTTCGGGTAGACATGATACATTGCTAGACGTCAATCATGTCTTGTGGGTTGATCGGATCAAAGAGTTTGATTAGATCAAAGCATCAGAAAGGTTCTGATTGCTAAGTCAGGTTTAGCACTAAATTGAACCTAAATTGAATTAGAGGTATTCTAATCAGGTTAGGTCAACTTGCACCTGCACCTACTGCTGGCTAAGATAAGGAACCCAATGGGTCACACACAAGAGAATTGATCAAGGGTCTAATTGGATTAGATCATGTTTGTAAGATGAACATGCTAGCACGTGTTGCAAACCCTAGCTCCTGATTCAAATTAAATTCGAATATGATTCTTAGATTAGGTTGATCTAATATGATTAGATCATGACCTAATATAGGTTAGCCAAGAGTTGAAACCCATTTGGCTTTAATTAGACCTGATTTGATTAGGTTTAATGTTTTCTTTAAGTTGGTTAAACCCAATTGGATTGGGTTTGATAGGGCCTTCACTTCTGGACCATTGGATCGCTTCCTGGATGAAGGATCTGGTCCACTGGTTGGCGCCTTCATCTGGACCATTGGATGGCTTCCTGGATGAAGGATCTGGTCCACTGGTTAGCGCCTGAATCTGGACCACTGGATGGCACTCTGGATGAAAGATCTGGACCGTTGCTCAGCGCCTGAATCTGGACCACTGGATGGTTCTCTGGATGAAAGATCTGGACCGTTGCTCAGCGCCTGAATCTGGACCATCGGTGATGGCATCTTGCTTCTGGACCATTGGATGGCACCCTGGATGATGATGCCCTGATCTGGACCATTAGATGGCGCCTAGATCTGGACCATTGGCTTTGGTTCACTGCATTTGGGCCCTTGGATCATCAGGATTTAAGAGGGAGATGTGAGAAAGAAGTTGATACACCCTTCTTCTTAGCACCCCATCATGATGGGATGCATCTCTTGGCACATGCCTCATCATGATGAGGTGTGTGGATGGGATGCATCCCTTTATGATGCATCCCTCCATCTCTTATAAATAAGGAGGTGCCTTGGGGTTCTAAAAATCATCCAAGAAAAAGCCTCTCCTTCTCTCTTTCTTATCTCTTCTTTCTTACAAGCCTCTCTCTTTTGTCTTAACCCAAGACAAGAGGGTCTTCTTTAGGACAAAAAGGCTAGTGAATGTTTTAGAGGTAGAAAGGAAGAAGGAAGTGAAGGAAAATCAGCCAATTAAATCCTTTGGAAGGATTGAACAATTAGAATCAAGTTTTGGTGGAGCTAGAGTCTTGAATCCATTCCTGTGTGGATCAACATCGGAGGGTGAACATTTGGGCACCTTAGGACATCTTCAGATATATTGGATATAGCGTGATAGGTATTCTTCTATACCAAGATTATATTTTCTACATTATTTGGTTATACTATTAAGGCGATCTTGGCTTATTAGGGTTTCATATAATGAGTTTTATAAGAAAATTTTATAATCCCGTAACTTCCGCTGCGCCCTAGGGCACTGGAAAACCCAACAGTGGTATCTGAGCCACCCTTAATCAGTTTAACCAAATGATAATACATGCTATTATCTTGATGCTATGAGATAGCTAGGTTGTTTGTATGCATGATTAGTTTATGCTATGAGATAGTGTTATATTCATGTTGTAGCACAGTATAATTGCTAGTACTAAATTATAGAATGTGCAATGAGACCAATATAGTAGTATGAAAACTTTGGGCTGACCCATTCTGGAACAATCGACTCAGTTGGTGTCTAGGAAGGAAGCCACAGGTGGTTACTTAATTAGGACCTCACTCTCTGAGTGAGGGGTGCCTCCCACCTGCTTTTCTGGCCAATTATTTGATTGTCCTTTATCGTTGAGCTTAATGTTAGTAAGATACTACTATTTGAAAGCCCTCACTAAATTCATAATTAAGTCGTAGTGTTAATTGCTTTAAGCTGAGCCATTCTGAATCAATTGACTAAGTTGGTGCCTAGGAAAGAGACTACAGGTGGTTATTTAATTAGGACCTTACTAAGTAAGGAGAGCCTCCCATCTGCTTACCTGGCCAACTATTTGATTGACCTCCATGGAAATGCTAATTGCTGATATAACACTATAAAGGTCCTTCCTTCATGCTTAGATATTATTATGTCAATATCTACGCTAGCTTGTTGTGATTCCCACAAGGCTAGTATTAGGGATTGATATTGTAATATCTTGGTGCATATGATGCATATGGCATATTTTAATATGTTGCCTTGTTGTGATTTCCACAAGGGCAGCATTATTCAAATATGACTGTATAAAAATGAAGGGTTTGACTTAACTAGACACAATAGTTTGTTGTGATTCCCACAAGACTATATGTGTGCTAGAGGACAGAATAAAGTTGGAAATTGCATGGGATGCAATTGGAAAGAGTTTCCTACCTTTGAACTTATAAGGGCTTGTTGTGATTCCCACAAGGTCTTTTATAAGGAATTTGGATCTCAACCCCACTAAGAAAATTAGTATTTTCTCGTTCATCATACTTGAGGGTTATGATATTCGATAAAAATAGTGGGAGTAACAATTAGATAAAAGTCCTTGTCTGATTGAATACATGTCATCATGATTGGTCTGCTTATATTAGTGTTCTTTGTAATTATAGATTAATTCTGCAAAAATGGCATCTTCACTCTCACTTAGAGGTATCTTAGATACAAACAAATTGACTGGTCCCAACTATGTGGGTTGGTTGAGAAATTTAAAGATTGTTCTCACACAAGAAAAACTTTCCTACATTCTTGAAACCCCTGACCTAGGGTCAGCAGGGGAAGATGCAACTGAGGAGGAATTGGCCACATATCGTATGTGGAAAAATGACAGTTTGACTGTCAAATGTATCATGCTTGCTTCTATGAATAATGAATTGCAGAGGCAGCATGATAGCATGGATACTCACTCCATACTCTTTAACTTAAAGGAGTTATATGGTGAGCAGAGCAGAACTGCTAGATATGAGATATCTAAACAGTTGTTCCGTGCTAGAATGATCGAGGGATCGTCTGTGCAATACCACTGTTTAAAGGTTATAGACTTAATCACTCGATTAAGTCAACTTGGTTTTGCTATGGATAGTGAGCTCAGTCAGGATTTGATCCTGCAATCACTACCCGACTCATTCTCGCAGTTTGTCGTAAATTATCACATGAACAAACTGAATTCCTCCCTGCCCGAGCTTCTAAATATGCTGAAAACAGCAGAGTCTCACATCAAGAAGGACAAGGGTCCGATCCTTCTTGTTGGTGAGAGCTCAAAGAAGAAGTCGGGCAACAAGAGTTCAAAGAAAAAACTAAACCCTAAGAGTCGCATCAAAAAGAAGAAGGGAAAGAAAATCTCTGGACCCGATACCTGTTTCCACTGTGGCAAGACGGGGCATTGGAAAAGGAACTGCAAGAGCTTTCTTGCAAGTGTGAAGCCTGATGCAAGTGTTGCATCAAAAGGTATGTTTTTATTACATGCCAATATGACATTAAGTTCTTCTGATTCTAATTCATGGGTATTGGATACCGGTTGTGGTTCTCACATATGCAAATCTTTGCATGGACTGCAGAAAATTAGAAGACTGAAGAAAGGTGACTTCGAGCTATATGGCGCTGGAGGAGAATCCATCCAGGCTGAAGCTGTTGGCACCTACATACTGGAGC
The DNA here is from genome assembly GCF_051530095.1 of Phoenix dactylifera. Classification (NCBI taxonomy): domain Eukaryota; kingdom Viridiplantae; phylum Streptophyta; class Magnoliopsida; order Arecales; family Arecaceae; genus Phoenix; species Phoenix dactylifera. The sequence continues at coordinate 29,716,044 of NC_143193.1, read as the reverse complement.
TACCCTCCGGAAAGTTCTTGAAGCTAGAAGACTGTTATTTTATACCAAAAATCATTAGAAATGTAATTTTAATTCCTTTGTTGCTTAAGAAAGGATTCGAAATAAATGGAAAGAGCAATGGTTGCTCTATTTCTTTATCTAATGAGTATTATTGTCATGGCACTATGGAAAATGGTCTTTTAGTATTATGTCTTAATAATGTTATGTTTCATATTAGCAAAGATAATAAAAGAAAAAGAGAAAATATTAATAATACCCTCCTCTGGCATTACCGATTAGGTCATATTAGTGAGACAAGGTTACATAAGTTGTATAAAGATAAATTCTTTGACTCTTATGATTTTGAATCATTAGGAACTTGTGAATCTTGTCTTATGGGTAAAATGACCAAGTCTCCATTCTCGGGACATGGAGAAAGGGCAAGTGAGTTGTTAGAACTCATACACACTGATGTGTGCGGTCCTATGTCAACTCAAGCTAGAGATGGATACTCTTACTTCATCACATTTACTGATGACTTATCAAGGTTCGGTTTTGTGTATCTAATGAAACATAAATCTGAAGCCTTTGATAAATTTAAAGAGTATCAAAGTATGGTCGAAAAACAAACTGGAAAGTGTATTAAAATCCTTCGATCTGATCGAGGAGGAGAATACCTTTCTAGTGAATTTTTAAACTATCTTAAATTAAAGGGTATACTCTCTGAATGGACACCTCCATATATGCCACAATTAAATGGTGTAGCTGAAAGAAGGAATCGTACCTTATTAGATATGGTACGGTCCATGATGTGCTTCACAAATCTTCCAATTTCCTTCTGGGGACATGCCCTAGAAACTGCTGCATTAGTATTAAATAGAGTACCATCTAAGTCTGTATCTAGCACTCCATATGAGATATGGAAAGGAAAGAAATCTAATCTTAGTATCTTAAGATATGGGGTTATCATGCTTATGTCAAAAGAAATTTTGGACATAAGCTAAGTGCTAGATCGGACAAATGTATATTTGTAGGTTATCCTAAAGATAGTTTAGGATATATCTTCTATAATCCTACCGAACAAAAGGTATTTGTTGCTAGGCATGCCACTTTCTTGGAAAAAGAGTTTTTTTTAGAAAAGGGCAAGGATAGAAGAATTGAACTTGATGAAGTTCAAGACCTACAAGGTGAGACACATAATAATCCTCAACCAGATGTACCCATGGAAGAGGTACAACCACTACACACTACTCCTTTTCGAAGGTCAGAAAGAGTGCGAAATGCACCTGAGAGGTATGGATTCATCATTGAGAATGATGAAGCCCACATCGTTGATAACTCTCTGACCTATTCGGAAGCTGTCAAGAGTAGGGACTCTGACAGATGGTTGGACGCCATGAAATCCGAGATAGATTCTATGTATACAAACCAAGTGTGGACTTTGGTTGATGCACCTGAGGGAGTGATTCCAATAGGGTGCAAATGGGTATACAAGAAGAAGATAGGAGCTGATGGCCAAGTAGAAACCTACAAGGCCAGGCTAGTGGCAAAAGGTTTCAGGCAAAAACAAGGCATTGATTATGATGAAACTTTTTCGCCAGTAGCTATGCTCAAATCTATTCGGATTATACTTGCTATAGCTGCATACTATGATTATGAGATCTGGCAGATGGATGTCAAAACCGCCTTCCTTAATGGTCACCTTGAGGAAGAGGTCTATATGACACAGCTAGAGGGATTTGTCTCAAAAGGGAGAGCAAATCAAGTGTGTAGGCTTAAGAAATCCATTTATGGATTAAAGCAGGCATCTAGAAGTTGGAACATCCATTTTGACATGATAGTCAAAGAGTTTGGCTTCATTAAAAATATAGATGAACCTTGTGTGTACAAGAAGACTAGTGGGAGTGCTATTGTCTTCTTGATATTATATGTGGACGATATATTGGTCATTGGAAATGATGTTCCAATGATGCAATCGGTCAAGACTTGGCTATCAAAGAAATTTTTCATGAAAGACTTGGGTGAAGCATCCTATATACTTGGTATAAGGATCTATAGAGATAGATCTAAAAGGATGCTAGGTTTGTCCCAGTCTAGGTACATAGATAATGTGCTGAAGAGGTTCAGCATGGATGGAAGTAAGAAAGGTTTCTTACCCATAGGACATGGCATACAACTCTCTAGAAAGATGTCTCCTAAGACATCTGAAGAGAGGAATAGAATAAGTTCTATTCCCTATGCTTCAGCAGTAGGGTCGATCATGTATGCTATGTTATGTACCAGGCCTGATGTAGCTTATGCCTTAGGTATGGTAAGTAGATTTCAGGCAGATCCCGAGGAGGATCATTGGAAAATTGTGAAAAGCATTCTCAAATACTTGAGAAGGACTAGAGATGTTTTTCTGATTTATGGAGGATCAGAATTGAAACTAGAAGGCTATTCAGATTCTAGCTTTCAATCTGATCCAGATGATAGCAAGTCAATCTCTGGATATATCTTCACTTTGAATGGTGGAGCTGTGAGTTGGAAAAGTTCCAAATAGCAAACTGTAGCTGACTCAACTACTGAGGCAGAATACATAGCTGTTAGTGAAGCTGCTAAGGAAGCAGTCTGGATAAAGAAGTTCATCACAGAGCTGGGTGTAGTTCCTGAGATTGCCGGACCAGTCCCAGTTTATTACGATAACACTGGAGCTGTTGCACAGGCTAAGGAACCAAGGTCTCATCATAGATCCAAGCACATTTTGAGACGCTTCCACCTTGTTCGAGAGATAATCGAAAGACAAGACGTCAAGATTGAACGAGTAGACACAAAGAACAATATAGCAGACCCATTTACTAAAGCTCTACCACAGCAGCAATTCAATCGTCACCTCGATTGTATGGGGTTAAAATATAAGGGTGATTGGCTTTAGTGCAAGTGGAAAATTGAAAGAGTAGATGCCCTATAAGCCAATCATTTGATGGGTTTCTCTTTGTAATCCTCCAAATCATGTACTTTGACACTCGATATATATCAATAAAGGCATTGTGTTTCATCATTTACTGCTTATCTATTTTATTATTGGATGATGAACCCCATAAATTAGGACATTGGTTTTAGGGTTATGATGAGATCATACCAGTGAGACCTAAAATCCTAAAATCCTAATTTAGAATATTCCCAGTCAAATTGGTATATTGAGTCGGGGATCAATATTACCGGAAAGACTGGCACATCTTATGTATGCTCAATGTAGAGGGTGATTGATCTCACAATCACTTGTGTGAGACACTAATACAAAGATGTGGGTGCTCATTAGAGGAATGAGTTCACTGAAATGACCAGCCATGAGAACATCTTATGGATTCTTACTTAATTATCAAAAGATGGTTCTCATAGTGGGAGTTGTGCAAGTGATCCTTAGACCTGAGATCACCATTGTACCTTGTGCACTTGAAGCTATGTTTTGGTTTACCCTCATTCACGACATTGCGTTGTGTACGGGGTATTCTGGATATGGTGGATTTTGTACGAAGGTTGTGAGTAGGTCAACAAGGAATCAGTCACTTCTAGTAAGAGAAGGTAACATCCTACTTACTCTAATCTTATGATGATTCAAGAAGCCTTTGATCAAAGCAAAATGAATATTAGAAAGAGTTTCTAATGTTTCATTGTTTGAATTATCATATAAAAGATTGAGAGAGACATGAATAAGTGATTGAGTTTGATATTGGTCCATACTCATGCACTTATTCAGGATGTAGTATGACTGAGGGTTTGAATTGCACAGTAACTTGCCACTGAAGGGTATGTTTGGATTTGTCCAATACATTCCTCATCTTCCGGGTAGACATGATACGTTGCTAGATATCATTCATGTCTTGTGGGTTGATCGGATCAAAGAGTTTGATTAGATCAAAGCATCAGAAAGGTTCTGATTGCTAAGTCAGGTTTAGCACTAAATTGAACCTAAATTGGATTAGAGGTATTCTAATCAGGTTAGGTCAACTTGCAGCTGTACCTACTGCTGGCTAAGATAAGGAACCCAATGGGTCACACACAAGGAAATTGATCAAGGGTCTAATTGGATTAGATCATGTTTGCAAGATGAACATGCTAGCACGTGTTGCAAACCCTAGCTCCTGATTCAAATTAAATTCGAATATGATTCTTAGATTAGGTTGATCTAATATGATTAGATCATGACCTAATATGGGTTAGCCAAGAGTTGAAACCCATTTGGCTTTAATTAGACCTGATTTGACTAGGTTTAATGTTTTCTTTAAGTTGGTTAAACCCAATTGGATTGGGTTTGATAGGGCCTTCACTTCTGGACCATTGGATCGCTTCCTGGATGAAGGATCTGGTCCACTGGTTGGCGCCTTCATCTGGACCATTGGATGGCTTCCTGGATGAAGGATCTGGTCCACTGGTTAGCGCCTGAATCTGGACCACTGGATGGCTCTCTGGATGAAAGATCTGGACCGTTGCTCAGCGCCTGAATCTGGACCACTGGATGGCTCTCTGGATGAAAGATCTGGACCGTTGCTCAGCGCCTGAATCTGGACCATCGGTGATGGCATCTTGCTTCTGGACCATTGGATGGCACCCTGGATGATGATGCCCTGATCTGGACCATTAGATGGCGCCTAGATCTGGACCATTGGCTTTGGTTCACTGCATTTGGGCCCTTGGATCATCAGGATTTAAGAGGGAGATGTGAGAAAGAAGTTGATACACCCTTCTCCTTAGCACCCCATCATGATGGGATGCATCTCTTAGCACATGCCTCATCATGATGAGGTGTGTGGATGGGATGCATCCCTTTATGATGCATCCCTCCATCTCTTATAAATAAGGAGGTGCCTTGGGGTTCTAAAAATCATCCAAGAAAAAGCCTCTCCTTCTCTCTTCCTTATCCCTTCTTTCTTACAAGCCTCTCTCTTTTGTCCTAACCCAAGACAAGAGGGTCTTCTTTAGGACAAAAAGGCTAGTGAATGTTTTAGAGGTAGAAAGGAAGAAGGAAGTGAAGGAAAATCAGCCAATTAAATCCTTTGGAAGGATTGAACAATTAGAATCAAGTTTTGGTGGAGCTAGAGTCTTGAACCCATTCCTGTGTGGATCAACATCGGAGGGTGAACATTTGGGCACCTTAGGACATCTTCAGATATATTGGATATAGCGTGATAGGTATTCTTCTATACCAAGATTATATTTTCTACATTATTTGGTTATACTATTAAGGCGATCTTGGCTTATTAGGATTTCATATAATGGGTTTTATAAGAAAATTTTATAATCCCGTATCTTCCGCTGCGCCCTAGGGCACTGGAAAACCCAACAACTCATGGTTAGGTCCTAATCTAATTAGGCTTGGACCAAGGGTGAACCTATTTGGGTTTAATCTAGGTAAGTCCTAATCCAATTAGAACTTAATGACTCAATTGAACCCTTCAATCCTAATCTAATTAGGAGTCATCTAGATTCATTAGATTAATAATTAATTGGAACTTAAGAAGTCCTAATCCCATTAGGATTTATTTAATTTTAGTCCTAATCCAATTAGGACTCTAATTTGAATCTGAAGTCCTAATTAGAATTTCTAGGAATCCTATTCTAAGTAGGAATTCAAAATAGATTCAAAATCCTAATCTAATTAGGATTGTGGAAATCCTACTTCAAGTAGGAATCCCAGTCCTACTCCAAGTAGGACTCCCAGTCCTATTCCAATTAGGATTCTAGGAATCCCACTCTAAGTAGGATTCGTGTTTTAAGTCCAATTAATCAATTCTCATTTCTTCTTCAACTTATTATCAATCGAATTGATTACTTGTGATTCATAATCACTTTTTCAACCATCGGATCGGTCAATACTTCTAGTGTGTGTGACCCCATAGGTTCTATTCTGACTGGTAGTAAGATATATTGTGATCTCTATCTCAATATCATTGAAAACTCCTTTCAATGGGTTGGAACGATTCCAACTCAACTCATTAGGGTTTATCGATCATCGAGATATTTCCTGTGAGTCTCACCATCCACCAGTGACACCTAGCAGCATGTAGTGGCTACCCAGCATAATAGAATGATGAACCTCTAGGTGCAGTTAATATGTGATACAATCCTACTATCGTGGATCCCTACAGGACGGAGGTCATGGACAATTCATCAAACTCCATCGTCTGTCGTATGTGAAGATTTATTTGACTTAAGTTCGAGAGTGGAAAACTCTTTCTCCGCTATACAATCTGCCCCGGCCGAGGTCTTACGAACTCAGTCTTATAAATCACATAGGATCTCTCCTTATCTATCAAGGTCGATAGATTCCTTATAGGTGCATACCCTACTCCTACAGTGAACCTACTGCAGCCAATCTACACTGTATGGACCCATATGGCTAGAGACCATGTATATGTGCAGTCAAACTACAATAACCTCACTGTGAGTAGCCGAAGCATCGCAGGTCAAAGGACCAGTCACACTACTGCAACATCAAGCAAGTCACTGACGAGTGGATAGACATCCAAGTGACTTCTTGTTTTGGTCACGCTCAGTACCCTTGTTCTTAACAAGCACCTGCACTATTACTTCAATGTCGCCACACTGTGGACTCGAGTCTCGTCCATCCATAAGGAAAGCAATGTGTGCACTGATCGGATCGATCACCATCCTCGTGATGATCCATTGATCAGGAGCATTCAGAAATTAATCACCAATGATGCATGGCTCAAATTCTTAACTCTTAAGAATATGCATCATAATCTTATTAATTCCTGGACGATTCATAGACACATAAACAATATGAATAAAAAGATGCCTTTTATTTATTCAATAATAAATAGTCAAGTACAAAATTATGTCCCTAGAATTAACAATGTGTCAGCTAGATTGGCTTCTAGGGCATACATCTAACAACCATTAGAACCTGATTTGATTAGATCAAGCCGAGAACCTATTATAGAAACATCCTTAAGGCAATATGGTAGAGTACCACGTCAGCCGGACAGATACTACGATTTCTTGGTCTAGGACGGGGATCCTGTTGAGCTTGATGAAAATGATGAGAATTCGATAACCTATATAGATGCAATGCAGAGGAACGACTCTGATAAATGGCCGAAAGCCATGCATTCTGAAATGGAATCAATGAAAGTTAATAATGTATGGACATTGGTTGACCCATCCGAAGGAATAAAACCTATAGGGTGCAAATGAATTTTCAAAAGAAAAAGCGGCGCAGATGGAAAGTTGTATTGACTATGACAAAACGTTTTCTTCCGTGGCAATGCTCAAATCCATTTGGATTATGCTTACAATAGTAGCACATTTTGATTATGAAATCTGGCAGATGGATGTGAAAACCACATTCCTAAATGGAGATTTGGAAAAAGAGATGTATGTGATACAACTTGAAGGTTTTATATCTGCAGATGAATCAAAAGTGTGCAAGCTTCAGAAATCTATATGTTGGAAATTATGTACGTTGGTTGTCCTCTTAACCAAGGAGTGTAGAGATACCGATATGTCACATAAGTGAAGTATAGGAGTACACTTCACTGAATATATGACCAGTTTCGGAACGCTCTGCTGTCAAGAGATATTCCGAGTAGATATGGGTATAAGTATCTCTCAGACCTAAGATCACCAAGATGACTTGCAAACAACTCACTGTACTTTGGTACCGGACTATCTGAATTTCTAATTCAGTGATGAAAGGCTACTAGGTGCAGTCAAGTTAAGATGGAATTGACCCCTCTTGGTGACAGGAGATAATGCCCTTGTGTTCAATTTAGCAAAACCTTGGCTAGGGCCTTGTGAGGAGTCATAGAATTTGTAAAGTTGAAACATATTTTGGATGCACTGATTAAAGAGTTGACAGGATTCTGAAGTCATTTTAGGTATTTGGAGTCATAGGGATTAATTATATGGTAACCATAGTCCAAGGGTTCTAGAATATTGCTTTGCAATTATTCGGCCTATCTGGACGTCAGGTACCATTGCTAGATGGTCACTTCGATTAGTACAAGAAGTCATTCTTATGCTACAGTCTTAGGTTCGAACCTATGGGGTCACATGCATAGAAGTTTCTAGGTTAATCAAATGGCTGATCGACGATTAAGTATTGTCCAGGGGTACATCGATCAATTCGATTGACAAATTATACTAAGCAAAAGTTGAGTAAAATAATTTTTGAATTATCGAAGGATTAATGAGCAATTAGATTGCTAATGAACTCAATTGATTGAATGATTGAGCTTAGGTTAAGCCAAATTGAATAAAATTGAATTTGGGCTACATTAGGGTTTGACCTAATTGGATTAAGTTCGATCCGAGTTGATTAGGCTCGACCAAATTAATCGGACTTGACCTAATTGGATTGGGCTTGACCCGAGCCTATTAAAAGTCCTTATTTGATAAGGATTTTAAGTTCAAAAATTCAGAACTTGATAAGAAGAAGAATTCCTAAATTTTAGGACCCTAGGTTTCTTTCTTGGAGAAGAAAGACACCTCATCCTTATCCCAAAAATTAGTGGTGCCTATCCTCTTTATTTTTGGCCAATTTTTGGCATGAGAAAAGAGAAGGTGTGGGGCTATTTTTAGAAAATTATGGTGCCTCAAATCTTCCTAAAGAGATTGGAATAAAATCTCTAATTTGTAGGGACTGCATGGCGCATCAAGCAGGGTGGCATGCAGCTGAAGTTTGGGGCACATGAACCCTCTAATTTTTAGGGATTCATGGTGCAAAATTAAAAGAGAATTTGTTCACCAGAATTTTTTGAAAATTTTATCAGCCAAATTTCTTGGCTAAAATTGGTGTGAAGCGTGGGGGGTCTTTTGGCTATAAAAAGACCCCCACGCCTAGGGTTTGATTAATATGGTCTTTAAAAAGGGTTCTAAAATCTGGAAAAATTCTGAGAGCCAGCTGCCCTCTCTCCTCCTTATTCTCCTTCAACTCCATTCTTCATCCTCTCGAAGAAGAATCAAAAGTTGAGTACTTCGAGGGAGAAAAGTTCAGCCACTGCAGCACCTCTGCGCGAGCTAGCACTTCCGCAGAGGAAGATCTTTCTAGAGACTATCCGTAGAGGCCGGATGCATGTGTGGCTACACAAGGTGATCAAGGCATCATCAAAGTTCTCAAAGTAAAAAGGTATGAGATCTGATCTCATTAAAAATTAGGATTAGAAATCAACTAGGTTCCTGAAATTCTGCATGACTACATGCTAGACATAGAATCATGCATAGTTGTTTAGAATAAATGTTTAAAGTACTGGATCTATTTTTGTTATAGAGATATGATCTCTAGCATGCATAAAAATTAAATAGTTTAATTCATGCTTCCGCTGTAAAAATTTTAAAAATATATGCATGCGACCACTAGGGCTCCCAACACCATATATGGATTAAAGCAAGCTTCTCGGAGTTGGAATATACGTTTTGATAAAGTGATCAGAATGTATGGCTTCATTAAGAATAAAGAAGAACCTTGCATATGTAAATGGGTTAACGATTCAGTGATTGTATTTCTTATTTTGTATGTGGATGATATTCTCTTAATCGGGACAGACTTCCCTATATTACAAGGAATAAAAGTTTGGCTATCATCACAATTTTTTATGAAGGATTTGGAGAAGCATCCTACATTCTAGGGATGAAGATCTATAGAGATAAATTTAAAAGGTTGCTTGGGTTGTCCCAATCCATATACACGGATACCGTGCTGAAAAGGTTCAGCATGATGAATTCCAAAAAAAAGGCTATCTTCTGATGAGCCATGGAATTCAGTTCTCTAAAAAGGATTCTTCGACAACTCCTCAAGAAAGAAAGACTATGAATAGAATTCCATATGCTTCAGTAGTGGAATCTACTATGTACGCAATGATATGTACTAGACCAGACATGGCACACTCACTAGGGATAGTGAGTAGATACCAGTCTGATCCAGGTAGCAACCATTGGAACGTTGTAAAAATCATTCTTAAGTATTTAAGAAATACTAAGGACCAGTGGCTTGTCTATGGAGATACTAACTTGAAACTAATGGGATACACTGATTCCAGTTTCTAGTCAGATCAGGATGATAGCAAAAGTTGTTGGGAACCCGCCCATGCCGCAGAAAATTCAAAAAAATTTAGATGGCAGCGGAATTGGCATAAGCGGGATCGACGTTCATCGCATGAACGTGTTTCAAGAAATCGTTCGTAGATAGATAAGAATTAAAACTTTTAGAACCTTTAGAAGATCAGATCTTCACCTTGTGCGGGTAGATGATCACCGCAAACTGGAGTTCGTGGTTTTAGGATGAAGGTTCGCTTGAAGCCGCACAAGCGTCCGGCCTCTACGGGTATCCACACGAAGCAGAGGACCAATCCAAGCTCTCTATCTCCCCGGGGTGCTAGCTCCCTTGCAGAGATTACTTTGATGGCTGATCACCTCCCTTTACTTCAACTCTTGAATGATAGAGGGAGGAGGAAGAAGATGAAGGGATCAAGGGAGAAGATCCAAAAGGCTAGATGCAGCCTTTCCTTTTCCTTGTGTTGAATCCCAAACGAAGGAGGAAGAAGAAGACTATCAAGGCCCTTTTCCTTCTTGCTTGCGGCTGATCCAAGAGGAGAGAAGGGTGGCCATGAATTGGAGAGGAGGAGGGCTTCTAATGATGCCCTAGGTCAGCCGCCCACCTCCCTTTTTAAAGTCATGAAGGGCTCCTACAAGTTAGGAGCCCTTGACTTATTTCCAAGAGGGGGCGCCGGGCCCTTCTCTTCATGCCGCACCAATCAAGAGGAGAGGGGCTCATGCCCCTCTTACTTGGTTAACCTAATCCTCCTCCAAGGAGGATTAGGTGTCCTTCTCATGGTTTAGTCCTAATCTAATTAGGATTAACCAAATCATGAATCAATCGGGTTCAATCTATGCTAGTCCTAATCCAATTAGAACTTGAATGAACCATGACTCTATTGAACTCTTCAATCCTAACCCAATTAGGAGTCATGTTGATTCATTAGATTAATAATTAATTATGACTTAAGAAATCCTAATCCAATTAGGACTTGTTTAATTCTAGTCCTAATTCAATTAGGACTCTAATTTGAATTCGAAGTCCTAATCCGATTAGGACTCTAGGAATCCTATTCTAAGTAGGAATCCAATTTTAATTCAAATCTCCTAATCTAATTAGGATTGTAGGAATCCTACTCCAAGTAGGAATCCCAGTCCTACTCCAATTAGGATTTCCAATCCTAATCCAATTAGGACCCTAGGAATCCTACTCGAAGTAGGATTCGTGTTTTAAGTCTAATTAATCAATTCTCATTCCTTCTTCAACTTATTATCAATCGAATTGATTACTCGTGATTCATAATCACTTTCCAACCATCGGATCGGTCAATACTTCTAGTATGTGTGACCCCATAGGTTCTACTCTGACTGGTAGTGAGATATTTTGTGATCTCTATCACAATATCATTGAAAACTCCCTTCAATGGGTCGGAACGATTCCAACTCTACTCATTAAGGTTTATCGATCATCAAGATAATGACTATGAGTCCCACCATCCACCAGTGACACCTAGCAGCATGTAGTGGCTACCCAGCAGAATAGAATGATGAACCTCTAGGTGTAGTTATCATGTGATACAGTCCTACTATCATGGATCCCTACAGGACGGAGGTCATGGACAACTCGTCAAATCCCATTGTCTGTCATATGTGAAGATTTATTCGACTTAAGTTCGAGAGTGGAAAACTCTTTCTTCACTGTGCATACTGCCCCGGCCGAGGTCTTACGAACTCAGTCTTATAAATCACATAGGATCTCTCCTTATCTATCAAGGTCGATAGATTCCTTATATGTGAATACCCTACTCCTACAGTGAACCTACTACAGCCAATCTACACTGCATGGACCCATATGGCTAGAGACCATGTATGTGTGCAGTCAAACTACAATAACCTCACTGTAAGTAGCCGAAGCACCGTAGGTCAAAGGGCCAGTCACACTACTGCAACATCAAGCAAGTCACTGACGAGTGGATAGACATCCATGTGACTTCTTGTATTGGTCACGCTCAGTACCCTTGTTCTCTAACAAGCACCTGCACTATTACTGCAGTATCTCCACACCATGGACTCTGAGTCTCGTCCATCCATAGGAAAAGTAATGTGTGCACTGATCTTATCGGATCGATCACCGTCCTCGTGATGATCCATCGATCAGGAGCGTTTAGAAATTAATCACTAATGATACATGACTCAAATTCTCAACTCTTGAGAATATGCATCATCATCTTATTAATTTCTTGGACGATTCATAGACACAATAATAATATGAATGAAAAAGATGCCTTTCATTTATTCAATAATAATAAAGTCAAGTACAAATTATGTCCTAGAATTAATAATGTGTCACCCAAAATTGGCTTCTAGGGCATACATCTAACAATCTCCCACTTGCACTAAAGCCAATCAGTCATATATCTTAGTCCCATCTTCTCAAGGTGGGCTTCAGTCTTTTGTTGACTTAGCTGCTTAGTGAATGGGTCTGCCACGTTGTCCGCGGAGTCTACTCTCTGCACCTCGACATACTTCTTCTCAACATAGTCGCGTATGAGGTAGAAGCGCCGCTCTATGTGCTTGGACTTCTGATGAGACTTTGGCTCCTTAGCAAGAGCTATGGCGCCATTATTATCGCAGTAGAGTGTTATGGCATCTGATGACATTACATCCAATTCTGCAATAAATTTCTTGAACCAGAAGCCTTTCTTAGCAGCTTCAGAGGCGGCGATGTATTCAGCTTTCATAGTAGAATCAGCAATGATCGGTTGTTTAGAACTCTTCCAATTCACCGTACCACCATTGCACAAGAACACATATCCAGATGTTGACTTCCTATCATCGACATCAGTCATGAAGTCTGAATCTGTGTACCCTTCTACCTTTAACTCTGATGATCCTCCAAAGACCAAGAATAAATCTTTAGTTCTTCTCAAGTACTTAAGAATATTCTTCACAACTATCCAGTATTCTTCACCTGGATTCGACTGATATCTGCTTGTGACACTCACAGCTAGGGCTATATCAGGTCGTGTACATAGCATGGCATACATGAGGCTCCCTATTGCCGATGCATAAGGGATCTTGCTCATGCATTGAATCTCTTCAGATGTGTTGGGGCACATCTTCTTGGAGAGATGAATTCCATGTCTTAGGGGTAAGAGACCCCTTTTAGTGTTTTCCATGCTGAACCTTTTCAGCACTTCCTCTATGTACATTTTCTGTGATAGGCCAAGCATCCTTTTAGGTCTATCTCTATAGACTTTTATTCCCAAAATATAGGATGCTTTCCCAAGGTCTTTCATGGAGAACTCTTTTGATAACCAGACCTTAACCGAGGTTAGCATGGAAATATCATTCCCTATCAGGAGGATGTCGTCCACGTACAGTACGAGAAATACGACAGCGCTCCCACTAACCTTTTTGTAAACACACGGTTCCTCTTCGTTTTTGATGAAATCAAACGTTTTGATTGCGTCATCGAAATGAGTGTTCCAACTTCGAGAACTTGCTTTAGTCCATAAATGGACCTTTGCAGCTTGCAGACTTTGTGATCTCCATCACTGGAAGTGAAACCCAGAGGCTGTTCCATATAGATATCTTCTTCAAGATGGATTAGGAAAGCAGTTTTCACATCCATCTGCCAGATTTCATAATCATGAAATGCTGCAATGGCAAGCAATGTTCGGATGGATTTTAGCATGGCTACAGGTGAAAAGATCTCTTGATAGTCAATGCCTTCGCGTTGACTATACCCTTTCGCCACCAGCCTTGCCTTAAAGGTCTCTACCTTTCCATCCGAACCTATTTTCCTTTTATAGATCTATTTGCATCCAATAGGTACAATACCTTCTGGTGGATCTACTAAGGTCCAAACTTGGTTGGAACGCATGGAGTCTAACTCTGATTTCATGGCTTCCAACCATTTCTCGGAATCAATATCAGATATTGCCTCGTTGTAGGTTTTGGAATCCTGTATGTGATCCCTATCTCCCACTAGGAACATTTCCTCGGTATCCTCTTCTAGTACACCTAAGTATCTATCGGGAGGATGGAAGACCATACTAGATCTGCGAGGTGGTTGAGGGACATCGTGTACTGGCTCTGTATTAATGGGTTCGATAGGATCCATGACTCGTTGCTTTTCAGAGACTTTCTCTTCAAGCTCAATTTTCCTCCCACTGCCTCTATCAAGGATAAACTGGTTTTTCAAGAAGATGGCATGACGGCTCACAAACACATTGTGCTCCTCTGAGACGTAAAAATTATATCCTAATGACTCTTTAGGATATCCTATAAAACGAACACTTATGGTCCTAGCCTTTAGTTTGTCCGCCTGTAGTCTTTTGACGTGGGCTGGACATCCCCAAATCTTGAGATGACCAAGACTTGGTTTCTTACCATGCCATATCTCATACGGTGTGGTAGGAACGGATTTAGAGGGAACTCTATTAAGTAGATATACTACGGTAAGTAAGGCATCTCCCCAAAGAAACATCGGTAAATCAGTGAAGCTCATCATGGACCGGACCATATCCAATAGAGTCCGAATTCTCCTCTCTGACACCCCGTTGAGTTGAGGTGTACCCGGAGGAGTCCACTGTGAGACTATGCCATTGTCCTTTAGATAGTCCCGGAATTCTCCACTAAGGTATTCTCCTCCTCGATCTGATCGAAGAGCCTTAAGAGGTTTTCTAGTTTATTTTTCTACTTCATTTCTGAACTCTTTGAACTTTTCGAAAGATTCAGATTTGTGTCTCATAAGATACACATACCCATACCGTGAATAATCATCAGTAAAGGTAATGAAGTACGAATAACGTCCTCCAGCTTGCACATCGAATGGGCCACACACATCTGTGTGTATCAGGGTAAGTATTTCAGTGGTCCTCTCCCCATGTCCTACAAAGGGCAATCTGGCCATTTTTTCTTGAAGACAGGACTCGCAAACTGGATATGACTTGGAAGTCAGTGAGCCGAGAAGCCCATCTTTATCCATTTTATTCATTCTGTCCTCTTCAATATGGCCAAGCCTGAGGTGCCACAAATATTTTTGGTTTATCTCATCCCTGGATCTTTTGGATCCTTTGGCACTCACTTCTTGCTCAAGACACATTTACAGATACATCCATATGCAAATGATAGAGACTGTCAATCATAAAACCACGTGCGACTATTTTATTTCTGAAATAAATAGAACAGCAGTGTTTGTCAAATGTAAAAATATGACCTTTCTGTGCTAGACATGAAACAGAAATCAAATTTCTGCTAGCAGCAGGTACATAATAGCAGTCTTTAAGTAATAAACTAAAACCAGACGGTAGTCGCAGAGGGTAGGTGCCTACAGCCACAGCAGCAACTTTTGCCCCGTTGCCAATCCGAAGGGTTACCGCACCTTCCGCCAGCCTTCTACTTTCCTTTAGACCCTGCATGGTAGTGCACAGATGAGCACTAGAACCAGAATCTATAACCCAACTAGAAGTAGAAGAAACCGTTAGATTAGTTTTAATTATGAGCAAATCTATACCTTCTGAAGGTGTGTCACCTTTCTTGTTCTTCAGGCTCTCAAGGTATGAAGGATAGTTCCTCTTTCAGTGGCCGTCGACATTGCAGTGGAAATATTTTCCTTTGTCATTGGCCCTTTTCTTTTGAACTTCCTTCTTTGGCTTCTTGTCTTTCTTCTGCTTCTTCGCAGGCTTCTTTTTCTTCCAAGTAGACTTTCTCTTGGAACCAGAAGTCAGCTCAGCAGCAAGGACATTGCCCCTTGAACCTTTCAAGGCTCCCTCAGCAGTTACCAACATGTTTATTAGTTCAGTTAAGGTGCATTCAATCTTATTCATGTGGTAGTTTACTATAAACTGTCCAAATAAATCAAGAAGGGATTGAAGGATCAGATCTACTTGCAATTCCTTGTGCATGTTCATGCCGAGCTTCTCAAGCTCCTCTAGGTCCTTGATCATAGTCAGACCGTGATCATGGACAGACTGCTCCTCGCGCATTTTTGTTTTGAAGAGCCTCTTGGACACTTCAAAACGAGCTGTGCGACTCTGCTCACCATACAACTCTTGCAGGTGTGCCAGTATGTCCCTAGCAGTCTTCATATTCTCATGCTGGCATTGTAGTTCATTGGACATGGATGCCATCATATAGCACTTGACTCTAATGTCATCATCCAACCACTTTTGATGCATCTCACGCTGAACATCAGTAGCACGTGTTGGTAGTGTGGGGATATCTGAATCGAGTACGTAGCCTATTTTCTCACAGTTCAAAACAATTTTGAGGTTTCTTAGCCAGTCTTTGTAATTTGTACCGGTCAATCGGTTGGTCTCAAGAATACGGGTCAAAAGATTTGAGGCTGACATTATGATCTGCAGAGAGTAAAGATTCTAGTTACACTTTTGTACTTGATCCTTAATCTGTTCTAAGGACTTTTAGAACAAATGTACCTCCCACTATTTTCTCGAATTTCTCACACTCCCCTAGTAGAAAAACGGAAATCCTACACGACTAGGGTTTCTAGTAGGTACTGCGGTCTCACCAATCTACATGGCACCTCACCTAACAGTTATTGGTGACACACAGATGGATGAGTGTACAACTCTTGTACAATGCTTCTCAAGCATGTTGCAGTGCTTCTTGGTCTCTAAGCCATGAAGACCTCACCTAACAGTTATTGGTCCCATTTCTTAGTTAAGTCAGACCCACCGTATAACCGTAGGAATAAAGTCGTCATTGGACCCTCACCTAACAGTTATTGGTGCCCAACCCCACCTTTACCCTACAACATCTCATGTCTATAGAGAGGTCCAGCCCTCCGATGCAACTTGACCACTGTATCCAGCCGAGACAAATCAACATCAGAAAGACCTTAACAGCTCTACTACAGTGGAAGACCTGTTAGATGTATGCCCTAGAAGCCAATTTGGCTGACACATTGTTGATTCTAGGGACATAATTTTGTACTTGACTATTTATTATTGAATAAATAAAAGGCATCTTTTTCATTCATATTATTTATGTGTCTATGAATCGTCCAAGAAATTAATAAGATGATGATACATATTCTCAAGAGTTGAGAATTTGAGCCATGTATCATTGGTGATTAATTTCTAAATGCTCCTGATCAATGGATCATCACGAGGACGGTGATCGATCCGATCAGTGCACAGATCACTTTCCTTCTGGATGGACGAGACTTGAGTCCACAGTGTAGGGACACTGAAGTGATAGTGCAGGTGCTTGTTAGAGAACAAGGGTACTGAGCGTGACCAAGACAAGAAGTCACTTGGATGTCTATCCACTCGTCAGTGACTTGCTTGATGTTGCAGTAGTATGACTGGTCCTTTGACCTGCGGTGCTTCGGCTACTCACAGTGAGGTTATTGTAGTTTGACTGCACACATACATGGTCTCTAGCCATATGGGTCCATGCAGTGTAGATTGGCTGCAGTAAGTTCACTGTAGGAGTAGGGTATGCACCTATAAGGAATCTATCGACCTTGATAGAAGAGGAGTGATCCTATGTGATTTGTTAGACTGAGTTCTAAGACCTTGGCCAGGGCAGTAATATAAAGTAGAAAAAGAGTTTTCCACTATCGAACTCAAGTCAAATAAATCTTGACATATGACAGACGATGGGGTTTGACGAGTTGTCCATGACCTCCGTCCTGTAGGGATCCACGATAGTAGGACTGTATCACACGTTAACTGCACCTAGAGGTTCATCTTTCTATTCTACTGGGTAGCCACTACATGCTGCTAGGTGTCACTGGTGGATGGTGGGACTCATAGGGATTATCTTGATGATCGATAAACCCTAATGAGTTGAGTTGGAATCGTTCCAACCCATTGAAAGGAGTTTTCAATGATATTGTGATAGAGATCATAATATATCTCACTACCAGTCAGAGTAGAACCTATGGGGTCACACACACTAGAAGTATTGACCGATCCGATGGTTGAAAAGTGATTATGAATCACAAGTAATCAATTTGATTGATAAGAAGTTGAAGAAGGAACAAAGGGAATTAATTAATTGGACTTAAAACAAGAGTCCTACTTCGGGTAGGATTCCTAGAGTCCTAATTGGATTAGGACTGGAAATTCTAGTTGGAGTAGGACTGGGATTCCTACTTGGAATAGGATTCCTGCAATCCTAATGAGATTAGGAGTTTTGAATCAAAATTGGATTCCTACTTGGAGTAGGATTCCTAGAGTCCTAATCGGATTAGGACTTCGGATTCAAATAGAGTCCTAATTAGATTAGGACTAAAATTAAATATGTCCTAATTTGGATTAGGGTTTCTTAAGTCACAATTAATTATTAATCTAATGAATCAATAAGACTCCTAATTGGATTAGGATTGAAGAGTTCAATTGAGTCAAAATTGATTTAAGTTCTAATTGGATTAGGACTTACCTAGATTGGATCCTAATTGGTTCACCCTTGGGCTAAGCCTAATTGGATTAGGGCTTGACCACATTAGGGCATTTCAAACCCTACTTAATGTGGATTTGGGTTAACCATGAGGAGGAGAATATGCCCCTCCCTTTTCCATGTGGAGAAGGGAGAAGAGAAAGGTAATTACTCTAGGGCTCCTAGATTGTAGGAGCCCTAGATGGTTATAAAAAGGGGCAAAGGGGGCCGGCGCCCTAGATGAGCTCTCCCTCTCCTCTTCCAAGCCGTGGCCACCCCTCTCCCTTCCTTGGTTCAGCCGCCATCAGCAAAGGGAAAAAGAAGAGGAGGCGTCTCCCTCCTCTTGGTCTTCTTCCTTGGCTCCAACGCAGGGAGAAAAAGAAAGGCTGCAAGGGGCTTCGTTCTTCTTCCTCTTCTTCATCCTTCTTCTTCCTCCTCTCAAGCACAATCAAGGGTTGATTGAAAGAGAGGAAATCAGCCATCAAAAGAAGTCTTTGCAAGGGAGCTAGCACCTCGGGAAGACAAGAGAGCTTTGATCGGATCACTGCTTCGTGTGGATACCCGTAGAGGCCGGGCACTTGAACGGCTTCAAGCGAACCTTCATCCTAGACCACGAACTTCAGTTTGCGGTGATCATCTACCCGCACAAGGTGAAGATCTGATCTTCTAAATGCATTTAAAAGTTTTAATTCTTATCTAACTACGAACGGTTCATGAAACAACGTTCATGCGATGAACGTCGATCCCGCTTATGCCGATTCCGCTGCCATCTGAATTTTTTGAAATATCAGCGGCATGGGCGGGTTCCCAATAGTGGTATCAGAGCCTAGGCTTCGTAGATTAAGGTAAGAATTAAATATCTAAAGGCTTATTAGATCTGAAAATTGAATGATCATGCATGCTGAAAATTTCTGCATGCAGATTTTTCAGGGGTGCTGATTTTTGCATGCTGATTTTTATGTGATAAAATGATGATTCTAATTGCGTTGTTAATGAGATTACAAAGTTTAGAATCATGATTAGCATGATCAGCAACCTATGTCATGACATAATCAGTTAGTTTTCAGATCTGAAAATTATAATTGTTGTATATGGTGATGATCATAGGATTCAAACCCTTTTGGTATCAAATGTAATGACCTGCGATGTGATCTGCGATGTCACGTAATTTTTCAGATGCTTGCATGCATCTTATTTGATGTTTTGAGAGGCCTGCGTGCCTCCTAAAAGGAGATGTAATTTATTTTTATTTTTATTTTACATCTGGTTGTATTTCTGTGATGTGATGTACGTCAACGATCAAGTCGAAGATGTTGCATGAGATGAACAGGGCTCCAAGCGGCTGATGGCGATTGGATCAAGAGTTGGTCAAGGATCGAGTCAAGGAGGCTTGGAACCAATTCAAGAGTTGAAGATCAGTTGATCGATTGACGTGCATGTGCTTGTAATACGACCTAACTAGGATCCATGATCATCACCTATTTAAAGTTTAGCTTTAATTATTGCTGCGATTATAACTGCCTGCAATGTGCCGTTTGCATGTGATGTGAATGTGAGTCGGGTAGATAGGTTTACATGTGATGTAGCAAACCCAATTGAGACCTAAATCAAAACCTCCTCAATCAAGTCGAGAGTGAACCGACATGAGCAAGTCATATTAGATTAATTGATCTAATTGGTGTCTAGGAAAGCATGAAAGGTGGTTACTTAATTAGGACCTTACTCTCTGAGTAAGGGGAGCCTCCCACCTGCTTACCTGGCCAATTGTTCGATTACCTCTTATGAAGGGCCCAAGTTGCAAACACTAAGACCTGATTAACCAATATTAAGTCAATAGGTCTTCCACTGTAGTAGAGCTGCTAAGGCCTTTCTGATGTTGATTTGTCTCGGCTGGACACAGTGGTCAAGTTGCATCGGGGGGCTGGACCTCTCTATAGACATGAGATGTTGTAGGGTAAAGGTGGGGTTGGGCACCAATAACTGTTAGGTGAGGACCCAATGACGACTTTATTCCTACGGTTATACGGTGGGTCTGACTTAACTAAGAAATGGGACCAATAACTGTTAGGTGAGGTTTTCATGGCTTAGAGACCAAGTTGCACTGCAACATGCTTGAGAAGCATTGTACAAGAGTTGTACATTCATCAATCTATGTGTCACCAATAACTGTTAGGTGAGGTGGCATGTAAATTGGTGGGACCGCAGTACCTACTAGAAACCCTAGTCGTGTGGGATTTCCGTTTCCCTACCAGAGGAGTGTGAGGGATTCGAGAAAATAGTAGGAGTTACATTTGTTCTAAAAGACCTTAGAACAGATTAGGATCAAGTACAAAAGTCTAACTAGAATCTTTACTCTCTGCAGATACAATGTCAGCTTCAAACCCTTTGACCCGTATTCTTGAGACCAACCGATTGACCGAAACCAATTACAAAGACTGGCTTAGAAACCTCAAAATTATTTTGGACTGTGAGAAAATAGGCTACATACTCGATTCAGATATCCCCACACTACCAACACGTCCTACTGATGTTCAGCGTGAGATGCATAAAAAGTGGTTGCATGATGACATTAGAGTAAAATGCTATATGATGGCATCCATGTCAAATGAACTCCAATGCCAGCATGAAAATATGAAGACTGCTAGGGACATACTAGCACACCTGCAAGAGTTGTATGGTGAGCAGAGTCGCACAGCTCGTTTTGAAGTGTCCAAGAGGCTCTTCAAGACAAAGATGCGCGAGGGGCAGTCTGTCCATGATCATGGTCTGACCATGATCAAGGACCTAGAGGAGCTTGAGAAGCTCGATATGGACATGCACAAGGAATTACATGTGGATTTGATCCTACAGTCACTTCCTGATTCATTTGGTCAGTTTATAGTAAACTACCACATGAATAAGATTGAATGCACTAAGACTGAACTAATCAACATGTTGGTAACTGCTGAGGGAGCCTTGAAAGGTTCAAGGGGCAATGTCCTTGCTGCTGAGTTGACTTCTGGTTCCAAGAGAAAGTCTACTTGGAAGAAAAAGAAGCCTGCTAAGAAGCAGAAGAAAGACAAGAAGCCAAAGAAGGAAGTTCAAAAGAAAAAGGCTAACGACAAAGGAAAATGTTTCCACTGCAATGTCGAAGGCCACTGGAAGAGAAACTGTCCTTCATACCTCGAGAGCCTGAAGAACAAGAAAGGTGACACACCTTCAGAAGGTATAGACTTGCTCATTATTGAAACTAATCTAACGGTTTCTTCTACTTCTAGTTGGGTTATAGATTTTGGTTCTAGTGCTCATTTGTGCACTACCATGCAGGGTCTAAAGGAAAGTAGAAGGCTGGCGGAAGGTGCGGTAACCCTTCGGATTGGCAACGGGGCAAAAGTTGCTGCTGTGGCTGTGGGCACCTACCATCTGTGACTACCGTCTGGATTTAGTTTATTACTTAGAGACTACTATTATGTACCTGCTGCTAGCAGAAATTTAATTTCTGTTTCATGTCTAGCACAGGAAGGTCGTGTTTTTACATTTGACAAAGACTGCTGTTCTATTTATTTAAGAAATAAAATAGTCGCACGTGGTTTTATGATTGACAGTCTCTATCATTTACATATGGATGTATCTGTGAATGTTACCGAGCAAGATGTGAGTGCCAAAGGATCCAAAAGATTCAGAGATGAGATAAACCAAAGATATTTGTGGCACCTCAGACTTGGCCATATTGGAGAGGATAGGATGAACAAAATGGATAAAGATGGGCTTCTCGGCTCATTGACTTCCGAGTCATATCCAGTTTGCGAGTCCTGTCTTCAAGAAAAAATGGCTAGATTGCCCTTTGTAGGACATAGGGAGGGGACCACTGAAATACTTACCCTAGTACATACAGATGTATGTGGCCCATTCGATGTGCCAGCCAGGGGACGTTATTCTTACTTCATTACCTTTACCGATGATTATTCACGATATGGGTATGTGTATCTTATGAGACACAAGTCTGAATCCTTTGAAAAGTTCAAAGAGTTCAAGAATGAAGTAGAAAAACAAACCGAAAAATCTCTTAAGGCTCTTCGATCAGATCGAGGAGGAGAATACCTTAGTGGGGAATTCTGGGACTATCTCAAAGAAAACGGCATAGTCTCACAATGGACGCCTCCGGGTACACCTCAACTCAACGGGGTGTCAGAGAGGAGGAATCGGACCCTATTGGATATGGTCAGGTCCATGATGAGCTTCACTGATTTACCTATGTTTCTTTGGGGTGATGCCTTACTCACAGCGATTTATTTATTGAATAGAGTTCCCTCTAAATCCGTTCCTACCACACCGTATGAGATATGGCATGGTAAGAAACCAAGTCTGGGTCATCTCAAGATTTGGGGATGTCCGGCCCACGTCAAGAGACTACAGGCGGACAAGTTAGAGGCTAGGACCATAAGTGCTCGTTTTATAGGATATCCTAAAGAGTCATTAGGATACAATTTTTACGTCTCAGAGGATCACAATGTGTTTGTGAGCCGTCATGCCATCTTCTTGGAAAATCAGTTTATCCTTGATAGAGGCAGTGGGAGGAAAATTGAGCTTGAAGAGAAAGTCTCTGAAAAGCAACGAGTCATGGATCCTATCGAACCCATTCATACAGAGCCAGTACACGATGTCCCTCGACCACCTCGTAGATCTAGTAGGGTCTCCCATCCTCCCGATAGATACTTAGGTATACTAGAAGAGGATACCGAGGAAATATTCCTAGTGGGAGATAGGGATCATACACAAGATCCCAAAACCTACGATGAGGCGATATCTGATATCGATTTCGAGAAATGGCTGGAAGCTATGAAATCAGAGTTAGACTCCATGCATTCCAACCAAGTCTGGACCTTAGTAGACCCACCAGAAGGTATTGTACCTATTGGATGCAAATGGATCTACAAAAGGAAGATAGGTTCGGATGGAGAGGTAGAGACCTATAAGGCAAGGCTTGTGGCGAAAGGGTATAGTCAGCGCGAAGGCATTGACTATCAGGAGACCTTTTCACCTGTAGCCATGCTGAAATCCATCCGAACACTGCTTGCCATTGCAGCATTTCATGATTATGAAATCTGGCAGATGGATGTGAAAACTGCTTTCCTGAATGGATATCTTAATGAAGACATCTATATGGAACAGCCTTTGGGTTTCACTTCCAGTGATGGAGATCACAAGGTCTGCAAGCTGCAAAGGTCCATCTATGGACTAAAGCAAGCATCTCGGAGTTGGAACACTCGTTTCGATGACGCAATCAAAATGTTTGATTTCATCAAAAACGAAGAGAAACCGTGTGTTTACAAAAAGGTTAGTGGGAGTGCTGTCGTTTTTCTCGTACTGTACGTAGATGACATTCTCCTGATTGGGAATGATATTCCCATGCTAACCTCGGTCAAGGTCTGGTTGTCAAAAGAATTCTCCATGAAAGACCTTGGGGAAGCATCTTATATTTTGGGAATAAAGGTCTATAGAGATAGATTTAAAAGGATGCTTGGCCTTTCACAGAAAATGTACATAGAGGAGGTGCTGAAGAGGTTCAGCATGGAAAACTCCAAGAGGGGTCTCTTACCCCTTAGGCATGGAATTCATCTCTCCAAGAAGATGTGCCCCAATACATCTGAAGAGATTCAACGCATGAGCAAGATTTCCTATGCATCGGCAATAGGAAGCCTCATGTATGCCATGCTGTGTACACGACCTGATATAGCTCTTGCTGTGAGTGTCACAAGCAGATATCAGTCGAATCCAGGTGAAGAATACTGGACAGCTGTGAAGAATATTCTTAAGTACTTGAGAAGAACTAAAGATTTATTCTTGGTTTTTGGAGGATCATCAGAGTTAAAGGTAGAAGGGTACACAGATTCAGACTTCATGACTGATGTCGATGACAGGAAGTGAACATCTGGATATGTGTTCTTGTGCAATGGTGGTACGGTAAATTGGAAGAGTTCTAAACAACCGATTATTGCTGATTCTACTATGGAAGCTGAATACATCGCCGCCTCTGAAGCTGCTAAGGAAGGCTTCTGGTTCAAGAAATTCATTGCAGAGTTGGACGTGATGACATCAGATGCCATAACACTCTACTGCGATAATAATGGCGCCATAGCCCTTGCTAAGGAGCCAAGGTCTCATCAGAAGTCTAAGCATATAGAGCGGCGCTTCCATCTCATACGCGACTATGTTGAGAAGAAATATGTAAAGGTGCAAAGAGTAGACTCCGCGGATAATGTGGCGGACCCGTTCACTAAGCAGCTGAGTCAGCAAAAGACTGAAGCCCACCTTGAGAAGATGGGCCTAAGATATATGACCAATTGGCTTTAGTGCAAGTGGGAGATTGTTAGATGTATGCCCTAGAAGCCAATTTGGCTGACACATTGTTGATTCTAGGGACATAATTTTGTACTTGACTGTTTATTATTGAATAAATAAAAGGCATCTTTTTCATTCATATTAATTATGTGTCTATGAATCGTCCAAGAAATTAATAAGATGATGATACATATTCTCAAGAGTTGAGAATTTGAGCCATGTATCATTGGTGATTAATTTCTAAATGCTCCTGATCAATGGATCATCACGAGGACAGTGATCGATCCGATCAGTGCACAGATCACTTTCCTTCTGGATGGACGAGACTTGAGTCTACAGTGTAGGGACACTGAAGTGATAGTGCAGGTGCTTGTTAGAGAACAAGGGTACGGAGCGTGACCAAGACAAGAAGTCACTTGGATGTCTATCCACTCGCCAGTGACTTGCTTGATGTTGCAGTAGTATGACTGGTCCTTTGACCTGCGGTGCTTCGGCTACTCACAGTGAGGTTATTGTAGTTTGACTGCACACATACATGGTCTCTAGCCATATGGGTCCATGCAGTGTAGATTGGCTGCAGTAAGTTCACTGTAGGAGTAGGGTATGCACCTATAAGGAATCTATCGACCTTGATAGAAGAGGAGTGATCCTATGTGATTTGTTAGACTGAGTTCTAAGACCTTGGCCAGGGCAGTAATATAAAGTGGAAAAAGAGTTTTCCACTATCGAACTCAAGTCAAATAAATCTTGACATATGACAGACGATGGGGTTTGACGAGTTGTCCATGACCTCCGTCTTGTAGGGATCCACGATAGTAGGACTGTATCACACGTTAACTGCACCTAGAGGTTCATCTTTCTATTCTACTGGGTAGCCACTACATGCTGCTAGGTGTCACTGGTGGATGGTGGGACTCATAGGGATTATCTTGATGATCGATAAACCCTAATGAGTTGAGTTGGAATCGTTCCAACCCATTGAAAGGAGTTTTCAATGATATTGTGATAGAGATCATAATATATCTCACTACCAGTCAGAGTAGAACCTATGGGGTCACACACACTAGAAGTATTGACCGATCCGATGGTTGAAAAGTGATTATGAATCACAAGTAATCAATTTGATTGATAAGAAGTTGAAGAAGGAACAAAGGGAATTAATTAATTGGACTTAAAACAAGAGTCCTACTTCGGGTAGGATTCCTAGAGTCCTAATTGGATTAGGACTGGAAATCCTAGTTGGAGTAGGACAGGGATTCCTACTTGGAATAGGATTCCTGCAATCCTAATGAGATTAGAAGTTTTGAATCAAAATTGGATTCCTACTTGGAGTAGGATTCCTAGAGTCCTAATCGGATTAGGACTTCGGATTCAAATAGAGTCCTAATTGGATTAGGACTAAAATTAAATATGTCCTAATTTGGTTTAGGGTTTCTTAAGTCACAATTAATTATTAATCTAATGAATCAATAAGACTCCTAATTGGATTAGGATTGAAGAGTTCAATTGAGTCAAAATTGATTTAAGTTCTAATTGGATTAGGACTTACCTAGATTGGATCCTAATTGGTTCACCCTTGGGCTAAGCCTAATTGGATTAGGGCTTGACCACATTAGGGCATTTCAAACCCTACTTAATATGGATTAGGGTTAACCATGAGGAGGGGAATATGCCCCTCCCTTTTCCATGTGGAGAAGGGAGAAGAGAAAGGTAATTACTCTAGGGCTCCTAGATTGTAGGAGCCCTAGATGGTTATAAAAAGGGGCAAAGGGGGCCGGCGCCCTAGATGAGCTCTCCCTCTCCTCTTCCAAGCCGTGGCCACCCCTCTCCCTTCCTTGGTTCAGCCGCCATCAGCAAAGGGAAAAAGAAGAGGAGGCGTCTCCCTCCTCTAGGTCTTCTTCCTTGGCTCCAACGCAGGGAGAAAAAGAAAGGCTGCAAGGGGCTTCGTTCTTCTTCCTCTTCTTCATCCTTCTTCTTCCTCCTCTCAAGCACAATCAAGGGTTGATTGAAAGAGAGGAAATCAGCCATCAAAAGAAGTCTTTGCAAGGGAGCTAGCACCCCGGAAAGACAAGAGAGCTTTGATCGGATCACTGCTTCGTGTGGATACCCGTAGAGGCCGGGCACTTGAACGGCTTCAAGCGAACCTTCATCCTAGACCACGAACTTCAGTTTGCGGTGATCATCTACCCGCACAAGGTGAAGATCTGATCTTCTAAATGCATTTAAAAGTTTTAATTCTTATCTAACTACGAACGGTTCATGAAACAACGTTCATGCGATGAACGTCGATCCCGCTTATGCCGATTCCGCTGCCATCTGAATTTTTTGAAATATCAGCGGCATGGGCGGGTTCCCAACAAGACCTATTGACTTAATATTGGTTAATCAGGTCTTAGTGTTTGCAACTTGAGCTCTTCATAAAAAGTAATCGAACAATTGGCCAGGTAAGCAGGTGGGAGGCTCTCCTTACTCAGAGAGTAAGGTCCTAATTAAGTAACCACCTTTCATGCTTTCCTAGACACCAATTAGATCAATTAATCTAATATGACTTGCTCATGTCGGTTCACTTTCGACTTGATTGAGGAGGTTTTAGTTTAGGTCTCATTGGGTTTGCTACATCACATGTAAACCTATCTACCGACTCTCATTCACATCACATGCAAATGGCACATTGCAGGCAGTTATAATCGCAGCATCAAATAAAGCTAAACTTTAAATGGGTGATGATCATGGATTCTAATTAGGTCGTATTACAAGCACATGCACGTCAATCGATCAATTGGTCTTCAACTCTTGAATTGGTTCCAAGCCTCCTTGATTCGATCCTTGACCAACTCTTGATCCAATCGCCATCAACCGCTTAGACCCCTGTTCATCTCATGCCTTGTCTTCAACTTGATCGTTGACGTACATCACATCACAGAAATACAACCAGATGTAAAATAAAAATAATAATACATTACATCTTCTTTTAGGAGGCACGCAGGCCTCTCAAAACATCAAATAAGAAGCATGCATGCATCTGAAAAATTACATGACATTGCAGATCACATCGCAGGTCTTTACATTTAATACCAAAAGGGTTTGAATCCTATGATCATCACCATATGCATCAATTATAATTTTCAGATCTGAGAATTAATTGATTATGTTATGACATAGGTTGCTGATCATGCTAATCATGATTCTAAACTTTGTAATCTCATTAACAATGCAATTAGAATCATCATCTTATCACATAAAAATCAGCATGCAAAAATTCAGCAACCCCGAAAAATCTGCATGCAGAAATTTTCAGCACGCATAATCCTTCAATTTTCAGATCTAAGATGCCTTTAGATAATTAATTCTTACCTTAATCTATGAAGCCTAGGCTCTGATACCACTGTTGGGAACCCGTCCTTGCCGCAAAAAATTCAAAAAAATTTAGATGGCAGCGGAATCAGCATAAGCGGGATCGACGTTTATCGCATGAACGTGTTTCAAGAAACCGTTCATAGATAGATAAGAATTAAAACATTTAGAACCTTCAGAAGATCAGATCTTCACCTTGTGCGGATAGATGATCACCGCAAACTGGAGTTCGTGGTTTTAGGATGAAGGTTCGCTTGAAGCCGCACAAGCGTCCGGCCTCTACGGGTATCCACACGAAGCAGAGGACCAATCCAAGCTCTCTATCTCCCCAGGGTGCTAGCTCCCTTGCAGAGATTACTTTGATGGCTGATCACCTCCCTTTACTTAAACTCTTGAATGATAGAGGGAGGAGGAAGAAGATGAAGGGATCAAGGGAGAAGATCCAAAAGGCTAGATGCAGCCTTTACTTTTCCTTGTGTTGAATCCCAAACGAAGGAGGAAGAAGAAGACTATCAAGGCCCTTTTCCTTCTTGCTTGCGGCTGATCCAAGAGGAGAGAAGGGTGGCCACGAATTGGAGAGGAGGAGGGCTTCTAATGATGCCCTAGGTCAGCCACCCACCTCCCTTTTTAAAGTCATGAACGGCTCCTACAAGTTAGGAGCCCTTGACTTATTTCCAAGAGGGGGCGCCGGCCCCTTCTCTTCATGCCGCACCAATCAGGAGGAGAGGGGCTCATGCCCCTCTTACTTGGTTAACCTAATCCTCCTCTAAGGAGGATTAGGTGTCCTTCTCATGGTTTAGTCCTAATCTAATTAGGATTAACCAAATCATGAATCAATCGGGTTCAATCTATGCTAGTCCTAATCCAATTAGAACTTGAATGAACCATGACTCTATTGAACTCTTCAATCCTAACCCAATTAGGAGTCATGTTGATTCATTAGATTAATAATTAATTATGACTTAAGAAATCCTAATCCAATTAGGACTTGTTTAATTTTAGTCCTAATTCAATTAGGACTCTAATTTGAATTCGAAGTCCTAATCCGATTAGGACTCTAGGAATCCTATTCTAAGTAGGAATCCAATTTTAATTCAAATCTTCTAATCTAATTAGGATTGTAGAAATCCTACTCCAAGTAGGAATCCCAGTCCTACTCCAATTAGGATTTTCATTCCTAATTCAATTAGGACTCTAGGAATCCTACTCGAAGTAGGATTCGTGTTTTAAGTTTAATTAATCAATTCCCATTCCTTCTTCAACTTATTATCAATCGAATTGATTACTCGTGATTCATAATCACTTTCCAACCATCGGATCGGTCAATACTTCTAGTGTGTGTGACCCCATAGGTTCTACTCTGACTGGTAGTGAGATATTTTGTGATCTCTATCACAATATCATTGAAAACTCCTTTCAATGGGTCGGAACGATTCCAACTTTACTCATTAGGATTTATTGATCATCAAGATAATCCCTATGAGTCCCACCATCCACCAGTGACACCTAGCAGCATGTAGTGGCTACCCAGCAGAATAGAATGATGAACCTCTAGGTGCAGTTATTGTTGGGAACCCGCCCATGCCGCTGATATTTCAAAAAATTCAGATGGCAGCGGAATCGGCATAAGCGGGATCGACGTTCATCGCATGAACGTTGTTTCATGAACCGTTCGTAGTTAGATAAGAATTAAAACTTTTAAATGCATTTAGAAGATCAGATCTTCACCTTGTGCGGGTAGATGATCACCGCAAACTGAAGTTCGTGGTCTAGGATGAAGGTTCGCTTGAAGCCGTTCAAGTGCCCGGCCTCTACGGGTATCCACACGAAGCAGTGATCCGATCAAAGCTCTCTTGTCTTCCCGGGGTGCTAGCTCCCTTGCAAAGACTTCTTTTGATGGCTGATTTCCTCTCTTTCAATCAACCCTTGATTGTGCTTGAGAGGAGGAAGAAGAAGGATGAAGAAGAGGAAGAAGAACGAAGCCCCTTGCAGCCTTTCTTTTTCTCCCTGCGTTGGAGCCAAGGAAGAAGACCAAGAGGAGGGAGACGCCTCCTCTTCTTTTTCCCTTTGCTGATGGCGGCTGAACCAAGGAAGGGAGAGGGGTGGCCACGGCTTGGAAGAGGAGAGGGAGAGCTCATCTAGGGCGCCGGCCCCCTTTGCCCCTTTTTATAACCATCTAGGGCTCCTACAATCTAGGAGCCCTAGAGTAATTACCTTTCTCTTCTCCCTTCTCCACATGGAAAAGGGAGGGGCATATTCCCCTCCTCATGGTTAACCCTAATCCACATTAAGTAGGGTTTGAAATGCCCTAATGTGGTCAAGCCCTAATCCAATTAGGCTTAGCCCAAGGGTGAACCAATTAGGATCCAATCTAGGTAAGTCCTAATCCAATTAGAACTTAAATCAATTTTGACTCAATTGAACTCTTCAATCCTAATCCAATTAGGAGTCTTATTGATTCATTAGATTAATAATTAATTGTGACTTAAGAAACCCTAATCCAAATTAGGACATATTTAATTTTAGTCCTAATCTAATTAGGACTCTATTTGAATCCGAAGTCCTAATCCGATTAGGACTCTAGGAATTCTACTCCAAGTAGGAATCCAATTTTGATTCAAAACTCTTAATCTCATTAGGATTGCAGGAATCCTATTCCAAGTAGGAATCCCTGTCCTACTCCAACTAGGATTCCCAGTCCTAATCCAATTAGGACTCTAGGAATCCTACCCGAAGTAGGACTCTTGTTTTAAGTCCAATTAATTAATTCCCTTTGTTCCTTCTTCAACTTCTTATCAATCAAATTGATTACTTGTGATTCATAATCACTTTTCAACCATCGGATCGGTCAATACTTCTAGTGTGTGTGACCCCATAGGTTCTACTCTGACTGGTAGTGAGATATATTATGATCTCTATCACAATATCATTGAAAACTCCTTTCAATGGGTTGGAACGATTCCAACTCAACTCATTAGGGTTTATCGATCATCAAGATAATCCCTATGAGTCCCACCATCCACCAGTGACACCTAGCAGCATGTAGTGGCTACCCAGTAGAATAGAAAGATGAACCTCTAGGTGCAGTTAACGTGTGATACAGTCCTACTATCGTGGATCCCTACAGGACGGAGGTCATGGACAACTCGTCAAACCCCATCGTCTGTCATATGTCAAGATTTATTCGACTTGAGTTCGATAGTGGAAAACCCTTTTTCCACTTTATATTACTGCCCTGGCCAAGGTCTTAGAACTCAGTCTAACAAATCACATAGGATCACTCCTCTTCTATCAAGGTCGATAGATTCCTTATAGGTGCATACCCTACTCCTACAGTGAACTTACTGCAGCCAATCTACACTGCATGGACCCATATGGCTAGAGACCATGTATGTGTGCAGTCAAACTACAATAACCTCACTGTGAGTAGCCGAAGCACCGCAGGTCAAAGGACCAATCACACTACTGCAACATCAAGCAAGTCACTGACGAGTGGATAGACATCCAAGTGACTTCTTGTCTTGGTCACGCTCCGTACCCTTGTTCTCTAACAAGCACCTGCACTATCACTTCAGTGTCCCTACACTGTGGACTCAAGTCTCGTCCATCCAGAAGGAAAGTGATCTGTGCACTGATCGGATCGATCACCGTCCTCGTGATGATCCATTGATCAGGAGCATTTAGAAATTAATCACCAATGATACATAGCTCAAATTCTCAACTCTTGAGAATATGTATCATCATCTTATTAATTTCTTGGACGATTCATAGACACATAAATAATATGAATTAAAAAGATGCCTTTTATTTATTCAATAATAAACAATCAAGTACAAAATTATGTCCCTAGAATCAACAATGTGTCAGCCAAATTGGCTTCTAGGGCATACATCTAACAATCTCCCACTTGCACTAAAGCCAATTGGTCATATATCTTAGGCCCATCTTCTCAAGGTGGGCTTCAGTCTTTTGCTGACTCAACTGCTTAGTGAACGGGTCCGCCACGTTATCCGCGGAGTCTACTCTCTGCACCTTTACATATTTTTTCTCAACATAGTCGCGTATGAGATGGAAGCGCCGCTCAATATGCTTAGACTTCTGATGAGACCTTGGCTCCTTAGCAAGGGCTATGGCGCCATTATTATCGCAGTAGAGTGTTATGGCATCTGATGTCATCACGTCCAACTCTGCAATGAATTTCTTGAACCAGAAGCCTTCCTTAGCAGCTTCAGAGGCGGCGATGTATTCAGCTTCCATAGTAGAATCAGCAATGATCGGTTGTTTAGAACTCTTCCAATTTACCGTACCACCATTGCACAAGAACACATATCCAGATGTTGACTTCCTGTCATCGACATCAGTCATGAAGTCTGAATCTGTGTACCCTTCTACCTTTAACTCTGATGATCCTCCAAAAACTAAGAATAAATCTTTAGTTCTTCTCAAGTACTTAAGAATATTCTTCACAGCTGTCTAGTGTTCTTCACCTGGATTCGACTGATATCTGCTTGTGACACTCACAGCAAGAGCTATATCAGGTCGTGTACACAGCATGTCATACATGAGGCTTCCTATTGCCGATGCATAGAGAATCTTGCTTATGTGTTGAATCTCTTCAGATGTGTTGGGGCACATCTTCTTGGAGAGATGAATTCCATGCCTAAGGGGTAAGAGACCCCTCTTGGAGTTTTCCATGCTGAACCTCTTCAGCACCTCCTCTATGTACATTTTCTGTGAAAGGCCAAGCATCCTTTTAGATCTATCTCTATAGACCTTTATTCCCAAAATATAGGATGCTTCCCCAAGGTCTTTCATGGAGAATTCTTTTGACAACCAGACCTTGACCGAGGTTAGCATGGGAATATCATTCCCAATCAGGAGAATATCATCTATGTACAGTACGAGAAAAACGACAGCACTCCCACTAACCTTTTTGTAAACACACGGTTCCTCTTCGTTTTTGATGAAATCAAACATTTTGATTGCGTCATCGAAATGAGTGTTCCAACTCCGAGATGCTTGCTTTAGTCCATAGATGGACCTTTGCAGCTTGCAGACCTTGTGATCTCCATCACTGGAAGTGAAATCCAAAGGCTGTTCCATATAGATGTCTTCATTAAGATATCCATTCAGGAAAGCAGTTTTCACATCCATCTGCCAGATTTCATAATCATGAAATGCTGCAATGGCAAGCAGTGTTCGGATGGATTTCAGCATGGCTACAGGTGAAAAGGTCTCCTGATAGTCAATGCCTTCGCGTTGACTATACCCTTTCGCCACCAGCCTTGCCTTAAAGGTCTCTACCTTTCCATCCGAACCTATTTTCCTTTTGTAGATCCATTTACATCCAATAGGTACAATACCTTCTGGTGGATCTACTAAGGTCCAGACTTGGTTGGAATGCATGGAGTCTAACTCTGACTTCATGGCTTCCAGCCATTTCTCGGAATTGATATCAGATATCGCCTCATCGTAGGTTTTGGGATCTTGTGTATGATCCCTATCTCCCACTAGGAACATTTCCTCGGTATCCTCTTCTAGTATACCTAAGTATCTATCGGGAGGATGGGAGACCCTACTAGATCTACGAGGTGGTCGAGGGACATCGTGTACTGGCTCTGTATGAATGGGTTCGATAGGATCCATGACTCGTTGCTTTTCAGAGACTTTCTCTTCAAGCTCAATTTTCCTCCCACTGCCTCTATCAAGGATAAACTGATTTTCCAAGAAGATGGCATGACAGCTCACAAACACATTGTGATCTACTGAGATGTAAAAATTGTATCCTAATGACTCTTTAGGATATCCTATAAAACGAGCACTTATGGTCCTAGCCTCTAACTTGTCCGTCTGTAGTCTCTTGACGTGGGCCGGACATCCCCAAATCTTGAGATGACCCAGACTTGGTTTCTTACCATGCCATATCTCATACGGTGTGGTAGGAACAGATTTAGAGGGAACTCTATTCAATAAATAAATCGCTGTGAGTAAGGCATCTCCCCAAAGAAACATAGGTAAATCAGTGAAGCTCATCATGGACCTGACCATATCCAATAGGGTCCGATTCCTTCTCTCTGACACCCCGTTGAGTTGAGGTGTACACGGAGGTGTCCATTGTGAGACTATGCAGTTTTCCTTGAGATAGTCCCGGAATTCCCCACTAAGGTATTCTCCTCCTCGATCTGATCGAAGAGCCTTAAGAGGTTTTCTAGTTTGTTTTTCTACTTCATTCTTGAACTCTTTGAACTTTTCAAAAGATTCAGACTTGTGTCTCATAAGATACACATATCCATACCGTGAATAATCATCAGTAAAGGTAATGAAGTAAGAATAACGTCCCCTGGCTAGCACATCGAATGGGCCACATACATCTGTATGTACTAGGGTAAGTATTTCAGTGGTCCTCTCCCCATGTCCTACAAAGGGCAGTTTAGCCATTTTTCCTTGAAGACAGGACTCGCAAACTGGATATGACTCGGAAGTCAATGAGCCTAAAAGCCCATCTTTATCCATTTTGTTCATTCTGTCCTCTCCAATATGGCCAAGCCTGAGGTGCCACAAATATCTTTGGTTTATCTCATCTCTAGATCTTTTGGATCCTTTGGCACTTACTTCTTGCTCGGTAATATTCACAGATACATCCATATGTAAATGATAGAGACTGTCGATCATGAAACCACGTGCGACTATTTTATTTCTTAAATAAATAGAACAGCAGTCTTTGTCAAAAGTAAAAACATGACCTTCCTGTGCTAGACATGAAACAGAAATCAAATTTCTGCTAGCAGCAGGTACATAATAGCAGTCTCTAAGTAATAAACTAAATCCAGACGGTAGTCACAGATGGTAGGTGCCCACAGCCACAGCAGCAACTTTTGCCCCGTTGCCAACCCGAAGGGTTACCGCACCTTCCGCCAGCCTTCTACTTTCCTTTAGACCCTGCATGGTAGTGCACAAATGAGCACTAGAACCAGAATCTGTAACCCAACTAGAAGTAGAAGAAACCGTTAGATTAGTTTCAATTATGAGCAAGTCTATACCTTCTGAAGGCGTGTCACCTTTCTTGTTCTTCAGGCTCTCGAGGTATGAAGGACAGTTTCTCTTCCAGTGGCCTTCGACATTGCAGTGGAAACATTTTCCTTTGTCGTTAGCCTTTTTCTTTTGAACTTCCTTCTTTGGCTTCTTGTCTTTCTTCTGCTTCTTAGCAGGCTTCTTTTTCTTCCAAGTAGACTTTCTCTTGGAACCAGAAGTCAACTCAGCAGCAAGGACATTGCCCCTTGAACCTTTCAAGGCTCCCTCAGCAGTTACCAACATGTTGATTAGTTCAGTCTTAGTGCATTCAATCTTATTCATGTGGTAGTTTACTATAAACTGACCAAATGAATCAGGAAGTGACTATAGGATCAAATCCACTTGTAATTCCTTATGCATGTCCATACCGAGCTTCTCAAGCTCCTCCAGGTCCTTGATCATGGTCAGACCGTGATCATGGACAGACTGCCCCTCGCGCATCTTTGCTTTGAAAAGCCTCTTGGACACTTCAAAACGAGCTGTGCGACTCTGCTCACCATACAACTCTTGCAGGTGTGCCAGTATGTCCCTAGCAGTCTTCATATTTTCATGCTGGCATTGGAGTTCATTAGACATGGATGCCATCATATAGCATTTTACTCTAATGACATCATCCAACCATTTTTTATGCATCTCACGCTGAGCATCAGTAGGACGTGTTGGTAGTGTGGGGATATCTGAATCGAGTATGTAGCCTATTTTCTCACAGTCCAAAACAATTTTGAGATTTCTAAGCCAGTCTTTGTAATTGGTTCCGGTCAGTCGGTTGGTCTCAAGAATACGGGTCAAAGGGTTTGAAGCTGACATTATATCTGCAGAGAGTAAAGATTCTAGTTAGACTTTTGTACTTGATCCTAATCTGTTCTAAGGTCTTTTAGAACAAATGTAACTCCTACTATTTTCTCGAATCCCTCACACTCCCCTGGTAGGGAAA
This sequence comes from Phoenix dactylifera, assembly GCF_051530095.1. Classification (NCBI taxonomy): domain Eukaryota; kingdom Viridiplantae; phylum Streptophyta; class Magnoliopsida; order Arecales; family Arecaceae; genus Phoenix; species Phoenix dactylifera. The sequence continues at coordinate 29,679,938 of NC_143193.1, read as the reverse complement.
CGGAAATTCCACACGACTAGGATTTCTAGTAGGTACTGCGGTCCCACCAATTTACATGCCACCTCACCTAACAGTTATTGGTGACACATAGATGGATGAGTGTACAACTCTTGTACAATGCTTCTCAAGTATGTTGCAGTGTAACTTGGTCTCTAAGCCATGAAAACCTCACCTAACAGTTATTGGTCCCATCGCTTAGTTAAGTCAGACCCACCGTATAACCGTAGGAATAAAGTCATCATTGGATCCTCACCTAACAGTTATTGGTGCCCAACCCCACCTTTACCCTACAACATCTCATGTCTATAGAGAGGTCCAGCCCCCCGATGCAACTTGACCACTATGTCCAGCCGAGACAAATCAACATCAGAAAGGCCTTAGCAGCTCTACTACAGTGGAAGACCTATTGACTTAATATTGGTTAATCAGGTCTTAGTGTTTGCAACTTGAGCCCTTCATAAGAGGTAATCGAACAATTGGCCAGGTAAGCAGGTGGGAGGCTCCCCTTACTTAGAGAGTAAAGTCCTAATTAAGTAACCACCTTTCATGCTTTCCTAGACACCAATTAGATCAATTAATCTAATATAACTTGCTCATGTCGGTTCACTCTCGACTTGATTGAGGAGGTTTTGATTTAGGTCTCAATTGGGTTTGCTACATCACATGTAAACCTATCTACCCGACTCACATTCACATCACATGCAAACGGCACATTGCAGGCAGTTATAATCGCAGCAATAATTAAAGCTAAACTTTAAATAGGTGATGATCATGGATTCTAGTTAGGTCGTATTACAAGCACATGCACGTCAATCGATCAACTGGTCTTCAACTCTTGAATTGGTTCCAAGCCTCCTTGATTCGATCCTTGACCAACTCTTGATCCAATCGCCATCAACCGCTTAGACCCCTGTTCATCTCATGCATCATCTTCGACTTGATCGTTGACGTACATCACATCACAAAAATACAACCAGATGTAAAATAAAAATAAAAATAAATTACATCTCCTTTTAGGAGGCACGTAGGCCTCTCAAAACATCAAATAAGATGCATGCAAGCATCTGAAAAATTACATGACATCGCAGATCACATCGCAGGTCATTACATTTGATACCAAAAGGGTTTGAATCCTATAATCATCACCATATGCAACAATTATAATTTTCAGATCTGAAAACTAACTGATTAAGTCATGACATAGGTTGCTGATCATGCTAAACATGATTCTAAACTTTTTAATCTCATTAAAAACGCAATTAGAATCATCATTTTATCACATAAAAATCAGCATGCAAAAATCAGCACCCCTGAAAAATCTGCATGCAGAAATTTTCAGCATGCAAGATCATTCAATTTTCAGATCTAATAAGCCTTTAGATATTTAATTCTTACCTTAATCTACGAAACTTGGCTTTGATACCACTGTTGGGAACCCGCCCATGCCGCTGATATTTCAAAAAATTCAGATGGCAGCGGAATCGGCATAAGCGGGATCGACGTTCATCGCATGAACGTTGTTTCATGAACCGTTCGTAGTTAGATAAGAATTAAAACTTTTAAATGCATTTAGAAGATCAGATCTTCACCTTGTGCGGGTAGATGATCACCGCAAACTGAAGTTCGTGGTCTAGAATGAAGGTTCGCTTGAAGCCGTTCAAGTGCCCGGCCTCTACGGGTATCCACACGAAGCAGTGATCCGATCAAAGCTCTCTTGTCTTTCCGGGGTGCTAGCTCCCTTGCAAAGACTTCTTTTGATGGCTGATTTCCTCTCTTTCAATCAACCCTTGATTGTGCTTGAGAGGAGAAAGAAGAAGGATGAAGAAGAGGGAGAAGAACGAAGCCCCTTGCAGCCTTTCTTTTTCTCCCTGCGTTGGAGCCAAGGAAGAAGACCAAGAGGAGGGAGACGCCTCCTCTTCTTTTTCCCTTTGCTGATGGCGGCTGAACCAAGGAAGGGAGAGGGGTGGCCACGGCTTGGAAGAGGAGAGGGAGAGCTCATCTAGGGCGCCGGCCCCCTTTGCCCCTTTTTATAACCATCTAGGGCTCCTACAATCTAGGAGCCCTAGAGTAATTACCTTTCTCTTCTCCCTTCTCCACATGGAAAAGGGAGGGGCATATTTCCCTCCTCATGGTTAACCCTAATCCACATTAAGTAGGATTTGAAATGCCCTAATGTGGTCAAGCCCTAATCCAATTAGGCTTAGCCCAAGGGTGAACCAATTAGGATCCAATCTAGGTAAGTCCTAATCCAATTAGAACTTAAATCAATTTTGACTCAATTGAACTCTTCAATCATAATCCAATTAGGAGTCTTATTGATTCATTAGATTAATAAATAATTGTGACTTAAGAAACCCTAATCCAAATTAGGACATATTTAATTTTAGTCCTAATCCAATTAGGACTCTATTTGAATACGAAGTCCTAATCCGATTAGGACTCTAGAAATCCTACTCTAAGTAGGAATCCAATTTTGATTCAAAACTCCTAATCTCATTAGGATTGCAGGAATCCTATTCCAAGTAGGAATCCCTGTCCTACTCCAACAGGATTTCCAGTCCTAATCCAATTAGGACTCTAGGAATCCTACCCGAAGTAGGACTCTTGTTTTAAGTCCAATTAATTAATTCCCTTTGTTCCTTCTTCAACTTCTTATCAATCAAATTGATTACTTGTGATTCATAATCACTTTTCAACCATCGGATCGGTCAATACTTCTAGTGTGTGTGACCTCATAGGTTCTACTCTGACTGGTAGTGAGATATATTATGATCTCTATCACAATATCATTGAAAACTCCTTTCAATGGGTTGGAACGATTCCAACTCAACTCATTAGGGTTTATCGATCATCAAGATAATCCCTATGAGTCCCATCATCCACCAGTGACACCTAGCAGCATGTAGTGGCTACCCAGTAGAATAGAAAGATGAACCTCTAGGTGCAGTTAACGTGTGATACAGTCCTACTATCGTGGATCCCTACAGAACGGAGGTCATGGACAACTCGTCAAACCCCATCGTCTGTCATATGTCAAGATTTATTCGACTTGAGTTCGATAGTGGAAAACTCTTTTTCCACTTTATATTACTGCCCTGGCCAAGGTCTTAGAACTCAGTCTAACAAATCACATAGGATCACTCCTCTTCTATCAAGGTCGATAGATTCCTTATAGGTGCATACCCTACTCCTACAGTGAACTTACTGCAGCCAATCTACACTGCATGGACCCATATGGCTAGAGACCATGTATGTGTGCAGTCAAACTACAATAACCTCACTGTGAGTAGCCGAAGCACCGCAGGTTAAAGGACCAGTCACAATACTGCAACATCAAGCAAGTCACTGACGAGTGGATAGACATCCAAGTGACTTCTTGTCTTGGTCACGCTCAGTACCCTTGTTCTCTAACAAGCACCTACACTATCACTTCAGTGTCCCTACACTGTGGACTCAAGTCTCGTCCATCCAGAAGGAAAGTGATCTGTGCACTGATCGGATCGATCACCGTCCTCGTGATGATCCATTGATCAGGAGCATTTAGAAATTAATCACCAATGATACATGGCTCAAATTCTCAACTCTTGAGAATATGTATCATCATCTTATTAATTTCTTGGACGATTCATAGACACATAAATAATATGAATGAAAAAGATGCCTTTTATTTATTCAATAATAAACAGTCAAGTACAAAATTATGTCCCTAGAATCAACAATGTGTCAGCCAAATTGGCTTCTAGGGCATACATCTAACAGTTATCATGTGATACAGTCCTACTATCGTGGATCCCTACAGGACGGAGGTCATGGACAACTCGTCAAACCCCATCGTCTGTCATATATGAAGATTTATTCGACTTAAGTTCGAGAGTAAAAAACTTTTTCTCCACTGTGCATACTACCCCGGTTGAGGTCTTACGAACTCAGTCTTATAAATCACATAGGATCTCTCCTTATCTATCAAGGTCGATAGATTCCTTATAGGTGAATACCCTACTCCTATAGTGAACCTACTGCAGCCAATCTACACTGCATGGACCCATATGGCTAGAGACCATGTATGTGTGCAGTCAAACTACAATAACCTCACTGTGAGTAGCCGAAGCACCGCAGGTCAAAGGACCAGTCACACTACTGCAACATCAAGCAAGTCACTGACGAGTGGATAGACATCCAAGTGACTTCTTGTATTGGTCACGCTCAGTACCCTTGTTCTCTAACAAGCACCTGTACTATTACTTCAGTGTCTCCACACCGTGGACTCGAGTCTCGTCCATCCATAGGAAAAGTAATGTGTGCACTGATCTTATCGGATCGATCACCGTCCTCGTGATGATCCATCGATCAGGAGCGTTTAGAAATTAATGACTAATGATACATGGCTCAAATTCTCAACTCTTGAGAATATGCATCATCATCTTATTAATTCCTTGGACGATTCATAGACCAATAATAATATGAATGAAAAAGATGCCTTTCATTTATTCAATAATAATAAAGTCAAGTACAAATTTTGTCCTAGAATTAATAATGTGTCAGCCAAAATTGGCTTCTAGGGCATACATCTAACAAAAGTGTGTCGGGTAACATTTTTACCTTGAAAGGTGGTACTGTTTGTTGAAAAAGTTCCAAGCAACATATTGTAGCTGATTCAATGTGCGAGGCAGAGTACATTGTGTTGGGATTTGTATCCTAAATGTCAATCGTCAGTATATTGATGATTGAATTTTGTAAATGAATTGACAAATTAATAAAGTGTTATTTGGCATTATTCATCATTTCATCTTCAAATGAACTCTTATATGATGAAGTCCTTAGGACTTATGTTATGATAAAGGAGGATTTATCTTTGAGTCCTTAAACTTGTTCGCGACCAAATGATATGTTGTTACTAGGACGACAGCATTATCGAGATTAGGTCGTTGTGTGACATATACGTTGGTTGTCCTCTTAACCAAGGAGTGTGGAGACACTAGTATGCCACATAGGTGAAGTGTAGGAGTACATTTCACTGAACGTGACCAATTCCGGAATTCTCTACTGTCGAGAGATGTTCCGAGTGGATATAGGTATAAGTTTGGCCCTCTGACCTAAGACCGCAACCTGTGACTAGCAAGCAACTCACTATACTTTGGTAGCGGACTATCTGAATTTCTAATTCAGTGACGGAAGGTCACTGGGTGCAATCAAGTACTTGCGTAGTCAGTTGTGAGTCAAGATGGAATTGACCCCTCCTGAAAACAGGAGATAATGTCTTGTAATTAATTTAGCAAAACCTTGGCCAGGATAATCCCAGTAAGGAGTCACGGGACATCTAAAGTTAATCACATAATGGATGTACTATAGGGTTGACAGTGATCTCTAAGTCATCCTGGCATTAGGAGTCAAAGGGATTGAATTATACAGTAACCATAGTTCAGGATTTCAGAATATTTGCTTCGCATATATTCGGCCTATCCGGACGTCGGATACCATTGCTAGATGGTCATATCGATTAGCGTAGGAAATTGTTCCTATAGTACCGGCTTAGGTTCGAACCTATGAGGTCACACGCATAGAAGATTCCTGATTGATCAAGAAAGCTGATGAATGATTAAGAATCATTCGGGGTAATTTGGTCAATTTGATTGGCAAATTATCTTATAAAATAATTAAAGTAATTATTGAAGGATTAATTAGTAATTAAATTACTAATAAACTCAATTTGATTGAGTAATTGTGCTAAGGATGAGCCAAATTGAATTGGATTCAAGTTTGGGCTCAATCAGGATTTTGACCTGATTGGATTAGGTCAGAACCAAAAAAGGACTTAAGCTGATCAAATTAATTTTAAATTAATTTATTCTTAATTGGAGATTGACCTAATTGGATTAGATCCAACACAAAGTAATTAATTCAATTTGATTGAGTTTGGATGAGCCAAAAATTGAATTGGATTCAATTTGAGCTCAATCAGGGTCTGACCTGATTAGATTGGGTTCAACCAAATTGCTTTGTTTTAATCCGGGTTTGACCAAATTTGATTAGGTGCAACCCAAGAGAATTAGACTCAGATGATGTGGCAATTAGTGGTGACATGGAATTGGATTTCATGAATTTTAAATAAACCAAAATTATTGCATGGCGCATGGACCCATTGCTTGACACATGGCGACATTGTTTGTTGTTTGAATTTGAATTCAAACATTAAGCAATATATTAAATGATTTCATACATTAAATAACTTCCCTAACTAGCGTGTGAACCTCTGAATCATTTAAATTCGAAATTCAAATGAAATATATGCGACAAGAGGTAGGAAAATTCTGCTGCATGGATTTCAAATTCCTCCCCTCTTGCACATGTGTTTAAAATTTGAATTTAAATCAGATTTGGTTGAGATCTGATTTGGGTTGTTCCTATTTCTTTGCATGTTCCAACTAAAGGAGGTTTTCTGAAAATAAATTTTGAATTTTGAATGAAAATTCGGAGGTCATTAAAAGGGGTCAAACATGGGCACCGAAAACACATCCATTGCAGCCTTCTTCCTCACCCACCTCCTCCTCCTCTTCTTCTCCATTTTAGATAGGATTTTCAGGGTGAATATCTCGAAGATTCAAGATCAGATCTGAGTCCTCTACTTTCCTTACAAACCTCATCTCTATCTGCTTCAAGATGATTGATCAAGAGTTGATTGAATCCCGACGGGCAGATTTCAGCTTTCAAGTGTTCTGCAGCTGCTAGCACTGTTGCGGAAGAAGATCCTTCAGGACTTCGCGTGTACTTGTCGTAGAGGTCATTCGTGTACGTGGCTGCGAAGTCAAGAATCAGATTCACAACTTTCATCCATCATAAAAGATATTAATCTAGCATTAATCATTTATTATGGTGTCAAGGTCTAGGTCCGATTCTCCGAGGTTTTACCCTCTTTTGGGGCTCCTCACGGAGATATCTCCAGAATCCATTCGATGGATATTCGGAGATTAATTGGAATAGAGTTCTTAAGTTTCAGATTTGATAGTTAATCATGCATAAAAGTTTTATAATAATTGTTTAAACGATTCCGGCATAATCCTATGTGTTCTTAATGTGCTAATTTCTAGATTTGATCTTGTAAGCATGCATGAATTAAATTTTTGATTCATTTTTCCGCTGTATTTTTGAAACAAAAAAAAGAACTACGTGTAGCTTGATTCCTCTTGTGAAGGGGTACGTAGGCAACCCGATCAGGTTCAGCCATGGTTTTCAAAAAAAAAAAAATTCAGCATGCTAAACACCGAAGAACCTAGGAATAACTTTCAGTGGTATCAGTGCTAGGTTTATGTTTAAACTTTTATGTTTTAATTCTTGCAATTAAATATGAAATCATTAACATGTTTAGATTAGATCTAAAGTACTTTTTATGATTGATTTAATTACTGATTATGCATGATTAAGTAGATCTGAAATTTTAGATGCATATGATGCATGTTTGTGTTAGGATTAGTAACATGAATAAATCTGAAATCATAATATTGTTTAGATTAGATCTAAATAAAGTTTATGATTCATATGATCTTTGATTTTAATGAACAAATCAGATCTAAAAATAAAAGTGAAAAAACAAATATATAATATGTATGTTGTTTGTATTATTATTAACAATATTTTGGAAATCCGAATCCTTAGCTTGTGTACGGTCCAGATTTCACCGAGCACTCCAGTATAAATGAGTCTTACAACTTCCTAAACGGAAGCTTAATGAGTTTAACTTAGATTGCATACTAACCTAGAATTTGGGCTGACTTAGTAAATAAAACCGTGTGTGTTTTGAAATTCTTATCATTTATGTATTTTAAATTAGATTTTAATAATAATAATAAAAAAGAGTTTTTGAAATTCTTTACTAGTATCCATTTGGAATTTGATTTTCACTTCATAGATCAATCGATCTAAAAAAAAAAAGAAAACAGAAATTAATAATAACAATAATAATAAATGATTTACTGAAGTTTGTGGGTATCTCCACTGAAAACCCTCACGAGACTATAACTCGTCCACTAGGGTAACCCACAAACTTGTGGATATCTCCTAATCAGATTTACTGAAGTTTGTGGGTATCTCCTTAAATAACATTGGGCTCGAGAATAAGTTTAAGCAAGTCAACGATCATGACCCACCTCAAATTCAAAGCCAATTCCCAACCAATTCCATTCCTTTCCCGCGACCACTGTCCGTAGCTCCCCCAAGCAATCCAACGGTTCAGAAATTCCCATCTCCACATCACGTTTCCAAACTAAGCAAAACAGGGGAGACCTTTATTTTAAATCCACATATGCCCATTTTCACGTCAAAATAGAGCAAGAAAAGAATTTTTCCCGAAATTACTGAAAACACTGTTCATATGAACAGTGTTCCGAAATGACACTGTTCATATGAACAGTGTTCTGTGAAAACACTGTTCATATGAACAGTGTTACGAAATTTCACTGTGAATCTTCTTCCTCCCGCAGCGCATCACGGCCGTCCACGGCGTCCTCCCATCGATCCTCCGATCAGCCCCTCCCAGCAGCCGAGATTCACGGCATCGTCTTCATCCCCGGGTATTCCGCCATCCGCCGGTGCAGCCAGCGACCACTCCTCCGCGATCCCAGCCGTCGGCATCCGTCTCTAGCGCCGTCCACGTCGTCACCCGAGATCCAGCCATTCTCCCAGCGTATCACGCCATAGATCCGGCCATCTTCTTCTTCCGCTCCTCCCAGCATTGCGCCCCAGCCGCTCCACGGATCACGCCGTGACCCAGCCGCTCCATGGATCTACAGCCCACAACCCAACCTCCCATTTCTCGCCGTCTTCGTCCGCGATCTGCCCTCCGGCATCACGCCCCAGAATCAGCCACCCGTGATCTCTTCTCCCTTCCCAAATGAGCACTCCGGACAGCTATAAAAGGAGGAGGGTGGCCATCGGCTTGAGGAGAGCTCGGGGAGGAAAAACAGGGGAGACCCCCTATTTCGGTGAAAAGAAGAAGAAAGCTGAAGAGGGAACCAGAGAAAAGAAATAAAAAAAAAAGAAAGGAGGGAGGGGGAAAGAGAATAGTTTGGGATATTTTGGGAATAATGGGAGGTGATCAATTTCATTTGAAGATGGGAGGTCGTCCGGAAGCTATGCGCAGCTAAACGTCTAGTCTAGGGCTGGATGAAGCCCTAGCAATGTATCAGGGCATTGTAGTTCTTATTTTTTTATTATTTTGGAGCTTATTTAAATTCTTATTTTCAATGAAATATTCCTTTATGATATTTAAACTTTGAGCATGCTAGTTACTAATCATGTTTGCTAAAGTAGTCTAAGATGATCCATGCCTAGTTACACTCTTTATATTTTTATTTTAAAAGGCTTGGAGCCAATTTGCATGCCTCTCCAAAAGATAAAAATTAAGAACACAGTCCCTAATGCAATGCTACGCGGGGGATTCCAAACCCTAGATCTATCTACTTTGATAAATTTCAATTCGTACTCATAGATTAATTTAGTTAAATCAAGTTAGCAAATTCTTCTTTTTGATTTATTATTAAAGAAAAATAGCTAGTCTCCAATCCCTGTGGACCAACACCCGTAATCACTATCCTACAGGATACATGCTATTGCGTGGTTTACTTTTGAAATTGAAAGAACTGATCACCAAGCCCGAGTGTGGCTCAGCTCACCTGACCGCCTATTGAAGGTTCACTTAACTCATTATATATTGAATGACAATTCTAATGCTTAATAAGTATCAGGCGTGTGGCGCCTCCAATAATTATCAAAACATTGGACCCATTATCACCCAACTTAATGGAAGGCTATGACCTAGTTATCCCCATAACCATTTTATTTTAAGGATCTAATAATTTTAGAGGATTTCATAATTAGGATAGATGAGAAGATCTGGTTAGTCTAATTTCTCCCACTGACTGTTAGGATATCTCACATGCCGTTGAAAATTCAAAAATTTTCAGATATGCAGCGGAAAGACATGTGCATTTTCCGTTCATTGCATGAACGTATTTTAAAACCTTTTGTAGATAGATTAGGATTAAATTCTTATTAAATTATTTTAAAATCATGATTAAGAAGATCAGATCTTCATCTTGTGTGGGTAGATGGTCTCCGCAAATCCGATTCACGTGGTATTTGATGAGGGCTCAATGGAAGCCGCACATGCGTCCGGCCTCTACAGGTATCCACACGAAGTGGTGAGTCGATCGAAGCCTTTGGATCTCTCCGGGGTGCTAGCTCCCTTGCAGAGAAGGCTATGGATGGCTGAAGTTCTCTCCTTTGAATCAACCTTTGATTGCCGTGGGAGGAGGAAGAAGAAGGAAGTGCCAAGGAAGAAGAAACGAAGGCTCTTCTGAAAGAGTAGATGCCCTATAAGCCAATCATTTGATGGGTTTCTCTTTGTAATCCTCCAAATCATGTACTTTGACACTCGATATATATCAATAAAGGCATTGTGTTTCATCATTTGCTGCTTATCTATTTTATTATTGGATGATGAACCCCATAAATTAGGATATTGGTTTTAGGGTTATGATGAGATCATACCAGTGAGACCTAAAATCCTAAAATTCTAATTTAGAATATTTCCAGTCAAATTGGTATATTGAGTCGGGGATCAATATTACCGGAAAGACTGGCACAGCTTATGTATGCTCAATGTAGAGGGTGATTGAACTCACAATCACTTGTGTGAGACACTAATACAAAGATGTGAGTGCTCATTAGAGGAATGAGTTCACTGAAATGACCAGCCATGAGAACATCTTATGGATGCTTACTTAATTATCAAAAGATGGTTCTCATAGTGGGAGTTGTGCAAGTGATCCTTAGACCTGAGATCACATGGTACCTTGTGCACTTGAAGCTATGTTTTGGTTTACCCTCATTCACGACATTGCGTTGTGTACGGGGTATTCTGGATATGGTGGATTTTGTACGAAGGTTGTGAGTAGGTCAACAAGGAATCAGTCACTTCTAGTAAGAGAATGTAACATCCTACTTACTCTAATCTTATGATGATTCAAGAAGCCTTTGATCAAAGCAAAATGAATATTAGAAAGAATTTCTAATGTTTCATTGCTTGAATTATCATATAAAAGATTGAGAGAGACATGAATAAGTGATTAAGTTTGATATTGATCCATACTCATGCACTTATTCAGGATATAGTATGACTGAGGGATTGAATTGCACAGTAACTTTCCACTGAAGGGTATGTTTGAATTTGTCCAATACATTCCTCATCTTCCGGGTAGACATGATACGTTGCTAGACGTCAATCATGTTTTGTGGGTTGATCGGATCAAAGAGTTTGATTAGATCAAAGCATCAGAAAGGTTCTGATTGCTAAGTCAGGTTTAGCACTAAATTGAACCTAAATTGGATTAGAGGTATTCTAATCAGGTTAGGTCAACTTGCACCTGCACCTACTGCTGGCTAAGATAAGGAACCCAATGGGTCACACACAAGGGAATTGATCAAGGGTCTAATTGGATTAGATCATGTTTGCAAGATGAACATGCTAGCACGTGTTGCAAATTCTAGCTCCTGATTCAAATTAAATTCGAATATGATTCTTAGATTAGGTTGATCTAATATGATTAGATCATAACCTAATATGGGTTAGCCAAGAGTTGAAACCCATTTGGCTTTAATTAGACCTGATTTGATTAGGTTTAATGTTTTCTTTAAGTTGGTTAAACCCAATTGGATTGGGTTTGATAGGGCCTTCACTTCTGGACCATTGGATCGCTTTCTGGATGAAGGATCTGGTCCACTGGTTGGCGCCTTCATCTGGACCATTGGATGGCTTCCTGGATGAAGGATCTGGTCCACTGGTTGGCGCCTTCATCTGGACCATTGGATGGCTTCCTGGATGAAGGATCTGGTCCACTGGTTAGCGCCTGAATCTGGACCACTGGATGGCTCTCTGGATGAAAGATCTGGATCGTTGCTCAGCGCCTGAATCTGGACCACTGGATGGCTCTCTGGATGAAAGATCTGGACCGTTGCTCAACGCCTGAATCTGGACCATCGGTGATGGCATCTTACTTCTGGACCATTGGATGGCACCCTGGATGATAATGTCTTGATCTGGACCATTAGATGGCACCTAGATCTGGACCATTGGCTTTGGTTTACTGCATTTGGGCCCTTGGATCATCAGGATTTAAGAGGGAGATATGAGAAAGAAGTTGATACACCCTTCTCCTTAGCACCCCATCATGATGGGATGCATCTCTTGGCACATGCCTCATCATGATGAGGTGTGTGGATGGGATGCATCCCTTTATGATGCATCCCTCCATCTCTTATAAATAAGGAGGTGCCTTAGGGTTCTAAAGATCATCCAAGAAAAAGCCTCTCCTTCTCTCTCCCTTGTCCCTTCTTTCTTACAAGCCTCTCTCTTTTGTCCTAACCCAAGACAAGAGGGTCTTCTTTAGGACAAAAAGGCTAGTGAATGTTTTAGAGGTAGAAAGGAAGAAGGAAGTGAAGGAAAATCAGCCAATTAAATCCTTTGGAAGGATTGAACAATTAGAATCAAGTTTTGGTGGAGCTAGAGTCTTGAACCCATTCCTGTGTGGATCAACATCGGAGGGTGAACATTTGGGCACCTTAGGACATCTTCAGATATATTGGATATAGCGTGATAGGTATTCTTCTATACCAAGATTATATTTTCTACATTATTTGGTTATACTATTAAGGCAATCTTGGCTTATTAGGGTTTCATATAATGGGTTTATATAAGAAAATTTTATAATCCCGTATCTTCCGCTGCGCCCTAGGGCACTGGGAAACCCTAACAGTGGTATCAGAGCCACCCTTAATCAGTTTAACCAAATGATAATACATGTTATTATCTTGATGCTATGAGATAGCTAGGTTGTTTGTATGCATGATTAGTTTATGCTATGAGATAGTGTTATATTCATGTTGTAGCACAGTATAATTGCTAGTACTAAATTATAGAATGTGCAATGAGACCAATATAGTAGTATGAAAACTTTGGGCTGACCCATTCTGGAACAATCGACTCAGTTGGTGTCTAGGAAGGAAGCCACAGGTGGTTACTTAATTAGGACCTCACTCTCTGAGTGAGGGGTGCCTCCCACCTGCTTTCCTGGCCAATTATTTGATTGTCCTTTATGGTTGAGCTTAATGTTAGTAAGATACTACTATTTGAAAGCCCTCACTAAATTCATAATTAAGTCGTAGTGTTAATTGCTTTAAGCTGAGCCATTCTGAATCAATTGACTAAGTTGGTGTCTAGGAAAGAGGCTACAGGTGGTTATTTATTTAGGACCTTACTAAGTAAGGAGAGCCTCCCATCTGCTTACCTGGCCAACTATTTGATTGACCTCCATGAAAAAGCTAATTGCTGATATAACACTATAAAGGTCCTTCCTTCATGCTTAGATATTATTATGTCAATATCTACGCTAGCTTGTTGTGATTCCCACAAGGCTAGTATTAGGGATTGATATTGTAATATCTTAGTGCATATGATGCATATGGCATATTTTAATATGTTGCCTTGTTGTGATTCCCACAAGGGCAGCATTATTCAAATATGACTGTATAAAAATGAAGGATTTGACTTAACTAGACACAATAGTTTGTTGTGATTCCCACAAGACTATATGTGTTAGATGTATGCCCTAGAAGCCAATCTGGCTGACACATTGTTAATTCTAGGGACATAATTTTATACTTGACTATTTATTATTAAATAAATAAAAGGCATCGTTTCATTCATATTATTTATGTGTCTATGAATCGTCCAAAAAATTAATAAGATGATGATGCATATTCTCAAGAGTTGAGAATTTGAGCCATGTATCATTGGTGATTAATTTCTAAATGCTCCTGATCAATGGATCATCACGAGGACGGTGATCGATCCGATCAGTGCACAGATCACTTTCCTTCTGGATGGACGAGACTTGAGTCCACAGTGTAGGAACACTGAAGTGATAGTGCAGGTGCTTGTTACAGAACAAGGGTACTGAGCGTGACCAAGACAAGAAGTCACTTGGATGTCTATCCACTCGTCAGTGACTTGCTTGATGTTGCAGTAGTATGACTGGTCCTTTAACCTGCGGTGCTTCAGCTACTCACAGTGAGGTTACTGTAGTTTGACAACACGTATACATGGTCTCTAGTCATATGGGTCCTTGTAGTGTAGATTGGCTGCATTAAGTTCATTGTAGGAGTAGGGTATGCACTTACATGGAATCTATCGACTTTGATAGAAGAGGAGTGATCCTATGTGATTTGTTAGACTGAGTTCTAAGACCTTGGCCAGGGCAGTAATAGAAAGTGGAGAAAGAGTTTTCCACTATCAAACTCGAGTCAAATAAATCTTGACATATGACAGACGAAGGGGTTTGACGAGTTATCCATGACCTCCGTCCTGTAGGGATTCATGATAGTAGGACTGTATCACACGATAACTGCACCTAGAGGTTCATCATTCTATTCTGCTGGGTAGCCACTACATGCTGCTAGGTGTCACTGGTGGATAGTGTGACTCATAGGGATTATCTCGATGATCGATAAGCCCTAATGAGTAGAGTTGGAATCGTTCCGACCCATTGAAAGGAGTTTTCAATGATATTGTGATAGAGATCACAATATATCTCACTACCAGTCAGAGTAGAACCTATGGGGTCACATGTTAGATGTATGCCCTAGAAGCCAATCTGGCGGACACATTATTAATTCTAAGACATAAATTTGTACTTGACTTTATTATTATCGAATAATAAATGGGCATCTTTTCATTCATATTGTTTATGTGTCTATGAATCGTCCAAAAAATTAATAAGATGATGGTACATATTCTCAAGAGTTGAGAATTTGAGCCATGTATCATTGGTGATTAATTTCTAAATGCTCATGATCAATGGATCATCACGAGGACGGTGATCGATCCGATCAGTGCACAAATCGCTTTCCTTATGGATGGACGAGACTCGAGTCCACAGTGTAGGGACACTGAAGTGATAGTGCAGGTGCTTGTTAGAGAACAAGGGTACTGAGCGTGACCAAGACAAGAAGTCACTTGGATGTCTATCCACTCGTCAGTGACTTGCTTGATGTTGCAGTAGTATGACTGGTCCTTTGACCTGCGGTGCTTCGGCTACTCACAGTGAGGTTATTGTAGTTTGACTACACGTATACATGGTCTCTAGCCATATGGGTCCTTGTAGTGTAGATTGGCTGCAGTAAGTTCACTGTAGGAGTAGGGTATGCACTTACATGGAATCTATCGACCTTGATAGAAGAGGAGTGATCCTATATGATTTATTAGACTGAGTTCTAAGACCTTGGCCAGGGCAGTAATATAAAGTGGAGAAAGAGTTTTTCACTATCGAACTCAAGTCAAATAAATCTAGATATATGACAGATGACGGGGTTTGACGAGTTATCCATGACCTCCGGTCTGTAGGGATCCACGATAGAAGGACTGTATCATACGATTGCTGCACCTAGAGGTTCATCATTCTATTCTGCTGGGTGGCCACTACATACTGCTAGGTGTCACTGGTGGATGGTGAGACTCACAGGGATCATCTCGATGGTCGATAATCCAAGGTGAGTTGAGTTGGAATTGTTTCAACCCATTGAAAGGAGTTTTCAATGATATTGTGATAGAGATCATAATATATCTCACTACCAGTCAGAATGGAACCTATGGGGTCACACACATTAGAGGTATTGACCGATCCAATGGTTGAATGTGATTAGGAATCACAAATAATCAATTAGATTGATAAATGAAAACCCGCTAAGAGTTAGTGGCTAGAAGAAGGAATAATTGTAATCGGATTGTAATTTAATTTAATTGATTGGATTTAATTAATTGGACTAGATCATGAGTCCTACTTGGAGTAGGATCTTTGGAGTCCTAATTGGATTAGAATTTCAAATTAAATTAGAATTCTATTTGGAATAGGATTTCTAAAGTCCAAATTGTCTTAGGGCTGAAAATTGAACAAGTCCTGATTAGATTAGGATTTTCTTAAGTCCTAATTAATTTTAAATTTAATCTAATTAATTTCATGACTCCTAATTGGATTAGGATTGAAGAGTTCAATAGAGTCATGGCTCAATTAAATTCTAATTGGATTAGAAATTGGAGGAAATTGAAATGGGTTCATAAAAATCCTATTTTGACTAGGATTGGACTCATGCAATGGACCCAAATTAAAACCCCCTTTAATTTATTTAAATAGCAGATTTAAATGAACTTGAGGGAGGGGCCCACGCCCCTCCCCTTGGGGTGTGCGTGGGAGAAAGAGGAGGGGCGCACGCCCCTCCTTGTTAGCCAAAAGAAGAGATAAAGATGAGTTCCTAAAAAATAGGAACTCATCCTTATCTCTTAACTAATTAAAAGGGAGCATGGAATTTCGAAAAAAAAGTAGGTTTTTTCTCCTCATTCCAGCCGTGAGCACCCTCCTCCATCTTCCTCCTTTGAGCCACAATCAAGAGAAGAAAAAGAAAAGCTTGGGACGCCCTCTTCCTTCTTCATCTTGGTTCCAAAAGGAAGAAAAAGAGAAAGGCTGCGGGTCTTGTTTTCTTCTTCCTAAATCCATCCTTCTTCTTCTTCCTCTCAAGCCAATCGAAGGTTGATTCAAAGGAGAGGACTTCAGCCATCCATAGTCATCTCTGCAAGGGAGCTAGCACCCCGGTGAGATCCAAAGGCTTCGATCGAGTCAGTACTTCGTGTGGATACCTGTAGAGGCCGGACGCGTGTACGGCTTCCACTAAGCCTTGATCAAATACCATGTAAATCAGATTTGCGGAGACCATCTACCCGCACAAGGTGAAGATCTGATCTTCTTAATAATTTTTAAAATGGTTTAAAATAATTTAATTCTAATCTATCTACAAATGAAAGGTTTTAAAACACATTCATGCGATGAACGGATCCCGCATATGTTTTTCCGCTGCAATCTGAAAATTATTTCGAATTTTCATGGCATATGTGGGATCCTAACAGTGGTATCAGAGCCATGGTTATATAGATTAAGATTAGAATTAAATTTTTCAAGGCATTTTAGATCTGAAATTTAAGGGATTATGCTTGCTGAAAATTAAGTATGCAGAATTTTCAGCTTGCTATTTTTTCTGCATACTAATTAATGGATGCTTAGATTAATGATTCTAATGCATTAATAATGTGATTACAAATGTTTAGAATCAAATCATGCATGATCAGCAAGTCATGAGATGATATAATCAGTTAAATTACAGATCTGAAAATAATTTTTTATGCATGTGATGCGTATGGTGATGATCATGGATGGACCCTTTGAATGTGCTGAAATGTTCTGCGATGTTCTGTGATGTTCTGTGATGCATGTAATTTTAATTTTCAGATGCCTGCGTGCATCTTAAATTCATGTATTAGAGACCTGCGTGTCTCAATGAAAAGGGTTGTAATTTTATTTTTATTTTTATTTAATTTTTAAAGCAATCTGGGATGTAAACTGTGATGTGTGTTGCACGTCGATGGTTGATCGATATGTACATCAACAAGCTCAACATGCGCGGATCAAGATCAAGGGTTGATTGAAGATAGATCAAGGAGTTGATCACAATTGGACCTAGAGGATCAAGATCGAGTCAAGAGTTGAAGACGATCAAACCAATTGACGTGCATGTGCTTGTAAAATGACCCCATCTTGGATCCATGATCATCACCATTTAATTTTATTTTTGATAAATGCCTGGATGTTTAATGCTTATGTCTATGCGGGTAGACTTATATTTGCATGAGATGTGAATACGCGATCGAGTGAGACCTAAATCGAAACCTTCCTAATCAGTCGAGGGTGAACCAACATGAGTTAGTCATATTAGATTAATTGATCTAATTGGTGTCTAGGCAAGCCTATAAGGTGGTTACTTAATTAGGACCTTACTCTCTGAGTAAGGGGAGCCTCCCACCTGCTTACCTGGCCAATTGTTCGATTACCTCTTATGAAGAACTCAAGTTGCAAACACTAAGACTTGATTATGCAATATTAAGTCCATAGGTCTTCCACCGTAGTAGAGTTGCTAAGGTCTTTCCGGCATTGATTTGTCTCGGCTGGACACAGTGGGCAAGTTGCATCGGGGGACTGGACCTCTCTATAAGACATGAGATGTTGTGGGGTAAAGGTGGGGTTGGGCACCAATAACTGTTAGGTGAGGACCCAATGACGACTTTATTTCCGCGGTTATACGGTGGGTCTGACTTAACTAAGTAATGGGACCAATAACTGTTAGGTGAGGTCTTCATCACTTAGAGACCAAGTACCACTGCAATATGCTTGAGAAGCATTGTACAAGAGTTGTACACTCATCCATTTATATGTCACCAATAACTGTTAGGTGAGGCGGCATGTAAATCGGTGAGACCGCAGTACCCACTAGAAATCCTAGTCGCGTAGGGTTTTCGTTTCTCCATCAGGGGAGTATAAGGGATTCGAGAAAATAGTGGGAGCATATTTGTTTTAAAAGTTCCTAGAACAAATTAAGTTCAAGTACAAAGTCTAACTAGAATCTTTACTCTCTACAGATCACAATGTCAGCTTCAAACCCTTTGACCCGAATCCTTGAGACCAACAGACTGACCGGAACCAACTATAAAGACTGGCTTAGGAACCTGAAAATTGTTCTAAATTGTGAAAAAATAGGGTATGTGCTCGAGAATGATATCCCTAGGTTACCAGCACGTCCTACTGATGATCAGCGTGAGACGCATCAGAAGTGGACTGATGACGACATTAGGGTCAAGTGCTACATCATGGCATCCATGACTAACGAACTTCAATGCCAGCATGAGAACATAAAGACTGCTAGGGAAATACTGGCTCATCTGCAAGAGTTGTATGGTGAGCAGAGCCGCACTGCACGCTTTGAAGTGTCCAAGAGGCTCTTCAAGGCAAAGATGCGTGAGGGGCAGTCTGTCCACGATCACTGTTTGACTATGATCAAGGACCTCGAGGAACTTGAAAAGCTCGGTATGTCCATGCATAAGGAACTGCAGATAGATCTGATCCTGCAATCCCTTCCTGATTCATTTGGTCAGTTTATAGTAAACTACCATATGAATAAAATTGAATGCATAAAGACCGAATTGTTGAATATGTTGGTAACTGTTGAAGGGGCCTTGAAAGGTTCAAGGGGCTCTGTTCTGGCTGCTGAGCTGACTTCTGGTTCCAAGAGAAAGTCTACTTGGAAGAAAAAGAAGCCTGCAAAGAAGCACAAGAAAGACATAAAGCCTAAGAAGGAAGTTCATAAGAAAAGGGCTGATGACAAAGGAAAATGTTTCCACTGCAACGTCAACGGCCACTGGAAAAGGAACTGCCCTTCATACCTCGAGAGCCTGAAGAACAAAAAGGACACACCTTCTGAAGGTATGCTAGACTTGCTCGTGATTGAAACTAACCTTACGGTTTCTTCTACTTCTAGTTGGGTTATAGATTCTGGTTCTAGTGCTCATTTGTGCGCTACTATGCAGGGTCTAAAGGAAAGTAGGAGGCTGGCGGAAGGTGCAGTGACCCTTTGGGTTGGCAACGGGGCAAGAGTTGCTGCTGTAGCTGTGGGCACCTACCCTCTGCGATTACCGTCTGGATTTAGTTTATTGCTTAGAGACTGTTATTATGTCCCTGCTGCTAGCAGAAATTTGATTTCTGTTTCGTGTTTAGCACAGGATGGTCATGTTTTGACCTTTGACAAAGACTGCTGTTCTATTTATTTCAGAAATAAATTAGTTGCACGTGGTTTCATGATTGATAGTCTCTATCACTTGCATATTGATGTGTCTGTGAATGTGTCTGAGCAAGTAGTGAGTGCCATAGGATCTAAAAGATCCAGAGATGAGATAAACCAGAAGTATTTGTGGCACCTCAGGCTTGGCCATATTGGAGAGGACAGAATGAACAAAATGAAGAAAGATGGGCTTCTTGGCCCATTGACTTCCGAGTCATATCCAGTTTGTGAGTCATGTCTTCAAGAAAAAATGGCTAGATTACCCTTTGTAGGTCATGGGGAGAGGACCACTGAAATACTTATCCTGGTACACACTGATGTGTGTGGCCCATTCTATGTGCTAGCCAGGGGTCGTTATTCATACTTCATTACCTTTACCGATGATTATTCACGATATGGGTATGTGTATCTTATGAGATACAAATCTGAGTCTTTTGAAAAGTTCAAAGAGTTCAGAAATGAAGTAGAAAAACAGACTGGAAAAACCCTTAAGGTTCTTCGATCAGATCGAGGAGGAGAATACCTTAGTGGGGAATTCCGGGATTATCTCAAGAAAAATGGCATAGTCTCAAATAAATCTAGATATATGACAGATGACGGGGTTTGACGAGTTATCCATGACCTCCGGTCTGTAGGGATCCACGATAGAAGGACTGTATCATACGATGGCTGCACCTAGAGGTTCATCATTCTATTCTGCTGGGTGGCCACTACATACTGCTAGGTGTCACTGGTGGATGGTGAGACTCACAGGGATCATCTCGATGGTCGATAATCCCAGGTGAGTTGAGTTGGAATTGTTTCAACCCATTGAAAGGAGTTTTCAATGATATTGTGATAGAGATCATAATATATCTCACTACCAGTCAGAATGGAACCTATGGGGTCACACACATTAGAGGTATTGACCGATCCAATGGTTGAATGTGATTAGGAATCACAAATAATCAATTAGATTGATAATTGAAAACCCGCTAAGAGTTAGTGGCTAGAAGAAGGAATAATTGTAATCGGATTGTAATTTAATTTAATTGATTGGATTTAATTAATTGGACTAGATCATGAGTCCTACTTGGAGTAGGATCTTTGGAGTCCTAATTGGATTAGAATTTCAAATTAAATTAGAATTCTATTTGGAATAGGATTTCTAAAGTCCAAATTGTCTTAGGGCTGAAAATTGAACAAGTCCTGATTAGATTAGGATTTTCTTAAGTCCTAATTAATTTTAAATTTAATCTAATTAATTTCATGACTCCTAATTGGATTAGGATTGAAGAGTTCAATAGAGTCATGGCTCAATTAAATTCTAATTGGATTAGAAATTGGAGGAAATTGAAATGGGTTCATAAAAATCCTATTTTGACTAGGATTGGACTCATGCAATGGACCCAAATTAAAACCCCCTTTAATTTATTTAAATAGCAGATTTAAATGAACTTGAGGGAGGGGCCCACGCCCCTCCCCTTGGGGTGTGCGTGGGAAAAAGAGGAGGGGCGCACGCCCCTCCTTGTTAGCCAAAAGAAGAGATAAAGATGAGTTCCTAAAAAATAGGAACTCATCCTTATCTCTTAACTAATTAAAAGGGAGCATGGAATTTCGAAAAAAAAGTAGGTTTTTTCTCCTCATTCCAGCCGTGAGCACCCTCCTCCATCTTCCTCCTTTGAGCCACAATCAAGAGAAGAAAAAGAAAAGCTTGGGACGCCCTCTTCCTTCTTCATCTTGGTTCCAAAAGGAAGAAAAAGAGAAAGGCTGCGGGTCTTGTTTTCTTCTTCCTAAATCCATCCTTCTTCTTCTTCCTCTCAAGCCAATCGAAGGTTGATTCAAAGGAGAGGACTTCAACCATCCATAGTCATCTCTGCAAGGGAGCTAGCACCCCGGTGAGATCCAAAGGCTTCGATCGAGTCAGTACTTCGTGTGGATACCTGTAGAGGCCGGACGCGTGTGCGGCTTCCACTGAGCCTTGATCAAATACCACGTAAATCAGATTTGCGGAGACCATCTACCCGCACAAGGTGAAGATCTGATCTTCTTAATGATTTTTAAAATGGTTTAAAATAATTTAATTCTAATCTATCTACAAATGAAAGGTTTTAAAACACATTCATGCGATGAACGGATCCCGCATATGTTTTTCCGCTGCAATCTGAAAATTATTTCGAATTTTCATGGCATATGTGGGATCCTAACATCACACACACTAGAGGCATTGACCGATCCGATAGTTGAATCGTGATTAGGAATCACAAGTAATCAATTCGATTGATAATAAGCTGAAGAAGGAACAAAGAGAATTAATTAATTGGACTTAAAACAAGAGTCCTACTTGGAGTAGGATTCCTAGAGTCCTAATTGGATTAGGACTAGGAATCCTACTTGGACTGAGATTCCTACTTGGACTGGGATTCCTACTTGGACTGGGAATCCTATTTGGAGTAGGACTAGGATTCCTACTTGGAGTAGGATTCCTACAATCCTAATTAGATTAGGAGTTTTGAATTAAATTTGGATTCCTACTTGGAGTAGGATTCCTAGAGTCCTAATCGGATTAGGACTTCGAATTCAAATTAGAGTCCTAATTGGATTAGGACTAGAATTAAACAAGTCCTAATTGGATTAGGATTTCTTAAGTCCTAATTAATTATTAATCTAATGAATCAACATGACTCCTAATTGGATTAGGATTGAAGAGTTCAATTGAGTCATGGTTCATTCAAGTTCTAATTGGATTAGGACTAGCATAGATTGAACCCAATTGATTCATGATTTGGACTAAACCAAATAGGAGCCCTAGATGCCTTTATAAGGCTTTGAAAGGAGGTGCCCTAATGACAAGTGAAGCCCTCCTCCTCTCCATCACGTGGCCACCCTCCTCTCCTCTCTTTTCAGCCACCAACAACAAAGGGAAGAAAAGGATCTTGGTGGCCTCCTTCTTCCTCCACCGTTTGGTTCCAACGCAAGGAAGAAAAAGAAAGCTGCAGGGCTTCGTTCCTCTTTTTCTCTTCATCCTTCTTCTTCCTCCTCCCAAGCACAATCAAGGATTGATTGAAAGGGAGGATATCAGCCATCAAAGTTATCTCTGCAAGGGAGCTAGCACCCCGGCAAGATAGAAAGCTTGGATCGGTTTTCTGCTTCGTGTGGATACCCGTAGAAGCCGGGCACTTGAACGGCTTCAAGCGAACCTTCATCCTAAACCACGATCATCAGTTTGCGGTGATCATCTACCCGCACAAAGGTGAAGATCTGATCTTCTAATGCTATTTAAAAGTTTTTAATCCTTATCTATCTACGAACGGTTTTTAAACAACGTTCATACGATGAACGGTTGATCCCGCACATGCCTCTTCCGCTGCATCTGAATTTTTTGAATTTTCAGCGGCATGATCGGGGTATTCCAACAGTGGTATCAGAGCTTAGGCTTCGTAGATTAAGGTAAGGATTAATTATTAGTAGGCTTATTAGATCTAAAAATTGAAAGATTATGCACGCTGAAAATTTTCTGCATGCAGATTTTTTCTAGGGTGCTGATTTTTGCATGCTGATTTTTATATGATAAGATGATGATTCTAATTGCATTGTTAATGAGATTACAAAGTTTAGAATCATGATTAGCATGATCAGCAACCTATGTCATGAGATAATCAGTTAGTTTTCAGATCTGAAAATTATAATTGCTGCATGTGGTGATGATCATAGGATTCAAACCCTTTTGGTATTAAATGTAAAGACCTGCGATGTGATCTGCAATGTCATGTAATTTTTCAGATGCTTGCATGCATCTTATTTGATGTTTTGAGAGGCCTGCGTGCCTCCTAAAAGAAGATGTAATTTATTATTATTTTTATTTTATATCTGGTTGTATTTCTGTGATGTGATGTATGTCAACGGTCAAGTTGAAGACAAGGCATGAGATGAACAGGGGTGTAAGCGGTTGATGGCGATTGGATCAAGAGTTGGTCAAGGATCGAATCAAGGAGGCTTGGAACCAATTCAAGAGTTGAAGACCAATTGATCGATTGACGTGCATGTGCTTGTAATACGACCTAATTAGAATCCATGATCATCACCTATTTAATGTTTAGCTTTATTTTGATGCTGCAATTATAACTGCCTGTGATGTGCCGTTTGCATGTGATGTGAATGAGAGCGGGGTAGATAGGTTTACATGTGATGTAGCAAACCCAATTGAGACCTAAATTAAAACCTCCTCAATCAAGTCGAGAGTGAACCGACATGAGCGAGTCATATTAGATTAATTGATCTAATTGGTATCTAGGAAAGCATGAAAGGTGGTTACTTAATTAGGACCTTACTCTCTGAGTAAAGAGAGCCTCCCACCTGCTTGCCTGGCCAATTGTTCGATTACCTCTTATGAAGAGCTCAAGTTGCAAACACTAAGACCTGATTAACCAATATTAAGTCAATAGGTCTTCCACTGTAGTAGAGCTGCTAAGGCCTTTCTGATGTTGATTTGTCTCGGCTGGATACAGTGGTCAAGTTGCATCGGGGGGCTGGACCTCTCTATAGACATGAGATGTTGTAGAGTAAAGGTGGGGTTGGGCACCAATAACTGTTAGGTGAGGACCCAATGACGACTTTATTCCTACGGTTATACGGTGGGTCTGACTTAACTAAGAAATGGGACCAATAACTGTTAGGTGAGGTTTTCATGGCTTAGAGACCAAGTAGCACTGCAACATGCTTGAGAAGCATTATACAAGAGTTGTACATTCATCAATCTATGTGTCACCAATAACTGTTAGGTGAGGTGGCATGTAAATCGATGGGACCGCAGTACCCACTAGAAACCCTAGTCGTGTGGGATTTCCGTTTTCCTACCAGGGGAGTATGAGGAATTCGAGAAAATAGTGGGAGTTACATTTGCTCTAAAAGGACCTTAGAACAGATTAGGATCAAGTACAAAAGCCTAACTAGAATCTTTACTCTCTAAGGATTATAAAGTCAGCTTCTAGACTCTTAACTCATATCCTATAGAACAACCGTTTGACCAAACCCAATTATAAAGATTGGCTCAGCAAATTTTAAAAAATAGTTTTGAATTGTGAGAAATTCGGGTATATGCTAGACCATGGAATCCCCGTATTACCAATCCGTCCGATCACTGATCAGCATAAGATGCTTGTTAAGTGGACGAACAATGACAATAAAGTTAGGTGCTGCACAATGGCATCCATGTCCAATGCATTACAATGCCAGCATGAGAACATGAAGACTGCCAGGGACATATTAAATCACCTGCAAGAGTTGTATGGTGATCAGAGTCATGCAGCTCGGTTTGAAGTGTCCAAGAGGATCTTCAAAGCCAAGATGCACGATGGGCAGTATGTCCATGATCATGGTTTGACCATGATAAAGGACTTAAAGAAGTTGAGAAGCTCGGCATGACCATGCACAAGGAACTGCAAATGGATTTGATCCCGTAATCCCTTCTAGCTTCATATGAACAATTTATAGTAAATTACCATATGAACAAGATTGTATGCACCAAAACAGAATTGTTAAAAAAATTGGTGACTACCTTAGGGACGCTGAAGAGTTCAAGGGGCATCGTTCTCACTGTTGAGTTGATTTCTACTTCCAAGAGAGAGTCTATTTGGAAGAAGAAAAAGCCTGCGAAGAAACAGAAGACCGAGAAAATGCCAAATGAGGAAGTTCCAAGAAAAGGCCAATTGCAAGTAGGACTCTAATTTAATTTGAAATCCTAATCCAATTAGGACTCCAATAATCCTACTCCAAGTAGGACTCATGATCAAGTCCAATTAATTAAATTCAATTAATTAAATTAAATTGCAATCCGATTGTAATTATTCCTTTTTCTAACCACTAACTCTTAGCGGGTTTTCAATTTATCAATCTAATTGATCATATATGATTCTTAATCACAATTCAACTATCGGATCGATCAATATTTCTAATGTATGTGACCCCATAGGTTTTATTCTGACTGGTAGTGAGATATATTGCGATCTCTATCACAATATCATTGAAAACTCCTTTCAATGGGTTGAAACAATTCCAACTCAACTCACCAGGGATCATCGACCATCAAGATGATCCCTGTGAGTCTCACCATCTACCAATGACACCTAGCAGTATGTAGTGGCTACGCAGCAGAATAGAATGATGAACCTCTAGGTGCAATTATGGTATGATACAGTTCTTCTATCGTTGATTCCTACAGACCGTAGGTCATGGATAACTCGTCAAACTTCATTGTCTGTTATATGTCTAGATTTATTCGACTTGAGTTCGATAGTGAAAAACTCTTTCTCCACTTTATATTGCTGCCCTGGCCAAGGTCTTAGAACTCAGTCTAATAAATCATATAGGATCACTCCTCTTCTATTAAGGTCGATAGATTCCATGTAAGTGTATACCCTACTCATACAGTGAACCTACTGCAGCCAATCTACACTACAAGGACCCATATGACTAGAGACCATGTATATGTGTAGTCAACTATAATAACCTCACTGTGAGTAGCCAAAGCACCGCAGATCAAAGGACCAATCACACTACTGCAACATCAAGCAAGTCACTGACGAGTGGATAGACATCCAAGTGACTTCTTGTCTTGGTCACGCTCAGTACTCTTGTTCTCTAACAAGCACCTGCACTATCACTTCAGTGTCCCTACACTGTGGACTCGAGTCTCGTCCAACCATAAGAAAAGCGATCTGTGCACTGATCGGATCGATCACCATCCTCATGATGATCCATTGATCAGGAGCATTTAGAAATTAATCACCAATGATACATGGCTCAAATTCTCAACTCTTGAGAATATGTATCATCATCTTATTAATTCCTTGGACGATTCATAGACACATAAACAATATGAATGAAAAGATGCCTATTTATTATTCAATAATAATAAAGTCAAGTACAAATTTATGTTCCAGAATTAATAATGTGTCCGCCAGATTGGCTTCTAGGGCATATATCTAACACTGACATCACCAAATCAGATTAGACTGAAACCGGTTAAGGAGGCACCTAAATCAGTCAAACTGATTTTTCTTATAGGCATGGGCTAACTCGAATCATTAAGTGATCCAATCAAAATATGATTGACCATGTCGGCCAGGTAAGTGAGATCGGTGGAAGGGATATGCCATTAACTCGATAAAGACGAATCAGTGCGAGTAGCTCCCAATTAAAAATCACCAGTCAAAACTGTCAAACTTACCTTAGACACCGACTGGTTAATCAATTTTGATTTGATTACTCAAATGACTCGGCCTACACCTCTGAGCCTAAATCAATTTCCATCTTGGTCTAATCAAAGACATGGACTTGATCCATCTACAACTATTGTAAATTGACCTAGAATTTTCTTGACCTAATCTAGTTACTACTTAATTAGATTTGATCAATTAATTCTATTTGTCCATGTATGATTCTAACCTTAGGTCTAACCCAATCCTAGGAACTTGATTCAAGCTAACCCATATGCCTAAAGAATTATGTAATGTCAATTAATTGAGTTACAATTCTATTTCATAACACTTAATTCTCAATTAAGTTTAGACTTATGAAAGTTTTGATCATTGCATATTTCTTTTTAATTACATATTAATTACAATCTTTCAGTTCTTAAAACATATTTTCACATATGAGTTTTTGTAATTAATCATATGTAATCAGATTTAATTCATGTTTAAGTCATTATGTTTTATGTTCATGCATCACATATACATAACAACATGAATTAATTCAAACAACATACATCTTATGTATTTGTTTTTTCACTTTTATTTTCGGATCTGATTTGTTCATTAAAATCAGAGATCATATGAATCATAAACTTTATTTAGATCTAATCTAAATAATATTATGATTTCAGATTTATTCATGTTACTAATCCTAACACAAACATGCATCATAGGCATCCAAAATTTCAGATCTACTTAATCATGCATAATCAGCAATTAAATCAATCATAAAAAATACTTTAGATCTAATTTAAATATGTTAATGATTTCAGATTTAATTGCAAGAATTGAAACATAAAAGTTTAAACATAAACCTGGCTCTGATACCACTGAAAGTGAATCCTAGGTTCTTCAGTGTTAAGCATGCTGATTTTTTTTTTTTGAAAATCATGGCTGAACCTGATCGGGTTGCCTACGTACCCCTTCGTAAGGGGGATCAAGCCATACGTAGCTCTTTAAGTTTCGAAAATGCAGCAAAAAAATGAATCAAAAGATTTAATTCATGCATGCTTACAAGATCAAATCTATAAATCAGCACCTTAAGAACACATAGGATTATGCTGGAATCGTTTAAACAATTATGCTAAAACTTTCATGCATGATTAACTATCAGATCTGAAAGGTAAATACTCTATTCCGATTAATCTCCGAATATCCATCGAATGGACTCTGGAGATAACTCCATGAGGAGCCCCAAAGGAGGGTAAAACCTCGAAAAATCGGACCTAGACTCTGACTCCAAAATAAAATATTGATGTGGGATTAATACCTTTTATGATGGAAGAAACTTGTGGATCTGATCCTTGACTTCGCAGCCACATACACGAATGGCCTCTATAAGAAGTACACGCGAAGTCCTAGGTAGATCGTCTTCCGCAGGAGTGCTAGCTCGCGCAGGAATGTTGCAATGACTGAAGCTTTCTCCTTCTAAATACTCAACCTTTGATTGTTCTTGAAGGATATGGAGGATGGACGTGAGGAAGAAGGAGAAGAAGGGATGGAGGCCCTCAGTGAATTCTTTTAGAATTTTTTGAAATCTCTAAATATGGTATATTTTGAACCCAAGGCATGGGGGTCTTTTATAGCCAAAAGACCCCCCCACGTATCACTCCTAATTTAGCCAATTAATTTGGCTGATAAAATCCCCAAAAAATTCTGGTGGTTTGGCAGCTAAGAGGAGATAAACATATCCAAATTTCGTGCATTTTGGATCCCTAAAAAATAGGAAGTCATGCATCCAAAGTTCAGCCGCAGACCATCCTATTTCATGCGCCATGCAATCCCTACAAATTAGAAAATTCATGTAAATCTTTCTAGGAAGATTTAAGATGCCATTTTTATAAAAATATAGCGCCACGCCTCCTCTCTTCTCACACCAATTTTTGGCCAAAAATAAAGAGGATAGGCATGAAAAATATTGGGGATAAATCAAGGTGTCATTTTTCTCCAAGAAGATAAGGATGGGTTCCTAAAATTTAGGGATTCTTCTTCTTATCCAATTCTGATTATTTGGACTCATAATCCTCATCAAATAAGTTCTTCTAATTGATTTGGATCAAGCCCAATCTAATTGGGTCAAGTTCCATCAATTGGGTCAAGCTCAATCTACTTGGGTTGAACCCAATCCAATTAGGTCAAACCCTGATGCAGCCCAAATTGAATCCTATTCAGTTTGGCTCAACCTAAGCCCAATTACTCAATCAAAATGAGTTCATTAGCAATCTAATTGCTAATTAATCCTCCAATAATTCAATAATTATTTTAATACAACTTTTGTTTAGGATAATTTGTCAATCGAATTGACCAAATTACCCCTGAATGATTCTTAATCATCAATCAGCCATTTGATCAACCTAGAAATTTCTATGCGTGTGACCTCATAGGGTCGAACCTAAGCCGGTAGTATAGGAACGTCTTCCTATACTAATCGATGTGACCATCTAGCAATGGTACCCGACGTCCGAATAGGCCGAATATATGCGAAGCAAATATTCTGGAACCGTGGACTATGGTTACTGTATAATTCAATCCTTTTGACTCCTAATGCCAGGATGACTTAGAGCTCACTGTCAACCCTATAATTAGTACATCCATTATGTGATTAACTTTAGATATCCCATGACTCCTCACTGGGATTATCCTAGCCAAGGTTTTGCTAAATTAATCACAAGACATTATTTCCTGTTTCCAAGAGGGGTCAATTCCATCTCGACTCACAAATGACTACGCAAGTACTTGACTGCACCCAGTGACCTTCCGTCACTGAATTAAAAATTCAGGTAGTCTGTTACCAAAGTACAGTGAGTTGCTTGCTAGTCACAGGTTACGATCTTAGGTCAGAGGACCAAACTTATACCCATATCCACTCGGAACATCTCTTGACAGTAGAACATTTTGGAATTGGTCACGTTCAATGAAATGTACTCCTACACTTCACCTGTGTGGCATACCAGTGTCTCCACTCTTCTTGGTTAAGAGGACAACCAACGTATATGTCATACAATGACCTAATCTCGATAATGTTATCATCCCAGTAACAACATATCATTTGGTCGCGAACCAGTTTAAGGACTCAAAGATAAATCCTCCTTTATCATAACATAAGTCCTAAGGACTTCATCATATAAGAGTTCATTTAAAGATGAAATGATGAATAATGCCAACTAACACTTTATTAATTTGTCAATTTATTTACAAAATTCAATCATCAATATGCTGACATTTCACATTTAGGATACAAATCCCAACATGGTTAGTAGGAATTGAAGAGGACTTAGATCTGATCTAAAGGCTCTTATCAGGGATCCCTAACAGTTATGGGAAGATGAACTTAGAAGATGATCTAATGGCAAGAGGGAAGAGGGAAGGCTGATTTTTTCTTTTCATGCACTAGGCCTTTTTTTCTTTCCTTTTTTTTTTCTTCTTGCATTCGACCACCAGCTGATTGCCCCACTTCTTATTCTCGCCCCACACCCCAACTCCTCTCCTCTTCACACGCCAACTATCCATATTTTTGGAAAGATTTTGTGGAGTTTTGAATTCAAAGTTCAAAATTCAAGTTCATGCGCAATCACATGATGAAGCTTGATCTAATCTAAATCATTCATCATGTTGCCACTTCCCTCTTTCAATTTTGAATTTTCATGCCCACAATCTGATGGTTAGAGGATCTTGTGGAGGTGGGTGGTGTTAGGAACCCGCCCATGCCGCAGAAAAATTTCAAAAATTCAGATGCAGCGGAAGAGGCATGCGCGAGATCAACCGTTCATCGCATGAACGCTGTTTAAAACCGTTCGTAGATAGATAAGGATTAAAAACTTTTAAATAACATTAGAAGATCAGATCTTCATCTTGTGCGGGTAGATGATCACCGCAAACTGATGATCATGATTTTGGATGAAGGTTCGCTTGAAGCCGTTCAAGTGCCCGGCCTCTACGGGTATCCACACGAAGCAAGAACCGATCAAGCTTCTTTGTCTCCCCAGGGTGCTAGCTCCCTTGCAGAGACAACTTTTAATGGCTGATCTCCTCTCTTTCTTTCAACTCTTGAATGTGCTTGAGAGGAGGAAGAAGAAGGATGAAGAATAGTAAAGGAACAAAACCCTGCAGCCTTCTTTCTTTTTCTTGCGTTGGAAGGAGGAAGGGAGGATGAAGAGGCCACCTTTCTTTTTCTTCCTTTGCTTGCGGCTGAACCAAGGAAAGGAGAGGAGAGGGGGCCACGAATTGGAGAGGGAGAGGGCTTCAATGAAAAAGGGTTTGAATCCTATGATCATCACTACATGCAGCAATTATAATTTTCAGATCTGAAATCTAATTGATTATCTCATGACATAGGTTTCTGATCATGCTAATCATGATTCTAAACTTTGTAATCCCATTAACAATGCAATTAGAATCATCTTTTTATCACATAAAAATCAGCATGCAAAAATCAGCACCCTAGAAAAAATCTGCATGCAGAAAATTTTCAGCATGCATAATCATTTAAATTTCAGATCTAATAAGCCTATTAATAATTAATCCTTACCTTAATCTACGATGCCTAGGCTCTGATACCACTGTTAGGAATCTGCCCATGCCGCAGAAAAATTTCACAAATTCAGATGCAGCGGAAGAGGCATGCGCGGGATCAACTATTCATCGCATGAACGTTGTTTAAAACCGTTCGTAGATAGATAAGGATTAAAAACTTTTAAATACCATTAGAAGATCAGATCTTCACCTTGTGCGGGTAGATGATCACCGCAAACTGATGATCGTGGTTTTGGATGAAGGTTCGCTTGAAGCCATTCAAGTGCTCAGCCTCTACGGGTATCCACACGAAGCAAGAACCGATCAAGCTTCTTTATCTCCCCGGGGTGCTAGCTCCCTTGCAGAGACAACTTTTAATGGCTGATCTCCTCTCTTTCTTTCAACTCTTGAATGTGCTTAAGAGGAGGAAGAAAAAGAATGAAGAACAGTAAAGGAACAAAACCCTGCAGCCTTCTTTCTTTTCCTTGCGTTGGAAGGAGGAAGGGAGGATGAAGAGGCCACCTTTCTTTTTCTTCATTTGCTTGCGGCTGAACGAAGGAAAGGGGAGGAGAGGGGGCCACGAATTGGAGAGGGAGAGGGCTTCAATGATGCCCTAGGTCAGCCCCCACGCCTCCTCTTAAATAGCATGTAGAGCTCCTACTTTGTAGGAGCTCCTTGATAAACTTCCAAGAGGGGCGCCGGCCCCTCTTCTTTGCTGCACCAAGCAAGGAAAAGGAGGAGGGGCGTGTGCCCCTCCTTCATGGTTAACCTAATCCTCCTTTAAGGAGGATTAGGAAGGTCACTCATGGTTAGGTCCTAATCTGATTAGGCTTGGACCAAGGGTGAACCAATTTGGGTTTAATCTAGGTAAGTCCTAATCCAATTAGAACTTAATGAACTGTTGCCCAGAGATGGTCACCCAAGAGGGGGGTGAATTGGGTGTTTTAAAACTTTTTGACTAATTAAAAAATAAAACACGCAAATGTAAGAACTAAAGTAAAGATAGAGGGATGAGAACAGTCAATCGCAAACACAAGGTTTTATAGTGGTTCGGAGCTTCCACTGCTCCTACATCCACTCCCCAAAGCACCTTTGGGAATTTCCACTATAATCCAAGATTACAGTCCGGTAGTTTTGCGAGTGCACTACCCAACTCGTTGTTTTACACCGGGCTAACAACAAACCCTATAACCCCCAATTTCACCTAGGCTTGGGACGCCTTTCCCGTGTTCCAAGTCCCTTGACTGGAACAAGCACAATATTGAAAGAGTTTTACAAACGATTGGAAAGCTCTAAATAAGCAAATATAACAATGATAAACTTTAAAACCCGGAAGAATCCTTTTGCCGTTGGAAGCGTGGAAAATGATGATTCTTCCGATGTGGATCGCGTAGGCTTGAGTGTGAGCTTTGAATGCCGAGCGGAAGAGAGTAGTTGAGCTTGAAATCAGTTGGAAAACTTGAAAGCACTTGATTTCTTCACTTGAATGCACTAACTCCCTTGAACCTCTTTTTCTTTCTTCTCTCTTGAATGATCTTGCTTTGGGTTGGTGAGAAGTTATTGAGAAGCACTTAGGAGCTCCCTTTTATAGCCCAAAAAGCAAATATAGCCGTTAGAGATAAAGTAAAAGAGATTTGAAATTCAAACCAAACCTGCAAAAGTTGTCAGTCGCGTCCCAGGCGCTTCGGAGACGTCTCCGCTTCAACACGAGACGTCTCGGCTGTATAAATTTACTTTTCACTTTGTTTGGGGTCGACTCGGCACTTTACGGGGACGACTCCGATGATGAACGGTTTGAATCCTTGTTTTTCTGTTTTTCTGAGAGGGTCGCCTCGGCGCTTTACAGGGACGTCTCGGCTTGTTTGCACTTTTTGCATGGGGACGACTCCGCTGCCTTGGGGACGACTCCGTCGTTATAACTCCGAAAAACATGTCTTCTGGAATTCTCTGAGAGAGTCGACTCCGCTCTTTCAGGGGACGTCTCCGCTGCCTTAACTCCGAAAAAGACATCCTCTGGAAAATCCTGAGAGAGCCGACTCCGCTACACTGGGGACGACTCGGAAACTCAGCTTTTTAACCTGCGGGGACGACTCCGCGTACTGTGGGGACGGCTCGCGCGTATCACTTGAAATCTGTCTTTCTGCCGCCACTGAGAGAGTCGACTCCGCTACTGAGAGAGTCGACTCCGACCCTGCGAGACGCCTCGCCAGGTGCCGGGGACGCCTCCAAGTGTGCCAGTTCTTCCTGTTTGTGCCAGAGACGTCTCTGAGACTATCCGGAGACGTCTCGGCTGTCCCTGATCTGTTTTCTTCATCTCAAAAATTCTTCAATAAATCCTTAAAAATTATGGAAACTTGCCTAGACATTTCTTAACAATATTCTTAATAAAACACATGAATTCCTCAATTAAATTGTTAAGATAAATGGAATTATACTCTAGTGTTTTGTATTCATCAAAATCCATTAGGGGGTCAACAATATCTCCCTTTTTGATGATGACAAAACACTGAGTATATGCAAAATTCGAATTTTAAACATATACACAGTATTTGATCAGATGTACAAGTCTAATATTTTGATTAGAGCAAGATACAATGTGCATAATTTAAAATAGTCAATTTTCAGTTCTATCCTTATGCATAAAATTAATCTTAATAGCTCTTGAGCAATTTTAGCATATCAACTGAATTTAATCAAGTTAAAATGAAATATTGATGCTAAAGATAATTAAAAGCTAAGTTCTTTTTGACTCCCCCTTTCTTTTCCAGAAGGGCAATTATCTTAAAGCCAATATTCTTCAATTTTATTTTTTCTAATTCAACTTTGGAGTATGAATTTCATATTTTGCATTCCAATGTATCCAATATCCATATTGGTTCTACTCCCCCTTTTTGCATTTCATAATTAAGTTCTACTCCATATACTCCATATATATATATATCTACTTTATTTTCCCATAAATTTTGCATTCCAATGTATCTAATATCCATATTGGGTCTACTCAATATATAAGTTCTATAAGTTCTATTATATCTACTCCCCCTTTTTGTCATCAACAATGAAGGGGACAAATTATCCTTAGGTGCTTAAAGCATACTTCCTAATAAAATTCAGCATATTTCCATGAACCACTCAAGGATATTCAAGTTGTGCTCCCCTTGTCCAAGTTATTTCTATTAATGAATTTAGTCATTCATATCACTCCCCCTTTGTTTTGGTATTCATTTCAGACTCCTCTTTTTGTTAATCATAGTTATCACAAGATGTGCTCCCCCTGTGTCATATGCATTGATAAGTTGTATTAAATTTTACCACTTAAGGCATGCTATGAGATTTTTATGGCACATCACAATCACAGAATCACATACACAGAGTTAGCAATGTACACAAAGTTTCAAAAGAAATTGTATTCATGTATCATTGTAAACCTTTGAAGTCAGTACAAAGTTAAGAGAAGAAATCATTACAAGTATTGATTTTTAATACAAAAAGTGTTTCAAAATAGCCTAGGGTTTACAAAAAGAAGATCCCTAGATGTCTACAAAATGTCCCTCATCGGCGACGTTGCTCATAAGCCCTAGCAGCTGCATCTATGAAAGCATTGATGGAATCTAGCAGTGTTCTGAATTGATCTCCCTGTGACTGATGGAAGGCTGCCACTAGTGCTTCAAATTCTATGGTTGCCCTTTCAATTCTTCCTCTAAGTTGGGCAACCAAGGTGCCCACATTTCCTCCAGGGCTTGTCAACTCTTGAAGGCTATTTGAGATGCTCCTCAAGTCATCCTTTAGCTCGATGGATCTGAAGGTTTGGGTGGCACTCACACCAACTAGTTCTTGCGCTGTAGCTTCTATTTGAGCTCTAATTTCCTTCAGCTCTTGTAGAATCCCTTCATGTGAAGCTCTGATGGGGGCCAACTCAGTAGAGATCATCGATCTCATTTCCTCCCTCATTTGCTGGCATATCACAGATGCTAAAGTGCGCATCTGGTCTTCGGATAGGGAGAAGGGCCCACTGACTGGAGGAGGTGGTGGCATGGATGTGGAAGGTCCAGCTGAGCTGGAGGGTACATCAGGATATTCCATGTGGCTATGTGGAGGAGAGTGATGGTCAGGCTCCTGAAGTGGGAGCTCAGGCTCTAGGGTTTGAGCTTTTCTCTTTGGTACCTTGACCCATGACCCATCTACCTTGTGAAACTCCATTCTACGCATTGTGCTCTCATTATAATAGTCGGTGTTTCTCAAGGGTTTTGCAGGCTCATTTTCTGGAATGGGTACTTTGAAATGTTTGAAGAGTAGGGTAAGGATCATCCCATAAGGTATGCTAAACCTAGAATACCTATGACATGTAGCAATGTAGTTCAACATGAGTCTAGGGAGGTTTAGAGGAATCCCTAGTAGGATATGGTGCATGATAACTAAATCTCGCTCCGAAACAAAATCGAAGCGATCGGTTTTAGGAAACAAGACCCGGTTGACAATACTTAGAAGTAGTCTCATTTCAGCATTTAGGTCTTGGGAGTTGACTACATCAAGAGGGCCGCAGTCCTCTCTTCCTAGAAGCAAGTTTAGGGCTATTTCCCTTTGGGGATGTGAGGTCGGAGCCTCACCATCTTTAGAAATTTGCAGAACAGTGGATAGAATATCCTCAATAATTTCTACCAATGTCCCCCAGACATATGCAGTGTACCCTAAGTCCCCTAAGGCCATATTGCTAAATAGTTCTCTAACTAGGCCGGGGTAGGTCGAGGTATTGAGGGTACAAAGGTATTTCCACCCTTGGGCACGGAGTCTCTCTCCAATAGAGAACCCCTCACTATCTAGAAATGCAAAGTCTATGTACCTACCGGTCGTCACTGTGCGATTTGCACAGGAAATGGTCGTGGTTGGCGGAGCAACCGGAGGAGACGGCGCGGAAGGTTCTTCCCTCCGTTCCTCACCGTCGGCCGCTGCCCTAGGACGCCTCCCACCGGTCCTCCTAGCTCTTTTAGGTGCCATTGAATGGAAAACCTAGGGAAATGAGGAGGAAGAGGCTAGGGTTTGTGTTGGAGAGAAAATGGAGGCTAGGGTTTTTGTTTTTATCGGGGATGAAAGGGATAGCTCGGGTCGGCTCGAGCTGTTTCGACCTATTTTAAAAACCCTCGTTCGGTCCCCGAGACGTCTCCGCGACTAAGGCGAGACGTCTCGTCGGGGGGGACGTCTCTGCGATTTGCCAGAGACGTCTCCGGCACTGAAAAATTTTAGACTGATTTTTATCTTTTCCCAATTTGTTTCATTTAATCACACTAATTATGATTTCTTTAGGTGAATACAGAATGAGTTTGTTTGTGATCCTCCTCCTTATTATACATCCTATAGAGGTTTGATAATGATTTTTGAATTATTAATGTTGAAATGAGGAATGTTTGACCAAATTTCGAATACCTATGAAATAGGCTCTGAAAATATCTCTATGAAGAGTCCAAGGGAGGGTAACCATCCTCCGGAAAGTCAAACAGTTCGTCATTTAGCTTAGATGGATTCATGCTTTCACTTATGTTGACCTTGAGGTGGATTACTAGTTTTTTGAGTAGCAAGGCATTGCAATACAAGTTGAATTTATTTGCTAGAGTCATACAAGCTCAAAGCATTTCTTAAGAAGTTGAACCTATCTTTACAAAGGGGCTTTGTAAAGATATCGGCCAATTGATTTTCAGTACATACATATTCAATCATCACATCATTTTTCAGCACATGATCCCTAATAAAATGATGTCTAATCTCTATATGCTTTGATTTAGAGTGTTGGACAGGATTTTTTGTTAAATTAATTGCACTTGTATTATCACATTTAATTGGTATGTTGTCCATTTTGATGCCGAAGTCTTCAAGTTGTTGCTTAATCCAAAGAACTTGGGCACAACAGCTTCCAGCTGCAATGTACTCAGCCTCAGCTGTGGACAAGGCAACTGAATTCTGTTTCTTGCTAAACCAAGAAATCAAATTAGCACCCAAGAATTGACATGTGCCACTTGTGCTTTTTCTGTCGAGTTTGCATCCGGCAAAATCAGCATCGGAATAAGCAATTAAATTTATGTCAGATTGTTTAGAATACCATAAGCCTACATTAGATGTCCCTACTAGATATCTAAAAATTCTTTTAACAGCTTGCAAGTGTGATTCCTTAGGACATGCTTGGTATCTAGCACACATACAAACACTGAATAATATATCTGGTCTACTAGCAGTAAGGTAAAGTAAAGAGCCTATCATACCTCTGTACAATTTACAGTCTATACTTTTACCTTTTTCATCTTTGTCAAGCTTGCAACTTGAGCCCATGGGTGTGCTGATTTCCTTTGCATCCTTCATCTTGAATTTTTCCAACATTTCCTTGATATATTTGGATTGACTGATGAAGATGCCTTCCTCTGATTGTTTTATTTGTAGCCCAAGGAAGAAGTTGAGCTCACCCATCATGCTCATTTCAAATTCTCCCTGCATAAGCTTGGCAAACTCTTGACAAAGACTATCATTAGTAGCACCAAAAATTATATCATCCACATAAATTTGGACAAGCAATAAGTCATTTCCTTTTCTTTTAATGAAGAGGGTTTTGTCTACATTTCCTCTCTTAAATTTATTTTCAATTAGGAAATTACTTAATCTTTCATACCATGCCTTAGGGGCTTGCTTAAGTCCATACAATGCTTTATGCAATTTATACACATAATCTGGATGTAAGTGATTTTCAAAACCTGGAGGTTGTCCTACATAAACTTCCTCCATTATATAACCATTTAAAAAGGCACTTTTTACATCCATTTGATAGAGTTTAAAATCCATGAAGCATGCATATGCCAAAAGTAGTCTAATAGCTTCTAATCTAGCAACAGGAGCAAAAGTTTCATCAAAGTCTATTCCTTCCTCCTGATTATAACCTTTGGCAACTAGTCTAGCTTTGTTTCTTATGACTATTCCATCTTCATCTAGTTTATTTCTATACACCCACTTGGTGCCTATGATTGAAACATTAGGGGGTCTTTTCATTAGGGTCCAAACTTCATTTCTTTCAAATTGGTTTAATTCCTCTTGCATAGCATTCATCCAATTATCATCTTTTTCAGCTTCTTCTAGTGATTTAGGCTCGATTTGTGAAACGAATGCAAGATAATTACTAGTGTTTCTTAAAGAGGATCTAGTTCTTATTCCTTGTGAAGGATCACCAAGGATTAGATCCTTTGGATGACCATGTGCATACCTCCATTCCTTAGGAAGATCTTGATTTCTTGATGGAGGTTGATCTTCTTCATCTTGCTGAATTGTATCTTCTTTGATCTCATCCTCATGTTGTTTGTCTTGTATGGAGAATTCCTTCATTCGGTCTTCAAGTAAACCTGCATCACCATCTTCTTCTTTTCTAGAAGAATCTCCATTAGCTTCATCAAAAACAACATGAATGGATTCTTCAACAACGAGAGTTCTCTTGTTGAAGACCCTGTATGCTCTACTAGATGAGGAATAACCTAGGAAGATCCCCTCATCTGATTTAGCACTAAATTTACTTAGATTGTCCTTTCCATTGTTTAAAATAAAGCATCGACAACCGAAAACATGAAAATAGCTTATATTTGGTTTCTTACTTTTTATCAACTCATAAGGTGTCTTCTTTAAGATGGATCTAACTAAAGCACGATTTAAAATATGACATGAAGTATTTATTGCTTCAGCCCAAAAATACTTTGGTAGATCTGATTCGCACAACATGGTACGAGCCATATCTGCTAGTGTGCGATTCTTCCTTTCTACCACCCCATTTTGTTGGGGTGTCCTAGGTGCCGAGAAATTGTGATTGATACCATTTTCTTCACAAAATTTTTCAAAATACTGATTTTCAAACTCGGTACCATGATCACTCCTAATTGCTTTTAGTTTAAGATTGAGTTCATTCGAAACCCTATTATGAAACTTGATAAAAGCGGAAAAGGACTCACTTTGTGTGCAAGAAATGAAACCCATGTAAAACGTGAAAAATCATCAACAATTACAAGACCAAATTTCTTACCCCCTAGACTAGCAGTTCTAGTGGGTCCAAACAAATCCATGTGAATTAGTTCTAAGGGTTTTGATGTTGAGACTATGTTCTTAGACTTGAAAGAACTTCTTGTTTGTTTCCCTAATTGACATGCAGCACAAATTTTATTCTTTTCAAAGTCTATTTTTGGTAGTCCTTTGACTAGATCCTTTGTAATTAATTTAGAGATTAAATCCATGCTAGCATGCCCTAACCTACGATGCCATAACCAACTAGTCTCATTAACTTTGGGATCCATGGCTACAAGACATTGGCCATCCTTCATGGTGAGATCATCAAGATCTACCATGTAAACATTTCCATGCCTATGTCCTGTGAGTATGATCTCATTGTCAATTGGACTACTAATTATGCATAGTGATGATTCAAATGACACTTTAAAGCCCTTGTCACAAAATTGACTTATACTTAATAAATTATGTTTTAGTCCATTAACTAACAATACATTATCAATAAATGAGGAGGGTGATATGGAGATTTTACCAACACCAATGATTTGACCTTTAGCATTGTCTCCGAATGTGACTACTCCTCCTTCTTTTGATTTCAAGGTGACGAAGAGACTCTTGTCACCGGTCATATGCCTTGAGCAACCACTATCAAGATACCACATTCTCTTTTTATTCTCGGCTGCAAGGCATACCTGCAAAATGATCATGTGAAGCTCTTAGGTACCCAAGTTTTCTTGGGTCCTTCGTGGTTAGTGTAGTTGGTTCCCTTAGGCACCCATACTTTAGTTATGTTTTTAGCTTTTACAAATGTACTCTTGTTGGTTTGGATCTTTCTTTGAATACAAGAGTAGGCTTTATGTCCATTCTTTCCACAATGAAAGCATGTAGGTTTTTCAGTTTTTACATCTTTTGCTTTTACAAAGAAATTCTTTAGATACTTTTGTTGTTTGTTAGTTTTATATCCTAATCCGGCTTTAAGAAACAGCTCTTTGATTTGAAAGAATAAGATTTAATTTTTCAGAGCTTTGTGTAAATTTTTCAACAATTGGTTTGTACTTATGTACCTCATTCTTAAGATTCAAATTTTCTTTAATTAGTTCTTCCTTATCCTTTTTAAGGGATTCAACATTTTGTGCAAGTGAGGTATTATTATCGAGTAGGAATTTTACTTTTAGATTTAATTCCTTAATTAGTGTTTTTGCCGTTTCATTTTCAATAATAAGTTTTGAATTTTTATTTTCTAGAGCAATGGTGTTAACATTTTCAACGCTCTCTTTCTCAATCAATAGATTTTTAATATCATCCTTTAGTTTTAGATTGGAGGCTTTTAATTCTTTATTCTTTGCTCCTAACATACTACAATCACTCATAAGTTCTTGAAAAGCTTCATACAATTCTTCTAAAGTAAAATTTATAGTTGTGTTTTGACATACCTTATCGTCTTCGAACGCCATGAAGCACAAATTGGCGGTCTCTTCCTTCTCTTCCTCGGAGGATGATGTGTCACTATCATCCCATGTTGCCTTCAATGCCTTCTTCTTCTTCTTTCCAAAATACTTCTTTTGTTGAGGGCATTCGGAACGAATGTGTCCCGGTCTCTTGCAATCATAGCATATGATTGGGTCTCTTTCTTTTTCTTTTTCTTTTTCCCAATCATTTCTCCCTCCAAACTTTTTCCTTGGGAAGGGTTTCTTTCTTCTCATGAATTTCTTAAACTTTCTTACTATCAAACCCAAATCCTCATCTTCGCTTTCTTCTTCGCTCTCACTACTTTCTTCTTCACACACACTCGAAGTAGCCTTGAGTGCGATTGTCTTTTTCTTCGGCAACTCTTCTTCATGTTGCTTCATTGTGAGCTCATGCGTCATCAATGAGCCCAGTAGTTGTTCTAATCCCAAAGTGTTGAGGTCTTTGGCTTCTACGATCGCCGTGACCTTTGCTTCCCATACTTTTGGCAAAGACCTGAGAATTTTACTCACAAGTTCTGAATTAGTATAAGATTTACCCAAACTTTTTAGACCATTAATTATATCGGTAAAGCGTGTAAACATGCATGTGATGGTTTCATTGGGTTCCATCTTAAACAACTCATATTTGTGAACTAGAATGTTCACTTTAGACTCTTTGACTTGATTTGTACCCTCATGGGTAACTTCAAGCCTATCCCATATTTTCTTAGCGGAACTACATGTGGAGACTCTGTTAAACTCATTTACATCTAGAGCACAAAATAATGAGTTCATGGCTCTAGAATTGAGTTGAACCATCCTACTATCATTCTCATCCCAATCCTCAGGTTTGGGAACTTGAATGCCATTTACCATGTGTGATGGTTCTTGTGGTCCCTTGACTATAACCCTCCACAAGGCATAGTCTTGTGCTTGAATGAAGATCCTCATTCTAGTCTTCCAATAGGTATAATTTGTCCCATTGAAGAGTGGAGGTCTATTGGTTGCTTGCCCCTCAGCAGGAACATTGTTAAAGGGTGTTGCCATCTAGATCTTTGGCTAAGACGGTTAGGTCTTTCAAGAAATACACAGAGCACCCGCTCTGATACCACTTGTTGTCCAGAGATGGTCACCCAAGAGGGGGGTGAATTGGGTGTTTTAAAACTTTTTGACTAATTAAAAAATAAAACACGCAAATGTAAGAACTAAAGTAAAGATAGAGGGATGAGAACAGTCAATCGCAAACACAAGGTTTTATAGTGGTTCGGAGCTTCCACTGCTCCTACATCCACTCCCCAAAGCACCTTTGGGAATTTCCACTATAATCCAAGATTACAGTCCGGTAGTTTTGCGAGTGCACTACCCAACTCGTTGTTTTACACCGGGCTAACAACAAACCCTATAACCCCTAATTTCACCTAGGCTTGGGACGCCTTTCCCTTGTTCCAAGTTCCTTGACTGGAAGAAGCACAATATTGAAAGAGTTTTACAAACGATTGGAAAGCTCTAAATAAGCAAATATAACAATGATAAACTTTAAAACCTGGAAGAATCCTTTTGC
The DNA here is from genome assembly GCF_051530095.1 of Phoenix dactylifera. Taxonomy (NCBI): domain Eukaryota; kingdom Viridiplantae; phylum Streptophyta; class Magnoliopsida; order Arecales; family Arecaceae; genus Phoenix; species Phoenix dactylifera. The sequence goes on along the minus strand of NC_143193.1, from coordinate 29,637,399 downwards.
CGTTGGAAGCGTGGGAAATGATGATTCTTCCGATGTGGATCGCGTAGGCTTGAGTGTGAGCTTTGAATGCCGAGCGGAAGAGAGTAGTTGAGCTTGAAATCAGTTGGGAAACTTGAAAGCACTTGATTTCTTCACTTGAATGCACTAACTCCCTTGAACCTCTTTTTCTTTCTTCTCTCTTGAATGATCTTGCTTTGGATTGGTGAGAAGTTATTGAGAAGCACTTAGGAGCTCCCTTTTATAGCCCAAAAAGCAAATATAGCCGTTAGAGATAAAGTAAAAGAGATTTGAAATTCAAACCAAACCTGCAAAAGTTGTCAGTCGCGTCCCAGGCGCTCCGGAGACGTCTCCGCTTCAACGCGAGACGTCTCGGCTGTATAAATTTACTTTTCACTTTGTTTGGGGTCGACTCGGCACTTTACGGGGACGACTCTGATGATGAACGGTTTGAATCCTTGTTTTTCTATTTTTCTGAGAGGGTCGCCTCGGCGCTTTACAGGGACGTCTCGGCTTGTTTGCACTTTTTGCATGGGGACGACTCCGCTGCCTTGGGGACGACTCCATCGTTATAACTCCGAAAAATATGTCTTCTGGAATTCTCTGAGAGAGTCGACTCCGCTCTTTCAGGGGACGTCTCCGCTGCCTTAACTCCGAAAAAGACATCCTCTGGAAAACCCTGAGAGAGCCGACTCTGCTACACTGGGGACGACTCGGAAACTCAGCTTTTTAACCTGCGGGGACGACTCCGCGTACTGTGGGGACGGCTCGCGCGTATCACTTGAAATCTGCCTTTCTGCCGCCACTGAGAGAGTCGACTCCGACCCTGCGAGATGCCTCGCCAGGTGCCGGGGACGTCTCCAAGTGTGCCAGTTCTTCCTGTTTGTGCCAGAGACGTCTCTGAGACTATCCGGAGACGTCTCGGCTGTCCCTGATATGTTTTCTTCATCTCAAAAATTCTTCAATAAATCCTTAAAAATTATGGGAACTTGCCTAGACATTTCTTAACAATATTCTTAATAAAACACATGAATTCCTCAATTAAATTGTTAAGATAAATGGAATTATACTCTAGTGTTTTGTATTCATCAAAATCCATTAGGGGGTCAACATGAACCATGACTCAATTGAACCCTTCAATCCTAATCCAATTAGGAGTCATGTTGATTCATTAGATTAATAATTAATTAGGACTTAAAAAATCCTAATCCTATTAGGACTTATTTAATTTTAGTCCTAATCCAATTAGGACTCTTATTGGAATTCGAAGTCCTAATCCGATTAGGACTCTAGAAATCCTACTCCAAGTAGGAATCCAAATTTAATTCAAAACTCCTAATCTAATTAGGATTGTAGGAATCCTACTTCAAGTAGGAATCCCAGTCCTACTTCAATTAGGATTCTCAGTCCTAATCCAATTAGGACTCTAGGAATCCTACTCGAAGTAGGATTTGTGTTTAAGTCCAATTAATTAATTCCATTATTCCTTCTTCAACTGAATATCAATCGAATTGATTACTTGTGATTCCTAATCACGATTCAACCATCGGATCGGTCAATACTTCTAGTGTGTGTGACTCCATAGGTTCTATTCTGACTGGTAGTGAGATATATTGTGATCTCTATCACAATATCATTGAAAACTCCTTTTAATGGATCGGAATGATTCCAACTCTACTTATTAGGGTTTATCGATCATCAAGATAAACCCTATGAGTCCCACCATCCACCAGTGACACCTAGCAGCATGTAGTGGCTACCCAGCAGAATAGAATGATGAACCTCTAGGTGCAGTTATCATGTGATACAGTCCTTCTATCGTGGACCCTATAAGACGGAGGTCATGGATAACTCGTCAAACCCCTTCGTCTGTCATATGTCAAGATTTATTCGACTTAAGTTCGAGAGCGGAGAACTCTTTCTCCACTGTGCAATCTGCCCCGGCCGAGGTCTTACGAACTCAGTCTTATAAATCACATAGGATCTCTCCTTATCTATCAAGGTCGATAGATTCCTTATAGGTGCATACCCTACTCCTACAGTGAACCTACTGCAGCCAATCTACACTGCATGAACCCATATGGCTAGAGACCATGTATATGTGCAGTCAAACTACAATAACCTCACTGTGAGTAGCCAAAGCATCGCAGGTCAAAGGACCAGTCACACTGCTGCAATATCAAACAAGTCACTGACGAGTGGATAGACATCTAAGTGACTTCTTGTCTTGGTCACGCTCAGTACCCTTGTTCTCTAACAAGCACCTGCACTATTACTTCAGTGTCTCCACACTGTGGACTCGAGTCTCGTCCATCCATAGGGAAAGTAATGTGTGCACTGATCTCATCAGATCGATCACCGTCCTCGTGATGATCCATTAATCAGGAGCCTTTTAGAAATTAATCACTAATGATACATGGCTCAAATTCTTAACTCTTAAGAATACGCATCATCATTTTATTAATTCTTTGGACGATTCATAGACACATAAACAATATGAATAAAAAGATGACTTTTATTTATTCAATAATAAATAGTCAAGTACAAAATTATGTCCCTAGAATTAACAATGTGTCTGCCAGATTGGCTTCTAGGGTATACATCTAACAATCTCCCACTTGCACTAAAGCCAATCAGTCATATATCTTAGTCCCATCTTCTCAAGATGGGCTTCAGTCTTTTGTTGACTTAGCTACTTAGTGAATGGGTCTGCCATGTTGTCCGCGGAGTCTACTCTCTGCATCTCGACATACTTCTTCTCAACATAGTCGCGTATGAGGTGGAAGCGCCGCTTTATGTGCTTGGACTTCTGATGAGACCTTGGCTCCTTAGCAAGAGCTATGGCGCCATTATTATCGCAGTAGAGTGTTATGGCATCTGATGTCATCACATCCAACTCTGCAATGAATTTTATGAACCAGAAGCCTTCTTTAGCAGCTTCAGAGGCGGCAATGTATTCAGCTTCCATAGTAGAATCAGCAATGATCGGTTGTTTAAAACTTTTCCAATTCACCGTACCACCATTGCACAAGAATACATATCCAGATGTTGACTTCCTATCATCGACATCAGTTATGAAGTCTGAATCTGTGTACCCTTCTACCTTTAACTCTGATGATCCTCCAAAGATCAAGAATAAATCTTTAGTTCTTCTCAAGTACTTAAGAATATTCTTCACAGCTGTCGAGTGTTCTTCACCTGGATTCGACTGATATCTGCTTGTGACACTCACAGCAAGGGCTATATTAGGTCGTGTACATAGCATGGCATACATGAGGCTCCCTATTGCTGATGCATAGGGGATCTTGCTCATGCGTTAAATCTCTTCAGATATGTTGGGGCACATCTTCTTGGAGAGGTGAATTCCATGCCTTAGGGGTAAGAGACCCCTTTTAGAGTTTTCCATGCTGAACCTTTTCAGCACTTCCTCTATGTACATCTTCTGTGATAGGCCAAGCATCCTTTTAGATCAATCTCTATAGACCTTTATTCTCAAAATATAGGATGCTTCTCCAAGGTCTTTCATGGAGAATTCTTTTGACAACCAGACCTTGACCGAGGTTAGCATGGGAATATCATTTCCTATCAGGAGGATGTCGTCCACGTACAGTACGAGAAATACGACAGCACTCCCACTAACCTTTTTATAAACACACGGTTCCTCTTCGTTTTTGATGAAATCAAACGTTTTGATTGCGTCATCGAAACGAGTGTTCCAACTCCGAGATGCTTGCTTTAGTCCATAGATGGACCTTTGCAGCTTGCAGACCTTGTGATCTCCATCACTGGAAGTGAAACCCAAAGGCTGTTCCATATAGATATCTTCATCAAGATATCCATTTAGAAAAGCAGTTTTCACATCCATCTGCCAGATTTCATAATCATGAAATGCTGCAATGGCAAGCAATGTTCGGATGGATTTCAGCATGGCTACAGGTGAAAAGGTCTCCTGATAGTCAATGCCTTCGCGTTGACTATACCTTTTCGCCACTAGCCTTGCTTTATAGGTCTCTACCTTTTCATCCGAACCTATCTTCCTTTTGTAGATCCATTTGCATCCAATAGGTACAATACATTTTGGTGGATCTACTAGGGTCCAGACTTGGTTGGAATGCATGGAGTCTAAGTCTGATTTCATAGCTTCCAACCATTTTTCGGAATCGATATTTGATATCGCCTCATTGTAGGTTTTGGGATCCTGTATGTGATATCTCCCACTAGGAACATTTCCTCGGTATCCTTTTCTAGTATACCTAAGTATCTATCGGGAGGATGGGAGACCCTACTGATAAGTGCTAAATAATGCATAAATTAACCTTTTATTCATAGCACTTATCATTATTTTAATTCACATATTTCGTAAATTTAACCATAAAATATGTGTTACCATCATCATTGCATTTTAATAACTATCAGAGGTAATTCGAGTTGATTTAATTATTTAATGATTAAGCCTAATGAATGCAGGTCAAGTCAAACTTATTTGGGATGATCCCTGAACCCAAATCATATGCACCCCGCAAATCAAGACCCTCTGATTCAGTCACCTAACTCTTTTTCCACATGATCTAATTCTCCTATTTTAATAAAATCCCTTCAATTATTTGTTTCTCAGATCTCAAAGCATACCATCTTAGTTGCACGGATCCCAAAGCCTCATCCCATCTCAGCCATTCATCTTGCATCACCCAACATCCCAGCTCTCCCACGTTCCCTCTGCATCCGTTTCTTCCTCACATCCTGAACAACTTCCTTTCACAAACCCGATCCAACTTTCCTTCTTAGCCCACGGTCAGCCAGGATCCAACATCCTCCCAGCTCATAGATTTGTTTCCTTATCCCTTCTTCGGAACAAATCCCAGCATTCCATCATCTACGGATTCATTCCATCATCTTGTTTCCAGCCGAAGGATCCATCCAACCTTCATCCCCTGCTCCGGATAAGTTCCATCCTCTTCCCATTCCATTCCTAACAACTAAATCCAAAGATCCTCTGTTTCGAAACAACCATCCTCCCGTTCGCAATGGCCTTCAACCATCCCCTGCTCCCAGCTATTTCATCCTCCCGAATCCCACTATCAACCGTATCCACCGTTCCCAAACCTCATCAACTTCTCTTCATCCCATTCAAAGTCTTCCTGATCCCCAAACTCCCAGATTGATCCCAAACAAGCCAGCAACAAAACAGAGTTTATCCTCCCCATCATTCCGCTTGCTCCTAGCTCAACAACCATCCTCCCGTGTGCGCTTCATTCGGATCCAAAGAACAGGGCCTTCCACGTATTCCAACTCCCTAATTCCTTCTCCCTCGATTCATCTTTATCTTCCCGATTCTTCCGGCATCCCTTCATTACCGTTTAGCATCCATCATCAAAGCCCCAGCTCATCTTCTCTGTTCACGCTCCCAGCCAACAATCTTCTTCCGGATTCCCTGCATCCCAAAACAAAATCCCATCTTCCGGCTTGATTCCAAAGATCCCCTTATCCACGATTCATCCCAACGTCCAAGAGCTCCTTCCAAATCCCCTGCATTCCGACCCGAATAAGCTTCATCTCCCAGCCATTCCCATGTCATGCGCATCATCCCCTGTTCTTATCCTTCCCAGACTTCATCCAAGCATCTCAGCTGTCCACCGGATCCAAGCTTCTCCCCTGTTTCAGAATTAGTTCGTTCCTAGTCGGATTAGCTCCATCCAGCAGCAACGGTTTCCTCCGGATTCTCCCCAGCAGAATAAGAGCTCATCCACGAATAAATCTTCATCACGGAACAAGTCAGCGTCCAGCCGCTTCCATCCTTATCTTGCAGTGAAGCATCTCCTCCGCGTTAAAGAAATGATCCGATCTCAGCCTATCTTCCCAACGCTCGAATCAAATCTTCTATGCGTCGCCCGCTGCCGTGGAACAGAAGCCGTTCCTCCATCCTCATCTTTTCACTCGGGAAGCTTATCCTCCGGATGCTAACAGAGGATAGGGAAGCTATAAAAGGAAGGGAGTTCTCTTCTCTGGGATTCATTCCTCCTTCCCCACCGGGGGGTACTCCTCCTTCCCCACCGGGGGGATCCACTCCTCTTCGGCTCTTCTCAGGTTGAGTTCCCACAAGAATAAAAGGGGAGAGAGAACTTTTGGGTATTATGGGAATAACTCCCCACGGAAAGAAAAAAAATATATATGAGGAAGGGAGTTTGATTTTTATTCAGTTCGTGTTGAGATTAGTCGGAGAGGGAAGATGAAGAAGGGAGGAACCCAGTCATGATGAAGGCCTTCTGCGTCATTGCTGCTACCTCCCATTCCATGGAAGGCTGATCTTCTCTATGGCCGGATGCAGCCCTAACAAAGGGACACGGGTTTTATATTTTATTTTATATCCTTGGAGTTGTATGAACTTATTGTTTTTAATGAATATCTTCTTTTATTTCATGTTTAATTTCTGTGATTTTAAATGTGAAGTTTATACAACTGTTCTTCATGATCACTAAGTAAATATAAGATAGTCCATGCTTAGAAAAGATGCGATGTGCTGCCACCTTAGATTAGGGCAGACATTTCATGCCAACTGAAGATGGATTATGCCTAAATTACTTTTGTGAATTTCTATTCAAATGCTTATTAGGCTTGTAGCCAATTTGCATGTTAATTCAAGAACAAAATAAATTATAAATAACCCTTGTTTTGATGTTAGTGGTGAATTCCTTGCCCTAGGTTCCCTCAAACTGATATCATTTTAATTGCATTTTCTTTATTAAATTCCTTAGTTTAATTTTCTTCACAAACTCTTCCTTTTAAATATTTTTATTTTTAAGAAAATAACTATACCCCAATTCCTGTGGATCGATATCCGTAATCACTATCTTACTAGATACGTGCTATTGCGTGGTCTTTAAAATTGACTATCACCTACTAGATCTGCGAGGTGGTTGAGAGACATCGTGTACTAGCTCTGTATGAATGGGTTCGATAGGATCCATGACTCGTTGCTTTTCAGAGACTTTCTCTTCAAGCTCAATTTTCCTCCCACTGCCTCTATCAAGGATAAATTGGTTTTCCAAGAAGATGGCATGACGGCTCACAAACACATTGTGATCCTCTGAGACGTAAAAATTGTATCCTAATGACTCTTTAGGATATCCTATAAAATGAGCACTTATGGTCCTAGCCTCTAGTTTGTCCGCCTGTAGTCTTTTGACGTGGGCCGGACATCCCCAAATCTTGAGATGACCAAGACTTGGTTTCTTACCATGTCATATCTCATACGGTGTGGTAGGAACGGATTTAGAGAAAACTCTACTCAGTAGATATACTGCGGTAAGTAAGGCATCTCCCCAAAGAAACATAGGTAAATCAGTGAAGCTCATCCTGGACCGGACCATATCCAATAGAGTCCGATTTCTTCTCTCTGACACCTCGTTGAGTTAAGGTGTACCTGGAGGAGTCCATTGTGAGACTATGCCATTGTCCTTGAGATAGTCCCGAAATTCTCCACTAAGGTATTCTCCTCCTCGATCTGATCGAAGAGCCTTAAGAGGTTTTTCAGTTTGTTTTTCTACTTCATTCTTGAACTCCTTGAACTTTTCAAAAGATTCAAACTTGTGTCTCATAAGATACACATACTCATACCGTGAATAATCAACGATAAAGGTAATGAAGTACGAATAACGTCCCCTGGCTTGCACATCGAATGGGCCACACACATCTGTGTGTATCAGGGTAAGTATTTCAGTTGTCCTCTCCCCATGTCCTACAAAGGGCAATCTAGCCATTTTTTCTTGAAGACAGAATTCGCAAACTGGATATGACTCAGAAGTCAATGAGCCGAGAAGCCCATCTTTATCCATTTTGTTCATTCTGTCTTCTCCAATATGGCCAAACCTGAGGTGCCACAAATATTTTTGGTTTATCTCATCCCTGGATCTCTTGGATCCTTTGGCACTCACTTCTTGCTCAGACACATTTACAGATACATCCATATGCAAATGATAGAGACTGTCAATCATAAAACTACGTGCGACTATTTTATTTCTGAAATAAATAGAACAGCAGTCTTTGTCAAATGTAAAAACATGATCTTCCTGTGCTAGACATGAAACAAAAATCAAATTTCTGCTAGCAGCAGGTACATAATAGCAGTCTCTAAGTAATAAACTAAAACCAGATGGTAGTCGCAGAGGGTAGGTGCCCATAGCCACAGCAACAACTTTTACCCCGTTGCCAACCCGAAGGGTTACCGTACCTTCCGCCAGCCTTCTACTTTCATTTAGACCCTGCATGGTAGTGCACAAATGAGCACTAGAACCAGAATCTATAATCCAACTGGAAGTAGAAGAAACCGTTAGATTAGTTTCAATTATGAGCAAGTCTATACCTTCTGAAGGTGTGTCACCTTTCTTGTTCTTTAGGCTCTCAAGGTATGAAGGACAGTTTCTCTTCCAGTGGCCATCGACATTGAAGTGGAAACATTTTTCTTTGTCATTAGCCTTTTTCTTTTGAACTTCCTTCTTTGGCTTCTTGTCTTTCTTCTGCTTCTTAGCAGGCTTCTTTTTCTTCCAAGTAGACTTTCTCTTGGAACCAGAAGTCAACTCAGCAGCAAGGACATTGCCCCTTGAACCTTTCAAGGCTCCCTCAGCAGTTACCAACATATTTATCAGTTCAGTCTTAGTGCTTTCAATCTTATTCATGTGGTAGTTTACTATAAACTGTCCAAATAAATCAGGTAGGGATTGAAGGATCAGATCTACTTGCAATTCCTTGTGCATGTTCATACCGAGCTTCTCAAGCTCCTCTAGGTCCTTGATCATAGTCAGACCGTGATCATGGACAGACTGCCCCTCGCTCATCTTTGCCTTGAAGAGCCTCTTGGACACTTCAAAACGAGCTGTGCGACTCTGCTCACCATACAACTCTTGCAGGTGTGCCAGTATGTCCCTAGCAGTCTTCATATTTTCATGCTGGCATTGTAGTTCATTGGACATGGATGCCATGATATAGCACTTGACTCTGATGTCATCATCCGTTCACTTTTGATGCGTCACACGCTGATCATCAGTAGGACGTGCTGGTAGTCTAGGGACATCATTTTCGAGTATGTAGCCCAGTTTCTCACAGTTCAAAATAATTTTGAGGTTTCTTAGCCAGTCCTTGTAATTGGTTCCAATCAATCGGTTGGTCTCAAGAATACGGGTCAAAGGATTTGAGGCTGACATTATGATCTGCAAAGAGTAAAGATTCTAGTTAGACTTTTGTACTTGATCCTTAATCTGTTCTAAGGACTTTTAGAACAAATGTACCTCCCACTATTTTCTCGAATCCATTACACTCCCCTGGTAAGAAAATGAAAATCCTACACGACTAGGGTTTCTAGTGGGTACTGCGGTCTCACCAATCTACATGGCACCTCACCTAACAGTTATTGGTGACACATAGATGGATGAGTGTACAACTCTTGTACAATGCTTCTCAAGCATGTTGCAGTGCAACTTGGTCTCTAAGTCATGAAGACCTCACCTAACAGTTATTGGTCCCATTTCTTAGTTAAGTCAGACCTACCGTATAAACGTAGAAATAAAGTCGTCATTGGGTCCTCACCTAACAGTTATTGGTGCCCAACCCCACCTTTACCCTACAACATCTCATGTCTATAGAGAGGTCCAGCCCCCCAATGCAACTTGCCCACTGTATCCAGCCGAGACAAATCAACATCAGAAAGACCTTAGCAGCTCTACTACAGTGGAAGACCTATTGACTTAATATTGGTTAATCAGGTCTTAGTGTTTGCAACTTGAGCTCTTCATAAGAGATAATCGAACAATTGGCCAGGTAAGTAGGTGGGAGGCTCTTCTTACTCAGAGAGTAAGGTCCTAATTAAGTAACCACCTTTCATGCTTTCCTAGACACCAATTAGATCAATTAATCTAATATGACTCGCTCATGTTGGTTCACTCTCGACTTGATTGAGGAGGTTTTAATTTAGGTCTCAATTGGGTTTGCTACATCACATGTAAACCTATCTACCCGCTCTCATTCACATCACATGCAAATGACACATCACAGGCAGTTATAATCGTAGCATCAAATAAAGCTAAACTTTAAATAGGTGATGATCATAGGATTCAAACTCTTTTGGTATCAAATGTAATGACCTGCGTTGTGATCTGTAATGTCATATAATTTTGATATTTTAAGGGGCCTGCATGCCTCCTAAAAGGGAATGTAATTTATTATTATTTTTATTTTACATCTGATTGTATTTCTGTGATGTGATGTATGTTAACGATCAAGTTGAAGACAAGACATTAGATGAACGGCGATCGGTGCTTGTTAGAGAACAAGGGTACTGAGCGTGACCAAGACAAAAAGTCACTTGGATGTCTATCCACTCGTCAGTGACTTACTTGATGTTGCAGTAGTGTGACTGGTCCTTTGACCTGCGGTGCTTCGGTTATTTACAGTGAGATTATTGTAGTTTGACTGCACATATACATCGTCTCTAGTCATATGGGGCCTTGTTGTGTAGATTGGCTGCAGTAGGTTCACTGTAGGAGTAGGGTATGCACTTACATGGAATCTATCGACCTTGATAGATGAGGAGAGATCCTATGTGATTTATAAGACTGAGTTCTAAGACCTTGGCCAGGGCAGAATATATAGTGGAAAAGAGCTTTCTACACTGGAACTCAAGTCGAATAAATCTAGATATATGACAGACGATGGGTTTGACAAGTTATCCATGACCTCCGGTCTGTAGGGATCCACGATAGAAGGAATGTATCATACGATAACTGCACCTAGAGGTTCATCATTCTATTCTGCTGGGTAACTACTACATACTGCTAGGTGTCACTGGTGGATGGTGAGACTCACAGGGATCATCTTGATGGTCGATAATCCCTGATGAGTTGAGTTGAAATTGTTTCAACCCATTGAAAGAAGTTTTCAATGATATTGTAATAGAGATCGCAATATATCTCACTACCAGTCAGAATAGAACCTATGGGGTCACACACATTAGAGGTATTGACCGATCCGATGGTTGAATGTGATTAGGAATCACAAATAATCAATTAGATTGATAAATAGATAACCCGCTAAGAGTTAGTGGTTAGAAGAAGGAATAATTGCAATCGGATTGCAATTTAATTTAATTAATTGGATTTAATTAATTGGACTTGATCACGAGTCCTACTTGGAGTAGGATTCATGGAGTCCTAATTGGATTAGGATTTCAAATTAAATTAGAATCCTATTTGGAATAGGATTTCTAAAGTCCTAATTGTCTTAGGGCTGAAATTTGAACAAGTCCTGATTAGATTAGGATTTTCTTAAGTCCTAATTAATTTTAATATTAATCTAATTAATTTCATGACTCCTAATTGGATTAAGATTGAAGAGTTCAATTGAGTCATGGTTCAATTAAATTCTAATTGGATTAGGATTTGGAGGAATTAAATTGGGTGCACTTAATCCTATTTTGAATAGGATTGGACCTAGAACTAGTCCTAACCCAATCCCCACTTAATTTGATTAAGTGGGGCTAACCAAATGGGAGAAGAGGGAGGGGCCTACACCCTCCCTTGGCTGCATACGTGAGGGAAAAAGGAGGGGCTACGCCCCTTCTCATTTGAATTGGAAATGGGATAAAGATGAGCTCCTAAATTTAGGAGCTCATCTTTATCCAAACACCTTATAAGAAAGGGGCTTCAAAGGGCTGCAAAAATAAGATGAAAAATCACCTCCTTTCAGCCGTGAACACCTCTCTCCCATTCCTCTATTGATCAGCAAGCAAACAAGGGAATAGGAAGCCTTCGCGTGGCCTTCTTCCTCCTCTTTTTGGTTCTAGCGCAAGGAAAAAGAAAAAGGCTGCGAAGGGCCTTGTTTTCTTCTTCCTAGATCCCTCCTTCTTCTTCCTCCTCTCATGCCAATCAAAGGTTGATTCAAAGGAGAGGACTTCAGCCATCAATAGCCTTCTCTGCAAGGGAGCTAGCACCCCGGGGAGATCCAAAGGCTTCGATCGACTCATTACTTCGTGTGGATACCTGTAGAGGCCGGATGCGTGTGCGGCTTTCACTGAACCTTCATCAAATACCACGTGAATCAGATTTGCGGAGACCATCTACCAGCACAAGGTGAAGATCTGATCTTCTTAATAATTTTAAAATGGTTTAAAATAATTTAATTCTAATCTATCTACAAACGAAAGGTTTTAAAATACGTTCATGCGATGAACGGATCCCGCATATGTTTTTTCGCTGCAATCTGAAAATTATTTTGAAATTTTCATGGCATATGAGGGATACTAACAGTCACATCTCATGCAAATATAAATCTACCCGCATAAACATAAGCATTAAACATCCAGGCATTTATCAAAAATAAAATTAAATGGTGATGATCATGGATTCAAGATGGGGTCATTTTACAAGCACATGCACGTCAATTGGTTTGATCGTCTTCAACTCTTGACTCGATCTTGAGATCAATCGACTGACCGGAACCAACTACAAGGACTGGCTTAGGAATCTGAAAATTGTTCTAAATTGTAAGAAACTAGGGTATGTGCTCGAGAACGATATCCCCAGGTTACCAGCACGTCCTACTGATGATCAACGTGAGACGCATCAAAAGTGGACAGATGACGACATTAGGGTCAAGTGCTACATCATGACATCCATGACTAATGAACTTCAATACCAGCATGAGAACATGAAGACTGCTAGGGAAATACTGGCTCATCTGCAAGAGTTGTATGGTGAGCAGAGCCGCACTGCACGCTTTGAAGTGTCCAAGAGACTCTTCAAGGCAAAGATGCGCGAGGGGCAGTCTGTCCACGATCACTGTTTGACTATGATCAAGGACCTCGAGGAGCTTGAGAAGCTCAGTATGTCTATGCATAAGGAACTGCAGATAGATCTGATCCTGCAATCCCTTCCTGATTCATTTGGTCAGTTTATAGTAAACTACCATATGAATAAAATTAAATGCACGAAGACTGAACTACTGAATATGTTGGTAACTGCTGAGGGAGTCTTGAAAGGTTCAAGGACTCTGTTCTGGCTGCTGAGCTGACTTCTGATTCCAAGAGAAAGTCTACTTGGAAGAAAAAGAAGCCTGCTAAGAAGCAGAAGAAAGACAAGAAGCCTAAGAAGGAAATTCATAAGAAAAAGACTGATGATAAAGGAAAATGTTTCCACAACAACGTCAACGGCCACTGAAAAAGGAACTGCCCTTCATACCTCGAGAGCCTAAAGAACAAAAAGGACACACCTTCTGAAGGTATGTTAGACTTGCTCATAATGAAACTAACCTTACGGTTTCTTCTACTTCTAGTTGGGTTATAGATTCTGGTTCTAGTGCTCATTTGTGCACTACTATGCAAGGTCTAAAGAAAAGTAGGAGGCTAGCGGAAGGTGCAGTAACCCTTCGAGTTGGCAACGGGGCAAGAGTTGCTGCTGTAACTGTGGGCATCTATCCTCTGCGATTACCATCTGAATTTAGTTTATTGCTTAGAGACTGTTATTATGTCCCTGCTGCTAGCAGAAATTTGATTTCTGTTTCATGTTTAGCATAGGATGGTCATGTTTTGACCTTTGACAAAGACTGCTGTTCTATTTATTTCAGAAATAAATTAGTTGCACGTGGTTTCATGATTGACAGTCTCTATCACTTGCATATTGATGTGTCTGTGAATGTGTCTGAGCAAGTAGTGAGTGCCATAGGATCTAAAAGATCCAAAGATGAGATAAACCAAAAGTATTTGTGGCACCTCAGGCTTGGCCATATTGGAGAGGACAGAATGAACAAAATGGAGAAAGATGGGCTTCTCGGCCCATTGACTTCTGAGTCATATCCAGTTTGTGAGTCCTGTCTTCAAGAAAAAATGGCTAGATTACCTTTTGTAGGACATGGGGAGAGGACCACTGAAATACTTACCCTGGTATACACTGATGTGTGTGGCCCATTTGATGTGCTAGCCAGAGGTCGTTATTCGTACTTCATTACCTTTACCGATGACTATTCACGATATGGGTATGTGTATCTTATGAGATACAAATCTGAGTCTTTTGAAAAGTTCAAAGAATTCAAAAATGAAGTAGAAAAATAGACCGGAAAAACTCTTAAGGTTCTTCGATCAGATCGAGGAGGAGAATACTTTAGTGGAGAATTTTAGGACTATCTCAAGGAGAATGGCATAGTCTCACAATGGACGCCTCCGGGTACACCTCAACTCAACGAGGTGTCAGAAATGAGGAATCAGACTCTATTGGATATGGTCCGATCCATGATGAGCTTCACAGATCTGCCTATGTTTCTTTGGAGAGATGCCTTATTATCCGTGATTTATTTATTGAATAGAGTTTCCTCTAAATCCGTTCCTACCACACTGTATGAGATATGGCATGGTAAGAAGCCGAGTCTTGGTCATCTCAAGATTTGGGGATGTCCGGCCCATGTCAAGCGACTACAGGCGGACAAGTTAGAGCCTAGGACCATAAGTGCTCGTTTCATTGGATATCCTAAAGAGTCATTAGGATACAATTTTTACGTCTCAGAGGATCACAATGTGTTTGTGAGCCGACATGCCGTCTTCTTGAAAAAACAGTTTATCCTTGATAGAGGCAGTGGGAGAAAAATTGAGCTTGAAGAGAGAATCTCTGAAAAGCAACGAGTTATGGATCGTATAGAACCTATTCACACAGAGCCAGTACACATAGTACCTCCTCCAACTCGTAGATCTAGTAGGGTCTCCCATCCTTCCGATAGATACTTAGGTATACTAGTAGAGGACACCGAGGAAATGTTCCTCATGGGAGATAGGGAACATATACAGGATCCCAATACCTACAACGAGGCAATATCTGATATCGATTTCGAGAAATGGCTGGAAGCCATGAAGTTAGAGATAGACTACATGTATTCCAACCAAGTTTGGATCTTAGTAGATCCACCAGAAGGTATAGTACCTATTGGATGCAAATGGATCTATAAAAGGAAGATAGGTTCGGATGGAAAGGCAGAGACCTATAAGGCAAGGCTAGTGGCGAAAGGGTATAGTCAGCGCGAAGGCATTGACTATCAGGAGACCTTTTCATCTGTAGCCATGCTAAAATCCATTCGAACATTGCTTGCCATTGCAGCATTTCATGATTATGAAATATGGCAGATGGATGTGAAAACTGCTTTCCTGAATGGATATCTTGATGAAGATATCTATATGGAGCAGCCTTTGGGTTTCACTTCCAGTGATGGAGATCACAAGGTCTGCAAGCTGCAAAGATCCATCTATGGACTAAAGCAAGCATCTCGAAGTTGGAACACTCGTTTCAATGATGCGATCAAATCGTTTGATTTCATCAAGAACGAAGAGGAACCGTGTGTTTACAAGAAGGTTAGTGGGAGTGATGTTGTGTTCCTCGTACTGTACGTGGATGACATCCTCTTGATTGGGAATGATGTTTCCATGCTAACCTCGGTCAAGGTCTGGTTGTCAAAAGAGTTCTCCATGAAAGACCTTGGGAAAGCATCCTACATTTTGGGGATTAAGGTCTATAGAGATAGATCTAAGAGAATGCTTGGCCTATCACAGAAAATGTACATAGAGGAGGTACTGAAGAGATTCAGTATGGAAAACTTCAAGAGGAGTCTATTACCCCTAAGGCATGGGATTCATCTCTCCAAAAAGATGTGCCCCAACACATCTGAAGAGATACAATGCATGAGCAAGATCCCTTATGCTTCGGCAACAGGGAGCCTCATTTATGCCATGCTGTGTACACGACCTGATATAGCCCTTGCTGTGAGTGTCACTTGCAGATATCAGTCGAATCCAGGCAAAGAGTACTGGACAGCTGTGAAGAACATTCTTAAGTACTTAAGAAGAACTAAAGATTTATTCTTGGTCTTTGGGGGAACATCAGAGTTAAAGGTAGAAGGATACACAGATTCAGACTTCATGACTGATATTGATGATAGAAAGTCTACATCTGGATATGTGTTCTTATGCAATGGTGGTACGGTAAATTGGAAGAGTTCCAAACAACCGATCATTGCTGATTCTACCATGAAAGCTGAGTATATCGCCGCCTCTGAAGCTGCAAAGGAAGCCTTCTGGTTCAAGAAATTCATTGCAGAGTTAGATGTAATGCCATTAGATGCCATCACACTCTACTGCGATAATAATGGCGCCATAGCTCTTGCTAAGAAGCCTAGGTCTCATCAGAAGTCCAAGCACATATAGCGGTGCTTTCACCTCATACACGACTACCTCGAAAAGAAATATGTCGAGGTGCAGAGAGTAGACTCCGCGGATAACATGGCGGACCCGCTCACTAAGCAGTTAAATCAGCAGAAGACTAAAGCCCATCTTGAGAAGATGGGACTTAGATATATGTCTGATTGGCTTTAGTGAAAGTGGAAGATTGTTAGATGTATGCCCTAGAAGCCAATATGGTGGACACATTATTAATTCTGGGATATAAATTTGTACTTGACTTTATTATTATTGAATAATAAATGGGCATCTTTTCATTCATATTGTTTATGTGTCTATGAATCGTCCAAGAAATTAATAAGATAATGATACATATTCTCAAGAGTTGAGAATTTGAGCCATGTATCATTGGTAATTAATTTCTAAATGCTCCTGATCAATGGATCATCACGAGGATGGTGATCGATCCGATCAGTGCACAGATCGCTTTCCTTATGGATGGTCGAGACTCGAGTCCACAGTGTAGAGACACTGAAGTGATAGTGCAGGTGCTTCTTAGAGAACAAGGGTACTGAGCATGACCAAGATAAGAAGTCACTTGGATGTCTATCCACTCGTTAGTGACTTACTTGATGTTGCAGTAGTGTGACTGGTCCTTTCTATTAGACATGAGATGTTGTGGGGTAAAGGTGGGGTTGGGCACCAATAACTATTAGGTGAGGACCCAATAACGACTTTATTTCTGCGGTTATACGGTAGGTCTGACTTAACTAAGTAATGGGGCCAATAACTGTTAGGTGAGGTTTTCATCACTTAGAGACCAAGTACCACTGCAATATGCTTGAGAAGCATTGTACAAGAGTTGTACACTCATCCACTTATATGTCACCAATAACTGTTAGGTGAGGCGGCATGTAAATCGGTGAGACCACAGTACCCACTAAAAATTCTAGTCGCGTAGGGTTTTCGTTTCTCCATCAGGGGAGTATGAGGGATTCGAGAAAATAGTGGGAGCATATTTGTTTTAAAAGTCCCTAGAACAAATTAAGTACAAAGTTTAACTAGAATTTTTACTCTCTACAGATCACAATGTCAACTTCAAACCCTTTGACCCGTATTCTTGAGACCAACCGACTGACCTATTAGGGCCATCACTTAGATCCTACTCTAAGTGAAGATCCTACTCGAAGTAGGATTTGTGTTGAAGTCCAATTAATTAATTCCATTGTTCCTTCTTCAACTGAACATCAATCGAATTGATTACTTGTGATTCCTAATCACGATTCAACCATCGGATCGGTCAATACTTCTAGTGTGTGTGACCCCATAGGTTCTATTCTGACTGGTAGTGAGATATATTGTGATCTCTATCACAATATCATTAAAAACTCCTTTCAATGGGTCGGAATGATTCCAACTCTACTCATTAGAATTTATCGATCATCAAGATAATTCCTATGAGTCCTACCATCTACCAGTGACACCTAGCAGCATGTAGTGGCTACCCAGCAGAATAGAATGATGAACCTCTAGGTGCAGTTATCATGTGATACAGTCCTTCTATCGTGGATCCCTACAAGATGGAGGTCATGGATAACTCGTCAAATCCCTTCGTCTGTCATATGTCAAGATTTATTCGACTTAAGTTCGAGAGCGGAGAACTCTTTCTCCACTGTGCAATCTGTCCCGGCCGAGGTTTTACGAACTCAGTCTTATAAATCACATAGGATCTCTCCTTATCTATCAAGGTCGATAGATTCCTTATAGGTGTATACCCTACTCCTACAGTGAACCTACTGCAGCCAATCTACAATGCATGAACCCATATGGCTAGAGACTATGTATATGTGCAGTCAAACTACAATAACCTACCTGTGAGTAGCCGAAGCATCGCAGGTCAAAGGACCAGTCACACTGCTGCAACATCAAGCTAGTTACTGACGAGTGGATAGACATCCAAGTGACTTCTTATCTTGGTCATACTCAGTACCCTTGTTCTCTAACAAGCACCTGCACTATTACTTCAGTGTCTCCACACCGTGGACTCGAGTCTCGTCCATCCATAGAAAAAGTAATGTGTGCACTAATCTCATCGGATCGATCACCGTCCTCGTGATGATCCATCGATCAGGAGCCTTTTAGAAATTAATCACTAATGATACATGGCTCAAATTCTTAACTCTTAAGAATACGCATCATCATCTTATTAATTCTTTGGACGATTCATAGACACATAAACAATATGAATAAAAAGATGCCTTTTATTTATTCAATAATAAATAGTCAAGTACAAAATTATGTCCCTAGAATTAACAATGTGTCAGCTAGATTGGCTTCTAGGGCATACATCTAACAGGTGAAGTTTTAATTCAAAATTCAAACTCAAATGCAAATGGGAGAGAGAAATGCATACATGTGTCATGGCGCCATGAAGATGTGATGCATGATATCATTTATTCCATGATCTCTTCATGTCGCCCCATCAAATGGATGGTCCTTGATGTTGCCACATGTCACATGGTGCCAATAAAAAATTTAAATAAATTTTTAATCATATTAAAAATTAATTCATGGCGCCATGATTGACAAGTGACATGTGGACTTTGAAATCCGAACAATTCAGATCAAACCTATTTAATTCGATCAAATCCTAACAATTAGTAAAGTCCAATTAGTTTGCGTTGAACCTAATCCAATTCGGTCAAACCCTAATTAAGCACAAATCGAATCTAATTCAATTTGGTCAACTTAAGTCCTCTTAATTCAGATTTAATCCAATCAGGTCAAAAATCCTGATTGAGCCCACAATTGAATCCAATTCATTTTGGCTTATCTTTAGTCTAATTACTCAATCAAATTGAGTTTATTAGTAATCTAATTACTAATTAATCCTCCAATAATTACTTTAATTATTTTATAGGATAATTTGCCAATCGAATTGATCAAATTATCCCTAAATGATTCTCAACCATCCATCAACTATCTTGATCAATCAAGAAATTTCTATGCATGTGACTTCATTGGTTCGTACCTAAGCCGGTAGTACAGAAACGACTTCCTGCACTAATCGATGTGACTATCTAGCAATGGTACCCAATGTCTGGATAGGCCGAATATATGCGAAGCAAATATTCTGGAATCCTGGTCTATGGTTACTATATAATTCATCCATTTGACTCCTAATGCCAGGATGACCTCAGAGTTCTGTCAACTCTGTAATCAGTGCATCCATGATGTGATTCAACTTTAAAAATTCTGTGACTCCTCATAAGGATTATCCTAGCTAAGGTTTTGCTAAATTGAACACAAAGCATTATCTCTTATTTTCAGGAGGGGTCAATTTTATCTTGACTCACGCACTGATTTCGCAAGTACTTGACTGCACCTAGTAACCTTTCCTTCTAGAATTAGAAATTCTGCTAGTCCGATACTAAAGTATAGTGAGTTGCTTGTTAATCACTGTGGTGATCTTAGGTCTGAGGGATACTTATACCCATATCCACTCGAAACATTTCTCAACAGTAGAGTATTCCGAAATTGATCACGTTCAGTGAAATGTACTCCTACACTTCATCTGTGTGACATATCAGTGTCTCCACACTCTTTGGTTAAGTGGACAACCAATGTATATGTCTTACAATGACCTAATCTTGACAATGCTGTCGTCCTATTAACAGCAAATCATTTGGTCGCGAACAGATTTAAGGACTTGAAGATAAATTCTTTTTTATCATAAAATAAGTCCTAAGGACTTCATCATATAAGAGTTCATTTGAAGATGTACAATGAAATGATGAATAATGCCAAATAACACTTTATTAATTTATCGATTTATTTACAAAATTCAATCATCAACTCGCTGACGATTGACACTTAGGATACAATTTCTAACAACTCCCACTTAGCCGAAAGCCAATCAACACAGTATCTAATACCCATCTTCGACTTGTATTCGTTGAACTCTTTGATGCCCAAGACTTTGGTAAATGGGTCAACTAGATTTTCTTCTGTATCAATTTTCTGTAGATTAATGTCACCTCGTTCTATAATCTCTCGAACCAGGTGATAGCGTCGCAGAATATGCTTGGTCCACTGATGTGCTTTAGGTTCCTTTGCTTGAGCTATGGCTCTAGTGTTATCACAAAATATAGGAACTGGGCCATCAATGGAGGGTGCCACTCCAAGCTCGATGATGAACTTGCGCAACCATATGGCTTCCTTGGCAGTATCAGATGCTGCGATGTATTCTGCTTCGCATGTAGAATCTGCCACTGTGTGTTACCTGGAACTCTTCCAGCAGATAGCACCATCCTTAAGAGTAAAGATATAACCCGACACGCTCTTTCTATCATCGCGATCTGACTGGAAACTGGAATCAGTATATTCTTCAAGTTTCAAGTCAGAATCACCGTAGACAAGCTACTGGTCCTTAGTATTTCTCAAATACTTAAGGATGATTTTTACAGCCTTCCACTGGTTGCTACCTAGATCAGACTGGTATCTACTCACTACTCCTAGTGAGTATGCCACGTCTGATCTAGTACATATCATGGCGTACATTATAGATCTCACTGCCGAAGCATATGGAATTCTATCCATACTCTCTCTTTCATGGAAAGTTGTCGGACAATCCTTCTTGGAGAGGTTAATTCCATGGCCGATAGTCAACTTTAAAGACCACGCAATAGCACGTATCTGGTAGGATAGTGATTACGGATATCGATCCACAGAGATTGGGGTATAGTTATTTTTCTTTAAAAATATTTGAAAAAGGAAATTTGTGATGAAAATTAAACTAAGAAATTTAATAAAAGAAAATGCAATTAAAAGGATATCAATTTAGGAGAACCTAGGGCAAGGAATTCACCACTAACATCGGAACAAGGGTTATTTATATTTTATTTCGTTCTTGGATTAACATGCAAATTGGCTACAAGCCTAATAAGCATTCGAATAAAAATTCACAAAAGTAATTTGGACATAATCCATCTTCAGTTGGCATGAAATGTCTACCCTAATCTAAGGTGGTAGCACACTGTATCTTCCTTAAGCATGGACTATCTTATATTTACTTAGTGATCATGAAGAACAGTTGTACGAACATCATACTTAAAATCACAGAAATTAAATATGATTCAAAAAAAGAAATTCATTAAAAACAATAAGTTCATACAACCCCAAGAATATAAAATAAAATATAAAACCCGTGTTCCTTTGTTAGGGCTGCATCCAGCCCTGGAGAAGAGCTCAGACTTCCATGCAGTGGTGGACGGCGGTAGCAGCACAGCAGCAGCAGGTCCTTCCTTCTTTATTTCTTCCTTTGGGAAATATTCCCAAAATACCCAAAAGGTTTCTCTCTCCTGGCTCTATGGGATTCGGCCTGTGAACCCAAGCTTCTTCTTCTCCTGGTGAACTATGTGGGATTCCGCCTCTGAGAAGTGATGATGGGAGCAGCCCCCGGTGGGGGAAGAGGGAATGCCCCCCGGTGGGGAAGGAGGAATGGCCTTCTCGGTTCACGCCTGGGCCTTTTATAGGCTGCCCACCTCTCTCTCCATTCCCGGTTGAGAGGAGATGACGATGAATCACGGAAAAGATGCAGGAGGTTGCTGGGACTGGAGCTTATCCGGAAGAAGATTGGGATGATCTGTGGTCGATGGAGGCTGATCGCAAATGGGAGAGAGGCTGCAGACGTGGAGGGAAGGAGCCTTGAATCACGGATGGTGGCTGGCTGTGATTCGCGAACGTGAAGAATCTGGAAGAAGCTTGCGGAGTATCCGGACGTGGGAGTAGATTGGAAGCGAGACTTCATCTGTGGACGGCTGAACTTGATCGTATCAGGATGAGGTCTGGTTCAGGGAAGTTGCTTGATCTGCGGCCATGGGATGGACTACGTGGAAGAAGCTCGCGGCTAGGGGACTCGTGGACACCTCGCGGATTACTGAAGCTCTGTTCCGAAACAGGGGAAGAGGAGGAATCTGTGGGTGATGAAGTTAATCCGGATGCTGGGAAGCTTGGATTTGAATCTATCTTGGCTGAGATCTAGCGGAGCAGGGGATGCGACGTGGGTGATGAAGGCATCGGTCGATACACGTAACAGGGGAGGATGCGGTTGAAGTTTGATCTACATCGCGGGAGAAGAGGGTGGTTGCTGGTTCTCACGCGGAACAGGGAATTTTAGGATTTGAGTTTATCCCGTGAAGATGGAACCAATCCGAACAGGATAAGCGTAGGATCTAGTGGAAGAAATTGGGGAGATGCAGATGAACATGGGCGCAAGGAAGAATCTGGGAATGATTCGGTTTGAAGAAAAGATGACCTGTGAGCTGGGAGAATCTGTTTCCGTGAAGTCTGGGAAGAAGAATCGGAAGCCATGAAGTTGGGATTTGAGGTTGAGCTGGGAGCGTTAACGCTTGGAACTCATTCGTAGAGGATGGAATCAATCCATAACGCTTGGGAATGCGGCTGGCCATGGGATAAGGATGATTAGTAATGGGATGAAGGCTAGGATTCATCACAGGTGGAAGCGGTTCTATTCTTTGGAAATGACGTGGAACATGGGAGATAATGTTGGGAAGATCTCGGATGATTGCTTGGTTCGGAAGAGGGAAGAGAGCTGGGAAGTTTAGTTGGTTTTGTTAATGGAGAGGAGTTTGGGGTTGTGTTTAGAGATGGAACAAGGATGAGGATGGGTTGAGGCTTTGGGATCCGTGCAACTAGATGGTATACTTTGAGATATGAGAAACAAATACTTGAAGAGATTTTATTAAAATAGGATCATGTGGAAAAAGAGTTGGAATGAGTGAACACATAAGGAGAAGGGAAGAATTTGATGGGATGTAGTTGATCTTGGAGTCGACTCCAAATGATGTGGAGTCGACTCTGATTGCTTGTGAAATGGTGCAGTGTGATGGAGTCATTCGAGTTCTTTGGACATGGGAGGGAGAGTGACATTCTGCTGGAATTAATCCCGAAACAGAGGAATGTTTGTTGGATGTGGAAGATAACATGAAGTTGGATGTAGATGCTGGATAAGAAAATGAGCTGGGATGCATGGGTTGTATCACGGAGAAGTGGAAATGCTGGATCATGATTAGATGCATGTTTGTTTGCAAAGTAATCCTGCCATCCAGGCGTTCATAGTTCTTCTTACTTTTGAAAGCCCATGTACTTTGGCATGTGTCATTCGGGATGGCTACCATGTGTGCTCTAGCGTGATCAGGCTTCATGGTTATGAGTCAGATGATGGGTTTGACCCGACCTGCATACATTGAATTCGACCCAAAATAATTAAATCAAACTCGAATTATCGAATAATTTATTAAAATGCAATGATGAAGGGAAACACATTTTTTTATGTTTATATTTAAAATATGTGCATAAAAATAATAATAAGTGCTATGTAAAATAGATAAATTTATTCATTTTAGCACTTATCACACCCCCCAACCTATATTTTGCTAGTCCTCGAGCAAAATAAAAACTAACTCACTTTCGCAGGAATCGCGATTGCATTTACCGCATGCAATAAGGCTTTAAACCCCTAGGTGGCCCTAGTGGACGAGTTTTGTCTCGTGAGGGTTTCCGGCTTAGATACCCACAAACTGTTGTCTTTACCCAAAGAGTTTATTATTTTATAAAATCTAATTTCAAATGCATAAGTGCCAAGAATTTCAAAAGCACACAAAGTTTTAATTACTAAGTCAGCCCAAAGCTTAGGTCAGTATGCAACTTAAGTTGAAGTTATTAAGTTTCTGTTAGAGAGTTGTAAGATTTATTTATACTTGGGTGCTCGGTGAAATCTGGACCATACACAAGCTAAGACGTTAGATTCCCCAAAATACTGCTAAAGCTAGTAATTTCCAAGAATTGGTCGGATAAGACCTATTCGCTGATTCAAAATCATCCTATCTTGCAGGATTTCGAGAGTTGTGGATGTTTACTTTGATACCTCATGGGCTTTATCTGTAATATTCCAGTTTACTCGGATTTTTACAACGACGGCTTTCACACTCTGTAATATTATTTTTTCTTCCTTTTTTTTTAATTTATAAATAAATTACGCACTTTTACTCTTGTAATGATTCCTCTGTGTAGCGAGCATTCAGTCAACACTCCTACACTAGATGGCGTAAGGTGTTGGGCATCAAGACTCCCCTACGGACCTTTGCTCGGGTTCCTCATACAAGCCCGCTGACCTTTGACAATAGGTAGCCCTTTTCGATGTACATGACTAAATTCACTTCTTCTTTTTTTTTTTTTTTAACATAGGATAATAGTGAATTAGATAGGAATGATTCATCAGGACTCAAGGTTGCTACCAGACTTAACAACATAATGTTGAACCTAACCCTTAGAAGTGCAGGCCATACGTGTTGTGAAATTTCAAAGTAAAAATTATCTTACAACTTACTAAAAGAACTTTTAATAAAAAGAACTCAAATTGTCTTACTTCTGACTAATCATTGGGCTTGTTAGATTTTATATACTTTGTGTGTTTATTTCAGCACTAAAGCATAGAAATTAGGTTTTTTTTTTTGAAATTCACTTTTTTTTTTGAAATTCACTTAAAAATGTGAAAATGCGAAAAATTTCTTCAAAAATTTGAATCCTATACCCCCCAACCTAGATCAGACATTGTCCTCAATGTTTTTTTTTTGAATATTATATTATTATTTTTATTGTTTTATATATTTTTTATTTTGGACGAAAATATGATGCATATGGAGGATAGAAGCATTTTACCGTAGTTGCATCAGTAATATGAGGGATCCTGTTAAGAAAATAAAAAAATGCGACAAGAAAATATGCAAAAGTAATCTACGAGAATTGGGTTGCCTCCCAACAAGCGCTAAGTTTACCGTCTTCAGCCAGACGCAGTGCATCCTTATCAAATCATATTGGGTTCATGCCGAGTTCTCCAAGGAAGAAAATTTGTGGGAAACTGATTGTCAGGCAAGGAGTTGAATGCTTCTATGGCCTTGTCAATATCAAAGTCAAAATGGGCCAAGCATGCATTAAAAGAAAAACACATCAATTCCTTATATTTACCCTAAAATCACTAGACAGCTCCTAACTGGTTTGAAGAGGGCACCTAAGCCTCCAATCTAGTCTAATGAACTGAGTTGACCAGGTAAGCTCCCAGGTAAGTGGGGGGGTCACGATGCGTTGCAAAGGTCCCACTTAAAAACCACTTGCCTCGAACAGATGAACTGTTTCCCTTAAAGGGACAAAGCTTGCCTAGACATCAACTGAGCCATAGAGCGAAATTGGTGCAACTTTCGGTGATCTTCGTCCTACTGAGCTCGAATGTCCCTAGGGGCCAACGTCTAATTGATTTTAATTAAAGTGGTAACTATGTGAGAATTAATTCACCTAATTTGGGCAAGAATCTGGTGGTGAAATCCAGTTCTTATCTTGTTGGGGTGATTGCCCTTACTATGTGCGGATTAATTGGTGTATATGTATCAGGCATGCATTCACACTTTTTGCTGAATTTAAAATCAAACAATCACCACAAAATTTCAAGCAAACTATGAATCAATTTAAATAAGAAAGGTTTAGAGGTTACCAAAGGGAATTTCTCCAGCAATTTTTTTTTTTTTAAGGCAAACCTCTATAGCATTCCTTTTCCAGCAGTTCTCTTTTTGATCGTCCCAGATTTTCTCTTTGATTCCTGATCAAGAAAAATCAAAAATTAGTAAGAGAGAAAAAGGAGATAAGTAAAGTAACAAAAATAGAAAAAAAAATTTATTTTATTTTATATATATATATATATATATTTGAAAGTTTTTTTTTATAAAAAAAAACAACTATGCTAACAATCCCCGGCAACGGCGCCAAAAATTGATAGTCAACTTTAAAGACCACGCAATAGCACGTATCTGGTAGGATAGTGATTACGGGTATCGATCCACAGGGATTGGGGTATAGTTATTTTTCTTTAAAAATATTTGAAAAAGGAAATTTGTGATGAAAATTAAACTAAGAAATTTAATAAAAGAAAATGCAATTAAAAGGATATCAATTTAGGAGAACCTAGGGCAAGGAATTCACCACTAACATCGGAACAAGGGTTATTTATATTTTATTTCGTTCTTGGATTAACATGCAAATTGGCTACAAGCCTAATAAGCATTCGAATAAAAATTCACAAAAGTAATTTGGGCATAATCCATCTTCAGTTGGCATGAAATATCTACCCTAATCTAAGGTGGTAGCACACTGCATCTTTCTTATCTTATATTTACTTAGTGATCATGAAGAACAGTTGTACGAACATCATACTTAAAATCACAGAAATTAAATATGATTCAAAAAAAGAAATTCATTAAAAACAATAAGTTCATACAACTCCAAGAATATAAAATAAAATATAAAACCCGTGTTCCTTTGTTAGGGCTGCATCCAGCCCTGGAGAAGAGCTCAGGCTTCCATGCAGTGGTGGACGGCGGCAGCAGCACAGCAGCAGCAGGTCCTTCCTTCTTTATTTCTTCCTTTGGGAAATATTCCCAAAATACCCAAAAGGTTTCTCTCTCCTGGCTCTATGGGATTCGGCCTGTGAACCCAAGCTTCTTCTTCTCCTGGTGAACTATGTGGGATTCCGCCTCTGAGAAGTGATGATGGGAGCAGCCCCCGGTGGGGGAAGAGGGATTGCCCCCCGGTGGGGAAGGAGGAATGGCCTTCTCGGTTCACGCCTGGGCCTTTTATAGGCTGCCCACCTCTCTCTCCATTCCCGATTGAGAGGAGATGACGATGAATCATGGAAAAGACGCAGGAGGTTGCTGGGACTGGAGCTTATCCAGAAGAAGATTGGGATGATCTATGGTCGATGGAGGCTGATCGCAAATGGGAGAGAGGCTACAGACGTGGAGGGAAGGAGCCTTGAATCACGGATGGTGGCTGGCTGTGATTCGCGAACGTGAAGAATCTGGAAGAAGCTTGCGGAGTATCCGGACGTGGGAGTAGATTGGAAGCGAGACTTCATCTGTGGACGGCTGAACTTGATCGTATCAGGATGAGGTCTAGTTCAGGGAAGTTGCTTGATCTGCGGCCACGGGATGGACTACGTGGAAGAAGCTCGTGGCTAGGGGACTCGTGGACACCTCGCGGATTACTGAAGCTCTGTTCCGAAACAGGGGAAGAGGAGGAATCTGTGGGTGATGAAGTTAATCCGGATGCTGGGAAGCTTGGATTTGCATCTATCTTGGCTGAGATCTAGCGGAGCAGGGGATGCGACGTGGGTGATGAAGGCATCGGTCGATACACGTAACAGGGGAGGATGCGGTTGAAGCTTGATCTGCATCGCGGGAGAAGAGGGTGGTTGCTGGTTCTCACGCGGAACAGGGAATTTTAGGATTTGAGTTTATCCCATGAAGATGGAACCAATCCGAACAGGATAAGCGTAGGATCTAGTGGAAGAAATTGGGGAGATGCAGATGAACACGGGCGCAAGGAAGAATCTGGGAATGATTCGGTTTGAAGAAAAGATGACCTGTGAGCTGGGAGAATCTGTTTCCGTGAAGTCTGGGAAGAAGAATCGGAAGCCATGAAGTTGGGATTTGAGGTTGAGCTGGGAGCGTTAACGCTTGGAACTCATTCGTGGAGGATGGAATCAATCCATAACGCTTGGGAATGCGGCTGGCCATGGGATAAGGATGATTAGTAACGGGATGAAGGCTGGGATTCATCACAGGTGGAAGCGGTTCTATTCTTTGGAAATGACGTGGAACAGGGGAGATAATGTTGGGAAGATCTCGGATGATTGCTTGGTTCGGAAGAGGGAAGAGAGCTGGGAAGTTTAGTTGGTTTTGTTAACGAAGAGGAGTTCGGGGTTGTGTTTAGAGATGGAACAAGGATGAGGATGGGTTGAGGCTTTGGGATCCGTGCAACTAGATGGTATACTTTGAGATATGAGAAACAAATACTTGAAGGGATTTTATTAAAATAGGATCATGTGGAAAAAGAGTTGGAATGAGTGAACACATAAGGAGAAGGGAAGAATTTGATGGGATGCAGTTGATCTTGGAGTCGACTCCAAATGATGTGGAGTCGACTCTGATTGCTTGTGAAATGGTGCAGTGTGATGGAGTCATTCGAGTTCTTTGGACATGGGAGGGAGAGTGACATTCTGCTGGAATTAATCCCGAAACAGAGGAATGTTTGTTGGATGTGGAAGATAACATGAAGTTGGATGTAGATGCTGGATAAGAAAATGAGCTGGGATGCATGGGTTGTATCACGGAGAAGTGGAAATGCTGGATCATGATTAGATGCATGTTTGTTGGCAAAGTAATCCTGCCATCCAGGCGTTCATAGTTCTTCTTACTTTTGAAAGCCCATGTACTTTGGCATGTGTCATTCGGGATGGCTACCATGTGTGCTCTAGCGTGATCAGGCTTCATGGTTATGAGTCAGATGATGGGTTTGACCCGACCTGCATACATTGAATTCGACCCAAAATAATTAAATCAAACTCGAATTATCGAATAATTTATTAAAATGCAATGATGAAGGGAAACACATTTTTTTATGTTTATATTTAAAATATGTGCATAAAAATAATAATAAGTGCTATGTAAAATAGATAAATTTATTCATTATTTAGCACTTATCAATGGCCCATTGGAAGATAGCATTTCTTGGAATTAATCATGCTGAATCTCTTCAGCATAGTATCAATATACAAAGATTGGGATAATCCAAGCAATCTTTTAGATCTATCTCTATAGATCTTCATCTCTAGGATGTAAGATGCTTCACCCAAATCTTTCATGGCAAATTGAGATGATAATCATACTTTTATTCCTTGTAATGCAGGAACACATTCCTAATTAATAGAATGTCATCCACATATAAAACTAGAAATATAATAACTGAACCCTTGATCCATTTATAAATGCAGGGTTCTTCTTAATTCTTAATGAAGCCATATGTTCTGAGTACCTTATCAAAACGTATATTCCAACTCTGTGAAGCTTGCTTTAATCCATAAATGGATTTTTGAAGCTTGCATACTTTAGACTCATCTGCAGATGTAAAACCTTCAGGTTATATCATACACACTTCCTCTTCCAAATCCTCATTTAGAAAGGCGGTTTTAACATCCATCTGCTAGATCTTATAATCTAAATGTGCTGCTATCGCAAGCATAATCCGAATGGACTTGAGCATTGCCACAGGAGAAAACATCTCATCATAGTCACTACTATAATGCTGACGATATCCTTTGGCAACCAGACGGGCTTTATAGGTCTCTACCTTTCCGTCTGCGCCCCATTTTCTTTTGAAAATCCACTTACACCCTATGAGTTTAATCCCTTCGGATGAGTCAACTAATGTCCATACATCATTGACCTTCATAGATTCCATTTCGGATTGCATGGTTCCAAGCCATGCATCAGAGTCATGCCTCTACATAGCATCCATATAGGTGATTGGATCCTCATCGTTTTCATCAAGTTCGACAGGATCCCCGTCCAGGACCAAGAAACCGTAGTATCTGTTCGGCTGATGTGGTACTTTACCTGATTGCCTTAATGGTGCATCTAAGATGGGTTCGGAATCTGATCTAATCAAATCTGACTCAATAGGTTCAGTGGATGGTGTTGGGTCTTCTACATGTTGAACTTTCCTAAGTTCTACATTAGAGCTTCTACTTCCTTCTCCAAGAAATTCCTTCTCCAAGAATACAGCTCTATTGCTTACGAACAACTTTTGTTCCTCAGCAAGATAGAAATAATATCCTTTAGTTTCTTTAGAATAACCGATAAAAAAATATTCGTCAGACTTGGCTTCACATTTGTCTGCTTTCAAATATTTGGCATAAGCTGGACACCCCCAAACCATAAGGTGAGAAGTACCGGTTTCCATTCCGTCCACATCTCATGTGGTGTTTTATTCACCGATTTACTTGGAACCTTATTAAGTATATAACAAGTTGACTCAAGTGCGAATTGGCTGCAGTAGGTTCATTTTGGAATAGGATTGCATCTAGATGGGATCTATCGATCTTGATAGATTAGGAGTGATCCTATGTGATTTATGAGACTGAGTTCGATAAATTCCTGGCCAGGTATTTTAGAAAAAGAGTTTTTTATATCTCGAACTGGAAGTCGTATAAATTTGACATATGACAGACGATGGGGTTTGACGAAATATCCATAACCTCCGTCACGTTAGGATCATGATGGAGGGACTGTATCATACGCTAACTACACCAAGAGGTTCAGATATTCCATTCTGCTGGATTGCCACCACATACTGCTAGGTGTCACTAGTGGATTGTAAGACTCGAAGGCATTCACTTGGTGATCAGTGAACCCTAAGAGTAGAACTGAAATCGTTTCAGTCCACTGAAAGGAGTTTCAGTGATATTGAGATGGAAATCTCAATATTTCTCACTACCAGTCAGAATAAAACCTACGGGGTCACACACATAGAGGATTTAATTAGTCAGACTATCATAATTGTGATTTGGAATCATAATAGAAATCAATCATCAATATGATTGGTGATTGAATTAACCCACTAAGTGTTAGTGCGTTAATGGAAGAAGAATTAAGTGGAATTGATTGCAATTGGATTGCAATTGGGCTGATTTAATGAGCCAAATCAAATTAGGTTCGACCCAAATTAATTTGGGTTTATGATTGGGTCAATTTGATTAAACCAAGGTTTGTGCGGATTTTAAAAACCACATGTCGTCGTAGGATGAATATAACTTAAGTCATGTTCACACTATGCAAACTTTAAAGTCCACATGGCGTCGTAGGATGCATGCTCCCAAATCAATTAATTCTCCTAATGAGATTAGGAATCCTAATATGATTAGAAAATTAATCAATTGATTAAATAGACACATGTCATGCATCTATGAGCACAAGGACTGGACACTTGGCATTAATCCAAGGGTGGGTTATAGTCCCATACTTCTAATAAGATTAGGAGGAGCCCTAAACCCAATCTATAAAAGGGTAGCAAGGGAGAAGTTATGAATTAATTCTCTCCTCTTCCTCTCCATGCTTCCTCTTCTTTCTTCCTCCTTCTCCACGGCAGCAAGGGATCTTCATCCTTTCTCCTCTTCTTCCACGGTAGCAAGGCAAGAAAGATCCACGTGCAAGGTTCCTCCTTTCTCTTCCTCCATCGCGAGCAAGGTTGAAGAAGAAAGGGTTCTTCTTTAAGGAGGTATGTTGCAGATTTTTATCTTCTAATCTATGATAGTCATGAGAGGTCTTTGCAAGGAGCTAGCACTCCGGTAAGACCCTATCTCAGATGATTAGATCTTCATGTGGATACCTGTAGAGGCCGGACAATTGTGTAGCTCAAACAGGAACCTAGATAGATCATCAGGCTGCGGTGTTCTATACCTGCAGAATTTTTGAAGATGAGATCTTCAAATTAATTTCTTCTGATTTTAGTTTCAGTTTTATGAATCTTAATCAACCTTCCTCAGAT
This sequence comes from Phoenix dactylifera, assembly GCF_051530095.1. Taxonomy (NCBI): domain Eukaryota; kingdom Viridiplantae; phylum Streptophyta; class Magnoliopsida; order Arecales; family Arecaceae; genus Phoenix; species Phoenix dactylifera. The sequence continues at coordinate 29,605,751 of NC_143193.1, read as the reverse complement.
CCTAATTTTCCCACCCTAATGAATTCAAAGATCTTCTAGATTTGGATCCAGAAAAAAATTTGAATTCTACGATCCGAGGTACGTTCATGCGATGAACGACGTCCCATTCGAATTTCGCTGCGAATGTCGCATCGAACAGGGCGTAACTCAGCACAAACCTCCTCATGGATCGAACCATGTCTAATAGAGTTCGATTTCTTCTTTCTAACACACCATTATATTGCGGTGTACCAGGAGGAGTCCATTGGGAGAGAATCCTATTTTCTCCTAGATATGTCAAAAACTTACTGGAGAGGTATTCACCTCCTCGATCTGATCGAAGAGTTTTAATACTCTTTCCAGTTTATTTTTCTACTTCGTTATGATATAATTTGAACATTTTAAATGATTCAGATTTATATCTCATTAAATAGACATAACCATACCTAGAAAGGTCGTCTGTAAACGTAATAAAATATGAATACCGATAAGTGCTTAATAATCTATAATTTAGTTATCTTTCCATAGCACTTATCAATGCTTTTAAACTGATAAATACATATTTTACCATAAAATTAAATAAACATTAAAATGAATTTAAAATATGGTAAGAGGTAAATAATTCTTTTCTCAAAACAGACTCTAAACTTGTCTCTCTCCTGGTTGTAATCTTTCATGAAAACATATAAGGAGGAGATTGTGTTGACCCGATTTGGTGACCTGATGGAGTTGTAATCAAGCTAAGGTTATAATTAAATGGGTTTTGGTCCTGATTCGATCGAAAGTTATAATTAATTTTGTATGGGGCAGAGGTTTGATTAACCCTTTTTATTAGGTCACGGTCCTATTTTTAGTCTTATCTGGTCGAGTTCGATCTGAAGCAGCTTAGCAAGAATTAAATTTAAATGACAATGGGCTCAAGGACAAGTCAACCATCATGACCCACCTCAAACCCAAAGTTAATTTCCAACCAATTCCTTACCTGCCTTCATATAAAATTTATAAATTTAAAACAACAAAAAAAAAGGGAAATAATGAATATAATAAAATAAATAAAAATAATTCCGGGGAGAATCACTTATTCACTGTTCATATGAACAGTGTCCCGTAAAAACACTGTTCATATGAACAGTGAGAAATAATATATATATAAAAAAAAGAAAGAATTTATTAAAACTGTTTCACTGTTTATCTCCTTCCTTCCGTTCTCTATCCTTCTCGTGATCCCGCCTCACAGAGCGCCCCCTGCCCGTTCCAGCCACGAGTCCCACGCGGTGCAGCCAGATCCAGATCCTCCGCCTCCTCTTCCGCCCGTGACGCCTCCGGCATCTCCCCGTCGATCCCGCGGCCAGCCCTATTCCCAGCAGTCGAGATCCAGCTCTTCTGCATCAGCCCGTTCTAGCCGCATCCAACGAGCACACCAGCGAGCAGCTCCTCTGTCTTCTCCAAGATCCGGCCGTCCGCGTTCCTCCCATCCATTCCCAGCTCCAATCCCTGTGATTCAGCCTTCACCGCGATCCCAGCCGACTGCATTCAACGAGCCGGTAACCCAGCTCCTTCCGGATCGGCACCCGCTTCGAGCTCCATCTTCGCCCGAGATCATTCCCAGCATCACGCCCTCCTCCTCTCTCGGGATCCATCGCTGGTCTTCGGCAAGCTATAAGAGGAAGACGAAGAAGAGAAAGGGGGAGGAGGCCACGGTTTGATAAACAGAGGAGGAGCCTCTGTTCGGAAGAGAAAGAAATAAAAAAAAGAGAGAAAGGAGGGGGGAAAAGAGAATAGTTTTGATATTTTGGGAATAATGGGAGTTGATCAATTTCATTTGAAGATGGGAGGTCATCCGGAAGCCATGCTCGGCTAAACGTCTAGTCTAGGGCTGGATGAAGCCCTAGCAATGTTACAGGGCATTGTAGTTCTTATTTTCTTTATTATTTTGGAGCTTGTTTAAATTCTTATTATCAATGAAAAATCCTTTTATGATGTTTAAACTTTGAGCATGCTATTTATTATTCATGTTTGCTAAAGTAGTCTAAGATGATCCATGCCTAGGAAGATGAGGTGTACTGCACCCTAGGTTAGCATAATTAGATAGACACTTCTTGCTATACCGAAGATGGATTTTCTTAAAACTCTTTATGCTTTTATTTCAAAAAGGCTTGTAGCCAAATTGCATGCTTCTCCAAAAGATAAAAATTAAGAACACAATCCCTAATGCCATGCTACGCGGTGGATTCCAAACCCTAGATCCATCTACTTTGATAAATTTCAATTCGTACTCATAGATTAATTTAGTTAAATCTAGTTAGCAAATTCTTCTTCGTGATTTATTTTTAAAAGAAAAATAACTTGTTTTCAATCCCTGTGGACCGACACCCGTAATCACTATCCTACAGGATACGTGCTATTGCGTGGTTTATTTTTGAACTTGAAAGAACCGATCAATTTTTGGCGCCGTTGCCGGGGATTGCTTGCATAGTTATTTTTCCTATCATTAAAAAAAATTAATTAATTAAAAAAAAACTTTCAAAATATATATATATATATTATTTTCTATTATTGTTACTTTTCTTATCTCTTTTTTTCTCGTCTACTAATTTTTTTTAAATTTTCTTTTGATCTTATTTGATCAGGAATCGAAGGAAAAATCTGGGATGATCAAAAAGAGAACTGCTGGAAAAGGAATGCTATAGAGGTTTGCCTAAAAAAAAAATTAAATTGCTGGGAAAATTTTCTTTGGTAACCTCTAAACCTTTCTTATTTAAATTAAGTATTAGCTTGAAATTTTGTGGTGATTGTTTGATTTTAATTTCAGCAAAAGTGTGAATGCATGCCTGATACACATACACCAATTAATCTGCACTTAGTAAGGGCAATCACCCCAACAAGATAAGAGCCGGATTTCATCACCGGACTCTTGCCCAATTTAGGTGAACTCAATCTCACATAGTGTCACTTTAATTAAAATCAACTAGACATTGGCCCCTAGGGACATTCGAGCTCAATAGGACGAAGATCACCGAAAGTTGCACCAATTTCGCTCTGTGGCTTAGTTGATGTCTAGGCAAGCTTTGTCCCTATAAGGGAGACAGTTCATCTGTTCGAGGCAAGTGGGTTTTAAGTGGGACCTTTGCGAACGCATCGTGACCCCTCCACTTACCTGGGAGCTTACCTGGTCAACTCGGTTCATTAGACCGGATTGGAGGCTTAGGTGCCCTCTTCAAACCAGTTAGGAGTTGTCTAGTAATTTTAGGACAAAGATTAGAATTGATATGCTTTTCTCTTTTATTGCATGCTTGATTGATCGAGGACTAGTGTATGCAAGGTAATCGTTCTAGAGTACGAAACCTATTACCTTTTGACCCTGAAATAGAACGAACCCTTAGGAACATTCGAGCTAAGATCAAAACATTAGGATCATCCCCACCTCTTAAGATGGCTGAAGAACAACCCAAACTCCTGAGGGAGTACTTTACTCCCACCATTTACACTTCCCCATCTTGCATTCGATTACCTAAAGTAGTAGCGGTACAATATGAAATAAAGTCTAGTGTGATCCAAATGCTCCCATCTTTTTATGGGCTCACCAACGAAGACCCATATAAAACACTTAGATAAATTTCTTGAGATTTGCACCACTGTCAAGATTCAGAACTTCACTGATGATGCTCTGAAACTTAGATTATTTCCCTTCTCTCTTAAAGATAGAGCCAAACAATGGCTGAATTCTTTAGAAGCTAACTCGATTCGTTCTTGGGATCAAATGCAACAAGAATTCCTTAAAAAATACTTTCCTATAGGAAGAACGAACCAGTTTAGACGAGCCATTACAAGCTTCTCCCAAACCGAGGGAGAAGAATTTCATGAAACTTGGGAGAGATTGCGGGACCTAATCCGTAAATGCCCTCATCATCAAATACCTAAGTGGCAGCTAGTGCAATGTTTTTATGACGGTTTGACTGAACGAAACCATCAGATGATCGATGCTGCATGCGGGGGGACTTTCATGCTTCGAAATGAGCATGAAGCATGGCAACTATTTGAAAATATTAATGAAAACTCCCTCCACCATGCTTCATGTTCTCGTCAAGCACCTCCGAATTTTCAAAGAAAAGGGGCCATTTGTGAAATAAGTCATTCTATGGACCTGTCTAGCAAGGTAGATGCATTGTCCCATAAGATTGACCAACTGATAATAGGAGGACATGTCGTTAGCTCTTCCCAAGCACAAGTGTGTGCTATCTGTTCTAGCCCATCGCATCCTATTCATGAGTGCCCCTCAGCACCCCAATTCTCCGAACTCGTGCAAGAACACATCAATGCTGCCCAAACACAGCCCAGACCGGGTAATGACCCATTTTCCAATACATATAACCCGAGTTGGCAGAATCATCCAAATTTTTCTTGGAGGCAGCAAGCTTCTAATACCTCCCAACCCTTCTCCCAAAATTTTCAAAACCCTCAGAATTTTCATATCTACCGTCCCTCAACTCAATTTCAGTATCCTCCTCCTCCAACCCAAAGAAATACAGCCTTTAAGGAGAAAGTGTTGACTGCCCTTCAAGGTTTGGAGGCAAACACACAACTATTGCACTCTCACACGCAATCAATTGCTAAGCTAGAATCCCAAATGGGTCAACTAGCCAATGCATTAAACAAGCGAGAGGAAGGTAAGCTTCCAAGTCAACCAATGAGTAATCCTAGGAGACAATACGTAGCTCAAGAAACTCGACTAAATCATGAGCAAGCCAATGCTTTGACTACCCTAAGGAGTGGACGTATAATAGATAATAAGGTTAGGGAGGGTAACAATAAGGAAGGTGAAGAAGAGGAGAGGAATGTATCACATGAAAACCCAAAACCTTCTTCAGCTAGTCCACCATCTGCCACAACCCACATTCCAAAGGCTCCATTCCCTGAAGCACTTAATGCACCCTCTCCCTTTGGCAAGAAGGGAACTTCATTAGAAGAGATGATGGAGGTCTTCAAACAAGTTAAAATCAACCTCCCACTCCTTGATGCCATCAAACAAGTTCCCTCCTATGCCAAATTTCTCAAAGACCTTTGCACCCAAAAGCGGAAATCTAGAACACATGTGCCTAAAAAGGTCCTCCTAACTGAGCAGGTAAGTTCCATTCTCCAACACAACACCCCTCCAAAGTTCAAAGATCCTGGTGCTCCCACTATTTCCTGTGTCATAGGAGATAACTCCATTGATCGAGCACTTTTAGATCTAGGGGCAAGTGTGAATCTTCTACCCTATTCAGTCTATGAAAAATTTGGGTTGGGTGAATTGAAACCTACCTCGGTATCTTTACAATTGGCTGATCGATCGGTGAAGATACCAAGGGGGATGATTGAAGATGTTCTTGTCAAGGTAGACAAATTCTATTTTCCAGTAGATTTTATCGTCCTTGACATGGAACATGTGCCCAACCTTAAAAAACAAATCCCTGTGATCCTTGGTCGTCCCTTTTTAGCAACAGCCAATGCATGTATCAACTGTAGAACTGGGGCAATGGATATATCATTTGGGAACATGAAAATTAAGTTGAATGTGTTTCATGCCGCTGACCAACATGTGAGGGAAGATGAGTGTTGCCTAATTGACGAAATGGATGATCTTGTAGAGGAAGCCCTTCCCTATATCTTAGCAGATGACCTCCTAGAGGCATGCTTGGCCCATTTTGACATTGACAACTTTGACATAGACAAGGCCATAGAAGAAGTCAACATCTTACTCGACAATCAATCTCCCATGAGTTCCCTTCCTTGGAAGATCCGACCTGAACCTCTTCCCCCCATTGCTAGCGCACCACTTTGTCCTTCCATTGATTCTCCACCTAAACTTGAGTTGAAGCCACTTCCGACAACTCTTAAGTATGCTTTTCTAGGACCAGAAGATACTCTCCCTGTAATCATCGCGGCCAACTTATCTACGGAATAGGAAGTTAAACTTTTAAGGGTGCTAGAAGAGAATAAACATGCCATAGGATGGTCTGTAGCCGATTTGAAGGGGGTTGACCCCTCCGTTTGCATGCATCGAATTCACCTCGAAGATGATGCAAAGCCCACCCGAGAAATGCAAAGAAGACTCAATCCTAACATGAAGGAGGTAGTCAAGAAAGAAGTGGTGAAGTTATTAGATGCCGGAATCATTTATCCAATTTCTGATAGTAAGTGGGTGAGTCCGACACAAGTGGTACCTAAGAAATCAGGCATCACTGTGGTTGAAAATACGGAAGGAGAATTGATACAAACACGCACAACCACGGGTTGGCGCGTGTGTATTGATTACAGAAAACTTAATTCAATGACTAGGAAGGACCATTTCCCTTTATCTTTCATAGATCAAATTTTGGAACGGTTGGCCGGTCAAGGTTTCTACTGCTTCTTAGATGGTTATTCTGGATATAATCAAGTACCTGTCTACCTAGACGATCAAGAGAAAACCACCTTTACCTGTCCATTTGGAACATTTGCATATAGGAGGATGCCTTTTGGATTATGCAATGCACCCGCAACTTTTCAACGATGCATGATGGCCATTTTTTCAGATATGGTGGAAAACTTTCTAGAAGTGTTCATTGATGATTTCTCAGTTTTTGGCCTATCTTTTGACGATTGTCTGAACAATTTGACCTTAGTTTTGAAAAGATGTAAGGAGACCAACCTAGTATTAAGTTGGAAAAAGAGCCATTTCATAGTTCAAGAAGGCATAGTTTTAGGACACGTCGTGTCCAAGAGGGGCATTGAAGTAGATAAAGCCAAAGTCGATCTTATTTCCAATCTCCCTCCACCCAAAACTGTGAAACAAATCCGATCATTCCTTGGCCATGCTGGTTTCTACCGTCGCTTCATTCAGGATTTCAGTAAAATTTCCAAACCCTTGTGCAATCTTCTGGCCAAGGACACTCCCTTTGTCTTTGATAAAGCATGCGAGGAGGCATTTGAAAATCTTCGCTCGAAATTGACCACTGCTGTTAGAAAACCCCGATCATGTCGCTGAAATTCAAAAAAATTCAGATGCAGCGGAAGAGGCATGCGCGGGATCAACCGTTCATCGTATGAACGTTGTTTCAAGACCGTTCGTAGATAGATAAGGATTAAAAACTTTTAGAAACATTAGAAAGATCAGATCTTCACCTTGTGCGGGTAGATGATCACCACAAACTGAAGTTCGTGATTTAGGATGAAGGTTCGCTTGAAGCCGTTCAAGTGCCCGGCCTCTACGGGTATCCACACGAAGCAGGAACCGATCCAAGCTCTCTATCTCACCGGGATGCTAGCTCTCTTGCAGAGATAACTTTTGATGGCTGATCTCCTCTCTTTCTTTCAACTCTTGAATGTACTTGAGAGGAGGAAGAAGAAGGATGAAGAAGAGGAAGAAGATCAACCCTTGACAGCATTCTTCTCTTTTCATGCGTTGGAGCCAAGGAAGAAACCCAAGAGGAGGGAGACGCCAAGAGTTTTCTTCCCTTGCTGATGGCGGCTGAATCCAAAGGGAAAAGAGGAGGCCACGGCTGGAGAGGAAAGGGATTCCAATGCCTAGGGCGCCGGCCCCCTTTCTCCCTTTAAAAGGCATCTAGGGCTCCTACAACTTAGGAGCCCTAGACTAGTTTCCTAAGAGGGGGCGCCGGCCCCCTCTTTCATGCCGCACCAAGTAGATGAGAGGGGCTCATGCCCCTCTTACTTGGTTAACCTAATCCTCATCTAATGAGGATTGGGAGCCCCTAATGTGGTTTAGCCCTAATCCAATTAGGCTTAGCCCAAGGGTGAACCAGTTTGGATCCAATCTAGGTAAGTCCTAATCCAATTAGAACTTAAATCAATTTTGACTCAATTGAACTCTTCAATCCTAATCCAATTAGGAGTCTTATTGATTCATTAGATTAATAATTAATTGTGACTTAAGAAACCCTAATCCAAATTAGGACATATTTAATTTTAGTCCTAATCCAATTAGGACTCTTATTTGAATTCAAAGTCCTAATCCAATTAGGTCTTCTAGGAATCCTATTCCAAGTAGGAATCCAATTTTAATTCAAAACTCCTAATCCAATTAGGATTGTAGGAATCCTATTTCAAGTAGGAATCCCAGTCCTACTCCAACTAGGATTCCCAGTCCTAATCCAATTAGGACTCTAGGAATCCTACTCGAAGTAGGACTCTTGTTTCAAGTCCAATTAATCAATTCCCTTTGTTCCTTCTTCAACTGAATATCAATCGAATTGATTACTTGTGATTCCTAATCACGATTCAACCATCGGATCGGTCAATACTTCTAGTGTGTGTGACCCCATAGGTTCTACTCTGACTGGTAGTGAGATATATTATGATCTCTATCACAATATCATTGAAAACTCCTTTCAATGGATTGGAACGATTCCAACTATACTCATTAGGGTTTATCGATCATCGAGATAATCCCTGTGAGTCCCACCATCCACCAGTGACACCTAGCAGCATGTAGTGGCCACCCAGTAGAATAGAATGATGAACCTCTAGGTGCAGTTATCATATGATACAGTCCTACTATCGTGGATCCCTACAGGACGGAGGTCATGGATAACTCGCCAAACCCCTTCGTCTGTCATATGTCAAGATTTATTCGACTCGAGTTCGTTAGTGGAAAACTCTTTCTCCACTTTATATTACTGCCCTGGCCAAGGTCTTAGAACTCAGTCTAACAAATCACATAGGATCACTCCTCTTCTATCAAGGTCGATAGATTCCATGAAAGTGCATACCCTACTCCTACAGTGAACTTAATGCAGCCAATCTACACTACAAGGACCCATATGACTAGAGACCATGTATACGTGTAGTTAAACTATAATAACCTCACTGTGGGTAGCTGAAGCACTGCAGGCCAAAGGACCAGTCATACTACTGCAACATCAAGCAAGTCACTGACGAGTGGATAGACATCCAAGTGACTTCTTGTCTTGGTCACGCTCAGTACCCTTGTTCTGTAACAAGCACCTGCACTATCACTTCAGTGTCCCTACACCGTGGACTCAAGTCTCGTCCATCCAGAAGGAAAGTGATCTGTGCACTGATCGGATCAATCACCGTCCTCGTGATGATCCATTGATCAGGAGCATTTAGAAATTAATCACCAATGATACATGGCTCAAATTCTCAACTCTTGAGAATATGCATCATCATCTTATTAATTTCTTGGACGATTCAAGAGAGAGAAGAGAGATCATAGCTTAATATCAAAGGGAAAGGGGACATCCCTACGTTCGCCACTCCTCTGCCGACTATCTCTTTGTGGAAAGTGACAATTCAAATAACTAAGTAGTTTCCTGTGACTAGCGCTATCAGTTCCAAACTTTCCTGCATCTCTTTCAGTTGAGGTGGAATCTATAGAATAAGATATGGCAAAAGCATCTTTTTGGATCGAATGGGCTTGTTGGGGGTAATGCGTGTGTGTGACTTAGCTGCTTTAGTGAATGGGTCCGCCACATTTTCTGTGGAGTCTACTCTCTGATCCTCTACTTATTTTCTTTCGAGGTAGTCGCTTATTAGGTTAAACTGCCGCTCTATGTGCTTCGATTTCTGGTGAGACCTTTGGCTCCTTAGCTAGTGCTATGGTGCCTTTGTTATCGCAGTAGAGTGTTATGACATCTGATGACATTACACCTAACTATGCAATGAACCTTTTAAACCAAAAGATTTCCACTGCACCCTTAGAGACGGCTTAACATTCAGCTTCTAAGGTATAATTTATAATGATCGGTTGTTTGGAACTCTTCCAATTTACTGAACCACCATTGCACATATTCTGATGTAGACTTTCTATCATCTATATGTGTGCATCCTTCTACCTTCAACTCTGATCTTCTTCCAAAGACCAAGAACATGTCCTTAGTTCTTCTAAGTACTTAAGACTGTTCTTCACAGCTATCCAGTGCTTCTTGCCTGGATCTGATTGACATATGCTCGTGACATTCACAGCATGTACTATATCAAGTCATGTACATAGCATGGCATACATGAGGCTTCCTATTGCTGATGCATCGGGGATCTTGCTCATGCGTTGAATCTCTTCAGATGTGTTGGGGCACATTTTCTTGGAGAGATTAATTCCATGCCTTAGGGGTAAGAGACCCCTTTTTTAGAGTTTTCCATGCTGAACCTTTTCAGCACTTCCTCTATGTACATCTTCTGTGATAGGCCAAGCATCCTTTTAGATCTATCTCTATAGACCTTTATTCCCAAAATATAGGATGCTTCCCCAAGGTCTTTCATGGAGAACCTTGATCGAGGTTAGCATGGGAATATCATTTTCTATCAGTAGGATGTCGTCCACGTACAGTACGAGAAATACGACAGCGCTCCCACTAATCCTTTTGTAAACACACGGTTTCTCTTCGTTTTTGATGAAATCAAACGTTTTTGATTGCGTCATCGAAACGAGTGTTCCAACTCCGAGATGCTTGCTTTAGTCCATAGATGGACCTTTGCAGTTTGCAGACCTTGTGATCTCCATCACTGGAAGTGAAACCCAAAAGCTGTTCCATATAGATATCTTCATCAAGATATTTATTCAGGAAAGCAGTTTTCACATCCATCTGCTAGATTTCATAATCATGAAATGCAGCAATGGCAAGTAATGTTCGGATGAATTTCAGCATGGCTATAGGTGAAAAGGTCTCCTGATAGTCAATGCCCTCGCGCTGACTATACCCTTTCGCCACAAGCCTTGCCATATAGGTCTCTACCTCTCCATCCGAACCTATCTTCCTTTTGTAGATCCATTTGCATCCAATAGGTACAATACCTTCTGGTGGGTCTACTAAGGTCCAGACTTAGTTGGAATGTATGGAGTCTAACTCTGACTTCATGGCTTCCAGCCATTTCTCGGAATCGATATCTGATATCGCCTCGTCGTAGGTTTTGGGATCTTGTGTATGATCCCTATCTCCCACTAGGAACATTTCCTCGGTATCCTCTTCTAGTATACCTAAGTATCTATCGGGAGGATGGGAGACCCTACTAGATCTATGAGGTGGTCGAGGGTCATCGTGTACTGGCTCTGTATGAATGGGTTCGATAGAATCCATGACTCGTTGCTTTTCAGAGACTTTCTCTTCAAGCTCAATTTTCCTCCCACTGCCTCTATCAAGGATAAACTGTTTTTCCAAGAAGATGGCGTGACGGCTCACAAACACATTGTGATCCTCTGAGACGTAAAAATTGTATCCTAATGACTCTTTAGGATATCATATAAAACGAGCACTTATGGTCCTAGCCTCTAGCTTGTCTGCCTGTAGTCTCTTGACGTGGGCCGGACATCCCCAAATCTTGAGATGACCAAGACTTGGTTTCTTACCATGTCATATCTCATATGGTGCGGTAGGAATGGACTTTAGAGGGAACTCTATTCAACAAGTAAATAGCTGAAAATAGGGCATCTATCTAAAGAAACAAGGGTAAATCAGTGAAGCTCATCATGGACTGGACCATATCAATAGAGTCCGATTCCTCCTCTCTGACACTTCATTGAGCTAAGATGTACCAGGAGGAGTCCATTATGGAACTATACCATTCTCCTTGAGATAATCACGGAACTCTCCATTAAGGTATTCACTTCCTCGATCTGATCGAAGAACCTTAATGAGTTTTTGTGCTTATTTTTCTACTTCATATCTAAGCTTTTTGAATCAAAAGTTTCATTTTTGTATCTCATACACATATCCATACCGTGAGTAATCATCGGTAAAATAAAGTAAAAAATTACAACCCCTAGCCTGCACATCGAATGGGCCACACACATCAGTGTGTACTAGGGTAAGTATTTTAGTGGACCTCCCTGTGTCCTACAAAGGATAATTTGGCCATCTTTCCTTGAAGGCAGAATTCACAAATCAAATATGACTCGAAAGTCAATGAGCCCAAAAGCTCATGTTTCTCCAATTTGTTTATTTTGTCTTCTCCTATATGGCCAAGCCTGAGGTGCCATAAATACTTTAGATTTATCTCATTTTTGGATCTATTAGATCCTATGGTATTCACTGTTTGCTCAGATATATTCACAGATACATCCATATGTATGTGATAGAGACTGTCAATCTTAAAACCATGTTGAATCAATTTAATTTTCAAATAAATAAAAATCTTTCTGTGCTACATAAAATACAGAAATTAAATTTCTGCTAGCAATAGGTCACAGTCCCTAAGTATCCTGAGCATATCTGACAAACCTTCTGAAGGTCTGTCACCCTTCATGTTCTTTATGCTTTCCATGTATGTAGAACAGTTCCTCTTCCAATGGCCGCCCATTATGCAATGGAAATACTTTTCCTTGCAATTGGCCTTTTTCTTGGAACTTCCTTACTTGGTGTTTTCTTAGTCTTCTGTTTCTTCGCAGGTTTCTTCTTCTTCCAAATAGACCCTCTCTTGAAAGTAGAAACTAACTTGACAGCGAAAACGATGCCCCTTGAACTTCTTCAAGGTCCCTGATGCAAAAATAAAATTGTTCTCCCAAGTGCAGGAGAATCGCACAAGTAGTAAAATCTCGGGAGTCCGAGGTCGAATTCTCAGAGAACGAAATATATATTAGATTATTTAATATAATTTTAGATTAATTAATTCAATAAATTCGTGGATTAAGATGGTGTTTTGATTTTCAGAAATTAAAAACAAAGAATGATAAACACAATTCAATGAAATAAAAATGGTAGGGATCTGGAATCCCCCTTGATGATATTGCATCCAAGGAATAAACTCTATGGTTCTTGATTAAAGATTAAATGTAGGATAGATCTAATCATGGTATATGTTTCATGAACATATGAACTCAATTTCTAAGCATTCATCGTGCTTTCTACGTCTACGACGAATCAAATACTAAAGCAATCCATATATCAATAATCATAATCCATTAAAGATCTATCTATGAAATAACTAAGCATGGATCAAGAACATATCAATAAATATAAATCATTGAAAGCAAAAGTTTAGAATTTACTTCAAAGAGAAATACATCAAAGGTTCCTCCATCACCCTTCCTAGGACTTTAGCCTTCCATTAAAAACTTTAATCCCCCTTTCATTTTCTTTCTTTCTTCTTTTTTTTTTCTTTTATTTTCGGAAACAGGGCCTCCCCTGTTTCCCTTCTCTGTTTTTTTCTTTTCAATAACAGGGACTCTCTTTTTGAATGGGCCCTTTCAATAATAGCCCTCCTCTTTCCGAATGAGGGATCCTTTATACCACTCGATGACTCGATGGACTCCCTGATCACTCGGGATGCTTCTCTTGTGCTGGCTGGCGAGTATCCCAGACGCGGAGAGGTTGTGATTGCGGGATCTTTGGTTGCGGCAATCTGAGATTTGGATGCTGGCTGGCCGCGAACGTGGCATGCAAGGAAGCTTCACAAAAGCCGGGATCTTCGGTAAGGGAGGAAGGCTGATCGCAGGAGGCAGCTGAGATCCTCTGTGAACGTGGAAGCTTGGGGCTTGAACACTTGGGATCGGTTGGAATGCGCGTGGACTCGGAAGCGAGCTGATATTCCGGAAGATTGCAATCGCCATGGGATGCAGAAATGCTGGGATTCGGATGGAGGTTTGGAGCTGGGATCACAGACGCCTGCAGGAGAAGCGGAAGGAAGCTGAGATCTTTGCTGGAATCTTGGATGCTTGGATGGAGTTGCTCGCGAACGGACACTGGGAACTCGGGGGAGCTGGTTCACGGACGTGGCATGCTGGGAAGCGAGTTGCTCGGGCGGATGAGGCGGAATCTGGGAGAAGCTTCGCGGGAGGCTGCGGACGTTGGCTTACGGACGCGGAGAAGATCTGGGATTTGGACGCTGGCGATGTCGTGATGCTGCGAGGAAGACGGAAGCTAGGATCTCGGGAGAGCCAGAACGTGGACGCTCGGTTGTGGCTTGGGAGATGTTGGGATTACGGTCGCAGTGAAGCTTGGGCTGCAAATGGATGAACTCGGACGCTGGATGGGAGCTTCGCGGATGAGGCAGAACTCGGATGAAGCTGAAGCGCGTGAGAGGGGAGCTGATAGCAGAAGCTTGGGATCTCAGGACGTTGGGAGGTTGGGTGGTCGTTCGAAGCATACATCCCGGCTGAGAGCTGGATCTCCGGACGCGTGAAGGAAGCTGATCATGGAGCTGGGAGGCGTTGTGAACCGAAGCTGGAGCTGGGACGCGTGGCTTTGAGATCACGGGTGATGAACCTGAGACGCTGGCGCTGAGATCACGGAACTGGGAGCTTGATATGACATGGTGGATGGATGAACTCGGGCTCGCGGGCGAAGCGGACTCAGACGGACGCTGGAGTGGACGCAAGCTGATGATGCGGGGGTGACGACTGGATCGCACGATGCTGGATGAACACGTGGAGGATCACTCACGGGGGAAGCTGGGTTGCACGCATGAGATGAAGTGGGAGAATCATAAATGGGTGCACAGGTTGCTTTGAATTGGCTGCAGTAAACTTGAAAGGCTGAACTTAACCTCCTTCTAGTATACAACTGGGGTTGACCCATATGGTTGGCTGGTCGCATATGGTGATGCATCTTTTTGGACCCAATACGTATTTTAACTTTAATTTACGATCACCTGCACCCCACAAAAATATAATATTAATACAGCATTTTTATCATCATTTGTTAGCAATAATACTAATTTGAGTGATGTGTAGATCGCACTTTTGTGCTCTCATCAGTCCCTAAGTTAGTTACCAATTTATTCAACAATTCTATTTTGGTGCATACAATTTTGTTCATATGGTAATTTACTATAAACTGTTCATATGAAGCTAGAAGGAATTGTGGGATCAAATCCGTTTGCAATTCCTTGTGCATGGTCATGCCGAGCTTTTCAAGCTCCTTCAAGTCCTTTATCATGGTCAAACCATGATCGTGGACAGACTGCCCCTCACGCATCTTTGTCTTAAAGAGCCTCTTGGACACTTCAAAATATGCTGCGCGACTCTGATCACCATACAACTCTTGTAGGTGATTTAATATGTCCTTGGCAGTCTCATGTTCTCATGCTAGCATTGTAATTCATTGGACATGGATGCCATTGTGCAGCACCTTACTTTATTGTCATTGTTCGTCCACTTAACAAGCGTCTTACGCTGATCAGTGATCGGACGGATTGGTAACACGGGGATTCCATGGTCTAGCATATACCCGAATTTCTCACAATTCAAAACTATTTTTTTTGAATTTTGCTGAGCCAATCTTTATAATTGGGTTTGGTCAAATGGTTGTTCTATAGGATATGAGTTAAGAGTCTAGAAGCTGACTTTATAATCCTCAGAGAGTAAAGATTCTAGTTAGACTTTTGTACTTGATTCTAATTTGTTCTAGGGTCTTTTAGAATAAATGTACCTCCTACTATTTTCTCGAATTCCTCACACTCCCCTGGTAGGAAAACGGAAGTCCCACATGACTAGGATTTCTAGTGGGTACTGCGGTCCCACCGATTTACATGCCACCTCACCTAATAGTTATTGGTGACACATAGATTGATGAATGTACAACTCTTGTACAATGCTTCTCAAGCATGTTGCAGTGTAACTTGGTCTCTAAGCCATGAAAACCTCACGTAACAGTTATTGGTCCCATTTCTTAGTTAAGTCAGACCCACCGTATAACCGTAGGAATAAAGTCGTCATTGGGTCCTCACCTAACAGTTATTGGTGCCCAACCCCACCTTTACCCTACAACATCTCATGTCTATAGAGAGGTCTAGCCCCCCGATGCAACTTGACCACTGTATCCAGCCGAGACAAATCAACATCAGAAAGGCCTTAGCAGCTCTACTACAGTGGAAGACCTATTGACTTAATATTGGTTAATCAGGTCTTAGTGTTTGCAACTTGAGCTCTTCATAATAGGTAATCAAACAATTGGCCAGGTAAGCAGGTGGGAGGCTCACCTTACTCAGAGAGTAAGGTCCTAATTAAGTAACCACCTTTCATGCTTTCCTAGACACCAATTAGATCAATTAATCTAATATGACTCGCTCATGTTAGTTCACCCTCGACTTGATTGAGGAGGTTTTAATTTAGGTCTCAATTGGGTTTGTTACATCACATGTAAACCTATCTACCCCTCTTTCATTCACATCACATGCAAACGGCACATCACAGGCAATTATAATCGCAGCATCAAAATAAAGCTAAACTTTAAATAGGTGATGATCATGGATTCTAATTAAGTCGTATTACAAGCACATGCACGTCAATCGATCAATTGGTATTCAACTCTTGAATTGATTCCAAGCCTCCTTGATTCGATCCTTGACCAACTCTTGATTCAATCGCCATCAACCGCTTAGACCCCTGTTCATCTCATGCCTTGTCTTCAACTTGATCGTTGACGTACATCACATCACCGAAATACAACTAGATGTAAAATAAAAATAATAATAAATTACATCTTCTTTTAGGAGGCACGCAGGCCTCTCAAAATATCAAATAAGATGCATGCAAGCATCTGAAAAATTACATGACATCACAGATCACATCGCAGGTCATTACATTTGATACCAAAAGGGTTTGAATCCTATGATCATCACCACATGCAGCAATTATAATTTTCAGATCTGAAAACTAATTGATTATCTTATGAGATAGGTTGCTGATCATGCTAATCATGATTCTAAACTTTGTAATCTCATTAACAATGCAATTAGAATCATCATCTTATCATATAAAAATCAGCATGCAAAAATCAGCATCCTAGAAAAAATCTGCATGCAGAAAATTTTCAGCATGCATAATCTTTCAATTTTCAGATCTAATAAGCCTATTAATAATTAATCCTTACCTTAATCTACGAAGACTAAGCTCTGATACCACTGTTAGAAAACCCCGATCATGCCGCTGAAATTCAAAAAAATTCAGATGCAGCGGAAGAGGCATGCGCGGGATCAACCGTTCATCGTATGAACGTTGTTTCAAGACCGTTCGTAGATAGATAAGGATTAAAAACTTTTAGAAACATTAGGAAGATCAGATCTTCACCTTGTGCGGGTAGATGATCACCGCAAACTGAAGTTCGTGGTTTAGGATGAAGGTTCGCTTGAAGCCGTTCAAGTGCCCGGCCTCTACGGGTATCCACACGAAGCAGGAACCGATCCAAGCTCTCTATCTCACCGGGATGCTAGCTCCCTTGCAGAGATAACTTTTGATGGCTGATCTCCTCTCTTTCTTTCAACTCTTGAATGTACTTGAGAGGAGGAAGAAGAAGGATGAAGAAGAGGAAGAAGATCAAAGCCCTTGACAGCATTCTTCTCTTTTCATGCGTTGGAGCCAAGGAAGAAACCCAAGAGGAGGGAGACGCCAAGAGTTTTCTTCCCTTGCTGATGGCGGCTGAAACCAAAGGGAAAAGAGGAGGCCACGGCTGGAGAGGAGAGGGATTCCAATGCCTAGGGCGCCGGCCCCCTTTCTCCCTTTAAAAGGCATCTAGGGCTCCTACAACTTAGGAGCCCTAGACTAGTTTCCTAAGAGGGGGCGCCGGCCCCCTCTTTCATGCCGCACCAAGTAGATGAGAGGGGCTCATGCCCCTCTTACTTGGTTAACCTAATCCTCATCTAATGAGGATTGGGAGCCCCTAATGTGGTCAAGCCCTAATCCAATTAGGCTTAGCCCAAGGGTGAACCAATTAGGATCCAATCTAGGTAAGTCCTAATCCAATTAGAACTTAAATCAATTTTGACTCAATTGAACTCTTCAATCCTAATCCAATTAGGAGTCTTATTGATTCATTAGATTAATAATTAATTGTGACTTAAGAAATCCTAATCCAAATTAGGACATATTTAATTTTAGTCCTAATCCAATTAGGACTCTTATTTGAATTCAAAGTCCTAATCCAATTAGGTCTTCTAGGAATCCTATTCCAAGTAGGAATCCAATTTTAATTCAAAACTCCTAATCTAATTAGGATTGTAGGAATCCTATTTCAAGTAGGAATCCCAGTCCTACTCCAACTAGGATTCCCAGTCCTAATCCAATTAGGACTCTAGGAATCCTACTCGAAGTAGGACTCTTGTTTCAAGTCCAATTAATCAATTCCCTTTGTTCCTTCTTCAACTGAATATCAATCGAATTGATTACTTGTGATTCCTAATCACGATTCAACCATCAGATCGGTCAATACTTCCAGTGTGTGTGACCCCATAGGTTCTACTCTGACTGGTAGTGAGATATATTATGATCTCTATCACAATATCATTGAAAACTCCTTTCAATGGATTGGAACGATTCCAACTCTACTCATTAGGGTTTATCGATCATCGAGATAATCCCTGTGAGTCCCACCATCCACCAGTGACACCTAGCAGCATGTAGTGGCTACCCAGTAGAATAGAATGATGAACCTCTAGGTGCAGTTATCATATGATACAGTCCTACTATCGTGGATCCCTACAGGACGGAGGTCATGGATAACTCGCCAAACTCCTTCGTCTGTCATATGTCAAGATTTATTCGACTCGAGTTCGTTAGTGGAAAACTCTTTCTCCACTTTATATTACTGCCCTGGCCAAGGTCTTGAACTCAGTCTAACAAATCACATAGGATCACTCCTCTTCTATCAAGGTCGATAGATTCCATGTAAGTGCATACCCTACTCCTACAGTGAACTTAATGCAGCCAATCTACACTACAAGGACCCATATGACTAGAGACCATGTATACGTATAGTCAAACTACAATAACCTCACTGTGGGTAGCTGAAGCACCGCAGGTCAAAGGACCAGTCATACTACTGCAACATCAAGCAAGTCACTGACGAGTGGATAGACATCCAAGTGACTTCTTGTCTTGGTCACGCTCAGTACCCTTGTTCTGTAACAAGCACCTGCACTATCACTTCAGTGTCCCTATACCGTGGACTCAAGTCTCGTCCATCCAGAAGGAAAGTAATCTGTGCACTGATCGGATCAATCACCGTCCTCGTGATGATCCATTGATCAGGAGCATTTAGAAATTAATCACCAATGATACATGGCTCAAATTCTCAACTCTTGAGAATATGCATCATCATCTTATTAATTTCTTGGACGATTCATAGACACATAAACAATATGAATGAAAAGATGCCTTTTATTTATTCAATAATAAATAGTCAAGTACAAAATTATGTCCCTAGAATTAACAATGTGTCAGCCAGATTGGCTTCTAGGGCATAGATCTAACAACTGCACCTATCATACGGCCCCCTAATTGGACCCTTCCGTTTGAATTAATGTGTGACGCATCCGACTATGCAATTAGGGCAGTTTTAGGGCAACGGCTAGATAAAGTACCTCATGTCATCTATTACGCTAGTAAAGCACTCTTAGATGCACAATTGAACTACACCACCACTGAGAAAGAGTTACTAGCTGTAGTATTTGCCCTAGACAAGTTTCGATCTTATCTTTTAGGATCCAAGGTTACCGTATTCACTGATCATGCTGCCCTTCGACACCTTCTTGCAAAGAAGGACACCAAACCCCGTCTGATTCGATGGATTCTTTTACTACAAGAATTTGACCTAGAAATTCGGGACAAGAAAGGAACTGCAAATGTCGTAGCAGACCACTTATCTAGAATTCTTCTTGAGCCCTCTAAGAATACCTCACCTTTACATGATGCTTTCCCAGATGAACAATTATTTGGGGTACAAGGAATGAAAACGCCATGGTTTGCAAACATAGTAAATAACCTGGCCATAGGACGAATTCCTGATGATTGGTCAACTCAAGACAAGAACCGATTCTTTTCACAAGTGAAATTCTATTATTGGGATGATCCCGATCTATTCAAGTATTGTCCCGATCAAGTAATCCGTCGATGTGTCCCCGAATGCGAATTTCAAAGTATTCTTTCATTCTGCCATTCACAAGCTTGTGGGGGACATTTTGGGGGTAGAAAAACTGCAACAAAAGTTTTACAGAGTGGATTTTATTGGCCCACACTTTTCAAAGATGCCCATAACTTTTTCCAAACTTGTGAATGGTGCCAACGGATGGATACCATCTCCCGTAGAGATATGATGCCTCTCAATCCTATTTTAATTGTAGAAATTTTTGATGTATGGGGTATTGACTTTATAGGCCCTTTCCCACCATCTTTTGGTTTCGAATACATTCTAGTAGGGGTTGATTATGTCTCAAAATGGGTAGAAGCTGTCGCCACTAAAACTAATAACCACAAAGTTGTGGTTAAATTTTTACATGAAAATATCTTTCGTCGTTTTGGCACACCCAGAGCCATCATCAGTGATGGGGGATCTCATTTTTGCAACCGGTCATTCGAGGCTTTGGTTCGCAAATATAACATCACCCATAAAGTTGCTACCCCATACCATCCCCAAACGAGTGGACAAGTCGAGGTGTCCAATAGGGAGTTAAAACACATCTTAGAGAAAACGGTACGTCCCGATAGAAAAGATTGGTCTCAAAGGATAAATGATGCTCTCTGGGCATACCGTACTGCCTACAAAACTCCTATTGGCATGTCCCCCTACCGATTAGTTTTTGGAAAAGCTTGCCACTTATCGGTAGAACTTGAACATAGAGCTTTCTGGGCTATCAAAAAGTTTAACTTAGACATGGCAGTAGCTGGTCCTCACCGAAACCTCCAACTAAGTGAACTTGAAGAATTGCGCAATGAGGCTTATGAAAATGCTAAAATTTATAAAGCAAGGACTAAGGCTTTTCATGATAAAAATATTAACCGTAAGTCCTTCGAACCTGGTCAAAAGGTTTGGCTGTTCAATTCCAAGTTGCGACTCTTCCCGGGTAAACTTCGTTCCAGGTGGGATGGACCATTCGTAGTGAAAAAAGTTTCTCCTTATGGTGCAGTAGAAATCCAACACTTCAATGGTGGACATATTTTAAAAGTCAATGGTCAAAGGTTAAAACCTTATGTGGACTGTATTACCAATGGGCAATTGATCGAATCCCTTAATTTGACGAACCCTGTTTATCAAAATAATTAAGGATGCACTGTGTCTAGCTGAAGACAATAAACTTAGCGCTTGTTGGGAGGCAACCCAATTCTCTTAAATTTTTTTTAACATTGAGGACAATGTTAGGTTTAGGTTTGGGTGTTTTATCTTGATTTTCATCAAAAAAAAAAAGTGTGTTCATTTTCATAAAATAATAATAATAATAAAAAAATTTAAATAAAAAAAAAGTTTTTGTTTTTAAAAACCTAATTTCTATACATGAATGTGAGAATGATAAATACACAAGGTATATAAAATCTAAAAAGCCCAATGACTAGTCGGAAGTAATATAAATTTAAGTTCTTTTTATTAAGTCTCTCTTAAGGAGTTGTAAGCTAATTAATATTTGGAATTTCACTACACACTGGCCGACCCTTCTAAGGTCTAGGCTCGACAATATGTTGATAGTATAGTAGCAACCTTGGACCCTGATGAATCATACTTATCTAATCCAAAAAAAAGAAAAAGAAAATCATCAATAAAAATGGATTTAGTCAGGAACATCGAAAAGGGCTACCTATTGTCAAAGGTCAAGTGGGCTTGTGATGAGGACTCTGAGCATAAATCCGTAGGGGAGTTTTGATGCCCGACACCTTATGCCAACTGGTGTGAGAGTTGTCGACTGACTGCTCGTTACACGGAGAAATCACCACAAGAGTAAAAGTGCACAATTTATATATCTTTTATTAAAATAAAAAAAAAACTTTGCATTGACCTTGAAAAAGACAATAGTGTGAAAGCAGTCGTTGTAAAAATTCGAATAAACTGGAATATTACAGATAAAGCCCGTGAGGTACTAAAGTAAACATCCACAACTCTCGAAATTCTACAGATAAGATGATTTTGAATCAGTGAGCAGGTCCTTTCGACCAATCCTTGGAAACTACTAGTATTAGCAATATTTTGGAGATCCAAACCCTTAGCTTATGTACGGTCCAGATTTCACTGAGCACTCCAGTATAAATAAGTCTTACAACTTCCTAATGGAAACTTAATGACCTCAACTTGAATTGCATTTTGACCTAGGATTTGGGCTGACTTAGTAAATAAAACCGTGTGTGTTTTGAAATTCTTATCATTTATGTATCTTAAATTAGATTTTAATTTCCTTACTAGTATGCATTTGGAATTTGATTTTCACTTCATAGATCAATTTATCAAAAAAAAAGAAAAAAGAAAAGAAATTAATAATAACAATAATAATAAATGATTTATTGAAGTTTGTGGGTATCTTTACTGAAAATCCTCACGAGACTACAACTCGTCCACTAGGGTAACCTAGGGGTTTAAAGCCTTGTTACATATGGTAAATATAACCGCGATGCCTGTGAAAGTGAGTTAAAATTCTTCTTTTCTAGTTTTATTTTGCTCGAGGACTAGCAAAACATAGGTAATAAAATATGAATACTGATAAGTGCTTAATAATCTATAATTTAGTTATCTTTCCATAGCACTTATCAATGCTTTTAAACTGATAAATACATATTTTACCATAAAATTAAATAAACATTGAAATGAATTTAAAATATGGTAAGAGGTAAATAATTCTTTTCTCAAAACAGACTCTAAACTTGTCTCTCTCCTGGTTGTAATCTTTCATAAAAACATATAAGGAGGAGATTGTGTTGACCCGATTTGGTGACCTGATGGAGTTGTAATCAAGCTAAGGTTATAATTAAATAGGTTTTGGTCCTGATTCGATCGAAAGTTATAATTAATTTTGTATGGGGCAGAGGTTTGATTAACCCTTTTTATTAGGTCACGGTCCTGTTTTTAGTCTTGTCTGGTCGAGTTCGATCTGAAGCAGCTTAGCAAGAATTAAATTTAAATGACAATGGGCTCAAGGACAAGTCAACCATCATGACCCACCTCAAACCCAAAGTTAATTCCCAACCAATTCCTTACCTGCCTTCATATAAAATTTATAAATTTAAAACAACAAAAAAAGGGAAATAATGAATATAATAAAATAAATAAAAATAATTCTAGGGAGAATCACTTATTCACTGTTCATATGAACAGTGTCCCGTAAAACACTGTTCATATGAACAGTGAGAAATAATATAATAATAAAAAAAAGAATTTATGAAAACTGTTTCACTGTTTATCTTCTTCCTCCCGTTCTCTATCCTTCCCGTGATCCCGCCTCACAGAGCGCCCCCCTGCCCGTTCCAGCCACGAGTCCCACGCGGTGCAGCCAGATCCAGATCCTCCGCCTCCTCTTCCGCCCGTGACGCCTCCGGCATCTCCCCGTCGATCCCGCGGCCAGCCCTCTTCCCAGCAGCCGAGATCTAGCTCTTCTGCATCAGCCCGTTCCAGCCGTATCCAACGAGCACACTGTTAGATGTATGCCCTAGAAGCCAATTTGGCTGACACATTGTTGATTCTAGGGACATAATTTTGTACTTGACTGTTTATTATTGAATAAATAAAAGGCATCTTTTCATTCATATTATTTATGTGTCTATGAATCGTCCAAGGAATTAATAAGATGATGATACATATTCTCAAGAGTTGAGAATTTGAGCCATGTATCATTGGTGATTAATTTCTAAATGCTCCCGATCAATGGATCATCACGAGGACAGTGATCGATCCGGTCAGTGCACAGATCACTTTCCTTCTGGATGGACGAGACTTGAGTCCACAGTGTAGGGACACTGAAGTGATAGTGCAGGTGCTTGTTAGAGAACAAGGGTACTGAGCGTGACCAAGACAAGAAGTCACTTGGATGTCTATCCACTCGTCAGTGACTTGCTTGATGTTGCAGTAGTGTGACTGGTCCTTTGACCTGCGGTGCTTCGGCTACTCACAGTGAGGTTATTGTAGTTTGACTACACACATACATGGTCTCTAGCCATATGGGTCCATGCAGTGTAGATTGGCTGCAGTAAGTTCACTGTAGGAGTAGGGTATGCACCTATAAGGAATCTATCGACCTTGATAGAAGAGAAGTGATCCTATGTGATTTGTTAGACTGAGTTCTAAGACCTTGGCCAGGGCAGTAATATAAAGTGGAAAAAGAGTTTTCCACTATCGAACTCAAGTCGAATAAATCTTGACATATGACAGACGATAGGGTTTGACGAGTTGTCCATGACCTCCATCCTGTAGGGATCCACGACAGTAGGACTGTATCACACGTTAACTGCACCTAGAGGTTCATCATTCCATTCTGCTGGGTAGCCACTACATGCTGCTAGGTGTCACTGGTGGATGGTGGGACTCACAGGGATTATCTCGATGATCGATAAACCCTAATGAGTAGAGTTGGAATCGTTCCAACCCATTGAAAGGAGTTTTCAATGATATAGTGATAGAGATCACAATATATCTCACTACCAGTCAGAGTAGAACCTATGGGGTCACACACACTAGAAGTATTGACCGATCCGATGGTTGAAAAGTGATTATGAATCACAAGTAATCAATTTGATTGATAAGAAGTTGAAGAAGGAACAAAGGAAATTAATTAATTGGACTTAAAACAAGAGTCCTACTTCGGATAGGATTCCTAGAGTCCTAATTGGATTAGTACTGGGAATCCTAGTTGGAGTAGGACTGGGATTCCTACTTGGAATAGGATTCCCAAAATCCTAATGAGATTAGGAGTTTTTAATTAAAATTGGATTCCTACTTGGAGTAGGATTCCCAGAGTCCTAATCGGATTAGGACTCCGAATTTAAATTAGAGTCCTAATTGGATTAGGACTAGAATTAAACAAATCCTAATTGGATTAGGATTCCTTAAGTCTAAATTAATTATTAATCTAATGAATCAACATGACTCCTAATTGGATTAGGATTGAAGAGTTCAATTGAGTCATGGTTCATTCAAGTCCTAATTGGATTAGGACTAGCATAGATTGAACCCAATTTGGCTAATCCTAATTAGATTAGGACTAAACCATGAAAAGGGCACCTAATCCTCTTTGGAAGAGGATTAGGTTAACCAAGTAAGAGGGGCATCAGCCCCTCTCCAATTGGTTAGGGCGACAAGAAGAGAGAAGGGGCCGGCGCTCCAAAGAAAGAAAGTAGTCAAGGGCTCCTAACTTGTAGGAGCCCTTGATGCTTATAAAAGGGGACCTAGGGCCGGCGCCCTAGTGAGTGCTCTCTTCCTCCTCTTGCTGCCGCCACCAGCCCCTCTCCTCCCTTGGTTCAGCCGCAAGCAAGGGAAGAAGCTCTCCAAGTGTTGGCGGCCTCCTCCCCTTCCCTTCCTTCATCCAACGCAAGGAAGAAAAGAAGGCTGCGTGGGGATTCTTCTTCTTCCTCTTCTTCATCCTTCTTCTTCCTCCTCTCAAGCACAATCAAGGGTTGATTGAAAGAGAGGAGATCAGCCATCAAAAGAAGTCTTTGCAAGGGAGCTAGCACCCCGGGAAGACAAGAAAGATTTGATCGGTCCTCTACTTCGTGTGGATACTCGTAGAGGCCGGACGTTTGAACGGCTTCAAGCGAACCCTCTTCCAAAAACCACGAATTCAGATTTGCGGTAATCATCTACCCGCGCAAGGTGAAGATCTGATCTTCCTAATGGTTTTAAAAGTTTTAATTCTTACCTAATTACGAAAGGTCTCGAAACAACGTTCATGTGATGAACGTTGATCCCGCACATGCCCCCTTTCCGCTGCCATCTGATTTTTGTTTTGAAATATCAGCGGCATGGGCGGGTTCCCAACACACACCAGCGAGCAGCTCCTCCGTCTTCTCCGAGATCCGGCCGTCCGCGTTCCTCCCATCCATTCCCAGCTCCAATCCCTGTGATTCAGCCTTCACCGCGATCCCAGCCGACTGCATTCAACGAGCCGGTAACCCAGCTCCTTCCGGATCGGCACCCGCTTCGAGCTCCATCTTCGCCCGAGATCATTCCCAGCATCACGCCCTCCTCTTCTCTCGGGATCCATCGCTGGTCTTCGGCGAGCTATAAGAGGAAGACGAAGAAGAGAAAGGGGGAGGAGGCCACGGTTTGAAAAACAGAGGAGGAGCCTCTGTTCGGAAGAGAAAGAAATAAAAAAAAGAGAGAAAGGAGGGGGGGGAAGAGAATAGTTTTGATATTTTGGGAATAATGGGAGTTGATCAATTTCATTTGAAGATGGGAGGTCGTCCGGAAGCCATGCTCGGCTAAACGTCTAGTCTAGGGCTGGATGAAGCCCTAGCAATGTTACAGGGCATTGTAGTTCTTATTTTCTTTATTATTTTGGAGCTTGTTTAAATTCTTATTATCAATGAAAAATCCTTTTATGATGTTTAAACTTTGAGCATGCTATTTATTATTCATGTTTGCTAAAGTAGTCTAAGATGATCCATGCCTAGGAAGATGAGGTGTACTGCACCCTAGGTTAGCATAATTAGGTAGACACTTCTTGCTATACTGAAGATGGATTTTCTTAAAACTCTTTATGCTTTTATTTCAAAAAGGCTTGTAGCCAAATTGCATGCCTCTCCAAAAAATAAAAATTAAGAACACAATCCCTAATGCCATGCTACGCGGTGGATTCCAAACCCTAGATCCATCTACTTTGATAAATTTTAATTCGTACTCATAGATTAATTTAGTTAAATCCAGTTAAAAAATTCTTCTTCGTGATTTATTTTTAAAAAAAAAATAACTTGTTTCCAATCCCTGTGGACCGACACCCGTAATCACTATCTTACAGGATACGTGCTATTGCGTGGTTTATTTTTGAACTTGAAAGAACCGATCAAATACCCACCTTTAGCATTTGTGCTCATTAGCCCACATACATCAGAATGTACAAGGTTCAATAAGTCACTGGCTCGTTTACCTTTTCCGGTAAAAGGTGATTTGGTCATCTTACCAAGAAGACATGACTTGTAGGTTGTCAATGATTCACAATCATTAACATTGAGGATTCCCTCTTTACTTAACATATTCATCCTGTTCTTGTTAATATGTCCTAGCCTATGATGCCAAAGGTAGACATCTATGACATTATCTATTCTAGGGCACTTACTTGACTTGTACATTACATTAACAAGCTGTTACAATATATAAATTCCATTGCTCAAATGTCCAAGCATTACAGTAACACCATTCATAATGATATCACAATAATTTCCTTTTATTGAAATCTCATAACTTTTCATGGCCAAAAGGCCTACAAAAATTATGTTCAATAGGAAATAAGGACAAAAATGACAATCATCTAAGATAATTTCTTGAGAATTGAATACAAGTTTCAGACTTCCTAAAGCTAGAACTGGAACTGATCTTCCATCTCCAACGTTCAGAAATCTTTCGCTTTCTCCAAATTTCTTATTGACCTGAAGTCCCTGCAATGAATTGCAAATATTAAATAGGCTTCCAGTATCTAATACCCAGGTTGAATTATCACATATTGAGAAATTACAAGGTGTTATCATATAAGTACCTTGATCAGCAACTAATTGCATCTTTCTCTTTTGCCTGTTTGGGTCAAGGGAGGCAATATACTGAGGACAGTTCCTCTTCCAATGTCCCTGCTTCTTACAGTAGAAGCACTTTGCCTTACTTTGACCAGCCTTTATCTTCTTTATCTAACTCAGCTCAGCATGATGCACCTTTTTCTTTTGAGTTTTATTTTTCTTCTTCCCTTTCTTAAAGGGACGACGACCCCTGGATGAACCTCCCACTAAATTCACCGACCCTTTTAGGAGTTGGTGATCCTTCTCAAAAGTTTGTAGTAAACCTAATAATTGGTGATAATTTACTACCGATTTTGTCATACGAAAGTTGGTGAGAAATTGGCGGTACGAACCAGAAAGAAAGTTCAGTATAGCATCTTTTCCCAATTGATCATGAAGGGAAAAATCGAGAGTGCTCAGGCGCTCGATCAACTCAATCATGTACAATACATGTTCGGTCACCGATGCCCCATCCTTCATTCGTGTGCTGAAAATAGCACGACTAGTCTTGTGCCTTTCAACGTCGTCGGGAGTGCCAAAAGATTCGTTCAACACTTGAACGATCTCTTCAGGCTGGGCATTCTCAAACCTACGACTGAACTCATCATTCATTGCAGCGAGCATAATGCAACGGACAGTGATACGGTCACTAAGACACTTTTGATAAATGTCTCTGACTGTACTCCATGCATTAGCAGCGGGCTGCTTAAGTGTCGGATCCGTTATCACATAAATGATCCGTTCACGCTCTAGCACGATCTTAAGTTTTCTAAGCCAGTTGTTGAAATTTGGTCTAGTCAACTTGTCATTATCCAATATTGAACGAAGTGACAAACTAGTGGCCATTTCTGCATAAAAAGAAAATTGGCTATCAGTATATGAATTGACAAAAACTCTAAAAACTTGGACTTTAGTCTAAAGGTTCTCCCACTATTTTATACAAATTTGTAGCCTCTACCTCAAATTTGAAGAATTACACTTAACTCTTTAGTGAGCACTAGAACCCAATAGATCGCATATGGGCCCGAGTATGGCTCGGCCAACCCATATGCACCTATTGGTAAATTTGAACCAATTATTTCACCAAATAATTTCTAGTGATTATTTTGCCCCAGTCTCTTCGGCAGGCGTGTGGCGCCTCCACCAAAAATTCTGGTTAGGTCCAACCATTAAATGATAGGGTTCCATGTAATCTACTAATAAATGACCAAGCCTGAGTGTGGCTTGGCCCACCTGATCATCTATTGAAGGTACACTCGACTCATATATTGAATGACAATTCTAATGGTCAAATAATCACCGGGCATGTGGCTCCTCCAATGATTATCTAGCCATTGGACCCATTATCATCCAACTTAATGAGAGGCTATGACCTAGTTATCTCTATAACTATTTCATTTTAGGGACCTAATCATTTTAGAGAATTTGATTTAATTGAGAATAGATGAGAAGAATCGGTTAATCTAGATCCTCCCAATGATTTCATCAAGTCAGATTAATAAGAACTAGATTCAATTCGATTAAGGAGGCACCTAAATCAGTCACTGATTTCCTTAAAGGCATGGGTCAACTCGAATCATTAAGTGATCCAATCAAAATGTGATTGACCATGTCAGCCAGGTAAGTAAGATCGGTGGAAGGAATATGCCATTAACTCGACAAAAACGAATCAGTGCAAGTAGCTCCCAATTAAAAACCACTGATCATATCTACCAAACTTACCTTAAACACTGATTGGTTAATCAATTTCGATTTGATTACTCAAATGACTAGGGCTCAACCTCTGAGCCTCAATCAAGTTCCATTTTGTCTAATCAAAAATATGGAATTTGATCAACTACAACTATTGTATTTGACCTAGAGTTTTCTTGACCTAATCTAGTTACTACTTAATTAGATTTGATCAATTAACTCTAATTAGACCGTGTTTGACTCTAACCTTAGGTCTAACCCAATCTTAAAAACTTGATACAAGCTAACCCAAATACCCAAAGACTTATGCAATTGTCATTTAATTGAGTTACAATTCTAGATTTAGGTTTTTCATATCACTTAATTCTTAATTAAGTGTAAGCTTATAAAAGTTTAGATCATTGCATAATCCTTTTAATTACATCTTAATTATAAACTTTCAGTTCTTAAAATATTTTTCAGATATGAATTTGATAATTAATCATGTGTAATTCACCTTTTAATTCATGTTTAAATCATTACGATTTATGTTCATACATCAATATATAAACTGTCATGAATTAATTCAAACATCATGCAACTTTTGCATTTGTTTTCAGATCTGATAATTCTTTTAAAATCAGTGATTAAATGAATCATATATTTTATTTAGATCTAATCTAAATAATTTTATGATTTCAGATTTATTCATGTTATATATGTTAACATAAACATTGCATCACTTGCATTCAAATTTTAGATCTAGTTAATCATGCATAATCAGCAATTAAATCAATATAAAAATACTTTAGATCCAATCTAAACATGTTCATGATTTCATATTTAATTGCAATGATTAAAACATAAAAGATTAAACAAAGAACCTGGCTTTGATACCACTGAAAGTGATCCTATGATGCTAGTAGTGATAGCATGCTGAAATTTAAAACTTTTCAAAATCAATGGTTGTACCTATTCGGGTTGCCTACGTATCCCTTCACAAGGGGGATCAAGCCATACGTAGTTCTTTTAATTTTAAAATTTACAGCGGAAAAATTGAATTAAACATTTTAATTCTAGCATGCACAAGAAATTAAATTTCAAAGTACCACTACAAGTATTCATGATCAATATGCCGGGATCGTTTAAATGATTATGCTAAAATCATTGCACGATTAATTTCAGATCTAAAATGAGATTATTAATTAAGTTCCAAACTCAATTAGTCTAACACCCAACTAATCTTCGAATGGCCATTGAATAGGCTCTGAAGATTACTCTATGAAGAGCCCCAAAAGAGGTTTAACCCTCGGGGATTGGAACCTATAAGAGATACAACTTTGGATCTAGATTCATACCTTTATGAAATCTGAAAGTAATGGATCCGATGCTCGAGCTTCATAGCCACACACTCGTCTGGTCTTTATGAGTAATCCACGAAGTTCCTGGAGTGATCCAATCCTGCGGAAGTGCTAGCTTGCGCAGGATCTTTCTTTGCTGAATTTTGATCTTCCCGACGCTATCAACTTTTGATTCGCCTTCTTGAAAGAACTTGGAGGAAAGATTACTAGGGACTGAAGAGGACTTAGATCTGATCTAAAGGCTCTTATCAGGGATCCCTAACAGCTATGGGAAGATGAACTTAGAAGATGATCTAATAGCGAGAGGGAAGAGGGAAGGCTGATTTTTTTCTTTTCATGCACTAGGCCTTTTTTTCTTTCCTTTTTTTTTCTTCTTCTTGCATTCGACCACCAGCTGATTGCCCCCCTTCTTATTCTTGCCCCACACCCCAACTCCTCTCCTCTTCACACGCCAACTATCCATATTTTTGGAAGGATTTTGTGGAGTTTTGAATTCAAAGTTCAAAATTCAAGTTCATGCGCCATCACATGATGAAGCTTGATCTAATCTAAAGAAAATTCATCATGTCGCCACTTTCCTCTTTCAATTTTGAATTCCCATGCCCACAATCTGATGGTTAGAGGATCTTGTGGAGGTGGGTGGAGTTTGAATTCAAAATTCAAACTCAAATGCAAATGGGAGAGAGAAATGCATACATGTGTCATGGCGCCATGAAGATGTGATGCATGATATCATTTATTCCATGATCTCTTCATGTCGCCCCATCAAATGGATGGTCCCTGATGTTGCCATGTGTCACATGGTGCCAATAAACAATTTAAATAAGTTTTTAATTATATTAAAATTTAATTCATGGCGCCATGATTGAACATGTGACATGTGGACTTTGAAATCCGAACAGTTCAGATCAAACCTATTTAATTTGATTAAATCCTAACAATTAGTGAAGTCTAATTAGTTTGGGTTGAACCTAATCCAATTAGGTCAAATCCTAATTAAGCACAAATTGAATCTAATTCAATTTGGTCAACTTAAGTCCTCTTAATTTAGATTTAATCCAATCACGTCAAAAACCCTGATTGAGCCCAGAATTGAATCCAATTCAACTTGGCTTATTCTTAGTCCAATTACTCAATAAAATTGAGTTTATTAGTAATCTAATAACTAATTAATTTCTAATAATTATTTTAATTATTTTATAGGATAATTTGCCAATCGAATTGATCAAATTATCTTTGAATGATTCTCAACCATCCATCAGCTATCTTGATCCATCAGGAAACTTCTATGCATGTAACCTCATAGGTTCGAACCTAAGCCGGTAGTACGTGATAGTCAGTTTTAAGACCACGCAATAGCATGTATCTGGTAGGATAGTGATTACGGGTGTTGGTCCACAGGGATTGGAGACAAGTTATTTTTCTTAACTAAATAATTACTTCAAAGGGCATAAGCTAGAGTAAATGATAAAAACTAAGAATTAATATGGATGCAATAGTATGAATTATCTATGGAGAGAGGTGTTTAGGGCTAGAATCCACCGATAGATTTATATCCGTGATGCTTTCAATGATTGAGTTGTATTTAAGACTTGATTGCTTCCGACTACAAGCCAAAGCAATCATAAAAAAAAAATTATAACTAATTCCCAGCATGAATCATCTAAGTCTAGCACAAACCATCTACTTTAACAATAAGCATGACCTGTCTAACCTAGCATGATGCATCTGATCATTAAATCATTAAACATGAAATCAATATCACATGAATATCTCCTCCAAACCACAAGTATTGGATTCGATGAAATAGATCGATCTATATAAAATATTTGCTGCAAGATAAACGATTCACATAAATTGAATAAATCATAAGATCAATTGATAAATTCTTCATCATGCAATACAAACTCAAGTCAATAAAAATGAAACGAATATTCCTCTATGGCTTCATCAAACCCCTAAATCGAGGTTTAGCCGCTCATGGTGCTCGTCATCTCCATTGGTTTGCTAAAATGCTCCCCGCCAAGATGGTAGCTCTCCATGCCCAAGATCTCCTCTGAAAACTCCTCTGCCATCTCCAAGTCTTCCGCTCCCTGGTGTCCGCTTCCTCTCCCAAAATCCCCCCCTGTTATGAAGAACTCTCCTCCTTTTATATCCTTCCTGACCCCCGTTATCACGTGGAGGATCTAATTTTTGAGTGAGGATATGCAGGCGACGGATCGGCCTTCTGTTCCGTGGACACGGGCGAGACGTGGAGAGAGTCATCACCGATGGCTGGATTCTCCGGAACGGAGTGATCTGGACGATTTTGAATTGGATCCGTGGATGAGTAGCTGGATTGGAAGAACCCGACGCTGCTTCAATGCAGAGGACGACGTGGGCGTTGAGAGGATTCTGTGCTGGCTCTCATCTGGACACGCGGAGCAGGGGAGCTTCAATTTGGGCTCGGGATTTGGATGGATCATGGAAGACCGCTGGGACTCTGTTCCGAAGCAAAGAAATCCGGAAGAAAGGATCACGGATGTGGTTAAATGCTGGGCGGAATCCATGGACGATGGAGTCAATCCGAATGGGAGGAAGGTTGCGGATGCTTGTAAGGCGCGGTGATTCCGTGGATAGGAGCGGAATGGCTAGGAGGAAATCTGGGAAGATGATGCTTGACTGGCGGACGCTGGGAAGATTGGTTGGTTTGCATCGCGAGAGGAGTCCGTGGGTCTCGGCTCTGTTCCGAAGCAAGCGAAGGCTGTGGACGTTGGCAAGATTTCAGAGGTTGAGTGCGAACGGGAGGAATCCGGAAGAAGATCTGGGAGGAGATCAAATCTGGAACAAGAAATCTGGGAAGACGATGGTGATCACATGCAGGGTGCTCACGAAATGCTCGGACGCGGTTGAATGCGAACGGGAGGAATCCGAAGGCGATCAAGGATTGGATACGGCTGGGGATGAGCTAGGAGATGAGCTCTGTTTTGAAGCAGGGGGAAACATGTGGATTTGAGCCATGAGCTGGGATGCTGGGATACGAACGAGAAGTGAGCTGGGAGTTATTCGTGGAAGGAGGGAACGAGAGGATCTGGGAGGAACGAGATGTGAGCTGGGAGTTATTCGTGGAAGGAGGGAACGAGAGGATCTGAGAGGATCAAGGCTAATCCAGACTTGATTCAGGATGTTTGAGGCGATGAAGATGATGCTGAAGAGTTTGGAAATTGGCTGGAAATGCTTTGTTTTGAAGCTAACACCGGGGAGCTTTGCACACATGGAGGGAAATAGTCTTGATGGGTGAACACGTAAAGAAAAGAAAGTCTTGAATGGCTGATTGCACATGAAGGCTGATCCATGATACGGGTTCAAATAGTACAACGTGGGAGATTTTGGGATAGAATGTTAGAACATGAACGAAAGGTCGAACTCGATTGGATGTGAAAGAAACAGGAAAGTTGGGATGAATGACTGAATCAAAAATCTGAGAGGATTTGATTTGCGGGGTGCATGCAATTTGGGTTCAGGGGTCATTCCAAATGAGTTTGACACGACCTGCATACATTAGACTCGACCAATAAAATCAATCAAACTCGAATTATTCTTAATGATGCAATGATGAAGGAAACACATTTTCCTATATTTAAATCCAAAGTATGTGCATAAAAATAATAATAAGTGCTATGTAAAATAGATTACTTTATACATTATTTAGCACTTATCACATCCCCAAACCTACATTTTGCTAGTCCTCGAGCAAAATAAAATAGAAAAAAGAAATTAACTTACTTTCGCAGAAATTGTGATTACATTTACCGTATGCAATAAAGCTTTAAATCCCTAGGTGGCCCTAGTAGACGAGTTTTGTCTCGTGAGGGTTTCCAGTGAAGATACCCACAAACTTCAATCTTAAAATAAGTATTTTAATTATTATTAAAATCTAATTTAAGATACATAAATGATAAGAATTTCAAAGCACACACGGTTTTATTTACTAAGTCAGCCCAAATTAAGTTGAAGTCATTAAGTTTCCGTTTAGGGAGTTGTAAGACTTATTTATACTGGAGTGCTCGGTGAAATCTGGACCGTACATAAGCTAAGGGTTCGGATCTCCACAATATTGCTAAGACTAGTAGTTTCTAAGGATTGGTCGAAAGGACCTACTCACTGATTCAAAATCATCTTATTTGCAGGATTTCGAGAGTTGTGGATGTTTACTTTAGTACCTCACGGGCTTTATCTGTAATATTTCAGTTTACTCGAATTTTTACAACGACGGCTTTCACACTATTGTCTTTTTCAAGGTCAATACAGATTTTTTTTTCATAAAAGATGTATAAATTGTGCACTTTTACTCTTGTGGTGATTTCTCCGTGTAACGAGCAATCAGTCGACAACTCTCACACCAGTTGCACCAGTTGGCATAAGGTGTCGGGCATCAAGACTCCCCTACGGACTTACGCTCGGAGTCCTCATCATAAGTCCACTTGACCTTTGACAATAGGTAGCCCTTTTCGATATTCCTGACTAAATCCATTTTTATTGATGAATTTTTTTTTTTGAATTAGATAAGTATGATTCATCAGGGTCCAAAGTTGCTACCATACTATCAACATAATGTCGAGCCTAGACCTTGGAAGGATCGGCTAGTGTGTAGTGAAATTCCAAAGTATTAATTAGCTTACAACTCACTAAGAGAGACTTAATAAAAAGAACTTAAATTTGTATTACTTCCGACTAGTCATTGAACTTTTAGATTTTATATACCTTGTGTGTTTATCATTCTCAATTTTTTTTAATTTTTATTTATTTATTATTTATTTTTATTTTTTTTTAAATATCATAAAGATAGAGATGAAAACTCCCAAATCTAAACGTGAGAACGAATGCAAGAGATGCAAAAAATGTAAACAGAACGCTTAAAAATATCCCCAAACCTAAACCTAACATTGTCCTCAATGTTAAAGAAATCTAAGAGAATTGGGTTGCCTCCCAACAAGCGCTAAGTTTATTGTCTTCAGCCAGACATAGTGCATCCTTAATTATTTTGGTAAACAGGGTTCGTCAAATTAAGGGATTCGATCAATTGCCCATCGGCAACATAGTCCACATAAGGTTTTAACCTTTGGACATTGACTTTGAAAACATGTCCACATTGAGGTGTTGGATCTCTACTGCACCATAAGGAGAAATCTTTTTCACTACGAATGGTCCATCCCACGTAAAGCGATGTTTACCTGGGAAGAGTCGCAACTTGGAATTGAATAGCCAAACCTTTTGACCAAGTTCGAAGGACTTACGGTTAATGGTTTTATCATGAAAGCCTTAGTCCTTGCTTTATAAATTTTAGCATTTTCATAGGCCTCATTGCGCAACTCTTCAAGTTCACTTAGTTGGAGTTTTCGGTTAGGACCAGCTGCTGCCATGTCTAAGTTAAACTTTTTGATAGCCTAGAAAGTGTTAGATGTATGCCCTAGAAGCCAATCTGGCTGACACATTGTTAATTCTAGGGACATAATTTTGTACTTGACTATTTATTATTGAATAAATAAAAGGCATCTTTTCATTCATATTATTTATGTGTCTATGAATCGTCCAAGAAATTAATAAGATGATGATGCATATTCTCAAGAGTTGAGAATTTGAGCCATGTATCATTGGTGATTAATTTCTAAATGCTCCTGATCAATGGATCATCACGAGGACGGTGATCGATCCGATCAGTGCACAGATCACTTTCCTTCTGGATGGACGAGACTTGAGTCCACAGTGTAGGGACACTGAAGTGATAGTGCAGGTGCTTGTTAGAGAACAAGGGTACTGAGCGTGACCAAGACAAGAAGTTACTTGGACGTCTATCCACTCGTCAGTGACTTACTTGATGTTGCAGTAGTATGACTAGTCCTTTGACCTGCGGTGCTTCGGCTACTCACAGTGAGGTTATTGTAGTTTGACTATACGTATACATGGTCTCTAGTCATATGGGTCCTTGTAGTGTAGATTGGCTGCAGTAAGTTCACTGTAGGAGTAGGGTATGCACTTACATGGAATCTATCGACCTTGATAGAAGAGGAGTGATCCTATGTGATTTGTTAGACTGAGTTCTAAGACCTTGGCCAGGGCAGTAATATAAAGTGGAGAAAGAGTTTTCCACTATCGAACTCGAGTCAAATAAATCTTGACATATGACAGACGAAGGGGTTTGACGAGTTATCCATGACCTCCGTCCTGTAGGGATCCACGATAGAAGGACTGTATCACATGATAACTGCACCTAGAGGTTCATCATTCTATTCTGCTGGGTAGCCACTACATGCTGCTAGGTGTCACTGGTGGATGGTGGGACTCATATGGATTATCTCGATGATCGATAAGCCCTAATGAGTAGAGTTGGAATCGTTCCGACCCATTGAAAGGAGTTTTCAATGATATTGTGATAGAGATCACAATATATCTCACTACCAGTCAGAGTAGAACCTATGGGGTCATACACACTAGAGGCATTGACCGATCCAATGGTTGAATCGTGATTAGGAATCACAAGTAATCAATTCGATTGATAATAAGCTGAAGAAGGAACAAAGAGAATTAATTAATTGGACTTAAAACAAGAGTCCTACTTGGAGTAGGATTCCTAGAGTCCTAATTGGATTAGGACTAGGAATCCTACTTGGACTGAGATTCCTACTTGGACTGGGATTCCTACTTGGACTGGAAATCATATTTGGAGTAGGACTGGGATTCCTACTTAGAGTAGGATTCCTACAATCCTAATTAGATTAGGAGTTTTGAATTAAATTTGGATTCCTACTTGGAGTAGGATTCCTAGAGTCCTAATCGGATTAGGACTTCGAATTCAAATTAGAGTCCTAATTGGATTAGGACTAGAATTAAACAAGTCCTAATTGGATTAGAATTTCTTAAGTCCTAATTAATTATTAATCTAATGAATCAACATGACTCCTAATTGGATTAGGATTGAAGAGTTCAATTGAGTCATGGTTCATTCAAGTTCTAATTGGATTAGGACTAGCATAGATTGAACCCAATTGATTCATGATTTGGACTAAACCAAATAGGAGCCCTAGATGCCTTTATAAGGCTTTGAAAGGAGGTGCCCTAATGATAAGTGAAGCCCTCCTCCTCTCCATCACGTGGCCACCCTCCTCTCCTCTCTTTTCAGCCACCAACAACAAAGGGAAGAAAAGGATCTTGGTGGCCTCCTTCTTCCTCCACCGTTTGGTTCCAACGCAAGGAAGAAAAAGAAGGCTGCAGGGCTTCATTCCTCTTCTTCTCTTCATCCTTCTTCTTCCTCCTCCCAAGCACAATCAAGGATTGATTGAAAGGGAGGATATCAGCCATCAAAGTTATCTCTGCAAGGGAGCTAGCACCCCGGGGAGATAGAAAGCTTGGATCATAGAGGCCGGGCACTTGAACGGCTTCAAGCAAACCTTCATCCTAAACCACGATCATCAGTTTGTGGTGATCATCTACCCGCACAAAGGTGAAGATCTGATCTTCTAATGCTATTTAAAAGTTTTTAATCCTTATCTATCTACGAACGGTTTTTGAACAATGTTCATGCGATGAACGGTTGATCCCGCGCATGCCTCTTCCGCTGCATCTGAATTTTTTTTAAAATTTCAGCGGCATGATCGGGGTATTTCTAACAGTGGTATCAGAGCTTAGGCTTCGTAGATTAAGGTAAGGATTAATTATTAATAGGCTTATTAGATCTGAAAATTGAAAGATTATGCATGCTGAAAATTTTCTGCATGCAGATTTTTCTAGGGTGCTGATTTTTGCATGCTGATTTTTATGTGATAAAAAGATGATTCTAATTGCATTGTTAATGGGATTACAAAGTTTAGAATCATGATTAGCATGATCAGCAACCTATGTCATAAGATAATCAATTAGTTTTCAGATCTGAAAATTATAATTGCTGCATGTGGTGATGATCATAGGATTCAAACCCTTTTGGTATCAAATGCAATGACCTGCGATGTGATCTGTAATGTCATGTAATTTTTCAGATGCTTGCATGCATCTTATTTGATGTTTTGAGAGGCCTGCGTACCTCCTAAAAGAAGATGTAATTTATTATTATTTTTATTTTACATCTGGTTCTATTTCTGTGATGTGATGTACGTCAACGATCAAGTTGAAGACAAGGCATGAGATGAACAGGTGATCTAAGCGGTTGATGGTGATTGGATCAAGAGTTGATCAAGGATCGAATCAAGGAGGCTTGGAACCAATTCAAGAGTTGAAGACCAGTTGATCGATTGACGTGCATGTGCTTGTAATACGACCTAACTAGAATCCATGATCATCACCTATTTAAAGTTTAAGCTTTATTTTGATACTGCGATTATAACTGCCTGTGATGTGCCGTTTGCATGTGATGTGAATGAGAGCGGGGTAGATAGGTTTACATGTGATGTAGCAAACCCAATTGAGACCTAAATTAAAACCTCCTCAATCAAGTCGAGAGTGAACCGACATGAGCGAGTCATATTAGATTAATTGATCTAATTGGTGTCTAGGAAAGCATGAAAGGTGGTTACTTAATTAGGACCTTACTCTCTGAGTAAGGGGAGCCTCCCACCTGCTTACCTGGCCAATTGTTCGATTACCTCTTATGAAGAGCTCAAGTTGCAAATACTAAGACCTGATTAACCAATATTAAGTCAATAGGTCTTCCACTGTAGTAGAGTTGCTAAGGCCTTTCTGATGTTGATTTGTCTCGGCTGGATACAGTGGTCAAGTTGCATCGGGGGGCTGGACCTCTCTATAGACATGAGATATTGTAGGATAAAGGTGGGGTTGGGCACCAATAACTGTTAGGTGAGGACCCAATGACGACTTTATTCCTACGGTTATACGGTGGGTCTGACTTAACTAAGAAATGGGACCAATAACTGTTAGGTGAGGTTTTCATGGCTTAGAGACCAAGTTACACTGCAACATGCTTGAAAAGCATTGTACAAGAGTTGTACATTCATCAATCTATGTGTCACCAATAACTGTTAGGTGAGGTGGCATGTAAATTGGTGGGACCGCAGTACCCACTAGAAACCCTAGTCGTGTGGGATTTCCGTTTTCCTACCAGAGGAGTGTGAGGAATTCGAGAAAATAGTGGGAGTTATATTTGTTCTAAAAGACCTTAGAACAGATTAGGATCAAGTACAAAAGTCTAACTAGAATCTTTACTCTCTGAGGATTATAAAGTCAGCTTCTAGACTCTTAACTCATATCCTATAGAACAACCGTTTGACCAAACCCAATTATAATGATTGGCTCAGCAAATTTCAAAAATAGTTTTGAATTGTGAGAAATTCGGATATATGCTAGACCATGGAATCCCCATGTTACCAATCCGTTCGATCATTGATCAGCACAAGACGCTTGTTAAGTGGACGAACAATGACAATAAAGTTAGGTGCTGCACAATGGCATCCATGTCCAATGCATTACAATGCCAGCATGAGAACATGAAGACTGCCAGGGACATATTAAATCACCTGCAAGAGTTGTATGGTGATCAGAGTCACGCAGCTCGGTTTGAAGTGTCTAAGAGGATCTTCAAAGCCAAGATGCACGATGGGCAGTCTATCCACGATCATGGTTTGACCATGATAAAGGACTTGAAGATGCTTGAGAAGCTCGGCATGACCATGCACAAGGAATTGCAAACGGATTTGATCCCACAATCCCTTCTAGCTTCATATGAACAGTTTATAGTAAATTACCATATGAACAAGACTGTATGCACCAAAATAGAATTGTTAAATAAATTGGTAACTAAATTAGGGACCTTGAAGACGTTCAAGGGGCATCGTTTTCGCTGTCAAGTTGGTTTCTACTTTCAAGAGAGAGTCTATTTGGAAGAAGAAGAAGCCTGCGAAGAAGCAGAAGACTAAGAAAACACCAAGTAAGGAAGTTCCAAGAAAAAGGCTAATTGCAAGGAAAAGTGTTTCCATTGTATCATGGACGGCCATTGGAAGAGGAACTGTCCTACATACATGGGAAGCATAAAAGAACATGAAGGGTGACAGACCTTCAGAAGGTTTGTCAGATATGCTCAGGATACTTAGGAACTATTACCTATTGCTAGCAGAAATTTGATTTCTGTATTTTATTTAGCACAGAAAGATTTTTATTTGAAAATTAAATTGATTCAACATGGTTTTATGATTGACAGTCTCTATCACATACATATGGATGTATCTGTAAATATATCTGAGCAAACAGTGAATACTATAGGATCTAATAGATCCAAAAATGAGATAAATCTAAAGTATTTATGGCACCTCAGGCTTGGCCATATAGGAGAAGACAAAATAAACAAATTGGAGAAACATGAGCTTTGGGCTCATTGACTTTCGAGTCATATTTGATTTGTGAATTCTGCCTTCAAGGAAAGATGGCCAAGTTATCCTTTGTAGGACACAGGGAGGTCCACTGAAATACTTATCCTAGTACACACTGATGTGTGGCCCATTCGATGTGCAGGCTAGGGGTTATAATTTTTTACTTCATTTACCGATGATTACTCACGATATGGATATGTGTATGAGACACAAATATAAAACTTTTGAAAGGTTCAAAAAGCTTAGATATGAAGTAGAAAAATAAGCACAAAACTCATTAAGGTTCTTCGATCAGATCGAGGAAGTGAATACCTTAATGGGGAGTTCCGTGATTATCTCAAGGAGAATGGTATAGTTTCATAATAGACTCCTCCTGGAACACCTCAGCTCAATGGAGTGTCAGAGAGGAGGAATCGGACTCTATTGATATGGTCCAGTCCATGATGAGCTTCACTGATTTACCCTTGTTTCTTTAGATAGATGCCCTATTTTCAGCTATTTACTTGTTGAATAGAGTTCCCTCTAAAAGTCCATTCCTACCGCACCATATGAGATATGACATGGTAAGAAACCAAGTCTTGGTCATCTCAAGATTTGGGGATGTCCGGCCCACGTCAAGAGACTACAGGCGGACAAGCTAGAGGCTAGGACCATAAGTGCTCGTTTTATATGATATCCTAAAGAGTCATTAGGATACAATTTTTACGTCTCAGAGGATCACAATGTGTTTGTGAGCCGTCATGCCATCTTCTTGGAAAAACAGTTTATCCTTGATAGAGGCAGTGGGAGAAAAATTGAGCTTGAAGAGAAAGTCTCTGAAAAGCAACGAGTCATGGATCCTATCGAACCCATTCATACAAAGCCAGTACACGATATCCCTCAACCACCTCGCAGATCTAGTAGGGTCTCCCATCCTCCCGATAGATACTTAGGTATACTAGAAGAGGATACCGAGGAAATGTTCCTAGTGGGAGATAGGGATCACACGCAGGATCCCAAAACCTACGATGAGGCGATATCTGATATCGATTCCGAGAAATGGTTGGAAGCTATGAAGTCAGAGTTAGACTCCATGCATTCCAACCAAGTCTGGACCTTAGTAGATCCACCAGAAGGTATTGTACCTATTGGATGCAAATGGATCTACAAAAGGAAGATAGGTTCGGATGGAGAAGTAGAGACCTATATGGCAAGGCTTGTGACGAAAGGGTATAGTCAGCGCGAGGGCATTGACTATCAGGAGACCTTTTCACCTGTAGCCATGCTAAAATCCATCCGAACATTGCTTGCCATTGCAGCATTTCATGATTATGAAATCTGGCAGATGGATGTGAAAACTGCTTTTCTGAATGGATATCTTGATGAAGATATCTATATGGAACAGCCTTTGGGTTTCACTTCAAGTGATGGAGATCACAAGGTCTGCAAGCTGCAAAGGTCCATCTATGGACTAAAGCAAGCATCTCGGAGTTGGAACACTCGTTTCAATGACGCAATCAAAACGTTTGATTTCATCAAAAACGAAGAGGAACCGTGTGTTTACAAAAGGGTTAGTGGGAGCGCTGTCGTATTTCTTGTACTATACATGAACGACATCCTCCTGATAGGGAATGATATTCCCATGCTAACCTCGGTCAAGGTCAGGTTGTCAAATAGGTTCTCCATAAAGGACCTTGGGGAAGCATCCTATATTTTGGAAATAAAGGTCTATAGAGATAGATCTAAAAGGATGCTTGGCCTATCACAGAAGATGTACATAGAGGAAGTGCTGAAAAGGTTCGGCATGGAGAAACTCTAAAAGGGGTCTCTTACCCTTAAGGCATGGAATTAATCTCTCCAAGAAAATGTGCCCCATCACATTTGAAGAGATTCAACGCATGAGCAAGATCCCCTATGCATCAG
This sequence comes from Phoenix dactylifera, assembly GCF_051530095.1. Taxonomy (NCBI): domain Eukaryota; kingdom Viridiplantae; phylum Streptophyta; class Magnoliopsida; order Arecales; family Arecaceae; genus Phoenix; species Phoenix dactylifera. Next base: position 29,563,110 of record NC_143193.1, on the reverse strand, counting down.
CAATAGGGAGCCTCATGTATGCCATGCTATGTACATGACTTGATATAGTACATGCTGTGAATGTCACGAGCATATGTCAATCAGATCCAGGCAAGAAGCACTGGATAGCTGTGAAGAACAGTCTTAAGTACTTGAGAAGAACTAAGGACATGTTCTTGGTCTTTGGAAGAAGATCAGAGTTGAAGGTAGAAGGATGCACACATATTGATGATAGAAAGTCTACATCAGAATATGTGCAATGGTGGTTCAGTAAATTGGAAGAGTTCCAAACAACCGATCATTATAGATTCTACCTTAGAAGCAGAATGTTAAGCCGTCTCTAAGGGTGCAGGGGAAATCTTTTAGTTTAAAAGGTTCATTGCATAGTTAGGTGTAATGTCATCAGATGTCATAACACTCTACTGCACCATAGCACTAGCTAAGGAGCCAAAGGACTCACCAGAAATCGAAGCACATAGAGCGGCAGTTTAACCTAATAAGCGACTACCTCGAAAGAAAATAAGTAGAGGATCAGAGAGTAGACTCCACAGAAAATGTGGCGGACCCATTCACTAAGCAGCTAAGTCGGCAGAAAACTAAAACGCATCTTGAGAAGATGGGGCTTAGGTTTATGGCTGATTGGCTTTAGTGCAAGTGGGAGATTGTTAGATGTATGCCCTAGAAGCCAATCTGGCTGACACATTGTTAATTCTAGGGACATAATTTTGTACTTGACTATTTATTATTGAATAAATAAAAGGCATCTTTTCATTCATATTATTTATGTGTCTATGAATCGTCCAAAAAATTAATAAGATGATGATGCATATTCTCAAGAGTTGAGAATTTGAGCCATGTATCATTGGTGATTAATTTCTAAATGCTCCTGATCAATGGATCATCACGAGGACGGTGATCGATCCGATCAGTGCACAGATCACTTTCCTTCTGGATGGACGAGACTTGAGTCCACAATGTAGGGACACTGAAGTGATAGTGCAGGTGCTTGTTAGAGAACAAGGGTACTGAGCGTGACCAAGACAAGAAGTTACTTGGACGTCTATCCACTCGTCAGTGACTTGCTTGATGTTGCAGTAGTATGACTAGTCCTTTGACCTGCGGTACTTCAGCTACTCACAGTGAGGTTATTGTAGTTTGACTATACGTATACATGGTCTCTAGTCATATGGGTCCTTGTAGTGTAGATTGGCTGCAGTAAGTTCACTGTAGGAGTAGGGTATGCACTTACATGGAATCTATCGACCTTGATAGAAGAGGAGTAATCCTATGTGATTTGTTAGACTGAGTTCTAGCATATATCCGAATTTCTCACAATTCAAAACTATTTTTGAAATTTGCTGAGCCAATCATTATAATTGGAACTCAGCCAAGGTCTTTCTAGCAATCACTTTATATTACTGCCCTAGCCAAGGTCTTAGAACTCAGTCTAACAAATCACATAGGATCACTCCTCTTCTATCAGGGTCGATAGATTCCATGTGAGTGCATACCCTACTCCTACAGTGAACTTACTGCAGCCAATCTACACTACAAGGACCCATATGACTAGAGACCATGTATACGTATAGTCAAACTACAATAACCTCACTGTGAGTAGCTGAAGCACCACAGGTCAAAGGACCAGTCATACTACTGCAACATCAAGCAAGTCATTGACGAATGGATAGACATCCAAGTGACTTCTTGTCTTGGTCACGCTCAGTACCCTTGTTCTCTAACAAGCACCTGCACTATCACTTCAGTGTCCCTACACTGTGGACTCAAGTCTCGTCCATCCAGAAGGAAAGTGATCTGTGTACTGATCGAATCGATCACCGTCCTCGTGATGGTCCATTGATCAGGAGCATTTAGAAATTAATCACCAATGATACATGGCTCAAATTCTCAACTCTTGAGAATATGCATCATCATCTTATTAATTTTTTGGACGATTCATAGACACATAAACAATATAAATGAAAAGAATGCCCATTTATTAATCAATAATAATAAAGTCAAGTACCAAATTATGTCCTAGAATTAATAATGTGTCAGCCAGATTGGCTTCTAGGGCATACTTCTAACAATCTCCCACTTGCACTAAAGCCAATCAGCCATAAACCTAAGCCCCATCTTCTTAAGATGCGCTTTAGTTTTCTGCCGACTTAGCTGCTTAGTGAATGGGTCCGCCACATTTTCTGTGGAGTCTACTCTCTGATCCTCTACTTATTTTCTTTCGAGTAGTCGCTTATTAGGTTAAACTGCCGCTCTATGTGCTTCGATTTCTGGTGAGACCTTTGGCTCCTTAGCTAGTGCTATGGTGCCTTTGTTATCGCAGTAGAGTGTTATGTTATCTGATGACATTACACCTAACTTTGCAATAAACTTTTTAAACCAAAAGATTTCCACTGCACCCTTAGAGATGGCTTAACATTCAGCTTCTAAGGTAGAATCTATAATGATCGGTTGTTTGGAACTCTTCCAATTTACTGAACCACCATTGCACATATTCTGATGTAGACTTTCTATCATCAATATGTGTGCATCCTTCTACCTTCAACTCTGATCTTCTCCCAAAGACCAAGAACAAGTTCTTGGTTCTTCTCAAGTACTTAAGACTGTTCTTCACAGTTATCCAGTGCTTTTTGCCTGGATCTGATTGACATATGCTCGTGACATTCACAGCATGTACTATATCAAGTCATGTACATAGCATGGCATACATGAGGTTTCCTATTGCTGATGCATAGGGGATCTTGCTCATGCGTTGAATCTCTTCAGATGTGTTGGGTCACATCTTCTTGAAGAGATTAATTCCATGCCTTAGGGGTAAGAGACCCCTTTTAGAGTTTTCCATGCTGAACCTTTTCAGCAGTTCCTCTATGTACATCTTCTGTGATAGGCCAAGCATCCTTTTAGATCTATCTCTATAGACCTTTATTCCCAAATTATAGGATGCTTCCCCAAGGTCTTTCATGGAGAACCTTTTTGACAACCTGACCTTGACCGAGGTTAGCATGGGAATATCATTCTCTATCAGGAGGACGTCGTCCACGTACAGTACGAGAAATACAACAGCACTCCCACTAACCCTTTTGTAAACACACGGTTCCTCTTCGTTTTTAATAAAATCAAACGTTTTGATTGCGTCATTGAAACGAGTGTTCCAACTCCGAGATGCTTGCTTTAGTCCATAGATGGACCTTTGCAGCTTGCAGACCTTGTGATCTCCATCACTGGAAGTGAAACTCAAAGGCTGTTCCATATAGATGTCTTCATCAAGATATCCATTCAGAAAAGCTGTTTTCACATCCATCTGCTAGATTTCATAATCATGAAATGCTGCAATGGCAAGTAATATTCGGATGGATTTCAGCATGGCTACAGGTGAAAAGGTCTCCTGATAGTCAATGCCCTCGCGCTGACTATACCCTTTCGCCACAAGCTTTGCCTTATATGTCTCTACCTCTCCATCCGAACCTGTCTTCCTTTTGTAGATCCATTTTCATCCAATAGGTACAATACCTTCTGGTGGATCTACTAAGGTCCAGACTTGGTTGGAATGCATGGAGTCTAACTCTGACTTCATAGCTTCCAACCATTTCTCGGAATCGATATCAGATATCGCCTCGTCATAGGTTTTGGGATCCTGCGTGTGATCCCTATCTCCCACTAGAAACATTTCCTCGGTATCCTCTTCTAGTATACCTAAGTATCTATCGGAAGGATGGGAGACCCTACTTGATTTGCGAGGTGGTTGAGGGACATCGTGTACTGGCTCTGTATTAATGGGTTCGATAGGATCCATGACTCGTTGCTTTTCAGAGACTTTCTCTTCAAGCTCAATTTTCCTCCCACTGCCTCTATCAAGGATAAACTGGTTTTTCCAAGAAGATGGCGTGACGGCTCACAAACACATTGTGATTCTCTGAGACGTAAAAATTGTATCCTAATGACCCTTTAGGATATCCTATAAAACGAGCACTTATGGTCCTAGCCTCTAACTTGTCTGCCTGTAGTCTCTTGACGTGGGCCGGACATCCCCAAATCTTGGTTTTTTACCATGTCATATCTCATATGGTGCGGTAGGAATGGACTTTAGAGGGAACTCTATTCAACAAGTAAATAGCTAAAAATAGGGCATCTATCTAAAGAAACAAGGGTAAATCAGTGAAGCTCATCATGGACTGGACCATATCCAATAGGGTCCGATTCCTCCTCTCTAACACTCCATTGAGCTGAGGTATACCAGGAGGAGTCCATTATGAAACTATACCATTCTCCTTGAGATAATCACGGAACTCTCCATTAAGGTATTCACTTCCTCGATCTGATCGAAGAACCTTAATGAGTTTTTGTGCTTATTTTTCTACTTCATATCTAAGCTTTTTGAACCTTTCAAAAGTTTCATATTTGTGTCTCATACACATATCCATACCGTGAGTAATCATCGGTAAAATGAAGTAAAAAATTACGACCCCTAGCCTGCACATCGAATGGGCCACACACATCAGTGTGTACTAGGGTAAGTATTTCAGTGGACCTCCCTGTGTCCTACAAAGGATAATTTAGCCATTTTTCCTTGAAGGCAGAATTCACAAATCAAATATGACTCGAAAGTCAATGAGCCCAAAAGCTCATTTTTCTCCAATTTGTTTATTCTGTCTTCTCCTATATGGCCAAGCCTGAGGTGCCATAAATACTTTAGATTTATCTCATTTTTGGATCTATTAGATCCTATGGTATTCACTATTTGCTCAGATATATTCACAGATACATCCATATATATGTGATAGAGACTGTCAATTATAAAACCATGTTGAATCAATTTATTTTTAAATAAAAATCTTTCTGTGCTAAATAAAATACAGAAATCAAATTTCTGCTAGTAATAGGTAACAGTCCCTAAGTATCCTGAGCATATCTGACATACCTTCTGAAGGTCTGTCACCCTTCATGTTCTTTATGCTTCCCATGTATGTAGGACAGTTCCTCTTCCAACGGCCGTTCATGATGCAATGGAAACACTTTTCCTTGGAATTGGCCTTTTTCTTGGAACTTCCTTACTTAGTGTTTTCTTAGATCTCTGCTTCTTCGCAGGCTTCTTCTTCTTCCAAATAGACTATCTCTTGAAAGTAGAAATCAACTTGACAGCGAAAACGATGCCCCTTGAACTTCTTCAAGGTTCCTAAGTTAGTTACCAATTTATTTAACAATTCTATTTTGGTGTATACAATCTTGTTCATATGGTAATTTACTATAAACTGTTCATATGAAGCTAGAAGGGATTGTGGGATCAAATCCGTTTGCAATTCCTTGTGCATGGTCATGCCGAGCTTCTCAAGCTTCTCTAAGTCCTTTATCATGGTCAAACCATGATCATGGACAGACTGTCCATCGCGCATCTTTTGCCTTGAAGAGCCTCTTGGACACTTCAAAACATGCTGCGCGACTCTGATCGCCATACAACTCTTGCCGGTGATTTAATATGTTCCTGGCAGTCTTCATGTTCTCATGCTGGCATTGTAATTCATTGGACATGGATGCCATTGTGCAGCACCTAACCTTATTGTCATTGTTCGTCCACTTTAGCATGCGTCTTATGCTGATCAGTGATCGGATAGATTGGTAACACGGGGATTCCATGGTCTAGCACATATCCTAATTTCTCATAATTCAAAATTATTTTGAAATTTGCTGAGCCAGTCTTTATAATTGGGTTTGGTCAAACGGTTGTTCTATAGGATATGAGTTAAAAGTCTAGAAGCTGACTTTATAATCCTCAGAGAGTAAAGATTCTAGTTAGAATTTTGTACTTGATTCTAATTTGTTCTAGGGTCTTTTAGAACAAATGTACCTCCCACTATTTTCTCGAATTCCTCACAATCCTCTGGTAGGAAAACGGAAATCCTACACGACTAGGGTTTCTAGTGGGTACTGCGGTCCCACCGATTTACATGCCACCTCACCTAACAGTTATTGGTGACACATAAATTGATGAATGTACAACTCTTGTACAATGCTTCTCAAGCATGTTGCAGTGCTACTTGGTCTCTAAGCCATGAAGACCTCACCTAACAGTTATTGGTCCCATTTCTTAGTTAAGTCATACCCACCGTATAACCGTAGAAATAAAGTCGTCATTGGGTCGGCATGCGCGGGATCAACCGTTCAACACATGAACGTTTTTCAAAAACCGTTCGTAGATAGATAAGGATTAAAAAACTTTTAAAATCTTTAGAAGATCAGATCTTCACCTTGTGCGGGTAGATGATCACCGCAAACTGAAGTTCGTAGTTTAGGATGAAGGTTCGCTTGAAGCCGTTCAAGTGCCCGGCCTCTACGGGTATCCACACGAAGCAGAAACCGATCAAAGCTTCCTTGTCTCCCTGGGGTGCTAGCTCCCTTGCAGAGACAACTTTGGATGGCTGATTTCCTCTTTTTCAATCAACCCTTGATTGTGCTTGAGAGGAGGAAGAAGAAGGAGGGATAGAGAGAAGTGGAACGAAGCCTGCAGCCTTCTTTTATTCTCCCTACGTTGGAAGGAGGAAGAGAGGAGGAGGACGCCGCCACCCTTCTTCTTCTTTTGCTCTTGCTTGCAGCTGAATCAAGGAGAGGGAAGAGGGAGGCCATGGCTGCAAGGAGGAGAGCATCACATGCATTAGGGCGTCAGCCCCCTTTCACCTCCTTATAAAGCATCTAGGGCTCCTACAAGTTAGGAGCCCTAGACTTTTTTCCAAGAGGGGCGCCGGCCCCTCTTATGTTGCCGCACCAATGAAGCAAAGGAGGAGGGGCTTGAGCTCCTCCTTCTTGTGTTGCCCTAATCCTCATCTAATGAGGATTGGGAGCCCCTAATATGGTTTAGCCCTAATCCAATTAGGGTTTAACCGAATCATGAATCAATTGGGTTCAATCTATACTAGTCCTAATCCAATTAGAACTTGAGTGAACCATGACTCAATTGAACTCTTCAATCCTAACCCAATTAGGAGTCATGTTGATTCATTAGATTAATAATTAATTAGGACTTAAGAAACCCTAATCAAATTAGGACTTATTTAATTTTAGTCCTAATCCAATTAGGACTCTAATTTGAATCCGAAGTCCTAATCTGATTAGGACTCTAGGAATCCTACTCCAAGTAGGAATCCAATTTTAATTCAAAACTCCTAATCTAATTAGGATTGTAGGAATCCTATTCCAAGTAGGAATCCCAGTCCTACTCCAACTAGAATTTCCAGTCCTAATCCAATTAGGACTCTAGGAATCCTACTCGAAGTAGGATTTGTGTTTAAGTCCAATTAATTAATTCTCTTTGTTCCTTCTTCAACTGAATATCAATCTAATTGATTACTTGTGATTCCTAATCACGATTCAACCATTGGATCGGTCAATACTTCTAATGTGTGTGACCCCATAGGTTCTACTCTGACTGGTAGTGAGATATATTATGATCTCTATCACAGTATCATTGAAAACTCCTTTCAATGGATTGGAACGATTCCAACTCTACTCATTAGGATTTATCGATCATCGAGATAATCCCTGTGAGTCCCACCATCCACCAGTGACACCTAGCAGCATGTAGTGGCTACCCAGTAGAATAGAATGATGAACCTCTAGGTGCAGTCATCATGTGATACAGTCCTACTATCGTGGATCCCTACAGGACGGAGGTCATGGATAACTCGTCAAACTCCTTCGTCTGTCATATGTCAAGATTTATTCGACTCGAGTTCGTTAGTGAAAACTCTTTCTCCACTTTATATTATTGCCCTGGCCAAGGTCTTAGAACTCAGTCTAACAAATCACATAGGATCACTCCTCTTCTATCAAGGTCGATAGATTCCATGTGAGTGCATACCCTACTCCTACAGTGAACTTATTGCAACCAATCTACACTACAAGGACCCATATGACTAGAGACCATGTATACGTGTAGTCAAACTACAATAACCTCACTGTGAGTAGCTGAAGCACCGCAGGTCAAAGGACCAGTCATACTACTGCAACATCAAGCAAGTCACTGACGAATGGATAGACATCCAAGTGACTTCTTGTCTTGGTCACGCTCAGTACCCTTGTTCTCTAACAAGCACCTGCACTATCACTTCAGTGTCCCTACACTGTGGACTCAAGTCTCGTCCATCCAGAAGGAAAGTGATCTGTGCACTGATCGGATCGATCACCGTCCTCGTGATGATCCATTGATCAGGAGCATTTAGAAATTAATCACCAATCATACATGGTTCAAATTCTCAACTCTTGAGAATATGCATCATCATCTTATTAATTTTTTGGACGATTAATAGACACATAAACAATATGAATGAAAAGAATGCCCATTTATTAATCATTAATAATAAAGTCAAGTATCAAATTATGTCCTAGAATTAATAATGTGTCAGCCAGATTGGCTTCTAGGGCATACTTCTAACAAAAGCTCTATGTTCAAGTTCTACCGGTAAGTGACAAGCTTTTCCAAAAACTAATCGGTAGGAAGACATGCCAATAGGAGTTTTGTAGGCAGTACGGTAGGCCCAGAGAGCATCATTTATTCTTTGAGACCAATCTTTCCTATCAAGCCGTACCGTTTTCTTTAAGATGTCTTTTAACTCCCTATTGGACACCTCGACTTGTCCACTTGTTTGGGGATGGTATGGGATACCACTGTTGGAAACCCTGGTGGTCGCATGCATATATTTTTAAAAATTTTACAGCAGAAGTATGAATTAAACTATTTAATTTCTATGCATGCTAGAGATCATATCTCTACAACAAAAATAGATCCAAAACTTTAAACATTTATCCTAAACAAGTAGGCATAATTCTATGTCTAACATGCAATCATGCAGAATTTCAGCAACCTAGTTGATTTCTAATTTTAATTTTTAATGAGATCAGATTTCATCCCTTTTTACTTTGAGAACTTTGATGATGCCTTGATCACCTTGTGTAGCCGCACACGTGTTCAGACTCTATGGATAGTCCACGCGAAGCTCTAGGAAGATCTACAACTGCAGGAGTGCTAGCTAGTGCAGAGGTGCTGCAGTGGCTGAACTTTTCTCCCTCGAAGCACTCAACTTTTGATTCTTCTTCGAGAGGATGAAGGATGGAGATGAAGGAGAAGGAGGAGGAGAGAAGGTGGCAGGCTCTCAGAATTTTTTCAGAATTTAGAACCCTTTCTAAAGACCATCTCTTCAAACCCTAGGTGTGGGGGTCCTTTTATAGCCAAAAGACCCCCCACGTGTCACACCTCTTTTGGCCAATGAATTTGGCTGATAAAATTCTCAAAAAATTCTGATGAATCGGCAGCTAAGAGATGAACAAATTCTCTTTTAATCTTGTGCCAAGAATCCCTAACAATTAGGGGTTTATTGCACCTCAAACTTCAGCTGCACACCACTCTGCATGATCCGTCATGCAGTCCCTACAAATTAGGGATTTGATTCCTATCTTTTTAGGAAGATTTGAGGTGCCATATTTTTCTGAAAAATATCCCCACACCTTCTCTTTCCTCACGCCAAAAATTGGCCAAAAATAAAGAGGATAGGCACTACTACTTTTAGGGATAAGGATGAGGTGTCTTTCTTCTCCAAGAAAGAAAGCTAGGGTCCTAAATTTTAGGAATTCTTCTCCATAATAAATTCTGATTATTTGGACTCTTAATTCTTATCAAATAAGGACTCTTAATTGACTTGAGTCAATCCCAATCCAATTGGGTCAAGTTCGATCAATTAGGTTATGCCCAATCGGCTCGGGTCGAATCCGATCGAATTAGGTCAAACCCTAATTTAGCCCAAATTGAATCTAATTCAATTTGGTTTAATTAGAGTCCAATAATTCAATCAAATTGAATTTATTAGTAATCTAATTACTAATTAACCCTCCAATAATTCAATAATTATTTTAATGCAACTTTTGCTTAGGATAATTTGTCAATCGAATTGACCAAATTACCCATGAATGATTCTTAATCATCAATCAGCCATTTGATCAACCTAGAAACTTTTATGCGTGTGACCCCATAGGTTCGAACCTCAGCTGGTAGCACAAAAACAACTTCTTGTACTAATCAAAATGACCATCTAGCAATGGTACCCGACGTCCAGATATGCCGAATGATTGTAAAGCAACATTCAAGAACCCTTGGACTATGGTTACCGTATAATTTATCCCTATGACTCCTAAATGCCAGGATGACTTCAGACTTCTGTCAACTCTATAATAAGCGCATCCATGATGTGATTCAATTTTAGAAATTCTGTGACTCCTCATAAGGATTACCCTAGCCAAGATTTTGCTAAATTGAACACAAGGCATTATCTCCTATTTTCAGGAGGGGTCAATTCCATCTTGACTCACAACTGACTATGCAAGTACTTGACTGTACCCAGTGACCTTCCATCACTGAATTAGAAATTCAGGTAGTTCGGTACCAAAGTACAGTGAGTTGCTTGCTAGTCACAGGTTGTGGTCTCAGGTCAGAGGGCCAAACTTATACCCATATCCACTCGGAACATCTCTTGACAGTAGAGCGTTCCGGAATTGATCACGTTCAGTGAAATGTACTCCTACACTTCACCTGTGTCACATATCAGTGTCTCCACACTCCTTGATTAAGAGGACAACCAACGTATATGTCACACAACGACTTAATCTCGATAATGCTGTCGTCCTAGTAACATCATATTATTTGATCGTGAACAGTTTTAAGGACTTGAAGATAAATCCTCCTTTATCATAAAACAAGTCCTAAGGACTTCATCATATAAGAGTTCATTTGAAGATGTACAATAAAATGATGAATAATGCCAAATAACACTTTATTAATTTATCAATTCATTTACAAATATCAATCATCAACATGCTGACGATTGATATTTAGGATACAATTTCCAACAACTCCCACTTAGCCTAAAGCCAATCGGCACAGTATCTAATACCCATCTTCGACTTGTGTTCGTTGAACTCTTTGATGCCGAGGATTTTGTTAAATGGGTCAGGCAGATTTTCTTTTGTATCAATTTTCTGTAGAATCTGCCACTGTGTGCTGCTTGGAACTCTTCCAGCAGATAGACAATCCTTAAGAGTAAAGATATAACCCGACACGCTCTTGCTATCATCTTGATTTGACTGAAAACTTGAATCGATATATCTCTCAAGTTTTAAGTCAGAATCACCGTAGATAAGCCACTGGTCTTTAGTATTTCTCAAATACTTAAGGATGGTTTTTACAACCTTCCAGTGGTTGCTACCTAGATCATACTGGTATATGCTCACTACTCTTAGTGAGTATGCCATGTCTGGTCTAGTACATGTCATGGCATACATTATAGATCCCACTGCCCAAGCATATGGAATTCTATCCATACTCTCTCTTTCTTGAGGGGTTGTCGGACAATCCCTCTTAGAGAGGTTAATTTCATGGTCCATCGGAAGATTGCCTTTCTTGGAATTAATCATATTGAACCTCTTCAGTATAGTATCAATGTATGTGGATTGGGATAATCCAAGCAATCTTCTAGATTTATCTCTATAGATCTTCATCCCTAGGATGTAAGATGCTTCTCCCAAATCCTTCATGACAAATTGAGATGATAGCCAAACCTTTATTCCCTGTAATGCAGGAATGTCATTTTCGATTAGAAGAATGTCATCCACATACAAAATAAGAAATATAATAACTGAACCATTTGCCAATTTATAAATGCAAGGTTCCTCTTCATTCTTAATGAAGCCATACGATTTGATCACCTTATCAAATCGTATGTTCCAACTCCGTGAAGTTTGCTTTAATCCATAAATGGATTTTTGAAGCTTGCACACCGTAGGCTCATCTGTAGATATAAAACCTTCAAGTTGCATCATATACACCTCCTCTTCTAAATCTCCATTTAGAAAAGCGGTTTTTACATCCATTTACCAGATTTCATAATCTAAGTGTGCTGCTATCTCAAGCATAATCCGAATGAATTTGAGCATTGCCATATAAGAAAATATCTCATCATAGTTAATATCATAACACCGACGATATTCTTTAGCAACCAGATGGGCTTTATAGGTCTCTACCTTTTCGTCAGTGCCCCGTTTTCTTTTGAAAATTCACTTACACCCTATGGGTTTAATCCCTTCGGGTGGGTCAACTAATATCCATGTATCATTAACCTTCATGAATTCCATTTCAGATTGCATGGCTCCAAGCCATGCATCAGAGTCATACCTCTGCATTGTATCTATGTAGGTGATCGGATCCTTATCATTTTCATCAAGTTCGACAGGATCCCCATCCCGAACCAAGAAACCATAGTATCACCTTAATGGTGCATCTAAGATGGGTTCTGGATCTGATCTAATCAAATCCGACTCAATTGGTTCAGTGGATGATGTCGGGTCTTCTACATATTGAACTTCCCTAAGCTCAACATTAGAGCTATTAGTTCCTTCACTAAGGAATTCTTTTTCTAAGAAAACAGCTCTATTGCTTACGAACAACTTTTGTTCTTCAGCAAGGTAGAAATAATATCTTTTAGTTTCTTTAGGGTAACCGACAAAGAGATATTTGTCAGACTTGGGTTCAAGTTTGTCTGTCTTCAAATGTTTGACGTACGCCGGACACCCCCAAACCCTAAGGTGAGAGAGTACCGGTTTCCGTCCCATCCACATCTCATGTGGTGTTTTATTCACAGATTTACTTGGAACCTTATTAAGTATATAACAGGCTGACTCAAGTGCATATCCCCAAAAGGATATGGGCATATCAGCAAACCCCATCATGGATCGAACCATATCTAATAGAGTTTGATTTCTCTTTTCTGACACGCCATTATACTGCGGTGTACCAGGAGGAGTGCATTGGGAAAGAATCTCATTCTCTTTCAGATATGTCAAAAACTCATTGGAAAGGTATTCACCCCCTCGATCTGATCGAAGAGTTTTAATACTTTTTTCAGTTTGATTTTCTACTTCATTACGATACAATTTGAACATTTCAAATGCTTCAGATTTATATCTCATTAAATAGACATAACCATACCTCGAAAGGTCGTCTGTGAAAGTAATGAAATATGCATATCCGCCTCTAGCATTTGTGCTCATTGGCCCACATACATCAGAATGTACTAGGGTCAATAAGTCATTAGCTCGTTCACCTTTTCCAGTAAAAGGTGACTTGGTCATCTTACCAAGAAGGCATGATTCACAGGTTATTAATGATTCACAATCATTAACATTGAGGATTCCCTCTTTATTTAACCTGTTCATCCTGTTCTTGTTAATATAACCTAGCCTATGATGACAAAGGTAGACATCCATGACATTATCTATTCTAGGGTGCTTATTTGACTTGTACATTATATGAACAGGCTGTGACAAAATATAAATGCCATTACTCAGAATTTCATTCATTACAGCAACACCATTCCAAATGATATTGCAATAATCCTTTTTTATTGATATTTCATAACCATTTTTGGCCAAAAGGCCTACAGAAATGACATTCAATAAAAAACTTGGACAATAGTGACAATCACTAAGGACATTTATATGAGAGCTGAATACAAGTTTAAGAGTTTCTAAAGCTAGAACTGGAACAGATCTTCCATCTTCACATTCAGAAATCTCTCTCCTTCTTCAAACCTCTCACTGACCTGAAGTCCCTTGATTGGCAACTGATTTTCCACTTTTCATAGGCCTGTTCGGATCAAGAGATGCAATGTACAGAGAACAATTCCTCTTCCAATGCCCTTGCTTCTTACAGTAGAAGCACTCTGCCTTACTCTGATTAGCCTTCTTCTTCTTAGTCTGACTCTGCTCAGCATGATGCACCTTTTTCTTTTGGCAGGCATGTGGCACCTCCACCGAAGATTCTGGTTAGGTCCAACCATTAAATGATAGGGTTCCGTGTAATCAACTAATAGATGACCAAGCTCGAGTGTGGCTCGGCCCACCTGACCACCTATTGAAGGTACACTCGACTCATCATATATCAAATGACAATTCCAATGCCTGCTAAGCACCAGGCGTGTGGCGCCTCCAATGATTATCGAAACATTGGACTCATTATCATCTAACTTAATGGGAGGCTATGACCTAGTTATCCCCATAACTATTTCATTTTAAGGACCTAATAATTTTAGAGGATTAAATTAGGATAGATAAGAAGATCTGGTTAACCTAAATTCTTCCACTGACTTCACCAAGTCAGATTATAAAGAATTAGATTCAAACTAGTTAAGGAGGCACGAAAATCAGTCAAACTGATTTTTCTTACAGGCATGGGTTAACTCGAATCATTAAATGAACCAATCAAAAATTATTGACCAAATCGGCCAGATAAGTGAGATCGGTGGAAGGGATATGCCATTAACTCGACAAAGACGCATCAGTGCGAGTAGCTCCCAATTAAAAACCACCGGTCGAGTCTGCCAAACTTACCTTAAACACCGATTGGTTAATCAATTTTGATTTTGACCATCCTTATGACTTGGGCTCAACCACGGAGCCTTAATCAAGTTCCATCTTGGTCTGATCAAAGATATGGACTTGATCAATCTACAACAATTGTATTTGACCTAGAGTTTTCTTGACCTAATCTAGTTACTACTTAATTAGATTTGATCAATTAACTCTAATTGGACCATGTTTGATTCTAACCCTAGGTCTAACCCAATCTTAAGAACTTGATTTGAGCTAACCCAAATGCCCCATGAATTATGCAATGTCATTGAATTGAGTTCACAATTCTAGATCTAGGTTTCCATCATCACTTAATTCTTAATTAAGTGTAAGTTTATGAAAATTTAGATCATTGCATTATTCTTAACTACATATTAACTACAAAGTTTCAATTCTTAAAACTTATTTTTCAGATCTGAGATTTGTAATTAATCATGTTAAAATTCAGATTTAATTCATGTTTAAATCTTAGATGATTTATGTCTATATATCACATATACAAACTCATATGAATTAACTTAAACAACATACATCATATGCATTTATTTTCAGATTTGATTTATTTTAGAAAATCAGAAAATAAATGAATTATAAATTTTATTTAGATCTAATATAAACAAGTTTATGATTTCAGATTTATTCATGTTCTTTATATCACATATACATCAACATGAATTTACCTAGATCTCATGCATCACATGTATTCTATTTTTCAGATCTAATTAATCATGTAAAAACAGCAACTAAATCAATCATAAATCTCTTTTAAATCTAATCTAAACATATCCATGATTTTAGATTTAATTACAAAGATTAAAACTACTTTTAATCTTCTTTTTGTGGTTCATCTTCAAGGATTGAATCACAGTGGCACCCCTACACGCCATAAGAGATCCCATTGAATGGCAAAAGAAGGTTATGAACCCTTCTTTCTCCTATGACCGGACGGCCTGGTGATCATTCCAATCAGATTACTTGACTACTAAGATTAGAAAACTTGTTTTAGGCATAAATATTTAAACTACTTTGAACCTGGCTCTGATAGCACTGTTGGAAACCCTGGTGGTCGCATGCATATATTTTTAAAAATTTTACAGTGAAAGCATGAATTAAACTATTTAATTCCTATGCATGCTAGAGATCATATCTCTACAACAAAAATAGATCCAGAACTTTAAACATTTATCCTAAACAAGTAGGCATACTTCTATGTCTAACATGTAGTTATGCAGAATTTCAGCAACCTAGTTGATTTTTAATTTTAATTTTTAATGAGATCCGATCTCATACCTTTTTACTTTGAAAACTTTGATGATGACTTGATCACCTTGTATAGCCGCACACGTGTCCGGCCTCTACGGATAGTCCACGCGAAGTTCTAGGAAGATCCACAACTGCAGGAGTGCTAGCTCGTGCAGAGGTGCTGCAGTGGCTGAACTTTTCTCCCTCGAAGCACTCAACTTTTGATTCTTCTTTGAGAAGATGAAGGATGGAGATGAAGGAGAAGGAGGAGGAGAGAAGGTGTCAGGCTCTCAGAATTTTTTCAGAATTTAGAACCCTTTCTAAACACCATCTTTTCAAAACCTAGGTGTGGGGGTCCTTTTATAGCCAAAAGACCCTCCACGCGTCACACCTCTTTTGGCCAACAAATTTGGATGATAAAATTCCCAAAAAATTTTGGTGAATCGGCAGCTAAGAGATGAACAAATTCTCTTTTAATCTTGTGCCAAGAATCCCTAAAAATCAGGGGGTTATTGCACCCCAAACTTCAATTACACGCCATCTTGCTTGATCCGTCATGCAGTCCCTACAAATTAGGGATTTGATTCCTATCTTTTTAGGAAAATTTGAGGTGCCATATTTTTTTGAAAAATAGCCCCACGTCTCCTCTTTCTCATGCCAAAAATAAAGAGGATAGGCACCACTGCTTTTAGGGATAAGGATGAGGTGTCTTTCTTCTCCAAGAAAGAAAGCTAGGGTCCTAAATTTTAGAAATTTTTCTCCATAATAAATTTTGATTATTTGGACTCTTAATTCTCATCAAATAAGGACTCTTAATTGACTTTAGTCAATCCCAATTCAACTGGGTGAAGTTCGATCAATTAGGTTATGCCCAATCAGCTTGGATCGAACCCGATCGAATTAGGTCAAATCCTAATTTAGCCCAAATTGAATCTAATTCAATTTGGCTTAATTAAAGTTCAATAATTCAATCAAATTAAATTTATTAGTAATCCAATTACTAATTAAACTTCCAATAATTCAATAATTATTTTAATGCAATTTTTGCTTAGGATAATTTGTCAATCGAATTGACCAAATTATTCCTGAATGATTCTTAATCATCAATCAACCATTTGATCAACCTAGAAATTTCTATGTGTGTGACCCCATAGGTTCGAACCTAAGCCGGTAGCACAAGAACAACTTCTTGTACTAATCGAAATGACCATCTAGAAATGGTACCCGACGTCCGGATATGCCGAATGATTGCAAAGCAACATTCAAAAACCCTTGGACTATGGTTACGGTATAATTTATCCCTATGACTCCTAAATGCCAGGATGACTTCAAAATTCTGTCAACTTTGTAATAAGTGCATCCATGATATGATTCAACTTTAGAAATTCTGTGACTCCTCACAAGGATTACCCTGGCCAAGGTTTTGCTAAATTGAACACAAGGCATTATTTTCTGTTTCCAGGAGGGGTCAATTCCATCTTGATTCACAACTGACTATGCAAGTACTTGACTGTACCCAGTGACCTTCCATCACCGAATTAGAAATTCAGGTAGTCCGGTACCAAAGTACGGTGAGTTGCTTGCTAGTCACAGGTCGCGGTCTCAAGTCAGAGGGCCAAACTTATATCCATATCCACTCGGAACATCTCTTGATAGTAGAGCATTCCGGAATTAGTCACGTTCAGTGAAATGTACTCCTACACTTCACCTGTATGACATATCAGTGTCTCCACACTCCTTGGTTAAGAGGACAACCAATGTATATGTCACACAACGATCTAATCTCGATAATGCTGTCGTCCTAGCAACATCATATCATTTGATCGCGAACAGTTTTAAAGACTTGATGATAAATCCTCCTTTATCATAAAACAAGTCTTAAGAACTTCATCATATAAGAGTTCATTTGAAAATGTACAATGAAATGATGAATAATGCCAAATAATACTTTATTAATTTGTCAATTCATTTACAAAATTCAATCATCAACATGCTGACGATTGACATTTAGGATAGAATTCCCAACAATCGGGTAGCAACTTTGTGGGTGATGTTATATTTGTGAGCCAAAGTCTCGAAAGACTGGTTGCAAAAATGAGATCCCCCATCACTGATGATGGCTCGGGGTGTGCCAAAAGGACAAGAGATATTTTAATGTAAAAATTTAATCACAACCTTGTGGTCATTAGTTTTAGTGGCGACAGCTTCTACCCATTTTGAGACATAATCAACCCCTACCAGAATGTATTCGAAACCAAAAGATGGTGGAAAAGGGCCCATAAAGTCAATACCCCAGACATCAATGATTTCTACAATTAAAATAGGATTGAGAGGCATCATATCTCTACGAGAGATGGTACCCATCTATTGGCACCATTCACAAGTTTGACAAAAGTTATGGGCATCTTTGAAAAGTATGGGCTAATAAAATCCACTTTGTAAAACTTTTGCTGCAGTTTTTCTACCCCCAAAATGTCCCCCACAAGCTTGTGAATGGCAGAATGAAAGAATACTTTGAAATTCGTATTCGGGGACATATCGATGGATTACTTGATCGGGACAATACTTGAATAGATCGGGATCATCCCAATAATAGAACTTTACTTGTGAAAAGAATCGATACTTGTCTTGAGTTGACCAATCATCAGGAATTCATCATATGGCAAGGTAATTCACTATGTTCGCAAACCATGGTGTTTTTATTCCTTATACCTCAAATAATTGTTCATCTGGAAAAGAGTCGTGTAAGGGTGAGGTATTTTGAGAGGGCTCAAGAAGAATCCTAGATAAGTGGTCCGCTACGACATTTGCAGCACCTTTCTTGTCACAAATTTCTAGGTCAAATTCTTGTAGTAAAAGAATCCATCGAATCAAACGGGGTTTGGTATCTTTCTTTGCAAGAAGGTGTCGAAGGGCAGCATGATCAGTAAATACGGTAACCTTGGATCCTAAAAGGTAAGATCGAAACTTGTCTAGCGTAAATACTACAGTTAGTAACTCTTTCTCAGTGGTGGTGTAGTTCAATTGTGTATATGAGAGTGCTTTACTAGCGTAGTAGATGACATGAGGTACCTTATCTAGTCGTTGTCCTAAAACTGCCCCAATGGCATAGTCGGATGCGTCACACATCAGTTTAAATAGAAGGATCCAATTAGGAGGCCGTATGATAGGTGCAGTGGTCAATTTCGAGTGAAGATTTTCAAATGCCTCCTCACATGCTTCGTTAAAGAGAAAGGGAGTGTCCTTGGCAAGAAGATTGCACAAGGGTTTGGAAATCTTACTGAAATCCTGAATGAAGCGATGGTAGAAACCAGCATGGCCAAGGAATGAACGAATTTGCTTCACAGTTTTGGGTGGAGGGAGATTGGATATAAGATCAACTTTGGCTTTATCTACTTCAATACCCCTCTTGGACACGACGTGTCCCAAGACTATGCCTTCTTGAACCATGAAATGGCTCTTTTTCCAACTTAACACTAGGTTGGTCTTCTTACATCTTTTCAGAACTAAAGTTAAATTATCCAGACAATCGTCAAAAGATAGGCCAAAAACTGAGAAATCATCAATGAACACTTCTAGAAAGTGTTCCACCATATCTGAAAAAATGGCCATCATATATCATTGAAAAGTTACGGATGCATTGCATAGTCCAAAAGACATCCTTCTATATGCAAATGTCCCAAATGGACAGGTAAAGATGGTTTTCTCTTGATCGTCCGGGTAGACAGGTACTTGTTTATATCCAGAATAATCATCTAAGAAGCAGTAGAAATCTTGACCAGCCAACCGTTCCAAAATTTGATCTATGAAAGGTAGAGAAAAATGGTCCTTCCTAGTCATTGAGTTAAGTTTTCTGTAGTCAATGCACACGCGCCAACCCGTGGTTGTGCGTATTTGTATCAATTCTCCTTCCGTATTTTCAACCACAGTGATACCTGATTTTTTTGGTACCACTTGTGTCGGACTTACCCACTTACTATCAGAAATCGGGTAAATGATTCCGACATCTAGTAACTTCACCACTTCTTTCTTGACTACCTCCTTCATGTTAGGATTGAGTCTTCTTTGCATTTCTCGGGTAGGCTTTGCATCATCTTCGAGGTGAATTCGATGCATACAAATGGAGGGGTCAACCCCTTTCAAATCGGCTATAGACCATCCTATGGCATGTTTATTCTCTTCTAGCATCCTTAAAAGTTTACCTTCCTGTTCAGTAGATAAGTTGGCCGCGATGATTACAGGGAGGATATTTTCTGGTCCTAGAAAGGCATACTTAAGAGTTGTCAGAAGTGGCTTTAACTCATGTTTAGGTGGAGAATCAATGGAAGGACAAAGTGGTGCGCTAGCAATGGGGGGAAGAGGTTCAGGTCGGATCTTTCAAGGAAGGGAACTCATGGAAGATTGATAGTCGAGTAAGATGTTGATTTCTTCTATGGCCTTGTCTATATCAAAGTTGTCAATGTCAAAATGGGCCAAGCATGCCTCTAGGAGGTCATCCGCTAAGATATAGGGGAAGGCTTCCTCTACAAGATCATCCATTTCGTCAATTAGGCAACACTCGTCTTCCCTCACATGTTGGTCAGCGGCATGAAACACATTCAACTTAATTTTCATGTTCCCAAATAATATGTCCATTGCCCCAGTTCTACAGTTAATACATGCATTGGCTGTCGCTAAAAAGGGATGACCAAGAATCACAGGGATTTATTCTTTTTGGTTGGACACATATTCCATATCAAGGACGATAAAATCTACTGAAAATAGAATTTGTCTACCTTGACAAGAACATCTTCAATCATCCCCCGTGGTATCTTCGCAGATCGATCAGCCAATTGTAAGAACACCGAGGTGGGTTTTAATTCACCTAACCCAAATTTCTCATAGACTGAATAGGGTAGAAGATTCACACTTGCCCCTAGATCTAAAAGTGCTCGATCAATGGAGTTATCTCCTATGACACAGGAAATAGTGGGAGCACCAGGATCTTTGAACTTTGGAGGGGTGTTGTGTTGGAGAATGGAACTTACCTGCTCAGTTAGGAGGACCTTTTTAGGCACATGTGTTCTAGATTTCCGCTTTTGGGTGCAAAGGTCTTTGAGAAATTTGGCATAGGAGGGAACTTGTTTGATGGCATCAAGGAGTGGGAGGTTGATTTTAACTTGTTTGAAGACCTCCATCATCTCTTCTAATGAAGTTCCCTTCTTGCCAAAGGGAGAGGGTGCATTAAGTGCTTCAGGGAATGGAGCCTTTGGAATGTGGGTTGTGGCAGATGGTGGACTAGCTGAAGAAGGTTTTGGGTTTTCATGTGATACATTCCTCTCCTCTTCTTCACCTTCCTTATTGTTACCCTCCCTAAGCTTATTATCTATTATACGTCCACTCCTTAGGGTAGTCAAAGCATTGACTTGCTCATGATTTAGTCGAGTTTCTTGAGCTACGTATTGTCTCCTAGAATTACTCATTGGTTGACTTGGAAGCTTACCTTCCTCTCGCTTGTTTAATGCATTGGCTAGTTGACCCATTTGGGATTCTAGCTTAGCAATTGATTGCGTGTGAGAGTGCAATAGTTGTGTGTTTGCCTCCAAACCTTGAAGGGCAGTCAACACTTTCTCCTTAAAGGCTGTATTTCTTTGGGTTGGAGGAGGAGGATACTGAAATTGAGTTGAGGGACGGTAGAGATGAAAATTCTGAGGGTTTTGAAAATTTTGGGAGAAGGGTTGGGAGGTATTAGAAGCTTGCTGCCTCCAAGAAAAATTTGGATGATTCCGCCAACTCGGGTTATATGTATTGGAAAATGGGTCATTACCCGGTCTGGGCTGTGTTTGGGCAGCATTGATGTGTTCTTGCACGAGTTCGGAGAATTGGGGTGCTGAGGGGCACTCATGAATAGGATGCGATGGGCTAGAACAGATAGCACACACTTGTGCTTGGGAAGAGCTAACGACATGTCCTCCTATTATCAGTTGGTCAATCTTATGGGACAATGCATCTACCTTGCTAGACAGGTCCATAGAATGACTTATTTCACAAATGGCCCATTTTCTTTAAAAATTCGGGGGTGCTTGACGAGAACATGAAGCATGGTGGAGGGAGTTTTCATTAATATTTTCAAATAGTTGCCATGCTTCATGCTCATTTCGAAGCATGAAAGTCTCCCCGCATGCAGCATCGATCATCTGACGGTTTCGTTCAGTCAAACCGTCATAAAAACATTGCACTAGCTGCCACTTAGGTATTTGATGATGAGGGCATTTACGGATTAGGTCCCGCAATCTCTCCCAAGTTTCATGAAATTCTTCTCCCTCGGTTTGGGAGAAGCTTGTAATGGCACGTCTAAACTGGTTCGTTCTTCCTATAGGAAAGTATTTTTTAAGGAATTCTTGTTGCATTTGATCCCAAGAACGAATCGAGTTAGCTTCTAAAGAATTCAGCCATTGTTTGGCTCTATCTTTAAGGGAGAAGGGAAATAATCTAAGTTTCAGAGCATCATCAGTGAAGTTCTGAATCTTGACAGTGGTGCAAATCTCAAGAAATTTATCTAAGTGTTTATATGGGTCTTCGTTGGTGAGCCCATAAAAAGATGGGAGCATTTGGATCACACTAGACTTTATTTCATATTGTACCGCTGCTACTTTAGGTAATCGAATGCAAGATGGGGAAGTGTAAATGGTGGGAGTAAAGTACTCCCTCAGGCGTTTGGGTTGTTCTTCAGCCATCTTAAGAGGTGGGGATGATCCTAATGTTTTGATCTTAGCTCGAATGTTCCTAAGGGTTCGTTCTATTTCAGGGTCAAAAGGTAATAGGTTTCGTACTCTAGAACGATTACCTTGCATACACTAGTCCTCGATCAATCAAGCATGCAATAAAAGAGAAAAGCATATCAATTCTAATCTTTGTCCTAAAATTACTAGACAGCTCCTAACTGGTTTGAAGAGGGCACCTAAGCCTCCAATCCGGTCTAATGAACCGAGTTGACCAGGTAAGCTCCCAGGTAAGTGGAGGGGTCACGATGCGTTCGCAAAGGTCCCACTTAAAACCCACTTGCCTCGAACAGATGAACTGTCTCCCTTATAGGGACAAAGCTTGCCTAGACATCAACTAAGCCACAGAGCAAAATTGGTGCAACTTTCGGTGATCTTCGTCCTATTGAGCTCGAATGTCCCTAGGGGCCAATGTCTAGTTGATTTTAATTAAAGTGACACTATGTGAGATTGAGTTCACCTAAATTGGGCAAGAGTCCGGTGATGAAATCCGGCTCTTATCTTGTTGGGGTGATTGCCCTTACTAAGTGCAGATTAATTGGTGTATGTGTATCAGGCACGCATTCACACTTTTGCTAAAATTAAAATCAAACAATCACCACAAAATTTCAAGCTAATACTTAATTTAAATAAGAAAGGTTTAGAGGTTACCAAAGGAAATTTCCCCAGCAATTTATTTTTTTTTTAGGCAAACCTCTACAGCATTCCTTTTCCAGCAGTTCTCTTTTTGATCATCCCAGATTTTTTCTTCGATTCCTGATCAAATAAGATCAAAAGAAAATTTAAAAAAAATTAGTAGACGAGAAAAAAAGAGATAAGAAAAGTAACAATAATAGAAAATAATTTATATATATATATATATTTTGAAAGTTTTTTTTTAATTAATTAATTTTTTTTTAATGATAGGAAAAATAACTATGCAAGCAATCCCCGGCAATGGCGCCAAAAATTGATCGGTTCTTTCAAGTTCAAAAATAAACCACGCAATAGCACGTATCCTGTAGGATAGTGATTACGGGTGTCGGTCCACAGCGATTGAAAACAAGTTATTTTTCTTTTAAAAATAAATCACGAAGAAGAATTTGCTAACTGGATAGTGGGAGTGCCAGGATCTTTGAATTTCGTAGGGATGTTGTGTTGGAGAATGGAACTTACCTGCTCAGTTAGGAGGACCTTTTTAGGCACATGTGTCCTAAATTTTCGCTTTTGGGTGCAAAGGTCTTTGAGAAATTTGGCATAGGAAGGAACTTGTTTGATGGCATCAAGGAGCGGAAGGTTGATTTTAACTTGTTTGAAAACCTCCATCATCTCTTCTAGTGAAGTTCCCTTCTTGCCAAAGGGAGAGGGTGCATTAAGTGCTTCAGGAAATGGGGCCTTTGCAATATGAGTTGTGGCAGACGGTGGACTAGCTGAAGAAGAAAAAGAAGGTTTTGGATTTTCATGTGACACATTCCTCTCCTCTTCTTCACCTTCCTTATTGTTACCCTCTCCAACCTTCTTATCAATTACACGTCCACTCCTAAGTATAGTCAAAGCATTGGCTTGCTCATGATTTAGTCGAGTTTCTTGAGCCACGTATTGTCCCCTTGGATTACTCATTGGTTGACTTGGAAGCTTGTCTTCCTCTCGCTTGTTTTAATGCATTAGCTAGTTGACCCATTTAGGATTCTAGCATAGCAATGGATTGCATGTGAGAGTGCAATAGTTGTGTGTTTGCCTCCAAACCTTAAAGGACGGTCAATACTTTCTCCTCAAAGGCTGTATTTCTTTGGGTTGGAGGAGGAGGATGTTGAAATTGAGTTGAGGGATGGTAGAGATGAAAATTCTGAGGGTTTCGAAAATTTTGGGAGTAGGGTTGGGCAGTATTCGAAGCTTGCTGCTTCCAAGAAAAATTTGGATGATTCCGCCATCCCGGATTATATGTATTGAAAAATGGGTCATTAACCAGTCTGGGCTGTGTTTGAGCAGCATTGATGTGTTCTTGCACGAGTTCGGAGAATTGGGGTGCTGAGGGGCACTCATGAATAGGATGCGATGGGCTAGAATAGATAGCACACACTTGTGCTTGGGAAGAGCTAATGACAAGTTCTCCTATCATCAGTTGGTCAATCTTATGGGATAATGCATCTACCTTGCTAGACAGGTCCATACAATGACTTATTTCACAAATGGTCCCTTTTCTTTGAGAACTCGGGGGTGCTTGACAAGAACAGGAAGCATGGTGGAGGGAGTTTTCATTGAGATTTTCAAATAATTGCCATGCTTCATGCGCATTTTGAAGCATGAAAGTCCCCCCGCATGCGGCATCGATCATCTGATGGTTTCGTTCAGTCAATCCGTCATAGAAATATTGCACTAGCTGCCATTTAGGTATTTGATGATGTGGGCATTTACGGATTAGGTCCCGAAATCTCTCCCAGGTTTCATGAAATTCTTCTCACTCAGTTTGGAAGAAGCTTGTGATGGCACGTCTAAACTGGTTCGTTCTTCCTATAGGAAAGTCTTTTTTAAGAAATTCTTGTTGCATTTGATCCCAGGAACGAATCGAGTTGGCTTCTAAAGAATTCAGCCATTGCTTAGCTCTATCTTTAAGAGAGAAAGGGAATAATCTAAGTTTCAGAGCATCATCAGTGAAGTTCTGTATCTTGACAGTGGTGCAAATCTCAAGAAATTCATCTAGGTGTTTATATGGGTCTTCGTTGGTGAGCCCATAAAAAGATGGGAGCATTTGGATCACACGAGATTTTATTTTATATTGTACAGCTGCTACCTCTGGTAATCGAATGCAAGATGGGGAAGTGTAAATGGTGGGAGTAAAGTACTTCCTCAGGAGTTTGGGTTGTTTTTCATGAAAGTGAATCCTGGGTTCTTCAGTGTTAAGCATTCTTAATTTTTTTTAAAAAAAAAACCATGGCTGAACCTGATCGGGTTGCCTACATACCCCATCACAAAGGGGATCAAGCCACACGTAGGTCTTTTTAAGTTTCAAAAATGCAGCGGAAAAATGAATCAAACAATTTAATTCATGCATGCTTACAAGATCAAATCTAGAAATTAGCACATTAAGAACACATAGGATTATGCCGGAATCGTTTAGACAATTATGCTAAAACTCTTATTCATGATTAACTATTAGATCTGAAACTTGAGAACTCTATTCCAATTAATCTCCGAATATCCATCGAATGGATTCTGGAGATATCTCCGTGAGGAGCCCCAAAAGAGGGTAAAACCTCAGAGAATCGGACCTAGATCTTGACACCATAATGAATGATTAATGCTAAATTAATACCTTTTATGATGGATGAAACTTGTGGATCTGATCCTTGACTTCGCAGTCATGCGCACGAATGGCCTCTACGAGAAGTACATGCGAAGTTTCTGGAGAGATCCAATCCTGTGGAAGTGCTAGCTTGCGCAGAATTTCTTGAGGCTGAAATTTGATCTTTCCAACGCTATCAACTTTTGATCCGCCTTCTTGGAAGAACATGGAGGAAAGGTTTAGAGGGATTGAAGAGGATTTAGATCTGATCTAAAGACTCTTATCAGGGACCCCTAATACTAATGGCGTGATAGACTTAGAGGAGGAAGAAGTCGGCTAGATTGAATGCAGAATTTTTCCATGCATGAACTAGGGTTCCTCTCTTTTCTTTTTTCTTTTTTTCTTCTTTTTTCCTTGAATTCGACCACCAGCTGATGGAGGTCCTTTTAATGTTGCTATCCCCTCTAACTTCATGCCAACCATCCCATATTTGGGGAGGATTTTGTGGGATTTTGAATTTTGAATTCAAAATTCAAGTACATGATGAAGCTTGATCTAATTTTGAATTCATCATGTTACCACTCCCTCTTTCAATTTTGAAATTCCCATGCCCCCAATCAGACTAGAGGGTCACGTGGTGATTTTATGGTGACTAAATTCGAAATTCAAGCTTAATTAGAAGTGAGATAAAGATAAGGATGACATATGCCATGAAGAGAGAGAATTTGATCTTATCCATTTTTTTTCATGAATTTTGTTAGAACCCGCCCATGCCGCAGAAAATTTTAAAAAAAATTCAGATGGCAGCGGAAGAGGCATGCGCAAGATCAACCGTTCATCGCATGAACGTGTTCAAAAACCGTTCGTAGTTAGATAAGGATTAAAAATTTTTAAAAATAATTGGAAGATCAGATCTTCACCTTGTGCGGGTAGATGATCACCGCAAACTGGAGTTCGTGGTTTTGGGATGAAGGTTCGCTTGAAGCTGCACAAGCGTCCGGCCTCTACGGGTATCCACACGAAGCAGAGGACCAATCCAAATGCTCCAATCTCCCCAGGGTGCTAGCTCCCTTGCAGAGATTACTTTGATAGCTAATCACCTCCCTTTCAATCATAAAAAGAAACCCTTCTTCAAAGGTAGCTCAAGCAAAGAAAAGGGTAAGGACAAAGAGAAAGAAAAGGAAACACCAATTTGTTATGAGTGTAACAAGCCCGGGCATTTTAAGATAGATTGCCCAGAATTAAAGTGGATGGCAAGAAAACTTAAGAAGAAGAACTTCATGGCTGAATGGAGTGAAAGTGAGGAGTCAAGTTCGGAAGAGGAAGATCATCAAGAGACGGCCCAAATCTGCCATATGGCCAATGACGATGAGGTAGATTCTGAACTTGAATGTGATTTTACTGTTGATGAATTACATGATGCATTTTTAGAACTCATGGAAGAACACAAAAAACTGATCAATAAAAATAAAGTTCTAAAAGAAGAAAATCAATCTCTTATCAAAGATAAGCTGAAACTATCTAATAATTATGAAACATTAAGTAGGAGACTCACAAATGAAACCAAGAATCTAATTGCTGAAAATGTCAAGTTAAAAGAAGATGCTGAAAAATATAAATCCTTAGTAGACAAGTTTACACTTAGCTCAACCAAATTAAATATGATTCTTGATAGTCAAAAAGCTGTATATGATAAAGCTGGATTAGGATATAAAACAAATAGGAAACAAAAATACTTAAAGAGCATATTTGTAAAAGCTAAAAATGAAAATATAACTTGCCATTGTTGCAATAAATTAGGACATAAAGCATATGAATGTAACTATAGAAAGTCTAGCTACAACAAATTGAGTAACAATTATAAGCTTAAATCCAAGAAAGTTTGGGTTCCAAAAGGAACATCAAGTACTAACCCTAAAGGACCCAACATAGTTTGGATACCTAAAGCTCATTCTTGATCTTGATTGCAGGGGTGTCTTGCAGCTAATAAAGTGGATAAATGATGGTATCTAGATAGCGGCTGTTCAAGACACATGACCGATGACGTAGACCAATTTGTCACCTTGGAGTCTAAGAAGGGTGGAGTAGTAACCTATGGAGACAATGGAAAAGGGTATATCATTGGAAAGGATAAAATTTTTATTACTCCATCTACCTTCATAGAAAATGTCTTATTAGTTAATGGTTTGAAACATAACCTACTTAGCATAAGTCAATTTTGTGATAAAGGGTTTAAAGTCACATTTGAAGCATCAGTATGCATAATCACAAATCCTAAAGATAATAGCATTGTACTTATAGGACAAAGGCAAAGAAATATTTACATGGTAGATCTTCATGAATTAGGCAAGAAAAATGGATTATGTTTAATTACTAATGAAGAAAAGAAAAATGAAACAAGTTGGCTTTGGCATCGTAGACTAGGACATGCTAGTATAGATTTAATATCAAAACTAGTCAAGAAGGAATTAATAAAAGATGTGCCAAAATTGATCTTTGAAAAGGACAAAATTTGTGGACCATGCTCATTAGGAAAACAAACAAAATCATCCTTCAAATCAAAGAATATAGTATCAACAACTAGGCCTTTTGAACTCATACATATGGATCTCTTTGGACCCACTAGAACTACGAGTCTAGGAGGGAAGAAGTATGGACTAGTTATAGTAGATGATTTTTCAAGATATACATGGGTTTCATTTTTGGCACATAAGAATGAAGCATTTTCAGCATTCTTGAAATATTATAATAATATCATAAATGAAAAGAAGCTCACTTTAATAGCAATTCGAAGTGATCATGGAACTGAATTTGAAAATCAACACTTTAAAGAATTTTGTAATGAAAATGGTATCTCACATCAATTTTTAGCACCTAGAACGCCTCAACAAAATGGGATTGTTGAAAGGAAAAATAGGACCTTGGCAGAAATGGCACGCACGATGTTGTGCGAGTCAAATCTTCCAAAGTACTTTTGGGTTGAAGCTATAAGCACTGCTTGCCATATTCTAAATCGGGTTTTAATACGACCTATAACCAAGAAAACTCCTTATGAACTTTGGAAGATAAGAAACCAACCGCTAAATATCTTAGAGTATTTGGATGTAGATGTTTCATTTTAAACAATGGTAAGGAGGATCTAAGTAAATTTGATGCCAAGTCAGATGAAGGTATCTTCTTAGGATACTCCACATCTAGCAGGGCATACAGAGTGTTTAATAAAAGAACTCTTGTAGTCGAAGAGTCAGTTAATATCATATTTGATGAGTCTGATAGTGAGTCTGCTAGGAAAGAAAATATCCTTGATGATGATGCAGGAATTATTAACTTTGAAAATTTGAATCTTGATGACGTGCCAAATCAAGATAAGAAAAATGATCGCGTGCCACCACAATCTCAAGACTTGCCAAAGGAATGGAGGTATGCATATGGACATCCTAAAGACTTAATCATTGGTGATCCATCTCAAGGGATAAGAACTCAATCCTCTCTCAGAAATTTAAATGATTATCTTGCTTTTATTTCACAGTTAGAACCTAAGACTTATGAAGAAGCTGAAAAAGACACCAATTGGATAAATGCTATGCAAGAAGAATTAAATCAATTCAAAAGAAGTAATATATGGACATTAACTGAGAGACCAAAGCATAACTCTGTAATTGGAACAAAATGGATCTTTAGAAATAAATTAGATGAAAATGGGGTAGTTATAAGAAATAAAGCTAGACTTGTAGCTAAGGGATACAATCAAGAAGAAGGGATAGACTTTGAGAAAACATTTGCTCCCGTGGCTAGATTAGAGGCTATTAGGTTACTTCTAGCTTTTGCATGTTTCATGGATTTCAAGTTATATCAAATGGATGTAAAAAGTGCCTTCTTAAACGGTTTTATAGAGGAAGAGGTATATGTAGAGCAACCTCCTGGTTTTGAAAATCATGAATTGCCAAATCATGTGTTTAGACTACATAAGGCATTATATGGACTAAAACAAGCACCTAGGGCTTGGTATGATCGACTAAGCAAATTTCTACTGAATAATGATTTCAGTAGAGGAAATGTAGACAAAACACTTTTTCTTAAAAGAGAAGACAAAAATCTGCTAGTGGTACAAATATATGTAGATGACATAATTTTTGGTGCCACAGATGACAATCTTTGCAAAGAGTTTGCTAATTTAATGCAAGGAGAATTCGAGATGAGTTTAATGAGAGAACTAAATTTCTTTCTTGGGTTACAAATCAAACAAACTAAAGAAGGTATCTTCATTCATCAAACTAAGTATACAAAGGAAATATTTAAAAAGTTTGGGAATAAAAATCACAAGGGAGTAGGCATCCCAATGAATCCCACTAGTAAGCTAGACAAAGATGAAAAAGGAAAAATTATTGATATGAAGCTTTATAGAGGATTAATTGGATCCTTGCTCTACCTTACTGCTAGTAGACCAGACATAGTATTTAGTGTGGGAATATGTGCTAGATACCAATCAGATTCTAAGGAGTCACATTTAAGTGATGTTAAAAGAATCCTTAGATATTTGAGAGGGACTACAAACATAGGATTATGGTACTCAAGAGACTCCTGTCTAGAATTGCTTGCCTACTCTGATGCAGATTTTGCTGGATGCAAATTAGATAGGAAGAGCACTAGTGGAACATGTCAATTTTTAGGAAATAATTTGGTATCATGGTTTAGCAAAAAGCAGAATTCAGTAGCACTGTCAACGGCTGAAGCCGAATATATAGCCGCCGGCAGTTGCTATGCTCAAGTATTATGGCTTAAGCAACAACTAGAGGACTATGGAATTAAACTAGATAACATTCCTATAAAGTGTGATAATACTAGTGCCATCAACCTTACTAAAAATCCTGTTCAGCACTCTAAAGCCAAACACATTGAAATAAGATATCATTTTATTAGAGATCATGTGCAAAATGGAAACATTTGTATTGAGCATATATGTACTGAGAAACAATTAGCTGACATATTCACAAAACCTTTGAGTGAAGATAGATTTTGCATGCTAAGGAGGGAATTAGGCATATGTGATCCTTTTGATTGAGGAGATATAAAAAGGAGAAAGCTGTATCATGATACTCTCTTTCCATTTCTAAAAACCCATGAAACATTAGTCAAACTAGTCATCTATAGATTTCTAACTCATGTATCATTGTCCCAGTAAGAATTTGTAAGGATTAGAAGAAAGGAAAATTTTTAAAAAGGGAAAAGGAAGAGAAAGAAAAATTTCTGAACTTGGGTCAACCCAACTCTGGGTTGGGTCGATCCAACGTTGAGTCGACCCAAGAAAAATCTAGGGTCGACCCAACGACGGGACCCCACTGTTAAAAGGGGGACCCATGAGCTATCTAGGGCACTGTATTCTCTTTGTCCTCTTCCGAAAACCCTATTTTCCACTCTCAAATCTCTTCCAATCATCTCCAAACAGTAGATTAGATCAAGATCTTGAAGAAATGGGACCCAAGAGAGCCGTAGCCAAGCAATCCGGGAGGGTTTCACGGACCACCCATGCGGATAGAGCTGCTACAGAGCCTTCTACAGTGCCTCCACAAGGTGAGACATGTGTAGAGACTCCTCCTCCTCCTCCCTCCCCTTCAGTCCAACTTGCGAAATTTGCGGGGAGACCGGTTACCACGGGAAGAAGGATCCACTCCGAGTTTTTGGATCAAGAAGAGTTCCGTTTGGGGGAATGGATCCGAAGGCAAGGATGGGAGTATCTTTGCTCCCTAGATGTGGTGATCTACCCAGGATTGGTTCGTGAGTTCTATGCCTTCCTGAAAACTGGAATGGGAGGGCTTATATCTGAAGTCTGAGGGGTAAGGGTTAGGGTTTCAGAAGAGAGTTTGAGTGAGTTGCTTCACCTCCCCTGCGAAGCAGCAACTCCAGAAAAGCCCAAAAATAAGTTGAGAGCCTTGCAGTTGATTCTTGAGAATGAAGACTTTGATTATTCAGAAAATGTAATAGCAAGCTCTCTTTCAGCTGAAATGAGGTTGTTGCACAACTTCATAGGTCAGATTTTGTTTCCGAAAAGCGGAAGATTTGATCTCATTTCTGAGCGAGACCTGGTCGTCATGGAGCACATTATTCAGGGCTTTCCCCTGAACCTCCCAGCTATGATACTCAGGCAGATGAGAAAGGTCATATGCAATTCCAGAGTCTCCCTGCCTTATGGTATGATACTCACCCTGATCTTCCGACAGCATGATATATCAGTAGAGGGAGAGATCTCTAGGCATCTACTATTCACTGACACATACACTGCACGATCCCCTATTCGCATGGGTTATGAGAAGGTGAATGGGCAGTGGGTACGTGCAGGAGCTGGAATTCAGGGTGATGCACCAGAGATTGGAGACCCCATCCCTGAGGATGAGGAGCCTACGGATCATCCTATAGCACCTTCAGAGGCTAGACCTTCGTTATCTGATCCTGCGGGATACACAGATGAGTTTTGGAGTAGGATGACTGAGCTTATGTCAGCTCAGGCGAGGACTATCACTGATGGACTGACGAGCAGATTGGATATTATGACTGCTGAGATTAGCGATCTTAGAGAGCAGATAGGAGCTCTACGGAGAGAGAGAGAGGTTCATGGACCATCTGTGCCCCAGGCAGCTGAGTCAGAGATTTCGGCACAGAGTCATCCAGCTCACCGAGCTCCACGCTAGACTCAGTCCCATCTGGCTCGACCTCCCCTCGCCACTTATGCTAGGAGGATGAGGACTAGATCACAGCCATTAGATACCCCCTAGGCTGATATTAGCATTATGATTAGAGCCTAGGATATGTATCTAGTTCTCATATGTATTTTGTGTTGATCATGTACTTTGTACTTTGATTGAGGAACATTGTATTTGTTTTGTTTTGGCATTATTGTACTATAATGTTCCATTTTGATCAATGAAACTGAAATGTTTGTTAATTATTGTGTCTACTTATCTATTCCGATGCACCTATTTGATGATAACAAAAAAAGGGAGAAGCAAGAAAAGAGAAATAAGTTGACAAACAAGTTGAAAATTATAATAGGAAAGGGTATACATTTAAGGGGGAGCAATTTGTAACAATGAAAATGTTAAAGTCTAAGATTTAAATCGAATTTCAGAATTTGGCACATAGAATTTCAGAATTTGGCACATACCTTTCACACCTCGATACATAATCTGAAACTCATGCTTTATCTCAAATTTTTTAAGTTTCATCTTTAATGAAATATAAAAGAAAGGGGGAGTAATTCAAAAGGTCAAATTGGAAATATTTGGATGAAATAGGGGGAGACTTCACTCTCAAATTTGAAAAGCTGAAATTCAGCAACTTGAGCCCTTCTAAAACTAACTTTAAGATAAGTATCAATAGGCTCATACTCAATATTTTGTAATCATCAAAAAGGGGGAGATTGAGGATGATAGTGGTATTTTGATGATTAATACAATGATTAAGAGTATGTTACAAGTTAATTCGATACATCATTAATAAGTCTGTCACTCTCGATACATTAGTATAATGAGATTAAGATGTATTTCAATGATTATTAATGAGATAAAATTTGTGATAGGAAAGGGATAGTGAATTCTAAATTCTAATTCGGCAAAGTTTCAAGTGAAACATACTCTTAAGTGGACAATAGTAATTTTCATTGTTTGGAGTATGTAGCACTACCATGACATATATTCAAAATTGTTTAAAGGTTATTTCATTGATTATATGGATGAATCTAACCTTAAGTTGCAGCAAAGTGTGGATTGAGTCGACCCCAAGATTGATTGAGTCGACCCCGGCACATCAAGAAACCATCTGGCACACTTCTGCAAAAATGGCACGGATGAACAGTACTTGGGTCGACCCAAGCTAAGGATGAGTCAACCCAATCCTCAAGCCTCAAGAAAACAGTTCTCTGGAAATCCTGAGAGGGTCGACCCAAATGAAACTTGAGTCGACCCAAACTTGAGTCGACCCCAAGTTAACATGAGTCGACCCAAAGGTAATGACATTCAAAAATAGGTTCTCTGGAAACCCTGAGAGGGTCGACCCAAGTGGAAGTTGAGTCGACCCAACTGAACCTTGAGTCGACCCAAAAAGTATTGAGTTGACCCAAGTGAAGGAAGATTGAAATACAAGGTTCTGTGGTTTCTGAGAGGGTCGACCCCAATGATGCTTGAGTCGACCCAAGTGAAAGTTGGGTCGACCCAAGTGAAAGTTGGGTCGACCCCAGTAAAAGTTGAGTCGACCCAAGCACGGGCAGAAGCATAACGGCTAGTTCTGCAGAAGTACTTTCAGACCTCCCAACAGTGAGTAACGGCTAGTTTTTGAATTCTAACCATTGGGGCTTGTCCAATAGATGAAGAAAACTATTTAAAGTGACACTATTCATCAGAGGAAACATCCTTTTGCAAAATATCAAAGCTTACACAAGAAAGACAAGTGCCCTAATCTTCTTCATCCAAGTGCTTCATTCAAGAGTCAAAAGAAAGTGGTTGAGCAGATTCCAATAGATATTAAGAGCTCCATCCACCCTTGAAGAGTGAAGCATTCTTGACAAAGAAGAGAGAAGTCTCATCAAGCAATAACTATTATCTAAACTCTTCTTTGTAGCTTATATATGTTATATTTGCTCATCTAGGAGCTTCAACTTTCTTCTTTCTTTTTATTAATCACCTTGTAAAGGTTTGTTGGTGAGCCCGCAAAACCAACGGTGTAGGTTTATTGGTGAACCCGTAAAACCAATTGTGAAGGTTCGTTGGTGAGCCCGTAAAACCAACATAGGTTCTTGGTGATCCCGAAAAACCAATGTGTAAAGATTTTTGGATTGTGAGCCCGGAAAATAATCCAACTGTAATCCGCGGGATTCTAGTGAATTCCCAAAGGGTCGCTTGGGGAGTGGACGTAGGTGCTTAGGAGAGCACCGAACCACTATACTTCTTGTGTGTCTGTATTGTGCATTGTTCTAATTTCACTCACTCATCAATTGACAGAAGTAAGATAGTAAAAATTAAGAGAAACCAATTCACCCCCCCCTCTTAGCTTGTCACCTTGGGCAACAAGTGCTCTGATACCACTTGTTGCCCAAGGTGACAAGCCAAGAGGGGGGGTGAATTGGTTTCTCTTAATTTTAACTATCTTACTTCTGTCAATTGATGAGTGAGTGAAATTAGAACAATGCACAATACAACCACACAAGAAGTATAGTGGTTCGGTGCTCTCCTAAGCACCTACGTCCATGTTAGAATACCCCGATCATGCCGCTGAAATTTTAAAAAAATTCAGATGCAGCGGAAGAGGCATGCGCGGGATCAACCGTACATCGCATGAACGTTGTTCAAAAACCGTTCGTAGATAGATAAGGATTAAAAACTTTTAAATAGCATTAGAAGATCAGATCTTCACCTTTGTGCGGGTAGATGATCACCGCAAACTGATGATCGTGGTTTAGGATGAAGGTTCGCTTGAAGCCGTTCAAGTGCCCGGCCTCTACGGGTATCCACATGAAGCAGAAAATCGATCCAAGCTTTCTATCTCTCCGGGGTGCTAGCTCCCTTGCAGAGATAATTTTGATGGCTGATATCCTCCCTTTCAATCAATCCTTGATTGTGCTTGGGAGGAGGAAGAAGAAGGATGAAGAGAAGAAGAGGAACAAAGCCCTACAGCCTTCTTTTTCTTCCTTGCGTTGGAACCAAACGGTGGAGGAAGAAGGAGGCCACCAAGATCCTTTTCTTCCCTTTGTTGTTGGTTGCTGAAAAGAGAGGAGAGGAGGGTGGCCACGTGATGGAGAGGAGGAGGGCTTCACTTATCATTAGGGCACCTCCTTTCAAAGCCTTATAAAGGCATCTAGGGCTCCTATTTGGTTTAGTCCAAATCATGAATCAATTGGGTTCAATCTATGCTAGTCCTAATCCAATTAGAACTTGAATGAACCATGACTCAATTGAACTCTTTAATCCTAATCCAATTAGGAGTCATGTTGATTCATTAGATTAATAATTAATTAGGACTTAAGAAATCCTAATCCAATTAGGACTTGTTTAATTCTAGTCCTAATCCAATTAGAACTCTAATTTGAATTCGAAGTCCTAATCCGATTAGGACTCTAGGAATCCTACTCCAAGTAGGAATCCAAATTTAATTCAAAACTCCTAATCTAATTAGGATTGTAGGAATCCTACTCCAAGTAGGAATCCTAGTCCTACTCCAAATAGGATTCTCAGTCCAAGTAGGAATCCCAGTCCAAGTAGGAATCTCAGTCCAAGTAGGATTCCTAGTCCTAATCCAATTAGGACTCTAGGAATCCTACTCCAAGTAGGACTCTTGTTTTAAGTCCAATTAATTAATTCTCTTTGTTCCTTCTTCAGCTTATTATCAATCGATTTGATTACTTGTGATTCCTAATCACGATTCAACCATCGGATCGGTCAATGCCTCTAGTGTGAGTGACCCCATAGGTTCTACTCTGACTGGTAGTGAGATATATTATGATCTCTATCACAATATCATTGAAAACTCCTTTCAATGGGTCGGAACGATTCCAACTCTACTCATTAGGGCTTATCGATCATCGAGATAATCCCTATGAGTCCCACCATCCACCAGTGACACCTAGCAGCATGTAGTGGCTACCCAGCAGAATAGAATGATGATCCTCTAGGTGCAGTTATCATATGATATAGTCCTTCTATCGTGGATCCCTACAGGACGGAGGTCATGGATAACTCGTCAAACCCCTTCGTCTGTCATATGTCAAGATTTATTTGACTCGAGTTCGATAGTGGAAAACTCTTTCTCCACTTTATATTACTGCCCTGGCCAAGGTCTTAGAACTCAGTCTAACAAATCACATAGGATCACTCCTCTTCTATCAAGGTCGATAGATTCCATGTAAGTGCATACCCTACTCCTACAGTGAACTTACTGCAGCCAATCTGCACTACAAGGACCCATATGACTAGAGGCCATGTATACGTGTAGTCAAACTACAATAACCTCACTGTGAGTAGCCGAAGCACCGCAGGTCAAAGGACCAGTCATACTACTGCAACATCAAGCAAGTCACTGACGAGTGGATAGACGTCTAAGTAACTTCTTGTCTTGATCACGCTCAGTACCCTTGTTCTCTAACAAGCACCTGCACTATCACTTCAATGTCCCTACACTGTGGACTCAAGTCTCGTCCATCCAGAAGGAAAGTGATCTGTGCACTGATCGGATCGATCACCGTCCTCGTGATGATCCATTGATCAGTAGCATTTAGAAATTAATCACCAATGATACATGGCTCAAATTCTCAACTCTTGAGAATATGCATCATCATCTTATTAATTTCTTGGACGATTCATAGACACATAATTAATATGAATGAAAAGATGCCTTTTATTTATTCAATAATAAATAGTCAAGTACAAAATTATGTCCCTAGAATTAACAATGTGTCAGCCAGATTGGCTTCTAGGGCATACATCTAACAATCTCCCACTGGCACTAAAGCCAATCAGTCATATATCTAAGCCCCATCTTCTCAAGGTGGGCTTCAGTCTTTTGCTGACTTAGCTGCTTAGTGAACGGGTCTGCCATGTTATCCGCGGAGTCTACTCTCTGCACCTCTACATATTTCTTCTCAATATAGTCGCGTATGAGGTGGAAGCGCCGCTCTATGTGCTTGGACTTCCGATGAGACCTTGGCTCCATAGCTACTGCTATGGTGCCAATGTTATCGCAGTAAAGTGTTATGACATCTAATGACATTACACCTAACTCTGCAATGAACTTTTAATTAGAAGGTTTCCACTGCACCCTTAGATACGGCTTAACATTCAGCTTCTAAGGTAGAATCTATAATGATTGGTTGTTTGGAACTCTTCCAACTTACTGAACCACCATTGCACATATCTTGATGTAGACTTTCTATCATCAATATGTGTGCATCCTACTACATTCAACTCTGATCTTCTTCCAAAGACCAAGAACATGTCCTTAGTTCTTCTCAAGTACTTAAGACTGTTCTTCACAGCTATCCAGTGCTTTTTGCCTGGATCTGATTGACATATGCTCGTGACACTCACAGCATGTACTATATCAAGTCTTGTACATAGCATGGCATACATGAGGCTCCCTATTGCTGATGCATAGGAGATCTTGCTCATGCGTTGAATCTCTTCAGATGTGTTGGGGCACATCTTCTTGGAGAGATTAATTCCATGCCTTAGGGGTAAGAGACCCCTTTTAGAGTTTTCCATGCTGAACCTTTTCAGCACTTCCTCTATGTACATCTTCTGTGATAGGCCAAGCATCCTTTTAGATCTATCTCTATAGACCTTTATTCCCAAAATATAGGATGCTTCCCCAAGGTCTTTCATGGAGAACCTTTTTGACAACCTGACCTTGACCGAGGCTAGCATGGGAATATCATTTCCTATCAGGAGGATGTCGTCCACGTACAGTATGAGAAATACAACAGCACTCCCACTAACCCTTTTGTAAACACATGGTTCCTCTTCGTTTTTGATGAAATCAAATGTTTTGATTGCATCATCGAAACGAGTGTTCCAACTCCGAGATGCTTGCTTTAGTCCATAGATGGACTTTTGCAGCTTGCAGACCTTGTGATCTCCATCACTGAAAGTGAAACCCAAAGGCTGTTCCATATAGATGTCTTCATCAAGATATCCATTCAGGAAAGCTGTTTTCACATCCATCTGCCAGATTTCATAATCATGAAATGCTGCAATGGCAAGCAATGTTCGGATGGATTTCAGCATGGCTACAGGTGAAAAGGTCTCCTGATAGTCAATGCCCTCGCGCTGACTATACCCTTTCGCCACAAGCTTTGCCTTATAGGTCTCTACCTCTCCATCCGAACCTATCTTCCTTTTGTAGATCCATTTGCATCCAATAGGTACAATACCTTCTGGTGGATCTACTAAGGTCCAAACTTGGTTGGAATGCATGGAGTCTAACTCCAATTATTTCTCGGAATCGATATCAGATATCGCCTCGTCGTAGGTTTTGGGATCCTGCGTGTGATCCCTATCTCCCACTAGGAACATTTCCTCGGTATCCTCTTCTAGTATACCTATGTATCTATCGGGAGGATGGGAGACCCTACTTGATCTGCGAGGTGGTTGAGGGACATCGTGTACTGGCTCTGTATTAATGGGTTCGATAGGATCCATGACTCGTTGCTTTTCAGAGACTTTCTCTTCAAGCTCAATTTTCCTCCCACTGCCTCTATCAAGGATAAACTGATTTTTCCAAGAAGATGGCGTGACGGCTCACAAACACATTGTGATCCTCTGAGATAAAAAAATTGTATCCTAATGACTCTTTAGGATATCCTATAAAACGAGCACTTATGGTCCTAGCCTCTAGTTTGTCTGCCTGTAGTCTCTTGACGTGGGCCGGACATCCCCAAATCTTGGTTTCTTACCATGTCATATCTTATATGGTGCGGTAGGAATGGACTTTAGAGGAAACTCTATTCAACAAGTAAATAGCTGAAAATAGGGCATCTATCTAAAGAAACAAGGGTAAATCAGTGAAGTTCATCATGGACTGGACCATATCAATAGAGTCCGATTCCTCCTCTCTGACACTCCATTGAGCTGAGGTGTACCAGGAGGAGTCCATTATGAAGCTATACCATTCTCCTTGAGATAATCATGGAACTCTCCATTAAGGTATTCACTTCCTCGATCTGATCGAAGAACCTTAATGAGTTTTTGTGCTTATTTTTCTACTTCATATCTAAGCTTTTTGAACCTTTCAAAAGTTTCATATTTGTGTCTCATACACATATTCATACCGTGAGTAATCATCGGTAAAATGAAGTAAAAAATTACAACTCCTAGCCTGCACATCGAATGGGCCACACACATCAGTGTGTACTAGGGTAAGTATTTCAGTGGACCTCCCTGTGTCCTATAAAGGATAATTTGGCCATCTTTTCTTGAAGGCAGAATTCACAAATCAAATATGACTCGAAAGTCAATGAGCCCAAAAGCTCATGTTTCTCCAATTTGTTTATTCTGTCTTCTCCTATATGGCCAAGCCTGAGGTGCCATAAATACTTTAGATTTATCTCATTTTTGGATCTATTAGATCCTATTGTATTCACTGTTTGCTCAGATATATTCACAGATACATCCATATGTATGTGATAGAGACTGTCAATCATAAAATCATTTTGAATCAA
The DNA here is from genome assembly GCF_051530095.1 of Phoenix dactylifera. Lineage (NCBI taxonomy): Eukaryota > Viridiplantae > Streptophyta > Magnoliopsida > Arecales > Arecaceae > Phoenix > Phoenix dactylifera. Next base: position 29,523,212 of record NC_143193.1, on the reverse strand, counting down.
TTTAATTTTCAAATAAATAAAAATCTTTCTGTGCTAAATAAAATACAGAAATCAAATTTCTGCTAGCACTAGGTAACAGTCCCTAAGTATCCTGAGCATATCTGACAAACCTTCTGAAGGTCTGTCACCCTTTATGTTCTTTATGCTTTTCCATGTATGTAGGACAGTTCCTCTTCTAATGGCTGTCCATGATGCAATGGAAACATTTTTCCTTGCAATTGGCCTTTTCTTGGAACTTCCTCATTTGGCATCTTCTCGGTCTTCTGTTTCTTCGCAGGCTTTTTCTTCTTCCAAATAGACTCTCTCTTGGAAGTAGAAATCAACTCAACAGTGAGAACGATGCCCCTTGAACTCTTCAGCATCCCTAAGGTAGTAACCAATTTTTTTAACAATTCTGTTTTGGTGCATACAATCTTATTCATATGGTAATTTACTATAAATTGTTCATATGAAGCTAGAAGGGATTACGGGATCAAATCCATTTGCAGTTCCTTGTGCATGGTCATGCCGAGCTTCTCAAGCTTCTTTAAGTCCTTTATCATGGTCAAACCATGATCATGGACATACTGCCCATCGTGCATCTTGGCTTTGAAGAGTCTCTTGGACACTTCAAACCGAGCTGCGTAACTCTGATCACCATACAACTCTTGCAGGTGATTTAATGTCCCTGGCAGTCTTCATGTTCTCATGCTGGCATTGTAATGCATTGGACATGGATGCCATTGTGCAGCACCTAACTTTATTGTCATTGTTCGTCCACTTTAACAAGCATCTTACGCTGATCAGTGATCAGACGGATTGGTAACACGGGGATTCCATGGTCTAGCATATACCCGAATTTCTCATAATTCAAAACTATTTTGAAATTTTTTGAAATTTGCTGAGCCAATCTTTATAATTGAGTTTGGTCAAACGGTTGTTCTATAGGATATGAGTTAAGAGTCTAGAAGCTGACTTTATAATCCTCAGAGAGTAAAGATTCTAGTTAGACTTTTGTACTTGATCCTAATCTGTTCTAAGGTCTTTTAGAACAAATATAACTCCCACTATTTTCTCGAATTTCTCACACTCCCTTGGTAGGAAAACGGAAATCCCACACGACTAGGGTTTCTAGTAGGTACTGCGGTCCCACCGATTTACATGCCACCTCACCTAACAGTTATTGGTGACACATAGATTGATGAATGTACAACTCTTGTACAATGCTTCTCAAGCATGTTGCAGTGTAACTTGGTCTCTAAGCCATGAAAACCTCACCTAACAGTTATTGGTCTCATTTCTTAGTTAAGTCAGACCCACCGTATAACCGTAGGAATAAAGTCGTCATTGGGTCCTCACCTAACAGTTATTGGTGCCCAACCCCACCTTTACCCTACAACATCTCATGTCTATAGAGAGGTCCAGCCCCCCGATGCAACTTGACCACTGTATCCAGCCGAGACAAATCAACATCAGAAAGGCCTTAGCAGCTCTACTACAGTGGAAGACCTATTGACTTAATATTGGTTAATCAGGTCTTAGTGTTTGCAACTTCAGCTCTTCATAAGAGGTAATCGAACAATTGGCCAGGTAAGCAGGTGGGAGGCTCCCCTTACTCAGAGAGTAAGGTCCTAATTAATTAACCACCTTTCATGCTTTCCTAGACACCAATTAGATCAATTAATCTAATATGACTCGCTCATGTCGGTTCATTCTCGACTTGATTGAGGAGGTTTTAATTTAGGTCTCAATTGGGTTTGCTACATCACATGTAAACCTATCTACCCCGCTCTCATTCACATCACATGCAAACGGCACATCACAGGCAGTTATAATCGCAGCATCAAAATAAAGCTAAACATTAAATAGGTGATGATCATGGATTCTAATTAGGTCGTATTACAAGCACATGCACGTCAATCGATCAATTGGTCTTCAACTCTTGAATTGGTTCCAAGCCTCCTTGATTCGATCCTTGACCAACTCTTGATCCAATCGCCATCAACCGCTTAGACTCCTGTTCATCTCATGCCTTGTCTTCAACTTGACCGTTGACGTACATCACATCACAGAAATACAACCAGATATAAAATAAAAATAATAATAAATTACATCTTCTTTTAGGAGACACACAGGCCTCTCAAAACATCAAATAAGATGCATGCAAGCATCTGAAAAATTACATGACATTGCAGATCACATCGCAGGTCTTTACATTTAATACCAAAAGGGTTTGAATCCTATGATCATCACCACATGCAGCAATTATAATTTTCAGATCTGAAAACTAACTGATTATCTCATGACATAGGTTGCTGATCATGCTAATCATGATTCTAAACTTTGTAATCTCATTAACAATGCAATTAGAATCATCATCTTATCATATAAAAATCAGCATGCAAAAATCAGCATCCTAGAAAAAAATCTGCATGCAGAAAATTTTCAGCATGCATAATCTTTCAATTTTCAGTTCTAATAAGCCTATTAATAATTAATCCTTACCTTAATCTACGAAGCCTAAGCTCTGATACCACTGTTAGAATACCCCGATCATGCCGCTGAAATTTTAAAAAAATTCAGATGCAGCGGAAGAGGCATGCGCGGGATCAACCGTACATCGCATGAACGTTGTTCAAAAACCGTTCGTAGATAGATAAGGATTAAAATCTTTTAAATAGCATTAGAAGATCAGATCTTCACCTTTGTGCGGGTAGATGATCACCGCAAACTGATGATCGTGGTTTAGGATGAAGGTTCGCTTGAAGCCGTTCAAGTGCCCGGCCTCTACGGGTATTCACACGAAGCAGAAAACCGATCCAAGCTTTCTATCTCCCCGGGGTGCTAGCTCCCTTGCAGAGATAACTTTGATGGCTGATATCCTCCCTTTCAATCAATCCTTGATTGTGCTTGGGAGGAGGAAGAAGAAGGATGAAGAGAAGAAGAGGAACAAAGCCCTACAGCCTTCTTTTTCTTCCTTGCGTTGGAACCAAACGGTGGAGGAAGAAGGAGGCCACCAAGATCCTTTTCTTCCCTTTGTTGTTGGTGGCTGAAAAGAGAGGAGAGGAGGGTGGCCACGTGATGGAGAGGAGGAGGGCTTCACTTATCATTAGGGCACCTCCTTTCAAAGCCTTATAAAGGCATCTAGGGCTCCTATTTGGTTTAGTCCAAATCATGAATCAATTGGGTTCAATCTATGCTAGTCCTAATCCAATTAGAACTTGAATGAACCATGACTCAATTGAACTCTTCAATCCTAATCCAATTAGGAGTCATGTTGATTCATTAGATTAATAATTAATTAGGACTTAAGAAATTCTAATCCAATTAGGACTTGTTTAATTCTAGTCCTAATCCAATTAGAACTCTAATTTGAATTCGAAGTCCTAATCCGATTAGGACTCTAGGAATCCTACTCCAAGTAGGAATCCAAATTTAATTCAAAACTCCTAATCTAATTAGGATTGCAGGAATCCTACTCCAAGTAGGAATCCTAGTCCTACTCCAAATAGGATTCCCAGTCCAAGTAGGAATCCCAGTCCAAGTAGGAATCTCAGTCCAAGTAGGATTCCTAGTCCTAATCCAATTAGGACTCTAGGAATCCTACTCCAAGTAGGACTCTTGTTTTAAGTCCAATTAATTAATTCTCTTTGTTCCTTCTTCAGCTTATTATCAATCGATTTGATTACTTGTGATTCCTAATCACGATTCAACCATCGGATCGGTCAATGCCTCTAGTGTGTGTGACCCCATAGGTTCTACTCTGACTGGTAGTGAGATATATTGTGATCTCTATCACAATATCATTGAAAACTCCTTTCAATGGGTCGGAACGATTCCAACTCTACTCATTAGGACTTATCGATCATCGAGATAATCCCTATGAGTCCCACCATCCACCAGTGACACCTAGCAGCATGTAGTGGCTACCCAGCAGAATAGAATGATGAACCTCTAGGTGCAGTTATCATGTGATACAGTCCTTCTATCGTGGATCCCTACAGGACGGAGGTCATGGATAATTCGTCAAACCCCTTCGTCTGTCATATGTCAAGATTTATTTGACTCGAGTTCGATAGTGGAAAACTCTTTCTCCACTTTATATTACTGCCCTGGCCAAGGTCTTAGAACTCAGTCTAACAAATCACATAGGATCACTCCTCTTCTATCAAGGTCGATAGATTCCATGTAAGTGCATACCCTACTCCTACAGTGAACTTACTGCAGCCAATCTGCACTACAAGGACCCATATGACTAGAGACCATGTATACGTGTAGTCAAACTACAATAACCTCACTGTGAGTAGCCGAAGCACCGCAGGTCAAAGGACCAGTCATACTACTGCAACATCAAGTAAGTCACTGACGAGTGGATAGACGTCCAAGTAACTTCTTGTCTTGATCACGCTCAGTACCCTTGTTCTCTAACAAGCACCTGCACTATCACTTCAGTGTCCCTACACTGTGGACTCAAGTCTCGTCCATCCAGAAGAAAAGTGATCTGTACACTGATCGGATCGATCACCGTCCTCGTGATGATCCATTGATCAGGAGCATTTAGAAATTAATCACCAATGATACATGGCTCAAATTCTCAACTCTTGAGAATATGCATCATCATCTTATTAATTTCTTGGACGATTCATAGACACGTAATTAATATGAATGAAAAGATGCCTTTTATTTATTCAATAATAAATAGTCAAGTACAAAATTATGTCCCTAGAATTAACAATGTGTCAGCCAGATTGGCTTCTAGGGCATACATCTAGCAGTCCACTCCCCAAGCGACCCTTTGGAAATTCACTATAATCCCGCGGATTACAGTTGGATTGTTTTCCGGTCTCACAATCCAAAAACCCTTACACTTTGATTTTTCGGGATCACCAAGAACCTATGTTGGTTTTACGGGCTCACCAACGAACCTTCACAATTGGTTTTACGGGTTCACCAATAAACCTACACCGTTGGTTTTGCGGGCTCACCAACAAACCTTTACAAGGTGATTAATAAAAAGAAAGAAGAAAGTTGAAGCTCCTAGATGAGCAAATATAACATATATAAGCTACAAAGAAGAGTTTAGAGAATAGTTATCGCTTGATGAGACTTCTCTCTTCTTTGTCAAGAATGCTTCACTCTTCAAGGGTTGATGGAGCTCTTAATATCTCTTGGAATCTGCTCAACCACTTCCTTTTGACTCTTGAATGAAGCACTTGGATGAAGAAGATTAGGGCACTTGTCTTTCTTGTGTAAGCTTTGATATTTTGCAAAAGGATGTTTCCTCTGATGAATAGTGTCACTTTAAATAGTTTCCTTCATCCACTAGACAAGCCCCAATGGTTAGAATTCAAAAACTAGCCGTTACTCACTGTTGGGACGTCTGAAAGTACTTCTGCAGAACTAGCCGTTATGCTTCTGCCCGTGCTTGGGTCGACTCAACTTTTACTGGGGTCGACCCAACTTTCACTTGGGTCGACTCAAGCATCATTGGGGTTGACCCTCTCAGAAACCACAGAACCTTGTATTTCAGCCTTCCTTCACTTGGGTCGACTCAACACTTTTTGGGTCGACTCAAGATTCAGTTGGGTCGACTCAACTTCCACTTGGGTCGACCCTCTCAGGATTTCCAGAGAACCTATTTTTGAATGTCATTGCCTTTGGGTTGACTCATGTTAACTTGGGGTCGACTCAAGTTTGGGTCGACTCAAGTTTCATTTGGGTCGACCCTCTCAGGGTTTCCAGAGAACTGTTTTCTTGAGGCTTGAGGATTGGGTCGACTCATCCTTTGCTTGGGTCGACCCAAGTACTGTTCATCTGTGCCATTTTTGCAGAAGTGTGCCAGATGGTTTCTTGATGTGCCGGGGTCGACTCAATCGATCTTGGGGTCGACTCAATCCATACTTTGCAACAACTTAAGGTTAGATTCATCCATATAACCAATGAAATAACCTTTAAATAATTTTGAATATATGTCATGGTAGTGCTACATTCTCCAAACAATGAAAATTACTATTGTCCACTTAAGAGTATGTTTCACTTGAAACTTTGCCGAATTAGAATTTAGAATTCACTATCCCTTTCCTATCACAAATTTTATCGCATTAATAATCATTGAAATATATCTTAATCTCATTATACTAATGTATCGAGAGTGACAGACTTATTAATGATGTATCGAATTAACTTGTAACATACTCTTAATCATTGTATTAATCATCAAAATACCACTATCATCCTCAAGTAGGGCATGCGTGATGAAGAGAACCCCCTCCCTTGGCCGAAATCAAAGAGAGAAGAGGGGCGTGCGCCCCTCTTCTTGGCTTCAAAAGGAAAAACATAAAGCTCCTAAAATGTAGAAGCTTCATGTGTCTTTATAAGGAGGTAAAGGAACAAACCCTAGGTGAATTCTTTTCATCCTCTTTTCAGCCGTGAGCCACCTTTTCTCTTGGGGTTTTCAGCCGCCATCAGCAAAAGAAAAAAAGAAGAGGAGGCGTGCACCTCCTCTTGATCTTCTTCCCTCCTCCTTGGTTCCAACGCAAGGCAAAGGAAGAAGGCTGCAGGGGCTTTGATTCTTCTTCAAACTTCATTCTTCTTCTTCCTCCTCCCAAGCACAATCAAGGGTTGATTCAAAGGGAGGACATTAGCCATTAAAAGAAGTTTCTGCAAGAGAGCTAGCACCCCGGAGAGACAAGGAAGCTTTGATCGGATCTCTACTTCGTGTGGATACCCGTAGAGGCCGGACGCGTGATCGGCTTCAAGCGAACCTTCATCCTAAACCACGAACTTCAGTTTGCGGTGATCATCTACCCGCACAAGATGAAGATCTGATCTTCATAATTAGTTTAAAAGTTTTTAATTCTAATCTAACTACGAACGGTTATTGAACAACGTTCATAGGATGAACAATTGATCCCGCTTATGCCTCTTCCGCTGCATCTGAAATTTTTTTAAAATTTTCTGCAGCATGGGCAGGTAACCAACAGAGAAATCAGAGCTTAGGCTTCATAGATTAAGGTTAGAATTAATTATAAACAGTCATGTTAGATCTGAAATTCAAAAGGTTTATGTGTGCTGAAATTTTCTGCATGCAGAATTTTTCAGGGTTGCTAATTTTTGCATGCTAATTTTTATGTGATAAATTGATTATTCTAATTGCATGGTTAATGGGATTACAAAGTTTAGAATCATGTTTTGCATGATCAGCAACCCATGTCATAAGATAATCAATTAGATTTCAGATCTGAAAATTATAATTGTTGCATATGGTGATGATCATTGGATTCAAACCCTTTTGGTATCAATTGTAAAAACCTGCGATGTGATCTGCAATGTTATGTAATTTTTCAGATGCTTGCATACATCTTATTTAATGTTTTGAGAGGCCTGCGTGCCTCCTAAAAGGGGATGTAATTTATTATTAAATATCTGGTTGAATTTCTGTAATGTGATGTACATCAACGATCAAGTCAAAGACAGTACATGTGAGCGGTTGATGGCGATTGGATCAAGAGTTGATCAGGGATCGAATCAAGAAGGCTCGGGACCAATTCAAGAGTTGAAGACCAACTGATCGATTGACATGCATGTGCTTGTAATATGATCCAATTAGAATCCATGATCATTACCTATTTAAAGTTTAGTTTTATTTATTGCTGCAATTATAACTGCCTGTGATGTGCTATTTGCATGTGATGCGAATGTGAGTGGGGTAGATAGGTTTACATGTGATGCAAACTAATAGAGCAATCCAAATGAGATCTAAATTAAAACCTCCTCAATCAAGTCGAGAGTAAACCAATATGAGCGAGTCATATTAGATTAATTGATCTAATTGGTGTCTAGGAAAGCATGAAAGGTGGTTACTTAATTAGGATCTTACTCTCTGAGTAAGGGGAGCCTTCTACCTGCTTACCTGGCCAATTGTTCGATTATCTCTTATGAAGAACTCAAGTTGCAGACACTAAGACCTGGTTAACCGATATTAAGTCTATAGGTCTTCCACCGTAGTAGAGCTGCTAAGGTCTTTCTGATGTTGATTTGTCTCGGCTGGACACAGTGGGCAAGTTGCATCGGGGGGCTGGACCTCTCTATAGACATGAGATGTTGTAGGGTAAAGGTGGGGTTGGGCACCAATAATTATTAGGTGAGGACCCAATGACGACTTTATTTCTACAGTTATACAGTGGGTCTGACTTAACTAAGGAGTGGGACCAATAACTGTTAGGTGAGGTCTTCATGACTTAGAGACCAAGTAGCACTGCAACATGCTTGAGAAGCATTGTACAAGAGTTGTACAATCATCTATTTATATGTCACCAATAACTGTTAGGTGAGGTGGCATGTAAATCGGTGGGACCGCAGTACCCACTAGAAATCCTAGTCGTGTAGGATTTCCATTTTCCTACCAGGGGAGTGTGAGAAATTCAAGAAAATAGTGGGAGGTACATTTGTTCTAAAAGACCTTAGAACAGATTAAGGATCAAGTACAAAAGTCTAACTAGAATCTTTACTCTCTGCAGATCATAATGTCAGCCTCAAACCCTTTGACCCGTATTCTTGAGACCAACCGATTGACCGGTACCAATTACAGAGACTGGCTTAGAAATCTCAAAATTGTTCTGAGTTGCGAGAAAATAGGCTATGTGCTCGGCAATGACATCCCCACATTACCAGCACGTCCGACTACTGATCAGCGTGCGATGCATGAAAAGTGGACAGACGATGACATTAGGGTCAAGTGCTATATCATGGCATCCATGTCCAATGAACTACAATGCCTGCATGAAAATATGAAGACTGCTAGGGACATACTGGCACACCTGCAAGAGCTGTATGGTGAGCAGAGTCGCACAGCTTGTTTTGAAGTGTCCAAGAGGCTCTTCAAAGCAAAGATGCGCGAGGGGCAGTCTGTCCATGATCACGGTCTGACTATGATCAAGGATCTGGAGGAGCTTGAGAAGCTCGGTATGAACATGCACAAGGAATTGCAAGTAGATCTGATCCTTCAATCCCTTTCTGATTTATTTGGACAGTTTATAGTAAACTACCACATGAATAAAATTGAATGCACTAGTGTTGGGAACCCGCCCATGCCGCTGATATTTCAAAAATTTTTCAGATGGCAGCGGAATCGGCATGCGCGAGTTCGACGTTCATCACATGAACGTTGTTTCGAGACCTTTCGTAATTAGGTAAGAATTAAAACTTTTAAAACTAATAGGAAGATCAAATCTTCACCTTGCGCGGGTAGATGATCACCGCGAATCTGAATTCGTGGTTTTAGGAAGAGGGTTCGCTTGAAGCCGTTCAAACGTCCGGCCTCTACGGGTATCCACACGAAGTAGAGATCCGATCAACGTTTTCTTGTCTCCCCGGGGTGCTAGCTCCCTTGCAGAGACTTCCTTTGATGGCTGATCTCCTCTCTTTCTTTCAACTCTTGAAAGTGCTTGAGAGGAGGAAGAAGAAGGAGGGATGATGAAGAAGAACAAGAACCCTTTGCAGCCTTCTCTTCCTTGCTTGCGTTGGAGCCCAAACAAGAGAAGAAGGATGAGCCGGCAATCCCTTTCTCTCTTCTTGCTGATGGCGGCTGAAAACCCAAGGGGAGGATGAAGGGCGTACGGCACAAGGGAGAGGAAATCCCAATGCCCTAGGTGCTGCCCCTTGAGCCCCTTTAAATAGATTGTGGAGCTCCTAACTTTTAGGAGCTCCATACTATTTTCCAAGAGGGGCGCCGGCCCCTCTTACCTTGCCGCACCAAAGAAGAGAAGAAGGAGGGGGCGTACGGCCCTCCTCTTGGTTTGCCCTAATCCTCATCTAATGAGGATTGGGAGGCCCTAATCCGGTTTAGTCCTAATTCGATTAGGCTTAGCCAAATTTGGTTCAATGCATACTAGTCCTAATCCAATTAGGACTTGAATGAACCATGACTCAATTGAACTCTTCAATCCTAATCCAATTAGGAGTCATGTTGATTCATTAGATTATTAATTAATTTAGACTTAAGGAATCCTAATTCAATTAGGATTTATTTAATTTTAGTCCTAATCCAATTAGGACTCTATTTGAATCCGAAGTCCTAATCCAATTAGGATTTCTAGGAATCCTACTCCAAGTAGGAATCCAATTTTAATTCAAAACTCCTAATCTCACTAGGATTGAGGAATCCTATTCCAAGTAGGAATCCCAGTCCTAATCCAATTAGAACTCTAGGTATCCTACCCGAAGTAGGATTCTTATTTCAAGTCCAATTAATTAATTCCTTTTTCCTTCTTCAACTTTTTATCAATCAAATTGATTTCTTGTGATTCCTAATCACGATTTCAACCATCGGATCGGTCAATACTTCTAGTGTGTGTGACCCCATAGGTTCTATTCTGACTGGTAGTGAGATATATTGTGATCTCTATCACTATATCATTGAAAACTCCTTTCAATGGGTTGGAACGATTCCAACTCAACTCATTAGGGTTTATCGATCATCAAGATAATCCCTATGAGTCCCACCATCCACCAGTGACACCTAGCAGCATGTAGTGGCTACCCAGCAGAATAGAATGATGAACCTCTAGGTGCAGTTAACGTGTGATACAGTCCTACTATCGTGGATCCCTACAGGACGGAGGTCATGGACAACTCGTCAAACCCCATCGTCTGTCATATGTCAAGATTTATTCGACTTGAGTTCGATAGTGGAAAACTCTTTCTCCACTTTACTGCCCTGGCCAAGGTCTTAGAACTCAGTCTAACAAATCACATAGGATCACTCCTCTTCTATCAAGGTCGATAGATTCCTTGTAGGTGCATACCCTACTCCTACAGTGAACCTACTGCAGCCAATCTACACTGCATGGACCCATATGGCTAGAGACCATGTATGTGTGCAGTCAAACTACAATAACCTCACTGTGAGTAGCCGAAGCACCGCAGGTCAAAGGACCAGTCACACTACTGCAACATCAAGTAAGTCACTGACGAGTGGATAGACATCCAAGTGACTTCTTGTCTTGGTCACGCTCAGTACCCTTGTTCTCTAACAAGCACCTGCACTATCACTTCAGTGTCCCTACACTGTGGACTCAAGTCTCGTCCATCCAGAAGGAAAGTGATCTGTGCACTGATCGGATCGATCACCGTCCTCGTGATGATCCATTGATCAGGAGCATTTAGAAATTAATCACCAATGATACATGGCTCAAATTCTCAACTCTTGAGAATATGTATCATCATCTTATTAATTTCTTGGACGATTCATAGACACATAAACAATATGAATGAAAAAGATGCCTTTTATTTATTCAATAATAAATAGTCAAGTACAAAATTATGTCCCTAGAATCAACAATGTGTCAGCCAAATTGGCTTCTAGGGCATACATCTAACAATCTCCCACTTGCACTAAAGCCAATTGGTCATATATCTTAGGCCCATCTTCTCAAGGTGGGCTTCAGTCTTTTGCTGACTCAGCTGCTTAGTGAACGGGTCTGCCACGTTATCCGCGGAGTCTACTCTCTGCACCTCTACATCATAGTCGCGTATGAAATGGAAGCGCCGCTCTATGTGCTTGGATTTCTGATGAGACCATGGCTCCATAGCTTGTGCTATGGTGCCAATGTTATCGCAGTAAAGTGTTATGGCATCTAATGACATTACACCTAACTCTGCAATTAACTTTTTAATCAGAAGGTTTCCACTGCACCCTTAGATACGGCTTAACATTCAGCTTCTAAGGTAGAATCTATAATGATCGGTTGTTTGGAACTCTTCCAATTTACTGAACCACAATTGCACATATTCTGATGTAGACTTTCTATCATCAATATGTGTGCATCCTTCTACCTTCAACTCTGATCTTCTCCCAAAGACCAAGAACATGTCCTTAGTTCTTCTCAAGTACTTAAGACTGTTCTTTCACAGCTATCCAGTGCTTCTTGCCTGGATCCGACTGATATCTGCTTGTGACACTCACAGCAAGAGCTATATCAGGTTGTGTACACAGCATGGCATACATGAGGCTTCCCATTGCCGATGCATAGGGAATCTTGCTCATGTGTTGAATCTCTTCAGATGTGTTGGGGCACATCTTCTTGGAGAGATGAATTCCATGCCTTAGGGGTAAGAGACCCCTCTTGGAGTTTTCCATGCTGAACCTCTTCAGCACCTCCTCTATGTACATCTTTTGTGAAAGGCCAAGCATCCTTTTAGATCTATCTCTATAGACCTTTATTCCCAAAATATAGGATGCTTCCCCAAGGTCTTTCATGGAGAATTCTTTTGACAACCAGACCTTGACCGAGGTTAACATGGGAATATCATTTCCAATCAGGAGAATGTCATCTACGTACAGTACGAGAAAAATGACAGCACTCCCACTAACCTTTTTATAAACACATGGTTCCTCTTCGTTTTTGATGAAATCAAACGTTTTGATTGCATCATCGAAACGAGTGTTCCAACTCCGAGAGGCTTGCTTTAGTCCATAGATGGACCTTTGCAGCTTGCAGACCTTGTGATCTCCATCACTGGAAGTGAAACCCAAAGGCTGTTCCATATAGATATCTTCATCAAGATATCCATTCAGGAAAGCAGTTTTCACATCCATCTGCCAGATTTCATAGTCATGAAATGCTGCAATGGCAAGCAATGTCCGGATGGATTTTAGCATGGCTACAGGTGAAAAGGTCTCCTGATAGTCAATACCTTCGCGCTGACTATACCCTTTCGCCACAAGCCTTGCCTTATAGGTCTCTACCTCTCCATCCGAACCTATTTTCCTTTTGTAGATCCATTTGCATCCAATAGGTACAATACCTTCTGGTGGATCTACTAAGGTCCAGATTTGGTTGGAATGCATGGAGTCTATCTCTGACTTCATAGCTTTCAGCCATTTCTCGGAATCGATATCAGATATCGCCTCGTTGTAGGTTTTGGGATCCTGTATGTGATCCCTATCTCCCACTAGGAACATTTCCTCGGTATCCTCTTCTAGTATACCTAAGTATCTATCGGGAGGATGGGAGACCCTACTAGATCTACGAGGTGGTTGAGGGACATCGTGTACTGGCTCCTTATGAATAGGTTCTATAGGATCCATGACTCGTTGCTTTTCAGAGACTTTCTCTTCAAGCTCAATTTTCCTCCCACTGCCTCTATCAAGGATAAACTGATTTTCCAAGAAGATGGCATGACGGCTCACAAACACATTGTGATCCTCTGAGACGTAAAAATTGTATCCTAATGACTCTTTAGGATATCCTATAAAACGAGCACTTATGGTCCTAGCCTCTAACTTGTCCGCCTGTAGTCGCTTGACGTGGGCCGGACACCCCCAAATCTTGAGATGACCCAGACTTGGTTTCTTACCATGCCATATCTCATACGGTGTGGTAGGAACGGATTTAGAGGGAACTCTATTCAATAAATAAATCGCTGTGAGTAAGGCATCTCCCCAAAGAAACATAGGTAAATCAGTGAAGCTCATCATGGACCTGACCATATCCAATAGGGTCCGATTTCTCCTCTCTGACACCCCGTTGAGTTGAGGTGTACCCGGAGGTGTCCATTGTGAGACTATGCCGTTTTCTTTGAGATAGTCCCGGAATTCCCCACTAAGGTATTCTCCTCCTCGATCTGATCGAAGGGCCTTAAGAGGTTTTTCAGTTTGTTTTTCTACTTCATTCTTGAACTCTTTGAACTTTTCAAAGGATTCAGACTTGTGTCTCATAAGATACACATACCCATACCGTGAATAATCATCGGTAAAGGTAATGAAGTATGAATTACGTCCCCTGGCTAGCACATCGAATGGGCCACATACATCTGTATGTACTAGGATAAGTATTTCGGTGGTCCTCTCCCCATGTCCTACAAAGGGCAGTCTAGCCATCTTTCCTTGAAGACAGGACTCGCAAACTGGATATGACTCGGAAGTCAATGAGCCTAAAAGCCCATCTTTATCCATTTTGTTCATTCTGTCCTCTCCAATATGGCCAAGCCTAAGGTGCCACAAATACGTTTGGTTTATCTCATCTCTGGATCTTTTGGATCCTTTGGCACTCACATCTTGCTCGGTAACATTCACAGATACATCCATATGTAAATGATAGAGACTGTCAATCATGAAACCACGTGCGACTATTTTATTTCTTAAATAAATAGAACAGCAGTCTTTGTCAAATGTAAAAACATGACCTTCCTGTGCTAGACATGAAACAGAAATCAAATTTCTGCTAGCAACAGGTACATAATAGCAGTCTCTAAGTATTAAACTAAATCCAGACGGTAGTCGCAGATGGTAGGTGCCCACAGCCACAGCAGCAACTTTTGCCCCGTTGCCAACCCGAAGGGTTACCGCACCTTCCGCCAGCCTTCTACTTTCCTTTAGACCCTGCATGGTAGTGCACAAATGAGCACTAGAACCAGAATCTATAACCCAACTAGAAGTAGAAGAAACCGTTAGATTAGTTTCAATAATGAGCAAGTCTATACCTTCTGAAGGTGTGTCACCTTTCTTGTTCTTCAGGCTCTCGAGGTATGAAGGACAGTTTCTCTTCCAGTGGCCTTCGACATTGCAGTGGAAACATTTTCCTTTGTCGTTAGCCCTTTTCTTTTGAACTTCCTTCTTTGGCTTCTTGTCTTTCTTCTGCTTCTTTGCAGGCTTCTTTTTCTTCCAAGTAGACTTTCTCTTGGAACCAGAAGTCAACTCAGCAGCGAGGACATTGCCCCTTGAACCTTTCAAGGCTCCCTCAGCAGTTACCAACATGTTGATTAGTTCAGTCTTAGTGCATTCAATCTTATTCATGTGGTAGTTTACTATAAACTGACCAAATGAATCAGGAAGTGACTGTAGGATCAAATCCACTTGCAATTCCTTGTGCATGTCCATACCGAGCTTCTCAAGCTCCTCTAGGTCCTTGATCATGGTCAGACCGTGATCATGGACAGACTACGCCTCGCGCATCTTCGCTTTGAAAAGCCTCTTGGACACTTCAAAACGAGCTGTGCGACTCTGCTCACCATACAACTCTTGCAGGTGTGCCAGTATGTCCCTAGCAGTCTTTATATTTTCATGCTGGCATTGGAGTTCATTAGACATAGATGCCATCATATAGCATTTTACTCTAATGTCATCGTCCAACCACTTTTTATGCATCTCACGCTGAACATCAGTGGGACGTGCTGGTAATGTGGGGATATCTGAATCGAGTATGTAGCCTATCTTCTCACAGTCCAAAACTATTTTGAGATTTCTAAGCCAGTCTTTGTAATTGGTTCCGGTCAGTCGGTTGGTCTCAAGAATACGGGTCAAAGGGTTTGAAGCCGACATTGTATCTGCAGAGAGTAAAGATTCTAGTTAGACTTTTGTACTTGATCCTAATCTGTCCTAAGGTCTTTTAGAACAAATTGTGACTCCCACTATTTTCTCGAATTCCTCACACTCCCCTGGTAGGAAAACGGAAATCCCACACGACTAGGGTTTCTAGTGGGTACTGCGGTCCCACCAATTTACATGCCACCTCACCTAACAGTTATTGGTGACACATAGATGGATGAGTGTACAACTCTTGTACAATGCTTCTCAAGCATGTTGCAGTGCAACTTGGTCTCTAAGCCATGAAGACCTCACCTAACAGTTATTGGTCTCATTTCTTAGTTAAGTCAGACCCACTGTATAACCGTAGGAATAAAGTCGTCATTGGGTCCTCACCTAACAGTTATTGGTGCCCAACCCCACCTTTACCCTACAACATCTCATGTCTATAGAGAGGTCCAGCCCCCCAATGCAACTTGACCACTGTGTCCAGCCGAGACAAGTCAACATCAGAAAGGCCTTAGCAGCTCTACTACAGTGGAAGACCTATTGACTTAATATTGGTTAATCAGGTCTTAGTGTTTGCAACTTGAGCCCTTCATAAGAGGTAATCGAACAATTGGCCAGGTAAGCAGGTGGGAGGCTCCCCTTACTCAGAGAGTAAGGTCCTAATTAAGTAACCACCTTTCATGCTTTCCTAGACACCAATTAGATCAATTAATCTAATATGACTTGCTCATGTCGGTTCACTCTCGACTTGATTGAGGAGGTTTTGATTTAGGTCTCAATTGGGTTTGCTACATCACATGTAGACCTATCTACCCGACTCTCATTCACATCACATGCAAACGGCGCATTGCAGGCAGTTATAATCGCGGCAATATTTAAAGCTAAACTTTAACTAGGTGATGATCATGGATTCTAATTAGGTCATATTACAAGCACATGCACATCAATTGATCAAGTGGTCTTCAACTCTTGAATTGGTTCCAAGCTTCCTTGATTCGATCCTTGATCAACCCTTGATCCCATCGCCATCAACCGCTTGGATCACCTTTCATCTCATGCTTTTGCTTCAGCTTGATCATTGATGTACATCACATCACAGAAATACAACCAGATGTAAAATAAAAATAAAAATAAATTACATCTCCTTTTAGGAGGCACGCAGGCCTCTCAAAACATCAAATAAGATGCATGCAAGCATCTGAAAAATTACATGACATCGCAGATCACATCGCAGGTCATTACATTTGATACCAAAAGGGGTTGAATCCTATGATCATCACCGTATGCTACAATTATAATTTTCAGATCTGAAACTTAACTGATTATATCATGACATAGGTCGCTGATCATGCTAATCATGATTCTAAACTTTGTAATCCCATTAACAATGCAATTAGAATCATCTTTTTATCACATAAAAATCAGCATGTAAAAATCAGCACCCCTGAAAAATCTGCATGCAGAATTTTTCAGCATGCATGATCATTCAATTTTCAGATCTAATATGCCTTTAGATATTTAATTCTTACCTTAATCTACGAAGCCTAGGCTCTGATACCACTGTTGGGAACCCGCCCATGCCGCTGATATTTCAAAAATTTTTCAGATGGCAGCGGAATCGGCATGCGCGAGTTCGACGTTCATCACATGAACGTTGTTTCGAGACCTTTCGTAATTAGGTAAGAATTAAAACTTTTAAAACTAATAGGAAGATCAAATCTTCACCTTGCGCGGGTAGATGATCACCGCGAATCTGAATTCGTGGTTTTAGGAAGAGGGTTCGCTTGAAGCCGTTCAAACGTCCGGCCTCTACGGGTATCCACACGAAGTAGAGATCCGATCAACGTTTCCTTGTCTCCCCGGGGTGCTAGCTCCCTTGCAGAGACTTCCTTTGATGGCTGATCTCCTCTCTTTCTTTCAACTCTTGAAAGTGCTTGAGAGGAGGAAGAAGAAGGAGGGATGATGAAGAAGAACAAGAACCCTTTGCAGCCTTCTCTTCCTTGCTTGCGTTGGAGCCCAAACAAGAGAAGAAGGATGAGCCGGCAATCCCTTTCTCTCTTCTTGCTGATGGCGGCTGAAAACCCAAGGGGAGGATGAAGGGCGTACGGCACAAGGGAGAGGAAATCCCAATGCCCTAGGTGCTGCCCCTTGAACCCCTTTAAATAGATTGTGGAGCTCCTAACTTTTAGGAGCTCCATACTATTTTCCAAGAGGGGCGCCGGCCCCTCTTACCTTGCCGCACCAAAGAAGAGAAGAAGGAGGGGGCGTACGGCCCTCCTCTTGGTTTGCCCTAATCCTCATCTAATGAGGATTGGGAGGCCCTAATCCGGTTTAGTCCTAATTCGATTAGGCTTAGCCAAATTTGGTTCAATGCATACTAGTCCTAATCCAATTAGGACTTGAATGAACCATGACTCAATTGAACTCTTCAATCCTAATCCAATTAGGAGTCATGTTGATTCATTAGATTATTAATTAATTTAGACTTAAGGAATCCTAATCCAATTAGGATTTATTTAATTTTAGTCCTAATCCAATTAGGACTCTATTTGAATCCGAAGTCCTAATCCAATTAGGATTTCTAGGAATCCTACTCCAAGTAGGAATCCAATTTTAATTCAAAACTCCTAATCTCATTAGGATTGAGGAATCCTATTCCAAGTAGGAATCCCAGTCCTAATCCAATTAGAACTCTAGGTATCCTACCCGAAGTAGGATTCTTGTTTCAAGTCCAATTAATTAATTCCTTTTTCCTTCTTCAACTTTTTATCAATCAAATTGATTTCTTGTGATTCCTAATCACGATTTCAACCATCGGATCGGTCAATACTTCTAGTGTGTGTGACCCCATAGGTTCTATTCTGACTGGTAGTGAGATATATTGTGATCTCTATCACTATATCATTGAAAACTCCTTTCAATGGGTTGGAACGATTCCAACTCAACTCATTAGGGTTTATCGATCATCAAGATAATCCCTATGAGTCCCACCATCCACCAGTGACACCTAGCAGCATGTAGTGGCTACCCAGCAGAATAGAATGATGAACCTCTAGGTGCAGTTAACGTGTGATACAGTCCTACTATCGTGGATCCTGTTAGATGTATGCCCTAGAAGCCAATTTGGCTGACACATTGTTGATTCTAGGGACATAATTTTGTACTTGACTATTTATTATTGAATAAATAAAAGGCATCTTTTCATTCATATTGTTTATGTGTCTATGAATCGTCCAAGAAATTAATAAGATGATGATACATATTCTCAAGAGTTGAGAATTTGAGCCATGTATCATTGGTGATTAATTTCTAAATGCTCCTGATCAATGGATCATCACGAGGACGGTGATCGATCCGATCAGTGCACAGATCACTTTCCTTCTGGATGGACGAGACTTGAGTCCACAGTGTAGGGACACTGAAGTGATAGTGCAGGTGCTTGTTAGAGAACAAGGGTACTGAGCGTGACCAAGACAAGAAGTCACTTGGATGTCTATCCACTCGTCAGTGACTTACTTGATGTTGCAGTAGTGTGACTGGTCCTTTGACCTGCGGTGCTTCGGCTACTCACAGTGAGGTTATTGTAGTTTGACTGCACACATACATGGTCTCTAGCCATATGGGTCCATGCAGTGTAGATTGGCTGCAGTAGGTTCACTGTAGGAGTAGGGTATGCACCTACAAGGAATCTATCGACCTTGATAGAAGAGGAGTGATCCTATGTGATTTGTTAGACTGAGTTCTAAGACCTTGGCCAGGGCAGTAAAGTGGAGAAAGAGTTTTCCACTATCGAACTCAAGTCGAATAAATCTTGACATATGACAGACGATGGGGTTTGACGAGTTGTCCATGACCTCCGTCCTGTAGGGATCCACGATAGTAGGACTGTATCACATGTTAACTGCACCTAGAGGTTCATCATTCCATTCTGCTGGGTAGCCACTACATGCTGCTAGGTGTCACTGGTGGATGGTGGGACTCATAGGGATTATCTCGATGATCGATAAACCCTAATGAGTTGAGTTGAAATCGTTCCAACCCATTGAAAGGAGTTTTCAATAATATAGTGATAGAGATCACAATATATCTCACTACCAGTCAGAATAGAACCTATGGGGTCACACACACTAGAAGTATTGACCGATCTGATGGTTGAAATCGTGATTAGGAATCACAAGTAATCAATTTGATTGATAAGAAGTTGAAGATGGAACAAAGGGAATTAATTAATTGGACTTAAACACAAATCCTACTTCGGGTAGGATTCCTAGAGTCCTAATTGGATTAGGACTAGGAATCCTAGTTGGAGTAGGACTGGGATTCCTATTTGGAATAGGATTCCTACAATCCTAATGAGATTAGGAATTTTGAATTGGATTCCTACTTGGAGTAGGATTCCTAGAAATCCTAATTGGATTAGGACTTCGGATTCAAATGGAGTCCTAATTGGATTAGGACTAAAATTAAACAAATCCTAATTAGATTAGGATTCCTTAAGTCCTAATTAATTATTAATCTAATGAATCAACATGACTCCTAATTGGATTAGGATTGAAGAGTTCAATTGAGTCATGGTTCATTCAAGTCCTAATTGGATTAGGACTAGCATAGATTAAACCCAATTGATTCATGATTTGGTTAAAGCCTAATAGGATTAGGACTTAGCCATAAGAGGGACACCTAATCCTCCTTAGAGGAGGATTAGGGCATCACAAGAAGGAGGGATCACGCCCCTCCTCCTTCCCTTGTGCGGCATGAAGAGAGGGCGGCGCCCCTCTTAGGCAAGTTGTCATGGAGCTCCTAAATGTTAGGAGCTCCACTCCCTTTATAAGGAGGACTAGGGCCGGCCCCAAGGTGAAGAACCTCTCTCTCCTCCTCCTCCAAGCCGTGGCCATCCTCATCCTCCCTTGTTTCAGCCGCAAGCAAGAGAGAAGCCAAAGAAAGGGTGGCGGCCTCCTTCCCTTCTCTTCCTCCATCCAACGCAGGGAGATAGAAAGAAGGCTGCAGGGGCTTGGATCTTCTTCCTCTTCTTCATCCTTCTTCTTCCTCCTTCTAAGCACAATCAAGAGTTGATTGAGAGGGAGGACATCAGCCATCAAAGCTATCTCTGCAAGGGAGCTAGCACCCCGGTGAGATAGAAAGCTTGGATCGGATCCTGCTTCGTGTGGATACCCGTAGAGGCCGGACGTTTGAACGGCTTCAAGCGAACCCTCTTCCAAAACCACGAATTCAGATTTGCGGTGATCATCTACCCGCGCAAGGTGAAGATTTGATCTTCCTAATAGTTTTAAAAGTTTTAATTCTTACCTAATTACGAAAGGTCTCGAAACAACGTTCATGTGATGAACGTCGAACTCGCGCATGCCGATTCCGCTGCCATCTGAAAAATTTTTGAAATATCAGCGGCATGGGCGGGTTCCCAACAGTGGTATCAGAGCCTAGGCTTCGTAGATTAAGGTAAGAATTAAATTTCTAAAGGCATATTAGATCTGAAAATTAAATGATCATGCATGCTGAAAAATTCTGCATGCAGATTTTTCAGGGGTGCTGATTTTTACATGCTGATTTTTATGTGATAAAAAGATGATTCTAATTGCATTGTTAATGGGATTACAAAGTTTAGAATCATGATTAGCATGATCAGCGACCTATGTCATGATATAATCAGTTAAGTTTCAGATCTGAAAATTATAATTGTTGCATACGGTGATGATCATAGGATTCAACCCCTTTTGGTATCAAATGTAATGACCTGCGATGTGATCTGCGATGTCATGTAATTTTTCAGATGCTTGCATGCATCTTATTTGATGTTTTGAGAGGCCTGCGTGCCTCCTAAAAGGAGATATAATTTATTTTTATTTTATTTTACATCTGGTTGTATTTCTGTGATGTGATGTACATCAACGATCAAGTTGAAGCAAAGGCATGAGATGAAAGGTGATCCAAGCGGTTGATGGCGATGGGATCAAGGGTTGATCAAGGATCGAATCAAGGAGGCTTGGAACCAATTCAAGAGTTGAAGACCACTTGATCGATTGATGTGCATGTGCTTGTAATACGACCTAATTAGAATCCATGATCATCACCTAGTTAAAGTTTAGCTTTAATTTGATGCTGCAATTATAACTGCCTGTGATGTGCCGTTTGCATGTGATGTAAATGAGAGTCGGGTAGATAGGTCTACATGTGATGTAGCAAACCCAATTGAGACCTAAATCAAAACCTCCTCAATCAAGTCGAGAGTGAACCGACATGAGCAAGTCATATTAGATTAATTGATCTAATTGGTGTCTAGGAAAGCATGAAAGGTGGTTACTTAATTAGGACCTTACTCTCTGAGTAAGGGGAGCCTCCCACCTGCTTACCTGGCCAATTGTTCGATTACCTCTTATGAAGGGCTCAAGTTGCAAACACTAAGACCTGATTAACCAATATTAAGTCAATAGGTCTTCCACTGTAGTAGAGCTGCTAAGGCCTTTCTGATGTTGACTTGTCTCGGCTGGACACAGTGGTCAAGTTGCATTGGGGGGCTGGACCTCTCTATAGACATGAGATGTTGTAGGGTAAAGGTGGGGTTGGGCACCAATAACTGTTAGGTGAGGACCCAATGACGACTTTATTCCTACGATTATACAGTGGGTCTGACTTAACTAAGAAATGAGACCAATAACTGTTAGGTGAGGTCTTCATGGCTTAGAGACCAAGTTGCACTGCAACATGCTTGAGAAGCATTGTACAAGAGTTGTACACTCATCCATCTATGTGTCACCAATAACTGTTAGGTGAGGTGGCATGTAAATTGGTGGGACCGCAGTACCCACTAGAAACCCTAGTCGTGTGGGATTTCCGTTTTCCTACCAGGGGAGTGTGAGGAATTCGAGAAAATAGTGGGAGTCACAATTTGTTCTAAAAGACCTTAGGACAGATTAGGATCAAATACAAAAGTCTAACTAGAATCTTTACTCTCTGCAGATACAATGTCGGCTTCAAACCCTTTGACCCGTATTCTTGAGACCAACCGACTGACCGGAACCAATTACAAAGACTGGCTTAGAAATCTCAAAATTGATTTGGACTGTGAGAAAATAGGCTATATACTCGATTCTGATATCCCCACATTACCAGCACGTCCCACTGATGTTCAGCGTGAGATGCATAAAAAGTGGTTGGACGATGACATTAGAGTAAAATGCTATATGATGGCATCTATGTCTAATGAACTCCAATGCCAGCATGAAAATATAAAGACTGCTAGGGACATACTGGCACACCTGCAAGAGTTGTATGGTGAGCAAAGTCGCACAGCTCGTTTTGAAGTGTCCAAGAGGCTTTTCAAAGCGAAGATGCGCGAGGGGCAGTCTGTCCATGATCACGGTCTGACCATGATCAAGGACCTAGAGGAGCTTGAGAAGCTCGGTATGGACATGCACAAGGAATTGCAAGTGGATTTGATCCTACAGTCACTTCCTGATTCATTTGGTCAGTTTATAGTAAACTACCACATGAATAAGATTGAATGCACTAAGACTGAACTAATCAACATGTTGGTAACTGCTGAGGGAGCCTTGAAAGGTTCAAGGGGCAATGTCCTCGCTGCTGAGTTGACTTCTGGTTCCAAGAGAAAGTCTACTTGGAAGAAAAAGAAGCCTGCAAAGAAGCAGAAGAAAGACAAGAAGCCAAAGAAGGAAGTTCAAAAGAAAAGGGCTAACGACAAAGGAAAATGTTTCCACTGCAATGTCGAAGACCACTGGAAGAGAAACTGTCCTTCATACCTCGAGAGCCTGAAGAACAAGAAAGGTGACACACCTTCAGAAGGTATAGACTTACTCATTATTGAAACTAATCTAACGGTTTCTTCTACTTCTAGTTGGGTTATAGATTCTGGTTCTAGTGCTCATTTGTGCACTACCATGCAGGGTCTAAAGGAAAGTAGAAGGCTGGCGGAAGGTGCGGTAACCCTTCGGGTTGGCAACGGGGCAAAAGTTGCTGCTGTGGCTGTGGGCACCTACCATCTGCGACTACCGTCTGGATTTAGTTTAATACTTAGAGACTGCTATTATGTACCTGTTGCTAGCAGAAATTTGATTTCTGTTTCATGTCTAGCACAGGAAGGTCATGTTTTTACATTTGACAAAGACTACTGTTCTATTTATTTGAGAAATAAAATAGTCGCACGTGGTTTCATGATTGACAGTCTCTATCATTTACATATGGATGTATCTGTGAATGTTACCGAGCAAGATGTGAGTGCCAAAGGATCCAAAAGATCCAGAGATGAGATAAACCAAAGGTATTTGTGGCACCTTAGGCTTGGCCATATTGGAGAGGACAGAATGAACAAAATGGATAAAGATGGGCTTTTAGGCTCATTGACTTCCGAGTCATATCCAGTTTGCGAGTCCTGTCTTCAAGGAAAGATGGCTAGACTGCCCTTTGTAGGACATGGGGAGAGGACCACTGAAATACTTACCCTAGTACATACAGATGTATGTGGCCCATTCGATGTGCTAGCCAGGGGACGTTATTCTTACTTCATTACCTTTATCGATGATTATTCACGGTATGGGTATGTGTATCTTATGAGACACAAGTCTGAGTTGTTTGAAAAGTTCAAAGAGTTCAAGAATGAAGTAGAAAAACAAACTGGAAAACCTCTTAAGGCTCTTCGATCAGATCGGGGAGGAGAATACCTTAGTGGGGAATTCCGGGACTATCTCAAAGAAAACGGCATAGTCTCACAATGGACACCTCCGGGTACACCTCAACTCAACGAGGTGTCAGAGAGGAGAAATCGGACCCTATTGGATATGGTCAGGTCCATGATGAGCTTCACTGATTTACCTATGTTCCTTTGGGGAGATGCCTTACTCACAGCGATTTATTTATTGAATAGAGTTCCCTCTAAATCCGTTCCTACCACACCGTATGAGATATGGCATGGTAAGAAACCAAGTCTGGGTCATCTCAAGATTTGGGGATGTCCGGCCCACGTCAAGCGACTACAGGCGGACAAGTTAGAGGCTAGGACCATAAGTGCTCGTTTTATAGGATATCCTAAAGAGTCATTAGGATACAATTTTTACGTCTCAGAGGATCACAATGTGTTTGTGAGCCGTCATGCCATCTTCTTGGAAAATCAGTTTATCCTCGATAGAGGCAGTGGGAGGAAAATTGAGCTTGAAGAGAAAGTCTCTGAAAAGCAACGAGTGATGGATCCTATTGAACCCATTCATACAGAGCCAGTACACGATGTCCCTCGACCACCTCGTAGATCTAGTAGGGTCTCCCATCCTCCCGATAGATACTTAGGTATACTAGAAGAGGATACCGAGGAAATGTTCCTAGTAGGAGATAGGGATCACATACTGGATCCCAAAACCTACAACGAGGCGATATCTGATATCGATTCCGAGAAATGGCTGGAAGCTATGAAGTCAGAGTTAGACTCCATGCATTCCAACCAAGTCTGGACCTTAGTAGATCCACCAGAAGGTATTGTACCTATTGGATGCAAATGGATCTACAAAAGGAAGATAGGTTCGGATGGAGAGGTAGAGACCTATAAGGCAAGGCTTGTGGCGAAAGGGTATAGTCAGCGCGAAGGCATTGACTATCAGGAGACCTTTTCACCTGTAGCCATGCTAAAATCCATCCGAACATTGCTTGCCATTGCAGCATTTCATGATTATGAAATCTGGCAGATGGATGTAAAAACTGCTTTCCTGAATGGATATCTTGATGAAGATATCTATATGGAACAGCCTTTGGGTTTCACTTCCAGTGATGGAGATCACAAGGTCTGCAAGCTGCAAAGGTCCATCTATGGACTAAAGCAAGCCTCTCGGAGTTGGAACACTCGTTTCGATGATGCAATCAAAACGTTTGATTTCATCAAAAACGAAGAGGAACCATGTGTTTACAAAAAGGTTAGTGGGAGTGCTGTCGTTTTTCTCGTACTGTACGTAGATGACATTCTCCTGATTGGGAATGTTATTCCCATGCTAACCTCGGTCAAGGTCTGGTTGTCAAAAGAATTCTCCATGAAAGACCTTTGGAAAGCATCCTATATTTTGGAAATAAAGGTCTATAGAGATAGATCTAAAAGAATGCTTGGCCTTTTACAGAAGATGTACATAGAGGAGGTGCTGAAGAGATTCAACACATAAGCAAGATTCCCTATGCATCGGCAATGGGAAGCCTCATGTATGCCATGCTGTGTACACAACCTGATATAGCTCTTGCTGTGAGTGTCACAAGCAGATATCAGTCGGATCCAGGCAAGAAGCACTGGATAGCTGTGAAAGAACAGTCTTAAGTACTTGAGAAGAACTAAGGACATGTTCTTGGTCTTTGGAAGAAGATCAGAGTTGAAGGTAGAAGGATGCACACATATAGATGATAGAAAGTCTACATCAGAATATGTGCAATTGTGGTTCAGTAAATTGGAAGAGTTCCAAACAACCGATCATTATAGATTCTACCTTAGAAGCTGAATGTTAAGCCGTATCTAAGGGTGCAGTGGAAACCTTCTGATTAAAAGTTAATTGCAGAGTTAGGTGTAATGTCATTAGATGCCATAACACTTTACTGCGATAACATTGGCACCATAGCACTAGCTATGGAGCCATGGTCTCATCAGAAGTCCAAGCACATAGAGCGGCACTTCCATTTCATACGCGACTATGATGTAGAGGTGCAGAGAGTAGACTCCGCAGATAACGTGGCAGACCCGTTCACTAAGCAGCTGAGTCAGCAAAAGACTGAAGCCCACCTTGAGAAGATGGGCCTAAGATATATGACCAATTGGCTTTAGTGCAAGTGGGAGATTGTTAGATGTATGCCCTAGAAGCCAATTTGGCTGACACATTGTTGATTCTAGGGACATAATTTTGTACTTGACTATTTATTATTGAATAAATAAAAGGCATCTTTTCATTCATATTGTTTATGTGTCTATGAATCGTCCAAGAAATTAATGAGATGATGATACATATTCTCAAGAGTTGAAAATTTGAGCCATGTATCATTGGTGATTAATTTCTAAATGCTCCTGATCAATGGATCATCACGAGGACGGTGATCGATCCGATCAGTGCACAGATCACTTTCCTTCTGGATGGACGAGACTTGAGTCCACAGTGTAGGGACACTGAAGTGATAGTGCAGGTGCTTGTTAGAGAACAAGGGTACTGAGCGTGACCAAGACAAGAAGTCACTTGGATGTCTATCCACTCGTCAGTGACTTACTTGATGTTGCAGTAGTGTGACTGGTCCTTTGACCTGCGGTGCTTCGGCTACTCACAGTGAGGTTATTGTAGTTTGACTGCACACATACATGGTCTCTAGCCATATGGGTCCATGCAGTGTAGATTGGCTGCAGTAGGTTCACTGTAGGAGTAGGGTATGCACCTACAAGGAATCTATCGACCTTGATAGAAGAGGAGTGATCCTATGTGATTTGTTAGACTGAGTTCTAAGACCTTGGCCAGGGCAGTAAAGTGGAGAAAGAGTTTTCCACTATCGAACTCAAGTCGAATAAATCTTGACATATGACAGACGATGGGGTTTGACGAGTTGTCCATGACCTCCGTCCTGTAGGGATCCACGATAGTAGGACTGTATCACATGTTAACTGCACCTAGAGGTTCATCATTCCATTCTGCTGGGTAGCCACTACATGCTGCTAGGTGTCACTGGTGGATGGTGGGACTCATAGGGATTATCTCGATGATCGATAAACCCTAATGAGTTGAGTTGAAATCGTTCCAACCCATTGAAAGGAGTTTTCAATGATATAGTGATAGAGATCACAATATATCTCACTACCAGTCAGAATAGAACCTATGGGATCACACACACTAGAAGTATTGACCGATCTGATGGTTGAAATCGTGATTAGGAATCACAAGTAATCAATTTGATTGATAAGAAGTTGAAGAAGGAACAAAGGGAATTAATTAATTGGACTTAAACACAAATCCTACTTCGGGTAGGATTCCTAGAGTCCTAATTGGATTAGGACTAGGAATCCTAGTTGGAGTAGGACTGGGATTCCTATTTGGAATAGGATTCCTACAATCCTAATGAGATTAGGAATTTTGAATTGGATTCCTACTTGGAGTAGGATTCCTAGAAATCCTAATTGGATTAGGACTTCGGATTCAAATGGAGTCCTAATTGGATTAGGACTAAAATTAAACAAATCCAAATTAGATTAGGATTCCTTAAGTCTTAATTAATTATTAATCTAATGAATCAACATGACTCCTAATTGGATTAGGATTGAAGAGTTCAATTGAGTCATGGTTCATTCAAGTCCTAATTGGATTAGGACTAGCATAGATTAAACCCAATTGATTCATGATTTGGTTAAAGCCTAATAGGATTAGGACTTAGCCATAAGAGGGACACCTAATCCTCCTTAGAGGAGGATTAGGGCATCACAAGAAGGAGGGATCACGCCCCTCCTCCTTCCCTTGTGCGGCATGAAGAGAGGGCGGCGCCCCTCTTAGGCAAGTTGTCATGGAGCTCCTAAATGTTAGGAGCTCCACTCCCTTTATAAGGAGGACTAGGGCCGGCCCCAAGGTGAAGAACCTCTCTCTCCTCCTCCTCCAAGCCGTGGCCATCCTCATCCTCCCTTGTTTCAGCCGCAAGCAAGAGAGAAGCCAAAGAAAGGGTGGCGGCCTCCTTCCCTTCTCTTCCTCCATCCAACGCAGGGAGATAGAAAGAAGGCTGCAGGGGCTTGGATCTTCTTCCTCTTCTTCATCCTTCTTCTTCCTCCTTCTAAGCACAATCAAGAGTTGATTGAGAGGGAGGACATCAGCCATCAAAGCTATCTCTGCAAGGGAGCTAGCACCCCGGTGAGATAGAAAGCTTGGATCGGATCCTGCTTCGTGTGGATACCCGTAGAGGCCGGACGTTTGAACGGCTTCAAGCGAACCCTCTTCCAAAACCACGAATTCAGATTTGCGGTGATCATCTACCCGCGCAAGGTGAAGATTTGATCTTCCTAATAGTTTTAAAAGTTTTAATTCTTACCTAATTACGAAAGGTCTCGAAACAACGTTCATGTGATGAACGTCGAACTCGCGCATGCCGATTCCGCTGCCATCTGAAAAATTTTTGAAATATCAGCGGCATGGGCGGGTTCCCAACAGATCCCTACAGGACGGAGGTCATGGACAACTCGTCAAACCCCATCGTCTGTCATATGTCAAAATTTATTCGACTTGAGTTCGATAGTGGAAAACTCTTTCTCCACTTTACTGCCCTGGCCAAGGTCTTAGAACTCAGTCTAACAAATCACATAGGATCACTCCTCTTCTATCAAGGTCGATAGATTCCTTGTAGGTGCATACCCTACTCCTACAGTGAACCTACTGCAGCCAATCTACACTGCATGGACCCATATGGCTAGAGACCATGTATGTGTGCAGTCAAACTACAATAACCTCACTGTGAGTAGCCGAAGCACCGCAGGTCAAAGGACCAGTCACACTACTGCAACATCAAGTAAGTCACTGACGAGTGGATAGACATCCAAGTGACTTCTTGTCTTGGTCACGCTCAGTACCCTTGTTCTCTAACAAGCACCTGCACTATCACTTCAGTGTCCCTACACTGTGGACTCAAGTCTCGTCCATCCAGAAGGAAAGTGATCTGTGCACTGATCGGATCGATCACCGTCCTCGTGATGATCCATTGATCAGGAGCATTTAGAAATTAATCACCAATGATACATGGCTCAAATTCTCAACTCTTGAGAATATGTATCATCATCTTATTAATTTCTTGGACGATTCATAGACACATAAACAATATGAATGAAAAAGATGCCTTTTATTTATTCAATAATAAATAGTCAAGTACAAAATTATGTCCCTAGAATCAACAATGTGTCAGCCAAATTGGCTTCTAGGGCATACATCTAACAACTAGGACTGAACTGTTAAACATGTTGGTAACTAC
Organism: Phoenix dactylifera; assembly: GCF_051530095.1. Taxonomy (NCBI): domain Eukaryota; kingdom Viridiplantae; phylum Streptophyta; class Magnoliopsida; order Arecales; family Arecaceae; genus Phoenix; species Phoenix dactylifera. The sequence continues at coordinate 29,493,946 of NC_143193.1, read as the reverse complement.
TGAGGGAGCCTTGAAAGGTTCAAGGGGCAATGTCCTTGCTGCTGAGTTGACTTCTGGTTCCAAGAGAAAGTCTACTTAGAAGAAAAAGAAGCCTGCAAAGAAGCAGAAGAAAGATAAGAAGCCAAAAAAGAAAGTTCAAAAGAAAAAGGCTAATGACAAAGAAAAATGTTTCCACTGCAATGTCGACAGCCACTGAAAAAGAAACTGTCCTTCATATCTCGAAAGCCTGAAGAACAAGAAGGCAGACACACCTTCAGAAGGTATGTTAGACTTACTTGTGATTGAAACTAATCTTACGGTTTCCTCTATTTCGAGTTGGGTTATAGATTCTGGTTCTAGTGCTCACTTGTGCACTACTATGCAGGGTCTAAAGGAAAGTAGAAGGCTGACAGAAGGTGCGGTAACCCTTCGGGTTAGCAACGGAGCAAAAGTTGCTGCTGTGGCTTTGGGCACCTACCCTCTGCGACTACCGTCTGGTTTTAGTTTATTACTTAGAGACTGTTATTATGTACCTGCTGCTAGCAGAAATTTGATTTCTGTTTCATGTCTAGCACTGGAAGGTCATATTTTTACATTTGACAAAGACTGCTGTTCTATTTATTTCAGAAATAAAATAGTCGCACGTGGTTTTATGATTGACAGTCTCTATCATTTGCATATGGATGTATCTGTAAATATGTCTGAGCAAGAAGTGAGTGCCAAAGGATCCAAGAGATCCAGGGATGAGATAAACCAAAAATATTTGTGGCACCTCAGACTTGGCCATATTGGAGAGGACAGAATGAACAAAATGGATAAAGATGGGCTTCTCGGCTCATTGACTTCCGAGTCATATTCAGTTTGCGAATCCTGTCTTCAAGAAAAAATGGCTAGATTGCCCTTTGTAGGACATAGGAAGAGGACCACTGAAATACTTACCCTGGTACACACAGATGTATGTGGCCCATTCGATGTGCAATCCAGGGGATTTTATTCGTACTTCATTACCTTTACCGATGATTATTCACGGTATGGATATGTGTATCTTATGAGACACAAATCTGAATCTTTTGAAAAGTTCAAAAAGTTCAAAAATGAAGTAGAAAAATAAACTGGAAAACCCCTTAAGGCTCTTCGATCAGATCGAGGAGGAGAATACCTTAGTGGAAAATTTTGAAACTATCTCAAGGAGAATGGCATAGTCTCACAATGGACTCCTTCGGGTACACCTCAACTCAACGGGGTGTCAGAGAGGAGAAATCGGACTCTATTGGATATGGTCCGGTCCATGATGAGCTTCACTGATTTACCTATGTTTCTTTGGGAAGATGCCTTACTTACCGTAGTATATCTACTGAATAGAGTTTTCTCTAAATCCGTTCCTACCACACCGTATGAGATATGGCATGGTAAGAAACCAAGTCTTGGTCATCTCAAAATTTGGGGATGTCCGGCCCACGTCAAGCGACTACAGGCGGACAAACTAAAGGTTAGGACCATAAGTGCTCATTTTATAGGATATCCTAAAGAGTCATTAGGATATAATTTTTATGTCTCAGAGAATCACAATATTTTTGTGAGCAGACATGCCATCTTCTTGGAAAAGCAGTTTATCCTTGATAGAGGCAGTGGGAGGAAAATTGAGCTTGAAGAGAAAGTCCCTGAAAAGCAACGAGTAATGGATCCTATAGAACCCATTCATACAGAGCCAGTATACGTTCCACCTCGCAGATCTAGTAGGATCTCCCATCCTCCTGATAGATACTTAGGTATGCTTGAAGAGGATACTAGGAAAATGTTCCTCATGGGAGATAGGGAACACATAGAGGATCCCAAAACCTACAACGAGGCGATATCAGATATCGATTCCGAGAAATGGTTGGAAGCTATGAAGTCAGAGTTAGACTCCATGCATTCCAACTAAGTCTGGACTTTAGTGGATCCACCAGAAGGTATTGTACCTATTGGATGCAAATGGTGAAAGTGAATCCTAGGTTCTTCGGTGTTTAGCATGCTGAATTTTTTTTTTTTTTGAAAACCATGGCTGAACCTGATCGGGTTGCCTACATACCCCTTCATAAGGGGGATCAAGCCATACGTAGTTCTTTTTAAGATTTAAAACACAGCGGAAAAACCGAATCAAACAATTTAATTCATGCATGCTTACAAGATCAAATCTAGAAATCAGCACCTTAAGAACATATAGGATTATGCCGGAATCGTTTAAACAATTATGCTAAAACTTTTATGCATGATTAACTATCAGATCTGAAACTTAAGAACTCTATTCCAATTAATCTCCGAATATCCATCGAATGGATTCTGGAGATATCTCCGTGAGGAGCCCCAAAAGAGGGTAAAACCTCGGAGAATTGGACCTAGACCTTGACACCATAATAAATGATTAATGCTAGATTAATACCTTTTATGATGGATGAAAGTTGTGAATCTGATTCTTGACTTCGCAGCCACGCACACGAATGGCCTCTACGAGAAGTACACGCGAAGTCCTGAAGGATCTTCTTCCGCAACAGTGCTAGCAGCTGCAGAACACTTGAAAGCTGAAATCTGCCCGCCGGGATTCAATCAACTCTTGATCAATCGTCTTGAAGCAGATAGAGATGAGGTTTGTAAGAGAAGTAGAGGACTCAGATCTGATCTTGAATCTTCTAGATATTCACCTTGAAAACCCTATCTAAAATGGAGAAGAAGAGGAGGAGGAGGCGGGTGAGGAAGAAGGCTGCAATGGATGTGTTTTTGGTGCCCATGTTTGACCCCTTTTAATGGCCTCCGAATTTTCATTCAAAATTCGAAATTTATTTTCAGAAAACCTCTTTTAGTTGGCACATGCAAAGGAATAGGAACAACCCAAATCAGATCTCAACCAAATCTGATTTAAATTCAAATTTTAAACACATGTGCAAGAGGGAAGGAATTTAAAATCCATGCGGCAAGGTAAAACACTTCATAATTTCAAAATCACCTCTTGAAATTCGAATTTAATCCATTCAAAAACTCAGACGCCACCTTGGCTGATGGTTTGAGTGATTAAAATCGTTTAACACATTGCTTAATGTTTGAATTTAAATTCAAATAACAAACAATGTCGCCATGTGTCAAGCAATGGGTCCATGTGCCATGCAATAATTTTGGTTTATTTAAAATTCATGAAATCCAATTCCATGTCACCAATAATTGCCACATCATCTGAGCCTAATCCCCTTGGGTTGCACCTAATCAAATTTGGTCAAACCCGAATTAAAACAAAGCAATTTGGTTGAACCCAATCTAATCAGGTCAGACCCTGATTGAGCTCAAATTGAATCCAATTCAATTTTGGCTCATGCAAACTCAATCAAATTGAATTATTACTTTGTGTTGGACCTAATTCAATTAGGTCAATCCCCAATTAAGAACAAATTAATTTAAAATTAATTTGATCAGCTTAAGTTCTTTTTGGTTCTGACCTAATCCAATCAGGTCAAAACCCTGATTGAGCCCAAACTTGAATCCAATTCAATTTGGCTCATCCTTAGCACAATTACTCAATCAAATTGAGTTTATTAGTAATTTAATTACTAATTAATCCTTCAATAATTACTTTAATTATTTTATAAGATAATTTGCCAATCAAATTATCCCTGAATGATTCTTAATCATTCATCAGCTTTCTTGATCAATCAGGAATCTTCTATGCGTGTGACCTCATAGGTTCGAACCTAAGCCGGTAGTATAGGAACAATTTTCTACACTAATCGATGTGACCATCTAGCAATGGTACCCGACGTCCGGATAGGTCGAATATATGCGAAGCAAATATTCTGGAACCCTGAACTATGGTTACTGTATAATTCAATCCCTTTGACTCCTAATGCCAGGATGACTTAGAGCTCACTGTCAACCCTATAATTAGTACATCCATTATGTGATTAACTTTAGATATCCCGTGACTCCTCACTGGGATTACCCTGGCCAAGGTTTTGCTAAATTAATCACAAGACATTATCTCCTGTTTTCAGGAGGGGTCAATTCCATCTTGACTCACAACTGACTACGCAAGTACTTGACTGCACCCAGTGACCTTCCGTCACTGAATTAGAAATTTAGGTAGTCCGGTACCAAAGTACAGTGAGTTGCTTGCTAGTCACAGGTTGCGGTCTCAGGTCAGAGGGCCAAACTTATACCCATATCCACTCGGAACATCTCTCGACAGTAGAGCGTTCCGAAATTGGTCACGTTTAGTGAAATATACTTCTACACTTCACTTGTGTGGCATACCAGTGTCTCCACACTCCTTGGTTAAGAGGACAACCAACGTATATGTCACACAACGACCTAATCTCGATAATGTTGTCGTCCTAGTAACAACATATCATTTCGTAGCAAACAAGTTTAAGGACTCAAAGATAAATCCTCCTTTATCATAACATAAGTCCTAAGGACTTCATCATATAAGAGTTCATTTGAAGATGAAATGATGAATAATGCCAAATAACACTTTATTAATTTGTCAATTCATTTACAAAATTCAATCATCAATATGCTGACGATTGACATTTAGGATACAAATTCCAACAACTCCCACTTAGCCTAATGCCAATCGGCACAGTATCTAATACCCATCTTTGACTTGTGTTCGTCGAACTCTTTGATGCCGAGGACTTTGGTAAATGGGTCAGCCAGATTTTCTTTTGTGTCAATCTTCTGAAGATCAATATCACCTCGATCGATGATCTCTCGAACCAGGTGGTAGCGACGTAGAATATGCTTGGTCCGCTGATGTGCTTTGGGTTCTCTTGCTTGAGCTATGGCCCCAGTATTGTCACAAAATACAGGCACTGGACCATCAATGGAGGGTGTCACTCCAAGCTCGGTGATGAACTTCCGCAACCATACAGCTTCCTTGGCGACATCAGATGCTGCGATATATTCTGCTTCACATGTAGAATCTGCCACTGTATGCTGCTTGGAACTCTTCCAGCAGATGGCCCCACCCTTAAGAGTGAAGATATATCCTGACACGCTCTTGCTATCATCTTGATCTGACTGAAAACTTGAATCAGTATATCCCTCAAGTTTTAAGTCAGAATCACCATAGACAAGCCACTGATCTTTAGTATTTCTCAAATACTTAAGGATGGTTTTTACAACCTTCCAGTGGTTGCTACCTGGATCAGACTGGTATCTGCTCACTACTCCTAGTGAGTATGCCACGTCTGGTCTAGTACATGTCATGGCATACATTATAGATCCCACTGCCGAAGCATATGGAATTCTATCCATACTCTCTCTTTCTTGAGGGGTTGTCGGACAATCCCTTTTAGAGAGGTTAATTCCATGGCCCATCGGAAGATAGCCTTTCTTGGAATTAATCATACTGAACCTCTTCAGTATAGTATCAATGTATGTGGATTGGGATAATCCAAGCAATCTTCTAGATCTATCTCTATAGATCTTCATCCCTAGGATGTAAGATGCTTCTTCCAAATCCTTCATGGCAAATTGAGATGATAGCCAAACCTTTATTCCTTGTAATGCAGGAATGTCATTCCCGATTAAAAGAATGTCATCCACATACAAAATAAGGAATATAATAACTGAACCATTTGCCCATTTATAAATGCAAGGTTCCTCTTCATTCTTAATGAACCATATGTTTTGATTACCTTATCAAAACGTATATTCCAACTCCGTGAAGCTTGCTTTAATCCATAAATGGATTTTTGAAGCTTGCACACTTTAGACTCATCTGCAGATGTAAAACCTTCAGGTTGTATCATATACACTTCCTCTTCTAAATCTCCATTTAGAAATGCGGTCTTTACATCCATTTGCCAGATTTCATAGTCTAAATATGCTGCTATCGCAAGCACAATTCGAATGGACTTGAGCATTGCCACAGGAGAAAACGTCTCGTCATAGTCAATACCATAACGTTGACGATAACCCTTGGCAACCAAACGGGCTTTATAGGTCTCTACCTTTCCGTCTGCGCCCCGTTTCCTTTTGAATATCCACTTACACCCTATGGATTTAATTCCTTCGGGTGCGTCAACTAATGTCCAAACATCATTGACCTTCATGGATTCCATTTCGGATTGCATGGCTCCAAGCCATTTATCAGAGTCATACCTCTGCATTGCATCCATATATGTGATCGGATCTTCATCGTTTTCATCAAGTTCGATAGGATCTCCATCCCGGACCAAGAAACCGTAGTATCTGTCCGGCTGACGTGGTACTCTACCCGATCGCCTTAATGGTGCATCTAATATGGGTTCTGGATCTGATCTAATCAAATCCGACTCAACTGGTTCAGTAGATGGTGTCGGATCTTCTACATGTTGAACTTCTCTAAGCTCAACATTAGAGCTATTTGTTCCTTCACCAAGGAATTCCTTTTCTAAGAAAATTGCTCTATTGCTTACGAACAACTTTTGTTCTTCAGCAAAGTAGAAGTAATATCCTTTAGTTTCTTTAGGGTAACCAACAAAGAAACATTTGTCAGACTTGGGTTCAAGTTTGTCTGTCTTCAAACGTTTGACGTACGCCGGACACCCCCAAATCCTAAGGTGAGAGAGCATCGGCTTACGTCCAGTCCACATCTCATGTGGTGTTTTATTTACAGACTTACTTGGAACCTTATTTAGAATATAGCAGGCTGACTCAAGAGCATATCCCCAAAAGGATATGGGCAGATTAGCAAACCCCATCATGGATCGAACCATGTCTAACAGAGTTTGATTTCTCCTTTCTGACACACCATTATATTGTGGTGTACCAGGAGGAGTCCATTGGGAGAGAATCCCATTTTCTCCTAGATATGTCAAAAATTCACTGGAGAGGTATTCACCTCCTCGATCTGATCGAAGAGTTTTAATACTCTTTCCAGTTTGTTTTTCTACTTCATTACGATATAATTTGAACATTTCAAATGATTCAGATTTATGTCTCATTAAATAGACATAACCATACCTAGAAAGGTCGTCTGTAAACGTAATGAAATATGAATACCCACCTCTAGCATCTGTGCTCATTGGCCCACATACATCAGAATGTACAAGGGTCAATAAATCACTGGCTCGTTCACCTTTTCCGGTAAAAGGTGATTTGGTCATTTTACCAAGAAGACATGATTCACAGGTTGTCAATGATTCACAATCATTAACATCAAGGATTCCCTCTTTACTTAACCTGTTCATCCTATTCTTGTTAATATGACCTAGCCTATGATGCCAAAGGTAGACATCCGTGACATTATCTATTCTAGGGCGCTTATTGGATTTATACATTACATGAACAGGCTGTGACAAAATGTAAATGCCATTACTCAGAATTCCATTCATTACAACAACACCATTCCAAATGACATTGCAATAATCCTTTTTTATTGATATTTCATAACCATTTTTGGCCAAAAGGCCTACAGAAATGATATTCAATAGAAAACTTGGACAATAGTGACAATCACTAAGGACATTTACATGAGAGCTGAATTCAAGTTTAAGAATTCCTAAAGCTAGAACTGGAACTGGTCTTCCATCTCCAACATTCAGGAACCTTTCTCCTTCTTCAAACCTCTTACTGACTTGTAGCCCCTGCAACGAATTGCAAATATTAAAAGGACTACCGGTATCCAATACCCAGGTCGAATTATCACAAATAGAAAAATTGCAAGGTGTTATCATATAAGTACCTTGATTGGCAACTGATTGCCCACTTTTCTTAGGCCGGTTCGGATCGAGGGATGCAATGTAAAGAGGACAGTTCCTCTTCCAATGTCCTTGCTTCTTGCAGAAGAAGCACTCCGCCTTGCTCTAATCAGCCTTTTTATTCTTTTTCTGACTAGGCTGAGCATGGTGCACCTGTTTCTTTTGGATTTTATTTTTCTTTTTCCCTTTCTTAAAGGAGCGACCCTTGGATGAACCTCCCACTAAATTCACCGTCTTCTTAAGAAGTTGGTGATCATTCTCAAACGTCTGTAGTAACCCCAACAATTGGTGATAATTCACTACAGGTTTCGTCATACGAAAATGAGTGAGAAAAGGACGGTATGATCCAGGCAATGAGTTTAGTATGGCATCCTTTCCCAATTGATCATGAAGGGGAAAGCCAAGAGAGCTTAGACGCTCGATCAACTCAATCATGTACAGTACATGATCAGTTACCGAGGTCCCATCTTTCATTCGGGCCCTGAAGATGGCACAACTAGTTTTGTGCCTCTCAACGTCGTCAGGAACGCCGAATGATTCATTCAACACTTGAATGATATCTTCCGGCTGCGTATTCTCAAAACGCCTACTAAACTCATCACTCATTGCTGCCAACATGATGCATCGAACAGTGATCCGGTCACTGAGCCACTTCTGATAAGTGTCTCTGGCCGATCTTGATGCATTAGCAGCGGGCTGCTCAGGTGCTTGATCCGTTATCACATAAAAGATCCTCTCATGCTCTAGCACTATTTTCAGTTTTCTATGCCAATTATTGAAATTTGGACCAGTCAACTTGTCATTGTCCAACAATGAGCGAAGTGATAAATTAGTGGCCATTTCTGCATAAAAAGAAAATTTGGCTATTAGTATATGAATTGACTAAACACAGTAGACTTGGACTTTAGTCTAAAGATATTCCCACTATTTTATACAAATTGGTAGCCTCTACCTCTAATTCGAAAAATTACTCCTAATTCTTTAGTGGGCACTAGAACCCAATAGATCCCATATAGGCCCGAGTGTGGCTCGGCCAACCCATATGCACCTATTGGTAGGTTCTTAACCAATTGCTTCACCAAGCAACTTCTAGTGATGATTTTGCCCTAGGTTTTCCGGCAGGCGTGTGGCGCCTCCACCGAATACCCTAGTCAGATCCAACCATTAAATGATAGGGTTAAGTCTAATCAACTAATAGACGACCAAGCCCGAGTGTGGCTCGGCTCACCTGACCGCCTATTGAAGGTACACTTAACTCATCATATATTGAATGACAATTCCAATGCTTGATAAGTACCAGGCGTGTGGCGCCTCCAATAATTATCAAAACATTGGACCCATTATCACCCAACTTAATGGGAGGCTATGACCTAGTTATCTCCATAACCATTTCATTTTAAGGACCTAATAATTTTAGAGGATTTCATAATTAGGATAGATGAGAAGATCCGGTTAGTCTAATTTCTCCCAATGACTTCACCAAATCTGATTAGACTCAAACCGGTTAAGGAGACACCTAAATCAGTTATACTGATTTTCCTTAAGGCATGGGCTAACTCGAATCATTAAGTGATCCAATCAAAATGTGATTGACCATGTCGGCCAGGTAAGTGAGATCGGTGGAAGGGATATGCCATTAACTCGACAAAGACGAATCAGTGCGAGTAGCTCCCAATTAAAAACCACCGGTCAAAACTGCCAAACTTACCTTAGACACCGACTGGTTAATCAATTTCGATTTGATTACTCAAATGACTCGGGCTACACCTCTGAGCCTAAATCAAGTTCCATCTTGGTCTAATCAAAGACATGGAATTGATCAATCTACAACTATTGTATTTAACCTAGAGTTTCCTTGACCTAATCTAGTTACTACTTAATTAGATTTGATCAATTAACTCTAATTAGACCATGTTTGATTCTAACCTTAGGTCTAACCCAATCCTAAGAACTTGATTCAAGCTAACCCATATGCCCAAAGAATTATGCAATGTCAATTAATTGAGTTACAATTCTATTTCATAACACTTAATTCTCAATTAAGTTTAGACTTATGAAAGTTTTGATCATTGCATATTTCTTTTTAATTACATATTAATTACAATCTTTCAGTTCTTAAAACACATTTTCAGATCTGAGTTTTTGTAATTAATCACATGTAATCAGATTTAATTCATGTTTAAGTCATTATGTTTTATGTTCATGCATCACATATACATAACAACATGAATTAATACAAACAACATACATCTTATGTATTTGTGTTTTCACTTTTATTTTCAGATCTGATTTGTTCATTAAAATCAGAGATCATATGAATCATAAACTTTATTTAGATCTAATCTAAACAATATTATGATTTCAGATTTATTCATGTTACTAATCCTAACACAAACATGCATCATATGCATCCAAAATTTCAGATCTACTTAATCATGCATAATCAGCAATTAAATCAATCATAAAAAGCACTTTAGATCTAATCTAAACATGTTAATGATTTCAGATTTAATTGCAAGAATTAAAACATAAAAGTTTAAACATAAACCTGGCTCTGATACCACTGAAAGTGAATCCTAGGTTCTTCGGTGTTTAGCATGCTGAATTTTTTTTTTTTTGAAAACCATGGCTGAACCTGATCGGGTTGCCTACGTACCCCTTCATAAGGGGGATCAAGCCATACGTAGTTCTTTTTAAGTTTTAAAACGCAGCGGAAAAACCGAATCAAACAATTTAATTCATGCATGCTTACAAGATCAAATCTAGAAATCAGCACCTTAAGAACATATAGGATTATGCCGGAATCGTTTAAACAATTATGCTAAAACTTTTATGCATGATTAACTATCAGATCTGAAACTTAAGAACTCTATTCCAATTAATCTCCGAATATCCATCGAATGGATTCTGGAGATATCTCCGTGAGGAGCCCCAAAAGAGGGTAAAACCTCGGAGAATTGGACCTAGACCTTGACACCATAATAAATGATTAATGCTAGATTAATACCTTTTATGATGGATGAAAGTTGTGAATCTGATTCTTGACTTCGCAGCCACGCACACGAATGGCCTCTACGAGAAGTACACGCGAAGTCCTGAAGGATCTTCTTCCGCAACAGTGCTAGCAGCTGCAGAACACTTGAAAGCTGAAATCTGCCCGCCAGGATTCAATCAACTCTTGATCAATCGTCTTGAAGCAGATAGAGATGAGGTTTGTAAGGGAAGTAGAGGACTCAGATCTAATCTTGAATCTTCTAGATATTCACCTTGAAAACCCTTTCTAAAATGGAGAAGAAGAGGAGGAGGAGGCGGGTGAGGAAGAAGGCTGCAATGGATGTATTTTTGGTGCCCATATTTGACCCCTTTTAATGGCCTCCGAATTTTCATTCAAAATTCGAAATTTATTTTCAGAAAATCTCTTTTAGTTGGCACATGCAAAGGAATAGGAACAACCCAAATCAGATCTCAACCAAATCTGATTTAAATTCAAATTTTAAACACATGTGCAAGAGGGAAGGAATTTAAAATCCATGCGGCAAGGTAAAACACTTCATAATTTCGAAATCACCTCTTGAAATTCGAATTTAATCCATTCAAAAACTCAGACGCCACCTTGGCTGATGGTTTGAGTGATTAAAATCATTTAACACATTGCTTAATGTTTGAATTTAAATTCAAATAACAAACAATGTCGCCATGTGCCAAGCAATGGGTCCATGTGCCATGCAATAATTTTGGTTTATTTAAAATTCATGAAATCCAATTCCATGTCACCAATAATTGCCACATCATCTGAGCCTAATCCCCTTGGGTTGCACCTAATCAAATTTGGTCAAACCCGAATTAAAACAAAGCAATTTGGTTGAACCCAATCTAATCAGGTCAGACCCTGATTGAGCTCAAATTGAATCCAATTCAATTTTGGCTCATGCAAACTCAATCAAATTGAATTATTACTTTGTGTTGGACCTAATTCAATTAGGTCAATCCCCAATTAAGAACAAATTAATTTAAAATTAATTTGATCAGCTTAAGTCCGTTTTGGTTCTGACCTAATCCAATCAGGTCAAAACCCTGATTGAGCCCAAACTTGAATCCAATTCAATTTGGCTCATCCTTAGCACAATTACTCAATCAAATTGAGTTTATTAGTAATTTAATTACTAATTAATCCTTCAATAATTACTTTAATTATTTTATAAGATAATTTGCCAATCAAATTGACCAAATTATCCCTGAATGATTCTTAATCATTCATCAGCTTTCTTGATCAATCAGGAATCTTCTATGCGTGTGACCTCATAGGTTCGAACCTAAGCCGGTAGTATAGGAACAATTTTCTACACTAATCGATGTGACCATCTAGCAATGGTACCCAACGTCCGGATAGGTCGAATATATGCGAAGCAAATATTCTGGAACCCTGAACTATGGTTACTGTATAATTCAATCCCTTTGACTCCTAATGCCAGGATGACTTAGAGCTCACTGTCAACCCTATAATTAGTACATCCATTATGTGATTAACTTTAGATATCCCGTGACTCCTCACTGGGATTACCCTGGCCAAGGTTTTGCTAAATTAATCACAAGATATTATCTCCTATTTTCAGGAGGGGTCAATTCCATCTTGACTCACAACTGACTACGCAAGTACTTGACTGCACCCAGTGACCTTCCGTCACTGAATTAGAAATTTAGGTAGTCCGGTACCAAAGTACAGTGAGTTGCTTGCTAGTCACAGGTTGCGGTCTCAGGTCAGAGGGCCAAACTTATACCCATATCCACTCAGAACATCTCTCGACAGTAGAGCATTCCGGAATTGGTCACGTTTAGTGAAATGTACTTCTACACTTCACTTGTGTGGCATACCAGTGTCTCCACACTCCTTGGTTAAGAGGACAACCAACGTATATGTCACACAACGACCTAATCTCGATAATGTTGTCATCCTAGTAACAACATATCATTTCGTCGCAAACAAGTTTAAGGACTCAAAGATAAATCCTCCTTTATCATAACATAAGTCCTAAGGACTTCATCATATAAGAGTTCATTTGAAGATGAAATGATGAATAATGCCAAATAACACTTTATTAATTTGTCAATTCATTTACAAAATTCAATCATCAATATGCTGACGATTGACATTTAGGATACAAATTCCAACAAATGGATCTACAAAAGGAAGATAGATTCGGATGGAAAGGTAGAGACTTATAAGGCAAGGCTGGTGACAAAAGGGTATAGTCAGCGCGAAGGCATTGATTATCAGAAAACCTTTTCACCTGTAGCCATGCTGAAATCCATCCGAACATTGCTTGCCATTGCAGCATTTCATGATTATGAAATTTAGCAGATGGATGTGAAAATAGCTTTTCTGAATGGATATCTTGATGAAGATATCTATATGGAGCAGCCTTTGGGTTTCACTTCCAGTGATGGAGATCACAAGGTCTGCAAGCTGCAAAGGTCCATTTATGGACTAAAGCAAGCATCTCGGAGTTGGAATACTCGTTTCAATGATGCAATCAAAATGTTTGATTTCATTAAGAACGAAGAGGAATCGTGTGTCTATAAGAAGGTTAGTCGGAGTGCTATCGAGTTCCTCGTACTGTACGTGGACGACATCCTCCTGATAGGGAATGATATTCCCATGCTAACCTCAGTCAAGGTCTGGTTGTTAAAAGAGTTCTCCATGAAAGACCTTGGGGAAGCATCCTATATTTTGGGGATAACGGTCTATAGAGATAGATCTAAAAGAATGCTTGGCCTATCACAGAAGATGTACATAGAGGAAGTGCTTAAAAGGTTCAGCATGGAAAACTCCAAAAGGGGTCTCTTACCCCTAGATATGGAATTCATCTCTCCAAGAAGATGTGCCCCAACACATCTGAAGAGATTCAACGCATGAGCAAGATTCCTTATGCATCGGCAATAGGGAGCCTCATGTATGCCATGCTGTGTACACGACCTGATATAGCCCTCGCTGTGAGTGTCACTAGCAGATATCAGTTGAATCCAGGTGAAGAGCACTGGACAGCTGTGAAGAATATTCTTAAGTACTTAAGAAGAACTAAAGATTTATTCCTGGTCTTTGGAGGAACATTAGAGTTAAAGGTAGAAGGGTACACAGATTCAGACTTTATGATTGATATCGATGATAGAAAGTCTACATCTGGATATGTGTTCTTGTGCAATGGTGGTACGGTGAATTGAAAAAGTTCTAAATAACCGATCATTGCTGATTCTACTATGGAAGCTGAATACATCGCCGCCTCTGAAGCTGCTAAGGAAGGCTTCTGGTTCAAAAAATTCATTGCAGAGTTGGACGTGATAACATCAGATGCCATAACACTCTACTGTGATAATAATGGCGCCATAGCTCTTGCTAAGGAGCCAAGGTCTCATTAGAAGTCCAAGCATATAGAGCGGTGCTTCCACCTCATACGCGATTATGTTGAGATGAAGTATATTGAAGTGCAGAGAGTAGACTCCGCGGACAACGTGGCGGACCCATTCACTAAGCAGCTGAGTCAGCAAAAGACTGAAGCCCATCTTGAGAAGATGGGACTAAGATATATAACTAATTGGCTTTAGTGCAAGTGGGAGATTGTTAGATGTATGCCCTAGAAGCCAATCTAGCTGACACATTATTAATTTTAGGACATAATTTTATACTTGACTATTTATTATTAAATAAATAAAAGGCATCTTTTTTATTAATATTGTTTATATGTCTATGAATTGTCCAAGAATTAATAAGATGATGATGTATATTCTTAAGAGTTAAGAATTTGAGCCATGCATCATTAGTGATTAATTTTTGAATGCTCCTGATCAATGGATCAACACGAGGACAGTGATTGATCCGATCAGTGCACACATTGCTTTTCTTATGGATGGACGAGACTTAAGTTCACAGTGTGGCGACACTGAAGTAATAGTGTAGGTGCTTGTTAAGAACAAGGGTACTGAGCATGACCAAGACAAGAAGTTACTTGGATGTCTATCCACTCGTCAGTGACTTGCTTGATGTTGCAGTAGTGTGACTGGTCCTTTAACCTGCAGTGCTTCGGCTACTCACAGTAAGGTTATTTTAGTTTGACTACACGTATACATGGTCTCCAGACATACGGGTCCATGCAGTGTAGATTGGCTGCAAGAGGTTTACTGTAGGAGTAGGGTATGCACCTATATGGAATCTATCGACCTTGGTAGATAAGGAGAGATCGTATGTGATTTATAAGACTGAGTTCGTAAGATCTCGGCCGAGGCAGATTGTACAGTGGAGAAAGAGTTTTCCACTCTCGAACTTAAGTCGAATAAATCTGACATATGACAGACGATGGGGTTTGACGAGTTGTCCATGACCTCCGTCCTGTAGGGATCCACGATAATAGGACTGTATCATACGATAACTGCACCTAGAGATTCATCATTCCATTCTACTGGGTGGCCACTACATACTGCTAGGTGTCACTGGTGGATGGTGAGACTCACAGAAAATATCTCGATGATCGATAAACCCTAATGAGTTGAGTTGGAACTGTTCCAACCCATTGAAAGGAGTTTTCAATGATATTGTGATGGAGATTGCAATATATCTCACTACCAGTTAGAATAGAACCTATGGGGTCACACATACTAGAGGTATTGACCGATCCGATGGTTGAAATGTGATTATGAATCACGAGTAATCAATTCGATTGATAATTAGTTGAAGAAGGAACAATGGAAATTGATTAATTGGACTTAAACACAAATCCTACTTGGAGTAGGATTCCAAGAGTCCTAATTGGATTAGGACTGGGAGTCCTACTTGGACTAGGACTAGGAGTCCTACTTGGAGTAGGATTCCTACAATCCTAATTAGATTAGGATTTTGAATTCAATATGGATTCCTACTTAGAATAGGATTCCTAGAAGTCCTAATTAGATTAGGACTTCGGATTCAAATTAGAGTCCTAATTGGATTAGGACTAAAATTAAACAAATCATATTTAGATTAGAATTTCTTAAGTCCTAATTAATTATTAATCTAATGAATTATGATGACTCCTAATTTGATTAGGATTGAAGGGTTCAATTGAGTCATGGTTCAATCAAATCCTAATTGGATTAGGATTTGAAGGAAAAGGAAATAGGTGCACCTAATCCTCTTTGGAAGAGGACTAGACCACCTTGCATTAGACCCCAAGCCCTACTTGATTGGATCAAGTAGGGCATGCGTGATGAAGAGAACCCCCTCCCTTGGCCGAAATCAAAGAGAAGAGAAGAGGGGCGTGCGCCCCTCTTCTTGGCTTCAAAAGGAAAAACATAAAGCTCCTAAAATGTAGGAGCTTCATGTGTCTTTATAAGGAGGTAAAGGAACAAACCCTAGGTGAATTCTTTTCCTCCTCTTTTCAGTTGTGAGCCACCTTTTCTCTTGGGGTTTTCAGCCGCCATCAGCAAAAGAAAAAAAGAAGAGGAGGCGTGCACCTCCTCTTGATCTTCTTCCCTCCTCCTTGGTTCCAACGCAAGGCAAAGGAAGAAGGCTGCAGGGGCTTTGATTCTTCTTCAAACTTCATCCTTCTTCTTCCTCCTCCCAAGCACAATCAAGGGTTGATTCAAAGGGAGGACATCAGCCATTAAAAGAAGTCTCTGCAAGGGAGCTAGCACCCCGGGGAGACAAGGAAGCTTTGATCGGATCTCTACTTCGTGTGGATACCCGTAGAGGCCGGACGCGTGAACGGCTTCAAGCGAACCTTCATCCTAAACCACGAACTTCAGTTTGCGGTGATCATCTACCCGCAAAAGATGAAGATCTGATCTTCATAATTAGTTTAAAAGTTTTTAATTCTAATCTATCTACGAACGGTTATTGAACAACATTCATAGGATGAACAATTGATCCCGCTTATGCCTCTTCCGCTGCATCTGAAATTTTTTTAAAATTTTCTGCGGCATGGGCAGGTTCCCAACAGGCCAAACTTATACCCATATCCACTCGGAAAATCTCTTGACAGTAGAGCGTTCCAAAATTGGTCACGTTCAGTTAAACGTACTCCTACACTTCACCTGTGTGGCATACCAGTGTCTCCACACTCCTTGGTTAAGAGGACAACCAACGTATATGTCACACAACGACCTAATCTCGATAATACCGTCGTCCTTATGACAACATATCATTTGGTCGCGAACTAGTTTAAGGACTCGAAGATAAATCCTTCTTTTATCATTAATAAGTCCTAAGGACTTCATCATATAAGAGTTCATTTAAAGATGTAAAATGATGAATAATGCCAAAAAATATTTTATTGATTTGTCAATTCATTTACAAAATTCAATCATCAATATGCTGACGATTGACATTTAGGATACAATTCTAAAAACTTCCACTTAGCCTAAAGCCAATCGGCATAGTATCTAATACCCATCTTCGACTTGTGTTCGTTGAACTCTTTGATGTCGAGGACTTTGGTAAATGGGTCAGCCAGATTTTCTTTTGTGTCGATCTTCTGAAGATCAATATCACCTCGTTCGACGATCTCTCAAACCAAGTGGTAACGACATAGAATATGCTTGGTCCGCTGATGTGCTTTGGGTTCTCTTGCTTGAGCTATGGCTCCAGTATTGTCACAAAATATAGGCACTAGACCATCAATGGAGGGTGTCACTCCAAGCTTGATGATGAACTTTCGCATACAGCTTTCTTGGCGGCATCAGATGCTGCGATGTATTCTGCTTCACATGTAGAATCTATCACTGTATGCTGCTTGGAACTCTTCCAGCAGATGGCCCCACCCTTAAGAGTGACACGCTCTTGCTATCATCTTGATCTGGCTGAAAACTTGAGTCGGTATATCCCTCAAGTTTTAAGTCAGAATCACTATAGACAAGCCACTAGTCTTTAGTATTTCTCAAATACTTAAGGATGGATTTTACAACCTTCTAGTGGTTGCTACCTGGATCAGACTGGTATTTGCTCACTACTCCTAGTGAGTATGCCACGTCTGGTCTAGTACATGTCATAGCATACATTATAGATCCCACTGCCGAAGCATATGAAATTCTATCCATACTCTCTTTCTTGAGGGGTTGTCGGACAATCACTTTTAGAGAGGTTAATTCCATGGCCCATCGAAAGATAGTCTTTCTTGAAATTAATCATACTGAACCTCTTCAGTATAGTATCAATGTATGTGGATTGGGATAATCCAAGCAATCTTCTAGATCTATCTCTATAAATCTTCATCCCTAGGATGTAAGATGCTTCTCCCAAATCCTTCATGGCAAATTGAGATGATAGCCAAACCTTTATTCTTTGTAATGCAGGAATATCATTTCCGATTAAAAGAATGTCATCCACATACAAAATAAGGAATATAATAACTGAACCATGTGCCCATTTATAAATGCAAGGTTCCTCTTCATTCTTAGTGAAGCCATATGTTGCCCAGAGATGGTCACCCAAGAGGGGGGTGAATTGGGTGTTTTAAAAACTTTTTGACTATTTAAAAGTAAAACACACAAATATAAGAGCTAAAGCAAGAATAAAGCTATGAAGACAACCAATCGCAAACACAGACTTTTATAGTGGTTCGGAGCCTCCACTGCTCCTACATCCACTCCCCAAAGCACCTTTGGGAATTTCCACTATAATCCACGATTACAGTACGGTAGTTTTGCGAGTTCACTACCCAACTCGTTGTTTTACACCGGGCTCACAACAAACCCTAAAACCCCCAATTTAACCTAGGCTTGGGACGCCTTTCCCTTGTTCCAAGTCCCTTGACTGGAACAAGCACAATGTTGAAAGAGTTTTACAAACAATTGGAAAGCTCTAAATAAGCAAATATGACAATGATAAACAACAGAACCCGGAAGAATCCTTTTGCCGTTGGAAGCGTGGGAAATGGTGATTCTTCCGATGTGGATCGCGTAGGTTTGAGTGTGAGCTTTGAATGCACGAGCGGAAGAGAGTAGTTGAGCTTGAAATCACTTGGGAAGCTTGAAAGCACTTGATTTCTTCACTTGAATGCACTAACTCCCTTGAACCTCTTTTTCTTTCTTCTCTCTTGAATGATTTTGCTTTGGGTTGGTGAAGAGTTGTTTAGAAGCACTTAAGAGGTCCCTTTTATAGCCCAAAAAGCAAATATAGCCGTTAGAGATAAAGTGAAGGAGATTTGAAATTCAAACCAAACCTGAAAAGTTGTCAGTCGCGTCCCAGGCATTCCGGGGACGTCTCCGCTTCAACGAGAGACGTCTCGGCTACAAGATTTTACTTTTTATGTTGTCTGGGGACGACTCGGCTCTTTACGGGGACGACTCTGGAATTGTACCGTATGAATCCTTGCCTTTCTGATTTGCTGAGAGGGTCGTCTCTGCACTTTACGGGGATGTCTCGGCTTGTTTGCACTTTTTGAATGGGGACGACTCCGCTCCCTCGGGGACGACTCCGCTTCTTTATCTCAGAAAAACATGTCTTCTGGAATTCCCTGAGAGAGTCGACTCCGCTCTTTCAGGGGACGTCTCCGCTGCCTTATCACCGAAAAAATCATTCTCTGGAAAACCCTGAGAGAGCCGTCTCCGCTATCTAGGGGACGACTCCGGAGATCTGCTTTTTACTTGCGGGGACGACTCCGCGTATGGTGGGGACGTCTCGCGCATGTCTCTTGAAAACTGCCTTTCTGCCGCCACTGAGAGAGTCGACTCCGCTACTGAGAGAGTCGACTCCGCTATCGCGGGGACGACTCGGCAGGTGCCGGGGACGTCTCCAGACGTGCCAGTTCTTCCTGTTTGTGCCAGAGACGTCTCTGAGACTATCAGGAGATGTCTCGGCTGTCCCTGAACTTTTTTTTTCATCTCAAAAAATTCTTCAATAAATTCATAAAAATTATGGGAACTTGCCTAGACATTTCTTAACAATATTCTTAATAAAACACATGAATTTCTCAATTAAATTGTTAAGATAAATAGAATTATACTCTAGTGTTTTATATTCATCAAAATCCATTAGGGGGTCAACAATCTCCCCCTTTTTGATGATGACAAAACACTGAGTATATGCAAAATTCGAAATTTAAACATATACACAGTATTTGCTCAGATGTACAGGTATAATGTTTTGATTAGAACTAGATACAATGTGAAATGAAATATTGATGCTAAAGATAATTGAAAGCTAAGTTCTTTTTGACTCCCCCTTTCTTTTCCAGAAGGGCAATTATCTTAAAGCCAATATTCTTCAATTTTATCTCTTCTAATTCAACTTTTAAGCATGAATTTTGTATTTTGCATTCCAATGTATCCATATTGGTTCTACTCCCCTTATCCATATTGGTTCTATGGTTCTACTGTTAGATGTATGCCCTAGAAGCCAATTTGGCTGACACATTGTTGATTCTAGGGACATAATTTTGTACTTGACTGTTTATTATTGAATAAATAAAAGGCATCTTTTCATTCATATTATTTATGTGTCTATGAATCGTCCAAGGAATTAATAAGATGATGATACATATTCTCAAGAGTTGAGAATTTGAGCCATGTATCATTGGTGATTAATTTCTAAATGCTCCTGATCAATGGATCATCACGAGGACGGTGATCGATCCGATCAGTGCACAGATCACTTCCTTCTGGATAGACGAGACTTGAGTCCACAGTGTAGGGACACTGAAGTGATAGTGCAGGTGCTTGTTAGAGAACAAGGGTACTGAGCGTGACCAAGACAAGAAGTCACTTGGATGTCTATCCACTCGTCAGTGACTTGCTTGATGTTGCAGTAGTGTGACTGGTCCTTTGACCTGCGGTGCTTCGGCTGCTCACAGTGAGGTTATTGTAGTTTGACTGCACACATACATGGTCTCTAGCCATATGGGTCCATGCAGTGTAGATTGGCTGCAGTAAGTTCACTGTAGGAGTAGGGTATGCACCTATAAGGAATCTATCGACCTTGATAGAAGAGGAGTGATCCTATGTGATTTGTTAGACTGAGTTCTAAGACCTTGGCCAGGGCAGTAATATAAAGTGGAAAAAGAGTTTTCCACTATCGAACTCAAGTCGAATAAATCTTGACATATGACAGACGATGGGGTTTGACGAGTTGTCCATGACCTCCGTCCTGTAGGGATCCACGATAGTAGGACTGTATCACATGTTAACTGCACCTAGAGGTTCATCATTCCATTCTGCTGGGTAGCCACTATATGCTGCTAGGTGTCACTGGTGGATGGTGGGACTCACAGGGATTATCTTGATGATCGATAAACCCTAATGAGTTGAGTTGGAATCATTCCAACCATTGAAAGGAGTTTTCAATGATATTGAGATGGAGATCACAATATATCTCACTACCAGTCAGAATAGAACCTATGGGGTCACACACACTAGAAGTATTGACCGATCCGATGGTTGAAATCGTGATTAGGAATCACAAGTAATCAATTTGATTGATAAGAAGTTGAAGAAAGGAACAAAGGGAATTAATTAATTGGACTTGAAACAAGAGTCCTACTTCGGGTAGGATTCCTAGAATCCTAATTGGATTAGGACTGGGAATCCTAGTTGGAGTAGGACTGGGATTCCTACTTGGAATAGGATTCCTACAATCCTAATGAGATTAGGAATTTTGAATTAAAATTGGATTCCTACTTGGAGTAGGATTCCTAGAAATCCTAATTGGATTAGGACTTCGGATTCAAATAGAGTCCTAATTGGATTTGGACTAAAATTAAATACATCCTAATTGGATTAGGATTCCTTAAGTCTAAATTAATTATTAATCTAATGAATCAACATGACTCCTAATTGGATTAGGATTGAAGAGTTCAATTGAGTCATGGTTCATTCAAGTCCTAATTGGATTAGGACTAGCATAGATTGAACCCAAAATTGGCTAATCCTAATTAGATTAGGATTAAACCATGAGAGAGGCACCTAATCCTCTTTGGAAGAGGATTAGGCCAACCAAGTAAGAGGGGCATCAGCCCCTCTCCAATTGGTTAGGGCGACAAGAAGAGAGAAGGGGCCGGCGCTCCAAAGAAAGAAGGTTGTCAAGGGCTCCTAACTTGTAGGAGCCCTTGATGCTTATAAAAAGGGACCTAGGGCCGGCGCCCTAGGTGTGTGCTCTCTTCCCCCTCTTGCTGCCGCCACCAGCCCCTCTCCTCTCTTAGTTCAGCCGCAAGCAAGGGAAAAGGATCTCCAAGTGTTGGCGGCCTCCTCCCCTTCCCTTCCTTCATCCAACGCAAGGAACAAAAGAAGGCTGCGTGGGGTTCTTTTCTTCTTCCTCATCTTCATCCTTCTTCTTCCTCCTCTCAAGCACAATCAAGGGTTGATTGAAAGAGAGGAGATCAGCCATCAAAAGAAGTCTTTGCAAGGGAGCTAGCACCCCGGGAAGACAAGAAAGATTTGATCGGTCCTCTACTTCGTGTGGATACCCGTAGAGGCCGGACGTTTGAACGGCTTCAAGCGAACCCTCTTCCAAAAACCACGAATTCAGATTTGTGGTGATCATCTACCCGCGCAAGGTGAAGATTTGATCTTCTTAATAGTTTTAAAAGTTTTAATTCTTACCTAATTACGAAAGATCTCGAAACAACGTTCATGCGATGAACGTCGATCCCGCACATGCCCCCTTTCCGCTGCCATCTGAAAAATTTTTGAAATATCAGTGGCATGGGTGGGTTCCCAACAGTGGTATCAGAGCCTAGGCTTCGTAGATTAAGGTAAGAATTAAATATCTAAAGGCATATTAGATCTAAAAATTGAATGATCATGCATGCTGAAAAATTCTGCATGCAGATTTTTCAGGGGTGCTGATTTTTTGCATGCTGATTTTTATGTGATAAAAAGATGATTCTAAATGCATTGTTAATGGGATTACAAAGTTTAGAATCATGATTAGCATGATCAGCGACCTATGTCATGATACAATCAGTTAGTTTTCAGATCTGAAAATTATAATTATTGCATACGGTGATGATCATAGGATTCAACCCCTTTTGGTATCAAATGTAATGACCTGCGATGTGATCTGCGATGTCATGTAATTTTTCAGATGCTTGCATGCATCTTATTTGATGTTTTGAGAGGCCTGCGTGCCTCCTAAAAGGAGATGTAATTTATTTTTATTTTTATTTTACATCTGGTTGTATTTCTGTGATGTGATGTACATCAACGATCAAGCTGAAGCAAAGGCATGAGATGAAAGGTGATCTAAGCGGTTGATGGCGATGGGATCAAGAGTTGATCAAGGATCGAATCAAGAAGGCTTAGAACCAATTCAAGAGTTGAAGACCACTTGATCGATTGATGTGCATGTGCTTGTAATACGACCTAATTAGAATCCATGATCATCACCTATTTAAAGTTTAACTTTATTTGATGCTGCGATTATAACTGCCTGTGATGTACCGTTTGCATGAGATGTGAATGCGAGTCGGGTAGATAGGTTTACATGTGATGTAGCAAACCCAATTGAGACCTAAATCAAAACCTCCTCAATCAAGTCGAGAGTGAACCGACATGAGCAAGTCATATTAGATTAATTGATCTAATTGGTGTCTAGGAAAGCATGAAAGGTGGTTACTTAATTAGGACCTTACTCTCTGAGTAAGGGGAGCCTCCCACCTGCTTACCTGGCCAATTGTTCGATTACCTCTTATGAAGGGCTCAAGTTGCAAACACTAAGACCTGATTAACCAATATTAAGTCAATAGGTCTTCCACTATAGTAGAGCTGCTAAGGCCTTTCTGATGTTGATTTGTCTCGGCTGGACACAGTGGTCAAGTTGCATCGGGGGGCTGGACCTCTCTATAGACATGAGATGTTGTAGGGTAAAGGTGGGGTTGGGCACCAATAACTGTTAGGTGAGGACCCAATGACGACTTTATTCCTACGGTTATACGGTGGGTCTGACTTAACTAAGAAATGGGACCAATAACTGTTAGGTGAGGTCTTCATGGCTTAGAGACCAAGTTACACTGCAACATGCTTGAGAAGCATTGTACAAGAGTTGTACACTCATCCATCTATGTGTCACCAATAACTATTAGGTGAGGTGGCATGTAAATTGGTGGGACCGCAGTACCCACTAGAAACCCTAGTCGTGTGGGATTTCCGTTTTCCTACCAGGGGAGTGTGAGGGATTCGAGAAAATAGTGGGAGTTACATTTGTTTTAAAAGACCTTAGAACAGATTAGGATCAAGTACAAAAGTCTAACTAGAATCTTTACTCTCTGCAGATACAATGTCAGCTTCAAACCCTATGACCCGTATTCTTGAGACCAACCGACTGACCGGAACCAATTACAAAGACTGGCTTAGAAATCTCAAAATTGTTTTGGACTGTGAGAAGATAGGCTACATACTCGATTCAGATATCCCCACACTGCCAGCACGTCCTACTGATGTTCAGTGTGAGTTGCATAAAAAATGGTTGGATGATGACATTAGAGTAAAATGCTATATGATGGCATCCATGTCTAATGAACTCCAATGCCAGCATGAAAATATGAAGACTGCTAGGGAAATACTAGCACACCTGCAAGAGTTGTATGGTGAGCAAAGTCGCACAGCTCGTTTTGAAGTGTCCAAGAGACTTTTCAAAGCGAAAATGCGCGAAGGGCAGTCTGTCCATGATCACGGTCTGACCATGATCAAGGACCTAGAGGAGCTTGAGAAGCTTGGTATGGACATGCACAAGGAATTACAAGTGGATTTGATCCTACAGTCACTTTCTGATTCATTTGGTCGGTTTATAGTAAACTACCACATGAATAAGATTGAATGCACTAAGACTGAACTCATAAACATGTTGGTAACTGCTGAGGGAGCCTTGAAAGGTTCAAGGGGCAATGTCCTTGCTGCTGAGTTGACTTCTGGTTCCAAGAGAAAGTCTACTTGGAAGAAAAAGAAGCCTGCTAAGAAGCAGAAGAAAGACAAGAAGCCGAAGAAGGAAGTTCAAAAGAAAAAGGCTGACGACAAAGGAAAATGTTTCCACTGCAATGTCGAAGGCCACTGGAAGAGAAACTGTCCTTCATACCTCGAGAGCCTGAAGAACAAGAAAGGTGACACACCTTCAGAAGGTATAGACTTGCTCATAATTGAAACTAATCTAACGGTTTCTTCTACTTCTAGTTGGGTTATAGATTGTGGAGTGATTGATTAAAACCCCATTTGATTTTGATGAGCTCAAAGCATTTGAGTATATCTTGTGATTACTAATGAATTCAATTGAGTGTTTCAGTGAAAATCCTGTCCAAGTGTTTCTAGACTTGGTTCATAGTATTTTGGATAAGTTAAGAAGTCTGCATGAACCAATGTCTGAGACTCGAGTCGACTCCCGAGTATCACGAGTCGACTCCAAGCGTATCAAGTTCACTGGCACGAGCTCGAGTCGACTCCAGATCAGTACGAGTCGATTCCGACTGAGAACAGACAGAAGGACAGAAAGCTTCAACTCAGAGACTGTCAACGAGTCGACTCCCGAAGTGCGCGAGTCGACTCCAATGTTCAACGAGTCGACTCCAGGGTAGTAAGAGTCGACTCCAAGAGAAACACAAAGAAAAGTCAGAAAGCAGTTTTCGGACTCTGAGATTCGAGTCGACTCCCGCATTGCACGAGTCGACTCCGAGACTCCGCGACCATCAATAGACAGAAGACCAAGTTACTGCCTCTGAGATTCGAGTCGACTCACAGACAGCTCGAGTCGACTCCGAGACAAGCTTCACGTCAAAAGGCAGAAGACCAACTTTCGGAAACTGAGAGCCGAGTCGACTCCAAGGAAGTTCGAGTCGACTCCAAGACTGGATGAGCCAAAAGACAGAGAAACGGGAGTTCGGGCTCTGAGATTCGAGTCGACTCCCAGGACAGTCGAGTCGACTCGAGTAGACAAAATTCAAAATTGGATCCACGAACTTCAGTGGATGAGCCAACTCCAAAATTGCCAGGTCAGCTCCAGAAGTTGGCGAGTCGACTCCAGGTCAAGACGAGTCGACTCCCAGTCAAGACGGCAACTTTAATTCAAATTTGGAACAGTTGCCGAGTCGACTCCGGAAAAGCGTGAGTCGACTCCTGCTA
Source organism: Phoenix dactylifera (assembly GCF_051530095.1). Taxonomy (NCBI): domain Eukaryota; kingdom Viridiplantae; phylum Streptophyta; class Magnoliopsida; order Arecales; family Arecaceae; genus Phoenix; species Phoenix dactylifera. Next base: position 29,468,189 of record NC_143193.1, on the reverse strand, counting down.
CAGCCGAGTCGACTCCTGATCGCGCGAGTCGACTCCAACCCACCAACGGTCATATTGTCAGGCTGCGCAGAGTGTGCAGAACAGCCAGAAAAAGCAGAGTAACGGCTAGTTTCCATGGGGGTTGGCTTAAATAGCCACAGAGGACTGTAGCAAGGCAGAGAACAGATATTCCACTCCAAGCATTCAAGTTTTCAAGCTCTCCAAGTGCTCTTAAACGAAAAAGGGGAGATCTGCATTTACTGCTCCAACAACTTCTTCCCAACAATCAAAGCTTCCTCCTCCTGCATTCAAGTCGACCACTCTTTCGAGAGGAGACCGGAGTTCCAGAAGCCATACCTCTTCACCAGCTTAAAAGCGTTTGAGGGCTTCTAACTCCTTTACGATTATATTGTTTTAAATCTGCTTTTTGAGAAGCTATTTTCTGTTTTCTTCTATCTCTTGTATTTACTTGATTCAATCGGGGGATTGAATCAAGAGGTTTAAGGTTGGTTGGTGAGCCAAGTTAAAACCAACGTGTGTAAGGGTTTGATTGTGAGCCCGGGAAAACAATCGGGGTTGGTTCTAGTCGGTGAGCCTGGGAAAACCGACCGAGTTCGTTGTGAGCTCGTAAAACAACAAGTTTGGTTATGAGCTTGCAAAACAACCGGCTGTAATCCAAGGGGGTTATAGTGAAATTCCCAAGTGAGACTTGGGGAGTGGACGTAGGAGTAAGGGTTAGCTCCGAACCACTATAAAACTTTGTGTTTGTAGTGCATTGTCTCTCATCTTCTTCCCCGCACATTACTCACAGCACTAGGCCTTAATTAAATAACTTGCTATAGTTTTTAATTAATCATCCACAAAGTTTTAATTAGTCAAATTATTTTAAAAACCCAATTCACCCCCCCCCCCTCTTGGGTTGTCTATCTGGGCAACAAGTGGTATCAGAGCCAAAAACTCTTCCACTCAAGAGTTAAAAGATCAAAATGACAACCCCATTTGGATCTTCTCACATTGAGGGTCAGTCCACCCAAAGACCCCCTTTCTTCAATGGATCTGACTACTCATACTGGAAGGCTAGGATGAGAATATTCATCCAAGCCCAAGACTATGAGATGTGGTCCATTGTAGAGGAGGAGATGCATCCTCGAGAGGGGGAGCTTCATCCTCGAGGAGGACATAGATGTGTTTGAGTTGTGTTTTGTCTTGCTTTGCTTTACTTATTGTATTCTCACATGTATTCACATTCATATCAATACAATGAGTAGACATTTTATCTTCAATTATGTGCCATTTGATGATTGGTTGTGCCATTGATTGTGTGTGATTACCTCCTTTTTGGTATGATGACAAAAAGGGGGAGAAATATGTATAAAATATGTAAAAAGGGGAGAAATATGAAAAAATATGTAAAAGAAATCAATGGAAATAAATAGAAAGATAAACTCTTAATAACACACACAAATTTGTTCTAAGTGGATTCGGTACCTCGAGGCTCATTATCTCTCTTTTGGGGCTCCTAATGGAGTAATCTCCAGAATCTATTCAAGGGATATTCGGAGATTAGCTGAATCCTACTCAAGAACAAATTGACAGATTTTCCCTCTAAAAAGATAAAATTCAGTTCAAAAACTTCAAAGCATTAAAAGGAAATTCAGAGAATCAAAACATAGTTGAATGCATATGTTGAGGGGGAGAATCTGAATTTTAATCAAGCTAAATCATTAATGACATATAAGCCGAACAATTGATTGCATAATATGAAGGCTTATATAATTCCAAATGAAAGGGGGAGCTTTAACTCCGAAATTTAATGTTTCACTCCTTTCAAACTTGGATAAATTAAATTATCAGACATTTGAATTCATTTATGGATTTAACTTCATTGTTTTATGAGCAATTCATTTTACATATACTCAAAGTTTTGTCATCATCAAAAAGGGGGAGATTGTGGAGTGATTGATTAAAACCCCATTTGATTTTGATGAGCTCAAAGCATTTGAGTATATCTTGTGATTACTAATGAATTCAATTGAGTGTTTCAGTGAAAATCCTGTCCAAGTGTTTCTAGACTTGGTTCATAGTATTTTGGATAAGTTAAGAAGTCTGTATGAACCAATGTCTGAGACTCGAGTCGACTCCCGAGTATCACGAGTCGACTCCAAGCGTATCAAGTTCACTGGCACGAGCTCGAGTCGACTCCAGATCAGTACGAGTCGACTCCGACTGAGAACAGACAGAAGGACAGAAAGCTTCAACTCAGAGACTGTCAACGAGTCGACTCCCGAAGTGCGCGAGTCGACTCCAATGTTCAACGAGTCGACTCCAGGGTAGTAAGAGTCGACTCCAAGAGAAACACAAAGAAAAGTCAGAAAGCAGTTTTCGGACTCTGAGATTCGAGTCGACTCCCGCATTGCACGAGTCGACTCCGAGACTCCGCGACCATCAACAGACAGAAGACCAAGTTACTGCCTCTGAGATTCGAGTCGACTCACAGACAGCTCGAGTCGACTCCGAGACAAGCTTCACGTCAAAAGGCAGAAGACCAACTTTCGAAAACTGAGAGCCGAGTCGACTCCAAGGAAGTTCGAGTCGACTCCAAGACTGGATGAGCCAAAAGACAGAGAAACGGGAGTTCGGGCTCTGAGATTCGAGTCGACTCCCAGGACAGTCGAGTCGACTCGAGTGGACAAAATTCAAAATTGGATCCACGGACTTCAGTGGATGAGCCGACTCCAAAATTGCCAGGTCAGCTCCAGAAGTTAGCGAGTCGACTCCAGGTCAAGACGAGTCGACTCCCAGTCAAGACGGCAACTTTAATTCAAATTTGGAACAGTTGCCGAGTCGACTCCGGAAAAGCGTGAGTCGACTCCTGCTACAGCCGAGTCGACTCCTGATCGCGCGAGTCGACTCCAACCCACCAACGGTCATATTGTCAGGCTGCGCAGAGTGTGCAGAACGGCCAGAAAAAGCAGAGTAACGGCTAGTTTCCGTGGGGGTTGGCTTAAATAGCCACAGAGGACTGTAGCAAGGCAGAGAACAGATATTCCACTCCAAGCATTCAAGTTTTCAAGCTCTCCAAGTGCTCTTAAACGAAAAAGGGGAGATCTGCATTTACTGCTCCAACAACTTCTTCCCAACAATCAAAGCTTCCTCCTCCTGCATTCAAGTCGACCACTCTTTCGAGAGGAGACCGGAGTTCCAGAAGCCATACCTCTTCACCAGCTTAAAAGCGTTTGAGGGCTTCTGACTCCTTTACGATTATATTGTTTTAAATCTGCTTTTTGAGAAGCTATTTTCTGTTTTCTTCTATCTCTTGTATTTACTTGATTCAATCGGGGGATTGAATCAAGAGGTTTAAGGTTGGTTGGTGAGCCAAGTTAAAACCAACGTGTGTAAGGGTTTGATTGTGAGCCCGGGAAAACAATCGGGGTTGGTTCTAGTCGGTGAGCCTGGGAAAACCGACCGAGTTCGTTGTGAGCTCGTAAAACAACAAGTTTGGTTGTGAGCTTGCAAAACAACCGGCTGTAATCCAAGGGGGTTATAGTGAAATTCCCAAGTGAGACTTGGGGAGTGGACGTAGGAGCAAGGGTTAGCTCCGAACCACTATAAAACTTTGTGTTTGTAGTGCATTGTCTCTCATCTTCTTCCCCGCACATTACTCACAGCACTAGGCCTTAATTAAAAAACTTGCTATAGTTTTTAATTAATCATCCACAAAGTTTTAATTAGTCAAATTATTTTAAAAACCCAATTCACCCCCCCCCCCCCCTCTTGGGTTGTCTATCTGGGCAACATAGATTCTGGTTCTAGTGCTCATTTGTGCACTACCATGCAGGGTCTAAAGGAAAGTAGAAGGCTGGCAGAAGGTGCGGTAACCCTTCGGGTTGGCAACGGGGCAAAAGTTGCTGCTGTGGCTGTGGGCACCTACCATCTGCGACTACCGTCTGGATTTAGTTTAATACTTAGAGACTGCTATTATGTACCTGCTGCTAGCAGAAATTTGATTTCTGTTTCATGTCTAGCACAGGAAGGTCATGTTTTTACTTTTGACAAAGACTGCTGTTCTATTTATTTAAGAAATAAAATAGTCGCACGTGGTTTCATTATTGTAGTTTGACTGCACACATACATGGTCTCTAGCCATATGGGTCCATGCAGTGTAGATTGGCTGCAGTAAGTTCACTGTAGGAGTAGGGTATGCACCTATAAGGAATCTATCGACCTTGATAGAAGAGGAGTGATCCTATGTGATTTGTTAGACTGAGTTCTAAGACCTTGGCCAGGGCAGTAATATAAAGTGGAAAAAGAGTTTTCCATTAGCGAACTCAAGTCGAATAAATCTTGACATATGACAGACGATGGGGTTTGACGAGTTGTCCATGACCTCCGTCCTGTAGGGATCCACAATAGTAGGACTGTATCACACGTTAACTGCACCTAGAGGTTCATCTTTCTATTCTACTGGGTAGCCACTACATGCTGCTAGGTGTCACTGGTGGATGGTGGGACTCATAGGGATTATCTTGATGATCGATAAACCCTAATGAGTTGAGTTGGAATCGTTCCAACCCATTGAAAGGAGTTTTCAATGATATTGAGATAGAGATCACAATATATCTCACTACCAGTCAGAGTAGAACCTATGGGGTCACACACACTAGAAGTATTGACCGATCCGATGGTTGAAATCGTGATTAGGAATCACAAGTAATCAATTTGATTGATAAGAAGTTGAAGAAGGAAAGGGAATTAATTAATTGGACTTGAAACAAGAATCCTACTTTGGGTAGGATTCCTAGAGTCCTAATTGGATTAGGACTGGGAATCCTAGTTAGAGTAGGACTGGGATTCCTACTTGGAATAGGATTCCTACAATCCTAATGAGATTAGGAACTTTGAATTAAAATTGGATTCCTACTTGGAGTAGGATTCCTAGAAATCCTAATTGGATTAGGACTTCGAATTCAAATAAAGTCCTAATTGGATTAGGACTAAAATTAAACAAATCCTAATTGGATTAGGATTCCTTAAGTCTAAATTAATTATTAATCTAATGAATCAACATGACTCCTAATTGGATTAGGATTGAAGAGTTCAATTAAGTCATGATTCATTCAAGTCCTAATTGGATTAGGACTAGCGTAGATTGAACCCAAATTTGGCTAATCCTAATTAGATTAGGATTAAACCATGAGAGAGGCACCTAATCCTTTTTGGAAGAGGATTGGGTTGACCAAGTAAGAGGGGCATCAGCCCCTCTTCACTTAGTTGGTGCGACATGAAGAGAGAAGGGGGGCCGGCGCCCCCTCTTGGAAAGTAGTCAAGGGCTCCTAACTTGTAGGAGCCCTTCATCCTTATTAAAGGAGGACTAGGGCCGGCGCCCTAGATGGACCTTTCTCCTCTTCATCACGTGGCCACCCCCTCTCCATCTCTCCTTGGTTCAGCCGCCATCAGCAAAGGGAAAAGAAGAGGAGGCGTCTCCCTCCTCTTGGTCTTCTTCCTTGGCTCCAACGCATGGAAAAAGGAGAAGGCTGCAGGGGCTTTTGATCTTCTTCCCATCTTCATCCTTCTTCTTCCTCCTCTCAAGCACAATCAAGGGTTGATTGAAAGAGAGGAGATCAGCCATCAAAAGCTATCTCTGCAAGGGAGCTAGCACCCCGGTGAGATAGAGAGCTTGGATCGGATCCTGCTTCGTGTGGATACCCGTAGAGGCCGGACGTTTGAACGGCTTCAAGCGAACCCTCTTCCAAAACCACGAATTCAGATTTGCGGTGATCATCTACCCGCGCAAGGTGAAGATTTGATCTTCCTAATAGTTTTAAAAGTTTTAATTCTTACCTAATTACGAAAGGTCTAGAAACAACGTTCATGCGATGAACGTCGAACCCGTGCATGCCGATTCCGCTGCCATCTAATTTTTGTTTTGAAATATCAGCGGCATGGGCGGGTTCCCAACAATGTTGCCTTCAATGCCTTCTTCTTCTTCTTTCCAAAGTACTTCTTTTGTTGAGGGCATTCGGAACGAATGTGTCCCGGTCTCTTGCAATCATAGCATATGATTGGGTCTCTTTCTTTTTCTTTTTCCTTTTCCCAATCATTTCTCCCTCCAAACTTTTTCCTAGGGAAGGGTTTCTTTTTCCTCATGAATTTTTTAAACTTCCTAACTATCAAACCCAAGTCCTCGTCCTCACTTTCTTCCTCACTCTCACTACTTTCTTCTTCACACACACTCGAAGTAGCCTTGAGTGCAATTGTCTTCTTCTTTGGCAAATCATCTTCATGTTGCTTCATCGTGAGCTCATGCGTCATTAATGAGCCCAAAAGTTGTTCTAGCCCTAAGGTGTTGAGGTCTTTGGCTTCTACGATCGCCGTGACCTTTGCTTCCCATGCTTTTGGCAAAGACCTGAGAATTTTACTCACAAGTTCCGGGTTAGTATAAGATTTACCCAAACTTTTTAGACCATTAATTATATCGGTAAAGCGTGTAAACATGCATGTGATGGTTTCATTGGGTTCCATCTTAAACAACTCATATTTGTGAACTAGAATGTTCACTTTGGACTCCTTGACTTGATTTGTACCCTCGTGGGTAACTTCAAGCCTATCCCATATTTCCTTAGCGGAACTACATGTGGAGACTCTATTAAACTCATTTGCATCTAAAGAACAAAATAATGAGTTCATGGCTCTAGAATTGAGTTGAGCCATCCTATCATCATTCTCATCCCAATCCTCTTCAGGTTTGGGAACTCGAATGCCATTAACCATGTGTGATGGTTCTTGTGGTCCCTTGACTATAACCCTCCACAAGGCATAGTCTTGTGCTTGAATGAAGATTCTCATTCTAGTCTTCCAATAGATATAATTTGTCCCATTGAAGAGTGGAGGTCTATTGGTTGCTTGCCCCTCGGCAGGAACATTGTTAAAGGGTGTTGCCATCTAGATCTTTGGCTAAGACGGTTAGGTCTTTCAAGAAATACACAGAGCACCTGCTCTGATACCACTTGTTGCCCAGAGATGGTCACCCAAGAGGGGGGTGAATTGGGTGTTTTAAAAACTTTTTAACTATTTAAAAGTAAAACACACAAATATAAGAGCTAAAGCAAGAATAAAGCTATGAAGACAACCAATCGCAAACACAGGCTTTTATAGTGGTTCGGAGCCTCCACTGCTCCTACATCCACTCCCCAAAGCACCTTTGGGAATTTCCACTATAATCCACGATTACAGTACGGTAGTTTTGCGAGTTCACTACCCAACTCGTTGTTTTACACCGGGCTCACAACAAACCCTAAAATCCCCAATTTAACCTAGGCTTGGGACGCCTTTCCCTTGTTCCAAGTCCCTTGACTGGAACAAGCACAATGTTAAAAGAGTTTTACAAACAATTGGAAAGCTCTAAATAAGCAACTATGACAATGATAAACAATAGAACCCGGAAGAATCCTTTTGCCGTTGGAAGCGTGGGAAATGGTGATTCTTCCGATGTGGATCGCGTAGGTTTGAGTGTGAGCTTTGAATGCACGAGCAGAAGAGAGTAGTTGAGCTTGAAATCACTTGGGAAGCTTGAAAGCACTTGATTTCTTCACTTGAATGCACTAACTCCCTTGAACCTCTTTTTCTTTCTTCTCTCTTGAATGATTTTGCTTTGGGTTGGTGAAGAGTTGTTTAGAAGCACTTAAGAGGTCCCTTTTATAGCCCAAAAAGCAAATATAGCCGTTAGAGATAAAGTGAAGGAGATTTGAAATTCAAACCAAACCTGAAAAGTTGTCAGTCGCGTCCCAGGCGTTCCGGGGACGTCTCCGCTTCAACGAGAGACGTCTCGGCTACAAGATTTTACTTTTTACGTTGTCTGGGGACGACTCGGCTCTTTACGGGGACGACTCTGGAATTGTACCGTTTGAATCCTTGCCTTTCTGATTTGCTGAGAGGGTCGTCTCTGCACTTTACGGGGATGTCTCGGCTTGTTTGCACTTTTTGAATGGGGACGACTCCGCTCCCTCGGGGACGACTCCGCTTCTTTATCTCAGAAAAACATGTCTTCTGGAATTCCCTGAGAGAGTCGACTCCGCTCTTTCAGGGGACGTCTCCGCTGCCTTATCACCGAAAAATCCGCTGCCTTATCACCGAAAAAATCATTCTCTGGAAAACCCTGAGAGAGCCGTCTCCGCTATCTAGGGGACGACTCCGGAGATCTGCTTTTTACTTGCGGGGACGACTCCGCGTATGGTGGGGACGTCTCGCGCATGTCTCTTGAAAACTGCCTTTCTGCCGCCACTGAGAGAGTCGACTCCGCTACTGAGAGAGTCGACTCCGCTATCGCGGGGACGACTTGGCAGGTGCCGGGGACGTCTCCAGACGTGCCAGTTCTTCCTGTTTGTGCCAGAGACGTCTCTGAGACTATCAGGAGACGTCTCGGCTGTCCCTGAACTTTTTCTTTCATCTCAAAAAATTCTTTAATAAATTCATAAAAATTATGGGAACTTGCCTAGACATTTCTTAACAATATTCTTAATAAAACACATGAATTTCTCAATTAAATTGTTAAGATAAATGGAATTATACTCTAGTGTTTTGTATTCATCAAAATCCATTAGGGGGTCAACACCATACGATTTGATCACCTTATCAAATCGTATGTTCCAACTCCATGAAGCTTGCTTTAATCCATAAATGGATTTTTGAAGCTTGCACACATTAGACTCATCTGCAGATATAAAATCTTTAGGTTGCATCATATACACCTCCTCTTCTAAATCTCCATTTAGAAAAGCGGTCTTTACATCCATTTGCCAGATTTCATAATTTAAGTGTGCTGCTATCGCAAGCATAATCCGAATGGACTTGAGCATTGCCATAGGAGAAAACGTCTTATCATAGTCAATACCATAATGTTGGCGATATCCCTTGGCAACCAGACGAGCTTTATAGGTTTCTTCCTTTCCGTCTGCGCCCCATTTTTTTTTGAAAATCCATTTACATCCTATGGGTTTAATCCCTTCGGGTGGGTCAACTAATGTCCATACATCATTGACCTTCATGGATTCCATTTCGGATTGTATGGCTCCAAGCCACGCATCAGAGTCATACCTCTGCATCGCATTCATGTAGGTGATCGGATCCTCATCGTTTTCATTAAGTTCGACAAGATCTCCGTTCCGAACCAAGAAACCGTAGTATCTATCCGGCTGACGTGGTACTCTACCTAATCGCCTTAATGGTGCATCTAAGATGGGTTCTGGATCTGATCTAATCAAATCCGACTCAATTGGTTCAGTAGATGGTGTCAGATCTTCTACATATTGAACTTCCCTAAGCTCAACATTAGAGCTTTTAGTTCCTTCACTAAGGAATTCTTTCTCTAAGAAAACAGCTCTATTGCTTACGAACAACTTTTGTTTTTCAGCAAAGTAGAAGTAATATCCTTTAGTTTCTTTAGGGTAACCAACAAAGAAACATCTGTTAGACTTGGGTTCGAGTTTGTCTATTTTCAAACGTTTGACATACGCCGGACACTCCCAAACCCTAAGGTGAGAGAGCATCGGCTTACGTCCAGTTCACATCTAATGTGGTGTTTTATTTACCGACTTACTTGGAACCTTATTTAGAATGTAGCAGGCTGACTCAAGTGCATATCCCCAAAAGGATATGGGCAGACTCGCAAACCCCATCATGGATTGAACCATGTCTAACAGGGTTCGATTTCTACTTTCTGATATGCCATTATACTGCGGTGTACCAGGAGGAGTCCATTGGGAAAGAATCCCATTTTCTCCCAGATATCTCAAAAACTCATTGGAAAGGTATTCACCCCCTCGATCTGATCGAAGAGTTTTAATACTCTTTTCAGTTTGTTTTTCTACTTCATTACGATACAATTTGAACATTCAAATGCTTTAGATTTATGTCTCATTAAATAGACATAACCATACCTCGAAAGATCATCTGTAAACGTAATGAAATATGAATACCCATCCCTAGCATCTGTGCTCATTGGCCCACATACATCAGAATGTACAAAGGTCAATAAGTTACTGGCTCGTTCAACTTTTTCGGTAAAAGGTGATTTGGTCATCTTACTAAGAAGACATGACTCACAGGTTGTCAATGATTCACAATCATTAATATTGAGGATTCCCTCTTTACTTAACCTGTTCATCCTGTTCTTATTAATATGACCTAGCCTATGATGTCAAAGGTAGACATCCATGACATTATCTATTCTAGGGTGCTTATTTGACGTATACATTACATTAACAGGTTGTGATAACAAGTAGATGCTATTGCTCAATCGTCCATTCATTACAATAACACCATTCATAATGATATCACAAGAACATTTCTTTATTGAAATTCATAACCGTTCATGGCCAAAAGGCCTACGGAAATTACATTCAATAAGAACGTAGGACAATAGTGACAATCACTCAAGACAACTACATGAGAATTGAAAATAAGTTTGAAATTTTCTAAAGCTAGCACTGGAACAGATCTTCCATCTCCAACATTCAGGAATCTCTCATTATTTTCAAATCTCTCATTGACATGAAGTCCTTGCAACGAATTGTATATATTAAACGGACTTTCAGTGTCTAATACCCAGATTGAATTATCATATATAGAGAAATTACAAGATGTTATCATATAAATACCTTGATCAGCAACTGATTGCCCTTTTCTCTTGCTTGGCATGTTCGGGTCAAGTGAGGTAAGGCACTGAGGACAATTCCTCTTCCAATGCCCCTGCTTCTTACAATAGAAGCATTCTGCCTGACTTTGATCATCCTTAATCTTTTTGGTCTGACTATGCTGAGTTTTCAGCTTTCTATACCAATTATTGAAGTTGGAACCAGCCAACCTGTCATTATCCAATAATGAGCGAAGTGACAAACTTGTGGCCATTTCTACATAAAAGAAAATTTGGCTATTAGTATATGAATTGACTAAACACAGTAGACTTGGACTTTAGTCTAAAGATACTCTCACTATTTTATACAAATTGGTGGCCTCTACCTCTAATTCGAAAAATTACTCTTAATTCTTTAGTGGGCACTAGAACCCAATTGATCGCATATAGGCCCAAGTGTGGCTCGGCCAACCCATATGCACCTATTGGTATGTTCTTAACCAATTGCTTCACCATTCAACTTCTAGTGATGATTTTGCCCTAGGTTCTTCGGCAGGCGTGTGGCGCCTCCACCGAATACCCTAGTTAGGTCCAACCATTAAATGATAGAGTTAAGTCTAATCAACTAATAGACGACCAAACTCGAGTGTGGCTCGGCTCACCTGACCGCCTATTGAAGGTATACTTAACTCATCATATATTGAATAACAATTTCAATGCTTGATAAGTATCAAGCGTGTCGCGCCTCCAATAATTATCAAAACATTGGACCCATTATCATCCAACTTAATGGGAGGCTATGATCTAGTTATTTCCATAACCATTTCATTTTAAGGATCTAATAATTTTAGAGAATTTCATAATTAGGATAGATGAGAAGATCCAATTAGTCTAATTTCTCTCACTAACTTCACCAAATCAGATTAGACTCAAACCGGTTAAGGAGACACCTAAATCAGTCAAATTGATTTTCTTTATAGGCATGGGCTAACTCGAATCATTACTTGATCCAATTAAAATGTGATTGACCATGTCGGCCAGGTAAGTGAGATCGATGGAAGGAATATGCCATTAACTCGACAAAGATGAATCAGTGCGAGTAGCTCCCAATTAAAAACCACCAGTCAAAACTGCCAAACTTACCTTAGACACCGACTAGTTAATCAATTTCGATTTGATTACTTAGATGACTCGGGCTACACCTCTGAGCCTAAATCAAGTTCCATCTTTGTCTAATCAAAGACATGGACTTGATCCATCTACAACTATTGTAAATTGACCTAGAATTTTTTTGACCTAATCTAGTTACTACTTAATTAGATTTGATCAATTAATTCTATTTGTTCATGTATGATTCTAACCTTAGGTCTAACCCAATCCTAGGAACTTGATTCAAGCTAATCCATATGCTTCAGTGGGGTCGACTCAAGGTTATCTGGGGTCGACCCTCTCAGGAACTCTAGAGAGTTGCTTTTCTGGCTCTTTCGACTTGGGTCAGCTCATCATATCTTGAGGTCGACTCAACCTAGGGTTAGCATAAGATTTCTTGGATGAGTTTTTGAGTTTTAGTAGAATTATCCTTGGATGAGTTTTTGAGGATCATACTAAGCATTGTAGATGAGTGTACCATGAATGTATCAAGTTTGTTAGATGTATCGAGAGTGTATCACTTCTCTCTTACTTGAGTATCTATTTACTTGATTGACTTTGTTAATTGCATTGGTACTTTCCTATGGCCTTCATGATTTTGTAAACATCAAAATAACATTATGATTCTCACTTAAGGCGATTTGGTAGAGTACCACAATAGCCGGATAGATACTACGGTTTCTTGATCCGGAACGGAGATTTTATTGAGCTTGATGAAAATGATGAGGATCCGATTACCTATATGGATGCAATGCAAAGGAACGACTCTAATAAATGGCTGGAAGCCTTGCATTCCGAAATGGAATCCATGGAGGTCAATAATGTATGAACATTGGTTGATCCACCCGAAGGAATAAAATCCATAGGGTACAAATAGATTTTCAAAAGAAAAAAGGCCGCAGACGGAAATGTGGAGAACTACAAAGCCTATCTGGTTGCCAAGGAATATCGTCAACATTATGGTATTGATTATGACGAAATGTTTTCTTCCGTGCCAATGCTCAAATCCATTCGGATTATGCTTGCGATAGCAGCATATTTTGATGATGAAATCTGGCAGATGGATGTGAAAACTGCCTTTTCAAATGGAGATTTGGAAGAAGAGGTGTATATGATACAACCTGAAGATTTTACATCCGCAGACGAATCAAAAGTCTGCAAGCTTCAGAGATCCATATATGGATTAAACTAAGCTTCTCGGAGTTGGAACATACATTTTGATAAAGTAATCAGAATATATGGCTTCATTAAGAATGAAGAAGAACCTTGCATATATAAATGGGCTAACGGTTCAGTGATTGCATTTTTTGTTTTATATGTGGATGATATTCTCTTAATCGGGAATGACATCCTTGCATTACAAGAAATAAAAGTTTGGCTATCATCACAATTCTCCATGAAGGATTTGGAAGAAGCATCCTACATCCTAGAGATGAAGATCTATAGAGATAGATCTAAATGGTTGCTTGGGTTGTCCCAATCTACGTACATAGATATCACGCTGAAAAGATTCAGCTTGATGAATTTCAAGAAAGTCTATCTTCCGATAGGCCATGGAATTTAGCTCTCTAAAAAGGATTGTCCGACAACTCCTCAAGAAAGAGAGACTATGAATAGAATTCTATATGCTTCAGCAGTGGGATCTATTATGTACGTAATAACTTGTACCAAATCAGATGTAGCATACTCACTAAGGGTAGTAAGTAGATACCAATCTGATCCAGGTAGCAACCACTGGAAGGTTGTAAAAACCATTCTTAATTATTTGAGAAATACTAAGAACCAATGACTTGTCTATGGAGATGCTAACTTAAAATTAGTGGGATACACTGATTCCAGTTTGCAGTCAGATCAAGATGATAGAAAAAGTGTGTCGGGTTATGTCTTTACCCTAAAAGGTGGTACTGTCTGTTGGAAAAGTTCCAAGCAGCATACTGTGGCTGATTTAGTGTGCGAGGCAGAGTACATCGCAGCATCCGATGCTGTCAAAAAAGCTGTATGGATGTGAAAGTTCATCACCGAGCTTAGAGTGGCACCCTCCATTGATGGTCCAGTTCTACTATTCTGTGATAGCACTTGAGCCATTGCTCAAGCGAAGGAACCAAAAGCACATCAGCGGACCAAGCATATTCTGCGGCATTATCATCTTGTTTGAGAGATAGTAGAACGAGGTGATATAGATCTTCAAAAGATCGATTGAAAGAAAAATCTGGCCTACCTATTTACTAAAGTCCTCGGCATCAAAGAATTCAACGATTACAAGTCGAAGATGGGTATACGATACTGTACCGATTGGCATTAGTCCAAATGGAAGTTATTAGGAATTGTGTTCTAAAAGTCAATCATCAGCCTGTTGATGATTAAATTGTATATGAATTAATGAATTAATAAAAGATTATTTGGTATTATTCATCGCATATATTTTGTACATCTTCTTGAACTCTCATAATGTGATGAAGTTCTTAGGACTCTTTTAAAAGATAAAGGAGGATTTGTCGATGAGTCCTTAAACCTGTTCACGACCAAACGATATGCTATTACTAGGACAATAACATTATCAAGGATAGGTCGTTGTGTGCTATATCATTGGTTATCCTCTTAACCAAGGAACGTAGAGATACTGATATGCCACACAGGTGAAGTGTAGGAGTATATTTCACTGAATGTGACCAGTTTCAGAACGCTCTACTGTCAAGAGATGTTCCAAGTAGATATGGGTATATGTGTCCCTCCGATGAGAGATCACTATGGTGACCAGCAAGCAACTCACTGTACTTTGGTATCGGACTATTTGAGTTTCTAATTCAGTGACGGAAGGTTACTGGGTGCAGTCATATACTTGCGAGTCGGTATGTGAGTCAAGATGGAATTGACCCCTCCTGGTGGCAGGAGATAATGCCCTTATGTTCAACTTAGCAAAATCTTGGCTAGGGTAATCCTTGTGAGGAGTCACAGAATTTATAAAGTTGAAACACATTATGGATGAACTGATTAAAGGGTTGACAGTGAACTCTGAAGTCGTCCTGAGCATTCGGTGCTATAGGGATGAATTATACGATAACCATAGTCCAAGGATTCTTGAATGTTGCTTTGTAATCATTCGGCCTATCCGGACGTCGGGTACCATTGCTAGATGGTCATTTCGATTTGTACAGAAAGTCGTTCTTGTGCTACAGGCTTAGGTTCAAACCTATGGAGTCACATGCATAGAAGTTTCTAGATTGATCAAATGGCTAATCGATGATTAAGAATCGTTCAGGGATAACATCGGTCAATTCGATTGACAAATTATCCTAAGCAAAAGTTACAATAAAATAATTATTAAATTATTGAAGGATTAATTAGCAATTAGATTGCTAATGAACTCAATTTGAATGAATGATTGGGCTTAGGTTAAGCCAAATTGAATAGGATTCAATTTGGGCTTATTCAGGGTTTCACCTAATTGGTTGGATTCGACCCAAGTAGATTAAGCTTGACCCAATTGATGGGACTTGACCCAATTGGATTGGGCTTGACCCAAGTCAATTAGAAGTTCTTATTTGATAAGGATTATGAGTCCAAAAATTCAGAACTAGATAAGGAGAAGAATCCTTAAATTTTAAGAGTCTAGCTTTATCTCTTAGTGAAGATTGACACCTCTTCCGTATCCCCTTGGTAATCCTTCTTAGAGAAAAAGTGTGGAGTGATTGATTGTAACCCTATTGGATTTTGATGAGCTCAAAGCATTTGAGTATATCTTATGTTTACTAATGAATTCAATCTAGTGTTTCAGTGAAAATATTGGAAACTTATGGTTAAGTGTCTCTAGATATGGTTCAAGATGTTTTGGATAAGTTAAGAAGTCAATTTGAACCAAAGTCTGAGACTCGAGTCGACTCCTGGATATTACGAGTCGACTCCAAGCGTATCAGAAGTATTGGCACAGACTCGAGTCGACTCCGGAACATTACGAGTCGACTCCGACTAAGAACAGACAGACGAACAGAAAGACCCAACTCAAAACCTGTCAGCGAGTCGACTCCTAGAGTGCGCGAGTCGACTCCGACGCTTGCCGAGTCGACTCTGGAGTAGTATGAGTCGACTCCAGGGAGTTACAGACAAAAAGTCAGAGAGCAATTTTCGGACCCTGAGAGCCGAGTCGACTCCTGAGGAATGCGAGTCGACTCCTGAGGAATGCGAGTCGACTCCGATGGTTGGCAGGTCGACTCCAAAGAAAGCGAGAGTCGACTCTCAGTGTAATATAAGGCAAAAGTCAGAGAGCAACTTTCGGACACTGAGAGCTGAGTCGACTCCCGCAAAGCCCGAGTCGACTCCGAGACAACGCTACTGCAAAAGACAGAAGACAGTGTTTTTGTCTCTGAGACGCGAGTCGACTCCAAGACAGTTCGAGTCGACTCCAAGGCAGCGCTACTCCAAAAAGACAGAAGACTGTTTTTCAGATACTGAGAGGCGAGTCGACTCCGGAACAGTTCGAGTCGACTCCAAGACTGCACGAGCCAAAAGACAGAAGATCAGGAGTTCGGGCTCTGAGCGCCGAGTCGACTCCCAGAATTTCTGAGTCGACTCGAGTGAGCGAAGTTGAAGAATATCTCTATGAGTTCCTTGGAATGAGCCGACTCCAAAAGTACAAGGTTAGCTCCAGATTTTGGCGAGTCAACTCCAGGATAAATCGAGTCGACTACCAGTCCAGAAGACCACTTTAATTCAAATCCGGAACAGTTGCCGAGCCGACTCCAGAAAAGCATGAGTCGACTTTTGCTACAGCCGAGTCGACTCCAGATCGCGCGAGTCGACTCCGATCCCAACGGACACATTGTCAGGATATGCAGAATGTGCAGAACGGCTAGTAAAGTGAGTCTAATGGCTAGTTTCCGTGGGGAATGGCTTAAATAGCCACAGAGGACTGTAGCAAAGTAGAGAAGTAACATTCCTTTCAAAGAAAACACAATAACTTCATCTGCCAAAGGAATTTCAACGGAAAAGAAGGAAGAGAGCCATTAACTCCATTCAACCAACTCTTCCCAGCATTAAAGAAGTCTCCTTCTGCCTTTGTTGACCCCCTAATGAATTTTGATGAATACAAAACACTAGAGTATAATTCCACTTATCTTAACAATTTATTTGAGGAATTCAGGTGTTTAATTAAGAATATTGTTAAGAAATGTCTAGGCAAGTTCCCATATTTTTCAAGGATTTATTGAAGAATTTTTGAGTTGAAGAAAACAGATCAGGGACAGCCGAGACGTCTCTGGGTTGTCTCAGAGACGTCTCTGGCACGAACAGGAAGAATTGGCACGTCTGGAGACATCCCCGGCACCTGGCGAGGCGTCTCGCAGGGTCGGAGTCGACTCCTGACTCTGCGGAGTCGACTCTCTCAGAGGCGGCAAAAAGGCCGATTTCAAGGGATGCGCGCGAGTCGTCTCCGAAGGACGCGGAGTCGTCCCCACGAGTAAAAAGCGGACTTTCTGAGACGTCCCCAGAGAGTGCGGAGTCGACTCTCTCAGGGGATTCCAGAGGACATGTTTTTTGGTGATACAACTACGGAGTCGTCCCCGAAGTCGCGGAGTCGTCCCCATGGAAAAAGCGCAAACATCCCGAGACGTCCCCGTAAAGTGCCGAGCCGACTCTCTCAGAAAAACAGAAGAACAAGCATTCAAGTCGTTCTTCTTCAAAGACGTTCCTGTAAAAGTGCCGAGTCGACTCCAAACAACGTCAAGAGAAATTTTATACAGCCGAGACGTCTCGCGTCGAAGCGGAGACGTCTCCGGAGCGCCTGGAACGCGACTGACACACTTTTTCAGGTAAATTTGAATTTCAAACGGTCATATTTTTGTGTCTAACGGATCTATTGCCTTTTGGGCTATAAAAGGGAGCTTTTAAGTGCCTTCCAACAACTTCTCACCAACCCAACACAAGATCATTCAAGAGAGAAGCAAGAGAAAGAGGTTCAAGGGAGTTAGTGCCTTCAAAAGAAGAAATCAAGTGCTTTCAAGCTTTCCCATCTGATTTCGTGCTCATCTACTCACTCCCACTCGGCATTCAAAGCTCACATTCAAGCAAACGCGATCCACATCGGAAGAGCCACCATTACCCACGCTTCCAACGGCAAAAGGGTTCTTCCGGGTTTTATTATTTCTCATTGTTATATTTGCTTCATTAAGAGCTTTTAAATATTTGGAAAACATTTCATTATTGTGCTTGTTCCAGTCAAGGGACTTGGAACAAGGAAAAGGCGTCCCAAGCCTAGGTGAAATTGGGGGATTGTAGGGTTTGTTGTTAGCCCGGGGTAAAACAACGAGTTGGGTAGTGAACTCGCAAAACTACCATACTGTAATCGCCGATTATAGTGGAAATTCCCAAAGGTGTTTGGGGAGTGGATGTAGGAGCAGTGGAAGCTCCGAACCACTATAA
Source organism: Phoenix dactylifera (assembly GCF_051530095.1). Classification (NCBI taxonomy): domain Eukaryota; kingdom Viridiplantae; phylum Streptophyta; class Magnoliopsida; order Arecales; family Arecaceae; genus Phoenix; species Phoenix dactylifera. The sequence goes on along the minus strand of NC_143193.1, from coordinate 29,450,017 downwards.
ATCTTTGTGTGTTTGCATTTGACTGTGATTGCTACTTTAGTTTTACCTTTGTACATACACGTGTGTGTTTTGTTTTAATTAGTCAAAAAGTTTTAAGACACCCAATTCACCCCCCTCTTGGGTGACCATCTCTGGGCAACAAGTGGTATCAGAGCAGGTGCTCTGTGTATTTCTTGAAGACCTAACCGTCTTAGCCAAAGATCTAGATGGCAACACTCTTCAACAATGTTCCTGCTGAGGGGCAGGCAACCAATAGACCTCCACTCTTCAATGGGACAAATTATTCCTATTGGAAGACTAGAATGAGGATTTTTATTCAAGCACAAGATTATGCCTTGTGGAGGGTTATAATCAAGGGACCACACGAACCATCTCACATGGTTAATGGCATTCAAGTTTCCAAACCTGAGGAGGATTGGGATGAGAATGATAGTAGGATGGTTCAACTCAATGCTAGAGCCATGAACTCATTGTTTTGTGCTCTAGATATGAATGAATTTAATAGAGTCTCCACCTGTAGTTCCGCCAAGGAAATATGGGATAGGCTCGAAGTTACCCACGAGGGTACCAATCAAGTCAAAGAGTCTAAAGTGAACCTTCTAGTTCACAAATATGAGTTATTTAAGATGGAATCCAACGAAACCATTTCATGCATGTTCACACGCTTCACGGACATAATAAATGGTCTAAAGAATTTGGGCAAATCCTACACTAACCCAGAACTTGTGAGTAAAATTCTCAGGTCCTTGCCAAAAGCATGGGAAGCGAAGGTCACGGCGATCGTGGAAGCTAAAGACCTCAACACATTGGGACTTGAACAACTATTGGGCTCATTGATGACGCATGAGCTCACAATGAAGCAACATGAAGAAGATTTGCCGAAGAAGAAGACAATCGCACTCAAGGCTACTTCGAGTGTGTGTGAAGAAGAAAGTAGTGAGAGTGAAGAAGAAAGCGAAGATGAGGACTTGGGCTTAATAGTAAGAAAGTTTAAGAAATTTATGAGAAGAAAGAAACCCTTCCCAAAAAAGAAGTTTGGAGGGAGAAATGATTGGGAAAAGGAAAAAGAAAAGGAAAGAGACCCAATCATATGTTATGATTGCAAAAGACCGGGACACATCCGTTCCGAATGCCCTCAACAGAAGAAGCACTTTGGAAAGAAAAAGAAGAAGGCATTGAAAGCAACATGGGATGATAGTGACACATCCTCCTCCGAGGAAGAGAAGAAAGAGACCGCCAACTTGTGCTTCATGGCATTCGAAGACGATGAGGTATGTCAAAGCTCAACTACAAATTTTACTTTAGAAGAATTATATGAAGCTTTCCAAGAGCTCATGAGTGATTGTAGTATGTTAGGAGCAAAGAATAAAGAATTAAAGGCCTCCAATCAAAAACTAAAGGATGACATTAAAAACCTATTGATTGAGAAGGAGAGCGTTGAAAATGTTAACACCATTGAACTAGAAAATAAAAATTCAAAGCTTAGCATTGAAAACGAAACGACAAAAACACTAATTAAGAAATTAAATCTAAAAGTTAAATCCCTACTCAATAGTAATACCTCACTTGCGCAAAATGTCGAATCCCTTAAAAATGATAAGGAAAAATTGGCTAAAGAAAATTTGGTTCTTAAAAATGAGGTACATAAGTACAAACCAATTGTAGAGAAATTCACACAAAGCTCTGAAAAATTAAATTTTATTCTATCCAATCAAAGAGCTGTTTTTAATAGAGCAGGATTAGGATATAAAACTAGCAAACAACAAAAATATCTAAAGAATTTTTTTGTGAAAGCAAAAGATATCAAGACTGAAAAACCTACATGCTTTCATTGTGGGAAGAATGGACATAAAGCCTATTCTTGCATTCAAAGGAAGATTCAAACTAATAAGAATACATTTGTAAAAGGTAAAAACACAACTAAAATGTGGGTGCCTAAGGGAACCAACTACACTAACCAAGAAGGACCCAAGAAAACTTGGGTACCTAAGAGCTTCACATGATTATTTTGCAGGTATGCCTTGCAGCCGGGAGTAAAAAGAGAATGTGGTATCTTGATAGTGGTTACTCAAGGCATATGACCGGTGACAAGAGCCTTTTCGTCACCTTGAAATCGAAAGAAGGAGGAGTAGTTACATTTGGAGACAATGCTAAAGGTCAAATCATTGGTATTGGTAAAATCTCCATATCACCCTCCTCATTTATTGACAATGTATTGTTAGTTAATGGATTAAAACATAATTTATTAAGTATAAGTCAATTTTGTGACAAGGGCTTTAAAGTGTCTTTTGAATCTTCACTATGCATAATTAGTAGTCCAGTTGACAATGAAATCATACTTACGGGACATAGGCGTGGAAATGTTTACATGGTAGATCTTGATGATCTCACCATGAAGGATGGCCAATGTCTTGTAGCCATGGATGCCAAAGTCAATAAAACTAGCTGGTTATGGCATCGTAGGTTAGGGCATGCTAGCATGGATTTAATTTCTAAATTGATTACAAAAGATCTAGTCAAAGGACTACCAAAAATAAACTTTGAAAAGAACAAAATTTGTGCTGCATGTCAATTAGGGAAACAAACAAGAAGTTCTTTCAAATCTAAGAACATAGTCTCAACATCAAAACCCCTGGAACTAATTTACATGGATTTGTTTGGACCCACTAGAACTGCTAGTCTAGGGGGTAAGAAATTTGGTCTTGTAATTGTTGATGATTTTTCACGTTTTACATGGGTTTCATTTCTTGCACATAAAGATGAGTCCTTTCCCGCTTTTATCAAGTTTCATAATAGGATTTCGAATGAACTTAATCTTAAACTAAAAGCAATTAGGAGTGATCATGGTACCGAGTTTGAAAATCAGTACTTTGAAAAATTTTGTGAAGAAAACGGTATCAATCATAATTTCTCGGCCCCTAGGACACCCCAACAAAATGGGGTGGTAGAAAGAAAGAATCGCACACTAGCAGATATGGCTCGTACCATGTTGTGCGAATCGGATCTACCAAAGTACTTTTGGGCTGAAGCAATAAATACTGCATGTCATATTTTAAACTGTGCTTTAGTAAGATCTATCTTAAAGAAAACACCTTATGAGTTAATGAAAAATAAGAAGCCCAATATAAGCTATTTTCATGTTTTCGGTTGTCGCTGCTTTATTTTAAACAATAGAAAGGACAATCTAAGTAAATTTAGTGCTAAATCAGATGAGGAGATCTTCTTAGGTTATTCCTCATCTAGTAGAGCATACAGGGTCTTCAACAAGAGAACTCTCGTTGTTGAAGAATCCATTCATGTTGTTTTTGATGAAGCTAATGGAGATTCTTCTAGAAAAGAAGAAGATAGTGATGCAGGTATACTTGAAGACAGAATGAAGGAGTTCTCCATACAAGACAAACAACTTGAGGATGAAGTCAAGGAAGATATAATTCAGCAAGATGAAGAAGATCAGCCCCAAGCAAGAAATCAAGATCTTCCGAGGGAATGGAGGTATGCACATGGTCATCCAAGGGATCTAATCCTTGGTGATCCTTCACAAGGGGTAAGGACAAGATCCTCTTTAAGAAATACTAGTAATTATCTTGCTTTCGTTTCACAAATAGAGCCTAAATCACTAGAGGAAGCCGAAAAGGATGAAAATTGGATAAATGCTATGCAAGAGGAATTAAATCAATTTGAAAGAAATCAAGTTTGGACTCTAATGAAAAGACCCCCTAATGTTTCAATTATAGGCACCAAGTGGGTATATAGAAATAAACTAGATGAAGATGGAATAGTTATAAGAAACAAAGCTAGACAAGTTGCCAAAGGCTATAATCAGGAGGAAGGAATAGATTTTGATGAAACTTTTGCTCCTGTTGCTAGGTTAGAGGCTATTAGACTACTTTTGGCATATGCATGCTTCATGGATTTTAAACTCTATCAAATGGATGTAAAAAGTGCCTTTTTAAATGGTTATATAATGGAGGAAGTTTATGTAGGACAACCTCCAGGTTTTGAAAACCACTTACATCCAGATTATGTTTATAAATTGCATAAAGCATTGTATGGACTTAAGCAAGCTCCTAGGGCATGGTATGAGAGATTAAGTAATTTCCTAATTGAAAATAAATTTAAGAGAGAAAATGTAGACAAAACCCTCTTCATTAAAAGAAAAGGAAATGACTTATTGCTTGTGCAAATTTATGTGGATGATATAATTTTTGGTGCTACTAATGATAGTCTTTGTCAAGAGTTTGCCAAGCTTATGTAGGGAGAATTTGAAATGAGCATGATGGGTGAGCTCAACTTCTTCCTTGGGCTACAAATAAAACAATCAGAGGAAGGCATCTTCATCAGTCAGTCCAAATATATCAAGGAAATGTTGGAAAAATTCAAGATGAAGGATGCAAAGGAAATCAGCACACCCATGGGCTTAAGTTGCAAGCTCGACAAAGATGAAAAAGGTAAAAGTATAGACTGCAAATTGTACAGAGGTATGATAGGCTCTTTACTTTACCTTACTGCTAGTAGACTAGACATATTATTCAGTGTTTGCATGTTTGCCAGATACCAAGCATGTCCTAAGGAATCGCACTTGCAAGCTGTTAAGAGAATATTCAGATATCTAGTAGGGACATCTAATGTAGGCTTATGGTATTCTAAACAATCTGACATAAATTTGATTGCTTATTCCGATGCTGATTTTGCCGGGTGCAAACTCGACAGAAAAAGCACTAGTGGCACATGTCAATTCCTGGGTGCAAATTTAGTTTCTTGGTTTAGCAAGAAACAGAACTCAGTTGCCTTATCCACAGCTGAGGCTGAGTACATTGCAGCTGGAAGCTGTTGTGCCCAAGTGCTTTGGATTAAGCAACAACTTGAAGACTTCGGTATCAAAATGGACAACATACCAATTAGATGTGATAATACAAGTGCAATTAATTTAACAAAAAATCCTGTCCAACACTCTAAATCAAAACACATAGAGATTAGGCATCACTTATAAGGGATCATGTGCTGAAAAATGATGTGATGATTGAATATGTATGTACTGAAAATCAATTGGCCGATATCTTTACAAAGCCCCTTTGTAAAGATAGGTTCAACTTTCTAAGGAATGCTTTGTGCTTGTATGACCCTAGCAATTAGATTGAACTTGTAATGCAAAGCTTTGTAAGCTCTAGAAATACATGTGAATGCTATTCAAGCTAGTAATACACCTTAAGGTCACAAATAGCAAACCTAGTATCTATTAAGTGAAAGCATGAATCTATCTAAGTTAAATGACGAATTGTTTGACTTTCCGGAGGATGGTTACCCTCCCTTGGACTCTTCATGGAGATATTTTCAGAGCCTATTTCATAGGCATTCGAAACTTGGTCAAACATTCCTCATTTCAATATTTATAAATTCAAAAATCATTATAAAAACTTTTGTAGGATGTATTATTGAAGGGAAGGATCACAAGCAAACTCACTCTATATTCACCAAAAGAAATCAAGTTGATTATTGTGGTTGAATAAAATAAATTGGGAAAAGATAGAAATCAGTCTGAAATTTTTCAGTGCCAGAGACGTCTCTAGCAAATCACAGAGACGTCCCCCCGGCGAGACGTCTCGCATTAGTCGTGGAGACGTCGCGGGGACCGAACGAAAGTTTTTAAATTAGGTCGAAACAGCTCGAGCCGACCCGAGCTATCCTCTTTCGTCCCCAACGAAAAACCCTAGCCTCCATTTTCTCTCCACCACAAACCAAACCAAAATCTCCCCATTTCCCTAGAGTTTCCAATCCATGGCACCTAAGAGAGCTAAGCGAACGGGTGGGAGGCGTCCTAGGGTAGCAAACGACGACGAGGAACGGAGGGAAGAGCCTTCCGCGCCGTCTCCTCCGGTTGCTCCGCCAACCGTGACCCCTTCCTGTGCAAATCGCACAGTAACCACGGGTAGGTTCATAGATTTCCAGTTCTTAGCTAGTGAGGGGTTCTCTATTGGAGAGAGACTCCGAGCCCAAGGTTGGGAATACCTATGTACCCTAAACACATCAACCTATCCCGACCTAGTTAGAGAAATATTTAGCAACATGGCCTTAGGGGACTCGGGGTACACCGGATATGTCCGAGGGACATTGATAGAAATCAATGAGGATATTCTATCTAGCGTATTACAAATCCCTAAATACGGTGAGGCTCCGACCTCACATCCCCAAAGGGAGATTGCCCTAAACCTACTCTTAGGAAGAGAGGACTGCGGCCCTCTTGACGTAGTTAACTCCCAAGACCTCAATGCCGAGATGAGACTGCTTTTGAGCATTGTTAACCGGGTCTTGTTTCCAAAAACCGGTCGCTTCGATTTCGTTTCGGAGCGAGATTTAGCTATCATGCACCATATCTTGCTAGGGATTCCTCTAAACCTCCCTAGACTTATGTTAAACTACATCTCCATATGTCATAGGTACTCTAGGTTTAGCATACCATATGGGATGATCTTTACCTTACTGTTCAAACATTTCAAAGTTCCAATTCCAGAAAATGAGCCGGCAAAACCTTTAAGAAACACCGACTACTACAATGAAAGCACAATGCGTAGAATGGAGTTTCACAAGGTAGATGGATCTTGGGTTAAGGTCCCTAAAAGAAAATTCCAAACCTTAGAGCCTGAGATCCCACATCAGGAGCCTGACCACCACTCTCCTCCACATAGCCCTATGGCCTTCCCTGATGTACCTTCAAGCTCGGTTGGACCATCCACCTCTATGCCTCCTCCTCCTCCAGTCAGTGTGCCATTCACTTTATCAGATGAGCAGATGCACACCCTAGCATCTGTGATATGCCAGCAGATGAGGGAAGAGATGAGATCCATAGTCTCTGCTGAGCTGGCCCCCATCCGTACCTCACATGAAGCTCTCCTACAAGAATTGAAGGAAATCAAAGCTCAGGTAGAAGCTACAGCATCAGAATTGGTTCATGTGGGTACCATCCAAACTATAAGATCAATTGAGCTACAGGAGAAATTGAAGATCATATCAGATGGTCTTCAAGAGTTGACGAGCCCTAGAGGCAATGTGGGCACCGTGGCTGCCCAACTTAGAGGAAAAATTGAAAGGGCAAGTCTTGAGTTCGAAGCATTAGTGGCAGCCTTTCATCAATCTCAGGGAGATCAGTTTAGAACTCTACTGGATTCTATAAATGCATTTATAGAGGCTGCGGCTAGGGCTATTGAGCAACGTCGCCGTTGAAGGACATTTTGTAAACATGTAGGGTTCACTTTTTTTGTAAAATCCTAGGCTCATTTTGAAACCTCTTTTGTATTAGGAATCAATACTTGTAATGATTTCCTTTCTAACCTTGTAATGACTTCAAATGATTGCAATGATATATGAATGTCATACAATTCCTTTTGAAACCTTGTGTATGTTTCTAATTTTGAGGAATCAACCTTTGTGTATGTAATTCTGTGATGTGCCACAAAAAATCTCATAACATACCTTAAGTGTTCAAATTTGACACAACTTATCAATGAATATGAAACAGGGGGAGCACAACTTGTGATAACTACTTTTAAAAGGTCTGAAATGAATTCCAAAACAAAGGGGGAGTGAAATGTATGCTGAATTCATTAATAAAAATAACTTGGACAGAGGAAGCATAACTTGAATATCCTTGAGTGATTCATGATAATATGCTGAATTCTACTAGGAATTGTGTTTTAGGTACCTAAGGAAAATTTGTCCCCTTCATTGTTGATGACAAAAAGGGAGAGTAGAACCAATAAATGGAGTGTATGGAGTAGAACCAATATATGGAGTATATGGAATAGAAAATAGAACAAATATATGGAATGCAAAATTTACACTCATACTTAAAAGTTGAATTAGAAAAGATAAAATTGAAGAATATTGGCTTTAAGATAATTGCCCTTCTGGAAAAGAAAGGGGGAGTCAAAAAGTGCTTAGCTTTCAATTGTCTTCAGCATCAATATTTCATCAACTTACATCTTAACTTGATTCAAACTCAGTTGATATGCTAAAATTGCTCAAGAGCTACTAAGATCAATACTTATGCATAAGGATAGAACTGAAAGTTGACTATTTTGAATTATGCACGCTATATCTAGCTCTAACCAAAGTACAATACTTGTACATCTGATCAAATACTGTGTATATGTTTAAATTTCGAATTTTGCATATACTCAGTATTTTGTCATCATCAAAAAGGGGGAGATTGTTGACCCCCTAATGGATTTTGATGAATACAAAACACTAGAGTATAATTCCACTTATCTTAACAATTTATTTGAGGAATTCAGGTGTTTAATTAAGAATATTGTTAAGAAATGTCTAGGCAAGTTCCCATATTTTTCAAGAATTTATTGAAGAATTTTTGAGTTGAAGAAAACAGATCAGGGACAGCCGAGACGTCTCCGGGTTGTCTCAGAGACGTCTCTGGCACGAACAGGAAGAATTGGCACGTCTGGAGACGTCCCCGGCACCTGGCGAGGCATCTCGCAGGGTCGGAGTCGACTCCTGACTCTGCGGAGTCGACTCTCTCAGAGGCGGCAGAAAGGCCGATTTCAAGGGATGCGCGCGAGTCGTCTCCGAAGGACGCGGAGTCGTCCCCACGAGTAAAAAGCGGACTTCCCGAGACGTCCCTAGAGAGTGCGGAGTCGACTCTCTCAGGGGATTCTAGAGGACATGTTTTTCGGTGATACAACTACGGAGTCGTCCCCGAAGTCGCGGAGTCGTCCCCATGGAAAAAGCGCAAACATCCCGAGACGTCCCCGTAAAGTGCCGAGCCGACTCTCTCAGAAAAACAGAAGAACAAGCATTCAAGTCGTTCTTCTTCAGAGACGTCCCTGTAAAAGTGCCGAGTCGACTCCAAACAACGTCAAGAGAAATTTTATACAGCCGAGACGTCTCGCGTCGAAGCGGAGACGTCTCCGGAGCGCCTGGAACGCGACTGACACACTTTTTCAGATAAATTTGAATTTCAAACGGTCATATTTTTGTGTCTAACGGATCTATTGCCTTTTGGGCTATAAAAGGGAGCTTTTAAGTGCCTTCCAACAACTTCTCACCAACCCAACACAAGATCATTCAAGAGAGAAGCAAGAGAAAGAGGTTCAAGGGAGTTAGTGCCTTCAAAAGAAGAAATCAAGTGCTTTCAAGCTTTCCCATCTGATTTCATGCTCATCTACTCACTCCCACTCGGCATTCAAAGCTCACATTCAAGCAAACACGATCCACATCGGAAGAGCCACCATTACCCACGCTTCCAACGGCAAAAGGGTTCTTCCGGGTTTTATTATTTCTCATTGTTATATTTGCTTCATTAAGAGCTTTTAAATATTTGGAAAATATTTCATTATTGTGCTTGTTCCAGTCAAGGGACTTGGAACAAGGGAAAGGCGTCCCAAGCCTAGGTGAAATTGGGGGATTGTAGGGTTTGTTGTTAGCCCGGGGTAAAACAACGAGTTGGGTAGTGAACTCGCAAAACTACCGTACTGTAATCGCCGATTATAGTGAAAATTTCCAAAGGTGTTTGGGGAGTGGATGTAGGAGCAGTGGAAGCTCCGAACCACTATAAATCTTTGTGTATTTGCGTTTGACTGTGATTGCTACTTTAGTTTTACCTTTGCACATAAACGTGTGTGTTTTGTTTTAATTAGTCAAAAAGTTTTAAGACACCCAATTCACCCCCCTCTTGGGTGACCATCTCTGGGCAACAGCCTTCAAGTCTTCAAGACATTCAAGAGGAGACCCAAAGTTCGAGAAGCCCTCCACTACATCATCATAAACTTGTTTGAGGGCTCTTAACTTTTTTATTATTCATATTGCTGAATATCTGCTTATTTAGAAGCTGTATTTTTCTCTTTGTTCTTTCTATCCATTTGGTCCTTACTTGATTCAATCAGGGGATTGAATCAAGGGTGTAAAAGGTTTGTTGGTGAGCCTAGGTTGAAACCAACGTGTAAGGGTTCGATTGTGATCCCGGGAAAACAATCGGATGGTTCTAGTCGGTGAGCCTGGAAAAACCGACCGAGTTCGTTGTGACCTCGTAAAACAACAAGTTAGATTGTGAGCTTGTAAAACAACCGGCTATAATCCGAGGGGTTATAGTGAATTCCCAAGTGAGGCTTGGGGAGTGGACGTAGGAGCAAGGGTTAGCTCCGAACCACTATAAAATCATTGTGTTTGTGATTGCATTTGTCTCTCTTACTTTCATTTCATTCACTGCACATAGCATCTAATTAATCAACTTGAAAAAAGGATTAATTAATATCTCACAAACCATTTAATTGTAATAATTATTTTAAAACCCAATTCACCCCTCTCCCTCTTGGGTTGTCTATCTGGGCAACAAGTGGTATCAGAGCCTGAACTCTTTTACCCAAAGAGTAAAAGATCAAAATGACAACCCCATTTGGATCTTCCCACATTGAGGGACAGTCCACCCAAAGACCCCCATTCTTTAATGGATCCGACTACTCATATTGGAAGGCTAGGATGAGAATATTTATCCAAGCCCAAGACTATGAGATGTGGACTATTATACTAAATGGACCATACATCCCGTCCATCTATGTAGAGGGTGTCACTGTACCCAAACTTGAAAAGGATTGGGATGACAATGACTTTAGGAAGGCACAACTCAATGCCAAAGCAATGAATGTGCTTTACTGTGCATTAGATAGAAATGAATTTAATAGAGTCTCTACTTGCAATTCTGCAAAAGAGATTTGGGATAGACTTGAAGTAACCCATGAGGGCACGAATCAAGTCAAAGAATCCAAAATAAATATATTAGTTCATAAGTATGAATTATTTAAGATGGATTCTAATGAAACAATCACTTGCATTTTCACTAGATTTACTGATATTGTCAATGGCCTAAAAAGCCTTGGCAAAAATTATACTAACAGTGAGCTTGTCAGGAAGATTCTTCGCTGTCTCCCAAGGTCATGGGAAGCCAAGGTGACGGCAATCCAAGAAGCCAAGGACTTGAACAAGCTTCCACTTGAGGAGCTTCTTGGATCCCTAATGACGCACGAGCTCACAATGAAACAACACAGCAAAGAAGAGTCCTCCCACAAGAAAAAGGTAATAGCCCTCAAATCTGTTTCTACTAATAAAGACTTATCTTGCAGCAGCAGCAGTGAAGAGGAAGACAATGAGGGAGATGATGATGAGGCTCTTCTCGTGCGTAAGTTCAGAAGATTCATCAACCGAAAGAAGTCCTCACATCAAAGGAGAGGCCCCTCAAATTCCTATCACAAGGATAAAGGTAAGGAAAGAGAAAATGAGGGGATTGGATGTTATGAGTGTAAAAAGCCGGGGCACTTCAGAGCTGAGTGTCCTTTGCTGAAGAAGGGGAGCAAGTACAAGAAGAAGAAAGTTCTCGTCTCCACCCTATCGGACTCCGACACATCATCATCATCATCGGATGAAGAACAAGAAGAAAAGGCCAATCTGTGTTTTATGGCTAATGATAATGAGGTAACATCCGGAACACATTTAGAGTTTACATTCGATGAATTATATGATGCCTTCAATGAATTAATGGATGAGTACAAGACAATAAATCTTAAAAACAAAGAATTAAAATTAACTAACCAAACTCACCTCCGTAAGTATGATACATTAGTTAAGGAAAAAGATATTATTGTTAAAGAAAATTCAGAACTTAAGACAAGCAATCAAATCTTAATTCAAAAGACTAATACCTTAACTAAAGATAACGATAGGCTGAACAAAGAAATTTTAGAACTTAAAAACAATAATCATATTATAAAAGAGAGTCTCACAAAAGACCTAAATAATCTAAAAACAGAAAAACAAAAATTGACACTAGAACTTGAAAAGTACAAACCTTTTGTAGAAAAATTTATATATAGCTCAGAAAAATTAGAGATGATACTTAATAGTCAACGAGCTGTGTTCAATAGAGCCGGTTTAGGGTATAAACCTAAAAATAAGCAAAAACTTCTTAGTAACTTCTTTGTTAAAGCAGGAGAAAGCACAACTAAGAAAGTAACATGTTTTTGCTGTGAAACATTAGGACATAAAGCAAATGTGTGCGATTATAGAAAAGAAAAAACTAAAAGAAAAATTAAAAGGGTTTGGGTTCCAAAAGGAACCAATACTACTAACCATGAAGGACCCAAGAAAACTTGGGTACCTAAAATCGTATGATTTGCTTGTGTAGGAGTGTCTTGCAGCCAAGGTCGACAAAAATTGTTGGTACTTGGATAGTGGCTGCTCAAGACACATGACGGATGACAAAGACCAATTCTTCACCCTTGAGCCTAAGAAGGGAGGTGCTGTGACATTTGGAGACAATAGCCAAGGTCACATCATTGGTATAGGTAAAGTACAAATTACCCCTTCAACTTTTATTGATAATGTTCGATATGTTGATGGTCTTAAGCATAATCTACTTAGCATTAGTCAATTGTGTGATAGAGGCTTTGATGTTTTGTTCAAACCATCACTATGCATCATAACCAACTCAAATGACAATAGTTTAGTTTTTAAAGGAATAAGACGTGGGAATGTGTATGTTGTAGACCTTGAGGATCTTGTCAAACATAACCCATGTTTAGTTGTTAATGAAATTAAGGATAATGATGCTAGTTGGTTATAGCACCGTAAGTTAGGTCATGCAAGCATGGACACAATATCAAAACTAGTTAAAAGAGATTCCGTGATAGGTTTGCCAAAATTAAAGTTTGAAAAGAATAAAATATGTGAAGCTTGTCAATATGGCAAACAATCAAGGAACTCCTTTAAATCCATAAATTGTGTCTCTACCTCTAGACCTCTAGAACTACTACACATGGATCTATTCGGACGAACTAGAACCACAAGTCTAGGTGGAAGTAAATATGGTCTAGTTATAGTAGATGATTATTCTAGATACACTTGGGTCATGTTCTTAGCTCATAAAGATCAAGCATTTTCAGTTTTTAAGAAATTTCATAAGGAAGTAACAAATGCTAGAGATACTTCAGTCATAGCTATTAGAAGTGACCATGGTACCGAATTTGAAAATCATTTATTTGATGAGTTTTGTAGTAAACAGGGGATAACTCATAATTTTTCTGCACCTAGGACACCACAACAAAATGGAGTTGTGGAAAGGAAAAATAGAACTCTAGAGGAAATGGCTAGAACCATGTTATGTGAAAGTAACCTCCCTAAGTACTTTTGGGAAGAAGCCATCAATACCTCTTGTCATATATTAAATAGAGTTTTATTGAGACCCATTATAAAGAAAACACCTTATGAACTTTGGAAAAACAGAAAACCAAAAGTAAACTATTTTCATGTCTTTGGATGTAGGTGTTTTGTTCATAATAATGGAAAAGATAATCTAGGAAAATTTGACTCTAAATCTGATGAGGGTATATTCTTGGGGTACTCTACAACTAGTAAAGCATATAGAGTCTTTAATAAAAGAACCCTAGTTATAGAAGAATCCATACATGTTGTTTTTGATGATTCTAATGATATCTCTTCTAGTAAGAAAGTTAATTTTGATGATGATGCTGAAATTCTTGAAGAAAAGATTGGTGAGATGACAATACAAGATGATGAACAAAAATTAATTGGAGATGCATCATCAAGCCAAGAGGCTATTGTGGATCATGGGCTGACTAAGGCTTGGAGGTATGCTCACGGACATCCTAAGAAATTAATTTTAGATGATCCATCTCAACCTGTTAGGACTAGAGCATCTCTTAGGAACATAAATAACTATCTAGCTTTTGTCTCACATTTTAAGCCCAAACACATAGAAGAAGCTGAAAAAAATATAAATTGGATAAATGCAATGCAAGAAGAATTAAACCAATTTACTAGAAACAAGGTATGGAATCTAGTTGAACGACCTTCTGAATACTCAATTATAGATACCAAATGGATATATAAAAATAAACTTGATGAAAATGGAATTGTAATAAGGAATAAGGCTAGACTAGTTGCAAAGGGGTATAATCAAGAAGAAGGTATAGATTTTGATGAAACCTTTGCTCCTGTAGCTAGACTTGAGGCAATTAGACTGCTACTAGCATTTGCATGCTCTAAGGATTTCAAACTATTTCAAATGGATGTAAAAAGTGCATTTCTAAATGGATATATTAATGAGGAGGTGTATGTAGAACAACCTCCTGGTTTTGAAAATCATCAATACCCTAATCATGTGTATAAATTGAACAAAGCACTTTATGGTTTGAAACAGGCACCTAGAGCATGGTATGAAAGACTTAGCAAATTTCTATTAGATCATGAATTCTCTAGGGAAAATGTAGATACAACACTGTTTTTGAAGAAGAAAAACAAAGATATGTTATTAGTGCAGATTTATGTTGATGATATTATTTTCGGTGCTACAAACAATCGCCTCTGCAAAGAATTTGCTGACTTGATGCAGAGTGAGTTTGAAATGAGCATGATGGGAGAGTTGAACTATTTCCTCGGGCTTCAAATCAAACAATCAACAGAAGGGATCTTCATCAATCAAGCTAAATACATCAAGGAGATGCTTAAGAAGTTTGATATGGAGGGAAACAAGTCAATCAGCACACCCATGAGCTCATCATGCAAACTAGACCAAGATGAATCAGGTAAATCTGTAGATCAAAAGATGTATAGGGGTATGATAGGATCTTTATTGTATCTCACTGCAAGTAGACCTGATATCATGTTTAGTGTATGCATGTGTGCTAGATATCAGTCTAATCCTAAGGAATCTCATCTAATTGCAGCAAAAAGAATCTTTAAATACCTAATAGGAACAAAAAATATAGGTTTATGGTATTCTAAAGAATCTAGTCTGAAATTAATAGGATACACAGATTCAGACTTTGCTGGTTGTAAACTTGATAGAAAAAGCACCAGCGGGTCATGTCAATTCTTAGGAGAAAATTTAATCTCATGGTTTAGCAAGAAACAAAACTCGGTTGCTTTATCTACTGCTGAAGCTGAATATGTAGCAGCCGAGAGTTGTTGTGCTCAAATCATGTGGATTAAACAACAACTTGAAGACTATGGCATTAAACAAGACAAAATTCTCATTAATTGTGATAATACAAGTGCCATTAATCTCACTAAAAATCCAATTCAGCATTCAAGAACTAAACATATTGAGATAAGACATCACTTCATAAGAGATCATGTATTGAATGGTGATGTGACACTTCAATTTGTTTGCACTAATGATCAATTAGCTGATATCTTCACAAAACCTTTGAGTGAAGAGAGATTTAGTGTGCTTAGGAGAGGATTAGGAGTGATTGATCCATCCTAGTGATGTTCTCCTCTAGTTCATTGATTTTGATGATTAGATTGTGTTAAAAATAGAATTTCTCATCTATGATCATCAAATCAGATCATAAACTTAGTGATTATTCCTTGTTTGGCACGAAAAGAGCATGATTTTTAAGTGCGTGCCAGAGTTCGAGTCGACTCAGATACGCTTCAGAGTCGGCTCATAAGGAGGAGTCGACTCGCACATAGACGGGAGTCAACTCGAAGACAATGACAGCATTAGGGGAGTCGACTCGCGCATATTTTGGAGTCGACTCGAGGTCAAGTTGACTCGAGACTTACAGGAGTCGACTCGCGGTCGGGATCCGAGTTTTTAACCCTAATCCAAGCGTTTAATCAACACTTCTATTCACCGCCTCCACTGTTCAAAAACCCTAGAGCCGTCTCCTAGGTCGTCTCCGACCGTCCTTAGGGCTTTCCCGTCGACCTTCTTCCGTCCCTTAGGTTTTTACCCCATCCCTAGGTCAAGGATGCCTCGTAAAGCCGTTGTCCCAAGCCGGAAGAGGTCCCAACCCGTGAGCGGCACCGAGCGACGGTCCAAAGCTCGGAACGATCCCGTGAGGCCACAACCTCCGGCTCGTTCCCCGCCGAGGCCGGTTCCCTCGCGACCGTGCGCCAGGAAGGCGGTCTCCACCGGGAGATACGTCAACTTTGACTATCTCTTCCGGGAGGGCTTCACTATAGGAGAGAGGTTAAGGGCCCAAGGTTTAGAGTTCTTGTGTTCATTAGATCTCCCCACATACCCAGGTCTAGTTAGGGAGTTCTATGGAACCATGCATAGGGGCAATGGGGGTATAGAGGGAACCGTAGCGGGTGTTCCATTATTTATTTCGGAGGATTTCATAGCTCAAATCCTCCATCTTCCCCAAGTAGGGGTATCTCCTACACATCCCGAGGATAGGACTGAGGCCCTTACGGCCATTTTAGGGAGTCCACCCCAGTCCCCACTAGACGAGGTGTCCGCTGGCTCTCTTTCTGTTGAGATGCGGCTCCTCCTGAGCATTATTTCTAGGACACTATTTCCTAAAACCGGCCGTTTTGACTTTGTGTCTGAGAGGGACCTAGCCCTCATGTATTACATTCTCCAAGACACACCTATTAACTTCCCCAAGATGATCTATAGATACCTGTGTGAGCCACTAGATAGACCTAGGCTCACCCTTCCTTATGGGATGATGTACACCCTGATCTTTAGGGAGTCCGGGATCCCAATTCCTGAGGGGGAACCCTCTCGCGCATTGCGATGGACAGATCGCATGGGTGAGGGAACCCTACACAGGATGGGGTTTCATAAGGTAGAGGAAACTTGGGTCAGAAAACCATCTACCTCCACACATACTACCAGACACTCCCCCAGTCCTGACCCTGATTCAGACATTCCCACCTTTTCCTCCACCTCAGCACCATCCACCTCTGCCGGACCCTCCACTGCTCCACCTACTCAGCCATTAGAGGTCCGGATATCACCTGAGCAGCTCCGGGAGTTGCGACAGGAGATCGTCAGGGACCTTCGGGACGATCTGCTGAGGGAGCTCCGAGGTCCAGCGACTGCTCCCTCCACTGCCCCCTCTTCTGCATTGGTTCCTTCCCTATCAGCCGTGACCGAGATGACGGCCCATGTGCCGGAAGAAATCTACAATGTCAGAAGCCTGATACAAGCCCAGTTCTCCAACATGAGCGATATCACAAGCAACACACGGAAGTTGCGAGATAACATCCGACACGATATGGGCACTACTACTCAGGGGGCCGAGCGCTTGGCGGATGTGCTGATCGCCAAGTTGGACACACTTCAGGAGACTCTGACCGAGCTCTCCACGACACACAGCAGGGCCACCTCGGCCATTATCACCCAGCTAGGGAATGTCACGGACGGGATCAGTCTCCTCATGGAGCAAAACAGACTGAGCAGAGGAGCATCCTCGAAGAAGCCCTAGCTTATTTTGTTTACTTTGACATGTATTTACTGCTTTACTTATTGTATTCACAAATGTACTTACATACACATCAATACAATGAGTAGACAAATTTCTTCAAAATTGTGCAAATTGATCTCTGCTTACCTCCTTTTTGATACGATGACAAAAAGGGGGAGAAATATTCAATAGATATGTAAAAGGAATCAAAATGAAAATCAAAAAACTCTTCAAACAAACAATAATTTGTTCTTAGTGGACTTGATACCTCGAGGCTCATTATCTCTCTGTTGGGGCTCCTAATGGAGTAATCTCCAGAATCTATTCAAGGGATATTCGGAGATTAGTTGAATCCTACTCAAGAACAAATTGACAAATTTTTCCTCTAAAAACCAAAAATTTCAGTTCAAAAGCTTCAATGCACTAAAAGAAAATTCAGAGAATCAAAACAAAGTTGAATGCATATGTTGAGGGGGAGAATCTGAATTTTTAAGAAAGCAAAATCATTAAATATATATAAGCCAAATAATTGATTGCATGACATGAAGGCTTATATAATTCCAAATGAAAGGGGGAGCTTTAACTCCAAAATTTATTGTTTCACATCTTTCAAGTTTGGATAAATTAAATAACCGAACATTTGAATTCATTTCGAAATTGTATTATAAATTTCTTTGTTTGTTGAGCAATTCACTTTACATATACTCAATGTTTTGTCATCATCAAAAAGGGGGAGATTGTGGAGTGATTGATTGTAACCCTATTTGATTTTGATGAGCTCAAAGCATTTGAGTATATCTTATGTTTACTAATGAATTCAATCTAGTGTTTCAGTGAAAATATTGGAAACTTATGGTTAAGTGTCTCTAGATATGGTTCAAGATGTTTTGGATAAGTTAAGAAGTCAATTTGATCCAAAGTCTGAGACTCGAGTCGACTCCTGGATATTACGAGTCGACTCCAAGCGTATCAGAAGCATTGGCACAGGCTCGAGTCGACTCCGGAACATTACGAGTCGACTCCGACTAAGAACAGACAGACGAACAGAAAGACCCAACTCAAAACCTGTCAGCGAGTCGACTCCTGAAGTGCGCGAGTCGACTCCGACACTTGCCGAGTCGACTCCGGAGTAGTATGAGTCGACTCCAGGGAGTTACAGACAAAAAGTCAGAGAGCAATTTTCGGACCCTGAGAGTCGAGTCGACTCCTGAGGAATGCGAGTCGACTCCGATGGTTGGCAAGTCGACTCCAAAGAAAGCGAGAGTCGACTCTCAATTAATACAAGGCACAAGTCAGAGAGCAACTTTCAGACACTGAGAGCCGAGTCGACTCCCACAAAGCCCGAGTCGACTCCGAGACAGCGCTACTGCAAAAGACAGAAGACAGTGTTTTTGTCTCTGAGATGCGAGTCGACTCCAAGACAGTTCGAGTCGACTCCAAGGCAGCGCTACTCCAAAAAGACAGAAGACTGTTTTTCGGATACTGAGAGGCGAGTCGACTCCGGAACAGTTCGAGTCGACTCCAAGACTGCACGAGCCAAAAGACAGAAGATCGGGAGTTCGGGCTCTGAGCGCCGAGTCGACTCCCAGAATTTCTGAGTCGACTCGAGTGAGCGAAGTTGAAGAATATCTCTATGAGTTCCTTGGAATGAGCCGACTCCAAAAGTACAAGGTCAGCTCCAGATTTTGGCGAGTCAACTCCTGGATAAATCGAGTCGACTCCCAGTCCAGAAGACCACTTTAATTCAAATCCGGAACAGTTGCCGAGCCGACTCCAGAAAAGCATGAGTCGACTCCTGCTACAGCCGAGTCGACTCCAGATCGCGCGAGTCGACTCCGATCCCAACGGACACATTGTCAGGATGTGCAGAATGTGCAGAACGGCTAGTAAAGTGAGTCTAACGGCTAGTTTCCATGGGGAATGGCTTAAATAGCCACAGAGGACTGTAGCAAAGTAGAGAAGTAACATTCCTTTCAAAGAAAACACAATAACTTCATCTGCCAAAGGGATTTCAACGGAAAAGAAGGAAGAGAGCCATTAACTCCATTCAACCAACTCTTTCCAGCATTAAAGAAGTCTCCTTCTGCCTTCAAGTCTTCAAGACATTCAAGAGGAGACCCAAAGTTCGAGAAGCCCTCCACTACATCATCATAAACTTGTTTGAGGGCTCTTAACTTTTCTATTATTCATATTGCTGAATATCTGCTTATTTAGAAGCTGTATTTTTCTCTTTGTTCTTTCTATCCATTTGGTCCTTACTTGATTCAATCAGGGGATTGAATCAAGGGTGTAAAAGGTTTGTTGGTGAGCCTAGGTTGAAACCAATGTGTAAGGGTTCGATTGTGATTCCGGAAAAACAATCGGGTGGTTCTAGTCGGTGAGCTTGGGAAAACCGACCGAGTTCGTTGTGACCTCGTAAAACAACAAGTTAGGTTGTGAGCTCGTAAAATAACCGGCTGTAATCCGAGAGGTTATAGTGAATTCCCAAGTGAGGCTTGGGGAGTGGACGTAGGAGCAAGGGTTAGCTCCGAACCACTATAAAATCATTGTGTTTGTGATTGCATTTGTCTCTCTTACTTTCATTTCATTCACTGCACATAGCATCTAATTAATCAACTTGCAAAAAGGATTAATTAATATCTCACAAACCATTTAATTGTAATAATTATTTTAAAACCCAATTCACCCCCCCCCCCCCCTCTTGGGTTGTCTATATGGGCAACAAAAAGTATTCCACAAAATTAAGAGGAATTATTCCCTTCTTATCTGCCGTATTTCTCAAA
Source organism: Phoenix dactylifera (assembly GCF_051530095.1). NCBI lineage: Eukaryota > Viridiplantae > Streptophyta > Magnoliopsida > Arecales > Arecaceae > Phoenix > Phoenix dactylifera. The sequence continues at coordinate 29,430,012 of NC_143193.1, read as the reverse complement.
ATTTTTGGGGATTTTATCATCCAAATAAGTGGGCAAAAATAGAGGTGTGGCGTGGGAGTCCAAGGCTATAGTAGGACCTCCACGCCTAGGGTTCAAGACATGCTTTTTTGGATTTTCAAAAGGGTTTTGAAAATTTTGATATTGGGCCGTCCTCCTCTTCTCCTTCCTCTCCTTCATATCCATCCTTCATCTTCTCGAAGAACGATCAAAGATTGAGTCCTTCGAAAGAGAAAGGTTCAGCCATTGCAGTACCTCTGCGCGAGCTAGCACTCCCGCAGAGGTAGATCTTTCTGGAACTTCGCGCGGACGATCCATAAAGGTCAAACATGTGTGCGGCTGTAAAGCATGATCAAGGAGTCATCAAAGACCTCCAACAAATCAGGTATGAGATTTGATCTTATTATAAATTAAGATTAGATCTTAAACATGGTTGCTGAAATTTCAGAGTTGCTGAAATTTCAGGATTGTATATTAGACATACAATCATAGTTTCTTATTTAAAGTAAATTTTTAAATCCTAGGATCTGTTTTCATTGTAGAGATCTGATCTCTAGCATGCATAGGAATTAAAGAATTTAATTCATGCTTCTGCTATAAAATTTTTAAAATTATATGCATGCGACCAATAGGGTTCCCAACAGCTGACGCTTTGGAGGGGCTTCCTTCTCAACAGGTTCTTTAGCCGAGCTTCCTTCGGTAGAACCCCCTCCTATGGTAGTGATGATGCCAGCAATAGGTCTATTATCATTTTGATCTTCAGGTGCCGTGGTGTTCTACACTGGTTCTCCTTCATCCCGCCGATTTCGTACAAATCGGTTGAGTATTCTATGATGGATAAGTGCTTCAATCTCGTCTTGGAGTCGGAAGCAGTCCTCTATATCGTGGCCGTAATCTTGATGGAAATAACAGTACTTTCTAGAGCGTTGCCGAGCTTCCGACTATCGCCTTGGTGGTGGAGGTCGGAGGTAGCCATGACCTTCTATCTCCATGAGAATCTCAACTCGAGTAGAGGTAAGAGGAGTGTAGTTCCCAAACCTCTTTGCTGGCGAACTTGGCCGAAACGGTGATCTCGGTCGGGGCTGCGATCTTGGATGAGGTGGGCTCTTTAATCAAGGCAAGTTCTTCTTCCGGTGGGGCGACCGACTTCTTGGGCAACCACGCTCTTCGCGACGCCTTTTTTGCATCTTTGTGTGTTGTTCGGTGGCGTCTTGCCGAGAAGGCATGGCCTCTTCAGCCTTTGCATATTTTCGAGCTCGGACCAGCATCTCTGTGAAGTTGGTAGGAAAACTCTTCTCGATGGAGAAAAGAAATTTATAGGATCGAGCCTCCATTTTCAATGCTGACATGACAATCAATTGGTCGAGGTTGCGGACCTCCCAAGTAGCGGAGGTGAAGCGGTTGATGTAGTCTTTCAAAGATTCTCCTTTCTTTTGCTTTATGTCAAGAAGAAAAACTGACGTTCGCCGTTGGCACTGGCTAGCAGCAAAATTGGTTGCAAACTGCCTGCCCAGCTGCTCAAAGGAGAACACAGTGCTCGGCTTCAGCCCGAAGAACCAAAGCCGGGCCGTTCCGCAAAAGGTTGCGGGGAAAGCCTCGCATAGTAGAGCCTCCGAGGATCCTTGCAGTGCCAGGAGGGCTCTATAACTCTCCAAATGATCCAGTGGATCGGTCGTCCCATTATATGATTCTATTTGGGGCATCTTGAATCTCGGCGGGATTAGTTCATCCTTGATCTGGCAGGAAAAAGGCGACTTGGTAGTAAAATCGGGGTCGCCCTCACGCCTTGCTCCTTGATCCCGAAGCGCCTCGATTAGTCGCCTGAGTTCTTCGACCTTTTTTGTCGAGTTCTCCGCCTTGGAAAGTTGCCGTAGTGGTCCGTCCTGGTATTGATCGACCCGGGGTCGATCCGGCCTCAGAAAGTTGCGGCCGGGTTCGAGGCTGCAGCCTTCTATCCTAGCAACTCCTTGACGACAACCCCTGAGGGGATGCCTGAAAAGAATCCTGGTGATGGCGTCGTTCCTCATCATTGTACTGGATACGCCCTATTCGATGTGATGTTCGCAGCGGAATTCGAACGGCACGTCGTTCATCGTATGAACACGTCTCGGATCGTAGAATTCAAAATTTTTCTGGATCCAAATCCAGAATATCTTTGAACTCATTAGGAAGGGAAGAATAGGATATGAGGAAGGTTGATTAAGATTCATAAAACTGAAACAAAAAATCAGAAGTTATTAATTTGAAGATCTCATCTTCAAAAATTCTGCATTTGTAAAACACCGCAGCCTGATGATCTTTCTAGGTTCCTGGTTAAGCCGCACACGTGTCCGACCTCTACAGGTATCCACACGAGGATCTAATCATCTGAGATAAGGTCTTACCGGGGTGCTAGCTCCTTGCAAAGACCTCTAATGACCATCATGATATTGGAAGAAAAATTAGCAACATACCTCTTTGAAGAAGAACCCTTTCTTCTTCAACTTTGCTCACAATGGAGGAAGAGAAGGAGGTAGCTTTGCACGTGGATCATCCTAGCCTTGCTCCCATGGAAGAAGAGGAAGAAGAGGTCCTCTTACTGCCATGGAAAAGGAGGAAGAAGAGGGCTTGAGGCGTGATGGAGGAACTCCTTCTTCCTTAGCGTCGTGTGGTGTCTCTTGCCTCCTTTTCTTCTAACGCCACCAACACTTTGGAGGAGGAAGAAGATGGACTCCCTTGCTGCTGTGGAGAGGAAGAGGATGGACTCCTCCTGCTGTCGTGGGAAGAGAGAAGAGAAGAGAAAGGGAGGCGTGGAGAGGAAGAGGAGAGGATTAATTCATAACGTCTCCCTTGCTAACCTTTTATAGATTGAGTTTAGGGCTTCTCCTAATCTTATTAGGAGTATGGGACTATAAACCACCCTTGAATTAATGCCAAGTGTCCAATCTTTATGCTCATAGATGCATGACATGTGTCCACTTAATCAATTGATTAATTTCTAATCACATTAGGACTCCTAATCTCATTAGAAGAATTAATTGATTTGGGAGCATGCATCCTACGACGCCATGAAGACTTTAAAGTCCGCATAGTGTAAACATGACTTAAGTCATATTCATCCTACGACGACATGTGGTCTTTAAAATTCACACAAATTCTGGTTTAATCAAATTAACCCAATCATGAACCCAAATCAATTTGGGTCAAACCCAAATCAATTTGGGTCGAACCCAATTTGATTTGGCTCATTAAATCAGCCCAATTGCAATCCAATTGCAATCAATTCCACTTAATTCTTCTTCGATTAACTTACTAACACTTAGTGGATTAATTCAATCACCAATCATATTGATGATTGATTTCTATTATGATTCCAAATCATAATTATGATAGTTTGACTAATTAAATCCTCTATGTGTGTGACCCCATAGGTTCTATTCTGACTGGTAGTGAGACATATTGAAATCTCAATCTCAATATCACTGAAACTCTTTTCAGTGGACTGAAATAATTTCAGTTCTACTCTTAGGGTTCACTGATCACCAAGTGAATGCCTTCGAGTCTCACAACCCACTAGTGACACCTAGCAGTATGTGGTGGAAACCCAGCAGAATGGAATATCTGAACCTCTATGTGTAGTTAGCGTATGATACAGTCCCTCTATCATGGATCCCGATATGACGGAGGTTATGGATATCTCGTCAAACCCTATCGTTCGTCATATGTCAAATTTATATGACTTCCAGTTCGAGATATGGAAAACTTTTTTTCCAAAATACCTGGCCAGAAATTTATCGAACTCAGTCTCATAAATCACATAAGATCACTCCTAATCTATCAAGGTCGATAGATCCCATTTAGATGCAACCCTATTCCAAAATGAACCTACTGTAGCCAATCCGCACTATAAGGACCCGAATGGCTAGGGCCCAAGTTCACATGCTCGTCAAACTACAGCAACCTCACAGTGAATAGCTGAGGCATCGCAGGTCAAAGGACCAGTCATACAACTGTAGCAAAAGTAGTCACTAATGAGTGGATAGACATCCATGTGACTACTATTTTTGGTCACGCTCAGTAACTTGTTCTCTAACAAGTACTCGCATAATCACTCCAGTGTCTCTACATCATGGACTCGAGACTCGTCTATCTGACTAAATGATCTGTGCACTAATCTCAGCGGATCGATTACCGTCCCTCGTGATGGATCCATCGATCAGGAGCATTTAGAAATTAATCCCTAATGACACATGCCTCAAATTCTCAACTCCTTGAGAATATGTGTCATCATCTATTAATTTCTTGAACGATTCATGGACACATACAAACATGAATGAAAAATAAAATGCCCAATCTTATTTATTAATAAGTGTCAAATTATAAATTTATGCCCCAGATTACAAATATGCGTCAGCCACGTTGGCTTCTAGGGCATACTTCTAACAATCTTCCACTTATACTAAAGCCAATTAGACATATATTTAAGTCCCATTTTTTCAAGATGGACTTCTAATTGCTTCTGACTCAGCTGCTAGTGAATGGGTCCGCCACGTTATTAGTGGAGTCTACTCTTTGCACCTCTACATATTTCTTTTTAAGGTAGTCGCGAATTAGATGAAATCGCCGCTCTATGTGCTTGGACTTCTGGTGAGTCCTCAGCTCTGTTGCCCAAGGTGACAAGCCAAGAGGGGGGGGTGAATTGGTTTCTCTTAATTTTAACTATCTTACTTATGTCAATTGATGAGTTAGTGGAATTAAACAAAGCACAATACAAACAACAAGAAGTATAGTGGTTCGGTGCTCTCCTAAGCACCTACGTCCACTCCCCAAGCGACCCCTTGGGAATTCACTATAATCCCGCGGATTACAGTTGGATTGTTTTCCGGGCTCACAATCCAAAAACCTTTACACTTTGGTTTTCCGGGTTCACCAAAAACCTATGTTGGTTTTACGGGCTCACCAACGAACCTATGTTGGTTTTCCGGGCTCACCAACGAACCTTTACAATTGGTTTTACGGGTTCACCAATCAACCTACACCGTTGGTTTTGCGGGCTTACCAACTAACCTTTACAAGGAGTTTAATAAACGAAGTAAGAAGATTTAAGCTCCTAGATGAGCAAATATAACAATATAATCTACAAAGAAGAATTTAGAGAATAGTTATCGCTTGATGTGACTTCTCTCTTCTTTGTCAAGGATGCTTCACTCTTTAAGGGTGGATGGAGCTCTTAATGACTCTTGGAATCTGCTCAACCACTTTCTTTTGACTCTTGAATGAAGCACTTGGATGAAGAAGACTAGGGCACTTTGTCTTTCTTGTGTACTCTTTGATATTTTGCAAAAGGATATTCTCTCTGATGAATAGTGCCACTTTAAATAGTTTCCTTCATCCATTGGACAAGCCTCAATGGTTAGAATTCAAAAACTAGCCGTTACTCACTGTTGGAAGGACAAAAAGTACTTCTGCAGAACTAGCCGTTATGCTTCTGCCCGTGCTTGGGTCGACTCAACCTTTCCTTGGGTCGACCCAACTTTCACTTGGGTCGACTCAACCTTTTCTTGGGTCGACCCTCTCAGAACCACAGAAACTTGCAATTTAGCCTTCCTTCACTTGGGTCGACTCAACATTTCTTTGGGTCGACTCAAGATTCAGTTGGGTCGACTCAACTTCCACTTGGGTCGACCCTCTCAGGGTTTCTAGAGAACCTATTCTGTCAATGTATTCTGTCACTGCCTTTGGGTCGACCCTCTCAGTGTTTGGGTCGACTCAAGCTTGGGTCAACCCTCTCAGTGTTTCCAGAGAACTGTTTTCTTGAGGCTTGAGAGGCTTGAGGTTTGGGTCGACTCATGCTTTTCTTGGGTCGACCCAACTACTGTTCATCCGTGCCATTTTTGCAGAAGTGTGCCAGATGCTTTCTTGATGTGCCGGGGTCGACCCATTCAACCTTGGGGTCGACTCAAACCACACTTTGCTGCAACTCAAGGTTAGATTCATCGATATAAACAATGAAATGCATCTTTATATAATTATACGAATATACTGAGAGTAACAGACTTATAAATGAAGTATCGAATTAACTTGTAACATACTCTTGATTATTGCTTGTTAATCATCAAAATACCAATATCATCCTCAATCTCCCCCTTTTTGATGATTACAAAATATGGAGTATGAGCCTATTGATACTTATCTTAAAATCAGTTTTAAAAGGGCTCAATTTGCTGAATTTCAGCTTTTCAAATATGAGAGTGAAGTCTCCCCCTATTTCATCCAAATGTTTCCAATTTGACTTTTTGAATTGCTCCCCATTTCTTTTATATTTCATTAAAGATGAAACTTCAAAAATTTGAGATTAAGCATGAGTTTCAGATTATGTATCGAGGTGTGAAAGGTATGTGCCAAATTCTGAAATTCTATGTGCCAAATTCTGAAATTCAATAGAAATTTTAGATTTGATCATTTTCATTATTACAAATTGCTCCCCCTTAAATGTATATGCTTTCCTATTGTAATTTTCAACTTGTTTGACAACTTATTTCTCTTTTCTTGCTCAACTCATTTCTCTTCCCTTACTTCTCCCCCTTTTTGTTATCATCAAATAGGTGCATAGACACAATAATTAACAAACATTTAAACTTCATTGATCAAAAAGGAACATTTTAGTTCAATAATGCCAATACAAAAACAAATACAATGTTCCTCAATCAAAGTTCAAAATACATGATCAACACAAAATACATATGAGAACTAGATACATATCCTAGGCTCTAAACAGAAATGCTAATATCAGCCTAGGGAGTATCTAATGGCTGTGATCTAGTCCTCATCCTCCTAGTATAAGTGGCGAAGGGAGGTCGAGCCTGATGAGACTGAGTCTGGCGTGGAGCTCGGTGAGCTGGATGACTCTGTGCCGAAATCTCTGACTCAGCTGCCTGTGGCACAGATGGTCCATGAACCTCTCTCTCTCTCTCCGTAGAGCTCCTATCTGCTCCTAAGATCACTGATCTCAGCAATCATAATATCTAGTCTGCTCGTCAGCCCATCAGTGATAGTCCTCGCCTGAGCTGACATAAGCTCAGTTATCCTACTCCAGAACTCATCTGTGTCTCCCGCAGGAACAGATGACGAAGGTCTAGCCTCTGAAGGTGCAGTAGGATGATCCGCATGCTCCACATCCTCAGGGATAGGGTCTTCAAAATCTGGTGCATCACCCTCTGGTGCATCACCCTGAATCCCTGCTCCAGTACGTACCCACTGCCCGTTCACCTTCTCATAACCCATGCGTATAAGGGATCGTGCAGTGTACGTGTCAGTATGGAGTAGATGCGTGGAGATCTCTCCCTCTACAGATATATCGTGCTGTCGGAAGATCAAGGTGAGTATCATACCATAAGGCAGGGAGACTCTGGAGTTGCAGATCACCTTCCTCATCTGCCTCAGTATCATGGCCGGGAGATTCAGGGGAATACCCTGAATAATATGCTCCATCACAACTAGATCTTGCTCTGAAATGAGATCAAATCTCCCGCTCTTCGGAAAAAGAATCCGACCAATGAAGTCGTGCAACAACCTCATCTCTGCAGAAAGAGAGCTCGCTATAACTTGCTCCGAGTAGTCGAAGTCTTCATTCTCAAGAATTAATTGCAGGGCTCTCAACTTGTTTTCTGGCTTTTCTGGAGTTGCTCCTTCGCAGGGGAGATGAAGCAACTCACTCAAACTCTCTTCGGAAACTCGAACCCTAACTCCTCGAACTTCCGATATGAGCCCTCCCATCCCAGTTTTAAGGAAGGCATAGAACTCCCGAACTAGTTCGGAGTAGATCACCACATCTAGGGAGCAAAGATACTCCCAACCTTGCCTTCGGATCCATTCCCCTAAACGGAACCCTTCTTGATCCAAGAACTCGAAATGGATCCTTCTCCCCGTTGTAACCGGTCTCCCTGCAAACTTTGCAAGTTGTACTGAAGGGGAGGGAGGAGGAGGTGGCTCTACACGTGTCTCACCTTGTGGAGACACTGTAGACGGCTCTGTAGCTTTCCTTTCCGCACGTTGGATCCGTGAGACTCTCCCGGATCGCTTGGCTACGGCTCTCTTGGGTCCCATTTCTCCAAGATCTTGAAGTAATCTACTGTTTGGAGATGATTGAAGGAGATTTGAGAGTGGGAAATAGGGTTTTCGGAAGAGGACAAAGTGAAAATAGTGCCCTAGATAGCTTACGGGTCCCCCTTTTAACAGTGGGGTCCCGACGTTGGGTCGACTCAAGGAGTTTCTTGGGTCGACTCAACGTTGGGTCGACCCTATTCTGAGTTGGGTCGACCCAAGTTCAGAATTTTTTTTTTCTCTTCCTTTTTCCTTCTAAAAATTTTCTTTGCTTCCAATCCTTATAAATTCTTTCTGGGACAATGATACATGAGTAAGAAATCTATAGATGACAAGTTTGACTCATGTTTCATGGGTTTTTAGAAATAGGAGGAATGTATCATGAGACTGCTTGCTCCCTTTTATATCCCTTCAATAAAAAGGATCACATATGCCTAATTTCCTCCTAAGCGTGCAAAATCTATCTTCACTCAAAGGTTTTGTAAAAATGTCAGCTAATTATTTCTCAGTACATATATGCTCAATACATATGTTTCCATTTTGCACATGATCTCTAATAAAATGATATCTTATTTCTATGTGTTTTGCTTTAGAATGCTGAACCGGATTTTTAGTAAGGTTGATGGCACTAGTATTATCACATTTTATAGGAATGTTATCTAGCTTAACTCTGTAGTCCTCTAGTTGTTGCTTAAGCCATAGTACTTGAGCACAACAACTGCCAGCAGCTATATATTCAGCTTCAGCTGTCGACAGTGCCACTGAATTCTGCTTTTTGCTAAACCATGATACTAAGTTGTTTCCTAAAAATTGACATGTTCCACTAGTGCTCTTCCTATCTAATTTGCATCCAGCAAAATCAGCATCTGAGTATGCAAGCAAATCTAGACAGGAGTCTCTTGAGTACCATAATCCTATGTTTGTAGTTCCTCTTAAATATCTAAGGATTTTTTTAACAGCACTTAAATGTGACTCCTTAGGATCTGATTGGTATCTAGCACATATTCCTACACTAAACACGATGTCTGGTCTACTAGCAGTAAGGTAGAGCAAGGATCCAATTAATCCTCTATAAAGCTTAATATCAATACTCTTTCCTTTCTCATCTTTGTCTAGCTTACTAGTAGGATTCATTGGAGTGCCTACTCCCTTATAATTTTCATTCCCAAACTTCTTTAGTATTTTCTTTGTATACTTAGTTTGATGCATGAAGATACCTTCTTTAGTTTGTTTGATTTGTAATCCTAGAAAGAAACTTAGTTCTTCCATCAAACTCATTTCGAATTCCCCATGCATTAAATCAGCAAACTCTTTGCAAAGAGTATCATTTGTGGCACCAAAGATTATGTCATCTACATATATTTGTACCACTAGTAGATTTTCGTCCTTTCTTTTGAGAAATAGTGTTTTATCTACATTTCCTCTACTAAAGTCATTATTTAGTAGAAATTTGCTTAATCGATCATACCAAGCCCTAGGTGCTTGCTTCAATCCATATAATGCCTTATGTACTCTAAACACATGATTTGGCAATTCATGATTCTCAAAACCAGGAGGTTGCTCTACATATACTTCTTCCTCTATAAAACCGTTTAAGAATGCACTTTTTACATCCATTTGATACAATTTGAAATCCATGAAACATGCAAAAGCTAGAAGTAATCTAATAGCCTCTAATCTAGCTATAGGAGCAAATGTTTCATCAAAATCTATCCCTTCTTCTTGATTGTATCCCTTAGCTACAAGTCTAGCTTTATTTCTTAAAACTAACCCATTTTCATCTAATTTATTTCTAAAGATCCATTTTGTTCCAATTACAGAGTTATGCTTTGGTCTTTCAGTTAATGTCCATACATTACTTCTTTTGAATTGATTTAATTCTTCTTGCATGCATTTATCCAATTGGTATCTTTTTCAGCTTCTTCATAAGTCTTAGATTCTAACTGTGAAACAAAAGCAAGATAATCATTTAAATTTTTAAGAGAGGATCGAGTTCTTACCTCTTGAGATGGATCACCAATGATTAAGTCTTTAGGGTGTCCATATGCATACCTCCATTCCTTTGGCAAGTTTTGAGATTGTGGTGGCATGCAATCATCTCCCTTATCTTGAATTGGCTTGTCATCAATATTCAACTTTTCAAAGTTAATAATTCCTGTATCATCATCAAGAATATTTTCTTTCCTAGCAGACTCACTATCAGACTCATCAAATATGATATTAACTGACTCTTCGACTACAAGAGTTCTTTTATTGAATACTTTGTATGCCCTGCTAGATGTGGAGTATCCTAAGAAGATACCTTCATCTGACTTGGCATCAAATTTACTTAGATCCTCCTTGCCATTGTTTAAAATGAAACATCTATATCCAAATACTCTAAGATATTTAGCGGTAGGTTTCTTATTCTTCCAAAGTTCATAAGGAGTTTTCTTGGTTATTGGTCGTATTAAAACTCGATTTAGAATATGGCAAGCAGTGCTTATAGCTTCAGCCCAAAAGTACTTTGGAAGATTTGACTCGCACAACATCGTGCGTGCCATTTCTGCCAATGTCCTGTTTTTTCTTTCAACAACCTCATTTTGTTGAGGCATTCTAGGTGCTGAAAATTGATGTGAGATACCGTTTTTATCACAAAATTCTTCAAAGTGTTGATTTTCAAATTCAGTTCCATGATCACTTCGAATTGCTACTAAGGTGAGCTTCTTTTCATTTATGATATAATTATAATATTTCAAGAATTCTGAAAATGCTTCATTCTTATGTGCCAAAAATGAAACCCATGTATATCTTGAAAAATCATCTACAATAACTAGTTCATACTTCTTCCATCCTAGACTCGCAGTTCTAGTGGGTCCAAATAGATCCATGTGTATGAGTTCAAAAGGCCTAGTTGTTGATACTATATTCTTTGATTTGAAGGATAATTTAGTTTGTTTTCCTAATGAGCATGGTCTACAGATTTTGTCCTTTTCAAAAATCAATTTTGGCACATCTTTTATTAATTCCTTCTTGACTAGTTTTGATATTAATTCCATACTAGCATGTCCTAGTCTACGATGCCAAAGCCAACTTGTTTCATTTTTCTTTTCTTCATTAGTAATTAAACATAATCCATTTTTTTTGCCTAAATCATGAAGATCTACCATGTAAATATTTCTTTGTCTTCGTCCTACAAGTACAATGCTATTATCTTTAGGATTTGTGATTATGCATACTGATGCTTCAAATGTGACTTTAAATCCTTTATCACAAAATTGACTTATGCTAAGTAGGCTATGTTTTAAACCATTAACTAATAAGACATTTTCTATGAAAGTAGATGGAGTAATGAAAATTTTACCCTTTCCAATGATATACCCTTTTCCATTGTCTCCATAGGTTACTACTCCACCCTTCTTAGATTCCAAGATGACAAATTGGTCTACGTCACCGGTCATGTGTCTTGAACAGCCGCTATCTAGATACCATCATTTTTTCACTTTATTAGCTGCAAGTCACCCCTGCAATCAAGATCAAGAATGAGCTTTAGGTACCCAAACTATGTTGGGTCCTTTAGGGTTAGTACTTGATGTTCCTTTTGGAATCCAAACTTTCTTGAATTTAAGCTTATGATAATTACTCAATTTGTTTTGACTGGATTTTCTATAGTTACATTCATATGCTTTATGTCCTAATTTATTGCAGCAATGACAAGTAATATTTTCATTTTTAGCTTTTACAAAAATGTTCTTTAAGTATTTTTGTTTCCTATTTGTTTTATATCCTAATCCAGCCTTATCATATACAGCTTTTTGACTATCAAGAATCATATTTAATTTGGTTGAACTAAGTGTAAACTTATCTACTAAGGATTTATATTTTTCAGCATCTTCTTTTAACTTGACATTTTCAGCAATTAGATTCTTGGTTTCATTTGTGAGTTTTCTACTTAATGTTTCATAGTTATGAGATAGTTTTAACTTATCTTTGATAAGAGATTGATTTTCTTCTTTTAGAACTTTATTTTTATTGATTAGTTTTTTATGTTCTTCCATGAGTTCTAAAAATGCATCATATCATTCATCAACAGTAAAATCACATTCAAGTTCAGAATCTACCTCATCGTCATTGGCCATATGGCATATTTGGGCCGTCTCTTGATGATCTTCTTCTTCCGAACTTGACTCCTCACTTTCACTCCATTCAGCCATGAAGTTCTTCTTTTTGAGTTTTCTTGCCATCCAGTTTAATTCCGGGCAATCTATCTTATAATGCCCGGGTTTGTTACACTCATAATAATTAGGTGTTTCTTTTTCCTTTTCTTTGTCCTTACTCTTTTCTTTGCTTGAGCTACCTTTGAAGAAGAGTTTCTTTTTATGAAATCTATTCTTATCTCTCATAAATTTTCTGAATTTTTTTCCAAGCATAGCCATTCCTTCTTCATCAAATTCATCATCATCATCTGAATCTTCCGACTCAGTTTGTTGTTTTGGAGTGGTAGACTTTAGGGCAATGGTCTTTCTTCTCTTGACCTCATCTTCTGAATTTTGCCTCATGGTCAACTCATGGGTCATGAGTGATCCTAGAAGTTCCTCTAATTACAATGTATTGAGGTCCTTAGCTTCCTAAATTGCAGTTACCTTGGCCTCCCAAACTCTTGGTAGAGACCTGAGAATTTTTCGCACCAATTCAGAGTTAGTATAAGACTTTCCTAAACTCTTTAGCCCATTTATAATTTCAGTAAAACGAGTAAACATATCAGTTATGGACTCAGTGGATTCCATTTTAAACAATTCATACTTATGTACTAATATGTTTATTTTTGACTCCTTAACTTGATTAGTCCCTTCATGTGTGACCTCAAGTTTGTCCCAAATTTCTTTTGCAGAGATGCATGTAGATATTCTATTGAATTCACTTACATCTAATGAACAGCAAAGTACATTAATTGCTTTTGCATTTAATTGTGCTAATCTTCTATCACTTTCATTCCAATCCATTTCTGGTTTGGGTATGATAGTGCCCTCTATACTAATTGTGGGTGTGTGAGGTCCTCTAGTAATAATTTACCATAATTCATAGTCTAGAGCTTGAATGAATATCCTCATCCTAGCTTTCCAGTTTGTGTAATTTGTGCCATTAAATAGAGGAGGTCTATTTGTGGATTGCCCCTCACTCATAGAACATCTCACTTGGGTTGTCATGATCTTTAACTCTTGATTGTGAGATCAATAAATACTATTGGAGCACCTTGCTCTGATACCACTTGTTGCCCAAGGTGACAAGCCAAGAGGGGGGGTGAATTGGTTTCTCTTAATTTTAACTATCTTACTTATGTCAATTGATGAGTTAGTGGAATTAAACAAAGCACAATACAAACAACAAGAAGTATAGTGGTTCGGTGCTCTCCTAAGCACCTACGTCCACTCCCCAAGCGACCCCTTGGGAATTCACTATCCCGCGGATTACAGTTGGATTGTTTTTCGGGCTCACAATCCAAAAACCTTTACACTTTGGTTTTCCGGGTTCACCAAAAACCTATGTTGATTTTACGGGCTCACCAACGAACCTATGTTGGTTTTCCGGGCTCACCAACGAACCTTTACAATTGGTTTTACGGGTTCACTAATCAACCTACACCGTTGGTTTTGCGGGCTTACCAACTAACCTTTACAAGGAGTTTAATAAACGAAGTAAGAAGATTTAAGCTCCTAGATGAGCAAATATAACAATATAATCTACAAAGAAGAGTTTAGAGAATAGTTATCGCTTGATGTGACTTCTCTCTTCTTTGTCAAGGATGCTTCACTCTTTAAGGGTGGATGGAGCTCTTAATGACTCTTGGAATCTGCTCAACCACTTTCTTTTGACTCTTGAATGAAGCACTTGGATGAAGAAGACTAGGGCACTTTGTCTTTCTTGTGTACTCTTTGATATTTTGCAAAAGGATATTCTCTCTGATGAATAGTGCCACTTTAAATAGTTTTCTTCATCCATTGGACAAGCCCCAATGGTTAGAATTCAAAAACTAGCCGTTACTCACTGTTGGAAGGACAAAAAGTACTTCTGTAGAACTGGCCGTTATGCTTCTGCCCGTGCTTGGGTCGACTCAACCTTTCCTTGGGTCGACCCAACTTTCACTTGGGTCGACTCAACCTTTCCTTGGGTCGACCCTCTCAGAATCACAGAAACTTGCAATTCAGCCTTCCTTCACTTGGGTCGACTCAACATTTCTTTGGGTCGACTCAAGGTTCAGTTGGGTCAACTCAACTTCCACTTGGGTCGACCCTCTCAGGGTTTCCAGAGAACCTATTCTGTCAATGTATTCTGTCACTGCCTTTGGGTCGACCCTCTCAGTGTTTGGGTCGACTCAAGCTTGGGTCGACTCAACTTCCTCTTGGGTCGACCCTCTCAGTGTTTCCAGAGAACTGTTTTCTTGAGGCTTGAGAGGCTTGAGGTTTGGGTCGACTAATGCTTTCCTTGGATCGACCCAACTACTGTTCATCCATGCCATTTTTGCAGAAGTGTGCCAGATGCTTTCTTGATGTGCCGGGGTCGACCCATTCAACCTTGGGGTCGACTCAAACCACACTTTGCTGCAACTCAAGGTTAGATTCATCCATATAAACAATGAAATGCATCTTTATATAATTATACGAATATACTGAGAGTAACAGACTTATAAATGAAGTATCGAATTAACTTGTAACATACTCTTGATTATTGCTTGTTAATCATCAAAATACCACTATCATCCTCAGGCTCCTTAGCTAGTGCTATGGCGCCGTTGTTGTCGCAGAAAAGGGTTATGGCATCTAATGACATGACTCCTCGCTCTTTGAGAAATTTCTTGTACCAGAATGCTTCCTTCGCAGCATCCGATGCAGCAATGTACTCTGCTTCCATGGTAGAATCTGCAACAATCGGTTGCTCGGAACTCTTTCAATTTACCAATCCTCCATTGTATAAGAATACATATCCTGATGTAGACTTTCTATCATTAAGGTCAGTCATGAAGTTTGAATCAGTATATATTTCTACCTTTAACTCTGTGCCTCCCCAAAAGACCAAAACCGTATCCTTAGTCCTTCTCAAGTACTTAAGGATATTTTCATGGCTATCCAGTGCTCCTCATCTGGATTCGACTGATATCTGCTCGTGACACTCACAGCATGTGCTATATCAGGTCGAGTACATAGCATGGCATACATGAGATTCCCTATTGCCGATATATAAGGGATCCTACTCCTGCACTGAATCTCTTCAGATGTTTTATGGCACATCCTTTTGGAGAGATTTATCCCATGCCTTAGGGGTAACAATCTCCTCTTAGACTTTTCCATGCTGAACCTCTTCAGCACTTCCTCTATGCACATTTTCTGTGATAGGCCAAGCATCCTCTTAGATCTATCTCTATAGACCTTAATTTCCAAAATATAAGATGCTTCACCTAGATCTTTCATGGAGAACTTTTTAGACAACCATAACTTGACCAATGTGAGCATGTGAATATCATTCCCAATCAGGAGTATATCATCCACGTATAATACGAGGAATACTATAGACCTCCCACTGACCTTTTTGTACACACATGGTTCCTCTTCGTTCTTGATGAAATCAAACGATTTGATTATATCATTGAAACGAGTGTTCCAACTCCAAGATGTTTGTTTTAATCCACAAATGGATCTTTGCAGCTTGCAGACCTTGTAATCACTATCACTGGAAGTAAAATCCTGAGGCTGTTCCATATAGATATATTCCTCAAGATATCTATTAAGGAATGCAGTTTTCACATCCATCTTCTATATCTCATAATCATGATAAACTGCAATGGCAAGCAACATTCGAATGGACTTCAGCATGGCTACCGGTGAAAAGGTATCTTGATAGTCAATGCCTTCGCGCTGATTATAACCTTTTGCCACCAACCTTGCCTTATAGGTCTCTACGTTGCCATCCGAACCCATTTTTCTTTTGTAGATCCATTTACCCCCAATAGGTACAATACCTTCAAGCGGATCTACTAAGGTCCATACTTGGTTGGAATGCATGGAGTCTATTTCTGATTTCATCGCATCCATCCATTTTTCGGAGTCGATGTCTAACATCGCTTCGTTGTAGATCTTGGGATCATCATTATGATCTCTTTCTCCTATGAGGAACTCTTCCTCTATTTCCTCTGTAAGCATACCTAAGTATCTTTCAGGATGATGGGAGATCCTACTGGATCTATGAAGTGGACAAGGTTCTTCATGTATTGGCTCAATGTGAATAGGTTCACTAGGCTCAATTGCTCGTCGCTCTTCAGAGATTTTCTCTTCGAGCTCAATTTTTCTCCCACTGCCTCTATCAAAGATAAACTATTTTTCCAAGAAGATGGCATATCGGCTCACAAACACTTTGTGATCTTCTGGGATGTAAAAATTGTATCCTAACGACTCCTTAGGATATCCAATGAAACGAGCACCAATTGTCCTAGACTCTAACTTGTCCGCCTGTTATCGCTTGACTTAGGCTGGACATCACCAAATCTTGAGATAACCAAGACTTGATTTTTTACCATGCCATATCTCATACGGTTTGGTAGGAACAGACTTAGAGGAAACTCTATTCAATATGTAGATAGCTGTAAGTAGGGCATCTTCCCACAAGAATAAGGGTAAGTCAATGAAGCTCATCATGGACCTGACCATATCCAATGGAGTCTGATTCTTCCTTTTTGACACTCTGTTGAGTTGAGGTGTTCCAGGAGGTGTCCATTGTGAAACTATACCATTTTGTTTGAGATAATCGCAAAACTCTCCACTAAGGTATTCTCCTCCTCGATCTGATCGAAGAACCTTAATGAGTTTTCCTATCTGTTTTTCTACTTCAAATCTGAATTCTTTGAACCTTTCAAGAGCTTCAGATTTATGTCTCATAAGATAGACATAACCATACCATGAGAAATCATTGGTAAAAGTAGTAAAGTAGAAAAACTAACCCCTAGCCTGCATATCGAATGGGACACACACATCAGTGTGTACTAGGGCAAGTATTTCAGTGGATCTCTCCCCGTGTCCTACAAAGAGTAATTTGGCCATTTTTCCTTGAAGGCAGGATTCACAAATTGGATATGACTCAGAAGTCAATGAACTCAAAAGCTCATGTTTCTCCAGTTTGTTAATTATGTCTTCTTCTATATGACCAAGTCTGAGGTGCCACAAATACTTTTGATTTATCTCATCTCTAGATCTTTTAGATTCTATGGTACTCACTGTATGCTCAGATACGTTCACAGATATATCCATATGTAAGTGATAGAGACCGTCAATCATAAAACTACGTCCAAACAGTTTATTTCGAAAATAAATGGAAACGTAGTCTTTATTGAAATTGAATTTGTAATGTTCCTATGCTAGACAAGATACAGAAATCAGATTTCTGCTAGCACTAGGTACAAAATAACAATCTCTAAGTATCAAACTAAATTCTGACGGTAAATGCAAAGAAAATGTGCCCACAGCAACAGCAGCAACTCTTGCTCCATTGCCAATCCGTAGGATTATCGCACCTTCCGTAAGCCTTTTACTTTTCTATAGATTCTGTATGGTAGTGCACAAGTGAATACTAGAACCAGAGTCTATAACCCAACTGGAAATAGAAGAAACCGTTAGATTAGTTTCAATAATGAGCATATTAGACATACCTTCAGAAGGCATGTCACCCTTCTTGCTCTTTATGTTTTCCATGTAGATAGGACAGTTCCTCTTCCAATGGCCGTCTTCATTGCAATGCAAACATTTTTCTTTGGGTTCAGCCTTCTTCTTAGAAACTTTCTTCTTCGGCCTTTTCTCGATCTTCTGCTTCTTCGCAAGCTTCTTCTTCTTTCGAGTAGACTTTCTCTTGAAAGTAGAAGCTAGCTCAGCAGCAAGAACTATGCCCCTTGAACCTTTCAAGGCTCCTGTTCATCCGATTTCTGTTTACCTAAAAATATGCTAAACAGGTCGTTGTTAGAACCGACAAACAAAGTTTAATTTAATTTTACTCTTACCTTTTCTACTCGAAGAATAGTGGTCGTAAGAGGTCGATCCACAGGGAGACGATTGGAGTTGCTTAAAAATAAAAACGTTCACTCGGATTTGAAATCGATTTTCGAATAAAAAAAACATTATGTCGGGGATGTTGATATGATTTTCTAATTGAAACTAACTAAAAGAAAGGTACTCAGATTTGAAAAGCATTTATTTAATTAATCAAAGAAGAGTTTTGGCATAAATTAAAATGGATGAAAAACAAGAAGATTGAAGCGAACACAAATTGCATGAAGGAAGATTTAATTGTATTGCATAACAGAAATTAAAATTGCAGAATAAATATAACTTTCTACCCAAATAAACTCTCAAAAATTAAAACTCAAAACAAAACCTAAAATAAAGCTAAAAATAAGAACAACATGCTCTCAAACTCAACATATAACTTCTCAATTAAAACTTTCAATTAAAGTACAACTAAAAAAAATACATTGTTCTCATGAACTCAAACTAAAGAAAAATATTGCTCTCCTAAATAAAAAAAAACTAAACTCAAACAAAACTAATAAAATACTCCTTTCTTTTCAACCCGAAATAGAGCATGGCTCTGTTTCTTTTTCTTTCTCTCTTGAACCAACTAATGGCCTCTCTTCTTCTTCCTTTGGACCAGCCAGCCACTACCCCGCCCAAGCTCTCCCTCTGTTCTCTGCTGTCCTCCCCTTTATATAGCTTGCCAGAGCCTTGAAGCCGGCGAAGGATCAAAACGGTCGCGGGATCAATGGGTGCTTGATCACGGATGGCTGGTCTTGGGGAGGCGATCATCCGAGATCGCACATGGAATGGAAGGCGATCCGGGATCGATGGGAGGACGCCGTGGATGCTGGGAGGTGCGGACGGTGTGGCTGGCTGGCGGGCTGAGGCGTTGAAGACGGGAGGAGGCATTCACGGCTTGGATTCTGGCTGGAGCTGGGAGGAATCGTGGAGGAGTTGGGGTGCTGGAGGAGCCGATCACGGCTTGCTGGAAATCACGCCTTGCTGGTTCTTCCTTCACGGATGGCTGGAAGATGAAGAGGATGGCTGGATTATGGGGAGGCTGATTCGGGAAGGGAGCTTGGATCAAGGTGCGCTGATTTTCTTCTTCTCGGAAAATAGGATCATGGCTTGATCATTGGGAGGAATGCACGGATGCTGGGATGGATCGCTTGCGGAAGGAAGGAGGCGCTTCACGAGCGGCTGGGACGTTGATCACGGATTCGGGGCTGCGGGATCAATGGGAGGAAGGAGAGGGCAGATGCCGGATGTTGCGATCATGGGGAGGCTTTATCTGATCACGAGATGGACGGTTGTGATGACGGCGTGATCCGTGGGATGCTAGGAGGACTCGTTGACGATGCGGATGGAGTGGATTTATTTGGGATGTTGATGATTGGCTGGGCAGATGGCCGAGAAGGAAATGATCGCAGGGCCTTGATGCGGGATTGATTTGGTAGGTGACCTGATGGATGGCGCAGGATTTCATGCTTGCATGGCAGCTGGGGAATTTGCTGAACTCGAGCTGCCGGGCATTGAGCTCAAATCCAATGTTATTGGGTCTCTTGGACTCCTTGCACTCAAACACAAATACAATGTTAATTAATTAATTTTATCATTGAAAATTAACTATTATACTAATTAAGGTGGTATGATGATTGCACTTTTGTGCTCTCATCACACCCCCCAACTAGCTTATTGGTAGCCTCTAGCAATTTAGTGCGAAAATGATAAAAGTGCAAAAGTGTTATTTATTATATAAATATACTAAGATAAATATTCACTTTCGTAGAGCATTACGATTGCACTTAGCACATGCAACAAGCCTTTAAACCCCTAGGTTACCCTAGTGGACGAGTGTTGTCTCGTGAGGGTTTGCAGTGAAGTTACCCACAAACTTCATCAGTCAGGGATTTCTAATGTTTAACTCAAAATTTGAATAAGTATTATTGTATGAACTTAGAATTGCAAGGACAATAAAGACTTATTGCTATCATATTTAAGCAGACTCTAACTCAAGTTCCATTACTTCCCATCTATCTGCTAACAAGTCAAGAATATAGTGAGGTGCAAGATAGTATCATATAAATGAGTGGCTTTCACTTACTTCCAACATGATCACTCCAATTTTCAAGACTTTCTAGAGTTAAATGGTAATGAACACCCCAGATTTATTTATTTATTTATTTATTTTATTTATTTTTATTTTTATTTTTTTTGAATGCTAAGAAGAATGACTTGTGCAATATCTAGCCTTATTAAGCTTTCTAGCTAACCCATGTAGCGAGTGTTAGGCCAATGACTCCCGATCCAGATGGCACAGGGCACTAGGTGTAAAGACACCCTAACAGGCTTAATAACTCAAGTCAACTAGGCTCCAAGGCCAAATTAGTCACTCAAAGTTTAATCCCAGCCATCCTCACCTTTTTACGCGAACACTCGCTGCTTGCCAGGCAAGAGGCCTGGTTACTCAGTGAGAAGACTTAAAATAAACTCATTATTTTTATTTTATTTTATCTTTTTTTCTTTTTTTTTGATTAGGGTGTTCATCACACATATAACTTTAAATTATCCCGAAGATTAAAAGTATTCATATTAGTTGCAAGTATACATACCCCACTATTCATGTGCTTACGTGTTGGTGCTAAATCATCTTGTATCATGTTAGCAGAAGATAGGTGGGACGAAATCTCAAGCTAGAATTGCTATCATATTCCTTAACTCAAAGCTATTATCATAGCAATTCCTAGTTTGTACAGCCAAAAAGATTAGATCTTGAGTTAAAAATTTGAAATTCCTTCTCTTTTTTTTAAAAAAAATCTTTTTTTGAAAAATCAGAAATATTCTCGATTTTAAAATCTTTTTTTTATTATTTTAGGTAGAAAAATCAAAAATATTCTCACCTCCATACCTAAATCTAACATTGTCCTCAATGTTAAAGAAAATTTAAAGCAGTAATAGGACAGAGGAGAAGTTACCTGATATGGATGGGTAAAGTGACAATTGGGGCCAAAAACCCCCAAACCTACATGTTTGTTATTTTTTTTATTTAATTATTTTGTTTTATTATTATTATTATTATTATTATTATTTTATATATATTTACATGTTGGGTTGCCTCCCAAGAGCGCTAAGTTTTATGTCTTCAGCCAGACAAAAAGTGGATTCATTTTTTTTCAACCATTATCTAAGAATGATTTTGGAAGAGTCCGAGGAAGAACAGTTGGCTGATGACGATCTATGCTCATGAGGAGAACAGAATTAGGGATCGCATGCTCGACCCCTTCATCGGAATGGGCAAGGTAAGCTTCGAAAGGGTCCTTACTATAAGTTTGAAAGAAAGTCTCCTGAACCAAACTTTCAATCATGTCAACTTCATTGATTTCTTCATCGTCTGGTGGTTGTTTACTTATGTTAAAGACATTAAGCTCGACTTTCATGTTGCCAAAAGATAACTTCAGCATCCCATTTCGACAATTGATCACAGCATTTGCTATGGCTAAGAAAGGTCTCCTAAAATTATAGGTGTGTGAATGTCTGGATGTATTACAGGTTCGGTCGCAAGGATAACGAAGTCCACAGGATAGTAAAACTCGTTTACCTTCACTATTACATCCTCTACAATCCCCTTGGGGTACTTCACCGTTCTATCTGCTAAGGAAAGGATAATATTTGTGGGCTTTAATTCCTCCAAACCTAACTTTTGGTATACATTGTAGAGAAGTAGGTTTACAGTGGCTCCTAAATCTAATAGGGCTCTCTGGATGATCGTCTCTCCTATTTTTATTTCGATGGTGGGGCAACCAGGGTCTTTGAATTTCGGGGCAATCTGTTGTTGAATGAGAGATGAGGCTTGTGCAGCCATAACAGCTTGCCTAGGAATACTGGTTTTTCTTTTGACCGTGGTGAGGTCTTTCAAGAATTTTGTATAGGAGGAAATTTATTTTATGGCATCGAGAAAAGGTATATTTATCCGAACAGTTTTAGAGATTTCCATGATTTCATCAAAGTTAGATTGTTTCTTGGAGTCCTGAAGTCTACTGGAAAAGGAAACCTTAGGTTTGTATGTTTCTATGGGTTCTTTCTTTTTGTCTGATTTATCCTGTTCTTGACCCCTCTTCTGAATAGGGTTCTTATCGGATTCATTTTTATTTTCTTTTTCATGTTCAGGAAGTTGGACTTTATTGTCCACTTGCTTGCCAAACCTTAAAGTGGTAATTGCCTGGACTTCATAGGTCGGATTTTCATTAGAATTGATTTGATACTGACCTATCTGACCTTGATTTTGTTGTCTACTAGGGTTAGGCACTGGTTGACTAGGTAGTTCACCTTTCTTCCTATCCCCTAGAGAGTTAGCTATTTGGCTCAGGCTAACCTCAAGTTTTGCAATTGCTTGCGCATGGAATTGGTTAGTCTGGGCTTGGGCTGTATTGGTCTGTTGTTGTTGCTTGATAAAATCTTGTTGTTGTTTCATCATATTAGCCATCATGGTTTCTAATTGTGAAGGTTGCTGTGGGATAGAGGCATTATAAGGAGGTACAGATGGAACCAATGGTTGGTTCATTTGTGATGGACCTATCCTGGGGTAGTTGTTCTGAAAACCTGGTGGACCACCTTGATGCTGAATAGGTTCGTTCTGCTTGTATGAAAAATTTGGGTGGAACCTATTATCAGGGTGGTAAACTGGGCTGAACGAGTTTGGAGTGGGCTTCTTGAAGGCACTATATGAGTTTAGAGCATTTGCCTGCTCAGCCTTAATGTTGGGTAAACTAGAACAACACTCCACTAGATGCTCAGAACTGTTACACAAGATACATAAACTTTGTGACTCGTGATCCACTTTCATGATGGGATTTAACTCTTTATATGAACTTGAGCTAGTAGAAACAGTGAAAGCATCAAACTTTTTGCTTAAATTGTTCATTCCAGTCACCAAATTGGACATGACATTTTTTAGTTCTGGGTCTGCTTTCATTTCATAATTGCCTGGTTTTCTAGACCCGAACTCATCTCTATTTACTTCCTCACCATAGCTACTCCAATTTTGGGCGTTCTCGGCTAAGTCAACAAGAAATTCATTGGCTTGATTCGGGGTTTGGTTCATGAACCTACCTTTGTGCATGGACTCGATCATGTTTCTATGTGCCGGAGGTAATCCTTTATAAAAGAAATGTACTAGATCAGCCTTGTCAAGCCCATGGTGCGGGCACTTGACCAAAAGATCATGGAATCTTTTCCAAAGTTGGAAAAATTCCTCCTCAGATTTTTCTCTAAAAGTTCTGATGGCATCCTTAATTTTTCAGTTTTTACCATAGGATAGAACTTAGCCATGAACTTCCTAAATAGTTGTTCCCATGATGTGATGGAATTAGAAGCAAGAGAATACAACCATGCAGCGGCACGATCCTCTAAAGTCATGGAAAACAACCTTAATTTAATACCCTCTTCATCTAAGTTTTGATTTCTAAACGTTTGATAGATTGTCAAAAATTTGTTTAGATGAATGTAGGGTTGTTCACTCTCGAACCCATGAAACTTGGGTAACATATTTGTTGTTGCAGCCCGAATCTCGAATTGGGTTGCATTATTAATCGGTAATACTATGCAGGTAGGGGGACTAGCGGATGCGGGTGCAAACAATTCATTCAGGGTTCTAATGTGTTCACCCATTGTAGAAATTGACAGTTGGTTTATAGTTCGCATGTTGTGATGAAAAGTTCTGTCAATCTCAGGATCAAGTGGGGTTAACTTATCCCTTAATGACCTTCTATCATGCATACATTATCAACAATTCATCAGATGTGACTCCTAAAATGAACGAAATCCTAAGAGAAGAGAAGGGCTAGACAAAGATGACCACAACCAACACCACACAACAATTTGATCCTATTAGTCTTAGAATTAAGTGAGGTTTAGTAGCTTCTTAAATCTAGTTGCACAGAGATTTATCAGGTTAAAAAATTCCTGAAATTAGATTAGACAGCTCCTAATCTCCCTTTCAGATTAAGCTTGAGCTTACCAGTTAAGCGATCCAGTAACCAGTGACCAGAAAAGTTCCGGGGTGTGTGGTGGTGCCAGAAGGGATACACCGATACCACAATACCCGTAACAGTTCTCACTGTTGTAAAACTTTCCTAGACATTACCAATTACTAAATCCTCACTAGAGTGGCTTTCAGCTGCTTCTTTCCAAGAGCCTAATTGAGCTCGAAAACCCTAAGGCCAACGTCTAATTGATTTTAATTTAATTTGGCTTAGGATATGTATGCAAGGTGGTGATTTTTGGGCTAAGGACAGGTAATGACTTTCCGACCTTATCTTTTTAATGGGTTTTGTCCTTAAATTATTTTATACAAATGCTTAATACTAAATGCAGCAAATAATCAATGATTTTTTTAAAGTTTATGCAATGTCAATAGGTTGTACTGATTAAATGAGCAAGCAATTTTTTTACTAATTTACTATTTTTTTATTTTTTATTTTTTTTATTTTTTTAAAAAAAAAATTTAAAATTTTTATATAGCAATAACTTGAATGTAAACTAAACACAATCCGTATGCGTCAGTCAATCTCCGAATGCTCGTTGAATAAGCTCTGGAGATTACTCCGTGAGGAGTCCTAATAGAGGTATAATCACCTCGGGGGATTGCACCTTATCAATTACTAGCAAAAATAATATTTTTTTTGATTTAATTAATTTTTTTTAACTCTTTTTTTTTAAAATTTAAATTTCAAATTTTGAATCTCAGAATTCAAATTTTGAATTTAAATTTTCGAATTTTTGAATTTTGGAAATTTTTTTCAATTTTTTTTTAAATTATCTCTTTTTTTTTGAATTTTAAATTTCGAATTTCAAATTTCAGAATTTAACAACTACAAAATTATTAACTAGAAATTATCAAAATAAGAAAAATTAATAAAAATAAAAGTAAAAACTTACTACCGGAGTGCATTCACTCCGGGCATCCAAAATTCGATTTGATCTTCGTGATCGTTCTTGCTTCTTGATTTGCCTTTCTGACAACGGCGCCAAAATTTTGTTCGTCCGATTTCTGTTTACCTAAAATTATGCTAAACAGGTCGTTGTTAGAACCGACAAACAAAGTTTAATTTAATTTTACTCTTACCTTTTCTACTCGAAGAATAGTGGTCGTAAAAGGTCGATCCACAGGGAGGCAATTGGAGTTGCTTAAAAATAAAAACGTTCACTCGGATTTGAAATCGATTTTTGAATAAAAAAAAAATTATGTCGGGGATGTTGATATGATTTTCTAATTGAAACTAACTAAAAGAAAGATACTCAGATTCGAAAAGCATTTATTTAATTAATCAAAGAAGAGTTTTGGCATAAATTAAAATGGATGAAAAACAAGAAGATTGAAGCGAACACAAATTGTATGAAGGAAGATTTAATTGTATTGCATAACAGAAATTAAAATTGTAGAATAAATATAACTTTCTACCCAAATAAACTCTCAAAAATTAAAACTCAAAATAAAACCTAAAATAAAGCTAAAAATAAGAACAACATGCTCTCAAACTCAACATATAACTTCTCAATTAAAACTTTCAATTAAAGTACAACTAAAAAAAATACATTGTTCTCATGAACTCAAACTAAAGAAAAACATTGCTCTCCTAAATAAAAAAAAACTAAACTCAAACAAAACTAATAAAATACTCCTTTCTTTTCAACCCGAAATAGAGCATGGCTCTGTTTCTTTTTCTTTCTCTCTTGAACCAACCGATGGCCTCTCTTCTTCTTCCTTTGGACCAGCCAGCCACTACCCCGCCCAAGCTCTCCCTCTGTTCTCTGCTGTCCTCCCCTTTATATAGCTTGCCAGAGCCTTGAAGCCGGCGAAGGATCAAAACGGTCGCGGGATCAATGGGTGCTTGATCACGGATGGCTGGTCTTGGGGAGGCGATCATCCGAGATCGCACATGGAATGGAAGGCGATCCGAGATCGATGGGAGGACGCCGTGGATGCTGGGAGGTGCGGACGGTGTGGCTGGCTGGCGGGCTGAGGCGTTGAAGACGGGAGGAGGCATTCATGGCTTGGATTCTGGCTGGAGCTGGGAGGAATCGTGGAGGAGTTGGGGTGCTGGAGGAGCCGATCACGGCTTGCTGGAAATCACGCCTTGCTGGTTCTTCCTTCACGGATGGCTGGAAGATGAAGAGGATGGCTGGATTATGGGGAGGCTGATTCGGGAAGGGAGCTTGGATCAAGGTGCGCTGATTTTCTTCTTCTCGGAAAACAGGATCATGGCTTGATCATTGGGAGGAATGCACGGATGCTGGGATGGATCGCTTGCGGAAGGAAGGAGGCGCTTCACGAGCGGCTGGGACGTTGATCACGGATTCGGGGCTGCGGGATCAATGGGAGGAAGGAGAGGGCAGATGCCGGATGTTGCGATCATGGGGAGGCTTGATTTGATCACGAGATGGACGGTTGTGATGACGGCGTGATCCGTGGGATGCTAGGAGGACTTGTTGACGATGCGGACGGAGTGGATTTATTTGGGATGTTGATGATTGGCTGGGCAGATGGCCGAGAAGGAAATGATCGCAGGGCCTTGATGCAGGACTGATTTGGTAGGTGACCTGATGGATGGCGCAGGATTTCATGCTTGCATGGCAGCTGGGGAATTTGCTGAACTCGAGCTGCCGGGCATTGAGCTCAAATCTAATGTTATTGGGTCTCTTGGACTCCTTGCACTCAAACACAAATACAATGTTAATTAATTAATTTTATCATTAAAAATTAACTATAATACTAATTAAGGTGGTATGATGATTGCACTTTTGTGCTCTCATCAGCTCCCTCAGTTGTCACCAACATATTCAACAATTCAAGTTTGGTGCATTCAATTTTATTCAAATGGTAGTTTATAATAAACTGCCCATATGAAGATGGCAACGATTGTAGGATCAAATCCGTTTGCAAATCCTTGTGCATGGTCATGTCAAGCTTCTCAAGCTCCTTAAAATTCTTGATCATGGTCAAACCATGTTCATGGACTGGCTGCCCATCGCGCATTTTGGCTTTAAAGAGCCGCTTGGACACTTCAAACCTCGCTGCGCGACTCTGTTCACCATACAACTCTTGTAGGTGATCAAGTATGTTCTTAGCAGTCTTCATGCTCTCATGCTGGCATTGCAATTCGTTGGACATGGATGCGAAAATATAGCACCTAACCTTATTGTCGTCATCCAATCATTTTACATGCATCTCACGCTGCTTATTGGTTGCATGGGCTAGTAACACCGGAAGTTCATGGTCAAGGACATAAGCTATCTTTTCACAACTCAAGACAATCTTCAAGTTGCGGAGCCAATCCTTATAGTTTGATCCGGTCAACCTATTGTTATCTAGAATTCGAACTATCGGATTGGAAGTCATTGACATCTGCAGAGAGTAAAGATTCTAATTAGAAATTTATATTTGACATTAATTTGTTTTAGGGACTTTTAAAATAAAATTAGATCAAATTCTCCCACTATTTCTCGGATCTCTCACACTTCCCTGGTAAAGATACGGAAACCTGCGACTTAGGGTTTCGAATGGGGTGTTGCGGTCCCACCAATCTACATGTCACCTCACCTAACAGTTATTGGAGATACATAGATGATGAGTGTACAACTCTTATACAATGCTTCGTAAGCATATAGAGCTATCCTAGTCTCCAAGTCATAAGGACCTCACCTAACAGTTATTAAACTCGTTTCTTGGTTAAGTCAGACCCACCGTATATCCCGCAAAAATAAAGCTGTGATTGAGTCCTCACCTAACAGTTATTGGAGCCTAACCCCATCCTTACCCCACAACATCTCATGTTAATAGAGAGATCCAATGCTCTGATGGCCCACTGTATCCAGCCGAGATTAATCAATGCCGAAAAGATCTTAACAACTCTACTACGGTGGAAGACCAATCGACTTAATATTGGGTAATCAGATCTTAGTGATTCCAACTTTGAGCTTTCCATAGAAAGTGATCGATCAATTGGCCAGGTAAGCAGGTGGAAGGCTCCCCTTACTCAGAGAGTAAGGTCCTAATTAAGTAACCACTTTTGAGCTTTCCTAGACACCAATTAGATCAATTAATCAAATATAGCTTGCTCAAGGTATCATTCACTCTCGATTGATTTAGAAAGGTTTTAGGTCTCTTGGGATTTACATCTAATGTAACCATCTACCCCATACCATATGTCATTCGATTTACATCTTATGTAAATATCACATTGGTTCAGGTTTACATCCTATGTAATTATGAAACCCTTTCATATATTATGTGATTACATCTTATGTAAATGACATAATTGTTTCAGTTTACATCTTATGTAAATGTCCTATTGTTTAAGAATTTTATTTACATCCCATGCAAATAAATTTTATTTAACTAATACATACATCTCATGTATACATTGTTCTAAACATAACCTTAAACAAGTATGAACATTATGATTACCAGATGCATCTCATGTATATTTTTCAGATCTAAAACTTTTAATCTATTATGCTTTCTCTAAATTTCAGATCATTGATAGTCAACTTTAAAGACCACGCAATAGCACGTATCTGGTAAGATAGTTATTACGGATA
This sequence comes from Phoenix dactylifera, assembly GCF_051530095.1. NCBI lineage: Eukaryota > Viridiplantae > Streptophyta > Magnoliopsida > Arecales > Arecaceae > Phoenix > Phoenix dactylifera. Next base: position 29,401,303 of record NC_143193.1, on the reverse strand, counting down.
TCGATCCACAGGGATTGGGGTACAGTTGTTTTCTTAAAAAAAATATTTAAAAAGAAAGTTTGAGAAGACTATTGAACTAAATAATTTAAGAGAAATGCAATTAAAATGATATCAGTTTGGGGGAACCTAAGGCAAGGAATTCACCACTAACATCGGAATAAGGGTTATATGTAATTTATTTCACTCTTGGATTGTTATGCAAATTGGCTACAAGCTTAATAAGCATTCGAATAAAATTTCACAAAAGTAATTTAGGCATAATCCATCTCTAGTTAGCATGAAATGTCTACCCTAATCTAAGGTGATAGCACATCGCATCTTCCTTAAGCATGAACTATCTTATTTTTACTTCAATGATCATGAAAAAAAAACAGTTGTATGAACGTCATATTTAAAGTCACAGAGATTAAATATGGGATGAAAGAAAAATATTCATTTAAGAGTAAGAGGATTCATACAACTCCAAGAATATGAAATTAAATAAACCAAAACTCGTTTTCCTTTGTTAGGGCTGCATCCAGCCCTAGTGAAGAGATTAGGCTTCCATGCAGTGGGCTCCCATGGTAGCAGCAGCACAGCGGTGGGCTTCCATTTGTATCACGATCGGCTTCCTCTCTTCCTCCCTCCTTCTTTCTTCCTCTCTTAACACTTCATTCTTATTTTTTATATATGGGAAGTTATTCCCAAAATACCCAAAACTACTCTCTCACCTGAACACTCTGTGGAATTTGGCCCGAGAGGAGATTTTGATGGGATCAACCCGGTGGGGGAGAGGAGGAATGAATTCCCAAGGAGAACTCTCCTCCTCTTATAGGCTCAGCATCCCCTCTCTTTCTTCCTCTCTGGTTGTTCCGATAAGGATGTGGAGGTTTATCTCTTTCGTGGATGATGGGATACTTGGACGTGGGAGGAGATTGGGGGTCTGTTTCGAAGCAGAGGAAGATGTGGAGGAAGCTCACGATGCTTGCTTTCCGGACATTGGGATAAGGATGCAAGGAGGTTCGGATCCGTGACCTGTTGTCCGTATGTGACTACTATTAGACCTCCAACCCGGAGAGACTCTACAATCATTATGAGCGGATAAACCTGAAGTCTGGGGCGCATGCGGAAGCTTAGATTTGCTGGGAGGAAGTGGTTCTGAAGCAAGGGAATTTTGGGATGCAGGGGAAGAAGTTTGATTCGAGAAGATGATGATGGATGCGAAGATCGTGGGATCTAGCTTCGGAATGAATGCCTAAGCCTTATCCCGTGGATGATGGGAGCAATCCGGAACGAGAGGAAGCTCGGGAAGCTTGGGACGTTGGGAGTAATCTGGCAGAAGGTTGCTGGTTCTCATCCGGAAGGGAAGGAATGGTTCCGAAATAGGGGAAGATGCAGGACATGGCCGACTCGGGATGAACTCGTGGAGCGGAATAGCTGGCTTGATTCGTGAGGAAGATGAAATGAGCTGGGAGCAGGGGATTTTGTTTGGATAAGGATGGAAGAGAGAACTAGAATCGGCTGGGAGTTATCCGTGGGTGGTTGAAGGTCATCGCGAACAGGAGAAAGAACCAATGTGTTCATGGTGATGCTGAGAATTCCGTGGCGTTCGGGATGAAGTTGTTTGGGACGCAATCAGCTCGGGATGAGGATTTGATCCAGTTGGATGAAGGATTAATAAGCTTGGGATGAGGGTGTTGTTTGGTTTGAAAGTTTGATTTCCTTCGGCTGGGAGCAGATTCATTCGGCTGGGAATAGAGGACGATGCAGGACGTGGGCGTTTGAGAAGATTACGAACGGATACGAGATGATCTTGGGATGCTGGGATCTAGCGGAAGAAGCTGGGTTTTTGAATCCATCCCGTGGATCATGCGGGAGGTCTTGTTTTGGTTTTGTCCGTGGGACACGGGAACTGAGAAGGACGTGGAGGAGTCTGGATGCACTTGGATAATTGGATGTTGATGAGGAACACATAGGGTGCATCGCGGAAGGTAGGAAATGCTGGGAAGAATTTGGATTCGGTGATGTGTGATCTCATCCATGGGTAGGCTGGGATTAAGAGGGGTTTAGACTCGGACACGGGGAGAAAATGGGAGAGGCCTTTGTTTTGCTAAGTTGGGAAGCTTGGTGCACACGGGAAAAATGACGTGGACAAAGGAACGGGTAGCTTCATGCACATGTGGAAGAAAGTAATCCACACATGGAATAGATTGGGACTAATTCGTGAATGGGATATGGTAGAATTTGATTGGACCTACACACATTAGACTTGACCAATATAATAAAATTAATCAAACTCGAATTATTTTTTTAATGCTGCAATAATGTAGTTGTGAAGGAAAACACATATTTTTATGATTAAATTTACAGAACATGTGTGTTAAAATAATGGTAAGTGCTACAAGAAAGATATTAATTTATGCATTATTTAGCACTTATCACACCCCCCAACCTACATTGTGCTAGTCCTCGAGCAAAATAAAACTAACTCACTTTCGCAGGAATCGCGATTGCATTTACCGTATGCAATAAGGCTTTAAACCCCTAGGTGGCCCTAGTGGACGAGTTTTGTCTCGTGAGGATTTCCGGCGCAGCTACCCACAAACTGCTGTCTAAAGAATTTATTTTATTGTTTTATAAAATTTAATTTCAAATGCCTAAGTGCCAATAATTTCAAAAGCATGCAAAGTTTTAATTACTAAGTCAGCCCAAATCCTAGATCAAGATGCAATTCAAGTTGAGGTTATTAAGCTTCCGTCAGAGAGTTGTAAGGTTTATTTATACTTGGGTGCTTGGTGATATCTGGACCATACACAAGCTAAGGTTTTAGATTCCCCAAAATACTAAAGCTAGTAGTTTCCAAGAATTGGTCAGATAAGACCTATTCACTGATTCAAAATCATCCTATCTTGTAGGATTTCGAAAGTTGTGGATGTTTACTTTAATTCCTCATGAGCTTTATCTGTAATATTCCAGTTTACTCGAATTTTTACGACGGCGGCTTTCACACTATCGTCTTTTTCAAGGTCAATATTGTTTTCTCTTTTTTTTGTTTTTTTATATTTTTTTTATTTTGTATAAATTATGCACTTTTACTCTTGTAATGATTCCTCCATGTAACGAGCATTCAGTCAACAACTTCCACACCAGATGGCATAAGGTGTTGGGCATCAAGACTCCCCTACGGACCTATGCTCGGGTTCATCATCACAAGCCCGCTAACCTTTGACAATAGGTAGCCCTTTTCGATGTACCTGACTAAATTCACTCTCTCTTCTTTTTTTTAAAATAAATATGGGATAATAGTCAATTAGATAGGTATGATTCATCAGGACTCAAGGTTGCTACCAGACTTAACAACATAATGTTGAACCTAACCCTTAGAAGTGCAGGCCATATGTGTTGTGAAATTCCAAAGTAAAAATTATCTTACAACTCACTAAAAGAACTTTTAATGAAAAGAACTCAAATTGTCTTATTTCTGACTAATCATTGGGCTTTTTAGATTATATACTTTGTGTATTTATCATTTCAGCACTAAGGCATAGAAATTAGGTTTCTTTTTTACTTGTTTTTTTTCTTTTTCGAAAAACTTATTCAAAAATGCGAAAATGCTAAAAATTTCATAAAAATTCGAATCTTATACCCCCCAACCTAGATCAGACATTATCCTCAATGTTTTTTTTAAAATATTTTTTTTTAATTTTATGTTATTTTATTTTAGACGAAAATATGATGCATATGGAGGATAGAAGCATTTTACCTTAATTGCATCAGTAATATGAGGACTCCTGAAAAAAATGCGACAAGAAAATATGCAAAAATAATCTATGAGAATTGGGTTGCCTCCCAACAAGCGCTAAGTTTAACGTCTTCAGTCAGACGCAGTACATCCTTAATTATCCTGATAAATAGGATCCATTAAATGAAGGGATTCAATCAGCTGTCCATCTGTAAAACACTCTATGTAAGGTTTCAATCTTTGACCATTGACGTTCAGGATACGACCATTACTGATGTTCTGAATTTCTACCACACCATGAGGAAAAACCTTCCTAACTAAAAAGGGACCATCCCACCTAGAGCGAAGTTTACCAGGGAAGAGATGCAATTTAGAATTGAATAGCCAAACTTTTTGATTAGGCTCGAAAGACTTACGGTTAATGTATTTGTCATGAAAAGCCTTGGTCCTTGCCTTGTAAATTTTGGCATTTTCATATGCTTCATTGCGTAACTCTTCAAGCTCGTTGAGTTGAAGTTTCCGGTTAGAACCAGCTGTTGCCATATCAAAGTTAAACTTTTTAATGGCCCAAAAAGCTCTATGCTCAAGTTCTACGGGTAAGTGGCAAGCTTTACCAAAAATCAGTCGATAGGGAGACATGCCAATAGGAGTCTTATAGGCAGTACGATAAGCCCAGAGAGAATCGTTTAACCTTTGAGACCAATCTTTTCTATCAGGGGGTATTGTTTTCTCTAAGATGTGTTTTATCTCCCTATTGGAAACTTCAACTTGCCCGCTTGTTTGGGGATGGTACGGGGTGGCAACTTTGTGGATGATTGAATATTTACGAACCAAAGCTTCAAAAGATCGGTTGCAGAAATGTGATCCCCCATCACTAATGATAGCTCGGGGTGTGCCAAAGCGACTAAATATGTTTGTTTGTAAGAACTTAACCACAACCTTATGATCGTTAGTCCTAGTGGCAACTGCTTCTACCCACTTCGAGACATAGTCAACCCCGACAAGAATGTATTCAAAATCAAAAGAACGCGGGAAGGGACCCATAAAGTCAATACCCCAGACATCAAAAATTTCTATAATTAAAATGGGGTTGAGTGGCATTATATCTTTACGAGTGATTGTACCCATTCGCTGGCATCGCTCACAAGTCTGGCAAAAATTGTGAGCATCTTTGAACAATGAGGGCCAATAAAATTCACTTTCTAAGACTTTAGCTGCAGTTTTTCTACCCCCGAAATGCCCTCCGCAGGCTTGGGTATGACAAAAATCAAGAATACTCTGAAATTCAAATTCCGGCACTAATCGACGGATTACTTGATCTAGGCAGTGTTGAGATCCTCCTATGCCGCAGAAAAATCAAATTTTTCTGATCACAGCGGAAGGCATGCGCGAGATCCTATTTATCGCATGAACATATTTCAAAAACCGTCGTTCGTAGATAGATTAGGATTAAAACTATTTCATACAATTAGGAAGATCAGATCTTCACCTTGTGCGGGTAGATGATCACCGCAAATCTGATGATCGTGGATTTGTTGAAGGTTCGCTTGAAGCCGCACACGCGTCCGGCCTTTACGGGTATCCACACAAGGCAGAGGACCGATCTAAGTCTCTGAATCTCCGCGGGGTGCTAGCTCCCTTGCAGAGAAAACTTTGATGGCTGAAATCCTCTTCTTTGAATCAATTGTTGATTCTCTTGAGGGGAGGAAGAAGAAGGATGGATCAAAAGGAAGAAGGCCAAACCCCTTTGCAGCCTTTTTCCTTTTTCTTTCATTGGAACCAAAAACAGCAAGGGAGGAAGGATTTTTTTTTTTTTTTTTGGTTGCTGGTGGCTGAAAACCCAAGGGAAGGGAGGGTGCTGTTCACGGCTCAAAAGGAGAGAAAAAGATCCCCACGTATTTTCCAAAGGAGGGGGTTGGTAAAGCGGGCCCGCATGGACTCCCTTTTTGAATTATTTCTAAGCATGAGCTCCTAACTTTTAGGAGCTCATGTTTATCTTTTCCTTTCCCTTTGTGGCTGAAAAACCCAAGAGGAGGAAGAGAGGTGCTGTTCACGGCTCAAGGAAGAAAAGAATAGGGCTCACGGCAGCCCCTTCCTTTTTTATTTAAGAATAGGATTGGAGCTCCTAAAAATTAGGAGCTCCATCCTTATCCTTTTGGAGCCAAGACGCCCCTCCTCTTTTCTTTGTGCTTTTGGCCAAGGGAGGGGCTTACACCCCTCCCTGTACGCCCCTCCTCTTTTCTTTGTGCTTTTGGCCAAGGGAGGGGCTTACACCCCTCCCTCTTCTCCCTTCCTATCTCACACCCCACTTAATCAAATTAAGTGGGGGGGGGGGGGGGGGGGGGGGGGGTGGGATCAATTACAAGGTGGGTCTAATCCTATTCCAAATAGGATTAAGTGAACCCATTTTCTTTCCCTTCAAATCCTAATCTAATTAGGATTCAATTGAACCATGACTCTATTGAACTCTTCAATCCTAATCCAATTAGGAGTCATTTAACTTATTAGATTAAAATTAATTAGAACTTAAGAAATCCTAATCTAATTAGGACATATTAAATTTTAGTCCTAATCTAATTAGGACTCTAGAAATTCTACTTCTAGTAGGACTCTAATTTAATTTGAAATCCTAATCTAATTAGGATTCTTAGAATCCTACTCCAAGTAGGACTCGTGTCTAATATGATCAAGTCCAATTAATTAAATTCAATTAATTAAATTATAATCAAATTGTAATTATTCCTTCTTCAACTTGCTAGTTATCAATCAAATTGATAATTATAAATTATTTGTGATTCCTAATCACAATTCAACCATCGGGTCAGTCAATACCTCTAATGTGTGTGACCCCATAGGTTCTATTATGTCTGGTAGTGAGATATATTGCGATCTCTATCATAATATCATTGAAAACTCCTTTCAATGGGTTGGAACAATTCCAACTCTTCTCATTCAGATTCACTGATCACCAAGTTAATGCCTTTGAGTCTCACAATCCACCAGTGACACCTAGCAGCATGTAGTGGCAACCCAGCAGAATGGAATGATGAACCTCTAGGTGTAGTTAGTGTATGATACAGTCCCTCTATCGTGGATTCCGACAAGATGGAGGTCATGGATAACTCGTCAAACCCCTATCGTCTGTCATATGTCAAGATTTATTCGACATAAGTTCGAGAGTGAAAAACTCCTTTTCCACTATACATACTACCCCGGCCGAGGATTTACGAACTTAGTCTCATAAATCACATAGGATCTCTCTTGACCTATCAAGGTCGATAGATTCCATCTAGATACACCCCTACTCCTACAATGAACCTACTGCAGCCAATCTGCACCACAAGAACCCAATTGGCTAGGACTCATATTTATGTGCTCGTCAAACTACAGCAACCTCACTGTGAATAGCCGAGGCATCGCAGGTCAAAGGACCAGTCATACAACTGCAGCATCAAGTAATTCACTGACGAGTGGATAGACATCCAAGTGACTACTTGCTATGGTCACGCTCAGTACCCTTGTTCTCTAACAAGCACTTGCACAATTGCTCCAGTGTCGCCACACTGTGGACTCAAGACTCGTCCATCAAAGAAAGCGATCTGTGCACTAATCTCAGCGGATCGATCACCGTCCTCGTGATGATCCATCGATCAGGAGCAATTCAAAAATTATCACCAATGACACATGCCTCAAATTCTCAACTCTTGAGAATATGCGTTATCATCTTATTAATTTCTTGGACGATTCGTGGACACATAAGAATATGAATGAAAATAATGCCCATTCTAATAAATTCGTTATTAGGTCAAGTACAAATCTATGTCCCAGAACTAAATAATGCGTCAGTCAAATTGGCTTCTAGGGCAAACTTCTAACAATCTTCCACTTGCACTAAAACCAATCAGCCATAAATCTAAGCCTCATCTTCTCAAGATGTGCTTTAGTTTTCTGCCGACTTAGCTGTTTAGTTAATAGGTTTAACACATTGCCTGTGGAGTCTACTCTCTATACCTCTACTTATTTCTTTTTGAGGTAGTCGCATATCAGGTTAAATCGCTGCTCTATGTGCTTAGACTTCTGGTAAGATCTTGACTCCTTAGCTAGTGCTATGGTGCCATTGTTATCGCAATAGAGTATTATGGCATCTGATGACATTATATCTAACTTTGCAATAAACTTCTTGAACCAGAAGGTTTCACTGCACCCTTAGAGGTGGCGATACATTCAGCTTCCAAGGTAGAATCTAGAATGATCGGTTGTTTGGAACTCTTTCAAATTACCAAACCATCATTGCACATATTCTGATGTAGACTTTCTATCATTAATATATGTGTATCCTTCTACCTTTAACTCTAATATTCTCCCAAAGATCAAGAACATATCCTTAGTTCTTCTCAAGTACTTAAGACTGTTCTTCACAGCTATCCAGTGTTCCTTGCCTGGATTTGACTGATATATGCTCGTGATACTCACAACATGTGCTATATCAGGTCATGTACATAACATGGTATACATGAGGCTTCTTATAGCCAAAGCATAAGGGATCTTGCTCATCCACTGTATCTCTTCCGATGTCTTGGGGCACATCTTCTTGGAGAGATTTATCCCATGCCTAAGGGATAATAATTCCCCTTTTAGAGGTTTCCATGCCGAACCTCTTCAGCACTTTCTCTATGTACATATCCTGTGACAGGATAAGCATCCTCTTAGATCTATCTCTATAGACCTTAATCCCCAAACTATAGGATACTTTCCCAAGGTCTTTTATGGAGAAATCCTTAGACAACCATACCTTGACCTAAGTTAGCATGGGAACACCATTCCTAATTGGAAGAATATCATCCATGTACAATACGAGGATTACAATAGCCCTCCCACTAACCCTTCTTATAAACACATGGTTCTTCTTCGTTCTTGATGAAATCAAACGATTTAATTACATCGTTGAAACGAGTGTTCCAACTCCGAGATGCTTGCTTTTGTCCATAGATGGACCTTTGCAGTTTACAGACCTTGTGATCACATCACTGGAAGTGAAACTCAAAGGCTACTCCATATAGATATCTTCCTCAAGATATCCATTTAGGAAAGCAGTTTTTACATCTATCTGCCAGATTTCATAATTATGAAATGCAGTAATGGCAAGCAATGTTCGAATGGACTTCAGCATGGCTACTGGTGGAAAAGTATCTTGATAATCAGTGCCTTCACACTGACTATAACTTTTCGCCATTAGCCTTGCCTTATAGGTCTCTACCTAGCCATCCGAACTTAATTTTCTCTTATAGATCCATTTACACCCAATAGGTACTATACCTTCTGGTGGATCTACTAAGGTTCAGACTTGGTTGAAATGCATGGAGTCCATCTCTAACTTCATTGCTTCCAGCCATCTCTCGAAATCGATGTCTAACATAGTCTCGTTGTAGGTATTGGGATCCTTACTTTGATCCCTATCTTCCATGAGGAACACTTCCTCTACATCCTTTGTAAATATATCTAAGTACCTTTCAGGAATATAGGAGATCCTACTATATCTACGAGGTGGAGGAGGTACAACATGTACTGGCTCAATATGAATAGGTTCTATAGGCACAATGGCTCGTTGCTCTTTAGAGACTTTCTCTTCGAGCTCAATTTTTCTTCCACTGCCCCTATCAAGGATAAACTATTTTTCATGAAGATAGCATGTCGGCTCACAAACACTTTGTGATTCTCTGGGACGTAAAATTGTATCCTAATAACTCTTTAGGATATTCTATAAAACGAGCACTAATTGTCCTATCTTCTAACTTGTCCGCCTGTTGTCATTTGACTTAGGCCGGACATCCCCAAATCTTGAAATAACCAAGACTCAACTTCTTACCATGTCATATCTCATATAGTGTGGTAGGAACAGACTTAGAGGGAACACTATTCAAAATGTAAATAGCTGAAAGTAGGGCATCTCTCTAAAGAAACAAGGGTTGATCAGTGAAGCTCATCATGGACCTGACCATATCAAATAGGGTCTGATTCCTCCTCTCCGACACTCCGTTGAGCTGAGGTGTACCAGAAGGGGTCCATTATGAAACTATACCATTATCCTTGAGATAATCATGGAACTCTCCACTAAGGTATTCACCTCCTCGATCTGATCGAAAAATCTTAATGAGTTTTTCTGTTTGTTTTTCTACTTCATATCTGAACTCTTTGAGCCTTTCAAAAGTTTCAGATTTGTGTCTCATACACATATCCATACCGTGAGTAATCATCGGTAAATGAAGTAAAAAATTACAATCCCTAATCTGCACATCGAATGGGCACACACATCAGTATGTACTAGGATAAATATTTCAGTGGACCTCCCTGTGTCCTACAAAGGATAATTTTGGCCACTTTCCTTGAAGGCAGAATTCACAAATCGAATATGACTCAAAAGTCAATGAGCCCAAAAGCTCATGTTTCTCCAATTTATTTATTCTGTCTTCTCCTATATGGCCAAGCCTGAGGTGCCACAAATACTTTAGATTTATCTCATCTTTGGATCTATTGGATCCTATGGTACTCACTGTTTGCTCAGATACATTCACGGATACATCCATATGTATGTGATAGAGACTGTCAATCATAAAACTACATTGAACCAATTTATTTCTCAAATAAATGGAATAGTAGTCTTATAAAAATCTTTATGTGCTAAACAAGATACAGAAATCAAATTTCTGCTAGCAACAGGTAACAGTCCCTAAGTATCCTGAGCATATCTGACATACCTTCTGGAGGTCTGTCACCGTTCATGTTCTTTATGCTTCCCATATATGTAGGACAATTCCTCTTCCAATGGAAATACTTTTTCTTGCAATTGACCTTTTTCTTGGAACTTCCTTGCTTGGCGTTTTCTCGATCTTCTGCTTCTTCGCAGGCTTCTTCTTCTTCCAGGTAGACTCTCTCTTGGAAATAGAAATCAACTCGACAGCAAGAACGATGCCCCTTGAACTCTTTAAGGTCTCTAAGATAGTTACCAATTTATTTAACAATTCTATTTTAGTGCATACAATCTTGTTCATATGGTAGTTTACTATAAACTATTCATATGAAACTGGAAGGGATTGTGGGATCAAATCCGTTTGCAATTTCTTGTGCATGGTCATGCCAAGCTTCTCAAGCTTCTCTAAGTCCTTTATCATGGTCAAACCATGATCATGGACAGACTGTCCATCGCGCATCTTGGCTTTGAACAGCCTCTTGGACACTCCAAACCGAGCTGCGTGACTCTGATCACCAGACAACTCTTGCAGGTGATTTAATATGTCCCTACCAGTCTTCATGTTCTCATGTTGTCATTGTAATTCATTGGACATGGATGCTATTGTGCAGCACCTAACTTTATTGTCATTGTTCGTCCACTTAGCATGCGTCTTACGCTGATCAGTAATCGGACGGATTGGTAACACGGGGATTCTATGGTCTAGCACATACTCAAATTTCTCACAATTCAAAACTATTTTGAAATTTGCTGAGCCAATCTTTATAATTGGGTTTGGTCAAACGGTTGTTCTATAGGATACGAGTTAAGAGTCTAAAAGCTGACTTTATAATCCTCAGAGAGTAAAGATTCTAGTTAGAATTTTGTACTTGAACTCTATTTGTTTTAGGGACTTTTAAAATAAACACCTCCCACTATTTCCTTGAATCTCTTACACTCCTCTGGTAGAGAAACGGAAACCTGCGACTCTAGGTTTCAAGTGGGCTGCTACGGTCCCACCAATTTATATGCCACCTCACCTAACAGTTATTGGTGATACATAAAAGGATGAGTGTACAACTCTTGTACAATGCTTCTCAAGCAAATTGCAGCGCTATCCGGTCTCTTAAGTCATGAAAGCCTCACCTAACAGTTATTGGCTCCATTCCTTAGTTAAGTCAGACCCATCGTATAACCGCAGAAGTAAAGTCGTCATTGGATCCTCACCTAACAGTTATTGGCGCCCAACCCCATCTTTACCCCTACAACATCTCATGCCTAATAGAGAGGTCCAGTTCTCCAATGCAACTTGCCCACTGTATCCAGCCGAGACAAATCAACGCCGAAAAGACCTTAGCAGCTCTACTACGATGGAAGACCGCTAGACTTAATATTTTCGGGGAGATTTAATTTAGGTTTTTTTAATTTAATTATCTACATCTCATGCAAATAATTATCTACCCACTATGAATAAACATAAACATAAACATCCAGGCATAATAACAAAAATTAAACTGGTGATGATCATGGATCCAGGATGGGGTCGTAGTACAAGCACATGCACGTCAATTGGTTAGATCGTCTTCAACTCTTGACTCGATCTTGAGCACCCTAGGTCCAATTGCAATCAACTCCTTGATCCATCTTCAATCAACCCTTGATCTCGATCCGCACAAAGCATGCTTATAGAGGCATGCATCGATCAACCATTGACGTGCAAACATATCACAGATTACATCCCAGATAAACTTTAAAAATAAAAGAATAATTACAACCTTTTTTCATGAGACACGCAGGTCTCTAATACATCAATTTAAGATGCACGCAGGCATCTAAAAATCTGAATTACATGCCATCACATAACATCACAGAACATTGCAGAACATTTCAGCACATGTATAAGTGTTCATCCATGATCATCACCATATGCATCATATGCATTAAATATAACTTACAGATCTGAATATTTAACTAATTATGTCATCTTATGAGTTGCTGATCATGCAAGATATGATTCTAAATATTTGTAATCATATTATCAAAGCATTAAAATCATTAATCCAAGCATAGAAAATCAGCTTGCAGAAAAATCAGCAAGCTGAAAATTCTGCATGCAGAAAAATTCAGCAAGCATAATCTTTAAATTTTCAAATCTATTATGCCTTAATCTTTTAATCCTAATCTTAATCTACGGAACCTGGCTCTGATACCACTGTTGGGATCCTCCCATGCCGCAGAAAAATCAAATTTTTCTGATCGCAGCGGAAGACATGCGCGAGATCCTGTTTATCTCATGAACATATTTCAAAAACCGTTGTTCGTAGATAGATTAAGATTTAAACTTTTTCATACAATTAGGAAGATCAGATCTTCACCATGTACGGGTAGATAATCACCGCAAATCTGATGATCATGGATTTGTTGAAGGTTCGTTTGAAGCCGCACACGCGTCCGGCCTCTATGGGTATCCACACGAGGCAGAGGACCGATCTAAGTCTCTGAATCTCCCCGGGGTGCTAGCTCCCTTGCAGAGAAAACTTTGATGGCTGAAATTCTCTTCTTTGAACCTTGATTGTCTTGAGAGGAGAAAGAAGAAGGATGGATCAAAAGGAAGAAGGCCAAACCCCTTTGCAGCCTTTTTCCTTTTTCTTTCATTGGAACCAAAAACAGCAAGGGAGGAAGGGCTACACCCTTCCTCCTTTTTTTTTTTTTTGTTGCTGGTGGCTGAAAACCCAAGGGAAGGGAGGGTGCTGTTCACGGCTCAAAAGGAGAGAAAAAGATCCCCACGTATTTTCCAAAGGAGGGGGTTGGTAAAGCGGGCCCGCATGGACTCCCTTTTTAATTATTTCTAAGCATGAGCTTCTAACTTTTAGGAGCTCATGTTTATCTTTTCCTTTCCCTTTGTGGCTGAAAAACCCAAGAGGAGGAAGAGAGGTGCTGTTCACGGTTCAAGGAAGAAAAGAATAGGGCTCACGGCAGCCCCTTCCTTTTTTATTTAAGAATAGGATTGGAGCTCCTAAAAATTAGGAGCTCCATCCTTATCCTTTTGGAGCCAAGAGGAGGGGCGTACGCCCCTCCTCTTTTCTTTGTGCTTTCGGCCAAGGGAGGGGCTTACACCCCTCCCTCTTCTCCCTTCCTAACTCACACCCCACTTAATCAAATTAAGTTGGGGGGGGGGGGTCAATTACGAGGTGGGTCTAATCCTATTCCAAATAGGATTAAGTGAACCCATTTTCTTTCCCTTCAAATCCTAATCTAATTAGGATTCAATTGAACCATGACTCTATTAAACTTTTCAATCCTAATCCAATTAGGAGTCATTTAACTTATTAGATTAAAATTAATTAGGACTTAAGAAATCCTAATCTAATTAGGACATATTAAATTTCAGTCCTAATCTAATTAGGACTCTAGAAATCCTACTCCTAGTAGGACTCTAATTTAATTTGAAATCCTAATCTAATTAGGATTCTTAGAATCCTACTCCAAGTAGGACTCGTGTCTAATATGATCAAGTCCAATTAATTAAATTCAATTAATTAAATTACAATCAAATTGCAATTATTCCTTCTTCAACTTGCTAGTTATCAATCAAATTGATAATTATAAATTATTTGTAATTTCAATCACAATTCAACCATCGGATCAGTCAATACCTCTAATGTGTGTGACCCCATAGGTTCTATTATGTCTGGTAGTGAGTTATATTGCGATCTCTATCACAATATCATTGAAAACTCCTTTCAATGGGTTGGAACAATTCCAACGCTTCTCATTCGGATTCACTGATCACCAAGTGAATGCTTTTGAGTCTCACAATCCACCAGTAACACCTAGCAGCATGTAGTGGCAACCCAGCAGAATGGAATGATGAACCTCTAGGTGTAGTTAGTGTATGATACAGTCCCTCTATCGTAGATTTCGACAAGACGGAGGTCATGGATAACTCGTCAAACCCCTATCGTCTGTTATATGTCAAGATTTATTCGATTTAAGTTCGAGAGTGGAAAACTCCTTTTCCACTATACATACTACCCCGACCGAGGATTTATGAACTCAGTCTCATAAATCACATAGAATCTCTCTTAACCTATCAAGGTCGATAGATTCCATCTTGTGGAGTGATTGATTATAACCCTATTTGATTTTGATGAGCTCAAAGCATTTGAGTATATCTTTTGTTTACTAATGAATTCAATCGAGTGTTTCAGTGAAAATCTTGTCTAAGTATTTCTAGATTTGGTTCAAGATATTTTGGATAAGTTAAGAAGTCAGTTTGAACCAAAGTCTGAGACTCGAGTCGACTCCGGGATATTACGAGTCGACTCCAAGCGTATCAGAAGCACTGGCACGGGCTCGAGTCGACTCCGGAACATTACGAGTCGACTCCGACTGAGAACAGACAGATGAACAAAAAGACACAATTTAAAACCTGTCAGCGAGTCGACTCCTGAAGTGCGCGAGTCGACTCCAATGCTTACCAAGTCGACTCCGGAGTAGTTTGAGTCGACTCCAGGGAGTTCAAGGCAAAAGTCAGAGAGCAGTTTTCGGACACTGAGATCCGAGTCGACTCCCGCAATGCGCGAGTCGACTCCGAGACAACGCGACCCCAAAAAGACAGAAGACCAAATTGTTGTCTCTGAGAGCCGAGTCGACTCCAAGACAGCTCGAGTCGACTCCAAGGCAGCGCTACACCAAAAAGGCAGAAGACTGAGTTTTGGAAATTGAGAGCCGAGTCGACTCCGGAACAGTTCGAGTCGACTCCAAGACTGGACGAGCCAAAAGACAGAAGATAGGGAGTTCGGGCTCTGAGCGCCGAGTCGACTCCCAGGACTGTCGAGTCGACTCGAGTGGGCCAAGTTGAAAAATAGCTCCATGAATTCCATGGGATGAGCCGACTCCAAGAATGCCAAGTCAGCTCCAATTTTTGGCGAGTCGACTCCGGGTTAAGTCGAGTCGACTCCCAGTTGAGGAGGTCACTTTAATTCAAATTCGGAACAGTTGCCGAGCCGACTCCAGAAAAGCATGAGTCGACTCCTGTTACAGCCGAGTCGACTCCAGATCGCGCGAGTCGACTCCGACCCCAACGGACACATTGTCAGGATGTGCAGAGTGTGCAGAACGGGCAGAAAAATGTGTCTAACGGCTAGTTTCCATGGGGGATGGCTTAAATAGCCACAGAGGACTGTAGCAAGGCAGAGAAGTACCATTCCACTCAAAGAAATCAAGCATCCTTTCTCTGCAAACTGATTTCAATGGAAAAGAAGGAAGAGGGCCATTAACTCCATTCAACCGACTCTTCCCAGCATTAAAAGAAGTCTCCTCCTGCCTTCAAGTCTTCCAGATTTTCAAGAGGAGACCCAAAGTTCAAGAAGCCCTTCTCTTCTCCAACTCAAATGTGTTTGAGGGCTCTTAACTTTACTCTTATTAATATCGCTGTATATCTGCTTTTTAGAAGCTCTGTTTTTTCTATTTGTCTTTGTTCTTTCCATCTTGTCCTTACTTGATTCAATCAGGGGATTGAATCAAGGGTATATAGGTTTGTTGGTGAGCCTAGGTTGAAACCAACGGTGTAAGGGTTCGATTGTAATCCCGAAAAAACAATCGGAGTGGTTCTAGTCGGTGAGCCTGGAAAAACCGACCGAGTTCGTTGTGACCTCGTAAAACAACAAGTTTGGTTGTGAGCTTGGAAAACAACCGGCTGTAATCCGAGGGGTTATAGTGAATTTCCAAGTGAGACTTGGGGAGTGGACGTAGGAGCAAGGGTTAGCTCCGAACCACTATAAAAATATTGTGTTTGTGATTGCTTGTGTCTCTCTCTCTTACTCTCATTTCACTCACAGCACATAGCAACTAATTAATCATCTTGCAACAGTATTAGTTAGTCATCCACAAACGTTTTAATTGCAAAATTATTTTAAAACCCAATTCACCCCCCCTCTTGGGTTGTCTATCTGGGCAACAAGTGGTATCAGAGCCTAAACTCTTCTACCCTAAGAGTAAAAGATCAAAATGACAACCCCATTTGGATCTTCCCACATTGAGGGTCAGTCCACACAAAGACCCCCATTCTTTAATGGATCCGACTACTCATATTGGAAGGCTAGGATGAGAATATTTATCCAAGCCCAAGATTATGAGATGTGGACCATTATATTAAATGGACCATACATCCCATCCATCTATGTAGAGGGTGTCACTGTACCCAAACTTGAAAAGGATTGGGATGACCATGACATGAAAAAGGCACAACTCAATGCCAAAGCAATGAATGTGCTTTACTGTGCATTAGATAGGAATGAATTCAATAGGGTCTCTACTTGCAATTCTGCAAAAGAGATTTGGAATAGACTTGAAGTGACCCATGAGGGCACGAATCAAGTCAAAGAATCCAAAATAAATATATTGGTTCATAAGTATGAACTATTTAAGATGGATTCTAATGAAGCAATCACTTGCATGTTCACTAGATTTACTGACATTGTCAATGGCCTAAAAAGCCTTGGCAAAAACTATACTAACAGTGATCTTATCAGGAAGATTCTTCGCTGTCTATCAAGGTCATGGGAAGCCAAAGTGACGGCAATCTAAGAAGCCAAGGACTTGAACAAGCTACCACTTGAGGAGCTTCTTGGATCCCTAATGACGCACGAGCTAACAATGAAGCAACACAGCGAAGAAGAGTCCTCCCATAAGAAAAAGGTAATAGCTCTCAAATCTACATCATCTAACAAAGACTTGTCTTGCAGTAGCAGCAGTGAAGAAGAAGATCATGAGGGAGATGATGATGAGGCTCTTCTCATGCGTAAGTTCAGAAGATTCATCAACCGGAAGAAATCTTCACATCAAAGGAGAGGCCCCTCAAATTCCTATCACAAGGATAAAGGTAAGGAAAGGGAAAATGAGGGGATCGGTTGTTATGAGTGCAAGAAGCCGGGGCACTTCAGAGTTGAGTGTCCCTTGCTGAAAAAGGGGAGCAAGTACAAGAAGAAGAAAATCCTCGTCTCCACCCTATCGGACTCCGACACCTCATCATCATCATCGGATGAAGAACAAGAAGAAAAGGCCAATCTGTGTTTTATGGCCAACGACAATGAGGTAACATCCGCACCACATTTAGATTTTACTTTCGATGAATTATATGATGCTTTCAATAAATTAATGGATGAATACAAAACAATAAACGTTAAAAACAAAGAACTAAAAGTAACTAACCAAACTCATCTCCGTAAGTATGATTCATTAGTTAAGGATAAAGATGTTCTTATCAAAGAAAATGCAGAACTTAAAACAAGCAACCAAATATTGATACAAAAGAATAATACCTTAACTAAAGAAAATGAAAGGCTGAACAAAGAAACATTAGAACCCAAAAACAATAAACATATAAATGAGAGTCTCACAAAAGAACTGAATGATCTAAAAACAGAAAAATAAAAATTGACACTAGAACTTGAAAAATACAAGCCCATTGTAGAAAAATTTACATATAGCTCAGAAAAATTAGAGATGATACTTAATAGTCAACGAGCTGTATTCAATAGAGCGGGTTTAGGGTATAAACCTAAAAATAAGCAAAAACTCCTTAGTAACTTCTTTGTTAAAGCAGGGGAGAGTAAAACTAAGAAAATAACCTATTTTTGTTGTGGAACTTTAGGACAAAAGAAAATGTATGTGATTATAGGAAAGGAAAAACTAAAAGAAAAATTAAAAGAATTTGGGTTCCAAAAGGAACCAACACTACTAACTATGAAGGACCCAAGAAAACTTGGGTACCTAAAACTATATGATTTGCTTGTGTAGGAGTGTCTTGCAGCCAAAGTCGACAAAAATTGTTGGTACTTGGACAGTGGCTGCTCAAGACACATGACGGGTGACAAAGATCTATTCTTCACCCTTGAAGCTAAGAAGGGAGGTGCTGTGACTTTTGGAGACAATAACCAAGGTCACATCATTGGTATAGGTAAAGTACAAATTACCCCTTCAACTTTTATTGATAATGTTCGATATGTTGATGGTCTTAAGCATAATCTACTAAGCATTAGTCAATTGTGTGATAGAGGTTATGTTGTTATGTTTAAACCATCACTATGCATCATAACAAACCCAAATGACAATAGTTTAGTTTTTAAAGGAATAAGATGTGGAAATGTGTATGTTGTAGACCTTGAGGATCTTGCCAAACATAACCCATGTTTAGTTGTTAATGAAACTAAGGAAAATGATGCTAGTTGGTTATGGCACCGTAAGTTAGGTCATGCAAGCATGGACACCATATCAAAACTAGTTAAAAGAGATTCCGTGATAGGTTTGCCAAAACTAAAGTTTGAAAAGAATAAAATATGTGAAGCATGTCAATTTGGCAAACAATCAAGGAACTCCTTTAAATCTATAAATTGTGTCTCTACCTCTAGACCTCTAGAACTACTACACATGGACCTATTCGGACCAACTAGAACCACAAGTCTAGGTGGAAATAAATATGGTCTAGTTATCGTAGATGATTATTCTAGATACACTTGGGTCATGTTCTTAGGTCATAAGGATCAAGCATTTTCAATTTTCAAGAAATTTCATAAAGAAGTAACAAATGCTAGAGACACTTCAGTCATAGCTATTAGAAGTGACCATGGAACCGAATTTGAAAATCATTTATTTGATGAGTTTTGTAGTAAAAAGGGGATAACTCATAATTTTTCTGCACCTAGGACACCACAACAAAATGGAGTTGTGGAAAGGAAAAATAGAACTCTAGAGGAAATGGCTAGAACCATGTTATGTGAAAGTAATCTCCCTAAGTACTTTTGGGGAGAAGCCATAAATACCTCATGTCATATATTAAATAGAGTTTTATTAAGACCCATTATAAAGAAAACACCTTATGAACTTTGGAAAAACAGAAAACCAAAAGTGAACTATTTTCATATCTTTGGATGTAGGTGTTTTGTTCATAATAATGAAAAAGATAATCTAGGAAAATTTGACTCTAAATCGGATGAGGGTATATTCTTGGGGTACTCTACAACTAGTAAAGCCTATAGAGTCTTTAATAAAAGAACCCTAGTTATAGAAGAATCCATACATGTCGTTTTTGATGATTCTAGTGATATCTCTTCTAGTAAGAGAGTTAATCTTGATGATGATGCTGAAATTCTTGAAGAAAAGATAGATGAGATGACATTACAAGATGATAATCAAAAATTAATTGGAAATGCATCATCAAGCCAAGAGGCTATTATGGATCATGGGCTGACTAAGGCTTGGAGGTTTGCTCACGGGCATCCTAAGGAATTAATTCTAGATGATCCATCTCAACCTGTTAGGACTAGAGCATCTCTTAGGAACTTAAACAATCATCTAGCTTTCGTTTCACATTTTGAACCCAAACACATAGAAGAAGCTGAAAAAGATGTAAATTGAATAAATGCAATGCAAGAAGAATTAAACCAATTTACTAGAAACAAGGTATGGAATCTAGTTGAAAGACCTCCTGAATATTCAATCATAGGTACCAAATGGATATATAAAAACAAACTTGATGAAAATGGAATTGTAATAAGGAATAAGGCTAGACTAGTAGCAAAGGGGTATAATCAAGAAGAAAGTATAGATTTTGATGAAACCTTTGCTCCTGTAGCTAGACTCGAGGCAATTAGATTATTATTAGCATTTGCATGTTCTAAGGATTTCAAGTTATTTCAAATGGATGTAAAAAGTACATTTCTAAATAGGTATATTAATGAGGAGGTGTATGTAGAACAACCTCCTGGTTTTGAGAATCATCAATACCCTAATCACGTGTATAAACTTAACAAAGCACTTTATGGTTTGAAACAAGCACCTAGAGCATGGTATGAGAGGCTTAGCAAATTTCTATTAGAACATGAGTTTTCTAGGGAAAATGTAGATACAACATTGTTTCTAAAGAAGAAAAACAAAGATATGTTGTTAGTGCAGATTTATGTTGATGATATTATTTTCGGTGCTACTAACAATCGCCTCTGCGAAGAATTTGCTGACTTGATGCAGAGTGAATTTGAGATGAGCATGATGGGAGAGCTGAACTATTTCCTCGGGCTTCAAATCAAACAATCTGAAGAAGGCATCTTCATCAATCAAGCCAAATACATCAAGGAGATGCTTAAGAAGTTTGATATGGAGGAAAACAAGTCAATCAGCACCCCCATGAGCTCATCATGCAAATTAGACCAAGATGAATCAGGTAAATCTGTAGATCAGAAGTTATATAGAGGTATGATAGGATCTTTATTGTATCTTACTGCAAGTAGACCTGATATCATGTTTAGTGTTTGCATGTGTGCTAGATATCAGTCTAATCCTAAGGAATCTCATCTAATTGCAGTCAAGAGAATCTTTAAATACCTAATAGGAACAAGGAATATAGGGTTATGGTATTCTAAAGAATCTAGCCTGAACTTAATAGGATACACAGATTCAGACTTTGCTGGATGTAAACTTGATAGAAAAAGCACCAGCGGGTCATGTCAATTCCTAGGAGAAAACTTAATCTCATGGTTTAGTAAGAAACAAAATTCGGTTGCATTATCTACTGCTGAAGCTGAATATGTTGCAGCCGGGAGTTGTTGTGCTCAAATCATGTGGATCAAACAACAATTGGAAGATTACGGCATTAAACAGGATAAAATTCCCATTAATTGTGATAATACAAGTGCCATTAATCTCACTAAAAATCCAATTCAGCATTCAAGAACTAAACATATTGAGATAAGACATCACTTCATAAGAGATCATGTAATGAATGGTGATGTGACACTTCAATTTGTTTGCACTGATGATCAATTAGCTGATATCTTCACAAAACCCTTGAGTGAAGAGAGATTTAGTGTACTTAGAAGAGAATTAGGAGTGATTGATCCATCCTAGTGATATTCTCTTCTAGTTCATTGATTTTGATGATTAGATTGTGGTTAATATATAGAGTTTCTTTTCAATGATCATCAAATCAGACCATAACTTAGTGATTTTCCCTCATTCGGCACGAACATAGCATGATTTTTAGGTGCGTGCCAGAGTTCGAGACGACTCGAGTAAGTTTCAGAGTCGGCTCGTAAGGGGGAGTCGACTCGCATATTTACAGGAGTCGACTCGAGATCGATGGCAGCAGAGGGGGAGTCGACTCGCATACAGTCGGGAGTCGACTCGAGGTCAATAGGCGCATAAGGAGAGTCGACTCGCGCATATTTTGGAGTCGACTCGAGGTCGAGTCGACTCAAGACTTACAGGAGTCGACTCGCAGTCGGGATCCGACTTTTTTAACCCTAATTCAAGCGTTTACTCAACACTTCTATTCACCGCCGCCACTATTCACAAACCCTAGAGTCGTCTCCTACGTCGTCTCCGGCCGCCCTTAGGTTTTTTTTCCCGTCGACCTTCCTCCATCCATTAGCGTTTTACCCCATTCTAGGTCGACCATGCCTCGTAAAGCCGTTGTCCCAAGCCGGAAGAGGTCCCAACCCGCGACCGGTGCCGAGAGACGTTCCAAGGCTCGGAACGATCCCGTGAGGCCACAACCTCCGGTTCGTTCCCCGCCGAGGGAGGTTCCCTCGAGGCCGTGCGCCGGGAAGGCGGTCTCCACCGGGAGATACGTCGATTTTGACTATCTCTCCCGGGAGGGCTTTACCATAGGAGAGAGATTGCGGGCCCAGGGTTTAGAGTATTTTTGTTCCTTAGATCTTCCCACATACCCTGGCCTAGTTAGAGAGTTTTATGGTACTGTCCATAGGGGCAATGGGGGAATAGAGGGAACTGTAGCCGGTGTCCCATTGTTTATTTCCGAGGATTTCATAGCCCAAATCCTCCACCTTCCACAAGTAGGGGTAGCTCCCACACACCCCGAGGATAGGACTGAGGCCCTTACGACCATTCTAGGATATCCACCCCAGTCCCCCTTAGATGAGGTGTCCACTAGCTCACTTTCTGTTGAGATGCGGCTCCTCCTTAGCATCATCTCTAGGACCCTCTTTCCGAAGACTGGCCGCTTCGATTTTGTTTCTGAGAGGGACCTAGCCCTTATGTTCTACATCCTCCAGGACACCCCAATCAACTTCCCGAAACTCATTTATAGATATCTATGTGAGCCACTAGATAGACCTAGGCTCACCCTCCCCTATGGCATGCTATACACACTTATCTTTAGGGAGGCCGAGATTCCTATTCCTGAGGGGGAACCCTCTCGCGCATTGCGATGGACAGATCGCATGCGTCCGGAAACCCTACACAGGATGGGGTTTCGTAAGGTAGAGGAAACCTGGGTTAGAAAATCATCTACCTCCACACATACTTCCAGACACTCCCCCAGTCCTGACCCTGATTCTGACTTCCCTACCTTTCCCTCCACCTCAGCTCCCACCACTTCAGCCGGACCCTCCTCCTCAGCTCCACCTACTCAGCCCATGGAGGTTCGCATTTCTCCTGAGCAGCTCCGAGAGTTGCGGCAGGAGATAGTGAGGGATCTTCGGGACGACCTGCTGAGGGAGCTCCGAGGTCCAGCGACTGCTCCCTCCCCTGCACCCTCTTCTGCATTGGTTCCTTCCCTGTCAGCCGTGACCGAGATGACGGCCCATATGCGGAAAGAAATCTACAATGTCAGAAGCCTGATACAAGCCCAGTTCTCTAGCATGAGCGATGTCACGAGCACCACTCGGAAGATGCGCGATGACATCCGACATGACATGGGCACCACTAGTCAGGGGGCCGAGCGCTTGGCGAATGTGCTCATCGCCAAGCTGGACACACTTCAGCAGACTGTGACCGAGCTCGACACGACACACAGCAGGGCCACCTCGGCTATTATCAGACAGTTAGAGCACGTCACCAATGCGGTCACCCTACTCGCGGAACGAATGCCCCGGGGAGCCGCATCCTCCTCGAGGAAGCCTTAGCTCTTTTTGTATTTTGACTTGTATTTACAGCTTTACTTATTGTATTCACAAATACATATACATCAATACAATGAGTAGACAATTTTTTTCAATATTGTGCACATTTATCTCTACTTGCTTGTGTGTTCTGCTTACCTCCTTTTTGATACGATGACAAAAAGGGGGAGAAATATTTAATAGATATGTAAAAGGAATCAAAATGAAAATCAAAACAAAGTTGAATGCATATGTTGAGGGGGAGAATCTGAATTTTTAAGAAAACCAAATCATTATATCTATATAAGCCAAACAATTGAGTGCATGACATGAAGGCTTATATAATTCCAAATGAAAGGGGGAGCTTTAACTCCAAAATTTATTGTTTCACACCTTTCAAGTTTGGATAAATTAAAAAACCAGACACTTGAATTCATTTATAGATTTCATTTCCTTGTTTATTGAGCAATTCACTTTACATATACTCAATGTTTTGTCATCATCAAAAAGGGGGAGATTGTGGAGTGATTGATTATAACCCTATTTGATTTTGATGAGCTCAAAGCATTTGAGTATCTTTTGTTTACTAATGAATTCAATCGAGTGTTTCAGTGAAAATCTTGTCTAAGTGTTTCTAGATTTGGTTCAAGATATTTTGGATAAGTTAAGAAGTCAGTTTGAACCAAAGTCTGAGACTCGAGTCGACTCCGGGATATTACGAGTCGACTCCAAGCGTATCAGAAGCACTGGCACGGGCTCGAGTCGACTCCGGAACATTACGAGTCGACTCGGACTGAGAACAGACAGATGAACAGAAAGACACAATTTAAAACCTGTCAGCGAGTCGACTCCTGAAGTGCGCGAGTCGACTCCAATGCTTACCAAGTCGACTCCGGAGTAGTTTGAGTCGACTCCAGGGAGTTCAAGGCAAAAGTCAGAGAGCAGTTTTCGGACACTGAGATCCGAGTCGACTTCCGCAATGCGCGAGTCGACTCCGAGACAACGCGACCCCAAAAAGACAGAAGACCAAATTGTTGTCTCTGAGAGCCGAGTCGACTCCAAGACAGCTCGAGTCGACTCCAAGGCAGCGCTACACCAAAAAGGCAGAAGACTGAGTTTCGGAAACTGAGAGCCGAGTCGACTCCGGAACAGTTCGAGTCGACTCCAAGACTGGATGAGCCAAAAGACAGAAGATAGGGAGTTCGGGCTCTGAGCGCCGAGTCGACTCCCAGGACTGTCGAGTCGACTCGAGTGGGCCAAGTTGAAAAATAGCTCCATGAATTCCATGGGATGAGCCGACTCCAAGAATGCCAAGTCAGCTCCAGTTTTTGGCGAGTCGACTCCGGGTTAAGTCGAGTCGACTCCCAGTCGAGGAGGTCACTTTAATTCAAATTCGGAACAGTTGCCGAGCCGACTCCAGAAAAGCATGAGTCGACTCCTGTTACAGCCGAGTCGACTCCAGATCGCGCGAGTCGACTCCGACCCCAACGGACACATTGTCAGGATGTGCAGAGTGTGCAGAACGGGCAGAAAAATGTGTCTAACGGCTAGTTTCCGTGGGGGATGGCTTAAATAGCCACAGAGGACTGTAGCAAGGCAGAGAAGTACCATTCCACTCAAAGAAATCAAGCATCCTTTCTCTGCAAACTGATTTCAACGGAAAAGAAGGAAGAGGGCCATTAACTCCATTCAACCGACTCTTCCCAGCATTAAAAGAAGTCTCCTCCTGCCTTCAAGTCTTCCAGATTTTCAAGAGGAGACCCAAAGTTCAAGAAGCCCTTCTCTTCTCCAACTCAAACGTGTTTGAGGGCTCTTAACTTTACTCTTATTAATATCGCTGTATATCTGCTTTTTAGAAGCTCTGTTTTTTCTATTTGTCTTTGTTCTTTCCATCTTGTCCTTACTTGATTCAATCAGGGGATTGAATCAAGGGTATATAGGTTTGTTGGTGAGCCTAGGTTGAAACCAACGGTGTAAGGGTTCGATTGTGATCCCGGGAAAACAATCGGGGTGGTTCTAGTCGGTGAGCCTGGGAAAACCGACCGAGTTCGTTGTGACCTCGTAAAACAACAAGTTTGGTTGTGAGCTTGGAAAACAACCGGCTGTAATCCGAGGGGTTATAGTGAATTTCCAAGTGAGACTTGGGGAGTGGACGTAGGAGCAAGGGTTAGCTCCGAACCACTATAAAAACATTGTGTTTGTGATTGCTTGTGTCTCTCTCTCTTACTCTCATTTCACTCACAGCACATAGCAACTAATTAATCATCTTGCAACAGTATTAGTTAGTCATCCACAAACGTTTTAATTGCAAAATTATTTTAAAACCCAATTCACCCCCCCCCCCTCTTGGGTTGTCTATCTGGGCAACACATCTAGATACACCTCTACTCCTATAATGAACCTACTGCAGCCAATCTGCACCACAAGAACCCAATTGGC
Source organism: Phoenix dactylifera (assembly GCF_051530095.1). Taxonomy (NCBI): domain Eukaryota; kingdom Viridiplantae; phylum Streptophyta; class Magnoliopsida; order Arecales; family Arecaceae; genus Phoenix; species Phoenix dactylifera. The sequence continues at coordinate 29,375,517 of NC_143193.1, read as the reverse complement.
TAAGGCTCATGTTTATGTGCTCGTCAAACTACAGTAACCTCACTATAAATAGCCGAGGCATCGCAGGTCAAAAGACCAGTCATACAACTGCAGCATTAAGTAAGTCACTGACGAGTGGATAGACATCCAAGTGAATATTTGCTATGGTCACGCTCAGTACCCTTGTTCTCTAACAAGCACTTACACAATTGCTCCAGTGTCGCCACACTGTGGACTCAAGACTTGTCCATCAAAGAAAGCGATCTGTGCACTAATCTCAGCGGATCGATCACCGTCCTCGTGATGATCCATCGATCAGGAGCAATTCAGAAATTAATCACCAATGACACATGCCTCAAATTCTCAACTCTTAAGAATATGCGTCATCATCTTATTAATTTCTTGGACGATTCATGGATACCTAAGAACATAAATGAAAAGAATGCCCATTCTAATAAATTCATTATTAGGTCAAGTACAAATTTATGTCCCAGAACTAAATAATGCATCAGTCAAATTGGCTTCTAGGGCATACTTCTTTTAGGCAGTACTTAAATAGATCGGGGTCATCCCAAAAGTAGAACTTAACTTGCGAAAAGAATCGATCCTTGTCCTGTTTGGACCAATGATCGGGAATTTGTTCTACGACAAGATAGTTCACTATGTTGGCAAACCATGGTGTTTTTACTTGTTGCACCTCAAACAATTGTTCATCTAGAAAGGAGTCATAAAGTGGTGAAATGTTATGAGGAGGCTCGAGAAGGATTCTAGACAAATGGTCTGCTACAACATTTGTGGTACCTTTCTTTTCACAAATTTCTAGATTAAATTCCTGTAACAACTGGATCCATCGAATTAGGCGAGGCTTGGTGTCCTTCTTTGAAAGGAGGTACCGGAGAGCAGAATGATTAGTGAACACAATAACCTTGGACCTAAGAGATAGGACCGAAACTTGTCCAGAGCAAATACTACAGCTAGTAATTCTTTCTCAGTAGTGGTATAATTCAATTGCGCATCTGAGAGTGTCTTACTACCGTAGTAGATGACATGAGGTAACTTCTCTAGCCGTTGCCCTAAAACCGCTCCAATGGCATAGTCAGAAGCATCACACATAAGTTCAAATGGGAGGGTCCATTTGGGAGGTTGTATGACAGGTGCTGTAGACAACTTAGATTGGAGTCTTTCAAAGGCCTCTTTATATGCTTCATCAAAGACAAAGGGTGTATTCTTGACAAGGAGATTGCACAAGGGCCTAGAGATTTTGCTGAAGTCTTTAATGAAGCGACGGTAAAAACCAGCATGGCCAAGAAAAGAACGGATTTGTTTCACAGATTTGGATGGAGGAAGATTAGAAATAAGATCAACTTTTATTTTATCTACCTCAATCCCCCTTTTGGATACAATGTGTCCCAAGACTATACCCTCTTGAACCATGAAATGACTCTTTTCCCAACTCAGCACTAGATTGGTCTCCTTACATCTTTTCAGAACCAGGGCTAAATTACTGAGACAATCATCAAATGAGGGGCCAAAAACTGAAAAATCATCCATGAATACTTCCAGAAATTTTTCTACCATGTTAGAAAAAATTACCATCATGCATCGTTGAAATGTCGCGGGTGCATTGCAGAGTCCAAATGGCATTATTCTATATGCAAATGTCCCAAATGGACATGTGAAAGTGATTTTCTCTTGATCCTCGGGATACACGGCCACTTGGTTATATCCAGAATAACCATCTAAGAAATAGTAGAAATTCTGACCGGCTAAACTTTCCAATATTTGGTCAATAAAAGGCAAAGAAAAATGGTCCTTCCTAGTCATGGAGTTTAACTTCCTATAGTCAATGCAAACACGCCAGCTAGTGGTCGTGTGTGTGGGCATCAACTCTCCTTCTGCATTTTCAACCACAGTAATGCCCGACTTCTTTGGTACTACTTGAGTCGGACTCACGCAGTTGCTATCAGAGATAGGATAAATAATTCCAGCATCTAGCAACTTTACTACTTCTTTCTTGACCACCTCTTTCATGTTAGGGTTGAGTCTCCTTTGCATTTCACGGGTCGGTTTTGCATCTTCTTCTAGGTGAATGCGATGCATGCAAATGGATGGGTCAATCCCCTTCAGATCAGTTACGGACCATCTAATTGCATGTTTGTGTTCTCCGAGTACACTCAAAAGTTGACTCTCTTGTTTGTCAGACAGGTCAGCCGCGATGATTACAGGTAGGGTATCTTCAAGTCCTAGAAAAGCATACTTAAGGGTTACTGGAAGTGGCTTTAACTCAAGTTTGGGAGGGGACTCGATGGAGGGGCACTATGGCGTACTAGAAAGGGTAGGAAGAGGTTCATATCGGATACACCAAGGATGAGAATTTGTGGGAGACGAATTGTGAAGTAGGACATTGACTTCTTCTATGGCCTTGTTTAAATCAAAATTATCAATGTCAAAATGGGCTAAATATGCTTCCAAAGGGTCATCTGCCAAAATGTAGGGAAGGGCTTTTTCTACAAAATCGTCCATTTTGTCTACTAGGAAGCACTCATCTTCCCTTGAGGGTTGATCGGAGGCGTGGAGTACATTCAGTTTGACTTTCAAGTTTCCAAAAGATATATCCATCACCCCAGTTCTATAATTAATACATGCATTGGCTGTAGCTAGGAAGGGATGACCAAGAATCATAGGGATCTGTTTTTTAAGGTTCGGCACAGGTTCCATAACAAGGACGATGAAATCAACTGGAAAATAAAATTTATCTACCTTGACTAGGACATCTTCAATTGTTCCTCGTGGTATTTTAACAGATCGATCAGCCAATTGTAGGGACATCGAAGTAGGCTTCAATTCACCTAATCCAAACTTCTCGTAGACTGAATAAGGAAGAAGATTAACACTTGCCCCTAAATCTAATAGTGCTCGATCAATAGAATTGTCTCCTACCACACAAGAGATGGTAGGGGCACCAGGATCTTTGAACTTAGGAGGGGTTTTGTGCTGGAGGATGGAGCTCACTTGTTCAATTAGGAAGATCTTTTTAGGCACATGTGTCTTAGATTTTCGTTTCTGGGTACAAAGGTCTTTGAGAAATTTGGCATAAGATGGAACTTGTTTTATGGCATTAAGAAGAGGGAGGTTGATTTTGACTTGTTTGAATACCTCTATTATTTCTTCCAATGAAGTTCCTTTCTTGCCAAAGGAAGAAGGTGCATTTAGACACTGAGGGAAAGGAGCCTTCGGTGTAAAAGGTGTGGTTGATACTGGACTGGATGGAGACAAGGAAGTGTTTGGATTCTCGTTAGGCATAGTCATACTCTTGTCTTCATTTTCCTTATGTTTTTTTTCTCCAACCTTATTGTCCACTACACGTCCACTTCTTAAAGTAGTCATGGCATTAGCTTGTTCATGGTGAACGTCATTCGGGTGAGACCCTTGAGCCATGTACTGCCCTCTCAGGTTACTCACTGGTTGACTTGGAAGTTTGCCTTCCTCTCTTTTATTTAGTGCACTCGCTAGCTGCCCTAGCTGGGTTTCTAATTTGGCAATAGACTGGGTGTGGGAGTGCAACAATTGTGTATTGGCTTCGAATCCTTGAAGGGAAATCAAAATTTTTTGCTCAAAAGCCATATCTCTTTGGGGTGCTGGAGGAGGAACATGTTGAAATTGTGAATAGTGAGTAGGAGGACGGTTCGGATGAACATTCTGGAACGGTTGAAAGTTTTGGAAATAAGGCTGGGAGGTATTGGAAGTCTGCTGCTTCCAAGAGAAATTTGGATGGTTGCACCACCCCGGGTTATAAGTGTTAGAATACGGATCATTACCCGGTCGGGACTGTGCTTGGGCAGCATTAACTTGTTCTTGCACAAATTCAGCGAATTGAGCTGCCGAAGGGCATTCATGAATAGGGTGAGACGGGCTAGAACAAAGAGCACAAACTTGTGCTTGGGGAAAGTTTGGAAGCTATTCTCTAGACATTAGCTGATCCAATTTGCGAGACAGTGCATCTACTTTGTCGGATAGACCTATGGGCTGGCTAACTTCATATATGGTCCCTTTTCTTTGAGAACTCGGGGGTTCTTGACGAGCGGAGGAGGCATGGTGGAGAGAATTTTCATTAAGATTTTCAAACATCTGCCATGCCTCATGCTCACTCTTAAGCATGAAAGTTCCCCCACATGAAGCATCAACCATCTGACGGTTTCGTTCAGACCACCCGTCATAAAAACGTTGCACTAGTTGCCATTTGGGTATTTGATGATGCGGGCATTTTCGAAGTAAGTCTCTAAATTTTTTCCAGATTTCATGAAATTCTTCTCCGTCAGATTGGGAGAAGCTCATGATCGCACGCCTAAATTGGTTCGTTCTTCCTATGGAAAAATATTTTTTCAAAAATTCATGTTGCATTTGAGCTCAAGAGAGAATAGAATTGGCTTCTAATGAATGGAGCCACTGCTTAGCTCTATCCTTAAGGGAAAAAGGAAAGAGTCTAAGTTTCAGAGCATCATCAGTGAAGTTCTGAATTTTGACAGTAGTGCAGATCTCAAGAAACTCATCCAAATGTTTGTATGGGTCTTCATTGTTAAGTCCATAAAAAGAGGGAAGCATTTGGATGACACTAGACTTAATTTCAAACTGTACAGCAGCAGTGGTATCAAGTAGTCAAATACAAGATGGAGAGGTATAAATGGAAGGAGTAAAGTACTCCTTTAACAGTTTGGGTTGTTCTTCAGCCATCTCGATAGGTGGGGCAGATCCTATGGTTCTATAGGTACGTATTTCAGCTCGAAGGGCCCTAATAGAACGCTCTATTTCAGAATCAAAAGGTACTAATTCAGGAGATCTGGAACGACATTCTAGTATACATTAATACCTTTCTAATTAGTCAAGTACAATCAAGCATGCACTAAAAAAAAATACATCAAGTCCTTGTATTTGCCCTAAAATTACTAGACAGCTCCTAACTGGTTTGAAGAGGGCACCTAAGCCTCCAATCCGGTCTAATGAACTGAATTGACCAGGTAAGCTCCCAGGTAAGTGGGGGGGTCACGATGCGTTGCAAAGGTCCCACTTAAAAACCACTTGCCTCGAACAGATGAACTGTCTCTCTTGGAACAAAGCTTGCCTAGACATCAACTAAGCCACAGAGCAAAATTGGTGCAACTTTCGGTGATCTTCATCCTATTAAGCTCGAATGTCCCTAGGAGCCAACGTCTAATTGATTTTAATTAAAGTGATAGCTTTGTGCGAATTGGTTCACCTAATTTGGGCAAGAATCTAGTGATAAAATCCAGTTCTTATCTTGCTGGGGTGATTGCCCTTACTATGTGCGGATTAATTGGTGTATGTGTATCAAGCATGCATTCACACTTTTACTAAAATTACAATCAAATCACCACAAAATTTCAAGAAAACTGGGAATCAATTTAAATAAGAAAGGTTTAGAGATTACCAAAGGAAATTTTTCCAGCAAATTTTTTTTTATTTTTAGGCAAACCTCTACAGCATTCCTTTTTCAGCAGTTTTCTTTTTGATCGTCCTAGATTTTCTCTTCGATTTCTGATTAAATAATGCAAAGAGGAAAATCAAAAATTAGTAAGAGAGAAAAAGGAGATAAGTAAAGTAAAAATAGAAAATATTTTTTATTTTATTTTAGATATATATCTATATATATATATATTTGAAAGTTTAATTTATGAAAAGAAAAACAACTATACTAGCAATCCCCAGCAATGACGCCAAAAATTGATAGTCAACTTTAAAGACCACGCAATAGCACGTATCTGGTAGGATAGTGATTATGGATATCGATCCACAGAGATTGGGATACAGTTGTTTTCTTAAAAAAAATATTTTAAAAAAAAGTTTGAGAGGACTATTGAACTAAATAATTTAAGAGAAATGCAATTAAAATGATATCAGTTTGGGAGAACCTAGGGCAAGCAATTCACCACTAATATCGAAATAATGGTTATATGTAATTTATTTCACTCTTGGATTATTATGCAAATTGGCTACAAGCCTAATAAGCATTCGAATAAAATTTTACAAAAGTAATTTAGGCATAATCCATCTCTAGTTAGCATGAAATGTCTACCCTAATCTAAGGTGGTAGCACATCGCATCTTCCTTAAGCATGAACTATCTTATTTTTACTTCAATGATCATGAAAAAAAAACAGTTGTATGAACATCATATTTAAAGTCACAGAGATTAAATATGGGATGAAAGAAAAATATTCATTTAAGAGTAAGAGGATTCATACAACTCCAAGAATATGAAATTAAATAAACTAAAACCCGTCTTCCTTTGTTAGGGCTGCATCCAGCCCTAGTGAAGAGATTAGGCTTCCATGCAGTGGGCTCCCATGGTAGCAGCAGCACAGCGGCGGGCTTCCATTTATATCACGATCGGCTTCCTCTCTTCCTCCCTCCTTCCTTCTTCCTCTCTCAGCACTTCATTCTTATTTTTTATATATGGGAAGTTATTCCCAAAATACCCAAAACTACTCTCTCACCTGAACACTCTGTGGAATTTGGCCTCAGAGGAGATTTTGATGGGATCAACCCGGTGGGGGAGAGGAGGAATGAATTCCCAAGGAGAACTCTCCTCCTCTTATAGGCTCGGCATCCCCTCTCTTTCTTCCTCTCTGGTTGTTTCGATAAGGATGTGGAGGTTTATCTCTTTCATGGATGATGGGATACTTGGACGTGGGAGGAGATTGGGGGTCTGTTTCGAAGCAGAGGAAGATGTGGAGGAAGCTCACGATGCTTGCTTTCCGGACATTGGGATAAGGATGCAAGGAGGTTCGGATCCGTGACCTGCTGTCCGTGAAGTTTGGGGCGCATGCGGAAGCTTAGATTTGCTGGGAGGAAGTGGTTCTGAAGTAAGGGAATTTCGGGATGCAGGGGAAGAAGTTTGATCCGACAAGATTATGATGGATGCGAAGATCGTGGGATCTAGCTTCGGAATGAACGCCTAAGCCTTGTCCCGTGGATGATGGGAGCAATCCACAACGAGAGGAAGCTCGGGAAGCTTGGGACGTGGGGAGTAATCCGGCAGAAGGTTGCTGGTTCTCATCCGGAAGGGAAGGAGTGGTTCCGAAACAGGGGAAGATGCAGGACGTGGCCGACTCGGGATGAACTCGTGGAGCAGAATAGCTGGCTTGATTCATGAGGAAGATGAAATGAGCTGGGAGCAGGGGATTTTGTTTGGATAAGGATGGAAGAGAGAACTAGAATCGGCTGGGAGTTATCCATGGGTGGTTGAAGGTCATCGCGAACGGGAGAAAGAACCTATGTGTTCATGGTGATGCTGAGAATTCCGTGGCATTCGGGATGAAGTTGTTTGGGACGCAATCAACTTGGGATAAGGATTTGATCCAGTTGGATGAAGGATTAATCAGCTTGGGATGAGGGGGTTGTTTGGTTTGAAAGTTTGATTTCCTTCGGCTGGGAGCAGATTCATTCGGCTGGGAATAGAGGATGATGCAGGACGTGGGTGTTTGAGAAGATTACGAACAGATACGAGATGATCTTGGGATGCTGGGATCTAGCAGAAGAAGCTGGGTTTTTGAATCCATCCCATGGATCATGCAGGAGGTCTTGTTTTGGTTTTGTCCGTGGGACACGGGAACTGAGAAGGACGTGGAGGAGTCTGGATGCACTTGGATAATTGGATGTTGATGAGGAACACATGGGGTGCATCGCGGAAGGTAGGAAATGCTGAAGAATTTGGATTCGATGATGTGTGATCTCATCCGTGGGTAGGCTGGGATTAAGAGGGGTTTAGACTCGGACACGGGGAGAAAATGGGAGAGGCCTTTGTTTTGCTAAGTTGGGAAGCTTGGTGCACACGGAAAAAATGACGTGGATAAAGGAACGGGTAGCTTCATGCACATGTGGAAGAAAGTAATCCACACATGGAATAGATTGGGACTAATTCGTGAATGGGATATGGTAGAATTTGATTGGAGCTGCACACATTAGACTTGACCAATATGATAAAATTAATCAAACTCAAATTATTTTTTTAATGCTGCAATGATGTAGTTGTGAAGGAAAACACATATTTTTATGATTAAATTTACAAAACATGTGTATTAAAATAATGGTAAGTGCTACAAGAAAGATATTAATTTATGCATTATTTAGCACTTATCAATCATGCATTACTTGATTTCAAATATTGTAATCTAATTGCAATTGTAAAACAATTTATAAGATCAAAGAAAATAAAAATCTGCATGCTGAAAATTTCAGCAACTTGAAATTTCAGCACGCGGAAAATCCAGCAAACATAATTCTTTTAAAAATCAGATTTAAAATATGGTAACTGATCCTTAAGTCCTAATCATGCTTCCTAGAACCATGACTCTGATACCACTGCTGGATACGCCCCGTTCAATGCGACGTTCGCAGCGAAATTCGAACGGGACGTCGTTCATCATATGAATGCACCTCGGATCGTAGAATTTAAAATTTTTCTGAATCCAAATTCAGAAGATCTTTGAACTCATTAGGAAGAAAAGAATAGGATCTGAGGAGGGTTAATTAAGATTCATAAAACTGAAATAAAAAATCAGAAGTTATTAATTTGAAGATCTCATCTTCAAAAATTCTGCAGGTGTAGAACACCGTAGCCTGATGATCTTTCTAGGTTCCTAGTTAAGCCGCATACATGTCTGGCCTCTATAAGTATCCACATGAAGATCTAATCATCTGAGAGAAGGTCTTACTGGAGTTCTAGCTCCTTGCAAAGACCTCTCATGACTATCATGATATTGGAAGGAAAATCAGCAACATACCTCTTTGAAGAAGAACCCTTTCTTCTTCAACCTTGCTCGCAATGGAGGAAGAGAAGGAGGTAGCTTTGCACGTGGATCTTCCTAGCCTTGCTCCCGTGGAAGAAGAGGAAGAAGAGGTCCTCTTGCTGCCATAGAGAAGGAGGAAGAAGAGGGCTTGAGGCGTGATGGAAGAACTCCTTCTTCCTTGGCGCCGTGTGGTGTCTCTTGCCTCCTTTTCTTCTAACGCCACCAACACTTTGGAGGAGGAAGAAATGGACTCCCTTGCCGCCGTGGAGAGGAAGAGGATGGACTCCTCCTGCTGCCGTGGGAAGGGAGAAGAGAAGAGAAAGGAAGGCGTGGAGAGGAAGAGGAGAGGATTAATTCATAACGTCTCCCTTGCTACCCTTTTATAGATTGAGTTTAGAGCTTCTTCTAATTTTATTAGGAGTATGGGATGAGGATGATAATGTTATTTTGATAATTAACACAACCATTGAGGCCATATCAAATTAGAAATGCAAATTAACTCGATACATCATTGATAAATGGCACACCCTTGATACACTCATGATACATTAGGACTATATGGTCAAAATCACTCTCAAGAATTGATAAACGAGATAAAATTTGTAATAGAGAATGGTAGAAAGCTTAAGAATCCATTTTGGCAAAGTTTCACGTTAAAAAATACCTAAAAGGGCAATTCGGTAATTTTCACTGTTAAGGGTATGAAACTTTATTGTGCCATGCATCATAATTTGCTTGGAATATCATATTGTTGTTTCAATGTGCATAACTAACCTTCAAAGTGCAGAAAAACATGGTTAGAGTCGACCCCAATTAGTTTGGAGTCGACCCCGATACGTTTGGCACGCCTTTGGAACACTTGGCACAAAGTAGGAGTCGACCCTAGAAGAGGTGGAGTCGATCCCGGCACATCAAGAAACATTCTGGCACATTCTAGCACTTATGGCATGGATGAACAGTACTTGGGTCGACCCAAGTGAAAGTTGAGTCGACCCATCCTCAAGCCTCAAGAAAACAAGTCTCTGGAATCCCTGAGAGGGTCGACCCTAACTGAACTTGAGTAGACCCCACCTTGAGTCGACCCAACCTTGAGTCGACCCAACCTTGAGTCGACCCAAAAAGAGTTGAGTCGACCCAAGTGAAGGAAGGCTGAAATACAAGATTCTGTATTTTCTGAGAGGGCCGACCCAAGAAAAGCTTGAGCTGACCCAAGTCTGATGAACAGTGGTTTGGGTCGACCCAAGAAAAGTTTGGATCGACCCAAGCACGGGCAGAAGCATAACGACTAGTTGTGCAGAAGTACTTTTTAGACTCCCAACGGCTATAAACGGCTAGTTTCTTCAATCCAACGGTTAGGAAGGACTATTTGGAGGTTGGAGAAGTATTTAAGAGGGAGTATTCATCAGAGGAAGCAAGCTTTGGAAAATACATCAAGTGCATTCAAGAAAAAACCCTAGCAAGGCAAGCTTCATTCAATTGCTTCATTCAAAGAGCCAAAAGAAAGTGGTTGAGCAAATTCCAAGAGACATTAAGAGCTCCACCAATCCTTAAAGAGTGAAGCAATCTTGACAAAGAAGAGAAGAGCCTTATTAAAGGGATAACTATATTCTAAACTCTTCTTTGTAGCTCATAATTGTTTTATTTGCTCTTTTAGGAGCTTTCATTCTTTACTTATTACTCTTGTTGTAAGGTTTGTTGGTAAGCCCGTAAAACCAACATTGTTAGGTTGTTGGTAAGCCCGTAAAACCAACGTAGGTTGTTGGTAAGTCCGTAAAACCAACATAGGTTGTTGGTAAGCCCATAAAACCAACATAGGTTGTTGGTAAGCCCGTAAAACCAACGTAGGTTGTTGGTAAGCCCGTAAAACCAACGTAGGTTGTTGGTGAACCCGTAAAACTAATTGTGAAGGTTCGTTGGTGAGCCCGTAAAACCAACATAGGTTTTTGATGATCCCGGAAAACCAAAGTGTAAAGGTTTTTGGATTGTGAGCCCGGAAAACAATCCAACTGTAATCCGCGGAATTATAGTGAATTCCCAAGGGGTCGCTTGGGGAGTGGATGTAGGTGCTTAGGAGAGCACCGAACCACTATATTTCTTGTGTGTTTGCATTGTATATTGTCTTACTTTACTACAATTACTTACTCATCAATTAACTCGATTTAAGGAATCAAAAAGTTAGAAAAACCAATTCACCCCCCCTCTTGGCTTGTCACCTTGGGCAACAAGTGGTATCAGAGCAGGTGCTCTATAATTCTTTGCCTTTTTGATTTTGACCTAACCGTCAAAGAGCCAAAGATCATGACAACTCAAATAGATAGTTTCCTAGGAGAGGGACAGTTAATTGATCGACCTCCACTATTTAATGGCATAAACTGCACACATTGGAAAGCACGCATGCGCATTTTCATTCAAGCACATGACTATGATTTATGGAGTATCATAGTCAACGGGCTACACACAAACACTAATCATGATAAGAAAATGGCTCAGCAAAATGCAAAAGCCATGAATATTCTATATTGTGCATTAGATGATAGTAAACTTAATAGCATATCTTTTTGCATAACTGCTAAGGAAATCTGGAATATGCTTGAAGGTAAATATGAATGCACTAACATTTTTAGTGAATCTGAAACTAGCTCTGAAGAAGAAGAGAAGCAAACTGAAATTAAAAATTCTTGCTTTATGGCACATGAAGATAAGGTATGTATTGGAACACAAAGTGATTTCTCATTCCAAGATAAAGTACATGCTGAAACTCAATCTGATTTTACATTTGATGAACTTCATGATGCTTTTTCTGATCTATACTTAGAATATAAGAAGCTTAGTTTAAAGAATAAAAAGCTAAATCAGAAAAATCTATCTCTTGCTGAAAGCTATGATATAATTCAGAAAAATAATAAATTGCTTTCAGAAGACAATGAAAGGTTAACTAAAGAAGTTAACAAATTTAAGCCTATAGTTGAAAAATTTACTATCAGCTCTGAAAAGCTGAACTTAATGATAAATAATCAAAGAGCTGAATTTGAAAAGGATGGATTAGGATATCAATCTTGGTACACACAAAAATCCCTTAATGACATGTGTGTTAAATCCTCCACTATCTATCCTAAAACAGATTCTAATTTATCTGATGAACCTAATAGGCAAAAACAGAAAATTGTAAGTTTATCTACTACTCATGTTAAATCTATGTTTGTTAAATTTAACAAGATGATGCAGAAATTCACTCCTTGTAATCCTAAAATCTGCAAGCCTATGGACAAAATAGCTATTAAGAAAATATGGGTTCCAAAAGGAACAATAATAGCTAACCTACAAAGACCCAAAAGAGCTTGGGTTCCTAAGTTGAAAATCTGAATATTTTCTGCAAGTGTGTCTAGCACTCAAGGCTCCAACAAAAGATGTTAATTTAGACATTGGGTGCTCTAGACATATATTAAAGAATAAAACTTAAAATATACTTAAGAAAAGTAATTAAAATGAAAAGAATAATGAAATTGGTAATCCTTGCATCTCATCATTCTCTTTGCCTTAGTATCTGATTAAAATATGAATTGCAGGTATTAATCAATTTTGTGATATAGGTAATATTTTTAAAAATATAATCAAATCACTTCATTTTATAGTATGCTTTACTTACTGTTGGATAAGTTGCTAAATGATTAATCAATTTATTAAGAATAACTCTATGAATTCTTTATATGCTTGATTGAGAGTTTTCATCCATGGCATTATCTTCTATTAATTATAAACATAAGAATGTCTACTTGGTATATTTTTAAATATATGCATTAAGAATACCAAGATTAAAGAGACTAGTTCTGGCATATAAAATCAACTCATACTAGTATGGACTTAATCTCAAAAGATCTTGTCATTGGTTCACTTAGATTATTTTTTGCAAGGTCAAAGTTTGCTATGTATGTCATCTAGAAAAACAAACTAGAATCATTTCTAAATCTAAAAATATTGTTTTCACCTTTTAGCCTTTGAAAATTCTTCATAAGAACTTATTTGGATCTCTAGGATTATGAACCTAGAAGATAAGCTTTTTGATGTTGTAATTATGGATAATTTCTCGAAGCTAACATTGGTTTGGTTCTTGGCACTTAAATTGAAATATTTTCTGCATTAGCACAAACTTACAAAAGATTTCAAATGAAAAAAAAAGGTTTGCAAACTGTGAAAGTATCATGGCATAGTTTTGAAAACGAATTTGTCAATAAGGTTTGCACAGAAAATGGTATTGAATACAATTGTTTTTGCACCAAGAACACTATTGCATATAGGGGTTATAAAAATATAAAAATAGAACCTTTGTTGTGTAAGGACAATGCTTTGTGATAGCAGTTGATTAATACTATCATCGCAGCTTGTCATATTATAAGGTTTCTATTAAATCTATTTTTAAAGAAAACCCCATGTGAACTTATGAAAAACTGAAAATCAAATGGTGCATACCTTCATGTTTTTCAGTTATACATATTATGTTTTCAAGAATGAAATATATGCCAAATATGATAAAACAAGTGTTTCTTTGGATATTACTCTTTAAGCAATGCATATAGAATATTCAATGAAAAGATACTAGTTGTAGAAATATCAATTTATATTATTCTTATTAAAACTAGATCTTTTATTGAGAATATAGTTTATCATTTTGATTCTATGTAACAATCTGAATTTTCATAGAAACAATTGTTTAAGATAATTTGATTAAAACTTAGCTAGCATGTCTCATTGATAATTATCTTGTGGAGTGATTGATTAAAACTCCATTTGATTTTGATGAGCTCAAAGCATTTGAGTATATCTTTTAATTACTAATGAATTCAATTGAGTGTTTCAGTGAAAATCCTGTCTAAGTGTCCCAAGACTTGGTTCATAATTGTTGGATAAGTTAAGGAGTCTGTTTGAACCAATGTCTGAGACTCGAGTCGACTCCCGAGTATCACGAGTCGACTCCAAGCGTATCAAGTTCACTGGCACGAGCTCGAGTCGACTCCAGATGAGTACGAGTCGACTCCGACTGAGAACAGACAGAAGAACAGAAAGGATCAACTCAGAACCTGTCAACGAGTCGACTCCTGAAGTGCGCGAGTCGACTCCAATGTTCACCAAGTCGACTATAGGGAAGTAAGAGTCGACTCCAAGCAGTCACAGGCAGAAAAGTCAGAGAGCAGTTTTCGGGTCTGAGATTCGAGTCGACTCCAGTGGAACGCGAGTCGACTCCGATGGTTGACAGGTCGACTCCAAAGAAAGCAAGAGTCGACTCTCAGCGGTACACAAAGAAAGTCAGAGACCATTTTATGGACTCTGAGATTCGAGTCGACTCCCACAATACGCGAGTCGACTCCAAGACACCGCGACCCCAAGATAGACAGAAAACCAAGTTACTGCCTCTGAGATTCGAGTCGACTCCCAGACAGCTCGAGTCGACTCCAAGACAGCTTCACGTCAAAAGGCAGAAGACCATCTTTCGGAAACTGAGAGCCGAGTCGACTCCAAGGAAGTTCGAGTCGACTCCAAGACTGGACGAGCCAAAAGACAGAGGATCGGGAGTTCGGGCTCTGAGATTCGAGTCGACTCCCAGGACAGTCGAGTCGACTCGAGTGGACAAAATTCAAAATTGGATCCACGGACTTCAGTGGATGAGCCGACTCCAAAATTGCCAAGTCAGCTCCAGAAGTTGACGAGTCGACTCCAGGTCAAGACGAGTCGACTCCCAGTCGTGAAGGCAACTTTAATTCAAATTTGGAACAGTTGCCGAGTCGACTCCGAAAAAGCTTGAGTCGACTCCGGCTACAGCCGAGTCGACTCCTGATCGCGCGAGTCGACTCCAACCCACCAACGGTCATATTGTCAGGCTGCGCAGAGTGTTCAGAACGGGCAGAAAAAGCACTCTAACGGCTAGTTTCCGTGGGGGTTGGCTTAAATAGCCACAGAGGACTGTAGCAAGAAAAAGAACAACTATTTTCACTCCAACTAATCAAGCATTCAAGCTCTTCAACGTGCTCTTCAACGAAAAAGAGGAAGATCTGCATTTACTGCTTCCAACTACATCTTCCCAGCAATTAAAGCCTCCTTCTCCTGCATTCAAGTCGACTACTCTTTCAAGAGGAGACCAGAAGTTTAAGAAGCCATTCCTCATCTCCAATCTAAAAGCGTTTGAGGCTTCTTAACTTCATTTATTGTTCATATTGTTTTCATCTGCTTTTTGAGAAGCTCATTTTCTGTTTTCTTTCTACAACTTGTATTTACTTGGTTCAATCGGGGATTGAATCAAGGGGATTGAGGTTGGTTGGTGAGCCGAGTTAAAACCAACGTGTGTAAGGGTTCGATTGTGATCCCGGGAAAACAATCGGGGGTGGTTCTAGTCGGTGAGCCTGGAAAAACCGACCGAGTTCGTTGTGAGCTCGTAAAACAACAAGTTTGGTTGTGAGCTTGGAAAACAACCGGCTGTAATCCAAGGAGATTATAGTGAATTCCCAAGTGAGACTTGGGGAGTGGACGTAGGAGCAAGGGTTAGCTCCGAACCACTATAAAACTTGTGTTTGTGATTGATTGTCTCTCCTTCTTCTCATTTCATATTACTCACAGCACATAGTAATTAATTAAATAACTTGCAATAGTTTTTAATTAATCATCCATAACGTTTTAAATTATCTAAATTATTTTAAAACCCAATTCACCCCCCCCTCTTGGGTTGTCTATCTGGGCAACAAGTGGTATCAGAGCCTAAACTCTTCCACCCAAGAGTAAAAGATCGAAATGACAACCCCATTTGGATCTTCCCACATTGAGGGTCAGTCCACCCAAAGACCCCCATTCTTTAATGGGTCTGACTACTCATATTGGAAGGCTAGGATGAGAATATTCATCCAAGCCCAAGACTATGAGATGTGGACTATTGTACTAAATGGGCCATACATCCCATCCATATATGTAGATGGTGTCAAGGTACCCAAACTAGAAACGGATTGGGATGAACATGACATGAGGAAGGCACAACTAAACTCTAAAGCTATGAATGTGTTTTATTGTGCCTTAGATAGAAATGAATTCAATAGGGTCTCTACTTGCAACTCTGCAAAAGAGATTTGGGATAGACTTGAAGTGACCCATGAGGGCACAAATCAAGTTAAAGAATCCAAAATAAATATACTGGTTCATAAGTATGAACTATTTAGAATGGATTCTAATGAGACAATCACTAGCATGTTCACTAGGTTTACAGACATTGTCAATGGCCTAAAAAGCCTTGGCAAGAGCTATACTAACAGTGATCTTGTCAGGAAAATCCTTCGGTGTCTACCTAGGTCGTGGGAAGCTAAAGTGACGGCAATCCAAGAAGCCAAGGACTTGAACAAGTTACCACTAGAGGAGCTTCTTGGATCCCTAATGACGCACGAGCTAACCATGAAGCAACACAACGAGGAAGAGTCCTCCCATAAGAAAAAGGTAATAGCTCTAAAATCTACTTCATCTAACAAGGACTTATCTTGCAGTAGCAGCAGTGACGAAGAAGAGGATGAGGAAGATGATGGTGAGGCTCTTCTTGTGCGCAAGTTCAAGAGATTCATCAACCACAAGAAGTCCTATCATCAAAGGAGAGGCCCCTCAAATTTCTACCGCAAGGACAAAGGTAAGGAAAGGGAAAACGAGGGGATTGGGTGTTACGAGTGCAAGAAGCCGGGTCACATAAGAGCTGAATGCCCTTTACTGAAAAAGGGGAGCAAGTACAAAAAGAAGAAGGCTCTTGTCACGACTCTATCCGACTCCGACTCATCATCCTCTTCATCGGATGAGGAACAAGAGGAAAAGGCCAATCTCTGCTTCATGGCCAATGAAAGTGAGGTAACATCCGAATCACCTTTAGATTTTACTTTTGATGAGCTTTATGATGCTTTTAATGAATTAATGATAGAATATAAGGCAATAAATCTGAAGAATAAAGAACTAAAAATAGCTAATCAATCATACATACTTAAGTACGATAAATTAGTTAAGGATAAGGACTTAATCACCAAAGAAAATATGGAACTTAAGACAAGCAATAAACTTTTAACTCAAAAGACTAATACCTTAACTAAAGAAAATGAAAGGCTAAATAAAGAAACATTAGAACCCAAAAACCATAAACAAATCCTAAACAAGGATCTCATAAAAGAACTTAATGATCTAAAAGCAGAAAATCAAACACTAACTAAAGAACTTAACAAATACAAACCCTTAGTTGAAAAATTTACCTATAGTTCTGAAAAGTTAAACATGATACTTAATAGTCAACGAGCCGTATTTAATAAAGCGGGGTTAGGATATAAACCAAGAAATAAACAAAAACTTCTTAGTAACTTCTTTGTTAAAGCTGGGGAAACTAAAACTAAGAAAATAACCTGCTTTTGTTGTGGAACTATCGGACATAAAGTAAATGTATGTGACTATAGGAAAAGTAAAACAAAAAGGAAAATAAAAAGGGTATGGGTTCCAAAAGGAACCAACTTGACTAACCATGAAGGACCCAAGAAAACTTGGGTATCTAAGATGACATGATTTGCTTGTGTAGGAGTGTCTTGCAGCCAAGGTCAACAAAAACTGCTGGTATTTGGATAGTGGCTACTCAAGGCACATGACGGGTGATAAAGATCAATTCTTCACCCTCGAAGCTAAGAAGGGAGGTGCTGTGACTTTTGGAGACAACAACCAAGGTCACATCATTGGTATTGGTAAAGTTCAAATCACCCCTTCTACTTTTATAGATAATGTTAGATATGTTGATGGTCTTAAGTATAACTTGTTAAGCATTAGTCAATTATGTGATAAAGGATATGATGTTATGCTTAAACCATCACTATGCATTATAACAAATCCTAATGATAATAGTTTAGTTTTTAAAGGGATTAGGCGTGGAAATGTATATGTTGTAGACCTAGAAGATCTTGCAAAACATAACCAATGTTTAGTTGTTAATGAAACTAAAGAAAATGATGCTAGTTGGTTATGGCACCGTAAGTTAGGTCATGCAAGCATGGACACAATAACTAAACTAGTTAAAAGAGACTCCGTGATAGGTTTGCCAAAATTAAAATTTGAAAAGAACAAAATATGTGAAGCATGTCAATTTGGCAAACAATCTAGGAACTCATTTAAATCCATAAAATGTGTCTCTACTTCTAGACCTCTAGAATTATTACACATGGATCTATTCGGTCCAACTAGAACAACAAGCCTAGGTGGAAATAAATATGGTCTAGTCATTGTAGATGATTATTCTAGGTACACATCGGTCATGTTCCTAGCACATAAGGATCAAGCATTTTCTGTTTTTAAGAAATTCCATAAAGAAGTAACCAATGCTAGAGATAACTCAGTAATAGCTATTAGAAGTGACCATGGTACCGAATTCGAAAATCAGTCATTTGAGGAGTTTTGTAGTAAAAAGGGGATAACCCATAATTTTTCAGCTCCTAGGACACCACAACAAAATGGAGTTGTGGAAAGGAAAAATAGAACACTAGAAGAAATGGCTAGAACTATGTTATGTGAAAGTAACCTCCCTAAGTACTTTTGGGGAGAAGCCATTAATACTTCTTGCCATATATTAAATAGAGTTTTGTTAAGACCCATTATAAAGAAAACACCTTATGAACTTTGGAAAAACAGAAAACCAAAAGTTAATTACTTTCATGTTTTTGGATGTAGGTGTTTTGTTCATAATAATGGGAAAGATAATCTAGGTAAATTTGACTCTAAATCGGATGAAGGAATATTCTTAGGTTATTCTACAACTAGTAAAGCCTATAGAGTCTTTAATAAAAGAACCTTAGTTATAGAAGAATCTATACATGTTGTTTTTGATGACTCTAGTGACATCTCGTCTAGTAAGAAGATTAATTTTGATGATGATGTTGAAATACTTGAAGAAAAGATAGATGAGATGGGATTTCAAGATAATAATCAAAAGTTGATTGAAGGAGAATCATCAAGCCAAGAGGGTATTGTGGATCATGGGCTAACTAAAGCTTGGAGGTATGCTCATGGGCATCCTAAGGAACTAATTCTAGATGATCCATCTCAACCCGTTAGGACTAGAGCATCCCTTAGGAATTTGAATAACCATCTAGCTTTTGTTTCACACTTTGAGCCCAAACATATAGAAGAAGCCGAAAATGATGTAAATTGGATAAATGCAATGCAAGAAGAACTAAACCAATTTACTAGAAACAAAGTATGGAATCTAGTAGAGACCTTCTGAATATCCAATTATAGGTACTAAATGGATATATAAAAATAAGCTAGATGAAAATGGAATTGTTATAAGGAATAAGGCTAGACTAGTAGCAAAGGGTTATAATCAAGAAGAAGGCATAGATTTTGATGAAACCTTTGCTCCCGTAGCTAGACTTGAGGCTATTAGATTATTATTAGCATATGCATGCTCTAAGGACTTCAAACTATATCAAATGGATGTAAAAAGTGCTTTTTTAAATGGGTATATTAATGAGGAGGTATATGTAGAACAACCTCCTGGTTTTGAAAATCATCAATATCCCAATCATGTATATAAACTAAACAAAGCACTTTATGGTTTAAAACAAGCACCTAGAGCATGGTATGAGAGGCTTAGCAAATTCCTATTAGAACATGAATTCTCTAGGGGAAATGTAGATACAACATTATTTCTGAAAAAGCAAAATAAGGATATGTTATTAGTACAGATTTATGTTGATGATATCATTTTCGGTGCTACTAACAATCGCCTCTGCGAAGAGTTTGCTGATTTGATGCAGAGTGAGTTTGAGATGAGCATGATGGAAGAGCTGAACTACTTCCTCGGGCTTCAAATCAAACAGTCTGAAGGAGGCATCTTCATCAATCAAGCTAAATATATCAAGGAGATACTCAAGAAGTTTGATATGGAGGGAAACAAATCAATCAGCACCCCCATGAGCTCATCATGCAAATTAGACCAAGATGAATCAGGTAAATCTGTAGATCAAAAACTTTATAGAGGTATGATAGGATCTTTACTGTATCTTACTGCAAGTAGACCTGATATTATGTTTAGTGTGTGCATGTGTGCTAGATATCAGGCTAATCCTAAAGAAATACACCTAGCTGCAGTTAAGAGAATTTTTAAATACTTAATAGGAACTAAGAACATAGGGCTATGGTACTCTAAAGAATCTAGCCTAAACTTAATAGGATACACAGATTCAGACTTCGCTGGATGTAAGCTTGATAGAAAAAGTACCAGCGGGTCGTGTCAATTTCTAGGAGAAAACCTTATCTCATGGTTTAGCAAGAAACAAAACTCGGTTGCATTATCCACTGGAGAAGCTGAATATGTTGCAGCCGGGAGTTGTTGTGCTCAAATCTTATGGATTAAACAACAGTTAGAAGATTATGGCATTAAACAAGATAAAATTCTCATTAATTGTGATAATACAAGTGCCATAAATCTAACTAAAAATCCAATTCAACATTCAAGAACTAAACACATTGAGATAAGACATCACTTCATAAGAGATCATGTATTGAATGGTGATGTGACACTCCAATTTGTTTGTACTGATAATCAATTAGCAGATATTTTTACAAAACCCCTAAGTGAAGAGAGGTTTAGTGTGCTTAGGAGGGGATTAGGAGTGATTGATCCATCCTAGTGGTAGTTTCCACTAGATTCATTGATTTTGATGATTACAATGTGGTTAAAATAGAGTTCCTTTTCAATGATCATCAAATCAGATCTTAATTAGGTGATTTTCCCTCATTTGGCACGATTATAGCATGATTTTTAGGTGCGTGCCAAGGTTAGAGACGACTCGAGTAAGTTACAGAGCCGGCTCCTAAGGGGGAGTCGACTCGCGCATTGGCGGGAGTCGACTCGCAAAGATGGCAGCAGAGGGGGAGTCGACTCGCATATTGTCGGGAGTCGACTCGAGGCCTACAGGCACATAAGGAGAGTCGACTCGTGCATATTCTGGAGTCGACTCGAGGTCGAGTCGACTCGCGACTCAGTGGAGTCGACTCGCAGTCGGGATCCGACTTTTTAACCCTAGGTTTGTCGTTTCGAAAACACTTTTCTCTCAAGCCGCCACTGTTCAAAAAGCCCTAGAGCCGGCTCCTAGGTCATCCCCGATCATCTCCAACCCTTTTTCCGTCGATTTTTCACCGGTTCTTAGGGTTTTCGTCCGTTCCTAGGTCGTCTTCGGTCCGTCCCATGCTTCCTCCGTCGACCCTGCTCCGTCCTTTAGGTTCTTCATTCCATTTTAGGTCAAAATGCCACGTAAGACCGTAGTTAGGAAGAGGTCCTGTCCCGAGGCCGGTCCCGAGCGGCGCTCCAAGGCGCGGCACGATCCCGCGAGGCAACCACCTCCGGCTCGTTCCCCGCCTAGGGCGGTTCCCGCGAGGCCATTGGCCGGGAAGGTCGTCTCCACCGGGAGGTATGTCGATTTCGACTTCCTCTTCCGGGAAGGGTTCACCATAGGTGAAAGACTTAGGGTCCAGGGCTTAGAGTTCTTCCTTACATTGGACCTCCCCACATATCCAGGGCTCGTTAGAGAGTTTTACGGTACCGTCCATCGGGGAGATGGGGGTATCGAGGGCACAGTAGCCGGTGTCCCTGTGTTTGTCACGGAGGATCTTATTGGCCACATCCTCCACCTTCCACTAGTAGGGGTGGCTCCCACACATCCCGAGGACAGAGTTGAGGCCCTTACGGCCGTTCTCGGGCATCCACCCCAGTCACCCGTAGACGAGGTATCCGCCAGCTCACTACCGATTGAGATGCGGATCCTCTTGAGTATACTGTCTAGGTCCATCTTCCCTAAGACAGGGAGATTTGATTTTGTAAATGAGAGGGACCTAGCTCTTATGTTCTATATGCTTCATGACACCCCAATCAACTTCCCTAAACTCATATATCGATACATGTGTGAGCCCCTAGATAGACCTAGGCTCACCCTCCCATATGGCATGATATTCACCCTTCTGTTTAGGGAGTACGAGGTTCCCATTCCTGAGGGGGAGCCCTTTCGCGCTTTGCGATGGACTGATCGCACGCGTGCGGGGACCCTACACAGGATGGGGTTTCGGAAGAGAGAGGGGGTATGGGTTAGGAAGTCTACCCTCACCGCTCAGACCACCAGACCTTCACCCAGTCCTGAGCCCGATTCAGACTACCCAGACCTTCCAGACCATCCAGACCTTCCATCCACTCCTCCTGCTCCTACCACCTCCGCCGGACCTTCCTCCTCGGCACCACCCTCTATGGCGGTCCGGATTGATCCTGAACAGCTCCGGGAGCTGCGACAGGAGATAGTCAGAGAGGTGAGGGATGAGCTGCTTCGGGAGCTCCGAGGTGTGATGCCTGCTCCCACTTCTGCACCCGTATCTTCTCAGTTGGTCCCTTCCTTGACAGCCGTGACTGACATGACGGCTCATGTACGGGAAGAGATCTACAATGTCCGGAGTTTGGTCCAGGCCCAGTTCCAGAGCATGAGTGAGGTCACGAGCACCACTCGACAGATGCGAGAGGACATAGGTCGTGACATGCACACCACCACCGAGGGGGCCGAGCGCTTGTCGAATGTACTCATCGACAAGCTGGACGCACTTCAGACGTCAGTGACTGGGCTTCAGACGTCGGTGACTGAGCTCTCCACTACACATAGCAGAGCCACTACGTCTATTATCACGCAGCTCGGACATGTTACAGATGCAGTCACCCTCCTCATGGAGCAGAGCCGATTGAGAGGAGGAGCACCATCCTCGAGAGGAGGAGCCACATCCTCGAGAGGAGGAGCCACCTCATCGAGAGGGGGAGATACATCCTCGAGGGGGGGATCTTCATCCTCGAGGAGACCATAGATGTTCTTTTTGTTTTGTTTTGTATTGTTTTGCTTTACTTATTGTATGCTCAAATGTATTCACATTCATATCAATACAATGAGTAGACATCTTATCTTCATTTCTGTGCCATTTGATGATTGGTTGTGCCATTTGTGCCATTGATTGTGTGTGATTACCTCCTTTTTGATATGATGACAAAAAGGGGGAGAAATATGTATAAAATATGTAAAAGGGGAGAAACATGGATAAAATATGTAAAAGAAATCAATAAAAAGATAAACTTTTAAAAACACACACAAATTTGTTCTAAGTGGATTCGGTACCTCGAGGCTCATTATCTCTCTTTTGGGGCTCCTAATGGAGTAATCTCCAGAATCTATTCAAGGGATATTCGGAGATTAGCTGAATCCTACTCATGAACAAATTGACAGATTTTCCCTCTAAAAACCAAAAAATTCAGTTCAAAAACTTCAAAGCATTAAAAGGAAATTCAGAGAATCAAAACATAGTTGGATGCATATGTTGAGGGGGAGAATCTGAATTTTAATCAAACTAAATCATTAATGACATATAAGCCAAACAATTGATTGCATAATATGAAGGCTTATATAATTCCAAATGAAAGGGGGAGCTTTAACTCCGAAATTTAATGTTTCACTTCTTTCAAGCTTGGATAAATTGAATTACCAGACATTTGAATTCATTTATGGATTTTATTTCATTATTTATGGAGCAATTCATTTTACATATACTCAATGTTTTGTCATCATCAAAAAGGGGGAGATTGTGGAGTGATTGATTAAAACCCCATTTGATTTTGATGAGCTCAAAGCATTTGAGTATATCTTTTAATTACTAATGAATTCAATTGAGTGTTTCAGTGAAAATCCTGTCTAAGTGTCCCAAGACTTGGTTCATAATTGTTGGATAAGTTAAGGAGTCTGTTTGAACCAATGTCTGAGACTCGAGTCGACTTCCGAGTATCACGAGTCGACTCCAAGCGTATCAAGTTCACTGGCACGAGCTCGAGTCGACTCCAGATGAGTACGAGTCGACTCCGACTGAGAACAGACAGAAGAACAGAAAGGATCAACTCAGAACCTGTCAACGAGTCGACTCCTGAAGTGCGCGAGTCGACTCCAATGTTCACCAAGTCGACTCCAGGGAAGTAAGAGTCGACTCCAAGCAGTCACAGGCAGAAAAGTCAGAGAGCAGTTTTCGGGTCTGAGATTCGAGTCGACTCCAGTGGAACGCGAGTCGACTCCGATGTTTGACAGGTCGACTCCAAAGAAAGTAAGAGTCGACTCTCAGCGGTACACAAAGAAAGTCAGAGACCATTTTATGGACTCTGAGATTCGAGTCGACTCCCGCAATACGCGAGTCGACTCCAAGACACCGCGACCCCAAGACAGACAGAAAACCAAGTTACTGCCTCTGAGATTCGAGTCGACTCCCAGACAGCTCGAGTCGACTCCAAGACAGCTTCACGTCAAAAGGCAGAAGACCATCTTTCGGAAACTGAGAGCCGAGTCGACTCCAAGGAAGTTTGAGTCGACTCCAAGACTGGACGAGCCAAAAGACAGAGGATAGGGAGTTCGGGCTCTGAGATTCGAGTCGACTCCCAGGACAGTCGAGTCGACTCGAGTGGACAAAATTCAAAATTGGATCCACGGACTTCAGTGGATGAGCCGACTCCAAAATTGCCAAGTCAGCTCCAGAAGTTGACGAGTCGACTCCAGGTCAAGACGAGTCGACTCCCAGTCGTGAAGGCAACTTTAATTCAAATTTGGAACAGTTGCCGAGTCGACTCCGGAAAAGCTTGAGTCGACTCCCGCTACAGCCGAGTCGACTCCTGATCGCGCGAGTCGACTCCAACCCACCAACGGTCATATTGTCAGGCTGCGCAGAGTGTTCAGAACGGGCAGAAAAAGCACTCTAACGGCTAGTTTCCGTGGGGGTTGGCTTAAATAGCCACAGAGGACTGTAGCAAGAAAAAGAACAACTATTTTCACTCCAACTAATCAAGCATTCAAGCTCTGCAACGTGCTCTTCAACGAAAAAGAGGAAGATCTGCATTTACTGCTTCCAACTACATCTTCCCAGCAATTAAAGCCTCCTTCTCCTGCATTCAAGTCGACTACTCTTTCAAGAGGAGACCAGAAGTTTAAGAAGCCATTCCTCATCTCCAATCTAAAAGCGTTTGAGGCTTCTTAACTTCATTTATTGTTCATATTGTTTTCATCTGCTTTTTGAGAAGCTCATTTTCTGTTTTCTTTCTACAACTTGTATTTACTTGGTTCAATCGGAAATTGAATCAAGGGGATTGAGGTTGGTTGGTGAGCCGAGTTAAAACCAACGTGTGTAAGGGTTCGATTGTGATCCCGGAAAAACAATCGGGGGTGGTTCTAGTCGGTGAGCCTGGAAAAACCGACCGAGTTCGTTGTGAGCTCGTAAAACAACAAGTTTGGTTGTGAGCTTGGAAAACAACCGGCTGTAATCCAAGGAGATTATAGTGAATTCCCAAGTGAGACTTGGAAAGTGGACGTAGGAGCAAGGGTTAGCTCCGAACCACTATAAAACTTGTGTTTGTGATTGATTGTCTCTCCTTCTTCTCATTTCATATTACTCACAGCACATAGTAATTAATTAAATAACTTGCAATAGTTTTTAATTAATCATCCATAACGTTTTAAATTATCTAAATTATTTTAAAACCCAATTCACCCCCCCCTCTTGGGTTGTCTATCTGGGCAACATATCTTAAGCAAATAGAATCTAAGCTAAATTGATTTTGAAAATAAAAAATTGATTTGATCTTGATGAATCTTTCTATTGCCTCACATGCTTGTCCTTGAACCATTTTGGTTCATGAAACTATCTCTTTAGTTCAAGTGATATGTGCTTACTTATATTTAGGCAATCTCTTGAGTAAAGTGGCTTAATATTCAATTATTGTCATATCTTATGTTGAGTCATCTAGTTAAGAAATATGTTGTATGAATGTTTTGTATCTTGAAGAAACTAATGATTTTCCTTCAAGAAAGAAAAGGATTTTGTTAATAATGCAGGATCCTTGAGCAAGAAAATGAGAGATGTCAACTTGAAGGACACCTTCATGTAAGATACAATAAACATTCACATGCAAACAAAAAAGGGGACATTTTTCAGCCAAAAGTTTACACATAAGAAATCTAGTAGGTAAATTTTGACTTGAAGAATGCAGAATGAATCGATAATTTTAAATACCTCTCTCATAAATTAGCTGAGCAAAGTCAATAACTTAAATCTTATTGTGGCATGATTAAAGTATTTAATTATTAATTTTTTGATATCATGTCTATATATGTATTGATTGACTTATGCTTTTAGAAATTGTTTCATGATCTGTCCAAACTAAAATATATCTTTGCCTATGTCATAACCATGAAATACACAAGTTTATGCTTAAAATTTTGACTTAAAATAACTTGTGAGAAGCTATGAATGCTTGAGCATAATTAGATTATTTTTCTTATTCTACTCTTTCATATAAATTACTTGAAATAATAAAAAGAAAGAGAGATAAAGAAAAGAAAATGAACATTATTTAAGAAAAGTATAAGCTAAGTAAAAGCAAATACTCCAATTTTAAGGAAAGGCAAAACAAAGATAATATATTCGGCATATTTGTGAGACTTGTGTGAGCATTCTTTTGGAAAAGATAAAATCAGTGCTAAATTGTATTTAAATAGGGGGAACTTTATATTGAAAAGAATTGATTTTAATCCTTGACATGCTTGCTCTTAATGTTTTAATATATGATGTTATGACTTAATGCATATTATGTTTTGCATGTGACATGATGTTTTGAATTATGTATTTTCAATATTCAAATAACAAAGATCTTTTCTAAATATAATTTGTAATGCTTCATGCCTAGATAATTTGATTGAAATATGTTGTTATCAACAACAAAATCATTTTGTTTTAGTGAATATATTCTGAAAAATAAAAGAAAATAATAATCTAAATTTGCAAATTAGGTAGAATGAATTATTTCTGAGTTATCCTTTATCTTGCCTAACATTGGTACATAATAAATTGCTCCAATTTGTACCAAAATTCAATATTAACTACAAAGATTCTGAATGTTCTCTGATGTGCTTGAAATATGTATTTTCAATCTTAATAACTTAAGATGAGCTACAATGTAGAAGATACATATCTCAAATTATAAATTTTGAAAGCCTCCTTAAAAACTCTTATGAAATTCAGAATATGACCTAGTGAAAAAGTTTAAACTCCATATAAAATGCTTATATCTTTATATTTTTGTAATTTTCATTATATGCTTCAAAGATTGCATCATGCTGGAGAATAATTTACTATGATTCTTAGATAAAAACTACAGCTTAAGAAAAATAGAATTAATTTTGATACCTTGGTTGTTTGCTCCGATACGCATCTGAAACATATCATTTTTTATCTTATAAGTGTACTGAAATTGGTCTAAATGATGTGTTTTTCAATGATCTTGATTGCAAACAAATAGTTCTAAACATATGATGTTATTTTGATATTAAAAAGATTTATGGTGCTTCATATATACATTGCTAAAAAACTATGACTAAGAAATTAATATTTTGAATATACACTCCTGCATAATTAAATGCTTCCATCATTAAAAATAAAAGCAATTTTTAAGAAGAGAGTTAATGATCCTAAAGCTTAAAATATTTCAACTCACTTCAATAATTCTTATAGGAAAGAAAATGTAATTACTTTTGAAAGAAATTTGAGCTTCAAAAGAATTATTTTCTGATTAATATTTCCATACATATTCAAAAAAAATAAGAGAAAATATAATTTATTCTTGAAAGATTAAAAAGAGTGATTGCTATAAATTTTGAAAAATTCTGGATCACTCTACATTCTTGATATTATAGAAGAACAAAAAAAAAAGTTTGAAAGAAAATGCATCTTTTGAGGGGGAGCTTTAAATACTCAATCCCTTTATTGAAAATTATCTTCAAACTCTAAACTCTCAAATGGAATGATTAATTAAGAGGGAGAAAGAAAATTTCAGAGGGAGAGATCATATAGAACTTAATCGTATATCTAAAGATGAGACAAAGAATACTAAATGTAAAGTGGTATTAAACTTTGTGCTTCATTGAATATCTTTTGAAAGTTGGATTTCCATCTATATTCATCGGTAAATCATTTATTTTTGAAAATTAATTGAAAAGGATTCCATCTGTCTTAGTATCGAAAATTTATCTTGGAATCTACTTATGAGTTCTTATTGGGTTGCACTTTAATGTTTCAATCCTGAACCAATTCATTTTAATTGATTTTGATGCTATGATCTTTAAAGGAGTAAAATAAAGTCTTTAAAAGAGCTCTAAAAGAACTTTCAAAGTCTTGAATTTTATGTATCCTACATTGCATAAATTCATGTTTTGGTATCTATGCCCCAATACTTTTATATCATGAAAGAACTTTGAAGTCATTAAGAATTAAGGATTCAACATAATCTTATGTTTTTCGAGTATATAAGTTTTGATCTTTATCTGCTTTTATACTATATTCTGAAAATTAATTAGATTGCTCTCATTTTGCTATATACTTAATATATTTTTAAAAAAAAAATATTGGATTTTCATTCGTGCCTTCTTTGAATATTATTCTTGATACTCCTTGAAATAACTTGAAAAAGATTCCATCTACACTTGATTTGAAAACTATCTTTGGAATCTATAATTAGAGATCTCTTCTGGCTCACATCTTAAATGTCTCATTTTTAAAGCCAAACTTTTCATCCTTGATTTTGATGTGATCCAATCATAATTTTAAAACTATCTCAATTGGCTCTGATCTATACTCATTATCTTGCCCTAATAGTATTGCTTTGAGTCACATAATTCATATTCTTGCAATAATTTGGCATGCAATGAATGAAATATTGTCTTGTGCTTAATATTTCATTATTTTGCAATCTTTGATGTTGTCAAAAAAAAAAAAAAAAATCTAAGTATATGCTCATAATGAAACATGTTCATTATGACTAGTGTCTTCTAGATTTTGTATTTGTTTTGACCAGTATCTACTCTTTGTTATTGTCTGCATTTCTTCTCTAGAATATTATACTTTTGGCAAAGATGATGAAATACATTTTTTCTTTACTCATGATCTTTGTGTCATTACAATACTATCCATTGCTATTCATTCTTTTTGATGATGACAAAAAGGGGGAGAAAGTATAAGAGAGAAACTAGAAGCAAATTCTATAAGAAAGATAATTCTATAAACAGAAACAGTATAGGGGAGAAAATATAAAAGGTATATATTATATATTTATGGGGGAGACATGTATTATACACTTAAGGGGGAGACATTTGACAAAGAAAAAAATCTGAATCTGGCACATAATCATAGAGATTTTTCTTGCCTCGATACATGACTTGAAACTCTTGTTTTGACACAAACTTTTGAAAATTTTGTCTTAATGAAATACAAGAGTAAGGGGGAGCAAAGCTAAAACTCATTTGGCATCCATTTGGATAGGATAGGGGGAGTTCTTGGTTCATTTATATAAACTCTAAATAAAACTACTTTGAACCTCTTGAACCAAAAGTACTTTATGAATGTTAAATCTAACTTTTTATATGAATGTCAATTTGCTTACACTCAATGTTTTGTAATCATCAAAAAGGGGGAGATTGAGGATTATCTTACTATATGGTCAAAACCACTCTCAAGAATTGATAAACGAGATAAAATTTGTAATAGAGAATGGTAGAAAGCTTAAGAATCCATTTTGGCAAAGTTTCACGTTAAAAATACCTAAAAGGGCAATTTGGTAATTTCTAATGTTAAGGGTATGAAACTTTATTGTGCCATGCATCATAATTTGCTTGG
Source organism: Phoenix dactylifera (assembly GCF_051530095.1). NCBI lineage: Eukaryota > Viridiplantae > Streptophyta > Magnoliopsida > Arecales > Arecaceae > Phoenix > Phoenix dactylifera. The sequence continues at coordinate 29,345,972 of NC_143193.1, read as the reverse complement.
AATATCATATTGTTGTTTCAATGTGCATAACTAACCTTCAAAGTGCAGAAAAACATGGTTAGAATCGACCCCAATTAGTTTGGAGTCGACCCCGATACGTTTGGCATGCCTTTGGAACACTTGGCACAAAGTAGGAGTCGACCCTAGAAGAGGTGGAGTTAGGGGTGGCAATCGGGTCGGGTCAGACATAAACAGGTCGGGTCAGATACAGATCGGGTCAGAAAATCATAAACCAGAACCTGACCTGTTTATTAAACAGGTCAGAAATTACAACCTGAACCTGACCTGTTTATTAAACAGGTAACCCGACCCGACCCGTTTAACCTGTTTAATAAACAGGTAACTTGTTTGCCCAACCCAACCCGACCTGTTTAACCTGTTTAGCCCAACCCATCCTAACCCGACCTGTTTAACCTGTTTGCCCAACCCGACCCGACCTGTTTAACCTGTTTGCAGTAATTAAGAAAATTAGTTGAAAAAAAGATTGCTTGCCCCTTTTTGTTTCCTTTAGGCTTTAATTTTTGTTTCCTTTAGGATTTAATCTGTTTCCTTTAGCAAAGTATATCACATCTAAACAATATGCATGGTTACCAACATAGATATAGGACTGCCTGCATCTTAAACTTTCTTCTGAACTTTCATGTTCTTTTTGTTCACTTTTTCTTGGCATACCAAAAGCACTAGAATAAATTAGCTCTAGCATGCAACAGAATGTTAAACATGTGCAGACATTAGACATTGCAAATGTTTGGAAGTGATAATCTGCAGAGTTGAGCTAATAACTGCAGCTTAAATAAAAGGAGAACATCATTGCAGCAAAGTGCAAAAGAGTACACATATGACACAAGGTTTGAAACCTTTTACATATATCTGTAATTCTGTATAGGAATTTTCATAAGTCAAACCATGTAGCAACATCATAGTCTGAGAGATAATAATAAGAATGGCCACGAAGCAGTAGTGCCTCCAAATTATCTTCATCTTGTTTAAGTATGTATCCAGTCGCTGAAATAGTGAAATAGCACTTGAGTAGTCTTTCAATGTTAACAACAATTTCACCTTGAAAATTTTTGCCTGCAAAGGACACGCTTCACTGAAGTAAGGTTGCAGCTTATTGGTACAATCTCTATCTAATTTAACAAGCAAAGACAAACATCAGTAATCCATAAATGGTACCCGTAAGCATCCTGGAGAAAAGACAAGGACAATTTTGTCAATATAATCCAAAGCTTTTGAAAATCATGAAAGGCATCTGAGATACATGAGAGGTTAGTGAAGCAACAAATGTAAATCATAAGATTTAGAGGCACAGAAAGTGCTGAAACAACAATATGCAGTAGAGACCCATGGAACACAGTTTAGTTTGTTTTATGAGCAGAAGCAACTCACATAATATGATAGAAGAAAGAAATGTAGTGGACCAGTAATATACAGAACCTACCCCAGTGACACTAGCACATAGCATGTAATCCACACCAGAATCTTAGAAACAAAGTGACCAAACATAACAAGTTAAACTGATTTGACCGAGGGACACAAATGGCATAACAAACAAACAGCATAACAAGCCTAAATTACAACAGTATAACCACAATGAATCAAGAAAACAACAAAGATAAAAATAAAAACAACAAGACACAACAATAACTAAGGCGACACTTATCCATAAAATTGAGATGGTCTCTGTTAATGCAATAAGGAGCAATCCTTCAACAACATCTATGCATGGAAGAGGTCCAAAAGACAGAGAAAAAGGAAAGATTTCACAGAGGGAATTACTACTATAATATTATCTGCAAGACACAAAGAATAAACCAGAGGCCAAACTTAAGAACTTTCTCAGGGGAAGCCAAATTTAACAACAACCAACAACCAACCTCCACAAATACAAGTTTCAAAGACCACGCATGTTGAAGAAAAATCGACCAGCAACCACAAGGCGGTATGGAATTTCATTGATCTCTGCTCTCAAGGAATAAACAAAGCAGTACTTCAAATCAAACAACAGATAATGTTCTCACATAGTTGATAGGTCAGCTAAAGGATTTAGTGCTATCCTTGGGGTAGCAGTATGCTCAAGAAAATACCGTATGACACTTAAATAATATCAAATGGAAATTAAAACCCTGTCTTGTGCTCATGCTACCAAATCTCAGAAAATTCCAAACAGCGCCAGGCAAAAAGCACACCTTTTACCAAATTAGTATTACAGTGCAGATTCACAAACATGAGGTAGATGATAATCTTATTTAAGATCCAAGTAAATGGAATTGCTTTCGGCAATGAGAGAGATCCAGCTAATTCCAGGAGCTTCCACCTGAAAGCCAGCAAATATATTTATTAATTTAATAAAAAGAAGTCGATGAATAGGATCAGCATTTTTTTAAAAAAAACAGTATCTTGGTCATTTTATCAAGTTGTCAAAAAAAAAAAAAAAAGCAAATAGTCAATCTTCTTAAATCCTTCCTGAATGCTACTACGTTGGAGGTTGAAATCAAATGTATGGATTTTAAACCCGGGTAAGAAAATAAGTAACATTGCAATATTGCATATAAAAAGAGAGAAAGAAAATCGAAGATTTAACTCCGGAAAATGGATGGATGAAATCACCTCTCCTATCCAAGAAACGGTTCTCAACTCTATTTTCTGGGCCGATCCACCGTCCGATCTAACGATCCTAGGGTTCCAAGCTCTCACTCCACCGAAGAAAGAAGCCGGAATCGGAGAACACCGAGGACCAGAAGAGCAACAACTTCACAAAGAAGGAAAAAAAGTAACGAAGCTCTCACTTCATCGGAAGAACTGCTGATCCAAAAGAAAATCTTCAGAACCTTGTGAATAAAAATCTAAATCAAGTGAGAAATCCTTGCAAAACTTGCTTAACCTAGATCGATTGAAACCAAAAACAAAAGAAAAGGAAAATAAAAAATTGGGGCAGTAGCGAAATTATGAGAACATTTAAATACTAACCACGGCGATCTTCCCCTCCTCCTAACCGCGGTGATCTTCGTCTTCCCCTCTTCTCAGACTCGGGGCGATCTTCTTCCCCTCCTCCTAACCGCGGCGATTTTCCCCTCCTCTCGGACTCGCGTGCTCGGTGCTTCCAACTCCAAGCCCTCGCACAACACGGCCGCATGGCTGCACAGTGCACGGGGAATAGAAAAGGGTTAGGGACCTAGGGTTTGTGAGAACTCCTAGTGATTATAAACCACCTGATCTTAGATGAACCGCAGCAGCCCAATTACAATCTAAACGGATTAAACGGGTCAAGACATTTAAAACCCGTATCCGACCCAATTAATAAACAGGTTAAATGGGTCAACCTGTTTACGACCCGAACCTGTTTAGGCCAAATCCGAACCTGTTTATGGCGGGTCGAACACGGGTCGGGTTGGCGGGTCGGGTCATATTTTGCCACCCCTAGGTGGAGTCGATCCCGGCACATCAAGAAACATTCTGGCACATTCTAGCACTTATGGCATGGATGAACAGTACTTGGGTAGACCCAAGTGAAAGTTGAGTCGACCCCATCCTCAAGCCTCAAGAAAACAAGTCTCTAGAATCCCTGAGAGGGTCGACCCTAACTGAACTTGAGTAGACCCCACCTTGAGTCGACCCAACCTTGAGTCGACCCAACCTTGAGTCGACCCAAAAAGAGTTGAGTCGACCCAAGTGAAGGAAGGCTGAAATACAAGGTTCTGTATTTTCTGAGAGGGCCGACCCAAGAAAAGCTTGAGCTGACCCAAGTCTGATGAACAGTGGTTTGGGTCGACCCAAGAAAAGTTTGGATCGACCCAAGCACGGGCAGAAGCATAACGGCTAGTTGTGCAGAAGTGCTTTTTGGACTCCCAACGGCTATAAACGGCTAGTTTCTTCAATCCAATGGTTAGGAAGGACTATTTGGAGGTTGGAGAAGTATTTAAGAGGGAGTATTCATCAGAGGAAGCAAGCTTTGGAAAATACATCAAGTGCATTCAAGAGAAAACCCTAGCAAGGCAAGCTTCATTCAATTGCTTCATTCAAAGAGCCAAAAGAAAGTGGTTGAGCAAATTCCAAGAGACATTAAGAGCTCCACCAACCCTTAAAGAGTGAAGCAATCTTGACAAAGAAGAGAAGAGCCTTATTAAAGGGATAACTATATTCTAAACTCTTCTTTGTAGCTCATAATTGTTTTATTTGCTCTTTTAGGAGCTTTCATTCTTTACTTATTACTCTTGTTGTAAGGTTTGTTGGTAAGCCCGTAAAACCAACATTGTTAGGTTGTTGGTAAGCCCGTAAAACTAACGTAGGTTGTTGGTAAGCCCGTAAAACCAACATAGGTTGTTGGTAAGCCCATAAAACCAACGTAGGTTGTTGGTAAGCCCGTAAAACCAACGTAGGTTGTTGGTGATCCCGAAAAACCAAAGTGTAAAGATTTTTGGATTATGAGCCCGGAAAACAATCCAACTGTAATCCGCGGGATTATAGTGAATTTCCTAGGGGTCGCTTGGGGAGTGAATGTAGGTGCTTAGGAGAGCACCGAACCACTATATTTCTTGTGTGTTTGCATTGTGTATTATCTTACTTTACTACAATTACTTACTCATCAATTAACTCGATTAAGGAATCAAAAAGTTAGAAAAATCAATTCACCCCCCCCTCTTGGCTTGTCACCTTGGGCAACATAGGACTATAACCGAGTCTTGAATTAATGTCAAGTGTGCAATCCTTGTGCTCATAGATGCATGACAAGTGTCCACTTAATCAATTGATTAATTTCTAATCACATTAGGACTTCTAATCTCATTAGAAGAATTAATTGATTTGGGAGCATGCATCCTACGACGCCATGTAGACTTTAAAGTCCGCATAGTGTGAACACAACTTAGGTCATATTCATCCTACGACGACATGTGGTCTTTAAAATCCGCACAAATCCTAGTTTAATCAAATTGACCCAATCATAAACCAAAATCAATTTGGGTTCGACCCAATTTGATTTAGCTCATTAAATCAACCTAATTGCAATCTAGTTGTAATCAATTCCACTTAATTCTTCTTCCATTAACTTACTAACACTTAGTGGGTTAATTCAATCACCAAACATATTGATGATTTATTTCTATTGTGATTTCAAATCATAATTATGATAATCTGACTAATTAAATCATCTATATGTGTGACCCCGTAGGTTCTATTCTGACTAGTAGTGAGACATATTGAGATCGCTATCTCAATATCACTGAAATACTTTCAGTGGACTGAAACGATTTCAGTTCTACTCTCAGGGTTCACTGATCACCAAGTGAATGCCTTCGAGTAGCAGTATGTGGTGGCAACCTAGCAGAATGAAATGTCTGAATCTCTAGGTGCAGTTAGCGTATGATACAGTCCTTCTATCATTGAGTCTGACATGACGGAGGTTATAGATATCTCGTCGAACCTCATCATCCGTCATATGTCAAATTTATACAACTATCAGTTCGAAATATGGAAAACTCTTTTTTCAAAATACCTAGCCAGAAATTTATCGAACTCAATCTCATAAATCACATAGGATCACTCCTAATCTATCAAGGTCGATCAATCCCATCTAGATGCAACCCTATTCCAAAATGAACCTACTGTAGCCAATCCGCACTATAAGGATCCGAATGGTTAGGGCCCAAGTTCACATGCTCGTCAACTTACAGCAACCTCACAGTGAATAGCTGAGGCATCGCAGGTCAAAAGACTAGTCATACAACTGCAGCATAAGTAGTCACTGACAAGTGGATAGACATTCATGTGACTACTATCTTTGGTCACGCTCAGTACCTTGTTCTTTAATAAGTACTTGCATAATCACTCCAGTGTCTCTATACCGTGGACTCGAGACTCGTCCATCTGACTAAATGATCTATACACTAATCTCAGCGGATCGATCATCGTCCCTCGTGATGGATCCATCAATCAGGAGCATTTAGAAATTAATCCCTAATGACATATGCCTCAAATTTTCAACTTCTTGAGAAATGTGTCATCATCTATTAATTTTTTGGACGATTCATGGACACATACAAACATGAATGAAAAACAAATTGCCCAATCTTATTTATTAATAAGTGTCAAATTACACATTTATGCCCCAGATTACAAATATGAGTCAGCCACGTTGGCTTCTAGGGCATACTTCTAACACATTGATCCTTGAAGAGCAAGGGCGGGATTACGGCCTCACGACACATGCCCATCTGGAGGGAGTGCCGATCGGGTGTGAACTCGCAGAGGTGGCATAAGAGGGCCCCCCACTTGTTGCAGGCCTTGGACTGCTGTGGCTATCGTTCGGATTTGTTGCACCAACGCATCGAATTGTTCAGGTTGAATCTACAGAACTTGAACAGCCGGAGGCATCGATGGTGGATTCTGGATCGAGCGGCCAGGGCTTAGTGCGCGATGTCTAGAGGCATTAGAAGCCCCTCTGCTCCTTAGTCTCATTATCACGACTCGGGCCCTTCCTCTAGCGCCAACTGTTATTGCTGGAAATCAGACCCAAGGGTGATCGCGAACCAGGAGGAGGAGCTTCTGGCGTAGGCGGTGGCGAATGGCTATCTTCGGCAGACTTGTAAGAAGCCCAGGCCGGGGGATCTGGCGAAGGCCCTCCTATGCTTAAGTCAGAGAGGATTTGAAGATATTTTAATGGATAAATCTTTTTGTTGAGGGGAAAAGTCCCTCTCTCCCTAGAGTTTCCTCCTCTTTATGGAAAGGGGTGTGGCGATTATTCACAATCGGATGTGATTGCGCAAATCTTGGGTTAAATAAATTACCTTAGATGGCACGAAATTTCAGGCTAGCTGGCAACCAGTTGAGATTGCGAGGATTCAAATTTGACAGCTGTTGTGGCGGAGATTGTGGGATTTGATCCCGAATATGGAGGATTTGGTGATCCCTTCTTTATGCAGACGCTCTGATTTGGAGACCGACTTGACTTTCGGTGGAGTTGGGGTCGGTCTCAGCTCCTGACTAGGGCTTCCTTGGCCTCGAGGTTAGTCAAGCTTTACTGAGCCGAGACGGAGATCATGCCCGCCGGACCATGCCCGCCGAGACCATGCTTATCGAGATCACGTTCGCCGAGACCGTACTTATCGAGATCACGTTCGCCGGGGCTAGGTTTACTGTCGGATTTGGGTGTTTTAACCCTATGTGTTGGGTGATCCACTCCCCCCCATCAAGTACAATCCTTATAAATATAAATAAGAGTTAATAGTAAATAATTAATAAAATATTAATTCTATTAAATCGATATATACTGCTAATGTCGCAAATTATATCGAAGAATTTAAATATAGAATGGTTGTTATGATAGACCTTTGTAGTCTTAGCCTCTCTATTGAAGTCTTAACATTTTCATGTGTTTTGGATCTAGAGTGAAAAAAAAATAAAATAAATATATTATCAATTATTTTTAATATTCATAATAAATTGTCAATCTTACCAAAAATGTCATGTATTTTGCTTTATTGATGTTTGGATATATCAGAATCTTGCTGCAATCTATGGTAGATAAGCCAGCATCTATTTAATTATAAATATTTTTTTATAATTAAGTTTAAACGTTGTGAGAAATGGACTATAAAATACACATTCACGTCCTGAGTTACGTCCCGCGAAAGGAGGAAAAATATTATTTAAAAGTCCAACCCAAACTCCCTGCACCAGCAGTTCCTTAATAGACAAAAGGCTTCCTCAAATAGCCCCATAATCAGACATATATAGTCAGGATGCCAGCCCATGAGTATATTCTTCTTAGAGGCATTTTCTAAAACAGTTGAAGAGCAACTTCGACCCTACTGCAGTGGCCCTACGTAAGGAGCAACCTAGTATCAGGGAACTCACGGCAGCCACAGAAGTCCCGCTTCAGGGCATGGGCGTGGAAATTGGGTTTTATTTGTATGGAAATCCTAATTAATTCTCATTAAGTATTTTTATGGAAAATACTTAATAAGAATTCTAGTCATATATTTTTTTATTCTTATTTTTCTATAATATTTTTTTAATTTTTTCTGAATTTTGGAAATGTTCTAACCTTTTCCCTCCTTTCTATTTAATATAGATACGATAAGTTTTAGTTGGCCCTGTGACTTTAAGAAAAATGTGTTGGTATATTTTAGACCTAACAGGTTGTTTTTGGAGGGCTGAAAGCATTTCCTGAAGCCCTGTTTGAGAGTGATTAAATATCAATAGGGGAACCTCCTAATAAGAAAGTTGCTTCTTGGAAAATTTCGCTGCCAAGCCTTTTCTTACTTTTTGGGCAAGAATCCATCTTAGTTTAAGAATTCACCCAATTAGAACATCCATTCAGAATCTGAAACCATTACCAACGAAAAAGAAGGTGTTAGAAAGGGGCTTAATAACCCCTGTTCACCTTCCTATCCTCCTTTTTCTGTTTCTGAAGTTAAGTGCAACCGAATTTCGGATTGCACGAACATCCCTCCCCCCCCCCCCCCCCCCCCCCCCCGAGAGGGGCAGGGGGTAACATTTCTTAAATGGAAGGAGAGGGGGTTCGTGGGAGGGAAAACCATCCCCCAACCATAAATCCCTCAAGTTCCTGAACCTCAGAGGGCCGCTAAGGACATCGGTACCGAGACAAAGGTTTGGATTCCATATCCTAAGAAAGGAGACGGGGTTCGGAGGAGGGAAACCATCAATAAGCACTTCTGGCTGATATACGAGTATTTGCTAAAAAACCTAAAATAGCCTTTTAATCCTCCCAAAAATTGAAAAATTTCTACTTCACAAAAACTCCAATTTAGAGCTTCTCCCCAAAAATACTTTCTAAAACCCATCAGGAAGCTATTTGCATGATCAAAAAAACCCTTGACCAAAAATAGTTATAGCATTTATTCTAATATTTAGATTAAAAGAAAATATATAAATTATAGATCAACGATACTTTACACTATATTATATTAATATGAAAATAATGTTATAATATGATACCATTATAATATTATACTAAAATAATAATATTATAATCATGTATTATAACAATATTATACTATGTAATAATATATTGATGTATAATAATAATAATTATAATACTTTATGTCAGAATATTGCAATATAATTATTAACAATAGATAATGTTGCTGGGGGTTCAAACCGAGAACGATTGGCACAGCGGTGTGAACGGGGTTCCCTTGGAATTGCTTCGGTTGCGCTCCACCTTCCGCCGGAAAACCTGCAAGCAAGCCTCGCACCACCACCGGGGTAGTGGGGGCCCTCCGACGATCAAGTTAGGGAAGATCGAAGGAGAAGGAGAGGTAGCAGGTAAGATGATACTCTGGAAAATCTTGCTTACCCTCCCCCTTCTCCCCCAGCCGCATATATACCAGGCTGGGGGGTTCTTTTGGGGATTGGTCATCGTGTGGCGCGATGGGGTTGCCACTGACATGGCCGTTACAGGGCGTCGTGGGGCAGCGCTGGGTACGGCTATGGCAGGGCGTAGTGGAGTTCCGCTTTGTACGGCTGTTACAGGGGATCGTGAAACAGCGTCAGATACGGCCGTTGCAGGGAGTAGTGGAGCAGGGGGCCGCGGCGTGCCTCAGAGGAACAGTCTGTTGTTGTCAGAGATTGCCGACTCGGGGTCGGATTGCTGGATCAAGGGGCAGCCGACTCGGGGTCGGGCTGCGGAGCCGAAGATATCCGACCCGAGGTCGGATTGCTGGATCAAGGGGCGGCCGACTCGGGGTCGGGCTGCGGAGCCGAAGATATCCGACCCGAGGTCGGATTGCTGGATCAAGGGGCAGCCGTAGTCTTTCCGGGCGCGCGTGCTGGTCACGTGGGGCATGGTGGCTAAGTTCCCCCGTAACAGTAGCCCCCCACTTCCGAGCCTGGAACCAGGAGGGGAACGGGTGAAAGGAGTGATGCTTCGAGATTGCCGCCATCCCTCGGAAAGGCGCGCGCGCTTCGAGCTCCCCACCTTCTTTACGGCGTATGGCGGTTGTCGCTGATCTGGCGGTCTGCAGATTTCGGCGGACATCCTTCCTTAATGGCGTCGATTCGCCTTTGGGGCGCGAACGAACCTTCGGCAGCCAGGCGTCCTCTGGCGCCACCGAGGCGTCACCCGCCTTTCCGCCTATTTAACCGGGGGCCCTCCCCCGTCCGCCTTTCTCTTCACAGGCATCCTCGAGTTTCTCCCTTGTGCTGCTGCCGTTGCCGTCGGACTATTCGTTCGCTCCTCCTTTGGCGCTCTCGGAGCCGTTCTTCCTTCCCTTCCGGTGAGTTGCCCCACTCTGCAATTTAGGGCCCTCCGTACTTTCTCCTTTCGTATTAGTGTACCCCAGTCGTTCCGGTCCCTTCTCCCCTCTTGACCCCGTCCTGACCGTAGATTCACTGGCCGTTAGGGATGGACGAAGTAAGAGCAGACCGCATTCAGTCGGAGCTGGTCCCCGAAGACCTAGATAGGTTCGTGGCCCGGTACCACCTTTCCGAAACCTGCAACGTTACGCTCCCGGGGCCTGAGGAGAGGATGTCCCATCCTCCTCCAGGGAAGGTCGCCATCAATGAGGACATCCTTCGGGCTGGGTTCCGCCTTCCCCTCTCGGACTTAGTCATGCAGGTGCTTCGAGGTTTAAGAGTGGCGCCGACGCAACTGGTGCCGAACTCATGGCGTACCCTGACGGCCTTCCAGGCTCTCTGCCGCATGCACGAGGTTCCCGCCACCCTGAACGTCTTTTGGGAATGCTATGGCCTGAACGGCCACCCCCGGGACAGAGGGTGGTGGTGCTTTGCGGCGCGGCGAGGGTGCGGCCTCGTCAAGGAGGCTCCTTCCTCCATTCATGGCTGGAAGGAGCGCTTCTTTTTCATCGACGTAGATCCCTCTTGGGGAATCGGGACAACCTGGGAGACGCCGATGAAGTCCCCGATCGGCCTATCGAGGTTGTCGAGGGAGGAGTCCGATGGCGTCGCCGTCTTGAGGAGGTTGGTTGCCGAGGGCCGGCTCCCCCCGGTGGCTAGCCTCATTTCCGAGGATGCCTTGGTGAACGTCGGTCTGAGCTCGGTCCCCGCCGACCGTGAGCCCGCCACCACTTCTTCTTTTTTAGCTCTTTTCTCCTCTTTCCTTTCTTCTTTCCATCGGTTTTTTAGTTTCTAACCATCTCGTCCTTTTTGCAGAAATCGACGACGTCATGCAGTCGGACAAGGCAATGGCTGTTAGTAGGGCGTCCCTACTGGAAGCGGTCCGGAGGAAGAAACGGACTCCTCCGAGCGGGGTCCCACCGGCGAAGAAGCCCCGCCAGCAGGCGGCTCCGACGCCGACAGACGGGTCCGGGCCCACCGATCAGGGGGACGCCGCGGGCTCGGACCGACAGTTGACGCCGTATCAGCCCTCCGGTGATGAGACTATCGTTTTTCCGGAGGTGTCATCCGAGCGCGCCCGGGGCGGCCGGGTCGGACGCAGTCGGTCCCCAGCCCGATCTTCGACTCGGTCGGCTTCGGATGATACGAGAAGGGGGGGCGCGCCGAGGCCCCGGCCGAGCGGGACCCTGTCGATCTCTGGCGCGGCCCCTGCCCCGCGCACGGTTGGCATGACTCTCTCCCAAGCGATGGGTAAGGGTAAGGCTGCAGAACCACCGTCCGGCTCCGGGGCGAAGTCGGGGTCGGCCTTCACTTTCGCCGGCGCCCGAAACCTCGTCGAGACGGTGCTGCTGGAGAGGGACCGTAGGCAGGTCCGGCAGATGAGCATCCCTGAAGTCGGAGCTGCCAGCTGCGTCTGTCTCATGTCGGTGAGTGTTCTTTTGGTCGCTTTCGTCGTTTATAGGCTCTGTTGATCCCCGTCTGACGCTCTCATTTTTTCTATCTCTTAGCTCGCCCAGTACATGATCCGCCTGGAGGAGAGCCACGAGGAACAGGCGAGGCTTCTGGCGAGGACCGAGAGCCGACTGAAAGCTGTAGAGGAGGGAGGCCAGGCTGCGGTGGGGAGGACGACCAGGGACCTCGAAACGAGGCTCCAGGTGGCCGAAGAGCGGGCACTCGGCTTCGCCGTCCTCGAGAGGCAACTGTTGGATGCTCAGGGGCAACTCAAGGTTGCCTCGGGTCTCGAAAGCGAGATCAGGAAGGCGGAGGAGCGGGCCGAAAAGCAGTCCCGGAAGGCTGCCGACTTCCGAGAGAGGTGGGAGAAGGCCCAGCAGTCGGCCGACAACGCCCGCAACCGAACCCGATCTCTTGAAGCCAAGCTGGCCGAATTGGAGTCGGCCTTGGAGGGGACTCGTGCGAGCAATCAGGAGCTTCATTCGCGCCTGGAGGAGGCTGAGGCTGCTCGCGTCGCTGCCGAGGCGAGGCACATGGAGGCTCGGGCCGATCTGCTGAGGGTCTCCTCCGAGGCGGACGACCGGATTGTGGCGAAGGTCATGGAAGCGAAAGCTCAGATTACGGAGCGAGCGGAGGCTGCGCTGGCCGAGAAGAGCGCGGAGATCGGACGTCAGGCGGTACAGGCCTATCGTCAGTCCGCCGAGTTCATCCGCGACATGTCGGACGCGGGGTCCGACTCCTTTGCCTTAGGCTTCGATGAAGGCCTGGCAAGGGTGTCCGCTAAATACCCCGGAATTGACTTGAGTGGGGTCTCCCTCCTCGACTCCCCTCCGATGCCATTGCCTGCCGATTCTCCAACCGTCTCCCCACCCTTCGTGGACGTGCTCGCCGTTCCCGACTCAGGGGTTCCTCCAAATTGACCCTCTGTACTTTTCTTTGTTCTTTTCTTTGTATGTTGGCGTTTTGCCATGTTGTATGGGTCTCGGCCCTGATGCAACGAAAGTTAATGCAAACAGAGTGTTTCCTCATTTCACTTTCGTCCCTCCTCTTCTTAACTCTTGGTAGCGTCTCGCCGACTCCTGACTCTTGAAGTTCGGGTTAGGCCTCAGAAAATTCTTCCGGCGCTAGGCCAGGCATCCGAGGGTTAGGCCTCAGGAAATTCTTCCGGCGCTAGGCCAGGCATCCGAGGATTAGGCCTCAGGAAATTCTTCCGGCGCTAGGCCAGGCATCCGAGGGTTAGGCCTCAGGAAATTCTTCCGACGCTAGGCCAGGCATCCGAGGGTTAGGCCTCAGGAAATTCTTCCGGCGCTAGGCCAGGCATCCGAGGGTTAGGCCTCAGGAAATTCTTCCGGCGCTAGGCCAGGCATCCGAGGGTTAGGCCTCAGGAAATTCTTCCGGCGCTAGGCCAGGCATCCGAGGTTGGGCCTCAGGAAATTCTTCCGCTGGTCGGCCAAGGCTGGCGCAAGCCGAGGCGACCGGTCGGGGTTTCAGGCTAGTCTGCTCCCGGGATGATCATCGGGTTAGCCTGGCATCCGAGGGCCGAGCCTCGGGGAATTCCGCTTGTTGGTCGGCCAAGGCTGGCGCAAGCCGAGGCGACCGGTCGGGGCTTCAGGCTAGTCTGCTCCCGGGATGATCATCGGGTTAGCCTGGCATTCGAGGGCCGAGCCTCGGGGAATTCCGCTCGTTGGTCGGCCAAGGCTGGCGCAAGCCGAGGCGACCGGTCGGGGCTTCAGGCTAGTCTGCTCCCGGGATGATCATCGGGTTAGCCTGGCATCCGAGGGCCGAGCCTCGGGGAATTCCGCTCGTTGGTCGGCCAAGGCTGGCGCAAGCCGAGGCGACCGGTCGGGGCTTCAGGCTAGTCTGCTCCCGGGATGATCATCGGGTTAGCCTGGCATCCGAGGGCCGAGCCTCGGGGAATTCCGCTCGTTGGTCAGCCAAGGCTGGCGCAAGCCGAGGCGACCGGTCGGGGCTTCAGGCTAGTCTGCTCCCGGGATGATCATCGGGTTAGCCTGGCATCTGAGGGCCAAGCCTCGGAGAATTCCGCTCGTTGGTCGGCCAAGGCTGGCGCAAGCCGAGGTGACCGGTCGGGGCTTCAGGCTAGTCTGCTCCCGGGATGATCATCGGGTTAGCCTGGCATCCGAGGGCCGAGCCTCGGAGAATTCCGCTCGTTGGTCGGCCAAGGCTGGCGCAAGCCGAGGCGACCGGTCGGGGCTTCAGGCTAGTCTGCTCCCGGGATGATCATCGGGTTAGCCTGGCATCCGAGGGCCGAGCCTCGAAGAATTCCGCTCGTTGGTCGGCCAAGGCTGGCGCAAGCCGAGGCGACCGGTCGGGGCTTCAGGCTAGTCTGCTCCCGGGATGATCATCGGGTTAGCCTGGCATCCGAGGGCCGAGCCTCGGAGAATTCCGCTCGTTGGTCGGCCAAGGCTGGCGCAAGCCGAGGCGACCGGTCAGGGCTTCAGGCTAGTCTACTCCCGGGATGATCATCGGGTTAGCCTGGCATCCGAGGGCCGAGCCTCGGAGAATTCCGCTCGTTGGTCGGCCAAGGCTGGCGCAAGCCGAGGCGACCGGTCGGGGCTTCAGGCTAGTCTGCTCCCGGGATGATCATCGGGTTAGCCTGGCATCCGAGGGCCGAGCCTCGGGGAATTTCGCTCGTTGGCCACGCGCCTGTCACTTGCCGCTCGACGGGGTTTCTCCGTGGCCAGCTGCGATCGTGTTTGTCCCCCTCTCGAAGCGTCGCCTGGGGAACACTAGAAGGCCATTAAATGCTAATTGAGGCGTTACCTGGGAAATCGGACCGGCCAGTTGCTGCTTGCGAGGAGTGCCAGTTAAGCGGCCGCGATACGCACGTTCTTCGAGGCGGATGCGGCCTAGGCTCGTGCGGAGATACGTGGGCCGCGGGATACACGCCGTCCGGAGTGTCCTGCACGAAGAATGCAATTAAGGAGAATGATGCCTAGGAGATCGTGGGGGGATAAACCTCGAGAGCCGGAACGGCTCCGGATTTGATGTGCCCGCATTTATTGGAGCCACCCGCATCGGAACGACCGGGGGGCCACAGTTTGGCTATAAATATAAGCGCAGGTGCGGTGGAGCCTGCCAGGCCGGAGCTGTTCAGGTTGCCATGGATCGTGGACCTCCTCTCCGGCGCGTGGCTGGGAAATCCCAGCCGGAGGAACGGGAGGCGCGCCCCTCGCGACTTCCACCAACTAGCCGTTTCATCTGGGATCAACGGGAGGATTCTCCCCGGTGGAACTCCGCTCTAGGCGTTTCATCCGGAATCACGCCTCCTTGCGCTCTTCTCCCTTATATTCCTTTCCTCCCCTTCTTCTGGGGAGGACCGGAATATCCCTTGGAGGTGGCGTTCCTCTAGAAGCAGTGTGAACCTCTTCTTCGTCCGTGCCGGCTCTTCGTCTTTTGCGTGAGGCGTCGATGGCGCCTCCGGGGGCAAGCACCCACGGCCAGTGGGATTGGAGCTGCTTCGGGCGGAGGGTTCGGGATCCCAGATCTTCAGCTCCACGGAGTCCCCACCTCTTCCTTAGTTTCTTTACTCCCCAATCCCCCTCTGGGAATTCTTTGTAATCACACGAACACGCCGTTGTAACCAGGAATTATTGAAATGAAAAGAACTATATATTTTTTGAGCTGTCTTTCTGGCTTTGTCTTTCTACTGGTAATATACCCGCAGGTTAGCGGAATTCCAGCTCCTTGGAATTTCTCGACCATCTAGTGCCTCCAACTGGTAGGAGCCAGGTCGGTTTACCCAGCGAACCCTATACGGGCCTTCCCAATTTGGCGCCAGCTTCCCACCTTCCGCGGGCTGAGATGCTTTGGCCCGCCTTAGCACCAGATCTCCGATTCTGAAAAGTTTTGGTCGGACCTTGGAGTTATAATACCGGGCCACCCTCCGCTGATACATCGCCATCCGGACCTGCGCCATTTCCCTCGCTTCTTCCAAGAGGTCCAGGTTCCCTCGGAGCTGCTCCGAATTGGCCTCGGGTCGGTGCGCGGCCACCCGGGGCGAGGGGAGTCCGAGCTCCACGGGGACGACCGCTTCCGTGCCATAGGTTAGGCCGAAAGGCGTCTCCCCGGTAGGGGTCCGATGCGTGGTCCGATACGCCCAAAGGACGTTCTCGAGTTCTTCGACCCAAGCTTGCCTCGTCCGACCGATTCGCGCCTTAATTCCTTGGAGGATTGTCCGATTTGTCACTTCGGCCTCACCGTTGGTTTGGGGATGCGACACAGATGTGAACCGATGCTCGATCCCGAACTCCTCGCAGAAGTCACGGAAATGCTTGTTGTCGAACTGTCGACCATTATCCGAGATGAGGACCCGGGGTACCCCAAATCGGACAATGATGTTTTTCTTTACGAACTTCCGGACTTGCGCCTCCGTGATAGTGGCCAGCGGCTCTGCCTCCACCCACTTGGTGAAGTAGTCGATTGCAACAATCAAGAATTTTCGCTGGGCGGAAGCGACGGGGAACGGTCCGAGGATATCCATTCCCCACTGTGAGAAGGGCCAGGGTGCGGTGATTGGTGCCAAGGGGACAGAAGGGACTCTCTGGACGTTGGCGTGGCGCTGGCAGGCGTCGCATTTCCGTACGTGATCCTTTGAGTCCTCCAACAAGGTAGGCCAATAATAGCCTTGCCTCATGATCTTGTGCGCCAAGGACCTAGCCCCCGAGTGCGATCCGCAGACGCCCTCGTGGACTTCGCCGAGGATGTAGGCCGCCTCCAAGGGGCGGAGGCACCTTAAGAGGGGGGCGGTGAACGAGGTCCGATACAGCCTCCCTTCATAGAGTACGTAGTGGGCGGACTTCCTGACAAGTCGCCGAGCTTGATCTTCGTCTTCAGGGAGGATCCCTTCGGCGAGGTAGGCGACGAGCGGGTCCATCCAAGACGGCTCCGGGTCAATCGCCATCACCGCCCCAGCCTCGCCGATGCTCGGGGCATCCAGGGTCTCCAGGTAGATTGCCCTTGACAGGTTGCGCGCCTCTGCGCCCACCAAGCGGGACAACCTGTCGGCCCTGGCATTTTCGCTTCTGGGGACCTGCTGGAGGTCGACGCTGCCGAGGTCGGGAATGAGTGCTTGCACCTTCCGGACGTAGTTCTACATGGTCGGGCTCCGGGCCTCGAACTCCCCACGGACCTGCCCGACCACCAGCTGGGAGTCGGTGAAGACCTTCAAACGCCGGATGCCGAGCTCCCCGGCGAGTTTGAGTCCCGCGACTAGGGCCTCGTACTCCGCCTCGTTGTTGGTCACTGGAAACCCATACCTCAAGGCATACTCGGCTATCACTCCATCAGGACTGGTAAGGACCAGCCCAGCCCCTCCACCCTCGGGGTTCGACGACCCATCGATGTGAAGCGTCCAGGTCGGGAGGTCGAGGCTGGGCGTTTCCGGCGGTCTAGGTTCCGCCACCTGCACCGTGCACTCAGCGAGGAAGTCCGCAAGCACCTGGGCCTTGATGGCGGGCCGAGGCTGGTAGCGGATGTCGAACTCACCGAGTTCTATTGCCCACTTCACCAGCCGTCCCGCATTCTCGAGGTTGCTGAGGATCTGTCGTAGTGGTTGATCAGTTAAGAGGGTGACAGAATGGGCCTGGAAATAGGGGCGGAGCCTCCTGGTCGCGGTCAGCAGCGCGAAGGCGATCTTTTCAGCCTTCGTATACCGCGCCTCGGCATCCCGTAGGACCCGGCTGATGTAGTACATGGGCTTCTGGAGCTTTGCCTCTTCCCGAACCAGCACCGCACTGACCGCGGTTGGGGAGACCGCCAGATAGAGGTAGAGCATCTCCCCTTCTTGCGGCTTGGACAGCAGGGGAGGAGACGCCAGGTATTCCTTGAGCTGGTCGAATGCTGCTTGACATTCGGCCGTTCAGAGGAAGTCTTTCGGGCGTTTTAACACCTTGAAGAATGGTTGGCAGCGTTCGGCCGATTTTGCCACAAATCGTCCGAGCGCGGCGACCCTTCCAGCGAGCTCCTGAACCTCCTTCACTTTGGTCGGAGGGGACATACCTTGGATGGCCTTTATTTTGTCCGAGTTGGCTTCGATACCCCGCTGGTTGACAATGAAACCGAGGAACCTCCCGGCCGAAGCGCCAAAGGCGCACTTTGCTGGGTTCAGCTTCATGCGAAACTTCCGCAAGGTGGTAAAAGTCTCCTCCAGATCCATGATGTGCTGGTCTGCCTGGCGGCTCTTCACCAGCATATCGTCCACGTACACCTCCATATTCCGGCCAATTTGCTCTTTGAAGATTTTGTTGACGAGGCGCTGGTAAGTGGCGCCAGCATTCTTCAGACCGAAGGGCATTACCTTGTAGCAGTACAGCCCCCGGTCTGTTATAAAGGCAGTTTTCTCCTCGTCCTGTGGGGCCATCTTTATCTGGTTGTAACCGGAGAAGGCGTCCATGAAAGACAGCAGCTGATGTCCGGAAGTCGCGTCGACCAGTTGGTCCATCCGCGGAAGCGGAAAGCTATCCTTGGGGCACGCCTTGTTCAGGTCGGTATAGTCGACGCACATCCTCCACTTCCCGCTCGCCTTCCGGACAAGTACGACATTTGCCAGCCAATCGGGGTAACTCACCTCCCTTATGAATCCTGCCTCCAAGAGTTTGTCTACCTCCTGGTCGATCACCCGGATCCGATCCGGGGCACAGTGTCTCTTCTTCTGCTTCACTGGCCGGTGGGTCGGGTCGACGTTGAGGGCGTGAGAGATGACCTCCGGGTCGATCCCAGGTACATCGGCCGCCGACCAGGCAAATACATCGGCATTGGCTCGGAGGAATTCCACCAACCGGGCCCGAGCTCCCGGGTCGAGATTGGCGCCAACCCGGACCGCCCGGTCCCGGCGGCCTTCCTCGAGGGGAACTTCGACCACACCCTCGGCCGGCTCCCCCTGCCGCAAGGCCACCTCGTCTCTGGCATCAAGAGACTTGATGCTTAGGGCTTCTGCGAGCTTCTTCCCTTTGAGGGTCGCTAAGAAACATTGCCGTGCGGTCGGTTGGTCACCTCGGACCTCCCCGATCCCAACCGTCGTGGGGAACCGCATGAGCAAGTGGTACGTGGAGACCACCGCACGAAGGGCGTTCAGCCCGGGTCGTCCGAGGATAGCGTTGTAAGCCGAGGGAACACGGACGACCAAGAATCCGAGTCGCACCGTGGCTTCTGCGGGTGCGACGCCCGCAGTCACAGGCAGCTCAACGACACCTTCCACCGGGACAGCGTCACCGGTGAATCCTACGAGGGGGGTGGACATTTTGTGCAACAATTGTCTGGACAAGCCCAGCTTTTGGAAGGCCTCATAAAACAAGATATCAGCTGAGCTTCCACTATCCACAAGAACACGCCTTACATCATAGTTTGCCATGGTGAGGGAGATTACCATGGCGTCATCGTGGGGGGTCTGAACCCCCTTTACATCCTCATCACAAAAAGTGATTACGTTGCCGACCCTCTGCCTCTTTGCGACGGCCGCCCCCGACGCCTCCGTCGAGCCCCCTGCGTTCCTCACGGGTCGGCGGCAGCCCCCAGTGATAGTGTGGATCACGCCCGCAACGGGTCGATTCTGCTCCCGAGGCCCCGGAGGAGCCGGGTCGGCCGGACGCGGGTCTGCGGGGGGACGTCGGTCGCTCACATATCGACCGAGACGCCCCCGGCGGATGAGAGCCTCGATCTCGTCCCGAAGCTGGAAGCAGTCTTCCGTGTCGTGGCCGTGGTCTCGGTGGTACTCACAGTACGCCCGGGAGGACCTCTTCCCAGGGATCTTCCGCATCTGTCTCGGGGCCGGGAGGTCCTCCCGCCCCTTGATCTCCATAAGGATCTTGGCCCGGGGAGTCAGGAGAGGGGTGTACTGGTTGAAACGTTGGGACGGAGAACGAGGGCGTGGGGCGCCGTGGTTCTTCGCCGGCGACGGGCTTCTGCGCCGACGCTGGGGCGTCGGGCTCCTCCTCTGGCGTGTCTCTTTCCGCCTTTTCTTCCCAAGGTTTGGAGGGATCTCGGCGGCCTCCTTGCTCCGGTGGGCGGCTGCCTCCTCGGCGTCCGCATACTGGTTCGCCCGGGACAACAGCTCTGGGAAGCTCCGCGGCAGGCGTTTGTCCAGGGAGAAGGTGAGTCTGCCCTTCCGGAAGCCACGCTTCAGGGCTGAAAGAGCTACCTCCTGACTCAGGCTCCGGACCTCCAGCGTAGCCCTATTGAAGCGGGTAAGATAATCCTGCAGGCTTTCTCCCTCGTTTTGCCGGACATCAAAGAGGGAGTCAGAGACCAGTCGCCGCCGGCTACTGACGGCGAAATGAGTGACGAAGAGGCGAGTGAACTGGTCGAAGGACCGGATTGAGTCAGCCTCCAGCCCGGCGAACCATGCCCTCGCCGGGCCACGGAGGGTTGCCGGGAAAGCCTTGCAGAGAATGGGATCTGATGCTCCGTGGAGAAGCATAAGGATCCTGAAACTCTCGACGTGATCCCGCGGGTCCGCCGCCCCGTCATAGGGCTCGATCGCCGGCATTTTGAACCCCGGCGGATTTGGGGTCCGCAGGATCCTCGAGGCAAGCGCCAGCTGGGAGGAGATCTCTAAGTCGGCGAAGGGATCTTTGGAATGGCCCTTCAGGACCTGGAGTTGTCGGTGGAGATCGTCCACCCGCCGGTCCAGGGAGCGCGACCGGTGGGTGGGAGACAAGGAGTGGCGAGAGGGGGACCGACTGGAGCGCGGGTTCCTCGAGGATTGGGGGGTCTGGGAACGCGCCCGGGCCCGCCTCTCGGACCCCGCGCGGCTCCGGTGGGAAGGTCCCGGCAGAATGGAGCGTGCTCGAGAATCCTCCTCGCGCCGGCGCTCATCCCCATGGGAGAGGAAGGAGCGCGGGTTGAGGAGAACAGGCGAATGCTCAGGCCGCGGCGGCTCCTGAGCCCGCTGCGGCGCCCGGGAAATCGCACCCTGCAGATTCTGCACCGCCTCCGCGAGGGTGCGAACCTGCTGGGTTAGTTGGTCGAACTGGGCGGCTTCGACCGTCTGAACGGGCGGTGGGGAGGTGGAGTGTTGCTGAGAGTGTGTTGGAGATGCAGCGGCCTTCCGGCCAGAGGCGTGAGAGGCCCCGCGACCGGAAGCATTGGAAGCTCCACGACCACCTCGCCGTGCCATTACGATCGCTCTGAGATCCGGTCCCTTCCTCTAGCGCCAACTGTTGCTGGGGGTTCAAACCGAGAACGATTGGCACAGCGGTGTGAACGGGGTTCCCTTGGAATTGCTTCGGTTGCGCTCCACCTTCCGCCGGAAAACCTGCAAGCAAGCCTCGCACCACCACCGGGGTAGTGGGGGCCCTCCGACGATCAAGTTAGGGAAGATCGAAGGAGAAGGAGAGGTAGCAGGTAAGATGATACTCTGGAAAATCTTTCTTACCCTCCCCCTTCCCCCCCAGCCGCATATATACTAGGCTGGGGGGTTCTTTTGGGGATTGGTCATCGTGTGGCGCGATGGGGTTGCCACTGACATGGCCGTTACAGGGCGTCGTGGGGCAGCACTGGGTACGGCTATGGCAGGGCGTAGTGGAGTTCCGCTTTGTACGGCTGTTACAGGGGATCGTGAAACAGCGTCGGATACGGCCGTTGCAGGGAGTAGTGGAGCAGGGGGCCGCGGCGTGCCTCAGAGGAACAGTCTGTTGTTGTCAGAGATTGCCGACTCGGGGTCGGATTGCTGGATCAAGGGGCAGCCGACTCGGGGTCGGGCTGCGGAGCCGAAGATATCCGACCCGAGGTCGGATTGCTGGATCAAGGGGCAGCCGTAGTCTTTCCGGGCGCGCGTGCTGGTCACGTGGGGCATGGTGGCTAAGTTCCCCTGTAACAGATACATTATATTATATTGTATTATATTATATTATATTATATTATATTATATTATTGTTTGCACCATAACCTAACAACTTTTGGGATTGCCTAGATAGATGAGTTTGGATGGACTATCTTGTGATATCTACCAGGCTAAACGAAGGTCGTAAGTTATGGTCGAGGTGCGTTGAATGATGCAATGAGATATATGAGTTTGAAGTCAATAGAGTCCAATGATGTAAAAATTAGATCTTTGGCCTAATAGAAAAAGTTGTGATGTGTGGAAGAATTTAAATAGTTGTCATAAGATATAACTATTGGAACCACCAGAAGGACATGGAGGCCGAGCCTGGACAGTTATTGGCAATAAAAGTGGATGGTTATTTGGCCTTTTAAAATGTAGTGTATAAATACTAGAATGTAACTATGAAGAAAGTTCTTTGGTCAATCAAACTCATCACTACCTTTTCAAGGTTGACCTATGTCCTGAAGATGCCATGGCTAACAGAAATAGAAGGGCCATACGCTCAAAGAAAGATAGATGGGTGAAGCTTCAGATGGAGACAAGGTCTGAAAAAAAAAACCTCTTTCTGAGCAACCCATGCGGAGTTGGAATAGTTCAGCTCAACTTCAGCTTGTGTGGCTAAATACATCCATGAAGAAGGCTTTGATAAAATTTAAAAAGATGTACTCAACCATGCACCATCCAAAATGAAGATACTAAGACCGAGGTGTAAGACCCTTTGGTAGAAGTATTAGATTTATGCCCTAGAAGCTAATCTGGCTGACACATTATTAATTCTAGAACATAGTTTTGTACTTGACTTTATTATTATTGAATAATAAATGGGCATCTTTTTCATTCATATTATTTATGTGTCTATGAATCATCCAAGGAATTAATAAGATGATGATGCATATTCTCAAGAGTTGAGAATTTGAGCCATGTATCATTGGTGATTAATTTCTAAATACTTTTGATCAATGGATCATCACGAGGACGGTGATTGATCCGATAAGATCAGTGCACAGATCGCTTTCCTTATGGATGGACGAGTCTCGAGTTCACAGTGTAGGGACACCGAAGTGATAGTGCAGGTGCTTGTTAGAGAACAAGGGTACTGAGCGTGACCAAGACAACAAGTCACTTGGATGTCTATCAACTCATTAGTGACTTGCTTGATATTGCAGTAGTATGACTAGTTCTTGATAGTCAACTTTAAAGACCACGCAATTGCACGTATCTTGTAGGATAGTAATTGTGGGTATCGATCCACAGGGATTGGGGTACAATTGTTTTCTTTAAAATAATTGAAAATGAGAGTTTGTGGAAAAAAAAATTAAACTATGCAATTTAATAAGAAATGCAATTAAAATGATATCAGTTGAGAGAACCTAGGGCAAGAAATTCACTTCTAACATAGTAACAAGGATTATTTATATTTTAATTCATTCTTGGATTAACATGCAAATTGGCTATAAGCCTTATAAGCATTTGAACAAAATATCATAAAAGTAATTTTAGGAAAACACATCTTCAGTTGGTATGAAATGTCTATCCTAAACTAAGGTGGTAGGACACTACATCTTTCTTAAGCATGGATTATCTTTATACTTACTCAGTGATCATGAAAAATAATTGTATGAACATCATACTTAAAATCACAGAAATTAAATGTGAGATAAAAGAAAAATATTCATTTAAGAATAAGAGGATTCATACAACTCCAAGAACAAACTTAAAGATACAAAATCCTTATTTCTCTGTTAGAGATTCATCTAGCCCTAATAAAGGAATTAAGCTTCCATGCAGTAGTGGACGGTAGCAGCAACGCAGGGGGACTCCATGACGATCGGCTCTCCCTCCCTTCCACGTCTGCTCGCCTCTCGGACTACTCCAGCACCAGAAGAATTATTGGGTGCGAATCAATAGGAAGAGTCAATGCCCCTGGAAGAGAAGAACTCCTTCCTTTTATAGCTTTTGCTGGACCCTGTTATCACACCATGTCGTGGGAGGATAAGGGCAAAGAAACTGACACGGGCGAGACACGGAGGAAAGGTTGGATGGCTAAAGATGCTGATCCACGTTGAAGAAGGTGATGATCTCGATCACATCCCGGAATGAGTGCGGATGCAGTTGGATTTGGAGCTTACCCCGTGTGACTCTGTTCTATTGGGAGAAAGTGATCCGGAATGCTGAGATGGAGGAATCACGTAGATGATGGAGCTGGATGCGAAGATCGTGGCATATGGCCTCGGAAGATCATCCACGGATGCTAAGATCGACTGGGAATTGAGCTTGGACGCGTTGGTTTCATGCGGATGGCTGGAACGAGCATGGGACACTGGTGATGCGGCTTCAATGCAGAGGATGCGTGGACGTTTGAGAGGATCTCGGAGGGATGAGGTGGCTGGGAGCGAGCTGGGAGGATGGACTTGGATTCGGCTGGCAATTGGGATGAAGCTCGCGATGGGGAGACTCAAGCTTTGTTCCGCTGAAGCAGGGGAAAACTCGGAATAGGGGGGAATGGGAGATGATTCGTGAAGCTCGGGATGCTGGGAGCAGACGCCCAGGTTGGCTCGATTCGTGATGAAGGGACGATGGGATGCATGCGGGGAAGATGCGTGAGCTAAGAAGATGATGCTGGATGCGAAAAAGATGCATACGATCGCTTGCGAATGGTGGATACGGCTGGGATGTTGATCCTTATGTTGGGAAGAAGATGATCGCAGAGAAGAGCTGGGAGCGAAGGCTGGATCTGCGAAGGATGGGCAGTTGGACGCGATCGAGAATGGAGTTGATCCGGCAGGAGGTTGGGATGCTAAGATTTTCTAGGATTGGGCCACGATAAGATGATACTCTGTTTTGAAGCAGAGGATAAAGATGAAGGTTGGGTTTGATAGGAAATCTAGGATGATCATACGCGGATGGGATGAAGGTGGATCACGGAAAAAGCTGGGAATCCGGAAGAAGAGGGTGGCTGCTGGCTTGGTTTTGTTCGTGGGACACGGGAGCTGTGAAGGACGTGGAGGAGCCTGGATGCACGCGGACACTCATCCTGGCTGAGATCTAACGGAACAAGCTGGGAGATTCGGAGAAGGATCGGATGATGCAGATGACGTGGAAGGAATGAACTGAAGGAGGAGCTTATCTGGGCTTATCCAGGCACGAGAGACTTAGGAATCCAGCTGGGATCAGAAGAGGATGCGGCTTGTGAAAGAGTAGATGCCCTACAAGCCAATCGCAATATGTATTGCGAAGGGTTTTTCTTTTGATTTGCCCAAATCATGTACATGACATTTAAATATGAATAAAGGCGTTATGTTTTATCATATGCTGTTGATTATATTTATGATAAACTCCTTAGATTAGGACAATGGTTTTAAGACTATGATGAGATCATACTAGTGAGACTTAAAATCCTAAAATCCTAATCTTAAATATTCCCAGTCATTGGTACATTGAGTCGGGGATCAATGATTACCAGAAAGACTGGCATGTCTTATGTATGCTCGATGCAGAGGATGATTGATCTCACAATTATTTGTGTGGAGACACTAATACAAAGATATGGGTGCTCATTAGAAGAATGAGTTCACTGAATTGACCTACAAAGAGAAATCTTATGAAGTCTTACTTACATGTCAAAAGATGATTCTCTTAGTGGGAGTTGTGCAACTGATCCTTTGACCTGAGATCACCATGGTATCTTGTGCACATGAACCTATATTTTGGTTTACACTCATTCATGACAATAAGTTATGTACGAGGTCTTCTGGATATGGTGGATTGTGTACGAAGATTATGAGTAGATCAACAAGGAATTAATCACTTCTAGTAAGAGAAGATAGCATCCTATTTATTCTAATCATATGATAATTCAGGAAGCCTTTGATCAAAACAGAATGAAAATTAGAAAGAGTTTCTAATGTTTCATTATTTGAATTATCATTAAAAGATTGAGAAAAATATGAATATGAAATTGAGTTTGACATATATTCATACTCATATACATATTTGGAATGCAGTTTGATTAAAGGATTGAATTGCATGGTAACTTACCACTGAAGGGTATTTTTGGTATTTCCACCAAATTTCATATTTTCCGGGTAGACATGACACGTTGCTAGACGTCAATCTTGTCTTATAGGTTTGATCGAATTAAAGAGTTTAATTCGATCACCAATTAGAAAGGATTCTAATTGTTAAGTTCGGGTTCGCGCAGTTTAGACTTAAATCGATTAGAAGAGTTCTAATCAAGTTGGGTCAACTCGCACTCACACCTATTGCTGGCTAAGTATGGAACCCAATGGGTCACACACAAGAAAACTTATCAAGGGTCTAATTGGATTAGATCATGTTTGCAAGATAAACATCCTAGCAGATGTTGCAAACCTTAGCTCCTGATTCGAACTGGATTCGAATCTGATTCGAATTGGATTCGAATCTGATTCTTAATTGATCTAATTTGATTAGATCATATTCTAATATGGGTTAGCCAAGAGTTGGCACCTAATTGGCTTGGTTTGAGTCTAATTGGATTAGATTTGATAAATCATTCATTTTTGACCGTTGGATCAACATTTGGATGAAGAGATGGATCAAATGGATGGCACCATGAATTGGAGCCATTGGATTTTCATCATAGGATGATGGGAGATCATGATGACGTGATGGATATCATTGGGAGGCGTGGAGATGAAAAATAGGTGAAGGAAAGAGAGAGAATACGTGAAGATTAAATGGATAAGGATGAACCATTTATTTGATCTTATCCATTCTCTCTCTTCATCACGCCTAAGGGATATATGGCGCCTTCTTTCATGGCCTTTGGATCATCATCAACCCTTGATGAATGGATAAGGTTGGTTCCTATTTTTCTTGCGTGAGAAGAAGTGAAGAAAGGGAAGAGTACGGCGCATTTTCATGAAGAGGTGCTTAGAGAATCAAGCGCCACATCATAAGCGCTTGATCTTATCCTAACCACTTTTGATACGCCTCTCCCTATTTTTGTGGCGCCTTCTCTCCTCTTATCACGCCCCATCTGAAGGATGTGTGGATGGGATGCATCCTTTGGTGATGCATCCCCACGCCATCTATAAATAGGAATGCTCCCGGTGTTTTCTAATCATCGGAAATCAATCCAACTCTCTCTCTCATATCCCTTCTTTCTTACATTAGTTTCTTTCTTTCTAACATTGCTTCTAGTGTGTCCTAAGCCAAGACAAGGTGGTCTTCCTTAGGACAAAAGGATTAGAAGTAATTTTAGAAGGCTAAAGAAAAATAGAAAGGAAGGAAAGCAAGCCATTAGAGTTCTTTAGAAGAATTCTGCATTAAGGATCAAAAGTCTTTGGAGCTAAAGTCTTGATCAAGTTTTCGTGTGGATCACCATTGGAGGGCGGACACTTGGACGCCTCGTGGAGATTGTACACTTTGGATTAGCGTTTGAGGTATTCTATTAATTCTGTATTTATTTTATATTATTTGATTGTAATCATTAAGGTGATCTGGGTTTAAAAGGGTTTCATGCATAGGGACTTTATTAAGAAAATTTTAAAATCCCTAGCTTCCGCTGCCCATTATGACATGCTAGAACCCTACAGTGGTATCAGAGCTATCCTTAATTGGTTCAATCAGATAATAATGCATGATGTATGATTATTAATTTACTATGAGATAGTAATGTCATATGCTTAATGAAATGCTGAAATATATGATTCATGTATGATATGATATGTAATAAAATGTCATGATATGAAATTTTCCATATGAAGATATGTTGAAGCATGTTAATTAGTTGCTTATGATTTATACATGCTATGAGATAGCTATGATGCATGATAGCTTATTTTAGGTATGTTAAATATATGTTACAATTAAAGAATGTGCTAGAGACTAGTAAGCCCTCAATAAAAATTATATTAAGTCATAGTGTTGAAAAACTTTGAGCTAACCCATTCTAGAACAATTAATCTAATTGGTGTCTAAGGAAAGCACTAAAGGTGGTTACTTAATTAGGACCTTACTCTTTGAGTAAGGGGAGCCTCCCACCTGCTTACCTGGCCAATTGTTTGATTGTCTATTATGGATAAGCTTAATGTTGATATAACACTATTGATAGCCTTCCTTCATGCCTCGATATTATTATGTCAAGATCCATGCTAGTTTGTTGTGCTAACACAAAACTTGCAATGGGGACTGATGTTATACTATCTTGGTGCATTAAGATGCTTATGGCATATTTTAATATATTGTCTTGTTGTGTAACCACAAGGGCAATATTATTCGAATATGACTATATGGAAATGAAGGGTTTGACTTAACTAAAATATTATTGTTTGTTGTGCTAACACAAGGCAATAAGTATTTTAAGAGGACAAGATAAAGTTGAGAATTGCATGAGATGCAATTGGAAAGAGTTTCCTACCTTTGAACTCATAAGAGTTTGTTGTGTAAACACAAGGCTTTTTATGATGAATTAGGATCTCAACCCTACTAAGAAAAATTATATTTTCACGTTTATCATAGGAGAGGGCTATGATATTCGATAAAAATAGTAGGAGACAAATTAGATTAAAGTCCTTATCTAGTTGCAAACATGTCATCATGATTGGTCTGCTTATATTAGTTATGTTCTTGCATATGTAGAATTATTAAATGGCTTCTTCACTTTCACTAAGAGGCATCTTAGATGCCAACAAGTTGACCGGACCAAACTATGTGGACTGGTTGAGGAATTTAAAGATAGTACTCACTCAGGAGAAAATTTTCTATATACTTGAAACCCCTGATCTTGGAGATCTAGGGGATGATGCTACAGAAGAGGAGGTTGCCACACATAAGATGTGGAAAAATGACAGTTTGACTGTCAAATGTATCATACTTGCCTCTATGAGCAATGAATTACAGAGGCAACATGAAGGCATGGACACTCAATCCATACTTCTCAATTTAAAAGAGTTGTATGGAGAACAAAGCAGGACTGCTAGGTATGAGATATCTAAGCAGTTGTTTCGTGCTAGAATGAATGAAGGAACTCCAGTGCAAAACCATGTTCTTATGGTTATAGACTTAATCACTAGATTAAGTCAATTAGGTTTTGCTATGGATAGTGAGCTCAGTCAGGATTTGATCCTGCAATCATTGCCTGATTCATTCTCTCAGTTTGTTGTGAACTTTCACATGAACAAGCTGAACACCTCCCTGCCCGAGCTGTTAAATATGCTCAAAATAGCTGAAGGCCATATTAAGAAGGATAAAGGTCCACTCCTTCTTATAAATAGCACTTCTAAAAGGAAATCGGGAAATAAGGGTTCTAAGAAACGATTGAACCCTAAGAGTAGCATCAAAAAGAAAAAAGGAAAGAAAAACTCCGGATCAAGTACCTGTTTTCATTGTGGCAAAGCTGGACACTGGAAAAGGAATTGCAAGAGTTTTCTTGCAAGTATGAAGACCGATGCAAGAGTTGCATCAAAAGGTATGTTTATGTTACATGCCAACTTGTCATTAAGTTCTTCAAATTCAAATTCATGGGTATTGGATACCGGCTGTGGTTTTCACATTTGCAAATCTTTGCATGGACTACAGAAAATTAAAATTTTGAAGAAAGGTGACTTCGAGCTGTATGGCGCTGGAGGAGAGTCCATCCAGGCTGAAGCTGTTGGAACCTACAACTTGGAGTTACCTTCGAGAGAGCTCCTACAATTAGAAGATTGTTATTATATGCCCAAAATTATTAGAAACGTAATTTCCATTCCTTTGTTGTTAAAGAAAGGATTTGAAATTAATGAAAAGGGCAATGGTTGCTCTATTTATTTTTCTAATAAGCATCTTTGCAATGGCATTATGGAAAATGGTCTTCTTGTTTTATTACTTAATGACAATGTCTTTCATATTAATAAAAGTAATAAAAGAAAGAGAGAGGAAGTGAATAACACCCTTCTTTGGCATTGCCGACTTGGTCACATAAGTGAATCAAGAATCAACAAGTTATACAAAGAAGAGTTCTTTGATCCTTATGATTATGAATCATTAGGAACTTGTGAATCTTGTCTTATGGGTAAAATGACTAAGTCTCCATTCACTGGACATGGAGAAAGGGCAAGTGAGTTATTAGGACTTGTACACACAGATGTATGTGGTCCTATGACAACTCTAGCTAGAGGTGGATACTCTTACTTCATCACATTCACTGATGATTTATCAAGGTTCGGATATGTGTATCTTATGAAACATAAATCCGAAGCTTTTGATAAGTTTAAAGAGTATCAAAGTATGGTTGAAAAACAAACCGAAAAGTGTATTAAAATCCTTCGATCTGATCGAGGCGGTGAATACCTTTCTAGTGAGTTTTTAAATCATCTTAAAGAAAAGGGCATTCTCTCTGAATGGACACCTCCGTATACGCCACAATTAAATGGTGTAGCTGAACGGAGGAATCGTACTCTATTAGATATGGTAAGGTCCATGATGTGCTTTACTGATCTTCCTATTTCCTTCTGGGATTTTGCCCTAGAGACCGCTGCACTAATATTAAACAGGATACCTTCTAAGTCTGTACCTAGCACTCCATATGAGATATGGAGAGGAAAGAAGCCTAATCTTAAGTTTCTTAAGATATGGGGTTGTCAAGCTTATGTCAAAAGAAATTTTGGATACAAGCTAAGTGCTAGATCAGATAAATGTATTTTTGTAGGTTATCCTAAAGATAGTATAGGATACATCTTCTATCATCCTACCGAATAAAAAGTTTTTGTAGGTAGGCATGCCATTTTCTTAGAAAAAGAGTTTATCTTAGAAAAGGGCAAGGATAGAAAAATTGAACTTGAAGAAGTTCAAGACCTACAAATAGAAACACAAGAAATTCTTCAACCAGATGTACCCATTGATGAGGTACAACCACAACACACATCTCCTCTCCGAAGGTCAGATAGAGTGTGAAGAGCACCTGAGAGGTATGGGTTCATCATTGAGAATGATGAAGCCCACATTGTTCAGAATAATGATCCTCTGACCTATTCGGAAGCTGTCATGAGTAGTGACTCTGACAAATGGCTAGAAGCCATGAAATCCGAAATAGATTCTATGTATACCAACCAAGTATGGACTTTGGTTGATGCACCAGAGGGTGTAAACCCTATAGGTTGCAAATGGGTCTATAAGAAAAAGATTGGAGCAGATGGCCAAGTAGAAACCTACAAGGCTAGATTGGTGACAAAAGGTTTCAGGCAAAAGCAAGGAATTGACTATGATGAAACTTTTTCGCCAGTAGCTATGCTCAAATCTATTCGGATTTTGCTTGCAATAGCTGCATACTATGATTATGAAATCTGGCAGATGGATGTCAAAACCGCCTTCCTTAATGGTTATCTTGAGGAAGAGGTTTACATGACACAGCCAGAAGGATTTGTCTCAAGTAAGAGAGCAAATCAAGTATGCAAGCTTAAGAGATCCATTTATGGATTAAAGCAAGCATCGAGGAGTTGGAACATCCGTTTTGATACAACAGTCAAAGAGTTTGGTTTTATCAAAAATGTGGATGAACCATGTGTGTACAAGAAGACTAGTGGGAGTGCCATTGTCTTCTTAATATTGTATGTAGATGACATACTGATCATTGGAAATGATATTCCAATGTTACAATCGGTCAAGACTTGGCTGTCAAAAAGCTTTTCCATGAAAGACTTGGGAGAAGCATCCTATATACTTGGTATAAAGATCTATAGGGATAGATCTAAAAGGATGCTAGGCTTGTCCCAGTCTAGGTACATAGATAATGTGCTGAAAAGATTCAGCATGGAAGAAAGTAAAAGAGGTTATTTGCCTATGAGTCATGGCATACGTCTCTCTAAGAAGATGTCTCCTAAGACATCTGAAGAGAGGAATAGAATGAATTCTATTCCCTATGCTTCGGCAGTAGGATCGATTATGTATGCTATGCTATGTACTAGGCCTGATGTTGCTTATGCCTTAGGCATAACAAGTAGATTCCAGGCTGATCCAGGAGAGGATCATTGGATAGCTGTGAAAAATATTCTTAAGTACTTGAGAAGGACTAAAGATATTTTTCTAGTTTATGGAGGATCTGAGTTGAAACTAGAAGGATTTTCTGATTCTAGTTTTCAATCAGACCCAGATGATAGCAAGTCCACTTCAGGGTATGTCTTTACCCTAAATGGTGGTGCAGTGAGCTGGAAGAGTTCCAAACAGCAAACTGTAGCTGACTCAACTACTGAGGCAGAATACATTGCTGTAAGTGAAGCCGCTAAGGAAGCTGTCTGGATGAAGAAGTTCATCTCTGAGTTAGGAGTAGTTTCCGAGATTGCTGGACCAGTCCCAGTTTATTGTGATAACACTGGAGCTGTTGCTCAAGCGAAGAAACCAAGGTCTCATCACAAATCCAAGCACATTCTAAGACGCTTCCATCTTGTTCGAGAGATTGTCGAGAGACAAGACATAGTCATTGAACGAGTAGACACCAAGAACAACCTAGCAGACCCGTTCACTAAAGCTCTACCACAACAGCAGTTCGATCGCCACCTCGATTGTATGGGGATAAAATATAAGAGCGATTGGCTTTAGTGCAAGTGGGAGATTGAAAGAGTAGATGCCCTACAAGCCAATCGCAATATGTATTGCGAAGGGTTTTTCTTTTGATTTGTCCAAATCATGTACATGGCATTTAAATATGAATAAAGGCATTATGTTTTATCATATGCTGTTGATTATATTTATGATAAACTCCTTAGATTAGGGCAATGGTTTTAAGACTATGATGAGATCATACTAGTGAGACTTAAAATCCTAAAATCCTAATCTTAAATATTCCCAGTCATTGGTACATTGAGTCGGGGATCAATGATTACCAGAAAGACTGGCATGTCTTATGTATGCTCGATGCAGAGGATGATTGATCTCACAATCATTTGTGTGGAGACACTAATACAAAGATATGGGTGCTCATTAGAAGAATGAGTTCACTGAATTGACCTACAAAGAGAAATCTTATGAAGTCTTACTTACATGTCAAAAGATAATTCTCTTAGTGGGAGTTGTGCAACTGATCCTTTGACCTGAGATCACCATGGTATCTTGTGCACATGAACCTATGTTTTGGTTTACACTCATTCATGACAATAAGTTATGTACGAGGTCTTCTGGATATGGTGGATTGTGTACGAAGATTATGAGTAGATCAACAAGGAATTAATCACTTCTAGTAAGAGAAGATAGCATCCTATTTATTCTAATCATATGATAATTCAGGAAGCCTTTGATCAAAGCAGAATGAAAATTAGAAAGAGTTTCTAATGTTTCATTATTTGAATTATCATTAAAAGATTGAGAAAAATATGAATATGAAATTGAGTTTGACATATATTCATACTCATATACATATTTGGGATGCAGTTTGATTAAAGGATTGAATTGCATGGTAACTTGCCACTGAAGGGTATTTTTGGTATTTCCACCAAATTCCATATTTTCTGGGTAGACATGACACGTTGCTAGATGTCAATCTTGTCTTATAGGTTTGATCGAATTAAAGAGTTTAATTCGATCACCAATTAGAAAGGATTCTAATTGTTAAGTTCGGGTTCGCGCAGTTTAGACTTAAATCGATTAGAAGAGTTCTAATCAAGTTGGGTCAACTCGCACTCACACCTATTGCTGGCTAAGTATGGAACCCAATGGGTCACACACAAGAAAACTTATCAAGGGTCTAATTGGATTAGATCATGTTTGCAAGATAAACATCCTGGCAGGTGTTGCAAACCTTAGCTCCTGATTCGAACTGGATTCGAATCTGATTCGAATTGGATTTGAATCTGATTCTTAATTGATCTAATTTGATTAGATCATATTCTAATATGGGTTAGCCAAGAGTTGGCACCTAATTAGCTTGGTTTGAGTCTAATTGGATTAGATTTGATAAATCATTCATTTTTGACCGTTGGATCAACATTTGGATGAAGAGATGGATCAAATGGATGGCACCATGAATTGGAGCCATTGGATTTTCATCATAGGATGATGGGAGATCATGATGACGTGATGGATATCATTGGGAGGCGTGGAGATGAAAAATAGGTGAAGGAAAGAGAGAGAATACGTGAAGATTAAATGGATAAGGATGAACCATTTATTTGATCTTATCCATTCTCTCTCTTCTCTCTTCATCACGCCTAAGGGATATATGGCGCCTTCTTTCATGGCCTTTGGATCATCATCAACCCTTGATGAATGGATAAGGTTGGTTCCTATTTTTCTTGCGTGAGAAGAAGTGAAGAAAGGGAAGAGTACGGCGCATTTTCATGAAGAGGTGCTTAGGGAATCAAGCGCCACATCATAAGCGCTTGATCTTATCCTAACCACTTTTGATACGCCTCTCCCTATTTTTGTGGCGCCTTCTCTCCTCTTATCACGCCCCATCTGAAGGATGTGTGGATGGGATGCATCCTTTGGTGATGCATCCCCACGCCATCTATAAATAGGAATGCTCCCGGTGTTTTCTAATCATCGGAAATCAATCCAACTCTCTCTCTCATATCCCTTCTTTCTTACATTAGTTTCTTTCTTTCTAACATTGCTTCTAGTGTGTCCTAAGCCAAGACAAGGTGGTCTTCCTTAGGACAAAAGGATTAGAAGTGATTTTAGAAGGCTAAAGAAAAATAGAAAGCAAGGAAAGCAAGCCATTAGAGTTCTTTAGAAGAATTCTGCATTAAGGATCAAAAGTCTTTGGAGCTAAAGTCTTGATCAAGTTTTCGTGTGGATCACCATTGGAGGGCGGACACTTGGACGCCTCGTGGAGATTGTACACTTTGGATTAGCGTTTGAGGTATTCTACTAATTCTGTATTTATTTTATATTATTTGATTGTAATCATTAAGGTGATCTAGGCTTAAAAGGGTTTCATGCATAGGGACTTTATTAAGAAAATTTTAAAATCCCTAGCTTCCGCTGCCCATTATGACATGCTAGAACCCTACAGCTTGCTCTTGGATGGGCTCTGTTCATGGACGTGGAGGGATCCGTGGATGAGGAAGTTTGGATTCGGTTGGGAGGAGTGGGTTGTATCACGGAGAGGTGAAAATGCTGGGAAAAATCCGAAACCAGAGGGAACTCTAATACGTGGAAGGATTAGATGGATAATTTGTGATGCGCTCGCAAAAATGCTTTCGCGAAACTAATCTTCCAAGTATAGAAGAATCGCACAAGTAGTAAATTCTCGAAAGTCCGAGGTCGAATCCTTAGGGAACAAAATATATATGAGATTATTTAGTATAATTTTAGATTAATTAATTCAATAAATTTGTAGATTAAGATGATGTTTTGATTTTCAGAAATTAAAAGTAGAGAATAATATATCAATAAACAAAGTTCTATGAAATAAAGATGATAGGGATCTGGAATCTCCCTTGATGATATTGCATCCAAGAAATAAACTCTATGGTTCATGATTAAAGATTAACTGTAGGATAGATCTAATCATGGTATATGTTTCATGAACATATGAACTCAATTTCTAAGCATTCATTGTGCTTTCTGCGTCTACGACGAATCAAATACTAAAGCAATCCATATATTAATAATCATAATCCATTAAAGAGCTATCTACGAAATAACTACATATGGATCAAGAACATATCAGTAAATATAAGTCATTCAAAGCAAAAGTTTAGAGTTTACTTCAAAGAGCAATACATCAAAAGTTCCTCCATCACCCTCCCTAAGAAATCAGCCACTCATTTCAAACATTAGTCCCCCTTTTCTCATTTTTTTTCTTTTTCTTTTCGGAAACAGGGCATCCTTTGTTTCCCTTTCTTTTTTTTCTTCTTTCTTTTCAACTGGCTACTCCTCTGTTTTCTTTCGAATGAGGTAATCCCCTGTTTTCTTCCCAGCCGAGCGAGATATATCAAGCTCCCTCGATTCCCTTCTCGCCCG
The DNA here is from genome assembly GCF_051530095.1 of Phoenix dactylifera. NCBI lineage: Eukaryota > Viridiplantae > Streptophyta > Magnoliopsida > Arecales > Arecaceae > Phoenix > Phoenix dactylifera. Next base: position 29,310,442 of record NC_143193.1, on the reverse strand, counting down.
CGGTGGAGATGAGCGGACTGGATGGATTTTGGGGCGTTGATCGCGGGATGAGGCGGTCATCCGGGATGCGGATGCTGGCTGGCCGCGAGATAAGCGGACTCGGATGCTGGCTGGGATGGAAATGCTCGTGAACAGCTGGATGAAGTCGTGGATGCTGAAGAATCAGACGCGGAGGAGTAGATCTAAGAGGAGCTGGGATGCAGACGCTGGCTGATCACGGGAGATTCACATGCGGATGCGAGGACCTGAGATTTCGGAAGATTGCGATCGCTATGGGATGCGGAAGGGAAGGAGGGTCGCATGCTGGGACGCTCGGAAGAAGTAGAATGGGGCATGGAAGGCTGAAGATGAAGCTTGGAATCAATCCGGGGACTGAGACGTGGATGCCGGGATCTGTTGGAATGCATGGGAGATGAACCGTGGATGGCTGGGGAGGCGCTAGTAGCTTGGCCTTGAACGCGGGATCTTGAGTGGTGATCGCGGGAGAGGTAGAATCTGGGAGGCTCATGGACGCACGGGATGCTAGCGATGTTGTGATGCATCGCAAACGGTTGAATCTGGGCTCTATTTTGCAGCAGGGAAGAGATGAATTTATATAAAAGAATGATAAAAATTATAAAAAGTGCTAAGGATAAAATATTTAATCATGCAAATGTTAACACCTATTATTTATCATTATTTTGCTAGCATTAGGCTAAGTTAATTGGTACTTAGATCGCACTTTTGTGCTCTCATCAATACCCCCCAACTAGCTTATTGCTAATCTCTAGCAATTCAGAGTGGACAATAACATGAGAGTACAAAAGTATTGGTTGATCCTTTGATGTTTTATTAGAACTAATTGCATAAAATTAAGATAAGTACTCACTTTCGTAGGAATCACGATTGCACTTAGCACGTGCAACAAGCCGTTAAACCCCTAAGTTACCCTAGTGGACGAGTGTTGTCTCGTGAGGATTTTCAGAGATGTTACCCACAAACATCATGAATTATATGACATGAGATTCTAATAAAAATATGAAATAAATCTTAAGCTAATACACATGTAATTAATTGATATATATTTTCAAGCATGGAAACTATCAAAGCAAGGAAATATAAAATTATAGTGTGCATCAAATCGCATGACTTTCTCAGAGTACTAATACCTCCACCACAACAAGGCACTGCCTGAGTGTTAGGTGCACTACTCAAGTCCACAAGTGTTTTCTACAATTTATTAGAACCTGATCCATCAAATTTTCAGAATATCACATGTTGTCTAAATTTGTCAAGAATGGTTCGTATATAAAGAAAGAGCTATCAATCCCAACTAAACAACCGGGGTACACAGAGGTCCAATACAATGGAGTCAAACCAGCCATTACCACATGTCACTGGGTTCAGCCTGACCAACTCATTCATGCTTATTATTATTTCATTTTTTTTGTTTCAATACCCATGACGACTACAGCTATCCAACCCCATTACGCTCTAATAAGGTCCATGTAGCGAGTTTTCAGCCAATGACCCTCGATCCAGTTGGCTCAAGACATTAGGTGAAACACCCCTTGGACTTAATTACTCGAACCAGACTACGCCACGAGGCCAGACTTGTCATCATAAGGATTTTTTTTTTAATTTATGCAGGAAAAGAGAAGGTAGACTGAATCATATAGGTATTTTTTTATTATTATTATATATGTGACTGCATCGTGACTATAGGTCAACCAAGGTCGAATCATAAGGCACCTAAGTAATCTAGTCGGGATATTTAACCTCTATCTTTATGTGAAAACCAAATCATGAACCTTATGGTACGAACAAAGATACTCGTACTTCTTTTACGGATAAGGCTAACAAAAATGCAGTTAACAAATGTAAACTCCTGAGGCCTTCCTATTGTCATTAAGTATACATGTGGAGATCTAATAATAGGTCTCTGATCAGTCATAGTATGCATGTGTTCCTTGCCTTAATAGTTCCACAAACTCAATATGAAAATACATGTGCATTTGCTCAGAAAAGAAAGTAATAGAATAAATCAAATGCAAAAACAAGTTTTTTTTTTTTTTGCAAAATATTTTCCTCCCCCCAACTTAAATAATGCATTGTCCTCAATGTAAAAGATGCAAGAAAATTATATATGAGAGACCATAGAGAAAATAATATTGGAGAGAAGAAGAATACCTTGAGCTGTTGATTTCTAGAAAAGAAGACCTACAAAATAAGAAGAAAACTAGAAATAAAAGAAAAAAAATTAATTTTAACTAATATACACATACCTTGGCCGTCATGCTCAGTCATAAGAAGGCTCCCCTAAGGGAAAGGAGTCCTCTTCATCTGCAAAATTCTCAAGAAAAGGTTTTAATCTGTGTCCATTTACCTTAAAGATTTTGCCATCCCGTGGATTCTCAATCTCAACTGTCCCGTGTGGAAAAACAGTTTTTACAATGAAAGGACCTGTCCATCTTGATCATAACTTTCCAAGAAATAGATGTAAGTGAGAGTCATAGAAAAGAACTTTTTGTGCAGGTTCAAAAGATTTTCTTAAAATGGATTTATCATGCCTAATTTTCATTCATTCTTTACAAAGTCTAGCATTGTCATACGCATCCCGACGAATTTCATTCAACTCACTTAGTTGTAATTTTCTAGCTAAACCAGCATCTGACAATTCAAAGTTTAATTTTCTAATGGCCCAATACGATTTATGCTCTATTTCAACAGGTAGATGACATGCTTTTTCATAGACTAGCCGATACAGGGGCATACCAAGAATAGTTTTATAAGCAGTACGGTAAGCCCACAATGCGTCAGAAAGTTTTAAAGACCAGTCTTTGCATGATGGATTCACCGTTTTCTCTAAAATTCGTTTAATCTTCCGATTAGCTAACTCTACTTGGCCACTAATTTGCGGGTGATAAGGGGTTGTAATTCTATGGGTGATACCGTACTTTCGTAACAGGATCTCAAAAGACTTATTACAGAAATATTTTTCCCCATCACTAATTATAACCTTGGGCATCCCAAACCTAGAAAATATGTTTTCTTTAAGAAATTTTAAAACTGGTTTGTGGTCATTTGTTCGACAAGACACAGCTTCTACCTATTTGGACACATACTCAACACCAACCAAAATGTACTCATATCCAAAAGACGGTGGGAATGGGCCCATGAAATCGATGCCCCACATATCAAAAATTTCAATAGCAGTAATGGGCTGAAGAGGTATCATTTGCCTACGAGTTAGACTTCCAACACATTGACATGGGTCACATGTCCTACAGAACTCGTGGGCATCTTTAAATTGTGTAGGCCAATAAAAACCACATTGTAACACCTTAGCTGCCGTTTTCTTAGATGCAAAGTGTCCTCCGCAAGCACTGGCATGACAAAAAGTGAGTACACTTTGCATCTCATGATCCGGTATGCATCTTCTAAAGATTTGATCATTGCAATACTTGAACAAATAGGGAGCATCATAATAATAACTCCTTACTTGACGCAAGAAATTATTCTTATCATTCGATCCCCAATGCTCCGGCATCCGGTTCGTGACAAAAAAGTTTACAATATCAGCATACCATGGCATAGTAGAAAGTGTAAACAATTGCTCTTCAGGGAACGAGTCTTTGATGGGCAACTGTAGCACCAAATCATGAACAACTAGCCGTGATAGATGGTTAGCAACCACATTCTATACTCCCTTTTTATCTTTGATAGTGATGTCAAATTCTTGGAGTAGAAGTATCCATCGTATTAAGCGTGGTTTGGCCTCTTTCTTATCCAGCAAATATTTTAGCGCTGCATGGTCCGTGAAGATAACAATAGGAGCACCAAGGATATAAAAGCGAAATTTGTCTAATGCAACTACTACTGCAAGCAATTCCTTCTCGGTGGTAGTGTAATTCATTTGAGCATCGTTTAAGGTTTTGCTTGCATAGTAAATGACATATGGTTTATTATCCTTGCATTGTCCTAGGACAGCTCCTATCGCATAGTCACTAGCATCGCACATGATCTCAAAAGGTAATGACCAATCGGGTGGTCGCACGATGGGTGCAGTGCTAAGCATATATTTCAACTTTTCGAATACCTCTTGACAGGTTTCGGTCCAATTGAACGGTGTATCAAGGAATAGGAGGTTACATAATGGTCGAGCTATGACACTAAAGTCCTTGATGAACCTCCTATAAAATCTGGCATGACCCAAAAATGATCTAACATCTCTAACCGTCTTGGATGCAGGTAGCTTGGCAATTAGGTCAATCTTAGCTCTATCAACTTTCATGCCCTTCGATGAAACAATATGTCCTAGGACAATTTTCTTTGGCACCTTGAAGTGGCATTTCTCCCAATTCAGTATCAAATTTTTTTCCATACATCGAGCTAAGACTGCTTGTAAATGTGACAGGCAATCATCAAATGAGTTGCCAAAAATAGAGAAATCATCCATAGACACTTCTAAAAATTTCTCGTTCATATCTTCAAAAATGCTGAGCATGCATCTTTGAAATGTTGCAAGTGCATTACACAACCCGAATGGCATTCGTCGGAAAGCGAATGTACCAAAAGGACAAGTGAAAGTAGTTTTTTCTTGATCTTCAGGTGCAATTTCGTTTTAGTAGTACCCGCAATAGCCATCGAGAAAATAATAAAAATTGTGTCCTGCAACTCTTTCCAAAACTTGGTCTAGAAAGGGTAGGGGAAAGTGATCTTTCCTAGTGACCAAATTCAATTTTCGGTAGTCAACACACATGCGCCAACTCGTCGGAATGCGAGTCGGGACTAACTCACCCTGCTCATTTTTGACTACCGTCAGACCTGCTTTCTTGGGCACGACTTGAGTAGGACTCACCCGCTTGCTGTCGAAAATCGGGTAAATAATACCCACATAAAGCAACTTAAGGACTTCTGTTTTAACCACGTCTCTCATTGTCGAATTTAGCCTACGCTGCATTTGCTTTGTGGTTTTCACATTATCCTCCAAATATATTCGATGCATGCAAATCAAAGGGTTAATCCCCTTTAAGTCTGCAATCGACCATCCAAGCGCTTCTTTATGACTCTTTAGGACCGTAAGTAATTTTTCTTCTTGATCATTATCGAGCTCAGTCGAGATAATTACGGGAAAAGTATTATCGGGTCCAAGAAAGGCATACTTGAGTTTCCTTGGTAAGGGTTTCAGCTCAAGTATGGGTGCTTGTTTCCACGATTGTATAATTTTTGTCCCTTGTGAGGGCAACTGCTCAAATTCCTCTATTCTCGGTCTCCACCCATTGACCATCATGACATCCGAGTTATCTAAAATAAGTGGGACCACATCATTAGCAGTACCTTCAGAACACCAATCTATTAAATCATTGTTGGTCGATTCAGTAAATGTTTTCTTTAACAGATATTCTTCTGCAATGGTTTCAACCCATTCAACTTCTTTACTTTCTTCATGATCACTGGGTTGTTTGCCTATACTAAAGACGTTCAGTTCCAAGGTCATATTGCCAAAAGAAAGCTTCATGACACCATTCCTACAATTGATCAATGCATTAGAAGTTGCAAGCAATGGACGTCCTAAGATGACCAGAATCTGAGATGGTGAATTGGAAGCCGGATGTGTGTCCAGTACGATAAAGTCAATAGGAAAATAGAACTTGTCTACTTGGACCAACACATCTTCGATAATCCCTCTAGGGACCTTCAATGACCTGTCAGCTAATTGTAAGGTGATAGTTGTTGGCTTCAACTCACCCAAATCGAGTTGCTCATATACCGTATATAGCAACAAGTTCACACTCGCTCCCAAATCTAGCAATGCTCGCTCAATCCTAAAATTGCCAATGATGCACAAGATAGTTGGGAAACCTGAATCCTTATATTTATGGAGAATGTTATGCTGTAAAATTGCACTCACATTTTCAGCCAGAAATGCCTTCTTCTTGACATTGAATCGACGTTTGACAGTGCACAAATCCTTCAAAAATTTTGCATATAAAGGCACTTGTTTGATTGCATCAAGAAGAGGTACATTGATTTTTACTTGCTTAAAAAGCTCAAGAATTTCAGAGTTTGGTTCAAGCTTTTGCAAGGGCTTTAATCTTTGTGGAAATGGTGCAGGAAAAGGACATTTGATTTTTTCAGTAGATGTTGATGCTTCAGTTTCTTCGTTATCCTTTTCTTTTGTCTTGGGAGGGTCAGAATCAGGTATGACTTGTGTTTGTTCTGGGACTGGTCGGTCAATAACCTTTCCACTTCGCAAAGTTATTATACTCTTCGCGTGTTCTTTATGCGAAGTTGAAGATGATGCATTGCTACCGCCGTAGACTTGAGGGTTAGGTTGTGGTTGAGCTGGTAGCTTACCCTTCTCTTGAGAACTTAAAGCAGTGGTCAACATTGTCAGTTGATTTCTTATTTCATCATTGATTTTGGCTTGACCTTGCATGAAAGATTACAAAGTTTCTTTCTTTTTTTTTTTTTTTTTTTTTTTGGTAAAAGAATAGGAGGGGAGGGGGAGGGACCAGCCCACCCGCGTAGCAGCCCCATTACTGGGCCCCCCTTCCACCAGGGAATGTTCGATACAGGTCGCAGGTTTCGCGTGCCTTCCCCGACCCGTGGGCTCATCCCACTGGGTTCACCGCCTCACGTGTGGGTACGTCACCCCAGCGCCACCTTGGTACAAGTGGAAGGAAAGCATAACCGCCAACAAGCCAGCCGGGCGTGGGGCATCCGGTCCCCTAATTTAATCGACGCCCGCGCGTTTCGAACCCGGGCAACTTGGGCGGAATTATCGCCCCCTTACCACCAGGCTACTACCTTGGTGGCGATTACAAAGTTTCTTCGAGACTGAGTTTTTGAGGGGGTGTGTGTGCATAATGAGGTTGCGGAGGTGGAGGAGTTGGGTTATATACTTGTTGAGGTTGGTCATTCCTCCACCTGAAATTTGGATGGTTCTTCCATCCAGGGTTGTAAGTACCCGAAAAAGGATTATTAAAAGATTTTTGATAGATATTCGTAACATTGGCCTGATCGTGCAAGACTTCCTTGAATGCGGGTATTGTGGGGCAATCAGTGGTGAGATAGCCAGGCATCTCACAAATCCTACAACACTCGCTGTTATGTTCTACGGTCTTGACGGGTTCAATCCTTCTAAGTTCAATTTTCTCTACCTTCCTAGTAAGGGCTGCCATTTTAGCCTGAATATCATCCTGAGTACTAAGGTTGTAAAGACCCCCGTGTCCAATGCTAGTAGGCTTAGGCAAAGGTTTATTCACTCTATCCCCTGTATCCCATAATTGTGCAGTCTCTGCGAGAGAGTCTAAATAGTCCCATGCCTCATCGGGTTGCTTTTCCAAAAATAGACCATTGCACATGGTCTCTATAAATTGTTTTAACTGTGGAGACAACCCTTCCTAAAAGAAACTAATGGTTCTCCATGTTTCAAACCTGTGATGATGACAAGAGAGAAGCAACTCTTTAAATCTCTCCCAGCATTCATAAAATGTTTCATGGTCTTTTTGTTGGAAGTTACTAATGTGCCTTTTCAAAAAGTTAGTCCTTTATATGGGAAAGAATTTTTTCAAAAATTCTCTTTGCATATCATGCCATGTTCCTAGCGATCTAGGTCTCAAGGAGTTCAGCCATGTTTTGGCTTTATTCTTTAAGGAAAAAGAAAACAAGGTCAATTTAAGGATGTCTTCCGATACATTTGGCACTCTAAATGTGATGCTAATTTCCTCAAAATTCTTAAGGTGAAGATAAGGGTTCTCGGATTCCATCCCATGATACTTGGGCATCAATTGAATTACTCCTAGTTTGATTTCAAAGTGTCCTACATTTTCAGGAATAATCATGCATGAAGGTTGACTAGTCCTAGTAGGGTGTAAGTATTGTCGAAGTGTCATAACTGGGGGCCTACCTTCATCACCATGGTGACTTCCTACATCATCATCAACCATCTTACCAGATCTGAGATTTTACGAAAGAGTTTCAGTAATATGATCTAAGGAATTGTCAAAAGTTTTTCGATTCAAACGTCCAGTGTTGTCCCTATTCCAACCTAGCATACAAATTTCAGAGTTTATTTATTTATTCATTTTTGTAATGATCATCCTTGATCTTTTCTTAAAGTTCTTATCAATTTTCAATTAACAACAAGGGTTAATGAGATATGATGATGATAATAAAATTCTGATTCTAAGAAAAAAATAATTTAAACACAGAAAAATCAAAACAGAGAGCAGCAAAGTTTCAGAATGTCAATCAGACCGTTCAGATGAAAGAAACTCAGGTCCTGCACCAGACGACCAAATTTGAGTCCAATCATACAGTTAATTACTCTGATATCAGAGTTTGATGCAGACTGTGCAGGGAAAAAAAACAACAGTAAAGATTTTTTTTTTTGGGTTCAACCTAACTACTAAGGTACTAATTAAATATAAAATTATACTAATAAATCAGCCATTCTCCGGCAATGGCGCCAAAAACTTGACGCGCTCGCAAAAATGCTTTCGCAAAACTAATCTCCTAAGTATAGGAGAATCGCACAAGTAGTAAATTCTCGGAAGTCCGAGATCGAATCCTTAGGGAACGAAATATATATGAGATTATTTAGTATAGTTTCAGATTAATTAATTCAATAAATTTGTGGATTAAGATGATCTTTTGATTTTCAAAAATTAAAAGCAGAGAATAATATATCAATAAACAAAGTTCTATGAAATAAAGATGGTAGGGATCTGGAATCCCCCTTGATGATATTGCATCCAAGAAATAAACTCTATGGTTCTTGATTAAATATTAACTGTAGGATAGATCTAATCATGGTATATGTTTCATGAACATATGAACTCAATTTCTAAGCATTCATCGTGCTTTCTGCGTCTACGACGAATCAAATACTAAAGCAATCCATATATCAACAATCATAATCCATTAAAGAGCTATCTACGAAATAACTACACATGGATCAAGAACATATAGTAAATATAAGTCATTCAAAGCAAAAGTTTAGAGTTTACTTCAAAAAGCAATACATCAAAAGTTCCTCCATCACCCTTCCTAAGCAATCAGCCACTCATTTCAAACATTAGTCCCCCTTTTCTCATTTTTTTTTCTTTTTCTTTTCGAAAACAGGGCATCCCCTGTTTCCCTTTCTTTTTTTTCTTCTTTCTTTTCAACTGTCTACTCCTCTGTTTTCTTTCAAATGAGGTAATCCCCTGTTTCCTTCCCAGCCGAGCGAGATATATCAAGCTCCCTCGATTCCCTTCTCGCCCGCGGTGGAGATGAGCGGACCGGATGGATTTTGGGGCGTTGATCGCGGGATGAGGCGGTCATCCGGGATGCGGATGCTGGCTGGCCGCGAGATAAGCGGACTCGGATGCTGGCTGGGATGGAGATGCTCGCAAACGGCTGGATGAAGCCATGGATGCTGAAGAATCGGACGCGGAGGAGTAGATCTGAGAGGAGCTGGGATGCAGACGCTGGCTGATCACGGGAGATTCACATGTGGATGCGAGGACCTGAGATTCCAAAAGATTGCGATCACCTTGGGATGCGGAAGGGAAGGAGGGTCGCACGCTGGGATGCTCGGGAGAAGTAGAATGGGGCATGGACAGCTGTAGATGAAGCTTGGAATCAATATGGGGACTGAGACGCGGATGCTGGGATTTGTTGGAATGCATGGGAGATGAACCATGGACGGCTGGGGAGGCGCTAGTAGCTTGGCCTTGAACGCGGAATTCTGAATGGTGATCACGGGAGAGGCAGAATCTGGGAGGCTCATGGACGCACGGGATGCTAGCGATGTTGTGATTCATCGCGGACGGTTGAATCTGGGCTCTGTTTTGCAGCTGGGAAGAGATGAATTTATATAAAATAATGATAAAAATTATAATAAGTGCTAAGGATAAAATATTTAATCATGCAAATGTTAACACCTATTATTTATCATTATTTTGCTAGCATTAGGCTATGTTAATTGGTACTTAGATTGCACTTTTGTGCTCCCATCAATTTGTTTGCAAAGTAATCCCGCCATCCAAGCGTTCATGATCCTTCATACTTTTGAAATCCCTGTACTTTGGCATATAGGCATGTGTCACTCGGGATGGCTGCCATGTGTGCTCTAGCGTGATCAGTCTTCATGGTTATGAGCCAGATAAATGATGGGTTCGACCCGACATGCATACGTTGAATTCAACCCAAAATCAAACAAACCTGAATTACTTTCGATAGATTATTAGAATGCAATGTTGAAGAGAAATATATTTTTTTATAATTAAATTTATGAAATATGTGCATAATAATAATAGTAAGTGCTATGTAAAATAGATAAATTTATTCATTATTTAGCACTTATCACACCCCCAAACCTACATTTTGCTAGTCCTCGAGCAAAATAATAGAAAAAAGAAATTAACTCACTTTTACAGGAATCGCGATTGCATTTACCGTATGCAATAAGGCTTTAAGCCCCAAGGTGGCCCTAGTGGACGAGTTTTATCTCGTGAGGGTTTCCGGCTCCGATACCCACAAACTACGGTCTCTACCCAATTTATTTTATCGTTATATAAAATCTAATTTCAAATGCATAAGTGCCAAGAATTTCAAAAGCACACAAAGTTTTAATTACTAAGTCAACCCAAATCCTAGGTCAAGATACAATTCAAGTTGAGGTCACTAAGTTTCCGTTAGAAAGTTGTAAGACTTTTTATACTTGAGTGCTCGGTAAAATCTGGACCATACACAAGCTAAGGCTTTAAATCCTCCAAAATACTGCTAAAACTTGATGTTTCCAAGAATTGGTCAGATAAGACCTAATCACTGATTCAAAATCATCCTATCTTGCAGAATTTTGAGAGTTGTGGATATTTACTTTAATACCTCATGGGCTTTATCTGTAATATTCCAGTATACTCGAATTTTTACAATGACGGCTTTCATACTATTGTCTTTTTCAAGGTCAATATTATTTTCTCTTTTTCTCTTTCTTCTTCTCTTTTTTTAATTATTTTTTTATTTGTTATTTATAAATAAATTTTGCACTTTTACTCTTGTAATGATTCCTCCGTGTAGCGAGCATTCAGTCAACAACTCCCACACTAGATGGCATAAGGTGTTGGGCATCAAGACTCCCCTATGGACCTATACTTGGGTTCATCATCACAAGCCCGCTGACCTTTGACGATAGGTAGCCCTTTTCGATGTACTGACTTAATTCACTCTTTTTTCTTTTTTCTTTTTTTTTAATATGAGATAATAGTGAATCAGATAGGTATGATTCATCAGGACTCAAGGTTGCTACCAGACTTAACAACATAATGTTCAACCTAACCCTTTAGAAGTGCAGGCCATGTGTGTTGTAAAATTCCAAAGTAAAAATTATCTTACAACTCGCTAAAAGAACTTTTAATAAAAATAACTCAAATTGTCTTACTCCTGACTAATCATTGGGCTTTTTAGATTTTATATACTTCGTGTGTTTATCATTTCAGCACTAAGGCATAGAAATTATGCTCTTCTTTTTGAAAAATAAATCAAAAATTCCAACCCCATACCCTCCAACCTAGATCAGACATTGTCCTCAATATTTTCTTATTATATTATTATTTTATTATTATTATATTTTATTTTATTTTGCATATGGAGGATAGAAGCATTTTACCTTAGTTGCATCAGTAATATGAGGACTCTTGAAAAAAAATGCGACAAGAAAATGTGCAAAAATGACCTATGAGAATTGGGTTGCCTCCCAACAAGCGCTAAGTTTAACGTCTTCAGCCAGATGCAGCGCATTCTTAATTATCCCGATAAATAGGATCCATCAAATCAAAGGATTCGATAAACTGTTCGTCTGCAACACACTCTATATAAGGTTTCGATCTTTGGCCATTGACATTCAGGACACGACCATCATTGGAGTTTTGAATTTCTACCGCATCATGAGGAAATACCTTTGTTGCCCAGAGATGGTCACCCAAGAGGGGGGTGAATTGGGTGTTTTTAAACTTTTTGTCTAATTAAAACAAAACACACAAGTGTATGTGCTAAAGTAAAGGTAGAGTTATAAGAACAGTCAATCGCAAACATAAAGATTTATAGTGGTTCGGAGCTTCCACTGCTCCTACATCCACTCTCCAAACACCTTTGGGAATTTCCACTATAATCAGCGATTACAGTCCGGTAGTTTTGCGAGTGCACTACCCAACTCGTTGTTTTACCCTGGGCTAACAACGAACCCTACAATCCCCCAATTTAACCTAGGCTTGGGACGCCTATCCCTTGTTCCAAGTCCCTTGACTGGAACAAGCACAATAATCAAATATTTTACAAGATTTGAAAGCTCTTAAGAAAGCAAATATATTAATGAAAAACAACAAAACCGGAAGAACCCTTTTTGCCGTTGGAAGCGTGGGTGATGGTGGTTCTTCCGATGTGGATCACGTTTGCTTGAATGCGAGCTTTGAATGCCGAGTGGGAGTGAGTAGTTGAGCACGAAATCAGATAGAAAAGCTTGAATGCACTTGATTTCTCCTCTTGAAAGCACTAACTTCCTTGAACCTCTTTCTCTTTCTTCTCTCTTGAATGATCTTGTGTTTGGTTGGTGAGAAGTTATTTGAAGGCACTTAAAAGCTCCCTTTTATAGCCCAAAAAGCAATAGATCCGTTAGACACAAAAATATGACCGTTTGAAATTCAAACAAACCTGCAAAAGTGTGTCAGTCGCGTCCCAGGCGCTCCGGAGACGTCTCCGCTTCAACGCGAGACATCTCGGCTGTATAAAATTTCTTTTGACGTTGTCTGGAGTCGACTCGCGCTTTACGGGGACGTCTCTGAAGAAGAACAGCTTGAATGCTTGTTTTTCTGTTTTTCTGAGAGAGTCGACTCGGCACTTTACGGGGACGTCTCTGGATGTTTGCGCTTTATGCATGGGGACGACTCTGCGATGTCGGGGACGACTCCGCAGTTTTATCACTGAAAAATAGGTCCTCTGGAATCCCCTGAGAGAGTCGACTCCACGCTTTCTGGGGACGTCTCGGGAAGTTTGCTTTCTATGCGTGGGGACGACTCCGCGTCCTTCGGAGACGACTCGCGCGCATCCCTTGAAATCGGCCTTTCTGCCGTCTCTGAGAGAGTCGACTCCGCAGAGTCGGGAGTCGACTCCGACCCTGCAAGACGCCTCGCCAGGTGCCGGGGACATCTCCAGACGTGCCAATTCTTCCTATTCGTGCCAGAGACGTCTCTGGGACAAACCGGAGACGTCTCGGCTGTCCCTGATCTGTTTTCTTCATCTCAAAAAATCTTCAAAAAATCCTTGAAAAATATGGAAACATGCCTTGACAATTCTTAACAATATTCTTAGTTAAACACCTGAAATCCTCAAATAAATTGTTAATATAAAGGGAATTATACTCTAGTATTTTGTATTCATCAAAATCCATTAGGGGGTCAACAATCTCTCCCTTTTTGATGATGACAAAACACTGAGTATATGCAAAATTTAAAATTTAAACATATACACAGTATTTGTTCAGATGTACAAGTATTATGTTTTGGTTAGAGCTAGATACAGTGTGCATAATTCAATATAGTCAACTTTCAGTTCTATCCTTATGCATAAGTATTGATCTTAGTAGCTCTTGAGCAATTTTGGCATATCAACTGAATTTGAATCAAGTTAAAATGTAAATTAATGAAATATTGATACTAAAGATAATTGAAAGCTAAATACTTTTTGACTCCCCCTTTCTTTTCCAGAAGGGCAATTGTCTTAAAGCCAATATTCTTCAATTTTATCTTTTCTAATTCAACTTTTAAGTATGAGTGTAAATTTTGTATTTTGCATTTCATATATTGGTTCTATTCCATATATTGGTTCTACTCCCCCTTTTTGTCATCAACAATGAAGGGGACAAATTTTTCTTAGGTACCTAAAACGCAATTCCTATTAGAATTTAGCATATTACCATGAATCACTCAAGGATATTCAAGTTATGCTCCCTCTTTCCAAGTTATTTCTATTAATGAATTCAGCATTCATTTCACTCCCTCTTTGTTTTGGAATTCATTTCAGACCTTTCAAATGCAGTTATTACAGGTTGTGCTCCCCCTTTTTCATATGCATTGTCAAGTTGGGAAAGGAGTAATTTGATTGCACATTGTTAAGTTTGATTATTCAAAGCATCAGAATTAGTAACATACACAGAGTTTGATACCACGGAATTAGAAACATACACAGTTTCAAAAAGAGGGGTATGACCTTCAAATTGTATTACAATCATTTGAAGTCATTACAAGTATTGATTGCTAATACAAAAGAAGTTTCAAATAAGCCTAGGGTTTTGCAAAAAGATGAACCCTAGATGTCTACAAAATGTCCCTCACCGACGATGTTGCTCAATAGCCCTAGCAGCAGCCTCTATAAATCTATTTATTGAATCCAGTAGGGTTCTAAAGTGATCTCCCTGAGATTGATTGAAGGCTGCCACAAGTGCTTCGAACTCACGGGTTGCCCTGTCAATCCTCCCTCTAAGTTGGGCAGCCACACTGCCCACATTGCCTCCAGGGCTCGTCAACTCTTGAAGACCATCCGATATGATCTTCAATTCAGCCTGTATCTCAATTGATCTTAAGGTTTGGCTTGTTCCCACATGAACCAATTCTGACACTGTAGCTTCTATCTGAGCTTTGATTTCCTTTAATTCTTGTAGCAGTGCTTCATGTGAGGTACGGATGGGAGCTAACTCAGCAGAGATGATGAAGTTAATCTTTCATACCATGCCCTAGGGGCTTGCTTAAGTCCATACAATGCTTTATGCAATTTAAAAACATAATCTGGATGTAAGTAGTTCTCAAAACCTGGAGGTTGTCCTACATAAACTTCCTCCATTATATAACCATTTAAAAAGGCACTTTTTACATCCATTTGATAGAGTTTGAAATCCATGAAGCATGCATATGCCAAAAGTAGTCTAATAGCCTCTAACCTAGCAACAGGAGCAAAAGTTTCATCAAAATCTATTCCTTCCTCCTGATTATATCCTTTGGCTACTAGCCTAGCTTTGTTTCTTATTACTATTCCATCTTCATCTAGTTTATTTCTATATACCCACTTGGTGCCTATAATTGAAACATTAGGGGGTCTTTTCATTAGAGTCCAAACTTGATTTCGTTCAAATTGGTTTAATTCCTCTTGCATAGCATTCATCCAATTTTCATCTTTTTCGGCTTCTTCTAGTGATTTAGGCTCTATCTGTGAAACGAATGCAAGATAATTACTAGTGTTTCTTAAAGAGGATCTTGTCCTTATCCCTTGTGAAGGATCACCAAGGATTAGATCCCTTGGATGACCATGTGCATACCTCCATTCCTTAGGAAGATCTTGATTTCTCGCTGGAGGTTGATCTTCTTCATCTTGCTGAATTGTATCTTCTTTGATTTCATCCTCATGTTGTTTGTCTTGTATGGAGAATTCCTTCATTCTGTCTTCAAGTATACCTGCATCACCATCTTCTTCTTTTCTAGAAGAATCTCCATTAGCTTCATCAAAAACAACATGAATGGATTCTTCAACAACGAGAGTTCTCTTGTTGAAGACCCTGTATGCTCTACTAGATGAGGAATAACCTAAAAAGATCCCCTCATCTGATTTAGCACTAAATTTACTTAGATTGTCCTTTCCATTGTTTAAAATAAAGCAGCGACAACCGAAAACATGAAAATAGCTTATATTAGGCTTCTTATTTTTCAACAACTCATAAGGTGTTTTCTTTAAGATAGATCTAACTAAAGCACGGTTTAAAATATGACATGCAGTATTTATTGCTTCAGCCCAAAAGTACTTTGGTAGATCCGATTCGCACAACATGGTACGAGCCATATCTGCCAGTGTGCGATTCTTCCTTTCTACCACCCCATTTTGTTGGGGTGTCCTAGGGGCCAAGAAATTGTGATTGATACCGTTTTCTTCACAAAATTTTTCAAAATGCTGATTTTCAAACTCGGTACCATGATCACTCCTAATTGCTTTTAGTTTTAGATTAAGTTCATTCGAAATCCTATTATGAAATTTGATAAAAGCGGGAAAGGACTCATCTTTGTGTGCAAGAAATGAAACCCATGTAAAACGTGAAAAATCATCAACAATTACAAGACCAACCAAACTTCTTACCCCCTAGACTAGCAGTTCTAGTGGGTCCAAATAAATCCATGTGAATTAGTTCTAGGGGTTTTGATGTTGAGACTATGTTCTTAGACTTGAAGGAACTTCTTGTCTGTTTCCCTAGTTGACATGCAGCACAAATTTTGTTCTTTTCAAAGTCTATTTTTGGTAGTCCTTTGACTAGATCTTTTGTAATCAATTTAGAAATTAAATCCATGCTAGCATGCCCTAACCTACGATGCCACAACCAGCTAGTCTCATTGACTTTGGCATCCATGGCTACAAGACATTGGCCATCCTTTATGGTGAGATCATCAAGATCTACCATGTAAATATTTCCACGCCTATACCCCGTAAGTATGATTTCATTGTCAACTGGACTACTAATTATGCATAGTGAAGATTCAAAAGACACTTTAAAGCCCTTGTCACAAAATTGACTTATACTTAATAAATTATGTTTTAATCCATTAACTAACAATACATTGTCAATAAATGAGGAGGGTGATATGGAGATTTTACCAACGCCAATGATTTGACCTTTAGCATTATCTCCAAATGTGACTACTCCTCCTTTTGATTTCAAGGTGACGAAAAGGCTCTTGTCACCGGTCATATGCCTTGAGCAACCACTATCAAGATACCACATTCTCTTTTTACTCCCGGCTGCAAGGCATACCTGCAAGATAATCATGTGAAGCTCTTAGGTACCCAAGTTTTCTTGGGTCCTTCTTGATTAGTGAAGTTGGTTCCCTTAGGCACCCACACTTTAGTTGTGTTTTTGCCCTTTACAAATGTATTCTTGTTAATTTGAATCTTTCTTTGAATGCAAGAATAGACTTTATGTCCACTTTTCCCACAATGGAAGCATGTAGGTTTTTCAGTTTTGATATCTTTTGCTTTCACAAAAAAATTCTTTAGATATTTTTGTTGTTTGCTAGTTTTGTATCCTAATCCGGCTTTATTAAATACAGCTCTTTGATTGGATAGAATAAGATTTAATTTTTCAGAGCTATGTGTAAATTTCTCCACAATTGGTTTGTATTTATGTACCTCATTTTTAAGATCCAAATTTTCTTTAGCCAATTCTTCCTTATCATTTTTAAGGGATTCAACATTTTGTGCAAGTGAGGTATTACTATTGAGTAGGAATTTAACTTTTAGATTTAATTCCTTAATGAGTGTTTTTGCCGTTTCATTTTCAAAGCTAAGTTTTGAATTTTTATTCTCTAGGTCAATGGTGTTAACATTTTCAAAGCTCTCCTTCTCAATCAATAGGTTTTCAATGTCATCCTTTAGTTTTTGATTGGAGGCCTTTAACTCTTTATTTTTTGCTCCTAACATACTACAATCACTCATGAGCTCTTGGAAAGCTTCATATAATTCTTCTAAAGTAAAATCTGTAGTTGAGCTTTGACATACCTCATCGTCGTCGAATGTCATGAAACACAAGTTGGCGGTCTCTTCATTCTCTTCCTCGGAGGAGGATGTGTCACTATCATCCCAAGTTGCCTTCAACGCCTTCTTCTTTTTCTTTCCATAGTGCTTCTTCTGTTGAGGGCATTCGAAGCGGATGTGTCCCGGTCTCTTGCAATCATAACATATGATTGGGTCTCTTTCTTTTTCTTTTTCCTTTTCCCAATCATTTCTCCCTCCAAACTTCTTTCTTGGGAAGGGTTTCTTTCTTCTCATGAATTTCTTGAACTTCCTTACTATTAAACCCAAGTCCTCATCTTCACTTTCTTCTTCACTCTCACTGCTTTCTTCTTCACAAACACTTGAAGTAGCCTTGAGTGCGATTGTCTTCTTCTTTGGCACATCTTCTTCATGTTGCTTCATTGTGAGCTCATGCGTCATCAATGAGCCCAATAGTTGTTCAAGTGCCAATGTGTTGAGGTCTTTAGCTTCTACGATCGCCGTGACCTTCGCTTTCCAAGCTTTTGGCAAGGACCTGAGAATTTTACTCACAAGTTCTGGGTTAGTGTAAGATTTACCCAAATTCTTTAGACCATTTATTATATCAGTGAAGCGTGTGAACATGCATGAAATAGTTTTGTTGGGTTCCATCTTAAATAACTCATATTTGTGAACTAGAATGTTCACTTTAGATTCTTTGACTTGATTGGTACCCTCATGGGTAACTTCAAGCCTATCCCATATTTTCTTGGCGGAACTACAGGTGGAGACTCTATTAAACTCATTCACATCTAGAGCACAAAACAATGAGTTCATGGCTCTAGCATTGAGTTGAACCATCCTACTATCATTCTCATCCCAATCCTCTTCAGGTTTGGAAACTTGAATGCCATTAACTATGTGATATGGTTCGTGTGGTCCATTGATTATGACCTTCCACAAGGCATAATCTTGTGCTTGAATAAAAATTCTCATTCTAGTCTTCCAATAGGAATAATTTGTCCCATTGAAGAGTGGAGGTCTATTGGTAGCCTGCCCCTCAGCAGGAACATTGTTGAAGGGTGTTGCCATCTTGATCTTTGGCAAAGACGGTTAGGTCTTCAAGAAATACACAGAGCACCTGCTCTGATACCACTTGTTGCCCAGAGATGGTCACCCAAGAGGGGGGTGAATTGGGTGTTTTTAAACTTTTTGTCTAATTAAAACAAAACACACAAGTGTATGTGCTAAAGTAAAGGTAGAGTTATAAGAACAGTCAATCGCAAATGTTGCCCAGATAGACAACCCAAGCGGGGGGGGTGAATTGGGTTTTAAAATAATTTTGCAATTAAAACGTTTGTGGATGACTAATTAATACTTTTCCAAGATGATTAATTAGTTGCTATGTGCTGTGAGTAAAATGAGAGTAAGAGAGAGAGACACAAGCAATCACAAACACAATGTTTTTATAGTGGTTCGGAGCTAACCCTTGCTCCTACGTCCACTCCCCAAGTCTCACTTGGAAATTCACTATAACTCCTCGGATTACAGCCGGTTGTTTTATAAGCTCACAACCCAACTTGTTGTTTTATGAGGTCACAACGAACTCGGTCGGTTTTCCCAGGCTCACCGACTAGAACCACCTGATTGTTTTTCCGGGATCACAATCGAACCCTTACACGTTGGTTTTACCCTCGGCTCACCAACCAACCTCTACACCCTTGATTCAATCCCCCGATTGAATCAAGTGACAAGAAAACAGTTTATAAAGAATACAGGAATAGCTTCTTGAAAAGCAAATATAAACAATATAACTAAAGAAGAGTTAGAAGCCCTCAAACAGATTTTTAGATTTGAGGAAGGAGGCTTCTCGAACTCTGCAATCTCCTCGTGAGTGGGAAGAAGATTTGCTGTCAGATGAGGAGCCTTGAATGCGAAGAAGACGTTGGGAGTATGGACTTCAATGCACTTCTTCCTTCTTTCTCTTGTATTTACTCTAGAGAAGCTTTGGTAGGTGAAAATCACTTTAGCTTTGAATGGAGTCTCTCGTTCTTACCTTGCTACAGTCCTCTGTGGCTATTTAAGCCATTTCCCACGGAAACTAGCTGTTAGACACACTTTTCTTGCCGTTCTGCACATTCTGCACATCCTGACAATGTGTCCGTTGGGATCGGAGTCGACTCGCGCGATCTGGAGTCGACTCGGCTGTAGCAGGAGTCGACTCATGCTTTTCTCGAGTCGGCTCGGCAACTGTTCCAGATTTGAATTAAAGTGGTCTTCTCGACTGGGAGTCGACTCGACTTAACCCGGAGTTGACTCCCCAAAGTCTGGAGCTGACTTGGCATTTTTGGAGTCGGCTCATGCTAAGGAATCCATGGATGTATTCTTCAACTTGGCTCACTCGAGTCGACTCGTGAATTCTGGGAGTCGACTCGGCGCTCAGAGCCCGAACTCCCTATCTTCTGTCTTTTGGCTCGTCCAGTCTTGGAGTCGACTCGAACTGATCCGGAGTCGACTCGGCTCTCAGTATTCGAAAAACAGTCTTCTGTCTTTTTGGAGTCGCGCTGCCTTGGAGTCGACTCGAACTTTCTTGGAGTCGACTCGCGTCTCAGAGACACAAATACTGTCTTCTGTCATTTTGAGGTCGCACTGTCTCGGAGTCGACTCGGCCTTTGCGGGAGTCGACTCGGTCCTCAGTGTCCGAAAGTTGCTCTCTGACTTTTGCCTTGTATTACACTGAGAGTCGACTCTCACTTTCTTTGGAGTCGACCTGCCAACCATCGGAGTCGACTCGCGTTCCTCAGGAGTCGACTCGGCTCTCAGGGTCCAAAAACTGCTCTCTGACTTTTTGTCTGTAACTCCCTGGAGTCGACTCATACTACCCTGGAGTCGACTCGGCAAGCATCGGAGTCGACTCGCGCACTTCAGGAGTCGACTCGCTGACAGGTTCTAAGTTGGGTCTTTCTGTTTATCTGTCTGTTCTTAGTCGGAGTCGACTCGTGATGTTCCGGAGTCGACTCGAGCCTGTGCCAATGCTTCTGATACGCTTGGAGTCGACTCGTACTTTTCAGGAGTCGACTCGAGTCTCAGACTTTGGTTCATATAGACTTCTTAACTTATCCAAATTGTCTTGAACCAAATCTAGAGACTCTTAACCATAAATTTACAAGATTTTCACTGAAACACTAGATTGAATTCATTAGTAAGCATAAGATATACTCAAATGCTTTGAGCTCATCAAAATCAAATAGGGTTACAATCAATCACTCCACAATCTCCCCCTTTTTGATGATGACAAAACATTGAGTATATGTAAAGTGAATTGCTCAACAAACAAGAAAAATTATAGTAAAATTTGAACATGAATTCAAATGTCTGGTTATTTAATTTATCCATACTTGAAAGGTGTGAAACAATAAATTTTGGAGTTAAAGCTCCCCCTTTCATTTGGAATTATATAAGCCTTCATATCATGCAATCAATTGTTTGGCTTATATATATTTAATGATTTTGCTTTCTTAAAGATTCAGATTCTCCCCCTCAACATATGCATTCAACTTTGTTTTGATTCTCTGAATTTTCTTTTAGTGCATTGAAACTTTTGAATTGAAATTTTTGGTTTTTAGAGGGAAAATCTGTCAATTTGTTTTTGAGTAGGATTCAACTAATCTCCGAATATCCCTTGAATAGATTCTGGAGATTACTCCATTAGGAGCCCCAACAGAGAGATAATGAGCCTCAAGGTATCAAATCCACTAAGAACAAATTATTGTTTGTTTTAATGTTTGATTTTCATTTTGATTCCTTTTACATATCTATTAAATATTTCTCCCCCTTTTTGTCATCGTATCAAAAAGGAGGTAAGCAGAACAAACAAGCAAGTAGAGATCAATGTGCACAATATTGAAGAAAAGCTGTCTACTCATTGTATTGATGTATATGTAAGTACATTTGTGAATACAATAAGTAAAGCAGTAAATACATGTCAAAGTGAAAAACTAAGCTAGGGCTTCTTTGAGGAGGATGTGGCTCCCTTGGATGTGGCTCCCTTGCTCAGTCTCGATTGTTCCATCAGTAGAGTGACCCCATTTGTGACGTTCTCTAGCTGAGTGATGATCGCCGAGGTGGCTCTACTGTGGATCGAGGAGAGCTCATCCAGACTCTCCTGAAGTTTGTCCAACTTG
This sequence comes from Phoenix dactylifera, assembly GCF_051530095.1. NCBI lineage: Eukaryota > Viridiplantae > Streptophyta > Magnoliopsida > Arecales > Arecaceae > Phoenix > Phoenix dactylifera. The sequence continues at coordinate 29,288,726 of NC_143193.1, read as the reverse complement.
GCGATCAACACATTCGCCAAGCGCTCGGCCCCCTGACTCTGTGTGCCCATCTCGTGTCGGATGCTATCTCGCAACTTTCGTGTGTTGCTTGTGATATCGCTCATGTTTGAGAATTGGGCTTGTACCAGGCTTCTGACATTGAAGATCTCCTCCCTCACATGAGCCATCATCTCGGTCACGGCTGAGAATGAGGGAACTAATGCAGAAGATGGGGCACTGGCTGGACCTCGGAGCTCCCTCAGTAGGTCGTCCCGAAGATCCCTGACGATCTCCTATCGCAACTCCTGGAGCTGCTCAGGTGATATCCGGACCTCTAATGGCTGAGTAGGTGGAGCAGTGGAGGGTCCGGCAGAGGTGGATGGTGCTGAGGTGGAGGGAAAGGTGGGAATGTCTGAATCAGGGTCAGGACTGGGGGAGTGTCTGGTAGTATGTGTGGAGGTAGATGGTTTCCTAACCCAGGTTCCCTCTACCTTATGAAAACCCATCCGGTGCATGGTCCCCTCGCCCATGCGATCTGTCCATCGCAGACCGCGAGAGGGTTCCCCCTCAGGAATGGGGATCCCAGACTCCCTAAAGATCAATATGTACAGCATACCATAGGGAAGGGTGAGCCTAGGCCTATCTAGTGGCTCACATAGGTATCTGTAAATGAGTTTCGGAAAGTTGATTGGGGTGTCCTGGAGGATGTAGAATATAAGGGCTAGGTCCCTCTCAGAAACAAAATCGAAGCGGCCAGTCTTCGGGAAGAGGGTCCTAGAGATGATACTCAAGAGGAGCCGCATCTCAACTGACAGTGAGCTGGCGGACACCTCATCTAATGGGGACTGGGGTGGACACCCTAAAATGGCCGTAAGGGCCTCAGTCCTGTCCTCTGGATGTGTAGGAGATACCCCAACTTGGGGAAGATGGAGGATCTGAGCAATGATATCCTCCGAAATGAACAATGGGAAACCGGCTACCGTTCCCTCTATCCCACCATGGCCCCTATGCACGGTACCGTACAACTCCCTAACTAGCCCTGGATATGTGGGGAGATCTAAGGAACAGAAGAACTCTAAACTCTGGGCCCTTAACCTCTCTCCTATGGTGAAGCCCTCCTGGGAGAGATAGTCAAAGTTGACGTATCTCCCGGTGGAGACCGCCTTCCCGGCGCACGGACGTGAGGGAGCGGGCCTCGGCGGGGAACGAGCCGGAGGTTGTGGCCTCACGGGATCGTTCCGAGCCTTGGACCGTCGCTCGGTGCCGGTCGCGGGTTGGGGCCTCTTCCGGCTTGGGACAACGGCTTTACGAGTCATGGTCGACCTAGAATGGGGTAAAACGCTAATGGACGGAGGAAGGTCGACGGAAAAAGTCCTAAGGACGGTCGGAGACGATCTAGGAGATGGCTCTAGGGTTTTTGAACAGTGGCGGCGGTGAATAGAAGTATTGATTAAACGCTTGGATTAGGGTTAAAAACCCGGATCCCGACCTCGAGTCGACTCCACTGAGTTGCGAGTCGACTCGAGGTGACCTCGAGTCGACTCCAAAATATGCGCGAGTTGACTCCCGTTATGCTTCCATTGGCCTTGAGTCGACTCCCGTCAATGTGCGAGTCGACTCCCCTTATGTTTCATCTTCCTCGAGTCGACTCCCGTCTGTGTGCGAGTCGACTCCTCCTTATGAGCCGACTCTGAAACTTACTCGAGTCGACTCGAACTCTGGCACGCACCTAAAAATCATGCTATTTTCGTACCAAACCAGAGACACTCACTAAGTTATGATCTAATTTGATGATCATAGTTGAGAAACTCTATTTTTAACACAATCTAAACATCAAAATCAATGAACTAGAGGAGAACACCACTAGGATGGATCAATCACTCCTAATCCCCTCCTAAGCACACTAAATCTCTCTTCACTTAAGGGTTTCGTAAAAATATCAGCTAATTGATCATCAGTGCAAACAAATTGAAGTGTCACATCACCATTCAGTACATGATCTCTTATGAAGTGATGTCTTATCTCAATATGTTTAGTTCTTGAATGCTGAATTGGATTTTTAGTTAGATTAATGGCACTTGTATTATCACAATTAATGGGAATTTTATCTTGTTTAATGCCATAATCTTCAAGTTGTTGTTTAATCCACATGATTTGAGCACAACAACTCCCGGCTGCAACATATTCAGCTTCAGCAGTAGATAATGCAACCGAGTTTTGTTTCTTGCTAAACCAAGAGATTAAATTTTCTCCTAAGAGTTGACATGACCCGCTGGTGCTTTTTCTATCAAGTTTACAACCAGCAAAGTCTGAATCTGTGTATCCTATTAAGTTCAGACTAGAATCTTTAGAATACCATAAACCTATATTCTTTGTTCCTATTAGGTATTTAAAGATTCTCTTGACTGCAATTAGATGAGATTTCTTAGGATTAGACTGATATCTAGCACACATGCATACACTAAACATGATATCAGGTCTACTTGCAGTGAGATACAATAAAGATTCTATCATACCTCTATATAACTTTTGATCTACAGATTTACCTGATTCATCTTGGTCTAATTTGCATGATGAGCTCATGGGTGTGCTGATTGGCTTGTTTCCTTCCATATCAAACTTCTTAAGCATCTCCCTGATGCATTTAGCTTAATTGATGATGATCCCCTCTTTTGATTGTTTGATTTGAAGTCCGAGAAAATAGTTCAGCTCTCCCATCATGCTCATCTCAAACTCACTCTGCATTAAGTCAGCAAATTCTTCGCAGAGGCGATTGTTAGTAGCACCGAAAATAATACCATCAACATAAATCTGCACTACTAACATATCTTTGTTTTTCTTCTTAAGAAACAGTGTTGTATCTACATTTTCCCTAGAGAACTCATGATCTAGTAGGAATTTGCTAAGTCTTTCATACCATGCTCTAGGTGCTTGTTTCAAACCATAAAGTGCTTTGTTCAATTTATATACATGATTAGGGTATTGATGATTTTTAAAACTAGGAGGTTGTTCTACATATACCTCCTCGTTAATATACCCATTTAAAAATGTACTTTTTACATCCATTTGAAATAATTTGAAGTCCTTAGAGCATGCAAATGCTAGTAAAAGTCTAATTGCCTCAAGTCTAGCTACAGGAGCAAAGGTTTCATCAAAATCTATACCTTCTTCTTGATTATACCCCTTTGCTACTAGTCTAGCCTTATTCCTTATTACAATTTCATTTTCATCAAGTTTATTTTTATAAATCCATTTGGTACCTATAATTGAATATTCAGAAGGTCGTTCAACTAGATTCCATACCTTATTTCTAGTAAATTGGTTTAATTCTTCTTGCATTGCATTTATCCAATTTACATCTTTTTCAGCTTCTTCTATGTGTTTGGGCTCAAAATGTGAGACAAAAGCTAGATGATTATTTAAGTTCCTAAGAGATGCTCTAGTTCTAACAGGTTGAGATGGATCATCTAAAATCAATTCTTTAGGATGCCCGTGAGCATACCTCCAAGCCTTAGTTAGCCCATGATCCATCATATCCTCTTGGCTTGATGATGCATTTCCAATTAATTTTTGTTCATCATCTTGTAATGTCATCTCATCAATCTTTTCTTCAAGAATTTCAGCATCATCATCAAAATTAACTCTCTTGCTAGAAGAGATATCACTAGAATCATCAAAAACAACATGTATGGATTCTTCTATAACTAGGGTTCTTTTATTAAAGACTCTGTAGGCTTTACTAGTTGTAGAGTACCCCAAGAATATACCCTCATCAGATTTAGAGTCAAATTTTCCTAGATTATCTTTTCCATTATTATGAACAAAACACCTACATCCAAAGATATGAAAATAGTTCACTTTTGGTTTTCTGTTTTTCCAAAGTTCATAAGGTGTTTTCTTTATAATGGATCTTAATAAAACTCTATTTAATATATGACATGAGGTATTGATGGCTTCTCCCCAAAAGTACATAGGGAGATTACTTTCACATAACATGGTTCTAGCCATTTCCTCTAGAGTTCTATTTTTTCTTTCCACAACTCCATTTTGTTGTGGTGTCCTAGGTGCAGAAAAATTATGAGTTATCCCCTTTTTACTACAAAACTCATCAAATAAATGATTTTCAAATTCGGTTCCATGGTCACTTCTAATAGCTATGACTGAAGTATCTCTAGCATTTGTTACTTCTTTGTGAAATTTCTTGAAGACTGAAAATGCTTGATCCTTATGACCTAAGAACATGACCCAAGTGTATCTAGAATAATCATCTACAATAACTAGACCATATTTATTTTCACCTAGACTTGTGGTTCTAGTTGGTCCGAATAGGTCCATGTGTAGTAGTTCTAGAGGTCTAGAGGTAGAGACACAATTTATAGATTTAAAGGAGTTCCTTGATTGTTTGCCAAATTGACATGCTTCACATATTTTATTCTTTTCAAACTTTAGTTTTGGCAAACCTATTACAGAATCTCTCTTAACTAGTTTTGATATTGTGTCCATGCTTGCATGACCTAACTTACGGTGCCATAACCAACTAGCATCATTATCCTTAGTATCATTAACAACTAAACATGAGTTATGTTTGGCAAGATCCTCAAGGTCTACAACATACACATTCCCACGTCTTATTCCTTTAAAAACTAAACTATTGTTATTTGAGTTGGTTATGATGCATAGTGATGGTTTGAACAAAACATCAAAACCTCTATCACACAATTGACTAATGCTAAGTAAATTATGCTTAAGACCATCAACATATCGAACATTATCAATAAAGGTTGAAGGGGTAATTTGTACTTTACCTATACCAATGATGTGACCTTGGTTATTGCCTCCAAAAGTCACAGCACCTCCCTTCTTAGCTTCAAGGGTGAAGAATTGATCCTTGTCACCCGTCATGTGTCTTGAGCAGCCACTATCCAAGTACCAACAATTTTTGTCGACCTTGGCTGCAAGACACTCCTACACAAGCAAATCATATAATCTTAGGTACCCAAGTTTTCTTGGGTCCTTCATGGTTAGTAATGTTGGTTCCTTTTGGAACCCAAACCCTTTTAATTTTTCTATTAGTTTTTTCTTTTCTATAATCACATACATTTGCTTTGTGTCCTAATGTTCCACAGCAAAAACATGTTATTTTCTTAATTTTACTCTCCCCTGCTTTAACAAAGAAATTACTAACGAGTTTTTGATTATTTTTAGGTTTATACCCTAAACCAGCTCTATTGAATACAGCTCGTTGACTATTAAGTATCATATTCAATTTTTCAGAACTATATGTAAATTTTTCAACCAAGAGTTTGTATTTTTCAAGTTCATTAGTTAGTTTTTGTTTTTTCATTTTTAGAGTGTTTATTTCTTTTGTGAGATTCTCCTTCAAGATTTGTTTATTGTTTTTAAGTTCTAAAATTTTTTTAGTTAGTTTATCCTTGTTAAGTTCAGAAATTTCCTTGGCTAGTTTTTCATTATCCTTAGTTAAGGTATTAGATTTTTGAATCAACATTTGATTCCTTGTTTTAAGTTCTACATTTTCTTTAGTGATAGAGTCCTTATCCTTAACTAATTTATCATATTTGTGGAGGTGAGATTGATTGGTTAGTTTTAGCTCTTTATTCTTAAGATTTATAGCCTTATATTCAACCATTAATTCATTAAATGCATCATACAATTCATCAAAGGTAAAATCTAGATGCGTTTCGGATGATACCTCATTTTCATTTGCCATGAAGCAGAAATTGGCCTTTTCTTCTTGTTCCTCATCCGATGATGATGATGATGAGTCGGAGTCCGATAAGGTGGAGACAAGGGCTTTCTTTTTCTTGTACTTTCTCCCCTTCTTCAGCAAGGGACACTCAGCTCTGATGTGCCCCAGCTTCTTGCACTCATAACATCCAATCCCCTCATTTTCCCTTTCCTTATCCTTATCCTTGTGATAGAAACTTGAGGGGCCTCTCCTTTGATGAAAGGACTTCTTTCGGTTGATGAATTTTCTGAACTTGCGCACGAGAAGAGCCTCATCATCACTCCCTCATGATCTTCTTCTTCACTGCTGCTACTGCAAGACAAGTCTTTGTTAGAAGATGTAGATTTGAGAGCTATTACCTTTTTCTTATGGGTGGACTCTTCTTCGCTGTGTTGTTTCATTGTGAGCTCGTGCGTCATTAGGGATCCAAGAAGCTCCTCAAGTGGAAGCTTGTCCAAGTCCTTGGCTTCTTGGATTGCCGTCACCTTGGCTTCCCATGACCTTGGTAGACAGCGAAGAATCTTCCTGACAAGCTCACTGTTAGTATAATTTTTGCCAAGGCTTTTTAGGCCATTGACAATATCAGTAAATCTGGTGAACATGCAGGTGATTGTTTCATTAGAATCCATCTTAAATAATTCATACTTATGAACTAATATATTTATTTTGGATTCTTTGACTTGATTCGTGCCCTCATGGGTCACTTCAAGTCTATCCCAAATCTCTTTTGCAGAATTGCAGGTGGAGACTCTATTGAATTCATTTCTATCTAATGCACAGTAGAGCACATTCATTGCTTTGGCATTGAGTTGTGCCTTCCTAAAGTCATTGTCATCCCAATCCTTTTCAAGTTTGGGTATAGTGACACCCTCTACATAGATGGATGGGATGTAGGGTCCATTTAGTATAATGGTCCACATCTCATAGTTTTGGGCTTGGATAAATATTCTCACCCTAGCCTTCCAATATGAGTAGTCGGATCCATTAAAGAATGGGGGTCTTTGGGTGGACTGGCCCTCAATGTGGGAAGATCCAAATGGGGTTGTCATTTTGATCTTTTACTCTTAGGGTAAAAGAGTTCCGGCTCTGATACCACTTGTTGCCCAGATAGACAACCCAAGAGGGGGGGTGAATTGGGTTTTAAAATAATTTTGCAATTAAAACGTTTGTGGATGACTAATTAATACTTTTGCAAGATGATTAATTAGTTGCTATATGCTGTGAGTAAAATGAGAGTAAGAGAGAGAGACACAAGCAATCACAAACACAATGTTTTTATAGTGGTTCGGAGCTAACCCTTGCTCCTACGTCCACTCCCCAAGTCTCACTTGGGAATTCACTATAACCCCTCGGATTACAGCCGGTTGTTTTACAAGCTCACAACCCAACTTGTTGTTTTACGGGGTCACAACGAACTCGGTCGGTTTTCCCAGGCTCACCGACTAGAACCACCCGATTGTTTTTCCGGAATCACAATCGAACCCTTACACGTTGGTTTTACCCTCGGCTCACCAACCAACCTCTACACCCTTGATTCAATCCCCCGATTGAATCAAGTGACAAGAAAACAGTTTATAAAGAATACAGGAATAGCTTCTTGAAAAGCAAATATAAACAATATAACTAAAGAAGAGTTAGAAGCCCTCAAACAGATTTTTAGATTTGAGGAAGGAGGCTTCTCGAACTCTGCAATCTCCTCGTGAGTGGAAAGAAGATTTGCTGTCAGATGAGGAGCCTTGAATGCGAAGAAGATGTTGGGAGTATGGACTTCAATGCACTTCTTCCTTCTTTCTCTTGTATTTACTCTAGAGAGACTTTGGTAGGAGAAAATCACTTTCGCTTTGAATGGAGTCTCTCGTTCTTACCTTGCTACAGTCCTCTGTGGCTATTTAAGCCATTCCCCACGGAAACTAGCCATTAGACACACTTTTCTTGCCGTTCTGCACATTCTGCACATCCTGACAATGTGTCCGTTGGGATCGGAGTCGACTCGCACGATCTGGAGTCGACTCGGCTGTAGTAGAAGTCGACTCATGCTTTTCTCGAGTCGGCTCGGCAACTGTTCCAGATTTGAATTAAAGTGGTCTTCTCGACTGGGAGTCGACTCCCCAAAGTCTGGAGCTGACTTGGCATTTTTGGAGTCGGCTCATGCCAAGGAATCCATGAATGTATTCTTCAACTTGTCTCACTCGAGTCGACTCGTGAATTCTGGGAGTCGACTCGGCGCTCAGAGCCCGAACTCCCTATCTTCTGTCTTTTGGCTCGTCCAGTCTTGGAGTCGACTCGAACTGTTCCGGAGTCGACTCGGCTCTCAGTATTCGAAAAACAGTCTTCTGTCTTTTTGGAGTCGCGCTGCCTTGGAGTCGACTCGAACTTTCTTGGAGTCGACTCGCGTCTCAGAGAGACAAATACTGTCTTCTGTCTTTTTGAGGTCGCGCTGTCTCGGAGTCGACTCGGCCTTTGCGGGAGTCGACTCAGCCCTCAGTGTCCGAAAGTTGCTCTCTGACTTTTGCCTTGTATTACACTGAGAGTCGACTCTCACTTTCTTTGGAGTCGACCTGCCAACCATCGGAGTCGACTCGCGTTCCTTAGGAGTCGACTCGGCTCTCAGGGTCCGAAAACTGCTCTCTGACTTTTTGTCTGTAACTCCCTGGAGTCGACTCGGCAAGCATCGGAGTCGACTCGCGCATTTCAGGACTCGACTCGCTGACAGGTTCTAAGTTGGGTCTTTCTGTTTGTCTGTCTGTTCTTAGTCGGAGTCGACTCGTAATGTTCCGGAGTCGACTCGAGCCTGTGCCAATGCTTCTGATACGCTTGGAGTCGACTCGTACTTTCCAGGAGTCGACTCGAGTCTCAGACTTTGGTTCATATAGACTTCTTAACTTATCCAAATTGTCTTGAACCAAATCTAGAGACTCTTAACCATAAATTTACAAGATTTTTACTGAAACACTAGATTGAATTCATTAGTAAGCATAAGATATACTCAAATGCTTTGAGCTCATCAAAATCAAATAGGGTTACAATCAATCACTCCACAGCAAACACAAAGATTTATAGTGGTTCGGAGCTTCCACTGCTCCTACATCCACTCCCCAAACACCTTTGGGAATTTTCACTATAATCAGCGATTACAGTCCGGTAGTTTTGCGAGTGCACTACCCAACTCGTTATTTTATCCCGGGCTAACAACGAACCCTACAATCCCCCAATTTAACCTAGGCTTGGGACGCCTATCCCTTGTTCCAAGTCCCTTGACTGGAACAAGCACAATAATCAAAAGTTTTACAAGATTTGAAAGCTCTTAAGAAAGCAAATATATCAATGAAAAACAACAAAACCGGAAGAACCCTTTTTGCCGTTGGAAGCGTGGGTGATGGTGGTCTTCCGATGTGGATCACGTTTGCTTGAATGCGAGCTTTGAATGCCGAGTGGAAGTGAGTAGTTGAGCACGAAATCAGATGGAAAAGCTTGAATGCACTTGATTTCTCCTCTTGAAAGTACTAACTCCCTTGAACCTCTTTCTCTTTCTTCTCTCTTGAATGATCTTGTATTTGGTTGGTGAGAAGTTATTTGAAGGCACTTAAAAGCTCCCTTTTATAGCCCAAAAAGCAATAGATCCGTTAGACACAAAAATATGACCGTTTGAAATTCAAACAAACCTGCAAAAGTGTGTCAGTCGCGTCCCAGGCGCTCCGGAGACGTCTTCGCTTCAACGCGAGACGTCTCGGCTGTATAAAATTTCTTTTGACGTTGTTTGGAGTCGACTCGGTGCTTTACGGGGACGTCTCTGAAGAAGAACAGCTTGAATGCTTGTTTTTCTGTTTTTCTGAGAGAGTCGACTCGGCACTTTACGGGGACGTCTCTGGATGTTTGCGCTTTATGCATGGGGACGACTCCGCGATGTCGGGGACGACTCCGCAGTTTTATCACCGAAAAACAAGTCCTCTGGAATCCCCTGAGAGAGTCGACTCCGCGCTTTCTGGGGACGTCTCGGAAAGTTTGCTTTTTATGCGTGGGGACGACTCCGCGTCCTTCGGAGACGACTCGCGCGCATCCCTTGAAATCGGCCTTTCTGCCATCTCTGAGAGAGTCGACTCCGCAGAGTTGGGAGTCGACTCCGACCCTGCGAGACGCCTCGCCAGGTGCCGGGGACGTCTCCAGACGTGCCAATTCTTTCTGTTCGTGCCAGAGACGTCTCTGGGACAAACCGGAGACGTCTCGGCTGTCCCTGATCTGTTTTCTTCATCTCAAAAAATCTTCAAAAAATCCTTGAAAAATATAGGAACATGCCTTGACAATTCTTAACAATATTCTTAGTTAAACACTTGAAATCCTCAAATAAATTGTTAATATAAAGAGAATTATACTCTAGTGTTTTGTATTCATCAAAATCCATTAGGGGGTCAACAACCTTCTTAACTAAAAAGGGACCATCCCACCTAGAGCGAAGTTTACCCGGAAAGAGACGCAATTTAGAATTGAATAGACAAACCTTTTGATTAGGCTCGAAAGACTTACGGTTAATGGATTTGTCATGAAAAGTTTTAGTCCTTGCCTTATATATTTTGGCATTTTCATACGCCTCATTGCGTAACTCTTCAAGCTCGTTGAGTTGAAGTTTCCGGTTAGAACCAGCTGCTGCCATATCAAAATTAAACTTTTTAATGGCCCAAAAAGCTCTATGCTCAAGTTCTACGCGTAAGTGGTAAGCTTTCCCAAAAATTAGTCGATAAGGAGACATGCCAATAGGAGTCTTATAGGCAGTACAATAAGCCCAGAGAGAATCGTTTAACTTCTGAGACCAATCTTTCCTATCGGAGCGTATTGTTTTTGCTAAGATGTGTTTTATCTCCCTATTGGAAACTTCTACTTGCCTGCTTGTTTGGGGATGGTACGGAGTGGCAACTTTGTGGGTGATTGAATATTTCCGAACCAAAGCTTCAAAAGATCGGTTGCAGAAATGTGATCCCCCATCACTAATGATAGCTCGGGGTGTGCCAAAGCGACTAAATATATTTGTTTGTAAGAACTTAACCACCACCTTATGATCGTTAGTCCTAGTGGCAATTGCTTCGACCCACTTCAAGACATAATCTATCCCGACAAGAATGTATTCAAAACCAAAAGAATGCGGAAAAGGGCCCATGAAGTCAATACCCCAGACATCAAAAATTTCTATAATTAAAATGGGGTTAAGTGGCATCATATCTGTACGGATGATGGTACCCATTCGCTGGCATCGCTCGCAAGTCTGGCAAAAATTGTGAGCATCTTTGAACAATGAGGGCCAATAAAATCTACTTTGTAAGACTTTAGCTGCAGTTTTTCTATCCCCAAAATGCCCCCCGCAGGCTTGGGTATGACAAAAATCAAGAATACTCTGAAATTCATATTCAGGCACACATCAACGGATTACTTGATCAGGACAGTACTTAAACAGATCTGGGTCATCCCAAAAGTAGAACTTGACTTGTGAAAAAAATCGATCCTTATCCTGCTTGGACCAATAATCGGAAATTTGTCCTACGGTAAGATAGTTTACTATGTTGGCAAACCATGGTGTTTCCACTTGTTGTACCTCAAACAATTGTTCATCTGGAAAGAAGTCATGAAGTGGCGAAATATTATGAGAAGGCTCGAGAAGGATTCTAGACAAATGGTCCGCTACAACATTTGTTGTACCTTTCTTATCATGAATTTCTAGATTAAATTCCTGTAACAATAAGATCCATCGAATTAGGCGAGGCCTAGTGTCCTTCTTTGAAAGAAGGTACCTAAGAGCAGAATGATCAGTGAATATAATAACCTTGGTGTTGCCTAAGGTGACAAGCCAAGAGGGGGGGGTGAATTGGTTTCTCTAAATTTTTTTACTATCTTAATTGAGTCAATTGATGAGTTAGTGAAGTTAAGATAATACACAATGCAAACACACAAGAAGTATAGTGGTTCGGTGCTCTCCTAAGCACCTATGTCCACTTCCCAAGGGACCCCTTGGAAATTCACTATAATCCCGCGGATTACAGTTGGATTGTTTTCCGGGCTCACAATCCAAAAATCTTTACACTTTGGTTTTTCGGGATCACCAAAAACCTATGTTGGTTTTACGGGCTCACCAACGAACCTTCACAATTGGTTTTACGGGTTCACCAATAAACCTACACCGTTGATTTTACGGGCTCACCAACAAACCTTTACAAGGTGATTAAAAAGAAGAAGAAAGTTGAAACTCCTAGATGAGCAAATATAACAATTATAAGCTACAAAGAAGAGTTTAGAATATAGTTATCGCTTGATGAGACTTCTCTCTTCTTTGTCAAGAATGCTTCACTCTTCAAGGATGGATGGAGCTCTTAATGTCTCCTGGAATCTGCAACCACTTCCTTTTGACTCTTTGAATGAAGCACTTGGATGAAGAAAATTAGGGCTCTTGTCTTTCTTGTGTAAGCATTGATATTTTGCAAAAGAATACTTTCTCTGATGAATAGTATCACTTAAATAGTTTTCCTCACCCATTGGACACCCCCCATTGGTTAGATTTCAAAAACTAGCCATTACTTACTGTTGGAAGGACAAAAAGTACTTCTGCAGAACTAGCCGTTATGCTTCTGCCCGTGCTGGGGTCGACCCAAACTTTCCTGGGGTCGACTCAACCCACTATTCATCAGACTTGGGGTCGACTCAACTTTCACTGGGGTCGACCCAACTTTTACTGGGGTCGACTCATGCTACATTAGGGTCGGCCCTCTCAGGAAACACAGAACCTTATATTTCAGCCGTTTTTCACTAGGATCGACTCAACTCTTTTTGGGTCGACTCAAGGTGCAGTGGGGTCGACTCAAGTTCCATTGGGGTCGACCCTCTCAGGGATTCCAGAGACCCAATTTTTGAATGACACAGCCTTGGGGTCTACTCATGTTCAGTTGGGGTCGACTCAAGGTGGGGTCGACTCAAGTTACATTAGGGTCGACCCTCTCAGGGATTTCAGAGACTTGTTTTCTTGAGGCTTGAAAATGGGGTCGACTTAACTTTCACTTGGGTCGACCCAAGTACTGTTCATCCGTGCCATTTTTGCAGAATGTGCCCGATGGTTCCTTGATGTGCCGGGGTCGACTCCACCCATCTTGGGGTCAACTCATTCCACACTTTGCTGCAACTTAAGGTTAGATTTATCCATATAATTAATAAAATATACTTCAAGCAATTTTGAATATATGTCATGGTGGTGCTACATACTCTAAATAATGAAAATTACTATTGTCCCTTTAGGAGTACGTTTCACTTGAAACTTTGCCGAATTTGAATTTAGAATTCACTATCCCTTATCTATCGCAAATTTTATCTCATTGGTAATCATTGAAGTACATCTTGATCTCATTCTTCTAATGTACCGTAGGTGACGAACTTAGTAATGATGTATCATATTTCCTAGTAATTTTTTAATTAGATATTTTCTTAATGGTTGTGTTAATCATCAAAATACCAATATCATCCTCAATCTCCCCCTTTTTGATGATTACAAAATATTTAGTATGAGCCGATTGTTACTTAACTTAAAATCAGTTTTAGAAGAGCTCAAGTTGCTGAATTTCAGCTTTTCAAATTTGAGGATGAATTCTTTCCCTTTTTCATCCAAATATTGCCAATTTGAACTTTTTGATTTACTCCCCCTTTCTTTTATATTTGGTTAAAGATGAAACTTCAAAAATTTGAGATAAAGCAAGAGTTTCAGATTATGTATCGAGGTGTGAAAGGTATGTGCCAAATTCTGAAATTTGATTGAGAGTTTAGACTTTAACATTTTCATTGTTACATATCGCTCCCCCTTAAGTGTATATTATCTCCTATTATAATTTTCAACCTTGTTTGTCAACTTATTGCAACTTCTTTCTTTCCTTGCTTCTCCCCCTTTTTGTTATCATCAAATAGGTGCATGGCAATAGATAAGTAGACACAGTAAATAATAAACAGTCAAGTTTCATTGATCAAAATGGAACATTGTAGTACATTAATGCCAAAAATATAATGTTTTTCAATCAAAGTGCAAAGTACATGATCAACACAAAATACATATGAGAACTACATAAATCCTAGGCACTAATCATAGTGCTAACATCAGCCTAGGGGGTATCTAATGTTGGGAACCCGCCCATGCCGCTGATATTTCAAAAATTTTCAGATGGCAGCGGAATCGGCATGCACGGGTTCGACGTTCATCGCATGAACGCTTGTTTCGAGACCTTTCGTAATTAGGTAAGAATTAAAACTTTTAGAACTAATAGGAAGATCAAATCTTCACCTTGCGCGGGTAGATGATCACCGCGAATCTGAATTCGTGGTTTTGGAAGAGGGTTCGTTTGAAGCCGTTCAAACGTCCGGCCTCTACGGGTATCCACACGAAGTAGAGAACCGATCAAAGCTTTCTTATCTTCCCGGGGTGCTAGCTCCCTTGCAAAGACTCCTTTGATGGCTGATCTCTTCTCTTTCTTTCAACTCTTGAAAGTGCTTGAGAGGAGGAAGAAGAAGAAGGAACTCAAGGAAGAAGAACACAGCTTCTGCAGCCTTCTTTCTTTTCCCTGCGTTGGAAGAAGGATTGGAGGAAGAGGATGAAGCCAACGCTTGGACTTTGCTCTCCCTTTGCTTGCGGCTGAACCAAGAGAGGAGAGGGGCTGGTGGCGGCAGCAAGAGGAGGAAGAGAGCTCTTAGCTAGGGCGCCGGCCTCATGCCTCCTTATAAAGCCATCTAGGGCTCCTACAATCTAGGAGCCCTAGACATATTGCCTAAGAGGGAAGGGGGGCGCCGGCCCCTCTCTTCATGCCGCACACAAGGAGAGGAGGAGGGGTGTGAACCCTCCTTCTTGTGATGCCCTAATCCTCTTCCAAAGAGGATTGGGTGCCTCTCTTATGGTTTAATCCCAATCCAATTAGGATTAGCCAAATTGGGTTCAATCTATGCTAGTCCTAATCCAATTAGGACTTGAATGAACCATGACTCAATTGAACTCTTCAATCCTAATCCAATTAGGAGTCATGTTGATTCATTAGATTAATAATTAATTTAGACTTAAGGAATCCTAATCTAATTAGGATGTATTTAATTTTAGTCCTAATCCAATTAGGATTTCTAGGAATCCTACTCCAAGTAGGAATCCAATTTTAATTCAAAACTCCTAATCTCATTAGGATTTTAGGAATCCTATTCCAAGTAGGAATTCCAGTCCTACTCCAACTAGGATTCCCAGTCCTAATCCAATTAGGACTCTAGGAATCCTACCCGAAGTAGGATTTGTGTTTAAGTCTAATTAATTAATTCCCTTTGTTCTTCTTCAACTTCTTATCAATCAAATTGATTTCTTGTGATTCCTAATCACGATTTCAACCATCGGATCGGTCAATACTTCTAGTGTGTGTGACCCCATAGGTTCTATTCTGACTGGTAGTGAGATATATTGTGATCTCTATCACTATATCATTGAAAACTCCTTTCAATGGGTTGGAACGATTCCAACTCAACTCATTAGGGTTTATCGATCATCAAGATAATCCCTATGAGTCCCACCATCCACCAGTGACACCTAGCAGCATGTAGTGGCTACCCAGCAGAATGGAATGATGAACCTCTAGGTGCAGTTAACATGTGATACAGTCCTACTATCGTGGATCCCTACAGGACGGAGGTCATGGACAACTCGTCAAACCCCATCGTCTGTCATATGTCAAGATTTATTCGACTCGAGTTCGATAGTGAAAAAACTCTTTCTCCACTGTGCATACTGCCCCGGCCGAGGTCTTACGAACTCAGTCTTATAAATCACATAGGATCTCTCCTTATCTATCAAGGTCGATAGATTCCATATAGGTGCATACCCTACTCCTACAGTGAACTTACTGCAGCCAATCTACACTGCATGGACCCATATGGCTAGAGACCATGTATGTGTGCAGTCAAACTACAATAACCTCACTGTGAGTAGCCGAAGCACCGCAGGTCAAAGGACCAGTCACACTACTGCAACATCAAGCAAGTCACTGACGAGTGGATAGACATCCAAGTGACTTCTTGTATTGGTCACGCTCAGTACCCTTGTTCTCTAACAAGCACCTGCACTATCACTTCAGTGTCCCTACACTGTGGACTCAAGTCTCGTCCATCCAGAAGGAGAGTGATCTGTGCACTGATCGGATCGATCACCGTCCTCGTGATGATCCTTTGATCAGGAGCATTTAGAAATTAATCACCAATGATACATGGCTCAAATTCTCAACTCTTGAGAATATGTATCATCATCTTATTAATTTCTTGGACGATTCATAGACACATAAACAATATGAATGAAAAAGATGCCTTTTATTTATTCAATAATAAATAGTCAAGTACAAAATTATGTCCCTAGAATCAACAATGTGTCAGCCAAATTGGCTTCTAGGGCATACATCTAACAATCTCCCACTTGCACTAAAGCCAATTGGTCATATATCTTAGGCCCATCTTCTCAAGGTGGGCTTCAGTCTTTTGCTGACTCAGCTGCTTAGTGAAAGGGTCTGCCACGTTATCCGCGGAGTCTACTCTCTGCACCTCTACATATTTCTTCTCCACATAGTCGCGTATGAGGTGAAAGCGCCGCTCTATATGCTTAGACTTCTGATGAGACCTTGGCTCCTTAGCAAGGGCTATGGCGCCATTGTTATCGCAGTAGAGTGTTATGGCATCTGATGTCATCACATCCAGCTCTGCAATGAATTTCTTGAACCAGAAGCCTTCCTTAGCAGCTTCAGAGGCGGCGATGTATTCGGCTTCCATAGTCGAATCAGCAATGATCGGTTGTTTAGAACTCTTCCAATTCACCGTACCACCATTGCACAAGAACACGTATCCAGATGTTGACTTCCTGTCATCGACATCAGTCATGAAGTCTGAATCTGTGTACCCTTCTACCTTTAACTCTGATGATCCTCCAAAAACCAAGAATAAATCTTTAGTTCTTCTCAAGTACTTAAGAATATTCTTCACAGCTGTCCAGTGTTCTTCACCTGGATTCGACTGATCTCTGCTTGTGACACTCACAGCAAGAGCTATATCAGGTCGTGTACATAGCATGGCATACATGAGGCTTCCTATTGCCGATGCATAAGGAATCTTGCTCATGCGTTGAATCTCCTCAGATGTGTTGGGGCACATCTTCTTAGAGAGATGAATTCCATGCCTTAGGGGTAAGAGACCCCTCTTGGAGTTTTCCATGCTGAACCTCTTCAGCACCTCCTCTATGTACATTTTCTGTGACAGGCCAAGCATCCTTTTAGATCTATCTCTATAGACCTTTATTCCCAAAATATAGGATGCTTCCCCAAGGTCTTTCATGGAGAATTCTTTTGACAACCAGACCTTGACCGAGGTTAGCATGGGAATATCATTCCCAATCAGGAGAATGTCATCTACGTACAGTACGAGAAAAACGACAGCACTCCTACTAACCTTTTTATAAACACATGGTTCCTCCTCGTTTTTGATGAAATCAAACGTTTTGATTGCATCATCGAAACGAGTGTTCCAACTCCGAGAGGCTTGCTTTAGTCCATAGATGGATCTTTGCAGCTTGCAGACCTTGTGATCTCCATCACTGGAAGTGAAACCCAAAGGCTGTTCCATATAGATATCTTCATCAAGATATCCATTCAGGAAAGCAGTTTTCACATCCATCTGCCAGATTTCATAATCATGAAATGCTGCAATGGCAAGCAATGTTCGAATGGATTTTAGCATGGCTACAGGTGAA
The DNA here is from genome assembly GCF_051530095.1 of Phoenix dactylifera. NCBI lineage: Eukaryota > Viridiplantae > Streptophyta > Magnoliopsida > Arecales > Arecaceae > Phoenix > Phoenix dactylifera. The sequence continues at coordinate 29,271,228 of NC_143193.1, read as the reverse complement.
AAGGTCTCCTGATAGTCAATGCCTTCACGCTGACTATACCCTTTCGCCACAAGCCTTGCCTTATAGGTCTCTACCTCTCCATCCGAACTTATTTTCCTTTTGTAGATCCATTTGCATCCAATAGGTACAATACCTTCTGGTGGATCTACTAAGGTCCAGACTTGGTTGGAATGCATGGAGTCTATCTCTGACTTCATAGCTTCCAGCCATTTCTCGGAATCGATATCAGATATCGCCTCGTTGTATGTTTTGGGATCCTGTATGTGATCCCTATCTCCCACTAGGAACATTTCCTCAGTATCCTCTTCAAGTATACCTAAGTATCTATCGGGAGGATGGGAGACTCTACTAGATCTATGAGGTGGTTGAGGGACATCGTGTACTGGCTCCTTATGAATAGGTTCTATAGGATCCATGACTCGTTGCTTTTCAGAGACTTTCTCTTCAAGCTCAATTTTCCTCCCACTGCCTCTATCAAGGATAAACTGATTTTCCAAGAAGATGGCATGACGGCTCACAAACACATTGTGATCCTCTGAGACGTAAAAATTGTATCCTAATGACTCTTTAGGATATCCTATAAAACGAGCACTTATGGTTCTAGCCTCTAACTTGTCCGCCTGTAGTCGCTTGACGTGGGCCGGACATCCCCAAATCTTGAGATGACCCAGACTTGGTTTCTTACCATGCCATATCTCATACGGTGTGGTAGGAACGGATTTAGAGGGAACTCTATTCAATAAATAAATCGCTGTGAGTAAGGCATCTCCCCAAAGGAACATAGGTAAATCAGTGAAGCTCATCATGGACCTGACCATATCCAATAGGGTCCGATTTCTCCTCTCTGACACCCCGTTGAGTTGAGGTGTTCCCGGAGGTGTCCATTGTGAGACTATGCCGTTTTCTTTGAGATAGTCCCGGAATTCCCCACTAAGGTATTCTCCTCCTCGATCTGATCGAAGAGCCTTAAGAGGTTTTCCAGTTTGTTTTTCTACTTCATTCTTGAATTCTTTGAACTTTTCAAAGGATTCAGACTTGTGTCTCATAAGATACACATACCCATACCGTGAATAATCATCGGTAAAGGTAATGAAGTAAGAATAACGTCCCCTGGCTAGCACATCGAATGGGCCACATACATCTGTATGTACTAGGGTAAGTATTTCAGTGGTCCTCTCCCCATGTCCTACAAAGGGTAGTCTGGCCATCTTTCCTTGAAGACAGGACTCGCAAACTGGATATGACTCGGAAGTCAATGAGCCTAAGAGCCCATCTTTATCCATTTTGTTCATTCTATTTTCTCCAATATGGCCAAGTCTGAGGTGCCACAAATATCTTTGGTTTATCTCATCTCTGGATCTTTTGGATCCTTTGGCACTCACATCTTGCTCGGTAACATTCACAGATACATCCATATGTAAATGGTAGAGACTGTCAATCATAAAACCACGTGCGACTATTTTATTTCTCAAATAAATAGAACAGCAGTCTTTGTCAAATGTAAAAACATGACCTTCCTGTGCTAGACATGAAACAGAAATCAAATTTCTGCTAGCAACAGGTACATAATAGCAGTCTCTAAGTATTAAACTAAATCCAGACGGTAGTCGCAGATGGTAGGTGCCCACAGCCACAGCAGCAACTTTTGCCCCGTTGCCAACCCGAAGGGTTACCGCACCTTCCGCCAGCCTTCTACTTTCCTTTAGACCCTGCATGGTAGTGCACAAATGAGCACTAGAACCAGAATCTATAACCCAACTAGAAGTAGAAGAAACCGTTAGATTAGTTTCAATAATGAGCAAGTCTATACCTGCTGAAGGTGTGTCACCTTTCTTGTTCTTTAGGCTCTCGAGGTATGAAGGACAGTTTCTCTTCCAGTGGCCTTCGACATTGCAGTGGAAACATTTTCCTTTGTCGTTAGCCTTTTTCTTTTGAACTTCCTTCTTTGGCTTCTTGTCTTTCTTCTGCTTCTTTGTAGGCTTCCTTTTCTTCCAAGTAGACTTTCTCTTGGAACCAGAAGTCAACTCAGCAGCGAGGACATAGCCCCTTGAACCTTTCAAGGCTCCCTCAGCAGTTACCAACATGTTGATTAGTTCAGTCTTAGTGCATTCAATCTTATTCATGTGGTAGTTTACTATAAACTGACCAAATGAATCAGGAAGTGACTGTAGGATCAAATCCACTTGCAATTCCTTGTGCATGTCCATACTGAGCTTCTCAAGCTCCTCTAGGTCCTTGATCATGGTCAGACCGTGATCATGGACAGACTGCCCTTCGCGCATCTTCGCTTTGAAAAGCCTCTTGGACACTTCAAAACGAGCTGTGCGACTCTGCTCACCATACAACTCTTGTAGGTGTGCCAGTATGTCCCTAGCAGTCTTTATATTTTCATGCTGGCATTGGAGTTCATTAGACATAGATGCCATCATATAGCATTTTACTCTAATGTCATCGTCCAACCACTTTTTATGCATCTCACGCTGAACATCAGTGGGACGTGCTGGTAATGTGGGGATATCTGAATCAAGTATATAGCCTATCTTCTCACAGTCCAAAACTATTTTGAGATTTCTAAGCCAGTCCTTGTAATTGGTTCCGGTCAGTCGGTTGGTCTCAAGAATACGGGTCAAAGGGTTTGAAGCCGACATTGTATCTGCAGAGAGTAAAGATTCTAGTTAGACTTTTGTACTTGATCCTAATCTGTCCTAAGGTCTTTTAGAACAAATGTGACTCCCACTATTTTCTCGAATTCCTCACACTCCCCTGGTAGGAAAACGGAAATCCCACACGACTAGGGTTTCTAGTGGGTACTGCGGTCCCACCAATTTACATGCCACCTCACCTAACAGTTATTGGTGACACATAGATGGATGAGTGTACAACTCTTGTACAATGCTTCTCAAGCATGTTGCAGTGCAACTTGGTCTCTAAGCCATGAAGACCTCACCTAACAGTTATTGGTCTCATTTCTTAGTTAAGTCAGACCCACCGTATAACCGTAGGAATAAAGTCGTCATTGGGTCCTCACCTAACAGTTATTGGTGCCCAACCCCACCTTTACCCTACAACATCTCATGTCTATAGAGAGGTCCAGCCCCCCAATGCAACTTGACCACTGTATCCAGCCGAGACAAGTCAACATCAGAAAGGCCTTAGCAGCTCTACTATAGTGGAAGACCTATTGACTTAATATTGGTTAATCAGGTCTTAGTGTTTGCAACTTGAGCCTTTCATAAGAGGTAATCGAACAATTGGCCAGGTAAGCAGGTGGGAGGCTCCCCTTACTCAGAGAGTAAGGTCCTAATTAAGTAACCACCTTTCATGCTTTCCTAGACACCAATTAGATCAATTAATCTAATATGACTTGCTCATGTCGGTTCACTCTCGACTTGATTGAGGAGGTTTTGATTTAGGTCTCAATTGGGTTTGCTACATCACATGTAGACCTATCTACCCGACTCTCATTCACATCACATGCAAACGGCGCATTGCAGGCAGTTATAATCGCGGCAATAATTAAAGCTAAACTTTAACTAGGTGATGATCATGGATTCTAATCAGGTCGTATTACAAGCACATGCACATCAATCGATCAAGTGGTCTTCAACTCTTGAATTGGATCCAAGCTTCCTTGATTCGATCCTTGATCAACTCTTGATCCCATCGCCATCAACCGCTTAGATCACCTTTCATCTCATGCCTTTGCTTCAACTTGATCGTTGATGTACATCACATCACAGAAATACAACCAGATGTAAAATAAAAATAAAAATAATTTACATCTCCTTTTAGGAGGCACGCAGGCCTCTCAAAACATCAAATAAGATGCATGCAAGCATCTTTAAAATTTACATGACATCGCAGATCACATCGCAGGTCATTACATTTGATACCAAAAGGGTTTGAATCCTATGATCATCACCGTATGCTACAATTATAATTTTCAGATCTGAAACTTAACTGATTATATCATGACATAGGTCGCTGATCATGCTAATCATGATTCTAAACTTTGTAATCCCATTAACAATGCAATTAGAATCATCTTTTTATCACATAAAAATCAGCATGTAAAAATCAGCACCCCTGAAAAATCTGCATGCAGAATTTTTCAGCATGCATGATCATTTAATTTTCAGATCTAATATGCCTTTAGATATTTAATTCTTACCTTAATCTACGAAGCCTAGGCTCTGATACCACTGTTGGGAACCCGCCCATGCCGCTGATATTTCAAAAATTTTCAGATGGCAGCGGAATCGGCATGCACGGGTTCGACGTTCATCGCATGAACGCTTGTTTCGAGACCTTTCGTAATTAGGTAAGAATTAAAACTTTTAGAACTAATAGGAAGATCAAATCTTCACCTTGCGCGGGTAGATGATCACCGCGAATCTGAATTCGTGGTTTTGGAAGAGGGTTCGTTTGAAGCCGTTCAAACGTCCGGCCTCTACGGGTATCCACACGAAGTAGAGAACCGATCAAAGCTTTCTTGTCTTCCCGGGGTGCTAGCTCCCTTGCAAAGACTCCTTTGATGGCTGATCTCTTCTCTTTCTTTCAACTCTTGAAAGTGCTTGAGAGGAGGAAGAAGAAGAAGGAACTCAAGGAAGAAGAACACAGCTTCTGCAGCCTTCTTTCTTTTCCCTGCGTTGGAAGAAGGATTGGAGGAAGAGGATGAAGCCAACGCTTGGACTTTGCTCTCCCTTTGCTTGCGGCTGAACCAAGAGAGGAGAGGGGCTGGTGGCGGCAGCAAGAGGAGGAAGAGAGCTCTTAGCTAGGGCGCCGGCCTCATGCCTCCTTATAAAGCCATCTAGGGCTCCTACAATCTAGGAGCCCTAGACATATTGCCTAAGAGGGAAGGGGGGCGCCGGCCCCTCTCTTCATGCCGCACACAAGGAGAGGAGGAGGGGTGTGAACCCTCCTTCTTGTGATGCCCTAATCCTCTTCCAAAGAGGATTGGGTGCCTCTCTTATGGTTTAATCCCAATCCAATTAGGATTAGCCAAATTGGGTTCAATCTATGCTAGTCCTAATCCAATTAGGACTTGAATGAACCATGACTCAATTGAACTCTTCAATCCTAATCCAATTAGGAGTCATGTTGATTCATTAGATTAATAATTAATTTAGACTTAAGGAATCCTAATCTAATTAGGATGTATTTAATTTTAGTCCTAATCCAATTAGGATTTCTAGGAATCCTACTCCAAGTAGGAATCCAATTTTAATTCAAAACTCCTAATCTCATTAGGATTTTAGGAATCCTATTCCAAGTAGGAATTCCAGTCCTACTCCAACTAGGATTCCCAGCCCTAATCCAATTAGGACTCTAGGAATCCTACCCGAAGTAGGATTTGTGTTTAAGTCTAATTAATTAATTCCCTTTGTTCTTCTTCAACTTCTTATCAATCAAATTGATTTCTTGTGATTCCTAATCACGATTTCAACCATCGGATCGGTCAATACTTCTAGTGTGTGTGACCCCATAGGTTCTATTCTGACTGGTAGTGAGATATATTGTGATCTCTATCACTATATCATTGAAAACTCCTTTCAATGGGTTGGAACGATTCCAACTCAACTCATTAGGGTTTATCGATCATCAAGATAATCCCTATGAGTCCCACCATCCACCAGTGACACCTAGCAGCATGTAGTGGCTACCCAGCAGAATGGAATGATGAACCTCTAGGTGCAGTTAACATGTGATACAGTCCTACTATCGTGGATCCCTACAGGACGGAGGTCATGGACAACTCGTCAAACCCCATCGTCTGTCATATGTCAAGATTTATTCGACTCGAGTTCGATAGTGAAAAAACTCTTTCTCCACTGTGCATACTGCCCCGGCCGAGGTCTTACGAACTCAGTCTTATAAATCACATAGGATCTCTCCTTATCTATCAAGGTCGATAGATTCCATATAGGTGCATACCCTACTCCTACAGTGAACTTACTGCAGCCAATCTACACTGCATGGACCCATATGGCTAGAGACCATGTATGTGTGCAGTCAAACTACAATAACCTCACTGTGAGTAGCCGAAGCGCCGCAGGTCAAAGGACCAGTCACACTACTGCAACATCAAGCAAGTCACTGACGAGTGGATAGACATCCAAGTGACTTCTTGTATTGGTCACGCTCAGTACCCTTGTTCTCTAACAAGCACCTGCACTATCACTTCAGTGTCCCTACACTGTGGACTCAAGTCTCGTCCATCCAGAAGGAGAGTGATCTGTGCACTGATCGGATCGATCACCGTCCTCGTGATGATCCTTTGATCAGGAGCATTTAGAAATTAATCACCAATGATACATGGCTCAAATTCTCAACTCTTGAGAATATGTATCATCATCTTATTAATTTCTTGGACGATTCATAGACACATAAACAATATGAATGAAAAAGATGCCTTTTATTTATTCAATAATAAATAGTCAAGTACAAAATTATGTCCCTAGAATCAACAATGTGTCAGCCAAATTGGCTTCTAGGGCATACATCTAACATCTAATGGCTGTGATCTAGTCCTCATCCTCCTAGCATAAGTGGCGAGGGGAGGTCGAGCCTGATGGGACTGAGTCTGGCGTGGACCTCGCTGAGTTGGATGACTCTGTGCCGATACCTCTGACTCAGCTGCTCGGGGCACAGATGGACCATGAGCCTCTCTCTCTCTCCGTAATGCTCCTACCTGCTCTTTGAGATCGCTAATCTCAGCAATCATGCTATCCATCCTGCTCCACATCCCATCAAAGAGAGTCCTCACCTGAGCTGATACAAGCTCAGTCATCCTACTCCAAAACTCCTCTGTACATCCCGTAGGTGTGGATGACGAAGGTCCCGCCTCTAAAGGTGCTGTAGGATGATCCATAGATACCTCAGCTTCAGGGATGGGGTCTCCAATCTCTGGTGCATCACTCTCTGGTGCCTGTATCCCTGCTCCTGCATGCACCCATTGCCCGTTCACCTTCTCATAACCCATGCGAATTAGGGATCGTGCAGTGTAAGTGTCAGTAAATAATAGATGCCTGGAGATCTCTCCCTCTACTGATATGTCATGCTGTCGGAAGACCAGGGTGAGTATAATACCATAGGGCAAGGAGACTCTCGAATTGCATATAGCCTTTCTCATCTATCTGATCATCATAGCTGGGAGGTTCAGGGAAATGCCCTGAATAACGTGCTCCATAATAACCAAATCTCGCTCAGATATGAGATCAAATCTTCCACTCTTCGGAAACAGTATCCGACCTATGAAGTTATGCAACAACCTCATCTCAGCTGATAGAGAGCTAGCTACTAAATTTTCTGAATAATCAAAATCCTCTCTCTCAAAAATCAGCTGTAGAGCTCTCAACTTACTTTCTGATCTTTCCGGTGTAGCTCCTTCGCAGGGGAGATGAAGCAACTCACTCAAACTTTCTTCTGAAACCCTAACCCTTACTCCACGGACTTCAGATATAAGCCCTCCCATTCCAACTTTTAGAAAGGCATAGAACTCACGAACCAACCCCGGGTAGATCACCACATCTAGGGAGCAAAGATACTCCCATCCTTGCCTTCGGATCCAATCACCCAACCGGAATCCTTCTTGATCCAAAAATTCGGAGTGGATCCTTCTTCCCGTGGTCACCGGTCTTCCCGCATATCTTGCAAGTTGTATAGAGGGGGAGGGAGGAGGAGGAGGCTCTACACGTGTCTCACCTTGTGGAGGCACTGTAGAAGACTCTCTAGCATGTCTATCAACACGGGTTGTCTATGAAACTCTCCCGGATCTCTTAGCAACGGCTCGCTTGGGTCTCATTCCTTCCAAGATTTTGATATAACGGCTTGGGGAAGCTCCCTTTTACTATTTGGAGATGATTGGAAGAGATTGGAGAGTGGAAAATAGGGTTTTAGGAAGATGACAAGATGAAACAGTGCCCTAACATAGCTTACGGGTCCCTCTTTTAAAAACAGGGTCCCGCCATTGGGTCGACCCCAGATTTTTCTTGGGTCGACTCAACGTGGGGTCGACCCCATTCTGGCTCGGATCGGCCCCAGTTCAAAAAATTTTCTTTCTCTTCCTTTTCTTTTAAAAATTCTTCCTTTCCTCCAATCCTTACAAATTCTTTATGGGACAATGATACATGAGTAAGGAATCTATAGATGACTAGTTCGACTAATGTTTCATGGGTTTTTCGAAATGGGAGGAGAGTATCATGAGACAACTTGTTCCTTCTTATATCTACTCAATCAAAAGGGTCACATATACCTAATTCCCTCCTTAGCATGCAAAATCTATCTTCACTTAAAGGTTTTGTGAATATGTCAGCCAATTGTTTTCTCGGTACACACATGCTCAATACATATATTTCCATTTTGAACATGATCTCTAATGAAATGATACCTTATTTCAATATGTTTGGCTTTAGAGTGCTGAACTGGATTCTTAGTAAGGTTAATGGCACTCGTGTTATCACACTTTATAGGAATGTTATCTAGTTTAATTCCATAGTCCTCTAGTTGTTGCTTGAGCCATAGTACTTGAGCACAGCAACTTCCGGCAACTATATATTCGGCCTCAGCCGTTGACAATGCTACTGAATTCTGCTTTTTGCTAAACCATGATACTAAGTTATTCTCTAAAAATTGACATGTTCCACTAGTACTCTTCCTATCTAATTTGCAACCAGCAAAATCTGCATCAGAATATGCAAGTAAATCTAAATAGGAATCTCTAGAGTACCATAAACCTATGTTTGTGGTTGCTCTCAAATATCTAAGGATTCTTTTGACAGTACTTAGATGTGACTCCTTAGGATCTGATTGGTATCTAGCACATATTCCCACACTAAACACTATGTCTGGCCTACTAGCAGTAAGGTAAAGCAAAGATCCAATTAAGCCTCTATAAAGCTTTATATCTATACTTTTTTCTTTTTCATCTTTGTCTAGCTTACTAGTGGGATTCATTGGGGTGCCTATTCCCTTATGATTTTCATTCCCAAACTTCTTTAATATTTTCTTTGTGTATTTAGTTTGATGAATGAAGATACCTTCCTTAGTTTGCTTGATTTGTAATCTGAGAAAGAAATATAGTTCTTCCATCATCCTCATCTCGAATTCTCCTTGCATTAATTTAGCAAACTCTTTGCAAAGATTATCATTAGTGGCACCAAAAATTATGTCATCTACATATATTTGAACTACTAGCAGATTTTTGTCTTTTCTTTTGAGAAAAAGTGTTTTATCTACATTTTTCCTACTGAATTTATTATTCAGTAGAAATTTGCTTAGTCGATCATACCAAGCCCTAGGTGCTTGTTTCAATCCATATAATGCCTTATGTAATCTAAACACATGATTTGGCAATTCATGATTCTCAAAACCAGGAGGTTGCTCTACATATACTTCTTCATCTATAAAATCATTTAAGAAGGCACTTTTTACATCCATTTGATACAATTTGAAATTCATGAAGCATGCAAAAGCTAGAAGTAATCTAATAGCTTCTAATCTGGCCGCGGGAGCAAACGTTTCCTCAAAATCTATCCATTCTTCTTGATTGTATCCCTTAGCTACAAGTCTAGCTTTATTTCTTATGACTACTCCATTTTCATCTAATTTATTTCTAAAGATCCATTTTGTTCCAATTACAGAGTTATGCTTTGGTCTCTCAGTTAATGTCCATACATTACTTCTTTTGAATTGATTTAATTCTTCTTGCATAGTATTTATCCAATTTATGTCTTTTTCAACTTCTTCATAATTCTTAGGTTCTAATTGTGAAACAAAAGCAAGATAATCATTTAAATTTCTAAGAAAGGATCGAGTTCTTATCCCTTGAAATAGATCACCAATGATTAAGTCTTTTGGGTGTCCATGTGCATACCTCCATTCCTTTGGCAAGTCTTGAGATAGTGGTGGCACGCGATCATTTTTCATTTCTTGATTTGGCACGTCATCAAGATTTAATTTTTCAAAGTTAATAATTTCTGCATCATCATCAAGAATATTTTCTCTCCTAGGAGACTCACTATCAGACTCATCAAAAATGATATTAACTGACTCTTCAACTACAAGAGTTCTTTTGTTGAATACTCTGTATGCCCTGCTAGATGTAGAGTATCCTAAGAAGATACCTTCATCTGACTTGGCATCAAATTTACTTAGATCCTCCTTGCCATTGTTTAAAATGAAACATCTACATCCAAATACTTTAAGATATTTAGCAGTTGGTTTCTTATTCTTTCAAAGTTCATAAGGAGTTTTCTTGGTTATAGATCGTATTAGAACACGATTTAGAATATGGCAAGCAGTACTTATAGCTTCAGCCCAAAAGTACTTTGGAAGATTGGACTCGCACAACATTGTGTGTGCCATTTCTGCCAAGGTCCTATTTTTCCTTTCAACAACTCCATTTTGTTGAGGCGTTCTAGGTGCTGAAAATTGATATGAGATACCATCTTCACTACAAAATTCTTCAAAGTGTTGATTTTCAAATTCAGTTCCATGATCACTTCGAATTGCTATTAAGGTAAGCTTTTTTTCAGTTATTATATTTTTATAATATTTCACGAATGCTGAAAATGCTTCATTCTTATGTGCAAGAAACGAAACCCATGTATATCTTGAAAAATCATCTACTATAACTAGTCCATACTTCTTTCCTCCTAGACTTGTGGTTCTAGTGGGTCCAAATAGACCCATGTGTATGAGTTCAAAAGGCCTAGTGGTTGATACTATATTCTTTGATTTGAAGGATGATTTTGTTTGCTTTCCTAATGAGCATGGATCATAGATTTTGTCCTTTTCAAAGATCAATTTTGGCACATCTTTTATCAAATCCTTCTTGACTAGTTTTGATATTAAGTCCATACTAGCATGTCCTAGTCTACGATGCCAAAGCCAACTTGTTTCACATTTTCTTTCTTCATTAGTAATTAAACATAATCCATTTTTCTTGCCTAATTCATGAAGATCTACCATGTAAATATTTCTTTGCATTTGTCCTACAAGTACAATGCTATTATCTTTAGGATTTGTGATTATGCATACTGAGGCTTCAAATGTGACTTTAAAACTTTTATCACAAAATTGACTTATGCTAAGTAGGTTATGTTTCAAACTATTAACTAATAAGACATTTTCTATAAAGGTAGATGGAGTAATAAAAATTTTATCCTTTTCAATGATAAATCCTTTTCCATTGTCTCCATAGGTTACTACTCCACCCTTCTTATATTCCAAGGTAACAAATTGTTCTACGTCACCTGTCATGTATCTTGAACAGCCGCTATCTAGATACCATCGTTTATCCACCTTGTGGAGTGATTGATTAAAACCCTATTTGATTTTGATGAGCTCAAAGCATTTGAGTATATCTTTTGTTTACTAATGAATTCAATTGAGTGTTTCAGTGAAAATCTTGTCTAAGTGTTTCTAGACTTGGTTCAAGATATTTTAGATAAGTTAAGAAGTCAGTTTGAACCAAAGTCTGAGACTCGAGTCGACTCCGGGATATTACGAGTCGACTCCAAGCATATCAGAATCACTGGCACGGGCTCGAGTCGCCTCCGGATCATTACGAGTCGACTCCGATTGAGAACTGACAGACGAACAGAAAGACTCAACTCAAAACCTGTCAGCGAGTCGACTCCTGAAGTGCGCGAGTCGACTCCGATGATTACCGAGTCGACTCCGGAGTAGTATGAGTCGACTCCAAGGAGTTACAGACAGAAAAGTCAGAGAGCGATTTTCGACCCTGAGATTCGAGTCGACTCCTGTGGAACGCGAGTCGACTCCGATGGTTGGCAGGTCGACTCTCAGTGGTACACAAGGCAAAAGTCAGAGAGCAGTTTTCGGACTCTGAGATCCGAGTCAACTCCCGCAATGCGCGAGTCGACTCCGAGACAGCGCGACCCTAAAACGACAGAAGACCGAATTATTGTCTCTGGGAGCCGAGTCGACTCCCAGACAGCTCGAGTCGACTCCAAGGCAGCGCTACATCAAAAAGGCAGAAGGCTGTGTTTTGGAAACTGAGAGCCGAGTCGACTCCGGAACAGTTCGAGTCGACTCCAAGACTGGACGAGCCAAAAGACAGAAGATCGGGAGTTCGGGCTCTGAGCGCCGAGTCGACTCCCAGGATTGTCGAGTCGACTCGAGTGGGCCAAGTTGAAAAATTAGCTCCATGGACTTCATGGGATGAGCCGACTCCGAAAATGGCAAGTCAGCTCCAGAAGTTGGCGAGTCGACTCCGGGTTAAGTCGAGTCGACTCCCAGTCGCGGAGGTCACTTTAATTCAAATCCGGAACAGTTGCCGAGCCGACTCCAGAAAAGCATGAGTCGACTCCCGCTACAGCCGAGTCGACTCCAGAAAAGCATGAGTCGACTCCCGCTACAGCCGAGTCGACTCCAGATCGCGCGAGTCGACTCCGACCCCAACGGACATATTGTCAGGATGTGCAGAGTGTGCAGAACGGGCAGAAAAAGGTATCTAACGGCTAGTTTCCATGGGGGATGGCTTAAATAGCCACAGAGGACTGTAGCAAAGCAGAGAAGCACCATTCCACTCAAAGAAATCAAGCATCCTATCTCTGCCAACTGGTTTTCAACAGAAAAGAAGGAAGAGCGCCATTAACTCCATCCAGCTACCTCTTCTCAGCATTTAAAGAAGTCTCCTCCTGCCTTCAAGTCGACCAGACATTCAAGAGGAGACTCACAGTTCAAGAAGCCCTACTCTACTCCAACTCAAACGTGTTTGAGGGCTCTTAACTTCTCTCTAGTTTATATTGATGTATATCTGTTTTTTAGAAGCTCTGTTTTTCTGTTTGTCCTTGTTCTTTCCATCTTGTTTTTGCTTGATTCAATCAGGGGATTGAATCAAGAGTGTAGAGGTTGGTTGGTGAACCGAGGGTAAAACCAACGTGTAAGGGTTTGATTGTGATCCCGGGAAAACAATCGGGGTGGTTCTAGTCGGTGAGCCTGGAAAAACCGACCGAGTTCATTGTGAGCTCGTAAAACAACAAGTTGGGTTGTGAGCTTGTAAAACAACCGGCTGTAATCCAAGGGGTTATAGTGAATTCCCAAGTGAGACTTGGGGAGTGGACGTAGGAGCAAGGATTAGCTCCGAACCACTATAAACATTGTGTTTGTGATTGCTTGTCTCTCTCTCTCTCACTCTCATTTCACTCACAGCACATAGCAACTAATTAATCAACTTGCAAAAGTATTAATTAGTCATCCACAAACATTTTAATTGCAAAATTATTTTAAAACCCAATTCACCCCCCCTCTTGGGTTGTCTATCTGGGCAACAAGTGGTATCAGAGCCTAAACTCTTCTACCCTAAGAGTAAAAGATCAAAATGACAACCCCATTTGGATCTTCCCACATTGAGGGTCAGTCCACCCAAAGACCCCCATTCTTTAATGGATCCGACTACTCATATTGAAAGGCTAGGATGAGAATATTTATCCAAGCCCAAGACTATGAGATGTGGACCATTGTAGTAAATGGACCATACATCCCATCCATCTATGTAGAGGGTGTCACTGTACCCAAACTCGAAAAGGATTGGGATGACCATGACATGAGAAAGGCACAACTCAATTTCAAAGCAATGAATGTGCTTTACTGTGCATTAGATAGGAATGAATTCAATAGAATCTCTACTTGCAATTCTGCAAAAGAGATTTGGGATAGACTTGAAGTGACCCATGAGGGCACGAATCAAGTCAAAGAATCCAAAATAAACATATTGGTTCATAAGTATGAACTATTTAAGATGGATTCTAATGAAACAATCACTTGCATGTTCACTAGATTTACTGACATTGTCAATGGCCTAAAAAGCCTTGGCAAAAACTATACTAACAGTGATCTTGTCAGAAAGATTCTTCGCTGTCTACCAAGATCATAGGAAGCCAAGGTGACGGCAATCCAAGAAGCCAAGGACTTGAACAAGCTACCACTTGAGGAGCTTCTTGGATCCCTAATGACGCACGAGCTAACAATGAAGCAACACAGCGAAGAAGAGTCCTCCCATAAGAAAAAGGTAATAGCTCTCAAATCTACATCATCTAACAAAGACTTGTCTTGCAGTAGCAGCAGTGAAGAAGAAGATCACGAGGGAGAGGATGATGAGGCTCTTCTCGTACGTAAGTTCAGAAGATTCATCAACCAAAAGAAGTCCTTTCATCAAAGGAGAGGCCCCTCAAATTTCTATCGAAAGGATAAAGGTAAGGAAAGGGAAAATGAGGGGATTGGATGTTATGAGTGCAAGAAGCCGGGACACATCAGAGCTGAGTGTCCTTTACTGAAGAAGGGGAGCAAGTACAAGAAGAAGAAAGCCCTTGTCACCACCCTATCGGACTCCGACACATCATCATCATCATCGGATGAGGAACAAGGAGAAAAGGCCAATTTCTGCTTCATGGCCAATGAAAATGAGGTAACATCCGCACCACATTTAGATTTTACTTTCGATGAATTATATGATGCTTTCAATGAATTAATGGATGAATACAAAACAATAAACGTTAAAAACAAAGAACTAAAAGTAACTAACCAAACTCATCTCCGTAAGTATGATTCATTAGTTAAGGATAAAGATGTTCTTATCAAAGAAAATGCAGAACTTAAAACAAGCAACCAAATCTTGATACAAAAGAATAATACCTTAACTAAAGAAAATGAAAGGCTGAACAAAGAAACATTAGAACCCAAAAACAATAAACATATAAATGAGAGTCTCACAAAAGAATTAAATGATCTAAAAGCAGAAAAACAAACACTAACTAAAGAACTTGAAAAATACAAACCCTTGGTTGAAAAATTTACATATAGTTCTGAAAAATTGAATATGATACTTAATAGTCAACGAGCGGTATTCAATAGAGCGGGTTTAGGGTATAAACCTAAACATAAGCAAAAACTTCTTAGTAACTTCTTTGTTAAAGCAGGAGAAAGTAAAACTAAGAAAATAACCTGCTTTTGTTGTGGAACTTTAGGACATAAAGCAAATGTGTGTAATTATAGGAAAGGGGAAACTAAAAGAAAAATTAAGAGGGTTTGGGTTCCAAAAGGAACCAACATTACTAACCATGAAGGACCCAAGAAAACTTGGGTACCTAAGATTATATGATTTGCTTGTGTAGGAGTGTCTTGCAGCCAAGGTCGACAAAAATTGTTGGTACTTGGATAGTGGCTGCTCAAGACACATGACGGGTGACAAGGATCAATTCTTCACCCTTGAAGCTAAGAAGGGAGGTGTTGTGACTTTTGGAGACAATAACCAAGGTCACATCATTGGTATAGGTAAAGTACAAATTATTTCTTCAACTTTTATTGATAATGTTCGATATGTTGATGGTCTTAAGCATAATTTATTAAGCATTAGTCAATTATGTGATAGAGGTTATAATGTTATGTTTAAACCATCACTATGCATCATAACAAACCCAAATGACAATAGTTTAGTTTTTAAAGGAATAAGACGTGGAAATGTGTATGTTGTAGACCTTGAGGATCTTGCCAAACACAACCCATGTTTAGTTGTTAATGAAACTAAGGATAATGATGCTAGTTGGTTATGGCACCGTAAGTTAGGTCATGCAAGCATGGACACCATATCTAAACTAGTTAAAAGAGATTCTGTGATAGGTTTGCCAAAATTAAAGTTTGAAAAGAATAAAATATGTGAAGCATGTCAATTTGGCCAACAATCAAGGAACTCCTTTAAATCTATAAATTGTGTCTCTACCTCTAGACCTCTAGAACTACTACACATGGACCTATTCGGACCAACTAGAACCACAAGTCTAGGTGGAAATAAATATGGTCTAGTTATCGTAGATGATTATTCTAGATATACTTGGGTCATGTTCTTAGGCCATAAGGATCAAGCATTTTCAATTTTCAAGAAATTTCATAAAGAAGTAACAAATGCTAGAGATACTTCAGTAATAGCTATTAGAAGTGACCATGGTACCGAATTTGAAAATCATTTATTTGATGAGTTTTGTAGTAAAAAGGGGATAACACACAATTTTTCTGCACCTAGGACACCACAACAAAATGGAGTTGTGGAGAGGAAAAATAGAACTCTAGAGGAAATGGCTAGAACTATATTGTGTGAAAGTAACCTCCCTAAGTACTTTTGGGGAGAAGCCGTCAATACTTCTTGTCATATATTAAATAGAGTTTTATTAAGACCCATCATAAAGAAAACACCTTATGAACTTTGGAAAAACAGAAAATCAAAAGTGAACTATTTTCATATTTTTGGATGTAGGTGTTTTGTTCATAATAATGGGAAAGATAATCTAGGAAAATTTGACTCTAAATCTGATGAGGGTATATTCTTGGGGTACTCCACAACTAGTAAAGCCTATAGAATCTTTAATAAAAGAACCCTAGTTATAGAAGAATCCATACATGTTGTTTTTGATGATTTTAGTGATATCTCTTCTAGCAAGAGAGTTAATTTTGATGATGATGGTGAAATTCTTGAAGAAAAGATAGATGAGATGACATTACAAGATGATAATCAAAAATTAATTGGAAATGCATCATCAAGCCAAGAGGCTATTATGGATCATGGGCTGACTAAGGCTTGGAGGTTTGCTCACGGGCATCCTAAGGAATTAATTCTAGATGATCCATCTCAACCTGTTAGGACTAGAGCATCTCTTAGGAACTTAAACAATCATCTAGCTTTCGTTTCACATTTTGAGCCCAAACACATAGAAGAAGCTGAAAAAGATGTAAATTGGATAAATGCAATGCAAGAAGAATTAAACCAATTTACTAGAAACAAAGTATGGAATCTAGTTGAAAGACCTACTGAATATTCAATTATAGGTACCAAATGGATTTATAAAAATAAACTTGATGAAAATGGAATTGTAATAAGGAATAAGGCTAGACTAGTAGCAAAGGATTATAATCAAGAAGAAGGTATAGATTTTGATGAAACCTTTGCTCCTGTAGCTAGACTTGAGGCAATTAGACTTTTACTAGCATTTGCATGCTCTAAGGACTTCAAATTATTTCAAATGGATGTAAAAAGTGCATTCTTAAATGGGTATATTAATGAGGAGGTATATGTAGAACAACCTCCTGGTTTTGAAAATCATCAATACCCTAATCATGTATATAAATTGAACAAGGCACTTTATGGTTTGAAACAAGCACCTAGAGCATGGTATGAGAGGCTTAGCAAATTCCTATTAGAACATGAGTTTTCTAAGGGTAATGTAGATACAACATTGTTTCTAAAGAAGAAAAACAAAGATATGTTGTTAGTGCAGATTTATGTTGATGATATTATTTTCGGTGCTACTAACAATCGCCTCTGCGAAGAATTTGCTGACTTGATGCAGAGTGAATTTGAAATGAGCATGATGGGAGAGCTGAATTATTTCCTCGGGCTTCAAATCAAACAATCTGAAGAAGGCATCTTCATCAATCAAGCTAAATACATCAAGGAGATGCTTAAGAAGTTTGATATGGAGGGGAACAAGTCAATCAGCATCCCCATGAGCTCATCATGCAAATTAGACCAAGATGAATCAGGTAAATCTGTAGATCAGAAACTATATAGAGGTATGATAGGATCTTTATTGTATCTTACTGCAAGTAGACCTGATATCATGTTTAGTGTTTGCATGTGTGCTAGATATCAGTCTAATCCTAAGGAATCTCATCTAATTGCAGTCAAGAGAATCTTTAAATACCTAATAGGAACAAAGAATATAGGGTTATGGTATTCTAAAGAATCTAGCCTAAACTTAATAGGATACACAGATTCAGACTTTGCTGGATGTAAACTTGATAGAAAAAGCACCAGCGGGTCATGTCCATTCTTAGGAGAAAACTTAATCTCATGGTTTAGCAAGAAACAAAACTCGGTTGCATTATCTACTGCTGAAGCTGAATATGTTGCAGCCGGGAGTTGTGCTCAAATCTTGTGGATCAAACAACAATTGGAAGACTATGGCATTAAACAAGATAAAATTTCCATTAATTGTGATAATACAAGTGCCATTAACCTAACTAAAAATCCAATTCAGCATTCAAGAACTAAACATATTGAGATAAGACATCACTTCATAAGAGATCATGTACTGAATGGTGATGTGACACTTCAATTTGTTTGCACTGATAATCAATTAGCTGACATTTTTACAAAATCCTTAAGTGAAGAGAGATTTAGTGTGCTTAGGAGGGGATTGGGAGTGATTGATCCATCCTAGTGGTATTTTCCACTATTTCATTGATTTTGATGATTAGATTGTGGCTAATTTAGAGTTTCTTTACAATGATCATCAAATCAGATCATAACTTAGTGATTTTTCCTCATTCGGCACGAACATAGCATGATTTTTAGGTGCGTGCCAGAGTTCGAGACGACTCGAGCAAGTTTCAGAGTCGGCTCGTAACGGGGAGTCGACTCGAATACAGTTGGAGTCGACTCGAGATCAATAGGCGCATAAGGAGAGTCGACTCGCGCATACTTTGGAGTCGACTCGAGGTCGAGTCGACTCGCAACTCAGAGGAGTCGACTCGCAGTCGGGATCTGTTGCTGGTGGTCCAAACCGAGAACGATTGGCACAGCGGTGTGAACGGGGTTCCGTTTGGGTTGCCTTGGTTGGTGTTGATTGCGCTCCACTTTCCACCGGAAAACCTGCAAGCAAGCCTCGCACCACCACTGGGGTAGTGGGGGCCCTCCGACGATCAAGTCAGAGGAGATTGGAGGAGAAGGAAAGATAATAGTAGCAAGTAGGAGAATGCTCTGGAAGTTCTTGCTTACCCCCCCCTTCTCCCCCCAGCCGCATATATACCAGGCTGGGGGGTCTTTCAGGGGGGTTCGTCATCGTGGGGCACGATGGAGCTGCCACTGACACGGCCGTTACAGGGCGTCGTGGGGCAGCGCTGGGTACGACCGTGACAGGGCGTAGTGGAGCTCCGCCTTGTACGGCTGTTACAGGGGATCGTGGAGCAGCGCCAGATACAACCGTTGCAGGGAGTAGTGGAGCAGGAGGTTGCGGCGTGCCTCTGGGGAATAGCCTGTCGTTGTCGAGAGATGTCCGACTCGGGGTCGGGCTGCGGAGACGAAGATGTCCGACTCGGGGTCGGATTGCTGGATCAAGGGGCAGCCGACTCGGGGTCGGGCTGCGGAGACGAAGATGTCCGACTCGGGGTCGGATTGCTGGATCAAGGGGCTGCCGTAGTCTTCCTGGGCGCGCGTGCCGGTCACGTGGGGCATGGTGGCTAAGTTCCCCCGTAACAGTAGCCCCCCACTTCCGAGCCTGGAACCAGAAGGGGAACGGGTAAAGGGAGTGATGCTTCGTGATTGCCGCCATCCTTCGGAGAGGCGCGCGCGCTTCGAGCTCCCCGCCTTCTTTATGGCGTATGGCGGTTGTTGCTGACCTGGCAGTCTGAGGATTTCGGCGGACATCCCTCCTTAATGGCGTCGATTCGCCTTTGGGGCGCGAGCGACCCTTCGGCAGCTAGGCGTCCTCTGGCGTCACCGAGGCGTCACCCACCTTTCCGCCTATTTAACCGGGGGCCCTCCTCCGTCCGCCTTTCTCTTTACAGACATCTTCGAGTTTCTCCTTTGCGCTGCCGTCATTGCCGTCGGACTGTTCGCTTGCTCCTCCTTTGACGCTCTCGGAGCCGTTCTTCCTTCTCTTCCGGTGAGTTGCCCCATTCTTCAATTTAAGGCTCTCCATACTTTCTCCTTTTGTATTAGGGTACTCCAGTCATTCCGGTCCTTTCCCCCTTCTTGACCCCGTCCTGACCGTAGATTCACTGGCCATTAGGGATGGGCGAAGTGAGAGCAGACCGCATTAAGTCGGAGCTGGTCGCTGAAGACCTAGATAGGTTCGTGGCTCGATACCACCTTCCCGAGGCCTGCAATGTTACGCTCCCGGGGCCTGAGGAGAGGATGTCCCATCCTCCTCCAGGGAAGGTTGCCATCAACGAGGGCATTCTTCAGGCCGGGTTCCGCTTTCCCCCCTCGGACTTAGTCGTTCAGGTGCTTCGGGGTTTAAGAGTGGCGCCGACGCAACTGGTGCCGAACTCATGGCGCGCCCTGACGGCCTTTCAGGTTCTCTGCCGCATGCACGAGGTTCCCGCCACCCTGAATGTCTTTTGGGAATGCTACGGCCTGAGCGGCCACCCCCAGGACAAAGGGTGGTGGTGCTTTGCGGCGCGGCGAGGGTGCGGCCTCGTCAAGGAGGCTCCTTCCTCCATTCACGGCTGGAAGGAGCGTTTCTTTTTCGTTGACGCAGATCCCTCTTGGGGAATCAGGGCTACCTGGGAGACGCCGATGAAGTCCCCGATTGGCCTATCGAGGTTGTCGAGGGAGGAATCCGATGGCGTCGCCGTCTTGAAGGGGTTGGTTGCCGAGGGCCGGCTCCCCTCGGTGGCTTGCCTTATTTCCGAGGATACCTTGGTGAACGTTGGTCTGAGCTCGGTCCCCACTGACCGTGAGCCCGCCACCATTTCTTTTTTAGCTCTTTTCTCCTCTTTCGTCTCGTTCTTTCCTTCAGTTTCTCAACCTCCGACCACCTCGTCCTTTTTGCAGAGATCGACGACGTCATGCGGTCGGACAAGGCAACGGCTGTTGGTAGGACGTCCCTACTGGAAGCAGTCCGGAGGAAGAAACGAGCTCCTCCGAGCGGGGCCCCACCGGCGAAGAAGTCCTGCCGGCAGGCGACTCCGATGCCGACAGACGGGTCCGGACCCACCGATCAGGGGGACGCCGCGGGCGCGGACCGGGAGTTGACGCTATATCAGCCCTCCGATGCCGAGACTACCGTTTCTCCGGAGGCATCACCCGGGCGCGCCCGAGATGGACGGGTCGGACGTGATCGGTCCCCAGCCCAGCCTTCGACTCGGTCGGCTCCGGATGATACGAGGAGGGACGCGCCGAGGCCCCGGCCGAGCGGGACCCTGTCAATTCCAGGGGCGGTCCCCGCCCCGAGCATGGTCAGCATGACTCTTCCCCAAGCGATGGGTAAGGGTAAGGCTGCAGAACCACCGTCCGACTCCGGAGAGAAGTCGGGGTCGGCCTTCACTTTCGCCGGCGCCCGAAACCTCATCGAGACGGTGCTGCTGGAGAAGGACCGCAGGCAGGTCCGGGAGATGAGGGTCCCTGACATTGGGGCTGCCAGCTGCGTCTGTCTCATGTCGGTGAGTGTTCTTTTGGTCGCTTTCATCATTTATAGGCTCTGTTGATCCCCGCCTGACGCCCTCGTTTTTCCTATCTCTTAGCTCGCCCAGTACATGATCCGCCTGGAGGAGTGCTACGGGGAACAGGCGAGGCTTTTGGCGAGGGCCGAGAGCCAACTGAAGGCCGTAGAGGAGGGAGGTCAGGCTGCGGCGGGGAGGACGACCAGGGACCTCGAGATGAGGCTCCAGGTGGCCGAAGAGCGGGCACTCGGCTTCGTCACCCTCGAGAAGCAACTGTTGGAGGCTCAGGAGCAACTCAAGGTTGCCTCGGGTCTCGAGGGCGAGATCAAGAAGGCGGAGGAGCGGGCCGAGAAGCAGTCCCGGAAGGCTGCCGACTACCGGGAGAGGTGGGAGAAGGCCCAGCGGTCAGCCGACAACGCCCGCAACCGAACCCGGTCTCTTGAAGCCAAGCTGGGCGAATTGGAGTCGGCCTTGGAGAAGTCCCGCGCGAGCGACCAGGAGCTTCAGTCGCGCCTGGAGGAGGCTGAGGCTGCTCGCATTGCTGCCGAGGCGAAGCACAAGGAGGCTCAGGCTGATCTGCTGAGGATCTCCTCCGAGGCGGACGACCGGATTGTGGCGAAGGTCTTGGAGGCGAAGGCTCAGATTATGGAGCGGGCAGAGGCGGCGCTGGCCGAGAAGAGTGCGGAGATCGGGCGTCAGGCGGTACAGGCTTATCGTCAGTCCGCCGAGTTCACCCGTGATATGTCGGAGGCGGTACAGGCCTATCGTCAGTCTGACGAGTTCGTCCGTGACATGTCGGACGCGGGGTCCGACTCCTTTGTCTTAGGCTTCGAGGAAGGCCTGGCAAGGGTGTCGGCTAAGTACCCCGAAATTGACCTGAGTGGGATCTCCCTTCTTGACTCCCCTCCGGCGCCATTGCCTGCTGCTTCTCCAACCGTCTCCCTACCCCCTGCGGACGTGGCCGGCGTTCCCGACCCGGGGGTTCCTCCAAGCTGACCTTCTGTATTTTCGTTCTTTTCTTTGTGTGTTGGCGTTTTGCCAAGTTGTATGGGTCTCGGCCCTGAAATAATGAAAGTTAATGCAAATAGAGTTTCTTCATTTCACTTTCGTCCTTCTTCTTTTTAACTCTTGGTAGCGTCTCGCTGACTCCCGACTCTTAAAATTCTTCTGGTGCTAGGCCAGGTATCTGAGGGTTAGGCCTCAGGGAATTCTTCCGGCGCTAAGCCAGGCATCCGAGGGTTAGGCCTCAGGAACTTCTTCCAGCACTAAGCCAGGCATCCGAGGGTTAGGCCTCAGGAACTTCTTCCGGCGCTAAGCCAGGCATCCGAGGGTTAGGCCTCAGGAACTTCTTCCGGCGCTAAGCCAGGCATCCGAGGGTTAGGCCTCAGGAACTTCTTCCGGCGCTAAGCCAGGCATCCGAGGGTTAGGCCTCAGGAAATTCCGCTCGTTGGTCGGCCAAGGCTGGCGCAAGCCGAGGCGACCGGTCGGGGCTTCAGGCTAGTCTGCTCCCGGGATGATCATCGGGTTAGCCTGGCATCCGAGGGCCGAGCCTCGGGAAATTCCGCTCGTTGGTCGGCCAAGGCTGGCGCAAGCCGAGGCGACCGGTCGGGGCTTCAGGCTAGTCTGCTCCCGGGATGATCATCGGGTTAGCCTGGCATCCGAGGGCCGAGCCTCGGGAAATTCCGCTCGTTGGTCGGCCAAGGCTGGCGCAAGCCGAGGCGACCGGTCGGGGCTTCAGGCTAGTCTGCTCCCGGGATGATCATCGGGTTAGCCTGGCATCCGAGGGCCGAGCCTCGGAAAATTCCGCTCGTTGGTCGGCCAAGGCTGGCGCGAGCCGAGGCGACCGGTCGGGGCTTCAGGCTAGTCTGCTCCCGGGATGATCATCGGGTTAGCCTGGCATCCGAGGGCCGAGCCTCGGGAAATTCCGCTCGTTGGTCGGCCAAGGCTGGCGCAAGCCGAGGCGACCGGTCGGGGCTTCAGGCTAGTCTGCTCCCGGGATGATCATCGGGTTAGCCTGGCATCCGAGGGCCGAGCCTCGGGAAATTCCGCTCGTTGGTCGGCCAAGGCTGGCGCGAGCCGAGGCGACCGGTCGGGGCTTCAGGCTAGTCTGCTCCCGGGATGATCATCGGGTTAGCCTGGCATCCGAGGGCCGAGCCTCGGAAAATTCCGCTCGTTGGTCGGCCAAGGCTGGCGCAAGCCGAGGCGACCGGTCGGGGCTTCAGGCTAGTCTGCTCCCGGGATGATCATCGGGTTAGCCTGGCATCCGAGGGCCGAGCCTCGGGAAATTCCGCTCGCTGGTCATGCGCCTGTCGCTTGCCGCCCGACGGGATTTCTCCGTGGCCAGCTGCGATCGTGTTTCTCCTCCTCTCCAAGCGTCGCCTGGAGAACACCAGATGGGCATTAAATGCTAATTGAGGGGTTACCTGGGAAATCGGATCGCCAGTTGCTGCTTGCGAGGAGTGTCAGTTAAGCGGCCGCGATACGCGCGTTCTTCGAGGCGGATGCGGCCTGGGCGCGAGCGGAGATATGTGGACCTAGGGGTACAGGCCACCCGGAGTGTCCTGCACAAAGAATGCGATTAAGGAGAATAACGCTTAGGAAATCGCGGGAAGATACGCCTCGAGAGCCGGATCGGCTCCGGATTCAATGCGCCCGCATTTATTGGAGCCACCCGCAGCGGAACGACCGGGGGGCCGCAGTTTGGCTATAAATATAGGTGCAGGTGCGATGGAGCCTGCCAAGCCGGAGCTGTTCAGGTTGCCATGGATCGTGGGCCTCCTCTCCGGCGCATGGTTGAGAGACCCCTATCGAAGGAATGGGAGGCGCGCCCTTCGTGACTTCCGCCAACTAGCCGTTTCATCTGGGATCAACAAGGAGGTTCTCCCCGGCGGAACTCCGCTCTAGGCGTTTCATCCGGGATCACGTCTCCCCTCTTTGAAGTTCGGCCTCCCGATTGAGCTCCGCACCAGGCGCTTGATCCGGGACCGCGCCTCCATATGCTCTTCTCCCTTGTATTCCTTCTCTCCCCTAACACTGGGGAGGACCGGAATATCCCTTGGAGGTGGCGTTCCCCTGGAGGCAGCGGGAGCTTCGTCTGCGGCGGCTCCTCGTCTTTTTCGTGAGGCGTGGATGGCGCCTCTGGGTAGGAGCAGTGTGGACTTCTCCTTCGTCCAGTTCTTCTTCATCCGCGCCGGCTCTTCGTCTTCTTCGTGAGACGCCGATGGCGCCTCCGGTTGGAAGCACCCACTCCCGGCGGGATTGCAGCCGCTTCGGATGGAGGTTTCGGGATCCCAGATCTTCAGCTCCTCGGAGTCTCCACCTCTTCTTTACTTTCTTTACACCCTAATTCCCCTCTGAGAATTCCTTGTAATCACACGAGCACGCCATTGTAACCAGAAATTATTGAAATGAAAAGTGTTATACATTTTCGAACTGTCTTTCTGGCATTGTCGTTCTACTGGTAATACATCCGCAGGTTAGCGGAATTCCAGCTCCTTGGAATTTCTCGACCATCTAGGGCCTCCAACTGGTAGGAGCCAGGTCGGTTTACCCAGCGAACCCTATACGGGCCTTCTCAATTTGGCGCTAGCTTCCCACCTTCCGCAGGTTGAGATGCTTTAGCTCGCCTTAGCACCAGATCTCCGATTCTGAAAAGCTTCGGTCGGACCTTGGAGTTGTAATATCGGGCTACCCTCCGCTGATACATCGCCATCCGAACCTGCGCCATTTCCCTCACTTCTTCCAAGAGATCCAGGTTCCCTCGGAGTTGCTCCGAATTGGCCTCGGGTCGGTGCGCGGCCACCCGAGGTGAGGGGAGTCCGAGCTCCACGGGGACAACGGCTTCCGTGCCATAGGTTAGGCTGAAAGGCGTCTCCCCGGTAGGGGTCCGATGCGTGGTCCGATACGCCTAAAGGACATTCTCGAGTTCTTCGACCCAAGCTTGCCCCGTCCGACCGATTCGCGCTTTGATTTCTTGGAGGATTGTCCGATTTGTGACCTCGGCCTCGCCGTTGGTTTGGGGATGCGACACAGATGTGAACCGATGCTCGATCCCGAACTCCTCACAGAAGTCACGGAAATGCTTGTTGTCGAACTGTCGGCCATTATCCGAGATGAGGACCCGAGGTACCCCAAATCGGACAATGATGTTCTTCTTCACGAACTTCCGGACTTGCGCCTCCGTGATAGTGGCCAGCAGCTCTGCCTCCACCCACTTGGTGAAGTAGTCGATTGCAACAATCAAAAATTTCCGCTGAGCTGAAGCGACGGGGAATGGTCCGAGGATATCCATTCCCCACTGGGCGAAGGGCCAGGGCGCAGTGATTGGTGCCAAGGGGACAGAAGGGACTCTCTGGACGTTGGCGTGGCGCTGGCAGGCGTCGCATTTCCGTACATGATCCTTTGAGTCCTCCAACAAGGTAGGCCAATAATAGCCTTGCCTCATGATCTTGTGCGCCAAGGACCTAGCCCCCAAGTGGGATCCGCAAACGCCTTCGTGGACTTCGCCGAGGACGTAGGCCACTTCCGAGGGGCAGAGGCACTTTAAGAGGGGGGCGGTGAACGAGGTCCGATACAGCCTCCCTTCATAGAGTACGTAGTGGGCGGACTTCATAACAAGTCGCCGAGCTTGATCTTCGTCTTCAGGGAGGATCCCTTCGGCGAGGTAGGCGACAAGCGGGTCCATCCAAGACGGCTCCGGATCAATCGCCATCACCGCTCCAGCCTCGCCGATGCTCGGGGTATCCAGGGTCTCCAGGTAGATCGCCCTCGACAAGTTGTGCGCGTCTGCGCTCACTAAGCGGGACAACCTGTCAGCCCTGGCATTTTCACTTCTTGGGACCTGCTGGATGTCGACACTGCCGAGGTCGGGAATGAGTGCTTGCACCTTCCGGACGTAATTCTGCATGGTCGGGTTCCGGGCTTCGAACTCCCCACGGACCTGCCCGACCACCAGCTGGGAGTCGGTGAAGACCTTCAGGCGCCGGATGCCGAGCTCCTTGGTGAGTTTGAGTCCCGTGACTAGGGCCTCGTACTCCGCCTCGTTGTTGGTCACTGGAAATCCGAACCTCAAGGCATACTCAGCTATCACTCCATCTGGACTGGTAAGGACCAGCCCGGCCCCTCCACCTTCGGGGTTCGACGACCCATCGATGTGAAGCGTCCAAATCGGGAGGTCGAGGCTGGGTGTTTCCGGCGACCTAGGTTCCGCCTCCTGCACCGTGCACTCAGCGAGGAAATCCGCGAGCGCCTGGGCCTTGATGGCGGGTCGGGGCTGGTAGCGGATGTCGAACTCACCAAGTTCTACTGCCCACTTCACCAGCCGTCCCGCATTCTCAGGATTGCTGAGGATCTGCCGCAGCGGTTGATCGGTCAAGAGGGTGACAGAATGGGCCTGGAAATAGGGGCGAAGCCTCCTGGTCGCGGTCAGCAACGCGAAGGCGATCTTTTCAGCCTTCGTATACCGCGTCTCGGCATCCCGTAGGACCCGGCTGATGTAGTACACAGGCTTCTGGAGCTTTGCCTCTTCCCGAACCAGTACCGCACTGACTGCGGTTGGGGAGACCGCCAGATAGAGGTAGAGCATCTCCCCTTCTTGCGGCTTGGACAGCAGAGGAGGAGACGCCAAGTATTCCTTGAGCTGGTCGAATGCTGCTTGACATTCGGCCGTCCAGAGGAAGTCTTTCGGGCGTTTCAACACCTTGAAGAAAGGTTGGCAGCGTTCGGCCGATTTTGCCACAAATCGTCCGAGCGCGGCGACCCTCCCAGCGAGCTCCTGAACCTCCTTCACTTTGGTCGGAGGGGACATATCTTGGATGGCCTTGATTTTGTCCGGGTTGGCTTCGATCCCCCGCTGGTTGACAATGAAACCGAGGAACCTCCCGGCCGAAGCGCCAAAGGCGCACTTCGCTGGGTTCAGCTTCATGTGAAACTTCCGCAAGGTGGCGAAAGTCTCCTCCAGATCCGCGATGTGCTGGTTTGCATGGCGGCTCTTCACCAGCATATCGTCCACGTACACCTCCATGTTCCGGCCGATTTGCTCTTTGAAGATTTTGTTGACGAGGCGCTGGTAAGTGGCGCCAGCATTCTTCAGACCGAAAGGCATTACCTTATAACAGTACAGCCCCCGGTCTGTTATAAAGGCAGTTTTCTCCTCGTCCTGTGGAGCCATCATTATCTGGTTGTAGCCGGAGAAGGCGTCCATGAAAGACAGCAGCTGATATCCGGAAGTCGCGTCGACCAGTTGGTCTATCCGCGGAAGCGGAAAGCTATCCTTGGGGCATGCCTTGTTCAGGTCGGTGTAGTCGACGCACATCCTCCACTTTCCGCTCGCCTTCCGGACAAGTACGACATTTGCCAGCCATTCGGGGTAGCTGACCTCCCTTATGAACCCTGCCTCCAAGAGTTTGTCTACCTCCTGGTCGACCACTCGGATCCGATCCGGGGCACAGTGTCTCTTCTTCTGTTTTACCGGTCGGTGGGTCGGGTCGACGTTGAGGGCGTGAGAAATGACCTCCGGGTCGATCCCAGGTACATCGGCCGCCGACCAGGCAAACACATCGACATTGGCTCGGAGGAATTCCACCAACCGGGCCCGAGCTCCCAGGTCGAGATTGGCGCCGACCCGGATCGTCCTGTCCGGGCGACCTTCCTCGAGGGGAACTTCGATCACACCCTCGGCCGGCTCCCCGTGCCGCAAGGCCACCTCGTCTCTGGCGTCGAGGGACTCGACGCTTAAGGCTTCTACGGGCTTCTTCCCTTTGAGAGTTGCTAGGAAACATTGCCTTGCGGTCGGTTGGTCACCTCGGACCTCTCCAATCCCGGCCGCCGTGGGGAACCGCATGAGCAAGTGGTACGTAGAGACCACCGCGCGAAGGGCGTTCAGTCCGGGTCGTCCGAGGATGGCGTTGTAGGCCGAGGGAACACGGACGACCAAGAACCCGAGCCGCACCGTGGCTTCTGCGGGTGCAACGCCCGCAGTCACAGGCAGCTCAACGACACCTTCGGCCGAGATAGCGTCACCAGTGAATCCTATGAGGGGGGTGGATGTTTTGTGCAACAATTGTCTGGACAAGCTCATCTTTTGGAAGGCCTCGTAAAACAAAATATCAGCTGAGCTTCCACTATCCACAAGAACACGCCTTACATCATAGTTTGCCATAGTGAGGGAGATCACCATGGCGTCATCGTGGGGGGTCTGAACCCCCTTTACATCTTCATCATAAAAAGTGATTACATTACCGACCCTCTGCCTCTTTGCGATGGCTGCCCCTGACGCTTCAGTCGAGCCCCCTGCGTTCCTCTCGGGCCGGGGGCAGCCCCCAGTGATAGTGTGGATCACGCCCGCGACGGGTCGATTCTGCTCCCGAGGCTCCTGAGGGGCCGGATCGGCCGGACGCGGGTCTGCGGGGGGACGTCGGTCGTTCACATATCGACCGAGACGCCCTCGGCGGATGAGAGCCTCGATCTCGT
Source organism: Phoenix dactylifera (assembly GCF_051530095.1). NCBI lineage: Eukaryota > Viridiplantae > Streptophyta > Magnoliopsida > Arecales > Arecaceae > Phoenix > Phoenix dactylifera. The sequence goes on along the minus strand of NC_143193.1, from coordinate 29,242,575 downwards.
CCCGAAGCTGGAAGCAGTCTTCGGTGTCATGGCCGTGGTCCCGGTGGTACTCACAGTACGCCCGAGAGGGCCTCCTCCCAGGAATCTTCTTCATCTGTCTCGGAACCGGGAGGTCCTCCCGCCCCTTGATTTCCATGAGAATCTGGGCCCGGGGAGTCAGGAGAGGAGTGTACCGGTTGAAACGTCGGGGCGGAGAACGAGGGCGTAGGGCGCCGTGGTTCCTTGCCGGCGACAGGCTCCTGCGCCGACGTTGAGGCGTCAGGCTCCTCCTCTGGCATGCCTCTTTTCGCCTTTTCTTCCCGAGCTTTGGAGGGATCTCGGCGGCCTCCTTGCTCCGGTGGGCGGCCGCCTCCTCGGCGTCCGCATACTGGTTCGCCCGGGACAATAGCTCCGAGAAGCTCCGCGGCAGGCGTTTGTCCAGGGAGAAGGTGAGTCTGCCCTTTCGGAAGCCACGCTTCAGGGCTGAAAGAGCCACTTCCTGGCTCAGGTTCCGGACTTCCAGCGTAGCCTTGTTGAAGCGGGTAAGATAATCCCGCAAGCTTTCTCCCTCGTTTTGCCGGACATCAAAGAGGGAGTCGGAAACCAGTCGCCGCCGGCTACTGACGGCGAAATGGGTGATGAAGAGGCGAGTAAACTGGTCGAAGGACTGGATTGAGTTAGCCTCCAAGCCGGCGAACCACGCCCTTGCCGGGCCACGGAGGGTCGCCGGGAAGGCCTTGCAGAGGAGAGGATCTGATGCTCCGTGGAGGAGCATAAGGGTCCTGAAACTCTCGACGTGATCCCGCGGGTCCGCCGCCCCGTCATAGGGCTCGATCGCCGGCATTTTAAACCCCGGCAGATTCGGGGTCCGCAGGATCCTCGAGGCAAGCGCCGGCTGGGAGGAGATCTCCAAGTCGGCGAAGGGATCTTTGGAGTGGCCCTTCAGGACCTGGAGTTGTCGGTGGAGATCGTCCACCCGCCGGTCCAGGGAGCGCGACCGATGGGTGGGGGACAAGGTGCACCGAGAGGGGGACCGACTGGAGCGCGGGTTCCTTGAGGACTGGGGGGTCTGGGAATGCGCCCGGGCCCGCCTCTCGTACCCCGCGCAGCTCCGATGGGAAGGTCCCGGCAGAATGGACCGTGCTCGAGAATCTTCCTCGCGCCGGCGCTCCTCCCCATGGGAGAGGAAGGAGCGCAGGTTGAGGACAGGTGAGCGCTCAGGGAGCAGCGGCTCCTGGGCCCGCTGCGGCGCCCGAGACATCACACCCTGCAGGTTCTGCACTGCCTCCGCGAGGGTGCGAACCTGCTGGGCTAACTGGTCGAACTGAGCGGCTTCGACCATCTGAATGGGGGGTGGAACGGTGGAGTGTTGCTGAGAATGTGTTGGAGACGCAGCGGCCTCCCGGCCGGAGGCGCGAGAGGCCCCGCGACCGGAGGCATTGGAAGCTCCACGACCACCTCGCCGTGCCATTACGATCGCTCTGAGATTCGGTCCCTTCCTCTAGCGCCAACTGTTGCTGGTGGTCCAAACCGAGAACGATTGGCACAGCGGTGTGAACGGGGTTCCGTTTGGGTTGCCTTGGTTGGTGTTGATTGCGCTCCACTTTCCACCGGGAAACCTGCAAGCAAGCCTCGCACCACCACTGGGGTAGTGGGGGCCCTCCGACGATCAAGTCAGAGGAGATTGGAGGAGAAGGAAAGATAATAGTAGCAAGTAGGAGAATGCTCTGAAAGTTCTTGCTTACCCCCCCTTCTCCCCCCAGCCGCATATATACCAGGCTGGGGGGTCTTTCAGGGGGGTTCGTCATCGTGGGGCACGATGGAGCTGCCACTGACACGGCCGTTACAGGGCGTCGTGGGGCAGCGCTGGGTACGGCCGTGACAGGGCGTAGTGGAGCTCCACCTTGTACGGCTGTTACAGGGGATCGTGGAGCAGCGCCAGATACAACCGTTGCAGGGAGTAGTGGAGCAGGAGGTTGCGGCGTGCCTCTGGGGAATAGCCTGTCGTTGTCGAGAGATGTCCGACTCGGGGTCGGGCTGCGGAGACGAAGATGTTCGACTCGAGGTCGGATTGCTGGATCAAGGGGCAGCCGACTCGGGGTCGGGCTGCGGAGACGAAGATGTCCGACTCGGGGTCGGATTGCTGGATCAAGGGGCAGCCGACTCGGGGTCGGGCTGCGGAGACGAAGATGTCCGACTCGGGGTCGGATTGCTGGATCAAGGGGCTGCCGTAGTCTTTCTGGGCGCGCGTGCCGGTCACGTGGGGCATGGTGGCTAAGTTCCCCCGTAACAGGATCCAATTTTTTAACCCTAACTTCATCCTTTACTCAACACTTCTATTCACCGCCGCCACTATTCACAAGCCCTAGAGCCGACTCCTAGAGCGTCTCCGGCCGACCTTAAGGTTTTTCCCGTCCATCTTCCTCGCTTCTTTAGGTTCCTTCCTCTTTCCTAGGTCAAAATGCCTCGTAAAGCCGTTGTCCGGAAGAGACCCCAACCTGCGACCGGTGCCGAGCGGCGTTCCAAGGCTCGGAACGATCCCGCGAGGCCACAACCTCCGGCTCGTTCCCCACCGAGGGAGGTTCCCTCGAGGCCGTGCGCCGGGAAGGCGGTCTCCACCGGGAGATACGTCGATTTCGACTATCTCTCCCGGGAGGGCTTTACTATAGGAGAGAGACTGCGGGCCCAGGGCTTAGAGTATTTTTGTTCCCTAGATCTCCCCACATAGCCTGGCCTAGTTAGGGAGTTCTACAGTACTGTACATAGGGGCGATGGGGGTATCGAGTGCACGGTAGCCGGTGTCCCATTGTTCATTTCGGAGGATATCATTGCTCAGGTCCTCCATCTTCCACAAGTAGGGGTGGCTCCCACACACCCCGAGGATAGGACTGAGGCCCTTACGGCCATTCTAGGACATCCACCTCAGTCCCCCTTAGATGAGGTGTCCGCTAGCTCACTTTCAGTTGAGATGCGGCTCCTCTTGAGTATCATCTCTAGGTCCCTCTTCCCGAAGACTGGCCGCTTCGATTTTGTATCTGAGAGAGACCTAGCTCTTATGTTCTACATCCTCCAGGACACCCCAATCAACTTTTCCAAGATGATGTATAGATACCTATGTGAGCCACTAGATAGACCTAGGCTCACCCTCCCCTATGGCATGATGTTCACTCTTCTGTTTAGGGAGGCCGAGATTCCCATTCCTGAGGGGGAACCCTCTCGCGCATTGCGATGGACAGATCGCATGCATCCGGGAACCCTACACAGGATGGGGTTTCGGAAGGTCGAGGGAACCTGGGTTAGAAAATCATCCACCTCCACACATACCACCAGACATTCCTCCAGTCCTGACCCAGACTCAGACTATCCTACCTTTCCCTCCACCTCTGCTCCCACCACCTCTGCCGGACCCTCCTCCTCAGCTCCACCTACTCAGCCCATGGAGGTCCGGATCTCTCCTGAGCAGCTCCGGGAGTTGCGGCAGGAGATAGTTAGAGATCTCCGGGACAACCTGCTTAGGGAGCTCCGAGGTACAGTGACTGCTCCCTCTCCTGCACCTTCTTCAGCGTTGGTCCCTTCCCTGTCAGCCGTGACTGAGATGACGGCCCATGTGCGGGAAGAGATCTACAACGTCAGGAGCTTGATTCAGGCCCAGTTCTCCAGTATGAGCGATGTCACGAGCACCACTCGGAAGATGCGCGATGACATGCGACACGACATGGGAACCACTACCCAGGGGGCCGAGCGATTGGCGAATGTGCTCATCGCCAAGCTTGACACACTTCAGCAGTCGGTGACCGAGCTCGATACGACACATAGCAGGGCCACCTCGGCCATTATCCGACAAGCTCGAGCACGTCACCAATGCAGTCACACTACTTGCAGAGCGCATGCCCCGGGGAGCCGCATCCTCCTCGAGGAAGCCTTAGATATCTTTTTGTATTTTGACATGTATTATTTTTGCTTTACTTATTGTATTCACAAATGTATTTACATACACATCAATACAATGAGTAGACATATTCTCTTCAATTTTGTGCAATTTGCTCTCTAAATGATTGAGTGTTATACTCACTTCCTTTTTGATACGATGACAAAAAGGGGGAGAAATATTTAATAGATATGTAAATGGAATCAACATAAAAGAAATCAAAAATTAAAACATAATTTGTTCTTAGTGGATTTGGTACCTCGAGGCTCATTATCTCTCTGTTGGGGCTCCTAATGGAGTAATCTCCAGAATCTATTCAAGAGATATTCGGAGATTAGTTGAATCCTACTCAAGAACAAATTGACAGATTTTCCCTCTAAAAATCAAAAATTTCTGTTCAAAAACTTCAATGCATTAAAAGGAAATTCAGAGAATCAAAACAAAGTAGAATGCATATGTTGAGGGGGAGAATCTGAATTTTTAAGAAAGTCAAATCATTAAATATATATAAGCCAAACAATTGAGTGCATGACATGAAGGCTTATATAATTCCAAATGAAAGGGGGAGCTTTAACTCCAAAATTTATTGTTTCACACCTTTCAAGTTTGGATAAATTAAAAAACCAGACACTTGAATTCATTTATAGATTTCATTTCCTTGTTTATTGAGCAATTCACTTTACATATACTCAATGTTTTGTCATCATCAAAAAGGGGGAGATTGTGGAGTGATTGATTAAAACCCTATTTGATTTTGATGAGCTCAAAGCATTTGAGTATATCTTTTGTTTACTAATGAATTCAATTGAGTGTTTCAGTGAAAATCTTATCTAAGTGTTTCTAGACTTGGTTCAAGATATTTTGGATAAGTTAAGAAGTCAGTTTGAACCAAAGTCTGAGACTCGAGTCGACTCCGGGATATTACGAGTCGACTCCAAGCGTATCAGAATCACTGGCACGGGCTCGAGTCGCCTCCGGATCATTACGAGTCGACTCCGACTGAGAACTGACAGACGAACAGAAAGACTCAACTCAAAACCTGTCAGCGAGTCGACTCCTGAAGTGCGCGAGTCGACTCCGATGATTACCGAGTCGACTCCGGAGTAGTATGAGTCGACTCCAAGGAGTTACAGACAGAAAAGTCAGAGAGCGATTTTCGACCCTGAGATTCGAGTCGACTCCTGTGGAACGCGAGTCGACTCCGATGGTTGGCAGGTCGACTCTCAGTGGTACACAAGGCAAAAGTCAGAGAGCAGTTTTCGGACTCTGAGATCCGAGTCGACTCCCGCAATGCGCGAGTCGACTCCGAGACAGCGCGACCCCAAAAAGACAGAAGACCGAATTATTGTCTCTGGGAGCCGAGTCGACTCCCAGACAGCTCGAGTCGACTCCAAGGCAGCGCTACATCAAAAAGGCAGAAGGCTGTGTTTCGAAAACTGAGAGCCGAGTCGACTCCGAAACAGTTCGAGTCGACTCCAAGACTGGACGAGCCAAAAGACAGAAGATCGGGAGTTCGGGCTCTGAGCGCCGAGTCGACTCCCAGGATTGTCGAGTCGACTCGAGTGGGCCAAGTTGAAAAATTAGCTCCATGGACTTCATGGGATGAGCCGACTCCGAAAATGGCAAGTCAGCTCCAGAAGTTGGCGAGTCGACTCCGGGTTAAGTCGAGTCGACTCCCAGTCGCGGAGGTCACTTTAATTCAAATCCGGAACAGTTGCCGAGCCGACTCCAGAAAAGCATGAGTCGACTCCCGCTACAGCCGAGTCGACTCCAGATCGCGCGAGTCGACTCCGACCCCAACGGACATATTGTCAGGATGTGCAGAGTGTGCAGAACGGGCAGAAAAAGGTGTCTAATGGCTAGTTTCCGTGGGGGATGGCTTAAATAGCCACAGAGGACTGTAGCAAGGCAGAGAAGCACCATTCCACTCAAAGAAATCTAGCATCCTATCTCTGCCAACTGGTTTTCAATAGAAAAGAAGGAAGAGCGCCATTAACTCCATCCAGCTACCTCTTCCCAGCATTTAAAGAAGTCTCCTCCTGCCTTCAAGTCGACCAGACATTCAAGAGGAGACTCATAGTTCAAGAAGCCCTACTCTACTCCAACTCAAACGTGTTTGAGGGCTCTTAACTTCTCTCTAGTTTATATTGCTGTATATCTATTTTTTAGAAGCTCTGTTTTTTTGTTTGTCCTTGTTCTTTCCATCTTGTCTTTGCTTGATTCAATCAGGGGATTGAATCAAGAGTGTAGAGGTTGGTTGGTGAGCCGAGGGTAAAACCAACGTGTAAGGGTTCGATTGTGATCCCGGAAAAACAATCGGGGTGGTTCTAGTCGGTGAGCCTGGGAAAACCGACCGAGTTCGTTGTGAGCTCATAAAACAACAAGTTGGGTTGTGAGATTGTAAAACAACCGGCTGTAATCCAAGGGGTTATAGTGAATTCCCAAGTGAGACTTGGGGAGTGGACGTAGGAGGAAGGGTTAGCTCCGAACCACTATAAACATTGTGTTTGTGATTGCTTGTGTCTCTCTCTCTCTCACTCTCATTTCACTCACAGCACATAGCAACTAATTAATCATCTTGCAAAAGTATTAATTAGTCATCCACAAACGTTTTAATTGCAAAATTATTTTAAAACCCAATTCACCCCCCCTCTTGGGTTGTCTATCTGGGCAACACACCTTATTAGCTACAAGACACTCCTGCAATCAAGATCAAGAATATGCTTTAGGTATCCAAACTATGTTGGGTCCTTTAGGGTTAGCACTTGATGTTCCTTTTGGAACCCAAACTTTCTTGGATTTTAGCTTATGATTATTACTCAATTTGTTGTAGCTAGACTTTCTATAGTTACACTCATATGCTTTATATCCTAATTTATTGCAGCTATGACAAGTTATATTTTTATTTTTGGCTTTCACAAATATGTTCTTTAAATATTTTTGTTTCCTATTTGTTTTATATCCTAATCCAGCTTTATCACATACAACTTTTTGACTATCAAGAATTATATTTAATTTAGTTGAGCTAAGTGTAAACTTGTCTACTAAGGATTTGTATTTTTCAGCATCTTCCTTTAACTTGACATTTTCAGCAATTTGAATTTTGGTTTCATTGGTGAATCTCCTACTTAATGTTTCATAGTCATTAGATAGTTTTTGCTTTTCTTTGATAAGAGATTGATTTTCATCTTTTAGAACTTTATTTTTATTGATTAATTTCTTGTGTTCTTCCATGAGTTCTAAAAATGCATCATGTAACTCTTCTACTGTAAAATCACATTCAAGTTCAGAATCTACCTCATCGTCATTGGCCATATGACAGATTTGGGCCATCTCTTGTTGATCTTCCTCTTCCGAACTTGACTCCTCACTTTTACTCCATTCAGCCATGAAGTTTTTCTTCTTAAGTTTTCTTGCCATCCACTTCAATTCCGGACAATCTATCTTGAAATGCCCGGGCTTGTTACACTCATAGCAAATTGGTGTTTTCTTTTTCTTTTCTTTGTTCTTACCCTTTTCTTTGCTTGAGCTACCTTTGAAGAAGGGCTTCCTTTTATGAAATTTCTTCTTTCCTCTCATGAACTTTCTGAATTTTCTTCCAAGCATAGCCATTCCTTCTTCATCATATTCCTCCTCATCATCAGATTCTTCTGATTCATTTTCCTGTTTTGGAGTAGTAGACTTCAAGGCAATGGTCTTTCTTTTCTTGACCTCATCTTCTGAATTTTGCCTCATGGTCAACTCATGGATCATGAGTGATCCTAAAAGTTCTTCCAATTGCAATGTATTGAGGTCCTTTGCTTTTTGAATTGCTGTTACTTTGGCCTTCCAAACTCTTGATAGAGATCTGAGATTTTTTTGCACTAAATCAGAGTTAGTATAAGACTTTTCTAAACTTTTTAGCTCATTTATGATTTCTGTGAATCGAGTAAACATTTCAGTTATGGACTCAGTGGACTCCATTTTAAACAACTCATACTTATGAACTAATATATTTATTTTTGACTCCTTGACTTGATTAGTTTCTTCATGTGTGACCTCCAGTTTATCCCAAATTTCTTTCGCAGAGATGCATGTAGATATTCTATTGAATTCACTTACATCTAGTGAACAGTAAAGTACATTTATTGCTTTTGCATTTAGTTGCGCTAGTCTTCTATCACTCTTATTCCAATCCATTTCTGGTTTGGAAATGATTGTGCCCTCTATACTAATTATGGGTGTATGTGATCCTCTAGTTATGATATTCCACAATTCATAGTCTAGAGCTTGAATGAATATCCTCATCCTAGCTTTTCAGTATGTGTAATTTGAGCCATTAAACAGAGGAGATCTATTTGTGGATTGCCCCTCACTCATAGAACATCCTACTTGGGTTGTCATGATCTTTGTCTCTTGATTGTGAGATCAACAAATACTATGTGAGCACCTTACTCTGATACCACTTGTTGCCCAAGATGACAAGCCAAGAGGGGGGGATGAATTGGTTTCCCTAAATTTTTTACTATCTTAATTGAGTCAATTGATGAGTTAGTGAAGTTAAGACAATACACAATGCAAACACACAAGAAGTATAGTGGTTCGGTGCTCTCCTAAGCACCTACGTCCACTCCCCAAGCGACCCCTTGGGAATTTACTATAATTCTGTGGATTACAGTTGGATTGTTTTTCGGGCTCACAATCCAAAAATCTTTACACTTTGATTTTTCGGGATCACCAAAAACCTATGTTGGTTTTACGGGCTCACCAACGAACCTTCACAATTGGTTTTACAGGTTCACCAATAAACCTACACCGTTGGTTTTACGGGCTCACCAATAAACTTTTACAAGGTGATTAAAAAGAAGAAGAAAGTTGAAACTCCTAGATGAGCAAATATAACTATTATAAGCTACAAAAAAGAGTTTAGAATATAGTTATCGCTTGATAAGACTTCTCTCTTCTTTGTCAAGAATGCTTCACTCTTCAAGGATGGATGGAGCTCTTAATGTCTCTTCGAATCTGCTCAACTACTTCCTTTTGACTCTTTGAATGAAGCACTTGGATGAAAAAAATTAGGGCTCTTGTCTTTCTTATGTAAGCCTTGATATTTTGCAAAAGAATACTTTCTCTGATGAATAGTGTCACTTTAAATAGTTTTCCTCACCCATTGGACACCCTCCATTAGTTAGATTTCAAAAACTAGCTGTTACTTACTGTTGGGAGGACAAAAAGTATGTCTGCAGAACTAGCCGTTATGCTTCTGCCCGTGCTGGGGTCGACCCAAACTTTCCTGAGGTCGACTCAAACCACTATTCATCAGACTTGGGGTCGACTCAATTTTTACTGGGGTCCACCCAACTTTTACTGGGATCGACTCATGCTACATTGGGGTCGGCCTTCTCAGGAAACACAGAACCTTATATTTCAGCCATTTTTCACTGGGGTCGACTCAACTCTTTTTGGGTCGACTCAAGGTGCAATAGGGTCGGCTCAAGGTGCATTGGGGTCGACCCTCTTAGGAATTTCAGAGACCCAGTTTTTGAATGACACAGCCTTGGGGTCGACTCATGTTCAGTTGGGGTCGACTCAAGGTGGGGTCGACTCAAGTTACATTGGGGTCGACCTTCTCAGGGATTTCAGAGACTTGTTTTCTTGAGGCTTGAAGATGGGGTCGACTCAACTTTCACTTAGGTCGACCCAAGTACTGTTCATCCGTGCCATTTTTGCAGAAATGTGCCCGATGGTTTCTTGATGTGCCGGGGTCGACTCCACCCATCTTGGGGTCGACTCATTCCACACTTTGCTGCAACTTAAGGTTAGATTCATCCATATAATCAATGAAATATACTTCAAGCAATTTTGAATATATATCATGGTGGTGCTACATACTCTAAACAATGAAAATTACTATTGTCCCCTTAGGAGTATGTTTCACTTGAAACTTTGCTAAATTTGAATTTAGAATTTACTATTCCTTATCTATCGCAAATTTTATCTCATTGGTAATCATTGAAGTACATCTTGATCTCATTCTTCTAATGTACCATGGGTGACAAACTTAGTAATGATGTATCATATTTTCTAGTAATTTTTTAATTAGATATTCCCTTAATGGTTGTGTTAATCATCAAAATACCACTATCATCCTCAGTTGGACCCTAAGAGATAGGACCGAAACTTGTCCAAAGCAAATCTACAGCTAGTAATTCTTTCTCAGTAGTAGTGTAGTTCAATTGTGCATCTGAGAGTGTCTTACTAGCGTAGTAGATGACATGAGGTAACTTATCTAGCCATTGCCCTAAAACTGCCCCAATGGCATAGTTATAAGCATCACACATGAGTTCAAATGGAAGTGCCCAATTGGGAGGTTGTATAATAGGTGCTGTAGACAACTTAGATCGGAGCTTGTCAAAGGCCACTTTACATGCTTCATCAAAGACAAAGGGTGTATCCTTGGCAAGGAGATTGCACAAGGGACTAGAGATTTTGCTGAAGTCTTTAATAAAGCGACGGTAAAAACCAGCATGGCCTAGAAAAGAACGGATTTGTTTCATAGATTTAGGTGGAGGAAGATTAGAAATAAGATCAACTTTAGCTTTATCCACCTCAATACCCCTTTTGGACACAATGTGTCCCAAGACTATATCCTCTTGAACCATGAAATGGCTCTTTTTCTAACTTAGCATTAGATTAGTCTCCTTACATCTTTTCAGAACTAGGGCTAAATTATTGAGACAATCATCAAATGAGAGGCCAAAAACTGAAAAATCATCTATGAATACTTCCAGAAATTTTTCTACCATGTTAGAGAAAATTGCCATCATACATCGTTGAAATGTCGCGGGCGCATTGCATAGTCCAAATGGCATTCTCCTATACACAAATGTCCCAAATGGACATGTGAAAGTGGTTTTCTCTTGATCATCGGGATACACGGCCACTTGGTTATATCCAGAATAACCATCTAAGAAACAGTAGAAACCCTAACCGGCTAGCCTTTCTAATATTTGGTCAATAAAGGGCAAGAAAAAATAGTCCTTCCTAGTCATGGAGTTTAACTTCCTGTAGTCAATGCAAACACGCCAGCTAGTTGTTGTGCGTGTTGGTTGAAAGTGAATCCTAGGTTCTTCGGTATTAAGCATGCTGAATTTTTTTTTTTTTAAACTATGTGTTGACCCCCTAATGGATTTTGATGAATACAAAACACTAGAGTATAATTCCATTTATCTTAACAATTTACTTGAGAATTTTAGGTGTTTAATTAAGAATATTGTTAAGAAATGTCTAGGCAAGTTCCCATAATTTTTATGAATTTATTGAAGAATTTTTTTAAGTTGAAGAAAACAGATCAGGGACAGCCGAGACGTCTCCAGTTTGTCCCAGAGACGTCTCTGGCACAAACAGGAAGAACTGGCACGTCGGGAGACGTCCCCGGCACCTGGCGAGGCGTCTCGCAGGGTCGGAGTCGACTCTCTCAGTAGCAGAGTCGACTCTCTCAGTGGCGGCAGAAAGGCTGATTTCAAGAGATGCGCGCGAGCCGTCTCCACAGGACAAGGAGTCGTCCCCGCAAGTAAAAAGCAGACTTCCCGAGTCGTCCCCGAGGTAGCGGAGTCGGCTCTCTCAGGGTATTCCAGAGGATGTCTTTTTCAGTGATAAGGCAGCGGAGACGTCCCCTGAAAGAGCGGAGTCGACTCTCTCAGAGAATTCCAGAAGACATGTTTTTCGGAGATATAACGGCGGAGTCGTCCCCAAGGCAGCGGAGTCGTCCCCATGCAAAAAGCGCAAACAAGCCGAGACGTCCCCGTAAAGCGCCGAGGCGACCCTCTCAGAAAAACAGAAAAACAAGGATTCAAACCGTTCATCATCGGAGTCGCCCCCGTAAAGCACCGAGTCGACCCCAAACATCGTCAAAAGTAAAATCTTACAGCCGAGACGTCTCGCGATGAAGCGGAGACGTCTCCGGAGCGCCTGGGACGCGACTGACAACTTTTGCAGGTTTGGTTTGAATTTCAAATCTCTTTAACTTTATCTCTAACGGCTATATTTGCTTTTTGGGCTATAAAAGGGAGCTCTTAAGTGCTTTCCAACAACTTCTCAAAAATCCAACACAAGATCATTCAAGAGAGAAGAAAGAAAAAGAGGTTCAAGGGAGTTAGTGCATTCAAGTGAAGAAATCAAGTGCCTTCAAGCTTCCCAAGTGATTTCGTGCTCAACTACTCTCTTCCGCTAGGCATTCAAAGCTCACATTCAAGCCAACGCGATCCACATCGGAAGAACCACCATTTTCCACGCTTCCAACGGCTAAAAGGGTTCTTCCGGGTTTCATTGTTTATCATTGTTATATTTGCTTATTTAGAGCTTTCAAATCTTTTGTAAAACTTTTTCAATATTGTGCTTGTTCCAGTCAAGGGACTTGGAACAAGGAAAAGGCGTCCCAAGCCTAGGTGAAATTGGGGGTTTTAGGGTTCGTTGTTAGCCCGGTGTAAAACAACGAGTTGGGTAATGCACTCGCAAAACTACCGTACTGTAATCTTGGATTATAGTGAAAATTTCCAAAGGTGCTTTGGGGAGTGGATGTAGGAGCAGTGAAAGCTCCGAACCACTATAAAAGCTTGTGTTTGCGATTGTCTGTTTTCATACCTTTATTTTTACTTTAGCTCATACATTTGTGTGTTTTATTAGACAAAAAGCTTTAAGACACCCAATTCACCCCCCTCTTGGGTGACCATCTCTGGGCAACAAGTGGTATCAGAGCGGGTGCTCTGTATATTTCTTGAAGACCTAACCGTCTTAGCTAAAGATCTAGATGGCAACACCCTTCAACAATGTTTCTGCTGAGGGGCAGGCAACCAATAGACCTCCACTCTTCAATGGGACAAATTATACCTATTGGAAGACTAGAATGAGGATCTTTATTCAAGCACAAGATTATGTTGGGAACCCGCCCATGCCGCTGATATTTCAAAAATTTTTCAGATGGCAGCGGAATCGGCATGCGTGCGGATCGACGTTCATCGCATGAACGTTGTTTCGAGACCTTTCATAATTAGGTAGGAATTAAAACTTTTAAAATTATTAGGAAGATCAAATCTTCACCTTGCGCGGGTAGATGATCACCGCAAATCTGAATTCGTGGTTTTGGAAGAGGGTTCGCTTGAAGCCGTTCAAACGTCCGGCCTCTACGGGTATCCACACGAAGCAGGATCCGATCCAAGCTCTCTATCTCACCGGGGTGCTAGCTCCCTTGCAGAGATAGCTTTGATGGCTGATGTCCTCTCTTTCAATCAACTCTTGATTGCACTTGAGAGGAGGAAGAAGAAGGATGAAGAAGAGGAAGAAGATCAAATCCCTTCGCAGCTTTCTTCTCTTCACACGCGCTGAAGCCAAGGAAGAAGACCAAGAGGAGGGAGACGCCTCCTCTTCTTTTCCCCTTGCTGATGGCGGCTGAACCAAGGAGAGATGGAGAGGGGGTGGCCACGTGATGAAGAGGAGAAAGGGTCATCTAGGGCGCCGGCCCTAGTCCTCCTTTAATAAGGATGAAGGGCTCCTACAAGTTAGGAGCCTTGACAACTTTCCAAGAGGGGGCGCCGGCCCCCTCTTTCTTCATGTCGCACCTAATCAAGTGGAGAGGGGCTGATGCCCCTCTTACTTGGTTAGCCTAATCCTCTTCCAAAGAGGATTAGGTCTCTCTTTCATGGTTTAATCCTAATCTAATTAGGATTGGCCAAATTGGGTTTAATCTATGCTAGTCCTAATCCAATTAGGACTTGAATGAACCATGACTCAATTGAACTCTTCAATCCTAATCCAATTAGGAGTCATGTTGATTCATTAGATTAATAATTAATTTAGACTTAAGGAATCCTAATCTAATTAGGATGTATTTAATTTTAGTCCTAATCCAATTAGGACTCTATTTGAATCCGAAGTCCTAATCTAATTAGGATTTCTAGGAATCCTACTCCAAGTAGGAATCCTATTTTAATTCAAAATTCCTAATCTCATTAGGATTGTAGGAATCCTATTCCAAGTAGGAATTCCAATCCTACTCCAACTAGGATTCCCAGCCCTAATCCAATTAGGACTCTAGGAATCCTACCCGAAGTAGGATTTGTGTTTAAGTCTAATTAATTAATTCTCTTTGTTCCTTCTTCAACTTTTATCAATCAAATTGATTTCTTGTGATTCCTAATCACGATTAAAACCATCGGATCGGTCAATACTTCTAGTGTGTGTGACCCCATAGGTTCTATTCTGACTGGTAGTGAGATATATTGTGATCTCTATCACTATATCATTGAAAACTCCTTTCAATGGGTTGGAACGATTCCAACTCAACTCATTAGGGTTTATCGATCATCAAGATAATCCCTATGAGTCCCACCATCCACCAGTGACACCTAGCAGCATGTAGTGGCTACCCAGCAGAATGGAATGATGAACCTCTAGGTGCAGTTAACATGTGATACAGTCCTACTATCGTGGATCCCTACAGGACGGAGGTCATGGACAACTCGTCAAACCCCATCGTCTGTCATATGTCAAGATTTATTCGACTCGAGTTCGATAGTGGAAAACTCCTTTTCCACTTTATATTACTGCCCTGGCCAAGGTCTTAGAACTCAGTCTAACAAATCACATAGGATCACTCCTCTTCTATCAAGGTCGATAGATTCCTTATAGGTGCATACCCTACTCCTACAGTGAACCTACTGCAGCCAATCTACACTGCATGGACCCATATGGCTAGAGACCATGTATGTGTGCAGTCAAACTACAATAACCTCACTGTGAGTAGCCGAAGCACCGCAGGTCAAAGGACCAGTCACACTACTGCAACATCAAGCAAGTCACTGACGAGTGGATAGACATCCAAGTGACTTCTTGTCTTGGTCACGCTCAGTACCCTTGTTCTCTAACAAGCACCTGCACTATCACTTCAGTGTCCCTACACTGTGGACTCAAGTCTCGTCCATCCAGAAGGAAAGTGATCTATGCACTGATCGGATCGATCACCGTCCTCGTGATGATCCATTGATCAGGAGCATTTAGAAATTAATCACCAATGATACATGGCTTAAATTCTCAACTCTTGAGAATATGTATCATCATCTCATTAATTTCTTGGACGATTCATAGACACATAAACAATATGAATGAAAAGATGCCTTTTATTTATTCAATAATAAATAGTCAAGTACAAAATTATGTCCCTAGAATCAACAATGTGTCAGCCAATTTGGCTTCTAGGGCATACATCTAACAATCTCCCACTTGCACTAAAGCCAATTGGTCATATATCTTAGGCCCATCTTCTCAAGGTGGGCTTCAGTCTTTTGCTGACTCAGTTGCTTAGTGAACGGGTCTGCCACGTTATCCGCGGAGTCTACTCTCTGCACCTCTACATCATAGTCGCGTATGAAATGGAAGCGCCGCTCTATGTGCTTGGACTTCTAATGAGACCATGGCTCCATAGCTAGTGCTATGGTGCCAATGTTATCGCAGTAAAGTGTTATGGCATCTAATGACATTACACCTAACTCTGCAATTAACTTTTAACCAGAAGGTTTCCACTGCACCCTTAGATACGGCTTAACATTCAGCTTCTAAGGTAGAATCTATAATGATCAGTTGTTTGGAACTCTTCCAATTTACTGAACCATCATTGCACATATTCTGATGTAGACTTTCTATCATCAATATGTGTGCATCCTTCTACCTTCAACTTCGATCTTCTCCCAAAGACCAAGAACATGTCCTTAGTTCTTCTCAAGTACTTAAGACTGTTCTTTCACAGCTATCCAGTGTTCTTCACCTGGATTCGACTGATATCTGCTTGTGACACTCACAGCAAGAGCTATATCAGGTCGTGTACATAGCATGGCATACATGAGGCTTCCTATTGCCGATGCATAAGGAATCTTGCTCATGCGTTGAATCTCTTCAGATGTGTTGGGGCACATCTTCTTGGAGAGATGAATTCCATGCCTTAGGGGTAAGAGACACCTCTTGGAGTTTTCCATGCTGAACCTCTTCAGCACCTCCTCTATGTACATCTTCTGTGAAAGGCCAAGCATCCTTTTAGATCTATCTCTATAGACCTTTATTCCCAAAATATAGGATGCTTCCCCAAGGTCTTTCATGGAGAATTCTTTTGACAACCAGACCTTGACCGAGGTTAGCATGGGAATATCATTCCCAATCAGGAGAATGTCATCTACGTACAGTACGAGAAAAATGACAGCACTCCCACTAACCTTTTTGTAAACACATGGTTCCTCTTCGTTTTTGATGAAATCAAACGTTTTGATTGCATCATCGAAACGAGTGTTCCAACTCCGAGAGGCTTGCTTTAGTCCATAGATGGACCTTTGCAGCTTGCAGACCTTGTGATCTCCATCACTGGAAGTGAAACCCAAAGGCTGTTCCATATAAATATCTTCATCAAGATATCCATTCAGGAAAGCAGTTTTTACATCCATCTGCCAGATTTCATAATCATGAAATGCTGCAATGGCAAGCAATGTTCGGATGGATTTTAGCATGGCTACAGGTGAAAAGGTCTCCTGATAGTCAATGCCTTCGCGCTGACTATACCCTTTCGCCACAAGCCTTGCCTTATAGGTCTCTTCCTCTCCATCCGAACCTATCTTCCTTTTGTAGATCCATTTGCATCCAATAGGTACAATACCTTCTGGTGGATCTACTAAGGTCCAGACTTGGTTGGAATGCATGGAGTCTATCTCTGACTTCATACCTTCCAGCCATTTCTCGGAATCGATATCAGATATCGCCTCGTTGTAGGTTTTGGGATCCAGTATGTGATCCCTATCTCCCACTAGGAACATTTCCTCGGTATCCTCTTCTAGTATACCTAAGTATCTATCGGGAGGATGGGAGACCCTACTAGATCTACGAGGTGGTTGAGGGACATCGTGTACTGGCTCCTTATGAATAGGTTCTATAGGATCCATGACTCGTTGCTTTTCAGAGACTTTCTCTTCAAGCTCAATTTTCCTCCCACTGCCTCTATCAAGGATAAACTGATTTTCCAAGAAGATGGCATGACGGCTCACAAACACATTGTGATCCTCTGAGACGAAAAAAATTGTATCCTAATGACTCTTTAGGATATCCTATAAAACGAGCACTTATGGTCCTAGCCTCTAACTTGTCCGCCTGTAGTCGCTTGACGTGGGCTGGACACCCCCAAATCTTGAGATGACCCAGACTTGGTTTCTTACCATGCCATATCTCATACGGTGTGGTAGGAACGGATTTAGAGGGAACTCTATTCAATAAATAAATCGCTGTGAGTAAGGCATCTCCCCAAAGAAACATAGGTAAATCAGTGAAGCTCATCATGGACCTGACCATATCCAATAGGGTCCGATTCCTCCTCTCTGACACCCCGTTGAGTTGAGGTGTACCCGGAGGTGTCCATTGTGAGACTATGCCATTTTCTTTGAGATAGTCCCGGAATTCCCCACTAAGGTATTCCCCTCCCCGATCTGATCGAAGAGCCTTAAGAGGTTTTCCAGTTTGTTTTTCTACTTCATTTTTGAACTCTTTGAACTTTTCAAAGGATTCAAACTTGTGTCTCATAAGATACACATACCCATACCGTGAATAATCATCGGTAAAGGTAATGAAGTAAGAATAACGTCCCCTGGCTAGCACATCGAATGGGCCACATACATCTGTATGTACTAGGGTAAGTATTTTAGTGGTCCTCTCCCCATGTCCTACAAAGGGCAGTCTAGCCATTTTTCCTTGAAGACAGGACTCGCAAACTGGATATGACTCGGAAGTCAATGAGCCTAAAAGCCCATCTTTATCCATTTTGTTCATTCTGTCTTCTCCAATATGGCCAAGCCTGAGGTGCCACAAATATCTTTGGTTTATCTCATCTCTGGATCTTTTGGATCCTTTGGCACTCACATCTTGCTCGGTAACATTCACAGATACATCCATATGTAAATGATAGAGACTGTCAATCATGAAACCGCGTGCGACTATTTTATTTCTTAAATAAATAGAACAGCAGTCTTTGTCAAATGTAAAAACATGACCTTCCTGTGCTAGACATGAAACAGAAATCAAATTTCTGCTAGCAACAGGTACATAATAGCAGTCTCTAAATATTAAACTAAATCCAGACGGTAGTCGCAGATGGTAGGTGCCCACAGCCACAGCAGCAACTTTTGCCCCGTTGCCAACCCTAAGGGTTACCGCACCTTCCGCCAGCCTTCTACTTTCCTTTAGACCCTGCATGGTAGTGCATAAATGAGCACTAGAACCAGAATCTATAACCCAACTAGAAGTAGAAGAAACCGTTAGATTAGTTTCAATTATGAGCAAGTCTATACCTTCTGAAGGTATGTCACCTTTCTTGTTCTTCAGGCTCTCGAGGTATGAAGGACAGTTTCTCTTCCAGTGGCCTTCGACATTACAGTGGAAACATTTTTCTTTGTCGTTAGCCTTTTTCTTTTGAACTTCCTTCTTTGGTTTCTTGTCTTTCTTCTGCTTCTTAGCAGGCTTCTTTTTCTTCCAAGTAGACTTTCTCTTGGAACCAGAAGTCAACTCAGCAGCGAGGACATTGCCCCTTGAACCTTTCAAGGCTCCCTCAGCAGTTACCAACATGTTGATTAGTTCAGTCTTAGTGCATTCAATCTTATTCATGTGGTAGTTTACTATAAACTGACCAAATGAATCAGGAAGTGACTGTAGGATCAAATCCACTTGTAATTCCTTGTGCATGTCCATACCAAGCTTCTCAAGCTCCTCTAGGTCCTTGATCATGGTCAGACCGTGATCATGAACAGACTGCCCTTTGCGCATTTTCGCTTTGAAAAGTCTCTTGGACACTTCAAAACGAGCTGTGCGACTTTGCTCACCATACAACTCTTGCAGGTGTGCTAGTATGTCCCTAGCAGTCTTCATACTTTCATGCTGGCATTGGAGTTCATTAGACATGGATGCCATCATATAGCATTTTACTCTAATGTCATCATCCAACCACTTTTTATGCAACCCACGTTGAACATCAGTAGGACGTGCTGGTAGTGTGGGGATATCTGAATCGAGTATGTAGCCTATTTTCTCACAGTCCAAAACTATTTTGAGATTTCTAAGCCAGTCCTTGTAATTGGTTCCGGTCAGTCGGTTGGTCTCAAGAATACGGGTCAAAGGGTTTGAAGCTGACATTGTATCTGCAGAGAGTAAAGATTCTAGTTAGACTTTTGTACTTGATCCTAATCTGTTCTAAGGTCTTTTAGAACAAATGTAACTCCCACTATTTTCTCGAATTCCTCACACTCCCCTGGTAGGAAAACGGAAATCCCACACGACTAGGGTTTCTAATGGGTACTGCGGTCCCACCGATTTACATGCCACCTCACCTAACAGTTATTGGTGACACATAGATGGATGAGTGTACAACTCTTGTACAATGCTTCTCAAGCATGTTGCAGTGCAACTTGGTCTCTAAGCCATGAAGACCTCACCTAACAGTTATTGGTCCCATTTCTTAGTTAAGTCGGACCCACCGTATAACCGTAGGAATAAAGTCGTCATTGGGTCCTCACCTAACAGTTATTGGTGCCCAACCCCACCTTTACCCTACAACATCTCATGTCTATAGAGAGGTCCAGCCCCCCGATGCAACTTGACCACTGTGTCCAGCCGAGACAAATCAACATCAGAAAGGCCTTAGCAACTCTACTACAGTGGAAGACCTATTGACTTAATATTGGTTAATCAGGTCTTAGTGTTTGCAACTTGAGCCCTTCATAAGAGGTAATCGAACAATTGGCCAGGTAAGCAGGTGGGAGGCTCCCCTTACTCAGAGAGTAAGGTCCTAATTAAGTAACCACCTTTCATGCTTTCCTAGACACCAATTAGATCAATTAATCTAATATGACTTGCTCATGTCGGTTCACTCTCGACTTGATTGAGGAGGTTTTGATTTAGGTCTCAATTTGGGTTTGCTACATCACATGTAAACCTATCTACCCGACTCTCATTCACATCACATGCAAACGGCGCATTGCAGGCAGTTATAATCGCGGCAATAATTAAAGCTAAACTTTAACTAGGTGATGATCATGGATTCTAATTAGGTCGTATTACAAGCACATGCACATCAATCGATCAAGTAGTCTTCAACTCTTGAATTGGTTCCAAGCTTCCTTGATTCGATCCTTGATCAACTCTTGATCCCATCGCCATCAACTGCTTAGATCACCTTTCATCTCATGCCTTTGCTTCAACTTGATCGTTGATGTACATCACATCACAGAAATACAACCAGATGTAAAATAAAAATAAAAATAATTTACATCTCCTTTTAGGAGGCACGCAGGCCTCTCAAAACATCAAATAAGATGCATGCAAGCATCTGAAAAATTACATGACATCGCAGATCACATCGCAGGTCATTACATTTGATACCAAAAGGGGTTGAATCCTATGATCATCACCGTATGCTACAATTATAATTTTCAGATCTGAAACTTAACTGATTATATCATGACATAGGTCGCTGATCATGCTAATCATGATTCTAAACTTTGTAATCCCATTAACAATGCAATTAGAATCATCTTTTTATCACATAAAAATCAGCATGTAAAAATCAGCACCCCTGAAAAATCTGCATGCAGAATTTTTCAGCATGCATGATCATTCAATTTTCAGATCTAATAAGCCTTTAGATATTTAATTCTTACCTTAATCTACGAAGCCTAGGCTCTGATACCACTGTTGGGAACCCGCCCATGCCGCTGATATTTCAAAAATTTTTCAGATGGCAGCGGAATCGGCATGCGTGCGGATCGACGTTCATCGCATGAACGTTGTTTCGAGACCTTTCATAATTAGGTAGGAATTAAAACTTTTAAAATTATTAGGAAGATCAAATCTTCACCTTGCGCGGGTAGATGATCACCGCAAATCTGAATTCGTGGTTTTGGAAGAGGGTTCGCTTGAAGCCGTTCAAACGTCCGGCCTCTACGGGTATCCACACGAAGCAGGATCCGATCCAAGCTCTCTATCTCACCGGGGTGCTAGCTCCCTTGCAGAGATAGCTTTGATGGCTGATGTCCTCTCTTTCAATCAACTCTTGATTGCACTTGAGAGGAGGAAGAAGAAGGATGAAGAAGAGGAAGAAGATCAAATCCCTTCGCAGCTTTCTTCTCTTCACACGCGCTGAAGCCAAGGAAGAAGACCAAGAGGAGGGAGACGCCTCCTCTTCTTTTCCCCTTGCTGATGGCGGCTGAACCAAGGAGAGATGGAGAGGGGGTGGCCACGTGATGAAGAGGAGAAAGGGTCATCTAGGGCGCCGGCCCTAGTCCTCCTTTAATAAGGATGAAGGGCTCCTACAAGTTAGGAGCCTTGACAACTTTCCAAGAGGGGGCGCCGGCCCCCTCTTTCTTCATGTCGCACCTAATCAAGTGGAGAGGGGCTGATGCCCCTCTTACTTGGTTAGCCTAATCCTCTTCCAAAGAGGATTAGGTCCCTCTTTCATGGTTTAATCCTAATCTAATTAGGATTGGCCAAATTGGGTTTAATCTATGCTAGTCCTAATCCAATTAGGACTTGAATGAACCATGACTCAATTGAACTCTTCAATCCTAATCCAATTAGGAGTCATGTTGATTCATTAGATTAATAATTAATTTAGACTTAAGGAATCCTAATCTAATTAGGATGTATTTAATTTTAGTCCTAATCCAATTAGGACTCTATTTGAATCCGAAGTCCTAATCTAATTAGGATTTCTAGGAATCCTACTCCAAGTAGGAATCCTATTTTAATTCAAAATTCCTAATCTCATTAGGATTGTAGGAATCCTATTCCAAGTAGGAATTCCAATCCTACTCCAACTAGGATTCCCAGCCCTAATCCAATTAGGACTCTAGGAATCCTACCCGAAGTAGGATTTGTGTTTAAGTCTAATTAATTAATTCCCTTTGTTCCTTCTTCAACTTTTATCAATCAAATTGATTTCTTGTGATTCCTAATCACGATTAAAACCATCGGATCGGTCAATACTTCTAGTGTGTGTGACCCCATAGGTTCTATTCTGACTGGTAGTGAGATATATTGTGATCTCTATCACTATATCATTGAAAACTCCTTTCAATGGGTTGGAACGATTCCAACTCAACTCATTAGGGTTTATCGATCATCAAGATAATCCCTATGAGTCCCACCATCCACCAGTGACACCTAGCAGCATGTAGTGGCTACCCAGCAGAATGGAATGATGAACCTCTAGGTGCAGTTAACATGTGATACAGTCCTACTATCGTGGATCCCTACAGGACGGAGGTCATGGACAACTCGTCAAACCCCATCGTCTGTCATATGTCAAGATTTATTCGACTCGAGTTCGATAGTGGAAAACTCCTTTTCCACTTTATATTACTGCCCTGGCCAAGGTCTTAGAACTCAGTCTAACAAATCACATAGGATCACTCCTCTTCTATCAAGGTCGATAGATTCCTTATAGGTGCATACCCTACTCCTACAGTGAACCTACTGCAGCCAATCTACACTGCATGGACCCATATGGCTAGAGACCATGTATGTGTGCAGTCAAACTACAATAACCTCACTGTGAGTAGCCGAAGCACCGCAGGTCAAAGGACCAGTCACACTACTGCAACATCAAGCAAGTCACTGACGAGTGGATAGACATCCAAGTGACTTCTTGTCTTGGTCACGCTCAGTACCCTTGTTCTCTAACAAGCACCTGCACTATCACTTCAGTGTCCCTACACTGTGGACTCAAGTCTCGTCCATCCAGAAGGAAAGTGATCTATGCACTGATCGGATCGATCACCGTCCTCGTGATGATCCATTGATCAGGAGCATTTAGAAATTAATCACCAATGATACATGGCTTAAATTCTCAACTCTTGAGAATATGTATCATCATCTCATTAATTTCTTGGACGATTCATAGACACATAAACAATATGAATGAAAAGATGCCTTTTATTTATTCAATAATAAATAGTCAAGTACAAAATTATGTCCCTAGAATCAACAATGTGTCAGCCAATTTGGCTTCTAGGGCATACATCTAACAGATTATGCCTTGTGGAGGGTTATAGTTAAGGGACCACAAGAACCATCTCACATGGTTAATGGCATTCAAGTTCCCAAACCTGAGGAGGATTGGGATGAGAATGATAATAGGATGGTTCAACTCAACTCTAGAGCCATGAACTCATTATTTTGTGCTCTAGATGTGAATGAGTTCAATAGAGTTTCAACCTGTACTTCTGCCAAGGAAATATGGGATAGACTTGAAGTTACCCACGAGGGTACAAATCAAGTCAAAGAATCTAAAGTGAACATTCTAGTTCACAAATATGAACTATTTAAGATGGAACCCAATGAAACCATCACATGCATGTTCACACGTTTCACCGACATAATAAATGGTTTAAAGAGTTTGGGTAAATCTTATACTAATCAAGAACTTGTGAGCAAAATTCTCAGGTCTTTGCCGAAAGCTTGGGAAGCGAAGGTCATGGCGATTGTAGAAGCCAAAGACCTCAACACATTGGCACTCGAACAGCTATTGGGCTCATTGATGACGCATGAGCTGACAATGAAGCAACATGAAGAAGATGCGCCAAAGAAGAAGACAATCGCACTCAAGGCTACTTCGAGTGTGTGTGAAGAAGAAAGTAGTGAGAGTGAAGAAGAAAGCGAAGATGAGGACTTGGGTTTAATAGTAAGGAAATTTAAGAAATTCATGAGAAGAAAGAAACCCTTCCCAAGAAAAAAGTTTGGAGGGAGAAATGATTGGGAAAAGGGAAAAGAAAAAGAAAGAGACCCAATCATATGCTATGTGTTATGGGGGAATTGAGCCGCCATGCCCCACGTGATCGGCACGCGTATCCAGGAAAGCTACAGCTGCCCTATGATCCAGCACTCCGACCCCGAGTCGGACCTCCTCGGCTCCGCAGCCCGACCCCGGGTCGGCTGCCCTATGATCCAGCACTCCGACTCCGAGTCGGACCTCCTCGGCTCCGCAGCCCGACCCCGGGTCGGCTGCCCTATGATCCAGCACTCCGACCCCGAGTCGGACCTCCTCGGCTTCGCAGCCCGACCCCGGGTCGGCTGCCCTATGATCCAGCATTCCGACCCCGAGTCGGAGATCTTTTGATAACGACAGGCTATTCTCCAGAGGCACGCCGCGGCCTCCTGCTCCACTACTCCCTGCAACGGCTGTACCCGATGCTGCCCACGATCTCCTGTATCAACCGTACAAAGCGGAGCTCCACTACGCCCTGCCATGACCGTACCCAGCGCTGCTCCACGACGCCCCGTAACGGCCATGTCAGTGGCCATTCTATCGTACCCCACGACGACAAACCCCCCTGAGAGACCTCCCAGCCAGGTATATATGCGGCTGGGGGGAGAAGGGGGGGGGTAAGCAATACCTCCCAGAGCACTCTCTCCCACTTGTGATTATCATCTCTCCTCCTCCAATCTCCTCTGACTTGACCGTCGGAGGGCCATCACCACCCTGGTGGTGGTGCAAGGCTTGTTTGCAGGTTCCTTGGCGGAAGGTGGAGCGCAACCAGCACCAACCAAGACAACTCAGGCGGAACCCCATTCACACCGTCGTGTCAATCGTTCTCGGTTTGGACCACCAGCAACAGTTGGCGCTAGAGGAAGGGACCGAACCTCAGAACGATCGTAATGGCACGGCGAGGTGGTCGCGGAGCTTCCAATGCTTCCGGTCGCGGAGCCTCTCGCGCCTCTGGCCGGGAGGCTGCTGCGTCCCCAACACACTCTCAGCAGCATTCCACCGCTTCTCCTCCCATTCAGACGGTCGAACCTGCTCAGTTCGACCAGCTAGCCCAGCAGGTTCGCACCCTCGCGGAGGCAGTGCAGAATCTGCAGGGTGTGATCTCTCGGGTGCCGCAGCGGGCTCAGGAGCCGCTGCTCCCCGAGCACTCGCCTCTTCCTCACAACCCGCGCTCCTTCCTCTCCCATGGAGAGGAGCGCCGGCGCGGGGAGGATTCTCGAGTGCGGTCCATTCTGCCAGGACCTTCTCATCGGAGCTGCGCGGGGTACGAGAGGCGGACCCGGGCGCGTTCTCAGACACCCCAGTCCTCGAGGGGCCCGCACTCCAGTCGGTCCCCCTCGCGCCGCTCCTTGTCTCCCACCCACCGGTCGCGCTCCCTGGACCGGCGGGTGGACGATCTCCACAGACAGCTCCAGGTCCTGAAGGGCCACTCCAAAGATCCCTTCGCCGACTTGAAAATCTCCTCCCAGCCGGCGCTTGCCTCAAGGATCCTGCGAACCCTAAACCCGCCGGGGTTCAAAATGCCGGCGATCGAACCCTACGACGGGGCGGCGGACCCACGGGACCACGTGGAGAGTTTCAGGACTCTTATGCTCCTCCATGGAGCATCGGATCCTCTCCTCTGCAAGGCCTTCCCGGCGACCCTCCGCGGCCCGGCAAGGGCGTGGTTCGCCGGCCTGGAGGCTAATTCCATCCAGTCCTTCCACCAGTTCACCCGTCTCTTCATCAGCCATTTCGCCGTCAGTAGCCGGCGAAGACTGGTCTCCGACTCCCTCTTCGATGTCCGGCAGAACGAGGGAGAGAGCCTGCGGGATTATCTCACCCGCTTCAACAAGGCAACACTGGAGGTCCGGAATTTGAGCCAGGAGGTGGCTCTCTCAGCCCTGAAGCGAGGCTTCCGGAAGGGCAGACTCACCTTCTCCCTGGACAAACGCCTGCCGCGGAGCTTCCCGGAGCTGTTGTCTCGGGCAAACCAGTATGCAGACGCCGAGGAGGCAGCCTCCCACCGGAACAAGGAGGCCGCCGAGGCCCCTCTAAAGCCCGGGAAGAAAAGGCGAAAAGAGGCACCCCAGAGGAGGAGCCCGACGCCTCAACGCCGGCGCAGAAGCCCGTCACCAGCAAGGAACCACGGCGCCACACGCCCTCGTTCTCCGCACCGACGCTTCAACCGGTACACCCCACTCCTGGCCCCCCGGGCCCAGATCCTCATGGAGGTCAAGGGGCGGGAGGACCTCCCGGTCCCGAGGCAGATGAAGAAGATCCCTGGGAGGAAGCCTTCTCGGGCGTACTGTGAGTACCACCGAGACCACGGCCACGATACCGAAGACTGCTTCCAGCTTCGGGACGAGATCGAGGCTCTCATTCGCCGAGGGCGTCTCGGTCGATATGTAAACGACCGACGTCCCCCCGCAGACCCGCGTCCAGCCGACCCGGCCCCTCAGGAGCCTCGGGAGCAGAATCGACCCGTTGCGGGAGTGATCCACACCATCACTGGGGGCTGCTCTCGGCCCGTGAGGAACGCAGGGGGCTCGGCGGAAGTATCAGGAGTGGCCGTCGCGAAGAGGCAGCGGGTCGGAAATGTAATCACTTTTTGTGATGAAGATGTAAAGGGGGTTCAGACTCCCCACGATGACGCCATGGTGATCTCTCTCACTATGGCGGACTATGATGTAAGGCGTGTTCTTGTGGATAGTGGAAGCTCAGCTGATATTTTGTATTACGAGGCCTTCCAAAAGATGGGCTTTTCCCGACAATTGTTGCACAAAACATCCACCCCCCTCATAGGATTCACTGGAGACGCTATCTCGGCCGAAGGTGTCATCGAGCTGCCTGTGACTGCGGGCATTGCACCCGCAGAAGCCACGGTGCGGCTCGGGTTCTTGGTCGTCCGTGTCCCCTCGGCCTACAACGCTATCCTCGGACGACCCGGACTGAACGCCCTTCGCGCGGTGGTTTCTACCTACCATTTGCTCATGCGGTTCCCCACAGCGGCCGGGATTGGAGAGGTCCGAGGTGACCAGCCGACCGCACGGCAGTGTTTCCTAGCAACTCTCAAAGGGAAGAAGCCCATGGAGGCCCTAAGCGTCGAGTCACTTGACGCCAGAGACGAAGTGGCCTTGCGGCACGGGGAGCCGGCCGAGGGCGTAATCGAAGTTCCCCTCGAAGAAGGCCGCCCGGACCGCACGGTCCGGGTCGGTGCCAACCTCGACTTGGAAGCTCGGCTCCGGTTAGTGGAATTCCTCCGAGCCAATGCAGATGTGTTTGCCTGGTCGGCGGCCGATGTACCTGGGATCGACCCGGAGGTCGTTTCTCACGCCCTCAACGTCGACCCGACCCACCGACCAGTAAAGCAAAAGAAGAGACACTGTGCCCCGGATCGGATCCGGGTGGTCGACCAGGAGGTAGACAAACTCTTGGAGGCAGGTTTCATAAGAGAGGTGAGCTACCCCGAGTGGCTGGCAAACATCGTACTTGTCCGGAAGGCGAGCGGGAAGTGGAGGATGTGCGTCGACTACACCGACCTGAACAAGGCGTGCCCCAAGGATAGCTTTCCGCTTCCACGGATAGACCAACTGGTCGACGCGACTTCCGGATATCAGCTACTGTCTTTTATGGACGCCTTCTCCGGCTACAACCAAATAATGATGGCTCCACAGGACGAGGAGAAAACTGCCTTCATAACAGACCGGGGGCTGTACTGTTACAAGGTAATGCCCTTCGGTCTGAAGAACGCTGGCGCCACTTACCAACGCCTCGTCAATAAAATCTTCAAGGAGCAGATCGGCCGGAATATGGAGGTGTACGTGGACGATATGCTGGTAAAAAGCCGCCATGCAGACCAGCACATTGCAGATCTGGAGGAGACTTTCACCACCTTGCGAAAGTTTCGCATGAAGCTAAACCCAGCGAAGTGCGCTTTTGGTGCTTCGGCCGGGAGGTTCCTCGGTTTCATTGTCAACCAGCGCGGGATCGAGGCCAACCCGGACAAGATCAAAGCCATCCAAGATATGTCCCCTCCGACCAAAGTGAAGGAGGTTCAGGAGCTCGCTGGAAGGGTCGCCGCGCTCGGACGATTTGTGGCAAAGTCGGCCGAACGCTGCCAACCATTCTTCAAGGTGTTGAAGCGCCCAAAAGACTTCCTCTGGACGGCCGAATGTCATGCGGCGTTCGACCAGCTCAAGGAGTACATGGCGTCTCCTCCCCTGCTGTCCAAGCCGCAAGAGGGAGAGATGCTCTACCTTTACCTGGCGGTCTCCCCAACCGCAGTCAGCGCAGTACTGGTTCGGGAAGAGGCAAGACTTCAGAAGCCTGTATACTACATCAGCCGAGTCCTCCGGGATGCCGAGACGCGGTACACGAAGGCTGAGAAGATCGCCTTCGCGCTGCTGACTGCGACCAGGAGGCTTCGCCCCTATTTCCAGGCTCATTCTGTCACCCTTTTGACCGATCAACCACTGCGGCAGATTCTCAGCAATCCAGAGAATGCGGGACGGCTGGTGAAGTGGGCAGTAGAACTTGGTGAGTTCGACATCCGCTACCAGCCCCGACCAGCCATCAAGGCCCAGGTGCTCGCGGACTTTCTCGCTGAGTGCACTGTGCAGGAGGCGGAACCTAAGCCGCCGGAGACACCCAGCCTCGATCTCCCGATCTGGACGCTCCACATTGACGGGTCGTCGAACCCTGAAGGTGGAGGGGCTGGGCTGGTCCTCACCAATCCCGATGGAGTGATAGCCGAGTATGCCTTGAGGTTCGGATTTCCAGTGACCAACAATGAGGCGGAGTACGAGGCCCTAGTCGCGGGACTCAAACTCGCCAAGGAGCTCGGCATCCGGCGTCTGAAAGTCTTTACCGACTCCCAGCTGGTGGTCGGGCAGGTTCGAGGGGAGTTCGAGGCGCGGAGCCCGACCATGCAGAGCTACGTCCGGAAGGTGCAAACACTCATTCCCGACCTCGGCAGTGTTGACATTCAGCAGGTCCCGAGGAGCGAAAATGCCAGGGCCGACAGGTTGTCCCGCCTAGTGGACGCAGACGCGCACAACTTGTCGAGGGCAATCTACCTGGAGACCCTGGATGCCCCGAGCATTGACGGGGCTGGAGCGGTGATGGCAATTGATCCGGAGCCGTCTTGGATGGACCCGCTCGTCGCCTACCTCGCCGAAGGAATCCTCCCTGAAGACGAAGATCAGGCCCGGCGGCTTGTAAAGAAGTCCGCCCACTACGTACTTTATGAAGGGAGGCTGTATCGGACCTCGTTTACCGCCCCCCTCTTAAGGTGCCTCCGCCCCGCGGAAGCGGCCTACGCCCTCGGCGAAGTCCACGAAGGCATCTGCGGATCGCACTTGGGGGCTAGGTCCTTGGCGCATAAGATCATGAGGCAAGGCTACTATTGGCCGACCTTGTTGGAGGACTCGAAGGACCACGTGCGGAAATGCGACGCCTGCCAGCGCCACGCCAACGTCCAGAGAGTCCCCTCTGTCCCCTTGGCGCCAATCACCGCGCCCTGGCCCTTCGCACAGTGGGGAATGGATATCCTCGGACCATTCCCCGTCGCTTCGGCCCAGCGGAAATTTTTGATTGTCGCCATCGACTACTTCACCAAGTGGGTGGAGGCAGAGCCACTGGCCACCATCACGGAGGCACAAGTCCGGAAGTTCGTGAAGAAGAACATCATTGTCCGATTTGGAGTACCTCGGGTCCTCATCTCGGATAACGGTCGACAGTTTGATAACAAGCACTTCCGGGACTTCTGCGAGGAATTCGGGATCGAGCATCGGTTCACATCCGTGTCGCATCCCCAAACCAACGGCGAGGCCGAGGTCACAAATCGGACAATCCTCCAAGGTATCAAAGCGCGGATCGGCCGGACGGGGCAAGCTTGGGTCGAGGAACTCGAGAATGTCCTTTGGGCGTATCGGACCACACAACGGACTCCTACTGGAGAGACGCCTTTCAGCCTAACCTATGGCACGGAAGCCGTTGCCCCCGTGGAGCTCGGACTCCCCTCGCCTCGGGTGGCCGCGCACCGACCCGAGGCCAATTCAGAGCAACTCCGAGGGAACTTGGATCTCTTGGAAGAGGCAAGGGAAATGGCTCAGGTACGGATGGCAATGTATCAGCAGAGGGTGGCCCGATATTACAACTCCAAAGTCCGACCGAAGCTTTTCAGAATTGGAGATCTGGTGCTGAGGCGAGCTAAGGCATCTCAACCTACGGAAGGTGGGAAGCTAGCGCCAAATTGGGAAGGCCCGTATAAATTTCGTTGGGTAAACCGACCTGGCTCCTACCAGTTGGAAGCCCTAGATGGCCGAGAAATTCCAAGGGGCTGGAATTTCGCTAACCTGCGGATGTATTACCAGTAGAACAACAAGGCCAGAAAGACAATTTAAAAAGGTGCAATACTTTTCATTTCAATAATTTCTGGTTACAGTGGCGTGCTCGTGTGATTACAAGGAATTCCCAGAGGGGAATTAGGGAGTAAAGAAAGTAAAGAAGAGGTGGGGACCCAAACCCTCAACCCAGGGCGGCTGCAGTCCCACCAGAAGTGGGTGCTTCTAACCGGAGGCGCCATCCAGCACCTCACCAAAAAGAGGAGGAGCCGCCGCAGAAGAAGCTCCCGCTGCCCCCAGGGGAACGCCGCCTCCAAAGGATATTCCCATCTTCCCCAGTGGTAGGGAAGAGAAGGGATTCGAGGGGGAAGAGTATATGGAGGCGCGGTCCCGGATTGAGCGTCCGGCGCAGAGCTCAACCGGGAGGCTGAACTTCAAGGAGGGGAGATGTGATCCCGGATGAAACGCCTAGAGCGGAGTTCCGCCGGGGAGACCCTCCTTGTTGATCCCAGATGAAACGGCTAGTTGGCTGAAGTTGTAAGGGGAGCGCCTCCCCTTTCCTTCGACAGGAGTCTCTCAGTCATATGCCAAGGAGGAGGTCCGCGATCCATGGCAACCTGTAGCTCCGGCTTGGCAAATTCCATCGTACCTGCACCTGTATTTATAGCCAAGCTGCGGCCCCCTGGTAGTTCCGATACGGGTGGCTCCAATAAATGCAGGCGCACTGAATCCGGAGCCGTTCCGGCTCCCGAGGCGTATCTCCCCGCGATTTTCTAAGCGTCATTCTCCTTAAATCGCATTCTTTGTGCAGGACGATCCGGGTGACGTATACCCCTAGGTCCACATGTCTCCGCTCGCGCCCAGGCCGCATCCTCCTCGAAGAACCCGCGTATCGCGGCCGCTCAACTAACACTCCTCACCAGCAGCAACTGGCGATCCGATTTCCCAGGTAACGCATTAATTAGCGTTTAATACCCTTCTCGTGTTCCCCCCAGGCAACGCTTGGAGGAGAGGAGAAACACGGTCGCGGCTGGGCACAGAGAAACCCCGATGGGCGGCGAGCGACAAGTGGCCGACCAACTAGTGGAATGTCCCGAGGCTCGGCCCTCGGATGCCTGGCTAACCCGATGATCATCCCGGGAGCAGACTAGCCGGAAGCCCCGACCGGTCGCCTCGGCTTGCGCCAGCCTAGGCCGACCAACGAGTGGAATCTCCCGAGGCTCGGCCCTCGGATGCCTGGCTAACCCGATGATCATCCCGGGAGCAGACTAGCCGGAAGCCCCGACCGGTCGCCTCGGCTTGCGCCAGCCTTGGCCGACCAACGAGCGGAATTTCTCTGAGGCTTGACAACCCTCAGATGCCTGGCTAACCCGATGATCATCCCGGGAGCAGACTAGCCGGAAGCCCCGACCGATCGCCTCGGCTTGCGCCAGCCTTGGCCGACCAACGAGCGGAATTTCCCTGAGGCTTGACAACCCTCAGATGCCTGGCTAACCCGATGATCATCCCGGGAGCAGACTAGCCGGAAGCCCCGACCGGTCGCCTCGGCTTGCGCCAGCCTTGGCCGACCAACGAGCGGAATTTCCCTGAGGCTTGACAACCCTCAGATGCCTGGCTAACCCGATGATCATCCCGGGAGCAGACTAGCCGGAAGCCCCGACCGGTCGCCTCGGCTTGCGCCAGCCTAGGCCGACCAACGAGTGGAATCTCCCGAGGCTCGGCCCTCGGATGCCTGGCTAACCCGATGATCATCCCGGGAGCAGACTAGCCGGAAGCCCCGACCGGTCGCCTCGGCTTGCGCCAGCCTTGGCCGACCAACGAGCGGAATTTCCCTGAGGCTTGACAACCCTCAGATGCCTGGCTAACCCGATGATCATCCCGGGAGCAGACTAGCCGGAAGCCCCGACCGGTCGCCTCGGCTTGCGCCAGCCTTGGCCGACCAACGAGCGGAATTTCCCTGAGGCTTGACAACCCTCAGATGCCTGGCTAACCCGATGATCATCCCGGGAGCAGACTAGCCGGAAGCCCCGACCGGTCGCCTCGGCTTGCGCCAGCCTAGGCCGACCAACGAGTGGAATCTCCCGAGGCTCGGCCCTCGGATGCCTGGCTAACCCGATGATCATCCCGGGAGCAGACTAGCCGGAAGCCCCGACCGGTCGCCTCGGCTTGCGCCAGCCTAGGCCGACCAACGAGTGGAATCTCCCGAGGCTCGGCCCTCGGATGCCTGGCTAACCCGATGATCATCCCGGGAGCAGACTAGCCGGAAGCCCCGACCGGTCGCCTCGGCTTGCGCCAACCTTGGCCGACCAACGAGCGGAATTTCCCTGAGGCTTGACAACCCTCAGATGCCTGGCTAACCCGATGATCATCCCGGGAGCAGACTAGCCGGAAGCCCCGACCGGTCGCTTCGGCTTGCGCCAGCCTTGGCCGACCAGCGAGCGGAAGAATTTCCTGAGGCCTAACCCTCGGATGCCTGGCTTAGCGCCGGAAGAATTTCCTGAGGACTAACCCTCGGATGCCTGGCCTAGCGCCGGAAGAGTTGCCTGAGGCCTAACCCTCGGATGCCTGGCTCAGCGCCGGAAGAGTTGCCTGAGGCCTAACCCTCGGATGCCTGGCTCAGCGCCGGAAGAGTTTCCTGAGGCCTAACCCTCGGATGCCTGGCTTAGCGCCGGAAGAATTTCCTGAGGCCTAACCCTCGGATGCCTGGCTTAGCGCCGGAAGAGTTTCCTGAGGCCTAACCCTCGGATGCCTGGCCTAGCGCCGGAAGAGTTTCCTGAGGCCTAACCCTCGGATGCCTGGCTCAGCGCCGGAAGAGTTTTCTGAGGCCTAACCCTCGGATGCCTGGCTTAGCGCCGGAAGAATTTCCTGAGGCCTAACCCTCGGATGCCTGGCTTAGCGCCGGAAGAATTTCCTGAGGCCTAACCCTCGGATGCCTGGCTTAGCGCCGGAAGAGTTTCCTGAGGCCTAACCCTCGGATGCCTGGCCTAGCGCCGGAAGAGTTTCCTGAGGCCTAACCCTCGGATGCCTGGCTCAGCGCCGGAAGAGTTTCCTGAGGCCTAACCCTCGGATGCCTGACTTAGCGCCGGAAGAATTTTCTGAGGCCTAACCCTCGGATGCCTGGCTTAGCGCCGGAAGAATTTCCTGAGGCCTAACCCTCGGATGCCTGGCTTAGCGCCGGAAGAGTTTCCTGAGGTTTAACCCTCGGATGCCTGGCCTAGCGCCGGAAGAACTTCGGGAATCAAAAGTCAGCAAGAAGCAACCAAGAGCTAAAAAAAAAAAAAAAAAGAGGACGAGGGCGAGATGAAGAAATATTCAACGTGCATTAATTTTCAGGGCCGAGGCCCATACAATTGGGCAAAACGCCGACATACAAAAATAAAAAAGACAATGAAAGGTACAAGAGGTCAGCTTGGAGGAACTCCCGGGTCGGGAACGCCGGGCTCGTCCGCGGGAGGTAGGGAAGCAGCAGGAGAACCAGCAGGCGATGGCGCCGGAGAGGAGTCCAGGAGGGAGATCTCGCTCAGGTCAACTTCGGGATACTTAGCCGACACCCTTGCCAGGCCCTCCTCGAAGCCCAAAGTGAAGGCTTCGGCCCCCGCGTCCGACGCGTCATGGACAAACTCGTCAGACTGGCGATAGGTCCGCACTGCCTCCGACATATCATGGGCGAACTCGGCGGACTGGCGATAAGCCTCTACCGCCTGACGCCCGATTTCCGCCCTCTTCTCGGCCAGCTCCGCCTCAGCTCGCTCCATAATCTGAGCCTTGGCCTCCAAGACCTTCGCCACAATCCGGCCTTCGGCCTCAGAGGAGACCCTCAGCAGATCAGCCTGAGCCTCTTTATGCTTCGCCTCGGTAGCAACCCGAGCGGCCTCGGCTTCCTTCAGGCGCGAACGGAGCTCTTGGACGTCCGTGCATGACTTCTCCAGGGCCGACTCCAGTTCGCCTAGTTTGGCTTCAAAAGAGCGGATTCGGTCGCAGGCGTTGTCGGCAGACCGCTGGGCCTTCTCCCACCGCTCTCGATAGTCCGCGATCTTCCGGGACTGCTTTTCAGCCCGTTCCTCCGCCTTCTTGACCCTGCTTTCGAGGCCCGAGGCGGCTTTGAGTTGCTCCCGAGCCTCTGACAGTTGCTCCTCCAGGGCGGCGAAGCCGAGTGCCCGCTCTTCGGCCTCCCGGAGCCTCGCCTCGAGGTCCCCGGTCGTCCTGCCTGCCGCAGCCCGGCCTCCCTCTTCCATTGCTTTCAGCCGGTCCTCGGCCTTCGCCAAAAGCCCCGCCTGTTCCTTGTAGCACTCCTCCAGACGGATCATGTACTGGGCGAGCTAAGAAATAGGAAAAATAAGGGAGTCAGGCGGAGAACAACAGAGCCAATAAATGGTGAAAGACGGCCAGAAGAACACTCACCGACATGAGACAGACGCAGCTGGCGGCCCCAACGTCAGAGACATCCAACTCCCGGACCCGCCGACGGTCCTTCTCCAGCAACACTGTTTCGATGAGATTTCGGGCGCCATCGGTAGTGAAGGCAGACCCCGATTTCTCCCCGGAGCCGGATGGTGGTTCTGCAGCCTTACCCTTATCCATCGCCTGGGAAAGAGTCCGGCTGATCGCGCTCGGGGCGGGGGTCGCCCCAGGAATTGATAGGGTCCCGCTCGGCCGGGGCCTCGGCGCGTCCCTCCTCGAGTCATCAGGAGCCGACCGAGTCGAAGGCCGGGTCGGGGACCGATCACGTCCGACCCGTCCGTCTTGAGCAGGCTCAGGTGGCACCTCCGGAGTAGCGGCAACCTTACCACCGGAGGGCTGATACAGCGTCAGCTGCCGGTCGGTGCCCACGACATCTTCCTGACCGGTGGGCCCGGACTCGTCGGTCGGCATCGGAGGTATCTCCTTACGGGACTTCTTCGCCGGTGGGGCCCCGCTCGGAAGAGCTCGTTTCCTCCTCCGGACTGCTTCCAGCAGGGACGCCCTACCAACAGCCTTCGACTTCACCGACCGCATGACGTCGTCGACCTCTGCAAGAAGGACGGGATGGTCAGGGACTGAGAAACCGAAAGGAAGAAGGAACGAAAGAGAAGAAAAGAGCTAAAGAAACGATGGCGGACTCACGGTCGGTGGGGACCGAGCTCAAACCGACGTTCACCAAGGTATCCTCAGAAATAAGGCGGCCCACCGGGGGAAGCTGGCCCTCGGCGACCAACCCCTTCAAGGCGGCGACGCCCTCGGATTCCTCCCTCGACAACTTCGACAGGCCAATTGGGGACTTCACCGGCGTCCCCCAGATTGCCCTGATTTCCCAGGAGGGGTCTGCATCAACAAAAAAGAAGCGCTCCTTCCAGTGGTGAATGGAGGTAGGACCCTCCTTGACAAGGCCGCACCCTCGCCGCGCTGCGAAGCACCACCACCCTTTGTCCTGGGGGTGGCCGCTCAGGCCGTAGAGCTCCCAGAAAACGTTCAAGGTGGCGGGAATCGCATGCAAGCGACAGAGAACCTGGAAGACCGTCAGAGCACGCCACGAGTTCGGCACCAGTTGCGTCGGTGCCATTCCTAAACCCCGGAGCACCTGTAAGACTAGGTCTGAAGGGGGAAAGCGGAACCCGGCCTGGAGGATGCCCTCATTGATGGCGATCTTCCCTCGAGGAGGATGAGACATCCTCTCCTCAGGCCCTGGGAGCGTGACATTGCAGGCCTCGGGAAGGTGGTACCGAGCCACAAATCCGTCTAAGTCCTCGGCGACCAGTTTTGACTTGATGCTATCTGCTCCCACTTCGCCCATCCCTAATGGCCAATCTACGGTCAGGACGGGGTCAAGAAGGAGGGAAAGGCCGGAACGACTGGGGTGCACTAGTACAAAAAGAAAAAGTATGAAGAGCTCAAAGTAGAAGAGTGGGAAACTCACTTGAAGAGGAGGAAGAACGGCTCCGAGAGCGTCAAAGGAAAAGCAAGCGAACGTTTCGGCGGCAACAATGGTAGCGCAAAGGAGAAACTCGAAAATGTCCGTAAAGAAGAAGACGGACGGGGGAGGGCCCCCGATTAAATAGGCGAAAGGGCAAGTGACACCTCGATGACGCCAGAAGACGCCTGGCCGCCGAAGGGTCGCTCGCACCCCAAAGGCGAATCGACACCATTAAGGAAGGATGTCCGCCGAAATCCTCAGGTTGCCAGGTCAGCAGCAACCGCCATACGCCATAAAGAAGGCGGGAAGCTTGAAGCGCGCGCGCCTCTCCGAAGGATGGCGGCAATCTCGAAACATCACTCCCTTCACCTGTTCCCCTTCTGGTTCCAGGCTCGGAAGTGGGGGGCTACTGTTATGGGGGAATTGAGCCGCCATGCCCCACGTGATCGGCACGCGTATCCAGGAAAGCTACAGCTGCCCTATGATCCAGCACTCCGACCCCGAGTCGGACCTCCTCGGCTCCGCAGCCCGACCCCGGGTCGGCTGCCCTATGATCCAGCACTCCGACTCCGAGTCGGACCTCCTCGGCTCCGCAGCCCGACCCCGGGTCGGCTGCCCTATGATCCAGCACTCCGACCCCGAGTCGGACCTCCTCGGCTTCGCAGCCCGACCCCGGGTCGGCTGCCCTATGATCCAGCATTCCGACCCCGAGTCGGAGATCTTTTGATAACGACAGGCTATTCTCCAGAGGCACGCCGCGGCCTCCTGCTCCACTACTCCCTGCAACGGCTGTACCCGATGCTGCCCACGATCTCCTGTATCAACCGTACAAAGCGGAGCTCCACTACGCCCTGCCATGACCGTACCCAGCGCTGCTCCACGACGCCCCGTAACGGCCATGTCAGTGGCCATTCTATCGTGCCCCACGACGACAAACCCCCCTGAGAGACCTCCCAGCCAGGTATATATGCGGCTGGGGGGAGAAGGGGGGGTAAGCAATACCTCCCAGTGCACTCTCTCCCACTTGTGATTATCATCTCTCCTCCTCCAATCTCCTCTGACTTGACCGTCGGAGGGCCATCACCACCCTGGTGGTGGTGCAAGGCTTGTTTGCAGGTTCCTTGGCGGAAGGTGGAGCGCAACCAGCACCAACCAAGACAACTCAGGCGGAACCCCGTTCACACCGTCGTGTCAATCGTTCTCGGTTTGGACCACCAGCAACACTATGATTGCAAGAGACCGGGACACATTTGTTCCGAATGCCCTCAACAAAAGAAGCACTTTGGAAAGAAGAAGAAGAAGGCATTGAAAGCAACGTGGGATGATAGTGACACATCATCCTCCGAGGAAGAGAAGGAAGAAACTGCCAACTTGTGCTTCATGGCATTCGAAGATGACGAGGTATGTCAAAACTCAACTATAAATTTTACTTTAGAAGAATTGTATGAAGCTTTTCAAGAACTTATGAGTGATTGTAGTATGTTAGGAGCAAAGAATAAAGAATTAAAAGCCTCCAATCTAAAACTAAAGGATGATATTAAAAATCTATTGATTGAGAAAGAGAGCGTTGAAAATGTTAACACCATTGATCTAGAAAATAAAAATTTAAAACTTAGCATTGAAAATGAAACGGCAAAAACACTAATTAAGGAATTAAATCTAAAAGTAAAATTCCTACTCGATAATAATACCTCACTTGCACAACATGTTGAATCCCTTAAAAAGGATAAGGAAGAACTAGTTAAAGAAAATTTGAATCTTAAGAATGAGGTACATAAGTACAAACCAATTGTTGAAAAATTTACACAAAGCTCTGAAAAATTAAGTCTTATTCTTTCAAATCAAAGAGCTGTTTTTAATAAAGCCGGATTAAGATATAAAACTAACAAGCAACAAAAGTATCTAAAGAATTTCTTTGTGAAAGCAAAAGATGTCAAAACTGAAAAACCTACATGCTTTCATTGTGGAAAAAGTGGACATAAAGCTTACTCTTGTATTCAAAGAAAGATCCAAACAAACAAGAGTACATTTGTAAAAGCTAAAAACATAACTAAAGTATAGGTGCCTAAGGGAACCAACTACACTAACCACGAAGGACCCAAGAAAACTTGGGTACCTAAGAGCTTCACATGATCATTTTGCAGGTATGCCTTGCAGCCGAGAATAAAAAGAGAATGTGGTATCTTGATAGTGGTTGCTCAAGGCATATGACCGGTGACAAGAGTCTCTTCGTCACCTTGAAATCAAAAGAAGGAGGAGTAGTCACATTTGGAGACAATGCAAAAGGTCAAATCATTGGTGTTGGTAAAATCTCCATATCACCCTCCTCATTTATTGACAATGTATTGTTAGTTAATGGACTAAAACATAATTTATTAAGTATAAGTCAATTTTGTGACAAGGGTTTTAAAGTGTCATTTGAATCTTCACTATGCATAATTAGTAGTCCAGTTGACAATGAGATCATACTTACGGGACATAGGCATGGAAATGTTTACATGGTAGATCTTGATGATCTCACCATGAAGGATGGCCAATGTCTTGTAGCCATGGATCCCAAAGTTAATGAGACTAGTTGGTTATGGCATCGTAGGTTAGGGCATGCTAGCATGGATTTAATTTCTAAATTGATTACAAAAGATCTAGTCAAAGGACTACCAAAAATAGACTTTGAAAAGAACAAAATTTGTGCTGCATGCCAATTAGGGAAACAAACAAGAAGTTCTTTCAAGTCTAAGAACATAGTCTCAACATCAAAACCCCTAGAACTAATTCACATGGATTTGTTTGGACCCACTAGAACTGCTAGTCTAGGGGGTAAGAAATTTGGTCTTGTAATTGTTGATGATTTTTCACGTTTTACATGGGTTTCATTTTTTGCACATAAAGATGAGTCCTTTTCCGCTTTTATCAAGTTTCATAATAGAATTTCGAATGAACTCAATCTTAAACTAAAAGCAATTAGGAGTGATCATGGTACCGAGTTTGAAAATCAGCACTTTGAAAAGTTTTGTGACGAAAATGGTATCAATCACAATTTCTCGGCCCCTAGGACACCCCAACAAAATGGGGTGGTAGAAAGGAAGAATCGCACACTAGCAGATATGGCTCGTACCATGTTGTGCGAATCGGATCTACCAAAATACTTTTGGGCTGAAGCAATAAATACTGCATGTCACATTTTAAACCGTGCATTAGTTAGATCTATTTTAAAGAAAACACCCTATGAGTTAATGAAAAATAAGAAGCCCAATATAAGCTACTTTCATGTGTTCGATTGTAGGTGTTTTATTTTAAACAATGGAAAGGACAATCTAAGTAAATTTAGTGCCAAATCAGATGAGGGGATCTTCTTAGGTTATTCCTCATCTAGTAGAGCATACAGGGTCTTCAACAAGAGAACTCTCGTTGTTGAAGAATCCATACATGTTGTCTTTGATGAAGCTAATGGAGATTCTTCTAGAAAAGAAGATAATGATGCAGGTATACTTGAAGACAGAATGAAGGAGTTCTCCATACAAGACAAACAACTTGAGGATGAAGTCAAGGAAGATACAATTCAGCAAGATGAAGAAGATCAACCCCAAGCAACAAATCAAGATCTTCCGAGGGAATGGAGGTATGCACATGGTCATCCAAGGGATCTAATCCTTGGTGATCCCTCGCAAGGGGTAAGAACAAGATCCTCTCTAAGAAATACTAGTAATTATCTTGCTTTCGTTTCACAAATAGAGCCTAAATCACTAGAAGAAGCCGAAAAAGATGATAATTGAATGAATGCTATGCAAGAGGAATTAAATCAATTTGAAAGAAATCAATTTTGGACTTTAATGAAAAGACCCCCTAATGTTTCAATTATAGGCACCAAATGGGTATATAGAAATAAACTAGATGAAGATGGAGTAGTAATAAGAAATAAAAGCTAGGCTAGTGGCCAAAGGCTATAATCAGAAGGAAGGAATAGATTTTGATGAAACTTTTGCTCCTGTTGCTAGGTTAGAGGCTATTAGACTACTTTTGGCATATGCATGCTTCATGGACTTTAAACTCTATCAAATGGATGTAAAAAGTGCATTTCTAAATGGTTATATAATGGAGGAAGTTTATGTAGGACAACCTCGAGGCTTTGAAAACCACTTACATCCAGATTACGTTTATAAATTGCATAAAGCATTGTATGGGCTTAAGCAAGCTCCTAGGGCATGGTATGAAAGATTAAGTAATTTCCTAATTGAAAATAAATTTAAGAGAGGAAATGTAGACAAAACCCTCTTCATTAAAAGAAAAGGAAATGACTTATTGCTTGTGCAAATTTATGTGGATGATATAATTTTTGGTGCTACTAATGATAGTCTTTGTCAAGAGTTTGCCAAGCTTATGCAGGGAGAATTTGAAATGAGCATGATGGGTGAGCTCAACTTCTTCCTTGGGCTACAAATAAAACAATCAGAGGAAGGCATCTTCATCAGTCAATCCAAATATATCAAGGAAATGTTGGAAAAATTCAAGATGAAGGATGCAAAGGAAATTAGCACACCCATGGGCTCAAGTTGCAAGCTTGACAAAGATGAAAAAGGTAAAAGTATAGACTGCAAATTGTACAGAGGTATGATAGGCTCTTTACTTTACCTTACTGCTAGTAGGCCAGATATATTATTCAGTGTTTGCATGTGTGCTAGATACCAAGCATGTCCTAAGGAATCACACTTGCAAGCTGTTAAAAGAATTTTTAGATATCTAGTAGGGACATCTAATGTAGGCTTATGGTATTCTAAACAATCTGACATAAATTTAATTGCTTATTCCGATGCTGATTTTGCCGGGTGCAAACTCGACAGAAAAAGCACAAGTGGCACATGTCAATTCTTGGGTGCTAATTTGGTTTCTTGGTTTAGCAAGAAACAGAATTCAGTCGCCTTGTCCACAGTTGAGGCTGAGTACATTGCAGCTGGAAGCTGTTGTGCCCAAGTTCTTTGGATTAAGCAACAACTTGAAGACTTCGGTATCAAAATGGACAACATACTAATTAAATGTGATAATACAAGTGCAATCAATTTAACAAAAAATCCTGTCCAACACTCTAAATCAAAGCATATAGAAATTAGGCATCACTTTATTAGGAATCATGTGCTGAAAAATGATGTGATGATTGAATATGTATGTGCTGAAAATCAATTGGCCGATATTTTTACAAAGCCCCTTTGTAAAGATAGGTTCAACTTCTTAAGGAATGCTTTGAGCTTGTATGGTCCTAGCAAATAAATTCAACTTGTATTGCAATGCTTTGCTACTCAAGCTAGTAATCCACCTCAAGGTCAACATAAGTGAAAGCATGAATCCATCTAAGCTAAATGACGAACTGTTTGACTTTCCGGAGGATGGTTACCCTCCCTTGGACTCTTCATAGAGATATTTTCAGAGCCTATTTCATAGGTATTCGAAATTTGGTCAAACATTCCTCATTTCAACATTAATAATTCAAAAATCATTATCAAACCTCTATAGGATGTATTATTAAGGGGGAGGATCACAAACAAACTCATTCTGTATTCACCAAAAGAAATCATATTGATTAGTGTGATTAAATGAAACAAATTAGGAAAAGATAAAAATCAGTCTGAAATTTTTCAGTGCCGGAGACGTCTCTGGCAAATCGCAGAGACGTCCCCCCGGCGAGACGTCTCGCCTTAGTCGCGGAGACGTCTCGGGGACCGAACGAGAATTTTTAAAATAGGTCGAAACAGCTCGAGCCGACCCGAGCTATCCCCTTCATTCCCGACAAAAACAAAAACCCTAGCCTCCATTTTCTCTCCAACACAAACCCTAGCCTCTTTCTCCTCATTTCCCTAGGTTTTCCATTCAATGGCACCTAAAAGAGCTAGGAGGACTGGTGGGAGGCGTCCTAGGGCAGCGACCGACGGTGAGGAACGGAGGGAAGAGCCTTCCGCGCCGTCTCCTCCGGTTGCTCCGCCAACCGCGACCATTTTCTGTGCGAATCGCACAGTAACCACTGGAAGGTACATAGATTTTTATTTTCTAGATAGTGAGGGGTTCTCTATTGGAGAGAGACTCCGTGCCCAAGGTTGGGAACACCTTTGTACACTCAATACATCGACCTACCCCGGCCTGGTTAGAGAACTATTTAGCAATATGGCCTTAGGGGACTTAGGGTACACTGCATATGTCCGGGGGACATTGGTAGAAATTAATGAGGATGTCCTATCTAGTGTCTTGCAAATTCCTAAAGACGGTGAGGCTCCGACCTCACATCCCCAAAGGGAAATAGCCCTAAACTTGCTTTTAGGACGAGAGGACTGCGGCCCTCTCGATGTGGTTAACTCCCAAGACCTGAATGCCGAGATGAGACTCCTTTTGAGTATTGTCAACCGAGTCTTATTTCCTAAAACCGGCCGCTTTGATTTTGTTTCGGAGCGAGACCTAGTTATCATGCACCACATCCTACTAGGGATTCCCCTAAACCTCCCTAGACTTATGTTGAACTACATTGCTACATGTCATAGGTATTCTAGGTTTAGCATACCTTATGGGATGATCCTTACCCTACTCTTCAAACATTTCAAAGTACCCATTCCAGAAAATGAGCCTGCAAAACCCTTGAGAAACACCGACTATTATAATGAGAGCACAATGCGAAGAATGGAGTTTCACAAGGTAGATGGGTCATGGGTCAAAGTACCAAAGAGAAAAGCTCAAACCCTAGAGCCTGAGATCCCACTTCAGGAGCCTGATCACCACTCTCCTCCACATAGCCACATGGACTTTCCTGATGTACCCTCCAGCTCAGCTGGACCTTCCACATACATGCCACCACCTCCTCCAGTCAGTGGGCCCTACTCCCTATCAGAAGACCAGATGCGC
Source organism: Phoenix dactylifera (assembly GCF_051530095.1). Taxonomy (NCBI): domain Eukaryota; kingdom Viridiplantae; phylum Streptophyta; class Magnoliopsida; order Arecales; family Arecaceae; genus Phoenix; species Phoenix dactylifera. The sequence goes on along the minus strand of NC_143193.1, from coordinate 29,199,757 downwards.
ACTTTAGCATCTGTTATTTGCCAGCAGATGAGGGAGGAGATGAGATCGATGATCTCTACTGAGTTGGCCCTCATCAGAGCCTCACATGAAGGGATTCTACAAGAGCTGAAGGAAATTAGAGCTCAGATAGAAGCTACAGCGCAAGAACTAGTTAGTGTGAATGCCACCCAAGCCTTCAGATCAATTGAGCTACAAGACAGCTTGAGGACCATTTCAAATAGCCTTCAAGAACTGACAAGCCCTGGAGGTAATGTGGGCACTGTGGTTGCCCAACTTCGAGGAAGAATTGAAAGGGCAAGCATTGAATTTGAAGCACTAGTGGCAGCCTTTCATCAGTCCCAGGGAGAGCAGTTCAAAACATTACTAGATTCCATCAATGCATTTATAGATGCAGCTTGTAGGGCTTATGAGCAACGTCGCCGATGAGGGACATTTTGTAGACATCTAGGGTTCTTCTTTTGTAAACCCTAGGCTCATTTTGAAACACTTTTTGTATTAGAAATGAATACTTGTAATGATCTCCTCTTTTAACTTTGTAATGACTTCAAAGGTTTACAATGATATATGAATGACATACAATTTCTTTTGAAACCTTGTGTACATTTCTGACTCTATGTATGTGATTCTATGATGTGCCTTAAAGATCTCATAACATACCTTAAGTGCTCAAATTTGACACAATTTATGAATGCATACAAAATAGGGGGAGCACATCTTGTGGTAACTATTTTAAACAAAAAGAGAAGTCTGAAATGAATTCCAGAACAAAGGGGGAGTGGTATGAATGACTGAATTCATTAATAAAAATAACTTGGACAGGGGGAGCAATAACTTGAATACCCTTGAGTGGTTCATGGTACTATGCTGAATTTTACTAGAAAGTATGCTTTAAGCACCTAAGGATAATTTGTCCCCTTCATTGTTGATGACAAAAAGGGGGAGTAGAAAAACACATTTGTAGAACCAATATATGAAATACAAAATACAAAATTTACAATCATACTCGAAAGTTGAATTAGAAGAGTTAAAATTGAAGAATATTGGCTTTAAGATAATTGCCCTTCTGGAAAAGAAAGGGGGAGTCAAAAAGGAACTTAGCTCTCAATTGTCTTTAGCATCCATCTACATTTTAACTTGATTAAAATTCAGTAGATATGCTAAAATTGCCTAAGAGCTATTAAGATCAATTTTATGCATAAGGATAGAACTGAAAATTGACTATTTTGAATTATGCACATTGTATCTAGCTCTAATCAAAACATTAGACTTGTACATCTGATCAAATACTGTGTATATGTTTAAATTTTGAATTTTGCATATACTCAGTGTTTTGTCATCATCAAAAAGGGGGAGATTGTTGACCCCCTAATGGATTTTGATGAATACAAAACACTAGAGTATAATTCCATTTATCTTAACAATTTACTTGAGAATTTTAGGTGTTTAATTAAGAATATTGTTAAGAAATGTCTAGGCAAGTTCCCATAATTTTTATGAATTTATTGAAGAATTTTTTTAAGTTGAAGAAAACAGATCAGGGACAGCCGAGACGTCTCCGGTTTGTCCCAGAGACGTCTCTGGCACAAACAGGAAGAACTGGCACGTCGGGAGACGTCCCCGGCACCTGGCGAGGCGTCTCGCAGGGTCGGAGTCGACTCTCTCAGTGGCGGCAGAAAGGCTGATTTCAAGAGATGCGCGCGAGCCGTCTCCACAGGACGAGGAGTCGTCCCCGCAAGTAAAAAGCAGACTTTCCGAGTCGTCCCCGAGGTAGCGGAGTCAGCTCTCTCAGGGTATTCCAGAGGATGTCTTTTTCAGTGATAAGGCAGCGGAGACGTCCCCTGAAAGAGCGGAGTCGACTCTCTTAGAGAATTCCAGAAGACATATTTTTCGGAGATATAACGGCGGAGTCGTCCCCAAGGCAGCGGAGTCGTCCCCATGCAAAAAGCGCAAACAAGCCGAGACGTCCCCGTAAAGCGCCGAGGCGACCCTCTCAGAAAAACAGAAAAACAAGGATTCAAACCGTTCATCATCGGAGTCGCCCCCGTAAAGCGCCGAGTCGACCCCAAACATCGTCAAAAGTAAAATCTTATAGCCGAGACGTCTCGCGATGAAGCGGAGACGTCTCCGGAGCGCCTGGGACGCGACTGACAACTTTTGCAGGTTTGGTTTGAATTTCAAATCTCTTTAACTTTATCTCTAACGGCTATATTTGCTTTTTGGGCTATAAAAGGGAGCTCTTAAGTGCTTTCCAACAACTTCTCAAAAACCCAACACAAGATCATTCAAGAGAGAAGAAAGAAAAAGAGGTTCAAGGGAGTTAGTGCATTCAAGTGAAGAAATCAAGTGCCTTCAAGCTTCCCAAGTGATTTCGTGCTCAACTACTCTCTTCTGCTAGGCATTCAAAGCTCATATTCAAGCCAACGCGATCCACATCGGAAGAACCACCATTTTCCACGCTTCCAACGGCTAAAAGGGTTCTTCCGGGTTTCATTGTTTATCATTGTTATATTTGCTTATTTAGAGCTTTCAAATCTTTTGTAAAACTTTTTCAATATTGTGCTTGTTCCAGTCAAGGGACTTGGAACAAGGGAAAGGCATCCCAAGCCTAGGTGAAATTGGGGGTTTTAGGGTTCGTTGTTAGCCCGGTGTAAAACAACGAGTTGGGTAGTGCACTCGCAAAACTACCGTACTGTAATCTTGGATTATAGTGGAAATTCCCAAAGGTGCTTTGGAGAGTGGATGTAGGAGCAGTGGAAGCTCCGAACCACTATAAAAGCTTGTGTTTGCGATTGTCTGTTTTCATACCTTTATTTTTACTTTAGCTCATACATTTGCGTGTTTTATTAGACAAAAAGCTTTAAGACACCCAATTCACCCCCCTCTTGGGTGACCATCTCTGGGCAACACTATGGCTGAACCTGATCGGGTTGCCTACGTACCCCTTCATAAGGGAGATCAAGCCATACGTAGTTCTTTTTAAGTTTTAAAACACAGCGAAAAAACCGAATCAAATAATTTAATTCATGCATGCTTACAAGATCAAATCTAGAAATCAGCACCTTAAGAACACATAGGATTATGCCGGAATCGTTTAAACAATTTTGCTAAAATTTTCATGCATGATTAACTATCAGATTTGAAACTTAAGAACTCTATTCCGATTAATCTCCGAATATCCATTGAATGGATTCTGGAGATAACTCCGTGAGGAGCCCCAAAGGAGGGTAAAACCTCGGAGAATCAGACCTAGACCCTGACTCCAAAATAAAATATTGATGTAAAATTAATACATTTTATGATGGAAGAAACTTATGGATCTGATCCTTGACTTCGCAGCCACGCACACGAATGGCCTCTATGAGAAGTACACGCAAAGCCCTAGGTAGATCGTCTTCCGCGGGAGTGCTAGCTTGCACAGGAACGCAGCAATGGCTGAAGCTTTCTCCTTCTAAACACTCAACCTTTGATTGTTCTTCAAGAAGATGGAGGATGGACGTGAGGAAGAAGGATAAGAATGGATGGAGGCCCTCAGAGAATTTTTTCAGAATTTTTTGAAACCTCTAAATATGGTATATCTTGAACCCAAGGCATGGGGGTCTTTTATAGCCAAAAGACCACCCCACGCCTCACACCTAATTTAGCCAACTAATTTGGCTGATAAAATTTCCAAAAAATTCTGGTGGTTTGGCAGCTAAGAGGAGATAAACATATCCAAATTTCGTGCATTTTGAATCCCTAAAAGATAGGAATTCATGCATCCAAAGTTCAGCCGCAGACCACCCTATTTCATGCACCGTTCAATCCCTACAAATTAGGAAATTCATCTAAATCTTTCTAGAAAGATTTAAGGCGCCATTTTTATAGAAAATATAGCCCCATGCCTCCTCTCTTCTCACGCCAATTTTTGTCCAAAAATAAAGAGGATAGGCATAGAAAATATTGGGGATAAATTAAGGTGTCATTCTTCTCCAAGAAGATAAGGATGGGTTCCTAAAATTTAGGGATTCTTCTCCTTATCCAATTCTGATTATTTGGACTCATAATCCTCATCAAATAAGGTTTTCTAATTGATTTGGATCAATCCCAATCCAATTGGGTCAAGTTCCATCAATTGGGTCAAGCTCAATCTACTTGGGTTGAACCCAATCCAATTAGGTCAAACCCTGATGCAGCCCAAATTGAATCCTATTCAATTTGGCTCAACCTAAGTCCAATTACTCAATCAAATTGAGTTCATTAGCAATCTAATTGCTAATTAATCCTCCAATAATTCAATAATTATTTTAATGCAACTTTTGCTTAGGATAATTTGTCAATCGAATTGACCAAATTATCTCTGAATGATTCTTAATCATCAATCAGCCATTTGATCAACCTAGAAACTTCTATGCGTGTGACCTCATAGGTTTGAACCTAAACCGGTAGTATAGGAACGTCTTCCTATACTAATCGATGTGACCATCTAGCAATGGTACCCGACGTCCGGATAGGCCGAATATATGCGAAGCAAATATTCTGGAACCCTGGACTATGGTTACTGTATAATTCAATCCCTTTGACTCCTAATGCCAGGATGACTTAGAGCTCACTATCAACCCTATAATTAGTACATCCATTATGTGATTAACTTTAGATATTCCGTGACTCCTCACTGGGATTACCCTGGCCAAGGTTTTGCTAAATTAATCACAAGACATTATCTTCTGTTTCCAGGAGGCGTCAATTCCATCTCGACTCACAATTGACTACGCAAGTACTTGACTGCACCCAGTGACCTCCGTCACTGAATTAGAAATTCAGGTAGTCCGGTACCAAAGTATAGTGAGTTGCTTGCTAGTCACAGGTTGCGATCTCAGGTCAGAGGGCCAAACTTATACCCATATCTACTCGAAACATCTCTCGATAGTAGAGCATTCCGAAATTGGTCATGTTCAGTGAAATGTACTCCTACACTTCACCTGTATGGCATACCAGTGTCTCCACACTCCTTGGTTAAGAGGACAACCAACGTATATGTCACACAACGACCTAATCTCGATAATGTTATCGTCCTAGTAGCAACATATTGATCGGTTATTTCAATTTCAAAAATAAACCACGCAATAGCACGTATCCTGTAGGATAGTTGTGGAGTGATTGATTAAAACCCTATTTGATTTTGATGAGCTCAAAGCATTTGAGTATATCTCTTGTTTACTAATGAATTCAATTAAGTGTTTCAGTGAAAATCTTGTCTAAGTGTCTCTAGACTTAGTTCATAATATTTTGGATAAGTTAAGAAGTCAGCCTGAACCAAAGTCTGAGACTCGAGTCAACTCCAGAGTATCACGAGTCGACTCCAAGCGTATCAAGTTCACTGGCACGGGCTCGAGTCGACTCCGGATAAGTACGAGTCGACTCCGACTTAGAACAGACAGACGAACAGAAAGCATCAACTCAAAACCTGTCAGCGAGTCGACTCCTGAAGTGCGCGAGTCGACTCCGATGTTCACCGAGTCGACTCCAGGGTAGCAAGAGTCGACTCCAAGGAGCCACAGGCAGAAAAGTCAGAGAGCAGTTTTCGGGTCTGAGATTCGAGTCGACTCCAGTGGAACGCGAGTCGACTCCGATGGTTGGCAAGTCGACTTCAAAGAAAGTGAGAGTCGACTCTCAGAGGAACACAAAAAAAAAGTCAGAAAACGTTTTTCGAACTCTGAGATTCGAGTCGACTCCCGCAATACGCGAGTCGACTCCGAGACTCCGCGACCACAAAGAAGACAGAAGACCAATTTACTGTCTCTGAGATTCGAGTCGACTCCCAGACAGCTAGAGTCGACTCCAAGGCAGCTCTACATCAAAAAGACAGAAGACAGTGTTTCGGAAACTGAGAGCCGAGTCGACTCCGGGGAAGTTCGAGTCGACTCCAAGACTGGACGAGGCAAAAGATAGAAGATAGGGAGTTCGGGCTCTGAGCGCCGAGTCGACTCCCAGGATTGTCGAGTCGACTCGAGTGGACCAAATTCAAAAATAGATCCACGGACTCCATGGGATGAGCCGACTCCGAGAAAGCCAAGTCAGCTCCAGAAGTTGGCGAGTCGACTCCAGGTCAAGATGAGTCGACTCCCAGTCTAAGAGGCTACTTTAATTCAAATCCGAAATAGTTGCCGAGTCGACTCCAGAAAAGCATGAGTCGACTCCCGCTACAGCCGAGTCGACTCCTGATCGCGCGAGTCGACTCCAACCCACCAACGGACACATTGTCAGGGTGTACAGAGTGTGCAGAACGGGCAGAAAAAGCTCTCTAACGGCTAGTTTCCGTGGGGGTTGGTTTAAATAGCCACAGAGGACTGTAGCAAAGAAGAGAACAACCATTCCACTCCAAGTAATCAAGCTTTCAATCTCTGCAACTTGTTCTTCAACGAAAAAGAGGGAAGAGCAGCATTAACTGCATCCACCTACTTCTTCCCAACATTGAAAGAGCCTCCTCCTGCATTCAAGTCGACTACACATTCAAGAGGAGACCCGAAGTTCAAGAAGCCCTTCCTCTTCTCCAACTTAAAAGCGTTTGAGGGCTCTTAACTTCGTTATTGTTCATATTGCCATTTATCTGCTTTTGAGAAGCTGTATTTTTCTGTTTGTTATTTTCATCTACACATTGTCTTTGCTTGGTTCAATCGGGGGATTGAATCAAGGGTATAGAGGTTGGTTGGTGAGCCGAGTGTAAAACCAACGTGTAAGGGTTCGATTGTGATCCCGGGAAAACAATCGGGGTTGGTTCTAGTCGGTGAGCCTGGAAAAACCGACCGAGTTCGTTGTGAGCTCGTAAAACAACAAGTTTGGTTGTGAGCTAGGAAAACAACCGGCTGTAATCCAAGGGGTTATAGTGAATTCCCAAGTGAGACTTGGGGAGTGGACATAGGAGCAAGGGTTAGCTCCGAACCACTATAAAACTTGGTGTTTGTGATTGATTGTCTCTCTTTCTCTTACTCTCATATCACTCACAGCACATAGCAATTAATCGAACAACTTGCAATAGCTTTAATTAGTCATCCACATCGTTTTAAATTGTAAGATTATTTTAAAACCCAATTCACCCCCCCTCTTGGGTTGTCTATCTGGGCAACAATAGTGATTACGGGTGTCGGTCCACAGGGATTGAAGAATAAGTTATTTTTCTTTTAAAAATAAATCAACAAGAAGGATTTGCTAACTTGATTTAACTAAATCAAACTATGAGTACGGATTGAAATTTTATCAAAGTAAATAGATCTAGGATTTGGAATCCACCACATAGCATTGCATCAAGGATTGTGTTCTTAATCTTATCTTTTGGAGAGGCATGCAATTTTGGCTACAAGCCTTATAAAATAAAAGCATAAAGAGTTTTAGGAAGATCCATCTTCGGTATAGCATGAAGTGTCTACCTAAGTATGCTAATCTAGGGTGTAGCACATCTCATCTTCCTAGGCATGGATCATCTTAGACTACTTTAGCAATATGAATAGTAAATGGCATGCTCAAGGTTTAAACATCATAAAATAATTTTTCATTGAGAATGAGAATTTAAACAAACTCCAAAAAGATTAAAAGAGTAAGAACTACAATGCTCTGTTACATTGCTAGGGCTTCATCCAGCCCTAGACTAGGTGTTCAGCCGCGCATGGTGGCCGGATGTCCTTCCATCTTCAAATGAAAGCCTTCACCTCTCATTCTTCCCAGAATAACACAAACTCTTCTCTTTTCTTTTTTTTTTATTTCTTTCTCTCGGCTTTCTTCTTCTTCTTCTTCACCGAAACAGGGGTTCTCCCCTGTTTTCTTTCTTCTCAACCGAGCTCTCCCTCCCTTTGCCTCATGATTCTTCCTCCTTTTATAGCTCCCCACTAAGGATTAGCCAGCGGTGGATCCTTGATTTCGTGTGAAGAGGAGGAAGAACGCATGGTTGATTGTTGGGCGGAATCCATGGGATCGGAAGCTGACTGCAGGATGGAGGCGCTGATCCGAGGGCGTCACGGGCGGCAGAAGCGGCGAAGGATCTGGTTGCCGGCTGCACCATGTGGGACTCGTGGCTGGAACGGGGGAATCGACGGGTGGTGACTCGAATCTCGGCCGTGATCCGCTGCGAGAGGAAGAAGATGAACAGTGGAGATCTGTGAACGTGTTGGGACGAGCGGCCGGTCCGGGATGCTGCGGCTGTAAACGGAAAGGAGTTGCGGGAGAGGAGGAAGAGGGCTGATGCGGAAGGTTTCACGAGCGGTTGGGGCGCGATGCGTGGGAGGTGTTGATCACGGCGTGGAGTCGGAAGTCCGAGAGAGGAGATGCCGCACGCGGTTGATGGCGGAGGAGCTTGATCTCCGCTGCTGGGGATTTGGATTTGGATGAAGACAGCATGGATGCGGTGGCACGCGGTTGCTCTGTGAGGCGGGATCAACGGGAGGAAGGTGGACGGCCCTGATGCAAGGAGGGAGGAAGAAGATGAACAATGGGATTAGTTTTATTATTATTATTTTTTTTTTTAACACTGTTCATATGAACAGTGTTTTCACGGGACACTGTTCATATGAATAGTGAATCATGGATATTCAATTATTATTATTATTATTATTTTTGTTTTAAAATTATAAATTTTATATGAAGGCAGGTAAGGAATTGGTTGGGAATTGACTTTGGGTTTAAGGTGGGTCATGATCGTTGATTGGCGTGAACTTACTCTCGAGCCCAATGTTGTTTAAATTTAATTCAACTTCAGACCGGACTCAACAAGGCTAAAAGCAGGACCGTGACTTAATAACAAGGGTTAATCAAATATTTTTCCATATAATTATAACTTTCAATCTAACCAGGACCAAAGCCCATTGAATTATACCCTTAGCTTGATTGCAACTCCATCAGGTTAATAATTCGGGTCAACACAATCTCCTCCTTATATGTTTTCATGAAAGATTATAACCAGGAGAGAGACAAGTTTAGAGTCTGTTTTGAGAAAAGAATTATTTACCTCTTACCATATTTTAAATTCATTTCAATGTTTATTTAATTTTATGGTAAAATATATATTTATCAGTTTAAAAACATTGATAAGTGCTATGGAAAGATAACTAAATTGTAGATTATTAAGCACTTATCACACCCCCAAACCTATGTTTTGCTAGTCCTCGAGCAAAATAAAACTAGAAAAGAAGAATTTTAACTCACTTTCGCAGGCATCGCGGTTACATTTACCATATGTAACAAGGCTTTAAACCCCTAGGTTATCCTAGTGGACGAGTTGTAGTCTCGTAAGGATTTTCAGTGAAGATACCCACAAACTTCAATAAATCATTTATCATTATTGTTATTATTAATTTCTTTTCTTTTTTTTTAATATAATAAAAGATACATAAATGATAAGAATTTCAAAGCACACATGGTTTTATTTACTAAGTCAGCCCAAATTCTAGGTTAGTATGCAATCTAAGTTAAAATCATTAAGTTTCCGTTTAGGGAGTTGTAAGACTTATTTATACTGGTGTGCTCGGTGAAATCTGGACCGTACACAAGCTAAGGGTTCGGATCTCCAAAATATTGTTAATACTAGTAGTTTCCAAGGATTGGTCGAAAAGACCTACTCACTGATTCAAAATCATCTTATCTGCAGGATTTCGAGAGTTGTGGATGTTTACTTTAGTACCTCACGGGCTTTATCTGTAATATTCCAGTTTACTCGAATTTTTACAACGACGGCTTTCACACTATTGTCTTTTCGGTCAATACAACATTTTTTTTTCTTTTTTTTTAAAGATATAAATTGTGCACTTTTACTCTTGTGGTGATTTCTCCGTGTAACGAGCAATCAGTCGACAACTCTCACACCAGTTGGCATAAGGTGTCGGGCATCAAGACTCCCCTACGGACTTATGCTCGGAGTCCTCATCACAAGCCCACTTGATTTTTGACAATAGGTAGCCCTTTTCGATGTTCCTGACTAAATCCATTTTTATTGATGTTTTTTTTTTTTTTTAGATTAGATAAGTATGATTCATCAGGGTCCAAGGTTGCTACCATACTCTCAACATAATGTCGAGCCTAGACCTTAGAAGAGTCGGCCAGTGTATAGTGAAATTCCAAAGTATTAATTAGCTTACAACTCCCTAAGAGAGACTTAATAAAAAGAACTTAAATTTGTATTACTTCCCACTAGTCATTGGGCTTTTTAGATTTTATATACCTTGTGTGTTTATCATTCTCGCATAAATGTATACAAATTAGGGTTTTTTTTTAACAAAAACTTTTTTTTAATAACTTTTTTTTATTATTATTTTATAAAAATAAACACATTTTTTTAAAAAAAATATTTTTATTTTTTTTTCTTTTTTTTAAAAAAATGATTTTTTTAATTATTATTTTTTATTTTTTATTATTTTTTATTTTTTATTTTTTATTTTTTTTTGGATGAAAATCAAGATGAATACCCCCAAACCTAAACCTAACATTGTCCTCAATGTTAAGAAATAATCTAAGAGAATTGGGTTGCCTCCCAACAAGCGCTAAGTTTATTGTCTTCAACCAGACATAGTGAGATAGTTTTTGCATCTCCTTCTATGAGGTCATCTATTTTGTCTATCATAAAATACTCAATTTCCTTTGCGGGTTGGTCGGCCGCATTGAACACATTTAATTTTACCTTCATATTTCCAAATGATATGTTCATTACCCCTGTTCTACAATTGATGCACGCATTGGCTGTTGCTAAAAAGGGCCGCCCAAGGATAACGAGGATTTGTTTCTTAGGATTAGGTTCATGTTCCATATCAAAGACAATGAAATCTACTGGAAAATAGAATTTGTCTACCTTGACAAGAACATCTTCAATTATCCCACGTGGTGTTTTTACAGATCGATCAGCCAATTGAAGGGATACCGAGGTTGGTTTTAACTCACCTAACCCAAGTTTCTCATAAACTGAATAAGGTAAAAGGTTGACACTTGCCCCTAGATCTAAGAGTGCTCGATCAATGAAATTATTTTCTAAGACACAGGAGATCGTGGGAGCACCAGGATCTTTGAATTTTGGAGGGGTGTTGTGTTGGAGAATAGAACTCACTTGCTCAGTTAGGAAGACCTTTTTAGGCACATGTGTCCTAGATTTTCGCTTTTGTGTACAAAGGTCTTTGAGAAGTTTGGCATAGGAGGGAACTTGTCTGATGGCATCAAGGAGTGGAAGGTTGAACTTCACTTGTTTGAAAACCTCCATCATCTCCTCTAGTGAAGTTCCCTTTTTGCCAAATGGAGAGGGTGAAGTAAGAGCTTCAGGAAATGGGGCCTTTGGGATGTGAGTTTTGGCAGAAGGTGGACTAGGTGAAGAAGAAGAAGAAGGTTTTTCATTTGACACATTTCTATCCTCTTCTTCATCTTCCTTATTGTTGTTGTTAGATGTATGCCCTAGAAGCCAATCTGGCTGACACATTATTAATTCTGGGGACATATTTTTGTACTTGACTATTTATTATTGAATAAATAAAAGGCATCTTCTCATTCATATTGTTTATGTGTCTATGAATCGTCCAAGGAATTAATAAGATGATGATACATATTCTCAAGAGTTGAGAATTTGAGTCATGTATCATTGGTGATTAATTTCTAAATGCTCCTGATCAATGGATCATCACGAGGATGGTGATCGATCCGATCAGTGCACAGATCACTTTCCTTCTGGATGGACGAGACTTGAGTCCACAGTGTAGGGACACTGAAGTGATAGTGCAGGTGCTTGTTAGAGAACAAGGGTACTGAGCGTGACCAAGACAAGAAGTCACTTGGATGTCTATCCACTCGTCAGTGACTTGCTTGATGTTGCAGTAGTGTGACTGGTCCTTTGACCTGCGGTGCTTCGGCTACTCACAGTGAGGTTATTATAGTTTGACTGCACACATACATGGTCTCTAGCCATATGGGTCCATGCAGTGTAGATTGGCTGCAGTAGGTTCACTGTAGGAGTAGGGTATGCACCTATAAGGAATCTATCGACCTTGATAGGAGAGGAGTGATCCTGTGTGATTTGTTAGACTGAGTTCTAAGACCTTGGCCAGGGCAGTGATATAAAGTGGAAAAAGAGTTTTCCACTATCGAACTCAAGTCGAATAAATCTTGACATATGACAGACGATGGGGTTTGACGAGTTGTCCATGACCTCCGTCCTGTAGGGATCCACGATAGTAGGATTGTATCACACGTTAACTGCACCTAGAGGTTCATCATTCCATTCTGCTGGGTAGCCACTACATGTTGCTAGGTGTCACTGGTGGATGGTGGGACTTATAGGGATTAGCTTGATGATCGATAAACCCTAATGAGTAGAGTTGGAATCGTTCCAACCCATTGAAAGGAGTTTTCAATGATATAGTGATAGAGATCACAATATATCTCACTACCAGTCAGAATAGAACCTATGGGGTCACACACAATAGAAGTATTGACCGATCCGATGGTTGAAATCGTGATTAGGAATCACAAGAAATCAATTTGATTGATAAGAAGTTGAAGAAAGAACAAAGGGAATTAATTAATTGGACTTAAACACAAATCCTACTTCGGGTAGGATTCCTAGAGTCCTAATTGGATTAGGACTGGGAATCCTAGTTGGAGTAGGACTGGGATTCCTACTTGGAATAGGATTCCTCAATCCTAATGAGATTAGGAGTTTTGAATCAAAATTGGATTCCTACTTGGAGTAGGATTCCTAGAAATCCTAATTGGATTAGGACTTTGGATTCAAATTAGAGTCCTAATTGGATAGGACTAGAATTAAACAAATCCTAATTGGATTAGGATTCCTTAAGTCTAAATTAATTAATAATCTAATGAATCAACATGACTCCTAATTGGATTAGGATTGAAGAGTTCAATTGAGTCATGGTTCATTCAAGTCCTAATTGGATTAGGACTAGCATAGATTGAACCAAATTTGGCTAATCCTAATTGGATTGGGATCAAACCAAAAGAGAGGCACCCAATCCTCTTTAGAAGAGGATTAGGGCATCACAAGAAGGAGGGATCACGCCCCTCCTCCTCTCCTTGTGTGCGGCATGACGAAGGGCCGGCGCCCTCCCTCTTTGGAAAATCATCTAGGGCTCCTACTTTGGAGGAGCCCTTGATGGTTATAAAAAGGACCATGAGGCCGACGCCCTAGAGTATTGGAATCCTCCTCCTCTTGTGCCGTGGCCACCCTCTTCCTCTCTTAGTTGCAGCCGCAAGCAAGGGTAGAAGCTCTCCAAGTGTTGGCGGCCTCCTCCCCTTCCCTTCCTTCATCCAGCGCAAGCAACAGAAGAAGGCTGCGTAGGGGCTCATCTTCTTCCTCTTCTTCCTTCTTCTTCTTCCTCCTCTCAAGCACTTTCAAGAGTTGAAAGAAAGAGAGGAGATCAGCCATCAAAGCTATCTCTGCAAGGGAGCTAGCACCCCGGTGAGATAGAGAGCTTGGATCGGATTCTACTTCGTGTGGATACCCGTAGAGGCCGGATGTTTGAACGGCTTCAAGCGAACCCTCTTCCAAAAACCACGAATTCAGATTTGCGGTGATCATCTACCCGCGCAAGGTGAAGATTTGATCTTCCTATTAGTTTTAAAAGTTTTAATTCTTACCTAATTACGAAAGGTCTCGGAACAACGTTCATGCGATGAACGTCGATCCCGCACATGCCCCCTTTCCGCTGCCATCTGATTTATTTTTGAAATATCAGCGGCATGGGCGGGTTCCCAACAGTGGTATCAGAGCCTAGGCTTCGTAGATTAAGGTAAGAATTAAATATCTAAAGGCTTATTAGATCTGAAAATTGATTGATCATGCATGCTGAAAAATTCTGCATGCAGATTTTCCAGGGGTGCTGATTTTTTACATGCTGATTTTTATGTGATAAAAAGATGATTCTAATTGCATTGTTAATGGGATTACAAAGTTTAGAATCATGATTAGCATGATCAGCGACCTATGTCATGATATAATCAGTTAGTTTTCAGATCTGAAAATTATAATTGTTGCATACGGTGATGATCATAGGATTCAACCCCTTTTGGTATCAAATGTAATGACCTGCGATGTGATCTGCGATGTCATGTAATTTTTCAGATGCTTGCATGCATCTTATTTGATGTTTTGAGAGGCCTGCGTGCCTCCTAAAAGGAGGTGTAATTTATTTTTATTTTTATTTTACATCTGGTTGTATTTCTGTGATGTGATGTACATCAACGATCAAGCTGAAGCAAAAGCATGAGATGAAAGGTGATCCAAGCGGTTGATGGCGATGGGATCAAGGGTTGATCAAGGATCGAATCAAGGAGGCTTGGAACCAATTCAAGAGTTGAAGACCACTTGATCGATTGATGTGCATGTGCTTGTAATACGACCTAATTAGAATCCATGATCATCACCTAGTTAAAGTTTAGCTTTAATTTGATGCTGCGATTATAACTGCCTGTGATGTACCGTTTGCATGTGATGTGAATGCGAGTCGGGTAGATAGGTTTACATGTGATGTAGCAAACCCAATTGAGACCTAAATCAAAACCTCCTCAATCAAGTCGAGAGTGAACCGACATGAGCAAGTCATATTAGATTAATTGATCTAATTGGTGTCTAGGAAAGCATGAAAGGTGGTTACTTAATTAGGACCTTACTCTCTGAGTAAGGGGAGCCTCCCACCTGCTTACCTGGCCAATTGTTCGATTACCTCTTATGAAGGGCTCAAGTTGCAAACACTAAGACCTGATTAACCAATATTAAGTCAATAGGTCTTCCACTGTAGTAGAGCTGCTAAGGCCTTTCTGATGTTGATTTGTCTCGGCTGGACACAGTGATCAAGTTGCATCGGGGGGCTGGACCTCTCTATAGACATGAGATGTTGTAGGGTAAAGGTGGGGTTGGGCACCAATAACTGTTAGGTGAGGACCCAATGACGACTTTATTCCTACGGTTATACGGTGGGTCTGACTTAACTAAGCGATGGGGCCAATAACTGTTAGGTGAGGTTTTCATGGCTTAGAGACCAAGTTACACTGCTACATGCTTGAGAAGCATTGTACAAGAGTTGTACACTCATCCATCTATGTGTCACCAATAACTGTTAGGTGAGGTGGCATGTAAATCGGTGGGACCGCAGTACCCACTAGAAACCCTAGTCGTGTGGGATTTCCGTTTTCCTACCAGGGGAGTGTGAGGGATTCGAGAAAATAGTGGGAGTTACATTTGTTCTAAAAGACCTTAGAACAGATTAGGATCAAGTACAAAAGTCTAACTAGAATTTTTACTCTCTGAGGATTATAAAGTCAGCTTCTAGACTCTTAACTCATATCCTATAGAACAACCGTTTGACCAAACCCAATTATAAAGATTGGCTCAGCAAATTTCAAAAATAGTTTTGAATTGTGAGAAATTTGGGTATATGCTAGACCATGGAATCCCCATGTTACCAATCCGTCCGATCACTGATCAGCGTAAGACGCTTGTTAAGTGGACGAACAATAACAATAAAGTTAGGTGCTGCACAAAGGCATCCATGTCCAATGCATTACAATGCCAGCATGAGAACATAAAGATTGCCAGGGACATATTAAATCACCTGCAAAAGTTGTATGGTGATCAGAGTCACGCAGCCCGGTTTGAAGTGTCCAAGAGGCTCTTCAAAGCCAAGATGCACGATGGGCAGTCTGTCCATGATCATGGTTTGACCATGATAAAGGACTTAGAGAAGCTTGAGAAGCTTGGCATGACCATGCACAAGGAATTGCAAACGGATTTGATCTCGCAATCCCTTCCAGCTTCATATGAATAGTTTATAGTAAACTACCATATGAACAAGGTTGTATGCACTAAAATAGAATTGTTAAATAAATTGGTAACTACCTTAGGAACCTTGAAGAAGTTCAAGGGGCATCGTTTTCGCTGTCAAGTTGGTTTCTACTTTCAAGAGAGAGTCTATTTGGAAGAAGAAGAAGCCTGCGAAGAAGCAGAAGACTAAGAAAACACCAAGTAAGGAAGTTCCAAGAAAAAAGCCAATTGCAAGGAAAAGTGTTTCCATTGCATCATGGACGGCCATTGGAAGAGGAACTGTCCTACATACATGGGAAGCATAAAGTACATGAAGGGTGACAGACCTTCAGAAGGTTTTTCAGATATGCTCAGGATACTTAGGGACTGTGACCTATTGCTAGCAGAAATTTGATTTCTGTATTTTATTTAGCATAGAAAGATTTTTATTTATTTGAAAAATTAAATTGATTTAACATGGTTTTAAGATTGACAGTCTCTATCACATACATATGGATGTATCTGTGAATATATCTGAGCAAACAGTGAATACCATAGGATCTAATAGATCCAAAAATGAGATAAATCTAAAGTATTTAAGGCACCTCAGGCTTGGCCATATAGGAGAAGACAGAATAAACAAATTGGAGAAACATGAGCTTTTGGGCTCATTGACTTTCGAGTCATATTTGATTTGTGAATTCTGCCTTCAAGGAAAGATGGCCAAATTATCCTTTGTAGGACATAGGGAGGTTCACTGAAATACTTACCCTAGTACACACTGATGTGTGTGGCCCATTCGATGTGCAGGCTAGGGATTGTAATTTTTTACTTCAATTTACCGATGATTATTCACGGTATGGATATGTGTATGAGACACAAATATGAAACTTTTGAAAGGTTCAAAGAGTTTAAATATGAAGTAGAAAAACATATATAAAAACTCACTAAGGTTCTTCGATCAGATCGAAGAGGTAAATACCTTAGTTGAGAGTTCCGTGATTATCTCAAGGAGAATGGTATAGTTTTATAATGGACTCCTCCTGGTACACCTCAGTTCAACGGAGTGTCGGAGAGGAGGAATCGGACTCTATTGGATATGGTCCGATCCATGATGAGCTTCACTGATTTACCCTTGTCTCTTTAGATAGATGCCCTATTTTCAGCGATTTATTTATTGAATAGAGTTCCCTCTAAATCCGTTCCTACCACACCGTATGAGATATGGCATGGTAAGAAACCAAGTCTGGGTCATCTCAAGATTTGGGGATGTCCGGCCCACGTCAAGAGACTACAGGCGGACAAGCTAGAGGCTAGGATCATAAGTGCTCGTTTTATATGATATCCTAAAGAGTCATTAGGATACAATTTTTACGTCTCAGAGGATCACAATGTGTTTGTGACCCGTCATGCCATCTTCTTGGAAAAACAGTTTATCCTTGATAGAGGCAGTGGGAGGAAAATTGAGCTTGCAGAGAAAGTCTCTGAAAAGCAACGAGTCATGGATCCTATCGAACCCATTAATACAGAGCCAGTACACGATGTCCCTCAACCACCTCGCAGATCAAGTAGGGTCTCCCATCCTCCCGATAGATACTTAGGTATACTAGAAGAGGATACCGAGAAAATGTTCCTAGTGGGAGATAGGGATCACATACAGGATCCCAAAACCTACAACGAGGCGATATCTGATATCGATTCCGAGAAAGTCTGGAAGCTATGAAGTCAGAGTTAGACTCCATGCATTCCAACCAAGTCTGGACCTTAGTAGACCCACCAGAAGGTATTGTACCTATTGGATGCAAATGGATCTACAAAAGGAAGATAGATTCGGATGGAGAGGTAGAGACCTATAAGGCAAGGCTTGTGGCGAAAGGGTATAGTCAGCGCGAAGGCATTGACTATCAGGAGACCTTTTCACCTGTAGCCATGCTAAAATCCATCCGAACATTGCTTGCCATTGCAGCATTTCATGATTATGAAATCTGGCAGATGGATGTGAAAACTGCTTTCCTGAATGGATATCTTGATGAAGATATCTATATGGAACAGCCTTTGGGTTTCACTTCCAGTGATGGAGATCACAAGGTCTGCAAGCTGCAAAGGTCCATCTTTGGACTAAAACAAGCATCTCGGAGTTGGAACACTCGGTTCGATGACGCAATCAAAACGTTTGATTTCATCGAAAACGAAGAGGAACCGTGTGTTTACAAAAAGGTTAGTGGGAGTTCTGTCGTTTTTCTCGTGTTGTACGTAGATGACATTCTCCTGATTGGGAATGATATTCCCATGCTAACCTCGGTCAAGGTCTGGTTGTCAAAAGAATTCTCCATGAAAGACCTTGGGGAAGCATCCTATTGTTAGATGTATGCCCTAGAAGCCAATTTGGCTGACACATTGTTGATTCTAGGGACATAATTTTGTACTTGACTGTTTATTATTGAATAAATAAAAGGCATCTTTTCATTCATATTATTTATGTGTCTATGAATCGTCCAAGAAATTAATAAGATGATGATACATATTCTCAAGAGTTGAGAATTTGAGCCATGTATCATTGGTGATTAATTTCTAAATGCTCCTGATCAATGGATCATCACGAGGACGGTGATCGATCCGATCAGTGCACAGATCACTTTCCTTCTGGATGGACGAGACTTGAGTCCACAGTGTAGGGACACTGAAGTGATAGTGCAGGTGCTTGTTAGAGAATAAGGGTACTGAGCGTGACCAAGACAAGAAGTCACTTGGATGTCTATCCACTCGTCAGTGACTTGCTTGATGTTGCAGTAGTGTGACTGGTCCTTTGACCTGCGGTGCTTCGGCAACTCACAGTGAGGTTATTGTAGTTTGACTGCACACATACATGGTCTCTAGCCATATGGGTCCATGCAGTGTAGATTGGCTGCAGTAGGTTCACTGTAGGAGTAGGGTATGCACCTATAAGGAATCTATCGACCTTGATAGAAAAGGAGTGATCCTATGTGATTTGTTAGACTGAGTTCTAAAACCTTGGCCAGGGCAGTAATATAAAGTGAAAAAGAGTTTTCCACTATCGAACTCAAGTCGAACAAATCTTGACATATGACAGACGATGGGGTTTGACGAGTTGTCCATGACCTCCGTCCTGTAGGGATCCACGATAGTAGGAGTGTATCACATGTTAACTGCACCTAGAGGTTCATCATTCCATTCTGCTGGGTAGCCACTACATGCTGCTAGGTGTCACTGGTGGATGGTGGGACTCATAGGGATTATCTTGATGATCGATAAACCCTAATGAGTTGAGTTGGAATCGTTCCAACCCATTGAAAGGAGTTTTCAATGATATAGTGATAGAGATCACAATATATATCTCACTACCAGTCAGAATAGAACCTATGGGGTCACACACACTAGAAGTATTGACCGATCCAATGGTTGAAAAGTGATTATGAATCACGAGTAATCAATTTGATTGATAAAGAAGTTGAAGAAGGAAAGGGGATTAATTAATTGGACTTGAAACAAGAGTCCTACTTCGGGTAGGATTCCTAGAGTCCTAATTGGATTAGGACTGGGAATCCTAGTTGGAGTAGGACTGGAATTCCTACTTGGAATAGGATTCCTAAAATCCTAATGAGATTAGGAGTTTTGAATTAAAATTGGATTCCTACTTGGAGTAGGATTCCTAGAAATCCTAATTGGATTAGGACTTCGAATTCAAATAGAGTCCTAATTGGATTAGGACTAAAATTAAATACATCCTAATTGGATTAGGATTCCTTAAGTCTTAATTAATTATTAATCTAATGAATCAACATGACTCCTAATTAGATTAGGATTGAAGAGTTCAATTGAGTCATGGTTCATTCAAGTCCTAGTTGGATTAGGACTAGCATAGATTGAACCCAATTTGGCTAATCCTAATTAGATTAGGATTAAACCATGAGAGAGGCACCCAATCCTCTTTGGAAGAGGATTAGGTTAACCAAGTAAGAGGGGCATAAGCCCCTCTCATCTTGGTTGGTGCGGCACAAGAGAGGGGGCCGGCGCCCCCCCCCTCTTTGGAAAGTCATCTAGGGCTCCTACTTTGGAGGAGCCCTTGATGGCTATAAGAGAGGCACTAGGGCCGGCGCCCTAGATGTATCTTGAACTCCTCTTCAAGCCGTGGCCTCCCCTCTCAACTCCTCTTGGTTCAGCCGCAAGCAAGGGAAGAAGGACTCTAAGAGTTGGCGGCTTCCTCCCCTTCCCTTCCGTCATCCAACGCAAAGAGAAGAAGAAGGCTGCGAAGGGCTTTGATCTTCTTCCTTTTCTTCATCCTTCTTCTTCCTCCTCTCAAGTGCAATCAAGAGTTGATTGAAAGAGAGGAGATCAGCCATCAAAAGAAGTCTTTGCAAGGGAGCTAGCACCCCGGGAAGACAAGAAAGCTTTGATCGGTCCTCTGCTTCGTGTGGATACCCGTAGAGGCCGGACGTTTGAACGGCTTCAAGCGAACCCTCTTCCAAAACCACGAATTCAGATTTGCGGTGATCATCTACCCGCGCAAGGTGAAGATTTGATCTTCCTAATAGTTTCAAAAGTTTTAATTCTTACCTAATTACGAAAGGTCTCGAAACAACGTTCATGCGATGAACGTCGAACCCGTGCATGCTGATTCCGCTGCCATCTGATTTAATTTTTGAAATATCAGCGGCATGGGCGGGTTCCCAACACCTATATTTTGGGAATAAAGGTCTATAGAGATAGATCTAAAAGGATGCTTGGCCTTTCACAGAAAATGTACATAGAGGAGGTGCTGAAGAGGTTCAGCATGGAAAACTCCAAGAGGGGTCTCTTATCCCTAAGACATGGAATTCATCTCTCCAAGAAGATGTGCCCCAACACATCTGAAGAGATTCAACGCATGAGCAAGATTTCCTATGCATCGGCAATAGGAAGCCTCATGTATGCCATGCTGTGTACACGACCTGATACAGCTCTTACTGTGAGTGTCACAAGCAGATATCAGTCGGATCCAGGCAAGAAGCACTGGATAGCTGTGAAGAACAGTCTTAAGTACTTGAGAATAACTAAGGACATGTTCTTGGTCTTTGGAAGAAGATCAGAGTTGAAGGTAGAAGGATGCACACATATTGATGATAGAAAGTCTACATCAGAATATGTGCAATTGTGGTTCAGTAAATTGGAAGAGTTCCAAACAACCGATCATTATAGATTCTACCTTAGAAGCTGAATGTTAAGCCGTATCTAAGGGTGCAGTGGAAACCTTCTGATTAAAAGTTAATTGCAGAGTTAGGTGTAATGTCATTAGATGCCATAACACTTTACTGCGATAACATTGGCACCATAGCACTAGCTATGGAGCCATGGTCTCATCAGAAGTCCAAGCACATAGAGCGGCGCTTCCATTTCATACGCGACTATGATGTAGAGGTGCAGAGAGTAGACTCCGCGGATAACGTGGCAGACCCGTTCACTAAGCAGCTAAATCAGCAAAAGACTGAAGCCCACCTTGAGAAGATGGGGCTTAGATATATGACTGATTGGCTTTAGTGCAAGTGGGAGATTGTTAGATGTATGCCCTAGAAGCCAATCTGGCTAATACATTATTAATTCTGGGGACATAATTTTGTACTTGACTATTTATTATTGAATAAATAAAAGGCATCTTCTCATTCATATTGTTTATGTGTCTATGAATCGTCCAAGGAATTAATAAGATGATGATACATATTCTCAAGAGTTGAGAATTTGAGTCATATCATTGGTGATTAATTTCTAAATGCTCCTGATCAATGGATCATCACGAGGATGGTGATCGATCCGATCAGTGCACAGATCACTTTCCTTCTGGATGGACGAGACTTGAGTCCACAGTGTAGGGACACTGAAGTGATAGTGCAGGTGCTTGTTAGAGAACAAGGGTACTGAGCGTGACCAAGACAAGAAGTCACTTGGATGTCTATCCACTCGTCAGTGACTTGCTTGATGTTGCAGTAGTGTGACTGGTCCTTTGACCTGCGGTGCTTCGGTTACTCACAGTGAGGTTATTGTAGTTTGACTGCACACATACATGGTCTCTAGCCATATGGGTCCATGCAGTGTAGATTGGCTGCAGTAGGTTCACTGTAGGAGTAGGGTATGCACCTATAAGGAATCTATCGACCTTGATAGGAGAGGAGTGATCTTGTGTGATTTGTTAGACTGAGTTCTAAGACCTTGGCCAGGGCAGTGATATAAAGTGGAAAAAGAGTTTTCCACTATCGAACTCAAGTCGAATAAATCTTGACATATGACAGACGATGGGGTTTGACGAGTTGTCCATGACCTCCGTCCTGTAGGGATCCACGATAGTAGGATTGTATCACACGTTAACTGCACCTAGAGGTTCATCATTCCATTCTGCTGGGTAGCCACTACATGCTGCTAGGTGTCACTGGTGGATGGTGGGACTCATAGGGATTATCTTGATGATCGTTAAACCCTAATGAGTAGAGTTGGAATCGTTCCAACCCATTGAAAGGAGTTTTCAATGATATAGTGATAGAGATCACAATATATCTCACTACCAGTCAGAATAGAACCTATGGGGTCACACACAATAGAAGTATTGACCGATCCGATGGTTGAAATCATGATTAGGAATCACAAGAAATCAATTTGATTGATAAGAAGTTGAAGAAGGAACAAAGGGAATTAATTAATTGGACTTAAACACAAATCCTACTTCGGGTAGGATTCCTAGAGTCCTAATTGGATTAGGACTGGGAATCCTAGTTGGAGTAGGACTGGGATTCCTACTTGGAATAGGATTCCTCAATACTAATGAGATTAGGAGTTTTGAATCAAAATTGGATTCCTACTTGGAGTAGGATTCCTAGAAATCCTAATTGGATTAGGACTTTGGATTCAAATTAGAGTCCTAATTGGATAGGACTAGAATTAAACAAATCCTAATTGGATTAGGATTTCTTAAGTCTAAATTAATTAATAATCTAATGAATCAACATGACTCCTAATTGGATTAGGATTGAAGAGTTCAATTGAGTCATGGTTCATTCAAGTCCTAATTGGATTAGGACTAGCATAGATTGAACCAAATTTGGCTAATCCTAATTGGATTGGGATCAAACCAAAAGAGAGGCACCCAATCCTCTTTAGAAGAGGATTAGGGCATCACAAGAAGGAGGGATCACGCCTCTCCTCCTCTCCTTGTGTGCGGCATGAAGAAGGGCCGGCGCCCTCCCTCTTTGGAAAATCATCTAGGGCTCCTACTTTGGAGGAGCCCTTGATGCTTATAAAAAGGACCATGAGGCCGACGCCCTAGAGTATTGGAATCCTCTTCCTCTTGTGCCGTGGCCACCCTCTTCCTCTCTTAGTTGCAGCCGCAAGCAAGGGTAGAAGCTCTCCAAGTGTTGGCGGCCTCCTCCCCTTCCCTTCCTTCATCCAGCGCAAACAACAGAAGAAGGCTGCGTAGGGGCTCATCTTCTTCCTCTTCTTCCTTCTTCTTCTTCCTCCTCTCAAGCACTTTCAAGAGTTGAAAGAAAGAGAGGAGATCAGCCATCAAAGCTATCTCTGCAAGGGAGCTAGCACCCCGGTGAGATAGAGAGCTTGGATCGGATCCTACTTCGTGTGGATACCCGTAGAGGCCGGACGTTTGAACGGCTTCAAGCGAACCCTCTTCCAAAAACCACGAATTCAGATTTGCGGTGATCATCTACCCGCGCAAGGTGAAGATTTGATCTTCCTATTAGTTTTAAAAGTTTTAATTCTTACCTAATTACGAAAGGTCTCGAAACAACGTTCATGCGATGAACGTCGATCCCGCACATGCCCCCTTTCCGCTGCCATCTGATTTATTTTTGAAATATCAGCGGCATGGGCGGGTTCCCAACAGTTGTCCTCCCCAATCTTATTGTCTACTACACGTCCACTTCTTAGGGTAGTCAAAGCATTGGCTTGTTCATGATGAATTGCATTTAGTTGATTTTCTTGAGCCATGTATTGTCCCCTAGGATTACTTAGTGGTTGGCTTGGAAGCTTTCCTTCCTCTCGCTTGTTTAGTGCATTAGCTAGTTGACCCATTTGGGATTCTAGCTTGGCGATTGATTGCGTATGAGAGTGCACTAATTGTGTAATGGTTTCCAAACCTTGAAGGGCGTTCAACACTTTCTCCTCAAAGGCTGTGTTTCTTTGGGGTGGAGGAGGAGTGTGTTGAAATTGAGTCGAGGGACGGTAGGAATGAATATTTTGTGGGGTTTGAAAATTCTGAGGGTTTGGAAAGTTTTGGGAATAAGGTTGGGCAGTATTCGAAGCTTGCTGCTTCCAAGAAAAGTTTGGATGATTTCGCCATCCCGGATTATATGTATTGGAAAATGGGTCATTACCCTGTCTGGGCTGTGTTTGAGCAGCATTGATGTGTTCTTGCACGAGTTCGGGATATTGGGGTGCTGAGGGGCACTCATGAATAGGGTGGGATGGGCTAGAACAAATAGTACACACTTGTGCTTGGGAAGAGTTCATGTAATGCCCACCTATCATCAGTTGGTCAATCTTATGGGACAATGCATCTACCTTGCTAGACAGGTCCATAGAATGACTTATTTCACAAATGGTCCCTTTTCTTTGAGAACTCGGGGGTGCTTGACGAGAACATGAAGCATGGTGGAGGGAGTTTTCATTAAGATTTTCAAATAATTTCCATGCTTCATGCTCATTTTGAAGCATAAAAGTGCCCCCGCATGCAGCATCGATCATCTGACGGTTTCGTTCTATCAATCCGTCATAAAAACATTGCACTAGTTGCCACTTAGGTATTTGATGATGAGGGCATTTACGGATTAGGTCCCTAAATCTCTCCCAAGTTTCATGAAATTCTTCTCCCTCAGTTTGGGAGAAGCTTGTAATAGCACGTCTAAACTGGTTCGTTCTTCCTATGGGAAAGTATTTTTTAAGGAATTCTTGTTGCATTTGATCCCAAGAACGAATTGAGTTAGCTTCTAAAGAATTCAGCCATTGTTTGGCTCTATCTTTAAGGGAGAAGGGGAATAATCTAAGTTTCAGAGCATCATCAGTGAAATTCTGAATCTTGACAGTGGTGCAAATTTCAAGAAATTCATCTAGGTGTTTATATGGATCTTCATTGGTGAGCCCATAAAAAGATGGAAGCATTTGGATCACGCTAGACTTTATTTCATATTGTACAGCTGCTACCTCAGGTAATCGAATGCAAGATGGGGAAGTGTAAATAGTGAGAGTAAAGTATTCCCTCAGGAGTTTGGGTTGTTCTTCAGCCATCTTAAGAGGTGGGGATGATCCTAATGTTTTGATCTTAGCTCGAATGTTCCTAAGGGTTCGTTCTATTTCAGGGTCAAAAGGTAATAGGTTTTGTACTCTAGAACGACTACCGTGCATACACTAGTACTCGATCAATCAAGCATGCAATAAAAGAGAAAAGCATATCAATCCTAGTCTTTGACCTAAAATCACTAGACAGCTCCTAACTGGTTTGAAGAGGGCACCTAAGCCTCCAATCCGGTCTAATGAACCGAGTTGACCAGGTAAGCTCCCAGGTAAGTGGAGGGGTCACGATGCGTTCGCAAAGGTCTCACTTAAAACCCACTTGCCTCGAACAGATGAACTATCTCCCTTATAGGGACAAAGCTTGCCTAGACATCAACTAAGCCACAGAGCGAAATTGGTGCAACTTTCGGTGATCTTCGTCCTATTGAGCTCGAATGTCTCTAGGAGCCAACGTCTAATTGATTTTAATTAAAGATGACACTATGTGAGATTGAGTTCACCTCAAGAGTCCGGTGATGAAATCCGGCTCTTATCTTGTTGGGGTGATTGCCCTTACTATGTGCAAATTGATTTGTGTATGTGTATCAAGCATGCATTCACAATTTTGCTATAATTAAAATCAAACAATCACCACAAAATTTCAAACCAATAATTAATTTAAATAAGAAAAGTTTAGAGGTTACCAAAGGGAATTTCCCCAGTGTTGCCCAGAGATGGTCACCCAAGAGGGGGGTGAATTGGGTGTTTTAAAAATTTTTTGCCTAATTAAAAATAAAACACACAAATATATGAACTAAAATAAAGATAAAGAGATAAGAAAAGACAACCACAAACACACGGTTTTATAGTGGTTCGGAGCCTTCACCGCTCCTACATCCACTCCCCAAAGCGCCTTTGGAAATTTCCACTATAATCCAAGATTACAGTACGGTAGTTTTGCGAGTTCACTACCCAACTCGTTGTTTTACACCGGGCTCACAACAAACCCTAAAACCCCCAATTTCTCTTAGGCTTGGGACGCCTTTTCCTTGTTCCAAGTCCCTTGACTGGAACAAGCACCACAATAAAAGAGTTTACAAAAGGAAATAAAAGCTCTAAGAAGCAAATATAACAATTATGAATAATGTAACCCGGAAGAATCCTTTTGCCGTTGGAAGCGTGGGAAATGTTGATTCTTCCGAGGTGGAGCGCGTAGGGTTGAGTGTGAGCTTCAAATCCCGAGCGCACAAGAGTGGTTGAGCTTGAAATCGCTTGGGAGACTTGAGAATACTTGATTTCCTTCCTTGAATGCACTCACTCCCTTGAGCTTTTCTTTCTAACTTCTCTCTTGAATGATCTAGCTTTTTGGTTGGTGAAGAGTTGTTGAGAACCACTTAAGAGGTCCCTTTTTATAGCCCAAAAAGTAAATATAGCCGTTAGAAACAAAAAGAGAAGGATTTGAAATTCAAACCAAATCTGAAAAGCTGTCAGTCGCGTCCCAGGCGCTCTGGGGACGTCTCCGCTACAACGAGGGACGTCTCGCCTACAGGATTTTACTTTTTATGTTGTCTGGGGTCGACTCGGCACTTTACGGGGACGTCTCGGCTTGTCTGCACTTTTTGAGTGGGGACGACTCCGCTGCCTTGGGGACGACTCCGCTTCTTTATCTCCGAAAGACATGTCCTCTGGAATTCCCTGAGAGAGTCGACTCCGCTCTTTCAGGGGACGTCTCGGCTCGTCTGCACTTTATGCATGGGGACGGCTCCGCTGTCTCAGGGTCGACTCCGCTGCCTTATCACCGAAAAAACCATTCTCTGGAAAACCCTGAGAGAGCCGTCTCGGCTATCTTGGGGATGACTCGGGAACTCTCCTTTTTACCTGCGGGGACGACTCGGCGTACAGTGGGGACATCTCGCGTATATCTCTTGAAAACTGCCTTTCTGCCGCCACTGAGAGAGTCGACTCCGCTACTGAGAGAGTCGACTCCGCTAACGCGGGGACGACTCGGCAGGTGCCGGGGACGTCTCCAAGTGTGCCAGTTCTTCCTGTTTGTGCCAGAGACGTCTCTGAAACTATCAGGAGACGTCTCGGCTGTCCCTGAACTTTTTCATTAACTCAAAATGTTCTTCAATGAATTCATAAAAATTATGGAAACTTGCCTAGACATTTCTCAACAATATTCTAGATAAAACACATGAATTCCTTAATTAAATTATTAAGATATAATGGAATTATGCTCTAGTGTTTTGTATTCATCAAAATCCATTAGGGGGTCAACAATCTCCCCCTTTTTGATGATGACAAAACACTGAGTATATGCAAAATTTGAAATTTAAACATATACACAGTATTTGATCGGATGTACAAGTATAATATTTTGGCCTAGATACAATGTGCATCACTCAATTCAGTTCTTTTCTTGTGCATAAGATTGATCTTTATAGTTCTTAAATGATTTTGGCATATGGACTGAGTTTGAATCAAGTTAAAATGAAATATTGATGCTGAAGATAATTGAAAGCTAGATTCTTTTTGACTCCCCCTTTCTTTTCCAGAAGGGCAATTATCTTAAAATCAATATTCTTCAATTTTATCTTTCCTAATTCAACTTTGGAGTATGATTAAAAAATTTGCATTCCATATTCAATATCCATGTCTACTCCCCCTTTCATACTCCCCCTTTCAATATCTCCATATTCAATATCTATTATAAATTTTGCATTCCATATACTATCTACTCCCCCTTTTTGTCAGCAACATGAAGGGGACAAATTATCCTTAGGTGCTTAAGACTCAATTTATAGTGGAATTCAGCATTCATTTTACTCAAGGATATTCAAGTTGTGCTCCCCCTGTCCAAGTCATTTCTATTAATGTATTCATATCACTCCCCCTTTGTTTTGGAATTCATTTCAGACTTATCTTTTAATTTAACATAGTTATCACAAGATGTGCTCCCCCTTTTTTTATGTGCATTGTTTCTTTGTATCAAATTTGAACACTCAAGGTATGTGGTAAGATTTTTATGGCATATCATACAATCACATACACAATCACAGAAACACATACGCAGAATTGGCAATGTACACAAAGTGTTCAAAAGAGATTGTATTCATTCATATGTCATCATAAACCTTTGAAGTCAGTACATAGTCAAAAGAAGAAATCATTACAAGTATTGATTTCTAATCCAAAAGGTGTTTCAAAATAGCCTAGGATTTACAAAAAGAAGATCCTACAAGATATCCATCATCGGCGACGTTGCTCATGGGGCCTACTAGATGTACTTTGTGCATAAGCCTTACAAGCTGCATCTATGAATGCATTGATGGAATCCATGAGGGTCTTAAATTGATCTCCCTGTGACTTGTGGAAACCTGCCACAAGTGCTTCAAATTCTATGGTTGCCATTTCAATTCTCCCTCTGAGTTGGGCAACCAAGGTGCCCACGTTGCCATCTGGTTTTGTCAGCTCTTTGAGACTCTTGGAAATGCTCTTCAAGCTGTCCTTGAGCTCTAATGATCTGATGGTTTGGGTGGCACCCATACCAATTATCTCTTGTGTTGTAGCTTCAATCTGACTTCTAATATCCTTCATCTCTTGTAGAAGCCCTTCATGTGAAGCTCTGATGGGGGCCAACTCTGTGGAGATCATGGATCTCATCTCCTCCCTCATCTGCTGGCAAATGACAGATGCTAAGGTGCGCATCTGATCTTCTGATAGGAAGGAGGGCCCACTGACTGGAGGAGGTGGTGGCATGGACGTGGAAGGTCCAGCTGAGCTGGAGGGAATATCAGGGATGTTCATGTGGCTAGGTGGAGGAGAGTGATGGTCAGACTCATGATGTGGGATTTCAGGCTCTATGGTTTGTGCTTTTCTTTTTGGAACCTTGACCCACGACCCATCTATCTTATGAAACTCCATTCTTCTCATTGTGCCCTCATTATAGTAGTCGGTGTTTCTCAAGGCCTTTGCAGGTTCATTTGTTGGAATGGGAACCTTGAAGTGTTTAAAGATTAAGGTAAAGATCATGCCATAGGGTATACTAAACCTAGAATACCTATGACATAGGGCAATGTAATTTAGCATGAGTCTAGGAAGGTTTAGAGGGATCCCTTGTAGGATATGATGCATAATAGCTAAGTCTCGCTCCGAAACAAAATCGAAGCGACCGGTTTTGGGAAACAAGACCCGGTTGACAATACTTAAAAGTAATCTCATTTCGGCGTTTAGGTCTTGGGAGTTGATAACATCAAGAGGGCCGCAGTCCTCTTGTCCTAACAGCAGATTTAGGGCTAATTCCCTTTGGGGAAGTGAGGTTGGAGCCTCACCGTCCTTAGGGATTTGTAGGACAGTGGATAGGACATCTTCATTTACTTCCACTAATGTCCCCCGGACACATCCAGTGTACCCTTGGTCCCCTAATGCCATATTGCTAAAAAACTCTCTAACTAGGCCGGGATAGGTCGAG
Source organism: Phoenix dactylifera (assembly GCF_051530095.1). Taxonomy (NCBI): domain Eukaryota; kingdom Viridiplantae; phylum Streptophyta; class Magnoliopsida; order Arecales; family Arecaceae; genus Phoenix; species Phoenix dactylifera. The sequence continues at coordinate 29,170,268 of NC_143193.1, read as the reverse complement.
GTATTTAGTGTGCAAAGGTGCTCCCACCCTTGAGCTCGAAAGCTCTCTCCAATAGAGAACCCCTCATGATCTAAAAAGGAGAAATCGATGTACCTACCAGTCGTGACTGTGCGATTTGCACAGGAAATCGTCGTGGTCGGCGGAGCAACCGGAGGAGAAGGCGCGGAGGGTTCTTCCCGCCGTTCCTCACCGTCGGCCGCTACTCTAGGTCGCCTCCCACGGGTTGTCCTAGCTTTCTTTGGTGCCATGGATGCTAGGGTTTGTGATTTAGAGCAAACGGAGGCTGGGATTTGAGGTGGAGAGCAAATGGAGGCTAGGGTTTTCCGTTTTGGTCGGGAATGAGGGAGAAAGCTCGAGTCGGCTCGAGCGATTTCGACCTATTTAAAAAGCCCTCATTCGGTCCCCGAGACATCTCCGCGACTAAGGGAGACGTCTCCCCTTGGGGGGACGTCTCTGCGATTTGCCAGAGACGTCTCCGGCACTGAAAAATTTCAGACTGTATTCTATCTTCTCCCAATTTTGTTTAATTACCCTAGTCAATATGATCTCTTTTGATAAACTTAGAGTGAATTTGTTTGTGATCCTCCCCCTTAATGATACAACCTATAATAATTTGATAATTTTTTTTTTGAATTATTAATATTGAAATGAGGAATGTTTGACCAAATTTCGAATACCTATGAAATAGGTTCTGAAAATATCTCCATGAAGAGTCCAAGGGAGGTTGATTTTGACTTGTTTAAAAAAACCTCCATTATTTCTTCTAATGAAGTTCCTTTCATGCCAAAGGAAGAAGATGCATTCAGACATTGAGGGAAAAGGGCCTTCGGTGTAAAAGGTGTGGTCGATACTGGACTAGATGGTGACAAAGAAGAGTTTGGGTTCTCTTTAGGCACAGTCATACTCCTGCCTTTATTTTTCTTATGTTATGTTTCTCCAACCTTATTGTCCACTATACGCCCGCTTCTTAAGGTAGTCATGGCATTAGCTTGTTCATGGTGAATATCATTCGGGTGAGTCTTTTGAGCCATGTATTGCCCCCTTTGGTTATTCACTGGTTGACTTGGAAGCTTGCCTTTCTCTCTCTTATTCAGTGCACTAGCTAGCTGCCCTAGCTGAGTTTCTAATTTGGAAATAGATTGGGTATGGGAGTGCAACAATTGTGTATTGGCTTCTAGTCATTGAAGGGCAGTCAATACTTTTTGCTCAAAAACCATCTCTCTTTGGGGTGGTGGAGGAGAGATATGTTGGAATTGTGAATAGTGAGTAGGAGGACGGTTTGGATGAATATTTTGGAAGGGTTGGAAATAAGGTTGGAAGGTATTGGGAGTCTGCTGCTTCTAAGAGAAGTTTGGATGGTTGCACCATCCCGGATTATAAGTAATGGAATATGGATCATTACCCGATCGGAACTGTGTTTGGGCAGCATTAACTTGTTCTTGCATAAATTCAGAAAATTGAGCTGCCGAAGGGCACTCATAAACAGGGTGAGACGGGCTAGAACAGAGGGCACACACTTGGGCTTGGGGAGGGTTTGGAAGCTGTTCTCTAGACATTAATTGGTCAATCTTGTGGGACAATGCATCTACTTTCTCAGATAGACCTATGGACTGGCTAACTTTATATATGGTCCCTTTTCTTTGAGAACTTGGGGGTGCTTGACGAGCGGAGGAGGCATGGTGGAGGGAATTTTTATTGATATTTTCAAACAATTGCCATGCCTCATGCTCACTCTTAAGCATGAAAATTCTTCCACAAGAAGCATCAACCATCTGACGGTTTCGTTCAGACAACCCATCATAAAAGCATTGCACTAATTGCCATTTGGGTATTTAATGATGCGGGCATTTTCGGAGTAGGTCTCTAAATTTTTTCCAAGTTTCATGAAATTCTTCCCCATCAGATTGGGAGAAGCTCGTGATAGCATGCCTAAATTAGTTTGTTCTTCCTATGGAAAAATATTTCTTTAGAAATTCATGTTGCATTGGACCCATGAAAGAATAGAATGGGCTTCTAATGAATGGAGCCACTGCCTAGCTCTATCCTTACGGAAAAAAGAAAACAACCTAAGTTTCAAAGTATCATCAGTAAAGTTCTGAATTTTGACAGTAGTGCAGATCTCAAGGAACTCATCTAAATATTTGTATGGGTCTTCATTGTTGAGTCCATAAAAAGAGGAAAGCATTTGGATGATATTAGACTTAATTTCAAACTGTACAGCAGCCGTGGTATCAGGTAGTCGAATACAAGATGGAGAGGTGTAAATAGGAGTGAAGTACTTCTTTAATAGCTTGGGTTGTTCTTCAGCCATCTCGATAGGTAGAGCAGATCCTATGGTTCCATAGGTGCGGATTTCGGCTCGAAGGGCCCTAATAGAACGCTCTATTTCAGGGTCAAAAGGTACTAGTTCAGGAGATCTATGATGACACCCTTGCATACACTAAACTCTTCTGATTAATTGGGCACAATCAAGCATGCAATAAAAAAAATAACACATCAAATCCTTGTGTTTGCCCTAAAATTGCTAGACAGCTCCTAACTGGTTTGAAGAGGGCACTTAAGCCTCCAATCTGGTCTAATGAACTGAGTTGACCAGGTAAGCTCCCAGGTAAGTGGGGGGGTTACGATGCGTTCGCAAAGGTCCCACTTAAAAACCACTCGCCTCGAACAGATGAACTATCTTCCTTATAGGGACAAAGCTTGCCTAGACATCAACTAAGCCACATAGCAAAATTGGTGCAACTCTCAGTGATCTTCATCCTATTGAGCTCGAATATCCCTAGAGGCTAACGTCTAATTGATTTTAATTAAAATGATATCTATGTGAGAATTGATTCACCTAATTTGGGCAAGAATCTGGTGATGAAGTCCAGTTCTTATCTTGTTGGGGTGATTGCCCTTACTAGGTGTGTGATATATTAAGTGGTGTGTCAAGCAGTCATGCACGCCTTACTCAAATTAAATTAAACAATCACAACAATGATTCAAATGCATGAGCAACCTAAATAATATCTATTTGAGCATTCGTAGTTTAAAGGGGGAGACAGACTAGACACACATATGCCGAGACATACGTGCCGAGCTTTCCCACTACGTTTGCAAGCTGATGCACGAAAAAACAAGAGAGGTTTAGAGGTTACCAAGCAAAAATTGCGGCAAGCTAATTGATCAAACCTCTTCAGTATGTGTCCTCTAGTCGTCTAAAATTTGTTCCTTCTTTCTTTTTTTTCCGATAGTCCTAACAAAATAAATAATGATTAGTACATCTCAAAAATATAGCAATATAAGGAAGTAGATGTATCCAATCGCTAAAAAGAAACAAATAAAAATAAATGAACAAAAAGAAAACAACCGTGCTATCAATCTCCGGCAATGGCGCCAAAAAATTGATAGTCAACTTTAAAGACCACGTAATAGCACGTATCTTGTAGGATAGTAATTACGGATATCGATCCACAGAGATTGGGGTACAATTATTTTCTTAAAAATAATTGAAAAAAGAGTTTGTAGGAAAAAAAATTAAGCTATGCAATTTAATAAGAAATGCAATTAAAATGATATCAGTTGAGAGAACCTAGGGTAAGAAATTCACTTCTAACATAGTAACAAGGATTATTTATATTTTAATTCGTTCTTGAATTAACATGCAAATTGGCTACAATCCTTATAAGCATTTGAATAAAATATCACAAAAGTAATTTTAGGAAAATCCATCTTCAGTTGGTATGAAATGTCTACCCTAAACTAAGATGGCAGGACACTGCATCTTTCTTAAGCATGGATTATCTTTATACTTACTCAGTGATCATGAAAAATAATTGAATGAACATCATACTTAAAATCGTAGAAATTAAATATGAGATAAAAGAAAAGTATTCATTTAAGAATAAGAGGATTCATACAACTCCAAGAACAAACTTAAAGATACAAAACCCTTATTTCTCTGTTAGAGCTTCATCCAGCCCTAATAAAGGAATTAAGCTTCCATGCAGTAGTGGACGGTAGCAGCAACACAGTGGGACTCCATGACGATCGGCTCTCCCTCCCTTCCACGTCTGCTCCACTCTCGGACTACTCCAGCACCAGAAGAATTATTGGGTGTGAATCAATAGGAAGAGTCAATGCCCCTGGAAGAGAAGAACTCCTTCCTTTTATAGCTTTTGCTGGACCCTGTTATCACTGTTAGAATACCCCGATCATGCTGCTGAAATTTTAAAAAATTCAGATGCAGCGGAAGAGGCATGCGCGGGATCAACCGTTCATCGCATGAACGTTGTTCAAAAACCGTTCGTAGATAGATAAGAATTAAAAACTTTTAAAACCTTTAGAAGATCAGATCTTCACCTTGTGCGGGTAGATGATCACCGCAAACTGAAGTTCGTGGTTTAGGAAGAGGGTTCGCTTGAAGCCGTTCAAGTGTCCGGCCTCTACGGGTATCCACACGAAGCAGAGGACCGATCAAAGCTGTCTAGTCTTCCCGGGGTGCTAGCTCCCTTGCAAAGACTTCTTTTGATGGCTTATCTCCTCTCTTTCTTTCAACTCTTGAATGTACTTGAGAGGAGGAAGAAGAAGGATGAAGAAGAGGAAGAAGAAGAATCCCCACGCAGCCTTCTTTTCTTCCTTGCATTGGATGAAGGAAGGGAAGGGGAGGAGCCCGCCAACTCTTGGACCTTTGCTCTTCCTTTGCTTGCGGCTGCAGACCAAGGGAGAAGAGGGGGCGACGGCTGAAAAGAAGAGGGCTTCTAGTCACTAGGGCGCCGGCCCTTGCTCCCCTTTTTATGGCCATCTAGGGCTCCTACAAATTAGGAGCCCTAGACAAGTTTCCAAAGAGGGGGCGCCGGCCCCCTCTCTTCACCCTTCTCCACATGGAAAAGGGAGGGGCATATCCCCCTTCTCATGGTAAACCCTAATCCACATTAAGTAGGGTTTGGAATGCCCTAATGTGGTCAAGCCCTAATCCAATTAGGCTTAGCCCAAGGGTGAACCAATTTGGATCCAATCTAGGTAAGTCCTAATCCAATTAGAACTTAAATCAATTTTGACTCAATTGAACTCTTCAATCCTAATCTAATTAGGAGTCTTATTGATTCATTAGATTAATAATTAATTGTGACTTAAGAAATCCTAATCCAAATTAGGACATATTTAATTTTAGTCCTAATCCAATTAGGACTCTAATTTGAATCCGAAGTCCTAATCCGATTAGGACTCTAGGAATCCTACTCCAAGTAGGAATTCAATTTTAATTCAAAACTCCTAATCTAATTAGGATTGTAGGAATCCTATTCCAAGTAGGAATCCCAATCCTACTCCAACTAGGATTTCCAGTCCTAATCCAATTAGGACTCTAGGAATCCTACTCGAAGTAGGACTCTTGTTTCAAGTCCAATTAATTAATTTCCTTTGTTCCTTCTTCAACTGAATATCAATCGAATTGATTACTTGTGATTCCTAATCACGATTCAACCATCGAATCGGTCAATACTTCTAGTGTGTGTGACCCCATAGGTTCTACTCTGACTGGTAGTGAGATATATTATGATCTCTATCACAATATCATTGAAAACTCCTTTCAATGGATTGGAACAATTCCAACTCTACTCTTTAGGGTTTATCGATCATCGAGATAATCCCTATGAGTCCCACCATCCACCAGTGACACCTAGCAGCATGTAGTGGCTACCCAGTAGAATAGAATGATGAACCTCTAGGTGCAGTTATCGTGTGATACAGTCCTACTATCGTGGATCCCTACAGGACGGAGGTCATGGATAACTCGCCAAACCCCTTCGTCTGTCATATGTCAAGATTTATTCGACTCGAGTTCGATAGTGGAAAACTCTTTTTCCACTTTATATTACTGCCCTGGCCAAGGTCTTAGAACTTAGTCTAACAAATCACATAGGATCACTCCTCTTCTATCAAGGTCGATAGATTCCATGTAAGTGCATATCCTACTCCTACAGTGAACTTAATGCAGCCAATCTACACTACAAGGACCCATATGACTAGAGACCATGTATACGTGCAGTCAAACTACAATAACCTAACTGTGAGTAGCTGAAGCACCGCAGGTCAAAGGACCAGTCATACTACTGCAACATCAAGCAAATCACTGACGAGTGGATAGACATCCAAGTGACTTCTTGTCTTGGTCTCTAACAAGCACCTGCACTATCACTTCAGTGTTCCTACACTGTGGACTCAAGTCTCGTCCATCCTGAAGGAAAGTGATCTGTGCACTGATCGGATCGATCACCGTCCTCGTGATGATCCATTGATCAGGAGCATTTAGAAATTAATCACTAATGATACATGGCTCAAATTCTCAACTTTTGAGAATATGCATCATCATCTTATTAATTTCTTGGACGATTCATAGACACATAAACCATATGAATGAAAAGAATGCCCATTTATTAATCAATAATAATAAAGTCAAGTACCAAATTATGTCCTAGAATTAATAATGTGTCAGCCAGATTGGCTTCTAGGGCATACTTCTAACAATCTCCCACTTGCACTAAAGCCAATCAGCCATAAACCTAAGCCCCATCTTCTCAAGATGCGTTTTAGTTTTCTGCTGACTTAGCTGCTTAGTGAATGGGTCCGCCACATTTCTTGTGGAGTCTACTCTCTGATCCTCTACTTATTTTCTTTCGAGGTAGTCGCTTATTAGGTTAAACTGCCGCTCTAAGTGCTTCGATTTCTGGTGAGACCTTTGGCTCCTTAGCTAGTGCTATGGTGCCTTTGTTCTCGCAGTAGAGTGTTATGACATCTGATGACATTACTCCTAACTCTGCAATGAACCTTTTAAACCAAAAGATTTCCACTGCACCTTTAGAGACGGCTTAACATTCAGCTTCTAAGGTAGAATCTATAATGATCGGTTGTTTGGAACTCCACCATTGCACATATTCTGATGTAGACTTTCTATCATCAATATGTGTGCATCCTTCTACCTTCAACTCTGATCTTCTCCCAAAGACCAAGAACATGTCCTTAGTTCTTCTCAAGTACTTAAGATTGTTCTTCACAGCTATCCAGTGCTTTTTGCCTGGATCTGATTAACATATGCTCGTGACATTCACAGCATGTACTATATCAAGTCATGTACATAGCATGGCATACATGAGGCTCCCTATTGCTGATGCATAGGGGATCTTGCTCATGCATTGAATCTCTTCAGATGTGTTGGGGCACATCTTCTTGGAGAGATTAATTCCATGCCTTAGGGGTAAGAGACCCCTTTTAGAGTTTTCCATGCTGAACCTTTTCAGCACTTCCTCTATGTACATCTTCTGTGATAGGCCAAGCATCCTTTTAGATCTATCTCTGTAGACCTTTATTCCCAAAATATAGGATGCTTCCCCAAGGTTTTTCATGGAGAATTCTTTTGACAACCAGACCTTGACCGAGGTTAGTATGGAAATATCATTCCCTATCAGTAGGATGTCGTCCACGTACAGTACGAGAAATACGACAGCGCTCCCACTAACCCTTTTGTAAACACACGGTTCCTCTTCGTTTTTGATGAAATCAAACATTTTGATTGCGTCATTGAAACGAGTGTTCCAACTCCGAGATGCTTGCTTTAGTCCATAGATGGACCTTTGCAGCTTGCAGACCTTGTGATCTCCATTACTGGAAGTGAAACCCAAAGGCTGTTCCATATAGATATCTTCATCAAGATATCCATTCAGGAAAGAAGTTTTCACATCCATCTGCCAGATTTGAAATGCTGCAATGGCAAGCAATGTTCGGATGGATTTTAGCATGGCTACAGGTGAAAAGGTCTCCTGATAGTTAATGCCTTCGGGCTGACTATACCCTTTCGCCATAAGCCTTGCCTTATAGGTCTCTACCTCTCCATCCGAACCTATCTTCCTTTTATAGATCCATTTGCATCCAATAGGTATAATACCTTCTGGTGGATTCACTAAAGTCCAGACTTGGTTGGAATGCATGGAGTCTAACTCTGACTTCATAGCTTCCAACCATTTCTCGAAATCGATATCAGATATCACCTCGTCGTAGGTTTTGGGATCCTGCGTGTGATCCCTATCTCCCACTAGGAATATTTCCTCGGTATCCTCTTCTAGTATACCTAAGTATCTATCGGGAGGATGGGAGACCCTACTAGATCTACGAGATGGTTGAGGGACATCGTGTGCTGGCTCTGTATGAATGGGTTCGATAGGATCCATGACTCGTTGCTTTTCAGAGACTTTCTCTTCAAGCTCATTTTTCCTCCCACTGCCTCTATCAAGGATAAACTGGTTTTTCAAGAAGATGGCGTGACGGCTCACAAACACATTGTGATCCTCTGAGACGGAAAGAATTGTATCCTAATGACTCTTTAGGATATCCTATAAAACGAGCACTTATGGTCCTAGCCTCTAACTTGTCTGCCTGTAGTCTCTTGACGTGGGCCGGACATTCCCAAATCTTGGTTTCTTACCATGTCAATCTCATATGGTGCGGTAGGAATGAACTTTAGAGGGAACTCTATTCAACAAGTAAATAGCTGAAAATAGGGCATCTATCTAAAGAAACAAGGGTAAATCAGTGAAGCTCATCATGGACTGGACCATATCAATAGAGTCCGATTCCTCCTCTCTGACACTCCATTGAGCTGAGGTGTTCCAGGAGGAGTCCATTATGAAGCTATACCATTCTCCTTGAGACAATCACGGAACTCTCCATTAAGGTATTCACTTCCTCGATCTGATCGAAGAACCTTAATAAGTTTTTGTGCTTATTTTTCTACTTCATATCTAAGCTTTTTGAACCTTTCAAAAATTTTATATTTGTGTCTCATACACATATCCATACCGTGAGTAATCATCGGTAAATGAAGTAAAAATTATAACCCCTAGCCTGCACATCGAATGGGCCACACACATCAGTGTGTACTAGGGTAAGTATTTCAGTGGACCTCCCTATGTCCTACAAAGGATAATTTGGCCATCTTTTCTTGAAGGCAGAATTCACAAATCAAATATGACTCGAAAGTCAATGAGCCCAAAAGCTCATGTTTCTCCAATTTGTTTATTTTGTCTTCTCCTATATGGCCAAGCCTGAGGTGCCATAAATACTTTAGATTTATCTCATTTTTGGATCTATTAGATCCTATGGTATTCACTGTTTGCTCAGATATATTCACAGATACATCCATATGTATGTGATAGAGACTGTCAATCATAAAACCATTTTGAATCAATTTAATAAATAAAAATCTTTCTGTGCTAAATAAAATACAGAAATCAAATTTCTGCTAGCAATAGGTAACAGTCCCTAAGTATTCTGAGCATATCTGACAAACCTTCTGAAGGTCTATCACCCTTCATGTTCTTTATGCTTTCCATGTATGTAGGACAGTTTCTCTTCCAATGGCCGTCCATGATGCAATGGAAACACTTTTCCTTGCAATTGGCCTTTGTCTTGGAACTTCCTTACTTGGTGTTTTCTTAGTCTTCTGCTTCTTTGCAGGCTTCTTCTTCTTCCAAATAGACTCTCTCTTGAAAGTAGAAACCAACTTGATAGCAAAAACGATGCTCCTTGAACTTCTTCAAGGTCCCTAAGGTGGTTACCAATTTATTTAACAATTCTATTTTAGTGCATACAACCTTGTTCATATGGTAGTTTACTATAAACTATTCATATGAAGCTGGAAGGGATTGCGGGATCAAATCCATTTGCAATTCCTTGTGCATGGTCATGCCAAGCTTCTCAAGCTTCTCTAAGTCCTTTATCATGGTCAAACCATGATCATGGACAGACTGCCCATCGTGCATCTTGGCTTTGAAGAGCCTCTTTGATACTTCAAACCGAGCTGCGTGACTCTGATCACCATACAACTCTTGCAGGTGATTTAATATGTCCCTGGCAGTCTCATGTTCTCATGCCGGCATTGTAATTCATTGGACATGGATGCCATTGTGCAGCACCTAACTTTATTGTCATTGTTCGTCCACTTAACAAGCGTCTTACGCTGATCAGTGATCGGACGGATTGGTAACATGGGGATTCCATGGTCTAGCATATATCCGAATTTCTCATAATTCAAAACTATTTTTGAAATTTGCTGAGCCAATCTTTATAATTGGGTTTGGTCAAACGGTTGTTCTATAGGATATGAGTTAAGAGTCTAGAAGCTGACTTTATAATCCTCAGAGAGTAAAGATTCTAGTTAGACTTTTGTACTTGATCCTAATCTGTTCTAAGGTCTTTTAGAACAAATGTAACTCCCACTATTTTCTCGAATTCCTCACACCCCCCTGGTAGAAAAACGGAAATCCCACACGACTAGGGTTTCTAGTGGGTACTGCGGTCCCACCGATTTACATGCACCTCACCTAACAGTTATTGGTGACACATAGATTGATGAATGTACAACTCTTGTACAATGCTTCTCAAGCATGTTGCAGTGTAACTTGGTCTCTAAGCCATGAAGACCTCACCTAACAGTTATTGGTCCCATTTCTTAGTTAAGTCAGACCCACCGTATAACCATAGGAATAAAGTCGTCATTGGGTCCTCACCTAATAGTTATTGGTGCCCAACCCCACCTTTACCCTACAACATCTCATGTCTATAGAGAGGTCCAGCCCCCCGATGCAACTTGACCACTGTATCCAGCCGAGACAAATCAACATCAGAAAGGCCTTAGCAGCTTTACTATAGTGGAAGACCTATTGACTTAATATTGGTTAATCAGGTCTTAGTGTTTGCAACTTGAGCTCTTCATAAGAGGTAATCGAACAATTGGCCAGGTAAGCAGGTGGGAGGCTCCCCTTACTCAGAGAGTAAGGTCCTAATTAAGTAACCACCTTTCATGCTTTCCTAGACACTAATTAGATCAATTAATCTAATATGACTTGCTCATGTTGGTTCACTCTCAACTTGATTGAGGAGGTTTTAATTTAGGTCTCAATTGGATTTGCTACATCACATGTAAACCTATCTACCCGACTCTCATTCACATCACATGCAAACGGCACATTGCAGGCAGTTATAATCGCAGCAATAATTAAAGCTAAACTTTAAATAGGTGATGATCATGGATTCTAGTTAGGTCGTATTACAAGCACATGCACGTCAATCGATCAACTGGTCTTCAACTCTTGAATTGGTTCCAAGCCTCCTTGATCCGATCCTTGACCAACTCTTGATCCAATCGCGATCAACCGCTTAGGCCCCTGCTCATCTCGTGCATCATCTTCGACTTGATCGTTGACGTACATCACATCACAGAAATACAACCAGATGTAAAATAAAAATTAAAAATAAATTACATCTCCTTTTAGGAGGTACGCAGGCCTCTCAAAACATCAAATAAGATGCATGCAAGCATCTGAAAAATTACATGACATCACAGATCACATCGTAGGTCATTACATTTGATACCAAAAGGGTTTGAATCCCATGATCATCACCACATGCAACAATTATAATTTTCAGATCTGAAAACTAACTGATTATCTCATGACATAGGTTGCTGATCATGCTAATCATGATTCTAAACTCTGTAATCTCATTAACAATGCAATTAGAATCATCATCTTATCATATAAAAATCAGCATGCAAAAATCAGCATCCTAGAAAAAATCTGCATGCAGAAAATTTTCAGCATGCATAATCTTTCAATTTTCAGATCTAATAAGCCTATTAATAATTAATCCTTACCTTAATCTACGAAGCTTAAGCTCTGACACCACTGTTAGAATACCCCGATCATGCCGCTGAAATTTTAAAAAATTCAGATGCAGCGGAAGAGGCATGCGCGGGATCAACCGTTCATCGCATGAATGTTGTTCAAAAACCGTTCGTAGATAGATAAGAATTAAAAACTTTTAAAACCTTTAGAAGATCAGATCTTCACCTTGTGCGGGTAGATGATCACCGCAAACTGAAGTTCGCGGTTTAGGAAGAGGGTTCGCTTGAAGCCGTTCAAGTGTCCGGCCTCTACGGGTATCCATACGAAGCAGAGGACCGATCAAAGCTGTCTAGTCTTCCCGGGGTGCTAGCTCCCTTGCAAAGACTTCTTTTGATGGCTTATCTCCTCTCTTTCTTTCAACTCTTGAATGTACTTGAGAGGAGGAAGAAGAAGGATGAAGAAGAGGAAGAAGAAGAATCCCCATGCAGCCTTCTTTTCTTCCTTGCATTGGATGAAGGAAGGGAAGGGGAGGAGCCCGCCAACTCTTGGACCTTTGCTCTTCCTTTGCTTGCGGCTGCAGACCAAGGGAGAAGAGGGGGCGACGGCTGAAAAGAAGAGGGCTTCTAGTCACTAGGGCGCCGGCCCTTGCTCCCCTTTTTATAGCCATCTAGGGCTCCTACAAATTAGGAGCCCTAGACAAGTTTCCAAAGAGGGGGCGCCGGCCCTTGCTCCCCTTTTTATAGCCATCTAGGGCTCCTACAAATTAGGAGCCCTAGACAAGTTTCCAAAGAGGGGGCGCCGGCCCCCTCTCTTCACCCTTCTCCACATGGAAAAGGGAGGGGCATATCCCCCTCCTCATGGTAAACCCTAATCCACATTAAGTAGGGTTTGGAATGCCCTAATGTGGTCAAGCCCTAATCCAATTAGGCTTAGCCCAAGGGTGAACCAATTTGGATCCAATCTAGGTAAGTCCTAATCCAATTAGAACTTAAATCAATTTCGACTCAATTGAACTCTTCAATCCTAATCCAATTAGGAGTCTTATTGATTCATTAGATTAATAATTAATTGTGACTTAAGAAACCCTAATCCAAATTAGGACATATTTAATTTTAGTCCTAATCCAATTAGGACTCTAATTTGAATCTGAAGTCCTAATCCGATTAGGACTCTAGGAATCCTACTCCAAGTAGGAATCCAATTTTAATTCAAAACTCCTAATCTAATTAGGATTGTAGGAATCCAATTTCAAGTAGGAATTCCAATCCTACTCCAACTAGGATTTTCAGTCCTAATCCAATTAGGACTCTAGGAATCCTACTCGAAGTAGGACTCTTGTTTCAAGTCCAATTAATTAATTCCCTTTGTTCCTTCTTCAACTGAATATCAATCGAATTGATTACTTGTGATTCCTAATCACGATTCAACCATCGGATCGGTCAATACTTCTAGTGTGTGTGACCCCATAGGTTCTACTCTGACTGGTAGTGAGATATATTATGATCTCTATCACAATATCATTGAAAACTCCTTTCAATGGATTGGAACAATTCCAACTCTACTCTTTAGGGTTTATCGATCATCGAGATAATCCCTGTGAGTCCCACCATCCACCAGTGACACCTAGCAGCATGTAGTGGCTACCCAGTAGAATAGAATGATGAACCTCTAGGTGCAGTTATCGTGTGATACAGTCCTACTATCGTGGATCCCTACAGGACGGAGGTCATGGATAACTCGCCAAACCCCTTCGTCTGTCATATGTCAAGATTTATTCGACTCGAGTTCGATAGTGAAAAACTCTTTTTGTACTTTATATTACTGCCCTGGCCAAGGTCTTAGAACTTAGTCTAACAAATCACATAGGATCACTCCTCTTCTATCAAGGTCGATAGATTCCATGTAAGTGCATACCCTACTCCTACAGTGAACTTAATGCAGCCAATCTACACTACAAGGACCCATATGACTAGAGACCATGTATACATGCAGTCAAACTACAATAACCTCACTGTGAGTAGCTGAAGCACCGCAGGTCAAAGGACCAGTCATACTACTGCAACATCAAGCAAGTCACTGACGAGTGGATAGACATCCAAGTGACTTCTTGTCTTGGTCACGCTCAGTACCCTTGTTCTCTAACAAGCACCTGCACTATCACTTCAGTGTCCCTATACTGTGGACTCAAGTCTCGTCCATCCTGAAGAAAAGTGATCTGTGCACTGATCGGATCGATCACCGTCCTCGTGATGATCCATTGATCAGGAGCATTTAGAAATTAATCACCAATGATACATGGCTCAAATTCTCAACTCTTGAGAATATGCATCATCATCTTATTAATTTCTTGGACGATTCATAGACACATAAACCATATGAATGAAAAGAATGCCCATTTATTAATCAATAATAATAAAGTCAAGTACCAAATTATGTCCTAGAATTAATAATGTGTCAGCCAGATTGGCTTCTAGGGCATACTTCTAACAATCACACCATGTCGTGGGAGGATAAGGGCGAAGAAACTGACATGGGTGAGATGCGGTGGAAAGGTTGGATGGCTAAAGATGTTGATCCGCATTGAAGAAGGTGATGATCTCGATCACATCCCGGAATGAGTGCGGATGCAGTTGGATTTGGAGCTTATCCCGTGTGACTCTGTTCTGCTGGGAGAAAGTGATCCGAAATGCTGAGATGGAGGAATCACGTAGATGATGGAGCTGGATGCGAAGATCGTGGGATATGGCCTCAGAAGATCATCCACGGATGCTGAGATCGACTGGGAATGGAGCTTCGATGCGTTGGTTTCATGCGGATGGCTGGAACGAACATGGGACACTGGTGATGCAGCTTCAACGCAGAGGATGCGTGGACATTTGAGAGGATCTCGAAGGGATGAGGTGGCTGGTAGTGAGCTGGGAGGATGGACTTGGATTCGGCTGGCAGTTGGGATGAAGCTCGCGATAGGGAGACTCAAGCTTTGATCCGCTGAAGTAGGGGAAAACTCGGAACAGGGGGAATGGGAGATGATCCGTGAAGCTCGGGATGCTGGGAACAGACGCCTAGGTTGGCTTGATCCGTGATGAAGGGATGATGGGATGCATGCGGGGAAGACGCGTGAGCTAAGAAGATGATGCTGGATGCGAAAAAGATGCATACGGTCGCTTGCGAATGGTGGATACGGCTGGGATGCTGATCCTTACATTGGGAAGAAGATGATCGCAGAGAAGAGCTGGGAGCGAAGGCTAGATCTGCGGAGGATGGGCAGTTGGACGCGATCGAGAATGGAGTTGATCTGGCAGGAGGTTGGGATGCTGAGATTTGCTGGGATTGGGCCGCGATAAGATGATACTCTGTTCTGAAGCAGAGGATAAGGATGAAGGTTGGGTTTGATAGGAAATCTAGGATGATCATATGCGGATGGGATGAAGGTGGATCACGGAAATAGTTGGGAATCCGAAAGAAGAGGGTGGTTGCTGGCTTGGTTTTGTTCGTGGGACACGGGAGCTAGGAAGGACGTGGAGTCATCTGGATGCACGCGGACAGTCATCCTGGGTGAGATCTAGCGGAAGAAGCTGGGTGATTCGGAGAAGGATCGGATGATGCAGATGATGTGGAAGGAAATGAACTGAAGGAGGAGCTTATCCGGGCTTATCCAGGCGCGAGAGACTTGGGAATCCGGCTGGGATCAGAAGAGGACGCGGCTTGTTCTTGGATGGGCTCTGTTCGTGGACGTGGAGGGATCCGTGGATGAGGAAGTTTGGATTCGGCTGGGAGGAGTGGGTTGTATCACGGAGAGGTGAAAATGCTGGGAAAAATCCGGAACCAGAGGGAACTCTGATACGTGGAAGGATTAGATGGATAATTTGTTTGCAAAGTAATCCTGCCATCCAAGCATTCATGATCCTTCTTACTTTTGAAATCCCATGTATTTTGGCATATAGGCATGTGTCACTCGGGATGGCTGCCACGTGTGCTCTAGCGTGATCAGTCTTCATGGTTATGAGCCAGATAAATGATGGGTTCGACCCGACCTGCATACGTTGAATTCGATTCAAAATCAAACAAACCTGAATTACTTTTGATAAATTATTAGAATGCAATGTTGAAGGGAAATATATTTTTTTTATAATTAAATTTATGAAATATGTGCATAATAATAATAGTAAGTGCTATGTAAAATAGATGAATTTATTCATTATTTAGCACTTATCAGTTATTCATAGTGAGGTTATTGTAGTTTGAGTGCACGTATATATTGTCTCTAGCCATATGAGTCCTTGTGGTATAGATTGGCCGTAGTAGACTCAATGTAGGAGTAGAGTATGCACCTACAAGGAATCTATTGACCTTGGTAGATAAGGAGTGATCCTATATGATTTATAAAATTGAGTTCGTAAGACCTCGACCGGGGCAGTAAGTATAGTGGAGGAAAGAGCTTTCCACTCTCGAACTTAAGTCAAATAAATCTAGACATATTACAGACGATGGGGTTTGACGAGTTATCCATAACCTCCATTTTGTAGGATCCACGATAGAAGGACTGTATCATACGATAACTGCACCTAGAAGTTCATCATTCCATTCTGCTGGGTTGCCACTACATGCTGCTAGGTGTCACTGGTGGATGGTGAGAGTCACAGGGACTATCTTGATGATCGATGATCCCTGGTAAGTTGAGTTGGAATTGTTCCAACCCATTGAAAAGAACTTTCAATGATATTGTGATAGAGATCGCAGTATATCTCACTACCAGATAGAATAGAATCTATGGGGTCACACATATTGGAGGTATTGACTGATCCGATAGTTGAAATGTGATTAGCAATCACAAATAATTTATAATTATCAATCTGATTGATAATGGGTCTAACCCACTAAGAGTTAGTGAGTTGAAGAAGGAATAATAAGATTTAGTTAATTGGACTTAAACACGAGTCCTACTTGGAGTAGGATTCCTAGAGTCCTAATTAGATTAGGACTTCGAATTCAAATTAGAGTCCTACTTGAAGTAGGATTTTTAGAGTCCTAATTAGATTAGGACTTCAACTTTTAATTAGAGTCTTACTTGGAGTAGGATTTCTAAAGTCCTAATTGGATTAGAACTAAAATTGAATAAGTCCTAATTGGATTAGGATTGAAGAGTTCAATGAGTCATAATTCAATTGGGTCCTAATTGGACTAGGACTTGCATGAAAAACCCAAATTGGTTCATATCTTGGTGGAAGACTAATTAGATTAGGACTCGATCATAAGGGGCTAACTAATCCTCCTTAGAGGAGGATTAGGTTAGCTAAGGAGGAAGGGCGTGCGCCCCTCCTCTCTTGGGTTTTTTGGTGCGGCATGCAAAGAGGGGCTGGCGCCCCTCTTGGAGATAACGATGGATCTCCTATTTTTTAGGAGCTCCACATGCCTTTAAAAGGAGATGAAGGGCGCGGCACCTAGGGCATATTGGCTCTCCTCTCTTCCAACCATGACCCCTCCTCTCCTCCTCTCTTGTTTCAGCTACAAGCAAGGAAAAAGAAAAAGAAGGTTTGGCGGCATCCTTCCTTCTCTCCTTTGGCTCCAACGCCAAGCAAAGGAAAAAGGCTGCAAGTGCTTGTGTTCTTCTTCCTAGATTCATCCTTCTTCTTCCTCCTTCCTAAGGTAATCAAGGGTTGATTCAAAGAAAGAATTTTAGCTATCAAAAGTTATCTCTGTAAGGGAGCTAACACCCCGGAAAGACAAGAGAGCTTTGATCGGTCCTCTGCTTCGTGTGGATACCCGTAGAGGCCAGTCATGTGTGCGGCTTCAAGCGAACCTTTATCAAATACCACGATCATCAGTTTGCGGTAATCATCTACCTGCATAAGGTGAAGATCTGATCTTCTTAAAGATGTAAAAAGTTTTAATCCTAATCTATCTACGAGCGATAGTTTTAAATATTGTTCATGCAATGAACGGCATCTCGCGCATGCCTTCCGCTGCGTTCAGAATTTTTCTGCGGCATGCGAGGGATCCCAATAGTGGTATCATATCCAAGGCTATGTAGATTAAGATTAGGATTAATTATTAAAGGCATATTAGATCTGAAATTTAAAATATTATGCATGCTGAAATTTTCTGCATGCAGAATTTCAGGTTGTTGATTTTTCTGCATGCTAATTTTTGTATGCTTGGATTAATGATTCTATTGCTTTGATAATATGATTACAAATATTTAGAATCATATTTTGCATGATCAGCAACTCATGAGATGACATAATTAGATAAGTTTCAGATCTGTAAATTATATTTATGCATGAGATGCGTATGGTGATGATCATGGATGAACCCTTTTTGAATGTGCTAAAATGTTCTGTGACGTCTGTGATGTTATGAGATGGCATGTAATTCAGATTTTCAGATGCCTACGTGCATCTTAAATTTATGTATTAGAGACTTGCGTGTCTCATAAAAAAAGGGGTCGTAATTATTCTTTTATTTTTAAATTTTATCTGGGATGTAACTGTGATGTGTTTGCGCATCAATGGTTGATCGATGCATGCCTCTACAAGCACGAATTGCTCGGATCGAGATCAAGGGTTGATTGAAGAAGGATCAAGAAGTTGAACGCAATTGGACCTAAGGGATCAAGATCGAGTCAACAGTTGAAGACGATCTAACTAATTGACGTGCATGTGCTTGTACTATGACCCCATCCTGGATCCATGATCATCATCAGTTACATTTATTTTTGTGATTATGCCTGGATATTTATGTTTATGTTTATGCATAGTGGGTAGATATATATTTGCATGAGATGTGGATAGTCAATCGTTAGAAACCTAAATTAAAACCTCCTCAATCAGTCAAGAATGAACCAACAATGAGCTAATCATATTAGATTAATTAATCTAATTGGTGTCTAGGAAAGCATGAAAGGTAGTTACTTAATTAGGACCTTACTCTCCAAGTAAGGGGAGCCTCCCACCTGCTTACCTGGCCAATTGATCGATTACCTTCTATAAAGAGCTCAAGGTTGTAAACACTAAGACCTGATTACGCAATACTAAGTCCATAGGTCTTCCACCGTAGTAGAGCTGCTAAGGTCTTTTTGGTGTTGATTTATCTCGGCTGGACACAGTGGGCAAGTTGCATCGGGGGGTTGGACCTCTCTATAGACATGAGATGTTGTAGGGATAAAGATGGGATTGGGGGCCAATAACTATTAGGTGAGGACCCAATAACGACTTTATTTCTGCGGTTATACGGTGGGTTTGACTTAACTAAGGAATGGGGCCAATAACTGTTAGGTGAGGTCTTTATGACTTAGAGACTGAGTAGCACTGCAATTTGCTTGAGAAGTATTGTACAAGAGTTGTATACTCATCTATTTATATGTCACCAATAACTGTTAGATGAGGCGACGTAAAACGGTGGGACCGTAGTACCTACTAGAAATTCTAGTCGTGTAGAGTTTTCGTTTCTCCACCAGAAGAGTGTGAGGGATTCGACAAAATAGTGGAAGGTACATTTGTTTTAAAAGTCCATAAAATAAATAGAGTTCAAATACAAAATCTAACTAAAATCTTTACTCTCTACAGATCACAACGTCAGCTTCGAACCTCTTGATCTGTATTCTTGAGACCAACCGACTGACCGGAACCAATTACAAAGACTGGCTAAGAAACCTGAAAATTGTTCTGAGTTGCGAGAAAATAGGCTACGTACTCGATAATGATATCCCTAGGTTACCAGCACGTCCTACTGATGATCAGCATGAGACGTATCAAAAGTGGATGGATGATGACATTAGGGTCAAGTGCTACATCATGGTATCTATGACCAATGAACTCCAATGCCAGCATGAGAATATGAAGACTGTTAGGGAGATATTGGCACACCTGCAAAAGTTGTATGGTGAGCAGAGTCGCACAGCTCATTTTGAAGTGTCCAAGAGGCTTTTCAAGGCAAAAATGCACGAGGAACAATCTGTCCATGATCATGGTTTGATTATGATCAAGGACCTAGAGGAGCTTGAGAAGCTCGGTATGACCATGCATAAGAAATTGCAAGTCGATTTGATCCTGCAATCCCTTTCTGATTCATTTGGGTAGTTTATAGTAAACTACCACATGAATAAGATTGAATGCACTAAGACTGAACTATTGAATATGTTGGTAACTACTGAGGAGGCCTTGAAAGGTTCAAAATGCACTATCTTTACTGCTGAATTGACTTCTGCTTCCAAGAGAAAGTCTATTTGAAAGGAAAAAAAGCCTGCGAAGAAGCAAAAGAAAAACAAGAAGCCAAAGAAGGAAGCTCAAAAGAAAAAGGCTAATGACAAAGGAAAATGTTTCCACCGCAATGTCGATGGCCACTGAAAGAGAAATTGTCCTTCATATCTCGAGAGCCTGAAAAATAAAAGGACAGACACACCTTCAGAAGGTATGTTAGACTTGCTCGTAATTGAAACTAATCTTATGGTTTCTTCTACTTCCAGTTGGGTTATAGATTTTGGTTCTAGTGCTTACTTGTACTCTACTATGCAGGGTCTAAAGGAAAATAGAAGGCTAGCGAAAGATGCAGTAACCCTTCGGGTTGGCAACGGGGCAAGAGTTGCTGTTGTGGCTGTGGGCACCTATCCTCTACGACTGCCATCTTATTTTAGTTTATTGCTTCGAGACTGTTATTATATACCTGCTACTAGCAGAAATTTGATTTTCTTTTAGTGTTTAGCACAGGAATTATCCTGTTATGTTTTTACATTTGATAAAGACTGTTGTCCTATTTATTTTAGAAATAAATTAGTTGCACATGGTTTTATGATTGACAGTCTCTATTACTTACATGTCGATGTATATGTGAATGTGTTTGAGCAAGTAGTGAGTGTCATAGGATCCAAAAGATCCAGAGATGAGATAAACCAGAAGTATTTGTGGCAGCTCAGACTTGGCCATATTGGAGAGGACAGGATAAACAAACTGGAGAAAGATAGGCTTCTAGGCTTATTGACTTCCGAGTCATATTCAGTTTGTAAATCCTGTCTTCAAGAAAAAATGGCTAGATTACCCTTTGTTGGACATGGGGAAAGGACCATTGAAATACTTACCCTGGTACACACTGATATGTGTGGCCCATTCGATGTGCTAGCCAGGGGTCGTTATTCGTACTTCATTACCTTTATCGATGATTATTCACGATATGGGTATGTGTATCTTATGAGACACAAATTTGAGTCTTTTAAAAAGTTCAAAGAGTTCAGAAATAAAGTAGAAAAACAAACTGGAAAGCCCCTCAAGACTCTTCAATCAGATCGAGGAAGAGAATACCTTAGTGGCAAATTCTAGGACTATCTCAAGGAGAATGGCATAGCCTCACAATGGATGCCTCCGGGAACACCTCAACTCAATGAGGTGTCAGAGAGGAGAAGTCGGCCTCTATTGGATATGGTCCGATCCATGATGAGCTTCACTGATTTACCTATGTTTTTTTGGGGAGATGCCTTACTTTCTGCGATTTACTTATTAAATAGAGTTCCTTCTAAATCCATTCTTACCACACTGTATGAGATATGACATGGTAAGACGTTGATTCTTGGTCATCTCAAGATTTGAGGATGTTCGGCCCACATCAAACGACTACAAGCGCACAAGTTAGAGGCTAGGACCATATGATATCCTAAGAGTCGTTTTATAGGATATCCTAAAGAGTCGTTAGGATACAATTTTTACATCTCAGAGGATCACAATATTTTTGTCAGCAGACATGCTATCTTCTTGAAAGAATAATTTATCCTTGATAGAGGCAGTGGAAGAAAAATTGAGCTTGAAGAGAGAGTCCCTGAAAAGCAACGAGTCATAAATTCTATAGAACCTATTCATACAGAGCCAGTACACATAGTACCTCCTCCACCTTGTAGAACTAGTTGGGTCTCCCATCCTCCGGATAGATACTTAGGCATGCTAATAAAGGACACCGAGAAAATGTTCCTCATGGGAGATAGGAAACAAGTACAAAATCCTAATACTAACAACGAGGCGATGTTAGACATCGATTCCGAGAAATGGCTGGAAGCTATGAAGTCAGAGATAGACTCCATGCATTCCAACCAAGTCTGGACCTTAGTAGATCCACCAGAAGATATTGTACCTATTGGATGTAAATGGATCTACAAAAAAAAGATAGGTTTGGATGGAAAGGTAGAGACCTATAAGGCAAGGCTAGTGGGAAAAGGGTATAGTCAGCGCGAAGGCACTGACTATTAGGAGACCTTTTCACCTGTAGCCATGCTGAAATTTATTCGAATATTGCTTGCCATTGCAGCATTTCATGATTATGAAATATGGTAGATGGATGTGAAAACTGCTTTCGTAAATGGATATCTTGATGAAGATATCTATATGGAGCAGCCTTTGGGTTTCACTTCCAATGATGGAGATCACAAGGTCTGCAAGCTGCAAAGGTCTATTTATGGACTAAAGCAAGCATCTCGGAGTTGGAATACTCATTTCAATGATGCGATCAAATTGTTTGATTTCATCAAGAATGAAGAGAAACTATGTGTTTACAAGAAGGTTAGTGGGAGTGCTGTCGTGTTTCTCGTATTGTACGTGGACGACATCCTCTTAATTGGGAATGATATTTCCATGCTAACCTCGGTCAAGGTCTGGTTGTCAAAAGAGTTCTCCATGAAAGACCTTGGGGAAGCATCTTATATTTTGGAGATTAAGGTCTATAGAGATAGATCTAAAATGATACTTGGCCTATCACAGAAGATGTACATAGAGAAGGTGCTGAAAAGGTTCAGCATTGAAAACTCAAAAAGGGATCTTTTATCCCTTAGGCATGGGATTCATCTCTCCAAGAAGATGTGCCCCAACATATCTGAAGAGATTCGACGCATAAGCAAGATCCCTTATGCTTCGGCAATAGGAAGCCTCTTGTATGCCATGCTATGTACACGACCTGATATAGCCCTTGCTGTGAGTGTCACTAGCAGATATCAGTCAAATCCAGGCTTAGAGCAATGGACAGCTGTGAAGAACATTCTTAAGTACTTGAGAAGAACTAAAGATTTGTTCTTGGTCTTTGGAGGAGCATCAGAGTTAAAGGTAGAAGGATACACAGATTCAGACTTCATGACCGATATTGATAATAGAAAGTCTACATCTGGATATGTGTTCTTGTGCAATGGTGGTACGGTAAATTAGAAGAGTTCCAAACAATCGATCATTGCTGATTCTACTATGAAAGCTGAATATATCGCCGCCTCTGAAGCAGCAACGAAAGTCTTCTGCTTCAAAAAATTTATTGCAGAGTTGGATGTAATGTCATCAGATGCCATAACACTCTACTGCGATAATAATGGCGCTATAGCTCTCGCTAAAGAGCCGAGGTTCCATTAGAAGTCCAAGCACATAGAGCGCCGTTTTTACCTCATACGCGACTACCTCGAGAAGAAATATGTTGAGGTGCAGAGAGTAGACTCCGCGGACAATGTGGTGGACCCGTTCACTAAGCAACTAAGTCAGCAGAAGACGGAAGCCCACCTTGAGAAGATGGGACTTAGATATATGACTGATTGGCTTTAGTGTAAGTGGGAGATTGTTAGATTTATGCCCTAGAAACCAATCTGGCTGACACATTATTAATTCTGAGACATAGTTTTGTACTTGACTTTATTATTATTGAATAATAAATGGGCATCTTTTTCATTCATATTGTATATGTGTCTATGAATCGTCCAAGAAATTAATAAGATGATGATGCATATTCTCAAGAGTTGAGAATTTGAGCCATGTATTATTGGTGATTAATTTCTAAATGCTTCTGATCAATGGATCATCACGAGGATGATGATCAATTCAATGAGATCAGTGCACAGATTGCTTTCCTTATGGATGGACGAGTCTCGAGTTCACAGTGTAGGGAAACTGAAGTGATAGTGCAGGTGCTTATTAGAGAACGAGGGTACTGAGCGTGACCAAGACAAGAGGTCACTTGGATGTCTATCCACTCGTCAGTGACTTGCTTGATGTTGCAATAGTATGACTAGTACTTTGACCTGCGGTGCTTCAGCTATTCACAGTGAGATTATTGCAGTTTGACTGCACGTATACATGGTCTCTATCCATATGAGTCTTTGTGGTGTAAATTGGCTGTAGGAGTAGGGTATGCACCTACAAGGAATCTATCGATCTTGCTAGATAAGGAGTGATCCTATATGATTTATAAAACTAATTTCGTAAGACCTCGGCCGGGGCAATACATATAGTGGAGAAAGAGCTTTCCACTCTCGAACTTAAGTCGAATAAATCTAGACATATTACAGACGATAGGATTTGACGAGTTATCCACGACTTCCATTCTGTAGGGATCCATGATAGAAGAACTGTATCATACGATAACTGCATCTAGAGGTTCATCATTCTATTCTGCTGGGTTGCCACTATATGCTGCTAGGTGTCACTGGTGGATGGTGAGAGTCACAGAGACTATCTTGATGATCGATGATCCCTGGTGAGTTGAGTTGGAATTGTTCCAACCCATTGAAAGAAGTCTTCAATGATATTGTGATAGAGATCGCAATATATCTCACTACCAGATGGAATAGAGCCTATTGGGTCACACACATTAGAAGTATTGACTGATCCAATGGTTGAAATGTGATTAGGAATCATAAATAATTTATAATTATCAATCTGATTGATAATTGGTCTAATCCACTAAGAGTTAGTGAGTTGAATAAGGAATAATGGGATTTAGTTAGTTGAACTTAAATACAAGTCCTACTTGGAGTAGAATTTCTAGAGTCCTAATTAGATTAGGACTTCAAATTTAAATTAGAGTCCTACTTGGAGTAGGATTTCTAAAGTTCTAATTGGATTAGAACTAAGATTGAATAAATCCTAATTGGATTAGGATTTCTTAAGTCCTAATTAATTATTGATCTAATGAGTTAAGATGACTCCTAATTGGATTAGGATTGAAGAGTTCAATTGAGTCATAATTCAATTAGGTCCTAATTGGATTAGGACTTGCATGAAAAATCCAAATTGGTTCATATCTTAGTAGAAGCCTAATTAGATTAGGACTCGATCATAAGGGGCCATCTAATCCTCCTTAGAGGAGGATTAGGTTAGCTAAGGAGGAGGGGCGTACGCCCCTCCTCTCTTGGGTTTTTTGGTGCGGCATGCAAAGAGGGGTCAGCGCCCCTCTTGGAGATAAGGATGGAGCTCCTATTTTTTAGGAGCTCCACATGCCTTTAAAAGGAGATGAAGGGGGCGGGACCTAGGGCATATTGGTACTCCTCTCTTCCAACTGTGACCCCTCCTCTCCTCCTCTCTTGTTTCAGCCGCAAGCAGGGAAAAAGAAAAAGAAGGCTTGGCGGCATCCTTCCTTCTCTTTTTTGGCTCCAACGCCAAGCAAAGGAAAAAGGCTACAAGTGCTTGTGTTCTTCTTCCTCCTTCCTAAGGTAATCAAGGGTTGATTCAAAGAAAGGATTTCAGCCATCAAAAGTTGTCTCTGCAAGGGAGTTAGCACCCCAGGAAGACAAGAGAGCTTTGATCGGTCCTCTGCTTCGTGTGGATGCCCATAGAGGCCGAACGTATGTGCGGCTTCAAGCGAACCTTCATCAAATACTATGATCATCAGTTTGCGGTGATCATCTATCCGCATAAGGTGAAGATCTGATATTTCTTAAAGGTGTAAAAAGTTTTTAATCCTAATCTATCTACGAACAACGGTTTTAAATATTGCTCATGCGATGAACAGCATCTCGCGCATGCCTTCTGCTGCATTCAGAATTTTTTTGCGGCGTGCGAGGGATCCCAATAGGAAGTCAACCTAGCTAGGCACTAAATCTCAACGATGGATCGACATTTATCAGTGGACTATTAAGCCCATATGATAGGAAGAAAATGGTGGATCTGCTCAAAAGGTACATACCAAGACTATTTAGCATGGGATTATGTGAAAATGCTAAGCCTATGTCGAATATTGGTTAAGCACGGACTACCAATCAAGAAGGGGCTCAATCCATACAAGCAATCTAAGAGAAGAATATCAGTCGAGGTGACCTAAAAGTAAAAGAAGAAATTGAAAGGTTATTTAAAGCCGGGTTTATAAGAATAGGCAGGGATACTAAGTGGCTAGCAAATATTATACTAGTCATTAAACAAATAGAAATTTATAGTCATGCATTCATTTCAAGGATTTGAAGAAGGTCATTCTAAAATTGAATATGCTATTCCTATTGTGGACATGTTGATCAATGCGGCAAGCCAACATAGAATACTATCATTTATGGATGATCATTCTGGTCAGAACCAAATCTTCATAGCTAAGGAAGATGTACACAAAATGGCTTTCCGGTGCACAAGGTCAATTGAAATCTTGGAATGGGTGTTGATAACTGTTGGCCCAAAAAATACAAAAGCTACTTACCAGAGAACTATAAATGCAATTTTTCATGATAAATTAGGTTGATTTATAGATATTTACATAGATGAGGTGGTGGTAGGGTCGGCATAGTATACCTGAATATTTAGTTTACCAGAAAAAATCATTCTAAAGGATGATGGTTTATTGATTGAAGATGAATCCACTGAAGTGTGCCTTCAGAGCTATTGCAGATAATTTCTTGGGGTTCTTGGTTCACAAGAGGGGAATTGAATATTAGATTTATACCATAGAAGCCAATCTGGCTGACACATTATTAATTCTGGAACATGGTTTTGTACTTGACCGTATTATTATTGATTAATAAATGAGCATATTTTTCATTTATATTGTTTATGTATCTATGAATCATCCAAGAAATTAATAAGATCATGATGCATATTCTCAAGAGTTGAGAATTTGAGCCATGCATCATTGGTGATTAATTTCTAAATACTCCTGATCAATGGATCATCACGAGGACGGTGATCGATCCAATGAGATCAGTGCACAGATCACCTTTCTTATGGATGGATGAGTCTCGAGTCCATAGTGTAGGAACACTGAAGTGATAGTGCAGGTGTTTGTTAGAGAACAAGGGTATTGAGCGTGACGAAAGCAAAAAGTCACTTGGATGTCTATCCACTCGTCAGTGACTTACTTGATGTTGCAGTAGTATGACTGGTCCTTTGACCTGCGGTGCTTCGGCTATTCATAATGAGGATGCTATAGTTTGACTATACGTATACATAGTCTCTAGCCATATGGGTCCTTGTGGTGTAGATTGGCTGCAGTAGGTTCATTGTAGGAGTAGTGTATGCACCTACAAGGAATCTATCGACCTTAGTAGATAAGAAGTGTTCCTATGAGATTTATAAGACTGAGTTTATAAGATCTCGGCCGGAGTAGTATGTACAGTGGAAAAGGAGTTTTCCACTCTCGAACTTAAGTCGAATAAATCTAGACATATGACAGACGATGGGGTTTGAGGAGTTATCCATGACCTCCATCCTGTAGGGATCCATGATAGAAGGACTGTATCATACGATAACTACACCTAGAGGTTCATCATTTCATTCTGCTGGATTGCCACTACATGCTGCTAGGTGTCACTGGTGGATGGTGAGACTCACAGGGACTATTTTGACGATCGATGATTTCTGGTGAGATGAGTTGGAATTGTTCCAACCCATTGAAATTTTTTTTTAATGATATTATGATAGAGATCGTAATATATCTCACTACCAGACAGAATACAACCTATGGGATTACACACATTAGAGATATTGACCGATCCGATTGTTGAATTGTAATTTGGAATCACAAATATTTCATAATTATCAATTTGACTATGGTCTAACCCACTAAGAGTTAGTGAATTGAAAAAGAAATAATTACAATTGGATTGCAATTTAATTGAATTAATTGGACTTGATCATATTAAATACGAGTCCTACTTGGAGTAGGATTCCTAGAGTCCTAATTAGATTAGGACTTCAAATTAAATTAGATTCCTACTTGGAGTAGGATTGCTAAAGTTCTAATTGGATTAGGACTAGAATTAAATAAGTCCTAATTAATTTTAACCTAATAAATTAAGATGACTTCTAATTGGATTAGGATTGAAGAGTCCAATTGAGTAATGAATCCTAATTAGATTAGGATATGGAAGAAAGGCATTGGGTGTTGGGAACCCGCCCATGTTGGGAACCCGCCCATGCCGCTGATATTTCAAAAAATTCAGATGGCAGCGGAATCGGCATAAGCGGGATCGACGTTTATCGCATGAACGTGTTTCAAGAAACCGTTCATAGATAGATAAGGATTAAAACTTTTAAAATCTTTAGGAAGATCAGATCTTCACCTTGTGCGGGTAGATGATCACCGCAAACTGGAGTTCGTGGTTTTAGGATGAAGGTTCGCTTGAAGCCGCACAAGCGTCCGGCCTCTACGGGTATCCACACGAAGCAGAGGACCAATCCAAGCTCTCTATCTCCCCGGGGTGCTAGCTCCCTTGCAGAGATTACTTTGATGGCTGATCACCTCCTTTTACTTCAACTCTTGAATGATAGAAGGAGGAGGAAGAAGATGAAGGGATCAAGGAAGAAGATCCAAAAGGCTAGATGCAGCCTTTCCTTTTCCTTGTGTTGAATCCCAAACGAAGGAGGAAGAAGAAGACTATCAAGGCCCTTTTCCTTCTTGCTTGCGGCTGATCCAAGAGGAGAGAAGGGTGGCCATGAATTGGAGAAGAGGAGGGCTTCTAATGATTCCCTAGGTCAGCCGCCCACCTCCCTTTTTAAAGTCATGAAGGGCTCCTACAAGTTAGGAGCCCTTGACTTATTTCCAAGAGGGGGCGCCGGCCCCCTCTCTTCATGCCGCACCAATCAAGAGGAGAGGGGCTCATGCCCCTCTTACTTGGTTAACCTAATCCTCCTCCAAGGAGGATTAGGTGTCCTTCTCATGGTTTAGTCCTAATCTAATTAGGATTAACCAAATCATGAATCAATCGGGTTCAATCTATGCTAGTCCTAATCCAATTAGAACTTGAATGAACCATGACTCTATTGAACTCTTCAATCCTAACCCAATTAGGAGTCATGTTGATTCATTAGATTAATAATTAATTATGACTTAAGAAATCCTAATCCAATTAGGACTTGTTTAATTCTAGTCCTAATTCAATTAGGACTCTAATTTGAATTCGAAGTCCTAATCCGATTAGGACTCTAGGAATCCTATTCTAAGTAGGAATCCAATTTTAATTCAAATCTCCTAATCTAATTAGGATTGTACATGATATGTTAAAAGTCATACACAAAAACGTAGGAATCCTAATCCAAGTAGGAATCCCAATCCTACTCCAATTAGGATTTCCAGTCCTAATCCAATTAGGACTCTAGGAATCCTACTCGAAGTAGGATTCATGTTTTAAGTCTAATTAATCAATTTCCATTCTTTCTTCAACTTATTATCAATCGAATTGATTACTCGTGATTCATAATCACTTTCCAACCATCGGATCAGTCAATACTTCTAGTGTGTGTGACCCCATAGGTTCTACTCTGACTGGTAGTGAGATATTTTGTGATCTCTATCACAATATCATTGAAAACTCCTTTCAATGGGTCGGAACGATTCCAACTCTACTCATTAGGGTTTATCGATCATCAAGATAATCCCTATGAGTCCCACCATCCACCAGTGACACCTAGCAGCATGTAGTGGCTACCCAGCAGAATAGAATGATGAACCTCTAGGTGCAGTTATCATGTGATACAGTCCTACTATCGTGGATCCCTACAGGACGGAGGTCATGGATAACTCGTCAAACCCCATCATCTGTCATATGTGAAGATTTATTCAACTTAAGTTCGAGAGCGGAGAACTCTTTCTCCATTGTGCAATCTGCCCCGGCCGAGGTCTTACGAACTCAATCTTATAAATCACATAGGATCTCTCCTTATCTATCAAGGTCGATAGATTCCTTATAGGTACATACCCTACTCCTACAGTGAACCTACTGCAACCAATCTACACTGCATGGACCCATATGGCTAGAGACCATGTATGTGTGCAGTCAAACTACAATAACCTCACTGTGAGTAGCCGAAGCATCGCAGGTCAAAGGACCAGTCACACTACTGCAACATCAAGCAAGTCACTGACGAGTGGATAGACATCCAAGTGACTTCTTGTATTGGTCAAGCTCAGTATCCTTGTTCTCTAACAAGCACCTGCACTATTACTTCAGTGTCCCCACACCGTGGACTCGAGTCTCATCCATCCATAAGGAAAGTAATGTGTGCACTGATCTCATCGGATCGATCACCGCCCTCGTGATGATCCATCGATCAGGAGCGTTTAGAAATTAATCACTAATGATACATGGCTCAAATTCTCAACTCTTGAAAATATGCATCATCATCTTATTAATTTCTTGGACGATTCATAGACACAATAACAATTTGAATGAAAAAGATGCCTTTCATTTATTCAATAATAATAAAGTCAAGTACAAATTATGTCCTAGAATTAATAATGTGTCAGCTAAAATTGGCTTCTAGGGCATACATCTAACAATGGGTTCACCTAATCCTCTTTGGAAGAGGATTAGACCCACCTTGTAATTGACCCCACCCCACATAATTTGATTAAGTGGGGCATGAGATTATCGGGGATAAGAGGGAGGGGCGTACGCCCCTTCCTAGGCTTTATGTGAGCAAAGAAAGGAGGGGCTACGCCCCTCCTCTCTTAGAGATAAACTTGAGCTCCTAAATTTTAGGAGCTCAAGTCTAGGGATTAATTTAAAGTGCTGAGAATTGTGGCCCAAAGCCAATTTTTTAATTGTAAGAAATTGGTGTATGTATATGTTTTATTAAAATGAATAAAAATTTATTCTGGCATTTTTCTATTCATCACAAGTGTTACATCTTCAAATTGAACTCCTGTGTATTGTGATAAAGTCCTTAGGACTAATTTAGTGGATAAATGAGGTTTTATCATTTAGTCCTTAAATCAGTTCGCAACTAAATGATGAGCTGTCAATTGGACAATAGCTACGTCAAATATAGGTCGTTGTATGCCATTTAGTTGGTTGTCCTCTTAAACAAAGGAGTGTGGAGACACTGTATGGCATACAGGTGAGATGTAGGAATACATCGTCACTGAACAGTGACTCACCTGCGTAGCACTCCACTGTCGGAAGTTAGCTAGCAAAGCGTATGGGCATAAGTACCTCTTAGACCTGAGACTGTCACGGTGACTTGCAAGCTATTGGAAATTGTATCCTAAATGTCAATCATCAGCATGTTGATGATTGAATTTTGTAAATGAATTGACAAATCAATAAAGTATTTTTTGGCATTATTCATTATTTTACATCTTCAAATGAACTCTTATATAATGAAGTCTTTAGGATATATTAATGATAAAGGAGGATTTATCTTCGAGTCCTTAAACTAGTTCGCGACCAAATGATATGTTGTTACAAGGACAACAGCATTATCGAGATTAGGTCATTGTGTGATATATACGTTGGTTGTCCTCTTAACCAAGGAGTATGGAGACACTGGTATGCCATACAGGTGAAGTGTAAGAGTACGTTTCACTGAACGTGATCAATTCCGGAACGCTCTACTGTCAAGAGATATTTCGAGTGGATATGGGTATAAGTTTGGCTCTCTGACCTGAGACCGCAACCTGTGACTAGCAAGCAACTCATTATACTTTGGTACCGGACTACCTGAATTTCTAATTCAGTGACGGAAGGTCACTGGGTGCAGTCAAGTACTTGCGTATTCAGTTGTGAGTCGAGATGGAATTGACCCCTCCTGGAAATAGGAGATAATGTCTTGTGATTAATTTAGCAAAACCTTGATCAGGATAATCCTAGTGAGGAGTCACGGAATATCTAAAGTTAATCACATAATGGATGTACTAATTATAGGGTTGACAGTGAACTCTAAGTCATCCTGGCATTAGGAGTCAAAGGGATTGAATTATACAGTAACCATAGTTTAGGGTTTTAGAATATTTGCTTCGCATATATTCAGCCTATCTGAACGTTGGGTACCATTGCTAGATGGTCACATCGATTAGTGTAGAAAGTCGTTCCTATACTACCAGCTTAGGTTTGAATCTATGAGATCACACGCATAGAAGTTTCCTAATTGATCAAGAAGGCTGATGAATGATTAAGAATCATTCAGAGGTAATTTGGTCAATTCGATTGACAAATTATCTTATAAAATAATTAAAGTAATTATCAAAGGTTTAATTAGTAATTCAATTGCTAATGAACTCAATTGGATTGAGTAATTGGACTAAGGATGAGCCAAATTGAATTAGATTCAATTATGGGCTCAATCAGGATTTTTG
Organism: Phoenix dactylifera; assembly: GCF_051530095.1. Taxonomy (NCBI): domain Eukaryota; kingdom Viridiplantae; phylum Streptophyta; class Magnoliopsida; order Arecales; family Arecaceae; genus Phoenix; species Phoenix dactylifera. Next base: position 29,138,328 of record NC_143193.1, on the reverse strand, counting down.
ACCTAATTGGATTAGGTCTGAAAAAAGAGGGCTTAGGTTGACCAAATTAAATTAGATTAAATTTGTGCTTAATTAGGGATTGACCTAATTGGATTAGGTTCAACCCAAGGTAATTGGACCATTCTAATTGTTAGGATTTAATTAAACTAAATGGGTTTGATCTGAAACCGTTCGGATCTCGAAGTTCACATGTCACATATCCATGCATGGTGCCATAAATTAATTTTTAATGTGATTAAAAATTAATTTAATTTATTTAATGGTGCCATGGGACACTTGGCAACATAAGGGGTCTCTTTTATCATCAGATGGGGTGACATGGAGAGATAAATTTATGAAAAGAATTGGATAAGATTAAATTCTCTCTCTTCATGGCATATGTCATCCTTATCTTTATCTCACTTCTAATTAAGCTTGAATTTCAAATTTAATCACCATAAAATCACCACGTGACCCTCTAATCTGATTTGGGGCATAGGAATTTCGAAATTGAAAGAGGGAAGTGATGAATGGTTTAGAGTAACTTAACTCCCCAAAATCCTGGTGGTTGGCGTGTGAAGAGGAGTGGAGTTAGAGTATAAGAGGGGGTTATCAGATGGTGGTCGAATTCAAGGAAAAAAAACAGAAAAAAAAAAGAAAGGAAGAAGAAACTAGTTCATCTTCCAACTCGCCATTTGATCTTCCACTAAGTCCTTCACTCCATTAGTGTTAGGGGTCCCTGATAAGAGCTTTTAGATCAGATCTAAGTCCTTTTCAATCCCTCTAAACCTTTCCTCCATGTTCTTCCAAGAAGGTGGATCAAAAGTTGATAGCGTTGGGAAGATCAAATTTCAGCCTTAAGAAATTTTGCGCAAGCTAGCACTTCCGCAGGATTAGATCTCTCCAAGAACTTTGCGTGTACTTCTCGTAGAGGCCATTCGTGTGCGTGGCTGCGAAGTCAAGGATCAGATCCATAAGTTTCTTCCATCATAAAAGGTATTAATTCTATATTAATCTTTTATTTTGGAGTCAGGGTCTAGGTCCGATTCTCCGAGGTTTTACCCTCCTTTGGGGCTCTTCACGGAGTTATCTCCAGAATCCATTCGATGGATATACGGAGATTAATCAGAATAGAGTGTTTACCTTTCAGATCTGATAGTTAATCATGCATAAAGTTTTAGCATAATTGTTTAAACGATTTCGGTATAATCTGATGCAAAAATAAAATTGTTCTCCCAAGTGCAGGAGAATCGTACAAGTAGTAAAATCTCGGGAGTCCGAGGTCGAATCCTCAGGGAACGATCTATAGATTATTAGCGTAATTTTTTTAGATGTAATTTTCAGTTGAATAAATATGTGGATTAAGATGATATTTTGAAGTTTAGAGAAACTAATTAATAGATTAAGTTCGATAATAAAGAGATGGTTAGGGATCCGGAATCCCCCTTGACAATAATACATTCAAGATATAAACTCTACGGTTTCTGATTTAAAAGTTTAAATGTAGGATAGATCTAATCATGGAATATATTGTTTGAACACACGAACTCAATTTCTAAGCATTCGTCGTGCCGGTTATGTCTACGACAAATCAAATAATAAAGTAATCCATGCATCAATAGATATAAACCATTAAAGAACTATCTACAACATAGGCAAGCAAGAAACCAAAACATATCAAAAGATCTGAATTGAATAGAACAATAGTTTAGAGTTTACTCCAAGAAAGTAACAAGTCAAGGGTTCTCCCATCACCCTAGACCAAAGGGATTAGCCGGCCATCACATAAAAGAAATCTCCCCTCTTCATCTTTCTTCTTTTTTTTTTTTCTTTTTATTCTCGGAAACAGGGCATCCCCTGTTTCCCTTCTCTCTGTTTTTTTTTCGTTCAATGGGAAGAATGAGCCCCCTCCCCCACCGAGAGAGACCTTATATATCCCCCTTGATGGATCTCTCATGCCAGCTGCAGGATACCTGGATGCGGAAGAGGAAGCTCGGACGTGGACGGCTGGATGAGGGGTCGACGCTCGGATGAGAGCTGATCGCGGAAATCCCGGGATGCTGATCATCTTCGGACGCGGAGGGACGGCTGGAATGCGGAGATGCTCGCGCGGAAGCTTGGTCGCCGATGCTGAAATCACGGGATGCCGACCTACACGCGGACGGATGAGGGAGCTGGGATCACGAACGCCTGCGGGATCTGGGAAGGGCTGAAGCGTGGAGATGCTGGCGAACGGAAGAGCTGGGGGCTGAACGCGGGAGATTCGCAAACGGACGCGATGGAGAGATTCGCGGATGACTGCTGAATCATATGCAGAGAAGATTGCACGCGGGAGAAGCGGAAGGAAGCTGAGATCTTTGCTGGAATCTTGGATGCGGACGGCTGGTCGCAGGAGGATCGGACTGCTGGCGCTTGGATGGACGGGATGTGGACGTGGAAGCTTCACGGGTGGATCACGATCACGGAGCTGGGAGGCAGACGTGCGGACGGGAGGTTGCTTGGGAGATATGATCGCACGAACACGGGATGGGAGCTGGAGCTCGGGAGAAACTGGAGGAAGCTTGGACTGATCTCGGATGCTGGATGGGGGATTCGCGGATGAGGCAAACTGGGATGAAGTCGGGACTTGGATGGTGTGCTGGAGCTTGAAGCTTGGATGTGGCTGCACCTAGTCGGCTAATGCTCCTTCTAGTGTGCAACTGGGACCGACCCCATGTGGTTGACTAATCACCTACTATAATGCATCTTTTTGAACCCAATGTGCATTTTAACTTTGATTTCCGATCACCTGCACCCAACAAAAATAAAATATTAATGCAACACTGTTATCATTATTTGTTAGCAATAATGCTAATTTAAGTAATGTGTAGATCGCACTTTTGTGCTCTCATCACACCCCCCAACTAGCTTATTGCTAGTCTCTAGCAATTAACAAGCAACTGATAAAATGAGAGTACAAAAAGTGTTGGTTGGTCCTTTGATGTTTTATTAGAACTAATTGCATAAAATTAAGATAAGTACTCACTTTCGTAGGAATCACGATTGCACTTAGCACGTGCAACAAGCCGTTAAACCCCTAGGTTACCCTAGTGGACGAGTGTTGTCTCGTGAGGGTTTTCAGGGATGCTACCCACAAACATCATGAATGATATGACATGAGATTCTAATAAAAATAAACCCTAAGCTAATACACATGTAATTAATTGACAAATATTTTCAAGTATGGCAACCGTCAAAGCAAGGAATATAAAAGTGTAGTGTGCATCAAATCATATGACTTTCTCAGAGTACTAATACCTCCACCACAACAGAGCACCGCCTGAGTTTTAGGTGCACTACTCAAGTCCACAAATATTTTCTACATTTTATTAGAACCTGATCCATCAAATTTTCAGAATATCACATATTGTCTAAATTTGTCAAGAATGGTTCGCATATAAAGAAAGAGCTATCAATCCCAACTAAATAACCCGGGTACATAGAGGTCCAAAACAATGGAGTCAAACCAGTCATTACCACCTGTCACTAGGTTCAGCCTAACCAACTCATTCATGCTTATTTTTATTTCATTTTTTTTTTCAATACACATGACAACTATAGCTATCCAACCCCATTAGGCTCTAGTAAGGTCCATGTAGCGAGCTTTCAGTCAATGACCCCCGATCCAGTTGGCTCAAGACATTAGGTGAAACACCCCTCGGACTTAATTACTCGAACCAGACTACGCCACGAGGCCAGACTTGTCATCATAAGTTTTTTTTTTTTTTTAAATATTAATTTTTTATTGTGCAAGAAAAGAGATGGTAGACTGAACCATATAGATATTTTTATTATATATGTGACTGCATTGTGACTATAGGTCAACCAAGGTCGGATCATAAGGCACCTAAGTAATCTAGTCGGGATATTCAACCTCTATTTTTATATGAAAACCAAATCATGAACCTTATGGTACGAACAAGGACACTCATACTTCTTTTATGGATAAGGCTAACAAAAATGCAGTTAACAAATATGAACTCCTGAGGCCTTCCTATTATCATTAAGTGCACGTGTGGGGATCTAATAATAGGTCTCTGATCAATCATAGTATGCATGTGTTCCTTGCCTTAATAGTTGCACAAACTCAATATGAAAATACATGTGCATTTGCTCAGAAAAGAAAGTAATAAATCAAATGCAAAAACAAGTTTTTTTTTTTTTTTTGATCAAAATATTTTCCTCCCCCCAACTTAAACATTGCATTGTCCTCAATGTAAAAAAATGCAAGAAAACTATATATGAGAGACAATAGAGAAAATAATAGAGAGAAGAAGAATACCTTGAGCTGTTGATTTTCAGAAAAGAAGACCTACAAAATAAGAAAAAAAAAATAAAAGAAAAAAAAATAATTCCAACTAATATACACATACCTTGGCCATCATGCTCAGTCATAAGAAGGCTCCTCCAAGGAAAAGGAGTCCTCTTTATCTGCAAAATTCTCAAGAAAAGATTTTAATCTATGTCCAATGTTAGTAGGCTTAGGCAAAGGTTTATTCACTCTATCCCCTGTATCCCATAATTGTGCAGTCTCTGCGAGAGAGTCTAAATAGTCCCATGCCTCATCGGGTTGCTTTTCCAAAAATAGGCCATTGCACATAGTCTCTATAAATTGTTTCAACTGTGGAGACAACCCTTCGTAAAAGAAACTAATGGTTCTCCATGTTTCAAACCCATGATGAGGACAAGAGAGAAGCAAATCTTTAAATCTCTCCCAGCATTCATAAAATGTTTCATGGTCTTTTTGTTGGAAATTACTAATGTGCCTTTTCAAAAAGTTAGTCCTTTGTGCGGGAAAGAATTTTTTCAAGAATTCTCTTTGCATATCCTGCCATGTTCCTAACGATCTAGGTCTCAAGGAGTTAAGCCATGTTTTGGCTTTATCCTTTAAGGAAAAAGGAAACAAGGTCAATTTAAGGACATCTTCCGATACATTTGGCACTCTAAATGTGATGCTAATTTCCTCAAAATCCTTAAGGTGAAGATAAGGGTTCTCAGATTCTATTCCATGATACTTGGGCAGCAATTGAATTACTCCTGGTTTGATTTCAAAGTGTCCTACATTTTCAGGAATAATCATGCATGAAGGTTGACTAGTCCTAGTGGGATGTAAGTATTGTCGAAGTGTCATAACTGGGGGTCTACCTTCATCACCATGGTGACTTCCTACATCATCAGGAAAATTTGCCATCTCACAAGGTGTGAGATACTGCGAAGGAATTTCAAGGATGTGTCCTAAGGAATTGTCAAAAGGTTGTCGACTCAGACGTCCAGTGTTGTCCCTATTCCAACCTAGCATACAAAATTTCAAAGTTTATTTATTTGTTTGTTTTTTTTGTTTTTTTATTTATTTTTATTTTTTTTTTAATGATTACCCTTGATCTTTTCTTAAAGTTCTTATCAATTTTCAAGTAGCAACAAGGGTTAATGAGATATGATGATAATAAAATTCTGATTCTAAACAAAAAAATTAAACACAGAAAATTCAAAGCAGACAGCAGCAAAGTTTATATTAATTTAATGGTCATAAAAGTATCAGAATATCAATCAGACCGTTCAGATGAAAGAAACATGTGTCCTACAGCAGCCGACGAAATTTGAGTGCAATCAGACGGTGGATTACTCAGATATCAGAGTTTGATGCAGACTGTGCAGGAAATAAAAACAGCAGAATTTTTTTTTTTTTTTTTGAAAGAAAAAGACTAAATAATAAGATACTGATTAAATCTAAAATTATACTAATAAATCAGCCGTTCCCCGGCAACGGCGCCAAAAACTTGATGCAAAAATAAAATTGTTCTCCCAAGTGCAGGAGAATCGTACAAGTAGTAAAATCTCGGGAGTCCGAGGTCGAATCCTCAGGGAACGATCTATAGATTATTAGCGTAATTTTTTTAGATGTAATTTTCAGTTGAATAAATATGTGGATTAAGATGATATTTTGAAGTTTAGAGAAACTAATTAATAGATTAAGTTCGATAATAAAGAGATGGTTAGGGATCCGGAATCCCCCTTGACAATAATACATTCAAGATATAAACTCTACGGTTTCTGATTTAAAAGTTCAAATGTAGGATAGATCTAATCATGGAATATATTGTTTGAACACACGAACTCAATTTCTAAGCATTCGTCGTGCCGGTTATGTCTACGACAAATCAAATAATAAAGTAATCCATGCATCAATAGATATAAACCATTAAAGAACTATCTACAACATAGGCAAGCAAGAAACCAAAACATATCAAAAGATCTGAATTGAATAGAACAATAGTTTAGAGTTTACTCCAAGAAAGTAACAAGTCAAGGGTTCTCCCATCACCCTAGACCAAAGGGATTAGCCGGCCATCACATAAAAGAAATCTCCCCTCTTCATCTTTCTTCTTTTTTTTTTTCTTTTTATTCTCGGAAACAGGGCATCCCCTGTTTCCCTTCTCTCTGTTTTTTTTTCGTTCAATGGGAAGAATGAGCCCCCTCCCCCACCGAGAGAGACCTTATATATCCCCCTTGATGGATCTCTCATGCCAGCTGCAGGATACCTGGATGCGGAAGAGGAAGCTCGGACGTGGACGGCTGGATGAGGGGTCGACGCTCGGATGAGAGCTGATCGCGGAAATCCCGGGATGCTGATCATCTTCGGACGCGGAGGGACGGCTGGAATGCGGAGATGCTCGCGCGGAAGCTTGGTCGCCGATGCTGAAATCACGGGATGCCGACCTACACGCGGACGGATGAGGGAGCTGGGATCACGAACGCCTGCGGGATCTGGGAAGGGCTGAAGCGTGGAGATGCTGGCGAATGGAAGAGCTGGGGGCTGAACGCGGGAGATTCGCAAACGGACGCGATGGAGAGATTCGCGGATGACTGCTGAATCATATGCAGAGAAGATTGCACGCGGGAGAAGCGGAAGGAAGCTGAGATCTTTGCTGGAATCTTGGATGCGGACGGCTGGTCGCAGGAGGATCGGACTGCTGGCGCTTGGATGGACGGGATGTGGACGTGGAAGCTTCACGGGTGGATCACGATCACGGAGCTGGGAGGCAGACGTGTGGACGGGAGGTTGCTTGGGAGATATGATCGCACGAACACGGGATGGGAGCTGGAGCTTGGGAGAAACTGGAGGAAGCTTGGACTGATCTCGGATGCTGGATGGGGGATTCGCGGATGAGGCAAACTGGGATGAAGTCGGGACTTGGATGGTGTGCTGGAGCTTGAAGCTTGGATGTGGCTGCACCTAGTCGGCTAATGCTCCTTCTAGTGTGCAACTGGGACCGACCCCATGTGGTTGACTAATCACCTACTATAATGCATCTTTTTGAACCCAATGTGCATTTTAACTTTGATTTCCGATCACCTGCACCCAACAAAAATAAAATATTAATGCAACACTGTTATCATTATTTGTTAGCAATAATGCTAATTTAAGTAATGTGTAGATCGCACTTTTGTGCTCTCATCATAATCCTATGTATTCTTACAATGCTAATTTCTAGATTTGATCTTATAAACATGCACGAATTAAATTATTTCATTCGATTTTTCCGCTGTATTTTTGAAACTTAAAAAGAACTACGTATAGCTTGATCCACCTTATGAAGGGGTACGTAGGCAATCCGATCAGGTTCAGCCATGATTTTTAAAATAAAATTAAAAAAAAAATTCAGCATGCTTAACATCGAAGAACCTAGGACAACTCCTATCGCATAGTCGCTAGCGTCGCACATGATCTCAAAAGGTAATGACCAATCGGGTGGTTGCACGATGGGTGCAGTGCTAAGCATAGACTTCAACTTTTCGAATGCCTCTTGACAGGTTTCAGTGCAATTGAACCGTGTATCAAGGGATAGGAGGTTACATAATGGTCGAGCTATGACACTAAAGTCCTTGATGAACCTCCTATAAAATCCGGCATGACCCGAAAATGATCTAACATCTCTAACCATCTTGGGTGCAGGTAGCTTGGCGATTAGGTCAATCTTAGCTCTATCAACTTCCATGCCCTTCGATGAAACATTATGTCCTAGGATAATTCCCTTTGGCACCATGAAGTGGCATTTCTCCCAATTCAGTATCAAATTCCTTTCCATACATCGAGCTAAGACTGCTTGTAAATGTGACAGGCAATCATCAAATGAGTTGCCAAAAACAGAGAAATCATCCATAAACACTTCTAAAAATTTCTCGTTCATATCTTCAAAAATGCTGAGCATGCATCTTTGGAATGTCGCAGGTGCATTACACAACCCGAATGACATCCGACGGAAAGCGAATGTGCCAAAAGGACAAGTGAAGGTAGTCTTCTCTTGAACTTCTAGTGAAATCTCATTTTGGTAGTATCCAGAATAGCCATCGAGAAAACAATAAAAATCGTGTCCTGCAACTCTTTCCAAAACTTGGTCTAGGAAGGGTAGAAAAAAGTGATCCTTCCTTGTAACCAAATTCAGCTTTCGGTAGTCGACACACATGCGCCAACTCGTCGGGACACGAGTTGGAACTAGTTCACCTTGTTCATTTTCTACTACCGTCAAATCCGACTTCTTAGGAACGATTTGAGTAGAACTTACCCACTTGCTGTTGGAAATTGGATAAATAATACCCATGTCAAGCAACTTGAGGACTTCTGCTTTAACCACATCTCTCATCGTACGATTCAACCTGCGTTGTATTTGCCTTGTGGTTTTGGCATTGTCCTTCAAATATATCCGGTGCGTGCAAATTGAAGGGCTAATCCCCTTTAAGTCGGCAATAGACTACCCTAAAGCTCCTTTATGATTCTTTAGAACACCAAGTAATTTTCTTTCTTGGTCATGATTAAAATCAGACGGGATGATTTAGGGTAAGTGTACTCGGGTCCAAGAAAGGCATACTTGAGTTCCTTCGGTAAAGGTTTTAACTCGAACTTAGGTATTTGCTCATGGGATGGTACTATCTTTGCTTCTCGAGATGGCAACTGTTCAAATTCTTCTACTTTTGGTCTCCACCCATTGATCATCATGGCATTCGAAAAATCCACACTAGGTTTGACCAATAAATCATCTTCATCGGTGCCATTAGAACACCAATCAATTAAGCCATCGCCGGATGGATCGTTAAATGTTTCTTTTAACAGATATTCTTCCACAATGGTTTCAATCCATTCAACCTCTTTACTTTCTTTATGATCACTGGGTTGTTTGCCTATACTAAAGATGTTCAGTTCCAAGGTCATATTGCCAAAAGAAAGCTTCATGACACCATTCCAACAATTGATCAATGCATTAGAAGTTGCAAGAAATGGACGTCCTAAGATGACCGGAATCTGAGATGGTGAATTGGAAGCCGGATGTGTGTCCAGTACGATAAAGTCGACAGGAAAATAGAACTTGTCTACTTGGACCAACACATCTTCGATAATCCCTCTAGGGACCTTCACTGACCTGTCAGCTAATTGTAAGGTGATAGTTGTTGGTTTCAACTCACCCAAACCGAGTTGCTCATATACCGTATAGGGCAACAAGTTCACACTCGCTTCTAAATCTAGCAATGCTCATTCAATCCTAAAATTGCCAATGATGCACGAGATAGTTGGGCAACCTGGATCCTTATATTTAAGGAGAATGTTATGCAGTAAAATCACACTCACATTTTCAGCCAGAAATGCCTTCTTCTTGATATTTAACCGATGCTTGATAGTGCACAAATCCTTAAAAAATTTTGCATATGAAGGTACTTGTTTGATTGCATCAAGAAGAGGTACATTGATTTTTACTTGCTTAAAAAGCTCAAGAATTTCAGAGTTTGGTTCAAGCTTTTGCAAGGGCTTTAATCTTTGTGGAAATGTGTTAGATGTATGCCCTAGAAGCCAATCTTGCTGACACATTATTAATTCTGGAACATAATTTTGTACTTGACTTTGCTATTATTGAATAAATAAAAGGCATTTTTTTCATTCATACTGTTTATGTGTCTGTGAATCGTCCAAGGAATTAATAAGATGATGATGCATATTCTCAAGAGTTGAAAATTTGAGCCATGTATCATTGGTGATTAATTTCTAAATGCTCCTGATCGATGGATCATCACGAGGACGGTGATCGATCCGATGAGACCAGTGCACATATTACTTTCCTTATGGATGGACGAGACTCGAGTCCACGGGGTGGGTATACTGAAGTAATAGTGCAGGTGCTTGTTAGAGAACAAGAGTATTGAGCGTGACCAATACAAGAAGTCACTTGGATGTCTATCCACTCGTCAGTGATTTGCTTGATGTTGCAGTAGTGTGACTGGTCCTTTGACCTGCGGTGTTTCGACTACTCACAGTAAGTTTATTGTAGTTTGACTGCACGTATACATGGTCTCTAGAAATATGGGTCCATGCAGTGTAGATTGGCTGCACTAGGTTCACTATAGGAGTAGGGTATGCACCTTTATGAAATCTATCGACCTTGATAGATAAGGAGAGATCCTATGTGATTTGTAAGACTGAGTTCGTAAGACCTCGGCCGGGGCAGTAAAAATAGTGGAGAAAGAGTTTTCCACTCTCGAACTTAAGTCGAATAAATCTAGACATATGACAGGCGATGAGGTTTGACGAGTTGTTCATGACCTCCGCCCTATAGAGATCCACGATAGAAAGACTGTATCATACGATAACTGCACCAAGAGGTTCATTATTCCATTCTGCTGGGTAGCCACTATATGCTGCTAGGTGTCACTGGTGGATGGTGGGACACACAGGAAATATCTTGATGATCGATAAATCCTGATAAGTTGAGTTGGAACTGTTCCAAACTATTGAAAGGAGTTTTCAATGATATTGTGATAGAGATTGCAATATATCTCACTACCAGTCAGAATAAAACCTATGGGATCACACACACTAGAGGTATTGACCGATCCGATGGTTGAATTGTAATTAAGAATCACGAGTAATCAATTCGATTGATAATCAGTTGAAGAAGGAACAATGAAAATTAATTAATTGGACTTAAACACGAATCTTACTTGGAGTAGGATTCCTAGAGTCCTAATTGGATTAGGACTGAGAGTCCTACTTAGAGTAGGATTCCTACAATCCTAATTAAATTAGGATTTTGAATTCAATTTGGATTCCTACTTAGAATAGAATTCCTAGAAGTCCTAATTAGATTAGGGCTTCAGATTCAAATAAGAGTCCTAATTAGATTAGGACTAAAATAGAATAAGTCCTAATTGGATTAGAATTTCTTAAGTCCTAATTAATTGTTAATCTAATGAGTTAACATAACTCCTAATTGGATTAGGATTGAAGAGTTCAATTGAGTCATGGTTCATTTGAGTTCTAATTGGATTAGGACTAGCATGGATTAAATCCAAAATTGGTTCACCCTTGGACTAAGCCTAATTAGATTAGGACTTAGCCACATTAGGGCCTCCTAATCCTCCTTAGAGGAGGACCAGGAGCTCCTACAAAGTAGGAGCTCCTTGATGAATTTCCAAGAGGGGCGCCGACCCCTCTTGTTTGCCGCACCAAGGAAGAATGAGGAGGTGTGGGCGGCATCTAGGGCATTCAATCCCTCTCCCTTTCGAAGCCGTGGCCCCCTTCCTCCTCTTGGTTTCAGCCGCAAGCAAGGGAAGAAAGAAAGAAGTGTTGGCGGCCTCCTCCTCCTCCCTTCCTTCTTCCAACGCAAGGGAAAGAAAAGGCTGCATCTAGCCTTTGGATCTTCTCCCTTGATCCCTTCTTCCTCTTCCTCCTCCCTCTAGCATTCAAGAGTTGATTGAAAGGGAGGTGATCAGCCATCAAAACAAATCTCTGCAAGGGAGCTAGCACCCCGGAGAGATTGGAGCTTTTGGATTGGTCCTCTGCTTCGTGTCGATACCCGTAGAGGCCGGACACATGTGCGGCTTCAAGCGAACCTTCATGCTAAATCACGAACTTCAGTTTGCGGTGATCATCTACCCGCACAAGGTGAAGATCTGATCTTCCTAATGTTTTAAAAGGTTTTTAATCCTAATCTATCTACGAATGATTTTTGAATAACGTTCATGGGATGAACGTCGATCCCGCGCATGCCACTTCTGCTGCATCTAAAATTTTTTTAATTTTCTGCAGCATGGGCGGGTTTCCAATAGTGGTATTAGAGCCTGGGCTTCGTAGATTAAGGTTAGGATTAATTATTAAAGGGCATATTAGATATAAAATTTAAAGAATTATGCTTGCTGATTTTTATGCATGCAGAATTTCAGATTGCAGATTTTTCTGCATGCTGAAATTTTTGAATGTTTGGTTAATGATTCTATTGCATTGATAATGTGATTACAAATATTTAGAATCATGTCTTGCATGATCAGCAACTCATATGATGATGTAATCAATTAGATTTCAGATCTGTAAATTATAATTTATGCATGTGATGCGAATGGTGATGATCATGGATGACCCTTTGTGAATGTGCTGAAATGTTCTGCGATGTTCTGTAATGTTATGTGATGACATGTAAATCAGTTTTTCAGATGCCTCCGAGCATCTTAAATTCATGTAATAGAGACCTGCGTGTCTCATAAAAAGGGTTGTAATTATTCTTTTATTTTTTGAATTTTATCTGGGATGTAATCTGTGATGTATATTGCACGTCGATGGTTGATCGATGCATGCCTCCTACAACCAAGCCTTGCACGGATTGAGATCACAGGTTGATTGAAGATAGATCAAGGAGTTGATTACAATTGAACCTAAAGGATCAAGATCGAGTTAAGAGTTGAAGACGATCAAACCAATTGATGTGCATGTGCTTGTACTATGACCCATCCTGGATCTATGATCATCACCAGTTAAATTTACTTTCTTATATATATGCCTGGATGTTTAATGTTTATGCCTATGCATAGCGGGTAGATGGATGTGTGCATGAGATGCAAATAGTCAATCGAAAGAGACCTAAACTAAAACCTCCTCAATCAGTCGAGAGTGAACCAACATGAGCGAGTCATATTAGATTAATTGATCTAATTGGTGTCTAGAAAAGCATGAAAGGTGGTTACTTAATTAGGACCTTACTCTTTGAGTAAGGGGAGCCTCCCACCTGCTTATCTGGCCAATTGTTCGATTACCTCTTATGAAGAGCTCAAAATTGCAAACACTAAGACATAATTAATCAATATTAAGTCCATAGATTTTCCACCGTAGTAGAGCTGCTAAGGTCTTTCTGGTGTTGACTTATCTCGGCTGGACACAATGGGCAAGTTGCATCGGGGGGCTGGACCTCTCTATAGATATGAGATGTTGTAGGGGTAAAGGTGGGGTTGGGAACCAATAATTGTTAGGTGAGGATCCAATGACGACTTTATTTCTACGGTTATATGGTGGGTCTGACTTAACTAAGGAATGGGACCAATAACTGTTAGGTGAGGTCTTCATGACTTAGAGACCAAGTAGCACTGTAACATGCTTGAGAAGCATTGTACAAGAGTTGTACACTCATCAATTTATGTGTCACCAATAACTGTTAGGTGAGGTGGCATGTAAATCGATGGGACCGCAGTACCCACTAGAAATCCTAGTCGTATAGGATTTCCATTTTCCTACCGGGGGAGTGTGAGGAATTCGAGAAAATAGTGGGAGGTACATTTGTTCTAAAAGATCCTAGAACAAGTTAGGCTCAAGTACAAAAATCTAACTAGAATCTTTACTCTCTGCAGATCACAATGTTAGCCTCAAATTCTTTGACCCGTATTCTTGAGACCAACCGACTGACCGGTACCAATTACAAAGACTGGCTTAGAAATCTCAAAATTATTCTGAGTTGCGAGAAAATAGGCTATGTGCTCGACAATGATATCCCCACATTACCAGCACGTCCGACCACTGATCAGCGTGCGATGCATGAAAAGTGGACAGACGATGACACTAGGGTCAAGTGCTATATCATGGCATCCAGGTCCAATGAACTCCAATGCCAGCATGAGAATATGAAGACTGCTAGGGACATATTGGCACACCTGCAAGAGTTGTATGGTGAGCAGAGTTGCACAGCTCGTTTTGAGGTGTCCAAGAGGCTCTTCAAAGCAAAGATGCGCGAGGGGCAGTCTGTCCATGATCACGGTGTGACTATGATCAAGGACCTAGAGGAGCTTGGTATGAACATGCACAAGGAATTGCAAGTAGATCTGATTCTACAATCCCTTTCTGATTCATTTGGACAGTTTATAGTAAACTACCATATGAATAAGATTGAATGCACTAAGACTGAACTGTTAAACATGTTGGTAACTGCTGAGGAAGCCTTGAAAGGTTCAAGGGGCAATGTTCTTGATGCTGAGTTGACTTCTGGTTCCAAAAGAGAGTCTACTTGGAAGAAGAAGAAGCCAGCGAAGAAGCAGAAAAAAGACAAGAAGCCAAAGAAGGAAGTTCAAAAGAAAAAGGCTAATGACAAAGAAAAATGTTTCCACTGCAATGTTGATGGCCACTGGAAGAGGAACTGTCCTTCATACCTCGAGAGCCTGAAGAACAAGAAGGCAGACATACCTTCAGAAGGTATGTTAGACTTGCTCGTGATAGAAACTAACCTTACAGTTTTCTCTACTTCTAGTTGGGTTGTAGATTCTGATTCTAGTGCTCACTTGTGCACTACTATGCAGGATCTAAAAGAAAGTAGAAGGCTGGCGGAAGGTGCGGTAACCCTTCGGGTTGGCAACGAGGCAAAAGTTGCTGCTGTGGCTGTGGGCACCTATCCTCTGTGACTATCGTCTGGTTTTAGTTTATTACTTAGAGACTGTTATTATGGACCTGCTGCTAGCTGAAATTTAATTTTTGTTTCATGTCTAGCACAGGATGGTCATGTTTTTACATTTGACAAAGACTGTTGTTCTATTTATTTCAGAAATAAAATAGTCGCATGTAGTTTTATGATTGACAGTCTCTATCATTTGCATATGGATGTATCTGTAAACGTGTCTGAGCAAGAAGTGAGTGCCAAAGGATCCAAGAGATCCAGGAATAAGATAAACCAAAAGTATTTGTGGCACCTCAGGCTTGGCCATATTGGAGAGGACAGAATGAATAAAATGGATAAAGATGGGCTTCTCGGCTCATTGACTTTCGAGTCATATCCAGTTTGCGAGTCCTGTCTTCAAGAAAAAATGGCTAGATTGCCCTTTGTAGGACATGGGAAGAGGACCACTGATATACTTATCCTGGTACACACAGATGTATGTGGCTCATTTGATGTGCTAGCCAGAAGTCGTTATTCTACTTCATTACCTTTACCGATGATTATTCACGGTATGGGTATGTGTATCTAATAAGACACAAATCTGAATCTTTTGAAAAGTTCAAGGAGTTCAGAAATGGAAAATCCCTTAAGGCTCTTCGATCAGATCGAAGAGGAGAATACTTTAGTGGAAAATTCCGGGACTATCTCAAGAAGAATGGCATAGTCTCACAATGGACACCTCCGGGTACACCTCAACTCAACGGGGTGTCGGAGAGGAGAAATCAGACTCTAATGTGTATGGTCCGGTCCATGATGAGCTTTACTGATTTACCTATATTTCTTTGGGAAGATGCCTTACTTACCGCAGTATATCTACTGAATAGAGTTTCCTCTAAATCCGTTCCTACCACACCGTATGAGATATGGCATGGTAAGAAATCAAGTCTTGGTCATCTCAAGATTTGGAGATGTCCGGCCCACGTCAAGCGACTACAGACGGACAAGCTAGAGGCTAGGACCATAAGTGCTCGTTTTATAGAATATCCTAAAGAGTCATTAGGATATAATTTTTACGTCTCAGAGGATCACAATATGTTTGTGAGCCGATATGCCATCTTCTTGGAAAAATAGTTTATCCTTGATAGAGGCAGTGGGAGGAAAATTGAGCTTGAAGAGAAAGTCACTAAAAAGCAACGAGTCATGGATCCTATAGAACCCATTCATACAGAGCCAGTACACGTTGTCCCTACTGCACCTCGCAGATCTAGTAGGGTCTTCCATCCTCCTGATAGATACTTAGGTATGCTTGAAGAGGATACTAAGAAAATGTTCCTTATGGGAGATAGGAAACACATACAGGATCCCAAAACCTACGACGAGACGATATCAAACATCGATTCCAAAAAATGGTTGGAAGCTATGAAGTCAGAGCTAGACTCCATGCATTCCAACCAAGTCTGGACCTTAGTGGATCCACCAGAAGGTATTGTACCTATTGGATGCAAGTGGATCTACAAAAGGAAGATAGGTTCAGATGGAAAGGTAGAAACCTATAAAGCAAGGCTAGTGGCGAAAGGGTATAGTCAGCGTGAAGGCATAGACTATCAGAAGACCTTTTCACCTGGAGCCATGCTGAAATCCATCCGAACATTGCTTGCCATTGCAGCATTTCAAGATTATGAAGTTTGGCAGATGGATGTGAAAATTACTTTTCTGAATGGATATCTTGATGAAGATATCTATATGGAACAGCCTTTGGGTTTCACCTTCAGTGATGGAGATCACAAGGTCTGCAAACTGCAAAGTTCCATTTATGGACTAAAACAAGCATCTCGAAGTTGGAACACTCGTTTTGATTATGCAATCAAAACATTTGATTTCATCAAGAATGAAGAGGAACTATGTGTTTACAAGAAGGTTAGTGGGAGTGCTGTCGTGTGTCTCGTATTTTACGTGGACGACATCCTCTTAATTGGGAATGATATTCCCATGCTAACCTCGGTCAAGGTCTGGTTGTCAAAAGAGTTCTCCATGAAAGATCTTGGGGAAGCATCTTATATTTTGGGGATTAAGGTCTATAGAGATAGATCTAAAATGATACTTGGCCTATCACAGAAGTTGTACATAGAGGAAGTGCTGAAAAGGTTCAGCATGGAAAACTCAAAAAGGGGTTTCTTACCCCTTAGGCATGGAATTCATCTCTCCAGAAAGATGTGCCCCAACACATCTGAAGAGATTCAACGCATGAGCAAAAGCCCTTATGCATCGGCTATAGGGAGCCTCATGTATGCCATGCTATGTACACGACCTGATATAGCCCTTGTTGTGAGTGTCACTAGTAGATATCAGTCGAATCTAGGTGAAGAGCACTGGACAGCTGTGAAGAATATTCTTAAGTACTTAAGAAGAACTAAAGATTTATTCTTGTTCTTTGGAGGAGCATCAGAGTTAAAGGTAGAAGGGTATACAGATTCAGACTTTATGACTGATATCGATGATAGAAAGTCTATATCTAGATATGTGTTCTTGTGCAATGGTGGTACGGTGAATTAGAAAAGTTCTAAACAACCCATCATTGCTGATTCTACTATGGAAGTTGAATATATCGCCGCCTCTGAAGCTGCTAAGGATGGCTTCTGGTTTAAGAAATTCATTGCGAAATTGGATGTAATGTCATCAGATGCCATAACACTCTACTGCGATAATAATGGCGCCATAACTCTTGCTAAGGAGCCAAGGTCTCATCAGAAGTCCAAGCATATAGAGCGGCACTTTCACCTCATACGCGACTATGTTGAGAAGAAATATGTCGAGGTGCAGAGAGTAGAATCCACGGACAACGTGGCGGACCCGTTCACTAAGCAGCTAATTCAGCAAAAGACTAAAGCCCACCTTGAGAAGATGGGGCTTAGATGTATGACTGATTGCTTTAGTGTAAGTGGGAGATTGTTAGATGCATGCCCTAGAAGCCAATCTGGCTGACACATTATTAATTTTGGGACATAATTTTATACTTGACTTTATTATTATTGAATAAATAAAAGGCATCTTTTTCATTCATATTGTTTATGTGTCTGTGAATCGTCCAAGAAATTAATAAGATGATGATGCATATTCTCAAGAGTTGAGAATTTGAGCCATATATTATTGGTGATTAATTTCTAAATGCTCCAGATCGATGGATCATCACGAGGACGGTAATCGATCCGATGAGATCAGTGCACACATTACTTTTCTTGTGAATGGATGAGACTCAAGTCCACGGTGTGGAGATACTGAAGTAATAGTGCAGGTGCTTGTTAGAGAACAAGGGTACTGAGCGTGACCAATATAAGAAGTCACTTGGATGTCTATCCACTCGTCAGTGATTTACTTGATGTTGCAGTAGTGTGACTGGTCCTTTGACCTGCAGTGCTTCGGCTACTCACAGTAAGGTTATTATAGTTTGACTGCATGTATACATGGTCTCTAGAAATATGGATCCATGCAGTGTAGATTGGCCGCACTAGGTTCACTGTAGGAGTAGGGTATTTACCTTTATGGAATCTATCGACCTTGATAGATAAGGAGAGATCCTATGTGATTTATAAGACTAAGTTCGTAAGACCTTGGTCGGGGCAGTAAAAACAGTGGAGAAAGAGTTTTCCACTCTCGAACTTAAGTCGAATAAATCTAGACATATGACAGGCGATGGGGTTGGACGAGTTGTCCATGACCTCCGCCCTGTAGGATCCACGATATAAGGACTGTATCATACGATAACTGCACCTAGAGGTTCATTATTCCATTCTGCTGAGTAGCCACTACATGCTGCTAGGTGTCACTGGTGGATGGTGAGACTCACAGGGAATATCCTGATGATCGATAAACCCTGATGAGTTGAGTTGGAACTGTTCCAAACCATTGAAAGAAGTTTTCAATGATATTGTGATAGAGATTGCAATATATCTTACTACCAGTCAGAATAGAACCTATGGGGTCACACACACTAGAGGTATTAATCGATCCGATGGTTGAATTGCAATTAAGAATCATGAGTAATCAATTCGATTGATAATCAGTTGAAGAAGGAACAATGGGAATTAATTAATTGGACTTAAACACGAATCCTACTTGGTGTAGGATTTCTGGAGTCCTAATTGAATTAGGACTGGGAGTCCTACTTAGAGTAGGATTCCTACAATCCTAATTAAATTAGGATTTTGAATTCAATTTAGATTCCTACTTAGAATAGGATTCCTAGAAATCCTAAACAGATTAGGAAGTCGGATTCAAATAAGAGTCCTAATTGGATTAGGACTAAAATAGAATAAGTGCTAATTGGATTAGGATTTCTTAAGTCCTAATTAATTGTTAATCTAATGAATTAATATGACTCCTGATTGGATTAGGATTGAAGAGTTCAATTGAGTCATTGTTCATTTGAGTTCTAATTGGATTAGGACTAGCATGGATTAAATCCAAAATTGGTTCACCCTTGGACTAAGCCTAATTAGATTAGGACTTAGCCACATTCGGGCCTCCTAATCCTCCTTAGAGGAGGACTAGGGCTAACCAAGAGGGAGGGGCGTAAATCCCTCCCCTCATTCTTCCTTGGTGCGGCAAACAAGGGGGCCGGCGCCCCTCTTGGAAATTCATCAAGGAGCTCCTACTTTGTAGGAGCTCCGCATGATATTTAAGAGGAGGTGTGGGCGGCATCTAGGGCATTCAAGCCCTCTCCCTTTCCAAGTCGTGGCCCCCTTCCTCCTCTTGGTTTCAGCCGCAAGCAAGGGAAGAAAGAAAGAAGTGTTGGCGGCCTCCTCCTCCTCCCTTCCTTCTTCCAATGCAAGGGAAAGAAAAGGCTGCATCTAGCCTTTGGATCTTCTCCCTTGATCCCTTCTTCCTCTTCCTCCTCCCTCTGGCATTCAAGAGTTGATTGAAAGGGAGGTGATCAGCCATCAAAATAAATCTCTACAAGGGAGCTAGCACCCCGGAAAGTTTGGAGCATTTGGATTGGCCCTCTGCTTCGTGTGGATACCTATAGAGGCCGGACACGTGTGCGGCTTCAAGCGAACCTTAATCTTAAACCACGAACTTCAGTTTGCGGTGATCATCTGCCCGCACAAGGTGAAGATCTGATCTTCCTAATATTTTAAAAGGTTTTTAATCCTAATCTATCTATGAACGGTTTTTGCATAACGTTCATGGGATGAACGTCGATCCCGCGCATGCCACTTCCGCTGCATCTAAAATTTTTTAAATTTTCTGCGGCATGGGCGGGTTCTCAACAAAATGGTGCTGGAAAAGGACATTCAATTTTTTCAGCAGATGTTGGTGCTTTGGTTTCTTCGTTATCCTTTTCTTTTGTCTTGGTAGGGTCAGAATCAGGTATGACTTGAGTTTGTTTTGGGACTGGTCGGTCAATAACCTTTCCACTTCGCAAAGTTATTATACTCTTCGCTTGTTCTTTATGCGAAGTTGAAGATGATGCATTGCTACCGCCGTAGACTTGAGGCTTAGGTTGTAGTTGAGCTGGTAGCTTACCCTTCTCTTGAGAACTTAAAGTAGTGGTCAACATTGTCAGTTGATTTCTTATTTCATCATTGATTTTGGCTTGACCTTGCATGAAAGATTGCAAAGTTTCTTCGAGACTGGGTTTTTGAGGGGGGGTGTGGGCATAATGAGGTTGCAGAGGTGGAGGATTGGGTTATATACTTATTGAGGTTGGTCATTCCTCCACCTAAAATTTGGATGGTTCTTCCATCTAGGGTTGTAAGTAGCCAAAAAAGGATTATTAAAAGATTTTTGATATGTATTCATAACATTGGCCTGATCGTGCAAGACTTCCTTGAATGCGGGTATTGTGGGGCAATCAGTGGTGAGATGGCCAGGCATCTCACAAATCTTATAACACTCGCTGTTATGTTCTACGGTATTGACGGGTTCAATCCTTCTAAGTTCAATTTCCTCTACCTTCCTAGTAAGGGCTGCCATTTTAGCCTGAATATCATCCTGAGTACTAAGGTTGTAAAGGCCCCCATGTCCAATGCTAGTAGGCTTAGACAAAGGTTTATTCACTCTATCCCCTGTATCCTATAATTGTGCAGTCTCTATGAGAGAGTCTAAATAGTCCCATGCCTCATCGGGTTGCTTTTCCAAAAATAGACCATCGCACATAGTCTCTATAAATTATTTTAACTGTGGAGACAACCCTTCGTAAAAGAAACTAATGGTTCTCCATGTTTCAAACCCGTGATGAGGACAGGAGAGAAGCAACTCTTTAAATCTCTTCCAGCATTCATAAAATGTTTCATGGTCTTTTTGTTGGAAATTACTAATGTGCCTTTTCAAAAAGTTAGTCCTTTGTGCGGGAAAGAATTTTTTCAAAAATTCTCTTTGCATATCATGCCATGCTCCTAGCGATCTAGGTCTCAAGGAGTTCAGCTGTGTTTTGGCTTTATGCTTTAAGAAAAAAGAAAACAAGGTCAATTTAAGGACGTCTTCTGATACATTTGGCACTCTAAATGTGATGCTAATTTTCTCAAAATCCTTAAGGTGAAGATAAGGGTTCTCGGATTCCATCCCATGATACTTGGGCAGCAATTGAATTACTCCTGGTTTGATTTCAAAGTGTCCTACATTTTCAGAAATAATCATGCATGAAGATTGACTAGTCCTAGTAGGGTGTAAGTATTGTCGAAGTGTCATAACTGAGGATCTACCTTTATCACCATGGTGACTTCCTACATCATCATCATCCATCTCACCAGATCTGAGATTTTGCAAAAGAGTTTCAATAATATGATCTAAGGAATTGTCAAAAGTTTTTCGATTCAGATGCCCAGTGTTGTCCCTATTCCAACCTAGCATACAAAATTTAATTTTAATTTTTTTTTAATGATCACCCTTGATCTTTTCTTAAAGTTTTTATCAATTTTCAATTAGCAACAAGGGTTAATGAGGTATGATAACAATAAAATTCTGATTCTAAAAAAAAAATTTAAACACAGAAAATTCAAAATAGACAGCAGCAAGGTTTCATATTAATCTAATGGTCTTAAAAGTCTCAGAATGTTAATCAAACCGTTCAGATGAACGAGACACGCATCCTGCACTAGACGACCACATTTGAGTCCAATCAGATGGCAAATTACTATGATATCAGAGTTTGATGTAGACTGTGCAGGGAATAAAAACAGCAGTAAAGATTTTTTTTTTTTCAGTTTTAGTTTTACTATAAGGTTCAACCTAACTACTAAGGTACTAATTAAATCTAAAATTATACTAATAACTCAGCCGTTCCTCGGCAACGGTGCCAAAAACTTGATGCGTCGCAAAAATGCTCTCCTAAGTGCAGGAGAATTGCACAAGTAGTATAACTTGGAAGTCCGAGGTCGAGTCCTCAGGGAACGATCTATGGATTATTAGCATAATTTTTAGATGTAATTTTTAGTTGATTTTCTAAAATTAAAAGCAGAGAATAATATATCAATAAACAAAGTTCAATGAAATAAAGATGGTAGGGATCTGGAATCCTCCTTGATGATATTGCATCTAAGAAATAAACTCTATGGTTCTTGATTAAAGATTAATGGTAGGATAGATCTAATCATGGTATATGTTTCATGAACATATGAACTCAATTTCTAAGCATTCTTCGTGCTTACTACGTCTACGACGAATCAAATACTAAAGCAATCTATATATCAATAGTCATAATCCATTAAAGAACTATCTACGAAATAACTACGCATGGATCAAGAACATATCAGTAAATATAAATCATTCAAAGCAAAAATTTAGAGTTTACTTCAAAGAGCAATACATCAAAGGTTCCTCCATCACCCTTCCGAAGATATCAGCTACTCATTTCAAACATTAGCCCTCCTTTTCTCTTTTTTTTTTCTTTTTCTTTTTGGAAACAGGGCATCCCCTGTTTCTCTCCTCTCTTCCCTCCTCTATTTTTTTTCTTTGTAGAATGAGAGCTGTCCCAGCTAAGGAAGAAGATGATATAAATATCCTCCCATACTTCTTCATCCCTCCATTCCCTCTATTACGCGCATGGGATGAATATCTTCACACGGCTGGGATTCGGAAGATTACACGCGGACGGCTGAAGATGAATCGCGTGAGATGCGTGGGATCCTGATCTTCTTCAAATGGATGCACAGAGACGCTCGAGAGCTGATCGCGATCGCTTGCATACGGGAGGCTTGTTGGGATGTGCTGTGAAGCTCTAGGATGCAGACGGATGCTAAGGTGCTTGCAAACGGCTGGATGAAGCCGTGAATGTTGAAGAATCAGATGTTAGAAGTATGCCCTAGAAGCCAATTTGGCTGACGCATTATTTAGTTCTGGGACATAAATTTGTACTTGACCTAATAATAAATTTATTAGAATGGGCATTCTTTTCATTTATGTTTTTATGTGTCCATGAATCATCCGAGAAATTAATAAGATGATGATGCATATTCTCAAGAGTTAAGAATTTGAGGAATATGTCATTGGTAATTAATTTCTGAATTGCTCCTGATCGATGGATCATCACGAGGACGGTGATCGATCCACTGAGATTAGTGCACAGATCGCTTTCTTTGATGGATGAGTCTTGAGTCCACAGTGTGGGGACACTAGAGCAATTGTGCAAGTGCTTGCTAGAGAACAAGGGTACCGAGCGTGACCATAGCAAGTAGTTACTTGGATGTCTATCCACTCATCAGTGGCTTACTTGATGTTGCAGTAGTGTGATTGGTCCTTTGACCTGCAGTGCTTCGACTATTCATAGTAAAGTTGCTGTAGTTTGATGAGGACATAAACATGAGCTCTAGCCATTTGGGTTCTTGTGGTGCAGATTGGCTGCAGTAGGTTTACTGTAGGAGTAGGGCATGCACCTACATGGAATCTATCGACCTTGATAGACAAGGAGTAATCCTATATGATTTATTAGACAGAGTTCGTAAATCCTCGGCCGGGGTAGCATATGTAGTGGAGAAAAAGTTTTCTACTCTCAAACTCAAGTCCAATAAATCTTGACATATGACAGACGATGGGATTTGACGAGTTATCCACGACTTCAGTCCTGTAGGGATCCACGATAGAAGGACTGTATCATATGATAACTGAACCTAGAGGTTCATCATTCCATTCTGCTGGGTAGCCACTACATGCTGCTAGGTGTCACTGGTGGATGGTGAGACTCACAGGGACTATCTCGATGATCGATGATCCCTGGTGAGTTGAGTTGGAATTGTTCCAACCCATTAAAAGAAATTTTCAATGATATTGTGATAGAGATCGCAATATATCTCACTAGCAGACAGAATAGAACCTATGGGTTCACACACATTAGAGGTATTGACCGATTCGATGGTTGAATTGTGATTAGAAATCACAGATAATCAATTTGCTTGATAACTGGTTAACTCAATAAGAGTTAGTGAGATGAAGAAGGAATAATTGCAATCGGATTGTAATTTAATTTAATTAATTGGATTTAAATTAATTGGACTTGATCATATTAAATATGAATCCTACTTGGAGTAGGATTCCTAGAGTCCTAATTGGTTTGGAATCTCAAATTAAATTAGAGTCCTACTTGGAGTAGGATTTCTAGAGTCCTAATTAGATTAGGACTGAAATTTAATAAGTCCTAATTAGATTAGGATTTCCTAAGTTCTAATTAATTTTAATTTAATTAATTAAAAGACTTCTAATTGGATTAGGATTGAAGAGTTCAATAGAGTCATGGTTCAATTGAATCCTAATTAGATTAGAATTTGAAGGGAAAGGAAATGGGTTCACTTAATCCTATTTGGAATAGGATTAGACCTACCTTGTAATTGACCCCACCCCCCCCCCCACACCCCCCACTTAATTTGATTAAGTGGGGCGTGAGATAGGAAGGGAAAAGAGGGAGGGGCTTTGGCCGAAATCACAAAAAGGATAAGGATAAGGATAAGGATAAGGATAAGGATGGAGCTCCTAATTTTTAGGAGCTCCAATCCTAATCTTAAATAGGAAAAAGAAGGGGCTGTCGTGAGCCCTATTCTTTTCTTCCTTGAACCGTGAACAGCAACTCCCTTTCCTCTTGGGTTTCAGCCGCCAACACAAGAAAAAGAAAAAAGAAAAAAGAGAGGAGCCGTGAACCATCTGCTCTTGGCTTGGGTTTTGTGTCGCAAGCAATAAAGAAAAAAAAGGAAGCCGCGAACCATCTCCTCTTCCCTTGCGTTTTGAGCCACAAGCAACAAGGAAAACTAAAGGAGCCGTGAACAGCACCTTTATTCCTCCTCTTGGGTTTCAACTGCAAGGAAAAGAAATAAAAAAAAGGGAGGTGTGTTCCCTTCCTTCTTCTCTTCAAAGGCTCCAACGAAAGAAAAAAAAAAAGAAAAAAAAAAAAGGCTACGAGGCTTGGCCTTCTTCTCTATTCATCTATCCTTCTTCTTCCTCCTCCCAAAGGCAATCAAGTGTTGATTCAAAGGAAGGACATCAGCCATTAAAAGTTGTCTCTGCAAGAGAGCTAGCACCTCGGGAAGACAAAGAAGCTTTGATTGATCCTCTGCTTCGTGTGAATACCCGTAGAGGCCGGACACGTGTGCGGCTTCAAACAAACCTTTATCTTAAACCATGAACTTCAGTTTACGGTGATCATCGACCCGCACAAGGTGAAAATCTGATCTTCCTAATGTTTTTGAAAGTTTTTAATTCTAATCTATCTACAAACGATTTTTTGAAATACGTTCATGCGATGAACGTCGATCTCGCGCATGCCACTTCTGTTGCGATCAGATTTTTGAAATTTCTGCGGCATGGGCGGATTTCCAACAGTGGTATTAGAGCCAGGTTTCGTAGATTAAGATTAGGATTAAAAGATTAAGGCATAATAGATCTGAAAATTTAAAAATTATGCTTGCTGATTTTTTTTGCATGCAGAATTTTCGGCTTGCTGATTTTTCTGCATGCTGATTTTCTATGCTTGGATTAATGATTCTAATATTTTGATAATATGATTACAAATATTTAGAATCATATCTTACATGATCAGCAACTCATAAGATGACATAATCAATTAAATATTCAGATCTGTAAATTATATTTAATACATGTGATGCGTATGGTGATGATCATGGATGAACCCTTATACATGTGCTGAAATGTTCTGCAATATTCTATGATGTTATGTGATGGCATGTAATTCAGATTTTTAGATGCTTGCGTGCATCTTAAATTGATGTATTAGAGACCTGCGTGTCTTATGAAAAAGGGTTTAATTATTCTTTTATTTTTAAAAGTTTATCTGGGATGTAATCTGTGATGTGTTTGCACGTCAATAGTTGATCGATGCATGCCTCTACAAGCACGCCTTGCGTGGATCGAGATCAAGGGTTGATTGAAGATGGATCAAAGAGTTGATCGCAATTGGACCTAGGGTGCTCAAGATCGAATCAAGAGTTGAAGACGATCTAACCAATTCATGTGCATGTGCTTGTACTATGACCCATCCTGGATCCATGATCATCACTAGTTTAATTTTTGTGATTATGCCTTATTGTTTATGTTTATGTCTATGCATAGCGGGTAGATAATTATTTGCATGAGATGTAGATAATTAAATGAAAGAGACCTAAATTAAATCTCCTCGAAAATATTAAGTCTAGTGGTCTTCCACCGTAGTAGAGCTGCTAAGGTCTTTCCGGCGTTGATTTGTCTCGGCTAGATACAGTGGGCAAGTTCCATCGGGGGACTGGACCTCTCTATTAGGCATGAGATGTTGTAGGGGTAAAGATGGTGTTGGGCCCAATAACTGTTAGGTGAGGGCCCAATGATGGCTTTGCTTTTGCGGTTATACGGTGGGTCCGACTTAACTAAGGAATGGGGCCAATAACTGTTAGGTGAGGTCTTCATTACTTAGAGACCGGATAGCGCTACAACTTGCTTGAGAAGTATTGTACAAGAGTTGTACACTCATCGTTTATGTGTTACCAATAATTGTTAGGTGAGGTGGCATGTAAATTGGTGGGACCGTAGCACCCCACTTAAAACCTAGAGTCGTAGGTTTCGGTTTCTTTACCAGAGGAGTGTAAGAGATTCGAGAAAATAGTGAAAGATGTTTTTTTTAAAAGGCCCTAAAACAAATAGAGTTCAAGTACAAAATTCTAACTAGAATCTTTTCTCTCTGAGGATTATAAAGTCAGTTTCTAGACTCTTAACTCATATCCTATAGAACAACCGTTTGACCAAACCCAATTATAAAGACCGGCTCAGCAAATTTCAAAATAATTTTGAATTTTGAGAAATTAGGGTATGTGCTAGACCATGGAATCTCCGTGTTACCAATCCGTCCGATCACTGATCAGCATAAGATGCATGCTAAGTGGACGAACAATGACAATAAAGTTAGGTGTTGCACAATGGCATCCATGTCCAATGAATTACAATGCCAGCATGAGAACATAAAAACTGCCAGGGACATATTAAATCACCTGCAAGAGTTGTATGGTGATCAGAGTCGCGCAGCATGGTTTGAAGTGTCCAAGAAGCACTTCAAGGCCAAGATGCGTGATGGGCAGTCTGTCCATGATCATGGTTTAACCATGATAAAAGACTTAGAGGAGCTTGAGAAGCTCGGCATGACCATGCAAAAGGAGTTGCAAACGGATTTGATCCCGCAATCCCTTCCAGCCTCATATGAATATTTTATAGTAAACTACCATATGAACAAGATTGTATGCACTAAAATAGAATTGTTAAATAAATTGGTAACTACCTTAGGGACCTTGAAGAGTTCAAGGGGCATAGTTCTCGCTGTCGAGTTAGCTTCTACTTCCAAGAGAGAGTCTACCTGGAAGAAGAAGAAGCCTGCGAAGAAGCAGAAGACCGAGAAAAGGCCAAGCAAGAAAGTTCAAGAAAAGGCCGAATGCAAGGGAAAGCGTTTCCATTGCATCATGAAATGGCCATTGGAAGAGGGACTGTCCTACATGCATGGAAAGCATAAAGAGCAAGAAGGGTGACAAATCTTCACAAGGTATGTCAGATATGCTCAGGATACTTAGGGACTGTTACCTGTTGCTAGCAGAAATTTGATTTCTGTATCTTGTTTAGCACAGAAAGATTTTTATAAGACTACTGTTCCATTTATTTGAGAAATAAATTGGTTCAACATGGTTTTATGATTAACAGTCTCTATCACATACATATGGATGTATCTGTGAATGTATCTAAGCAAATAGTGAGTGCCATAGGATCCAAAAGATCTAGGGATGAAACAAACCAGAAGTATTTGTGGCACCTCAGACTTGGCCATATTGGAGAGGATAGGATGAACAAATTGGAGAAAGATGGGCTTCTAGGCTCATTGATTTTCGAGTCATATCCAATTTGTGAATCTTACCTTCAAGGAAAAATGGCCAGATTACCCTTTGTAGGACATAGGGAGAGGACCACTGAGATACTTATCCTGGTACACATTGATGTGTGTGGCCCATTCGATGTGCTAGCCAGGGGTCGTTATTCGTACTTCATTACCTTTACCGATGATTTTTTCACGATATGGGTATGTGTATCTTATGAGATACAAATCTGAAGCTTTTGAAAAGTTCAAAGAGTTCAGATATGAAGTAAAAAAATAAATAAGAAAACTCATTAAGATTCTTCGATCAGATCGAGGAGGTGAATACCTTGGTGGAGAGTTCCATGATTATCTCAAGGAGAATGGTATAGTTTCATAATGGACCCCTCCTGGTACACCTCAGCTCAACGGAGTGTCGAAGAGGAGGAATCAGACCCTATTGGATATGGTCAGGTCTATGATGAGCTTCACTGATCAACCCTTGTTTCTTTAGAGAGATGCTCTATTTTCAGCTATTTATGTATTGAATAGTGTTCCCTCTAAGTTTGTTCCTACCACACTATATGAGATATGACATAGTAAGAAGCCGAGTCTTGGTTATCTCAAGATTTGGAAATTTCTGGCCCAAGTCAAATGACAACAGGCGAACAAGTTAGAGGATATGACAATTAGTGCTCGTTTTATAGAATATCCTAAAGAGTCATTAGGATACAATTTTTACATCCCAAAGAATCACAAAGTGTTTGTGAGACGACATGCTATCATCATGAAAAATAGTTTATTCTTGATAGAGGTAGTGGAAGGAAAATTAAGCTCGAAGAGAAAGTATCTAAAGAGCAACGAGCCATTGTGCCTATAGAACCTATTTATATTAAGCTAGTACACGTAGTACCTCCTCCACCTCGTAAATCTAGTAAGATCTTCCGTCCGCCTAAAAGATACTTAGGTATGTTTACAGAGGATGTTGAGGGAGTGTTCCTCATGGGAGATAGGGATCAAGGTAAGGATCCCAATACCTACAACGAGGCGATGTTAGACATCGATTCCGAGAGATGGCTGAAAGCTATGAAGTCAGAGATGGACTCCATGCATTCCAACCAAGTCTGGACCTTAGTAGATCTACCAGAAGGTATAGTACCCATTGAGTGTAAATGGATCTACAAGAGGAAATTAAGTTCGGATGGCTAGGTAGAGACCTATAAGGCATTGATTATAAGGATACTTTTCCACCTGTAGCATTGCTGAAGTCCATTTAAATATTGCTTGCTGTGCAGCATATCATGATATTGTGATGGTGATCATAAGATTTGTAAGCTGCAAAGGTCCATCTATGGATAAAAGCAAGTATCTCGGAGTTGAACACTCGTTTCAACGATGTAATCAAATCGTTTGATTTCATCAAGAACGAGAAGGAACCATGTGTTTATAAGAATGTTAGTGGGAGGGCTATTGCATTTCTCGTATTGTACGTGGATGATATCCTTCAAATTAGGAATGATATTTCCATACTAACTTAGGTCAAGGTTTGGTTGTCTAAGGAATTCTCCATGATAGACCTTGGAAAAGCATCCTATATTTTGGAAATTAAAGTCTATAGAGATAGATCTAAGAGGATGCTTGTCCTGTTACAGAATATGTACATAGAGAGAGTGCTGAAGAGGTTCGGCATGAAAACCTCTAAAAGGGGATTATTATCCCTTAGGCATGGGATAAATCTCTCCAAGAAGATGTGCCCCAACACATCTGAAGAGATTAGTGGATGAGCAAGATCCCTTATGCTTTAGTTATAGGGAGCCTCATGTATACCATGCTATGTACGTGACTTGATATAGTACATGCTGTGAGTGCCACGAGTATATATCAGTCAAATTCAGGCAAGAAGCACTGGATAGCTATGAAGAACAGTCTTAAGTACTTGAGAAGAACTAAGGACATGTTCTTGGTATTTGGGAGAAGATCATAGTTGAAGGTAGAAGGATGCACACATATTGATGATAGAAAGTCTACATCAGAATATGTGCAATGGTGGTTCAGTAAATTGGAAGAGTTCCAAACAACCGATCATTGTAAATTCTACCTTGGAAGCTGAATGTATTGCCACCTCTAAGAGTGCAGAGGAAACCTTCTGGTTCAAGAAGTTTATTGCAGAATTAGGTGTAATGTCATCAGATGCCATAACACTCTACTGCGATAACAATGGCACCATAGCACTAGCAAAGAGCCAAGGTCCCACCAGAAGTCTCAGCATATGGAGCAGCGGTTTAACCTGATATGCGACTACCTCAAAAAGAAATAAGTAGAGGTACAGAGAGTAGACTCCATAGGCAACGTGGTAGACCCCTTCACTAAGCAGCTAAGTTAGCAGAAAACTGAAGCACATCTTGAGAAGATGGGGCTTAGATTTATGGCTGATTGGCTTTAGTGCAAGTGGAAGATTGTTAGAAGTATATCCTAGAAGCCAATTTGGCTGACGCATTACTTAGTTCTGGGACATAAATTTGTACTTGACCTAATAATGAATTTATTAGAATGGGCATTCTTTTCATTTTTGTTCTTACGTGTCCATGAATCATCCAAGAAATTAATAAGATGATGACGCATATTCTCAAGAGTTGA
Source organism: Phoenix dactylifera (assembly GCF_051530095.1). Lineage (NCBI taxonomy): Eukaryota > Viridiplantae > Streptophyta > Magnoliopsida > Arecales > Arecaceae > Phoenix > Phoenix dactylifera. The sequence continues at coordinate 29,107,698 of NC_143193.1, read as the reverse complement.
GAATTTGAGGCATGTGTCATTGGTAATTAATTTTTGAGTTGCTCCTGATCGATGGATCATCACGAGGATGGTGATCGATCCACTGAGATTAGTACACGCATCGCTTTCTTTGATGGACGAGTCTTGAGTCCACAGTGTGGGGACACTGGAGCAATTGTGCAAGTGCTTGTTAGAGAACAAGGGTACTGAGCGTGACCATAGCAAGTAGTCACTTGGATGTCTATCCACCGTCAGTGACTTACTTGATGTTGCAGTAGTGTGACTGGTCCTTTGACCTGCGGTGCTTCGGCTATTCACAGTGAGGTTGCTGTAGTTTGACGAGGACATAAACATGAGCTTTAGCCATTTGGGTTCTTATGGTGCAGATTGGTTGCAGTAGGTTTACTGTAGGAGTAGGGCATGCACCTACATGGAATCTATCGACCTTGATAGATAAGAAGTGATCCTATATGATTTATTAGACAGAGTTCGTAAATCCTCGGCCGGGGTAGCATATGTAGTGGAGAAAGAGTTTTCCACTTTCGAACTCAAGTCCAATAAATCTTAACATATGATAGACGATGGGGTTTGACGAGTTATCCATGACCTCCGTCCTGTAGGGATCCCTGATAAAAGGACTGTATCATATGATAACTGCACCTAGAGGTTCATCATTCCATTCTGCTGGGTAGCCACTACATGCTGCTAGGTGTCACTGGTGGATGGTGAGACTCACAGGGACTATCTCGATGATCGATGATCCCTGGTGAGTTGAGTTGGAATTGTTCCAACCCATTGAAAGGAGTTTTTAATGATATTGTGATAGAGATCGCAATATATCTCACTACCAGACAGAATAGAACCTATGGGGTTACACATATTAGAGGTATTGACCTATTCGATGGTTGAATTGTGAATAGGACTCACAGATAATCAATTTGATTGATAACTGGTTAACCCACTAAGAGTTAGTGAGATGAAGAAGGAATAATTGCAATTGGATTGTAATTTAATTTAATTAATTGGATTAAATTAATTGGACTTGATCATATTAAATACGAATCCTATTTGGAGTAGGATTCCTAGAGTCCTAATTGGTTTAGGATCTCAAATTAAATTAGAATCCTACTTGGAGTAGGATTTCTAGAGTCCTAATTAGATTAGGACTGAAATTTAATAAGTCCTAATTAGATTAGAATTTCCTAACTCCTAATTAATTTTAATCTAATTAATTAAAAGACTCCTAATTGGATTAGGATTGAAGAGTTCAATAGAGTCATGGTTCAATTGAATCCTAATTAGATTAGGATTTGAAGGGAAAGGAAATGGGTTCACTTAATCCTATTTGGAATAGGATTAGACCCACCTTATAATTGACCCCCCCCCCCCCCCCCCCCCCCCCCAAACACTTAATTTGATTAGGTGGGGCATGAGATAGAAAGGGAAAAGAGGGGTACGCCCCTCCTCTTGGCTCCAAAAAGGATAAGGATGGAGCTCCTAATTTTTAGGAGCTCCAATCCTAATCTTAAATAGGAGAAAGAAGGGGCTGCCGTGAGCCCTATTCTTTTCTTCCTTGAACCGTGAACAGCAACTCCCTTTCCTCTTGGGTTTCAGCCGCCAACACAACAAAAAAAAAAAAAAGAAAAAAGAGAGGAGCCGTGAACCATCTCCTCTTGGCTTGGGTTTTGTGTCGCAAGCAACAAAGAAAAAAAAGGGAGCCGTGAACCATCTCCTCTTCCTTTGGGTTTTGAGCCACAAGCAACAAGGAAAAATAAAGGAGCCGTGAACAGAACCTCTATTCCTCCTCTTGGGTTTCAGCCGCAAGGAAAAGAAATAAAAAAAGGGAGGTGTGTTCCCTTCCTTCTTCTCTTCAAAGGCTCCAACGAAAGGAAAAAAAAAAAAAAAAAGGCTGCGAGGCTTGGCCTTCTTCTCTATTCATCTATCCTTCTTCTTCCTCCTCCCAAAGGCAATCAAGTGTTGATTCAAAGGGAGGACATCAGCTATTAAAAGTTGTCTCTGTAAGGGAGCTAGCACCCCGGGAAGACAAAAAAGCTTTGATCGGTCCTCTGCTTCGTGTGGATACCTGTAGAGGCCGGACACGTGTGCGGCTTCAAGCGAACCTTCATCTTAAACCATGAACTTCAGTTTGCGGTGATCATCTACCCGCACAAGGTGAAGATCTGATCTTCCTAATATTTTTAAAAGTTTTTAATCCTAATCTATCTACGAACGGTTTTTTGAAATACGTTCATGTGATGAACGTCGATCTCGCGCATGCCACTTCCGCTGCGATCAGATTTTTGAAATTTCTGCGGCATGGGCGGGTTCCCAACAGTAGTATCAGAGCCAGGTTTCGTAGATTAAGATTAGGATTAGAAGATTAAGGTATAATAGATCTGAAAATTTAAAGATTATACTTGCTGAATTTTTCTGCATGCAGAATTTTAGCTTGCTGATTTTTCTGCATGCTGATTTTCGATGCTTGGATTAATGATTCTAATGTTTTGATAATATGATTACAAATGTTTAGAATCATATCTTGCATGATCAGCAACTCATAAGATGACATAATCAGTTAAAAATTCAGATCTGTAAATTATATTTAATGCATATGATGCGTATGGTGATGATCATGGATGAACCCTTATACATGTGCTAAAATGTTCTGCAATGTTCTGTGATGTTATGTGATGCATGTAATTCAGATTTTTAAATACCTGCGTGCATCTTAAATTGATGTATTAGAGACCTGCATGTCTCATGAAAAAGGGTTTAATTATTCTTTTATTTTTAAAAGTTTATCTGGGATGTAATCTGTGATGTGTTTGCACGTCAATGGTTGATCGATGCATGCCTCTACAAGCACGCCTTGCGCGGATCGAGATCAAGGGTTGATTGAAGATGGATCAAAGAGTTGATCGCAATTGGACCTAGAGTGCTCAAGATTGAATCAAGAGTTGAAGACGATCTAACCAATTGACGTGCATGTGCTTGTACTATGACCCCATCCTGGATCCATGATCATCACCAGTTTAATTTTTGTGATTATGCCTTATTGTTTATGTTTATGTCTATGCATAGCGGGTAGATAATTATTTGCATGAGATGTAGATAATTAAATGAAAGAGACCTAAATTAAATCTTCTCGAAAATATTAAGTCTAGCGGTCTTCCACCGTAGTAGAGCTGCTAAGGACTTTCCGACGTTGATTTGTCTTGGCTGGATATAGTGGGCAAGTTGCATCGGAGGACTGGACCTCTCTATTAGGCATGAGATGTTGTAGGGATAAAGATGGGGTTGGGCCCAATAACTGTTAGGTGAGGGACCCAATGACGGCTTTGCTTCTGCGGTTATACGGTGGGTCCGACTTAACTAAGGAATGGGGCCAATAACTATTAGGTGATGTCTTCATTACTTAGAGACCGGATAGCGCTACAACTTGCTTGAAAAGTATTGTACAAGAGTTGTACACTCATCATTTATGTATCACCAATAACTGTTAGGTGAGGTGGCATGTAAATTGGTGGGACCGTAGCACCCCACTTAAAATCTAGAGTCGCAGGTTTCCGTTTCTCTGCCAGAGGAGTGTAAGAGATTCGAGAAAATAGTGGAAGGTGTTTGTTTTAAAAAGCCCTAAAACAAATAGAGTTCAAGCACAAAATTCTAACTAGAATCTTTACTCTCTGAGAATTATAAAGTCAATTTCTAGACTCTTAACTCATATCCTATAGAACAACCGTTCGACCAAACCCAATTATAAAGACTGGCTCAGCAAATTTCAAAATAGTTTTAAATTTTGAGAAATTAGGGTATGTACTAGACCATGGAATCTCCATGTTACCAATCCGTCCGATCACTGATCAGCGCAAGACGCATGCTAAGTGGACGAACAATGACAATAAAGTTAGGTGTTGCAGCGGAATTCCAACGGAACGTCGTTCATCGCATGAACGCGCCTCGGATCGTAGAATTCAAAAATTTTTCTGGATCCAAATCCAAAAGATCTTTGAATTCATTAGGGAGGAAAGATTAGGATCTGAGGAAGGTTGATTAAGATTCATAAAACTGAAAATAAAATCTGAAAAAATTAATTTGAAGATCTCATCTTCAAAAATTCTGCAGGTGAAGAACACCGCAGCCTGATGATCTATCTAGATAATAATTGTCTGGCCTCTACAAGTATCCACACGAGGATCTAATCATCTGAGATAGGGTCTTACCGGAGTGCTAGCTTCTTGCAAAGACCTCTCATGACTATCATATAGATTAGAAGATAACAATCTGCAACATACCTCCTTAAAGAAGAACCCTTTCTTCTTCAACCTTGTTCGCGATGGAGAAAGAGGAAGGAGGAACCTTGCACGTGGATCTTCCTTGCCTTGCTACCATGGAAGAAGAGGAGGATGAAGACCCCTTGCTGCCGTGGAGAAGGAGGAAGAAAGAAGAGGAGGCATGGAAAAGAAGAGGAGAGAATTAATTCATAACTTCTCCCTTGCTACCCTTTTATAGATTGGGTTTAGGGCTCTTCCGAATCTTATTAGGAGTATGGGACTATAACACACCCTTGGATTAATGCTAACTGTCCAATCCTTGTGCTCATAGATGCATGACATGTGTCTATTTAATCAATTGATTAATTTTCTAATCACAATAGGATTCCTAATCTTATTAGGAGAATTAATTGATTTGGGAGCATGCATCCTACGACGCCATGTGGACTTTAAAGTCCGCATAGTGTGAACATGACTTAAGTCATATTCATCCTACGACGACATGTGGTATTTAAAATCCGCACAAACCTTGGTTTAATCAAATTGACCCAATCATGAACCCAAATCAATTTGGGTCGAACCCAATTTGATTTGGCTCATTAAATCAGCCTAATTGCAATCCAATTGCAATCAATTCCACTTAATTCTTCTTTCATTAACTCACTAGTACTTAGTGGGTTAATTCAATCACCAATCATATTGATGTTTGATTTCTATTATGATTCCTAATTACAATTATGATAGTCTGACTAATTAAATCCTCTATGTGTGTGATCCCGTAGGTTCTATTCTGACTGGTAGTGAGAAATATTGAGATCTCCATCTCAATATTACTGAAACTCCTTTCAGTGGACTGAAACGATTTCAGTTCTACTCTTAGGGTTCACTGATCACCAAGTGAATGCCTTCGAGTCTCACAATCCACTAGTGACACCTAGCAGTTGATAGTCAACTTTAAAGACCACGCAATAGCACGTATCTGGTAGGATAGTGATTACGGATATCGATCCACAGGAATTGGGGTACAGTTGTTTTCTTAAAAATATTTAAATTTTTTTTTGTGAAGACTATTAAACTAAGCAATTTAATAAGAAATGCAATTAAAATGTTATCAGTTTGGAAAAAACCTAGGGCAAGGAATTCAGCACTAACATCGGAACAAGGGTTAATTGTATTTCAATTGATTCTTGGATTCACATGCAAATTAGCTACAAGCCTAACAAGCATTTAAATAGAATTTCACAAAAGTAATTTAGGAACATCCATCTTCAGTTAGCATGAAATGTCTACCCTAAACTAATGCGGCAGGATACTACATCTTCCCTAAGCATGGGTGATCTTTTATTAACTTAGTGATCATAAAGAACAGTTGTATAAACGCCATACTTAAAATCACAGAAATTAAATATGAGATGAAATAAAATATTCATTAGGAGCAAAATAAAGTTTATACAACTCCAAGAATAAAAATCAAAAAAAAAAATTCTTGGCCCTTTGTTAGGGCTGCATCCGGTCCTAAAGAAGAGATCAGCCTTCCATGGAGTGGTGGACGGCAGCAGCAGCACAGCGGCGGGCTTCCAATTGTATCATGATCGGCTTCCTCTCTTCCTCCCTCCTTCCTTCTTCCTCTCTCAGCACTTCATTCTTATTTTTTTATATATGGGAAGTTATTCCCAAAATACCCAAAACTATTCTCTCGCCTGAACACTCTGTGGAATTTGGCCCGAGAGGAGATGCTCCACCAAGGAGGGAAGTCTCCTCCTTTTATAGCTTCACCCGCCCCCCTGTTTCACCTCACGTGGCTGTTGATAAGAACCTTGGATGTACGCAGAATATCTTGGAGATTTGCTGGGATTGGAGCTTATCCGAGAGGAGACCTTTGGAATCAATCTGGAACCGTGGTGAGCAGCTGGACGCAGGAAGATGGCCTGTATTTTGAGGCAGGGGATAAGGATGCAATCCATGATATTAGGAATCGAATGGGATGTGAGGAAGAAACTCGGGTTGAGCGTGGGACACTAGGAGGAAGTTGGATACGGGATAAGGATGATGTTATTTTGTGAGCTGCTCTGTTTTGTTTTCGTGAAGTGATGCTGGATTCGAACTGATCTTGAAGCAGGGGAGAAGCTTGAATGCGGCGGATAGCAGGGATGCTAAGGAGCTGATCCGTAAGATGAAGTCCTGCTGAATTTGGGGCTTATTCCATGGGAGAAAGGCTATATTGATTTGAAATAGGAAATCTGGGGGATGATCCACGGCGTTAGGAAGCTCGGACATTAGCTGAAAATCAGAAAATGAAGGTGTGAGGTTAATCCGAATGCTGGGACTTGGCTGGCTTGATCCATGATGAAGATAAGAGGAGCTAGGAGCAGGGGATGCGGAAAGAACGATCTGGGATTTTGGAATGCTCATCCTTGTTGTGATCTAGCGGAAGAAGTTGGGATCTGGTTCTATGCCGTGAAGCTTGGGGCCAATCCGAACGGGATGATGTTTCCGGTTGGGAGGAAATCATGGATAAGAGCTGGACGTAGGGGGATATGCGTGAGCTTCGTCCGTGGAGCGGGATGGCCGAGAGTTGATCCGAAAGGGGCCTTGAATCACGGATGGTTGTTTCCTTTGTTTTGGAACAGGGGAAGAGGATGAGATGAAGACGCGTGAAACAGGGGAGAGACATTGGGATCTCAGCTGGGAGGAGCTGGATCTGTTCGTGGACGTGGAATCTGGAGAAGGTTGGTTGATTCGGCTGGGAAGGAGTGAAGAGCCGTGAGCTGGGATGATGACTCGTAGATGAACGTTGTGGAATAGGGGAAGACTAGCATGGAAGGCTTGTTCTTCGGATGGAAGGTCGGTCACGGTTGGTTGCGTTAATCCAAGAGGCTGTGATGTGTGGGAAGAATTAAGTGGAAGAAGGGGACGATAAGTCGGACTCATGTGAAATTTTTTTTGGTCAAAAATCATTCAATTGGGCCATCAATTTGATTTAGAACCAAGTAGGCTAACCCAATTGATTGAACTGCTGACCCAATCCCAATTTAAATAACCCATGGATCCATGGACCCTTAAGCTCCCATGGACCCTTAAGCAACCCCTATGAGCCGCGATGGATAAAAGCTATGGACCCTTAAGAAGTGTCCTGTGAGCCGCGATGGGAGAAAGCCTGGAAGAAAACAGAGAACTTTCCGCCGATGCTTCAAAGCCACGCCACATCTCCATCCGGACTCCATTTGGATTGCCGTTTGGACTGGAATGTCCGATTTTGAACCGGCTACATTCCAGTTCAATTTGATTTTTGAAATACGGTAGTTATCCGCATTAATCGCTGTTTTTTTTTCCACGGTTGTTTTTGAAACAAACATTATGAAATTCATTCATATTAGATAACGAATGAATACAATAACGCTCGGCCATTTACGCCTCTTAACTCCTCTCAGCATTGGCCTATTTGTAGGCCACCGTTTCCTCAAAGAAGGAGATGAAGAGAGAATTTTTTTTCTTTGGGAAGAAAACGTCAGACAGAGAGAGGTAGTCTTGATTCAGTGAAGAAGAAGAAGAGAGAGGAAGAAGTTCTCTCTCTCTGGTGGTACAAAGTCCGGCTCAGATCCGGTGTTCTCTCCTGTCTTCCCTCTTCCTCTATGATCAGGATCAAACTCAGGCGTCACTGCTCTCGGGCGTGCCGTGAAGAAATGGGAGAGAAAAAAAAACAGTGATTTGCTGTTAGGGAAAAGAAAAAGAAAGAAAAGAACAAGGGAATTTCTTTTCTTCTAGAGTCCATTTTGCAAAAGGTGTTTTGCACGAATATCAAAGTCATCCTACCTTCCTACGAAGCTCAACATGCGTGCGAAGTAGAGGGCCTGCAGATCCAGGCCTCGCAGTGCTACCTTCAGGGATCCAGATCCAGATCCGACATACCTCATCCAACTTCCGCTGTGGGATCGAGGTATGTTTTACATAATAGTATGTTTAATATTTATAATTGTTATAAATAAAAAAAATTAAAACTGATTTTTCATGCCTGGCGTCCGATTTTATCGGACAACTCGGGAAATTTCTCCCTTCAACTAGTATCAGAGCCAGGTTGGCCGATGGAATTGGCTTGCAATATCTAGAATTATGCATGATTTAATTTTTAAATTTAGATTAAATCTAGATTTAATAATAAAATATCAATCTTGTGCTGAATTATAAGGTTGTCCTTGTGGAGTGATTGATCATAACCCTATTTGATTTTGATGAGCTCAAAGCATCTGAGTATATCTCTTGTTTACTAATGAATTCAATTGAGTGTTTCAGTGAAAATCTTCTCTAAAGTGTTTCTAGACTTGGTTCATAATATTTTGGATAAGTTAAGAAGTCAGTTTGAACCAAAGTCTGAGACTCGAGTCGACTCCAGAGTATTACGAGTCGACTCCAAGCGTATCAGAATCACTGGCATGGGCTCGAGTCGACTTCGGATCATTACGAGTCGACTCCGACTGAGAACAGACAGACGAGCAGAAAGCATCAACTCAAAATCTGTCAGCGAGTCGACTCCTGAAGTGCGCGAGTCGACTCCGATGTTTACCGAGTCGACTCCGGAGTAGTATGAGTCGACTCCAAGGAGTTACAGACAGAAAAGTCAGAGAGCGATTTTCGACCCTGAGATTCGAGTCGACTCCTGTGGAACGCGAGTCGACTCCGATGGTTGGTAGGTCGACTCCAAAGAAAGCGAGAGTCGACTCTCAGTGGTTCACAAGGCAAAAGTCAGAGAGCAGTTTTCGGACTCTGAGATTCGAGTCGACTCCCGCAATGCGCGAGTCGACTCCGAGACAGCGCGACCCCAAAAAGACAGAAGACCGATTTACTGTCTCTAAGAGCCGAGTCGACTCCCAGACAGCTCGAGTCGACTCCAAGGCAGCGCTACACCAAAAAGGCAGAAGCCTATGTTTCGAAAACTGAGAGCCGAGTCGACTCCGGAGAAGTTCGAGTCGACTCCAAGACTGGACGAGCCAAAAGACAGAAGATCGGGAGTTCGGGCTCTAAGTGCCGAGTCGACTCCCAGGATTGTCAAGTCGACTCGAGTGGGCCAAGTTGAAAATTAGTTCCATGGATTTCATGAGATGAGCCGACTCCGAAAATGCCAAGTCAGCTCCAGAAGTTGGCGAGTCGACTCCGGGTCAAGACGAGTCGACTCCCAGTCGAAGAGGCTACTTTAATTCAAACCCGGAACAGTTGCCGAGTCGACTCCAGAAAAGCATGAGTCGACTCCCGCTACAGCCGAGTCGACTCCTGATCGCGCGAGTCGACTCCGACCCCCAACGGACATATTGTCAGGTTGTGCAGAGTGTGCAGAACAGGCAGAAAAAGGTGTCTAACGGCTAGTTTCCGTGGGGGATGGCTTAAATAGCCACAGAGGACTGTAGCAAGGTAGAGACGCACCATTCCATTCAAAGTAATCAAGCATTCATTCTCTGCAAGTGGTTTTTCAACGAAAAGAGGGAAGAGCGCCATAACTCCATCCAACTACCTCTTCCCAAACATTGAAAGAGATCTCCTCCTGCATTCAAGTCGACCAGACATTCAAGAGGAGACCCGAAGTTCAAGAAGCCCTACTCTACTCCAACTCAAACGTGTTTGAGGGCTCTTAACTTCTCTCTAGTTTATATTGTTATTTATCTGCTTTTGAGAAGCTCTGTTTTTCTGTTTGTTGTCATTATTTCCATCTTGTCTTTGCTTGGTTCAATCGGGGGATTGAATCAAGGGTGTAGAGGTTGGTTGGTGAGCCGAGTGTAAAACCAACGTGTAAGGGTTCGATTGTGATCCCGGAAAAACAATCGGGGTGGTTCTAGTCGGTGAGCCAGGGAAAACCGACCGAGTTCATTGTGAGCTCGTAAAACAACAAGTTTGGTTGTGAGCTTGTAAAACAACCGGCTGTAATCCAAGGGGTTATAGTGAATTCCCAAGTGAGACTTGGAGAGTGGACGTAGGAGCAAGGGTTAGCTCCGAACCACTATAAAAGCCTTGTGTTTGTGATTGTTTGTCTCTTTCTTTTACTCTCATTTCATTCACAGCACATAGCAATTAATTAATCATCTTGGTAAAGCATTAATTAGTCATCCACAACGTTTTAATTGCAAAATTATTTTAAAACCCAATTCACCCTCCCTCTTGGGTTGTCTATCTGGACAACAAGTGGTATCAGAGCCTAAACTCTTCTACCCTAAGAGTAAAAGATCAAAATGACAACCCCATTTGGATCTTCCCACATTGAGGGTCAGTCCACCCAAAGACCTCCATTCTTTAATGGATCCGACTACTCATATTGGAAGGCTAGGATGAGAATATTCATCCAAGCCCAAGACTATGAGATGTGGACCATTGTAGTAAATGGACCATACATCCCATCCATCTATGTAGAGGGTGTCACTGTACCTAAACTAGAAAAGGATTGGGATGAACATGACATGAGAAAGGCACAACTCAATTCTAAAGCAATGAATGTGCTTTACTGTGCATTAGATAGGAATGAATTCAATAGAGTCTCTACTTGCAATTCTGCAAAAGAGATTTGGGACAGACTTGAAGTGACCCATGAGGGCACGAATCAAGTCAAAGAATCCAAAATAAATATATTAGTTCATAAGTATGAACTATTTAAGATGGATTCTAATGAGACAATCACTAGCATGTTCACTAGGTTTACTGACATTGTCAATGGCCTAAAAAGCCTTGGCAAAAACATACTAACAGTGATCTTGTCAGAAAAATTCTTCGCTGTCTACCAAGGTCATGGGAAGCCAAGGTGACGGCAATCCAAGAAGCTAAGGACTTGAACAAGCTTCCACTTGAAGAGCTCCTTGGATCCCTAATGACTCACGAGCTAACAATGAAGCAGCACAGCGAAGAAGAGTCCTCCCATAAGAAAAAGGTAATAGCTCTCAAATCTACATCATCTAACAAAGATTTGTCTTGCAGTAGCAGCAGTGAAGAAGAAGATCATGAGGGAGATGATGATGAGGCTCTTCTTGTGCGCAAGTTCAGAAAATTCATCAACCACAAGAAGTCCTATCATCAAAGGAGAGGCCCCTCAAATTCCTATCGCAAGGATAAAGGTAAGGAAAGGGAAAATGAGGGGATTGGGTGTTATGAGTGCAAAAAGCCGGGGCACATCAGAGCTGAGTGTCCCTTACTAAAGAAGGGCAGCAAGTACAAGAAGAAGAAAGCCCTTGTCACCACCTTATCGGACTCCGACGCATCATCTTCATCATCGGATGAGGAACAAGAAGAAAAGGCCAATTTCTGTTTCATGGCCAATAAAAATGAGGTAACATCCAACACGCATCTCGATTTTACCTTTGATGAATTGTATGATGCATTTAATGAATTAATGATTGAATATAAGGCCATAAATCTTAAGAATAAAGAACTAAAAATAGCTAATCAATCTTACCTACATAAATACGATAAGTTAGTTAAGGATAAGGATTGTATCACCAAAGAAAATGCAGAACTTAAAACAAGCAACCAAATCTTGATACAAAAGAATAATACCTTAACTAAATAAAATGAAAGGCTGAACAAAGAAACATTAGAACCCAAAAACTATAAACATATAAATGAGAGTATCACAAAAGAACTAAATGATCTAAAAGCAGAAAAACAGACACTAACTAAAGAACTTGAGAAATACAAACCCTTGGTTGAAAAATTTACATATAGTTCTGAAAAATTAAATATGATACTTAATAGTCAACGAGCTGTATTCAATAGAGCAGGTCTAGGATACAAACCTAAAAACAAGCAAAAACTTCTTAGTAACTTCTTTGTTAAAGCAGGAGAAAGTAAAATTAAGAAAATAACCTGTTTTTGTTGTGGAACTGTAGGACATAAAGCAAATGTATGTGACTATAGGAAAGGAAAAACTAAAAGAAAAATCAAAAGGGTATGGGTTCCAAAAGGAACCAACATGACTAACCATGAAGGATCCAAGAAAACTTGGGTACCTAAAATTATATGATCTGCTTGTGTAGGAGTGTCTTGCAGCCAAGGTCAACAAAAATTGCTGGTACTTGGATAGTGGCTGTTCAAGACACATGACGGGTGACAAGGATCAATTCTTCACCCTTGAAGCTAAGAAGGGAGGTGCTGTGACTTTTGGAGACAACAACCAAGGTCACATCATTGGTATAGGTAAAGTACAAATTACCCCTTCTACTTTTATTGATAATGTTAGATATGTTGACGGTCTTAAGCATAATTTATTAAGCATTAATCAATTATGTGATAAAGGTTATGATGTTATGTTTAAACCATCACTATGCATCGTAACAAACCCAAATGACAATAGTTTAGTTTTTAAAGGAATAAGACGTGGAAATGTGTATGTTGTAGACCTTGAGGATCTTGCCAAACACAACCCATGCTTAGTTGTTAATGAAACTAAGGACAATGATGCTAGTTGGTTATGGCACCGTAAGTTAGGTCATGCAAGCATGGACACAATATCTAAACTAGTTAAAAGAGATTCGGTGATAGGTTTGCCAAAATTAAAGTTTGAAAAGAATAAAATATGTGAAGCATGTCAATTTGGCAAACAATCAAAGAACTCCTTTAAATCTATAAATTGTGTCTCAACCTCTAGACCTCTAGAACTACTACACATGAACCTATTCGGACCAACTAGAACCACAAGCCTAGGTGGAAATAAATATGGTCTAGTTATTGTAGATGATTATTCTAGATACACTTGGGTCATGTTCTTAGCTCATAAGGATCAAGCTTTTTCAGTTTTCAAGAAATTTCATAAAGAAGTAACCAATGCTAGAGATACTTCAGTAATAGCTATTAGAAGTGACCATGGTACCGAATTCGAAAATCATTTATTTCATGAGTTTTGTAGTAAAAAGGGGATAACACACAATTTTTCTGCACCTAGGACACCACAACAAAATGGAGTTGTGGAGAGGAAAAACAGAACTCTAGAGGAAATGGCTAGAACTATGTTATGTGAAAGTAACCTCCCTAAGTACTTTTGGGGAGAAGCCATTAATACTTCTTGTCATATATTAAATAGAGTTTTATTGAGACCTATTATAAAGAAAACACCTTATGAACTTTGGAAAAACAGAAAACCAAAGGTAAACTATTTTCATATCTTTGGATGTAGGTGTTTTATTCATAATAATGGGAAAGATAATCTAGAAAAATTTGATTCTAAATCTGATGAGGGCATATTCTTAGGGTACTCTACAACTAGTAAAGCATATAGAGTCTTTAATAAAAGAACCCTAGTTATAGAAGAATCCATACATGTTGTCTTCGATGATTCTAGCGATATCTATTCTAGCAAGTCATGATATGAAATAATCAGTTAAATATCAGATCTGAAAATAATTTTTATGCATGTGATGCGTATGGTGATGATCATGGATGGATCCTTTGAATGTGCTGAAATGTTCTGCGATGTTCTGTGATGCATATAATTTTAATTTTCAGATGCCTGCGTGCATCTTAAATTCATGTATTAGAGACCTGCGTGTCTAATGAAAAGGGTTGTAATTTATTCTTTATTTTATTTTAATTTTTAAAGCAATCTGGGATGTAATCTGTGATGTGTGTTGCACGTCGATGGTTGATCGATATGTACATCAATAAGCTCAACATGCGCGGATCGAGATCAAGGGTTGATTGAAGATGGATCAAGAAGTTGATCACAATTGAACCTAAGGGATCAAGATCGAGTCAAGAGTTGAAGACGATCAAATCAATTGACGTGCATGTGCTTGTAAAATGACCCCATCCTGGATCCATGATCATCACCATTAATTTTATTTTTGATAAATGCCTGGATGTTTAATGCTTATGTTTATGCGGGTAGATATATATTTGCATGAGATGTGAATACGCGATCGAGTGAGACCTAAATCGAAACCTCCCTAATCAGTCGAGGGTGAACCAACATGAGTTAGTCATATTAGATTAATTGATCTAATTGGTATCTAGGCAAGCCTAAAAGGTGGTTACTTAATTAGGACCTTACTCTCTGAGTAAGGGGAGCCTCCCACCTGCTTACCTGACCAATTGTTCGATTACCTCTTATGAAGAACTCAAGTTGCAAACACTAAGACTTGATTATGCAATATTAAGTCCATAGGTCTTCCACCGTAGTAGAGCTGCTAAGGTCTTTTTGGTGTTGATTTGTCTCGGCTGGACACAGTGGGCAAGTTGCATCGGGGGACTGGACCTCTCTATTAGACATAAGATGTTGTGGGGTAAAGGTAGGGTTGGGCATCAATAACTGTTAGGTGAGGACCCAATGACGACTTTATTTCTGCGGTTATACGGTGGATATGACTTAACTAAGTAATGGGGCCAATAACTGTTAGGTGAGGTCTTCATGACTTAGAGACCAAGTACCACTGTAATTTGCTTGAGAAGCATTTTACAAGAGTTGTACACTCATCCATTTATATGTCACCAATAACTGTTAGGTGAGGCGGCATGTAAATCGGTGAGACCGCAGTACCCACTAGAAATTCTAGTCGTGTAGGGTTTTTGTTTCTCCATCAGGACAGTATGAGGGATTCGAAAAAATAGTGGGAGCATATTTGTTTTCAAAGTCCCTAAAACAAATAGAGTTCAAGTACAAAGTCTAACTAGAATCTTTATTCTCTACAGATCACAATGTCAGCTTCAAACTCTTTGACCCGTATTCTTGAAACCAGCCGACTGACCGAAACCAATTACAAAGACTGGCTGAGAAACCTCAAAATAGTTCTGAGTTGTGAGAAATTAGGGTATGTGCTCGAGAGTGACATCCCCAGGTTACCAGCACGTCCTACTGATGATCAGCGTGAGACACATCAAAAGTGGACAGATGACGACATTAGGGTCAAGTGCTACATCATGGCATCCATAACTAATGAACTTCAATGCCAGCATGAGAACATGAAGACTGCTAGGGAAATACTGGCTCACTTGCAAGAGTTGTATGGTGAGCAGAGCCGCACTGCACGCTTTGAAGTGTCCAAGAGACTCTTCAAGGCAAAGATGCGCGAGGGGCAGTCTGTCCACGATCACTGTTTGACTATGATCAAGGACCTCGAAGAGCTTGAGAAGCTCGGTATGTCCATGCATAAGGAACTGCAGATAGATCTGATCCTGCAATCCTTTCCTGATTCATTTGGGCAGTTTATAGTAAAATACCATATGAATAAGATTGAATGCACTAAGACCGAATTGTTGAACATGTTGGTAACTGCTGAAGGGGCCTTAAAAGGTTCAAGGGGCTCTGTTCTGGCTGCTGAGCTGACTTCTGGTTCCAAGAGAAAGTCTACTTGGAAGAAAAAAGAAGCCTATAAAGAAGCAGAAGAAAGATAAGAAGCCTAAGAAGAAAGTTCATAAGAAAAAGGCTAGTGACAAGGAAAAATGTTTCCACTGCAATGTCGACGGCCACTGAAAAAGGAACTGCCCTTCATACCTCGAGAGCCTAAAGAACAAAAAGGACACACCTTCTGAAGGTATGTTAGACTTGCTCGTAATTAAAACTAACCTTACGGTTTCTTCTATTTCTAGTTAGGTTATAGATTCTGGTTCTCGTGCTCATTTGTGCACTACTATGCAGGGTCTAAAGAAAAGTAGGAGGCTGGCGGAAGGTGCAGTAACCCTTCGAGTTGGCAACGGGGCAAGAGTTGCTGCTGTAGCTGTGGGCACCTATCCTCTGTGATTACCGTCTGAATTTAGTTTATTGCTTAGAGACTATTATTATGTCCCTGCTGCTAGTAGGAATTTGATTTCTGTTTCATGTTTAGCACAGGATGGTCATGTTTTGACCTTTGACAAAGACTGCTATTCTATTTATTTCAGAAATAAATTAGTTGCACGTGGTTTCATGATTGACAGTCTCTATCACTTGCATGTTGATGTGTCAGTGAATGTGTCTGAGCAAGTAGTGAGTGCTATAGGATCTAAAAGATCCAGAGATGAGATAAACCAGAAGTATTTGTGGCACCTCAGGCTTGGCCATATTGGAGAGGACAGAATGAACAAAATGGAGAAAGATGGGCTTCTCGGCCCATTGACTTTCGAGTCATATCCAGTTTGTGAGTCCTGTATTCAAGAAAAAATGGCTAGATTACCTTTTGTAGGACATGGGGAGAGGACCACTGAAATACTTACCCTGGTACACACTGATGTGTATGGCCCATTTGATGTGTCAGCCAGGGGTCGTTATTCGTACTTCATTACCTTTACTGATGACTACTCACGATATGGGTATGTGTATCTTATGAGATACAAATCTGAGTCTTTTGAAAAGTTCAAAGAATTTAGAAATGAAGTAGAAAAATAGACCGGAAAAACCTTTAAGGTTCTTCGATCAGATCGAGGAGGAGAATACCTTAGTGGAGAATTTCGGGGCTATCTCAAGAAGAATGGCATAGTCTCACAATGGATGCCTCCGGGTACACCTCAACTCAACGGGGTGTCAGAAAGGAGGAATCGGACTCTATTAGATATGGTCCGATCCATGATGAGCTTCACTGATCTACCTATGTTTCTTTGGAGAGATGCCTTATTATCTGCAATTTACTTATTGAATAGAGTTCCCTCTAAATCCGTTCCTACCACACCGTATGAGATATGGCATGGTAAGAAGCCGAGTCTTAGTCATCTCAAGATTTGGGGATGTCCGGCCCACGTCAAGCAACAACAGGCGGACAAGTTAGAGCCTAGGACCATAAGTGCTCGTTTCATAGGATATCCTAAAGAGTCATTAGGATACAATTTTTACGTCTCAAAGGATCACAATGTGTTTGTGAGCCGACATGCCGTCTTCTTGGAAAAATAGTTTATCCTTGATAGAGGCAGTGGGAGGAAAATTGAGCTTGAAGAGAAAGTCTCTGAAAAGCAACGAGTAATGGATCCTATAGAACCTATTCACATAGAGCCAGTACACGTAGTACGTCCTCCACCTCGTAGATCAAGTAGGGTCTCCCATCCTCCAGATAGATACTTAGGTATACTAGTAGAGGATACAGAGAAAATGTTCCTCATGGGAGATAGGGAACATGTACAGGATCCCAATACCTACAACGAGACGATAGCTGATATCGATTCCGAGAAATGGCTGGAAGCCATGAAGTCAGAAATAGACTTCATGTATTCCAACCAAGTCTGGACCTTAGTAGATCCACCAGAAGGTATAGTACCTATTGGATGAAAATGGATCTACAAAAGGAAGATAGGTTCGGATGGAAAGGTAGAGACCTATAAGGCAAGGCTAGTGGCGAAAGGGTATAGTCAGTGCGAAGGCATTGACTATCAGGAGACCTTTTCACCAGTAGCCATGCTAAAATCCATTCGAACATTGCTTGCCATTGCAGTATTTCATGATTATGAAATATGGCAGATGGATGTGAAAACTACTTTTCTGAATGGATATCTTGATAAAGATATCTATATGGAGCAGCCTTTGGGTTTCACTTCCAGTGATGGAGATCACAAGGTCTGCAAGCTGCAAAGGTCCATCTATGGACTAAAGCAAGCATCTCGGAGTTGGAACACTCGTTTCAATGATGCGATCAAATCATTTGATTTCATCAAGAACGAAGAGGAACCGTGTATTTACAAGAAGGTTAGTGGGAGTGCTGTCGTGTTTCTCGTACTGTACGTGGATGACATCCTCCTGATAGGGAATGATATTCCCATGCTAACCTCGGTCAAGGTCTGCTTGTCAAAAAAGTTCTCCATGAAAGACCTTGGGGAAGCATCCTACATTTTGGGGATTAAGGTCTATAGAGATAGATCTAAGAGGTTGCTTGGCCTATCATAGAAGATGTACATAGAGGAGGTACTGAAGAGGTTCAGTATGGAAAACTCCAAAAGGGGTTTATTACTCCTTAGGCATGTGATTCATCTCTCCAAGAAAATGTGCCCCAACACATCTGAAGAGATTCAACGCATGAGCAGGATCCCTTATGCTTCTGCAATAGGAAGCCTCATGTATGCCATGCTGTGTACATGACCTGATGTAGCCCTTGCTGTGAGTGTCACTAGCAAATATCAGTCGAATCCAGGCGAAGAGCACTGGACAGCTGTGAAGAACATTCTTAAGTACTTAAAAAGAACTAAAGATTTGTTCTTGGTTTTTGGAGGATCATCAGAGTTAAAGAAAGAAGGATACACAGATTCAGACTTCATAACTGATATTGATGATAGAAAGTCTACATCTGGATATGTATTCTTGTGCAATGGTGGTACGGTAAATTGGAAGAGTTTCAAACAACCGATCATTACTGATTCTACCAAAGAAGCAGAGTATATCGCCGCCTCTGAAGCTGCAAAGGAAGACTTCTGGTTCAAGAAATTCATTGCAGAGTTAGATGTAATGCCATCAGATGCCATCACACTCTACTACGATAATAATGGCGCCATAGCTCTTGCTAAGAAGCCAAGGTCTCATCAGAAGTCCAAGCACATAGAGCGGCACTTTCACCTCATACGCGACTACCTCAAAAAGAAATATGACGAGGTGCAGAGAGTAGACTTCGCGGACAACATGGCGGATCCGCTCACTAAGCAGTTAAATCAGCAGAAGACTGAAGCCCACAAGAAGATGGGACTTAGATATATGACTGATTGGCTTTAGTGCAAGTGGAAGATTGTTAGATGTATGCCCTAGAAGCCAATCTGACAGATACATTATTTATTCTGGAACATAAATTTGTACTTGACTTTATTATTATTGAATAATAAATGGGCATCTTTTCATTCATATTGTTTATGTGTCTATGAATCGTCCAAGAAATTAATAAGATGATGATACATATTCTCAAGAGTTGAAAATTTAAGCCATGTATCATTGGTGATTAATTTCTAAATGCTCCTGATCAATGGATCATCACGAGAACGGTGATCGATCCGATCAGTGCATAGATTGCTTTCCTTATGGATGGACGAGACTCGAGTCCACAGTGTAGGGACACTGAAGTGAGAGTGCAGGTGCTTGTTAGAGAATAAGGGTACTGAGCGTGACCAAGACAAGAAGTCACTTGAATGTCTATCCACTCATCAGTGACTTGTTTGATGTTGCAGTAGTGTGACTGGTCCTTTGACCTACGGTGCTTCGGCTATTCACAGTGAGGTTATTGTAGTTTGACTGCACATATACATGGTCTTTAGTCATATGGGTCCTTGTTGTGTAGATTGGCTGCAGTAAGTTCACTATAGGAGTAGGGTATGCACTTACATGAAATCTATCGATCTTGATAGATGAGGAGTGATCCTATGTGATTTATTAGACTGAGTTCTAAGATCTTGGCCAGGGCAGTAATATAAAGTGGAGAAAGAGTTTTTCACTATCGAACTCAAGTCGAATAAATCTAGACATATGACAGACGACGAGTTGGAGGATTGTAGGTTCGTTGTTAGCCCGGGGTAAAACAACGAGTTGGGTAGTGCACTTGCAAAACTACCGGACTGTAATCGCTGATTATAGTGGAAATTCCCAAAAGTATTTGGGGAGTGGATGTAGGAGCAGTGGAAGCTCCGAACCACTATAAATCTTTGTGTGTTTGCGTTTGATTGTGGTTGCAACTTTAGCTTCACCTTTGCACATACACTTGTGTGTTTTGTTTTAATTAGACAAAAAGTTTTAAGACACCCAATTCACCCCCCTCTTGGGTGACCATCTCTGGGCAACAAGTGGTATCAGAGCAGGTGCTCTGTGTATTTCTTGAAGACCTAACCATCTTTGCCAAAGATCAAGATGGCAACACCCTTCAATAATGTTCCTGCTGAGGGGCAGGCTACCAATAGACCTCCACTCTTCAATGGGACAAATTATTCCTATTGAAAGACTAGAATGAGAATTTTTATTCAAGCACAAGATTATGCCTTGTGGAAGGTCATAATCAAAGGACCACACGAACCATATCACATAGTTAATAGCATTCAAGTTCCCAAACCTGAAGAGGATTGGGATGAGAATGATAGTAGGATGGTTCAACTCAATGCTAGAGCCATGAACTCATTATTTTGTGCTCTAGATGTAAATGAGTTCAATAGAGTCTCCACCTGTACTTCCGCCAAGGAAATATGGGATAGGCTTGAAGTTACCCACGAGGGTACCAATCAAGTCAAAGAGTTTAAAGTGAACATTCTAGTTCACAAATATGAGTTATTTAAGATGGAACCCAACGAAACTATATCATGCATGTTCACACGCTTCACTGATATAATAAATGGTCTAAAGAATTTGGGTAAATCTTACACTAACCCAGAACTTGTGAGTAAAATTCTCAGGTCCTTGCCAAAAGCTTGGGAAGCGAAGGTCACGGCGATCGTAGAAGCTAAAGACCTCAACACATTGGCACTTGAACAACTATTGGGCTCATTGATGACGCATGAGCTCACAATGAAGCAACATGAAGAAGATGTGCCAAAGAAGAAGACAATCGCACTCAAGGCTACTTCAAGTATTTGTGAAGAAGAAAGCAGTGAGAGTGAAGAAGAAAGTGAAGATGAAGACTTGGGTTTAATAGTAAGGAAGTTCAAAAAATTCATGAGAAGAAAGAAACCCTTCTCAAGAAAGAAGTTTGGAGGGAGAAATGATTGGGAAAAGGAAAAAGAAAAGGAAAGAGACCCAATCATATGTTATGATTGCAAGAGACCGGGACACATTCGCTCCGAATGCCCTCAACAGAAGAAGCACTATGGAAAGAAGAAGAAGAAGGCGTTGAAAGCAACTTGGGATGATAGTGACACATCCTCCTCCGAGGAAGAGAAGGAAGAGACCGCCAACTTGTGTTTCATGGCATTCGACGACGATGAGGTATGTCAAAGCTCAACTACAGATTTTACTTTAGAAGAATTATATGAAGCTTTCCAAGAGCTCATGAGTGATTGTAGTATGTTAGGAGCAAAAAATAAAGAATTAAAAGCCTCCAATCAAAAACTAAAGGATGACATTAAAAACCTATTGATTGAGAAGGAGAGCTATGAAAATGATAACACCATTGACCTAAAGAATAAAAATTCAAAGCTTAGCATTGAAAATGAAACGACAAAAACACTCATTAAGGAATTAAATCTAAAAGTCAAATTCCTACTCAATAGTAATACCTCACTTGCACAAAATGTTGAATCCCTTAAAAATGATAAGGAAGAATTGGCTAAAGAAAATTTGGACCTTAAAAATGAGGTACACAAGTACAAACCAATTGTGCAGAAATTTACACATAGCTCTGAAAAATTAAATCTCATTCTATCCAATCAAAGAGCTGTTTTTAATAAAGCCGGATTAGGATACAAAACCAGCAAACAACAAAAATATCTAAAGAACTTTTTGTGAAAGCAAAAGATTTCAAAACTGAAAAACCTACATGCTTTCATTGTGGAAAAAGTGGACATAAAGCCTATTCTTGCATTCAAAGAAAGATTCAAACTAACAAGAATACATTTGTAAAGGGTAAAAACACAACTAAAGTGTGGGTGCCTAAGGAAACCAACTACACTAACCAAGAAGGACTCAAGAAAACTTGGGTACCTAAGAGCTTCACGTGATTATTTTGCAGGTATGCCTTGCAGCCGGGAGCAAAAAGAGAATGTGGTATCTTGATAGCGGTTGCTCAAGGCATATGACCGGTGATGAGAGCCTTTTCGTCACCTTGAAATCAAAAGAAGGAGGAGTAGTCACATTTGGAGACAATGCTAAAGGTCAAATCATTGGCATTGGTAAAATCTCCATATCACCCTCCTCATTTATTGACAATGTATTGTTAGTTAATGGATTAAAACATAATTTATTAAGTATAAGTCAATTTTGTGACAAAGGATTTAAAGTGTCATTTGAATCTTCCCTATGCATAATTAGTAGTCCAATTGACAATGAGATCATACTTATGGGACATAGGCGTGGAAATGTTTACATGGTAGATCTTGATGATCTCACCATGAAAGATGGCTAATGTCTTGTAGCCATGGATGCCAAGGTCAATGAGACTAGCTGGTTAGGGCATCGTAGGTTAAGGCATGCTAGCATGGATTTAATTTCTAAATTGATTACAAAAGATCTAGTCAAAGGACTACCAAAAATAGACTTTGAAAAGAACAAAATTTGTGCTGCATGTCAACTAGGGAAACAGACAAGAAGTTCCTTCAAGTCTAAGAACATAGTCTCAACATCAAAACCCCTAGAACTTATTCACATGGATTTATTTGGACCCACTAGAACTGCTAGTCTAGGAGGTAAGAAGTTTGGTCTTGTAATTGTTGATGATTTTTCACGTTTTACATGGGTTTCATTTCTTGCCCACAAAGATGAGTCCTTTCCCGCTTTTATCAAGTTTTATAATAGGATTTCGAATGAACTTAATCTTAAACTAAAAGCAATTAGGAGTGATCATGGTACCGAGTTTGAAAATCAGCATTTTGAAAAATTTTGTGAAGAAAACGGTATCAATCACAATTTCTCGGCCCCTAGGACACCCCAACAAAATGGGGTGGTAGAAAGGAAGAATCGCACACTAGCAGATATGGCTCGTACCATGTTGTGCGAATCGGATCTACCAAAGTACTTTTGGGCTGAAGCAATAAATACTGCATGTCATATTTTAAACCGTGCTTTAGTTAGATCTATCTTAAAGAAAACACCTTATGAGTTGTTGAAAAATAAGAAGCCTAATATAAGCTATTTTCATGTTTTCGGTTGTCGCTGCTTTATTTTAAACAATGAAAAGGACAATCTAAGTAAATTTAGTGCTAAATCAGATGAGGGGATCTTCTTAGGTTATTTCTCATCTAGTAGAGCATACAGGGTCTTCAACAAGAGAACTCTCGTTATTGAAGAATCCATTCATGTTGTTTTTGATGAAGCTAATGGAGATTCTTCTAGAAAAGAAGAAGATGGTGATGCAGGTATACTTGAAGACAGAATGAAGAAATTCTCCATACAAGACAAACAACATGAGGATGAAATCAAAGAAGATACAATTCAGCAAGATGAAGAAGATCAACCTCCAGCGAGAAATCAAGATCTTCCTAAGGAATGGAGGTATGCACATGGTCATCCAAGGGATCTAATCCTTGGTGATCCTTCACAAGGGATAAGGACAAGATCCTCTTTAAGAAACACTAGTAATTATCTTGCATTCGTTTCACAGATAGAGCCTAAATCACTAGAAGAAGCCGAAAAAGATGAAAATTGGATGAATGCTATGCAAGAGGATTTAAACCAATTTGAACAAAATCAAGTTTGGACTCTAATGAAAAGACCCCCTAATGTTTCAATTATAGGCACCAAGTGGGTATATAGAAATAAACTAGATGAAGATGGAATAGTAATAAGAAACAAAGCTAGGCTAGTAGCCAAAGGATATAATCAGAAGGAAGGAATAGATTTTGATGAAACTTTTGCTCCTATTGCTAGGTTAGAGGCTATTAGACTACTTTTGGCATATGCATGCTTCATGGATTTCAAACTCTATCAAATAGATGTAAAAAGTGCCTTTTTAAATGGTTATATAATGGAGGAAGTTTATGTAGGACAACCTCCAGGTTTTGAGAACCACTTACATCCAGATTATGTTTTTAAATTGCATAAAGCATTGTATGGACTTAAGCAAGCCCCTAGGGCATGGTATGAAAGAATAAGTAATTTCCTAATTGAAAATAAGTTTAAGAGAGGAAATGTAGACAAAACCCTCTTCATTAAAAGAAAAGGGAATGACTTATTGCTTGTGCAAATTTATGTGGATGATATAATTTTTGGTGCTACTAATGATAGTCTTTGTCAAGAGTTTGCTAAGCTTATGCAGGGAGAATTTGAAATGAGCATGATGGGTGAGCTCAACTTCTTCCTTGGGCTACAAATAAAACAATCAGAGGAAGGCATCTTCATCAGTCAGTCCAAATACATCAAGGAAATGTTGGAAAAGTTCAAGATGAAGGATGCAAAGGAAATCAGCACACCCATGGGCTCAAGTTGCAAGCTTGACAAAGATGAAAAAGGTAAAAGTATAGACTGCAAATTGTACAGAGGTATGATAGGTTCTTTACTTTACCTTACTGCTAGTAGACCAGACATATTATTCAGTGTTTGCATGTGTGCTAGATACCAAGCATGTCCTAAGAAATCACACTTGCAAGCTGTTAAAAGAATATTCAGATATCTAGTAGGGACATCTAATGCAGGCTTATGGTATTCTAAACAATCTGATATAAATTTAATTGCTTATTCCGATGCTGATTTTGCCGGGGCGACAGAAAAAGCACAAGTGGCACATGTCAATTCTTGGGTGCTAATTTGGTTTCTTGGTTTAGCAAGAAACAGAATTCAGTTGCCTTGTCCATAGCTGAGACTGAGTACATTGCAGCTGGAAGCTGTTGTGCCCAAGTTCTTTAGATTAAGCAACAACTTGAAGATTTCGGTATCAAAATGGACAACATACCAATTAGGTGTGATAATACAAGTGCAATTAATTTAACAAAAAATCCTGTTCAACACTCTAAATCAAAACACATAGAGATTAGGCATCACTTTATAAGGGATCATGTGCTGAAAAATGATGTGATGATTGAGTATGTATGTACTGAAAATCAATTGGCCGATATCTTTACAAAGCCCCTTTGTAAAGATAGGTTCAATTTTTTAAGGAATGCTTTGTGCTTGTATGATCCTAGCAAATAGATTGAACTTGTAATGCAATGCTTTGTAAGCTCTAGAGATACATGTGAATGCTACTCAAACTAATAATACACTTCAAGGTCACAAATAGCAAACCTAGTATCTAATAAGTGAAAACATGAATCTATCAAAGTTAGATGACGAATTGTTTGACTTTCCGGAGGATGGTTACCCTCCCTTGGACTCTTCATGGAGATATTTTCAGAGCCTATTTCATAGGCATTCGAAATTTGGTCAAATATTCCTCATTTCAATATTGATAATTCAAAAAATCATTATCAAACTTTTATAGGATGCATTATTGAAGGGAAGGATCACAAGCAAACTCACTCTATATTCACCAAAAGAAATCACGCTGATTATTGTGGTTGAATAAAATAAATTGGGAAAAGATAGAAATCATTGTGAAATTTTTCAGTGCCGGAGACGTCTCTGGCAAATCACAGAGACGTCCCCCCGGCGAGACGTCTCGCATTAGTCACGGAGACGTCTCGGGGACCAAATGAAAGTTTTTAAATTAGGTCGAAACAGCTCGAGCCGACCCGAGCTACCTTCTTTCGTCCCCAACGAAAACACAAACCCTAGCCTCCATTTTCTCTCCACCACAAACCGAACCAAAATCTCTCCCCATTTCTCTAGATTTCCAATCCATGGCACCTAAGAAAGCTAGGCGAACGGGTGGGAGGCATCCTAGAGTAGCAAACGACGACGAGGAACGGAGGGAAGAGCCCTCCGCGCCGCCTCCTCCGGTTGCTCCGTCAACCGTGACCCTCTCCTGTGCAAATCGCACAGTAACCACAGGTAGATATATAGATTTCTAGTTTCTAGCTAGTGAGGAGTTCTCTATTGGAGAGAGACTCCGTGCCCAAGGTTGGGAACACCTATGTTCCCTAAATATGTCAACATATCCCGGCCTAGTGAGAGAAATGTTTAGCAATATGGCCTTAGGGGACTCGGGGTACACCGGATATGTCCGAGGCACATTGATAGAAATCAATGAGGACATCCTATCTAACTTGTTACAAATCCCCAAATACGGTGAGGCTCCGACCTCACATCCCCAAAGGGAGATTGCCCTAAACCTACTTTTAGGAAGAGAGGACTGCGGCCCTCTTGACATAGTTAAGTCCCAAGACCTCAATGCCGAAATGAGATTGCTTTTGAGCATAGTTAACCGGGTCTTGTTTCCAAAAACCGGTCGCTTCGATTTTGTTTCGGAGCGAGACTTAGCTATTATGCACCATATCTTGCTAGGGATTCCCCTAAACCTCCCTAGGCTCATGTTGAACTACATCTCTATATGTCATAGGTATTCCAGATTTAGCATACCTTATGGGATGGTTTTCACCCTACTGTTCAAACATTTTAAGGTTCCAATTCCTGAAAATGAGCCAGAAAAACCTTTGAGAAACACTGACTATTACAATGAGAGCACATTACATAGGATGGAGTTTCACAAGAAAGACGGGTCTTGGGTTAAGGCCCCTAAAAGAAAATCCCAAACCATAGAGCCTGAGATCCCACATCAGGAGCCTGACCACCTCTCTCCTCCACATAGCCCTATGGCCTTTCCGATGTACCTTCCAGCTCGGCTAGACCATCCACCTCAGTGCCTCCTCCTCCAGTCAGTGGATCACTGTCCCTATCAGATGAGCAGATGCACACCCTAGCATCTGTGATATGCCAGCAGATGAGGGAAGAGATGAGATCAATAGTCTCTGCTGAGTTAGCTCCCATCCGTACCTCACATGAAGCACTCCTACAAGAATTAAAGGAAATCAAAGCTCAGATAGAAGCTACAGCGTCAGAATTGGTTCATGTGGGAACAAGCCAAACCTTAAGATCAATTGAGATACAGGCTGAATTGAAGATCATATCGGATGGTCTTCAAGAGTTGACGAGCCCTGGAGGCAATGTGGGCACTGTGGCTACCCAACTTAGAGGAAGAATTGAAAGGGCAACTCATGAATTTGAAGCACTAGTGACAGCCTTCAATCAGTCTCAGGGAAATCAATTTAAAACCCTAATGGATGCAATAACTGGGTTTATAGAGGCTGCTGCTGGGGCTATTGAGCGTGGTCGCTGGTGAGGGACATTTTGTAGACATCTAGGGTTCATCTTTTTGTAAAACCCTAGGCTTATTTGAAACTTCTTTTGTATTAGCCATCAATACTTGTAATGACTTCAAATGATTGTAATACAATATGAAGGTCATATCTTTCTTTTTGAAACTTTGTGTATATTTCTAATTCTGTGGTATCAAACTCTGTGTATGTTTCTAATTCTGATGCTTTGAATGATCAAACTTAACAATGTGCAATAATATTACTCCTTTCCCAACTTGACAATGCATATGAAAAAGGGGGAGCACAACCTGTAATAACTGCATTTGAAAGGTCTGAAATGAACTCCAAAACAAAGGGGGAGTGAAATGAATGCTGAATTCATTAATAGAAATAACTTGGAAAGAGGGAGCATAACTTGAATATCCTTGAGTGATTCATGGTAATATGCTGAATTCTAATAGGAATTGCGTTTTAGGTACCTAAGAAAAATTTGTCCCCTTCATTGTTGATGACAAAAAGGGGGAGTAGAACCAATATATGGAATAGAACCAATATATGGAATGCAAAATACAAAATTTACACTCATACTTAAAAGTTGAATTAGAAAAGATAAAATTGAAGAATATTGGCTTTAAGACAATTGTCCTTCTGGAAAAGAAAGGGGGAGTCAAAAAGTATTTAGCTTTCAATTGTCTTTAGCATCAATATTTCATTAATTTACATTTTAACTTGATTCAAATTCAGTTGATATGCCAAAATTGCTCAAGAGCTACTAAGATCAATACTTATGCATAAGGATAGAACTGAAAGTTGACTATATTGAATTATGCACACTGTATCTAGCTCTAACCAAAACATAATACTTGTACATCTGAACAAATACTGTGTATATGTTTAAATTTTAAATTTTGCATATACTCAGTATTTTGTCATCATCAAAAAGGGAGAGATTGTTGACCCCCTAATGGATTTTGATGAATACAAAATACTAGAGTATAATTCCCTTTATATTAACAATTTATTTGAGGATTTCAGGTGTTTAACTAAGAATATTGTTAAGAATTGTCAAGGCATGTTCCCATATTTTTCAAGGATTTTTTGAAGATTTTTTGAGATGAAGAAAATAGATCAAGGACAGCCGAGACGTCTCCGGTTTGTCCCAGAGACGTCTCTGGCACGAAGAGGATGAATTGGCACGTCTGGAGACGTCCCCGGCACCTGGCGAGGCGTCTCGCAGGGTCGGAGTCGACTCCCGACTCTGCAGAGTCGACTCTCTCAGAGACGGCAGAAAGGCCGATTTCAAGGGATGCGCGCGAGTCGTCTCCGAAGGACGCGGAGTCGTCCCCACGCATAAAAAGCAAACTTTCCGAGACGTTCCCAGAAAGCGCGGAGTCGACTCTCTCAGGGGATTCCAGAGGACTTGTTTTTCGGTGATAAAACTGCGGAGTCGTCCCCGACGTCGCGGAGTCGTCCCCATGCAAAAAGCGCAAACATCCCGAGACGTCCCCGTAAAGTGCCGAGCCGACTCTCTCAGAAAAACAGAAAAACAAGCATTCAAGCTGTTCTTCTTCAGAGACGTCCCCGTAAAGCGTCGAGTCGACTCCAAACATCGTCAAAAGAATTTTTATACAGCCGAGACGTCTCGCGTTCAAGCGGAGACGTCTCCGGAGCGCCTGGGACGCGACTGACACACTTTTGCAGGTTTGTTTGAATTTCAAACGGCTATATTTTTGTGTCTAACGGATCTATTGCTTGTAGGGCTATAAAAGGGAGCTTTTAAGTGCCTTTAAACAACTTATCACCAACCAAACACAAGATCATTCAAGAGAGAAGAAAGAGAAAGAGGTTCAAGGGAGTTAGTGCTTTCAAGAGGAGAAATCAAGTGCATTCAAGCTTTCCCATCTGATTTCGTGCTCAACTACTCACTCCCACTCGGCATTCAAAGCTCGCATTCAAGCAAACGTGATCCATATCGGAAGAACCACCATCACCCACGCTTCCAACAGCAAAAAGGGTTCTTCCGGTTTTGTTGTTTTTCATTGATATATTTGCTTTCTTAAGAGCTTTCAAATCTTTGTAAAACATTTGATTATTGTGCTTGTTCTAGTCAAGGGACTTGGAACAGGGATAGGCGTCCCAAGCCTAGGTTAAATTGGGGGATTGTAGGGTTCGTTGTTAGCCCGGGGTAAAACAACGAGTTGGGTAGTGCACTCGCAAAACTACCGGACTGTAATCGCTGATTATAGTGAAAATTTCCAAAAGTGTTTGGGGAGTGGATGTAGGAGCAGTGGAAGCTCCGAACCACTATAAATCTTTGTGTGTTTGCGTTTGATTGTGGTTGCAACTTTAGCTTCACCTTTGCACATACACTTGTGTGTTTTGTTTTAATTAGACAAAAAGTTTTAAGACACCCAATTCACCCCCCTCTTGGGTGACCATCTCTGGGCAACAACCACCATCACAGTATCATGATATGCTGCAACAGCAAGCAATATTCGAATGGACTTCAGCAATGCTACAGGGTGAAAAGTATCCTTATAATCAGTACTTTCGCACTGACTATAACCTTTCGCCATTAGCCTTGCCTTATAGGTCTCTACCTAGCCATCCGAACTTAATTTTCTCTTGTAGATCCATTTATACCCAATAGGTACTATACCTTCTGGTGGATCTACTAAGGTTCAGACTTGGTTGGAATGCATGGAGTCCATCTCTGACTCATCACTTCCAGCCATCTCTCGGAATCGATGTCTAACATCGCCTCGTTTTAGGTATTAAGATCCTTACCTTGATCCCTATCTCCCATGAGGAACACTTCCTCTACATCCTCTGTAAGCATACCTAAGTATCTTTCAGGCGGACGGAAGATCCTACTAGATTTACGAGGTGGAGGAGGTACTACGTGTACTGGCTTAATATAAATAGGTTCTATAGGCACAATGGCTCGTTGCTGTTTTGAGACTTTCTCTTCAAGCTCAATTTTCCTCCCACTGTCTCTGTCAAGGATAAACTATTTTCCATGAAGATAGCATCTAGGCTCACAAACACTTTGTGATCCTTTGGGACGAAAAGTCGTATCCTAAAGACTCTTTAGGATATCCTTTAAAATGAGCATTAATTGTCCTATCCTCTAACTTGTCCGCCTGTTGTCGCTTGAGTTGAGCTGGACATCCCCAAATCTTGAGATAACCAAGACTCAGCTTCTTACCATGTCATATCTCATATGGTGTGGTAGGAACGGACTTTTAGAGGGAACTCTATTCAATAAGTAAATAGTTGAAAATAGGGCATCTATCTAAAGAAACAAGGATAAATCAGTGAAGCTCATCATGGACCGGACCATATCCAATAGAGTCTGATTCCTCCTCTCTGACACTCCGTTGAGCTGAGATGTACCAGGAGGAGTCCATTATGAAACTATACCATTCTTCTTGAGATAATCACGGAACTCTCCACTAAGGTATTCACTTTCTCGATCTGATCGAAGAACTTTAATAAGTTTTTCTGTTTATTTTTCTACTTCACATCTCAACTCTTTGAACCTTTCAAAAGTTTCAGATTTGTGTATCATACACATATCCATACCGTGAGTAATCATCGATAAATGAAGTAAAAAATTACAACCCCTAGCCTGCACATCGAATGGGCCACACACAACAGTGTGTATTAGGGTAAGTATTTCAGTGGACCTTCCTGTGTCCTACAAAGGATAATTTGGCCATCTTTTCTTGAAGGCAGAATTTACAAATCGAATATGACTCGAAAGTCAATGAGCCAAAAAGCTCATATTTCTCCAATTTGTTTATTCTATCTTCTCCTATATGGCCAAGCCTGAGGTGCCACAAATACTTTAGATTTATCTCATTTCTGGATCTATTAGATCCTATGGTATTTACTGTTTGCTCAGATACATTTACAGATACATCCATATGTATGTGATAGAAACTGTCAATCATAAAACCACGTTGAACCAATTTATTTCTCAAATAAATGGAAAAGTAGTCTTATAAAAATCTTTCTGTGCTAAACAAGATACAGAAATCAAATTTCTACTAGCAACAGGTAACAATCCCAAAGTATCCTGAGCATATCTGACATACCTTCTTAAGGTCTGTCACCCTTCATGTTCTTTATGCTTCCCATGTATGTAGGGCAATTCCTCTTTCAATGGCCGTCCATGATGCAATGAAAACACTTTTCCTTGCAATTGGCCTTTTTCTTGGAACTTTCTTACGTGGCGTTTTCTCAGTCTTCTGCTTCTTCGCAGGCTTCTTCTTCTTCCAAATAGACTCTCTCTTGGAAGTAGAAACCAACTCGATAGCGAGAACGATGCCCCTTGAACTCTTCAAGGTCCCTAAGGTAGTTACCAATTTATTTAACAATTCTATTTTGGTGCATACAATCTTGTTCATATGGTAATTTACTATAAACTGTCCATATGAAGCTAGAAGGGATTGTGGGATCAAATCCGTTTGCAATTCCTTGTGCATGGTCATGCCGAGCTTCTTAAGCTTCTCTAAGTCCTTTATTATGGTCAAACTATGATCATGGACAGACTGCCCATCGCGCATCTTGGCCTTGAAGAGCCTCATGGACACTTCAAACCAAGCTGCGTGACTCTGATCATCATACAACTCTTACCGGTGATTTAATATGTCCCTGGCAGTCTCATGTTCTCATGCTGGCATTGTAATTCATTGGACATAGATGCCATTGTGCAGCACCTAACTTTATTGTCATTGTTCGTCCACTTAGCATGCGTCTTACGCTGATCAGTAATCGGATAGATTGGTAACACGGGGATTCCATGGTTTAGCACATACCCTAATTTCTCACAATTCAAAACTATTTTAAAATTTGCTGAGCCAGTCTTTATAATTGGATTTGGTCAAACGATTGTTCTATAAGATATGAGTTAAAAGTCTAGAAGCTGACATTGTAAACCTCAGAGAGTAAAGATTCTAGTTAGAATTTTGTACTTGATCTTAATTTGTTCTAGGATCTTTTAGAACAAATGTGCCTCCCACTATTTTCTCGAATTCCTCACACTCCCTTAGTAGGAAAACGGAAAACCTACACGACTAGGATTTCTAGTGGGTGCTGCGGTCCCACCGATTTATAGGCCACCTCACCTAATAGTTATTGGTGACACATAAATGGATGAGTGTACAACTCTTGTATAATGCTTCTCAAGCATGTTGCAATGCTACTTTGTCTCTAAGCCATGAAGACCTCACCTAATAGTTATTGGTCACATTTCTTAGTTAAGTCAGACCCACCGTATAACCGTAGAAATAAAGTCATCATTGGGTCCTCACCTAACAGTTATTGGTGCCCAACCCCACCTTTATCCTACAACATCTCATGTCTATAGAGAGGTATAGCCCCCCGATGCAACTTGCCCACTGTATCCAGCCGAGACAAATCAACATCAGAAAGACCTTAGCAGCTCTACTACGGTGGAAGACCTATGGACTTAATATTGGTTAATCATGTCTTAGTGTTTCCAACCTTGAGCTCTTCATAAGAGGTAATCGAACAATTGGCCAGGTAAGCAGGTGGGAGGCTCCCCTTACTCAGAGAGTAAGGTCCTAATTAAGTAACCACCTTTCATACTTTCCTAGACACCAATTAGTTCAATTAATCTAATATGACTCGCTCATGTTGGTTCACTCTCAACTTGATTGAGGAGGTTTTAGTTTAGGTCTCATTGGGTTTGCTACATCACATGTAAACCTATCTACCCCGCTCTCATTTACATCACATGCAAACGGCACATCGCAGGCAGTTATAATCGCAGCAATAAATAAAGCTAAACTTTAAATAGGTGATGATCATGGATTCTAATTAGGTCATATTACAAGCACATGCACGTCAATCGATCAACTGGTCTTCAACTCTTGAATTGGTTCCAAGCCTCCTTGATTCGATTCTTGACCAACTCTTGATCCAATCGCCATCAACCGCTCAGATCGCCGTTCATCTCATGCACTATCTTCGACTGATCATTGACGTACATTACATCACAGAAATACAACCAGATATAGAAATAAATTACATCCCTTTTAGGAGGCACGCAGGCCCCTCAAAACATCAAATAAGATGCATGCAAGCATCTGAAAATATTACATGACATTACAGATCACATCGCAGGTCTTTACATTTGATACCAAAAGGGTTTGAATCCTATGATCATCACCACATGCATCTTATGCATGATTTTATCTAATCTGATTTTAATTTTATTATGCAACCATCTGAGATCCAGACCATGCAATACCTTAATTTTAAACATCATAATCACATCATAATTTTAAAACTAACATCGCATGATCGATCTAACAAAATCAGCATGCTGAAAATTTCAGCATCACAAAATTTCAGGCAAAATTTTTCAACATGCATAATAATTAAAAAATTAGAACTAATTCATAATCAATTAACTATTATCTTAATTGGATCCCCAAAACCTTGGCTCTGATACCACTGTTGGATTGCCCCGCAGCGGCGCGACGATCGTGGCGGAATCCGCATGCCGGGCCCGGTGCATCGCATACGCCGGAACAGGATCGGGTGGATTTCAAAAATTTTCTGAATCAGAACGATTCAGAACCCTTTTGAATTCAGATGGAAACTAAACTAAGATCTAATAATTAATTATGAATTGTTAAACTACCAGCAAATCAGAAATCTAAAAATTCAAATGAAGATCTCATCTTCACCTTTGTGCGGGTAGAAGAACACCGCAACCGATGATCGTGGTTTGGTTCCTTGTAGCCGCACAAACGTCCGACCTCTACAAGTATCCACACGAGGTTGCTGAAGATCAGAGATGGGGCTTCACCGGGGTGCTAGCTCCTTGCAAAAGCCTCTCTTGGATGTCGAAGAAGAAGGAAGAAGAAATCACAGGGATCCCACCTTGTGCAGCCTTCAAAAGGAAGAAGAAAACCCTTCACTGTTTTTTATTCTTTTCTCTCCCTTTTTGCTGATTTAAAATCCCAAAAATTTCCTTGCTGCCCCATGCCTGGGAGAAGATGTCTCACGGATGCTTGGGGCATTGAGCTTCATTAATAAGGCTCTCCAAAAAACTAGGCGCCAGGATTCCTAGTCTTTTTAGGTTTTCTGGTGCCCTTCCCTTTATGGCGGGCCCCTTGATTCTTGGAAAGAATCAAGGGGCACTGGCTCATAGCAAAGAAGGAGAGGGGGCCACGCCCCTCCTTGCTCTCTTGGCTGCCCCCTCTTTCCTATTTTGACCCCTCAAAATAAGGCATCAAGAGGGAGGTTCTATTCAGGGAAAATGGCTGAATTTAGGAAGGATTTTAGGGACTCGATCTAACCAACCCTTGACTAGGATTTGAGTCAAATTTCTTTGGGTCAGACCCAACATAATTTGACTCAATTAATCAGCAATAAAAGACTTAATTATAATCTAATTATAATAATTTAATTCTTCCATTTAACTCACTAACTCTTAGTGGGTTATTTCGAACATCAATCTTATTGACAATTGACATTGTGATTCCAAATCACAATTCGACAATCCTAATAATCATAACCTCTAATGTGTGTGACCTCATAGGTTCTAATCTGACTGGTAATGAGACATATCGAGATCTCCATCTCAATATCACTGAAACACCTTTCAGTGGACTGAAACACTTTCAGTTCTACTCGTCAGGGTTTACCGATCATCAGGTAAATGCCCGTGAGTCCCGACATCCACAAGTGACACCTAGCAGTATGTAGTGGCAACGCAGTAGAATAGAATAATGAACCTCTAGGTGCAGTTATCGTATGATACAGTCCTTCTATCGTGGATCCCTACAGGACGGAGGTCATGGACAACTCGTCAAACCCCATCGTCTGTCATATGTCAAGATTTATTCGACTTAAGTTCGAGAGTGGAAAACTCTTTCTCCACTATTTTTACTGCCCCGGCCGAGGTCTTACGAACTCAGTCTTATAAATCATATAGGATCTCTCCTTATCTATCAAGGTCGATAGATTCCATATAGGTGCATACCCTACTCCTACAGTAAACCTACTGCAGCCAATCTACACTGCATGGACCCATATGTCTAGAGACCATGTATACATGCAGTCAAACTACAATAACCTCACTGTGAGTAGCCGAAGCACCGCAGGTCAAAGGACCAGTCACACTACTACAACATCAAGCAAGTCACTGACGAGTGGATAGATATCCAAGTGACTTTTTATTTTGGTCACGCTCAGTACCCTTGTTCTCTAACAAGCACTTGCACAATTGCTCCAGTGTCCCTACACTGTGGACTCAAAACTCATCCAGCAATATGTGCACTAATCTCAGCGGATCAATCCCCATCCTTGTGATGATCCATCGATCAGAAGCAATTCAGAAATTAATCACCAATGATACATGCCTCAAATTCTCAACTCTTGAGAATATGCGTCATCATCTTATTAATTTCTTGGACGATTCATGGACACATAAGAACATGAATGAAAGAATGCCCAACTTAATAAATTTATAATTAGGTCAAGTACAAATTTATATTTCAGAATAAAATAATGCGTCAACTAAATTGGCTTCTAGGGCATACTTCTGACATAGACACAGGTGACCACAACCAACACCACACAACAATTTGACCCTATTAGTCTTAGAATTAAGTGAGGTTTAGTAGCTTCTTAAATCTAGTTGCACAGAGATTTATCAGGTTAAAAAGTTTCTGAAATTCTCTCTAGATTAGACAGCTCCTAATCTCCCTTTCAGATTAAGCTTGAGCTTACCAGTTAAGCGATCCAGTAACCAGTGACCAGAAAAATTCCGGGGTGTGTGGTGGTGCCAGAAGGGATATACCGATACCACAATACCCGTAACAGTTCTTACTATTGTAAAACTTTCCTAGACATCACCAATTACTAAATCCTCACTGGGGTGGCTTTCAGCTGCTTCTTTCCAAGAGCCTAATTGAGCTCGAAAACCCTAAGGCCAACGTCTAATTGATTTTAATTTAATTTGGCTTAGGATATGTATGCAAGGTGGTGATTTTTGGGCTAAGGACAGGTAATGACTTCCCGACCTTATCTTTTTAATGGATTTTGCCCTTAAATTATTTTATGCAAATGCTTAATACTAAATGCAGCAAATAATCAATATTTTTTTAAAGTTTATGCAATATCATTAGGTTGTACTGATTAAATGAGCAAGCAATTTTTTTTTAATATTTACTATTTTCTTAATTTTTTTTATTATTTAAATTTTTATATAGCAATAACTTGAATGTAAACTAAACACAATCCTTATGAGTCAATCAATCTCCGAATGCCCGTTGAATAAGCTCTAGAGATTACTCCGTGAGGAGCCCCAATAGAGGTATGATCACCTCGGAGGATTGCACCCTATCAATTACTAGCAAAAATAATATTTTTTTAATTTTTTTTTGATTTAATTAATTTTTTTTATTATTTTTTTTAAAATTTAAATTTCAAATTTTGAATCATAGAATTCAAATTTTGAATTTAAAGTTTCGAATTTTTGACTTTTGGAAATTTTTTCAATTTTTTTTAATTATCTTTTTTTAATATTTTTTTACTTTTTTAAAAAAAAATTTAAATTTTGAATTTCAAATTTCAGAATTTAATAACTATGAAAATATTAACTAAAAATAGTCAAAATAAGAAAAATTAATAAAAATAAAAACTTACTACTGGAGTGCGTTCACTCCGGGCATCCAAAATCCGATTTGATCTTCGTGATCGTTCTTTCTTCTCGATTTGCCTTCCCGACAACGGCGCCAAAATTCTGTTCATCCAATTTCTGTTTACTTAAAAATATGCTAAACAGATCGTTGTTAGAACCGACAAACAAAGTTTAATTTAATTTTACTCTTACCTTTCCTACTCGAAGAATAGCGGTTGTAAGAGGTCGATCCATAGGGAGGCGATTGGAGTTGCATAAAAATTAAAACGTTCACTCGGATTTGAAATTGATTTTTGAATGATAAAAGGAAAACATTACGTCGGGGATGTTTGAATGATTCTTTGGTCTACCGGAGAATGTTTTCTACTTGAAATTAACGGAAAGACAGGTACTTAAATTCAAGGATCATTTATATATTTAATGAAAAAGAAAACTCTGGCATAAAATTGATGAAAACAGTGCTAGGAATATTGAAGACTAGAACATCGATTGCATGAAGGAAGATTTAATTGTATTGCATAAAAAAGAAGAAAGATTACAGAATTTGGAGAACGGAAATTAAAAATAATAGAAATTAAAACTTTAGCATAAATAGATCTCTCTATTAAACTAATACTAAAAACCCCAAGACAACATGCTCTTGAAATAAAACTCTTACCAAAAACATTGCTCTCAATTAAGATAAAAATAAATAAATAAGAACAACATGATACTCAAAACAGAACGACTAAACACAAATTAAAAACATAACCTCTTAAAAAAAAAAACTATAAAGAAAACACAAGAAACGTAATGCTCTGTTTTCATATTGAAAATAGAGCACTGCTGGTCCGCCCCCCCTCTTCTTCGTTCCCGACCTCCCCTTTTATAGATCGCCCTCCACCCCTTGAAGCCGGCGATGGATGGCTGGATTATGGGCGGAAGGAGAGGGCAGACGCGGTAGAGGCTTGGATCACGGAATTGCTGGGGCTTCCTTCACGGATGGAAGATCTGGGACGGGACGCGATGCAGGGGCGCTGATTCGGGGATGGATCGCGGAAGGAAGGAGACGCGGAAGAGGCGGAGGAGGGGTGCTACGGATTCTTTGACGTGGATCCACATGAGGGGCGCTGATTCGGGGAGGGAGCTGAGAGGATGCGGCTTGCAATCGGGCGTGGGAGGCTACTGTAAATGCGTTGGGTCGAGCGGAAGAAGCCGTGAGGATCGTGCACTGCTGCATCACGGAGGAGGGATGTTGATCACGGGGCTTCACGAGCGGCTGGGTCGCGGATGGAATCCGGAATGCTTCATGGCTGGTCGCAGCGGGATCGACGGGAGGTAGATGTGCGGACGCTTGGAGGAGGCTGTGAACTTCCTTCTTTGGGCCAAGAGGGGGACGCGATGCAGGGATTCCAGGAGGAGCGGACGTGGGCGTTGCTGGCACGCTGTTGATGGCTTCACACGTGAAGCTTGGAATGGGCTAGGGTCTCCCGTGATCGCATGGACCGACTGGACTTGAATGCTTAGGCTCACGCGATGGGGAAGAAAGCTAGGATTTTGATGCGACTCGGACGCTAGAAAATTCTGGGAGCATGTTGGGATTGAAGGCTGAACACCGTTGATGATGGAAGAGGTCCAGTTGCATCGTGGGGCTGAGCTCCATCACGTGGAGATGCTGGCTTGACTTGAGCTCGGGCTGCCGGACATTAGGCTCAAACCCAATGTTAATTGGTTTCTTGGATTACTCGCACTGAAGCACAAATACAACATTAATTAGTTAATTTTATTATTAATGATTAGCTATAATACTAATTAAGATGGTATGACGATTGCACTTTTGTGCTCTCATTATGATGAAAAGTTCTGTCAATCTCAGAATCAAATGGGGTTAACTTATCCCTTAATGATCTTCTACCATGCATACATTATCAACAATTCATTAGATTTGACTCCTAAAATGAACGAAATCCTAAGAGAAAAGAAGAAGGGCTAGACCAAGATGATCACAATCAACACCACACAACAGATTGGCTCTTTAATCTTGAGATTAAAGAAGGTTTAGTAGCTTTTAATCTAGTTGCATAGAGATTTATTAGGTTAAAAAGTTTCTGAAATTCTCTCCTAGATTAGACAGCTCCTAATCTCCCTTTCAGATTAAGCTTGAGCTTACCAGTTAAGCGATCCAGTAACAAGTGACCAGAAAAGTTCCGAAATGTGTGGTGGTGCCAGAAAGGATACACCAATACCATAATATCCGTAACAGTTCTTACTGTTGCAAAACTTTCCTAGACATTACTAATTACTAAATTCTCACTAGAGTGGCTTTCAGCCGCTTCTTTCTAAGAGCCTAATTGAGCTCGAAAATCCTAAGGCCAACGTCTAATTGATTTTAATTTAATTTAGCTTAGGATATGTATGTAAGGTGGTGATTTTTGGACTAAGGACAGGTAATGACTTTCCGACCTTATCTTTTTAATGGGTTTTGCCCTTAAATTATTTTATGCAAATGCTTAATACTAAATGCAGCACATATTCAATGATTTTTTAAAGTTTATGGAATGTTATTAGGTTGTACTGATTAAATGAGCAAGCAAATATTTTTTTTTATATTTATTTTTATTTTTCTTTAATTTTTTTAATTTTATATTTTTTATTTAAATTTTTATATATGAATAACTTGAATGTAAACTAAAACTAATCCTTATGCGTCAGTCAATTTCCGAATGCCCGTTGAATAAGCTCTGGAGATTACTCCGTGAGGAGCCCCAATAGAGGTATGATAACCTCGGAGGATTGCACCCTATCAATTACTAGCAAAAATATTAAATTTTTTTAATTATTTATTTTTTTTATTTTTTTGATTAGATTTCAAATTTCAAATTTCAGAATTCAAATTTTGAATTTAAATTTTTAAATTTTAGAATTTTGGAATATTTTTTTTAATTTTTATTTTTTTCTCAAAATTTTAAATTTTAAATTTCAAATTTCAAAATTTAATAATTACGAAATTATTAACTAAAGATAATCAAAACAAGAAAAATTAAAAAAAAACTTACGACCGGAGTGCATTCACTTCGGGCATTCAAAATTCGATTGGATCTTCGTGATCGTTCTTGGTTCTCGATTTGCCTCTCCGATAACGGCGCCAAAATTTTGTTGTCGAATTTCTGTTTGCCTAAAAATATGTTAAACGGATCGTTGTTAGAACCGACAAACAAAGTTTAATTTAATTTTACTCTTACCTTTTCTACTCGAAAAATAGTGGTCATAAGAGGTTGATCCACAGGGAGGCGATTGGAATTGCATAAAAATTAAAACGTTCACTCGGATTCGAAATCGATTCTTGAATAACAAAAGAAAAACATTACTTCGAGGATGTTTGAATGATTCTCTAGGCTATCAGAGAATGTTTTCTACTTTGAAATTGACAAAAAAACAAGTATTTAAAAAAATATTTATATATTTAACTAATCAAAGAAAAGCTTTGGCATAAATTAAAATGGATGAAAACAAGAAGATTGAAGTGAACACAAATTGTATAAAGGAAGATTTAATGCATTGCATAAAAAGAAAAATTACAGAAGTTGAAGAACGGAGCTTAAAAATAACAGAAATTAAAAACAACAGAAATTAAAGCTTTAGCATAAATAAAACTCTCTATTAGACTAAAACTAAAAACCCCAAAACAACATGCTCTCAAAATAAAACTCTTACTAAAAAAATACATTGCTCTCAATTAAAATAAAAAAAATAAGAACAATATGATACTCAAAATAGAAACACTAAACACAAATTAAAAACATAACCTCTTAAAAAAAAACAACTAAAACAAAAAAAAATAAAAGAAACGTAATGCTCTGTTTTCAGATTGAAAACAAAGCACTGCTTGTCCGCCTCCTTCCCGACTGCCACCTCCCTTCTTCTTTTCCAAAAACCGAGCCGAGAACCCCTGTTTCCTTGGCCTCCACCTAGCACCCCTCCTCCCCCCTCCTCCTCTCGTTCTCCTCCTCTCTTATATAGATCCCATCAGCAAGCATGTGGAGAGGATGCGTGATCGACAATGGGAG
Source organism: Phoenix dactylifera (assembly GCF_051530095.1). Classification (NCBI taxonomy): domain Eukaryota; kingdom Viridiplantae; phylum Streptophyta; class Magnoliopsida; order Arecales; family Arecaceae; genus Phoenix; species Phoenix dactylifera. Next base: position 29,066,992 of record NC_143193.1, on the reverse strand, counting down.
AGGCATCCCGACTGGCCGCGTGATCCTTGGCGTGATGCGGAAGAGGATGATGCGGGATCTTTGCTGGGAGGAGGCTAGATTGGCTCCGAAAGAGATGCGGACGGCTGGAAGGAGCGGATCCGTGAATCAGCTGGGCAGATCGCAATCAACGGGATGCTTCAAGGCTGGGAGAATGGCTGAGGATTGGGTCGTCCGGGAATCTGGAATCTGGGGGAGAATCACGGGATCGCTGATCTGGAAGGGAGCTAGGAATGTGGACTTGATCCGTGGAGCTCGGAAGAGGAGGAGAACGTGGATCCAGATGATGGGTTTCCTCCTTTGGGTGCCAGATTGGAAGCGGGAGGAGATGGATTATCAGCTGCTGGGATGCTGGGAGGAGCCGAATCAGGACAACGGGGCTGCTTGGAGGAGCCGATCACAGCTTAATCGTTGATGGAACGCACGGCTCGGCTGATCGTGGACGGGTGCTGGAATGGGCGGAAGAAGAGGCAGAGGAGGGGGGTCTTGAATCCGGAAGGGGGAGACTGCTGGCTGGACGCGATTCCTTGACGATGCATCGCAGGATCACTGGAGGGATTCGCTGGCTTCACGAGAAGGAGCTGGAACTCGGAAGAGAAGAAACGGACGGCTGCTGAACGTGGGACGTTGCTTCGATTGCGTTGATGGCGTGGAGGATTGGAAAATTGGTTGGATGGCTATGAGGCGTGGTGGGGACGCGCTGAAGACGCGGACGGGCTGGCACAGTCAAGTTGGTGTTGTAAGGGCGGACTGGGAGCTGGAGACGCGTCTGGGCTGATCGCGAGATCCCTGGAACGTCGCTGATGGTGTGAAGGATTGGGACGCGCTGGAAGGCTGGCTTGACTTGAGCTTGGGCTGCCGGGCATTGGGCTCAAACCCAATGTTATTGGGTCTCTTGAATTACTTGCACTCAAACACAAATACAACGTTAATTAGTTAATTTTATCATTAATGATTAGCTATAATACTAATTAAGATGGTACGATGATTGCACTTTTGTGCTCTCATCACGGAACCCTATCATTTAATAGTTGGACCTAACCAGAATCTTCGGTGGAGGCACCACACGCCTGCCAAAGAGATTGGGGCAAAATTATCACTAGAAATTGTTTGGTGAAACAATTGGTTCAGAACCTACCAATAGGTGCATATGGGTTGGCCGAGCCACACTCGGGCCCATATGCGATCAATTGGGTTCTAGTGCTCACTAAAGATTTAAGTGTAATTCTTCGAATTTGAGGTAGAGGCTACAAATTTGTATAAAATAGCAGGAGGACCTTTAGACTAAAATCCAAGTCTTTAGGGTATTGTCAATTCATATACTGATAGCCAATTTTCTTTTTATGCGGAAATGGCCACTAGTTTGTCATTTCGTTCATTGTTGGATAATGACAAGTTGACTGGACCCAATTTCAATAACTGGTTTAGGAAACTTCAGATTGTGCTAGAGCATGAACAGATCCTTTATGTGATAACGGATCTAGCACCTGAGCAGCCTGCCGCTAATGCACGGGGTACGATCAGAGAAACTTATCAGAAGTGACTCAATGATCATATCTGTTGGGAGCCCGCCCATGCCGCAGAAAATTAAAAAAAAATTCAGATGCAGCGGAAGAGGCATAAGCGGGATCAATCGTTCATCCTATGAACGTTGTTTAATAACCGTTCGTAGATAGATTAGAATTAAAAACTTTTAAACTAATTATGAAAATCAGATCTTCACCTTGTGCGAGTAGATGATCACCGCAAACTGAAGTTCGTGGTTTAGGATGAAGGTTCGCTTGAAGCCGTTCACGCGTCCGGCCTCTACGGGTATTCACACGAAGTAGAGATCCGATCAAAGCTTCCTTGTCTCCCCGGGGTGCTAGCTCCCTTGCAGAGACTTCTTTTAATGGCTGATGTCCTCCCTTTGAATCAACCCTTGATTGTGCTTGGGAGGAGGAAGAAGAAGGATGAAGTTTGAAGAAGAATCAAAGCCCCTGCAGCCTACTTCCTTTTCCCTGCGTTGGAACCAAGGAGGAGGCAAGAAGATGGCCGCCAAGCTTTCTTTTCTTCTCACCTTGCTTGCGGCTGAAAACCAAGGAGAGAAAGGGTGGCCACGAATTGGAGAGGGAGAGGGCTTCTAATCCAATACCCTAGGTGCCTCCCATAGCCCTTTATAAGCAAGTGGAGCTCCTAACTTTTAGGAGCTCCTTGATAACCTTCCAAGAGGGGCGCCGGCCCCTCTTGTTTGCCGCACCAAGCAAGAAAAAGGAGGAGGGGCGTGTGCCCCTCCTTCATGGTTAACCTAATCCTCCTCTAAGGAGAATTAAGAAGGTCACTTATGGTTAGGTCCTAATCTAATTAGGCTTGGACCAAGGGTGAACCAATTTGGGTTTAATCTAGGTAAGTCCTAATCCAATTAGGACTTAAATCAATTTTGACTCAATTGAACTCTTCAATTGTAATCCAATTAGGAGTCTTGTTAATTCATTAGATTAATAATTAATTAGAACTTAAGAAATCCTAATCCAATTAGGATTTATTCAATTTTAATCCTAATCCAATTAGGACTCTAATTTGAATCCAAAGTCCTAATCCAATTAGGACTTCTAGGAATCCTATTCTAAGTAGGAATCCAAATTGAATTCAAAATCGTAATCTAATTAGGATTGTTGGAATCCTATTCTAAGTAGAACTCCCAATCCTACTCCAAGTAGGATTTTCAGTCCTAATCCAATTAGGACTTCCGAAATCCTACTCCAAGTAGGATTCATGTTTAAGTCCAATTAATTAATTTCCATTATTCCTTCTTCAACTGATTATCAATCAAATTGATTAATCGTGATTCATAATCACATTTCAACCATCGGATCAGTCAATACTTCTAGTGTGTGTGACCCCATAGGTTCTATTCTGACTGGTAGTGAGATATATTGCGATCCCTATCACGATATCATTGAAAACTCCTTTCAATGGGTTGGAACGATTCCAACTCAACTCATTAGGGTTTATCGATCATCCAGATATTCCCTGTGAGTCTGACCATCCACCAGTGACACCTAGCAGAATGTAGTGGCTACCCAGCAGAATGGAATAATGAACCTCTAGGTGCAGTTATCGTATGATACAGTCCTACTATCGTGGATCCCTACAGGACGGAGGTCATGGACAACTCGTCAAACCCCATCCTCCGTCATATGTCAAGATTTATTTGACTTAAGCTTGAGAGTGGAAAACTCTTTCTCCACTGTACAATTTGTCCCGACCGAGGTCTTACGAACTCAGTCTTATAAATCACATAGGATCTCTCCTTGTCTATCAAGGTTGATAGATTTCTTATAGGTGCATACCCTACTCCTACAGTAAACCTACTGCAGCCAATCTACACTGCATGGACCCATATGGCTAGAGACCATGTATACGTGCAGTCAAACTACAATAACCTCACTGTGAGTAGCCGAAGCACCGTAGGTCAAAGGACCAGTCATACTACTGCAACATCAAGCAAGTCACTGACGAGTGGATAGACATCCAAGTGACTTCTTGTCTTGGTCACGCTCAGTACCCTTGTTCTCTAATAAGTACTTGCACAATTGCTCTAGTGTCCCTACACTGTGGACTCAAGACTCGTCCATCAAAGAAAGCAATATGTGCACTAATCTCAGCGGATCAATCACCGTCCTCGTGATGATCCATCGATCAGGAGCAATTCAGGAATTAATCACCAATGACACATGCCTCAAATTCTCAACTTTTGAGAATATGCGTCATCATCTTATTAATTTCTTGGACAATTCATGGACACATAAGAACATGAATGAAAAGAATGCCCAACTTAATTAGGTCAAGTACAAATTTATGTTCCAGAATAAAATAATGCGTCAGCCAAATTGGCTTCTAGGGCATACTTCTAACAATCTCCCACTTGCACTAAAGCCAATCAGCCGTAAACCTAAGCCCCATCTTCTCAAGATGCATTACAGTTTTCTGCTGACTTATCTGCTTAGTGAATGGGTCCACCACATTTCCTGTGGAGTCTACTCTTTGATCCTCTACTTATTTCTTTTCGAGGTAGTCACTTATTAGGTTAAACCGCCGCTCTATGTGCTTCGATTTCTGGTGAGATCTTTTGCTCCTTAGCTAGTGCTATGGTGCCTTTGTTATTGCAGTAGAGTGTTATGGCATCTGATGACATTACACCTAACTCTGCAATAAACTTCTTAAACCAAAAGGTTTCCACTGCACCCTTAGAGACAGTTTGACATTCAGCTTCTAAGGTGGAATCTACAATGATCGGTTGTTTGGAACTCTTCCAATTTACTGAACCACCGTTGCACATATTCTAATGTAGACTTTCTACCATCAATATGTGTACATCCTTCTACCTTTCTTATCTTCTCCTAAAGACCAAGAACATGTCCTTAGTTCTTCTTAAGTACTCAAGACTGTTCTTCACAGCTATCTTGCGCTTCTTGCCTGGATTTGACTAATATATGCTCGTGACACTCACAGCATGTACTATATCAAGTCACGTACATTGCATGGTATACATGAGGCTCCATATAGCCGAAGCATAAGGAATCTTGCTCATCCACTGAATCTCTTCAAATGTGTTGGGCCACATCTTCTTGGAGAGATTTATTCCATGCCTAAGGAATAATAATCCCCTTTTAGAGGTTTCCATGCCGAACCTCTTCAGCACTCCCTCTATATACATATTCTGTGACAGGACAAGCATCCTTTTAGATCTATCTCTATAGACCTTAATTCAAGATATAGGATGCTTTCCCAAGGTCTATCATGGAGAATTCCTTACACAACCAAACCTTGACCTAAGGTAGTATGGGAATATCTTTTCCAATTTGAAGGATATCATCTATGTACAATACGAAGAATGCAATAGCCCTCCCACTAACTTTCTTATATATACATGGTTCCTTTTCGTTATTGATGAAATCAAACAATTTGATTATATCGTTGAAACGAGTATTCCAACTCCGAGATGCTTGCTTTAGTCCATAGAAGGACCTTTGCAGTTTACAGACCTTGTGATCACTATCACAATATCTCATAATCATATTATGCTGCAATAGCAACCAATATTCGAATGGACTTCAGCATGGCTACAGGGTGAAAAGTATCCTTATAATCAGTACTTTCGCACTGACTATAACCTTTCGCCACCAGCCTTGCCTTATAGGTCTCTACCTAATCATCCGAACTTAATTTCCTCTTGTAGATCCATTTATACCTAATAGGTATTATACCTTCTGGTGGATCTACTAAGGTCCAGACTTGGTTGGAACGGATGGAGTCCATCTCTGACTTCATCGCTTCCGGCCATCTCTCAGAATTGATGTCTAACATCGCCTCGTTGTAGGTATTAAGATCCTTACCTTGATCCCTATCTCCCATGAGGAACACTTCCTCTACATCCTCTGTAAGCATACCTAAGTACTTTTCAGGCGGACGGGAGATCCTACTAGATTTACGAGGTGGAGGAGGTACTACGTGTACTGGCTTAATTTAAATAGGTTCTATAGGAACAATGGCTCGTTGCTGTTTTAGAGACTTTCTCTTCAAGCTCAATTTTTCTCCCACTGTTTCTATCAAGGATAAACTATTTTCCATGAAGATAGCATCTAGGCTCACAAACACTTTGTGATCCTTTAGGACGAAAAGTCGTATCCTAATGACTCTTTAGGATATCCTATAAAATGAGCATTAATTGTCCTATCCTCTAACTTGTCCGCCTGTTGTCGCTTGAGTTGAGCTAAACATCCCCAAATCTTGAGATAACCAAGACTCAGCTTCTTACTATGTCATATCTCATATAGTGTGGTAGGAACGGACTTTAGAGGAAACTCTATTCAATAAGTAAATAGTTAAAAATAGAGCATCTATCTAAAGAAACAAGGGTAAATTAGTGAAGCTCATCATGGACCGGACCATATCCAATAGAGTCCGATTCCTCCTCTCTGACACTCCATTGAGCTGAGGTGTACCAGAAGGAGTCCATTATGAAACTATACCATTCTCCTTAAGATAATCACGGAACTCTCCATTAAGGAATTCACTTCCTCGATCTGATCGAAGAACCTTAATGAGTTTTTCTGTTTATTTTTCTACTTCATATCTCAACTCTTTGAACCTTTCAAAAGTTTCAGATTTGTGTATCATACACATATCCATACCGTGAGTAATCATCGATAAATGAAGTAAGAAATTACAACCCTTAGCCTATACATCGAATGGGCCACACACATCAGTGTGTACTAGGGTAAGTATTTCAGTGGACCTCCTGTATCCTACAAAGGATAATTTGGCCATCTTTCCTTGAAGGTAGAATTTACAAATCAAATATGACTCGAAAGTCAATGAGCCAAAAAGCTCATGTTTCTCAATTTGTTTATTCTGTCTTCTCCTATATGGGCAAGCCTGAGGTGCCACAAATACTTTAGCTTTATCTCATTTCTGGATCTATTAGATCCTATGGTATTTACTGTTTACTCAGATACATTCACAGATACATCCATATGTATGTGATAGAGACTGTCAATTATAAAACCACGTTGAACCAATTTATTTCTCAAATAAATAGAACAGTAGTCTTATAAAAATCTTTTTGTGCTAAATAAGATACAGAAATCAAATTTCTGCTAGCAACAGGTAACAATCCCTAAGTATCCTGAGCATATCTGACATACCTTCTGAAGTCACCCTTCATGTTTTTTATGCTTCCCATGTATGTAGGACAGTTTCTCTTCCAATGGCCGTCCATGATGCAATGGAAACACTTTTCCTTGCAATTGGCCTTTTTCTTGGAATTTCCTTACTTGGCGTTTTCTCAGTCTTCTGCTTCTTCGCAGGCTTCTTCTTCTTCCATATAGACTCTCTCTTGGAAGTAGAAACCAACTCGACAGTGAGAACGATGCCCCTTGAACTCTTCAAGGTCCTTAAGGTAGTTACCAATTTATTTAACAATTCTGTTTTTGGTGCATACAATCTTGTTCATATGGTAGTCTACTATAAACTATTCATATGAATCTAGAAGGGATTGCAGGATCAGATCTATTTGCAATTCCTTATGCATGGTTATACCGAGCTTCTCAAGCTGCTCTATGCCTTTGATCATAGTCAAACAGTGATCATGGATAGACTGCCCCTCACGCATCTTTGCCTTGAAGAGCCTCTTGGACACTTTAAAATATGCTGCGCGATTCTGATCATCATACAACTCTTGCAGGTGATTTAATATGTCCCTGGCAGTCTCATGTTCTCATGCTGGCATTGTAATTCATTGGACATGGATGCCATTGTGCAGCACCTAACTTTATTGTCATTGTTCGTCCACTTAGCATGCGTCTTACGCTGATCAGTGATCAGATAGATTGGTAACACGGGGATTCCATGGTCTAACACATACCCTAATTTCTCACAATTCAAAACTATTTTGAAATTTGCTGAGCCAGTCTTTATAATTGGATTTGGTCAAACGGTTGTTCTATAGGATATGAGTTAAAAGTCTAGAAGCTGACATTGTAAACCTCAGAGAGTAAAGATTCTAGTTAGAATTTTGTACTTGATCTTAATTTGTTCTAGGGTCCTTTAGAACAAATGTGTCTCCCACTATTTTCTCGAATTTCTCACACTCCCCTGGTAGGAAAACGGAAAACCTACACGACTAGGATTTCTAGTGGGTGCTGCGGTCCCACCGATTTATAGGCCACCTCACCTAACAGATATTGGTGACACATAAATGGATGAGTGTACAACTCTTGTACAATGTTTCTCAAGCATGTTGCAGTGCTACTTGGTCTCTAAGCCAGGAAGACCTCACCTAACAGTTATTGGTCCCATTTCTTAGTTAAGTCAGACCCACCGTATAACCATAGAAATAAAGTCGTCATTGGCTCCTCACCTAACAGTTATTGGTGCCCAACCCCACCTTTACCCTGCAACATCTCATGTCTATAGAGAGGTCCAGCCCTCCGATGCAACTTGCCCACTGTATCCAGCCGAGACAAATCAACATTAGAAAGACCTTAGCAGCTCTACTGCGGTGGAAGACCTATTGACTTAATATTGGTTAATCATGTCTTAGTGTTTCCAACCTTGAGCTCTTCATAAGAGGTAATCGAACAATTGGCCAGGTAAGTAGGTGGGAGGCTCCCCTTACTCAGAGAGTAAGGTCCTAATTAAGTAACCACCTTTCATGCTTTCCTAGACACCAATTAGATCAATTAATCTAATATGACTCGCTCATGTTGGTTCACTCTCAACTTGATTGAGGAGGTTTTAGTTTAGGTCTCATTGGGTTTGCTACATCACATGTAAACCTATCTACCCCGCTCTCATTTACATCACATGCAAAATGCACATCGCAGGCAGTTATAATCGCAGCAATAAATAAAGCTAAACTTTAAATAGGTGATGATCATGGATTCTAATTAGCTCATATTACAAGCACATGCACGTCAATCGATCAACTGGTCTTCAACTCTTGAATTGGTTCCAAGCCTCCTTGATTCGATCCTTGACCAACTCTTGATCCAATCGCCATCAACCGCTCAGATCGCCGTTCATCTCATGCACTATCTTCGACTTGATCGTTGACGTACATCACATCACAGAAATACAACCAGATATTAAATAATAATAATAATAAATTACATCCCCTTTTAGTAGGCATGCAGGCCTCTCAAAACATCAAATAAGATGCTTGCAAGCATCTGAAAAATTACATGACATTACAGATCGCATCGCAGGTTATTACATTTGATACCAAAAGGGTTTGAATCCTATGATCATCACCACATGCAGCAATCAGATCTGAAACTTAATTGATTATGTTATGACATAGGTTGCTGATCATGCTAATCATGATTCTAAACTTTGTAATCCCATTAACAATGCAATTAGAATCATCAATTTATCACATAAAAATCAGCATGCAAAAATCAGCAACCCTGAAAAATTCTGCATGCAGAAAATTTCAGCATACATATCCTTTTAAATTTCAGATCTATCAAGCTTGTTTATAATTAATTCTAACCTTAATCTATGAATCCTAAGCTCTGATACCACTGTTGGGAGCCCGCCCATGCCGCAAAAAATTAAAAAAAATTTCAGATGCAGCGGAAGAGGCATAAGCGGGATCAATCGTTCATCCTATGAACGTTGTTTAATAACCGTTCGTAGATAGATTAGAATTAAAAACTTTTAAACTAATTATGAAAATCAGATCTTCACCTTGTGCAGGTAGATGATCACCGCAAACTGAAGTTCGTGGTTTAGGATGAAGGTTCGCTTGAAGCCGTTCACGCGTCCGGCCTCTACGGGTATCCACACGAAGTAGAGATCCGATCAAAGCTTCCTTGTCTCCCCGAGGTGCTAGCTCCCTTGCAGAGACTTCTTTTAATGGCTGATGTCCTCCCTTTGAATCAACCCTTGATTGTGCTTGGGAGGAGGAAGAAGAAGGATGAAGTTTGAAGAAGAATCAAAGCCCCTGCAGCCTACTTCCTTTTCCCTGTGTTGGAACCAAGGAGGAGGGAAGAAGATGGCCGCCAAGCTTTCTTTTCTTCTCACCTTGCTTGCGGCTGAAAACCAAGGAGAGAAAGGGTGGCCACGAATTGGAGAGGGAGAGGGCTTCTAATCCAATACCCTAGGTGCCTCCCATAGCCTTTTATAAGCAAGTGGAGCTCGTAACTTTTAGGAGCTCCTTGATAACCTTCCAAGAGGGGCGCCGGCCCCTCTTGTTTGCCGCACCAAGCAAGGAAAAGGAGGAGGGGCGTGTGCCCCTCCTTCATGGTTAACCTAATCCTCCTCTAAGGAGAATTAGGAAAGTCACTCATGGTTAGGTCCTAATCTAATTAGGCTTGGACCAAGGGTGAACCAATTTGGGTTTAATCTAGGTAAGTCCTAATCCAATTAGGACTTAAATCAATTTTGACTCAATTGAACTCTTCAATCCTAATCCAATTAGGAGTCTTGTTAATTCATTAGATTAATAATTAATTAGAACTTAAGAAATCCTAATCTAATTAGGATTTATTCAATTTTAATCCTAATCCAATTAGGACTCTAATTTGAATCCAAAGTCCTAATCCAATTAGGACTTTTTGGAATCCTATTCTAAGTAAGAATCCAAATTGAATTCAAAATCCTAATCTAATTAGGATTGTTGGAATCCTATTCTAAGTAGGACTCCCAGTCCTACTCCAAGTAGGATTCCCAGTCCTAATCCAATTAGGACTCCCGAAATCCTACTCTAAGTAGGATTCGTGTTTAAGTCCAATTAATTAATTCCCATTGTTCCTTCTTCAACTGATCATCAATCAAACTGATTAATCGTGATTTATAATCACATTTCAACCATCGGATCGGTCAATACTTCTAGTGTGTGTGACCCCATAGGTTCCATTCTGACTGGTAGTGAGATATATTGCGATCCCTATCACAATATCATTGAAAACTCCTTTCAATGGGTTGGAACGATTCCAACTCAACTCATTAGGGTTTATCGATCATCGAGATATTCCCTGTGAGTCTCACCATCCACCAGTGACACCTAGCAGCATGTAGTGGCTACCCAGCGGAAAGGAATAATGAACCTTTAGGTGCAGTTATCATATGATACAGTCCTACTATCATGGATCCCTACAGGACGGAGGTCATGGACAACTCGTCAAACTCCATCGTCCGTAATATGTCAAGATTTATTCGACTTAAGCTCGAAAGTGCAAAACTCTTTCTCCACTGTACAATCTGCCCCGGCCGAGGTCTTACGAACTCAGTCTTATAAATCACATAGGATCTCTCCTTGTCTATCAAGGTCGATAAATTTTTTATAGGTGCATACCCTACTCCTACAGTGAACCTACTGCAGCCAATCTACACTGCATGGACCCATATGGCTAGAGACCATGTATACGTGCAGTCAAACTACAATAACCTCACTGTGAGTAGCCGAAGCACCGCAGGTCAAAGGACCAGTCACACTATTGCAACATCAAGCAACTCACTGACGAGTGGATAGACATCCAAGTGACTTCTTGTCTTGGTCACGCTCAGTACCCTTGTTCTCTAACATGTACTTGCACAATTGCTCCAGTGTCCCTACACTGTGGACTCAAGACTCGTCCATCAAAGAAAGCAATATGTGTACTAATCTCAGCAGATCAATCACCGTCCTCGTGATGATCCATCGATCAGGAGCAATTCAGAAATTAATCACCAGTGACACATGCCTCAAATTCTCAACTCTTGAGAATATGCGTCATCATCTTATTAATCCCTTGGACGATTCATGGACACATAAGAACATGAATGAAAAGAATGCCCAATTTAATTAGGTCAAGTACAAATTTATGTTCCAGAATAAAATAATGCATCAGCCAAATTGGCTTCTAGGGCATACTTCTAACAATATCACTGTCCGATGCATTATGCTTGCTGCAATGAGCGACGAGTTCAGTCGCCAGTTCGAGAATGCCCAGCCCGAAGAAATTGATCAAGTATTGAACAAATCTTTTGGCACTCCCAACGATGTTGAAAGGCACAAGACTAGTTGTGCTATTTTCAGTGCACGGATGAAGGATGGGGCATCGGTGACTGATCATGTATTGTACATGATTGAGTTGATCGAGCGCCTGAGCACTCTCGGTTTTCTCCTTCATGATCAATTGGGGAAAGATGGTATACTGAACTCTCTTTCTGGTTCGTACCGCCCATTTCTCACCAATTTTCGTATGACGAAACTGGTAGTAAATTATCACCAATTGTTGGGTTTACTACAAACTTTTGAGAAGGATCACCAACTCCTAAAAGGGTCGGTGAATTTAGTGGGAGGTTCGTCCAAGGGTCGTAGTCCCTTTAAGAAAGGGAAGAAGAAAAACAAAAATCAAAAGAAAAAGGTGCATCATGCTGAGCAGAGTCAGACTAGAAGAAGGCTAATCAGAGTAAGGCAAAGTGCTTCTACTGTAAGAAGCAAGGGCATTGGAAGAGGAATTGTCCTCTGTACATTGCATCTCGTGATCCGAATAGGCCTAAGAAAAGTGGAAAATCAGTTGCCAATCAAGGTATTTATATGATAACGCCTTGTAATTTTTCTATTTGTGATAATTCGACTTGGGTATTGGATACCGGTAGTCCTTTTAATATTTGCAATTCGTTGCAGGAACTTCAGATCAGTGAGAGGTTTGAAGAAGGAGAAAGATTCCTGAATGTTGGAGATGGAAGATCTGTTCCAGTTCTAGCTTTAGGAATTCTTAAACTTGTATTCAGCTCTCATGTAAATGTTCTTAGTGATTGTCACTATTGTCCAAGTTTTTTATTGAATGTCATTTCTGTAGGCCTTTTGGCCAAAAATGGTTATGAAATATCAATAAAAAAGGATTATTGCAATATCATTTGAAATGGTGTTGCTGTAATGAATGGAATTCTGAGTAATGATATTTACATTTTGTCACAGCCTGTTCATGTAATGTACAAGTCCAATAAGCGCCCTAGAATAGATAATGTCACGGATGTCTACCTTTGGCATCATAGGCTAGGTCATATTAACAAGAACAGGATGAACAGGTTAAATTAAAAGAAAATCCTCAATGTTAATGATTGTGAATCATTAACAACCTGTGAATCATGCCTTCTTGGTAAGATGACCAAGTCACCTTTTACTAGAAAAGGTGAACGAGCCAATGACTTATTGACCCTAGTACAATCTGATGTATGTGGGCCAATGAGCACAAATTCTAGAGGCGGATATGCATATTTAATTACTTTCACAGACGACCTTTCGAGATATGGTTATGTCTATTTAATGAGACATAAATCTGAAGCATTTGAAATGTTCAAATTGTATCGTAATGAAGTAGAAAAACAAACTGGAAAGAGTATTAAAACTCTTTGATGAGAGCACAAAAGTGCGATCTATACATCCCTTAAATTAGTATTATTGCTAACAAAAAAATGATAAAAGTGCTGCATTAATATTATATTTTTGTAGGGTGCAGGTGATCGTAAATCAAAGTTAAATTTTGCATCGAGTCCAAAAATATGTATCACCACAGGTGACCAGCCAATCATATGGGGTCAGTCCCAATTGCACACTAGAAGGAGCATTAGCCGACAAGGTGCAGCCACATCCAGCGTGCAACCCATCCTCCTACGAGTGATCAACGGCATCCGCGAGCCCATCCACGCGTCCGTGATCTCAGCGTCCGCATCCCAGCTCCGGTGCACAAGTCCAGCCATCCATCATCCATGGAGCTTCTTCTGCGAGCCATCCACGGTTCAGATCTCCCAAGCTACCACCGAGCGTCCTCGTTCCAGCTCTCCCGAGATCCCAGCTTCTGTGATCAGCTCCCAGCGTCCGCGTGCAATCCGCGAAGATCCCGCATCCACAGCCTCATCCAGCCTTTTCCAGCATCTTGCGAGGCATCATCCGCGCCCCATCCTTCGATCCGCATCTGAAGATCCCGGCATCTCCCAATTTTTCCTTCCGCATCCCTTGGCGATCGCAATCTTCCGGAATATCAGCTCCTTCAGCCGTCCGCGTGCACCCTCCCAGCAAAGATCCGACTTCATCCCAGCATCCAACGCGTCCCAGCCTTCCGAGTTCGTATCCCAGAGCCTTCAGCCGTCCGCATGTGAATCTCCCGAACCTTGAGTCCTATCTTCCTTTCGATCCATCCGCTTCTTCCGCCTGGATTTGCATGCGTGCGATCCCCTGTTTCTGCTATCCAGCCGTCCCTCTGCGTCCGAAGATCCCGGCATCCCGTGATTTCAGCATCAGCGATCATCTCCCATCCGTCCGTCCTCTCCACGTGCCAGGAGGGAATCCATCGCTGGTTGAGGAGCTCGGGGGATCTATATGAAGGAACCTCTCTCGGCTGGGAAGGGGGATTTATCCCTCATTCGAAAAATAGAGCCTCAACCGGCTATTGAAAAAAAGAAAAAAAAGAAGAAGGAAGAAACAGGGGATGCCCTGTTCTTCCGAAAAGAAAAGAAAAAGAGAGGGAAAGGCTTATATTTTAATGGAGGGCTGATATCTTGTGAAGGGTGATGGAGGAACCTTTGATGTTCTATTTTCTTTCAAGTAAATTCTGAACGATTAATCTCTTTGATTCCCATCTATTAATATATTTTTTTGATTCTTGCATGCTTATCTATGCGATAGATCTTTTATGGTTTATATTTCTTGATTCATGGATTGTTTCGATGTTTGATTTGTCGTAGACGTAATCGGCACGATGAATACTTAGATCTTGAATTCATGTTTTTAAACTATATACTCCATGATTAGAACTAATCTATCTGATTGATCCTTAATCAAGAATCGCAGAATTTAATTGTTGAAAATAAGATCATCGAAGGGGATTCCAGATCCCTACACCATCTTAATCTATCCAAATTTCAATTCTCTGTTTACTGATTTATTTTCTATTTGCAAAACATCATCTTTATCCACTAATTTATTGAATTAATTAATCTAAAATTATATTAAATAATCTAATATATATTTCGTTCCCTGAGGATTCGACTTCGGACTTCCAAGATTTTACTACTTGTACGATTCTCCTATACTTGGGAGATTAGTTTCGCGAAAATATTTTTGTGAACGCGTCAAGTTTTTGGCGCCGTTGCCGGAGAACGGCTGATTTATTAGTATAATTTTAGATTTAATTAGTACTTTAGTAGTTAGTCTTTTTCTTTTGAAAAAAAAAAAATCTTTACTGCTGTTTTTTTAATCCCTGCACAGTCTGCATCAAACTCTGATATCAAAGTAATTAACCATCTGATTGAACTCAAATTTGGTCGTCAGGTGCAGGACCTGTGTTTCTTTCATAGGAACGGTCTGATTGACATTCAGAAACTTTTAAGACTATTAGATTAATACGAAACCTTGCTACTTTCTGTTTTGAATTTTCTGCATTTAATTTTTTTTAAAATCAGAATTTTATTGTTATCATATCTCATTAACCCTTGTTGCTAATTGAAAATTTAAGAAAAAAACTTTAAGAAAAGATCAAGGGTGATTATTCAAAAAAAATAAAGAGGAAAAATCTAAAATTTCATATTTCAAATTTCAGAATTCAAATTTCAAACTTCAACTCATAAAATTTAAAAAAAATAAATAATTTGCTTGATCACCTATTCAATGAAATTTAATGTCATGTCATAAAATATTAAAAAAAAATCTCTTGATTGTTGCATATAGCATAAAGTATCAGCATAAAATATTCTAAGGGCTGAACCTATTTAAAAAGATAAGGTCGGGATTTCATCACTCGTCCTTAGCCCAAAAATCACCCCATTGCATAAATATTCTAAGCTTAACTAAAATCAACTAGACGTTGGCTCCTAAGGACATTCGAGCTCAATAGGACGAAGACCACCGAAAATTGTACCAATTTCGCTCTGTGGCTTAGTTGATGTCTAGGCAAGCTTTGTCCCTATAAGGGAGACAGTTCATCTGTTCGAGGCAAGTGGGTTTTAAGTGGAACCTTTGCGAACGCATCGTGATCCCTCCACTTACCTAGGAGCTTACCTGGTCAACTCGGTTCATTAGACCGGATTGGAGGCTTAGGTGCCCTCTTGAAACCAGTTAGGAGCTGTCTAGAAATTTAAAAAAAATATTAGAAATTGAGGTGTAATGTTTTGTTGCATGTTTGATTGTGAATAGAATTTTATTTTAGGGTGTCGTTTTAGGGTATCTTTAGTTGGTACTTATATTTATATTTATTTTTTAAAAAAAAACATAAAAAAATTTAATTAAATTTTGTATGCTAGGTTGGAATAGGGACAACACTGGGCGTTTGAATCGAAAAACTTTTGACAATTCCTTAGATCATATTATTAAAACTCTTTCGCAAAATCTCAGATCTGGTGAGATGGCTGATAACGATGTAGGAAGTCACCATGGTAATGAAGGTAGACCCCCAGTTATGACACTTCGATAATACTTACACCCCACTAGGACTAGTCAACCTTCATGCATGATTATTCCTAAAAATGTAGGACACTTTGAAATCAAACCAGGAGTAATTCAATTGCTGCCAAAGTATCATGAAATGGAATCCGAGAAGCCTTATCTTCACCTAAGGATTTTGAAGAAATTAGCATCACATTTAGAGTGCCAAATGTATCGGAAGATGTCCTTAAATTGACCTTGTTTCCTTTTTCCTTAAAGGATAAAGCCAAAACATGGCTGAACTCCTTGAGACCTAGACCGCTAGGAACATGGCATGATATGCAAAGAGAATTCTTGAAAAAATTCTTTCCCGCACAAAGGACTAACTTTTTGAAAAGGCACATTAGTAATTTCCAACAAAAAGACCATGAAACATTTTATGAATGCTGGGAGAGATTTAAAGAGTTGCTTCTCTCTTGTCCTCATCACGGGTTTGAAACATGGAGAACCATTAGTTTCTTTTACGAAGGGTTGTCTCCACAGTTAAAATAATTTATAGAGACTATGTGCAATGGTCTATTTTTGGAAAAGCAACCCGATGAGGCATGGGACTATTTAGACTCTCTCGCAGAGACTGCACAATTATGGGATACAGGGGATAGAGTGAATAAACCTTTACCTAAGCCTACTAGCGTTGGACACGGGGGCCTTTACAACCTTAGTACTCAGGATGATATTCAGGCTAAAATGGCAGCCCTTACTAGGAAGGTAGAGGAAATTGAACTTAGAAGGATTGAACCCGTCAAGACCGTAGAACATAACAGCGAGTGTTGTAGGATTTGCGAGATGCCTGGCCATCTCACCACTGATTGCCCCACAATACCCGCATTCAAGAAAGTTTTGCACGATCAGGCCAATGTTATGAATTCCTATCAAAAATTTTTTAATAATCCTTTTTCGGGTACTTACAACCCTGGATGGAAGAACCATCCAAATTTCAGGTGGAGGAATGACCAACCTCAACAAGTATATAACCCAACTCCTCCACCTCCGCAACCTCATTATGCACACGCACCCCTGAGGATGATAGTGTTATTTTGATGATTAACAAGCAATTATCTAGAGTATGTTATAAGTTAAATCGATACTTCATTTATAAGTCTATTACTCTCAGTATATTTGGATAAATTGTATAGATACATTTCATTGTTTATTTGAATGAATCTAACCTTGAGATGCAGCAAAGTGTGGATTGAGTCGACCCAAAGGATGATTGGGTCGACCCCGGCACATCTAGAAAGCATTTGGCACACTTCTGCAAAAAATGGCACAAATGAACAGTGAGTTGGGTCGACCCAAGGAAAGCATGAGTCGACCCAAACATCAAGATCCTCAAACAGAAGACAGAAAATGGTTCTCTGGATTTACTGAGAGGGTCGACCCAAGATATAGTTGAGTCGACCCAAGCTTGAGTCGACCCAAACCCTGAGAGGGTCGACCCAAAGGCAAGACAGAACAGAAGACAGAAAAGATTCTCTGGAAACCCTGTTAGGGTCGACCCAAGAAGAAGTTGAGTCGACCCAACTGAACCTTGAGTCGACCCAAAGAAAGGTTGGGTCGACCCAAGTGAAGGAAGGCTGAATTTCAAGTTTCTGTGGATTCTGAGAGGGTCGACCCAAGGAATGTTTGAGTCGACCCAAGTGAAAGTTGGGTCGACCCAAGGACAGGTTGAGCCGACCCAAACACGGGCAGAAGCATAACGGCTAGTTCTGCAGATGTACTTTTTGTCCTTCCAACAGTGAGTAACGGCTAGTTTTTGAATTCTAACCATTGGAGCTTGTCCAATGGAGGTAGGAAACTATTTAAAGGGGCACTATTCATCAGATAGAACATCCTTTCCAAAGAATATCAAAGAGTACACAAGAAAGAGAAAGTGCCCTAATCTTCTTCATCCAAGTGCTTCATTCGAGAATCAAAAAAAGGGGTTGAGCAGATTCAAAGAGTCATCAAGAGCTCCATCCTCCCTTGAAGAGTGAAGCATCCTTGACAAAGAAGAGAGAAGTCACTACAAGCGATAAATACTTTCTAAACTCTTCTTTGTAGATTATATTGTTTTATTTGCTCATTTAGGAGTTTAAATCTTCTTCCTTTATTTGTTAAACTACTTGTAAAGGTTGGTTGGTTAGCCCGCAAAACCAACGGAATAGGTTGATTGGTGAACCCGTAAAACCAATTGTAAAGGTTCGTTGGTGAGCCCGAAAAACCAACATAGGTTCGTTGGTGAGCCCGTAAAACCAACATAGATTTTTGGTGAACCCAGAAAACCAAAGTGTAAAGGTTTTTGGATTGTGAGCCCGAAAAACAATCCAACTGTAATCCGCGAGATTATAGTGAATTCCCAAGGGGTCGCTTGAGGAGTGGATGTAGGTGCTAAGGAGAGCACCGAACCACTATACTTCTTATTGTTTGCATTGTGATTTGTTTAAGTTCACTAACACATCATTTAACACAAGTAAGATAGTTAAAATTAAAAGAAACCAATTCACCCCCCCCCCCTCTTGGCTTGTCACCTTGGGCAACAAGTGGTATCAGAGCAAGGTGCTCCAATAGTACTCATTGATCTCACAATCAAGAGTTAAAGATCATGACAACCCAAGTGGGATGTTCTATGAGTGAGGGGCAATCTACAAATAGACCACCTCTATTTAATGGCACAAACTACACATATTGGAAAGCTAGGATGAGGATATTCATTCAAGCTTCAGATTATGAATTATGGTACATCATTACTAGAGGACCTCACACACCCACACTTAATATAGAGGGCACTATCATACCCAAACCAGAAATGGATTGGAATGAAAGTGATAGACGATTGGCACAGTTAAATGCTAAAGCTATAAATGTACTTTATTGCTCATTAGATGTAAGTGAATTCAATAGAATATCTACTTGCATCTCTGCTAAAGAAATTTGGGACAAACTTGAGGTCACTCATGAAGGGACCAATCAAGTTAAGGAGTCAAAGATAAACATATTAGTACACAAGTATGAATTGTTTAAAATGGAATCTACTGAGTCCATAACTGATATGTTTACTCGTTTTACTAACATTATAAATGGGCTTAAGAGTTTAGAAAAGTCTTACACTAACTCTGAATTGGTGCGAAAAATTCTCAGGTCTCTACTAAGAATTTGGGAGGCCAAGGTAACCGCAATTTAAGAAGCTAAGGACCTCAACACACTGCAATTAGAGGAGCTTCTAGGATCACTCATGACCCATAAGTTGACAATGAGGCAAAATTCAGAAGATGAGGTCAAGAGAAGAAAGCCCATTGCCCTAAAGACTACCACCCCTAAACAACAAACTGAATCGGAAGATTCAGATGATGATGAAGAATTTGATGAAGAAGGGATGGCTATACTTGGAAGAAAATTCAGAAAATTTATGAGAGGTAAGAATAGATTCTATAAAAAGAAATCCTTCCTCAAAGGTAACTCAAGCAAAGAAAAGGGTAAGGACAAAGAAAAGGAAAAAGAAACTCCCATTTGCTATGAGTGTAACAAACCCGGGCATTATAAGATAGATTGCCCGGATTTGAAATGGATGGCAAGAAAACTGAAAAAGAAGAACTTCATGGCTGAATGGAGTGAAAGTGAGGAATCAAGTTCGGAGGAGGAAGATCATCAAGAGACGGCCCAAATGTGTCATATGGCCAATGACGATGAGGTAGATTCTGAACTTGACTGTGATTTTACTATTGATGAATTACATGATGCATTCTTAGAACTCATGAAAGAACATAAGAAACTAATTAATAAAAATAAAGTTCTAAAAGAAGAAAATCAATCTCTTATCAAAGATAAGTTAAAATTGTCTCATAACTGTGAAACATTAAGTAGGAAACTTACAAATGAAACCAAAAATCTAATTGCTGAAAATATCAAGCTAAAAGAAGATGCTGAAAAATATAAATCCTTGGTAGATAAATTTACACTTAGTTCTACCAAATTAAATATGATTCTTGATAGTCAAAAAGCTGTATATGATAAGGCTGGTTTAGGATATAAAACAAATAGGAAACAAAAATTCTTAAAGAACATTTTTGTAAAAGCTAAAAGTGAAAATATTACTTGTTATTGCTGCAATAAGTTAGGACATAGAGCACATGAATGTAACTATAGAAAGTCCAGTCAAAACAAATTAAGTAATAATCAAAAGATTAAATTCAAGAAAGTTTGGGTTCCAAAAGAAACATGGAGTACTAACCCTAAAGGACCCAACTTAGTTTGGGTACCTAAAGTTTCTTCTTGATCTTGATTGCAGGAGTGTCTTGCAGCTGATAAAGTGGAAAAACGATGGTATCTAGATAGCGGCTGTTCAAGACATATGACCAGTGACGTAGATCAATTTGTCACCTTGGAATCAAAGAAGGGTGGAGTAGTAACCTATGGAGACAATGGTAAAGGGCATATCATTGGAAAGGGTAAAATTTTCATTACTCCATCTATTTTTATAGAAAATGTCTTATTAGTTAAAGGTTTGAAACATAACCTTCTTAGCATAAGTCAATTTTGTGATAAAGGGTTTAAAGTCACATTTGAAGCATCTGTATGCATAATCATAAATCCTAAAGATAATAGCATTGTACTTGTAGGACAAAGGCAAAGAAATATTTACTTAGTAGATCTTCATGAGTTAGGCAAGAAAAATGGATTATGCTTAATTACTAATGAAGAAAAGAAAAATGAAACTAGTTGTCTTTGGCATCGAAGACTAGGACATGCTAGTATGGAATTAATATCAAAACTAGTCAAGAAGGATTTAATAAAAGATGTGCCAAAATTGATCTTTGAAAAGGACAAAATCTGTGGACCATGTTCATTGGGAAAACAAACTAAATCATCTTTCAAATTAAAGAATATAGTATCAACAACTAGACCATTTGAACTCATACACATGGATTTATTTGGACCTACTAGAACTGCAAGTCTAGGAGGGAAGAAGTATGGACTAGTTATTGTTGATGATTTTTCAAGATATACATGGGTTTCATATTTGGCCCATAAGAACGAAGCATTTTCAGAATTCTTGAAACTGTATAATAATATCATAAATGAAAAGAAACTCACCTTAGTAGCAATTCGAAGTGATTATGGTACTGAATTTGAAAATCAACACTTTGAAGAATTTTGTACTAAAAATGGTATTTCACATCAATTTTCAGCACCTAGAACGCCTCAACAAAATGGGGTTGTTGAAAGGAAAAATAGGACATTGGCAGAAATGGCACGCACGATGTTGTGTGAGTCAAATCTTCCAAAGTACTTTTGGGCTGAAGCTATAAGCACTGCTTGCCATATTCTAAATCGAGTTTTAATACGACCAATAACCAAGAAAACTCCTTATGAACTTTGGAAGAATAAGAAACCAACTACTAAATATCTTAAAGTATTTGGATGTAGATGTTTCATCTTAAACAATGGCAAGGAGGATCTAAGTAAATTTGATGCCAAGTCAGATGAAGGTATCTTCTTAGGATACTCCACATCTAGCAGGGCATACAGAGTATTCAATAAAAGAACTCTAGTAGTGGAAGAGTCAGTCAATATTATATTTGATGAGTCTGATAGTGAGTCTGCTAGGAAAGAAAATATTGTTGATGATGATACAGGAATTATCGACTTTGAAAAGTTGAATATTGATGACGTGCCAATTCAAGATAAGGGAGATGATTGCGTGCCACCACAATCTCAAAACTTGCCAAAGGAATGGAGGTATGCATATGGACACCCTAAAGACTTAATCATTGGTGATCCATCTCAAAGGGTAAGAACTCGATCATCTCTTAGAAACTTAAATGATTATCTTGCTTTTGTTTCACAATTAGAACCTAAGACTTATGAAGAAGCTGAAAAAGATACTAATTGGATAAATGCCATGCAAGATGAATTAAATCAATTCAAAAGAAGTAATGTATGGACATTAACTGAAAGACCAAAGCATAACTCAGTAATTGGAACAAAATAGATATTTAGAAATAAATTAGATGAAAATAGGTTAGTTATAAGAAATAAGGCTAGACTTGTAGCTAAGGGATACAATCAAGAAGAAGGAATAGACTTTGATGAAACATTTGCTCCTGTAGCTAGATTAGAGGCCATTAGACTACTTCTAGCATTTGCATGTTTCATGGATTTCAAATTGTATCAAATGGATGTAAAAAGTGCATTCTTAAATGGTTTTATTGAGGAAGAAGTATATGTAGAGCAACCTCCTAGTTTTGAGAATCATGAATTGCCAAATCATGTGTTTAGACTACATAAGGCATTATATGGATTAAAGCAAGCACCTAGGGCTTGGTATGATCGATTAAGCAAATTTTTGCTTAATAATGACTTTAGTAGAGGAAATGTAGATAAAACACTATTTCTCAAAAGAAAGGACAAAAATCTATTAGTGGTACAAATATATGTAGATGACATAATCTTTGGTGCCACAAATGATACTCTTTGCAAAGAATTTGCTGATTTAATGCATGGAGAATTCGAAATAAGCTTGATGGGAGAACTAAGTTTCTTTCTAGGATTACAAATCAAACAAACTAAAGAAGACATTTTCATTCATCAAACTAAGTATACAAAGGAAATACTAAAGAAGTTTGGGAATGAAAATCATAAGAGAGTAGGTACTCCAATGAATCCTACTAGTAAGCTAGACAAAGATGAAAAAGGAAAGAGTATTGATATTAAGCTTTATAGAGGACTAATTGGATTCTTGCTCTACCTTACTGCTAGTAGACCAGACATCGTATTTAGTGTAGGAATATGTGCTAGATACCAATCAGATCCTAAGGAGTCACATTTAAGTGCTGTTAAAAGAATCCATAGATATTTAAGAGGAACTACAAATATTGGATTATGGTACTCTAGAGACTCTTGTCTAGATTTGCTTGCATACTCAGATGCTGATTTTGCTGGATGCAAATTAGATAGGAAAAGCACAAGTGGCACATGTCAATTCTTAGGAAACAACTTAGTATCATGGTTTAGCAAAAAGCAAAATTCAGTGGCATTGTCAACAGCTGAAGCTGAATATATAGCTGCTGGTAGTTGTTGTGCTCAAGTACTATGGCTTAAGCAACAACTAGAGGACTATGGAGTTAAGCTAGATAATATTCCTATTAAGTGTGATAATACTAGTGCCATCAATCTTACTAAAAATCCGGTTCAGCACTCTAAAGCCAAACACATAGAAATACGATATCATTTTATTAGGGATCATGTGCAAAATGGAAATATATGTATTGAGCATATATGCACTGAAAAACAATTAGCCGACATATTCACAAAACCATTGAGTGAAGATAGATTCTGCACGCTAAGGAGGGAATTAGGCATATGTGATCCTTTTTATTGAAGAAATATAAAAGGGAGCAAGTAGTCTCATGATACATTCCTCCAATTTCTAAAAACCCATGAAACATGAGTCAAACTTGTTATCTATAGATTCCTTACTCATGTATCATTGTTCCAGAAAGAATTTATAAGGATTGGAAGCAAGAAAAATTTTTAGAAGCAAAAAGAAAGAGAAAAGAAAAATTCTGCACTTGGGTCGACCCAACCCAGAATAGGGTCGACCCAACGTTGAGTCGACCTAAGAAATTTCTTGAGTCGACCCAACGTCGGGACCGCACTGTTAAAGGGGGACCCAAGAGCACTATTAGGGCACTGTTTGCCCTTGTCCTCTTCTGAATACTCTAATCCCCACTCTCCAAACTCCTCCAAACTTCTCCAAACAGTAGATTACCTTAAGATCTTGGAGAAATGGGACCCAAAAGAGCCGTAGCCAAGAGATCCGGAAGAGTCTCACGGATCCAACGTGAGGAAAGGCAACCTACGGAGCCATCTACCGTGTCTCCACAACGTGAGGCACGTGCGGAGCCACCTCCTCCTCCTTCCTCCTCAGTTATACTTGCAAGATTTGTGGGGAGACCGGTTACAACGGGGAGAAGGATCCATTCCGAGTTCTTTGATCAAGAAGGGTTTAGGTTGAGGGAATGGATCCAAAGGCAAGGTTGGGAGTATCTTTGCTCCCTAGATGTGATGATCCACCCCGGATTAGTTCGGGAGTTCTATGCCTTCCTTAAAACTGGAATGGGTGGGCTTGTTTCGGAAGTTCGAGGAGTTAGGGTTCGAGTTTCCGAGGAAAGTTTGAGTGAGCTACTTCATCTACCCTGCGAAGGAGCCACTCCAGAAAAACCAGAAAACAAGATGAGAGCTCTGCAGTTGATTATGGAAAATGAGGGCTTTGACTTCTTAGAAAAGGTAATAGCAAGCTCTTTATCTGCTGAAATGAGATTATTGCTTAGTATCATAAATAGAATTTTATTTCCAAAGAGCGGGAGATTCGATCGCATCACAGAGCGAGATTTAGTAGTGATGGAGTATATTATTCAGGGTATTCCCCTGAATCTCCCGGCCATGATACTGAAGCAGATGAGGAAAGTGATCTGCAACTCCAGAGTATCCCTACCTTATGGTATGATACTCACTTTGGTTTTTCGACAGCACGGCATATCTGTCGAGGGGGAGGTATCCAGGCATCTGCTTCATACTGACACATACACTGCACGGATACTTATACGTATGGGTTATGAGAAAGTGAACGGGCAGTGGATTCATATTGGAGCAGGAATTCAGGGTGAGGCACCAGAGGGTGAGGCAGAGGATGATGCACCAGATATTGGAGACTCTATCCCTAAGGATGAGGAGCATATGGATCATCCTACTGTACCTTTCGAGGCTGGACCATCGTCATCTGCTCCTCCGAGAGATACAGATGAGTTCTGGAGTAGGCTGACTGAGATTATGACAGCTCAGGCCAGGACCATCACTGACGGGCTGACGAGCAGATTGGATATTATGTCAGCTCAGGCGAGGACTGTTACTGATGGGCTGACGAGCCGACTGGACATCATGACTGCGGAGATCAGTGATCTGAGGCAGCAGGTAGGAGCACTCCAGAGAGAGAGAGACCTATGGACCTTCTGTGCCACAGGCTGCTGAGTCAGAGATATCGGCACAGAGTCATCCAGCTCATCGTGCTCCACGCCAGACACAGTCTCACCAGGCTCGACCTCCCCTCGCCACGTACACTAGGAGGATGAGGACTAGATCCCAGACATTAGATACTCCCTAAGCAGATATTAGCATTTCTGGTTAGAGCCTAGGCTAGATATCTAGTTCTCATATGTATTTTGCTTTTATCATATATGTTTAAACTTTGATTAAGGAACATTGTATCTGTTTTTGTTTTTGGGCATGAATGTACTAAAATGTTCCTATTTTGATCAATGAAGTTTGAATGCTTGTTATTTATTGTGTCTTTTTCCATGCATCTATTTGATGATAACAAAAAGGGGAAGAAGTAAAGAAAGAGTAATGTAATAGGAGGAGAAGTAAAGACAGAGTGATAAGAGAAGTAAAGAAAGAAGGAGAAATAACGAAATAACTTGTAAAACAACTTGAAAATCATATAGGAAAGCATATGCATCCAAGGGGGAGCAATTTGCACCAATGAAAATGATCAAGTCAAAAATTTCTATCAAATTTCAGAATTTGGCACATAGAATTTCAGAATTTGGCACGCACCTTTCACACCTCGATACATAACCTGAAACTCATGTTTTATCTCAAATTTTTGGAGTTTCATCTTTAATGAATTATAAATGAAAGGGGGAGCAATTCAAAAAGTCAAATTGGCAACATTTGAATGATATAGGGGGAGACTTCACTCTTATATATGAAAAGCTGAAATTTAGCAAGTTAAGCCCTTTCAAATACTGATTTTAAAATAAGTATCAAAAGGTTCATACTCTTTATTTTGTAATCATCAAAAAGGGGGAGATTGAGGATGATAGTGTTATTTTGATGATTAACAAGCAATTATCTAGAGTATGTTATAAGTTAAATCGATACTTCATTTATAAGTCTATTACTCTCAGTATATTTGGATAAATTGATATAGATACATTTTATTGTTTATTTGAATGAATCTAACCTTGAGATGCAGCAAAGTGTGGATTGAGTCGACCCAAAGGATGATTGGGTCGACCCCGGCACATCTAGAAAGCATTTGGCACACTTCTGCAAAAATGGCACAAATGAACAGTGAGTTGGGTCGACCCAAGGAAAGCATGAGTCGACCCAAACATCAAGATCCTCAAACAGAAGACAGAAAATGGTTCTCTGGATTTACTGAGAGGGTCGACCCAAGATATAGTTGAGTCGACCCAAACCCTGAGAGGGTAGACCCAAAGGCAAGACAGAACAGAAGACAGAAAAGGTTCTCTGGAAACCCTGTTAGGGTCGACCCAAGAAGAAGTTGAGTCGACCCAACTGAACCTTGAGTCGACCCAAAGAAAGGTTGGGTCGACCCAAGTGAAGGAAGGCTGAATTTCAAGTTTCTGTGGATTCTGAGAGGGTCGACCCAAGGAATGTTTGAGTCGACCCAAGTGAAAGTTGGGTCGACCCAAGGACAGGTTGAGCCGACCCAAACACGGGCAGAAGCATAACGGCTAGTTCTGCAGATGTACTTTTTGTCCTTCCAACAGTGAGTAACGGCTTAGGGCTTGTCCAATGGAGGTAGGAAACTATTTAAAGGGGCACTATTCATCAGATAGAACATCCTTTCCAAAGAATATCAAAGAGTACACAAGAAAGAGAAAGTGCCCTAATCTTTTTCATCCAAGTGCTTCATTCAAGAATCAAAGAAAGGGGTTGAGCAGATTCAAAGAGTCATCAAGAGCTCCATCCTCTCTTGAAGAGTGAAGCATCCTTGACAAAGAAGAGAGAAGTCAATACAAGCGATAAATACTTTCTAAACTCTTCTTTGTAGATTATATTATTTTATTTGCTCATTTAGGAGTTTAAATCTTCTTTCTTTATTTGTTAAACTACTTGTAAAGGTTGGTTGGTTAGCCCGCAAAACCAACGGAATAGGTTGATTGGTGAACCCGTAAAACCAATTGTAAAGGTTCGTTGGTGAGCCCGAAAAACCAACATAGGTTCGTTGGTGAGCCCGTAAAACCAACATAGGTTTTTGGTGAACCAGGAAAACCAAAGTGTAAAGGTTTTTGGATTGTGAGCCCGGAAAACAATCCAACTGTAATCCGCGAGATTATAGTGAATTTCCAAGGGGTCGCTTGGGGAGTGGATGTAGGTGCTAAGGAGAGCACCGAACCACTATACTTCTTGTTGTTTGCATTGTGATTTGTTTAAGTTCACTAACACATCATTTAACACAAGTAAGATAGTTAAAATTAAAAGAAACCAATTCACCCCCCCCTCTTGGCTTGTCACCTTGGGCAACAAGTGGTATCAGAGCAAGGTGCTCCAATAGTACTCATTGATCTCACAATCAAGAGTTAAAGATCATGACAACCCAAGTGGGATGTTCTATGATTGAGGGGCAATCTACAAATAGACCACCTCTATTTAATGGCACAAACTACACATATTGGAAAGCTAGGATGAGGATATTCATTCAAGCTCGAAGAAACTTTGCAATCTTTCATGCAAGGTCAAGATAAAATCAATGATGAATTAAGAAATCAACTGACAATGCTGACCACTGCTTTAAGTGCTCAAGAGAAGGGTAAGCTACCAGCTCAACCACAACCAAACCCTCAAGTCTATGGTGGTAGCAATGCATCATCTTCAACTTCGCATAAAGAACAAGCGAAGAGTATAATAACTTTGCGAAGTGGAAAGGTTATTGACCGACCAGTCCCAGAACAAACTCAAGCCATACCAGATTCTGACCCTCCCAAAACAAAAGAAAAGGATACCGAAGAAACCGAAGCACCAACATCTACTGAAAAAATCAAATGTCCTTTTCCTGCACCATTTCCACAAAGACTAAAGCCCTTGCAAAAGCTTGAACCAAACTTTGAAATTCTTGAGCTTTTTAAGCAAGTAAAAATTAATGTACCTCTTCTTGATGCAATCAAACAAGTGTCTTCATATGCAAAATTTTTGAAGGATTTGTGCACTGTCAAGCGACGATTAAATGTCAAGAAGAAGGCATTTTTGGCTGAAAATGTGAGTGCGATTTTACAGCATAACATTCTCCCTAAATATAAGAATCCAGGTTGCCCAACTATCTCGTGCATCATTGGCAATTTTAGGATTGAGCGAGCATTGCTAGACTTGGGAGCGAGTGTGAACTTGTTGCCATATACTGTATATGAGCAACTCGGTTTGGGTGAGTTGAAACCAACAACTGTCATCTTACAATTAGCTGATAGGTCAGTGAAGGTTTCTAGAGGGATTATCGAAGATGTGTTGGTCCAAGTAGACAAGTTCTATTTTCCTGTTGACTTTATCGTAATGGACACACATCCAGCTTCCAATTCACCAACTCAGATTCTGATCATCTTAGGACGTCCATTCCTTGCAACTTCTAATGCATTGATCAATTGTAGGAATGGTTTCATGAAGCTTTCTTTTGGCAATATGACCTTGGAACTGAACGTCTTTAGTATAGGTAAACAACCCAGTGATCATGAAGAAAGTAAAGAAGTTGAATGGGTTGAAACCATTGTGGAAGAATATTTGTTAAAAGAAACATTTACTGAATCGGCCGACAATGGTTTAATAGATTGGTGTTCTGAAGGTACTGCTGATGATGTGGTTCCACCTATTTTAGATAATTCGGATGTCATGATGGTCAATGGGTAGAGACCGAGAATAGAGGAATTCGAGCAGTTGCCCTCACAAGGGACAAAATTTGTACAATCTCGGAAACAAGCACCCATACTTGAGCTGAAACCCTTACCAAGGGAACTCAAGTATGCCTTTCTTGGACCCCATGACACTTTTTCCGTAATTATCTCGACTGAGCTCGATAATGATCAAGAAGGAAAATTACTTACGGTCCTAAAGAGTCATAAAGAAGCACTTGGGTGGTCTATTGCCGACTTGAAGGGGATTAGCCCTTTAATTTGCACGCACCGGATATATTTGGAGGACAATGCCAAAACCACAAGGCAAATGCAACGCAGGTTGAATCCTACGATGAGAGATGTGGTTAAAGCAGAAGTCCTCAAGTTGCTTGACGTGGGTATTATTTACCCAATTTCTGATAGCAAGTGGGTAAGTCCTACTCAAGTCGTTCCTAAGAAAGTGGGTCTGACGGTAGTCAAAAATGAGCAGGGTGAACTAGTCCCAACTCGTGTTCCGACGAGTTGGCGCATGTGTGTTGACTACCGAAAATTGAATTTGGTCACTAGGAAAGATCACTTTTCCCTACCCTTCCTAGACCAAGTTTTGGAAAGAGTTGCAGGATACAATTTCTATTGTTTTTTCGATGGCTATTTCGGGTACTACCAAATCGAAATTTTATCTGAGGATCAAGAGAAGACTACCTTCACTTGTCCTTTTGGCACATTTACTTTCCGTCGGATGTCATTCGGGTTGTGCAATGCACCTGCGACATTCCAAAGATGCATGCTCAGCATTTTTAAAGACATGAACGAGAAATTTTTAGAAGTGTTTATGGATGATTTCTCTATTTTTGGCGATTCTTTTGATGATTGTTTATTACATTTACAAGCTATCTTAGCTCCGTGTATAGAAAAGAATCTGATACTGAATTGGGAGAAATGCCACTTCATGGTGCCAAAGGAAATTGTCCTAGGACATATTATTTCATCGAAGGGCATGGAAGTTGATAGAGCCAAGATTGACTTAATCGCCAAGCTACCTGTACCCAAGACGGTTAGAGATGTTAGATCATTTTTGGGTCACACAGATTTTATAGGAGGTTCATCAAGGACTTTAGTGTCATAGCTCAACCATTATGTAACCTCCTATCCCTTGATACACCATTCAATTGGATTGAAATCTGTCAAGAGGCATTTGAAAAGTTGAAGTCTATGCTTAGCACTGCACCCATCGTGCGACCACCCGATTGGTCATTACCTTTTGAGATCATGTGCGATGCTAGTGACTATGCGATAGGAGCTATCCTAGGACAACGCAAGGATAATAAGCCATATGTCATTTACTATGCAAGCAAAACCTTGAACGATGCTCAAATGAATTGCACCACCGTCGAGAAGAAATTGCTTGCAGTAGTATTTGCATTAGACAAATTTCGCTCTTATATCCTTGGTGCTTCTATTGTTATCTTTACGGATCATGCAGCGCTAAAATATTTGCTGGATAAGAAAGAGGCCAAACCACGCTTAATACGATGGATACTTCTACTCCAAGAATTTGACATCACTATCAAAGATAAAAAGGGAGTAGAGAATGTGGTTGCTGACCATTTATCACGGCTAGTTGTTCATGATTTGGTGCCACAGTTGCCCATCAAGGACTCGTTCCCTGAAGAGCAATTGTTTGCACTTTCTACTATGCCATGGTATGCTGATATTGTAAACTTTTTTGTCACGAACCGGATGCCGGAGCATTGGGGATCGAATGATAAGAATAATTTCTTGCGTGAAGTAAGGAGCTATTATTATGATGCCCCTTATTTGTTCAAGTATTGCAATGATCAAATCTTTAGAAGATGCATTCCGGATCATGAGATGCAAAGTGTACTCTCTTTTTGTCATGCCAGTGCTTGCGGAGGTCACTTTGCATCTAAGAAAACGGCAGCTAAGGTGTTACAATGTGGTTTTTATTGGCCAACACTATTTAAAGATGCCCACGAGTTCTGTCGGACATGTGACCCATGTCAACGTGTTGGGAGTCTAACTCGTAGGCAAATGATGCCTCTTCAGCCCATTACTGCTATTGAAATTTTTGACATGTGGGGCATTGATTTTATGGATCCGTTTCCACCATCTTTTGGATATGAGTACATTTTAGTAGGTGTAGAGTATGTGTCCAAATGGGTAGAAGCTGTGCCTTGTCGAACAAATGACCACAAACCAGTTTTAAAATTTCTTAAAGAAAATATATTTTCTAGGTTTGGGATGCCCAAGGTCAAAATTAGTGATGGGAAAAAACATTTCTGTAATAAGCCTTTTGAGATCCTATTACGAAAGTATGGTATCACTCATAGAATTGCAACTCCTTATCACCCGCAGACTAGTGGCCAAGTAGAGTTAACCAATCGGGAGATTAAACGAATTTTAGAGAAAACGATGAATCCATCATGCAAAGACTGGTCTTTAAAACTTTCTGACGCATTGTGGGCTTACCGTACTACTTATAAAACTATTCTTGGTATGTCCTCGTATCGGCTAGTCTATGAAAAAGCACGTCATCTACCTGTTGAAATAGAGCATAAATCATATTGGGCCATTAGAAAATTAAACTTTGAACTGTCAGATGCTGGTTTAGCTAGAAAAATACAACTAAGTGAGTTGAATGAAATTCGTCGGGATGCGTATGACAATGCTAGACTTTGTAAGAATGAATGAAAATTAGGCATGATAAATCAATTCTAAGAAAATCTTTTGAACCTGCACAAAAAGTTCTTTATTATGACTCTCGCTTACATCTGTTTCCTGGAAAGTTAAGATCAAGATGGATAGGTCCTTTTATTGTAAAAACTATTTTTCCACACGGGGCAGTTGAAATTGAGAATCCACAGGATGGCAAAATTTTTAAGGTAAATGGACACAGATTAAAACCTTTTCTTGAGAATTTTGCAGATGAAGAGGACTCCTTTTCCTTGGGGGAGCCTTCTTACGACTGAGCATGACGGCCAAGATATGTGTATATTAGTTAGAATTCAATTTTTTCTTTTATTTCTAGTTTTCTTCTTATTTTGTAGGTCTCTCATATATAGTTTTCTTGCATTTTTTTTTTACATTGAGGACAATGCAATGTTTAAGTTGGGGGGAGGGAAATATTTTGATTTAAAAAAAATATATTTATTTTTGCATTTGATTTATTCTATTACTTTCTTTTCTGAGCAAATGCACATGTATTTTCATATTGAGTTTGTGCAACTATTAAGGCAAGGAACACATGCATACTATGACTGATCAGAGACCTATTATTAGATCCCCACACGTGTACTTAATGACAATAGGAAGGCCTCAGGAGTTCATATTTGTTAACTGCATTTTTGTTAGCCTTATCCGTAAAAGAAGTATGAGTATCCTTGTTCGTACCATAAGGTTCATGATTTGATTTTCATATAAAGATAGAGGTTGAATATCCCAGTTAGATTTCTTAGGTGCCTTATGATCCGACCTTGGTTGACCTATAGTCACGATGCAGTCACATATATAATAAAAAATATATATATATGGTTTAGTCTATCTTCTCTTTTCTTGCATAATTATAAAAAAAAAATCCTTATGATGACAAGTCTGGCCTCGTGGCGTAGTCTAGTTCGAGTAATTAAGTCCGAGGAGTGTTTCACCTAATATCTTGAGCCAACTGGATCGGGGGTCATTGGCTGAAAGCTCGCTACATGGACCTTACTAGAGCCTAATAGGGTTGGATAGCTGTAGTCGTCATGGGTATTAAATATATATATATATATATATAAAATAAATAATAATAATAATAATAATTAAAAAAAAATGAAATAACAATAAGCATGAATGAGTTGGTCAGGCTGAATCTAGTGACATGTGGTAATGGCTGGTTTGACTCCATTGTATTGGACCTCTGTGTACCCAGGTTGTTTAGTTGGGATTGATAGCTCTTTTTTTACATGCGAACCATTCTTGACAAATTTAGATAACATGTGATATTCTGAAAATTTGATGGATCAGGTTCTAACAAATTGTAGAAAACACATATGAACTTGAGTAGTGCACCTAAAACTCATGCGGTGCTCTGTTGTGGTGGAGGTATTAGTACTCTAAGAAAGTCATGTGATTTGATGTA
Organism: Phoenix dactylifera; assembly: GCF_051530095.1. Classification (NCBI taxonomy): domain Eukaryota; kingdom Viridiplantae; phylum Streptophyta; class Magnoliopsida; order Arecales; family Arecaceae; genus Phoenix; species Phoenix dactylifera. The sequence continues at coordinate 29,034,213 of NC_143193.1, read as the reverse complement.
CACTACACTTTTATATTTCCTTGCTTTGATAGTTGCCATGCTTGAAAATATATATCAATTAATTACATGTGTATTAGCTTAGAATTTATTCCACATTTTTATTACGATATCATGTCATGTCATATCATGTATGATGTTTGTGGGTAGCATCCCTGAAAACCTTCACGAGACAACACTCGTCCACTAGGGTAACCTAGGGGTTTAACGGCTTGTTGCACGTGCTAAGTGCAATCGTGAGCCCTACGAAAGTGGGTACATATCTTAGTTTTATGTCTTTAGCTACAATAAAAAGTCATAGGTTAAACCACACCTTTTGCACTCTCATTTTAGTATTTGCTCGTTAATTACTAGAGACTAGCAATAAGCTAGTTGGGGGGTGTGATGAGAGCACAAAAGTGCGATCTATACATCCCTTAAATTAGTATTATTGCTAACAAAAAAATGATAAAAGTGCTGCATTAATATTATATTTTTGTAGGGTGCAGGTGATCGTAAATCAAAGTTAAATTTCGCTTCAGGTCCAAAAATATGCATCACCACAGGTGACCAGCCAACCACATGGGGTCAGTCCCAGTTACACACTAGAAGGAGCATTAGCCGACTAGGTGCAACCACATCCAGCGTGCAACCCATCCTCCCACGAGTGATCAACGGCATTTGCGAGCCCATCCACGCGTCCGTGATCTCAGCTTCCGCATCCCAGCTCCGGTGCACAAGTCCAGCCATCCATCATCCATGGAGCTTCTTCCGTGAGCCATCCACGGTTCAGATCTCCCAAGCTACCACCGAGCGTCCTCGTTCCAGCTCTCCCGAGATCCCAGCTTCTGTGATCAGCTCCTAGCGTCCGCGTGCAATTCGTGAAGATCCCGCATCCACAGCCTCATCCAGCCTTTTCCAGCATCTTGCGAGGCATCATCCATGCCCCATCCTTCGATCCGCGTCCGAAGATCCCGGCATCTCCTGATTTTCCCTTCCGCATCCCTTGGCGATCGCAATCTTCCGGAATATCAGCTCCTTCAGCCATCTGCGTGCACCCTCCCAGCAAAGATCCGACTTCATCCCAGCATCCAACGCATCCCAGCCTTCCGAGTTCGTATCCCAGAGCCTTCAGCCGTCCGCGTGTGAATCTCTCGAGCCCTGAGTCCTATCTTCCTTCTGATCCATCGGCTTCTTCCGCCTGGATTTGCATGCATGCGATCCCCTGTTTCTGCTATCGAGCCGTCCCTCTGCGTCCGAAGATCCCTGCATCCCGTGATTTCAGCATCAGCGATCATCTCCCATCCGTCCGTCCTCTCGACGTGCCAGGAGGGAATCCATCGCTGGTTGAGGAGCTCGGGGGATCTATATGAAGGAACCTCTCTCGGCTGGGAAGGAAGATTTATCCCTCATTCGAAAAACAGAGCCTCAACCGGCTATTGAAAAAAAGAAAAAACAGAAGAAGGAAGAAACAGGGGATGCCCTGTTCTTCCGAAAAAAAAAGAAAAAGAGAGGGAAAGGCTTATATTTTAATGGAGGGCTGATACCTTGTGAAGGGTGATGGAGGAACCTTTAATGTCCTATTTTCTTTCAAGTAAATTTTGAATGATTGATCTCTTTGATTCACATCTATTAATATGTTTTTTTGATTCTTATGCTTATCTATGCGATAGATCTTTTATGGTTTATATTTCTTAATTCATGGATTTTTTCGATGTTTGATTTGTCGTAGACGTAATCGGCACGATAAATACTTAGATCTTGAATTCATGTTTTTAAACTATATACTCCATGATTAGAACTAATCTATCTGATTGATCCTTAATCAAGAATCGTAGAATTTAATTGTTGAAAATAAGATCATCGAAGGGGATTCCAGATCCCTACACCATCTTAATCTATCCAAATTTCAATTCTCTGTTTACTGATTTATTTTCTATTAGCAAAACATCATCTTTATCCACTAATTTATTAAATTAATTAATCTAAAATTATATTAAATAATCTAATATATTTCGTTTCTTGAGGATTCGACCTCAGACTCCCGAGATTTTACTACTTGTACGATTCTCCTATACTTGGGAGATTAGTTTCGCGAAAACATTTTTGCGAACGCGTCACTCTTCGATCAGATTGAGGGGATGAATACCTTTCCAATGAGTTTTTGACATATCTGGAAGAGAATAGAATTCTTTCCCAATGGACTCCTTCTAGTACACCTCTGTATAACGGCATGTCAGAAAGGAGAAATCGAACTCTATTAGATATGGTTCGATCCATGATGGAGTTTGCTGATCTGCCCATATCCTTTTGGGGATATGCACTTGAGTCAGCTTGTTATATACTTAATAAGGTTCCAAGTAAATTTGTGAATAAAACACCACATGAGATGTGAACGAGATGGAAACCGGTACTCTCTCACCTTAGGGTTTGGGGGTGTCCGGCGTACGTCAAGCGTTTGAAGACAAACAAACTTGAACCCAAGTCTGACAAATGTTTCTTTGTCGGTTACCCTAAAGAAACTAAAGGATATTATTTCTACCTTGCTGTAGAGCATAAGTTGTTCGTAAGCAATAGAGCTATTTTCTTAGAGAAAGAATTCCTTAGTGAAGGAACTAATAGCTCTAATGTTGAGCTTAGGAAAGTTCAACATGTAGAAGACCCGACACCATCCACTGAACCAATTGAGTCGGATTTGATTAGATCAGATCCAGAACCCATCGTAGATGCACCATTAAGGCGATCAAGTAGAGTACCACGTCAGCCGGACAGATATTATGATTTTTTGGTCCGGGACGGGGATCTTGTCGAACTTGATGAAAATGATGAGGATCCGATCACTTACATGCATGCAATGCAGAGGTATGACTCTGATGCATGGCTTGGAGCCATGCAATCCGAAATGGAATCCATGAAAGTCAATGATGTTAGGACATTAGTTGACCCACCCGAAGGGATTAAACCCATAGGATGTAAGTGGATTTTCAAAAGAAAATGGAGCGCAGACGGAAAGGTAGAGACCTATAAAGCCCTTCTGGTTGCCAAAGGATATCGTCAGCGTTATGATATTGACTATGACGAGACGTTTTCTCCTGTCGCAATGCTCAAATTCATTCGGATTATGTTTGCAATAGCAGCACACTTAGATTATGAAATCTGGCAAATGGATGTAAAGACTGCTTTTCTAAATGAAGATTTAGAAGAGGAGGTGTATATGATGCAACCTGAAGGTTTTATATCTACAGATGAGTTTAAGGTGTGCAAGCTTCAAAAATCCATTTATGAATTAAAGCAAGCTTCACGGAGTTGGAACATACAATTTGATAAGGTGATCAAATTGTATGGCTTTATTAAGAATGAAGAGGAACCTTGCATTTATAAATGGACAAATGGTTCAGTTATTATATTTCTTGTTTTGTATGTGGATGACATTCTTCTAATCGGAAATGACATTCCTGCATTACAAGGAATAAAGGTTTGGCTATCATCTCAAGTTGCCATGAAGGATTTGGGAGAAGCATCTTACATCCTAGGGATGAAGATCTATAGAGATAGATCTAGAAGATTGCTTGGATTATCCCAATCCACATACATTGATACTATACTGAAGAGGTTCAATATGATTAATTCCAAGAAAGGCTATCTTCCGATGGGCCATGGAATTAACCTCTCTAAGAGGAATTGTCCGACAACCCCTCAAGAAAGAGAGAGTATGGATAGAATTCCATATGCTTCGGCAGTGGGATCTATAATGTATGCCATGACATGTACTAGACCAGACATGGCATACTCACTAGGAGTAGTGAGCAGATACCAGTCTGATCCAGGTTGCACCACTGGAAGGTTGTAAAAACCATCCTTAAGTATTTGAGAAATACTAAAGACCAGTGGCTTGTCTATGGTGATTCTGACTTAAAACTTGAGGGATATACCGATTCAAATTTTCAGTCAGATCAAGATGATAGCAAGAGCGTGTCGGGATATATCTTTACTCTTAAGGGTGGGGCCATCTGCTGGAAGAGTTCCAAGCAGCATACAGTGGCAGATTCTACATGTGAAGCAGAATACATCGCAGCATCTGATGCCGCCAAGGAAGCTGTATGGTTGCGGAAGTTCATCACTGAGCTTGGAGTGACACCCTCCATTGATGGTCCAGGGACTGTATTTTGTGACAACACTCGAGCCATAGCTCAAGCAAGAGAACCCAAAGCACATCAGCAGACCAAGCATATTCTACGTCGCTACCACCTGGTTCGAGAGATCGTCGAACGAGGTGACATTGATCTTCAGAAGATTGATACAAAAGAAAATTTGGCTGACCCATTTACCAAAGTTCTCGGCATCAAAGAGTTCAACGAACACAAGTCGAAGATGGGTATTAGATACTGTACCGATTGGCTTTAGGCTAAATGGGAGTTGTTGGAAATTGTATCCTAAATGTCAATCATCAGCATTTTGATGATTGAATTTTGTAAATGAATTGACAAATTAATAAAGTGTTACATCTTCAAATGAACTCTTATATGATGAAGCCCTTAAGACTTGTTTTATGATAAAGGAGGATTTATCTTCAAGTCCTTAAAACTATTCGCGATCAAATGATATGCTGTTACTAGGACGATAGCATCATCGAGATTAGGTCGTTGTGTGACATATACGTTGTTTGTCCTCTTAACCAAGGAGTGTGGAGACACTGATATGTTACACAGGTGAAGTGTAGGAGTACATTTCACTGAACGTGACCAATTTCGGAATGCTCTACTGTCAAGAGATGTTCCGAGTGGATATGGGTATAAGTTTGGCCCTCTGACCTGAGACCGCAACCTGTGACTAGCAAGCAACTCACTGTACTTTGGTATCGGACTACCTGAATTTCTAATTCAGTGACGGAAGGTTACTGGGTACAGTCAAGTACTTGCGTAGTCAGTTGTGAGTCAAGATGGAATTGACCCCTTCTGGAAACAGGAGATAATGCCTTATGTTCAATTTAGCAAAACTTTGGCCAAGATAATCCTTGTGAGGAGTCACAGGATTTCTAAAGTTGAATCATATCATTGATGCACTTATTACAGAGTTAACAGAACTCTGAAGTCATCCTGGCATTTAGGAGTCATAGGGATAAATTATACGGTAACCATAGTCCAAGGGTTCTTGAATGTTGCTTTGCAATCATTCGGCCTATCCAGATGTCGGGTACCATTGCTAGATGGTCATTTCGATTAGTATAAGAAGTTGTTTTTGTGCTACCGGCTTAGATTCAAACCTATGGGGTCACATGCATAGAAGTTTTTAGGTTGATCAAATGGCTGATTGATGATTAAGAATCATTCAAGGATAATTTGGTCAATTCGATTGACAAATTATCCTAAGCAAAAGTTGCATTAAAATAATTATTAAATTATTGGAGGTTTAATTAGTAATTGGATTACTAATAAATTCAACTTGATTGAATTATTGAACTTTAATTAAGCCAAATTGAATTACATTCAATTTGGGCTAAATTAGGGTTTGACCTAATTCAATCGGGTTCGATCCGAGCCGATTGGGCATAACCTAATTGATCGGACTTGACCCAATTGGATTGGGATTGCTTAAGTCAATTAAGAGTCCTTATTTGATGGGGATTAAGAGTCCAAATAATCAGAATTTGTTATGGAAAAGAATTTCTAAAATTTAGGACCCTAGCTTTCTTTCTTGGAGAAGAAAGATACCTCATCCTTATCCCTAAAAGCAGTGGTGCCTATCCTATTTATTTTTGGCCAATTTTTGGCATGACGAAATAGAAGGCGTGGGGATATTTTTCAAAAAAATATGGTGCCTCAAATCTTCCTAAAAGGATAGGAATCAAATCCCTAATTTGTAGGGACTGAAGGACGCATCAAGCAGGGTGGCATGCAGCTGAAGGTTGGGATGCAATAACCCCCTGATTTTTAGGGATTCTTGGCACAAGATTAAATAGAATTTGTTCATCTCCTAGCTGCCGATTTACCAGAATTTTTTGGAAATTTTATCAGCCAAATTAGTTGCCTAAAAGAGGTGTGAGGCGTGGGGGATCTTTTGGCTATAAAAGGACCCCCACACCTAGGGTTTGTAGTAGATGGTCTTTAGAAAGGGTTCTAAATTCTGAAAAAATTCTGAGAGCCAGCCACCTTCTCTCCTCCTTCTCCTTCATCTCCATCCTTCATCCTCTCGAAGAAGAATCAAAAGTTGAGTGCTTCGAGGGAGAAAAGTTCAGCCACTACAGCACCTCTACACAAGCTGGCACTCCTGCAGTTGTGGATCTTCTTAGAGCTTCGCGTGGACTATCCATAGAGGCCGAACACGTGTGCGGCTATACAAGGTGATCAAGGCATCATCAAAGTTCTCAAAGCAAAATGGTATGAGATCTGATCTCATTAAAAATTAAAATTAGAAATCAACTAGGTTGTTGAAATTCTGCATGACTACATGTTAGACATAGAATCCTGCCTACTTATTTAGGATAAATGTTTAAAGTCCTGATCTATTTTTGTTGTAGAGATATGACCTCTAGCATGCATAGGAATTAAATAGTTTAATTCATGCTTCCATTGTAAAATTTTTAAAAATATATGCATACGACCACCAGGGTTTCCAACATTAGGTAGTGTCATCGAGTTAGTTCATTAATGGTTGGACCTAACCAGGATTCTCAGTGGAGGCCTCGGCCTATTGATTACCACCTAGGGCAAAACTGATTACTAGAAATTGTTTAGAGAAACAATTGGTAATGTACCTACTCTTAGATGCACATGGGTTGGCTGAGCCTTCCTCGGGCCCATATGCAGTCTATGCGGATTCTAGTACCCACTAGGAAATTAAAGTAATTCCTCAAATTAAAGGTAGAGGCTATTAATTCGATTAACATAGTGGGAGAAAACTTTAGACTAAAGTCCAAGTCTTTAGGATTAAAAAAAAAAAAATCATATAATGATTAGTTGGGTTTTTCTTTATTTTTCAGATATGGCTAACTCATTGTCCCTCCGAACACTATTAGACAATGATAAGCTTAATGAACCTAACTTCGATAGCTGGTATCGAAAGTTGAAAATAGTATTAGGGCATGAGCGGATCCTGTATGTGATATCGGATCCTGCACTTGAGGAACCTGCAGCCAATGCACCACGTGCAATCAGAGACGCTTATCAGAAGTGACTCAACGATCGCACTACAGTGTGCTGCATCATGAAGGCCTCGATGAATGACGAGTTTAGTCGTAAATTCGAGGAAGTGCAGCCAATGAAAATCCTTCAAATATTGAAGGAGTCTTTCGACACACCTGATGATTTCGAATGACATAAGACCTCCTGCGCTATATTCAATGCCCGCATGAGGGAAGGGGCATCGGTCACTGATCATGTATTGTACATGGCCGAACAAATCGATCGTCTGAGTAAACTTGGCTTTCCTTTGCACGAGCAATTGGGCAAGGACGCCATTTTGAACTAACTTCCCAAGTCCTACTTGACCTTTCTTAGTCATTATAGAATGACTAAACCTGAAGTATCCTATCATGGTTTGCTAGGTTTACTGCGGACCTATGAAAAGGATCACCAACTCAAAAAGGAGACGGTGAATGTGGTAGGTGGGACTTCTGCAGGACTTTCTTCCTTTAAGAAAGGAAAGAAGAAGAAGGTGCAGAAAGCTAGTGCTGGGATCTCTAAGCTCAGCCAGACTAAGAAGCATAAAGCCGATAAGAGCAAGGCAGAGTGCTTCTTCTGTAAGAAGATGGGTCATTGGAAGCGGAACTGTCCAGCTTACGTAGCGTCCCTTGATCCAAATAGGCCTAAGAAGAAAAAATAGCAAACAGTTGCTGCACAAGGTAATTATATGATAACACGTTGTAATTTTTCTGTTTATGATTCTACTGCTTGGGTATTGGATATCGGAAGTCCAATTAATATTTGCAATTCATTGCAGAGATTTCAAGTTAGTAGAAGATTCAAGAATGGCGAAAGATTTCCGAACGTTGGGGATAGAAGATCAGTTCCAGTCCTAGCTTTAGGAGTCATTAAGCTTGTTTCTGAATCTAGCGTAGTCATATTAGATGATTGTCATTATTGTTCAGCATTTTTTATGAATGTCATCTCTGTAGGCCTTTTGGCCAAAAATGGTTATTGTTTATCAATAAATTTTTTTTTTGTGATATCTGTTAGATATATGCCCTAGAAGCTAATCTAGCTGACATATTATTAATTATGGGACATAGTTTTGTACTTGACCTTATTATTATTGATTAATAAATGGCCATTCTTTTCATTCATATTGTTTATATATCTATGAATCGTCCAAGAAATTAATAAGATGATGATACATATTCTCAAGAGTTGAGAATTTGAGCCATGTATCATTGGTGATTAATTTCTAAATGCTCCTGATCAATGGATCATCATGAAGACGGTGATCGATCGATGAGATTAGTGCACAGATCGCTTTTCTTATAGATGGACGAGACTCGAGTCTACAGTGTAGAGACACTGAAGTGATAGTGCAGGTGCTTGTCAGAGAACAAGGGTGCTGAGCGTGAGCAAGATAAGAAGTCACTTGGATGTCTATCCACTCATCAGTGACTTACTTGATGTTGCAGTAGTGTGACTAGTTCTTTGACCTGCGGTGCTTCGGCTACTCACAGTGAGGTTATTATAGTTTGACTGCACATATACATGGTCTCTAGTCATATGGGTCCTTATAGTGTAGATTGGCTGCAGTAGGTTCACTGTAAGAGTAGGGTATGCACTTATATGGAATCTATCGACCTTGATAGATGAGGAGTGATCCTATGTGAATTATAAGACTGAGTTCTAAGATCTTGGCCAAGACAATATATATATAGTGGAGAAAGAGTTTTCCACTCTCGAATTCAAGTCGAATAAATCTAAAAATATGATAGACGACGGGGTTTGACGAGTTATCCATGACCTCCAGTCTGTAGGGATCCACGATAGAATGATTGTATCATACGATAACTACACCTAGAGGTTCATCATTCCATTCTGCTGGGTAGCCACTACATACTGTTAGGTGTCATTGGTGGATGGTGAGACTCACAGGGACCATCTTGATGGTCGATGATCCCTGGTGAGTTGAGTTGGAATTGTTTCAACCCATTGAAAGAAGTTTTCAATGATATTGTAATAAAGATCGCAATATATCTCACTACCAGTCAGAATAGAACCTATGGGGTCACACACATTAGAGGTATTGACTGATCCGATGGTTGAATTGCGATTAGGAATCACAAATAATCAATTTGATTGATAATTGGTTAACCGGCTAAGAGTTAGTGAGTTGAAGAAGGAATAATTGCAATCGGATTGCAATTTAATTTAATTAATTATATTTAATTAATTAGACTTGATCATAAGTCCTACTTGGAGTAGGATCCTTAGAGTCCTAATTAGATTAGAATTTCAAATTAAATTAGAGTCCTACTTGGAGTAGGATTTCTAAAGTCCTAATTACCTTAGGGCTGAAATTTAATAAGTCTTAATTAGATTAGGATTTTCTTAAGTCCTAATTAATTTTAATCTAATTAATTAAAAGACTCCTAATTGGATTAGGATTGAAGAGTTCAATAGAGTCATGGTTCAATTAAATTCTAATTGGATTAGAATTTGGAGAAATTAAAATGGGTGTACATAATCCTATGTTGAATAGGATTGGATCCATCCTTTGGACCCAACCCTCCCTACTTGATTTGATCAACTAGGGGCTAACCAAATGGGAAAAGAGGGACTATGCCCCTCCCTTGGCTGGTGGCGTGAGGGAAAAAGGAGGGGCCACGCCCCTCCTATTTTGAATTCACAAAGAGATAAAGATGAGCTCCTAAAATTTAGGAGCTTATCTCTATCCACACACCATAAAAGAAGGGTTCAAAGGGGCTACGAATTTTTTATGGTTTTTCCTTGGGATTTCGGCAGCAAACTCCTCCTCTCCTATCCTCCTTTGAGCCGCAAGCAACAAGAAAAAAAGGAGCCTTGGCAGCTCTCCTACTTCCTCCATTTTGGTTCCAACGTGAAGGAAAAAGAAAAAGGCTGCGGACTTTTGTTCTCCTTCCATTGAACCAACCTTCGTCTTCTTCCTCCCTTAGGCATTCAAGAGTTGATTGAAAGGGAGGATATCAGCCATCAATAGCCATCTCTGCAAGGGAGCTAGCACCTCAGGGAGATCCAAAAGCTTCGATCGGTGCTTTACCTTGTGTGGATACCCGTAGAGGCCGGACGCGTGTGCGGCTTCCATCGAACCTTCTACAAATCCACGAATATCAGATTGTGGAGACCATCTACCCGCATAAGGTGAAGATCTGATCTTCTTAATGATTTAAAAGGTCTATAAGAATTTAATCCTAATCTATCTACAAACGAAGATTTAAAAGTACGTTCATGCGATGAACGGAATCTTGCATGCCTTTCCGCTGTAATCTGAAAAATTTTTAAAATTTTCTACGGCATATGACAGATCCTAACAATATCATTCTGAATGGTATTAAAATTTTTCGTGGACAATTGACACATGACATTTATACTCTATCACTGCCTGTGAATGTAATGTACACTTCTAATAAATGCCCTAAGTTAGATAATGTCAATGAAGCCTATTTGTAACATTGCCGGCTAGGTCACATAAATAAAATCAGGATAAACAGGTTAGCCCAACAGGGCATTTTAGAAATCAATGATTACGAATCATTGCCAACTTGTGAATCCTGTCTTCTGGGTAAGATGACCAAGTCACCTTTTTCTGGAAAGGGTGAACGAGCCAGCGATGTTTTTGGCCTCAAACATACTGATGTATGTGGACTTATGAATGTAAGTGCCAAAGGTGGTTATGCCTACTTCATAACCTTCACAGATGACCTATCCAGGTATGGGTATGTCTATCTGATGAAGCATTAATCGGAATCATTTGAAATGTTCAAACGATTTTGTAATGAAGTAGAAAAATAGACTGGAAAGAGTATTAAGATCCTTCGGTCAGACTGAGGAGGAGAATACCTTTCCGGTGATTTCTTGACTTATCTAGAGGAGAATGGGATTCTCTTACAATGGACCCCTCCAGGAACACCTCAGCACAATGGTGTATCCGAAAGGAGGAATCGAACTCTGTTAGACATGGTTCAATCCATGATAGGGTTTACTAGTCTGCCTCTATCTTTTTGGGGTTATGCTTTAGAGTCTGCGTGTATAATACTAAATAAGGTTCTAAGTAAGTCTGTTGAGAAGATTCCATATGAGATATGGACTGGGCGTAAGCCGACACTTTCATACCTTAGGGTTTGGGGATGTCCGGCTTATGTTAAATGTTCTCAAACTGACAAATTTGGTCCTAGGTCCGATAAGTGTTATTTTGTAGGGTACCCCAAGAAAACTAGGAGTTATTACTTCTACCTTCCTAATGAACAAAAGGTGTTCGTAGGACTTAAGGCAACCTTTTTGGAAAAGGAATTCCTTAGTGAAGGAATTGTTGCCTCAAGGTTGAACTTAGTGAAGTTCAGCAGGTGGAAGATTTAACACAATCTACTGAATCCACAGAACCGGATTCGATTAGATCAAACCCGGAGCCCAATGTAGAAGCACCATTAAGACGATCAAGTAGAGTACCGTGTCAAGTGAACAGATACTACGGTTTCTTGGTCCAAGACGCAGATCCCATTGAGCTCGATGAGAACAATGAGGATCCGATCACCTATATGGATGCTATGCAGACGTCCGACTCTGAGTTATGGCTTAACGCCATGAGATCCGAAATGGAATCCATGGAAATCAATAGTGTATGGACACTAGTTGATCCACCCGAAGGGATAAAATCCATAGGGTGTAAATAGATCTTCAAAAGAAAGAGAGGCGCAGATGAAAAGGTGGAGGCCTATAAAGCCCGTCTGGTTGCCAAGGGGTATTGTCAACGTTATGGTGTCGATTATGACGAAACTTTTTCCCCTGTAGCAATGCTAAAATTTATTCGGATCATTCTTGCTATAGCAGCATATATGGATTATGAAATCTGGCAAATGGATGTGAAAACAGCTTTTCTAAATGAAGAGTTGGAAGAAGACGTGTATATGATACAACCTAAGGATTTCACATCCACAGATGAGTCCAAAGTATGCAAGCTACAAAAGTCCATTTATGACTTAAGTAAGCTTCTCGAAGTTGGAACACATGTTTCGGTAAAACTATCAAAACATATGGCTTCGTTAAGAACAAAGAAGAACCTTGTGTCTACAAGTGGGCTAACGGTTCAGTGATCACATTCCTTGTCTTGTATGTGGATGACGTTCTCTTAATTGGGAATGACATCCCTGCATTACAAAATGTGAAACTCTGGCTATCATCACAGTTCTTCATGAAGGATCTGGGAGAAGCATCCTACATCCTAGGGATGAAGATCTATAGAGATAGATCTAAGAGGTTACAAGGATTGTCCCAATCCACGTACATCGATACTATGTTGAAGCGGTTCAACATGGAGATTTCCAAGAAGGGCTATCTTCCGATAGGCCAAGGAATTTCTCTCTCTAAGAAAGATTGTCCGACAACTTCCGAAGATAGAGAACGTATGAGTAGAATCCCATATGCTTCTGCAGTGGGATCTATCATGTACGCCATGACATGTACGAGATCGGATGTTGCTTACTCATTAGCAGTAGCGAGTAGGTATCAGTCTGATCCGGGTGAGAACCATTGGAAGGTGGTGAAAACCATCCTTAAGTATTTGAGAAATACTAAAGACCAATGGTTAATCTATGGAGAATCTGACTTAAAACTTGTGGGGTTTACAGACTCCAGTTTTCAGTCAGATCATGATGACAGTAAGAGTATGTCAGGATTTGTGTTTACCCTGAATGGAGGAGCAGTCTGCTAGAAAAGTTCCAAGCAGCATTCAGTAGTCGATTCCGTATGCGAAGCAAAGTATGTTGCTGCATCAGATGCGGCAAAAAAAGCTGTTTGGATCAAGAAGTTTGTAAATCAACTTGGTATTGCTCCCTCAATCAACGATCCAGTTCTTTTGTATTGTGACAACACTGGAGCCATTGCACAAGCGAAGGAGGGAAAGTCTCACCACAGGACCAAGCATATTCTGCGTCGCACCACCTTGTACGAGAGATCGTGGAACGAGGTGATGTCAATCTTCAGAAGATCGATGGAAAGGAAAACCAAGCTGACCCATTCAGTAAAGCCCTTTCTGTAAAGGAGTTCGATTATCACAAATCGAAGATGGGTATAAGATATTGTACAAATTAGCTTTAGTCCAAGTGGGAGTTGTTGGGAATTGTATCCCAAAGCCAATTTTTTAATTGTAAGAAATTGGTGTATGTATATATTTTATTAAAATGAATAAAAATTTATTCTAGCATTTTTCTATTCATCACAAGTGTTACATCTTCAAATTGAACTCCTGTGTATTGTGATGAAGTCCTTAGGACTAATTTAGTGGATAAAGGAGGTTTTATCATTTAGTCCTTAAACCAGTTCGTGACCAAATAATGAGCTGTCAATTGGACGATAACTATGTCAAGTATAGGTCGTTGTATGCCATTTAGTTGGTTGTCCTCTTAAACCAAGGAGTGTGGAGACACTGTATGGCATACAGATGAGATGTAGGAGTACATCGTCGCTGAACTGTGACTCACCTGCGTAGCACTCCACTTATCGGAAGTTAGCTAGCAAAGCGTATGTGCATAAGTACCCCTTAGACCTGAGACTATCATGGTGACTTGCAAGCAACTCACTGTACTTAGACACTGGACGACCTGAATTTCTAATTCAGGGATCGGAAGGATGCTGGGTGCAGTCAAGTACTCGCGAAGTCTGTGTATGAGTCAAAATGGGATTGACCGCTCCAGATTATAGGAGTTGATGTCTCGCTATATTTCAATTCAGTAAAACCTTGGCTAGGTAAACCAAGTAATAGGTTACTTGATTTGATTATTTGAAATACACTATGGATGACCGGACCCAGAGTTCGACAGTCCACTCTGAGGTCATCTTGAGCATCGATGGTCATAGGGATGAATTATGCAATAACCATACGTCTAGGTTCTTGAATGTTGCTTTGCATATTCGACCTATCCGGATGTCGGGTATCATTGCTAGATGGTCCCCCCGATTAGTGCATGGAGTAGTCCATGTACTACCGGCTTAGTGTTCGAACCTATCGGAGTCACGCACATTAGTCAAGCTAAGTAGGAAGGTCTTGATCCAATTTAATTAAGAATTAAATTGTGGGTCATTTGGAATTTGGTTCTGTCTATGTTCGGCTATCACTGAACATGAGGTACATGCTAAATTTCATGGATGAACAACTAATTAAGTCTGTATTCAGGATCAATCAAGTTTCATTTAATGCAATTGAACTTGATCAGGACTTAATTGTTGAGATTGGGTTTGATTGGGTCTCATATAGAGTAATTGGGCTCGATCATGATTTAATTGGAATTTAATTTTGTATTTGTTTTGATCTAAGTTGGACTTGGATCGAGCCGAGACTGGACCCAATTGAACCTCCCATGAGTCGGACTCATGTGGAATTTTTTGTGGTAAAAAATCATTCAATTGGGCCATCAATTTGGTTTAGAACCAAATAGGCTAACCCAATTGACTGAACTGCTGACCCAATCCCAATTTAAATAACCCATGGACCCGTGGACCCTTAAGCTCCCATGGACCATTAAGCATCCCCTATGAGCCGCGATGGATAAAAGCTATGGACCCTTAAGAAGTGTCCTGTGAGCCGCGATGGGAGAAAGCCTGGGAGAAAACAGAGGACTTTCCGTCGATGCTTCAAAGCCATCCACGTCTCCATCTGGACTCCATTTGGATTGTCGTTTGGACTGGAATGTCTAGTTTTGAACCGGCTACATTCCAGCTTAATTTGAGTTTTGAAATATGGTAGTTATCGGCATTAATCGCTGTTTTTTCCCCACGGTTGTTTTTGAAACAAATGTTATGAAATTCATTCATATTAGATAACGAATGAATACAATAACGCTTGGCCATTTACGCCTCTTAACTCCTCTCAGCATTGGCCTATTTGTAGGCCACCATTTCCTCAAAGAAGGTGATAAAGAGAGAATTTTTTTTCCTTGGGAAGAAAACGTCAGACAGAGAGAGGTAGTCTTAATTCAGTGAAGAAGAAGAAGAGAGAGGAAGAAGTTCTCTCTCTGGTGGTACGGAGTCCGGCTCAGATCCAGCATTCTACCCTACCTTCCCTCTTCCTCTATGATCGGGATCAAACTCAGGCGTCACTACTCTTGGGCGTGCCATGAAGAAACGGGAGAGAAAAGAAAACAGTGATTTGCTGTTAGGGAAAAGGAAAAGAAAGAAAAGAAAAAGGAAATTTCTTTTCTTCTAGGGTCCCTTTTGCAAAAGGTGTTTTGCATGAATATCAAAGTCATCCTACCTTTCTACGAAGCTAGACGTGCGTGCGAAGTAGAGGGCCTGCAGATCTAGGCCTCGCAGAGCTACCTTCAGGAATCCAGATCCAGATCCAGATCCGGCATACCTCATCCAATTTCCGCTGTGGGATCGAGGTATATTTTTACATATTAGTATGTTTAATATTTATAATTGTTATAAATAAAAAAAATTTAAAACTGATTTTTCATGCCTGGCGTCCGATTTTATCGGACAACTTGAAAAATTTCTCCCTTCATAAAGGAGGGCTTGCGGCCCCCCTTTCATGAATTTCCCTAGTGCATCACGGCAGCAAAGGGGGCTCTCCTCCTCTTGGGTTTCAGCCGCGAACAAAAGAAAAAAAAAAGGAGGCGTGAGCTCTCCTCTTCTTCCTTCTTCCACCGCAAACAAAAGGCAGCAAGTGTGTGCTTCCTTTTATTCTTCCTTCTCCAATCCTTCTTCTTCAAGGGAGAGCATCAAAGGTTTGGTTGCTGTAAGGAGAAAGAGATTTATCCATCAAAAGTATTCTCTGCAAGGGAGTAAGCACCCCGGGAAGATTCGAAGGCTTTGATCGGTTCTCTGCCTCGTGTGGATACCCGTAGAGGTCGGACACATGTGCGCCTTCAAGCGAACCTTCAACAAATACCACGATCATCAGTTTGTGGTGATCATCTACCTACACAAGGTGAAGATATGATCTTCCTAATCTTGTAAAAAGTTTTTAATCCTAATCTATCTAAGAATGACGGTTTTAACATACGTTCATGCGATGAACGGGATCTCGCGCATGCCTTTCCACGGTGTTCTAATTTTTCTGCAGTGTGCGGGGGATCGCAACATTGAAGTAGATGAGAACAAAGAAAGGATGATAATCCAAGCTCAGCCACCTCAAAACAAAAAGCAATCCAGAGGAAACTCAATAGGATAAACTTTCTATGGAGGTTCATATCTAACTTTGTGGGAAAGATTCAATCCTTTTTGCCATTATTTAAGTTACAAGTTGAGGATGAATTTAGGTGGACCGATGAACATCGGTGTGCTTTTGAAAAGATTAAGAGCTATCTCACCAATCCCATTGTTTTAGTTTCTCTAGGGGCAGAAGTTCCATTGAAGTTATATATTTCTATAGTCAAAAACTCTATCAGAAGCCTTCTTTCTTAAGATAATAAAGCAAGATATGAGCAGGCAATATATTACTTAAGCAACACACTGTCAAAGACCAAACAATGATATACACCAGTCGAAGAACTTGGTTAGCTTTGTATTATACTTGTACAAAGTAGAAATATTATATGCTACATCATTGTTTATGTGATTATGTATATGTTGGCTAGGCTGATCATACATAGAAGAATCGACAAATGGATGATAGTGTTGGTTGAGTTTGCCTCGCATTACATTCCTCAAAGAGCCATGAAGGGCTAAGCTTTGGTCGATTTCTCAACCAATCATCCTTGTATTGATATTGATGAAAGGGTCATGCAGAAATGAAGATTGGAGGGGTCAGTCTACACCATGAAAATTATCATATGATAGGTCAAAAGCTGAAGGAGCATCTAGAATGAGCATAGTTATTGAATCTTCCATCGAAAAAAGGATAATATTTTCTTTCCAGTTGGATTTTTTCATGCTCAAATAATCAAACCAAATATGAAGCCTTGATTATCAGCCTAGAGATATTATCATACATAGGAGTTATGATAGTGGAAGTGGTGGGTGACTCTCAAATGGTAGGTGTTAGGAGTATGCCCTAGAAGCCAATTTGGTAGACGCATTGTAATTATTCTGGAGGCATAAAATTTGTATTTGATCTTTTATTAATTAATAAAATCAGGCATTTTCTTCATTCATGTTATTATATGTCCATGAATCGTCCTTGGGATTAATAAAATGATAACAAGGGTACTGAGCATGACCAAGGCAAGAAGTCACTTCGATGTTTATCCACTCGTCAGTGACTTATTTGATGCTGTAATTGTATGACTAGTATTTAGACCTGCGATGCCTCAGCTAATCATGGTGAGGTTGTTGTAGTTTGACGAGCACATAAACATGGACCCTAAGGATCCATGTGGTGCAGATTGGCTACAGTAGTTTTACTGTCGAATTAGGGTTGCATCTAGAAGGGATCTGTCGACCTTGATAGACTAGGAGTGATTCTATATGATTTATGAGAATAAGTTTGAAAGACCTTGGCCAGGACAGTTCTAGAAAAAGAGTTTTCCAATCTCGAACTTGAGTCAAATAAATCTGACATAAGATGGATAATGGGGTTTGACGAGCTATCCATAACCTCCGTCATGTCAGGATCCATGATAGAGGAACTGTATCATACGCTAACTGCATCTAGAGGTTCATTCCTTCTGTTTTGCTGGGTTGTCACTATATGCTGCTAGATGTTACTAGTGTATTGTGAGACTCGAAGGCATTCACTTGGTGATCAATGAACCCTAAGAGTAGAGTTGAAATTGTTTCAACCCATTGAAAGGAGTTTCAATGATATTGAGATGGAGATCATAATATATCTCACTACCAGTTAGAATAGAACCAACGGGGTCACACATATTAGAGATTTTGATCGTTCCAAAGGTTGGATTACGATTTGGAATCGAAATTAAAATTGATTGTCAATTTGATTGGTAAATGGTTTAACCCGCTAAGAGTTAGTGAGTTAAAGAAGAAGGAATTGTAATTGGATTGCAATTTAATTGATTTAATGGGACCTAATTAAAATAGGCTTAACCTTATTGGATAAGGATGGAAAGGCCTAATTAATTAGAACTCTTTATTAGATAAGGAACTTAGTCCAATTTGAATCCTAATTGGATTAGGACTCATATGAATCAATTTGAAGGACACATTGGGTTCTAATTGGATTAGAATTCAATTGATAAGATAGGACCATGCAATTTCTAATTGGATTAGGAGGCTAATGCATGGAAGGAAGGGAGAGAACCCTTCCTTCATGCATGTGAAGCAAAGAAGAAAAGAAGGAGGGGCGTCCTCCCCTCCTCCTTCTCACACGCATGAAGAAAGGAGGGGCATCCCTCCTTACTTATTTGGTGCATGCCACATGGAGGGCTGATAGCCCTCCTTCCCCTTTCATGCAGATTGCCACATGGCATGAGGAGTGCCCTTGGATTCTCTCTAATCTCTTTTAAGTAAGGGATGTGATAGAATTAAGTAAGGGATGTTGCAGATTTTGGAGGGATGAATCAAAGAGTGATTGATCTCTGAAATTATTCCTTATTTGTATGGGCATGAGATGCCTATTTAAAGGGCTCTGGCATGAAGCATAAGGGCAATTGAAGCTTCTTGCTGCCACCACCCTCTCTCCCTTCTCCCTCCTTAGCGTAAGCAAAAGAAAAAGAAGAAGAAGCGTCTTCTTCTTCCTCCTCTTCGTCCTTCCTCTTCTTCCTCTCAAAGGAGTCAAAGAGTTGATTCAAAAGAGAGGAATTCAGCCATCAAAGTTGATCTCTGCAAGGAAGCTAGCATTCCGGTGAAATCTTGGAGCGATCTGTACCTCGTGTGGATACCTGTAGAGGTCGGATGCTTGTGCGGCTTCAAGAGAACCAGAAATCCTACGATCATCAGATAGCGGTGAAGTTTTACACGCTCAAAGGTAAAGATTATATCTTTATAAATTCTATACAATTAGGAGTTGTAGTAGATCTGAAATTAATCTAGTCTTTTTAATTTTAATCTTTCCTTTAGATTTCATAAATCTGAGTTAGAGAACTCTAGAAAATTTTTGAAATCTACGTTTCCTAAAACGTTCAT
Source organism: Phoenix dactylifera (assembly GCF_051530095.1). Taxonomy (NCBI): domain Eukaryota; kingdom Viridiplantae; phylum Streptophyta; class Magnoliopsida; order Arecales; family Arecaceae; genus Phoenix; species Phoenix dactylifera. The sequence goes on along the minus strand of NC_143193.1, from coordinate 29,015,047 downwards.
GAGATGAACAACCCCGCGCGTGTCTTTCCGCTGCGATCGTCGCAATGCGTGTGGAAGTAATCCGACAGTGGTATCAGAGCCGCATTTAAGGAATTTAGATTAAGATTAATAGGCATGATTAGGATTTAATTTAGATCTGAAATTTTTATATGCTTGCTGAAATTTAAGCATGCAGATTTTTCGTTATAAAATCTTGATCTTGCCTGTTGTTTTAATTAAAACAATGAGATTGCAAATAATTAAAATATGTCTTGCATGATCATAATTTCAGTTGATAGCATATCTAAATTTTTCAGATCAGAAATTAGATGCATGAGATACATTTAATAGAATCAAAATTCAGAATTCATGTGAGAAGAGTCGACCCCAAGCATGCTCGAGTCGACTCCAATCCTATTCGAGTCGACCCCAAGCATGCTCGGGTCGACTCCAATCCTATTCGAGTCGACCCCAAGCATACTTGGGTCGACTCCAAGACTAGCCGAGTCGACTGAAACACACTTAAGTTGACTTCGAGACTAGTCGGATCAACCCTAAGTATATTCAAGTCGACTCCAAGACCAATCAGATCAACTCCAAGCATACTCGAGTCGACTCCAATTCTATTCGAGTCGACCCCACGTATACTCGAGTCGACTCCAAAAGACTCAGGAGCTCTCGGGTTAACTGAAGTCCACCCGAGTCGACTCCATGTCAACTTCAGTCGACTCAAGGTTAACACGAGTCGACTCCAAGCATACATGAGTCGACCCCTATTTGAAAATATGTTCAAAATGTATGCATGACATGTATGTATTAGTTAAACAAAATTTATTTGCATGAGATGTAAATAAAATCCTTAAATAATAGGACATTTACATAAGATTTAACTGAAATAATTATGTCATTTACATAAAATGTAATCACATAATATATGAAAGAGTTTCATATTTCCATAGGATGTAAACTTGAACCAATGTGACGTTTGCATAAGATGTAATTATATAACATTTGGTTTGGGATAGAGTGTTACATTAGATGTAAATCCTTTGAGATATAAAACCTCCTCAATCAGTCAAGAGTGAACAATACATTGAGCTAGCCATATTTGATTAATTGATCTAATTGGTGTCTAGAAAAGCATTAAAGGTGGTTACTTAATTAGGACCTTACTCTCTAAGTAAGGGGAGCCTCCCACCTGCTTACCTGGCCAATTGATCGATTACCTTTTATGAATAGCTCAAGGTTGGAATCACTAAGATTAGATTACCCAATATTAAGTCTAGAGGTCTTCCACTATAGTAGAGTTGCTAAGGTCTTTCCGGCGTTAATTTGTCTCGGCTGGACACAGTGGGCAAGTTGCATCAGGGGGCTGGACCTCTCTATTGGCATGAGATGTTATGGGGTAGAGGTGGGGTTGGGTACCAATAACTGTTAGGTTAGGGCCCAATGATGACTTTACTTCTACAAGAATTATAGTGGGTCTGACTTAACCAAGGAACGGGACCAATAACTGTTAGGTGAGGTTCTTATGATTTGGAGATCAAGTAGGCTACAACTTGCTTGAGAAGCATTGTACAAAGAGTTATACACTCATCGCAGATTTCCGTTTCTCTACTAGAGGAGTATAGGAGATCCGAGAAAATAGTGGAAGATGTTTGTTTTAAAAGTCCCTAAAATAAATAGAAATTCAAATTCAAGTACAAAACTCTAACTAAAATCTTTACTCTCTGCAGATAAAAATGTCAGCTTCTAATCCCTTGATCCGCATCCTTGAGAACAACCGATTGACCAGACCTAATTATAAAGATAGGCTCTGCAACTTGAAAATTGTCTTAAGTTGTGAGAAATTAGGGCATGTACTGGACCATGATGCCCCAGTGTTACCAAATCGTCCGAGTGCCGAGCAGCGTGAGACGCAGGTGGATGGAACAAGATAATAAAGTTAGGGGAGGATGATAGTGTTATTTCGATGATTAACACAACCATTGAGGGAATATCAAATTAATAATACAATTTAACGTGGTACATCACTAATGAATACGACACTCTTGATACATTCATGATATATTAAGAGAATGAGATCAAAACGTCTTCCAATGATTAACAACGAGATAAAAATTTGTAGTAGAAAAGGGATAGAGAACTCTTAATTCTAATTCAGCAAAATTTCAAGCGAAATATACTCTGAAGGGCAAAACAGTGATTTTCATTGTTAAGAGTATATAGCTCTATCGTGGCATACAATCAAAATTGCTTGAAATATGTTTCATTGATTATATGAATTAGTCTAACCTTAAGATGCAGAAAAGTGTGGATTGAGTCGACCCCAAGCTAAGTGGAGTCGACCCTAGCACACTGTGGAACCATCTAGCACACACCCTGCAAAAATGGCCCAGATGAACAGTAAGTGGAGTCGACCCTATGTATCTTTGAGCCGACCCCAGGTGAGGAGCCGAACCCAAAGAACCTTGAGCCGACCCCAGTTTGAAGCCTCAAGAAAACAACTCTCTGAAATTCATTAAGAGGGCCGACCCCAAGATTCCTTGAGCCGACCCTAGCTGGAACCGACCCCAGGAACACTTGAGTCGACCCCAGTGGAGCCGACCCCAACTGAACATGAGTCAATCCCAAGGTTATGTGTTCAAAACCATGCTCTAGAATCACTGAGAGGGTCAACCCCAATGGAACATGAGTCGACCCCATTGTAGCACGGGTCGACCCCAAGAAAGCTTGAGTCAACCCTAGTGAAAACAGCCGAAAATACAAGGTTTTGTGATTCCTGAGAAGGCCGACCCCACTGTAAAAGGGGTCGACCCCAGATAAAGTTGGATTGACCCCATAGGAAGTTGAGTCGACCCCAAGTCTGATGAACAGTAAGTTGAGTCGACCCCAGGAAAGTTTAGGTCGACCCCAGCACGGGCAAGGGCATAACGGCTGATCGGTTCTTTCAATTTTAAAAATAAATCATGCAATAGCACGTATCCTGTAAGATAGTGATTACGGATGTCGGTCCACAGGGATTGAAGAATAAGTTATTTTTCTTTTAAAAATAAATCAAGAAGAAGGATTTGCTAACTTGATTTAACTAAATTAAACTATGAATGCGAATTGGAATTTATCAGAGTAAATAGATCTAGGGTTTGGAATCCACCACATAGCATTGCATCAAGGACCGTGTTCTTAATTTTTGTCTTTTGGAGAGGCATGCAATTTGGCTACAAGCCTTTTAAAATAAAATCATAAAGAGTGTTAGGAAGATCCATCTTCGGTGTAGCATGAAGTATCTACCTAAGTATGTTAATCTAGGATGCAGCACACTTCATCTTTCTAGGCATGGATCATCTTAGACTACTTTAGCAAACATGATTAGTAACTAGCATGCTCAAAGTTTAAATATCATAAAGGAATATTTCATTGAAAATAAGAATTTAAACAAGCTCCAAAATAATAAAAAAATAAGAACTACAATTGCCCTGATACATTGCTAGGGCTTCATCGAGCCTTAGATTGGACGTTTAGCCGTGCATGGCTTTCGGACGACCTCCCATCTTCAAGTGAAAGTCTTCCCCTCCAATTCTTCCCAAAATATCACAAAATATTCTCTTCCGCCCCCTTCTTTCTTTTTTTTTTTTCTTTTCTCTCGTTCTTCACTACGAAATAGAGCCCCCTCCCCTGTTTTCTTTCCTCCCTCCACCGAGCTCCCCCCTTGCCACCGAACACCCCTGGTTGCTTGGTTCTTCCTCCTTTTATAGATCCCGAAGACCCAGCGAGGAGGAGTGTGTGATGCTGGGAATGGATCCGGTGGAGGCTTGATTTCTGTTGCACGCAGATTGCTGGAGAAGGGCATGATGCTGGGAATGATCTCGGGCTTGATTGCAGAGGCTGGTGAATGCAAAAGGGAGAAGAGATAGAGGCAGGGTCATCCGGGATTTGGGGATCTTGAATCCGGACGGTGAGATCGTCAGTGGATGCGGCTGGAACGGGTTGATGGCGCTGGTGCTGGATTTCGGCTACTGGGAGTGGATCGTTGATTGCAGCCGGCTGGGATCACGGAGGAGTGGTTGCTGGTGGAACACCTGGGGATGAAGATGATGCTGCAGCTGCTTGGATGCGGAAGATGCCTGGCTGATTCCCTCGTAGGTAAATCTGGTACGCGGCTGATACGAAGTCCCGTTGTTTTGAAGCGAGGGCGGAGGATCGGGCTGATTCGGAGGGTTTTCTGGGCGCGGTGATTCCATGAATAGGAGCGGAATGGATGGACTGCCGGGATCTTGGATGCATCACGGAGAGAATCGAAGCGGAGGATCGTACGCAGGAGGATTAGGAGGAGACGAGGATGTTGGGATCGGCTGGGAGGAATTCCTTTGAACGCGCGAGGGAGGATGCGGAAAGGATGATCATGCGGCTTGTTCCAAAACAGGGGAGGAGAAAGGAAAATAATGTGGAAGATGAATATGGGAATGAGGGAGGTTATGTGAATTTTTTATTATTTATATTTCTTCTTCTTTTTTTGGAAAAGTGGTTGGGGTCCACTCGGGTAGGTTGGAAGGGCTTTGTTCTGAATCTAAAATAAAGGAAGTTTGGACACGTGGAGAAAATGGGAGAGGCCTCTGTTTTGCTAGGTTGGGAAGATTGGTGCACACGGGGAAATATGACATGGACAAAGGAATGTATAGCTTCGTGCACATGTGGGAGAAAGTAGTCCACACATGAAACAGATTGGGACTAGTTCGTGAATGGGATGACTCGACCTGCACACACATTAGACTAAATCAATATAGAAAATTAAACCAAACTTGAATTACCTCTAATAATTTATTAAAATGCAATGACGAGGGGAAACACATTTTCTTCTGTTAATATTTAAAATATGTGCATAACAATAATAATAAGTGCTATGTAAAATAGATAAATTTGTACATTATTTAGCACTTATCAACGGCTAATTCTGCAGAAGTGCTTTTTGACCTTTCAACGGCTAGTAACGGATAGTTTTCAAATCTAACCAATGGGGAGTGACTAATAGAGGTGGAAAAGTATTTAAAGTGATACTATTCATCAAAAGTATCTTTAAAGAAGAAATCAAAGTTCATTCAAGAAAAAGCAAGCCCTAGCATCCTTCATCAAGGTTCTCCATTTAAGGCTCAAAAGGGAGGTGGTTGAGCAATCTGAGTGTGTATGCAACAGCTCCACCAAACCATTGTGAAGTGAAGAAACCTTGGCAAAGAAGAGTAGAGCATCCTCAAAGCGATAACTATTTTCTCATCTCTTCTATTAGTGTAAAATTGTTATATTTGCTCTTTTAGGAGTTTCAAACTCTTTCTTCTTTATTACTTTGTAAGGTTTGTTGGTGAGCCCGTAAAACCAACGGTGAAGGTTTGTTGGTGAGCCCGCAAAACCAACATAGATTTTTGGTGATCCCGAAAAATCAAAGTGTAAAGATTTTTGGATTGTGAGCCCGGAAAATAATCTAACTATAATCCGCGGAATTATAGTGAATTTCCAAGGAGATGTTTGGGGAGCGGACGTAGGTGCTTAGAAGAGCACCGAACCACTATACTTCTTGTGTGTTTGTATTGTGTATTATTCTAACTTCACTACACGCACTCAATTAATATTAACTAAATCACTCATTCATCAATTGACTTAATTAAAGGATTAAAAAATTTAGAAAAACCAATTCACCCCCCCTCTTGGCTTGTCACCTTGTGCAACATTAGGTGCTATATTTTGGCATCAATGTCCCATGAACTACAATGCCAGCATGAGAACATGAGGACTGTCAGGGACATATTGCATCACCTGCTAGAGTTGTATGGTGAGCAGAGTCATACAGCTCGGTTTGAAGTATCCAAGAGGCTCTTCAAGGCCAAGATGCACGAAGGACAGTCTGTCCATGATCATGGTCTGACTATGATAAAGGACTTGGAAGAGCTTGAGAAGCACGGCATGAATATGCACAATGAATTGCAAACTGACTTGATCCTGCAATCCCTACCTTCTTCATATGGGCAATTTATTGTAAACTACTACATGAACAAGATTGAATGCACCAAACTTGAATTGTTAAATATGTTGGTAACAATTGAAGAAGCCTTGAAAAGTTCAAGGAGTATAGTTCTCGCTGTCGAGTTGACTTCTACTTCCAAGGAAAAGTCTACCTGGAAGAAAAAAAAGTATGCAAAGAAGCAGAAGACCGAGAGAAGCCAAAGAAGGATGTTCCAAAGAAAAAGGCCGCAGACAAGGAAAAGTGTTTCCATTGCAATGAAGATGGCCATTGGAAGAGGAACTGTCCAATCTATATGGGGAACATAAAGAGCAAGAAGGGTGACACGCCTTCTGAAGGTATGTCAGATATGCTCGTAATTGAAACTAATCTAACGATTTCTTCTACTTCCAGTTGAATTATACATTCTGGTTCTAGTGCTCACTTGTGCACTACCATGCAGGGACTAAAGAAAAGTAGAAGGCTTACGGAAGGTGCGATAACCCTCCGGATTGGCAATGGAGCAAGAGTTGCTCCTATTGCTGTGGGCACCTACACTCTGCGATTGCCGTCTGGATTTAGTTTGATACTTAGGGACTGTTATTATGTACCTGCTGCTAGCAGAAACTTGATTTCTGTATCTTGTCTAGCACGGAAAGATTTTGAATTCAATTTCAATAAAGACTACTATTCTGTTTATTTGAGAAATAAAATGGTTGCACGTGGTTTTATGATTGATAGTCTCTATTACTTACATTTGGATATGTCTGTGAATATATCTGAGCAAACAGTGAGTACCATAGGATCTAAAAGATCTAGAGATGAGATAAATCAAAAATATTTGTGGCACCTCAGGCTTGGTCATATAGGAGAAGACAGAATAAACAAATTGGAGAAACATGGGCTTCTAGGCTCATTAACTTTCGAGTCATATCCGATTTGTTAATCCTGCCTTCAAGGAAAAATGGCTAAATTACCCTTTGTAGGACAAGGGAAGAGATCCACTGAAATACTTCCTAGTACATACTGATGTATGCGGCCCATTCTATGTGCAAACTAGGGGAGGTTATTCTTACTTTATAACATTTATCGATGATTGATCTCGGTATGGGTAGGTGTATCTTATGAGATACAAGTCTGAAGCTTTTGAAAAGTTCAAAGAATTTAGATCTGAAGTAGAAAAACAAACAGGAAAACTTATTAAGGTTCTTCGATCGGATCAAGGAGGCGAATATCTTAGTGAAGAATTTCGTGATTATCTGAAAGAAAATGGTATAGTTTCACAATGGACCTCTCCTGGAATACCTCAACTCAACGGAGTGTCAGAGAGGAGGAATCGGACCTTATTGGATATGCTCAGGTCCATGATGAGCTTCACTGATTTACCCTTATTCCTTTGGAAAGATGCCCTACTTTCAGCAATTTATATATTGAATAGAGTTCCCTCTAAATCTGTTCCTACCACACCGTATGAGATATGGCATGGTAAGAAACCAAATCTTGGTCATCTCAAGATTTGGAGATGTCCGGCCTACTTCAAACGACAACAGGAGGACAAGTTAGAGACTAGGACAGTTAGTGCTCATTTTATAGGATATCCTAAGGAGACATTAGGATACAATTTTTACATCCTAAAGGATCACAAAGTGTTTGTGAGCTGACATGCTGTCTTTCTGGAAAAACAGTTTATCCTTGATAAAAGCAGTGGGAGAAAAATTGAGCTCGAAGAGAAAGTCTCAAAAGAGCAGCGAACCACTGTACCTGTAGAACCTATTCACATTGAGCCAATACACGTAGAACCTCCTCCACCTCGTAGATCTAGTAGAATTTTCCATCCTCCTAAAAGGTACCTAGGTATGCTTACAGAGGAAGGAGGGAAAGTATTCCTTATGGAAAATAGAGATCATTCTAAAGATCCCAAGAGCTACAACGAGGCGATGTTAGACATCGATTCCGAAAAATGGTTGGAAGCAATGAAGTCAGAGATGGACTCCATGCATACCAACCAAATATGGACCTTAGTAGATCGACCAGAAGGTATAATACCTATTTGATGTAAATGGATCTACAAGAGAAAAATAAGTTCGGATGGCCAGGTAGAGACCTATAAGGCAAGGCTAGTGGTGAAAGATTATAGTCAGCGCGAAGGCATTGACTATCAGAAAATCTTTTCACCTATAGTCATGCTGAAGTTCATTCGAACATTGCTTGCCATTGCAGCATATCATAATTATGAGTTATGGCAGATGGATGTGAAAACTACTTTTCTAAATGGATATCTTGAAGAAGATATCTATATGGAGCAGCCTTTGGGTTTCACTTCCAGTGATGGTGATCATAAAGTCTGCAAACTGCAAAGGTCCATCTGTGGACTAAAGCAAGCATCTCGGAGTTGGAACACTCGTTTCAACGATGTAATCAAATCGTTTGATTTCATCAAGAACGAAGAGAAACTGTGTATTTATAAGAAGTTTAGTGGGAGGGCTATCGTATTCCTCATCTTGTACGTGGATAATATTGTCCTAATAGGGAATGATATTCCTATGCTAACTTCGGTCAAGGTATGGTTGTCTAAGAAATTCTCCGTGAAAGATCCTGGGGAAGCACCCTACATTTTGGGAATTAAGGTCTATAAAAATAGATCTAAAAGGATGCTTGGCCTGTCACAAAAAATGTACATAGAAAAAGTGCAGAAGAGGTTCAGCATGGAAAACTCTAGAAAGGGATTACTACCTCTTAGGCATGGGATTCATCTCTCCAAGAAGATGTGCCCCAACACATCTGAAGAGATTCAACGCATAAGCAAGATCCCTTATCCTTCGGCTATAGGAAGCCTTATGTATGCCATGCTATGTACACGACCTGATATAGCACATGTTATGAGTGTCACGAGCAAATATCAGTCGAATCCAGGCAAAGAGCACTGGACAGCTGTGAAGAACATTCTTAAGTACTTAGAAGAACTAAGGATATGTTCTTGGTCTTTGGAGGAGGATCAGAATTAAAGGTAAAAGGATACACAGATTCAGACTTTATAACTGACATTGATGATAGAAAGTCTACATCAGGGTATGTGTTCTTGTGCAATGGTGGTTCGGTAAATTGGAAGAGTTCTAAATAACCAATCATTGCAGATTCTACCATGGAAGCTGAGTACATTGCCGCCTCTGAAGCTGCAAAGGAAGCATTCTGGTACAAAATGTTTGTTGAAGAGTTAGGCGTGATGTCATCGGATGCTATCACACTCTGCTGCGACAATAATGGCGCCATAGCACTGGCTAAAGAGCCAAGGTCTCACCAGAATTTCAAGCATATAGAGCGACGATATCACCTGATACGTGATTACTTCGAAAAGAAGTATGTAGAGGTGTAGAGAGTAGACTCCACAGATAATGTGGCGGATCCATTCACTAAGCAGCTAAGTCAACAAAAGACAGAAGCACATCGTGAGAAGATGGAGCTTAGATATATGTCTGATTGGCTTTAGTGCAAGTGGGAGATTATTAGGAGTATGCCCTAGAAGCCAATTTGGCAGACGCATTGTAATTATTCTGAAGGCATGAAATTTGTATTTGATCTTTTATTAATTAATAAAATTAGGCATTGTTACGGGGGAACTTAGCCACCATGCCCCACGTGACTGGCACGCGTGCCCAGGAAGACTACGGCTGCCCCTTGATCCAGTAATCCGACCTCGGGTCGGATATCTTCGGCTCCGCAGCCCAACCCCGAGTCGGCTGCCCCTTGGTCCAGCAATCCGACCTCGGGTCGGATATCTTCGGCTCCGCAGCCCGACCCCGAGTCGGCTGCCCCTTGGTCCAGCAATCCGACCTCGGGTCGGATATCTTCGGCTCCGCAGCCCGACCCCGGGTCGGCTGCCCCTTGGTCCAGCAATCCGACCTCGGGTCGGATATCTTCGGCTCCGCAGCCCGACCCCGGGTCGGCTGCCCCTTGATCCAGCAATCCGACCTCGGGTCGGATATCTTCGGCTCCGCAGCCCGACCCCGAGTCGGGTGCCCCTTGATTCAGCAATCCGACCTCGGGTCGGATATCTTCGGCTCCGCAGCCCGACCCCGAGTCGGGTGCCCCTTGATCCAGCAATCCGACCCCAAGTCGGCAATCTCTTGACAACAACAGACTGTTCCCCTGAGGCACGCCGCGGCCCCCTGCTCCACTACTCCCCGCGACGGCCGTATCCGGCGCTGCCCCACGATCCCCTGTAACAGCCGTACAAAGCGGAGCTCCACTACGCCCTGCCATGGCCGTACCCAGCGCTGCCCCACGACGCCCTGTAACGACCATGTCAGTGGCAACCCCATCGTGCCACACGATGACCGATCCCCAGAAAAACCCCCCAGCCTGATATATATGCGGCTGGGGGGGAAGGGGAGGGTAAGCAAGATTTTCCAGAGTATTATCTTACCTGCTACCTCTTCTTCTCCTTCGATCTCCCCTAACTTGATCGTCGGAGGGCCCCCACCACCCCGGTGGTGGTGCGAGGCTTGCTTGCAGGTTTTCCGGCGGAAGGTGGAGCGCAACCGAAGTAATTCCAAGGGAACCCCGTTCACACCGCTGTGCCAATCGTTCTCGGTTTGGACCCCCAGCAACAGTTGGCGCTAGAGGAAGGGACCGGATCTCAGAGCGATCGTAATGGCACGGCGAGGTGGTCGTGGAGGTTCCAATGCTTCCGGTCGCGGGGCCTCTCGCGCCTCTGGCCGGGAGGCCGCTGCATCTCCAACACACTCTCAGCAACACTCCACCGCCCCACCGCCCATTCAGACGGTCGAAGCCGCCCAGTTCGACCAGCTAACCCAGCAGGTTCGCACCCTCGCGGAGGCGGTGCAGAATCTGCAGGGTGCGATGTCCCGGGCGCCGCAGCGGGCTCAGGAGCCGCCGCTGCCTGAGCGTTCGCCAGTCCTCCTCAACCCGCGCTCCTTCCTCTCCCATGGGGAGGAGCGCCGGCGCGAGGAGGATTCTCGAGCACGCTCCATTCTGTCGGGACCTTCCCACCGGAGCTGTGCGGGGTACGAGAGGCGGGCCCGGGCACGTTCCCAGACCCCCCAGTCCTCGAGGAACCCGCGCTCCAGTCGGTCCCCCTCTCGCCGCTCCTTGTCTCCCACCCACCGGTCGCGCTCCCTAGACCGGCGGGTGGACGATCTCCACCGACAACTCCAGGTCCTGAAGGGCCATTCCAAAGATCCCTTCGCCGACTTAGAGATCTCCTCCCAGCCGGCGCTTGCCTCGAGGATCCTGCGGACCCCGAATCCGCTGGGGTTCAAAATGCCGGCGATCGAGCCCTATGACGGGGCGGCGGACCCGCGGGATCACGTCGAGAGTTTCAGGACCCTTATGCTCCTCCACGGAGCATCAGATCCCCTTCTCTGCAAGGCTTTCCCGGCAACCCTCCATGGCCCGGCGAGGGCGTGGTTCGCCGGGCTGGAGGCTGACTCAATCCGGTCCTTCGACCAGTTCACCCGCCTCTTCATCACTCATTTCGCCGTCAGTAGCCGGCGGCGACTGGTCTCCGACTCCCTCTTTGATGTCCGGCAAAACGAGGGAGAAAGCCTGCGGGATTATCTTACCCGCTTCAACAGGGCTACGCTGGAGGTCCGGAACCTGAGTCAGGAGGTAGCTCTTTCAGCCCTGAAGCGTGGCTTCCAGAAGGGCAGACTCACCTTCTCCCTGGACAAACGCCTGCCGCGGAGCTTCCCAGAGCTGTTGTCCCGGGCGAACCAGTATGCGGACGCCGAGGAGGCGGCCGCCCACCGGAGCAAGGAGGCCGTCGAGATCCCTCCAAAGCTTGGGAAGAAAAGGCGGAAAGAGGCACGCCAGAGGAGGAGCCCGACGCCCCAGCGTCGGCGCAGAAGCCCGTCGCCGGCGAAGAACCACGGCGCCCCACGCCCTCGTTCTCCGCCCCGACGTTTCAACCGGTACACCCCTCTCCTGACTCCCCGGGCCCAGATCCTTATGGAGATCAAGGGGCGGGAGGACCTCCCGGCCCCGAGACAGATGCGGAGGATACCTGGGAAGAGGCCCTCCCGGGCGTACTGTGAGTACCACCGAGACCACGGCCACGACACAGAGGACTGCTTCCAGCTTCGGGACGAGATCGAGGCTCTCATCCGTCGGGGGCGTCTCGGTCGATATGTGAGCGACCGACGTCCCCCCGCAGACCCGCGTCCGGCCAACCCGGCTCCTCCGGAGCCTCGGAAGCAGAATCGACCCATTGCGGGCGTGGTCCACACTATCACTGGGGGTTGCCCCCGGCCCGTGAGGAACGCAGGGGGCTCGACGGAGGCGTCAGGGGCGGCCGTCGCAAAGAGGCAGAGGGTCGGCAATGTAATCACCTTTTGTGATGAGGATGTAAAGGGGGTTCAGACCCCCCACGATGACGCCATGGTGATCTCCCTCACTATGGCAAACTATGATGTAAGGCGTGTTCTTGTGGATAGTGGAAGCTCAGCTGATAGCCTTCCAAAAGATGGGCTTGTCCAGACAATTGTTGCACAAAATATCCACCCCCCTCATAGGATTCACCGGTGACGCTGTCCCGGCGGAAGGTGTCGTTGAGCTGCCTGTGACTGCGGGCGTCGCACCCGCAGAAGCCACGGTGCGACTTGGGTTCTTGGTCGTCCGTGTTCCCTCGGCCTACAATGCTATCCTCGGACGACCCGGACTGAACGCCCTTCGCGCAGTGGTCTCTACGTACCACTTGCTCATGCGGTTCCCCACGGCGGTCGGGATCGGGGAGGTCCGAGGCGACCAACCGACCGCACGGCAATGTTTCCTAGCGACCCTCAAAGGGAAGAAGCCCGCAGAAGCCCTAAGCGTCGAGTCCCTTGATGCCAGAGACGAGGTGGCCTTGCGGCAGGGGGAGCCGGCCGAGGGTGTGGTCGAAGTTCCCCTCGAGGAAGGCCGCCGGGACCGGGTGGTCCGGGTCGGCGCCAATCTCGACCCGGGAGCTCGGGCCCGGTTGGTGGAATTCTTCCGAGCCAATGCCGATGTATTTGCCTGGTCGGCGGCCGATGTACCTGGGATCGACCCGGAGGTCATTTCTCACGCCCTCAACGTCGACCCGACCCACCGGCCAGTGAAGCAGAAGAAGAGACACTGTGCCCCGGATCGGATCCGGGTGGTCGACCAGGAGGTAGACAAACTCTTGGAGGCAGGATTCATAAGGGAGGTGAGTTACCCCGAGTGGCTGGCAAATGTTGTACTTGTCCGGAAGGCGAGCGGGAAGTGGAGGATGTGCGTCGACTATACCGACCTGAACAAGGCGTGCCCTAAGGATAGCTTCCCGCTTCCGCGGATAGACCAACTGGTCGACGCGACTTCCGGATATCAGCTGCTGTCTTTCATGGACGCCTTCTCCGGTTACAACCAGATAATGATGGCCCCACAGGACGAGGAGAAAACTGCCTTTATAACAGACCGGGGGCTGTACTGCTACAAGGTAATACCCTTCGGTCTGAAGAACGCTGGCGCCACTTACCAGCGCCTTGTCAACAAAATCTTCAAAGAGCAAATCGGCCGGAACATGGAGGTGTACGTGGACGATACGCTGGTGAAGAGCCGCCAGGCAGACCAGCACATCGTGGATCTGGAGGAGACTTTCACCACCTTGCGGAAGTTTCGCATGAAGCTGAACCCAGCGAAGTGCGCCTTTGGCGCTTCGGCCGGGAGGTTCCTCGGTTTCATTGTCAACCAGCGGGGTATCGAAGCCAACCCGGACAAAATCAAGGCTATCCAAGGTATGTCCCCTCCGACCAAAGTGAAGGAGGTTCAGGAGATCGCTGGAAGGGTCGCCGCGCTCGGACGATTTGTGGCAAAATCGGCCGAACGCTGCCAACCATTCTTCAAGGTGTTAAAACGCCCGAAAGACTTCCTCTGGACGGCCGAATGTCAAGCAGCGTTCGACCAGCTCAAGGAATACCTGGCGTCTCCTCCCCTACTATCCAAGCCGCAGGAAGGGGAGATGCTCTACCTCTATCTGGCGGTCTCCCCAACCGCGGTCAGTGCGGTGCTGGTTCGGAAAGAGGCAAAGCTCCAGAAGCCTGTGTACTACATCAGCCGGGTCCTACGGGACGCTGAGACGCGGTATACGAAGGCTGAAAAGATCGCCTTCGCGCTGCTGACCGCGACCAGGAGGCTCCGCCCCTATTTTCAGGCCCATTCTGTCACCCTCTTAACTGATCAACCGTTACGACAGATCCTCAGCAACCCCGAGAATGCGGGACGGCTGGTCAAGTGGGCAGTAGAACTCGGTGAGTTCGACATCCGCTACCAGCCTCGACCCGCCATCAAGGCTCAGGTGCTCGCGGACTTCCTCGCTGAGTGCACGGTGCAGGAGGCGGAGCCTAGACCGTCGGAAACGCCCAGCCTCGACCTCCCGACCTGGACGCTTCACATCGATGGGTCGTCGAACCCCGAGGGTGGAGGAGCCGGGCTGGTCCTTACCAGTCCTGATGGAGTGATAGCCGAGTATGCCTTGAGGTTTGGATTTCCAATCACCAACAACGAGGCGGAGAACGAGGCCCTAGTTGCGGGACTCAAACTCACCGGGGAGCTCGGCATCCGGCGATTGAAAGTTTTCACCGACTCCCAGCTGGTGGTCGGGCAGGTCCGTGGGGAGTTCGAGGCCCGGATCCCAACCATGCAGAACTACGTCCGGAAGGTGCAAGCACTCATTCCCGACCTCGGCAGCATCGACCTCCAGCAGGTCCCCAGAAGCGAAAATGCCAGGGCCGACAGGTTGTCCCGCTTGGTGGGCGCAGAGGCGCACAACTTGTCGAGGGCAATCTACCTGGAGACCCTAGATGCCCCGAGCATCGGCGAGGCTGGAGCGGTGATGGCGATTGATCCGGAGCCATCTTGGATGGACCCGCTCGTCGCCTACCTCGCCGAAGGGATCCTCCCTGAAGACGAAGATCAAGCTCGGCGACTTGGCAGGCTCCACCGCACCTACGCTTATATTTATAGCCAAACTGTGGCCCCCCGGTCGTTCCGATGCGGGTGGCTCCAATAAATGCGGGCACATCGAATCCGGAGCCGTTCCGGCTCTCGAGGCTTATCCCCCCACGATCTCCTAAGCGTCGTTCTCCTTAATCGTATTCTTCGTGCAGGACACTCCGGGCGGCGTGTATCCCGCGGCCTCCGTATCTCCGCATGCGCCCAGGCCGCATCCGCCTCGAAGAACGCGCGTATCGTGGCCGCTTAACTGGCACTCCTCGCAAGCAGCAACTGGCCGGTCCGATTTTCCAGGTAACGCCTCAATTAGCATTTAATGGCCTTCTGGTGTTCCCCAGGTGACACTTCGAGAGGAGGAGAAACACGATCGCAGCTGGCCACGGAGAAACCCCGTCGAGCGGCAAGTGATAGGCGCGCGACCAACGAGCGGAATTCCCCGAGGCTCGGCCCTCGGATGCCAGGCTAACCCGATGATCATCCCGGGAGCAGACTAGCCTGAAGCCCCGACCGGTCGCCTCGGCTTGCGCTAGCCTTGGCCGACCAACGAGCGGAATTCTCCGAGGCTCGGCCCTCGGATGCCAGGCTAACCCGATGATCATCCCGGGAGCAGACTAGCCTGAAGCCCCGACCGGTCGCCTCGGCTTGCGCCAGCCTTGGCCGACCAACGAGCGGAATTCTCCGAGGCTCGGCCCTCGGATGCCAGGCTAACCCGATGATCATCCCGGGAGCAGACTAGCCTGAAGCCCCGACCGGTCGCCTCGGCTTGCGCCAGCCTTGGCCGACCAACGAGCGGAATTCCCCGAGGCTCGGCCCTCGGATGCCAGGCTAACCCGATGATCATCCCGGGAGCAGACTAGCCTGAAGCCCCGACCGGTCGCCTCGGCTTGCGCCAGCCTTGGCCGACCAACGAGCGGAATTCCCCGAGGCTCGGCCCTCGGATGCCAGGCTAACCCGATGATCACCCGGGAGCAGACTAGCCTGAAGCCCCGACCGGTCGCCTCGACTTGCGCCAGCCTTGGCCGACCAACGAGCGGAATTCCCCGAGGCTCGGCCCTCGGATGCCAGGCTAACCCGATGATCATCCCGGGAGCAGACTAGCCTGAAGCCCCGACCGGTCGCCTCGGCTTGCGCCAGCCTTGGCCGACCAACGAGCGGAATTCCCCGAGGCTCGGCCCTCGGATGCCAGGCTAACCCGATGATCATCCCGGGAGCAGACTAGCCTGAAGCCCCGACCGGTCGCCTCGGCTTGCGCCAGCCTTGGCCGACCAACGAGCGGAATTCTCCGAGGCTCGGCCCTCGGATGCCAGGCTAACCCGATGATCATCCCGGGAGCAGACTAGCCTGAAGCCCCGACCGGTCGCCTCGGCTTGCGCCAGCCTTGGCCGACCAGCGGAAGAATTTCCTGAGGCCTAACCCTCGGATGCCTGGCCTAGCGCCGGAAGAATTTCCTGAGGCCTAACCCTCGGATGCCTGGCCTAGCGCCGGAAGAATTTTCTGAGGCCTAACCCTCGGATGCCTGGCCTAGCGCCGGAAGAATTTTCTGAGGCCTAACCCTCGGATGCCTGGCCTAGCGCCGGAAGAATTTCCTGAGGCCTAACCCTAGGATGCCTGGCCTAGCGCCGGAAGAATTTCCTGAGGCCTAACCCTCGGATGCCTGGCCTAGCGCCGGAAGAATTTCCTGAGGCCAAACCCTCGGATGCCTGGCCTAGCGCCGGAAGAATTTTCTGAGGCCTAACCCTCGGATGCCTGGCCTAGCGCCGGAGGAACTTCAAGAGTCAGGAGTCGGCGAGACGCTACTAAGAGTTAAAAAGAGGAAGGACGAAAGTGAAATGAAGAAACACTTTGTTTGCATTAACTTTCGTTGCATCAGGGCCGAGACCCATACAACATGGCAAAACGCCAACATACAAAGAAAAGAACAAAGAAAAGTACAGAGAGTCAGCTTGGAGGAACCCCTGGGTCTGGAACGGCGAGCACGTCCGCGAAGGGAAGGGAGAACGGCTCCGAGAGCGTCAAAGGAGGAGCGAACGAACAGTCCGACGGCAACGACAGCAGCACGAGGGAGAAACTCGAGCATGCCTGTGAAAAGAAAGGCGGACGGGGGAGGGCCCCCGGTTAAATAGGCGGAAAGGCGGGTGACGCCTCGGTGACGCCAGAGGACGCCTGGCTGCCGAAGGATCGTTCGCGCCCCAAAGGCGAATCGACGCCATTAAGGAAGGATGTCCGCCGAAATCCGCAGACCGCCAGATCAGCGACAACCGCCATACGCCATAAAGAAGGTGGGGAGCTCGGAGCGCGCGCGCCTTTCCGAGGGATGGCGGCAATCTCGAAGCGTCACTCCCTTCGCCCGTTCCCCTCCTGGTTCCAGGCTTGGAAGTGGGGGGCTACTGTTACGGGAGAACTTAGCCACCATGCCCCACGTGACCGGCACGCGCGCCCAGGAAGACTACGGCTGCCCCTTGATCCAGCAATCCGACCTCGGGTCGGATATCTTCGGCTCCGCAGCCCAACCCCGAGTCGGCTGCCCCTTGGTCCAGCAATCCGACCTCGGGTCGGATATCTTCGACTCCGCAGCCCGACCCCGAGTCGGCTGCCCCTTGGTCTAGCAATCCGACCTCGGGTCGGATATCTTCGGCTCCGCAGCCCGACCCCGGGTCGGCTGCCCCTTGATCCAGCAATCCGACCTCGGGTCGGATATCTTCGGCTCCGCAGCCCGACCCCGGGTCGGGTGCCCCTTGATCCAGCAATCCGACCTCGGGTCGGATATCTTCGGCTCCGCAGCCCGACCCCGAGTCGGGTGCCCCTTGATCCAGCAATCCGACCCCAAGTCGGCAATCTCTTGACAACAACAGACTGTTCCCCTGAGGCACGCCGCGGCCCCCTGCTCCACTACTCCCCGCAACGGCCGTATCCGGCGCTGCCCCACGATCCCCTGTAACAGCCGTACAAAGCGGAGCTCCACTACGCCCTGCCATGGCCGTACCCAGCGCTGCCCCACGACGCCCTGTAACGACCATGTCAGTGGCAACCCCATCGTGCCACACGATGACTGATCCCCAGAAAAACCCCCCAGCCTGATATATATGCGGCTGGGGGGGAAGGGGAGGGTAAGCAAGATTTTCCAGAGTATTATCTTACCTGCTGCCTCTTCTTCTCCTTCGATCTCCCCTAACTTGATCGTCAGAGGGCCCCCACCACCCCGGTGGTGGTGCGAGGCTTGCTTGCAGGTTTCCCGGCGGAAGGTGGAGCGCAACCGAAGTAATTCCAAGGGAACTCCGTTCACACCGCTGTGCCAATCGTTCTCCGTTTGGACCCCCAGCAATAGGCATTTTCTTCATTCATGTTATTATGTGTCCATGAATCATCTTAGGGATTAATAAAATGATAATACATATTCTCAAGAGTTGAGAATTTAAGGCATGTGTAATTAATAGTTAATTTCTGAATAGCTCCTGATCGATGGATCATCACGAAGGACGGTGATCGATCTGATAAGATTAGTGCACAGATCACTTTTCTTGATAGACGAGTCTTAAGTCCACAGTGTGGCGATACTGGGGTGATTGTGCAAGTGCTTGTTCGAGAATAAAGGTACTGAGCATGACCAAAGCAAAAAGTCACTTGGATGTCTATCCACTCGGACTTATTTGATGCTGCAGTTGTATGACTAGTACTTAGACCTGCAATGTCTCAGCTAATCATGGTGAGGTTGCTGTAGTTTGACGAGCACATAAGCATAAGCCCTAAGGGTCCTTGTGGTGCAGATTGGCTACAGTAGTTTTACTGTCGGATTAGGGTTGCATCTAGAAGGAATCTATCGACCTTGATAGACTAGGAGTGATTCTATATGATTTATGAGAATAAGTTTGAAAGACCTTGGCCAGGGCAGTTCTGGAAAAAGAGTTTTCCAATCTCGAACTTGAGTCAAACAAATCTGACATAAGACGGATAATGGGGTTTGACGAGCTATCCATAACCTCCGTCATGTCAGGATCCATGATAGAGGAACTGTATCATACGCTAACTGCATCTAGAGGTTCATTCCTTCTATTTTGCTGGGTTGTCACTATATGCTGCTAGATGTTACTAGTGTATTGTGAGACTCGAAGGCATTCACTTGGTGATCAATGAACCCTAAGAGTAGAGTTGAAATTGTTTCAACCCATTGAAAGGAGTTTCAATGATATTGAGATGGAGATCATAATATATCTCACTACCAGTTAGAATAGAACCAACGGGGTCACACATATTAGAGATTTTGATCGTTCCAAAGGTTGGATTACGATTTGGAATCGAAATTAAAATTGATTGTCAATTTGATTGGTAATTGGTTTAACCCACTAAGAGTTAGTGAGTTAAAGAAGAAGGAATTGTAATTGGATTGCAATTTAATTGATTTAATAGGACCTAATTAAAATAGGCTTAACCTTATTGGATAAGGATGGGAAGGCCTAATTAATTAGAACTCTTTATTAGATAAGGAACTTAGTCCAATTTGAATCCTAATTGGATTAGGACTCATATGAATCAATTTGAAGGACACATTGGGTTCTAATTGGATTAGAATTCAATTGATAAGATAGGACCATGCAATTCCTAATTGGATTAGGAGGCTAATGCAGGAGGCTAATGCATGGAAGGAAGGGAGAGAACCCTTCCTTCATGCGTGTGAAGCAAAGAAGGAAAGAAGGAGGGGCGTCCGCCCCTCCTCCTTCTCACATGCATGAAGAAAGGAGGGGCGTCCACCCCTCCTTACTTATTTGGTCCACGCCACATGGAGGGCTGATAGCCCTCCTTCCCCTTTCATGCAGATTGGCATGAGGAGTGCCCTTAGATTCTCTCTAATCTCTTTTAAGTAAGGGATGTGATAGAATTAAGTAAGGGGTGTTGCAGATTTTGGAGGGATGAATCAAAGAGTGATTGATCTCTGAAATTATTCCTTATTTGTATGGGCATGAGATGCCTATTTAAAGGGCTCTGGCGTGAAGCATAAGGGCAATTGAAGCTTCTTGCTACTGCCACCCTCTCTCCCTTCTCCCTCCTTGGCGTAAGCAAAAAGAAAAAGAAGAAGAAGCGTCTTCTTCTTCCTCCTCTTCGTCCTTCTTCTTCTTCCTCTCAAAGGAGTCAAAGAGTTGATTCAAAAGAGAGGAATTCAGCCATCAAAGGTGATCTCTACAAGAGAGCTAGCACCCCGGTGAGATCTTGGAGCGATCTGTACCTCGTGTGGATACCTGTAGAGGCCGGACGCTTATGCGGCTTCAAGAGAACCAGAAATCCTACGATCATCAGATAGCGGTAAAGTTCTACCCGCTTAACGGTAAAGATTAGATCTTTATAAATTCTATACAATTAGGAATTGTAGTAGATCTGAAATTAATCTAGTCTTTTTAATTTTAATCTTTCCTTTAGATTTCATAAATCCGAGTTAGAGAACTCTAGAAAATTTTTAAAATCTATGTTCCCTAGAATGTTCATGAGATGAACAACCTCGCGCATGTCTTTCCGCTGCAATCGTCGCAATGCGTGCGGGGGTAATCCGACAGTAGGTAACTAAGCAACTTTGTGGAGAATATAAGTGTTATAGTGAGATGCTCGTGAGAAATCACATGGAGGCAATAAAATTGATCGAGAGTTTGGTTGAGGTAATTTTGAAGTTTGTTACCTGAGTCAAAATCTAGGAAGCTAATGAATTAGCATAGACATCTTCAGGAGTCAAAATACTTGAAAATATCTATGTTAAATTTATTACTATCGAGAAAAGATTACTATCACCTATATTTGAAAGGCAGGTTGATGTACCAACGTCATGTGAGATATATGTCCTAGATGTCGATAAGGGAGATTAGGGGTACCTTATCATCCAATATTTGATAGATTCTTCAGCCAAGATTGAGAGGAAGGCGAAGTTGAGGGCCATGAATTGTGTATTAATAGGTGACAAGCTATATAAGAAACAATTAGATGGATTAATACTGAAATGTCTTGGTGAAGAGGAGTCCATACTAATGACATGTGAAGTTTATGAAGGAAATGGAGCTCATCAAGTAGGCCACAAGATGCAATGATCAATCAGTAAATATGTGTTTTATTTGCCAAAGATGTTGGAAGATTGTATGAAATATGCCAATGAATACCAAGCATGTTAGAAATGTAGACCTGGAAAATGATCCTGGTGGCATAATTACATTATGTTGTTCAATCGTGGTCATTTAGGGTTGGGCCATAGATTTAAATGGCCAAATTCATCCACCTTCATCTACAAGTCATGAATTTGTTATCGTGGCTATGGTTTACTTTACCAAATAGGTAAAAACAGTGTCTATGAGGTCAACTAATCGAGTTGTCATAATTAACTTCATCAAACATCATATAATTCACAAAATCAGTCTACTAGAAACAATTACAACTATTGCCCAGCTATGTAGCCTGGGGGGAGGACCTAAATTAGATTTTTCAAAAACATTAACTAATAATACAGAAAAATAAATTGCTTAACAAATGAATATTTGTATCGGCAAATAAGTACTAAGTAAATATGCAAGCAATTAAAGCAAGAAAAACAAACAAAACAAACACCAGAAATTTATAGTGGTTCGGTGCCAACCCTGCACCTACATCCTTATTGGCTCTATTTTTGTAGACCTGAGGATGACTTAAAAAGGGTGTCATTGTCAAAATCTTAACCAACAAACAAAGATTTTTATACTACTCTTACCATCCTCTACTCGATGAATAGTGGTTCTAGGAGGTCGATCCTGAAGGAAGAGCCGGTTTTTGCATGCATATAATTTTTTTTTTAGAAAATTGTAGTGGAAAGTTAGAATTAAACACTTTAATTCTAGGCATGCATCAAAGATCATATTTTAAAAATAAAACTCCAGAAATGTTTAAACAAGTTTATGTAAAAATGACTATGCATGATTAAACATGTGATCATAAAAATACAGCCCTAGTTAAATTTTAAACTTAACTAATATTAAAACCATACCTCATGGTGAAGAAGATGAATCTGAAGATGGAGAAGGTCAAGCCTCGCAGCCACACACACGTGTCTGGCCTCTACGGATTGTCCACACGAAGCTCCGGTTGATCTGATCCCGTGGAAGTGCTAGCTTGTGCAGAACTCTGCTGAGTCTGATTTCGTTCTTCCTTCGATCAATCAACCTTTGATTGATCTTCTTGGAAGATGGAGGAGGAATGGTTTATAGGGAATGAAGAGGCTTGAGATCTGATCTACAAACCTCAATCAAAGATCCCTAAACCCTAAGGCGGGGAGGACGTTGGAGGAGAAGAAGAGGAGACATGGAGAGCAAACAATGAACCATAGCGACTCAAAATGAAACCCTCCTTTTAATGCCTTGCCATCCATCATTTGAATTCAAATTTCAAAAGCCCAAAACCTCCTTTGTTGGCTAATTTCGTGCATAACCACAACCCTAAGATAACTCTTATCTTGTGGCAAGTTTGAATTTGAATTTCAAATTCAAACTTCATGTGATATGGGAGGAAAGATGTGATCATGAAAAACTTTCCTTTTAATGCATTACTGCCTTGATATTTGAATTCAAATCACACGCCTCAAAACCATTTTGAATTGGCGGATGAATGGGTTAATTAATCCATAAGATAAATACATACCTTATTAGTTAATTAGAATTTGAATTCAAACATCAAATGATGTCGCCTCCCTTGGATGTATTCAACATGTTCACATGGACTTTAAGATCCGGACAATTCGGATCAAACCCAATCTAATTGGGTCAAGTCCCATTTATAAGTGAAGCCTAATCTTCTTAGGTTGAACCTAATTCAATTAGGTCAAACCCTGATTAAGCACAATCCTCTTGGGTTGAACCTAATTCAATTAGGTCAAACTGATAGTTAACTTTAAAGACCACGCAATAGTACGTATCTGGTAGGATAGTGATTACGGGTATCGATCTACAAGGATTGGGGTATAGTTGTTTTCTTAAAAATAAAAAAAATATTTAAAAGGAAGAGTTTGTGAAGAAAATTAAACTAAGGAATTTAATTAAAAATGTAATTAAAATGTTATCAGTTTGAGGGAACTTAGGGCAAGAAATTCACCACTAACATCGGAACAAGGGTTAATTGTATTTCAATTTATTCTTGGATTAACATGCAAATTGGCTACAAGCCTAATAAGCATTCGAATAAAATTTCACAAAAGTAATTTAGGCATAATCCATCTTTAGTTAGCATGAAATGTCTACCCTAATCTAAGGTGGCAGCACATCGCATCTTCCTTAAGCATGAACTATCTTATTTTACTTTAATGATCATAAAGAGCTGTTGTATAAACATCATACTTAAAATCACAGAAATTAAATATGAGATGAAATAAAATATTCATTAGGAGCAAAATAAAGTTTATACAACTCCAGAAATAGAAAATTAAAATATAAAACCCTTGGCCCTTTGTTAGGGCTGCATCCGCCCTAGTGAGGAGATCAGCCTTCCATGGAGTCGTGGGCGACGGCAGCAGCGGCACAGTAGCGGGCTCCCATCTGTATCACAATCGGCTTCCTCTCTTCCTCCCTCAACACTTCATTCTTTATTTATATATATATATATATGGGAAGTTATTCCCAAAATAACCAAAAATCTTCTCTCACTCATGCATTCTGTGGGAAGTCACCTGAGAAGAGCTTGAGATCCGCCGGCTCTCTCCCTCCGAATGCCATCGTCTTCATGCATCGATTCCCTTTTATAGCCTTCACCTGGGTGGGAGGATAAGGTTGATTGAGCTGATCCGCCGTTGGGAAGATGAGCCGGGATCTGGATGATCGCGGAGTATCCGGATGCGGAAGGAACTGGAAGCTGAAATTCGTTGGCTGAAGTCGGCTTGATCCTTTGGGATGCTTGCTTTCCAGACGTTGTGGATGCAGTGGGAGAGAAGAAGATGCTGGGATAAGGATGAACTCGGATTGGGATGAATCCACGGAAGTTTGGATTCGGCTGAGATTGGTTTCGAAACAGGGGAAGTAATCCGAGATGCAGGGGAATTCGGAAGAGATGAAGTTGGGAGCAAATCCGAATGGGGTCTCGGCTGAATTAATCCCAAAATAGAGGAATCCGGAAGAGGATTTGCTGGCTGGGATGTGATCCATGGAATGGGAAAATGACTTTGTTTTGTTTCCGAAACAGGGGAGGATAGTTTGGTTGTTCACGGGATGAGGATGACTCCATGGAATCAAGCCGGAAGATGTGATTTGAGTTTATCTCCAATCCAAACGGGATGAACGTGGGATCTAGCGGAAGAAACTTGCTTGATTCGCAGGAGGGATATGGCTGTGATGTGGAGCTGGGATGTTGGGATCTTGGCTGAATGCAAAGAAAACTTGGTTCCGGGATGCAGGGGATTCATCCAAATGCTAGGATTTGATAGATGCTGAACGGAATGAAGGGGAGATGCGTTGGGGCTTTGAATGCGGAAGGGATCATCAGGAATCATGGGATCTCGGCTGGGAAATGACGACGTGGCTTGATTCGGCTGGGAGCAGGAGACTCGTCCACCGATGGGCAGCTGGATGAATTCTGTTCTACTAGGAGAAAGGATTGGAAGCCATGACATGGGAGGATTGCTTGAGAATAGGATGAAGTTTGAAGCTGTTAATCCATGGAATTCGGGATGAAGCAGATCCGGAGGAGATCTTTGGACTGCGGAAGATGTGGCTCTGTTCCGAAGCATAGATTTATCTGAGATGATGCCAGAGATTTTGTTTTGGAGCAGAGGAAGTTGGACTTGGCTGAAGGCTCAGGAACGGCTGGGAGGAAGATCGGATCCGCGGAGGAGATGAGGTTGAAAAGCTTGGACCTTATCCGTGGGTGATAGTCGGAAGAATATTTGATGGCTGGGACATTGTGGATGAACTCGTGATGAAGATATGATGGGGAGGCGTTGGAACGTGGAGAAGATAAGAGTGATACGGTTGGGAGATGATGAAGTTTGGGACTCGGGAGGATAAAGTTCGAAGCTAGGATGAGAGCGGGTTGTTTGGTAGAGAAAAGTGGAGGAGTGGATGGAGCTTTGGGATTCGTGCAAATATGATGATATGCTTTGAGATCTGAGAGACAAATAATTGAAGGGATTTTATTGTTTTTGAGATTAAAATAGGAGAATTGGATCATGTGGAAAGAAAATTAGGTGACTGGATCAGAAGGTCTTGATTTGCGGGATGCATGTGGTTTAGGTCCAAGAATAATCCCTAATGAACTTGACTCAACCTGCATACATTAGACTCAATCAGTAAGTAAGTAAAACTTGAATTACCTTTAATAATTTATTAAAATGCAATGGTGAAGGTAACACAATTTTTTAGTTGAATTTACAAAATATTTGAATTAAAATAATGATAAGTGCTATAAATAAGATATTAGTTTATGCATTATTTAGCACTTATCACAAACCCTAATTAAGCACAAATTGAACCTCATTCAATTTTGCTCAACCTAAGTCCAATTACTCAATCAAATTAAGTTCATTAGCAATCAAATTGCTAATTAATCCTCCAATAAATCATTAATTATTTTATAGCAATATTTTACTTAGGATAATTTGTCAATCAAATTGATCAAATTACCTCTGGATTATTCTTAATCATCCAACAGCCTTTATGATCAATCTAGAAAACTTTTATGCGTGTGACCTCATAGGTTCGAACCTAAACTGGTAGCACAGGAACAACTTTCTATACTGATTGACCATCTAGCAATGGTACCTAACGTCCGGATAGGCCGAATATATGCAAAGCAATATTCAGAAATTCTGGACTATGGTTACCATAAAATTCATCCCTATGACTCCTAATGCTAGGATAACATCAGAGTTCTGTCAACTCTGTAATAGTACATCCACTCTGTGATTCAACTTTAGAAATTCTGTGACTCCTCACAAGGATTATTCTGGCTAAGATTTTGCTAAATTAAACACAAGGGCATTATCTCCTCTTACCAGAAGGGATCAATTCCATCTTAACTCACACACCGACTTCACAAGTACTTGACTGTACCCAGTGATCTTCCGTCTCTGAATTAGAAATTCAGCTAGTCCGGTACCAAAACACAGTGAGTTGCTTTCTAATCACCATGGTGATCTCAAGTATGAGGGACATATATATCCATATCCACTCGGAACATCTCTCGACAGCAGAGCGTTCTAGAATGGTCACGTTCAGTGAAGTGTACTCCTATACTTCACCTGTGTGACATATCAGTATCTCTACACTCCTTGATTAAGAGGACAACCAACATATATGGCACACAACAACCTAATCTCGATAATGCTATCATCCTAGTAACCGCACATCATTTGGTCGCGAACTATTTTAAGAACTCGTAGATAAATCCTCCTTTATCATAAAAGAGTCCTAAGGACTTCATCACATAACAAGAGTTCATTTGAAGATGTAAAAACAAAATGATAAATAATGCCAAATAATATTTTATTAATAAATCAATTCATATACAAATCCAATCATCAACAGGCTGACGATTGACTTTAGGATACAATTTCCAACAGATCCACACGGAGGCGATTGGAGCACACAAATAAAGAATAGAGACTTAAGAAGAACAATGAATTGCTTTCAGAAGATAATAAAAAAATAACTCAAAAAGTTGATAATTTGAAACCTATTGTTGAAAGATTCACTCTCAGCTCTGAAAAACTGAATTTAATGATAGAAAACTCAAGAGCTGTATATGACAAAGCTGGAGTAGGATATCAACCTTGGTACATCCAAAAATCTTTCAAGAATATGTTTGTTAAATCCTCTTCTGTCCATCCTGTTACGGGGGAACTTAGCCACCATGCCCCACGTGACCGGCACGCGCGCCCAGGAAGACTACGGCTGCCCCTTGATCCAGCAATCCGACCTCGGGTCGGATATCTTCGGCTCCGCAGCCCGACCCCGAGTCGGCTGCCCCTTGATCCAGCAATCCGACCTCGGGTCGGATATCTTCGGCTCCGCAGCCCGACCCCGAGTCGGCTGCCCCTTGATCCAGCAATCCGACCCCGAGTCGACAATCTCTCGACAACAACAGACTGTTCCTCTGAGGCACGCCGCGGCCCCCTGCTCCACCACTCCCTGCAACGGCCGTATCCGGCGCTGCCCCACGATCCCCTGTAACAGCCGTACAAAGCGGAGCTCCACTATGCCCTGCCATGGCTGTACCCAGCGCTGCCCCACGACGCCCTGTAACGGCCATGTCAGTGGCAGCCCCATCGTGCCACACGATGACGAATCCTCGAAAAAATCCCCCAGCCTGATATATATGAGGCTGGGGGGGAAGGGGGAGGGTAAGATATATCTTCCAGAGTATCATCTCACCTGCTACCTTCTCCTTCTCCTTCTCCTTCGATCTCCTCTGACTTGATCGTCGGAGGGCCCCCACTACCCCGGTGGTGGTGCGAGGCTTGCTTGCAGGTTTCACGGCGGAGGGCGGAGCGCAACCAAAGCAACTCAAAGGGAACCCCGTTCACACCGCTGTGCCAATCGTTCTCGGTTTGGACCACCAGCAACAGTTGGCGCTAGAGGAAGGGCCGGATCTCAGAGCAATCGTAATGGCACGGTGAGGTGGTCGTGGAGCTTCCAATGCTTCCGGTCGCGGGGCCTCTCGCGCCACTGGCCGGGAGGCCGCTGCATCCCCAACACGCTCTCAGCAACACTCCACCGCCCCACCGCCCATTCAGATGGTCGAAGCCGCCCAGTTCGACCAGCTAACCCAGCAGGTTCGCACCCTCGCGGAGGCGGTGCAGAATCTGCAGGGTGCGATGTCCCGGGCGCTGCAGCAGGCTCAGGAGCCGCCGCTGCCTGAGCGTTCGCCTGTCCTCCTCAACCCGCGTTCCTTCCTCTCCCATGGGGAGGAGCGCCGGCGCAAGGAGGATTCTCGAGCACGCTCCATTCTGCCGGGACCTTCCCACCGGAGCTGCGCGGGGTACGAGAGGCGGGCCCGGGCGCGTTCCCAGACCCCCCAGACCTCGAGGAACCCGCGCTCCAGTCGGTCCCCCTCTCGCCGCTCCTTATCTCCCACCCACCGGACGCGTTCCCTGGACCGGCGGGTGGACGATCTCCACCGGCAACTCCAGGTCCTGAAGGGCCATTCCAAAGATCCCTTCGCCGACTTAGAGATCTCCTCCCAGCCGGCGCTCGCCTCGAGGATCCTGCGGACCCCGAATCCGCCGGGGTTCAAAATGCCGGCGATCGAGCCCTATGACGGGGCGGCGGACCCGCGGGATCACGTCGAGAGTTTCAGGACCCTTATGCTCCTCCACGGAGCATCAGATCCCCTTCTCTGCAAGGCTTTCCCGGCAACCCTCCGTGGCCCGGCGAGGGCATGGTTCGCCGGGCTGGAGGCTGACTCGATCCGGTCCTTCGACCAGTTCACTCGCCTCTTCATCACTCATTTCGCCGTCAGTAGCCGGCGGCGACTGGTCTCCGACTCTCTCTTTGATGTCCGGCAAAACGAGGGAGAAAGCCTGCGGGATTATCTTACCCATTTCAACAGGGCTACGCTGGAGGTCCGGAACCTGAGTCAGGAGGTAGCTCTTTCAGCCCTGAAGCGTGGCTTCCGGAAGGGCAGACTCACCTTCTCCCTGGACAAACGCCTGCCGCGGAGCTTCCCAGAGCTGTTGTCCCGGACGAACCAGTATGCGGACGCCGAGGAGGCGGCCGCCCACCGGAGCAAGGAGGCCACCGAGATCCCACAAAAGCTTGGGAAGAAAAGGCGGAAAGAGGCATGCCAGAGGAGGAGCCCGACGCCCCAGCGTCGGCGCAGAAGCCCGTCACCGGCGAAGAACCACGGCGCCCCACGCCCTCGTTCTCCGCCCCGACGTTTCAACCGGTACACCCCTCTCCTGACTCCCCGGGCCCAGATCCTTATGGAGATCAAGGGGCGGGAGGACCTCCCGGCCCCGAGACAGATACGAAGGATCCCTGGAAAGAGGCCCTCCCGGGCGTACTGTGAGTACCACCGAGACCACGGCCACGACACAGAGGACTGCTTCCAGCTTCGGGACGAGATCGAGGCTCTTATCCGTCGGGGGCGTCTCGGTCGATATGTGAGCGACCGACGTCCCCCCGCAGACCCGCGTCCGGCCGACCCGGCTCCTCTGAAGCCTCGGGAGCAGAATCGACCCGTTGCGGGCGTGATCCACACTATCACTGGGGGCTGCTCTCGGCCCGTGAGGAACGCGGGGGGCTCGACGGAAGCGTCAGGGACGGCCGTCGTAAAGAGGCAGAGGGTCGGCAATGTAATCACCTTTTCTGATGAGGATGTAAAGGGGGTTCAGACTCCCCACGATGACGCCATGGTGATCTCCCTCACTATGGCAAACTATGATGTAAGGCGTGTTCTTGTGGATAGTGGAAGCTCAGCTGATATTTTGTTTTACGAGGCCTTCCAAAAGATGAGCTTGTCCAGACAGTTGTTGCACAAAATGTCCACCCCCCTCATAGGATTCACCGGTGACGCTGTCCCGGCGGAAGGTGTCGTTGAGCTGCCTGTGACTGCGGGCGTCGCACCCGCAGAAGCCACGGTGCGACTCGGGTTCTTGGTCGTCCGTGTTCCCTCGGCCTACAACGCTATCCTCGGGCGACCCGGGCTGAACGCCCCTCGCGCGGTGGTCTCCACGTACCACTTGCTCATGCGGTTCCCCACGGCGGTCGGGATCGGAGAGGTCCGAGGTGACCAACCGACCGCACGGCAATGTTTTCTAGCAACCCTCAAAGGGAAGAAGCCCGTGGAAGCCCTAAGCGTCGAGTCCCTTGATGCCAGAGACGAGGTGGCCTTGCGGCAGGGGGAGCCGGCCGAGGGTGTGGTCGAAGTCCCCCTTGAGGAAGGCCGCCTCGACCGGGCGGTCCGGGTCGGCGCCAATCTCGACCCGGGAGCTCGGGCCCGATTGGTGGAATTCCTCCGAGCCAATACCGATGTATTTGCCTGGTCAGCGGCCGATGTACCTGGGATCGACCCGGAGGTCATTTCTCACGCCCTCAACGTCGACCCGACCCACCGACCAATAAAGCAGAAGAAGAGACACTGTGCCCCGGATCGGATCCGGGTGGTCGACCAGGAGGTAGACAAGCTCTTGGAGGCAGGATTCATAAGGGAGGTAAGCTACCCCGAGTGGCTGGCAAATGTTGTACTTGTCCGGAAGGCGAGCGGGAAGTGGAGGATGTGCGTCGACTATACCGACCTGAACAAGGCGTGCCCTAAGGATAGCTTTCCGCTTCCGCGAATAGACCAACTGGTCGACGCGACTTCCGGATATCAGCTGCTGTCTTTCATGGACGCCTTCTCCAGTTACAACCAGATAATGATGGCCCCACAGGACGAGGAGAAAACTGCCTTTATAACAGACCGGGGGCTGTACTGCTACAAGGTAATGCCCTTCGGTCTGAAGAATGCTGGCACCACTTACCAGCGCCTCGTCAACAAAATCTTCAAAGAGCAAATCGGCCGGAACATGGAGGTGTACGTGGACGATATGCTGGTGAAGAGCCGCCATGCAGACCAGCACATCGCGGATTTGGAGGAGACTTTCACCACCTTGCGGAAGTTTCGCATGAAGCTGAACCCAGCGAAGTGCGCCTTCGGCGCTTCGGCTGGGAGGTTCCTCAGTTTCATTGTCAACCAGCGGGGTATCGAAGCCAACCCGGACAAAATCAAGGCCATCCAAGGTATGTCCCCTCCGACCAAAGTAAAGGAGGTTCAGGAGCTCGCTGGAAGGGTCGCCGCGCTTGGACGATTTGTGGCAAAATCGGCCGAACGCTGCCAACCATTCTTCAAGGTGTTAAAACGCCCGAAAGACTTCCTCTGGACGGCCGAATGTCAAGCAGCATTCGACCAGCTCAAGGAATACCTGGCATCTCCTCCCCTACTGTCCAAGCCGCAAGAAGGGGAGATGCTCTACCTCTATCTGGCGGTCTCCCCAACCGCGGTCAGTGCGGTGCTGGTTCGGGAAGAGGCAAAGCTCCAGAAGCCCGTGTACTACATCAGCCGGGTCCTACGGGATGCCGAGACGTGGTACACGAAGGCTGAAAAGATCGCCTTCGCGCTGCTGACCGCGACCAGGAGGCTTCGCCCCTATTTCCAGGCTCATTCGGTCACCCTCTTAACCGATCAACCACTACGGCAGATCCTCAGCAACCCCGAGAATGCGGGACGACTGGTGAAGTGGGCAGTAGAACTCGGTGAGTTCGACATCCGCTACCAGCCTCGACCCGCCATCAAGGCCCAGGTGCTCGCGGACTTCCTCGCTGAGTGCACGGTGCAGGAGGCGGAACCTAGACCGCCGGAAACGCCCAGCCTCGACCTCCCGATCTGGACGCTTCACATCGATGGGTCGTCGAACCCCGAGGGTGGAGGGGCCGGGCTGGTCCTTACCAGTCCTGATGGAGTGATAGCCGAGTATGCCTTGAGGTTTGGATTTCCAGTGACCAACAACGAGGCGGAGTACGAGGCCCTAGTCACGGGACTCAAACTCATCAGGGAGCTCGGCATTCGGCGTTTGAAGGTCTTCACCGACTCCCAGCTGGTGGTCGAGCAGGTTCATGGGGAGTTCGAGGCCCGGAGCCCGACCATGCAGAACTACGTCCGGAAGGTGCAAGCACTCATTCCCGACCTCGGCAGTGTCGACATCCAGCAGGTCCCCAGAAGCGAAAATGCCAGGGCCGACAGGTTGTCCCGCTTGGTGGGCACAGAGGCGCACAACTTGTCGAGGGCAATCTACCTGGAGACCCTGGATGCCCCGAGCATCGGCGAGGCTGGAGCGGTGATGGCGATTGATCCGGAGCCGTCTTGGATGGACCCGCTCGTCGCCTACCTCGCCGAAGGGATCCTCCCCGAAGACGAAGATCAAGCTCGGCGACTTGTCAAGAAGTCCGCCCACTACGTACTCTATGAAGGGAGGCTGTATCGGACCTCGTTCACCGCCCCCCTCTTAAGGTGCCTCCGCCCCTCGGAGGCGGCCTACGTCCTCGGCGAAGTCCATGAGGGCGTCTGCGGATCGCACTTGGGGGCTAGGTCCTTAGCGCACAAGATCATGAGGCAAGGCTATTATTGGCCTACCTTGTTGGAGGACTCGAAGGATCACGTACGGAAATGCGACGCCTGCCAGCGCCACGCCAACGTCCAGAGAGTCCCTTCTGTCCCCTTGGCACCAATCACCGCGCCCTGGCCCTTCGCACAGTGGGGAATGGATATCCTCGGACCATTCCCCGTTGCTTCAGCCCAGCGGAGATTTTTGATTGTTGCAATCGACTACTTCACCAAGTGGGTGGAGGCAGAGCCGCTGGCCACTATCACGGAGGCGCAAGTCCGGAAGTTCGTGAAGAAAAACATCATTGTCCGATTTGGGTTACCCCGAGTCCTCATCTCGGATAATGGTCGACAGTTCGACAACCAGCATTTCCGTGATTTCTGCGAGGAGTTCGGGATCGAGCATCGGTTCACATCTGTGTCGCATCCCCAAACCAACGGTGAGGCCGAGGTCACAAATCGGACAATCCTCCAAGGAATTAAGGCACGAATCGGTCGGACGGGGCAAGCTTGGGTCGAAGAACTCGAGAATGTCCTTTGGGCGTATCGGACCACGCATCGGACCCCTACCGGGGAGACGCCTTTCAGCCTAACCTATGGCACGGAAGCGGTTGTTCCCGTGGAGCTCGGACTCCCCTCGCCCCGGGTGGCCGCGCACCGACCCGAGGCCAATTCGGAGCAACTCCGAGGGAACCTGGACCTCTTGGAAGAAGCAAGAGAAATGGCACAGGTTCGGATGGCGATGTATCAGTGGAGGGTGGCCCGATATTATAACTCCAAGGTCCGACCAAAACTTTTCAGAATCGGAGATCTGGTGCTAAGGCGAGCCAAAGCATCTCAACCCGCGGAAGGTGGGAAGCTGGCGCCAAATTGAAAAGGCCCGTATAGGGTTCGCTGGGTAAACCGACCTGGCTCCTACCAGTTGGAGGCCCTAGATGGTCGAGAAATTCCGAGAAGCTGGAATTCCGCTAACCTGCGGGTGTATCACCAGTAGAACGACAAAGCCAGGAAGACAGTTCGAAAAATGTACAATTCTTTTCATTTCAATAATTCCTGGTTACAACGGTGTGTTCGTGTGATTACAAAGAATTCCCAGAGGAGAATTGGGGAGTAAAGAAAATAAGGAAGAGGTGGAGACTCCGTGGAGCTGAAGATCTGGGATCCCGAACCCTCCATCCGAAGCAGCTGCAATCCCACCGGGCGTGGGTGCTTCTCCCCGGAGGCGCCATCGATGCCTCACGCAAAAGACGAAGAGCCGGCGCGGACGAAGAAGAAGTGGACGAAGGAGGAGTTCCCGCTGCCTCCAGAGGAACGCCACCTCCAAGGGATATTCCGGTCCTCCCCAGGAGAAGGGGAGGGAAGGAATACAAGGGAGAAGAGCGCGAGGAGGCGCGATCCCGGATGAAGCGTCTGGCGCAGAGCTCAATCGGGAGGCAGGGCTGAAAGGAGGGGGGATGTGATTTCGGATGAAACGCCTAGAGCGGAGTTCCGCCGGGGAGAACCTCCTTGTTGACCCCAGATGAAACGGCTAGTTGGCGGAAGTCGCGAGGGGCGCGCCTCCCGTTCCTCCGGCGGGGGTTTCCCAGCCACACGCCGGAGAGGAGGTCCACAATCCATGGCAACCTGAATAGCTCCGGCTTGGCAGGCTCCACCGCGCCTGCACTTATATTTATAGCCAAACTGTGGCCCCCCGGTCGTTCCGATGCGGGTGGCTCCAATAAAGGCGGGCTCACCGAATCTGGAGCCGTTCCGGCTCTCGAGGCGTATCCTCCCACGATCTCCTAAGCGTCGTTCTCCTTAATTGCATTCTTCATGCAGGACACTCCGGGCGGTGTGTATCCCACGGCCCACGTATCTCCGCTCGCGCCCAGGCCGCATCCGCCTCGAAGAACGCGCGTATCGCGGCCGCTTAACTGACACTCCTTGCAAGCAGCAACTGGCGATCCGATTTCCCAGGTAACGCCTCAATTAGCATTTAATACCCTTCTGGTGTTCCCCAGGCGACGCTTGGAGAAGAGGAGAAACACGATCGTAGCTGGCCACGGAGAAATCCCGTCGAGCGGCAAGCGACAGGCGCGTGGCCAACGAGCGGAATTTCCCGAGGCTCGGCCCTCGGATGCCAGGCTAACCCGATGATCATCCCGGGAGCAGACTAGCCTGAAGCCCCGACCGGTCGCCTCGGCTTGCGCCAGCCTTGGCCGACCAACGAGCGGAATTCCCCGAGGCTCGGCCCTCGGATGCCAGGCTAATCCGATGATCATCCCGAGAGCAGACTAGCCTGAAGCCCCGACCAGTCGCCTCGGCTTGCGCCAGCCTTGGCCGACCAACGAGCGGAATTTCCCGAGGCTCGGCCCTCGGATGCCAGGCTAACCCGATGATCATCCCGGGAGCAGACTAGCCTGAAGCCCCGACCGGTCGCCTCGGCTTGCGCCAGCCATGGCCGACCAACGAGCGGAATTCCCCGAGGCTCGGCCCTCGGATGCCAGGCTAACCCGATGATCATCCCGGGAGCAGACTAGCCTGAAGCCCCGACCGGTCGCCTCGGCTTGCGCCAGCCTTGGCCGACCAACGAGCGGAATTCCCCGAGGCTCGGCCCTCGGATGCCAGGCTAACCCGATGATCATCCCGGGAGCAGACTAGCCTGAAGCCCCGACCGGTCGCCTCGGCTTGCGCCAGCCTTGGCCGACCAACGAGCGGAATTCCCCGAGGCTCGGCCCTCGGATGCCAGGCTAACCCGATGATCATCCCGGGAGCAGACTAGCCTGAAGCCCCGACCGGTCGCCTCGGCTTGCGCCAGCCTTGGCCGACCAACGAGCGGAATTCCCCGAGGCTCGGCCCTCGGATGCCAGGCTAACCCGATGATCATCCCGGGAGCAGACTAGCCTGAAGCCCCGACCGGTCGCCTCGGCTTGCGCCAGCCTTGGCCGACCAACGAGCGGAATTCTCCGAGGCTCGGCCCTCGGATGCCAGGCTAACCCGATGATCATCCCGGGAGCAGACTAGCCTGAAGCCCCGACCGGTCGCCTCGGCTTGCGCCAGCCTTGGCCGACCAACGAGCGGAATTCCCCAAGGCTCAACCCTCGGATGCCTGGCCTAGCGCCGGAAGAATTTCCTGAGGCCTAACCCTCGGATGCCTGGCCTAATGCCGGATGAATTTTCTGAGGCCTAACCCTCGGATGCCTGGCCTAGCGCCGGAAGAATTTTCTGAGGCCTAACCCTCGGATGCCTGGCCTAGCGCCGGAAGAATTTCCTGAGGCCTAACCCTCGGATGCCTGGCCTAGCGCCGGAAGGATTTCCTGAGGCCTAACCCTCGGATGCCTGGCCTAGTGCCGGAAGAATTTCCTGAGGCCTAACCCTCGGATGCCTGGCCTAGCGCCGGAAGAATTTCCTGAGGCCTAACCCTCGGATGCCTGGCCTAGCGCCGGATGAATTTCCTGAGGCCTAACCCTCGGATGCCTGGCCTAGCGCCGGAAGAATTTCCTGAGGCCTAACCCTCGGATGCCTGGCCTAGCGCCGGATGAATTTCCTGAGGCCTAACCCTCGGATGCCTGGCCTAGCGCCGGAGGAACTTCAAGAGTCAGGAGTCGGCGAGGCGCTACCGAGAGTTAAAAAGAGGAAGGATGAAAGTGAAATGAGGAAACACTCTGTTTGCATTAACTTTCGTTGCACCAGGGCCGAGACCCATACAACATGGCAAAACGCCAACATACAAAGAAAAGAACAAAGAAAAATACAGAGGGTCAGCTCGGAGGAACTCCTGGGTCGGGAACGGCGAGCACACCCGCAAGGGGTAGGGAGACAGTTGGAGAATCAGCAGGCAATGGCATCGAAGGGGAGTCGAGGAGGGAGACCCCACTCAGGTCAATTTCGGGGTATCTAGCGGACACCCTCGCCAGGCCTTCATCGAAGCCTAAGACAAAGGAGTCGGACCCCGCGTCCGACATGTCACGGATGAACTCGGCGGACTGACGATAGGCCTGTACCGCCTGACGCCCGATTTCCGCGCTCTTCTCGGCCAGCGCCGCCTCCGCTCGCTCCGTAATCTGAGCTTTCGCCTCCATGACCTTCGCCACAATCCGGTCGTCCGCCTCGGAGGAGACCCTCAGCAGATCGGCCCGAGCCTCCATGTGCTTCGCCTCGGCAGCAACGCGAGCAGCCTCAGCCTCCTCCAGGCGCGAATGAAGCTCCTGGTTGCTCGCGCGGGACTCCTCCAAGGCCGATTCCAATTCGGCCAGCTTGGCTTCAAGAGACCGGGCTCGGTTGCGGGCGTTGTCGGCTGACTGCTGGGCCTTCTCCCACCTCTCCCGGAAGTCGGCAGCCTTCCGGGACTGCTCTTCGGCCCGCTCCTCCGCCTTCCTGATCTCGCCTTCGAGACCCGAGGCAACCTTGAGTTGCTCCTGCGTCTCCAACAGTTGCCTCTCGAGGGCGGCGAAGCCGAGTACCCGCTCTTCGGCCACCTGGAGCCTCGTCTCGAGGTCCCTGGTCGTCCTCCCTGCCGCAGCCTGGCCTCCCTCCTCTACAGCTTTCAGTCGGCTCTCGGCCCTCGCCAGAAGCCTCACCTGTTCCTCGTGGCTTTCCTCCAGACGGATCATGTACTGGGCGAGCTAAGAGATAGGAAAAATGAGGGTGTCAGGCAGGGATCAATAGAGCCTATAAATGACGAAAGCGGCCAGAAGAACACTCACTGACATGAGACGACGCAGCTGGCAGCTCCGACGTCAGGGATCCCCATCTGCCGGACCCGCCTACGGTCACTCTCCAGCAGCACCGTCTCGATGAGGTTTCGGGCGCCGGCGAAAGTGAAGGCTGACCCCGACTTCGCCCCGGAGCCGGACGGTGGTTCTGCGGCCTTACCCTTACCCATTGCTTGGGGGAGAGTCATGCTGACCGTGCTCGAGGCGGGGGCCGCTCCAGAAATCGACAGGGTCCCGCTCGGCCGGGGCCTCGGCGCGCTCCTTCTCGTATCATCCGAAGCCGACCGAGTCGAAGGCCGGGCTGGGGACCGATTGCGTCCGACCCGGCCGTCTCGGGCGCGCCCGGGTGACGCCTCCGGAAAAGCGGTAGTCTCATCACCGGATGGCTGATACGGCGTCAACTGTCGGTCCGAGCCCGCGGCGCCCCCCTGATCGGTGGGTCCGGACCCGTCTGTCGGCGTCGGAGTCGCCTGCTGGCG
This sequence comes from Phoenix dactylifera, assembly GCF_051530095.1. Classification (NCBI taxonomy): domain Eukaryota; kingdom Viridiplantae; phylum Streptophyta; class Magnoliopsida; order Arecales; family Arecaceae; genus Phoenix; species Phoenix dactylifera. The sequence goes on along the minus strand of NC_143193.1, from coordinate 28,977,878 downwards.
GGACTTCTTCGCCGGTGGGACCCCGCTCGGAGGAGTCCGTTTCTTCTTCCGGACCGCTTCCAGTAGGGACGCCCTACTGACAGCCATCACCTTGTCCGACCGCATGACGTCGTCGATTTCTGCAAAAAGGACGAGATGGTCGGAGACTGAGAAACTGATGGAAAGAAGAAACGAAAGAGGAGAAAAGAGCTAAAAAAGAAGTGGTGGCGGGCTCACGGTCGGCGGGGACCGAGCTCAGACCGACGTTCACCAAGGCATCCTCGGAAATAAGGCGGGCCACCGGGGGAAGCCGGCCCTCGGCAACCAGCCCCCTCAAGACGGCAACGCCATCGGACTCCTCCCTCGACAACCTCGATAAGCCGAGGGGGACTTCATCGGCGTCTCCCAGGTTGTCCCGATTCCCCAAGAGGGATCTACGTCAATGAAAAAGAAACGCTCCTTCCAGCCGTGAATGGAGGAAGGAGCATCCTTGACGAGGCCGCACCCTCGCCGCGCCCCGAAGCACCACCACCCTCTGTCCCGGGGGTGGCCGTTCAGGCCGTAGCATTCCCAAAAGACATTCAGGGTGGCGGGAACCTCATGCATGCGGCAGAGAACCTGGAAGGCCGTCAGGATACGCCATGAGTTCGGCACCAGTTGCGTCGGCGCCACTCTTAAACCCCGAAGCACCTGCACGACTAAGTCCGAGGGGGGAAAGCGGAACCCAGCCCGAAGGATGTCCTCATTGATGGCGACCTTCCCTGGAGGAGGATGGGACATCCTCTCCTCAGGCCCCGGGAGCGTAATGTTGCAGGCTTCGGGAAGGTGGTACCGGGCCACGAACCTATCTAGGTCTTCAGGGACCAGCTCCGACTGAATGCGGTCCGCCCTTACTTCGTCCATCCCTAATGGCCAGTGAACCTACGGTCAGGATGGGGTCAAGAGGGGGGAAGGCACCGGAACGACTGGAGTACACTAACACGAAAGGAGAAAGTACGGAGAGCCCTAAATTGAAGAGTGGGGCAACTCACCGGAAAGGAAGGAAGAACGGCTTCGAGAGCATCAAAGGAGGAGCGAACAAACAGTTCGGCGGCAACGGCAGCGGCACAAGGGAGAAACTTGAAGATGCCTGTGAAGAGAAAGGCGGACGGGGGAGGGCCCCCCGGTTAAATAGGTGGAAAGGCGGGTGACGCCTCGGTGACGCCAGAGGACGCCTGGCTGCCGAAAGTTTGTTCGCGCCCCCAAAGGCGAATCGACGCCATTAAGGAAGGATGTCCGCCGAAATCCGCAGACCGCCAGATCAGCGACAACTGCCATACGCCATAAAGAAGGCGGGAAGCTCGGAGCGCGCGCGCCTTTCCGAGGGATGGCGGCAATCTCGAAGCATCACTCCCTTCACCCGTTCCCCTCCTGGTTCCAGGCTCGGGAGTGGGGGGCTACTGTTACGGGGGAACTTAGCCACCATGCCCCACGTGACCGGCACGTGCGCCCAGGAAGACTACGGCTGCCCCTTGATCCAGCAATCCGACCTCGGGTCGGATATCTTCGGCTCCGCAGCCCGACCCCGAGTCGGCTGCCCCTTGATCCAGCAATCCGACCTCGGGTCGGATATCTTCGGCTCCGCAGTCCGACCCCGAGTCGGCTGCCCCTTGATCCAGCAATCCGACCTCGGGTCGGATATCTTCGGCTCCGCAGCCCGACCCCGAGTCGGCTGCCCCTTGATCCAGCAATCCGACCTCGGGTCGGATAACTTCGGCTCCGCAGCCCGACCCCGAGTCGGCTGCCCCTTGATCCAGCAATCCGACCCCGGGTCGGATATCTTCGGCTCCGCAGCCCGACCCCGAGTCGGCTGCCCCTTGATCCAGCAATCTCTCGACAATAACAGACTGTTCCTCTGAGGCACGCCGCGGCCCCCTGCTCCACTACTCCCTGCAACGGCCGTATCCGGCGCTGCCCCACGATCCTCTGTAACAGCCGTACAAAGCGGAGCTCCACTATGCCCTGCCATGGCTGTACCCAGCGCTGCCCCATGACGCCCTGTAACGGCCATGTCAGTGGCAGCCCCATCGTGCCACACGATGACGAATCCCCGAAAAAACCCCCCAGCCTGATATATATGAGGCTGGGGGAAAAGGGGGAGGGTAAGATATATCTTCCAGAGTATCATCTCACCTGCTACCTTCTCCTTCTCCTTCTCCTTCAATCTCCTCTGACTTGATCGTCGGAGGGCCCCCACTACCCCGGTGGTGGTGCGAGGCTTGCTTGCAGGTTTCACGGCGGAGGGCGGAGCGCAACCAAAGCAACTCAAAGGGAACCCCGTTCACACCGCTGTGCCAATCGTTCTCGGTTTGGACCACCAGCAACACATCCTAAAACAGTTTTTCACAAATCTGGTAAAATTAATAAACAGAAACAGAAAACTGAAAATTCATTATCTGTTAAATCTATGCTATTTAAATTTAATAAGAGTATGCAGAAGTATATTACTTGTAATCCTAAAACCTGTAAACTAATAAACAAAATGGCAATTAAGAGAATATGGATTCCAAAAGAAACAATTATTGCTAATCTGCAAGGACCTAAAAGGGCTTGGATCCCCAAGTTGAAAATCTAATTATTTTTCAGCAGGCGTGTCTAGCTACCCAAGGCTCCAATGAAAGATGTTATCTGGACAATGGGTGTTTTAGACACATGTTAAAGAATAAAACTTAAAATGTAATTAAGAAAAGCAATTAAAATGAAAGAAATAAATTCAAATTCCTTCATCTTTCTACTTGTTTGACTTTACTTACCGATGGATAATTTGCTAATGCTTAATCTATTTTCTTAGAATAACTCCTTGAATTCTTTATATGCTTGATTGAGAGTTGTTTTAATATCCATAGCATCATCTTCTATTGAACATAGACATATGAATGTGTACTTGGTATACTCTTGAAAGATATAATTTATGAATACCAAGACTAAAGAAACTTATTTTGGCATATAAAATTAACTCATGCTAGTATGGACTTGATTTCAAAAGACATTGTCATTAGTATACTTAGATTAATTTCTGCAAAGTCAAAGTTTGCTATGCATGTCATTTAGGAAAACAAACTAGAATCATTTCTGAATCTAAAACATTATTTTTACCTTTTAGTCTTTGAAAATTCTCCATAAGAACTTATTTGGATCCCTAGGATTGTGAACCTAGGAGATAAGCTTCTTGATTTTATAATTATAGATAATTCTTCAAAGCTAACGTTGATTTTGCTCTTGGCACTTAAATTGAAATAGTTTCTGCATTGGCACAAACTTACAAAAGATTTCAAATGAAAAAGTTTGCAAATTGTGAAAATAAAGACGTATCATGGCACAGTTTTGAAAACCAATGTCTTGTTAAGTTTTGCACAAAAAATGATATTGAATACAATTGTTTCTCCACCAAGAACATCATTGCACATTGGGTTTATAAAAAGTAAAAATAGAACTTTTTGAAGAAATATGATGGACAATACCACAAGATAGTAATTTACATAATTGATTCTGATTATAGCTATCATCATAGCTTATCATGTTATAAGATTTCTATTAAATTTTTTTTTTTGAAAAATCTCTTATGAACTCATAAAAAAAATCAAATGTTGCATACTTTCATGTTTTTCAGTTATATATATTATGTTCTCAACAATGAAAGATATACCAAATCTGATAAAATGAATGCTTCTTTGGATATTACTTTTCAAACAATGCATATAGAATACTCAATGAAAAGATACTAGTTGTAGAAATATCAATTCATACTATTCTTATCAAAACTAGATCTTTTATTGAGAATATAGTTTATTATTTTGCTTTTATGTCACAATCTGAGTCATAACCAGAATTTTTAAAAGAAATAACTGTTTAAGATAATTTGATCAAAACTCAACTTGTATATCTTATTGATAATTATCTTTAGCAAATAGAATCTAAGCTAAATTGATTCTGAAAAAAAAAAAAATTAATTTGACCTTGACGAATCTTCCTATTGTCTCATATACTTATCCTTGAACCATCTTGCTTAATGAAACTGTCTCTTTAGTTCAAGTGACTTGTGCTTGCTTATATTTAGGCAATCTCTTGAGTAGAGTGACTCAATATTCAATTATTGTCATATCTTATGTTGAGTCGTCTAGTTGAGAAATATGTTATATGAATGTTTTGTATCTTGAAGAAACTAATGACTTTTCTTCAAGAAAGAAAAAGACTTTACTAATAATGCAGGATCTATGAGCAAGAAATAAGAAATTTCAACTTGAAGGACACCTTCATGTAAGGTACAATAAACATTCACATGCAAATAAGAGAGAGAACCTTCTTCAGCCAAAAGTTTACACATAAAAAATCTAGTAGGTATTTGACTTAAAGAATGCAGAATGAATTGGTAATTTTAAATACCTCTCTTATAAATTAGCTGAGCAAAAGTCAATAACTTAAATCTTATTGTGGCATGATTAAAGTCTTTAATTACTAATCTCCTGATATCATGTCCACATATGTATTGACTAACTTATGCTTTTGGAAATTGTTTTATGGTTCACTTAATTTGATATATACCTTCGCATATGTGATGCATAACCATGAAACACACAAGCTTCAAAGTTTGAGTTAAAATAACTTGTGATAAGCTATAAACCCTTGAGCATAATATAAATTTTGTTTGCATGATATACACTTATATATAATATAAGATTATTTCTTTATTCTGCTCCTTCATGTAAATTACTTGAAAATGACAAAAAGAGAGAGAGAGATACAAAGAAAAAGGAGATAAACATTATTCAGGGGAAGTAAAAGCTAAGTAAATACTCCAATCTTAAGTGAAAACAAAACAAGCATAATATATTCAGCACATTTGTGAGATTTGTGTGAGGATTCTTTTGGAAGGGATAAAATCCATAATAAATTGTATTTAAAAGAAACGGTTGGATATTTCTATATTGCTCATCATAGGGATGGTGCCAATGGGGAGGCTAGTGGTAGTACCCGCACTATTTGACCCAACTATTCGGTGTAGGGTATATTAGGGACGGCACAAGAGGGAGGCTAGTGGTAGTACCTCGTGCCCCTTCCAACTCTACCGGATAGGAAGCAAATAGAGTATAGAACATAAGAAAGTAAAAATAAAAAACAAAATCAAAATGTTCATTGATTGGTTTGTAATACCCAAAAAAAAAAGAAAAAAAGGGTGGACGGGCCGGCCCGAAAAGACCGGGCCCATCCACCATTTACGATCGTGCCTAGGGCACGATCGTGGGAGGAGAAACACCACAAAAAAAAGGGGGAGGGGGAGAGCGGCGGCAGCGTTCGGGGAGAGGTTGGTCGCCGGAGGGGTTGATGCCGGAGAGGAGACAAGCGTCGAGATCCGGCCGGCCGCAGAGGAAGACCACTTCCGTTCGCCGAAGATTCCGACGGGTGAAGAAGCGTGGATCCGAGGGGAGTTGCTCACGGTTCCTCCTCCGATTTCTCGCCGGAAGGATCGCCGGAACGCCCCGCCGGACCAGGTAATCCTTCCTTTGTGTTTTATTTCCTGAATTTTGGGTGGCATGGGTGAAGAGTTGGCCGGTGAATCGTCGGAGAAGAGCCCGAAACAGGGTACCCCTGTTTCGGCCTCTTCTTTCCAATTTTTGGCTGCCGCCGGCCGCCGGGGTTGGCCGAGAACCATGGCATTGTGGTCGGTCGTGACTGTGAGAGAATTATTTTGGGATTTCTAGGGTTTATTGGAGAAGGGGAGAGATGGATCCGGGGTCTTCTTCCTCGAGACTCCGTCTCCTCTTTCCTTCCCCTTTCCCTCACGTCGGCGGCAGCGACGGCAGCAGGCCAGCAGCGGCGACGGCGGCGACGATCGTGGCCACAGGGGTTGCTGTCGGGTGGGGGCCGAGCCACTGCTATAGTGGATTTCGGCTGATGATGGAGAAAGGGGGGGACCCCTTTTGCGGGTTCATGGGAGGAAGAAGAGGAGACCTCTTCTTCCCCTTTCTCTTGGCCGGTCACCATCACCGGCGACTGCAAAAGTGGCGGCCGGCGATGGTTCGGCCAGTGGTGTTGTCGGGTTGGGGAAGGAGAGGGCACGGCCACTGATGCAAAATTAAAATTGTTCTCCCAAGTGCAGGAGAATCGCACAAGTAGTAAATTCTCGGGAGTCCGAGGTCGAATCCTCAAGGAACGAAATATATGTGAGATTATTTAGTATAATTTCAGATTAATCTATTCAATAAATTTGTGGATTAAACTGATGTTTTGATTTTCAGAAATTAAATGCAAAGAATAATAAACAAAATTCAATGAAATAAAGATGGTAGGGATCTGGAATCCCCCTTGATGATATTGCATCCAAGGAATAAACTCTATGGTTCTTGATTAAAGATTAAATGTAGGATAGATCTAATCATGGTATATGTTTTATGAACATATGAACTCAATTTCTAAGCATTCATCGTGCTTTCTACGTCTACGACGAATCAAATATTAAAGCAATCCATATATCAATAATCATAATCCATTAAAGATCTATCTACGAAATAACTACGCATGGATCAAGAACATATCAATAAATATAAATCATTGAAAGCAAAAGTTTAGAATTTACTTCAAAGAGAAATACATCAAAGGTTCCTCCATCACCCTTCCTAAGAAATCAGCCACTCATTTCATGCATTAATCCCCCTTTCATTTTTCCCTCTTTCTTTTTTTTTTCTTTTTTCTTTTTTTTTCGGAAACAGGGGCTCCCCTGTTTCCCTCTCTTCTTTTTTCTAATGACAGGGGGAACTCCTCTGTTTTTTTTCTCGAATGAAGGATGATACCCAAACCCCTCCCAGCCGAGAGGTATAGCAGCTAGCCTTCTCCCCCCTTCTCGCACGCGGTGGAGACGAGCTGAGAACGCGGAGCGGACGCGGAAGGAGCGGACGCTGATCGATGGTGCTTGGACGCGCATGGACGGCTGCGGATGCTCTCGAACGGCTGGATGAACGTGTGGATCCGGAAGATGCGCTGGTGGGGAGAAAGATCCGGGAGCGCGTGAGAGCTGAATATGAAGCTTGGACTGCTGGCGCTTGGGATTCGGATGATTGGATCGAAGGATGGGGTGCAGACGAGTGCTGGATCACATGCGGACGGGATCTGAGGAGGTTGGAACGTGGAAGCTTGGGAGATTTGATCGTAGAAGGCTGAGATCTAGATGAGATACGGATCCGGAAGCAGTGGATGCGGAAGAATCGCGGGAGAAGCGGAATCTGGGAGACTCGTGGATGCTGGGTGGACTGGATCGGAAGGAATGAGCGTGGATCCGGAAGAATCGGATGAGCAGCAGATCCTTGGATGCGCGATGGGATTCTGATTGCTGTGAATCCAGAAGAGGTTGACGGATGTTGATCACGGATGCTGGAATCACGGATTGGAAGCTGGATCTTTGCTGGGATGAGGTGCGGACGAGGCGTGCGCTCGTGAGGAACTCGAACGTGGACGCTTCGATGAAGTCGGATGGAGCTTGAGATGGAGCTGGGACACACGGAATGCGGAGATGGAGCCGGCTCGCGGACGGTTGGTCGCAGGAGGATCGGACTGCACGCTGGATGTGGCTGCACCTAGTCGGCTAATGCTCCTTCTAGTGTGCAACTGAGACTAACCCCATGTGGTTGGCTGGTCACCTGTGGTGATGCATATTTTTGGACCCGATGCAAAATTTAACTTTGATTTACGATCACCTGCACCCTACAAAAATATAATATTAATGCAGCATTTTTATCATTTTTTTGTTAGTAATAATACTAATTTAAGGGATGTATAGATCGCACTTTTGTGCTCTAATCACACCCCCCAACTAGCTTATTGCTAGTCTCTAGCAATTAACGGGCAAATACTAAAATGAGAGTGCAAAAGGTGTGGTCTAACCTATGATGTTTTATTAGAACTAATTGCATAAAATTAAGATAAGTACTCACTTTCGTAGGAATCACGATTGCACTTAGCACGTGCAACAAGCCGTTAAACCCCTAGGTTACCCTAGTGGACGAGTGTTGTCTCGTGAGGGTTTTCAGGGATGTTACCCACAAACATCATGAATGATATGACATGAGATTTTAATAAAAATATAAAATAAATCCTAAGCTAATACACATGTAATTAATTGATATATATTTTCAAGCATGGCAACTCTCAAAGCAGGGAAATATAAAAGTTGAGTGTGCATCAAATCGCATGACTTTCTCAGAGTACTAATACCTCCACCACAACAGGGCACCGCCTGAGTTTTAGGTGCACTACTCAAGTTCACAAGTATTTTCTGCAATTTGTTAGAACCTGATCCATCAAATTTTCAGAATATCACATGTTGTCTAAATTTGTCAAGAATGGTTCGCATATAAAGAAAGAGCTATCAATCCCAACTAAACAACCCGGGTGCACAGAGGTCCAACACAATGGAGTCAAACCAGTCATTACCACATGCACTAGGTTCAGTCCGACCAACCTATACATGCTTATTATTATTTCATTCTTTTTTCTCTTTTTTTTTTTTTAATACCCATGACGACTACATCTATCCAACCCCATTAGGCTCTAGTAAGGTCCATGTAGCGAGCTTTCAGCCAATGACCCCCGATCCAGTTGGCTCAAGACATTAGGTGAAACACCCTTCGGGCTTAATTACTCGAACCAGACTACGCCACGAGGCCAGACTTGTTATCAGAAGGATTTTTTTTTTTTTTATGCAAGAAAAGAGAAGATAGACTGAACCATATAGGTATTTTTTTTATTATATATGTGACTGCATCGTGACTATAGGTCAACCAAGGTCGGATCATAAGGCACCTAAGTAATCTAACTGGGATATTCAACCTCTATCTTTATGTGAAAACCAAATCATGAACCTTATGGTACGACAAGGATACTCATACTTCTTTTACGGATAAGGCTAACAAAAATGCAGTTAACAAATGTGAACTCCTGAGGCTTTCCTATTGTCATTAAGTACACGTGTGGGGATCTAATAATAGGTCTCTGATCAATCATAGTATGCATGTATTTCTTGCCTTAATAGTTGCACAAACTCAATATGAAAATACATGTGCATTTGCTCAGAAAAGAAATTAATAGAATAAATCAAATGCAAAAACAAGTTTTTTTTTTTTGATTAAAATATTTTTCTCCCCCCAACTTAAACATCGCATTGTCCTCGATGTAAAAGATGCAAGAAAACTATATATGAGAGATAATAGAGAAAATAATAGAGAGAAGAAGAATACCTTGAGCTGTTGATTTCCAGAAAAGAAGACCTAAAAAATAAGAAAAAAATAGAAATAAAAGAAGAAAAAAAATTAATTCTAACTAATATACACATACCTTGGCCGTCATGCTCAGTCATAAGAAGGCTCCCCCAAGGAAAAGGAGTCCTCTTCATCTGCAAAATTCTCAAGAAAAGGTTTTAATCTGTGTCCATTTACCTTAAAAATTGTGCCATCCTGTGGATTCTCAATTTCAACTGCCCCGTGTGGAAAAATAGTTTTTACAATGAAAGGACCTGTCCATCTTGATCGTAACTTTTCAGGAAACAGATGTAAGCGAGAGTCATAGCAAAGAACTTTTTGTGTAGGTTCAAAAGATTTTCTTAGAATTGATTTATCATGCCTAATTTTCTCAAAATCCTTAAGGTGAAGATAAGGATTCTCGGATTCCATTCCATGATATTTTGGCAGCAATTGAATTACTCCTGGTTTGATTTCAAAGTGTCCTACATTTTCAGGAATAATCATGCATGAAGGTTGACTAGTCCTAGTGGGATGTAAGTATTGTCGAAGTGTCATAACTGGGGGTCTACCTTCATTACCATGGTGACTTCCTACATCATCATCAGCCATCTCACAAGATCTGAGATTTTGCGAAAAAGTTTCAATAATGTGATCTAAGGAATTGTCAAAAGGTTGTCGACTCAGACGTCCAGCGTTGTCCCTATTCCAACCTAGCATACAAAATTTCAGAGTTTATTTATTTATTTATTTTTTTTTTTTGTTTTTTATTGATTACCCTTGATCTTTTCTTAAAGTTCTTATCAATTTTCAATTAGCAACAAGGGTTAATGAGATATGATGATAATAAAATTCTGATTCTAAAAAAATTAAACACAGAAAATTCAAAGCAGACAGCAGCAAGGTTGTATATTAATTTAATGGTCGTAAAAGTATCAGAATATCAATCAGACCGTTCAGATGAAAGAAACATGTGTTCTACAGCAGCCGACGAAAGTTGAGTGCAATCAGACGGTGGATTACTCAGATATCAGAGTTTGATGCAGACTGTGCAGGGAAAAAAAAAACAGCAATAAAGATTTTTTTTTTTTGAAAGAAAAAGACTAAATACTAAGATACTGATTAAATCTAAAATTATACTAATAAATCAGCCGTTCCCCGGCAACGGCGCCAAAAACTTGATGCAAAATTAAAATTGTTCTCCCAAGTGCAGGAGAATCGCACAAGTAGTAAATTCTCGGGAGTCCGAGGTCGAATCCTCAGGGAACGAAATATATGTGAGATTATTTAGTATAATTTCAAATTAATCAATTCAATAAATTTGTGGATTAAAATGATGTTTTGATTTTCAGAAATTAAATGCAAAGAATAATAAACAAAATTCAATGAAATAAAGATGGTAGGGATCTGGAATCCCCCTTGATGATATTGCATCCAAGGAATAAACTCTATGGTTCTTGATTAAAGATTAAATGTAGGATAGATCTAATCATGGTATATGTTTCATGAATATATGAACTCAATTTCTAAGCATTCATCGTGCTTTCTACGTCTACGACGAATCAAATACTAAAGCAATCCATATATCAATAATCATAATCCATTAAAGATCTATCTACGAAATAACTACGCATGGATCAAGAACATATCAATAAATATAAATCATTGAAAGCAAAAGTTTAGAATTTACTTCAAAGAGAAATACATCAAAGGTTCCTCCATCACCCTTCCTAAGAAATCAGCCACTCATTTCATGCATTAATCCCCCTTTCATTTTTCCCTCTTTCTTTTTTTTTCTTTTTTCTTTTTTTTTCGGAAACAAGGGCTCCCCTGTTTCCCTAATAGGGGCTCCCCTGTTTCCCTCTCTTCTTTTTTCTAATGACAGGGGGAACTCCTCTGTTTTTTTTCTCGAATGAAGGATGATACCCAAACCCCTCCCAGCCGAGAGGTATAGCAGCTAGCCTTCTCCACCCTTCTCGCACGCGGTGGAGACGAGCTGAGAACGCGGAGCGGACGCGGAAGGAGCGGACGCTGATCGATGGTGCTTGGACGCGCATGGACGGCTGCGGATGCTCTCGAACGGCTGGATGAACGCGTGGATCCGGAAGATGCGCTGGTGGGGAGAAAGATCCGGGAGCGCGTGAGAGCTGAAGATGAAGCTTGGACTGCTGGCGCTTGGGATTCGGATGATTGGATCGAAGGATGGGGCGCAGACGAGTGCTGGATCACACGCGGACGGGATCTGAGGAGGTTGGAACGTGGAAGCTTGGGAGATTTGATCGCAGAAGGCTGAGATCTAGATGAGATACGGATCCGGAAGCAGTGGATGCGGAAGAATCGCGGGAGAAGCAGAATCTGGGAGACTCGTGGATGCTGGGTGGACTGGATCGGAAGGAATGAGCGTGGATCCGGAAGAATCGGATGAGCAGCAGATCCTTGGATGCGCGATGGGATTCTGATTGCTGTGAATCCAGAAGAGGTTGACGGATGTTGATCACGGATGCTGGAATCACGGATTGGAAGCTGGATCTTTGCTGGGATGAGGTGCGGACGAGGCGTGCGCTCGTGAGGAACTCGAACGTGGACGCTTTGATGAAGTCGGATGGAGCTTGAGATGGAGCTGGGACGCACGGAATGCGGAGATGGAGCCGGCTCGCGGACGGTTGGTCGCAGGAGGATCGGACTGCATGCTGGATGTGGCTGCACCTAGTCGGCTAATGCTCCTTCTAGTGTGCAACTGAGACTGACCCCATGTGGTTGGCTAGTCACCTGTGGTGATGCATATTTTTGGACCCGATGCGAAATTTAACTTTGATTTACGATCACCTGCACCCTACAAAAATATAATATTAATGCAGCATTTTTATCATTTTTTTGTTAGTAATAATACTAATTTAAGGGATGTATAGATCGCACTTTTGTGCTCTCATCAGCCACCATGGTTGTTGCCCTTGGATCAAAAAGGATTTGAGGGAGGGAGATGTATTCCCAACCATGAAGAGGGACGGATCATCCCTTTCTTTTGGTCTCTTCACCGGGACCGGCCATCATCGCCGGCGTGGCAGCGGCCACGGCTGGCGACGACATAGACCGGTGGTACAAGGGTGGGAGTCGGGCCACCCCGACTGCCCTAGATTTGGAGGGATTGAGATGTTTGGGGACCTGATGATGGACCCCATAGTAGATATGAATTATGGTTTAGAATATTTAAATATTAAATAATTTAGTTGTGATTTATACTTGATGTTGTAGAGGACGAGTCGGCGGTGCCAGGAGATTTTGATCAGGGGACTCAGCACCCCAGCGCGTAGGTTGTGATTCGGATCCGTGTATGAGTCAGTCTACAATCTCGGTAAGGATCCTTGTACGCCAATCCTTCATGATATAATATTTTTATACTTAGATATGTATGATATGCTATGATCCAGACAAATCAAAAATAGTTTTATATTAAATTATATTTTGATCGTATTGGCTTGTGGTTGATATTATGATCGTATTCGCTTGTGGTTGGTATTATCATGGATGCATGCATGCGCATAACTTACACCTACATAATTGGACTGATGGATGTGGTGCTCTAAACTAACTATGTGATATTGGTTGCCCCGTCACGGGCTGGAAATGTGACCGTGGTTAGTTTAAAGCCGGAAATAAATATAAATGAATTGATGTGTGGATGTAAACTGGACTGTATGAAAAAGTACTTTGGGTTTATCTTGTTATTATGGCAGGCCCCGTCACAGGCTGAAAAATGTGGTACTTTGGTAGGCCCCCTCACAGGCTAGAAATGTGGAACTATAATGTGCAGGCCCCGCCACAGGCTGAAAATGTGATACTTTGGTAGCCCCCCCTTACAGGTTAGAAATGTGGAACTATAATGTGCAGGCCCCGCCACAGGCTCAAAATGTGATACTTTGGCAGGCCCCATCACAGGCTAGAAATGTGGAACTATATTGTGCAGGCCCTACCACAGGCTGAAAATGGGATAATTTGGTTGCCCCACCACAGGCTGAGAAATGTGACCGAGATTTGACCCAAAGTCGGAAAGATAATTAAACCAGATCAAGTTGAAGAAAAGACATTGAAACTATAATACAGGTTTATGAGCTATCATATGCTATATTTTTCTTGTGTGGCTGGACTTTTATTGATGTTTGATGTACATACTTGTATCGATTATTTGAGCTTTGATAGCCGGTTTATGACTCCATGATATGTGCTTTGACTTGCCGTGGTTTTCAGATTTTTATTATTATTGTGTTGGTGTGGATGTATAGGGATTCTTACTGGGCTGTAAAGCTCATCTCCTTTTCTTCTTTTTTTTATCAGAGTTGCAGGATGCTTAGATTTGGATGGGATGGGCGCAGAGTGCAAGTATCAGATCATTAGCTAGTTAGTTTGTTTGTCCTTCTTTGATGTCGATGAACATTTGAAGATCTTGTAATTGAACTAATTTGTTTATTTGGACATGTCGGACTGCTCTATTTGAATTACTAGATTAATTGTGGATTTATTGGAATTTTTGTTAATCATAGGCCTTGCATGATCTTTAGGGCACTGCTCTAGGGCTCATGCGGCCGGTCGCGCACCAGACCCCAGGTGCTGGGTTCGGGGCGTGACAGTGTGGTATCAGAGCTTAAGGTTAAGGTATCCTAGGTTTTAGGTTTAGGTGAGTGTGAGTGGGGAATTATGATAGAAAAACTATCAGAGTCTTTGTTTATAATCACCTGAGATTGTAACAAGAATGATATTGTAATCTAAGGTTTAAGACCACTAGGGACTGTGGCCTTAGTGGCATTAAAGTTTGATATTTAAGATCATTGGGGATAGTGACAAAATTGGAATTTGAGCATATGTTTAAGATCACTCGGGATTGTGACAGGAATGAAATCAGAGTTTAAGGTTTAAGACCACTGGGGACTGTAGCATAAGTGGCATCAGTGTTTGAGGTTTAAGATCATTGGGATTAGTGACAAAATTAGAACCAAAGCATAAGATTAAGATCACTTGGGTTTGCGACAAAAATGTATTATAGCTTAAGGTTATGATCACTTGGGATATGACAAAAGTAGTAGAATTAAATTCAATGCTTATGATGTAAGTATTGGGTTTGATATTCTACAAGTATACAAGGACCGGATAAATTGTCTTTGATCATGATAAGAGAGGTTTGACCTAAGATAATTGTAGGAAGGTCAACAATGGCATATCGGTTATATTATGTTTAGATATTATTTAAATGACCTGGAAGTTCAAACTTGATATAGATTTTGATGTGATCGTACTTTTGGTTTGCTGCTAATTATTAGAGTGGGATTTGTACGTAGATCTTCTATAGTATTGGAATGAGCTAAGGAGATTTCATAATATTGAAAGGAATGTTCTTCGAAGTTGAAAATGTATGTGGATTATATATGGTATTGGCATGTTGAATATTGCAAATAGGTCTATTTTCTATTAATGTATTTGATTATTTTGAGGCCATAGAGTATGCATATTGACGGAGGAATTCTAATTATTTGAATTCTCATATTTGGATTGGGCTACTGGATTTTACTTAGAATCGTAGAAGACTATTTGATGTGTTAATTTAAAACTAAAGCCTAGGTTTAAGATTTGAGCTGGGATCTTTTATCATTGTTGATGAAGCCACTAATAAATGTCATATTGAGTAAAGACTCCGGTCATGAGATGCTTATATGAATTATCATATATAGCATTGCTGATGGATGTTAAGAACCTTGGTGAAGAAAGATTTGAAGATTGATAGAGTTAATTTCTACTCATAGTGACATTGGCTCAATGACTTTTAACCCATTGAATTTGAAGTAAATTCTGTTGGAAGGAAAATCAATGTAGATTTTCTAATTAAATTGCTAAGGGAATACAAGAATTACCCCCTTTAAATTAAACTTAGATATTTTGGATTCTAAGAAGGTTGTGGAGATTACGTAGTGACCTTAAACTTGACTAAAGGATTGGGGGTTAGTTATGGTAAGTATACTCTATATAAATCGAGGACAAAAAGATCTAGACGTTTTGCTCTAGTTCTATTTAAAAATTTAAAATTTGGATTTTCTTAATCTCGGTGCAAAGTGATGCTTTGGTCAGAAATCATTTTGTGACTTTAAAGAATTTGATGAGTTAGGTCAGAGTGCGCAGCGGAAGTGTAGTGGTTTGAGTTATTTTGAAACCGATTAGAAAAAAAAAATAATAATGATAATACCTTGATCTGAAGGGTATTATTATAGAAGACTTGAGTTAGTTTTCTAGTAGAGGGAAATGTCGTTGATTCTTTGCCTACTGGAAGTAGTTATGGGCTCTCCTATTTTTGATAATTCTAAGAATAATTTTGGGGCATCTCAAATTTAACGTTAATGGTTTGATAGCTCTGTGATTAAGCTTGGGCCTGGAATGATTTAACATATTTCTTCAACTCCTAGCTCTGACATGGTTAATATACCTATTTGAACAGGTTTGCGGTTTTCCTAGGATAAAGGTTGATCATTTAATCACAGGCAAAGTTAAGAAAAGAAAAATGATTATAAAATATTAAGAGCATTTGATACTAAAGATTTCTCCTATTTCTGTCAAGCCAATTATGATCTCTGGGTAGAATTAAGAGAAATTAATTTCTTTGGGATATAATTATGGCATTTTAATCCAAGGTTGGGAGTTTGGAATTCTTTTGAAGGAGATAAAAAAAAAAAAAACTTACTACGTGTGGTAAATAGAAAGGATCAAGTTTCGAGATGCTGTAATTTTTGTATGTCAAAATCTTGTGAGTAGGTACTCCGAGAGGGAGACTATTTGAAATATCGGGAATGATATAATGGATGCATATTTTTAAAGTTTGAGGCTTCAAGTAAGTTAATTTCGAGGACGAAATTTTTAAAAGGGGGAGAGTATGTAATACCCCCCAAAAAAAAAAAAGGGTGGACGGGCCGGCCCGAAAAGACCGGGCCCATCCATCATTTACGATCGTGCCTAGGGCACGATCGTGGGAGGAGAAACACCACAAAAAAAAAGGGGGAGGGGGAGAGCGGCGGCAGAGTCCGAGGAGAGGTTGGTCGCCGGAGGGGTTGATGCCGGAGAGGAGACAAGTATCGAGATCCGGCCGGCCGCGGAGGAAGACCACTTCCCTTCGCCGAAGATTCCGACGGGTGAAGAAGCGTGGATCCGAGGGGAGTTGCTCACGGTTCCTCCTCCGATTTCTCGCCGGAAGGATCGCCGGAACGCCCCGCCGGACCAGGTAATCCTTCCTTTGTGTTTTATTTCCTGAATTTTGGGTGGCATGGGTGAAGAGTTGGCCGGTGAATCGTCGGAGAAGAGCCCGAAACAGGGTACCCCTGTTTCGGCCTCTTCTTTCCAATTTTTGGCTGCCGCCGGCCGCCGGGGTTGGCCGAGAACCATGGCATTGTGGTCGGTCGGGACTGTGAGAGAATTATTTTGGGATTTCTAGGGTTTATTGGAGAAGGGGAGAGATGGATCCGGGGTCTTCTTCCTCGAGACTTCGTCTCCTCTTTCCTTCCCCTTTCCCTCACGTCGGCGGCAGCGACGGCAGCAGGCCACCAGCGGCGACGGCGGCGACGATCGTGGCCATGGGGGTTGCTGTCGGGTGGGGGCCGAGCCACTGCTACAGTGGATTTCGGCTGATGATGGAGAAAGGGGGGACCCCTTTTGCGGGTTCATGGGAGGAAGAAGAGGAGACCTCTTCTTCCCCTTTCTCTTGGCCGGTCACCATCACCGGCGACTGCAAAAGTGGCGGCCGGCGATGGTTCGGCCAGTGGTGTTGTCGGGTTGGGGAAGGAGAGGGCACGGCCACCATGGTTGTTGCCCTTGGATCAAAAAGAATTTGAGGGAGGGAGATGTATTCCCAACCATGAGGAGGGACAGATCATCCCTTTCTTTTGGTCTCTTCACCGGGACCGGCCATCATCGCCGGCATGGCAGCGGCCACGGCTGGCGACGACATAGACCGGTGGTACAAGGGTGGGAGTCGGGCCACCCCGACTGCCCTAGATTTGGAGGAATTGAGATGTTTGGGGACCTGATGATGGACCCCATAGTAGATATGAATTATGATTTAGAATATTTAAATATTAAATAATTTAGTTGTGATTTATAATTGATGTTGTAGAGGACGAGTCGGCGGTGCCAGGAGATTTTGATCAGGGGACTCAGCACCCCAGCGCGTAGGTTGTGATTTGGATCCGTGTTTGAGTCAGTCTACAATCTCGGTAAGGATCCTTGTACGCCAATCCTGCATGATATAATATTTTTATACTTAGATATGTATGATATGCTATGATCCAGACAAATCAAAAATAGTTTTATATTAAATTATATTTTGATCGTATTGGCTTGTGGTTGATATTATGATCGTATTCGCTTGTGGTTGGTATTATGATGGATGCATGCATGCGCATAACTTACACCTACATAATTGGACTGATGGATGTGGTGCTCTAAACTAACTATGTGATATTGGTTGCCCCGTCACGGGCTGGAAATGTGACCGTGGTTAGTTTAAAGCCGGAAATAAATATAAATGAATTGATGTGTGGATGTAAACTGGATTGTATGAAAAAGGACTTTGGGTTTATCTTGTTATTATGGCAGGCCCCGTCACAGGCTGAAAAATGTGGTACTTTGGTAGGCCCCCTCACAGGCTAGAAATGTGGAACTATAATGTGCAGGCCCCGCCACAGGCTGAAAATGTGATACTTTGGCAGCCCCCCTCACAGGCTAGAAATGTGGAACTATAATGTGCAGGCCCCGCCACAGGCTCAAAATGTGATACTTTGGCAGGCCCCATCACATGCTAGAAATGTGGAACTATATTGTGCAGGCCCTGCCACAGGCTCAAAATGTGATAATTTGGTTGCCCCACCACAGGCTGAGAAATGTGACCGAGATTTGACCCAAAGTCGGAAAGATAATTAAACCGGATCAAGTTGAAGAAAAGACATTGAAACTATAATACAGGTTTATGAGCTATCATATGCTATATATTTCTTGTGTGGCTAGACTTTTATTGATGTTTGATGTACATACTTGTATCGATTATTTGAGCTTTGATAGCCGGTTTATGACTCCATGATATGTGCTTTGACTTGTCGTGGTTTTCATATTTTTATTATTATTGTGTTGGTGTGGATGTATAGGAATTCTTACTGGGCTGTAAAGCTCATCCCCTTTTCTTCTTTTTTTTTATCAGAGTTGCAGGATGCTTAGATTTGGATGGGATGGGCGCAGAGTGCAAGTATCAGAGTCATTAGCTAGTTAGTTTGTTTGTCCTTCTTTGATGTCGATGAACATTTGAAGATCTTGTAATTGAACTAATTTGTTTATTTAGACATGTCGGACTGCTCTATTTGAATTACTAGATTAATTGTAGATTTATTGGAATTTTTGTTAATCATAGGCCTTGCATGATCTTTAGGGCACTGCTCTAGGGCTCATGCGGCCGGTCGCGCACCAGACCCCAGGTGCTGGGTTCGGGGCGTGACAGTGGTTAAGGAAAGAAATTCAAAAAAGAAAAAGAGAAAATAAATGAAAGTACATAAGAAGAATCAAATGAAGCTTCAATCACTTGAAAACACACCTTAAGGATAAAATCAATGTAAAATTATATTTAAATAGGAAAAGGTTATTTAAAAAGAATTGATTTTGATCTATGACATGCTTGTTATGATTGGCATGCTTTGAATTATGTGCTTACAATATTCAGATAATAAAAATCTTTCTTAAATATAAGTTGTAATGCTCCATGCTTGGATAAGTTGATTGAAACATGTTTTATCAACAACAAATTGATATTCATAACTTGGAATATGTTTTGACTTTGCACACAAGTCTTTGCTTCACCCTTGCCTCAAAATAACTTGTGTTCCAAAACTTAATGGAAATTATTTTCACTTCCATTTGAATTCATCTTGTGTTCTTCTGATCAAAAATTTTCTTCATTAAATCAGTTCCAATGCTTGAAGGTTTGAAATACTACATAAAATTTTTATAAGTAATATTAAAAAAAAAAATTAGATTTATCGTTTACAATTATCTTTGAAATCTGAAAGTTAAATAGATTACAAAAAGGAGAAGACAAGGATATTTCTATTTAGGCAAAATGAATTGATCTTGATCTATCTTTCTACTTTCCTAACTTTGGTACATAATGTCCTACTATTTTTTAAAATGTCCTCCAATTTGTGCCAAAACTTAATATTAAAAACAAAGAATTTGAATGTACTCTGATGTGCTTGAAATATGTAATTTTCATTATATGCTTCAAAGATTGCATCATGCTGGAGAATAATGTACTATGATTCTTAGATAAAAACTACAGCTTAAGAAAAATATAATTAATTTTGATACCTTGGTTGTTTGCTTCGATACGCATCTGAAACATATTATTTTTATCTTATAAGTGTACTGAAATTGGTCTAAATGATGTGTTTTTCAATGATCTTGATTGCGAACAAATGTTTCTAAACATATGATGTTATTTTGATATTAAAAAAAATTTATCGTGCTTCATATATACATTGCTGAAAAACTATGACTAAAAAATTAATATTTTGAATATACACTCCTGCATAATTAAATATTTCTATCATTAAAAAGAAAAGCTATTTTTCAGAAGAGAGTTAATGATCCTAAAGCTTAAAATATTTCAACTCACTCCAATAATTCTTATAGGAAAGAAAATGTAATTACTTTTGAAAGAAATTTGAGCTTCAAAAGAATTATTTTCTAATTAATATTTCCATACATATTCAAAAAAAAAGGAGGAAACATAATTTGTTCTTGAAAGATTAAAAAGAGTGATTGCTATAAATTTTGAAAAATTCTGGATCACTCTACATTCTTGATATTATAGAATTTCAGTTTTATTCACGCTTCTCATTAAAATCTGAAATTCATAAAAGAAAAGAGAGTTTGAAGGAAAATGCATCTTTTGAAGAGGAGCTTATAATACTCAATCTCTTTATTGAAAATTATCTTCAAACTCTAAACTCTCAAATGGAATGACTAATTAAGGAGGAGAAAGAAAATTTCAGAGGGAGAGATCATATAGAACTTAATCGTGTAAATTCATAACTAAAGATGAGAGAAAGAATACTAAATGTAAAGTGGTATTAAACTTTGTACTTCATTGAATATCTTTTGAAAGTTGGATTTGTTTTTGAAAATTAATTGAAAAGACTCCATTTGTCTTAGTATCAAAAATTTATCTTGGAATCTACTTATGAGTTCTTATTGGGTTGCACTTTAGTATTTCAATCCTAAACCAATTCATTTTAATTGATTTTGATGCTATGTCTTTAAAGGAGTAAAAGAAAGTCTTTAAAAGAGCTCTAAAAGAACTTTCAAAGCTTTGGATTTTATATATACTCTAAGATAAATCATAAATTGCATGAAATTCATGTTTTGATATCTGTGCCCCAATTTTTTTTTTTTGAGGTTATTAAGAATTAATGATTTAACATGATCTGATGTTTTTCGAGTATATAAGTTTTGATCTTTATCTACTTTTATACTGTTGGAAATTGTATCCTAAATGTCAATCGTCAGTATATTGATGATTGAATTTTGTAAATGAATTGACAAATTAATAAAATATTATTTGGCATTATTCATCATTTCATCTTCAAATGAACTCTTATATGATGAAGTCCTTAGGACTTATGTTATGATAAAGGAGGATTTATCTTTGAGTCCTTAAACTTGTTCGCGACCAAATGATATGTTATTACTAGGACGACAACATTATCGAGATTAGGTCGTTGTGTGACATATACGTTGGTTGTCCTCTTAACCAAGGAGTGTAGAGACACTGGTATGCCATACAGGTGAAGTGTAGGAGTACATTTTACTGAACGTGACCAATTTCGGAATGCTCTACTGTCGAGAGATGTTTCGAGTGGATATGGGTATAAGTTTGGCCCTCTGACCTGAGACCGCAACCTGTAACTAGCAAGCAACTCACTGTACTTTGGTACCGGACTACCTGAATTTCTAATTCAGTGACGGAAGGTCACTGGGTGCAGTCAAGTACTTGCGTAGTCAGTTGTGAGTTAAGATGGAATTGACCCCTCCTGAAAATAGGAGATAATGTCTTGTGATTAATTTAGCAAAACCTTGGCTAGGGTAATCTCAGTGAGGAGTCACGGGATATCTAAAGTTAATCACATAATGGATGTACTAATTATAGGGTTGACAGTGAGCTCTAAGTCATCCTGGCATTAGGAGTCAAAGGGATTGAATTATACAGTAACCATAGTCCAGGGTTTCAGAATATTTGCTTCGCATATATTCGGCCTATCCGGACGTTGGGTACCATTGCTAGATGGTCACATCGATTAGTATAGGAAGACGTTTCTATACTACCGGCTTAGGTTCGAACCTATGAGGCCACACGCATAGAAGTTTCTAGGTTGATCAAATGGCTGATTGATGATTAAGAATCATTCAGGGGTAATTTGGTCAATTCGATTGACAAATTATCCTAAGCAAAAGTTGCATTAAAATAATTATTGAATTATTGGAGTTTTAATTAGCAATTAGATTGCTAATGAACTCAATTTGATTGAGTAATTAAGCTTAGGTTGAGCCAAATTGAATAGGATTCAATTTGGGCTGCATCAGGGTTTGACCTAATTGGATTGGGTTCAACCCAAGTAGATTGAGCTTGACCCAATTGCTGGGACTTGACCCAATTGGATTGGGCTTGATCCAAATCAATTAGAAGACCTTATTTGATGAGGATTATGAGTCCAAATAATCAGAATTGGATAAGGAGAAGAATCCCTAAATTTTAGGAACCCATCCTTATCTTCTTGGAGAAGAATGACACCTTAATTTATCCCCAATATTTTCTATGCCTATCCTCTTTAGTTTTGGCCAAAAATTGGCGTGAGAAGAGACGAGGCGTGGGGCTATATTTTCTATAAAAATGGCACCTTAAATCTTTCTAGAAAGATTTAGATGAATTTCCTAATTTGTAGGGATTGCATGGTGCATGAAATAGGGTGGTCTGCGGTTGAACTTTGGATGCATGAATTCCTATCTTTCAAGGATTCAAAATGCACGAAATTTGGATATGTTTATCTACTCTTAGCTGCCAAACCATCAGAATTTTTTGGGAATTTTATCAGCCAAATTAGTTGGCTAAAATAGGTGTGAGGCGTGGGGTGGTCTTTTGGCTATAAAAGACCCCCATGCCTTGGGTTCAAGATATACCATATTTAGAGGTTTCAAAAAATTCTGAAAAAATTTTCTGAGGGCCTCCATCCCTTATTCTCCTTCTTCCTCATGTCCATCCTCCATCTCCTTGAAGAACAATCAAAGGTTGAGTGTTTAGAAGGAGAAAGCTTCAGCCATTGCTGCGTTCCTGTGCGAGCTAGTACTCCCGCGGAAGACGATCTACCTAGGGCTTCGCATGTACTTCTCGTAGAGGCCATTCGTGTGCGTGGCTGCGAAGTCAAAGATCAGATCCACAAGTTTCTTCCATCATAAAAGGTATTAATTCTATATTAATCTTTTTATTATGGAGTCAGGGTCTAGGTCTGATTCTCCGAGGTTTTACCCTCCTTTGGGGCTCCTCACGGAGTTATCTCTAGAATCCATTCGATGGATATTCGGAGATTAATCGGAATAGAGTTCTTAAGTTTCAGATCTGATAGTTAATCATGCATGAAAGTTTTAGCATAATTGTTTAAACGATTCCGGCATAATCCTATGTGTTCTTAATGTGCTGATTTCTAGATTTGATCTTGTAAGCATACATGAATTAAATTGTTTGATTCATTTTTCTGCTGTATTTTTGAAATTTTAAAAGAACTACGTGTGGCTTGATTCCCCTTGTGAAGGGGTACGTAGGCAACCCGATCAGGTTCAGCCATGGTTTTCAAAAAAAAAAAAAAAAATTTAGCATGCTAAACACCGAAGAACCTAGGATTCACTTTCAGTGGTATCAGAGCCAGGTTTATGTTTAAACTTTTATATTTTAATTCTTGCAATTAAATCTGAAATTATTAACATATTTAGATTAGATCTAAAGTTCTTTTTATGATTGATTTAATTGCTGATTATGCATGATTAAGTAGATCTGAAATTTTGGATGCATATGATGCATGTTTGTGTTAGGATTAGTAACATGAATAAATCTGAAATCATAATATTGTTTAGATTAGATCTAAATAAAGTTTATGATTCATATGATCTCTGATTTTAATGAACAAATCAGATCTGAAAATAAAAGTGAAAAAAAACAAATACATAAGATGTATGTTGTTTGTATTAATTCATGTTGTTATGTATATATGATGCATGAACATTAAATATAATGACTTAAACATGAATTAAATCTGATTACATGTGATTAATTATAAAAACTCAGATCTGAAATATGTTTTAAGAACTGAAAGATTGTAATTAATATGTAATTAAAAAGAAATATGCAATGATCAAAACTTTCATAAGTCTAAACTTAATTGAGAATTAAGTGTTATGAAATAGAATTGTAACTCAATTAATTGACATTGTATAATTCTTTGGGCATATGGGTTAGCTTGAATCAAGTTCCTAGGATTGGGTTAGACCTAAGGTTAGAATCATACATGGACAAATAGAATTAATTGATCAAATATAATTAAGTAGTAACTAGATTAAGTCAAGAAAATTCTAGGTCAATTTACAATAGTTGTAGATGGATCAAGTCCATATCTTTGATTAGACCAAGATGGAATTTGATTTAGGCTCAGAGGTGTAGCCTGAGTCATTTGAGTAATCAAATCGAAATTGATTAACCAGTCGGTGTCTAAGGTAAGTCTGGCAGTTTTGACCGGTGGTTTTTAATTGGGAGCTACTCGCACTGATTCATCTTTGTCGAGTTAATGGCATATCCCTTCCACCGATCTCACTTACCTGACCGACATGGTCAATCACATTTTGATTGGATCACTTAATGATTCGAGTTAGCCCATGCCTATAAGAAAAATCAGTTTGACTGATTTAGGTGCCTCCTTAACCGATTTGAGTCTAATCTGATTTGGTGAAGTCAGTGGGAGAAATTAGACTAACCGGATCTTCTCATCTATCCTAATTATGAAATCCTCTAAAATTATTAGGTCCTTAAAATGAAATGGTTATGGGGATAACTAGGTCATAGCCTCCCATTAAGTTGGGTGATAATGGGTCCAATATTTTGATAATTATTGGAGGCGAGATACGCTTGGTACTTATCAAGCATTGGAATTGTCATTCAATATATGATGAGTTAAGTGTACCTTCAATAGGCGGTCAGGTGAGCCGAGCCACACTCGGGCTTGGTCGTCTATTAGTTGATTAGACTTAACCCTATCATTTAATGGTTGGACCTGACTAGGGTATTCGGTGGAGGCGCCACACGCCTGCCGAAGAACCTAGGGCAAAATCATCACTAGAAGTTGCTTGGTGAAGCAATTGGTTAAAAACCTACCAATAGGTGCATATGGGTTAGCCGAGCCACACTCGGGCCTATATGCGATCTATTGGGTTCTAGTGCTCACTAAAGAATTAAGAGTAATTTTTCGAATTGAAGGTAGAGGCTACCAATTTGTATAAAATAGTGAGAGTACTTTTAGACTAAAGTCCAAGTCTATTGAGTTTAGTCAATTCATATACTAATAGCCAAATTTTCTTTTTATGCAGAAATGGCCACTAATTTGTCACTTCGCTCATTGTTGGATAATGACAAGTTGACTGGTCCAAATTTTAATAATTGGCATAGAAAACTGAAAATAGTGCTAGAGCATGAAAGGATCCTTTATGTGATAATGGATCCAGCACCTGAGCAGCCCGCTGCTAATGCATCAAGATCGGTCAGAGACACTTATCAGAAGTGGCTTAGTGACCGGATCACTGTTCGATGCATCATGTTGGCAGCAATGAGCGATGAGTTTAGTAGGCATTTTGAGAATACGCAGTCGGAAGATATCACTCAAGTGTTGAATGAATCATTCGGTGTTCCTGACGACGTTGAGAGGCACAAAACTAGTTGTGCCATCTTCAGCGCCCGAATGAAAGATGGGACCTCGGTAACTGATCATGTACTGTACATGATTGAGTTGATCGAGCGTCTAAGCTCTCTTGGCTTTTTCCTTCATGATCAATTGGGGAAGGATGCCATACTAAACTCATTACCTGGATCATACCGTCCTTTTCTCACTCATTTTCGTATGACGAAACCTGTAGTGAATTATCACCAATTGTTGGGGTTACTACAGATGTTTGAGAATGATCACCAATTTCTTAAGAAGACGGTGAACTTAGTGGGAGGTTCATCCAAGGGTCGCTTCTTTAGGAAAGGGAAAAAGAAAAATAAAATCCAAAAGAAACAGGTGCACCATGCTCAGCCTAGTCAGAAAAATAATAAAAAGGCTGATCAGAGAAAGGCGGAGTGCTTCTTCTGCAAGAAGCAAGGACATTGGAAGAGGAACTGTCCTCTTTACATTGCATCCCTCGATCCGAACCGGCCTCAGAAAAGTGGGCAATCAGTTGCCAATCAAGGTACTTATATGATAACACCTTGCAATTTTTCTATTTGTGATAATTCGACCTGGGTATTGGATACCGGTAGTCCTTTTAATATTTGCAATTTGTTGCAGGGGCTACAAGTCAGTAAGAGATTTGAAGAAGGAGAAAGGTTCCTGAATGTTGGAGATGGAAGATCAGTTCCAGTTCTAGCTTTAGAAATTCTTAAACTTGAATTCAGCTCTCATGTAAATGTCCTTAGTGATTGTCACTATTGTCCAAGTTTTTTATTGAATGTCATTTCTGTAGGCCTTTTGGCCAAAAATGGTTATGAAATATCAATAAAAAAGGATTATTGCAATATCATTTGGAATGGTGCTGCTGTAATGAATGGAACTCTGAGTAATGGCATTTACATTTTGTCACAGCCTGTTCATATAATGTACAAGTCCAATAAGCGCCCTAGAATAGATAATGTCACGGATGTCTACCTTTGGCATCATAGGCTAGGACATATTAACAAGAACAGGATGAACAGGTTAAGTAAAGAGGGAATCCTCGATGTTAATGATTGTGAATCATTGACAACCTGTGAATCATGCCTTCTTGGTAAAATGACCAAATCACCTTTTACCGGAAAAGGTGAACGAGCCAGTGACTTATTGACCCTTGTACATTCTGATGTATGTGGGCCAATGAGCACAAATGCTAGAGGTGGGTATTCATATTTCATTACGTTTACAGATGACCTTTCGAGGTATGGTTATGTCTATTTAATGAGACATAAATCTGAAGCATTTGAAATGTTCAAATTATATCGTAATGAAGTTGAAAAATAAACTGGAAAGAGTATTAAAACTCTTCGATCAGATCGAGGAGGTGAATACCTCACCAGTGAGTTTTTGACATATCTAGGAGAAAATGGAATTCTCTCTCAATGGACTTCTCCTGGTACACCACAATATAACGGTGTATCAGAAAGGAGAAATCGAACTCTGTTAGACATGGTTCGATCCATGATGGGGTTTGCTAGTTTGCCCATATCCTTTTGGGGATATGCACTTGAGTCAGCCTGCTACATTCTAAATAAGGTTTCAAGTAAGTCTATAAATAAAACACCACATGAGATGTGGACTGGACGTAAGCCAATGCTCTCTCACCTTAGGGTTTGGGGGTGTCCGGCGTACGTCAAACGTTTGAAAACAGATAAACTTGAACCCAAGTCTGACAAATGTTTCTTTGTCGGTTATCCTAAAGAGACTAAAGGATATTATTTCTACTTTGCTAAAGAACAAAAGTTGTTCGTAAGCAATAGAGCTGTATTCTTAGAGAAGGAATTCCTTGGAGAAGGAAGTAGAAGCTCTAATGTTGAGCTTAGGAAAGTTCAACATGTAGAAGACCCGACACCATCCACTGAACCAATTGAGTCGGATTTGATTAGATCAGATCCAGAAACTATCTTAGATGCACCATTAAGGCGATCAGGTAGAGTACCACGTCAGCCGGACAGATACTACGGTTTCTTGGTCCGGAATGGGGATCCTGTCGAACTTGATGAAAACGATGAGGATCCGATCACCTACATGGATGCGATGCAGAGGTATGACTCTGATGCATGGCTTGGAGCCATGCAATCCGAAATGGAATCCATGAAGGTCAATGATGTATGGACATTAGTTGACCCACCCGAAGGGATTAAACCCATAGGGTGTAAGTGGATATTCAAAAGGAAACGGGGTGCAGACGGAAAGGTAGAGACCTATAAAGCCCGTCTGGTTGCCAAGGAATATCGTCAACGTTATGGTATTGACTATGACGAGACATTTTTTCCTGTGGCCATGCTCAAGTCCATTCGGATTGTGCTTGCGATAGCAGCACATTTAGACTATAAAATCTGGCAAATGGATGTAAAGACCGCATTTCTAAATGGAGATTTAGAAGAGGAGGTATATATGATACAACCTGAAGGTTTTACATCTACAGATGAGTCTAAGGTGTGCAAGCTACTAAGGTCCATTTATGGATTAAAGCAAGCTTCACGAAGTTGGAATATACGTTTTGATAAGGTAATCAAAACATATGGCTTCATTAAGAATGAAGAGGAACCTTGCATTTATAAATGGGCAAATGGTTCAGTTATTATATTTCTTATTTTGTATGTGGATGACATTCTTTTAATCGGAAATGACATTCCTGCATTACAAGGAATAAAGGTTTGGCTATCATCTCAATTTGCCATGAAGGATTTGGGAGAAGCATCTTACATCCTAGGGATGAAGATCTATAGAGATAGATCTAGAAGATTGCTTGGATTATCCCAATCCACATACATTGATACTATACTGAAAAGGTTCAGTATGATTAATTCCAAGAAAGGCTATTTTCCAATGGGCCATGGAATTAACCTCTCTAAAAGGGATTGTCCGACAACCTCTCAAGAAAGAGAGAGTATGGATAGAATTTCATATGCTTCGGCAGTGGGATCTATAATGTATGCCATGACATGTACTAGACCAGACGTGGCATACTCACTAGGAGTAGTGAGTAGATACCAGTCTGATCCAGGTAGCAACCACTGAAAGGTTGTAAAAACCATCCTTAAGTATTTGAGAAATACTAAAGATCAGTGGCTTGTCTACGGTGATTCTGACTTAAAACTTGAGAGATATACCGATTCAAGTTTTCAGTCAGATCAAGATGATAGCAAGAGCGTGTCGGGATATATCTTCACTCTTAAGGGTGGGGCCATCTGCTGGAAGAGTTCCAAGCAGCATACAGTGGCAGATTCTACATGTGAAGCAGAATACATCGCAGCATCTGATGCAGCCAAGGAAGCCGTATGGTTGCGCAAGTTCATCACCGAGCTGGGAGTGGCACCTTCCATTGATGGTCCAGTTCCTATATTTTGTGATAACACTGGAGCCATAGCTCAAGCAAAGGAACCTAAAGCACATCAGCGGACCAAGCATATTCTGCGACGCTATCACCTGGTTCGAGAGATTATAGAACGAGGTGATATTGATCTTCAGAAGATTGACACAAAAGAAAATCTGGCTGACCCATTTACCAAAGTCCTCGGCATCAAAGAGTTCAACGAACACAAGTCGAAGATGGGTATTAGATACTGTGCCGATTGGCTTTAGGCTAAGTGGGAGTTGTTGGGAATTGTATCCTAAATGTCAATCGTCAGCATATTGATGATTGAATTTTGTAAATGAATTGACAAATTAATAAAGTATTATTTGGCATTATTCATCATTTCATCTTCAAATGAACTCTTATATGATGAAGTCCTTAGGACTTTTGTTATGATAAAGGAGGATTTATCTTTGAGTCCTTAAACTTGTTCGCGACCAAATGATATTTTGTTACTAGGACGACAACATTATCGAGATTAGGTCGTTGTGTGACATATACGTTGGTTGTCCTCTTAACCAAGGAGTGTGGAGACACTGGTATGCCATACAGCTGAAGTGTAGGAGTACATTTTACTGAACGTGACCAATTCCAGAATGCTCTACTGTCGAGAGATGTTTCGAGTGGATATGGGTATAAGTTTGGCCCTCTGACCTGAGACCGCAACCTGTGACTAGCAAGCAACTCACTATACTTTGGTACCGGACTACCTGAATTTCTAATTCAGTGACGGAAGGTCACTGGGTGCAGTCAAGTACTTGCGTAGTCAGTTGTGAGTTAAGATGGAATTGACCCCTTCTGAAAATAGGAGATAATGTTTTGTGATTAATTTAGCAAAACCTTGGCCAGGGTAATCTCAGTGAGGAGTCACGGGATATCTAAAGTTAATCATATAATGGATATACTAATTATAGGGTTGACAGTGAGCTCTAAGTCATCCTGGCATTAGGAGTCAAAGGGATTGAATTATATAGTAACCATAGTCCAGGGTTTCAGAATATTTGCTTCGCATATATTCGGCCTATCCGGACGTCGGGTACCATTGCTAGATGGTCACATCGATTAGTATAGGAAGACGTTTCTATACTACTGGCTTAGGTTCGAACCTATGAGGTCACACGCATAGAAGTTTCTAGGTTGATCAAATGGCTGATTGATGATTAGGAATCATTCAGGGGTAATTTGGTCAATTCGATTGACAAATTATCCTAAGCAAAAGTTGCATTAAAATAATTATTGAATTATTGGAGGATTAATTAGCAATTAGATTGCTAATGAACTCAATTTGATTGAGTAATTAAGCTTAGGTTGAGCCAAATTGAATAGGATTCAATTTGGGCTGCATCAGGGTTTGACCTAATTGGATTGGGTTCAACCCAAGTAGATTGAGCTTGACCTAATTGATGGAACTTGACCCAATTTGATTGGGCTTGATCCAAATCAATTAGAAGACCTTATTTGATGAGGATTATGAGTCCAAATAATTAGAATTGGATAAGGAGAAGAATTCCTAAATTTTAGGAACCCATCCTTATCTTCTTGGAGAAGAATGACACCTTAATTTATCCCCAATATTTTCTATGCCTATCCTCTTTAGTTTTGGCCAAAAATTGGCGTGAGAAGAGAGGAGGCGTGGGGCTATATTTCCTATAAAAATGGTGCCTTAAATCTTTCTAGAAAGATTTAGATGAATTTCCTAATTTGTAGGGATTGCATGGTGCATGAAATAGGGTGGTCTGCGGCTGAACTTTGGATGCATGAATTCCTATCTTTTAGGGATTCAAAATGCACAAAATGTGGATATGTTTATCTACTCTTAGCTGAAAAACCATCAGAATTTTTTGGGAATTTTATCAGCCAAATTAGTTGGCTAAAATAGGTGTGAGGCGTGGGGTGGTCTTTTGGCTATAAAAGACCCCCATGCCTTGGGTTCAAGATATACCATATTTAGAGGTTTCAAAAAATTCTGAAAAAATTTTCAGAGGGCCTCCATCCCTTCTTCTCCTTCTTCCTGATGTCCATCCTCCATCTCCTTGAAGAACAATCAAAGGTTGAGTATTTAGAAGGAGAAAGCTTCAGCCATTGCTGCGTTCCTGCGCGAGCTAGCACTCCCGCGAAAGACGATCTACCTAGGGCTTCGCGTGTACTTCTCGTAGAGGCCATTCGTGTGCATGGCTGCGAAGTCAAAGATCAGATCCACAAGTTTCTTCCATCATAAAAGGTATTAATTCTATATTAATCTTTTTATTATGGAGTCAGGGTCTAGGTCTGATTCCCCGAGGTTTTACCCTCCTTTGGGGCTCCTCACGGAGTTATCTCCAGAATCCATTCGATGGATATTCGGAGATTAATCGGAATAGAGTTCTTAAGTTTCAGATCTGATAGTTAATCATGCATGAAAGTTTTAGCATAATTGTTTAAATGATTCCGGCATAATTCTATATGTTCTTAATGTGCTGATTTCTAGATTTGATCTTGTAAGCATGCATGAATTAAATTGTTTGATTCATTTTTCCGTTGTATTTTTGAAATTTTAAAAGAACTACGTGTGGCTTGATTCCCCTTGTGAAGGGGTACGTAGGCAACCCGATCAGGTTCATCCATGGTTTTCAAAAAAAAAAAAAAAATTCAGCATGCTAAACACCGAAGAACCTAGGAATAACTTTCATATACTATACTCTAAAAATTAATTAGATTGCTCTCATGTTGCTATATACTTAATATATTGGAAAAAAAAATTAAATGAAAAAGCTTGCATATATTATTAAAGATCTTTCAAAAAAAAAAGAAGGAAAAAGAGGTTGGATTTTCATTCGTGCCTTCTTTGAATATCATTCTTGATACTTCTTGAAATAACTTAAAAAAAGATTCCATCTACACTTAATTTAAAAACTATCTTTGGAATTTATATTTAAATATTTCTTCTAGCTCGTATCTCAAATGTCTCATTCTTAAAGCCTAAATTTTCATCCTTAATTTTGATGATATTTGTTACCCCCGAAATTATTTCAGGTTTACTCTATTTGAAAGAGAGATAAAAGAACTTTAAAAGAATGTTAAAATAATCAAATTTGTTATGATCTCATCATAATTTTGAAACTATGTTAATTGGCTCTGATCTATACTCATTATCAGAGTATATGCTCATAATGCTTTATGTTTTGAATTGAATATAAATCAGCTTAGATTAAAATATGTTGATTATGTTAAAGTTGATTAATTCTAAAGCATTATCATAAAGTAAGTTCTTAACGTGTCTCCTAGATTTTGTATTTGTTTTGACTAGTGTTTACTCTCTATTATTGTTTGTATTTCTTCTCTGAAACATTATACTTTTGGTTTGGATGAAATACAATGTTACTTCTTGAGTTATGATCTTTGTGATGTTTATTACAATGCTATCCCTTAATTTATTCATTTATTCTTTTTGATGATAACAAAAAGGAGGAGAAAATATGAGAGATAAATTGTAAGCAAATTCTATAAGAAAGATTGAATAGGGAAGAAAATATGAGAACAAAGAAGAAAATATGAGTGTTAACCCTTAAACAAAGTGGCAAATATTATATACTTAAGGGGGAGACATACATAAGCTCTTTATTCATATTCATGATACACAAGTCATGATACATGAGGATTCATAATTCTTGATAAATGTGAAATCATGATATATAAGAAGGCATGAAACATGAGCATTTGGCACATAATCATAAGCTCTGATACATATCCATGTAATCTTGCTTAAGTTCTAATACTTGATCAAAGAGATTTGTCTTGTCTCGATATATAACATGAAACTCTTGTTTGGCACAAATTTTTGAAAATTTTGTTTCTAATGAAACACAAGAGTAAGGGGGAACAAGGCTAGAATTTGATTTGGCATCTATTTGGATAAGATAGGGGGAGCTTTTAGTTCATTGATACATTCTCTAAATTGGGCTATTTTGAAATCTTAACACCAAAAGCATTTCTTAAACATTAAACCTTACTTCTCATATGAACATCAACTTACTTATACTCAATGTTTTGTAATTATCAAAAAGGAAAAGATTGAGGATCCTAATGTTATTTTGATGTTCACAAAGCCATTGAGGTCATATGTAGTACTAATGCTTTTAATTCAATTTGATCTAGTATATAAATAGTTAAGAAAGAAAGAAACGATACATTCTTGATACGCTCTATATATACAATTAAAACAACTCTCAAAAACTTATCTAAAAACAAATTATATTGAAAAAACTTGAGAAAAGAACTAATTTACAGTTTAATAAACCTTAGAGTCAAGTTCTCTTGATTGAAGCTCAATTCTAACATTTACATGATTCATGAGCTTAAATATTAATGTGCCAAACATCTTAAGAAGAAAGAAATGATTTGCAATGTTGTTACTTCATGATTATATGTTTTAAGTGCAAATCTAACTTTAAAGTGCAGAATTTCAGTGTTAGAATCGATCCTAGAAAGATTAGAGTCGACCCCAGGAAGTTTGGAACCAACCCTGGCACATTTGGCATACTTGGCATAGAAACACTGTAGCTGGGGTCGACCCGAGAACACTATAGCTTGGGTCGACCTGAGAACACAGTAGCTGGAATGCAAAAAAAACATACTCTTTGGATTTTCTGTCAGGGCCGACCCTAGAAGTATTGGGGTCGACCCTAGCGCTGTTGAGCTGACCTCAGAAGAGTAGGGGTCGACCACAGTGAAGGTGGGGTCGACCCGAGCACGACGGACAGCATAACGGCTAGTTGTGCATAAGTACTTTTTGGGCTTTCAACGGATATAAACGGCTAGTTTCTTCAATCCAATGGCTAGGAAGGACTATTTGGAGGTTGGAGAAGTATTTAAGAGCCACCATTCATCAAGAAAAGGCATCTTGGTGGAATAAAAGAGTGCATTCAAGAGAAGCCAAGTTTAGAGAGATTCATCTTTTTGCTTCATCCCAAATCCAAAAGAAATATGTTGAGCAGAATTCAAGTGTCTTCAAGAGCTCAACTAATTCATTGAAGAGTGAAGCAATCTCAGCAAAGAAGAGAAGAAAATCTACAAAGCGTTAATTATTTACTTATCTCTTCTTTTGGTGCATAATTATCTATGTGCTCATTTAGAAGCTTTAAACTTCCTTTCTATTTTTCTTTGTAAGGTTGTTGGTGAGCCCGTAAAATCAATGGTGTAGCTTGTTGATGAGCCGTAAAACCAACGGTATAGATTTATTGGTGAGCTCGTAAAACCAACGATTAGGTTTATTGGTGATCACGTAAAACCAATTGTAAAAGTTTTGGATTGTGAGCCCGGAAAACAATCCAACTATAATCCGAGAGATTATAGTGAATTTCCAAGAAGAAGCTTGGGGAGTGGACGTAGGTGCTGGGGGTGCATCGAACTACTATACATTGTCTTGTTTGTATTGTGCTTGTTATTGTATTTATTCTTGCTTTATATTTGATTTTTGCTATAGGGTAAGTTCACACAAGTAACTGAAGAAAGCTTCCACCGCTCTTAATAAGAAAACTTTTAAGCACCAAAAATTTAGAAAAACCCAATTCACCCCCCCTCTTGGGTTGTCACCTTGGGCAACACATTCCAAGTGGGCCTATTACAAGGTCACAGGCTAAAAGACTTAAACAAGCTCTGATTGGGCTTGTTTTAAACATATGGGCTAGGCAAGCTTTGAGTGGATCTACAGATATAAAGTTAGGCTTGAACAATTCACAAGAAGATTCACAAGAAGTCATCAATGTCATTCAAGTAGAAGATGGGAGCTGTTGATGACACTTGGGCCAAATCTGCCATACATGAAGAAGTCTTGGTGAATATCATACATGGGCTGATTCATTTGAACCTGGACTTCATTAATTTGAGCTCAACATGATGTTTTTATCTTCATTTAATGGGCTGCATGAATTTATGAATACTTTTAATCATTTGAAACTTCTCATTAGTTGCTTTGTCTTTTTCATGCTTGGAGGGATGTTCCAAGGTAGTTTAGTTGCTTTGTCTTTCCCATACTTAGAGGGATGTTCCAAGTTAGTTAATTAATGCTTTGTGTTTTCCATGCTTGGAGGGATGTTCCAAGGTAGTTGATTAATGCTTTGTGTTTTCCATGCTTGGAGGGGTGTTCCAAGACTAGTATCTATATTTGAGGTCATGTAGAGAATGAAAGGAGAATGAGTTTATTCTGAATTTCAGATTTGAGAGAAGCTTTCTCTTATATTCTTCATTGAACTACCTAAACTTATCAAGGATTGATTAACCTTATGGCGTTTCAACACTTTGGGTCCTTGTTTCATCATATTCAAGAGTTCTAGTGGATCATCCAAATCTGGTTTTAGCTTTGTTGGGGTTAGAATACCATCTTGCTCGTGGGTTCTAAGGATCTAATCCTTGTGGGTTCGCATCAAATAGGCTGACAATTGACTTTTAGGACACAATTTCCAACAACTCCCACTTGGACTAAAGCCAATCGGTACTGTATTATATACCCATCTTCGACTTGTAATCATTGAACTCTTTGATGCCGAAGACTTTAGTAAATGGATCGGCCAGATTTTTCTTTCCATCGATCTTCTAAAGATCTATATCACCTCATTTTACTATCTCTCGAACAAGATGATATTGCCGTAGAATGTGCTTGGTCCGCTGATATGCTTTTGGTTCCTTTGCTTGAGCATTGGCTCCAGTGCTATCACAGAATAGTGGAATTGGACCATCAATGGAGGGTGCCACTCCAAGCTCGGTGATGAACTTTCGCATCCATACAGCTTTCTTGGCGGCGTTGGATGTAGCAATGTGAAAGTTATTCCTAGGTTTTTCGGTATTTAGCATGCTGAATTTTTTTTTTTTGAAAACTATGGCTGAACCTGATCGGGTTGCCTACGTACCCCTTCACAAGGGGAATCAAGCCACACGTAGTTCTTTTTTTTGTTTCAAAAATACAGCGAAAAAATGAATCAAACAATTTAATTCATGCATGCTTACAAGATCAAATCTAGAAATCAGCACATTAAGAACACATAGGATTATGCCGGAATCGTTTAAACAATTATGCTAAAACTTTTATGCCTGATTAACTATCAGATCTGAAACTTAAGAACTCTATTCCAATTAATCTTCGAATATCCATCGAATAGATTCTGGAGATATCTCCGTGAGGAGCCCCAAAAGAGGATAAAATCTCGAGAAATCGGACCTAGACCTTGACACCATAATAAATGATTAATGCTAGATTAATACCTTTTATGATGGATAAAAGTTGTGAATCTGATTCTTGACTTCGCAGCCACGCACACGAATGGCCTCTATGAGAAGTACACGCAAAGTCCTGAAGGATCTTCTTCCGCAACAGTGCTAGCAGCTGCAGAACACTTGAAAGCTGAAATCTGCCCGCCGGGATTCAATCAACTCTTGATCAATCGTCTTGAAGCAGATAGAGATGAGGTTTGTAAGGAAAGTAGAGGACTCAGATCTGATCTTGAATCTTCGAGATATTCACCCTGAAAACCCTATCTAAAATGGAGAAGAAGAGGAGGAGGAGGTGGGTGAGGAAGAAGGCTGTAATGGATGTGTTTTCGGTGCCCATGTTTGACCCCTTTTAATGACCTCCGAATTTTCATTCAAAATTCGAAATTTATTTTTAGAAAATCTCCTTTAGTTGGCACATGCAAAGAAATAGGAACAACCCAAATCAGATCTCAACCAAATCTGATTTAAATTCAAATTTTAAACACATGTGCAAGAGGGGAGGAATTTGAAATCCATGCAGCAGAATTTTCCTACCTCTTGTCGCATATATTTCATTTGAATTTTGTTGACCCCCTAATGGATTTTGATGAATACAAAACACTAGAGTATAATTCCATTTATCTTAACAATTTAATTGAGGAATTCATGTATTTTATTAAGAATATTGTTAAGAAATATCTAGGCAAGTTCCCATAATTTTTAAGGATTTATTGAAGAATTTTTGAGATGAAGAAAACAGATCAGGGACAGCCGAGACGTCTCCGGATAGTCTCAGAGACGTCTCTGGCACAAATAAGAAGAACTGGCACACTTGGAGACGTCCCCGGCACCTGGCGAGGCGTCTCGCAGGGTCGGAGTCGACTCTCTCAGTAGCGGAGTCGACTCTCTCAGTGGCGGCAGAAAGGCAGATTTCAAGTGATACGCGCGAGCCGTCCCCACAGTACGCGGAGTCGTCCCCGCAAGTTAAAAAGCTGAGTTTCCGAGTCGTCCCCAGTGTAGCGGAGTCGGCTCTCTCAGGGTTTTCCAGAGGATGTCTTTTTCGGAGTTAAGGCAGCGGAGACGTCCCCTGAAAGAGCGGAGTCGACTCTCTCAGAGAATTCCAGAAGACATGTTTTTCGGAGTTATAACGACGGAGTCGTCCCCAAGGCAGCGGAGTCGTCCCCATGCAAAAAGTGCAAACAAGCCGAGACGTCCCTGTAAAGCGCCGAGGCGACCCTCTCAGAAAAACAGAAAAACAAGGATTCAAACCGTTCATCATCGGAGTCATCCCCGTAAAGTGCCGAGTCGACCCCAAACAAAGTGAAAAGTAAATTTATACAGCCGAGACGTCTCGCGTTGAAGCGGAGACGTCTTCGGAGCGCCTGGGACGCGACTGACAACTTTTGTAGGTTTGGTTTGAATTTCAAATCTCTTTTACTTTATCTCTAACGGCTATATTTGCTTTTTGGGCTATAAAAGGGAGCTCCTAAGTGCTTCTCAATAACTTCTCACCAACCCAAAGCAAGATCATTCAAGAGAGAAGAAAGAAAAAGAGGTTCAAGGGAGTTAGTGCATTCAAGTGAAGAAATCAAGTGCTTTCAAGTTTTCCAACTGATTTCAAGCTCAACTACTCTCTTCCGCTCGGCATTCAAAGCTCACACTCAAGCCTACGCGATCCACATCGGAAGAATCATCATTTCCCACGCTTCCAACGGCAAAAGGATTCTTCCGGGTTTTAAAGTTTATCATTGTTATATTTGCTTATTTAGAGCTTTCCAATCATTTGTAAAACTCTTTCAATATTGTGCTTGTTCCAGTCAAGGGACTTGGAACAAGGAAAAGGCGTCCCAAGCCTAGGTGAAATTGGGGGTTATAGGGTTTGTTGTTAGCCCGGTGTAAAACAACGAGTTGGGTAGTGCACTCGCAAAACTACCGGACTGTAATCTTGGATTATAGTGGAAATTCTCAAAGGTGCTTTGGGGAGTGGATGTAGGAGCAGTGGAAGCTCCGAACCACTATAAAACCTTGTGTTTGCGATTGACTGTTCTCATCCCTCTATCTTTACTTTAGTTCTTACATTTGCGTGTTTTATTTTTTAATTAGTCAAAAAGTTTTAAAACACCCAATTCACCCCCCTCTTGGGTGACCATCTCTGGGCAACAAGTGGTATCAGAGCGGGTGCTCTGTGTATTTCTTGAAAGACCTAACCGTCTTAGCCAAAGATCTAGATGGCAACACCCTTTAACAATGTTCCTGCTGAGGGGCAAGTAACCAATAGACCTCCACTCTTCAATGGGACAAATTATACCTATTGGAAGATTAGAATGAGGATCTTCATTCAAGCACAAGACTATGCCTTGTGGAGGGTTATAGTTAAGGGACCACAAGAACCATCACACATGGTAAATGGCATTCAAGTTTCCAAACCTGAGGAGGATTGGGATGAGAATGATAGTAGGATGGTTCAACTCAATTCTAGAGCCATGAACTCATTATTTTGTGCTCTAGATGTAAATGAGTTTAACAGAGTCTCCACATGTAGTTCCGCTAAGGAAATATGGGATAGGCTTGAAGTTACCCACGAGGGTACAAATCAAGTCAAAGAGTCTAAAGTGAACATTCTAGTTCACAAATATGAGTTGTTTAAGATGGAACCCAATGAAACCATCACATGCATGTTTACACGCTTTACCGATATAATTAATGGTCTAAAAAGTTTGGGTAAATCTTATACTAATCCGGAACTTGTGAGTAAAATTCTCAGGTCTTTGCCAAAAGCATGGGAAGCAAAGGTCACGGCCATCGTAGAAGCCAAAGACCTCAGCACTTTGGGATTAGAACAACTACTGGGCTCATTGATGACGCATGAGCTCACAAT
Organism: Phoenix dactylifera; assembly: GCF_051530095.1. Lineage (NCBI taxonomy): Eukaryota > Viridiplantae > Streptophyta > Magnoliopsida > Arecales > Arecaceae > Phoenix > Phoenix dactylifera. The sequence goes on along the minus strand of NC_143193.1, from coordinate 28,939,094 downwards.
GAAGCAACATGAAGAAGAGTTGCCGAAGAAAAAGACAATCGCACTCAAGGCTACTTCGAGTGTGTGTGAAGAAGAAAGTAGTGAGAGCGAAGAAGAAAGCGAAGATGAGGATTTGGGTTTGATAGTAAGAAAGTTTAAGAAATTCATGAGAAGAAAGAAACCCTTTCCAAGGAAAAAGTTTGGAGGGAGAAATGATTGGAAAAAGGAAAAAGAAAAAGAAAGAGACCCAATCATATGCTATGATTGCAAGAGACCGGGACACATTCGTTCCGAATGCCCTCAACAAAAGAAGTATTTTGGAAAGAAGAAGAAGAAGGCATTGAAGGCAACATGGGATGATAGTGACACATTATCCTCCGAGGAAGAGAAGGAAGAGACCGCCAATTTGTGCTTCATGGCGTTCGAAGACGATGAGGTATGTCAAAACACAACTATAAATTTTACTTTAGAAGAATTGTATGAAGCTTTTCAAGAACTTATGAGTGATTGTAGTATGTTAGGAGCAAAGAATAAAGAATTAAAAGCCTCCAATCTAAAACTAAAGGATGATATTAAAAATCTATTGATTGAGAAAGAGAGCGTTGAAAATGTTAACACCATTGCTCTAGAAAATAAAAATTCAAAACTTATCATTGAAAATGAAACGGCAAAAACACTAATTAAGGAATTAAATCTAAAAGTAAAATCCCTACTCGATAATAATACCTCACTTGCACAAAATGTTGAATCTCTTAAAAAGGATAAGGAAGAACTAATTAAAGAAAATTTGAATCTTAAGAATGAGGTACATAAGTACAAACCAATTGTTGAAAAATTTACACAAAGCTCTGAAAAATTAAATCTTATTCTTTCAAATCAAAGAGCTGTTTTCAATAAAGCCGGATTAGGATATAAAACTAACAAACAACAAAAGTATCTAAAGAATTTCTTTGTAAAAGCAAAAGATGTAAAAACTGAAAAACCTACATGCTTTCATTGTGGAAAGAATGGACATAAAGCCTACTCTTGTAGTCAAAGAAAGATCCAAACCAACAAGAGTACATTTGTAAAAGCTAAAAACATAACTAAAGTATGGGTGCCTAAGGGAACCAACTACACTAACCACGAAGGACCCAAGAAAACTTGGTTACCTAAGAGCTTCACATGATCATTTTGCAGGTATACCTTGCAGCCGAGAATAAAAAGAGAATGTGGTATCTTGATAGTGGTTGCTCAAGGCATATGACCGGTGACAAGAGTCTCTTCGTCACCTTGAAATCAAAAGAAGGAGGAGTAGTCACATTCGGAGACAATGCTAAAGGTCAAATCATTGGTGTTGGTAAAATCTCCATATCACCCTCCTCATTTATTGATAATGTATTGTTAGTTAATGGACTAAAACATAATTTATTAAGTATAAGTCAATTTTGTGACAAGGGCTTTAAAGTGTCATTTGAATCATCACTATGCATAATTAGTAGTCCAATTGACAATGAGATCATACTCACAGGACATAGGCATAGAAATGTTTACATGGTAGATCTTGATGATCTCACCATGAAGGATGGCCAATGTCTTGTAGCCATGGATCCCAAAGTTAATGAGACTAGTTGGTTATGGCATCGTAGGTTAGGGCATGCTAGCATGGATTTAATCTCTAAATTAATTACAAAGGATCTAGTCAAAGGACTACCAAAAATAGACTTTGAAAAGAATAAAATTTGTGCTGCATGTCAATTAGGGAAACAAACAAGAAGTTCTTTCAAGTCTAAGAACATAGTCTCGAAGTTCTTTCAAGTCTAAGAACATAGTCTCAACATCAAAACCCTTAGAACTAATTCACATGGATTTGTTTGGACCCACTAGAACTGCTAGTCTAGGGGGTAAGAAATTTGGTCTTGTAATTGTTGATGATTTTTCACGTTTTACATGGGTTTCATTTCTTGCACACAAAGATGAGTCCTTTTCCGCTTTTATCAAGTTTCATAATAGGGTTTCGAATGAACTCAATCTTAAACTAAAAGCAATTAGGAGTGATCATGGTACCGAGTTTGAAAATCAGTATTTTGAAAAATTTTGTGAAGAAAATGGTATCAATCACAATTTCTCGGCACCTAGGACACCCCAACAAAATGGGGTGGTAGAAAGGAAGAATCGCACACTAGCAGATATGGCTCGTACCATGTTGTGCGAATCGGATCTACCAAAGTATTTTTGGGCTGAAGCAATAAATACTTCATGTCATATTTTAAATCATGCTTTAGTTAGATCCATCTTAAAGAAGACACTTTATGAGTTGATAAAAAGTAAGAAACCAAATATAAGCTATTTTCATGTTTTCGGTTGTCGATGCTTTATTTTAAACAATGGAAAGGACAATCTAAGTAAATTTAGTGCTAAATCAGATGAGGGGATCTTCTTAGGTTATTCCTCATCTAGTAGTGCATACAGGGTCTTCAACAAGAGAACTCTCGTTGTTGAAGAATCCATTCATGTTGTTTTTGATGAAGCTAATGGAGATTATTCTAGAAAAGAAGAAGATGGTGATGCAGGTATACTTGAAGACCGAATGAAGGAATTCTCCATACAAGACAAACAACATGAGGATGAGATCAAAGAAGATACAATTCAGCAAGATGAAGAGGATCAACCTCCATCAAGAAATCAAGATCTTCCTAAGGAATGGAGGTATGCACATGGTCATCCAAAGGATCTAATCCTTGGTGATCCTTCACAAGGAATAAGAACTAGATCCTCTTTAAGAAACACTAGTAATTATCTTGCATTCGTTTCACAAATCGAGCCTAAATCACTAGAAGAAGCTGAAAAAGATGATAATTGGATGAATGCTATGCAAGAGGAATTAAACCAATTTGAAAGAAATGAAGTTTGGACCCTAATGAAAAGACCCCCTAATGTTTCAATCATAGGCACCAAGTGGGTGTATAGAAATAAACTAGATGAAGATGGAATAGTCATAAGAAACAAAGCTAGACTAGTTGCCAAAGGTTATAATCAGGAGGAAGGAATAGACTTTGATGAAACTTTTGCTCCTGTTGCTAGATTAGAAGCTATTAGACTACTTTTGGCATATGCATGCTTCATGGATTTTAAATTCTATCAAATGGATGTAAAAAGTGCTTTTTTAAATGGTTATATAATGGAGGAGTTTATGTAGGACAACCTCCAGGTTTTGAGAACCACTTACATCCAGATTATGTTTTTAAATTGCATAAAGCATTGTATGGACTTAAGCAAGCCCCTAGGGCATGGTATGAAAGATTAAGTAATTTCCTAATTGAAAATAAATTTAAGAGAGGAAATGTAGACAAAACCCTCTTCATTAAAAGAAAAGGAAATGACTTATTGCTTGTACAAATTTATGTGGATGATATAATTTTTGGTGCTACTAATGATAGTCTTTGTCAAGAGTTTGCCAAGCTTATGCAGGGAGAATTTGAAATGAGCATGATGGGTGAGCTCAACTTCTTTCTTGGGCTACAAATAAAACAATCAGAGGAAGGCATCTTCATCAGTCAATCCAAATATATCAAGGAAATGTTGGAAAAATTCAAGATGAAGGATGCAAAGGAAATCAGCACACCCATGGGCTCAAGTTGCAAGCTTGACAAAGATGAAAAAGGTAAAAGTATAGATTGTAAATTGTACAGAGGTATGATAGGCTCTTTACTTTACCTTACTGCTAGTAGACCAGATATATTATTCAGTGTTTGTATGTGTGCTAGATACCAAGCATGTCCTAAGGAATCACACTTGCAAGCTGTTAAAAGAATTTTTAGATATCTAGTAGGGACATCTAATATAGGCTTATGGTATTCTAAACAATCTGACATAAATTTAATTGCTTATTCCGATGCTGATTTTGTCGGGTGCAAACTCGACAGAAAATGCACAAGTGGCACATGTCAATTCTTGGGTGCTAATTTGGTTTCTTGGTTTAGCAAGAAACAGAATTCAGTTGCCTTGTCCACAGCTGAGGCTGAGTACATTGCAGCTGGAAGCTGTTGTGCCCAAGTTCTTTGGATTAAGCAACAACTTGAAGACTTCGGCATCAAAATGGACAACATACCAATTAAATGTGATAATACAAGTGCAATTAATTTAACAAAAAATCCTGTCCAACACTCTAAATCAAAGCATATAGAGATTAGACATCATTTTATTAGGGATCATGTGCTGAAAAATGATGTGATGATTGAATATGTATGTACTGAAAATCAATTGGCCGATATCTTTACAAAGTCCCTTTGTAAAGATAGGTTCAACTTCTTAAGAAATGCTTTGAGCTTGTATGACCCTAGCAAATAAATTCAACTTGTATTGCAATGCCTTGCTACTCAAAAAACTAGTAATCCACCTCAAGGTCAACATAAGTGAAAGCATGAATCCATCTAAGCTAAATGACGAACTGTTTGACTTTCCGGAGGATGGTTACCCTTCCTTGGACTCTTCATAGAGATATTTTCAGAGCCTATTTCATAGGTATTCGAAATTTGGTCAAACATTTCTCATTTCAACATTAATAATTCAAAAATCATTATCAAACCTCTATAGGATGTATTATTAAGGGGGAGGATCACAAACAAACTCATTCTGTATTCACCTAAAGAAATCATAATTAGTGTGATTAAACGAAACAAATTGGGAAAAGATAAAAATCAGTCTGAAATTTTTCAGTGCCGGAGACGTCTCTGGCAAATCGCAGAGACGTCCCCCCCGGCGAGACGTCTCGCCTTAGTCGCGGAGACGTCTCGGGGACCGAACGAGGGTTTTTAAAATAGGTCGAAACAGCTCGAGCCGACCCGAGCTATCCCTTTCATCCCCGACAAAAACAAAAACCCTAGCCTCCATTTTCTCTCCAACACAAACCCTAGCCTCTTTCTCCTCATTTCCCTAGGTTTTCCATTCAATGGCACCTAAAAGAGCTAGGAGGACCGGTGGGAGGCGTTCTAGGGCAGCGGCCGACGGTGAGGAACGGAGGGAAGAACCTTCCGCGCCGTCTCCTCCGGTTGCTCCGCCAACCACGACCATTTCCTGTGCAAATCGCACAGTGACGACCGGTAGGTACATAGACTTTGTATTTCTAGATAGTGAGGGGTTCTCTATTGGAGAGAGACTCCGTGCCCAAGGGTGGGAATACCTTTGTACCCTCAATACCTCGACCTACCCCGGCCTAGTTAGAGAACTATTTAGCAATATGGCCTTAGGGGACTTAGGGTACACTGCATATGTCCGGGGGACATTGGTAGAAATTAATAAGGATATTCTATCCACTGTTCTGCAAATTCCTAAAGATGGTGAGGCTCCGACCTCACATCCCCAAAGGGAAATAGCCCTAAACTTGCTTCTAGGAAGAGAGGACTGCGGCCCTCTTGATGTAGTCAACTCCCAAGACCTAAATGCCGAAATGAGACTACTTCTAAGTATTGTCAACCGGGTCTTGTTTCCTAAAACCGGTCGCTTCGATTTTGTTTCGGAGCGAGATTTAGTTATCATGCACCATATCCTACTAGGGATTCCTCTAAACCTCCCTAGACTCATGTTGAACTACATTGCTACATGTCATAGGTATTCTAGGTTTAGCATACCTTATGGGATGATCCTTACCCTACTCTTCAAACATTTCAAAGTACCCATTCCAGAAAATGAGCCTGCAAAACCCTTGAGAAACACCGACTATTATAATGAGAGCACAATGCGTAGAATGGAGTTTCACAAGGTAGATGGGTCATGGGTCAAGGTACCAAAGAGAAAAGCTCAAACCCTAGAGCCTGAGCTCCCACTTCAGGAGCCTGACCATCACTCTCCTCCACATAGCCACATGGACTATCCTGATGTACCCTCCAGCTCAGCTGGACCTTCCACATCCATGCCACCACCTCCTCCAGTCAGTGGGCCCTTCTCCCTATCCGAAGACCAGATGCGCACTTTAGCATCTGTGATATGCCAGCAAATGAGGGAGGAAATGAGATCGATGATCTCTACTGAGTTGGCCCCCATCAGAGCTTCACATGAAGGGATTCTACAAGAGCTGAAGGAAATTAGAGCTCAAATAGAAGCTACAGTGCAAGAACTAGTTGGTGTGAGTGCCACCCAAACCTTCAGATCCATCGAGCTAAAGGATGACTTGAGGAGCATCTCAAATAGCCTTCAAGAGTTGACAAGCCCTGGAGGAAATGTGGGCACCTTGGTTGCCCAACTTAGAGGAAGAATTGAAAGGGCAACCATAGAATTTGAAGCACTAGTGGCAGCCTTCCATCAGTCACAGGGAGATCAATTCAGAACACTGCTAGATTCCATCAATGCTTTTATAGATGTAGCTGCTAGGGCTTATGAGCAATGTCGCCGATGAGGGACATTTTGTAGACATCTAGGGATCTTCTTTTTGTAAACCCTAGGCTATTTTGAAACACTTTTTGTATTAAAAATCAATACTTGTAATGATTTCTTCTCTTAACTTTGTACTGACTTCAAAGGTTTACAATGATACATGAATACAATTTCTTTTGAAACTTTGTGTACATTGCTAACTCTGTGTATGTGATTCTGTGATTGTGATGTGCCATAAAAATCTCATAGCATGCCTTAAGTGGTAAAATTTAACACAACTTATCAATGCATATGACACAGGGGGAGCACATCTTGTGATAACTATGATTAACAAAAAGAGGAGTCTGAAATGAATACCAAAACAAAGGGGGAGTGATATGAATGACTAAATTCATTAATAGAAATAACTTGGACAAGGGGAGCACAACTTGAATATCCTTGAGTGGTTCATGGAAATATGCTGAATTTTACTAGGAAGTATGCTTTAAGCACCTAAGGATAATTTGTCCCCTTCATTGTTGATGACAAAAAGGGGGAGTAGATATAATAGAACTTATAGAACTTATATATTGAGTAGACCCAATATGGATATTAGATACATTGGAATGCAAAATTTATGGGAAAATAAAGTAGATATATATATATATGGAGTATATGGAGTAGAACTTAATTATGAAATGCAAAAAGGGGGAGTAGAACCAATATGGATATTGGATACATTGGAATGCAAAATACGAAATTCATACTCCAAAGTTGAATTAGAAAAGATAAAATTGAAGAATATTGGCTTTAAGATAATTGCCCTTCTGGAAAAGAAAGGGGGAGTCAAAAAGAACTTAGCTTTTAATTATCTTTAGCATCAATATTTCATTTTAACTTGATTCAAATTCAGTTGATATGCTAAAATTGCTCAAGAGCTATTAAGATTAATTTTATGCATAAGGATAGAACTGAAAATTGACTATTTTAAATTATGCACATTGTATCTAGCTCTAATCAAAACATTAGACTTGTACATCTGATCAAATACTGTGTATATGTTTAAAATTCGAATTTTGCATATACTCAGTATTTTGTCATCATCAAAAAGGGGGAGATTGTTGACCCCCTAATGGATTTTGATGAATACAAAACACTAGAGTATAATTCCATTTATCTTAACAATTTAATTGAGGAATTCATGTGTTTTATTAAGAATATTGTTAAGAAATGTCTAGGCAAGTTTTCATAATTTTTAAGGATTTATTGAAGAATTTTTGAGATGAAGAAAACAGATCAGGGACAGCCGAGACGTCTCCGGATAGTCTCAGAGACGTCTCTGGCACAAACAGGAAGAACTGGCACACTTGGAGACGTCTCCGGCACCTGGCGAGGCGTCTCGCAGGGTCGGAGTCGACTCTCTCAGTAGTGGAGTCGACTCTCTCAGTGGCGGCAGAAAGGCAGATTTCAAGTGATACGCGCGAGCCGTCCCCACAGTACGCGGAGTCGTCCCTGTAGGTTAAAAAGCTGAGTTTCCGAGTCGTCCCCAGTGTAGCGGAGTCGGCTCTCTCAGGGTTTTCCAGAGGATGTCTTTTTCGGAGTTAAGGCAGCGGAGACGTCCCCTGAAAGAGCGGAGTCGACTCTCTCAGAGAATTCCAGAAGACATGTTTTTCGGAGTTATAACGACGGAGTCGTCCCCAAGGCAGCGGAGTCGTCCCCATGCAAAAAGTGCAAACAAGCCGAGACGTCCCTGTAAAGCGCCGAGGCGACCCTCTCAGAAAAACAGAAAAACAAGGATTCAAACCGTTCATCATCGGAGTCGTCCCCGTAAAGTGCCGAGTCGACCCCAAACAAAGTGAAAAGTAAATTTATACAGCCGAGACGTCTCGCGTTGAAGCGGAGACGTCTCCGGAGCGCCTGGGACGCGACTGACAACTTTTGCAGGTTTGGTTTGAATTTTAAATCTCTTTTACTTTATCTCTAACGGCTATATTTGCTTTTTGGGCTATAAAAGGGAGCTCCTAAGTGCTTCTCAATAACTTCTCACCAACCCAAAGCAAGATCATTCAAGAGAGAAGAAAGAAAAAGAGGTTCAAGGGAGTTAGTGCATTCAAGTGAAGAAATCAAGTGCTTTCAAGTTTCCCAACTGATTTCAAGCTCAACTACTCTCTTCCGCTCGGCATTTAAAGCTCACACTCAAGCCTACGCGATCCACATCGGAAGAATCATCATTTCCCACTGTTACGGGGGAACTTAGCCACCATGCCCCACGTGACCGGCACGCGCGCCCAGGAAGACTACGGCAGCCCCTTGATCCAGCAATCCGACCCCGAGTCGGACATCTTCGGCTCCGCAGCCCGACCCCGAGTCGGCAGCCCCTTGATCCAGCAATCCGACCCCGAGTCGGACATCTTCGGCTCCGCAGCCCGACCCCGAGTCGGCTGCCCCTTGATCCAGCAATCCGACCCCGAGTCGGACATCTTCGTCTCCGCAGCCCGACCCCGAGTCGGACATCTCTCGATAACGACAGGCTATTCCCCAGAGGCACGCCGCAGCCTCCTGCTCCACTACTCCCTGCAACGGTTGTATCTGGCGCTGCTCCACGATCCCCTGTAACAGCCGTACAAGGCGGAGCTCCACTACGCCCTGTCATGGCCGTACCCAGCGCTGCCCCACGACGCCCTGTAACGGCCGTGTCAGTGGCAGCTCCATCGTGCCCCACGATGACGAACCCCCCTGAAAGACCCCCCAGCCTGGTATATATGCGGCTGGGGGGAGGAGGGGGGGTAAGCAAGAACTTCCAGAGCATTCTCTTACTTGCTACTATTATCTCTCCTTATCCTCCAATCTCCTCTGACTTGATCGTCGGAGGGCCCCCGCTACCCCAGTGGTGGTGCGAGGCTTGCTTGCAGGTTTCCCGGTGGAAGGTGGAGCGCAATCAACACCAACCAAGGCAACTCAAACGGAACCCCGTTCACACCGCTGTGCCAATCGTTCTCGGTTTGGACCACCAGCAACAGTTGGCGCTAGAAGGAGGGCCGAATCTCAGAGCGATCGTAATGGCACGGCGAGGTGGTCGTGGAGCTTCCAATGCCTCCGGTCGCGGGGCCTCTCGCGCCTCCGGCCGGGAGGCCGCTGCGTCTCCAACACATTCTCAGCAACACTCCACCGCTCCACCTCCCATTCAGATGGTCGAAGCCGCTCAGTTCGACCAGTTAGCCCAGCAGGTTCGCACCCTTGCGGAGGCAGTGCAGAACCTGCAGGGTGTGATGTCTCGGGCGCCGCAGCGGGCCCAGGAGCCGCTGCTCCCTGAGCGCTCACCTGTCCTCCTCAACCCGCGCTCCTTCCTCTCCCATGGGGAGGAGCGCCGGCGCAAGGAAGATTCTCGAGCACGGTCCATTCTGCCGGGACCTTCCCATCGGAGCTGCGCGGGGTACGAGAGGCGGGCCCGGGCGCGTTCCCAGACCCCCCAGTCCTCAAGGAACCCGCGCTCCAGTCGGTCCCCCTCTCGGTGCTCCTTGTCTCCCACCCATCGGTCGCGCTCCCTGGACCGGCGGGTGGACGATCTCCACCGACAACTCCAGGTCCTGAAGGGCCACTCCAAAGATCCCTTCGCCGACTTGGAGATCTCCTCCCAGCCGGCGCTTGCCTCGAGGATCCTGCGGACCCCGAATCCGCCGGGGTTTAAAATGCCGGCGATCGAGCCCTATGACGGGGCGGCGGACCCGCGGGATCACGTCGAGAGTTTCAGGACCCTTATGCTCCTCCACGGAGCATCAGATCCTCTCCTCTGCAAGGCCTTCCCGGCGACCCTCCGTGGTCCGGCAAGGGCGTGGTTCGCCGGCTTGGAGGCTAACTCAATCCAGTCCTTCGACCAGTTTACTCGCCTCTTCATCACCCATTTCGCCGTCAGTAGCCGGCGGCGACTGGTCTCCGACTCCCTCTTTGATGTCCGGCAAAACGAGGGAGAAAGCTTGCGGGATTATCTTACCCGCTTCAACAAGGCTATGCTGGAAGTCCGGAACCTGAGCCAGGAGGTGGCTCTTTCAGCCCTGAAGCGTGGCTTCCGAAAGGACAGACTCACCTTCTCCCTGGACAAACGCCTGCCGCGGAGCTTCCCGGAGCTGTTGTCCCGGGCGAACCAGTATGCGGACGCCGAGGAGGCGGCCGCCCACCGGAGCAAGGAGGCCGCCGAGATCTCTCCAAAGCTCGGGAAGAAAAGGCGAAAAGAGGCACACCAGAGGAGGAGCCCGACGCCTCAACGTCGGCGCAGAAGCCTGTCGCCGGCGAGGAACCACGGCGCCCTACGCCCTCGTTCTCCGCCCCGACGTTTCAACCGGTACACTCCTCTCCTGACTCCCCGGGCCCAGATCCTCATGGAAATCAAGGGGCGGGAGGACCTCCCGGTCCCGAGACAGATGAAGAAGATTCCTGGGAGGAGGCCCTCTCGGGCGTACTGTGAGTACCACCGGGACCACGGCCATGACACCGAAGACTGCTTCCAGCTTCGGGACAAGATCGAGGCTCTCATCCGCCAAGGGCGTCTCGGTCGATATGTGAACGACCGACGTCCCCCCGCAGACCCGCGTCCGGCCGACCCGGCCCCTCAGGAGCCTCGGGAGCAGAATCGACCCGTCGCGGGCGTGATCCACACTATCACTGGGGGCTGCCCCCGGCCCGAGAGGAACGCAGGGGGCTCGACTGAAGCGTCAGGGGCAGCCGTCGCAAAGAGGCAAAGGGTCGGTAATGTAATCACTTTTTGTGATGAAGATGTAAAGGGGGTTCAGACCCCCCACGATGACGCCATGGTGATCTCCCTCACTATGGCAAACTATGATGTAAGGCGTGTTCTTGTGGATAGTGGAAGCTCAGCTGATATTTTGTTTTACGAGGCCTTCCAAAAGATGAGCTTGTCCAGACAATTGTTGCATAAAACATCCACCCCCCTCATAGGATTCACTGGTGACGCTATCTCGGCCGAAGGTGTCGTTGAGCTGCCTGTGACTGCGGGCGTTGCACCCGCAGAAGCCACGGTGCGGCTCGGGTTCTTGATCGTCCGTGTTCCCTCGGCCTACAACGCTATCCTCGGACGACCCGGACTGAACGCCCTTCGCGCGGTGGTCTCTACGTACCACCTGCTCATGCGGTTCCCCACGGCGGCCGGGATTGGAGAGGTCCGAGGTGACCAACCGACCGCAAGGCAATGTTTCCAAGCAACTCTCAAAGGGAAGAAGCCCGTAGAAGCCTTAAGCGTCGAGTCCCTCGACGCCAGAGACGAGGTGGCCTTGCGGCACGGGGAGCCGGCCGAGGGTGTGATCGAAGTTCCCCTCGAGGAAGGTCGCCCGGACAGGACGATCCGGGTCGGCGCCAATCTCGACCCGAGAGCTCGGGCCCGGTTGGTGGAATTCCTCCGAGCCAATGTCGATGTGTTTGCCTGGTCGGCGGCCGATGTACCTGGGATCGACCCGGAGGTCATTTCTCACGCCCTCAACGTCGACCCGACCCACTGATCGGTAAAACAGAAGAAGAGACACTGTACCCCGGATCGGATCCGAGTGGTCGACCAGGAGGTAGACAAGCTCTTGGAGGCAGGATTCATAAGGGAGGTCAGCTACCCCGAATGGCTGGCAAATGTCGTACTTGTCCGGAAGGCGAGCGGAAAGTGGAGGATGTGCGTCGACTACACCGACCTGAACAAGGCATGCCCCAAGGATAGCTTTCCGCTCCCGCGGATAGACCAACTGGTCGACGCGACTTCCGGATATCAGCTGCTGTCTTTCATGGACGCCTTCTCCGGCTACAACCAGATAATGATGGCTCCACAGGACGAGGAGAAAACTGCCTTTATAACAGACCGGGGGCTGTACTGTTACAAGGTAATGCCCTTCGGTCTGAAGAATGCTGGCGCCACTTACCAGCGCCTCGTCAACAAAATCTTCAAAGAGCAAATCGGCCGGAACATGGAGGTGTACGTGGACGATATGCTGGTGAAGAGCCGCCATGCAGACCAGCACATCGCGGATCTGGAGGAGACTTTCGCCACCTTGCGGAAGTTTCGCATGAAGCTGAACCCAGCGAAGTGCGCCTTTGGCGCTTCGGCCGGGAGGTTCCTCGGTTTCATTGTCAACCAGCGGGGGATCGAAGCCAACCCGGACAAAATCAAGGCCATCCAAGATATGTCCCCTCCGACCAAAGTGAAGGAGGTTCAGGAGCTCGCTGGGAGGGTCGCCGCGCTCGGACGATTTGTGACAAAATCGGCCGAACGCTGCCAACCTTTCTTCAAGGTGTTGAAACGCCTGAAAGACTTCCTCTGGACGGCCGAATGTCAAGCAGCATTCGACCAGCTCAAGGAATACTTGGCGTCTCCTCCCCTGCTGTCCAAGCCGCAAGAAGGGGAGATGCTCTACCTCTATCTGGCGGTCTCCCCAACCGCAGTCAGTGCGGTACTGGTTCGGGAAGAGGCAAAGCTCCAGAAGCCTGTGTACTACATCAGCCGGGTCCTACGGGATGCCGAGACGCGGTATACGAAGGCTGAAAAGATCGCCTTCGCGCTGCTGACCGCGACCAGGAGGCTTCGCCCCTATTTCCAGGCCCATTCTGTCACCCTCTTGACCGATCAACCGCTGCGGCAGATCCTCAGCAATCCTGAGAATGCGGGATGGCTGGTGAAGTGGGCAGTAGAACTTGGTGAGTTCGACATCCGCTACCAGCCCCGACCCGCCATCAAGGCCCAGGCGCTCGCGGATTTCCTCGCTGAGTGCACGGTGTAGGAGGCGGAACCTAGGTCGCCGGAAACACCCAGCCTCGACCTCCCGATTTGGACGCTTCACATCGATGGGTCGTCGAACCCCGAAGGTGGAGGGGCCGGGCTGGTCCTTACCAGTCCTGATGGAGTGATAGCCGAGTATGCCTTGAGGTTCGGATTTTCAGTGACCAACAACGAGGCGGAGTACGAGGCCCTAGTCGCGGGACTCAAACTCACCAAGGAGCTCGGCATCCGGCGCCTGAAGGTCTTCACCGACTCCCAGCTGGTGGTCGGGCAGGTCCGTGGGGAGTTCGAGGCCCGGAACCCGACCATGCAGAATTACGTCCGGAAGGTGCAAGCACTCATTCCCGACCTCGGCAGTGTCGACATCCAGCAGGTCCCAAGAAGTGAAAATGCCAGGGCCGACAGGTTGTCCCGCTTAGTGGGCGCAGACGCGCATAACTTATCGAGGGCGATCTACCTGGAGACCCTGGATGCCCCGAGCATCGGCGAGGCTGGAGCGGTGATGGCGATTGATCCGGAGCCGTCTTGGATGGACCCGCTTGTCGCCTACCTCGCCGAAGGGATCCTCCCTGAAGACGAAGATCAAGCTCGGCGACTTGTTATGAAGTCCGCCCACTACGTACTCTATGAAGGGAGGCTGTATCGGACCTCGTTCATCGCCCCCCTCTTAAAGTGCCTCCGCCCCTTGGAAGCGGCCTACGTCCTCGGCGAAGTCCACGAAGGCGTTTGCGGATCACACTTGGGGGCTAGGTCCTTGGCGCACAAGATCATGAGGCAAGGCTATTATTGGCCTACCTTGTTGGAGGACTCAAAGGATCATGTACGGAAATGCGACGCCTGCCAGCGCCACGCCAACGTCCAGAGAGTCCCTTCTGTCCCCTTGGCACCAATCACTGCACCCTGGCCCTTCGCCCAGTGGGGAATGGATATCCTCGGACCATTCCCCGTCGCTTCAGCTCAGCGGAAATTTTTGATTGTTGCAATCGACTACTTCACCAAGTGGGTGGAGGCAGAGCCGCTGGCCACTATCACGGAGGCGCAAGTCCGGAAGTTCGTGAAGAAGAACATCATTGTCCGATTTGGGGTACCTCGGATCCTCATCTCGGATAATGGTCGACAGTTCGACAAAAAGCATTTCCGTGACTTCTGCGAGGAGTTCGGGATCGAGCATCGGTTCACATCTGTGTCGCATCCCCAAACCAACGGCGAAGCCGAGGTCACAAATCGGACAATCCTCTAAGGAATCAAAGCGCGAATCGGTCGGACGGGGCAAGCTTGGGTCGAAGAACTCGAGAATGTCCTTTGGGCGTATCGGACCACGCATCGGACCCCTACCGGGGAGACGCCTTTCAGCCTAACCTATGGCACGGAAGCCGTTGTCCCCGTGGAGCTTGGACTCCCCTCACCTCGGGTGGCCGCGCACCGACCCGAGGCCAATTAGGAGCAACTCCGAGGGAACCTGGATCTCTTGGAAGAAGCGAGGGAAATGGCGCAGGTTCGGATGGCGATGTATCAGCGGAGGGTGGCCCGATATTACAACTCCAAGGTCCAACCGAAGCTTTTTAGAATCGGAGATCTGGTGCTAAGGCGAGCTAAAGCATCTCAACCTGCGGAAGGTGGGAAGGTAGCGCCAAATTGGGAAGGCCCGTATAAGGTTCGCTGGGTAAACCGACCTGGCTCCTACCAGTTGGAGGCCCTAGATGGTCGAGAAATTCCAAGGAGCTGGAATTCCGCTAACCTGCGGATGTATTACCAGTAGAACGACAATGCCAGAAAGACAGTTCAAAAATGTATAACACTTTTCATTTCAATAATTTCTGGTTACAATGACGTGCTCGTGTGATTACAAGGAATTCCCAGAGGGGAATTAGGGTGTAAAGAAAGTAAAGAAGAGGTGGAGACTCCGAGGAGCTGAAGATCTGGGATCCCGAAACCTCCATCCGAAGCGGCTGCAATCCCACCGGAAGTGGGTGCTTCCAACCGGAGGCGCCATCGACGTCTCACGAAAAAGACGAAGAGCCAGCGCGGATGAAGAAGAAGTGGACGAAGGAGAAGTCCACACTGCTCCTACCCAGAGGCGCCATCCACGCCTCACGAAAAAGACGAGGAGCCGCCGCAGAAGAAGCTCCCGCTGCCTCCAGGGGAACGCCACCTCCAAGGGATATTCCGGTCCTCCCCAGTGTTAGGGGAGAGAAGGAATACAAGGGAGAAGAGCATATGGAGGCGCGGTCCCGGATCAAGCGTCTGGCGCGGAGCTCAATCGGGAGGCTGAACTTCAAGGAGGGGAGACGTGATCCCGGATGAAATGCCTAGAGCGGAGTTCCGCCGGGGAGAACCTCCTTGTTGATCCCAGATGAAACGGCTAGTTGGCGGAAGTCGCGAAGGGCGCGCCTCCCGTTCCTTCGGTAGGGGTCTCTCAACCATGCGCCGGAGAGGAGGCCCACGATCCATGGCAACCTGAACAGCTCCGGCTTGGCAGGCTCCATCGCACCTGCACCAATATTTATAGCCAAACTGCGGCCCCCCGGTCGTTCCGATGCGGGTGGCTCCAATAAATGCGGGCGCATTGAATCCGGAGCCGATCCGGCTCTCGAGGCGTATCTTCCCGCGATTTCCTAAGCGTTATTCTCCTTAATCGCATTCTTTGTGCAGGACACTCCGGGTGGCCTGTACCCCTAGGTCCACATATCTCCGCTCGCGCCCAGGCCGCATCCGCCTCGAAGAACGCGCGTATCGCGGCCGCTTAACTGACACTCCTCGCAAGCAGCAACTGGCGATCCGATTTCCCAGGTAACCCCTCAATTAGCATTTAATGCCCATCTGGTGTTCCCCAGGCGACGCTTGGAGAGGAGGAGAAACACGATCGCAGCTGGCCACGGAGAAATCCCGTCGGGCGGCAAGCGATAGGCGCACGACCAGCGAGCGGAATTTCCCGAGGCTCGGCCCTCGGATGCCAGGCTAACCCGATGATCATCCCGGGAGCAGACTAGCCTGAAGCCCCGACCGGTCGCCTCGGCTTGCGCCAGCCTTGGCCGACCAACGAGCGGAATTTCCCGAGGTTCGGCCCTCGGATGCCAGGCTAACCCGATGATCATCCCGGGAGCAGACTAGCCTGAAGCCCCGACCGGTCGCCTCGGCTTGCGCCAGCCTTGGCCGACCAACGAGCGGAATTTTCCGAGGCTCGGCCCTCGGATGCCAGGCTAACCCGATGATCATCCCGGGAGCAGACTAGCCTGAAGCCCCGACCGGTCGCCTCGGCTTGCGCCAGCCTTGGCCGACCAACGAGCGAAATTTTCTGAGGCCTGACAACCCTCAGATGCCAGGCTAACCCGATGATCATCCCGGGAGCAGACTAGCCTGAAGCCCCGACCGGTCGCCTCGGCTTGCGCCAGCCTTGGCCGACCAACGAGCGGAATTTCTTGAGGCCTGACAACCCTCAGATGCCAGGCTAACCCGATGATCATCCCGGGAGCAGACTAGCCTGAAGCCCCGACCGGTCGCCTCGGCTTGCGCCAGCCTTGGCCGACCAACGAGCGGAATCTCCCGAGGCTCGGCCCTCGGATGCCAGGCTAACCCGATGGTCATCCCGGGAGCAGACTAGCCTGAAGCCCCGACCGGTCGCCTCGGCTTGCGCCAGCCTTGGCCGACCAACGAGCGGAATTTTCCGAGGCTCGGCCCTCGGATGCCAGGCTAACCCGATGATCATCCCGGGAGCAGACTAGCTTGAAGCCCCGACCGGTCGCCTCGGCTTGCGCCAGCCTTGGCCGACCAACGAGCGGAATTTCCTGAGGCCTGACAACCCTCAGATGCCAGGCTAACCCGATGATCATCCCGGGAGCAGACTAGCCTGAAGCCCCGACCGGTCGCCTCGGCTTGCGCCAGCCTTGGCCGACCAACGAGCGGAATCTCCCGAGGCTCGGCCCTCGGATGCCAGGCTAACCCGATGGTCATCCCGGGAGCAGACTAGCCTGAAGCCCCGACCGGTCGCCTCGGCTTGCGCCAGCCTTGGCCGACCAACGAGCGGAATCTCCCGAGGCTCGGCCCTCGGATGCCAGGCTAACCCGATGATCATCCCGGGAGCAGACTAGCCTGAAGCCCCGACCGGTCGCCTCGGCTTGCGCCAGCCTTGGCCGACCAACGAGCGGAATCTCCCGAGGCTTAGCCCTCGGATGCCAGGCTAACCCGATGATCATCCCGGGAGCAAACTAGCCTGAAGCCCCGACCGGTCGCCTCGGCTTGCGCCAGCCTTGGCCGACCAACGAGCGGAATTTCCTGAGGCCTAACCCTCGGATGCCTGGCTTAGCGCCGGAAGAAGTTCCTGAGGCCTAACCCTCGGATGCCTGGCTTAGCGCCGGAAGAAGTTCCTGAGGCCTAACCCTCGGATGCCTGGCTTAGCGCCGGAAGAATTCCCTGAGGCCTAACCCTCGGATGCCTGGCCTAGCGCCAGAAGAATTTCCTGAGGCCTAACCCTCGGATGCCTGGCTTAGCGCCGGAAGAAGTTCCTGAGGCCTAACCCTCGGATGCCTGGCTTAGCGCCGGAAGAAGTTCCTGAGGCCTAACCCTCAGATACCCGGCCTAGCGCCAAAAGAATTTCAAGAGTCGGGAGTCAGCGAGACGCTACCAAGAGTTAAAAAGAAGAAGGACGAAAGTGAAATGAAGAAACTCTATTTGCATTAACTTTCATTGTTTCAGGGCCGAGACCCATACAACTTGGCAAAACGCCAACACACAAAGAAAAGAACAAAAATACAGAAGGTCAGCTTGGAGGAACCCCCGGGTCGGGAACGCCGGGCACGTCCGCAGGGGGTAGGGAGGCGGTTGGAGAATCAGCAGGCAATGGCGCCGGAGAGGAGTCTAGAAGAGAGATCCCACTCAGGTCAATTTCGGGGTACTTAGCCGACACCCTTGTCAGGCCTTCCTCGAAGCCTAAGATAAAGGAGTCGGACCCCGCGTCCGACATGTCACGGACGAACTCGTCAGACTGACGATAGGCCTGTACCGCCTCCGACATATCACGGGTGAACTCGGCGGACTGACGATAAGCCTGTACCGCCTGACGCCCGATTTTTGCACTCTTCTCGGCCAGCGCCGCCTCTGCCCGCTCCATAATCTGAGCTTTTGCCTCCAAGACCTTCGCCACAATCCGGTTGTCCGCCTCGGAGGAGACCCTCAGCAGATCAGCCTGAGCCTCCTTGTGCTTCGCCTCGGCAGCAATGCGAGCAGCCTCAGCCTCCTCCAGGCGCGAATGAAGCTCCTGGTCGCTCGCACGGGACTTCTCCAAGGCCGTCTCCAATTCGCCCAGCTTGGCTTCAAGAGACCGGGTTCGGTTGCGGGCGTTGTCGGCTGACCGCTGGGCCTTCTCCCACCTCTCCCGGTAGTCGGCAGCCTTCCGGGACTGCTTCTCGGCCCGCTCCTCCGCCTTCTTGATCTCGCCCTCGAGACCCGAGGCAACCTTGAGTTGCTCCTGAGCCTCCAACAGTTGCTTCTCGAGGGTGACGAAGCCGAGTGCCCGCTCTTCGGCCACCTGGAGCCTCATCTCGAGGTCCCTGGTCGTCCTCCCCGCCGCAGCCTGACCTCCCTCCTCTACTGCCTTCAGTTGGCTCTCCGCCCTCGCCAGAAGCCTCGCCTGTTCCTCGTAGCACTCCTCCAGGCGGATCATGTACTGGGCGAGCTAAGAGATAAGAAAAACGAGGGCGTCAGGCGGGGATCAACAGAGCCTATAAATGATGAAAGCGACCAAAAGAACACTCACCGACATGAGACAGACGCAGCTGGCAGCCCCAACGTCAGGGACCCTCATCTCCCGGACCCGCCTGCGGTCCTTCTCCAGCAGCACCATCTCGATGAGGTTTCGGGCGCCGGCGAAAGTGAAGGCCGACCCCGACTTCTTCCCGAAGTCGGACGGTGGTTCTGCAGCCTTACCCTTACCCATCGCTTGGGGAAGAGTCATGCTGACCATGCTCGGGGCGGGGACCGCCCCTGGAATTGACAGGGTCCCGCTCGGCCGGGGCCTCGGCGCGTCCCTCCTCGTATCATCCGGAGCCGACCGAGTCGAAGGCTGGGCTGGTGACCGATCACGTCCGACCCGTCCATCTCGGGCGCGCCCGGGTGATGCCTCCGGAGAAACGGTAGTCTCGGCATCGGAGGGCTGATACAGCGTCAACTGCCGGTCCGCACCCGCGGCGTCCCCCTGATCGGTGGGTCCGGACCCGTCTGTCGGCGTCGGAGTCACCTGCCGGCGGGACTTCTTCGCCGGTGGGGCCCCGCTCGGAGGAGCTCGTTTCTTCCTCCGGACTGCTTCCAGTAGGGACGTCCTACCAACAGCCGTTGCCTTGTCCGACCGCATGACGTCGTCGATCTCTGCAAAAAGGACGAGGTGGTCGGAGGTTGAGAAACTGAAGGAAAGAACGAGACGAAAGAGGAGAAAAGAGCTAAAAAAGAAATGGTGGCGGGCTCACGGTCAGCGGGGACCGAGCTCAGACCGACGTTCACCAAGGTATCCTCGGAAATAAGGCGAGCCACCGGGGGGAGCCGGCCCTCGGCAACCAACCCCTTCAAGACGGCGACGCCATCGGATTCCTCCCTCGACAACCTCGATAGGCCAATCGGGGACTTCATCGGCGTCTCCCAGGTTGCCCTGATTCCCCAAGAGGGATCTGCGTCAACGAAAAAGAAGCGCCCCTTCCAGCCGTGAATGGAGGTAGGAGCCTCCTTGACGAGGCCGCACCCTCGCCGCGCCGCAAAGCACCACCACCCTTTGTCCTGGGGGTGGCCGCTCAGGCCGTAGCATTCCCAAAAGACATTCAGGGTGGCGGGAACCTCGTGCATGCGGCAGAGAACCTGAAAGGCCGTCAGGGCGCGCCATGAGTTCGGCACCAGTTGCGTCGGCGCCACTCTTAAACCCCGAAGCACCTGAACGACTAAGTCCGAGGGGGGAAAGCGGAACCCGGCCTGAAGAATGCCCTCATTGATGGCAACCTTCCCTGGAGGAGGATGGGACATCCTCTCCTCAGGCCCCGGGAGCGTAACATTGCAGGCCTCGGGAAGGTGGTATCGAGCCACGAACCTATCTAGGTCTTCGGCGACCAGCTCCGACTTAATGCGGTCTGCTCTCACTTCGCCCATCCCTAATGGCCAGTGAATCTACGATCAGGACGGGGTCAAGAAGGGGGAAAGGACCGGAACGACTGGAGTACACTAATACAGAAGGAGAAAGTATGGAGAGCCTTAAATTGAAGAATGGGGCAACTCACCGGAAGAGAAGGAAGAACGGCTCCGAGAGCGTCAAAGGAGGAGCAAGCGAACAGTCCGACGGCAATGACGGCAGCGCAAAGGAGAAACTCGAAGATGTCTGTAAAGAGAAAGCCGGACGGAGGAGGGCCCCCGGTTAAATAGGCGGAAAGGTGGGTGACGCCTCGGTGACGCCAGAGGACGCCTGGCTGCCGAAGGGTCGCTCGCGCCCCAAAGGCGAATCGACGCCATTAAGGAAGGATGTCCGCCGAAATCCTCAGACTGCCAGGTCAGCAACAACCGCCATACGCCGTAAAGAAGGCGGGGAGCTCGAAGCGCGCGCGCCTCTCCGAGGGATGGCGGCAATCTCGAAGCATCACTCCCTTCACCCGTTCCCCTTCTGGTTCCGGGCTCGGAAGTGGGGGGCTACTGTTACGGGGGAACTTAGCCACCATGCCCCACGTGACCGGCACGCGCGCCCAGGAAGACTACGGCAGCCCCTTGATCCAGCAATCCGACCCCGAGTCGGACATCTTCGGCTCCGCAGCCCGACCCCGAGTCGGCAGCCCCTTAATCCAGCAATCCGACCCCGAGTCGGACATCTTCGGCTCCGCAGCCCGACCCCGAGTCGGCTGCCCCTTGATCCAGCAATCCGACCCCGAGTCGGACATCTTCGTCTCCGCAGCCCGACCCCGAGTCGGACATCTCTCGATAACGACAGGCTATTCCCCAGAGGCACGCCGCAGCCTCCTGCTCCACTACTCCCTGCAACGGTTGTATCTGGCGCTGCTCCACGATCCCCTGTAACAGCCGTACAAGGCGGAGCTCCACTACGCCCTGTCATGGCCGTACCCAGCGCTGCCCCACGACGCCCTGTAACGGCCGTGTCAGTGGCAGCTCCATCGTGCCCCACGATGACGAACCCCCCTGAAAGATCCCCCAGCCTGGTATATATGCGGCTGGGGGGAGGAGGGGGGGTAAGCAAGAACTTCCAGAGCATTCTCTTACTTGCTACTATTATCTCTCCTTATCCTCCAATCTCCTCTGACTTGCTCGTCGGAGGGCCCCCGCTACCCCAGTGGTGGTGCGAGGCTTGCTTGCAGGTTTCCCGGTGGAAGGTGGAGCGCAATCAACACCAACCAAGGCAACTCAAACGGAACCCCGTTCACACCGCTGTGCCAATCGTTCTCGGTTTGGACCACCAGCAACACCCACGCTTCCAACGGCAAAAGGATTCTTCCGGGTTTTAAAGTTTATCATTGTTATATTTGCTTATTTAGAGCTTTCCAATCGTTTGTAAAACTCTTTCAATATTGTGCTTGTTCCAGTCAAGGGACTTGGAACAAGGGAAAGGCGTCCCAAGCCTAGGTGAAATTGGGGGTTATAGGGTTTGTTGTTAACCCGGTGTAAAACAACGAGTTGGGTAGTGCACTCGCAAAACTACCGGACTGTAATCTCGGATTATAGTGGAAATTCCCAAAGGTGCTTTGGGGAGTGGATATAGGAGCAGTGGAAGCTCCGAACCACTATAAAACCTTGTGTTTGCGATTGACTGTTCTCATCTCTCTATCTTTACTTTAGTTCTTACATTTGCGTGTTTTATTTTTTAATTAGTCAAAAAGTTTTAAAACACCCAATTCACCCCCCTCTTGGGTGACCATCTCTGGGCAACAAATTTCGAATTTAAATGATTCAGAGGTTCACACGCCAGCTAGGGAAGTTATTTGATGTATGAAATCATTTAATATATTGCTTAATGTTTGAATTCAAATTCAAACAATAAACAATGTCGCCATGTGTCAAGCAATGGGTCCATGCACCATGCAATAATTTTGGTTTATTTAAAATTCATGAAATCCAATTCCATGTCACCACTAATTGCCACATCATCTGAGCTTAATGCTCTTGGGTTGCACCTAATCAAATTTGGTCAAACCTGGATTAAAACAAAGCAATTTGGTTGAACCCAATCTAATCAGGTCAGACCCTGATTGAACTCAAATTGAATCCAATTCATTTTTTGGCTCATCCAAACTCAATCAAATTGAATTAATTACTTTGCGTTGGACCTAATCCAATTAGGTCAATCCTCAATTAAGAATAAATTAATTTAAAATTAATTTGATCAGCTTAAGTTTCTTTTTGGTTCTGACCTAATCCAATCAGGTCAAAACCCTGATTGAGCCCAAACTTGAATCCAATTCAATTTGGCTCATCCTTTGCATAATTACTCAATCAAATTGAGTTTATTAGTAATTTAATTACTAATTAATCCTTCAATAATTACTTTAACTATTTTATAAGATAATTTGCCAATCAAATTGACCAAATTATCCCTGAATGATTCTTAATCATTCATCATCTTTCTTGATCAATCAGGAATCTTCTATGCGTGTGACCTTATAGGTTCGAACATAAGCCGGTAGTATAGGAACAATTTCCTACACTAATCGATGTGACCATCTAGCAATGGTACCCGACATCTGGATAGGCCGAATATATGCGAAGCAAATATTCTGGAACCCTAAACTATGGTTACTGTATAATTCAATCCCTTTGACTCCTAATGCCAGGATGGCTTAGAGCTCACTGTCAACCCTATAATTAGTACATCCATTATGTGATTAACTTTAGATATCCCGTGACTCCTCACTGGGATTATCCTGGCCAAGGTTTTGCTAAATTAATCACAAGACATTATCTCCTATTTTCAGGAGGGGTCAATTCCATCTTGACTCACAACTGACTATGCAAGTACTTGACTGCACCCAATGACATTCCGTCACTGAATTAGAAATTCAGGTAGTCCGGTACCAATACAGTGAGTTGCTTGCTAGTCACAGGTCAGAGGGCCAAACTTATACCCATATCCACTCGGAACATCTCTCGATAGTAGAGCGTTCCGAAATTGGTCACGTTCAGTGAAATGTACTCTTACACCTCACCTATGTGGCGTACCAGTGTCTCCACACTCCTTGGTTAAGAGGATAACCAACGTATATGTCACACAACGACCTAATCTCGATAATGCTATTGTCCTAGTAACAACATATTATTTGGTCGCGAACAAGTTTAAGGACTCAAAGATAAATCCTCCTTTATCATAACATAAGTCCTAAGGACTTCATCATATAAGAGTTCATTTGAAAATGAAATGATGAATAATGCCAAATAACACTTTATTAATTTGTCAATTCATTTACAAAATTCAATCATCAATATGCTGACGATTGACATTTAGGATACAAATCCCAACAACTCCCACTTAGCATAATGCCAATCGGCACAGTATCTAATACCCATCTTCGACTTGTGTTCGTCGAACTCTTTGATGCCGAGGACTTTGGTAAATGGGTCAGCCAGATTTTCTTTTGTGTCAATCTTCTGAAGATCAATATCACCTCGATCGATGATCTCTCGAACCAGGTGGTAGCGACGTAGAATATGCTTGGTCCGCTGATGTGCTTTGGGTTCTCTTGCTTGAGCTATGGCCCCAGTATTGTCACAAAATACAGGCACTGGACCATCAATGGAGGGTGTCACTCCAAGCTCGGTGATGAACTTCCGCAGCCATACAGCTTCTTTGGCGGCATCAGATGCTGCGATATATTCTGCTTCACATATAGAATCTGCCATTGTATGCTGCTTGCAACTCTTCCAGCAGATGGCCCCACCCTTAAGAGTGAAGATATATCCTGACACGCTCTTGCTATCATCTTGATCTGACTGAAAACTTGAATCAGCATATCCCTCAAGTTTTAAGTCAGAATCACCATAGACAAGCCACTGATCTTTAGTATTTCTCAAATACTTAAGGATGGTTTTTACAACCTTCCAGTGGTTGCTACCTAGATCAGATTGGTATCTGCTCACTACTCCTAGTGAGTATGCCACGTCTGGTCTAGTACATGTCATGGCATACATTATAGATCCCACTGCCGAAGTATATGGAATTCTATCCATACTCTCTCTTTCTTGAGGGGTTGTCGGACAATCTCTTTTAGAGAGGTTAATTCCATGGTCCATCGGAAGATAGCATTTCTTGGAATTAATCATACTGAACCTCTTCAGTATAGTATCAATGTATGTGGATTGGGATAATCCAAGCAATCTTCTAGATCTATCTCTATAGATCTTCATCCCTAGGATGTAAGATGCTTCTCCCAAATCCTTCATGGCAAATTGAGATGATAGCCAAACTTTTATTCCTTGTAATGCAGGAATGTCATTCTCGATTAAAAGAATGTCATCCACATACAAAATAAGGAATATAATAACTGAACCATTTTCCCATTTATAAATGCAAGGTTCCTCTTCATTCTTAATGAAGCCATATGTTTTGATTACCTTATCAAAACGTATATTCCAACTTCGTGAAGCTTGCTTTAATCCATAAATGGATTTTTGAAGCTTGCACACTTTAGACTCATCTGCAAATGTAAAACCTTCAGGTTGTATCATATACACTTCCTCTTCTAAATCTCCATTTAGAAATGAGGTCTTTACATCCATTTGCCAGATTTCATAGTCTAAATGTGCAGCTATCACAAGCACAATCCGAATGGACTTGAGCATTGCTACAGGAGAAAACGTCTCGTCATAGTCAATACCATAATGTTGACGATAACCCTTGGCAACCAGACGGGCTTTATAGGTCTTTACCTTTCCGTCTGCGCTCCGTTTCCTTTTGAATATCCACTTACACCCTATAGATTTAATTCCTTCGGGTGGGTCAACTAATGTCCAAACATCATTGACCTTCATGGATTCCATTTCGGATTGCATGGATCCAAGCCATTTATCAGAGTCATACCTCTGCATTGCATCCATATATGTGATCGGATCCTCATCGTTTTCATCAAGTTCGATAGGATCCGCATTCCGGACCAAGAAACCATAGTATCTGTCCGGCTGACATGGTACTCTACCCGATCGTCTTAATGGTGCATCTAATATGGATTCTGAATCTGATCTAATCAAATCCGACTCAACTGGTTCAGTAGATGGTGTCGGATCTTCTACATGTTGAACTTCTCTAAGCTCAATATTAGAGCTATTTGTTCCTTCACCAAGGAATTCCTTTTCTAAGAAAATTGCTCTATTGCTTACGAACAACTTTTGTTCTTCAACAAAGTAGAAGTAATATCCTTTAGTTTCTTTAGGATAACCAACAAAGAAACATTTGTCAGACTTGGGTTCAAGTTTGTCTGTCTTCAAACGTTTGACGCACGCCGGACACCCCCAAATCCTAAGGTGAGAGCATCGGCTTGCATCCAGTCCACATCTCATGTGGTGTTTTATTTACAGACTTACTTGGAACCTTATTTAGAATATAACAGGCTGACTCAAGAGCATATCCCCAAAAGGATATGGGCAGATTAGCAAACCCCATCATGGATCGAACCATGTCTAACAGAGTTCGATTTCTCCTTTCTGACACACCATTATATTGTGGTATACCAGGAGAAGTCCATTGAGAGAGAATTTCATTTTCTCCTAGATATGTCAAAAATTCACTGAAGAGGTATTCACCTCCTCGATCTGATCGAAGAGTTTTAATACTCTTTCCAGTTTGTTTTTCTACTTCATTACGATATAATTTGAACATTTCAAATGATTCAGATTTATGTCTCATTAAATAGACATAACCATACCTAGAAAGGTCGTCTGTAAAC
Organism: Phoenix dactylifera; assembly: GCF_051530095.1. Classification (NCBI taxonomy): domain Eukaryota; kingdom Viridiplantae; phylum Streptophyta; class Magnoliopsida; order Arecales; family Arecaceae; genus Phoenix; species Phoenix dactylifera. The sequence goes on along the minus strand of NC_143193.1, from coordinate 28,913,111 downwards.
GTAATGAAATATGAATACCCACCTCTAGCATCTATGCTCATTGGCCCACATACATCAGAATGTACAAGGGTCAATAAATCACTGGCTCGTTCACCTTTTCCGATAAAAGATGATTTGGTCATTTTACCAAGAAGACATGATTCACAGGTTGTCAATGATTCACAATCATTAACATCAAGGATTTTCTCTTTACTTAACCTGTTCATCCTGTTCTTGTTAATATGACCTAGCCTATGATGCCAAAGGTAGACATCCGTGACATTATCTATTCTAGGGCGCTTATTGGATTTATACATTACATGAGCAGGCTGTGACAAAATGTAAATGCCATTACTCAGAATTCCATTCATTACAACAACATCATTCCAAATGACATTGCAATAATCCTTTTTTATTGATATTTTATAACCATTTTTGGCCAAAAGGCCTACAAAAATGATATTCAATAGAAAACTTGGACAATAGTAACAATCACTAAGGACATTTAGATAAGAGCTGAATTCAAGTTTAAGAATTTCTAAAGCTAGAACTGGAACTGATCTTCCATCTCCAACATTCAGAAACCTTTCTCCTTCTTCAGACCTCTTACTGACTTGTAGCCCCTGCAACGAATTGCAAATATTAAAAGGACTACCGGTATCCAATACCCAGGTCGAATTATCACAAATAGAAAAATTGCAAGGTGTTATCATATAAGTACCTTGATTGGCAACTGATTGCCCACTTTTCTTAGGCCGGTTCGGATCGAGGGATGCAATGTAAAGAGGACAGTTCCTCTTCCAATGTCCTTGCTTCTTGCAGAAGAAGCACTCCGCCTTTCTCTGATCAGCCTTTTTATTATTTTTCTGACTAGGCTGAGCATGGTGCACCTGTTTCTTTTGGATTTTATTTTTCTTTTTCCCTTTCTTAAAGGAGCGACCCTTGGATGAACCTCCCACTAAGTTCACCGTCTTCTTAAGAAGTTGGTGATCATTCTCAAACGTCTGTAGTAACCCCAACAATTGGTAATAATTCACTATAGGTTTCGTCATACGAAAATGAGTGAGAAAAGGATGGTATAATCCAGGCAATGAGTTTAGTATGGCATCCTTCCCCAATTGATCATGAAGGGGAAAGCCAAGAGAGCTTAGACGCTCGATCAACTCAATCATGTACAGTACATGATCAGTTACCGAGGTCCCATCTTTCATTCAGGCGCTGAAGATGGCACAACTAGTTTTGTGCCTCTCAACGTCGTCAGGAACGCCGAATGATTCATTCAACACTTGAATGATATCTTCTGGCTGCGTATTCTCAAAACGCGTACTAAACTCATCACTCATTGCTGCCAACATGATGCATCGAACAGTGATCCGGTCACTGAGCCACTTCTGATAAGTGTCTCTGGCCGATCTTGATGCATTAGCAGCGGGCTGCTCAGGTGCTTGATCCGTTATCACATAAAGGATCCTCTCATGCTCTAGCACTATTTTCAGTTTTCTATGCCAATTATTGAAATTTGGACCAGTCAACTTGTCATTGTCTAACAATGAGCGAAGTGACAAATTAGTGGCCATTTCTGCATAAAAAAAAAAATTGGCTATTAGTTTATGAATTCACTAAACTCAATAGACTTGGACTTTAGTCTAAAGGTATTCCCACTATTTTATACAAATTGGTAGCCTCTACCTCTAATTCGAAAAATTACTCCTAATTCTTTAGTGGGCACTAGAACCCAATAGATCACATATAGGCCCGAGTGTGGCTCGGCCAACCCATATGCACCTATTGGTAGGTTCTTAACCAATTGCTTCACCAAGCAACTTCTAGTGATGATTTTGCCCTAGGTTTTCCGGCAGGCGTGTGGCGCCTCCACCGAATATCCTAGTCAGGTCTAACCATTATATGATAGGGTTAAGTCTAATCAACTAATAGACGACCAAGCCCGAGTGTGGCTCGGCTCACCTGACCGCCTATTGAAGGTACACTTAACTCATCATATATTGAATGACAATTTCAATGCTTGATAAGTACCAGGCGTGTGGCGCCTCCAATAATTATCAAAACATTGGACCCATTATCACCCAACTTAATGGGAGGCTATGACCTAGTTATCCCCATAACCATTTCATTTTAAGGACCAAATAATTTTAGAGGATTTCATAATTAGGATAGATGAGAAGATCCGGTTAGTCTAATTTCTCCCACTGACTTCACCAAATCAGATTAGACTCAAACCGGTTAAGGAGACACCTAAATCAGTCATACTGATTTTTGTTAAGGCATGGGCTAACTCGAATCATTAAGTGATCCAATCAAAATGTGATTGACCATGTCGGCCAGGTAAGTGAGATCGGCGGAAGGGATATGCCATTAACTCGACAAAGACGAATCAGTGCGAGTAGCTCCCAATTAAAAACCACCGGTCAAAACTGCCAAACTTACCTTAGACACCGACTGGTTAATCAATTTCGATTTGATTACTCAAATAACTTGGGCTACACCTCTGAGCCTAAATCAAGTTCCATCTTGGTCTAATTAAAGACATGGAATTGATCAATCTACAACTATTGTATTTAACCTAGAGTTTCCTTGACCTAATCTAGTTACTACTTAATTAGATTTGATCAATTAACTCTAATTAGACCATGTTTGATTCTAACCTTAGGTCTAACCCAATCCTAAGAACTTGATTCAAGCTAACCCATATGCCCAAAGAATTATGCAATGTCAATTAATTGAGTTACAATTCTATTTCATAACACTTAATTCTCAATTAAGTTTAGACTTATGAAAGTTTTGATCATTGCATATTTCTTTTTAATTACATATTAATTACAATCTTTCAGTTCTTAAAACACATTTTCAGATCTGAGTTTTTGTAATTAATCACATGTAATCAGATTTAATTCATGTTTAAGTCATTATGTTTTATGTTCATGCATCACATATACATAACAACATGAATTAATTAGTAGTTTTCCAATGATTGGTCGAAAGGACCTACTCGCTGATTCAAAATCATCTTATCTGCAGGATTTCGAGAGTTGTGGATGTTTACTTTAGTACCTCACGGGCTTTATCTGTAATATTCCAGTTTACTCGAATTTTTACAACGACGGCTTTTACACTATTGTCTTTTTCAAGGTCAATACAGAGTTTTTTTTTATCATAAAAGATATATAAATTGTGCACTTTTACTCTTGTGGTGATTTCTCCGTGTAATGAGCAGTTAGTTGACAACTCTCACACCAGTTGGCATAAGGTATCGGGCATCAAGACTCCCCTACGGACTTATGCTCGGAGTCCTCATCACAAGCCCATTTGACCTTTGATAATAGGTAGCCCTTTTTGATGTTCCTGACTAAATTCATTTTTATTGATGATTTTTTTTTTTGGATTCGATAAATATGATTCATCAGGGTCCAAGGTTGCTACTATACTATCAACATAATGTCGAGCTTAGACCTTAGAAGGGTCGGCCAGTGTGTAGTGAAATTCCAAAGTATTAATTAGCTTACAACTCCCTAAGAGAGACTTAATAAAAAGAACTTAAATTTGTATTACTTCCAACTAGTCATTGGGCTTTTTAGATTTTATATACTTTGTGTGTTTATCATTCTTGCATAAATGTATAGAAATTAGGTTTTTAAAAACAAAAACTTTTTTTTAATTTTTTTTATTATTATTATTTTATAAAAAATGAAAATGAACACATTTTTTTCTAAATTTTTTTTTTTGTTTTTTTTTTGGATGAAAATCAAGATGAATACCCCCAAACCTAAACCTGACATTGTGAAGTGAAAACGAATGCAAGAGATGCAAACAAAACCAAAAATGCTTAAAAATACTTAAACATAACCCCCAAACCTAAACCTAACATTGTCCTCAATATTAAAAAAAAATCTAAGAGAATTGGGTTGCCTCCCAACAAGTGCTAAGTTTATTGTCTTCAGCCAGACACAGTGCATCCTTAATTATTTTGATAAACAAGGTTTGTCAAATTAAGGGATTCAATCAATTGCCCATCGGCAACATAGTCCACATAAGGTTTTAACCTTTGACCATTGACTTTTAAAACATGTCCACCATTGAGGTGTTGGATCTCTGCTGCACCATAAGGAGAAACCTTTTTCACTACGAATGGTCCATCCCACCTAGAGCGAGTTTACCCGAGAAGTCGCAACTTTGAATTGAATAGCCAAACCTTTTGACCAGGTTCGAAGGACTTACCGTTAATATTTTTATCATGAAAAGCCTTAGTCCTTGCTTTATAAATTTTAGCATTTTCATAAGCCTCATTGCGCAATTCTTCAAGTTCACTTAGTTGGAGTTTTCGGTGAGGACCAACTACTGTCATGTCTAAGTTAAACTTTTTGATAGCCCAGAAAGCTCTATGTTCAAGTTCTACCGGTAAGTGACAAGCTTTTCCAAAAACTAATCGGTAGGGAGACATGCCAATAGGAGTTTTGTTGGCAGTACGATAGGCCCAGAGTGCATCATTTATCCTTTGAGACCAATCTTTCCTATCGAGACGTACCGTTTTTTCTAAGATGTGTTTTAACTCCCTATTGGACACCTCGACTTGTCCACTCGTTTGGGGATGGTATGGGGTAGCAACTTTGTGGGTGATGTTATATTTGCGAGCCAAAGCCTCAAAAGACCGGTGGCAAAAATGAGATCCCCCATCACTGATGATGGCTCGGGGTGTGCCAAAACGACAAAAGATATTTCAATGTAAAAATTTAATCACAACCTTGTGGTCATTAGTTTTAGTGGTGACAGCTTCTACCCATTTTGAAACATAATCAACCCCTACTAGAATGTATTCGAAACCAAAAGATGGTGGGAAAGGGCCCATAAAGTCAATACCCCAGACATCAAATATTTCTACAATTAAAATAGGATTGAGAGGCATCATATCTCTATGGGAGATGGTACCCATCCGTTGGCACCGTTCACAAGTTTGGAAAAGTTATGGGCATCTTTGAAAAGTGTGGGCAAATAAAATCCACTCTGTAAAACTTTTGCTGCAGTTTTTCTACCCCCAAAATGTCCCCCACAAGCTTGTGAATGGCAGAATGAAAGAATACTTTGAAATTCGCATTCGGGGACACATCGACGGATTACTTGATCGGGACAATACTTGAATAGATCGGGATCATCCCAATAATAGAACTTTACTTGTGAAAAGAATCGGTTCTTGTCTTGAGTTGACCAATCATCAGGAATTCGTCCTATGGCAAGGTAATTCACTATATTTGCAAACCATGGCGTTTTCATTCCTTGGACCTCAAATAATTGTTCATCTGAAAAAGAATCGTGTAGGGGTGAGGTATTTTTAGAGGGCTCAAGAAGAATCCTAGATAAGTGGTCTGCTACGACATTTGCAGTTCCTTTCTTGTCACGAATTTCTAGGTCAAATTCTTGTAGTAAAAGAATCCATCGAATCAGACGGGTTTTGGTGTCCTTCTTTGCAAGGAGGTGTCGAAGGGCAGCATGATCAGTGAATACGGTAACCTTGGATCCTAATAAGTAAGATCGAAACTTGTCTAGCGCGAATACTACAGCTAGCAATTCTTTCTCAGTGGTGGTGTAGTTCAATTGTGCATCTGAGAGTGCTTTACTAGCGTAGTAGATGACATGAGGTACCTTATCTAGCCGTTGCCCTAAAACTGCCCCAATGGTATAGTCGGATGCATCACACATCAGTTCAAATGGAAGGGTCCAATTAGGGGGCCGTATGATAGGTGCAGTGGTTAATTTCAAGCAAAGATTTTTAAATGCCTCCTCGCATGCTTTATCAAAGACAAAGGGAGTGTCCTTAGCAAGAAGATTGCACAAGGCTTTGGAAATCTTGCTGAAATCTTGAATGAAGCGACGGTAGAAACCAGCATGGCCAAGGAATGATCGGATTTGTTTCACAGTTTTAGGTGGAGGGAGATTGGAAATAAGATCGATTTTGGCTTTATCTACTTCAATGCCCCTCTTGGACACGACGTGTCCTAAAACTATGCCTTCTTGAACCATGAAATGGCTCTTTTTCCAACTTAATACTAGGTTGGTCTCCTTACATCTTTTCAAAACTAAGGTCAAATTATCCAGACTGAGAAAGATAGGCCAAAAACTGAGAAATCTTCAATGAACACTTTTAGAAAGTTTTCCACCATATCTGAAAAAATGGCCATCATGCATCGTTGAAAAGTTACGGGTGCATTGCATAGTCCAAAAGGCATCCTCCTATATGCAAATGTCCCAAATGGGCAAGTAAAGGTGGTTTTCTCTTGATCGTCCGGGTAAACAGGTACTTGATTATATCCAGAATAACCATCTAAGAAGCAGTAAAACCTTGACCAGCCAACCGTTCCAAAATTTGATCTACGAAAGGTGGAGGGAAATGGTCCTTCCTAGTCATTGAATTAAGTTTTCTGTAGTCAATGCACACGCGCCAACCCGTGGCTGTGCGTGTTTGTATCAATTCTCCTTCCGTATTTTCAACCACAGTGATACCTGATTTCTTGGGTACCACTTGTGTCGGACTCACCCACTTACTATCAGAAATTGGGTAAATGATTCCGGCATCTAATAACTTCACAACTTCTTTCTTGACTACCTCCTTCATGTTAGGATTGAGTCTTCTTTGCATTTCTCGGGTGGGCTTTGCATCATCTTCGAGGTGGATTCGATGCATGCATATGGAGGGGTCAACCCCTTTCAAATCGGCTACAGACCATCCTATGGCATGTTTATTCTCTTCTAGTACCCTTAAAAGTTTACCCTCCTGTTCAGTAGATAAGTTGGCCGCGATGATTACAGGGAGGGTATCTTCTGGTCCTAGAAAGGCATACTTAAGAGTTGTCGGAAGTGGCTTTAACTCAAGTTTAGGTGGAGAATCAATGGAAGGACAAAGTGGTGCGCTAGCAATAGGGGGAAGAGGTTCAGGTCGGATCTTCCTAGGAAGGGAACTCATGGGAGATTGATTGTCGAGTAAGATGTTGACTTCTTCTATGGCCTTGTCTATGTCAAAGTTGTCAATGTCAAAATGGGCCAAGCATGCCTCTAGGGGGTCATCTACTAAGATATAGGGAAGGGCTTCCTCTACAAGATCATCCATTTCATCAATTAGGCAACACTCGTCTTCCCTCACATGTTGGTTAGCGGCATGAAACACATTCAACTTAATTTTCATATTCCCAAATGATATATCCATTGCCCCAGTTCTACAGTTGATACATGCATTGGCTGTCGCTAAAAAGGGATGACCAAGAATCACAGGAATTTGTTTTTTTAGGTTGGGCACATGTTCCATGTCAAGAACGATAAAATCTACTGGAAAATAGAATTTGTCTACCTTGACAAGAACATCTTCAATCATCCCCCGTGGTATCTTCACAGATCGATCAGCCAATTGTAAGGACACCGAGGTAGGTTTTAATTCACCTAACCCAAATTTTTCATAGACTGAATAGGGTAGAAGATTCACACTTGCCCCTAGATCTAAGAGTGCTCGGTCGATGGAGTTATTTCCTATAACACAGAAAATAGTGGGAGCACCAGGATCTTTGAACTTTGGAGGGGTGTTGTGTTAGAGAATGGAACTTACCTGCTCAGTAGGTAGGATCTTTTTAGGCACATGTGTCCTAGATTTTCGCTTTTGGGTGCACAGGTCTTTGAGAAATTTTGCATAGGAGGAAACTTGTTTGATGGCATCAAGGAGCGGAAGGTGGATTTTAACTTGTTTGAAGACATCGATCATCTCTTCTAGTGAAGTTCCTTTCTTGCCAAAGGAAGAGGGTGCATTAAGTGCTTCAGGGAATGGGGCCTTTAAAATGTGGCTTGTGGCAGATGGTGGACTAGCTGGAGAAAGTTTTGGATTTTCATGTGATATATTCCTCTCCTCTTCTTCACCTTCCTTATTGTTACCCTTCCCAACCTTATTATCTATTATACGTCCACTCCTCAGGATAGTCAAAGCATTTGCTTGCTCATGATTTAGTCGAGTTTCTTGAGCCACGTATTGTCCCCTTGGATTATTCATTGGTTGACTTGGAAGCTTACCTTCCTCTCGCTTGTTAATGCATTGGCTAGTTGACCCATTTGGGATTCTAGCTTAGCAATTGATTGCGTGTGAGAGTGCAATAGTTGTGTGTTTGCCTCCAAACCTTGAAGGGCAGTCAACACTTTCTCCTCAAAGGCTGTATTTCTTTAGGTTCGAGGAGGAGGGTGTTGAAATTGAGTTGAGGGATGGTAGAGATGAAAATTCTGAGGGTTTTGAAAATTTTGGAAGCAGGGTTGGGCAGTATTCGAAGCTTGCTGCCTCCAAAAAAAATTTGGATGATTCCTCCATCCCGGGTTATATGTATTAGAAAATGGGTCATTACCCGATCTGGGCTGTGTTTGGGCAGCATTGATGTGTTCTTGCACGAGTTCGGGAAATTGGGGTGCTGAGGGGCACTCATGAATAGGGTGTGATGGGCTAGAACAGATGGCACACACTTGTGCTTGGAAAGAGCTAACGAAATGTCCTCCTATCATCAATTGATCAATCTTATGGGACAATGCATCTACCTTGCTAGACAGGTCCATGGAATGACTTATTTCACAAATGGTCCCTTTTCTTTGAGAACTTGGGGGTGCTTGACGAGAACAGGAAGCATGGTGGAGGGAGTTTTCATTAAGATTTTCAAATAATTGCCATGCTTCATGCTCATTTTGAAGCATGAATGTCCCCTCGCATGCAGCATCGATCATCTGACGGTTTAGTTCAGTCAAACCGTCATAAAAATATTGCACTAGCTGCCACTTAGGTATTTGATGATGAGGGCATTTAAGGATTAGGTTCTGAAATCTCTCCCAAGTTTTATGAAATTCTTCTCCCTCGGTTTGGGAGAAGCTTGTAATGGCACGTCTAAACTGGTTCGTTCTTCCTATGGGAAAGTATTTTTTAAGGAATTCTTGTTGCATTTGATCCCAAGAACGAATCGAGTTAGCTTCTAAAGAATTCAGCCATTGTTTGACTCTATCTTTAAGGGAGAAAGGGAATAATCTAAGTTTCAGAGCATCATCAGTGAAGTTCTGAATCTTGACAGTGGTGCAAATCTCAAGAAATTCATCTAGGTGTTTATATGGTTCTTCGTTGGTGAGCCCATAAAAAGATGGGAACATTTGGATCACACTAGACTTTATTTCATATTGTACCACTGCTACCTCAGGTAATCGAATGCAAGATGGGGAAGTGTAAATGGTGGGAGTAAAGTACTCCCTCAGGAGTTTGGATTGTTCTTCAGCCATCTCAGGAGGTGGGGATGATTCTAATATTCTGATCTCAGCTCGAATATTCCTAAGGGTCCGTTCTATTTCAGGGTCAAAAGGTAATAGGTCACGTACTCTAGAACGACTCCCTTGCATACACTAGTACTTGATCAGTCAAGCATGCAATAAAAGATAAACACATCAATCCTTGTATTTGTCCTAAAATCACTAAACAGCTCCTAACTAGTTTGAAGAGGGCACCTAAGCCTCCAATCCGGTCTAATGAACCGAGTTGACCAGGTAAGCTCCCAGGTAAGTGGAGGGGTCACGATGCATTCGCAAAGGTCCCACTTAAAATCTACTTGTCTCGAATAGATGAACTGTCTTCCTTATGGGGACAAAGCTTGCCTAGATATCAACTAAGCCACAGAGCGAAATTGGTGCAACTTTTGGTGATCTTCGTCCTATTGAGCTCGAATGTTCCTAGGAGCCAACGTCTAATTGATTTTAATTAAAGTGACACTATGTGAGATTGAGTTCACCTAAGTTGGGCAAGAATCCGGTGATGAAATCTGGCTCTTATCTTGTTGGGGTGATTGCCCTTACTATGTGCGGATTAATTTGTGTATGTGTATCAAGCATGTATTCACACTTTTGCTGAAATTAAAATCAAACAATCACCACAAAATTTCAAGCTAATAATTAATTTAAATAAGAAAGGTTTAGAGGTTACCAAAGAAAATTTTCCCAGCAATTTAAAATTTTTTAAGCAAATCTCTAAAGCATTCCTTTTCCAGCTATTCTCCTTTTGATCATCCTAGATTTTTTCTTCGATTCCTGATCAAATAAGACCAAAAGAAAAATTAAAAAAAATTAGTAGAAGAGAAAAAGGAGATAAGAAAAGTAACAATAATAGAAAATAATTTATATCTATATATATATATTTGAATTTTTTTTTAATTAATTAATTTTTTTTAATGATAGGAAAAATAACTATGCAAGCAATCCCCGGCAACGGCGCCAAAAATTGATCGGTTCTTTCAATTTCAAAAGTAAACCACGCAATAGCACGTATCCTGTAGGATAGTGATTACGGGTGTCGGTCCACAGGGATTGGAGACTAGTTATTTTTCTTTAATAATAAATCAAAAAGAAGAATTTGCTAACTTGATTTAACTAAATTAATCTATGAGTACGAATTGAAATTTATCAAAGTAGATGGATCTAGGGTTTCGAATCCACCGCGTAGCATTGCATTAGGGACTGTGTTCTTAATTTTTATCTTTTGGAGAGGCATGCAAATTGGGTACAAGCCTTTTAAAATAAAAGCATAAAGAGTGTTAGGAAGATCCATCTTCGGTGTAGCATGAAGTGTCTACCTAAGTATGCTAATCTAGGATGCAGCACACTTCATCTTCCTAGGCATGGATCATCTTAGACTACTTTAGCAAATATGATTAGTAACTAGCATGCTCAAAGTTTAAATATCATAAAGGAATATTTCATTGAAAATAAGAATTTAAACAAGCTCCAAAATAATAAAAAAAATAAGAACTACAATGCCCTGATACATTGCTAGGGCTTCATCCAGCCCTAGACTAGACGTTTAGCTGCGCATGGCTTCCGGACGACCTTCCATCTTCAAATGAAATTGATCACCTCCCATTATTCCCAAAATATCCAAAACTATTCTCTTTACCCCTCCCTCCTTTCTTTTTTTTTATTTCTTTTCTCTGGTTCCCTCTTCGGCTTTCTTCTTCTTTTCACCAAAACAGGGGGTCTCCCCTGTTTTTCTTCCCCGAGCTCTCCTCAAGCCGATGGCCACCCTCCTCCTTTTATAGCTGTCCGGAGTGCTCATTTTGGAAGAGAGAAGAGATCACGGGTGGCTGATTCCGGGGCGTGATGCCGGAGGGCAGATCGCGGATGAAGACGGCGAGAAATGGGAGGTTGGGTTGTGGGATGTAGATCCGTGGAGCGGCTGGGTCTCGGCGTGATCCGTGGAGCGGCTGGGGCGCAATGCTGGGAGGAGCGGAAGAAGAAGGTGGCCGGATCCATGGCGTGATACGCTGGGAGAATGGCTAGATCTCGGGTGACGACATGGACGGCGCTAGAGACGGATGCCGACGGCTGGGATCGTGGAGGAGTGGTCGCTGGCTGCACCGGCGGATGGCGGAATACCCGGGGATGAAGACGATGCCGTGAATCTTGGCTGCTGGGAGGGGCTGATCGGTGGATTGATGGGAGGACGCCGTGGACGGCCGTGATGCGCTGCGGGAGGAAGAAGATGCACAGTGAAATTTCGTAACACTGTTCATATGAACAGTGTTTTCACGGAACACTGTTCATATGAACAGTGTTTTCAGTAATTTGGGGAAAAATTCTTTTCTTGCTCTATTTTGACGTGAAAATGGGCATATGTGGATTTAAAATAAAGGTCTCCCCTGTTTTGCTTAGTTTGGAAACGTGATGCGGAGATGGGAATTTCTGAACTGTTGGATTGCTTGGGGGAGCTACGGACAGTGGTCGTGGGAAAGGAATGGAATTGGTTGGGAATTGGCTTTGGATTTGAGGTGAGTCATGATCGTTGACTTGCTTAAACTTATTCTCGAGCCCAATGTTATTTAATTCTTGCTAAACTGCTTCAGACCGAACTTAACCAGATAAAATAAACAAGACTAAAAACAAGACCGTGACTTAATAAAAAAAAGGATTAATCAAATATTTTTCCTCATACAAGAATAATTATCTAATCAGGACCAAAACCTATTTAATCATAGCCTTAGCTTGATTACAACTCCATCAGGTTACTAAACCGGGTCAACACAATCTCCTCCTTATATGTTTTCATGAAAGATTACAACCAGGAGAGAGACAAGTTCAGAGTCTGTTTTGAGAAAAGAATTATTTACCTCTTACCATATTTTAAATTTATTTCAATGTTTATTCAATTTCATGGTAAAGTATGTATTTATCAGTTTAAGAACATTGATAAGTGCTATGAAAAGATAACTAAATTATAAATTATTCAGCACTTATCACTTGGTTGTCTATTAGTTGATTAGACTGAACCCTATCATTTAATGGTTGGACCTAACTAGGGTATTCGGTGGAGACGCCACACGCCTGCCGAAGAACCTAGGGCAAAATCATCACTAGAAGTTACTTGGTGAAGCAATTGGTTAAGAACCTACCAATAGGTGCATATGGGTTGGCCGAGCCACACTCAGGCTTATATGCGATCTATTGGGTTCTAGTGCCCACTAAAGCATTAAGAGTAATATTTCGAATTGGAGGTAGAGGCTACCAATTTGTATAAAATAATGGGAGTACCTTTAGACTAACGTCCAAGTCTAATGTGTTTAGTCAATTCATATACTAATAGCCAAATTTTCTTTTATACAGAAATGGCCACTAATTTGTCACTTCGCTCATTATTGGATAATGACAAGTTAACTGGTTCCAACTTCAATAATTGATATAGGAAACTGAAAATTATGCTAGAGCATGAATGGATCCTTTATGTGATAACAAATCCAGCACCTGAGCAGTCCGCTGCTAATGCACGGGGTACAGTCAGAGACACTTATCAGAAGTGGCTCAGTGATCATATCACTGTCCGTTGCATTATGCTCGCTGCAATGAATGATGAGTTTAGGAGGTGTTTTGAGAATGCGCAGCCGGAAGACATCATTCAAGTGTTGAATGAATCATTCGGTTTTTCTGATGACGTTAAAATGCACAAGACTAGTTGTGCTATTTTCAGTGCACGTATGAAGGATGGAGCTTCGACGACCGATCATGTATTGTACATGATTGAGTTAATCGAGTGCCTAGGCACTCTCGGATTTCCCCTACATGATCAATTGGGGAAGGATGCTATACTGAATTCTCTTCCTGGTTCGTACCGCCCATTTCTCACCAACTTTCGTATGACGAAACTGGTAGTAAATTATCACCAATTGTTGGGTTTACTACAAACTTTTGAGAAGGATCACCAACTCCTAAAAGAGTCGGTGAATTTAGTGGGAGGTTCGTCCAGGGGTCATGGTACCTGTAAGAAAGGGAAGAAGAAAAATAAAAATCAAAAGAAAAAGGTGCAACGTGCGAAGCCAAGTCAGACCAAAAAGATTAAGGCTGACCACAATCTGGCAGAATGCTTCTATTGTAAGAAGTAGGGGCATTAGAAGAGAAATTATCCTCAGTACCTTGCCTCACTTGACCCGAACAGGCCAAGCAAGAGAAAAGGGCAATCAGTTGCTGATTATGGTATTTATAACACCTTGTAATTTCTCTATATGTGATAATTCGACCTGGGTATTAGATATTGGAAGTCTGTTTAATATATGCAATTCATTGCAAGGACTTCAGGTCAATGAGAGATTTGGAAACATTGAGAGATTCCTGAATGTTGGAGATGGAAGATCTGTTCCAGTTCTTGCTTTATGAAATCTCAAACTTGTTTTCAATTTTCATGTAGTTGTCTTGAGTGATTGTCACTATTGTCCTACGTTCTTATTAAATGTAATTTTCGTGGGCCTTTTGGCCATAAACGATTAAGAAATCTCAATAAAGAAATGTTCTTGTGATATCATTATGAATGGTGTTACTGTAATACATGGACAATTGAGTAATGGCATATACATATTGTCACAGCCTGTTAATGTAATGTACAAGTCAAGTAAGCGCCCTAGAATAGATAATATCATGGATATCTATCTTTGGCATCATAGGCTAGGTCATATTAACAAGAACAGGATGAACAGGTTAAGTAAAGAGAGAATTCTCAATGTTAATGATTGTGAATCATTAATAACCTGTGAATCATGCCTTCTTGGTAAAATGACTAAATCACCTTTTACTGAAAAAGATGAACGAGCCAGTGACTTATTGACCCTTGTACATTCTGATGTATGTGGGCCAATGAGCACAGATGCTAAAGGTGGGTATTCATATTTCATTACATTTACAGACGACCTTTCGAGATATGGTTATATCTATTTAATGAGACATAAATCTGAAGCATTTGAAATGTTCAAATTGTATCGTAATGAAGTAGAAAAACAAACTGCAAAGAGTATTAAAACTCTTCGATCAGATCGAGGGGGTGAATACCTTTCCAATAAGTTTTTGACATATCTAAGAGAGAATGGGATTCTCTCTCAATGGACTTCTCCTGGTACACCACAATATAACGGTGTATCAGAAAGGAGAAATCAAACTCTGTTAGACATGGTTCGATCCTTGATGGGGTTTGCTGATCTGCCCATATCCTTTTAGGGATATGCTCTTGAATTAACCTGCTATATTCTAAATAAGGTTCCAAGTAAATCTGTAAATAAAACACCACATGAGATGTGGACTGGACGTAAGCCGATGCTCTCTCACCTTAGGGTTTGGGGGTGTCCAGCGTACGTCAAACGTTTGAAGACAGACAAACTTGAACCCAAGTCTGACAAATATTTTTTTGTTGGTTATCCTAAAGAAACTAAAGGATATTACTTCTACTTTGCTGAAGAACAAAAATTGTTTGTAAGCAATAGAGCTGTTTTCCTAGAGAAAGAATTTCTTAGTGAAGGAACTAAAAGCTCTAATGTTGAGCTTAGGAAAGTTCAACATGTAGAAGACCCGACACCATCCACTGAACCAATTGAGTCGGATTTGATTAGATCAGATCCAGAATCCATCTTAGATGCACCATTAAGGCGATCAGGTAGAGTACCACGTCAGCCGGACAGATACTACGGTTTCTTAGTCCGAGATGGGGATCCTGTCGATCTTGATGAAAATGATGAGGATCCGATCACCTATATGGATGCAATGCAGAGGTATGACTTTGATAAATGGCTTAGAGCCTTGCAATCCGAAATGGAATCCATGAAGGTCAATGATGTATGGACATTAGTTGACCCATCCGAAGGGATTAAACCCATAGCGTGTAAGTAGATATTCAAAAGAAAATGGGGCGCAGACGGAAAGGTAGATACCTATAGCCTGTCTGGTTGCCAAGGGATATCGTCAACGTTATGGTATTGACTATGACGAGACATTTTCTTCTGTGGCAATGCTCAAGTCCATTCGGATTGTGCTTGCGATAGCATCACATTTAGACTATGAAATCTGGCAAATGGATGTAAAGACCGCATTTCTAAATGAAGATTTAGAAGAGGAGGTATATATGATACAACCTGAAGGTTTTACATCTATAGATAAGTCTAAGGTGTGCAAGCTACAAAGGTCCATTTATGGATTAAAGCAAGCTTCACGGAGTTGGAATATATGTTTTGATAAGGTAATCAAAACATATGGCTTCATTAAGAATGAAGAGGAACCTTGCATTTATAAATAGACAAATGGATCAGTTATTATATTTCTTATTTTGTATGTAGATGATATTCTTTTAATCGGAAATGACATTCCTGCATTACAAGGAATAAAGGTATGGCTATCATCTCAATTTACCATGAAGGATTTGGGAGAAGCATCTTACATCCTAGGGATGAAGATCTATAGAGATAGATCTAGAAGATTGCTTGGATATTCCAATCCACATACATTGATACTATACTGAAAAGGTTCAGTATGATTAATTCCAAGAAAGGCTATCTTCCAATGGGCCATGGAATTAACCTTTCTAAAAGGGATTGTCCGACAACCCCTCAAGAAAGAGAGAGTATGGATAGAATTCCATATGCTTCGACAGTAGAATCTATATTGTATGCCATGACATGTACTAAACCAGACGTGGCATACTCACTAGGAGTAGTGAGCAGATACCAGTCTGATCTAGGTAGCAACCACTGGAAGGTTGTAAAAACCATCCTTAAGTATTTGAGAAATACTAAAGATCAGTGGCTTGTCTACGGTGATTCTGACTCAAAACTTGAGGGATATACCAATTCAAGTTTTCAGTCAGATCAAGATGATAGCAAGAGTGTGTCGGGATATATCTTCACTCTTAAGGATGGGGCCATCTGCTGGAAGAGTTCCAAGCAGCACACAGTGGCAGATTCTACAGAAAATTGATACAAAAGAAAATATGACTGACCCATTTACCAAAGTCCTCGGCATCAAAGAGTTCGACGAACACAAGTCGAAGATGGTATTAGATACTGTGCCGATTGATATTAGGCTAAGTGGGAGTTGTTGGGATTTGTATCCTTAATGTCAATCGTCAGTATATTGATGATTGAATTTTATAAATGAATTGACAAATTAATAAAGTATTATTTGGCATTATTCATCATTTCATCTTCAAATAAACTCTTATATGATGAAGTCCTTAGGACTTACGTTATGATAAAGGAGGATTTATCTTTGAGTCCTTAAACTGGTTCATGACCAAATGATATGTTGTTACTGGGATGACAGGATTATCGAGATTAGGTCGTTGTGTGACATATATGTTGGTTGTCCTCTTAACCAAGGAGTGTGAAGACACTAGTATGCCACACAGGTGAAGTGTAGGAGTACATTTCATTGAACGTGACCAATTCTGGAATGCTCTACTGTCAAGAGATGTTTCGAGTGGATATGGGTATAAGTTTGGCCCTTTGACCTGAGATCGCAACCTGTGACTAGCAAGCAACTCACTGTACTTTGGTACCGGACTATCTGAATTTCTAATTCAGTGACGGAAGGTCACTGGGTGCAGTCAAGTACTTGCGTAGTCAGTTGTGAGTCGAGATGGAATTGACCCCTCCTAGAAACAGGAGATAATGTTTTGTGATTAATTTAGCAAAACCTTGGCCAGGGTAATCCCAGTGAGGAGTCACGGGATATCTAAAGTTAATCACATAATAGATGTACTAATTATAGGCTTGATGGTGAGCTCTAAGTCATCCTGGCATTAGGAGTCAAAGGGATTGAATTATATAGTAACCATAGTCCAGGGTTTCAGAATATTTGCTTCGCATATATTCGGCCTATCGAAATGTCGGGTACCATTGCTAGATGGTCACATCAATTAGTATAGGAAGATGTTCCTATACTACCGGCTTAGGTTCGAACCTATGAGGTCACACGCATAAAAGTTTCTAGGTTGATCAAATGGCTGATTGATAATTAAGAATCATTCAGGGATAATTTGGCCAATTCGATTGACAAATTATCCTAAACAAAAGTTGCATTAAAATAATTATTGAATTATTGAAGGATTAATTAGCAATTGGATTTCTAATGAACTCAATTTGATTGAGTAATTGGGCTTAGGTTGAGCCAAATTGAATAGGATTCAATTTGGGCTGCATCAGGGTTTGACCTAATTGGATTGGGTTCAACCCAAGTAGATTGAGCCTGACCCAATTGATGGGACTTGACCCAATTGGATTGGGCTTGATCCAAATCAATTAGAAGACCTTATTTGATGAGGATTATGAGTCTAAATAATCAGAATTGGATAAGGAGAAGAATTCCTAAATTTTAGGAACCCATCCTTATCTTCTTGGAGAAAAATGACACCTTGATTTATCCCCAATATTTTCCATGACTATCCTCTTTATTTTTGGCCACAAATTGGCGTGAGAAGAGAGAAGGCGTGGCGCTATATTTTCCATGAAAATGGCACCTTAAATCTTCCTAGAAAGATTTAGATGAATTTTCTAATTTATAGGGATTGCATGGTGCATGAAATAGGATGGTGTGCGGCTGAACATTGGATGCATGACATCCTATCTTTTAGGGATCCAAAATCCACTAAATTTAGATATGTTTATCTCCTGTTAGCTTCCAAACCACCAGAATTTTTTGGAGATTTTATCAGCCAAATTAATTGGCTATTTTATCAGCCAAATTAATTGGCTATTTTATCAGCCAAATTAATTGGCTAAATTAGGTATGATACGTGGGGGGGTCTTTTGGCTAAAAAAGACCCCCATGCCTTGGGTTCAAGATATACCATATTTAGAGGTTTCAAAAAATTCTGAAAAAATTCCTTGAGGGCCTCCTGAAAGAGTAGATGCCCTATAAGCCAATCATTTGATGGGTTTCTCTTTGTAATCCTCCAAATCATGTACTTTGACACTCGATATATATCAATAAAGGCATTGTGTTTCATCATTTGCTGCTTATCTATTTTATTATTGGATGATGAACCCCATAAATTAGGACATTGGTTTTAGGGTTATGATGGGATCATACCAGTGAGACCTAAAATCCTAAAATCCTAATTTAGAATATTCTCAGTCAAATTGGTATATTGAGTCGGGGATCAATATTACCGGAAAGATTAGCACATCTTATGTATGCTCGATGTAGAGGGTGATTGATCTCACAGTCACTTGTGTGAGACACTAATACAAAGATGTGGGTGCTCATTAGAGGAATGAGTTCACTGAAATGACCAACCATGAGAACATCTTATGGATTCTTACTTAATTATCAAAAGATGGTTCTCATAGTAGGAGTTGTGTAAGTGACCCTTGACCTGAGATCACCATGGTACCTTGTGCACTTGAAGCTATGTTTTGGTTTACCCTCATTCACAACATTGTATTGTGTACGGGGTATTCTGGATATGGTGGATTTTGTACGAAGGTTGTGAGTAGGTCAACAAGGAATCAGTCACTTCTAGTAAGAGAAGGTAACATCCTACTTACTCTAATCTTATGATGATTCAAGAAGCCTTTGATCAAAGCAAAATGAATATTAGAAAGAGTTTCTAATATTTCATTATTTGAATTATCATATAAAAGATTGAGAGAGACATGAATAAGTGATTGAGTTTGATATTGATCCATACTCATGCACTTATTCAGGATGAAGTATGACTGAGGGATTGAATTGCACGGTAACTTGCCACTGAAGGGTATGTTTGGATTTGTCCAATACATTTCTCATCTTTCGGATAGACATGATACGTTGCTAGACGTCAATCATGTCTTGTGGGTTGATCGGATCAAAGAGTTTGATTAGATCAAAACATCAGAAAGGTTCTGATTGCTAAGTCAGGTTTAGCACTAAATTGAACCTAAATTGGATTAGAGGTATTCTAATTAGGTTAGGTCAACTTGCACCTGCACCTACTGCTGGCTAAGATAAGGAACCCAATGAGTCACACACAAGAGAATTGATCAAGGGTCTAATTGGATTAAATCATGTTTGCAAGATGAACATGCTAGCACGTGTTGCAAACCCTAGCTCCTAATTCAAATTAAATTCGAATCTGATTCTTAGGTTAGGTTGATCTAATATGATTAGATCATGACCTAATATGGGTTAGCCAAGAGTTGGAACCCATTTGGCTTTAATTAGACCTGATTTGATTAGGTTTAATATTTTCTTTAAGTTGGTTAAATCCAATTAGATTGGGTTTGATAGGGCCTTCACTTCTGGACCATTGGATGGCTTCCTGGATGAAGGATCTGGTCCACTGGTTGGCGCCTTCATCTGGACCATTGGATGGATTCTTGGATGAAGGATGTGGACCATTGGTCAGCGCCTGAATCTGGACCACTGGATGGCTCTCTGGATGAAAGATCTGGACCGTTGCTCAGCAACTGAATCTGGACCATGGGTGATGGCAACTTGCTTCTGGACCATTGGATGGCACCCTGGATGATGATGCCTTGATCTGGACCATTAGATGGCGCCTAGATCTGGACCATTGGCTTTGGTTCACTGCATTTGGGCCCTTGGATCATCAGTATTTAAGAGGGAGATATGAGAAAGAAGTTGATACACCCTTCTCCTTAGCACCCCATCATGATGGGATGCCTCTCTTGGCACATGCCTCATCATGATGAGGAGTGTGGATGGAATGCATCCCTTTATGATGCATCCCTCCATCTCTTATAAATAAGGAGGTGCCTTGGGGTTCTAAAGATCATCAAAGAAAAAGTCTTTCCTTCTCTCTCCCTTATCCCTTCTTTCTTACAAGCCTCTCTATTTTGTCCTAACCCAAGACAAGAGGGACTTCTTTAGGACAAAAAGGCTAGTGAATGTTTTAAGGTAGAAAGGAAGAAGGAAGTAAAGGAAAATCAGCCAATTAAATCCTTTGGAAGGATTGAACAATTAGAATCAAGTTTTGGTGGAGCTAGAGTCTTGAACCCATTCCTGTGTGGATCAACATCGGAGGGTGAACATTTGGGCACCTTAGGACATCTTCAGACATATTGGATATAGCGTGATAGGTATTCTTCTATACCAAGATTATATTTTCTACATTATTTGGTTATACTATTAAGGTGATCTTGGCTTATTAGGGTTTCATATAATGGGTTTTATAAGAAAATTTTATAATCCCGTATCTTTCGCTACGCCCTAGGGCACTGGGAAACCCAACAGTGGTATCAGAGCCACCCTTAATCCTTTTAACCAAATGATAATACATGCTATTATCTTGATGCTATAAGATAGCTAGGTTGTTTGTATGCATGATTAGTTTATGCCATGAGATAGTGTTATATTCATGTTGTAGCACAGTATCATTGCTAGTGCTAAATTATAGAATGTGCAATGAGACCAATATAGTAGTATGAAAACTTTGGGCTGACCCATTCTGGAACAATCGACTCAGTTGGTGTCTAGGAAGGAAGCCACAGGTGGTTACTTAATTAGGACCTCACTCTCTGAGTGAGGGGTGCCTCCCACCTGCTTTTCTGGCCAATTATTTGATTGTCCTTTATGGTTGAGCTTAATGTTAGTAAGATACTACTATTTGAAAGCCTCACTAAATTCATAATTAAGTCGTAGTGTTAATTGCTTTAAGCTGAGCCATTCTGAATCAATTGACTAAGTTGGTGTCTAGGAAAGAGGCTACAGGTGGTTATTTAATTAGGACCTTACTAAGTAAGGAGAGCCTCCCATCTGCTTACCTGGCCAACTATTTGATTGACCTCCATGAAAAAGCTAATTGCTGATATAACACTATAAAGGTCCTTCCTTCATGCTTAGATATTATTATGTCAATATCTACGCTAGCTTATTGTGATTCCCACAAGGTTAGTATTAGGGATTGATATTGTAATATCTTGGTGCATATGATGCATATGGCATATTTTAATAGGTTGCCTCGTTGTGATTCCCACAAGGGCAGCATTATTCAAATATGACTGTATAAAAATGAAGGATTTGACTTAACTAGACACAATAGTTTGTTGTGATTCCCACAAGACTATATGTGTGCTAGAGGATAGAATAAAGTTGGAAATCGCATGGGATGCAATTGGAAAGAGTTTCCTACCTTTGAACTTATAAGGGCTTGTTGTGATTCCCACAAGATCTTTTATAAGGAATTTGGATCTCAACCCCACTAAGAAAATTAGTATTTTCTCGTTCATCATACTTGAGGGTTATGATATTCGATAAAAATAGTGGGAGTAACAATTAGATAAAAGTCCTTGTCTGATTGAATACATGTCATCATGATTGGTCTGCTTATATTAGTGTTCTTTGTAATTATAGATTAATTCTGCAAAAATGGCATCTTCACTCTCACTTAGAGGTATCTTAGATACAAACAAATTGACTGGTCCCAACTATGTGGACTGGTTGAGGAATTTAAAGATTGTTCTCACACAAGAAAAATTTTCCTACATTCTCGAAACCCCTAACCTAGGGTCAGCAGGGGAAGATGCAACTGAGGAGGAATTGGCCACATATCGTATGTAGAAAAATGACAGTTTGACTGTCAAATGTATTATGCTTGCTTCTATGAATAATGAATTGCAGAGGCAGCATGATAGTATGGATACTCACTCCATACTCCTTAACTTGAAGGAGTTATATGGTGAACAGAGCAGAACTGCTAGATATGAGATATCTAAGCAGTTGTTCCATGCTAGAATGATCGAGGGATCGTCTGTGCAAGACCACTGTTTAAAGGTTATAGACTTGATCACTCGATTGAGTCAACTTGGCTTTGCAATGGACAGTGAGCTCAGTCAGGATTTGATCCTGCAATCACTACCCGACTCATTCTCGCAGTTTGTTGTGAATTATCACATGAACAAACTAAATTCCTCCCTGCCTGAGCTTCTAAATATGCTGAAAACAGCAGAGTCTCACATCAAGAAGGACAAGGGTCCGATCCTTCTTGTTGGTGAGAGCTCAAAGAAGAAATCGGGCAACAAGGGTTCAAAGAAAAATTAAACCCTAAGAGTCGCATCAAAAAGAAGAAGGAAAAGAAAATCTCTGGACCCGGTACCTATTTCCACTGCGATAAGACGGGGCATTGGAAAAGGAACTGCAAGAGCTTTCTTGCAAGTGTGAAGCCTGATGCAAGTGTGCATCAAAAGGTATGTTTTTATTACATGCCAATATGACATTAAGTTCTTCTGATTCTAATTCATGGGTATTGGATACCGGTTGTGGTTCTCACATATGCAAATCTTTGCATGGACTGCAGAAAATTAGAAGTCTGAAGAAAGGTGACTTCGAGCTATATGGCGCTGGAGGAGAATCCATCCAGGCTGAAGCTGTTGGCACCTACATACTACAGCTACCCTCCGGGAAATTCTTGAAGCTAGAAGACTGTTATTTTATGCCAAAAATCATTAGAAATGTAATTTCAATTCCTTTGTTGCTTAAGAAAGGATTCGAAATAAATGGAAAGAGCAATGGTTGCTCTATTTCTTTATCTAATGAGTATTATTGTCATGGCACTATGGAAAATGGTCTTTTAGTATTATGTCTTAATAATGTTATGTTTCATATTGGCAAAGATAATAAAAGAAAAAGAGAAAATATTAATAATACCCTCCTCTGGCATTACCGATTAGGTCATATTAGTGAGACAAGGTTACACAAGTTGTATAAAGATAAATTCTTTGACCCTTATGATTTTGAATCATTAGGAACTTGTGAATCTTATCTTATGGGTAAAATGACCAAGTCTCCATTCTCGGGACATGGAGAAAGGGCAAGTGAGTTGTTAGAACTCGTACACACTGATGTGTGCGGTCCTATATCAACTCCAGCTAGAGGTGGATACTCTTACTTCATCACATTTACTGATGACTTATCAAGGTTCGATTTTGTGTATCTAATGAAACATAAATCCGAAGCCTTTGATAACTTTAAAGAGTATCAAAGTATGGTCGAAAAACAAACTGGAAAGTGTATTAAAATCCTTCGATCTGATCGAGGAGGAGAATACCTTTCTAGCAAATTTTTAGATTATCTTAAATTAAAGGATATACTCTCTGAATGGTGTAGTGTGCATCAACCAAAGTCCACACTTGGTTGAATTGCACGGTATCCCTCCATATATACCACAATTAAATGGTGTAGCTGAAAGGCGCAATCGTACCTTATTAGATATGGTACGGTCCATGATGTGCTTCACAAATCTTCCAATTTTCTTCTGGGGACATGCCCTAGAAACTGCTGCATTAGTATTAAATAGAGTACCATCTAAGTCTATATCTAGCACTCCATATGAGATATGAAAAGGAAAGAAACCTAATCTTAAGTATCTTAAGATATGGGGTTGTCATGCTTATGTCAAAAGAAATTTTGGACATAAGCTAAGTGCTAGATCGGACAAGTGTACATTTGTAGGTTATCCTAAAGACAGTTTAGGATATATCTTCTATGATCCTACCGAACAAAAGGTATTTGTTGCTAGGCATGCCACTTTCTTGGAAAAAGAGTTTTTCTTAGAAAAGGGCAAGGATAGAAGAATTGAACTTGATGAAGTTCAAGACCTACAAGGTGAGACACATAATAATCCTCAACCAGATGTACCCATGGAAGAGGTACAGCCACTACACACTACTCCTCTCCGAAGGTCAGAAAGAGTGCGAAATGCACCTGAGAGGTATGGATTTATCATTGAGAATGATGAAGCCCACATCATTGATAACGATGACCCTCTGACCTATTCGGAAGCTGTCAAGAGTAGGGACTCTGACAGATGGCTGGATGCCATGAAATCCGAGATAGATTATATGTATACAAACCAAGTGTGGACTTTGGTTGATGCACCTGAGGGAGTGATTCCAATAGGGTGCAAATGGGTATACAAGAAGAAGATAGGAGCTGATGGCCAAGTAGAAACCTACAAGGCTAGGCTAGTGGCAAAAAGTTTCTGGCAAAAACAAAGTATTGATTATGATGAAACTTTTTCGCCAGTAGCTATGCTCAAATCTATTCGGATTATGCTTGCTATAGCTGCATACTATGATTATGATATCTGGCAGATGGATGTCAAAACCGCCTTTCTTAATGGTCACCTTGAGGAAAAGGTTTATATGACACAGCTAGAGGGATTTGTCTCAAGAGGAAGAGCAAATCAAGTATGTAGGCTTAAGAAATCCATTTATGGATGAAAGCTGGCATCTAGGAGTTGGAACATCCATTTTGACATGATAGTCAAAGAGTTTGGCTTCATTAAAAATATAGATGAACCTTGTGTGTACAAGAAGACTAGTGGGAGTGCTATTGTCTTCTTGATATTATATGTGGACGATATATTGGTCATTGGAAATGATGTTCCAATGATGCAATCGGTCAAGACTTGGTTATCAAAGAAATTTTCTATGAAAGACTTGGGTGAAGCATCCTATATACTTGGTATAAGGATCTATAGAGATAGATCTAAAAGGATGCTAGGTTTGTCCCAGTCTAGGTACATTGATAATGTGCTGAAGAGGTTCAGCATGGATGGAAGTAAGAAAGGTTTCTTACCCATAGGACATGGCATACAACTCTCTAGGCAGATGTCTCCTAAGACATCTGAAGAGAGGAATAGAATGAGTTCTATTCCCTATGCTTCGGCAGTAGGGTCGATCATGTATGCTATGTTATGTACCAGGCCTGATGTAGCTTATGCCTTGGGTATGGTAAGTAGATTTCAGGCAGATCCCGGGGAGGATCATTGGAAAATTGTGAAAAGCATTCTCAAATACTTGAGAAGGACTAGAGATGTTTTTCTGATTTATGGAGGATCAGAATTGAAACTAGAAGGCTATTCAGATTCTAGCTTTCAATCTGATCCAGATGATAGCAAGTCAATCTCTGGATATATCTTCACTTTGAATGGTGGAGCTGTGAGTTGGAAAAGTTCCAAACAGCAAACTGTAGCTGACTCAACTACTGAGGCAGAATACATAGCTGTTAGTGAAGCTGCTAAGGAAGCAGTCTGGATGAAGAAGTTCATCACAGAGCTGGGTGTAGTTCCTGAGATTGCCGGACCAGTCCCAGTTTATTGCGATAACACTGGAGCTGTTGCACAGGCTAAGGAACCAAGGTCTCATCATAGATCCAAGCACATTTTGAGATGCTTCCACCTTGTTTGAGAGATAATCGAAAGACAAGACGGCAAGATTGAACGAGTAGACACAAAGAACAATATAGCAGACCCATTTACTAAAGCTCTACCACAGCAGCAATTCAATCGTCACCTCGATTGTACGGGGTTAAAATATAAGGGCAATTGGCTTTAGTGCAAGTGGGAGATTGAAAGAGTAGATACCCTATAAGCCAATCATTTGATGGGTTTCTCTTTGTAATCCTCCAAATCATGTACTTTGACACTCGATATATATCAATAAAGGCATTGTGTTTCATCATTTGCTGCTTATCTGTTTTATTATTGGATGATGAACCCCATAAATTAGGACATTGGTTTTAGGGTTATGATGAGATCATACCAGTGAGACCTAAAATCCTAAAATCCTAATTTAGAATATTCCCAGTCAAATTGGTATATTGAGTCGGGGATCAATATTACCGGAATGACTGGCACATCTTATGTATGCTCGATGTAGAGGATGATTGATCTCACAATCACTTGTGTGAGACACTAATACAAAGATGTGGGTGCTCATTAGAGGAATGAGTTTACTGAAATGACCAGCCATGAGAACATCTTATGGATTCTTATTTAATTATCAAAAGATGGTTCTCATAGTGGGAGTTGTGCAAGTGATCCTTAGACCTGAGATCACCATGGTACCTTGTGCACTTGAAGCTATGTTTTGGTTTACCCTCATTCACGACATTGCGTTGTGTACGGGGTATTCTGGATATGGTGGATTTTGTACGAAGGTTGTGAGTAGGTCAACAAGGAATCAGTCACTTCTAGTAAGAGAAGGTAACATCCTACTTACTCTAATCTTATGATGATTCAAGAAGCCTTTGATCAAAGCAAAATGAATATTAGAAAGAGTTTCTAATGTTTCATTGTTTGAATTATCATATAAAAGATTGAGAGAGACATGAATAAGTGATTGAGTTTGATATTAATCCATACTCATGCACTTATTCAGGATGTAGTATGACTGAGGGATTGAATTGCACGGTAACTTGCCACTGAAGGGTATGTTTGGATTTGTCCAATACATTCCTCATCTTCCGGGTAGACATGATACGTTGCTAGACGTCAATCATGTCTTGTGGGTTGATCGGATCAAAGAGTTTGATTAGATCAAAGCATCAGAAAGGTTCTGATTGCTAAGTCAGGTTTAGCACTAAATGTCGGGAACCCGCCCATGCCGCTGATATTTCAAAAATTTTCAGATGGCAGCGGAATCGGCATGCACGGGTTCGACGTTCATCGCATGAACGTTGTTTCGAGACCTTTCGCAATTAGGTAAGAATTAAAACTTTTAAAACTAATAGGAAGATCAAATCTTCACCTTGCGCGGGTAGATGATCACCGCAAATCTGAATTCGTGGTTTTGGAAGAGGGTTCGCTTGAAGCCGTTCAAACGTCCGGCCTCTACGGGTATCCACACGAAGCAGGATCCGATCCAAGCTCTCTATCTCACCGGGGTGCTAGCTCCCTTGCAGAGATAGCTTTTGATGGCTGATCTCCTCTCTTTCAATCAACCCTTGATTGCACTTGAGAGGAGGAAGAAGAAGGATGAAGAAGAGGAAGAAGATCACAGCCCTTCGCAGCCTTCTTCTTTTCTTACGCGTTGAAGCCAAGAGGAAGGAGAAGGGATGCCGCCAAGCTTCAACTTGCTTGCACCTTGCTTGCGGCCTAACCAAGGGAGGAGAGGGGAGGGTGGCGGCAGCAAGAGGAGGATTCTTCAATGCCTTAGGGCGCCGGCCCCTAGTCCTCCTTTTATAAGGATTGGAGCTCCTAACAATTAGGAGTTCCATGATAACTTACCAAAGGAAGGGGGCGCCGGCCCTAGCTCTTCATGTCGCCCTAGCCAAGTGAAGAGGGGCTGATGTCCTTCTTACTTGGTTAACCTAATCCTCTTCCAAAGAGGATTAGGTGCCTCTCTCATGGTTTCATCCCAATCCAATTAGGATTAGCCAAATTGGGTTCAATCTATGCTAGTCCTAATCCAATTAGGACTTGAATGAACCATGACTCATTTGAACTCTTCAATCCTAATCCAATTAGGAGTCATGTTGATTCATTAGATTAATAATTAATTAGGACTTAAGGAATCCTAATCCAATTAGGATTTGTTTAATTCTAGTCCTAATCCAATTAGGACTCTAATTTGAATCCAAAGTCCTAATCCGATTAGGACTCTAGGAATCCTACTCCAAGTAGGAATCCAATTTTGATTCAAAACTCCTAATCTCATTAGGATTGAGGAATCCTATTCCAAGTAGGAATCCCAGTCCTACTCCAACTAGGATTCCCAGTCCTAATCCAATTAGAACTCTAGGTATCCTACCCGAAGTAGGATTTCTTGTTTCAAGTCCAATTAATTAATTCCCTTTCCTTCTTCAACTTCTTATCAATCAAATTGATTTCTTGTGATTCCTAATCACGATTTCAACCATCGGATCGGTCAATACTTCTAGTGTGTGTGACCCCATAGGTTCTATTCTGACTGGTAGTGAGATATATTGTGATCTCTATCTCAATATCATTGAAAACTCCTTTCAATGGGTTGGAACGATTCCAACTCAACTCATTAGGGTTTATCGATCATCAAGATAATCCCTATGAGTCCCACCATCCACCAGTGACACCTAGCAGCATGTAGTGGCTACCCAGCAGAATGGAATGATGAACCTCTAGGTGCAGTTAACGTGTGATACAGTCCTACTATCGTGGATCCCTACAGGACGGAGGTCATGGATAACTCGTCAAACCCCATCGTCTGTCATATGTCAAGATTTATTCGACTTGAGTTCGATAGTGAAAAACTCCTTTTCCACTTCATATTTCTGCCCTGGCCAAGGTCTTAGAACTCAGTCTAACAAATCACATAGGATCACTCCTCTTCTATCAAGGTCGATAGATTCCTTATAGGTGCATACCCTACTCCTACAGTGAACCTACTGCAGCCAATCTACACTGCATGGACCCATATGGCTAGAGACCATGTATGTGTGCAGTCAAACTACAATAACCTCACTGTGAGTAGCCGAAGCACCGTAGGTCAAAGGACCAGTCACACTACTGCAACATCAAGCAAGTCACCGACGAGTGGATAGACATCCAAGTGACTTCTTGTCTTGGTCACGCTCAGTACCCTTGTTCTCTAACAAGCACCTGCACTATCACTTCAGTGTCCCTACACTGTGGACTCAAGTCTCGTCCATCCAGAAGGAAAGTGATCTGTGTACTGATCGGATCGATCACCGTCCTCGTGATGATCCATTGATCAGGAGTATTTAGAAATTAATCACCAATGATACATGGCTCAAATTCTCAACTCTTGAGAATATGTATCATCATCTTATTAATTCCTTGGACGATTCATAGACACATAAATAATATGAATAAAAAGATGCCTTTTATTTATTCAATAATAAACAGTCAAGTACAAAATTATGTCCCTAGAATCAACAATGTGTCAGCCAAATTGGCTTCTAGAGCATACATCTAACACTAAATTGAACCTAAATTGGATTAGAGGTATTCTAATCAGGTTAGGTCAACTTGCAACTGCACCTACTGCTGGCTAAGATAAGGAACCCAATGGGTCACACACAAGGGAATTGATCAAGGGTCTAATTGGATTAGATCATGTTTGCAAGATGAACATGCTAGCACGTGTTGCAAACCCTAGCTCCTGATTCAAATTAAATTCGAATCTGATTCTTAGGTTAGGTTGATCTAATATGATTAGATCATGACCTAATATGGGTTAGCCAAGAGTTGGAACCCATTTGGCTTTAATTAGACCTGATTTGATTAGGTTTAATGTTTTTCTTAAGTTGGTTAAACCCAATTGGATTGGGTTTGATAGGGCCTTCACTTCTGGACCATTGGATGGCTTCCTGGATGAAGGATCTGGTCCACTGGTTGGTGCCTTCATCTGGACCATTGGATGGATTTCTGGATGAAGGATCTGGACCATTGGTCAGCGCCTAAATCTGGACCACTGGATGGCTTTCTGGATGAAAGATCTGGACCGTTGCTCAGCGCCTGAATCTGGACCATCGGTGATGGCATCTTGCTTCTGGACCATTGGATGGCACCCTGGATAATCCCGTATCTTCCGCTGTGCCCTAGGGCACTGGGAAACCCAACACCTCCATCCCTTCTTCTCCTTCTTCCTCATGTCCATCCTCCATATTCTTCAAGAACAATCAAAGGTTGAGTATTTAGAAGGAGAAAGCTTCAGCTATTGCAACGTTCCTGCGCGAGCTAGCACTCCCACGGAAGATGATCTACCTAGGACTTCGTGTGTACTTCTCATAGAGGCCATTCGTATGCGTGGCTGCGAAGTCAAGGATCAGATTCATAAGTTTCTTCCATCATAAAAGGTATTAATCCTACATCAATATTTTATTTTGGAGTCAGGGTCTAGGTCCGATTCTCTGAGGTTTTACCCTCTTTTGGAGCTCCTCATGGAGTTATCTCCAGAATCCATTCAATGGATATTCGGAGATTAATCGGAATAGAGTGTTTACCTTTTAGATCTGATAGTTAATCATGCATGAAAGTTTTAGCATAATTGTTTAAACGATTCCGGCATAATCCTATGTGTTCTTAAGGTGCTAATTTCTAGATTTGATCTTGTAAGCATGCATGAATTAAATCTTTTGATTTCATTTTTCACTACATTTTTGAAACTTAAAAAGAACTATGTATGGCTTGATCCCCCTTACGAAGGGGTACGTAGGCAACCCGATCAGGTTCAGCCATAATTTTCAAAAAAAAAAAAATCAGCTTGCTTAACACCGAAGAACCTAGGATTCACTTTCAAACCATTCCTCCATGTTCTTACAAGAAGGCAAATCAAAAGTTGATATCGTCAGGAAGATCAAAATTCAGCAAAGGAAAATTCTGCACAAGCTAGCACTTCCACGGGATTGGATCACTCTAGGAGCTTCGCATGGATTACTCGTAGAGGCCAGACGAGTGTGTGGCTACGAAGCTCGAGCATCGGATCCATTACTTTTAGATTTCATAAAGGTATGAATCTAGATCCAAAGTTGTATCTCTTATAGGTTCCAATCTCCGAGGGTTAAACCTCTTTTGGGGCTCTTCACAGAGTAATCTTCAGAGCCTATTCAATAGGCATTCGAAGATTAGTTGGGTGTTAGATTAATTGAGTTTAGAACTTAATTAATAATCTCATTTCAGATCTGAAATTGTTACGGGGGAACTTAGCCACCATGCCCCACGTGACCGGCACGCGCGCCCAGGAAGACTACGGCTGCCCCTTGATCCAGCAATCCGACTTCGGGTCGGATATCTTCGGCTCCGCAGCCCGACCCCGAGTCGGCTGCCCCTTGATCCAGCAATCCGACCTCGGGTCGGATATCTTCGGCTCCGCAGCCCGACCCCGAGTCGGCTGCCCCTTGATCCAGCAGTCCGACCCCGAGTCGGTTGCCCCTTGATCCAGCAATCCGACCTCGGGTCGGCAATCTCTTGACAACAACAGACTGTTCTCCTGAGGCACGCCGCGGCCCCCTGCTCCACTACTCCCTGCAACGGCCGAATCCGGCGCTGCCCCAAGATCCCCTGTAACAACCGTACAAAGCGGAGCTCCACTACGCCCTGCCATGGCCGTACCCGGCGCTGCCCCACGACGCCCTGTAACGGCCACGTCAGTGGCAACCCCATCGTGCCACACGATGACCAATCCCCAGAAAAACCCCCCAGCCTGATATATATGGGGCTGGGGGGGAAGGAGGAGGGTAAGCAAGATTCTCCATAGCATCATCTTACCTGCTACCTCTCCTTCTCCTTCGATTCCCTCTAACTTGATCGTCGGAGGGCCCCCACTACCCCAGTGGTGGTGCGAGGCTTGCTTGCAGGTTTTCCGGCGGAAGGTGGAGCGCAACCAAAGCAATTCAAAGGGAACCCCGTTCACACCGCTGTGCCAATCGTTCTCGATTTGGACCCCCAGCAACAGTTGGCGCTAGAAGGAGGGCCCGGATCTCAGAGCGATCGTAATGGCACGGCGAGGTGGTCGTGGAGCTTCCAATGCTTCCGGTCGCGGGGCCTCTCGCGCCACTGGCCGGGAGGCCGCTGCATCTCCAACACGCTCTCAGCAACACTCCACCGCCCCACCGCCCATTCAGATGGTCGAAGCCGCCCAGTTCGACCAGCTAACCCAGCAGGTTCGCACCCTCACGGAGGCGGTGCAGAATCTGCAGGGTGCGATGTCCCGAGCGCCGCAGCGGGCTCAGGAGCCGCCGCTGCCTGAGCGTTCGCCTGTCCTCCTCAACCCGCGTTCCTTCCTCTCCCATGGGGAGGAGCGCCGGCGCGAGGAGGATTCTCGAGCAGGCTCCATTCTGCCGGGACCTTCCCACCGGAGCTGCGCGGGGTACGAGAGGCGGGCCCGGGCGCGTTCCTAGACCCCCCAGTCCTCGAGGAACCCGCGCTCCAGTCGGTCCCCCTCTCGCCGCTCCTTGTCTCCCACCCACCGGTCGCGCTCCCTGGACCGGCGGGTGGACGATCTCCACCGACAACTCCAGGTCCTGAAGGGCCATTCCAAAGATCCCTTCGCCGACTTAGAGATCTCCTCCCAGCCGGCGCTCGCCTCGAGGATCCTGCGGACCCCGAATCCTCCGGGGTTCAAAATGCCGGTGATCGAGCCCTATGACGGGGCAGCGGATCCGCGGGATCACATCGAGAGTTTCAGGACCCTTATGCTCCTCCACGGAGCATCAGATCCCCTTCTCTGCAAGGTTTTCCCGGCAACCCTCCGCGGCCCGGCGAGGGCATGGTTCGCCGGGCTGGAGGCTGACTCAATCCGGTCCTTCGACCAGTTCACTCGCCTCTTCATCACTCATTTCGCCGTCAGTAGCCGGCGGCGACTGGTCTCCGACTCCCTCTTTGATGTCCGGCAAAACGAGGGAGAAAGCCTGCAGGATTATCTTACCCGCTTCAACAGGGCTACGCTGGAGGTCCGGAACCTGAGTCAGGAGGTAGCTCTTTCAGCCCTGAAGCGTGGCTTCCGAAAGGGCAGACTCACCTTCTCCCTAGACAAACGCCTGCCGCGGAGCTTCCCAGAGCTGTTGTCCCGGGCGAACCAGTATGCGGACGCCGAGGAGGCGGCCGCCCACCGGAGCAAGGAGGCCGCCGAGATCCCTCAAAAGCTTGGGAAGAAAAGGCGGAAAGAGGCACGCCAGAGGAGGAGCCCGACGCCTCAGCGTCGGCGCAGAAGCCCGTCGCCGGCGAAGAACCACGGCGCCCCACGCCCTCGTTCTCCGCCCCGACGTTTTCACCGGTACACCCCTCTCCTGACTTCCCGGGCCCAGATCCTTATGGAGATCAAGGGGCGGGAGGACCTCCCGGCCCCGAGACAGATGCGGAGGATCCCTGGGAAGAGGCCCTCCCGGGCGTACTGTGAGTACCACCGAGACCACGGCCACGACACGGAGGACTGCTTCCAGCTTCGGGACGAGATCGAGGCTCTCATCCGCCGGGGGCGTCTCGGTCGATATGTGAGCGACCGACATCCCCCCGCAGACCCGCGTCCGGCCGACCCGGCCCCTCCGGAGCCTCGGGAGCAGAATCGACCCGTTGCGGGCGTAATCCACACTATCACTGGGGGCTGCCCCCGGCCCGTGAGGAAAGCAGGGGGCTCGACGGAAGCGTTAGGGGCGGCCGTCGCAAAGAGGCAGAGGGTCGGCAATGTAATCACCTTTTGTGATGAGGATGTAAAGGGGGTTCAGACCCCCCACGATGACGCCATGGTGATCTCCCTCACTATGGCAAACTATGATGTAAGGCGTGTTCTTGTGGATAGTGGAAGCTCAGCTGATATCTTGTTTTACGAGGCCTTCCAAAAGATGGGCTTGTCCAGACAATTGTTGCACAAAATATCCACCCCCCTCATAGGATTCACCGGTGACGCTATCCCGGCGGAAGGTGTCGTTGAGCTGCCTGTGACTGCGGGCGTCGCACCCGCAGAAGCCACGGTGCGACTCGGGTTCTTGGTCGTCCGTGTTCCCTCGGCCTACAACGCTATCCTCGGACGACCCGGACTGAACGCCCTTCGCGCGGTGGTCTCTACGTACCACTTGCTCATGCGGTTCCCCACGGCGGTCGGGATCGGGGAGGTCCGAGGCGACCAACCGACCGCACGGCAATGTTTCCTAGCGACCCTCAAAGGGAAGAAGCCCGCAGAAGCCCTAAGCGTCGAGTCCCTTGATGCCAGAGACGAGGTGGCCTTGCGGCAGGGAGAGCCGGCCGAGGGTGTGGTCGAAGTTCCCCTCGAGGAAGGCCGCCGGGACCGGGTGGTCCGGGTCGGCGCCAATCTCGACCCGGGAGCTCGGGCCCGGTTGGTGGAATTCCTCCGAGCCAATGCCGATGTATTTGCCTGGTCGGCGGCCGATGTACCTGGGATCGACCCGGAGGTCATTTCTCACGCCCTCAACGTCGACCCGACCCACCGGCCAGTGAAGCAGAAGAAGAGACACTGTGCCCCGGATCGGATCTGGGTGGTCGACCAGGAGGTAGACAAACTCTTGGAGGCAGGATTCATAAGGGAGGTGAGTTACCCCGAGTGGCTGGCAAATGTTGTACTTGTCCGGAAGGCGAGCGGGAAGTGGAGGATGTGCGTCGACTATACCGACCTGAACAAGGCGTGCCCTAAGGATAGCTTCCCGCTTCCGCGGATAGACCAACTGGTCGACGCGACTTCCGGATATCAGCTGCTGTCTTTCATGGACGCCTTCTCCGGTTACAACCAGATAATGATGGCCCCACAGGACGAGGAGAAAACTGCCTTTATAACGGACCGGGGGCTGTACTGCTACAAGGTAATGCCCTTCGGTCTGAAGAACGCTGGCGCCACTTACCAGCGCCTCGTCAACAAAATCTTCAAAGAGCAAATCGGCCGGAACATGGAGGTGTACGTGGACGATATGCTGGTGAAGAGCCGCCAGGCAGACCAGCACATCGTGGATCTGGAGGAGACTTTCACCACCTTACGGAAGTTTCGCATGAAGCTGAACCCAGCGAAGTGCGCCTTTGGCGCTTCGGCCGGGAGGTTCCTTGGTTTTATTGTCAACCAGCGGGGTATCGAAGCCAACCCGGACAAAATCAAGGCCATCCAAGGTATGTCCCCTCCGACCAAAGTAAAGGAAGTTCAGGAGCTCGCTGGAAGGGTCGCCGCGCTCGGACGATTTGTGGCAAAATCGGCCGAACGCTGCCAACCATTCTTCAAGGTGTTAAAACGCCCAAAAGACTTCCTCTGGACTGCCGAATGTCAAGCAGCATTCGACCAGCTCAAGGAATACCTGGCGTCTCCTCCCCTACTGTCCAAGCCGCAAGAAGGGGAGATGCTCTACCTCTATCTGGCGGTCTCCCCAACCGCGGTCAGTGCGGTGCTGGTTCGGAAAGAGGCAAAGCTCCAGAAGCCTGTGTACTACATCAGCCGGGTCCTACGGGACGCCGAGACGCGGTATACGAAGGCTGAAAAGATCGCCTTCGCGCTGCTGACCGCGACCAGGAGGCTCCGCCCCTATTTCCAGGCCCATTCTGTCACCCTCTTAACTGATCAACCGTTACGACAGATTCTCAGCAACCCCGAGAATGCGGAACGGCTGGTGAAGTGGGCAGTAGAACTCGGAGAATTCGACATCCGCTACCAGCCTCGACCCGCCATCAAGGCCCAAGTGCTCGCGGACTTCCTCGCTGAGTGCACGGTGCAGGAGGCGGAACCTAGACCGCCGGAAACGCCCAGCCTCAACCTCCCGACCTGGACGCTTCACATCGATGGGTCGTCGAACCCCGAGGGTGGAGGGGCCGGGCTGGTCCTTACCAGTCCTGATGGAGTGATAGCCGAGTATGCCTTGAGGTTTGGATTTCCAGTTACCAACAACGAGGCGGAATACGAGGCCCTAGTCGCAGGACTCAAACTCACTGGGGAGCTCGGCATCCGGCGTTTGAAGGTCTTCACCGACTCCCAGCTGGTGGTCGGGCAGGTCCGTGGGGAGTTCGAGGCCCGGAGCCCGACCATGCAGAACTACGTCCGGAAGGTGCAAGCACTCATTCCCGACCTCGGCAGTGTCGACATCCAGCAGGTCCTCAGAAGCGAAAATGCCAGGGCCGACAGGTTGTCCCGCTTGGTGGGCGCAGAGGCGCACAACTTGTCGAGGGCAATCTACCTGGAGACCCTGGATGCCCCGAGCATCGGCGAGGCTGGAGCGGTGATGGCGATTGATCCGGAGCCATCTTGGATGGACCCGCTCGTCGCCTACCTCACCGAAGGGATCCTCCCTGAAGACGAAGATCAAGCTCGGCGACTTGTCAGGAAGTCCGCCCACTACGTACTCTATAAAGGGAGGCTGTATCGGACCTCGTTTACTGCCCCCCTCTTAAGGTGCCTCCGCCCCTCGGAGGCGGCCTACGTCCTCGGCGAAGTCCATGAGGGCGTCTGCGGATCGCACTCGGGGGCTAGGTCCTTGGCGCACAAGATCATGAGGCAAGGCTATTATTGGCCTACCTTGTTGGAGGACTCAAAGGATCACGTACGGAAATGCAACGCCTGCCAGCGCCACGCCAACGTCCAGAGAGCCCCTTCTGTCCCCTTGGCACCAATCACCGCACCCTGGCCCTTCGCACAGTGGGGAATGGATATCCTCGGACCATTCCCCGTCGCTTCCGCCCAGCGGAAATTCTTGATTGTTGCAATTGACTACTTCACCAAGTGGGTGGAGGCAGAGCCGCTGGCCACTATCACGGAGGCGCAAGTCCGGAAGTTCGTGAAGAAAAACATCATTGTCCGATTTGGGGTACCCCGGGTCCTCATCTCGGATAATGGTCGACAGTTCGACAACAAGCATTTCCGTGACTTCTGCGAGGAATTCGGGATCGAGCATCGGTTCACATCTGTGTCGCATCCCCAAACCAACGGTGAGGCCGAGGTGACAAACCGGACAATCCTCCAAGGAATTAAGGCGCGAATCGGTCGGACGGGGCAAGCTTGGGTCGAAGAACTCGAGAACGTCCTTTGGGCGTATCGGACCACGCATCGGACCCCTACCGGGGAGACGCCTTTCAGCCTAACCTATGGCACGGAAGCGATTGTCTCCGTGGAGCTCGGACTCCCCTCGCCCCGGGTGGCTACGCACCGACCCGAGGCCAATTCGGAGCAACTCCGAGGAAACTTGGACCTCTTGGAAGAAGCGAGGGAAATGGCGCAGGTTCGGATGGCGATGTATCAGCGGAGGGTGGCCCGATATTATAACTCCAAGGTCCGACCAAAACTTTTCAGAATCGGAGATCTGGTGCTAAGGCGAGCCAAAGCATCCCAACCCGTGGAAGGTGGGAAGCTGGCGCCAAATTGGGAAGGCCCGTATAGGGTTCGCTGGGTAAACCGACCTGGCTCCTACCAGTTGGAGGCCCTAGATGGTCGAGAAATTCCAAGGAGCTGGAATTCCGCTAACCTACGGGTGTATTACCAGTAGAAAGACAAAGCCAGAAAGACAGTTCAAAAATTGTATAGTCCTTTTCATTTCAATAATTCCTGGTCACAATGGCGTGTTCGTGTGATTACAAAGAATTCCCAGAGGGGGATTGGGGAGTAAAGAAAGTAAGGAAGAGGTGGGGACTCCGTAGAGTTGAAGATCCGGGATCCCGAACCCTCCACCCGAAGCAACTGCAATCCCACCGGGCGTGGGTGCTTCTCCCCGGAGGCGCCATCGACGCCTCACGCAAAAGACGAAGAGCCGGCGCGGACGAAGAAGAAGTGGACGAAGAAGGAGTTCACACTGCTCCTAGAGGAACGCCACCTCCAAAGGATATTCCGGCCCTCCCCAAGAGAAGGGGAGGGAAGGAATACAAGGGAGAAGAGCGCGAGGAGGCGCGATCCCGGATGAAGCGTCTGGCGCAGAGCTCAATCGGAAGGTGGGACGGAAAAGAGGGGGATGTGATCCCGGATGAAACGCCTAGAGCGGAGTTCCACCGGGGAGAATCTCCCCGTTGATCCCAGATGAAACGGCTAGTTGGCGGAAGTCGCGAGGGGCGCACCTCCCGTTCTTCCGGCAGGGGCTTCCCAGCCACGCACCGGAGAGGAGGTCCACGATCCATGGCAACCTGAACAGCTCCGGCTTGGCAGGCTCCACCGCACCTGCACTTATATTTATAGCCAAACTGTGGCCCCCCGGTCGTTCCGATGCGGGTGGCTCCAATAAATGCGGGCGCATCGAATCCGGAGCCGTTCCGGCTCTCGAGGCGTATCCTCCCACGACCTCCTAAGCGTCGTTTTCCTTAATTGCATTCTTCATGCAGGACACTCCGGGCGGCGTGTATCCCACGGCACACGTATCTCCGCACGCGCCCAGGCCGCATCCGCCTCGAAGAACGCGCGTATCGCGGCCGCTTAACTGGCACTCCTCGCAAGCAGCAACTGGCCGATCCGATTTCTCAGGTAACGCCTCAATTAGCATTTAATAGCCTTCTAGTGTTCCCCAGGCGACGCGTCGAGAGGAGGAGAAATACGATCGCAGCTGGCCACGGAGAAACCCCGTCGAGCGGCAAGTGATAGGCGCGCGACCAACGAGCGGATTCCCCGAAGCTCGGCCTTTGGATGCCAGGCTAACCCGATGATCATCCCGGGAGCAGACTAGCCTGAAGCCCCGACCGGTCGCCTCGGCTTGCGCCAGCCTTGGCCGACCAACGAGCGGAATTCCCCGAGGCTCGGCCCTCGGATGCCAGGCTAACCCGATGATCATCCCGGGAGCAGACTAGCCTGAAGCCCCGACCGGTCGCCTCGGCTTGCGCCAGCCTTGGCCGACCAATGAGCGGAATTCCCCGAGGCTCGGCCCTCGGATGCCAGGCTAACCCGATGATCATCCCGGGAGCAGACTAGCCTGAAGCCCCGACCGGTCGCCTCGGCTTGCGCCAGCCTTGGCCGACCAACGAGCGGAATTCCCCGAGGCTCGGCCCTCGGATGCCAGGCTAACCCGATGATCATCCCGGGAGCAGACTAGCCTGAAGCCCCGACCGGTCGCCTCGGCTTGCGCCAGCCTTGGCCGACCAACGAGCGGAATTCCCCGAGGCTCGGCCTTCGGATGCCAGGCTAACCCGATGATCATCCCGGGAGCAGACTAGCCTGAAGCCCCGACCGGTCGCCTCGGCTTGCGCCAGCCTTGGCCGACCAACGAGCAGAATTCTCCGAAGCTCAGTCCTCGGATGCCAGGCTAACCCGATGATCATCCCGGGAGCAGACTAGCCTGAAGCCCCGACCGGTCGCCTCGGCTTGCGCCAGCCTTGGCCGACCAACGAGCGGAATTCCCCGAGGCTCGGCCCTCGAATGCCTGGCCTAGCCCCGGAAGAATTTCCTGAGGCCTAACCCTCGGATGCCTGGCCTAGCGCCGGAAGAATTTCCTGAGGCCTAACCCTCGGATGCCTGGCCTAGCGCCGGAAGAATTTCCTGAGGCCTAACCCTCGGATGCCTGGCCTAGCGCCGGAAGAATTTCCTGAGGCCTAACCCTCGGATGCCTGGCCTAGTGCCGGAAGAATTTCCTGAGGCCTAACCCTCGGATGCCTGGCCTAGCGCCGGAAGAATTTCCTGAGGCCTAACCCTCGGATGCCTGGCCTAGCGCCGGAAGAATTTCCTGAGGCCTAACCCTCGGATGCCTGGCCTAGCGCCGGAGGAATTTCCTGAGGCCTAACCCTCGGATGCCTGGCCTAGCGCCGGAGGAATTTCCTGAGGCCTAACCCTCGGATGCCTGGCCTAGCGCCGGAGGAATTTCCTGAGGCCTAACCCTCGGATGCCTGGCCTAGCGCCGGAAGAATTTCCTGAGGCCTAACCCTCGGATGCCTGGCCTAGCGCCGGAAGGATTTCCTGAGTCAGGAGTCGGCGAGACGCTATCAAGAGTTAAAAAGAGGAAGGACGAAAGTGAAATGAGGAAACACTTTGTTTGCATTAACTTTCGTTGCATCAGGGCCGAGACCCATACAACATGGCAAAACGCCAACATACAAAGAAAAGAACAAAGAAAAAGTACAGAGGGTCAGCTTGGAGGAACCCCTGGATCGGGAACAGCGAGCACGTCCGCGAAGGGTAGGGAGACGGTTGGAGAACCGGCAGGCAATGGCATCGGAGGGGAGTCGAGGAGGGAGACCCCACTCAGGTCAATTCCGGGGTATTTAGTGGACACCCTTGCCAGGCCTTCATCGAAGCCTAAGGCAAAGGAGTCGGACCCCGCATCCGACATGTCACGGATGAACTCGGCGGACTGACGATAGGCCTGTACCGCCTGACGCCCGATTTCTGCGCTCTTCTCGGCCAGCGCCGCCTCCGCTCGCTCCGTAATCTGAGCTTTCGCTTCCATGACCTTCGCCACAATCCGCTCGTCCGCCTCGGAGGAGACCCTCAGCAGATCGGCCCGAGCCTCCATGTGCTTCGCCTCGGCAGCGACGCGAGCAGCCTCAGCCTCCTCCAGGCGCGAATGAAGCTCCTGGTTGCTCGCACGAGTCCCCTCCAAGGCCGACTCCAATTCGGCCATCTTGGCTTCAAGAGATCGGGTTCGGTTGCGGGCGTTGTCGGCCGACTGCTGGGCCTTCTCCCACCTCTCCCGGAAGTCGGCAGCCTTTCGGGACTGCTTTTCGGCTCGCTCCTCCGCCTTCCTGATCTCGCTTTCAAGACCCGAGGCAACCTTGAGTTGCTCCTGAGCCTCCAACAGTTGCCTCTTGAGGGCGGCGAAGCCGAGTGCCCGCTCTTCGGCCACCTGGAGCCTCGTCTCGAGGTCCCTGGTCGTTCTCCCCGCCGCAGCCTGGCCTCCCTTCTCTACAGCTTTCAGTCGGCTCTCGGCCTTCGCCAGGAGCCTCGCCTGTTCCTCGTGGCTCTCCTCCAGACGGATCATGTACTGGGCGAGCTAAGAGACAGAAAAAATGAGAGCGTCAGACGGGGATCAATAGAGCCTATAAATGACGAAAGCGACCAAAAGAACACTCACCGACATGAGGCAGACGCAGCTGGCAGCTCCGACTTCAGGGATCCTCATCTGCCGGACCTGCCTACGGTCACCCTCCAGCAGCACCGTCTCGATGAGGTTTCGGGCGCCGGCGAAAGTGAAGGCCGACCCCGACTTCGCCTCGGAGCCGGACGGTGGTTCTGTGGCCTTACCCTTACCCATTGCTTGAGGGAGAGTCATGCCGACCGTGCTCGGGGCGGGGGCCGCGCCAGAAATCGACAGGGTCCCGCTCGGCCGAGGCCTCGGCGCGCCCCCCTCGTATCATCCGAGGCCGACCGAGTTGAAGGCCGGGCTGGGGACCGACCGCGTCCGACCCGGCCGTCTCGGGCGCGCCCGGATGACACCTCCGGAAAAGCGGTAGTCTCATCACCGGAGGGCTGATACGGCGTCAACTGTCGGTCCGAGCCCGCGGCGTCCCCCTGATCGGTGGGCCCGGACCCATCTTCGGCGTCGGAGTCGCCTGCTGGCGGGGCTTCTTCGCCGGTGGGACCCCGCTCGGAGGAGTCCGTTTCTTCCTCCGGACCGCTTCCAGTAGGGACGCCCTACTAACAGCCATTGCCCTGTCCGACTGCATGACGTCGTCGATTTCTGCAAAAAGAACGAGATGGTTAGAAACTGAGAAGCTGATGGAAAGAAGAAACGAAAGAGGAGAAAAGAGCTAAAAAAGAAGAAGTGATGGCGGGCTCAC
The DNA here is from genome assembly GCF_051530095.1 of Phoenix dactylifera. Classification (NCBI taxonomy): domain Eukaryota; kingdom Viridiplantae; phylum Streptophyta; class Magnoliopsida; order Arecales; family Arecaceae; genus Phoenix; species Phoenix dactylifera. Next base: position 28,871,947 of record NC_143193.1, on the reverse strand, counting down.
GGTCGGCGGGGACCGAGCTCAGACCGACGTTCACCAAGGCATCCTCGGAAATAAGGCGAGCCACCGGGGGGAGCCGGCCCTCGGCAACCAACCCCCTCAAAACGGCGACGCCATCGGACTCCTCCCTTGACAACCTCGATAGGCCGATCGGGGACTTCATCGGCGTCTCCCAGGTTGTCCCGATTCCCCAAGAGGGATCTACGTCGATGAAAAAGAAACGCTCCTTCCAGCCATGAATGGAGGAAGGAGCCTCCTTGACGAGGCCGCACCCTCGCCGCGCGCAAAGCACCACCACCCTCTGTCCCGGGGGTGGCCGTTCAGGCCGTAGCATTCCCAAAAGACATTCAGGGTGGCGGGAACCTCGTGCATGCGGCAGAGAACCTGGAAGGCCGTCAGGGTACGCCATGAGTTCGGCACCAGTTGCGTCGGCGCCACTCTTAAACCTCGAAGCACCTGCACGACTAAGTCCGAGGGGGGAAAGCGGAACCCAGCCCGAAGGATGTCCTCATTAATGGCGACCTTCCCTGGAGGAGGATGGGACATCCTCTCCTCAGGCCCCGGGAGCGTAACGTTGCAGGCTTCGGGAAGGTGGTACCGGGCCACGAACCTATCTAGGTCTTTGGGGACCAGCTCCGACTAAATGCGGTCCGCTCTTACTTCGTCCATCCCTAACGGCCAGAGAATCTACGGTCAGGACGGGGTCAAGAGGGGAGAAGGGACCGGAACGACTGGGGTACACTAATACGAAAGGAGAAAGTACGGAGAGCCCTAAATTGAAGAGTGGGGCAACTCACCGGAAGGGAAGGAAGAACGGCTCCGAGAGCGTCAAAGGAGGAGCGAACGAACAGTCCGACGGCAACGGCAACAGCACAAGGGAGAAACTCGAGGATGCCTGTGAAGAGAAAGGCGGACGGGGGAGGGCCCCCGGTTAAATAGGCAGAAAGGCGGGTGACGCCTCGGTGACGCCAGAGGATGCCTGGCTACCGAAGGATCGTTCTCGCCCCAAAGGCGAATCGACGCTATTAAGGAAGGATGTCCGCCGAAATCCGCAGACCGCCAGATCAGCGACAACCGCCATACGCCATAAAAAAAGAGCGGGGAGCTCGGAGCGCGCGCGCCTTTCCGAGGGATGGCGGCAATCTCGAAGCATCACTCCCTTCACCCGTTCCCCTCCTGGTTCCAGGCTCGGAAGTGGGGGGCTACTGTTACGGGGGAACTTAGCCACCATGCCCCACGTGACCGGCACGCGCGCCCAGGAAGACTACGGCTGCCCCTTGATCCAGCAATCCGACCTCGGGTCGGATATCTTCGGCTCCGCAGCCCGACCCCGAGTCGGCTGCCCCTTGATCCAGCAATCCGACCTCGGGTCGGATATCTTCGGCTCCGCAGCCCGACCCCGAGTCGGCTGCCCCTTGATCCAGCAGTCCGACCCCGAGTCGGTTGCCCCTTGATCCAGCAATCCGACCTCGGGTCGGCAATCTCTTGACAACAACAGACTGTTCTCCTGAGGCACGCCGCGGCCCCTTGCTCACTACTCCCTGCAACGGCCGAATCCGGCGCTGCCCCACGATCCCCTGTAACAACCGTACAAAGCGGAGCTCCACTACGCCCTGCCATGGCCGTACCCGGCGCTGCCCCACGACGCCCTGTAACGGCCACGTCAGTGGCAACCCCATCGTGCCACACGATGACCAATCCCCAGAAAAACCCCCCAGCTGATATATATGGGGCTGGGGGGGAAGGGGGAGGGTAAGCAAGATTCTCCATAGCATCATCTTACCTGCTACCTCTCCTTCGATTCCCTCTAACTTGATCGTCGGAGGGCCCCCACTACCCCAGTGGTGGTGCGAGGCTTGCTTGCAGGTTTTCCGGCGGAAGGTGGAGCGCAACCAAAGCAATTCAAAGGGAACCCCGTTCACACCGCTGTGCCAATCGTTCTCGGTTTGGACCCCCAGCAACAGAAATTAATCGTGTAATAAATTTAACATAATCATTTAAACGATCCCGGCATATTGATCATGAATACTTGTAGTGGTACTTTGTAATTTGATTTCTTATGCATGCTAGAATTAAAATGTTTAATTCGATTTTCCACTGTAAATTTCAAAATTAAAAGAACTACGTATGGCTTGATCTTCCTTGTGAAGGGGTACGTAGGCAACCCGAACAGGTACAGCTATTGATTTTGAAAAGTTTTAAATTTCAATATGCTATCACTACTGGCATCATAGGATCACTTTCAGTGACACCAGCAGCATGTAGTGGCTACCCAGCAGAATGGAATGATGAATCTCTAGGTATAGTTATGGTATGATACAGTCCTTCTATTTTGGATCCCTACAGAACGGAGGTCATGGATAACTCGTCAAACCCCGTCATCTGTCATATGTCTAGATTTATTCGACTTAAGTTCGGGAGTGGAAAACTCTTTCTCCACTGTACGTACTGCCCCGATCGAGGTCTTACGAACTAAGTCTTATAAATCACATAGGATCACTCCTCATCTATCAAGGTCGATAGATTCCATGTAGGTGCATATCCTACTCCTATAGTGAACCTACTGCAGCCAATCTATACTACAAGGACCCATATGTCTAGAGACCATGTATACGTACAGTCAAACAACAATAACCTCACTGTAAGTAGCCGAAGCACTGCAGGTCAAAGGACCAGTCACACTACTGCAACATCAAGCAAGTCACTGACGAGTGGATAGACATCCAAGTGACTTCTTGTCCTGGTCACGCTTAGTATCCTTGTTCTCTAACAAGCACCCGCACTATCATTTCAGTGTTGCTATACTGTGGACTCGAGATTCGTTCATTCATAAGAAAAGTGATGTGTGCACTGATCTTATTTGATCGATCACCGTCCTCGTGATGATCCATCGATCAGGAATATTTAAGAATTAATCACCAATGACACATGGCTCAAATTCTCAACTCTTGAGAATATGCATCATCATCTTATTAATTTCTTGGACGATTCATAGACACATAAACAATATAAATGAAAATGATGCCCATTTATTATTCAATAATAATAAAGTTAAGTACAAAACTATGTCCCACAATTAATAATGTGTCAGCCATATTGGCTTTTAGGGCATATATCTAACAATCTCCCACTTGCACTAAAGCCAATCAGTCATATATCTATGTCCCATCTTCTCAAGATGGGCTTCAGTCTTCTGCTGACTTAGCTGCTTAGTGAACGAGTCCGCCACATTGTCTGCGGAGTTTACTCTCTGCATCTCGATATATTTCTTTTCGAGGTAGTCGTGTATGAGGTGAAAATGCCGCTCTATATGCTTGAACTTCTGATGAGACCTTGGCTTCTTAGTAAGAGCTATGGCGCCATTATTATCGCAATAGAGTGTTATGGCATCCGATGGCATTACATCTAGCTCTGCAATAAATTTCTTGAACCAGAAGGCTTCCTTAGCAACTTTAGAGGCGGCGATACATGAGGTCCCTATTGCCGAAGCATAAGGGATCTTGCTCATGCGTTGAATCTCTTCAGATGTGTTGGTGCACATCTTCTTGGAGAGATGAATCCCATGCCTAAGGGGTAAAAGATCCCTTTTGGAGTTTTCCATGCTGAACCTCTTCAGCACCTCCTCTATGTATATCTTCTGTGATAGGACAAGCATCCTCTTAGATCTATCTCTATAGACCTTTATCCCCAAAATATAGGATGCTTCCTCAAGGTCTTTCATGGAGAACTCTTTTGATAGCCAGACCTTGACTGAGGTTAGCATGGGAATATCATTCCCAATTAAGAGGATGTCATCCACGTACAGTACGAGAAATACGACAGCACTCCCACTAACCTTTTTGTAAACACACGGTTTCTCTTCATTTTTGATGAAATCAAACGTTCTGATTGCGTCATCGAAACGAGTGTTCCAACTCCGAGATGCTTACTTCAGTCTATAAATGGACCTTTGCAGCTTGCAGACCTTGTGATCTCCATCACTGGCAGTGAAATTCAAAGGCTGCTCCATATAGATATCTTCATCAAGATATCCATTCAGGAAAGCAGTTTTCACATCCATCTGCCATATTTCATAATCATGAAATGCTGCAATGGCAAGCAAAGTTCGAATGGATTTCAGTATAGCTACAGGTGATAAGGTCTCCTGATAGTCAATGCCTTCGTGCTGACTATATCCTTTCGCCACTAGCCTTGCCTTATAGGTTTCTACCTTTCCGTCTGAACCTATCTTTCTTTTATAGATCCATTTACATGAAGGGTTCCGATCATATCATGATGGGAAGCGGAAGCTAGAGATTTTAAAAATTTCTTAATAAAGTTCCTTAACATGAAACCCTTATAAACCTAGATTACCTTAATGGTAACAATCAAACAATATAAATATAAATGCTGAAATAGAAGAATACCTGTAACGCTAAATCCAAGTTTGTAGAATCTCCACAAGGCGTCCAAGTGTCCGCCCTCCAACGGTGATCCATACGGAAACTCGATCAAGACTTTAGCTCTAAAGCTTTTTGATCCTTAATGCTGAATCCTTCCAAAGAATTTAAATTGGCTTGCTTTCTCTTTTCTCTTATTTTTCTTTCACCTTTTTAAATCACTTCTAATCTTTTTGTCCTAAAGAAGACCTCCTTGTCTTGGCTAAGGACACTCTAGAAGTAATGCTAGAAAGAGACAAAGACTTGTAAGAAAGAAGGGATAAGGGAGAGAGAATGCGGTGGAGTTGGAATGAAGAATACGGTGGAATGGCTCCCTATTTATAGATGTGAAGGGATGCATCCTAGCCATCCCTTCATGCATCAAAGGGTGTGATAAGAGGGTGCCAACAAGAGAGAGAGGGAGGCTTATCAAGCTTTAGAAAAAGCCGTATCTAATGATATGCTTCTTTCTCATGTCTCCCTCTTAAATCCTGATGATCCAAGGGCCCAAATGCAGGGAACCAAAGCCAATGGTCCAGATCTAAGCGCCATCTAATGGTCCAGATCAAGGCATCATCATCCAGGGTGCCATCCAATGGTCCAGAAGCAAGATGCTATCACCAATAGTCCAGATTCAGGCGCTGAGCAATGGTCCAGATCTTTCATCCAGGAAGTCATCTAGTGGTCCAGATTCAGGCGCTGACCAATGGTCTAGATTATTCATCCAGGTAGCCATCCAATGGTCCAGAATAAGGCGCCAACCAGTGGACCAGATCCTTCATCCAGAAAGCCATCCAATGGTCCAGATGAAGGCGCCAACCAGTGGACCAGATCCTTCATCTAGGGAGCGATCAATGGTCTAGAAGTGAAGGCCCTATCAAACCCAATCCAATTGGGTTTAACCAACTTAAAGAAAATATTAAACCTAATCAAATCAGGTCTAATTAAAGCCAAATGGGTTTCAACTCTTGGCTAACCCATATTAGGTTATGATCTAATCATATTAGATCAACCTAATCTAAGAATCAGATTCGAATTTAATTTGAATCAGGAGCTAAGGTTTGCAACATCTGCTAGGATGTTTATCTTGCAAACATAATCTAATCCAATTAGACCCTTAATAAGTTTTCTTGTGTGTGACCCATTGGGTTCCATACTTAGCCAGCAATAGGTGTGAGTGCGAGTTGACCCAACTTGATTAGAACTCTTCTAATTGATTTAAGTCCAAACTGCGCGAATCCGAACTTAACAATTAGAATCCTTTCTAATTGGTGATCGAATTAAACTCTTTAATTCGATCAAACCTATAAGACAAGATTGACGTCTAGCAACGTGTCATGTCTATCCAAAAAATATGGAATTTGATAGAAATACAAAAAATACCCTTCAATGACAAGTTACCGTGCAATTCAGTCCTTTAATCAAACTGCATCCTGAATATGTATATGAGTATGAATATATGTCAAACTCAATTTCATATTCATATATTTCTCAATCTTCTAATGATAATTCGAATAATGAAACATTAGAAACTTTTTCTAATTTTCATTGTGTTTTGATCAAAGGTTCCTGAATTATCATATGATTAGAATAAATAGGATGTGATATTCTCTTACTAGAAGTGATTAATTTCTTGTTGACCTACTCATAACCTTCGTACACAATGCACCATATCCAGAAGACCTCGTACATAACTTATTGTCAGGAATGAGTGGAAACCAAAATATGAATTTATGTGCACAAGATACTATGGTGATCTCAGATCAAAGGATCATTTGCACAACTTCCACTAAGAAAATCATCTTTTGACATGTAAGTAAGACTTCATAAGATTTCTCTTTGTAGGTCAATTCAGTGAACTCATTCCTCTAATGAGCACCCACATCTTTGTATTAGTGTCTCCACACAAGTAATTGTGAGCTCAATCACCCTCTCCATCGAGCATACATAAGATGTGCCAGTCTTTCCGGTAAACATTGATCCCTGACTCAATGTACCAATGACTGAGAATATTTAAGATTAGGATTTTAGGATTTTAGGTCTCACTAGTATGATCTCATCATAGCCTCAAAACTATTGCCCTAATCTAAGAGGTTTATCACAAATATAATCAACAGCATACGATAAAACACAATGCCTTTATTCATATTTAAATATCATGTACATGATTTGAAAAATCAAAAGAAAACCCTTCACAATACATATTGCGATTAGCTTGTAGGGCATCTATTCTTTCAATCTTCCACTTGCACTAAAGCCAATCGTCCTTATATTTCATCCCCATACAATCGAGGTGGCAATCGAATTGCTGTTGTGGTAGAGCTTTAGTGAACGCGTCTGCTAGGTTGTTCTTTGTGTTTACTGATTCAATGACTATGTCTTGTCTCTCGGCAATCTCTCAAACGAGGTGGAAGCGTCTTAGAATGTGCTTGGATTTGTGATAAGACCTTAGTTCCTTTGCTTGAGCAACAGCTCCAGTGTTATCACAATAAACTGGGACTGGTTCAGCAATCTCAGGAACTACTCCCAATTCAGAGATAAACTTCTTCATCCAGATAACTTCCTTAGCGGCTTCACTTACAGCAATGTATTCTGCCTCAGTAGTTGAGTCAACTACAGTTTGCTGCTTGGAACTCTTTCAGCTCACTGCACCACCATTTAGGATAAAGACATATCCTGAAGTGGACTTGCTATCATCTGGGTTTGACTGAAAACTAGAATCAGAAAATTCTTCTAGTTTCAACTCAGATCCTCCATAAACTAGAAAAATATCTTTAGTCCTTCTCAAGTACTTAAGAATATTTTTCACAGCTATCCAATGATCCTCTCCTAGATCAGCCTGGAATCTGCTTGTTATGCCTAAGGCATAAGCAACATCAGGTCTGGTACATAGCATAGCATATATTATTGATCCTACTGCCGAAGCATAGGAAATAGAATTCATTCTATTCCTCTCTTCAAATGTCTTAAGAGACATCTTCTTAGAGAGACGTATGCCATGACTCATAGGTAAGTAACCTCTTTTACTTCCTTCCATGCTGATGAAAGTGTGTCCTAGATTCTTCGATATTAAGCATGCTGATTTTTTCAGAATTTTTTGAAACCTCTAAATATGGTATATGTTGAACCCAAGGCATGGGGGTCTTTTATAGCCAAAAGACCATCCCACGCCTCACACCTAATTTAGCCAACTAATTTGGCTGATAAAATTTCCAAAAAATTCTGGTGGTTTGGCAGCTAAGAGGAGATAAACGTATCCAAATTTTGTGCATTTTGGATCCCTAAAAGATAGGAATTCATGCATCCAAAGTTCAGCCGCAGACCACCCTATTTCATGCACCATGCAATCCCTACAAATTAGGAAATTCATCAAGGTGCCATTTTTATAGAAAATATAGCCCCATGCCTCCCCTCTTCACATGCCAATTTTTGGCCAAAAATAAAGAGGATAGGCATAGAAAATATTGGAGACAAATTAAGGTGTCATTCTTCTCCAAGAAGATAAAGATGGGTTCCTAAAATTTAGGGATTCTTCTTCTTATCCAATTCTGATTATTTGGACTCATAATCCTCATCAAATAAAGTCTTCTAATTGATTTGGATCAAGCCCAATCCAATTGGGTCAAGTTCCATCAATTGGGTCAAGCTCAATCTACTTGGGTTGAACCCAATCCAATTAGGTCAAACCGTGATGCAGCCCAAATTGAATCCTATTCCATTTAGCTCAACCTAAGCCTAATTACTCAATCAAATTGAGTTCATTAGCAATCTAATTGCTAATTAATCCTTCAATAATTCAATAATTATTTTAATGCAATTTTTGCTTTAGATAATTTGTCAATCGAATTGACCAAATTACCCCTGAATGATTCTTAATCATCAATCAGCCATTTGATCAACCTAGAAACTTTTATGCGTGTGACCTCATAGGTTCGAACCTAAGTCGGTAGTATAGGAACGTCTTCCTATACTAATTGATGTGACCATCTAGCAATGGTACCCGACGTCCGAATAGGCAGAATATATGCGAAGCAAATATTCTAAAACCCTGGACTATAGTTACTGTATAATTCAATCTCTTTGACTCCTAATGCTAGGATGACTTAGAGCTCACTGTCAACCCAATAATTAGTACATCCATTATATGATTAACTTTAGATATCCCGTGACTCCTCACTGGGATTACCCTGGCCAAGGTTTTGCTAAATTAATCACAAGATATTATCTTCTATTTTCAGGAGGCGTCAATTCCATCTCGACTCACAACTGACTACGCAAGTACTTGACTGCACCCAGTGACCTTCCGTCACTGAATTAGAAATTTAGGTAGTCCGGTACCAAAGTACAGTGAGTTGCTTGCTAGTCACAAGTTGCGATCTCAGGTCAGAGGGCCAAACTTATACCCATATCCACTCGGAACATCTTTTGACAGTAGAGCGTTCCGGAATTGGTCACGTTCAGTGAAATGTACTCCACACTCCTTGGTTAAGAGGATAACCAACGTATATGTCACACAACGATCTAATCTCGATAATGTTGTCGTTTTAGTAACAACATATCATTTGGTCGCGAACAAGTTTAAGGACTTAAAGACAAATCCTCCTTTATCATAACATAAGTCCTAAGGACTTCATCATATAAGAGTTCATTTGAAAATGAAATGATGAATAATGCCAAATAATACTTTATTAATTTATCAATTCATTTACAAAATTCAATCATCAATATGCTGACGATTGACATTTGGATACAATTCCCAACAACTCCCACTTAGCCTAAAGCCAATCGGCACAGTATCTAATACCCATCTTTGACTTGTGTTCGCTGAACTCTTTGATGCCGAGGACTTTGGTAAATGGATCAGCCAGATTTTTTTTGTGTGTCAATCTTCTGAAGATCAATATCACCTCGTTCTATAATCTCTCGAACCAGGTGATAGCGTCGCAGAATATGCTTGGTCCGCTGATGTGCTTTAGGTTCCTTTGCCTGAGCTATGGCTCCAGTATTATCACAAAATATAGAAACTAGACCATAAATGGAAGGTGCCACTTCCAGCTCGGTGATGAACTTGCGCAACCATACGGCTTCCTTGGCTGCATCAGATGCTGCGATGTATTATGCTTCACATGTAGAATCTGCCACTGTATGCTGCTTGGAACTCTTCCAGCAGATGGCCCCACCCTTAAGAGTGAAAATATATCCTGACACGCTCTTGCTATCATCTTGATCTGACTGAAAATTTAAATCGGTATATCCCTCAAATTTTAAGTCAGAATCACCATAGACAAGCCACTGATCTTTAGTATTTCTCAAATACTTAAGGATGATTTTTACAACCTTCTAGTGGTTGCTACCTGGATCAGACTGGTATCTGCTCACTACTCCTAATGAGTATGCCACGTCTGGTCTAGTACATGTCATGGTATATATTATAGATCCCACTACCGAAGCATATGGAATTCTTTCATACTCTCTCTTTCTTGAGAGATTGTCGAACAATCCCTTTTAGAGAGGTTAATTCCATGGCCCATTGGAAGATAGCCTTTCTTGGAATTAATCATACTGAACCTTTTCAGTATAGTATCAATGTATGTGGACCGGGATAATCCAAGCAATCTTCTAGATCTATCTCTATAGATCTTCATCCCTAGGATGTAAGATGCTTCTCCCAAATCCTTCATGGCAAATTGAGATGATAGCTATATCTTTATTTCTTGTAATGCAGGAATGTCATTCCCGATTAAAAGAATGTCATCCACAAACAAAATAAGAAATATAATAACTGAACCATTTGCCCATTTATAAATGCAAGGTTCGTCTTCATTCTTAATGAAGCCATATGTTTTGATTACCTTATCAAAACGTATATTCCAACTCCATGAAGCTTGCTTTAATCCATAAATAGACCTTTGTAGCTTGCACACCTTAGACTCATCTGTAGATGTAAAACCTTCAGGTTGTATCATATATACCTCCTCTTCTAAATCTCCATTTAGAAATACGGTCTTTACATCTATTTGCCAGATTTTATAGTCTAAATATGCTGCTATCGCAAGCACAATCCGAATGGACTTGAGCATTGCCACAGGAGAAAATATCTCGTCATAGTCAATACCATAACATTGATGATATCCCTTGGCAACCAGATGGGCTTTATAGGTCTCTACCTTTCCGTCTGTGCCCCGTTTCCTTTTGAATATCCACTTACACCCTATGGGTTTAATCCCTTCGGGTGGGTCAACTAATGTCCATACATCATTGACCTTCATGGATTCCATTTCGGATTGCATGGATCCAAGCCATTTATCATAGTCATACCTCTGCATTGCATCCATATATGTGATCGGATCCTCATCGTTTTCATCAAGTTCGATAGGATCCCCATCCCGGACCAAGAAACCGTAGTATCTGTCCGGCTGACCTGGTACTCTACCTGATCGCCTTAATGGTGCATCTAAGATGGATTCTGGATCTGATCTAATCAAATCTGACTCAATTGGTTCAGTGGATTGTATCGGATCTTCTACATGTTGAACTTTCCTAAGCTCAACATTAGAGCTTTTAGTTCCTTCATTAAGGAATTCTTTCTCTAGGAAAACAGCTCTATTGCTTACAAACAACTTTTGTTCTTCAGCAAAGTAGAAGTAATATCTTTTAGTTTCTTTAGGATAACCAACAAAGAAACATTTGTCAGACTTGGGTTCAAGTTTGTCTGTCTTCAAATGTTTAACGTACGCTGGACACCTCCAAATCCTAAGGTAAGAGAGCATCGGCTTACGTCCAGTCCACATCTCATGTGGTGTTTTATTTACAGACTTACTTGGAACCTTATTTAGAATGTAGCAGGCTGACTCAAGAGCATATCCCCAAAAGAATATGGGCAGATCAGCAAACCCCATCATGGATCGAACCATGTCTAACAGAGTTCGACTTCTCCTTTCTGATATACCGTTATACTATGGTGTACCAGGAGGAGTCCATTGAGAGAGAATCCCATTTTCTCCTAGATATGTCAAAAACTCACTAGTGAGGTATTCACCTCCTCGATCTGATCAAAGAGTTTTACTACTCTTTCCAGTTTATTTTTCTACTTCATTACGATATAATTTGAACATTTCAAATGATTCAGATTTATGTCTCATTAAATAGACATAACCATACCTAGAAAGGTCGTCTGTAAATGTAATGAAATATGAATACCCACCTCTAGCATTTGTGCTCATTGGCCCACATCAATAAGTTACTGGCTCGTTCATCTTTTCCGGTAAAAGGTGATTTGGTCATTTTACCAAGAAGGTATGATTCACAGGTTGTCAATGATTCACAATCATTAACATCGAGGATTCCCTCTTTACTTAACATGTTCATCCTGTTCTTATTAATATGTCCTAGCCTATAATGCCAAAGGTAGACATCCGTGACATTATCTATTCTAGGGCGCTTATTGGACTTGTACATTACATGAACAGGCTGTGACAAAATGTAAATGCCATTACTCAGAGTTCCATTCATTACAGCAGCACCATTCCAAATGATATTGCAATAATCCTTTTTTATTGATATTTCATAACCATTTTTGGCCAAAAGGCCTACAGAAATGGCATTCAATAAAAAAACTTGGACAATAGTAACAATCACTAAGGACATTTACATGAGAGCTGAATTCAAGTTTAAGAATTCCTAAAGCTAGAACTAGAACTGATCTTCCATCTCCAACATTCAGAAACCTTTCTCCTTCTTCAAACCTCTCACTGACTTATAGCCCCTGCAACGAATTGCAAATATTAAAAGGACTACCGGTATCTAATACCCAAGTCGAATTATCACAAATAGAAAAATTGCAAGGTGTTATCATATAAGTACCTTGATTGGCAACTGATTGCCCACTTTTTTTAAGCCGGTTCGGATCGAGGGATGCAACGTAAAGAGGACAGTTCCTCTTCCAATGTCCTTGCTTCTTGCAGAAGAAGCACTCCGCCTTGCTCTGATTAGACTTTTTATTCTTTTTCTGACGAGGCTGAGCATGGTGCATCTGTTTCTTTTGGATTTTATTTTTCTTTTTTCCTTTCTTAAAGGGGCGACCCTTGGATGAACCTCCCACAAAGTTCACCATCTTCTTAAGAAGTTGGTGATCATTCTCAAACGTCTGTAGTAACCCCAACAATTGGTGATAATTTACCACAGGTTTCGTCATACAAAAATGAATGAGAAAAGGACGGTATGATCTAGGCAATGAGTTTAGTATGGCATCCTTCCCCAATTGATCATGAAGGGAAAAGCCAAGAGAGCTTAGACGCTCGATCAACTCAATCATGTACAGTACATGATCAGTTACCGAGGTTCCATCTTTCATTCGGACGCTGAAGATGGCACAACTAGTTTTGTGCCTCTCAACGTTGTCAGGAACATCGAATGATTCATTCAACACTTGAATGATATCTTCTGGCTGCGTATTCTCAAAATGCCTACTAAACTCATCACTCATTGCTGCCAACATGATGCATCGAACAGTGATCCAGTCACTAAGCCACTTCTGATAAGTGTCTCTGGCCGATCTTGATGTATTAGCAGCAGGCTGCTCAGGTGCTGGATCCATTATCACATAAAGGATCTTTTCATGCTCTAGCACTATTTTCAGTTTCCTATGCCAATTATTGAAATTTGGACCAGTCAACTTGTTATTGTCCAACAATGAGCGAATTGACAAATTAGTGGCCATTTCTGCATAAAAAAAAAATTTGGCTATTAGTATATAAATTGACTAAACTCAATAGACTTGAACTTTAGTCTAAAAGTACTTCCACTATTTTATACAAATTGGTAGCCTCTACCTTCAATTCAAAAAATTACTCTTAATTCTTTAGTGAGCATTAGAACCTAATAGATCGCATATAGGCCCGAGTGTGGCTCGGCTAACCCATATGCATCTATTGGTAGGTTCTTAACCAATTACTTCACCAAGCAACTTCTAGTGATGATTTTGCCCTAGGTTCTTCGGCAGGCGTGTGGCGCCTCCACCGAATACCCTAGTCAGGTCCAACCATTAAATGATAGGATTAAGTCTAATAACTAATAGACGACCAAGCCCGAGTGTGGCTCGGCTTACCTGACCGTCTATTGAAGGTACATTTAACTCATCATATATTGAATGACAATTTCAATGCTTGATAAGTACCAGGTGGGTGGCACCTCCAATAATTATCAAAACATTGGACCCATTATCACCCAACTTAATGGGAGGCTATGACCTAGTTATCCTCATAACCATTTCATTTTAAGGACCTAATAATTTTAGAGAATTTCATAATTGGGATAGATAAGAGGGTCCGGTTAGTCTAATTTCTTCCACTGAGGGAGTCTCCACTCCTACATGGGTTCGGTCTCATTAAAAATAGGGTGACACCCATGTATACCTATCAAAGCACGCATCTCTATATGCCTCCGGACGGAGAACCACGCTTCGTCACACGATCACGCGTGAGAGTTTCCGGAGATCGGTCACAACTCTTGGACCTTTGCTCTGATACCACTGAAGGGTTCCGATCATGTCATGATGGCCAGCGGAAGCTAGGGATTTTAAAAATTTCTTAATAAAGTTCCTTAACATGAAACCCTTATTAGCCTAGATCACCTTAATGGTAACAATCAAACAATATAAATATAAATGCTGAAACAGAAGAATCCCTGTAATGCTAAATCCAAGTTTGTAGAATCTCTACAAGGTGTCCAAGTGTCCGTCCTCCAACGGTGATCCACACGAAAACTCGATCAAGACTTTAGCTCTAAAGATTTTTGATCCTTAATGCTAAATCCTTCTAAAGGATTTAAATTGGCTTGTTTTCTCTCCTCTCTTATTTTTCTTTCACCTTTCTAAATCACTTCTAATCTTTTTGTCCTAAAGAAGACCTCCTTGTCTTGGCTTAGGACACTCGAGAAGCAATGATAGAAAGAGACAAAGACTTGTAAGAAAGAAGGGATAAGGGAGAGAGAATGCGGTGGAGTTGGAATGAAGAATACGGTGGAATGGCTCCCTATTTATAGATGTGAAGGGATGCATCCTAGCCATCCCTTCATGCATCAAAGGGTGTGATAAGAGGGTGCCAACAAGAGAGAGAGGGAGGCGTATCAAGCTTCAGAAAAAGCCGTATCTAATGATACGCTTCTTTCTCACGTCTCCCTCTTAAATACTGATGATCCAAGGGCCCAAATGCAGAGAATCAAAGCCAATGGCCCAGATCTAGGCGCCATCTAATAGTCCAGATCAAGGCATCATCATCCAGGGTGTCATCCAATGGTCCAGAAGCAAGATGCCATCACCAATGGTCCAGATTCAGGCGCTGAGCAATGGTCCAGATCTTTCATCCAGGGAGCCATCCAGTGGTCCAGATTCAGGCGCTGAGCAATGGTCCAGATCTTTCATCCAGGGAGCCATCCAGTGGTCCAAATTCAGGCGCTGACCAATGGTCCAGATTATTCATCTAGGAAGCCATCCAATGGCCCAGAATAAGGTGCCAACCAGTGGACCAGATCCTTCATCCAGGAAGCCATCCAATGGTCCAGATGAAGGCGCCAACCAGTGGACCAGATCCTTCATCCAGGGAGCGATCAATGGTCCAGAAGTGAAGGCCCTATCAAACTCAATCCAATTGGGTTTAACCAACTTAAAGAAAATATTAAACCTAATCAAATTAGGTCTAATTAAAGCCAAATGGGTTCCAACTCTTGGCTAACCTATATTAGGTCATGATCTAATCATATTAGATCAATCTAATCTAAGAATCAGATTCGAATTTAATTTGAATCAAGAGCTAGGGTTTGCAACACCTGCTAGGATGTTTATCTTGTGTTGACCCCCTAATAGATTTTGATGAATACAAAACACTAGAGTATAATTCTCTTTATCTTAACAATTTAATTGAGGATTTCATGTGTTTAATTAAGAATATTGTTAAGAAATGTCTAGGCATGTTCCCATATTTTTTAAGGATTTATTGAAGAATTTTTGAGATGAAGAAAACAGATCAGGGACAGCCGAGACGTCTCCGGTTTGTCCCAGAGACGTCTCTGGCACGAACAGGAAGAATTGGCACGCTTGGAGACGTCCCCGGCACCTGGCGAGGCGTCTCGCAGGGTCGGAGTCGACTCCCGACTCTGCGGAGTCGACTCTCTCAGAGGCGGCAGAAAAGTCGATTTTTTCAAGGGATGCGCGCGAGTCATCTCCAAAGGACGCGGAGTCGTCCCCGCGAGTAAAAAGCAGACTTCCCGAGTCGTCCCCAGAGAGCGCGGAGTCGACTCTCTCAGGGGATTCCAGAGGATGTGTTTTTCGGTGATAAAACAGCGGAGTCGTCCCCTAGGTAGCGGAGTCGACTCTCTCAGAGAATTCCAGAGGACTTGTTTTTTGGAGATAAAGCAGCGGAGTCGTCCCCGAGGCAGCGGAGTCGTCCCCATGCAAAAAGCACAAACATCTCGAGACGTCCCCGTAAAGGGCCGAGGCGACTCTCTCAGAAAAACAAAAAAACAAGCATTCAAACTGTTCATCCTCAGAGTCGCCCCCGTAAAGCACCGAGTCGACTCCCAACATCGTCAAAAGTAAATTCATACAGTCGAGACATCTCGCGTTGAAGCGGAGACGTCTCCGGAGCGCCTGGGACGCGACTGACACACTTTTGCAGGTTTGTTTGAATTTCAAACTTCCATATCTTTGTGTCTAACAGATCTATTTGCTTTTTGGGCTATAAAAGGGAGCTCTTAAGTGCCTTCCAACAACTTCTCACCAACCCAACACAAGATCATTCAAGAGAGAAGAAAGAGGTTCAAGGGAGTTAGAGCTTTCAAGAGAAGAAATCAAGTGCATCCAAGCTTTCCCATCTGATTTCGTGCTCAACTACTCTCTCCCACTCGGCATTCAAAGCTCACATTCAAGCCAACGCGATCCACATCGGAAGAACCACCATTTCCCATGCTTCCAACGGCTAAAAGGGTTCTTCCGGGTTTTATTATTTCTCATTGTTATATTTCTTCTTAAGAGCTTTCAAATCTTTTGTAAAACATTGATTATTGTGCTTGTTCCAGTCAAGAAACTTGGAACAAGGGATAGGCGTCCCAAGCCTAGGTTAAATTGGGGGATTATAGGGTTCGTTGTTAGCCCGGTGTAAAACAACGAGTTGGGTAGTGCACTCGCAAAACTACCGTACTGCAATCGTTGATTATAGTAGAAATTCCCAAAGGTGTTTGGGGAGTGGATGTAGGAGCAGTGGAAGCTCCGAACCACTATAAAACCTTGTGTTTGCGATTGACTATTCTTATACCTCTATCTTTACTTTAGCACATACACTTGTGTGTTTTATTTTTAATTAGACAAAAAATCTTAAAACACCCAATTCACCCCCCTCTTGGGTGACCATCTCTGGGCAACAAGTGGTATCAGAGCGGGTGCTCTGTGTATTTCTTGAAGACCTAACCGTCTTAGCCAAAGATCTAGATGGCAACACCCTTCAACAATGTTCCTGCTGAGGGGCAGGCAACCAATAGACCTCCACTCTTCAATGGGACAAATTATACCTATTGGAAGACTAGAATGAGGATTTCTATTCAAGCACAAGATTATGCCTTGTGGAGGGTTATAATCAAGGGACCACACGAACCATCTTACATGGTTAATGGCATTCAAGTTCCCAAACCTGAGGAGGATTGGGATGAGAATGATAATAGGATGGTTCAACTCAATGCTAGAGCCATGAACTCATTATTCTGTGCTCTAGATGTGAATGAGTTCAATAGAGTTTCCACCTGTAGTTCCGCCAAGAAAATATGGGATAGGCTTGAAGTTACCCACGAGGGTACAAATCAAGTCAAAGAGTCTAAAGTGAACATTCTAGTTCACAAATATGAGTTATTTAAGATGGAACCCAATGAAACCATCTCATGCATGTTCACACGCTTCACCGATATAATAAATGGTCTAAAGAGTTTGGGTAAATCTTACACTAATCCAGAACTTGTGAGTAAAATTCTCAGGTCTTTGCCGAAAGCATGGGAAGCGAAGGTCACGGCGATCGTAGAAGCCAAAGACCTCAACACATTGGGACTTGAACAACTATTGGGCTCATTGATGACGCATGAGCTCACAATGAAGCAACATGAAGAAGATTTGCCAAAGAAGAAGACAATCGCACTCAAGGCTACTTCGAGTGTGTGTGAAGAAGAAAGTAGTGAGAGTGAAGAAGAAAGCGAAGATGAGGACTTGGGTTTAATAGTAAGGAAGTTTAAGAAATTCATGAGAAGAAGGAAACCCTTCCCAAGAAAGAAGTTTGGAGGGAGAAATGATTGGGAAAAGGAAAAAGAAAAGAAAAGAGACCCAATCATATGTTATGATTGCAAGAGACCGGGACACATCCATTCCGAATGCCCTCAACAGAAGAAGCACTTTGGAAAGAAGAAGAAGAAGGCATTGAAAGCAACGTGGGATGATAGTGACACATCCTCCTCCGAGGAAGAGAAGGAAGAGACCGCCAACTTGTGCTTCATGGCATTCGAAGACGATGAGGTATGTCAAAGCTCAACTACAAATTTTACTTTAGAAGAATTATATGAAGCTTTTCAAGAACTCATGAGTGATTGTAGTATGTTAGGAGCAAAGAATAAAGAATTAAAGGCCTCCAATCAAAAACTAAAGGATGATATTAAAAACCTATTGATTGAGAAGGAGAGCGTTAAAAATGTTAACACCATTGACCTAGAAAATAAAAATTCAAAACTTAGCATTGAAAATGAAACGGCAAAAACACTAATTAAGGAATTAAATCTAAAAGTTAAATCCCTACTCAATGGTAATACCTCACTTGCACAAAATGTTGAATCCCTTAAAAATGATAAGGAAGAATTGGCTAAAGAAAATTTGGTTCTTAAAAATGAGGTACATAAGTACAAACCAATTGTGGAGAAATTTACACAAAGCTCTGAAAAATTAAATCTTATTCTATCCAATCAAAAAGCTGTTTTTAATAAAGCCGGATTAGGATATAAAACTAGCAAACAACAAAAGTATCTAAAGAATTTCTTTGTGAAAGCAAAAGATGTCAAAACTGAAAAACCTACATGCTTTCATTGTGGAAAAAGTGGACATAAAGCCTATTCTTGCATTCAAAGAAAGATTCAAACTAACAAGAATACATTTGTAAAGGGTAAAAACACAACTAAAGTATGGGTGCCTAAGGGAACCAACTACACTAACCAAGAAGGACCCAAGAAAACTTGGGTACCTAAGAGCTTCACATGATTATTTTGCAGGTATGCCTTGCAGCCGGGAGTAAAAAGAGAATGTGGTATCTTGATAGTGGTTGCTCAAGGCATATGACCGGTGACAAGAGTCTCTTCGTCACCTTGAAATCAAAAGAAGGAGGAGTAGTCACATTTGGAGACAATGCTAAAGGTCAAATCATTGGTGTTGGTAAAATCTCCATATCACCCTCCTCATTTATTGACAATGTATTGTTAGTTAATGGACTAAAACATAATTTATTAAGTATAAGTCAATTTTGTGACAAGGGCTTTAAAGTGTCATTTGAATCTTCACTATGCATAATTAGTAGTCCAGTTGACAATGAGATCATACTTACAGGACATAGGCATGGAAATGTTTACATGGTAGATCTTGATGATCTCACCATGAAGGATGGCCAATGTCTTGTAGCCATGGATCCCAAAGTCAATGAGACTAGTTGGTTATGGCATCGTAGGTTAGGGCATGCTAGCATGGATTTAATCTCTAAATTGATTACAAAAGATCTAGTCAAAGGACTACCAAAAATAGACTTTGAAAAGAACAAAATTTGTGCTACATGTCAATTAGGGAAACAAACGAGAAGCTCTTTCAAGTCTAAGAACATAGTATCAACATCAAAACCCCTAGAACTAATTCACATGGATTTGTTTGGACCCACTAGAACTGCTAGTCTAGGGGGTAAGAAATTTGGTCTTGTAATTGTTGATGATTTTTCACGTTTTACATGGGTTTCATTTCTTGCACACAAAGATGAGTCCTTTTCCGCTTTTATCAAGTTTCATAATAGGATTTCGAATGAACTCAATCTTAAACTAAAAACAATTAGGAGTGATCATGGTACCGAGTTTGAAAATCAGCATTTTGAAAAATTTTGTGAAGAAATTGGTATCAATCACAATTTCTCGGTACCTAGGACACCCCAACAAAATGGGGTGGTAGAAAGGAAGAATCGCACACTAGCAGATATGGCTCGTACCATGTTGTGCGAATCGGATCTACCAAAGTACTTTTGGGCTGAAGCATTAAATACTTCATGTCATATTTTAAACCGTGCTTTAGTTAGATCTATCTTAAAGAAAACACCTTATGAGTTGATGAAAAGTAAGAAACCAAATATAAGCTATTTTCATGTTTTCGGTTGTCGCTGCTTTATTTTAAACAATGGAAAGGACAATCTAAGTAAATTTAGTGCTAAATCAGATGAGGGGATCTTCTTAGGTTATTCCTCATCTAGTAGAGCATACAGGGTTTTCAACAAGAGAACTCTCGTTGTTGAAGAATCCATTCATGTTGTTTTTGATGAAGCTAATGGAGATTCTTCTAGAAAAGAAAAAGATGGTGATGCAGGTATACTTGAAGACAGAATGAAGGAATTCTCCATACAAGACAAACAACATGAGGATGAGATCAAAGAAGATTCAATTCAGCAAGGTGAAGAAGATCAACCTCCAACAAGAAATCAAGATCTTCCTAAGGAATGGAGGTATGCACATGGTCATCCAAGGGATCTAATCCTTGGTGATCCTTCACAAGGGATAAGGACAAGATCCTCTTTAAGAAACACTAGTAATTATCTTGCATTTGTTTCACAGATAGAACCTAAATCACTAGAAGAAGCCGAAAAAGATGAAAATTGGATAAATGCCATGCAAGAAGAATTAAACCAATTTGAAAGAAATCAAGTTTGGACTCTAATGAAAAGATCCCCTAATGTTTCAATTATAGGCACCAAATGGGTATATAGAAATAAACTAGATGAAGATGGAATAGTAATAAGAAACAAAGCTAGGCTAGTAGCCAAAGGATATAATCAGGAGGAAGGGATAGATTTTGATGAAACTTTTGCTCCTGTTGCTAGGTTAGAGGCTATTAGACTTCTTTTGGCATATGCATGCTTTATGGATTTCAAACTCTATCAAATGGATGTAAAAAGTGCCTTTTTAAATGGTTATATAATGGAGGAAGTTTATGTAGGACAACCTCCAGGTTTTGAGAACCACTTACATCCAGATTATGTTTTTAAATTGCATAAAGCATTATATGGACTTAAGCAAACCCCTAGGGCATGGTATGAAAGATTAAGTAATTTCCTAATTGAAAATAAGTTTAAGAGAGGAAATGTAGACAAAACCCTCTTCATTAAAAGAAAAGGGAATGACTTATTGCTTGTGCAAATTTATGTGGATGATATAATTTTTGGTGCTATTAATGATAGTCTTTGTCAAGAGTTTGCTAAGCTTATGCAGGGAGAATTTGAAATGAGCATGATGGGTGAGCTCAACTTCTTTCTTGGGCTACAAATAAAACAATCAGAGGAAGGCATCTTCATCAGT
This sequence comes from Phoenix dactylifera, assembly GCF_051530095.1. Lineage (NCBI taxonomy): Eukaryota > Viridiplantae > Streptophyta > Magnoliopsida > Arecales > Arecaceae > Phoenix > Phoenix dactylifera. Next base: position 28,850,915 of record NC_143193.1, on the reverse strand, counting down.
CAGTCCAAATACATCAAGGAAATGTTGGAAAAATTCAAGATGAAGGATGCAAAGGAAATCAGCACACCCATGGGCTCAAGTTGCAAGCTTGACAAAGATGAAAAAGGTAAAAGTATAGACTGCAAATTATACAGAGGTATGATAGGTTCTTTACTTTACCTTACTGCTAGTAGGCCAGACATATTATTCAGTGTTTGCATGTGTGCTAGATACCAAGCATGTCCTAAGGAATCACACTTGCAAGCTGTTAAAAGAATATTCAGATATCTAGTAGGGACATCTAATGTAGGATTATGGTATTCTAAACAATCTGACATAAATTTAATTGCTTATTCCGATGCTGATTTTGCCGGGTGCAAACGCGACAGAAAAAGCACTAGTGGCACATGTCAATTCTTGGGTGCTAATTTGGTTTCTTGGTTTAGCAAGAAACAGAATTCAGTTGCCTTATCCACAGCTGAGGCTGAGTACATTGCAGCTGGAAGCTGTTGTGCCCAAGTTCTTTGGATTAAGCAACAACTTGAAGACTTCGGTATCAAAATGGACAACATACCAATTAGATGTGATAATACAAGTGCAATTAATTTAACAAAAAATCCTGTCCAACACTCTAAATCAAAATACATAGAGATTAGGCATCACTTTATAAGGGATCATGTGCTGAAAAATGATGTGATGATTGAATATGTATGTGCTGAAAATCAATTGGCCGATATCTTTACAAAGCCCCTTTGTAAAGATAGGTTCAACTTCTTAAGGAATGCTTTGAGCTTGTATGATCCTAGCAAATAAATTGAACTTGTATTGCAATGGTTTGCTACTCAAACTAGTAATCCACCTCAAGGTCACAAATAGCAAACCTAGTATCTATTAAGTGAAAGCATGAATCTATCTAAGTTAAATGACGAATTGTTTGACTTTCCGGAGGATGGTTACCCTCCCTTGGACTCTTCATGGAGATATTTTCAGAGCCTATTTCATAGGTATTCGAAACTTGGTCAAACATTCCTCATTTCAATATTGATAATTTTTTTTTTTTAAAAAAAAAATCATTATAAAAACTTTTGTAGGATGTATTATTGAAGGAAAGGATCACAAGCAAACTCACTCTATATTCACCAAAAGAAATCACGTTGATTATTGTGGTTGAATAAAATAAATTGGGAAAAGATAGAAATCATTCTGAAATTTTTTAGTGCCGGAGACGTCTCTGGCAAATCGCAGAGATGTCCCCCCGGCGAGACGTCTCGCGTTAGTCGTGGAGACATCTCGGGGACCGAACGAAGGTTTTTAAATTAGGTGAAACAGCTCGAGCCGATCCGAGCTATCTTCTTTCGTCCCCGACAAAAACAAAAAACCCTAGCCTCCATTTGCTCTCCACCACAAACCCTAGCCTCCATTTGCTCTCCACCACAAACCCTAGCCTCCATTCCAAACCATGGCACCTAAGAGAGCTAGACGAATGGGTGGGAGGCGTCCTAGGGTAGCGACCGACGACGAGGAACGGAGGGAAGAGCCTTCCGCGCCGTCTCCTCCGGTTGCTCCGCCAACCACGACCCTTTCTTGTGCAAATTGCACAGTAACCACGGGTAGGTACATTGACTTCCAATTTCTAGATAGTGAGGGGTTCTCTATTGGGGAGAGACTCCGTGCCCAAGGTTGGGAATACTTTTGTACCCTAAATACATCAACCTATCCCGGCCTAGTTAGAGAAATGTTTAACAATATGGCCTTAGGGGACTCGGGGTACACTGGATATGTCCGAGGGACATTGATAGAAATCAATGAAGATATTCTATCAAGTATATTACAAATTCCTAAATAAGGTGAGGCTCCGACCTCACATCCCCAAAGGGAGATTGCCCTAAACCTAGTTTTAGGACGAGAGGACTGCGGCCCTCTTGACGTAGTTAACTCCCAAGACCTCAATGCCGAGATGAGACTGCTTTTGAGCATTGTTAACCGGGTCTTGTTTCCAAAAACCGGTCGCTTCGATTTCGTTTCGGAGCGAGATTTAGTCATCATGCACCACATCTTACTAGGGATTCCCCTAAACCTCCCTAGACTTATGTTGAACTATATTTCCATATGTCATAGGTATTCTAGGTTTAGCATACCATATGGGATGATCTTTACCCTACTGTTCAAACATTTCAAGGTTCCAATCCTAGAAAATGAGCCGGCAAAACCTTTAAGAAACACCGACTACTACAATGAAAGCACAATGCGTAGAATGGAGTTTCACAAGGTAGATGGATCATGGGTTAAGGTACCTAAAAGAAAATCTCAAACCCTAGAGCCTGAGATCCCACATCAGGAGCCTGACCACCACTCTCCTCCACATAGCCATATGGCCTTCCCTGATGTACCTTCCAGCTCGGCTGGACCATCCACATCTATGCCTCCTCCTCCTTCAGTCAGTGGATCCTTCTCCCTATCAGATGAATAGATGCACACTCTAGCATCTGTGATATGCCAGCAGATGAGGGAAGAGATGAGATCCATAGTCTCTGCTGAGCTGGCCTCCATCCGTACCTCACATGAAGCTCTCCTACAAGAATTGAAGGAAATAAAAGCTCAGGTAGAAGCTACAGCATCAGAATTGGTTCATGTGGGTACCATCTAAACTATAAGATCAATTGAGCTACAGGAGAAATTGAAGATCATATCAGATGGTCTTCAAGAGTTGACGAGCCTTGGAGGCAATGTGGGCACCGTGGCTGCCCAACTTAGAGGAAAAATTGAAAGGGCAAGTCTAGAGTTCGAAGCATTAGTGGCAGCCTTTCATCAATCTCAGGGAGATCAGTTTAGAACTCTACTGGATTCTATAAATGCATTTATAGAGGCTGCGGCTAGGGCTATTGAGCAACGTCGCCGTTGAAGGACAGTTTGTAAACATCTAGGGTTCATCTTTTTGTAAAGCCCTAGGCTAATTTTGAAACTTCTTTTGTATTAGGAATCAATACTTGTAATGATTTCCTTTCCTTTTAACCTTGTAATGACTTCAAATGATTGCAATGATATATGAATGTCATACAATTTCTTTGAAATTTTGTGTATGTTTCTAATCCTGTGGAATCAAATCTTGTGTATGTAAATCTGTGATGTGCCATAAAATTCTCATAATATACCTTAAGTGTTCAAATTTGACACAACTTATCAATGCATATGAAACAGGGGGAGCACAACTACTTTTAAAAGGTCTGAAATGAATTCCAAAACAAAGGGGGAGTGAAATGAATGCTGAATTCATTAATAAACAAAAACTTGGACAGAGGGAGCATAACTTGAATATCTTTGAGTGATTCATGGTAATATGCTGAATTCCACTAGGAATTGTGTCTTAAGTACCCAAGGATAATTTGTCCCCTTCATTGTTGATGACAAAAAGGGGAAATAGAACCTATATATGGAGTGTATGGAGTAGAACCAATATATGGAGTATATGGAGTAGAACCTATATATGGAATAGAAAATTGAATTAGAAAAGATAAAATTGAAGAATATTGGCTTTAAGCATTAAGATAATTGCCCTTCTGGAAAAGAAAGGGGGAGTCAAAAAGTATTTAGCCTTCAATTGTCTTTAGCATCAATATTTTATTAATTCACATTTTAACTTGATTCAAATTCAGTTGATATGCTAAAATTGCTCAAGAGCTATTAAAATCAATACTTTTGTATTTATTTAGCTACATCTGATCAAATACTGTGTATATGTTTAAATTTCGAATTTTGCATATACTCAGTGTTTTGTCATCATCAAAAAGGGGAGATTGTTGACCCCCTAATGGATTTTGATGAATACAAAATACTAGAGTATAATTCTCTTTATCTTAACAATTTAATTGAGGATTTCATGTGTTTAATTAAGAATATTGTTAAGAAATGTCTAGGCATGTTCCCATATTTTTCAAGGATTTATTGAAGAATTTTTGAGATGAAGAAAACAGATCAGGGACAGCCGAGACGTCTCCGGTTTGTCCCAGAGATGTCTCTGGCACGAACAGGAAGAATTGGCACGCTTGGAGACGTCCCCGGCACCTGGCGAGGCGTCTCGCAGGGTCGGAGTCGACTCTCGACTCTGCGGAGTCGACTCTCTCAGAGGCGGCAGAAAGGCCGATTTCAAGGGATGCGCGCGAGTCGTCTCCAAAGGACGCGGAGTCGTCCCTACGAGTAAAAAGCAGACTTCCCGAGTCGTCCCCAGAGAGCGCGGAGTCGACTCTCTCAGGGGATTCCAGAGGATGTGTTTTTCGGTGATAAAACAGCGGAGTCGTCCCCTAGGTAGCGGAGTCGACTCTCTCAGAGAATTCCAGAGGACTTGTTTTTCGGAGATAAAGCAGCGGAGTCGTCTCCGAGGCAGCGGAGTCGTCCCCATGCAAAAAGCACAAACATCCCGAGACGTCCCCGTAAAGGGCCGAGGCGACTCTTTCAGAAAAACAGAAAAACAAGCATTCAAACTGTTCATCCTCAGAGTCGCCCCCGTAAAGCACCGAGTCGACTCCCAACATCGTCAAAAGTAAATTCATACAGCCGAGACGTCTCGCGTTGAAGCAGAGACGTCTCCGGAGCGCCTGGGACGCGACTGACACACTTTTGCAGGTTTGTTTGAATTTCAAACTTCCGTATCTTTGTGTCTAACGGATCTATTTGCTTTTTGGGCTATAAAAGGGAGCTCTTAAATGCCTTCCAACAACTTCTCACCAACCCAACACAAGATCATTCAAGAGAGAAGAAAGAGAAAGAGGTTCAAGGGAGTTAGAGCTTTCAAGAGAAGAAATCAAGTGCATCCAAGCTTTCCCATCTGATTTCGTGCTCAACTACTCTCTCCCACTCGGCATTCAAAGCTCACATTCAAGCCAACGCGATCCACATCGGAAGAACCACCATTTCCCACGCTTCCAACGGCTAAAAGGGTTCTTCCGGGTTTTATTATTTCTCATTGTTATATTTGCTTCTTAAGAGCTTTCAAATCTTTTGTAAAACATTGATTATTGTGCTTGTTCCAGTCAAGGGACTTGGAACAAGGGATAGGCGTCCCAAGCCTAGGTTAAATTGGGGGATTGTAGGGTTCGTTGTTAGCCCAGTGTAAAACAACGAGTTGGGTAGTGCACTCGCAAAACTACCGTACTGCAATCGTTGATTATAGTGGAAATTCCCAAAGGTGTTTGGGGAGTGGATGTAGGAGCAGTGGAAGCTCCGAACCACTATAAAATCTTGTGTTTGCGATTGACTATTCTTATACCTCTATCTTTACTTTAGCACATACACTTGTGTGTTTTATTTTTAATTAGACAAAAAATCTTAAAACACCCAATTCACCCCCCTCTTGGGTGACCATCTCTGGGCAACATCTTGCAAACATAATCTAATCCAATTAGACCCTTGATAAATTTTCTTGTGTGTCACCCATTGGGTTCCATACTTAGCTAGCAATAGGTGTAAGTGCGAGTTGACCCAACTTGATTAGAACTCTTCTAATTGATTTAAGTCCAAACTGCGCGAACCCAAACTTAACAATTAGAATCCTTTATAATTGGTGATCGAATTAAACTCTTTAATTCGATCAAACATATAAGATAAGATTGACGTCTAGCAACGTATCATGTCTATCCGGAAAATATGAAATTTGGCGGAAATACCAAAAATACCCTTTCAGTAGCAAGTTACCGTGCAATTCAATCCTTTAATCAAACTGCATCCCGAATATGTATGTGAGTATGAATATATGTCAAACTCAATTTCATATTCATATATTTCTCAATCTTCTAATGATAATTCGAATAATGAAACATTAGAAACTCTTTCTAATTTTCATTCTGCTTTGATCAAAGGCTTCCTAAATTATCATATGATTAGAATAAATAGGATGCGATCTTCTCTTACTAGAAGTGATTAATTTCTTGTTGACCTACTCATAACCTTCGTACACAATCCACCATATCCAGAAGACCTCGTACATAACTTATTGTCATGAATGAGTGGAAACCAAAATATGGATTTATGTGCATAAGATACTATGGTGACCTCAGGTCAAAGGATCAGTTGCACAACTCCTACTAAGAGAATCATCTTTTGACATGTAAGTAAGACTTCATAAGATTTCTCTTTGTAGGACAATTCAGTGAACTCATTCCTCTAATGAGCACCCACATCTTTGTATTAGTGTCTCCACACAAGTGATTGTGAGATCAATCACCCTCTGCATCGAGCATACATAAGATGTGCCAGTCTTTCCGGTAAACATTGATCCCCGACTCAATGTACCAATGACTGGAAATACTTAAGATTAGAGTTTTAGGATTTTAGGTCTCACTAGTATGATCTCATCATAGCCTCAAAACCATTGCCCTAATCTAAGGGGTTTATCTCAAATATAATCAACAGCGTATGATAAAACACAATGCCTTTATTCATATTTAAATGTCATGTACATGATTTGAAAAATCAAAAGAAAATCCTTCGCAATATATATTGTGATTGGCTTGTAGGGCATCTATTCTTTTATTACATCCAATAGGTACAATACCTTCTGGTGGATCCACTAAGGTCCAGACTTGGTTGGAATGCATGGAGTTGATGAGAGCACAAAAGTGCAATCGTCATACCATCTTAATTAGTATTATAGCTAATCATTAATGATAAAATTAACTAATTAGCGTTGTATTTGTGTTTGAGTGCAAGTAATCCAAGAGACCCAATAATATTAGGTTTGAGCTCAGCTCATCCCACCATGCCAGCTAGCAACGGCCCATGTCATGCCATGCCTCAGCGTATCAGCCCATTCCAAGCTTCACGCGATAAAGGTCCCAATCGAAGCCATGCAGTCCCCATGTCCAACTCGTCTCCGTTCCTTCCAGCCGATTCAAACAAACACATGTCCGAGCTCAAGTCAAGCCAGCATCTTCATGTGATGGAGCTCATCCCGCATTTCAGCTGCAACCAAATCCTTCCGTGATCTGATTCCTCCCGCAATGCATCACGGCCGTCCATCCTCCCCAGCTCATCCCGCAACGCCCCATCCAAGTCGTGATCGGATTCACAGTAGCCTCCTCCACCTCAGCCCGCATCTCCTTTCTTCCGCGATCGATCCTAGCGCCCGAAGAAGCAAGGCCACGTCCTCCTCACCAGCGCATGCAATTTCCCGTGAATCCAGATCCACCGCGTCTGTGATCAAACCGCTTCCTTTCGCGATCCATCCCAGCATCAGCGTCCCTCTTCCATGATGCAGCAGCGCATGATTCTGCCTTCTTCTTCCATCCCGGAACTCCAGCACCCCAGCTCAGCCGTGATCGGCTCCTCCCAGCAGCCAGTAATCCAGCTCCTTCCGTCGGCAAGTCTCTTCCGAATTCCCAGCGGCCATCATTCGGATCCACCTACCAAGCTTCCGCCCGTGATCCCAGCTCTCTTCCGATTCGAAATTTCCAGCCATTCCCACGGATTCATGTCCTTCCGCAATCTGATTCTCCTGCATCATGCCCCGGAATCCCAGCAGCTTGTGTTCAAGCCATCTCCCACGGATTGACGCCCTCCGTCTCATCCGTCCGTGATCAGCACCCATCGATCCCGCGACCGTTTTGATCCATCGCCGGCTTCAAGGCTCAGGCAATCTATAAGAAGGGGAGGATGAGTGGAGGAGAAGGAGGCTGGGGGGTCGTCAGTTGGGATTGGGGCCAAGTAACAGGGGAGGTCGGCTGGTTCAAGAAGGAACATGGGAGAGGGTTTGGTTTGGGAGAGAAGAGAGAAAAGAAAAAAAAAAGAAGGAAATGCTCTATTTTCTCTTTTGAAAACAGAGCATGTTCTAATATGATTTTTTTTTAGTTTTTAGTTTTATTAAGAATTTTATTTTGAGAGCATGTGTTTTGAGGTTTTTAGTTTTATTTTAATAGAGAGTTTTATTTATGCTAAAGTTGTAATTTCTGTTGTTTTTAATTTCTGTTCTTCAAATTCTGTAATCTTTCTTCTTTTTCATGCAATATATGAAATTTTCTTTTATGCAATTTATGTTCCAGGTTTCAATCTTCTTAGCACTGTTTTCATCCATTTTAATTTATGCCAAAACTTTTCTTTGATTAGTTAAATATATAAATGCTTTTAGAATTTAAATACTTGTCTTTTTGTCAATTTCAAGTAGAAAACATTCTCTGGTTGCCCAGAGAATCATTCAAACATCCTCGAAGTAATGTTTTTCTTTGTTATTCAAGAATCGATTTCGAAACTGAGTGAACGTTTTAATTTTTATGCAACTTTAATCGCTTCTCTGTGGATCAACCTCTTACGACCACTATTCTTCGAGTAGAATAGGTAAGAGTAAAATTAATTTAAATTTTGTTTGTCGGTTCTAATAACGATCTGTTTAGCATATTTTTAGGTAAACAGGAATCGAACAACAAGAGTCTATCTTTGACTTCATAGCTTCCAGCCATTTCTCGGAATCGATATATAATATCGCCTCGTTGTAAGTATTGGGATCCTGTATATGTTTCCTATCTCCTATGAGAAACATTTCCTCGGTATCCTCTATAAGTATACCTAAATATCTATCAGGAGGATGGGAGACCCTACTAGATCTACGAGGTGGAGGAGGTACTACGTGTACTGGTTCTATATGAATAGGTTCTATAGGATCCATAACTCGTTGCTTTTCAGAGACTTTCTCTTCGAGCTCAATTTTTCTCCCACTGTCTCTATCAAGGATAAACTGTTTTTTCAAGAAGATGGCATGTCGGCTCATAAACACATTGTGATCCTCTGAGACGTAAAAATTATATCCTAATGACTCTTTAGGATATCCTATAAAACGAGTACATATGGTCCTAGCCTCTAATTTGTTCGCCTGCAGTCGCTTGACATGGGCCGGATATCCTCAAATCTTGAGATGATCAAGACTTGGCTTCTTACCATGCCATATCTCATATGGTGTGGTAGGAACGGATTTAGAGGAAACTTTATTTAATAAGTAAATCGTGGAAAGTAAGACATCTCTCTAAAGAAACATAGGTAAATCAGTGAATGTCAACCCTAAAGGATGAATTTTGATGATTACAAAACACTTGAGATCATGTTGTGTACTAATGACATTGGCTTAATTGTGAAGTTTTATAAGTCAAGAAAAATCAAAAGAATTGAAGCACTGCAAAATCTTAAGTTCTTCGTAAATATCTCGTTGGACATGTTCTAATAGGAATTGATCTTAATCTAGTCCATGGAGATCAGAGAAGAAGTCTAAAGTTTTCTGTTTAAAGACTTGAGTCAACTTCTAAGCAAAAAGAACAAGTTTAAGTTGATTCTAATAAGTTTTATTCAAGGAACACAGTCAAAGAGTCGACCCCCGCAAAACATGAGTCGACCTTTGGGTAGTAAACAGAAAGTTTTTTATCGCCTGAGAAAAGCTTGAAGAGTCGACCCTTGTTCAAAATGAGTCGACCCCCGAAATTGAAGAGTCGACTCCTGCTCAGTCTCAGTGCCGGCCGAAAAACTAGAGCGTGAGCCGACCCTTGTGTTTAAAGAGGCGACTCCTGATGAAGATGAGCCGACCTTTAAGAATTAAGAGTCGACCCTTTGAAGTTGACACAGCAAAAGCGCTCTCCACGATTTGAAGTGCCGATCTAGAAAGAACATGAGTCGACCCCTGAGATATATGAGTCGATCCTAGTACTGCTGGGACCACAACGGAAAGCTGTGAACGATTTTTGTCTTCTTTTGTAACAGAAAAAGATTCTCATCAGAACGGAAAGAAAGGAATTCAAATCCTGCCGAAGAATTTGTCTATAAATACGAAAGAACCTCAGAATGGAAGCAACAAGAAAAGAAAAAAGATTCCATTGAAAACAAAAAGTTTCCACTGAAAAAAAGAGAAGAAAAGCTTAGCAGTTCATCTTCCTCACCAGTACTGTAATCAGAAACTTTCTCTTATGAGGAGATCAGTCGAAGTTTCTCACTGCATCGTGTAGAGCTGCTGTTCAGACATTGGAACATCCTTCCACAGCAAACTACTTCATCGGCTTCAGCTTTTTGCTTTCATTGATTTATTTTTATATGCTCTGAAGCTTTACGTTTTCAAGTTACAGCATTCTTTTAGTTGGATTAATTGCTGCTGTAACAGTTTCATTGATTTGAAACTTGTAAAGGCTCTTCCAAGCCTTGATTGGAAGTTGCTGAATCAGATGTATTCAGCAAGGGTGATAGTTTTGGTTGGTTTATCTGAAAACCAACTGGGTTGTTTGTGAGCCCGGAAAAATAAACAGTGTAAAATTTTTGGTTGGTTTGTCTGAAAACCAACAGGGTTGTTTGTGATCCCGGAAAACAAAAAGTTTTCGATTGGTTGCCTGGGAAAACCAACTGGATTTTTGATTGTGAGCCAGAAAAACAATCAGGCTGTAATCTGCTGGGTTATAGTGAAAATCTTAAGCTAGGCTTGAGGAGTGGACGTAGGTGCTGGGAGTGCACCGAACCACTATAAACCTTGGTGTTTGTGATTGCGGTTCTTCTCTTTCTTTCCTCTGCATATTCCTTACTGCATTACTAACTTTTATTTACTGTCATATTTGTGCAATCTCATTTTCGCTACTAAATCTATAAGATATTAGTAACTCATACTCTCTATACGTTTCAACGTTAATAATTTTTTTTAAGAGACCCAATTCACCCCCCCTCTTAGGTTGCACCTCTGGGCAACAAGTGGTATCAGAGCCTGGTACTCCAGAAACTTTTTGATCTAACAATTAAGAGTTAAAGATCATGGCAGCCACTATGAAATCCTCTGTTGCCGAAGGGCAATCCACCAATAGACTGAGAGGGTTCTAGCATGCTATAACGGGCAGCGGAAGCTAGGAATTTTAAAAATTTCTTGATAAAGTTTCTTAACATAAAACCCTTATAAGCCAAGATCACCTTAATGGAAGCAATCAAATAATATAATATAAATGCAGAAATAGAAGAATACCTCTAATGCTAATCCAATATGCAGAATTTTCACTAGGTGCCTAAGTGTTCACCCTCCAACGTTGATCCACACGAAAACTTGATTTAAGTCTTAAGCTCCAAAGACTTTGATCCTTAATGCAGAATTCTTCTAAAGAACTCTAATGGCTTGCTTTCCTTTCTTTCTATTTTTCTTTAACCTTCTAAAATCACTTCTAATCCTTTTGTCCTAAAGAAGACCACCTTGTCTTGGCTTAGGACACACTAGAATCAATGCTAGAAAGAAAGAAACTAATGTAAGAAAGAAAGAAGAGAGGAGTGGGGTGGAGTTGGAATAATGAAACCCATGGAGTGCTAGCCTATTTATAATAGGTGTAGGGATGCATCTCCAAGGGATGCATCCCATCCATACATCCTCTCATGAAAGGGCATCATCTAAAGGGCCATATCAAATAAGAGGAGGTGCAAATCAAGTGAGGAGGTGTATCAAATGATATGTCCTTTCATGTGGTGCTATATTTTGACCAAGTCAACATCACATGCTAATCACATGTCCATCACGCCTCACCTCTTGATCTTTCATGATAATGATCCACGGGCTCCAATGCAAGGCGCCATTCACTTGACCCATTATGTCTTCATCCAATGGTGGGATTAAGATCCAATGGTCAATTATGATAGCCATCCTCTAATCCAATCCAATTGGGTTAAACCAACTCTCCATTATGTCTTCATCCAACGGTAGATCAAGATCTAACGGTCTAGATTGAATGATTTATTAAATCTAATCCAATTAGACTCAAACCAAGCCAATTAGGTGCCAACTCTTGGCTAACCCATATTAGAACATGATCTAATCAAATTAGATCAATTAAGAATCAGATTCGAATCCAATTCGAATCAAGAGCTAAGGGTTTGCAACACCTGCTAGGATGTCTATCTTGCAAACATGATCTAATCTAATTAGACCCTTAATAAGTTTTCTTGTGTGTGACCCATTGGGTTCCATACTTAGCCAGCAATAGGTGTGAGTGCGAGTTGACCCAACTTGATTAGAACTCTTCTAATCGATTTAAGTCCAAACTGTGCGAACCCGAACTTAACAATTAGAATCCTTTCTAATTGGTGATCGAATTAAACTCTTTAATTCGATCAAACCTATAAGACAAGATTGACGTCTAGCAACGTGTCATGTCTATCCGAAAAATATGGAATTTGGTGGAAATACCAAAAATACCCTTCAGTGGCAAGTTACCGTGCAATTCAATCCTTTAAACAAACTGCATCCCGAATATGTATATGAGTATGAATATATGTCAAACTCAATTTCATATTCATATATTTCTCTATCTTCTAACGATAATTCGAATAATGAAATATTAGAAACTCTTTCTAATTTTCATTGTGCTTTGATCAAAGGCTTCCTGAATTATCATATGATTAGAATAAATAGGATGCGATCTTCTCTTACTAGAAGTAATTAATTCCTTGTTGACCTACTCATAACCTTCGTACACATTCCACCATATCCAGAAGACCTCGTACATAACTTATTGTCATGAATGAGTGGAAACCAAAATATGGATTTATGTGCACAAGATACTATGGTGATCTCAGGTCAAAGGATCAGTTGCACAACTCCCACTAAGAGAATCATCTTTTGACATGTAAGTAAGACTTCATAAGATTTCTCTTTGTAGGTCAATTCAGTGAACTCATTTCTCTAATGAGCACCCATATCTTTATATTAGTGTCTCCACACAAGTGATTGTGAGATCAATCACCCTCTGCATCAAGCATACATAAGATGTGTTAGTCTTTTCGGTAAACATTGATCCCCGACTCAATGTACCAATGACTGGGAATATTTAAGATTAGGATTTTAGGATTTTAGGTCTCACTAGTATGATCTCATCATAGCCTCAAAATCATTGCCTTAATCTAAGGGGTTCATCACAAATATAATCAACAGCATATGATGAAACACAATGCCTTTATTTATATTGAATGTCATGTACATGAATTGGAAAATCAAAAGAAAATCCTTCACAATACATATTGCGATTGGCTTGTAGGGCATCTACTCTTTCAATCTCCCACTTGCACTAAAGCCAATCGCCCTTATATTTCATCCCCATACAATCGAGGTGGCGATCGAACTGCTGTTGTGGTAGAGCTTTAGTGAACGGGTCTGCTAAGTTGTTCTTTGTGTCTACTCGTTCAATGACTATGTCTTGTCTCTCGACGATCTCTTGAACGAGGTGGAAGCGTCTTAGAATGTGCTTGGATTTGTGATGAGACCTTGGTTCCTTTGCTTGAGCAACAGCTCCAGTGTTGTCACAATAAACTGGCACTGGTCCAGCAATCTCAGGAACTACTCCCAACTCAGAGATGAACTTCTTCATCCTGACAGCTTCCTTAGCGGCTTCACTTACAGCGATGTATTCTGCCTCAGTAGTTGAGTCAGCTACAGTTTGCTGCTTGGAACTCTTCCAGCTCACTGCACCACCATTTAGGAAAAAGATATACCCTGAAGTGGACTTGCTATTATCTGGGTCTGATTGAAAACTAGAATCAGAAAATCCTTCTAGTTTCAACTCAGATTCTCCATAAACTAGAAAAATATCTTTAGTCCTTCTTAAGTACTTAAGAATATTTTTCACAGCTATCCAATGATTCTCTCCTGGATCAGCCTGGAATCTGCTTGTTATGCCTAAGGAATAAGCAACATCAGGCCTAGTACATAGCATAGCATACATAATTGATCCTACTGCCGAAGCATAGGGAATAGAATTCATTCTATTCCTCTCTTCAGATGTCTTAGGAGACATCTTCTTAGAGAGACGTATGCCATGACTCATAGGTAAGTAACCTCTTTTACTTCCTTCCATGCTGAATCTTTTCAGCACACGATCTATGTACTTAGACTGGGACAAGCCTAGCACCCTTTTAGATCTATCCCTATAGATCTTTATACCAAGTATATAGGATGCTTCTCCCAAGTCTTTCATGGAAAAGCTTTTTGATAGCCAAGTCTTGACCGATTGTAACATTGAAATATCATTTCCAATGATTAGTATGTCATCTACATACAATATTAAGAAGACAACAGCACTCCCACTAGTCTTCTTGTACACACATGGTTCATCCACATTTTTGATAAAACCAAACTCTTTGATTGTTGTATCAAAACGGATGTTCCAACTCCTCGATGCTTGCTTTAATCCATAAATGGATCTCTTAAGCTTGCATATGATGAGAGCACAAAAGTACAATTTTCATACCAGCTTAATTAATATTATAGCTAATAATTATTGATAAATTTGATTAATTAGTGTTTTATTTGTGTTTGAGTGCAAGTAATCCAAGAGACCCAATAATATTGGGTTTAAGCCCAAATCAGCAACTCTCGATTTCCCTCTTCACCGAAGAACAACAGCATCGCGTCCGTGAGGAGTTTCCCAGCATTTGTAGCGACGTGCGCAACTCCCAAGCATATCAGCAACGTTCATGATCTCCTTCTCAACATCTGGAGCTTCCCAAACTTCTGCAACCTCCCTAGCATTCATCTCCATCCGAGTCAACCCAAATCTTCTTTAAATCCAATTCCAGCCGTTCCCAGCAGCATCAATCCGTGAGGAGCTTCCCAGCATCTTCAAAACCGTCCGTGTGGCTCTCCAAGCGGCATCCGATCGTTTCATCTTCGAATTCCCTTCCCATCAAAATAAATTCCCAACGGCATCAAGGGAATTCCGAAGACCAAACCGTCCGCATTCAAGCTATCAGCCCATGTCGCTTCCACGTTCAACGTTTCCAGCATCCTTCGGTCTTCCCAGCCACACCGCTAAAGGTGTCTATAAAAGGAACCGAGGAGGGGGAGCAAAAGATCCATCGGGAGGAGGAAGAAGAGAGAGGATCTTACCAGCCGGGCTTGGGAGGAGGGAGGAGGAGGAGAACCATCGGGTGGAGGCGAGAAGCAGCCGACGGAAGAGGACGGGCGGCCAGCAGGAGCCATCCGGTGGAGGTAGAACCAGCCGACGGGAGAAGAAGGGGAGGATCTATCGGCATTTTTCCCAGCCGGACGGAATAAAACAGTAAGGGAGAAGGCCGGATCCATCCAAGTTCGGGCGAGAGAGGGAGAGAGGAAGAGGCCAAGGGAACCAGGAAGCTCCCTCTTCCGATCTATCTTCTCAGCCGAACAAGAGAAGGAGGAGAAGCAACGGGAGGAGAAAAGCCAAAGAAAGAAAACAGAGCACCCTGTTTTCTTAAGAGGAGAAAGAAAAAAAAAAGGGGATTTATGTTTATTTTATTTACTCTATGCTAATCCCTTTTATAAAATTGCTTGCATCTCATATGGATAGCTAAATATCTTTTAGCTAAGGCTAAAAAAAAGCCTAGCATTTTCTTCATGTATTTCATTTAATCATCAATGGGATTTTAATGTTTTTGATTTAATTTATGGTGCAGTAAATTTATAGAAATTATTTCAAACTTAAATATTTTCTTTGATTTGTTATTTCCTCCGGGTCTAACAGATGCTCAGAAATCCCTATAGTTTAAAATAGAATTATTGTAATGCTGCCCATAAAACTAAATCTATTTTATTATGATTAATAGATGATTTTAAGAAAAGCATGATTAAGTGCTGGGCTGAATCCTAATGCCTTAGTTATATTTTTAAATCTGAATATTATTTAGCCTTAAGTTTTTTTGTTCACTGTCAAATCCCTGTGGATTCGATCTCGGACTCACCGAGAATATTATTTTGCTACACCCTATACTTGGGGTATTCTACATTTAATTTTTCTTTTTAAAAGAGCAAGATTAAAATTGTAGCAAGTTTTTGGCGCCGTTGCCGGGGATTTGCAACGTGCGAACGAGAACAAGGCTGCAAATTTCAATTTTTAATTTCTAGTTCTTCAATTTTTCTTTATTTTTAACACGGCTGAAATTTCAAATCTTTACAGATTCAAGGACGACAAAAAGCGGGATCAGTAACGAGGAAGATCAAGATCACATTTTTGGATTTCCGGAGTGAACGAACTCCGGCCGTGAGTATTTAAATTAATTTTCCTGTTTTGTTCATACTAGTTCTATTTTTCCTAGATTAGAATTTTACTCTTGTTTAAAAAAAAATTATTTAAAAAATTATTAATTAAAATAATAAAATAATAAAAAAATAAATAAATAAATAAAAAATTTAGCTAGTTTGCTTGATCAACTATTCAAATGCAATTTAATGTCATGACATAAAATGTTAAAAATCTTGTTGATTGTTGCATATAGTATAAAGCATTTGCATAAAATAATCTAAGGGCTGAACCCATTAAAAAGATAAGGTCGGAATTTCATCACTCGTCCTTAGCCCAAAAATCATCCCAGTGTATAAATATCCTAAGCCTAATTAAAATCAACTAGATGTTGGCCCCTAAGGATATTCGAGCTCAATAGGACGAAGACCACTGAAAGTTGCACCAATTTCGCTCTATGACCCCGGTCGATGTCTAGGCAAGCTTTGTCCCTCTAAGTGATTGAAGGGAGACAGTTTCTGTTCGAGGAAAGTGGGTTTTAAGTGGGACCTTTGCTATACGCATCGTGACCCCTCCACTTACCTGGGAGCTTACCTGGTCGACTAGGTTATTAGACCGGATTGGAGGCTTAAGTGTACTCTTCAAACCAATTAGGAGCTGTCTAGAAATTTTTAGGAAAACATTAGAAATAAGGGTGCTATGCTTTGATATTGTTTGATTGTGAATAATTTTAGTGGCAGGGTGTCAATATTCATAGCTTTAGGTAATATTCATACTCATCCAAAACTCTAAAAAAAATATATATATACAAAATAAATAAATAATTAATAATAATAATAATTAAAAAAAAAGTCGACTGGTTAATTGGTCAGTATATGCGGTTGTGGCAAAGGGATAAAACGAAAAGATTATTTCGAGTTGAATCAAGGGATAAAAGTTCAATTAATCAAATGGAGGATGGTCAGAGTAATCATGGAGATAATGAATACCAAGATGACTTACCTATTAGAACGCTTCGTGATTATCTACAACCCACTAGGACCAATACCCCATCTTGTATGGTTATTCCTACTGCTGCGGGAGCTTTTGACATGAAACCAGGAATAATCCAATTACTTCCAAAGTTTTACGGACTTGATTCTGAAAGTCCCTATTTGCACCTAAAAGAATTTGATGAAGTGTGTTCAACACTTCATTTCAATGATGTCACTGAAGAAGTAGTTAAGCTTAAGTTATTTCCTTTTTCTTTAAAGGAAAAAGCTAAGTCATGGTTACACTCCTTAAGGCCTAGGACCATAGCTACCTGGCAAGAAATGACAAGAGAATTTTTAAAGAAATTCTTCCCAACACATAAAACGAATACACTTAGAAGAAATATCATGAACTTCGCACAAAAAGATGGAAAAACAATTTTTCAGTGTTGGGAAAGATTTAAGGACCTTCTGCTTGCTTGCCCACATCATGGATATGAAATTTGGAGGGTCATTAGTTTCTTTTATGATGGTTTGTCCTCCAATATGAGACAATTCGTGGAAATGATGTGTAATGGTGAATTTATGAATAAGGAACCAGAGGAAGCCTGGGATTATTTTGACCTTTTAGCAGAAAATGCACAAGCTTGGGATACAACAGATAAAAATGAAAAATCTAAAATAGCACCTAATGCAGAAGGAGGAATATATCTTATTAAAGATGATAATGATGTCAATGTAAAAATTGCTAATCTAACTAGGAAGATTGAAGCCATGGAATTAAGCAAAGCCAATATAGGAAAAGCACAAACTATTGTTGAAAGTATATGTGGAATTTGCGAGAGTAATGCACATGTGACCAAGGATTGTCCTACAATCCTTGCTTTTCAAGAAGTGTTGCATGATCAAGCGAATTTCACCAATACTTATAAAAGACCATTTCCAGAAACATATAATCCTAATTGGCGAAACCATCCTAACTTTAGCTGGAGACATGGACCCACTGCCAATGAATCTCAAGGAAATTCTGTTCCTACTCCTTATGTGCCACCACATAGGAAATCCCTTGAAGATACTTTGCAAACCTTCATGCAAGGGCAGACTCAAATAAATTAGAATACAATGCAGTCACTTCAAGAACTTAAAAATTCTGTAGGTAGAATTGAGGCTCAACTCAATGTTAGGGAAAAAGGGACATTTCCAGCCCAACCTCAATCTAACCCAAAGAGTCAACATGAGGTCCATGAAGCAAGTTCATCCCAACCTAAATTTGAACAAGTTAAGTCTGTTACGACCCTCCGTAGCAGAAAAATAATTAACAAAGAAATTCCAATGAAGGATGACAGACCTGAAAAATCCATTGAGAAAAGGGATGAAAATAATATTGAACAAGATGATCCAATACCTCATCATAAAATAGTTGCTCCATTCCCTCAGCGCTTGCTTGCAGCTAAAAAAGGAGTACCTGATCAAGAAATTTTGGATATCTTTAAACAAGTAAAGATTAACATTCCTCTATTAGATGCCATTAAGCAGATCCCATCTTATGCCAAATTTTTAAAAGATCTTTGTACCATAAAGCGAAAGCTTTACGTACAAAAGAAAGCTTTTCTAACTGAACAGGTGAGTACTATTCTCAAATACAACACCTGAAAGAGTAGATGCCCTACAAGCCAATCGCAATATGTATTGCGAAAAGTTTTTTTTCTTTTGATTTGTCCAAATCATGTACATGACATTTAAATATGAATAAAGGCGTTATGTTTTATCATATGCTGTTGATTATATTTATGATAAACTCCTTAGATTAGGGCAATGGTTTTAAGACTATGATGAGATCATACTAGTGAGACTTAAAATCCTAAAATCCTAATCTTAAATATTCCCAGTCATTGGTACATTGAGTTGGGGATCAATGATTACCAGAAAGACTGGCATGTCTTATGTATGCTCGATGCAAAGGATGATTGATCTCACAATCATTTGTGTGGAGACACTAATACAAAGATGTGGGTGCTCATTAGAGGAATGAGTTCACTGAATTGACCTACAAAGAGAAATCTTATGAAGTCTTACTTACATATCAAAAGATGATTCTCTTAGTGGGAGTTGTGCAACTGATCCTATGACCTGAGATCACCATGGTATCTTGTGCACATGAACCCATATTTTGGTTTACACTCATTCATGACAATAAGTTATGTACGAGGTCTTCTGGATATGGTGAATTGTGTACGAAGATTATGAGTAGGTCAACAAGGAATTAATCACTTCTAGTAAGAGAAGATAGCATCCTATTTATTCTAATCATATGATAATTCAGGAAGCCTTTGATCAAAGCAGAATGAAAATTAGAAAGAGTTTCTAATATTTCATTATTTGAATTATCATTAAAAGATTGAGAAAAATATGAATATGAAATTGAGTTTGACATATATTCATACTCATATACATATTTGGGATGCAGTTTGATTAAAGGATTGAATTGCATGATAACTTGCCACTGAAGGGTATTTTTGGTATTTCCACCAAATTCCATATTTTCCGGGTAGACATGACACGTTGCTAGACGTCAATCTTGTTTTATAGGTTTGATCAAATTAAAGAGTTTAATTCGATCACCAATTAGAAAGGATTCTAATTGTTAAGTTCGGGTTCGCGTAGTTTGGACTTAAATCGATTAGAAGAGTTCTAATCAAGTTGGGTCAACTCGCACTCACACCTATTGCTGGCTAAGTATGGAACCCAATGGGTCACACACAAGAAAACTTATCAAGGGTCTAATTGGATTAGATCATGTTTGCAAGATAAACATCCTAGCAGGTGTTGCAAACCTTAGCTCCTGATTCGAATTGGATTCGAATCTGATTCGAATTGGATTCGAATCTGATTCGAATTGGATTCGAATCTGATTCTTAATTGATCTAATTTGATTAGATCATATTCTAATATGGGTTAGCCAAGAGTTGGCACCTAATTGGCTTGGTTTGAGTCTAATTGGATTAGATTTAATAAATCATTCAATCTAGATCGTTAGATCTTGATCTACCGTTGGATGAAGACATAATGGAGAGTTGGTTTAACCCAATTGGATTGGGTTAGAGGATGGCTACCATAATTGACCATTGGATCTTAATCCCACCATTGGATGAAGACATAATGGGTCAAGTGAATGGCGCCTTGCATTGGAGCCCTTGGATCATCATCATGAAAGATCAAGAGGTGAGGCGTGATGGACATGTGATTAGCATGTGATGTTGACTTGGTCAAAATATGGCACCACATGAAAGGACATATCATTTGATACACCTCCTCACTTGATCTGCACCTCCTCTTATTTGATATGGCCCTTTAGATGATGCCCTTTCATGAGAGGATGTGTGGATGAGATGCATCCCTTGGAGATGCATCCCTACACCTATTATAAATAGGTTAGCACTCCATGGGTTTCATCATTCCAATTCCACCCCACTCCTCTCTTCTTTCTTTCTTACATTAGTTTCTTTCTTTCTAGCATTGCTTCTAGTGTGTCCTAAGCCAAGACAAGGTGGTCTTCTTTAGGACAAAAAGGATTAGAAGTGATTTTAGAAGGCTAAAGGAAAATAGAAAGGAAGGAAAGCAAGCCATTAGAGTTCTTTAGAAGAATTCTGCATTAAGGATCAAAAGTCTTTGGAGCTAAAGTCTTGATTAAGTTTTCGTGTGGATCACCATTGGAGAGCGGACACTTGGACGCCTCGTGGAGATTGTACACTTTGGATTAGCGTTTGAGGTATTCTACTAATTCTGCATTTATTTTATATCATTTGATTGTAATCATTAAGGTGATTTAGGCTTAAAAGGGTTTCATGCATAGGGACTTTATTAAGAAATTTTTAAAATCCCTAGCTTCCGCTGCGCATTATAACATGCTAAAACCCTTCAGTGGTATCAGAGCCATCCTTAATTGATTCAATCAAATAATTATGTATGATGTATGATTATTAATTTACTATGAGATAGTAATGTCATATGCTTAGAGAAATGCTGAAATGTATGATTAATATATGATATGTTATGTAATAAAATATCATGATATAAAATTTTCCATATGAAAATATGTTGAAGCATGTTAATTAATTGCTTATGATTTATACATGCTATGAGATAGCCATGATGCATAATAGTTTATTTTAGACATGTTAAATGTATGTTACAATTAAAGAATGTGCTAGAGACTAGTAAGCCCTCAATAAAAATTATATTAAGTCATAGTGTTAAAAAACTTTGAGCTAACCCATTCTAGAACAATTAATCTAATTGGTGTCTAAGGAAAGCACTAAAGGTGGTTACTTAATTAGGACCTTACTCTCTGAGTAAGGGGAGCCTCCCACCTGCTTACCTGGCCAATTGTTTGATTGCCTATTATGGATAAGCTTAATATTGATATAACACTATTGATAGCCTTCCTTCATGCCTCGATATTATTATGTCAAGATCCATGCTAGTTTGTTGTGCTAACGGTTGGGAACCCGCCCATGCCGCTGATATTTCAAAAAAAATTTCAGATAGCAGCGGAATCGGCATGCGCGAGTTCGACGTTCATCGCATGAACGCTTGTTTCGAGACCTTTCGTAATTAGGTAGGAATTAAAACTTTTAAAATTATTAGGAAGATCAAATCTTCACCTTGCGCGGGTAGATGATCACCGCAAATCTGAATTCGTGGTTTTGGAAGAGGGTTCGCTTGAAGCCGTTCAAACGTCCGGCCTCTACGGGTATCCACACGAAGCAGGATCCGATCCAAGCTCTCTATCTCACCGGGGTGCTAGCTCCCTTGCAGAGATAGCTTTGATGGTTGATGTCCTCTCTTTCAACCAACTCTTGATTGCACTTGAGAGGAGGAAGAAGAAGGATGAAGAAGAGGAAGAAGATCAAATCCCTTCGCAGCTTTCTTCTCTTCACACGCGCTGAAGCCAAGGAAGAAGACCAAGAGGAGGGAGACGCCTCCTCTTCTTTTCCCCTTGCTGATGGCGGCTGAACCAAGGAGAGATGGAGAGGGGGTGGCCACATGATGAAGAGGAGAAAGAGTCATCTAGGGCGCCGGCCCTAGTCCTCCTTTAATAAGGATGAAGGGCTCCTACAAGTTAGGAGCCTTGACAACTTTCCAAGAGGGGGCGCCGGCCCCCTCTCTCTTCATGTCGCACCTAATCAAGTGGAGAGGGGCTGATGCCCCTCTTACTTGGTTAGCCTAATCCTCTTCCAAAGAGGATTAGGTCCCTTTTTCATGGTTTAATCCTAATCTAATTAGGATTGGCCAAATTGGGTTTAATCTATGCTAGTCCCAATCTAATTAGGACTTGAATGAACCATGACTCAATTGAACTCTTCAATCCTAATCCAATTAGGAGTCATGTTGATTTATTAGATTAATAATTAATTTAGACTTAAGGAATCCTAATCCAATTAGGATTTGTTTAATTTTAGTCCTAATCCAATTAGGACTCTATTTGAATTCGAAGTCCTAATCCAATTAGGATTTCTAGGAATCCTACTCCAAGTAGGAATCCAATTTTAATTCAAAACTCCTAATCTCATTAGGATTTTAGGAATTCTATTCCAAGTAGGAATTCCAGTCCTACTCCAACTAGGATTCCCAGCCCTAATCCAATTAGGACTCTAGGAATCCTACCCGAAGTAGGATTTGTGTTTAAGTCTAATTAATTAATTTCCTTTGTTCCTTCTTCAACTTCTTATCAATCAAATTGATTTCTTGTGATTCCTAATCACGATTTCAACCATCGGATCGGTCAATACTTCTAGTGTGTGTGACCCCATAGGTTCTATTCTGACTGGTAGTGAGATATATTGTGATCTCTATCACTATATCATTGAAAACTCCTTTCAATGGGTTGGAACGATTCCAACTCAACTCATTAGGGTTTATCGATCATCAAGATAATCCCTATGAGTCCCACCATCCACCAGTGACACCTAGCAGCATGTAGTGGCTACCCAGCAGAATGGAATGATGAACCTCTAGGTGCAGTTAACATGTGATACAGTCCTACTATCGTGGATCCCTACAGGACGGAGGTCATGGACAACTCGTCAAACCCCATCGTCTGTCATATGTCAAGATTTATTCGACTTGAGTTCGATAGTGGAAAACTCTTTCTCCATTTTACTGCCCTGGCCAAGGTCTTAGAACTCAGTCTAACAAATCACATAGGATCACTCCTCTTCTATCAAGGTCGATAGATTCCTTATAGGTGCATACCCTACTCCTACAGTGAACCTACTGCAGCCAATCTACACTGCATGGACCCATATGGCTAGAGACCATGTATGTGTGCAGTCAAACTACAATAACCTCACTGTGAGTAGCCGAAGCACCGCAGGTCAAAGGACCAGTCACACTACTGCAACATCAAGTAAGTCACTGACGAGTGGATAGACATCCAAGTGACTTCTTGTCTTGGTCACGCTCAGTACCCTTGTTCTCTAACAAGCACCTGCACTATCACTTCAGTGTCCCTACACTGTGGACTCAAGTCTCGTCCATCCAGAAGAAAAGTGATCTGTGCACTGATCGGATCGATCACCGTCCTCGTGATGATCCATTGATCAGGAGCATTTAGAAATTAATCACCAATGATACATGGCTCAAATTCTCAACTCTTGAGAATATGTATCATCATCTTATTAATTTCTTGGACGATTCATAGACACATAAATAATATGAATGAAAAGATGCCTTTTATTTATTCAATAATAAATAGTCAAGTACAAAATTATGTCCCTAGAATCAACAATGTGTCAGCCAAATTGGCTTCTAGGGCATACATCTAACAATCTCCCACTTGCACTAAAGCCAATTGGTCATATATCTTAGGCCCATCTTCTCAAGGTGGGCTTCAGTCTTTTGCTGACTCAGCTGCTTAGTGAAAGGGTCTGCCACGTTATCCGCGGAGTCTACTCTCTGCACCTCTACATATTTCTTCTCCACATAGTCGCGTATGAGGTGAAAGCGCCGCTCTAATATGCTTAGACTTCTGATGAGACCTTGGCTCCTTAGCAAGGGCTATGGCGCCATTGTTATCGCAGTAGAGTGTTATGGCATCTGATGTCATCACATCCAGCTCTGCAATGAATTTCTTGAACCAGAAGCCTTCCTTAGCAGCTTCAGAGGCGGCGATGTATTCGGCTTCCATAGTAGAATCAGCAATGATCGGTTGTTTAGAACTCTTCCAATTCACCGTACCACCATTGCACAAGAACACGTATCCAGATGTTGACTTCCTGTCATCGACATCAGTCATGAAGTCTGAATCTGTGTACCCTTCTACCTTTAACTCTGATGATCCTCCAAAAACCAAGAATAAATCTTTAGTTCTTCTCAAGTACTTAAGAATATTCTTCACAGCTGTCCAGTGTTCTTCACCTGGATTCGACTGATATCTGCTTGTGACACTCACAGCAAGAGCTATATCAGGTCGTGTACATAGCATGGCATACATGAGGCTTCCTATTGCCGATGCATAAGGAATCTTGCTCATGCGTTGAATCTCCTCAGATGTGTTGGGGCACATCTTCTTGGAGAGATGAATTCCATGCCTTAGGGGTAAGAGACCCCTCTTGGAGTTTTCCATGCTGAACCTCTTCAGCACCTCCTCTATGTACATCTTCTGTGAAAGGCCAAGCATCCTTTTAGATCTATCTTTATAGACCTTTATTCCCAAAATATAGGATGCTTCCCCAAGGTCTTTCATGGAGAATTCTTTTGACAACCAGACCTTGACCGAGGTTAGCATGGGAATATCATGCCCAATCAGGAGAATGTCATCTACGTACAGTACGAGAAAAATGACAGCACTCCCACTAACCTTTTTATAAACACATGGTTCCTCTTCGTTTTTGATGAAATCAAACGTTTTGATTGCATCATCGAAACGAGTGTTCCAACTCCGAGAGGCTTGCTTTAGTCCATAGATGGACCTTTGCAGCTTGCAGACCTTGTGATCTCCATCACTGGAAGTGAAACCCAAAGGCTGTTCCATATAGATATCTTCATCAAGATATCCATTCAGGAAAGCAGTTTTCACATCCATCTGCCAGATTTCATAGTCATGAAATGCTGCAATGGCAAGCAATGTCCGGATGGATTTTAGCATGGCTACAGGTGAAAAGGTCTCCTGATAGTCAATACCTTCGCGCTGACTATACCCTTTCGCCACAAGCCTTGCCTTATAGGTCTCTACCTCTCCATCCGAACCTATTTTCCTTTTGTAGATCCATTTGCATCCAATAGGTACAATACCTTCTGGTGGATCTACTAAGGTCCAGACTTGGTTGGAATGCATGGAGTCTATCTCTGACTTCATGGCTTTCAGCCATTTCTCGGAATCGATATCAGATATCGCCTCGTTGTAGGTTTTGGGATCCTGTATGTGATCCCTATCTCCCACTAGGAACATTTCCTCGGTATCCTCTTCTAGTATACCTAAGTATCTATCGGGAGGATGGGAGACCCTACTAGATCTACGAGGTGGTTGAGGGACATCGTGTACTGGCTCCTTATGAATAGGTTCTATAGGATCCATGACTCGTTGCTTTTCAGAGACTTTCTCTTCAAGCTCAATTTTCCTCCCACTGCCTCTATCAAGGATAAACTGATTTTCCAAGAAGATGGCATGACGGCTCACAAACACATTGTGATCCTCTGAGACGTAAAAATTGTATCCTAATGACTCTTTAGGATATCCTATAAAACGAGCACTTATGGTCCTAGCCTCTAACTTGTCCGCCTGTAGTCGCTTGACGTGGGCCGGACACCCCCAAATCTTGAGATGACCCAGACTTGGTTTCTTACCATGCCATATCTCATACGGTGTGGTAGGAACGGATTTAGAGGGAACTCTATTCAATAAATAAATCGCTGTGAGTAAGGCATCTCCCCAAAGGAACATAGGTAAATCAGTGAAGCTCATCATGGACCTGACCATATCCAATAGGGTCCGATTTCTCCTCTCTGACACCCCGTTGAGTTGAGGTGTACCCGGAGGTGTCCATTGTGAGACTATGCCGTTTTCTTTGAGATAGTCCCGAAATTCTCCACTAAGGTATTCTCCTCCTCGATCTGATCGAAGAGCCTTAAGAGGTTTTCCAGTTTGTTTTTCTACTTCATTCTTGAACTCTTTGAACTTTTCAAAAGACTCAGACTTGTGTCTCATAAGATACACATACCCATACCGTGAATAATCATCGGTAAAGGTAATGAAGTAAGAATAACGTCCCCTGGCTAGCACATCGAATGGGCCACATACATCTGTATGTACTAGGGTAAGTATTTCAATGGTCCTCTCCCCATGTCCTACAAAGGGCAGTCTAGCCATTTTTCCTTGAAGACAGGACTCGCAAACTGGATATGACTCGGAAGTCAATGAGCCTAAGAGCCCATCTTTATCCATTTTGTTCATCCTATCTTCTCCAATATGGCCAAGTCTGAGGTGCCACAAATATCTTTGGTTTATCTCATCTCTGGATCTTTTGGATCCTTTGGCACTCACATCTTGCTCGGTAACATTCACAGATACATCCATATGTAAATGATAGAGACTGTCAATCATGAAACCACGTGCGACTATTTTATTTCTTAAATAAATAGAACAGCAGTCTTTGTCAAATGTAAAAACATGACCTTCCTGTGCTAGACATGAAACAGAAATCAAATTTCTGCTAGCAACAGGTACATAATAACAGTCTCTAAGTATTAAACTAAATCCAGACGGTAGTCGCAGATGGTAGGTGCCCACAGCCACAGCAGCAACTTTTGCCCCGTTGCCAACCCGAAGGGTTACCGCACCTTCCGCCAGCCTTCTACTTTCCTTTAGACCCTGCATGGTAGTGCACAAATGAGCACTAGAACCAGAATCTATAACCCAACTAGAAGTAGAAGAAACCGTTAGATTAGTTTCAATAATGAGCAAGTCTATACCTTCTGAAGGTGTGTCACCTTTCTTGTTCTTCAGGCTCTCGAGGTATGAAGGACAGTTTCTCTTCCAGTGGCCTTCGACATTGCAGTGGAAACATTTTCCTTTGTCGTTAGCCTTTTTCTTTTGAACTTCCTTCTTTGGCTTCTTGTCTTTCTTCTGCTTCTTTGCAGGCTTCTTTTTCTTCCAAGTAGACTTTCTCTTGGAACCAGAAGTCAACTCAGCAGCGAGGACATTGCCCCTTGAACCTTTCAAGGCTCCCTCAGCAGTTACCAACATGTTGATTAGTTCAGTCTTAGTGCATTCAATCTTATTCATGTGGTAGTTTACTATAAACTGACCAAATGAATCAGGAAGTGACTGTAGGATCAAATCCACTTGCAATTCCTTGTGCATGTCCATACCGAGCTTCTCAAGCTCCTCTAGGTCCTTGATCATGGTCAGACCGTGATCATGGACAGACTGCCCTTCGCGCATCTTCGCTTTGAAAAGCCTCTTGGACACTTCAAAACGAGCTGTGCGACTCTGCTCACCATACAACTCTTGTAGGTGTGCCAGTATGTCCCTAGCAGTCTTTATATTTTCATGCTGGCATTGGAGTTCATTAGACATAGATGCCATCATATAGCATTTTACTCTAATGTCATCGTCCAACCACTTTTTATGAATCTCACGCTGAACATCAGTGGGACGTGCTGGTAATGTGGGGATATCTGAATCGAGTATATAGCCTATCTTCTCACAGTCCAAAACTATTTTGAGATTTCTAAGCCAGTCCTTGTAATTGGTTCCGGTCAGTCGGTTGGTCTCAAGAATATGGGTCAAAGGGTTTGAAGCCGACATTGTATCTGCAGAGAGTAAAGATTCTAGTTAGACTTTTGTACTTGATCCTAATCTGTCCTAAGGTCTTTTAGAACAAATTGTGACTCCCACTATTTTCTCGAATTCCTCACACTCCCCTGGTAGGAAAACGGAAATCCCACACGACTAGGGTTTCTAGTGGGTACTGCGGTCCCACCAATTTACATGCCACCTCACCTAACAGTTATTGGTGACACATAGATGGATGAGTGTACAACTCTTGTACAATGCTTCTCAAGCATGTTGCAGTGCAACTTGGTCTCTAAGCCATGAAGACCTCACCTAACAGTTATTGGTCCCATTTCTTAGTTAAGTCAGACCCACCGTATAACCGTAGGAATAAAGTCGTCATTGGGTCCTCACCTAACAGTTATTGGTGCCCAACCCCACCTTTACCCTACAACATCTCATGTCTATAGAGAGGTCCAGCCCCCCAATGCAACTTGACCACTGTATCCAGCCGAGACAAGTCAACATCAGAAAGGCCTTAGCAGCTCTACTACAGTGGAAGACCTATTGACTTAATATTGGTTAATCAGGTCTTAGTGTTTGCAACTTGAGCCTTTCATAAGAGGTAATCGAACAATTGGCCAGGTAAGCAGGTGGGAGGCTCCCCTTACTCAGAGAGTAAGGTCCTAATTAAGTAACCACCTTTCATGCTTTCCTAGACACCAATTAGATCAATTAATCTAATATGACTTGCTCATGTCGGTTCACTCTCGACTTGATTGAGGAGGTTTTGATTTAGGTCTCAATTGGGTTTGCTACATCACATGTAAACCTATCTACCCGACTCTCATTCACATCACATGTAAACGGCGCATTGCAGGCAGTTATAATCGCGGCAATAATTAAAGCTAAACTTTAACTAGGTGATGATCATGGATTCTTATTAGGTCGTATTACAAGCACATGCACATCAATCGATCAAGTGGTCTTCAACTCTTGAATTGGTTCCAAGCTTTCTTGATTCGATCCTTGATCAACTCTTGATCCCATCGCCATCAACCGCTTAGATCGCCTTTCATCTCATGCCTTTGCTTCAACTTGATCGTTGATGTACATCACATCACAGAAATACAACCAGATGTAAAATAAAAATAAAAATAAATTACATCTCCTTTTAGGAGGCACGCAGGCCTCTCAAAACATCAAATAAGATGCATGCAAGCATCTGAAAAATTACATGACATCGCAGATCACATCGCAGGTCATTACATTTGATACCAAAAGGGTTTGAATCCTATGATCATCACCGTATGCAACAATTATAATTTTCAGATCTGAAAACTAACTGATTATATCATGACATAGGTCGCTGATCATGCTAATCATGATTCTAAACTTTGTAATCCCATTAACAATGCAATTAGAATCATCTTTTTATCACATAAAAATCAGCATGTAAAAATCAGCACCCCTGAAAAATCTGCATGCAGCATTTTTCAGCATGCATGATCATTTAATTTTCAGATCTAATATGCCTTTAGATATTTAATTCTTACCTTAATCTACGAAGCCTAGGCTCTGATACCACTGTTGGGAACCCGCCCATGCCGCTGATATTTCAAAAAAAATTTCAGATAGCAGCGGAATCGGCATGCGCGAGTTCGACGTTCATCGCATGAACGCTTGTTTCGAGACCTTTCGTAATTAGGTAGGAATTAAAACTTTTAAAATTATTAGGAAGATCAAATCTTCACCTTGCGCGGGTAGATGATCACCGCAAATCTGAATTCGTGGTTTTGGAAGAGGGTTCGCTTGAAGCCGTTCAAACGTCCGGCCTCTACGGGTATCCACACGAAGCAGGATCCGATCCAAGCTCTCTATCTCACCGGGGTGCTAGCTCCCTTGCAGAGATAGCTTTGATGGTTGATGTCCTCTCTTTCAATCAACTCTTGATTGCACTTGAGAGGAGGAAGAAGAAGGATGAAGAAGAGGAAGAAGATCAAATCCCTTCGCAGCTTTCTTCTCTTCACACGCGCTGAAGCCAAGGAAGAAGACCAAGAGGAGGGAGACGCCTCCTCTTCTTTTCCCCTTGCTGATGGCGGCTGAACCAAGGAGAGATGGAGAGGGGGTGGCCACGTGATGAAGAGGAGAAAGAGTCATCTAGGGCGCCGGCCCTAGTCCTCCTTTAATAAGGATGAAGGGCTCCTACAAGTTAGGAGCCTTGACAACTTTCCAAGAGGGGGCGCCGGCCCCCTCTCTCTTCATGTCGCACCTAATCAAGTGGAGAGGGGCTGATGCCCCTCTTACTTGGTTAGCCTAATCCTCTTCCAAAGAGGATTAGGTCCCTTTTTCATGGTTTAATCCTAATCTAATTAGGATTGGCCAAATTGGGTTTAATCTATGCTAGTCCCAATCTAATTAGGACTTGAATGAACCATGACTCAATTGAACTCTTCAATCCTAATCCAATTAGGAGTCATGTTGATTTATTAGATTAATAATTAATTTAGACTTAAGGAATCCTAATCCAATTAGGATTTGTTTAATTTTAGTCCTAATCCAATTAGGACTCTATTTGAATTCGAAGTCCTAATCCAATTAGGATTTCTAGGAATCCTACTCCAAGTAGGAATCCAATTTTAATTCAAAACTCCTAATCTCATTAGGATTTTAGGAATTCTATTCCAAGTAGGAATTCCAGTCCTACTCCAACTAGGATTCCCAGCCCTAATCCAATTAGGACTCTAAGAATCCTACCCGAAGTAGGATTTGTGTTTAAGTCTAATTAATTAATTTCCTTTGTTCCTTCTTCAACTTCTTATCAATCAAATTGATTTATTGTGATTCCTAATCACGATTTCAACCATCGGATCGGTCAATACTTCTAGTGTGTGTGACCCCATAGGTTCTATTCTGACTGGTAGTGAGATATATTGTGATCTCTATCACTATATCATTGAAAACTCCTTTCAATGGGTTGGAACGATTCCAACTCAACTCATTAGGGTTTATCGATCATCAAGATAATCCCTATGAGTCCCACCATCCACCAGTGACACCTAGCAGCATGTAGTGGCTACCCAGCAGAATGGAATGATGAACCTCTAGGTGCAGTTAACATGTGATACAGTCCTACTATCGTGGATCCCTACAGGACGGAGGTCATGGACAACTCGTCAAACCCCATCGTCTGTCATATGTCAAGATTTATTCGACTTGAGTTCGATAGTGGAAAACTCTTTCTCCATTTTACTGCCCTGGCCAAGGTCTTAGAACTCAGTCTAACAAATCACATAGGATCACTCCTCTTCTATCAAGGTCGATAGATTCCTTATAGGTGCATACCCTACTCCTACAGTGAACCTACTGCAGCCAATCTACACTGCATGGACCCATATGGCTAGAGACCATGTATGTGTGCAGTCAAACTACAATAACCTCACTGTGAGTAGCCGAAGCACCGCAGGTCAAAGGACCAGTCACACTACTGCAACATCAAGTAAGTCACTGACGAGTGGATAGACATCCAAGTGACTTCTTGTCTTGGTCACGCTCAGTACCCTTGTTCTCTAACAAGCACCTGCACTATCACTTCAGTGTCCCTACACTGTGGACTCAAGTCTCGTCCATCCAGAAGGAAAGTGATCTGTGCACTGATCGGATCGATCACCGTCCTCGTGATGATCCATTGATCAGGAGCATTTAGAAATTAATCACCAATGATACATGGCTCAAATTCTCAACTCTTGAGAATATGTATCATCATCTTATTAATTTCTTGGACGATTCATAGACACATAAATAATATGAATGAAAAGATGCCTTTTATTTATTCAATAATAAATAGTCAAGTACAAAATTATGTCCCTAGAATCAACAATGTGTCAGCCAAATTGGCTTCTAGGGCATACATCTAACACTAACACAAGACTTGCAATGGAAACTGATGTTATACTGTCTTGGTGCATTAAGATGCTTATGGCATATTTTAATATATTGCCTTGTTGTGCAACCACAAGGGCAATATTATTCGAATATGACTATATGGAAATGAAGGGTTTGACTTAACTAAAATATTATTGTTTGTTGTGCTAACACAAGGCAATAAGTATTTTAAGAGGACAAGATAAAGTTGAGAATTGCATGAGATGCAATTGGAAAGAGTTTCCTACCTTTGAACTTATAAGAGTTTGTTGAGTAAACACAAGGCTTTTTATGATGAATTAGGATCTCAACCCTACTAAGAAAAATTATATTTTCACGTTTATCATAGGAGAGGGCTATGATATTCGATAAAAATAGTAGGAGACAAATTAGATTAAAGTCCTTATCTAGTTGTAAACATGTCATCATGATTGGTCTGCTTATATTAGTTTTGTTCTTGCATATGTAGAATTATTAAATGGCTTCTTCACTTTCACTAAGAGGCATCTTAGATGCCAACAAGTTGACCGGACCAAACTATGTGGACTGGTTGAGGAATTTAAAGATAGTACTCACTCAGGAGAAAATTTTCTATATACTTGAAACCCCTGATCTTGGAGATCTAGGGGATGATGCTACAGAAGAGGAGGTTGCCACACATAAGATGTGGAAAAATGACAGTGTGACTGTCAAATGTATCATACTTGCCTCTATGAACAATGAATTACAGAGGCAACATGAAGGCATGGACACTCAATCTATACTTCTCAGTTTAAAAGAGTTGTATGGAGAACAAAGCAGGACTGCTAGGTATGAGATATCTAAGCAGTTGTTCCGTGCTAGAATGAATGAAGGAACTCCAGTGCAAAACCATGTTCTTATGGTTATAGACTTGATCACCAGATTAAGTCAATTAGGTTTTGCTATGGATAGTGAGCTCAGTCAGGATTTGATCCTGCAATCACTGCCTGATTCATTCTCTCAGTTTGTTGTGAACTTTCACATGAACAAGCTGAACACCTCCCTGCCCGAGCTGTTAAATATGCTCAAAACAGCTGAAGGGCATATTAAGAAGGATAAAGGTCCACTCCTTCTTATAAATAGCACCTCTATGAGGAAATCGGGAAATAAGGGTTCTAAGAAACGATTGAACCCCAAGAGTAGCATCAAAAAGAAAAAAGGAAAGAAAAACTCCGGATCAAGTACCTGTTTTCATTGCGGCAAAGCTGGCCACTGGAAAAGGAATTGCAAAAGTTTTCTTGCAAGTATGAAGACCGATGCAAGAGTTGCATCAAAAGGTATGTTTATGTTACATGCCAACTTGTCATTAAGTTCTTCAAATTCAAATTCATGGGTATTGGATACCGGCTGTGGTTTTCACATTTGCAAATCTTTGCATGGACTACAGAAAATTAAAATTTTGAAGAAAGGTGACTTCGAGCTGTATGGCGCTGGAGGAGAGTCCATCCAGGCTGAAGCTGTTGGAACCTACAACTTGGAATTGCCTTCGGGAAAGCTCCTACAATTAGAAGATTGTTATTATATGCCCAAAATTATTAGAAATGTAATTTCCATTCCTTTGTTGTTAAAGAAAGGTTTTGAAATTAATGGAAAGGGCAATGGTTGCTCTATTTATTTTTCTAATAAGCATCTTTGCAATGGCATTATGGAAAATGGTCTTCTAGTTTTATTACTTAATGACAATGTCTTTCATATTAATAAAAGCAATAAAAGAAAGAGAGAGGAAGTGAATAATACCCTCCTTTGGCATTGCCGACTTGGTCACATAAGTGAATCAAGAATCAACAAGTTATACAAAGAAGAGTTCTTTGATCCTTATGATTATGAATCATTAGGAACTTGTGAATCTTGTCTTATGGGAAAAATGACCAAGTCTCCATTCACTGGACATGGAGAAAGGGCAAGTGAGTTATTAGGACTTATACATACAGATGTATGTGGTCCTATGACAACTCCAGCTAGAGGTGGATACTCTTATTTCATCACATTCACTGATGATTTATCAAGGTTCGGATTTGTGTATCTTATGAAACATAAATACGAAGCCTTTGATAAGTTTAAAGAGTATCAAAGTATGGTTGAAAAACAAACCGGAAAGTGTATTAAAATCCTTCGATCTGATCGAGGAGGTGAATACCTTTCTAGTGAATTTTTAAATCATCTTAAAGAAAAGGGCATTCTCTCTGAATGGACACCTCCGTATACGCCACAACTAAATGGTGTAGCTGAACGGAGAAATCGTACTCTATTAGATATGGTAAGGTCCATGATGTGCTTTACAGATCTTCCTATTTTCTTCTGGGGTTATGCATTAGAAACTGCTATATATGTGCTAAACAGGATACCTTCAAAATCTGTATCTAGTACTCCATATGAGATATGGAGAGGTAGAAAGCCCAATCTTAAATATTTTAAAATATGGGGCTGCCAAGCATATGTCAAAAGAAATTTTGGACATAAGCTAAGTGCTAGATCAGATAAATGTACATTTATAGGTTATTCCAAAGAAAGTATTGGATATCTCTTCTATCATCCTACTGAACAAAAGGTATTTGTTAGTAGGCATGCCACTTTCTTAGAAAAAGAGTTTATCTTAGAAAAGGGCAGTGAAAGAAGAATTGAACTTAATGAAGTTCAAGACCTACAAATAGAAACACAAGAAATTCTTCAACCAGATGTACCCATTGATGAAGTACAACCACAACACACATCTCCTCTCCAAAGGTCAAATAGAGTGCGAAATGCACCTAAGAGGTATGGGTTTATCATTGAGAATGATGAAGCCCACATCGTCGAAAATGATGATCCTCTGACCTATTCGGAAGCTATCATGAGTAATGACTCTAACAAATGGTTAGAAGCTATGAAATTCGAAATAGACTCTATGTATACCAACCAAGTATGGACTTTGGTTGATGCACCAGAAGGTGTAAACCCTATAGGTTGCAAATGGGTCTATAATAAGAAGATTGGAGCAGATGGCCAAGTAGAAACCTACAAGGCTAGATTGGTGGCAAAAGGTTTCAGGCAAAAGCAAGGAATTGACTATGATGAAACTTTTTCACCAGTTGCCATGCTTAAATCTATTCGGATTTTGCTTGCAATAGCTGCATACTATGATTATGAAATTTAGCAGATGGATGTCAAAACCGCCTTCCTTAATGGTTATCTTGAGGAAGAGGTTTACATGACACAGCCAGAAGGATTTGTCTCAAGTGGGAGAGCAAATCAAGTATGCAAGCTTAAGAGATCCATTTATGGATTAAAGCAAGCATCGAGGAGTTGGAACATCCGTTTTGATACAACAGTCAAAGAGTTTGGTTTTATCAAAAATGTGGATGAACCATGTGTGTACAAGAAGACTAGTGGGAGTGCCGTTGTCTTCTTAATATTGTATGTAGATGACATACTAATCATTGGAAATGATATTCCAATGTTACAATCGGTCAAGACTTGGCTATCAAAAAGCTTTTCCATGAAAGACTTGGGAGAAGCATCCTATATACTTGGTATAAAGATCTATAGGGATAGATCTAAAAGGATGCTAGGCTTGTCCCAGTCTAAGTACATAGATCGTGTGCTGAAAAGATTCAGCATGGAAGGAAGTAAAAGAGGCTACTTACCTATGAGTCATGGCATACGTCTCTCTAAGAAGATGTCTCCTAAGACATCTGAAAAGAGGAATAGAATGAATTCTATTCCCTATGCTTCGGCAGTAGGATCAATTATGTATGCTATGCTATGTACTAGGCCTGATGTTGCTTATGCCTTAGGCATAACAAGCAGATTCCAGGTTGATCCAGGAGAAAATCATTGGATAGCTGTGAAAAATATTCTTAAGTACTTAAGAAGGACTAAAGATATTTTTCTAGTTTATGGAGGATCTGAGTTGAAACTAGAAGGATTTTCTGATTCTAATTTTCAATCAGATCCAGATGATAGCAAGTCCACTTCAGGGTATGTCTTTACCCTAAATGGTGGTGCAGTGAGCTGGAAGAGTTCCAAGCAGCAAACTGTAGCTGACTCAACTACTGAGGCAGAATACATCGCTGTAAGTGAAGCCGCTAAGGAAGCTGTCTGGATGAAGAAGTTCATCGCTGAGTTGGGAGTAGTTCCTGAGATTGCTGGACCAGTTTCAGTTTATTGTGACAACACTGGAGCTGTTGCTCAAGCAAAGGAACCAAGATCTCATCACAAATCCAAGCACATTCTAAGACGCTTCCACCTCGTTCGAGAGATCGTCGAGAGACAAGACATAGTCATTGAACGAGTAGACACAAAGAACAACTTAGCAGACCCGTTCACTAAAGCTCTACCACAACAGCAGTTCGATCGCCACCTCGATTGTATGGGGATAAAATATAAGAGCGATTGGCTTTAGTGCAAGTGGGAGATTGAAAGAGTAGATGCCCTACAAGCTAATCGCAATATGTATTGCGAAAAGTTTTTTTTCTTTTGATTTGTCCAAATCATGTACATGACATTTAAATATGAATAAAGGCGTTATGTTTTATCATATGCTGTTGATTATATTTATGATAAACTCCTTAGATTAGGGCAATGGTTTTAAGACTATGATGAGATCATACTAGTGAGACTTAAAATCCTAAAATCCTAATCTTAAATATTCCCAGTCATTGGTACATTGAGTCGGGGATCAATGATTATCGGAAAGACTGGCATGTCTTATGTATGCTCGATGCAGAGGATGATTGATCTCACAATCATTTGTGTGGAGACACTAATACAAAGATGTGGGTGCTCATTAGAGGAATGAGTTCACTGAATTGACCTACAAAGAGAAATCTTATGAAGTCTTACTTACATGTCAAAAGATGATTCTCTTAGTGGGAGTTGTGCAACTGATCCTATGACCTGAGATCACCATGGTATCTTGTGCACATGAACCCATATTTTGGTTTACACTCATTCATGACAATAAGTTATGTACGAGGTCTTCTGGATATGGTGAATTGTGTACGAAGATTATGAGTAGGTCAACAAGGAATTAATCACTTCTAGTAAGAGAAGATAGCATCCTATTTATTCTAATCATATGATAATTCAGGAAGCCTTTGATCAAAGCAGAATGAAAATTAGAAAGAGTTTCTAATATTTCATTATTTGAATTATCATTAAAAGATTGAGAAAAATATGAATATGAAATTGAGTTTGACATATATTCATACTCATATACATATTTGGGATGCAGTTTGATTAAAGGATTGAATTGCATGGTAACTTGCCACTGAAGGGTATTTTTGGTATTTCCACCAAATTCCATATTTTTCGGGTAGACATGACACGTTGCTAGACGTCAATCTTGTTTTATAGGTTTGATCAAATTAAAGAGTTTAATTCGATCACCAATTAGAAAGGATTCTAATTGTTAAGTTCGGGTTCGCGTAGTTTGGACTTAAATCGATTAGAAGAGTTCTAATCAAGTTGGGTCAACTCGCACTCACACCTATTGCTGGCTAAGTATGGAACCCAATGGGTCGCACACAAGAAAACTTATCAAGGGTCTAATTGGATTAGATCATGTTTGCAAGATAAACATCCTAGCAGGTGTTGCAAACCTTAGCTCCTGATTCGAATTGGATTCGAATCTGATTCGAATTGGATTCGAATCTGATTCTTAATTGATCTAATTTGATTAGATCATATTCTAATATGGGTTAGCCAAGAGTTGGCACCTAATTGGCTTGGTTTGAGTCTAATTGGATTAGATTTAATAAATCATTCAATCTAGATCGTTAGATCTTGATCTACCGTTGGATGAAGACATAATGGAGAGTTGGTTTAACCCAATTGGATTGGGTTAGAGGATGGCTACCATAATTGACCATTGGATCTTAATCCCACCATTGGATGAAGACATAATGGGTCAAGTGAATGGCGCCTTGCATTGGAGCCCTTGGATCATCATCATGAAAGATCAAGAGGTGAGGCGTGATGGACATGTGATTAGCATGTGATGTTGACTTGGTCAAAATATGGCACCACATGAAAGGACATATCATTTGATACACCTCCTCACTTGATCTGCACCTCCTCTTATTTGATATGGCCCTTTAGATGATGCACTTTCATGAGAGGATGTGTGGATGGGATGCATCCCTTGGAGATGCATCCCTACACCTATTATAAATAGGTTAGCACTCCATGGGTTTCATCATTCCAAATTCCACCCCACTCCTCTCTTCTTTCTTTCTTACATTAGTTTCTTTCTTTCTAGCATTGCTTCTAGTGTGTCCTAAGCCAAGACAAGGTGGTCTTCTTTAGGACAAAAAGGATTAGAAGTGATTTTAGAAGGCTAAAGGAAAATAGAAAGGAAGGAAAGCAAGCCATTAGAGTTCTTTAGAAGAATTCTGCATTAAGGATCAAAAGTCTTTGGAGCTAAAGTATTGATTAAGTTTTCGTGTGGATCACCATTGGAGAGCGGACACTTGGACGCCTCGTGGAGATTGTACACTTTGGATTAGCGTTTGAGGTATTCTACTAATTCTGCATTTATTTTATATCATTTGATTGTAATCATTAAGGTGATCTAGGCTTAAAAGGGTTTCATGCATAGGGACTTTATTAAGAAATTTTTAAAATCCCTAGCTTCCGCTGCGCATTATAACATGCTAAAACCCTTCAACACCCCACCTAAATATAAAGATCCTGGTTGTCCTACCATATCTTGCATCATAGGAAATTTCAAGATACAACGAGCCCTTCTGGATTTAGGTGCTAGTGTTAACTTACTGTCCTATTCAGTTTATGAACAATTAGGACTTGGTGAACTAAAACCCACCAAGGTTACTCTCCAACTTGCCGATCGATCTATAAAGATACCAAGAGGAGTAGTCGAGGATGTACTTGTCCAAATTGATAAATTCTACTTTCCAGTCGATTTCATAGTATTAGATACCCAGCCTGTCATGAACTGTACCACTCCAATACCTGTCATTCTAGGCCGCCCATTTCTAGCTACTTCTAATGCTTTGATCAACTGTCGAAATGGAATAATGAAAATGTCATTCGGGAATATGACTATAGATTTTAATATATTTAACATATGCAAATAACCCGATAACGACAATGAAAATGATGAAATTCATGGAGTTAATCTGATCGACTCCATTGTAGAAGATGCTCTTGTTCCATCTCTTTCTTCTGATCCTTTAGAAACATGCCTAACTCATTTTGGACATACAGAGATAAACCAAAACTTTAGAGAAATCAGTGCTATATTAGATTCAGCTCCTTTGTTAGATACAGATAGGTGGAAATCTCGTTTTGAAGAATTACCTCCATACAACAATAGTCCTCTACCATTTAGTGTTCAAGCACCTAAACTTGAGCTAAAGCCTTTGCCATCTGAGCTCAAATATGCATACCTTGGTCAAGAAGAGACTTTTTCAGTGATCATATCATCCCAACTTGAACAAAGTCAAGAACTAAAATTATTAGAAATTCTCAAAGAGCATAAGGGAGCAATAGGGTGGACAATTGCTGATATCAAGGGAATTAGTCCCTCAATTTGCACTCATAGAATCCACCTAGAAGCTAATGCCAAACCTTCTCGTCAACCTCAACGTCGATTAAACCCAAACATGAAGGATGTGGTTAGGGCAGAAGTTCTGAAACTTCTGGATGCGGGTATGATCTACCCAATTTCAGAGAGTAAATGGGTAAGTCCAACCCAGGTGGTCCCGAAAAAATCTGGTGTTACTGTAGTCAAAAATGCCAACAATGAATTAGTTCCAAATAGGGTCCCCACTAGTTGGCGTGTATGCATTGACTATAGAAAACTTAATTCTGTCACTAGGAAGGATCATTTTTCTTTACCTTTTATTGATCAAATCTTAGAAAGGTTGGCAGGTCATAAATTTTATTGCTTTCTAGATGGCTATTCAGGTTACAACCAAATTGCAATTGATCCTGAAGATCAGAAAAAGACCACTTTCACATGTCCTTTTGGTACATTTGCTTACAAGAGAATGCCTTTTGGATTATGTAATGCTCCTGCAACCTTCCAAAGATGCATGCTCAGTATTTTCTCTGACATGGTTGAGCGCTTTTTGGAAGTTTTCATGGATGATTTTTCGGTTTTTGGCTCCTCTTTTGAAAACTGTGTGGACCATTTAAGACTAGTCTTAATTCGGTGTGAGGAGAAGAATCTAATCTTAAACTGGAAAAAGTGCCATTTCATGGTGACTAGGGGAATTGTTCTCGGGCATGTCATTTCATCTGAAG
Organism: Phoenix dactylifera; assembly: GCF_051530095.1. NCBI lineage: Eukaryota > Viridiplantae > Streptophyta > Magnoliopsida > Arecales > Arecaceae > Phoenix > Phoenix dactylifera. The sequence continues at coordinate 28,811,025 of NC_143193.1, read as the reverse complement.
GAATTGAAGTAGACAAGGCTAAAATTGACTTAATTGCTAATTTACCCAACCCAAAAACTATCAAAGATATACGCTCATTTTTGGGTCATGCAGGATTTTATAGGAGATTCATTAAAGATTTTAGCTCCATATCTAAACCCTTATGTAATCTCCTGCAAAAGGAAACCCAATTTGTGTGGTCTGAAGAATGTCAAAAAGCTTTTGATAAACTTAAAAGCTTGCTGACCTCTGCTCCCATCATGCAACCACCCGACTGGTCACTTTCTTTTGAAATTATGTGTGATGCTAGTGAATATGCAGTTGGGGTAGTTCTAGGGCAAAGAAAAGAAAGGAAGCCTTATGTTATCTACTATGCAAGTAAGACTTTAAATAGTGCACAAAAGAATTACACCACTACGGAAAAGGAACTACTTGCCATAGTATTTGCACTAGACAAATTTAGGTCTTACTTGATTGGATCCAAAATTATTATCTACACTGACCACGCTGCCCTTAAGTACCTTCTTTCAAAAAAGGATGCTAAGGCACGTTTGCTTAGGTGGATCCTTCTGCTCCAAGAATTTTTTCTGGAAATAAGAGATAAAAAGGGGGTAGAGAACGTAGTAGCTGATCACTTGTCCCGTCTCACTCTTCTAGATTCCATAGACAATTCACCCATAAGAGACACTTTTCCTGATGAGCAACTGTTTGAGATCACGTCGTCACCCTGGTTTGCAGACATTGCAAATTTTCTTGTCACGGGTGAACTCCCGATTCATTGGAATAAACAGGATAAAAGAAAATTTCTGACCGAAATAAAAAATTTCTTCTGGGATGACCCTTATCTTTTCAAATACTGCCCAGACCAAATTATTTGGAGATGTGTACCTAATGACGAATTTATTAGTGTCATTTCCTTTTGTCATTCTGAAGCTTGCGGTGGTCATTTCTCTGCTAAGAAAACGGCTGCAAAAATTTTACAGTGCGGTTTTTATTGGCCCACCTTGTTCAAAGATTCCCATAACTTTTGCAAAGCTTGCGAGCGTTGTCAAAAGTTAGGTGGGATAACTCGTAGGAATATGATGCCCCTCAACCCAATTTTAATTATCGAAATATTTGATTGTTGGGGAATAGATTTTATGGGTCCATTTCCTCCTTCATTCGAAAATTTATACATCTTAGTAGCTGTAGATTATGTCTCCAAATGGATTGAGGCAATTCCTTGCAAGCATAATGACCATAAAACTGTGTTAAAATTTTTAAAAGAAAACATTCTTTCTCGATTTGGAACGCCTCGAGCCATCATCAGTGATGGGGGTTCACACTTCTGTAATAAGCCTTTTGCGGCTTTAATGCGAAAATATGGGATCACCCATAAAATCGCCACCCCTTATCATCCACAAACAAGTGGACAAGTTGAAGTATCCAATCGATCAATTAAGAATATTCTGGAAAAAACGGTTAACCCAAATCGCAAAGACTGGTCTTTGCGTTTAACTGATGCACTTTGGGCTTATCGTACTGCTTTTAAAGACCCGATTAGTATGTCTCCGTACCGTCTTATTTTTGGTAAACCGTGTCACTTACCTGTGGAATTGGAGCATAGGGCCTACTGGGCTATTAAGAAATTTAATTTTGACATGGATAAGGCTAGTTCACCACGCAAACTTCAACTTAATGAACTAGAGGAAATTCGGAATGAAGCATATGAGAATGCTCGAATTTATAAGAACAAAATGAAAGTCTTTCATGATAGAAATATTATAAGGAAAACATTTGAGCCTTCCCAGAAAGTTTTATTGTATAATTCACGACTTCATTTATTTCCAGAAAAATTGCGATCTAGGTGGACCGGCCCGTTTATAGCTAAAACTGTTTATCCGTATGGAACCGTTGAGATAGAGAATCCAAACACCGGTAATATTTTTAAGGTAAATGGCCAACGTTTGAAGTTATTTTTGGATAACTTTACCCCAGAGGTTGAATCGACCAATCTGGGAGATCCTGTTTATCAGGATTGATCTCTATATCTGCTAGAGATGTTCTGTTTTGTTGACCCCCTAATGGATTTTGATGAATACAAAACACTAGAGTAAAATTCTATTATATCTTAACAATTCAATTGAGAAATTCATGTGTTTTACTTAGAATATTATTAAGAAATGTCTAGGCAAGTTTCCATAATTTTTATGAATTTATTGAAGAATATTTTGAGCTAAAGAAAAAGTTCAGGGACAGCCGAGACGTCTCCTGATAGTTTCAGAGACGTCTCTGGCACAAACAGGAAGAACTGGCATACTTGGAGACGTCCCCGACACCTGCCGAGTCGTCCCCGCGTTAGCGGAGTCGACTCTCTCAGTAGCGGAGTCGACTTTCTCAGTGGCGGCAGAAAGACGTTTTTCAAGGGATATGCGCGAGACGTCCCCGCTGTACGCTGAGTCGTCCCCGCAAGCAAAAAGGAGACTTCCCGAGTCGTCCCCAAGATGACGGAGACGGCTCTCTCAGGGTTTTCCAGAGAATGGTTTCTGCGGTGATAAGGAAGCGGAGTCGACCCTGAGATAGCGGAGACGTCCCCATGCATAAAAGTGCAGACAAGCCGAGACGTCCCCTGAAAGAGCGGAGTCGACTCTCTCAGGGAATTCCAGAGGACATATTTTTCAAAGATAAAGAAGCGGAGTCGTCCCCAAACAAGCGGAGTCGTCCCCACTCAAAAAGTGCAGACAAGCCGAGACGTCCCCGTAAAGTGCCGAGTCGACCCCAGATAAAGTAAAAAGTAAAAATCCTGTAGGCGAGACGTCTCTCGCTGTAGCAGAGACGTCCCCGGAGCGCCTGGGACACGACTGACAGCTTTTCAGGTTTGGTTTGAATTTCAAATCCTTCTCTTTTTGTTTCTAACGGCTATATTTGCTTTTTGGGCTATAAAAGGGACCTCTTAAGTGGTTCTCAACAACTCTTCACCAACCCAAAAGCAAAATTATTCAAGAGAGAAAAGTTCAAGAGAGTGAGAGCATTAAAGTGTAGAAATCAAGTGCATTCAAGATTCTCTTGTGATTTCAAGCTCAACCGCTCTCGTGCGCTCGGGATTCAAAGCTCACACTCGATCCTACGCACTCCACATCGGAAGAATCAACATCTCCCACGCTTCGAACGGCAAAAAGATTCTTCCGGGTTAAATTGTTCATAATTGATATATTTGCTTTTTAGAGCTTTTATTCTCTTTTGTAAACTCTTTGATTGTAGTGCTTGTTCAAGTCAAGGGACTTGGAACAAGGGAAAGGCGTCCCAAGCCTAAGAGAAATTGGGGGTTTAGGGTTTGTTGTGAGCCCGGTGTAAAACAACGAGTTGGGTAGTAAACTCGCAAAACTACCGTACTGTAATCTTGGATTATAGTGGAAATACCCAAAGGCGCTTTGGGGAGTGGATGTAGGAGCGGTGGAAGCTCCGAACCACTATAAAACCGTGTGTTTGTGATTGTGTCTTCTCATCCCACTATCATTACCTTATTTCATATATTTGTGTGTTTTAATTTTAATTAGCCGAAGAGTTTTAAAACACCCAATTCACCCCCCTCTTGGGTGACCATCTCTGGGCAACAAGTGGTATCAGAGCAGGTGCTCTGTGTATTTCTTGAAAGACCTAACCGTCTTAGCCAAAGATCTAGATGGGAACACCCTTTAACAATGTTCCTGCCGAGGGGCAAGCAACCAATAGACCTCCACTCTTCAATGGGACAAATTATACCTTTTGGAAGACTAGAATGAAAATCTTCATTCAAGCACAAGACTATGCCTTGTGGAGGATTATAGTCAAGGGACCACAAGAACCATCACATGTGGTTAATGGCATTCGAGTTCCCAAACCTGAGGAGGATTGGGATGAGAATGATGATAGGATGGCTCAACTCAATTCTAGAGCCATGAACTCACTATTTTGTTCTTTAGATGTAAATGAGTTCAATAGAGTCTCTACATGTAGTTCCGCCAAGGAAATATGGGATAGGCTTGAAGTTACCCATGAGGGTACAAATCAAGTCAAAGAGTCCAAAGTGAACATTCTAGTTCACAAATATGAATTGTTTAAGATGGAACCTAATGAAACCATCACATGCATGTTTACTCGCTTTACCGATATAATTAATGGTCTAAAGAGTTTGGGTAAATCTTATACTAACCCGGAACTTGTGAGTAAAATTCTCAGGTCTTTGCCGAAAGCATGGGAAGCAAAGGTCACGGCAATCGTAGAAGCCAAAGACCTCAACACTTTGGGATTAGAACAACTACTGGGCTCATTGATGACGCATGAGCTCACAATGAAGCAACATGAAGAAGAGTTGCCGAAGAAAAGGACAATCGCACTCAAAGCTACTTCAAGTGTGTGTGAAGAAGAGAGTAGTGAGAGTGAAGAAGAAAGCCAAGATGAGGACTTGGGCTTGATAGTAAGAAAATTTAAGAAATTCATGAGAAGAAAGAAACCTTTCCCAAGAAAGAAATTTGGAGGGAGAAATGATTGGGAAAAAGAAAAGGAAAAAGAAAGAGACCCAATCATATGCTATGATTGCAAGAGACCGGGACACGTTCGTTCCAAATGCCCTCAACAAAAGAAGTATTTTGGAAAGGAGAAGAAGAAGGCATTAAAGGCAACATGGGATGATAGTGACACATCATCCTCCGAGGAAGAAAAGGAAGAGACCGCCAATTTGTGCTTCATGGCGTTTGAAGACGATGAGGTATGTCAAAACCCAACTATAAATTTTACTTTAGAAGAATTATATGAGGCTTTTCAAGAACTTATGGGTGATTGTGGTATGTTAGGAGCAAAGAATAAAGAATTAAAAGCCTCTAATCAAAAACTAAAGGAAGATATTGAAAATCTATTAAATAAAAAGGAGAGCATTAAAAATACTAACACTATTGACCTAGAAATCAAAAACTCAAAACTTAACATTGAAAATGAAAAGGCAAATACACTAATTAAGGAATTAAATCTACAAGTAAAATCCCTATTCGATAATAATACCTCACTTGCACAAAATGTTGAATCTCTTAAAAAAGATAAGGAAGAACTAGTTAAAGAAAATTTGAATCTCAAGAATGAGGTACATAAGTACAAACCAATTGTTGAAAAATTCACACAAAGCTCTGAAAAATTAAATCTCATTCTTTCAAATCAAAGAGCTGTTTTCAATAAAGCCGGATTAGGATATAAAACTAATAAACAACAAAAGTATCTAAAGAATTTCTTTGTAAAAGCAAAAGATGTAAAAACTGAAAAACCTACATGTTTTCATTGTGGAAAGAATGGACATAAAGCCTACTCTTGTATTCAAAGAAAAATCCAAACTAACAAGAGTACATTTGTGAAAGCCAAAAACATAACTAAAGTATGGGTGCCTAAGGGAACCAACCACACTAACCACGAAGGACCCAAGAAAACTTGGGTACCTAAGAGCTTCACATGATCATTTTGCAGGTATGCCTTGCAGCCGGAAATAAAAAGAGAATGTGGTATCTTGATAGCGGTTGCTCAAGGCATATGACCGGTGACAAGAGTCTCCTCGTCACCTTGGAATCAAAAGAAGGAGGATTAGTCACATTTGGAGACAATGCTAAAGGACGAATTATTGGTGTTGGTAAAATCTCCATATCACCCTCCTCATTTATTGATAATATATTGTTAGTTAATGGACTAAAACATAATTTATTAAGTATAAGTCAATTTTGTGACAAGGGCTTTAAAGTGTCATTTGAATCGTCACTATGCATAATTAGTAGTCCAATTGATAATGAGATCATACTCACAGGACATAGGCATGGAAATGTTTACATGGTAGATCTTGATGATCTCACCATGAAGGATGGCCAATGTCTTGTAGCCATGAATCCCAAAGTCAATGAGACTAGTTGGTTATGGCATCGTAGGTTAGGGCATGCTAGCATGGATTTAATCTCTAAATTAATTACATAGGATCTAGTCAAAGGGCTACCAAAAATGGACTTTGAAAAGAATAAAATTTGTGCTGCATGTCAATTAGGGAAACAAACAAGAAGTTCCTTTAAGTCTAAGAACATAGTTTCAACATCAAAACCCTTAGAACTAATTCACATGGATTTGTTTGGACCCACTAGAACTGCTAGTCTAGGGGGTAAGAAATTTGGTCTTGTAATTGTTGATGATTTTTCACGTTTTACATGGGTTTCATTTCTTGCACATAAAGATGAGTCCTTTCCCGCTTTTATTAAGTTTCATAATAGAGTTTCGAATGAACTCAATCTTAAACTAAAAGCAATTAGGAGTGATCATGGTACCGAGTTTGAAAATCAGCATTTTGAAAAATTTTGTGAAGAAAATGGTATCAATCACAACTTCTCGGCACCTAGGACACCTCAACAAAACGGGGTGGTAGAAAGGAAGAATCGCACACTAGCAGATATGGCTCGTACCATGTTGTGCGAATCGGATCTACCAAAGTATTTTTGGGCTGAAGCAATAAATACCTCATGTTATATTTTAAATCGTGCTTTAGTTAGATCCATCTTAAAGAAAACACCTTATGAGTTGATAAAAAGTAAGAAACCAAATATAAGTTATTTTCATGTTTTCGGTTGTCGATGCTTTATTTTAAACAATGGAAAGGACAATCTCAGTAAATTTAGTGCTAAATCAGATGAGGGGATCTTCTTAGGTTATTCCTCATCTAGTAGAGCATACAGGGTCTTCAACAAGAGAACTCTCGTTGTTGAAGAATCTATTCACGTTGTTTTTGATGAAACTAATGGAGATTCTTCTAGAAAAGAAGAAGATGGTGATGCAGGTATACTTGAAGACCGAATGAAGGAATTCTCCATACAAGACAAACAACATGAGGATGAGGTCAAGGAAGATACAAATCAGCAAGATGAAGAAGGTCAACCTCCATCAAAAAATCAAGATCTTCCTAAAGAATGGAGGTATGCACATGGTCATCCAAAGGATCTAATCCTTGGTGATCCTTCACAAGGTATAAGAACTAGATCCTCTTTAAGAAACACTAGTAATTATCTTGCTTTCGTTTCACAAATAGAGCCTAAATCACTAGAAGAAGCTGAAAAAGATGATAATTGGATGAATGCTATGCAAGAGGAATTAAACCAATTTGAAAGAAATGAAGTTTGGACTCTAATAAAAAGACCCCCTAATGTTTCAATTATAGGCACCAAGTGGGTGTATAGAAATAAACTAGATGAAGATGGAATAGTATTAAGAAACAAAGCTAGGCTAGTGGCCAAAGGATATAATCAGGAGGAAGGAATAGATTTTGATGAAACTTTTGCTCCTGTTGCTAGATTAGAGGCTATTAGACTGCTTTTAGCATATGCATGCTTCATGGATTTTAAACTCTATCAAATGGATGTAAAAAGTGCATTCTTAAATGGCTATATAATGGAGGAAGTTTATGTAGGACAACCTCCAGGTTTTGAAAATCACTTACATCCAGATTATGTGTATAAATTGCATAAAGCATTGTATGGACTTAAGCAAGCTCCTAGGGCATGGTATGAAAGATTAAGTAATTTTCTAATTGAGAACAAATTTAAGAGAGGAAATGTGGACAAAACCCTCTTTATTAAAAGAAAAGGAAATGACTTATTGCTTGTACAAATTTATGTGGATGATATAATTTTTGGTGCTACTAATGATAGTCTTTGTCAAGAATTTGCCAAGCTTATGCAGGGAGAATTTGAAATGAGCATGATGGGTGAGCTCAACTTCTTCCTTGGGCTGCAAATAAAACAATCAGAGGAAGGCATCTTCATCAGTCAGTCCAAGTATATCAAAGAAATGTTGGAGAAATTCAAGATAAAGGATGCAAAAGAAATCAGCACACCCATGGGCTCAAGTTGCAAGCTTGACAAAGATGAAAAAGGTAAAAGTATAGACTGCAAATTGTACAGAGGTATGATAGGCTCTTTACTTTACCTTACTGCTAGTAGACCAGATATATTATTCAGTGTTTGTATGTGTGCTAGATACCAAGCATGTCCTAAGGAATCACACTTGCAAGCTGTTAAAAGAATTTTTAGATATCTAGTAGGGACATCTAATGTAGGCTTATGGTACTCTAAACAATCTGATATAAACTTAATTGCATATTCCGATGCTGATTTTGCCGGGTGCAAACTCGACAGAAAAAGCACAAGTGGCACATGTCAATTCTTGGGTGCCAACTTGGTTTCTTGGTTTAGCAAGAAACAAAATTCAGTTGCCTTGTCCACAGCTGAAGCTGAGTACATTGCAGCCGGAAGCTGTTGTGCCCAAGTTCTTTGGATTAAGCAACAACTTGAAGACTTCGGTATTAAAATGGACAATATACCAATTAAGTGTGATAATACAAGTGCAATCAACTTAACAAAAAATCCTGTCCAACACTCTAAGTCAAAGCATATAGAGATTAGGCATCATTTTATTAGGGATCATGTGCTGAAAAATGATGTGGTGATTGAATATGTATGTACTGAAAATCAATTAGCTGATATCTTTACAAAGCCCCTTTGTAAAGATAGATTCAATTTCTTAAGGAATGCTTTGAGCTTGTATGATCCTAGCAAATGAATTGAACTTGTATTGCATTGCTTTGCTACTCGAACTAGTAATCCACCTCAAGGCAAACATAAGTGAAAACATAAATTCATCTAAGCTAAATGACGAACTGCTTGACTTTCCGGAGGATGGTTACCCTCCCTTGGACTCTTCATAGAGATATTTTCAGAGCCTATATCATGGGTATTCGAAATTTGGTCAAACATTCCTCATTTCAACATTAATAAGTTAAAAATCATTATCAAATCATTATAAGATGTAATATTAAGGGGGAGGATCACAAACAAATTCACTCTGTGTTTATCAAAAGAAATCATGATTGATTAGGGTGATTAAACAAAAATTTTGGAAATGCAGTCTGAAATTTTTTTTTGTGCCGGAGACGTCTCTGGCAAGTCGCCGAGACGTCCCCCCAGGGGGAGACGTCTCGCCTTAGTCGCCGAGACGTCTCGGGGACCGAATGAGGACTTTTTAAATAGGTCGAAATCGCTCGAGCCGACTCGAGCTTTCTCCCTCATTCCCGACCAAAACGGAAAGCCCTAGCCTCCATTTGCTCTCAACCTCAAAACCTAGCTTCCATTTGCCCTAAATCGCAAACCCTAGCATCCATGGCACCAAAGAAAGCTAGGACAACCCGTGGGAGGCGACCTAGAGTAGCGGGCGACGGTGAGGAACGGCGGGAAGAACCCTCCACGCCTTCTCCTCCGGTTGCTCCGCCAACCACGACGATTTCCTGTGCAAATCGCACAGTCACGACTGGTAGGTACATCGATTTTTCCTTTCTAGATCATGAGGGGTTCTCTATTGGAGAGAGACTCCGAGCCCAAGGGTGGGAGCACCTTTGCACCCTCAAAACCTCGACCTACCCCGGCCTTGTTAGAGAAATGTTTAGTGATATGGCCTTAGGGGACTTAGGGTACACTGCATATGTCCGAGGGACATTGGTAGAAATTAATGAGGATGTCCTATCCACTATCCTACAAATTCCTAAGGACGGTGAGGCACCGACCTCACATCCCCAAAGGGAAATAGCCCTAAACTTGATTCTAGGAAGAGAGGACTGCGGCCCTCTTGATGTTGTCTACTCCCAGGACCTAAATGCAGAAATGAGACTTCTTTTAAGCATTGTCAATCGGGTCCTATTCCCTAAAACCGGTCGCTTCGATTTTGTTTCGGAGCGAGATTTAGTTATAATGCACCATATCCTACAAGGGATCCCCCTAAACCTCCCTAGACTCATGCTAAATTACATTGCCCAATGTCATAGGTATTCTAGGTTTAGTATACCCTATGGCATGATCTTTACCTTAATATTTAAACACTTCAAGGTTCCCATACCACCAAATGAACCTGCAAAGGCCCTAAGAAACACCGACTATTACAATGAGGGCTCAATGAGAAGAATGGAATTTCACAAGATAGATGGGTCGTGGGTCAAGGTTCCAAAAAGAAAAGCACAAACCATAGAGCCTGAAATCCCACATCATGAGTCTGACCATCACTCTCCTCCACCTAGCCACATGGACATCCCTGATATTCCCTCCAGCTCAGCTGGACCTTCCACATCCATGCCACCACCTCCTCCAGTCAGTGGGACCTCCTTCCTATCAGAGGAACAGATGCACACCTTAGCATCTGTCATTTGTCAGCAGATGAGGGAGGAGATGAGATCCATGATGACTGCGGAGCTGGCCCCCATCAGACAAGAGCTGAAAGATATTAAAGCTCAAATTGAAGCCCAAGAGCAACAAATAATTGGGGTGGGTGCCACCGAAACCTGCAGATCATTAGAGCTCAAGGACAGCTTGAAGGCCATTTCCAAGAGCCTCAAAGAATTGACAAAGCCAGATGGCAATGTGGGCACCTTAGTTGCCCAACTTAGAGGCAGAATTGAGATGGCAACCTTAGAGTTTGAAGCACTTGTGGCAGGTTTCCACAAGTCACAGGGAGATCACTTTAAGACCCTCATGGATTCTATCAATGGTTTCATAGATGCAGCCTGTAAGGCTTATGCACAAAGTACAACTGGTAGGCACCATGAGGAACGACGCCGATGATGGATATCCAGTAGGATCTTCTTTTTGTAAATCCTAGGCCATTTTGAAACACTTTTGTATTAGAAATCAATACCTGTAATGATTTCTTCTTTTTGACTATGTAATGACTTCAAAATCTCACAATGATACATGAATACAATCCCTTTTTGAAAAATGTGTGTACATTGCCATTTCTGTGGATGTGTTTCTGTGAATATGAATGTGCCTCTTGATGTGTCATAAGAATCTCAAAACATACATTAAGTATTTAAATTTGGCACAACTTATCAAAGCATATGAAACAGGGGGAGCACAACCTGAATATCAAAGGGGGAGTAAAATGAATGCTGAATTCTACTATAAATTGAGTCTTAAGCACCTAAGGATAATTTGTCCCCTTCATTGTTGATGACAAAAAGGGGGAGTGGTGGTATCAATATTGTAAGGGATATGGTTATTGAAGAATATTGATTTTTAAGATAATTGCCCTTCTGGAAAAGAAAGGGGGAGTCAAAAAGAATCTAGCTTCCAATTATCTTCAGCATCAATATTTCATTCTAACTTGATTCAAATTCAGTTCATATGATAAAATCATTTAAGAACAATTCTATGCACAAGGAAATTTGAGTGATGCACATTGTATCTAGTTCAAATCAAAACATTATACTTGTATATCTGATCAATACTGTGTATATGTTTAAATTTCAAATTTTGCATATACTCAGTGTTTTGTCATCATCAAAAAGGGGGAGATTGTTGACCCCCTAATGGATTTTGATGAATACAAAACACTAGAGTAAAATTCCATTATATCTTAACAATTCAATTGAGAAATTCATGTGTTTTACTTAGAATATTGTTAAGAAATGTCTAGGCAAGTTCCCATAATTTTTATGAATTTATTGAAGAATATTTTGAGCTAAAGAAAAAGTTCAGGGACAGCCGAGACGTCCCCTGATAGTTTCAGAGACGTCTCTGGCACAAACAGGAAGAACTGGCACACTTGGAGACGTCCCCGACACCTGCCGAGTCGTCCCCGCGTTAGCGGAGTCGACTCTCTCAGTAGCGGAGTCGACTCTCTCAGTGGCGGCAGAAAAACGTTTTTCAAGGGATATGCGCGAGACGTCCCCGCTGTACGCTGAGTCGTCCCCGCAAGCAAAAAGGAGACTTCCCGAGTCGTCCCCAAGATGACGGAGACGGCTCTCTCAGGGTTTTCCAGAGAATGGTTTCTGCGGTGATAAGGAAGCGGAGTCGACCCTGAGATAGCGGAGACGTCCCCATGCATAAAAGTGCAGACAAGCCGAGACGTCCCCTGAAAGAGCGGAGTCGACTCTCTCAGGGAATTCCAGAGGACATATTTTTCAAAGATAAAGAAGCGGAGTCGTCCCCAAACAAGCGGAGTCGTCCCCACTCAAAAAGTGCAGACAAGCCGAGACGTCCCCGTAAAGTGCCGAGTCGACCCCAGATAAAGTAAAAAGTAAAAATCCTGTAGGCGAGACGTCTCTCGCTGTAGCAGAGACGTCCCCGGAGCGCCTGGGACGCGACTGACAGCTTTTCAGGTTTGGTTTGAATTTCAAATCCTTCTCTTTTTGTTTCTAACGGCTATATTTGCTTTTTGGGCTATAAAAGGGACCTCTTAAGTGGTTCTCAACAACTCTTCACCAACCCAAAAGCAAAATTATTCAAGAGAGAAAAGTTCAAGAGAGTGAGAGCATTAAAGTGTAGAAATCAAGTGCATTCAAGGTTCTCTTGTGATTTCAAGCTCAACCGCTCTCGTGCGCTCGGGATTCAAAGCTCACACTCGATCCTACGCACTCCACATCGGAAGAATCAACATCTCCCACGCTTCCAACGGCAAAAAGATTCTTCCGGGTTAAATTGTTCATAATTGATATATTTGCTTTTTAGAGCTTTTATTCTCTTTTGTAAACTCTTTGATTGTAGTGCTTGTTCAAGTCAAGGGACTTGGAACAAGGGAAAGGCGTCCCAAGCCTAAGAGAAATTGGGGGTTTAGGGTTTGTTGTGAGCCCGGTGTAAAACAACGAGTTGGGTAGTAAACTCGCAAAACTACCGTACTGTAATCTTGGATTATAGTGGAAATACCCAAAGGCGCTTTGGGGAGTGGATGTAGGAGCGGTGGAAGCTCCGAACCACTATAAAACCGTGTGTTTGTGATTGTGTCTTCTCATCCCACTATCATTACCTTATTTCATATATTTGTGTGTTTTAATTTTAATTAGCCGAAGAGTTTTAAAACACCCAATTCACCCCCCTCTTGGGTGACCATCTCTGGGCATCATGTTTGTACATAATTTTTTCATTTGCTATGATAATTGGTGAGCAACAACAGTATGCGGTCAGTCTATTAGGTAAATTCTAACCTTCAGCCTTATTATCCTTCATACAATCATATTTCATGCATTCATGTTGAAACATTGGGGACAATGTTGAATTTAAGTTGGGGGGAGAGATTACTATATTTTTCTATATATCATACCAATTGTCATATCATTTCAAAAAAAAAATATTAAAAAAAATAATAAAAAAAATAATATATATATATAATAATAATAGTAATAATAATAACAAAAATATATTTTGTTGCATTTAATTACCACTTTAATTTTCTAAGCAAATAAACATGTGCAGCTATTAAGGCAAGGAGCGCATTATGACTTATCAGAGACCTATTACTAGATCCCCACATAAGTATTCAATGACAATAGGAAGGCCTCAGGAGTTCACTTGTGTTACCTATTTGTTTGTTGACCTTATTCGCAAGAGAAGTACGAGTGTCCTTGTCTTAAAGTTTATGATTTGGTTTTCACATAAAGATAGAGTTTGAAATTCCCGGCTAGATCACCTGGGTGCCTTATGTTCTGACCTTGGTTGACCTATAGTCACAATACAGTCACGTTACATAAAAAAATATAAAAAATTTAGCTAAAAAAAATTAAAAATAAAAATAAAAATAAAAATAAAAAAAATAATACAGTTTGTCTTCACTGAGTAACCGGGCCTCTTGCCTACAAAGCAGCGAGTGTTCGCGTAAAAAGGTGAAAATGACTGAAATAAGTGACTAGTCTGGCCTCGTGGCGTAGTCTGGTTCGAGTAATTAAGTCCGAGGGGTGTTTCACCTAATGCCTTGAGCCAACTGGATCAAGAGTCATTGACCCAAAGCTCGTTACATGGACCTTACTAGAGCCTAATGGAGTCGGACTGTTGTAGTCACTATGCGAAAAAAAAAAAAAAAACAGTGTGCGGAAAAAATAAAAAATGAGTGGGTTAGTTAAACTAAAACCAAGTGACATGTGGATGACTGGTTTGACTCCATTGTTTTAGAACTCTGTGTACCTGGGATGTCTAGTTGGGATTGATAGCTTCATTTTTATATGCGAACCATTCTGGACAAATAACATGTGATATTCGGAAAATTTAGTGAGTCAAGAGCTAACAAATGGTAGTTAACACTTGTGAATTTAAGTAGTGCACCTAGAACTCAAGGGGTACCTAATTGTGGTGGAAGTATAGGTATTCTGAGACGTCACATTTACATTTGCCTTAAGGGTTGCTATATTTTAAAGTATCTTTTAACTTTAAAAAAAAAAAAATGATGTTTGTGGGTAACATCACTGCAAACCCTCACGAGACAACACTCGTCCACTAGGGTAACCTAGGGGTTTAACGGCTTGTTGCACGTGCTAAGTGCAATCGTAATGCTCTACGAAAATGAGTATTTATTTAATTCATGCATATTAATAAACAATACTTTTGCACCCTCATTTTTTCATTTTCACACTAAATTGCTAGAGACTAGCAATAAGCTAGTTGGGGGGTGTGATGAGAGCACAAAAGTACAATTTTCATACCAGCTTAATTAATATTATAGCTAATAATTATTGATAAATTTGATTAATTAGTGTTTTATTTGTGTTTGAGTGCAAGTAATCCAAGAGACCCAATAATATTGGGTTTAAGCCCAAATCAGCAACTCCCGATTTTCCTCTTCACCGAAGAACAACAGCATCGCGTCCGTGAGGAGTTTCCCAGCATTTGTAGCGATGTGCGCAACTCCCAAGCATATCAGCAACGTTCATGATCTCCTTCTCAACATTTGGAGCTTCCCAAACTTCTGCAACGTCCCTAGCATTCATCTCCATCCGAGTCAACCCAAATCTTTTTTAAATCCAATTCCAGCCGTTCCCAGCAGCATCAATCCGTGAGGAGCTTCCCAGCATCTTCAAAACCGTCCGTGTGGCTCTCCAAGCGGCATCCGATCATTTCATCTTCGAATTCCCTTCCCATCAAAACAAATTCCCAACGGCATCAAGGGAATTCCGAAGACCAAACCATCCACATTCAAGCTATCAGCCCATGTCGCTTCCACGTTCAACGTTTCCAGCATCCTTCGGTCTTCCCAGCCACACCGCTAAAGGTGTCTATAAAAGGAACTGAGGAGGGGGAGCAAAAGATCCATCGGGAGGAGGAAGAAGAGAGAGGATCTTACCAGCCGGGCTTGGGAGGAGGGAGGAGGAGGAGAACCATCGGGTGGAGGCGAGAAGCAGCCGACGGAAGAGGACGGGCGGCCAGCAGGAGCCATCCGGTGGAGGTAGAACCAGCCGATGGGAGAAGAAGGGGAGGATCTATCGGCATTTTTCCCAGCCGGACAGAATAAAACAGTAAGGGAGAAGGCCGGATCCATCCAAGTTTGGGCGAGAGAGGGAGAGAGGAAGAGGCCAAGGGAACCAGGAAGCTCCCTCTTCCGATCTATCTTCTCAGCCGAACAAGAGAAGGAGGAGAAGCAACGGGAGGAGAAAAGCCAAAGAAAGAAAACAGAGCACCCTGTTTTCTTAAGAGGAGAAAGAAAAAAAAAGGGGATTTATGTTTATTTTATTTACTCTATGCTAATCCCTTTTATAAAATTGCTTGCATCTCATATGAATAGCTAAATATCTTTTAGCTAAGGTTAAAGAAAAGCCTAGCATTTTCTTCATGTATTTCATTTAATCATCAATGGGATTTTAATGTTTTTGATTTAATTTATGGTGCAGTAAATTTATAGAAATTATTTCAAACTTAAATATTTTCTTTGATTTGTTATTTCCTCCGGGTATAACGGATGCTTAGAAATCCCTATAGTTTAAAATAGAATTATTGTAATGCTGCCCATAAAACTAAATCTATTTTATTATGATTAATAGATGATTTTAAGAAAAGCATGATTAAGTGCTAGGCTGAATCCTAATGCCTTAGTTATATTTTTAAATCTGAATATTATTTAGCCTTAAGTTTTTTTGTTCACTGTCAAATCCCTGTGGATTCGATCTCGGACTCACCGAGAATATTACTTTGCTACACCCTATACTTGGGGTATTCTACATTTAATTTTCCTTTTTGAAAGAGCAAGATTAAAATTGTAGCAGCATACTTGATTTGCTCTCCCACTTGAGACAAATCCTTCTGGCTGTGTCATGTAAACCTCTTCCTCAAGATAACCATTAAGGAAGGCGGTTTTGACATCCATCTGCCAAATTTCATAATCATAGTATGCAGCTATTGCAAGCAAAATCCGAATAGATTTAAGCATGGCAACTGGTGAAAAAGTTTCATCATAGTCAATTCCTTGCTTTTGCTTGAAACCTTTTGCCACCAATCTAGCCTTGTAGATTTCTACTTGGCCATCTGCTCCAATCTTCTTCTTATAGACCCATTTGCAACCTATAGGGTTTACACCTTCTGGTGCATCAACCAAAGTCCATACTTGGTTGGTATACATAGAGTCTATTTCGGATTTCATAGCTTCTAACCATTTGTTAGAGTCATTACTCATGATAGCTTCCGAATAGGTCAGAGGATCATCATTTTCAACGATGTGGGCTTCATCATTTTCAATGATAAACCCATACCTCTTAGGTGCATTTCGCACTCTATCTGACCTTTGAGAGGAGATGTGTGTTGTGGTTGTACTTCATCAATGGGTACATCTGGTTGAGGAATATCTTGTGTTTCCATTTGTAGGTCTTGAACTTCTTCAAGTTCAATTCTCCTATCTTTGCCTTTTTCTAAGATAAACTCTTGCTCTAAGAAAGTGGCATGTCTACCTACAAAGACCTTTTGTTCGGTAGGATGATAGAAGATGTATCCTATACTATCTTTAGGATAACCTACAAAAATACATTTATCTGATCTAGCACTTAGCTTATGTCCAAATTTTTTTTTGACATAAGCTGTACAGCCCCATATCTTAAGATACTTAAGATTAGGCTTCTTTCCTCTCCATATCTCATATGGAGTACTAGATACAGATTTTGATGGTACCCTATTTAATATAAGTGCAACAGTTTCTAGAGCAAAACCCTAGAAGGAAATAGAAAGATCTGTAAAGCACATCATGGACCGTACCATATCTAATAGAGTACGATTCCTCCGTTCAGCTACACCATTTAATTGTGGCGTATACGGAAGTGTCCATTCAGAGAGAATGCCCTTTTCTTTAAGATGATTTAAAAACTCACTAAAAAGGTATTCACCTCCTCGATCAGATCGAAGAATTTTAATACATTTTTCAGTTTGTTTTTCAACCATACTTTGATACTCTTTAAATTTATCAAAGGCTTCGAATTTATGTTTCATAAGATACACATATCCGAACCTTGATAAATCATCAGTAAATGTGATGAAATAAAAGTATCCACCTCTAGCAGGAGTTGTCATAGGACCACATACATCTGTATGCACAAGTCCTAATAACTCTCTTGCCCTTTCTCCATGTCCAATGAATGGAGACTTAGTCATTTTACCCATAAGACAAGATTCACAAGTTCCTAATGATTCAAAATTGTAAGGATCAAAGAACTCTTCTTTGTACAATTTGTTGATTCTTGATTCGCTTATGTGACCAAGTCGGCAATGCCAAAGAAGGGTGTTATTTACTTCTTCTCTCTTTCTTTTATTGCTTTTATCAATATGAAAGACATTGTCATTAAGTAATAGAATAAGAAGACAATTTTCCATAATGCCATTGCAATAGACTTTATTAGAAAAAGAAATTGAGCAACCATTGCTCTTTATATTAATTTCATATCCTTTCTTTAACAACAAAGAAACGGAAATTACATTTCTAATAATTTTGGGCATATAATAATAATCTTCTAATTCCAAGAGCTCTCCCGAAGGCAACTCCAAATGGTAGGTTCCAACAGCTTCAGCTTGGATGGACTCTCCTCCAGCGCCATACAGCTCGAAGTCACCTTTCTTCAAAATTCTAATTTTCTGTAGTCCATTCAAAGATTTGCAAATATGAGAACCACAGCCGGTATCCAATACCCATGAATTTGAATTTGAAGAACTTAATGATAAGTTGGCATGTAACATAAACATATCTTTCGATGCAACTCTTGCATCGGTCTTCATACTTGCAAGAAAACTCTTGCAATTTCTCTTCCAGTGGCCTTCCTTGCCGTAGTGGAAACAGGTACTGGGTTTGGAGTTTTTCTTTCCTTTCTTCTTCTTGATCTTGCTATTATTAGGGTTCAACTTTTTCTTAAAACCCTTATTTCCTGATTTCTTCCTTGAGCCCCTATCAACAAGAAGGATCGGACCCTTTTCCTTTTTGATATGGGTTTCAGCTGTCTTTAACATATTTAACAGCTCAGGCAGTGAGACATTCAGCTTGTTCATATGAAAATTCACAACAAACTGAGAGAATGATTCAGGTAGTGATTGCAGGATCAAATCCTGACTGAGCTCACTATCCATAGCAAAACCTAATTGACTTAATTTGGTGATCAAGTCTATAACCATAAGACAATGGTTTTGCATGGACGTTCCTTCATTCATTCTAGCACGGAACAATTGCTTAGATATCTCATATCTAGCAGTTCTACTCTGCTCTCCATACAACTCCTTTAAATTAAGAAGTATGGATTGAGTGTCCATGTTCTCATGTTGTCTCTGTAGCTCATTGTTCATGGAGGCAAGAATGATACATTTGACAGTTAAACTATCATTCTTCCACATCTTATGTCTGGCTACCTCCTCTTCTGTAGCATCATCCCCTAGATCTCCAAGATCAGGGGTTTCAAGAATATAGGAAATTTTCTCCTGAGTGAGTACAATCTTAAGATTTCTCAACCAGTCTATATAGTTTGGACCGGTCAACTTGTTGGCATCCAAGATACCTCTTAGTGATAGTGAAGATGCCATTTAATTCAGAATTAATTCTACATAAGCAAAGAACAAAACTATCATTAACAAACCAATCATGATGACATATATACAATTAGACAAGGACTTTATCTAATTGTTACTCCCACTATTTTATCGAATATCATAGCCCTCTTCCATGATAAACGAGAAAATCTATTTTTTTCTTAGTAGGGTTGAGATCCTAATTCATCATAAAAGCCTTGTGGTTGCACAACAAACCTTTATGAATTCAAAGGTAGGAAACTCTTTCCAATTGCATCTCATGCAATTCTCAACTTTATCCTATCCTCTTAAAACACTTATAGCCTCGTGGTTGCACAACAAACTATAATGTTTTAGTTAAGTCAAACCCTTCATTTCCATATAGTCATATTCAAATAATATTGCCCTTGTGGTTGCACAATAAAGCAGCATATTAAAATATGCCATAAGCATCTCTATGCATCAAGACAGTATAACATCAGTCCTCATTGCAAGTCTTGTGGTTGCACAACAAACTAGCATGAATTTTGACATAATAATGTCGAGGCATGAAGGAAGGATATCAGTAGTGTTTTATCAACATTAAGCTTATCCATAATAGGCAATCAAACAATTGGCCCCGTAAGCAGGTGGGAGGCTCCCCTTACTCAAAGAGTAAGGTCCTAATTAAGTAACCACCTTTAGTGCTTTCCTTAGACACCAATTAGATTAATTGTTCTAGAATGGGTCAGCTCAAAGTTTTTCAACACTATGACTTAATATTATGTTATTGAGGGCTTACTGGTCTCATGCACATTCTATAATTATAACATATTGAACATATGTCTTTGTGTATGCTATAACAAATTATATATCTATCTCATAGCATATATAAATCATAACCAACTATCATGCATCATAGCTATCTCATAGCATGTATAAATTATTACCAATTAATTGGATCAATTAATATGCTTCAACATATCTTCTTATAAAAAATTCATATCATGACATTTTATTATATATCATATCATATATGAATCATGTAATTCAGCATTCCTCTAAACATATGACATTACTATCTCATAGTAATTTAACAATTATACATCATGCATAATCACCTGATTGAACCAATTAAGGGTGGCTCTGATACCACTGAGAGGGTTCTAGCATGCTATAATGGGCAGCGGAAGCTAGGAATTTTAAAAATTTCTTGATAAAGTTTCTTAACATAAAACCCTTATAAGCCAAGATCACCTTAATGGAAGCAATCAAATAATATAATATAAATGCAGAAATAGAAGAATACCTCTAACGCTAATCCAATATGCAGAATTTTTACTAGGTGCCCAAGTGTTCACCCTCCAACGTTGATCCACACGAAAACTTGATTTAAGTCTTAAGCTCCAAAGACTTTGATCCTTAATGCAGAATTCTTCTAAAGAACTCTAATGGCTTGCTTTCCTTTCTTTCTATTTTTCTTTAACCTTCTAAAATCACTTCTAATCCTTTTGTCCTAAAGAAGACCACCTTGTCTTGGCTTAGGACACACTAGAAGCAATGTTAGAAAGAAAGAAACTAATGTAAGAAAGAAAGAAGAGAGGAGCGGGGTGGAGTTGGAATGATGAAACCCATGGAGTGCTAGCCTATTTATAATAGGTATAGGGATGCATCTCCAAGAGATGCATCCCATCCACACATCCTCTTATGAAAGGGCATCATCTAAAGGGCCATATCAAATAAGAGGAGGTGCAAATCAAGTGAGGAGGTGTATCAAATGATATGTCCTTTCATGTGGTGCTATATTTTGACCAAGTCAACATCACATGCTAATCACATGTCCATCACGCCTCACCTCTTGATCTTTCATGATGATGATCCAAGGGCTCCAATGCAAGGCGCCATTCACTTGACCCATTATGTCTTCATCCAATGGTGGGATTAAGATCCAATGGTCAATTATGATAGCCATCCTCTAACCCAATCCAATTGGGTTAAACCAACTCTCCATTATGTCTTCATCCAATGGTAGATCAAGATCTAACGACCTAGATTGAATGATTTATTAAATCTAATCCAATTAGACTCAAACCAAGCCAATTAGGTGCCAACTCTTGGCTAACCCATATTAGAACATGATCTAATCAAATTAGATCAATTAAGAATCGGATTCGAATCCAATTCGAATCAAGAGCTAAGGGTTTGCAATACCTGCTAGGATGTCTATCTTGCAAACATGATCTAATCTAATTAGACCCTTAATAAGTTTTCTTGTGTGTGACCCATTGAGTCCCATACTTAGCCAGCAATATGTGTGAGTGCGAGTTGACCCAACTTGATTAGAACTCTTCTAATCGATTTAAGTCCAAACTGCGCGAACCCGAACTTAACAATTAGAATCCTTTCTAATTGGTGATCGAATTAAACTCTTTAATTCGATCAAACCTATAAGACAAGATTGACGTCTAGCAACGTGTCATGTCTACCCGGAAAATATGAAATTTGGTGGAAATACCAAAAATACCCTTCAGTGGCAAGTTACCGTGCAATTCAATCCTTTAAACAAACTGCATCCCGAATATGTATATGAGTATGAATATATATGTCAAACTCAATTTCATATTCATATATTTTTCTATCTTCTAACGATAATTCGAATAATGAAATATTAGAAACTCTTTCTAATTTTCATTGTGTTTTGATCAAAGGCTTCCTGAATTATCATATGATTAGAATAAATAGGATGCGATCTTCTCTTACTAGAAGTGATTAATTCCTTGTTGACCTACTCATAACCTTCGTACACATTCCACCATATCCAGAAGACCTTGTACATAACTTATTGTCATGAATGAGTGGAAACCAAAATATGGATTTATGTGCAGAAGATACTATGGTGATCTCAGGTCAAAGGATCAGTTGCACAACTCCCACTAAGAGAATCATCTTTTGACATGTAAGTAAGACTTCATAAGATTTCTCTTTGTAGGTCAATTCAGTGAACTTATTTCTCTAATGAGCACCCACATCTTTGTATTAGTGTCTCCACACAAGTGATTGTGAGATCAATCACCCTCTGCATCGAGCATACATAAGATGTGCCAGTCTTTCCGGTAAACATTGATCCCCGACTCAATGTACCAATGACTGAGAATATTTAAGATTAGGATTTTAGAATTTTAGGTCTCACTAGTATGATCTCATCATAGCCTCAAAATCATTGCCTTAATCTAAGGGGTTCATCACAAATATAATCAACAGCATATGATGAAACACAATGCCTTTATTTATATTGAATGTCATATACATGATTTGGAAAATCAAAAGAAAATCCTTCACAATACATATTGCGATTGGCTTGTAGGGCATCTACTCTTTCATAGACCACCTCTTTTCAATGGCACAAATTTTACTTATTGGAAAGCTCGTATGAGAATTTTTATTCAAGCATTTGACTATAACTTATAGACTGTTATTATTAATGAACCTCACACACCAACTAAAATTGTTGATGGCATCACCTTATTCAAACCTGAGATTGAATAGGATGACCATGATAAAAGAATGGCTCAGCTGAATGCAAAAGTCATGAATATTCTTTACTGTTCTTTGGATGCAAATGAGTTTAATCGTATATCTATTTGCATGACTGCTAAAGAAATCTGAGATAGGCTGGAAGTTACACATGAAGGCACTAACCAGGTCAAAGAATCTAAAATCAGTATGCTAGTGCATAAGTATGAACTATTTAGAATGGAAAACAGTGAATCTATAACTGAAATATTTACTAGATTCACTGATATTATAAACGGCCTGAAAAGCCTTGGTAGATCTTACTCTAACAGTGATCTTGTTCGGAAAATTCTTAGATCTCTTTCTAGAGCATGGAAAGCAAAGATTACTGCTATTCAAGAAGCCAAAGATCTCAATTCTCTTCCACTAGAAGAACTGCTGGGTTCCTTAATGACTCATGAGCTCTTAATAAAACAGAATCTTGAGGAGGATGAACCTAAGAAGCACAGAACTATCGCTCTTAAATCTACTCAGCATGAGGATGAAAGTGAGGATTCTGAACCTGATGACAATGAGGAAATGGCCCTGATTACAAGAAAGTTCAAAAAAATTTTTAGAAAAAATAGAGAAAACTTTAAGAAAAGGCCTGTGATCAAGAGGGAGCAAAGCAAAGAAAATAAGAAGCAATATGTTTGTTATGAATGCAAAAAGCCTGTACACTTCTGAACAGAGTGTCCTCTATTAAAGAAGGCTCCGAAGAGGTTAAAGAAGAAAGCTATGATGGCTACTTGGAGTGACAGTGATGAATCCAGCTCTGGAGAAGAAGAACAGCAACAGGAAGTTGCAAACCTGTGTCTAATGGGACATGAAAATGAGGTATACTGATTACGATTTCAATTTCGATGAGCTTCAAGATACTTTTTCTGAGCTTATGATTGAATATAAAAAGCTTAGCTTAAAGAACAAGAAATTGAAGACTAAGAACCAATCTTTAGAAAAAGAAAATACACTGCTTCTGGATAACAAGAAGAAACTGCATGAAGAAAATCAGAAGTTAGCTAATGAAGTTGAAAAACTGAAACCTATAGTTGATAAATTCAACCTAAGCTCTGAGAAATTGAATTTAATTTTTGAAAGTCAGAAAGCTGTTTATGATAAAGCTGGTTTAGGATATAATCCTTGGAAGAAATAAAAATCATTGAAAAATATTTTTGTGAAACCCGCTTATGTTAAACCGAAATCTGTACCATTCAAATTGGACAAACTGAAATAGAGAGATGCCACTTACAATCCTATAAGTTAGAATCATATGAACAATGTTTCAATTAAAAGATATGGGTTCCAAAGGGAACCATCTTTGCTAACATTCAAGGACCCAAGAAAGCTTGGGTACCAAAGATAAAGAATTGAAGTTCTGTTTTGCAGGTGTGTCTAGCATCCCAAGCATCAAACCAAAAATGGTACTTGGATAGTGGGTGCTCTAGACATATGACAGGGGATGAATCCCAATTCATGTCCCTCAAAAAGAAAGATGGAGGAATGGTTATCTTTGGTGATAATGGAAAAGGCAAAATTATTGGTATTGGTAACATTCGAATTTCACCAACTACTTTTATTGAAAATATTTTATTGGTAGATGGATTGAAACATAATTTGCTAAGCATTAGTCAATTCTGTGATAAATGATATGTTGTGACTTTTGAATCATCATTATGCTTAGTTTCTAGTAGTAATGACAGTGGTATAATATTTACTGGATATAGACATGAAAATATATATTTAGTTGACTTAGATCAAATACACATGAAAAACATGGACTGTCTAGTAGCAATGAAGACCAAAAATAGTGAAGCCAGCTGGTTATGGCATCGAAAATTAGCTCATGCAAGCATGGACTTAATTTCAAAACTTATCCAGAAAGAACTTGTTTTCGGCTTGCCCAAATTGTCATTTGAAAAAGATAAAATCTGCTCTGCATGCCGACTAGAAAAACAGACCAGAACCTCTTTCAAGTCTAAAAATGTTGTTTTCACTAATAGGCCTTTAGAGCTTCTGCATATGGACTTATTTGGACCAACTAGAACTGCAAGCCTAGGAGGAAAACTTTATGGCTTTGTTATTATGGCTGATTTTTTAGGTATACATAGGTTTTATTCTTGGCACACAAAAGTGAAGCATTTTCAGCTTTCACTAAACTGTATAAAAAGATTTCAAATGAATATGTACTGAAAACTATTAAGATTAGAAGTGATCATGGAACTGAATTTGAAATTCATGATTTTGAAAATTTCTGCGCTGAAAATGGTATTGATCATAATTTTTCTACACCAAGAACACCGCAACAAATTGCTGTTGTAGAGAGAAAGAATAGAACACTTACTGAAATGGCTAGGACAATTTAAGTGAGAGTGACTTACCTAAGTATTTTTGGGCTGAAGCCATAAATACAGCTTGTCATGTTCTTAATAGAGTTACTATGTGAAAACCCCCCAAAAAAAAAAGAAAGGGATAACGGGCCGACCCGAAAAGACCGGGCCCGTCTCCCTTTTACGATCGTGCCCTAGGCACGATCGTGGAAGGAGGGCGCTTGAGGGGAGGGGGCGGCAGCGTTGGAGAGGCCGATCGCCGGAGGAAACCGAGCTTCAGAGCCGAGAACCGGCCGGCCGTGGAGGAAGCCGGAAAGCCTCTCCTCCCTTCCCCACAAACCGAGAGAAAAGGCTTTGGAACCGTGCGTGTGCTCACGGATTTCCTCCTCCGATTGCTCGTCGGAAAGGTCGCCGGAGCACGCCGCCGGACCGAGGTAAGCGTGGCTCCTTCCTTTGTGTTCCATTTCTGGATTTTGGGTGGCGTTGGTGGGGATTTGGCCGGTGAGATCATCGAAGAAGGGTTCGAAATAGGATACCCCTGTTTCGGCTCCTCTCTTCCGGATTCCACCGCCGCCGGCCGCCGGGTTGGCCGGGATTCATGGCAGATGGGGTGGATCGGGTTTTTGTGGAGGTCGGAGAGGGATTTTCTAGGGTTTATTGGAGAAGGAGAGTGATGGATTCGAGGTCTTCTTCCTCGTGACTCCATCTCCTTCCTTTTTCCCTTTCCCTCTCGCCGACGGCGACTGGCCACCGAGGGCGATGGCGACGGCGGCGGTCGTGGGCCACCGTGGCTGCTGTCAGATGGGAGGAGCCGAGCCACTATCACGGTGGCCCTCTGTCAATGATGGTGGAAGAAGGGGGGGTTCTTTGTCTTAGAGAAGAAAAAGAAGGCAGAGGGCCTTCCGACCTCTGCCGACTTTTTCTTTCATCCCTCCCTCTCTTGGCCGGCCATCATCGCTGGAGTGGTGGCCGATGATGGTTCGGCCAATGGTGGCCGAGTTGTTGTCGGGTTGGGGAAGGAGAGGGCATAGCCACCATGGCTGTTGCCCTTGGATCAAAAAGATTTGAGGAAGAGAGATGTACTCCCAACCATGAAGAGAGGGATCTTCCTTTCTCTTGGTTTCTTCACCGGGATCGGCTATCGTCGCCGGGGTGGCTGCGGTCACGGCTGGCGACGATATAGACCGGTGGTATAAGGGTGGAAGTCGGACCACCCCGACTACCCTAGATTTGGAGGGATGAGATGTTTGGAGACCTGGTGATGGACCCCATAGTAGATGTGAATTATGGTTTAGAATATTTAAATATTAAATAATTTAGTTTGTGATTTATAATTGATGTTGTAGGAGAGGAGTCAGCGGAGCCAGGAGGTTTTGATCAGGGAACCTAGCACCCCAGCTCGTAGGTTGTGCTCCGGATACGTATTTGAGTCAGTCCACAAATTTCAGTAAGAATCCTTATATCTGAGCACTTTTATTTATGCATATATTGGATTTATCGTTGGATATATTTTATCAGTATGTTGCTATTAATTTTTGAGCTTGTATGACACTATGAGGTGTGCATTTTGATTGCTATGAAAATATTGAAATAATTAAATTGAAAAGGAATAACATATTTTTGAGAAATTGTGAAAATATGTGACGTGATTGAAATGTGATTAAACATGTATAACTAGACATGTAAAATGGGTTGGACTAACACCTTGTCATGAGATAGCCTCTACGAGCTTATGCGTAGGATAGCTGCCACGAGCTTATGCGTGGGATAGCCTCTACGAGCTTATGCGTAGGATAGCCTTCACGGGCTTATGCGTGGGATAGCCTCAACGAGCTTATGCGTAGAATAGCCTCCACGGGCTTACGCGTGGGATAGCTGCCACGAGCTTATGCGTGGGATTTGTGCAGTCTTGGACTGGGTCATGAACTTGGTTAGTCCAAAGCTAGAAGTGAAAAGTCTGAAAACTTTGAAATCAGAGTAATACGAAAATTGATCACATAATGTGAAAAAGGATTTGTGTATATGTACTAATTATATACATTTGCTGTTTGTTGAGCCTTTGAAATGATGAAATGATATTATTTTGATGTTTTGATCATTTTATTATTATTACTGTGTGTGGCTGTTGGGATTCTTACTGGGCTAGAAAAACTCATACTACACTTACTTTCTTTTTCAGAGGCACTGGATTTGTAGAGACCATTGGGTGGGACGAGAAATAAGATCAGCATGGAGTCTGATTGCTGGATAGATAGAAGTTAATCTATCTTTTATTTATGGACATTTGAAATTAGGTAATAAATCAGTACATTTTAGTTGGATTTGATTGAATTACATTAATCTTTGATTTTGGCATGTATGTGAATATTGTACCTTTTAGGCCTTGCATGATCTTTAGGGTACTGCTCTGGGGCTCATGCGGCCGGTCGCGTGTCGGACCCGGGAGTTGGGTTCGGGGCGTGACAGATTTGGTATCAGAGCTTAAGGTTTAGGAATCCTAGGATTTGGGCTCGAGTAAGCCTGAGTGGGGAAAATCACTAAACACGTAAGATATTAAAATTGTGTGATTAGCATATGAAGGATGCAAAATTTTCTCAATCTGATAATCTTGATGCTGGAAAAATGGTGTAGGTTGATATGGGGCGAGGGCATGGTCGGGGGCGTGCCAGAAGGCCGACCCGATTTGCAGATGGCTCCACGGCTTGGGCACCATCTGGACAGCAGGAAGGTACCTCATCCACGCCGACTCGGGGTGTGCCACAGCAGGAGCACACTATTGACCCTACTGGCAGTACTCCAGAGATGGGAGCTCCGGAGATTGGGACATCCGAAGGACCAAGTATTCAACTTGAGGAGACGATAAGTGCTTCACAGTTGATGCAAATGATGGTGCAACAGGAAGCTGCTGCAGAGCAGACATGATGAGGATGGTAGAGGTGCAGCAACAGTTACAGCAGCAGCAAGCAATGTATCAACAACAGCAGCAGCAACAGCAACAGTTCAAAGGCACTACAGCTCAGCCGGAGCACCGAGTCAGTTTGTTGGATTTTCAGAGGTATGCACTGATAAGTGCTAAAAAATGCATAAATTAATATCTTATTCATAGCACTTATCATTATTTTAATTCACATATTTTTGTAAATTCAACTAAAAATTGAATTATCTTCATCATTGCATTATTAAAAATAATTTGATTTGTGCTTGATTATATTGGTCCATCTAACGTATGCAGGTCGAATCAAATTCATTTGGGATGACCCCTGAACCCAAATCACAAGCACCCTATGAATCAGGTCCTCTTAGATTATGATTCAGCCCCTCAAACCCACTCTTTAGCTTGTGTGCACGCTGTTCACAGAGCCACATCTAAACCTTTTTATCCACCCATCCATCCAAGTTCATCCCAACATCCACGTTTGAACCCAGCATCATCATCCTCTCAGCCGTGCACATCCATTCCGGGTTCAACTCCATCCACGGATAAGTTCTCTCCTCTGTTTCACGCAGCCGTAAGCTTGAATCCAGCCATTCACTTGGGTAGTTTCACGTCCACTGTCCGCGATCCAAGGCCTCCTCCATCGACACAGGATAAGCTCTAAATCCAACTGCATCATCCTCTGTTCCGCACCTCACAAGCCAGTTCTCATCCCATCGTATCATGTCCTCAACCAAATCCAACTCCTTCCGAACTCCCCTGCATTCACGGGATCCAAACAGAGTTCAGCTTCATCTTTCCGAGATTCCCAACATCCCATTCCCCTGTGCCCAGCCAAAGGAAGTCAAACAGCTTCCTCTTCTTTCGGATCTCATGGAGCAGCCCAACGTCCTCCGGATTATCTCCCAGCCATCTCGCTCCACGAACGAATCTCACGCGTGCATGGTCCACGTCCTCCGCAGCCCACATCCCGTTCATGATCTTCTCTTCTCTCGTTCGGATCAAGCAACCAATATCCCTCCGGATCACGTCCACGTTGATCCAGTCTTCATCTCAACCGTGGACAACATCCTAACATCCCCAAACTTTCGGAATCCACAACCACTCCTCACATCTCGTTCACAAATCCAACCAAACTCCCAGCTCACGAATCATTTCTCCCCTTCATCCACGTCAAAAAGGATCCCAGGAATTCAGCTTCCCATGTCTTCCGAAATCCCTGCATCCCGACTCATCTTCCTCTGTTTCGGAACCAAGTATCAAGGTCCCATTTTTTCCGTGATTCCTCTCAAAAACTTCCCAGCCGTTCCCGAATTTCTTCCTTCTATCCTGTTCGGATTAACTCTATCATGGATTGCATCCTTATCCCACGTTCACGCATGCATTCCGAGTGCATCCAGACTCTTCCACATCCTTCCCAGCTCTCGTATCCCATGAACAAAACCAAGCCAGCAAATCCTCTGTTTCAGGAGTAATTTCAGCCGAGACCCATCCGGATTTGTTCCCAACTTCCTCCCAACCTCTTCCGGATTTTCCCCATCCGCGATCGCATCCGTTCGAGCTCCCTTGTTTCACGCAACAGCAAGCTCCTCTGTTACAGCCACATCCAGCCAACGGCTTCATCCCAAACCAACCGAGATCCTCCTTATCCCACGACCTCGACGTTGAAGCCCCTTCCGGATTCCTCTCAGCCGTGAGCACCATCTCATATTGCCACGTTGTCCACATATTTCTCTGCCTCAAAACAGAAGCCGTTCCTCCCAACTGTGAGCATCCACAGCATCCTTATCTTTGATTCGAAAGAGGAGGAGAGGGGGGCTGGTGAAGCTATAAAAGGAGGTTGAGACGGATCCCATATCATCTCTCCTGAGAGGCCAAACCCCCCCACCGGGGTGGGGGGTTTTCCCTATCATCTCTTCTCGGGTGGAGTTCCCACAAGAATAAAAGGGGAGAGAGAATTTTTGGATATTCGGGGAATGATTTCTCAGAAGAGCTGAGAGGGAGCCGTTTTCAGTAGAAGCTACACCGGAAGGAGACGTTGAAGAGATGAAAGTAGCCATGATGGGAGCCCGCTGCTGTGCTGCTGCTGCCGTCTCCAACTCCATGCAGGGCTGATCTTCTCTTTAAGGGCTGGATGCAGCCCTAACAAAGGGATAAGAGTTTTATATTTTTGATTTCTATTCTTGGAGTTGTATAAACCTTATTTTGCTTCTAATGAATATTTTATTTCATCTCATATTTAATTTCTGTGATTTTAAATGTGAAGTTTATACAACTGTTCTTCATGATCACTAGGTAAATATAAGATAGTCCATGCTTAGGGAAGATGCGATGTGCTGCCACCTTAGATTAGGGTAGACATTTCATGCCAACCGAAGATGGATTATGCCCAAATTACTTTTGTGAATTTTTATTCAAATGCTTATTAGGCTTGTAGCCAACTTGCATGTTAATCCAAGAATAAATTAAAATATAAATAACCCTTGTTTCGATGTTAGTGGTGAATTCCTTGCCCTAGGTTCTCCCAAACTGATATCTTTTTAATTACATTTTGCTTTATTAAAATTCCTTAGTTTAATTTTCTTCACCAACTCTTCCTTTTTAAATATTTTATTTTTTTAAAAGAAAAACAACTGTACCCCAATCCCTGTGGATCGATACCCGTAATCACTATCCTACCAGATACGTGCTATTGCGTGGTCTTTAAAGTTGACTATCAATTTTTGGCGCCGTTGCCGGGGATTGGTAGCATAGTTGTTTTTCTTTTTATTAAAAAAAAATTTTCAAAAAAAAAAAAATCGAAAAATAAAAAAAATAAAATAAAAATAGTTTCTATTTTTACTTTCCTTATCTCCTTCTCCTCTCTTACTAATTTTTGATTTTTCTTGGTATCATTTGATCAGGAACCAAAGAGGAAATCTGGAGCGATCAAAAAGGGAACTATTGGCAAAGGAATGCTGTAAAGGTTTGCTTTAAAAATTGCTGGAGAAATTCCCTTTGGTAACCTCTAAACCTTTCTTATTTAAATTCCCTTTTGTGGTGATTGTTTGATTTTAAATTCAGCAAAAGTGTGCATGCATGCCTGATACACATACACCAATTAATCCGCACATAGTAAGGGCAATCACCCCAACAAGATAAGAACTAGATTTCATCACCAGATTCTTGCCCAAATTAGGTGAATCAATTCTCACATAGCCATCACATTAATTAAAATCAATTAGACGTTGGCCCCTAGGGACATTCGAGCTCAATAGGACGAAGATCACCGAAAGTTGCACTAATTTCGCTCTGTGGCTTAGTTGATGTCTAGGCAAGCTTTGTCCCTTTAAGGGAGACAGTTCATCTGTTCGAGGCAAGTGGTTTTTAAGTGGGACCTTTGCAACGCATCGTGACCCCCCCACTTACCTGGGAGCTTACCTGGTCAGCTAAGTCATTAGACCGGATTGGAGGCTTAGGTGCCCTCTTCAAATCAGTTAGGAGCTGTCTAGTGATTTTAGGGCAAATACAAGGATTTGACGTGTTTTCTTTTAGTGCATGCTTGACTTGACTGATCAGAAGAGTATAACTCCGTGCCCGACAATCAATCTTCCACAAATTTTCTTCTTTGAAAAACTCGGCATGAACCCGGCATGATATAATTAAGGATGCACTGCGTCTGGCTGAAGACGTTAAACTTAGCGCTTGTTGGGAGGCAACCCAATTCTCGTTGGTTATTTTTTTGCATATTTTCTTGTCGCATTTTTTTATTTTCTTAACAGGATCCCTCATATTACTGATGCAACTACGGTAAAATGCTTCTATCCTCCATATGCATCATATTTTCGTCCAAAATAAAAAAAATATATAAAACAATAAAAATAATAATATAATATTCAAAAAAAAATTCATCAAAAAAAAAAACATTGAGGACAATGTCTGGTCTAGGTTGGGGGGTATAGGATTCGAATTTTTGAAAAAATTTTCGCATTTTCACATTTTTAAGTGAATTTCAAAAAAAAAAATAAATTTCAAAAAAAAAAAAAAAAACCTAATTTCTATGCCTTAGTGCTGAAATGATAAACACACAAAGTATATAAAATCTAAAAAGCCCAATAACTAGTCAGGAGTAAGTCAATTTGAGTTCTTTTTATTAAATATTCTTTTAGCGAGTTGTAAGATAATTTTTACTTTGGAATTTCACAACACACATGGCCTGCACTTCTAAGGGTTAGGTTCAACATTATGTTGTTAAGTCTGGTAGCAACCTTGAGTCCTGATGAATCATACCTATCTAATTCACTATTTAAAAAAAAAAAAAGTGAATTTAGTCAGGTACATCGAAAAGGGCTACCTATTGTCAAAGGTCAGCGGGCTTGCAATGATGAATCCGAGCATAGGTCCGTAGGGGAGTCTTGATGCCCAACACCTTACGCCATCTGGTGTGGGAGTGTTGACTGAGTGCTCGCTACATGGAGGAATCATTACAAGAGTAAAAGTGCGTAATTTATAAATCTCAAAAAAAAAAGAAAAAAAGAAAAAAAAAATAATAATATAATATTGACCTTGAGAAAGACGATAGTGTGAAAGCCGTCGTTGTAAAAATTCGAGTAAACTGGAATATTACAGATAAAGCCCATGAGGTATTAAAGTAAACATCCACAACTCTCGAAATCCTGCAAGATAGGGTGATTTTGAATCAGTAAATAGGTCTTATCTGACCAATTCTTGGGACCTACTAGCTTTAGCAGTATTTTGGGGAATCTAAAGCCTTAGCTTGTGTATGGTCCAGATATCACCGAGCACCCAAGTATAAATTAGCCTTACAACTCTCTAATAGAAACTTAATAACTTCAACTTAAATTGCATACTGACCTAGGATTTGGGCTGACTTAGTAATTAAAACTTTTGTGCTTTTGAAATTCTTGGCACTTATGCATTTGAAATTAGATTTTATAAAACAATAAAATAAATACTTTCGACAGCAGTTTGTGGGTATCTGAGCCGGAAACCCTCACGAGACAAAACTCGTCCACTAGGGCCACCTAGGGGTTTAAAGCCTTATTGCATACGGTAAATGCAATCGCGATTCCTGCGAAAGTGAGTTAGTTTTTTTTTATTATTATTATTTTGCTCGAGGACTAGCAAAATGTAGGTTGGGGGGTGTGATAAGTGCTAAAAAATGCATAAATTAATATCTTATTCATAGCACTTATCATTATTTTAATTCACATATTTTTGTAAATTCAACTAAAAATTGAATTATCTTCATCATTGCATTATTAAAAATAATTTGATTTGTGCTTGATTATATTGGTCCATCTAATGTATGCAGGTCGAATCAAATTCATTTGGGATGACCCCTGAACCCAAATCACAAGCACCCTATGAATCAGGTCCTCTTAGATTATGATTCAGCCCCTCAAACCCACTCTTTAGCTTGTGTGCACGCTGTTCACAGAGCCACATCTAAACCTTTTTATCCACCCATCCATCCAAGTTCATCCCAACATCCACGTTTGAACCCAGCATCATCATCCTCTCAGCCGTGCACATCCATTCCGGGTTCAACTCCATCCACGGATAAGTTCTCTCCTCTGTTTCACGCAGCCGTAAGCTTGAATCCAGCCATTCACTTGGGTAGTTTCACGTCCACTGTCCGCGATCCAAGGCCTCCTCCATCGACACAGGATAAGCTCTAAATCCAACTGCATCATCCTCTGTTCCGCACCTCACAAGCCAGTTCTCATCCCGTCGTATCATGTCCTCAACCAAATCCAACTCCTTCCGAACTCCCCTGCATTCACGGGATCCAAACAGAGTTCAGCTTCATCTTTCCGAGATTCCCAACATCCCATTCCCCTGTGCCCAGCCAAAGGAAGTCAAACAGCTTCCTCTTCTTTCGGATCTCATGGAGCAGCCCAACGTCCTCCGGATTATCTCCCAGCCATCTCGCTCCACGAACGAATCTCACGCGTGCATGGTCCACGTCCTCCGCAGCCCACATCCCGTTCATGATCTTCTCTTCTCTCGTTCGGATCAAGCAACCAATATCCCTCCGGATCACGTCCACGTTGATCCAGTCTTCATCTCAACCGTGGACAACATCCTAACATCCCCAAACTTTCGGAATCCACAACCACTCCTCACATCTCGTTCACAAATCCAACCAAACTCCCAGCTCACGAATCATTTCTCCCCTTCATCCACGTCAAAAAGGATCCCAGGAATTCAGCTTCCCATGTCTTCCGAAATCCCTGCATCCCGACTCATCTTCCTCTGTTTCGGAACCAAGTATCAAGGTCCCATTTTTTCCGTGATTCCTCTCAAAAACTTCCCAGCCGTTCCCGAATTTCTTCCTTCTATCCTGTTCGGATTAACTCTATCATGGATTGCATCCTTATCCCACGTTCACGCATGCATTCCGAGTGCATCCAGACTCTTCCACATCCTTCCCAGCTCTCGTATCCCATGAACAAAACCAAGCCAGCAAATCCTCTGTTTCAGGAGTAATTTCAGCCGAGACCCATCCGGATTTGTTCCCAACTTCCTCCCAACCTCTTCCGGATTTTCCCCATCCGCGATCGCATCCGTTCGAGCTCCCTTGTTTCACGCAACAGCAAGCTCCTCTGTTACAGCCACATCCAGCCAACGGCTTCATCCCAAACCAACCGAGATCCTCCTTATCCCACGACCTCGACGTTGAAGCCCCTTCCGGATTCCTCTCAGCCGTGAGCACCATCTCATATTGCCACGTTGTCCACATATTTCTCTGCCTCAAAACAGAAGCCGTTCCTCCCAACTGTGAGCATCCACAGCATCCTTATCTTTGATTCGAAAGAGGAGGAGAGGGGGGCTGGTGAAGCTATAAAAGGAGGTTGAGACGGATCCCATATCATCTCTCCTGAGAGGCCAAACCCCCCCACCGGGGTGGGGGGTTTTTCCTATCATCTCTTCTCGGGTGGAGTTCCCACAAGAATAAAAGGGGAGAGAGAATTTTTGGATATTCGGGGAATGATTTCTCAGAAGAGCTGAGAGGGAGCCGTTTTCAGTAGAAGCTACACCGGAAGGAGACGTTGAAGAGATGAAAGTAGCCATGATGGGAGCCCGCTGCTGTGCTGCTGCTGCCGTCTCCAACTCCATGCAGGGCTGATCTTCTCTTTAAGGGCTGGATGCAGCCCTAACAAAGGGATAAGAGTTTTATATTTTTGATTTCTATTCTTGGAGTTATATAAACCTTATTTTGCTTCTAATGAATATTTTATTTCATCTCATATTTAATTTCTGTGATTTTAAATGTAGAAGTTTATACAACTGTTCTTCATGATCACTAGGTAAATATAAGATAGTCCATGCTTAGGGAAGATGCGATGTGCTGCCACCTTAGATTAGGGTAGACATTTCATGCCAACCGAAGATGGATTATGCCCAAATTACTTTTGTGAATTTTTATTCAAATGCTTATTAGGCTTGTAGCCAACTTGCATGTTAATCCAAGAATAAATTAAAATATAAATAACCCTTGTTTCGATGTTAGTGGTGAATTCCTTGCCCTAGGTTCTCCCAAACTGATATCTTTTTAATTACATTTTGCTTTATTAAAATTCCTTAGTTTAATTTTCTTCACCAACTCTTCCTTTTTAAATATTTTATTTTTTTAAAAGAAAAACAACTGTACCCCAATCCCTGTGGATCGATATCCGTAATCACTATCCTACCAGATACGTGCTATTGCGTGATCTTTAAAGTTGACTATCATGCACCCCCAGCATTTAAAGGTACGACTGACCTGATGGAGGCTGAGAGCTGGCTGAAACAGATTGAGAAAGTCTTTCAAGCTCTGAGGTGCCCTGATGAGGAGAAAGTCCTTTTTGCCATGTTTATGTTACAGGGTGAGGCAGCTGACTGGTGGGAGATGGAGAAAGGGAAGCTTGGATCTTATGAATCGCATATTTAAACCTTATCTGGATCAATTTGTAGTAGTGTTCATTGATGATATTTTGGTGTATTCAAAGAGCCCACAGGAACATGAAGAACATCTAAGGGTTGTATTGCAAATTCTTAGAGAAAAAAAGCTGTATGCTAAGCTATCAAAGTGTGAATTCTGGTTGGATAGCATTTCTTTTCTTGGGCATGTGATCTCCAAAGAAGGTGTCTCTGTTGATCCAATGAAAGTGGAGGCGGTAGTTGGGTGGTATAGACCTACCAATGTAACTGAAGTGCGCAGCTTCTTAGGATTGGCTGGATATTACAGAAGATTTGTTGAGGGGTTCTCCCGTATTGCCATGCCTCTAAGTCGCTTGACTCAGAAGCAAGTAAAGTTTGAATGGACAGATGACTGTGAACAGAGTTTTCAAGAGCTGAAAAAGCGTCTGGTGACAGCCCCAGTGCTAGCTATTCCATCTGGGACAGAAGGCTTCACCATCTACAGTGATGCATCTCGTAAAGGACTTGGGTGTGTTCTGATGCAGAATGGGAAGGTGATAGCTTATGCCTCTAGACAGTTAAAGTCATATGAACAGAATTACCCTACACATGATTTGGAGTTGGCAGCGGTAGTTTTTGCTCTGAAGATTTGGAGGTATTACTTGTATGGAGAACACTGTGAGGTTTTCACAGATCATAAGAGTTTGAAGTATATATTCACACAGAAGGAGCTGAATTTGAGGCAAAGAAGATGGCTAGAACTACTGAAGGATTATGACCTGACTATCAATTACCATCCGGGGAAAGCAATTGTAGTGGCTGATGCTTTGAGCAGAAAATTCTCAAGTGGACTGGCAGCATTAATCACTACACAGAAGCATATTTTATTAGATTTGGAGAGATCAGGGATTGAGATACGGCTACATGATCCTAAGGTACATTTGGCTACCCACACAGTGCAGCCTACTCTGATTGAAAAGATCAAGATGTCTCAGAGAGAGGATCCTGAGTTACAGAAGATCAGAGAAACAGTAGAGTCAGGTGTGCAGTCAGAATTCCGAGTGCATGAAGATGGCTCTTTAAGATTCGGGAACAGGGTATGTGTGCCAAAAGTACCAGAAATGAAGAAAGAGATTCTTGATGAGGCCCATAACTCAGCTTATACAGCATCCAGGTGGTACTAAAATATACTGGAACTTGAAAGAAAATTTTTGGTGGAGTGGCATGAAGCGAGATATAGCTCAGTATGTGGCTCAATGCTTAGTGTGTCATCAAGTGAAAGCTGAACATCAGAGGCCTACTGGACCATTACAGTCTCTTCTCATTCCTCAGTGGAAGTGGGAACATATCCCCATGGATTTTGTGACTGCTTTGCCTAAGACTCCTCGGGGTAATGATGCAATGTGGGTGATTGTTGACCGACTGACCAAGTCAGCACATTTCTTGCCTTTTAGAGTTGGCTTTTCTTTGGAAAAATTGGCAAGTATGTACATAGAGCAAATTGTGAGGCTGCATGGGATTCCAGTTTCAATTGTGTCTGACAGAGATACTAGATTTGTGTCACAATTTTGGAAGAGCCTTCATAAAGCTCTTGGTACAAGACTGGACTTCAGTACAGCTTTTCATCCACAAACTGATGGACAGTCGGAGCGCACTATTCAGATCTTGGAGGATATATTAAGGGCTTGTGTCATGGATTTGGGTGGTGCATGGGATAGTCATTTGTCACTGGTTAAGTTTGCCTACAACAATAGTTATCAGGCCAGTATTCAGATGGCTCCTTTTGAGGCATTGTATGGCAGGAAATGCCGATCTCCAATTTGTTGGGATGACGTGGGAGAAAGAAAAGTATGGGGTCCAGAGATAGTACAGCAAACTGTGGATAAGATATAAGTGATCAGAGAACGGCTCCTTATAGCTCAGAGTAGACAAAAGAGTTATGCAGACAATAGGAGAAGAGAACTGGAGTTCCAGATTGGTGATCATGTTTTCTTGAAAGTATCTCCTACTAAAGGTGTGATGAGGTTCGGGGTTCGTGGAAAATTGAGCCCTAGGTATGTTGGTCCGTTCGAGATCTTGGATAGAGTTGGAGAAGTGGCATATCGTTTGGCTTTACCACCAGCTTTATCAAGGGTGCATCATGTATTTCATGTTTCAATGCTGAGGAAATATATTTCGGACCCGAACCATGTGGTAGATTTTGAGCCTATAAGTCTGCATGAGGATCTGACTAATGAAGAGTACCCGGTACGGATTGTGGATAGAAAGGATCAAGTGTTGCGACGTCGGACCATTCCTTATATAAAGGTGCAATGGAGCAACCACTCCGAAAGAGAGGCCACTTGGAAGCTCGAGGAAGAAATAAAAGCCAAACACCCTCAACTCTTTGGTATTCCAGGTACATTAATTTCGCAGACGAAATTATGTTTTAGGAGGGGAGAATGTGAAAACCCAAAAAAAAAAAAGAAAGGGATAACGGGCTGGCCCGAAAAGACCGGGCCCGTCTCCCTTTTACGATCGTGCCCTAGGCACGATCGTGGAAGGAGGGCGCTTGAGGGGAGGGGGCGGCGGCGTTGGAGAGGCCGATCGCCGGAGGAAACCGAGCGCTGAAGCCGAGAACCGGCCGGCCGTGGAGGAAGCCGGAAAGCCTCTCCTCCCTTCCCCACAAACCGAGAGAAAAAACTTTGGAACCGTGCGTGTGCTCACGGATTTCCTCCTCCGATTGCTCGCTGGAAAGGTCGCCGGAGCACGCCGCTGGACCGAGGTAAGCGTGGCTCCTTCCTTTGTGTTCCATTTCTGGATTTTGGGTGGCGTTGGTGGGGATTTGGCCGGTGAGATCATCGAAGAAGGGTCCGAAACAGGGTACCCCTGTTTCGGCTCCTCTCTTCCAGATTCCACCGCCGCCGGCCGCCGGGTTGGCCGGGATTCATGGTAGACGGGGTGGATCGGGTTTTTGTGGAGGTCGGAGAGGGATTTTCTAGGGTTTATTGGAGAAGGGGAGTGATGGATCCGAGGTCTTCTTCCTCGTGACTCCATCTCCTTCCTTTTTTCCTTTCCCTCTCGTCGACGGCGACGACGGCGGCTGGCCACCGAGGGCGATGGCGTCGGCGGTGGTCGTGGGCCACCGTGGCTGCTGTCGGATGGGAGGAGCCGAGCCACCAACACGGTGGCCCTCTGTCAATGATGGTGGAAGAAGGGGGGTTCTTTGTCTTAGGGAAGAAAAAGAAGGCAGAGGGCCTTCCGACCTCTGCCGACTTTTTCTTTCATCCCTCCCTCTCTTGGCCGGCCATCATCGCCGGAGTGGTGGCCGATGATGGTTCGGCCAATGGTGGCCGAGTTGTTGTGGGGTTGGGGAAGGAGAAGGCACAGCCACCATTGCTGTTGCCCTTGGATCAAAAAGATTTGAGGAAGAGAGATGTACTCCCAACCATGAAGAGAGGGATCTTCCTTTCTCTTGGTTTCTTCACCGGGATCGGCTATCGTCGCCGGCGTGGCTGCGGTCACGGCTGGCGACGATAAAGGACGGTGGTACAAGGGTGGGAGTCGGGCCACCCCGACTGCTTTAGATTTGGAGGGATTGAGATGTTTGGGGACCTGGTGATGGACCCCATAGTAGATGTGAATTATGGTTTAGAATATTTAAATATTAAATAATTTAGTTTGGATTTGTAATTGATGTTGTTGGGGAGGAGTCAGCGGAGCCAGGAGGTTTTGATCAGGGAACCTAGCACCCCAGCTCGTAGATTGTGCTCCGGATACGTATTTGAGTCAGTCCACAAATTTCAGTAAGAATCCTTACATCTGAGCACTTTTATTTATGCATATATTGGATTTATCGTTGGATATATTTTATCAGTATGTTGCTATTAATTTTTGAGCTTGTTTGACACTATGAGGTGTGCATTTTGATTGCTATGGAAATATTGAAATAATTAAATTGGAAAGGAATAACATATTTTTGAGAAATTGTGAAAATATGTGACGTGATTGAAATGTGATTAAATATGTAAAACTAGACATGTAAAATGGGTTGGACTAACCTTGTCATGAGATAGCCTCTACGAGCTTATGCGTAGGATAGCTAGCTACCACGAGCTTATGCGTGGGATAGCCTCTATGAGCTTATGCGTAGGATAGCCTCTACGGGCTTACGCGTGGGATAGCCTCTACGAGCTTATGCGTAGGATAGCCTCCACGGGCTTACGCGTGGGATAGCTGCCATGAGCTTATGCGTGGAATTTGTGCAGTCTTGGACTGGGTCATGAACTTGGTTAGTCCAAACCTAGAAGTGAAAAGTCTGAAAACTTGGAAATCAGAGTAATACGGAAATTGATCACATAATGTGAAAAAGAATTTGTGTATATGTACTAATTATATACACTTGCTGTTTGTTGAGCCTTTGAAATGATGAAATGATATTATTTTGATGTTTTGATCATTTTATTATTATTACTGTGTGTGGCTGTTGGGATTCTTACTGGGTTGGAAAAACTCATACTACACTTACTTTCTTTTTCAGAGGCACTAGATTTGTAGAGACCATTGGGTGGGACGAGAAATAAGATCAGCATGGAGTCTGATTGCTGGATAGATAGAAGTTAATCTATCTTTTATTTATAGACATTTGAAATTAGGTAATAAATCAGTACATTTTAGTTGGATTTGATTGAATTACATTAATCTTTGATTTTGGCATATATGTGAATATTGTACCTTTTAGGCCTTGCATGATCTTTAGGGTACTGCTCTGGGGCTCATGCGGCTGACGCGTGTCGGACCCGGGAGTTGGGTTCGGGGCGTGACAGATTTGGTATCAGAGCTTAAGGTTTAGGAATCCTAGGATTTGGGCTCGAGTATGCCTGAGTGGGGAAAATCACTAAATACGTAAGATATTAAAATTGTGTGATTAGCATATGAAGGATACAAAATTTTCTCAATCTGATAATCTTGATGCTGGAAAAATGGTGTAGGTTGATATGGCGCGAGGGCGTGGTCGGGGGCGTGCCAGAAGGCCAACCCGATTTGCAGATGGCTCCACGGCTTGGGCACCATCTGGACAGCAGGAAGGTACCTCATCCACGCCGACTCGGGGTGTGCCGCAGCAGGAGCACACTATTGACCCTACTGGCAGTACTCCAGAGATGGGAGCTCCGGAGATTGGGACATCCGAAGGACCAAGTATTCAACTTGAGAAGACGATAAGTGCTTCACAGTTGATGCAAATGATGGTGCAACAAGAAGCTGCTGCAGAGCAGACATGATGAGGATGGTAGAGGTGCAGCAACAGTTACAGCAGCAGCAAGCCCAATGTATCAACAACAGCAGCAGCAACAGCAATAGTTCAAAGGCACTACAGCTCAGCCGGAGCACCGAGTCAGTTTGTTGGATTTTTAGAGGCATGCACCCCCAGCATTTAAAGGTACGGCTGACCCGATGGAGGCTGAGAGCTGGCTGAAACAGATTGAGAAAGTCTTTCAAGCTCTGAGGTGCCCTGATGAGGAGAAAGTCCTTTTTGCCACCTTTATGTTACAGGGTGAGGCAGCTGACTGGTGGGAGATGGAGAAAGGGAAGCTTGGATCTTATGAATCGCATATTTAAACCTTATCTGGATCAATTTGTAGTAGTGTTCATTGATGATATTTTGGTGTATTCAAAGAGTCCACAGGAACATGAAGAACATCTAAGGGTTGTATTGCAAATTCTTAGAGAAAAAAAGCTGTATGCTAAGCTATCAAAGTGTGAATTCTGGTTGGATAGCATTTCTTTTCTTGGGCATGTGATCTCCAAAGAAGGTGTCTCTGTTGATCCAATGAAAGTGGAGGCGGTAGTTGGGTGGTGTAGACCTACCAATGTAACTGAATTGCGCAGCTTCTTAGGATTGGCTGGATATTACAGAAGATTTGTTGAGGGGTTCTCCCGTATTGCCATGCCTCTAAGTCGCTTGACTCAGAAGCAAGTAAAGTTTGAATGGACAGATGACTGTGTACAGAGTTTTCAAGAGCTGAAAAAGCGTCTGGTGACAGCCCCAGTGCTAGCTATTCCATCTGGGACAGAAGGCTTTACCATCTACAGTGATGCATCTCGTAAAGGACTTGGGTGTGTTCTGATGCAGAATGGGAAGGTGATAGCTTATGCCTCTAGACAGTTAAAGTCATATGAACAGAATTACCCTACACATGATTTGGAGTTGGCAGCGGTAGTTTTTGCTCTGAAGATTTGGAGGTATTACTTGTATGGAGAACACTGTGAGGTTTTCACAGATCATAAGAGTTTGAAGTATATATTCACACAGAAGGAGCTGAATTTGAGGCAAAGAAGATGGCTAGAACTACTGAAGGATTATAACCTGACTATCAATTACCATCCGGGGAAAGCAATTGTAGTGGCTGATGCTTTGAGCAGAAAATTCTCAAGTGGACTGGCAGCATTAATCACTACACAGAAGCATATTTTATTAGATTTGGAGAGATCAGGGATTGAGATACGGCTACATGATCCTAAGGTACATTTGGCTACCCACACAGTGCAGCCTACTCTGATTGAAAAGATCAAGATGTCTCAGAGAGAGGATCCTGAGTTACAGAAGATCAGAGAAACAGTAGAGTCAGGTGTGCAGTCAGAATTTCGAGTGCATGAAGATGGCTCTTTAAGATTCGGGAACAGGGTATGTGTGCCAAAAGTACCAGAAATGAAGAAAGAGATTCTTGATGAGGCCCATAACTCAGCTTATACAGTGCATCCAGGTGGTACTAAAATGTACCGGAACTTGAAAGAAAATTTTTGGTGGAGTGGCATGAAGCGAGATATAGCTCAGTATGTGGCTCAATGCTTAGTGTGTCATCAAGTGAAAGCTGAACATCAGAGGCCTACTGGACCATTACAGTCTCTTCTCATTCCTCAGTGGAAGTGGGAACATATCCCCATGGATTTTGTGACTGCTTTGCCTAAGACTCCTCGGGGTAATGATGCAATGTGGGTGATTGTTGACCGACTGACCAAGTCAGCACATTTCTTGCCTTTTAGAGTTGGCTTTTCTTTAGAAAAATTGGCAAGTATGTACATAGAGCAAATTGTGAGGCTGCACGAGATTCCAGTTTCAATTGTGTCTGACAAAGATACTAGATTTGTGTCACAATTTTGGAAGAGCCTTCATAAAGCTCTTGATACAAGACTGGACTTCAGTACAGATTTTCATCCACAAACTGATGGACAGTCGGAGCGCACTATTCAGATCTTGGAGGATATGTTAAGGGCTTGTGTCATGGATTTGGGTGGTGCATGGGATAGTCATTTGTCACTGGTTAAGTTTGCCTACAACAATAGTTATCAGGCCAGTATTCAGATGGCTCCTTTTGAGGCATTGTATGGCAGGAAATGCCGATCTCCAATTTGTTGGGATGACGTGGGAGAAAGAAAAGTATGGGGTCCAGAGATAGTACAGCAAACTGTGGATAAGATACAAGTGATCAGAGAACGGCTCCTTATAGCTCAAAGTAGACAAAAGAGTTATGCAGACAATAGGAGAAGAGAACTGGAGTTCCAGATTGGTGATCATGTTTTCTTGAAAGTATCTCCTACTAAAGGTGTGATGAGGTTCGGGGTTCGTAGAAAATTGAGCCCTAGGTATGTTGGTCCGTTCGAGATCTTGGATAGAGTTGGAGAAGTGGCATATCGTTTGGCTTTACCACCAGCTTTATCAAGGGTGCATAATGTATTTCATGTTTCAATGCTGAGGAAATATATTTCGGACCCGAACCATGTGGTAGATTTTGAGCCTATAAGTCTGCATGAGGATCTGACTAATAAAGAGTACCCGGTACGGATTGTGGATAGAAAGGATCAAGTGTTGCGACGTCGGACCATTCTTTATGTAAAGGTGCAATGGAGCAACCACTCCGAAAGAGAGGCCACTTGGAAGCTCGAGGAAGAAATAAAAGCCAAACACCCTCAACTCTTTGGTATTCCAGGTACGTTAATTTCGCGGACGAAATTATTTTTTAGGAGGGGAGAATGTGAAAACCCAAAAAAAAAAAAAGAAAGGGATAACGGGCCGGCCCGAAAAGACCGGGCCCGTCTCCCTTTTACGATCGTGCCCTAGGCACGATCGTGGAAGGAGGGCGCTTGAGGGGAGGGGGCGGCGGCGTTGGAGAGGCCGATCGCCGGAGGAAACCGAGCGCCGGAGCCGAGAACCGGCCGGCCGTGGAGGAAGCCGGAAAGCCTCTCCTCCCTTCCCCACAAACCGAGAGAAAAAGCTTTGGAACCGTGCGTGTGCTCACGGATTTCCTCCTCCGATTGCTCGCTGGAAAGGTCGCCGGAGCACGCCGCCGGACCGAGGTAAGCGTGGCTCCTTCCTTTGTGTTCCATTTCTGAATTTTGGGTGCCGTTGGTGGGGATTTGGCCGGTGAGATCATCGAAGAAGGGTCCGAAACAGGGTACCCCTGTTTCGGCTCCTCTCTTCCGGATTCCACCGCCGCCGGCCGCCGGGTTGGCCGGGATTCATGGTAGATGGGGTGGATCGGGTTTTTGTGGAGGTCAGAGAGGGATTTTCTAGGGTTTATTGGAGAAGGAGAGTGATGGATCCGAGGTCTTCTTCCTCGTGACTCCATCTCCTTTCTTTTTCCCTTTCCCTCTCGTCGACGGCGACGATGGCGGCTGGCCACCGAGGGCGATGGCGACGGCGGCGGTCGTGGGCCACCGTGGCTGCTGTCGGATGGGAGGAGCCGAGCCACCAACACGGTGGCCCTCTGTCAATGATGGTGGAAGAAGGGGGGGTTCTTTGTCTTAGGGAAGAAAAAGAAGGCAGAGGGCCTTCCTACCTCTGCCGACTTTTTCTTTCATCCCTCCCTCTCTTGGCTGGCCATCATCGTCGGAGTGGCGGCCGATGATGGTTCGGCCAATGGTGGCCGAGTTGTTGTCGGGTTGGGGAAGGAGAGGGCACAGCCACCATTGCTGTTGCCCTTGGATCAAAAAGATTTGAGGAAGAGAGATGTACTCCCAACCATGAAGAGAGGGATCTTCCTTTCTCTTGGTTTCTTCACCGGGACCGGCTATCGTCGCCGGCGTGGCTGCGGTCACGGCTGGCGACGATAAAGGACGGTGGTACAAGGGTGGGAGTCGGGCCACCCCGACTGCTTTAGATTTGGAGGGATTGAGATGTTTGGGGACCTGGTGATGGACCCCATAGTAGATGTGAATTATGGTTTAGAATATTTAAATATTAAATAATTTAGTTTGGATTTGTAATTGATGTTGTTGGGGAGGAGTCAGCGGAGCCAGGAGGTTTTGATCAGGAAACCTAGCACCCCAGCTCGTAGATTGTGCTCCGGATACGTATTTGAGTCAGTCCACAAATTTCAGTAAGAATCCTTACATCCGAGCACTTTTATTTATGCATATATTGGATTTATCGTTGGATATATTTTATCAGTATGTTGC
This sequence comes from Phoenix dactylifera, assembly GCF_051530095.1. Taxonomy (NCBI): domain Eukaryota; kingdom Viridiplantae; phylum Streptophyta; class Magnoliopsida; order Arecales; family Arecaceae; genus Phoenix; species Phoenix dactylifera. The sequence goes on along the minus strand of NC_143193.1, from coordinate 28,766,110 downwards.
TATTAATTTTTGAGCTTGTTTGACGCTATGAGGTGTGCATTTTGATTGCTATGAAAATATTGAAATAATTAAATTGGGAAGGAATAACATATTTTTGAGAAATTGTGAAAATATGTGACGTGATTGAAATGTGATTAAATATGTAAAACTAGACATGTAAAATGGGTTGGACTAACCTTGTCATGAGATAGCCTCTACGAGCTTATGCGTAGGATAGCTACTACGAGCTTATGTGTGGGATAGCCTCTATGAGCTTATGCGTAGGATAGCCTCTACGGGCTTACGCGTGGGATAGCCTCTACGAGCTTATGCGTAGGATAGCCTCCAAGGGCTTACGCGTGGGATAGTTGCCATGAGCTTATGCGTGGAATTTGTGCAGTCTTGGACTGGGTCATGAACTTGGTTAGTCCAAACCGAGAAGTGAAAAGTCTGAAAACTTGGAAATCAGAGTAATACGGAAATTGATCACATAATGTGAAAAAGAATTTGTGTATATGTACTAATTATATACACTTGCTGTTTGTTGAGCCTTTGAAATGATGAAATGATATTATTTTGATGTTTTGATCATTTTATTATTATTATTGCGTGTGGCTGTTGGGATTCTTACTGGGCTGGAAAAGCTCATACTACACTTACTTTCTTTTTCTGAGGCACTGGATTTGTAGAGACCATTGGGTGGGACGAGAAATAAGATCAGCATGGAGTCTGATTGCTGGATAGATGGAAGTTAATCTATCTTTTATTTATGGACATTTGAAATTATGTAATAAATCAGTACATTTTAGTTGGATTTGATTGAATTACATTAATATTTGATTTTGGCATATATGTGAATATTGTACCTGTTAGGCCTTGCATGATCTTTAGGGTACTGCTCTGGAGCTCATGCGGTCGGTCGCGTGCCGGACCCGGGAGTTGGGTTCGGGGCGTGACAGATTTGGTATCAGAGCTTAAGGTTTAGGAATCTTAGGGTTTGGGCTCGAGTAAGCCTGAGTAGGAAAAATCACTAAACACGTAAGATATTAAAATGGTGTGATTAGCATATGAAGGATGCAAAATTTTTTCAATCTGATAATCTTGATGCGGGAAAAATGGTGTAGGTTGATATGGCGCGAGGGCATGGTTGGGAGCGTGCCAGAAGGCCGACCCGATTTGCAGTTGGCTCCACGGCTTGGGCACCATCTGGACAGCAGGAAGGTACCTCATCCACGCCGACTCGGAGTGTGCCACAGCAGGAGCACACTATTGACCCTACTGGCAGTACTCCAGAGATGGGAGCTCCGGAGATTGGGACATCCGAAGGACCAAGTATTCAACTTGAGGAGATGATAAGTGCTTCACAGTTGATGCAAATGATGATGCAATAGGAAGCTGCTGCCAGAGCAGACATGATGAGGATGGTAGAGGTGAAGCAACAGTTACAGCAGCAGCAAGCAATGTATCAACAACAGCAGCAACAACAGCAACAGTTCAAAGGCACTACAGCTCAGCCGGAGCATCGAGTCAGTTTGTTGGATTTTCAGAGGTATGCACCCCCAGCATTTAAAGGTACGGCTGACCCGATGGAGGCTGAGAGCTGGCTGAAACAGATTGAGAAAGTCTTTCAAGCTCTGAGGTGCCCTGATGAGGAGAAAGTCCTTTTTGCCACCTTTATGTTACAGGGTGAGGCAGCTGACTGGTGGGAGATGGAGAAAGGGAAGCTTGGTCCGGATGATGCCCCCTTCATTTGGGAAGAATTTAAAAAGGTTTTTCATGAGAAGTATTTTCCACGGGGTATCCGATTCCAGAAATATAGGGAGTTTGACCGACTGGAGCAGGATGATATGACAGTTGCTCAGTATGCAGCAAAGTTTGAAGAGATGTCCCGATATGCTCCGACCTTGATATCAGAGGATAGTGACCGAGCAAGAAAATTTGAAAATGGACTCAGGGGATGGATTCAACAACAAGTCGCTGCTTTTGAACTGTTTAGTTATAAAGATGTGGTTAACAAAGTCCTGGTGATAGAAAAAGGGCTTGATAATGCCCAGACTGCCAGAGAAAAGAATATGAAGAAAAGGTTTCAATCTACTGATTCTCCGAGCCAAAATAGTAGATCCTTCAAGTCAAAGGATCAGAGACCGAATCAAGTTGTCACCTGAGACAGAGGTCAAGCCCGAGGTGCCATTAGATGCTACAGATGTGGAGGACCTCATCTTAAGCGAGATTGCACTTGGATTGGAGGGACATATTTTTTTTGTGGTTAAGAAGGGCATAAGGCTGTTGTATGTCCTAATGGAAAAGAACCGCAGAGGCGACAAGCACCTCATGTTAGATGTATGCCCTAGAAGCCAATCTGGCGGATACATTATTACTTCTAGGACATAAATTTGTACTTGACTTTATTATTATTGAATAATAAATGGGCATCTTTTCATTCATATTATTTATGTGTCTATGAATCGTCCAAGGAATTAATAAGATGATGATACATATTCTCAAGAGTTGAGAATTTGAGCCATGTATCATTGGTGATTAATTTCTAAATGCTCCTGATCAATGGATCATCACGAGGACGGTGATCGATCCGATCAGTGCACAGATTGCTTTCCTTATGGATGGACGAGACTCGAGTCCACAGTGTAGGGACACTGAAGTGATAGTGCAGGTGCTTGTTAGAGAACAAGGGTACTGAGCGTGACCAAGACAAGAAGTCACTTGGATGTCTATCCACTCGTCAGTGACTTGCTTGATGTTGCAGTAGTATGACCGGTCCTTTGACCTGCGGTGCTTCGGCTACTTACAGTGAGGTTATTGTAGTTTGACTACACGTATACATGGTCTCTAGCCATATGGGTCCTTGTAGTGTAGATTGGCTGCAGTAAGTTCACTGTAGGAGTAGGGTATGCACTTACATGGAATCTATCGACCTTGATAGAAGAGGAGTGATCCTATGTGATTTGTTAGACTGAGTTCTAAGACCTTGGCCAGGGCAGTAATATACAGTGGAGAAAGAGTTTTCCACTATCGAACTCAAGTCAAATAAATCTAGACATATGACAGACGACGGGGTTTGACGAGTTATCCATGACCTCCGGTCTGTAGGGATCCACGATAGAAGGACTGTATCATACGATAACTGCACCTAGAGGTTCATCATTCTATTCTGCTGGGTGGCCACTACATACTGCTAGGTGTCACTGGTGGATGGTGAGACTCACAGGGATCATCTTGATGGTCGATAAACCCTGATGAGTTGAGTTGAAATTGTTTCAACCCATTGAAAGGAGTTTTCAATGAAATTGTGATAGAGATCGCAATATATCTCACTACCAGTCAGAATAGAACCTATGGGGTCACACACATTAGAGGTATTGACCGATCCGATGGTTGAATGTGATTAGGAATCATAAATAATCAATTAGATTGATAAATGGATAACCCGCTAAGAGTTAGTGGTTGGAAGAAGGAACAATTGCAATCGAATTGCAATTTAATTTAATTAATTAAATTTAATTAATTGGACTTGATCACGAGTCCTACTTAGAGTAGGATCCTTGGAGTCCTAATTGGATTAGGATTTCAAATTAAATTAGAATCCTATTTGGAATAGGATTTCTAAAGTCCTAATTGTCTTAGGGCTGAAATTTAATAAGTCCTAATTAGATTAGGATTATTTTAAGTCCTAATTAATTTTAAATTTAATTTAATTAATTTCATGACTCCTAATTAGATTAGGATTGAAGAGTTCAATAGAGTCATGGCTCAATTAAATTCTAATTGGATTAGGAATTGGAGGAAATTGAAATGGGTTCATAAAAATCCTATTTTGACTAGGATTGGACTCATAAAATGAACCCAAACCATCTTGCCACTTAATTTGATTAAATGGCTAATAAAATGGGATATGAGGGAGGGGCCCACGCCCCTCCCCTTGGGAAGTGCGTGGAAGAAAAAGGAGGGGCGTAAGCCCCTCCTTGCTGCCGAATTGGGGAGATAAGGGTGAGCTCCTAAAAATAAGGAGCTCATCCTTATCTCATGGAGAAATAAAAGGAGGAGGGGTTCGGCCCCTCCTCTAATCCCTCTTTTGGTGTTCACGGCAGCAAAAAAGGACCCCCTTCCTCCTCCTTTCATCCGCAAGCAAGAGAAGAGGAAGAAGAATCCTTGGTGGCTCTCCTCCTTCTTCATTCTTGGTGCCAACAAAAGAAAAGGGAAAAGGCTGAAAGTGTTTTGTTCTTGTTCCCTTTGATCCGTCTTTCTTCCTCCTCCTCCCTAAGCATTCAAGAGTTGATTGAAAGGGAGGACTTCAGCCATCAAAAGCCATCTCTGCAAGGGAGCTAGCACCCCGGGGAGATACGTAGGCTTCGATCGAATCATTACCTCGTGTGGATACCCATAGAGGCCGGACGCGTGTGCGGCTTCCATCGAACCATCTACAAATCCACGTAAATCAGATTTGCGGAGACCATCTACCCGCACAAGGTGAAGATCTAATCTTCTTAATGATTTTAAAATGGTTTAAAATAATTTAATTATAATCTATCTACAAACGAATGGTTTTAAAATATGTTCATGCGATGAACGGATCCCGCATATTTTTTTCGCTGCAATCTGAAAATTATTCGAAATTTTCATGGCATATGTGGGATGCTAACAGTGGTATCAGAGCCATGGTTATGTAGATTAAGATTAGAATTAAATTTTTCAAGGCATTTTAGATCTGAAATTTAAGGGATTATGCTTGCTGAAATTTATGTATGCAGAATTTTCAGCTTGCTGATTTTTCTGCATACTAATTATTGGATGCTTAGATTAATGATTCTAATACTTTGATAATGTGATTACAAATGTTTAGAGTCAAATCTAGCATGATCAGCAAGTCATGAGATGGAATAATCAATTAAATTACAGATCTGAAAATAATTTTTATGCATGTGATGCGTATGGTGATGATCATGGATGGACCCTTTGAATGTGCTGAAATGTTCTGTGATGCATGTAATTTTAATTTTCAGATGCCTGCGTGCATCTTAAATTCATGTATTAGAGACCTGCGTGTCTCAATGAAAAAGGGTTGTAATTTTATTTGTATTTTTATTTAATTTTTAAAGCAATCTGGGATGTAATCTGTGATGTGTGTTGCACGTCGATGGTTGATCGATATGTACATCAACAAGCTCAACATGCGCGGATCAAGATCAAGGGTTGATTGAAGATGGATCAAGGAGTTGATCACAATTGGACCTAGAGGATCAAGATCGAGTCAAGAGTTGAAGGCGATCAAACCAATTGACGTGCATGTGCTTGTAAAATGACCCCATTCTGGATCCATGATCATCACCATTTAATTTTATTTTTGATAAATGCCTGGATGTTTAATGCTTATGTTTATGCGGGTAGACTTATATTTGCATGAGATGTGAATACGCGATCGAGTGAGACCGAAATCGAAACCTCCCTAATCAGTCGAGGGTGAACCAACATGAGTTAGTCATATTTGATTAATTGATCTAATTGGTGTCTAGGCAAGCCTATAAGGTGGTTACTTAATTAGGACCTTACTCACTGAGTAAGGGGAGCCTCCCACCTGCTTACCTGGCCAATTGTTCGATTACCTCTTATGAAGAACTCAAGTTGCAAACACTAAGACTTGATTATGCAATATTAAGTCCATAGGTCTTCCACTGTAGTAGAGTTGCTAAGGTCTTTTCGGTGTTGATTTGTCTCGGCTGGACACAGTGGGCAAGTTGCATCGGGGGACTGGACCTCTCTATTAGACATGAGATGTTGCGGGGTAAAGGTGGGGTTGGGCACCAATAACTGTTAGGTGAGGACCCAATGACGACTTTATTTCTGCGGTTATACGGTGGGTCTGACTTAACTAAGTAATGGGACCAATAACTGTTAGGTGAGGTCTTCATCACTTAGAGACCAAGTACCACTGCAATTTGCTTGAGAAGCATTGTACAAGAGTTGTACACTCATCCATTTATATGTCACCAATAACTGTTAGGTGAGGCGGCATGTAAATCGGTGAGACCGCAGTACCCACTAGAAATCCTAGTCGCGTAGGGTTTTCGTTTCTCCATCAGGGGAGTATGAGGGATTCGAGAAAATAGTGGGAGTATATTTGTTTTAAAAGTTCCTAGAACAAATTAAGTTCAAGTACAAAGTCTAACTAGAATCTTTACTCTCTACAGATCACAATGTCAGCTTCAAACCCTTTGACCCGAATCCTTAAGACCAACAGACTGACCGGAACCAACTATAAAGACTGACTTAGGAACCTGAAAATCGTTCTGAATTGTGAGAAAATAGGGTATGTGCTCGAGAATGATATCCCTAGGCTACCAGCACGTCCTACTGATGATCAGCGTGAGACGCATCGAAGTGGACTGATGACGACATTAGGGTCAAATGCTATATCATGGCATCCATGTCTAACGAACTTCAATGCCAGCATGAGAACATAAAGACTGCTAGGGAAATACTGGCTCATCTGCAAGAGTTGTATGGTGAGCAGAGCCATACTGCACGCTTTGAAGTGTCCAAGAGGCTCTTCAAGGCAAAGATGCGTGAGGGGCAGTCTGTCCACGATCACTGTTTGACTATGATCAAGAACCTCGAGGAGCTTGAGAAGCTCGGTATGTCCATGCATAAGGAACTGCAGATAGATCTAATCCTGCAATCCCTTCCTGATTCATTTGGTCAGTTTATAGTAAACTACCATATGAATAAAAGAAAAGGAGCTCATCCTTATCTCATGGAGAAATAAAAGGAGGAGGGGTTCGGCCCCTCCTCTAATCCCTCTTTTGGTGTTCACGGCAGCAAAAAAGGACCCCCTTCCTCCTCCTTTCATCCGCAAGCAAGAGAAGAGGAAGAAGAATCCTTGGTGGCTCTCCTCCTTCTTCATTCTTGGTGCCAACAAAAGAAAAGGAAAAAGGCTGAAAGTGTTTTGTTCTTGTTCCCTTTGATCCGTCTTTCTTCCTCCTCCTCCCTAAGCATTCCAGAGTTGATTGAAAGGGAGGACTTCAGCCATCAAAAGCCATCTCTGCAAGGGAGCTAGCACCCCGGGGAGATACGTAGGCTTCGTTCGAATCATTACCTCGTGTGGATACCCGTAGAGGCCGGACGCGTGTGCGGCTTCCATCGAACCATCTACAAATCCACGTAAATCAGATTTGCGGAGACCATCTACCCGCACAAGGTGAAGATCTGATCTTCTTAATGATTTTAAAATGGTTTAAAATAATTTAATTATAATCTATTTACAAATGAATGGTTTTAAAATATGTTCATGCGATGAACGGATCCCGCATATTTTTTCCGCTGCAATCTGAAAATTATTCGAAATTTTCATGGCATATGTGGGATGCTAACACCTCAGTCTTCTCAGAGAGCCCCTATAAACTGAGCACCTCAGGAGGGACAGCAGCAAGAGGGAAGGCAGCAGAGGCCTAGGACCCAGGGGCGGGTCTATGCACTCATAGAGCAGGATGCCAAGGCCTCTAATTCAGTGGTGACAGGTAATAAATCCATCCCTAATATTTTTTTTTGTTCGCATATCATAAATTTGGTTAGGTTATATATGTTGTGCATGTATGGATAAAGATTGTGATTAGGTGTTTTGTAACTATGTACATGAATGATTAGGTTAATGTCATATGATGCAAATGTTTTATTTGACTCTGGTGCTACCCACTCATTCATATCGGCCAATTTTGTTAGAAAGAATACTGAAATATCACCGGTGCCATTAGAATTTGATCTTTGTGTCTCAACGCCAAGTGGAGATGTTATATTAGTTAATTCAGTTTGCAAGAACTGTATTTTGGGCGTTGAGGATAGGGAAATGAATGCAGACTTGTTGGTCTTAGAGATGAATGACTTTGATTTGATTCTTGGAATGGACTGGTTGGCAGCATACCATGCTACTGTTGATTGTTTTGAGAAAACGATCAAGTTTTAGATCCCTGGTCAGCCAGTGTTTGGGTTGGTGGGTAGCAAGTCACCTCATCAAATGAAATTAATCTCAGCTCTACAGGCTAAGAAGCTTCTTGCAAAAGGTTGTGAAGGATTCTTAGCTGCTGTGTTAGACACACAGAAAGAGGAGCCCAAGTTAAAGGATATTCCGGTGGTGACAGAGTTTCCAGATGTGTTTCCAGATGAATTGCTAGAATTACCCCCTGATAGGGAGATTGAGTTCTCCATCGACTTAATTCCTGGCACTGGTCCAATATCAAAAGCTCCATATCGAATGGCTCCAGCTGAATTAAAAGAGCTGAAGGAACAACTACAGGAGTTACTGGATAAAGGTTTTATCAGACCTAGTGTTTCTCCTTGGGGCGCTCCTATATTATTTGTGAAAAAGAAAGACGGTAGCCTCCGACTCTGTATAGACTACCGGAAACTAAACAGGGTGACAGTACGGAATAAATACCCACTACCAAGGATTGATGATTTGTTTGATCAGCTGCAAGGGGCTCAGGTTTTCTCGAAAATTGATCTTCGTTCTGGTTACCACCAATTGAAAATAAAGGCAGAGGATGTACCCAAGACAGCTTTCAAGACCAGATATGGGCATTATAAATTTTTGGTCATGCCTTTTGGTTCGACAAATGCACCGGCTGCCTTCATGGATCTTATGAATCGCATATTTAAACCTTATCTGGATTAATTTGTAGTAGTGTTCATTGATGATATTTTGGTGTATTCAAAGAGCCCACAGGAACATGAAGAACATCTAAGGGTTGTATTGCAAATTCTTAGAGAAAAGAAGCTGTATGCTAAGCTATCAAAGTGTGAATTCTGGTTGGTGTTAGAACCCGCCCATGCCGCTGATATTTCAAAAACAAAATCAGATGGCAGCGGAAGGGGCATGTGCGGGATCGACGTTCATCGCATGAACATTGTTTGATAACCGTTCGTAGTTAGGTAAGGATTAAAATTTTTTAATAACTTTAGAAGATCATATCTTCACCTTGTGCGGGTAGATGATCACCGCAAATCTGAGTTCGTGGTTTTAGGAAGAGGGTTCGCTTGAAGCCGTTCAAGTGTCCGGCCTCTACGGGTATCCACACGAAGCAGTGATCCGATCAAAGCTCTCTTGTCTTCCCGGGGTGCTAGCTCCCTTGCAAAGACTTCTTTTGATGGCTGATTTCCTCTCTTTCAATCAACCCTTGATTGTGTTTGAGAGGAGGAAGAAGAAGGAGGGATCTTGAAGAAGAACCAAAGCCCTTACTGCAGCCTTTCTTTTCCCTGCGTTGGATGAAGGAAGGGAAGGGGAGGAGGCCGCCAAGGCTTCTTCTTCTTTTCTTCTTGCTTGCGGATGAAACAAGGAGAGGAGGAGGGGAGGGCATACGGCAGCAAGAGGAGGAGCTTCTCATCTATTAGGTCAGCCCCAAAGCCTCCTCTTTTTATAACATCTAGGGCTCCTACAAGTTAGGAGCCCTTGATGTATTACCAAGAGGGGCGCCGGCCCCTCTTGTTGCCGCACCAAGGGATCAAAGGAGGAGGAGCGTGAGCCCCTCCCTCTCATGTTGCCCTAATCCTCATCTAATGAGGATTGGGAGGCCCTAATGTGGTTTAGCCCTAATCCAATTAGGCTTAGCCCAAGGGTGAACCAATTTGGATCCAATCTAGGTAAGTCCTAATCCAATTAGAACTTAAATCAATTTTGACTCAATTGAACTCTTCAATCCTAATCCAATTAGGAGTCTTATTGATTCATTAGATTAATAATTAATTGTGACTTAAGAAACCCTAATCCAAATTAGGACATATTTAATTTTAATCCTAATCCAATTAGGACTCTATTTGAATCCGAAGTCCTAATCTGATTAGGACTCTAGGAATCCTACTCCAAGTAGGAATCCGATTTTAATTCAAAACTCCTAATCTCATTAGAATTGTAGGAATTCTATTCCAAGTAAGAATCCCAGTCCTACTCCAACTAGGATTCCCAGTCCTAATCTAATTAGGACTCTAGGAATCCTACTCGAAGTAGGACTCTTGTTTCATGTCCAATTAATTAATTCCCTTTGTTCCTTCTTCAACTGAATATCAATCGAATTGATTATTTGTGATTCCTAATCACGATTCAACCATCGGATCGGTCAATACTTCTAGTGTGTGTGACCCCATAGGTTCTACTCTGACGGTAGTGAGATATATTATGATTTCTATCATAATATCATTGAAAACTCCTTTCAATGGATTTGAACGATTCCAACTCAACTCATTAGGATTTATCGATCATCAAGATAATCCCTATGAGTCCCACCATCCACCAGTGACATCTAGCAGCATGTAGTGGCTACCCAGCAGAATAGAATGGTGAACCTCTAGGTGCAGTTATCATGTGATACAGTCCTACTATCGTGGATCCCTACAGGACGGAGGTCATGGACAACTCGTCAAACCCCATCATCTGTCATATGTGAAGATTTATTCGACTCAAGTTCGAGAGTGGAAAACTCTTTCTCCACTGTGCATACTGCCCCGCCGAGGTCTTACGAACTCAGTCTTATAAATTACATAGGATCTCTCCTTATCTATCAAGGTCGATAGATTCCTTATAGGTGCATACCCTACTCCTACAGTGAACTTACTGCAACCAATCTACACTGCATGGACCCATATGGCTAGAGACCATGTATGTGTGCAGTCAAACTACAATAACCTCACTGTGAGTAGCTGAAGCATCGCAGGTCAAATGACCAGTCACACTACTGCAACATCAAGCAAGTCACTGACGAGTGGATAGACATCCAAGTGACTTCTTGTATTGGTCACGCTCAGTACCCTTGTTCTTAACAAGCACCTGCACTATTACTTCAGTGTCGCCACACTGTGGACTCGAGTCTCGTCCATCCATAAGGAAAGTAATCTGTGCACTGATCTCATCGGATCGATCACCGTCCTCGTGATGATCCATCGATCAGGAGCGTTCAGAAATTAATCACTAATGATATGTGGCTCAAATTCTCAACTCTTGAGAATATTCATCATCATCTTATTAATTCCTTGGACGATTCATAGACACAATAATAATATGAATGAAAAAGATGCCTTTCATTTATTCAATAATAATAAAGTCAAGTACAAATTATGTCCTAGAATTAATAATGTGTCAGCCAAAATTGGCTTCTAGGGCATACATCTAACAATCTCCCACTTGCACTAAAGCCAATCAGTCATATATCTTAGTCCCATCTTCTCAAGGTGGACTTCAGTCTTTCGCTGACTTAGCTGTTTAGTGAACGGGTCTGCCACGTTGTCCGCGGAGTCTACTCTCTGCACTTCGACATACTTCTTCTCAACGTAGTCGCGTATGAGATGGAAGCGCCGCTCTATATGCTTGGACTTCTGATGAGACCTTGGCTCCTTAGCAAGAGCTATGGCGCCATTATTATCGCAGTAGAGTGTTATGGCATCTGATGACATTACATCCAATTCCGCAATGAATTTCTTGAACCAGAAGCCTTCCTTAGCAGCTTCAGAGGCGGCGATGTATTCAGCTTCCATAGTAGAATCAGCAATGATCGGCTGTTTAGAACTCTTTCAATTCACCGTACCACCATTGCACAAGAACACATATCCAGATGTTGACTTCCTATCATCGACATCAGTCATAAAGTCTGAATCTGTGTATCCTTCTATCTTCAACTCTGATGATCCTCCAAAAATCAAGAATAAATCTTTAGTTCTTCTCAAGTACTTAAGAATATTCTTCACAGCTGTCCAGTGTTCTTCACCTGGATTTGACTGATATCTGCTTGTGACACTCACAGCAAGAGCTATATCAGGTCGTGTACATAGCATGGCATATATGAGGCTCCCTATTGCTGATGCATAGGAAATCTTGCTCATGCGTTGAATCTCTTCAGATGTGTTGGGGCACATCTTCTTGGAGAGATGAATTCCATGCCTAAGGGATAAAAGACCCCTTTTGGAGTTTTCCATGCTGAACCTTTTCAGCACTTCCTCTATATACATTTTCTGTGATAGGCCAAGCATCCTTTTAGATCTATCTCTATAGACCGTTATTCCCAAAATATAGGATGCTTCCCCAAGGTCTTTCATGGAGAACTTTTTTGACAACCAGACCTTGACCGAGGTTAGCATGGGAATATCATTCCCTATCAGAAGGATGTCGTCCACGTACAGTACGAGAAATACGACAGCGCTCCCACTAACCTTTTTGTAAACACACGGTTCCTCCTCGTTTTTGATGAAATCAAACGTTTTGATTGCGTCCGAAATGAGCGTTCCAACTCCGAGATGCTTGCTTTAGTCCATAAATGGATCTTTGCAGCTTGCAGACTTTGTGATCTCTATCACTGGAAATGAAACCCAAAGGCTGTTCCATATAGATATCTTCTTCAAGATATCCATTTAGGAAAGCAGTTTTCACATCCATCTGCCAGATTTCATAATCATGAAATGCTGCAATGGCAAGCAATGTTCGGATGGATTTCAGCATGGCTACAGGTGAAAAGGTCTCCTGATAGTCAATGCCTTCGCGTTGACTATACCCTTTCGCCACAAGCCTTGCCTTATAGGTCTCTACCTCTCCATCCGAATCTATCTTCCTTTTGTAGATCCATTTGCATCCAATAGGTACAATACCTTCTGGTGGATCTACTAAGGTCCAAACTTGGTTGGAATGCATGGAGTCTAATTCTGACTTCATAGCTTCCAACCATTTCTCAGAATCGACATCAGATATCGCCTCGTTGTAGGTTTTGGGATCCTGTATGTGATCCCTATCTTCCACTAGGAACATTTCCTCGGTATCCTCTTCTAGTATACCTAAGTATCTATCGGGAGGATGGGAGACCCTACTTGATCTGCGAGGTGGTTGAGGGACATCTTGTACTGGCTCTGTATTAATGGGTTCGATAGGATCCATGACTCGTTGCTTTTCAGAGACTTTCTCTTCAAGCTCAATTTTCCTCCCACTGCCTTTATCAAGGATAAACTGGTTTTCCAAGAAGATGGCATGACGGCTCACAAATACATTGTGATCCTCTGAGACGTAAAAATTGTATCCTAATGACTCTTTAGGATATCCTATAAAACGAGCACTTATGGTCCTAGCCTCTAGTTTGTCTGCCTGTAGTCTCTTGACGTGGGCCGGACATCCCCAAATCTTGAGATGACCAAGACTTGGTTTCTTACCATGCCATATCTCATACGGTGTGGTAGGAACGGATTTAGAGGGAACTCTATTAAGTAGATATACTGCGGTAAGTAAGGCATCTCCCCAAAGAAACATCGGTAGATCAGTGAAGCTCATCATGGACCTGACCATATCTAATAGGGTCCGATTCCTCCTCTCTGACACCCCGTTGAGTTGAGGTGTACCAGGAGGTGTCCATTGTGAGACTATGCCATTGTCCTTGAGATAGTTCCGGAATTCTCCACTAAGGTATTCTCCTCCTCGATCTGATCGAAGAGCCTTAAGGGGTTTTCCAGTTTGTTTTTCTACTTCATTTCTGAATTCTTTGAACTTTTCAAAAGATTCAGATTTGTGTCTCATAAGATACACATACCCATACCGTGAATAATCATCGGTAAAGGTAATGAAGTACGAATAACGTCCCCTGGCTAGCACATCGAATGGGCCACATACATCTGTATGTACTAGGGTAAGTATTTCAGTGGTCCTCTCCCCATGTCCTACAAAGGGCAATCTAGCCATTTTTCCTTGAAGACAGGATTCGCAAACTGGATATGACTCGAAAGTCAATGCGCCGAGAAGCCCATCTTTATCCATTTTGTTCATTCTGTCCTCTCCAATATGGCCAAGCCTGAGGTGCCACAAATATTTTTGGTTTATCTCATCTCTAGATTTTTTGGATCCTTTGGCACTCACTTCTTGCTCAGACACATTTATAGATACATCCATATGCAAATGATAGAGACTGTCAATCATAAAACCACGTGCGACTATTTTATTTCTTAAATAAATAGAACAGCAGTCTTTGTCAAATGTAAAAACATGACCTTCCTGTGCTAGACATGAAACAGAAATCAAATTTCTGCTAGCAACAGGTACATAATAGCAGTCTCTAAGTAATAAACTAAAACCAGACGGTAGTCGCAGATGGTAGGTGCCCACAGCCACAGCAGCAACTTTTGCCCCGTTGCCAACCCGAAGGGTTACTGCACCTTCTGCCAGCCTTCTACTTTCCTTTAGACCCTGCATAGTAGTGCATAGATGAGCACTAGAACCAGAATCTATAACCCAACTAGAAGTAGAAGAAACCGTTAGATTAGTTTCAATTATGAGCAAGTCCATACCTTCTGAAGGTGTGTCACCTTTCTTGTTCTTCAGGCTCTCGAGGTATGAAGGACAATTCCTCTTCCAGTGGCCGTCGACATTGCAGTGGAAACATTTTTCTTTGTCATTGGCCCTTTTCTTTTGAACTTCCTTCTTTGGCTTCTTGTCTTTCTTCTGCTTCTTAGTAGGCTTCTTTTTCTTCCAAGTAGACTTTCTCTTGGAACCAGAAGTCAACTCAGCAGCAAGGACATCGCCCCTTGAACCTTTCAAGGCTCCCTCAGCAGTTACCAACATATTTATTAGTTCAGTCTTAGTGCATTCAATCTTATTCATATGGTATTTACTATAAACTGACCAAATGAATTAGGAAGGGATTGAAGGATCAGATCAACTTGCAATTCCTTGTGCATGTTCATACCGAGCTTCTCAAGCTCCTTTAGGTCCTTGATCATAGTCAGACCGTGATCATGGACGGACTGCCCCTCGCGCATCTTTGCTTTGAAGAGCCTCTTGGACACTTCAAAACGAGCTGTGCGACTCTGCTCACCATACAACTCTTGCAGGTGTGCCAGTATGTCCCTAGCAGTCTTTATATTTTCATGCTGGCATTGTAGTTCATTGGACATGGATGCCATGATATAGCACTTGACCCTAGTGTCATCGTCTGTCCACTTCTCATGCGTCGTACGCTGATCAGCGGTCGGACGTGCTGGTAATGCGGGGATGTCATTGTCGAGCACATAGCCTATTTTCTCGCAACTCAGAACAATTTTGAGATTTCTAAGCTAGTCTCTGTAATTGGTACCGGTCAATCGGTTGGTCTCAAGAATACGGGTCAAAGGGTTTGAGGCTGACATTATGATCTGCAGAGAGTAAAGATTCTAGTTAGACTTTTGTACTTGATCCTAATCTGTTCTAAGGTCTTTTAGAACAAATGTAACTCCCACTATTTTCTTGAATCCCTCACACTCCCCTGGTAGGGAAACGAAAATCCCACACGACTAGGGTTTCTAGTGGGTACTGCGGTCCCACCGATTTACATGCCACCTCACCTAACAGTTATTGGTGACACATAGATTGATGAATGTACAACTCTTGTACAATGCTTCTCAAGCATGTTGCAGTGTAACTTGGTCTCTAAGCCATGAAAACCTCACCTAACAGTTATTGGTCCCATTTCTTAGTTAAGTCAGACCCACCGTATAACCGTAGGAATAAAGTCGTCATTGGGTCCTTACCTAACAGTTATTGGTGCCCAACCCCACCTTTACCCTACAATATCTCATGTCTATAGAGAGGTCCAGCCCCCCGATGCAACTTGCCTACTGTGTCCAGCCGAGACAAATCAACATCAGAAAGACCTTAGCAGCTCTACTACAGTGGAAGACCTATTGACTTAATATTGGTTAATCAGGTCTTAGTGTTTGCAACTTGAGCTCTTCATAAGAGGTAATCGAACAATTGGCCAGGTAAGCAGGTGGGAGGCTTTCCTTACTCAGAGAGTAAGGTCCTAATTAAGTAACCACCTTTCATGCTTTCCTAGACACCAATTAGATCAATTAATCTAATATGACTTGCTCATGTCGGTTCACTCTCGACTTGATTTAGGAGGTTTTAATTTAGGTCTCAATTGGATTTGCTACATCACATGTAAACCTATCTACCCGACTCTCATTCACATCACATGCAAATGGCACATTGCAGGCAGTTATAATCACAGCAATAATTAAAGCTAAACTTTAAATAGGTGATGATCATGGATTCTAGTTAGGTCGTATTACAAGCACATGCACGTCAATCGATCAACTGGTCTTCAACTCTTGAATTGGTTCCAAGCCTCCTTGACTCGATCCTTGACCAACTCTTGATCCAATCGCCATCAACCGCTTAGACCCCTGCTCATCTCATGCATCATCTTCGACTAGATCGTTGACGTACATCACATCACAGAAATACAACCAAATATAAAATAAAAAAAAAATAAATTACATCTCCTTTTTAGGAGGCATGCAGGCCTCTCAAAACATTAAATAATATACATGCAAGCATCTGAAAAATTACATGACATTACAGATCACATTGCAGGTCATTACATTCGATACCAAAAGGGTTTGAATCCTATGATCATCACCATATGCAACAATTATAATTTTCAGATCTGAGAATTAATTGATTGTGTTATGACATAGGTTGCTGATCATGCTAATCATGATTCTAAACTTTGTAATCTCATTAACAATGCAATTAGAATCATCATCTTATCACATAAAAATCAGCATGCAAAAATTCAGCAACCCTGAAAAATCTGCATGCAGAAATTTTCAGCATGCATGATCATTCAATTTTCAGATCTAATAAGCCTTTAGATAATTAATTCTTACCTTAATCTACGAATCCTAAGCTCTGATACCACTGTTAGAACCCGCCCATGCCGCTGATATTTCAAAAATAAAATCAGATGGCAGCGGAAGGGGCATGTGCGGGATCGACGTTCATCGCATGAACATCGTTTGATAACCGTTCGTAGTTAGGTAAGGATTAAAAACTTTTAATAACTTTAGAAGATCAGATCTTCACCTTGTGTGGGTAGATGATCACCGCAAATCTGAGTTCGTGGTTTTAGGAAGAAGGTTCGCTTGAAGCCGTTCAAGTGTCCGGCCTCTACGGATATCCACCCGAAGCACTGATCCGATCAAAGCTCTCTTGTCTTTCCGGGGTGCTAGCTCCCTTGCAAAGACTTCTTTTGATGGCTAATTTCCTCTCTTTCAATCAACCCTTGATTGTGTTTGAGAGGAGGAAGAAGAAAGAGGGATCTTGAAGAAGAACCAAAGCCCTTACTGCAGCCTTTCTTTTCCCTGCGTTGGATGAAGGAAGGGAAGGGGAGGAGGCCGCCAAGGCTTCTTCTTCTTTTCTTCTTGCTTGCGGATGAAACAAGGAGAGGAGGAGGGGAGGGCGTACGGCAGCAAGAGGAGGAGCTTCTCATCTATTAGGTCAGCCCCAAAGCCTCCTCTTTTTATAACATCTAGGGCTCCTACAAGTTAGGAGCCCTTGATGTATTACCAAGAGGGGCGCCGGCCCCTCTTGTTGCCGCACCAAGGGATCAAAGGAGGAGGGGCGTGAGCCCCTCCCTCTCATGTTGCCCTAATCCTCATCTAATGAGGATTAGAAGGCCCTAATGTGGTTTAGCCCTAATCCAATTAGGCTTAGCCCAAGGGTGAACCAATTTGGATCCAATCTAGGTAAGTCCTAATCCAATTAGAACTTAAATCAATTTTGACTCAATTGAACTCTTCAATCCTAATCCAATTAGGAGTCTTATTGATTCATTAGATTAATAATTAATTGTGACTTAAGAAACCCTAATCCAAATTAGGACATATTTAATTTTAGTTCTAATCCAATTAGGACTCTATTTGAATTCGAAGTCCTAATCTGATTAGGACTCTAGGAATCCTACTCCAAGTAGGAATCCGATTTTAATTCAAAACTCCTAATCTCATTAGGATTGTAGGAATCCTATTCCAAGTAGGAATCCCAGTCCTACTCCAACTAGGATTCCCAGTCCTAATCCAATTAGGACTCTAGGAATCCTACTCGAAGTAGGACTCTTGTTTCAAGTCCAATTAATTAATTTCCTTTGTTCCTTCTTCAACTGAATATCAATCGAATTGATTACTTGTGATTCCTAATCACGATTCAACCATCGGATCGGTCAATACTTCTAGTGTGTGTGACCCCATAGATTCTACTCTGACTGGTAGTGAGATATATTATGATTTCTATCATAATATCATTGAAAACTCCTTTCAATGGATTGGAACGATTCCAACTCAACTCATTAGGGTTTATCGATTATCAAGATAATCCCTATGAGTCCCACCATCCACCAGTGACACCTAGCAGCATGTAGTGGCTACCCAGCAGAATAGAATGGTGAACCTCTAGGTGCAGTTATCATGTGATACAGTCCTACTATCGTGGATCCCTACAGGACGGAGGTCATGGACAACTCGTCAAATCCCATCGTCTGTCATATGTGAAGATTTATTCGACTTAAGTTTGAGAGTAGAAAACTCTTTCTCCACTGTGCATACTGCCCCGGCCGAGGTCTTACGAACTCAGTCTTATAAATCACATAGAATCTCTCCTTATCTATCAAGGTCGATAGATTCCTTATAGGTGCATACCCTACTCCTACAGTGAACTTACTGCAACCAATCTACACTGCATGGACCCATATGGCTAGAGACCATGTATGTGTGCAGTCAAACTACAATAACCTCACTGTGAGTAGCCGAAGCACCGCAGGTCAAAGGACCAGTCACACTACTGCAACATCAAGCAAGTCACTGACGAGTGGATAGACATCCAAGTGACTTCTTGTATTGGTCACGCTCAGTACCCTTGTTCTTAACAAGCACCTGCACTATTACTTCAGTGTCGCCACACTGTGGACTCGAGTCTCGTCCATCCATAAGGAAAGTAATCTGTGCACTGATCTCATCGGATCGATCATCGTCCTCGTGATGATCCATCGATCAGGAGCGTTCAGAAATTAATCACTAATGATACATGGCTCAAATTCTCAACTCTTGAGAATATGCATCATCATCTTATTAATTCCTTGGACGATTCGTAGACACAATAATAATATGAATGAAAAAGATGCCTTTCCTTTATTCAGTAATAATAAAGTCAAGTACAAATTATGTCCTAGAATTAATAATGTGTCAGCCAAAATTGGCTTCTAGGGCATACATCTAACAGTTGGATAGCATTTCTTTTCTTGGGCATGTGATCTGCAAAGAAGGTGTCTCTGTTGATCCAATGAAAGTGGAGGCGGTAGTTGGGTGGTGTAGACCTACCAATGTAACTGAAGTGCGCAGCTTCTTAGGATTGGCTAGATATTACAGAAGATTTGTTGAGGGGTTCTCCCATATTGCCATGCCTCTAAGTCGCTTGACTCAGAAGCAAGTAAAGTTTGAATGGACAGATGACTGTGAACAGAGTTTTCAAGAGCTGAAAAAGCCCCAGTGCTAGCTATTCCATCTGGGACAGAAGGCTTCACCATCTACAATGATGCATCTCGTAAAGGACTTGGGTGTGTTCTGATGCAGAATGGGAAGGTGATAGCTTATGCCTCTAGACAGTTAAAGTCATATGAACAGAATTACCCTACACATGATTTGGAGTTGGCAGCGGTAGTTTTTGCTCTGAAGATATGGAGGCATTACTTGTATGGAGAACACTGTAAGGTTTTCACAGATCATAAGAGTTTGAAGTATATCTTCACACAGAAGGAGCTGAATTTGAGGCAAAGAAGATGGCTAGAACTACTGAAAGATTATGACCTGACTATCAATTACCATCCGGGGAAAGCAAATGTAGTGGCTGATGCTTTGAGCAGAAAATCTTCAAGTGGACTGGCAGCATTAATCACTACACAGAAGCATATTTTATTAGATTTGGAGAGATCAGGGATTGAGATACGGCTACACGATCCTAAGGTACATTTGGCTACCCTCACAGTGCAGCCTACTCTGATTGAAAAGATCAAGATGTCTCAGAGAGAGGATCCGGAGTTACAGAAGATCAGAGAAACAGTAGAGTCAGGTGTGCAGTCAGAATTTCGAGTGCATGAAGATGGCTCTTTAAGATTCGGGAACAGGGTATGTGTGCCAAAAGTACCAGAAATGAAGAAAGAGATTCTTGATGAGGCCCATAACTCAGCTTATACAGTGCATCCAGGTGGTACTAAAATGTACCGGAACTTGAAGGAAAATTTTTGGTGGAGTGGCATGAAGCGAGATATAGCTCAGTATGTGGCTCAGTGCTTAGTGTGTTAGCAAGTGAAAGCTGAGCATCAGAGGCCTGCTGGACCATTACAGTCTCTTCTCATTCCTCAGTGGAAGTGGGAACATATCACCATGGATTTTGTGACTGCTTTGCCTAAGACTCCTCGAGGTAATGATGCAATGTGGGTGATTGTTGACCGACTGACCAAGTCAGCCATTTCTTGCCTTTTAGAGTTGGCTTTTCTTTGGAGAAATTGGCAAGTATGTACATAGAGCAAATTGTGAGGCTGCACGGGATTCCAGTTTCAATTGTGTCTGACAGAGATACTAGATTTGTGTCACAATTTTGGAAGAGCCTTCATAAAGCTCTTGGTACAAGACTGGACTTCAGTACAGCTTTTCATCCACAAACTGATGGACAGTCGGAGCGCACTATTCAGATGTTGGAGGATATGTTAAGGGCTTGTGTCATGGATTTGGTGGTGCATGGGATAGTCATTTGTCACTGGTTGAGTTTGCCTACAACAATAGTTATCAGGCCAATATTCAGATGGCTCCTTTTGAGGCATTGTATGGCAGAAAATGCCGATCTCCAATTTATTGGGATGACGTGGGAGAAAGAAAAGTATTGGGTCTAGAGATAGTACAGCAAACTGTGGATAAGATACAGGTGATCAGAGAACGGCTCCTTATAGCTCATAGTAGACAAAAGAGTTATGCTGACAATAAGAGAAGAGAACTGGAGTTCCAGGTTGGTGATCATGTTTTCTTGAAAGTATCTCCTACTAAAGGTGTGATGAGGTTCGGGGTTCGTGGAAAATTGAGCCCTAGGTATGTTGGTCCGTTCGAGATCTTGGACAGAGTTGGAGAAGTGGCATATCGTTTGGCTTTACCACCAGCTTTAACAAGGGTGCATAATGTATTTCATGTTTCAATGCTGAGGAAATATATTCCGGACTCGAACCATGTGGTAGATTTTGAGCCTATAAGTCTGCATGAGGATCTGACTTATGAAGAGTACCCGGTACGGATTGTGGATAGAAAGGATCAAGTGTTGCGACGTCGGACCATTCCTTATGTAAAGGTGCAATGGAGCAACCACTCCGAAAGAGAGGCCACTTGGAAGCTCGAGGAAGAAATAAAAGCCAAACACCCTCAACTCTTTGGTATTCTAGGTACATTAATTTCGCGGACGAAATTATTTTTTAGGAGGGGAGAATGTGAAAACCCAAAAAAAAAAAGAAAGGGATAACGGGCTGGCCCGAAAAGATCGGGCCCGTCTCCCTTTTACGATCGTGCCCTAGGCATGATCGTGGAAGGAGGGCGCTTGAGGGGAGGGGGCGGCGGCGTTGGAGAGGCCGATCGCCGGAGAAAACCAAGCGCCAGAGTCGAGAACCGGCCGGCCGTGGAGGAAGCCGGAAAGCCTCTCCTCCCTTCCCCACAAACCGAGAGAAAAAGCTTTGGAACCGTGCATGTGCTCATGGATTTCCTCCTCCGATTGCTCGCCGGAAAGGTCGCCGGAGCACGCTGCCGAACCGAGGTAAGCGTGGCTCCTTCCTTTGCATTCCATTTCTGGATTTTGGGTGGCGTTGTTGGGGATTTGGCTGGTGAGATCATCGAAGAAGGGTCCGAAATAGGGTACCTCTGTTTCGGCTCCTCTCTTCCGGATTCCGCCGCCGCCGGCCGCCGAGTTGGCCGGGATTCATGGCAGATGGGGTGGATCGGGTTTTTGTGGAGGTCTGAGAGGGATTTTCTAGGGTTTATTGGAGAAGGGGAGTGATGGATCCGAGGTCTTCTTCCTCGTGACTCCATCTCCTTCCTTTTTCCCTTTCCCTCTCATCGACGGCGATGACGGCGGCTAGCCACCGGGGGCGACGGTGGCTAGCCACCGGGGGCGACGGCGATGGCGGCGGTCGTGGGCCACCGTGGCTGCTGTTGGGTGGGAGGAGCCGAGCCACCATCACGGTGGCCCTCTGTCAATTATGGTGGAAGAAGGGGGGGTTCTTTGTCTTAGGGAAGAAAAAGAAGGCAGAGGGCCTTCCGACCTCTGCCGACTTTTTCTTTCATCCCTCCCTCTCTTGGCCGGCCATCATCGCCGGAGTGGTGGCCGATGATGGTTCGACCAATGGTGGCCGAGTTGTTGTCGGGTTGGGGAAGGAGAGGGCACAGCCACCATGGCTGTTGCCCTTGGATCAAAAAGATTTGAGGAAGAGAGATGTACTCCCAACCATGAAGAGAGGGATCTTTCTTTCTCTTGGTTTCTTCACCAGGACCGGCTATCGTCGCCGGCGTGGCTACGGTCACGGCTGGCGACGATAAAGGCCGGTGGTACAAGGGTGGGAGTCGGGCCACCCCGACTGCCTTAGATTTGGAGGGATTGAGATGTTTGGGGACCTGGTGATGGACCCCATAGTAGATGTGAATTATGGTTTAGAATATTTAAATATTAAATAATTTAGTTTGGATTTGTAATTGATGTTGTAGGGGAGGAGTCAGTGGAGCCAGGAGGTTTTGATCAGGGAACCTAGCACCCCAGCTCGTAGGTTGTGCTCCGGATACGTATTTGAGTCAGTCCACAAAATTTCAGTAAGAATCCTTACATCTGAGCACTTTTATTTATGCATATATTGGATTTATCGTTGGATATATTTTATCAGTATGTTGCTATTAATTTTTGAGCTTGTTTGACACTATGAGGTGTGCATTTTGATTGCTATGGAAATATTGAAATAATTAAATTGGGAAGGAATAACATATTTTTGAGAAATTGTGAAAATATGTGACGTGATTGAAATGTGATTAAACATGTAAAACTAGACATGTAAAATGGGTTGGACTAACCTTGTCATGAGATAGACTCTACGAGCTTATGCGTAGGATAGCTTCGACAAGCTTATGTGTGGCATAGCATCTACAAGCTTATGCGTAGGATAGCCTCCACGGGCTTACGCATGGGATAGCCTCTACGAGCTTATGCGTAGGATAGCCTCCACGGGCTTACGCGTGGGATAGCTGCCACAAGCTTATGCATGGGATTTGTGCAGTCTTGGACTAGGTTATGAACTTGGTTAGTCCAAAGCCAGAAGTGAAAAGTTTGAAAATTTGGAAATCACATAATGTGAAAAAGAATTTGTGTATATGTACTAATTATATACACTTGCTGTTTGTTGAGCCTTTGAAATGATGAAATAATATTATTTTGATGTTTTGATCATTTTATTATTATTACTGTGTGTGGCTATTGGGATTCTTACTGGGCTGGAAAAGCTCATACTACACTTACTTTCTTTTTGAGAGGCACTGGATTTGTAGAGACCATTGGGTGGGACGAGAAATAAGATCAGCATGGAGTCTGATTGCTGGATAGATAGAAGTTAATCTATCTTTTATTTGTGGACATTTGAAATTATGTAATAAATCAGTACATTTTAGTTGGATTTGATTGAATTACATTAATCTTTGATTTTGGCATATATGTGAATATTGTACCTTTTAGGCCTTGCATGATCTTTAGGGTACTGCTCTGGGGCTCATGCGGCCGGTCGCATGCCGGACCCGGGAGTTGGGTTCGAGGCGTGACATACTATTAGGTCAATTTTAAAGAAAACTCCTTATGAACTTTTGAAAAATAAGAAACTAAATCTTTCATACTTTCATATTTTTGGTTGCATCTGTTTTGTTCTAAATAATGGTAAGGACAACTTGGAAAAATTTGATTCAAAATCAGATGAAGCTATTTTTCTTGGATATTCTTCATCAAGCAAAGCATATAGAATATTTAACAAGAGAACTCTAGTTGTAGAAGAGTCAATACATGTTATCTTTGACGAATCTAATGACCTTTCATCAAGGAAGAATTTAGATCTCGATGATGATGCAGAAGAACTCAATAAGCAAGCCAAAGAATTGACCCTAAAGGATGTGTCTGAATCTGAAAATTCAGAACATAATCAAAATCAGAAAGAAAAAGATCAAATGCTTAATGATAAAACTAGTCTACCAAAAGAATGGAGGTATGCACATAGTCATCCTAGAGAACTAATAATAGGTGATCCTTCACAAGAAATTAGGACTAGATCCTTTATTAGAGATGTTTGTAATCATCTTGTATTTATTTCTCAAATAGAACCAAAATCTTTTGAAGAAGCTGAAAAAGATAACAATTGGTTAATGGCAATGCAAGAAGAATTGAATCAATTTGAAAGAAACAATGTTTGAAATTTAATTAGAAGATCTGAAAATACTTCTGTAATTGGAATAAAATGGATTTTCAGAAATAAATCAAATAAGGATGGAATTGTAATTAGAAATAAAGTTAGATTAGTTGCTAAAGGATATAATCAAGAAGAAGGAATAGATGTTGATGAAACTTTTGCACCCGCAGCTAAACTTGAAGCTATCAGATTATTACTTACATTTGCATGCTTCATGGATTTTAAATTATTTCAAATGGATGTCAAAAGTGCATTTCTAAATGGTTTCATAACTGAAGAAGTTTATGTAGAACAGCCACATGGATTTAAAAATCATAAACTTCGAGATCATGTTTTTAAATTGAACAAAGCACTTTATGGCTTGAAGCAAGCTCCTAGAGCTTGGTATGATAGACTGAGTAACTTTTTAATAAAGAGCAATTTTTCAAGAGGAAATGTTGATAAAACTCTCTTTATTAAAAAGAAAAATTCTGATATACTGATTGTTCAAATATATGTTGATGATATTATATTTGGAGCTACTAATGAAAGTTTATGTGAAGAATTCGCTAAGCTCATGTAAGGTGAGTTCGAGATGAGTTTGATGGGGGAACTCAACTTCTTCCTTGGACTCCAAATCAAGCACACAAGAGATGGAATTTTCATCTGCCAAAGCAAATACATAAAGGAAATCTTAAAGAAGTTTGGTATGGAAGATTCAAAATCAATAGGTACTCCTATGAGCTTCTCTTGTAAATTAGAAAAAGATGAGCATGGTAAATCCTTTGATTCAAAGCTGTATAGAGGAATGATTGAATCTTTACTTTATCTTACAGCAAGTAGACCTGATATAATGCATAGTGTTTGTATGTGTGCAAGATATCAAGTAAATCCTAAAGAATCACACTTAATTGCTGTTAAAAGGATATTAAGATACTTAAAAGGAACACAACACCTAGGTTTATGGTATTCTAAGGCATCTACAATTGACTTGACTGGCTATTCAGATGCTGATTTTGCTGGTTGTAGGTTAGTCAGAAAAGGTACAAGTGGAACTTGTCAATTTCTTGGAACAAACATAATTTTTTGGTTTAGCAAGAAACAAAACTCCGTAGCACTATCTACAGCTGAGGCTGAATATATTGCTGCAGGAAGTTGCTATGCGCAAATCCTATGGATCAAACAACAGCTTGAGGATTATGGCATAAAACAAAATAAAATTTCTATAAGGTGTGACAACACTAGTGCCATAAATTTGACTAAAAATCCCATACAACACTCAAGATCTAAACATATAGAAACCAGACATCATTTCATAAGAGATCATGCTCAAAATGAGGATATAAAAATTGAATTTATAAATATTGATAAACAAATTGCAGACATTTTCACTAAACCTCTTAATGAAGAAATATTTTGTAAATTTAGAGGTGAATTATGCATTTGTGATCTATTTTGATGACTGATTATGACTGATAAATTGTGTATTTTGATTGACTATCATTGGTTGAATTTTAGTTGATTTGATCCGTAGTTTGCAATTAAGTTTTAAATGTTATTCAAAAAGATTTTGTCTCTTGAACAGTCTGAGGAGACGACTCATGTAAATGAGGAGTCAACTCATGAAGTAAGGGACGACTCTTAAGTTAAAAGAGTCGACTCTTAGTTCATCGGAGATGACTCATGAGTTAGATGAGTCGACTAAAGAGGAAACTATTCGAAACGGATTCTAAAAGGCTTTCTCTTCCTCTCTGAAACGTTGAACCTGAAACGTTTCATAACCCTTAGAACGCCTTTTTTGTCTTCAAACTCTTCTTCGAACCAGAAACTCACAAAAACCCTAGAAAATCCTTCCGAGGTTCTGATTAATCTTCCAATGGTGAGAATCAAGCAAGTAACATTTGGACCAAAGAGGAAGAATACCACTCCACACACAGAGAGGAGAACGAAGGCTAGGGTGGAGAATCCACAGAAGGAAGTAACACCACCGCCTCAACCCGTTACGACTCCTCTGTCACCTCCATCCTTAGTATCCAGACAAGGACCTCTCTCCATAAGAAATGTATCGACAAGAAGGAGAGTGGATTTTGAATTTCTAGAGAAAGAAAATTTCCCCTTAGGGCAGAATCTTAAGGATATGGGTTGGGAATATCTATGCTCTCTGAATGTGCCAACCTACCCAGACCTGGTACGAGAATTCTACAACAATGCCAGATATGGAGAAGGACAGATCTCGTCCAAGGTAAAAGATGTACCTATTTTAATTACTGAATAGATTTTTAGAGATACCCTTCGGATTCCAAATGATGGAGGATGGGATTTGTCAAATTTGAGGAAAAATGGACTCATAAAGGGAAAGGATCTCAAGATGAAAGTGGTCAAGACACTACTACACCACTAAAAGGCAAAAGAATTCCTACATAAGCACCTCCAACAGAACCACCAGTCAGTCAGCCTCCTCCAATACAAAGGCCATCAGATCCTCCACTCAGACTTGAGAAATGGCAGTTAAAAGCTATTGGGGATGACATTATTAAAGCACTGCTTAATTCTGGAGTCAGGTTTAGCAAAGTCCATCATCTCACTAACATGACCCAAGAAGTGAAAGCAGAACTACAAGGTTTAAGACAACTTGCAGCTAATCAACAAAGAAGAATGGCTACAATTGAAGAGCAACTTAGGATTCAAAGAAATTCTGTACAAGGCACTGTACAAGCACTGAAAGAAGAACATAGTCAGTTCACTAGCTCCATCACTGCACTAAACAATAAAATTGACAAGCTGATGGAAGAGCCAAAGGAAGATCAGTCTGGACCTTCATCTTCAAAACCTTGAACCTATACTGACCCTAGACTGAAACTACCCTTAGCTTAGACTGAAACCCATGTTTTCAAAACATAACCTTGTACTAAGCTGAGTTTCATGATTTTTTTTTCGGCACACTTGTATACTATCTGATTCAAATTGATCTCAATTGTAATCTTTTCGATTTATCGAGTGTACTTCATCTGTCAAATGTAATGAATGCTTACCTTTCTTGAAATACAGTGAATGTCCTTATTGGTTTGTATGCTGCTCTGATACATATTGAATCAACTCTTAATCCTTAATGTTAGTATCAGAAATTATGTTTAATTTCTTTTCTTTTGTTGATGACAAAAAGGGGAAAAATATATAGAGATAAGAAATGTGAAAATGTTGCCCAAGGTGACAACCCAAGAGGAGGGGGGGTGAATTGGGTTTTTCTAAATTTTTGGTGCTTTAAAAATTTTCTTGTTAAGAGCGGTGGAAGCTTTCTTAAGTTACTTGTGTGAACTTACCCTAGAGCAAGAAACAAATATAAAGCAAGAATAAATACGAGAACAAGCACAACATAAACAAAACAATGTATAGTAGTTCGGTGCACCCCAAGCACCTACGTCCACTCCCCAAGCCTCTTCTTGGAAATTCACTATAATCCCTCGAATTACAGTTGGATTGTTTTTCGGGCTTACAATCCAAAACATTTACAATTGGTTTTACGGGATCACGAATAAACATAACCGTTGGTTTTACGGGCTCACCAACAAACCTATACCGTTGGTTTTACGGGTTCACCAACAACTTACACCGTTGGTTTTACGGGCTCACCAACAACCTTATAAAGAAAAATAGAAAGAAAGTTTAAAGCTCCTAAATGAGCAAATAGACAATTATGCACTAAAAGAAGAGATAAGAAAATAATTATCGCTTTGTAGATTCTCTTCTCTTCTTTGCTGAGATTGCTTCACTCTTCAATGAATTGGTTGAGCTCTTGAAGGCACCTGAATTCGGCTCAACACACTTCTTTTGGATTTGGAAAGAAGCAAAAGGATGAATCTATCTAAACTTGGCTTTTCTCTTGAATGCACTCTTTTATTCCACCAAGATTTCTTTTCTTGATGAATGGTGGCTCTTAAATACTTCTCCAACCTCCAAATAGTCCTTCCTAGCCATTGGATTGAAGAAACTAGCCGTTTATAGCCGTTGGAAGTCCAAAAAGTACTTCTGCACAACTAGCCGTTATGCTGTCAGTCGTGCTCGGGTTGACCCCAATTCTGCTCGGGTCGACCCCACCTTCACTGGGGTTGACCCCTACTCTTCTAGGGTCGGCTCAACAGTGCTGGGGTCGACCCCAATACTTCTGGGGTCGGCCCTAATAGAAAATCCAGAGAGTGTTTTTTTTTTTTTGCATTCCAGCTAAAGTATTCTCGGGTCGACCCGAGCTTTTCTTAAGTCGACCCCGCTACAGTATTTTTAGAGAATACATTTTCTGCATTGCAAGCTTGGGGTCAGCTCTGACTTTTCTAGGGTCGGCTCCATTAGGGTCGGCTCCAATATTCTTGGGGTCGACCCAAAACCTATGCCAATGACTCAAAATGTACCATTTGAGTGTCAAGATTTTCTGAATGTTTCGGGGTCGACTCCACTCCTCCTGAGGTCGACTTCAACTCTGTCCCAAGTATTTTTGACTCAAGTTCAAGCTCCGTGCCAAGTGTCCCACTTCGTGCCATTTCATACCAAACGTATCAGGGTCGGCTCCAAACCTCTTGGGGTCGACTCTAACTATGATTCTCTGCATCTAAAAGTTAGACATGCACAAGGGATCCACAGAGAAATAATTTCAAGTAAAATAGAATGCATGGCATAATAATATTTCGTATTCTTAATAGTAAAAATTACAGAATTGCCCTTTTAGATATTCTTAACTTGAAACTTTGTCAAATAAATTTCTAAGCTTTCTACCATTCTTTATTACAAATTTTATCTCGTTATTAATTTTTGAGAGTTGTTTTGACCGTATATTCATAATGTATCATGAATGTATCGAGGGTGTGCCATTTATTAATGATGTATCGAGTTAATTTGCATTTCTAATTTGATATGGTCTCAATGGTTATGTTAATCATCAAAATAACATTATCATTCTCAATCTCCCTCTTTTTGATGATTACAAAACATTGAGTATAAGCAAATTGATGTTTATATGAGAATTGAGGTTTAAAGTTTAAAAAATGCTTTAGGTGCTGAAATTTCAGCATTTTCTAAATTTGAGAGTGAAAGCTCCCCCTATCTCATCCAAATGGATGCCGATTTGAACTTTAGTTTTGCTCCCCCTTACTCTTGTGCTTTATTAAAGATGGGATTCCAAAAGTTTGTGCCAACGCTAGTGTTTCAAGTTATGTATCGAGGCAAGAAGAGTATATGCCAAATTCAGATTTTTATTAATCAAAATTCAGATTTTCATATGTCAAAATTTAAAGTTTTCATTTATCAAAGTGCAGATTTTTTCTTTGTTGCACATGTCTCCCCCTTAAGTAAATAATTCCTCTCTTATGTTTTTCTTTTCATTTAACTTTGCTTATAGGATTTATATTTTCTCCTCCTTTTTGTCATTATCGAAAAGAATGAATATCAATGAAATGAGTAATATAACAATGACAATCACAAAGATCATAACTCAAAGAAAAATATTGATTTTCATCCAAACCAAAAGTACAATATTTTAGAGAAAAAATACAAACAATAACAGAGAGTAAACGCTAGTCAAAATAAATACAAAATCTAAGAGATACTTTAATAACATACTTCATGATAATGCTTTAGAGTTAATCAGCTTTAACATAATCAATATATTTCAATCTAAGCTGATTTCTATTCAATTCAAAACATAAAGCATTATGAGCATATACTCAGATAAGGAGTATAGATCAGAGCTAATTAAGATAGTTTCAAATTATGATGAGATCAAAACAAATTTGATGATTTTAACATTCTTTTAAAGTTCTTTTACCTCTCTTTCAAATAGAGTAAACCTGAAATAATTTCGGGGGTAACAAATATCATCAAAATTAAGGATGAAAAGTTTGGCTTTAAGAATAAGACATTTGAGACGAGCTAGAAGAATCTTTAAATATAAATTCCAAAGATAGTTTTTAAATTAAGTGTAAATAGAATCTTTTTTAAATTATTTCAAGGAGTATCGATAA
Source organism: Phoenix dactylifera (assembly GCF_051530095.1). Classification (NCBI taxonomy): domain Eukaryota; kingdom Viridiplantae; phylum Streptophyta; class Magnoliopsida; order Arecales; family Arecaceae; genus Phoenix; species Phoenix dactylifera. The sequence continues at coordinate 28,735,845 of NC_143193.1, read as the reverse complement.
TGATATTCAAGAAAGCACGAAAGAAAATCCAACCTCTTTTTCCTTTTTTTTAAAAAGATCTTCAATAGCATATGAAAGCTTTTTCATTTAAAATTTTTTTCCCAATATATTAAGTATATAGTAACATGAGAACAATCTAATTAATTTTTAGAGTATAGTATAACAGCAGATAAAGATCAAAACTTATATACTCGAAAAACATAAGATCATGTTAAATTATTAATTCTTAATAACTTCAAAAAACAATTGGGGCACAAATATCAAAAATATGAATTTCACGCAATTTATGATACATCTTAGAGCATATATAAAATCCAAAGCTTTGAAAGTTCTTTTAGAGCTCTTTTAAGGACTTTCTTTTACTCCTTTAAAGACAGCATCAAAATCAATTAAAATAAATTGGTTCAGGATTGAAATACTAAAGTGCAACCCAATAGGAACTCATAAGTAGATTTCAAGATAAATTTTCGATACTAAGACAAATGGAGTCATTTTCAATTAATTTTCAGAAACAAAGGATTTACCGATGAATATAGATGGAAATACAACTTTCAAAAGATATTTAATGAAGCACAAAGTTTAATACCACTTTACATTTAGTATTCTTTCTCTTATCTTTAGTTGTGAATTTACACGATTAAGTTCTATATGATCTCTCCCTCTGAAATTTTCTTTCTCCCCCTTAATTAATCATTCCATTTGAGAGTTTAGAGTTTGAAGATAATTTTCAATAAAAAGATTGAGTATTTAAAGCTCCTCCTCAAAAGATGCATTTTCCTTCAAACTCTCTTTTCTTTTATGAATTTCAGATTTTAATGAGAAGCGTGAATAAAACTGAAATTCTATAATATCAAGAATGTAGAATGATCCAGAATTTTTCAAAATTTATAGTAATCACTCTTTTTAATCTTTCATGAACAAATTATGTTTCCTCTTAATTTTTTTTTGAATATGTATGGAATATTAATCAGAAAATAATTCTTTTGAAGCTCAAATTTTTTTCAAAAGTAATTATATTTTCTTTTCTATAAGAATTATTGGAGTGAGTTGAAATATTTTAATCTTTAGGATCATTAACTCTCTTCTTAACAATAGCTTTTCTTTTTAATGATAGAAGCATTTAATTTTGCAGGAGTGTATATTCAAAATATTAATTTCTTAGTCATAGTTTTTCAGCAATGTATATATGAAGCATGATAAATCTTTTTAATATCAAAATAACATTATATGTTTAGAAACATTTGTTCGCAATCAAGATCATTGAAAAACAAATCATTTAGACTAATTTCAGTGCACTTATAAGATAAAAAATGATATGTTTCAGATGTGTATCGGAACAAACAACCAAGGTATCAAAATTAATTCTATTTTTCTTAAGTTGTAGTTTTTATCTAAGAATCATAGTAAATTATTCTCCAGCATGATGCAATCTTTGAAGCATATAATGAAAATTACAAAAATAAAAAGATATAGGCATTTTATATAGAGTTTAAACTTTTATACTAGGTCATATTCTGAATTTCATAAGAATTTTCAAGGAGGCTTTCAAAATTTATAATTTGAGATATGTATCTTCTACATTGTAGCTCATCTTAAGTCATTAAGATTGAAAATACATATTTCAAGCACATCAGAGCACATTCAGAATCTTTATTTTTAATATTGAGTTTTGAACAAATTGGAGGACATTTTAATAAGTATTAGGACATTATGCACCAAAGTTAGGCAAGTAGAAAGATAGATCAAGATCAATTCATTTTGCCTAAATAGAAATATCCTTCTCTTCTCCTTTTTGTAAATCTATTTAACTTTTAGATTTCAAAGATGATTGTGAAGGATAAATCTGAAATTTCTTTTTAATATTACTTATAAAAACTTTATGTAGTATTTCAAACATTCAAGCATTAGAATTGATTTAATGAAGAAAATTTTGATCAGAAGAACACAAGATGAATTCAAATGCAAGTGAAAATAATTTTTATTAATCTTTGGAACACAAGTTATTTTGAGGCAAGGGTGAAGCAAAGACTTGTGTGCAAAGTCAAAACATATTCCAAGTTATGAATATCAATTTGTTGTTGATAAAATATATTTCAATCAACTTATCAAAGCATAGAGCATTACAACTTATATTTAAGGAAGATCTTTGTTATCTGAATATTGTAAGCACATAATTCAAAGCATGCCAATCATAACAAGCATGTCATGGATCAAAATCAATTCTTTTCAAATAACCTTTTTCTATTTAAATATAATTCTACATTGATTTTATCCTTAAGATGTGTTTTCAAGTGATTGAAGCTTTATTTGATTCTTCTTATGTACTTTCATTTATTTTTTCATTTTTTTTGAATTTCTTTCCTTAACCAATCAATGAACATTTTGATTTTGTTTTTCGTTTTTACTTTCTTATGCTCTATACTCTATTTGCTCCCTATCTGGTGGAGTTGGAAGGGGCATGAGGTACTACCACTAGCCTCCCTCTTGTGCCGTCCCTAATATACCTTAGACCGAATAGTTGGATCAAATAGTGCCAGATACTACCACTGGCCTTCCCATTGGCACCATCCCTATGATGAACAATATAGAAATATCCAACCGTTCCTTTTAAATACAATTTATTATGAATTTTATCCCTTCCAAAAGAATCCTCACACAAATCTCACAAATATGCTGAATATATTATGCTTGTTTTGTTTTTACTTAAGATTGGAGTATTTACTTAGCTTTTACTTCCTTTGAGCAATATTTATCTCCTTTTTCTTTATATCTCTCTCTCTTTGTCATTTTCAAGTAATTTACATGAAGGAGCAGAATAAAGATATCTTATATATCATATAAGTGTATGTCATGCAAACAAAATTTTCATTATACTCAAGGATTCATAGCTTATCACAAGTTATTTTAACTCAAACTTTGAAGCATAAACTTGTGTGTTTCATGGTTATGCATCACATAGGCAAAGGTAAATTTTAAATTAGGTAAACCATAAAATAATTTTCAAAAGCATAAGTTAGTCAATACATATGTAGACATGATATCAAGAGATTGGTAATTAAAGACTTTAATCATGCCACAATAAGATTTAAGTTATTGACTTTTGCTTAGCTAATTTACAAGAGAGGTATCTAAAATTACCAATTCATTCTACATTCTTCAAGTCAAATACCTACTAGATTTCTTATGTGTAAACTTTTGACTGAAGAAGGTCCTCTCTCTTGTTTGCATGTGAATGTTTATTGTACCTTACATGGAGGTGTCCTTCAAGTTGAAATTTCTCATTTCTTGCTTATAGATCCTGCATTATTAGCAAAGTCATTTTCTTTCTTGAAAGAAAGTCATTAGTTTCTTCAAGATATAAAACATTCATATAACATATTTCTTAACTAGACGACTCAACATAAGACATGACAATAATTGAATAATGAGTCACTCTACTCAAGAGATTGCCTAAATATAAGCAAACACAAGTCACTTGAATTAAAGAGACAGTTTCATTAAGCAAGATGGTTCAAGAACAAGCATGTGAGGCAATAGAAAGATTCATCAAGGTCAAATCAATTTTCTTTTTTTTGTTTTCAGAATCAATTTAGCTTAGATTCTATTTTCTAAAGATAATGATCAATAAGATATACAAGTTAAATTTTGATCAAATTATCTTAAACAGTTATTTCTATTAAAAATTCTGATTATGACTCAAATTGTGACATAAAAGCAAAATGATAAACTATATTCTCAATAAAAGATCTAGTTTTGATAAGAATAGTATGAATTGATATTTCTACAACTAGTGTCTTTTCATTGAGTATTCTATATGCATTGTTTGAAGAGTAATATCCAAAGAAACATTTGTTTTATCAGATTTGGCATATCTTTCATTGTTGAGAACATAATATGTATAACTGAAAAATATGAAAGTATGCAACAATTGATTTTCTATTTTTTTATGAGTTCATAAGAGATTTTCAAAAAAAAAATTTAATAGAAATCTTATAACATGATAAGATATGATGATAGCTATAATCAGAATCAATTATGCAAATTACTATCTCATGGTATTGTCCATCACATTTCTTCAAAAGTTCTATTTTTACTTTTTATAAACCCAATGTGCAATGATGTTCTTGGTGGAGAAATAATTGTATTCAATATCATTTTTTGTGCAAAACTTAACAAGACATTGGTTTTCAAAACTGTGCCATGATACGTCTTTATTTTCACAGTTTGCAAACTTTTTCATTTGAAACCTTTTGTAAGTTTATGCCAATGCAGAAACTATTTCAATTTAAGTGCCAAGAACAAAATCAACATTAGCTTTGAAGAATCATTACAATTATAAAATCAAGAAGCTTATCTCCTAGGTTCACAATCCTAGGGATCTAAATAAGTTCTTATGGAGACTTTTCAAAGACTAAAAGGTAAAAATAATATTTTTCGATTCAGAAATGATTCTAGTTTGTTTTTCTAAATGACATGCATAGCAAACTTTTACTTTGCAGAAATTAATCTAAGTATACTAATGACAATGTCTTTCGAAATCAAGTCCATACTAGCATGAGTTAATTTTATATGCCAAAATAAGTTTCTTTAATCTTGGTATTCATAAATTATATTTTTCAAGAGTATACCAAGTACACATTCATATATCTATGTTCAATAGAAGATGATGCTATGGATATTAAAACAACTCTCAATCAAGCATATAAAGAATTCAAGGAGTTATTCTAAGAAAATAGATTAAGCATTAGCAAATTATCCATCGATAAGTAAAGTAAAAAAAAATTAGAAAGATGGAGAGATTTGAATTTATTTCTTTCTTTTTAATTGCTTTTCTTAATCACATTTTAAGTTTCATTCTATAACATGTGTCTAGAACACCCATTGTCCAGATAACATCTTTCATTGGAGCCTTGGATAGCTAGACACGCCTGCTGAAAAATAATTAGATTTTCAACTTGGGGACCCAAGCCTTTTTAGGTCCTTGCAGATTAGCAATAATTGTTCCTTTTGGAATCCATATTCTCTTAATTGCCATTTTGTTTATTAGTTTGCAAGTTTTAGGATTACAAGTAATATACTTCTGCATACTCTTGTTAAATTTAAACAACATAGATTTAACAGATAATGAATTTTAAGTTTTCTGTTTCTGTTTATTAATTTTACCAGATTTGTGAAAAACTATTTTAGGATGGACAGAAGAGGATTTAACAAACATATTCTTGAAAGATTTTTGGATGTACCAAGGTTGATATCCTACTCCAGCTTTGTCATATACAGCTCTTGAGTTTTCTATCATTAAATTCAGTTTTTCAAAGCTGAGAGTGAATCTTTCAACAATAGATTTCAAATTATCAACTTCTTTAGTTAATTTTTCATTATCTTCTGAAAACAATTCATTGTTCTTCTTAAGTCTATCATGACTCTTAGTGAGAAGTTGATTTCTTTGATTTAGTTCTTTATTTTCTTTAATTAAGATTTTAGTTTTATTAGTTAGTTTTAGTTTTTCATCTATTAGGATTTGATTTTCATTCTTCAAGTTCTTGTTCTTACAAATAAGTTTCTTATATTCTAAATATAAATCAGAAAAGAAATCATGAAGTTCATCAAATGTAAAATCGCTTTCAGTTTCAGCATGTACCTCATGTATCTCATTTTCATGTGCTATGAAGCATGGATTTGCAATATGATACTGCTCTTCTTCTACACATGATGTTTCAAATTTGTTAGTGCATTCATATTTGACTTCAAGCATATTCCATATTTTCTTAGCAGTTGTGCAAAAAGATATGCAATTAAGTTCACTATCATCTAGTGCACAATATAGAATATTCATGGCTTTTGCATTTTGCTGAGCTATTTTTTTATCATGATTGATGTTTGTGTGTGGCCCATTGACTATGATATTCCATAGACCGTAGTCATGTGCTTGAATGAAAATGTGCATACGTGCTTTCCAATGTATGTAGTTTATGCTATTAAATAGTGGAGGTCTATCAATTAATTGTCACTCTCCTAGAAAACTATCTATTTGAGTTGTCATGATCTTTGGCTCTTGATCGTGAGATCAACAATTAACCTTAGAGCACCTGCTCTGATACCACTTGTTGCCCAAGGTGACAACCCAAGAGGGAGGATGAATTGGGTTTTTCTAAATTTTTGGTGCTTTAAAAGTTTTCTTGTTAAGAGCGGTGGAAGCTTTCTTAAGTTACTCCTGTGAACTTACCCTAGAGCAAGAAACAAATATAAAGCAAGAATAAATACAAGAACAAGCACAACACAAACAAAACAATGTATAGTGATTTGGTGCACCCCAAGTACCTACGTCCACTCCCTAAGCCTCTCCTTGGAAATGTTAGATGTATGCCCTAGAAGCCAATCTGGCTGACACATTGTTAATTCTAGGGACATAATTTTGTACTTGACTATTTATTATTGAATAAATAAAAGGCATCTTTTCATTCATATTATTTATGTGTCTATGAATCGTCCAAGAAATTAATAAGATGATGATGCATATTCTCAAGAGTTGAGAATTTGAGCCATGTATCATTGGTGATTAATTTCTAAATGCTCCTGATCAATGGATCATCACGAGGACGGTGATCGATCCGATCAGTGCACAGATCACTTTCTTATAGGATGGACGAGACTTGAGTCCATAGTGTAGGGACACTGAAGTGATAGTGCAGGTGCTTGTTAGAGAACAAGGATACTGAGCGTGACCATAACAAGAAGTCACTTGGATGTCTATCCACTCGTCAGTGACTTACTTGATGTTGCAGTAGTATGACTGGTCCTTTGACCTGCGGTACTTCAGCTACTCACAGTGAGGTTATTGTAGTTTGACTACACGTATACATGGTCTCTAGTCATATGGGTCCTTGTAGTGTAGATTGGCTGCATTAAGTTCACTGTAGGAGTAGGGTATGCACTTACATGGAATCTATCGACCTTGATAGAAGAGGAGTGATCCTATGTGATTTGTTAGACTGAGTTCTAAGACCTTAGCCAGGGCAGTAATATAAAGTGGAGAAAGAGTTTTTCACTATCGAACTCAAGTCAAATAAATCTTGACATATGACAGACGAAGGGGTTTGACGAGTTGTCCATGACCTCCGTCCTGTAGGGATCCACGATAGTAGGACTGTATCACATGATGACTGCACATAGAGGTTCATCATTCTATTCTACTGGGTAGCCACTACATGCTGCTAGGTGTCACTGGTGGATGGTGGGACTCATAGGGATTATCTAGATGATCGATAAACCCTAATGAGTAGAGTTGGAATCGTTCCGACCCATTGAAAGGAGTTTTCAATGATGTTGCTATAGAGATCACAATATATCTCACTACCAGTCAGAATAGAACCTATGGGGTCACACACACTAGAAATATTGACCGATCCGATGGTTGAAAAGTGATTATGAATCACAAGTAATCAATTCGATTGATAATAAGTTGAAGAAGAAATCGAAATTGATTAATTGGACTTAAAACACGAATCCTACTTGGAATAGAATTCCTAGAGTCCTAATTGGATTAGGACTGGGAGTCCTACTTGGAGTAGGACTGGGATTCCTACTTAGAGTAGGATTCTTACACTAATTAGATTAGGATTATGAATTCAATTTGGATTCCTACTTAGAATAGGATTCCTAGAAGTCCTAATTGGATTAGGACTTCGGATTCAAATTAGAGTCCTAATTGGATTAGGACTAAAATTAAATAAGTCCTAATTAGATTAAGTTTTTTTTTAAGTCCTAATTAATTTTAAGCTAATTAACATGACTCCTAATTGGATTAGGATTGAAGAGTTCAATTGAGTCATGATTCACTTAAATCCTAATTAGATTGGGATTTTGAATAGATTGGGTTCACCTAATCCTCTTTATAAAAGAATTGGGTTCCCATCCATGTGGCTACATCAACCCCACTTAATATGATTAAGTGGGGGCATGAGATAAGAGGGAAAAAGAGGGAGGGGCGTACGCCCCTCCCTTGTTTCTTGGCGTGAGAAAAAGAGGGAGGGGCGTACGCCCCTCCCCTTTCCAAAAAGAACCTCAACACGGCATATTAAAAGGAGGGAAACAAGGGTACGCCCTAGGTGATTTTTTAATCCCCTTCTCCCAGCCGTAAAGAAGATTTAACTCCCTCTCTTGGAAGCTGCAAACACTCTCTCCCTCTTTGCTTTTCAACCGCAAGGAAAAAGGAAAACAAGGGAGTGGCGTTAGCTTTTTCAATCAACCTCCTTCCACCAAAACAAGAGGCAGCAAGCGTGCTTCCTTTTGATCCTTCTTTCTCCTATTCTTCCTCTTCTAGAGAGAGCAATCAAGGTGTTGTTTGCTGCAAGGAGAAAGAATTTCATCCATCAAAGTTATCTCTGCAAGGGAGCTAGCACCCCGGGGAGATTCAAAGGCTTTGATCGGTCCTCTGCTTCGTGTGGATACCCGTAGAGGCCGGACGCGTGAACGGCTTCAAGCGAACCTTCATCCTAAACCACGAACTCCAGTTTGCGGTGATCATCTACCCGCACAAGGTGAAGATCTGATCTTCCTAAAGTTTTAAAAGTTTTTAATCCTTATCTATCTACGAACGGTTTTTGAAACACGTTCATGCGATGAACGTCGATCCCGCTTATGCCGATTCCGCTGCCATCTGAATTTCTGAAAAATATCAGCGGCATGGGCGGGTTCTTATAGTGGTATCAGAGCCTAGGCATCGTAGATTAAGGTAAAGATTAATTATTAATAGGCTTAATAGATCTGAAAATTGAATGATCATGCATGCTGAAAATTTTCTGCATGCAGATTTTTTCTAGGGTGCTGATTTTTACATGCTGATTTTTATGTGATAAAAAGATGATTCTAATTACATTGTTAATGAGATTACAAAGTTTAGAATCATGATTAGCATGATCAGCAACCTATGTCATGAGATAATCAGTTAGTTTTCAGATCTGAAAATTATAATTGCTGCATATGGTGATGATCATAGGATTCAAACCCTTTTGGTATCAAATGTAATGACCTGCGATGTGATATGTAATGTCATGTAATTTTTCAGATGCTTGCATGCATCTTATTTGATGTTTTGAGAGGCCTGCATGCCTCCTAAAAGAAGATGTAATTTATTATTATTTTTATTTTACATCTGGTTGTATTTCTGTGATGTGATGTACGTCAACGATCAAGTTGAAGACAAGGCATGAGATGAACAGGGGTCTAAGCGGTTGATGGCGATTGGATCAAGAGTTGGTCAAGGATCGAATCAAGGAGGCTTGGAACCAATTCAAGAGTTGAAGACCAATTGATCAATTGACGTGCATGTGCTTGTAATACGACCTAATTAGAATCCATGATCATCACCCATTTAAAGTTTAGCTTTAATTATTGCTGCGATTATAACTGCCTGCAATGTGCCGTTTGCATGTGATGTGAATGAGAGTCGGGTAGATAGGTTTACATGTGATGTAGCAAACCCAATTGAGACCTAAATTAAAACCTCCTCAATCAAGTCGAGAGTGAACCAACATGAGCAAGTCATATTAGATTAATTGATCTAATTGGTGTCTAGAAAAGCATGAAAGGTGGTTACTTAATTAGGACCTTACTCTCTGAGTAAGGGGAGCCTCCCACCTGCTTACCTGGCCAATTGTTCGATTACCTCTTATGAAGAGCTCAAGTTGCAAACACTAAGACCTGATTAACCAATATTAAGTCAATAGGTCTTCCACTGTAGTAGAGCTGCTAAGGTCTTTCTGATGTTGATTTGTCTCGGCTAGATACAGTGGTCAAGTTGCATCGGGGGGCTGGACCTCTCTATAGACATGAGATGTTGTAGGGTAAAGGTGGGGTTGGGCACCAATAACTGTTAGGTGAGGACCCAATGACGACTTTATTCCTACGGTTATACGGTGGGTCTGACTTAACTAAGAAATGGGACCAATAACTGTTAGGTGAGGTTTTCATGGCTTAGAGACCAAGTTACACTGCAACATGCTTGAGAAGCATTGTACAAGAGTTGTACATTCATCAATCTATGTGTCACCAATAACTGTTAGGTGAGGTGGCATGTAAATCGGTGGGACCGCAGTACCCACTAGAAACCCTAGTCGTGTGGGATTTCCGTTTTCCTACCAGGGGAGTGTGAGGAATTCGAGAAAATAGTGGGAGTTACATTTGTTCTAAAAGACCTTAGAACAGATTAGGATCAAGTATAAAAGTCTAACTAGAATCTTTACTCTCTAAGGATTATAAAGTCAGCTTCTAGACTCTTAACTCATATCCTATAGAACAACCGTTTGACCAAACCCAATTATAAAGATTGGCTCAGCAAATTTCAAAAATAGTTTTGAATTGTGAGAAATTCGGATATATGCTAGACCATGGAATCCCCATGTTACCAATCCGTCCGATCACTGATCAGCGTAAGACGCTTGTTAAGTGGACGAACAATGACAATAGAGTTAGGTGCTGCACAATGGCATCCATGTCCAATGCATTACAATGCCAGCATGAGAACATGAAGACTGCCAGGGACATATTAAATCACCTGCAAGAGTTGTATGGTGATCAGAGTCACGCAGCTCGGTTTGAAGTGTCCAAGAGGCTCTTCAAAGCCAAAATGCACGATGGGCAGTCTGTCCATGATCATGGTTTGACCATGATAAAGGACTTAGAGAAGCTTGAGAAGCTTAGCATGACCATGCACAAGGAATTGCAAACGAATTTGATCCCGCAATCCCTTCCAGCTTCATATGAATAGTTTATAGTAAACTACCATATGAACAAGGTTGTATGCACTAAAATAGAATTATTAAATAAATTGGTAACTACCTTAGGGACCTTGAAGAAGTTCAAGGGGCATCATTTTCGCTGTCAAGTTGGTTTCTACTTTCAAGAGAGAGTCTATTTGGAAGAAGAAGATGAAAGAGTAGATGCCCTACAAGCCAATCGCAATATGTATTGCGAAAGGTTTTTTCTTTTGATTTGTCCAAATCATGTACATGACATTTAAATATGAATAAAGGCATTATGTTTTATCATATGCTGTTGATTATATTTATGATAAACTCCTTAGATTAGGGCAATGGTTTTAAGACTATGATGAGATCATACTAGTGAGACTTAAAATCCTAAAATCCTAATCTTAAATATTCTCAGTCATTGGGACATTGAGTCGGGGATCAATGATTACCGAAAAAACTGGCATGTCTTATGTATGCTCGATGCAGAGGATGATTGATCTCACAATCATTTGTGTGGAGACACTAATACAAAGACGTGGGTGCTTATTAGAGAAATGAGTTCACTGCATTGACCTACAAAGAGAAATCTTATGAAGTCTTACTTACATGTCAAAAGATGATTCTCTTAGTGGGAGTTGTGCAACTGATCCTATGACCTGAGATCACCATGGTATCTTGTGCACATGAACCCATATTTTGGTTTACACTCATTCATGACAATAAGTTATGTACGAGGTCTTCTGGATATGGTGAATTGTGTACGAAGATTATGAGTAGGTCAACAAGGAATTAATCACTTCTAGTAAGAGAAGATAGCATCTTATTTATTTTAATCATATGATAATTCAGAAAGCCTTTGATCAAAGCAGAATGAAAATTAGAAAAAGTTTCTAATATTTCATTATTTGAATTATCATTAAAAGATTGAGAAAAATATGAATATGAAATTGAGTTTGACATATATTCATACTCATATACATATTTGGGATGCAGTTTGATTAAAGGATTGAATTGCATGGTAATTTGCCACTGAAGGGTATTTTTGGTATTTCCACCAAATTCCATATTTTCCGGGTAGACATGACACGTTGCTAGACGTCAATCTTGTTTTATAGGTTTGATCAAATTAAAGAGTTTAATTCGATCACCAATTAGAAAGGATTCTAATTGTTAAGTTCGGGTTCACGCAGTTTGGACTTAAATCGATTAGAAGAGTTCTAATCAAGTTGGGTCAACTCGCACTCACACCTATTGCTGGCTAAGTATGGAACCCAATGGGTCACACACAAGGAAACTTATCAAGGGTCTAATTGGATTAGATTATGTTTGCAAGATAAACATCCTAGCAGGTGTTGCAAACCCTAGCTCCTGATTCGAATTGGATTCGAATCTGATTCGAATTGGATTCGAATCTGATTCGAATTGGATTCGAATCTGATTCTTAATTGATCTAATTTGATAAGATCATATTCTAATATGGGTTAGCCAAGAGTTGGCACCTAATTGGCTTCGTTTGAGTCTAATTGGATTAGATTTAATAAATCATTCAATCTAGACTATTAGATCTTGATCTACCGTTGGATGAAGACATAATGGAGAGTTGGTTTAACCCAATTAGATTAGGTTAGAGGATGGCTACCATAATTGACCATTGAATCTTAATCCCACTATTGGATGAAGACATAATGGGTCAAGTGAATGGCACCTTGCATTGGAGCCCTTGGATCATCATCATGAAAGATCAAGAGGTGAGGCGTGATGGACATGTGATTAGCATGTGATGTTGACTTGGTCAAAATATGGCACCACATGAAAGGACATATCATTTGATACATCTCCTCACTTGATCTGCACCTCCTCTTATTTGATATGGCCCTTAGATGATGTCCTTTCATGAAAGGATGTGTGGATGGGATGCATCCCTTGGAGATGCATCTCTACACCTATTATAAATAGGCTAGCACTCCATGGGTTTCATCATTCCAATTCCACCCCACTCCTCTCTTCTTTCTTTCTTATATTAGTTTCTTTCTTTCTAGCATTGCTTCTAGTGTGTCCTAAGCCAAGACAAGGTGGTCTTCTTTAGGACAAAAGGATTAGAAGTGATTTTAGAAGGCTAAAGGAAAATAGAAAGGAAGGAAAGCAAGCCATTAGAGTTCTTTAGAAGAATTCTGCATTAAGGATCAAAAGTCTTTGGAGCTAAAGTCTTGATCAAGTTTTCGTGTGGATCACCATTGGAGGGCGGACACTTGGACGCCTCGTAGAGATTATACACTTTGGATTAGCATTTGAGGTATTCTACTAATTATGCATTTATTTTATATCATTTGATTGTAATCATTAAGGTGATCTAGGCTTAAAAGGATTTCATGCATAGGGACTTTATTAAGAAATTTTTAAAATTCCTAGCTTCCGCTGCGCATTATAACATGCTAAAACCCTTCAGTGGTATCAGAGCCATTCTTAATTGGTTCAATCAAATAATTATGTATGATGTATGATTATTTATTTACTATGAGATAGTAATATCATATGCTTAGAGAAATGCTGAAATGTATGATTCATATATGATATGTTATGTAATAAAATATCATGATATGAAATTTTCCATATGAAAATATATTGAAGCATGTTAATTAATTGTTTATGATTTATACATGCTATGAGATAGCCATGATGCATAATAGTTTATTTTAGACATGTTAAATATATGTTACAATTAAAGAATGTGCTAGAGACTAGTAAGCCCTTAATAAAAATTATATTAAGTTATAGTGTTGAAAAACTTTGGGCTAACCCATATTAGAACAATTGATCTAATTGGTGTCTAAGAAAAGCACTAAAGGTGGTTCTCTAATTAGGACCTTACTCTCTGAGTAAGGGGAGCCTCCCACCTGCTTACCTGGCCAATTGTTTGATTGCCTATTATGGATAAGCTTAATATTGATATAACACTATTGATAGCCTTCCTTCATGCCTCGATATTATTATATCAAGATCCATGCTAGTTTGTTGTGCTAACACAAGACTTGCAATGGGGACTGATGTTATACTGTCTTGGTGCATTAAGATGCTTATGGCATATTTTAATATATTGCCTTGTTGTGCAACCACAAGGGCAATATTATTCGAATATGACTATATGAAAATGAAGGATTTGACTTAACTAAAATATTATTGTTTGTTGTGCTAACACAAGGCAATAAGTATTTTAAGAGGACAAGATAAAGTTGAGAATTGCATGAGATGCAATTGGAAAGAGTTTCCTACCTTTGAACTCATAAGAGTTTGTTGTGTAAACACAAGGCTTTTTATGATGAATTAGGATCTTAACCCTACTAAGAAAAATTATATTTTCACGTTTATCATAGGAGAGGGCTATGATATTCGATAAAAATAGTAGGAGACAAATTAGATTAAAGTCCTTATCTAGTTGCAAACATGTCATCATGATTGGTCTACTTATATTAGTTTTGTTCTTGCATATGTAGAATTATTAAATGGCTTCTTCACTTTCACTAAGAGGCATCTTAGATGCCAACAAGTTGACCGGACCAAACTATGTGGACTGGTTGAGGAATTTAAAGATAGTACTCACTCAGGAGAAAATTTCCTATATACTTGAAACCCCTGATCTTGGAGATCTAGGGGATGATGCTACAGAAGAGGAGGTTGCCACACATAAGATGTGAAAAAATGACAGTGTGACTGTCAAATGTATCATACTTGCCTCTATGAGCAATGAATTACAGAGGCAACATGAAGGCATGGACACTCAATCCATACTTCTTAATTTAAAAGAGTTGTATGGAGAACAAAGCAGGACTGCTAGGTATGAGATATCTAAGCAGTTGTTCCGTGCTAGAATGAATGAAGGAACTCCAGTGCAAAACCATGTTCTTATGGTTATAGACTTGATCACCAGATTAAGTCAATTAGGTTTTGCTATGGATAGTGAGCTCAGTCAGGATTTGATCCTGCAATCACTGCCTAATTCATTTTCTCAGTTTGTTGTGAACTTTCACATGAACAAGCTGAACACCTCCCCGCCCGAGCTGTTAAATATGCTCAAAACAGCTGAAGGGTATATTAAGAAGGATAAAGGTCCACTCCTTCTTATAAATAGCACCTCTATGAGGAAATCGGGAAATAAGGGTTCTAAGAAATGATTGAACCCCAAGAGTAGCATCAAAAAGAAAAAAGGAAAGAAAAACTCCGGATCAAGCACCTGTTTTCATTGCGGCAAAGCTGGCCACTGGAAAAGGAATTGCAAGAGTTTTCTTGCAAGTATGAAGACCGATGCAAGAGTTGCATCAAAAGGTATGTTTATGTTACATGCCAACTTGTCATTAAGTTCTTCAAATTCAAATTCATGGGTATTGGATACCGGCTGTGGTTTTCACATTTGCAAATCTTTGCATGGACTACAGAAAACTAAAATTTTGAAGAAAGGTGACTTCGAGCTGTATGGCGCTGGAGGAGAGTCCATCCAGGCTGAAGCTGTTGGAACCTACAACTTGGAATTGCCTTCGGAAAAGCTCCTACAATTAGAAGATTGTTATTATATACCCAAAATTATTAGAAATGTAATTTTCATTCCTTTGTTGTTAAAGAAAGGTTTTGAAATTAATGGAAAGGGCAATGGTTGCTCTATTTATTTTTCTAATAAGCATCTTTGCAATGGCATTATGAAAAATGGTCTTCTAGTTTTATTACTTAATGACAATGTCTTTCATATTAATAAAAGCAATAAAAGAAAGAGAGAGGAAGTGAATAATATCCTCCTTTGGCATTGCCGACTTGGTCACATAAGTGAATCAAGAATCAACAAGTTATACAAAGAAGAGTTCTTTGATTCTTATGATTATGAATCATTAGGAACTTGTGAATCTTGTCTTATGGGAAAAATGACCAAGTCTCCATTCACTGGACATGGAGAAAGGGCAAGTGAATTATTAGGACTTATACATACAGATGTATATGGTCCTATGACAACTCCAGCTAGAGGTGGATACTCTTACTTCATCACATTCACTGATGATTTATCAAGGTTCGGATTTGTGTATCTTATGAAACATAAATACGAAGCCTTTGATAAGTTTAAAGTATCAAAGTATGGTTGAAAAACAAACCGAAAAGTGTATTAAAATCCTTCGATCTGATCGAGGAGGTGAATACATTTCTAGTGTTAGATGTATGCCTTAGAAGCCAATCTGGCTGACACATTGTTAATTCTAGGGACATAATTTTGTACTTGACTATTTATTATTAAATAAATAAAAGGCATCGTTTCATTCATATTATTTATGTGTCTATGAATCGTCCAAAAAATTAATAAGATGATGATGCATATTCTCAAGAGTTGAGAATTTGAGCCATGTATCATTGGTGATTAATTTCTAAATACTCCTGATCAATGGATCATCACGAGGACGGTGATCGATCCGATCAGTGCACAGATCACTTTCCTTCTGGATGGACGAGACTTGAGTCCACAGTGTAGGGATACTGAAGTGATAGTGCAGGTGCTTGTTACAGAACAAGGGTACTGAGCGTGACCAAGACAAGAAGTCACTTGGATGTCTATCCACTCGTCAGTGACTTGCTTGATGTTGCAGTAGTATGACTGGTCCTTTGACCTGCGGTGCTTCAGCTACTCACAGTAAGGTTATTGTAGTTTGACTACACGTATACATGGTCTCTAGTCATATGGGTCCTTGTAGTGTAGATTGGCTGCATTAAGTTCACTGTAGGAGTAGGGTATGCACTTACATAGAATCTATCGACCTTGATAGAAGAGGAGTGATCCTATGTGATTTGTTAGACTGAGTTCTAAGACCTTGGCCAGGGCAGTAATAGAAAGTGGAGAAAGAGTTTTCCACTATCGAACTCGAGTCAAATAAATCTTGACATATGACAGACGAAGGGGTTTGACGAGTTATCCATGACCTCCGTCCTGTAGGGATCCACGATAGTAGGACTGTATCACACGATAACTGCACCTAGAGGTTCATCATTCTATTCTGCTGGGTAGCCACTACATGCTGCTAGGTGTCACTGGTGGATGGTGGGACTCATAGGGATTATCTCGATGATCGATAAGCCCTAATGAGTAGAGTTGGAATCGTTCCGACCCATTGAAAGGAGTTTTCAATGATATTGTGATAGAGATCACAATATATCTCACTACCAGTCAGAGTAGAACCTATGGGGTCACACACACTGGAGGCATTGACCGATCCGATGGTTGAATCGTGATTAGGAATCACAAGTAATCAATTCGATTGATAATAAGCTGAAGAAGGAACAAAGAGAATTAATTAATTGGACTTAAAACAAGAGTCCTACTTGGAGTAGGATTTCTAGAGTCCTAATTGGATTAGGACTAGGAATCCTACTTGGACTGAGATTCCTACTTGGACTGGGATTCCTACTTGGACTGAGAATCCTATTTGGAGTAGGACTAGGATTCCTACTTAGAGTAGGATTCCTACAATCCTAATTAGATTAGGAGTTTTGAATTAAATTTGGATTCCTACTTGGAGTAGGATTCCTAGAGTCCTAATCGGATTAGGACTTCGAATTCAAATTAGAGTCCTAATTGGATTAGGACTAGAATTAAACAAGTCCTAATTGGATTAGGATTTCTTATGTCCTAATTAATTATTAATCTAATGAATCAACATGACTCCTAATTGGATTAGGATTGAAGAGTTCAATTGAGTCATGGTTCATTCAAGTTCTAATTGGATTAGGACTAGCATAGATTGAACCCAATTGATTCATGATTTGGACTAAACCAAATAGGAGCCCTAGATGCCTTTATAAGGCTTTGAAAGGAGGTGCCCTAATGATAAGTGAAGCCCTCCTCCTCTCCATCACGTGGCCACCCTCTTCTCCTCTCTTTTCAGCCACCAACAACAAAGGGAAGAAAAGGATCTTGGTGGCCTCCTTCTTCCTCCACCGTTTGGTTCCAACGCAAGGAAGACAAAGAAGGCTGCAGGGCTTCGTTCCTCTTCTTCTCTTCATCCTTCTTCTTCCTCCTCCCAAGCACAATCAAGGATTGATTGAAAGGGAGGATATCAGCCATCAAAGTTATCTCTGCAAGGGAGCTAGCACCCCGGGAAGATAGAAAGTTTGGATCGATTTTCTGCTTCGTGTGGATACCCGTAGAGGCCGGGCACTTGAACGGCTTCAAGCGAACCTTCATCCTAAACCACGAACTTCAGTTTGCGGTGATCATCTACCCGCACAAGGTGAAGATCTGATCTTCTAATGTTTTAAAAAGTTTTTAATCCTTATCTATCTACGAACGGTTTTTGAACAACGTTCATGCGATGAACGGTTGATCCCGCGCATGCCTCTTCCGCTGCATCTGAATTTTTTAAATTTCAGCGGCATGATCGGAGTTTTCTAACAGTGGTATCAGAGCCTAGGCTTCGTAGATTAAGGTAAGAATTAATTATCTAAAGGCTTATTAGATCTGAAAATTGAATGATCATGCATGCTGAAAATTTCTGCATGCAGATTTTTCAGGGGTGCTGATTTTTGCATGCTGATTTTTATGTGATAAAATGATGATTCTAATTGCGTTGTTAATGAGATTACAAAGTTTAGAATCATGATTAGCATGATCAGCAACCTATGTCATGATATAATCAGTTAGTTTTCAGATCTGAAAATTATAATTGTTGCATATGGTGATGATCATAGGATTCAAACCCTTTTGGTATCAAACGTAATGACCTGCGATGTGATCTGCAATGTCATGTAATTTTTCATATGCTTGCATGCATCTTATTTGATGTTTTGAGAGGCCTGCGTGCCTCCTAAAAGGAGATGTAATTTATTTTTATTTTTATTTTACAATCTGGTTGTATTTGTGTGATGTGATGTACGTCAACGATCAAGTTGAAGACTAGGCATGAGATGAACAGATGATCTAAGCGGTTGATGGCGATTGGATCAAGAGTTGATCAAGGATCGGATCAAGGAGGCTTGGAACCAATTCAAGAGTTGAAGACCAGTTGATCGATTGACGTGCATGTGCTTGTAATACGACCTAACTAGAATCCATGATCATCACCTATTTAAAGTTTAGCTTTAATTATTGCTGCGATTATAACTGCCTGCAATGAGCCGTTTGCATGTGATGTGAATGTGAGTCGGGTAGATAGGTTTACATGTGATGTAGCAAACCCAATTGAGACCTAAATCAAAACCTCCTCAATCAAGTTGAGAGTGAACCGACATGAGCAAGTCATATTAGATTAATTGATCTAATTGGTGTCTAGGAAAGCATGAAAGGTGGTTACTTAATTAGGACCTTACTCTCTGAGTAAGGGGAGCCTCCCACCTACTTACCTGGCCAATTGTTCGATTACCTCTTATGAAGAGCTCAAGTTGCAAACACTAAGACCTGATTAACCAATATTAAGTCAATAGGTCTTCCACTGTAGTAGAGCTGCTAAGGTCTTTCTGATGTTGATTTGTCTCAGCTGGATACAGTGGTCAAGTTGCATCGGAGGGCTGGACCTCTCTATAGACATGAGATGTTGTAGGATAAAGGTGGGGTTGGGCACCAATAACTGTTAGGTGAGGACCCAATGACGACTTTATTCCTACGGTTATACGGTGGGTCTGACTTAACTAAGAAATGGGACCAATAACTGTTAGGTGAGGTTTTCATGGCTTAGAGACCAAGTTACACTGCA
Source organism: Phoenix dactylifera (assembly GCF_051530095.1). NCBI lineage: Eukaryota > Viridiplantae > Streptophyta > Magnoliopsida > Arecales > Arecaceae > Phoenix > Phoenix dactylifera. The sequence continues at coordinate 28,716,383 of NC_143193.1, read as the reverse complement.
ACATGCTTGAAAAGCATTGTACAAGAGTTGTACATTCATCAATCTATGTGTCACCAATAACTGTTAGGTGAGGTGGCATGTAAATTGGTGGGACCGCAGTACCCACTAGAAATCCTAGTCGTGTGGGATTTCCGTTTTCCTACCAGGGGAGTGTGAGGAATTCGAGAAAATAGTGGGAGTTACATTTGTTACTCTTAACTCATATCCTATAGAACAACCGTTTGACCAAACCCAATTATAAAGATTGGCTCAGCAAATTTCAAAAAATAGTTTTGAATTGTGAGAAATTCGGATATGTGCTAGACCATGGAATCCCCGTGTTACCAATCCGTCCGATCACTGATCAGCGTAAGACGCTTGTTAAGTGGACGAACAATGATAATAAAGTTAGGTGCTGCACAATGGCATCCATGTCCAATGCATTACAATGCCAGCATGAGAACGTAAAAACTGCCAGGGACATATTAAATCACCTGCAAGAGTTGTATGGTGATCAGAGTCACGCAGCTCGGTTTGAAGTGTCCAAGAGGCTCTTCAAAGCCAAGATGCACGATGGGCAGTCTGTCCATGATCATGGTTTGACCATGATAAAGGACTTAGAGAAGCTTGAGAAGCTTGGCATGACCATGCACAAGGAATTGCAAACGGATTTGATCCTGCAATCCCTTCCAGCTTCATATGAATTGTTTATAGTAAACTACCATATGAACCAGGTTGTATGCACTAAAATAGAATTGTTAAATAAATTGGTAACTAACTTAGGGACCTTGAAGAAGTTCAAGGGGCATCGTTTTTGCTGTCAAGTTGTTTTCTACTTTCAAGAGAGAGTCTATTTGGAAGAAGAAGAAGCTTGCGAAGAAGCAGAATATTAAGAAAACACCAAGTAAGGAAGTTCCAAGAAAAAGGCCAATTGCAAGAAAAAGTGTTTTCATTGCATCATGGACGGCCATTGGAAGAGGAACTGTCCTACATACATGGGAAGCATAAAGAACATGAAGGGTGACAGACCTTCAGAAGGTTTGTCAGATATGCTCAGGATACTTAGGGACTGTTACCTATTGCTAGCAGAAATTTGATTTCTGTATTTTATTTAGCACAGAAAGATTTTTATTTATTTGAAAATTAAATTGATTCAACATGGTTTTAAGATTGACAGACTCTATCACATACATATGGATATATCTATGAATATATCTGAGCAAACAGTGAATACCATAGGATCTAATAGATCCAAAAATGAGATAAATCTAAAGTATTAGTGGCACCTCAGGCTTGGCCATATAGGAGAAGACAGAATAAACAAATTAGAGAAACATGAGCTTTTGGGCTCATTGACTTTCGAGTCATATTTGATTTGTGAATTCTGCCTTCAAGGAAAGATGGCCAAGTTATCCTTTGTAGGACACAGGGAGGTCCACTGAAATACTTACCCTAGTACACACTGATGTGTGTGGCCCATTCGATGTGCAGGCTAGGGGTTGTAATTTTTACTTCATTTTACCGATGATTACTCACGGTATGGATATGTGTATGAGACACAAATATGAAACTTTTGAAAGGTTCAAAAAGCTTAGATATGAAGTAGAAAAATAAGCACAAAAACTCATTAAGGTTCTTCGATCAGATCGAGGAAGTGAATACCTTAATGGAAAGTTCCGTGATTATCTCAAGGAGAATGGTATAGTTTCATAATGGACTCCTCCTGGTACACCTCAGCTCAATGGAGTGTCAGAGAGGAGGAATCAGACTGTATTGATATGGTCCAGTTCATGATGAGCTTCACTGATTTACCCTTGTTTCTTTAGATAGATGCCCTATTTTCAGCTATTTACTTGTTGAATAGAGTTCCCTCTAAATCCGTTCCTACCACACCGTATGAGATATAGCATGGTAAGAAACCAAGTCTTGGCCATCTCAAGATTTGGGGATGTCCGGCCCACGTCAAGAGACTACAGGCGGACAAACTAGAGGCTAGGACCATAAGTGCTCATTTTATAGGATATCCTAAAGAGTAATTAGGATACAATTTTTACGTCTCAGAGGAGCACAATGTGTTTGTGAGCCGTCATGCCATCTTCTTGGAAAACCAGTTTATCCTTAATAGAGGCAGTGGGAGGAAAATTGAGCTTGAAGAGAAAGTCTCTGAAAAGCAACGAGTCATGGATCCTATCGAACCCATTAATACAGAGCCAGTACACGATGTCCCTCAACCACCTCGCAGATCAAGTAGGGTCTCTCCATCCTCCCGATAGATACTTAGGTATACTAGAAGAGGATACCAAGGAAATATTCCTAGTGGGAGATAGGGATCACACGTAGGATCCCAAAACCTACGACGAGGCGATATCTGATATCGATTCCGAAAAATGGTTGGAAGCTATGAAGTCAGAGTTAGACTCCATGCATTCCAACCAAGTCTGGACCTCAGTAGATCCACCAGAAGGTATTGTACCTATTGGATGCAAATGGATCTACAAAAGGAAGATAGGTTCGGATGGAGAGGTAGAGACCTATAAGGCAAAGCTTGTGGCGAAAGGGTATAGTCAGCGCGAGGGCATTGACTATCAGGAGACTTTTTCACTCGTAGCCATGCTGAAATCCATCCGAACATTGCTTGCCATTGCAGCATTTCATGATTATGAAATCTGGCAGATGGATGTGAAAACAGCTTTTCTGAATGGATATCTTGATGAAGACATCTATATGGAATAGCCTTTGGGTTTCACTTCCAGTGATGGAGATCACAAGGTCTGCAAGCTGCAAAGGTCCATCTATGGACTAAAGCAAGTATCTCGGAGTTGGAACACTCGTTTCAATGACGCAATCAAAACGTTTGATTTCATCAAAAACGAAGAAGAACCGTGTGTTTACAAAAGGGTTAGTGGGAGCGCTGTCGTATTTCTCGTACTGTACGTGGACGACATCCTCCTGATAGGGAATGATATTCCCATGCTAACCTCGGTCAAGGTCTGGTTGTCAAAAAGGTTCTCCATGAAAGACCTTGGGGAAGCATCCTATATTTTGGGAATAAAGGTCTATAGAGATAGATCTAAAAGGATGCTTGGCCTATCACAGAAGATGTACATAGAGGAAGTGCTGAAAAGGTTCAGCATGGAAAACTCTAAAAGGGGTCTCTTACCCCTAAGGCATGGAATTAATCTCTCCAAGAAGATGTGCCCCAACACATCTGAAGAGATTCAACGCATGAGCAAAATCCCCTATGCATCAGCAATAGGGAGCCTCATGTATGCCATGCTATGTACATGACTTGATATAGTACATGCTATGAATGTCACGAGCATATGTCAATCAGATCCAGGCAAAAAGCACTGGATAGCTGTGAAGAACAGTCTTAAGTACTTGAGAAGAACTAAGGACATGTTCTTGGTCTTTGGAAGAATATCAGAGTTGAAGGTAGAAGGATGCACACATATTGATGATAGAAAGTCTACATCAGAATATGTGCAATGGTGGTTCAGTAAATTGGAAGAGTTCCAAACAACCGATCATTATAGATTCTACCTTAGAAGCTGAATGTTAAGCCGTATCTAAGGGTGCAGTGGAAACCTTCTGGTTAAAAGTTCATTGCAGAGTTAGGTGTAATGTCATTAGATGCCATAACACTTTACTGCGATAACATTGGCACCATAGCACTAGCTATGGAGCCAAGGTCTCATCAGAAGTCCAAGCACATGGAGCGGCGCTTCCACCTCATACGCGACTATGTTGAGAAGAAATATGTAGAGGTGCAGAGAGTAGACTCTGCGGATAACGTGTCAGACCCGTTCACTAAGCAGCTAAGTCAGCAAAAGACTGAAGCCCACCTTGAGAAGATGGGGCTTAGATATATGACTGATTGGCTTTAGTGCAAGTGGGAGATTGTTAGATGTATGCCCTAGAAGCCAATCTGGCTGACACATTGTTAATTCTAGGGACATAATTTTGTACTTGACTATTTATTATTAAATAAATAAAAGGCATCGTTTCATTCATATTATTTATGTGTCTATGAATCGTCCAAGAAATTAATAAGATGATGATGCATATTGTCAAGAGTAGAGAATTTGAGCCATGTATCATTGGTGATTAATTTCTAAATGCTTCTGATCAATGGATCATCACGAGGACGGTGATCGATCCGATCAGTGCACAGATCACTTTCCTTCTGGATGGACGAGACTTGAGTCCACAGTGTAGGGACACTGAAGTGATAGTGCAGGTGCTTGTTACAGAACAAGGGTACTGAGCGTGACCAAGACAAGAAGTCACTTGGATGTCTATCCACTCGTCAGTGACTTGCTTGATGTTGCAGTAGTATGACTGGTCCTTTGACCTGCGGTGCTTCAGCTACTCACAGTAAGGTTATTGTAGTTTGACTACACGTATACATGGTCTCTAGTCATATGGGTCCTTGTAGTGTAGATTGGCTGCATTAAGTTCACTGTAGGAGTAGGGTATGCACTTACATGGAATCTATCGACCTTGATAGAAGAGGAGTGATCCTATGTGATTTGTTAGACTGAGTTCTAAGACCTTGGCCAGGGCAGTAATAGAAAGTGGAGAAAGAGTTTTCCACTATCGAACTCGAGTCAAATAAATCTTGACATATGACAGACGAAGGGGTTTGACGAGTTATCCATGACCTCCGTCCTGTAGGGATCCACGATAGTAGGACTGTATCACACGATAACTGCACCTAGAGGTTCATCATTCTATTCTGCTGGGTAGCCACTACATGCTGCTAGGTGTCACTGGTGGATGGTGGGACTCATAGGGATTATCTCGATGATCGATAAGCCCTAATGAGTAGAGTTGGAATCGTTCCGACCCATTGAAAGGAGTTTTCAATGATATTGTGATAGAGATCACAATATATCTCACTACCAGTCAGAGTAGAACCTATGGGGTCACACACACTGGAGGCATTGACCGATCCGATGGTTGAATCGTGATTAGGAATCACAAGTAATCAATTCGATTGATAATAAGCTGAAGAAGGAACAAAGAGAATTAATTAATTGGACTTAAAACAAGAGTCCTACTTGGAGTAGGATTTCTAGAGTCCTAATTGGATTAGGACTAGGAATCCTACTTGGACTGAGATTCCTACTTGGACTGGGATTCCTACTTGGACTGGAAATCCTATTTGGAGTAGGACTAGGATTCCTACTTAGAGTAGGATTCCTACAATCCTAATTAGATTAGGAGTTTTGAATTAAATTTGGATTCCTACTTGGAGTAGAATTCCTAGAGTCCTAATCGGATTAGGACTTCGAATTCAAATTAGAGTCCTAATTGGATTAGGACTAGAATTAAACAAGTCCTAATTGGATTAGGATTTCTTATGTCCTAATTAATTATTAATCTAATGAATCAACATGACTCCTAATTGGATTAGGATTGAAGAGTTCAATTGAGTCATGGTTCATTCAAGTTCTAATTGGATTAGGACTAGCATAGATTGAACCCAATTGATTCATGATTTGGACTAAACCAAATAGGAGCCCTAGATGCCTTTATAAGGCTTTGAAAGGAGGTGCCCTAATGATAAGTGAAGCCCTCCTCCTCTCCATCACGTGGCCACCCTCTTCTCCTCTCTTTTCAGCCACCAACAACAAAGGGAAGAAAAGGATCTTGGTGGCCTCCTTCTTCCTCCACCGTTTGGTTCCAACGCAAGGAAGACAAAGAAGGCTGCAGGGCTTCGTTCCTCTTCTTCTCTTCATCCTTCTTTTTCCTCCTCCCAAGCACAATCAAGGATTGATTGAAAGGAAGGATATCAGCCATCAAAGTTATCTCTGCAAGGGAGCTAGCACCTCGGGGAGATAGAAAGCTTGGATCGATTTTCTGCTTCGTGTGGATACCCGTAGAGGCCGGGCACTTGAACGGCTTCAAGCGAACCTTCATCCTAAACCACGAACTTCAGTTTGCGGTGATCATCTACCCGCACAAGGTGAAGATCTGATCTTCTAATGTTTTAAAAAGTTTTTAATCCTTATCTATCTACGAACGGTTTTTGAACAACGTTCATGCGATGAACGGTTGATCCCGCGCATGCCTCTTCTGCTGCATCTGAATTTTTTAAATTTCAGCGGCATGATCGGGGTTTTCTAACATCTAGTGAATTTTTAAATCATCTTAAAGAAAAGGGCATTCTCTCTGAATGGACACCTCCGTATATGCCACAACTAAATGGTGTAGCTGAACGGAGGAATCGTACTCTATTAGATATGGTAAGGTCCATGATGTGCTTTACAGATCTTCCTATTTTCTTCTGGGGTTATGCCTTAGAAACTGCTACATATGTGCTAAACAGGATACCTTCAAAATCTGTATCTAGTACTCCATATGAGATATGGAGAGGTAGAAAGCCCAATCTTAAATATTTTAAAATATGGGGCTGCCAAGCATATGTCAAAAGAAATTTTGGACATAAGCTAAGTGCTAGATCAGATAAATGTACCTTTATAGGTTATTCCAAAGAAAGTATTGGATATCTCTTCTATCACGCTACTGAACAAAAGGTATTTGTTAGTAGGCATGCCACTTTCTTAGAAAAAGAGTTTATCTTAGAAAAGGGCAGTGAAAGAAGAATTGAACTTAATGAAGTTCAAGACCTACAAATAGAAACACAAGAAATTCTTCAACCAGATGTACCCATTGATGAAGTACAACCACAACACACATCTCCTCTCCAAAGGTCAGATAGAGTGCAAAATGCATCTAAGAGGTATGGGTTTATCATTGAGAATGATGAAGCCCACATCGTCGAAAATGATGATCCTCTGACCTATTCAGAAGCTATCATGAGTAATGACTCTAACAAATGGTTAGAAGTTATGAAATCCGAAATAGACTCTATGTATACCAACCAAGTATGGACTTTGGTTGATGCACCAGAAGGTGTAAACCCTATAGGTTGCAAATGGGTCTATAAGAAGAAGATTGGAGCAGATGGCCAAGTAGAAACCTACAAGGCTAGATTGGTGGCAAAAGGTTTCAGGCAAAAGCAAGGAATTGACTATGATGAAACTTTTTCACCAGTTGCCATGCTTAAATCTATTCGGATTTTGCTTGCAATAGCTGCATACTATGATTATGAAATTTGGCAGATGGATGTCAAAACCGCCTTCCTTAATGGTTATCTTGAGGAAGAGGTTTACATGACACAGCCAGAAGGATTTGTCTCAAGTGGGAGAGCAAATCAAGTATGCAAGCTTAAGAGATCCATTTATGGATTAAAGCAAGCATCGAGGAGTTGGAACATCCGTTTTGATACAACAGTCAAAGAGTTTGGTTTTATCAAAAATGTGGATGAACCATGTGTGTACAAGAAGACTAGTGGAAGTGCCGTTGTCTTCTTAATATTGTATGTAGATGACATACTAATCATTGGAAATGATATTCCAATGTTACAATCGGTCAAGACTTGGCTATCAAAAAGCTTTTCCATGAAAGACTTGGGAGAAGCATCCTATATACTTGGTATAAAGATCTATAGGGATAAATCTAAAAGGATGCTAAGCTTGTCCCAGTCTAAGTACATACATCGTGTGCTGAAAAGATTCAGAATGGAAGGAAGTAAAAGAGGTTACTTACCTATGAGTCATGGCATACGTCTCTCTAAGAAGATGTCTCCTAAGACATCTGAAGAGAGGAATAGAATGAATTCTATTCCCTATGCTTCGGCAGTAGGATCAATTATGTATGCTATGCTATGTACTAGGCCTGATGTTGCTTATGCCTTAGGCATAACAAGCAGATTCTAGGCTGATCCAGGAGAAAATCATTGGATAGCTGTGAAAAATATTCTTAAGTACTTAAGAAGGACTAAAGATATTTTTCTAGGTTATGGAGGATCTAAGTTGAAACTAGAAGGATTTTCTGATTCTAGTTTTCAATCAGATCCAGATGATAGCAAGTCCACTTCGGGGTATGTCTTTACCCTAAATGGTGGTGCAGTGAGCTGGAAGAGTTCCAAGCAGCAAATTGTAGCCGACTCAACTACTGAGGCAGAATACATCGCTGTAAGTGAAGCCGCTAAGGAAGCTGTCTGGATGAAGAAGTTCATCACTGAGTTGGGAGTAGTTCCTGAGATTGCTGGACCAGTTTCAGTTTATTATGACAACACTAGAGTTGTTGCTCAAGCAAAGGAACCAAGATCTCATCACAAATCCAAGCACATTCTAAGACGCTTCCACCTCGTTCGAGAGATCGTCGAGAGACAAGACATAGTCATTGAACGAGTAGACACAAAGAACAACTTAGCAGACCCGTTCACTAAAGCTCTACCACAACAGCAGTTCGATCGCCACCTCGATTGTATGGGGATAAAATATAAGAGCGATTGGCTTTAGTGCAAGTGGGAGATTGAAAGAGTAGATGCCCTACAAGCCAATCGCAATATGTATTGCGAAAGGTTTTTTCTTTTGATTTGTCCAAATCATGTACATGACATTTAAATATGAATAAAGGCGTTATGTTTTATCATATGCTGTTGATTATATTTATGATAAACTCCTTAGATTAGGACAATGGTTTTAAGACTATGATGAGATCATACTAGTGAGACTTAAAATCCTAAAATCCTAATCTTAAATATTCTCAGTCATTGGTACATTGAGTCAGGGATCAATAATTACCGAAAAAACTGGCATGTCTTATGTATGCTCGATGCAGAGGATGATTGATCTCACAATCATTTGTATGGGTGCTCATTAGAGGAATGAGTTCACTGCATTGACCTACAAAGAGAAATCTTATGAAGTCTTACTTACATGTCAAAAGATGATTCTCTTAGTGGAAGTTGTGCAACTGATCCTATGACCTGAGATCACCATGGTATCTTGTGCACATGAACCCATATTTTGGTTTACACTCATTCATGACAATAAGTTATGTATGAGGTCTTTTAGATATGGTGAATTGTGTACGGAGATTATAAGTAGGTCAATAAGGAATTAATCACTTCTAGTAAGAGAAGATAGCATCCTATTTATTCTAATCATATGATAATTCAGGAAGCCTTTGATCAAAGCAGAATGAAAATTAGAAAGAGTTTCTAATGTTTCATTATTTGAATTATCATTAAAAGATTGAGAAAAATATGAATATGAAATTGAGTTTGACATATATTCATACTCATATACATATTTGGGATGCAGTTTGATTAAAGGATTGAATTGCATGGTAACTTGCCATTGAAGGGTATTTTTGGTATTTCTACCAAATTCCATATTTTTCGGATAGACATGACACGTTGCTAGACGTCAATCTTGTTTTATAGGTTTGATCAAATTAAAGAGTTTAATTCGATCACCAATTAGAAAGGATTCTAATTGTTAAGTTCGGGTTCGCGCAGTTTGGACTTAAATCGATTAGAAGAGTTCTAATCAAGTTGGGTCAACTCGCACTCACACCTATTGCTGGCTAAGTATGGAACCCAATGGGTCACACACAAGAAAACTTATCAAGGGTCTAATTGGATTAGATCATGTTTGCAAGATAAACATCTTAGCAGGTGTTGCAAACTTTAGCTCCTAATTCGAATTGGATTCGAATCTGATTCGAGTTGGATTCGAATCTGATTCGAGTTGGATTCGAATCTGATTCGAGTTGGATTCGAATCTGATTCGAGTTGGATTCAAATCTGATTCGAGTTGGATTCGAATCTGATTCGAGTTGGATTCGAATCTGATTCGAGTTGGATTCGAATCTGATTCGAGTTGGATTCGAATCTGATTCTTAATTGATCTAATTTGATTAGATCATATTCTAATACGGGTTAGCCAAGAGTTGGCACCTAATTGGCTTGGTTTGAGTCTAATTGGATTAGATTTAATAAATCATTCAATCTAGACCATTAGATCTTGATCTACCGTTGGATGAAGACATAATGGAGAGTTGGTTTAACCCAATTAGATTGGGTTAGAGGATGGCTACCATAATTGACCATTGGATCTTAATCCCACCATTGGATGAAGACATAATGGGTCAAGTGAATGGCACCTTGCATTGGAGCCCTTGGATCATCATCATGAAAGATCAAGAGGTGAGGCGTGATGGACATGTGATTAGCATGTGATGTTGACTTGGTCAAAATATGGCACCACATGAAAGGACATATCATTTGATACATCTCCTCACTTGATCTGCACCTCCTCTTATTTGATATGGCCCTTAGATGATGTCCTTTCATGAAAGGATGTGTGGATGGGATGCATCCCTTAGAGATGCATCCCTACACCTATTATAAATAGGCTAGCACTCCATGGGTTTCATCATTCCAATTCCACCCCACTCCTGTCTTCTTTCTTTCTTACATTAGTTTCTTTCTTTCTAGCATTGCTTCTAGTGTGTCCTAAGCCAAGACAAGGTGGTCTTCTTTAGGACAAAAGGATTAGAAGTGATTTTAGAAGGCTAAAGAAAAATAGAAAGGAAGGAAAGCAAGCCATTAGAGTTCTTTAGAAGAATTCTGCATTAAGGATCAAAAGTCTTTGGAGCTAAATTCTTGATCAAGTTTTCGTGTGGATCACCATTGGAGGGCGGACACTTGGACGCCTCGTGGAGATTATACACTTTGGATTAGCGTTTGAGGTATTCTACTAATTCTGCATTTATTTTATATCATTTGATTGTAATCATTAAGGTGATCCAGGCTTAAAAGGGTTTCATGCATAGGGACTTTATTAAGAAATTTTTAAAATCCCTAGCTTCCGCTGCGCATTATAACATGCTAAAACCCTTCAGAAGAAGTCTGCGAAGAAGCAGAAGACTAAGAAAACACCAAGTAAGGAAGTTCCAAGAAAAAGGCCAATTGCAAGGAAAAGTGTTTCCATTGCATAATGGGCGGCCATTGGAAGAGGAACTGTCCTACATACATGGGAAGCATAAAGAACATGAAGGGTGACAGACCTTTAGAAGGTTTGTCAGATATGCTCAGAATACTTAGGGACTGTTACCTATTGCTAGCAGAAATTTGATTTCTGTATTTTATTTAGCACAGAAAAATTTTTATTGATTCAAAATGGTTTTATGATTGACAGTCTCTATCACATACATATGGATGTATCTATGAATATATCTGAGCAAACAGTGAATACCATAGGATCTAATAGATCCAAAAATGAGATAAATCTAAAGTATTTATGGCACCTCAGGCTTGGCCATATAGGAGAAGACAAAATAAACAAATTGGAGAAACATGAGCTTTTGGGCTCATTGACTTTCGAGTCATATTTGATTTGTGAATTCTGCCTTCAAGGAAAGATGGCCAAATTATCCTTTGTAGGACACAAGGAGGTCCACTGAAATACTTACCCTAGTACACACTGATGTGTGTGGCCCATTCGATGTGCAGGCTAGGGATTGTAATTTTTTTTTTACTTCATTTTACCGATGATTACTCACGGTATTGATATGTGTATGAGACACAAATATGAAACTTTTGAAAGGTTCAAAAAGCTTAGATATGAAGTAGAAAAATAAGCACAAAAACTCATTAAGGTTCTTCGATCAGATCGAGGAAGTGAATACCTTAATGGAGAGTTCCGTAATCATATCAAGGAGAATGGTATAGTTTCATAATGGACTCCTCTTGGTACACCTCAGCTCAATGGAGTGTCAGAGAGGAGGAATCGGACTCTATTGATATGGTCCAGTCCATGATGAGCTTCACTGATTTACCCTTGTTTCTTTAGATAGATGCCCTATTTTCAGCTATTTACTTGTTGAATAGAGTTTCCTCTAAAGTCCATTCCTACCGCACCATATGAGATATGACATGGTAAGAAACCAAGTCTTGGTCATCTCAAGATTTGGGGATGTCCGGCCCACGTCAAGAGACTACAGGCAGACAAGCTAGAGGCTAGGACCATAAGTGCTCGTTTTATATGATATCCTAAAGAGTCATTAGGATACAATTTTTACGTCTCAAAGGATCACAATGTGTTTGTGAGCCGTCACGCCATCTTCTTGGAAAACCAGTTTATCCTTGATAGAGGCAGTGGGAGGAAAATTGAGCTTGAAGAGAAAGTCTCTGAAAAGCAACGAGTCATGGATCCTATCGAACCCATTCATACAGAGCCTGTACACGATGTCCCTCAACTACCTCGCAGATCTAGTAGGGTCTCCCATCCTCCTGATAGATACTTAGGTATACTAAAAGAGGATACTAAAAAAATGTTCCTAGTGGGAGATAAGGATCACACGCAGGATCCCAAAACCTACGACGAGGCGATATCTGATATCGATTCCGAGAAATGGCTGGAAGCCATGAAGTCAGAGTTAGACTCCATGCATTCCAACCAAGTCTGGACCTTAGTAGATCCACCAGAAGGTATTGTACCTATTGGATGCAAATGGATCTACAAAAGGAAGATAGGTTCGGATGGAGAGGTAGAGACCTATAAGGCAAGGCTTGTGGCGAAAGGGTATAGTCAGCGCGAAGGCATTGACTATCAGGAGACCTTTTCACCTGTAGCCATGCTAAAATCCATCCGAACATTGTTTGCCATTGCAGCATTTCATGATTATGAAATCTGGCAGATGGATGTGAAAACTGCTTTCCTGAATGGATATCTTGATGAAGATATCTATATGGAACAGCCTTTGGGTTTCACTTCCAGTGATGGAGATCACAAGGTCTGCAAGCTGCAAAGGTCTATCTATGGACTAAAGCAAGCATCTCGGAGTTGGAACACTCGTTTCGATGACGCAATCAAAACGTTTGATTTCATCAAAAACGAAGAGAAACCGTGTGTTTACAAAAAGGTTAGTGGGAGCGCTGTCGTATTTCTCGTACTGTACGTGGACGACATCCTCCTGATAGGGAATGATATTCCCATGCTAACCTCGGTCAAGGTCTGATTGTCAAAAGAATTCTCCATGAAAGACCTTGGGGAAGCATCCTATATTTTGGAAATAAAGGTCTATAGAGATAGATCTAAAAGGATGCTTGACCTTTCACAGAAGATGTACATAGAGGAGGTGCTGAAGAGGTTCAGCATGGAAAACTCCAAGAGGGGTCTCTTACCCCTAAGGCATGGAATTCATCTCTCCAAGAAGATGTGCCCCAACACATCTGAAGTGATCCAACGCATGAGCAAAATACCCTATGCATCGGCAATAGGGAGCCTCATGTATGCCATGCTATGTACATAACTTGATATAGTACATGCTGTGAATGTCACGATCATATGTCAATCAGATCCAGGCAAAAAGCACTGGATAGCTGTGAAGAACAGTCTTAAGTACTTGAGAAGAACTAAGGACATGTTCTTGGTCTTTGGGAGAAGATTAGAGTTGAAGGTAGAAGGATGCACACATATTGATGATAGAATGTCTACATCAGAATATGTGCAATGGTGGTTCAGTAAATTGGGAGAGTTCCAAACAACCGATCATTATAGATTCTACCTTAGAAGCTGAATGTTAAGCCGTCTCTAAGGGTGCAGTGAAAATCTTTTGGTTTAAAAAGTTCATTGCAGAGTTAGGTGTAATGTCATCAGATAACATAACACTCTACTGCGATAACAAAGGCACCATAGCACTAGCTAAGGAGCCAAGGTCTCATCAGAAGTCCAAGCACATAGAGCGGCGCTTCCACCTCATACGCGACTATGTTGAGAAGAAATATGTAGAGGTGTAGAGAGTAGACTCCGTGGATAACGTGGCAGACCCGTTTACTAAGCAGCTAAGTCAGCAAAAGTCTGAAGCCCACCTTGAGAAGATGGGGCTTAGATATATGACTGATTGGCTTTAATGTTAGAAGTATGCCCTAGAAGCCAATTTGGCTGACGCATTATTTTATTCTGGGACATAAATTTGTACTTGACCTAATTATGAATTTATTAAGTTGGGCATTCTTTTCATTCATGTTCTTATGTGTCCATGAATCGTCCAAGAAATTAATAAGATGATGACGCATATTCTCAAGAGTTGAGAATTTGAGGCATGTGTCATTGGTGATTAATTTCTGAATTGCTCCTGATCGATGGATCATCACGAGGACGGTGATCGATCCGCTGAGATTAGTGCACGGATTGCTTTCTTTGATGGACGAGTCTTGAGTCTACAGTGTGGCGACACTGGAGCAATTGTGCAAGTGCTTGTTAGAGAACAAGGGTACTGAGCGTGACCATAGCAAGTAGTCACTTGGATGTCTATCCACTCGTCAGTGACATACTTGATGCTGCAGTTGTATGACTGGTCCTTTGACCTGCGATGCCTCGGCTATTCACAATGAGGTTGCTGTAGTTTGACGAGCACATAAACATGGGCCCTATCCATTTGGGTCCTTGTGGTGCAGATTGGCTGCAGTAGGTTCATTGTAGGAGTAGGGATGCATCTAGATGGAATCTATCGACCTTGATAGATTAGGAGAGATCCTATGTGATTTATGAGACTGTGTTCGTAAATCCTTGGCCAAGGTAGTTTTTGGAAAAAGAGTTTTCCAATCTCGAACTAAAGTCAAATAAATTTTACATATGACAGATGATGAGGTTTGACGAGTTATCCATGACCTCCATCCTGTCGGGATCCATGATAGAGGGACTGTATCAGACACTAACTGCACCTAGAGGTTCATCTATTCCATTCTGCTGGGTTGCCACTACATGCTGCTAGGTGTCACTGGTGGATTGTGAGACTCAGAGGCATTCACTTGATGATCAGTGAATCCGAATGAGAAGAGTGGAAATTGTTCCAACCCATTGAAAGAAGTTTCAATGATATTGTGATAGGGATCACAATATATCTCACTACCAGACAGAATAGAACCTATGGGGTCACACACATTAGAGGTATTGACCGATCCGATGGTTGAATTATGTTTTGGAATCACAAATAATTTATAATTATCAATTTGATGGATAATTGTTTTAACTCACTAAGAGTTAGTGAGTAGAAGAAGGAATAATTGCAATTGGATTGCAATTTAATTAAATCAATTGGACTTAATTAAATGGCTTGATCTTATTTAATAAGAGTCCTACTTGCAGTAGGACTTCTAGAGTCCTAATTAGATTAGGACTTCAAATTAAATTAGAGTCCTACTTGGAGTAGGATTCCTAAAGTCCTAATTGGATTAGGACTAAAATTATATGAGTCCTAATTAGATTGGGATTCCTAAAGTCCTAATTAATTTTGATCTAATAAATTAAGATGACTCCTAATTGGATTAGGATTGAAGAGTTCAATTGAGTCATGATTCAATTGAGTCCTAATTAGATTAGGACTCCAAGAGTCATAATTGATTTAATCTTATGGATAAATATGAGGGGACTAAAGGGGCTGAAAGTGGAGCCCACGCACCTCATGAGATGAGGCTTGGGCGTGGGGCATGAGAGGATAAAAGGGAGGGGCATGCCCCTCCTCTTGGTTTTTACGTGAGAAGAAAAAAAAAAAAAGAAAAAAAGGAGATAGACGTGAGCTCCTAATTTGTAGGAGCTCACACCTAGGGTTCCAAAAGGGGAGCATGTAGCCCCCTCCTCTCATCCCATACAAGATACGGCGGACCCCGCAAGGGAATTAATGGCATACTTCATTCAGCCGTTTAGGAGCTCCACACGCCTTAAAAGAAAGAATAAGGGGCGGACCCCACAAGGGAATAAAAGGCTATTTCCATTCAGCCGTGAGATCCTCTTAAAAACCCTTTTTTTTGAGCCGTGTGATAGCTTCCTCGCTCTTGGGTTTTGTCAGCCGTAAGGCCCCTCTCTCCCATAGGGTTTTCAGCCGCCAGCAACCAACAAAAAAAAAAAGAAAGAAGAAAGAGGGTGCAGCCCTTCCTCCGTTGCTGGTTTTTGGTTCCAAAACAAAGAAAAAAAAAAGGCTGCAAAGGATTTTTGGCCTTCTTCTTTTTCATCCACCCTTCTTCTTCCTCCTCCCTAAGGGAATCAAGAGTTGATTCAAAGGAAGGATTTCAGCCATCAAAAGTTATCTCTGCAAGGGAGCTAGCACCCCGAGGAGATTCAAAGGCTTCGATTGGTCCTCTGCCTCGTGTGGATACCCGTAGAGGCCGGACGCTTGTGCGGCTTCAAACGAACCTTTCAATAAATACCATGATCATCAGATTGCGGTGAATATCTACCCGCACAAGGTGAAGATCTGATCTTCCTAATCTTATATAAAAGTTTTAATCCTAATCTATCTACGAACGTCAGTTTTAAAATACGTTCATGCGATGAGCGATGCGGATCTCGTGCATGCCCCTTCCGCTGCGTTCGTTCTGTTTATTTTGAGGCGTGCAAGGGATTCCAACAGTGGTATCAGAGCCATGGTTGCGTAGATTAAGATTAGGATTAAATGATTAAGGCATAATAGATCTGAAAATTTAAAGATTATGCTTGCTGAATTTTTCTGCATGCAGAATTTTCAGCTTACTGATTTTTCTACATGCTGATTTTCTATGCGATTAGATTAATGATTCTATTGATTTGTTAATGAGATTAAAAATATTTAGAATCATATCTTGCATGATCAGCAACTCATAAGATGACATAATCTGTTAAATATTCAGATCTGTAAATTTTATTTAATGCATGAGATGCGTATGGTGATGATCATGGATGGACCCTTTAATTGTGCTGAAATGTTCTGCAATGTCTGAGATGTTCTGTGATGTTATGTGATGGCATGTAAATCAGATTTTCAGATGCCTGCGTGCATCTTATATTGATGTATTAGAGACCTGCGTGTCTCATGAAAAAGGGTTGTAACTATTATTTAATTTTATTTATTTTTAAAGTTATCTGGGATGTAATCTGTGATGTGTTTGCTTGTCAATGGTTGATCGGTGCATGCCTCTACAAGCACAATTTGCACGGATCGAGATCAAGGGTTGATTGGAGATGGATCAAGGAGTTGATCGCAATTGGACCAAGGGTGCTCAAGATCGAGTCAAGAGTTGAAGACGATCTAACCAATTGACGTGCATGTGCTTGTACTATGACCCCATCCTAGATCCATGATCATCACCAGTTTAATTTTTGTTATTATGCCTGGATGTTTATGTTTATGTTTATGCATAGTGGTTAGATAATTATTTGCATGAGATGTAGATAATTAAATGAAAGAGACCTAAATTAAATCTCCTCGAAAAATATTAAGTCCATAGGTCTTCCACTGTAGTAGAGCTGCTAAGATCTTTCCGGCGTTGATTTGTCTCGGCTGGATACAGTGGGCAAGTTGCATCGGGGGATTGGACCTCTCTATTAGGCATGAGATGTTGTAGGGGTAAAGATAGGGTTGGGCCCAATAACTGTTAGGTGAGGGACCCAATGACGGCTTTGCTTCTGCGGTTATACGGTGGGTCCGACTTAACTAAGGAATGGGGCCAATAACTGTTAGGTGAGGTCTTCATTACTTAGAGACCTGATAGCGCTACAACTTGCTTGAGAAGCATTGTACAAGAGTTGTACACTCATCATTTATATGTCACCAATAACTGTTAGGTGAGGTGACATGTAAATTGGTGGGACCGTAGCACCCCACTTGAAACCTAGAGTCGCAAGGTTTCTGTTTCTCTACTAGAGGAGTGTGAGAGATTCGAGGAAATAGTGGGAGGTGTATTTGTTTTAAAAAAAAAAGGCCCTAAAACAAATAGAGTTCAAGTACAAAATTCTAACTAGAATCTTTACTCTCTGAGGATTATAAAGTCAGCTTCTAGACTCTTAACTCATATCCTATAGAACAACCGTTTGACCAAACCCAATTATAAAAACTGGCTCAGCAAATTTCAAAATAGTTTTGAATTGTGAGAAATTAGGGTATATGCTAGACCATGGAATCCCTGTGTTACCAATCCGTCCGATTACTGGTCAGCGTAAGACGCATGCTAAGTGGACGAACAATAACAATAAAGTTAGGTGCTGCATAATGGCATCCATGTCCAATGAATTACAATGCCAGCATGAGAACATGAAGACCGCCAGGGACATATTATATCACCTACAAGAGTTGTATGGTGAACAGAGTCACGCAGCATGTTTTGAAGTGTCCAAGAGGCTCTTCAAGGCCAAGATGCGTGATGGGCAGTCTGTCCATGATCATGGTTTGACCATGATAAAGAACTTAGAGGAGCTTGAGAAGCTCGGCATGACCATGCAAAAGGAATTGCAAACGGATTTGATCCCGCAATCCCTTCCAGCTTCATATGAATAGTTTATAGTAAACTACCATATGAACAAGATTGTATGCACTAAAATAGAATTGTTAAATAAATTGGTAACTACCTTAGGGATCTTGAAGAGTTCAAGGGGCATCGTTCTTGCTATCGAATTGGTTTCTACTTTCAATAGAGAGTCTACCTAGAAGAAGAAGAAGCCTGCGAAGAAGCAAAAGATCGAGAAAACGCCAAGCAAGGAAGTTCCAAGAAAAAGGCCAATTGCAAGAAAAAGTGTTTCCATTGGAAGAGGAACTGTCCTACATATATGGGAAGCATAAAGAACATGAAGGGTGACAGACCTCCAGAAGGTATGACAGATATGCTCAGGATACTTAGGGACTGTTACCTGTTGCTAGCAGAAATTTGATTTCTGTATCTTGTTTAGCACAGGAAGATTTTTATAAGACTGTTGTTCCATTTATTTGAGAAATAAATTGGTTCCACGTGGTTTTATGATTGACAGTCTCTATCACTTATATTTGGATGTATCTGTGAAATTATCTGAGCGTATAGTGAGTACCATAGTATCTAAAAGATCTAGAGATGAGATAAATCTAAAGCATTTGTGGCACCTCAGGCTTGGCCATATAGGAGAAGACAGAATAAACAAATTAGAGAAAATATGGGCTTTTAGGCTCATTGACTTTTGAGTCATATCCGATTTGTGAATCCTGCCTTAAAGGAAAGATGGCCAAATTATCCTTTGTAGGACACGGGAGAGGTCCACTGAAATACTTACCCTAGTACACACTGACGTGTGTGGCCCATTCGATGTGCAGGCTAAGGGTCATAATTTTTATTTTATTTACCGATGATTACTCACGGTATGGATATGTGTATGAGACACAAATCTGAAGCTTTTGAAAAGTTCAAAGAGTTCAGATATGAAATTTATAAAAAAAAAAACAAACAGGAAAAACTCATTAAGGTTCTTCGATTGGATCGAGGAGGTGAACACCTTAATGGAGAGTTCTGTGATTATCTCAAGGAGAATGGTATAGTTTCATAATGGACCCCTCCTAGTACACCTCAGCTCAATGGGGTGTTAGAGAGGAGGAATCAGACCCTATTGGATATGGTCAGGTCCATGATGAGCTTCACTGATCAACCCTTGTTTCTTTAGGGAGATACCCTATTTTCAGCTATTTACATATTGAATAGTGTTCCCTCTAAGTCTGTTCCTACCACACTATATGAGATATGACATGGTAAGAAGCTGAGTCATGGTTATTTCAAGATTTGGAGATGTCCGGCCCAAGTCAAATGACAACAGGTGGACAAGTTAGAGGACAGGACAATTAGTGCTCGTTTTATAGAATATCCTAAAGAGTTATTAGGATACAATTTTACGTCCCAAAGAATCACAAAGTGTTTGTAAGCCGACATGCTATCTTCATGGAAAATAGTTTATCCTTGATAGAGGCAGTGGGAGAAAAAATGAGCTCTAAGAGAAAGTCTCTGAAGAGCAATGAGCCATTGTGCCTATAGAACCTATTCATATTGAGCCAGTACATGTTGTACCTCCTCCACCTCGTAGATTTAGTAGGATCTTCCATCCTCCTGAAAGGTACTTAGGTATACTTACAGAGGATGTAGAGGAAGTGTTCCTCATGGAAGATAGGGATCAAGGTAAGGATCCCAATACCTACAAGAGGCGATGTTAGACATCGATTCCGAGCAATGGCTGGAAGCAATGAAGTCAGAGATGGACTCCATGCATTCCAACCAAGTCTGAACCTTAGTAGATCCACCAGAAGGTATAGTACCTATTGGATGTAAATGGATTTATAAGAGAAAATTAAGTTTGGATGGCTAGGTTGAGACCTATAAGGCAAGGCTAGTGGCGAAAGGTTATAGTCAGTACGAGGGCACTGATTATCAGGATACTTTTTCACCTGTAGCCATGCTGAAGTCCATTCGAATATTGCTTGTTATTGCAGCATAATATGATTATGAGATACTGTGATGGTGATCACAAGGTTTGCAAGCTGCAAAGGTCCATCCATGGACAAAAGTAAGTATCTCGGAGTTGGAACACTCGTTTCAACTATGTAATCAAATTGTTTGATTTCATCAAGAACGAGGAGGAACCATGTGTTTATAAGAAAGTTAGTGGGAGGGCCATTGCATTCTTCGTATTGTACGTGGATGATATCCTTCAAATTGGGAATGATATTCCCATACTAACTTAGGTCAAGGTTTGGTTGTGTAAGGAATTCTCCATGATAGACCTTGGGAAAGCATCCTATATTTTGAGAATTAAGGTCTATAGAGATAGATCTAAGAGGATGCTTGTCCTATTACAGAATATATACATAGAGGGAGTGCTGAAGAGGTTCGGCATGAAAAATCTCTAAAAGGGAATTATTACCCCTTAGACATGAGATACATCTCTCCAAGAAGATGTGCCCCAACATATCTAAAGAGATTCAGCAGATGAGCAAGATCCCTTATGCTTTAGCTATAGGGAGCCTCATATATGCCATGCTATGTACACGATCTGATATAGCACATGCTGTGAGTGTCACGAGCATATATCGGTCAAATCTAGGCAAGAAGCGCTAGATAGCTGTGAAGAGCAGTCTTAAGTACTTGAGAAGAACTAAGGACATGTTCTTGGTCTTTAGGAGAAGATCAGAGTTGAAGGTAGAAGAATGCACATATATTGATGATAGAAAGTCTACATCAGAATATGTGCAATAGTGGTTTAGTTAATTGGAAGAGTTCCAAACAACCGATCATTGTATATTCTACCTTAGAAGCTGAATGTTTAGCCGTATCTAAGGGTGCAGTGGAAACCTTCTGGTTTAATAAGTTCATTGCTGAGTTAGGTGTAATGTCATCAGATGCCATAACACTCTACTGCGATAACAAAGGCACCATAGCACTAGCTAAAGAGCCAAGGTCTCACCAGAAGCCGAAGCACATAGAGCGGCGGTTTAACCAAATAAGCGACTACCCAGAAAAGAAATAAGTAGAGGATCAGAGAGTAGACTCCACAGGAAATGTGGTGGACCCATTCACTAAGCAGATAAGTCAGCAGAAAACTGAAGCACATCTTGAGAAGATGGGGCTTAGGTTTATGGCTGATTGGCTTTAGTGCAAGTGGGAGATTGTTAGAAGTATGCCCTAGAAGCCAATTTGGCTGACGCATTATTTTATTCTGGGACATAAATTTGTACTTGACCTAATTATGAATTTATTAAGTTGGGCATTCTTTTCATTCATGTTCTTATGTGTCCATGAATCGTCCAAGAAATTAATAAGATGATGACGCATATTCTCAAGAGTTGAGAATTTGAGGCATGTGTCATTGGTGATTAATTTCTGAATTGCTCCTGATCGATGGATCATCACGAGGACGGTGATCGATCCGCTGAGATTAGTGCACGGATTGCTTTCTTTGATGGACGAGTCTTGAGTCTACAGTGTGGCGACACTGGAGCAATTGTGCAAGTGCTTGTTAGAGAACAAGGGTACTGAGCGTGACCATAGCAAGTAGTCACTTGGATGTCTATCCACTCGTCAGTGACATACTTGATGCTGCAGTTGTATGACTGGTCCTTTGACCTGCGATGCCTCGGCTATTCACAATGAGGTTGCTGTAGTTTGACGAGCACATAAACATGGGCCCTATCCATTTGGGTCCTTGTGGTGCAGATTGGCTGCAGTAGGTTCATTGTAGGAGTAGGGATGCATCTAGATGGAATCTATCGACCTTGATAGATTAGGAGAGATCCTATGTGATTTATGAGACTGTGTTCGTAAATCCTTGGCCAAGGTAGTTTTTGGAAAAAGAGTTTTCCAATCTCGAACTAAAGTCAAATAAATTTTACATATGACAGATGATGAGGTTTGACGAGTTATCCATGACCTCCATCCTGTCGGGATCCATGATAGAGGGACTGTATCAGACACTAACTGCACCTAGAGGTTCATCTATTCCATTCTGCTGGGTTGCCACTACATGCTGCTAGGTGTCACTGGTGGATTGTGAGACTCAGAGGCATTCACTTGATGATCAGTGAATCCGAATGAGAAGAGTGGAAATTGTTCCAACCCATTGAAAGAAGTTTCAATGATATTGTGATAGGGATCACAATATATCTCACTACCAGACAGAATAGAACCTATGGGGTCACACACATTAGAGGTATTGACCGATCCGATGGTTGAATTATGTTTTGGAATCACAAATAATTTATAATTATCAATTTGATGGATAATTGTTTTAACTCACTAAGAGTTAGTGAGTAGAAGAAGGAATAATTGCAATTGGATTGCAATTTAATTAAATCAATTGGACTTAATTAAATGGCTTGATCTTATTTAATAAGAGTCCTACTTGCAGTAGGACTTCTAGAGTCCTAATTAGATTAGGACTTCAAATTAAATTAGAGTCCTACTTGGAGTAGGATTCCTAAAGTCCTAATTGGATTAGGACTAAAATTATATGAGTCCTAATTAGATTGGGATTCCTAAAGTCCTAATTAATTTTGATCTAATAAATTAAGATGACTCCTAATTGGATTAGGATTGAAGAGTTCAATTGAGTCATGATTCAATTGAGTCCTAATTAGATTAGGACTCCAAGAGTCATAATTGATTTAATCTTATGGATAAATATGAGGGGACTAAAGGGGCTGAAAGTGGAGCCCACGCACCTCATGAGATGAGGCTTGGGCGTGGGGCATGAGAGGATAAAAGGGAGGGGCATGCCCCTCCTCTTGGTTTTTACGTGAGAAGAAAAAAAAAAAAGAAAAAAAGGAGATAGACGTGAGCTCCTAATTTGTAGGAGCTCACACCTAGGGTTCCAAAAGGGGAGCATGTAGCCCCCTCCTCTCATCCCATACAAGATACGGCGGACCCCGCAAGGGAATTAATGGCATACTTCATTCAGCCGTTTAGGAGCTCCACACGCCTTAAAAGAAAGAATAAGGGGCGGACCCCACAAGGGAATAAAAGGCTATTTCCATTCAGCCGTGAGATCCTCTTAAAAACCCTTTTTTTTTGAGCCGTGTGATAGCTTCCTCGCTCTTGGGTTTTGTCAGCCGTAAGGCCCCTCTCTCCCATAGGGTTTTCAGCCGCCAGCAACCAACAAAAAAAAAAAGAAAGAAGAAAGAGGGTGCAGCCCTTCCTCCGTTGCTGGTTTTTGGTTCCAAAACAAAGAAAAAAAAAAGGCTGCAAAGGATTTTTGGCCTTCTTCTTTTTCATCCACCCTTCTTCTTCCTCCTCCCTAAGGGAATCAAGAGTTGATTCAAAGGAAGGATTTCAGCCATCAAAAGTTATCTCTGCAAGGGAGCTAGCACCCCGAGGAGATTCAAAGGCTTCGATTGGTCCTCTGCCTCGTGTGGATACCCGTAGAGGCCGGACGCTTGTGCGGCTTCAAACGAACCTTTCAATAAATACCATGATCATCAGATTGCGGTGAATATCTACCCGCACAAGGTGAAGATCTGATCTTCCTAATCTTATATAAAAGTTTTAATCCTAATCTATCTACGAACGTCAGTTTTAAAATACGTTCATGCGATGAGCGATGCGGATCTCGTGCATGCCCCTTCCGCTGCGTTCGTTCTGTTTATTTTGAGGCGTGCAAGGGATTCCAACATTTAGTGCAAGTGGGAGATTGTTAGATGTATGCCCTAGAAGCCAATCTGGCTGACACATTGTTAATTCTAGGGACATAATTTTGTACTTGACTATTTATTATTGAATAAATAAAAGGCATCTTTTCATTCATATTATTTATGTGTCTATGAATCGTCCAAGAAATTAATAAGATGATGATGCATATTCTCAAGAGTTGAGAATTTGAGCCATGTATCATTGGTGATTAATTTCTAAATGCTCCTGATCAATGGATTATCACGAGGACGGTGATCGATCCGATCAGTGCACAGATCACTTTCTTATAGGATGGACGAGACTTGAGTCCATAGTGTAGGGACACTGAAGTGATAGTGCAGGTGCTTGTTAGAGAACAAGGGTACTGAGCGTGACCATAACAAGAAGTCACTTGGATGTCTATCCACTCGTCAGTGACTTACTTGATGTTGCAGTAGTATGACTGGTCCTTTGACCTGCGGTACTTCAGCCACTCACAATGAGGTTATTGTAGTTTGACTACACGTATACATGGTCTCTAGTCATATGGGTCCTTGTAGTGTAGATTGGCTGCATTAAGTTCACTGTAGGAGTAGGGTATGCACTTACATGGAATCTATCGACCTTGATAGAAGAGGAGTGATCCTATGTGATTTGTTAGACTGAGTTCTAAGACCTTGGCCAGGGCAGTAATATAAAGTGGAGAAAGAGTTTTCCACTATCGAACTCAAGTCAAATAAATCTTGACATATGACAGACGAAGGGGTTTGACGAGTTGTCCATGACCTCCGTCCTGTAGGGATCCACGATAGTAGGACTGTATCACATGATGACTGCACATAGAGGTTCATCATTCTATTCTACTGGGTAGCTACTACATGCTGCTAGGTGTCACTGGTGGATGGTGGGACTCATAGGGATTATCTAGATGATCGATAAACCCTAATGAGTAGAGTTGGAATCGTTCCGACCCATTGAAAGGAGTTTTCAATGATGTTGCGATAGAGATCACAATATATCTCACTACCAGTCAGAATAGAACCTATGGGGTCAGACACACTAGAAGTATTGACCGATCCGATGGTTGAAAAATGATTATGAATCACAAGTAATCAATTCGATTGATAATAAGTTGAAGAAGGAATGGAAATTGATTAATTAGACTTAAAACACGAATCCTACTTGGAGTAGAATTCCTAGAGTCCTAATTGGATTAGGACTGGGGGTCCTACTTGGAGTAGGACTGGGATTCCTACTTAGAGTAGGATTCCTACACTAATTAGATTAGGATTATGAATTCAATTTGGATTCCTACTTAGAATAGGATTCCTAGAAGTCCTAATTGGATTAGGACTTCGGATTCAAATTAGAGTCCTAATTGGATTAGGACTAAAATTAAATAAGTCCTAATTAGATTAAGTTTTTTTTTTAAGTCCTAATTAATTTTAAGCTAATTAACATGACTCCTAATTGGATTAGGATTGAAGAGTTCAATTGAGTCATGATTCACTTAAATCCTAATTAGATTGGGATTTTGAATAGATTGGGTTCACCTAATCCTCTTTATAAAAGAATTGGGTTCCCATCCATGTGGCTACATCAACCCCACTTAATATGATTAAGTGGGGGCATGAGATAAGAGGGAAAAAGAGGGAGGGGCGTACGCCCCTCCCTTGTTTCTTGGCGTGAGAAAAAGAGGGAGGGGTACGCCCCTCCCTTGTTTCTTGGCGTGAGAAAAAGAGGGAGGGGCGTACACCCCTCCCCTTTCCAAAAAGAACTTCAACACGGCATATTAAAAGGAGGGAAACAAGGGTACGCCCTAGGTGATTTTTTAATCCCCTTCTTCCAGCCGTAAAGAAGATTTAACTCCCTCTCTTGGAAGCTGCAAACAACTCTCTCCCTCTTTGCTTTTCAGCCGCAAGGAAAAAGGAAAATAAGGGAGTGGCGTTGGCTTTTTCAATCAACCTCCTTCCACCAAAACAAGAGGCAGCAAGCGTGCTTCCTTTTGATCCTTCTTTCTCCTATTCTTCCTCTTCTAGAGAGAGCAATCAAGGTGTTGTTTGCTGCAAGGAGAAAGAATTTCATCCATCAAAGTTATCTCTGCAAGGGAGCTAGCACCCCGGGGAGATTCAAAGGCTTTGATCGGTCCTCTGCTTCGTGTGGATACCCATAGAGGCCGGACGCGTGAACGGCTTCAAGCGAACCTTCATCCTAAACCACGAACTCCAGTTTGCGGTGATCATCTACCTGCACAAGGTGAAGATCTGATCTTCCTAAAGTTTTAAAAGTTTTTAATCCTTATCTATCTACGAATGGTTTTTGAAACACGTTCATGCGATGAACGTCGATCGCGCTTATACCGATTCCGCTGTCATCTGAATTTCTGAAAAATATCAGCGGCATGGGCGGGTTCTTACAGGAAATTCACTATAATCATTAGGATTACAGTTGGATTATTTTTCGGGCTCACAATCCAAAACCTTTACAATTGGTTTTACGGGATCACCAATAAACCTAACCGTTGGTTTTACGGGCTCACCAACAAACCTATACCGTTGGTTTTACGGGCTCACCAACAACCTACACCGTTGGTTTTACGGGCTCACTAACAACCTAACAAAGAAAAATAGAAAGAAAGCTTAAAGCTCCTAAATGAGCAAATAGGCAATTATGCACTAAAAGAAGAGATAAGAAAATAATTATCGTTTTGTAGATTCTCTTCTCTTCTTTGCTGAGATTGCTTCACTCTTCAATAAATTGGTTGAGCTCTTGAAGGCACTTGAATTCTGCTCAACACACTTCTTTTGGATTTGGGATGAAGCAAAAAGATGAATCTCTCTAAACTTGGCTTTTCTCTTGAATGCACTCTTTTATTCCACCAAGATTTCTTTCCTTGATGAATGGTGGCTCTTAAATACTTCTCCAACCTCCAAATAGTCCTTCCTAGCCATTGGATTGAAGAAACTAGCCGTTTGTAGCCGTTGGAAGTTCAAAAAGTACTTCTGTACAACTAGCCGTTATGCTGTCAATCGTGCTCGGGTCGACCCCAATTCTGCTTGGGTCGACCCCACCTTCACTGGGGTCGACCCCTACTCTTCTGGGGTCGGATCAACAGTGCTGGGGTCGACCCCAATACTTCTGGGGTCGGCCCTCACAGAAAATCCAGAGAGTATTTTTTTTTTGCATTCCAGCTACAATGTTCTCGGGTCAACCCCAGCTTTTCTCAGGTCGACCTCGCTACAGTGTTTTCAGGGAATACATTTTCTGCATTGCAAGCTTGGGGTCGGCTCTAACTTTCTAGGGTCGACTCCATTGGGGTCGGCTCCAATATTCTTGGGGTCAACCCAAAACCTATGCCAATGACTCAAAATGTACCATTTGAGTGTCAAGATTCTCTGAATGTTTCGGGGTCAACTCCACTCCTCCTGGGGTCGACTCCAACTCTGTCCCAAGTATTTTTTACTCAAGTTCAAGCTCCGTGCCAAGTGTCCCACTTCGTGCCATTTCGTGCCAAACGTATCAGGTCGTCTCCAAACCTCTTGGGGTCGACTCTAGCTATAATTCTCTGCATCTAAAAGTTAGACATGCATAAGGGATCCATAGAGAAATAATTTCAAGTAAAATAGAATGCATGGCACAATAATGTTTCGT
The DNA here is from genome assembly GCF_051530095.1 of Phoenix dactylifera. NCBI lineage: Eukaryota > Viridiplantae > Streptophyta > Magnoliopsida > Arecales > Arecaceae > Phoenix > Phoenix dactylifera. Next base: position 28,688,965 of record NC_143193.1, on the reverse strand, counting down.
ATTCTTAATAGTAAAAATTACAGAATTACCCTTTTAGGTATTCTTAACTTGAAACTTTGTCAAAATGAATTTCTAAACTTTCTACCATTCTCTATTACAAATTTTATCTCGTTATTAATTCTTGAGAGTTGTTTTGACCATATATTCATAATGTATCATGAATGTATCGAGGGTGTGCCATTTATTAATGATGTATCGAGTTAATTTACATTTCTAATTTGATATGGCCTCAATGGTTATGTTAATCATCAAAATAACATTATCATCCTCAGAAAAGAATTTAGAATACAAATCGGGAGAATTATATGAAAAAGAATTATAATATGAGCAATCTCTACATTAAAGATAATATATAGGGGAAGATTTAAATTATGATGGTAAACAAAACTTAAAAAAAGATGAAGAACAAGAACTCTGCATAATTTAAATGGTTATAACTGTTAGGGGGAGATTTTTTTCTCCTTAATTTGGTGAAATTATGCATATATCTCTGAATGTCATATTTGCTCGGAACTTCATTATAAAATTTTGATAATTACTGTGAAAGTTATTGCAAAAATTTTTTTAACTCAATGATTTTGTCATCATTAGAAAGGGAGAGATTGTCAACCTTAAAGGATGAATTTTGATGATTACAAAATACTTGAAATCATGTTGTGTACTAATGACATTGGCTTAATTGTGAAGTTTTATAAGTCAAGAAAAATCAGAAGAATTGAAGCACTGCAAAATCTTAAGTTCTTCGCAAATATCTCATTGGACATGTTCTAAAAGGAATTGATCTTAATCTAGTCCATGGAGATCAGAGAAGAAGTCTAAAGTTTTCTGTTTGAAAGACTTGAGTCAACTTCTAAGCAAAAAGGGCAAGTTTAAGTTGATTCTGATAAGTTTTATTCAAGGAACACAGTCAAAGAGTCGACCTCCATAAAATATGAGTCGACCCTTGTGTAGTAAACAGAAAGTTTTTTATCGCCTGAGAAAAGCTTGAAGAGTCGACCCCTGCTCAGTCTCAGTGCCGGCCGAAAAACTAAAGCGTGAGCCGACCCTTGTGTTTAAAGAGGCGACTCCTGATGAAGATGAGCCGACCCTTAAGAATTAAGAGTCGACCCTTTGAAGTTGACACAGCAAAAGCTCTCTCCACGATTTGAAGTGCCGATCCAGAAAGATCATGAGTTGACCCTTGAGATACATGAGTCGACCCTTGTACTGCTGGGACCACAACGGAAAGCTGTGAACGATTTTTATCTTCTTTTGTAACAGAAAAAGATTCTCATCAGAACGGAAAGAAAGAAATTCAAATCCCGCCGAAGAATTTGTCTATAAATACGGAGGAACCTCGGAATGGAAACAACAAGGAAAGAAAAAAGATTCCATTGAAAACAAAAAGTTTCCACTGAGAAAAAGAGAAGAAAAGCTTAACAGTTCATCTTCCTCACCAACACTGTAATTAGAAACTTTCTCTTGTGAGGAGATCAGTCGAAGTTTTTCACTGCATCGTGAAGAGCTACTGTTCAGACATTGGAACATCCTTCCACAGCAAACTACTTCATCGGTTTCAGCTTTTTACTTTCATTGATTTATTTTTTATATGCTCTGAAGCTTTAAGTTTTCAAGTTACAGTATTCTTTTAGTTGGATTAATTGCTGCTGTAACAGTTTCATTGATTTGAAACTTGTAAAGGCTCTTCCAAGCCTTTCATTGATTTGAAACTTGTAAAGGCTCTTCCAAGCCTTAATTGGAAGTTGCTGAATTAGGTGTATTCAGCAAGGGTGATAGTTTTGGTTGGTTCATCTGAAAACCAACTGGGTTGCTTGTGAGCCTGAAAGAACAAACAGTGTAAAATTTTTGGTTGGTTTGTTTGAAAACCAGCTGGATTGTTTGTGATCCTGGAAAACAAAAAGTTTTCGATTGGTTGCCTAGAAAAACCAACTGGGTTTTTTATTGTGAGCTCGAAAAACAATTAGGCTGTAATCTGCTGGGTTATAGTGAAAATCTCAAGCTAGGCTTGAGGAGTGGACGTAGGTGCTGGGAGTGCACCGAACCACTATAAATCTTGGTGTTTGTGATTGCGGTTCTTCTCTTTCGTTCCTCTGCATATTCCTTACTGCATTCCTAACTTTTATTTATCTCATTTTCGTTGCTGAATCTATAAGATATTAGTAACTCATACTTTCCATACGTTTTAACGTTAATAATTTTTTTTAAGAGACCCAATTCACATCTCCTCTTGGGCTGCACCTCTAGGCAACAAGTGGTATCAGAGCCTGGTACTCCAAAAACTTTTTGATCTAACAATCAAGAGTTAAAGATCATGGTAGCCACTATGGGATCCTCTGTTGCCGAAGGGCAATCTATCAATAGACCACCTCTTTTCAATGGCACAAATTTTACTTATTAGAAAGCTCATATGATAATTTTTATTCAAGCACTTGATTATGACTTATGGACTGTTATTATTAATGGACCTCACAGACCAACTAAAATTGTTGATGGAATCATCTTATTCAAACCTGAGATTGAATGGGATGACCATGATAAAAGAATGGCTCAGCTGAATGCAAAAGTCATGAATGTTCTTTATTGTTCTTTAGATGCAAATGAGTTTAATCATATATCTATTTGCATGACTGCTAAAGAAATCTGTGATAGACCGAAAGTTACACATGAAGGCACTAACCAGGTCAAAGAATCTAAAATCAGTATGCTAGTGCATAAGTATGAACTATTTAGAATGGAAAACAGTGAATCTATAACTGAAATGTTTACTAGATTCACTGATATTATAAACGGCCTGAAAAGCCTTGGTAAATCTTACTCTAACAGTGATCTTGTTTAGAAAATTCTTAGGTCTCTTTCTAGAGCATGGGAAGTAAAGGTCACTGCTATTCAAGAAGCCAAAGATCTCAATTCTCTCCCACTGGAAGAACTGTTGGGTTCCTTAATGACTCATGAGCTCTCAATGAAACATAATCTTGAGGAGGATGAACCTAAGAAGTGCAGAACCATCGCTCTTAAATCTACTCTGCATGAGGATGAAAGTGATGATTCTAAACCTGATGACAGTGAGGAAATGGCCCTGATTACAACAAAGTTCAGAAAATTCTTTAGAAGAAATAGAGAAAACTTTAAGAAAAGGCCTGTGATCAAGCGGAAGCAAAGCAAAGAAAATAAGGAGCAATATGTTTGTTATGAATGAAAAAAGCCTAGACACTTCCGAACAGAATGTCCTCTATTAAAGAAGGCTCCGAAGAGGTTAAAGAAGAAGCTATGATGGCTACTTGGAGTGATAGTGATGAATCTAACTCTGGAGAAGAAGAACAGCAACAGGAAGCTGCAAACCTGTGTCTAATGGGACACGAAAATGAGGTATATCTGAATACTGATTACGATTTCACTTTCAATGAGCTTCAAGATGCTTTTTCTGAGCTTATGATTGAATATAAAAAGCTTAGCTTAAAGAACAAGGAACTGAAGATTAAGAACCAATCTTTAGAAAAAGAAAATACACTGCTTCTGGATAACAAGAAGAAGCTATATGAAGAAAATCAGAAGTTAGCTAATGAAGTTGAAAAACTGAAACCTTTAGTTGATAAATTCACCCTAAGCTCTGAGAAATTGAATTTAATTCTAGAAAGTCAGAAAGCTGTTTATGATAAAGCTGGTTTACGATATAATCCTTGAAAGAAACAGAAATCATTGAAAAATATTTTTGTGAAACCCGCTTATGTTAAACCGAAATCTGTACCATTCAAATTGGACAAACTGAAACAGATATATGCCACTTACAATCGTATGAGTTAGAATCATATGGACAATGTTTCAATTAAAAAGATATATGTTCGAAAGGGAACCATCATTGCTAACATTCAGGAACCCAAGAAAGCTTGGGTACTAAAGATAAAGAATTGAATTTCTGTTTTGCAGGTGTGTCTAGCATCCCAAGCATCAAACAGAAAATGGTACTTGGATAGTGGGTGCTCTAGACACATGACAGGGGATGAATCCCAATTCAAGTTCCTCAAAAAGAAAAATAGAGGAATGGTTACCTTTGGTGATAATGGAAAAGGCAAAATCATTGGTATTGGTAACATTCGAATTTCACCAACTATTTTTATTGAAAATATTTTATTGGTAGATGGATTGAAACATAATTTGCTAAGCATTAGTCAATTCTGTGATAAAAGATATGTTGTGACTTTTTGAATCATCATTATGCTTAGTTTCTAATAGTAATGATAGTGGTATAATATTTACTAGACATAAACATGAAAATATATATTTAGTTGACTTAGATCAAATACTCATGAAAAACATGGACTGTCTAGTAGCAATGAAGACCAAAAATAGTGAAGCCAGCTGGTTATGGCATCGAAAATTAGCTCATGCAAGCATAAACTTAATTTCAAAACTTATCCGAAAAGAACTTGTTTTCGGCTTGCCTAAATTGTCATTTGAAAAAGATAAAATCTACTCTGCATGCCAACTAGGAAAACAGACCAGAACCTCTTTCAAGTCTAAAAATGTTGTTTCTACTAATAGGCCTTTAGAGCTTCTGCATATGGACTTATTTGGACCAACTAGAACTGCAAGCCTAGGAGGAAAACTTTGTGGCTTTGTTATTGCGGATGATTTTTCTAGGTATACATGGTTTTTATTCTTGGCACACAAAAGTGAAGCATTTTCAGCTTTCACTAAACTGTATAAAAAGATTTCAAATGAATATGGACTGAAAACTATTAAGATTAGAAGTGATCATGGAACTGAATTTGAAAATCATGATTTTGAAAATTTCTGCACTGAAAATGGTATTGATCATAATTTTTCTGCACCAAGAACACCGTAACAAAATGGTATTGTAGAGAGAAAGAATAGAACACTTACTGAAATGGCTAGGACAATGTTATGTGAGAGTGACTTACCTAAGTATTTTTGGACTGAAGCCATAAATACAGCTTGTCATGTTCTTAATAGGGTTACTATTAGGTCAATTTTAAAGAAAACTCCTTATGGACTTTTGAAAAATAAGAAACCAAATCTTTTATACTTTCATATTTTTGGTTGCATCTATTTTGTTCTAAATAATGGTAAGGACAACTTGAAAAAATTTGATTCGAAATCAGATGAAGCTATTTTTCTTGGATATTCTTCATCAAGCAAAGCATATAGAATATTTAACAAGAGAACTCTAGTTGTAGAAGAGTCAATACATGTTATCTTTGATGAATCTAATGACCCTTCATCAAGGAAGAATTTAGATCTCGATGATGATGCAGAAGAACTCAATAAGCAAGCCAAAGAATTGACCCTAAAGGATGTGTCTGAATCTGAAAATTCAGAAATATTCTATATGATAAAAATCAGAAAGAAGAAGATCAAATACTTAATGATAAAACTAGTCTATCAAAAGAATGGAGGTATGCACATAGTCATCCTAGAGAACTAATATAGGTGATCCTTCGCAAGGAATTAGGACTAGATCCTCCATTAGAGATGTTTGTAATCATCTTGTATTTATTTCTCAAATAGAACCAAAATCTTTTGAAGAAGCTGAAAAAGATAGCAATTGGTTAATAGCAATGCAAGAAGAACTGAATCAATTTGAAAGAAACAATGTTTGGAATCTAGTTAGAAGACCTGAAAATACTTCTGTAATTAGAACAAAATGGATCTTCAGAAATAAATTAAATGAGGATAGAATTGTAATTATAAATAAGGCTAGATTAGTTGCTAAAAGATATAATCAAAAAGAAGGAATTGATTTTGATGAAACTTTTGCACCTGTAGCTAGACTTGAAGCTATCAGATTATTACTTGCATTTTCTTGCTTCATGGATTTTAAATTATTTCAAATGGATGTCAAAAGTGCATTTCTAAATGGTTTCATAACTAAAGAAGTTTATGTAGAACAGCCACCTGGATTTGAAAATCATAAACTTCCAGATCATGTTTTTAAATTGAACAAAGTACTTTATGGCTTGAAGCAAGCTCCTAGAGCTTAGTATGATAGACTAAGTAACTTTTTAATAAAGAAAAATTTTTCAAGAGGAAATGTTGATAAAACTCTTTTTATTAAAAAGAAAAATTCTGATATACTGATTGTTCAAATATATGTTGATGATATTATATTTGGAGCTACTAATGAAAGTTTATGTGAAGAATTTGCTAAGCTCATGCAAGGTGAGTTCGAGATGAGTTTGATGGGCGAACTCAACTTCTTTCTTGGACTCCAAATCAAGCAAACAAGAGATGGAATCTTCATCTGCCAAAGCAAATACACAAAGAAAATCTTGAAGAAGTTTGGTATGGAAGATTCAAAATCAATAGGTACTCCTATGAGCTTCTCTTGAAAATTAGAAAAAGATGAGCATGGTAAATCCTTTGATTGAAAGCTGTATAGAGGAATGATTGGATCTTTACTTTATCTTACAACAAGTGGACCTGATATAATGCATAGTGTTTGTATGTGTTCAAGATATCAAGTAAATCCTAAAGAATCACACTTAATTGCTGTTAAAAGGATATTAAGATACTTAAAAGGAACACAACACCTAGGTTTATGGTATTCTAAGGCATCTACAATTGACTTGATAGGATATTCAGATGCTGATTTTGCTTATTGTAGATTAGACAGAAAAAGTACAAGTGAAACTTGTCAATTCCTTGAAACAAACTTAATTTCTTGGTTTAGCAAAAAACAAAACTCCGTAGCACTATCTACAGCTGAGGCTGAATATATTGCTACAGAAAGTTGCTGTGCACAAATCCTATGGATCAAGCAACAGCTTAAGGATTATGGCATAAAACAAAATAAAATTCTTATAAGGTGTGACAACACTAGTGCCATAAATTTGACTAAAAATTCCATAAAACACTCAAGATCTAAACATATAGAAATCAGACATCATTTCATAAGAGATCATGCTCAAAATGGATATATAAAAATAGAATTTATAAATACTGATAAACAAATTGCAGACATTTTTCACTAAACCTCTTAATGAAGAAATATTTTGTAAATTTAGAGGTGAATTATGCATTTATGATCCATTTTGATGACTGGTTATGACTGATAAATTGTGTATTTTGATTGACTATCATTGGTTGAATTTTAGTTGATTTGATTCGTGGTTTGCAATTAAGTTTTAAATATTATTCAAAAAGATTTTGTTTCTTGAAGACTCTTAAGTTAAAAGAGTCGACTCTTAGTTCATCGGAGATGACTCATGAGTTAGATGAGTCGACTAAAGAGGAAACTATTTGAAACGGATTCTAAAGGGCTTTCTCTCTCTCTCTGAAACGTTGACCTGAAACGTTTTCATAACCCTTAGAGCGCCTTTTTTGTCTTCAAACTCTTCTTCGAACCAGAAACTTCCAAAAATCCTAGAAAATCCTTCCGAGGTTCTGATTGATCTTCCAATGGTGAGAATCAAGCAAGTAACATCTGGACCAAAGAGGAAGAATATCACTCCACACACAGAGAGGAGAACGAAGGCTAGGGCAGAGAATCCACAGAAGGAAGTAACACCACCGCCTCAACCCGTTACGACTCCTCTGTCACCTCCGTCCTCAGTATCCAGACAAGGACCTCTCTCCATAAGAAATGTATCGACAGGAAGGAGAGTGGATTTTGAATTTTTGGAGAAAATTTTTTTTTCCTTAGGGCAGAATCTTAAGGATATGGGTTAGGAATACCTATGCTCTCTGAATGTGCCAACCTACCCAGACCTGGTACGAGAATTCTACAACAATGCCAGATATGGAGAAGGACAGATCTCGTCCAAGATAAAAGATGTACCTATTTTAATTACTGAAGAGATTCTTAGAGATACCCTTCGAAATCTAAATGATGGAGAAAATAGAGATCATCTAGAAAATAGGAATGAAGGGATTAGTACCATTTTGAATAGAAAAGTCACAGGAGATTGGACTGAGATCAGTGCCAATCAACTGAATGTAGAGATGCGTCTGCTGCATCACATGATCAACAAAATGTTCTTCCCGAAGACAAGAATATTTGATCATGTTTCAGAAAGGGATATACTAGTAATGCTCCATATCATCCAAGGACTCCCACTGAACCTACCCTGCCTAATGCTTAGATACATGGAAGCTCAAGGTCAAAGAATAGGAGCTTCACTTCCTTATGGTATGGTCTTAACTCAAGTCCTCTATAACTTCAATGTAAATCTAGAAGGAGAAACCAAGAAAGAATTATCATCTTCTAATGTTTACAATGACAAATCACTGAAGATGATGGGATTTGTCAAATTTGAGGAAAAATGGACTTATAAAGGGAAAGGATCTCAAGATGAAAGTGGTCAAGATACTATTACACCACTAAAAGGCAAAAGAATTCCTACACAAGCACCTCCAACAGAACCACCAGTCAGTCAGCCTCCTTTAATACAAAGGCCATCAAATCCTCCACTCAGACTTGAGAAATGGCAGTTAAAAGCTATTGGGGATGACATTATTAAAGCACTGCTTAATTCTGGAGTTAGTTTTAGCAAAGTCCATCATCTCACTAACATGACCCAAGAAGTGAAAGCAGAACTGCAAGGTTTAAGGCAACTTGCAACTAATCAATAAAGAAGAATGGCTGTAATTGAAGAGCAACTTAAGATTCAAAGAAATTCCGTACAAGGCACTGTACAAGCACTGAAAGAAGAACATAGTCAGCTCACTAGCTCCATCACTGCACTAAACAGTAAAATTGACAAGCTGATAGAAGAGCCAAAGGAAGATCAGTCTAGATCTTCATCTTTAAAACCTTGAACCTAGACTGACCCTAGACTGAAACTATCCTTAGCTTAGACTGAACCCATATTTTCAAAAAATAACCTTGTACTAAGCTGAGTTTCATGATTTTTTTTTTGGCACACTTGTATGCTGTCTGATACAAATTGATCTCAATTGTAATCTTTTTGATGAAAATGCAAAATGTCATATTTTTCTTTCTTAATGTTTAGTCTTGTATACTTATTTTGTGCCTAAATGTACTCATTATTCTTATATTTTGATTTAGGATGCAAATGGAAGCGTTAAGTACAAAACGAAGCTAATTGGGTGATTTTGGACAGTTTCGATATTGCTTCATAATCTGAGCATAACTTTCTCATCCGAGCTCTGATTAAGATGATTCAAGATGCTGTGGAATGCCAAGAAAATGCTCTACAACTTTTATGTTTTGAGTTTTGATAGATACCAACTTTTTTAAAATTGGTCTCAAAGTTGCTGCACGTCCTTAGCCTGCAATACGTGGATTTGACTCGGTCAATTTTCAGAAGTTTCCAGATTTGATGCACGAAAATCCCAGCTGGAAACACCACTTTCCCAGTTATATTAGGACTTTATTTTATTTTTCGTAATTAGTCAGATTTGAATATTTGTTAGGAGATTTTTTTGGAAGGGATAAAGGTGAAAGAAAGGGGGCTCTTTCTCTTTTCTCTTGGAGGACTCCTCTTTCTCTTTTCTCCTTGGAAGTTTGCATCCATGGCTCTGCATGGCTAAAGCTTTTATTAGTCTAAGGAAACTGAAGCCTCGGAATCAATAAAACTGTGAGATCTGAATATGTTTTCATAGTTCAATTCATGCTTTGATGTCGAATGTCCTTCTGTGCATATTTTCATGATTGTTTTCGTTTAATTACTAGGAGGCCTACTAGTTTATTATTCGTTGCAATCTACTGCTAGGTTAGATATCAAATCCGTAATTGTTTGATCCCTCTAATCTGTGAAGCAACTAAGATCTAATAATTTGCTGCGTCAGAAATTTTTAGATCTTAGGAAGAATACTTGGCTAAATCAAATGCAACCGCTTGTGTTTGTATTGTTTAGCTTCATCGATCTCTCTAATTCTTAAGGCTGCTACTAGATTAAACCTTTAGCGCTTGTCTTGGCTTGTTTAGTAGTTAGGGTTAATTAGATTGTTTGTTTTTAATTAACTATGACTAAGAAGAGAATAGAAAAATATTTCTAATGGTGGACATTCAAAGTGCAAATTGATATATCCTTGCATCAATGATCAGTTGTAAAATTCCGATGGTGGATGTTGACTTAGACCAAGATTTGTTCTTTTGATTGATTTCAATACTTTAATCTGAATTCTTCTTTAGTTGTTTTATTTTTTTCGTTATACTCGAACCCCCCCCATCCTTGTTCAAGTAGCATAAAATTAGGCTAGATACTCTCCGTGGGAACGATCCTTACTCGCACTACTACATATATATTTTTAGAGGTATATATTTTATTTTTGGTTGCTTGCGACATCACACCAAATTTTGGCGCCGTTGCCGGGGAGTGATTCTAGTTGATTTTTGTGCTTCTTGTGATCTTTATTTCGTGCTTGAAATTTTTGAAAAAAAAAATCGTTAGTTTTCGATAGTTATAGTTTCAGCAGAATTCTGAGTTTCGGTGGAACTAGGCCTTGTTACTATAGTTTTCTGAAGGTAAACGACGTTCTGAGTAAGACTAGTTAATCCTTTGGATTACTAGCCCCACCCTTTCGAGGCCAAATTCCACTGTTTTCTAGGTTTTTTAGGCATTTTTGTGTTTTAGCGTAGAATTTTTATTTATTTTCATTACTCTAATTTTTTTTTTCTGATTTGTTTTTCATGGTTTATTAGAGTTTCCTTGATTGTTTATGACTGTAACTCGCTCTTATAATCAAGGTGATTTGCAGTGTGATCCAGAAATAGAGAGAACTTTGTGCAGGTTGAGGAGGGAAGCTCGGAGAAATTCTGAAGTGAACGATCTAGCTCTTGATTCCCTATTTGCTAACAATTCTGATTTAGAAGAAGAGAAAGTCATGGCTGAAAATCGAACTTTGAAAGAGCTTGCTGCCCCTGATTTGAATCAACAACCCTTATGCATAACATTCCCTACTCTAGATGCTACTACTTTTGAATTAAAATCTGGATTAATACATGTCTTACCCACTTTTCATGGCGTTGCAGGTGAAGATCCTCACAAGCATGTAAAGGAGTTTCATGTGGTATGCACGAGTATGAAACCCACGGGGGTGACCGAAGAGCAAATTAAATTAAGAGCCTTTCCATTTTCTTTGAAGGATTCGGCTAAGGATTGGCTCTATTATCTGCCATCTGGAAGTATTACCATATGGAACAAGATGAAGAGATTGTTTTTAGAGAAATATTTTCCAGCTTCAAGGGCGGCCAATATTCGAAAAGAAATTTGTGGTGTAAGGCAGCAAAATGGAGAGTCCCTACACGAATACTGGGAACGTTTCAAGAAATTATGTGCAAGCTGCCCCCATCATCAAATTAGTGAGCAGCTACTTATCTAGTATTTTTATGAGGGCCTTCTACCCACTGAAAGGAGCGTGATTGATGCTTGGAGGAGCTTTGGTGGATAAAACTCCGGAAACCGCGAGAAACTTGATTCAAATATGGCAACCAATTCTCAACAATTTGGCACTAGGCTTGACCCTCCATCTAAGCATGTTAATGAGGTAAATATTTCTTCCCTTGAACAGCAAATTGCGAGTCTAACTTTTCTTGTTCGTCAAATGGCTGTAGGTAATATGCAAACAGAAAAGGCTTGTGGGATTTGTTCGGTAATAGGACATCCAACTAATATGTGCCCAACTCTTCAAGAGGAGCCCACTGAGCAAGTGAATGCGGCGGGTGGTTTTTCTAGACAACCTTAAAGGAAGTATAATCCCTATTCGAGCACATATAATCCGGGATGGAGGGATCACCCCAATCTTAGTTATAGGAATCCACAAGTAAATCAGCCTGCGACTCAAAACCGTCCAAATTTTCAGCAATATCAGCAGCCATATCCTCCGAGACAACAACCAGGCCAAACTTCTAATTCTGGTATGTCTTTAGAAGATATTGTTAAGACTCTTGCCACTAATACTTTGCAATTTCAACAGGAGACAAAACAATTTCAGCATGAGGCGAGGGCCAGTATTCAAAGTTTGGACAATCAAATAGGCTAGATGGCAATCGCAATTAGTCGGCTAGAAGCACAAAGTTCGGGGAAATTACCCTCTCAAACAGTAGTAAATCCAAGAGAAAATGCAAGTGCAATCGTTCTAAGAAGTGGTAAAGAGGTTGAGATTCCAACAAAGGCAACCCCTACATCGTCGAACCAAGAAAAGAAGAAAAACATCGTTGCAGACAGGAACGTTTCCAATGACGATGATGTACCTAAGCATAAGTTTCCGCCTCTTTCGGCTTATAAACCAGTTGTTAGAAGTATGCCCTAGAAGCCAACGTGGCTGACGCATATTTGTAATCTGGAGCATAAATTTGTAATTTGACACTTATTAATAAATAAGATTGGGCAATTTATTTTTCATTCATGTTTGTATGTGTCCATGAATCGTCCAAGAAATTAATAGATGATGACACATAATTTCAAGGAGTTGAGAATTTGAGGCATGTGTCATTAGAGATTAATTTCTAAATGCTCCTGATCGATGGATCCATCACGAGGGATGGTGATCGATCCACCGAGATTAGTGCACAGATCAATTAGTTAGATGGACGAGTCTCGAGTCCACGGTGTAGAGACACTGGAGTGATTATGCAAGTACTTGTTAGAGAACAAGGTACTGAGCGTGACCAAAGATAGTAGTCATATGGATGTCTATCCACTCGTCAGTGACTACTTATGCTGCAGTTGTATGACTGGTCCTTTGACCTGCGATGCCTCAACTATTCACTGTGAGGTTGCTGTAGTTTGACGAGCATGTGAACTTGGGCCCTAGTCATTTGGGTCCTTGCAGTGCGAATTGGTTGCAATATGATCATTTTGGAATAGGGTTGCATCTAGATGGGATCTATCGATCTTGATAGATTAGGAGTGATCCTATGAGATTTATGAGACTAAGTTCGATAAATTTCTGGCCAGGTATTTTGGAAAAAGAGTTTTCCATCTCTCAAACTGGAAGTTGAATAAATTTGACATATGACAGACGATAGGGTTTGACGAGATATCCATAACCTCCGTCACGTCGGAATCCATGATAGAGGGACTGTATCATACGCTAACTGTACCAAGAGGTTCAGATATTTCATTCTGCTGGGTTGCCACCACATACTGCTAGGTGTCACTAGTGGATTGTGAGACTCGAAGGTATTCACTTGGTGATCAGTGAACCCTAAGAGTAGAACTAAAATCGTTTCAGTCCACTGAAAGGAGTTTCAGTGATATTGAGATGGAGATCTCAATATTTCTCACTACCAGTCAGAATAGAACCTACGGGGTCACACACATAGAGGATTTAATTAGTCAGACTATCATAATTGTGATTTGGAATCATAATAGAAATCAATCATCAATATGATTGGTGATTGAATTAACCCACTAAGTGTTAGTGAGTTAATGGAAGAAGAATTAAGTGGAATTGATTGCAATTGGATTGTAATTGGGTTGATTTAATGAGCCAAATCAAATTGGGTTCGACCCAAATTGATTTGCATTCATGATTGGGTCAATTTGATTAAACCAAGGTTTGTGCGGATTTTAAAGACCACATGTCGTCGTAGGATGAATATGACTTAATTCATGTTCACACTATGCGGACTTTAAAGTCCACATGGTATCGTAGGATGCATGCTCCCAAATCAATTAATTCTCCTAATGAGATTAGAAATCCTAATATGATTAGAAAATTAATTAATTGATTAAATAGACACATGTCATGCATCTATGAGAACAAGGATTGGACACTTGGCATTAATCCATGGGTGGGTTATAGTCCCATACTCCTAATAAGTTTAGGAGGAGCCCTAAACCCAATCTATAAAAGGGTAGCAAGGAAGAAGTTATGAATTAATTCTCTCCTCTTCCTCTCCACGCCTCCTCTTCTTTCTTCCTCCTTCTCTACAGCAGCAAGGGGTCTTCATCCTCCTCTTCTTCCACGGTAGCAAGGCAAGAAAGATCCACGTGCAAGGTTCCTCCTTCCTCTTCCTCCATCGCGAGCAAGGTTGAAGAAGAAAGGGTTCTTCTTTAAGGAGGTATGTTGCATATTTTTATCTTCTAATCTATATGATAGTCATGAGAGATCTTTACAAGGAGCTAGCACTCCGGTAAGACCCTATCTCAGATGATTAGATCCTCGTGTGGATACCTGTAGAGGCCGGACAATTGTGTGGCTCAAACAGGAACCTAGATAGATCATCAGGCTGCGGTGTTCTTCACCTGTAGAATTTTTAAAGATGAGATCTTCAAATTAATTTCTTCTGATTTTAGTTTCAGTTTTATGAATCTTAATCAACCTTCCTCAGATCCTAATTTTCCCTCCCTAAGGAATTCAAAGATCTTCTGGATTTGGATCCAGAAAATTTTTTGAATTCTACGATCCGAGGCGCGTTCATGCGATGAACGACATCCCGTTCGAATTTCGCTGCGAACGTCGCATCGAACGGGGCATAACTCAGCAGTGGTATCAGAGCCATGGTTCTAGGGAGCATGATTAGGACCTAAGGATTGATTACCATATTTTTAATCTGATTTTTAAAGAATTATACTTGCTGAATTTTCTGCGTGCTGAAATTTCAGGTCGCTGAAATTTTCAGCATGCAGATTTTTATTTGCTATGATCTTGCAAATTATTTTAGAATTGCAATTAGATTACAATGTTTTAAATCAAGTAATGCATGATCTGAAATTCAGAGAATAGCATAATAGGTATAAAATTTCAGATCTGAAAATATACATGAGATGCATATGGTAATCATAATGTTCATACTTGTTTAAGGTTATGTTTAAAATAATGTATGCATGAAATGTATGTATTAGTTAAACAAAAATTTATTTGCATGAGCTGTAAATACAATTCTTAAACAATAGGACATTTATGTAAGATGTAAACTGAAACAATTATGTTATTTACATAAGATGTAATCACATAATATATGAAAGGGTTTCATAATTACATAGGATATAAATCTGAACCACTGTGATATTTACATAAGATGTAAATCGAATGACATATGGTATATGGTAGATGGTTACATTAGATGTAAATCCCAAGAGACCTAAAACCTTCCTAAATCAATCGAGAGTGAACGATACATTGAGCTAGCCATATTTGATTAATTGATCTAATTGGTGTCTAGGCAAGCTCAAAGGTGGTTACTTAATTATGACCTTACTCTCTGAGTAAGGGAAGCCTCCCACCTGCTTACCTGGCCAATTGATCGATTACCTCCTATGGAAAGCTCAAAATTGGAAGCACTAAGATCTGATTACCCAATATTAAGTCGATTGGTCTTCCACCATAGTAGAGTTGCTAAGATCTTTCCGGCGTTGATTAGTCTCGGCTGGATACAGTGGGCTAGTTGCATCGGGAGATTGGACCTCTCTATTAATATGAGATGTTGTGGGATAAAGGTGGGGTTGGGATCCAATAACTGTTAGGTAAGGACCCAATCACAGCTTTATTTTTGTGGGATATACGGTGGGTCTGACTTAACCAAGGAACGGGACCAATAACTGTTAGGTGAGGTTCTTATGACTTGGAGACCAGGTTAGCTCAATATGCTTACGAAGCATTGTACAAGAGTTGTACACTCATCGTCTATGTGTCTCCAATAACTATTATGTAGAGTGATTGATTATAACCCTATTTGATTTTGATGAGCTCAAAGCATTTGAGTATATCTTATGTTATACTAATGAATTCAATCTAGTATTTCAGGCAAATATTTGTGAATTTATATTTAAGTATCTCTAGCCTTAGTTCAATATATTTTGGCTAAGTATGGAACTCAGTTTGAACCAAAGTCTGAAGCTCGAGTCGACTCCGGAAGATTACGAGTCGACTCCAAGTGTTTCAGAAGTTCTGGCACATGCTCGAGTCGACTTCGGTACATTACGAGTCGACTCCAACTGAGAACTGACAGAAGGACAGAAAGTTGATTTTCAGACCCTGTCAGCGAGTCGACTCCAAAAGGGTTCGAGTCGCCTCCGATGGTTGCCGAGTCGCCTCCCGACGTTTCCGAGTCGACTCCTAAGGGTAACAGAAGAAAGACAGAACGATGTATTTCAGACCCTGCAACCGAGTCGACTCCAGAAGGTTACGAGTCGACTCCGAAGTTTGGTGAGTCGACTCCTAGTTACGTCCGAGTCGACTCTCAGAGGAAAGCAAGACTAAAAGGCAGAGAACCAACTTCAGGGACTCTGAGAGCCGAGTCGACTCCAAGCGCTCCAGAGTCGACTCCCAAGTCAGCCGAGTCGACTCCAAGACGATCCGAGTCGACTCCGAGGCAGTTCAACTCCAAAGACAGAGGATCAGTTTTCGGGCTCTGAGAGCCGAGTCGACTCCAAGATAATCCAAGTCGACTCCAAAGGCAGTTCAACTCCAAAGACAGAGGATCGGTTTTTCGGGCTCTGAGAGCCGAGTCGACTCCAAGATGATCCGAGTCGACTCGAGAAAGAAATATAGAAATATAGATCTCTGGAACCCTGAGAACGAGCCGTCTCCAAAAGTGCCGAGTCATCTCCGGATATTGGCGAGTCGACTCCAGGTTTGGCCGAGTCGACTCCAGACGGGACAGCACTTTAATTCAAATCCTGAACAGTGGGCGAGTCGTCTCCAGTAAAGCATGAGTCGACTCCAACAATAGCCGAGTCGACTCCAAATCGAGCGAGTCGACTCCGACCCCAATGGATACATTGTCAGGAGTTGCAGATTGTGCAGAACGGCCACAAATTAGTGTCTAACAGCTAGTTTTCAATGGAGACTGCTTAAATAGTCAGAGTGAACAGTAGTAGACACTAAGAGTGCTATTCCATTCAAACGAAAAGGGATTTCCACCTACCAAAGGCTCTCAAGAGTAAATACAAGAGAAAGAAGGAAGAAGCGCATTGAACTCCATCCAACAAACTCTTTCCTTCGCATTCAAGGCTCTCCTTCTGACATGAAATCTTTAGCACATTCAAAGAGGAGACTCAGAGTTCGAGAAGCCCCTTCTTCCTCTTCCAAAATCTGTTTGAGGGCTTCTAACTCTTCTCTTTTTATATTGTTTAATATTTGCTTATTAAGAAGCTTTCCTTGTAACTTTTTCCAAACTATTTTTTTACTTGATTCAATCAGGGAATTGAATCAAGGGTTGTAAGGTTTGTTGGTGAGCCGAAGTTAAAACCAATGGTGTAAGGGTTTGATTGTGATCCTGGAAAAACAATCGGGTTGTTCTAGTCGGTGAACCTGTGAAAACCGACCGAGTTCGTTGTGATCTCGTGAAAACAACAAGTTGGGTTGTGAACTTGTAAAACAACCGGCTGTAATCCTAGGAATTATAGTGAACTCCCAAGTGAAGCTTGGGGAGTGGACGTAGGAGCAAGGGTTAGCTCCGAACCACTATAAAACCTCTTGTGTTTGTAATTGGTTCATTGTCTCTTCCATCCTCTCCACTCACTACAACTAGTAATCAAATTAATCTGCCTGCAATAATCTTAATTAGTTACTCATTAAGTTTTAATTTGCAATTATTACTTAAAATCCAATTCACCCCCCCCCCCCCCCTCTTGGGTTGTCTTCTTGGGGAACATGTTAGGTGAGGTGACATATAGATTGGTGGGACCGCAGCACCCCACTCGAAATCCTAAGTCGCAGGATTTCGTATCTTTACTAGAGGAGTGTGAGAGATCCAAGAAATAGTGAGAGCATTTGATCCAATTTTGTTTTAAAAGTTCCTAAAAAAAAATAATGTAAAATACAAATTTCTAATTAGAATCTTTACTCTCTGCAGATGTCAATGGCTTCCAACCCGATAGTTCAAATTCTAGATAACAATAGGTTGACCGGACCAAACTATAAAGATTGGCTCCGCAACTTAAAGATTGTCTTGAGTTGTGAAAAGATAGCTTATGTTCTTGACTATGAACTTCCGGTGTTACCAACCCGTTGAACCAATGAGCAGTGTGAGACGCATGCAAAATGGTTGGATGACGACAATAAGGTTAGGTGCTACATTTTGGCATCCATGTCCAATGAATTGCAATGCCAGCATGAGAACATGAAGAGATTGGAAGAGATAAATAGCCAGTGCAAACACAAGAAAATTTTATAGTGGTTCGGAGCCAACCCTTGCTCCTACGTCCACTCCCCAAGCTTCACTTGGGAGTTCACTATAATCCCTTGGATTACAGCTGGTTGTTTTACAAGATCACAACCCAACTAGTTGTTTTCGCGAGATCACAACGAACTCGGTCGGTTTTTACAGGCTCACCGACTAGAACCACCCGATTGTTTTTCCGGGGTTACAATCAAACCCTTACATTGTTGGTTTTTCCTTTAGCTCACCAACAAACCTTACAACCCTTGATTCAATCCTCTGATTTAATCAAGTAAGAAAAACAGTTTGGAAAAAGATACAAGAAAAGCTTCTTAAAAAGCAAATATGAATCAATATGAATAGAGTAAAGTTAGAAGCCCTCAAATAGATTTCGGAAGAGGAAGAAAGGGCTTCTCGAACTCTGAGTCTCCCCTTTGAGTGCACTGAGGATTTGATGTCAGAAGAAGAGCCTTGAATGCGAAGGAAAAACTTATAGGAATGAATTGAATGCGTTTCTTCCTTCTTTTGCTTGTCTTTTTTCTCAATGGACTCTTGGTAGTTGGAAATGCCTTAATGCACAGATGGAGTTACTCTCTTGTTGTCTACTACTATTTACTCTGGCTATTTAAACAGTTCCTTTTGAAAAATAGCCGTTAGACACTGATTTGTAGCCGTTCTGCACAGTCTGCACCTTCTGACAATGTATCCATTGGGGTCGGAGTCGACTCGTTCGATCTGGAGTCGACTCGGCTGTTGCTGGAGTCGACTCATGCTTTACTGGAGACGACTCGCCCACTGTTCAGGATTTGAATTAAAGTGCTGTCCCGACCTGGAGTCGACTCGGTCCAATCCTGGAGTCGACTCGCCAAGATCTGGAGATGACTCCGCATTTTGGAGACGGCTCGTTCTCATAATTTCAGAGATCTATTTTTCTGCATTTCTCTCTCGAGTTGACTCGGATCCTCTTGGAGTCGACTCGGCTCTCAGAGCCCGAAAAATCGATCCTCTGTCTGTTGATCTGAGCTGTCTCGGAGTCGACTCGCACTTTGTTGGGGTCGACTCGGCTGACTTGGGGTTGACGCTGGAATTCTCGGAATCGACTCGTTCACAGGGTCACTGAGTTTGGTTCTCTGCCTTTCAGTCCGCTTTCCTCTGAGAGTCGACTCTGGCATGATTAGGAGTCGACTCGCCAAACATTGGAGTCGACTCGCATCCTTTTGGAGTCGACTCGGTAACAGGGTCTAGAAAACACCTCTCTGTCTTTCTGTCTGTTACTCCTTGGAGTCGACTCGGATCTGTAGAGAGTCGACTCGTCAAGCATCAGAGTCGACTCGAAGCCTTCTGGAGTCGACTCGCTGACAGGGACTGAAAACCATCTTTCTGTATTTCTTTCTGTTCTCAATCGGAGTCGACTCGAGCTGGTGCCAGAAACTCTGAACCATTTGGAGTCGACTCGTAATCTTCCGGAGTCGACTCAAGAATCAGCCCTTGGTTCAAATAGGGTTCAATACTTATCCAACTTATTTTGAACCAAAGCTTGAGGCACTTAATTGAAAATATACAAATATATGCCTGAAATACTAGATTGAATTCATTAGTATAACATAAGATATACTCAAATGCTTTGAGCTCATCAAAATCAAATAGAGGTTGAATCAATCACTCCACAATCTTCTCCTTTTTGATGATGACAAAACATTGAGTATTTGTAAAGTGAATTGCTCAAACATGAATTAACTTGTAGTAAAGTTTCAAAATGAATTCAAATATCTAGTCATTTAGTGTATCCAAAATTGAAAGGTATAAGTCAGTAAACTTTGAAATTAAGGCTTCCCCTTTCATTTGGAATTAAATAAGTCTTCAAAGCATACACTCAATTGTTTGGCTTATATTCTTTCAATTTAAATTGCTTATAATTTTGATTCTCCCCCTCAATATTTGCGTTCTCTTTTGTTCGAACTTTGTTCAGATTTTTTTTATTAAATTTCTTTTGATTAGAGAGGGAAAAATCTGATAATTTGTTCTTTGATATGATTCTCCGAATATCCCTTGAATAGATTCTGGAGATTACTCCTTGAGGAGCCCCAACAGAGAAATAATCAGCCTCGAGGTATTGAATCCACTAAGAACAAATTATTTGTTTATATCCCTTTGCTTAAGAATGTTTCTTTTGTTTATATCCCTTTACATTTTTCTCCCCCTTTTTGTCATCACATCAAAAAGCTCATAAAATCTCCGCGGGACCATACTGACTACTATAGTAGTCAGTATAGTAGTCAACCATACCTCATTTTTTATCATAGTACATTATAGTAAGTACAAAAATGAATACATATCAGTTAAGTCCTCAAGGGACTGTACATCATAAAATCAAAAATACACTAAGGTCGTCTAGTAGTGGGGGATGTGGCTCCCATACTCAGTCTAGTATGTCGCATGACCAAGCTTATCCCCTCAGATACATTCCCTAGTTGTGTGATGATCTCTGAGGTGGCCTTAGATTGTATCTCAGTTAGCTGGGTCACATTCTCCTGAATAGTGTCAAGCTTGAAGATTAAGGCATTTGCAAGCCTTTCCGCACCTTGACTTTGCCTTCCAAGCTCCTCTCTGATGCTGTCTCGTATCTGTCTCATATCTTCCTTAATGGCTTGAAGGCTCAAATACTGACCCTGGACCAAGTTCCTCATGTGAGACATCTCCTCTCTAACCTCTGCGATCATCATAGATACGGCTGCTGTGGAGGGGATGACATCAGTGGAAGGAGCACTAAGTGGACCTCGCAGCTCTCTCACTATCTCATCTCTCAGCTTCCAAAGCTGCTCAGGGCTGATCCTGACCTCTAGGGGCTGCTGAGGTGGTGGAGTTGTAGATGGTCCAGCTAAAGTGGATGGTTCAGTTGGGAATGAGAGACCAGAAGTGGATGGAAAAGTGGGAGGAGCTGTGTAGTGGTCCTGGTCATGGTCAGGGCTTGGTGAATGGTGAGTAGTAGGGTCAGATGGTGTGGATGAAGATGTTCTCCTAACCCAAACTCCCTCTACTTTATGGAAGCCCATTCTGTGAAGAGTCCCCTCACCCATATGATCAGTGTGCCTGAGGGAGCGTGTGGGTTCTCCCTCAAGGATAGGGACCTCTAATTTCCTAAAGATAAGTGTAAACAGCATACCGTAGGGAAGACTTAGCCTAGGCTTATCTAAGGGTTCACAGAGATACCTATAGATTAGCTTTGGAAAGTTTAGGGAAATGTCATGTAGAATGTAGAACATCAATGCTAGGTCCTTTTCTGAGACAAAGTCAAAACGACTAGTCTTAGGAAAAAGGGTCCTAGATATGATGCTCAGGAGGAGTCGTATTTCAGCCGAAAGCTGATTTGCAGACACCTCCTCTATGGGGGATTGGGGTGGTCTCTCTAAAATGGTCGTAAGGGCCTCTGTCCTGTCTGTGGGATGTGTGGGAGCGATCCCATCGCGAGACAAATGGAGGACCCTAGCAATGAGATCTTCTGAAATGAGAATGGGGACATTGGCTACTACCCCTTGGACACCACCGCCACCCCTTGTGACGGTCCCATAAAATTTCCTAACTAACCCTGGGTAGGTAGGGAGGTCAAGAGAACAAAAATATTCTAAGTTTTGGGCTCTAAGGTGATGCCCTAGGTTGAACCCTTCTCGGGAGAGGAAGTCAAAGTTGACTTGTCTCCCAGTAGAGACAACCCTCCCGGTGCACAGTTGTGAGGGAACCGTCCTCGGCGGAGAAGGAACCGGAGGTGGTGGCCTCAAGGGTTCGTTTCTCACCTTGGACCGTCTCTCGGCGCCGCTCGCGGAGAGAGGTCTCTTCCGGCTCGGGACAACTGCTTTCCTAGGCATTTTTGACCTAATACGGAAGGATGGACTCGAAGGATGGAAGAAAACAAGGAAGAAATGACGGGAAAAAGGGTCGGGGACGATGTAGGAGACGACTCTAGGTTTTTGAACAGTGGCGGCCGAGAATAGAAGTGGAGAAAAGGATATTTCACTTAGGATTAAAAGTCAGATTTCCGACCTCGAGTCGACTCCGGTAAGTCGCGAGTCAACTCGACCTCGGGTCGACACTTAAATATGCGCGAGTCGCCTCCTCCACGAGCCGACTCTAGAATCTATTCAAGTCGACTCGAACTCTGGCACACGCTTAGAGTCTTAATCAATTCTGCTCAAAATGTAAGAAATGTAGAAATCCTTAGAATTTATACAATGATTTGATGATTACTGACGTGAAATCCTATATCCAACATAAACTAATCATCAAAATTAATGAATTATAGGAGAGTATCAGTCGAATGGATCAATCACTCCTAATCCTCTTCTAAAAATACAAAAACGATCTTCACTTAAGGGTTTTGTGAAAATGTCAGCAAGTTGATCATCAGTACACACGAATTCAAACACCACATTACCATTTAACACATGATCTCTTATGAAGTGATATCTTATCACAATATGTTTAGTTCTTGAGTGTTGAATTGAATTTTTAGTTAGATTATGGTACTTGTATTATCACAATTTATGGAAATCTTATTTTGTTTAATGCCATAATCTTCAAGTTGTTGCTTGATCCATAAAATTCGAGCACAACAACTTCCGACAGCAACATATTCGGCTTCAGCCGTAGATAGTGCAACCGAGTTTTGTTTCTTGCTAAACCATGAAATTAGGTTTTCTCCTAAAAATTGACAAGACCCGCTGGTGCTTTTTCTATCAAGTTTATAACCAGCGAAGTCTGAATCAGTGTACCCTATTAAGTTTATGCTTGATTCTTTAGAGTACCAAATATCTATGTTTCTTGTTCTTATGAGATATTTAAAAATTCTCTTAACTGCAATTAGGTGTGATTCCTAATTTAACACATGATTTCTTATGAAGTGATGTCTTATTTCAATATGTTTAATTCTTGAGTGTTGAATTGAATTTTTAGTTAGATTTATGGCACTTGTGTTATCACAGTTTATGGGAATCTTATTTTGTTTAATGTCATAATCTTCAAGTTGTTGCTTAATCCCTAAAATTTGATCATAACAACTCCCGGCAGCAACATATTCGGCTTCAGCCGTAGATAGTGCAACCGAGTTTTGTTTCTTGCTAAACTATGAGATCAAGTTTTTTCCTAAGAACTGACACGACCCGCTGGTGCTCTTTCTATCAAGTTTGCAACCAGCAAAATCGGAATCAGTGTATCCTACTAGGTTTATGTTTGATTCTTTAGAGTACCATAATCCTATATCTTTTGTTCCTATTAGATATTTAAAATTTTTTTAATGCAATTAGGTGTAATTCCTTAGGATTAGATTGATACCTAGCACACATGCATACACTAAATATGATATCTTGTCTACTTGCTGTAGGATATAATAGTGATCCAATCATACCTCTATACAGTTTTTGATCTACGGACTTACCTGATTCATCTTTGTCTAACTTGCATGATGAGCTCATGGGAGTGCCAATTGACTTGTTTCCATCCATATCAAACTTTTTTAGTATTTTTTTGATGTATTTAGCTTGATTGATGAAAATCCCTTCCTTGGATTGTTTGATTTGAAGTCCAAGAAAGTAGTTCAATTCTCCCATCATGCTCATCTCAAATTCACTATGCATTAATTTAGCAAATTCTTCGCAAAGACGATTGTTAGTAGCACCAAAAATAATATCATCTACATAAATCTGCACTACTAACATATTTTTTTTTTTTCAAAAATAGGGTTGTATCAACATTTCCTCTAGAAAATTCATGGTCTAATAAAAATTTGCTAAGTCTTTCATACCGTGCTCTAGGGGCTTGTTTTAGACCATAAAGTGCTTTATTTAGTTTATAAACATGATTGGGGTATTGATGATTCTCAAAATCAGAAGGTTGTTCTACATAAACCTCCTCATTAATATATCCATTCAAGAAGGCACTTTTTACATCCATTTGGAATAATTTAAAATCTTTATTACATGCAATTGCTAGTAACAATCTAATTGCTTTAAGTCTAGCTACAGGAGCAAAAGTCTCATCAAAGTCTATACCTTCTTCTTGATTATAGCCCTTTGCTACTAGTCTAGCCTTGTTCCTAACCACAACTCCATTTTCATCAAGTTTATTTTTGTATATCCATTTAGTTCATATTATTGAGTATTCAGTGGGTCTTTCAACTAAGTTCCATACTTTATTTCTTGTAAATTGGTTAAGTTCCTCTTGCATAACATTTATCTAATTTACATCACTTTCAGCTTCTCCAATATTTTTAGGTTCTAAATGTGAAACAAATGCAAGATGTTTATTTAAGTTTCTAAGAGAGGCTCTAGTTCTAACAGGTTGAGATGGATCATCTAAGATTAATTCTTTAGGGTGATTGTGAGCATATCTCCAAGCCTTTGTAAGCCCATGTTCGGCAATTACCTCTTGGCTTGTTGAAGTTTCTTCAACTTGCTTGGGTTCATCCTCTTGTAGAGTCATGTGATCCATCTTTTCTTCAATTATTCCTGCATCATCATCAAATACTATGAATGGATTCTAGCCATTTTCTCTAGGATTCTATTCTTTCTTTCCACAACTCCATTTTGTTGTGGTGTCCTAGGTGCAGAGAAATTATGAGTTATTTCCTTTTTATTACATAATTTATCAAATAGATGATTTTCAAATTCCGTTCCATGATTACTCCTAATTGCTATAACTAAACTATTTTTTGTATTTGTTACCTCCTTGTGGAATTTCTTAAAAACTGAAAATGCTTCATTTTTATGAGCTAAAAATATGACCCATGTGTATCTAGAAAAATCATCAATTATGACAAGTCCATACTTGTTTCCACCAAGGCTTGTGGTCCTAGTTGGTCCAAAAAGGTCCATGTGAAGTAGCTCAAGGGGTCTAGTTGTAGATACACAATTTATGGACTTAAAAGAACTTCTAGATTGTTTGCCAAATTGACATGCTTTACAAATTTTGTTTTTCTCAAATTTCAGCTTTGGCAAACCAATCACGGAATCTCTTTTAACTAATTTAGATAATGTGTCCATGCTTGCATGACCTAATTTACGATGCCATAACCAACTTGCCTCACTAAGCTTAGTATCATTAGCTACTAAGCAGTGGCTATTTTTAGCAAGATCATCAAGATCTACTACATAAATATTGCCACGTCTTATTCCTTTGAA
This sequence comes from Phoenix dactylifera, assembly GCF_051530095.1. Taxonomy (NCBI): domain Eukaryota; kingdom Viridiplantae; phylum Streptophyta; class Magnoliopsida; order Arecales; family Arecaceae; genus Phoenix; species Phoenix dactylifera. Next base: position 28,663,762 of record NC_143193.1, on the reverse strand, counting down.
AACTAAACTATTGTTAGTTGAGTTGGTTATGATGCACATAGATGGCTTAAACAATACGTCAAAACCTTTATCATATAGTTGACTAATGCTAAGTAAATTATGCTTAAGACCATCTACAAACCGAACATTATCAATAAAGGTTGAAGGTGTGATTTGTATCTTACCAATATCCATGATGTGACCTTGGTTATCATCTCCAAAAGTTACCACACCTTCTTTCTTAGGTTCTAGGGCGAAGAATTGCTCCTTATCACCCATCATGTGTCTTGAGCAGCCACTACAGTTTTTATTGAGCTTGGCTGCAAGACACTCCTACACAAGGAAATTATATAATCTTAGGTACCCAAGTTTTCTTGGATCCTTCAAGGTTAACTATGTTGGTTCCTTTTGGAACCCAAATCTTTATAATTTTTCTTTTAGCTTCTATTTTTCTATGGTCACACACATTAGCTTTATGTCCTACTTTTCCGCAACAGAAATAAGTTATATTTTTAGTTTTACTTTCTTCGGCTTTTACAAAAAAGATTTTAAGAAATTTTTGCTTATTCTTTGGCCTATACCCTAAACCGGCTCTATTAAACACAGCTCTTTGATTATTAAGAATCATTTCTAATTTTTCAGAGCTATAGGTAAACTTCTCAACAATAGGTTTATATTTTTCAAGTTCTTTTGTTAAGTTCAGTTTCTTTATTTTTAGTAAGCTTAAGTCTTTTGTAAGGTTATCTTTTAGAGTTTGATTATTGTTTTTAAGTTCTGAAATTTCTTTAGTTAGTCTTTCTTTATCTTTACTTAGAGTACAGTTCTTTTGAGTTAGCAATTGGTTACTTGTTCTAAGTTCTAAGTTCTTCTTAACAATGGAATCCTTTTCCATAATCAGATTATCATTTTTATGACCGTAGGATTGATTAGTTAGCCTCAAATCTTTGTTTTTAAGATTTATTGATTTATACTCATCCATTAGCTCATTAAACGCATCATACAATTCTTCAAAAGTAAAATTTAAATGAGTTTCAGATGTTACCTCATTTTTATTTGCCATAAAGCAAAGATTTGCTTTTTTCTCTTGTTCCTCATCCGATGATGATGATGATTGATCGGAGTCTGTCAAAGTGGAGACAAGAGCTTTCTTCTTCTTATATTTGCTGCCCTTCTTCAGTAAGGGACAGTCGACTCTGAAATGTTCCGGCTTCTTGCATTCATAGCATTCGATTCCCTCACTTTTCCTTTCCTTACCTTTATCCTTGTTGAAGAAACTTGAGGAATCTCTCTTCTGATGAAAGAACTTCTTCCGGTTGATGAATCTTCTGAACTTTTGCATTAGAAGATCCTCTTCTTCATCTCCCTCATTGTCTTCTTCTTCGCTGCTGCCACTGCAAGACAGATCCTTGTTAGAAGAAGTAGATTTGAGGGTCATTACCTTTTTCTTATGAGAGGATTCTTCTTCGCTGTGTTGTTTCATTGTGAGCTCATGCGTCATTAGGGATCCAAGAAGCTCCTCGAGTGGCAGCTTGTTCAAGTCCCTTGCTTCTTGGATTGCCGTGACTTTGGCTTCCCATGATCTTGGTAAAGAGCGAAGAATTTTCCTGACAAGATCACTGTTAGTATAACTTTTGCCAAGGCTTTTTAGGCCATTGACAATGTTAGTAAATCGAGTAAACATGCAAAAGATGGTTTCATTAGAGTCCATTTTAAATAGTTCATATTTATAAACTAGCATGTTAATTTTAGTTTCTTTAACTTGATTTGTGCCCTCGTGGGTCACTTCAAGTCTATCCCATATCTCTTTTGCAGAATTGTAAGTAGATATTCTATTAAATTCATTATGGTCTAAGGCACAATAAAGAACATTCATTGCTTTAGCATTTAGTAGTGCCTTCCTTCTATCATTATCATCCCAATCTTTCTCAAGCTTGGGTATAGCAATGTTATCAACATAGATAGAAGGGATATGTGGTCTATTAATTATGATGTCCCAAACATCATAATTTTGGGCTTGGATGAATATTCTCATTCTAGCCTTCCAATAGGTATAATTAGTTCCATTAAAAAATGGAGGCCTATGAGTAGATTGCCCCTCACTATAGGAAGATCCAAAGAGGGTTGTCATTTTGATCTTTTGACTCTATTTAAAGATTGGAACACCAATCGATATGAGAGCACCTGCTCTGATACTACTTATTGCCCAAGGAGACAACCCAAGAGGAAGAGTGAATTGTATTTGGATTAATTATTGACAAATTACAACTTGATTAGTAAATAATTAAATCTAATGCATGCAAGTTAATTAAGCTACTTGATGAGGAGATTGGAAGAGATAAATAGCCATGCAAACACAAAAAAATTTTATAGTGGTTCGGAGCCAACCCTTGCTCCTACGTCCACTTCCCAAGCTTCACTTGGGAGTTCACTATAATTCCTTGGATTACAGCTGGTTGTTTTATAAGATTACAACCCAACTTGTTGTTTTCGCGAGATCACAACGAACTCAGTCAGTTTTCACAGGTTCACCGACTAGAACCATCCGATTGTTTTTTCGGGATTACAATCAAACCCTTACACCGTTAGTTTTTTCTTTGGCTCACCAACAAACCTTACAACCCTTGATTCAATCTTCTGATTGAACCAAGTAAGAAAAACAGTTTGGAAAAAGATACAAGGAAAGCTTCTTAAAAAGCAAATATGAATCAATATGAATAGAGCAAAGTTAGAAGCCCTCAAACAGATTTCGGAAGAGGACGAAAGGGCTTCTCGAACTCTGAGTCTCCTCTTTGAGTGCACTGAAGATTTGATGTCAAAAGAAGAGCCTTGAATGCGAAGGAAAAACTTCTAGGAATGAATTGAATGCGTTTCTTCCTTTTTTTGCTTGTCTTTTTTCTCAATGAACTCTTGGTAGTTGGAAATGCCTTAATGCACAGATGGAGTTATTCTTTTGTTGTCTACTACTATTTACTCTGGCTATTTAAATAGTTTCTTTTGAAAAATAGCCGTTAGACACTAATTTGTAGCCGTTCTGCACAGTCTGCACCTCCTAACAATGTATCCATTGGCATCGGAGTCGACTCGTTCGATCTAGAGTCGACTCGGCTGTTGCTGGAGTCGACTCATGCTTTACTGGAGACGACTCGCCCACTGTTCAGAATTTGAATTAAAGTGCTGTCCCGACCTGGAGTCGACTCGGTCCAATCCTGGAGTCGACTCGCCAAGATCTGGAGATGACTCCGCATTTTGGAGACGGCTCGTTCTCATAATTTCAGAGATCTATTTTTCTGCATTTCTCTCTCGAGTTGACTCGGATCCTCTTGGAGTCGACTCGGCTCTCAGAGCCCGAAAAACCGATCCTCTGTCTGTTGATCTAAGCTGTCTCGGAGTCGACTCGCACTTTGTTGGGGTCGACTCGGCTGACTTGGGGTTGACTCTGGAATTCTCGGAATCGACTCGTTCACAGGGTCACTGAGTTTGGTTCTCTGCCTTTCAGTCTGCTTTCCTCTGAGAGTCGACTCTGGCATGATTAGGAGTCGACTCGCCAAATGTTGGAGTCGACTCGCATCCTTCTGGAGTCGACTCGGTAACAGGGTCAAGAAAATACCTCTCTGTCTTTCTGTCTGTTACTTCTTGGAGTCGACTCAGATCTGTAGAGAGTCGACTCGTCAAGCATCGGAGTCGACTCGAAGCCTTCTGGAGTCGACTCGCTGACAGGGTCTGAAAACCATCTTTCTGTCTTTTTTTCTATTCTCAGTCGGAGTCGACTCGTAGAGTATCAGAGTCGACTCGAGCAGGTGCCAGAAACTCTGAACCATTTGGAGTCGACTCGTAATATTCCAGAGTCGACTCGAGAATCAGCCCTTGGTTCAAATAGGGTTCAATACATTTCTAACTTATTTTGAACTAAAGCTTGAGGCACTTAATTGAAAATATACAAATATATGCCTGAAATACTAGATTGAATTCATTAGTATAACATAAGATATACTCAAATGCTTTGAGCTCATCAAAATCAAATAGAGGTTTAATCAATCACTCCACAGATTTGATCCTACAATCGTTGCCATCTTCATATGGGCAGTTTATTGTAAACTACCATATGAATAAAATTGAATGCACCAAACTTGAATTGTTGAATATGTTGGTGACAACTGAGGGAGCCTTGAAAGGTTCAAGGGGCACAGTTCTCGCTGCTGAGCTAGCTTCTACTTCTAAAAAAAAGTCTACTAGGAATAAGAAGAAGCCTGCGAAGAAGCAGAAGACCGAGAAAAAGCCGAAGAAGGAAGTTTCTAAGAAGAAGGCTGAACCCAAAGGAAAATATTTCCATTGCAATGAAGACGGCCATTGGAAGAGGAACTGTCCTATCTATATGGAAAACATAAAGAGCTAGAAGGGTGACACGCCTTCTGAAGGTATGTCTAATATGCTCATTATTGAAACTAATCTAACGGTTTTTTCTATTTCCAGTTGGGTTATAGACTCTGGTTCTAGTGTTCACTTGTGCACTATCATGCAGGATCTAAAGGAAAGTAGAAGGCTTACGGAAGGTGCGGTAATCCTAAAGGTTGGCAATAGAGCAAGAGTTGCTGCTGTTGCTGTGGGCACATTTCCTTTGCATTTACCGTCAGAATTTAGTTTGATACTTAGAGATTGTTATTTTATACCTAGTGCTAGCAGAAATCTTATTTCTGTATCTTGTCTAACACAGGATCATTATGAATTTAATTTCAATAAAGACTACGTTTCTATTTATTTACGAAATAAACTGTTTGGACGTGGTTTTATGATTGACGGTCTCTATCACTTACATATGGATGTATCTGTGAATGTATCTAAGCATACAGTGAGTACCATAGGATCAAAAAGATCTAGAGATGAGATAAATCAAAAGTATTTATGGCACCTCAGACTTGGTCATATAGGAGAAGACAGAATTAACAAATTGGAGAAACATGGGCTTTTGAGTTCATTGACTTCTGAGTCATATCCGATTTGTGAATCCTGCCTTCAAGAAAAAATGGCCAAATTACCCTTTGTAGGACATGGAGAGAGGTCCACTGAAATACTTGTCCTAGTACACACTGATGTGTGTGGCCCATTCGATGTACATGTTAGGGGTCAATTTTTCTACTTTATTACTTTTACCGATGATTTCTCACGGTATGGTTATGTCTATCTTATGAGACATAAATCTAAAGCATTTGAAAGGTTCAAAGAATTCAGATTTGAAGTAGAAAAATAGATAGGGAAACTCATTAAGGTTCTTCGATCAGATCGAGGAGGAGAATACCTTAGTGGAGAGTTTCGCGATTATCTCAAACAAAATGGTATAGTTTCATAATGGACACCTCCTGGAACACCTCAATTCAACGGAGTGTTAGAAAGGAGGAATCATACCCTATTGGATATGATCAGGTCCATGATGAGCTTCACTGACTTACCCTTATTCTTGTGGGGAGATGCCCTGCTTACAACTATCTATATATTGAATAGAGTTCCCTCTAAGTCCGTTCCTACCACACTGTATGAGATATGGCATGGTAAGAAACCAAGTCTTGGTTATCTCAAGATTTGGGGATGTCCAGCCCAAGTCAAGCGACAACAGACGGACAAGTTAGAGTCTGGGATAATTGGTGCTCGTTTCATTAGATATCCTAAAAAGTCGTTAGGATACAATTTTTACATCCCAGAAGATCGCAAAGTCTTTGTGAGCCGACATGCCATCTTCTTGGAAAAACAGTTTATCCTTGATAGAGGCAGTGGAAGAAAAATTGAGCTCGAAGAGAAAGTCTCTAAAGAGCAACGAGCAATTGAGCCTAGTGAACCTATTCACATTGAGCCAATACATGAAGAATCTCGTCCACTTCGTAGATCCAGTAGGATCTTCCATCCTCCTGAAATATATTTAGGTATGCTTACAGAGAAAATAGAGGAAGAGTTTCTCATGGGAGAAAGAGATCATAGTAATGATCCCAAGACCTACAACGAAGCGATGTCAGACATCGACTCCGAAAAATGGATAGATGCGATCAAGTCAGAAATAGACTCCATGCATTCCAACCAAGTATGGACCTTAGTAGATCCGCCTGAAGGTATAGTACCTATTGGGTGTAAATGAATCTACAAAAGAAAAATGGGTTCGGATGGCAAGGTAGAGACCTATAAGGCAAGGTTGGTGGCAAAAGGTTATAGTCAGCGCGAAGGCATTGACTATCAAAATACCTTTTCACCGATAGCCATGCTAAAGTCCATTCGAACATTACTTGCCATTGCAGCTTATCATGATCATGAGATATGGCAGATGGATGTGAAAACTGCTTTTCTTAATGGATATCTTGAGGAAGATATCTATATGGAACAGCCTCAGGGTTTCACTTCCAGTGATGGTGATCACAAGGTCTGCAAGCTGCAAAGATCCATTTATGGACTAAAGCAAGCATCTCGGAGTTGAAACACTCGTTTCAATGATGTGATCAAATCGTTTGATTTCATCAAGAACGAAGAGAAACCATGTGTGTACAAAAGGGTCAGTGGGAGGGCTACAGTATTCCTCGTATTGTACGTGGATGATATACTCCTAATTGGGAATGATATTCCCATACTCACATCGGTCAAGTTATGGCTATCTAAGAAGTTCTCCATGAAAGATCTAGGTGAAGCATCTTATATTTTGGAGATTAAGGTCTATAGAGATAGATCTAAGAGGATGCTTGGCCTATCACAGAAAATGTACATAGAGAAAGTGCTGAAGAGGTTCAGCATGAAAAACTCTAAGAGGGGATTATTACCCCTAAGGCATGGGATAAATCTCTCCAAAAAGATGTGCCCCAAAACATCTGAAGAGATTCAGCACATGAGTAGGATCCCTTATGCATCGGCAATAGGGAGCCTCATGTATGCCATGCTATGTACTCGACCTGATATAGCACACGCTGTGAGTGTCACGAGCAGATATCAGTCAAATCCAGGCGAGGAGCACTGGATAGCTGTGAAAAATATCCTTAAGTACTTGAGAAGGACTAAAGATCTATTTTTGGTCTTTGGGGGAGGCACAGAGTTAAAGGTAGAAGGATATATTGATTCCGACTTCATGACTGACCCTGATGATAGAAAGTCTACATCAGGATATGTATTCTTATGCAATGGAGGATCGATAAATTGGAAGAGTTCCAAGCAACCGATTATTGTAGATTCTACCATGGAAGCAGAGTACATTGCTGTATCAGATGCTACGAAGGAAGCGTTCTGGTACAAGAAGTTTGTCGAAGAGCTAGGAGTCATGTCATCAGATGCCATAACCTTTTTCTGCGACAACAACGGCGCCATAGCACTGGCTAAGGAGCTAAGGTCTCACCAGAAGTCCAAGCATATAGAGCGGCGATTTCATCTAATTCGCGACTACCTCGAAAAGAAATATGTAGAGGGGCAGAGAGTAGACTCCACAGATAACGTGGCGGACCCATTCACTAAGCAGCTGAGTCAGAAGAAATTAGAAGTCCATCTTGAAAAAATGGGACTTAAATATATGTCTGATTGGCTTTAGTGCAAGTGGAAGATTGTTAGAAGTATGCCCTATAAGCCAACGTGGCTGACGCATATTTGTAATCTGGGGCATAAATTTGTAATTTGACACTTATTAATAAATAAGATTGGGCAATTTATTTTTCATTCATGTTTGTATGTGTCCATGAATCGTTCAAGAAATTAATAGATGATGAGTCAAGCTTAACTAGGAAAAGCCTAAACTGACACTGCATCATTTCATAATTTTACATCCTCCAGAGTCGACTCCAAGAACTCTTCTCTAAAACCCAGTGCTTTCCATTAATTCCTGACTCTTCACAAGTTCACCTAAATTTCTTTCCGCTCGTTCCAATTCTTTATCCACATAATCCAATTCCCCTATTTTAATCTCAAAAACAATAAAATTCCTTCAATTATTTGTCGCTCAGATCTCAAAGCATACCATCATTTTTTTTGCACGAATCCCAAAGCTCCATCCACATCTATTCACATCTCAACGTCCCAAGCTCTCCCATTTCCTCTGCTGTTGAACCAACATTCCAAAGCTTCCACGAATCACGTCTCCAACTAAGTCCCAGCTTATCTCCCCTTCAAGCCATTCACAACTCCAATCTTCTTCCCGAGTTAATCACATTCTAAGCAGCTTCATCCGCAAGCACATCTCCCAGCTCTCATCCCGTCATAATCTATCTTCATTCCGTTCAGCATCCACTTCATTCGAACCAGCCCAGCATTCAGGATTGATCCCAGCCAACCGAAAATCAAACTCAAAGTCATTCGTATCCCCTGTTTTAGATTCAAAACAGAGCCAATCCATATCTTTTCCAACTCATCCCGTTGTGATCTTCTTCAACCCGGATTAGCTCCAATTCCAGCGGTCTGCAAGGTGTCCACGAGTCCCAACTTCCTCCCAACTGGGAACATCATCCCGTTCGGATCCCAACTTCTTCTGATAGATCACAGCGAGGATGAGCCTTCCGAACACCCAGATTTCTTCCCAGCATCCCATCAATCTAGCTTACATTTCGTTGTGATCCATCTTCATCTCCACAGACTGCATCTCAATCAAATCCCATCAAATACCAGCTTCCTCCCACGATGCATGCCAAGCAAAGGATCTTCTGACTGCGTCCACTTCTTCCATCCCACATCCAGATTTCCTTTTTCGTGAATTCCTCCCAGCTCCTCTTCTTCATCCAAACCGAAACCTCTGTTTCAACCATGAGAACAAAATGCCCAGCAAGTTGCAACGAAACAACTGATTCATTCACATCCCCTGCTCCTAAATCATCTCCTCTTCATCACGAATCAAAGAAACCACATTCCCCTCCACGGATCTCCCCCCCAGCCGTCAAATCTTCTTTCGGATTCCCTTGTTTCCGAACAGAGTTCAATTTGGTTTTACGTGATCCATCCTTATCCAGCAACCGCAAGTGATCTCCCTATCCATGGACAGAGCCCTCCGCGATTGCAGCAACGTCACCTTGGATGGAGCTTTCATCTCTTCACGTATCCGCTCTCATCCCCTGCACCCACCGATCGGATCAAGCAACTCAACCTATGTGCATCCCGAGCCTCACGGATCGGTTTCCACCCATGAACAAATTCCCCTGTTCCAGGAGCACTGCCACCCAAATCCAGCCATTCACAGCTGCATTCCGCGTCCGCGGAACAAGACCGTTCCTCTCCTTTATCTTCTCCCTCGGAAGAATATATCTGGAGGTTGATAATAGAGGCTGTGAGGGCTATAAAAAGAGGGAGCTTCACCGAGAGAGGGGCCAAGCTTGGAGAGGCCGACTTCCCAAAGAAAAAGAAGGAGGGAGAGAAGTTTGGGCATTTCGGAAATAACTTCCCATATAAAAATAATAATGAAGTGTTGAGAGGGAGTTTTCGAGGGGAGTCGCCGAAGGAAGAAAAGGAAGAAATGGGAGCCTGCTGCTGTGCCACTGCTGCTATCGCCCACGACTCCATGGAAGGCTGATCTCCTCTCCAGGGTCGGATGCAGCCCTAACAAAGGGCTAAGGGTTTTATATTTTAATTTTCTATTTCTGGAGTTGTATAAACTTTATTTTGCTCTTAATGAATATTTTATCTCATCTCATATTTAATTTCTGTGATTTTAAGTATGACGTTTATACAACTGCTCTTCATGATCATTGAAGTAAAAATAAGATAGTTAATGCTTAAGGAAGATGCGATGTGCTGCCACCTTAGATTAGGGTAGACATTTCATGCTAACTAAAGATGGATTATGCCTAAATTACTTTTATGAAATTTTATTCGAATGCTTATTGGGCTTGTAGCCAATTTGCATGTTAATCCAAGAATAAATTAAAATACAAATAACCCTTGTTCCAATATTAGTGGTGAATTTCTTGCCCTAGGTTCCCCCAAATTGATATCATTTTAATTGCATTTTCCTTAAATTATTTAGTTCAATAGTCTTCCCAAACTTTCTTTTTAACTATTTTTTTTAAGAAAACAACTGTACCCCAATTTCTGTGGATCGATACCCGTAATCACTATCCTACCAGATACGTGCTATTGCTGTTAGAAGTATGCCCTAGAAGCCAATTTGGCTGACGCATTATTTTATTCTGGAACATAAATTTGTACTTGACCTAATTACGAATTTATTAAGTTGGGCATTCTTTTCATTCATGTTCTTATGTGCCCATGAATCGTCCAAGAAATTAATAAGATGATGACGCATATTCTCAAAAGTTGAGAATTTGAGGCATGTGTCATTTATGATTAATTTCTGAATTGCTCCTGATCGATGGATCATCATGAGGACGGTGATCGATCCGATGAGATCAGCGCACACATTACTTTTTCTGTGGATGGACGAGACTCGAGTCCACGGTGTAGGGACACTGAAGTAATAGTGCAGGTGCTTGTTAGAGAACAAGGGTACTGAGCGTGACCAATACAAGAAGTCACTTGGATGTCTATCCACTTGTCAGTAACTTGCTTGATGTTGCAGTAGTGTGACTGGTCCTTTGACCTGCGGTGCTTCGGCTACTCACAGTGAGGTTATTGTAATTTGACTGCACATACACATGGCCTCTAGACATATGGGATCATGCAGTCTAGATTGGCTGCAGTAGGTTCACTGTAGGAGTAGGGTATGCACCTATATGGAATCTATCGACCTTGGTAGATAAGAAGAGATCCTATGTGATTTATAAGACTGAGTTCGTAAGACCTCGGCCGGGGCAGTATGCACAGTGGAGAAAGAGTTTTCCACTCTCGAACTTAAGTCGAATAAATCTTCACATACGATAGATGATGGGGTTTGACGAGTTATCCATGACCTCCGTCCTGTAGGAATCCACGATAGTAGGACTGTATCATACGATAACTGCACCTAGAGGTTCATCATTCCATTCTGCTGGGTAGCCACTACATGCTGCTAGGTGTCACTGATGGATGGTGAGACTCACAGGGAATATCATGATGATCGATAAACCCTAATGAGTTGAGTTGGAACTGTTCCAACCCATTGAAAGGAGTTTTCAATGATGTTTAATAGAGATCACAATATATCTCACTACCAATCAGAATAGAACCTATGGGGTCACACACACTAGAAGTACTGACCGATCCGATGGTTGAAATGTGATTATGAATCACGAGTAATCAATCCGATTGATAAACAGTTGAAGAAGGAACAATGGGAATTAAGTAATTGGACTTAAACACAAATCATACTTGGAGTAGGATTCCTAGAGTCTTAATTGGATTAGGACTGGGAGTCCTACTTGGAGTAGAATTCTTACAATCCTAATTGAATTAGGATTTTGAATTCAATTTGGATTCCTACTTAGAATAGGATTCCTAGAAGTCCTAATTGGATTAGAACTTCGGATTCAAATTAGAGTCCTAATTGGATTAGGACTAAAATTGAACAAATCCTAATTAGATTAGAATTTCTTAAGTCCTAATTAATTATTAATCTAATGAATTATGATGACTCCTAATTTAATTAGGATTAAAGGATTCAATTGAGTCATGGTTCAATCAAATCCTAATTGGATTAGGATTTGAAGGGAAAGCAAATTGGTGCACCTAATCCTCTTTGGAAGAGGACTAGACCACCTTGCATTAGACCCCACGCCCCACTTGATTGGATCAAGTAGGGCATGCGTGATGAGGAGAACCGCCTCCCTTGGCCGAAATCAAAGAGAAGAGAAGAGGGGCGTGCGCCCCTCTTCTTGGCTCCAAAAGGAAAAACATAAAGCTCCTAAAATGTAGGAGTTTCATGTGTCTTTATAAGGAGGTAAAGGAACAAACCCTAGGGTAATTCTTTTCCTCCTCTTTTCAGCCGTGAGCCACCCTTTTCTCTTGCTCTTTCAGCCGCCATCAGCAAGGGAAAAGAAGAGGAGGCGTGCACCTCTTCTTGATCTTCTTCCTAAGGTCCCAACGCATGCAAAAAGGAAAAGGCTGCTAGGGGTTCTCCTTCTTCTTCCTTTCTACATTCTTCTTCTTCCTCCTCCCTCTGGGATTCAAGAGTTGAATGAAAGGGAGGAAATCAGCCATCCAAAGTTATCTCTGCAAGGGAGCTAGCACCCCGGGGAGACAAGGAAGCTTTGATCGGATCTCTACTTCGTGTGGATACCCGTAGAAGCCGGACGCGTGAACGGCTTCAAACGAACCTTCATCCTAAATCACGAACTTCAGTTTGCGGTGATCATCTACCCGCATAAGATGAAGATCTGATCTTCCAAATATTTTAAAAGGCTTTAATCCTAATCTATCTACGAACGGTCTTTGAACAACGTTCATGTGATGAACATATGATCCCGCGCTTGCCTCTTCCGCTGCATCTGAAATTTTTTTTAATTTTCTGCGGCATGAATGGATTCCCAACAGTGGTATCAGAGCCTAGGCCTCGTAGATTATGATTAGGATTAATAGAATTAAGGCATATTAGATCTGAAAATTAAAGGATTATGCCTGCTGATTTTTATGCATGCAGATTTTCAGGTTGCAGAATTTTTCTGCATGCTGAATTTTGGTATGCATTGATTAATGATTCTGTTATGTAATTAATATGATTAAAATTATTTAGAATCATCCCTTACATGATCAGCGACTCATGAGATGAGGTAATCAATTAAGTTTCAGATCTGTAAATTATAATGCATGTGATGCGAATGGTGATGATCATGGATGACCCTTTGTGAATGTGCTGATATGATATGCGATGTAATCTGTGATGTTATGTGATGACATGTAAATCAATTTTTCAGATGCCTGCGAGCATCTCAAATTTATGTATTAGAGACCTGCGTGTCTCATGAAAAAGGGTTATAATTATTCTTTTATTTTTGAATTTTATCTGGGATGAATCTGTGATGTATGTTGCACGTCGATGGTTGATCGATGTATGCCTCCTACAAGCAAGCCTTGCGCGGATTGAGATCATAGGTTGATTGAAGATGGATCAAGGAGTTGATTACAATTGAACCTAAGGGATCAAGATCGAGTCAAGAGTTGAAGACGATCAAACCAATTGACGTGCATGTGCTTGTACTATGACCCATCCTGGATCCATGATCATCACCAGTTACATTTACTACTTTTTATATATATGCCTGGATGTTTAATGTTTATGCCTATGCATAGCGGATAGATGGATGTGTGCATGAGATGCGAGTTACCAATCGAAAGAGACTTAAACTAAAACCTCCTCAATCAAGTCGAGAGTGAACCAACATGAGCAGGTCATATTAGATTAATTGATCTAATTGGTGTCTAGGAAAGCATGAAAGGTGGTTACTTAATTAGGACCTTACTCTCTGAGTAAGGGGAGCCTCCCACCTGCTTACCTGGCTAATTGTTCGATTACCTCTTATGAAGAGCTCAAGGTTGCAAACACTAAGACCTGATTAACCAATATTAAGTCCATAGGTCTTCCACCGTAGTAGAGCTGCTAAGATCTTTCTAATGTTGACTTGTCTCGGCTGGACACAGTGGGCAAGTTGCATTGGGGGGCTGGACCTCTCTATAGACATGAGATGTTATAGGGGTAAAGATGGGGTTGGGCCCAATAACTGTTAGGTGAGGGACCCAATGACGGCTTTGCTTCTGCGGTTATACGGTGGGTCCGACTTAACTAAGAAATGGGGCCAATAACTGTTAGGTGAGGTCTTCATTACTTAGAGACCGGATAGCGCTGCAACTTACTTGAGAAGCATTGTACAAGAGTTGTACACTCATCGTTTATGTGTCACCAATAACTGTTAGGTGAGGTGGCATGTAAATTGGTGGGACCGTAGCACCCTACTTGAAACATAGAGTCGCAAGGTTTCCGTTTCTCTACCTGAGGAGTGTGAGAGATTCGAAAAAATAGTGGGAGGTATATTTGTTTTAAAAGGCCCTAAAATAAATAGAATCAAGTACAAAATTCTAAATAGAATCTTTACTCTCTGAGGATTATAAAGTCAGCTTCTAGACTTTTAACTCATATCCTATATAACAACCGATTGACCAAATCCAATTGTAAAGTCTGGCTCAGCAAATTTCAAAATAGTTTTGAATTATGAGAAATTAGGGTATGTGCTAGACCATGGAATCCCCATGTTACCAATCTGTCCAATCACTGAACAGCGTAAGACGCATGCCAAGTGGACAAACAATAACAATAGAGTTAGGTGCTGCACAATGGCATCCATGTCCAATGAATTACAATGCCAACATGAGAGCATGAAGACTGCCAGGGACATATTAAATCACCTGCAATAGTTGTATGGTGATCAGAGTCGCGCAGCATGTTTTGAAGTGTCCAAGAGGCTCTTCAAGGCAAAGATGCGCGAGGGGCAGTCTGTCCACGATCACTGTTTGACTATGGTCAAGGACCTAGAGGAGCTTGAGAAGCTCGGCATGACAATGCACAAGGAATTGTAAATGGATTTGATCCCGCAATCCCTTCCAGCTTCATATGGACAGTTTATAGTAAACTACCATATGAATAAGATTGTATGCACCAAAATCAGAATTGTTAAATAAATTGGTAACTACCTTAGGGACCTTGAAGAGTTCAAGGGGCATAATTCTTGCTGTCAAGTTGGCTTCTACTTTCAAGAGAGAGTCTACCTGGAAGAAGAAGAAGCCTGTGAAGAAGCAGAAGACCAAGAAAATGCCAAGTAAGGAAGTTCCAAGAAAAAGGCCAATTCCAAGGAAAGTGTTTCCATTGCATCATGGACGGCCATTGGAAGAGGAACTATCCTACATACATGGGAAGTATAGAGAACATGAAGGGTGACGGACCTTCAGAAGGTATGTCAGATATGCTCAGGATACCTAGGGATTGTTACCTGTTGCTAGCAGAAATTTGATTTCTGTATCTTGTTTAGCATAGAAAGATTTTATAAGACTACTGTTTTATTTATTTGAGAAATAAATTGGTTCAACGTGGTTTTATAATTGACAGTCTCTATCACATACATATGGATATATCTGTGAATGTATCTGAGCAAACAGTGAGTACCATAGGATCTAATAGATCTAGAAATGAGATAAAACTAAAGTATTTATGGCACCTCAGGCTTGGCCATATAGGAGAAGACAGAATAAACAAATTGGAGAAACATGAACTTTTGGGCTCATTGACTTTTGAGTCATATTCGATTTGTGAATTCTGCCTTCAAGGAAAGATGGCCAAATTATCCTTTGTAGGACACAGGGTGGTCCACTGAAATACTTACCCTAGTACACACTGATGTGTGTCGCCCATTCGATGTGCAGGCTAGGGGTTGTAATTTTTACTTCGTTTACCGATAATTACTCACGGTATGGATATGTGTATGACACACAAACTGAAACTTTTGAAAGTTTCAAAGAGTTGAGATATGAAGTAGAAAAATAAACAGAAAAACTCATTAAGGTTCTTCGATCAGATCGAGGAGATGAACACCTTAATAGAGAGTTCCATGATTATCTCAAGGAGAATGGTATAGTTTCATAATGGACTCCTCCTGGTACACCTCAGCTCAACAGAGTGTCAGAGAGGAGGAATCGGACTCTATTGGATATGGTCTGGTCCATGATGAGCTTCACTAATTTACCCTTGTTTCTTTAGATAGATGCCCTATTTTCAGCTATTTACTTATTGAATAGAGTTCCCTCTAAAGTCCGTTCCTACCACACCATATGAGATATGACATGGTAAGAAACTAAGTCTTGGTCATCTCAAGATTTAGGGATGTCCGGCCCACGTCAAGCGACTACAGGCAGACAACCTAGAGGATAGGACAATTAATGCTCATTTTATAGGATATCCTAAAGAGTCATTAGGATACGACTTTTCGTCCCAAAGGATCACAAAGTGTTTGTGAGCCTAGATGCTATCTTCATGGAAATAGTTTATCCTTGACAGAGACAGTGGGAGGAAAATTGAGCTTGAAGAGAAAGTCTCTAAATAGCAACGAGCCATTGTGCCTATAGAACCTATTTATATTAAGCCAGTACACGTAGTACCTCCTCCACCTCGAAAATCTAGTAGGATCTTCCGTCCGCCTGAAAGATACTTAGGTATGCTTACAGAGGATGTAGAGGAAGTGTTCCTCATGGGAGATAGGGATCAAGGTAAGGATCTTAATACCTACAACGAGGTGATGTTAGACATCGATTCCGAGAGATGGCTAGAAGCGATGAAGACAAAGATGAACTCCATGCATTCCAACCAAGTCTGGACCTTAGTAGATCCACCAGAAGGTATAGTACCTATTGGGTATAAATGGATCTACAAGAGGAAATTAAATTCGGATGGCTAGGTAGAGACCTATAAGGCAAGGCTAGTGGCGAAAGGTTATAGTCAGTACGAAAGTACCGATTATAAGGATACTTTTCACCCTGTAGCATTGCTGAAGTATATTCGAATATTGCTTGTTGTTGCAACATATCATGATATTGTGATGGTGATCACAAAGTATGTAAGCTGCAAAGGTCCATCTATGGACAATAGCAAGTATCTCGGAGTTGGAACACTCGTTTCAACGATGTAATCAAATCGTTTGATTTTATCAAGAACGAGGAGGAATCATGTGTTTATAAGAAGGTTAGTGGGAGGACTATTGCATTCCTCGTATTATACATGGATGATATCCTTCAAATTGGGTATGATATTCCCATACTAACTTAGGTCAAGGTTTGGTTAAGAAATTCTCCATGATAGACCTTAAGAAAGCATCCTATATTCTGAATTAAGGTCTATAGGGATAGATCTAAGAGGATGCTTGTCCTGCCACAGAATATGTATATAGAGGGAGTGCTGAAGAGGCTCGGCATGGAAACTTCTAAAAGGGGATTATTATCCCTTAGGCATGGGATAAATCTCTCCAAGAAGATGTGCCCCAACACATCTGAAGAGATTCAGCGGATGAGCAAGATCCCTTATGCTTCGGCTATAGGGAGCCTCATGTATACCATGCAATGTACGTAACTTGATATAGTACATGCTGTGAGTGTCACGAGCATATATCAGTCAAATCTAGGCAAGAAGCGCAGGATAGCTGTGTAGAACAGTCTTAAGTACTTAAGAAGAACTAAGGACATGTTCTTAGTCTTTGGGAGAAGATAAGAGTTGAAGGTAGAAGGATGCACACATATTGATGATAGAAAGTCTACATTAGAATATGTGCAATGGTGGTTCAGTAAATAGGAAGAGTTCCAAACAACCGATCATTGTAAATTCTACCTTAGAAGCTGAATGTTAAGCCATCTCTAAGGGTGCAGAGGAAACCTTTTGATTTAAAAAGTTCATTGCAGAATTAGGTGTAATGTCATCAGATGCCATAGCACTCTTCTGCAATAACAAAGGCACCATAGCACTAGCTAAGGAGCCAAAGGTCTCACCAGAAACTGAAGCACATAGAGCGACGGTTTAACCTAATAAGCGACTACCTCGAAAAAGAATAAGTAGAGGATCAAAGAGTAGACTCCACAGGAAATGTGGTGGACCCATTCACTAAGCAGATAAGTCAGCAGAAAACTGAAACGCATCTTGAGAAGATGGGGCTTAGATTTATGGTTGATTGGCTTTAGTGCAAGTGGGAGATTGTTAGAAGTATGCCCTAGAAGCCAATTTGGCTGACGCATTATTTTATTCTGGAACATAAATTTGTACTTGACCTAATTATGAATTTATTAAGTTAGGCATTCTTTTCATTCATGTTCTTATGTGTCCATGAATCATCTAAAGAATTAATAAGATGATGACGCATATTCTCAAGAGTTGAGAATTTGAGGTATGTGTCATTTGTGATTCATTTCTGAATTGCTCCTGATCGATGGATCATCACGAGGACGGTGATCGATCCGATGAGATCAGTGCACACATTACTTTTCCTGTGGATGGACGAGACTCGAGTCCACGGTGTAGGGACACTGAAGTAATAGTGCAGGTGCTTGTTAGAGAACAAGGGTACTGAGCGTGACCAATACAAGAAGTCACTTGGATGTCTATCCACTCGTCAGTGACTTGCTTGATGTTGCAGTAGTGTGACTGGTCCTTTGATCTGCGGTGCTTCGGCTACTCACAGTGAGGTTATTGTAGTTTGACTGCACATACACATGGCCTCTAGACATATGGGACCATGCAGTGTAGATTGGCTGCAGTAGGTTCACTGTAGGAGTAGGGTATGCACCTATATGGAATCTATCGACCTTGGTAGATAGGAAGAGATCCTATATGATTTATAAGACTGAGTTCGTAAGACCTCAGCCGGGGCAGTATGCACAGTGGAGAAAGAGTTTTCCACTCTCGAACTTAAGTCGAATAAATCTTCACATACAATAGATGACGGGGTTTAACGAGTTGTCCATGACCTCCATCCTGTAGGGATCCACGATAGTAGGACTGTATCATACGATAACTGCACCTAGAGGTTCATCATTCCATTCTGCTGGGTAGCCACTGCATGCTGCTAGGTGTCACTGGTGGATGGTGAGACTCACAGGAAATATCATGATGATCGATAAACCCTAATGAGTTGAGTTGGAACTGTTCCAACCCATTGAAAGGAGTTTTCAATGATGTTGTGATAGAGATCGCAATATATCTCACTACCAGTCAGAATAGAACCTATGGGGTCACACACACTAGAAGTATTGACCGATCTGATGGTTGAAATGTGATTATGAATCACGAGTAATCAATCCGATTGATAATCAGTTGAAGAAGGAACAATGGGAATTAATTAATTGGACTTAAACACAAATCATACTTGGAGTAGGATTTCTAGAGTTCTAATTGGATTAGGACTGGGAGTCCTACTTGGAGTAGGACTGGGAGTCCTACTTGGAGTAGGATTCCTACAATCCTAATTGAATTAGGATTTTGAATTCAATTTGGATTCCTACTTAGAATAGGATTCCTAGAAGTCCTAATTGGATTAGAACTTCGAATTCAAATTAGAGTCCTAATTGGATTAGGACTAAAATTGAACAAATCCTAATTAGATTAGGATTTCTTAAGCCCTAATTAATTATTAATCTAATGAATTATGATGACTCCTAATTTGATTAGGATTGAAGGGTTCAATTGAGTCATGGTTCAATCAAATCCTAATTGGATTAGGATTTGAAGGGAAAGCAAATTGGTGCATCTAATCCTCTTTGGAAGAGGACTAGACCACCTTGCATTAGACCCCACGCCCCACATGATTGGATCAAGTAGGGCATGCGTGATGAGGAGAACCCCCTCCCTTGGCCGAAATCAAAGAGAAGAGAAGAGGGGCGTGCGCCCCTCTTCTTGGCTCCAAAAGGAAAAACATAAAGCTCCTAAAATTTAGGAGCTTCATGTGTCTTTATAAGGAGGTAAAGGAGCAAACCCTAGGGTAATTCTTTTCCTCCTCTTTTCAGCCGTGAGCCACCCTTTTCTCTTGGTCTTTCAGCCACCATCAGCAAGGGAAAAGAAGAGGAGGCGTGCACCTCCTCTTGATCTTCTTCCTAAGGTCCCAACACATGCAAAAAGGAAAAGGCTGCTAGGGGTTCTCCTTCTTCTTCCTTTCTGCATTCTTCTTCTTCCTCCTCCCTCTGGGATTCAATAGTTGAATGAAAGGGAGGAAATCAGCCATCAAAAGTTATCTCTGCAAGGGAGCTAGCACCCCGGGGAGACAAGGAAGCTTTGATCGGATCTCTACTTCGTGTGGATACCCGTAGAGGCCGGACGCGTGAACGGCTTCAAGCGAACCTTCATCCTAAACCACGAACTTCAGTTTGCGGTGATCATCTACCCGCACAAGGTGAAGATCTGATCTTCCAAATATTTTAAAAGGCTTTAATCCTAATCTATCTACGAACGGTCTTTGAACAACGTTCATGTGATGAACGTATGATCCCACACATGCCTCTTCCGCTGCATCTGAAATTTTTTTTAATTTTCTGCGGCATGGACGGGTTCCCAACAATTGCGTGGTCTTTAAAGTTGACTATCAATTTTTGGCGCCGTTGCCGGAGATTGTTAGTATAGTTGTTTTTCTTTTCATATATATATATAAAAAAAACTTTAAAAAAAATAAATATATATATATATCTCTAAAATAAAATAAAAATATTTTCGATTTTTGTTACTTTAATTATCCCCTTTCTTCTTTGTTACTAATTTTTGATTTTTATTTTGGTATTATTTGATCAGGAATCGAAGAGAAAATCTGGGGCGATCAAAAAGGGAACTATTGAAAAAGGAATGCTGTAAAGGTTTGCTTTAAAAATTACTGGAAAAATTTCTCTTGGTAACATCTGAACATTTTCTATTTAAATTGATTCCCAACTAGTCTGAAATTTTGTGGTGATTGTTTGATTTTAATTTCAGCAAAAGTGTGAATGCATGCTTGATACACATACACCAATTAATCCACACATAGTAAGGGCAATCACCCCAACAAGAAAAGAACTGGATTTCATCACCAGATTCTTGCCCAAATTAAGTGAACCAATTCGCACATAGCTATCACTTTAATTAAAATCAATTAGACGTTGGCTCCTATGGACATTTGAGCTCAATAGGACGAAGATCACCGAAAGTTGCACCAATTTTGCTCTGTGGCTTAGTTGATGTCTAGGCAAGCTTTGTCCCAAGGGAGACAGTTCATCTGTTCGAGGCAAGTGGTTTTTAAGTAGGACCTTTGCAACGCATCGTGACCCCCCACTTACCTGGGAGCTTACCTGGTCAACTCAGTTCATTAGACCGGATTGGAGGCTTAGGTGCCCTCTTCAGACCAATTACTAGCAAAAATAATAATTTTTTTTTATTTTTCAAATTTTGAATTCCAGAATTCAAATTTTGAATTTAAATTTTTAAATTTTAGAATTTTGGAAAAAAATTTTAATTTTTTTTTTGAATTTTAATTTTTTTTTAAAATTTTAAATTTCAAATTTCAAATTTCAGAATTTAATAACTATGAAATTATTAACTAAAAATAATCAAAACAAGAAAAATTAATAAAAATAAAAAAAAACTTACTACTGGAGTGCGTTCACTCCGGAAATCTAAAATTTGATTTGATCTTCGTGATCATTCTTGCTTCTCGATTTGCCTTCCCGGCAACGGCGCCAAAATTTTGTTGCCCGATTTCTGTTTACTTAAAAATATGCTAAATAGATCGTTGTTAGAACCGACAAATAAAGTTTAAATTAATTTTACTCTTACCTGTTCTACTCGAAGAATAGTGGTCGTTAGAGGTCGATCCACAGGGAGGCGATTGGAGTTGCATAAAAATTAAAACGTTCACTTGGATTCAAAATCGATTTTTGAATGATAGAAGAAAAAACATTACTTTGAGGATGTTAAATGATTCTCTAGTCTACCAGAGAATATTTTCTAATTGAAATTAACTAAAAAACAGAAACTTAGATTCGAAAAGCATTTATATATTTAACTATTTAAAGAAGAGTTTGGCATAAATTAAAATGGATGAAAGCTAAGAAGATTGAAGCCTGGAACATAAATTGTATAAAAGAAAATTAAAAGATTGCATAAAAAGCGGAAATTAAACTGAACCTAGAACATGGATTGCATGAAAGGAAATTGCTTGATTTCATGAAAAGAAAACTAATTTCGTAAATGCCCACATCATCAAATACCTAAATGGCAGCTAGTGCAATGTTTCTATGATGGATTGATTGAACGAAACCGTCAGATGATCGATGCCGTATGCGGGGGGACTTTCATGCTTCAAAATGAGCATGAAGCATGGCAATTATTTAAAAATCTTAATGAAAACTCCCTCCACTATGCTTCCTGTTCTCGTCAAGCACCCCCAAATTCTCGAAGAAAAGGGACCATTTGTGAAATAAGTCATTCCATGGACCTGTCTAGCAAGGTAGATGCATTGTCCCATAAGATTGATCAATTGATGATAGGAGGACATATCGTTAGCTTTTCCCAAGCACAAATGTGTGCTATTTGTTCTAGCTCATCGCACCCTATTCATGAGTGCCCCTCAGCACCCCAATTTTCCGAACTCGTGCAAGAACACATCAATACTGCTCAAACACAACCAGACCGGGTAATGACCCATTTTTCAATACATATAACCCGGGATGGCGGAATCATCCAAATTTTTCTTGGAGGCAGCAAGCTTTGAATACTACCCAACCCTACTTCCAAAATTTTCAAAATCCTCAGAATTTTCATCTCTACCATCCCTCAACTCAATTTCAATACCCTCCTCCGCCAACCTAAAGAAATACAGCCTTTGAGGAGAAAGTGTTAACTGCCCTTCAAGGTTTGGAGGCAAACACAAAACTATTGCACTCTCACACGCAATCAATTGCTAAGCTAGAATCCCAAATGGGTCAACTAGCTAATGCATTAAACAAGCGAGAGGAAGGCAAGCTTCCAAGTCAACCAATGAGTAATCCAAGGGGACAATATGTGGCTCAAGAAACTCGACTAAATCATGAGCAAGCCAATGCTTTGACTACCCTTAGGAGTGGACGTGTAATAGATAATAAGGTTGGAGAGGGTAACAAATGTAGGGTTTTAGCATGTTATAATGCGCAGCGAAAGCTAGAAATTTTAAAAATTTCTTAATAAAGTCCCTATGCATGAAATCCTTTTAAGCCTAGATCACTTAATGATTACAATCAAATGATATAAAATAAATGCAGAATTAGTAGAATACCTCAAACGCTAATCCAAAGTGTACAATCTCCACGAGGCGTCCAAGTGTCCGCCCTCCAATGGTGATCCACACGAAAACTTGATCAAGACTTTAGCTCCAAAGACTTTTGATCCTTAATGCAGAATTCTTCTAAAGAACTCTAATGGCTTGCTTTCCTTCCTTTCTATTTTCCTTTAGCCTTCTAAAATCACTTCTAATCCTTTTGTCCTAAAGAAGACCACCTTGTCTTGACTTAGGACACACTAGAAGCAATGCTAGAAAGAAAGAAACTAATGTAAGAAAGAAAGAAAAGAGGAGTGGGGTGGAATTGGAATGATGAAACCCATGGAGTGCTAACCTATTTATAATAGGTGTAGGGATGCATCTCCAAGGGATGCATCCCATCCACACATCCTCTCATGAAAGGGCATCATCTAAAGGGCCATATCAAATAAGAGGAGGTGCAGATCAAGTGAGGAGGTGTATCAAATGATATGTCCTTTCATGTGGTGCCATATTTTGACCAAGTCAACATCACATGCTAATCACATGTCCATCACGCCTCACCTCTTGATCTTTCATGATGATGATCCAAGGGCTCCAATGCAAGGCGCCATTCACTTGACCCATTATGTCTTCATCCAATGGTGGGATTAAGATCCAATGGTCAATTATGGTAGCCATCCTCTAACCCAATCCAATTGGGTTAAACCAACTCTCCATTATGTCTTCATCCAACGGTAGATCAAGATCTAACGGTCTAGATTGAATGATTTATTAAATCTAATCCAATTAGACTCAAACCAAGCCAATTAGGTGCCAACTCTTGGCTAACCCATATTAGAATATGATCTAATCAAATTAGATCAATTAAGAATCAGATTCGAATCCAATTCGAATCAGATTCGAATCCAATTCGAATTAGGAGCTAAGGTTTGCAACACCTGCTAGGATGTTTATCTTGCAAACATGATCTAATCCAATTAGACCCTTGATAAGTTTTCTTGTGTGTGACCCAGCAATAGGTGTGAGTGCGAGTTGACCCAACTTGATTAGAACTCTTCTAATCGATTTAAGTCCAAACTACGCGAACCCGAACTTAACAATTAGAATCCTTTCTAATTGGTGATCGAATTAACTCTTTAATTTGATCAAACCTATAAAACAAGATTGACGTCTAGCAACGTGTCATGTCTACCCGGAAAATATGGAATTTGGTGGAAATACCAAAAATACCCTTCAGTGGCAAGTTACCATGCAATTCAATCCTTTAATCAAACTGCATCCCAAAAATGCATATGAGTATGAATATATGTCAATCTCAATTTCATATTCATATTTTTCTCAATCTTTTAATGATAATTCAAATAATGAAACATTAGAAACTCTTTCTAATTTTCATTCTACTTTGATCAAAGGTTTCCTGAATTATCATATGATTAGAATAAATAGGATGCTATCTTCTCTTACTAGAAGTGATTAATTCCTTGTTGACCTACTCATAATCTTCGTACACAATTCACCATATCCAGAAGACCTCGTACATAACTTATTGTCATGAATGAGTGTAAACCAAATTATGGATTCATGTGCACAAGATACCATGGTGATCTCAGGTCATAGGATCAGTTGCACAACTCCCACTAAGAGAATCATCTTTTGACATGTAAGTAAGACTTCATAAGATTTCTCTTTGCAGGTCAATTCAGTGAACTCATTCCTCTAATGAGCACCCACATCTTTGTATTAGTGTCTCCACACAAATGATTGTGAGATCAATCATCCTCTGCATCGAGCATACATAAGACATGCCAGTCTTTCCGGTAATCATTGATCCCCGACTCAATGTACCAATGACTGGGAATATTTAAGATTAGGATTTTAGGATTTTAAGTCTCACTAGTATGATCTCATCATAGTCTTAAAACCATTGCCCTAATCTAAGGAGTTTATCATAAATATAATCAACAGCATATAATAAAACATAACGCCTTTATTCATATTTAAATGTCATGTACATGATTTGGACAAATCAAAAGAAAAAATCTTTCGCAATACATATTGCGATTGGCTTGTAGGGCATCTACTCTTTCAATCTCCCACTTGCACTAAAGCCAATCGCTCTTATATTTTATCCCCATACAATCGAGGTGGCGATCGAACTGCTGTTGTGGTAGAGCTTTAGTGAACGGGTCTGCTAAGTTGTTCTTTGTGTCTACTCGTTCAATGACTATGTCTTGTCTCTCAACGATCTCTCGAACGAGGTGGAAGCGTCTTAGAATATGCTTGGATTTGTGATGAGATCTTGGTTCCTTTGCTTGAGCAACAGCTCTAGTGTTGTCACAATAAACTGAAACTGGTCCAGCAATCTCAGGAACTACTCCCAACTCAGCGATGAACTTCTTCATCCAGACAGCTTCCTTAGCGGCTTCACTTACAGCGATGTATTCTGCCTCAGTAGTTGAGTCAGCTACAGTTTGCTGCTTGGAACTCTTCCAACTCACTGCACCACCATTTAGGGTAAAGACATACCCTGAAGTGGACTTGCTATTATCTGGATCTGATTGAAAACTAGAATCAGAAAATTCTTCTAGTTTCAACTCAGATCCTCCATAAACTAGAAAAATATCTTTAGTCCTTCTTAAGTACTTAAGAATATTTTTCACAGCTATCCAATGATTTTCTCCTGGATCAGCCTGGAATCTGCTTGTTATGCCTAAGGCATAAGCAACATCAGGCCTAGTACATAGCATAGCATACATAATTGATCCTACTGCCGAAGCATAGGGAATAGAATTCATTCTATTCCTCTCTTCAGATGTCTTAGGAGACATCTTCTTAGAGAGACGTATGCCATGACTCATAGGTAAGTAACCTCTTTTACTTCCTTCCATGCTGAATCTTTTTAGCACACGATCTATGTACTTAGACTGGGACAAGCCTAGCATCCTTTTAGATCTATCCCTATAGATCTTTATACCAAGTATATAGGATGCTTCTCCCAAGTCTTTCATGGAAAAGCTTTTTGATAGCCAAGTCTTGACCGATTGTAACATTGGAATATCATTTCCAATGATTAGTATGTCATCTACATACAATATTAAGAAGACAACGGCACTCCCACTAGTCTTCTTGTACACACATGGTTCATCCACATTTTTGATAAAACCAAACTCTTTGACTGTTGTATCAAAACGGATGTTCCAACTCCTCGATGCTTGCTTTAATCCATAAATGGATCTCTTAAGCTTGCATACTTGATTTGCTCTCCCACTTGAGACAAATCCTTCTGGCTGTGTCATGTAAACCTCTTCTTCAAGATAACCATTAAGGAAGGCGGTTTTGACATCCATCTGCCAAATTTCATAATCATAGTATGCAGCTATTGCAAGCAAAATCTAAATAGATTTAAGCATGGCAACTGGTGAAAAAGTTTCATCATAGTCAATTCCTTGCTTTTGCCTGAAACCTTTTGCCACCAATCTAGCCTTGTAGGTTTCTACTTGGCCATCTGCTCCAATCTTCTTCTTATAGACCCATTTGCAACCTATAGGGTTAACACCTTCTGGTGCATCAACCAAAGTCCATACTTGGTTGGTATACATAGAGTCTATTTCGGATTTCATAGCTTCTAACCATTTGTTAGAGTCATTACTCATGATAACTTCCGAATAGGTCAGAGGATCATCATTTTCGATGATGTGGGCTTCATCATTCTCAATGATAAACCCATACCTCTTAGGTGCATTTCGCACTCTATCTGACCTTTGGAGAGGAGATGTGTGTTGTGGTTGTACTTCATCAATGGGTACATCTGGTTGAAGAATTTCTTGTGTTTCTATTTGTAGGTCTTGAACTTCATTAAGTTCAATTCTTCTTTCACTGCCCTTTTCTAAGATAAACTCTTTTTCTAAGAAAGTGGCATGCCTACTAACAAATACCTTTTGTTCAGTAGGGTGATAGAAGAGATATCCAATACTTTCTTTGGAATAACCTATAAATGTACATTTATCTGATTTAGCACTTAGCTTATGTCCAAAATTTCTTTTGACATATGCTTGGCAGCCCCAAATTTTAAAATATTTAAGATTGGGCTTTCTACCTCTCCATATCTCATATGGAGTACTAGATACAGATTTTGAAGGTATCCTATTTAGCACATATGTAGCAGTTTCTAAGGCATAACCCCAGAAGGAAATAGGAAGATCTGTAAAGCACATCATGGACCTTACCATATCTAATAGAGTACGATTCCTCCGTTCAGCTACACCATTTAGTTGTGGCGTATACGGAGGTGTCCATTCAGAGAGAATGCCCTTTTCTTTAAGATGATTTAAAAATTCACTAGAAAGGTATTCACCTCCTCGATCAGATCGAAGGATTTTAATACACTTTCCGGTTTGTTTTTCAACCATACTTTGATACTCTTTAAACTTATCAAAGGCTTCGTATTTATGTTTCATAAGATACACAAATCCGAACCTTGATAAATCATCAGTGAATGTGATGAAGTAAGAGTATCCACCTCTAACTGGAGTTGTCATAGGACCACATACATCTGTATGTATAAGTCCTAATAACTCACTTGCCCTTTCTCCATGTCCAGTGAATGGAGACTTGGTCATTTTTCCCATAAGACAAGATTCACAAGTTCCTAATGATTCATAATCATAAGGATCAAAGAACTCTTCTTTGTATAACTTGTTGATTCTTGATTCACTTATGTGACCAAGTCGGCAATGCCAAAGGAGGGTATTATTCACTTCCTCTCTCTTTCTTTTATTGCTTTTATTAATATGAAAGACATTGTCATTAAGTAATAAAACTAGAAGACCATTTTCCATAATGCCATTGCAAAGATGCTTATTAGAAAAATAAATAGAGCAACCATTGCCCTTTCCATTAATTTCAAAATCTTTCTTTAACAACAAAGGAATGGAAATTACATTTCTAATAATTTTGGGCATATAATAACAATCTTCTAATTGTAGGAGCTTTCCCGAAGGCAATTCCAAGTTGTAGGTTCCAACAGCTTCAGCCTGGATGGACTCTCCTCCAATGCCATACAGCTCGAAGTCACCTTTCTTCAAAATTTTAATTTTCTGTAGTCCATGCAAAGATTTGCAAATGTGAAAACCACAGCCGGTATCCAATACCCATGAATTTGAATTTGAAGAACTTAATGACAAGTTGGCATGTAACATAAACATACCTTTTGATGCAACTCTTGCATCGGTCTTCATACTTGCAAGAAAAGTCTTGCAATTCCTTTTCCAGTGGCCAGCTTTGCCGCAATGAAAACAGGTACTTGATCTGGAGTTTTTCTTTCCTTTTTTCTTTTTGATGCTACTCTTGGGGTTCAATCGTTTCTTAGAACCCTTATTTCCCGATTTCCTCATAGAGGTGCTATTTATAAGAAGGAGTGGACCTTTATCCTTCTTAATATGCCCTTCAGCTGTTTTGAGCATATTTAACAGCTCGGGCAGGGAGGTGTTTAGCTTGTTCATGTGAAAGTTCACAACAAACTGAGAGAATGAATCAGGCAGTGATTGCAGGATCAAATCCTGACTGAGCTCACTATCCATAGCAAAACCTAATTGACTTAATCTGGTGATCAAGTCTATAACCATAAGAACATGGTTTTGCACTGGAGTTCCTTCATTCATTCTAGCACGGAACAACTGCTTAGATATCTCATACCTAGCAGTCCTGCTTTGTTCTCCATACAACTCTTTTAAATTGAGAAGTATGGATTGAGTGTCCATGCCTTCATGTTGCCTCTATAATTCATTGTTCATAGAGGCAAGTATGATACATTTGACAGTCACACTGTCATTTTTCCACATCTTATGTGTGGCAACCTCCTCTTCTGTAGCATCATCCCCTAGATCTCCAAGATCAGGGGTTTCAAGTATATAGAAAATTTTCTCCTGAGTGAGTACTATCTTTAAATTCCTCAACCAGTCCACATAGTTTGGTCCGGTCAACTTGTTGGCATCTAAGATGCCTCTTAGTGAAAGTGAAGAAGCCATTTAATAATTCTACATATGCAAGAACAAAACTAATATAAGCAGACCAATCATGATGACATGTTTGCAACTAGATAAGGACTTTAATCTAATTTGTCTCCTACTATTTTATCGAATATCATAGCCCTCCCCTATGATAAACGTGAAAATATAATTTTTCTTAGTAGGGTTGAGATCCTAATTCATCATAAAAAGCCTTGTGTTTACACAACAAACTCTTATGAGTTCAAAGGTAGGAAACTCTTTCCAATTGCATCTCATGCAATTCTCAACTTTATCTTGTCCTCTTAAAATACTTATTGCCTTGTGTTAGCACAACAAACAATAATATTTTAGTTAAGTCAAACCCTTCATTTCCATATAGTCATATTCGAATAATATTGCCCTTGTGGTTGCACAACAAGGCAATATATTAAAATATGCCATAAGCATCTTAATGCACCAAGACAGTATAACATCAGTCCCCATTGCAAGTCTTGTGTTAGCACAACAAACTAGCATGGATCTTGACATAATAATATCGAGACATGAAGGAAGGCTATCAATAGTGTTATATCAATATTAAGCTTATCCATAATAGGCAATCAAACAATTGGCCAGGTAAGCAGGTGGGAGGCTCCCCTTACTCAGAGAGTAAGGTCCTAATTAAGTAACCACCTTTAGTGCTTTCCTTAGAGACCAATTAGATTAATTGTTCTAGAATGGGTTAGCTCAAAGTTTTTCAACACTATGACTTAATATAATTTTTATTGAGGGCTTACTAGTCTCTAGCACATTCTTTAATTGTAACATACATTTAATATGTCTAAAATAAACTATTATGCATCATGGCTATCTCATAGCATGTATAAATCATAAGCAATTAATTAACATGCTTCAACATATTTTCATATGGAAAATTTCATATCATGATATTTTATTACATAACATATCATATATTAATCATACATTTCAGCATTTCTCTAAGCATATGACATTACTATCTCATAGTAAATTAATAATCATACATCATACATAATTATTTGATTGAACCAATTAAGGATGGCTCTTAATGATTACAATGCGCAGCGAAAGCTAGGAATTTTAAAAATTTCTTAATAAAGTCCCTATGCATGACACCCTTTTAAGCCTAGATCACCTTAATGATTACAATCAAATGATATAAAATAAATGCAGAATTAGTAGAATACCTCAAACGCTAATCCAAAGTGTACAATCTCCACGAGGCGTCCAAGTGTCCGCCCTCCAATGGTGATCCACACGAAAACTTGATCAAGACTTTAGCTCCAAAGACTTTTGATCCTTAATGCAGAATTCTTCTAAAGAACTCTAATGGCTTGCTTTCCTTCCTTTCTATTTTCCTTTAGCCTTCTAAAATCACTTCTAATCCTTTTGTCCTAAAGAAGACCACCTTGTCTTGGCTTAGGACACACTAGAAGCAATGCTAGAAAGAAAGAAACTAATGTAAGAAAGAAAGAAAAGAGGAGTGGGGTGGAATTGGAATGATGAAACCCATGGAGTGCTAACCTATTTATAATAGGTGTAGGGATGCATCTCCAAGGGATGCATCCCATCCACACATCCTCTCATGAAAGGGCATCATCTAAAGGGCCATATCAAATAAGAGGAGGTGCAGATCAAGTGAGGAGGTGTATCAAATGATATGTCCTTTCATGTGGTGCCATATTTTGACCAAGTCAACATCACATGCTAATCACATGTCCATCACGCCTCACCTCTTGATCTTTCATGATGATGATCCAAGGGCTCCAATGCAAGGCGCCCATTCACTTGACCCATTATGTCTTCATCCAATGGTGGGATTAAGATCCAATGGTCAATTATGGTAGCCATCCTCTAACCCAATCCAATTGGGTTAAACCAACTCTCCATTATGTCTTCATCCAACGGTAGATCAAGATCTAACGGTCTAGATTGAATGATTTATTAAATCTAATCCAATTAGACTCAAACCAAGCCAATTAGGTGCCAACTCTTGGCTAACCCATATTAGAATATGATCTAATCAAATTAGATCAATTAAGAATCAGATTCGAATCCAATTCGAATCAGATTCGAATCCAATTCGAATTAGGAGCTAAGGTTTGCAACACCTGCTAGGATGTTTATCTTGCAAACATGATCTAATCCACTTAGACCCTTGATAAGTTTTCTTGTGTGTGACCCATTGAGTTCCATACTTAGCCAGCAATAGGTGTGAGTGCGAGTTGACCCAACTTGATTAGAACTCTTCTAATCGATTTAAGTCCAAACTGCGCGAACCCGAACTTAACAATTAGAATCCTTTCTAATTGGTGATCGAATTAACTCTTTAATTTGATCAAACCTATAAAACAAGATTGACGTCTAGCAACGTGTCATGTCTACCCGAAAAATATGGAATTTGGTGGAAATACCAAAAATACCCTTCAGTGGCAAGTTACCATGCAATTCAATCCTTTAATCAAACTGCATCCCAAAAATGCATATGAGTATGAATATATGTCAAACTCAATTTCATATTCATATTTTTCTCAATCTTTTAATGATAATTCAAATAATGAAACATTAGAAACTCTTTCTAATTTTCATTCTACTTTGATCAAAGATTTCCTGAATTATCATATGATTAGAATAAATAGGATGCTATCTTCTCTTACTAGAAGTGATTAATTTCTTGTTGACCTACTCATAATCTTCGTACACAATTCACCATATCCAGAAGACCTCGTACATAACTTATTGTCATGAATGAGTGTAAACCAAATTATGGGTTCATGTGCACAAGATACCATGGTGATCTCAGGTCATAGGATCAGTTGCACAACTCCCACTAAGAGAATCATCTTTTGACATGTAAGTAAGACTTCATAAGATTTCTCTTTGTAGGTCAATTCAGTGAACTCATTCCTCTAATGAGCACCCACATCTTTGTATTAGTGTCTCCACACAAATGATTGTGAGATCAATCATCCTCTGCATCGAGCATACATAAGACATGCCAGTCTTTCCGGTAATCATTGATCCCCGACTCAATGTACCAATGACTGGGAATATTTAAGATTAGGATTTTAGGATTTTAAGTCTCACTAGTATGATCTCATCATAGTCTTAAAACCATTGCCCTAATCTAAGGAGTTTATCATAAATATAATCAACAGCATATGATAAAACATAACGCCTTTATTCATATTTAAATGTCATGTACATGATTTGGACAAATCAAAAGAAAAAACCTTTCGCAATACATATTGCGATTGGCTTGTAGGGCATCTACTCTTTCAACAAAAAGGAAGGAGAAGAAGAGGAGAGGAATGTATCACATGAAAACCCAAAATTTTCTTCAGCTAGTCCACCATCTGCCACAACCCACATTCCAAAGGCCCCATTCCCTGAAGCACTTAATGCACCCACTCCCTTTGGCAAGAAGGGAACTTCACTAGAAGAGATGATGGAGGTTTTCAAACAAGTTAAAATCAACCTCCCACTCCTTGATGTCATCAAACAAGTTCCATCCTATGCCAGATTTCTCAAAGACCTTTGCACCCAAAAGCGAAAATCTAGGACTTATGTGCCTAAAAAGGTCCTCCTAACTGAGCAGGTAAGTTTCATTCTCCAACACAATACCCCTCCAAAATTCAAAGATCCTGGCGCTCCCACTATTTTCTATGTCATAGGAGATAACTCCATTGACCGAGCACTTTTAGATCTAGGGGCAAGTGTGAATCTTCTACCCTATTCAGTCTATGAGAAATTTGAGTTTGGTGAATTAAAACCCACCTCAGTATCTTTACAATTGGCTGATCGATCTGTGAAGATGCCATGGGGGATGATTGAAGATGTTCTTGTCAAGGTAGACAAATTCTATTTTTCAGTAGATTTTATCGTCCTTGATATGGAACATGTGCCCAAACTAAAAAAACAAATCCCTGTGATTCTTGGTCGTCCCTTTTTTGCGATAGCCAATGCATGTATCAACTGTAGAACTGGAGCAATGGACATATCATTTGGGAACATGAAAATTAAGTGGAATGTGTTTCATGCTGCTGACCAACATGTGAGGAAGACGAGTGTTGCCTGATTGATGAAATGGATGATCTTGTAGAGAAAGCCCTTCCCTATATCTTAGCGGATGACCCCCTAGAGGCATGCTTGGCCCATTTTGACATCGACAACTTTGATATAAATAAGGCCATAGAAGAAATCAACATCTTACTCGACAACCAATCTCCCATGAGTTTCCTTCCTTGGAAGATCCGACCTGAACCTCTTCCCCCCATTGCTAGCACACCACTTTGTCCTTTCATTGATTCTCCACCTAAACTTGAGTTGAAGCCACTTCCGACAACTCTTAAGTATGCTTTTCTAGGACCAGAAGATACTCTCCCTGTAATCATCGCGGCTAACTTATCTACGGAACAGAAAGTTAAACTTTTAAGGGTGCTTGAAGAGAATAAACATGCCATAGGATAATCTGTAGCCGATTTGAAAGGGGTTGACCCCTCCATTTGCATGCATCGAATTCACCTCGAAGATGATGTTTGCCCACCCGAGAAATGCAAAGAAGACTCAATCCTAACATGAAGGAGGTAGTCAAGAAAGAAGTGGTGAAGTTATTAGATGCCGGAATCATTTATCCAATTTCTGATAGTAAGTGGGTAAGTCCGACACAAGTGGTACCCAAAAAATCAGGTATCACTGTGGTTGAAAATACGGAAGGAGAATTGATACAAACACGCACAACCACGGGTTGGCGCGTGTGCATTGACTACAGAAAACTCAACTCAATGACTAGGAAGGACCATTTTCCTCTATCTTTCATAGATCAAATTTTGGAACAGTTGGCTGGTCAAGGTTTCTACTGCTTCTT
The DNA here is from genome assembly GCF_051530095.1 of Phoenix dactylifera. Taxonomy (NCBI): domain Eukaryota; kingdom Viridiplantae; phylum Streptophyta; class Magnoliopsida; order Arecales; family Arecaceae; genus Phoenix; species Phoenix dactylifera. The sequence goes on along the minus strand of NC_143193.1, from coordinate 28,630,244 downwards.
AGATGGTTATTCTGGGTATAATCAAGTACCTGTCTATCAGGACGATCAAGAGAAAACCACCTTTACCTGTCCATTTGGGATATTTGCATATAGGAGGATGCCTTTTGGACTATGCAATGCACCCGCAACTTTTCAACGATGTATGATGGTCATTTTTTTAGATATGGTGGAAAACTTTCTAGAAGTATTCATTGATGATTTCTCCGTTTCTAGCTTATCTTTTGACAATTGTCTGGATAATTTAACTCTAGTTCTGAAAAGATGTAAGGAGACCAACCTAGTATTAAGTTGGAAAAAGAGCCATTTCATGGTTCAAGAAGGCATAGTCTTGGGACACGTCGTGTCCAAGAGGGGTATTGAAGTAGATAAAGCCAAAGTCGATCTTATTTCCAATCTCCCTCCACCCAAAACTATGAAACAAATCCGTTCATTCCTTGGCCATGCTGGTTTCTACCGTCGCTTCATTCAGAATTTCAGTAAGATTTCCAAACCCTTATGCAATCTTCTTGCCAAGGACACTCTCTTTGTCTTTGATGAAGCATGCGAGGAGGCATTTGAAAATCTTCGCTCGAAATTGACCACTGCACCTATCATACGGCCCCCTAATTGGACCCTTCCATTTGAACTGATATGTGACACATCCGACTATGCCATTGGGGCAGTTTTAGGGCAACGACTAGAAAAGGTACCTCATGTCATCTATTACGATAGTAAAGCACTCCCAGATGCACAATTGATCTACACCACCACTGAGAAAGAGTTACTAGCTGTAGTATTCGCGCTAGACAAGTTTCGATCTTACCTTTTAGGATCCAAGGTTACCGTATTCACTGATCATGCTGTCCTTCGACACCTTCTTGCAAAGAAAGACACCAAACCCCGTCTTATTCGATGGATTCTTTTACTACAAGAATTTGACCTAGAAATTCGTGACAGAAAAGGTACTGCAAATGTCGTAGCGGACCACTTATCTAGAATTCTTCTTGAGCCCTCTCAAAATACCTCACCCTTACACAATTCTTTTCCAGATGAACAATTATTTGAGGTACAAAGAATAAAAACGCCATGATTTGCAAACATAGTGAATTACCTTGCCATAGGACGAATTCCTGATGATTGGTCAACTCAAGACAAGAACCGATTCTTTTCACAAGTGAAGTTCTATTATTGGGATGATCCCGATTTATTCAAGTATTGTCCCGATCAAGTAATCTGTCGATGTGTCCCCGAATGCAAATTTCAAAGTATTCTTTCATTCTACCATTCACAAGCTTGTGGGGGATATTTTGGGGGTAGAAAAACTGCAGCAAAAGTTTTACAGAGTGGATTTTATTGGCCCACACTTTTCAAAGATGCTCATAACTTTTGCCAAACTTGTGAACAGTGCCAACAGATGGGAACCATCTTCCGTAGAGATATGATGCCTCTCAATCCTATTTTAATTGTAGAAATCTTTGATGTCTGGGGTATTGACTGTTCGTCCTTTCCTACCTACCTAAAAATACGCTAGACAGATCGTTGTTAGAACCGACGAACAAAGTTTAAATTTAAATTTACTCTTACCTGTTCTACTCGAAGAATAGTGGTCGTAAGAGGTCGATCCACAGGGAGGCGATTGGAGTTGCTTAAAAATAAAAATGTTCACTCGGATTCAAAAGCGATTTTTGAATATCAAAAGAAAAACATTACGTCGGGGATGTTGATAGATTCTCTAGTCTACCGGAGAATGATTTTTAATTAAAATTAACTAGAAGATATGTACTTAGATTCAAAAAGCATTTATATATTTAATGGAAAAGAAGAGTTTTTTTGCATAAATTAAAATGGATGACAACAGTGCTTAGGGAGATTGAAGCCTGGAACATAGACTGCATGAAAGAAGATTTCATAAATTGCAACTAAAACGAGAATTTTTGAATGCATAAAACAAACTGTAGGAATTAAACTTAACCTAAAACATGAATTGCATAAAAGAAAAATTAATGGATTGCATTAAAAGATTTCATAAAAAGAAAACAGAAATTAACTTGAACCTAGAACAGGGTTTGCATGAAAGAAATTTTGCTAGATTTCATAAAAATAAATTGATTACAAAGGTAGAAATGAAGATTGGTGGCTTGATGCTGCCTTTCTTCTGCAAATAAAATAAAAAAAAGAAATAACAAAAAATCAAAAAGAACACTTCTCCCTTTCTCTCCCACGGTGGAACAACATAAAATATTATTTTTTTTTTCTTTCTTTCTTCTCCAAAAGAACAGAGCAATGCTCTGTTTCTTTTTTCTTTCTTCTCTCCCACCGAGCTCTCTTTTGGTTCCCACCCCCACAACCGAGCACTCCCCCTGCCAATGGCCTCTCTCCCCTTCTTATAGCCCTTGGAGACGTGGAAGAGGCGGGATCAGTGGGATAGGCTGGGCGGATTGCGGAAGGTGGGCTGCTGGCTGCGTGATGCTGGGGATCCGACGGGAGCTGGCACGGTGGCTGGCACGGAAGATATCTTGGAAGCTTCACGGCTGGCCACGGGATCAACAGGAGGACGTGGAAGAGACGCTGGGATGGAGCGGAAGAGGGGCTGCTGGCACGGGCTGAAACGCATGGATGGAAGGTTCACCGCGTGATACACTAGGGATCTGATCGCAAGATCCTTGGGAAATAGCTGCCGGTTGATTCGGTTGGGACGCGCTGGTGGCGGAATATCCGGGGAAGATGCTGGGATGCTGCGATTGCGGAGGATCTTCTCTGCTTCGGCTGGGCGATGCTGGGATGGAAGTTACATGTATGGAACGTGGGATGCTTGGCTGCATCGCTGTTTGAATCTCCATGCATGCGGGCTGAAATGGTGGGACTCTGCTGATGGCAAAATATCCGGAATGGCTGAAGGAAGAAGAGGCGTTGGGATTGACGGCTTAAGATGAAGACACTGATTTGGAAGGTGCAAGCGGACAGGATTGGAAGGAGTTGGGAATCCGGAAGAGGAACACGGATGGGATGAATCCTTTCTTCTCCCCTTCTTTCGCACGGGATGAAGCTGGGCGCTGTGCTATTGAGGTGCGCTGATTGCGCATTGGGGACGAGCTGGCGGCGACGCGGATGGAAGGTGGGGACGCGGGCTGAAGAGGAAGGATGTGGCCTTGCTTGGATTACGGGAAGGAAGGAGACCCGGGCGTTGCGGACGAAGCAGGGACGCGGGAAGGCTGATCCGGCGGGAACACTGCGGGCGGCTGGAGTGGAAGATGAATCGAGAGCTGGAAGACACCAAGTTCCGTCCAATTAGTCATATATAAAAAAATAGTATGATATGAAATTTGGCTTGTAGACGGGTCATCTATTCTGGCTCGAGGTCAAGTGCAATTCTTTCAAGTCATGGGTCACCCAGCACCTTATAGTTATAATATAGCCAATTTAGATTTTGCCCAAAATTAATTTCCAAAAGCACAAAAGAAATGGACCCGATTTGGACCCAAACCCGACTCGGATCCGAACCCGACTCGGACCCGATTTGAAGTTAAATTTGTACTCAATGTGCATTTTATCTCTAATTTATACTAATCTATGTTAAACCCAAATATAATATTAATCCAATGAATTTATTATTATCGGTTAACAATAACACTAATTTTAGTAACATATAGGTCGCACTTTTGTGCTCTCATCACAACCCCCAACTAGCTTATTGCTAGTCTCTAGCAATTCAGTGCGAAAATGATAAAATGAGAGAGCAAAAGTGTTATTTATTATATAAATATCCTAAGATAAATACTCACTTTCGTAGAGCATTACGATTGCACTTAGCATGTGCAACAAGCCGTTAAACCCCTAGGTTACCCTAGTGGACGAGTGTTGTCTCGTGAGGATTTGTAGTGAAGTTACCCACAAACTTCAATCCCAAAATAAAAGTTGGTTTGTGGAATTAAAGTCTTATTTCAAGTACATAACTGATAATTTCAAAAGCACACAAGGTTTTAATTACTAAGTAGCCCAAATTCTAGGTTAGTATGCAATTTAAGTTGAAGTCATTAAGTTTTCCGTTAGGGAGTTGTAAAACTTATTTATACTTGAGTGCTCAGTGAAGTTTGGACCATGCACAAGCTAAGGTTTTGGATCTCCAAAATATCGCTAATATTAGTAGTTTCCAAGAATTGGTCGGACAAGACCTATTTGCTGATTCAAAATCATCTTTTCTGCAGGATTTCGAGAGTTGTGGATGTTTACTTTAATACCTCATGGGCTTTATCTGTAATATTCCAGTTTACTCGAATTTTTACAACGACGGCTTTCACACTATTGTCTTTCTTAAGGTCAATATACTTTTTTTTTCTTTTTTTTTTCTTTTTTTTTTTTGTTAAAGAGAAATGATAATGTATATATTGTGCACTTTTACTCCTGTGATGATTCCTCCATGTAGCGAGCAATTAGTCGACAATTCTCACACCAGTTGGCATGAGGTGTCGGGCATCAAGACTCCCCTATGGACCTATGCTCGGGTTCCTCATCACAAGCCTGCTGACCTTTGACAATAGGTAGCCCTTTTCGATGTACCTGACTAAATCCACCATTTTTTTTATTTTATTTTTTTTTTTAACTTTTTTTTTTGGATCAGAAAAAGATGGTTCTTTAGGATTCGAGGTTGCTACCATATTCTCAACACAATGTCGAACCTATACCTTAGAAAATGCAGGCCAGATGTGTTGTGAAATTCAAAGCACTAATTAGCTTACAACTCACTAAAAGGAACTTAATAAAAAGAACTCACTTTGCACTACTTCCAACTAGTCATTGGGCTCTTAGATTTTATATACCTTGTGTGTTGTATATTTTTTTTTTTCAAAAATTTTAACTCAAAAATTTTAACTAAAAACTTTTTTTTTTAATAAAATTTCAAATTCAAATGCGTAAAAATACCCCCAAACCTAAATCTAACATTGTCCTCAATGTTAAAGAAAATTTAAAGCAGTAAGAGGACAGAGGAGAAGTATCTGATATGGGTGGGTTAATTGAAAGTTGGGGCAAAATCCCCCAAACCTGCATGTTAGTATATTTTTTTTTTATAGAAGATATTTATATGTTGGGTTGCCTCCCAAGAGCGCTAAGTTTTATGTCTTCAGCCAGACAATTCTAATTCATTCATGATAAACAGGGTCGGTCAGAAGTGTCTCCTCAACTTCTGGACTCAGATACTCAAGGTATGGTTTTAAACGATGTCCATTGACTTGAAAGGACCTACCATCCTTGGTATTGCATATTACTACTGCACCATGCGGGTGCACTTTCTCTACTGTGTATGGGCCAGTCCAGCGAGATTTAAGTTTTTCGGGGAATAGATGTAATCGAGAATCATATAAGAGAACTTTTTGTCCTTGGTAAAACTCTTTACGAGTAATCATTTTATCATGCATGACTTTCATGCGATCCTTGTACTTCTTAACACACTCGTAAGCATCGTTCCTAATTTCTTCAAGCTCGTCAAGCTGAAGCTTTCTATGTTCTCCCGCCTTGTCGAGATCGAAATTTAAGCGTTTGATTGCCCAATAGGCCTTGTGTTCTAACTCGACAGGTAAATGGCAAGCCTTGCCATAGACAATCCTGTATGGGGACATTCCAATTGGTGTTTTGTAGGCCGTACGATATGCCCACAATGCATCTGTTAACCTAAGGGACCAATCCTTTCGAGATGGATTGACAGTTTTCTCAAGGATGGTCTTGATTTCTCTGTTGGAAATCTCAACTTGTCCACTCGTTTGTGGATGATATGGTGTACCGACCTTATGGGTGATGTTGTACTTCCTAGCAAGGGCTTTAAAAATTCTATTGCAAAAATGTTCCCCCCATCACTAATGATAGCACGAGGGGTGCCAAAGCGAGCGAAGACAGACTCCTTAAGAAACTTGATCACTACTTTGTGATCATTGGTCTTACACGCGATAGCCTCAATCCACTTAGATACATAGTCAACAGCTAGGAGTATGTACTGGTGCCCAAATGACATAGGAAAAGGACCCATAAAATCAATACCCCAAACATCAAAGATTTCTATAATTAAGATTGGGTTTAGGGGCATCTCATTTTTTTCTTGAAATTTTTCCTAGTCTTTGACATCGGTCACATGCTTTGCAATACTCGTGTGAGTCATGAAATAGTGTGGGCCAATAGAATCCGCACTGCAAAACCTTTGCAGCCGTCTTTTTACCACTGAAATGACCACCACAAGCGTGGTCATGACAAAAGAAAAGGACATTCCTTTGATCGTGTTCAGGGATGCATCGTCTGATGATTTGATCAGGACAGTATTTGAACAGGTATGGTTCATCCCAAAAATACCATTTTACACGAGCTAGGAAGCGAAATTTCTCTTGTTTGGTCCAAGAGCTGGGCATTTGTTCAGTAACAAGGTAGTTGACTACATCAGCATACCATGGAACATTAGTATGGAAAATCATCATTAATTGTTCATCAGGGAAGGTCTCGGACACAGGCATGGATTCTCCAGATGATTCAATAATTAGTCTGGACAAGTGGTCAGCTACTACATTTTCAGATCCCTTTTTGTCTCGAATTTCGATATCAAATTCCTGGAGCAATAGGATCCAACGAATGAGCCTTGCCTTAGCATCCTTCTTTGTGAGAAGGTACTTAAGGGCGGCATGATCAGAATAAATAAGAACCTTAGATCCTATCAGGTAGGGGCGGAATTTATCTAGAGCAAAAACAACTGCCAACAATTCTTTTTCAGTGGTGGAATAGTTGAGTTGGGCGTCATTTAGAGTTTTGCTTGCATAATGAATAACATGGGGAAGCTTCTCTACTCGCTGACCTAAGACAGCACCTATGGCATAATCAGATGCATCACACATGATTTCAAAAGGACGACTCCAATCAGGACTCCTTATGATGGGTGCTGAAGTTAGTTCAGACTTTAGTCTTTCGAAAGCAGTTATACAAATTGGCGAAAAATTAAAAGTAGCATCTTTCGCCAACAAATCGCATAAGGGTTTCGACAATTTACTGAAATCCTTGATAAAGCGGCGGTAAAAACCCGCATGCCCTAAAAAGGATCTGACTTCCCTAACAGTTTTGGGAGGTGGCAATTTAGCAATTAATTCTACTTTGGCCTTATCCACCTCAATTCCCCTTTGTGACACAATGTGTCCTAAAACAATACCTGATTCTACCATGAAATGACACTTCTCCCAGTTAAGAACTAAGTTTTTCTGTTTGCAGCGTTCTACCACAAGTGTCAAGTGGTGTAGACATTCCTCAAAATTGGATCCAAATACAGAAAAATCATCCATGAAAACTTCTAAAAATTTCTCTACCATGTCGGAGAAAATACTCATCATACACCGTTGGAATGTAGCTGGTGCATTGCATAGCCCAAAAGGCATGCGACGATAAGCAAAAGTGCCATAAGGACAGGTGAATGTGGTTTTCTCTTGATCCTCACGTGCGATAGGGACTTGGTTATATCCAGAATAACCATCGAGGAAACAGTAATGGGAGTGGCCAGCTAGACGTTCTAACATTTGGTCAATGAAGGGTAGTGGGAAGTGGTCTTTCCTAGTCATGGCGTTCAGCTTTCTGTAGTCGATGCACACTCGCCATCCAGTTTGGATTCGAGTTGGGACTAACTCATTTTGGTCATTCTTGATCACAGTAACTCCAGATTTCTTGGGTACGACTTGAACTGGGCTCACCCACTGGCTATCAGAAATAGGATATATAATCCCTGCATCTAAGAGTTTAATGATTTCAGCTAGAACCACATTCTTCATGACTGGGTTAAGTCGCCTTTGTGGTTCTCTAGAGGTTTTTGCATTCTCTTCTAAATGGATTTTATGTTGGACCACAGAAGGGCTAATCTCCTTAATATCAGCTATAGACCAGCCGATTGCTTCTTCATTTTTCTGAAGGATATTTAACAACTTCTTTTCCTGTTCTTCAGTTAAATTTGATGCAATAATAACAGGTAAGGTGTTGTTGTCCCCTAGAAATGCATATTTTAAGTTTTCGGGTAGATCTTTAAGTTCAAGCTGGGGAGGTTTGACACTTGAAGGTACTAGCTGGGATTCAGGTATAGGTAATGATTCAAATTTGGTAGCCCATCTGCTAGTATCCATTACAGGAATGGAATCTAATAATGCATTAACTTCCTGATTCGACTCTTCTTTCTCACAATCTTGACTGAATTGGGCCAAACATCTTTCTAGTGGATCAGAATAACTTGATTCCTCGAAGGATTTACTGATTATGTTTTCAATCATGTGAATTTCTTCTAAATCGTCCATCTCAGATGGTTGATTACTACTGTGAAAGACATTGAGTTGGATGGTCAAGTTTCCAAATGCTAAGGTCATTATCCCATTTCGGCAACTGATCACAGCATTTGAAGTGGCCAAAAATGGTCTACCAAGGATTACCGGGATGTGACTACCTGGGTTTTTCACTGATTCAGTTTCGAGGACTACAAAATCCACAGGGTAATAAAACTCATTTACCTTTACAATTACATCCTCTACAATTCCCTTAGGATACTTCACAGTCCTATCTACTAATGACAAAGTAATGTTTGTGGGCTTTAATTCCCCCAAACCTAGTTCGGTGTAGACAGAATAGGGTAATAGGTTCACACTTGCTCCTAAGTCTAATAGGGCTCTCCGAATGATGGTTTCTCCTATTTTAATTTCAACAGTGGGGCAACCAGGGTCCTTGTATTTTGGGGCAATCTGTTGTTGAATAAGAGATGAGGCTTGTGCAGCCATCACAGCTTGCCTAGGAATACTGGTTTTTCTTTTCACCGTGGTTAAGTCTTTTAAGAATTTTGTATAGGAGGGGATCTGTCTGATGGCATCTAGGAAGGGTAAATTTATTTGGACATTTTTAAAGACTTCCATGATTTCATCGTACTGAGATTTTTTCTTTGAGTCTTGTAGTCTACTAGGAAAGGGAGCCTTAGGTGTGTAAGTTTCTATTGGTTTCTCCTCCATTCCTTGTGTTCCCTGTTCTTGTGTCTTTTTCTGGGTAGGGTTTGGCTCATGCTTTTCTTCTTTTTCTTGCACAGGAAGTTGGACCTTGTTGTCCACTTGCTTGCCAGACCGTAAAGTGGTAATTGCCTGAACTTCATGGGTAGGGTTTCCATTAGAATCAATATGAAACTGGCCTCTCGGCCCTTGATTCTGTTGCCTACTAGGGTTAGGCACTGGCTGACTGGGCAATTCACCTTTCTTCCTATCCCCTAGAGAGTTGGCTATTTGGCTCAGACTAACCTCAAGTTTTGCAATCGCTTGCGCATGGAATTGATTAGTCTGGGTTTGAGCCATGTTGGTCTGTTGTTGTTGTTGGATGAAGTCTTGTTGCTGCTTCATCATGTTAGCCATCATGGCTTCCAATGATGTAGTTTGCTGAGGGATAGGGGCACTATAAGTAGGAATAGGTAGAGCCAATGATTGGTTTATTTGTGATGGACCTATCCTGGAAAAATTCTTCTGAAAACCTGGTGGACCACCTTGATGCTGAATAGGTTCATTTTGCTTGTATGAGAAATTTGGGTGGAACCTATTATCAGGGTGGTAGACTGGGCTGAATGAATTGGGAGTGGGCTTCTTGAAGGCACTATATGAGTTTAGAGCATTTGCCTGCTCAGCCTTAATGTTGGGTAAACTAGGACAATACTCCACTAGATGCTCAGAACTATTACACAAGATACATAAACTATGTGGCTCGTGATCCACTTTCATGATGGGATTTAACTCTTTGTATGAACTCGAGCTTGTAGAAACAGTGAAAGCATCAAACTTTTTGCTTAAGTTGTTCATTCCAGTCACCAGATTGGACATGACATTTTTGAGTTCTGGGTCTGCCTTCATTTCATAATTACCTGGTTTTCTAGACCCAAACTCATCTCTATTTACTTCCTCACCATAGCTACTCCAATTTTGGGCGTTCTCGGCTAAGTCAACAAAAAATTCATAGGCTTGATCCGGGGTTTGGTTCATGAACCTACCCTTATGCATGGACTCAATCATGTTTCTATGTGCTGGAGGTAGTCCTTTGTAAAAGAAATGTACTAGATCAGCCTTGTCAAGCCCATGGTGCGGGCACTTGACCAAAAGATCATGGAATCTTTCCCAAAGTTGAGAAAATTCCTCCTTAGATTTTCCTCTAAAAGTTCTGATGGCATCCTTAATTTTTTCAGTCTTCACCATGGGATAGAACTTAGCCATGAACTTCCTAGATAGTTGTTCCCATGATGTGATGAAATTTGAAGCTAGGGAATACAGCCATGCAGCAGCACGATCCTCTAAAGTCATGGAAAATAACCTTAATTTAATACCCTCTTCATCTAAATTTTGATTTCTAAACGTTTGACAGATTGTCAAAAATTTGTTTAGATGAATGTAGGGTTGTTCACTCTCGAACCCATGAAACTTGGGTAACATGTTTATTGTTGCAGCCCGAATCTCGAATTGGGCTGCATTATTAATTGGTAATACTATGCAAGTAGGGGGACTAGCGGATGCGGGTGCAAACAATTCATTCAGGGTTCTAATATGTTCACCCATTGTAGAGATCGACGGTTGGTTTACAGTTCGCAGGTTATGATGAAAAGTTCTGTCAATCTCAGGATCAAATGGGGTTAGCTTATCCCTTAATGACCTTCTACCATGCATACATTATCAACACTTCATTATATTTGACTCCTAAAATGAACGAAATCCTAAGAGAAGAGAAGGGCTAGACACAGATGACCACAACCAACACCACACAACAATTTGACCCTATTAGTCTTAGAACTAAGTGAGGTTTAGCAGCTTCTTAAATCTAGTTGCATAGAGATGTATCAGGTTAAAAAGTTCCTGAAATTCTCTCCTAGATTAGACAGCTCCTAATCTCCCTTTCAGATTAAGCTTGAGCTTACCAGTTAAGCAATCCAGTAATCAGTGACCAGAAAAGTCCCGGGGTGTGTGGTGGTGCCAGAAGGGATACACCGATACCACAATACCCGTAACAGTTCTCACTGTTGTAAAACTTTCCTAGACATCACCAATTACTAAATTCTCACTGGAGTGGCTTTCAGCCGCTTCTTTCCAAGAGCCTAATTGAGCTCGAAAACCCTAAGGCCAACGTCTAATTTGATTTTAATTTAATTTGGCTTAGGATAAGTATGCAAGGTGGTGATTTTTGGGCTAAGGACAGGTAATGACTTCCCGACCTTATCTTTTTAATGGGTTTTGCCCTTAATTACTTTATGCAAATGCTTAATACTAAATGCAGCAAATAATCAATATTTTTTTTTTTAAAGTTTATGCAATGTCATTAGGTTGTACTGATTAAATGAGCAAGCAATTTTTTTATTTTTTTTATTTTTTTAAATTTTATGTTGTTTTTTTTAATTTTAATTTTTTTTTTAATTTTTTTTTATAGCAATAACTTGAATGTAAACTAAACACAATCCTTATGCGTCAGTCAATCTCCGAATGCCCGTTGAATAAGCTCTGGAGATTACTCCGTGAGGAGTCCCAATAGAGGTATGATCACCTCGGGGGATTGCACCCTATCAATTACTAGCAAAAATAATATATATATATATATATATATATATATATATATTTTTGAATTTTTTTTTTAATTAATTTTTTTTTAACTTTTTTTTTAAATTTAAATTTCAAATTTCGAATCACAGAATTCAAATTTTGAATTTAAATTTTTGAATTTTTGAATTTTGGAAATTTTTTTCAATTTTTTTTTACTTTCTTAGAAAACTTTAAATTTCGAATTTCAAATTTCAGAATAACTAATAAAAAAAACTTATAATAACTAATAATAACTACAAAATTACTAACTAAAAATAATCAAAATAAGAAAAATTAATAAAAATAAAAACTTACTACCGGAGTGCGTTCACTCCGGGTATCCAAAATCCGATTTGATCTTCGTGATCGTTCTTGCTTCTCGATTTGCCTCCCCGGCAACGGCGCCAAAATTCTGTTCGTCCTTTCCTGCCTACCTAAAAATACGCTAGACAGATCGTTGTTAGAACCGACGAACAAAGTTTAAATTTAAATTTACTCTTACCTGTTCTACTCGAAGAATAGTGGTCGTAAGAGGTCGATCCACAGGGAGGCGATTGGAGTTGCTTAAAAATAAAAATGTTCACTCGGATTCAAAAGCGATTTTTGAATATCAAAAGAAAAACATTACGTCGGGGATGTTGATAGATTCTCTAGTCTACCGGAGAATGATTTTTAATTAAAATTAACTAGAAGATATGTACTTAGATTCAAAAAGCATTTATATATTTAATGGAAAAGAAGAGTTTTTTTGCATAAATTAAAATGGATGACAACAGTGCTTAGGGAGATTGAAGCCTGGAACATAGACTGCATGAAAGAAGATTTCATAAATTGCAACTAAAACGAGAATTTTTGAATGCATAAAACAAACTGCAGGAATTAAACTTAACCTAAAACATGAATTGCATAAAAGAAAAATTAATGGATTGCATTAAAAGATTTCATAAAAAGAAAACAGAAATTAACTTGAACCTAGAACAGGGATTGCATGAAAGAAATTTTGCTAGATTTCATAAAAATAAATTGATTACAAAGGTAGAAATGAAGATTGGTGGCTTGATGCTGCCTTTCTTCTGCAAATAAAATAAAAAAAAGAAATAACAAAAAATCAAAAAGAACACTTCTCCCTTTCTCTCCCACGGTGGAACAACATAAAATATAATTTTTTTCTTTCTTTCTTTCTTCTCCAAAAGAACAGAGCAATGCTCTGTTTCTTTTTTCTTTCTTCTCTCCCACCGAGCTCTCTTTTGGTTCCCACCCCCACAACCGAGCACTCCCCCTGCCAATGGCCTCTCTCCCCTTCTTATAGCCCTTGGAGACGTGGAAGAGGCGGGATCAGTGGGATAGGCTGGGCGGATTGCGGAAGGTGGGCTGTTGGCTGCGTGATGCTGGGGATCCGACGGGAGCTGGCACGGTGGCTGGCACGGAAGATATCTTGGAAGCTTCACGGCTGGCCACGGGATCAACGGGAGGACGTGGAAGAGACGCTGGGATGGAGCGGAAGAGGGGCTGCTGGCACGGGCTGAAACGCATGGATGGAAGGTTCACCGCGTGATACACTAGGGATCTGATCGCAAGATCCTTGGGAAATAGCTGCCGGTTGATTCGGTTGGGACGCGCTGGTGGCGGAATATCCGGGGAAGATGCTGGGATGCTGCGATTGCGGAGGATCTTCTCTGCTTCGGCTGGGCGATGCTGGGATGGAAGTTACATGTATGGAACGTGGGATGCTTGGCTGCATCGCTGTTTGAATCTCCATGCATGCGGGTTGAAATGGTGGGACTCTGCTGATGGCAAAATATCTGGAATGGCTGAAGGAAGAAGAGGCGTTGGGATTGACGGCTTAAGATGAAGACACTGATTTGGAAGGTGCAAGCGGACAGGATTGGAAGGAGTTGGGAATCCGGAAGAGGAACACGGATGGGATGAATCCTTTCTTCTCCCCTTCTTTCGCACGGGATGAAGCTGGGCGCTGTGCTATTGAGGTGCGCTGATTGCGCGTTGGGGACGAGCTAGCGGCGACGCGGATGGAAGGTGGGGACGCGGGCTGAAGAGGAAGGATGTGGCCTTGCTTGGATTACGGGAAGGAAGGAGACGCGGGCGTTGCGGACGAAGCAGGGACGCGGGAAGGCTGATCCGGCGGGAACACTGCGGGCGGCTGGAGTGGAAGATGAATCGGGAGCTGGAAGACACCAAGTTCCGTCCAATTAGTCATATATAAAAAAATAGTATGATATGAAATTTGGCTTGTAGACGGGTCATCTATTCTGGCTCGAGGTCAAGTGCAATTCTTTCAAGTCATGGGTCACCCAGCACCTTATAGTTATAATATAGCCAATTTAGATTTTGCCCAAAATTAATTTCCAAAAGCACAAAAGAAATGGACCCGATTTGGACCCAAACCCGACTCGGATCCGAACCCGACTCGGACCCGATTTGAAGTTAAATTTGTACTCAATGTGCATTTTATCTCTAATTTATACTAATCTATGTTAAACCCAAATATAATATTAATCCAATGAATTTATTATTATCGGTTAACAATAACACTAATTTTAGTAGCATATAGGTCGCACTTTTGTGCTCTCATCATTGACTTTATGGGCCCTTTCCCACCATCTTTTGGTTTCGAATATATTCTGGTAGGGGTTGATAATGTTTCAAAATGGGTAGAAGCTGTCGCTACTAAAACTAATGACCACAAGGTTGTGGTTAAATTTTTACATGTAAATATTTTTTGTCGTTTTGGCACACCCCGAGCCATCATCAGTGATGGGGGATCTCATTTTTGCAACCGATCTTTCGAGACTTTGGCTCGCAAATATAACATCACCCACAAAGTTGCTACCCCATACCATCCCCAAACGAGTGGACAAGTTGAGGTGTCCAATAGGGAGTTAAAACACATCTTAGAGAAAACGGTACGTTCCGATAGGAAAGATTGGTCTCAAAGAATAAATGATGCTCTCTGAGCCTACCGTACTGCCTACAAAACTCCTATTGGCATGTCTCCCTACCGATTAGTTTTTGGAAAAGCTTGTCACTTACTAGTAGAACTTGAAACATAGAGCTTTCTGGGCTATCAAAAAGTTTAACTTAGACATGGCAGCAGCTGGTCCTAACCGAAAACTCGAAGTAAGTAAACTTGAAGAGTTGCGCAATGAGGCCTATGAAAATGCTAAAATTTATAAAGCAAGGACTAAAGCTTTTCCTGATAAAACCATTAACCGTAAGTCCTTCGAACCTAGTAAACTTCGTTCTAGGTGGGATGGACCATTCGTAGTGAAAAAGGTTTCTCCTTATGGTGCAATAGAGATCCAACACCTCAATGGTGGACATGTTTTAAAAGTCAATGGCCAAAGGTTAAAACCTTATGTGGACTGTGTTGCCGACGGACAATTGATCGAATCCCTTAATTTGACGAACTCTGTTTATCAAAATAATTAAGGATCCACTGTGTCTGGCTGAAGACAATAAACTTAACGCTTGTTGAAAGGCAACCCAATTCTCTTAGATTTCTTTAACATTGAGGACAATGTTAGGTTTAGGTTTGGAGGTATTTTTAAGTATGTTTAAGCATTTTTATTTTGTTTGCATCTCTTGCATTCGTTCTCACTTCACAATGTCAGGTTTAGGTTTGGGGGTCTTCATCTGAATTTTCATTGCATTCGTTCTTACTTCACAATGTCAGGTTTAGGTTTGGAGGTCTTCATCTGGATTTTCATCATTAAAAAAAAAATTGTGTTCATTTTCATAAATTAAATAAAAAAAGATAATAATAAAAAAAAGAAGGGGGTTTTAAAACCTAATTTCTATACATTAATGCGAGAATGATAAACACACAAGGTATATAAAATCTAAAAAGCCCAATGACTAGTCAAAAGTAATGCAAAATTGAGTTCTTTTTATTAAGTCTCTCTTAGTGAGTTGTAAGCTAATTTCATTACACACTGGCCGACACTTCTAAGGTCTAGGCTCGACATTATACTGATAGTATAGTAGCAACCTTGGACCCTGATGAATCATACTTATCTAATCCCAAAAAAAAAAAATATTCATCAATAAAAATGAATTTAGCCAGGAACATCGAAAAGGGCTATTGTCAAAGGTCAAGTGGGTTTGTGATGAGGACTCCGAGCATAAGTCCGTAGGGGAGTCTTAATGCCTGACACCTTATGCCAACTGGTGTGAGAGTTGTCGACTGATTGCTCGTTACACGGAGAAATCACCACAAGAGTAAAAGTGCACAATTTATACATATTTTATTAATTAAAAAAAAATCTGTATTGATCTTGAAAAAGACAATAGTGTGAAAGCCGTCGTTGTAAAAATTCAAGTAAACTAGAATATTACAGATAAAGCCTGTGAGGTACTAAAGTAAACATCCACGACTCTCGAAATCTTGCAGATAAGATGATTTTGAATCAGTAAGTAGGTCCCTTTCGACCAATCCTTGGAAACTACTAATCTTAGCAATATTTTAGAGATCCGAACCCTTAGCTTGTGTACAGTCCAGATTTCACCGAGCACTCTAGTATAAATAAGTCTTACAACTCCCTAACGGAAACTTAATGATCTCAACTTGAATTGCATTTTGATCTAGGATTTGGGCTGACTTAGTAATTAAAACATTGTGTGCTTTTGAAATTCTTGGCACTGATGCATTTGAAATTAGATTTTATAAAATAATAATAATAATAATAATAATATAAAAAAAATTTGGGTAGAGACAGCAGTTTGTAGGTATCTAATCCGGAAACCCTCACAAGACAAAACTCGTCCACTAGGGCCATCTAGGGGTTTAAAGCCATATTGCATACGGTAAATGCAATCGCGATACCTGCGAAAGTGAGTTAATTTCTTTTTTCTATTTAATTTTGCTCGAGGACTAGCAAAATGCAGGTTTGGGGGTGTGATAAGTGCTAAATAATGTATAAATTAATCTATTTTACATAGCACTTATTCTTATTTTATGAACACATTCTAAATTTAAACATGAGAAATATGTTCACCCTCATCAATGCATTTTAATTCGATTTTGATTATTGATTGAGCCTAATGTATGCAGGTCGAGTCAAGCTCAATTAAATAAAGCCTAAACCTATACTGCATCATTTCACAACTCCACATCCTCCAGAGCCGACTCCAAGAACTCTCCTCCAAAAACTCTATGCTTTTTATTAATTCCTGTCTCTTCACAAGTTCACCTAATTCTCCTCCCATACTTTCCAATCATTTGTTTCTAAGACATCAAAGTATATCAGAAAATTCTAGTCATTGGCCTCTTCCCAGCCGATTAGGATTAATTCCTCTGCTTCAATTCGTTCGTAACCACCCTTATCCCGTGGCCAACCAAGTTCCAGCACCCCCCAACAAAGAACAAACCACTGATCCTCATCTTCTTCAAGATTCTCCCCAGATTTCCTCTCAGCCAACGGCAGCATCCCCAAACTCCCGGATTGATCCCAGCCAAGCCAAATCAAATGCCAAATCCCCTGTTCCAGAACAAGAGCCGAGATCCTCTCTTTTCTTCTCTGAATCTCCCAGCGTCCGCGAGTCAAGCACCGTCTTCCCAAGGATTTCCTCCAAGCCGATTCTAGAATCCATCCTCTCCATGGATTGCATCCCAACATCCTCGTTCCCTCCTTCCTTGATCCTCCCAGATCCTCTTGTTCCCTCCCTCCACGAATAACTCCCAGCTCACGGATCAAATCTACATGTTTTCCCCCTGCTTCAAAACAGAGAGATTTTCTGCATCAGGCGATCCGAAGCAGGGGAAAGATCCCTTCTCCCAGCGTATCACACGGTGAACCAGCCCGCCTTCCGTGCATCTAGCCATTTTCCAGATCCCCCCAGATCTCCTCTCATCCTGCGATGCAGCCAGCGAATCAGGCATTCATCCGAGGCATCTTCAGCGCGTCTTCAACGCGTCCATGGCACGATTCAAGTCAGCAGCGCATCTCCAGCCATTCGAATTTCCTTCCGTTTCAAACACAGCCGAGGCGTCCCAGATTTCAGCTCCCAATCGCGACCAGATCAGCAGAGATCGTGCCAGCTATCTGCGAAGCATCTTTCTAGATTCCGCATCAGCGTGCCAGCCAGCCCATCCGCCATCAGATCTGCCTTTTTTTTAAAGCAACGCCAACAGCCTGCAAAAGAGGGAAAAGTTTGATTTATTCCTTGCTGAACCGGGCTCCTGGAGGATTATAAAGGCTGAGGATTTTTCAGAGGAAGGGGAGTCTTTGGGGAGGGGGGAGAAGGAGAGCTCTGTTCAAAGAAAGGGCCAAGAGAAAGCCAAGAACAGGGGAGACTCTGTTCTTGGAAAGAAGAATAAAAAAAGGAGGGGGGAGAGAATATTTTGGGATATTTTGGGAATAGAGGGAGCGGAACGGGAGCAGAAGATTTTCATATGAAGATGGGAGGTCGTCCGGAAGCTATGCACGGCTGAACATCTAGTCTAGGGCTGGATGAAGCCCTAGCAATGTAACAGGGCATTTGTTGTTCTCACTCTTTTAATTTTTTTGGAGCTTGTTTAAATTCTTATTATCAATGAAAAACTCCTTTACGATGTTTAAACTTTGAGTATGTTATTTACTATTCATGTTTGCTAAAGTAGTCTAAGATGATCCATGCCTAGGAAGATAAGGTGTACTGCACTCTAGGTTAGCATAATTAGATAGACACTTTTTGCTATATCTAAGATGGATCTTCCTAAAACTCTTTATGCGTTTATTTTAAAAGGCTTGTAGCCAATTTGCATGCCTCTTGATGCAAAAATAAAATTGTTCTCCCAAGTGCAGGAGAATCGTACAAGTAGTAAAATCTCGGGAGTCCGAGGTCGAATCCTCAGAAAACGAAATATTTATAAGATTATTTAGTATAATTTTAGATTAATTAATTTAATAAATTTGTGGATTAAGATGATGTTTTGATTTTCATAAATTAAAAGCAAAGAATAATAGATTAATAAACAAAGTTCAATGAAATAAAAATGGTTAGGGATCCGGAATCCCCCTTGACAATATTGCGTTCAAGAAATAAACTCGGTAATTCTCGATCAAGGATCATTAAAATAGTTCCAATCATGAAATATATCTTTTGAATATATGAACTCAATGTCTAAGCATTCATCGTGCCAGTTATGTCTACGACAAATATATATTGATGCATGGATTGTTTCAATGCTTGATTTGTTGTAGACGTAACCGGCACGATAAATACTTGGATGTTAAATTCATGTTCTCAAATTGTATACTCCATGATTAGAACTACTCTATCATATTAATCCTTAATCAAGAATCGCCGAGTTTATTTATTGAAAGTAATATTGTCAAGGAGGATTCCGGATCCCTAGCCTTCTCTATATTCTTGAACGTTGTTTAATTACCTATTATTCTCTGCTTTTAATTTCTGAAGATCAACTAAAAATTACATCTAAAAATTACGCTAATAATCTATAGATCGTTCCCTGAGGAATCGACCTCGGACTTCCGAGTTATACTACTTGTGCGATTCTCCTGCACTTGGGAGAGCATTTCTGTGACGCATCAATAGGCCAAGCATCCTTTTAAATCTATCTCTATAGACCTTAATTTCCAAAATATAGGATGCTTCCCCAAGGTCTTTCATAGAAAATTCTTTTGACAACCAGACCTTGACCGAGGTTAGCATGGAAATATTATTCCCAATCAAGAGTATGTCGTCCACGTACAATACGAGAAAGACAACAGCACTCCTACTAACCTTCTTGTAAACGCATGGTTCCTCTTCGATCTTGATGAAATCAAATGATTTGAGCACATCATTGAAACGAGTGTTCCAACTCCGAGATGCTTGCTTTAGTCCATAAATGGACCTTTGCAGCTTGCAGACCTTGTGATCTCCATCACTGGAAGTGAAACCCAAAGGCTGCTCCATATAGATATCTTCATCAAGATATCCATTTAGGAAAGTAGTTTTCACATCCATCTGTCAGATTTCATAATCATGAAATGCTGCAATGGCAAGCAATATTCGAATGAATTTCAGCATCGCTATTGGTAAAAAGGTCTCCTGATAGTCAATGCCTTTGCACTGACTATACCCTTTCGCCATTAGTAGAGTTGGGCAACGGGCCGTGCCGGGCCGGCCCGGCCGAGGCCCCCCGGGCCCAAATTCTAAGCGGGCCGTGCCTGGCACGGCCCGTGAGGCACGGAAGGCCAGCCCGGCCCGGCCCCGGGCCCCTCTATTGGTGGGCCGGGCCGGGCACGGCACGGCCCGTAACGGGCGCAAACGGGCCTGCCAGGCACGGCCCGCAACGTCTCTAAACGGGCCGTGCCTGGCACGGCCCGTAACGGCTCCAGACGGGCCGTGCCTGGCACGGCCCGTCTGGAGAGGGGGAGGGAAAATAGCCGTTTCCAACGGCTATTTTCGGGAAAAAGTCGATTTTACCCCTCCCAACAGTCCAATAACGGCTGAATGGAGGGGTATTTTGGGAAAAAAAAATTTTTGGGCTTCTATAAATAGCCCATTCCTCCCTCATTCTCACCACACCAAACCTCTCATTCTCTCCTTCTCTACTGCTATTATTTCTCTCCTCTAAAGTGCTCTTCTAGCAATTTAATTTTTAGTTTGTTCAAGTGCTACACAAGAGGAGGTTCCTGTTGAGAAGAGAAGGTCGCTTCTGTTGAGAGCACAAGAGGAAGCTCGGAATCTCGGCTCTGCCTCTGCCCTCCGACCTTCTACTCAATTCCTCCTTGCGGTTAGTTTTTATTTTTTGAATTAATCATAGATATGTCATCTTTTGAGGAAAGTCAGTTTGGCATTCCTGTTTCTGAGGGAGAAGAAACTAATCCCCAACCCCCTGTTCCTAGTTCCTCTAGAACTGGTGAACCGAGTGAAGGTCAAACCTCTTCTCGTAAAAGGACTAGTACTGTATGGAATGAATTTGATAGAGTTATGGTTGAGGGAGTCTGGAAAGCTAAATGTAAAAAATGTGCCAAACTTTATAGTTGTAGTAGTAGTGGGGGAACAGGGCATTTAAAAAGACATCAAGAGAGTCATAGGATGCATGATTCTCATGCTCAAACTCAAAGTAGCCTTAATATACAAGGAGGATTACTTGTAGGTAATTTTGCATATAATCATGAAAATCAAAGAAAAGCACTTGTAAAATGGATAGTTAAGGATGAATTACCTTTTAGTTTATGTGAATCTTTTAATTTTGAAGAATATGTTCAATTAAACCTACAACCTGCTTACAAAAGAACTAGTAGGCGTACATTTAGAAGAGTAGCTATGACCAATTTTTTAGCAATGAAACAAAATTTAATTGAAACACTTTCTACTTTAAATGTAAAAATTTCATTAACTTCTGATATTTGGTCAGCATCTGTAGGTAGTAATTGTTTTATTGCCATTACTGCTCATTATATTGATAATGATTGGCAATTAAATAAACGTATTCTTGCTTTTCGTGCTTTTGATTTTCCACATTCTGGGCAACAAATTTCAAATATAATTTATCAAACTGCATGTTCATATAATATTAATGATAAAATTATGTCTATTACTTTTGATAATGCATCTAATAATAATTCTGCTGTTGTATTATTAAAAGACTCATTGCATCCCATATTAGATGGAAATTTACTGCATATTAGATGTGCATGTCATATCTTAAATCTTTCTGTTCAAGCTGGCATGGGCATGATTCAAGATGTGATTTCAAAAATTAGAAATGCAGTTTCTTTTATTCATGCTTCTAGATCAAGACTTCAAGAATTTAAGGAATTATGCATAAATCATGGTAAACGTTTTAAAAAATTTAAACTTGATGTAATTACTCGTTGGAACTCCACATATAGCATGATACATGATGCATACCCATATAAAAATTTATTAAGTGCATATATTAATGATCGTGGATTAGGATTTACATTGACTGAAACTGATTGGAATAAAGGAAAAATTTTGGAAGATTTTTTGCTTAGTTTTTATAATGCTACCAATGTTCTTTCTGGTATTTATTACCCTACTTCATGTTCATTTTTACAACAAGCATATATAATTAGTCAAAAATTTGCAGAACATAGATATGATGATGTTTTAATGCCTATTATTCACCTAATGGAATCTAAATGGAATGAGTATTGGGACAGGATATGTCCTATGCATAACTTAGCTGCTGTATTTGATCCTAGAGTTAAATTAAATGGCGTGCTAATTTTACTTGATGCATACGCTGAAAATATGAATCAAGATGCTGAATCTGCTAAAGATGAGGTAAGACAACTTCTTTATGATATTTATGCTATATATGATGAAACAATTCGTGGATCTAGAACACAAATACAAACCTCTATTCCTCCTTCTAGTAGTTCTCGTTCGTCATCTATTTTTTCATTCATTGCACAGAGAAGACACACACATGCTTCAAGTTCCTCTTCATCTTCTTCATCTTTAAGTAGTGAACTAGAATTTTATTTACGAAATGATCTTCAGTCTGCATATGATGAAAATCAAATAGAGAATCTAGATGTATTATCTTGGTGGAAGAGTGTTAGAAATCAATATCCTGTTATGTCTGCAATTGCACGCGATATTTTAGCTGTGCCGATGTCCACGGTAGCATCGGAATCCGCTTTTAGTGCAGGTCGGCGTGTTCTTGACGAAAAGAGAAGTAGAATGACGGGCGAAACGGTGGAGATGCTTCTCTGCTTCAAGGATTGGCTGGATGCTGAGGCAAGACTTCAAGATAAAGGTGGACATAATACAACATCCTCTGATGATGATGATACAAACACTACTGAAGACTGAAGACTGAAGACTGAAGACTGAAGACTGAAGAGTGAATACTGATTCACTGAATCACTGATGATTAGTAAGATTTCTTAATTTTTTATAATTGTACATTTTTATTGTATTCTGGAGGTCAGACCAAGGTCCAAACCTCGGCCCTTTCTTAGTTTCTTATTGTATTCTAGAATCTAGAGGTCAGACCAAGGTCCAAACCTCCCTTCATGTACCATTTTGATTTAAATTAATAAACTGGTAGGGGTCTATGCCAAACCCCCCACCATTAAGGTGGCTTTATATTCATAAATCAAGATTTCTTAGTGTTCAATATTTATTAATTTATTAAAAAAAATTTATCGGGCCGAGCCGGGCCCAGGCCCGGACCGTGCCAGGCTCGCGTGCCAGCCCGGCCCAGGCCCTTATGGGCCGTGCCGTGCTGGCCCGCGGGCCGTGCCGTGCTTGGCCCGCGGGCCTAGACCGGGCCGTGCCGGCCCAGGCCCGAAGCGGGCCGTGCCTGGCACGGCCCGCTGGCCAGGAACCTCTAGCCCAGCACGGCCCTATCAAAGGGGCCGTGCCAGGCACGGCCCGGCACTGTAGCTGGCGGGCCGTGCCAGGCACGGCCCGCTTCGTGCCGTGCCGTGCCGGGCCGTGGGCGGCCCGGCCCAGTGCCCATCTCTAGCCATTAGCCTTGCCTTATAGGTCTCTACTTGTCCATCCGAACCTATCTTTCTTTTGTAGATCCATTTACAACCAATAGATACAATACCTTCTGGTGGATTCACTAAGGTTCAGACTTGGTTGGAATGCATGGAGTCTATCTTTGACTTCATAGCTTCCAGCCTTTTCTCGGAATCGCTATCTAACATCATCTCATTGTAGATATTGGGATCCTGTACATGTTCACTATCTCCCATGAGGAGCATTTCCTCGGTATCCTCTATAAGCATACCTACGTATTTATCAAGTGGATGGAAGACCCTACTAGATCTACGAGGTGGAGGAGGTACTACATGTACTGGCTCTATATGAATAGGTGTTGTAGGTTCCATGACTCATTGCTTTTAGAGACTCTCTCTTCAAGCTCAATTTTCCTCCTCCTGCCTCTATCAAGGATAAACTGTTTTTACAAGAAGATAGCATGTCGGCTCACAAAAACATTGGGATCCTCTGGGATGTAAAAATGTATCCTAATGACTCTTTAGGATATCCAATAAAACAAGCACATATGGTCCAAGCCTCTAACTTGTCCGCCTAAAATCGCTTGACATGGGCCGGACATCCCCAAATCTTGAGATGACCAAGACTCGGTTTCTTAGCATGCCATATCTTATACGGTGTGGTAAGAACAGATTTAGAGGGAACTTTATTCAACAAGTAAGTAAATCGCGGAAAGTAAAACATCTTCCCAAAGAAACAAGGATAAATCAGTGAAGCTCATCATGGACCAGACCATATCCAATAGAGTCCAATTCCTCCTCTCCGACACTCCGTTGAGTTGAGGTGTACCAGGAGGTGTCCATTGTGAGACTATGTCATTTTTCTTGAGATAGTTCCGAAATTTCCCACTAAGGCATTTCCCTCCTCGATCTAATCGAAGAGCCTAAGGGGTGTTCCAGTTTGTTTTTCTACTTCATTTCTGAACTCTTTGAACTTTTCAAAAGCTTCAGATTTGTATCTCATAAGATACACTCAATAAAAAGATTTCTCCATTAAAATATCGACAAATTCTCTCTGACTTAAGCATCGGAGGCCCTTCGCCGGATCCCTCGGCCTGGGCTTCTTGCAGGTTTGCCAAAGACAGCCATCTGCCACCGCTTGCGGCGAAAGCTCCTCCTCCTAGTTCGCGATCACCCTTGGGTCCATTTCTAATAATAATAGTACTATTTAGTGATTATGATTCATATTGATATATAGATTTATGGTACAACTCCTATACAATTTGCAATCGAAGATATATATCATTGTAGGCACTATTTTTATCAAAAGAAAAATCCACTATTCTTGAGGTAATAATTTCACTATTCACCAAATATTAAAAAGTACATACTAATAATTTTATTTTTCAATTTTAGGCATCTCATAAGTATTAAAATAATTGATTATACTGGAGATTTTTTTGGCTATTTTTGATAGAAATGCTGAAGTTCTCATGGAAAAATCTGTTAACGAACTCTACAATATATACTTAGAGGTATTTCAACCATTACTTATTTTAATTAAATAACATTTTGTGGTAATAATTATATTAATATATTATTTGTATCTATATTATAGGAGGTTGAACCAATAAAGCTGGAAGATTTATCAAGAAAATACATGAGAATGCTACATCGTTGTTTTAACAATAAAAACAACTCATTATCTACAAGATCTAATTAGGTTGTATATGTTATATTTTAAATGGATCCTCTTGAGGAAAATCATCCTCTTTTACAGCTTATTACTCAATATGATCATTCTTAAAAAAAATTATAATTATATTATTTTTCTATTTATTTATTTAAATCCTATACATATTATTATTTTTTTATTTTCTATTTTTTTAGGTTGAAACAATCATAAAATAAATATTCTAACCAAAACAAAAACAACTGCTCAAAAAGAAGGAATCAAGATCTTCTGCATCAAATTAAAAAGGAATGGATGCCATAATATAAGCACACATTTTTTTAGCCTATTATAAGCATTTATCTATTATGTTTAATAATTTTTTTCCATTATTGTTGATTTTTTTGGTGAGTTTGTGGTAACATTATCAATAATTATTGAATATATGTTATTTATAATATTATATATTTATTTTTTAATTAACATCAAATTATATTTTAATTTTTATTATGCAACGCGCGGGTATCGTTCTCGCATCTTGATTATAAAAATTTTGCTATCAAAATTTCCAAACACTTGAGCGGTAAATTTGCCCGTAGGTGACATTTCTTTTCAAAACCGTGTTCGAATAACAACGAGAGATCTGTATCCCCCAAAAAATAAAAAACGGTGAGAGATAACGATAAAATGTTCCCCCTCCCCCGCTTGCCTAGTCCTCTTCAGATATTATTTTAAACATTTTTAATAAATATTTTAAAAAGGAAAAGAAATAAATACTCGCCGCTCACCAGAACGGCACAAGGAGCTATGCCCACGTAAGGAGTTTGGTTTTGTACGACTGCCGAAGTGGGAAGACAAAGATCGCCTGCCAAAAAATTAACCAATCCTCGCAGGAATCCTCTCTCATCTTTCTCGTCGGTTGCCACTCCTCGTTGGTGCTCGGAGGCCGAAGAGTTCTGCCCTTAGGGTTTGTATCGTTTTTATACTTTTTTCCCTTGGGTTTGATTTGTTCTGTTGTTCGCTATCATCTTTTGTTAGTTTGATTTTGTTTGAATTTTTTGATACTTTTCATAGGATTTTATTCTTGGTTTGGGAATTCTGTCAGATTTCTTCTCCTTGTTTTTTTTTTTTAAATGGCGGTGGAGGAGTGAGATGGTTCGGCGGATCAGAACCCTAGGAACAGGAAGCCTATTTGTGAGCAATCCAAATGAAAAGAGCAATCTGAAGCCCCCAAACCATGGTATTTGAGCAAAACCATTTCACTAATTTTGATCCTCTTTCTTCCTTTTTGGCTAAAATCGAAGAAATAACTCGAGAGAGTATGCTGTGATAGTTTTCGACGAATTTAGGTACGGAGAAATGAAGCATTTTGAACATTTCTGGGTAGTTTTCAATGAAGGCACCATTTTTATTGCTTTGTGCTTTCTCCTGCTCTAGTTTTTTCTTATTTTATTTTTGTGGCTCTGAGAAGTGGTCTACTGTGATAGCTAGTTTTTTCTGCTCAATACTATAAAATTAACTTGACCAAGATATTTTTGCCGTGGTCCTAGTGCAGGTATAGCATGTCGATGAACAGAGTTGATGAAGTTGACTACATGACTGATGAGAGTGAGATGGGAAATGCCATGGATGATGAGATGGAAGGGGACTTCTTTGATGGAGATAGAGGTCGAGGTGAAGCTGATGATGAGTATGATCTGGTTAGTTTCCTTTTCATTGTATTCTTGCCATTTGGATGTGATAGTTTCAATGAATTATTTGTAGCTTGTTTGAATGGTGTCGTAATATATACTACTTTTTTTCTTCAACTCAAAGTTCCTTATATTCTAGCATAAAATTTACCCATTTCTAGTTTATAATATTCAAATAGAAAGTGCTTATCCTGACAAACCACCATGAATTGAGGGCAGCTCACCAGAGTGACTGACACATCTTCGGCTCAAGCCAGGAGCGGTAGGGATATCCAGGGCATCCCATGGGATAGGCTACAAATAACGAGGCAGAATTACAGACAGACTCGTATACAACAATACAAGAATTATGAGAATATTCCTTCATCTGGAGAGCTTATGAACAAGGTTTCTGCTTATTGCCATTTTGTATTGGGTGTAACTATAGGTTGATTGTGCCACTGTGTTTGCAGTTTGCTTACTCAAGATTTTCCATTTTGTTTAGAAATGCAAGCAAGTGGAGAAAGGTGGCAATTATTATGAATTTCAGTATAATACGAGATTGGTCAAGCCCACAATTCTTCATTTTCAGGTCTGTGAATGTTTTTTTTTGTCTGTGGTAGTTATGCATTTAAATGCTTTATCCATTCATCTGTTTCTTGTTATCTTTGAACCAGTCCTATTTATGTGCATATCTTTCCTCTTGCTTTTTACGCATTCTTCCTGATAGATGAATCGATGCATGGGGCATTGACTTTAGGTATTACAGTTGGTTGACGGACAATGTACAATGACTTCTCTAGATATTCGTGACTTCCATCTTGCAATTTATTCTATCTTGGGAACATATCATGAATACATTGTATGGTCCTTTTCTTCGTCTCTTTCCATGTGTCCATTTTGGGCTTGTTGGACCTCCATCATTACAGAATTTTGACCCAAATCTAAGGCAGTCTTCTTATTGAGGTGGCTTTAGAGTGCATGCAATGGCCAAATACTAAATCACATGCACCAAAGATCAAATCCCCAGTAGATGAGTTGTCATGTGACATGGAAGTCACACACGTCAAACTATTGCATCATTCTAGATCCATGTGAAGTTTGAGAGTTCCTTTAACACTTGATGATTCCTTTAAGCTTTAGGTATTAAAAGGAAAATTAGGTCCAATAGTTCTAGAGGTAAATCAACCAAGATAAGTTTTCTTAGATTTTACATGATTAGGTTCTTGCTGGTTTTGGAAGTAGTCGACACGATGTTGCATTGGGTTTTTCTCTTAGGTCATGGCATATTTGGTCATAAATGATTTAGTTAGCTTTTATATTTAGAAGATTTTGTATTTTATGTTCTTTAGATTTGGAAGATAGTTTAGCAAATAATGGCATTGGAACCAAAGATTTTTTTTTTCTTTTGAAATATAGGAAGTAGTGATAGTTAGAGGGTGGGCCTTGGTGCAATTGTAAGGTTTGCTCTATTGTGACCTACGTGTCATAGGTTCGAAACAGAGAGATAGCCTTTGCATGTGGGGAATAAGGTTGTGTACATTTAATCCTTTCCATATTCCATAGTGGTGGGAGCTTTTTGCACTATGATGCTTTTCTTAGGAAGCAATGATAGTTTACATGGTGCAATATTAGAATACAAAATTCTTGAAATTCACATTCCTTTTCGTCTAATACATTATAATTGAAACTTTTGGGAGTTCAACTTTTCCCCTAGTTTGACTCCACTTTTTTCTTGGGGTGTGCCTCTCTCTCTTCAACTGCCATCTCTCAACAAGAGCCCTTCTCTTGTCAAAAAAATTTCTCTTAGGGGTTAGAACTTTCTATGAATCCTTATTTTTATCTTGATCACATCCATAGCACGTGAAGTATTCTAGTTTGGTATGTTGTTGTGATATTAGAGGGCCACGGCCTTGGGTGATGGTGTCAGAGTTTTGCTTATTGGCTCACTTTGTTATTTAGAAACTAAATAAGTGAGGTCTTGCTTAGAGATTTGCTTTATGTCCTTTATGCCTAGACACTTTCCAAGTATTAGGAACTTTTGCAGGTTGTTCCTTGATATCATGAGCTTAAACTACATAAGCATAAAGCCATGAAAGTTGACCTGCCAACAGGCCCTCCAGGTTTGATTATATACCTTATCAAATAAATGAGAATACTATTTGTATACCTATGTGGGGAAGTAGATCTCTCTCTCTCTCTCTGTCTTCTCTCTTAAAAGGAAGCACCTAGGAAATGGGCATTTGAGCAGCTTTCTATAGAGAGGATAATGTTCGTGTACCTGTGTGGGGAAGCGAATTTCTCGTTTTCTCTTTCGTAAATGGAAGCACCTAGCAAATGGGCATTTGAGCAGCTTTAGAGAGAGAGAGATTTTGAGGTGGGTGCAACATCCTAAAATAGAAAATTTTGTTGCTGTATAGTAGACCCTTCATTTGCTTAAAGATTCCTTGCTAGGAAACCACTGTCTTAAATGGTTGACAGCCGTGCTACTTGGACCCTTCAATTTTTGCAAATTTCAAGGTGTCCATACTTTAGGATGCTTGGACAAGGCAATGATGTGGCACAACCCTCCATGACACCCAAAAGATGGAATATCTTGCTTAGATCAGCTAGAAGTGTTAGCACTTGGAACCTTCTTTTTGTTAATATGGAGCGGCCTATCAAAGAATACCTTATTGCAATTGATTGTACTCGAATTCTTAAATTTTTTACTGTTCTGTAATATTAGTTTGAAGTGTGTAGACTCTTATGTTGAAGTGTTACACCTTAGGTTGAAGTATTCTAGTTTGGTATATTGTTGTGATATTCGAGGACCCCGGCCTTGGGTGATGGTGCCAGAATTTTGCTTAATGGCTTACTTTGTTCTTTAGAAATTAAATTGTAACACCCAGTAGAATTGGGCCTGGTCCACTTGACCGGCCCAGATAAAAGGATTTCGGCTTGGGAAAGAGAAAAAAGAGTTGGCACGCACGAGAAGGGAAGATGACTCCGATGAGAGACTTCTTCCTTCCGAGTTGGTCGAACAAAATCCGACCTTGGGGTAGATTCCGGCCTCGAGCGAGCTTTATTTAGAGCTCCTCCCAGCCTCCTTTCCACCCCATCGGAGTCCCAACCTCTTGATCGGAGTTCGTCGCTAGATCTTCTCAGTTTTCTTCCTTGACTGTTGGCCGTAGCTAATCAACGACGGAAGCCAGGTAAAGACCCGACATCTCTAGATCTACCTTTTCTTCCTTCTTCTGGGTCTTTGGAGCTCCAGTTCCGCCTGATGATCTTTGGATTTTGGCTAAGAAGGGTGATGCCTTGTTTTCTTTGTTTTGGTAGTTAGCCCCCTTTTCTCTTGTTTTTGGTTGGTTTCTCCGCTGATGCTCGTCATAGGGCTCGTCCTTCGGTCCCTCGTGGTGTCTTGAAGCCATGACCGAAACTTCGGCTGTCGAGATGCCGTGGATTCCATGATTTAAAGAAAAGAAGCTCTGTTTTGGTCGGTTTTGCACTGTCAGCCACTTGTTGCCATCGGCCACCGCTCGCCTATTGGTTAGCTGTAGGTCCCCTGAACCCAGTCCCCCACCAGCATCCACCCTCTCCTCCACTTAGAGAGAGAAGTTTTGTTCTCCCTCTCTTCTCTCTTCCCCATTCTTTTTCTTGTTTCTCTCTACTTGGACTTTCTCTTTCTACTCTCTCTAGAGATGTTGGATTCGGTAAAGAACTCTTCGTAGTGATTTTGGATTGACCCTGGTCAAGGAGGCCCTGATCCATGGCTGTCGGGCAGCGTGCCAGGCCCCATCTTGGCCCTTGCCAGACACTGTTGGATTTGGTCACCCCCGATTTCTATCTAATCATCTACACCCTAGTTCAACCATGATCAGATAAAATTCGTCTTGATCGGACCGACCAGAGTGTGGGGCACTCTTGCTTGATCAACCTTACGGGGATGTTGAAATTTAAGATTTTTATTTTCAAAATAATTATGATAAAATTTTGATGAGAATATAATTTTTAAATATCAGGCTCTGAGAAGAATTTTTTTTTCAAAATTGATTGGACTTGTAGTTTGGTTTCGCTCCCAAGGTAAGTGTTGTTTCACTTTTTCTAGATTAATCGGCAAAGTTATAAATTATTATATTAATAACTTTTGAATTGTACTATTCATGATTCATGAATTTGATGAATAGTATTTTGTTATCGAATATGTTTTATTTTGAAATATTATGAAGATGCATGAGCTTAATATGGATTATTCTTGATCGATTTTGATACTTTATGATTTTTGGTATGTTTATCGAAGTGAAATATGAAATCTTATAATTATTTTGAAATTTTGATTTGACTATGTTAAGGACCCGCCAATAGGGGCTAATACGTTGGCACTTGATTAGTTCTAAAGATTATGTTGCAAGAAGATGCACGACATACCGCAAGCAGATATGCGGTCCTGAAGGACTTTGTTGCAAGTTGATGCGCGGCACACTGTAAGAAGATGCGTGGTATCATATGATCCTGTCACAGAAAAAATATGGTTATAGCTCATGGTTGACAAATTGAACTGAATAGAAAGAATCAGAATTCATGAATCGAATTTTAATTTCAAGAAAGATTTGATTCACATGACTGTATTGCATATTTGCTTATTCTTTGTAAACTATTATTTATTTATTTACTTGATTTAATTAGTTAAATTGATCATTGCTTATTGGGCTATCTAGCTCATCATACGATTTCTTACTATTTTTACAGATCCGAAGAACTAGCTAGACACGGGGTTTTTGTTATGGGAGAGTGACTAGAGACGAAATTTTGGCAACCATTATTTTAGATTAGGGTATATTAAACTTGATGCAATACTTGAGAATATTGTTGGTTTTCTGAAACATTTAAATTTTAAATTAGTTATTTAAAAAATAAAGTTTGAATATTATTATCGAAATTTATTTTGCTACTTGTTTATGATATCATGTTGAGATGCCTTGCATGCTTGTGGAGAGAGTTTTTATGAGTATGTGGCGGTTGCCGCGACTCTTGGCTCGTGTCTCGAGTCGGGGGCTTGACATAAATAAATATGGTCTTGCTTAGGATTTGCTTTATGTCCTCTATGTCTAGACACTTTCCAAGCATATAGGAACTTTTGTAGGTTGTTCCTTGATATCATGAGTTTAAACTACATAAGATAAAGCCATGAAAGTTGACTTGCCAACAAGCCCTCTAGGTTTGATTATATACCTTATCAAATAAATGAGGATAATGTTTGTATACCTATGTGGGGAAGCAGATCTCTCTGTCTCTCTCTCTCTCTCTCTTAAAAGGAAGCACCTAGGAATTGGGCATTTGAGCAGCTTTTTAGATAGAGGATAATGTTCGCGTGCCTATATGGGAAAGTGAATCTCTTTCTCTCTCTTAAATGGAAGCACCTAGGAAATGGGAGTTTGAGCAACTTACTAGAGAGATTTTAAAGTTGATGCAACATCCTAAAATAAAAATTTTTGTTGCTGTACAGTAGAACCTTCGCTTGCTTAAAGATTGCTTTCCGGGAAACTGGTCTTAAATGGTTGACAGCTGTGCTACTGGGGCACTTCAGTTTTTGGGAATTTCAAGGTGTCCATACTTTAGGATGCTTGGACAAGACAAGGATGTGACACAACCCTCGGAATGTCTCGCTTAGATCAGCTAGAAGTGCCAGCACTTGGAACCTTCATTTTGTTAATATGAAGCAACCTATCAAAGAACACCTTACTGCAATTGATTGCACTTGAATTCTTAAATATATTACCATTTGAGTAATATTAGTTTGAAGTGTGTAGACTCTTACGTTGAAGTGTAACACCTTTTTTTTTGCCTCTGATGTTCTTAAGGAATCTATAATTAAAAGTGCTATGGACTAATCAACTTTCACTAGTCACCAATATATTTTTTCCTAGATGCCTTTTTTTTTATAGAAGTTGTCTTGTATGGAAGTGTCAATATTGGGATTTGTGGAGGTAAAAATTTATAGCACTAGGAACATTTGGATCCATGGCAATCATGCTGATTGTCTACATAACGTTAGCTGATGTAGGTCAATTTGTAGAGCATTCTTAAGGCCAAAATGGATATTAGTTAGTGTTGAGGTTATTCAAATTAGAATTTTTTCAAATTATTTGGATTTAATCATATCTTTCCGTATAACTGCAATAGTTTTTTGAGAGCTAAGATGGGAGGAATCCTGGCTGAAAATGGGCAAGGGCAATATTCTAACCTAGGCTTTCAGTATCAACTCTAAATGGCTTTACAAACTGGGCCAATATGCACCCATATATAACCTTAATAGTTTGTTATTAAAATACATGAGCTAGACTATGTGAGGCCTGACTTCTAGCCTAGTCCAGTATATTAAGAATTTATGCGAATCGAGCCAACATTGAAAATTAGAACAACCATAAGTTAATGTGTACCGAAGAGAAAAGCAACTTCATTGATTGATCAAATTAGGGTATGGGAGGGTATATATAGGCTCTGGGGTCCCTTATAATGATAAGGATGAGCAGGCACCCTTAGAGTCCAAAAAGAACAAGAAAATAGAATACTAAGTCAAACAAACAAAGCAAACTTGCCATGGGGCAAAGTTCTAGAAGCAAAATGGATCTAACAATGAACCTAGTGCCATCATGTCTGTTTGGACAACAGTTAGTTTACCAGTAGATGGGATTTGATGGTGACTAGGGTGTTGTAAGATCCTGTCGCCTTTGTGTCTGGCTGGGGGTTGGTTCCCAAATATCCAGATCGTGAAATTCTGTTTTCTGATACCTTTGGATGGTGACCTTGGTACCTTGGATTTGGTAGTTTCTAGCTCTGGCTTGGCTTTGTTGCTGGACTTCTAAAAGGCCTTTGCTGTCAGCTTGTTTTGACAGTGAGCTATCTTTTGATCGCAAGCATTATACCATCGGATGCCTTCTGATGGCACTATGCTTGCTGTCAGATCATTTTGGGCTTCTTTGATCCTGCCTTCGGCCAGGACTGGGTTTGGGATGCATGAACTTGTCCTGAAACATGGAATAGAAAGATAGAATCTTATGTCTCCACCCTTTTAGACAACAATAACAACATTCGTGATGTCCCCCATGTTAGATACATCTCATATGCACTTGTCATGGTTTCTTTTTGTTTTCAAAGAGGTGCAACTTGGTTGGGCTAGCCCAGATGAAGGCAATCCTTGTCCCATCTCAACCAAAATATCTAGTTTGATATGACCAACATGACAATATAACTGATATGCAAACTGAAATTTAAGCTCACTATGCCAGCAAATTTTGAAATCTAAACGGAATTTGGTTGAAGTTAGGTTAGATTGGCTAGGTCAGGTTAGTCTGGGTCATGTTGTTAGTATAATTTTGATTATAAAAATACACTCTAATTCAGTCCTCATTTAGGTTAGGTCAGGTTCACAGCCCAGTTACAGAAATAGAGGCAGCTATGATATAGGCTGACTTGGAAGTCCTAGCACACAAATTTGGCTTCGGCTAATCTGACTTGATATAGGTTTTCAACCCTAGCCTTACCAGAATTGGGCAAATGTTCACTAAGTTTAGATGACCAGCCTAATTAAGTCTCACTCTAATTGCTTGCTTTCCTCTCAATTCGTTCAAAGGGTATTGTCAAAGATTGATGGTACTATGGGTTCATTTCTTTTATCCATGATGGCAGTAGCAAAGATTCTTTTAGTAGTATAATACATGCCCAATTCATAATCAATGAGCCCAGACAACTGATATCCAATTAACTAAATAAGGATATGATCAAGCTCAAAATTTTGACAATGGTGCTGCCGTGCTATATCCTCACATGGATCTTACTCTTAGCAAACCTTCGATATCTTTCTTGGAGTAAACATTTTGATTTAGTTTTAAACAAAATACACAACATGCAAAATAAACAACACTTCCCCTTTCTTTAACTACTACAGTTTTTTTGGACCACTGTTTTCATGACACATCAGAACTTGTTCCTAGTTTTGGCTACTCATGTTTAATCAGTTATGCTTATACAAGCATGCTTTGCCGTATTGGCCCAAACCGGGTGGTACAGGGCGTACCGTATTGTACTGGTATCCGGTACGGGCGGCGTATCGACACTCGGTACGCCAAAAAAATTCTGTATTGTACTGTACCGACATCGTGCTAGCGTGGCAACGGTACGGGGTCCGTTATTGAGACGACGAACCTTACATACAAGTCTTTTGTTAGTCTTGCATGATATGTTTGTGTTGTCGTGAGGCACCACTCTTTGACTCCTGACAACCTTGACAGGTTGTGCTTATGAAAGGTTGCAGCTTAATTATTTGCATTTCATCTGAGTCAGTAATTGAGAGGTCACTTCGAAAGTCAAGCTTGCTTTTATTATTAATTGCAAAAGAAGGTAGCCCATGACATTGTTCATATGTTGTTTTGTGGGAAAGTCTGTTCAGGGTGGGCTCAACCATGAATTTTCCATAGAGGACACCTGGAACTCGAGTTAAGAAATATCAAGCAATTCTGTGTGCTTGGTTCCCGTACGGGCTACTTTCAGCCAGGCAATCTTTCTCTGGTTAATCCTTTTAAGCATTGAGGTCAAGGTCGTGTTCAAATGCTTCTTGCTAATCCCAGCATCCATTTCCATCTTCCATCCATGTTAAGAGTGGTGTCAGCATGGTAGTGTTGCAGCATCTGAATAGGCTATTGGTGGTACATAGAAGACAAGTTAAATGATGTAGTAGGCAAAATTTGTCTACTAGGAACAAAAGGAGTTAGGGAGCGAAAAATGAGCTATGAGATAGGCATTACACACATTATATTGTGGCCATAGTATGTTGAACCGGCCCGTACCGGCCGGTTCAGCCCGTACCGGATCGGTCCAGTCCCTGACTGGTTCGATTCGGCTATGAAAAATGAATCCGCCCCCTATGGGGCCCGAATCGAGCAGTTTCTGCTGCGTACCAGTGCGAACCGCCTGCGCGGTGCCCTGCGCACGGTGCCCCGCGCGGGAGGATATTTAATGCCACTCTGGCATATAACGTAGGGCACGCGCGCGAAAGATTTACGTGCGCTTTTTTTTTTTACCTCTCTTCCGGTTCTGTACCGGTTTAAACCGGTCCCACCAAAATTGTATCAGTCCGGTAGGTGACCGGTACGCCTACTGGTACTGGTAAGGCGTACCCTGATTGTGACAATGCCTCTTTATCTAGCATGATGATAATGGAGTATGGTATGTGAATAAAGGGCGGCCTGTGACCTCTAGGTCACAATGGAGCAATCTTACCATTGCACCAAGGTTCATCCTCGTAGTATAGAATGTGAATATTTCTCTGTATGGTAGAAAACAATGTATGCCGAACCTACGGTTACCGGACTGGTTCGGGCTGTACCGAACCGATACCATTGGTTCGGCCGGGTTTCGGCTACCGCGCAGTCAAAAAGGCCACAGCGCGTGGCGCTGTGGCAAACTGAAGGCATACTGGTCCACACGCTGTGGCAAACTGAAGGCATAGCAAATTGAAGGCATACCGGTCCACGCGCTGTGGCAAACTGAAGGCATACCGGTGCGAACCGGTCCAGTTCGCATCGGTACAAGGCGCTACCGGCTTGTATCGGTACGAACAGCTTCGGTTCGCACCAGTATGCCCTGCATATTGCTTGTTTCGGGCCCATATGGGCCGGAATTGTTTTCCACTGCGGTACCGAACTGGTCCGGTATGTGCTGAACTGGCTGTTACATGCTAAATCTGTTGCCCTGCATACCATGGTAGAAAATATGGTAGCCAGATGTATTTTCATCTTCTAGATTTATATAAATATTGAACAGGTTATGGGGCCGAAACCGTTGTCTACCTCGGTACCGAATCGATCAGGGACCAAACTGGTCCCACTATGTACTGAACCGGCCGGTATGGGCCGGTTCATGATACTATGGTAGAAAATATGATAGCCAGATATATTTTCATCTTCTAGATTTATATCAATATTGAACAGGAAGGGTTGGGCATTTGTTCCAAAGCCAATGTCCAAAATGCACAAAAAACAAAAAAAATATGAAACTAAAACAAAAACTATAAACTTGCATATTTCAGAGCTCATGTTGCACCAATAACTTTCTTGTTTATATAACTGACTGTCTTATAGATATACCATATAAAATATCTGAAAGAATTAAATTCATGCTAATGACAATCTTAGCAACTTAAAATTAGATTCTGTTTGTGATGGCCCCAAAGCAACTTCTCAAAAAGTGTTTTTCTAAAGTTTAAAGAAACAAACAGGGAGCAACATGGTGTACACATGACCTATATCTGAAGATCTGATTTTCTTGCGTGCTTGATTTTATACTATCATACTAATATCTGGCAAATGCTGGTTGTGTGACTTTTGTTATATCTTATTCTTCAACTTTTACTATTTTATTATTCCCTTTAAAAATTTATTTAGAGAATGCTTGTTCACATTTATTTAATATGTTTTTGCATCTCTTCATTGTTTGATGTCTTTTTTGCAACTGTTTCATGTCTTTCTACCCTGGATGACAACTGAATGAGCTTTTTGCCTGCAGCTGAGGAACTTGGTCTGGGCGACTTCCAAACATGATGTCTACTTTATGTCAAATTCTTCAGTCATGCATTGGTCATCAATATCTAGCAGTTTGTCAGAGGTCCTGGATTTCTCCGGACATGTGGCTCCTGGGGAGGTTTTCCCTATACTTCTTTGCTTATTACTCATTAGCATAATTCTGTCTTGCAAATTATGAAAGATTCAAGGATTGCTTCGTTCATTTCTCTTAGATTTTGTTGCTTTTTTTTTTGCCGAATAATTTACCTTAATGAACATTCTTATTAGATATGTCTCTTGAGCAGTTGAAGAATATCCTGCTTGTTGGTTTTCAGAAATACCCTGGAAGTTTGCTAGATGGATTTGCACGAACTCAAATCAGTACACTTGCAGTAAAAGATGGTTTGATGGTTGTAGGAGGTTTCCAAGGAGAACTAACTTGCAAGGTAAGTTTGTCACTGCTTCCAGTAAATTGCAAAACTGCTTGTTTTTTTTTTAATATCAATTCTTGCCGATATAAGCATGAATCTAACCTTAAATGCTGCACCTTGCATAACATCAAGCTATACTAAATAATTTACTTATTTTCAGAACATTTATTCTAGACCATGTCACAAGTCTGCAATTAAACTCCCTCTTAAAGTTTAGTCACGTAAGTGTTTATTATTATGAATATATACATCACAATGTGAAAAAGGTATGAAGATGTAGTTATAAGGAGAGCTATACATTGTACCTACAGGATAAATCTTTTAGGTTTCCGTCTGCATTTTCTACTTCTTAAATTCTCTCATATTATCGGAAAAATGATTCTGGGTTTTGTGGAGTGATGATGCTTCTTATGTTAAGAAATTTGTAAGTATCTCTAAATCACTGAATGCTTGATTCAGAAAGTCATATTTTCACTCTCCTGATATGTGGTTCTCTTTGAACTTATATACGAGCCTTTTTCATTGATTGGTATTATTAGTCACACTGTTGGTACAATGTATGCTGCTGACTCATAAGTGTATTAATTTTATTTTGCTTCGATAATTGAAAAAATACCCATACGTAAAAATACTTGCATAGTCCCTTTAATCTCATGACTCTATTTTTTCTCAATGATTTATTGCATTTGAGAATGTTTCTTGTGAATAATGGAAGATGGTGTTACTCAGACAAGGCACTTTTCAAACTTCTTGCTGTGTCGCCACGTGGACATGACATGACTGTATCACAGGTGGGATATGCAGTAGACATGGCTGGGTCACAATTTTTGTGTTCTGTCCTAGCCAATGATGGGGAAAAAGGAAAAGAAAACTGATCAAATGTCAAAAAGAAAAGGAGGACAACCAACACCCCCCGCCCCTCTCTCTCTCTGTGTCTCTTATAAGAGACACTTATATAACACCCACAAACAAATCCGTGTTTATACACACTTGTACATATTAACACATAAAAAATCTAGTAGACCTGTCTACATGTCTTAGTTTTCAGTGATTTCCCATGTGTCATTTTTCGACGATTACTGCATTGGGTTCTTCAAGACACTTGAACACTTGAAACCCGCATCCAGTGTGTGTGTGGCACTGGTAGATAGTAAAAGGTGAAATTGATAATGATTATGCCATTTAAGACTTCAGGTTCATGCAATAGAAGATTTATTTTAATATTTAAGGTACTTGGTGAGAATGGGATGACTATTATGAAGGCCTACCTTGATGGTTTGCTATAGGAAAAGCCATTTGAAAGGACTGGAAAGGGGTTAAAGTGCAAAAGATGAAGATCTTAGTATAAGCCATGCTAGAAAGAGTTGTAAATGGTGGCCATCATGGAAAGCACATGTTGAACTGTGCATTGTTATACTACCTATTGGCATCATCTAATAAGATTTTAGGAGTTCAGGGAAAATGGAGGAGCATGGAACATGATGCATTTTGTGAAGGCCTGGCGGTGAGCACATGAAAGGATTTTGAGTACAAGATCAACAAAACCAAATGCAATCAAAGAGAGCTTTGATGCATAACTCGAAGACTTTGGGTTAGGTCTGATGTTCATGAGACCACTTGATGGTCCGGGAAGTCAGGTTGTTGGATCAAACATTGAAACTTTAAGATGCGCAAAATGTGATTGATGAAATTAACTTGCTGTTACTCAAGCCTGATGTCAGGTAAACACATTAAAAAACCTTTGATGTCCACCACATCATCTTCCCCTAGTACAATGTTGTTGCATTATATTGCATCGTTGCTGTTGCCTACTCCACCTTCTCCGCTGTGTCTTTTAGCTGATCCTAGTCGTCGATTGCTACTAATACCTCTGGCCTGTCCCTTCCCCACCCTTGCGAGCATGTGTATCGTGTCTTTGCCCCTTTGGCCATTATTCCTGTCAGCATCAACACCACTTGCTTCTACGCACAAATTGCCTCAAGGAGCAGCATGAGATGCACCTTTGTCGCCTTCCAACAGCCAGGTCGTGGAGGATGTTCACTGCCTTAGCCTTCACCACCAGAGGACAAGACCTACTGCACAGGGAGGAATCCATAACAAGGGAATACTCTAGGAGTCAGAGGGTGGGAAGATGGGTGCCTCATCCAAAGCTGAGCTCGACCATGCAAAGTTGATAAAAGGAGCAGTAATTTCTGGTGGTCAGGTTTCTTGCTTGGAGTCAAGTCAAAGGTCCATGGCAGGTGGTGGAGGAAGTGGTGGGGGAGAAGCAGAGGTCATTGGAGAGGGTAAGGAGCAGCACTCTTGCTCGACTAGAAAAACTTAATTAAAAGTTTGCTGTCTTGGTATTGGACCCTATACTGGTAGCATACTGGTATAGTATCGGTACACCCAGTATGAGAGTCCGTTCGGTTTACCTAGACGCAATATGCTCCCCAAACCAAGTCTTTGTTTGATTTCAGTATGGTATAGTATGGCCGGCATGGGGCGGTACGCAACAGTATAGCGAACCTTTATATCAGTTGTATTTCCTTGGGGAGGCTATTCATGGTTCAAAGCTATATGTTATAATTCAATGTATTTGACATCTAATGATTCTGCCAATTGCAATACGTATTTATCAGAATAAACTGTTTTATGATTTTCATTGTCTCTAGGTAGCGAGTGCGATACTATGTGCCATGTTGCATTTTGAT
Organism: Phoenix dactylifera; assembly: GCF_051530095.1. Taxonomy (NCBI): domain Eukaryota; kingdom Viridiplantae; phylum Streptophyta; class Magnoliopsida; order Arecales; family Arecaceae; genus Phoenix; species Phoenix dactylifera. The sequence continues at coordinate 28,590,241 of NC_143193.1, read as the reverse complement.
TGATTGCATTTTGCTGAGATTTATTAAAAATGGTATTTTGCAAATTATTTTGTGAATTGCCACATGGAGATGGAATATGCATGTATTTTTATAGATTTCTGCATAGTTAAAATATAAAAAAATATTGATAATTTTGCTTTCCTTGACTGTATGATACAGCTGTTGGACCGACAAGGAGTTAGCTTCTGTACGAGGACAACATTTGATGATAATGCAATAACAAATGCTATAGACATATATAAAGATATGAGGTATCATAATATTTAATTGACTCCCTATAGGGTTGTATTTGAGAAAAAAATACTTGATATATGATAATGTTCTTGTAGTGGCGGCATTCATTTCATGGCATCCAATAATGATTGCGGTGTACGAGAATATGATGTGGAGACATTTCAGCTCTTGAATCACTTCCAGTTTCCTTGGTCAGTCAATGTGAGTATTCTTTTAGCACTGGCTTGAAATCCAAGTTCGTTGGTACAATTAAAACAAATATATGCAGGTCAATTACTTAAAGGGCTTAACTGTGCCTATAATTTTGTTCTGATGGGCATATCTGATATTTTTGCCTTTGGTTATGGTTAATGATAGCACACATCAATAAGCCCGGATGGGAAGCTTGTTGTGGTCGTGGGAGATGACTGTGATGGATCGCTTGTTGATTCACGAAATGGAAAGGTATTTAAACATTGCCAATATTTATATCTCACAATCTAGTCTTGCATTATGTAAACTCGAATCAAAATTTTAGAAATGCACTGTTGCATAGTGGGAATAATGTTATAGAATAACCAAACAAAGCCAAACTATCACATGCAGGTCTTGTTCTCATTAGTAGGCCATTTAGATTATTCATTTGCTTCAGCATGGCATCCAGATGGCCAGACATTTGCCACTGGGAATCAGGATAAGACTTGCCGTGTTTGGGACATTAGGAACCTTTCATCCTCGGTAACCGTCTTAAAGGGAAATTTGGGTGCAGTTCGGTCCATCCGTTACTCCTCCGATGGGCAGTTCCTGTTGTTTGCAGAGCCTGCTGACTTCGTTCACATCTATAGCACCAGGGCTCACTACAAGAAGCGGCAAGAGCTGGACTTTTTTGGGGAGATATCAGGTGTTTCTTTGAGCCCGGATGACGAGTCTCTCTATATAGGTGTATGGGACCGGGTCTATGCCAGCTTGCTTCACTATAGCAAGAGGCATATGTACAGTTATCTGGACTCATATGTGTGACGGTGTCGTTAGCTCAAGGCAAGTTCAACTGTGATAGAGCTTGAGATAATTTTGCTAGTGGCAACTTGTGTTCATCTTCGATAATATAGCTGTCCTTGGTTACCATTAGTGCTGTGTCAGTCAAATAATGCCCAGAAGTGTGAGATCTCCTGCAGATATCTGTACAAGGCAAGACTTAGAAGCTATGTATTCAGTGGAGTCTTTTTTGGGAAAACGATTTGGTTGCATGGCAAGAAGTTTGTTACCTTTGTTTTCATCTCGCGGTCATAGTTTGGTGATTGATAACATTATAATTTGATAATCTCTCTCATGCTTCTTTGCCATGAAAAGCTACAGACTTGGGGACGTATGACTGGCATGAAGCCTTTCAGACCATCATGCTAACCTTTGTTTCTCGTGGTTTTTATTTTTCTACAATTTTTAACAAAGCTGAAAACATATTGGATATGGATAAAGATAATACTATATTCTATTTGGCAGGTACAAGTATTGCTATGAATTTTTGTCGGATGCTAAAATTTTTATCCGTGTCTATTTTAAATGGACCTCAGAATTAAATATAAAAACTTTAACATAAATTACGTAGTTAAGTTCGTTGAATGACATTATTCCACTTCCTATTTTATTAATTCAGAAGTATACGAGCCTCAAACTTTAGTGTTGTTATTTCTTTGAAGGTTTGATCGTACAAAAAGCAATAGAGAAGTTACTGTATTCTGCCCAGCTTAATGATTCTTTGGTGTTATAACAATATCGCTAACCCATTTTAAGATAAAAAGCTCAATGTTAAGGATACAATTTTACTAACTAAATGATATCACCTCATAGAAAATTAAATCTAAAATTTGTTGGTATTTGTTGCTGTCAAAACCTGGTCTGATGATGGTGAAGGTGTGGAGAGGGCCGGTTTAATTGCACATGGGGAAAGAAGGGAAAAGGAGATTGTTGGAGTCGATCTGACCGGAAAGTAGTCTCGATGCTTAAGTCAAATAAGACTTGCAATTATTTGCAGTGGAAATTGCAAGCTTCTTTTTTTTTTTTTTTTGGGGTACAACGGCAGTTCATGTCAACCTAGCATGAATACTACCCTCAGCATCACGAGAAAAAAGGCCACATAAAGGTGAGGGGACAGAGTCGGGCTCAGTTCAAAGAACCTCTTCGGAATGGTGAGCAGCAAAGGAGGCGACCCAGTCTGCAGCCCTATTCGGCTTCCGAAACATATGGGCAACCTGAATCGAATGACAACCTGCCACTAACCTCTAGATGTCCCTGAGAATAGGATGGCTATCTCTCCGGTGCCTGACATCCTGAATTCACTGTTGAGTTACGCTCCGCGCAATGCGACAATCGCAGTGGAATGCCGCACGGGGCATCGTTCATCATATGAACGTGCCAAGAATCGTAGAGTTCAAAAATTGTTTTGGATCCAAATCCAGAAGATCTTTGAACTCAAGAGGGAGAGAGATTAGGATCTAAAGGAGGTTGATTAACATTCATGTAAATAGAAACAGAATTCAGAGATAACGATTTGAAGATCCCATCTTCAAACCTTGTGCGATTTTATGAACACTGCAGCCTGATGATCTTTCTAGGTTCCTAATTAAGCCGCACACGTGTCCGGTCTCTACAGGTATCTACACGAGGATCTAATCATCTGAGAATAGATCTCATCGGAGTGCTAGCTCCTTGCAAAGACCTCTCATGACTATCATAAGTTAGAATAAGAATCTGCAACTTACCTTCTTGAAGAAGAACCCTTTCTTCTTCAACTTTGCTTACAGTGGAGAAAGAGGAAGGAGGATACTTTGCACGTGGACCTTCCTTGCCTTGCTACCGTGGAAGAAGAGGAGATTAAAGACCCCTTGCTGCCGTGGAGAAGGAGGAAGAAGAAGGGCTTATGGCGTGAGGAAGAACTCCTTCTTCCTTGCCGCATAGACTCTCTTCCTTTAGATCTTCTTCTTCAATTTCCAACGCCTTGGAAGAAGAGGAAGAAGGGCTTCCTTGCTGCCATGGGACAAGAGGAGGATGGCTCCCCTTGCTGCTGTGAAGAAGGAAGAAAGAGAGGGAGAGAGGAGGCGTGGAGAGGAAGAGTAGAACCATACCTATAATGCCTCAAGGGTCCTTTAAATAGATTTGGGTTTAGGATTTTTTCCAAAGTCTATCATGAGTAGGAGACAAACTTCTCGAAATAACCCATCCTTGGATTAATGCCAAGTATCCAATCTATGTGCCCATGATGCCATCAAATCAATGCATGACATGTGTCCACTTAATCAATTGATTAGAGCCTAATCCAATTAGGTCTAATCCCTATGGCGCCATGATCAAGTCCTAATCCAATTAGGTCTTGATCAATTCCAATTGACCCAAACATAAACCCAAATCAATTTGGGTCGAGCTCAATTTAATTTAGCTCATTTAAACAGCCCAATTGCAATCCAATTGCAATCAATTCTACTTAATTTTTCTTCCATTAACTCACTAACACTTAGTGGGTTAATTCAATCTCTAATCATATTGATGATTGATTTCTTTTGTGATTCTAAATCATAATTATGATAGTCTGACTAATTAAATCCTCTATGTGTGTGACCCCATAGGTTCTATTTTGACTGGTAGTAAGACATATTGATATCTCTATCTCAATATCACTGAAACTCCTTTCAGTGGACTGAAACGATTTCAGGTCTACTCTCAGGGTTCACTGATCACCAAGTGAATGCCTTCGAGTCTCACAATCCACTAGTGACACCTAACAGTATGTGGTGGCAACCCAGCAGAATGGAATGTCTGAACCTCTAGGTGCAGTTAGCGTATGATACAGTCCCTCTATCATGGATTCGACGTGACGAAGGTTATAGATAACTCGTCAAACTCCATCGTCTATCATATGTTAAATTTATTTGACTTCCAGTTCGAGATATGAAAAACTTTTTTTCCAAAATACCTGGTCAGGAATTTATCGAACTCAATCTTATAAATCACATAGAATCACTCCTAATCTATCAAGGTCGATAGATCTCATCTAGATGTATCCCTATTCCAAAATGAATTTACTGCAGCTAATTCGCACTATAAGGATCCGAATGGCTAGGGCCCAAGTTCACATGTTCGTCAAACTACAGCAACCTCATAGTGAATAGCTGAGGCATTGCAGGTCAATGGACCAGTCATACAACTGCAGCATAAGTAGTCACTGACGAGTGGATAGACATCCATGTGACTACTTTCTTTGGTCACGCTCAGTACCTTGTTCTCTAACAAGTATTCGCATAATCACTCCAGTGTCTCTACACTATGGACTCGAGACTCGTCCATCTGACTAAGTGATCTGTGCACTAATCTTAGCGGATCGATCACCGTCCCTCGTGATGGATCCATCGATCAGGAGCATTTAGAAATTAATCCCTAATAACACATGCCTCAAATTCTCAACTTCTTGAGAATATGTATCATCATCTATTAATTTCTTGGATGACTCATGGACACATACAAACATGAATGAAAAACAAATTATCCAATCTTATTTATTAATAAGAGTCAGATTACAAATTTATGTTCCAGATTACAAATATGCATAAGCCACATTGGCTTATAGAGTATATTTCTAACACTCTCCCACTTGCACTAAAGCCAATCAGACATATATCTCAATCCTATCTTCTCAAGATGGCCTTTCAACTTTCGCTGACTCTGCTGCTTAGTGAATGGGTCTGCCATATTGTCAGTGGAGTCTACTCTCTGCACCTCTACATATTTCTTGTCGAGATAGTCGCAAATTAGATGAAATCGCCGCTCTATGTGCTTGGACTTTTGGTGAGACCTCGGCTCCTTAGCCAGTGCTATGGCGTCGTTGTTGTTGCAGAAAAGGGTTATGGCATCTGATGACATGACTTTTAGCTCTTCGATAAACTTCTTGTACCAGAATGTTTCCTTCGCAGCATCCGATGCAGCAATGTACTCTGCTTCCATGGTAGAATCTGCAATAATCGATTGCTTGAAACTCTTCCAATTTACCGATCCTCCATTGCATAAGAATACATATCCTGATATAGACTTTCTATCATCAAGGTCAGTCATGAAGTCTGAATCAGTATATCCTTCTACCTTTAACTCTATGCCTCCCCCAAAGACCAAAAACATATCCTTAGTCCTTCTCAAGTATTTAAGAATATTTTTCACAGCTATCCAGTGCTCCTCGCCTGGATTTGACTGATATCTGCTCATGACGCTCATAGCATGTGCTATATCAGGTCGAGTACATAGCATGGCATACATGAGGCTCCCTATTGCCGAAGCATAGGGGATCCTGCTCATTCGCTGAATCTCTTCAGATGTTTTGGGGCACATCTTCTTGGAGAGATTTATCCCATGCCTTAGGGGTAACAATCCCCTTTTAGAGTTTTCCATGCTGAACCTCTTCAGCACTTCCTCTATGTACATTTTTTGTGATAGGCCAAGCATCCTCTTAGATCTATCTCTATAGACCTTAATCCTCAAAATATAAGATGCCTTATCTAGGTCTTTCATGGAAACTCCTTAGACAACCATAACTTGACCGATGTAAGTATGAGAATATCATTCCCAATCAGGAGTATATCATCCACGTACAATACGAGGAATACTATAGCCTTTCCACTAACCTTTTTGTATACACATGGTTCCTCTTCGTCCTTGATGAAATCAAACGATTTGATTACATCATTGAATCGAGTATTCCAACTTCGAGATGCTTGCTTTAGTCCATAAATGGATCTTTACAGCTTGCAGACCTTGTGATCACTATCACTGAAAGTGAAATCCTAAGGCTGCTCCATATAGATATCTTCCTTAAGATATCCATTAAGGAATGCAGTTTTCACATCCATCTGCCATATTCCATAATCATGATAAGCTGCAATAGCAAGCAATGTTCGAATGGACTTGAGCATGGCTACTGGTGAAAAAGTATTCTGATAGTCAATGCCTTCGCGTTGACTATAACCTTTTGCCACCAACCTTGCCTTAAAGGTTTCTATCTTGCCATCCGAACCTATTTTTCTTTTATAAATCTATTTACACCCAATAGGTATTATACCTTCAGGTGGATCTACTAAGTTCCATACTTGGTTGGAATGCATGGAGTCTATCTCTGACTTTATCGCATCCATGAAGATGACATGTCGGCTCACAAACACTTTGTGATCTTCTGCGATGTAAAAATTGTATCCTAATGACTCTATAGGATATCCAATGAAACGAGCACCAATTGTCCTAGACTCTAACTTGTCTGCCTGTTGTCGCTTGACTTAGGCTGGACATTCCCAAATCTTAAGATAACCAAGACTCAGTTTCTTACCATGCCCTATCTCATACGGGGTGGTAGGAACGGATTTAGAGGGAACTCTATTTAATATGTAGATAGCTGTAAGTAGGGTGTCTCCCCACAGAAATAAGGGTAAGTCAGTGAAGCTCATCATGGACCTGACCATATCCAATAGGGTCCGATTCCTCCTTTCTGATACTCCGTTGAGTTGGGGTGTTTCAGGAGGTGTCCATTGTGAAACTATACCATTTTTTTTTGAGATAATCGCGAAACTCTTTACTAAGGTATTCTCCTCCTCGATATGATCGAAGAACCTTTATTTGCAGCATGGGAGCTGATTACCAAAAAAATCCCTAGGAAAAAAGAAAAGATATCTCAGTAACGAAAACCATAGGAGGCTGTATTAGCGAGATCCAATGGTGGACAGTTGCCCAAAAGAAAAACCGCCTGGAAGTCCGACCTGTCTGTTTTTCTACTTCAAATCTGAATTTTTTGAACCTTTCAAATGCTTCAGATTTATGTCTCATATGATAGACATAACCATACCGTGAGTAATCATCGGTAAAAATAATAAAGTAGAAAAATTGTCCCCTAGCCTGCACATCGAATGGGCCACACATGTCAGTGTGTACTCGGGCAAGTATTTCGGTGGACCTTTCCCCGTGTCCTATAAAGGGTAATTTGACCATTTTTTCTTGAAGGCAGGATTCACAAATCGGATATGACTTAGAAGTCAATAAACTTAAAAGCCCATGTTTCTCCAATTTGTTAATTCTGTCTTCTCCTATATGACCAAGTTTGAGGTGCCACAAATACTTTTAATTTATCTCATCTCTAGATCTTTTTGATCCTATGGTACTCACTGTACTTAAAAGCCCATGTTTCTCCAATAAACTTAAAAGCCCATGTTTCTCCAATTTGTTAATTCTGTCTTCTCCTATATGACCAAGTTTGAGGTGCCACAAATACTTTTAATTTATCTCATCTCTAGATCTTTTTGATCCTATGGTACTCACTGTATGCTCAGATACGTTCACAGATACATCCATATGTAAGTGATAGAGACCGTCAATCATAAAACCACGTCCAAACAGTTTATTTCGCAAATGAATGGAAACGTAGTCTTTATTGAAATTGAATTTATAATGTTCCTATGGTAGACAAGATACAGAAATAAGATTTCTGCTAACACTAGGTACAAAATAACAATCTCTAAGTATTAAACTAAATTCTGACGGTAAGTGCAAAGAAAATGTGCCCACAGCAACAACAGCAATTCTTGCTCTATTGCCAACCCGTAGGGTTACTGCACCTTCCGTAAGCCTTCTACTTTTTTTTAGACCCTGCATGGTAGTGCACAAGTGAATACTAGAAGCAGAGTCTATAACCCAACTGGAAATAGAAGAAACCGTTAGATTAGTTTCAATAATGAGCATATTAGACATACTTTCAAAAGGCGTGTCACCCATCTTGCTCTTTATGTTTTTCATGTAGATAGGATAGTTCTTTTTCCAATGGCCGTCTTCATTGCAATGGAAACATTTTTCTTTGGGTTCGGCCTTCTTCTTAGGAGCTTCCTTCTTCGGCCTTTTCTCGGTCTTCTGCTTCTTCTTCCCAGTAGACTTTCTCTTGGAAGTAGAAGCTAGCTCAGCAACGAGAACTGTTCCCCTTGAACCTTTCAAGGCTTCCTCAGTTGTCACCAACATATTCAACAATTCAAGCTTGGTGCATTCAATTTTATTCATATGGTAGTTTACAATAAACTGCCCATATAATGATGGCAACGATTGTAGGATCAAATTTGTTTGCAAATCCTTGTGCATGGTCATGCCAAGCTTCTCAAGCTCCTCAAGATCCTTGATCATGGTCAAACTATGTTCATGGACGGACTGCTCATCACGCATCTTGGCTTTGAAGAGTCGCTTGGATACTTCAAACCTCACTGCGTGACTTTGTTCACCATACAACTCTTGTAGGTGATCAAGTATGTTCTTGGCAGTCTTCATGCTCTCATGCTGGCATTGCAATTTGTTGGACATGGATGCCAAAATGTAGCACCTAACCTTATTGTCGTCATCTAACCATTTTGCATGCGTCTCACGCTGCTCATTGGTTGCACGGGCTGGTGACACCAAGAGTTTATGGTCAAGTACATAAGCTATCTTTTCACAACTCAAGACGATCTTCAAGTTGCAGATCCAATCTTTGTAGTTTGGTCCGGTCAATCTATTGTTATCTAGGATTCAAACAATAGGGTTGGAAGCCACTGACATCTGTAGAGAGTAAAAATTCTAATTAGAAATTTGTATTTGACATTAATTTATTTTAGGAACTTCTAAAACAATATTGGATCAAATTCTCCTACTATTTTTCGGATCTTCACACTCCCCTGGTAAAGATACGGAAACCTGCGACTTAGGGTTTCGAGTGGGGTGCTGCGGTCCCACCAATCTACATGTCACCTCACCTAACAGTTATTGGAGACACATAGACGATGAGTGTATAACTCTTGTACAATGCTTCGTAAGCATATTGAGCTAACCTGGTCTCCAAGTCATAAGAACCTCACCTAATAGTTATTGGACTCGTTTCTTGGTTAAGTCAGACCCACCGTATATCCCACGAAAATAAAGCTGTGATTGGGTCCTCACCTAACAGTTATTGGATCCCAACCCCACCTTTACCCCACAACATCTCATGTTAATAAAGAGGTCCAATCCTCCGATGCAACTAGCCCATTGTATCCAGTCGAGACTAATCAACACCGGAAAGATCTTAGCAACTCTACTATGGTGGAAGACCAATCGACTTAATAATGGATAATCAGATCTTAGTGATTCCAACTTTGAGCTTTCCATAGGAGGTAATCGATCAATTGGCCAGGTAAGCAGGTAGGAGGCTCTCCTTACTCAGAGAGTAAGGTCCTAATTAAGTAACCATCTTTGAGCTTTTCTAGACACTAATTAGATCAATTAATCAAATATGGCTAGCTCAATGTATCGTTCACTCTCGATTGATTAGGAAGATTTTAGGTCTTTTGAGATTTACATATAATGTAACCATCCACCCCATGCTATATGTCATTTGATTTACATCTTATGTAAATGTCACATTGGTTTAAGTTTACATCCTATGTAATTATGAAACCCTTTCATATATTATGTGATTACATCTTATGTAAATGACATAATTGTTTCAGTTTACATCTTATGTAAATGTCCTGTTGTTTAAGGATTTTATTTACATCTCATGCAAATAAATTTTGTTTAACTAATACATACATCTCATGCATATATTATTTTAAACAAAACTTTAAATAGGGGTCGACTTGTGTGTTCTTGGGGTCGACTCGAGTTAACCTGGAGTCGACTCGAGTTGACATGGGGTCGACTCGGGTGGACTTCCAGTTAACCCGAGAGCTCCTGAGTCTCTTGGAGTCGACTCGAGTATACTTGGGGTCGACTCGAATAGGATTGGAGTCGACTTGAGTATGCTTGGAGTCGACTAGACTAGTCTTGGGGTCGACTCGAGTATGTTTCGGTCGACTCGGCTAGTCTTGGAGTCGACTCGAGTATGCTTGGGGTCGACTCGAATAGGATTGGAGTCGACTCGAGCATGCCTGTGTTAGAAGTATGCCCTAGAAGCCAATCTGGCTAACACATTATTAATTCTGGGACATAATTTTGTACTTGACTTTATTATTATTGATTAAAAAATGGGCATTCTTTTCATTCATATTGTTTATGTGTCTATGAATCGTCCAAGAAATTAATAAGATGATGATACATATTCTCAAGAGTTGAGAATTTGAGCCATGTATCATTGGTGATTAATTTCTAAATGCTCCTGATCAATGGATCATCACGAGGACGGTGATCGATCTGATCAGTGCACACATCGCTTTCTTTATGGATGGACGAGACTCGAGTCCACAGTGTAGGGACACTGAAGTGATAATGCAGGTGCTTGTTAGAGAACAAGGGTACTGAGCATGACCAAGACAAGAAGTCACTTGGATGTCTATCCACTCGTCAGTGACTTGCTTGATGTTGCAGTAGTGTGACTGGTCCTTTGACCTGCGGTGCTTCGGCTACTCACAGTAAGGTTATTGTAGTTTGACTGCACATACACATGGTCTCTAGTCATATGGGTCCTTGTAGTGTAGATTGGCTGCAGTAAGTTCACTGTAGGAGTAGGGTACGCATCTACAAGGAATCTATCGACCTTGATAGATGAGGAGTGATCCTATGTGATTTATTAGACTGAGTTCTAAGACCTTGGCCAGGGCAGTAATATTCAATGGAAAAAGAGTTTTTCCACTATCGAACTCAAGTTGAATAAATCTAGACATATGACAGACAACAAGGTTTGACGAGTTATCCATGACCTCCGGTCTGTAGGGATCCACGATAGAAGGACTGTATCACACGACAACTGCACCTAGTGGTTCATGATTCCATTCTGCTGGGTGGCCACTACATGCTGCTAGGTGTCACTGGTGGATGGTGAGACTCACAGGGTATATCTTGATGATCGATAAATCCTAATGAGTTGAGTTGGAACTGTTCCAATTCATTGAAAGGAGTTTTCAATGATATTGTGATAGAGATCACAATATATCTCACTACCAGTCAGAATAGAACCTATGGGGTCACACACACTAGAAGTATTGACCGATCCGATGGTTGAATAGTGATTATGAATCACGAGTAATCAATTCGATTGATAATCAGTTGAAGAAGGAACACTGGAAATTAATTAATTGGACTTAAAATATGAATCCTACTTGGAGTAGGATTCCTAGAGTCCTAATTGGATTAGGACTGGGAATCCTACTTGGACTAGGACTGGGAGTCCTACTTGGAGTAGGATTCCTACAATCCTAATTAGATTAGGATTTTGAATTCAATTTGGATTCCTACTTAGAATAGGATTCCTAAGAAGTCCTAATTGGATTAGGACTTCGGATTCAAAGTAGAGTCCTAATTGGATTAGGACTAAAATTAAATAAGTCCTAATTGGATTAGAATTTCTTAAGTCCTAATTAATTATTAATCTAATGAATTATGATGACTCCTAATTTGATTATGATTGAAAGGTTCAATTGAGTCATGATTCAATCAAATCCTAATTGGATTAGGATTTGAAGGGAAAACAAATAGGTGCACCTAATTCTCTTTGGAAGAGGACTAGACCACCTTGCATTAGACCCCACGCCCCACTTGATTGGATCAAGTAGGGCATGCGTGATGAGGAGAACCTCCTCCTTGGCCGAAATCAAAGAGAAGTGAAGAGGGGCGTGCGCCCCTCTTCTTGGCTCCAAAAGGAAAAACATAAAGCTCCTAAAATGTAGGAGCTTCATGTGTCTTTATAAGGAGGTAAAGGAACAAACCCTAGGTGAATTCTTTTCCCCCTCCTTTCAGCCGTGAGCCACCCTTTTCTCTTGGGTTTTCAGCCGCCATCAGCAAAGGAAAAAGAAGAGGAGCCGTGCACCTCCTCTTGGCCTTCATCCTTGGTTCCAACGCAGGGAAATCAAAAGGCTGCAACTAGCCTTTTGATTCTTCTCCCTGGAGTCTTCTTCTTCTTCATCCTCCCTCTGGCATTCAAGAGTTGATTGAGAAGGAGGTGATCAGCCATCAAAACAAATCTCTGCAAGGGAGCTAGCACCCCGGGGAGATTAGAGTGTTTGGATTGGTCCTCTGCTTCGTGTGGATACCCGTAGAGGCCAGACGCGTGTGCGGCTTCAAGCGAACCTTCTTCCAAAACCACGAACTTCAGTTTGCGGTGATCATCTACCTGCACAAGGTGAAGATCTGGTCTTCCTAATTGTTTTAAAAAGTTTTAATCCTAATCCATCTACGAACGGTTTTTGAAATAACGTTCATGAGATGAACGTATGACCCCGTGCATGCCTCTTCCGCTGCATCTGAAAAAATTTTTAATTTTCTGCGGCATGGGCGGGTTTCCAACAGTGGTATCAGAGCCTAGGCTTCGTAGATTACGATTAGGATTAAAAGGATCAAGGCATATTAGATCTGAAAATTAAAGGATTATGCCTGCTGATTTTTATGCATGCAGAATTTCAGGTTGCAGAATTTTTCTGCATGCTGAATTTTGGTATGCATTGATTAATGATTCTGTTATGTAATTAATATGATTACAATTATTTAAGAATCATCCCTTGCATGATCAGCGACTCATGAGATGAGGTAATCAATTAAGTTTCAGATCTGTAAATTAAAATTATGCATGTGATGCGAATGATGATGATCATGGATGACCCTTTTGTGAATGTGCTGAAATGTTCTGCAATGCCTGAAATGTTCTGTGATGTTATGTGATAACATGTAAATCATTTTTCCAGATGCCTGCGAGCATCTTAAATTCATGTATTAGAGACCTGCGTGTCTCATCGAAAAAGGATTGTAATTATTCTTTTATTTTGAATTTTATCTGGGATGTAATCTGTGATGTATGTTGCACGTCGATGGTTGATCGATGTATGCCTCCTACAAGCAAGCCTTGCGCGGATTGAGATCATAGGTTGATTGAAGATGGATCAAGGAGTTGATTAGAATTGAACCTAAGGGATCAAGATCGAGTCAAGAGTTGAAGACGATCAAACCAATTGACGTGCATGTGCTTGTACTATGACCCATCTTGGATCCATGATCATCACCAGTTACATTTACTTTCTTATATATATGCCTGGATGTTTAATGTTTATGCCTATGCATAGCGGGTAGATGGAAGTGTGCATAAGATGCGAGTTGCCAATCGAAAGAGACCTAAACTAAAACCTCCTCAATCAAGTCGAGAGTGAACCAACATGAGCGGGTCATATTAGATTAGTTGATCTAATTGGTGTCTAGGAAAGCATGAAAGGTGGTTACTTAATTAGGACCTTACTCTCTGAGTAAGGGGAGCCTCCCACCTGCTTACCTGGCCAATTGTTCGATTACCTCTTATGAAGAGCTCAAGTTGCAAACACTAAGACCTGATTAACCAATATTAAGTCAATAGGTCTTCCACTGTAGTAGAGCTGCTAAGGTCTTTCTGATGTTGATTTGTCTCGGCTGGATACAGTGGGCAAGTTGCATCGGGGGGCTGGACCTCTCTATAGACATGAGATGTTGTAGGGTAAAGGTGGGGTTGGGCACCAATAACTGTTAGGTGAGGACCCAATGACGACTTTATTCCTACGGTTATACGGTGCGTCTGACTTAACTAAGAAATGGGACCAATAACTGTTAGGTGAGGTCTTCATGGCTTAGAGACCAAGTTGCACTGCAACATGCTTGAGAAGCATTGTACAAGAGCTGTATACTCATCCATTCATGTGTCACCAATAACTGTTAGGTGAGGCGGCATGTGAATCGGTGAGACCGCAGTACCCACTAGAAACCCTAGTCGCGTAGGATTTCCGTTTTCCTACCAGGGGAGTGTGAGGAATTCGAGAAAATAGTGGGAGGTACATTTGTTCTAAAAGACCCTAGAACAAATTAGGATCAAGTACAAAATTATAACTAGAATCTTTACTCTCTGAGGATTATAAAGTCAGCTTCTAGACTTTTAACTCATATCCTATAGAACAACCGTTTGACCAAACTCAATTATAAAGACTGGCTCAGCAAATTTCAAAAATAATTTTGAATTATGAAATTAGGGTATGTGCTAGACCATGGAATCCCCATGTTACCAATCTGTCCGATCACTGATCAGCGTAAGACGCATGCTAAAGTGGACGAACAATGACAATAAGGTTAGGTGCTGCACAATGGCATCCATGTCCAATGAATTACAATGCCAGCATGAGAACATGAAGACTGCCAGGAACATATTAAATCACTTGCAAGAGTTGTATGGCGATCAGAGTCGCGCAACATGTTTTGAAGTGTCCAAGAGGCTCTTCAAGGCAAAGATGCGCGATGGACAGTCTGTCCATGATCATGGTTTGACCATGATAAAGGACTTAGAGAAGCTTGAGAAGCTCGGCATGACCATGCACAAGGAATTGCAAACGGATTTGATCCCACAATCCCTTCTAGCTTCATATGAACAGTTTATAGTAAATTACCATATGAACAATATTGTATGCACCAAAACAGAATTGTTAAATAAATTGGTAACTACCTTAGGGGCCTTGAAGAGTTTAAGGGGCATCGTTCTCACTGTCGAGCTGGTTTCTACTTCCAAGAGAGAGTCTATTTGGAAGAAGAAAAAGCCTGCGAAGAAACAGAAGACCGAGAAAATGCCAAATAAGGAAGTTCCAAGAAAAAGGCCAATTGCAAGGAAAAATGTTTCCATTGCATCATGGACGGCCATTTGGAAGAGGAACTGTCCTACATACATGGAAAGCATAAAGAACATAAAGGGTGACAGACCTTCAGAAAGTATGTCAGATATGCTCAGGATACTTAGGGACTGTTACCTGTTGCTAGCAGAAATTTGATTTCTGTATCTTAGCACAGAAAGATCTTTTTAAGACTACTATTCTATTTATTTGAGAAATAAATTAGGTTCAATGTGGTTTTATGATTGACAGTCTCTATCACATACATATGGATGTATCTGTGAATGTATCTGAGCAAACAGTGAATACCATAGGATCTAAAAGATCCAGAAATAAGATAAATCTGAAGTATTTGTGGCACCTCAGGCTTGGCCATATAGGAGAAGACAGAATAAACAAATTGGAGAAACATGAGCTTCTGGGCTCATTAACTTTCGAGTCATATTCGATTTGTGGATTCTGCCTTTAAGGAAAGATGGCCAAGTTATCCTTTGTAGGACACAGGGAGGTCCACTGAAATACTTATCCTAATACACACTGATGTGTGTGGCCTATTCGATGTGCAGGCTAGGGGTTATAATTTTTTACTTCATTTACCGATGATTACTCACGATATGGATATGTGTATGATACACAAATCTGAAACTTTTGAAAGGTTCAAAGAGTTTAAATATGAAGTAGAAAAACATACAGAAAAACTCACTAAAGTTCTTTGATCAGATTGAAGAGGTAAATACCTTAGTGGAGAGTTCCGTGATTATCTCAAGGAGAATGGTATAGTTTTATAATGGACTCCTCCTGGTACACCTCAGTTCAACGGAGTGTCGGAGAGGAGGAATCGGACTCTATTGGATATGGTCCGATCCATGATGAGCTTCACTGATTTACCCTTGTTTCTTTAGATAGATGCTCTATTTTCAGCTATTTACTTATTGAATAGAATTTCCTCTAAAGTCCGTTCCTACCACACCATATGAGATATGACACGGTAAGAAGCCGAGTCTTGGTCATCTCAAGATTTGGGGATGTCTGGCCCACGTCAAGCGACAATAGGCGGACAAGTTAGAGGATAGGACAATTAATGCTCATTTTATTGAATATCCTGAAAGAGTTATTAGGATACGATTTTTTCATCCCAAAGGATCACAAAGTGTTTGTGAGATGCCATGCTATCTTCATGAAAATAGTTTATCCTTGATAGAGACAGTGGGAGGAAAAATGAGCTCTAAGAAAAAGTCTCTAAAGAGCAACGAGCCATTGTGCCTATAGAACCTATTCATATTAAGCCAGTACACGTAGTACCTACTCCACCTCGTAAATCTAGTAGGATCTTCCGTCCGCCTGAAAGGTACTTAGGTATGCTTACAGAGGATGTAGAGGAAGTATTCCTCATGGGAGATAGGGATCAAGGTAAGGATCTCAATACCTACAACGAGGCAATGTTAGACATCGATTCCGGGAGATGGCTGGAAGCGATAAAGTCAGTGATGGACTCCATGTATTCCAGCCAAATCTGGATCTTAGTGGATCCACCAGAAGGTATAGTACCTATTGGGTGTAAATGGATCTACAAGAGAACATTAAGTTTGGATGGCTAGGTAGAGACCTATAAAGTAAGGCTAGTGGCGAAAGGTTATAGTCAGTGCGAAGGCACTGATTATAAGGATACTTTTCACCTGTAGCATTGCAAAAGTCCATTCGAATATTGCTTGCTGTTGCAGCATATCATGATACGATGATGGTGATCACAAGGTCTGTAAGCTGCAAAGGTTCATCTGTGGACAAAAACAAGTATCTCGGAGTTGGAATACTCGTTTCAACGATATAATCAAATTGTTTGATTTCATCAAGAACGAAGAGGAACCATGTGTCTATAAGAAAGTTAGTGGGAGGACTATTGCATTCTTCGTATTGTACGTGGATGATATCCTTCAAATTGGCAATGATATTTCCATGCTAACTTAGGTCAAGTTTTGGTTGTGTAAGGAATTCTCCATGATAGACCTTGGAAAAGCATCCTATATTTTAAATTAAGGTCTATAAAGATAGATCTAAGAGGATGCTTGTCCTATCACAGCATATGTACATAGAGGGAGTGCTGAAGAGGTTCAGCATGAAAAACCTCTAAAAGGGGATTATTACCCCTTAGGCATGGGATAAATCACTCCAAGAAGATGTGCCCCAACACATCTGAAAAGATTCAACGGATGAGCAAGATCCCTTATGCTTCGGCTATAGGGAGCCTCACGTATACCATGCAATATACGTGATTTGATATAGTACATGCTGTGAGTGTCACGAGCATATATCAGTCAAATCTAGGCAAGAAGTGCAAGATAGCTGTGAAGAACAGTCTTAAGTACTTGAGAAGAACTAAGGACATATTCTTGGTCTTTGGGAGAAGATAAGAGTTGAAGGATGCACACATATTGATGATAGAAAGTCTAAATCAGAATATGTGCAATGGTGGTACAGTAAATTGGAAGAGTTTCAAATAACCAATCATTGTAGATTCTACCTTAGAAGCTGAATGTTAAGCCGTCTCTAAGGGTGCAGTGGAAATCTTTTGGTTTAAGAAGTTCATTGCAGAATTAGGTGTAATGTCATCAGATGTCATAAAACTCTACTGCGATAACAAAGGCACCATAGCACTAGCTAAGGAGCCAAAGGTCTCACCAGAAAACGAAGCATGTAGAGCGGCAATTTAACCTAATAAGCGACTACCTCGAAACGAAATAAGTAGAGGATCAGAGAGTAGACTCCACAGAAAATGTGGCGGACCCATTCACTAAGCAGCTAAGTCGGCAGAAAACTGAAGCGCATCTTGAGAAGATGGGGCTTAGGTTTATGGCTGATTGGCTTTAGTGCAAGTGGGAGATTGTTAGAAGTATGCCCTAGAAGCCAATCTGGCTAACACATTATTAATTCTGGGACATAATTTTGTACTTGACTTTATTATTATTGATTAAAAAATGGGCATTCTTTTCATTCATATTGTTTATGTGTCTATGAATCGTCCAAGAAATTAATAAGATGATGATACATATTCTCAAGAGTTGAGAATTTGAGCCATGTATCATTGGTGATTAATTTCTAAATGCTCCTGATCAATGGATCATCACGAGGACGGTGATCGATCTGATCAGTGCACACATCGCTTTCCTTATGGATGGACGACACTCGAGTCCACAGTGTAGGGACACTGAAGTGATAATGCAGGTGCTTGTTAGAGAACAAGGGTACTGAGCATGACCAAGACAAGAAGTCACTTGGATGTCTATCCACTCGTCAGTGACTTGCTTGATGTTGCAGTAGTGTGACTGGTCCTTTGACCTGCGGTGCTTCGGCTACTCACAGTAAGGTTATTGTAGTTTGACTGCACATACACATGGTCTCTAGTCATATGGGTCCTTGTAGTGTAGATTGGCTGCAGTAAGTTCACTGTAGGAGTAGGGTACGCATCTACAAGGAATCTATCGACCTTGATAGATGAGGAGTGATCCTATGTGATTTATTAGACTGAGTTCTAAGACCTTGGCCAGGGCAGTAATATTCAATGGAAAAAGAGTTTTTCCACTATCGAACTCAAGTTGAATAAATCTAGACATATGACAGACAACGAGGTTTGACGAGTTATCCATGACCTCCGGTCTGTAGGGATCCACGATAGAAGGACTGTATCACACGACAACTGCACCTAGAGGTTCATGATTCCATTCTGCTGGGTGGCCACTACATGCTGCTAGGTGTCACTGGTGGATGGTGAGACTCACAGGGTATATCTTGATGATCGATAAACCCTAATGAGTTGAGTTGGAACTGTTCCAACTCATCGAAAGGAGTTTTCAATGATATTGTGATAGAGATCACAATATATCTCACTACCAGTCAGAATAGAACCTATGGGGTCACACACACTAGAAGTATTGACCGATCCGATGGTTGAATAGTGATTATGAATCACGAGTAATCAATTCGATTGATAATCAGTTGAAGAAGGAACACTGGAAATTAATTAATTGGACTTAAAATACGAATCCTACTTGGAGTAGAATTTCTAGAGTCCTAATTGGATTAGGACTGGGAATCCTACTTGGACTAGGACTGGGAGTCCTACTTGGAGTAGGATTCCTACAATCCTAATTAAATTAGGATTTTGAATTCAATTTGGATTCCTACTTAGAATAGGATTCCTAAGAAGTCCTAATTGGATTAGGACTTCGGATTCAAAGTAGAGTCCTAATTGGATTAGGATTTCTTAAGTCCTAATTAATTATTAATCTAATGAATTATGATGACTCCTAATTTGATTATGATTGAAAGGTTCAATTGAGTCATGATTCAATCAAATCCTAATTGGATTAGGATTTGAAGGGAAAACAAATAGGTGCACCTAATCCTCTTTGGAAGAGGACTAGACCACCTTGCATTAGACCCCACGCCCCACTTGATTGGATCAAGTAGGGCATGCGTGATGAGGAGAACCTCCTCCTTGGCCGAAATCAAAGAGAAGTGAAGAGGGGCGTGCGCCCCTCTTCTTGGCTCCAAAAGGAAAAACATAAAGCTCCTAAAATGTAGGAGCTTCATGTGTCTTTATAAGGAGGTAAAGGAACAAACCCTAGGTGAATTCTTTTCCCCCTCCTTTCAGCCGTGAGCCACCCTTTTCTCTTGGGTTTTCAGCCGCCATCAGCAAAGGAAAAAGAAGAGGAGCCGTGCACCTCCTCTTGGCCTTCATCCTTGGTTCCAACGCAGGGAAATCAAAAGGCTGCAACTAGCCTTTTGATTCTTCTCCCTGGAGTCTTCTTCTTCTTCATCCTCCCTCTGGCATTCAAGAGTTGATTGAGAAGGAGGTGATCAGCCATCAAAACAAATCTCTGCAAGGGAGCTAGCACCCCGGGGAGATTAGAGTGTTTGGATTGGTCCTCTGCTTCGTGTGGATACCCGTAGAGGCCGGACGCGTGTGCGGCTTCAAGCGAACCTTCTTCCAAAACCACGAACTTCAGTTTGCGGTGATCATCTACCTGCACAAGGTGAAGATCTGGTCTTCCTAATTGTTTTAAAAAGTTTTAATCCTAATCCATCTACGAACGGTTTTTGAAATAACGTTCATGAGATGAACGTATGACCCCGTGCATGCCTCTTCCGCTACATCTGAAAATTTTTTTAATTTTCTGCGGCATGGGCGGGTTCCCAACAGCCTGGGGTCGAGTCTTCTCATGTGAATCCTGAATTTTGATTCTATTATGTTAACCCTAAAGGATGAATTTTGATGATTACAAAACACTTGAGATCATGTTATGTACTAAAGACATTGGCTTAATTGTGAAGTTTTATAAGTCAAGAAAAATCAGAAGAAAATCTTAAGTTCTTCACAAATATCTCATTGGACATGTTCTAAAAGGAATTGATCTTAATCTAGTCCATGGAGATCAGAGAAGAAGTCTAAAGTTTTCTATTTGAAAGACTTGAGTCAACTTCTAAGCAAAAAGGACAAGTTTAAGTTGATTCTGATAAGTTTTATTCAAGAAACACAATCAAAGAGTCGACCCCCGCAAAACATGAGTCGACCCTTGTGTAGTTTAAAGTAAACAGAAAGTTTTTATCGCCTGAAAAAAGCTTGAAGAGTCGATCCTTGTTCAAAATGAGTCGACTTCCGAAATTGAAGAGTCGACCCTTGCGTTTGAAGAGTCGACTCCTGCTCAATCTCAGCCGGCCGAAAAACTAAAGCATGAGCCGATCCTTGTGTTTAAAGAGGCAACTCCTGATGAAGATGAGCCGACCTTTAAGAATTAAGAGTCGACCCTTTGAGGATGACATAACAAAAGCTCTCTCCATGATTTGAAGTGCCGATTCATAAAGAATATGAGTCGAACCCTGAGATACATGAGTCGACCCTTGTACTGCTAGGACCACAACGGGAAGCTGTGAATGATTTTTGTCTTCTTCTGTAACAGAAAAAGATTCTCATCAGAACGGAAAGAAAGGAATTCAAATTCCGCCGAAGAATTTGTGTATAAATACGAGGGAACCTTAGAATGGAAACAACAAGAAAAGAAAAAAGATTCCATTGAAAACAAAATATTTCCACTGAGAAAAAGAGAAGAAAAGCTTAACAGTTCATCTTCCTCACCAGCACTGTAATCAGAAACTTTCTCTTATGAGGAGATCAGTCGAAGTTTCTTACTGCATTGCTGTTCAGACATTGGAACATCCTTCCACAGCAAACTACTTCATCGGCTTCAGCTTTTGCTTTCATTGATTTATTTTTTATATGCTCTGAAGCTTTAAATTTTTAGTTACAACATTCTTTTAGTTGGATTAATTGCTGCTGTAACAGTTTCATTGGTTTGAAACTTGTAAAGGCTCTTCCAAGTCTTGATTGGAAGTTGCTGAATCAGGTGTATTCAGCAAGGGTAATAGTTTTGGTTGGTTCATCTGAAAACCAACTGGGTTGTTTGTGAGCCCGAAAAAATAAACGGTGTAAAGTTTTTGGTTGGTTTGTCTGAAAACCAACTGGATTGTTTGTGATCCCGGAAAACAAAAGATTTTCGATTGGTTGCCTGGGAAAACCAACTGGGTTTTTGATTGTGAGCTCGGAAAACAATCAGGCTGTAATTTGCTGGGTTATAGTGAAAATCTCAAGCTAGGCTTGAGGAGTGGACGTAGGTGCTGGAAGTGTACCGAACCACTATAAACCTTGGTGTTTGTGATTGTGGTTCTTCTCTTCCTTTTCTCTGCATATTCCTTACTGCATTCCTAACTTTTATTTACTATCATATTTGTGCAATCTCATTTTTGCTGCTGAATCTATAAGATATTAGTAACTCATACTCTCCATACGTTTTAATATTAATAATTTTTAAAGAGACTCAATTCACCTCCCTCCTCTTGGGCTGCACCTCTGGGCAATAAGTGGTATCAGAGCCTAGTACTCCAGAAAATTTTTGATCTAACAATCAAGAGTTAAAGGTCATGGCAGCCACTATGGGATCCTCTGTTGCCGAAGGGCAATCTACCAATAGACCACCTCTTTTCAATGGCACAATTTTACTTATTGGAAAGCTCGTATGAGAATTTTTATTCAAGCACTTGACTATGACTTATGGACTGTTATTATTAATGGACCTCACATACCAACTAAAATTGTTGATGGCATCACCTTATTCAAACCCGAAATTGAATGGGATGACCATGATAAAAGAATGGCTCAGCTGAATACAAAAGCCATGAATGTTCTTTACTGTTCTTTAGATGCAAATGAGTTTAATCGTATATCTATTTGCATGACTACTAAAGAAATCTGGGATAGGCTGGAAGTTACACATGAAGGCACTAACCAGGTCAAAGAATCTAAAATTAGTATGCTAGTGCATAAGTATGAATTATTTAGAATGAAAAATAGTGAATCTATAACTGAAATGTTTACTAGATTTACTGATATTATAAACACCCTGAAAAGCCTTGGTAGATCTTACTCTAACAGTGATCTTGTTCGAAAAATTCTTAGGTCTCTTCCTAGAGCATGGGAAGCAAAGATCACTGCCATTCAAGAAGCCAAAGATCTCAACTCACTCCCACTGGAAGAACTGCTGGGTTCCTTAATGACTCATGAGCTCTCAATGAAACAGAATTTTGAGGAGGATGAACCTAAGAAGCGCAGAATCGTTGCTCTTAAATCTACTCTGCATGAGGATGAAAGTGAGGATTCTGAACCTGATGACGGTGAGGAAATGGCCCTGATTACAAGAAAATTCAGAAAATTCTTTAGAAGAAATAGAGAAAACTTTAAGACAAGGCCTATGATCAAGGAGAAGCAAAGCAAAGAAAATAAGAAGCAATATGTTTGTTATGAATGCAAAAAGCCTGGACACTTCTGAACAGAGTGTCCTCTATTGAAGAAGGCTCCGAAGAGGTTAAGAAAGAAAACTATGATGGCTACTTGGAGTGACAGTGATGAATCCAGCTCTGGAGAAGAAGAACAGCAACAGGAAGCTGCAAATCTGCGTCTAATGGGACACGAAAATGAGGTATATCTGAATACTGATTACGATTTCACTTTCGATGAGTTTCAATATGCTTTTTCTGAGCTTATGATTGAATGTAAAAAGCTTAGCTTAAAGAATAAGGAACTAAAGACTAAGAACCAATCATTAGAAAAAGAAAATGCACTGCTTTTAGATAACACGAAGAAACTGCATGAAGAAAATCAGAAGTTAGCTAATGAAGTTGAAAAACTGAAACCTATAGTTGATAAATTTACCCTAAGCTCTGAGAAATTGAATTTAATTTTAGAAAGTCAGAAAGCTGTTTATGATAAAGCTGGTTTAGGATATAATCCTTGGAAGAAATAGAAATTATTGAAAAATATTTTTGTGAAACCCGCTTATGTTAAACCGAAATCTGTACCATTCAAATTAGACAAACTGAAACGGAGATATGCCACTTACAATCCTATAAGTCAGAATCATATGAACAATGTTTCAAATAAAAAGATATGGGTTCCAAAGGGAACCATCATTGCTAACATTCAAGGATCCAAGAAAGCTTGGGTACCAAAGATAAAGAATTGAATTTCTATTTTGCAGGTGTGTCTAGCATCCCAAGCATCAAACAGAAAATGGTACTTGGATAGTGTTGCCCAGATAGACAACCCAAGAGGGGGGGTGAATTGGGTTTTAAAATAATTATTGCAATTAAAAGACTTTGTGAGTAACTAATTAAAACTTTTGCGAGTGGATTAATTAGTTGCTGTATGCAGTGGATGAAGGGAAAGAAAGAAACAATGAAACAATCACAAACACAAGCAATTTTATAGTGGTTCGGAGCTAACCCTTGCTCCTACGTCCACTCCCCAAGCCTCACTTGGGAGTTCACTATAATCCCTCGGATTACAGCCGATTGTTTTACAAGTTCACAACCCAACTTGTTGTTTTACGAGATCACAACGAACTCGGTCGGTTTTAACAGGCTCACCGACTAGAACCACCCGATTGTTTTCTCGGGATCACAATCAAACCCTTACACCGTTGGTTTTAACCTTGGCTCACCAACAAACCTTAACACCCTTGATTCAATCTCCTGATTGAATCAAGTAAGAAACAAATAGTTTGAAACAAACAGAAAAAGAAAGCTTCTCAAAAGCGTATTTAAACAATTTAAGCAAGGAAGAGTAAGAAGCCCTCAAACTGATTTTGGAGATGGAGGAAGGGGCTTTTCAAACTCTTTGACTCCTCTTGAATTTGATGTAGACTTGCTGTCAGGAGGAGAGCTTTGAATGTGAGGAAGAGAGTTGGAGAGTCGACTTCAATGCACTTCTTCCTTCTTTTTCGTGTAATCACTCTAGAGAGCTTTTGGTTGGTGGAAATCCCTTTTGCTTTGAATGGAGTCTCTCTTTCTTACTCTATTACTGTTCACTCAGGCTATTTAAGCCATTCCCCAAGAAAAATAGCCGTTAGACACAGATTAAAGGCCGTTCTGCACATTCTGCAACTCCTGACAATGTTTCCGTTGGGATCGGAGTCGACTCGCGCGATCTAGAGTCGACTCGCCTGTTGCAGGAGTCGACTCATGCTTTTCTGGAGACGGCTTGGCAACTGTTCTGGATTTGAATTAAAGTGCTATCTTGACTTGGAGTCGACTCGACTGAACCTGGAGTCGACTCCCCAATGTCTGGAGCTGATCCGGCACTTTTGGAGACGACTCGTTCTAAGAAATCCAAAGATCTTTCTTTCAAGTTTGCTCACTCGAGTCGACTCGGATATTCTGGGAGTCGACTCGGCACTCAGAGCCCGAAATCCCGATCTTCTTTCTGTTGACCTGTGCTGTCTCGGAGTCGACTCGAACTGTCTCGGAGTCGACTCGGCTCTCAGAGACGAAAATACAGTCTTCTGTCTTGGGGTTGCGCTGCCTTGGAGTCGACTCGAACTTTGCGGGAGTCGACTCGGCTCTCAGACATCGAAGTTGGCTCTCTGACTTTTAGCCTTGCATTTCTCTGGGAGTCGACTCTTGCTTCCTTAGGAGTCGACCTGCCAACCATCGGAGTCGACTCGAGTTCTTCGGGAGTCGACTCGGCTCTCAGAGTCCAAAATGACTTCTCTGTCTTTCTGTCTGTTACTCCATGGAGTCGACTCGTACTATGCTGGAGTCGACTCGACAAGCATCGGAGTCGACTTGAATTCTTCAGGAGTCGACTCATTGACAGGTTCTGAGATGAATCTTTCTGCCCGGCTGTCTGTTCTCAGTCGGAGTCGACTCGTAATGTGCAGGAGTCGACTCGAGCTTGTGCCAGAGCTTCTGATACGCTTGGAGTCGACTCGTAATCTTCCGGAGTCGACTCGAGATTCAGACTTTGGTTCAAATTGAATTCCTTACTTATCCAAAGTGTATTGAACCAAAGCTAGAGACACTTGAACATAGATTTACAAATATTTGACTGAAACACTAGATTGAATACATTAGTATGACATAAGATATACTCAAATGCTTTGAGCTCATCAAAATCAAATAGGGTTATAATCAATCACTCCACAATCTCCCCCTTTTTGATGATGACAAAACATTGAGTATTTGTAAAGTGAGTTGCTCAACCAAAAAGAAGATTTATAGTAAAGTTTTAAAATGAATTCAAGTGTCTAGTCATTTAATTTATCCAAAACTGAAAGGTGTGAAACAGTAAATTCTGAAGTTAAAGCTCCCCCTTTCATTTGGAATTATATAAGCCTTCATGTCATGCAATCAATTGTTTGGCTTATATATATTTAATGAATTTGCTTTCTTAAGATTTCAGATTCTCCCCCTCAACACATGCATTCAACTTTGTTTAGATTCTCTGAATTTTCTTTTAGTGTATTGAAGCTTTTGAATTTAAATTTTTGGTTTTAGAGGAAAAATCTGCCAATTTGTTCTTGAGTATGATTCAACTAATCTCCGAATATCCCTTGAATAGATTCTGGAGATTACTCCTTTAGGAGCCCCAACAGAGAGATAATGAGCCTCGAGGTATCGAATCCACTTAGAACAAATTATTTTGTGCTTTAAAAGTTTTCTTTTTATTGATTCTCTTTACATGTCTATTCAATATATTTTCTCCTCCTTTTTGTCATCATAGCAAAAAGGAATAGTACATCATAAAAGCAGTTAGAGTTCAAATTTGCACAATTTGGAAGAGAAATGTCTACTCATTGTATTGATGTAAATTTAAGTATAATTGTAGATACATCAAAAGTATAGAAGTAAGTACATATCAATAAGAGAAAAAGCAAGCTACACTAGGATTTCTTTGTGGTGGAGGATGTGGCTCCCTTGCTCAGTCTAGTGTGTTGGATGACTATGCTTAACCCCTCATTGATGTTCCTCAGTTGTTCGAGTATCTCCGAGTTGGCCCTATTCTGGATCGAGGTAAGCTCAGTCAGATTCTCCTGGAGGGTATCCAACTTGAAGATCAGTACATTGGCTAGCCGTTCGGCACCCTGACTCTGGCTGCCTAGCTCCTGTCGGATGTCTTCTCGCATCTTTCTTGTATTACTCGTGACATCGCTCATATTCGAAAATTGGGCTTGAATTAGGCTTCTTACATTGTAAATTTCTTCCCTCAGATGAGCCGTCATCTCGGTCACGGCTGCCAATGATGGAACCATCGCAGTGGAGGGAGCAGTCGCTGGACCTCGGAGCTCCCTCAGTAGGTCGTCCCGTAGCTCCCTCACGATCTCCTGCTGCAACTCCCGGAGCTGCTCAGGAGATATCCGGACCTCCAGTGGCTGAGAAGGTGGTGCAGTGGAGGGTTCGGCTGAGGTAGATGGTGCTGAAGTGGAGGGATAGGTGGGACAATCTGAGTCATGATCAGGGTTGGGGGAGTGTCGAGTAGTAGGGTCAGAAGGTGTGGAAGTGAATGGTTTCCGGACCCAGACTCCCTCAACCTTATGGAATCCCATCCTGTGCAGAGTCCTCTCACCCATGCGATCTGTGTATCGCAGTGAGCGAGAGGGTTCCCCCTCAGGAATGGGGACCTCTAACTCCCTAAAGATCAAGGTATACAACATCCCATAGGGAAGACTGAGCCTAGGTTTGTCTAGAGGCTCACATAGGTATTTGTAGATGAGTTTTGGGAAGTTGATTGGAGTATCTTGAAGAATGTAGAACATCAGGGCTAGGTCCCTCTCAGATACAAAATCAAAACGGCCTGTCTTGGGAAAGAGGGTCCTAGATATGATACTTAAGAGGAGCCGCATTTCAGCTGATAGCTGATTTGCAGACACCTCTTCTAGGGGGGACTGAGGTGGACTCTCTAGTATGGCCGTAAGGGCCTCAGTCCTATCCGTGGGGTGAGAGGGAGACACTCCTACTTGGGGAAGATGGAGGACTTGAGCAATGAAGTCCTCCGAAATAAATATAGGGACTCCCGCTATAGTTCCCTGAAAACCACCATTACCCCTAGCTACAGTACCATAGAATTCCCTAACCCCGGATAAGTAGGGAGATCTAGGGAACAAAACCTTTCTAACCCTTGAGCCCTTAACCTATGCCCTAGGGTAAAGCCTTCCCGGGAGAGGAAGTCAAAGTTGACATATCTCCAGGTGGAGACCGCCTTCCCGGCGCACGGGCGCGAGGGAACCGGCCTCGGCGGGGAAGGAACCGGAGGTTGTGGCCTCACGGGTTCATTCCAAGCGTTTGACCGTCGCTCGGTGCCGCTCGCGGAATGGGACCTTTTTCGGCTCGGGACAACAGATTTCCGAGGCATCCTAGACCTAAGGAGGGGGAAAGGACATGAGGAACGGAGGAAAACTCGACGGAAATGCCCTAACAAAGGTCGGAGACGACTCTAGGGTTTTTGAATAGTGATGGCGGTGAATAGAAGTGTCGATTGAACGTTTCGATTAGGGTTAAAACATCGGATTCCCGACCTCGAGTCGACTCCAGTAAGTCGCGAGTCGACTCGACCTCGAGTTGACTCCGAAATATGCGCGAGTCGACTCTCCCTATGATGCTATCGACCTCGAGTCGACTCCTAAATATGTGCGAGTCGACTCCCCCATGAGCCGACTCTAAAATGTATCCGAGTCGACTCGAACTCTAGCACGCACCCAAAAATCATGTTATTTTCGTGCCAAAGAAGGGATAATCAAAAAGTTTATAAGCTGATTTGATGATCATAGATGAGAAACTCTACATTTAACACAAGCTAATCATCAAAATCAATGAATTAGAAGAGAATATCACTAGGATGGATCAATCACTCCTAATCCTCTCCTAAGTACACAGAATCGATCATCATACAGGAGTTTTGTGAAGATATCAGCGAGTTGATCATCAGTACACACAAATTGAAGTGTCACATCACCATTCAGTACATGATCTCTTATGAAGTGATGTCTTATCTCAATATGTTTAGTTCTTGAGTGCTGAATTGGATTTTTAGTTAGATTAATGGCACTTGTATTATCACAATTAATGGGAATTTTATCTTGTTTAATGCCATAATCTTCAAGTTGTTGTTTAATCCACAAGATTTGAGCACAACAACTCTCGGCAGCAACATATTCGGCTTCCGCCGTAGATAGTGCAATCGAGTTTTGTTTCTTGCTAAACCAAGAGATTAAATTTTCTCCTAAGAATTGACATGACCCGCTGGTGCTTTTTCTATCAAGTTTACAACCAGCAAAATCTGAATCTGTATATCCTATTAAGTTTATGCTAGATTCTCTAGAGTACCATAAACCTATATTTTTTATTCCTATTAGGTATTTAAAGATTCTCTTAACTGCAATTAAATGTGATTCCTTAGGATTAGATTGATATCTAGCACACATGCATACACTAAACATGATATCAGGTCTACTTGCAGTGAGATATAATAAGGATCCTATCATACCTCTATACATCTTTTGATCTACTGATTTACCTGATTCATCTTGGTCTAGTTTGCATGATGAACTCATGGTTGTGCTGATTGACTTGTTTCCTTCCATATCAAACTTCTTAAGCATCTCCTTGATGTATTTAGCTTGATTGATGAAGATCCCTTCTTCAGATTGTTTGATTTGGAGCCCGAGAAAATAGTTCATGTTAGAACCCGCCCATGCCGCTGATATTTCAAAAAAATTCAGATGGCAGTGGAATCGACATAAGCGGGATCGACGTTCATCTCATGAACGTTGTTTCATGAACCGTTCGTAGTTAGGCAAGAATTAAAAACTTTTAAAAATATTAGAAGATCAGATCTTCACCTTGTGCGGGTAGATGATCACCGCAAACTGAAGTTCGTGGTTTTAGGATGAAGTTTCGTTTGAAGCCGTTCAAACGTCCGGCCTCTACGGGTATCCACACGAAGCAGAGGACCGATCAAAGCTTTCTTGTCTTCCCGAGGTGCTAGCTCCCTTGCAAAGACTTCTTTTGATGGCTGATTTCCTCTCTATCAATCAACCCTTGACTGTGCTTGAGAGGAGGAAGAAGAAGAAGCAACCAAGGAAGAAGAACACAGCCCCTGCAGCCCTCTTTCTTTTCCCTGCGTTGGAAGGAAGAAGGGAGGAAGAGGATGCCGCCAACACCTTGGACTTGTTCTTCCTTGCTTGCGGCTGAACCAAGAGGAGAGGAGAGGGAGGTGTACGGCAGCAAGGAGAGGGAGAGCACTTCATAGGGCGCCGGCCTCATGCCTCCTTATAAAGCCATCTAGGGCTCCTACAAATTTGGAGCCCTAGACAAGTTTCCAAAGAGGGGGCGCCGGCCCTCTCTCTTCATGCCGCACCATGAGATCAAAAGAGGAGGGGCGTGAGCCCCTCCATCTTATGTTGCCCTAATCCTCATTAAGTAAGGTTTTGGTTGCCCTAATGTGGTCAAGCCCTAATCCAATTAGGCTTAGCCCAAGGGTGAACCAATTTGGATCCAATCTAGGTAAGTCCTAATCCAATTAGAACTTAAATCAATTTTGACTCAATTGAACTCTTCAATCCTAATCCAATTAGGAGTCTTATTGATTCATTAGATTAATAATTAATTGTGACTTAAGAAACCCTAATCCAAATTAGGACATATTTAATTTTAGTCCTAATCCAATTAGGACTCTATTTGAATCCGAAGTCCTAATCTGATTAGGACTCTAGGAATCCTACTCCAAGTAGGAATCCGATTTTAATTTAAAACTCCTAATCTCATTAGGATTGTAGGAATCCTATTCCAAGTAGGAATCCCAGTCCTACTCCAACTAGGATTCTCAGTCCTAATCCAATTAGGACTCTAGGAATCCTACTCAAAGTAGGACTCTTGTTTCAAGTCCAATTAATTAATTCCCTTTGTTCCTTCTTCAACTGAATATCAATCGAATTGATTACTTGTGATTCCTAATCACGATCCAACCATCGGATCGGTCAATACTTCTAGTGTGTGTGACCCCATAGGTTCTACTCGACTGGTAGTGAGATATATTATGATCTCTATCATAATATCATTGAAAACTCCTTTCAATGGATTGGAACGATTCCAACTCTACTCATTAGGGTTTATCGATCATCGAGATAATCCCTGTGAGTCCCACCATCCACCAGTGACACCTAGCAGCATGTAGTGGCTACCCAGTAGAATAGAATGATGAACCTCTAGGTGCAGTTATCATGTGATACAGTCCTACTATCGTGGATCCCTACAGGATGGAGGTCATGGACAACTCATCAAACCCCATCGTCTGTCATATGTGAAGATTTATTCGACTTAAGTTCGAGAGTGGAAAACTCTTTCTCCACTGTGCATACTGCCCCGGCCGAGGTCTTACGAACTCAGTCTTATAAATCACATAGGATCTCTCCTTATCTATCAAGGTCGATAGATTCCTTATAGGTGCATACCCTACTCCTACAGTGAACTTACTGCAGCCAATCTACACTGCATGGACCCATATGGCTAGAGACCATGTATGTGTGCAGTCAAACTACAATAACCTCACTGTGAGTAGCCGAAGCACCGCAGGTCAAAGGACCAGTCACACTACTGCAACATCAAGCAAGTCACTGACGAGTGGATAGACATCCAAGTGACTTCTTGAATTGGTCACGCTCAGTACCCTTGTTCTTAACAAGCACCTGCACTATTACTTCAGTGTCGCCACACTGTGGACTCGAGTCTCGTCCATCCATAAGGAAAGTAATCTGTGCACTGATCTCATCGGATCGATCACCGTCCTCGTGATGATCCATCGATCAGGAGCGTTCATAAATTAATCACTAATGATACATGGCTCAAATTCTCAACTCTTGAGAATATGCATCATCATCTTATTAATTCCTTGGACGATTCATAGACACAATAATAATATGAATGAAAAAGATGCCTTTCATTTATTCAATAATAATAAAGTCAAGTACAAATTATGTCCTAGAATTAATAATGTGTCAGCCAAAATTGGCTTCTAGGGCATATATCTAACAATCTCCCACTTGCACTAAAGCCAATCAGTCATATATCTTAGTCCCATCTTCTCAAGGTGGGCTTCAGTCTTTTGCTGACTTAGCTGTTTAGTGAACGGGTCTGCCACGTTATCCGCGGAGTCTACTCTCTGCACTTCGACATACTTCTTCTCAACATAGTCGCGTATGAGATGGAAGCGCCGCTCTATATGCTTGGACTTCTGATGAGACCTTGGCTCCTTAGCAAGAGCTATGGCGCCATTATTATCGCAGTAGAGTGTTATGGTATCTGATGACATTACATCCAATTCCGCAATGAATTTCTTGAACCAGAAGCCTTCCTTAGCAGCTTCAGAGGCGGCGATGTATTCAGCTTCCATAGTAGAATCAGCAATGATCGATTGTTTAGAACTCTTCCAATTCACCGTACCACCATTGCACAAGAACACATATCCAGATGTTGACTTCCTATCATCGACGTCAGTCATGAAGTCTGAATCTGTGTACCCTTCTACCTTTAACTCTGATGATCCTCCAAAGACTAAGAATAAATCTTTAGTTCTTCTTAAGTACTTAAGAATATTCTTCACAGCTGTCCAGTGTTCTTCACCTGGATTCGACTGATATCTGCTTGTGACACTCACAGCAAGAGCTATATCGGGTCGTGTACATAGCATGGCATACATGAGGCTCCCTATTGCCGATGCATAAGGGATCTTGCTCATGCGTTGAATCTCTTCAGATGTGTTGGGGCACATCTTCTTGGAGAGATGAATTCCATGTCTTAGAGGTAAGAGACACCTTTTAGAGTTTTCCATGCTGAACCTTTTCAGCACTTTCTCTATGTACATCTTCTGTGATAGGCCAAGCATCCTTTTAGATCTATCTCTATAGACCTTAATTCCCAAAATATAGGATGCTTCTCCAAGGTCTTTCATGGAGAATTCTTTTGATAACCAGACCTTGACCGAGGTTAGCATGGGAATATCATTCCCTATCAGGAGGATGTTGTCCACGTACAGTACGAGAAATACGACAGCGCTCCCACTAGCCTTTTTGTAAACACACGGTTCCTCTTCGTTTTTGATGAAATCAAACGTTTTGATTGCGTCATCGAAACGAGTGTTCCAACTCCGAGATGCTTGCTTTAGTCCATAGATGGACCTTTGCAGCTTGCAGACCTTGCGATCTCCATCACTGGAAATGAAACCCAAAGGCTGTTCCATATAGATATCTTCTTCAAGATATCCATTTAGGAAAGCAGTTTTCACATCCATATGCTAGATTTCATAATCATGAAATGCTGCAATGGCAAGCAATGTTCGGATGGATTTCAGCATGGCTACAGGTGAAAAAGTCTCCTGATAGTCAATGCCTTCGTGTTGACTATATCCTTTCGCCACCAGCCTTGCTTTATAGGTCTCTACCTTTCCATCCGAACCTATCTTCCTTTTGTAGATCCATTTACATCCAATAGGTACAATACCTTCTGGTGGATCTACTAAGGTCCAGACTTGGTTGGAATGCATGGAGTCTAATTCTGACTTCATAGCTTCCAACCATTTCTCGGAATCGATATCAGATATCGCCTCATTGTAGGTTTTGGGATCCTGTACGTGATCCCTATCTCCCACTAGGAACATTTCCTCAGTATCTTCTTCTAGTATACCTAAGTATCTATCGGGAGGATGGAAGACCCTACTAGATCTACGAGGTGGTCGAGGGACATCGTGTACTGGCTCTGTATGAATGGGTTCAATAGGATCCATGACTCGTTGCTTTTCAGAGACTTTCTCTTCAAGCTTAATTTTCCTCCCACTGCCTCTATCAAGGATAAACTGGTTTTCCAAGAAGATGGCATGACGGCTCACAAACACATTGTGATCCTCTGAGACGAAAAAATTGTATCCTAATGACTCTTTAGGATATCCTATAAAACGAGCACTTATGGTCCTAGCCTCTAGTTTGTCTGCCTGTAGTCTCTTGACGTGGGCCGGACATCCCCAAATCTTGAGATGACCAAGACTTGGTTTCTTACCATGCCATATCTCATACAGTGTGGTATGAACGGATTTAGAGGGAACTCTATTAAGTAGATATACTGCGGTAAGTAAGGCATCTCCCCAAAGAAACATCGGTAGATCAGTGAAGCTCATCATGGATTTGACCATATCCAATAGGGTCCGATTTCTCTTCTTTGACACTCCGTTGAGTTGAGGTGTACCAGGAGGTGTCCATTGTGAGACTATGCCATTGTCCTTGAGATAGTCCCGAAATTCTCCACTAAGGTATTCTCCTCCTCGATCTGATCGAAGAGCCTTAAGAGGTTTTCCAGTTTGTTTTTCTACTTCATTCTTGAACTCTTTGAACTTTTCAAAAGATTCAGACTTGTGTCTCATAAGATACACATACCCATACCGTGAATAATCATCGGTAAAGGTAATGAAGTATGAATAACGTCCCCTGGCTAGCACATCGAATGGGCCACATACATCTGTATGTATCAGGGTAAGTATTTCAGTGGTCCTCTCCCCATGTCCTACAAAAGGCAATCTAGCCATTTTTCCTTGAAGACAGGACTCGCAAACTGGATATGACTCGGAAGTCAATGAGCCGAGAAGCCCATCTTTATCCATTTTGTTCATCCTATCCTCTCCAATATGGCCAAGTCTGAGGTGCCACAAATATTTTTGGTTTATCCCATCCCTGGATCTCTTGGATCCTTTGGCACTCACTTCTTGCTCAGACACATTTATAGATACATCCATATGCAAATGATAGAGACTGTCAATCATAAAACTACGTGCGACTATTTTATTTCTTAAATAAATAGAACAGTAGTCTTTGTCAAATGTAAAAACATGACCTTTCTGTGCTAGACATGAAACAGAAATTAAATTTCTGCTAGCAACAGGTACATAATAGCAGTCTCTAAGTAATAAACTAAAACCAGACGGTAGTCGCAGATGGTAGGTGCCCACAGCCACAGCAGCAACTTTTGCCCCGTTGCCAACCCGAAGGGTTACTGCACCTTCCGCCAGCCTTCTACTTTCCTTTAGACCCTGCATGGTAGTGCATAGATGAGCACTAGACCCAGAATCTATAACCCAACTAGAAGTAGAAGAAACCGTTAGATTAGTTTCAATTATGAGAAAGTCTATACCTTCTGAAGGTGTGTCACCTTTCTTGTTCTTCAGGCTCTCGAGGTATGAAGGACAGTTTCTCTTCCAGTGGCCGTCGACATTGCAGTGGAAACATTTTCCTTTGTCGTTAGCCTTTTTCTTTTGAACTTCCTTCTTTGGCTTTTT
Source organism: Phoenix dactylifera (assembly GCF_051530095.1). NCBI lineage: Eukaryota > Viridiplantae > Streptophyta > Magnoliopsida > Arecales > Arecaceae > Phoenix > Phoenix dactylifera. The sequence continues at coordinate 28,555,711 of NC_143193.1, read as the reverse complement.
GTCTTTCTTGTGCTTCTTAGCAGGCTTCTTTTTCTTCCAAGTAGACTTTCTCTTGGAACCAGAAGTCAACTCAGCAGCAAGGACATTGCCCCTTGAACCTTTCAAGGCTCCCTAGCAGTTACCAACATGTTGATCAGTTCAGTCTTAGTACATTCAATCTTATTCATGTGGTAGTTTACTATAAACTGACCAAATGAATTAGGAAGTGACTGTAGGATCAAATCCACTTGCAATTTCTTGTGCATGTTCATTCCGAGCTTCTCAAGCTCCTCTAGGTCCTTGATCATAGTCAGACCGTGATCATGGACAGACTGCCCTTCGCGCATCTTTGTCTTGAAGAGCCTCTTGGACCCTTCAAAACGAGCTGTGCGACTCTGCTCACCATACAACTCTTGCAGGTGTGCTAGTATGTCCCTAGCAGTCTTGAGATTCTCATGCTGGCATTGGAGTTCATTTGACATGGATGCCATCATATAGCATTTAACTCTAATGTCATCATCCATCCACTTTTGATGCATCTGTCGCTGAACATCAGTAGGACGTGCTGGTAGTGTGGGGATATCTGAATCGAGTATGTAGCCTATTTTCTCACAGCTCAAAATAATTTTGAGATTTCTAAGCCAGTCCTTGTAATTTGTACCGGTCAATCGGTTGGTCTCAAGAATACGGGTCAAAGGGTTTGAGGCTGACATTATGATCTGCAGAGAGTAAAGATTCTAGTTAGACTTTTGTACTTGATCCTTAATCTGTTCTAAGGACTTTTAGAATGAATGTACCTTCCACTATTTTCTCGAATTCCTCACACTCCCCTGGTAGAAAAACGGAAATCCTACACGACTAGGGTTTCTAGTGGGTACTGCGGTTCCACCGATTTACATGCCACCTCACCTAACAGTTATTGGTGACACATAGATTGATGAATGTACAACTCTTGTACAATGCTTCTCAAGCATGTTGCAATGCAACTTGGTCTCTAAGCCATGAAAACCTCACCTAACAGTTATTGATCCCATTTCTTAGTTAAGTCAGACCCACCGTATAACCGTAGGAATAAAGTCGTCATTGGGTCCTCACCTAACAGTTATTGGTGCCCAACCCCACCTTTACCCTACAACATCTCATGTCTATAGAGAGGTCCAGCCCCCCGATGCAACTTGCCCACTGTGTCCAGCCGAGACAAATCAACATCAGAAAGACCTTAGCAGCTCTACTACGGTGGAAGACCTATTGACTTAATATTGGTTAATCAGGTCTTAGTGTTTGCAACTTGAGCTCTTCATAAGAGGTAATCGAACAATTGGCCAGATAAGCAGGTGGGAGGCTCCCCTTACTCAGAGAGTAAGGTCCTAATTAAGTAACCACCTTTCATGCTTTCCTAGACACCAATTAGATCAATTAATCTAGTATGACTTGCTCATGTCGGTTCACTCTCGACTTGATTGAGGAGGTTTCAATTTAGGTCTCAATTGGGTTTGCTACATCACATGTAAACCTATCTACCCGACTCTCATTCACATCACATGCAAACGGTACATTGCAGGCAGTTATAATCGCAGTAATAATTAAAGCTAAACTTTAAATAGGTGATGATCATGGATTCTAGTTAGGTCGTATTACAAGCACATGCACGTCAATCGATCAACTGGTCTTCAACTCTTGAATTGGTTCCAAGCCTCCTTGACTCGATCCTTGACCAACTCTTGATCCAATCGCCATCAACCGCTTAGACCCCTGTTCATCTCATGCCTTATCTTCGACTTGATCGTTGACGTACATCACATCACAGAAATACAACCAGATATAAAATAAAAATAAAAATAAATTACATCCCCTTTTAGGAGGCACGCAGACCTCTCAAAATATTAAATAAGATGCATGCAAGCATCTGAAAAATTACATGACATTACAGATCACATCGCAGGTCATTACATTCGATACCAAAAGGGTTTGAATCCTATGATCATCACCATATGCAACAATTATAATTTTCAGATCTGAGAATTAATTGATTATGTTATGACATAGGTTGCTGATCATGCTAATCATGATTCTAAACTTTGTAATCTCATTAACAATGTAATTAGAATCATCATCTTATCACATAAAAATCAGCATGCAAAAATTCAGCAACCCTGAAAAATCTGCATGCAGAAATTTTCAGCATGCATGATCATTCAATTTTCAGATCTAATAAGCCTTTAGATAATTAATTCTTACCTTAATCTACGAAGCCTAAGCTCTGATACCACTGTTAGAACCCGCCCATGCCGCTGATATTTCAAAAAAATTCAGATGGCAGCGGAATCGACATAAGCGGGATCGACGTTTATCTCATGAACGTTGTTTCATGAACCGTTCGTAGTTAGGCAAGAATTAAAAACTTTTAAAAACATTAGAAGATTAGATCTTCACCTTGTGCGGGTAGATGATCACTGCAAACTGAAGTTCGTGGTTTTAGGATGAAGGTTCGTTTGAAGCCGTTCAAACGTCCGGCCTCTACGGGTATCCACACGAAGCAGAGGACCGATCAAAGGTTTCTTGTCTTCCCGGGGTGCTAGCTCCCTTGCAAAGACTTCTTTTGATGGTTGATTTCCTCTCTATCAATCAACCCTTGATTGTGCTTGAGAGGAGGAAGAAGAAGAAGCAACCAAGGAAGAAGAACACAGCCCCTGCAGCCCTCTTTCTTTTCCCTGCGTTGGAAGGAAGAAGGGAGGAAGAGGATGCCGCCAACACCTTGGACTTGTTCTTCCTTGCTTGCGGCCGAACCAAGAGGAGAGGAGAGGGAGGCGTACGGCAGCAAGGAGAGGGAGAGCACTTCATAGGGCGCCGGCCTCATGCCTCCTTATAAAGCCATCTAGGGCTCCTACAAATTTGGAGCCCTAGACAAGTTTCCAAAGAGGGGGCGCCGGCCCCCTCTCTTCATGCCGCACCATGAGATCAAAAGAGGAGGGGCGTGAGCCCCTCCATCTTATGTTGCCCTAATCCTCATTAAGTAAGGTTTTGGTTGCCCTAATGTGGTCAAGCCCTAATCCAATTAGGCTTAGCCCAAGGGTGAACCAATTTGGATCCAATCTAGGTAAGTCCTAATCCAATTAGAACTTAAATCAATTTTGACTCAATTGAACTCTTCAATCCTAATCCAATTAGGAGTCTTATTGATTCATTAGATTAATAATTAATTGTGACTTAAGAAACCCTAATCCAAATTAGGACATATTTAATTTTAGTCCTAATCCAATTAGGACTCTATTTGAATCCGAAGTCCTAATCTGATTAGGACTCTAGGAATCCTACTCCAAGTAGGAATCCGATTTTAATTTAAAACTCCTAATCTCATTAGGATTGTAGGAATCCTATTCCAAGTAGGAATCCCAGTCCTACTCCAACTAGGATTTCCAGTCCTAATCCAATTAGGACTCTAGGAATCCTACTCGAAGTAGGACTCTTGTTTCAAGTCCAATTAATTAATTCCCTTTGTTTCTTCTTCAACTGAATATCAATCGAATTAATTACTTGTGATTCCTAATCACGATCTAACCATCGGATCGGTCAATACTTCTAGTGTGTGTGACCCCATAGGTTCTACTCTGACTGGTAGTGAGATATATTATGATCTCTATCATAATATCATTGAAAACTCCTTTCAATGGATTGGAACGATTCCAACTCTACTCATTAGGGTTTATCGATCATCGAGATAATTCCTGTGAGTCCCACCATCCACCAGTGACACCTAGCAGCATGTAGTGGCTACCCAGTAGAATAGAATGATGAACCTTTAGGTGCAGCTATCATGTGATACAGTCCTACTATCGTGGATCCCTACAGGACGGAGGTCATGGACAACTCGTCAAACCCCATCGTCTGTCATATGTGAAGATTTATTCGACTTAAGTTCGAGAGTGGAAAACTCTTTCTCCACTGTGCATACTGCCCCGGCCGAGGTCTTACGAACTCAGTCTTATAAATCACATAGGATCTCTCCTTATCTATCAAGGTCGATAGATTTCTTATAGGTGCATACCCTACTGCTACAGTGAACTTACTGCAGCCAATCTGCACTGCATGGACCCATATGGCTAGAGACCATGTATGTGTGCAGTCAAACTACAATAACCTCACTGTGAGTAGCCGAAGCACCGCAGGTCAAAGGACCAGTCACACTACTGCAACATCAAGCAAGTCACTGACGAGTGGATAGACATCCAAGTGACTTCTTGTATTGGTCACGCTCAGTACCCTTGTTCTTAACAAGCACCTGCACTATTACTTCAGTGTCGCCACACTGTGGACTCGAGTCTCGTCCATCCATAAGGAAAGTAATCTGTGCACTGATCTCATCGGATCGATCACCGTCCTCGTGATGATCCATCAATCAGGAGCGTTCAGAAATTAATCACTAATGATACATGGCTCAAATTCTCAACTCTTGAGAATATGCATCATCATCTTATTAATTCCTTGGACGATTCATAGACACAATAATAATATGAATGAAAAAGATGCCTTTCATTTATTCAATAATAATAAAGTCAAGTACAAATTATGTCCTAGAATTAATAATGTGTCAGCCAAAATTGGCTTCTAGGGCATACATCTAACAGTTCAGCTCTCCCATCATGCTCATTTCAAATTCACTCTGCATCAAGTCAGCAAATTCTTCATAGAGGCGATTGTTAGTAGCACCGAAAATAATATCATCAACATAAATCTGCACTACTAACATTTCTTTGTTTTTCTTCTTTAAAAACAGTGTCGTATCTACACTTCCTCTAGAGAACTCATGATCTAGTAGAAATTTGCTAAGTCTTTCATACCATGCTCTAGGTGCTTGTTTCAAACCATAAAGTGCTTTGTTTAATTTATACACATGATTGGGGTATTGATGATTTTCAAAACCAGGAGGTTGTTCTACATACACCTCCTCATTAATGTACCCATTCAAAAAGGCACTTTTTACATCCATTTGAAATAATTTGAAATCTTTAGAGCATGCAAATAGTAGTAACAATCTAATTGCCTCAAGTCTAGCTACAGGAGCAAAGGTTTCATCAAAGTCTATACCTTCTTCTTGATTATAGCCCTTTGCTACTAGTCTAGCCTTGTTCCTAATTACAATTCCATTTTCATCAAGTTTATTTTTATATATCCATTTGGTACCTATTATTGAATATTCAGAGGGTCGTTCAACTAGGTTCCATACCTTGTTTCTAGTAAATTGGTTTAGTTCTTCTTGCATTGCATTTATCCAATTTATATCCTTTTCAGCTTCTTCTATGTGTTTAGGTTCAAAATGTGAGACAAATGCTAGATGATTATTTAAGTTCCTAAGAGATGCTCTAGTCCTAACAGGTTGAGATGGATCATCTAAAATTAATTCCTTAGGATGCCCATGAGCATACCTCCAAGCCTTAGTCAGCCCATGATCCACAATTGCCTCTTGGCTTGATGATGCATTTCCAATTAGTTTTTGTTCATCTTCTTGTAATGTCATCTCATCAATCTTTTCTTCAAGAATTTCAGCATCATCATCAAGAACAACTCTCTTGCTAGAAGAGATATCATTAGTATCATCAAACACAACATGTATAGACTCTTCAATAATAAGGGTTCTTTTATTAAAAACTCTATAGACTTTACTTGTTGTAGAATACCCCAAAAATATACCCTCATCAGATTTAGAATCAAATTTACCTAAGTTATCCTTCCCATTATTATGAATGAAACACCTACATCCAAAAACATGAAAATAGTTTACTTTGGGCTTTCTATTTTTTCAAAGTTCATAAGGTGTTTTCTTTATAATGGGTCTCAATAAAACTCTATTTAATATATGACATGATGTATTAATGGCTTGTCTCCAAAAATACTTAGGGAGGTTACTTTCACATAGCATGGTTCTAGCCATTTTCTTTAGGGTTCTATTCTTCCTTTCTACAACTCCATTTTGTTGTGGTGTCCTAGGTGCAGAAAAATTATGAGTTATCCCCTTTTTACTACAAAATTCATCAAATAGATGATTTTCAAATTCCGTTCCATGGTCACTTCTAATAGCTATGATTGAAGCATCTCTAGCATTAGTTACTTCCTTATGAAATTTCTTAAATACTGAAAATGCTTGATCTTTATGAGCTAAAAACATGACCCAAGTATATCTAGAAAAATCATCTACAATAACAAGACCATATTTGTTTCCACCTAGACTTGTGGTTCTAGTTGGTCCAAATAGATCCATGTGTAGTAGTTCAAGAGGTCTAGAGGTAGAGACACAATTTATGAATTTAAAAGAGTTCCTTGATTGTTTGCCATATTGACAAGCTTCACAGATTTTATTTTTCTCAAATTTTAGTTTTGGCAAACCTATCACGGAATCTCTTTTAACTAGTTTTGATATTATATCCATACTTGCATGACCTAACTTACGGTGCCATAAACAGCTTGCATCATTATCCTTAGTATCATTAACAACTAAACAGGGGTTATGTTTGGCAAGATCCTCAAGATCTACTACGTACACATTGCCACGTCTTATTCCTTTAAATACTAAACTGTTGTCAATTGAGTTGGTTATGATGCATAAAGATGGTTTGAACAGAACATCAAAACCTCTATCACACAATTGACTAATGCTAAGTAGGTTATGCTTAAGACCATCAACATATCGAACATTATCAATAAAGGTTGAAGGGGTAATTTGTACTTTACCTATACCAATGATGTGACCTTGGTTATTGTCTCCAAATGTCACAGCACCTCCCTTCTTAGGCTCAAGGGTGAAGAATTGGTCTTTGTCACCCGTCATGTGTCTTGAGCAGCCACTATCCAAGTACCAACAGTTTTTGTCGACCTTGGCTGCAAGACACTCCTACACAAGAAAATCATACAATTTTAGGTACCCAAGTTTTCTTGGGTCCTTCATGGTTAGTACTGTTGGTTTCTTTTGGAACCCAAATCCTTTTAATTTTTTCTTTAGCTTTTTCTTTTCTATGATCACACACATTAGCTTTATGTCCTATTGTTCCACAGCAAAAACAGGTTATTTTCTTAGTTTTGCTTTCCCCTGCTTTTACAAAGAAATTACTAAGGAGCTTTTGCTTATTTTTAGGTTTATATCCGAAACCAGCTCTATTGAACACAGCTCGTTGACTATTAAGGATCATTTTCAATTTTTCAGAACTATATGTAAACTTTTTTACAAAAGATCTGTACTTTTCAAGTTCTAGTGCCAACTTTTGTTTTTCTGTTTTTAGTGCATTTAAGTCTTTTGTGAGATTATCTCTAATAGTTTGTTTATCCTTTTTAAGTTCAGAAATTTCCTTGGTTAGTTTTTCGTTATCTTTAATTAAGGTATTAGTTTTTTGAATTAACATTTGCTTGCTTGTTTTAAGTTCTAAATTTTTTTTAATGATAAAATCCTTATCCTTAACTAATTTATCGTATTTATGGAGGTGAGATTGATTGGTTAGTTTTTGCTCTTTATTCTTAAGATTTATTGTCTTATATTCATCCATTAATTCATTAAACGCATCATACAATTCATCAAAGGTAAAATCTAAATGCGTTTCAGATGTTACCTCATTTTCGTTTGCCATAAAACATGGTTGGCCTTTTCTTCTTGTTCCTCATCCGATGATGATGATGATGAATCGGAGTCCGATAGGGTGGAGACGAGGACTTTCTTTTTCTTGTACTTGCTGGCCTTCTTGAGCAAAGGATAGTCCGCTCTGAAGTGTCCCGGCTTCTTACATTCGTAGCATCCGATTTCCTCATTTTTTCTTTCCTTACCTTTATCCTTGTAATAGGAACTTGAGGGACCTCTCCTTTGATGAAAGGACTTCTTTCGGTTGATGAATTTTCTGAACTTACGTACGAGAAGAGCCTCATCATCATCTCCCTCATGATCTTCTTCTTCACTGCTGCTACTGCAAGATAAATCCTTGTTAGAAGAAGTAGATTTGAGAGCTATTACCTTTTTCTTATGAGAGGATTCTTCTTCGCTGTGTTGTTTCATTGTGAGCTCGTGCGTCATTAGGGATCCAAGAAGCTCCTCAAGTGGAAGCTTGTTCAAGTCCTTGGCTTCTTAGATTGCGGTAACCTTGGCCTCCCAAAACCTTGGCAAACAACGAAAAATTTTCCTGACAAGGTCACTGTTAGTATAATTTTTGCCAAGGATTTTTAGGCCATTGACAATGTCAGTAAATCTAGTAAACATGCAAGTGATAGTTTCATTGGAATCCATCTTAAATAATTCATACTTATGAACTAATATATTTATTTTGGATTCTTTTACTTGATTTGTGCCCTCGTGGGTCACTTCAAGTCTATCCCATATCTCTTTTGCAGAATTGCAAGTAGAGACTCTATTAAATTCATTTTGGTCTAAAGCACAATAAAGCACATTCATTGCTTTGGCATTTAGTTGTGTCTTCCTTATATCATTGTCATCCCAATCCTTTTCAAGTTTGGGTATAGTAACACCCTCTACAAAAATTGATGGGATGTATGTCCATTAAGTATGGTGGTCCACATCTCATAGTCTTGTGCTTGGATAAATATTCTCATCCTAGCCTTCCAATATGAGTAGTCGGTTCCATTAAAGAATGGAGGTCTATGGGTGGACTGGCCCTCAATATGAGAAGATCCAAATGGGGTTGTCATTTTGATCTTTTACTCTTTTGGTAGAAGAGTTTCGGCTCTGATACCACTTGTTGCCCAGATAGACAACCCAAGAGGGGGGGTGAATTGGGTTTTAAAATAATTATTGCAATTAAAAGACTTTGTGAGTAACTAATTAAAACTTTTGCGAGTGGATTAATTAGTTGCTGTATGCAGTGGATGAAGGGAAAGAAAGAGACAATGAAACAATCACAAACACAAGCAATTTTATAGTGGTTCGGAGCTAACTCTTGCTCCTACGTCCACTCCCCAAGCCTCACTTGGGAGTTCACTATAATCCCTCGGATTACAGCCGGTTGTTTTACAAGTTCACAACCCAACTTGTTGTTTTACGAGATCACAACGAACTCGGTCGGTTTTCACAGGCTCACCGACTAGAACCACCCGATTGTTTTTCCGGGATCACAATCAAACCCTTACACTGTTGGTTTTAACCTTGGCTCACCAACAAACCTTAACACCCTTGATTCAATCCCCTGATTGAATCAAGTAAGAAACAAATAGTTTGAAACAAACAGAAAAAGAAAGCTTCTCAAAAGCGTATTTAAACAATTTAAGCAAGGAAGAGTAAGAAGCCCTCAAACTGATTTTGGAGATGGAGGAAGGGGCTTTTCAAACTCTTTGACTCCTCTTGAATTTGATGTAGACTTGCTGTCAGGAGGAGAGCCTTGAATGTGAGGAAGAGAGTTGGAGAGTCGACTTCAATGCACTTCTTCCTTCTTTTTTGTGTAATCACTCTAGAGAGCTTTTGGTTGGTGAAAATTCCTTTTGCTTTGAATGGAGTCTCTCTTTCTTACTCTATTACTGTTCACTCAGGCTATTTAAGCCATTCCCCAAGAAAAATAGCCGTTAGACACAGATTAAAGGCCGTTCTGCACATTCTGCAACTCCTGACAATGTTTCCGTTGGGATCGGAGTCGACTCGCGCGATCTGGAGTCGACTCGCCTGTTGCAGGAGTCGACTCATGCTTTTCTGGAGACGGCTTGGCAACTGTTCTGAATTTGAATTAAAGTGCTGTCTTGACTTGGAGTCGACTCGACTGAACCTGGAGTCGACTCCCCAATGTCTGGAGCTGACCCGGCACTTTTGGAGACGACTCGTTCTAAGAAATCCAGAGATCTTTCTTTCAAGTTTGCTCACTCGAGTCGACTCGGATATTCTGGGAGTCGACTCGGCACTCAGAGCCCGAAATTCCGATCTTCTGTCTGTTGACCTGTGCTGTCTCGGAGTCGACTCGAACTGTCTCGGAGTCGACTCGGCTCTCAGAGACAAAAATACAGTCTTCTGTCTTGGGGTTGCGCTGCCTTGGAGTCGACTCGAACTTTGCGGGAGTCGACTCGGCTCTCAGACATCGAAGTTGGCTCTCTGACTTTTAGCCTTGCATTTCTCTGGGAGTCGACTCTTGCTTTCTTAGGAGTCGACCTGCCAACCATCGGAGTCGACTCAAGTTCTTCGGGAGTCGACTCGGCTCTCAGAGTCCAAAATGGCTTCTCTGTCTTTCTGTCTGTTACTCCATGGAGTCGACTCGTACTATGCTGGAGTCGACTCGACAAGCATCGGAGTCGACTCGAATTCTTCAGGAGTCGACTCGTTGACAGGTTCTGAGATGAATCTTTCTGCCCGGCTGTCTGTTTTCAGTCGGAGTCGACTCGTAATGTGCAGGAGTCGACTCGAGCTTGTGCCAGAGCTTCTGATACGCTTGGAGTCGACTCGTAATCTTCCGGAGTCGACTCGAGATTCAGACTTTGGTTCAAATTGAATTCCTTACTTATCCAAAGTGTATTGAACCAAAGCTAGAGACACTTGAACATAGATTTACAAATATTTGACTAAAACACTAGATTGAATACATTAGTATAACATAAGATATACTCAAATGCTTTGAGCTCATCAAAATCAAATAGGGTTATAATCAATCACTCCACAGATAGTGGGTGCTCTAGACACATGACAGGGGATGAATTCCAATTCATGTCCCTCAAAAAGAAAGATGGAGGAATGGTTACCTTTGGTGATAATGGAAAAGGCAAAATCATTGGTATTGGTAACATTCGGATTTCACCAACTACTTTTATTGAAAATATTTTATTGGTAGATGGATTGAAATATAATTTGCTAAGTATTAGTCAATTCTGTGATAAAGGTGAAAGAGTAGATGCCCTACAAGCCAATCGCAATATGTATTGTGAAGGATTTTCTTTTAATTTTTCAAATCATGTACATGACATTTAATATAAATAAAGGCATTGTGTTTCATCATATGCTGTTGATTATATTTGTGATGAATTCCTTAGATTAAGGCAATGATTTTGAGGCTATGATGAGATCATACTAGTGAGACCTAAAATCCTAAAACCCTAATCTTAAATATTCTCAGTTATTGGTACATTGAGTCGGGGATCAATATTTACCGGAAAGACTGGTACATCTTATGTATGCTCGATGCAGAGGGTGATTGATCTCACAATCACTTATGTGGAGACACTAATACAAAGATGTGGGTGCTCATTAGAGAAATGAGTTCACTGAATTGACCTACAAAGAGAAATCTTATGAAGTCTTACTTACATGTCAAAAGATGATTCTCTTAGTGGGAGTTGTGCAACTGATCCTTTGACCTGAGATCACCATAGTATCTTGTGCACATAAATCCATATTTTGGTTTCCACTCATTCATGACAATAAGTTATGTATGAGGTCTTCTGGATATGGTGGATTGTGTACGAAGGTTATGAGTAGGTCAACAAGGAATTAATCACTTCTAGTAAGAGAAGATCGCATCCTATTTATTCTAATCATATGATAATTCAGGAAGCCTTTGATCAAAGCACAATGAAAATTAGAAAGAGTTTCTAATATTTTATTATTCGAATTATCATTAGAAGATAGAGAAATATATGAATATGAAATTGAGTTTGACATATATTCATACTCATATACATATTCGGGATGCAGTTTGTTTAAAGGATTGAATTGCACGGTAACTTACCACTGAAGGGTATTTTTAGTATTTCCACCAAATTTCATATTTTTTGGGTAGACATGATAGATGTCAATCTTGTCTTATAGGTCCCTTTAATTCGATCACCAATTAGAAAGGATTCTAATTGTTAAGTTCGGGTTCGCGCAGTTTGGACTTAAATCGATTAGAAGAGTTCTAATCAAGTTGGGTCAACTCGCACTCACACCTATTGCTGGCTAAGTATGGAACCCAATGGGTCACACACAAGAAAACTTATTAAGGGTCTAATTGGATTAGATCATGTTTGCAAGATAGACATCCTAGCAGGTGTTGCAAACCCTTAGCTCTTGATTCGAATTGGATTCGAATCCGATTCTTAATTGATCTAATTTGATTAGATCATATTTTAATATGGGTTAGCCAAGAGTTGGCACCTAATTGGCTTGGTTTGAATCTAATCAGATTAGATTTAATAAATCATTCAATCTAGACCGTTAGATCTTGATCTACCGTTGGATGAAGACATAATGGAGAGTTGGTTTAACCCAATTGGATTGGGTTAGAGGATGGCTATCATAATTGACCATTGGATCTTAATCCCACCATTGGATGAAGACATAATGGGTCAAGTGAATAGCGCCTTGCATTGGAGCCTTTGGATCATCATCATGAAAGATCAAGAGGTGTGGCGTGATGGACATGTGATTAGCATGTGATGTTGACTTGGTCAAAATATGACACCACATGAAAGAACATATCATTTGATACACCTTCTCACTTGATCTGCACCTTTTCTTATTTGATATGGCCCTTTAGATGATGTCTTTTCATGAGAGGATGTGTGGATGAGATGCATCCCTTGGAGATGCATCCCTACACCTATTATAAATAGGCTAGCACTCCATGGGTTTCATCATTCCAACTCCACCGCACTCCTCTCTTCTTTCTTTCTTACATTAGTTTCTTTCTTTCTAACATTGCTTCTAGTGTGTCCTAAGCCAAGACAAGGTGGTCTTCTTTAGGACAAAATGATTAGAAGTGATTTTAGAAGGTTAAAAAATATAGAAAGAAAGGAAAGCAAGCCATTAGAGTTCTTTAGAAGAATTCTGCATTAAGGATCAAAGTCTTTGGAGCTTAAGACTTAAATCAAGTTTTTGTGTGGATCAACGTTGGAGGGTGAACACTTGAGCACCTAGTGAAAATTCTGCACATTGGATTAGCGTTAGAGGTATTCTTCTATTTCTGCATTTATATTATATTATTTGATTGCTTCAATTAAGGTGATCTTGGCTTATAAGGGTTTTATGTTAAGGAACTTTATCAAGAAATTTTTAAAATTCCTAGCTTCCGCTGCCCATTTTAGCATGCTAGAACCTTACAGTGGTATCAGAGCCACCCTTAATTGGTTCAATCAGGTGATTATGCATGATGTATGATTGTTAAATTACTATGAGATAGTAATGTTATATGTTTAGAGGAATGCTGAATTATATGATTCATATATGATATGATATATAATAAAATGTCATGATATGAATTTTTTATAAGAAGATATGTTGAAGCATATTAATTGATCCAATCAATTAGTAATAATTTGTACATGCTATGAGATAGCCATGATGTATATATGCTATGAGATAGTATTATGTTATAAATTTCATGATATGAATTTTCATATGAAGATATGTTAATTGATTTAGTTAATTGGTAATAATTTATACATGCTATGAGATAGCTATTATGCATGATAGTTGGTTATGATTTATATATGCTATGAGATAGATATATAATTTGTTATAGCATATACAAAGACATATGTTCAATATGTTATAATTATAGAATGTGCATGAGACCAGTAAGCCCTCAATAACATTATATTAAGTCATAGTGTTGAAAAACTTTGAGCTGACCCATTCTAGAACAATTAATCTAATTGGTGTCTAAGGAAAGCACTAAAGGTGGTTACTTAATTAGGACCTTACTCTCTGAGTAAGGGGAGCCTCCCACCTGCTTACCTGGCCAATTGTTTGATTGCCTATTATGGATAAGCTTAATGTTGATAAAACACTACTGATATCCTTCCTTCATGCCTCGATATTATTATATCAAGATCCATGCTAGTTTGTTGTGCAACCACAAGACTTGTAATGAGGACTGATGTTATACTGTCTTGGTGCATAGAGATGCTTATGGCATATTTTAATATGTTGCTTTTTTGTGCAACCACAAGGGCAATATTATTTGAATATGACTATATGGAAATGAAGGGTTTGACTTAACTAAAATATTATAGTTTGTTGTGCAACCACAAGGCTATAAGTGTTTTAAGAGGATAGGATAAAGTTGAGAATTGCATGAGATGCAATTGGAAAGAGTTTCCTACCTTTGAACTCATAAAGGTTTGTTGTGCAACCACAAGGCTTTTATGATGAATTAGGATCTCAACCCTACTAAGAAAAATTAGATTTTCTCGTTTATCATAGGAGAGGGCTATGATATTCGATAAAATAGTGGGAGTAACAATTAGATAAAGTCCTTGTCTAATTGTATATATGTCATCATGATTGGTTTGTTTATGATAGTTTTGTTCTTTGCTTATGTAGAATTAATTCTGAATTAAATGGCATCTTCACTATCACTAAGAGGCATCTTGGATGCCAACAAGTTGACCGGTCCAAACTATGTAGACTGGTTGAGGAATCTTAAGATTGTACTCACTCGGAAGAAAATTTCCTATATTCTTGAAACTCCTGATCTTGGAGATCTAGGAGATGATGCTACAGAAGAGGAGGTAGCCACACATAAGATGTGGAAGAATGTCAGTTTAACTGTCAAATGTATCATTCTTGCCTCCATGAGCAATGAGCTACAGAGACAACATGAGAACATGGACACTCAATCCATACTTCTTAATTTAAAGGAGTTGTATGGAGAGCAGAGTAGAACTGCTAGATATGAGATATCTAAGCAATTATTCCGTGCTAGAATGAATGAAGGAACGTCCGTGCAAAACCATTGTCTTATGGTTATAGACTTGATCACCAGATTAAGTCAATTAGGTTTTGCTATGGATAGTGAGCTCAGTCAGGATTTGATCCTGCAATCACTACCTGAATCATTCTCTCAGTTTGTTGTGAATTTTTACATGAACAAGCTGAATATCTCACTGCCTGAGCTGTTAAATATGTTAAAGACAGCTGAAACCCATATCAAAAAGTAAAAAGGTCCGATCCTTCTTGTTGATAGGGGCTCAAGGAAGAAATTAGGCAATAAGGGTTTTAAGAAAAGGTTGAACCCTAATAGTAGCAAGATCAAGAAGAAGAAAGGAAAGAAAAACTCCAAACCCAGTACCTGTTTCCACTGCGGCAAGGAAGGCCACTGGAAGAGAAATTGCAAGAGTTTTCTTGCAAGTATGAAGATCGATGCAAGAGTTGCATCGAAAGGTATGTTTATGTTACATGCCAACTTATCATTAAGTTCTTCAAATTCAAATTCATGGGTATTGGATACCGGCTGTGGTTCTCATATTTGCAAATCTTTGAATGGACTACAAAAAATTAGAATTTTGAAGAAAGGTGACTTCGAGCTGTATGGCGCTGGAGGAGAGTCCATCCAGGCTGAAGCTGTTGGAACCTACTATTTGGAGTTGCCTTCGGAAGAGCTCCTGGAATTAGAAGATTGTTATTATAGGTCCAAAATTATTAGAAATGTAATTTCCGTTCCTTTGTTGTTAAAGAAAGGATATGAAATTAATATAAAGAGTAATGGTTGCTCAATTTCTTTTTCTAATAAAGTCTATTACAATGGCATTATGAAAAATGGTCTTCTTGTTCTATTACTTAATGACAATGTCTTTCATATTGATAAAAGCAATAAAAGAAAGAGAGAAGAAGTAAATAACACCTTTCTTTGGCATTGCCGACTTGGTCACATAAGCGAATCAAGAATCAACAAGTTGTACAAAGAAGAGTTCTTTGATCCTTATGATTATGAATCATTAGGAACTTGTGAATCTTGTCTTATGGGTAAAATGACTAAGTCTCCATTCATTGGACATGGAGAAAGGGCAAGAGAGTTATTAGGACTTGTGCATACAGATGTATGTGGTCCTATGACAACTCCTGCTAGAGGTGGATACTTTTATTTCATCACATTTACTGATGATGTTGCCCAAGGTGACAAGCCAAGAGGGGGGGTGAATTGGTTTCTTTTAATTTTAACTATCTTACTTGTATTAAATGATGAGTTAGTGAACTTAAACAAATCACAATGCAAACAACAAGAAGTATAGTGGTTCGGTGCTCTCCTTAGCACCTACGTCCACTCCCCAAGCGACCCCTTGAGAATTTACTATAATCCCGCGGATTACAGTTGGATTGTTTTCCGGGCTCACAATCTAAAAACCTTTACACTTTGGTTTTCCGGGTTCACCAAAAACCTATGTTGGTTTTACGGGCTCACCAACGAACCTATGTTGGTTTTCCGGGCTCACCAACGAACCTTTACAATTGGTTTTCCGGGTTCACCAATCAACCTATTCCGTTGGTTTTGCGGGCTAACCAACCAACCTTTACAAGTAGTTTAATAAACAAAGGAAGAAGATTTAAGCTCCTAGATGAGCACATATAACAATATAGTCTACAAAGAAGAGTTTAGAGAATAGTTATCGCTTGATATGACTTCTCTCTTCTTTGTCAAGGATGCTTCACTCTTCACGGGTGGATGGAGCTCTTAATGACTCTTTGAATCTGCTTAACCACTTTCTTTTGACTCTTGAATGAAGCACTTGAATGAAGAAGATTAGGGCACTTTCTCTTTCTTGTGTACACTTTGATATTCTTTGGAAAGGATGTTCTATCTGATAAATAGTGCCACTTTAAATAGTTTTCTTCATCCATTGGACAAGTCCCAATGGTTAGAATTCAAAAACTAGCCGTTACTCACTGTTGGAAGGACAAAAAGTACTTCTGCAGAACTGGCCGTTATGCTTCTGCCCGTATTTGGGTCGGCTCAACCTGTCCTTGGGTCGACCCAACTTTCACTTGGGTCGACTCAAACATTCCTTGGGTCGACCCTCTCAGAAATACAGAAACTTGCAATTCAGCCTTCCTTCACTTGGGTCGACCCAACCTTTCTTTGGGTCGACTCAAGGTTCAGTTGGGTTGACTCAACTTCTTCTTGGGTCGACCCTAACAGGGTTTCCAGAGAACCTTTTCTGTCATCTGTTCTGTCTTGCCTTTGGGTCGACCCACTCAGGGTTTGGGTCGACTCAAGCTTGGGTCGACTCAACTTCATCTTGGGTCGACCCTCTCAGTATTTCCAGAGAACCATTTTCTGAGTTGTTTGAGAAGCTTGATGTTTGGGTCGACTCATGCTTTCCTTGGGTCGACCCAACTTACTGTTCATCTGTGCCATTTTTGCAGAAGTGTGCCAAATTCTTTCCTGATGTGCCGGAGTCGACCCAATCATCCTTTGGGTCGACTCAATCCACACTTTGCTGCATCTCAAGGTTAGATTCATTCATATAAACAATGAAATGTATCTTTATCAATTTATACAAATATACTGAGAGTAACAGACTTATAACTGAAGTATCGATTTAACTTATAACATACTCTTGATAATTGCTTGTTAATCATCAAAATAACACTATCATCCTCAATCTCCCCCTTTTTGATGATTACAAAATAAAGAGTATGAGCCTATTGATACTTATCTTAAAATTAGTTTTAAAAGGGCTTAACTTGCTGAAATTCAGCTTTTCAAAATATAAGAGTGAAGTCTCCCCCTATATTATTCAAATGTTGCCAATTTGACTTTTTGAATTGCTCCCCCTTTCATTTATAATTTATTAAAGATGAAACTCCAAAAATTTGAGATAAAACATGAGTTTCAGGTTATGTATCGAGATGTGAAAGGTGCGTGCCAAATTCTGAGATTCTATGTGCCAAATTCTGAGATTTGATAGAAATTTTTGATTTGATCATTTTCATTGTTACAAATTGCTCCCCCTTAAATGTATATGCTTTCCTATATGATTTTCAATTTGTTTTACAAGTAATTTCTCTTTTCTTACACAATTTCTTATTTCTCCTTGTTATTTCTCTTTCTTTACTTCAACTTCTTATTACTCTTTCTTTACTTCTCCCCCTTTTTGTTATCATCAAATAGGTGCATGGGAAAAGACACAATAAATAACAAACATTCAAACTTCATTGATCAAAATAGGAACATTTTAGTATATTCATGCCAAAAACAAAAGCAATTACAATGTTCCGTAATCAAAGTTTAAAGATACATGATAAACACAAAATACATATGAGAACTAGATATCTAGCCTAGGCTCTAAACAGAAATGCTAATATCAGTCTAGGGAGTATCTAATGGCTGGGATCTAGTCCTCATCCTCCTAGTGTATATGGCGAGGGGAGGTCTAGCCTGGTGAGACTGTGTCTGGCGTGGAGCCTGATGAGCTGGATGACTCTGTGCCGAAATCTCTGACTCAGCAGTCTGTGGCACAGATGGTCCATGGGTCTCTCTCTCTCCGTAGAGCTCCTATCTGCTGCCTCAGATCACTGATCTCAGCAGACATGATGTCTAATCGGCTCGTCAGCCCATCAGTGATAGTCCTCGCCTGAGCTGACATAAGCTCTGTCATCCTACTTCAGAACTCATCTGTATCTCCCGCAGGAACAGATGACGATGGTCCAGCCTCTGAAGGTGCAGTAGGATGATCCTCAGGGATAGGGTCTCCAATATCTGGTGCATCACCCTGAATCCCTGCTCCAGTATGAATCCACTGTCGGTTCACTTTCTCATAGCCCATGCGTATAAGTGATCGTGCAGTGTATGTATCAGTATGAAACAGATGCCTGGAGATCTCCCCCTCGACAGATATGTCGTGCTGTCGGAAGATCAAGGTGAGTATCATACCATAAGGTAGGGATACTCTGGAGTTGCAGATCACCTTCCTCATCTGCCTCAGTATCATGGCCGGGAGATTCAGGGGAATACCCTGAATAATGTGCTCCATCACTACAAGATCTCGCTCAGTGATGAGATCGAATCTCCCGCTCTTCGGAAATAAAATCCTATTTATAATACTGAGCAGTAATCTCATTTCAGCAGAAAGAGAGCTAGCTATTACCTTCTCGAAAAAGTCGAAGTTTTCATTTTCCATTATCAACTGTAGGGCTCTCATCTTATTTTCTGGCTTTTCTGGAGTGGCTCCTTCGCAGGGAAGATGAAGTAGCTCACTCAAACTCTCCTTGGAAACTCGAACCCTAACTCCTCGAACTTCCGAAATAAGCCCTCCCATTCCAGTTTTAAGGAAGGCATAGAACTCCCGAACTAATCCGGGGTAGATCATCACATCTAGGGAGCAAAGATACTCCCAACCTTGCCTTTGGATCCATTCCCTCAAACGGAACCCTTCTTGATCAAAGAACTCGGAATGGATCCTTCTCTCCGTTGTAACTGGTCTCCCCGCAAATCTTGCAAGTATTACTGAGGGGGAAGGAGGAGGAGGTGGCTCGGCACGTGCCTCACATTGTGGAGACACTGTAGATGGCTCCGTAGCTTGTCTTTCCTCACGTTGGATCCGTGAGACTCTTCCGGATCTCTTGGCTACGGCTCTTTTGGGTCCCATTTCTCCAAGATCTTAAGGTAATCTACTGTTTGGAGATGTTTGGAGGAGTTTGGAGAGTGGGGAATAGAGTATTCAGAAAAGGACAAGGGCAAACAGTGCCCTAACAATGCTCTCGGGTCCCCCTTTTAACAGTGGGGTCCCGACGTTGGGTCGACTCAAGAATTTTCTTGGGTCGACTCAACATTGGGTCGACCCTATTCTGGGTTGGGTCGATCCAAGTGCAGAATTTTTTCTTTTCTCTTCCTTATTGCTTCTAAAAATTTTCCTTTCTTCCAATCCTTATAAATTCTTTCTGGGACAATGATACATGAGTAAGGAATCAATAGATGACAAGTTTGACTCATGTTTCATGGGTTTTTAGAAATTGGAGGAATGTATCATGAGACTACTTGCTCCCTTTCATATTTCTTCAATAAAAAGGATCACATATGCCTAATTTCCTCCTTAGCGTGCAGAATCTATCTTCACTCAATGGTTTTGTGAATATGTCGGCTAATTATTTTTCAGTACATATATGCTCAATACATATGTTTCCATTTTGCACATGATCCCTAATAAAATGATATCGTATTTCTATGTGTTTGGCTTTAGAATGCTGAACCGGATTTTTAGTAAGATTGATGGCACTAGTATTATCACACTTAATAGGAATATTATCTAGCTTAACTCCATAGTCCTCTAGTTATTTCTTAAGCCATAGTACTTGAGCACAACAACTACCAGCAGCTATATATTCAGCTTCAGCTGTTGACAGTGCCACTGAATTCTGCTTTTTGCTAAACCATGATACTAAGTTGTTTCCTAAAAATTGACATGTGCCACTAGTGCTCTTCCTATCTAATTTGCATCCAGCAAAATCCGCATCTGAGTATGCAAGCAAATCTAGACAAGAGTCTCTTGAGTACCATAAACCAATGTTCGTAGTTCCTCTTAAATATCTAAGGATTCTCTTAACAGCACTTAAATGTGACTCCTTAGGATCTGATTGGTATCTAGCACATATTCCTACACTAAATACGATGTCTGGTCTACTAGCAGTAAGGTAGAGCAAGGATCCAATTAGTCCTCTATAGAGCTTAATATCAATACTCTTCTCTTTTTCATCTTTGTCTAGCTTACTAGTAGGATTCATTGGAGTGCCTACTCCCTTATGATTTTCATTCCCAAACTTCTTTAGTATTTCCTTTGTATACTTAGTTTGATGAATGAAAATGCCTTCTTTAGTTTGTTTGATTTGTAATCCCAGAAAAAAATTTAGTTCTCCCATCAAACTCATTTCGAATTCTCCATGCATTAAATCAGCAAATTCTTTGCAAAGAGTATCATTTGTGGCACCAAAGATTATGTCATCTACATATATTTGTACCACTAATAGTTTTTTGTCCTTTCTTTTGAGAAATAGTGTTTTATCTACATTTCCTCTACTAAAGTCATTATTAAGCAAAAATTTGCTTAATCGATCATACCAAGCCCTAGGTGCTTGCTTTAATCCATATAATGCCTTATGTAGTCTAAACACATGATTTGGCAATTCATGATTCTCAAAACCAGGAGGTTGCTCTACATATACTTCCTCCTCAATAAAACCATTTAAGAATGTACTTTTTACATCCATTTGATACAATTTGAAATCCATAAAACATGCAAATGCTAGAAGTAGTCTAATAGCCTCTAATCTAGCTACAGGAGCAAATGTTTCATCAAAATCTATTCCTTCTTCTTGATTGTATCCCTTAGCTACAAGTCTAGCTTTATTTCTTATAACTAACCCATTTTCATCTAATTTATTTCTAAAGATCCATTTTGTTCCAATTACTGAGTTATGTTTTGGTCTTTCAGTTAATGTCCACACATTACTTCTTTTGAATTGATTTAATTCTTCTTGCATGGCATTTATCCAATTAGTATCTTTTTCAGCTTCTTCATAAGTCTTAGGTTCTAATTGTGAAACAAAAGCAAGATAATCATTTAGATTTCTAAGAGATGATCGAGTTCTTACTCCTTGAGATGGATCACCAATGATTAAGTCTTTAGGGTGTCCATATGCATACCTCCATTCCTTTGGCAAGTTTTGAGATTGTGGTGGCACGCAATCATCTCCCTTATCTTGAATTGGCACGTCATCAATATTCAACTTTTCAAAGTCGATAATTCCTGTATCATTATCAAGAATATTTTCTTTCCTAGCAGACTCACTATCAGACTCATCAAATATGATATTAACTGACTCTTCCACTACAAGAGTTCTTTTATTGAATACTCTGTATGCCCTGCTAGATGTGGAGTATCCTAAGAAGATACCTTCATCTGACTTGGCATCAAATTTACTTAGATCCTCCTTGCCATTGTTTAAGATGAAACATCTACATCCAAATACTCTAAGATATTTGGCAGTTGGTTTCTTATTCTTCCAAAGCTCATAAGGAGTTTTCTTGGTTATTGGTCGTATTAAAACTCGATTTAGAATATGGCAAGCAGTGCTTATAGCTTCAGCCTAAAAGTACTTTGAAAGATTTGACTCACACAACATCGTGCGTGCCATTTCTGCCAATGTCCTATTTTTTCTTTCAACAACCCCATTTTGTTGAGGCGTTCTAGGAGCTGAAAATTGATGTGAAATACCATTTTTATTACAAAATTCTACAAAGTGTTGATTTTCAAATTCAGTACCATGATCACTTCGAATTGCTACTAAGGTGAGCTTCTTTTCATTTATGATGTTATTATATAGTTTCAAGAATTCTGAAAATGCTTCATTCTTATGTGCCAAAAATGAAACCCATGTATATCTTGAAAAATCATCAATAATAACTAGTCCATACTTCTTCCCTCCTAGACTCGCAGTTCTAGTGGGTCCAAATAAATCTATGTGTATGAGTTCAAAAGGCCTAGTTGTTGATACTATATTCTTTGATTTGAAAGATGATTTAGTTTGTTTTCCCAATGAACATGGTCCACAGATTTTGTCCTTTTCAAAAATCAATTTTGGCACATCTTTTATTAACTCCTTGACTAGTTTTGATATTAATTCCATACTAGCATGTCCTAGTCTACGATGCCAAAGCCAACTTGTTTCATTTTTCTTTTCTTCATTAGTAATTAAGTATAATCCATTTTTCTTGCCTAAATCATGAAGATCTACCAAGTAAATATTTCTTTGCCTTTGTCCTACAAGTACAATGCTATTATCTTTAGGATTTGTGATTATGCATACAGATGCTTCAAATGTGACTTTAAACCCTTTATCACAAAATTGACTTATGCTAAGTAGGTTATGTTTCAAACCCCTAACTAATAAGACATTTTCTATAAAAATAGATGGAGTAATGAAAATTTTATCCTTTCCAATGATATGCCCTTTACCATTGTCTCCATAGGTTACTACTCCACCCTTCTTTGATTCCAAGGTGACAAATTGATCTACGTCACCGGTCATGTGTCTTGAACAGCCGCTATCTAGATACCATCGTTTTTCCACTTTATCAACTGCAAGACACCCCTCATCGTCATTGGCCATATGACACATTTGGGCCGTCTCTTGATGATCTTCCTCTTCCGAACTTGACTCCTCACTTTCACTCTATTCAGCCATGAAGTTCTTCTTTTTCAGTTTTCTTGCCATCCATTTCAAATCTGGGCAGTCTATCTTATAATGCCCGGGTTTGTTACACTCATAGCAAATAGGAGTTTCTTTCTCCTTTTCTTTGTCCTTACCTTTTTCTTTGCTTGAGATACCTTTGAAGAAGGGTTTCTTTTTATGAAATCTATTCTTACCTCTCATAAATTTTCTGAATTTTCTTCCAAGCATAGCCATCCCTTCTTCATCAAATTCATCATCATCATCTGAATCTTCCGACTCAGTTTGTTGTTTAGGGGTGGTAGACTTTAGGGCAATGGGCTTTCTTCTCTTGACCTCATCTTCCGAATTTTGCCTCATTGTCAACTCATGGGTCATGAGTGATCCTAGAAGTTCCTCTAATTGCAGTGTGTTGAGATCCTTAGCTTCCTGAATTGCGGTTACCTTGGCCTCCCAAATTCTTGGTAGAGACCTGAGAATTTTTCGCACCAATTCAGAGTTAGTGTAAGACTTTCCTAAACTCTTAAGCCCATTTGTAATTTCAGTAAAACGAGTAAACATATCAGTTATGGACTCAGTAGATTCCATTTTAAACAATTCATACTTGTGTACTAATATGTTTACTTTTGACTCTTTAACTTGATTGGTCCCTTCATGAGTGACCTCAAGTTTGTCCCAAATTTCTTTAGCAGAAATGCAAGTAGATATTCTATTAAATTCACTTACATCTAATGAGCAATAAAGTACATTTATAGCTTTTGCATTTAACTGTGCCAATCTTCTATCACTTTCATTCCAATCCATTTCTGGTTCGGGTATGATAGTGCCCTCTATATTAAGTGTGGGTGTGTGAGGCCCTCTAGTAATGATGTACCATAATTCATAGTCTAAAGCTTGAATGAATATCCTCATCCTAGCTTTCCAATATGTGTAGTTTGTGCCATTAAATAGAGGTGGTCTATTTGTGGATTGCCCCTCACTCATAGAACATCCCACTTGGGTTGTCATGATCTTTAACTCTTGATTGTGAGATCAATGAGTACTATTGGAGCACCTTGCTCTGATACCACTTGTTGCCCAAGGTGACAAGCCAAGAGGGGGGGTGAATTGGTTTCTTTTAATTTTAACTATCTTACTTGTGTTAAATGATGAGTTAGTGAACTTAAACAAATCACAATGCAAACAACAAGAAGTATAGTGGTTCGGTGCTCTCCTTAGCACCTACGTCCACTCCCCAAGCGACCCCTTGGGAATTCACTATAATCCCGCGGATTACAGTTGGATTGTTTTTCGGGCTCACAATCCAAAAACCTTTACACTTTGGTTTTCCGGGGTCACCAACGAACCTATGTTGGTTTTTCGGGCTCACCAACGAACCTTTACAATTAGTTTTCCGAGTTCACCAATCAACTTATTCCGTTGGTTTTGCGGGCTAACCAACCAACCTTTACAAGTAGTTTAATAAACAAAGAAAGAAGATTTAAGCTCCTAGATGAGCAAATATAACAATATAGTCTACAAAGAAGAGTTTAGAGAATAGTTATCGCTTGATATGACTTCTCTCTTCTTTGTCAAGGATGCTTCACTCTTCACGGGTGGATGGAGCTCTTAATGACTCTTTGAATCTGCTCAACCACTTTCTTTTGACTCTTGAATGAAGCACTTGAATGAAGAAGATTAGGGCACTTTCTCTTTCTTGTGTACACTTTGATATTCTTTGGAAAGGATGTTCTATCTGATGAATAGTGCCACTTTAAATAGTTTTCTTCATCCATTGGACAAGTCCCAATGGTTAGAATTCAAAAACTAGCCGTTACTCACTGTTGGAAGGACAAAAAGTACTTTTGCAAAACTAGCCGTTATGCTTCTGCCCGTGTTTGGGTCGGCTCAACCTGTCCTTGGGTCGGCTCAACTTTCACTTGGGTCGACTCAAACATTCCTTGGGTCGACCCTCTCAGAAACACAGAAACTTGCAATTTTGCCTTCCTTCACTTGGGTCGACCCAACCTTTCTTTGGGTCGACTCAAGGTTCAGTTGGGTCGACTCAACTTCTTCTTGGGTCGACCCTAACAGGGTTTCCAGAGAACCTTTTCTGTCATCTGTTCTGTCTTGCCTTTGGGTCGACCCACTCAGGGTTTGGGTCGACTCAAGCTTGGGTCGACTCAACTTCATCTTGGGTCGACCCTCTCAGTATTTCCAGAGAACCATTTTTTGAGTTGTTTGAGAAGCTTGATGTTTGGGTCGACTCATGCTTTCCTTGGGTCGACCCAACTTACTGTTCATCAGTGCCATTTTTGCAGAAGTGTGCCAAATTCTTTCCTGATGTGCCGGGGTCGACCCAATCATCCTTTGGGTCGACTCAATCCACACTTTGCTGCATCTCAAGGTTAGATTCATTCATATAAACAATGAAATGTATCTTTATCAATTTATACAAATATACTGAGAGTAACAGACTTATAACTGAAGTATCGATTTAACTTATAACATACTCTTGATAATTGCTTGTTAATCATCAAAATAACACTATCATCCTCAGATGATTTATCAAGGTTCGGATATGTGTATCTTATGAAACATAAATCCGAAGCCTTTGATAAATTTAAAGAGTATCAAAGTATGGTTGAAAAATAAACTGAAAAATGTATTAAAATCCTTCGATCTGATCGAGAAGGTGAATACCTTTCTAGTGAGTTTTTAAATCATCTTAAAGAAAAGGGCATTCTCTCTGAATGGACACCTCCGTATACGCCACAATTAAATGGTGTAGCTGAACGGAGGAATCGTACTCTATTAGATATGGTACGGTCCATGATGTGCTTTACAGATCTTCCTATTTCCTTCTGGGGTTTTGCCCTAGAAACTGCTGCACTTATATTAAATAGGGTACCATCAAAATCTGTATCTAGTACTCCATATGAGATATGGAGAGGAAAGAAGCCTAATCTTAAGTATCTTAAGATATGGGGCTGTAAAGCTTATGTCAAAAGAAATTTTGGACATAAGCTAAGTACTAGATTAGATAAATGTATTTTTGTAGGTTATCCTAAAGATAGTATAGGATACATCTTCTATCATCCTACTGAACAAAAGGTCTTTGTAGGTAGACATGCCATTTTCTTAGAGCAAGAGTTTATCTTAGAAAAAGGCAAGGATAGAAGAATTGAACTTGAAGAAGTTCAAGACCTACAAATGGAAACACAAGATATTCCTCAACCAGATGTACCCATTGATGAAGTACAACCACAACACACATCTCCTCTTCAAAGGTCAGATAGAATGCGAAATGCACCTAAGAGGTATGGGTTTATCATTGAGAATGATGAAGCCCACATCGTTGAAAATGATGATCCTCTGACCTATTCGGAAGCTATCATGAATAATGACTCTAACAAATGGTTAGAAGCTATGAAATCTGAAATAGACTCTATGTATACCAACCAAGTATGGACTTTGGTTGATGCACCAGAAGGTGTAAACCCTATAGGTTGCAAATGGGTCTATAAGAAGAAGATTGGAGCAGATGGCCAAGTAGAAACCTACAAGGCTAGATTGGTGGCAAAAGGTTTCAGGCAAAAGCAAGAAATTGACTATGATGAAATTTTTTCACTAGTTGCCATGCTTAAATCTATTCGGATTTTGCTTGCAATAGCTGCATACTATGATTATGAAATTTGGCAGATGGATGTCAAAACTGCCTTCCTTAATGGTTATCTTGAGAAAGAGATTTACATGACACAGCCAGAAGGATTTGTCTCAAGTGGGAGAGCAAATCAAGTATGCAAGCTTAAGTGATCCATTTATGGATTAAAGCAAGCATCGAGGAGTTGGAACATCCGTTTTGATACAACGGTTAAAGAGTTTGGTTTTATCAAATATATGGATGAACCATGTGTGTATAAGAAGACTAGTGGGAGTGCCGTTGTCTTCTTAATATTGCATGTAGATGACATACTAATCATTGGAAATGATTTCCAATGTTACAATCGGTCAAGACTTGGCTATCAAAAAGCTTTTCCATGAAAGACTTGGGAGAAGCATCCTATATACTTGGTATAAAGATCTATAGGGATAGATCTAAAAGGATGCTAGGCTTGTCCCAGTCTAAGTACATATATCGTGTGCTGAAAAGATTCAGCATGGAAGGAAGTAAAAGAGGTTACTTACCTATGAGTCATGGCATACGTCTCTCTAAGAAGATGTCTCCTAAGACATCTGAAGAGAGGAATAGAATGAATTCTATTCTCTATGCTTCGGCAGTAGGATCAATTATGTATGCTATGCTATGTACTAGGCCTGATGTTGCTTATGCCTTAGGCATAACAAGCAGATTCCAGGCTGATCCAGGAGAGAATCATTGGATAGCTGTGAAAAATATTCTTAAGTACTTAAGAAGGACTAAAGATATTTTTCTAGTTTATGGAGGATCTGAGTTGAAACTAGAAGGATTTTCTGATTCTAGTTTTCAATCAGACCCAGATGATAGCAAGTCCACTTCAGAGTATGTCTTTACCCTAAATGGTGGTGCAGTGAGCTGGAAGAGTTCCAAGCAGCAAACTGTAGCTGACTCAACTACGGAGGCAGAATACATCGCTGTAAGTGAAGCCGCTAAGGAAGCTGTCTGGATGAAGAAGTTCATCTCTGAGTTGGAAGTAGTTCCTGAGATTGCTGGACCAGTTCCAGTTTATTGTGACAACACTGGAGCTGTTGCTCAAGCAAAGGAACAAAGGTCTTATCACAAATCCAAGCACATTCCAAGACACTTCCACCTCGTTCGAGAGATCGTCGAGAGACAAGACATAGTCATTGAACGAGTAGACACAAAGAACAACTTAGCAGACCCGTTCACTAAAGCTCTACCACAACAGCAGTTCGATCGCCACCTCGATTGTATGGGGATGAAATATAAGGGAGATTGGCTTTAGTGCAAGTGGGAGATTGAAAGAGTAGATGCCCTACAAGCCAATCACAATATGTATTGTGAAGGATTTTCTTTTGATTTTCTAAATCATGTACATGACATTTAATATAAATAAAGGCATTGTGTTTCATCATATGCTGTTGATTATATTTGTAATGAATTCCTTAGATTAAGGCAATGATTTTGAGGCTATGATGAGATCATACTAGTGAGACCTAAAATTCTAAAACCCTAATCTTAAATATTTCCAGTCATTGGTACATTGAGTCGGAGATCAATGTTTACCAGAAAGACTGGCACATCTTATGTATGCTCGATGCAGAGGGTGATTGATCTCACAATCACTTGTGTGGAGACACTAATACAAAGATGTGGGTGCTCATTAGAGAAATGAGTTCACAGAATTGACCTACAAAGAGAAATCTTATGAAGTCTTACTTACATGTCAAAAGATGATTCTCTTAGTGGAAGTTGTGCAACTGATCCTTTGACCTGAGATCACCATAGTATCTTGTGCACATAAATCCATATTTTGGTTTCCACTCATTCATGACAATAAGTTATGTACGAGATTTTCTGGATATGGTGGATTGTGTACGAAAGTTATGAGTAGGTCAACAAGGAATTAAGCATCCTATTTATTCTAATCATATGATAATTCAGGAAGCCTTTGATCAAAGCACAAAGAAAATTAGAAAGAGTTTCTAATGTTTCATTATTCAAATTATCATTAGAAGATAGAGAAATATATGAATATGAAATTGAGTTTGACATATGTTGCTGGAAATTGGACCCGGGGGCAATCTTCGGTCGAGGAGAGGGAGCGACTGTTAGTCCTCACGACGGGGCGGCGGTCTGTCGGCGGGCGGCGTCCTCCGTCCGGGGCGGTCGGAGAGAAGGAACAGCAGGTCCTCGCAGCGGGGCGGCGATCCGTTGGCTGGCGGCGTCCTCCGTCCGGGTGCCTGCACACGAACCGGTGGCCGGGTTCTCCGGCGCCGGCCCTCCGACGCTCAAGTCAGGGAGGGGGCAAATAGTGGGGAGAAGGAGATAAACAGTGATTTTTGGGTGTATGAATGTTCCAATCCCCTCTTGAGAGGCCAAGGCTCCCTTTTATATGCGGGGGTCGGTTTACCTGTGATGTAACAGGGCGAGGCCGTAGTACGGCTTGGCATGTTGTTCAGGTCGGCGCTCGGTCAGGCGAATCATTGCACTGATGTCGGCGGTATGGCCGAGATCAGAGACTTATCATAGTCGACTAGACCCTGCTGGGTCGATTTGCCGTGGAGAGCTGGGGATCCGTAGATGTCAGGAGCCATGCGCATTTATTATGGAGTAAGTCGGAGATCCGCATTTATTATGGAGTAAGCCGGAGATCCGCATTAATGGTGGAGTAAGCCGGAGATCCGCATTTATTGTTGAGTGTGCCGGAAGATTACAGCGGCCATGCGCAATAAATGCCGGAGGGGTGTTAGAGTACGGTCCTCGGACATCGGGGTTTCTCTTAGGTCGGAGGTTTCGGGGTCGGTCGTCTTGTGGCCGAGCGTTCCGAGGTCGGACGCTGACTTCGGCTGTCCGGGGTCGGAGGTTGTACGGCTTCTTAGGGGCATTTATGTCATTTGGGGGGAAACTTTATTCCTCCCAACACTACCCCCCGACTTCCGAGTTCGAGCGGCTTGTGGGGCTCGGATGTGGGAAGTAAAGTCTGTCACTAAGGTTGGGGGGAAGGTCTCGCCCGCCCCCTTGTGCTTTCCGGAGCTTTCATGGTGAGATATGCGCCCTTTGGCGCCTCGAGGCTGCTTTATTCGGTGAGCTAATGATGGAGCTCGTATCATCATGCTTCTTGAATCGCCAGGATCATTTTACGGCGGATTAATGATGGGGGACCTCGAGCTCGTCGAGGCGGTGTTTCGATTCCGTAATCGACGTTTCTGGCTCATTAATGAGTGTGCCGTTACGGGGTTTGAAACGGACACGCGGCGCGACCCGAGGTCGGACGCTTTCGATTTCATGTTACTGGATCATAATTCCGAAGAAGTGGAGGCCTCATCGGGGCTCCACGTGTCCCAGATCTTATTAAACGAGGGGAGCGGGGGTTACGTCCGCTCGTTCCTCAAGACGATTTGATTCTGTGGACCCATGATGAGGCCCCGAGATCCGATGGGACAACGCTTCGATTTCGTATCCGATTTATTAAACCGGAGTGAATACGGTGCCTCGGCTTCCGAGGTCGACACGTGGCGCAACCCGGTCGGGGGGATGGGAACCGACCCCGTCGATCTGGGCCGTCAGGGGGGTCTATATAAACCCCACGAGTCTGCCCTAAAGGTCTTGTTTGGCTGCCTCTTATTTTCGTCGTCTTTCCCCCCTGCTTCCTCCCTCAGCTGAATCTTGCTGGTGGTGCCCGGAGCGATTTCCGGCAATGTCCAGTAGGTTTTCTTCCTGTTTTCACTAGGGTTTCCTCTTTTCTCCTCCTCGTCAACTTCCATTTTCTACTCTTAACTTTTGCTCCACTCTTCCGTGAGAATGGGTTTCGGTCCCGAAGAGGTTGGGTCGAGTCTGTCGGAAGAGGAGCTGGAGTTAATCCGCTCCCGTTTCTTCTTCCAGCCCGGGTTTCGCCTTGAAACCGCAGGGCCGGAAGACAGGGTGACGCAGCCGCCTCCAGGTCGGATCGCGGTTTACCGCGAGACACTTTGGGCGGGCCTGCGTTTTCCTGCCCATGAGTTCGTGAGCAACTTGCTGGCCGAGTACCAGCTCGTCCCGGCGCAGTTGGCTCCGAACTCATGGAGGACCATAATCGGGTTTTTATCCCTGTGCCTCGGGCACGGGATCCCGATTTTGGTAGGCCTTTTTCGCCGGTGTTTTCTGTTAAAGAAAAACCCGGCGGACGTAGGGTGGTTATATTTCGCCTTTCGGGGCGGTATGTCACTCTTCCGAGGCGCCCCTTCCTCGATTCACGAGTGGAAGAGGAAGTTTTTCTTTCTGGCGTCTGCGGCGCCTTGGGGGTTCGAGCCAAGGTGGGGACACCCTCGGCTGAAGGCCCTCAACAAACTCTCCGAGCCCACGGGGAGGGAGCTGAGGACCCTGGACTCTTTGCGAGCCCTCGGGAGGGGCAACGACCTGACCGAGCTCCTGCGGGAGGACGCCCTGGCGAGCGTGGGTCTGAGCTCGGCACGCCCCGAGGGTAAGGGCGGTTGCATTATTCTATTTATTTATTTCTTGTTCTCCGTCTTTACGGTCACTGGTCTGACTCTTAACAAAATTCTTGATTTCAGATATTCCACGCATGCCGACCAGCAACACATCACTTTTCTCTCGCCTGAGGAGGCGAGAGGCCGAGGCCGGGGGTGCTGCGCCCCAGCCTCGGAAGAGGGCGAGGACGGACGGCGCTTCTTCGTCGGCCGGGACGAGTGGCCCCGAGGCGGGGGCCCCTGCAGCCGACCCGAGGCGGGAGCGGGTTGTTGGTGATGCGGGCCCGTCGGCCCATCCTTGCCCTACCCCCCTTGCCCAGCGGGGGGAGCCGTCCGTGGTCCGGCCGCAGCAGCCAGGACCCGGGCTTACCCGAGGCACCGAGGCGAGCGGCTCCGGGACCTCGGGTTCGATCGTGCCGAGCTCTTCCCGGGCTTTCCGAGGAGTCGGTCGAGCCGGACTCTTCTATTCCCGAGGGTCGCTCGGCCTTTCAAGATGCCGAGGTCGCACGCTCCATGTTGCGGCGTGCGGTGCTTCCAGCGGACCGGGCCGTGTTCCGGGGTATTTCGCTGGAGGAGGTCGTCGGCAGTGCTTACTGCAACACCGCCCGGGTAAGCTTCCTTCTTAATTTTCCCGAGTTTTTAGCGTACATATGTGCTTTTCAACTCACAATACCCTCGTTTCTTTCTTTTCAGCATATTCTCGAGCTCGACACCATGGCGTTCATCGCCCATGGGTATCGGGAAGAAGTTCAACAGCTCGGCCAGCAACTGGAGCCGGCCAAGAAAAGAGTCGCCGAGCTGGAGGCGGCGTTGGCCGCGGCCGAGGCTCGGTGGACAGCCACCGAGGCTGAGCGCCTTGCCATGGTGGGGGCGCTCGAGGAGGAGAAGGCGGCTCATGCCCTGACCAGGGCAACCATGCGCGGCACGGAGGCGCGCTTAGGGGAGGTCCAGGCCAGGGTCGCGGCCCTCGAGTATGAGGAGGGGGTCTTCCGCCTCCGACTCGGGCAACTTGAGGCCCGGGAGAGGAGGGCCCTCGAACGAGCCGAGCATGCTGTGGAACTCTTCAAAGAGTCGCAAGAGTTCCGCGACATGTTGGAGGAGGAGACGGTCGACGGTTTCCTTCGAGGCTTCGAGAACTTCCGGGAGCAGGTGCGCCGGTACTGCCCTCAGTACGACTTCTCGACGGTCCGTCCGAGGGAGGACCGGGGCTGGGGGTCCGACGTGCAAGCCCTTCCTGCCATCCTGACGTCCGAGGCGGGAATATACGAGCAGGACCCCGCCGAGCCTTCGACGGGGGTAGCCGAGGCGGACGGTGCCATGGAGGCGGCTCCGGCGGCCGAGATCGACGCTGTCCCGGAGGCGGCGCCCGAAGCTCCTGCTCCCGGCCCCGAGCCTGTTCCGGAGGAAGATCATGAGGTCATCAATGTGCCGGATGACCCCCCGGATGTGGCTCCCGCCGCTTAGGACTTAGCATATTTTTCTTTTCTTTTTCATTGTATCCGGGGTCGGCCCTTGAGTGGCCGACTTCCAATTTTGTAATTGGCCTTCCGGCCCTTTGTTAATGAAGAAATGTTTTTGTCATTCTGTGTTCATCTTTCCCTCTGTTGTCGTGGATGAGGCTAGAACCTTAGCTAACCGCCTCGACAACCTCTAACTTCGCATTTTAATCTTTGGGCTGCTTAACGAAGCTGCCCTTTTCCCTGGCTATATCTTAGCCTTCTCAGATTCCAGTCGTCTCGACCAAAGGGAGCTCCGAGCTTAGGTTTCTAGAAAATTTCTCTAAGTCCTATAACTCGGATCTTAGAGTCGTGGGAGTTGCCACGTTTGGCCTTTAGAAAAATCTTAAGGCACCGAGGTCGGGCCTTAGCCCTTCAAGTGGGACCGGAATAGGTCTATTCGTGCCGCTATTCGGGGAGTTTAGTCGGGTTTCCGAACTCAACTCCGAACCTCTCATAGGGAGCGCGGGCTAATAAACAAGTTATTGCCGAAGGTTTTCATAGTTATCATTCTCGGACCCTGCCGAGATTTCGGTGAACAAGGCTGGGATTCCCAAAGATTGCCTTGGTACCTGTGCTTGGCTGGTACATTCGTGGCCGGGACCACTTTCTCAGCTGGACGTCGGAGTTTACTTAGAAGAGCCGAGTTGGGCCCTACTTTATGAAGCCTTAGTACGGATTGCGGAGACTTGACGAACAGAGCAGGCATAATGAAGTTGGGAGGTCGGTCTTAAGCCGACCCAGCAAAGAAGCCCGGCTTTGGGGCAAAATAAGACTCCAACATTGGACGAGATCCCGCTCGGCAATATGTAGATAAAATTTGACAAGGAGGGCGTCTAGTTGGGTGTACCTCTTGCATTCTCGGGGTCATGCTTCGCATGGTGGAGTAGGTCGCTTCCCTTCCTCGTCGACCTCCGGAGTCATTTTTGACTTGTAAAAGGGGCTCGGGCTTCCCATGGACCCGGCGACTCCTGCCGGAGTTGAGAGGATCTGGGGAGGCTCTGTTGATTTGTAGCCCTTTTTGAGATCGAGGGGGCTTAAGACCCTATGGTCGGACCTCGGAGCGCCTCAACCTTGGTCGAGGGATCTCACGTCAGGTCGGCGGGTTCGTGGACGCTTTGCTGACCTGTGATACCTCCCGAGGTCGAGGGAGTCTGGTTCTCTACGGTCGACCCTCGGGGCATCCCGACCTTAGTCGAGGGATCGTTCGTCAGGTCGGCTGGTCTGGGCACGCTCTACCGACCGGCGACGCTTCCCGAGGTCGAGGGAGTCTGGTTCTCTACGGTCGACCCTCGGGGCATCCCGACCTTAGTCGAGGGATCGCTCGCTTCGGGGATCGGGGATCGTCGACCGCTCCCGGGGGTCCACTTTGTGGCGCCCCGGGTGGAGCCACCCTTTCCACCCCTCACGGCGCCTTTCCGAGGTCGAGGGAGTCTGGTTCTCTACGGTCGACCCTCGGGGCATCCCGACCTTAGTCGAGGGATCGTTCGTCAGGTCGGCTGGTCTGGGCACGCTCTACCGACCGGCGACGCTTTCCGAGGTCGAGGGAGTCTGGTTCTCTACGGTCGACCCTCGGGGCATCCCGACCTTAGTCGAGGGATCGCTTGCTTCGGGGATCGGGGATCGTCGACCGCTCCCGGGGGTCCACTTTGTGGCGCCCCGGGTGGAGCCACCCTTTCCACCCCTCACGGCACCTTCCCGAGGTCGAGGGAGTCTGGTTCTCTACGGTCGACCCTCGGGGCATCCCGACCTTAGTCGAGGGATCATTCGTCAGGTCGGCTGGTCTGGGCACGCTCTACCGACCGGCGACGCTTCCCGAGGTCGAGGGAGTCTGGTTCTCTACGGTCGACCCTCGGGGCATCCCGACCTTAGTCGAGGGATCGCTCGCTTCGGGGATCGGGGATCGTCGACCGCTCCCGGGGGTCCACTTTGTGGCGCCCCGGGTGGAGCCACCCTTTCCACCCCTCACGGCGCCTTCCCGAGGTCGAGGGAGTCTGGTTCTCTACGGTCGACCCTCGGGGCATCCCGACCTTAGTCGAGGAGGCGCTACGGGGGGCCGCGAAGGTACTACCCCGTTGTTGGTGTTGAGCGCCACGGGGGACTGCGAAGGTACTACCCCGTCTTTCCGAAGTGTCGAGGGGTCTGGGCACGCACTGTCGACACTCGGGGCATCTCGACCTTAGTCGAGGAATCTTGCACCAGTCGACGTTTCACCGTCCTGCGATTCTTCCCGAGGTCGAGGGAGTTTGGGACTCTACGGTCGAGCCTCGAGGCATCCCGATTTTGGTCGGGGAATCTGAGGATCACAGACGACCCAATATTAGAAGAGGATTACAGTCATCAAAATGAGAGAAATATTTGCAGAAAAAGGAGCTGAGTCCATTATCCTGATTATCTTGAACCCCTTGGGGTTTCACTGGTAGTACATTCGTAAATTCTCGGAGTTCCAGCTTCGTGGGATCAGAGTCCCTTCCAGGGACTTCAATTTGTACGCCCCTGGCCGTTGTACCCGAGCGATTTGATACGGTCCTTCCCAGTTTGGGGCGAGCTTTCCTTGCTCGGTTGGTTGAGAAGCCTCGGCTTTCCTGAGGACGAGGTCCCCTACTTTGAAGAGCTTGGGCTTAACTCTGGAGTTGTAGTATTGGGCCGTTCGCTGTTGATATCTCGCCATGCGCACCTGGGCGACCTCTCTTGTCTCTTCGACGAGGTCCAAATTGCTCCTGAGCTGGGAGGAATTGGTATCGGGGTCGTAATGCTCCACCCTCGGAGAAGGCAAGCCGATCTCCAATGGGATGACGGCCTCAGTGCCGTATGCTAGGTTGAAGGGGGTCTCTCCCGTGGGCAGTCGGAACGTGGTCCGGTACGCCCAAAGGACATTGTACAAGTCCTCGACCCACTGTCCTTTGGACCGATCAAGCCTAGCTTTGAGTCCCTGCAAAATAGTTCGGTTAGTTACCTCAGTTTCTCCGTTTGTCTGGGGATGGGCAACCGAGGTGAAGCGATGATCAATGCCGAGCTCAGAGCAAAACTCCCTGAAATGAACATTGTCAAATTGTCGACCATTGTCAGATATAAGGATACGGGGTAGTCCGAATCGGCAGATTATAGACTTCCACACGAAGTCCCGCATCTTTTGCTCGGTGATCCGGGCAACAGGTTCGGCCTCGACCCATTTGGTGAAGTAGTCGATGGAGACGACCAGGAACTTTCTCTGTCCGGTGGCCAGGGGAAAGGGCCCCAGGATGTCGATCCCCCATTGGGCAAACGGCCAGGGGGCGATGATGGAGGTCAGCAGAGCTGAAGGTCGGCGCTGGATATTGGCGTTTCGTTGGCACCGATCGCACTTGCGGACAAAATCTGTTGCGTCCTTCTGGAGTGTGGGCCAGTAGTATCCCTGCCGCAGGATCTTATGGGCCAAGGCTCGACCCCCCAGGTGATTTCCGCAGATCCCTTCATGGACCTCTCGGAGGGCGTAGTCCGCCTCGGAGGGGCGGAGGCATCTGAGAAGGGGAGAAGTAAATGATCGTCGATAGAGTTTATTCTCGTACAAGACATACCGGGGAGCCTGGCGCTTGATTCGGCGAGCCTCCGTCTCGTCATGAGGTAGAGTTCCGTCCTGAAGATAGCAGACGAGCCCGTCGATCCAGCTTGGCTCGGAGTCGATGCACATAGTGGGCTCGGGTTCCTCCGTGCTGGGGACCCGAAGACACTCGAGCGCTGTTCCCTTGGGAAGCTCGCTCATGCGGGAGGTGGCCAGTTTGGATAGCTGGTCTGCCCTGAGGTTTTCCGCTCTGGGAATATACTGAATATTGAAAGAATTCAGGGCAGATGTGAGTTCCCGCACCTTTTGGAGATACTTTTGCATGGATGGCTCTTTAGCTTCAAAATCTCCTTGGACCTGGTTCACCACCAGCTGGGAGTCGCTGAAGGCCGTCAGGTCTCCCACTTTTAGTTCTTTCGCCAGCTTGAGCCCGGCGATGAGAGCCTCATACTCGGCCTCATTGTTCGAGGCCGGAAACTCGAGGTGCAGAGCTTGCTCGGCCACCACTCCATCTGGACTGGTGAGGATAAGTCCGGCCCCGCTGCCCCCCGGGGTCGAAGACCCATCTGAGTGCAGGACCCATGGCTGCTTCGGGGTCTCCTCCACGGACTCAGATGGCGGCTCGGGGTCGTCCGGAAGGGTGCACTCCACGATGAAGTCGGCGAGTATCTGAGCTTTGATAGCCGGCCTGGGCCGATATTCTAGGTCGAATTCCCCGAGCTCGACCGCCCATTTGGCGATCCTCCCCGCACGATCCGACCTCTGCAATATCTGCTTCATAGGCTGGTCGGTTAATATAGCTATCGTGTGGGCTTGGAAGTAAGGCCTGAGTCTCCGAGCCGAGATGATGAGAGCGAAGATGGTCTTCTCAAGTTTAGAATATCGGGTCTCAGCATCCCTGAGAACCCGGCTGGTGTAATAGACCGGCTTTTGGAGCTTGTCTTCTTCCCGGACGAGGACCGAGCTTACTGCAGCCGGGGAGACGGCCAGATATAAGTAAAGAATTTCGCCCTTCTGGGGCTTGGTGAGCAGCGGGGGAGAGGCCAGAAGGCTCCGAAGCTCTTCAAAGGCTTGCTGGCATTCTTCTGTCCACCGGAAGTCTTTCGGCCGTTTGAGGCTCTTGAAGAAGGGGAGGCAACGCTCGGCTGATCGAGAAACAAACCTTCCCAGGGCGGCTACCCGCCCCGCGAGCCGCTGCACCTCCTTAACTGTCTTTGGAGGCGACATCTCTTGCAGTGCCCGGATTTTCTCCGGGTTGGCTTCAATTCCGCGTTGGGTCACTATGAAACCCAGGAACTTGCCCGAGGTGACCCCGAACGCGC
This sequence comes from Phoenix dactylifera, assembly GCF_051530095.1. Classification (NCBI taxonomy): domain Eukaryota; kingdom Viridiplantae; phylum Streptophyta; class Magnoliopsida; order Arecales; family Arecaceae; genus Phoenix; species Phoenix dactylifera. The sequence goes on along the minus strand of NC_143193.1, from coordinate 28,518,379 downwards.
ACTTCGCCGGATTGAGTTTCATTTGGTATTTTCTGAGCTTGGCGAATGTCTTGTTGAGATCGGCTATGTGGTGTTCCGCCGCTTGGCTCTTTACCAGCATGTCGTTCATATAGACTTCCATGTTCCGGCCGATCTGGTCTTTAAAGATTTGGCTGACCAGTCTCTGATAGGTGGCCCCAGCGTTTTTCAGGCCAAAGGGCATCACCTTGTAGCAGTAGGTGCCCTTGTCGGTGATGAAGGCCGTCTTCTCCTCGTCTTCTGGCGCCATTCGGATTTGGTTGTATCCTGAAAAGGCGTCCATAAAAGTTAGCAGTTGGTGTCCTGAAGTGGAGTCGACGAGCTGGTCGATGCTCGGGAGAGGGAAGCTGTCTTTTGGGCAGGCCTTGTTCAGGTCGGTGTAGTCCACGCACATACGCCATTTTCCGTTGGCCTTCTTTACGAGGACTACGTTGGCGAGCCAATCCGGGTAGGAGACCTCCCGGATGAAGCCGGCTCCGAGGAGTTTGTCCACCTCCTCGGCCGCAGCTCGTTGTCGCTCAGGGGCGGAGCCTCTTTTCTTCTACTTTACAGGCCTGCTGGTTGGCCTCACCTGGAGTCGGTGGACCATGACCTCGGGGTCAATTCCTGGCACGTCCGCGGGCGACCAGGCGAAGACGTCAGCGTTGTCCCGCAGGAAGCTGACGAGGCGATTCCTCTCATGGGCGCCGAGGCCGGAGCCAACCTGCACGGTTAGCTCGGGAAAATTTTCTTGTAGTGGGATTTGAATAAGGAGCTCACCGGGCTCTACTTGCTTCTTCCAGAGGGTGTCCCTCGCATCGAGGGTTTCTATGGGCAGTGAAGGGCCCATCGGGCGGTCTGGTGCCTCGGCTGGTTGCTTTACTGTGTGGGCCGCCATGTAGCATTGCTTGGCGACCAGTTGGTCTCCGCGGACCTCGCCCACTCCTTGGCCGGTGGGGAACCGCATGAGCAAATGGCGAGTTGAAACCACGGCTCGAAGGGCGTTTAACCCTGGGCGCCCAAGGATGGCGTTGTAGACCGAGGGCAGACGGACCACCAGGAAGTCCATCCTCACAGTGCTCTCCCGGGGGGCGAGGCCAACTGTGACAAGGAAGCTAGCCTCACCTTCAACCGGGACCGCATCTCCGGTAAACCCGACCAGCGGGACATTGATTCTCCGGAGGTGTCCTTCTGTCAACCCCATTTTTTGGTAGGCATGGTAGTACAAAATGTTGGCGGAGCTTCCATTGTCAACTAGGACACGCTTTACATCAAACCTATTTACAATCATTGAGATGACCACAGCGTCATCGTGAGGGGTCTCGACCCCTTCTAAGTCCTCGTCCGAGAACGAGATGACTTCATCAGTGCGTGGGCGCTTCGGGGGTGCTCTCTGGGCGGCTGTTCCTGCCGAGGTCCGCCCAATCATGTTGATGGTGCCGGCGGTAGGCCTGTTGCCGCCAGGATTTTCGGTTGGTGCGACATTCTCCGCCGGCCTCCTTTCCTCATGTCGGTTCCTCACGAACCGGTTGAGTACTCCCCGTCTGATGAGCGCTTCTATCTCGTCCCGGAGTTGGAAGCAGTCCTCCGTGTCGTGCCCGCGATCTCGGTGGAAGCGGCAGTACTTCCTGGAATTTCGGGGAAATCCTGTGTCTCGCATAGGAGGCGGGGGTCGGAAGAAGTCCCGACCCTCAATTTCCATCAGGATCTCGGCCCGAGGAGCATTGACGGGTGTATAGTTCTCGTACCTCGCCTGGTACGTCCGGGGCCGTGGTAGAGACCTCGGACGAGGAGGTGCCCTTTGCTGAGGTCGCCCCTGCTGACGGGGCGGGCTCCTCAATCTGGGGAGATTCTTCTCTCGGCGGGGAGACCGGCTCCTTTGTCGACCGCGCTCCTCGCGGCGCTTCTTCCGCTTCTTCGAGGTGGGCTCGATTGCCCCCCGCCTGGAGGCGACTGCCTCCTCGGCCTTGGCGTACTTCCGGGCTCGGGCCAGCATTTCGGTGAAGTCGGCCGGGAAGCTCTTCTCGATGGAGAAGAGGAATCGGTAGGAGCGGACCCCAGTCTTCAGAGCCGACATGGCTATCGACTGGTCTAGCTCGCGAACCTCCCATGTGGCGGCGGTAAAGCGGTCCAGGTACTCTTTGAGGGACTCCCCCTCCTTCTGCTTGATGTCCAGGAGGGAGTCTGATGTCCGTCGCTGGCGCCGGCTGGCAGCAAAGTTGGTGGCGAACTGCCTGCCGAGCTGCTCAAAAGAGGACACCGTGTTCGGCTTCAGACCAGAGAACCAAAGCCGAGCGGTCCCTCGGAGGGTTGCTGGGAAGGCCTTGCAGAGTATGGCCTCCGAGGACCCTTGTAGGGCCATGAGGGCCCGATAACTCTCCAAGTGGTCGAGGGGGTCGGTGATTCCGCTATAGGGCTCCACCTGAGGCATTTTGAACCTCGCGGGAACTGGCTCGTCCTCGATCTGGCGGGAGAAGGGGGACTTGGTAGTGAACTCAAAGCCCCCTTCCTGTCTTGCCTTCTTGCTGTGGAGTGCCGCAATCTGGCGCTCCAGATGCTCGACTTTTCGGTCGAGCTCCCCCACCCGTGGGATTGTCGCTGTGGTTTGCGCCAGCTCACGGTGATCCGGGGCTGACTCCGCCTCAGAAAGTTGGGGTCTCCGGTCGAAACCTTCTCCCGGTAACTCTCTCCGGGGAGAAGCTCGTTCTCCATTGTTGGCTCTGGAGGAGCCATGCAAATTTTGGCTGGGGAGAACCGGGCCGTTGGGGAGACACTCCGGCGGGGCCTGGGCCTGCGGGGGAAGTGCCGGTAAAGCCTCCACGCGCCGCAGGCCCTGAACGGCGGCGGCCAGGGCCTGGACTTGCTGTACCAGGGCATTGAACTGTTCCGGCTGGACCTGAGGAGCTGGGTCAGCCGGAGTTGGAGAATTCTGGACGGAGTGTCCAGGACTTTGCGGGGGACGCCGGGAGACGTTAGAGGCTCCCTTACTTCTCAACTTCAGGACTGCTACTCGGGCCCTTCCTCTAGCGCCAACTGTTGCTGGAAATTGGACCCGGGGGCAATCTTCGGTCGAGGAGAGGGAGCGACTGTTAGTCCTCACGGCGGGGCGGCGGTCTGTCGGCGGGCGGCGTCCTCCGTCCGGGGCGGTCGGAGAGAAGGAACAGCAGGTCCTCGCAGCGGGGCGGCGATCCGTTGGCTGGCGGCGTCCTCCGTCCGGGTGCCTGTACACGAACCAGTGGCCGGGTTCTCCGGCGCCGGCCCTCCGACGCTCAAGTCAGGGAGGGGGCAAATAGTGGGGAGAAGGAGATAAACAGTGATTTTTGGGTGTATGAATGTTCCAATCCCCTCTTGAGAGGCCAAGGCTCCCTTTTATATGCGGGGGTCGGTTTACCTGTGATGTAACAGGGCGAGGCCGTAGTACGGCTTGGCATGTTGTTCAGGTCGGCGCTCGGTCAGGCGAATCATTGCACTGATGTCGGCGGTATGGCCGAGATCAGAGACTTATCATAGTCGACTAGACCCTGATGGGTCGATTTGCCGTGGAGAGCTGGGGATCCGTAGATGTCAGGAGCCATGCGCATTTATTGTGGAGTAAGTCGGAGATCCGCATTTATTGTGGAGTAAGTCGGAGATCCGCATTAATGGTGGAGTAAGCCGGAGATCCGCATTTATTGTTGAGTGTGCCGGAAGATTACAGCGGCCATGCGCAATAAATGCCGGAGGGGTGTTAGAGTACGGTCCTCGGACATCGGGGTTTCTCTTAGGTCGGAGGTTTCGGGGTCGGTCGTCTTGTGGCCGAGCGTTCCGAGGTCGGACGCTGACTTCGGCTGTCCGGGGTCGGAGGTTGTACGGCTTCTTAGGGGCATTTATGTCATTTGGGGGGAAACTTTATACTCATATACATATTCGGGATGCAGTTTGTTTAAAGGATTGAATTGCACGGTAACTTGCCACTGAAGGGTATTTTTGGTATTTCTACCAAATTTCATATTTTTCGGATAGACATGATACGTTGTTAGACGTCAATCTTGTCTTATAGGTTTGATTGAATTAAAGAGTTTAATTCGATCACCAATTAGAAAGGATTCTAATTGTTAAGTTCGGGTTCGCGCAGTTTGGACTTAAATCGATTAGAAGAGTTCTAATCAAGTTGGGTCAACTCGCACTCACACCTATTGCTGGCTTAGGTATGGAACCCAATGGGTCACACACAAGAAAACTTATTAAGGGTCTAATTGGATTAGATCATGTTTGCAAGATAGACATCCTAGCAGGTGTTGCAACCCCTTAGCTCTTGATTCGAATTGGATTCGAATCCGATTCTTAATTGATCTAATTTGATTAGATCATGTTCTAATATGGGTTAGCCAAGAGTTGGCACCTAATTGGCTTGGTTTGAATCTAATCGGATTAGATTTAATAAATCATTCAATCTAGACCGTTAGATCTTGATCTACCGTTGGATGAAGACATAATGGAGAGTTGGTTTAACCCAATTGGATTGGGTTAGAGGATGGCTATCATAATTGACCATTGGATCTTAATCCCACCATTGGATGAAGACATAATGGGTCAAGTGAATGGCGCCTTGCATTGGAGCCCTTGGATCATCATCATGAAAGATCAAGAGGTGAGGCGTGATGGACATGTATTAGCAGTGATGTTGACTTGGTCAAAATATGGCACCACATAAAAGGACATATCATTTGATACACCTCCTCACTTGATCTGCACCTCCTCTTATTTGATATGGCCCTTTAAATGATGCCCTTTCATGAGAGGATGCGTGGATGGGATGCATCCCTTGGAGATGCATCCCTACACCTATTATAAATAGGCTAGCACTCCATAGGTTTCATCATTCCAACTCCACCCCACTCCTCTCTTCTTTCTTTCTTATATTAGTTTGTTTCTTTCTAGCATTGCTTCTAGTGTGTCCTAAGCCAAGACAAGTTGGTCTTCTTTAGGACAAAAGGATTAGAAGTGATTTTAGAAGGTTAAAAAAAATAGAAAGAAAGTAAAGCAAGCCATTAGAGTTCTTTAGAAGAATTCTGCATTAAGGATCAAAGTCTTTGGAGCTTAAGACTTAAATCAAGTTTTCGTATGGATCAATGTTGGAGGGTGAACACTTAGGCACCTAGTGGAAATTCTGCACATTGGATTAGCGTTAGAGGTATTCTTCTATTTCTGCATTTATATTATATTATTTGATTGCTTCCATTAAGGTGATCTTGGCTTATAAGGGTTTTATGTTAAGGAACTTTATCAAGAAATTTTTAAAATTTCTAGCTTCCGCTGCCCATTTTAGCATGCTAGAACCTTACAAAAGGATATGTTGTAACTTTTGAATCATCATTATGCTTAGTTTCTAGTAGTAATGACAGTGGTATAATATTTACTGGACATAGACATGGAAATGTATATTTAGTTGATTTAGACTAAATATTCATGAAAAACATGGACTGTCTAGTAGCAATGAAGACCAAAAATAGTGAAGCCATTTGGTTATGACATCGAAAATAAGCTCATGCAAGCATGGATTTAATTTCAAAACATATCCGAAAAGAACTTGTTTTCGGCTTGCCTAAATTGTCATTTGAAAAAGATAAAATCTGCTCTGCATGTCAACTAGAAAACAGACCAGAACCTCCTTCAAGTCTAAAAATACTATTTCCACTAGTAGGCCTTTAGAGCTTCTGCATATGGACTTATTTGGATCAACTAGAACTGCAAGTCTAGGAAGAAAACTTTATGGATATGATATTGTGGATGATTTTTCTAGATATACATGGGTTTTATTCTTAGCACACAAAACTGAAGCATTTTCAGCTTTCACTAAACTGTATAAAAAGATTTCAAATGAATATGGACTGAAAACTATTAAGATTAAAAGTGATCATGGAACTGAATTTGAAAATCATGATTTTGAAAATTTCTGCACGAAAAATGGTATTGATCATAATTTTTCTGCACAAAGAACACCGCAACAAAATGGTGTTGTAGAAAGAAATAATAGAACACTTACTGAAATGGCTAGGACAATGTTATGTGAGAGTGACTTACCTAAGTATTTTTGGGTTGAAGCCATAAATACAGCTTGTCATGTTCTTAATAGAGTCACTATTAGGTCAATTTTAAAGAAAACTCTTTATGAACTTTTGAAAAATAAGAAACCGAATCTTTTATACTTTTATGTTTTTGGTTGCATCTGTTTTGTTCTAAATAATGGTAAGGACAACTTGAAAAAATTTGATTCAAAATCAGATGAAACTATTTTTCTTGGATATTCTTCATCATGCAAAGCATATAGAATATTTAACAAGAGAATTCTAGTTGTAGAAGAGTTAATACATGTTATCTTTGATGAATCTAAAGACCCCTTATCAAGGAAGAATTTAGATCTCGATGATGATGCAGAAGAACTCAATAAGAAAGCCAAAGAATTGACCCTAAAGGATGTGTCTGATCTGAAAATTCAGAACATAATGAAAATCAGAAAGAAGAAGATCAAATGCTTAATGATAAAAATAGTCTATCAAAAGAATGGAGGTATGCACATAGTCATCCTAGAGAACTAATAATAGGTGATCCTTCACAAGGAATTAGGACTAGATCCTCCATTAGAGATGTTTGTAATCATCTTGCATTTGTTTCTCAAATAGAACCAAAATCTTTTAAAGAAGCTGAAAAAGATAATAATTGGTTAATGGCAATGCAAGAAGAACTGAATCAATTCGAAAGAAACAATGTTTGGAATTTAGTTAGAAGACCTGAAAATATTTCTGTAATTGGAACAAAATGGGTTTTCAGAAATAAATTAAATGAGGATGGAATTGTAATTAGAAGTAAGGCTAGATTAGTTGCTAAAGGATATAATCAAGAAGAAGGAATTGATTTTGATGAAACTTTTGCACCTGTAGCTAGACTTGAAGCTATCAGATTATTACTTGCATTTACATGCTTCATGGATTTTAAATTATTTTAAACGGATGTCAAAAGTGCATTTCTAAATAGTTTCATAACTGAAGAAGTTCATGTAGAACAGCCACTTGAATTTGAAAATTATAAACTTTCAGATCATGTTTTAAATTGAACAAAGCACTTTATGGCTTGAAGCAAGCTCCTAGAGCTTGGTATGATAGACTAAGCAATTTTTTAATAAAGAGCAATTTTTCAAGAGGAAATGTTGATAATGTTAGAAGTATGCCCTAGAAGCCAACGTGACTGACGCATATTTGTAATCTGGGGCATAAATTTGTAATTTGACACTTATTAATAAATAAGATTGGGCAATTTATTTTTCATTCATGTTTGTATGTGTCCATGAATCGTCCAAAAAAATAATAGATAATGACACATAATTTCAAGGAATTGAGAATTTGAGGCATGTGTCATTAGGGATTAATTTCTAAATGCTCCTGATCGATGGATCCATCACGAGAGATGGTGATCGATCCGTTGAGATTAGTGCACAAATCACTTAGTCAGATGGACGAGTCTCGAGTCCACGGTGTAGAGACACTGGAGTGATTATGCAAGTACTTGTTAGAGAACAAGGTCTGAGCGTGACCAAAGATAGTAGTCACATGGATGTCTATCCACTCGTCTGTGACTACTTATGCTGCAGACTGGTCCTTTGACCTACGATGCCTCAACTATTCATTGTGAAGTTGCTGTAGTTTGACGAGCATGTGAACTTGGGCCCTAGTCATTCGGATCCTTGTAGTGCGAATTGGCTGCAGTAGGTTCATTTTGGAATAGGGTTGCATCTAGATTGGATCTATCGACCTTGATAGATTAGGAGTGATCCTATGTGATTTATGAGACTGAGTTCGATAAATTTCTGGCCAGGTATTTTGGAAAAAACGTTTTCCATATCTCGAACTGGAAGTCGTATAAATTTGATATATGACAGACGATGGGGTTTGACGAGATATCCATAACCTCCGTCACGTTGGGATCCATGATAGAGGGACTGTATCATACACTAACTGTACCAAAAGGTTCAGATATTCCATTCTGCTAGGTTGCCACCACATACTGCTAGGTGTCACTAGTAGATTGTGAGACTCGAAGACATTCACTTGGTGATCAGTGAACCCTAAGAGTAGAACTGAAATCGTTTCAGTCCACTGAAAGAAGTTTCAGTGATATTGAGATGGAGATCTCAATATTTCTCCCTACCAGTTAAAATAGAACCTACGGGGTTACACACATAGAGGATTTAATTAGTCAGACTATCATAATTGTGATTTGAAATCATAATAGAAATCAATCATCAATATGATTGGTGATTGAATTAATCCACTAAGTGTTAGTGAGTTAATGGAAGAAGAATTAAATGGAATTGATTGCAATTGGATTGCAATTGGGCTGATTTAATGAGCCAAATTAAATTGGGTTCGATCCAAATTGATTTGGGTTCGTGATTGGGCCAATTTGATTAAACCAAGATTTGTGCGGATTTTAAAGACCACATATCGTTGTAGGATGAATATGACTTAAGTCATGTTCACACTATGCGGACTTTAAAGTCCACATAGCGTCGTAGGATGCATGCTCCCAAATCAATTAATTTTTCTAATGAGATTAGGAATCCTAATATGATTAGGAAATTAATCAATTGATTAAATAGACACATGTCATGCATCTATGAGCACAAGGATTGGACACTTGGCATTAATCCAAGGGTGGGTTATAGTCCCATACTCCTAATAAGATTAGGAGGAGCCCTAAACCCAATCTATAAAAGGGTAGCAAGGGAGAAGTTATGAATTAATTCTCTCCTCTTCCTCTCCACGCCTCCTCTTCTTTCTTCCTCCTCCACGGCAGCAAGGGGTCTTCATCCTCCTCTTCTTCCACGGTAGCAAGGCAAGGAAGATCCACGTGCAAGGTTCCTCCTTCCTCTTCCTCCATCGCAAGCAAGGTTGAAGAAGAAAGGGTTCTTCTTTAAGGAGGTATGTTGCAGATTTTTATCTTCTAATCTATATGATAGTCATGAAAGATCTTTGCAAGGAGCTAGCACTCCGGTAAGACCCTATCTCAGATAATTAGATCCTCGTGTGGATACCTGTAGAGGCCGGACAATTATGTGGCTCAAACAGGAACCTAGATAGATCATCAGGCTGCGGTGTTCTTCACCTGCAGAATTTTTGAAGATGAGATCTTCAAATTAATTTCTTCTGATTTTAGTTTCAGTTTTAGGAATCTTAATCAACCTTCATCATATCCTAATCTCTCCTTCCTAATGAATTCAAAGATCTTCTGGATTTGGATCCAGAAAAATTTTTGAATTCTACGATCCGAGGCGCGTTCATACGATGAACGAAGTTCCGTTCGAATTTCACTGCGAACGTCGCATCGAACGGGGCGTAACTCAGCAGTGGTATCAGAGACATGGTTCTAGGAAGCATGATTAGGACCTAAGGATTGATTACCACATTTTTAATCTAATTTTTAAGGGAATTATGCTTGCTGGATTTTCTGCGTGCTGAAATTTTCAGCATGCAGATTTTTATTTGCTATGATCTTGCAAATTATTTTAGAATTGCAATTAGATTACAATGTTTTAAATCAAGTAATGCATGATCTGAAATTCAGAGAATAGCATAATAGGTTTAAAATTTCAGATCTGAAAATATACATGAGATGCATATGGTAATCATAATGTTCATACTTGTTTAAGGTTATGTTTAAAATAATGTATGCATGAGATGTATGTATTAGTTAAACAAAAATTTATTTGCATGAGATGTAAATAAAATCTTTAAACAATAGAATATTTACATAAGATGTAAACTGAAACAATTTTGTCATTTACATAAGATGTAATCACATAATATATGAAAGGGTTTCATAATTACATAGGATGTAAATCTGAACCAATGTGATATTTACATAAGATGTAAATCGAATGACATATGCTATGAGGTAGATGGTTACATTAGATGTAAATCTTAAGAGACCTAAAACCTTCCTAAATCAATCGAGAGTGAACGATACATTGAGCTAGCCATATTTGATTAATTGATCTAATTGGTGTCTAGGCAAGCTCAAAGGTGGTTACTTAATTAGGACCTTACTCTCAGAGTAAGGGAAGCCTCCCACCTGCTTACTTGGCCAATTGATCGATTACTTCCTATGAAAAGCTCAAAGTTGGAATCACTAAGATCTGATTACCCAATATTAAGTCGATTGGTCTTCCACCATAGTAGAGTGCTAAGATCTTTCCGGCGTTGATTAGTCTCGGCTGGATACAGTAGGCTAGTTGCATCGAAGGATTGGACCTCTCTATTAATATGAGACGTTGTGGTGTAAAGGTGGGGTTGGGCTCCAATAACTGTTAGGTGAGGATCCAATCACAGCTTTATTTTCGCGGGATATACGGTGGGTCTGACTTAACCAAGGAACGGGTCCAATAACTGTTAGGTGAGGTCTTTATGACTTGGAGACCAGGTTAGCTCAATATGCTTACGAAGCATTGTACAAGAGTTGTACACTCATCGTCTATGTGTCTCCAATAACGTTAGGTGAGGTGACATGTAGATTGGTGGGACCGCAGCATCCCACTCGAAATTCTAAGTCGCAGGTTTCCGTATCTTTACCAGGGGAGTGTGAGAGATCCGAAAAATAGTGGGAGGATTTGATCCAATTTTATTTTAAAAATCTCTAAAACAAATTAATGTCAAATACAAATTTCTAATTAGAATCTTTACTCTCTGCAGATGTCAATGGCTTCCAACCTGATAGTTCGAATTCTAGATAACAATAGGTTGACCGGACCAAACTATAAAGATTGGCTCCGCAACTTGAAGGTTGTCTTGAGTTGCGAAAAGATAGCTTATGTTCTTGACCATGAACTTTCGGTGTTACCAACCCGTGCAACCAATGAGCAGCGTGAGACGCATGCAAAATGGTTGGATGACGACAATAAGGTTAGGTGCTATATTTTCGCATCCATGTCCAATGAATTGCAATGCCAACATGAGAGCATGAAGACTGCTAAGAACATACTTGATCACCTACAAGAGTTGTATGGCGAACAGAGTCGCGCAGCAAGGTTTGAAGTGTCCAAGCGGCTCTTCAAAGCCAAGATGCGTGATGGGCAGTCCGTCCATGAACATGGTTTGACCATGATCAAGGATCTTGAGGAGCTTGAGAAGCTTGGCATGACTATGCACAAGGATTTCCAAACGGATTTGATCCTACAATTGTTGCCATCTTCATATGGGCAGTTTATTGTAAACTACCATATGAATAAAATTGAATGCACCAAACTTGAATTGTTGAATATGTTGGTGACAACTGAGGGAGCCTTGAAAGGTTCAAGGGGCACAGTTCTCGCTACTGAGCTAGCTTCTACTTCCAAGAGAAACTGGAAGAAGAAGAAGCGTGCGAAGAAGTAGAAGACCGAAAAAAAGCCGAAGAAGGAAGTTCCTAAGAATAAGGCCGAACCCAAAGGAAAATATTTCCATTGCAATGAAGACGGCCATTGGAAGAGGAACTGTCCTATCTAAATGGAAAACATAAAGAGCAAGATGGGTGACACGCCTTCTGAAGGTATGTCTAATATGCTCATTATTGAAACTAATCTAACGGTTTCTTCTATTTCCAGTTGGGTTATAGACTCTGGTTCTAGTGTTCACTTGTGCACTACCATGCAGGGTCTAAAGAAAAGTAGAAGGCTTACGGAAGGTGCGGTAACCCTAAGGGTTGGCAATGGAGCAAGAGTTGCTGCTGTTGCTGTGAGCACATTCCCTTTGCATTTATCGTCAGGATTTAGTTTGATACTTAGAGATTGTTATTTTGTACCTAATGCTAACAGAAATCTAATTTCTGTATCGTGTCTAGCACAGGAACATTATGAATTCAATTTCAATAAAGACTACGTTTTTATTTATTTGCGAAATAAACTGTTTGGACGTGGTTTTATGATTGACGGTCTCTATCACTTACATATGGATGTATCTGTGAACGTATCTGAGCATACAGTGAGTACCATAGGATCAAAAAGATCTAGAGATGAGATAAATCAAGAGTATTTATGGCACCTCAGACTTGGCCATATAGGAGAAGACAGAATTAACAAATTGGAGAAACATGGGCTTTTGAGTTCATTGACTTCTAAGTCATATCCGATTTATGAATCCTGCCTTCAAGAAAAAATAGCCAAATTACCCTTTGTAGGACACGAGGAGAGGTCCACTGAAATACTTGCCCTAGTACACACTGATGTGTGTGGCCCATTCGATGTGCAGGCTAGGGGTCAATTTTTCTACTTTATTACTTTTACCGATGATTTCTTACGGTATGGTTATGTCTATCTTATGAGACATAAATCTGAAGCATTTGAAAGGTTCAAAGAATTCAGATTTGAAGTAGAAAAACAGACAGGAAAACTCATTAAGGTTCTTTGATCAGATCGAGGAGGAGAATACCTTAGTGGAGAGTTTTGCGATTATCTCAAACAAAATGGTATAGTTTCACAATGGACACCTCCTGGAATACCTCAACTCAACGGAGTGTCAGAAAGGAGGAATCGGACCTTATTGGATATGGTCAGGTCCATAATGAGCTTCACTGACTTACCCTTATTCTTGTGGGGAGATGCCCTACTTACAGCTATCTATATATTAAATAGAGTTCCCTCTAAGTCCGTTCCTACCATACCGTATGAGATATGGCATGGTAAGAAACCAAGTCTTGGTTATCTCAAGATTTGGGGATGTCCAGCCCAAGTCAAGCGACAACAGGCGGACAAGTTAGAGTCTAGGACAATTGGTGCTCGTTTCATTGGATATCCTAAAGAGTCATTAGGATACAATTTTTACATCCCAGAAGATCACAAAGTGTTTGTGAGCCGACATGCCATCTTCTTAGAAAAACAATTTATCCTTGATAGAGGTAGTGGGAGAAAAATTGAGCTCGAAGAGAAAGTCTCTGAAGAGCAACGAGCAATTGAGCCTAGTGAACCTATTCACATTGAGCCAATACATGAAGAACCTCGTCCACTTCGTAGATCCAGTAGGATCTCCCATCCTCCTGAAAGATACTTAGGTATGCTTACAGAGAAAATAGAGGAAGAGTTCCTCATGGGAGAAAGAGATCATAGTAATGATCCCAAGATCTATAACAAAGCGATGTTAGACATCGACTCCGAAAAATGGATTGATGCGATGAAGTCAGAAATAGACTCCATGCATTCCAACCAAGTATGGACCTTAGTAGATCTGCCTGAAGGTATAGTACCTATTGGGTGTAAATGGATCTACAAAAAGAAAATGAGTTCGGATGGCAAGGTAGAGACCTATAAGGCAAGATTGGTGGCAAAAGGATATAGTCAGCGCGAAGGCATTGACTATCAAGATACCTTTTCACCGGTAGCCATGCTGAAGTTCATTCGAACGTTGCTTGCCATTGCAGCTTATCATGATTATGAGTTATGGCAGATGGATGTGAAAACTGCTTTTCTTAATGGATATCTTGAGGAAGATATCTATATAGAATAGCCTCAGGGTTTCACTTTCAGTGATGGTGATCACAAGGTCTGCAAGCTGCAAAGATCCATTTATGGACTAAAGCAAGCATCTCGGAGTTGGAACACTCGTTTCGATGATGTGATCAAATCGTTTGATTTCATCAAGAACGAAGAGGAACCATGTGTGTACAAAAAGGTCAGTAGGAGGGCTACAGTATTCCTCGTATTGTACGTGGATGATATACTCCTAATTGGGAATGATATTCCCATGCTCACATCGGTCAAGTTATGGCTGTCTAAGAAGTTCTCCATGAAAGATCTAGGTGAAGCATCTTATATTTTGGGGATTAAGGTCTATAGAGATAGATCTAAGAGGATGCTTGGTCTATCATAGAAAATGTACATAGAGAAAGTGCTGAAGAGGGTCAGCATGGAAAACTCTAAGAGGGAATTGTTACCCCTAAGGCATGGGATAAATCTCTCCAAAAAGATGTGCCCCAAAACATCTGAAGAGATTCAGCGCATGAGTAGGATCCCTTATGCATCGGCAATAGGGAGCCTCATGTATGCTATGCTATGTACTCGACCTGATATAGCACATGCTGTGAGTGTCACAAGCAGATATCAATCAAATCCAAGCGAGGAGCACTGGATAGCTGTGAAAAATATCCTTAAGTACTTGAGAAGTACTAAGGATCTATTTTTGGTCTTTGGGGGAGGCACAGAATTAAAGGTAGAAGGATATACTGATTCAGACTTCATGACTGACCCTGATGATAGAAAGTCTACATCAGGATATGTATTCTTATGCAATGGAGGATCGGTAAATTGGAAGAGTTCCAAGCAACCGATTATTACAGATTCTACCATGGAAACAGAGTACATTGCTGCATCGGATGCTGTGAAGGAAGCGTTCTGGTACAAGAAGTTTGTCGAAGAGCTAGGAGTCATGTCATCAGATGCCATAACCCTTTTTTGCGACAACAACGGTGCCATAGCACTGGCTAAGGAGCCGAGGTCTCACCAGAAGTCCAAGCACATAGAGCGGCGATTTCATCTAATTTGCGACTACCTCGAAAAGAAATATGTAGAGGTGCAGAGAGTAGACTCCACTGATAACGTGGTGGACCCATTCACTAAGCAGCTGAGTCAGAAGAAATTAGAAGTCCATCTTGAAAAAATGGGACTTAAATATATGTCTGATTGGCTTTAGTGCGAGTAGAAGATCGTTAGAAGTATGCCCTAGAAGCCAACGTGGCTGACGCATATTTGTAATTTGGGGCATAAATTTGTAATTTGACACTTATTAATAAATAAGATTGGGCAATTTATTTTTCATTCTTGTTTGTATGTGTCCATGAATCGTCCAAAAAAATAATAGATAATGACACATAATTTCAAGGAGTTGAGAATTTGAGGCATGTGTCATTTGGGATTAATTTCTAAATGCTCCTGATCGATGGATCCATCACGAGGGGCGATGATCGATCCACTGAGATTAGTGCACAAATTACTTAGTCAGATGGACGAGTCTCGAGTCCACGGTGTAGAGACATTGGAGTGATTATGCAAGTATTTGTTAGAGAACAAGGTACTGAGCGTGACCAAAGATAGTAGTCACATGGATGTCTATCCACTCGTCAGTGACTACTTATGCTGCAGTTGTATGACTGGTCCTTTGACCTGCGATGCCTCAGCTATTCACTGTGAGGTTGCTGTAGTTTGACGAGCATGTGAACTTGGGCCCTAGTCATTCGGATCCTTGTAGTGCGAATTGGCTGCAGTAGATTCATTTTGGATTAGGGTTGCATCTAGATGGGATCTATCGACCTTGATAGATTAGGAGTGATCCTATGTGATTTATGAGACTGAGTGTTGGGATCCCTCGCACACCGCAGAAAATTTCAAAAAAATTTTGCGCGCAGCGGAAGAGGCATGCGCGAGATCACATTCATCGCATGAATATATTTTAAAACCGATGTTTGTAGATAGATTTGGATTAAATACTTTTTGCATGATCGTGGTATTTTGTGAAGGTTCGCTTGAAGCCGCACACGCGTCCGGCCTCTACGGGTATCCATACGAGGCAGAGGACCGTTTGAAGCCTTTATATCTCCCCGAGGTGCTAGCTCCCTTGCAGAGAAGACTTTGGATGGATGAATCTCTTTCTTCTTGCAGCAAACAACTCTTTGATTGCTCTCCCTTGAACAAGAAGGATTGGAGAAAGAAGAATAAAAAGGGAGCAACAAGTTGCAGCCTTTTTATTTTGGTGGAAGAAGGAAGGGAGAAAGGAGAGCCAACGCCTCCTCCTTTTTTTTTCTTTTTGTTGGCGGCTGCTAATAGGGATTAGAGAGGGTCTTTTCACGGCTGAAAGGGGGTTGAAAATCCCTCCTTTGGCAGGTGTGGGCCCCTCCCTCTTAGTCCCTCTTTAATCACACCCCACTTAATCATATTAAGTGGGGTGGTGTAGCCACATAGATAGGGTCTAATCCTCTTCTAAAGAGGATTAGGTGAACCCAATTCCTTCTTTCATTCAAATCCTAATCTAATTAAGATTCAATTGAACCATGACTCAATTGAACTCTTCAATCTTAATCCAATTAGGAGCCATCTTAATTTATTAGATTAAAATTAATTAGGACTTAAGAACTCCTAATCCAATTAGGACTTATTCAATTTTTGTCCTAATCCAATTAGGACTTTAGAAATCCTACTTCAAGTAGGACTCTAATTTAATTTGAAATCCTAATCCAAGTAGGACTCATGATCAAGTCCAATTAATTAAATTCAATTAATTAAATTAAATTGCAATCCGATTGCAATTATTCTTCTTCAACTCACTAACTCTTAGCGGGTTAACCAATTATCAGTCAAATTGATTATTTGTGATTCCTAATCACAATTCAACCATCGGATCGGTCAGTACCTCTAATGTGTGTGACCTCATAGGTTCTATTTTGTCTGGTAGTGAGATATATTGCGATCTCTATCACAATATCATTAAAAACTTCTTTCAATTGGTTAGAACAATTTCAACTCAACTCACCAGGGATCATCGATCATTAAGATGGTCCCTATAAATCTCACCATCCACCAGTGACACCTAGCAGCATGTAGTGGCTACCCAGCAGAATGGAATAATGAACCTCTAGGTGCAGTTATCGTATGATACAATCCTTCTATCGTGGATCTCTACAGGACGGAGGTCATGGATAACTCGTCAAACCCCATCGTATGTCATATGTCAAGATTTATTCGACTTAAGTTCGTGAGTGGAAAACTCCTTTTCCACTGTACATACTACCCCGACCGAGGATTTACGAACTCAGTCTCATAAATCACATAGGATCTCTCCTAATCTATCAAGGTCGATAGATTCTTTGTAGGTGCATACCCTACTCCTACAGTGAACCTACTGCGGCCAATTTACACTACAAGGACCCATATGACTAGATACCATGTATACGTGTAGTCAAACTACAGCAACCTCACTGTGAATAGCCCAAGCACCGCAGGTCCAAGGACTAGTCACACTACTGCAACATCAAGCAGGTCACTGACGAGTGGATAGACATTCAAGTGACTACTTGTCTTGGTCACGCTCAGTACCCTTGTTCTCTAACAAGCACCTGCACTATCACTTCAGTGCCCCTAAACTGTGGACTCAAGTCTCGTCCATCCATAAGAAAAGCGATTTGTGCACTGATCTCATCGGATCGATCACCATCCTCGTGATGATCCATTGATCAGGAGCATTTAGAAATTAATCACTAATGACACATGGCTCAAATTCTCAACTCTTGAGAATATGCGTCATCATCTTATTAATTCCTTGGACGATTCATGGACGCATAAGAACATGAATGAAAAGAATGCCCAACTTAATAAATTCATAATTAGGTCAAGTACAAATTTATGTCCCAGAATAAAATAATGCGTCAGCCAAATTGGCTTCTAGGGCATACTTCTAACAATCTCCCACTTGCACTAAAGCCAATCAGCCATAAACCTAAAGCCCCATCTTCTCAAGATGCACTTCAGTTTTCTGCCGACTTAGCTGTTTAGTCAATGGGTCCACCACATTTCCTGTGGAGTCTACTCTCTGATCCTCTACTTATTTTTTTTCGAGGTAGTCGCTTATTAGGTTAAACCGCCGCTCTATGTGCTTCAGCTTCTGGTGAGACCTTGACTCTTTAGCTAGTGCTATGGTGCCTTTGTTATCGCAGTTGAGTGTTATGGCATCTGATGACATTACACCTAACTCAGCAATGAACTTCTTAAACCAGAAGGTTTCCACTGCACCCTTAGATACAGCTTAACATTCAGCTTCTAAGGTAGAATCTACAATGATCGGTTGTTTGGAACTCTTCCAATTTACTGAACCATCATTGCACATATTCTGATGTAGACTTTCTATCATCAATATGTGTGCATCCTTCTACCTTCAACTCTGATATTCTTCCAAAGACCAAGAACATGTCCTTAGTTCTTCTCAAGTACTTAAGACTGTTCTTCATAGCTATCCAGTGCTTCTTGCCTGGATTTGACTGATATATGCTCGTGACACTCACAGCATATACTATATCATATCACGTACATAGCATGGTATACATGAGGCTCCCTATAGCCGAAGCATAAGGTATCTTGCTCATCCGCTGAATCTCTTCAGATGTGTCGGGGCACATCTTCTTGGAGAGATTTATCCCATGCCTAAGGGGTAATAATCCCCTTTTAGAGGTTTCGATGCCGAACCTCTTCAGCACTCCCTCTATGTAATATTCTGTGACAGGACAAGCATCCTTTTAGATCCATCTCTATAGACCTTAATTCCCAAAATATAGGATGCTTTTTCAAAGTCTTTTATGGAGAAATCCTTAGACAACCATACATTGACCTAAGTTAGCATGGGAACACCATTCCTAATTGGAAGAATATCATCCATGTACAATACGTGGAATACAATAGCCCTCCCACTAACCCTTCTTATAAACGCTGGTTCCTCTTCGTTCTTGATGAAATCAAACGATTTGATTATATTGTTGAAACGAGTATTCCAACTCCGAGATGCTTGCTTTAGTCCATAGAAGGACCTTTGCAGTTTGCAGACCTTGTGATCACCATCATAATATCTCATAATCATATTATGCTGCAATAGCAAGCAATATTCGAATGGACTTTAGCATGGCTACAGGTGAAAAAGTATCCTGATAATCAGTGCCTTCGCACAGACTATAACCTTTCGCCATTAGCCTTGCCTTATAGGTCTCTACCTAGCCATCCGAACTTAATTTTCTCTTGTAGATCCATTTACACCCAATAGGTACTATATCTTCTGGTGAATCTACTAAGGTTCAGACTTGGTTGGAATGCTTGGAGTCCAACTCTGACTTCATTGCTTCCAACCATCTCTCGAAATCGATGTCTAACATCGTTTCGTTGTAGGTATTGGGATCCTTACCTTGATCCCTATCTCCCATGAGGAACACTTCCTCTACATCCTTTGTAAGCATACCTAAGTACTTTTCAGGCAGACGGAAGATCCTACTAGATTTACGAGGTGGAGGAGGTACTACGTGTACTGGCTTAATATGAATAGGTTCTATAAGCACAATGGCTCGTTGCGTTTCAGTGACTTTCTCTTAGAGCTTATTTTTTCTCCCACTACCTCTATTAAGGATAAACTATTTCCATGAAGATAGCATGTCGACTCACAAACACTTTGTGATCCTTTGGGACGTAAAAATCGTATCCTAATAACTCTTTTAGGATATCTAATAAAACGAGCATTAATTATCCTATCCTCTAACTTGTCCGCCTATTGTCGCTTGACGTGGGCTGGACATCCCCAAATCTTGAGATGACCAAGACTCGGCTTCTTACCATGCCATATCTCATATGGTGTGGTAGGAACAGACTTAGAGGAAATACTATTCAATATGTAAATAGCTGAAAATAGGGCATCTCTCTAAAGAAACAAGAGTTGATCAGTGAAGCTCATCATGGACCTGACCATATCCAATAGGGTCTGATTCCTCCTCTCCGACACTCCGTTGAGCTGAGGTGTACCAGGAGGGATCCATTACGAAACTATACCATTCTTCTTGAGATAATCATGGAACTCTCTATTAAGGTTTTCACCTCCTCGATCCGATCGAAGAACCTTAATGAGTTTTTCTGTTTGTTTTTCTACTTCATATCTAAATTTTTTGAACCTTTCAAAAGTTTCAGATTTGTGTCTCATACACATATCTATACTATAAGAAATCATCGGTAAATGAAGTAAAAATTATAACATCTAGCCTGCACATTGAATGGGCCACACACATCTGTGTGTACTAGGGTAAGTATTTCAGTGGACCTCCCCCGTGTCCTACAAAGGATAATTTGGCCATCTTTCCTTGAAGACAAGATTCACAAATCTGATATGACTCGAAAGTCAATGAGCCCAAAAGCCCATGTTTATCCAATTTGTTTATTGTCTTCTCCTATATGGCCAATTTTGAGGTGCCACAAATACTTCTGGTTTATCTCATCTCTAGATCTTCTTGATTCTATGACACTTACTACTTGCTCAGATACATTCATCGATACATCCATATGTAAGTGATAGAGACTGTCAGTCATAAACTACGTGAAACCCATTTATTTCTCAAATAAATAGAACAGTAGTTTTACAAAACTCTTCTTGTGCTAAACAAAATACAGAAATCAAATTTCTGCTAGCAGCAGGTAACAGTCCCTAAGTATCCTGAGTATATCTGACATACCTTCTAAAAGTCTGTCACCCTTCTTGCTCTTTATGCTTCCCATGCATGTAGGACAGTTCCTCTTCCAATGGCCATTTCAGGATGCAATGGAAACACTTTCCCTTGCATTCGACCTTTTCTTGGAACTTCCTTGCTTGGCCTTTTCTCGGTCTTCTGCTTCTACGCAGGCTTCTTCTTCTAGGTAAATTCTCTCTTGGAAGTAGAAGCCAACTTGGCAGCGAGAACGATGCCCCTTAAACTCTTCAAAATTCCTACGGTAGTTACCAATTTATTTAACAATTCTGTTTTGGTGCATACAATCTTGTTCATATGGTAATTTACTATAAACTATTCATATGAAGCTAGAAGGGATTGCGGGATCAAATCCGTTTGCAATTCCTTGTGCATGGTCATGCCGAGCTTCTCAAGCTCCTCTAAGTCCTTTATCATGGTCAGACCATGATCATGGACAGATTACCCTTCACGCATCTTGACCTTGAAGAGCCTCTTGGACACTTCAAAACATGATGCGTGACTCTGTTCACCATACAAGTCTTGTAGGTGATATAATATGTCCTTGGCAATCTTCATGTTCTCATGCTGGCATTGTAGTTCATTAGACATGGATGCCATTATGGAGCACCTAACTATATTGTCATCATTCGTCCACTTAGCATGCGTCATACGTTGATAGTGATCGGACAGACCGGTAACACGAAAATTTCATGGTCTAGCACATACCCTAATTTCTCACAATCCAAAATAATTTTGTAATTGCAGAGCCAGTCATTATAATTGGGTTTGGTCAAACGGTTGTTCTGTAGGATATGAGTTAAGAGTTCAGAAGCTGAATTTCTAATCCTTAGAGAGTAATAATTCTAATTAGAATTTTGTACTTGATCTCTATTTATTTTAGGGCCTTTTAAAACAAATACACCTCCCACTATTTTCTCGAATCTCTCACATTCTTCTGATAGAGAAACGGAAATCTTACGACTCTAGGTTTCAAGTGGGGTTCTACGGTCCCACCAATTTACATGCCATCTTACCTAATAGTTATTGGTGACACATAAACGCTGAGTGTACAACTCTTGTACAATGCATCTCAAGCAAGTTGTAGCGCTATCCGATCTCTAAGTAATGAAGACCTCACCTAACAGTTATTGGCCTCATTCCTTAGTTAAGTCAGACCCACCGTATAACCGCAGAAGCAAAGCCGTCATTGGGTCCCTCACCTAACAGTTATTGGGCCCAACCCCATCTTTACCCCTACAACATCTCATGCCTAATAGAGAGATCCAGTCCCCGATGCAACTTGCCCACTGTATCCAGCCGAGACAAATCAACGCCGGAAAGACCTTAGTAGCTCTACTACGGTGGAAGACCGCTAGACTTAATATTTTCGAGGAGATTTAATTTAGATCTCTTTCATTTAATTATCTACATCTCATGCAAATAATTATCTACCCGCTATGCATAGACATAAACATAAACAATAAGGCATAATCACAAAATAACTGGTGATGATCATGGATCCAGGATGGGGTCATAGTACAAGCACATGCACGTCAATTGGTTAGATCGTCTTCAACTCTTGACTCGATCTTGAGCACCCTTGGTCCAATTGCGATCAACTCCTTGATCCATCTCTAATCAACCCTTGATCTCGATCTGCGCAAATCGTGCTTGTAGAGGCATGCACCGATCAACTATTGACATGCAAACACATCACAGATTACATCCCAGATAACTTTAAAAATAAATAAAATTAAATAATACTTACAATCCTTTTTCATGAGACACGCAGGTCTCTAATACATCAATATAAGATGCACGCAGGCATCTGAAAATCTGATTTACATGTCATCACATAACAACACAGAACATCTCAGATATTGCAAAACATTTCAGCACAATTAAAGGGTCCATCCATGATCATCACCAAATACATCTCACGCATTAATTATAATTTACAGATATGAATATTTAACTGATTATGTCATCTTATGAGTTGTTGATCATGCAAGATATGATTCTAAATATTTGTAATCTCATTAACAAATCAATAGAATCATTAATCTAATCACATAGAAAATCAGCATGCAGAAAAATCAGCAAGCTGAAAATTCTGCATGCAGAAAAATTCAGCAAGCATAATCTTTAAATTTTCAGATCTATTATGCCTTAATCATTTAATCCTAATCTTAATCTACGCAACCTGGCTCTGATACCACTGTTGGGATCCCTCGCACACCGCAAAAAATTTCAAAAAATTTTTGCGCGCAGCGGAAGAGGCATGCGCGAGATCCCATTCATCGCATGAATATATTTTAAAACCGATGCTTGTAGATAGATTTGGATTAAATACTTTTTGCATGATTAGGAAGATCATATCTTCACCTTGTGCGGGTAGATGATTACCGTAAACTGATGATCGTGGTATTTTATGAAGGTTCGCTTGAAGCCGCACACGTGTCCGGCCTTTACGGGTATCCATACGAGGCAGAGGACCGTTTGAAGCCTTTGTATCTCCCCGGGGTGCTAGCTCCCTTACAGAGAAGACTTTGGATGGATGAATCTCTTTCTTCTTGCAGCAAACTACTCTTTGATTGCTCTCCCTTGAGCAAGAAGGATTGGAGAAAGAAGAATAAAAAGGGAGCAACAAGTTGCAGTCTTTTTATTTTGGTGGAAGAAGAAAGGGAGAAAGGAGAGCCAACGCCTCCTCCTTTTTTTTCTTTTGTTGGCGGCTGCTAATAGGGATTAGAGAGGGTCTTTTCACGGCTGAAAGGGGGTTGAAAATCCCTCCTTTGGTGTGGGCCCCTTTCCCTCTTTTAATTAGCCGTGTGGAGCTCCTAAAAAATAGGAGCTCCATGTTTATCTTTTAGAAAAGAGGAGGGGCGTCCGCCCCTCCCTCTTTTCTTCACGTAAAAGGCATTGGAGGGGTGTGGGCCCCTCCCTCTTAGTCCCTCTTTAATCACACCCCACTTAATCATATTAAGTGGGGTGGTGTAGCCCACATAGATAGGGTCAAATCCTCTTCTAAAGAGGATTAGGTGAACCCAATTCCTTCTTTCATTCAAATCCTAATCTAATTAGGATTCAATTGAACCATGACTCAATTGAACTCTTCAATCCTAATCCAATTAGGAGCCATCTTAATTTATTAGATTAAAATTAATTAGGACTTAAGAACTCCTAATCCAATTAGGACTTATTCAAATTTTGTCCTAATCCAATTAGGACTTTAGAAATCCTACTTCAAGTAGGACTCTAATTTAATTTGAAATCCTAATCCAAGTAGGACTCATGATCAAGTCCAATTAATTAAATCCAATTAATTAAATTAAATTGCAATCTGATTGCAATTATTCTTCTTCAACTCACTAACTCTTAGCGGGTTAACCAATTATCAGTCAAATTGATTATTTGTGATTCCTAATCACAATTCAACCATCGGATCGCTCAGTTCCTCTAATGTGTGTGACCTCATAGGTTCTATTTTGTCTGGTAGTGAGATATATTGCGATCTCTATCACAATATCATTGAAAACTTCTTTCAATTGGTTAGAACAATTTCAACTCAACTCACCAGGGATCATCGATCATTAAGATGGTTCCTATAAATCTCACCATCCACCAGTGACACCTAGCAGCATGTAGTGGCTACCCAGCAGAATGAAATAATGAACCTCTAGGTGCAGTTATCGTATGATACAATTCTTCTATCGTGGATCTCTACAGGACGAAGGTCATGGATAACTCGTCAAACCCCATCGTATGTCATATGTCAAGATTTATTCGACTTAAGTTCGTGAGTGGAAAACTCCTTTTCCACTGTACATACTACTCCGACCGAGGATTTACGAACTCAGTCTCATAAATCACATAGGATCTCTCCTAATCTATCAAGGTCGATAGATTCCTTGTAGGTGCATACCCTACTCCTACAGTGAACCTACTGCAGCCAATCTACACTACAAGGACCCATATGACTAGAGACCATGCATACGTGTAGTCAAACTGCAGCAACCTTACTGTGAATAGCCGAAGCACCGCAAGTCCAAGGACTAGTCACACTACTGCAACATCAAGCAAGTCACTAACGAGTGGATAGACAACCAAGTGACTACTTGTCTTGGTCACGCTCAGTACCCTTGTTCTCTAACAAACACCTGCACTATCACTTCAGTGCCCCTAAACTGTGGACTCGAGTCTCGTCTATCCATAAGAAAAGCGATCTGTGCACTGATCTCATCGGATCGATCACCGTCCTCGTGATGATCCATTGATTAGGAGCATTTAGAAATTAATCAACACATGGCTCAAATTCTCAACTCTTGAGAATATGCGTCATCATCTTATTAATTTCTTGGACGATTCATGGACACATAAGAACATGAATGAAAAGAATGCCCAACTTAATAAATTCATAATTAGGTTAAGTACAAATTTATGTCCCAGAATAAAATAATGAGTCAGCCAAATTGTCTTCTGGGGCATACTTCTAACACTGAGTTCGATAAATTTCGAGCCAGGTATTTTGGAAAAAGAGTTTTCCATATCTCGAACTGGAAGTCGTATAAATTTGACATATGACAGACGATGGGGTTTGACGAGATATCCATAACCTTCGTCACGTCGGAATCTATGATAGAGGGATTGTATCATACGCTAACTGCACCAAGAGGTTCAAATATTCCATTCTGCTGGGTTGCCACCACATACTGCTAGGTATCATTAGTGGATTGTGAGACTCGAAGGCATTTACTTGGTGATCAGTGAACCCTAAGAGTAGAACTGAAATCGTTTCAGTCCACTGAAAGGAGTATTAGTGATATTGAGATGGAGATCTCAATATTTCTCACTACCAGTCAAAATAGAACCTACGGAGTCACACACATAGAGGATTTAATTAGTCAGACTATCATAATTGTGATTTGGAATCATAATAGAAATCAATCATCAATATGATTGGTGATTGAATTAACCCACTAAGTGTTAGTGAGTTAATGGAAGAAGAATTAAGTGGAATTGATTGCAATTGGATTGCAATTGGACTGATTTAATGAGCCAAATCAAATTGGGTTCGACCCAAATTGATTTGGGTTCGTGATTGGATCAATTTGATTAAACCAAGATTTGTGCGGATTTTAAAGGCCACATGTCGTTGTAGGATGAATATGACTTAAGTCATGTTCACACTATGCGGACTTTAAAGTCCACATAGCGTCGTAGGATGCATGCTCCCAAATCAATTAATTCTCTTAATGAGATTAGGAATCCTAATATGATTAGAAAATTAATCAATTGATTAAATAGACACATGTCATGCATCTATGAGCACAAGGATTGGACACTTGGCATTAATCCAAGGGTGGGTTATAGTCCCATACTCCTAATAAGATTAGGAGGAGCCCTAAACCCAATCTATAAAAGGGTAGCAAAGGAGAAGTTATGAATTAATTCTCTCCTCTTCCTCTCCACGCCTTCTCTTCTTTCTTCCTCCTCCACGGCAGCAAGGGGTCTTCATCCTCCTCTTCTTCCACGGTAGAAAGGCAAGGAAGATCCACGTGCAAGGTTCCTCCTTGTGGAGTGATTGATTAAAACCCTATTTGATTTTGATGAGATCAAAGCAATTGAGTATATTTCTTGTTTACTAATGAATTCAATTAAGTGTTTCAGTGAAAATCTTGTCTAAGTGTCTCAAGACTTGGTTCATAATTTTTGGATAAGTTAAGAAGTCAGCGTGAACCAAAGTCTGAGACTCGAGTCGACTCTAGAGTATCACGAGTCGACTCCAAGCGTATCAAGTTCACTGGCACGGGCTCGAGTCGACTCCAGATCTGTACGAGTCGACTCCGACTGAGAACAGACAGAAGAACTGAAAGCTTCAACTCAGAACCTGTCAACGAGTCGACTTCCAAAGTGCGCGAGTCGACTACGATGTTCACCGAGTCGACTCCAGGATAGTAAGAGTCGACTCCAAGAGGAACACAAAGAAAAAGTCAGAGAGCAGTTTTCGGGTCTGAGATTCGAGTCGACTCCAGTGAAACGCGAGTCGACTCCGATGGATGGCAAGTCGACTCCAAAGAAGGTGAGAGTCGACTCTCAGAGGAACACAAGAAAAAGTCAGAGAGCAATTTTCGGACTCTGAGATTCGAGTCGACTCCCGCAATATGCGAGTCGACTCCAAGACTCCGCGACCATCAACAGACAGAAGACCAAGTTACTGCCTCTGAGATTCGAGTCGACTCCCAGACAGCTCGAGTCGACTCCAAGACAGCTTCACACAAAAAGGTAGAAGACCAAGTTTCGGAAACTGAGAGCCGAGTCGACTCCGAGGAAGTTCGAGTCGACTCCAAGACTGGACGAGCCAAAAGACAGAGAATCGGGAGTTCGGGCTCTGAGATTCGAGTCGACTCCCAGGACAGTCGAGTCGACTCGAGTGGATCAAATTCAAAATTGGATCCACGGACTTCAGTGGATGAGCCGACTCCGAAATTGCCAAGTCAGCTCCAGAAGTTGGCGAGTCGACTCCAGGTCAAGATGAGTCGACTCCCAGTCGTGAAGGCAACTTTAATTCAAATTTGGAACAGTTGCCGAGTCGACTCCGGAAAAGCTTGAGTCGACTCCCGCTACAGCCGAGTCGACTCCTGATCGCGCGAGTCGACTCTAACCCACCAACGAACACATTGTCAGGCTGCGCAGAGTGTGCAGAACGGGCAGAAAAAGCTCTCTAACGGCTAGTTTCCGTGGGGGTTGGTTTAAATAGCCACAGAAGACTGTAGCAAGGAAGAGAAGAACCATTCCACTCCAACTAATCAAGCATTCAAGCTCTGCAACGTGTTCTTCAACGAAAAAGAGGAAGATCTCCATTTACTGCATCCACCTACATCTTCCCAGCAATTAAAAGCCTTCTCCTCCTGCATTCAAGTCGACTACTCACTCAAGAGGAGACCAGAAGTTTAAGAAGCCCTTCCTCTTCTCCAACTTAAAAGCGTTTGAGGGCTCTTAACTTCGTTATTGTTCATATTGCCATTTATCTGCTTTTGAGAAGCTGTATTTTTCTGTTTGTCTCTTTTATCTACACCTTTGTCTTTGCTTGGTTCAATCGGGGCATTGAATCAAGAGTATTGAGGTTGGTTGGTGAGCCGAGTGTAAAACCAACGTGTAAGGGTTCGATTGTGATCCCGGAAAAACAATCGGGGTTGGTTCTAGTCGGTGAGCCTGGGAAAACCGACCGAGTTCGTTTTGAGCTCGTAAAACAACAAGTTTGGTTGTGAGCTTGGAAAACAACCGGCTGTAATCCAAGGGGTTATAGTGAATTCCCAAGAGAGACTTGGGGAGTGGACGTAGGAGCAAGGGTTAGCTCCGAACCACTATAAAAGCTTTGTGTTTGTGATTGCTTGTCTCTTACCATTACTCTCATTTCATACACATCACAGCAACTAATTAATCATCTTGTAAAAAGCATTAATTAGTCACCCACAAATGCTTTAATAGTTAAAATTATTTTAAAACCCAATTCACCCCCCCTCTTGGGTTGTCTATCTGGGCAACAAGTGGTATCAGAGCCTAAACTCTTCCACCCAAGAGTAAAAGATCAAAATGACAACCCCATTTGGATCTTCCCACATTGAGGGTCAGTCCACCCAAAGACCCCCTTTCTTTAATGGATCCGACTACTCATACTGGAAGGCTAGGATGAGAATATTCATCCAAGCCCAAGACTATGAGATGTGGACCATTGTAGTAAATGGCCCATACATCCCATCCACATATGTAGAGGGTATCACGGTACCCAAATTAGAAAAGGATTGGGATGAACATGACATGAGAAAGGCACAACTAAATTCTAAAGCTATGAATGTGTTTTACTGTGCCTTAGACAGAAATGAATTCAATAGGGTCTCTACTTGCAACTCTGCAAAAGAGATCTGGGATAGACTTGAAGTGACCCATGAGGGCACAAATCAAGTTAAAGAATCCAAAATTAATATATTGGTTCATAAGTATGAACTATTTAAAATGGATTCTAATGAGACAATCACTAGCATGTTCACTAGGTTTACTGACATTGTCAATGGCCTAAAAAGCCTTGGCAAGAACTATACTAACAGTGAGCTTGTCAGGAAAATCCTTCGGTGTCTACCAAGGTCGTGGGAAGCTAAAGTGACGGCAATCCAAGAAGCCAAGGACTTGAACAAATTACCACTCGAGGAGCTTCTTGGATCCTTAATGACGCACGAGCTAACCATGAAGCAACACAACGAGGAAGAGTCCTCCCACAAGAAAAAGGTAATAGCTCTGAAATCTACTTCATCTAACAAGGAATTATCTTGCAGTAGCAGCAGTGAAGGAGAAGAACATGAGGAAGATGATGGTGAGGCACTTCTTGTGCGCAAGTTCAAAAAATTCATCAACCACAAGAAGGCTTATCATCAAAGGAGAGGCCCCTCAAATTCCTACCGCAAGGACAAAGGTAAGGAAAGGGAAAATGAGGGGATTGGGTGCTATGAGTGCAAAAAGCCGGGACACATCAGAGCTGAGTGTCCCTTACTAAAGAAGGGCAGCAAGTACAAGAAGAAGAAAGCCCTTGTCACCACCCTATCGGACTCCGACACATCATCTTCATCATCGGATGAAGAACAAGAAGAGAAGGCCAATTTCTGCTTCATGGCCAATGAAAATGAGGTAACTTCCGAAACACAGCTTGATTTTACATTTGATGAACTTTATGATGCTTTTAATGAATTAATGATAGAATATAAGGCAATAAATCTTAAGAATAAAGAACTAAAAATAACTAATCAATCATACCTACATAAATACGATAAATTAGTTAAGGATAAGGATTTAATCACCAAAGAAAATATAGAACTTAAGACAAGCAACCAACTTTTAACTCAAAAGACTAATACCTTAACTAAAGATAATGAAAAACTAACTAAAGAATTTTCAGAATTTAAAAACCATAAACAAATCTTAAACAAGGATCTAACAAACAAACTAAATGATCTAAAAACAGAAAATCAAACACTAACTAAAGAACTTAACAAATACAAACCCTTAGTTGAAAAATTTACATATAGTTCTAAAAAGTTAAATATGATACTCAATAGTCAACGAGCAGTATTTAATAAAGCGGGTTTAGGATATAAACCAAGAAATAAACAAAAACTTCTTAGTAACTTCTTTATTAAAGCTGGAAAAACTAAAACTAAGAAAATAACCTGCTTTTGTTGTGGAACTATAGGTCATAAAGCAAATGTGTGTAATTTTAGGAAAGGTAAATCAAGAAGAAAAATTAAAAGGGTATGGGTTCCAAAAGGAACCAACTTGACTAACCATGAAGGACCCAAGAAAATTTGGGTACCTAAGTTGACATGATTTGCTTGTGTAGGAGTGTCTTGCAGCCAAGGTCAACAAAAACTGCTGGTATTTGGATAGTGGCTGCTCAAGGCACATGACGGATGATAAGGATCAATTTTTCACCCTTGAAGCTAAGAAGGGAGGTGCTGTGACTTTTGGAGACAACAACCAAGGTCACATTATTGGTATTGGTAAAGTTCAAATCACCCCTTCAACTTTTATAGATAATGTTAGATATGTTGATGGTCTTAAGCATAACTTGTTAAGCATTAGTCAATTATGTAATAAAGGATATGATGTTATGTTTAAACCATCACTATGCATTATAACAAACCCTAATGACAGTAGTTTAGTTTTTAAAGGGATTAGACGTGGAAATGTATATGTTGTAGACCTTGAAGATCTTGCAAAACATAACCAATGTTTAGTTGTTAATGAAACTAAAGATAATGATGCTAGTTGGTTATGGCACCGTAAGTTAGGTCATGCAAGCATGGACACAATAACTAAACTAGTTAAAAGAGATTCCATGATAGGTTTGCCAAAATTAAAATTTGAAAAGAACAAAATATGTGAAGCATGTCAATTTGGCAAACAATCTAGGAACTCATTTAAATCCATAAAATGTGTCTCTACCTCTAGACCTCTAGAATTATTACACATGGACCTATTCGGACCAACTAGAACAACAAGCCTAGGTGGAAATAAATATGGTCTAGTTATTGTAGATGATTATTCTAGGTACACTTGGGTTATGTTCTTAGCACATAAAGATCAAGCTTTTTCAGTATTTAAAAAGTTTCATAAGGAAGTAACCAATGCTAGAGATACTTCAGTAATAGCCATTAGAAGTGACCATGGTACCGAATTTGAAAATCAGTTATTCAATGAGTTTTGTAGTAAAAAGGGAATAACTCATAATTTTTCTGCACCTAGGACACCACAACAAAATGGAGTTGTGGAAAGGAAAAATAGGACTCTAGAGGAAATGGCTAGAACTATGTTATGTGAAAGTAACCTCCCTAAGTACTTTTGGGGAGAAGCCATTAATACTTCTTGCCATATATTAAATAGAGTTTTATTAAGACCCATCATAAAGAAAACACCTTATGAACTTTGGAAAAACAGAAAACCAAAAGTTAATTACTTTCATGTTTTTGGATGTAGGTGTTTTGTTCATAATAATGGGAAAGATAATCTAGGTAAATTTGACTCTAAATCGGATGAAGGAATATTCTTAGGTTACTCTACAACTAGTAAAGCCTATAGAGTCTTTAATAAAAGAACCTTAGTTATAGAAGAATCTATACATGTTGTATTTGATGACTCTAGTGACATATCCTCTAGTAAGAAAGTTAATTTTGATGATGATGTTGAAATTCTTGAAGAAAAGATAGATGAGATGGCATTACAAGATGATAATCAAAAGTTGAGTGAAGGAGCATCATCAAGCCAAGAGGCTATTGTGGATCATGGGCTAACTAAAGCTTGGAGGTATGCTCACGGGCATCCTAAGGAACTAATTCTAGATGATCCATCTCAACTGGTTAGGACTAGAGCATCCCTTAGAAATTTAAATAACCATCTAGCTTTTGTCTCACACTTTGAGCCCAAACACATAGAAGAGGCCGAAAATGATGTAAATTGGATAAATGCAATGCAAAAAGAATTAAACCAATTTACTAGAAACAAGGTATGGAATCTAATAGAGAGACCTTCTGAATATCCTATTATAGGCACGAAATGGATTTATAAAAATAAACTTGATGAAAATGGAATTGTTATAAGGAATAAGGCTAGACTAGTAGCAAAGGGTTATAATCAAGAAGAAGGTATAGATTTTGATGAAACCTTTGCTCCTGTAGCTAGACTTGAGGCTATTAGACTATTATTAGCATATGCATGCTCTAAGGACTTCAAACTTTTTCAAATGGATGTAAAAAGTGCATTTTTAAATGGGTATATTAATGAGGAGGTATATGTAGAACAACCTCCTGGTTTTGAAAATCATCAATACCCTAATCATGTATATAAACTGAACAAAGCACTTTATGGTTTAAAACAAGCACCTAGAGCATGGTATGAGAGACTTAGCAAATTCCTATTAGAACATGAATTTGAAAGTGAATCCTAGGTTCTTCGGTGTTTAGCATGCTGAATTTTTTTTTTTTGAAAACCATGGCTGAACCTGATCGGGTTGCCTATGTACCCCTTCATAAGGGGGATCAAGCCATACGTAGTTCTTTTTAAGTTTTAAAACGCAGCGGAAAAATCGAATCAAACAATTTAATTCATGCATGCTTACAAGATCAAATCAAGAAATCAGCACCTTAAGAACACATAGGATTATGCCGGAATCGTTTAAACAATTATGCTAAAACTTTTATGCATGATTAACTATCAGATCTGAAACTTAAGAACTCTATTCCAATTAATCTCCGAATATCCATCGAATAGATTCTGGAGATATCTCCGTGAGGAGCCCCAAAAGAGGGTAAAACCTCGGGGAATTGGACCTAGACCTTGACACCATAATAAATGATTAATGCTAGATTAATACCTTTTATGATGGATGAAAGTTGTGAATCTGATTCTTGACTTCGCAGCCACGCACACGAATGGCCTCTACGAGAAGTACACGCGAAGTCCTGAAGGATCTTCTTCCGCAACAGTGCTAGCAGCTGCAGAACACTTGAAAGCTGAAATCTGCCCGCCGGGATTCAATCAACTCTTGATCAATCGTCTTGAAGCAGATAGAGATGAGGTTTGTAAGGGAAGTAGAGGACTCAGATCTGATCTTGAATCTTCTAGATATTCACCCTGAAAACCCTATCTAAAATGGAGAAGAAGAGGAGGAGGAGGCGGGTGAGGAAGAAGGCTGCAATTGATGTGTTTTTGGTGCCCATGTTTGACCCCTTTTAATGGCCTCCGAATTTTCATTCAAAATTCGAAATTTATTTTCAGAAAACCTCTTTTAGTTGGCACATGCAAAGAAATAGGAACAACCCAAATCAGATCTCAACCAAATCTGATTTAAATTCAAATTTTAAACACATGTGCAAGAGGGAAGGAATTTGAAATCCATGCGGCAAGGTAAAACACTTCATAATTTCGAAATCACCTCTTGAAATTCGAATTTAATCCATTCAAAAACTCAGACGCCACCTTGGCTGATGGTTTGAGTGATTAAAATCATTTAACACATTGCTTAATGTTTGAATTTAAATTCAAATAACAAATAATGTCGCCATGTGTCAAGCAATGGGTCCATGTGCCATGCAATAATTTTGGTTTATTTAAAATTCATGAAATCCAATTCCATGTCACCAATAATTGCCACATCATCTGAGCCTAATCCCCTTGGGTTGCACCTAATCAAATTTGGTCAAATCCGAATTAAAACAAAGCAATTTGGTTGAACCCAATCTAATCAGGTCAGACCCTGATTGAGCTCAAATTGAATCCAATTCAATTTTGGCTCATGCAAACTCAATCAAATTGAATTATTACTTTGTGTTGGACCTAATTCAATTAGGTCAATCCCCAATTAAGACCAAATTAATTTAAAATTAATTTGATCAGCTTAAGTCCTTTTTGGTTCTGACCTAATCCAATCAGGTCAAAACCTTGATTGAGCCCAAACTTGAATCTAATTCAATTTGGCTCATCCTTAGCACAATTACTCAATCAAATTGAGTTTATTAGAAATTTAATTACTAATTAATCCTTCAATAATTACTTTAATTATTTTATAAGATAATTTGCCAATCAAATTGACCAAATTACCCCTGAATGATTCTTAATCATTCACCAGCTTTCTTGATCAATCAGGAATCTTCTATGCGTGTGACCTCATAGGTTCGAACCTAAGCCGGTAGTATAGGAACAATTTTTTACACTAATCGATGTGACCATCTAGCAATGGTACCCGACGTCCGGATAGGTCGAATATATGCAAAGCAAATATTCTGGAACCCTGAACTATGGTTACTGTATAATTCAATCCCTTTGACTCCTAATGCCAGGATGACTTAGAGCTCACTGTCAACCCTATAATTAGTACATCCATTATGTGATTAACTTTAGATATCCCGTGACTCCTCACTGGGATTACCCTGGCCAAGGTTTTGCTAAATTAATCACAAGATATTATCTCCTGTTTTCAGGAGGGGTCAATTCCATCTTGACTCACAACTGACTATGCAAGTACTTGACTGCACCCAGTGACCTTCCGTCACTGAATTAGAAATTCAGGTAGTCCGGTACCAAAGTACAGTGAGTTGCTTGCTAGTCACAGGTTGCGGTCTCAGGTCAGAGGGCCAAACTTATACCCATATCCACTCGGAACATCTCTCGACAGTAGAGCGTTCCGGAATTGGTCACGTTTAGTGAAATGTACTTCTACACTTCACTTGTGTGGCATACCAGTGTCTCCACACTCCTTGGTTAAGAGGACAACCAACGTATATGTCACACAACGACCTAATCTCGATAATGTTGTCGTCCTAGTAACAACATATCATTTCGTCGCAAACAAGTTTAAGGACTCAAAGATAAATCCTCCTTTATCATAACATAAGTCCTAAGGACTTCATCATATAAGAGTTCATTTGAAGATGAAATGATGAATAATGCCAAATAACACTTTATTAATTTGTCAATTTATTTACAAAATTCAATCATCAATATGCTGACGATTGACATTTAGGATACAAATTCCAACAACTCCCACTTAGCCTAATGCCAATCGGCACAGTATCTAATACCCATCTTCGACTTGTGTTCGTCGAACTCTTTGATGCCGAGGACTTTGGTAAATGGGTCAGCTAGATTTTTTTTTGTGTCAATCTTCTGAAGATCAATATCACCTCGATCGATGATCTCTCGAACCAGGTGGTAGCGACGTAGAATATGCTTGGTCCGCTGATGTGCTTTGGGTTCTCTTGCTTGAGCTATGGCCCCAGTATTGTCACAAAATACAGGCACTGGACCATCAATGGAGGGTGTCACTCCAAGCTCGGTGATGAACTTCCGCAACCATACAGCTTCCTTGGCGGCATCAGATGCTGCGATATATTCTGCTTCACATGTAGAATCTGCCACTGTATGCTGCTTGGAACTCTTCCAGCAGATGGCCCCACCCTTAAGAGTGAAGATATATCCTGACACGCTCTTGCTATCATCTTGATCTGACTGAAAACTTGAATCAGTATATCCCTCAAGTTTTAAGTCAGAATCACCATAGACAAGCCACTGATCTTTAGTATTTCTCAAATACTTAAGGATGGTTTTTACAACCTTCCAGTGGTTGCTACCTGGATCAGACTGGTATCTGCTCACTACTCCTAGTGAGTATGCCACGTTTGGTCTAGTACATGTCATGGCATACATTATAGATCCCACTGCCGAAGCATATGGAATTCTATCCATACTCTCTCTTTCTTGAGGGGTTGTCGGACAATCCCTTTTAGAGAGGTTAATTCCATGGCCCATCGGAAGATAGCCTTTCTTGGAATTAATCATACTGAATCTCTTCAGTATAGTATCAATGTATGTGGATTGGGATAATCCAAGCAATCTTCTAGATCTATCTCTATAGATCTTCATCCCTAGGATGTAAGATGCTTCTCCCAAATCCTTCATGGCAAATTGAGATGATAGCCAAACCTTTATTCCTTGTAATGCAGGAATGTCATTTCCGATTAAAAGAATGTCATCCACATACAAAATAAGGAATATAATAACTGAACCATTTGCCCATTTATAAATACAAGGTTCCTCTTCATTCTTAATGAAGCCATATGTTTTGATTACCTTATCAAAACGTATATTCCAACTCTGTGAAGCTTGCTTTAATCCATAAATGGATTTTTGAAGCTTGCACACTTTAGACTCATCTGCAGATGTAAAACCTTCAGGTTGTATCATATACACTTCCTCTTCTAAATCTCCATTTAGAAATGCGGTCTTTACATCCATTTGCCAGATTTCATAGTCTAAATGTGCTGCTATCGCAAGCACAATCCGAATGGACTTGAGCATTGCCACAGGAGAAAACGTCTCATCATAGTCAATACCATAACGTTGACGATAACCCTTGGCAACCAAACGGGCTTTATAGGTCTCTACCTTTCCGTCTGCGCCCCGTTTCCTTTTAAATATCCACTTACACCCTATGGATTTAATTCCTTCGGGTGGGTCAACTAATGTCCAAACATCATTGACCTTTATGGATTCCATTTCGGATTGCATGGCTCCAAGCCATTTATCAGAGTCATACCTCTGCATTGCATCCATATATGTGATCGGATCCTCATCATTTTCATCAAGTCCGATAGGATCTCCATCCCGGACCAAGAAACCGTAGTGTCTGTCCGGCTGACGTGGTACTCTACCCGATCGCCTTAATGGTGCATCTAATATGGGTTCTGGATCTGATCTAATCAAATCCGACTCAACTGGTTCAGTAGATGGTGTCGGATCTTCTACATGTTGAACTTCTCTAAGCTCAACATTAGAGCTATTTGTTCCTTCACCAAGGAATTCCTTTTCTAAGAAAATTGCTCTATTGCTTACGAACAACTTTTGTTCTTCAGCAAAGTAGAAGTAATATCCTTTAGTTTCTTTAGGGTAACCAACAAAGAAACATTTGTCAGACTTGGGTTCAAGTTTGTCTGTCTTCAAACGTTTGACGTACGCCGGACACCCCCAAATCCTAAGGTGAGAGAGCATCGGCTTACGTCCAGTCCACATCTCATGTGGTGTTTTATTTACAGACTTACTTGGAACCTTATTTAGAATATAGCAGGCTGACTCAAGAGCATATCCCCAAAAGGATATGGGCAGATTAGCAAACCCCATCATGGATCGAACCATGTCTAACAGAGTTCGATTTCTCCTTTCTGACACACCATTATATTGTGGTGTACCAGGAGGAGTCCATTGAGAGAGAATCCCATTTTCTCCTAGATATGTCAAAAATTCACTGGAGAGGTATTCACCTCCTCGATCTGATCGAAGAGTTTTAATACTCTTTCCAGTTTGTTTTTCTACTTCATTACGATATAATTTGAACATTTCAAATGATTCAGATTTATGTCTCATTAAATAGACATAACCATACCTAGAAAGGTCGTCTGTAAACGTAATGAAATATAAATACCCACCTCTAGCATCTGTGCTCATTGGCCCATATACATCAGAATGTACAAGGGTCAATAAATCACTGGCTCGTTCACCTTTTTCGGTAAAAGGTGATTTGGTCATTTTACCAAGAAGACATGATTCACAGGTTGTCAATGATTCACGATCATTAACATCAAGGATTCCCTCTTTACTTAACCTGTTCATCCTATTCTTGTTAATATGACCTAGCCTATGATGTCTAAGGTAGACATCCGTGACATTATCTATTCTAGGGCGCTTATTGGATTTATACATTACATGAACAGGCTGTGACAAAATGTAAATGCCATTACTCAGAATTCCATTCATTACAACAACACCATTCCAAATGACATTGCAATA
The DNA here is from genome assembly GCF_051530095.1 of Phoenix dactylifera. Taxonomy (NCBI): domain Eukaryota; kingdom Viridiplantae; phylum Streptophyta; class Magnoliopsida; order Arecales; family Arecaceae; genus Phoenix; species Phoenix dactylifera. Next base: position 28,481,260 of record NC_143193.1, on the reverse strand, counting down.
ATCCTTTTTTATTGATATTTCATAACCATTTTTGGCCAAAAGGCCTACAGAAATGATATTCAATAGAAAACTTGGACAATAGTGACAATCACTAAGGACATTTACATGAGAGCTGAATTCAAGTTTAAGAATTCCTAAAGCTAGAACTGGAACTGGTCTTCCATCTCCAACATTCAGGAACCTTTCTCCTTCTTCAAACCTCTTACTGACTTGTAGCCCCTGCAACGAATTGCAAATATTAAAAGGACTACCGGTATCTAATACCCAGGTCGAATTATCACAAATAGAAAAATTGCAAGGTGTTATCATATAAGTACCTTGATTGGCAACTGATTGCCCACTTTTCTTAGGCCGGTTCGGATTGAGGGATGCAATGTAAAGAGGACAGTTCCTCTTCCAATGTCCTTGCTTCATGCAGAAGAAGCACTCCGCCTTGCTCTGATCAGCCTTTTTATTCTTTTTCTGACTAGGCTGAGCATGGTGCCCCTGTTTCTTTTGGATTTTATTTTTCTTTTTCCCTTTCTTAAAGGAGCGACCCTTGGATGAACCTTCCACTAAATTCACCGTCTTCTTAAGAAGTTGGTGATCATTCTCAAACGTCTGTAGTAACCCCAACAATTGGTGATAATTCACTACAGGTTTCGTCATACGAAAATGAGTGAGAAAAGGACGGTATGATCCAGGCAATGAGTTTAGTATGGCATCCTTCCCCAATTGATCATGAAGGGGAAAGCCAAGAGAGCTTAGATGCTCGATCAACTCAATCATGTACAGTACATGATCAGTTACCGAGGTCCCATCTTTCATTCGGGTGCTGAAGATGGCACAACTAGTTTTGTGCCTCTCAACGTCGTCAGGAACGCCGAATGATTCATTCAACACTTGAATGATATCTTCCGGCTGCGTATTCTCAAAACGCCTACTAAACTCATCACTCATTGCTGCCAACATGATGCATCGAACAGTGATCCGGTCACTGAGCCACTTCTGATAAGTGTCTCTGGCCGATCTTGATGCATTAGCAGCGGGCTGCTCAGGTGCTTGATCCGTTATCACATAAAGGATCCTCTCATGCTCTAGCACTATTTTCAGTTTCCTATGCCAATTATTGAAATTTGGACCAGTCAACTTGTCATTGTCCAACAATGAGCGAAGTGATAAATTAGTGGCCATTTCTGCATAAAAAGAAAATTTGGCTATTAGTATATGAATTGACTAAACACAGTAGACTTGGACTTTAGTCTAAAGATATTTCTACTATTTTATACAAATTAGTAGCCTCTACCTCTAATTCGAAAAATTACTCCTAATTCTTTAGTGGGCACTAGAACCCAATAGATCCCATATAGGCCCGAGTGTGGCTCGGCCAACCCATATGCACCTATTGGTAGGTTCTTAACCAATTGCTTCACCAAGCAACTTCTAGTGATGATTTTGCCTTAGGTTTTTCGGCAGGCGTGTGGCGCCTCCACCGAATACCCTAGTCAGGTCCAAGCATTAAATGATAGGGTTAAGTCTAATCAACTAATAGACGACCAAGCCCGAGTGTGGCTCGGCTCACCTGACCGCCTATTGAAGGTACACTTAACTCATCATATATTGAATGACAATTCCAATGCTTGATAAGTACCAGGCGTGTGGCGCCTCCAATAATTATCAAAACATTGGACCCATTATCACCCAACTTAATGGGAGGCTATGACCTAGTTATCTCCATAACCATTTCATTTTAAGGACCTAATAATTTTAGAGGATTTCATAATTAGGATAGATGAGAAGATCCGGTTAGTCTAATTTCTCCCACTGACTTCACCAAATCAGATTAGACTCAAACCGGTTAAGGAGACACCTAAATCAGTCATATTGATTTTCCTTAAGGCATGGGCTAACTCGAATCATTAAGTGATCCAATCAAAATGTGATTGACCATGTCGGCCAGGTAAGTGAGATCGGTGGAAGGGATATGCCATTAACTCGACAAAGACGAATCAGTGCGAGTAGCTCCCAATTAAAAACCACCGGTCAAAACTGCCAAACTTACCTTAGACACCGACTGGTTAATCAATTTTGATTTGATTACTCAAATGACTCGGGCTATACCTTTGAGCCTAAATCAAGTTCCATCTTGGTCTAATCAAAGACATGGAATTGATCAATCTACAACTATTATATTTAACCTAGAGTTTTCTTGACCTAATCTAGTTACTACTTAATTAGATTTGATCAATTAACTCTAATTAGACCATGTTTGATTCTAACCTTAGGTCTAACCCAATCCTAAGAACTTGATTCAAGCTAACCCATATGCCCAAAGAATTATGCAATGTCAATTAATTGAGTTACAATTCTATTTCATAACACTTAATTCTCAATTAAGTTTAGACTTATGAAAGTTTTGATCATTGCATATTTCTTTTTAATTACATATTAATTACAATCTTTCAGTTCTTAAAACACATTTTCAGATCTGAGTTTTTGTAATTAATCACATGTAATCAGATTTAATTCATGTTTAAGTCATTATGTTTTATGTTCATGCATCACATATACATAACAACATGAATTAATACAAACAACATACATCTTATGTATTTGTTTTTTCACTTTTATTTTCAGATCTGATTTGTTCATTAAAATCAGAGATCATATGAATCATAAACTTTATTTAGATCTAATCTAAACAATATTATGATTTCAGATTTATTCATGTTACTAATCCTAACACAAACATGCATCATATGCATCCAAAATTTCAGATCTACTTAATCATGCATAATCAGCAATTAAATCAATCATAAAAAGCACTTTAGATCTAATCTAAACATGTTAATGATTTCAGATTTAATTGCAAGAATTAAAACATAAAAGTTTAAACATAAACCTGGCTCTGATACCACTGAAAGTGAATCCTAGGTTCTTCGGTGTTTAGCATGCTGAATTTTTTTTTTTTGAAAACCATGGCTGAACCTGATCGGGTTGCCTACGTACCCCTTCATAAGGGGGATCAAGCCATACGTAGTTCTTTTTAAGTTTTAAAATGCAGCGGAAAAACCGAATCAAACAATTTAATTCATGCATGCTTACAAGATCAAATCAAGAAATCAGCACCTTAAGAACACATAGGATTATGCCGGAATCGTTTAAACAATTATGCTAAAACTTTTATGCATGATTAACTATCAGATCTGAAACTTAAGAACTCTATTCCATTAATCTCCGAATATCCATCGAATAGATTCTGGAGATATCTCCGTGAGGAGCCCCAAAAGAGGGTAAAACCTCGGGGAATTGGACCTAGACCTTGACACCATAATAAATGATTAATGCTAGATTAATACCTTTTATGATGGATGAAAGTTGTGAATCTGATTCTTGACTTCGCAGCCACGCACACGAATGGCCTCTACGAGAAGTACACGCGAAGTCCTGAAGGATCTTCTTCCGCAACAGTGCTAGCAGCTGCAGAACACTTGAAAGCTGAAATCTGCCCGCCGGGATTCAATCAACTCTTGATCAATCGTCTTGAAGCAGATAGAGATGAGGTTTGTAAGGGAAGTAGAGGACTCAGATCTGATCTTGAATCTTCTAGATATTCACCCTGAAAACCCTATCTAAAATGGAGAAGAAGAGGAGGAGGAGGCGGGTGAGGAAGAAGGCTGCAATTGATGTGTTTTTGGTGCCCATGTTTGACCCCTTTTAATGGCCTCCGAATTTTCATTCAAAATTCGAAATTTATTTTCAGAAAACCTCTTTTAGTTGGCACATGCAAAGAAATAGGAACAACCCAAATCAGATCTCAACCAAATCTGATTTAAATTCAAATTTTAAACACATGTGCAAGAGGGAAGGAATTTGAAATCCATGCGGCAAGGTAAAACACTTCATAATTTCGAAATCACCTCTTGAAATTCGAATTTAATCCATTCAAAAACTCAGACGCCACCTTGGCTGATGGTTTGAGTGATTAAAATCATTTAACACATTGCTTAATGTTTGAATTTAAATTCAAATAACAAATAATGTCACCATGTGTCAAGCAATGGGTCCATGTGCCATGCAATAATTTTGGTTTATTTAAAATTCATGAAATCCAATTCCATGTCACCAATAATTGCCACATCATCTGAGCCTAATCCCCTTGGGTTGCACCTAATCAAATTTGGTCAAATCCGAATTAAAACAAAGCAATTTGGTTGAACCCAATCTAATCAGGTCAGACCCTGATTGAGCTCAAATTGAATCCAATTCAATTTTGGCTCATGCAAACTCAATCAAATTGAATTATTACTTTGTGTTGGACCTAATTCAATTAGGTCAATCCCCAATTAAGACCAAATTAATTTAAAATTAATTTGATCAGCTTAAGTCCTTTTTGGTTCTGACCTAATCCAATCAGGTCAAAACCTTGATTGAGCCCAAACTTGAATCTAATTCAATTTGGCTCATCCTTAGCACAATTACTCAATCAAATTGAGTTTATTAGAAATTTAATTACTAATTAATCCTTCAATAATTACTTTAATTATTTTATAAGATAATTTGCCAATCAAATTGACCAAATTACCCCTGAATGATTCTTAATCATTCACCAGCTTTCTTGATCAATCAGGAATCTTCTATGCGTGTGACCTCATAGGTTCGAACCTAAGCCGGTAGTATAGGAACAATTTTTTACACTAATCGATGTGACCATCTAGCAATGGTACCCGACGTCCGGATAGGTCGAATATATGCGAAGCAAATATTCTGGAACCCTGAACTATGGTTACTGTATAATTCAATCCCTTTGACTCCTAATGCCAGGATGACTTAGAGCTCACTGTCAACCCTATAATTAGTACATCCATTATGTGATTAACTTTAGATATCCCGTGACTCCTCACTGGGATTACCCTGGCCAAGGTTTTGCTAAATTAATCACAAGACATTATCTCCTGTTTTCAGGAGGGGTCAATTCCATCTTGACTCACAACTGACTACGCAAGTACTTGACTGCACCCAGTGACCTTCCGTCACTGAATTAGAAATTCAGGTAGTCCGGTACCAAAGTACAGTGAGTTGCTTGCTAGTCACAGGTTGCGGTCTCAGGTCAGAGGGCCAAACTTATACCCATATCCACTCGGAACATCTCTCGACAGTAGAGCGTTCCGGAATTGGTCACGTTTAGTGAAATGTACTTCTACACTTCACTTGTGTGGCATACCAGTGTCTCCACACTCCTTGGTTAAGAGGACAACCAACGTATATGTCACACAACGACCTAATCTCGATAATGTTGTCGTCCTAGTAACAACATATCATTTCGTCGCAAACAAGTTTAAGGACTCAAAGATAAATCCTCCTTTATCATAACATAAGTCCTAAGGACTTCATCATATAAGAGTTCATTTGAAGATGAAATGATGAATAATGCCAAATAACACTTTATTAATTTGTCAATTCATTTACAAAATTCAATCATCAATATGCTGACGATTGACATTTAGGATACAAATTCCAACAGAATTCTCTAGGGGAAATGTAGATACAACCCTATTTCTGAAAAAGCAAAACAAAGATATGTTATTAGTACAGATTTATGTTGATGATATCATTTTCGGTGCTACTAACAATCGCCTCTGCGAAGAATTTGCTGATTTGATGCAGAGTGAGTTTGAGATGAGCATGATGGAAGAGCTGAACTACTTCCTCGGGCTTCAAATCAAACAGTCTGAAGGAGGCATCTTCATCAATCAAGCCAAGTATATCAAGGAGATGCTCAAGAAGTTTGATATGGAGGGAAACAAGTCAATCAGCACCCCCATGAGCTCATCATGCAAATTAGATCAAGATGAATCAGGTAAATCTGTAGATCAAAAACTTTATAGAGGTATGATAGGATCCTTATTGTATCTTACTGCAAGTAGACCTGATATTATGTTTAGTGTTTGCATGTGTGCTAGATATCAGGCTAATCCTAAAGAATCACATCTAGCTGCAGTTAAGAGAATTTTTAAATACTTAATAGGAACTAAGAACATAGGGCTATGGTACTCTAAAGAATCTAGCCTAAACTTAATAGGATACACAGATTCAGACTTCGCTGGATGTAAGCTTGATAGAAAAAGTACCAGTAGGTCGTGTCAATTTCTAGGAGAAAATCTTATCTCATGGTTTAGCAAGAAACAAAACTCGGTTGCATTATCTACTGCTGAAGCTGAATATGTTGCAGCCGGGAGTTGTTGTGCTCAAATCTTGTGGATTAAACAACAATTAGAAGATTATGGCATTAAACAAGATAAAATTCTCATTAATTGTGATAATACAAGTGCCATTAATCTAACTAAAAATCCAATTCAACATTCAAGAACTAAACACATTGAGATAAGACATCACTTCATAAGAGATCATGTATTGAATGGTGATGTGACACTCCAATTTGTTTGTACTGATAATCAATTAGCAGACATTTTTACAAAACCCCTAAGTGAAGAGAGGTTTAGTGTGCTTAGGAGGGGATTAGGAGTGATTGATCCATCCTAGTGGTGGTTTCCACTAGATTCATTGATTTTGATGACTAGATTGTTGTTAAAATAGAGTTTCTTTTCAATAATCATCAAATCAGATCATACTTTAGTGTTTTTCCCTCATTTGGCACGATTATAGCATGATTTTTAGGTGCGTGCCAAGGTTAGAGACGACTCAAGTAAGTTTCAGAGTCGGCTCCTAAGGGGGAGTCGACTCGCGCATTTGCGGGAGTCGACTCGCAAAGATGGCAGCAGAGGGGGAGTCGACTCGCATATAGTCGGGAGTCGACTCGAAGTCTTCAGGCGCATAAGGAGAGTCGACTCGCGCATATTCTGGAGTCGACTCGAGGTCGAGTCGACTCGCGACTCAGTGGAGTCGACTCGCAGTCGGGATCCGACTTTTTAACCCTAGATTTGTCGTTTCGAAAACACTTTTCTCTCAAGCCGCCACTATTCAAAAGCCCTAGAGCCGACTCCTAGGTCGTCCCCGATCGTCTCCAACCCCTTTTCCGTCGATCTTTCACCGGTTCTTAGGTTTTTCATCCCTTCCTAGGTCGCCCCCGGTCGGTCCCAAGCCTCCTCCGTCGACCTTTCTCCGTCCTTTAGGTTTTTCATTCCGTCTAGGTCATAATGCCGCGTAAGACCGTTGTCCGGAAGAGGTCCCGACCCGAGGCCGGTCCCGAGCGGCGCTCCAAGGCGCGGCACGATCCCGCGAGGCAACCACCTCCGGCTCGTTCCCCGCCTAGGGCGGTTCCCGCGAGGCCATTGGCCGGGAAGGCCATCACCACCGGGAGATATGTCGATTTCGACTATCTCTCCCGGGAAGGGTTCACCATAGGTGATAGGCTTAGGGCACAGGGATTAGAGTACTTCCTCACTTTAGATCTCCCCACTTACCCTGGCCTTGTTAGAGAGTTCTATGGTACCGTCCATCGGGGAGATGGGGGTATCGAGGGCACAGTAGCCGGTGTCCCTCTGTTTTTTACGGAGGATCTTATTGCCCACATCCTCCACCTTCCATTAGTAGGGGTGGCTCCCACACACCCTGAGGACAGGGTTGAGGCCCTTACGGCCGTTCTAGGGCATCCACCCCAGTCACCTCTAGACGAGGTTTCTGCTAGCTCACATCCGATTGAGGTGAGAATCCTTTTGAGTATACTGTCTAGGTCCATCTTCCCTAAGACAGGGAGATTTGATTTTGTAAATGAGAGAGACCTAGCTCTTATGTTTTATATTCTTCAGGACACCCCGATCAACTTCCCCAAACTCATCTATAGGTATATGTGTGAGCCCCTAGATAGACCTAGGCTCACCCTCCCATACGGCATGATATTCACCCTTCTGTTTAGGGAGTACGAGATTCCCATTCCTGAGGGGGAGCCCTTTCGTGCATTGCGATGGACTGATCGCACGCGTGCAGGGACCCTACACAGGATGGGGTTTCGGAAGAGAGAGGGGATCTGGGTTAGGAAGTCGTCCCTCACCTCACAGACCACCAGACCTTCCCCCAGTCCTGAGCCCGATTCAGACTACCCAGACCTTCCAGACCATCCAGATCTTCCATCCACTCCTGCTCCTACCACCTCAGCCGGACCCTCCTCCTCAGCCACTCAGCCTATGGAGGTCCGGATCTCGTCTGAGCAGCTCCGGGAGCTGCGACAGGAGATAGTCCGAGATCTGCTCCAGGAGCTCCGGGGTGCGGTGCCTACTCCCTCTCCTGCGCCCACATCTTCCGCATTGGTCCCTTCCCTGACAGCCGTGACAGACATGACGGCTGAGGTGCGGCAAGAGATATACAACATGAGGACCTTGATACAGGCCCAGTTCCACAGCATGAGTGAGGTCACGAGCACCACTCGACAGATGCGGGATGACATCGGCCGTGACATGTCCACCACCACCGCAGGGGCCGAGCGCTTGTCGAATGTGCTCATCGACAAGCTGGACGGACTGCAGAAGTCAGTACTCGAGCTGGATACGACACAGAGCAGGGCCATCCAGGCCATCATTCGCCAGCTAGAGAACGTGACCAATGCGATCCAATCACTCGTGGAGCGCATGCCTCGAGGAGATACATCCTCGAGAGGAGGAGCCACATCCTCAAGAGGAGGAGTCACATCCTCGAGAGGAGGAGATACATCCTCGAGAGGAGGACCTACATCCTCGAGGAGACCGTAGCTACTTTTTGTATTTTGCTTTGACATGTATTGCTTTACGTTACTTATTGTATTCTGAAATGTACTTACATACAAATTAATACAATGAGTAGCCGCATTTTTCTTCAATAATGTGCCTTTTGATCTATGTTTGATTGTGTGTTTTGATTACCTCCTTTTTGATATGATGACAAAAAGGGGGAGAAATATGTATAAAATATGTAAACGGGGGAAAAATATGCATAAAATATGTAAAAGGAATCAATGGAAATCAATAAAAAGATAAACTCTTAAAACACACAAATTCGTTCTTAGTGGATTCGGTACCTCGAGGCTCATTATCTCTCTTTTGGGGCTCCTAATGGAGTAATCTCCAGAATCTATTCAAGGGATATTCGGAGATTAGCTGAATCCTACTCAAGAACAAATTGACAGATTTTCCCTCTAAAAACCAAAAGAAAATTCAGTTCAAAAACTTCAAAGCATTAAAAGAAAATTCAAAGAATCAAAACATAGTAGAATACATATGTTGAGGGGGAGAATCTGAATTTTAATCAAGCAAAATCATTAATGACATATAAGCCAAACAATTGATTGTATAATATGAAGGCTTATATAATTCCAAATGAAAGGGGGAGCTTTAACTCCGAAATTTATTGTTTCACTCCTTTCAAGCTTGGATAAATTGAATTACCAGACATTTGAATTCATTTATGGATTTTATTTCATTGTTTATTGTGCAATTCACTTTACATATACTCAGTGTTTTGTCATCATCAAAAAGGGGGAGATTGTGGAGTGATTGATTAAAACCCTATTTGATTTTGATGAGATCAAAGCAATTGAGTATATTTCTTGTTTACTAATGAATTCAATTAAGTGTTTCAGTGAAAATCTTGTCTAAGTGTCTCAAGACTTGGTTCATAATTTTTGGATAAGTTAAGAAGTCAGCTTGAACCAAAGTCTGAGACTCGAGTCGACTCCAGAGTATCACGAGTCGACTCCAAGCATATCAAGTTCACTGGCACAGGCTCGAGTCGACTCCAGATCTGTACGAGTCGACTCCGACTGAGAACAGACAGAAGAACAGAAAGCTTCAACTCAGAACCTGTCAACGAGTCGACTCCCAAAGTGCGCGAGTCGACTCCGATGTTCACCGAGTCGACTCCAGGATAGTAAGAGTCGACTCCAAGAGGAACACAAAGAAAAAGTCAGAGAGCAGTTTTCGGGTCTGAGATTCGAGTCGACTCCAGTAAAACGCGAGTCGACTCCGATGGATGGCAAGTCGACTCCAAAGAAGGTGAGAGTCGACTCTCAGAGGAACACAAGAAAAAGTCAGAGAGCAATTTTCGGACTCTGAGATTCGAGTCGACTCCCGCAATATGCGAGTCGACTCCAAGACTCCGCGACCATCAACAGACAGAAGATCAAGTTACTGCCTCTGAGATTCGAGTCGACTCCCAGACAGCTCGAGTCGACTCCAAGACAGCTTCACATCAAAAAGGCAGAAGACCAAGTTTCGGAAACTGAGAGCCGAGTCGACTCCGAGGAAGTTCGAGTCGACTCCAAGACTGGACGAGCCAAAAGACAGAGAATCGGGAGTTCGGGCTCTGAGATTCGAGTCGACTCCCAGGACAGTCGAGTCGACTCGAGTGGATCAAATTTAAAATTGGATCCACGGACTTCAGTGGATGAGCTGACTCCGAAATTGCCAAGTCAGCTCCAGAAGTTGGCGAGTCGACTCCAGGTCAAGACGAGTCGACTCCCAGTCGTGAAGGCAACTTTAATTCAAATTTGGAACAGTTGCCGAGTCGACTCCGGAAAAGCTTGAGTCGACTCCCGCTACAGCCGAGTCGACTCCTGATCGCGCGAGTCGACTCTAACCCACCAACGGACACATTGTCAGGCTGCGCAGAGTGTGCAGAACGGGCAGAAAAAGCTCTCTAACGGCTAGTTTCCGTGGGGGTTGGTTTAAATAGCCACAGAAGACTGTAGCAAGGAAGAGAAGAACCATTCCACTCCAACTAATCAAGCATTCAAGCTCTGCAACGTGTTCTTCAACGAAAAAGAGGAAGATCTGCATTTACTGCATCCACCTACATCTTCCCAGCAATTAAAAGCCTTCTCCTCCTACATTCAAGTCGACTACTCACTCAAGAGGAGACCAGAAGTTTAAGAAGCCCTTCCTCTTCTCCAACTTAAAAGCGTTTGAGGGCTCTTAACTTCGTTATTGTTCATATTGCCATTTATCTGCTTTTGAGAAGCTGTATTTTTCTGTTTGTCTCTTTTATCTACACCTTTGTCTTTGCTTGGTTCAATCGGGGCATTGAATCAAGAGTATTGAGGTTGGTTGGTGAGCCGAGTGTAAAACCAACGTGTAAGGGTTCGATTGTGATCCCGAAAAAACAATCGGGGTTGGTTCTAGTCGGTGAGCCTGGAAAAACCGACCGAGTTCGTTGTGAGCTCGTAAAACAACAAGTTTGGTTGTGAGCTTGGAAAACAACCGGCTGTAATCCAAGGAGTTATAGTGAATTTTCAAGAGAGACTTGGGGAGTGGACGTAGGAGCAAGGGTTAGCTCCGAACCACTATAAAAGCTTTGTGTTTGTGATTGCTTGTCTCTTACCATTACTCTCATTTCATACACATCACAGCAACTAATTAATCATCTTGTAAAAAGCATTAATTAGTCACCCACAAACGCTTTAATAGTTAAAATTATTTTAAAACCCAATTCACCCCCCCTCTTGGGTTGTCTATCTGGGCAACACTCCTTCTTCTTCCTCCATCGCGAGCAAGGTTGAAGAAGAAAGGGTTCTTCTTTAAGAAGGTATGTTGCAGATTTTTATCTTCTAATCTATATGATAGTCATGAGAGGTCTTTGCAAGGAGCTAGCACTTCGGTAAGACCCTATCTCAGATAATTAGATCCTCGTGTGGATACCTGTAGAGGCCGGACAATTGTGTGGCTCAAACAAGAACCTAGATAGATCATCAGGCTGCGGTGTTCTTCACCTGCAGAATTTTTGAAGATGAGATCTTCAAATTAATTTCTTTTGATTTTAGTTTCAGTTTTATGAATCTTAATCAACCTTCCTCAGATCCTAATCTTCCCTCCCTAATGAATTCAAAGATCTTCTGGATTTGGATCCAGAAAAATTTTTGAATTCTACGATCCGAGGCGCGTTCATGCGATGAACGACGTCCCGTTCGAATTTCGCTGCGAACATCGCATCGAACGGGGCGTAACTCAGCAGATAAAACTTTGTTTATCAAAAAGAAAAATTCTGATATACTGATTGTTCAAATATATGTTGATGATATTATATTTGGAGCTACTAATGAAAGTTTATGTGAAGAATTTGCTAAGCTCATGCAATGTGAGTTCGAGATGAGTTTGATGGGTGAACTCAACTTCTTCCTTGGACTCCAAATCAAGCAAACAAGAGATGGAATCTTCATCTGCCAAAGCAAATATACAAAGAAAATCTTAAAGAAGTTTGGCATGGAAGATTCAAAATCAATAGGTACTCCTATGAGCATCTCTTATAAATTAGAAAAAAGATTAGCATGGTAAATCCTTTGATTCAAAGCTGTATAGAGGAATGATTGGATCTTTACTTTATCTTACAGCAAGTAGACCTGATATAATGCATAGTATTTGTATGTGTGCAAGATATCAAGTAAATCCTAAAGAATCACACTTAATTGCTGTTAAAAGGATATTAAGATATTTAAAAGGAACACAACACCTAGGTTTATGGTATTCTAAGGCATCTACAATTGACTTGATTGGATACTCAGATGCTGATTTTGCTGGTTGTAGATTAGACAGAAAAAGTACAAGTGGAACTTGTCAATTTTTTGGAACAAACTTAATTTCTTGGTTTAGCAAGAAACAAAACTCCGTAGCACTATCTACAGTTGAGGCTGAATATATTGCTGCTGGAAGTTGTTGTGCCCAAATCCTATGGATTAAGCAACAGCTTGAGGATTATGGCATAAAACGAAATAAAATTCCTGTAAGGTATGACAATACTAGTGCCATAAATTTGACTAAAAATTCCATACAACACTCAAGATCTAAACATATAGAAATCAGTCATTATTTCATAAGAGATCATGCTTAAAATGGAGATATAAAAATGAAATTTATCAATACTGATAAACAAATTGCAGATATTTTCACTAAACCTTTTAGTGAAGAAGTATTTTGTAAATTTAGAGGTGAATTATACATTTGTGATCCATGTTGATGACTGATTATGACTGATAATTTGTATATTTTGATTGACTGTCATTGGTTGAATTTTAGTTGAGGAGTCAACTAAAAGATTTTGTCTCTTGAACCGTCTGATGAGACGATTCATGTAAATGAGGAGTCGGCTTATGAAGTAAGGGATGACTCTTAAGTTAAAAGAGTCGACCCCTAACTCACAAGAGACGATTCTTAAGTTAAAAGAGTCGACTTTTAGTTCATCAGAGATGACTTATGAGTTAGATGAGTCGACTAAAGAGGAAACTATTCGAAACATATTCAAAAAGGCTTTCTTTCTCTCTCTGAAACGTTAAACCTGAAACGTTTCATAACCCTTAGAGCGCCTTTTTGTCTTCAAACTCTTCTTCGAACCAGAAACTCCCAAAAACCCTAGAAAATCTTTCCGAGGTTCTGATTGATCTTCCAATGGTGAGAATCAAGCAAGTGATATTTGGGCCAAAGAGGAAGAATACCACTCCACACACAGAGAGGAGATGAAGGCAAGGGCAGAGAATCCACAGAAGGAAGTAACTCCACCGCCTCAACCCATTACGACTTCTCTGTCACCTCCGTCCTCAGTATCCAGACAAGGACCTCTCTCCATAAGAAATGTATCGACAGGAAGGAGAGTGGATTTCGAATTTCTGGAGAAAGAAAATTTCCCCTTAGGGCAGAATCTTAAGGATATGGGTTGGGAATACCTATGCTCTTTGAATGTGCCAACCTATCCAGACCTGGTATGAGAATTCTACAACAATGCCAGATATGGAGAAGGACAGATCTCGTCCAAGGTAAAAGATGTACCTATTTTAATTTTTGAAGAGATTCTTAGAGATACCCTTCGGATTCCAAATGATGGAGAAAATAGAGATCATCTAGAAAATAGGAATGAAGGGATTAGTATCATTCTGAATAGAGAAGTCATAGGAGATTGGACTGAGATCATTGCCAATCAACTGAATGCAGAGATGCGTCTGCTGCATCACATGATCAACAAGATGTTCTTCCCAAAGACAGGAAAATTTGATCATGTTTTAGAAAGGGATATACTAGTAATGCACCATATCATACAAGGACTCCCACTGAACCTACCATGCCTGATGCTTAGATACATGGTAGCTCAAGGTCAAAGAAAAGGAGCTTCACTTCCTTATGGTATGGTCTTAACTCAAGTCCTCTGTAACTTCAATGTAAATCTAGAAGGGGAAACCAAGAAAGAATTATCATCTTCTGATGTTTACAATGACAAATCACTGAAGAGGATGGGATTTGTCAAATCTGAGGGAAAATGGACTCATAAAGGGAAAGGATCTCAAGATGAAAGTGGTCAAGACACTACTACACTACTAAAAGGCAAAAGAATCCCTACACAAGCACCTCCAACAGAACCATCAGTCAGTCAGCCTCCTCCAATACAAATGCCATCAAATCCTCCACTCAGACTTGAGAAATGACAATTAAAAGCTATTGGGGACGACATTATTAAAGCACTGCTTAATTCTGGAGTCAATTTTAGCAAAGTCCATCATCTCACTAACATGACCCAAGAAGTGAAAGCAGAACAGCAAGGTTTAAGGCAACTTGCAGCTAATCAACAAAGAAGAATGACAACAATTGAAGAGCAACTTAGGATTCAAAGAAACTCTATTCAAGGCACTGTACAAGAATTGAAAGAAGAACACAGCCAGCTCACTAGCTCTATCACTGCACTAAACAGTAAAATTGACAAGCTGATGGAAGAACCAAAGGAAGATCAGTCTGGACCTTCATCTTCAAAACCTTGAACCTAGATTGACCTCAGACTGAAACTACCCTTAGCTTAGACAGACACCCATATTTTTCAAAATATAACCTTATACTAAGCTGAGTTTCATGATTTTTTTTTGGCACACTTGTATACTGTCTGATACAAATTGATCTCAATTGTAATCTTTTCGATTTATTAAGTGTACTTCATTTATCAAATGTAATGAATGCTTACCTTTCTTGAAATGCAGTGAATGTCTTTATTGGTTTGTATGCTGCTCTGATACATATTGAATCAACTCTTAATCCTTAATGTTAGTATCAGAAATTATGTTTAATTTCCTTCCTTTTGTTGATGACAAAAAGGGGGAGAAATATATATAAAAGAATTCTAAAGAGATAAGAAATGTGAAAAGAATTCAGAATACAAATCGGAAGAATTATATGACAAAGAATTCTAATCTGAGTAATCTCTACATTAAAAATAATATATAGGGAAAGATTTAAATTATGATGGTAAACAAAACTTAAGAAAAGATGAAGAACAAGAACTCTGCATAATTCAAATGGTTATAATTGATAGGGGGAGATTTTTCTCCTTAATTTGGTGAAATTATGCATATATCTCTGAATGTCATATTTGCTCTGAACTTCATTATAAAATTCTGATAATTACTGTGAAATTTATTGCAAAATTCTTTTTAACTCAATGGTTTTGTCATCATCAAAAAGGGGGAGATTGTCAACCCTAACGGATGAATTTTGATGATTACAAAACACTTGAGATCATGTTATGTACTAATGACATTGGCTTAATTGTGAAGTTTTATAAGTCAAGAAAAATTAGAAGAATTGAAGCACTGCAAAATCTTAAGTTCTTTGCAAATATCTCATTGGATATGTTCTAAAAGGAATTGATCTTAATCTGTTCCATGGAGATTAGAGAAAAAGTCTAAATTTTTCTATTTGAAAGACTTGAGTCAACTTCCAAGCAAAAGGGATAAGTTTAAGTTGATTTTGATAGGTTTTATTCAAGGAACACAGTCAAAGAGTCGACCCCCGCAAAACATGAGTCGACCCTTGTGTAGTTTAAAGTAAACATAAAGTTTTTATCGTCTGAGAAAAGCTTGAAGAGTCGACCCTTATTCAAAATGAGTCGACCCCCGAAATTGAAGAGTTGACTCCTGCTCAATCTCAGCACCAGCCGAAAAACTAAAGCGTGAGCCGACCCTTGTGTTTAAAGAGGCGACTCCTGATGAAGATGAGCCGACCCTTAAGAATTAAGAGTCGACCCTTTGAGGATGACACAGCAAAAGCTCTCTCCACGATTTGAAGTGCCGATCCAGAAAGAACATAAGTCGACCCCTGTACTACTGGGACCACAACTGAAAGCTGTGAATGATTTTTGTCTTCTTCTGTAATAGAAAAAGATTCTCATCAGAACGAGAAGAAAGAAATTCAAATCCCGCCGAAGAATTTGTCTATAAATACGAGGGAACCTCAGAATGGAAACAACAAGAAAAGGAAAAAGATTCCATTGAAAATAAAAAGTTTTCACTGAGAAAAAGAGAAGAAAAGCTTAACAGTTCATCTTCCTCAGCAGCATTGTAATCAGAAACTTTCTCTTGTGAGGAGATCAGTCGAAGTTTCTCACTGCATCATGAGGAGCTGCTGTTTAGACATTGGAATATCCTTCCACAGCAAACTACTTCATCGGCTTCAGCTTTTGCTTTCATTGATTTATTTTTTATATGCTCTGAAGCTTTAAGTTTTCAGTTACAACATTCTTTTAGTTGAATTAATTGCTGCTGTAACAGTTTCATTGGTTTGAAACTTGTAAAGGCTCTTCCAAGCCTTGATTGGAAGTTGCTGAATCAGGTGTATTCAACAAGGGTGATAGTTTTGGTTGGTTCATCTGAAAACCAACTGGGTTGTTTGTGAGCCCGGAAAAAGAAACGGTGTAAAGTTTTTGGTTGGTTTGTCTGAAAACCAACTGGGTTGTTTGTGATCCCGGAAAACAAAAGGTTTTTGGTTGGTTGCCTGAGAAAATCAACTGGATTTTTGATTGTGAGCCCGAAAAACAATCAGGCTGTAATCTGCTGGGTTATAGTGAAAATCTCAAGCTAGGCTTGAGGAGAGCAAACCACTATAAACCTTGGTGTTTGTGATTGTGGTTCTTCTCTTCCTTTCCTCTGCATATTCCTTACTGCATTCCTAACTTTTATTTACTATCATATTTGTGCAATCTCATTTCCGCTGCTGAATCTATAAGATATTAGTAACTCATACTCTCCATACATTTTAACGTTAATAATTTTTAAAGAGACCCAATTCACCCCCCCTCTTGGGCTGTACCTCTAGGCAACATATTAAATGCATCTCATGCATACAATTCAGATATGAAACTTTTAATCTATTATGCTATTCTCTGAAATACAGATCATGCATTACTTGATTTCAAACATTGTAATCTAATTGCAGTTCTAAAAACAAGTTTGCAAAATCAAAAGAAAAGAAAATCTGCATGCTTGGAAATTTCAGCAACCTGAAATTTCAGCATAGAAAATTTTAGCAAGCATAATCCTTTAAAAATAGATCTAAAATTATATTAATCAATCCTTAAATTCTAGTCATACTCCAAAACCATGGCTCTGAAACCACTGCTGAGTTTTGCCTCGCGCGATGCGACAATCACAGTGGAATACCGCATGGGGCATCGTTCATCATATGAACGTGCCAAGAATCGTAAAGTTCAAAATTTTTTCTGGATCCAAATTTAGAAGATCCTTGAACTCAAGAGGAAGGAAGATTAGGATCTGAAGGAGGTTGATTAATATTCATGTAAATAGAAACAGCATTCAGAGATAACGATTTGAAGATCCCATCTTCAAACCTTGTGCGGTTTTATGAACACCGCAGCCTGATAATCTTTTTAGGTTCCTGATTAAGCCGCACACGTGTCCAGCCTCTACAAGTATCTCCACGAGGATCTAATCATCTGAGAATAGGTCTCACCAGAGTGCTAGCTCCTTGCAAAGACCTCTCATGACTATCACAGTTAGAATAAGAATCTGCAACTTACCTCCTTGAAGAAGAACCCTTTCTTCTTCAACTTTGCTCGCAGTGGAGAAAGAGGAAGGAGGATACTTTGCATGTAGATCTTCCTTGCCTTGCTACCGTGAAAGAAGAGGAGGTTAAAGACCCCTTGCTGCCGTGGAGAAGGAGGAAGAAGAAGGGCTTATGGCGTGAGGAAGAACTCCTTCTTCCTTGCCGCGTAGACTCTCTTCCTTTAGGTCTTCTTCTTCAATTTCCAATGCCTTAGAAGAAGAGGAAGAAGGGTTTCTTTGCCGCAGTGGGACAAGAGGAGGATGGCTCCCCTTGCTGCCGTGAAGAAGGAAGAAAGAGAGGGAGAGAGGAGGCATGGGGAGGAAGAGTAGAACCATGCCTATAACGCCTCAAGGGTCCTTTAAATAGATTTGGGTTTAGGGTTTTTTTCCAAAGTCTATCATGAGTAGGAGACAAACTTCTCGAAATAACCCACCCTTGGATTAATGCCAAGTGTCCAATCCATTTGGCCATGGTGCCATCAAATCAATGCATGACATGTGTCTACTTAATCAATTGATTAGAGCCTAATCCAATTAGGTCTAATCCCTATGGCGCCATGATCAAGTCCTAATCCAATTAGGTCTTGATCAATTTCAATTGATCCAATCATGAACCCAAATCAATTTTGGTTGAACCCAATTTAATTTGGCTCATTTAAACAACCCAATTGCAATCCAATTGCAATCAATTTCACTTAATTTTTCTTTCATTAACTCACTAACACTTAGTGGGTTAATTCAATCTCCAATCATATTGATGATTGATTTCTTTTGTGATTCTAAATCACAATTATGATAGTCTGACTAATTAAATCCTCTATGTGTGGGACCCCATAGGTTCTATTCTAACTGGTAGTGAGACATATTGATATCTCTATCTCAATATCACTGAAACTCCTTTTAGTGGACTGAAACGATTTCAATTCTATTCTCAGGATTCACTGTTCACCAAGTGAATGCCTTCAAGTCTCACAATCTACTAGTGACACCTAGCAGTATGTGGTGGCAACCCAGCAGAATGAAATGTCTGAACCTCTAGGTGCAGTTAGCGTATGATACAGTTTCTCTATCATGGATCCCGACGTGACGGAGGTTATGGATAACTCGTCAAACTCTATCGTCCATCATATGTTAAATTTATTTGACTTTCAGTTCAAGATATGAAAAACTCTTTTTTCAAAATATCTGGCCAGAAATTTATCGAACTCAGTCTCATAAATCGTATAGGATCACTCTTAATCTATCAAGGTCAATAGATCACATCTAGGTGCATCCTTATTCCATAATAAACTTACTGCAGCCAATCCGCATTACAAGGATCCGAATGGCTAGGGCCCAAGTTCACATGTTCGTCAAACTATAGGAACCTGTTGGGAATTGTGTCCCAAAGCCAATTTTTAATTGTAAGAAATTGGATTATGTATATATTTTATTAAAATAAATAAAAATTTATTCTGGCAATTTTCTATTCATCACAAGTGTTACATCTTCAAATTGAACTCCTGTGTATTGTGATGAAGTCCTTAGGACTAATTTAGTGGATAAAAGAGGTTTTATCATTTAGTCCTTAAACCAGTTTGCGACCAAATGATGAGCTGTCAATTGGACAATAGCTATGTCAAGTATAGGTCGTTGTGTGTCATTTAGTTGGTTGTCCTCTTAAACCAAGAAGTGTGGAGACACTGTATGGCATACAGGTGAGATGTAGGACTACATCATCACTGAACAGTGACTCACCTGCGTAGCACTCTACTGTCGGGAGTTAGCTCGCAAAGCGTATGGGCATAAGTACCCCTTAGACCTGAGACTGTCACGGTGACTTGCAAGCAACTCACTGTATTTAGGCACTGGATGACCTGAATTTCTAATTCAGGGATCGGAAGGATGCTGGGTGCAGTCAAGTACTCGCGAAGTCTGTGTACGAGTCAAGATGGGATTGACCGCTCCAGATTATAGGAGTTGATGTCTCGCTGTATTTCAATTCAGTAAAACCTTGGCCAGGGTAAACCAAGTGATGGTCACTTGATTTGATTAATTGAAATACACTATGGATGACCGGACCCAGAGTTCGACAGTCCACTCTGAGGTCATCTTGAGCATCGATGGTCATAGGGATGAATTATGCAACAACCATACGTCTAGGTTCTTGAATGTTGCTTTGCATATTCGACCTATCCGGACGTCGGGTATCATTGCTAGATGGTCACCTCGATTAGTGCATGGAGTAGTCCATGTACTACCGGCTTAGTGTTCGAACCTATCGGAGTCACGCACATTAGTCAAGCTAAGTAGGAAGGTCTTGACCCAATTTAATTAAGAATTAAATTGTGGGTCATTTGGAATTTGGTTCTGTCTATGTTCAGCTAGCACTGAACATGAGGTACATGCTAAATTTCATGGATGAACAACTAATTAAGTCTGTATTTCGGGTCAATCAAGTTTTAATTAATATAATTGAACTTGATCAGGACTCAATTGTTGAGATTGGATTTGATTGGGTCTCAATTAGTGTAATTGGGCTCGATCATGATTTAATTGGGATTTAATTTCGTATTTGTTCTGATCTAAGTCGGACTTGGATCGAGCCGAAACTGGACCTAATTGTATCTCTCATGAGTCGGACTCATGTGGAATTTTTTCGGGTCAAAAATCATTCAAATGGGCTGTCAATTTGGTTTAGAACCAAATAGGCTTGCTTTATTTCAAAATGGGCTAACCCATTTCCTATTTGACTAATCCCATTTAAATGGTTACGGCTGACTTGTTTTTAAACTCCCATGGACCCGTGGACCACTCCCCCTCATGGACCCTTAAGGATTTTTTTGTGAACCGCGATGGAGAAAAGCCTGCGAGGAGAAAACAGAGCCTTCTTCCTCCCGGCTTCGTCTCCACACCGTGCCACCATCTGGCCTCCGGCCGCTCTGCCGTCTGGACCGGAATGTCCGGTTTTGAACCGGCTACATTTCGGTTAAATTTGATTTTTGAAATCCAGCTGTTATCGGATGGATTTACTATTTTTTCCCCACGTTTGTTTTTGAAACGAACGTTATGAATTTATAACGTATGGATTCGTAAAGACAGTCATTACTCCTCTTAAATCCTCTCTGCGTTGGCCTATAGATAGACCAACGTTTTCCTCTTGAATACAGAACGAATCAGAGAGAAAAAGGTGTGAATCTGTCCGTGAAATTTTGGGAAGAAACTTCACAGACAGAGGCGGCTTCGGTGGGATTTTTCTAAAGGAGAAGAGGAAGAGAGAAGAAGTGGTCCTTCTCTCTCAATCTTCTCCCAGTGGGAAGCATTCAGATCCGGCTTTCTAGTCTCCTCTCTTCTCCTCTGCGATCAGTCCAAAATTGAAGCTCTCGAGTTGGAAACGGGAGAGAAGGAAGAAGAAGAAGGAGAAGAAAAGAAAAGTGTTTCTTCTAGGGTCCTTTTTGCAAAAAGTGGTTTTGCAAAATACAGTTATCGTCCAACCTTCCTACGAAGCTCGACGTGCGTGCGAAGTAGAGGGCTTGCAGATCCAGGCCTTGCAGAGCTACCTTCAGGGATCTAGATTCAGATCCAGATTCAAATTACCTCGACCAACTTCCGCTACGGGCTTGAGGTAATTTTACATAAAAGTTAAATTTAATATTTATAATTGTTATAAATAAAATATAAAAAAAATTAAAACTGATTTTTCATGCCTGGCGTTCGATTTTATCGGACAACTCGGAAATTTTTTTCCTTCAACTGGTATCAGAGCCAGGTTGGCCGATGGAATTGGCCTATAATATCTAGAATTATGCATGATTTAATTTTTAAATTTAGATTAGATCTAGATTTATTGATAAAATATCAATCTTGTGCTGAATTATAAGGTTGTCCTGCTATAAGGTTAACCCCTTATAGTGAAAAGGTTGTCCTAGCACAAAATTGAGATTAATTTGTATCATAAAATAAATAGTTTATTTTTGTGAAATTATGCATAATTGATGTTTATGAAATTTCAGTTTTAAATTTATTATGACCACAAAATTTAAATATAAATTGTTTATATTTGGAATAAATTGACACCTTGAATCCATGATCATAATGCATTTAATAAAGAATTAAATGTTGAATTTAAAATTTAAAATTTGAATTTCAAATAAAGATTTAAAATTCAAAATTTGAAATTCGAATTAAAATTTAAATTTGATCATCGGATTTGGGGCATGGGTTAGCACAATCAGATTAGTTGACTAGGTTAGACCTAATCATGAAATCAAATTGAAATGGACTAACTTAAGAAACATGATTTAATCTAATCAATAGTTGAACTAGACTAAATCAAGGTTTATAAAATGATCAAACTCAATAGTTGTAGTTTATCATATCCAAACATTTCAATTGGATCTGATTGTGGCTTAGTGGTCGAGCCCGAGTTTCCAAGGATAACCTAAATCAACTTGATAAACCAATTGGTGTCTAAGGTAAGTCGGCATTTGATCATGGTTTTTAATTGGGGCTACCTCTTACCTGGCCAACATAGTTGGTGTCTAGGAAAGAGGTTAATGGCGTAACCCTCCCATGATCTCTCTTACCTGGCCAATTTGGTCGATCAAGTTTTGATTAAGGTATCTTGAGACTTGGCACTCACCCATGCCATTAAGAAAAATCAGTGTGACTGATTTAGGTGTCTAATAGACAAATAAGAGCGAGTCCTCTATATGATTTGGTGAAGTCAGTGGGAGGATTTAGAATTATCGGTCAGTGTTACATATCATTTAAAATCCTCTAAATTATTAGGTCCTTAAAATGATAAAGTTATATAGATAACTAGATCATAGCCTCCCATTAAGGTGAATGATAATGGGTCTAATATTACAGTTGAACATGCAGGACGCTTCCGTCTGGTGTTCCTCTGAATACTGGAATTATCCTTCGTTATATGATAGCTTTTTGAGCTATCTAATTGTGATTAGGTTGGCCGAGCCTTCCTCGGGCCTGATCATACATTAGGTAGTGTCATCGAGTTAGTTCATTAATGGTTGGACCTAACCAGGATCTTCAGTGGAGGCCTCCGCCTACTGATTACCACTTGGGGCAAAATTGATTGCTAGAAATTGTTTAGAGAAATAATTGGTAATGTACCTACCCTTAGATGCACATGGGTTGGCCGAGCCTTCCTCGAGCCCGTATGCAGTCTATGCGGATTCTAGTACCCACTAGGGAATTAAAGTAATTCCTCGAATTAAAGGTAGAGGTTATTAATTCGATTAAAATAGTGGGAGAAAACTTTAGACTAAAGTCCAAGTCTTTAGGATTAAATAAATCATATACTGATTAGTTGGGTTTTTCCTTTATTTTTCAGATATGGCTAACTTATTGTCCCTCCGAACACTATTAGACAATGATAAGCTTAATGGACCTAACTTCGATAGCTGGTATCGAAAGATGAAAATAGTATTAGAGCATGAGCGGATCTTGTATGTGATATCGGATCGTGCACCTGAGGAACCTGCAGCCAATGCACCACGTGCAATTAGAGACGCTTATCAAAAGTGGCTCAACGATCGCACTACAGTGCGTTGCATCATGAGGGCCTCGATGAATGACGAGTTTAGTCGTAAATTCGAGGAAGCGCAGCCAGTGGAAATTCTTCAAATGTTGAAGGAGTCTTTCGGCACACCTGATGATGTTGAACGACATAAGACCTCCTGCGCTATATTCAATGCCCGCATGAGGGAAGGGGCATCGGTCACCGATCATGTATTGTACATGGTCGAACAAATCGATCGCCTGAGTAAACTTGGCTTTCTTTTGCACGAGCAATTGGGCAAGGACGCCATTTTGAACTCACTTCCCAAGTCCTACCTGACCTTCCTTAGTCATTATAGAATGACTAAACCTGAAGTATCCTATCATGGTTTGCTAGGTTTACTGCAGACCTATGAGAAGGATCACCAACTCAAAAAGGAAACGGTGAATGTGGTAGGTGGGACTTCTGCAGGACTTTCTTCCTTTAAGAAAGGAAAGAAGAAGAAGGTGCAAAAAGCTCGTGCTGGGGTCTCTAAGCCCAGCCAGACTAAGAAGCGTAAAGCCGATAAGAGCAAGGCAGAGTGCTTCTTCTGTAAGAAGATGGGTCATTGGAAGCGGAACTGTCCGGCTTACATAGCGTCCCTTGATCCAAACAGGCCTAAGAAGAAAAAGCAGCAAACAGTTGCTGCACAAGGTAATTATATGATAACACCTTGTAATTTTTCAATTTATGATTCTACCACTTGGGTATTGGATATTGGAAGTCCAATTAACATTTGCAATTCGTTGCAGGGACTTCAAGTTAGTAGAAGATTCAAGAATGACGAGAGATTCCTGAACGTTGGAGATGGAAGATCAGTTCCAGTCCTAGCTTTAGGAGTCATTGAGCTTGTTTTTGAATCTAGAGTAGTCATATTAGATGATTGTCATTATTGTCCAACATTTTTAATGAATGTCATCTCTGTAGGCCTTTTGGCCAAAAATGGTTATTGCTTATCAATAAAAGAAAATTTTTGTGATATCATTTTGAATGGTATTAAAATTTTTCGTGGACAATTGAAATATGGCATTTATACTCTATCACTGCCTGTGAATGTAATGTATACCTCTAATAAACGCCCTAAGTTAGATAATGTCAATGAAGCCTATTTGTGGCATTGCCGGTTAGGTCACATAAATAAAAACAGGATAAACAGGTTAGCCCAACAGGGCATTTTAGAAATCAATGATTGTGAATCATTGCCAACTTGTGAATCCTGTCTTCTGGGTAAGATGACCAAGTCACCTTTTTCTGGAAAGGGTGAACGAGCCAGCGATGTTCTTGGCCTCATACATACTGATGTATGTGGACCTATGAACGTAAGTGCCAAAGGTGGTTATGCCTACTTCATAACCTTCACAGATGACCTATCCAGGTATGGATATGTCTATCTGATGAAGCATAAGTCGGAATCATTTGAAATGTTCAAACGATTTCGTAATGAAGTAGAAAAACAGACTGGAAAGAGTATTAAGATCCTTCGGTCAGACCGAGGAGGAGAATACCTTTCCGGTGATTTCTTGACTTATCTAGAGGAGAATGGGATTCTCTCACAATGGACCCCTCCAGGAACACCTCAGCACAATGGTATATCCGAAAGGAGGAATCGAACTCTGTTAGACATGGTTCGATCCATGATGGGGTTTACTAGTCTGCCTCTATCTTTTTGGGGTTATACTTTAGAGTCTGCGTGTATAATACTAAATAAGGTTCCAAGTAAGTCTGTTGAGAAGACTCCATATGAGATATGGACTGGGCGTAAGCCGACACTTTCATACCTTAGGGTTTGGGGATGTCCGGCTTATGTTAAACGTTCTCAAACTGACAAACTTGGTCCTAGGTCCGATAAGTGTTATTTTGTAGGGTACCCCAAGGAAACTAGGGGTTATTACTTCTACCTTCCTAATGAACAAAAGGTGTTCGTAGGACTTAAGGCAACCTTTTTGGAAAGGGAATTCTTTAGTGAAGGAATTGTTGCCTCTAAGGTTGAACTTAGTGAAGTTCAGCAGGTAGAAGATTTAACACAATCTACTGAACCCACAGAACCGGATTCAATTAGATCAAACCCGGAGCCCAATGTAGAAGCACCATTAAGGCGATCAGGTAGAGTACTGCGTCAAGTGGATAGATACTATGGTTTCTTGGTCCAAGACGCAGATCCCATTGAGCTCGATGAGAACAATGAGGATCCGATCACCTATATGGATGCTATGCAGAGGTCCGACTCTGAGTTATGGCTTAACGCCATGAGATCCGAAATGGAATCCATGAAAATCAATAGTGTATGGACACTAGTTGATCCACCCGAAGGGATAAAACCCATAGGGTGCAAATGGATCTTCAAAAGAAAGAGAGGCGCAGACGGAAAGGTGGAGACCTATAAAGCTCGTCTGGTTGCCAAGGGGTATCGTCAACGTTATGGTATCGATTATGACGAGACTTTTTCTCCTGTGGCAATGCTAAAATCTATTCGGATCATGCTAGCTATAGCAGCATATATGGATTATGAAATCTGGCAAATGGATGTGAAAACAGCTTTTCTAAATGGAGAGTTGGAAGAAGAGGTGTATATGATACAACCTGAGGGTTTCACATCCATAGACGAGTCCAAAGTATGCAAGCTACAAAAGTCCATTTATGGACTTAAGCAAGCTTCTCGAAGTTGGAACATACGTTTCGATAAAACTATCAAAACATATGGCTTCGTTAAGAACGAAGAAGAACCTTGTGTTTACAAGTGGGTTAACGGTTCAGTGATCACATTTCTTGTGTTGTATGTGGATGACATTCTCTTAATTGGGAATGACATTCCTGCATTACAAAATGTGAAACTTTGGCTGTCATCACAGTTCTCCATGAAGGATCTGGGAGAAGCATCCTACATCCTAGGGATGAAAATCTATAGAGATAGATCTAAGAGGTTGCTTGGATTGTCCCAATCCACGTACATCGACACTATGTTGAAGCAGTTCAACATGGAGAATTCCAAGAAGGGCTATCTTCCGATAGGCCAAGGAATTTCTCTCTCTAAGAAAGATTGTCCGACAACTTCTGAAGAGAGAGAGCGTATGAGTAGAATCCCATATGCTTCTGCAATAGGTTCTATCATGTACGCCATGACATGTACAAGACCGGATGTTGCTTACTCACTAGCAGTAGCGAGTAGGTATCAGTCTGATCCGGGTGAGAACCATTGGAAGGTGGTGAAAACCATCCTTAAGTATTTAAGAAATACTAAGGACCAATGGTTAATCTATGGAGAATCTGACTTAAAACTTGTGGGGTTTACAGACTCTAGTTTTCAGTCAGACCATGACGACAGTAAGAGTATGTCAGGATTTGTGTTTACCCTGAATGGAGGAGCAGTCTGCTGGAAAAGTTCCAAGCAGCATTCAGTAGCCGATTCCGTATGCGAAGCAGAGTATCTTGCTGCATCAGATGCGGCAAAGGAAGCTGTTTGGATCAAGAAGTTTGTAAATCAACTTGGTGTTGCTCCCTCAATCAATGGTCCAGTTCTTTTGTATTGTGACAATACTGGAGCCATTGCACAAGCAAAGGAGCCAAAGTCTCACCATAGAACCAAGCACATTCTGCGTCGCTACCACCTTGTACGAGAGATTGTGGAACGAGGTGACGTCAATCTTCAGAAGATCGATGGAAAGGAGAACCTAGCTGACCCATTCACTAAAGCCCTTTCTGTAAAGGAGTTCGATTATCACAAATCGAAGATGGGTATAAGATACTGTACAAATTGGCTTTAGTCCAAGTGGGAGTTGTTGGAAATTGTGTCCCAAAGCCAATTTTTAATTGTAAGAAATTGGATTATGTATATATTTTATTAAAATAAATAAAAATTTATTCTGGCAATTTTCTATTCATCACAAGTGTTACATCTTCAAATTGAACTCCTGTGTATTGTGATGAAGTCCTTAGGACTAATTTAGTGGATAAAAGAGATTTTATCATTTAGTCCTTAAACCAGTTCGCGACCAAATGATGAGCTGTCAATTGGACAATAGCTATGTCAAGTATAGGTCGTTGTGTGTCATTTAGTTGGTTGTCCTCTTAAACCAAGAAGTGTGGAGACACTGTATGGCATACAGGTGAGATGTAGGAGTACATCATCACTGAACAGTGACTCACCTGTGTAGCACTCTACTGTCGGGAGTTAGCTCGCAAAGCGTATGGGCATAAGTACCCCTTAGACCTGAGACTGTCACGGTGACTTGCAAGCAACTCACTGTACTTAGGCACTGGATGACCTGAATTTCTAATTCAGGGATCGGAAGGATGCTGGGTGCAGTCAAGTACTCGCGAAGTCTGTGTACGAGTCAAGATGGGATTGACCGCTCCAGATTATAGGAGTTGATGTCTCGCTGTATTTCAATTCAGTAAAACCTTGGCCAGGGTAAACCAAGTGATGGTCACTTGATTTGATTAATTGAAATACACTATGGATGACCGGACCCAGAGTTCGACAGTCCACTCTGAGGTCATCTTGAGCATCGATGGTCATAGGGATGAATTATGCAATAACCATACGTCTAGGTTCTTGAATGTTGCTTTGCATATTCGACCTATCCGAAAGTCGGGTATCATTGCTAGATGGTCACCTCGATTAGTGCATGGAGTAGTCCATGTACTACCGGCTTAGTGTTCGAACCTATCGGAGTCACGCACATTAGTCAAGCTAAGTAGGAAGGTCTTGACCCAATTTAATTAAGAATTAAATTATGGGTCATTTGGAATTTGGTTCTGTCTATGTTCAGCTAGCACTGAACATGAGGTACATGCTAAATTTCATGGATAAACAACTAATTAAGTCTGTATTTCGGGTCAATCAAGTTTTAATTAATATAATTGAACTTGATCAGGACTCAATTGTTGAGATTGGATTTGATTGGGTCTCAATTAGTGTAATTGGGCTCGATCATGATTTAATTGGGATTTAATTTCGTATTTGTTCTGATCTAAGTCGGACTTGGATCGAGCCGAAACTGGACCTAATTGTATCTCTCATGAGTCGGATTCATGTGGAATTTTTTCGGGTCAAAAATCATTCAAATGGGCTGTCAATTTGGTTTAGAACTAAATAGGCTTGCTTTATTTCAAAATGGGCTAACCCATTTCCTATTTGACTAATCCCATTTAAATGGTTACGGCTGACTTGTTTTTAAACTCCCATGGACCCGTGGACCACTCCCCCTCATGGACCCTTAAGGATTTTTTTGTGAATCGCGATGGAGAAAAGCCTGGGAGGAGAAAACAGAGCCTTCTTCCTCCCGGCTTCGTCTCCACACCGTGCCACCGTCTGGCCTCCGGCCGCTCTGCCGTCTGGACCGGAATGTCCGGTTTTGAACCGGCTACATTCCGGTTAAATTTGATTTTTGAAATCCGGCTGTTATCGGATGGATTTACTATTTTTTCCCCACGTTTGTTTTTGAAACGAACGTTATGAATTTATAACGTATGGATTCGTAAAGACAGTCATTACTCCTCTTAAATCCTCTCTGCGTTGGCCTATAGATAGACCAATGTTTTCCTCTTGAATACAGAACGAATCAGAGAGAAAAAGGTGTGAATCTGCCCGTGAAATTTTGGGAAGAAACTTCACAGACAGAGGCGGCTTCGGTGGGATTTTTCTAAAGGAGAAGAGGAAGAGAGAAGAAGTGGTCCTTCTCTCTCAATCTTCTCCCAGTGGGAAGCATTCAGATCCGGCTTTCTAGTCTCCTCTCTTCTCCTCTGCGATCAGTCCAAAATTGAAGCTCTCGGGTTGGAAACGGGAGAGAAGGAAGAAGAAGAAGGAGAAGAAAAGAAAAGTGTTTCTTCTAGGGTCCTTTTTGCAAAAAGTGGTTTTGCAAAATACAGTTATCGTCCAACCTTCCTACGAAGCTCGACGTGCGTGCGAAGTAGAGGGCTTACAGATCCATGCCTTGCAGAGCTACCTTCAGGGATCTAGATCCAGATCTAGATTCAAATTACCTCGACCAACTTCCGCTACGGGCTTGAGGTAATTTTACATAAAAGTTAAATTTAATATTTATAATTGTTATAAATAAAATATAAAAAAAATTAAAACTGATTTTTCATGCCTGGCGTTCGATTTTATCGGACAACTCGGAAATTTTTTCCTTCAGAACCTCATAGTGAATAGCTGAGGCATTGTAGGTCAAAGGACCAGTCATACAACTGCAGCATAAGTAGTCACTGATGAGTGGATAGACATCCATGTGACTACTTTCTTTGGTCATGCTCAGTACCTTGTTCTCTAACAAGTACTCGTATAATCACTCCAGTGTCTCTACACTGTGGATTCGAGACTCAGCCATCTGACTAAGTTATCTGTGCACTAATCTCAGTGGATCGATCACCGTCCCTCATGATGGATCCATCGATTAGGAGCATTTAGAAATTAATTTCTAATGATACATGCCTCAAATTCTCAACTTCTTGAGAATATGTGTCATCATCTATTAATTTCTTGGATGATTCATGGACACCTACAAACATGAATGAAAGACAAATTGCCCAATTTTATTTATTAATAAGAGTCAAATTATAAATTTATGTTCCAGATTACAAATATGCGTCAGCCACATTGGCTTTTAGGGTATACTTCTAAAATCCGCTTGATCACCATAGAAGAGTCTCCCTCTAGGATAAGGTTGTCTGCCCCTAGGCTTCTCCCTGCATAGGTGACTCCCTCCCATGCTTTCCTGAGCTTGGCTCCAATGGCCATCATATCACCGGTACATCGCCCGCCTGCCGCGACTAGTCTGGAAGCATGATCCCAAATCACAAATCCTGTCCCTCCTCTAGCTCCTCCTGCTAAAGCACTGTCGTCAAGTTCACCTTGAGGTAGCCAGGGGATGGGGGTTCCCATGAAATAAGAGTCACTCGAGGTGCTATAGGAGCGAAGTGGGAACCGCAGATGTCCCTAGCCAATCCCGGTGGAGATGGTCGGGCAATGGCGATGATCTCAGTTGCATGACGGGTGGCCCTGTCCACCATGACCCTTGAAAGGGTTCTTCTGTCAGAAGTAGGACCAAACCGAGAGTTAGCAGCATAGACAAGGATGGATTTCTGAATGAGAAATAAAAGTTGCCTATCTTCATAAGAATTAATGGGTGAATGGAAAATTGCTCAAGTGGGCTCATTCGGGTTGCCATTCAACTCTTTGATTCAAAATTGTTCTGTTTCCTTTTTGGGACTCTATTTCATTTCGCAGGTCACTATCTGTTCTTCGATCGCAAGAGGAGCTGATTGAGATTGTTTGAGCAACTTGCGTAATTGTTGACCTCTTTCCAATTGATTCTGAATAGCTTTATGGCTTTCGAACAGCCAAGGCAAAGGGCTAAGGGTGAGGGCAGCTATAGCTGTACCAAGGGAGGAGGACAGTCTATTCGCTTTGGTCTGTCGAGGATCAAAGAGCTAGCCCGATGTCGAAGGTTCCTTTTATCTCAACCCTACGTACTAGGCCTCTTTAGTCGTCTATTTCGGATACAGAATTGGTGATTCTAGACATTTCATTTGTCTTCTTCTCTGGTGCGGGTCCGAGTTGTTTTTATGAGTTTCAATGGATCTGTAAGATCCTCACAGCTCTCGAAGGCAAAATACCAGTAAGACGGATACCCAGCCTAACAGGACGACGAGAAGGCAGATGATAGGAGACAAAAGTCAAGCTATTCACTCGAACTTAGAAAATAGGAGCATTAGAATGATGAGTGCTTCCTGTTCTTTATACGGCACCCTCATAAGAGATATGAGGGGGCCAAAGCCGATTGAAGGTGGTTATGCTACCTTGTACGCGGGCATTCCGGTCCAGCCAAATGTGATACGCCATATAAACACATATAATACCTCTCTCCATTGTACCAAGTGAACTTACCAACAAATTCAAGTGGGCCAAAAGATCCTCCGCTGACTCCACATTCGTTGGTAAGAAAACGGGTGCCTACTACCAGATCTGCACAGCACGAGGGCACCCAAGTAGAGCATGGTTGATAGTCTCCTCTAAGTCTGTGCACTCCTCGCACATCGGGGTGACCTTGACTCCCCTACTAGCTAGAACTCTGCAGGTCGGTAGACATTCCCAAGCCACTCGGGGATGCGCCTGCATCCTCCATATCCACCTACCCTCGATCTGCCGGGCAACCACTCTGCCTATCAGCGCTTGCAGGTCTTCGGTACTCACCCTCGCCCTCCTCATCGGAGTCCACAGCAACCTGTCTCTTGACTCCTCACCTGGAATCAGATAGTCAATATCCTCTCAACCAACTGCTCCTCGAAGACCTCCTGGATCATCGCCTCGTTCCACCCTCCCCCACCTGGACTGATCAAATCACTGACTTTCCATCCAGACAGTCTCGTCGAGTCCACTATCGTCAGTATCCTCCCAAGCGGTTGATCGGTCATCCAAGCATCTCGAAGGACATCGATCGACCGCCCATCACCAACCGCCCATCTGATCGCTGGGAGGACCACCGGAGCATAGATGCATATCTCCTTCCAAATGAAGGAATTATGGCGACCTACCCGAAAATCATCCACCGCTGAACACATACCATACTTGCCTCTCAAGAGGGCACCCCATAAGCTATCTGGCTCCAGAATATACCTAACCGCACGCCTCACTGCTAGGACCTCCCGCCGTGCCAAGAGAGAGTGCACCCCCAGTCCTCCTGTCCTGACCGGCTGGCATATCACTGCCCACACCATCTCTACCCTGTCGCCTGCCCTATATGAAGTTTCAGAACATTTGCTCCATAGCTCTCATCACCGCCACTGGCACAATAGTGTTCGACATCAAGTATATCGGCATGGAACTGAGGATTGAACACACCAAGGTCACTCTGCCCATTATAAAAAGGGTCTCCACTTGCCAACCCTCTAATCTATGTTAGACCCTCTGCTCAAAGATATGCAAGCTTTAAAGTGCTTGCAAAGTGAAAGATATGCATGTGCATATATAAGCTTAAAGCAATTAATCGAACATGAGAGAAATGCACAACACAGTAAACATAAGATTTTATAATAGTTCGGTGCCAAATTCAATACCTATGTCTACTTCCCAAGACATTTTTCTTAGAAATTTTATTATAATATATTTCAGGATTATAGTTTGATTGTTTTATTCGGGCTCATAATCAAATCCAGTTGATTTTTTCTAGAAATCAACCAAAACCACTCTAATCAAAGCCTTCCTTAGGCTTGATTATGTGTTACAATCCAATTCAAGGTTTGGATGGATCTTTTTTCAAATTTCAAAATCTTTGAAACTT
This sequence comes from Phoenix dactylifera, assembly GCF_051530095.1. Classification (NCBI taxonomy): domain Eukaryota; kingdom Viridiplantae; phylum Streptophyta; class Magnoliopsida; order Arecales; family Arecaceae; genus Phoenix; species Phoenix dactylifera. The sequence continues at coordinate 28,448,667 of NC_143193.1, read as the reverse complement.
GTTAGAACACAAAAAAGGTAAAGATACAATCAATGTAAGAATAAAAATGAAGCTTCTTGATGAGCAAAATGAATGCCGTTGATGCATGCACACAAAGTAGTGGAGGTCTTTCTCGTATGCTTGGAAGCTTACTTCAATCCACTCACCTTGAATGCTCTCTTGAATTTTACTTAATGGCACTTTTCTCTTATTTTTTCCTTTTTTTCTTGTTTCTTCTTATGTCCTAATTTGTTTTCAATGCATTTACATCTCAAAAAATGGTTGGACCACTGTTTCTGGCCATTGGAAATGTGAAAATAGCCATTGGAAGTGAGAAAATCTGTTCTAGGCTTGCGAAAAGTAGCCATTTGAAGTGTCAGAAGAAGAGGGATCGACATGTATTTTTCAAGGGTCGACTCGTATTCTTTAGGGGTCGACTCGTGATCTTCAGAAGTATACTTTTCTTTTCTTCGGGTCAACTTTGTTGGTGTTGCCCAAGGTGACAAGCCAAGTAGGGGGGTGAATTAGTTTTTCTAAATTTTTGACCCTTTAATTAAATCAATTGATGAGTGAGTGATTTAGTTAATATTGATTGAGTGCGTGTAGTGAAGTTAGAACTATACACAATGCAAATACACAAGAAGTATAGTGGTTCGGTACTCTCCTAAGCACCTACGTCCACTCCCCAAGCGACCTCTTGGAAATTCACTATAATCCCGCGGATTACAGTTGGATTATTTTTCGGGCTTACAATCCAAAAACCTTTACACTTTGGTTTTCTGGGATCACCAAAAATCTATGTTGGTTTTACAGGCTCACCAACAAACCTTCACCGTTGGTTTTATGGGTTCACCAACAAACCTACACCGTTGGTTTTACGGGCTAACCAACAAACCTTACAAAATGATTAAGAAGAAGAAAGTTGAAACTCCTAGATGAGCAAATATAACAATTATGAGCTACAAAGAAGAGTTTAGAATATAGTTATCGCTTTGATAAGGCTCTTTTCTTCTTTTTCAAGATTGCTTCACTCTTTAAGGATTGGTGGAGCCCTTAATGCCTCTTAGAATCTGCTCAACCACTTTCTTTTGGCTCTTTAAATGAAGCACTTGATTGAAGAAGGCTAGGACTTGCTTTTTCTTGAATGAACTTTGATTTATTTGCAAAAGATACTTTGCTCTGATGAATAGTATTACTTTAAATACTTTTCCACATCTTTTGGTCACTCTCCATTGGTCAGATTTGAAAAACTATCCGTTACTAGCCGTTGGGAGGTCAAAAAGTACTTCTGCAGAACTAGCCGTTATGCCTCTGCCCGTGCTGGGGTCGACCCAAACTTTTCTGAGGTCGACTCAACTTATTGTTCATTAGACTTGGGTTCGACTCAACTTTCTCTGGGGTCGATCCAACTTTCTCTGGGGTCGACCCCTGCTATAGTGGGGTCGGTCTTCTCAGAAATCACAGAACCTTGTATTTCCAGCTGTTCTCACTAGGGTCAACTCAAGCTTTCTTGGGGTCGACCCATGCTACAGTGGGGTCGACTTAAACTCCATTGGGGTCGACCCTCTCAGGGATTCCAGAGACAAGGTTTTTGAGCATATATCCTTGGGGTCAGCTCATGTTCAGTTGGGGTCGGCTCCATTGGGGTCGGCTCAAATATTTCTGGGGTCAGCTCTAGCTGGGGTCGGCTCAAGGAAGCTTGGGGTCGGCCCTCTCAGTAAATTTCAGAGAGTTGTTTTCTTGAGGCTTGAAGCTGGGGTCGACTCAAGGTTTTTTGGGGTCGACTCCACTCCTGGGATCGACTCAAGCATACATGGGGTCGACTCCACTTACTATTCATCTGTGCCATTTTTGCAAGGGTGTGCCAGATGGTTCCATGGTGTGCCAGGGTTGACTCCACTTATTTCACTTGAAACCTTACTGAATTAGAATTAAGAATTTTCTATCCCTTTTCTATTACAAATTTTATCTCGTTGTTAATCATTGGAAGACATCTTGATCTCATTCTCTTAATGTATCGAGGGTGTCGTATTCATTAATGATGTATCACGTTAAATTGTATTATTAATTTGATATTTCCTCAATGGTTGTGTCAATCATCGAAATAACATTATCATCCTCAATCTTTCCCTTTTTGATCATTACAAAATATTGAGTATGAGCAGATTGATACTTATATTAAAATTAGAAGTTTTGTTTTAGAAAGAGCTCAAGTTGCTGAATTTCAGATTTTCAAATTTGAAAGTGAAGACTTCTCCTTTTTCATCCAAATATTGCCAATTAGAACTTTTGATTTTCTTCCCCTTTCTTTTGTATTTTATTAAGGATGAAACTTCAAAAATTTGAGATAAAGCAAGACTTTCAGGTTATGTATCGAGGCATGAGAAGTATGTGTCAAATTCAGAAATTTTGATCAAAAATTCAGACTTTCTTGTTTTAAAAATTTTCATTGTTACATATTGCTCCCCCTTAAGTGAATTTTATCTCTTCCTATAATTTTCAAACTTATTTCTCCCTCTATATTGCAACTTCTTTCTTCTCTTACTTCTTCCCCTTTTTGTTATCATCAAATGAGTGTATAGCAATAGATAAGTAGAAGCAGTAAATGATAAAAAGTTAAATTTCATTGATCAAAATGGAACATTGTAGTACATTAATGCCAAAAGTACAATATTCTTCAATTAAGGTGCAAAGTACATCAACCAAGTAAAATGCATATGAGAACTAGATAAATCCTAGGCACTAGTTATGATGGACTCCTGTAGTGCTAACATCGGGCCTAGGGGAAATCTTAGGGCTGTACTCTAGTCCTCATCCTCCTAGCATAAGTGGCGAGGGGAGGTCGAGCCTGATGAGACTGAGTCTGGCGTGGACCTCGGTGAGCTAGGTGACTCTGTGCCGAAACCTCTGACTCAGCTGCTCGAGGCAAAGATGGACCATGAGCCTCTCTCTCTCTCTGTAATGCTCCCACCTGGTCTCTGAGGTCTCTAATCTCAGCAGTCATACTATCCATCCTGTTCATCATCCTATCAAAAAGAGTCCTCACCTGAGCTGACACAAGCTCAGTCATCCTACTCTAAAACTCCTCTGTGCATCTCGTATGTATGGATGACGAAGGTTCAGCCTCTGAAGATGCTATAGGATGATCCGCAGGTATCTCATGCTCAAGGATAGAGTCTCCAATCTCTGGTGCATCACCCTCCGGTGCATGTATCCCTGCATCTCCACGCACTCACTGACCGTCCATCTTCTCAAAACCCATGCGAACTAAGGACCGTGCAGTGTAGGTGTTAGTAAATAGCAGATGCCTGGATATCTCTCCCTCCACAGATATGTGAAAGAATAGATGCCCTACAAGCCAATCGCAATATGTATTGCAAAGGATTTTCTTTTGATTTTCCAAATCATGTACATGACATTTAATTATGAATAAAAGCATTGTGTTTTATCATATGCTGTTGATTATATTTGTGATAAACTCCTTAGATTAGGGCAATGGTTTTGAGGCTATGATGAGATCATACTAGTGAGACCTAAAATTCTAAAATTCTAATCTTAAATATTTTTAGTCATTGGTACATTGAGTCGGGGATCAATGTTTACCGGAAAGACTGGCACATCTTATGTATGCTCGATGCAGAGGGTGATTGATCTCATAATCACTTGTGTGGAGACACTAATACAAAGATGTGGGTGCTCATTAGAGGAATGAGTTCACTGAATTGACCTACAAAGAGAAATCTTATAAAGTCTTACTTACATGTCAAAAGATGTCTCTTAGTGGAAGTTGTGCAACTGATCCTTTGACCTGAGATCACCATAGTATCTTATGCACATAAATCTATATTTTGGTTTCCACTCATTCATGATAATAAGTTGTGTACGAGGTCTTCTGGATATGGTAGATTGTGTATGAAGGTTATGAGTAGGTCAATAAGGAATTAATCACTTCTAGTAAGAGAAGATCGCATCCTATTTATTCTAATCATATGATAATTCAGGGAGCCTTTGATCAAAGCACAATGAAAATTAGAAAGAGTTTCTCATGTTTCATTATTCGAATTATCATTAGAAGATTGAGAAATATATGAATATGAAATTGAGTTTGACATATATTCATACTCATATACATATTCGGGATGCAGTTTGATTAAAGGATTGAATTGCATGGTAACTTGCCACTGAAGGGTATTTTTGGTATTTTCACCAAATTCTATATTTTTCGGGTAGACATGACACGTTGCTAGACGTCAATCTTGTCTTATAGGTTTGATCGAATTAAAGAGTTTAATTCGATCACTAATTAGAAAGGATTCTAATTGTTAAGTTCGGGTTCGCGCAGTTTGGACTTAAATCGATTAGAAAAGTTCTAATCAAGTTGGGTCAACTCGCACTCACACCTATTGCTGGCTAAGTATAGAACCCAATAGATCACACACAAGAAAACTTATCAAGGGTCTAATTGGATTAGATCATGTTTGCAAGATAAACATCCTAGCAGGTGTTGCAAACCCTAGCTCCTGATTCAAATTAAATTTGAATCTGATTCTTAGATTAGGTTGACCTAATATGATTAGATCATGACCTAATATGGGTTAGCCAAGAGTTGGAACCCATTTGGCTTTAATTAGACCTAATTTGATTAGGTTTAATGTTTTCTTTAAGTTGGTTAAACCTAATTGGATTGGGTTTGATAGGGTCTTCACTTCTGGACCATTGATCGCTCCCTGGATGAAGAATCTGGTCCACTGGTTGGCGCCTTCATCTGGACCATTTGATGGCTTCCTGGATGAAGGATCTGGTCTACTGGTTGGCACCTTATTCTGGACCATGGATGGTTCCCTGGATGAATAATCTGGACCATTGGTCAGCACCTGAATCTGGACCACTGGATGGCTCCCTGGATGAAAGATCTGGACCATTGCTCAGCACATGAATCTGGACCACTAGATGGCTCCCAGGATGAAAGATCTGGACCAATGCTCAGCGCATAAATCTGGACCATTGGTGATGGCATCTTGCTTCTGGACCATTGGATGGCACCCTAGATGATGATGCCTTGATCTGGACCATTAGATGGTGCCTAGATCTGGACCATTGGCTTTGGTTCCTTGCATTTGGGCCCTTGGATCATCAGGATTTAAGAGGAAGACGTGAGAAAGAAGCGTATCATTAGGTACGGCTTTTTCTAAAGCTTGATACGCCTCCCTCTCTCTCTTGTTGGCACCCTCTTATCACACCCTTTGATGCATGAAGGGATGGCTAGGATGCATCCCTTCACATCTATAAATAGGGAGCCATTCCACCGTATTCTTCATTCCAACTCCACCGCATTCTCTCTCACTTATCCCTTCTTTCTTACAACCCTTTGTCTCCTTCTAGCATTGCTTCTAGAGTGTCCTAAGCCAAGACAAGGAGGTCTTCTTTAGGATAAAAAATATTAGAAGTGATTTAGAAAAGTAAAAGAAAAATAAGAGAGGAGAGAAAGCAAACCAATTTAAATCCTTTGGAAGGATTCAGCATTAAGGATCAAAAATCTTTGGAGCTAAAGTCTTGATCAAGTTTCCGTGTGGATCACCGTTGGAGGGTGGACACTTGGACGTCTCGTGGAGATTCTACAAACTTGGATTTAGCGTTACAGGTATTCTTTTATTTCAGCATTTATATTTATATTATTTGATTGTTACCATTAAGGTGACTAAGATTATAAGGATTTCATGTTAAGGGATTTTATTAAGAAATTTTTAAAATTTCTAGCTTCCGCTGCCCATCATGACATGATCGGAACCTTTCAGTGATATCAGAGCCGTCCTTAATTGGTTCAATCAAATAATTATGCATGATGTATGATTATTAATTTACTATGAGATAGTAATGTCATATGCTTAGAAGAATGCTGAATTATATGATTCATATATGATATGATATGTAATAAAATTGGTATGACATGAAATTTTTTATATGAAGATATGTTGAAGCATGTTAATTAATTCAATCAATTGCTTATGATTTGTACATGTTATGAGATAGCCATGATGCATGATAGTTTATTGTAGACATGTTAAATATATGTTACAATTAAAGAATATGCTAGAGACTAGTAAGCCCTCAATAAAAATTATATTAAGTCATAGTGTTGAAAAATTTTGGGCTAACCCATTCTAGAATAATTAATCTAATTGGTGTCTAAGAAAAGCACTAAAGGTGGTTCTCTAATTAGGACCTTACTCTCTGAGTAAGGGGAGTCTCCCACCTGCTTACCTGGCCAATTGTTTGATTGCTTATTATGGATAAGCTTAATATTGATATAACACTATTGATAGCCTTCCTTCATGCCTCGACATTATTATGTCAAGATCCATGCTAGTTTGTTGTGCTAACACAAGGCTTGCTATGGGAACTGATTTTATATTGTCTTGGTGCATTAAGATGCTTATGGCATATTTTAATATATTGCTTTGTTGTGCAATCACAAGGGCAATATTATTCGAATATGACTATATGAAAATGAAGGGTTTGACTTAACTAAACCATTATTGTTTGTTGTGCTAACACAAGGCAATAAGTGTTTTAAGAGGACAAGATAAAGTTGAGAATTGCATGAGATGCAATTGGAAAGAGTTTCCTACTTTTGAACTCATAAGAGTTTGTTGTGTAACCACAAGACTTTTTATGATGAATTAGGATCTCAACCCTATTAAGAAAAATTATATTTTCACGTTTATCATAGGAGAGGGCTATGATATTCGATAAAATAGTGGGAGTAATAATTAGATAAAGTTCTAGTCTAATTGTATATTTGTCATCATGATTGGTATGTTTATGTTAGTTTTGTTCTTTATATATGTAGAATAAAATTCTGCATTAATGACATCTTCACTATCACTAAGAGGCATCTTAGATGCCAACAAGTTGACTGGTCCGAACTATGTGGACTGGTTGAGGAATCTTAAAATTGTTCTCACTCAGGAGAAACTTTCTTACATCCTTAAAACTCCTGATCTTGGATCAATAGGGGATGATGCTACTAAAAGTAGTAAGATAAAGAGGAAGAAAGGAAAGAAAATCTCCGGATCAAGTACCTATTTCCATTGCGGTAAAGTTGGCCACTGAAAAAGAAATTGCAAGAGTTTTCTTGCAACTGTAAAGCCTGATGCAAGAGTTGCATCAGAAGGTATGTTTATGTTACATGCCAGTTTGTCATTAAGTTCTTCAAATTCAAATTCATGGGTATTGGATACTGGCTGTAGTTTTCATATATGCAAGTCATTGCATGGACTACAAAAAATTAGAAGTTTGAAGAAAGGTGACTTCGAGCTTTATGGAGCTGGAGGAGAGTCCATCCAGGCTGAAGCTGTTGGAACCTACTTATTGGAGTTGCCGTCAGGCAAGCTCCTGGAGTTAGAAGATTGTTATTACATGCCCAAGATTATTAGAAATATAATTTCTATTCCTTTGTTATTAAAGAAAGGATTTGAGATTAATGGAAAGGGCAATGGTTGCTCTATTTCTTTTTGTAATAAGCAACTTTGCAATGGCATTATGGAAAATGATCTTCTAGTTCTATCCCTTAATGACAATATTTATCATATTGATAAAAGTAATAAAAGAAAGAGAGAAGAGGTGAATAATACCCTCCTTTGGCATTGCCGTCTAGGTCATATTAGTGAGTCAAGAATACACAAGTTATACAAACGAGAGTTCTTTGATCCTTATGATTTTGAATCATTAGGAACTTGTGAATCTTGTCTTATGGATAAAATGACCAAGTCTCCATTCACTGGACATGGAGAAAGGGGAAGTGAGTTATTAGGACTTGTGCATACAGATGTATGTGGTCTTATGACAACTCCAGTTAGAGGTGGATACTTTTACTTTATCACATTTACTGATGATTTATCAAGGTTCGGACATGTGTATTTTATGAAACATAAATTCGAAGCCTTTGATAAGTTTAAAGAGTATCAAAGTGCTGATCCAAAGATTGATTTTGATGATCACAAAATCTTGAAGTATAATTACTAATGTTTGTGTTGCAAGAAGAACGATAATTTGTTTTGCAAGGAACATAGCAAGTTGGAAAAATACAAGAAGGTCTCAAAAGCTCTCAAGAAAAGTTGGAAGAAAGCCACACTTCATTAGCCCAAGTTTCAAGTTCAAAGGATTCAAGTTGGAGTAGCAAATTCAAAGAAAAATTCAAAAGAACAGTCCTCGAGTCGACTCCTGGAAGTTCAGAGTTGACTCTGGCACTCTGGAGTTTCAAGGAACAGTGCTCGAGTCGACTCCTACTATTCTCGAGCTGTCTCTCTCAGTAAGGACAGAAAGTAGTTTTCAGCGCTACAGTTCTCGAGTCGACTCCAGCTACAGTCGGGTCGACTCCTAGCTACAGTGCCGAGTCGATTCCTACTTCATTCGAGCCGTCTCTCTCAGTCAGGGCAGAGAGTAGTTTTGAGCGCTACAGTTCTCGAGTCGACTCTAGTTACAGTCGAGTCGACTCCCAGCTACAGTGTCGGACAGACTCCTATTTACGAGTCGGCTCCTGCTTCAGCCGAGTCGACTTGAGCATGCTGGAAGGCATAACGGCTAGTTTTTTCTCGACTTCAACGGCTCTATTTTTGTCTCTAACGGCTAGATTTTTGTTCCCACACTATCTAAAGCTATAAAATCAAGGGGAGAGCAAGGGGAGACAATAAGAAGTGGGAGAGAACACATAGGGAAGAGATTTCAAAGTAATTTTAAGAGAAACCTCCCAAAAGCACAAAAGGGCCATTCAAAGCAAAAGAGAGAGAAGAAAAGCATCTGAGTGAATCCCAAAGCTTTCTCTCCAACTGTGTGTTGCCTCAGTAGTCCTTTATCTCGTGCAAAATCAGAAGAGAGTCAAGTAAAGAAGAAGCCGAGTTCCTTCATTTGCAAAACTTGGTTGAGGGCTTCTCCTCTTTACTCTATTTGTTTATATTGTTATATCTACTTGTTTAAAAAGCTTGTATTTGTTTTAAACTCTTGTTCTAATATCTTATAACTTGATTCAATCAAGGGATTAAATCAAGGGGTTAAGATTTGTTGGTGAGCCAAAGGAAAAACCAACGGTGTAAGGTTGTGGTTAGTAAACCAAGAAAAACCAACTGGGTTTGATTGTCACCCCGAAAAAATAATCGGTTGGTTTTAGTCGGTGAGCCTGTGAAAACCGACCGAGTTCGTTGTGATCTCGTGAAAATAACAAGTTAGGTTGTGAGCTTGTAAAACAACCGGCTGTAATTTGAGGGATTATAGTGAAATTTCCAAGAGATCTTGGAAAGTGGATGTAGGTGCTGGGGTGCACCGAACCACTATACATCTTTGTGTTTGTGAGCCTTATCTCTTGTATTTCATGCCTTACATTCATACTTGATTGTGTAATATCTCTAGCTTTGTTTTCTATTGATTTATAAGTGCTTGTTTAGAACTTGGTTAGCTTCCACTCCATTCTTACCATTCACATAGATTAAAATTGATCATACAACTATAAGTTAATTTTAGATCAATTGCACCCTAAAGTTATAGTATGATTGCTCTAGCTTAATTTTCCACTATTTTACTTGTAATTGCCTAGAGCTTAAGTAAATAACATCTTATCATTCCGCTGCATTCAATTCAAAGTTAATTAGGGAACATAATTTTTAGAAATTCCAATTCACCCCCCCTCTTGGGTGGTCACCTTGGGCAACAAGTGGTATCAGAGCAGGTGCTCTAAGATTAATTATTGATCTCACGATCAAAAGCCAAAGATCATGACAACTCAAATAGATAGTTTTCTAGAAGAGGGACAATTAATTGATACACCTCCACTATTTAATGGCATAAACTACACATATTGGAAAGCACGCATGCGCATTTTCATATAATCACTTGATTATAATTTATGGAGCATTATAGTCAATGGGACACACACAATCACTAATCATAATAAGAAAATGGCTCAACAAAATTCAAAAGCCATGAACCTATTATATTGTGCATTAGATGGGAATGAGTTTAATTGCATATCTTCTTGCATAACTGCTAAAGACATCTGGAATATGCTAGAGGCTAAATATGAAAGCACTAACATTTTTAGTGAATCTGAAATTAGCTCTAAAGAAGAAGAGAGGCAAGGTGATATTGAAAACCTATGCCTTGTGGCACACAAGGACGAGGTATGTATTGAAACGCAAAGTGTCTCCTCTTCTGAATATGAAGTATATGATAAACTTGAAAATAATTTTACACTTGATGAGTTACATGATGCATTTCTTGATCTAATGAAAGAACATAAGAAACTCATTTGTAAGAACAAAAACCTGAAGAATGAAAAGAAAACCCTAGTAAATGAAAAATGAAACTGTCTAATAATTATGAAACACTAATTAAGAAACATACTAATGAAACTGAAATCTTAATTAAAGAAAATAAAGAACTAAATCAGAAAAATCAACTTCTTACTGAAAGCCATGATAAACTTAAGAAGAACAATGAATTGTTTTCAGAAGATAATAGAAAACTAACTAAAGAAGTTAAAAATTTAAAACCTATTGTTGAAAGATTCACTCTCAGCTCTGAAAAATTAAATTCAATGATAGAAAATTCAAGAGCTGGATATGACAAAGTTGGATTGAGATATCAACCATGGTACATCCAAAAATTTTTCAAGAATATGTTTGTTAAATCCTCCATTGCCTATCCTAAAACAGTTATAAATATGATGAACAAAAATTAATTAAAATCTCTTCTGTTCATCCTAAAATAGTTTTTCATAAATTTGATGAACCTAATGAATAAAATCAGAAAATTAAAAATTCATCATCTACTTATGTTAAATTTATGATTGTTAAATTTAACAAGAATATGTAGAAATACACACCTTGTAATCCTAAAATCTGCAAGCCTATGGACAAAATAGCTATTAAGAAAATATGGGTTCCAAAAGGAACAATAATAGCTAACCTGCAAGGACCCAAAAGAGCTTGGGTTCCTAAGTTGAAAATATGAATATTTTCTGCAGGTGTGTCTAGCACTCAAGATTCCAACAAAAGATGTTAATTTGGACATTGGGTGCTCTAGACATATATTAAAGAATGAAACTTAAAATATACTTAAGAAAAGTAATTGAAATAAAAAGAATAATAAAATTAGTAATCCTTGCATCTCATCATTCTCTTTGCCTTAGTATCTGATTAAAACATGAATTGCAGGTATTAATCAATTTTGTGATATAGATAATATTTTAAAAATATAATCAAATCACTTTATTTTATAGTATGCCTTACTTACTGTTGGATAAGTTGCTAAATGATTAATCAATTTATTAAAAATAACACTATGAATTCTCTATATGCTTGATTAAGAGTTTTTATCCATGGCATTATCTTTTATTGATCATAGACATGAGAATGTATACTTGGTACGCCTTTGAATATATGTACTATGAATACGAAGATTAAAGAAACCACTTTTGGCATATAAAATCAACTCATGCTAGTATGTACTTAATCTCAAAAGACCTTGTCATTGGCTTAGATTAATTTTTGTAAGGTCAAAGTTTGCTAAGCATGTCATCTAGGAAAACAAACTAGAATCATTTCTAAATATGAAAATATTGTTTCCACCTCTTAGTCTTTGAAAATTCTCCACAAGAACTTATTTGAATCTCTAGGATAGTGAACCTAGGAGATAAGCATCTTGATTTTATAATTGTGGATGATTTCTCAAAGCTAACGTTGGTTTTATTCTTGATACTTAAATTGAAATATTTTCTGCTTTGGCACAAACTTACAAAAGGTTTCAAATGAAAAAGGTTTGCAAACTGTGAAAATTTATTGCACAGCTTTGAAAACCAATTTGTTGATAAGTTTTGTATAGAAAATGGTATTGAATACAATTGTTCTTGCACCAAGAACACTATTGCATATAGGGGTTATAAAAACATAAAAATAGAACCCTTAAAAAATTTATGTAATAACAATGCTTTGTGATAGTAACTTGCTTAATTGATTTTAATCAATGCTATCATCATAGCTTATCATATTATAAGGTTTCTATTAGATCTATTTTTGAAGAAAACCCCTTGTGAACTCAAAAAAAGGGAAAATCAAATGTTGCACACTTTCATATTTTTCAGTTGTACATGTTATGTTCTGAACAATGAAAGATATGCCAAATCTAATAAAACAAGTATTTCTTGTTAGAACCCGCCCATGCCGCAGAAAAATTTTTAAATTTTAGATGCAGCGGAAGAGGCATGTGCGGGATCAACCATTCATCGCATGAACGTTGTTCAAAAACCGTTCGTAGTTAGATAAGGATTAAAAACTTTTGAAACATTAGGAAGATCAGATCTTCACCTTTGTGCGGGTAGATGATCACCGCAAACTAATGATCGTGGTTTTCAAAGAAGGTTCGCTTGAAGTCGTTCAAGTGTCCGGCCTCTACGGGTATCCACACGAAGCAGAGGACCAATCCTAACGCTCCAATCTCCCCAGGGTGCTAGCTTCCTTGCAGAGATATGTTTTGATGGCTGATCACCTCCCTTTCTTTCAACTCTTGAATGCTAGAGGGAGGAGGATGAAGAAGAAGAAGATCAAGAAAGAAGATCACCAAGCCTTGCAGCCTTTTTCCCTTGCTTGTGTTGGAACCCAAAACAAGAGAGGAAGGAGGGGCCGCCAAGAGCTTTCTTTTCCCTTCTTTGCTTGCGGCTGAAGACCAAGGAGAAGTAGGAGGAGGCCATGGCTGGAAGAAGGGGACTTCAATACCCTAGGTCAGCCCCCACGTCTCCTCTTAAATAGCATGTGGAGCTCCTACAAAGTAGGAGCTCCTTGATTAACTTCCAAGAGGGGCGCCGACCCCTCTTGTTGTGCTGCACCAAAGAAGAAAAGGAGGAGGGGCGTGAGCCCCTCCCTCTTGTGTTGCCCTAGTCCTCCTCTAAGGAGGATTAGGATGCCCCTATTTGGTTTAGTCCTAATCCAATTAGGGTTTAACCAAATCATGAATCAATCGGGTTCAATCTATGCTAGTCCTAATCCAATTAGAACTTGAATGAACCATGACTCAATTGAACTCTTCAATCCTAACCCAATTACGAGTCATGTTGATTCATGAGATTAATAATTAATTAGGACTTAAGAAATCCTAATCCAATTAGGACTTATTTAATTTTAGTCATAATCCAATTAGGACTCTAATTTGAATCCGAAGTCCTAATCCGATTAGGACTCTGGAAATCCTACTCCAAGTAGGAATTCAAATTTAATTCAAAACTCCTAATCTAATTAGGATTGTAGGAATCCTACTCCAAGTAGGAATCCCAGTCCTACTCCAAATAGGATTCCCAGTCCTAATCCAATTAGGACTCTAGGAATCCTACTCGAAGTAGAATTTGTGTTTAAGTCCAATTAATTAATTCCATTGTTCCTTCTTCAACTGATTATCAATCGAATTGATTACTTGTGATTTCTAATCACGATTCAACCATCGGATCGGTCAATGCCTCTAGTGTGTGTGACCCCATGGGTTCAATTCTGACTGGTAGTGAGATATATTGTGATCTCTATCACAATATCATTGAAAACTCCTTTTAATGGGTCGGAACAATTCCAACTCTACTCATTAGGATTTATCGATCATAGAGACAATCCTTATGAGTCCCACCATCCACCAGTGACACCTAGCAGCATGTAGTGGCTACCCAGCAGAATAGAATGGTGAACCTCTAGGTGTAGTTATCATGTGATACAGTCCTTCTATCGTGGATCCCTACAGGGCGGAGGTCATGGACAACTCGTCAAACCCCATTGCCTGTCATATGTCAAGATTTATTCGACTTAAGCTCGAGAGTGGAAAACTCTTTCTCCACTATACAATTTACTCCGGCCGAGGTCTTGCGAACTTAGTCTTATAAATCACATAGGATCTCTCCTTATCTATCAAGATCGATAGATTCCTTATAGGTGCATACCCTACTCCTACAGTGAACCTACTGCAGCCAATCTACACTGCATGGACCCATATGGCTAGAGACCATGTATATGTGCAGTCAAACTACAATAACCTCACTATGAGTAGCCGAAGCATCGCAGGTCAAAGGACCAGTCACACTACTGCAACATCAAGCAAGTCACTGACGAGTGGATAGACATCTAAGTGACTTCTTGTCTTGGTCATGCTCAGTACCCTTGTTCTCTAACAAGCACCTGCACTATCACTTCAATGTCCCTACACTGTGGACTCGAGTCTCGTCCATCCGTAATGAAAGTGATGTGTGCACTGATCTTATCGGATCGATCACCGTCCTCGTGATGAACCATCGATCAGGAGCATTTAGAAATTAATCACTAATGATACATAGCTCAAATTTTCAACTTTTGAGAATATGCATCATCATCTTATTAATTCCTTGGACGATTCATAGACACATAAACAATATGAATGAATAAGATGTCTTTTATTTATTCAATAATAAATAGTCAAGTACAAAATTATGTCCCAGAATTAATAATGTGTCAGCCTTATTGGCTTCTAGGGCATATATCTAACAATCTCCCACTTGCACTAAAGCTAATCAGTCATATATCTAAGCCTCATCTTCTCAAGGTGGGCTTCAGTCTTCTGCTGACTCAGCTGCTTAGTGAACGGGTCCGCCACGTTATCCGCAGAGTCTACTCTCTGCACCTCAACATATTTCTTTTCAACGTATTCGCGTATGAGGTGATAACGCCGCTCTATGTGCTTCAACTTCTAATGAGACCTTGGTTCCTTAGCAAGAGCTATGGTGCCATTATTATCGCAGTAGAGTGTTATGGCATCTGATGTCATGACATCCAATTCTGCAATGAATTTCTTGTACCAGAAGCCTTCCTTAGCAGCTTCAGATGCGGCGATGTATTCAGCTTCCATAGTAAAGTCAGCAATGATCGGTTGTTTAGAACTCTTCCAATTCACCGTACCACCATTGCACAAGAACACATATCCGAACGTAGACTTTCTATCATCGACATCTGTCATGAAGTTTGAATCCGTGTATCCTTCTACCTTTAATTCTGATGCTCCTCCAAAGATCAAGAACAAATCTTTAGTTCTTCTTAAGTACTTAAGAATGTTCTTCATAGCAGTCCAGTGCTCCTCGCCTGGATTTGACTGATATCTGCTAGTGACACTCACTGCAAGTGCTATATCAGGTCGTGTACACAGCATAGCATACATGAGGCTTTCTATTGCTGAAGCATATGGAATCTTGCTCATGCGTTGAATCTCCTCAGATGTGTTGGGGCACATCTTCTTTGAGATATGAATTCCATGACTAAGGGGTAAGAGACTCCTCTTGGAGTTTTCCATGCTGAACCTCTTCAGCACCTCCTCTATGTACATCTTCTGTGATAGGCCAAGCATCCTTTTAGATCTATCTCTATAGACCTTAATCCCCAAAATATAGGATGCTTCTCCAAGGTCTTTAATGGAGAACTCTTTTGACAACCAGACCTTGACCGAGGTTAGCATGGGAATATCATTCCCAATTAGGAGAATGTCATCCACGTACAATACGAGAAAAACGACAGCACTCCCACTAACCTTTTTATAAACACACGGTTTCTCTTCGTTTTTGATGAAATCAAACATTTTGATTGCATCATTGAAACGAGTGTTCCAACTCCGAGATGCTTGCTTTAGTCCATAAATGGACCTTTGCAGCTTGCAGACCTTGTGATCTCCATCACTAGAAGTGAATCCCAAAGGTTGTTCCATATAGATATCTTCATCAAGATATCTATTCAAGAAAGCAGTTTTCACATCCATCTGCCAAACTTCATAATCATGAAATGCTGCAATGGCAAGCAGTGTACGGATGGATTTCAGCATGGCTACAGGTGAAAAGGTCTTCCGATAGTCAATGCCTTCGCACTGACTATACCCTTTCGCCACAAGACTTGCCTTATAGGTCTCTACCTTTCCATCCGAACCTATTTTCCTTTTGCATATCCATTTACATCCAATAGGTACAATACCTTCTGGTGGATCTACTAAGGTCCAGACTTGGTTGGAATGCATGGAGTCTAACTCTGACTTCATGGCTTCCAGCCATTTCTCGGAATCGATATATGATATCGCCTCATCGTAGGTTTTGGGATCTTGTATTTGTTCCCTATCTCCCATGAGAAATATTTCCTCAGTATCCTCTTCAAGCATACCTAAGTATCTATCAGGAGGATGGGAGACCCTACTTGATCTACGAGGTGGAGGGGGGACAACGTGTACTGGCTCTATATGAATGGATTCTATAGGATCCATGACTCGTTGCTTTTCAGAGACTTTCTCTTCAAGCTCAATTTTTCTCCTACTGCCTCTATCAAGGATAAACTATTTTTCCAAGAAGATGGCATGTCGGCTCACAAATACATTATGATCCTCTGAGATGTAAAAATTATACCCTAAGGATTCTTTAGGATATCCGATAAAACGAGCATTTATGGTCCTAGCCTCTAACTTGTCTGCCTGCAGTCGCTTGACGTAGGCCGGACATCCCCAAATCTTGAGATGACCAAGACTTGGTTTCTTACCATGCCATATCTCATACGGTGTGGTAGGAACGGATTTAAAGGGAACTCTATTCAATAAATAAATCGCTGTGAGTAAGGCATCTCTCCAAAGAAACATAGGTAAATCAGTGAAGCTCATCATGGACCTGATCATATCCAATAGAGTCTGATTTCTCCTCTCTGACATCCCGTTGAGTTGAGGTGTACCAGAAGGTGTCCGTTGTGACACTACGCCATTTTCCTTGAGATAGTCCCGAAATTCTCCACTAAGGTATTTTCCTCCTCGATTTGATCGAAGAGCCTTAAGAGATTTTCCAGTTTGTTTTTCTACTTCATTTTTGAATTTTTTGAACTTTTCAAAAGATTCAGACTTGTGTCTTATAAGATACACATACCCATATCGTGAATAATCATCGGTAAAGGTAATGAAGTATGAATAACGTCCCCTAGCTAGCACATCGAATGGGCCACACACATCTGTGTGTACTAGGGTAAGTATTTCAGTGGTCCTCTCCCCATGTCCTACAAAAGGTAATCTAGCCATTTTTTCTTGAAGACAGGACTCACAAACTGGATATGACTCGGAAGTCAATGAGCCAATAAGCCCATCTTTCTCCATTTTGTTCATTCTGTCTTTTCCAATATGGCCAAGCCTGAGGTGCCATAAATACTTTTGGTTTCTCTCATCCCTGGATCTCTTGGATCCTATGGCATTTACTTCTTGCTCAGAAACATTTACAAACTCATCCATATGTAAATGATAGAGACTGTCAATCATAAAACCACGTGCGACTATTTTATTTCTGAAATAAATAGAACAGCAGTCTTTGTCAAAAGTAAAAATATGACCATCCTGTGCTAGACACGAAACAGAAATCAAATTTCTGCTAGCAGCAGATACATAATAATAGTCTCTAAGTAATAAACTAAAACCAGACGGTAGTCGCGGAGGATAGGTGCCCACAGCCATAGCATCAACTTTTGCTCCATTGCCAACCCGAAGGGTTACCGCACCTTCCGCCAGCCTGACCCTGCATGGTAGTGCACAAATGAGCACTAGAACCAGAATCTATAACCCAACTAGAAATAGAAGAAACCGTTAGATTAGTTTCAATTACGAGCAAGTCTATACCTTCTGAAGGTGTGTCTTCCTTCTTGTTCTTCAAGCTCTCAAGATATGAAGAACAGTTTCTTTTTCAGTGGCCATCGACATTGCAGTGGAAACATTTTCCTTTGTCATTAGCCTTTTTCTTTTGAACTTCCTTCTTTGGCTTCTTGTCTTTTCTCTGCTTCTTTGCAGGCTTCTTTTTCTTCCAAGTAGACTTTCTCTTGGAACCAGAAGTCAACTCAACATCAAGGACATTGCCCCTTGAACCTTTCAAGGCTCCCTCAGCAGTTACCAACATGTTTAACAGTTCAGTCTTGGTGCATTCAATCTTATTCATGTGGTAGTTTACTATAAACTGTCCAAATGAATCAGGAAGGGATTGAAGGATCAGATCTACTTGCAATTCCTTGTGCATGTTCATACCGAGCTTCTCAAGCTCTTCTTGGTCCTTGATCATAGCTAGACCGTGATCATGGACAGACTGCCCTTCGCGCATCTTTGCTTTGAAGAGCCTCTTTGACACTTCAAAACGAGCTGTGCGACTCTGCTCACCATACAACTCTTGCAGGTGTGCCAGTATGTCCCTAGCAGTCTTCATATTCTTATGCTGGCATTGGAGTTCATTGGACATGGATGCCATGATGTAAGCACTTGACTCTAACGTCATCATCCGTCCACTTTTGATGCGTCTCACGCTGATCATCAGTAGGACGTGCTGGTAGTCTGGAGATATCTGTTTCGAGTATGTAGCCTAATTTCTCACAGTTCAAAACAATTTTGAGGTTTCTAAGCCAGTCCTTGTAATTGGTTCCAGTCAATCGGTTGGTCTCAAGAATACGGGTCAAAGAATTTGAAGCTGACATTGTGATATGCAGAGAGTAAAAATTCTAGTTAGACTTTGTACCTGATCTAAATTTGTCCTCAGGTCTTTTAGAACAAATATTCCTCCCACTATTTTCTCGAATCCCTTACACTCCCCTGGTAGGAAAATGAAAAACCTTCGCGACTAGGGTTTCTAGTGGGTACTGCGGTCCCATCGATTTACATGGCACCTCACCTAACAGTTATTGGTGACACATAAATAGATGAGTGTACAACTCTTGTACAATGCTTCTCAAGCATGTTACAGTGCTACTTGGTCGCTAAGCCATGAAGATCTCTGTTGGCGATGCCCTGCACCGGAACCCACTCACACCGGTACAACCACCAACGTCGGACAAGCAAAGAGAGAAGCAAACGGATAAGCACTCTCTCGCTCCCTCGACACCGGACTCAAGGATCACCGCTTCGCTTCCGCTACGAAGGGCAAAAGATTACCCCGTGGTTTCAATAGGGTAAAACACTTGAGCACCGCAGCGGATTATCAAACCAAAGGAAGAAGAAATAGGAAGAAAATAGCAAAGCAAACACAAAGATGTAACGAGGTTCGGCTACAAGTAGCCTACGTCCTCTACCGCTCCAAATTGTTGTCAGCGCCCCGCACCGGAACCCACTCACACCAGCGCCGCCACCGACGTCGGACAAGCAAGAGAGATACAAACGGATAAGCACTCTCTCGCTCCCTCGACTCCGGACTCAAGGATCACCTCTTCGCTCCGCCTACGAAGGGCAAAAGATTACCCCGTGGTATCAGTAGGATAAAACACTTGAGCACCGCAACGGATTATCAAAGATCAAAGGAAGAAGAAGGAAGAAAATAGCAAAGCAAACACAAAAATGTAACGAGGTTCGGCTACAAATAGCCTACGTCCTCCACCGCTCCAAATCTCAATAAGGATGAACTGATTACAGAGATAGCACACACCCGAACGATCACAAGCGATCGATCTACAAGAGATTCACACATAATTCCCTTTGCACAAGAAGTAGGATCCCAATCCTCTTCTTCTCTAGAACCCTAGCCTCACAAACAAGAGTCTCTCTCAAATATACGGCCAATAATCTTACCCTAGGGCTCTCATGAGTCCTATATATAGTCTCAAGACCTTCAGATGATCATAGCCGTCGAAACGCCACCAAAAACACCAAAAGAAAATCGTCCGTACGATTTTTCGCGAGCCCGAGTCGACTCGGCTGAAGTCCGAGTCGACTCTGGCACGTCTGAACAACTTCCAGTTTAACTGGCACGATCTCGAGTCGACTCCACTGTATCTCGAGTCGACTCGACGATGCTCCGAGTCGACTCGACTGTAGTTCGAGTCGACTCTGACAGTCCAGACAGAAACATGGTTTTTGCGGCTTTCTCCTCTCGGGTCGACTCGACAGACCTCGAGTCGACTCGACTGTTCCCGAGTCGACTCGACTGAAGCTCGAGTCGACTCCGACAGTCCGCCAGACAGAAAACTATGCAGAATTGATTTTCCTTCAATTCTCTTCATCACCAAAGGTCTCCACATACCCCAACACAAATCTCAATTAGGATGAACAGATTACAGAGATAGCACACACCCGAACGATCACACGCGATCGCTCTACAAGTGATTCACACAGAATTCTCCTTGCACAAGAAGTAGGATCCCAATCCTCTTCTTCTCTAGAACCCTAGCCGCACAAAACAAGAGTCTCTCTCAAAATATCCTTGAATATCTCTACTCCTAGGGCTCTCATGAGTCCTATATATAGTCTCAAGACCTTCAGATGATCATAGCCGTCGAAACGCTACCAAAAAATACCAAAAGAAAATCGTCCGTACGATTTTCCGCGAGCCCGAGTCGACTCGGCTCTGGTTCAAGTCGACTCTGGCACGTCTGGACAAAACTGGCACGATCTAGGGTCGACTCGACTGTAGCTCGAGTCGACTCGACGATGCTTCGAGTCAACTCGACTGTAGCTCGAGTCGACTCTGACAGTCCAGACAGAAACATGGTTTTCTCGGTCTTCTGGTCTTTCTCCTCCCGGGTCGACTCGACTGTTCCTGAGTCGACTCGACTGTAGCTCGAGTCGACTCCGACAGTCCGCCAGACAGAATTATGCAGAATTGATTCTCCTTCAATTCTCTTCATCACCAATGGTCTCCACATACCCCAACAATCTCCCACTTGGAGACCTTGGGTATATCCTCTTGTTACTTGGCTCTCCTCTGTGCTCCCACTGAAATTGAATCATCCTAGTGAGATAGGTACGATGCCTCCTCAACGTCTTCAAGCATAAAGACCAGCAGAAGCTGAACAACTCCTCAGCTTCTCCACCGTGACGACCTTCGTCAACATATCTGCAGGATTCTGACTTGTATGAATCTTCTCCAACTTGACGAGTCCCTGCTCGAGCAATGACCTCACGAAGTGGTACCGTATGTCAATATGCTTCGTCCTTGAATGGAAAGCTGAATTCTTTGCCAGATGAATTGCACTTTGACTATCTGAATATAACATGCAATCCTTCTGCTCCTTCCCAAGCTCCTTCATCAAGCCCTGAAGCCATATTAGTTCCTTGCACGCCTCAGTGGCTGCCACATACTCCGCCTCCGTAGTCGACAATGCAACAACTGGTTGCAATCTGGAAATCCAACTGACGGCTCCACTGCCCAAGGTGAACAAGTACCCTGTCGTGCTCCTCCTGCCGTCCAAGTCTCCTGCCATGTCTGAGTCCACAAAGCCCTGTAACCGGATCTCAGAACCTCCATAGCACAATGACATGTGCTCCGTGCCTCTCAGATACCTCAGTATCCATTTGACCGCACGCCAATGCTCCAAGCCTGGGCAGCTCATAAAGCGACTCACAACTCCCACTGCTTGAGCAATGTCAGGTCTCGTACAGGCCATAGCGTACATCAAGCTCCCCACCGCCGATGCATACGGGATTTTTGACATATTGAGCTCCTCCACCCGCGTCTTCGGACTTTGTCCTTTTGAAAGTTTTAAGTGGGCACCTAGTGGTGTGCCAACAGGTTTGGCACCCTCCATACAGAATCTCTTGAGTACTCGGCTGATGTACTCCGCCTGAGATAGTCTGAGGTTATGTTTAGATCTATCTCTGCTGATCCGCATCCCAAGGATCTGTTTCGCTGCTCCTAGATCCTTCATTGCAAATTTTCTTGACAGCTTCAGCTTCAATTTTGCAATCTCATGCATGCTAGCTCCTGCAACTAACATGTCATCAACATATAATAGCAAGATAATGTAAGATGTACCGAAGTCCCGAAAGTAGCAACAGTGATCCTCCTGACATCTCCTGTATCCTATCTCAAGAATGTAACTATCAAACTTGAGATACCATTGCCTGGGCGCCTGTTTCAAACCATAGAGGCTTTTCTTCAATTTGCAAACCAAGTCACCCGTGCAAGCTGCAACGTATCCCTCCGGCTGCTGCATATATATCTCCTCATCGAGATCTCCGTGAAGAAAAGCTGTCTTCACATCAAGCTGCTCTAAGTGAAGATTCTCTACTGCCACCATGCTCAGCACCGCCCGAATAGAACTCATCTTGACTACAGGAGAAAAGATCTCCGTGAAGTCGATACCTGCTCTCTGCTGAAATCCTTTTACAACCAGCCTGGCCTTGTACCGTTTCTGTTGTCGGCGCCTCGCACCGGAACCCACTCACACCAGCGCCGCCACCGACGTCGGACAAGCAAGAGAGATACAAACGGATAAGCACTCTCTTGCTCCCTCGACTCCGGACTCAAGGATCACCTCTTCGCTCCGCCTACGAAGGGCAAAAGATTACCCCGTGGTATCAGTAGGGTAAAACACTTGAGCACCGCAACGGATTATCAAAGATCAAAGGAAGAAGAAGGAAGAAAATAGCAAAGCAAACACAAAAATGTAACGAGGTTCGGCTACAAATAGCCTACGTCCTCCACCGCTCCAAATCTCAATAAGGATGAACTGATTACAGAGATAGCACACACCCGAACGATCACAAGCGATCGATCTACAAGAGATTCATACAGAATTCCCTTTGCACAAGAAGTAGGATCCCAATCCTCTTCTTCTCTAGAACCCTAGCCTCACAAACAAGAGTCTCTCTCAAATATACGGCCAATAATCTTACCCTAGGGCTCTCATGAGTCCTATATATAGTCTCAAGACCTTCAGATGATCATAGCCGTCGAAACGCCACCAAAAACACCAAAAGAAAATCGTCCGTATGATTTTTCGCGAGCCCGAGTCGACTCGGCTGAAGTCCGAGTCGACTCTGGCACGTCTGAACAACTTCCAGTTTAACTGGCACGATCTCGAGTCGACTCCACTGTATCTCGAGTCGACTCGACGATGCTCCGAGTCGACTCGACTGTAGTTCGAGTCGACTCTGACAGTCCAGACAGAAACATGGTTTTTTGCGGCTTTCTCCTCTCGGGTCGACTCGACAGACCTCGAGTCGACTCGACTGTTCCCGAGTCGACTCGACTGAAGCTCGAGTCGACTCCGACAGTCCGCCAGACAGAAAACTATGCAGAATTGATTTTCCTTCAATTCTCTTCATCACCAAAGGTCTCCACATACCCCAACAATCTCCCACTTGGAGACCTTGGGTATATCCTCTTGTTACTTGGCTCTCCTCTGTGCTCCCACTGAAACTAAATCATCCTAGTGAAATAGGTACGATGCCTCCTCAACGTCTTCAAGCATGAAGACCAGCAGAAGCTGAACAACTCCTCAGCTTCTCCACCGTGACAACCTTCGTCAACATATCTGCAGGATTCTGACTTGTATGAATCTTCTTCAACTTGACGAGTCCCTGCTCGAGCAATGACCTCACGAAGTGGTACCGTATGTCAATATGCTTCGTCCTTGAATGGAAAGCTAAATTCTTTGCCAGATGAATTGCACTTTGACTATCTGAATATAACATGCAATCCTTCTGTTCCTTCCCAAGCTCCTTCATCAAGACTTGAAGCCATATTAGTTCCTTGCACGCCTCTGTGGCTGCCACATACTCCGCCTCCGTAGTCGACAATGCAACAACTGGTTGCAACCTGGAAATCCAACTGACGGCTCCACTGCCCAAGGTGAACAAGTACCCTGTCGTGCTTCTCCTGCCATCCAAGTCCCCTGCCATGTCTGAGTCCACATAGCCCTGTAACCGGATCTCAGAACCTCCATAGCACAATGACATGTGCTCAGTGCCTTTCAGATACCTCAGTATCCATTTGACTGCGCGCCAATGCTCCAAGCCTGGGCAGCTCATGAAGCGACTCACAACTCCCACTGCTTGAGTAATGTCTGGTCTCGTACACACCATAGCGTACATCAAGCTCCCCACTGCCGATGCATACGGAATTTTTGACATATTGAGCTCCTCCACCCGCGTCTTCGGACTTTGCCCTTTTGAGAGCTTAAAATGGGCACCCAGCGGTGTGCCAACAGGTTTGGCACCCTCCATGCAGAATCTCCTGAGTACTCGGCTGATGTACTCCGCCTGAGATAGTCTGAGGATATGTTTGGACCTATCTCTACTGATCCGCATCCCAAGGATCTGTTTTGCTGCTCCTAGATCCTTCATTGCAAATTTTCTTGACAGATTCAGCTTCAATTTTGCAATCTCATGCATGCTAGCTCCTGCAACTAACATGTCATCAACATACAATAGCAAGATAATGTAAGATGTACCGAAGTCCCGGAAGTAGCAACAGTGATCCTCCTGACATCTCCTGTATCCTATCTCAAGCATGTAACTATCGAACTTGAGATACCATTGTCTGGGTGCCTGTTTCAAACCATAGAGGCTTTTCTTTAGTTTGCAGACTAAGTCACCCGTGCCAGCTGCAATGTATCCCTCCGGCTGCTGCATATATATCTCCTCATCGAGATCTCCGTGGAGAAAGGCCGTCTTCACATCAAGCTGCTCTAAGTGAAGATCCTCTACTGCCACCATGCTCAGCACCGCTCGAATAGTACTCATCTTGACTACAGGAGAAAAGATCTCTGTGAAGTCGATACCTGCTCTCTGCTGAAATCCTTTTACAACCAGCCTGGCCTTGTATCGCTTCTTCCCGCCTTGCTCTTCCTTCAGCCTGTAAACCCATTTGTTTGACAGTGCTTTCTTCCCCTTGGGCAGATCCACCAAATCCCACGTTTGATTCTGCTCCAATGACTTCATCTCATCATCCATGGCCAACTCCCACTCCTTCCTGGTATCAACCTCCAATGCCTCCGTGAAGCATTCAGGTTCGCCATTATCTGTGAGCAGCAAATAACTAAGAGTCCCATCATACCTTTGAGGAGGCTTCCCATGAGTACTACGAGTGGACCTTCTTAGTTGTGGAGGGGGTGCCAATGCTTCAGGTTCTTGCTCTGACTGAGTCTTCTGACCAGAATTTGTAGACTCCTCTTCAGGATCCACAAAACACGGCTCAACAGGTTTTGTTTCTGATTCAGTGCTCTGCTGCATTTTCTCATTGAATACCACATCATTACTACGAATGATCTTCTTGTGTTCGGGATCCCAAAGCCGGTACCCAAACTGTTGACCTCCGTATCCAACGAAAATACACTTCTTTGATTTGGCGTCTAGTTTGCTTCTTTGACTGGAATCAACATGGACATAACTGGTACAACCGAATACTCGTAAGTGCGCCAAATCAATCTTCTTCGCTGTCCATGCTTCCTCAGGAATCCCAAATTCAAGTTTCTTTGATGGCCCTCTGTTGATCAAGTAGGCAGCAGTGTTAACTGCTTCCGCCCAAAACTGCTGTGGCAATCCAGCATGTATCCTCATACTCCTAGCACGCTCATTAATTGTTCTGTTCATCCTTTCAGCAACTCCATTTTGTTGTGGTGTTCCTGGAACTGTCCTTTGCCTGACGATCCCAGCATCTGCACAGTAGTCCTCAAACTCCCTGCTACAATACTCACCACCATTGTCCGATCTCAGGCATTTCAACCTCTTTCCTGTCTCGAGTTCTACCATCGCCTGCCATCTCCTGAAGACCCCAAATACCTCTGACTTGTGCTTCAAGAAGAACACCCAAAGCTTCCTGGTAGCATCATCAATAAAAGTAACATAGTACTGAGATCCACCAATGGAAGAAACTGGTGCAGGCCCCCACACGTCCGTGTGCACGAGATCTAGCTTTTCTTGCTTCCGAGGTTTACCTTCTTTGTTGAATGAAACACGCTTCTGCTTTCCGAGAACACAATCCTCACAGAAGTCCATCTCAACACTCCTGAGACCCTGCAGCTTTCCCAACTGGTGCATCACCTCCAGTCCCTGATAACTCATGTGCCCAAGTCTACAATGCCATAACTTGGTGTCCACATCTGCTGCAACAACTCCAATAGAGTTCTCCGTGCCGTTGGTGACATAAAGTGTCCCAACCTTCTTGCCACTAGCCACCGTCAACGAACCTCTGGATATCTTCCACTGATCAGCTGTGAAAGTAGCCTTGTACCCCTGGCTCGCCAACTGTCCAACAGAAATCAGATTCCTCTGCAGTTGAGGTACGTGCCGTACGTCCTCAAGCTCAAGTGAAGATCCAGAAACCAACTTCACTTCCGCGCTTCCCCTTCCTTGTATGGTGCAAGGCTCTCCATCCCCTAGGTAGACTTTGCCAAAGTCTCCCTTCTCATATCCTCCAAGAAGCTTCCGTTGGGATGTAGCATGGAAAGACGCGCCCGAGTCTATCACCCAAGACTCGTCACAGGTAGACAAAGATAGAACGAGGGCATCCATATCACCGTCTTCAGCAAGATTTGCCAGATCCTTGCTGACTCCTTCGGTGTGGTCGCCTTGCTTCCCTTTAGGAGATTTGCAATCCCTCCTAAAGTGCCCCGTCTTCCCGCAGTTCCAGCACTTCGCTCCCTTGTTCTGAGGTGCTCGAGACCTGCTGGATCTCGACTTCGAGTCGCTTCGAAATCGACCGTCCTTCTTTTGTCTTCCCCGGTCAGAGGTGTTTAGTGCACTTCCAGACGACTCCGTAGCTCCAGAAGATTTCCTTCTTGCTTCTTCACTCAGAAACACTCCCACAACGTCATCAAAAATCAACTTCCCCGTTGCCGAAGAGTTGCTCACCGCCATCACCAGGCCCTCCCAGCTATCAGGCAATCC
The DNA here is from genome assembly GCF_051530095.1 of Phoenix dactylifera. Taxonomy (NCBI): domain Eukaryota; kingdom Viridiplantae; phylum Streptophyta; class Magnoliopsida; order Arecales; family Arecaceae; genus Phoenix; species Phoenix dactylifera. The sequence continues at coordinate 28,422,051 of NC_143193.1, read as the reverse complement.
GGAGAGGATTAGCAATGCCCGAATCTCATCGTCAAAACTAATCTCCACTGACTCCAACTGGGCCGTGAGTCCATTGAACTTGTTGAGGTATTCTGCTACGCTGCCGCCATTTTTCATACGAAGATTAAACAACCTCTTCATGAGAAATACCTTGTTTGATGCTGAGGGTTTCTCGTACATCCGCGACAATGTTGCCATCAACTCCATCGTCGTCTTCTCGTTTTTGATGTTGAATGCCACTTGGGATGCAAGTGACAATCTGATGGTGCCGAGCGTCTTCCGATCGAGGACCTCCCAGTCTTCATCGGACATCTTCTCTGGTTTCTTTGCTCTACCTCCAAGAGGTAAATAGAGATCCTTCTGGTAAAGGTAATCTTCTATTTGCATCTTCCAAAACCCGAAGTTCGTGCCATTGAACTTCTCAATTCGCAACTTCCCTTCATCCGCCATTGCAGAATAACCAATAGCTCTGATACCAATTGTTGTCGGCGCCCCGCACCGGAACCCACTCACACCAGCGCCGCCACCGACGTCGGACAAGCAAGAGAGATACAAACGGATAAGCACTCTCTTGCTCCCTCGACTCCGGACTCAAGGATCACCTCTTCGCTCCGCCTACGAGGGGCAAAAGATTACCCCGTGGTATCAGTAGGGTAAAACACTTGAGCACCGCAACGGATTATCAAAGATCAAAGGAAGAAGAAGGAAGAAAATAGCAAAGCAAACACAAAAATATAACGAGGTTCGGCTACAAATAGCCTACGTCCTCCACCGCTCCAAATCTCAATAAGGATGAACTGATTACAGAGATAGCACACACCCGAACGATCACAAGCGATCGATCTACAAGAGATTCACACAGAATTCCCTTTGCACAAGAAGTAGGATCCCAATCCTCTTCTTCTCTAGAACCCTAGCCTCACAAACAAGAGTCTCTCTCAAATATACAGCCAATAATCTTACCCTAGGGCTCTCATGAGTCCTATATATAGTCTCAAGACCTTCAGATGATCATAGCCGTCGAAACGCCACCAAAAACACCAAAAGAAAATCGTCCGTACGATTTTTCGCGAGCCCGAGTCGACTCGGCTGAAGTCCGAGTCGACTCTGGCACGTCTGAACAACTTTCAGTTTAACTGGCACGATCTCGAGTCGACTCCACTGTATCTCGAGTCGACTCGACGATGCTCCGAGTCGACTCGACTGTAGTTCGAGTCGACTCTGACAGTCCAAACAGAAACATGGTTTTTTGCGGCTTTCTCCTCTCGGGTCGACTCGACAGACCTCGAGTCGACTCGACTGTTCCCGAGTCGACTCGACTGAAGCTCGAGTCGACTCCGACAGTCCGCCAGACAGAAAACTATGCAGAATTGATTTTCCTTCAATTCTCTTCATCACCAAAGGTCTCCACATACCCCAACAGTTTCTTCCCATTCTGCTCTTCCTTCAGCCTGTAAACCCATTTGTTTGACAGTGCTTTCTTCCCCTTGGGCAGATCCACCAAATCCCACGTTTGATTCTGCTCCAATGACTCCATCTCATCATCCATGGCCAACTCCCACTCCTTCCTAGTATCAACCTCCAATGCCTCCGTGAAGCATTCAGGTTCGCCATTATCTGTGAGCAGCAAATAACTAAGAGTCCCATCATATCTTTGAGGAGGCTTCCCATGAGTACTACGAGTGGACCTTCTTAGTTGTGGAAAGGGTGCCAATACTTCAGGTTCTTGCTCTGACTGAGTCTTCTGACCAGAATTTGTAGACTCCTCTTCAGGATCCACAAAACACGGCTCAACAGGTTTTGTTTCTGATTCAGTGCTCTGCTGCATTTTCTCATTAAATACCACATCATTACTACGAATGATCTTCCTGTGTTCGGGATCCCAAAACCGATACCCAAACTGTTGACCTCCGTATCCAACGAAAATGCACTTCTTTGATTTGGCGTCTAGTTTGCTTCTTTGACTGGAATCAACATGGGCATAACTGGTACAACCGAATACTCGTAAGTGCGCCAAATCAATCTTCTTCGCTGTCCATGCTTCCTCAGGAATCCCAAATTCATATTTCTTTGATGGCCCTCTGTTGATCAAGTAGGCAGCAGTGTTAACTGCTTCCGCCCAAAACTGCTGTGGCAATCCAGCATGTATCCTCATACTCCTGGCACGCTCATTAATTGTTCTGTTCATCCTTTCAGCAACTCCATTTTGTTGTGGTGTCCCTGGAATTGTCCTCTGCCTGACGATCCCAGCCTCTGCACAGTAGTTCTCAAACTCCCTGCTACAATACTCACCACCGTTGTCTGATCTCAGGCATTTTAACCTCCTTCCTGTCTCGAGTTCTACCATTGCCTGCCATCTCCTGAAGACCCCAAATACCTCTGACTTGTGCTTCAAGAAGAACACCCAAAGCTTCCTGGTAGCATCATCAATAAAAGTAACATAGTACTGAGATCCACCAATGGAAGAAACCGGTGCAGGCCCCCACACGTCCGTGTGCACGAGATCTAGCTTTTCTTGCTTCCGAGGTTTACCTTCTTTGTTGAATGAAACACGCTTCTGCTTTCCGAGAATACAATCCTCACAGAAGTCCATCTCAACACTCCTGAGACTCTGCAGCTTTCCCAACTGGTGCATCACCTCCAGTCCCTGATAACTCATGTGCCCAAGTCTGCAATGCCATAACTTGGCGTCCACATCTGCTGCAGCAACTCCAATAGAGTTCTCCGTGCCGTTGGCGATATAAAGTGTCCCAACCTTCTTGCCACTAGCCACCATCAACGAACCCCTGGATATCTTCCACTGATCAGCTGTGAAAATAGTCCTGTACCCCTGGCTCGCCAACTGTCCAATAGAAATCAGATTCCTCTGCAGTTGAGGCACGTGCCGTACGTCCTCAAGCTCAAGTGAAGATCCAGAAATCAACTTCACTTCCGCGCTTCCCCTTCCTTGTATGGTGCAAGGCTCTCCATCCCCTAAGTAGACTTTGCCGAAGTCTCCCTTCTCATATCCTCCAAGAAGCTTCCGTTGGGATGTAGCATGGAAAGACGCGCCCGAGTCTATCACCCAAGACTCGTCACCGGTAAATAAAGATAGAACGAGGGCATCCATATCACCGTTTTCAGCAAGATTTGCCAGATCCTTGCTGACTCCTTCGGTGTGGTCGCCTTGCTTCCCTTTAGGAGATTTGCAGTCCCTCCTAAAGTGCCCCATCTTCCCGCAGTTCCAGCACTTCGCTCCCTTGTTCTGAGGTGCTCGAGACCTGCTGGATTTCGACTTCGAGTCGCTTCGAAATCGACCGTCCTTCTTTTGTCTTCCCCGGTTAGAGATGTTTAGTGCACTTCCAGACGACTCCGTAGCTCCAGAAGATTTCCTTCTTGCTTCTTCACTCAGAAGCACTCCCACAACGTCATCAAAGATCAACTTCTCCGTCGCCGAAGAGTTGCTCACCGCCATCATCAGGCCCTCCCAGCTATCAGGCAATCCGGAGAGGATTAGCAATGCCCGAATCTCATCGTCAAAACTAATCTCCACTGACTCCAACTGGGCCGTGAGTCCATTGAACTCGTTGAGGTATTCTGCTACGCTGCCGCCATTTTTCATACGAAGATTAAACAACCTCTTCATGAGAAATACCTTGTTTGATGCTGAGGGTTTCTCGTACATCCGCGACAATGTTGCCATCAACTCCATCGTCGTCTTCTCGTTTTTGATGTTGAATGCCACTTGGGATGCAAGTGACAATCTTATGGTGCTGAGCGTCTTCTGATCGAGGACCTCCCAGTCTTCATCGGACATCTTCTCTGGTTTCTTCGCTCTACCTCCAAGAGGTAAATAGAGATCCTTCTGGTAAAGATAATCCTCTATTTGCATCTTCCAAAATCCAAAGTTCGTGCCATTGAACTTCTCAATTCGCAACTTCCCTTCATCCGCCATTGCAGAATACCAATAGCTCTGATACCACTTGTTGGCGACGCCCTGCACCGGAACCCACTCACACCGGTACAACCACCAACGTCGGACAAGCAAAGAGAGAAGCAAACAGATAAGCACTCTCTCGCTCCCTCGACACCGGACTCAAGGATCACCGCTTCGCTTCCGCTACGAAGGGCAAAAGATTACCCCGTGGTTTCAATAGGGTAAAACACTTGAGCACCGCAGCGGATTATCAAACCAAAGGAAGAAGAAATAGGAAGAAAATAGCAAAGCAAACACAAAGATGTAACGAGGTTCGGCTACAAGTAGCCTACGTCCTCTACCGCTCCAAATCTCAATTAGGATGAACAGATTACAGAGATAGCACACACCCGAACGATCACACGCGATCGCTCTACAAGAGATTCACACAGAATTCTCCTTGCACAAGAAGTAGGATCCCAATCCTCTTCTTCTCTAGAACCCTAGCCGCACAAAACAAGAGTCTCTCTCAAAATATCCTTGAATATCTCTACTCCTAGGGCTCTCATGAGTCCTATATATAGTCTCAAGACCTTCAGATGATCATAGCCGTCGAAACGCTACCAAAAAACACCAAAAGAAAATCGTCCGTACGATTTTCCGCGAGCCCGAGTCGACTCGGCTGTGGTTCGAGTCGACTCTGGCACGTCTGGACAAAACTGGCACGATCTAGGGTCGACTCGACTGTAGCTCGAGTCGACTCGACGATGCTTCGAGTCGACTCGACTGTAGCTCGAGTCGACTCTGACAGTCCAGACATAAACATGGTTTTCTCGGTCTTCTGGTCTTTCTCCTCTCGGGTCGACTCGACTGTTCCCGAGTCGACTCGACTGTTTCCGAGTCGACTCGACTGTAGCTCGAGTCGACTCCGACAGTCCGCCAGACAGAATTATGCAGAATTGATTCTCCTTCAATTCTCTTCATCACCAATGGTCTCCACATACCCTAACAACCTCACCTAACAATTATTGGTCCCATTTCTTAGTTAAGTCAGACCCACCGTATAACCGTAGAAATAAAGTCGTCATTGGGTCCTCACCTAACAGTTATTGGTGCTCAACCCCATCTTTATCCTACAACATCTCATGTTTATAGCGAGGTCCAGCCTTCCGATGCAACTTGCCTACTGTGTCCAGCCGAGACAAATCAACATCAGAAAGACCTTAGCAGCTCTACTACAGTGGAAGACCTATTGACTTAATATTGGTTAATCAGGTCTTAGTGTTTACAACTTCAGCTCTTCATAAGAAGTAATCGAATAATTGGCCAGGTAAGCAGGTGGGAGGCTCCCCTTACTCAGAGAGTAAGGTCCTAATTAAGTAACCACCTTTCATGCTTTTCCTAGACACCAATTAGATCAATTAATCTAATATGACTCGCTCATGTTGGTTCACTCTTGACTTGATTGAGGAGGTTTTAGTTTAGGTCTTATTGGGTTTGCTACATCACATGTAAACCTATCTACCTCACTCTCATTCACATCACATGCAAACGGCACATCGCAGGCAGTTATAATTGCAGCAATAAATAAAGCTAAACTTTAAATAGGTGATGATCATGGATTCTAATTAGGTCATATTACAAGCACATGCACGTCAATCGATCAACTGGTTTTCAACTCTTGAATTGGTTCCAAGCCTTCTTGATTTGATCCTTGATCAACTCTTGATCCAATCGCCATCAACCACTCAGATCGCCGTTCATCTCATGCACTGTCTTCGACTTGATCGTTGACGTACATCACATCATAAAAATACAACTAGATATAAAATAAAAATAATAATAAATTACATCCTCTTTTAGGAGGCACGCAGGCCTCTCAAAACATCAAATAAGATGTATGCAAGCATCTGAAAAATTACATGATATTACAGATCACATCGCAGGTCATTACATTTGATACCAAAAGGGTTTGAATCCTATGATCATCACCACATGCAGCAATTATACTTTTTAGATCTGAAACTTTATTGATTATGTTATGACATAGGTTGCTGATCATGCTAATCATGATTCTAAATTATGTAATTCCATTAACAATGCAATTAGAATCATCAATTTATCACATAAAAATCAGCATGCAAAAATCAGCAACCCTGAAAAATCTGCATGTAGAAAATTTTCAGCACGCATAACCTTTTAAATTTCAGATCTAAGATGCCTTTAGATAATTAATCCTTACCTTAATCTATGATGCCTAGGCTCTGATACCACTGTTAGAACCCGCCCATGCCGCAGAAAAATTTTTAAATTTCAGACGTAGCGGAAGAGGCATGTGCGAGATCAACCGTTCATCGCATGAACGTTGTTCAAAAACCATTCGTAGTTAGATAAGGATTAAAAACTTTTGAAACATTAGGAAGATCAGATCTTCACCTTTGTGCGGGTAGATGATCACCGCAAACTGATGATCGTGGTTTTGGAAGAAGGTTCGCTTGAAGCCGTTCAAGTGTCCGGCCTCTAGGGTATCCACACGAAACAGAGGACCAATCCTAACGCTTCAATCTCCTCGGGGTGCTAGCTCCCTTGCGGAGATATGTTTTGATGGCTGATCACCTCCCTTTCTTTCAACTCTTGAATGCTAGAGGGAGGAGGATGAAGGAGAAGAAGATCAAGGAAGAAGATCACCAAGCCTTGCAGCCTTTTTCCCTTGCTTGTGTTGGAACCCAAAACAAGAGAGGAAGGAGGGGCCGCCAAGAGCTTTCTTTTCCCTTCTTTGCTTGCGGCTGAAGACCAAGGAGAAGTAGGAGGAGGCCACGGTTGGAAGAAGGGGACTTCAATACCCTAGGTCAGCCCCCACATCTCCTCTTAAATAGCATGTGGAGCTCCTGCTTTGTAGGAGCTCCTTGATTAACTTCCAAGAGGGGCGCTGGCCCCTCTTGTTGTGCCGCACCAAAGAAGAAAAGGAGGAGGGGCGTGAGCCCCTCCCTCTTGTGTTGCCCTAGTCCTCCTCTAAGGAGGATTAGGATGCCCCTATTTGGTTTAGTCCTAATCCAATTAGGGTTTAACCAAATCATGAATCAATCGGGTTCAATCTATGCTAGTCCTAATCCAATTAGAACTTGAATGAACCATGACTCAATTGAACTCTTCAATCCTAACCCAATTAGGAGTCATGTTGATTCATGAGATTAATAATTAATTAGGACTTAAGAAACCCTAATCCAATTAGGACTTATTTAATTTTAGTCCTAATCCAATTAGGACTCTAATTTGAATCCGAAGTCCTAATCCGATTAGGACTCTGGAAATCCTACTCCAAGTAGAAATTCAAATTTAATTCAAAACTCCTAATCTAATTAGGATTGTAGGAATCCTACTCCAAGTAGGAATCCCAGTCCTACTCCAAATAGAATTTTCAGTCCTAATCCAATTAGGACTCTAGAAATTCTACTCGAAGTAGGATTTGTGTTTAAGTCCAATTAATTAATTCCATTGTTCCTTCTTCAACTGATTATCAATCGAATTGATTACTTGTGATTCCTAATCATGATTCAACCATCGGATCGGTTAATGCCTCTAGTGTGTGTGACCCCATAGGTTCAATTCTGACTGGTAGTGAGATATATTATGATCTCTATCACAATATCATTGAAAACTCCTTTCAATGGGTCGGAACGATTCCAACTCTACTCATTAGGATTTATCGATCATAGAGACAATCCTTATGAGTCCCACCATCCACCAGTGACACCTAGCAGCATGTAGTGGCTACCCAGCAGAATAAAATGGTGAACCTCTAGGTGCAGTTATCGTGTGATACAGTCTTTCTATCGTAGATTCCTATAGGGCGGAGGTCATGGACAACTCGTCAAACCCCATTGCCTATCATATATCAAGATTTATTCGACTTAAGCTCGAGAGTGGAAAACTCTTTCTCCACTATACAATTTGCCCCGGCCGAGGTCTTACGAACTCAGTCTTATAAATCACATAGGATCTCTCCTTATCTATCAAGATCGATAGATTCCTTATAGGTGCATACCCTACTCCTACAGTGAACCTACTGCAGCCAATCTACACTGCATGGACCCATATGGCTAGAGACCATGTATATGTGCAGTCAAACTACAATAACCTCACTGTGAGTAGCCGAAGCATCGCAGGTCAAAGGACCAGTCACACTACTACAACATCAAGCAAGTCACTGACGAGTGGATAGATATCCAAGTGACTTCTTGTCTTGGTCATGCTCAGTACCCTTATTCTTTAACAAGCACCTTGTTGACCCCCTAATGGATTTTGATGAATACAAAACACTAGAGTATAATTCCATTTATCTTAATAATTTACTTGAGGATTTCATGTGTTTAATTAAGAATATTGTTAAGAAATGTCTAGGCAAGTTCCCATAATTTTTATGAATTTATTGAAGAATTTTTGAGATGAAGAAAACAGATCAGGGACAGCCGAGACGTCTTCGGTTTGTTCCAGAGACGTCTCTGGCACAAACAGGAAGAACTGGCACGTTTGGAGACGTCCTTGGCACCTGGCGAGGCGTCTCGCAGGGTCGGAGTCGACTCTCTCAGAAGCGGAGTCGACTCTCTTAGTGGCGGCAGAAAGGCCGATTTCAAGAGATGCGCGCGAGCCGTCTCCACAGTACGCGGAGTCGTCCCCGCAAGTAAAAGCTGAGTTTCCTAGTCGTCCCCAGAGAGTGCGGAGTCGACTCTCTCAGGGTATTCCAGAGGATGTCTTTTTCGGTGATAAGGCAGCAGAGACGTCCCCTGAAAGAGCGGAGTCGACTTTCTCAGAGAATTCCAGAAGACTTGTTTTTCGGAGATATAACGGCGGAGTCGTCCCCAAGGCAGCGGAGTCGTCCCCATGCAAAAAGCGCAAACAAGCCGAGACGTCCCCGTAAAGTGCCGAGGCGACCCTCTCAGAAAAACAGAAAAACAAGGATTCAAACCGTTCATCATCGGAGTCGTCCCCGTAAAGCACCGAGTCGACCCCAAACAACGTCAAAAGTAAAATCTTACAGCCGAGACGTCTCGCGTTGAAGCGGAGACGTCTCCGAAGCGCCTGGGACGCGACTGACAACTTTTTCAGGTTTGGTTTGAATTTCAAACTCCCTTAACTTTATCTCTAACGGCTATATTTGCTTTTTGGGCTATAAAAGGGAGCTCTTAAGTGCTTTCCAACAACTTCTCACCAACCCAACACAAGATCATTCAAGAGAGAAGAAAGAAAAAGAGGTTCAAGGGAGTTAGTGCATTCAAGTGAAGAAATCAAGTGCCTTCAAGCTTCCCAAGTGATTTCGTGCTCGACTACTCTCTTCCGCTAGGCATTCAAAGCTCACATTCAAGCCAACGCGATCCACATCGGAAGAACCACCATTTTCCACGCTTCCAACGGCTAAAAGGGTTCTTCCGGGTTCTATTATTTCTCACTGTTTTATTTGCTTCTTGAGAGCTTTTAAATCCTTGTAAAACTTTTTCAATGTTGTGCTTGTTCCAGTCAAGGGACTTGGAACAAGGGAAAGGCGTCCCAAGCCTAGGTGAAATTGGGGGTTATAGGGTTCGTTGTTAGCCCGGTGTAAAACAACGAGTTGGGTAGTGCACTCGCAAAACTACCGGACTGTAATCTTGGATTATAGTGGAAATTCCCAAAGGTGCTTTGGGGAGTGGATGTAGGAGCAGTGGAAGCTCCGAATCACTATAAAACCTTGTGTTTGCGATTGATTGTTCTCATACCTCTATCTTTACTTTAGTTCATACATTTGTGTGTTTTATTTTTAATTAGGCAAAAAGTTTTAAAACACCCAATTCACCCCCCTCTTGGGTGACCATCTCTGGGCAACAAGTGGTATCAGAGCGGGTGCTCTGTGTATTTCTTGAAAGACCTAACCGTCTTAGCCAAAGATCTACATGGCAACACCCTTTAACAATGTTCCTGCTGAGGGGCAGGCAACCAATAGACCTCCACTCTTCAATGGGACAAATTATACTTATTGGAAGACTAGAATGAGGATTTTTATTCAAGCACAAGATTATGCCTTGTGGAGGGTCATAATCAAGGGACCACACGAACCATCTCACATGGTTAATGGCATTCAAGTTCCCAAACCTGAGGAGGATTGGGATGAGAATGACAGTAAGATGGTTCAACTCAATTCTAGAGCCATGAACTCATTATTCTGTGCTCTAGATGTAAATGAGTTCAATAGAGTCTCCACCTGTAGTTCCGCCAAGGAAATATGGGATAGGCTTGAAGTTACCCACGAGGGTACGAATCAAGTCAAAGAGTCTAAAGTGAACATTCTAGTTCACAAATATGAGTTGTTTAAGATGGAACCCAATGAAACCATCACATGCATGTTTACACGCTTCACCGATATAATTAATGGTCTAAAGAGTTTGGGTAAATCCTATACTAATCCGGAACTTGTGAGTAAAATTCTCAGGTCTTTGCCGAAAGCATGGGAAGCAAAGGTCACGGCGATCATAGAAGCCAAAGATCTCAACACTTTGGGACTAGAACAACTATTGGGCTCATTGATGACGCATGAGCTCACAATGAAGCAACATGAAGAAGAGTTGCCAAAGAAGAAGACAATTGCACTCAAGGCTACTTCGAGTGTGTGTGAAGAAGAAAGTAGTGAGAGTGAATAAGAAAGCGAAGATGAGGACTTGGGTTTAATAGTAAGGAAGTTTAAGAAATTCATGAGATATAAAACTAACAAGCAACAAAAGTATCTAAAGAATTTCTTTGTGAAAGCAAAAGATGTCAAAACTGAAAAACCTACATGCTTTCATTGTGGAAAAAGTGGACATAAAGCCTACTCTTGTATTCATTGAGTTAAGAGTTCAGAAGCTGAATTTCTAATCCTTAGAGAGTTATAATTCTAATTAGAATTTTGTACTTGATCTCTATTTATTTTAGGGCCTTTTAAAACAAATACACCTCCCACTATTTTCTCGAATCTCTCACATTCTTCTGATAGAGAAACGGAAATCTTACGACTCTAGGTTTCAAGTGGGGTTCTACGGTCCCACCAATTTACATGCCATCTTACCTAATAGTTATTGGTGACACATAAACGCTGAGTGTACAACTCTTGTACAATGCATCTCAAGCAAGTTGTAGCGATATCCGATCTCTAAGTAATGAAGACCTCACCTAACAGTTATTGGCCTCATTCCTTAGTTAAGTCAGACCCACCGTATAACCGCAGAAGCAAAGCCGTCATTGGGTCCCTCACCTAACAGTTATTGGGCCCAACCCCATCTTTACCCCTACAGCATCTCATGCCTAATAGAGAGATCCAGTCCCCGATGCAACTTGCCCACTGTATCCAGCCGAGACAAATCAACGCCGGAAAGACCTTAGTAGCTCTACTACGGTGGAAGACCGCTAGACTTAATATTTTCGAGGAGATTTAATTTAGATCTCTTTCATTTAATTATCTACATCTCATGCAAATAATTATCTACCCGCTATGCATAGACATAAACATAAACAATAAGGCATAATCACAAAATAACTGGTGATGATCATGGATCCAGGATGGGGTCATAGTACAAGCACATGCACGTCAATTGGTTAGATCGTCTTCAACTCTTGACTCGATCTTGAGCACCCTTGGTCCAATTGCGATCAACTCCTTGATCCATCTCTAATCAACCCTTGATCTCGATCTGCGCAAATCGTGCTTGTAGAGGCATGCACCGATCAACTATTGACATGCAAACACATCACAGATTACATCCCAGATAACTTTAAAAATAAATAAAATTAAATAATACTTACAATCCTTTTTCATGAGACACGCAGGTCTCTAATACGTCAATATAAGATGCACGCAGGCATCTGAAAATCTGATTTACATGTCATCACATAACAACACAGAACATCTCAGATATTGCAAAACATTTCAGCACAATTAAAGGGTCCATCCATGATCATCACCAAATACATCTCACGCATTAATTATAATTTATAGATATGAATATTTAACTGATTATGTCATCTTATGAGTTGTTGATCATGCAAGATATGATTCTAAATATTTGTAATCTCATTAACAAATCAATAGAATCATTAATCTAATCACATAGAAAATCAGCATGCAGAAAAATCAGCAAGCTGAAAATTCTGCATGCAGAAAAATTCAGCAAGCATAATCTTTAAATTTTTAGATCTATTATGCCTTAATTATTTAATCCTAATCTTAATCTACGCAACCTGGCTCTGATACCACTGTTGGGATCCCTCGCTCACCGCAAAAAATTTCAAAAAATTTTTGCGCGCAGCGGAAGAGGCATGCGCGAGATCCCATTCATCGCATGAATATATTTTAAAACCGATGCTTGTAGATAGATTTGGATTAAATACTTTTTGCATGATTAGGAAGATCATATCTTCACCTTGTGCGGGTAGATGATTACCGTAAACTGATGATCGTGGTATTTTATGAAGGTTCGCTTGAAGCCGCACACGCGTCCGGCCTTTACGGGTATCCATACGAGGCAGAGGACCGTTTGAAGCTTTTGTATCTCCCCGGGGTGCTAGCTCCCTTACAGAGAAGACTTTGGATGGATGAATCTCTTTCTTCTTGCAGCAAACAACTCTTTGATTGCTCTCCCTTGAGCAAGAAGGATTGGAGAAAGAAGAATAAAAAGGGAGCAACAAGTTGCAGCCTTTTTATTTTGGTGGAAGAAGGAAGGGAGAAAGGAGAGCCAACGCCTCCTCCTTTTTTTTCTTTTGTTGGCGGCTGCTAACAGGGATTAGAGAGGGTCTTTTCACGGCTGAAAGGGGGTTGAAAATCCCTCCTTTGGTGTGGGCCCCTTTCCCTCTTTTAATTAGCCGTGTGGAGCTCCTAAAAAATAGGAGCTCCATGTTTATCTTTTAGAAAAGAGGAGGGGCGTCCGCCCCTCCCTCTTTTCTTCACGTAAAAGGCATTGGAGGGGTGTGGGCCCCTCCCTCTTAGTCCCTCTTTAATCACACCCCACTTAATCATATTAAGTGGGGTGGTGTAGCCCACATAGATAGGGTCAAATCCTCTTCTAAAGAGGATTAGGTGAACCCAATTCCTTCTTTCATTCAAATCCTAATCTAATTAGGATTCAATTGAACCATGACTCAATTGAACTCTTCAATCCTAATCCAATTAGGAGCCATCTTAATTTATTAGATTAAAATTAATTAGGACTTAAGAACTCCTAATTCAATTAGGACTTATTCAAATTTTGTCCTAATCCAATTAGGACTTTAGAAATCCTACTTCAAGTAGGACTCTAATTTAATTTGAAATCCTAATCCAAGTAGGACTCATGATCAAGTCCAATTAATTAAATCCAATTAATTAAATTAAATTGCAATCTGATTGCAATTATTCTTCTTCAACTCACTAACTCTTAGCGGGTTAACCAATTATCAGTCAAATTGATTATTTGTGATTCCTAATCACAATTCAACCATCGGATCGCTCAGTTCCTCTAATGTGTGTGACCTCATAGGTTCTATTTTGTCTGGTAGTAAGATATATTGCGATCTCTATCACAATATCATTGAAAACTTCTTTCAATTGGTTAGAACAATTTCAACTCAACTCACCAGGGATCATCGATCATTAAGATGGTTCCCATAAATCTCACCATCCACCAGTGACACCTAGCAGCATGTAGTGGCTACCCAGCAGAATGGAATAATGAACCTCTAGGTGCAGTTATCGTATGATACAATCCTTCTATCGTGGATCTCTACAGGACGAAGGTCATGGATAACTCGTCAAACCCCATCGTATGTCATATGTCAAGATTTATTCGACTTAAGTTCGTGAGTGGAAAACTCCTTTTCCACTGTACATACTACGCCGACCGAGGATTTACGAACTCAGTCTCATAAATCACATAGGATCTCTCCTAATCTATCAAGGTCGATAGATTCCTTGTAGGTGCATACCCTACTCCTACAGTGAACCTACTGCAGCCAATCTACACTACAAGGACCCATATGACTAGAGACTATGCATACGTGTAGTCAAACTGCAGCAACCTCACTGTGAATAGCCGAAGCACCGCAAGTCCAAGGACTAGTCACACTACTGCAACATCAAGCAAGTCACTAACGAGTGGATAGACAACCAAGTGACTACTTGTTTTGGTCACGCTCAGTACCCTTGTTCTCTAACAAACACCTGCACTATCACTTCAGTGCCCCTAAACTGTGGACTCGAGTCTCGTCTATCCATAAGAAAAGCGATCTGTGCACTGATCTCATCGGATCGATCACCGTCCTCGTGATGATCCATTGATTAGGAGCATTTATAAATTAATCAACACATGGCTCAAATTCTCAACTCTTGAGAATATGCGTCATCATCTTATTAATTTCTTGGACGATTCATGGACACATAAGAACATGAATAAAAAGAATGCCCAACTTAATAAATTCATAATTAGGTTAAGTACAAATTTATGTCCCAGAATAAAATAATGAGTCAGCCAAATTGTCTTCTAGGGCATACTTCTAACACTGAGTTCGATAAATTTCGAGCCAGGTATTTTGGAAAAAGAGTTTTCCATATCTCGAACTGGAAGTCGTATAAATTTGACATATGACAGACGATGGGGTTTGACGAGATATCCATAACCTCCGTCACGTCGGAATCTATGATAGAGGGACTGTATCATACGCTAACTGCACCAAGAGGTTCAAATATTCCATTCTGCTGGGTTGCCACCACATACTGCTAGGTATCATTAGTGGATTGTGAGACTCGAAGGCATTCACTTGGTGATCAGTGAACCCTAAGAGTAGAACTGAAATCGTTTCAGTCCACTGAAAGGAGTATTAGTGATATTGAGATGGAGATCTCAATATTTCTCACTACCAGTCAAAATAGAACCTACGGAGTCACACACATAGAGGATTTAATTAGTCAGACTATCATAATTGTGATTTGGAATCATAATAGAAATCAATCATCAATATGATTGGTGATTGAATTAACCCACTAAGTATTAGTGAGTTAATGGAAGAAGAATTAAGTGGAATTGATTGCAATTGGATTGCAATTGGACTGATTTAATGAGCCAAATCAAATTGGGTTCGACCCAAATTGATTTGGATTCGTGATTGGATCAATTTGATTAAACCAAGATTTGTGCAGATTTTAAAGGCCACATGTCGTTGTAGGATGAATATGACTTAAGTCATGTTCACACTATGTGATGACCCAAAGATTGATTCAAAGATTGATTTTGATGATCACAAAACCTTGAAGTATAGATACTAATGTTTATGTTGCAAGGAGAAAGATATTTATTTTGCAAGGAACATAGCAAGTTGGAAGAACACAAGAAGGCCTCCAAAGCTCTCAAGAAAAGTTGGAAGAAAGCTACAATTTATTGGCCCAAGTTTAAAGTTCAAAGGATTCAAATTGGAGGAGCAAATTCAAAGAAAAATTCAAAAGAATAGTCTTCGAGTCGACTCCAGAGTAGAACGAGTCGACTCCAGGGAGTAACAGACAGAAAGACAGAGAAGCTATTTTGGATCCTGAGAGGCGAGTCGACTCCTGAAGAACTCGAGTCGACTCCAATAGCTGGCAAGTCAACACCTAAGGAAAACAAGGCAAAAGTCAGAGAGCGATTTTTGACCCTGAGATTCGAGTCGACTCCTGTGGAACGCGAGTCGACTCCAATGGTTGGCAGGTCGACTCCAAAGAAAGCGAGAGTTGACTCTCAGTGGAACACAAGGAAAAAGTCAGAGAGCAGTTTTCGGACTCTGAGATCCGAGTCGACTCCCAGACAACTCGAGTCGACTCCAAGGCAGCGCTACACCAAAATGGCAGAAGGCTGTGTTTCGGAAACTGAGAGCCGAGTCGACTCCGGAACAGTTTGAGTCGACTCCAAGACCAGACAAGCCAAAAATGCAGAGGATCAGTTTTCGGGCTCTGAGAGCCGAGTCGACTCCAAGAGAATCCGAGTCGACTCAAGGAAGAAAATCAGAAAGAATGTCCTCTAAATTCATGGGATGAGCCAACTCTGAAAATGCCAAGTCAGCTCCAGATGTTGGCGAGTCGACTCCGGGTTAAGTCGAGTCGACTCCCAGTCGAGGATGCACAATAATTCAAATTTGGAACAGTGGCCGAGTCGTCTCCAGTAAAGCACGAGTCGACTCCTGCAACAGACGAGTCGACTCCTGATCACGCGAGTCGACTCCGATCCCAACGGTAATATTGTTAGGAAGTGCAGACTGTGTCCAACGGCTCTATTTTTGTCTCTAACGGCTATATTCTTGTTTCCACGCCATCAAAAGCTATAAAAACAAGAGGAGAGCTAGGGGAGAAGTGATGGAAGTGGGAGAGATCATTTAGGAAAGAGATTCCAAAGAGATTACAAGGAAAATCTTCCATAAGCACAAAAGGGCCATTCAAAGTGAAATAGAGAGAAGAAGAGCATCCAAGAGAATCCCAAAGCTTCCTCTCCATCCGTGTGCTGCCTCAGTGATCCTCTACCTCGTGCCAAATCAGAAGAGGGTCAAGTAAAGAAGAAGCCGAGCTCCTCCATCTTCAAAACTCGTTTGAGGGCTTCTCTTTACTCTATTTGTTTATATTGTTATATTTGCTTGCTTAAGAAGCTTTGTTTTGCTTTATACTTTGTCTTCAATATCTTGTAACTTGATTCAATCAAGGGATTGAATCAAGGGGTTAAGGTTTGTTGGTGAGCCAAAGGGAAAAGCAACGGTGTTAGGTTTGTTGGTGAGCCAAAGGGAAAACCAACGGTGTTAGGTTTGTTGGTGAGCCGAGGGTAAAACCAACGTGTAAGGGTTTGATTGTGATCCCGGGAAAACAATCGGAGTGGTTCTAGTCGGTGAGCCTGGGAAAACCGACCGAGTTCGTTGTGACCTCGTAAAACAACAAGTTGGGTTGTGAGCTTGTAAAACAACCGGCTGTAATCGGTAGGATTATAGTGAAATTCCCAAGAGGTCTTGGGGAGTGGATGTAGGTGCTGGGGTGCACCGAACCACTATATGTCCTGTGTGTTTGTAATGCCTCTAGTTATTGTCTAACTAACACACTTACTTACTTAGATAAATTGCTTGCTTAATTCTTATCCGCACATCCTTTAGTTGCAAGCATATTTAATCAAGTCGAAGTCTATACATCAAACCCTTGCTAAGCTTAACTTTCACTGTGCATCTATACAACTTAGCATAGTTAATCAAAAAGTTTTAGAAGTAGCATAAAAGTTTTGAAAGACCCAATTCACCCCCCCTCTTGGCTTGTATCTACTGGGCAACAAGTGGTATCAGAGCAGGTGCTCTAAGTTTAATTATTGATCTCACGATCAAGAGCCAAAGATCATGACAAGTCAAATAGATAGTTTTCTAGGAGAAGGACAATCAATTGATACACCTCCACTATTTAATGGCATAAACTATACACATTGGAAAATACGCATGCGCATTTTTATTCAATCACAAAACTATTATTTATGGAAAATCATAACAAATGACCTTCACACACTCTCACAAACTATTAATGAAAAGGACTTAGCACAATTGAACGCTAATGCTATGAACATGTTATATTGTGCTATTCAAGAAACGAAGTTTAATGAAATTTCTGCATGCTTATCTGCTAAGGAGATCTGGGATACTTTAGAAAATATTTATGATAAATCTCAGACTAGCTCACATGTGCTTCAAATATATACTAACAATGAGACTGCAGAAAAGGGTGTTGAATCTCCCTCAGTCGAGTCGACTCCAAGTATCTCAGAGTCGACTCTCAAGTTCACCGAGTCGACTCCAATAAGGTCCGAGTCGACTCCGAGGCAAATCAGCTTCCTAAAGACAAAGAAGAAAAGGGAGCAAGAAGAAAGGAAGAAAGAGATAAAAAGGAAGAAAGCCTTGACCAAGAAAGAGTCAAGCCAGAAAATAAAAGTTAGGAGCGACAATGATGATATTAGCTCCAAGAAACTACAAGAGGTAACTGACTTGTGCTTTATGGCACAAGAAGACAAGGTAAAAACTGAATCTACTCTTACATCAAATAATTTTCAAGAAGAATTTTCTTATGATGAATTATTAAATGCTTTTCATGATTTGTATGGTGAATGTAGAAAATTAGCTGTAAACAATAAAAATCTTAAGAAACTAAATCTGAAAATTTCAAAAGAAAGAAATTCTAATGATGAAATACAAGAGAAACTAAATTCTGAAAATGAATGCTTAAGGTCATTTTCTGAAGAATTGATTCAGAAAAATCATAGCTTAATTAAAGAAAATCAAAACTTAAGCGAAGAAATTAATCAATTAAAATCTTGCATTAACAAATTCACCGTAAGCTCAGAAAGATTAAAAATGATGTTTGAAAGCCAACATGCTGATTTTTATAAATCAAAATTTAGCTTGACTCCTTCACTTAGCCATAAATCTCTAGAGAAAAAGGTTATCAATTTACCAAGCAAACCATTAAATAAGATAACTTATTTTAAAAATGAAAAGGATGGGAATAACAACTTTACCTATCGTTCTAGTATAATTAAATCAAATGGTAAAGTTATTACTATTAAACAGATATGGGTTCCAAAAGGAACCATATGTCCTAACTCTCAAGGACTCAAGCAAGCTTGGGTACCCAAAATGAGAAAATGAGGATGTACACATAGGTGTACCAAGGTACCCATGGAACATAAAGAAACTTAAAAAGTTATTAACAAAAAAAATAATAATGAAATCAGTAATTCTTGCATCTCATCATTATTTGTGCTTTAGTATTTGATATGATTTGCTAGTAGTGATCAATTTTGTGATATAGAAAATACTTTTGGAAATATAATCAAATCATTTCATTTTACTCACTAGTGGATAAGGTGCTAAATGATTAATCAACTTATTAAGAATAACTCTATGAATTTTCTATATGCTTGATTGAGAGTTTTTATCTATGGCATTATTGTTTATTGATCATAGATATGATAATGTGTACTTGGTATGCTTTTGAATATATGCACTATGAATACCAAGATTAAAGAAACCATATTTGGCATATGAAATCAGCTCATGCTAGTATGTACTTAATCTCAAAAGACCTTGCCATAGGCTTACTTAGATTATCCTCTTAAAGGTCAAAGTTTTACTATGCATGCTAACTAAGGAAACAAACAAAAATAATTTCTAAATCTAGAGATGTTGTTTCCAACACTAATTTTTTTTTCAAAAGCTTACATTAGCCTTGTTCTTGGCACTCAAATTAAAATATTTTCTGCATTGGCACAAACTCACAAGAAGCGATCAAATGATAAAGGTTTGCAAACTATGAAATCATGGCATAGTGATTGAAAACCAATTTTGTGTTAAGTTGTGCACAGAAAAATAATATTTTCAGCACCAAGGACACCTTAAGTAAAATAGGATTAATAGAATTCTTGAAGAAATGAAAAAGACAATTGTGTATGATATCATCTACTGAAATGATTTTTTTTTAAAAAAAAGCTATCATCACTGCTTGTCATACATATGATTTCTATTAGATCTATTTTTGATGAAAACTCCCTTTGATCTTCTGAAAAATGGAAAATGAACCATTGCATATCTTTCATATTTTTCAGTCGTACATGTTATGCTTGATATGTTCTTATGAAAAATAATGCCAAATCTGATAGAGATATGTCTATCCTTGGATATCATTCATCAAGCAATGCATATAGAATATTCAATGAAAAGATTTTAGTTGCAAAAATATCAAGTCGTCTTATTCTCTATGAGACTAATGATTTATTGTCAAGATACTAAGATCAAATTATATATGGTTAATCTTTTACATATAACAATCTGAAAATTTGTTAATAATTATAACAAAATTGAGTTTTTCAGAAATGCACTTAATGAAGAAAAATTGATAACTACTAAAAGACTGAATCAAGAAAAGATGAAATAGATCTTGATTCTTTCATGATTAAAAGTAAAGATCACCACTATCATTTGCTTGACTCATGAGCTTTATATTCTGTCAAATGAATGTGTAGAATTCACTCCTATGTGGTTATTTCATTAAAAAGTAGATCTATGTTAAATAACCACCATATTTAAAAATTACACATTACATATATGATAAAGCAATATGTGATTTAAAACAAGCATCAAAAGCTTGATATATAAAAGCTTAGGTAACCTTGTTGATAGAAAGTAATAGTGATAAATCTATGCATCAAAAAGAAGAATCTATGATATCTTGCTTGCTCATAGCACACATTGATGGCATCATTTTTGTTCTACCAATGAAAATTTATATTGCAAGGTGAGTTTGAAATATGATGAATGAATTAACATCTTCTCTCAAACTCCAAATTAAGACAAACAGGAAAGGAGATCTTCATTGACCAACGTTAGTCCACAAGAAAACTCTTATAGAAGATTGGCGTGAAGAAGGTATATCTATGACCCCATCTTGTAGAAATTGTAAAGGATGAGCAAAGTAGATCTATTGTTTAAAGCTGTATTGAAGCATGATAGAATAATTATTTTATCATACAGCTAGTAGACCAGATTGTATGCTCATTATGTGACCTTGTGCAAGACTTCAATCTAACTTTAATTAATCATATTTTATTGATAACAAATACGTCATAATCTGAATTTTGATAGAAACAAACGTTTAAGATAAGTTGATTAAAACTTAGTTAACACATCTTATTGATAATTATCTTAAGCAAATAGAATCTAAACTAAATTGATTTGACCTTGATAAATCTGTCTATTGCCTCACATGCTTGTCCTTGAACTATCTTGGTTAATGAATCTATCTCTTTAGTTCAAGTGATATGTGCTTGCTTATATTTAGAAAATCTCTTGAGTAAAGTGACTCAACATGCAACTATTGTCATATCTCATATTGAGTCATCTAATTAAAAAATTATATATATGTTGGATGAATGCTTTGTATCTTAAAGAAACTAATGACCTTCCTTCAAGAAAGAAAAATGAGAAATTTCAACTTGAAGGATATCTTCATGTAAGATACACTAAACATTCACATGCAAACAAGAGAGAGGATCTTCTTCAGCCAAAAGTTCACACATAAGAAATCTAGTTTGGCTTGAAGAACATATAATGAATAGGTAATTTTAGATACCTTTCTCACAAATTAATTGAGCAAAGTCAATAACTTAAATCCTATTATGGCATGATTAAATTCTTTAATTATTAATTTTTGATATCATGTCTATATGTGTATTGACTGACTTATACTTTTAGAAATTGTTTCATGGTTTGCTCAATCTAAAATATTTCTATGGCTGTATCATAACCATGAAATACACAAGTATATGATTAAAACTCTGATTTAGAATGACTTGTGAGAAGCTACGAATTCTTGGGCATAATGAAAATAGTGTTTGCATGATATACCTCTATACGATACATTTCATTATTTCTTTATTCTGCTCTTTCATGTAGATTACTTGAGAATAACAAAAAGAGAGAGAGATAAAGAAAAGAAAATGGACATTGTTCAAGAGATGAAAAATCTGAGCAAAGGCAAGTACTTCAATCTTAAGGAAAAGCAAAACAAGCATAATATATTCGGCACATTTGGAAGGGATAAAATCTATAATTAATTACACTCAAACAGGGAGAGTTTGAAGTAAACATTTTAACCTTTCTATATTGCTCATCATAGGGATGGTGCCAATGGGGAGGCTAGTGGTAGTACCCGGCACTATTTGACCCAACTATTCGGTGTAGGGCATATTAGGGACGGCACAAGAGGGAGGCTAGTGGTAGTACCTCGTGCCCCTTCCCAACTCCACCGGATAGGGAGCAAATAGAGTATAGAGCTTAAGAAAGTTAAAAGAAAGACAAAGTAAATGAAAGTATACAAGAAAGAATCAATTCAAATTTTTAGTCACATGGAAACACACTTTAAGGATGAAATCAGTGCAAAATTATATTTAAATAGGGGGAGTTTATTTGAAAAGAATTGATTTTGATACTTGACATGCTTGTTCTTAATATTTTAATGTATGACTTAACACACACTATATTTTGTATGTGGCATGATATTTTAAATTATGGGTTCTCAATATCTTTTGTAGTACCCCATACTTGGACAATTTGATTGAATGTTTGAAATGCTACATAACATCTTTTGTTTGGTTTTATTGAAAAAAAAATTCAGATTTGTTATTCACAATCATCGTTAAAATCTGAAAGTTAAATAAATTTGTAAAAAAAGGAGAAGAGAAGGATATCTCTATTTAGGCAAAATGAATTGAGTTTGTCTTATCCATCAACTTGCTTAACTTTGGTATATAATGTGCTAACTCATACCAAAATTCAATATAAATACAAATATTCTGAATATGCTTGAAATATGTGTTTTCAATCGTAATGATTTAAGATAAGCTACAATGTGGAAGATCCATATCTCAAATTATGACTTTGAAAGCCTCTTTTGAAAATCTTTATGAAATTCAGAATCTGATTTCGTATAAAAGCTTAAACTCAATATGATTTCTAAATAAAATCTTAATTTAAGAAAAACAGAATTAATTTTGATGCCTTGGTTGATTGCTCCGATACGCATCCGAAACATATCTTTTCTTATCGTTAAAATGTACTAATATTGGTCCAAATGATGTGTCTTTCGATGATCTTGATTGCAAACAAAAATTTCTAAATATATGATCTTATTTTGATATTAAAAAGATTTATTGTGTTTCATGAATACATTGGTGAAAAACTATGATTAAGAAATTGAGTTCTATAAATATATATACCTCAATGATCATCTATATGTTTTTCTCTCCTACATTCTTAAAGATTTCCATCAGAATATCAATAGAGTGAATGATCTTAAAACTAGAAATATTTCAGTTCACTCAAATGACTCTAAAAGAAAGAAAATGTAAATGCTTTTGAAAAAAATTGAGCTTCAATTGAATCATTTTCTGATTAATACTTTTATACATTTTCTCTAAGATTAGGAGAAAGCATAACTTGTTCTTAAAGGATTAGAAAGAGTGATTACTATAAATTCTGAATAATTCTAGATCACTCTACATTCTTGATATTACAGAATTTCAGTGTTATTCACGTTTATCAGTAAAATCTGAAATTCAACAATTTAAAATGATTAAAGAAGAATGCATCTTTTGAGGGGGAGCTTTAGATATTCAGTATCCTATCCCAAAGACACTTTATTTTGATGCATACCTTGATTTTTATGGATTGATTTTGATGAACCTCCTTATATTACAATACTTGCTTTAATTATAAGTTTATACCTTGAGATGAGTTCTATAAAGGTTGTCTTGTCTCAAACCTTGAGTCTTATGAAGATAAGCTGAAATATATTTTTGAGATTGACAATCTTATTGAACATTATCTTAGGATTCTAAACTCTTAAATGGAATGATCAATTGAGGAGGAGAAAGAAAATTTCAGAAGGAGAGGTCTTATGGAACTTAATTACATAAATCTATAGGAGAGGGAAAGAATACTAAATGAAAAGTGATCCTAATACTCTCCAATATGTATCATCTGAAATTTAAATCTGAAAATCTTTATGATACACCTTGAGGCGTGTTATTTGGTTAGTATATCTTATGCATCACTCATGAACCAAATTACAAATCTTAAGAGCCTCTAATTTAATAAAACAGGGGGAGAACAATGTATTACATTTTCTTGAGTATCTCTTAGAAAATCTATTTTGAACCTCACTAATGAGTTTTAATTGGCTTGCTCTTTAGAACTTCTATTTTGTGCCAATTCATTATTTTATGTATCAAATTATGCTTATTTTCTAAAGGAATAAAAGAAAGTCTTTAAAAGAGCTCAAAGATGTATCAAAAATTGCATAAACTCATATTTTGGTATTTGTGCCCCAATGCTCTTATTATCATATAAGAACTTTGAAGTCATTAAGAATTAATGATCCAACATGATGATATGTTTTTTCAAATATATAAGTTTTGATCTTTTACTCTGAAAATTAATTAAATTGCTCTCATGTTGATAAAATACTTAATAGATTGGGCAAAAGGTCTTAAATGAACAAGCTTTCATACTTAATGAAGAGAGGTTAGATTTCCACTCATATTTCTCCTTGAATATCATTTGTGGTACTTCTTGAATTAACCTAAGGAAGATTCCACCTACACTTGATTAGAAAACTATCTGTGGTATCAAATTAAAAAACCTCTTGAATTCACACTCGATGTGTTCTGCTCTGATCTTTGTACTTAATGTTTCACTATCTTTTTGATGTTGTCAAAAAGGGAGAGAAATATCTAAGTATATGCTATATACTCAGAATGCTTTATTACTTTGAAGTGAATATAAATCAGCTTAAAATTTAAATATGTTGATTGTGTTAAGCTGATTAAATCTAAAGCATTATCATGAAGTATGTTTTTAAATATATATGTTTTCCACTTCATGCAACTTAGCTATGTATTACTTTTAGAAATCAATATCTTTTATATTGCATATACTCCAAGTTTTGTCATCATCAAAAAGGGGGAGACTGATGACCCAAAGATTGATTCAAAGATTGATTTTGATGATCACAAAACCTTGAAGTATAGATACTAATG
Organism: Phoenix dactylifera; assembly: GCF_051530095.1. NCBI lineage: Eukaryota > Viridiplantae > Streptophyta > Magnoliopsida > Arecales > Arecaceae > Phoenix > Phoenix dactylifera. The sequence continues at coordinate 28,397,550 of NC_143193.1, read as the reverse complement.
TTTATGTTGCAAGGAGAAAGATATTTATTTTGCAAGGAACATAGCAAGTTGGAAGAACACAAGAAGGCCTCCAAAGCTCTCAAGAAAAGTTGGAAGAAAGCTACAATTTATTGGCCCAAGTTTAAAGTTCAAAGGATTCAAATTGGAGGAGCAAATTCAAAGGAAAATTCAAAAGAATAGTCTTCGAGTCGACTCCAGAGTAGAACGAGTCGACTCCAGGGAGTAACAGACAGAAAGACAGAGAAGCTATTTTGGATCCTGAGAGGCGAGTCGACTCCTGAAGAACTCGAGTCGACTCCAATAGCTGGCAAGTCAACACCTAAGGAAAACAAGGCAAAAGTCAGAGAGCGATTTTCGACCCTGAGATTCGAGTCGACTCCTGTGGAACGCGAGTCGACTCCAATGGTTGGCAGGTCGACTCCAAAGAAAGCGAGAGTCGACTCTCAGTGGAACACAAGGAAAAAGTCAGAGAGTAGTTTTCGGACTCTGAGATCCGAGTCGACTCCCAGACAACTCGAGTCGACTCCAAGGCAGCACACCAAAATGGCAGAAGGCTGTGTTTCGGAAACTGAGAGCCGAGTCGACTCCGGAACAGTTTGAGTCGACTCCAAGACCAGACAAGCCAAAAATGCAGAGGATCAGTTTTCGGGCTCTGAGAGCCGAGTCGACTCCAAGAGAATCCGAGTCGACTCAAGGAAGAAAATCAGAAAGAATGTCCTCTGAATTCATTGGATGAGCCGACTCTGAAAATGCCAAGTCAGCTCCAGATGTTGGCGAGTCGACTCCGGGTTAAGTCGAGTCGACTCCCAGTCGAGGATGCACAATAATTCAAATTTGAAACAGTGGCCGAGTCGTCTCCAGTAAAGCACGAGTCGACTCCTGCAACAGACGAGTCGACTCCTGATCGCGCGAGTCGACTCCGATCCCAACGGTAATATTGTCAGGAAGTGCAGACTGTGTCCAACGGCTCTATTTTTGTCTCTAACGGCTATATTCTTGTTTCCACGCCATCAAAAGCTATAAAAACAAGAGGAGAGCTAGGGGAGAAGTGATGGAAGTGGGAGAGATCATTTAGGAAAGAGATTTCAAAGAGATTACAAGGGAAATCTCCCATAAGCACAAAAGGGCCATTCAAAGTGAAATAGAGAGAAGAAGAGCATCCAAGAGAATCCCAAAGCTTCCTCTCCATCCGTGTGCTGCCTCAGTGATCCTCTACCTCGTGCCAAATCAGAAGAGGGTCAAGTAAAGAAGAAGCCGAGCTCCTCCATTTTCAAAACTCGTTTGAGGGCTTCTCTTTACTCTATTTGTTTATATTGTTATATTTGCTTGCTTAAGAAGCTTTGTTTTGCTTTATACTTTGTCTTCAATATCTTGTAACTTGATTCAATCAAGGGATTGAATCAAGGGGTTAAGGTTTGTTGGTGAGCCAAAGGGAAAACCAACGGTGTTAGGTTTGTTGGTGAGCCAAAGGGAAAACCAACGGTGTTAGGTTTGTTGGTGAGCCGAGGGTAAAACCAACGTGTAAGGGTTTGATTGTGATCCCGGGAAAACAATCGGAGTGGTTCTAGTCGGTGAGCCTGGGAAAACCGACCGAGTTCGTTGTGACCTCGTAAAACAACAAGTTGGGTTGTGAGCTTGTAAAACAACCGGCTGTAATCGGTAGGATTATAGTGAAATTTCCAAGAGGTCTTGGGGAGTGGATGTAGGTGCTGGGGTGCACCGAACCACTATATGTCCTGTGTGTTTGTAATGCCTCTAGTTATTGTCTAACTAACACACTTACTTACTTAGATAAATTGCTTGCTTAATTCTTATCCGCACATCCTTTAGTTGCAAGCATATTTAATCAAGTCGAAGTCTATACATCAAACCCTTGCTAAGCTTAACTTTCACTGTGCATCTATACAACTTAGCATAGTTAATCAAAAAGTTTTAGAAGTAGCATAAAAGTTTTGAAAGACCCAATTCACCCCCCCTCTTGGCTTGTATCTACTGGGCAACACTATGCGGACTTTAAAGTCCACATAGCGTCGTAGGATGCATGCTCCCAAATCAATTAATTCTCTTAATGAGATTAGGAATCCTAATATGATTAGAAAATTAATCAATTGATTAAATAGACACATGTCATGCATCTATGAGCACAAGGATTGGACACTTGGCATTAATCCAAGGGTGGGTTATAGTCCCATACTCCTAATAAGATTAGGAGGAGCCCTAAACCCAATCTATAAAAGGGTAGCAAAGGAGAAGTTATGAATTAATTCTCTCCTCTTCCTCTCCACGCCTTCTCTTCTTTCTTCCTTCTCCACGGCAGCAAGGGGTCTTCATCCTCCTCTTCTTCCATGGTAGAAAGGCAAGGAAGATCCACGTGCAAGGTTCCTCCTTCTTCTTCCTCCATCGCGAGCAAGGTTGAAGAAGAAAGGGTTCTTCTTTAAGAAGGTATGTTGCAGATTTTTATCTTCTAATCTATATGATAGTCATGAGAGGTCTTTGCAAGGAGCTAGCACTTCGGTAAGACCCTATCTCAGATAATTAGATCCTCGTGTGGATACCTGTAGAGGCCGGACAATTGTGTGGCTCAAACAAGAACCTAGATAGATCATCAGGCTGCGGTGTTCTTCACCTGCAGAATTTTTGAAGATGAGATCTTCAAATTAATTTCTTCTGATTTTAGTTTTAGTTTTATGAATCTTAATCAACCTTCCTCAGATCCTAATCTTCCCTCCCTAATGAATTCAAAGATCTTCTGGATTTGGATCCAGAAAAATTTTTGAATTCTACGATCCGAGGCGCGTTCATGCGATGAACGACGTCCCGTTCGAATTTCGCTGTGAATGTCGCATCGAACGGGGCGTAACTCAGCAGATAAAACTTTGTTTATCAAAAAGAAAAATTCTGATATACTGATTGTTCAAATATATGTTGATGATATTATATTTGGAGCTACTAATGAAAGTTTATGTGAAGAATTTGCTAAGCTCGTGCAATGTGAGTTCGAGATGAGTTTGATGGGTGAACTCAACTTCTTCCTTGGACTCCAAATCAAGCAAACAAGAGATGGAATCTTCATCTGCCAAAGCAAATACACAAAGAAAATCTTAAAGAAGTTTGGCATGGAAGATTCAAAATCAATAGGTACTCCTATGAGCATCTCTTATAAATTAGAAAAAAGATTAGCATGGTAAATCCTTTGATTCAAAGCTGTATAGAGGAATGATTGGATCTTTACTTTATCTTACAGCAAGTAGACCTGATATAATGCATAGTATTTGTATGTGTGCAAGATATCAAGTAAATCCTAAAGAATCACACTTAATTGCTGTTAAAAGGATATTAAGATATTTAAAAGGAACACAACACCTAGGTTTATGGTATTCTAAGGCATCTACAATTGACTTGATTGGATACTCAGATGCTGATTTTGCTGGTTGTAGATTAGACAGAAAAAGTACAAGTGGAACTTGTCAATTTTTTGGAACAAACTTAATTTCTTGGTTTAGCAAGAAACAAAACTCCGTAGCACTATCTACAGTTGAGGCTGAATATATTGCTGCTGGAAGTTGTTGTGCCCAAATCCTATGGATTAAGCAACAGCTTGAGGATTATGGCATAAAACGAAATAAAATTCCTGTAAGGTATGACAATACTAGTGCCATAAATTTGACTAAAAATTCCATACAACACTCAAGATCTAAACATATAGAAATCAGTCATTATTTCATAAGAGATCATGCTTAAAATGGAGATATAAAAATGAAATTTATCAATACTGATAAACAAATTGCAGATATTTTCACTAAACCTTTTAGTGAAGAAGTATTTTGTAAATTTAGAGGTGAATTATACATTTGTGATCCATGTTGATGACTGATTATGACTGATAATTTGTATATTTTGATTGACTGTCATTGGTTGAATTTTAGTTGATTTGATCCGTGGTTTGCAATTAAGTTTTAAATGTTATTCAAAAAGATTTTGTCTCTTGAACCGTCTGATGAGACGATTCATGTAAATGAGGAGTCGGCTTATGAAGTAAGGGATGACTCTTAAGTTAAAAGAGTCGACCCCTAACTCACAAGAGACGATTCTTAAGTTAAAAGAGTCGACTTTTAGTTCATCAGAGATGACTTATGAGTTAGATGAGTCGACTAAAGAGGAAACTATTCGAAACATATTCAAAAAGGCTTTCTCTCTCTCTCTGAAACGTTAAACCTGAAACGTTTCATAACCCTTAGAGCGCCTTTTTGTCTTCAAACTCTTCTTCAAACCAGAAACTCCCAAAAACCCTAGAAAATCTTTCCGAGGTTCTGATTGATCTTCCAATGGTGAGAATCAAGCAAGTGATATTTGGGCCAAAGAGGAAGAATACCACTCCACACACAGAGAGGAGATGAAGGCAAGGGCAGAGAATCCACAGAAGGAAGTAACTCCACCGCCTCAACCCATTACGACTTCTCTGTCACCTCCGTCCTCAGTATCCAGACAAGGACCTCTCTCCATAAGAAATGTATCGACAGGAAGGAGAGTGGATTTCGAATTTCTGGAGAAAAAAAATTTCCCCTTAGGGCAGAATCTTAAGGATATGGGTTGGGAATACCTATGCTCTTTGAATGTGCCAACCTATCCAGACCTGGTATGAGAATTCTACAACAATGCCAGATATGGAGAAGGACAGATCTCGTCCAAGGTAAAAGATGTACCTATTTTAATTTTTGAAGAGATTCTTAGAGATACCCTTCGGATTCCAAATGATGGAGAAAATAGAGATCATCTAGAAAATAGGAATGAAGGGATTAGTATCATTCTGAATAGAGAAGTCATAGGAGATTGGACTGAGATCATTGCCAATCAACTGAATGCAGAGATGCGTCTGCTGCATCACATGATCAACAAGATGTTCTTCCCAAAGACAGAAAAATTTGATCATGTTTTAGAAAGGGATATACTAGTAATGCACCATATCATACAAGGACTCCCACTGAACCTACCATGCCTGATGCTTAGATACATGGTAGCTCAAGGTCAAAGAAAAGGAGCTTCACTTCCTTATGGTATGGTCTTAACTCAAGTCCTCTGTAACTTCAATGTAAATCTAGAAGGGGAAACCAAGAAAGAATTATCATCTTCTGATGTTTACAATGACAAATCACTGAAGAGGATGGGATTTGTCAAATCTGAGGGAAAATGGACTCATAAAGGGAAAGGATCTCAAGATGAAAGTGGTCAAGACACTACTACACTACTAAAAGGCAAAAGAATCCCTACACAAGCACCTCCAACAGAACCATCAGTCAGTCAGCCTCCTCCAATACAAAGGCCATCAGATCCTCCACTCAGACTTGAGAAATGACAATTAAAAGCTATTGGGGACGACATTATTAAAGCACTGCTTAATTCTGGAGTCAATTTTAGCAAAGTCCATCATCTCACTAACATGACCCAAGAAGTGAAAGCAGAACAGCAAGGTTTAAGGCAACTTGTAGCTAATCAACAAAGAAGAATGACAACAATTGAAGAGCAACTTAGGATTCAAAGAAACTCTATTCAAGGCACTGTACAAGAATTGAAAGAAGAACACAGCCAGCTCACTAGCTCTATCACTGCACTAAACAGTAAAATTGACAAGCTGATGGAAGAACCAAAGGAAGATCAGTCTGGACCTTCATCTTCAAAACCTTGAACCTAGACTGACCTCAGACTGAAACTACCCTTAGCTTAGACAGACACCCATATTTTTCAAAACATAACCTTATACTAAGCTGAGTTTCATGATTTTTTTTTGGCACACTTGTATACTGTCTGATACAAATTGATCTCAATTGTAATCTTTTCGATTTATTAAGTATACTTCATTTATCAAATGTAATGAATGCTTACCTTTCTTGAAATGCAGTGAATGTCTTTATTGGTTTGTATGCTGCTCTGATACATATTGAATCAACTCTTAACCCTTAATGTTAGTATCAGAAATTATGTTTAATTTCCTTCCTTTTGTTGATGACAAAAAGGGGGAGAAATATATATAAAAGAATTCTAAAGAGATAAGAAATGTGAAAAGAATTCAGAATACAAATCGGAAGAATTATATGACAAAGAATTCTAATCTGAGTAATCTCTACATTAAAAATAATATATAGGGAAAGATTTAAATTATGATGGTAAACAAAACTTAAGAAAAGATGAAGAACAAGAACTCTGCATAATTCAAATGGTTATAATTGATAGGGGGAGATTTTTCTCCTTAATTTGGTGAAATTATGCATATATCTCTGAATGTCATATTTGCTCTGAACTTCATTATAAAATTCTGATAATTACAGTGAAATTTATTGCAAAATTCTTTTTAACTCAATGGTTTTGTCATCATCAAAAAGGGGGAGATTGTCAACCCTAACGGATGAATTTTGATGATTACAAAACACTTGAGATCATGTTATGTACTAATGACATTGGCTTAATTGTGAAGTTTTATAAGTCAAGAAAAATTAGAAGAATTGAAGCACTGCAAAATCTTAAGTTCTTTGCAAATATCTCATTGGATATGTTCTAAAAGGAATTGATCTTAATCTGTTCCATGGAGATTAGAGAAAAAGTCTAAATTTTTCTATTTGAAAGACTTGAGTCAACTTCCAAGCAAAAGGGATAAGTTTAAGTTGATTTTGATATGTTTTATTCAAGGAACACAGTCAAAGAGTCGACCCCCGCAAAATATGAGTCGACCCTTGTGTAGTTTAAAGTAAACATAAAGTTTTTATCGTCTGAGAAAAGCTTGAAGAGTCGACCCTTATTCAAAATGAGTCGACCCCCGAAATTGAAGAGTCGACTCCTGCTCAATCTCAGCACCAGCCGAAAAACTAAAGCGTGAGCCGACCCTTGTGTTTAAAGAGGCGACTCCTGATGAAGATGAGCCGACCCTTAAGAATTAAGAGTCGACCCTTTGAGGATGACACAACAAAAGCTCTCTCCACGATTTGAAGTGCCGATCCAGAAAGAACGTAAGTCGACCCCTGTACTACTGGGACCACAACGGAAAGCTGTGAATGATTTTTGTCTTCTTCTGTAATAGAAAAAGATTCTCATCAGAATGAGAAGAAAGAAATTCAAATCCCGCCGAAGAATTTGTCTATAAATACGAGGGAACCTCAGAATGAAAACAACAAGAAAAGAAAAAAGATTCCATTGAAAATAAAAAGTTTCCACTGAGAAAAAGAGAAGAAAAGCATAACAGTTCATCTTCCTCAGCAGCATTGTAATCAGAAACTTTCTCTTGTGAGGAGATCAGTCGAAGTTTCTCACTGCATCATGAGGAGCTGCTGTTTAGACATTGGAATATCCTTCCACAGCAAACTACTTCATCGGCTTCAGCTTTTGCTTTCATTGATTTATTTTTTAAATGCTCTGAAGCTTTAAGTTTTCAGTTACAACATTCTTTTAGTTGAATTAATTGCTGCTGTAACAGTTTCATTGGTTTGAAACTTGTAAAGGCTCTTCCAAGCCTTGATTGGAAGTTGCTGAATCAGGTGTATTCAACAAGGGTGATAGTTTTGGTTGGTTCATCTGAAAACCAACTGGGTTGTTTGTGAGCCCGGAAAAAGAAACGGTGTAAAGTTTTTGGTTGGTTTGTCTGAAAACCAACTGGGTTGTTTGTGATCCCGGAAAACAAAAGGTTTTTGGTTGGTTGCCTGAGAAAATCAACTGGATTTTTGATTGTGAGCCCGAAAAACAATCAGGCTGTAATCTGCTGGGTTATAGTGAAAATCTCAAGCTAGGCTTGAGGAGAGCAAACCACTATAAACCTTGGTGTTTGTGATTGTGGTTCTTCTCTTCCTTTCCTCTGCATATTCCTTACTGCATTCCTAACTTTTATTTACTATCATATTTGCGCAATCTCATTTCCGCTGCTGAATCTATAAGATATTAGTAACTCATACTCTCCATACATTTTAACGTTAATAATTTTTAAAGAGACCCAATTCACCCCCCCTCTTGGGCTGTACCTCTAGGCAACATATTAAATGCATCTCATGCATACAATTCAGATATGAAACTTTTAATCTATTATGCTATTCTCTGAAATACAGACCATGCATTACTTGATTTCAAACATTGTAATCTAATTGCAGTTCTAAAAACAAGTTTGCAAAATCAAAAGAAAAGAAAATCTGCATGCTTGGAAATTTCAGCAACCTGAAATTTCAGCATAGAAAATTTTAGCAAGCATAATCCTTTAAAAATAGATCTAAAATTATATTAATCAATCCTTAAATTCTAGTCATACTCCAAAACCATGGCTCTGAAACCACTGCTGAGTTTTGCCTCGCGCGATGCGACAATCACAGTGGAATACCGCATGGGGCATCGTTCATCATATGAACGTGCCAAGAATCGTAGAGTTCAAAATTTTTTCTGGATCCAAATTCAGAAGATCCTTAAACTCAAGAGGGAGGAAGATTAGGATCTGAAGGAGGTTGATTAATATTCATGTAAATAGAAACAGCATTCAGAGATAACGATTTGAAGATCCCATCTTCAAACCTTGTGCGGTTTTATGAACACCGCAGCCTGATGATCTTTTTAGGTTCCTGATTAAGCCGCACACGTGTCCGGCCTCTACAAGTATCTCCACGAGGATCTAATCATCTGAGAATAGGTCTCACCAGAGTGCTAGCTCCTTGCAAAGACCTCTCATGACTATCACAGTTAGAATAAGAATCTGCAACTTACCTCCTTGAAGAAGAACCCTTTCTTCTTCAACTTTGCTCGCAGTGGAGAAAGAGGAAGGAGGATACTTTGCATGTAGATCTTCCTTGCCTTGCTACCGTGAAAGAAGAGGAGGTTAAAGACCCCTTGCTGCCATGGAGAAGGAGGAAGAAGAAGGGCTTATGGCGTGAGGAAGAACTCCTTCTTCCTTGCCGCGTAGACTCTCTTCCTTTAGGTCTTCTTCTTCAATTTCCAATGCCTTAGAAGAAGAGGAAGAAGGGTTTCTTTGCTGCAGTGGGACAAGAGGAGGATGGCTCCCCTTGCTGCCGTGAAGAAGGAAGAAAGAGAGGGAGAGAGGAGGCATGGGGAGGAAGAGTAGAACCATGCCTATAACGCCTCAAGGGTCCTTTAAATAGATTTGGGTTTAGGGTTTTTTTCCAAAGTCTATCATGAGTAGGAGACAAACTTCTCGAAATAACCCACCCTTGGATTAATGCCAAGTGTCCAATCCATGTGGCCATGGTGCCATCAAATCAATGCATGACATGTGTCTACTTAATCAATTGATTAGAGCCTAATCCAATTAGGTCTAATCCCTATGGCGCCATGATCAAGTCCTAATCCAATTAGGTCTTGATCAATTTCAATTGATCCAATCATGAACCCAAATCAATTTTGGTTGAACCCAATTTAATTTGGCTCATTTAAACAACCCAATTGCAATCCAATTGCAATCAATTTCACTTAATTTTTCTTTCATTAACTCACTAACACTTAGTGGGTTAATTCAATCTCCAATCATATTGATGATTGATTTCTTTTGTGATTCTAAATCACAATTATGATAGTCTGACTAATTAAATCCTCTATGTGTGGGACCCCATGGTTCTATTCTAACTGGTAGTGAGACATATTGATATTTCTATCTCAATATCACTGAAACTCCTTTTAGTAGACTGAAACGATTTCAATTCTACTCTCAGGATTCACTGTTCACCAAGTGAATGCCTTCAAGTCTCACAATCTACTAGTGACACCTAGCAGTATGTGGTGGCAACCCAGCAGAATGGAATGTCTGAACCTCTAGGTGCAGTTAGCGTATGATACAGTTTCTCTATCATGGATCCCGACGTGACGGAGGTTATGGATAACTCGTCAAACTCTATCGTCCATCATATGTTAAATTTATTTGACTTCCAGTTCAAGATATGAAAAACTCTTTTTTCAAAATATCTGGCCAGAAATTTATCGAACTCAGTCTCATAAATCGTATAGGATCACTCTTAATCTATCAAGGTCAATAGATCCCATCTAGGTGCATCCTTATTCCATAATAAACTTACTGCAGCCAATCCGCATTACAAGGATCCGAATGGCTAGGGCCCAAGTTCACATGTTCGTCAAACTATAGGAACCTCATAGTGAATAGCTGAGGCATTGTAGGTCAAAGGACCAGTCATACAACTGCAGCATAAGTAGTCACTGATGAGTGGATAGACATCCATGTGACTACTTTCTTTGGTCATGCTCAGTACCTTGTTCTCTAACAAGTACTCGTATAATCACTCCAGTGTCTCTACACTGTGGATTCGAGACTCAGCCATCTGACTAAGTTATCTGTGCACTAATCTCAGTGGATCGATCACCGTCCCTCATGATGGATCCATCGATTAGGAGCATTTAGAAATTAATTTCTAATGATACATGCCTCAAATTCTCAACTTCTTGAGAATATGTGTCATCATCTATTAATTTCTTGGATGATTCATGGACACCTACAAACATGAATGAAAGACAAATTGCCCAATTTTATTTATTAATAAGAGTCAAATTATAAATTTATGTTCCAGATTACAAATATGCGTCAGCCACATTGGCTTTTAGGGTATACTTCTAAAATCCGCTTGATCACCATAGAAGAGTCTCCCTCTAGGATAAGGTTGTCTGCCCCTAGGCTTCTCCCTGCATAGGTGACTCCCTCCCATGCTTTCCTGAGCTTGGCTCCAATGGCCATCATATCACCGGTACATCGCCCGCCTGCCGCGACTAGTCTGGAAGCATGATCCCGAATCACAAATCCTGTCCCTCCTCTAGCTCCTCCTGCTAAAGCACTGTCGTCAAGTTCACCTTGAGGTAGCCAGGGGATGGGGGTTCCCATGAAATAAGAGTCACTCGAGGTGCTATAGGAGCGAAGTGGGAACCGCAGATGTCCCTAGCCAATCCCGGTGGAGATGGTCGGGCAATGGCGATGATCTCAGTTGCATGACGGGTGGCCCTGTCCACCATGACCCTTGAAAGGGTTCTTCTGTTAGAAGTAGGACCAAATCGAGAGTTAGCAGCATAGACAAGGATGGATTTCTGAATGAGAAATAAAAGTTGCCTATCTTCATAAGAATTAATGGGTGAATGGAAAATTGCTCAAGTGGGCTCATTCGGGTTGCCATTCAACTCTTTGATTCAAAATTGTTCTGTTTCCTTTTTGGGACTCTATTTCATTTCGCAGGTCACTATCTGTTCTTCGATCGCAAGAGGAGCTGATTGAGATTGTTTGAGCAACTTGCGTAATTGTTGACCTCTTTCCAATTGATTCTGAATAGCTTTATGGCTTTCGAACAGCCAAGGCAAAGGGCTAAGGGTGAGGGCAGCTATAGCTGTACCAAGGGAGGAGGACAGTCTATTCGCTTTGGTCTGTCGAGGATCAAAGAGCTAGCCCGATGTCGAAGGTTCCTTTTATCTCAACCCTACGTACTAGGCCCCTTTAGTCGTCTATTTCGGATACAGAATTGGTGATTCTAGACATTTCTTTTTTCTTCTTCTCTGGTGCGGGTCCGAGTTGTTTTTATGAGTTTCAATGGATCTGTAAGATCCTCACAGCTCTCGAAGGCAAAATACCAGTAAGACGGATACCCAGCCTAACAGGACGACGAGAAGGCAGATGATAGGAGACAAAAGTCAAGCTATTCACTCGAACTTAGAAAATAGGAGCATTAGAATGATGAGTGCCTCCGGTTCTTTATACGGCACCCTCATAAGAGATATGAGGGGGCCAAAGCCGATTGAAGGTGGTTATGCTACCTTGTACGCGGGCATTCCGGTCCAGCCAAATGTGATACGCCATATAAACACATATAATACCTCTCTCCATTGTACCAAGTGAACTTACCAACAAATTCAAGTGGGCCAAAAGATCCTCCGCTGACTCCACATTCGTCGGTAAGAAAACGGGTGCCCACTACCAGATCTGCACAGCACGAGGGCACCCAAGTAGAGCATGGTTGATAGTCTCCTCTAAGTCTGTGCACTCCTCGCACATCGGGGTGACCTTGACTCCCCTACTAGCTAGAACTCTGCAGGTCGGTAGACATTCCCAAGCCACTCGGGCATGCGCCTGCATCCTCCATATCCACCTGCCCTCGATCTGCCGGGCAACCACTCTGCCTATCAGCGCTTGCAGGTCTTCGGTACTCACCCTCGCCCTCCTCGTCGGAGTCCACAGCAACCTGTCTCTTGACTCCTCACCTGGAATCAGATAGTCAATATCCTCTCAACCAACTGCTCCTCGAAGACCTCCTGGATCATCGCCTCATTCCACCCTCCCCCACCTGGACTGATCAAATCACTGACTTTCCATCCAGACAGTCTCGTCGAGTCCACTATCGTCAGTATCCTCCCAAGCGGTTGATCGGTCATCCAAGCATCTCGAAGGACATCGATCGACCGCCCATCACCAACCGCCCATCTGATCGCTGGGAGGACCACCGGAGTATAGATGCATATCTCCTTCCAAATGAAGGAATTATGGCGACCTACCCGAAAATCATCCACCGCTGAACACATACCATACTTGCCTCTCAAGAGGGCACCCCATAAGCTATCTGGCTCCAGAATATACCTAACCGCACGCCTCGCTGCTAGGACCTCCCGCCGTGCAAAGAGAGAGTGCACCCCCAGTCCTCCTGTCCTGACCGGCTGGCATATCACTGCCCACACCATCTCTACCCTGTCGCCTGCCCTATATGAAGTTTCAGAACATTTGCTCCATAGCTCTCATCACCGCCACTGGCACAATAGTGTTCGACATCAAGTATATCGGCATGGAACTGAGGATTGAACACACCAAGGTCACTCTGCCCATTATAAAAAGGGTCTCCACTTGCCAACCCTCTAATCTATGTTAGACCCTCTGCTCAAAGATATGCAAGCTTTAAAGTGCTTGCAAAGTGAAAGATATGCATGTGCATATATAAGCTTAAAGCAATTAATCGAACATGAGAGAAATGCACAACACAGTAAACATAAGATTTTATAATAGTTCGGTGCCAAATTCAATACCTATGTCTACTTCCCAAGACATTTTTCTTAGAAATTTTATTATAATATATTTCAGGATTATAGTTTGATTGTTTTATTCGGGCTCATAATCAAATCCAGTTGATTTTTTCTAGAAATCAACCAAAACCACTCTAATCAAAGCCTTCCTTAGGCTTGATTATGTGTTACAATCCAATTCAAGGTTTGGATGGATCTTTTTTCAAATTTCAAAATCTTTGAAACTTGTTAGAACACAAAAAAGGTAAAGATACAATCAATGTAAGAATAAAAATGAAGCTTCTTGATGAGCAAAATGAATGCCGTTGATGCATGCACACAAAGTAGTGGAGGTCTTTCTCGTATGCTTGGAAGCTTACTTCAATCCACTCACCTTGAATGCTCTCTTGAATTTTACTTAATGGCACTTTTCTCTTATTTTTTCCTTTTTTTCTTGTTTCTTCTTATGTCCTAATTTGTTTTCAATGCATTTACATCTCAAAAAATGGTTGGACCACTGTTTCTGGCCATTGGAAATGTGAAAATAGCCATTGGAAGTGAGAAAATCTATTCTAGGCTTGCGAAAAGTAGCCATTTGAAGTGTCAGAAGAAGAGGGATCGACATGTATTTTTCAAGGGTCGACTCGTATTCTTTAGGGGTCGACTCGTGATCTTCAGAAGTATACTTTTCTTTTCTTCGGGTCAACTTTGTTGGTGTTGCCCAAGGTGACAAGCCAAGTAGGGGGGTGAATTAGTTTTTCTAAATTTTTGACCCTTTAATTAAATCAATTGATGAGTGAGTGATTTAGTTAATATTGATTGAGTGCGTGTAGTGAAGTTAGAACTATACACAATGCAAATACACAAGAAGTATAGTGGTTCGGTACTCTTCTAAGCACCTACGTCCACTCCCCAAGCGACCTCTTGGGAATTCACTATAATCCCGCGGATTACAATTGGATTATTTTTCGGGCTTACAATCCAAAAACCTTTACACTTTGGTTTTCTGGGATCACCAAAAATCTATGTTGATTTTACAGGCTCACCAACAAACCTTCACCGTTGGTTTTATGGGTTCACCAACAAACCTACACCGTTGGTTTTACGGGCTCACCAACAAACCTTACAAAATGATTAAGAAGAAGAAAGTTGAAACTCCTAGATGAGCAAATATAACAATTATGAGCTACAAAGAAGAGTTTAGAATATAGTTATCGCTTTGATAAGGCTCTTTTCTTCTTTTTCAAGATTGCTTCACTCTTTAAGGGTTGGTGGAGCCCTTAATGCCTCTTAGAATCTGCTCAACCACTTTCTTTTGGCTATTTAAATGAAGCACTTGATTGAAGAAGGCTAGGACTTGCTTTTTCTTGAATGAACTTTGATTTATTTGCAAAAGATACTTTGCTCTGATGAATAGTGTTACTTTAAATACTTTTCCACATCTTTTGGTCACTCTCTATTGGTCAGATTTGAAAAACTATCCGTTACTAGCCGTTGGGAGGTCAAAAAGTACTTCTGCAGAACTAGCCGTTATGCCTCTGCCCGTGCTGGGGTCGACCCAAACTTTTCTGAGGTCGACTCAACTTATTGTTCATTAGACTTGGGTTCGACTCAACTTTCTCTGGGGTCGATCCAACTTTCTCTGGGGTCGACCCCTGCTATAGTGGGGTCGGTCTTCTCAGAAATCACAGAACCTTGTATTTCTAGCTGTTCTCACTAGGGTCAACTCAAGCTTTCTTGGGGTCGACCCATGCTACAGTGGGGTCGACTTAAACTCTATTAGGGTCGACCCTCTCAGGGATTCCAGAGACAAGGTTTTTGAGCATATATCCTTGGGGTCGGCTCATGTTCAGTTGGGGTCGGCTCCATTGGGGTCGGCTCAAATATTTCTGGGGTCAGCTCTAGCTGGGGTCGGCTCAAGGAAGCTTGGGGTCGGCCCTCTCAGTAAATTTCAGAGAGTTGTTTTCTTGAGGCTTGAAGCTGGGGTCGACTCAAGGTTTTTTGGGGTCGACTCCACTCCTGGGATCGACTCAAGCATACATGGGGTCGACTCCACTTACTATTCATCTGTGCCATTTTTGCAAGGGTGTGCCAGATGGTTCCATGGTGTGCCAGGGTTGACTCCACTTATTTCACTTGAAACCTTACTGAATTAGAATTAAGAATTTTCTATCCCTTTTCTATTACAAATTTTATCTCGTTGTTAATCATTGGAAGACATCTTGATCTCATTCTCTTAATGTATCGAGGGTGTCGTATTCATTAATGATGTATCACGTTAAATTGTATTATTAATTTGATATTTCCTCAATGGTTGTGTTAATCATCGAAATAACATTATCATCCTCAATCTTTCCCTTTTTGATCATTACAAAATATTGAGTATGAGCAGATTGATACTTATATTAAAATTAGAAGTTTTGTTTTAGAAAGAGCTCAAGTTGCTGAATTTCAGATTTTCAAATTTGAAAGTGAAGACTTCTCCTTTTTCATCCAAATATTGCCAATTAGAACTTTTGATTTTCTTCCCCTTTCTTTTGTATTTTATTAAGGATGAAACTTCAAAAATTTGAGATAAAGCAAGACTTTCAGGTTATGTATCGAGGCATGAGAAGTATGTGTCAAATTCAAAAATTTTGATCGAAAATTCAGACTTTCTTGTTTTAAAAATTTTCATTGTTACATATTGCTCCCCCTTAAGTGAATTTTATCTCTTCCTATAATTTTCAAACTTATTTCTCCCTCTATATTGCAACTTCTTTCTTCTCTTACTTCTTTCCCTTTTTGTTATCATCAAATGAGTGTATAGCAATAGATAAGTAGAAGCAGTAAATGATAAAAAGTTAAATTTCATTGATCAAAATGGAACATTGTAGTACATTAATGCCAAAAGTACAATATTCTTCAATTAAGGTGCAAAGTACATCAACCAAGTAAAATGCATATGAGAACTAGATAAATCCTAGGCACTAGTTATGATGGACTCCTGTAGTGCTAACATCGGGCCTAGGGGAAATCTTAGGGCTGTGCTCTAGTCCTCATCCTCTTAGCATAAGTGGCGAGGGGAGGTCGAGCCTGATGAGACTGAGTCTGGCGTGGACCTCGGTGAGCTGGGTGACTCTGTGCCGAAACCTCTGACTCAGCTGCTCGGGGCAAAGATGGACCATGAGACTCTCTCTCTCTGTAATGCTCCCACCTGGTCTCTGAGGTCTCTAATCTCAGCAGTCATACTATCCATCCTGTTCATCATCCTATCAAAAAGAGTCCTCACCTGAGCTGACACAAGCTCAGTCATCCTACTCTAAAACTCCTTTGTGCATCTTGTATGTATGGATGATGAAGGTTCAGCCTCTGAAGATGCTATAGGATGATCCGCAGGTATCTCATGCTCAAGGATAGAGTCTCCAATCTCTGGTGCATCACCCTCCGGTGCATGTATCCCTGCATCTCCACGCACTCACTGACCGTCCATCTTCTCAAAACCCATGCGAACTAAGGACCGTGCAGTGTAGGTGTTAGTAAATAGCAGATGCCTGGATATCTCTCCCTCCACAGATATGTGAAAGAATAGATGCCCTACAAGCCAATCGCAATATGTATTGCAAAGGATTTTTTTTTGATTTTCCAAATCATGTACATGACATTTAATTATGAATAAAAGCATTGTGTTTTATCATATACTGTTGATTATATTTGTGATAAACCCCTTAGATTAGGGCAATGGTTTTGAGGCTATGATGAGATCATACTAGTGAGACCTAAAATTCTAAAATTCTAATCTTAAATATTTTTAGTCATTGGTACATTGAGTCGGGGATCAATGTTTACCGGAAAGACTGGCACATCTTATGTATGCTCGATGCAGAGGGTGATTGATCTCATAATCACTTGTGTGGAGACACTAATACAAAGATGTGGGTGCTCATTAGAGGAATGAGTTCACTGAATTGACCTACAAAGAGAAATCTTATAAAGTCTTACTTACATGTCAAAAGATGTCTCTTAGTGGAAGTTGTGCAACTGATCCTTTGACCTGAGATCACCATAGTATCTTGTGCACATAAATCTATATTTTGGTTTCCACTCATTCATGACAATAAGTTGTGTACGAGGTCTTCTGGCTATGGTAGATTGTGTATGAAGGTTATGAGTAGGTCAATAAGGAATTAATCACTTCTAGTAAGAGAAGATCGCATCCTATTTATTCTAATCATATGATAATTCAGGGAGCCTTTGATCAAAGCACAATGAAAATTAGAAAGAGTTTCTCATGTTTCATTATTCGAATTATCATTAGAAGATTGAGAAATATATGAATATGAAATTGAGTTTGACATATATTCATACTCATATACATATTCGGGATGCAGTTTGATTAAAGAATTGAATTGCATGGTAACTTGCCACTGAAGGGTATTTTTGGTATTTTCACCAAATTCTATATTTTTCGGGTAGACATGACACGTTGCTAGACGTCAATCTTGTCTTATAGGTTTGATCGAATTAAAGAGTTTAATTCGATCACTAATTAGAAAGGATTCTAATTGTTAAATTCGGGTTCGCGCAGTTTGGACTTAAATCGATTAGAAAAGTTCTAATCAAGTTGGGTCAACTCGCACTCACACCTATTGCTGGCTAAGTATAGAACCCAATGGATCACACACAAGAAAACTTATCAAGGGTCTAATTGGATTAGATCATGTTTGCAAGATAAACATCCTAGCAGGTGTTGCAAACCCTAGCTCCTGATTCAAATTAAATTCGAATCTGATTCTTAGATTAGGTTGACCTAATATGATTAGATCATGACCTAATATGGGTTAGCCAAGAGTTGGAACCCATTTGGCTTTAATTAGACCTAATTTGATTAGGTTTAATGTTTTCTTTAAGTTGGTTAAACCTAATTGGATTGGGTTTGATAGGGTCTTCACTTCTGGACCATTGATCGCTCCCTGGATGAAGAATCTGGTCCACTGGTTGGCGCCTTCATCTGGACCATTTGATGGCTTCCTGGATGAAGGATCTGGTCTACTGGTTGGCACCTTATTCTGGACCATGGATGGTTCCCTGGATGAATAATCTGGACCATTGGTCAGCACCTGAATCTGGACCACTGGATGGCTCCCTGGATGAAAGATCTGGACCATTGCTCAGCACATGAATCTGGACCACTAGATGGCTCCCAGGATGAAAGATCTGGACCATTGCTCTGTTAGATGTATGCCCTAGAAGCCAATTTGGCTGACACATTGTTGATTCTAGGGACATAATTTTGTACTTGACTGTTTATTATTGAATAAATAAAAGGCATCTTTTTATTCATATTATTTATGTGTCTATGAATCGTCCAAGAAATTAATAAGATGATGGTACATATTCTCAAGAGTTGAGAATTTGAGCCATGTATCATTGGTGATTAATTTCTAAATGCTCCTGATCAAAGGATCATCACGAGGACGGTGATCGATCCGATCAGTGCACAGATCACTTTCCTTCTGGATGGACGAGACTTGAGTCCACAGTGTAGGGACACTGAAGTGATAGTGCAGGTGCTTGTTAGAGAACAAGGGTACTGAGCGTGACCAAGACAAGAAGTCACTTGGATGTCTATCCACTCGTCAGTGACTTGCTTGATGTTGCAGTAGTGTGACTGGTCCTTTGACCTGCGGTGCTTCGGCTACTCACAGTGAGGTTATTGTAGTTTGACTGCACACATACATGGTCTCTAGCCATATGGGTCCATGCAGTGTAGATTGGCTACAGTAGGTTCACTGTAGGAGTAGGGTATGCACCTATAAGGAATCTATCGACTTTGATAGAAGAGGAGTGATCCTATGTGATTTGTTAGACTGAGTTCTAAGACCTTGGCCAGGGCAGTAATATAAAGTGGAAAAAGAGTTTTCCACTATCGAACTCAAGTCGAATAAATCTTGACATATGACAGACGATGGGGTTTGACGAGTTGTCCATGACCTCCGTCCTGTAGGGATCCACGATAGTAGGACTGTATCACATGTTAACTGCACCTAGAGGTTCATCATTCCATTCTGCTGGGTAGCCACTACATGCTGCTAGGTGTCACTGGTGGATGGTGGGACTCATAGGGATTATCTTGATGATCGATAAACCCTAATGAGTTGAGTTGGAATCGTTCCAACCCATTGAAAGGAGTTTTCAATGATATTGAGATAGAGATCACAATATATCTCACTACCAGTCAGAATAGAACCTATGGGGTCACACACACTAGAAGTATTGACCGATCCGATGGTTGAAATCGTGATTAGGAATCACAAGTAATCAATTTGATTGATAAGAAGTTGAAGAAAGGAACAAAGGGAATTAATTAATTGGACTTGAAACAAGAGTCCTACTTCGGGTAGGATTCCTAGAGTCCTAATTGGATTAGGACTGGGAATCCTAGTTGGAGTAGGACTGGGATTCCTACTTGAAATAGGATTCCTACAATCCTAATGAGATTAGGAATTTTGAATTAAAATTGGATTCCTACTTGGAGTAGGATTCCTAGAAATCCTAATTGGATTAGGACTTCGGATTCAAATAGAGTCCTAATTGGATTAGGACTAAAATTAAATACATCCTAATTGGATTAGGATTCCTTAAGTCTAAATTAATTATTAATCTAATGAAT
Organism: Phoenix dactylifera; assembly: GCF_051530095.1. Lineage (NCBI taxonomy): Eukaryota > Viridiplantae > Streptophyta > Magnoliopsida > Arecales > Arecaceae > Phoenix > Phoenix dactylifera. Next base: position 28,377,887 of record NC_143193.1, on the reverse strand, counting down.
CAACATGACTCCTAATTGGATTAGGATTGAAGAGTTCAATTGAGTCATGGTTCATTCAAGTCCTAATTGGATTAGGACTAGCATAGATTGAACCCAAAATTGGCTAATCCTAATTAGATTAGGATTAAACCATGAGAGAGGCACCTAATCCTCTTTGGAAGAGGATTAGGCCAACCAAGTAAGAGGGGCATCAGCCCCTCTCCAATTGGTTAGGGCGACAAGAAGAGAGAAGGGGCCGGCGCTCCAAAGAAAGAAGGTTGTCAAGGGCTCCTAACTTGTAGGAGCCCTTGATGCTTATAAAAAGGGACCTAGGGCCGGCGCCCTAGGTGTGTGCTCTCTTCCCCCTCTTGCTGCTGCCACCAGCCCCTCTCCTCTCTTAGTTCAGCCGCAAGCAAGGGAAAAGGATCTCCAAGTGTTGGCGGCCTCCTCCCCTTCCCTTCCTTCATCCAACGCAAGGAACAAAAGAAGGCTGCGTGGGGTTCTTTCTTCTTCCTCATCTTCATCCTTCTTCTTCCTCCTCTCAAGCACAATTAAGGGTTGATTGAAAGAGAGGAGATCAGCCATCAAAAGAAGTCTTTGCAAGGGAGCTAGCACCCCGGGAAGACAAGAAAGATTTGATCGGTCCTCTACTTCGTGTGGATACCCGTAGAGGCCGGACGTTTGAACGGCTTCAAGCGAACCCTCTTCCAAAAAACACGAATTCAGATTTGCGGTGATCATCTACCCGCGCAAGGTGAAGATTTGATCTTCCTAATAGTTTTAAAAGTTTTTAATTCTTACCTAATTACGAAAGGTCTCGAAACAACGTTCATGCGATGAACGTCGATCCCGCACATGCCGATTCCGCTGCCATCTGATTTAATTTTTGAAATATCTGCGGCATGGGCGTTTTCCCAACAGTGGTATCAGAGCCTAGGCTTCGTAGATTAAGGTAAGAATTAAATATCTAAAGGCATATTAGATCTAAAAATTGAATGATCATGCATGCTGAAAAATTCTGCATGCAGATTTTTCAGGGGTGCTGATTTTTTGCATGCTGATTTTTATGTGATAAAAAGATGATTCTAAATGCATTGTTAATGGGATTACAAAGTTTAGAGTCATGATTAGCATGATCAGCGACCTATGTCATGATACAATCAGTTAGTTTTCAGATCTGAAAATTATAATTGTTGCATACGGTGATGATCATAGGATTCAAACCCTTTTGGTATCAAATGTAATGACCTGCGATGTGATCTGCGATGTCATGTAATTTTTCAGATGCTTGCATGCATCTTATTTGATGTTTTGAGAGGCCTGCGTGCCTCCTAAAAGGAGATGTAATTTATTTTTATTTTTATTTTACATCTGGTTGTATTTCTGTGATGTGATGTACATCAACGATCGAGTTGAAGCAAAGGCATGAGATGAAAGGTGATCTAAGCGGTTGATGGCGATGGGATCAAGAGTTGATCAAGGATCGAATCAAGAAGGCTTAGAACCAATTCAAGAGTTGAAGACCACTTGATCGATTGATGTACATGTGCTTGTAATACGACCTAATTAGAATCCATGATCATCACCTATTTAAAGTTTAACTTTATTTGATGCTGCGATCATAACTGCCTGTGATGTACCGTTTGCATGAGATGTGAATGCGAGTCGGGTAGATAGGTTTACATGTGATGTAGCAAACCCAATTGAGACCTAAATCAAAACCTCCTCAATCAAGTCGAGAGTGAACCGACATGAGCAAGTCATATTAGATTAATTGATCTAATTGGTGTCTAGAAAAGCATGAAAGGTGGTTACTTAATTAGGACCTTACTCTTTGAGTAAGGGGAGCCTCCCACCTGCTTACCTGGCCAATTGTTCGATTACCTCTTATGAAGGGCTCAAGTTGCAAACTCTAAGACCTGATTAACCAATATTAAGTCAATAGGTCTTCCACTGTAGTAGAGCTGCTAAGGCCTTTCTGATGTTGATTTGTCTCGGCTGGACACAGTGGTCAAGTTGCATCGGGGGGCTGGACCTCTCTATAGACATGAGATGTTGTAGGGTAAAGGTGGGGTTGGGCACCAATAACTGTTAGGTGAGGACCCAATGACGACTTTATTCCTACGGTTATACGGTGGGTCTGACTTAACTAAGAAATGGGACCAATAACTGTTAGGTGAGGTCTTCATGGCTTAGAGACCAAGTTACACTGCAACATGCTTGAGAAGCATTGTACAAGAGTTGTACACTCATCCATCTATGTGTCACCAATAACTGTTAGGTGAGGTGGCATGTAAATTGGTGGGACCGCAGTACCCACTAGAAACCCTAGTCGTGTGGGATTTCCGTTTTCCTACCAGGGGAGTGTGAGGGATTCGAGAAAATAGTGGGAGTTACATTTGTTCTAAAAGACCTTAGAACAGATTAGGATCAAGTACAAAAGTCTAACTAGAATTTTTACTCTCTGCAGATACAATGTCAGCTTCAAACCCTCTGACCCGTATTCTTGAGACCAACCGACTGACCGGAACCAATTACAAAGACTGGCTTAGAAATCTCAAAATTGTTTTGGACTGTGAGAAGATAGGCTACATACTTGATTCAGATATCCCCACACTGCCAGCACGTCCTACTGATGTTCAGCGTGAGTTGCATAAAAAATGGTTGGATGATGACATTAGAGTAAAATGCTATATGATGGCATCCATGTCTAATGAACTCCAATGCCAGCATGAAAATATGAAGACTGCTAGGGAAATACTGGCACACCTGCAAGAGTTGTATGGTGAGCAAAGTCGCACAGCTCATTTTGAAGTGTCCAAGAGACTTTTCAAAGCGAAAATGCGCGAAGGGCAGTCTGTCCATGATCACGGTCTGACCATGATCAAGGACCTAAAGGAGCTTGAGAAGCTTGGTATGGACATGCACAAGGAATTACAAGTGGATTTGATCCTACAGTCACTTCCTGATTCATTTGGTCAGTTTATAGTAAACTACCACATGAATAAGATTGAATGCACTAAGACTGAACTCATAAACATGTTGGTAATTGCTGAGGGAGCCTTGAAAGGTTCAAGGGGCAATGTCCTTGCTGCTGAGTTGACTTCTGGTTCTAAGAGAAAGTCTACTTGGGAGAAAAAGAAGCCTGCTAAGAAGCAGAAGAAAGACAAGAAGCCAAAGAAGAAAGTTCAAAAGAAAAAGGCTGACGACAAAGGAAAATGTTTCCACTGCAATGTCGAAGGCCACTGGAAGAGAAACTGTCCTTCATACCTTGGAGAGGACAGAATGAACAAAAATGGATAAAGATGGGCTTTTAGGCTCATTGACTTCCGAGTCATATCCAGTTTGTGAGTCCTGTCTTCAAGGAAAAATGGCTAGACTGCCCTTTGTAGGACATGGGGAGAGGACCACTGAAATACTTACCCTAATACATACAGATGTATGTGGCCCATTCGATGTGCTAGCCAGGGGACGTTATTCTTACTTCATTACCTTTACCGATGATTATTCACGGTATGGGTATGTGTATCTTATGAGACACAAGTCTGACTCTTTTGAAAAGTTCAAAGAGTTCAAGAATGAAGTAGAAAAACAAACTGGAAAACCTCTTAAAGCTCTTCGATCAGATCGAGGAGGAGAATACCTTAGTGGGGAATTCCGGGACTATCTCAAAGAAAACGGCATAGCCTCACAATGGACACCTCCGGGTACACCTCAACTCAACGGGGTGTCAGAGAGGAGGAATCAGACCCTATTGGATATGGTCAGGTCCATGATGAGCTTCACTGATCTACCTATGTTCCTTTGGGGAGATGCCTTACTCACAGCGATTTATTTATTGAATAGAGTTCCCTCTAAATCCGTTCCTACCACACCGTATGAGATATGGCATGGTAAGAAACCAAGTCTGGGTCATCTCAAGATTTGGGGATGTCCGGCCCACGTCAAGAGACTACAGGCGGACAAGTTAGAGGCTAGGACCATAAGTGCTCGTTTTATAGGATATCCTAAAGAGTCATTAGGATACAATTTTTACATCTCAGAGGATCACAATGTATTTGTGAGCCGTCATGCCATCTTCTTGGAAAATCAGTTTATCCTTGATAGAGGCAGTGGGAGGAAAATTGAGCTTGAAGAGAAAGTCTCTGAAAAGCAACGAGTCATGGATCCTATAGAACCCAATCATAAAGAGCCAGTACACGATGTCCCTCGACCACCTCGTAGATCTAGTAGGGTCTCCCATCCTCCCGATAGATACTTAGGTATACTAGAAGAGGATACCGAGGAAATGTTCCTAGTGGGAGATAGGGATCACATACAGGATCCCAAAACCTACAACGAGGCGATATCTGATATCGATTCCGAGAAATGGCTGGAAGCAATGAAGTCAGAGTTAGACTCCATGCGTTCCAACCAAGTCTGGACCTTAGTAGACCCACCAGAAGGTATTGTACCTATTGGATGCAAATGGATCTACAAAAGGAAAATAGATTCGGATGGAGAGGTAGAGACCTATAAGGCAAGGCTTGTGGCGAAAGGGTATAGTCAGCGCGAAGGCATTGACTATCAGGAGACCTTTTCACCTGTAGCCATGCTAAAATCCATCCGAACATTGCTTGCCATTGCAGCATTTCATGATTATGAAATCTGGCAGATGGATGTGAAAACTGCTTTCCTGAATGGATATCTTGATGAAGATATCTATATGGAACAGCCTTTGGGTTTCACTTCCAGTGATGGAGATCACAAAGTCTGCAAGCTGCAAAGGTCCATCTATGGACTAAAGCAAGCATCTCGGAGTTGGAACACTCGTTTCGATGACGCAATCAAAACGTTTGATTTCATCAAAAACGAAGAGGAACCATGTGTTTTCAAAAAGGTTAGTGGGAGTGCTGTCGTTTTTCTCATACTGTACGTAGATGACATTCTCCTGATTGGAAATGATATTCCCATGCTAACCTCGGTCAAGGTCTGGTTGTCAAAAAGAATTCTCCATGAAAGACCTTGGGGAAGCATCCTATATTTTGGAAATAAAGGTCTATAGAGATAGATCTAAAAGAATGCTTGGCCTTTCACAGAAGATGTACATAGAGGAGGTGCTGAAGAGATTCAACACATGAGCAAGATTCCCCATGCATCGGCAATGGGAAGCCTCATGCATGCCATGCTGTGTACATAACCTGATATAGCTCTTGCTGTGAGTGTCACAAGCAGATATCAGTCGGATCCAGGCAAGAAGCACTGGATAGCTGTGAAAGAATAGTCTTAAGTACTTGAGAAGAACTAAGGACATGTTCTTGGTCTTTGGGAGAAGATCAGAGTTGAAGGTAGAAGGATGCACACATATTGATGATAGAAAGTCTACATCAGAATATGTGCAATTGTGGTTCAGTAAATTGGAAGAGTTCCAAACAACCGATCATTATAGATTCTACCTTAGAAGCTGAATGTTAAGCCGTATCCAAGGGTGCAGTGGAAACCTTCTGATTAAAAGTTAATTGCAGAGTTAGGTGTAATGTCATTAGATGCCATAATACTTTACTGCGATAACATTGGCACCATAGCACTAGCTATGGAGCCATGGTCTCATCAGAAGTCCAAGCATATAGAGCGGCGCTTCCATTTCATACGCGACTATGATGTAGAGGTGCAGAGAGTAGACTCCGCGGATAACGTGGCAGACCCGTTCACTAAGCAGCTGAGTCAGCAAAAGACGGAAGCCCACCTTGAGAAGATGGGCCTAAGATATATGACCAATTGGCTTTAGTGCAAGTGGAAGATTGTTAGATGTATGCCCTAGAAGCCAATTTGGCTGACACATTGTTGATTCTAGGGACATAATTTTGTACTTGACTGTTTATTATTGAATAAATAAAAGGCATCTTTTCATTCATATTATTTATGTGTCTATGAATCGTCCAAGGAATTAATAAGATGATGATACATATTCTCAAGAGTTGAGAATTTGAGCTATGTATCATTGGTGATTAATTTCTAAATGCTCCTGATCAAAGGATCATCACGAGGACGGTGATCGATCCAATCAGTGCACAGATCACTTTCCTTCTGGATGGACGAGACTTGAGTCCACAGTGTAGGGACACTGAAGTGATAGTGCAGGTGCTTGTTAGAGAACAAGGGTACTGAGCGTGACCAAGACAAGAAGTCACTTGGATGTCTATCCACTCGTCAGTGACTTGCTTGATGTTGCAGTAGCGTGACTGGTCCTTTGACCTGCGGTGCTTCGGCTACTCACAGTGAGGTTATTGTAGTTTGACTGCACACATACATGGTCTCTAGCCATATGGGTCCATGCAGTGTAGATTGGCTGCAGTAGGTTCACTGTAGGAGTAGGGTATGCACCTATAAGGAATCTATCGACCTTGATAGAAGAGGAGTGATCCTATGTGATTTGTTAGACTGAGTTCTAAGACCTTGGCCAGGGCAGTAATATAAAGTGGAAAAAGAGTTTTCCACTATCGAACTCAAGTCGAATAAATCTTGACATATGACAGACGATGGGGTTTGACGAGTTGTCCATGACCTCCGTCCTGTAGGGATCCACGATAGTAGGACTGTATCACATGTTAACTGCACCTAGAGGTTCATCATTCCATTCTATTGGGTAGCCACTACATGCTGCTAGGTGTCACTGGTGGATGGTGGGACTCATAGGGATTATCTTGATGATCGATAAACCCTAATGAGTTGAGTTGGAATCGTTCCAACCCATTGAAAGGAGTTTTCAATGATATTGAGATAGAGATCACAATATATCTCACTACCAGTCAGAATAGAACCTATGGGGTCACACACACTAGAAGTATTGACCGATCCGATGGTTGAAATCATGATTAGGAATCACAAGTAATCAATTTGATTGATAAGAAGTTGAAGAAAGGAACAAAGGGAATTAATTAATTGGACTTGAAACAAGAGTCCTACTTCGGGTAGGATTCCTAGAGTCCTAATTGGATTAGGACTGGGAATCCTAGTTGGAGTAGGACTGGGATTCCTACTTGGAATAGGATTCCTACAATCCTAATGAGATTAGGAATTTTGAATTAAAATTGGATTCCTACTTGGAGTAGGATTCCTAGAAATCCTAATTGGATTAGGACTTCGGATTCAAATAGAGTCCTAATTGGATTAGGACTAAAATTAAATACATCCTAATTGGATTAGGATTCCTTAAGTCTAAATTAATTATTAATCTAATGAATCAACATGACTCCTAATTGGATTAGGATTGAAGAGTTCAATTGAGTCATGGTTCATTCAAGTCCTAATTGGATTAGGACTAACATAGATTGAACCCAAAATTGGCTAATCCTAATTAGATTAGGATTAAACCATGAGAGAGGCACCTAATCCTCTTTGGAAGAGGATTAGGCCAACCAAGTAAGAGGGGCATCAGCCCCGCTCCAATTGGTTAGGGCGACAAGAAGAGAGAAGGGGCCGGCGCTCCAAAGAAAGAAGGTTGTCAAGGGCTCCTAACTTGTAGGAGCCCTTGATGCTTATAAAAAGGGACCTAGGGCCGGCGCCCTAGGTGTGTGCTCTCTTCCCCCTCTTGCTGCTGCCACCAGCCCCTCTCCTCTCTTAGTTCAGCCGCAAGCAAGGGAAAAGGATCTCCAAGTGTTGGCGGCCTCCTCCCCTTCCCTTCCTTCATCCAACGCAAGGAACAAAAGAAGGCTGCGTGGGGTTCTTTCTTCTTCCTCATCTTCATCCTTCTTCTTCCTCCTCTCAAGCACAATTAAGGGTTGATTGAAAGAGAGGAGATCAGCCATCAAAAGAAGTCTTTGCAAGGGAGCTAGCACCCCGGGAAGATAAGAAAGATTTGATCGGTCCTCTACTTCGTGTGGATACCCGTAGAGGCCGGACGTTTGAACGGCTTCAAGCGAACCCTCTTCCAAAAAACATGAATTCAGATTTGCGGTGATCATCTACCCGCGCAAGGTGAAGATTTGATCTTCCTAATAGTTTTAAAAGTTTTTAATTCTTACCTAATTACGAATGGTCTCGAAACAACGTTCATGCGATGAACGTCGATCCCGCACATGCCGATTCCGCTGCCATCTGATTTAATTTTTGAAATATCTGCGGCATGGGCGTTTTCCCAACATGCTCAGCGCATGAATCTGGACCATTGGTGATGGCATCTTGCTTCTGGACCATTGGATGGCACCCTAGATGATGATGCCTTGATCTGGACCATTAGATGGTGCCTAGATCTGGACCATTGGCTTTGGTTCCTTGCATTTGGGCCCTTGGATCATCAGGATTTAAGAGGAAGACGTGAGAAAGAAGCATATCATTAGGTACGGCTTTTTCTAAAGCTTGATACGCCTCCCTCTCTCTCTTGTTGGCACCCTCTTATCACACCCTTTGATGCATGAAGGGATGGCTAGGATGCATCCCTTCACATCTATAAATCGGGAGCCATTCCACCGTATTCTTCATTCCAACTCCACCGCATTCTCTCTCACTTATCCCTTCTTTCTTACAACCCTTTGTCTCCTTCTAGCATTGCTTCTAGAGTGTCCTAAGCCAAGACAAGGAGGTCTTCTTTAGGATAAAAAATATTAGAAGTGATTTAGAAAAGTAAAAGAAAAATAAGAGAGGAGAGAAAGCAAACCAATTTAAATCCTTTGGAAGGATTCAGCATTAAGGATCAAAAATCTTTGGAGCTAAAGTCTTGATCAAGTTTCCGTGTGGATCACCGTTGGAGGGTGGACACTTGGACGTCTCGTGGAGATTCTACAAACTTGGATTTAGCGTTACAGGTATTCTTTTATTTCAGCATTTATATTTATATTATTTGATTGTTACCATTAAGGTGACTAAGCTTATAAGGATTTCATGTTAAGGGATTTTATTAAGAAATTTTTAAAATTTCTAGCTTCCGCTGCCCATCATGACATGATCGGAATCTTTCAGTGATATCAGAGCCGTCCTTAATTGGTTCAATCAAATAATTATGCATGATGTATGATTATTAATTTACTATGAGATAGTAATGTCATATGCTTAGAAGAATGCTGAATTATATGATTCATATATGATATGATATGTAATAAAATTGGTATGACATGAAATTTTTTATATGAAGATATGTTGAAGCATGTTAATTAATTCAATCAATTGCTTATGATTTGTACATGTTATGAGATAGCCATGATGCATGATAGTTTATTGTAGACATGTTAAATATATGTTACAATTAAAGAATATGCTAGAGACTAGTAAGCCCTCAATAAAAATTATATTAAGTCATAGTGTTGAAAAATTTTGGGCTAACCCATTCTAGAATAATTAATCTAATTGGTGTCTAAGAAAAGCACTAAAGGTGGTTCTCTAATTAGGACCTTACTCTGTGAGTAAGGGGAGTCTCCCACCTGCTTACCTGGCCAATTGTTTGATTGCTTATTATGGATAAGCTTAATATTGATATAACACTATTGATAGCCTTCCTTCATGCCTCGACATTATTATGTCAAGATCCATGCTAGTTTGTTGTGCTAACACAAGGCTTGCTATGGGAACTGATTTTATATTGTCTTGGTGCATTAAGATGCTTATGGCATATTTTAATATATTGCTTTGTTGTGCAATCACAAGGGCAATATTATTCGAATATGACTATATGAAAATGAAGGGTTTGACTTAACTAAACCATTATTGTTTGTTGTGCTAACACAAGGCAATAAGTGTTTTAAGAGGACAAGATAAAGTTGAGAATTGCATGAGATGCAATTGGAAAGAGTTTTCTACTTTTGAACTCATAAGAGTTTGTTGTGTAACCACAAGACTTTTTATGATGAATTAGGATCTCAACCCTATTAAGAAAAATTATATTTTCACGTTTATCATAGGAGAGGGCTATGATATTCGATAAAATAGTGGGAGTAATAATTAGATAAAGTTCTAGTCTAATTGTATATTTGTCATCATGATTGGTATGTTTATGTTAGTTTTGTTCTTTATATATGTAGAATAAAATTTTGCATTAATGACATCTTCACTATCACTAAGAGGCATCTTAGATGCCAACAAGTTGACTGGTCCGAACTATGTGGACTGGTTGAGGAATCTTAAAATTGTTCTCACTCAGGAGAAACTTTCTTACATCCTTAAAACTCCTGATCTTGGATCAATAGGGGATGATGCTACTAAAAGTAGTAAGATAAAGAGGAAGAAAGGAAAGAAAATCTCCGGATCAAGTACCTATTTCCATTGCGGTAAAGTTGGCCACTGAAAAAGAAATTGCAAGAGTTTTCTTGCAACTGTAAAGCCTGATGCAAGAGTTGCATCAGAAGGTATGTTTATGTTACATGCCAGTTTGTCATTAAGTTCTTCAAATTCAAATTCATGGGTATTGGATACTGGCTGTAGTTTTCATATATGCAAGTCATTGCATGGACTACAGAAAATTAGAAGTTTGAAGAAAGGTGACTTCGAGCTTTATGGAGCTGGAGGAGAGTCCATCCAGGCTGAAGCTGTTGGAACCTACTTATTGGAGTTGCCGTCAGGCAAGCTCCTGGAGTTAGAAGATTGTTATTACATGCCCAAGATTATTAGAAATATAATTTCTATTCCTTTGTTATTAAAGAAAGGATTTGAGATTAATGGAAAGGGCAATGGTTGCTCTATTTCTTTTTGTAATAAGCATCTTTGCAATGGCATTATGGAAAATGATCTTCTAGTTCTATCCCTTAATGACAATATTTATCATATTGATAAAAGTAATAAAAGAAAGAGAGAAGAGGTGAATAATACCCTCCTTTGGCATTGCCGTCTAGGTCATATTAGTGAGTCAAGAATACACAAGTTATACAAACGAGAGTTCTTTGATCCTTATGATTTTGAATCATTAGGAACTTGTAAATCTTGTCTTATGGATAAAATGACCAAGTCTCCATTCACTAGACATGGAGAAAGGGCAAGTGAGTTATTAGGACTTGTGCATACAGATGTATGTGGTCTTATGACAACTCCAGTTAGAGGTGGATACTTTTACTTTATCACATTCACTGATGATTTATCAAGGTTCGGACATGTGTATTTTATGAAACATAAATTCGAAGCCTTTGATAAGTTTAAAGAGTATCAAAGTGCTGATCCAAAGATTGATTTTGATTATCACAAAATCTTGAAGTATAATTACTAATGTTTGTGTTGCAAGAAGAACGATAATTTGTTTTGCAAGGAACATAGCAAGTTGGAAAAATACAAGAAGGTCTCAAAAGCTCTCAAGAAAAGTTGGAAGAAAGCCACACTTCATTGGCCCAAGTTTCAAGTTCAAAGGATTCAAGTTGGAGTAGCAAATTCAAAGAAAAATTCAAACGAACAGTCCTCGAGTCGACTCCTGGAAGTTCAGAGTTGACTCTGGCACTCTGGAGTTTCAAGGAACAGTGCTCGAGTCGACTCCTACTATTCTCGAGCTGTCTCTCTCAGTAAGGACAGAAAGTAGTTTTCAGCGCTACAGTTCTCGAGTCGACTCCAGCTACAGTCGGGTCGACTCCTAGCTACAGTGCCGAGTCGATTCCTACTTCATTCGAGCCGTCTCTCTCAGTCAGGGCAGAGAGTAGTTTTGAGCGCTACAGTTCTCGAGTCGACTCTAGTTACAGTCGAGTCGACTCCCAGCTACAGTGTCGGACAGACTCCTATTTACGAGTCGGCTCCTGCTTCAGCCGAGTCGACTTGAGCATGCTGGAAGGCATAACGGCTAGTTTTTTCTCGACTTCAACGGCTCTATTTTTGTCTCTAACGGCTAGATTTTTGTTCCCACACTATCTAAAGCTATAAAATCAAGGGGAGAGCAAGGGGAGACAATAAGAAGTGGGAGAGAACACATAGGGAAGAGATTTCAAAGTAATTTTAAGAGAAACCTCCCAAAAGCACAAAAGGGCCATTCAAAGCAAAAGAGAGAGAAGAAAAGCATCTGAGTGAATCCCAAAGCTTTCTCTCCAACTGTGTGTTGCCTCAGTAATCCTTTATCTCGTGCAAAATCAGAAGAGAGTCAAGTAAAGAAGAAGCCGAGTTCCTTCATTTGCAAAACTTGGTTGAGGGCTTCTCCTCTTTACTCTATTTGTTTATATTGTTATATCTACTTGTTTAAAAAGCTTGTATTTGTTTTAAACTCTTGTTCTAATATCTTATAACTTGATTCAATCAAGGGATTAAATCAAGGGGTTAAGATTTGTTGGTGAGCCAAAGGAAAAACCAACGGTGTAAGGTTGTGGTTAGTAAACCAAGAAAAACCAACTGGGTTTGATTGTCACCCCGAAAAAATAATCGGTTGGTTTTAGTCGGTGAGCCTGTGAAAACCGACCGAGTTCGTTGTGATCTCGTGAAAATAACAAGTTAGGTTGTGAGCTTGTAAAACAACCGGCTGTAATTTGAGGGATTATAGTGAAATTTCCAAGAGATCTTGGGAAGTGGATGTAGGTGCTGGGGTGCACCGAACCACTATACATCTTTGTGTTTGTGAGCCTTATCTCTTGTATTTCATGCCTTACATTCATACTTGATTGTGTAATATCTCTAGCTTTGTTTTCTATTGATTTATAAGTGCTTGTTTAGAACTTGGTTAGCTTCCACTCCATTCTTACCATTCACATAGATTAAAATTGATCATACAACTATAAGTTAATTTTAGATCAATTGCACCCTAAAGTTATAGTATAATTGCTCTAGCTTAATTTTCCACTACTTTACTTGTAATTGCCTAGAGCTTAAGTAAATAACATCTTATCATTCCGCTGCATTCAATTCAAAGTTAATTAGGGAACATAATTTTTAGAAATTCCAATTCACCCCCCCTCTTGGGTGGTCACCTTGGGCAACAAGTGGTATCAGAGCAGGTGCTCTAAGATTAATTATTGATCTCACGATCAAAAGCCAAAGATCATGACAACTCAAATAGATAGTTTTCTAGATGAGGAACAATTAATTGATACACCTCCACTATTTAATGGCATAAACTATACATATTGGAAAGCACGCATACGCATTTTCATATAATCACTTGATTATAATTTATGGAGCATTATAGTCAATGGGACACACACAATCACTAATCATAATCAGAAAATGGCTCAACAAAATTCAAAAGCCATGAACCTATTATATTGTGCATTAAATGGGAATGAGTTTAATTGCATATCTTCTTGCATAACTGCTAAAGACATCTGGAATATGCTAGAGGCTAAATATGAAAGCACTAACATTTTTAGTGAATCTGAAATTAGCTCTAAAGAAGAAGAGAGGCAAGGTGATATTGAAAACCTATGCCTTGTGGCACACAAGGACGAGGTATGTATTGAAACGCAAAGTGTCTCCTCTTCTGAATATGAAGTATATGATAAACTTGAAAATAATTTTACACTTGATGAGTTACATGATGCATTTCTTGATCTAATGAAAGAACATAAGAAACTCATTTGTAAAAACAAGAACCTGAAGAATGAAAAGAAAACCCTAGTAAATGAAAAATGAAACTGTCTAATAATTATGAAACACTAATTAAGAAACATACTAATGAAACTGAAATCTTAATTAAAGAAAATAAAGAACTAAATCAAAAAAATCAACTTCTTACTGAAAGCCATGATAAACTTAAGAAGAACAATGAATTGTTTTCAGAAGATAATAGAAAACTAACTAAAGAAGTTAAAAATTTAAAACCTATTGTTGAAAGATTCACTCTCAGCTCTGAAAAATTAAATTCAATGATAGAAAATTCAAGAGCTGGATATGACAAAGTTGGATTGAGATATCAACCATGGTACATCCAAAAATTTTTCAAGAATATGTTTGTTAAATCCTCCATTGCCTATCCTAAAACAGTTATAAATATGATGAACAAAAATTAATTAAAATCTCTTCTGTTCATCCTAAAATAGTTTTTCATAAATTTGATGAACCTAATGAATAAAATCAAAAAATTAAAAATTCATCATCTACTTATGTTAAATTTATGATTGTTAAATTTAACAAGAATATGTAGAAATACACACCTTGTAATCCTAAAATCTGCAAGCCTATGGACAAAATAGCTATTAAGAAAATATGGGTTCCAAAAGGAACAATAATAGCTAACCTGCAAGGACCCAAAAGAGCTTGGGTTCCTAAGTTGAAAATATGAATATTTTCTGCAGGTGTGTCTAGCACTCAAGATTCCAACAAAAGATGTTAATTTGGACATTGGGTGCTCTAGACATATATTAAAGAATGAAACTTAAAATATACTTAAGAAAAGTAATTGAAATAAAAAGAATAATGAAATTAGTAATCCTTGCATCTCATCATTCTCTTTGCCTTAGTATCTGATTAAAACATGAATTGCAGGTATTAATCAATTTTGTGATATAGATAATATTTTAAAAATATAATCAAATCATTTTATTTTATAGTATGCCTTACTTACTGTTGGATAAGTTGCTAAATGATTAATCAATTTATTAAAAATAACACTATGAATTCTCTATATGCTTGATTAAGAGTTTTTATCTATGGCATTATCTTTTATTGATCATAGACATGAGAATGTATACTTGGTACGCCTTTGAATATATGTACTATGAATATGAAGATTAAAGAAACCACTTTTGGCATATAAAATCAACTCATGCTAGTATGTACTTAATCTCAAAAGACCTTGTCATTGGCTTAGATTAATTTTTGTAAGGTCAAAGTTTGCTAAGCATGTCATCTAGGAAAACAAACTAGAATCATTTCTAAATATGAAAATATTGTTTCCACCTCTTAGTCTTTGAAAATTCTCCACAAGAACTTATTTGAATCTCTAGGATAGTGAACCTAGGAGATAAGCATCTTGATTTTATAATTGTGGATGATTTCTCAAAGCTAACGTTGGTTTTATTCTTGATACTTAAATTGAAATATTTTCTGCTTTGGCACAAACTTACAAAAGGTTTCAAATGAAAAAGGTTTGCAAACTGTGAAAATTTATTGCACAGCTTTGAAAACCAATTTGTTGATAAGTTTTGTATAGAAAATGGTATTGAATACAATTGTTCTTGCACCAAGAACACTATTGCATATAGGGGTTATAAAAACATAAAAATAGAACCCTTAAAAAATTTATGTAATAACAATGCTTTGTGATAGTAACTTGCTTAATTGATTTTAATCAATGATATCATCATAGCTTATCATATTATAAGGTTTCTATTAGATCTATTTTTGAAGAAAACCCCTTGTGAACTCAAAAAAAGGGAAAATCAAATGTTGCACACTTTCATATTTTTCAGTTGTACATGTTATGTTCTGAACAATGAAAGATATGCCAAATCTAATAAAACAAGTATTTCTTGTTAGAACCCGCCCATGCCGCAGAAAAATTTTTAAATTTTAGATGCAGCGGAAGAGGCATGTGCGGGATCAACCATTCATCGCATGAACGTTGTTCAAAAACCGTTCGTAGTTAGATAAGGATTAAAAACTTTTGAAACATTAGGAAGATCAGATCTTCACCTTTGTGCGGGTAGATGATCACCGCAAACTGATGATCGTGGTTTTCAAAGAAGGTTCGCTTGAAGCCGTTCAAGTGTCCGGCCTCTACGGGTATCCACACGAAGCAGAGGACCAATCCTAACGCTCCAATCTCCCCAGGGTGCTAGCTCCCTTGCAGAGATATGTTTTGATGGCTGATCACCTCCCTTTCTTTCAACTCTTGAATGCTAGAGGGAGGAGGATGAAGAAGAAGAAGATCAAGAAAGAAGATCACCAAGCCTTGCAGCCTTTTTCCCTTGCTTGTGTTGGAACCCAAAACAAGAGAGGAAGGAGGGGCCGCCAAGAGCTTTCTTTTCCCTTCTTTGCTTGCGGCTGAAGACCAAGGAGAAGTAGGAGGAGGCCATGGCTGGAAGAAGGGGACTTCAATACCCTAGGTCAGCCCCCACGTCTCCTCTTAAATAGCATGTGGAGCTCCTACAAAGTAGGAGCTCCTTGATTAACTTCCAAGAGGGGCGCCGACCCCTCTTGTTGTGCTGCACCAAAGAAGAAAAGGAGGAGGGGCGTGAGCCCCTCCCTCTTGTGTTGCCCTAGTCCTCCTCTAAGGAGGATTAGGATGCCCCTATTTGGTTTAGTCCTAATCCAATTAGGGTTTAACCAAATCATGAATCAATCGGGTTCAATCTATGCTAGTCCTAATCCAATTAGAACTTGAATGAACCATGACTCAATTGAACTCTTCAATCCTAACCCAATTACGAGTCATGTTGATTCATGAGATTAATAATTAATTAGGACTTAAGAAATCCTAATCCAATTAGGACTTATTTAATTTTAGTCATAATCCAATTAGGACTCTAATTTGAATCCGAAGTCCTAATCCGATTAGGACTCTGGAAATCCTACTCCAAGTAGGAATTCAAATTTAATTCAAAACTCCTAATCTAATTAGGATTGTAGGAATCCTACTCCAAGTAGGAATTCCAGTCCTACTCCAAATAGGATTCCCAGTCCTAATCCAATTAGGACTCTAGGAATCCTACTCGAAGTAGAATTTGTGTTTAAGTCCAATTAATTAATTCCATTGTTCCTTCTTCAACTGATTATCAATCGAATTGATTACTTGTGATTTCTAATCACGATTCAACCATCGGATCGGTCAATGCCTCTAGTGTGTGTGACCCCATGGGTTCAATTCTGACTGGTAGTGAGATATATTGTGATCTCTATCACAATATCATTGAAAACTCCTTTTAATGGGTCGGAACGATTCCAACTCTACTCATTAGGGTTTATCGATCATAGAGACAATCCCTATGAGTCCCACCATCCACCAGTGACACCTAGCAGCATGTAGTGGCTACCCAGCAGAATAGAATGGTGAACCTCTAGGTGTAGTTATCATGTGATACAGTCCTTCTATCGTGGATCCCTACAGGGCGGAGGTCATGGACAACTCGTCAAACCCCATTGCCTGTCATATGTCAAGATTTATTCGACTTAAGCTCGAGAGTGGAAAACTCTTTCTCCACTATACAATTTACTCCGGCCGAGGTCTTGCGAACTTAGTCTTATAAATCACATAGGATCTCTCCTTATCTATCAAGATCGATAGATTCCGTATAGGTGCATACCCTACTCATACAGTGAACCTACTGCAGCCAATCTACACTGCATGGACCCATATGGCTAGAGACCATGTATATGTGCAGTCAAACTACAATAACCTCACTATGAGTAGCCGAAGCATCGCAGGTCAAAGGACCAGTCACACTACTGCAACATCAAGCAAGTCACTGACGAGTGGATAGACATCTAAGTGACTTCTTGTCTTGGTCATGCTCAGTACCCTTGTTCTCTAACAAGCACCTGCACTATCACTTCAATGTCCCTACACTGTGGACTCGAGTCTCGTCCATCCGTAATGAAAGTGATGTGTGCACTGATCTTATCGGATCGATCACCGTCCTCGTGATGAACCATCGATCAGGAGCATTTAGAAATTAATCACTAATGATACATAGCTCAAATTTTCAACTTTTGAGAATATGCATCATCATCTTATTAATTCCTTGGACGATTCATAGACACATAAACAATATGAATGAATAAGATGTCTTTTATTTATTCAATAATAAATAGTCAAGTACAAAATTATGTCCCAGAATTAATAATGTGTCAGCCTTATTGGCTTCTAGGGCATATATCTAACAATCTCCCACTTGCACTAAAGCTAATCAGTCATATATCTAAGCCTCATCTTCTCAAGGTGGGCTTCAGTCTTCTGCTGACTCAGCTGCTTAGTGAACGGGTCCGCCACGTTATCCGCAGAGTCTACTCTCTGCACCTCAACATATTTCTTTTCAACGTATTCACGTATGAGGTGATAACGCCGCTCTATGTGCTTCAACTTCTAATGAGACCTTGGTTCCTTAGCAAGAGCTATGGTGCCATTATTATCGCAGTGGAGTGTTATGGCATCTGATGTCATAACATCCAATTCTGCAATGAATTTCTTGTACCAGAAGCCTTCCTTAGCAGCTTCAGATGCGGCGATGTATTCAGCTTCCATAGTAAAGTCAGCAATGATCGGTTGTTTAGAACTCTTCCAATTCACCGTACCACCATTGCACAAGAACACATATCCGAACGTAGACTTTCTATCATCGACATCTGTCATGAAGTTTGAATCCGTGTATCCTTCTACCTTTAATTCTGATGCTCCTCCAAAGATCAAGAACAAATCTTTAGTTCTTCTTAAGTACTTAAGAATGTTCTTCATAGCAGTCCAGTGCTCCTCGCCTGGATTTGACTGATATCTGCTAGTGACACTCACTGCAAGTGCTATATCAGGTCGTGTACACAGCATAGCATACATGAGGCTTTCTATTGCTGAAGCATATGGAATCTTGCTCATGCGTTGAATCTCCTCAGATGTGTTGGGGCACATCTTCTTTGAGATATGAATTCCATGACTAGGGGGTAAGAGACTCCTCTTGGAGTTTTCCATGCTGAACCTCTTCAGCACCTCCTCTATGTACATCTTCTGTGATAGGCCAAGCATCCTTTTAGATCTATCTCTATAGACCTTAATCCCCAAAATATAGGATGCTTCTCCAAGGTCTTTAATGGAGAACTCTTTTGACAACCAGACCTTGACCGAGGTTAGCATGGGAATATCATTCCCAATTAGGAGAATGTCATCCACGTACAATACGATAAAAACGACAGCACTCCCACTAACCTTTTTATAAACACACGGTTTCTCTTCGTTTTTGATGAAATCAAACATTTTGATTGCATCATTGAAACGAGTGTTCCAACTCCGAGATGCTTGCTTTAGTCCATAAATGGACCTTTGCAGCTTGCAGACCTTGTGATCTCCATCACTGGAAGTGAATCCCAAAGGTTGTTCCATATAGATATCTTCATCAAGATATCCATTCAAGAAAGCAGTTTTCACATCCATCTGCCAAACTTCATAATCATGAAATACTGCAATGGCAAGCAGTGTACGGATGGATTTCAGCATGGCTACGGGTGAAAAGGTCTTCCGATAGTCAATGCCTTCGCACTGACTATACCCTTTCGCCACAAGACTTGCCTTATAGGTCTCTACCTTTCCATCCAAACCTATTTTCCTTTTGCATATCCATTTACATCCAATAGGTACAATACCTTCTGGTGGATCTACTAAGGTCCAGACTTGGTTGGAATGCATGGAGTCTAACTCTGACTTCATGGCTTCCAGCCATTTCTCGGAATCGATATATGATATCGCCTCATCGTAGGTTTTGGGATCTTGTATTTATTCCCTATCTCCCATGAGAAATATTTCCTCAGTATCCTCTTCAAGCATACCTAAGTATCTATCAGGAGGATGGGAGACCCTACTTGATCTACGAGGTGGAGGGGGGACAACGTGTACTGGCTCTATATGAATGGATTCTATAGGATCCATGACTCGTTGCTTTTCAGAGACTTTCTCTTCAAGCTCAATTTTTCTCCTACTGCCTCTATCAAGGATAAACTATTTTTCCAAGAAGATGGCATGTCGGCTCACAAATACATTATGATCCTCTGAGATGTAAAAATTATACCCTAAGGATTCTTTAGGATATCCGATAAAACGAGCATTTATGGTCCTAGCCTCTAACTTGTCTGCCTGCAGTCGCTTGACGTAGGCCGGACATCCCCAAATCTTGAGATGACCAAGACTTGGTTTCTTACCATGCCATATCTCATACGGTGTGGTAGGAACGGATTTAAAGGGAACTCTATTCAATAAATAAATCGCTGTGAGTAAGGCATCTCTCCAAAGAAATATAGGTAAATCAGTGAAGCTCATCATGGACCTGATCATATCCAATAGAGTCTGATTTCTCCTCTCTGACATTCCGTTGAGTTGAGGTGTACCAGAAGGTGTCCGTTGTGAGACTATGCCATTTTCCTTGAGATAGTCCCGAAATTCCCCACTAAGGTATTTTCCTCCTCGATTTGATCGAAGAGCCTTAAGAGATTTTCCAGTTTGTTTTTCTACTTCATTTTTGAATTTTTTGAACTTTTCAAAAGATTCAGACTTGTGTCTTATAAGATACACATACCCATATCGTGAATAATCATCGGTAAAGGTAATGAAGTATGAATAACGTCCCCTAGCTAGCACATCGAATGGGCCACACACATCTGTGTGTACTAGGGTAAGTATTTCAGTGGTCCTCTCCCTATGTCCTACAAAAGGTAATCTAGCCATTTTTTCTTGAAGACAGGACTCACAAACTGGATATGACTCGGAAGTCAATGAGCCAATAAGCCCATCTTTCTCCATTTTGTTCATTCTGTCTTTTCCAATATGGCCAAGCCTGAGGTGCATACCCTACTCATACAGTGAACCTACTGCAGCCAATCTACACTGCATGGACCCATATGGCTAGAGACCATGTATATGTGCAGTCAAACTACAATAACCTCACTATGAGTAGCCGAAGCATCGCAGGTCAAAGGACCAGTCACACTACTGCAACATCAAGCAAGTCACTGACGAGTGGATAGACATCTAAGTGACTTCTTGTCTTGGTCATGCTCAGTACCCTTGTTCTCTAACAAGCACCTGCACTATCACTTCAATGTCCCTACACTGTGGACTCGAGTCTCGTCCATCCGTAATGAAAGTGATGTGTGCACTGATCTTATCGGATCGATCACCGTCCTCGTGATGAACCATCGATCAGGAGCATTTAGAAATTAATCACTAATGATACATAGCTCAAATTTTCAACTTTTGAGAATATGCATCATCATCTTATTAATTCCTTGGACGATTCATAGACACATAAACAATATGAATGAATAAGATGTCTTTTATTTATTCAATAATAAATAGTCAAGTACAAAATTATGTCCCAGAATTAATAATGTGTCAGCCTTATTGGCTTCTAGGGCATATATCTAACAATCTCCCACTTGCACTAAAGCTAATCAGTCATATATCTAAGCCTCATCTTCTCAAGGTGGGCTTCAGTCTTCTGCTGACTCAGCTGCTTAGTGAACGGGTCCGCCACGTTATCCGCAGAGTCTACTCTCTGCACCTCAACATATTTCTTTTCAACGTATTCACGTATGAGGTGATAACGCCGCTCTATGTGCTTCAACTTCTAATGAGACCTTGGTTCCTTAGCAAGAGCTATGGTGCCATTATTATCGCAGTGGAGTGTTATGGCATCTGATGTCATAACATCCAATTCTGCAATGAATTTCTTGTACCAGAAGCCTTCCTTAGCAGCTTCAGATGCGGCGATGTATTCAGCTTCCATAGTAAAGTCAGCAATGATCGGTTGTTTAGAACTCTTCCAATTCACCGTACCACCATTGCACAAGAACACATATCCGAACGTAGACTTTCTATCATCGACATCTGTCATGAAGTTTGAATCCGTGTATCCTTCTACCTTTAATTCTGATGCTCCTCCAAAGATCAAGAACAAATCTTTAGTTCTTCTTAAGTACTTAAGAATGTTCTTCATAGCAGTCCAGTGCTCCTCGCCTGGATTTGACTGATATCTGCTAGTGACACTCACTGCAAGTGCTATATCAGGTCGTGTACACAGCATAGCATACATGAGGCTTTCTATTGCTGAAGCATATGGAATCTTGCTCATGCGTTGAATCTCCTCAGATGTGTTGGGGCACATCTTCTTTGAGATATGAATTCCATGACTAGGGGGTAAGAGACTCCTCTTGGAGTTTTCCATGCTGAACCTCTTCAGCACCTCCTCTATGTACATCTTCTGTGATAGGCCAAGCATCCTTTTAGATCTATCTCTATAGACCTTAATCCCCAAAATATAGGATGCTTCTCCAAGGTCTTTAATGGAGAACTCTTTTGACAACCAGACCTTGACCGAGGTTAGCATGGGAATATCATTCCCAATTAGGAGAATGTCATCCACGTACAATATGATAAAAACGACAGCACTCCCACTAACCTTTTTATAAACACACGGTTTCTCTTCGTTTTTGATGAAATCAAACATTTTGATTGCATCATTGAAACGAGTGTTCCAACTCCGAGATGCTTGCTTTAGTCCATAAATGGACCTTTGCAGCTTGCAGACCTTGTGATCTCCATCACTGGAAGTGAATCCCAAAGGTTGTTCCATATAGATATCTTCATCAAGATATCCATTCAAGAAAGCAGTTTTCACATCCATCTGCCAAACTTCATAATCATGAAATGCTGCAATGGCAAGCAATGTACGGATGGATTTCAGCATGGCTACGGGTGAAAAGGTCTTCCGATAGTCAATGCCTTCGCACTGACTATACCCTTTCGCCACAAGACTTGCCTTATAGGTCTCTACCTTTCCATCCAAACCTATTTTCCTTTTGCATATCCATTTACATCCAATAGGTACAATACCTTCTGGTGGATCTACTAAGGTCCAGACTTGGTTGGAATGCATGGAGTCTAACTCTGACTTCATGGCTTCCAGCCATTTCTCGGAATCGATATATGATATCGCCTCATCGTAGGTTTTGGGATCTTGTATTTATTCCCTATCTCCCATGAGAAATATTTCCTCAGTATCCTCTTCAAGCATACCTAAGTATCTATCAGGAGGATGGGAGACCCTACTTGATCTACGAGGTGGAGGGGGGACAACGTGTACTGGCTCTATATGAATGGATTCTATAGGATCCATGACTCGTTGCTTTTCAGAGACTTTCTCTTCAAGCTCAATTTTTCTCCTACTGCCTCTATCAAGGATAAACTATTTTTCCAAGAAGATGGCATGTCGGCTCACAAATACATTATGATCCTCTGAGATGTAAAAATTATACCCTAAGGATTCTTTAGGATATCCGATAAAACGAGCATTTATGGTCCTAGCCTCTAACTTGTCTGCCTGCAGTCGCTTGACGTAGGCCGGACATCCCCAAATCTTGAGATGACCAAGACTTGGTTTCTTACCATGCCATATCTCATACGGTGTGGTAGGAACGGATTTAAAGGGAACTCTATTCAATAAATAAATCGCTGTGAGTAAGGCATCTCTCCAAAGAAATATAGGTAAATCAGTGAAGCTCATCATGGACCTGATCATATCCAATAGAGTCTGATTTCTCCTCTCTGACATTCCGTTGAGTTGAGGTGTACCAGAAGGTGTCCGTTGTGAGACTATGCCATTTTCCTTGAGATAGTCCCGAAATTCCCCACTAAGGTATTTTCCTCCTCGATTTGATCGAAGAGCCTTAAGAGATTTTCCAGTTTGTTTTTCTACTTCATTTTTGAATTTTTTGAACTTTTCAAAAGATTCAGACTTGTGTCTTATAAGATACACATACCCATATCGTGAATAATCATCGGTAAAGGTAATGAAGTATGAATAACGTCCCCTAGCTAGCACATCGAATGGGCCACACACATCTGTGTGTACTAGGGTAAGTATTTCAGTGGTCCTCTCCCTATGTCCTACAAAAGGTAATCTAGCCATTTTTTCTTGAAGACAGGACTCACAAACTGGATATGACTCGGAAGTCAATGAGCCAATAAGCCCATCTTTCTCCATTTTGTTCATTCTGTCTTTTCCAATATGGCCAAGCCTGAGGTGCCATAAATACTTTTGGTTTCTCTCATCCCTGGATCTCTTGGATCCTATGGCATTTACTTCTTGCTCAGAAATATTTACAAACTCATCCATATGTAAATGATAGAGACTGTCAATCATAAAACCACGTGCGACTATTTTATTTCTGAAATAAATAGAACAGCAGTCTTTGTCAAAAGTAAAAATATGACCATCCTGTGCTAGACACGAAACAGAAATCAAATTTCTGCTAGCAGCAGATACATAATAATAGTCTCTAAGTAATAAACTAAAACCAGACGGTAGTCACAGAGGATAGGTGCCCACAGCCATAGCATCAACTTTTGCTCCATTGCCAACCCGAAGGGTTACCACACCTTCCGCCAGCCTGACCCTGCATGGTAGTGCACAAATGAGCACTAGAACCAGAATCTATAACCCAACTAGAAATAGAAGAAACCGTTAGATTAGTTTCAATTACGAGCAAGTCTATACCTTTTGAAGGTGTGTCTTCCTTCTTGTTCTTCAAGCTCTCAAGATATGAAGAACAGTTTCTTTTTCAGTGGCCATCGACATTGCAGTGGAAACATTTTCCTTTGTCATTAGCCTTTTTCTTTTGAACTTCCTTCTTTGGCTTCTTGTCTTTTCTCTGCTTCTTTGCAGGCTTCTTTTTCTTCCAAGTAGACTTTCTCTTGGAACCAGAAGTCAACTCAACAGCAAGGACATTGCCCCTTGAACCTTTCAAGGCTCCCTCAGCAGTTACCAACATGTTTAACAGTTCAGTCTTGGTGCATTCAATCTTATTCATGTGGTAGTTTACTATAAACTGTCCAAATGAATCAGAAAGGGATTGAAGGATCAGATCTACTTGCAATTCCTTGTGCATGTTCATACCGAGCTTCTCAAGCTCTTCTTGGTCCTTGATCATAGTCAGACCGTGATCATGGACAGACTGCCCTTCGCGCATCTTTGCTTTGAAGAGCCTCTTGGACACTTCAAAACGAGCTGTGCGACTCTGCTCACCATACAACTCTTGCAGGTGTGCCAGTATGTCCCTAGCAGTCTTCATATTCTTATGCTGGCATTGGAGTTCATTGGACATGGATGCCATGATGTAAGCACTTGACTCTAACGTCATCATCCGTCCACTTTTGATGCGTCTCACGCTGATCATCAGTAGGACGTGCTGGTAGTCTGGGGATATCTGTTTCGAGTATGTAGCCTAATTTCTCACAGTTCAAAACAATTTTGAGGTTTCTAAGCCAGTCCTTGTAATTGGTTCTAGTCAATCGGTTGGTCTCAAGAATACGGGTCAAAGAATTTGAAGCTGACATTGTGATATGCAGAGAGTAAAAATTCTAGTTAGACTTTGTACCTGATCTAAATTTGTCCTAAGGTCTTTTAGAACAAATATTCCTCCCACTATTTTCTCGAATCCCTTACACTCCCCTGGTAGGAAAATGAAAAACCTTCGCGACTAGGGTTTCTAGTGGGTACTGCGGTCCCATCGATTTACATGGCACCTCACCTAACAGTTATTGGTGACACATAAATAGATGAGTGTACAACTCTTGTACAATGCTTCTCAAGCATGTTACAGTGCTACTTGGTCTCTAAGCCATGAAGACCTCTGTTGGCGACGCCCTGCACCGGAACCCACTCACACCGGTACAACCACCAACGTCGGACAAGCAAAGAGAGAAGCAAACGGATAAGCACTCTCTCGCTCCCTCGACACCGGACTCAAGGATCACCGCTTTGCTTCCGCTACGAAGGGCAAAAGATTACCCCGTGGTTTCAATAGGGTAAAACACTTGAGCACCGCAGCGGATTATCAAACCAAAGGAAGAAGAAATAGGAAGAAAATAGCAAAGCAAACACAAAGATGTAACGAGGTTCGGCTACAAGTAGCCAACGTCCTCTACCGCTCCAAATCTCAATTAGGATGAACAGATTACAGAGATAGCACACACCCGAACGATCACACGCGATCGCTCTACAAGAGATTCACACAGAATTCCCCTTGCACAAGAAGTAGGATCCCAATCCTCTTCTTCTCTAGAACCCTAGCCGCACAAAACAAGAGTCTCTCTCAAAATATCCTTGAATATCTCTACTCCTAGGGATCTCATGAGTCCTATATATAGTCTCAAGACCTTCAGATGATCATAGCCGTCGAAACGCTACCAAAAAACACCAAAAGAAAATCGTCCGTACGATTTTCCGCGAGCCCGAGTCGACTCGGCTGTGGTTCAAGTCGACTCTGGCACGTCTGGACAAAACTGGCACGATCTAGGGTCGACTCGACTGTAGCTCGAGTCGACTCGACGATGCTTCGAGTCGACTCAACTGTAGCTCGAGTCGACTCTGACAGTCCAGACAGAAACATGGTTTTCTCGGTCTTCTGGTCTTTCTCCTCTCGGGTCGACTCGACTGTTCCCGAGTCGACTCGACTGTAGCTCGAGTCGACTCCGACAGTCCGCCAGACAGAATTATGCAGAATTGATTCTCCTTCAATTCTCTTCATCACCAATGGTCTCCACATACCCCAACAATCTCCCACTTGGAGACCTTGGGTATATCCTCTTGTTACTTGGCTCTCCTCTGTGCTCCCACTGAAACTGAATCATCCTAGTGAGATAGGTACGATGCCTCCTCAACGTCTTCAAGCATGAAGACCAGCAGAAGCTGAACAACTCCTCAGCTTCTCCACCGTGACGACCTTCGTCAACATATCTGCAGGATTCTGACTTGTATGAATCTTCTCCAACTTGACGAGTCCCTGCTCGAGCAATGACCTCACGAAGTGGTACCGTATGTCAATATGCTTCGTCCTTGAATGGAAAGCTGAATTCTTTGCCAGATGAATTGCACTTTGACTATCTGAATATAACATGCAATCCTTCTGCTCCTTCCCAAGCTCCTTCATCAAGCCCTGAAGCCATATTAGTTCCTTGCACGCCTCAGTGGCTGCCACATACTCCGCCTCCGTAGTCGACAATGCAACAACTGGTTGCAACCTGGAAATCCAACTGACGGCTCCACTGCCCAAGATGAACAAGTACCCTGTCGTGCTTCTCCTGCCGTCCAAGTCTCCTGCCATGGCTGAGTCCACAAAGCCCTGTAACCGGATCTCAGAACCTCCATAGCACAATGACATGTGCTCCGTGCCTCTCAGATACCTCAGTATCCATTTGACCGCACGCCAATGCTCCAAGCCTGGGCAGCTCATAAAGCGACTCACAACTCCCACTGCTTGAGCAATGTCAGGTCTCGTACAGCCCATAGCGTACATCAAGCTCCCCACCGCCGATGCATACGGGATTTTTGACATATTGAGCTCCTCCACCCGCGTCTTCGGACTTTGTCCTTTTGAAAGCTTTAAGTGGGCACCTAGTGGTGTGCCAACAGGTTTGGCACCCTCCATACAGAATCTCTTGAGTACTCGGCTGATGTACTCCACCTGAGATAGTCTGAGGATATGTTTAGATCTATCTCTGCTGATCCGCATCCCAAGGATCTGTTTCGCTGCTCCTAGATCTTTCATTGCAAATTTTCTTGACAGCTTCAGCTTCAATTTTGCAATCTCATGCATGCTAGCTCCTGCAACTAACATGTCATCAACATATAATAGCAAGATAATGTAAGATGTACCGAAGTCCCGAAAGTAGTAACAGTGATCCTCCTGACATCTCCTGTATCCTATCTCAAGCATGTAACTATCGAACTTGAGATACCATTGCCTGGGCGCCTGTTTCAAACCATAGAGGCTTTTCTTCAATTTGCAAACCAAGTCACCCGTGCCAGCTGCAACGTATCCCTCCGGCTACTGCATATATATCTCCTCATCGAGATCTCTGTGAAGAAAAGCTGTCTTCACATCAAGCTGCTCTAAGTGAAGATTCTCTACTGCCACCATACTCAGCACCGCCCGAATAGAACTCATCTTGACTACAGGAGAAAAGATCTCCGTGAAGTCGATACCTGCTCTCTGCTGAAATCCTTTTACAACCAGCCTGGCCTTGTACCGTTTCTTCCCATTCTGCTCTTCCTTCAGCCTGTAAACCCATTTGTTTGATAGTGCTTTCTTCCCCTTGGGCAGATCCACCAAATCCCACGTTTGATTCTGCTCCAATGACTCCATCTCATCATCCATGGCCAACTCCCACTCCTTCCTAGTATCAACCTCCAATGCCTCCGTGAAGCATTCAGGTTCGCCATTATCTGTGAGCAGCAAATAACTAAGAGTCCCATCATATCTTTGAGGAGGCTTCCCATGAGTACTACGAGTGGACCTTCTTAGTTGTGGAAAGGGTGCCAATACTTCAGGTTCTTGCTCTGACTGAGTCTTCTGACCAGAATTTGTAGACTCCTCTTCAGGATCCACAAAACACGGCTCAACAGGTTTTGTTTCTGATTCAGTGCTCTGCTGCATTTTCTCATTAAATACCACATCATTACTACGAATGATCTTTCTGTGTTCGGGATCCCAAAACCGATACCCAAACTGTTGACCTCCGTATCCAACGAAAATGCACTTCTTTGATTTGGCGTCTAGTTTGCTTCTTTGACTGGAATCAACATGGACATAACTGGTACAACCGAATACTCGTAAGTGCGCCAAATCAATCTTCTTCGCTGTCCATGCTTCCTCAGGAATCCCAAATTCAAGTTTCTTTGATGGCCCTCTGTTGATCAAGTAGGCAGCAGTGTTAACTGCTTCCGCCCAAAACTGCTGTGGCAATCCAGCATGTATCCTCATACTCCTGGCACGCTCATTAATTGTTCTGTTCATCCTTTCAGCAACTCCATTTTGTTGTGGTGTCCCTGGAATTGTCCTCTGCCTGACGATCCCAGCCTCTGCACAGTAGTTCTCAAACTCCCTGCTACAATACTCACCACCGTTGTCTGATCTCAGGCATTTTAACCTCCTTCCTGTCTCGAGTTCTACCATTGCCTGCCATCTCCTGAAGACCCCAAATACCTCTGACTTGTGCTTCAAGAAGAACACCCAAAGCTTCCTGGTAGCATCATCAATAAAAGTAACATAGTACTGAGATCCACCAATGGAAGAAACCGGTGCAGGCCCCCACACGTCCGTGTGCACGAGATCTAGCTTTTCTTGCTTCCGAGGTTTACCTTCTTTGTTGAATGAAACACGCTTCTGCTTTCCGAGAATACAATCCTCACAGAAGTCCATCTCAACACTCCTGAGACTCTGCAGCTTTCCCAACTGGTGCATCACCTCCAGTCCCTGATAACTCATGTGCCCAAGTCTGCAATGCCATAACTTGGCGTCCACATCTGCTGCAGCAACTCCAATAGAGTTCTCCGTGCCGTTGGCGATATAAAGTGTCCCAACCTTCTTGCCACTAGCCACCATCAACGAACCCCTGGATATCTTCCACTGATCAGCTGTGAAAATAGTCTTGTACCCCTGGCTCGCCAACTGTCCAATAGAAATCAGATTCCTCTGCAGTTGAGGCACGTGCCGTACGTCCTCAAGCTCAAGTGAAGATCCAGAAATCAACTTCACTTCCGCGCTTCCCCTTCCTTGTATGGTGCAAGGCTCTCCATCCCCTAAGTAGACTTTGCCGAAGTCTCCCTTCTCATATCCTCCAAGAAGCTTCCGTTGGGATGTAGCATGGAAAGACGCGCCCGAGTCTATCACCCAAGACTCGTCACCGGTAGATAAAGATAGAACGAGGGCATCCATATCACCGTTTTCAGCAAGATTTGCCAGATCCTTGCTGACTCCTTCGGTGTGGTCGCCTTGCTTCCCTTTAGGAGATTTGCAGTCCCTCCTAAAGTGCCCCATCTTACCGCAGTTCCAGCACTTCGCTCCCTTGTTCTGAGGTGCTCGAGACCTGCTGGATTTCGACTTCGAGTCGCTTCGAAATCGACCGTCCTTCTTTTGTCTTCCCCGGTTAGAGATGTTTAGTGCACTTCCAGACGACTCCGTAGCTCTAGAAGATTTCCTTCTTGCTTCTTCACTCAGAAGCACTCCCACAACGTCATCAAAGATCAACTTCTCCGTCGCCGAAGAGTTGCTCACCGCCATCACCAGGCCCTCCCAGCTATCAGGCAATCCGGAGAGGATTAGCAATGCCCGAATCTCATCGTCAAAACTAATCTCCACTGACTCCAACTGGGCCGTGAGTCCATTGAACTCGTTGAGGTATTCTGCTACGCTGCCGCCATTTTTCATACGAAGATTAAACAACCTCTTCATGAGAAATACCTTGTTTGATGCTGAGGGTTTCTCGTACATCCGCGACAATGTTGCCATCAACTCCATCGTCGTCTTCTCGTTTTCGATGTTGAATGCCACTTGGGATGCAAGTGACAATCTTATGGTGCCGAGCGTCTTCCGATCGAGGACCTCTCAGTCTTCATCGGACATCTTCTCTGGTTTCTTCGCTCTACCTCCAAGAGGTAAATAGAGATCCTTCTGGTAAAGATAATCCTCTATTTGCATCTTCCAAAATTCAAAGTTCGTGCCATTGAACTTCTCAATTCGCAACTTCCCTTCATCCGCCATTGCAGAATACCAATAGCTCTGATACCACTTGTTGGCGACGCCCTGCACCGGAACCCACTCACACCGGTACAACCACCAACGTCGGACAAGCAAAGAGAGAAGCAAACAGATAAGCACTCTCTCGCTCCCTCGACACCGGACTCAAGGATCACCGCTTCGCTTCCGCTACGAAGGGCAAAAGATTACCCCGTGGTTTCAATAGGGTAAAACACTTGAGCACCGCAGCGGATTATCAAACCAAAGGAAGAAGAAATAGGAAGAAAATAGCAAAGCAAACACAAAGATGTAACGAGGTTCGGCTACAAGTAGCCTACGTCCTCTACCGCTCCAAATCTCAATTAGGATGAACAGATTACAGAGATAGCACACACCCGAACGATCACACGCGATCGCTCTACAAGAGATTCACACAGAATTTTCCTTGCACAAGAAGTAGGATCCCAATCCTCTTCTTCTCTAGAACCCTAGCCGCACAAAACAAGAGTCTCTCTCAAAATATCCTTGAATATCTCTACTCCTAGGGCTCTCATGAGTCCTATATATAGTCTCAATACCTTCAGATGATCATAGCCGTCGAAACGCTACCAAAAAACACCAAAAGAAAATCGTCCGTACGATTTTCCGCGAGCCCGAGTCGACTCGGCTGTGGTTCGAGTCGACTCTGGCACGTCTGGACAAAACTGGCACGATCTAGGGTCGACTCGACTGTAGCTCGAGTCGACTTGACGATGCTTCGAGTCGACTCGACTGTAGCTCGAGTCGACTCTGATAGTCCAGACAGAAACATGGTTTTCTCGGTCTTCTGGTCTTTCTCCTCTCGGGTCGACTCGACTGTTCCCGAGTCGACTCGACTGTTCCCGAGTCGACTCGACTGTAGCTCGAGTCGACTCCGACAGTCTGCCGGACAGAATTATGCAGAATTGATTCTCCTTCAATTCTCTTCATCACCAATGGTCTCCACATACCCTAACAACCTCACCTAACAATTATTGGTCCCATTTATTAGTTAAGTCAGACCCACCGTATAACCGTAGAAATAAAGTCGTCATTGGGTCCTCACCTAACAGTTATTGGTGCCCAACCCCATCTTTATCCTACAACATCTCATGTTTATAGAGAGGTCCAGCCTTCCAATGCAACTTGCCTACTGTGTCCAGCCGAGACAAATCAACATCAGAAAGACCTTAGCAGCTCTACTACAGTGGAAGACCTATTGACTTAATATTGGTTAATCAGGTCTTAGTGTTTGCAACTTCAGCTCTTCATAAGAGGTAATCAAATAATTGGCCAGGTAAGCAGGTGGGAGGCTCCTCTTACTCAGAGAGTAAGGTCCTAATTAAGTAACCACCTTTCATGCTTTCCTAGACACCAATTAGATCAATTAATCTAATATGACTCGCTCATGTTGGTTCACTCTTGACTTGATTGAGGAGGTTTTAGTTTAGGTCTTATTGGGTTTGCTACATCACATGTAAACCTATCTACCTCACTCTCATTCACATCACATGCAAACGGCACATCGCAGGCAGTTATAATTGCAGCAATAAATAAAGCTAAACTTTAAATAGGTGATGATCATGGATTCTAATTAGGTCATATTACAAGCACATGCACGTCAATCGATCAACTGGTTTTCAACTCTTGAATTGGTTCCAAGCCTTCTTGATTTGATCCTTGATCAACTCTTGATCCAATCGCCATCAACCACTCAGATCGCCGTTCATCTCATGCACTGTCTTCGACTTGATCGTTGACGTACATCACATCATAAAAATACAACTAGATATAAAATAAAAATAATAATAAATTACATCCTCTTTTAGGAGGCACGCAGGCCTCTCAAAACATCAAATAAGATGTATGCAAGCATCTGAAAAATTACATGATATTACAGATCACATCGCAGGTCATTACATTTGATACCAAAAGGGTTTGAATCCTATGATCATCACCACATGCAGCAATTATACTTTTTAGATCTGAAACTTTATTGATTATGTTATGACATAGGTTGCTGATCATGCTAATCATGATTCTAAACTATGTAATCCCATTAACAATGCAATTAGAATCATCAATTTATCACATAAAAATCAGCATGCAAAAATCAGCAACCCTGAAAAATCTGCATGTAGAAAATTTTCAGCACGCATAACCTTTTAAATTTCAGATCTAAGATGCCTTTAGATAATTAATCCTTACCTTAATCTATGATGCCTAGGCTCTGATACCACTGTTAGAACCCGCCCATGCCGCAGAAAAATTTTTAAATTTCAGACGTAGCGGAAGAGGCATGTGCGGGATCAACCGTTCATCGCATGAACGTTGTTCAAAAACCATTCGTAGTTAGATAAGGATTAAAAACTTTTGAAACATTAGGAAGATCAGATCTTCACCTTTGTGCGGGTAGATGATCACCGCAAACTGATGATCGTGGTTTTGGAAGAAGGTTCGCTTGAAGCCGTTCAAGTGTCCGGCCTCTAGGGTATCCACACGAAACAGAGGACCAATCCTAACGCTTCAATCTCCTCGGGGTGCTAGCTCCCTTGCGGAGATATGTTTTGATGGCTGATCACCTCCCTTTCTTTCAACTCTTGAATGCTAGAGGGAGGAGGATGAAGGAGAAGAAGATCAAGGAAGAAGATCACCAAGCCTTGCAGCCTTTTTCCCTTGCTTGTGTTGGAACCCAAAACAAGAGAGGAAGGAGGGGCCGCCAAGAGCTTTCTTTTCCCTTCTTTGCTTGCGGCTGAAGACCAAGGAGAAGTAGGAGGAGGCCACGGTTGGAAGAAGGGGACTTCAATACCCTAGGTCAGCCCCCACATCTCCTCTTAAATAGCATGTGGAGCTCCTGCTTTGTAGGAGCTCCTTGATTAACTTCCAAGAGGGGCGCTGGCCCCTCTTGTTGTGCCGCACCAAAGAAGAAAAGGAGGAGGGGCGTGAGCCCCTCCCTCTTGTGTTGCCCTAGTCCTCCTCTAAGGAGGATTAGGATGCCCCTATTTGGTTTAGTCCTAATCCAATTAGGGTTTAACTAAATCATGAATCAATCGGGTTCAATCTATGCTAGTCCTAATCCAATTAGAACTTGAATGAACCATGACTCAATTGAACTCTTCAATCCTAACCCAATTAGGAGTCATGTTGATTCATGAGATTAATAATTAATTAGGACTTAAGAAACCCTAATTGATGACCCAAAGATTGATTCAAAGATTGATTTTGATGATCACAACACCTTGAAGTATAGATACTAATGTTTATGTTGCAAGGAGAAAGATATTTATTTTGCAAGGAACATAGCAAGTTGGAAGAACACAAGAAGGCCTCCAAAAGCACTCAAGAAAAGTTAGAAGAAAGCTACAATTCATTGGCCCAACTTTAAAGTTCAAAAGATTCAAATTGGAGGAGCAAATTCAAAGGAAAATTCAAAAGAATAGTCTTCGAGTCGACTCCTGAGGAATTCGAGTCGACTCCAATGGTTGCCGGGTCGACTCCAAAGAAAGCGAGAGTCGACTCTCAGTGGTACACAAGGGAAAACTCAGAGAAGCAGTTTTTGGACACTGAGATTCGAGTCGACTCCCACAAAGTCCGAGTCGACTCCAAGGCAGCGCGGCTCCAAAATACAGAGGATCAGTTTTCCGACTCTGAGATTCGAGTCGACTCCCAGACAGCTCGAGTCGACTCCAAGGCAGCGCTACACTAAGATGGCAGAAGACCAACTTTCGGAAACTGAGAGCCGAGTCGACTCCAAGGAAGTTCGAGTCGACTCCAAGACTGGATGAGCCAAAAGACAGAGAATCGGGAGTTCGGGCTCTGAGATTCGAGTCGACTCCCAGGACAGTCGAGTCGACTCGAGTGGACAAAATTCAAATTAGGATCCACGGACTACAGAGGATGAGCCGACTCCAAAATTGCCAGGTCAGCGCCAGAAGTTGGCGAGTCGACTCCGGGTTAAGTCGAGTCGACTCCCAGTCAAGACGGCAACTTTAATTCAAACTTGGAACAGTTGCCGAGTCGACTCCGGAAAAGCTCGAGTCGACTCCTGCTACAGCCGAGCCGACTCCTGATCGCGCGAGTCGACTCCAAACCCAACGGTCATATTGTCAGGAGCTGCAGACTGGTTCCAACGGCTCTATTTTTGTCTCTAACGGCTATATTCTTGTTTCCACTCCATCTAAAGCTATAAAAACAAGAAGAGAGCTAGGGGAGAATGCATGGAAGTGGGAGAGATCATCTAGGAAAGAGATCTCAAAGAGATTACAAAGGAAATCTCCCATAAGCACAAAAGGGCCATCCAAAACGAAATAGAGAGAAGAAGAGCATCCAAGTGAATCCGAAAGCTTCCTCTCCATCCGTGTGCTGCCTCGGGGATCCTCTACTTCATGCCAAATCAGAGGAGGATCAAGTAAAGAAGAAGCCGAGCTCCTCCATCTTCAAAACTCGTTTGAGGGCTTCTCTTTACTCTATTTGTTTATATTGTCATATCTGCTTGTTTAAGAAGCTTTGATTTGTTTTTATTCTTTGTTTTAATATCTTGTAACTTGATTCAATCAAGGGATTGAATCAAGGGGTTAAAGGTTTGTTGGTGAGCCAAAGGGAAAACCAACGGTGTAAGGTTTGTTGGTGAGCCAAAGGGAAAACCAACGGGATTAAGGTTTGTTGGTGAGCCAAAGGGAAAACCAACGGGGTTTAGGTTTGTTGGTGAGCCGAGGGTAAAACCAACGTGTAAGGGTTTGATTGTGAGCCCGGGAAAACAATCGGAGTGGTTCTAGTCGGTGAGCCTGGGAAAACCGACCGAGTTCGTTGTGCGCTCGTAAAACAACAAGTTGGGTTGTGAGCTTGTAAAACAACCGGCTGTAATCGGTAGGATTATAGTGAAATTCCCAAGAGGTCTTGGGGAGTGGATGTAGGTGCTGGGGTGCACCGAACCACTATATGTCCTTTGTGTTTGTAATGCCTCTAGTTATTGTCTAACTAACACACTTACTTACTTAGATAAATTGCTTGCTTAATTCTTATCCGCACATCTTTTAGTTGCAAGCATAGTTAATCAAGTCGAAGTCTATACATCAAAACCTTGCTAAGTTTAACTTTCACTGTGTATCTATACAACTTAGCATAGTTAATCAAAAAGTTTTAGAAGTAGCATAAAAGTTTTAAAAGACCCAATTCACCCCCCCTCTTGGGTTGTATCCACTGGGCAACAAGTGGTATCAGAGCAGGTGCTCAAATATTATTTGTAGTCTTAACCGACTAGAGCCAAAGATCATGACAACTCAAATAGATAGTTTTCTAGGAGAAGGACAATCAATTGATACACCACTACTATTTAATGGCATAAACTATACACATTGGAAAATACGCATGCGCATCTTTATTCAATCACAAAACTATTATTTATGGAAAATCATAATAAATGATCTTCACACACTCTCTCAAACTTTTAATGAAAAGGATTTAGCACAATTGAATGCTGATGCCATGAACCTTTTATATTGTGCATTAGATAGGAATGAGTTTAATTGCATATCTTCTTGCATGACTGCTAAAGAAATATGGAATATGCTTGAAGACAAATATGAATGCACTAACAAATCTGAAACATCATGTGTAGAAGGAGAGCAGTATCATATTGAAAATCCATGCTTGGTGGCACAAGAGGTATATGCTGAAACTGAAAGCAATTTTACATTTGATGAACTCCATGATGCCTTTTCTGATTTGTATATAGAATATAAGAAACTTATTTGTAAGAACAAAAACTTGAAGATTGAAAATCAAATTCTAATAGATGAAAAACTGAAACTA
This sequence comes from Phoenix dactylifera, assembly GCF_051530095.1. NCBI lineage: Eukaryota > Viridiplantae > Streptophyta > Magnoliopsida > Arecales > Arecaceae > Phoenix > Phoenix dactylifera. Next base: position 28,342,001 of record NC_143193.1, on the reverse strand, counting down.
ACCAGTAAAACTGAAATCTTAATTAAAGAAAATCAAGAACTAAATCAAAGAGATCAACTTCTCACTGAAAGTCATGATAAACTTAAGAAAAACAATGAGTTACTTTCAGAAGATAACAGAAGATTAACTAAAGAAGTTGACAGATTAAAACCTGTTGTTGAAAGATTTACCCTCAGCTCTGAAAAATTGAACCTAATGATAAATGATCAAGGAGCTGAATTTGATAAAGTTACATTAGGATATCAACCTTGGTACACCCAAAAACCTTTTAAGAATATGTTTGTTAAAACAGTTTTTAATTACTCTAAAACAGATTCTCATAAACAAAAGCTAAGTAAAATCTCTTCTGTTGTTCCTAAATCTATACATTACAAATTTGATGAACCAAAAAGGGAGAAATAGAAAATTAAAAGTTTTCCTACTACTCATGTTCGATCTAAGTTTGTTAAATTCAACAAGAGGATACAGAAATACATCCCTTGTAATCCTAAAATCTGTAAATTCATGGACAAAATAGCTATTAAGAGAATATGGGTTCCAAAAGGAACAATTATAGCTAACCTACAAGGACCCAAAAGAGCTTGGGTTCCTAAGTTGAAAATATGATTATTCTTTCAGCAAGCATGTCTAGCTATCCAAGGTTCTAATGAAAGATGTTATCTAAACAATGGGTGCTCTAGACATGTGTTAAAGAATTGAATTTAAAATGTAATTAAAAAGAATGATTTAAATGAAAGAAAGGATGAAATAAGTAATTCTTACATCTTCTCGTATTGAAATTACTTTATTAGTTGATTAAAACATAACTTGAAAGTATTAATCATTTTTGTGATATAAGTGATATTTGTCTTTTTGGGTATGAAAAGAAAATATATTCAAATCACTTCATTTTTTTTTGTATGCTCCACTCACTATTGGATAAGTTGCTAAATGATTAATTAATTCATTAAAAATAACTCTATGAACCCTCTATATGCTTGATTAAGAATTTTTGTCCATGGCATTATTTTTATTGATCATCAATATGATAATGTGTACTTGGTATGCTTTTGAATACCAAGATTAAAGAAACCATCCTTGGCACATAGAATCAACTCATGCTAGTATGTACTTAATCTCAAAAGACCTTGCCATAGGCTTGCTTAGATTATCTACTTAAAGGTCAAAGTTTTGCTATGCATGCTAACTAGGGAAACAAACAAAAATCATTTCTAAATCTAAAGATGTTGTTTCCATCTCTAAGTCTTCAAAAGCTTACATTGGACTTGTTCTTGGAGAATAAAACTAAAGTATTTTTCTGTAATTACTAAATCTTGTAGAAGCGTTTCAAATGAAAAAGGTTTCCAAACTGTGAAGATCATGGCACAGTGTTGAAAACCAAAATCCAGATTAAGGTTATACAGAAAATAGTATTAAATTCAATTATTTCAGCTCCATGGACATCATAAGTAAAAAGGGGTTAATAGAATTCTTGAAGAAATGAAAAAGACAATTATGTATGATAGTCATCTACTTAAATAATTTTTAAAAGACTATCATCACTGCTTGTCATACATATGATTTCTATTAGATCTATTTTTGATGAAAATTTTGATCTTCTGAAAAAATGAAAAATGAACCATTGCATATCTTTCATATTTTTCAGTCGTACATGTTATGCTTGATATGCTCTTATGAAAATAATGCCAAATCTGATAAAGATATCTCTATCCTTGGATATCATTCATCAAGCAATGCATATAGAACATTTATGAAAAGATTCTAATTGTAGAAGTATCAATTCATTTTATTCTTTATGAGACTAATGATTTATTATCAAAATACTAAAAGCAAATTATATATGTATATGGTTAATCTTTTACATATAACAATCTGAAAACTTGTTAATAATTATAACCAAATTGAGTTTTTCAGAAATGCACATAATGAAGAAAAATTGATGACTACTAAAAGACTAAATCAAGAAAAGATGAAATAGATCTTGATTCTTGCATGATTAGAAGTAAAGATCACCATTATCATTTGCTTGCTTTATGAGCTTTATATTCTATCAAATGAATGTGTAGAATGCACTCCTAGGTGCTTATTTTATTAAAGAAGATATATGTTAAATAACCACCATATTTGAAAACACTCATTACAAATATGATAAAGCAATTTATAATTTGGAACAAGCATCAAAAGCATGATATAAAAGCTTAAGTAACCTTTTTGATAGAAAGTAATAATGATAAATCTATACATTAAAAAGATGAATCTGTGATATATTGCTTGCTCAAAGCACACATTGATGGCATCATTTTTGTTCTACTGATGAAAATTTATATGGAGATTTTACTAAGCTCATGCAAAGTGAGTTTGAAATATGTATAATGAATGAATTAACATTTTCTTTCTCAAACTCTAAATTAAGACAAACAAGAAAGGGGATCTTCATTGACCAAAGTTAGTCCACAAGAAAACTCTTATAGAAGATTGGCATGAAGAAGGTATGTCTATGACCCCATCTTGTAGAATTTGAAAAGAATGAGCAAAATAGATCTATTGTTTAAAGCTGTATTGAAGCATGATAGAATAATTATTTTATCATACAGCTAGTAGACCAGATTGTATGCTCATTATGTGACCTTGTGCAAGACATCAATCTAACTTTAATGAATCATATTTTATTGATAAACAAATAAATCATAATCTGAATTGTGATAGAAACAACTGTTTAAGATAAGTTGATTAAAACTTAGCTAGCGTGCCTTATTGAATAAAATCTAAACTAAATTGATTTTGAAAATAAGAAATTGATTTGACCTTGATAAATCTACCTATTGCCTCACATGCTTGTCCTTGAACCATCTGATTTAATGAAACTATCTCTTTAGTTCAAGTGATATGTGCTTGCTTATATTTAGGGAATCTCTTGAGTAAAGTGACTCAACATGCAACTATTGTCATATCTTATATTGAGTCATCTAGTTAAAAAAAAATATATATGTTGGATGAATGCTTTGTATCTTAAAGAAACTAATGACCTTCCTTCAAGAAAGAAAAATGAGAAATTTCAACTTGAAGGATATCTTCATGTAAGATACACTAAACATTCACATGCAAACAAGAGAGAGGATCTTCTTCAGCCAAAAGTTCACACATAAGAAATCTAGTTTGGCTTGAAGAACATATAATGAATAGGTAATTTAGATACCTTTCTCACAAATTAGTTGAGCAAAGTCAGTAACTTAAATCTTATTATGGCATGATTAAATTCTTTAATTATTAATTTTTGATATCATGTCTATATGTGTATTGACTGACTTATACTTTTAGAAATTATTTCATGGTTTGCCCAAACTAAAATATATCTTTGCCTATGTCATAACCATGAAATACACAAGTATATGCTTAAAATGTTGATGTAAAATAACTTGTGAGAAGTTATGAAACCTTGAGCATAATGAAAATATTGTTTGCATGATATACATATATATGATACGTAAGATTAATTCTCTATTCTGCTCTCTCATGAAAATTACTTGAGAATAACAAAAAGAGAGAGAGATAAAGAAAAGAAAATGGATATTATTCAAGAGAAGTAAAATCCAAGTAGAGGCAAACACTTCAACCTTAAGGAAAAGCAAAACAAACTTAATATATTCGACACATTTGTGAGACTTGTGTGAGCATTCTTTTGGAAGGGATAAAATCCATAATTAATTACACTTAAACAGGGAGGTTTTGAAGTAAACATTTTAACCTTTCTATATTGCTCATCATAGGAATGGTGCCAATGGGGAGGCTAGTGGTAGTACCCGGCACTATTTGACCCAACTATTCGGTGTAGGGCATATTAGGGACGGCACAAGAGGGAGGCTAGTGGTAGTACCTCGTGCCCCTTCCCAACTCCACCGGATAGGGAGCAAATAGAGTATAGAGCATAAGAAAGTTATAAATGAAAAACAAAGTAAATGAAAGTAGAATTAAGTCAAATTTTTAATCACTTGAAAACACACTTTAAGGATGAAATCATTGCAAGATTATATTTAAATAGGGGGAGTTTATTTGAAAAGAATTGATTTTGATCCTTGACATTCTTGTACTTAGTATTTTAATGCATGACTTAACACATGGTATATTTTGCATATGGTATGATGTCTTGATTTATGGATTCTCAATATTTTGTAATGTTTCATACTTGGACAATTTGATTGAATGTTTGAATTGCTACATAACATCTTTTGTTTAGTTTTATTGAAAAGAAATTTCAGATTTGTCATTCACAATCATTGTTAAAATCTGAAAGCTAAATAAAATTGTAGAAAGGAGAAGAGAAGAACATCTCTATTTAGAAAAAATAAATTGATATTGATCTATCTTTCTACTTGCCTAACTTTGATACATAATGTCCTAATACTTGTTAAAATATCCTTTATTTTGTATCGAAACTCAAAATTAAACACAAAGATTCTGAAAGTGCTTTAATGATATTGAAATATGTATTTTTCAATCGTAACAATTTAAGATGAGCCACATTGTGAAAGATACATATCTCATATTATGACTTAGAAAGCTTCTATTGAAAATCCTATGTAATTCAGAATCCGAATTTGTATAAAAGTTTAAACTCCATATGATTACTAAATAAAATGTTAATGTAAGAAAAACAGAATTTATTTTGATTGCTCCGATACGCATCCGAAACATATCATTTCTTACCTTCAAAGTATACTAATTTTGATTCAAATGATGTGTCTTACGATGATCTTGATTGCAAGTAAATATTTTTAAAATATATGACTTTATTTTAATATTTAAAAAATTTATTGAGCTTCATGTATACATTGCTGAAGAACTGTGATTAAGAAATTGAGTTCTATAAATACACATACCTCAATGATCATCTATATGTTTTTCTCTCCTACATTCTTAGAAACTATCATCAGAATATATATATATAGAGTGAATACTATAAATTTTGAATAATTCTAGATCACTCTACATTCTCGATAACATAGAATTTCAGTTTTATTCACGTTTATTATTAAATTCTGAAATTCAACCTAAGAAAAGAATGATTAAAGAAGAATGCATCTTTTGAGGGGGAGCTTTAGATATTCAGTATCTTATCCTAAAGAAACTTTAATTTTATGGATTGATTTTGATGAACCTCCTTATATTGCAAGACATGCTTTATTCTATAAAGGCTGTCTTATCTCAAACCTTGAGTCTTATGAAAATGAGCTGAAACTTATAGAAAATATATTTTTGAGATTGACAATTTTATTGAACATTATCTTCAAATTCTAAACTCTTAAATGGAATGATCAATAGAGGGGGAGAAAGAAAATTTCAGAAGGAGAGGTCTCACGGAACTTAATTACATAAATCTATAGGAGAGGGAAAGAATACTAAATGAAAAGTGATCCTAATACTCTCCAATATGTATCATCTGAAATTTAAATATGAAAATCTTTATGATACACCTTGAGGCATGTTATTTGGTTAATATATCTTCTGCACAAATCATGAACCAAATTGCAATTCAAATAGTTGATCTTAAGAGCCTCTAATTTAATGAAAAAAGGGGAGAATAACGTGTTAAATTTTCTTGAGTATCTCGTAGAAAATCTATTTTGGAATTCACTAATGAGTCCTAATTGGCTTGCTCTTTAGAACTTCAATATTGTGCCAATTCATATTTTTATATATGTATCAAATCGTGCTTATTTTCTAAAGGAATAAAAGAAAGTCCTTAAAAGAGCTCTAAGATATATCATAAATTGCATGATTTCATAATTTGGTATTTGTGCTCAAATGCACTTATTATTATAAAGAACCTTTGAAGTCATTAAGAATTAATGACCCAACATGATGATATGTCTTTCACATATATAAGTTTTGATCTTTTACTCTGAAAAATTAATCAAAATTGCTCTCATGTTTGATAAAATACTTAATAGATTGGGCAAAAGGTCTTAATTGAACAAGCTTTCATACTTATTATTGAAGAGAGGTTAGATTTCCACTCGTGTTTTCATTGAATATCATTTGTGGTACTTCTTGAATTAACCTAAGAGAGATTCCACCCACACTTGATTAGAAAACTATCTGTGGTATCAAATTAGAAAACTTCTTGAAATCACATTCAATGTGTTCTGCTATGAAATTATCTTAATTGGCTCTGATCTGTGCTCACTAATCTGATTCCAATATTATTGCCTTGAGTTAAATGATTCATATCCTGGCAATAATGTAACATTCAAACCAGAGTACAGTAAGGGAAAGAAATATTTGAGTGTTCTGATCTTTGTGCTTAATGTTTCACTATCTTTTTGATGCTGTCAAAAAGGGGGAGAAATATCTAAGTATATGCTTATAATGCTTTGTGATAATCAGCTTGAACTGAAATATATTGATTGTGTTAAGCTGATTAAATCTAAAGCATTATCATGAAGTATGTTTTGTTTTAAATATACATGTTGTCTACTTCATGCAACTTTGCTATGTATTACTTCTAGAAAACAATATCTTTTATATTGCATATACTCCAAGTTTTGTCATCATCAAAAAGGGGGAGATTGATGACCCAAAGATTGATTCAAAGATTAATTTTGATGATCACAACACCTTGAAGTATAGATACTAATGTTTATGTTGCAAGGAGAAAGATATTTATTTTGCAAGGAACATAGCAAGTTGGAAGAACACAAGAAGGCCTCCAAAAGCACTCAAGAAAAGTTAGAAGAAAGCTACAATTCATTGGCCCAACTTTAAAGTTCAAAAGATTCAAATTGGAGGAGCAAATTCAAAGGAAAATTCAAAAGAATAGTCTTCGAGTCGACTCCTGAGGAATTCGAGTCGACTCCAATGGTTGCCGGGTCGACTCCAAAGAAAGCGAGAGTCGACTCTCAGTGGTACACAAGGAAAAACTCAGAGAAGCAGTTTTTGGACACTGAGATTCGAGTCGACTCCCATAAAGTCCGAGTCGACTCCAAGGCAGCGCGGCTCCAAAATACAGAGGATCAGTTTTCCGACTCTGAGATTCGAGTCGACTCCCAGACAGCTTGAGTCGACTCCAAGGCAGCGCTACACTAAGATGGCAGAAGACCAACTTTCGGAAACTGAGAGCCGAGTCGACTCCAAGGAAGTTCGAGTCGACTCCAAGACTGGATGAGCCAAAAGACAGAGAATCGGGAGTTCGGGCTCTGAGATTCGAGTCGACTCCCAGGACAGTCGAGTCGACTCGAGTGGACAAAATTCAAATTAGGATCCACGGACTACAGAGGATGAGCCGACTCCAAAATTGCCAGGTCAGCGCCAGAAGTTGGCGAGTCGACTCCGGGTTAAGTCGAGTCGACTCCCAGTCAAGACGGCAACTTTAATTCAAACTTGGAACAGTTGCCGAGTCGACTCCGGAAAAGCTCGAGTCGACTCCTGCTACAGCCGAGCCGACTCCTGATCGCGCGAGTCGACTCCAAACCCAACGGTCATATTGTCAGGAGCTGCAGACTGGTTCCAACGGCTCTATTTTTGTCTCTAACGGCTATATTCTTGTTTCCACTCCATCTAAAGCTATAAAAACAAGAAGAGAGCTAGGGGAGAATGCATGGAAGTGGGAGAGATCATCTAGGAAAGAGATCTCAAAGAGATTACAAAGGAAATCTCCCATAAGCACAAAAGGGCCATCCAAAACGAAATAGAGAGAAGAAGAGCATCCAAGTGAATCCGAAAGCTTCCTCTCCATCCGTGTGCTGCCTCGGGGATCCTCTACTTCATGCCAAATCAGAGGAGGATCAAGTAAAGAAGAAGCCGAGCTCCTCCATCTTCAAAACTCGTTTGAGGGCTTCTCTTTACTCTATTTGTTTATATTGTCATATCTGCTTGTTTAAGAAGCTTTGATTTGTTTTTATTCTTTGTTTTAATATCTTGTAACTTGATTCAATCAAGGGATTGAATCAAGGGGTTAAAGGTTTGTTGGTGAGCCAAAGGGAAAACCAACGGTGTAAGGTTTGTTGGTGAGCCAAAGGAAAAACCAACGGGATTAAGGTTTGTTGGTGAGCCAAAGGGAAAACCAACGGGGTTTAGGTTTGTTGGTGAGCCGAGGGTAAAACCAACGTGTAAGGGTTTGATTGTGAGCCCGGGAAAACAATCGGAGTGGTTCTAGTCGGTGAGCCTGGGAAAACCGACCGAGTTCGTTGTGCGCTCGTAAAACAACAAGTTGGGTTGTGAGCTTGTAAAACAACCGGCTGTAATCGGTAGGATTATAGTGAAATTCCCAAGAGGTCTTGGGGAGTGGATGTAGGTGCTGGGGTGCACCGAACCACTATATGTCCTTTGTGTTTGTAATGCCTCTAGTTATTGTCTAACTAACACACTTACTTACTTAGATAAATTGCTTGCTTAATTCTTATCCGCACATCTTTTAGTTGCAAGCATAGTTAATCAAGTCGAAGTCTATACATCAAAACCTTGCTAAGTTTAACTTTCACTGTGTATCTATACAACTTAGCATAGTTAATCAAAAAGTTTTAGAAGTAGCATAAAAGTTTTAAAAGACCCAATTCACCCCCCCTCTTGGGTTGTATCTACTGGGCAACACTAATCCAATTAGGACTTATTTAATTTTAGTCCTAATCCAATTAGGACTCTAATTTGAATCCGAAGTCCTAATCCGATTAGGACTCTGGAAATCCTACTCCAAGTAGAAATTCAAATTTAATTCAAAACTCCTAATCTAATTAGGATTGTAGGAATCCTACTCCAAGTAGGAATCCCAGTCCTACTCCAAATAGGATTTTCAGTCCTAATCCAATTAGGACTCTAGGAATTCTACTCGAAGTAGGATTTGTGTTTAAGTCCAATTAATTAATTCCATTGTTCCTTCTTCAACTGATTATCAATCGAATTGATTACTTGTGATTCCTAATCATGATTCAACCATCGGATCGGTTAATGCCTCTAGTGTGTGTGACCCCATAGGTTCAATTCTGACTGGTAGTGAGATATATTATGATCTCTATCACAATATCATTGAAAACTCCTTTCAATGGGTCGGAACGATTCCAACTCTACTCATTAGGGTTTATCGATCATAGAGACAATCCTTATGAGTCCCACCATCCACCAGTGACACCTAGCAGCATGTAGTGGTTACCCAGCAGAATAGAATGGTGAACCTCTAGGTGCAGTTATCGTGTGATACAGTCCTTCTATCGTAGATTCCTATAGGGCGGAGGTCATGGACAACTCGTCAAACCCCATTGCCTGTCATATGTCAAGATTTATTCGACTTAAGCTCGAGAGTGGAAAACTCTTTCTCCACTATACAATTTGCCCCGGCCGAGGTCTTACGAACTCAGTCTTATAAATCACATAGGATCTCTCCTTATCTATCAAGATCGATAGATTCCTTATAGGTGCATACCCTACTCCTACAGTGAACCTACTGCAGCCAATCTACACTGCATGGACCCATATGGCTAGAGACCATCTATATGTGCAGTCAAACTACAATAACCTCACTGTGAGTAGCCGAAGCATCGCAGGTCAAAGGACCAGTCACACTACTACAACATCAAGCAAGTCACTGACGAGTGGATAGATATCCAAGTGACTTCTTGTCTTGGTCATGCTCAGTACCCTTATTCTTTAACAAGCACCTTGTTGACCCCCTAATGGATTTTGATGAATACAAAACACTAGAGTATAATTCCATTTATCTTAACAATTTACTTGAGGATTTCATGTGTTTAATTAAGAATATTGTTAAGAAATGTCTAGGCAAGTTTCCATAATTTTTATGAATTTATTGAAGAATTTTTGAGATGAAGAAAACAGATCAGGGACAGCCGAGACGTCTTCGGTTTGTTCCAGAGACGTCTCTGGCACAAACAGGAAGAACTGGCACGTTTGGAGACGTCCTCGGCACCTGGCGAGGCGTCTCGCAGGGTCGGAGTCGACTCTCTTAGAAACGGAGTCGACTCTCTCAGTGGCGGCAGAAAGGCCGATTTCAAGAGATGCGCGCGAGCCGTCTCCACAGTACGCGGAGTCGTCCCCACAAGTAAAAGCTGAGTTTCCGAGTCGTCCCCAGAGAGTGCGGAGTCGACTCTCTCCGGGTATTCCAGAGGATGTCTTTTTCGGTGATAAGGCAGCAGAGATGTCCCCTGAAAGAGCGGAGTCGACTTTCTCAGAGAATTCCAGAAGACTTGTTTTTCGGAGATATAACGGCGGTGTTGACCCCCTAATAGATTTTGATGAATACAAAACACTAGAGTAAAATTCCATTATATCTTAACAATTTAATTGAGGAATTCATGTGTCTTATTAAGAATATTGTTAAGAAATGTCTAGGCAAGTTCCCATAATTTTTATGAATTTATTGAAGAATATTTTGAATTAAAAAAAATAGATCAGGGACAGCCAAGACGTCTCCGGATAGTTTCAGAGACGTCTCTGGCACAAACAGGAAGAACCGGCACACTTGGAGATGTCCCCGACACCTGCCGAGTCGTCCCCGCGTTAGCGGAGTCAACTCTCTCAGTAGCGGAGTCGACTCTCTCAGTGGCGGCAGAAAGGCAATTTTCAAGAGATATGCGCAAGACGTCCCCACAGTAAGCCGAGTCGTCCCCGCAAGTAAAAAGGAGACTTCCCGAGTCGTCCCCAAGATAGCGGAGACGGCTCTCTCAGGGTTTTCCAGAGAATGGTTTTTTGGGTGATAAGGAAGCGGAGTCGACCCTGAGACAGCGGAGTCGTCCCCATGCATAAAGTGCAGACAACCCGAGACGTCCCCTGAAGGAGCGGAGTCGACTCTCTCAGGAAATACCAGAGGACATGTTCTTCGGAGATAAAGAAGCGGAGTCGTCCCCAGATCAGCAGAGTCGTCCCCATGCATAAAGTGCAGACAACCCGAGACGTCCCCTGTAGGAGCAGAGTCGACTCTCTCAGGAAATACCAGAGGACATGTTCTTCGGAGATAAAGAAGCGGAGTCGTCCCCAGATCAGCGGAGTCGTCCCCATTCAAAAAGTGCAAACAAGCCGAGACGTCCCCTGAAAGTGCCGAGTCGACCCCAGACAACGGAAAAAGTAAAATCTTGTAGCCGAGACGTCTCCCGTTGAAGCGGAGACGTCCCCGGAGTGACTGGGACGCGACTGACAGCTTTTTAGGTTTGGTTTGAATTTCAAATCCTTCTTTCTTTGTCTCTAACGGCTATATTTGCTTTTTGGGCTATAAAAGGGACCTCTTAAGTGCTTCTCAACAACTCTTCACCAACCCAAAGCTAGATCATTCAAGAGAGAAGTAAGAAAGAAAAGTTCAAGGGAGTGAGTGCATTCAAGTGAAGAAATCAAGTGTTTTCAAGCTTCCCAAGTGATTTCAAGCTCAATCACTCTCGTGCGCTTGGGATTCAAAGCTCACACTCAATCCTACGCGCTCCATATCGGAAGAATCAATATCTCCCACGCTTCCAACGGCAAAAGGATTCTCCCGGGTTCTATTGTTCATAATTGCAATATTTGCTTTTTAGAGCTTTTCCTTTCTTTTGTAAACTCTTTCGTTGTGGTGCTTGTTCCAGTCAAGGGACTTGGAACAAGGGAAAGGCGTCCCAAGCCTAAGTGAAATTGGGGGTTTTAGGGTTTGTTGTGAGCCCGGTGTAAAACAACGAGTTGGGTAGTAAACTCGCAAAACTACCGTACTGTAATCGTGGATTATAGTGGAAATTCCCAAAGGTGATTTGGGGATTGGATGTAGGAGCAGTGGAAGCTTCGAACCACTATAAAACCTTGTGTTTGCGATTGACCTTTCTCATTCCTCCTTCTTTACTTTAGTGCATATATTCGTGTGTTTTATTTTTAATTAGTCAAAAGTTTTTAAAACACCCAATTCACCCCCCTCTTGGGTGACCATCTCTGGGCAACAAGTGGTATCAGAGCTGGTGCTCTGTGTATTTCTTGAAAGACCTAACCGTCTTAGCCAAAGATCTAGATGGCAACACCCTTTAACAATGTCCCTGCCGAGGGGCAAGCAACCAATAGACCTCCACTCTTCAATGGGACAAATTATACCTATTGGAAGACTAGAATGAGAATCTTCATTCAAGCACAAGACTATGCCTTGTGGAGGGTTATAGTCAAGGGACCACAAGAACCATCACATGTGGTTAATGGCATTCGAGTTCCCAAACCTGAGGAGGATTGGGATGAGAATGATGATAGGATGGCTCAACTCAATTCTAGAGCCATGAACTCACTATTTTGTTCTTTAGATGTAAATGAGTTCAATAGAGTCTCTACATGTAGTTCCGCTAAGGAAGTATGGGATAGGCTTGAAGTTACCCACGAGGGTACAAATCAAGTCAAAGAGTCCAAAGTGAACATTCTAGTTCACAAATATGAATTGTTTAAGATGGAACCTAATGAAACCATCACATGCATGTTTACACGTTTTACCGAAATTATTAATGGCCTAAAAAGCTTGGGCAAATCTTACACTAACCCCGAACTTGTGAGTAAAATTCTCAGGTCACTGCCAAAAGCATGGGAAGCAAAGGTCACGGCGATTGTAGAAGCCAAAGACCTCAACACTTTGGGGCTAGAACAACTCTTGGGCTCATTGATGACGCATGAGCTCACGATGAAGCAGCATGAAGAAGAGTTGCCAAAGAAAAAGACAATCGCACTCAAGGCTACCTCAAGTGTATGTGAAGAAGAGAGCAGTGAGAGTGAAGAAGAAAGTCAAGATGAGGACTTGGGTTTGATAGTAAGGAAGTTTAAAAAATTCATGAGAAGAAAGAAACCCTTCCCAAGAAAGAAATTTGGAGGGAGAAATGATTGGGAAAAAGAAAAGGAAAGAGAAAGAGACCCAATCGTATGCTATGATTGCAAGAGACCGGGACATATTCGTTCCGAATGCCCTCAACAAAAGAAGTATTTTGGAAAGAAGAAGAAGAAGGCATTGAAGGCAACATGGGATGATAGTGACACATCATTCTCCGAGGAAGAGAAGGAAGAGACCGCCAATCTATGCTTCATGGCGTTCGAAGACGACGAGGTATGTCAAAACCCAACCATAAATTTTACTTTAGAAGAATTATATGAGGCTTTTCAAGAACTTATGGGTGATTGTAGTATGTTAGGAGCAAAGAATAAAGAATTAAAAGCCTCCAATCAAAAACTAAAGGAAAATATTGAAAACTTATTAATTGAAAAGGAGAGCATTAAAAATATTAACACTACTAACCTAGAAATCAAAAATTCAAAACTGAGCATTGAAAATGAAAAGGCAAAAACACTAATTAAGGAATTAAATCTAAAAGTAAAATCCCTACTCGATAATAATACCTCACTTGCACAAAATGTTGAATCTCTTAAAAAGGATAAGGAAGAACTAGTCAAAGAAAATTTGAATCTTAAGAATGAGGTACATAAATACAAACCAATTGTTGAAAAATTTACACAAAGCTCTGAAAAATTAAATCTTATTCTTTCAAATCAAAGAGCTGTTTTTAATAAAGCCGGATTAGGATATAAAACTAATGAGCAACAAAAGTATCTAAAGAATTTCTTTGTAAAAGCAAAAGACGTAAAAACTGAAAAACCAACATGCTTTCTTTGTGGAAAGAATGGACATAAAGCCTACTCTTGTATTCAAAGAAAAATCCAAACTAACAAGAATACATTTGTAAAAGCTAAAAGCATAACTAAAGTATGGGTGCCTAAGGGAACCAACTACACTAACCACGAAGGACCCAAGAAAACTTGGGTACCTAAGAGCTTCACATGATCATTTTGCAGGTATGCCTTGCAGCCGGGAATAAAAAGAGAATGTGGTATCTTGATAGTGGTTGCTCAAGGCATATGACCGGTGACAAGAGTCTCTTCGTCACCTTGGAATCAAAAGAAGGAGGAGTAGTCACATTTGGAGATAATGCTAAAGGCCGAATTATTGGTATGGGTAAAATCTCCATATCACCCTCCTCATTTATTGATAATGTATTGTTAGTTAATGGACTAAAACATAATTTACTAAGTATAAGTCAATTTTGTGACAAGGGCTTTAAAGTGTCATTTGAATCATCACTATGCATAATTAGTAGTCCAAATGATAATGAGATCATACTCACAGGACATAGGCATGGAAATGTTTACATGGTAGATCTTGATGATCTCACCATGAAGGATAGCCAATGTCTTGTAGCCATGAATCCCAAAGTCAATGAGACTAGTTGGTTATGGCATCGTAGGTTAGGGCATGCTAGCATGGACTTAATCTCCAAATTAATTACAAAAGATCTAGTCAAAGGACTACCAAAAATAGACTTTGAGAAGAATAAAATTTGCGCTGCATGTCAATTAGGAAAACAAACAAGAAGTTCCTTCAAGTCTAAGAATATAGTCTCAACAACAAAACCCTTAGAACTAATTCACATGGATTTGTTTGGACCCACTAGAACTGCTAGTCTAGGGGGTAAGAAATTTGGTCTTGTAATTGTTGATGATTTTTCACGTTTTACATGGGTTTCATTTCTTGCACATAAAGATGAGTCCTTTCCTGCTTTTATCAAGTTTCATAATAGGGTTTCGAATGAACTCAATCTTAAACTAAAAGCAATTAGGAGTGATCATGGTACCGAGTTTGAAAATCAGCACTTTGAAAAGTTTTGTGACGAAAATGGTATCAATCACAATTTCTCGGCACCTAGGACACCCCAACAAAATGGGGTGGTAGAAAGGAAGAATCGCACACTAGCAGATATGGCTCGCACCATGTTGTGCGAATCGGATCTACCAAAGTATTTTTGGGCTGAAGCAATAAATACTTCATGTTATATCTTAAATCGTGCTTTAGTTAGATCCATCTTAAAGAAAACACCATATGAGTTGATAAAAGGTAAGAAACCAAATATAAGTTATTTTCATGTTTTCGGTTGTCGATGCTTTATTTTGAACAATGGAAAGGACAATCTCAGTAAATTTAGTGCTAAATCAGATGAGGGGATCTTCTTAGGTTACTCCTCATCTAGTAGAGCATACAGGGTCTTCAACAAGAGAACTCTCGTTGTTGAAGAATCCATTCATGTTGTTTTTGATGAAACTAATGGAGATTCTTCTAGAAAAGAAGAAGATGGTGATGTAGGTATACTTGAAGACCAAATGAAGGAACTCTCCACTCAAGATAAACAACATGAGGATGAGATCAAAGAAGATACAAATCAACGAGATGAAGAAGATCAACCTCCATCAAGAAATCAAGATCTTCCTAAAGAATGGAGGTATGCACATGGTCATCCAAAGGATCTAATCCTTGGTGATCCTTCACAAGGTATAAGAACTAGATCCTCTTTAAGAAACACTAGTAATTATCTTGCCTTCGTTTCGCAAATAGAGCCTAAATCACTAGAAGAAGCTGAAAAAGATGATAATTGGATGAATGCTATGCAAGAGGAATTAAACCAATTCGAAAGAAATGAAGTTTGGACTCTAATGAAAAGACCCCCTAATGTTTCAATTATAGGCACCAAGTGGGTGTATAGAAATAAACTAGATGAAGATGGAATAGTAATAAAAAACAAAGCTAGGCTAGTGGCCAAAGGATATAATCAGGAGGAAGGAATAGATTTTGATGAAACTTTTGCTCCTGTTGCTAGGTTAGAGGCTATTAGACTGCTTTTAGCATATGCATGCTTCATGGATTTTAAACTCTATCAAATGGATGTAAAAAGTGCATTCTTAAATGGCTATATAATGGAGGAAGTTTATGTAGGACAACCTCCAGGTTTTGAAAATCACTTACATCCAGATTATGTGTATAAATTGCATAAAGCATTGTATGGACTTAAGCAAGCTCCTAGGGCATGGTATGAAAGATTAAGCAATTTCCTAATTGAGAACAAATTTAAGAGAGGAAATGTAGACAAAACCCTCTTTATTAAAAGAAAAGGAAATGACTTATTGCTTGTACAAATTTATGTGGATGATATAATTTTTGGTGCTACTAATGATAGTCTTTGTCAAGAGTTTGCCAAGCTTATGCAGGGAGAATTTGAAATGAGCATGATGGGTGAGCTCAACTTCTTCCTTGGGCTACAAATAAAACAATCAGAGGAAGGCATCTTCATCAGTCAGTCCAAATACATCAAGGAAATGCTGGAAAAATTCAAGATGAAGGATGCAAAGGAAATCAGCACACCCATGAGCTCAAGTTGCAAGCTTGACAAAGATGAAAAAGGTAAAAGTATAGACTGCAAATTGTACAGAGGTATGATAGGCTCTCTACTTTACCTTACTGCTAGTAGACCAGATATATTATTCAGTGTTTGTATGTGTGCTAGATACCAAGCATGTCCTAAGGAATCACACTTGCAAGCTGTTAAAAGAATATTTAGATATCTAGTAGGGACATCTAATGTAGGTTTATGGTATTCTAAACAATCTGACATAAACTTAATTGCTTATTCCGATGCTGATTTTGCCGGGTGCAAACTCGACAGAAAAAGCACAAGTGGCACATGTCAACTCTTGGGTGCCAATTTGGTTTCTTGGTTTAGCAAGAAACAAAATTCAGTTGCCTTGTCCACAGCTGAGGCTGAGTACATTGCAGCTGGAAGCTGTTGTGCCCAAGTTCTTTGGATTAAGCAACAACTTGAAGACTTCGGTATCAAAATGGATAATATACCAATTAAATGTGATAATACAAGTGCAATTAACTTAACAAAAAATCCTGTCCAACACTCTAAGTCAAAGCATATAGAGATTAGGCATCATTTTATTAGGGATCATGTGCTGAAAAATGATGTGATGATTGAATATGTATGTACTGAAAATCAATTAGCTGATATCTTTACAAAGCCCCTTTGTAAAGAAAGATTCAATTTCTTAAGGAATGCCTTAAGCTTGTATGATCCTAGCAAATGAGTTGAATTTGTATTGCATTGCTTTGCTACTCAAACTAATAATCAACCTCAAGGTAAACATAAGTGAAAACAT
Source organism: Phoenix dactylifera (assembly GCF_051530095.1). NCBI lineage: Eukaryota > Viridiplantae > Streptophyta > Magnoliopsida > Arecales > Arecaceae > Phoenix > Phoenix dactylifera. The sequence continues at coordinate 28,325,033 of NC_143193.1, read as the reverse complement.
GAATTCATCTAAGCTAAATGACGAACTGTTTGACTTTCCAGAGGATGGTTACCCTCCCTTGGACTCTTCATGGAGATATTTTCAGAGCCTATTTCATAGGTATTCGAAATTTGGTCAAATACTCCTCATTTCAATATTAATAATTCAAAAATCATTATCAAATTATTATAGGATGTATCATTAAGGGGGAGGATCACAAACAAATTCACTCTAAGTTTATCAAAAAAAAATCATGTTGATTAGGGTGATTAAACAAAAATTGGGAGAAGATAGAATTCAGTCTGAAATTTTTCAGTGCCGGAGACGTCTCTGGCAAATCGCAGAGACGTCCCCCCAGGGGAGACGTCTCGCCTTAGTCGCGGAGACGTCTCGGGGACCGAAGGAGAGCTTTTTAAATAGGTCGAAATCGCTCGAGCCGACTCGAGCTTTCTCCTTCATTCCCGACCAAAACGAAAAACCCTAGCCTCCATTTGCTCTCCACCTCAAATCCTAGCCTCCGTTTGCTCTACATCACAAACCCTAGCATCCATGGCACCAAAGAAGGCTAGGACGACCCGTGGAAGGCGACCTAGGGTAGCGGCCGACGGTGAGGAACGACGGGAAGAACCCTCCGCGCCGTCTCCTCCGGTTGCTCCGCCAACCACGACTATTTCCTGTGCAAATCGCACAGTCACGACAGGAAGGTACATAGATTTCTCCTTTTTAGATCATGAGGGGTTCTCTATTGGAGAGAGACTCTGAGCCCAAGGGTGGGAACACTTTTGTACCCTCAATACCTCGACCTACCCCGGCCTAGTTAGAGAACTTTTTAGCAATATGGCCTTAGGGGACCTAGGGTACACTGGATATGTCCAAGGGACATTAGTAGAAGTCAATGAAGATGTCCTATCCACTGTCTTACAAATTCCTAGGGACGGTGAGGCTCCAACCTCACATCCCCAAAGGGAGTCAGCCCTAAATTTACTTTTAGGAAGAGAGGACTGCGGCCCTCTTGATGTTGTCAATTCCCAGGACCTAAATGCAGAGATGAGACTTCTCTTAAGTATTGTCAACCGGGTCCTATTTCCTAAAACCAGTCGCTTCGATTTTGTTTCGGAGCGAGACTTAGTTATAATGCACCACATCCTACTAGGGATCCCTCTAAACCTCCCTAGACTCATGCTAAATTACATTGCCCTATGTCATAGGTATTCTAGGTTTAGTATACCCTATGGCATGATCTTTACCTTAATCTTTAAACACTTCAAGGTTCCCATTCCAACAAATGAACCTGCAAAGCCCTTGAGAAACACCGACTATTACAATGAGGGCACAATGAGAAGAATGGAATTTCATAAGATAGATGGATCGTGGGTCAAGGTACCAAAGAGAAAAACCCAAATCCTAGAGCCTGAGATCCTACATCATGAGTCTGACCATCACTCTCCTCCACCTAGCCACATGGATATCCCTGATATTCCCTCCAGCTCAGCTGGACCTTCCACATCCATGCCACCACCTCCTCCAGTTAGTGGGCCCTCCTTTCTGTCAGAAGATCAGATGCGCACCTTAGCATCTGTCATTTGCCAGCAGATGAGGGAGGAGATGAGATCCATGATCTCCACAGAGTTGGCCCCCATCAGAGCTTCACATGAAGGGCTTCTACAAGAGATGAAGGATATTAGAAGTCAAATTGAAGCTACAACACAAGAAATAATTGGTGTGGGTGCCACCCAAACCATCAGATCATTAGAGCTCAAGGACAGCTTGAAGAGCATTTCCAAGAGTCTTAAAGAGCTAACAAAACCAGATGGCAATGTGAGCACCTTAGTTGCTCAACTCAGAGGAAGAATTGAAATGGCAACTATAGAGTTTGAGGCACTTGTGGCAGGTTTCCACAAGTCACAGGGAGATCAATTTAAGACCCTCATGGATTCCATCAACACATTCATAGATGCAGCTTGTAAGGTTTATGAACAAAATACAGCTGGTAGGGCCCATGAGCAACGTCGCCGATGATGGATATCTTGTAGGATCTTCTTTTTGTAAATCCTAGGCTATTTTTGAAACACTTTTGTATTAGAAATCAATACTTGTAATGATTTCTTCTTTTTGACTATGTACTGACTTCAAAGGTTCACAATGATACATGAATACAATCCCTTTTGAAAACTGTGTACATTGCCAACTCTATGTATGTGTTTCTATGAATGTGAATGTGCCTCTTGATGTGTCATAAGAATCTCATAACATACATTAAGTATTCAGATTTGGCACAACGTATCAAAGCATATGAAACAGGGGGAGCACAACCTGAATATCAAAGGGGGAGTAAAATGAACACTGAATATATTGAATATAGAGATAATTTGTCCCCTTCATTGTTGATGACAAAAAGGGGGAGTAGATATTGAATGTAGAGATAGTGAAAAGGGGGAGCAGTTATATATATGGATATTGAATATGGAATGCAAAATTTATAATCATACTCCAAAGTTGATTTAGAAAAGATAAAATTGAAGAATATTGACCTTAAGATAATTGCCCTTCTGGAAAAGAAAGGGGGAGTCAAAAAGAATCTAGCTTTCAATTATCCTCAGCATCAATACTTCATTTTAACTTGATTCAAATTCAGTTGATATGCTAAAATCATTTAAGAACTATAAAGATCAATCTTATGCACAAGGAAAGAACTGAAAATTGAATACTTTGAGTGATGCACATTGTATCTAGTTCTAATCAAAACATTATACTTGTACATCTGATCAAATACTGTGTATATGTTTAAATCTCAAATTTTGCATATACTCAGTGTTTTGTCATCATCAAAAAGGGGGAGATTGTTGACCCCCTAATAGATTTTGATGAATACAAAATACTAGAGTAAAATTCCATTATATCTTAACAATTTAATTGAGGAATTCATGTGTCTTATTAAGAATATTGTTAAGAAATGTCTAGGCAAGTTTCCATAATTTTTATGAATTTATTGAAGAATATTTTGAATTAAAGAAAACAGATCAGGGACAGCCGAGACGTCTCCGGATAGTTTCAGAGACGTCTCTGGCACAAACAGGAAGAACCGGCACACTTGGAGACGTCCCCGATACCTGCCGAGTCGTCCCCGCGTTAGCGGAGTCGACTCTCTCAGTAGCGGAGTCGACTCTCTCAGTGGCGGCAGAAAGGCAGTTTTCAAGAGATATGCGCGAGACGTCCCCACAGTAAGCCGAGTCGTCCCCGCAAGTAAAAAGGAGACTTCCCGAGTCATCCCCAAGATAGCGGAGACGGCTCTCTCAGGGTTTTCCAGAGAATGGTTTTTTGGGTGATAAGGAAGCGGAGTCGACCCTGAGACAGCGGAGTCGTCCCCATGCATAAAGTGCAGACAACCCGAGACGTCCCCTGAAGGAGCGGAGTCGACTCTCTCAGGAAATACCAGAGGACATGTTCTTCGGAGATAAAGAAGCGGAGTCGTCCCCAGATCAGCGGAGTCGTCCCCATGCATAAAGTGCAGACAACCCGAGACGTCCCCTGAAGGAGCGGAGTCGACTCTCTCAGGAAATACCAGAGGACATGTTCTTCGGAGATAAAGAAGCGGAGTCGTCCCCAGATCAGCGGAGTCGTCCCCATTCAAAAAGTGCAAACAAGCCGAGACGTCCCCTGAAAGTGCCGAGTCGACCCCAGACAACGGAAAAAGTAAAATCTTGTAGCCGAGACGTCTCCCGTTGAAGCGGAGACGTCCCCGGAGTGACTGGGACGCGACTGACAGCTTTTCAGGTTTGGTTTGAATTTCAAATCCTTCTTTCTTTGTCTCTAACGGCTATATTTGCTTTTTGGGCTATAAAAGGGACCTCTTAAGTGCTTCTCAACAACTCTTCACCAACCCAAAGCTAGATCATTCAAGAGAGAAGTAAGAAAGAAAAGTTCAAGGGAGTGAGTGCATTCAAGTGAAGAAATCAAGTGTTTTCAAGCTTCCCAAGTGATTTCAAGCTCAATCACTCTCGTGCGCTTGGGATTCAAAGCTCACACTCAATCCTACGCGCTCCACATCGGAAGAATCAATATCTCCCACGCTTCCAACGGCAAAAGGATTCTCCCGGGTTCTATTGTTCATAATTGCAATATTTGCTTTTTAGAGCTTTTCCTTTCTTTTGTAAACTCTTTCGTTGTGGTGCTTGTTCCAGTCAAGGGACTTGGAACAAGGGAAAGGCGTCCCAAGCCTAAGTGAAATTGGGGGTTTTAGGGTTTGTTGTGAGCCCGGTGTAAAACAACGAGTTGGGTAGTAAACTCGCAAAACTACCGTACTGTAATCGTGGATTATAGTGGAAATTCCCAAAGGTGATTTGGGGAGTGGATGTAGGAGCAGTGGAAGCTCCGAACCACTATAAAACCTTGTGTTTGCGATTGACCTTTCTCATTCCTCCTTCTTTACTTTAGTGCATATATTCGTGTGTTTTATTTTTAATTAGTCAAAAGTTTTTAAAACACCCAATTCACCCCCCTCTTGGGTGACCATCTCTGGGCAACAGGCGGAGTCGTCCCCAAGGCAGCGGAGTCGTCCCCATGCAAAAAGCGCAAACAAGCCGAGACGTCCCCGTAAAGTGCCGAGGCGACCCTCTCAGAAAAACAGAAAAACAAGGATTCAAACCGTTCATCATCGGAGTCGTCCCCGTAAAGCACCGAGTCGACCCCAAACAACGTCAAAAGTAAAATCTTACAGCCGAGACGTCTCGCGTTGAAGCGGAGACGTCTCCGAAGCGCCTGGGACGCGACTGACAACTTTTTCAGGTTTGGTTTGAATTTCAAACTCCCTTAACTTTATCTCTAACGGCTATATTTGCTTTTTGGGCTATAAAAGGGAGCTCTTAAGTGCTTTCCAACAACTTCTCACCAACCCAACACAAGATCATTCAAGAGAGAAGAAAGAAAAAGAGGTTCAAGGGAGTTAGTGCATTCAAGTGAAGAAATCAAGTGCCTTCAAGCTTCCCAAGTGATTTCGTGCTCGACTACTCTCTTCCGCTAGGCATTCAAAGCTCACATTCAAGCCAACGCGATCCACATCGGAAGAACCACCATTTTCCACGCTTCCAACGGCTAAAAGGGTTCTTCCGGGTTCTATTATTTCTCACTGTTTTATTTGCTTCTTGAGAGCTTTTAAATCCTTGTAAAACTTTTTCAATATTGTGCTTGTTCCAGTCAAGGGACTTGGAACAAGGGAAAGGCGTCCCAAGCCTAGGTGAAATTGGGGGTTATAGGGTTCGTTGTTAGCCCGGTGTAAAACAACGAGTTGGGTAGTGCACTCGCAAAACTACCGGACTGTAATCTTGGATTATAGTAGAAATTCCCAAAGGTGCTTTGGGGAGTGGATGTAGGAGCAGTGGAAGCTCCGAACCACTATAAAACCTTGTGTTTGCGATTGATTGTTCTCATACCTCTATCTTTACTTTAGTTCATACATTTGTGTGTTTTATTTTTAATTAGGCAAAAAGTTTTAAAACACCCAATTCACCCCCCTCTTGGGTGACCATCTCTGGGCAACAAGTGGTATCAGAGCGGCTGCTCTGTGTATTTCTTGAAAGACCTAACCGTCTTAGCCAAAGATCTAGATGGCAACACCCTTTAACAATGTTCCTGCTGAGGGGCAGGCAACCAATAGACCTCCACTCTTCAATGGGACAAATTATACCTATTGGAAGACTAGAATGAGGATTTTTATTCAAGCACAAGATTATGCCTTGTGGAGGGTCATAATCAAGGGACCACACGAACCATCTCACATGGTTAATGGCATTCAAGTTCCCAAACCTGAGGAGGATTGGGATGAGAATGACAGTAAGATGGTTCAACTCAATTCTAGAGCCATGAACTCATTATTCTGTGCTCTAGATGTAAATGAGTTCAATAGAGTCTCCACCTGTAGTTCCGCCAAGGAAATATGGGATAGGCTTGAAGTTACCCATGAGGGTACGAATCAAGTCAAAGAGTCTAAAGTGAACATTCTAGTTCACAAATATGAGTTGTTTAAGATGGAACCCAATGAAACCATCACATGCATGTTTACACGCTTCACCGATATAATTAATGGTCTAAAGAGTTTGGATAAATCCTATACTAATCTGGAACTTGTGAGTAAAATTCTCAGGTCTTTGCCGAAAGCATGGGAAGCAAAGGTCACGGCGATCATAGAAGCCAAAGATCTCAACACTTTGGGACTAGAACAACTATTGGGCTCATTGATGACGCATGAGCTCACAATGAAGCAACATGAAGAAGAGTTGCCAAAGAAGAAGACAATTGCACTCAAGGCTACTTCGAGTGTGTGTGAAGAAGAAAGTAGTGAGAGTGAAGAAGAAAGCGAAGATGAGGACTTGGGTTTAATAGTAAGGAAGTTTAAGAAATTCATGAGAAGAAAGAAACCCTTCCCAAGAAAGAAATTTGGAGGGAGAAATGATTGAGAAAAAAAAAAAGGAAAAAGAAAGAGACCCAATCATATGCTATGATTGCAAGAGACCGGGACACATTCGTTCCGAATGCCCTCAACAAAAGAAGCACTTTGGAAAGAAGAAGAAGAAGGCGTTGAAGGCAACGTGGGACGATAGTGACACATCCTCCTCCGAGGAAGAGAAGGAAGAGACCGCAAATTTGTGCTTCATGGCATTTGAAAACGACGAGGTATGTCAAAGCTCAACTATAAATTTTACTTTAGAAGAATTATATGAAGCTTTTCAAGAACTTATGAGTGATTGTAGTATGTTAGGAGCAAAGAATAAAGAACTAAAGGCCTCCAATCAAAAACTAAAGGATGATATTAAAAAACTATTTATTGAGAAAGAGAGCGTTGAAAATGTTAACACCATTGATCTAGAAAATAAAATTTCAAAACTTAGCATTGAAAATGAAATGGCAAAAACACTAATTAAGGAATTGAATCTAAAAGTTAAATCTCTACTCAATAATAATACCTCACTTGCACAAAATGTTGAATCCCTTAAAAAGGATAAGGAAGAACTAGTTAAAGAAAATTTGGATCTTAAGAATGAGGTACATAAGTACAAACCAATTGTTGAAAAATTTACACAAAGCTTTGAAAAATTAAATCTTATTCTTTCAAATCAAAGAGCTGTTTTTAATAAAGCCGGATTAGGATATAAAACTAACAAGCAACAAAAGTATCTAAAAAATTGCTTTGTGAAAGCAAAAGATGTCAAAACTGAAAAACCTACATGCTTTCATTGTAGAAAAAGTGGACATAAAGCCTACTCTTGTATTCAAAGAAAGATCTAAACTAACAAGAGTACATTTGTAAAAGCTAAAAACATAACTAAAGTATGGGTGCCTAAGGGAACCAACTACACTAACCACGAAGGACCCAAGAAAACTTGGGTACCTAAGAGCTTCACATGATCATTTTGCAGGTATGCCTTGCAGCCGGGAATAAAAAGAGAATGTGGTATCTTGATAGTGGTTGCTCAAGGCATATGACCGGTGACAAGAGTCTCTTCGTCACTTTAAAATCAAAAGAAGGAGTAGTCACATTTGGAGACTATGCTAAAGGTAAAATCATTGGTGTTGGTAAAATCTCCATATCACCCTCCTCATTTATTGACAATGTATTGTTAGTTAATGGACTCAAACATAATTTATTAAGTATAAGTCAATTTTGTGACAAGGGCTTTAAAGTGTCATTTGAATCTTCACTTTGCATAATTAGTAGTCCAGTTGACAATGAGATCATACTTACAGGACATAGGCATGGAAATATTTACATGGTAGATCTTGATGATCTCACCATGAAGGATGGCCAATGTCTTGTAGCCATGGATCCCAAAGTCAATGAGACTAGTTGGTTATGGCATCGTAGGTTAGGGCATGCTAGCATGGATTTAATCTCTAAATTGATTACAAAAGATCTAGTCAAAGGACTACCAAAAATAGATTTTGAAAAGAACAAAATTTGTGCTGTATGTCAATTAGGGAAACAAACGAGAAGCTCTTTCAAGTCTAAAAACATAGTCTCAACATCAAAACCCTTAGAACTAATTCACATGGATTTATTTGGACCCACTAGAACTGCTAGTCTAGGGGGTAAGAAATTTGGTCTTGTAATTGTTGATGATTTTTCACGTTTTACATGGGTTTCATTTCTTGCACACAAAGATGAGTCCTTTTCCGCTTTTATCAAGTTTCTTAATAGGGTTTCGAATGAACTCAATCTTAAACTAAAAGCAATTAGGAGTGATCATGGTACCGAGTTTGAAAATCAGTATTTTGAAAAAATTTTGTGAAGAAAATGGTATCAATCATAATTTCTCGGCACCTAGGACACCCCAACAAAACGGGATGGTAGAAAGGAAGAATCGCACACTAGCAGATATGGCTCGTACCATGTTGTGCGAATCGAATTTACCAAAGTACTTTTGGGCTGAAGCAATAAATACTTCATGTCATATTTTAAACCGTGCTTTAGTTAGATCCATCTTAAAGAAAACACCTTATGAGTTGATAAAAAGTAAGAAACCAAATATAAGCTATTTTCATGTTTTCGGTTGTCGATGCTTTATTTTAATCAATGGAAAGGACAATCTAAATAAATTTAGTGCTAAATCAGATGAGGGGATCTTCTTAGGTTATTCCTCATCTAGTAGAGCATACAGAGTCTTCAACAAGAGAACTCTCGTTGTTGAAGAATCCATTCATGTTGTTTTTGATGAAGCTAATGGAGATTCTTCTAGAAAAGAAGAAGATGGTGATGCAGGTATACTTGAAGACCGAATGAAGGAATTCTCCATACAAGACAAACAACATGAGGATGAGATCAAAGAAGATACAATTCAGCAAGATGAAGAAGATCAACCTCCATCGAGAAATCAAGATCTTCCTAAGGAATGGAGGTATGCACATGGTCATCCAAGGGATCTAATCCTTGGTGATCCTTCACAAGGAATAAGAACTAGATCCTCTTTAAGAAACACTAGTAATTATCTTGCATTCGTTTCACAAATCGAGCCTAAATCACTAGAAGAAGCTGAAAAAGATGATAATTGGATGAATGCTATGCAAGAGGAATTAAACCAATTTGAAAGAAATGAAGTTTGGATTCTAATGAAAAGACCCCCTAATGTTTCAATTATAGGCACCAAATGGGTATATAGAAATAAACTAGATGAAGATGGAATAGTAATAAGAAACAAAGCTAGGCTAGTGGCCAAAGGATATATTCAGGAGGAAGGAATAGACTTTGATGAAACTTTTGCTTTTGTTGCTAGATTAGAGGCTATTAGACTACTTTTGGCATGTGCATGCTTTATGGATTTCAAACTCTATCAAATGGATATAAAAAGCGCCTTTTTAAATGGTTATATAATGGAGGAAGTTTATGTAGGACAACCTCCAGGTTTTGAGAACCACTTACATCCAGATTATGTTTTTAAATTGCATAAAGCATTATATGGACTTAAGCAAGCCCCTAGGGCATGGTATGAAAGATTAAGTAATTTTCTAATTGAAAATAAATTTAAAAGAGAAAATGTGGACAAAACCCTCTTCATTAAAAGAAAAGGAAATGACTTATTGCTTGTGCAAATTTATGTGGATGATATAATTTTTGGTGCTACTAATGATAGTCTTTGTCAAGAGTTTGCCAAGCTTATGCAGGGAGAATTTGAAATGAGCATGATGGGTGAGCTCAACTTCTTCCTTGGGCTACAAATAAAACAATCAGAGGAAGGCATCTTCATCAGTCAGTCCAAATATATCAAGGAGATGTTGGAAAAATTCAAGATGAAGGATGCAAAAGAAATCAGCACACCCATGGGCTCAAGTTGCAAACTTAGACAAAGATGAAAAAGGTAAAAGTATAGACTGCAAATTGTACAGAGGTATGATAGGCTCTTTACTTTACCTTACTGCTAGTAGACCAGATATATTATTCAGTGTTTGTATGTGTGCTAGATACCAAGCATGTCCTAAGGAATCACACTTGCAAGCTGTTAAAAGAATTTTTAGATATCTAGTAGGGACATCTAATGTAGGCTTATGGTATTCTAAACAATCTGACATAAATTTAATTGCTTATTCCGATGCTGATTTTGCCGGGTGCAAACTCGACAGAAAAAGCACAAGTGGCACATGTCAATTCTTGGGTGCTAATTTGGTTTCTTGGTTTAGCAAGAAACAGAATTCAGTTGCCTTATCCACAGCTGAGGCTGAGTACATTGCAGCTAGAAGCTGTTGTGCCCAAGTTCTATGGATTAAGCAACAACTTGAAGACTTCGGTATCAAAATGGACAATATACCAATTAAATGTGATAATACAAGTGCAATTAATTTAACAAAAAATCCTGTCCAACACTCAAAATCAAAACATATAGAGATTAGGCATCACTTTATTAGGGATCATGTGCTGAAAAATGATGTGATGATTGAGTATGTATGTACTGAAAATCAATTGGCCGATATCTTTACAAAGCCCCTTTGTAAAGATAGGTTCAACTTCTTAAGGAATGCATTGAGCTTGTATGATCCTAGCAATTAAATTGAACTTGCATTGCAATGCTTTGCTACTCAAACTAGTAATCCACCTCAAGGTCAACATAAGTGAAAGCATGAATCTATCTAAGTTAAATGACGAATTGTTCGACTTTCCGGAGGATGGTTACCCTCCCTTGGACTCTTCATGGAGATATTTTCAGAGCCTATTTCATAGGTATTCGAAATTTGGTCAAACATTCCTCATTTCAATGTTAATAATTCAAAAAATCATTATCAAACTTTTATAGGATGTATTATTAAGGAGGAGGATCACAAACAAACTCACTCTGTATTCACCAAAAGAAATCATGTTGATTAGTGTGATTGAGTAAAATAAATTGGAAAAAGATAGAAATTAGTCTGAAATTTTTCAGTGCCGGAGACGTCTCTGGCAAATCGCAGAGACGTCCCCCCAGCGAGACGTCTCGCATCAGTCGCGGAGACGTCTCGGGGACCGAACGAGGGTTTTTAAATAGGTGAAACAGCTCGAGCCGACCCGAGCTATTCTCTTCCATCCCCGACAAAAACAAAAATCCTAGCCTCCATTTGCTCTCCACCACAAACCCTAGCCTCCATTTGCTCTCCATCACAAACCCTAGCATCCATGGCACCTAAGAGGGCTAGACGAACCGGTGGGAGGCGTCCTAGGGTAGCAACCGACGGTGAGGAACGGAGGGAAGAGCCATCCGCGCCGTCCCCTCTGGTTGCTCCGCCAACCACGACCATTTTCTGTGCGAATCGCACAGTAACCACCGGTAGGTACATAGATTTCCATTTTCTAGATAGTGAGGGGTTCTCTATTGGAGAGAAACTCCGTGCCCAAGGGTGGGAATACCTTTGTACCCTTAATACATCGACCTACCCCGGCCTAGTTAGAGAGATGTTTAGTAATATAGCCTTAGGGGACTTAGGGTACACTGCACATGTCCGGGGGACGTTGGTAGAGATTAATAAGGATGTCCTATCTAGCGTCTTGCAAATCCCTAAGGACGGTGAGGCTCCGACCTCACATCTCCAAAGAGAAATAGCCCTAAACTTGCTTTTAGGACGAGAGGACTGCGGGCCTCTTGATGTAGTGAACTCACAAGACCTAAATGCCGAAATGAGACTACTTTTGAGTATTGTCAACCGGGTCTTGTTTCCAAAAACCGGTCGCTTCGATTTTGTTTCGGAGCGAGACCTAGTTATCATGCACCACATCCTACTAGGGATTCCCCTAAACCTCCCTAGACTTATGTTGAACTACATTGCTATATGTCATAGGTATTCTAGGTTTAGCATACCCTATGGGATGATCTTTACCCTAGTATTCAAACATTTTAAGGTTCACATTCCAGAAAATGAACCTGCAAAACCCTTGAGAAACACCAACTATTATAATGAGAGCACAATGCGTAGAATGGAGTTTCACAAGGTAGATGGGTCATGGGTTAAGGTACCAAAAAGAAAAGCTCAAACCTTAGACCCTGAGATCCCACATCAGGAGCCTGACCACCACTCTCCTCCACTCAGCCACATGGACTTCCCTGATATACCCTCCAGCTCAGCTGGACCTTCCACCTCTATGCCACCTCCTCCTACAGTCACTGGGCCCTTCTCCCTATCAGAAGAACAGATGCGCACTTTAGCATCTGTGATATGCCAGCAAATGAGGGAGGAAATGAGATCGATGATCTCTACTGAGTTGGCCCCCATCAGAGCCTCACATGAAGGGCTTCTACAAGAGTTGAAGGAAATCAGAACTCAGATAGAAGCTACAGCGCAAGAACTAGTTAGTGTGAGTGCCACCTAAACCTTCAGATCAATTGAGCTACAAGACAGCTTGAGGAACATTTCAGATGGTCTTCAAGAGTTGACAAGCCCTGGAGGCAATGTGGGCACCGTGGCTGCCCAACTTAGAGGAAGAATTGAAAGGGCAAGCATTGAATTTGAAGCACTAGTGGCAGCCTTCCATCAATCTCAAGGAGAGCAGTTCAAAACTCTACTGGACTCAATTAATGCATTTATAGATGCAGCTGCTAGGGCTTATGAGCAACGTCGCCGATGAGGGACATTTTGTAGACATCTAGAGTTCATCTGTTTTTGTAAAACCCTAGGCTCATTTTGAAACTTCTTTTGTATTAGGAATCAATACTTGTAATGATTTCCATTTTAACCTTGTAATGACTTCAAATGTTTACAATGAATGACATACAATTCCTTTTGAAACCTTGTGTATGTAAATTTGACACAACTTATCAATGCATATGAAACAGGGGGAGCACAACCTGAATATCAAAGGGGGAGTGAAATGAATTCTGAATTCATTAATAAAACAATAGACAGAGGGAGCATAACTTGAATATCCTTGAGTGGTTCATTGTAATATGCTGAATTCCCCTAGGAATTGTGCTTTAAGTACCTACGTATAATTTGTCCCCTTCATTGTTGATGACAAAAAGGGGGAGTAGATATATAGAACTTATATATGGAGTAGAACCTGAATATGGAATGCAAAATTTACACTCATACTTAAAGTTGAATTAGAAAAGATAAAATTGAAGAATATTGGCTTTAAGATAATTGCCCTTCTGAAAAAGAAAGGGAGAGTCAAAAAGAACTTAGCTTTCAATTATCTTTAGCATCAATATTTCATTTTAACTTAATTCAAATTCAGTTGATATGCTAAAATTGCTTAAGAGCTATTAAGATCAATCTTATGCATAAGGATAGAACTGAAAATTGACTATTTTGAATTATGCACACTGTATCTAGCTCTAATCAAAACATTATACTTGTACATCTGATCAAATACTGTGTATATGTTTAAATTTCGAATTTTGCATATACTCAGTGTTTTGTCATCATCAAAAAGGGGGAGATTGTTGACCCCCTAATGGATTTTGATGAATACAAAACACTAGAGTATAATTCCATTTATCTTAACAATTTACTTGAGGATTTCATTTGTTTAATTAAGAATATTGTTAAGAAATGTCTAGGCAAGTTTCCATAATTTTTATGAATTTATTGAAGAATTTTTGAGATGAAGAAAACAGATCAGGGACAGCCGAGACGTCTCCGGTTTGTTCCAGAGACGTCTCTGGCACAAACAGGAAGAACTGGCACGTTTGGAGACGTCCCCGGCACCTGGCGAGGCGTCTCGCAGGGTCGGAGTCGACTCTCTCAGAAGCGGAGTCGACTCTCTCAGTGGCGGCAGAAAGGCCGATTTCAAGAGATGCGTGCGAGCCGTCTCCACAGTACGCGGAGTCGTCCCCGCAAGTAAAAGCTGAGTTTCCGAGTCGTCCCCAGAGAGTGCGGAGTCGACTCTCTCAGGGTATTCCAGAGGATGTCTTTTTCGGTGATAAGGCAGCGGAGACGTCCCCTGAAAGAGCAGAGTCGACTCTCTCAGAGAATTCCAGAAGACTTGTTTTTCGGAGATATAACGGCGGAGTCGTCCCCAAGGCAGCGGAGTCGTCCCCATGCAAAAAGCGCAAACAAGCCGAGACGTCCCCGTAAAGTGCCGAGGCGACCTTCTCAGAAAAACAGAAAAACAAGGATTCAAACCGTTCATCATCGGAGTCGTCCCCGTAAAGCGCCGAGTCGACCCCAAACAACGTCAAAAGTAAAATCTTACAGCCGAGACGTCTCGCGTTGAAGCGGAGACGTCTCCGAAGCGCCTGGGACGCGACTGACAACTTTTTCAGGTTTGGTTTGAATTTCAAACTCCCTTAACTTTATCTCTAATGGCTATATTTGCTTTTTGGGCTATAAAAGGGAGCTCTTAAGTGCTTTCCAACAACTTCTCACCAACCCAACACAAGATCATTCAAGAGAGAAGAAAGAAAAAGAGGTTCAAGGGAGTTAGTGCATTCAAGTGAAGAAATCAAGTGCCTTCAAGCTTCCCAAGTGATTTCGTGCTCGACTACTCTCTTCCGCTAGGCATTCAAAGCTCACATTCAAGCCAACGCGATCCACATCGGAAGAACCACCATTTTCCACGCTTCCAACGGCTAAAAGGGTTCTTCCGGGTTCTATTATTTCTTACTGTTTTATTTGCTTCTTGAGAGCTTTTAAATCCTTGTAAAACTTTTTCAATATTGTGCTTGTTCCAGTCAAGGGACTTGGAACAAGGGAAAGGCGTCCCAAGCCTAGGTGAAATTGGGGGTTATAGGGTTCGTTGTTAGCCCGGTGTAAAACAACGAGTTGGGTAGTGCACTCGCAAAACTACCGGACTGTAATCTTGGATTATAGTGGAAATTCCCAAAGGTGCTTTGGGGAGTGGATGTAGGAGCAGTGGAAGCTCCGAACCACTATAAAACCTTGTGTTTGCGATTGATTGTTCTCATACCTCTATCTTTACTTTAGTTCATACATTTGTGTGTTTTATTTTTAATTAGGCAAAAAGTTTTAAAACACCCAATTCACCCCCCTCTTGGGTGACCATCTCTGGGCAACACACCTGCACTATCACTTCAGTGTTCCTACACTGTGGACTCGAGTCTCGTCCATCCGTAATGAAAGTGATGTGTGCACTGATCTTATCGGATCGATCACCATCCTCGTGATGATCCATCGATCAAGAGCATTTAGAAATTAATCACTAATGATACATAACTCAAATTCTCAACTCTTGAGAATATGCATCATCATCTTATTAATTTCTTGGACGATTCATAGACATATAAACAATATGAATGAAAAAGATACCTTTTATTTATTCAATAATAAATAGTCAAGTACAAACTTATGTCCCAGAATTAATAATGTGTCAGCCTTATTGGTTTCTAGGGCATATATCTAACATTTCTTTGGATATTACTCTTCAAGCAATACATATAGAATATTCAATGAAAAGATACTAGTTGAAAAAATATCAATTCATACTATTCTTATTAACACTAGATCTTTTATTGAGAATATAGTTTATCATTTTGATTCTATGTAACAATCTGAATTTTGATCGAAATAATTGTTTAAGATAATTTGATTAAAACTTAGCTAGCATGTCTTATTGATAATTATCTTAAGCAAATAAAATCTAAGCTAAATTGATTCTGAAAACAAGAAATTGATTTGACCGTGATGAATCTTTCTATTGCCTCACATGCTTGTCCTTGAACCATCTTGGTTAATGAAACTATCTCTTTAGTTCAAGTGACATGTGCTTGCTTATATTTAGGCAATCTCTTGAGTAAAGTGACTCAATATTCAATTATTGTCATATCTTATGTTGAGTCATCTAGTTAAGAAATATATTGTATGAATGTTTTGTATCTTGAAGAAACTAATGACTTTCCTTCAAGAAAGAAAAAGATTTTGTTAATAATGCAGGATCCTTAAGCAAGAAAATGAGAGATTTCAACTTGAAGGATACCTTCATGTAAGATACAATAAACATTCACATGCAAACAAGAAAGGGGACCTTCTTCAGCCAAAAGTTTACACATAAGAAATCTAGTAGGTATTTGACTTGAAGAATGCAGAATGAATCGGTAATTTTGGATACCGCTCTCATAAATTAGCTGAGCAAAGTCAATAACTTAAATCTTATTGTGGCATGATTAAAGTCTTTAAATATTAATTTCTTGATATCATGTCTGTATATGTATTGATTGACTTATGCTTTTAGAAATTGTTTCATGGTTTGCCCAAACTAAAATATATCTTTGCCTATGTCATAACCATGAAATACACAAGTTTATGCTTAAAATTTTGATTTAAAATAACTTGTGAGAAGCTATGAATCCTTGAGCATAATAAAAATGTTATTTGCATGATATACATCTATGTGATACATTAGATTATTTCTTTATTCTGCTCTTTCATGTAAATTACTTGAGAATAACAAAAAGAGAAAGAGATAAAGAAAAGAAAATGAATATTATTCAAGGGAAGTAAAATCTAAGTAAAAGCAAATACTTCAATTTTAAGAAAAAGCAAAACAAGCATAATATATTCGCCACATTTGTGAGACTTGTGTGAGTATTCTTTTGGAAGGGATAAAATCTGTAATTAATTACACTTAAACAGGGGGAGTTTGAAGTGAATATGTTAACCTCTCTATATTGCTCATCATAGGGATGGTGCCAATGGGAAGGCTAGTGGTAGTATCCGGCACTATTTGACCTAACTATTCGGTATAGGGTATATTAGGAATGGCACAAGAGGAAGGCTAGTGGTAGTACCTCGTGCCCCTTCCAACTGTTGGAAATTGTACCCTAAGAGTCAATCATCAGCATGTTGATGATTGATTTTGTAAATGAATTGACAAATTAATAAAGTATTATTTTGGCATTATTCATCATTTTTTTTGTACATCTTTAAATGAACTCTTGTAGTATGTTGAAGTTCTTAGGATTCTTTTATGATAAAGGAGAATTTATCTGTGAGTCCTTAAACCAGTTCACGACCAAATGATATGCTGTTAATAGGACAACAACATTATCAAGTTTAGGTCATTGTGTGACATATATGTTGGTTGTCCTCTTAACTAAGGAGTGTGGAGACACTAATATGTCACACAGGTAAAGTGTAGGAGTACATTTCACTAAACGTGACCAATTCCGGAATACTCTGTTGTCAAGAGATGTTCTGAGTGGATATGGGTATTTGTGTTCCTCAGACCTGAGATCACCATGGTCATTAGTAAGCAACTCACTGTACTTTAGTACCGGACTAACTGAATTTCTAATTCAAGAACGAAAGGTCATTGGGTGCAGTCAAGTACTTGCGAAGTTGGTGTGTGAGTCAAGATGGAATTGACCCCTCCTGGTGATAGGAGATAATGCCCTTATGTTCAATTTAGCAAAACCTTGGCCAGGATAATCCTTGTGAGGAGTCACAAAATTTCTAAAGTTGATCACATAGAGGATGCACTTATTACAAGAGTTGACAGAACTCTCAAGTCATCCTGGCACTAGGAGTCAAAGGGATGAATTATACAGTAACTATAGTCCATAGTTCCAGAATATTTGCTTCGCATATATTCGGCCTATCCGGACGTCGGGTACCATTGCTAGATGGTCATTTCGATTAGTACAAGAAGTTGCTCTTGTGCTACCGGCTTAGGTTCGAACCTATGGGGTCACACATATAGAAGTTTTCTAGGTTGATCATAAAGGCTGATGGACGATTAAGAATCATCCAAGGATAATTTGGTTAATTCAATTGACAAATTATCCTAAGTAAAATGTTGCTATAAAATAATTAATGAATTATTGGAGGATTAATAAGCAATTAGATTGTTAATTGACTCAATTTGATTGAGTAATAGAGCTTGGGTTGAGCCAAATTGAATTAGATTCAATTTGGGCTACATTAGGGTTTGAACTAATTAGATTGGGTTTAAACCAAGAAGATTGGGCTTGACCTAATTAATGGGACTTGACCCAATTGGATTGGGCATGATCCAAGGTCCTCATCTGATGAAGATTCTAAATTCAAATATTTGAAATTTGAATTCGAGATCAATTCCTGAAACTTAGGAACCCAGTTTTGGAAATTAGATGACACATGTCACCCTCACATCAATGGCACCATAGATGGAATTTTTTCTTTTAGTTGATGGCGCATGATGACACATGGCAAGGATCCATGGTGTGGCGCCATGAAGAGAATTTATCCTAATTTGATTAGGATTTTAATTCCTTCATTTGATGGCGCCAAGTGACATGTGGCGAGATCTTAGCAAGGGACGCAAAATTAGGGGGCAAGCGGCTGCTTTCTTTTGGAAGAAATGAATCCCTATTCCTTAGGGATTCAAATGCAGCATTCAATGGCCACACCTCCTCTTTTATTCCACCGTACATGGTCCCTATTTGATGGGGATTTCAATTGTCATTTGATGGCAATTAATTGGTGCAAAGAAGGAAGGAAGGTGTGGGTTTTTTTGGCAAAAAGAGGCCCTCCATGCGATCTCCTCCAGATGTGTGTGTGAATTTCTGGATAGCCTAAGTTCTGAAAAAAAAAAAAAGAGAACACGTGAAGGTCACAAGCTCTCTTTGATCACCTTCATCTCCTCCTCTGTCACCTTCAAAGAATGATCAAGGGTTGATTGTTTCAAGATTACAGCACATCCTCGCGAGCTAGCAATCCCGGGGACGTCGATCATCCAAGAGCTTTACGTGGATCACCCGTGGAGGCCAGACGGTTGTGTGGCTACGAAGCTCGAGCATCATATTCATGTCTCTGTGATTCATAAAGGTATAAATTTAGAGATATAATTTTGTGCTAAGTTTTAATCGGGTTCAATCCCTCGAGGGTTCATACCTCTTTTAGGGCTCCTCACAGAGTGATCTCCAGATCTCATTCAATGAGCATTCGGAGATAGATTGGATCCAAAATTAGTCGAGTTTAGAATTTTACTTATGCTCTTATTTTTAGATCTAATGATAATCATGCATAGTTGGTTTTATGCATAATCGTTTAAATGGTCTTGGTATTTATTTATGATCTATTCTACATGCTAGAATTAAACTGTTTAATTCTATCTTTCCACTGCGATTTAAACATTAAGAACTATGTAGCTTGATCCCTCTTTTGAAGGGGTACGTAGGCAATCCGATCAGGTGCAGCCATGGTTTTTAAGAAAATTTTTTAATTTTCAGCATGCAGCCCGTTGTAAATAAACCTTCAGTGGTATCAGAGCCAGGTTGGATGTTTAAATTTTTATGTTATAAAACTTATTTATTCTTTTGTAAAGTAATCTGATAAATCAATCACCAGGCCGTCCGGTCATAGGAGAAAGAAGGGATCATCTCCCTCATTTCCCATTTGATGGGATCTCCTATGGCTTGTAGGGGTGCCATTGTGTGCGATCTTTGAAGATGAACCTCAAAAGACTGATTAAAATTATTTTAATCATTGCAATTAAATTTAAAATCATGAATGTATTTAGATTAGATCTAAAATAAATTTATGATTAATTTAATTGCTTTTTATGCATGATTAACTAGATCTGAAATTTGGATGCATGTGATGCATGTTTTATGATTAATATATGTGATATATTGAACATGTAAAATTTGAAATCATAAACTTATTTAGATTAGATCTAAATGCAATTTATGATCCTTTTAATCTCTGATTTTGTGAGACATATAAGATTTGAAAATAAATGCTTATGATGCATGTTATTTAAGTTAATTCATGTTAGTTTATATATGTGATATATGAACATAAATCGTTAATGATTTAAATATGAATTAAATCTAAAATCAGAATGTTTAATTCACAAATTTAGATCTGATTTTAAGAACTAAAAATTTGTAATTAACATCTGATTTAAGACTTATACAATGATCTAAATTTTTTTCATAAAACTACACTTAATTGAGAATTAAGTGACCTAGAATTGTGAATTGAATTTCAATAACAAATTGCATAAGTCTTGGAGTTTTGGGTAAGCTCAAGTCAAGTTCTCTAATTGGGTTAGACCTAAGGTTAGAATCAAATCATGGAATGATTGAGTTAATTGATTAAATCTAACTAAGTAGTAATTAGATCAAATCAAGATAACTCAATTCAATTTACAATAGTTATAGATTGATCGGTTCCATGTCTTTGATCAGACCAAAATGGAACTTGATTTAGTCCGTGGTTGAGCCCGAGTCATTAGGATGGTCAAAATCAAAATTGATTAACCAGTCGGTGTCTAAGGTAAGTTTGGCAGATCCGACCGGTGGTTTTTAATTGGGAGCTACTCGCACTGATGCGTCTTTGTCGAGTTAATGGCATATCCCTTTCACCGATCTTACGTACCTGGCCGATTTGGTCAATCATTTTGATTGGATCATTTAATGATTTGAGTTAACCCATGCCTGTAAGGAAAATCAGTTTGACTGATTTAGGTGCCTCCTTAACCGGTTTGAATATAATTCTTTATAATCTGACTTGGTGAAGTCAGTGGGAGAATTTAGGTTAACCGAATTTTCTTATCTATCCTAATTAAATTCTCTAAAATTATTAGGTCCTTAAAATGAAATAGTTATGGGGATAACTAGGTCATAGTGATGAGAGCACAAAAGTGCGATCTAAGTACCAATTAACTTAGCCTAATGCTAGCAAAATAATGATAAATAATAGGTGTTAACATTTACATGATTAAATATTTTATCCTTAGCACTTATTATAATTTTTATCATTATATAAATTCATCTCTTCCTAGCTGCAGAATAGAGCCTAGATTCAGCCGTTCGCAAGCACCTCAGCATCCTTGCCGCGTCCGTGAGCCACATCAGCCCTCTCAAGACCCGTCCGCATCTCAGGATCCATGATCGAATCATGCCGCGATCAGCCTTTCTCCCAGCTCTTGGAACCCGCGATCAGCAGTCCAAGCTTCCTTCAGCGTCTTCCTCGCAGTCCATGCGTCCATCCGATTCTCCCACGAGCCCACGCATCCCAGATTACGGATCACGATCGTCCCAGCATCCCGTATCTCAGCATCTGTTTGCGTCCGCGGTTTTCGAGTTCATCCATCCACGCGTCCCAGCTCCAACGATCAAGCCCAGCCGTTCAGCATCCCATGAAGCATCTCATCCGCATCCGTCCGCGTTCAAGCTTCTGCGCCTGCATCCCAGAGCCCCCCAGCCATTCACGGTTCAGCTCCCACGCATCCTAACCGATCCCTAGCATCTACGATCATAGCACATCCCAGCAGCCTCCCGGATTTGTAATCATCCGAGTCCCAGATATCAGGTTTCCGCATCCGATTCTCCCGCATTCACAGCCTCATCCATCCGTTCGTCCTCTCCACGTGCCATGAGGGAATCCATCGCTGGTTGAGGAACTCTGGGGATCTATATGAAGAAATCTCTCTCGGCTGGGGGGGGGTTCATTCGGAAAAAAAAAACAGAGGAGGCCCCCTACCATTGAAGAAAAAAAAAAGAAAAGGGAAACAGGGGATGCCCTATTTCCGAAAAGAAAAAGAAAAAAAAAGAGAAAAGGGGGACTACTGTGTGAAATGAGTGGCTGATATCTTAGGAGGGTGATGGAGGAACCTTTGATGTGTTACTCTTTGAAGTAAACTCTAAACTTTTGCTTTGAATGACTTATATTGACTGATATGTTCTTGATCCATGCGTAGTTATTTCGTAGATAGTTCTTTAATGGTTTATGACTATTGATATATGGATTGCTTTAGTATTTGATTCGTCGTAGACGTAGTGAGCACGATGAATGCTTAGAAATTGAGTTCATATGTTCATGAAATATATACTATGATTAGATCTATCCTACCATTCATTTTTAATCAAGAACCATAGAGTTTATTTCTTGAATGCAATATCATCAAGGGGGATTCCAGATCCCTACCATCTTTATTTCATTGAACTTTGTTTATTGATATATTATTCTCTGCTTTTAATTTCTAAAAATCAAAACATCATCTTAATCCACAATATCAACTAAAAATTATATCTAATTGCTAATAATCCATAGATCGTTCCCTGAGGATTCCTCGAACTTCCGAGTTATACTACTTGTGCGATTCTCCTGCACTTGGGAGAGCATTTCTGTGATGCATCAAGTTTTTGGCGCCGTTGCCAGGGATCGGCTGAGTTGTTAGTATAATTTTAGATTTAATTAGTACCTTAGTAGCTAGGTTGAACCTTATAGTAAAATTAAAACTAAAAATAAAAAAAAAATCTATACTGCTGTTTGTTTATTCCCTGCACAGTCTGAATCAAACTCTGATATCAGAGTAATTCACCATCTGATTGAACTCAAATTTGGTCGGATGGTGCAGGACGCGTGTGTCCTTCATCGGAACGGTCTGATTGACATTCTGATGCTGTCTATTTTAAATTTTCTGTGTTTAATATTTTTTTCTTAGAATCAGAATTTTATTGTTATCATACCTCATTAACCCTTGTTGCTAATTGAAAATTGATAAAAATTTTAAGAAAAGAACAAGGGTGATCATTTAAAAAAATAATAAAAAAAATTTAATTAAATTTTGTATGCTAGGTTGGAATAGGGACAACACTGGGCATTTGAATCGAAAAACTTTTGACAATTTCTTAGATCATATTATTGAAACTTGTTGGACATACTCGGCCGCTGTGCGGGCCATACCTGCGGGGTCCCTGAGCAGCACAGGGAGGGTCACTGTCAGCATGTCCTGCCGCCTGCCAACGGCGATGGCCTGGTTAGTAGGTGGGTTATACCTGAGGGGTCCCTGAACCCATGGCGAGGCCAGGTCGGAGTCCGGGGTTGGGCGAGGCCTTGGTCGGAGTCGACTCGTGGCGCTGCCTTTGGTGGGGTTTAAGAAAATAGAGTTGCGCCTTCACTAACACCGGTCGGTTTTGGTGTAATGGTAGCGCTTGATCCTGACAACTGGTATCAGAGCCAGAGGTCTCGACTTCGAAACCCAGGCATCGCGTTGGGGGGGGGAATGTTGGACATACTCGGCCGCTGTGCGGGCCATACCTGCGGGGTCCCTGAGCAGCACAGGGAGGGTCACTGTCAGCATGTCCTGCCACCTGCCAACGGCGATGGCCTGGTTAGTAGGTGGGTTATACCTGAGGGGTCCCTGAACCCATGGCGAGGCCAGGTCGGAGTCCGGGGTTGGGCGAGGCCTTGGTCGGAGTCGACTCGTGGCGCTGCCTTTGGTGGGGTTTAAGGAAATAGAGTTGCGCCTTCACTAACACCGGTCGGTTTTGGTGTAATGGTAGCGCTTGATCCTGACAACTGGTATCAGAGCCTAAACTCTTCCACCCAAGAGTAAAAGATCGAAATGACAACCCCATTTGGATCTTCCCACATTGAGGGTCAGTCCACCCAAAGACCCCCATTCTTTAATGGATCCGACTACTCATATTGGAAGGCTAGGATGAGAATATTCATCCAAGCCCAAGACTATGAGATGTGGACCATTGTAGTAAATGGGCCATACATCCCATCCATATATGTAGAGGGTGTCACGGTACCCAAACTAGAAAAGGATTGGGATGAACATGACATGAGAAAGGCACAACTAAACTCTAAAGCTATGAATGTGCTTTATTGTGCCTTAGATAGAAATGAATTCAATAGGGTCTCAACTTGCAATTCTGCAAAAGAGATTTGGGACAGACTTGAAGTGACCCATGAGGGCACGAATCAAGTCAAAGAATCCAAAATAAATATTTTGGTTCATAAGTATGAACTATTTAAAATGGATTCTAATGAAACAATCACATGCATGTTCACTAGGTTTACTGACATTGTCAATGGCCTAAAAAGCCTTGGCAAGAACTATACTAACAGTGAGCTTGTCAGGAAAATCCTTCGTTGTCTACCAAGGTCATGGGAAGCTAAAGTGACGGCAATCCAAGAAGCCAAGGACTTGAACAAGTTACCACTTGAGGAGCTTCTTGGATCCCTAATGACGCACGAGCTAGCCATGAAGCAACACAACGAGGAAGAGTCCTCCCATAAGAAAAAGGTAATAGCTCTTAAATCTACTTCATCTAACAAGGACTTGTCTTGCAGTAGCAGCAGTGAAGAAGAAGAACATGAGGAAGATGATGGTGAGGCTCTTCTTGTGCGCAAATTCAGAAAATTCATCAACCACAAGAAGTCCTATCATCAAAGGAGAGGCCCCTCAAATTCCTACCGCAAGGACAAAGGTAAGGAAAGGAAAAATGAGGGGATTGGCTGCTATGAGTGTAAAAAACCGGGACACATCAGAGCTGAGTGTCCCTTACTAAAGAAGGGCAACAAGTACAAGAAGAAGAAAGCCCTCGTCACCACCTTATCGGACTCCGACGCATCATCTTCATCATCGGATGAAGAACAAGAAGAAAAGGCCAATTTGTGCTTCATGGCCAATGAAAATGAGGTAACATCTGAATCACATCTCGATTTTTCTTTTGATGAACTTTATGATGCATTTAATGAATTAATGATAGAATATAAGGCCATAAATCTTAAGAATAAAGAACTAAAAATAGCTAAAACAATCATACATACTTAAATGCGATAAACTAGTTAAGGATAAGGACTGTATCACCATAGAAAATCTAGAACTTAAGACAAGCAACCAACTCTTAATTAAGAAAACTAACACCTTAAGTAAAGATAACGAAGAACTAACTAAGGAATTTTCAGAACTTAAAAACCATAAACAAATCTTAAACAAGGATCTCACAAAAGAACTAAATGATCTAAAAGCAGAAAATCAAACACTAACTAAAGAACTTAACAAATACAAACCTTTGGTTGAAAAATTTACATATAGTTCTAAAAAGTTAAATATGATACTAAATAGTCAACGAGCAGTATTTAATAAAGCGGGTTTAGGATATAAACCAAGAAATAAACAAAAACTTCTTAGTAACTTCTTTGTTAAAGCTGGGGAAAGTAAAACTAAGAAAATAACCTGCTTTTGTTGTGGAACTATAGGTCATAAAGCAAATGTGTGTAATTTTAGGAAAGGTAAAACAAAAAGGAAAATTAAAAGGGTATGGGCTCCAAAAGGAACCAACTTGACTAACCATGAAGGACCCAAGAAAACTTGGGTACCTAAGATGATATGATTTGCTTGTGTAGGAGTGTCTTGCAGCCAAGGTCAACAAAAACTGCTGGTATTTGGATAGTGGCTGCTCAAGACACATGACGGGTGACAAGGATCAATTTTTCACCCTTGAAGCTAAGAAGGGAGGTGCTGTGACTTTTGGAGACAACAACCAAGGTCACATCATTGGTATTGGTAAAGTTCAAATTACCCCTTCTACTTTTATTGATAATGTTAGATATGTTGATGGTCTTAAGCATAACTTATTAAGCATTAGTCAATTATGTGATAAAGGGTATGATGTTATGTTTAAACCATCACTATGCATTATAACAAACCCTAATGACAATAGTTTAGTTTTTAAAGGAATTAGACGTGGGAATGTGTATGTTGTAGACCTTGAAGATCTTGCCAAACATAACCAATGTCTAGTTGTTAATGAAACTAAGGATAATGATGCTAGCTGGTTATGGCACCGTAAGTTAGGTCATGCAAGCATGGACACAATAACTAAACTAGTTAAAAGAGATTCCGTGATAGGTTTGCCAAAATTAAAATTTGAGAAGAACAAAATATGTGAAGCATGTCAATTTGGCAAACAATCTAGGAACTCATTTAAATCCATAAAATGTGTCTCTACATCTAGACCTCTAGAATTATTACACATGGACCTATTCGGACCAACTAGAACCACTAGCCTAGGTGGAAATAAATATGGTCTAGTTATTGTAGATGACTATTCTAGATACACTTGGGTTATGTTCTTAGCACATAAAGATCAAGCTTTTTCAGTATTTAAAAAGTTTCATAAGGAAGTAACCAATGCTAGAGATACTTCAGTAATAGCCATTAGAAGTGACCATAGTACCGAATTCGAAAATCAGTCATTTGATGAGTTTTGTAGTAAAAAGGGGATAATCCATAATTTTTCTGCACCTAGGACACCACAACAAAATGGAGTTGTGGAGAGAAAAAATAGAACTCTAGAGGAAATGGCTAGAACTATGTTATGTGAAAGTAACCTTCCTAAGTACTTTTGGGAAGAAGCCATTAATACTTCTTGTCATATATTAAATAGAGTTCTATTGAGACCCATCATAAAGAAAACACCTTATGAACTTTGGAAAAACAGAAAACCAAAAGTTAATTACTTTCATGTTTTTGGATGTAGGTGTTTTGTTCATAATAATGGGAAAGATAATCTAGGTAAATTTGACTCTAAATCTGATGAGGGAATATTCTTAGGTTACTCTACAACTAGTAAAGCCTATAGAGTCTTTAATAAAAGAACCTTAGTTATAGAAGAATCTATACATGTTGTATTTGATGATTTTAGTGACATCTCCTCTAGTAAGAAAGTTAACTTTGATGATGATGCTGAAATTCTTGAAGAAAAGATAGATGAGATGACATTACAAGATGATAATCAAAAATTGATTGAAGGAGCATCATCAAGCCAAGAGGCTATTGTGAATCATGGGCTAACTAAAGCTTGGAGGTATGCTCACGGGCATCCTAAGAAACTAATTCTAGATGATCCATCTCAACCGGTTAGGACTAGAGCATCTCTTAGGAATTTAAATAACCATCTAGCTTTCGTCTCACACTTTGAGCCCAAACATATAGAAGAAGCCGAAAATGATGTAAATTGGATAAATGCAATGCAAGAAGAATTAAACCAATTTACTAGAAACAAGGTATGGAATCTAGTAGAGAGACCTTCTGAATATCCGATTATAGGTACTAAATGGATTTATAAAAATAAACTTGATGAAAATGGAATTGTTATAAGGAATAAGGCTAGACTAGTAGCAAAGGGTTATAATCAAGAAGAAGGTATAGATTTTGATGAAACCTTTGCTCCTGTAGCTAGACTTGAGGCTATTAGATTATTATTAGCATATGCATGCTCTAAGGATTTCAAACTATTTCAAATGGATGTAAAAAGTGCATTTTTAAATGGGTATATAAATGAGGAGGTATATGTAGAACAACCTCCTGGTTTTGAAAATCATCAATACCCTAATCATGTATATAAACTGAACAAAGCACTTTATGGTTTAAAACAAGCACCTAGAGCATGGTATGAGAGGCTTAGCAAATTCCTACTAGAACATGAGTTCTCTAGGGGTAATGTAGATACAACACTATTTCTGAAAAAGAAAAACCAAGATATGCTACTAGTACAGATTTATGTTGATGATATCATTTTCGGTGCTACTAACAATCGCCTCTGCGAAGAATTTGCTGATTTGATGCAGAGTGAATTTGAGATGAGTATGATGGGAGAGCTGAACTACTTCCTCGGGCTTCAAATCAAACAGTCTGAAGGAGGCATCTTCATCAATCAAGCCAAATATATCAAGGAGATGCTCAAGAAGTTTGATATGGAGGGAAACAAGTCAATCAGCACCCCCATGAGCTCATCATGCAAATTAGACCAAGATCAATCAGGTAAATCTGTAGATCAGAAACTGTATAGAGGTATGATAGGATCTTTATTGTATCTTACTGCAAGTAGACCTGATATTATGTTTAGTGTCTGCATGTGTGCTAGATATCAGGCTAATCCTAAGGAATCACATCTAGTTGCAGTTAAGAGAATTTTTAAATACTTAATAGGAACTAAGAATATAGGGTTATGGTATTCTAAAGAATCTAGCCTAAACTTAATAGGATACACAGATTCAGACTTCGCTGGATGTAAGCTTGATAGAAAAAGTACCAGCGGGTCTTGTCAATTTCTAGGAGAAAACCTAATCTCATGGTTTAGCAAGAAACAAAACTCGGTTGCATTATCTACTGCTGAAGCTGAATATGTTGCAGCCGGGAGTTGTTGTGCTCAAATCTTGTGGATCAAACAACAATTAGAAGATTATGGCATTAAACAAGATAAAATACCTATTAACTGTGATAAATACAAGTGCCATTAATCTAACTAAAAATCCAATTCAGCATTCAAGAACTAAACACATTGAGATAAGACATCACTTCATAAGAGATCATGTACTGAATGGTGATGTGACACTACAATTTGTTTGTACTGATGATCAATTAGCAGACATTTTTACAAAACCCCTAAGTGAAGAGAGGTTTAGTGTGCTTAGGAGGGGATTAGGAGTGATTGATCCATCCTAGTGGTAGTTTCCACTAGATTCGTTGATTTTGATGATTAGATTATGGTTAAAATAGAGTTTCTTTTCAATGATCATCAAATCAGATCATAATTTAGTGATTTTCCCTCATTCGGCACGAACATAACATGATTTTTAGGTGCGTGCCAAAGTTAGAGACGACTCGAGTAAGTTTCAGAGTCGGCTCCTAAGGGGGAGTCGACTCGCGCATTTGCGGGAGTCGACTCGCAAAGATAGCAGCAGAGGGGGAGTCGACTCTCATATAGTCGGGAGTCGACTCGAGGTCTACAGGCGCATAAGGAGAGTCGACTCGCGCATATTCTGGAGTCGACTCGAGGTCGAGTCGACTCGCGACTCAGTGGAGTCGACTCGCAGTCGGGATCCGACTTTTTAACCCTAACTTTGTCGTTTCGAAAACACTTCTTTCTCAGCCGCCACTGTTTACAAGCCCTAGAGCCGACTCCTAGGTCGTCCCCGGTCGTCCCAAAGGCCTTTTCCCGTCGATTTTTCACCGTCCCTTAGGGTTTTCCTCCCTTCCTAGGTCGTCCCCGGTCGTTCCCAAGCCTTCTCCGTCGACCTTTCACCATCCTTTAGGTTTTCATCCTGTTCTAGGTCATTATGCCGCGTAAAACCGTAGTCCGGAAGAGGTCCCGACCCGAGTCCGGTCCCGAGAGGCGCTCCAAGGCTCGGCACGATCCCGCGAGGCCACAACCTCCGGCTCGTTCCCCGCCAAGGGCGGTTCCCGCGAGGCCATTAGCCGGGAAGGCCGTCACCATCGGGAGATATGTCGACCTCGACTATCTCTCCCGGGAAAGGTTCACTATAAGTGATAGACTTAGGGCCCAGGGCTTAGAGTACTTCCTCACCTTAGATCTCCCCACATATCCAGGGCTCATTAGAGAGTTTTACGGTACCGTCCATCGGGGAGATGGGGGTATCGAGGGCACGGTAGCCGGTGTCCCTCTGTTCATTACGGAGGATCTTATTGCCCACATCCTCCACCTTCCACTAGTAGGGGTGGCTCCCACACATCCCGAGGACAGGGTTGAGGCCCTTACGGCCGTTCTAGGGCATCCACCCCGGTCACCCTTAGACGAGGTATCCGCTAGCTCACTTCCGATTGAGATGCGGATCTTCTTAAGTATATTGTCTAGGTCCATCTTCCCTAAGACCGGGAGATTTGACTTTGTATCTGAGAGAGACCTAGCTCTCATGTTCTACATGCTTCATGACACCCCAATCAACTTCCCCAAACTCATATATCGATACATGTGTGAGCCACTAGACAGACCTAGGCTCACTTTGCCCTACGGTATGGTCTTCACCTTGTTATTTAGGGAGTACGAGAATCCTATTCCTGAGGGGGAATCCTTTCGCGCATTGCGATGGACTGATCGCACGCGTGCAGGGACCCTACACAGGATGGGATTTTGGAAGATAGAGGGGACATGGGTTAGGAAGTCCTCCATCACCACACAGACCACCAGACACTCCCCTAGTCCTGAGCCAGATTCTGACTATCCTGACTTACCGGACTTTCCATCCACTTCTGCTCCTACCACCTCCGCCGGACCCTCCTCCTCGGCTCCACCATCCATGGAGGTCCGCATCGCTCCTGAGCAGCTCCGGGAGCTGCGGCAGGAGATAGTCCGAGATCTGAGGGATGAGTTGCTTCGGGAGCTCCGAGGTTCGGTGCCTGCTCCCTCTCCCGCTCCATCTTCAGCGTTGGTCCCTTTCCTGACGGCCGTGACTGACATGACGGCTCATGTGCGGGAAGAGATCTACAACATGAGGACTTTGCTCCAGGCCCAGTTTCATAGCATGAGTGAGGTCACGAGCACCACTCGACAGATGAGGGAGGACATCGGTCGTGACATGCACACCACTACCGAGGGGGCCGAGCGCTTGTCGAATGTGCTCATCGACAAGCTGGACGCACTTCAGACGTCGGTGACTGAGCTCTCTACTACACATAGCAGAGCCACTTCGTCCATTATCACTCAGCTCGGGCATGTTACAGATGCAGTCACCCTCCTCATGGAGCAGAGCAGATTGAGAGGAGGAGCCACGTCCTCAAGAGGAGGAGATACATCCTCGAGAGGAGGAGCCACGTCCTCGAGAGGAGGAGATACATCTTCGCGAGGAGGAGCTACATCCTCGAGGAGACCATAGCTACTTTTTGTGTTTTGTTTTGACTGTATTGTTTTGTCTTATTTTTTGTACTCTCAAATGTATTTACATGCAAATCAATACAATGAGTAGCCATATTTTCTTCAATTCTGTGCCATTTGATGATTGATTGGTTGTGCCATTGATTGTGTGTGCTTACCTTCTTTTTGATACGATGACAAAAAGGGAGAGAAATATGTATAAAATATGTAAAAGGAATCAATGAAAATAAAAAAAACTGTTAAAACACACAAAATTTGTTCTAAGTGGATTTGGTACCTCGAGGCTCATTATCTCTCTTTTGGGGCTCCTAATGGAGTAATCTCCAGAATCTATTCAAGGGATATTCAGAGATTAGCTGAATCCTACTCAAGAACAAATTGACAGATTTTCCCTCTAAAAACAAAAAATTCAGTTCAAAAACTTCAAAGCATCAAAAGGAAATTCAGAGAATCAAAACATAGTAGAATGCATATGTTGAGGGGGAGAATCTGAATATTAATCAAGCTAAATCATTAAAGATATATAAGCCAAACAATTGATTGTATAATATGAAGGCTTATATAATTCCAAATGAAAGGGGGAGCTTTAACTCCGAAATTTATTGTTTCACTCCTTTCAAGCTTGGATAAATTGAATTACCAGACATTTGAATTCAATTATGGATTTTATTTCATTGTTTATTGAGCAATTCACTTTACATATACTCAATGTTTTGTCATCATCAAAAAGGGAGAGATTGTGGAGTGATTGATTAAAACCCTATTTGATTTTGATGAGCTCAAAGCATTTGAGTATATCTCTTGTTTACTAATGAATTCAATTAAGTGTTTCAGTAAAAATCTTGTCTAAGTGTCTCTAGACTTAGTTCATAATATTTTGGATAAGTTAAGAAGTCAGCCTGAACCAAAGTCTGAGACTCGAGTCGACTCCAGAGTATCACGAGTCGACTCCAAGCGTATCAAGTTCACTGGCACGGGCTCGAGTCGACTCCGGATAAGTACGAGTCGACTCCGACTTAGAACAGACAGACGAACAGAAAGCATCAACCCAAAACCTGTCAGCGAGTCGACTCCGATGTTCATCGAGTCGACTCCAGGGTAGCAAGAGTCGACTCCAAGGAGCCACAGGCAGAAAAGTCAGAGAGCAGTTTTCGGGTCTGAGATTCGAGTCGACTCCAGTGGAACGCGAGTCGACTCCGATGGTTGGCAAGTCGACTTCAAAGAAAGTGAGAGTCGACTCTCAGAGGAACACAAGGAAAAAGTCAGAGAACGTTTTTCGAACTCTGAGATTCGAGTCGACTCCCGCAATACGCGAGTCGACTCCGAGACTCCGCGACCACAAAGAAGACAGAAGACCAATTTACTGTCTCTGAGATTCGAGTCGACTCCCAGACAGCTAGAGTCGACTCCAAGGCAGCTCTACATCAAAAAGACAGAAGACAGTGTTTCGGAAACTGAGAGCCGAGTCGACTCCGGGGAAGTTCGAGTCGACTCCAAGACTGGACGAGGCAAAAGACAGAAGATAGGGAGTTCGGGCTTTGAGCGCCGAGTCGACTCCCAGGATTGTCGAGTCGACTCGAGTGGACCAAATTCAAAAATAGATCCACGGACTCCATGGGATGAGCCGACTCCGAGAAAGCCAAGTCAGCTCCAGAAGTTGGCGAGTCGACTCCAGGTCAAGACGAGTCGACTCCCAGTCTAAGAGGCTACTTTAATTCAAATCCGAAACAGTTGCCGAGTCGACTCCAGAAAAGCATGAGTCGACTCCCGCTACAGCCGAGTCGACTCCAACCCACCAACGGACACATTGTCAGGGTGTACAGAGTGTGCAGAACGGGCAGAAAAAGCTCTCTAACGGCTAGTTTCCGTGGGGGTTGGTTTAAATAGCCACAGAGGACTGTAGCAAAGCAGAGAACAACCATTCCACTCCAAGTAATCAAGCTTTCAATCTCTGCAACTTGTTCTTCAACGAAAAAGAGGGAAGAGCAGCATTAACTGCATCCACCTACTTCTTCCCAACATTGAAAGAGCCTCCTCCTGCATTCAAGTCGACTACACATTCAAGAGGAGACCCGAAGTTCAAGAAGCCCTTCCTCTTCTCCAACTTAAAAGCGTTTGAGGGCTCTTAACTTCGTTATTGTTCATATTGCCATTTATCTGCTTTTGAGAAGCTGTATTTTTCTGTTTGTTCTTTTCATCTACACATTGTCTTTGCTTGGTTCAATCGGAGGATTGAATCAAGGGTATAGAGGTTGGTTGGTGAGCCGAGTGTAAAACCAACGTGTAAGGGTTCGATTGTGATCCCGGGAAAACAATCGGGGTTGGTTCTAGTCGGTGAGCCTGGGAAAACCGACCGAGTTCGATGTGAGCTCGTAAAACAACAAGTTTGGTTGTGAGCTTGGAAAACAACCGGCTGTAATCCAAGGGGTTATAGTGAATTCCCAAGTGAGACTTGGGGAGTGGACGTAGGAGCAAGGGTTAGCTCCGAACCACTATAAAACTTGGTGTTTGTGATTGATTGTCTCTCTTTCTCTTACTCTCATATCACTCACAGCACATAGCAATTAATCGAACAACTTGCAATAGCTTTAATTAGTCATCCACATCGTTTTAAATTGTAAGATTATTTTAAAACCCAATTCACCCCCCCTCTTGGGTTGTCTATCTGGGCAACAAAACTCTTTCGCAAAATCTTAAATCTGGTGAGATGGCTGATGACGATGTAGGAAGTCACCATGGTAATGAAGGTAGACCCCCAGTTATGACACTTCGACAATACTTACACCCCACTAGGACTAGTCAACCTTCATGCATGATTATTCCTGAAAACGTAGGACACTTTGAAATCAAACCAGGAGTAATTCAATTGCTGCCCAAGTATCATGGGATAGAATCCGAGAACCCTTATCTTCACCTTAAGAATTTTGAGAAAATTAGCATCACATTTAGAGTGTCAAATGTATCGGAAGACGTCCTTAAATTGACCTTGTTTCTTTTTTCCTTAAAGGATAAAGCCAAAACATGGCTGAACTCCTTGAGACCTAGATCACTAGGAACATGGCATGATATGCAAAGAGAATTCTTGAAAAAATTCTTTTCCGCACAAAGGACTAACTTTTTAAAAAGGCACATTAATAATTTCCAACAAAAAGACCATGAAACATTTTATGGATGCCGGGAGAGATTTAAAGAGTTGCTTCTCTCTTGTCCTCATCACGGGTTTGAAACATGGAGAACCATTAGTTTCTTTTACGAAGGGTTGTCTACACAGTTAAAACAATTTATAGAGACCATGTGCAATGGTCTATTTTTGGAAAAGCAACCCGATGAGGCATGAGACTATTTAGACTCTCTTGCAGAGACTGCACAATTATGGGATACAGGGGACAAAGTGAATAAACCTTTGCCTCAGCCTACTAACATTGGACACGGGGGCCTTTACAACCTTAGTACTCAGGATGATATTCAGGCTAAAATGGCAGCCCTTACTAGGAAGGTAGAGGAAATTGAACTTAAAAGGATTGAATCCGTCATGACTGTAGAACATAATAGCGAGTGTTGTAGGATTTGTGAGATGCCTGGCCATCTCACTACTGATTGCCCCACAATACCCGCATTCAAGGAAGTCTTGCACGATCAGACCAATGTTATGAATACATATCAAAAATCTTTTAACAATCTTTTTTCGGGTACTTACAACCCTGGATGGAAGAACCATCCAAATTTCAGGTGGAGGAATGACCAACCTCAACAAGTATATAACCCAACTCCCCCACCTCCGCAACCTCATTATGCACATGCACCCCCTCAAAAATCCAGTCTCGAAGAAACTTTGCAATCTTTCATGCAAGGTCAAGCTAAAATCAATGATGAAATAAGAAATCAACTAACAACGCTGACCACTGCTTTAAGTTCTCAAGAGAAGGGTAAGCTACCAGCTCAACCACAACCTAACCCTCAAGTCTACGGCGGTAGCAATACATCATCTTCAACTTCGCATAAAGAACAAGTGAAGAGTATAATAACTTTACGAAGTGGAAAGGTTATTGACTGAACAGTCCTAGAACAAACTCAAGTCATACCTGATTCTGACCCTCCCAAGACAAAAGAAAAGGATAAGGAAGAACTGAGGCACCAACATCTGCTAAAAAAATCAAATGTCCTTTTCCAGCACCATTTCCACAAAGATTAAAGCTCTTGCAAAAGCTTGAACCAAACTCTAAAATTCTTGAGCTTTTTAAGCAAGTAAAAATCAATGTACCTCTTCTTGATACAATCAAACAAGTGTCTTCATATGCAAAATTTTTGAAGGATTTGTGCACTGTCAAACGTCGATTAAATGTTAAGAAGAAGGCATTTCTGGCTGAAAATGTGAGTGCAATTTTACAGCATAACATTCTTCCTAAATATAAGGATCCAGGTTGCCCAACTATCTCATGCATCATTGGTAATTTTAGGATTGAGCGAGCATTGCTAGATGTAGGAGCGAGTGTGAACTTGTTGCCATATACGGTATATGAGCAACTCGGTTTGGGTGAGTTGAAGCCAACAACTATTACCTTACAATTAGCTGACAGGTCAGTGAAGGTCCCTAGAGGGATTATCGAAGATGTGTTGGTCCAAGTAGACAAGTTCTATTTTTCTGTCGACTTTATCGTACTAGACACACATCCGGCTTCCAATTCACCATCTCAGATTCCAGTTATCTTAGGATGTCCATTCCTTGCAACTTCTAATGCATTGATCAATTGTAGGAATGGTGTCATGAAGCTTTCTTTTGGCAATATGACCTTGGAACTGAACGTCTTTAGTATAGGCAAACAACCCATTGATCATGAAGAAAGTAAAGAGGTTGAATGGGTTGAAACCATTGCGGAAGAATATCTGTTAAAAGAAACATTTACTGAATCGGCTGACAATGGTTTAATAGATTGGTGTTCCGAAGGTACTGCTGATGATGTGGTTCCACCTATTTTAGATAATTCGGATGTCATGATGGTCAATGGGTGGAGACCGAGAATAGAGGAATTCGAGCAATTGCCCTCACAGGGGACGAAAATTTTACAATCTCGGAAACAAGTGTTAGGAACCCACATATGCCATGAAAATTTTGAAATAATTTTCAGATTGCAGCGGAAAAACTATGTGGGATCTGTTCATCGCATGAACATGTTTTAAAACTTTTCGCTTGTAGATAGATTAGAATTAAATCATTCTAAACCATTTTAAAATCTTTAATAAGATCAGATCTTCACCTTGTGCGGGTAGATGGTCTCGGCAAATCTGATTCGCGTGGATTTGTAGAAGGTTCGATGGAAGCCGCACACGCATCCGGCCTCTACGGATATCCACACAAAGTAATGAGTCGATCGAAGCCTTTGGATCTCCCCGGGGTGCTAGCTCCCTTGCAGAGAAGGCTATTGATGGTTGAATCCTTTCTTCTTGCAGCAATCAACACTTGGTTGCTTTCTTTTGAGGATGAAGAAGAGGAGGAAGAAAAATAAAAGGAAGCATACACTTGCAGCCTTTTATTTTGGTGGAAGAAGGAAAGGAAAAATGCACACGGCTCCTTTCTCTTCCTTGTTGTTGGCGGATGAGAACCCAAAAGAGAAGAGGGCTTCTCACAGCACAAAGAAGGAAGAGAGGAGGAGAGGTACGGCTCAATAAATTGGGATGAATCAATCCATGCGGCAGCCCCCTTTTATTATTGTTTAAGATAAAGTTGGAGCTCCTAAAATTTAGGAGCTCCATCTTTATCCATTATTCAAGAGGAGGGGGGTGGGCCCCTCCTCCTTTTCTTCCCGTGAAATGCCAAGGGAGGGGTGTACGCCCCTCCCTCCTTATGTTACATCACGCACACCTCCACTTGATCTAATCAAGTCTAGGTTAGGGGCTTATTCTTAGGTGGTTTAGACCCTTTCAAAAAAGAACTAGGTGCACCCTTTCTTTCATTCCAAATCCTAATCCAATTAGGATTTAATTGAACCAAGATTCCATTGAACTCTTCAATCCTAATCCAATTAGGAGTCATTTAATTAATTAGATTAAAATTAAAATTAATTAGGACTTCAGAACATCCTAATCTAATCAGGACTTGTTCAAATTTCAGCCCTAAGACAATTAAAACTTTAGAAATCCTATTCCAAGTAAGACTCTAATTTAATTTGAAATCCAAATCCAATTAGGATTTCATGAATTCCACTCCAAGTAGGACTCATGATCAAGTCCACTTAATTAAATTCAATTAAATAAATTAAATTGCAATCCCATTGCAATTATTCCTTCTTCTAACCACTAACTCTTAGCGGGTTTTTAATTTATCAATCTAATTGATCATATGTGATTCTTAATCACAATTCAACCATCGGATCGATCAATACTTCTAATGTGTGTGACCCCATAGGTTCTATTCTAGCTGGTAGTGAGATATATTGCGATATCTATCACAATATCATTGAAAACTCCTTTCAATTGGTTGAAAGAATTCCAACTCAACTCGCCAGGGATCATCGACCATCAAGATGATCCCTGTGAGTCTCACCATCCACCAGTGACACCTAACAGGATGTAGTGGCTACCCAGCAGAATAGAATGATGAACCTCTAGGTGCAGTTATAGTATGATACAGTCCTTCTATCATGGATTCCTACAGATCGGAGGTCATGGATAACTCGTCAAACCCCATCATTTGTCATATGTCTAGATTTATTTGACTTGAGTTCGATAGTGAAAAACTCTTTCTCCACTTTATATTATTGTCCTGGCCAAGGTCTTAGAACTCAGTCTAATAAATCACATAGGATCTCTCCTCTTCTATCAAGATCGATAGATTCCATGTAGGTGCGTACCCTACTCCTACAGTGAACTTATTGCAGCCAATCTATACTACAAGGACCCATATGACTAGAGACCATGTGTATGTGCAGTCAAACTACAATAACCTCACTATGAGTAGCTGAAGCACCGCAGGTCAAAGGACCAGTCATACTACTGTAATATCAAGTAAGTCACTGACGAGTGGATAGACATCCAAGTGACTTCTTGTCTTGGTCACGCTCAGTACCCTTGTTCTCTAACAAGCACCTGCACAATCATTTCAGTGTCCCTACACTGTGGACTCGAGTCTCATCCATCCATAAGGAAAGCGATCCATGCACTGATCGGATCGATCACCGTCCTCGTGATGATCCATTGATCAGGAGCATTTAGAAATTAATCACCAATGATACATGGCTCAAATTCTCAACTCTTGAGAATATGTATTATCATCTTATTAATTTCTTAGACGATTCATAGACACACAAACAATATGAATGAAAAGATGCTCATTTATTATTCAATAATAATAAAGTCAAGTACAAATTTATGTCCCAGAATTAATAATGTGTCAGCCAGATTGGCTTCTAGGGCATACATATAACAATCTCCCACTTGCACTAAAGCCAATCAGTCATATATTTAAGTCCCATCTTCTTAAGGTGGGCTTCAGTCTTCTGCTGACTTAGCTGCTTAGTGAGCGGGTCCGCCACGTTGTCCGTGGAGTCTACTCTCTGCACCTCGACATATTTCTTCTCGAGGTAGTCGCGTATGAGGTGAAAGCGCCGCTCTATGTGCTTGGACTTCTGAGGAGACCTTGGCTCCTTAGCGAGAGCTATGGCGCCATTATTATCGCAGTAGAGTGTGATGGCATCTGATGGCATTACATCTAGCTCTGTAATGAATTTCTTAAACGAGAAGGCTTCCTTTGCAGCTTCAAAGGCGGCGATATACTCAGCTTCCATGGTAGAATCAGCAATGATCGGTTGTTTGGAACTCTTCCAATTTACCGTACCACCATTGCACAAGAACATATATCCAGATGTAGACTTTCTATCATCAATATCAGTCATAAAATCTGAATCTGTGTATCCTTCTACCTTTTACTCTGATGATCCTCCAAAAATCAAGAACAAATCATTAGTTCTTCTTAAGTACTTAAGAATGTTCTTCACAGCTGTCCAGTGCTCTTCGCCTGGATTCGACTGATATCTGCTAGTGACACTCACAGCAAGGGCTATATCAGGTCGTATACACAGCATGGCATACATGAGGCTCCCTATTGCCGAAGCATAAGGGATCTTGCTCATGCGTTGTATCTCTTCAGATGTGTTGGGGCACATCTTCTTGGAGAGATGAATCCCATGCCTTAGGGGTAATAGACCCCTCTTGAAGTTTTCCATACTGAACCTCTTCAGTACCTCCTCTATGTACATCTTCTGTGATAGGCCAAGCAACCTCTTAGATCTATCTCTATAGACCTTAATCCTCAAAATGTAGGATGCTTCCCCAAGATCTTTCATGGAGAACTCTTTTGACAACCAAACCTTGACCAAGGTTAGCATGGGAACATCATTCCTAATCAAGAGGATGTCATCCACGTACAGTACGAGGAACACGACAGCACTCCCACTAACCTTCTTGTAAACATACGGTTCCTCTTCGTTCTTGATGAAATCAAATGATTTGATCGCATCATTGAAACGAGTGTTCCAACTCCGAGATGCTTGCTTTAGTCCATAGATGGACCTTTGCAACCTGCAAACCTTGTGATCTCCATCACTGGAAGTGAAACCCAAAGGCTGCTCCATATAGATATCTTCATCAAGATATCCATTCAGGAAAACAGTTTTCACATCCATCTGCCATATTTCATAATCATAAAATGCTGCAATGGCAAGCAATGTTCGAATGGATTTTAGCATGGCTACAGGTGAAAAGATCTCCTGATAGTCAATGCCTTTGCGCTGACTATACTCTTTCGCCACTAACCTTGCCTTATAGGTCTCTACCTTTCCATCCGAACCTATCTTCCTTTTGTAGATCCATTTACATCCAATAGGTACTATACCCTCTGGTGGATCTACTAAGGTCCAGACTTGGTTGGAATACATGGAGTCAATCTCTGACTTCATGGCTTCCAGCCATTTCTCGAAATCAATATCAGATATTGCCTCGTTGTAGGTATTGGGATCCTGTACATTTTCCCTATCTCCCATGAGGAATATTTCCTCGGTGTCCTCTACTAGTATACCTAAGTATCTATCGGGAGGATGGGAGACCCTACTAGATCTACGAGGTGGAGGAGGTATAACGTGTACTGGCTCTATGTGAATAGGTTCTATAGGATCCATAACTCGTTGCTTTTCAGAGACTCTCTCTTCAAGCTCAATTTTCCTCCCACTGCCTCTATCAAGGATAAACTGTTTTTCCAAGAAGACGGCATGTCGGCTTACAAACACATTGTGATCCTCTGAGATGTAGAAATTGTATCCTAATGACTCTTTAGGATATCCTATGAAACGAGCACTTATGGTCTTAGGCTCTAACTTGTCCGCCTGTAATCGCTTGACGTGGGCCGGACATCCCCAAATCTTGAGATGACCAAGACTCGGCTTCTTACCATGCCATATCTCATACGGTGTGGTAGGAACGGATTTAGAGGGAACTCTATTCAATAAATAAATCGCGGATAATAAGGCATCTCCCCAAAGATACATAGGTAGATCAGTGAAGCTCATCATGGATCGGACCATATCCAATAGTCTGATTCCTCCTTTCTGACACCCCGTTGAGTTGAGGTGTACCCGAAGGCGTCCGTTGTGAGACTATGCCATTCTTCTTGAGATAGTTCCGGAATTTTCCACTAAGGTATTCTCCTCCTCGATCTGATCGAAGAATCTTAAGGATTTTTTCAGTCTGTTTTTCTACTTCATTTTTGAACTCTTTGAACTTTTCAAAAGACTCAGATTTGTATCTCATAAGATACACATACCCATATCGTGAATAGTCATCGGTAAAGATAATGAAGTACGAATAATGATCCCTGGCTAGCACATCGAATGGGCCACATACATCAGTGTGTACTAGGGTAAGTATTTCAGTGGTCCTCACCCCATGTCCTACAAAAGGTAATCTAGCCATTTTTTTTTGAAGACAGAATTCACAAACTGGATATGACTCGAAAGTCAATGGGCCGAGAAGCCCATCTTTCTCCATTTTGTTCATTCTGTCCTCTCCTATATGGCCAAGCCTGAGGTGCCACAAATACTTCTGGTTTATCTCATCTCTGGATCTTTTAGATCCTATGGCACTCACTACTTGCTCAGACACATTCACTGACACATCAACATGCAAGTGATAGAGACTGTCAATCATGAAACCACGTACAACTAATTTATTTCTGAAATAAATAGAACAGCAGTCTTTGTCAAAGGTCAAAACATGACCATCCTGTGCTAAGCACGAAACAGAAATCAAATTCCTGCTAGCAGCAGGGACATAATA
This sequence comes from Phoenix dactylifera, assembly GCF_051530095.1. Classification (NCBI taxonomy): domain Eukaryota; kingdom Viridiplantae; phylum Streptophyta; class Magnoliopsida; order Arecales; family Arecaceae; genus Phoenix; species Phoenix dactylifera. The sequence goes on along the minus strand of NC_143193.1, from coordinate 28,284,423 downwards.
ATAGTCTCTAAGCAATAAACTAAATCCAGATGGTAATCGCAGAGGATAGGTGCCCACAGTTACAGCAGCAACTCTTGCCCCGTTGCCAACCCGAAGGGTTACTGCACCTTCCGCTAGCCTCCTACTTTTCTTTAGATCCTGCATAGTAGTGCACAAATGAGCACTAGAACCAAAATCCAAAACCCAACTAGAAGTAGAAGAAACCGTAAGGTTAGTTTCAATTACGAGCAAGTTTAACATACCTTCAGAAGGTGTGTCTACCTTTTTGTTCTTTAGGCTCTCGAGGTATGAAGGACAGTTCCTTTTCTAGTGGCTGTCGACATTGCAGTGGAAACATTTTCCTTTGTCATCAGCCTTTTTCTTATGAACTTTCTTCTTAGGCTTCTTATCTTTCTTCTGCTTCTTAGCAAGCTTCTTTTTCTTCCAAGTAGACTTTCTCTTGGAACCAGAAATTAGCTCAGCAGCTAGAACAGAGCCCCTTGAACTTTTCAAGGCTCCCTCAGCAGTTACCAACATGTTCAACAATTCGGTCTTAGTGCATTCAATCTTATTCATATGGTAGTTTACTATAAACTGCCCAAATGAATCAGGAAGGGATTGCAGGATCAGATCTATCTACAGTTCCTTATGCATGGTCATATTGAGCTTCTCAAGCTCCTCTAGATCCTTGATCATAGTCAAACAGTGATCATGGACAGACTGCCCCTCGCGCATCTTTGCCTTGAAGAGTCTCTTGGACACTTCAAAGCGTGCAGTGCGGCTCTGCTCACCATACAACTCTTGCAGGTGTTCTAGTATTTTCCTAGCAGTCTTTATATTCTCATGCTGGCATTGAAGTTCATTAGTCATGGATGCCATGATGTAGCACTTGACCCTAATATCGTCATTTGTCCACTTTTGATGCGTCTCACGCTGATCATCAGTAGGACGTGCTGGTAACCTGGGGATGTCACTCTCGAGCACATACCCTAATTTCTCACAACTCAGAATTATTTTGAGGTTTCTCAGCCAGTCTTTGTAATTGGTTCCGGTCAGTCGGTTGGTTTCAAGGATACGGGTCAAAGGGTTCGAAGCTGACATTGTGATCTGTAGAGAGTAAAGATTCTAGTTAGACTTTGTACTTGAACACTATTTGTTTTAGGGTCTTTTAAAACAAATGTACTTCCTCTATTTTTTCGAATCCCTCATACTCTCCTGATGGAGAAACGAAAGTCCTACGCGACTAGAATTTCTAGTGGGTACTGCGGTCCACTGATTTATATGCCGCCTCACCTAACAGTTATTGGTGACATATAAATGAATGAGTGTACAACTCTTGTACAATGCTTCTTAAGCAAATTGCAGTGTTATTTGGTCTCTAAGTGATGAAGACCTCACCTAACAGTTATTGGCCCCATTACTTAGTTAAGTCAGACCCACCGTATAACCGCAGAAATAAAGTCGTTATTGGGTCCTCACCTAACAGTTATTGGTGCCCAACCCCACCTTTACCCCACAACATCTCATGTCTAATAGAGAGGTCCAGTCCCCCGATGCAACTTGCCCACTGTGTCCAGCCGAGACAAATCAACACCAAAAAGACCTTAGCAACTCTACTACGGTGGAAGACCTATGGACTTAATATTGCATAATCAAGTCTTAGTGTTTGCAACTTGAGTTCTTCATAAGAGGTAATCGAACAATTGGCCAGGTAAGCAGGTGGGAGGCTCCCCTTACTCAGAGAGTAAGGTCCTAATTAAGTAACCACCTTTTAGGCTTGCCTAGACACCAATTAGATCAATTAATCTAATATGACTAACTCATGTTGGTTCACCCTTGATTGATTAGGAAGGTTTCGATTTAGGTCTCACTCGATCGCGTATTCACATCTCATGCAAATATAAATCTACCCGCATAAACATAAGCATTAAACATCCAGACATTTATCAAAAATAAATATAAATGGTGATGATCATGGATCCAGGATGGGGTCATTTTACAAGCACATGCACGTCAATTGGTTTGATCGTCTTCAACTCTTGACTTGATATTGATCCCTTAGGTCCAATTGTGATCAACTCCTTGATCCATCTTCAATCAACCCTTGATCTCGATCCGCGCATCTTGAGCTTGTTGATGTACATATCGATCAACCATCGACGTGCAACACACATCACAGAATACATCCCAGATTGCTTTAAAAAATTAAATAAGAATAAAAATAAAATTACAACCCTTTTCATGAGACACGCAGGTCTCTAATACATGAATTTAAGATGCACGCAGGCATCTGAAAAATTAAAATTACATGCATCACAGAACATCGCAGAACATTTCAACACATTCAAAGGGTCCGTCCATGATCATCACCATACGCATCACATGCATAAAAATTATTTTTAGATCTGTAATTTAATTGATTATTTCATCTCATGACTTGCTGATTATGTAAGATTTGATTCTAAATATTTGTAATCACATTATCAAAGCATTAGAATCATTAATCTAAGCATCCAATAATTAGTATGCAGAAAAATCAGCAAGCTAAAAATTCTGCATACATAAATTTCAGCAAGCATAATCCCTTAAATTTTAGATCTAAAATGCCTTGAAAAATTTAATTCTAATCTTAATCTACATAACCATGGCTTTGATACCACTGTTAGGAACCCACATATGCCATGAAAATATTCGAAATAATTTTCAGATTGCAGCAGAAAAACTATGTGGGATCTGTTCATCGCATGAACATGTTTTAAAACTTTTTGCTTGTAGATAGATTAGAATTAAATCATTTTAAACCATTTTAAAATCTTTAATAAGATCAAATCTTCACCTTGTGCGGGTAGATGGTCCCCGCAAATCTGATTCACGTGGATTTGTAGAAGGTTCGATGGAAGCCGCACACGCGTTCGGCCTCTACGGGTATCCACACGAAGTAATGAGTCGATCGAAGCCTTTGGATCTCCCCGGGGTGCTAGCTCCCTTGCAGAGAAGGCTATTGATGGTTGAATCCTTTCTTCTTGCAGCAATCAACACTTGGTTTCTTTCTTTTGAGGATGAAGAAGAGGAGGAAGAAAAATAAAAGGAAGCGTACACTTGCAGCCTTTTATTTTGGTGGAAGAAGGAAAGGAAAAATGCACACGGCTCCTTTCTCTTCCTTGTTGTTGGCGGATGAGAACCCAAAAGAGAAGAGGGCTTCTCACGGCACAAAGAAGGAAGAGAGGAGGAGAGGTACGGCTCAATAAATTGGGATGAATCAATCCATGCGGCAGCCCCCTTTTATTATTGTTTAAGATAAAGTTGGAGCTCCTAAAATTTAGGAGCTCCATCTTTATCCATTATTCAAGAGGAGGGGGTGGGCACCTCCTCCTTTTCTTCCCGTGAAATGCCAAGGGAGGGGTGTACGCCCCTCCCTCCTTATGTTACATCACGCACACCTCCACTTGATCTAATCAGGTGGAGGTTAGGGGCTTATTCTTAGGTGGTTTAGTCCCTTTCAAAAAAGAACTAGGTGCACCCTTTCTTTCATTCCAAATTCTAATCCAATTAGGATTTAATTGAACCAAGATTCCATTGAACTCTTCAATCCTAATCCAATTAGGAGTCATTTAATTAATTAGATTAAAATTAAAATTAATTAGAACTTCAGAAAATTCTAATCTAATCAGGACTTGTTCAAATTTCAGCCCTAAGACAATTAGGACTTTAGAAATCCTATTCCAAATAGGACTCTAATTTAATTTGAAATCCTAATCCAATTAGGACTTCATGAATCCCACTCCAAGTAGGACTCATGATCAAGTCCAATTAATTAAATACAATTAATTAAATTAAATTGCAATCCGATTGCAATTATTCCTTCTTCTAACCCCTAACTCTTAGCAGGTTTTCAATTTATCAATCTAATTGATCATATGTGATTCTTAATCACAATTCAACCATCGGATCGGTCAATACTTCTAATGTGTGTGATCCCATAGGTTCTATTTTGACTGGTAGTGAGATATATTGCGATCTCTATCATAATATCATTGAAAACTCCTTTCAATGGGTTGAAACAATTCCAACTCAACTCGCCAGGGATCATCGACCATCAAGATGATCCCTGTGAGTCTCACCATCCACCAGTGACACCTAGCAGTGTGTAGTGGCTACCCAGCAGAATAGAATGATGAACCTCTAGGTGCAGTTATAGTATGATACAGTCCTTCTATCATGGATCCCTACAGATCGGAGGTCATGGATAACTCGTCAAACCCCATCATCTGTCATATGTCTAGATTTATTTGACTTGAGTTCGATAGTGAAAAACTTTTTCTCCACTTTATATTATTGCCCTGGCCAAGGTCTTAGAACTCAGTCTAATAAATCACATAGGATCTCTCCTCTTCTATCAAGGTCGATAGATTCCATGTAGGTGCGTACCCTACTCCTACAGTGAACTTACTGCAGCCAATCTACACTACAAGGACCCATATGACTAGAGACCATGTGTATGTGCAGTCAAACTACAATAACCTCACTGTGAGTAGCCGAAGCACCGCAGATCAAAGGACCAATCATACTACTGCAACATCAAGTAAGTCACTGACGAGTGGATAGACATCCAAGTGACTTCTTGTCTTGGTCACGTTCAGCACCCTTTTTCTCTAACAAGCACCTGCACAATCACTTCAGTGTCCCTACACTGTGGACTCGAGTCTCATCCATCCATAAGGAAAGCGATCCGTGCGTTGATCGGATCGGTCACCGTCCTCGTGATGATCCATTGATTAGGAGCATTTAGAAATTAATCACCAATGATACATGGCTCAAATTCTCAACTCTTGAGAATATGTATCATCATCTTATTAATTTCTTGGACGATTTATAGACACATAAACAATATGAATGAAAAGATGCCCATTTATTATTCAATAATAATAAAGTCAAGTACAAATTTATGTCTCAGAATTAATAATGTGTCAGCCAGATTGGCTTCTAGGGCATACATCTAACAACAAGCACCCATACTTGAGCTGAAACCCTTACCAAGGGAACTCAAGTATGCCTTTCTTAGACCCGATAACACTTTTCCCGTAATTATCTCGACTGAGCTCGATAATGATCAAGAAAGGAAATTACTTACGGTCCTAAAGAGTCATAAAGAAGCGCTTGGATGGTCGATTGCAGACTTAAAGGGGATGAACCCTTTGATTTGCATGCATCGGATATATTTGGAGGACAATGCCAAAACCACAAGACAAATGCAGCGTAGGCTGAATCCTACAATGAGAGATGTGGTTAAAACAGAAGTCCTTAAGTTGCTTGATGTGGGTATTATTTACCCGATTTCCGACAGCAAGTGGGTAAGTCCTACTCAAGTCGTGCCCAAGAAAGCAGGTCTGACGGTAGTCGAAAATGAGCAGGATGAGTTAGTCCCGACTCGTGTTCCGACGAGTTGGCGCATGTGTGTTGACTACCGAAAATTGAATTTGGTCACTAGGAAAGATCACTTTTCCCTACCCTTCCTAGACCAAGTTTTGGAAAGAGTTGCAGGACACAAATTCTATTGTTTTCTCGATGGCTATTCCGGATACTACCAAATTGAAATTTCACCAGAAGATCAAGAGAAGACTATCTTCACTTGTCCTTTTGGCACATTCGCTTTCCGTCGGATGCCATTCGGGTTGTGTAATGCACCTACGACATTCCAAAGATGCATGCTCAGCATTTTTGAAGATATGAATGAAAAATTTTTAGAAGTATTTATGGATGATTTCTCTGTTTTTGGCGACTTATTTGATGATTGCCTGTCACATTTGCAAGCAGTCTTAGCTCGATGTATGGAAAAGAATTTGATACTGAATTGGGAGAAATGCCACTTCATGGTACCAAAAGAAATTATCCTAGGACATATTGTTTCATCAAAGGGCATGGAAGTTGATAGAGCTAAAATTGACCTAATCGCCAAGCTACCCGCACCCAAGACGGTTAGAGATGTTAGATCATTTTTGGGTCACGCCGGATTTTATAGGAGGTTCATCAAGGACTTTAGTGTCATATTCGACCATTATGTAACCTCCTTTCCCTTGATACACCGTTCAATTGGACTAAAACCAGTCAAGAGGCATTCAAAAAGTTGAAGTCTATGCTTAGCACTGCACCCATCGTGCGACCACCTAATTGGTCATTACATTTTGAGATCATGTGCGATGCTAGCGACTATGCGATAGGAGTTGTCCTAGGACAACGCAAGGATAATAAGCCATATGTCATTTACTATGCAAGCAAAATCTTGAACGATGCTCAAATGAATTACACCACCACCGAGAAGGAATTGCTTGCAGTAGTATTTGCATTAGACAAATTTCGCTCTTATATCCTTGGTTCTCCTATTGTTATCTTTACGGACCATGCAGCGCTAAAATATTTATTGGATAAGAAAGAGACCAAACCACGCTTAATACGATGGGTACTTCTACTCTAAGAATTTGACATCACAATCAAAGATAAAAAGGGAGTAGAGAATTTGGTTGCTGACCATTTATCACGGCTAGTTTTTAATGATTCGGTGCCACAGTTTTCCATCAAGGACTCATTTTCCGAAGAGCAGCTATTTGCACTTTCTACTATGCCATGGTATGCTGATATTGTAAACTTTCTTGTCACGAATCGGATGCCGGAGCATTGGGGATCGAATGATAAGAATAATTTCTTGCGTGAAGTAAGGAGTTATTATTATGATGCCCTTTATTTGTTCAAGTATTGTAATGATCAAATCTTTAGAAGATGCATATCGGATCATGAGTTACAAAGTGTACTTTCTTTTTGTCATGCCAGTGCTTGTGGAGGATACTTTGCATCTAAGAAAACGGCAGCTAAGGTGTTGCAATGTGGTTTTTATTGGCCTACACTATTTAAAGATACCCACTAGTTCTCTAGGATATGTGATCAATGTCAACGTGTTGGGAGTCTAACTCGTAGGCAAATGATGCCTCTTCAGCCCATTACTGTTATTAAAATTTTTGACATGTGGGGCATTAATTTCATGGGCCCATTTCCACCGTCTTTTGGATATGAGTACATTTTAGTTGGTGTTAAGTATGTGTCCAAATGGATAGAAGCTGTGTCTTGTCGAACAAATGACCACAAACCAGTTTTAAAATTTATTAAAGAAAACATATTTTCTAGGTTTGGGATGCCCAAGATTATAATTAGGGATGGGGGAAAATATTTCTGTAATAAGCCCTTTGAGATCCTATTACGAAAGTACGGTATCATCCATAGAATTGCAACTCTTTATCACCCGCAGACTAGTAGCCAAGTAGAGTTAGCCAATCGGAAGATTAAATGAATTTTAGAGAAAACGGTGAATCCATCACGCAAAGACTGGTCTTTAAAACTTTCTGACGCATTGTGGGCTTACCGTACTGCTTATAAAACTATTCTTAGTATGTCCCCATATCGGCTAGTCTATTGAAAAGCATGTCATCTACCTGTTGAAATAGAGCATAAATCGTATTAGGCCATTAGAAAATTAAACTTTGAATTGTAAGATGTTGGTTTAGCTAGAAAATTACAATTAAGTGAGTTGAATGAAATTCATCGGGATGCGTATGATAATGCTAGACTCTGTAAAGAACAATGAAAATTAGGCATGATAAATCAATTCTAAAAAATCTTTTGAACCTGCACAAAAAGTTCTTTGTTATGACTCTCGCTTACATCTGTTTCCTGGAAAGTTACGATCAAGATGGACAGGTCCTTTCATTGTAAAAACTGTTTTTCCACACGGGGTAGTTGAAATTGAGAATCCATAGGATGGCAAAATTTTTAAGGTAAATGGACACAGATTAAAATCTTTTCTTGAGAATTTTGCAGATGAAGAGGACTCCTTTTCCTTGGGGGAGCCTTCTTATGACTAAGCTTGACGACAAAGGTATGTGTATATTAGTTAGAATTATTTTTTTCTCTTATTTCTAGTTTTCTTCTTATTTTGTAGGTCTTCTTTTCTGAAAATCAACAGCTCAAGGTATTCTTCTTCTCTCCAATATTATTTTCTCTATTGTCTCTCATATATAGTTTTCTTGCATCTTTTACATTGAGGACAATGCAATGTTTAAGTTGGGGTGAGAAAAATATTTTGCAAAAAAAAAAAAAACTTGTTTTTGCATTTGATTTATTCTATTACTTTCTTTTTTGAGCAAATGCACATGTATTTTCATATTGAGTTTGTGCAACTATTAAGGCAAGGAACACATGCATACTATGATTGATCAGAGACCTATTATTAGATCCTCACACGTGTACTTAATGACAATAGAAAGGCCTCAGGAGTTCACATTTGTTGACTGCATTTTTGCTAGCCTTATCCATAAAAGAAGTACGAGTATCCTTGTTCATACCATAAGGTTCATGATTTGATTTTCACATAAAGATAGAGGTTGAATATCCCGACTAGATTACTTAGGTGCCTTATGATCCGACCTTGGTTGACCTATAGTCACGATGCAGTCACATATATAATAAAAATATCTATATGGTTCAGTCTACCATCTCTTTTCTTGCATGATTAAAAAAAAAAATCCTTATGATGACAAGTCTGGCCTCATGGCGTAGTCTGGTTTGAGTAATTAAGCCCGAGGGGTGTTTCACCTAATGTCTTGAGCCAACTGGATCGGGGGTCATTGGCTGAAAGCTCGCTATATGGACCTTACTAGAGCCTAAAGGGGTTGGACTATTGTAATCGTCATATGTGTTTAAAAATAAAAATAAGCATGAATAGGGTTGGTCGGACTAAACCCAGCGATATGTGGTAATGACTGGTTTGACTCCATTATTTTGGACCTCTGTGTACCCGGGTTGTTTAGTTGGGATTGATAGCTCTTTCTTTACATGCGAACCATTCTTGACAAATTTAGACAACATGTGATATTCTGAAAATTTGATGGATCAGGTTCTAATAAATTATAGAAAATACTTGTGGATTTGAGTAGTGCACCAAAAACTCAGGCGGTGCCCTGTTGTGGTGGAGGTATTAGTACTCTGAGAAAGTCATGCGATTTGATCCACACTACACTTTTAAATTTTCTTGCTTTGACAGTTGCCATGCTTGAAAATATATATCAATTAATTACATGTGTATTAGCTTAGAATTTATTTTTATTAGAATCTCATGTCATATAATTCATGATGTTTGTGGGTAACATCCCTGAAAATCCTCACGAGACAATACTCGTCCACTAGGATAACCTAACGGTTTAACGGCTTGTTGCACGTGCTAAGTGCAATCGTGATTCCTACGAAAGTGAGTACTTATCTTAATTTTATGCAATTAGTTCTAATAAAACATCATAGGTTAAACCACACCTTTTTGCACTCTCATTTTATTATTTGCTCGTTAATTGCTAGAGACTAGCAATAAGCTAGTTGGGGGGTGTGATGAGAGCACAAAAGTGCGATCTAAGTACCAATTAACTTACCTAATGCTAGCAAAATAATGATAAATAATAAGTGTTAACATTTACATGATTAAATATTTATCCTTAGCACTTATTATAATTTTTATCATTATATAAATTCATCTCTTCCCAGCTGCAGAATAGAGTCCAGATTCAGCCGTTCGCAAGCACCTCAGCATCCTTGTCGCGTCCGTGAGCCACATCAGCCCTCTCAAGACCCGTCCGCGTCTTAGGATCCGTGATCGAATCATGCCATGATCAGCCTTTCTTCCAGCCCTTGGAACCCGCGATCAGCAGTCCAAGCTTCCTTCAGCGTCTTCCTTGCAGTCCACGCGTTCATTCGATTCTCCTGCGAGCCCACGCATCCCAGATTACGGATCACGATTGTCCCAGCATCCCATATCTCAGCATCTGTTTGCATCCGCGGTTTCTGAGTTCATCCATCCATGCGTCCCAGCTCCAACGATCAAGCCCATCCGTTCAGCATCCCATGAAGCATCTCATCCGCATCCGTCCGCGTTCAAGCTTCTACGCCTGCATCCCAGAGCCCCCCAGCCATTCATGGTTCAGCTCCCATGCATCCTAACCGATCCCTAGCATCACGATCACAGCACATCCCAGCAGCCTCCCGGATTCGTAATCATCCGAGTCCCAGATATCAGGTTTCCGCATCCGATTCTCCCGCATTCACAGCCTCATCCATCCGTCCGTCCTCTCCATGTGCCATGAGGGAATCCATCGCTGGTTGAGGAACTCTGGGGATCTATATGAAGAAACCTCTCTCGGCAGGAGGGGGGGTTCATTCGGAAAAAAAATAGAGGAGGCCCCCTGCCATTGAAGAAAAAAAAAAGAAAAGGGAAACAGGGGATGCCCTGTTTCCGAAAAGAAAAAGAAAAAAAAAGAGAAAAGAGGGACTAATGTGTGAAATGAGTGGCTGATATCTTAGGAGGGTGATGGAGGAACCTTTGATGTATTACTCTTTGAAGTAAACTCTAAACTTTTGCTTTGAATGACTTATATTCACTGATATGTTCTTGATCCATGCGTAGTTATTTCGTAGATAGTTCTTTAATGGTTTATGACTATTGATATATGGATTGCTTTAGTATTTGATTCATCGTAGACGTAGTGAGCACGATGAATGCTTAGAAATTGAGTTCATATGTTCATGAAACATATACCATAATTAGATTTATCCTACCATTCATTTTTAATCAAGAACCATAGAGTTTTTTTCTTGGATGCAATATCATCAAGGGGGATTCTAGATCCCTACCATCTTTATTTCATTGAACTTTATTTATTGATATATTATTCTCTGCTTTTAATTTCTGGAAATCAAAATATCATCTTAATCCACAAACTCAACTGAAAATTATATCTAAAAATTACGCTAATAATCCCTAGATTGTTCCCTGAGGATTCGACCTCGGACTTCCGAGTTATACTACTTGTGCGATTCTCCTGCACTTGGGAGAGCATTTCTGTGATGCATCACAGCCTCCCATTAAGTTAAATGATAATGAGTCCAATGTTTAGATAATCATTGGAGGCGCCACACGCCTGGTGCCTATCGGGCATTGGAATTGTCATTTGATATATGATGAGTTGAGTGTATCTTCAATAGGCGGTCAGATGAGCCGAGCCACACTCGGGCTTGGTTGTCTATTAGTTGATTAAACTGAATCCTATCATTTAATGGTTGAACCTAACTAGGGTATTCGATGGAGGCACCACATGCCTGCCGAAGAACCTAGGATAAAATCATCACTAGAAGTTGCTTGGTGAAGCAATTGGTTAAGAGCGTACAATTGGTGCATATGGGTTGGCCGAGCCATACTCGGGCCTTTATGCGATCTATTGGGTTTTAGTGCCCACTAAAGAATTAAGAGTAATTTTTCGAATTTGAGGTAGAGGCTCCAAATTTGTATAAAATAGTGGGCGTACTTTTAGACTACAATTCAAGTCTTTAGGGTTTAGTCAATTCATACACTAATAAGCCGATTTTCTTTTATGCAGAAATGGCCACTAACCAATCGCTATTGGATAGTGATAAGCTGACAAGACCCAATTTTAATAGCTGGCTTAGAAAGCTGAAAATCCAGCATAGTCAGACCAAAAAGATTAAGGCTGATCAGAGTCAGGCAGAATGCTTCTATTGTAAGAAGCAGGGGTATTGGAAGAGGAATTGTCGTCAGTACCTTGCCTCACTTGACCCGAACAGGCCAAGCAAGAGAAAAGGGCAATCAGTTGCTGATCAAGGTATTTATATGATAACACCTTGTAATTTCTCTGTATGTGATAATTCGACCTGGGTATTAGATACTGGAAGTCTATTTAATATATGCAATTCGTTGCAAGGACTTCAGATCAATAAGAGATTTGAAAATAGCGAGAGATTCCTGAATGTTGGAGATGGAAGATCTGTTCCAGTTCTAGCTTTAGAAAATCTCAAACTTGTTTTTAATTCTCATGTAGTTGTCTTTAGTGATTGTCACTATTGTCCTATGTTCTTATTGAATATAATTTTCGTAGGCCTCTTAGCCATGAACGGTTATGAGATTTCAATAAAAAGAAATTACTGTGATATCATTATGAATGGTGTTACTGTAACGAATGGACGATTGAGCAATGGCATCTACTTGTTATCACAACCTGTTAATGTAATGTACATGTCAAGTAAGCGCTCTATAATAGATAATGTCACGGATGTTTACCTTTGGCATCATAGGCTAGGTCATATTAACAAGAACAGGATGAACATGTTAAGTAAAGAGAAAATCCTCAATGTTAATGATTGTGAATCATTGATAACCTGTGAGTCATATCTTCTTGGTAAGATGACCAAATCACCTTTTACCGAAAAAGGTGAACGAGCCAGTGACTTATTGACCCTTGTACATTCTGATGTATGTGGGCCAATGAGTACAAATGCTAGAGGTGGGTATTCATATTTCATTACGTTTACAGACGACTTTTTTAGGTATGGTTATGTCTATTTAATGAGACATAAATCTGAATCATTTGAAATGTTCAAATTGTATCGTAATGAAGTAGAAAAACAAACTGGCAAGAGTATTAAAATTCTTCGGTCAGACCGAGGAGGAGAATATCTCTCCAGTGAGTTTCTGACATATCTAGAAGAGAACGGGATTCTTTTCCAATGGACTCCTCTTGGTACACCACAGTATAACAGAGTATTAGAAAGAAGAAATCGAACCCTGTTAGACATGGTTCGATCCATGATGGGGTTTGCAAGTTTGCCCATATCCTTTTGGGGATATGCGCTTGAGTCAGCCTGTTATATACTTAATAAGGTTTCAAGTAAATCTGTGAATAAAACACCACATGAGATGTGGACGGAATGGAAACCGGTACTTTCTCACCTTAGGGTTTGGGGGTGTCCGGCTTATGTCAAATGTTTGAAAATAGACAAACTTGAAGCCAAGTCTGACAAATGTTTCTTTGTCGGTTATCCTAAAGAAACTAAAGGATATTATTTCTACCTTGCTGAAGAATAAAAGTTATTCGTAAGCAATAGAGCTGTTTTCTTGGAGAAGGAATTCCTTGGAGAAGGAAGTAGTAGCTCTAACGTTGAACTTAGGAAAATTCAACATGTAGAAGACCCAACACCATCCACTGAACTAGTTGAGTCTGAGTTGATTAGATCCAATCCAGAACCCACTTTGGATATACCATTAAGTCGATCAGGTAGAGTACCACGTCAGCCGAACAGATACTACGGTTTCTTGGTTCGGGACGGGCATCCTACCGAACTAGATGAAAATGATGAGGATCCGATCACTTACATGGATGCAATGCAAAGAAAAGACTCTGATAAATGGCTTGGAGCCATGCAATCCGAAATGGAATCCATGAAGGTCAATGATGTATGGACATTAGTTGACCCACCTGAAGGGATTAAACCATAGGGTGCAAATGGATTTTCAAAAAGAAACGGGGTGCAGACGGAAAGATGGAAACCTACAAAGCCCATCTGGTTGCCAAAGGTTATCGTCAACGTTATGGTATAGACTATGACGAGACGTTTTCTCCTATGGTAATGCTCAAGTCCATTCGGATTGTGCTTGCGATAGCAGCACATTTAGACTATGAGATCTGGCAGATGGATGTTAAAACCGCTTTTCTAAATGAAGATTTAGAAGAGGAGGTGTATATGATACAACTTGAGGATTTTTCATCCGAAGATGAGTCTAAAGTGTGCAAGCTACAAAGATCCATTTATGGATTAAAGCAAGCTTTTCGGAGTTGGAATATACATTTTGATAAGGTGATCAAACATATGGTTTCATTAAGAATGAAGAAGAATCCTGCATTTATAAGTGGGTCAATGGTTCAGTAATCATATTCCTAGTTTTGTATGTGGATGATATTCTATTAATTGGGAATGACGTCCCTGCATTGCAAGGAATAAGGTATGGTTATCATCTCAATTTGCCATGAAAGATTTAGGTGAAGCATCTTACATCCTAGGAATGAAGATCTATACAGATAGATCTAAAAGATTGCTTGGATTATCCCAATCTACGTACATTGATGCTGTGCTGAAGAGATTCAGCATGATTAATTCCAAGAAAGGCTATCTTTCGATGGGCCATGGAATTAACCTCTCTAAGAAGGATTGTCCGACAACTCCTCAAGAAAGAGAGAGTATTGATAGCATTTCATATGCTTCGGCAGTGGGTTGTATAATGTACGCCATGACATGTACAAGACCAGACATGGCATACTCACTAGGAGTAGTGAGTAGATACCAGTCTGATCCAGGAAGCAACCACTGGAAGGTTGTAAAATCTATCCTTAAGTATTTAAGAAATACTAAGGACCAGTGGCTTGTATATGGTGATTCTGACTTGAAACTTGAGGGATATACTGATTTCAGTTTTTTGTCGGATCGAGATGATAGCAAGAGCGTGTCGGATTATATCTTTACTCTTAAGGGTGGTGCAATCTGCTGGAAAAGTTTCAAGCAGCACACAGTGGCAGATTCTACATGCGAAGCAGAATACATCGCAGCATTTGATGCCGCCAAGGAAGCCGTATGGTTGCGCAAGTTCGTCACCGAGCTTGGAGTGGCACCCTCTATTGATGGTCCAGTTCTCATTTTTTGTGACAACACTGGAGCCATAGCTCAAGCGAAGGAACCCAAAGCATATCAGCGGACCAAACATATTGTGCGATGCTATCACCTGGTTCGGGAGATTATTGAACGAGGTGACATTGATCTTCGGAAGATTGATACAAAAGAAAATTTGGCTGACCCATTTACTAAAGTCCTCGGCATCAAAGAGTTCAATGACTTCAAGTCAAAGATGGGTATTAGATACTGTGCCGATTGGCTTTAGGCTAAGTGGGAGTTGTTGGAAATTGTACCCTAAGAATCAATCGTCAGCATGTTGATGATTGATTTTGTAAATGAATTGACAAATTAATAAAGTATTATTTTGACATTATTCATCATTTTTTTTGTACATCTTTAAATGAACTCTTGTAGTATGATGAAGTTCTTAGGATTCTTTTATGATAAAGGAGAATTTATCTATGAGTCCTTAAACCAGTTCACGACCAAATGATATGCTGTTAATAGGACAACAGCATTATCGAGTTTAGGTCGTTGTATTGATTGACTTATGCTTTTAGAAATTATTTCGTGGTTTGCCCAAACTAAAATATATCTTTGCCTATATCATAACCATGAAATACACAAGTTTATATTTAAAATTTTGATTTAAAATAACTTGTGAGAAGCTATGAATTCTTGAGCATAATAAAAATATTGTTTGCATGATATACATCTATATGATTCATTAGATTATTTCTTTATTCTGCTCTTTCATGTAAATTACTTGAGAATAACAAAAAGAGAAAGAGATAAAGAAAAGAAAATGAATATTATTCAAGAAAAGTAAAATCTAAGTAAAAGCAAATACTTCAATCTTAAGGAAAAGTAAAACAAGTATAATATATTTGGCATATTTGTGAGACTTGTGTGAGCATTCTTTTGGAAGGGATAAAATCTGTAATTAATTACACTTAAACAGGAGGAGTTTGAAGTGAACATGTTAAACTCTCTATATTGCTCATCATTGGGATGGTGCCAATGGGAAGACCAGTGGTAGTATCCAGCACTATTTGACCCAACTATTCGGTGTAGGGTATATTAGGGACGGCACAAGAGGGAGGCTAGTGGTAGTACCTCGTGCCCCTTCCAACTGTTGGGAATTGTACCCTAAGAGTCAAGCATCAGCATGTTGATGATTGATTTTGTAAATGAATTGACAAATTAATAAAGTATTATTTTGGTATTATTCATCATTTTTTTGTACATCTTTAAATGAACTCCTGTAGTATGATGAAGTTCTTAGGATTCTTTTATGATAAAGGAGGATTTATATGTGAGTCCTTAAACTAGCTCACGACCAAATGATATGCTGTTAATAGGACAGCAGTATTATCGAGTTTAGGTCGTTGTGTGACATATACGTTGGTTGTCCTCTTAACCAAGGAGTATGAAGACACTAATATGTCACACAAGTGAAGTGTAGGAGTACATTTCACTGAACGTGACCAATTCCAGAATACTCTGCTGTCAAGAGATGTTCCGAGTGGATATGTGTATTTGTGTCCCTCAGACTTGAGATCACCATGGTGATTAGTAAGCAACTCACTGTACTTTAGTTCCAGACTAACTGAATTTTTAATTCAAGGATGGAAGGTCACTGTGTGCAGTCAAGTACTTACGAAGTCGGTGTGTGAGTCAAGATGGAATTAACCCCTCCTGGTGACAGAAGATAATGCCCTTGTGTTCAATTTAGCAAAATCTTGGCCAGAATAATCCTTGTGAGGAGTCACAAGATTTCTAAAGTTGATCACATAGAGGATGCACTTATTACAAGAGTTGACAGAACTCTCAAGTCATCCTGTCATTAGGAGTCAAAGAGATGAATTATACAGTAACCATAGTCCATAGTTTCAGAATATTTGCTTCGCATATATTCGGCCTATCCAGACGTCGGGTACCATTACTAGATGGTCATTTTATTGGAAACTAGCCTATGCCGCAGAAAATTAAAAAAATTTCAGATGGCAGCGGAAGAGGCATAAGCGGGATCGACGTTCATCACATGAACGTTATTTAAAAATCGTTCGTAGATAGATTAGAATTAAAAACTTTTAAAACTATTATGAAGATTAGATCTTCATCTTGTGCGGGTAGATGATCACCGCAAATTGATGATTGTGGTTTTGGAGGAAGGCTCGCTAGAAGCCGCACACGCGTCCGGCCTCTACGGGTATCCACACGAAGTAGAGATCCGATCAAAGCTTCCTTATCTCCCCGGGGTGCTAGAACCCTTGCATAGATAACTTTGGATGGCTGATTTCCTTCCTTTGAATCAACCCTTGATTGTGCTTGGGAGGAGGAAGTAGAAGGAGGAACTTGGATGAAGAACCAAAAGCTAGACCTGCAGCCTTTTCCCTTGCTTGCGTTGGAACCCAAGAGAGGGAGAGGAGGGATGCCGCCAAGACTTCCTTTGCTTTTCCCTTGCTTGCGGCTGAAGACCAATGGGAGAAAGGGTGGCCACGGCTTGGAGAGGGAGAGGGCTTCAATGATAAGCCCTAGGGTGCTGCCCACATCCCCTTTTAAAGCATGAAGGTCTCCTACAAATTAGGAGCCCTTGATACTTTTCCAAGAGGGGCGCCGGCCCCTCTTGTGTTGCCGCACCAACAAAGCAAAAGAGGAGGGGCGTGCACCCCTCCCTCTTGGCTAACCCTAGTCCTCCTCTAAGGAGGATTAGGAGGTCTTCAAGTGGCTAAGTCCTAATCTAATTAGGCTTAGTCCAAGGTTTAACCAATTTGGATTTTATACAAGTCCTAATCCAATTAGAACTTGAATGAACCATGACTCAATTGAACTCTTCAATCCTAACCCAATTAGGAGTCATCTTGATTCATTAGGTTAATGATTAATTAGGACTTAGGAGATCCTAATCCAATTAGGACTTATTTAATTTTAGTCCTAATCCAATTAGGACTCTTATTTGAATCCGAAGTCTTAATTTAATTAGGACTTCTAGGAATCCTATTCTAAGTAAGAATCCATATTGAATTCAAAATCCTAATCTAATTAGGATTGTAGAAATCCTACTCCAAGTAGGACTCCCAGTCCTAGTCCAAGTAGGATTCCCAGTCCTAATCCAATTAGGACTCCCGGAATCCTACTCCAATTAGGATTCGTGTTTAAGTCCAATTAATTAATTTTCATTGTTCCTTCTTCAATTTATTATCAATCAAATTGATTACTTGTGATTCATAATCACGTTTCAACCATCGAATCGGTCAATACTTCTAGTGTGTGTGACCCCATAGGTTCTATTCTGACTGGTAGTGAGATATATTGCAATCTCTATCACAATATCATTGAAAATTCTTTTGAATGGGTTGGAACAGTTCCAACTCAACTCATCAGGGTTTATCGATCATCGAGATATTTTCTGTGAGTCTCACCATCCACCAGTGATACTAGCAGCATGTAGTGGCTACCCAGCAGAATGGAATGATGAACCTCTAGATGCAGTTATCGTTGTTGGGAACCCGCCCATGCCGCTGATATTTCAAAAATTTTTCAGATGGCAGCGGAATCGGCATGCACAGGTTCGACGTTCATCGCATGAACGTTGTTTCGAGACCTTTCGTAATTAGGTAAGAATTAAAACTTTTAAAACTAATAGGAAGATCAAATCTTCACCTTGCGCGGGTAGATGATCACCGCAAATCTGAATTCGTGGTTTGGGAAGAGGGTTCGCTTGAAGCCGTTCAAACGTCCGGCCTCTACGGGTATCCACACGAAGCAGGATCCGATCCAAGCTCTCTATCTCACCGGGGTGCTAGCTCCCTTGCAGAGATAGCTTTTGATGGCTGATCTCCTCTCTTTCAATCAACCCTTGATTGCACTTGAGAGGAGGAAGAAGAAGGAGGAACTCAAGGATGAAGAACACAGCTTCTGCAGCCTTCTTTCTTTTCCCTGCGTTGGAAGAAGGATTGGAGGAAGAGGATGACGCCAACGCTTGGACTTTGCTCTCCCTTTGCTTGCGGCTGAACCAAGAGAGGAGAGGGGCTGGTGGCGGCAGCAAGAGGAGGAAAAGAGCTCACACCTAGGGCGCCGGCCCTAGGTCCCTTTTTATAAGCATCAAAGGCTCCTACAAGTTAGGAGCCCTTGACAGCCTTCTTTCTTTGGAGCGCCGGCCACCTTCTCTCTTCTTGTCGCCCTAAGCAATTGGAGAGGGGCTGATGCCCCTCTTAGTTGGTTAACCTAATCCTCTTCCAAAGAGGATTAGGTGCCTCTCTCATGGTTTCATCCTAATCTAATTAGGATTAGCCAATTTGGGTTCAATCTATGCTAGTCCCAATCCAATTAGGACTTGAATGAATCATGACTCAATTGAACTCTTCAATCCTAATCCAATTAGGAGTCATGTTGATTCATTAGATTATTAATTAATTTAGACTTAAGGAATCCTAATCCAATTAGGATGTATTTAATTTTAGTCCTAATCCAATTAGGACTCTATTTGAATCCGAAGTCCTAATCCAATTAGGATTTCTAGGAATCCTACTCCAAGTAGGAATCCAATTTTAATTCAAAATTCCTAATCTCATTAGGATTGTAGGAATCCTTATTCCAAATAGGAATCCCAGTCCTACTCCAACTAGGATTCCTAGTCCTAATCCAATTAGGACTCTAGGATTCCTACCCGAAGTAGGATTTGTGTTTAAGTCCAATTAATTAATTCCCTTTGTTCCTTCTTCAACTTCTTATCAATCAAATTGATTTCTTGTGATTCCTAATCACGATTTCAACCATCGGATCGGTCAATACTTCTAGTGTGTGTGACCCCATAGGTTCTATTCTGACTGGTAGTGAGATATATTGTGATCTCTATCACTATATCATTGAAAACTCCTTTCAATGGGTTGGAACGATTCCAACTCAACTCATTAGGGTTTATCGATCATCAAGATAATCCCTATGAGTCCCACCATCCACCAGTGACACCTAGCAGCATGTAGTGGCTACCCAGCAGAATGGAATGATGAACCTCTAGGTGCAGTTAACATGTGATACAGTCCTACTATCGTGGATCCCTACAGGACGGAGGTCATGGACAACTCGTCAAACCCCATCGTCTGTCATATGTCAAGATTTATTCGACTTGAGTTCGATAGTGGAAAACTCTTTTTCCACTTTATATTACTGCCCTGGCCAAGGTCTTAGAACTCAGTCTAACAAATCACATAGGATCACTCCTCTTCTATCAAGGTCGATAGATTCCTTATAGGTGCATACCCTACTCCTACAGTGAACCTACTGCAGCCAATCTACACTGCATGGACCCATATGGCTAGAGACCATGTATGTGTGCAGTCAAACTACAATAACCTCACTGTGAGTAGCCGAAGCACCGCAGGTCAAAGGACCAGTCACACTACTGCAACATCAAGCAAGTCACTGACGAGTGGATAGACATCCAAGTGACTTCTTGTCTTGGTCACGCTCAGTACCCTTGTTCTCTAACAAGCACCTGCACTATCACTTCAGTGTCCCTACACTGTGGACTCAAGTCTCGTCCATCCAGAAGGAAAGTGATCTGTGCACTGATCGGATCGATCACCGTCCTCGTGATGATCCATTGATCAGGAGCATTTAGAAATTAATCACCAATGATACATGGCTCAAATTCTCAACTCTTGAGAATATGTATCATCATTTTATTAATTTCTTGGACGATTCATAGACACATAAACAATATGAATGAAAAGATGCCTTTTATTTATTCAATAATAAATAGTCAAGTACAAAATTATGTCCCTAGAATCAACAATGTGTCAGCCAAATTGGCTTCTAGGGCATACATCTAACAATCTCCCACTTGCACTAAAGCCAATTGGTCATATATCTTAGGCCCATCTTCTCAAGGTGGGCTTCAGTCTTTTGCTGACTCAGCTGCTTAGTGAACGGGTCTGCCACGTTATCCGCGGAGTCTACTCTCTGCACCTCTACATCATAGTCGCGTATGAAATGGAAGCGCCGCTCTATGTGCTTGGATTTCTGATGAGACCATGGCTCCATAGCTTGTGCTATGGTGCCAATGTTATCGCAGTAAAGTGTTATGGCATCTAATGACATTACACCTAACTCTGCAATTAACTTTTAATCAGAAGGTTTCCACTGCACCCTTAGATACGGCTTAACATTCAGCTTCTAAGGTAGAATCTATAATGATCGGTTGTCTGGAACTCTTCCAATTTACTGAACCACAATTGCACATATTCTGATGTAGACTTTCTATCATCAATATGTGTGCATCCTTCTACCTTCAACTCTGATCTTCTCCCAAAGACCAAGAACATGTCCTTAGTTCTTCTCAAGTACTTAAGACTGTTCTTCACAGCTATCCAGTGTTCTTCACCTGGATTCGACTGATATCTGCTTGTGACACTCACAGCAAGAGCTATATCAGGTCGTGTACATAGCATGGCATACATGAGGCTTCCTATTGCCGATGCATAAGGAATCTTGCTCATGCGTTGAATCTCTTCAGATGTGTTGGGGCACATCTTCTTGGAGAGATGAATTCCATGTCTTAGGGGTAAGAGACCCCTCTTGGAGTTTTCCATGCTGAACCTCTTCAGCACCTCCTCTATGTACATCTTCTGTGAAAGGCCAAGCATCCTTTTAGATCTATCTCTATAGACCTTTATTCCCAAAATATAGGATGCTTCCCCAAGGTCTTTCATGGAGAATTCTTTTTGACAACCAGACCTTAACCGAGGTTAGCATGGGAATATCATTCCCTATCAGGAGAATGTCATCTACGTACAGTACGAGAAAAACGACCGCACTCCCACTAACCTTTTTGTAAACACACGGTTCCTCTTCGTTTTTGATGAAATCAAACGTTTTGATTGCGTCATCGAAACGAGTGTTCCAACTCCGGGATGCTTGCTTTAGTCCATAGATGGACCTTTGCAGCTTGCAGACCTTGTGATCTCCATCACTGGAAGTGAAACCCAAAGGCTGTTCCATATAGATATCTTCATCAAGATATCCATTCAGGAAAGCAGTTTTCACATCCATCTGCCAGATTTCATAATCATGAAATGCTGCAATGGCAAGCAATGTTTGGATGGATTTTAGCATGGCTACAGGTGAAAAGGTCTCCTGATAGTCAATGCCTTCGCGCTGACTATACCCTTTCGCCACAAGCCTTGCCTTATAGGTCTCTACCTCTCCATCCGAACCTATCTTCCTTTTGTAGATCCATTTACATCCAATAGGTACAATACCTTCTGGTGGATCTACTAAGGTCCAGACTTGGTTGGAACGCATGGAGTCTAACTCTGACTTCATAGCTTCCAGCCATTTCTCGGAATCGACATCAGATATCGCCTCGTTGTAGGTTTTGGGATCCTGTATGTGATCCCTATCTCCCACCAGGAACATTTCCTCGGTATCCTCTTCTAGTATACCTAAGTATCTATCGGGAGGATGGGAGACCCTACTAGATCTACGAGGTGGTCGAGGGACATCGTGTACTGGCTCTGTATGAATGGGTTCGATAGGATCAATGACTCGTTGCTTTTCAGAGACTTTCTCTTCAAGCTCAATTTTCCTCCCACTGCCTCTATCAAGGATAAACTGATTTTCCAAGAAGATGGCATGACGGCTCACAAACACATTGTGATCCTCTGAGACGTAAAAATTGTATCCTAATGACTCTTTAGGATATCCTATAAAACGAGCACTTATGGTCCTAGCCTCTAACTTGTCTGCCTGTAGTCTCTTGACGTGGGCCGGACATCCCCAAATCTTGAGATAACCCAGACTTGGTTTCTTACCATGCCATATCTCATACGGTGTGGTAGGAACGGATTTAGAGGGAACTCTATTCAATAAATAAATCGCTGTGAGTAAGGCATCTCCCCAAAGGAACATAGGTAAATCAGTGAAGCTCATCATGGACCTGACCATATCCAATAGGGTCCGATTCCTCCTCTCTGACACCCCGTTGAGTTGAGGTGTACCCGGAGGTGTCCATTGTGAGACTATGCTGTTTTTCTTGAGATAGT
The DNA here is from genome assembly GCF_051530095.1 of Phoenix dactylifera. Classification (NCBI taxonomy): domain Eukaryota; kingdom Viridiplantae; phylum Streptophyta; class Magnoliopsida; order Arecales; family Arecaceae; genus Phoenix; species Phoenix dactylifera. The sequence goes on along the minus strand of NC_143193.1, from coordinate 28,261,849 downwards.
CCCGGAATTCCCCACTAAGGTATTCTCCTCCTCGATCTGATCGAAGAGCCTTAAGAGGTTTTCCAGTTTGTTTTTCTACTTCATTTTTGAACTCTTTGAACTTTTCAAAAGATTCAGACTTGTGTCTCATAAGATACACATACCCATACCGTGAATAATCATCGGTAAAGGTAATGAAGTAAGAATAACGTCCCCTAGCTAGCACATCGAATGGGCCACATACATCTGTATGTACTAGGGTAAGTATTTCAGTGGTCCTCTCCCCATGTCCTACAAAGGGCAGTCTAGCCATTTTTCCTTGAAGACAGGACTCGCAAACTGGATATGACTCGGAAGTCAATGAGCCTAAAAGCCCATCTTTATCCATTTTGTTCATTCTATCTTCTCCAATATGGCCAAGCCTGAGGTGCCACAAATATCTTTGGTTTATCTCATCTCTGGATCTTTTGGATCCTTTGGCACTCACTTCTTGCTCGGTAACATTCACAGATACATCCATATGTAAATGATAGAGACTGTCGATCATGAAACCACGTGCGACTATTTTATTTCTTAAATAAATAGAACAGCAGTCTTTGTCAAATGTAAAAACATGACCTTCCTGTGCTAGACATGAAGCAGAAATCAAATTTCTGCTAGCAGCAGGTACATAATAGCAGTCTCTAAGTAATAAACTAAATCCAGACGGTAGTCGCAGATGGTAGGTGCCCACAGCCACAGCAGCAACTTTTGCCCCGTTGCCAACCCGAAGGGTTACCGCACCTTCCGCCAGCCTTCTACTTTCCTTTAGACCCTGCATGGTAGTGCACAAATGAGCACTAGAACCAGAATCTATAACCCAACTAGAAGTAGAAGAAACCGTTAGATTAGTTTCAATTATGAGTAAGTCTATACCTTCTGAAGGCGTGTCACCTTTCTTGTTCTTCAGGCTCTCGAGGTATGAAGGACAGTTTCTCTTCCAGTGGCCTTCGACATTGCAGTGGAAACATTTTCCTTTGTCGTTAGCCTTTTTCTTTTGAACTTCCTTCTTTGGCTTCTTGTCTTTCTTCTGCTTCTTTGCAGGCTTCTTTTTCTTCCAAGTAGACTTTCTCTTGGAACCAGAAGTCAACTCAGCAGCAAGGACATTGCCCCTTGAACCTTTCAAGGCTCCCTCAGCAGTTACCAACATGTTGATCAGTTCAGTCTTAGTGCATTCAATCTTATTCATGTGGTAGTTTACTATAAACTGACCAAATGAATCAGGAAGTGACTGTAGGATCAAATCCACTTGCAATTCCTTGTGCATGTTCATTCCGAGCTTCTCAAGCTCCTCTAGGTCTTTGATCATAGTCAGACCATGATCATGGACAGACTGCCCTTCGCACATCTTTGTCTTGAAGAGCCTCTTGGACACTTCAAAACGAGCTGTGCGACTCTGCTCACCATACAACTCTTGCAGGTGTGCCAGTATGTCCCTAGCAGTCTTCATATTTTCATGCTGGCATTGGAGTTCATTAGACATGGATGCCATCATATAGCATTTTACTCTAATGTCATCATCCAACCACTTTTTATGCATCTCACGCTGAGCATCAGTAGGACGTGTTGGTAGTGTGGGGATATCTGAATCGAGTATGTAGCCTATTTTCTCACAGTCTAAAACAATTTTGAGATTTCTAAGCCAGTCTTTGTAATTGGTTCCGGTCAGTCGGTTGGTCTCAAAAACACGGGTCAAAGGGTTTGAAGCTGACATTGTATCTGCAGAGAGTAAAGATTCTAGTTAGACTTTTGTACTTGATCCTAATCTGTTCTAAGGTCTTTTAGAACAAATGTAACTCCCACTATTTTCTCGAATCCCTCACACTCCCCTGGTAGGGAAACGAAAATCCCACACGACTAGGGTTTCTAGTGGGTACTGCGGTCCCACCAATTTACATGCCACCTCACCTAACAGTTATTGGTGACACATAGATGGATGAGTGTACAACTCTTGTACAATGCTTCTCAAGCATGTTGCAGTGCAACTTGGTCTCTAAGCCATGAAGACCTCACCTAACAGTTATTGGTCCCATTTCTTAGTTAAGTCAGACCCACCGTATAACCGTAGGAATAAAGTCGTCATTGGGTCCTCACCTAACAGTTATTGGTGCCCAACCCCACCTTTATCCTACAACATCTCATGTCTATAGAGAGGTCCAGCCCCCCGATGCAACTTGACCACTGTGTCCAGCCGAGACAAATCAACATCAGAAAGGCCTTAGCAGCTCTACTACAGTGGAAGACCTATTGACTTAATATTGGTTAATCAGGTCTTAGTGTTTGCAACTTGAGCCCTTCATAAGAGGTAATCGAACAATTGGCCAGGTAAGCAGGTGGGAGGCTCCCCTTACTCAGAGAGTAAGGTCCTAATTAAGTAACCACCTTTCATGCTTTCCTAGACACCAATTAGATCAATTAATCTAATATGACTTGCTCATGTCGGTTCACCCTCGACTTGATTGAGGAGGTTTTGATTTAGGTCTCAATTGGGTTTGCTACATCACATGTAAACCTATCTACCCGACTCGCATTCACATCTCATGCAAACGGTACATCACAGGCAGTTATAATCGCAGCATCAAATAAAGTTAAACTTTAAATAGGTGATGATCATGGATTCTAATTAGGTCGTATTACAAGCACATGCACATCAATCGATCAAGTGGTCTTCAACTCTTGAATTGGTTCTAAGCCTCCTTGATTCGATCCTTGATCAACTCTTGATCCCATCGCCATCAACCGCTTAGATCACCTTTCATCTCATGCCTTTGCTTCAACTTGATCGTTGATGTACATCACATCACAGAAATACAACCAGATGTAAAATAAAAATAAAAATAAATTACATCTCCTTTTAGGAGGCACGCAGGCCTCTCAAAACATCAAATAAGATGCATGCAAGCATCTGAAAAATTACATAACATCGCAGATCACATCGCAGGTCATTACATTTGATACCAAAAGGGTTTGAATCCTATGATCATCACCGTATGCAACAATTATAATTTTCAGATCTGAAAACTAACTGATTATATCATGACATAGGTCGCTGATCATGCTAATCATGATTCTAAACTTTGTAATCCCATTAACAATGCAATTAGAATCATCTTTTTATCACATAAAAATCAGCATGTAAAAAAATCAGCACCCCTGAAAAATCTGCATGCAGAATTTTTCAGCATGCATGATCATTCAATTTTCAGATCTAATAAGCCCTTAGATATTTAATTCTTACCTTAATCTACGAAGCCTAGGCTCTGATACCACTGTTGGGAACCCGCCCATGCCGCTGATATTTCAAAAAATTTTCAGATGGCAGCGGAATCGGCATGCACGGGTTCGACGTTCATCGCATGAACGTTGTTTCGAGACCTTTCGTAATTAGGTAAGAATTAAAACTTTTAAAACTAATAGGAAGATCAAATCTTCACCTTGCGCGGGTAGATGATCACCGGAAATCTGAATTCGTGGTTTTGGAAGAGGGTTCGCTTGAAGCCGTTCAAACGTCCGGCCTCTACGGGTATCCACACGAAGCAGGATCCGATCCAAGCTCTCTATCTCACCGGGGTGCTAGCTCCCTTGCAGAGATAGCTTTTGATGGCTGATCTCCTCTCTTTCAATCAACCCTTGATTGCACTTGAGAGGAGGAAGAAGAAGGAGGAACTCAAGGATGAAGAACACAGCTTCTGCAGCCTTCTTTCTTTTCCCTACGTTGGAAGAAGGATTGGAGGAAGAGGATGACGCCAATGCTTGGACTTTGCTCTCCCTTTGCTTGCGGCTGAACCAAGAGAGGAGAGGGGCTGGTGGCGGCAGCAAGAGGAGGAAAAGAGCTCACACCTAGGGCGCCGGCCCTAGGTCCCTTTTTATAAGCATCAAAGGCTCCTACAAGTTAGGAGCCCTTGACAGCCTTCTTTCTTTGGAGCGCCGGCCACCTTCTCTCTTCTTGTCGCCCTAAGCAATTGGAGAGGGGCTGATGCCCCTCTTAGTTGGTTAACCTAATCCTCTTCCAAAGAGGATTAGGTGCCTCTCTCATGGTTTCATCCTAATCTAATTAGGATTAGCCAATTTGGGTTCAATCTATGTTAGTCCCAATCCAATTAGGACTTGAATGAATCATGACTCAATTAAACTCTTCAATCCTAATCCAATTAGGAGTCATGTTGATTCATTAGATTATTAATTAATTTAGACTTAAGGAATCCTAATCCAATTAGGATGTATTTAATTTTAGTCCTAATCCAATTAGGACTCTATTTGAATCCGAAGTCCTAATCCAATTAGGATTTCTAGGAATCCTACTCCAAGTAGGAATCCAATTTTAATTCAAAATTCCTAATCTCATTAGGATTGTAGGAATCCTTATTCCAAATAGGAATCCCAGTCCTACTCCAACTAGGATTCCTAGTCCTAATCCAATTAGGACTCTAGGATTCCTACCCGAAGTAGGATTTGTGTTTAAGTCCAATTAATTAATTCCCTTTGTTCCTTCTTCAACTTCTTATCAATCAAATTGATTTCTTGTGATTCCTAATCATGATTTCAACCATCGGATCGGTCAATACTTCTAGTGTGTGTGACCCCATAGGTTCTATTCTGACTGGTAGTGAGATATATTGTGATCTCTATCACTATATCATTGAAAACTCCTTTCAATGGGTTAGAACGATTCCAACTCAACTCATTAGGGTTTATCGATCATCAAGATAATCCCTATGAGTCCCACCATCCACCAGTGACACCTAGCAGCATGTAGTGGCTACCCAGCAGAATGGAATGATGAACCTCTAGGTGCAGTTAACATGTGATACAGTCCTACTATCGTGGATCCCTACAGGACGGAGGTCATGGACAACTCGTCAAACCCCATCGTCTGTCATATGTCAAGATTTATTCGACTTGAGTTCGATAGTGGAAAACTCTTTTTCCACTTTATATTACTGCCCTGGCCAAGGTCTTAGAACTCAGTCTAACAAATCACATAGGATCACTCCTCTTCTATCAAGGTCGATAGATTCCTTATAGGTGCATACCCTACTCCTACAGTGAACCTACTGCAGCCAATCTACACTGCATGGACCCATATGGCTAGAGACCATGTATGTGTGCAGTCAAACTACAATAACCTCACTGTGAGTAGCCGAAGCACCGCAGGTCAAAGGACCAGTCACACTACTGCAACATCAAGCAAGTCACTGACGAGTGGATAGACATCCAAGTGACTTCTTGTCTTGGTCACGCTCAGTACCCTTGTTCTCTAACAAGCACCTGCACTATCACTTCAGTGTCCCTACACTGTGGACTCAAGTCTCGTCCATCCAGAAGGAAAGTGATCTGTGCACTGATCGGATCGATCACCGTCCTCGTGATGATCCATTGATCAGGAGCATTTAGAAATTAATCACCAATGATACATGGCTCAAATTCTCAACTCTTGAGAATATGTATCATCATCTTATTAATTTCTTGGACGATTCATAGACACATAAACAATATGAATGAAAAGATGCCTTTTATTTATTCAATAATAAATAGTCAAGTACAAAATTATGTCCTTAGAATCAACAATGTGTCAGCCAAATTGGCTTCTAGGGCATACATCTAACAATCGTATGATACAGTCCTACTATCGTGGATCCCTACAGGACGGAGGTCATGAACAACTCGTCAAACCCCATCGTCTATCATATGTCAAGATTTATTCGACTTAAGTTCGAGAATGGAAAACTCTTTCTCCACTGGTTTTACTGCCCCGGCCGAGGTCGTACGAACTCAGTCTTATAAATCACGTAGGATCTCTCCTTATCTACCAAGGTCGATAGATTCCATATAGGTGCATACCCTACTCCTACAGTGAACCTATTGCCGCCAATCTACATTGCATGGACCCGTATGTCTAGAGACTATGTATACGTGCAGTTAAACTACAATAACCTCACTGTGAATAGCCGAAGCACCGCAGGTCAAAGGACTAGTCACACTACTGCAACATCAAGCAAGTTACTGACGAGTGGATAGATATCCAAGTGACTTCTTATATTGGTCACGCTCAGTACCCTTGTTCTTAACAAGCACCTGCACTATTACTTCAGTGTCGCCACACCGTGGATTCGAGTCTCGTCCATCCATAAGGAAAGCAATGTGTGCACTGATCTCATCGGATCGATCATCGTCCTCGTGATGATCCATTGATCAGGAGCATTCAGAAATTAATCACCAATGATGCATGGCTCAAATTCTTAACTCTTAAGAATATGCATCATCATCTTATTAATTCTTGGACGATTCATAGACACATAAACAATATGAATGAAAAAGATGCCTTTTATTTATTCAATAATAAATAGTCAAGTACAAAATTATGTCTTAGAATTAACAATGTGTCAGCTAGATTGGCTTCTAGGGCATACATCTAACAATCTCCCACTTGCACTAAAGCCAATCAGTCATATATCTTAGTCCCATCTTCTCAAGGTGGGCTTCAGTCTTTTGCTGACTCAGCTGCTTAGTGAATGGGTCCGCCATATTGTCCGCGGAGTATACTCTCTGCACCTCGACATATTTCTTCTCGAGGTAGTCGCTTATCAGGTTAAACCACCGCTCTATGTGCTTCGGCTTCTGGTGAGACCTTAACTCTTTAGCTAGTACTATGGTGCCTTGTTATCACAGTTGAGTGTTATAGCATCTGATGACATTACACCTAACTTAGCAATGAACTTCTTAAACCAGAAGGTTTTCATTGCACCCTTAGATACGGCTTAACATTCAGCTTCTAAGGTGGAATCTACAATGATCGGTTGTTTGGAACTCTTTCAATTTACTGAACTATCATTGCACATATTCTGATGTAGACTTTCTATCATCAATATATGTGCATCCTTTTACCTTCAACTCTGATATTCTTCCAAAGACCAAGAACATGTCCTTAGTTCTTCTCAAGTACTTAAGACTGTTCTTCATAGCTATCAAGTGCTTCTTGCCTGGATTTGATTGATAAATGCTCGTGACACTCACAGCATATACTATATCATATCACGTACATAGCATGGTATATATGAGGCTCCCTATAGCCGAAGCATAAGGGATCTTGCTCATCCACTGAATCCCTTCAGATGTGTTGGGGCACATCTTCTTGGAGAGATTTATCCCATGCCTAAGGGGTAATAATCCCCTTTTAAAGGTTTCCATGCCGAACCTCTTCAGCACTCCCTCTATGTAATATTCTGTGATAGGACAAGCATCCTTTTAGATCTATCTCTATAGACTTTAATTCCCAAAATATAGAATGCTTTTCTAGAGTCTTTTATGGAGAAATCCTTAGACAACCATACCTTGATCTAAGTTAGCATGGGAACATCATTTCCAATTGGAAGAATATCATCCATGTACAATACGAGGAATACAATAGCCCTCCCACTAACCCTTCTTATAAACATATGGTTCCTCTTCGTTCTTGATGAAATCAAATGATTTGATTACATCGTTGAAATGAGTATTCCAACTTTGAGATGCTTGCTTTAGTCCACAGAAGGACCTTTGCAGCTTGCAGACCTTGTGATCACCATCACAATATCTCATAATCATATTATGCTGCAATAGCAAACAATATTCGAATGGACTTCAGCATGGCTACAGATGAAAAAGTATCCTGATAATCAGTGCCTTCGCACTGACTATAACCTTTCGCCATTAGTCTTGCCTTATAGGTCTCTACCTAGCCATCCGAACTTAATTTTCTCTTTTAGATTTATTTACACCCAATAAGTACTATACCTTCTGGTGAATCTACTAAGGTTCAGACTTGGTTGGAATGCATGGAGTCCAACTCTGACTTCATTGCTTCCAGCCACCTCTCGAAATTGATGTCTAACATCGCCTCGTTGTAGTTATTGGTGTTAGATGTATGCCCTAGAAGCCAATCTGGCTGACACATTATTAATTCTAGGGACATAATTTTGTACTTGACTATTTATTATTGAATAAATAAAAGGCATCTTTTCATTCATATTGTTTATGTGTCTATGAATCGTCCAAGGAATTAATAAGATGATGATACATATTCTCAAGAGTTGAGAATTTGAGCCATGTATCATTGGTGATTAATTCCTAAAATGCTCCTGATCAATGGATCATCACGAGGACGGTGATCGATCCGATCAGTGCACAGATCACTTTCCTTCTGGATGGACGAGACTTGAGTCCACAGTATAGGGACACTGAAGTGATAGTGCAGGTGCTTGTTAGAGAACAAGGGTACTGAGCGTGACCAAGACAAGAAGTCACTTGGATGTCTATCCACTCGTCAGTGACTTGCTTGATGTTGCAGTAGTGTGACTGGTCCTTTGACCTGCGGTGCTTCGGCTACTCACAGTGAGGTTATTGTAGTTTGACTGCACACATACATGGTCTCTAGCCATATGGGTCCATGCAGTGTAGATTGGCTGCAGTAAGTTCACTGTAGGAGTAGGGTATGCACCTATAAGGAATCTATCGACCTTGATAGAAGAGGAGTGATCCTATGTGATTTGTTAGACTGAGTTCTAAGACCTTGGCCAGGGCAGTAATATAAAGTGGAAAAGGAGTTTTCCACTATCGAACTCGAGTCGAATAAATCTTGACATATGACAGACGATGGGGTTTGACGAGTTGTCCATGACCTCCGTCCTGTAGGGATCCACGATAGTAGGACTGTATCACATGTTAACTGCACCTAGAGGTTCATCATTCCATTCTGCTGGGTAGCCACTACATGCTGCTAGGTGTCACTGGTGGATGGTGGGACTCATAGGGATTATCTTGATGATCGATAAACCCTAACGAGTTGAGTTGGAATCGTTCCAACCCATTGAAAGGAGTTTTCAATGATATTGTGATAGAGATCATAATATATCTCACTACCAGTCAGAATAGAACCTATGGGGTCACACACACTAGAAGTATTGACCGATCCGATGGTTGAAATCGTGATTAGGAATCACAAGTAATCAATTTGATTGATAAGAAGTTGAAGAAGGAACAAAGGGAATTAATTAATTGGACTTAAACACAAATCCTACTTCAGGTAGGATTCCTAGAGTCCTAATTGGATTAGGACTAGGAATCCTACTTGGAGTAGGACTGGGATTCCTACTTGGAATAGGATTCCTACAATCCTAATGAGATTAGAAATTTTGAATTAAAATAGGATTCCTACTTGGAGTAGGATTCCTAGAAATCCTAATTAGATTAGGACTTCGGATTCAAATAAAGTCCTAATTGGATTAGGACTAAAATTAAATATGTCCTAATTTGGATTAGGATTTCTTAAGTTACAATTAATTATTAATCTAATGAATCAATAAGACTCCTAATTGGATTAGGATTGAAGAGTTCAATTGAGTCAAAATTGATTTAAGTTCTAATTGGATTAGGACTTACCTAGATTGGATCCTAATTGGTTCACCCTTGGACTAAGCCTAATTGGATTAAGGCTTGACCACATTAGGGCATTTCAAACCCTACTTAATGTGGATTAGGGTTTACCATGAGGAGGGGGATATGCCCCTCCCTTTTCCATGTGGAGAAGGGAGAAGAGAGCCCCTCTTAGGAAATAACTCTAGGGCTCCTAGATTGTAGGAGCCCTAGATGGTTATAAAAAGGGGCAAAGGGGGCCGGCGCCCTAGATGAGCTCTCCCTCTCCTCTTCCATCACGTGGCCACCCCTCTCCCTTCCTTGGTTCAGCCGCCATCAGCAAAGGGAAAAGAAGAGGAGGCGTCTCCCTCCTCTTGGTCTTCTTCCTTGGCTCCAACGCATGAAAAGAGAAGAAGGCTGCAGGGGCTTTTGATCTTCTTCCCATCTTCATCCTTCTTCTTCCTCCTCTCAAGCACAATCAAGGGTTGATTGAAAGAGAGGAGATCAGCCATCAAAAGAAGTCTTTGCAAGGGAGCTAGCACCCCGGGAAGACAAGAAAGCTTTGATCGGTCCTCTGCTTCGTGTGGATACCCGTAGAGGCCGGACGTTTGAACGGCTTCAAACGAACCATCATCCTAAAACCACGAATTCAGATTTGCGGTGATCATCTACCCGCGCAAGGTGAAGATCTGATCTTCCTAATAGTTTTAAAAAGTTTTAATTCTTACCTAATTACGAAAGGTCTCAAAACAACGTTCATGCGATGAACGTCGAACCCGTGCATGCCGATTCCGCTGCCATCTGATTTTTGTTTTGAAATATCAGCGGCATGGGCGGGTCCCCAACAGTGGTATCAGAGCCTAGGCTTCGTAGATTAAGGTAGGAATTAAATATCTAAAGGCTTATTAGATCTGAAAATTGAATGATCATGCATGCTGAAAAATTCTGCATGCAGATTTTTCAGGGGTGCTGATTTTTTGCATGCTGATTTTTATGTGATAAAAAGATGATTCTAATTGCATTGTTAATGGGATTACAAAGTTTAGAATCATGATTAGCATGATCAGCGACCTATGTCATGATATAATCAGTTAGTTTTCAGATCTGAAAATTATAATTGTTGCATACGGTGATGATCATAGGATTCAAACCCTTTTGGTATCAAATGTAATGACCTGCGATGTGATCTGCGATGTCATGTAATTTTTCAGATGCTTGCATGCATCTTATTTGATGTTTTGAGAGGCCTGCGTGCCTCCTAAAAGGAGATGTAATTTATTTTTATTTTTATTTTACATCTGGTTGTATTTCTGTGATGTGATGTACATCAACGATCAAGTTGAAGCAAAGGCATGAGATGAAAGGTGATCTAAGCGGTTGATGGCGATGGGATCAAGAGTTGATCAAGGATCGAATCAAGGAGGCTTAGAACCAATTCAAGAGTTGAAGACCACTTGATCGATTGATGTGCATGTGCTTGTAATACGACCTAATTAGAATCCATGATCATCACCTATTTAAAGTTTAGCTTTAATTTGATGCTGCGATTATAACTGCCTGCAATGCGCCGTTTGCATGTGATGTGAATGAGAGTCGGGTAGATAGGCTTACATGTGATGTAGCAAACCCAATTGAGACCTAAATCAAAACCTCCTCAATCAAGTCGAGAGTGAACCGACATGAGCAAGTCATATTAGATTAATTGATCTAATTGGTGTCTAGGAAAGCATGAAAGGTGGTTACTTAATTAGGACCTTACTCTCTGAGTAAGGAAAGCCTCCCACCTGCTTACCTGGCCAATTGTTCGATTACCTCTTATGAAGGGCTCAAGTTGCAAACACTAAGACCTGATTAACCAATATTAAGTCAATAGGTCTTCCACTGTAGTAGAGCTGCTAAGGCCTTTCTGATGTTGATTTGTCTCGGCTGGACACAGTGGTCAAGTTGCATCGGGGGGCTGGACCTCTCTATAGACATGAGATGTTGTAGGGTAAAGGTGGGGTTGGGCACCAATAACTGTTAGGTGAGGACCCAATGACGACTTTATTCCTACGGTTATACGGTGGGTCTGACTTAACTAAGCGATGGGGCCAATAACTGTTAGGTGAGGTCTTCATGGCTTAGAGACCAAGTTATACTGTAACATGCTTGAGAAGCATTGTACAAGAGTTGTACACTCATCCATCTATGTGTCACCAATAACTGTTAGGTGAGGTGGCATGTAAATTGGTGGGACCGCAGTACCCACTAGAAACCCTAGTCGTGTGGGATTTTCGTTTTCCTACCAGAGGAGTGTGAGGGATTCGAGAAAATAGTGGGAGTTACATTTGTTCTAAAAGACCTTAGAACAGATTAGGATCAAGTACAAAAGTCTAACTAGAATCTTTACTCTCTGCAGATACAATGTCGGCTTCAAACCCTCTGACCCGTATTCTTGAGACCAACCGACTGACCGGAACCAATTACAAAGACTGGCTTAGAAATCTCAAAATAGTTTTGGACTGTGAGAAGATAGGCTACATACTCGATTCAGATATCCCCACACTACCAGCACGTCCCACTGATGTTCAGCGTGAGTTGCATAAAAAGTGGTTGGATGATGACATTAGAGTAAAATGCTATATGATGGCATCCATGTCTAATGAACTCCAATGCCAGCATGAAAGTATGAAGACTGCTAGGGAAATACTGGCACACCTGCAAGAGTTGTATGGTGAGCAAAGTCGCACAGCTCGTTTTGAAGTGTCCAAGAGGCTTTTCAAAGCGAAGATGCGCGAAGGGCAGTCTGTCCATGATCACGGTCTGACCATGATCAAGGACCTAGAGGAGCTTGAGAAGCTCGGTATGGACATGCACAAGGAATTACAACTGGATTTGATCCTACAGTCACTTCCTGATTCATTTGGTCAGTTTATAGTAAACTACCACATGAATAAGATTGAATGCACTAAGACTGAACTAATCAACATGTTGGTAACTGCTGAGGGAGCCTTGAAAGGTTCAAGGGGCAATGTCCTTGCTGCTGAGTTGACTTCTGGTTCCAAGAGAAAGTCTACTTGGAAGAAAAAGAAGCCTGCTAAGAAGCAGAAGAAAGACAAGAAGCCAAAGAAGGAAGTTAAAAAAAAAAAGGCTAACGACAAAGGAAAATGTTTCCACTGCAATGTCGAAGGCCACTGGAAGAGAAACTGTCCTTCATACCTCGAGAGCCTGAAGAACAAGAAAGGTGACACACCTTCAGAAGGTATAGACTTGCTCATAATTGAAAGTAATCTAACGGTTTCTTCTACTTCTAGTTGGGTTATAGATTCTGGTTCTAGTGCTCATCTGTGCACTACCATGCAGAGTCTAAAGGAAAGTAGAAGGCTGGCGGAAGGTGCGGTAACCCTTCGGGTTGGCAACGGGGCAAAAGTTGCTGCTGTGGCTGTGGGCACCTACCATCTGCGACTACCGTCTGGATTTAGTTTAATACTTAGAGACTGCTATTATGTACCTGTTGCTAGTAGAAATTTGATTTCTGTTTCATGTCTAGCACAGAAAGGTCATGTTTTTACATTTGACAAAGACTGCTGTTCTATTTATTTAAGAAATAAAATAGTCGCACGTGGTTTTATGATTGACAGTCTCTATCATTTATGTTGCTGGTGGTCCAAACCGAGAACGATTGGCACAGTGGTGTGAACGGGGTTCCGTTTGAGTTGCCTTGGTTGGTGTTGATTGCGCTCCACCTTCCACCGGGAAACCTGCAAGCAAGCCTCGCACCACCACTGGGGTAGCGGGGGCCCTCCGACGATCAAGTCAGAGGAGATTGGAGGATAAGGAGAGATAATAGTAGCAAGTAAGAGAATGCTCTGGAAGTTCTTGCTTACCCCCCCCTCCTCCCCCCAGCCGCATATATACCAGGCTGGGGGGTCTTTCAGGGGGGTTCGTCATCGTGGGGCACGATGGAGCTGCCACTGACACGGCCGTTACAGGGCATCGTGGGGCAGTGCTGGGTACGGCCATGACAGGGCGTAGTGGAGCTCCGCCTTGTACGGCTGTTACAGGGGATCGTGGAGCAGCGCCAGATACAACCGTTGCAGGGAGTAGTGGAGCAGGAGGCTGCGGCGTGCCTCTGGGGAATAGCCTGTCGTTATCGAGAGATGTCCGACTCGGGGTCGGGCTGCGGAGACGAAGATGTCCGACTCGGGGTCGGATTGCTGGATCAAGGGGCAGCTGACTCGGGGTCGGGCTGCGGAGCCGAAGATGTCCGACTCGGGGTCGGATTGCTGGATCAAGGGGCTGCCGACTCGGGGTCGGGCTGCGGAGCCGAAGATGTCCGACTCGGGGTCGGATTGCTGGATCAAGGGGCTGCCGTAGTCTTCCTGGGCGCGCGTGCCGGTCACGTGGGGCATGGTGGCTAAGTTCCCCCGTAACAGTAGCCCCCCACTTCCGAGCCCGGAACCAGAAGGGGAACGGGTGAAGGAAGTGATGCTTCGAGATTGCCGCCATCCCTCGGAGAGGCGCGCGCGCTTCGAGCTCCCCGCCTTCTTTATGGCGTATGGCGGTTGTTGCTGATCTGGCAGTCTGAGGATTTCGGCGGACATCCTTCCTTAATGGCGTCGATTCGCCTTTGGGGCGCGAGCGACCCTTCGGCAGCCAGGCGTCCTCTGGCGTCACCGAGGCGTCACCCACCTTTCCACCTATTTAACCGGGGGCCCTCCTCCGTCCGCCTTTCTCTTTACAGACATCTTCGAGTTTCTCCTTTGCGCTGCCGTCATTGCCGTCGGACTGTTCGCTTGCTCCTCCTTTGCTGGATCTTGGACTGTTCCCAGCGGTCAGCCGACAACGCCCGCAACCGAACCCGGTCTCTTGAAGCTAAGCTGGGCGAATTGGAGTCGGCCTTGGAGAAGTCCCGCGCGAGCAACCAGGAGCTTCATTCGCGCCTGGAGGAGGCTGAGGCTGCTCGCATTGCTGCCGAGGCGAAGCACAAGGAGGCTCAGGCTGATCTGCTGAGGGTCTCCTCCGAGGCGGACGACCGGATTGTGGCGAAGGTCTTGAAGGCGAAAGCTCAGATTATGGAGCGGGCTCCAACCGCCTCCCTACCATCGCGGACGTGCCCGGCGTTCCCGACCCGGGGGTTCCTCCAAGCTGACCTTCTGTATTTTTGTTCTTTTCTTTGTGTGTTGGCGTTTTGCCAAGTTGTATGGGTCTCGGCCCTGAAACAATGAAAGTTAATGCAAATAGAGTTTCTTCATTTCACTTTCGTCCTTCTTCTTTTTAACTCTTGGTAGCGTCTCGCTGACTCCCGACTCTTGAAATTCTTCTGGCGCTAGGCCAGGTATCTGAGGGTTAGGCCTCAGGAACTTCTTCCGGCGCTAAGCCAGGCATCCGAGGGTTAGGCCTCAGGAACTTCTTCCGGCGCTAAGCCAGGCATCCGAGGGTTAGGCCTCAGGAAATTCTTCTGGCGCTAGGCCAGGCATCCGAGGGTTAGGCCTCAGGAAATTCTTCCGGCGCTAAGCCAGGCATCCGAGGGTTAGGCCTCAGGAACTTCTTCCGGCGCTAAGCCAGGCATCCAAGGGTTAGGCCTCAGGAACTTCTTCCGGCGCTAAGCCAGGCATCCGAGGGTTAGGCCTCAGGAAATCTTCCGGCGCTAAGCCAGGCATCCGAGGGTTAGGCCTCAGGAACTTCTTCCGGCGCTAAGCCAGGCATCCGAGGGTTAGGCCTCAGGAAATTCCGCTCGTTGGTCGGCCAAGGCTGGCGCAAGCCGAGGCGACCGGTCGGGGCTTCAGGCTAGTTTGCTCCCGGGATGATCATCGGGTTAGCCTGGCATCCGAGGGCCAAGCCTCGGGAGATTCCGCTTGTTGGTCGGCCAAGGCTGGCGCAAGCCGAGGCGACCGGTCGGGGCTTCAGGCTAGTCTGCTCCCGGGATGATCATCGGGTTAGCCTGGCATCCGAGGGCCGAGCCTCGGGAGATTCCGCTCGTTGGTCGGCCAAGGCTGGCGCAAGCCGAGGCGACCGGTCGGGGCTTCAGGCTAGTCTGCTCCCGGGATGACCATCGGGTTAGCCTGGCATCCGAGGGCCGAGCCTCGGGAGATTCCGCTCGTTGGTCGGCCAAGGCTGGCGCAAGCCGAGGCGACCGGTCGGGGCTTCAGGCTAGTCTGCTCCCGGGATGATCATCGGGTTAGCCTGGCATCTGAGGGTTGTCAGGCCTCAGAAAATTTCGCTCGTTGGTCGGCCAAGGCTGGCGCAAGCCGAGGCGACCGGTCGGGGCTTCAGGCTAGTCTGCTCCCGGGATGATCATCGGGTTAGCCTGGCATCCGAGGGCCAAGCCTCGGGAGATTCCGCTCGTTGGTCGGCCAAGGCTGGCGCAAGCCGAGGCGACCGGTCGGGGCTTCAGGCTAGTCTGCTCCCGGGATGATCATCGGGTTAGCCTGGCATCCGAGGGCCGAGCCTCGGGAGATTCCGCTCGTTGGTCGGCCAAGGCTGGCGCAAGCCGAGGCGACCGGTCGGGGCTTCAGGCTAGTCTGCTCCCGGGATGACCATCGGGTTAGCCTGGCATCCGAGGGCCGAGCCTCGGAAGATTCCGCTCGTTGGTCGGCCAAGGCTGGCGCAAGCCGAGGCGACCGGTCGGGGCTTCAGGCTAGTCTGCTCCCGGGATGATCATCGGGTTAGCCTGGCATCCGAGGGCCGAGCCTCGGGAAATTCCGCTCGTTGGTCGGCCAAGGCTGGCGCAAGCCGAGGCGACCGGTCGGGGCTTCAGGCTAGTCTGCTCCCGGGATGATCATCGGGTTAGCCTGGCATCCGAGGGCCGAGCCTCGGGAAATTCCGCTCGTTGGTCGGCCAAGGCTGGCGCAAGCCGAGGCGACCAGTCGGGGCTTCAAGCTAGTCTGCTCCCGGGATGATCATCGGGTTAGCCTGGCATCCGAGGGCCGAGCCTCGGGAAATTCCGCTCGCTGGTCGTGCGCCTGTCGCTTGCCGCCCGACGGGATTTCTCCGTGGCCAGCTGCGATCGCGTTTCTCCTCCTCTCCAAGCGTCGCCTAGGGAACACCAGATGGGCATTAAATGCTAATTGAGGGGTTTCCTGGGAAATCGGATCGCCAGTTGCTGCTTGCGAGGAGTGTCAGTTAAGCCGCCGCGATACGCGCGTTCTTCGAGGCGGATGCGGCCTGGGCGCGAGCGGAGATATGTGGACCTAGGGGTACAGGCCACCCGGAGTGTCCTGCACAAAGAATGCGATTAAGGAGAATAACGCTTAGGAAATCGCGGGAAGATACGCCTCGAGAGCCGGATCGGCTCCGGATTCAATGCGTCCGCATTTATTGGAGCCACCCGCATCGGAACGACCGGGGGGCCGCAGTTTGGCTATAAATATAGGTGCAGGTGCGATGGAGCCTGCCAAGCCGGAGCTGTTCAGGTTGCCATGGATCGTGGGCCTCCTCTCCGGCGCATGGTTGAGAGACCCCTACCGAAGGAACGGGAGGCGCGCCCTTCGCGACTTCCGCCAACTAGCCGTTTCATCTGGGATCAACAAGAAGGTTCTCCCCGGTGGAACTCCGCTCTAGGCGTTTCATCCGGGATCACGTCTCCCCTCCTTGAAGTTCAGTCTCCCGATTGAGCTCCGCGCCAGACGCTTAATCCGGGACCGCGCCTCCATATGCTCTTCTCCCTTGTATTCCTTCTCTCCCCTAACACTGGGGAGGACCGGAATATCCCTTGGAGGTGGCGTTCCCCTGGAGGCAGCGGGAGCTTCTTCTGCGGCGGCTCCTCGTCTTTTTCGTGAGGCGTGGATGGCGCCTCTGGGTAGGAGCAGTGTGGACTTCTCCTTCGTCCACTTCTTCTTCATCCGCGCTGGCTCTTCGTCTTTTTCGTGAGACGTCGATGGCGCCTCCGGTTGGAAGCACCCACTTCCGGTGGGATTGCAGCCGCTTCGGATGGAGGTTTCGGGATCCCAGATCTTCAGCTCCTCGGAGTCTCCACCTCTTCTTTACTTTCTTTACACCCTAATTCCCCTCTGGGAATTCCTTGTAATCACACGAGCACGTCATTGTAACCAGAAATTATTGAAATGAAAAGTGTTATACATTTTTGAACTGTCTTTCTGGCATTGTCGTTCTACTGGTAATACATCCGCAGGTTAGCGGAATTCCAGCTCCTTGGAATTTCTCGACCATCTAGGGCCTCCAACTGGTAGGAGCCAGGTCGGTTTACCCAGCAAACCCTATACGGGCCTTCCCAATTTGGCGCTAGCTTCCCACCTTCCGCAGGTTGAGATGCTTTAGCTCGCCTTAGCACCAGATCTCCGATTCTGAAAAGCTTCGGTTGGACCTTGGAGTTGTAATATCGGGCCACCCTCCGCTGATACATCGCCATCCGAACCTGCGCCATTTTTCTCGCTTCTTCCAAGAGATCCAGGTTCCCTCGGAGTTGCTCCGAATTGGCCTCGGGTCGGTGCGCGGCCACCCGAGGTGAGGGGAGTCCGAGCTCCACGGGGACAACGGCTTCCGTGCCATAGGTTAGGCTGAAAGGCGTCTCCCCGGTAGGGGTCCGATGCGTGGTCCGATACGCCCAAAGGACATTCTCGAGTTCTTCGACCCAAGCTTGCCCCGTCCGACCGATTCGCGCTTTGATTCCTTGGAGGATTGTCCGATTTGTGACCTCGGCTTCGCCGTTGGTTTGGGGATGCGACACAGATGTGAATCGATGCTCGATCCCGAACTCCTCGCAGAAGTCACGGAAATGTTTGTTGTCGAACTGTCGACCATTATCCGAGATGAGGACCCGAGGTACCCCAAATCGGACAATGATGTTCTTCTTCACGAACTTCCGAACTTGCGCCTCCGTGATAGTGGCCAGCGGCTCTGCCTCCACCCACTTGGTGAAGTAGTCGATTGCAACAATCAAAAATTTCCGCTGAGCTGAAGCGACGGAGAATGGTCCGAGGATATCCATTCCCCACTGGGCGAAGGGCCAGGGTGCAGTGATTGGTGCCAAGGGGACAGAAGGGACTCTCTGGACGTTGGCGTGGCGCTGGCAGGCGTCGCATTTCCGTACATGATCCTTTGAGTCCTCCAACAAGGTAGGCCAATAATAGCCTTACCTCATGATCTTGTGCGCCAAGGACCTAGCCCCCAAGTGTGATCCGCAAACGCCTTCGTGGACTTCGCCGAGGACGTAGGCCGCTTCCGAGGGGCGGAGGCACTTTAAGAGGGGGGCGGTGAACGAGGTCCGATACAGCCTCCCTTCATAGAGTACGTAGTGGGCGGACTTCATAACAAGTCGCCGAGCTTGATCTTCGTCTTCAGGGAGGATCCCTTCGGCGAGGTAGGTGACAAGCGGGTCCATCCAAGACGGCTCCGGATCAATCGCCATCACCGCTCCAGCCTCGCCGATGCTCGGGGCATCCAGGGTCTCCAGGTAGATCGCCCTCGACAAGTTGTGCGCGTCTGCGCCCACTAAGCGGGACAACCTGTCGGCCCTGGCATTTTCACTTCTTGGGACCTGCTGGATGTCGACACTGCCGAGGTCGGGAATGAGTGCTTGCACCTTCCGGACGTAATTCTGCATGGTCGGGTTCCGGGCCTCGAACTCCCCACGGACCTGCCCGACCACCAGCTGGGAGTCGGTGAAGACCTTCAGGCGCCGGATGCCGAGCTCCTTGGTGAGTTTGAGTCCCGCGACTAGGGCCTCGTACTCCGCCTCGTTGTTGGTCACTGGAAATCCGAACCTCAAGGCATACTCGGCTATCACTCCATCAGGACTGGTAAGGACCAGCCCGGCCCCTCCACCTTTGGGGTGCGACGACCCATCGATGTGAAGCGTCCAAATCGGGAGGTCGAGGCTGGGTGTTTCCGGCGACCTAGATTCCGCCTCCTGCACCGTGCACTCAGCGAGAAAATCCGCGAGCGCCTGGGCCTTGATGGCGGGTCGGGGCTGGTAGCGGATGTCGAACTCACCAAGTTCTACTGCCCACTTCACCAGCCGTCCCGCATTCTCAGGATTGCTGAGGATCTGCCGCAGCGGTTGATCGGTCAAGAGGGTGACAGAATGGGCCTGGAAATAGGGGCGAAGCCTCCTGGTCGCGGTCAGCAGCGCGAAGGCGATCTTTTCAGCCTTCGTATACCGCATCTCGGCATCCCGTAGGACCCGGCTGATGTAGTACACAGGCTTCTGGAGCTTTGCCTCTTCCCGAACCAGTACCGCACTGACTGCGGTTGGGGAGACCGCCAGATAGAGGTAGAGCATCTCCCCTTCTTGCGGCTTGGACAGCAGGGGAGGAGACGCCAAGTATTCCTTGAACTGGTCGAATGCTGCTTGACATTCGGCCGTCCAGAGGAAGTCTTTCGGGCGTTTCAACACCTTGAAGAAAGGTTGGCAGCGTTCGGCCGATTTTGCCACAAATCGTCCGAGCGCGGCGACCCTCCCAGCGAGCTACTGAACCTCCTTCACTTTGGTCGGAGGGGACATATCTTGGATGGCCTTGATTTTGTCCGGGTTGGCTTCGATCCCCCGCTGGTTGACAATGAAACCGAGGAACCTCCCGGCCGAAGCGCCAAAGGCGCACTTCGCTGGGTTCAGCTTCATGCGAAACTTCCGCAAGGTGGCGAAAGTCTCCTCCAGATCCGCGATGTGCTGGTCTGCATGGCAGCTCTTCACCAGCATATCGTCCACGTACACCTCCATGTTCCGGCCGATTTGCTCTTTGAAGATTTTGTTGACGAGGCGCTGGTAAGTGGCGCCAGCATTCTTCAGACCGAAGGGCATTACCTTGTAACAGTACAGCCCCCGGTCTGTTATAAAGGCAGTTTTCTCCTCGTCCTGTGGAGCCATCATTATCTGGTTGTAGCCGGAGAAGGCGTCCATGAAAGACAGCAGCTGATATCCGGAAGTCGCGTCGACCAGTTGGTCTATCCGCGGGAGCGGAAAGCTATCCTTGGGGCATGCCTTGTTCAGGTCGGTGTAGTCGACGCACATCCTCCACTTTCCGCTCGCCTTCCGGACAAGTACGACATTTGCCAGCCATTCGGGGTAGCTGACCTCCCTTATGAATCCTGCCTCCAAGAGCTTGTCTACCTCCTGGTCGACCACTCGGATCCGATCCGGGGCACAGTGTCTCTTCTTCTGTTTTACCGGTCGGTGGGTCGGGTCGACGTTGAGGGCGTGAGAAATGACCTCCGGGTCGATCCCAGGTACATCGGCCGCCGACCAGGCAAACACATCGACATTGGCTCGGAGGAATTCCACCAACCGGGCCCGAGCTCCCGGGTCGAGATTGGCGCCGACCCGGATCGTCCTGTCCGGACGACCTTCCTCGAGGGGAACTTCGATCACACCCTCGGCCGGCTCCCCGTGCCGCAAGGCCACCTCGTCTCTGGCGTCGAGGGACTCGACGCTTAAGGCTTCTACGGGCTTCTTCCCTTTGAGAGTTGCTAGGAAACATTGCCTTGCGGTCGGTTGGTCACCTCGGACCTCTCCAATCCCGGCCGCCGTGGGGAACCGCATGAGCAAGTGGTACGTAGAGACCACCGCGCGAAGGGCGTTCAGTCCGGGTCGTCCGAGGATAGCGTTGTAGGCCGAGGGAACACGGACGATCAAGAACCCGAGCCGCACCGTGGCTTCTGTGGGTGCAACGCCCGCAGTCACAGGCAGCTCAACGACACCTTCGGCCGAGATAGCGTCACCAGTGAATCCTATGAGGGGGGTGGATGTTTTGTGCAACAATTGTCTGGACAAGCTCATCTTTTGGAAGGCCTCGTAAAACAAAATATCAGCTGAGCTTCCACTATCCACAAGAACACGCCTTACATCATAGTTTGCCATAGTGAGGGAGATCACCATGGCGTCATCGTGGGGGGTCTGAACCCCCTTTACATCTTCATCACAAAAAGTGATTACATTACCGACCCTTTGCCTCTTTGCGACGGCTGCCCCTGACGCTTCAGTCGAGCCCCCTGCGTTCCTCTCGGGCCGGGGGCAGCCCCCAGTGATAGTGTGGATCACGCCCGCGACGGGTCGATTCTGCTCCCGAGGCTCCTGAGGGGCCGGGTCGGCCGGACGCGGGTCTGCGGGGGGACGTCGGTCGTTCACATATCGACCGAGACGCCCTCGGCGGATGAGAGCCTCGATCTCGTCCCGAAGCTGGAAGCAGTCTTCGGTGTCGTGGCCGTGGTCCCGGTGGTACTCACAGTACGCCCGAGAGGGCCTCCTCCCAGGAATCTTCTTCATCTGTCTCGGGACCGGGAGGTCCTCCCGCCCCTTGATTTTCATGAGGATCTGGGCCCGGAGAGTCAGGAGAGGAGTGTACCGGTTGAAACGTCGGGGCGGAGAACGAGGGCGTAGGGCGCCGTGGTTCCTCGCCGGCGACAGGCTTCTGCGCCGACGTTGAGGCGTCGGGCTCCTCCTCTGGTGTGCCTCTTTTCGCCTTTTCTTCCCGAGCTTTGGAGGGATCTCGGCGGCCTCCTTGCTCCGGTGGGCGGCCGCCTCCTCGGCGTCCGCATACTGGTTCGCCCGGGACAACAGCTCCGGGAAGCTCCGCGGCAGGCGTTTGTCCAGGGAGAAGGTGAGTCTGCCCTTTCGGAAGCCACGCTTCAGGGCTGAAAGAGCCACCTCCTGGCTCAGGTTCCGGACTTCCAGCGTAGCCTTGTTGAAGCGGGTAAGATAATCCCGCAAGCTTTCTCCCTCGTTTTGCCGGACATCAAAGAGGGAGTCGGAGACCAGTCGCCGCCGGCTACTGACGGCGAAATGGGTGATGAAGAGGCGAGTAAACTGGTCGAAGGACTGGATTGAGTTAGCCTCCAAGCCGGCGAACCACGCCCTTGCCGGGCCACGGAGGGTCGCCGGGAAGGCCTTGCAGAGGAGAGGATCTGATGCTCCGTGGAGGAGCATAAGGGTCCTGAAACTCTCGACGTGATCCCGCGGGTCCGCCGCCCCGTCATAGGGCTCGATCGCCGGCATTTTAAACCCCGGCAGATTCGGGGTCCGCAGGATCCTCGAGGCAAGCGCCGGCTGGGAGGAGATCTCCAAGTCGGCGAAGGGATCTTTGGAGTGGCCCTTCAGGACCTGGAGTTGTCGGTGGAGATCGTCCACCCGCCGGTCCAGGGAGCGCGACCGATGGGTGGGAGACAAGGAGCACCGAGAGGGGGACCGACTGGAGCGCGGGTTCCTTGAGGACTGGGGGGTCTGGGAACGCGCCCGGGCCCGCCTCTCGTACCCCGCGCAGCTCCGATGGGAAGGTCCCGGCAGAATGGACCGTGCTCGAGAATCGTCCTCGCGCCGGCGCTCCTCCCCATGGGAGAGGAAGGAGCGCGGGTTGAGGAGGACAGGTGAGCGCTCAGGGAGCAGCGGCTCCTGGGCCCGCTGCGGCGCCCGAGACATCACACCCTGCAGGTTCTGCACTGCCTCCGCGAGGGTGCGAACCTGCTGGGCTAACTGGTCGAACTGAGCGGCTTCGACTATCTGAATGGAAGGTGGAGCGGTGGAGTGTTGCTGAGAATGTGTTGGAGACGCAGCGGCCTCCCGGCCGGAGGCGCGAGAGGCCCCGCGACCGGAGGCATTGGAAGCTCCACGACCACCTCGCCGTGCCATTACGATCGCTCTGAGATTCGGCCCTTCCTCTAGCGCCAACTGTTGCTGGTGGTCCAAACCGAGAACGATTGGCACAGCGGTGTGAACGGGGTTCCGTTTGAGTTGCCTTGGTTGGTGTTGATTGCGCTCCACCTTCCACCGGAAAACCTGCAAGCAAGCCTCGCACCACCACTAGGGTAGCGGGGGCCCTCCGACGATCAAGTCAGAGGAGATTGGAGGATAAGGAGAGATAATAGTAGCAAGTAAGAGAATGCTCTGGAAGTTCTTGCTTACCCCCCCTCCTCCCCCCAGCCGCATATATACCAGGCTGGGGGGTCTTTCAGGGGGGTTCGTCATCGTGGGGCACGATGGAGCTGCCACTGACATGGCCGTTACAGGGCGTCGTGGGGCAGCGCTGGGTACGGCCATGACAGGGTGTAGTGGAGCTCCGCCTTGTACGGCTGTTACAGGGGATCGTGGAGCAGCGCCAGATACAACCGTTGCAGGGAGTAGTGGAGCAGGAGGCTGCGGCGTGCCTCTGGGGAATAGCCTGTCGTTATCGAGAGATGTCCGACTCGGGGTCGGGCTGCGGAGACGAAGATGTCCGACTCGGGGTCGGATTGCTGGATCAAGGGGCAGCCGACTCGGGGTCGGGCTGCGGAGCCGAAGATGTCCGACTCGGGGTCGGATTGCTGGATCAAGGGGCTGCCGACTCGGGGTCAGGCTGCGGAGCCGAAGATGTCCGACTCGGGGTCGGATTGCTGGATCAAGGGGCTGCCGGTCACGTGGGGCATGGTGGCTAAGTTCCCCCGTAACAGTTTACATATGGATGTATCTGCGAATGTTACCGAGCAAGAAGTGAATGCCAAAGGATCCAAAAGATCCAGAGATGAGATAAACCAAAGATATTTGTGGCACCTCAGACTTGGCCATATTGGAGAAGACAGAATGAACAAAATGGATAAAGATGGGCTTTTAGGCTCATTGACTTCCGAGTCATATCCAGTTTGCGAGTCCTGTCTTCAAGGAAAAATGGCTAGACTGCCCTTTGTAGCACATGAGGAGAGGACCACTGAAATACTTATCCTAGTACATACAGATGTATGTGGCCCATTCGATGTGCTAGCCAGGGGACGTTATTCTTACTTCATTACCTTTACCGATGATTATTCACAGTATGGGTATGTGTATCTTATGAGACACAAGTCTGAATCCTTTGAAAAGTTCAAAGAGTTCAAGAATGAAGTAGAAAAACAAACTGGAAAACCTCTTAAGGCTCTTCGATCAGATCGAGGAGGAGAATACCTTAGTGGGAAATTCCGGGACTATCTCAAAGAAAACGGCATAGTATCACAATGGACACCTCCGGGTACACCTCAACTCAACGGGGTGTCAGAAAGGAGGAATCGGACCCTATTGGATATGGTCAGGTCCATGATGAGCTTCACTGATTTACCCTCGACCACCTCGTAGATCTAGTAGGGTCTCCCATCCTCCCGATAGACACTTAGGTATACTAGAAGAGGATACCGAGAAAATGTTCCTGATGGGAGATAGGGATCACATACAGGATCCCAAAACCTACAACGAGGCGATATCTGATGTCGATTCCGAGAAATGGCTGGAAGCTATGAAGTCAGAGTTAGACTCCATGCGTTCCAACCAAGTCTGGACCTTAGTAGATCCACCAGAAGGTATTGTACCTATTGGATGTAAATGGATCTACAAAAGGAAGATAGGTTCGGATGGAGAGGTAGAGACCTATAAGGCAAGGCTTGTGGCGAAAGGGTATAGTCAGCGCGAAGGCATTGACTATCAGGAGACCTTTTCACCTGTAGCCATGCTAAAATCCATCCAAACATTGCTTGCCATTGCAGCATTTCATGATTATGAAATCTGGCAGATGGATGTGAAAACTGCTTTCCTAAATGGATATCTTGATGAAGATATCTATATGGAACAGCCTTTGGATTTCACTTCCAGTGATGGAGATCACAAGGTCTGCAAGCTGCAAAGGTCCATCTATGGACTAAAGCAAGCATCTCGGAGTTAGAACATTCGTTTTGATGACACAATCAAAACGTTTGATTTCATCAAAAATGAAGAGGAACCGTGTGTTTATAAAAAGGTTAGTGGGAGTGCTGTCGTGTTTCTCGTACTGTACGTAGATGACATTCTCCTGATTGGGAATGATATTCCCATGCTAACCTCGGTCAAGGTCTGGTTGTCAAAAGAATTCTCCATGAAAGACCTCGGGGAAGCATCCTATATTTTGGGAATAAAGGTCTATAGAGATAGATCTAAAAGGATGCTTGGCCTGTCACAGAAAATGTACATAGAGGAGGTGCTGAAGAGGTTCAGCATGGAAAACTCCAAGAGGGGTCTCTTACTCCTAAGGCATGGAATTCATCTCTCCAAGAAGATGTGCCCCAACACATCTGAAGAGATTCAACGCATGAGCAAGATACCCTATGCATCGGCAATAGGGAGCCTCATGTATGCGATGCTATGTACACGACCTGATATAGCCCTTGCTGTGAGTGTCACAAGCAGATATCAGTCGAATCCAGGTGAAGAACACTGGACAGCTGTGAAGAATATTCTTAAGTACTTGAGAAGAACTAAAGATTTATTCTTGGTTTTTGGAGGATCATCAGAGTAAAAGGTAGAAGGGTACACAGATTCAGACTTCATGACTGATATCGATGACAGGAAGTCAACATCTGGATATGTGTTCTTGTGCAATGGTGGTGCGGTAAATTGGAAGAGTTCTAAACAACCGATCATTGCTGATTCTACTATGGAAGCCGAATATATCGCCGCCTCTGAAGCTGCTAAGGAAGGTTTCTGGTTCAAGAAATTCATCGCAGAGTTGGACGTGATGATATCAGATGCCATAACACTCTACTGCGATAATAATGGCGCCATAGCCCTTGCTAAGGAGCCAAGGTCTCATCAGAAATCTAAGCATATAGAGCGGCGCTTCCATCTCATACGCGACTATGTTGAGAAGAAATATGTAGAGGTGCAGAGAGTAGACTCCGCGGATAACATGGCAGACCCGTTCACTAAGCAGCTAAATCAGCAAAAGACTGAAGCCCACCTTGAGAAGATGGGGCTTAGATATATGACTGATTGGCTTTAGTGCAAGTGGGAGATTGTTAGATGTATGCCCTAGAAGCCAATCTGGCTGACACATTATTAATTCTAGGGACATAATTTTGTACTTGACTATTTATTATTGAATAAATAAAAGGCATCTTTTCATTCATATTGTTTATGTGTCTATGAATCGTCCAAGGAATTAATAAGATGATGATACATATTCTCAAGAGTTGAGAATTTGAGCCATGTATCATTGGTGATTAATTCCTAAAATGCTCCTGATCAATGGATCATCACGAGGACGGTGATCGATCCGATCAGTGCACAGATCACTTTTCTTCTGGATGGACGAGACTTGAGTCCACAGTGTAGGGACACTGAAGTGATAGTGCAGGTGCTTGTTAGAGAACAAGGGTACTGAGCGTGACCAAGACAAGAAGTCACTTGGATGTTTATCCACTCGTCAGTGACTTGCTTGATGTTGCAGTAGTGTGACTGGTCCTTTGACCTGCGGTGCTTCGGCTACTCACAGTGAGGTTATTGTAGTTTGACTGCACACATACATGGTCTCTAGCCATATGGGTCCATGCAGTGTAGATTGGCTGCAGTAAGTTCACTGTAGGAGTAGGGTATGCACCTATAAGGAATCTATCGACCTTGATAGAAGAGGAGTGATCCTATGTGATTTGTTAGACTGAGTTCTAAGACCTTGGCCAGGGCAGTAATATAAAGTGGAAAAGGAGTTTTCCACTATCGAACTCGAGTCGAATAAATCTTGACATATGACAGACGATGGGGTTTGACGAGTTGTCCATGACCTCCGTCCTGTAGGGATCCACGATAGTAGGACTGTATCACATGTTAACTGCACCTAGAGGTTCATCATTCCATTCTGCTGGGTAGCCACTACATGCTGCTAGGTGTCACTGGTGGATGGTGGGACTCATAGGGATTATCTTGATGATCGATAAACCCTAACGAGTTGAGTTGGAATCGTTCCAACCCATTGAAAGGAGTTTTCAATGATATTGTGATAGAGATCATAATATATCTCACTACCAGTCAGAATAGAACCTATGGGTCACACACACTAGAAGTATTGACCGATCCGATGGTTGAAATCGTGATTAGGAATCACAAGTAATCAATTTGATTGATAAGAAGTTGAAGAAGGAACAAAGGGAATTAATTAATTGGACTTAAACACAAATCCTACTTCAGGTAGGATTCCTAGAGTCCTAATTGGATTAGGACTGAAAATCCTACTTGGAGTAGGACTGGGATTCCTACTTGGAATAGGATTCCTACAATCCTAATGAGATTAGAAATTTTGAATTAAAATAGGATTCCTACTTGGAGTAGGATTCCTAGAAATCCTAATTAGATTAGGACTTCGGATTCAAATAGAGTCCTAATTGGATTAGGACTAAAATTAAATATGTCCTAATTTGGATTAGGATTTCTTAAGTCACAATTAATTATTAATCTAATGAATCAATAAGACTCCTAATTGGATTAGGATTGAAGAGTTCAATTGAGTCAAAATTGATTTAAGTTCTAATTGGATTAGGACTTACCTAGA
The DNA here is from genome assembly GCF_051530095.1 of Phoenix dactylifera. Classification (NCBI taxonomy): domain Eukaryota; kingdom Viridiplantae; phylum Streptophyta; class Magnoliopsida; order Arecales; family Arecaceae; genus Phoenix; species Phoenix dactylifera. Next base: position 28,234,214 of record NC_143193.1, on the reverse strand, counting down.
TTGGATCCTAATTGGTTCACCCTTGGACTAAGCCTAATTGGATTAAGGCTTGACCACATTAGGGCATTTCAAACCCTACTTAATGTGGATTAGGGTTTACCATGAGGAGGGGGATATGCCCCTCCCTTTTCCATGTGGAGAAGGGAGAAGAGAGCCCCTCTTAGGAAATAACTCTAGGGCTCCTAGATTGTAGGAGCCCTAGATGGTTATAAAAAGGGGCAAAGGGGGCCGGCGCCCTAGATGAGCTCTCCCTCTCCTCTTCCATCACGTGGCCACCCCTCTCCCTTCCTTGGTTCAGCCGCCATCAGCAAAGGGAAAAGAAGAGGAGGCGTCTCCCTCCTCTTGGTCTTCTTCCTTGGCTCCAACGCATGAAAAGAGAAGAAGGCTGCAGGGGCTTTTGATCTTCTTCCCATCTTCATCCTTCTTCTTCCTCCTCTCAAGCACAATCAAGGGTTGATTGAAAGAGAGGAGATCAGCCATCAAAAGAAGTCTTTGCAAGGGAGCTAGCACCCCGGGAAGACAAGAAAGCTTTGATCGGTCCTCTGCTTCGTGTGGATACCCGTAGAGGCCGGACGTTTGAACGGCTTCAAACGAACCATCATCCTAAAACCACGAATTCAGATTTGCGGTGATCATCTACCCACGCAAGGTGAAGATCTGATCTTCCTAATAGTTTTAAAAAGTTTTAATTCTTACCTAATTACGAAAGGTCTCGAAACAACGTTCATGCGATGAACGTCGAACCCGTGCATGCCGATTCCGCTGCCATCTGATTTTTGTTTTGAAATATCAGCGGCATGGGCGGGTCCCCAACAATTGGGATCCTTACCTTGATCTCTATCTCTCATGAGGAACACTTCCTCTACATCTTCTATAAGTATACCTAAGTACCTTTCAGGCAGACGGGAGATCCTACTAGATTTACGAGGTGGAGGAGGTACTACGTGTACTGGCTTAATATGAATAGGTTCTATGAGCACAATGGCTCGTTGCTTTTCAGTGACTTTCTCTTAGAGCTTATTTTTCCTCCCACTGCCTCTATCAAGGATAAACTATTTCCATGAAGATAGCATGTCGACTCACAAACACTTTGTGATCCTTTGGGACATAAAAATCATATCCTAATAACTCTTTTAGGATATCTAATAAAACGAGCATTAATTATCCTATCCTCTAACTTGTCCGCCTGTTGTCGCTTGACGTGGCTGAACATCCCCAAATCTTGAGATGACCAAGACTCGGCTTCTTACCATGCCATATCTCATACGGTGTGGTAGGAACAGACTTAGAGGAAACACTATTCAATATGTAAATAGCTGAAAATATGGCATCTATCTAAAGAAACAAGGGTAAATCAGTGAATCTCATCATGGACCGGACCATATTCAATAGAGTCTGATTCCTCCTCTCTGACACTCCATTGATCCGAGGTGTACCAGGAGGAGTCCATTATGAAACTATACCATTCTCCTTGAGACAATCACGGAACTCTCCACTAAGGTATTCACCTCCTCGATTTGATCGAAGAACCTTAATAAGTTTTTCTGTTTATTTTTCTACTTCATATCTCAACTCTTTGAACCTTTCAAAAGTTTCAAATTTGTGTATCATACACATATCCATACCGTGAGTAATCATCGGTAAATAAAGTAAAAATTACAACTTCTAGCCTGCAAATCGAATGGGCCACACACATCAGTATGTACTAGGGTAAGTATTTCAGTGGACCTCCTTGTGTCCTACAAAGGATATTTTTGGCCATCTTTCCTTGAAGGCAGAATTCACAAATCGAATATGACTCGGAAGTCAATGAGCCCAAAAGCTCATATTTCTCCAATTTGTTTATTCTGTCTTCTCCTATATGACCAAGCCGGAGGTGCCACAAATACTTTAGATTTATCTCATTTCTGGATCTATTAGATCCTATGGTATTTACTGTTTGTTCAAATACATTCAAAGATACATCCATATGTATGTGATAGAGACTGTCAATCGTAAAACTACGTTGAACCGATTTATTTCTCAAATAAATGGAACAGTAGTCTTATAAAAATCTTTCCATGCTAAACAAGATACAGAAATCAAATTCTACTAGCAATAGGTAATAGTCCCTAAGTATCCTGAGCATATCTAACATACCTTCTGAAGGTCTGTCACCTTTCATGTTCTTTATGCTTCCTATGTATGTAGGACAGTTTCTCTTCCAATGGCCGTCCATTATGCAATGGAAACACTTTTCTTTGCAATTGGCCTTTTTCTTGGAACTTCCTTACTTGGCTTCTTGTCCTTTTTCTGTTTCTTTGCAGGCTTCTTTTTCTTCCAGATTGACTCTCTCTTGGAAGTAGAAACCAACTCGACAGCGAGAACGATGCTCCTTGAACTCTTCAAGGTCCCTAAGGTAGTTAACAATTCTGTTTTGGTGCATACAATCTTGTTCATATGGTAGTCTACTATAAACTGTTCATCTGAATCTAGAAGGGATTGCAGGATCAGATCTATTTGCAATTCCTTATGCATGGTCATACCGAGCTTCTCAAGCTCCTCTAGGTCTTTGATCATAGTCAAACAGTGATCGTGGATAGACTGCCCCTCACGCATCTTTGCTTTGAAGAGCCTCTTGGACACTTCAAAACATGCTGCGCGACTTTGATCACCATACAACTCTTGTAGGTGATTTAATATGTCCCTGGCAGTCTCATGTTCTCATGCTGGCATTGTAATTCATTGGACAAGGATGCCATTGTGCAGCACCTAACTTTATTGCTATTATTCGTCCACTTAGCATGCGTCTTACGCTGATTAGTGATCGGATAGATTGGTAACACGGGGATTCCATGGTCTAGCACATACCCTAATTTCTCACAATTCAAAACTATTTTGAAATTTGCTGAGCTAGTCTTTATAATTGGGTTTGGCAAACGGTTGTTCTATAGGATATGAGTTAAAAGTCTAGAAGCTGACTTTATAATCCTCAGAGAGTAAAGATTTTAGTTAGAATTTTGTACTTGATCCTAATTTATTCTAGGGTCTTTTAGAACAAATGTATCTTCCACTATTTTCTCAAATTCCTCACACTCCTCTGGGAGGAAAACGGAAATCCTACATGACTAGGATTTCTAGTGGGTACTGTGGTCCCACCGATTTACATGCCACCTCACCTAACAGTTATTGGTGACACATAAATGGATGAGTGTACAACTCTTGTACAATGCTTCTCAAGCATGTTGTAGTGCTACTTGGTCTCTAAGTCATGATGACCTTACCTAACAGTTATTGGTCCCATTCCTTAGTTAAGTCAGACCCACTGTATAACCGTAGAAATAAAGTCGTCATTGGGTCCTCACCTAACAGTTATTGGTGCCCAACCCCATCTTTACCCCTACAACATCTCATGTCTATAGAGAGGTCCAGCCTCCCGATGGAACTTGCCCACTGTGTCCAGCCGAGACAAGTCAACATTAGAAAGACCATAGCAGCTCTACTACGGTGGAAGACCTGTGGACTTAATATTGGTTAATCATGTCTTAGTGTTTGCAACTTGAGCTCTTCATAAGAGGTAATCGAACAATTGGCCAGGTAAGCAGGTGAGAGGCTCCCCTTACTTAGAGAGTAAGGTCCTAATTAAGTAACTACCTTTCATGCTTTTCTAGACACCAATTAGATCAATTAATCTAATATGACTCGCTCATGTCGGTTCACTCTCGACTTGATTGAGGAGGTTTTAGTTTAGGTCTCATTTGGATTGGTCTATTAGTTTGCATCATATGGAAACCTATCTATCCCGCTCACATTCGCATCACATGCAAATAGCACATCACAGGCAGTTATAATTGCAGTAATAAATAAAAGCTGAATTTTAAATAGGTGATGATCATGGATTCTAATTAGGTCATTTTACAAGCACATGCACGTCAATCGATTAATTGATCTTCAATTCTTGAATTGGTCCCGAGCCTCCTTGATTCGATCCTTGATCAACTCTTGATCCAATCGCCATCAATCGCTCAGATCACCGTTCATCTCTTGTACTGTCTTCGACTTGATCGTTGACGTACATCACATCATAGAAATACAACCAGACAAATAATAATAAATTACATCCCCTTTTAGGAGGCTCGCAGGCCTCTCAAAACATCAAATAAGATGCATGCAAGCATCTGAAAAATTACATGACATTACAGATCACATCGCAGGTCATTACATTTGACACCAAAAGGGTTTGAATCCAATGATCATCACCACATGCAGCAATTATAATTTTCAGATCTGAAATCTAACTTGTTATCTTATGACATGGGTTGCTGATCATGCTAAATATGATTCTAAACTTTGTAATCCCATTAACAATGCAATTAGAATCATCAATTTATCACATAAAAATCAGCATGCAAAAATCAGCAATTCTGAAAAATTCTGCATGCAGAAAATTTTAGCACACATAACCTTTTAAATTTTAGATCTAACATGCCTGCTTATAATTAATTCTAATCTTAATCTACTAAGCCTAAGCTCTGATACCACTGTTGGGAACCCGCCTATGCCGCAGAAAATTAAAAAAATTTTAGATGGCAGCAGAAGAGGCATAAGCGGGATCGACATTCATCACATGAACGTTATTTAAAAATTGTTCGTAGATAGATTAGAATTAAAAACTTTTAAAACTATTATGAAGATTAGATCTTCACCTTGTGCGGGTAGATGATCACCGCAAACTGATGATCGTGGTTTTGGAGGAAGGCTCGCTTGAAGCCACACACGCGTCCGGTCTCTACGGGTATCCACACGAAGTAGAGATCCGATCAAAGCTTCCTTGTCTCCTCGGAGTGCTAGCTCTCTTGCAGAGACAACTTTGGATGGTTGATTTCCTTCCTTTGAATCAACCCTTGATTGTGCTTGGGAGGAGGAAGTAGAAGGAGGAACTTGGATGAAGAACCAAAAGCTAGACCTATAGCCTTTTCCCTTGCTTGCGTTGGAACCCAAGAGAGGGAGAGGAGGGATGCCGCCAAGACTTCCTTTGCTTTTCCCTTGCTTGCGGCTGAAGACCAAGGGGAGAAAGGGTGGCCATGGCTTGGAGAGGGAGAGGGCTTCAATGATAAGCCCTAGGGTGCCGCCCGCATCCCCTTTTAAAGCATGAAGGGCTCCTACAAATTAGGAGCCCTTGATACTTTTCCAAGAGGGGCGCAGGCCCCTCTTGTGTTGCCGCACCAACAAAGCAAAAGAGGAGGGGCGTGCGCCCCTCTCTCTTGGCTAACCCTAGTCCTCCTCTAAGGAGGATTAGGAGGTCTTCAAGTGGCTAAGTCCTAATCTAATTAAGCTTAGTCCAAGGTTTAACCAATTTGGGTTTTATACAAGTCCTAATCCAATTAGAACTTGAATGAACCATGACTCAATTGAACTGTTCAATCCTAACCTAATTAGGAGTCATCTTGATTCATTAGGTTAATGATTAATTAGGACTTAGGAGATCCTAATCCAATTAGGACTTATTTAATTTTAGTCCTAATCCAATTAGGACTCTTATTTGAATCCGAAGTCCTAATCTAATTAGGACTTCTAGGAATCCTATTCTAAGTAGGATTTCATATTGAATTCAAAATACTAATCTAATTAGGATTGTAGGAATCCTACTCCAAGTAGGACTTCCAGTCCTAGTCTAAGTAGGATTTTCAGTCTTGTGCTACCGGCTTAGGTTCGAACCTATGGGGTCATACATATAGAAGTTTTCTAGGTTGATCATAAAGGCTGATGGACGATTAAGAATCATCCAAGGATAATTTGGTCAATTCAATTGACAAATTATCCTAAGTAAAATGTTGCTATAAAATAATTAATGAATTATTGGAGGATTAATAAGCAATTAGATTGTTAATTGACTCAATTTGATTGAGTAATAGACCTTGGGTTGAGCCAAATTGAATTAGATTCAATTTGGGCTACATTAGGGTTTGAACTAATTAGATTGGGTTTAAACCAAGAAGATTGGGCTTGACCCAATTGATGGGACTTGACCCAATTGAATTGGGCATGATCCAAGGTCCTCATCTGATGAAGATTCTGAATTCAAATATTTGAAATTTGAATTTGAGATCAATTTCTGAAACTTAGGAACCCAATTTTGGAAATCAGATAACACATGTCACCCTCACATCAATGGCGCCATAGATGGGATTTTTTCTTTTAGTTGATGGCGCATGATGACACATGGCAAGGATCTATGGTGTGGCGCCATGAAGAGAATTTATCCTAATTTGATTAGGATTTTAATTCCTTCATTTGATGGCGCCAAGTGACATGTGGCGAGATCTTAGCAGGGGACGCAAAAATAGGGGGCAAGCGGCTGCTTTCTTTTGGAAGAAATGAATCCCTATTCCTTAGGGATTCAAATGCAGCATTCAATGGCCACACCTCCTCTTTTATTCCACCACACATGGTCCCTATTTGATGGGGATTTCAATTTTCATTTGATGGCAATTAATTGGTGCAAAGAAGGAAGGAAGGTGTGGGTTTTTTTGGCAAAAAGAGGCCCTCCATACGATCTCCTCCAGATGTGTGTGTGAATTTGTAGATAGCCTAAGTTCTAAAAAAAAAGAGAGAACACATGAAGGTCACAAGCTCTCTTTGATCTCCTTCATCTCCTCCTCCGTCACCTTCAAAGGAACGATCAAGGGTTGATTATTTCAAGATTACAGCACATCCTCACGAGCTAACAATCCCGGGGACGTCGATCATCCAAGAGCTTCGCGTGGATCACCCATGGAGGCCAGACGGTTGTGTGGCTACGAAGCTCGAACATCATATTCATTTGTCTCTGTGATTCATAAAGGTATAAATTTAGAGATATTATTTTGTGTTAAGTTTTAATCGAGTTCAATCCCTCGAGGGTTCATACCTCTCTTGGGGCTCCTCATGGAGTGATCTCCAGATCTCATTCAATAAGCATTCGGAGATAGATTGGATCCAAAATTAGTTGAGTTTAGAAATTTACTTATGCTCTTATTTTCAAATCTAATGATAATCATGCATAGTTGGTTTTATGCATAATCGTTTAAACGGTCTTGGTATTTATTTATGATCTATTCTGCATGCTAGAATTAAACTATTTAATTCTATCTTTTCGCCGCGATTTAAACATTAAGAACTACGTGTGGCTTGATCCCCCTTTCGAAGGGGTACGTAAGCAACCCGATCAGGTGCAGCCATGATTTTTAAGAAAATTTTTTAATTTTCAGCATGCAGCCCGTTGTAAATAAACCTTCACCAACTCCACCGGATAGGGAGTAAATAGAGTATAGAGCATAAGAAAGTAAAAACAAAAAACAAAATCAAAATGTTCATTAATTGGTTAAGGAAAGAAATTCAAAAAAAATGATGAAATGATTGACAAAGTAAATGAAAGTATATAAGAAGAATCAAATCAAGTTTTAATTATTTGAAAACACACCTTAAGGATGAAATCAATGCATAATTATATAAGAAAAGTTTATTTAAAAAGAATTGATTTTGATCCATGACATGCTTGTTATATTTTGCATACTTTGAATTATATGTTTTCAATATTTAGTTTGAAATGCTCCATGCTTGAATAATTTGATTGAAACATGCTTCTACCAATAGCAAATTTATTTTTCTTTTTATTATACTCATAATTTGAAATAGGCTTTAACTTTGTACACAAGTCTTTGCTTCACCTCTTTGACTTTGAAATAACTTGTGTTCCAAAGTCTAATGAAAATTGTTTTTACTTGCATTCCATACTCATCAATGATATTTTGGATTTCTCTTATACTCTTTTGATCAAAAAATTTCTCTTATTAAATCGGTTCCAATGCTTGAATATTTAAAAAATTACATAAGAATTTTTCTAAAAATATTTTTGAAAGAAATTTTAGATTTGTTGTTCATGATCACCTTTGAAATCTGAAAGTTGAATATATTTACAAAAAGGAGAAGAAAATGATACTTCTATTTTAATGAATATCTTCTGAAAAAATAAGAGAAAAGGATAATCTGAATTTGTAAATTAGGCAGAATGAATTGATTATAATTTATCTTTCAACTTGCCTAACATTGGTACATAATGTCATAATACTCGTTAAAATATCCTCCATTTTGTACCGAAACTCAATATTAAATACAAAGATTCTGAATGTGCTCTAATATATTTGAAATATGTGTTTTCAATCTTAATAATTTAAAATGAGCTACAATGTAGAAGATGCATATCTCAAATTATAATCCTGAAAGCTTTCTTAAAAATTCTTTATGAAGTTCAGAATCTGATTTTGTATAAAAGTTTAAACTTAATTTAAAAATGCTTATATGGTTACATCTTTGTAACCTTAGTTATATACTTTAAGGATCGCATCATTCAGGAGAATAACTCAATATGATTCCTAAATGAAAATTTTAACTTAAGAAAAATAGAATTAATTTTGATGCCTTGGTTGATTGCCTTGATACGCATCCGAAATATATCATTTTGTATCTTATTAGTGTACTAAAATTTATCTAATTGATGTGTCTTTCAATGATCTTGATTGCGAACAAATGTTTCTAAATATATGATTTTAGTTTGATAATTAAAAGAATTTATTGTGTCTCATATACACATTACTGTGAACCTATGAGTAAGAAATTAAATTCTATAAACATTCACTTGAATGATCTTCTATCCCTTTTTTTTGCATGATTGTTTACTTCCATCACTAAAAGAAAAAGCTATCTTTAAAAAAGAGTGAATGCTCCTAAAGCTAGAAATATTTTTGTTGCTGGAAATTGGACCCGGGGGCGACCGTCGGCTGAGAAGAAGGAGCTCTGATATGGAAATGGCGGGTGGTGGTCCGTCGGCAAGCGACGTCCTCCAAAAGACCTGCAAAAAGCCGGTGGCCGGGGTTTCCGGCGCCGATCCTTCGATGCTTAAGTCAGAGGGGGCTAATATGTAGAAGGAGGGAGAAAATGTGTCTTTCAAGTTTTTGAGTCCAACCCCCTCTAAGGAGGAGGGGTTTTTCTTTTATAGAGGGATACAGGTGTACCTACGATGTAGCGGGGCAAACGGGTTACCGTCATGATTGAGCATGTCGTCGGAATTAATGCACGATCGTGTGAATTATTGCGTTGCCGTAGGAGATCAGGCTGGAGCTAGTGAGTCATCGTAGCTGATCGGACGTAGCCGAGTGAGTCAGCTGTTTGCCGTGAAGGGCTTGAGATCCGTAGATAGTATTAATTGTTGAGTGAATCGGAGATCAGCAGAGGCCATGCGCATTAATAGTTGAGTGAATCGAAGATCAGCAGAGGCCATGTGCATTAATGGTTGAGTGAACCGAAGATCAGCAGAGGCCATGCGCATTAATTGTTGATGGTGGTAGCAGGGCATGGCCCCTGGTCGAACTGCAGAAGGATGTGACCACAGTAAGTGAGTAGTAAGGTCAGGTTTCGGAAGTTAGGCTCCCGAGGGAGATCAGGCCGAGGTCGAGTGCTTGGATGGGGCGTCTCGGAGTCGAGCGCCTGATCGGACGTCGGGCCCGGCTACTCGTCTTAAGGTCGGACGCCCTCAGGTCGGACGCCCTTAGGTCGGGCGTCGTCAGGTCGGGCGCCCTCAGGCACGTGATGGTCATGCGCCCATGTATTTCGGGACAACTTATTTTTTTCCTAACACTACCCCCCGACATCCAAGTTCGAGCCGTTTGTGAGCTCGGATGCGGGAAGTAGCTGTCTTAACCGTATCGGTGTGGACCAGAAAGTTTTGAATTATACCGGCGCTCCGCATGCTTTGAGGCATTCTTAATGAGAGAAGACGGGATGACGCCTTTTCGCCTTTCGAAGCGGCCTCGTGTCGTGGGCTCATGATGGGGCTCCACGATCCTATGGGATGCCGTCTTGATTCGATATTCAAAGCGTCGATCTGAATCGGATATATCGTTTCGGTCCCCGGGGCTGACATGTGGCACGATCTGGATGGGAGGCGGGATCCTGTCTCGCCGATCCGGGCCGTAGGAGGGGTCTATATAAACCTCTAACTTGGCCTCGAGGGCTTCTATTTGGCTGCCGCTATCATTGCTCCTTCTTTCCCTATTTTCCTATTCTCCAGTTTCTTTCGGTGGCACTCTGAGGCATTTCCAGGCGATCGTCTTGGTTTCTCTCCTCCAAATCGTCGACATTTTCGGCGGAAAATTCAGTAGGTGCCTCCTCCCTCGTTTGCTCGGAGGTTTTTGCTTTTTTTTCTTCTTTCTTCTCTTTTGTCTTTTCTCTGGGATGGGTCGTGGTCCGGACAAAGTCGGGTCCACTCTGAGTAAGGATGAGTTGGAAATGACCGACGAGTGGTTTTTCCCTGAGTTCGGGTTTCGTCTTGAATCCGCAGGGTCGGAGGATCAGGTGATGAGGCCTCCCCCAGGTCGAATCGGAGTGTACTTAGAGACACTTTGGGCCAGCCTACGGTTTTCCCTACAAAGGTTCGTGAAGATGGGACTTAGATATATGACTGATTGGCTTTAGTGCAAGTGGGAGATTGTTAAATGTATGCCCTAGAAGCCAATCTGGCTGACATATTATTAATTCTAGAACATAAATTTGTACTTGACTTTATTATTATTGAATAATAAATGGGCATTCTTTTCATTCATATTGTTTATGTGTCTATGAATCATCCAAGGAATTAATAAGATGATGATACATATTCTCAATAGTTGAGAATTTGAGCCATGTATCATTGGTGATTAATTTCTAAATGCTCCTGATCAATGGATCATCACGAGGACGGTGATCGATCCGATCAGTGCACAGATTGCTTTCCTTATGGATGGACGAGACTCGAGTCCACAGTGTAGGAACACTGAAGTGAAAGTGCAGATGCTTGTTAGAGAACAAGGTTACTGAGCGTGACCAAGACAAGAAGTTAATTGGATGTCTATCCACTCGTGAGTGACTTGCTTGATATTGCAGTAGTGTGACTGGTTCTTTGACCTGCGGTGCTTCGGCTATTCACAGTGAGGTTATTGTAGTTTGACTGCACATATACATGGTCTCCAGTCATATGGGTCCTTGTTGTGTAGATTGGCTGCAGTAGGTTCACTGTAGGAGTAGGATATGCACTTACATGGAATCTATCGATCTTGATAGATGAGGAGTGATCCTTTGTGATTTATTAGACTGAGTTCTAAGATCTTGGCCAGGGCAGAATATATAGTGGAAAAGAGTTTTCTACTCTCGAACTCAAGTCGAATAAATCCAGACATATGACAGACGACGGGGTTTGACGAGTTATCCATCACCTTCGGTCTATAGGGATCCACGATAGAAGGACTGTATCATACGATAACTGCACCTAGAGGTTCATCATTCTATTCTTCTGGGTAGCCACTACATACTGCTAGGTGTCACTGGTGGATGGTGAGACTCACAGGGTTCATATTGATGGTCGATAATCCCTGGTGAGTTGAGTTGGAATTGTTTCAACCTATTGAAAGAAGTTTTCAATGATATTGTAATAGAGATTGCAATATTTCTCACTACCAGTTAGAATAGAACCTATGGGATCACACACATTAGAGGTAATGATCGATCCGATGGTTGAATGTGATTAGGAATCACAAATAATCAATTAGATTGATAAATGAAAACCCGCTAAGAGTTAGTAGTTAGAAGAAGGAATAATTGCAATCGGATTGCAATTTAATTTAATTAATTGGATTTAATTAATTGGACTTGATTATAAATCCTACTTGGAGTGGGATTCATGAAGTCCTAATTGGATTAGGATTTCAAATTAAATTAGAGTCCTACTTGGAATAGGATTTCTAAAATCCTAATTATCTTAGGGCTGAAATTTGAATAAGTCCTAATTAGATTAGAATTTTCTTAAGTCCTAATTAATTTTAAATTTAATCTAATTAATTTCATGACTCCTAATTGGATTAGGATTGAAGAGTTCAATAGAGTCATGGTTCAATTAAGTCCTAATTGGATTAGGATTTGGAGGAATTGAATTGAGTTCATCTAATCCTTTTTAGAAAAGGATTGAGTCCCTATGAATGTGGCTAAACCCACCCCACTTAATGTGATTAAGTGGGGTGTGAGAATAGAAGGGAGAAGAGGGAGGGGCCCACGCCCCTCCCTTGCTTGCGTGAGATGAAAAGGAGGGGCTACGACCCTCCTCTCTTGGAAAATAATATGATAATGATGAGCTCCTAAAAGGTAGGAACTCATCCTTATCTATTATGGCATTAAAAGGAGAGGGGTTTTGGCCCTTCTATTGATGCAAATTTCTGGTGGTTCACGGCAGCAAATATCCCTCTCTTCTTCCTCTCTTCAGCCGCAAGGAACAAGGGAAAAAGGAGATCAAGGCGTGGCCTCCTCCCTCTCTTCTTTTGGTTCTAGCGCAAGGGAAAGTAAAAGGCTGCGAAGAGCCTTTGTTTCTTCTTCCTAGATCTTTCCTTGTTCTTCCTCCTCTCAAGGCAATCAAAGGTTGATTCAAAAGAGAGGATATCAGCCATCTAAAGCTATCTCTGCAAGGGAGCTAGCAACTCGGGGAGATCCAAAGGCTTCGATCGACTTACTACCTCGTGTGGATACCCGTAGAGGCCGGACACGTGTGCGGCTTCCATCGAACCTTCTACAAATCCACGTAAATTAGATTTGCGGAGACCATCTACCCACACAAGGTGAAGATCTGATCTTCTTAATAATTTTAAAATGGATTAAAATAATTTAATTCTAATCTATCTACAAACGAAAGATTTTTAAAATACGTTCATGCGATGAACGGATCCCGCATATGTTTTTCCGCTGCAATCTGAAAATTATTTCAAAATTTTCATAGCATATGAGGGATGCTAACATTGGTATCAGAGCCATGGTTATGTAGATTAAGATTAGGATTAAATTTTTTAAGGCATTTTAGATCTGAAATTTAAGGAATTATGCTTGCTGAAATTTATGTATGCAGAATTTTCAGCTTGCTGATTTTTCTGCATACTAATTTTTAGATGCTTAGATTAATGATTCTAATGCTTTGATAATGTGATTACAAATATTTAGAGTCAAATCTAGCATGATTAGCAAGTCATAAGATGGAATAATCAATTAAATTAAAGATCTAAAAATAATTTTTATGCATGAGATGCGTATGGTGATGATCATGGATAGACCCTTATGAATGTGCTGAAATGTTCTGCGATGTTCTGTGATGCATGTAATTTTAATTTTTAGATGCCTGCATGCATCTTAAATTCATGTTTTAGAGATCTGCATGTCTCATGAAAAGGGTTGTATTTTATTCTTTATTTTTATTTTAATTTTTAAAGCAATCTAGGATGTAATCTGTGATGTATGTTGCACGTCGATGGTTGATCGATATGTACATTAACAAGCTCAACATGCGCAGATCAAGGGTTGATTGAAGATGGATCAAAAAGTTGATCACAATTGGACCTAGGGATCAAGATCAAGTCAAGAGTTGAAGACGATCAAACCAATTGACGTGCATGTGCTTGTAAAATGACCCCATCCTGGATCCATGATCATCACCATTATATTTATTTTTGATAAATGCCTGGATGTTTAATGCTTATGTTTATGCGGGTAGATTTATATTTGCATGAGATGTGAATACGCGATCGAGTGAGACCTAAATTGGAACCTCCCTAATCAGTCGAGGGTGAACCAACATGAGTTAGTCATATTAGATTAATTGATCTAATTGGTGTCTAGGCAAGCCTAAAAGGTGGTTACTTAATTAGGACCTTACTCTCTGAGTAAGGGGAGCCTCCCACCTGCTTACCTGGCCAATTGTTTAATTACCTCTTATGAAGAACTCAAGTTGCAAACACTAAGACTTGATTATGCAATATTAAGTCCATAGGTCTTCCACCGTAGTAGAGCTGCTAAGGTCTTTTCGGTATTGATTTGTCTCGGCTGGACACAGTGGGCAAGTTGCATCGGGGGACTGGAACTCCTATTAGATGAGATGTTGTGGGGTAAAGGTGGGGTTGGGCACCAATAACTGTTAGGTGAGGATCCAATGACGACTTTATTTCTGCGGTTATACGGTGGGTCTGACTTAACTAAGTAATGGGGCCAATAACTGTTAAGTGAGGTCTTTATCACTTATAGACCAAGTAGCACTGCAATATGCTTGAGAAGCATTGTACAAGAGTTGTACACTCATCCATTTATATGTCACCAAAAATTGTTAGGTGAGGCGGCATGTAAATCGGTGAGACCGCAGTACCCACTAGAAATCCTAGTCGCGTAGGGTTTTCGTTTCTCCATCAGGGGAGTATGAGGGATTCGAGAAAATAGTGGGAGCATATTTGTTTTAAAAGTTCCTGGAACAAATTAAGTTCAAGTACAAAGTCTAACTAGAATCTTTACTCTCTACAGATCACAATGTCAGCTTCGAACCCTTTGACCCGTATTCTTGAAACCAACCGACTGACCGGAACTAATTACAAAGACTGGCTGAGAAATCTCAAAATAGTTCTGAGTTGTGAGAAATTAGGGTATGTGCTCGAGAGTGACATCCCCAGGTTACCAGCACGTCCTACTGATGATCAGTGTGAGATGCATCAAAAGTGTTGCCCAAGAAGACAACCCAAGAGGGGGGGTGAATTGGGTTTGAATTAATTCTCGACCAATTTAAAACTATGATTAGTAATTAACTAAATCTATTGCAAGCAAACTAGTTAAGTTACTAGATGAAGTAAATGAAGAGAGAGAAAGAGGACAGCAGCCAATACAAACACAAACCAATTTATAGTGGTTCGGAGCTAACCCTTGCTCCTATGTCCACTCCCCAAGCTTCACTTGGGAGTTCACTATAATCCCTTGGATTACAGCCTGTTGTTTTACAAGTTCACAACCCAACTTGTTGTTTTCGCGAGATCACAACGAACTCAGTCGGTTTTCACAGGCTCACCGACTAGAACCACCCGATTGTTTTTCCGGGATCACAATCGAACCCTTACACTGTTGGTTTTAACTTCGGCTTACCAACTAACCTTACAACCCTTGATTCAATCCCCTGACTGAATCAAGTAAGACAACAATTTGGAAAAAGTTACAAGGAAAGCTTCTTAATAAGCAAATATTGAACAATATGAATAGAGTAGAGTTAGAAGCCCTCAAACAGATTTTGGAAGAGGAAGAAGGGGCTTCTCGAACTCTGAGTCTCCTCTTTGAGTGCGCTGAAGATCTGATGTCAGAGGAAGAGCCTTGAATGTGAAGGAAAGACTTCTAGGAATGTATTGAATGTGGTTCTTCCTTCTTTTGCTTGACTTTTCCTTTTAATGGACTCTTGGAAGTTGGAAAACACTTAATGCTCAGATGGAGTAACTCTCTTGATGTCTACTACTGTTCACTCTGGCTATTTAAACAGTCCCCTTTGAAAAATAGCCGTTAGACACTGATTTGTGGCCGTTCTGCACAGTCTGCACTTTCTGACAATGTATCCGTTAGGGTCGGAGTCGACTCGCTCAATCTGGAGTCGACTCGGCTGTTGCTGGAGTCGATTCATGCTTTACTGGAGACGACTCGCCCACTGTTCAAGATTTGAATTAAAGTGCTGTCCCGTCCTGGAGTCGACTCGGGCCAAACCTGAAGTCGACTCGCCAATATCTGGAGATGACTCGGCACTTTTAGAGACAGTTCATTCTCAGGTTTCCAGAGATCTATGTTTCTGCATTTCTCTCTCGAGTCGACTCGGATCATCTTGGAGTCGACTCGGCTCTCAAAGCTCAAAAAACTGATCCTCTGTCTTTTGAGTTGAACTGTCTCGGAGTCGACTTAGATTATCATGGAGTCGACTCGGCTCTCAGAGTCCGAAAACTGATCCTCTATCTTTCGAGTAGAACTGCCTCGGAGTCGACTCACACTTTGTTGGGGTCAACTCGGCTGACTTGGGGTCGACTCTCGTATTCTCAGAGTCAACTCGTTCACAGAGTCACTTTGTTTGGTTTTCTACCTTTCAGTCTGCTTTCCTCTGAGAGTCGACTCTTGCATGTTTAGGAGTTGACTCGCCAAACGTTGGAGTCGACTCGCATCCTTCTGGAGTCGACTCGGTAACAGGATCTAGAAAACACTTCTCTATCTTTCTGTCTGTTACTCCTTGGAGTCGACTCGGAACCGTCGGGAGTCGACTCGGCAAGCATCGGAGTCGACTCGAAATCGTCGGAGTCGACTCGGTGATAGGGTCTGAAATTCATCTTTCTGTCCTTCTGTCTGTTCTCAATCGGAGTCGACTCGTAGTATACCGGAGTCGACTCGGGCTTGTGTCAAAACCTCTGAAACACTTGGAGTCGACTCGTAATCTTCCGGAGTCGACTCGAGCTTCAGACTTTGGCTTAATTGAGTTCAGCACTTAGCCAAATGACCTTGAACAAAAGCTCGATGCTCTTAAATATAAATTTACATATATTTGCCTGAGCCACTAGATTGAATTCATTAGTACAACATGAAATATACTCAAATGCTTTGAGCTCATCAAAATCAAATAGGGGTATAACCAATCACTCCACAATCTCCCCCTTTTTTATGATGACAAAACATTGAGTATTTGTAAAGTGAATTGCTCAACTAAAAGGAGATTTATAGTAAAGTTTTGAAATGAATTCAAATGTCTAGTCATTTAATTTATCCAAAATTGAAAGGTATGAATCAGTAAATTCTGAAATTAAAGCTCCCCCTTTCATTTGGAATTATATAAGCCTTCATATCATGCAATCAATTGTTTGGCTTATATGTGTTTAATGAATTTGCTTTCTTAAGATTTCAGATTCTCCCCCTCAACACATGCATTCAATTTTGTTTAGGTTCTCTGAATTTTCTTTTAATGTCTTGAGGCTTTTGAGCTTAAATTCTTATTTTCAGAAGGAAAATTTGACAATTTGTTCTTGAGTATGATTCAACTAATCTCCGAATATTCCTTGAATAGATTCTGGAGATTACTCCTTGAGGAGCCCCAATAGAGAGATAATGAGCCTCGAGGTATCGAATCCACTAAGAACAAATTACTCTTTTTGCTTTAAGGATTTTTTTTTTAGTGATTCCCTGTACATCATATTTTCTCCCCCTTTTTGTCATCATAGCAAAAAGGCACAAAACACAGAAAAGTATAAGAACTCAAATTGCACAGTTTTGGAAGGAAATTTCTACTCATTGTATTAAAGTCAAATTTGAGTACAAGTATGATTACATAACAGAAAAAGTCCTCAAGGGACTGTACATAAAAAAAATACACTAGGATTTCTTTGTAGTGGAGGATGTGGCTCCCGTTCTCAGTCTATTAACTTGCATGACCAAGCTTATCCCCTCAGAGATGTTCCCTAGCTGCTCGACGATTTCCGAGGTGGCCTTAGACTGTATCGAGGTGAGCTGGGTCACACTTTCTTGGAGGATGTCAAGTTTGGAGATCAAGGCATTTGCTAGCCTTTCTGCACCCTGACTTTGGCTACCAAGCTCGTTTCTGATGCTATCTCGCATCTTCCTCGTATCATCTTTTACGTCGCTAATATTCCAGTATTGAACTTGGACTAGGCTCCTGATGTTGTAGATTTCCTCCTTCAGGTCTGCAACCATCTTGGACACGGCTACTAAGGAGGGAACAACATCAGAGGAGGGGGCAGTCAGGGGACCTCGGGGCTCTCTCAACAAGTCATCTCTCAGCTCCCTCACAATCTCCTGTCTCATCTTCCGGAGCTGCTCAGGACAGATCCTGACCTCCAAGGGCTGCTGAGGTGGTGGTGCAGTAGAGGGTCCAACTGAAGTGGATGGGAATGAAGGACCAGAAGTGGAAGGAAAAGTGGGAAGAGCTATGTAGTGATCCTGGTCATGATCAGGACTAGGTGAGTGATGGGTGGTAGGGTCGGATGGTGTGGATGAAGAGGTTCTCCTAACCCAGACTCCTTCTACTTTATAGAAGCCCATCCTGTGAAGAGTCCCCTCACCCATACGATCAGTGTGCCTAAGGGAGCGTGTGGGTTCTCCCTCAAGGATAGGGACCTCTAATTCCCTAAAAATAAGAGTAAAGAGCATACCATAGGGAAGGCTTAGCCTAGGCTTATCTAAGGGTTCACAGAGATACTTATAGATTAGCTTTGGAAAGTTTATGGGAATGTCATGTAGGATGTAGAACATCAATGCTAGATCCTTTTCTGAGACAAAGTTAAACCGACCAGTCTTAGGAAAAAGGGTCCTAGATATGATGCTCAGGAGGAGTCGCATTTCAGCCGAAAGCTGATTTGCAGACACCTCCTCGATGGAGGATTGGGGTGGTCTCCCTAAAATGGCCGTAAGGGCCTCTGTCCTATCTGTAGGATGTGTGGGAGCGATCCCATCGCAAGACAAGTGGAGGATCCTAGCAATGAGATCTTCGGAAATGAGAATGAGGACATTGGCTACTACTCCTTTGACACCACCGCCACCCCTTGTGACGGTCCCATAAAATTCTCGAACTAACCCCGGGTAGGTGGGGAGGTCAAGAGAACAAAAATATTCTAGACTTTGGGCTCTAAGGTGATGCCCTAGGTTGAACCCTTCCCGGGAGAGGAAGTCAAAGTTGACTTTCCTCCCAGTAGAGACTGCCCTTCCGACGCACGGTTGCGAGGGAACCGTCCTCGGCGGAGAAGGAACCGGAGGTAGTGGCCTCACGGGTTCGTTTCTCGCCTTGGACCGTCTCTCGGAGCCGCTCGCGGAGAGAGGTCTCTTCCGGCTCGGGACAACGACTTTCCTAGGCATTTTGACCTAAAACCGAGGGATGAACAAGAGATATGGAAGAAAACTCAAGGGAGAGGACCTAGAACGGGTCGGAGACGACTCTAGGATTTTGGAACAGTGTCGGCCGAGAATAGAAGTGAGGAATAAACGTTTCGATTAGGGTTAAAAATCGGATTCCCACCTCGAGTCGACTCCGATAAGTCGCGAGTCGACTTGAACTCGAGTCGACTCCTAAATGTGCGTGAGTCGACTCGCCCACGAGCCGACTCTAAAATCTATTTGAGTCGACTCGAACTCTGGCTCATAACCAACAAACTTGTTATTACCGTGCCAAAGGAGAGAGTTATGGAAATATCTAAGATTTAAGAACTGATTTGATGACCATAGATAAGAAATCCTATGTCTAGCATAAGCTAATAATCAAAATCAATCAACTAGAGGGGAGTATCACAGGAATGGATCAATTACTCCTAACCCTCTTCTAAGAATACAAAATCGATCTTCACTCAATGATTTTGTGAAGATATCAACAAGTTGATCATCAGTGCAAACAAATTCAAGCATTACATCACCATTTAACACATGATCTCTTATGAAGTGATGTCTATTCTCAATATGTTTAGTTCTTGAGTGTTGAATTGGATTTTTAGTTAGATTTATGACACTTGTATTATCACAATTTATGAGAATCTTATCTTGTTTAATGCCATAATCTTCAAGTTGTTGCTTGATGCATAAAATTTGAGCACAGCAACTCCTAGCAGCAATATATTCGGCTTCAGCCGTAGATAGTGCAACCGAATTTTATTTCTTGCTAAACCATGAAATTAGGTTTTCTCCTAAAAATTGACAAGACCCGCTGGTGCTTTTTTAATCAAGTTTATAACCAGCGAAGTCTGAATCAGTGTACCCTATTAAATTTATGCTTGATTCTTTAGAGTACCATAGACCTATGTTTTTTGTTCCTATGAGATATTTAAAAATTCTCTTAACTGCAATTAGGTGTGATTCCTTAGGATTAGATTGATATCTAGTACACATGCATACACTAAATATGATATCAGGTCTACTTGCTGTAAGATATAATAAAGATCCTATCATACCTCTATACAGCTTT
Source organism: Phoenix dactylifera (assembly GCF_051530095.1). Taxonomy (NCBI): domain Eukaryota; kingdom Viridiplantae; phylum Streptophyta; class Magnoliopsida; order Arecales; family Arecaceae; genus Phoenix; species Phoenix dactylifera. The sequence goes on along the minus strand of NC_143193.1, from coordinate 28,214,392 downwards.
TGATCTACTGATTTACCTGATTCATCTTTGTCTAGTTTGCATGATGAACTCATGGGTGTGCTGATTGTCTTGTTTCCATCCATATCAAACTTCTTAAGCATCTTCTTGATGTATTTTGCTTGATTGATGAAGATTCCTTCTTTAGATTATTTGATTTGGAGCCCGAGGAAATAGTTCAGCTCTCCCATCATGCTCATTTCAAATTCACTCTGCATTAAGTCAGCAAATTCTTCGCAGAGGCGATTGTTAGTAGCACCGAAAATAATATCATCTACATGAATCTGTATTACTAACATATCTTTATTTTTCTTCATTAAAAACAGTGTTGTATCAACATTCCCTCTAGAGAATTCATGGTCTAATAGAAATTTGCTAAGTCTTTCATACCATGCTCTAGGGGCTTGTTTTAAACCATAAAGTACTTTTATCTAGTTTATAAACATGATTGGGGTATTGATGATTTTCAAAACCAGGAGGTTGTTCTACATAAACCTCCTCAATAAAATATCCATTGAAAAAAGCACTTTTTACATCCATTTGGAATAGTTTGAAGTCTTTAGAGCATGCAAATGCTAGTAACAATTTAATTGCTTCAAGTCTAGCTACAGGAGCAAAAGTCTCATTAAAGTCTATACCTTCTTCTTGATTATAGCCCTTTGCTACTAATCTAGCCTTGTTCCTAACTACAATTTCATTTTCATCAAGTTTATTTTTGTATACCCATTTAGTTCCAATTATCGGATATTCAGTGGGTCTTTCTACCAAATTCCATACTTTGTTTCTAGTAAATTGGTTTAGTTCCTCTTGCATAGCATTTATCCAATTTACATCATTTTCAGCTTCTCCAATGTTTTTAGGTTCTAAGTGTAAAACAAATACTAGGTGATTACTTAAGTTTCTAAGAGAAGCTCTAGTTCTAACAGGTTGAGATGGATCATCTAAAATTAATTATTTAGGGTGACCGTATGCATACCTCCAAGCCTTTTCAAGCCCATGATCAACAGTTACCTCTTGGCTTGTTGAAGTTTCTCCAATTGGCTTCGATTCATCCTCTTGTATGGTCATGTCATCCATCTTTTCCTCAAGTATCCCTGTATCATCATCTAAAGCTACTCTCTTTCTAGAAGAGGCATCATTAGTATCATCAAAAATAACATGGATGGATTCTTCAATAACAAGAGTTCTTTTGTTGAAAACTCTATAAGCCTTACTTGATGTAGAATATCCCAAAAAGATACCTTCATTAGATTTGGAATCAAATTTACCTAAGTTATCTTTTCCATTATTATGAATGAAACACCAACACCCAAAAACGTGAAAGTAGTTTACTTTGGGCTTTCTATCTCTCCAAAGTTCATAAGGTGTTTTCTTTATAATTGGTCTCAATAAAACTCTATTTAGTATATGGCATGATGTGTTAATTGCTTCACCCCAAAAGTACTTTGGGAGATCACTTTCACATAACATGGTCCTAGCCATTTTCTCTAGAGTTTTATTCTTTCTTTCTACCACTCCATTTTGTTGTAGAGTCCTAGGTGCAGAAAAATTATGACTTATCCCCTTTTTACTACAAAATTTTTCAAATAGATGACTTTCAAATTCCGTTCCATGATCACTCCTAATAGCTATAACTGAAGCATTTCTTGCGTTGGTAACTTCCTTATGAAATTTCTTAAATACAGAAAAAGCTTCATCTTTATGAGCTAAAAACATGACCCATGTATATCTAGAAAAATCATCTACAATTACAAGACCATATTTGTTTCCACCTAGACTTGTGGTTCTGGTTGGTCCAAATAGATCCATGTGAAGTAGTTCAAGGGGTCTAGTAGTAGAGACACAATTTATGGATTTAAAAGAGCTTCTAGATTGTTTCCCATATTGACATGCTTCACAAATTTTATTTTTCTCAAACTTTAGCTTTGGCAAACCAATCATAGAATCTCTTTTAACTAGTTTTGATATTGTATCCATACTTGCATGACCTAATTTACGGTGCCATAACCAACTTGCATCATTGATCTTAGTATCACTAGCTACTAAGCAAGGACTACTTTTAGCAAGATCTTCTAAATCTAATACATAGATATTACCACGTCTAATTCCTTTAAATACTAAGCTATTGTCAATTGAGTTGGTTATGATGCATAGAGATGGCTTAAACAGAACATCAAAACCTCTATCATATAATTGACTAACACTAAGTAAGTTATGCTTAAGGCCATCTACAAATCGTACATTATCAACGAAGGTTGAAGAGGTGATTTGTACTTTACCTATACCGATGATGTGATCTTGGTTATTATCTCCAAAAGTCACAGCACCTCCCTTTTTTGGCTCTAGGGTGAAGAATTGCTCCTTATCACCCGTCATGTGTCTTGAGCAGCCACTATCCAAGTACCAACAGTTTTTGTCGACCTTGGCTGCAAGACACTCCTACACAGGAAAACCATACAATTTTAGGTACCCAAGTTTTCTTGGATCCTTTAAGGTTAGCTATGTTGGTTCCTTTTGGAACCCAAACCTTTTTAATTTTTCTTTTAGCTTCTATTTTCCTATGGTCACACGTATCAACTTTATGTCCTACTTTTCCACAGCAAAAGCAGGTTATATTTTTAGTTTTACTTTCTCCAGCTTTTACAAAAAAGTTTTTAAGAAACTTTTGCTTATTCTTAGGCTTATACCCTAAACCAGCTTTATTAAATACAGCTCTTTGGCTATTAAGTATCATTTCTAATTTTTCAGAACTATATGTAAACTTTTCTACAATAGGTTTGTATTTTTCAAGTTCTTTTGTTAAGTTCAGTTTTTCTATTTTTAGTAAGCTTAAGTCTTTTATAAGATTATCTTTTATAATTTGATTGTTGTTTTTATATTCTGAAATCTCTTTAGTTAATCTTTCTTTGTCTTTAATCAGGGTATAGTTCTTTTGAGTTAATAAATGGTTGCTTGTTTTAAATTCTAGGTTTTCTTTAATAATGGAGTCCTTTTTCTTAATCAGACTATCATTTTTATGGCTATAAGATTTATTAGTCAACCTCAAATCTTTGTTTTTAAGGGTTAAGGATCTATACTCATCTATTAGTTCATTAAAGGCATCATACAATTCATCAAAAGTAAACTCTAACTGAGTTTCAGATGTTACCTCATTATCATTTGCCATGAAGCAAAAATTTGCTTTTTCCTCTTGTTCCTCTTGTTCCTCATCTGATGATGATGATGATTGATCGGAGTCTGTCAAAGTGGAGACGAGAGCTTTCTTCTTCTTGTATTTGCTGCCCTTATTCAGCAAGGGACAGTCGACTCTGAAATGTCCCGGCTTCTTGCATTCATAGCATCCGATTTTCTCACTTTTCCTTTCCTTTCCTTTATCCTTATTGAAGGAACTTGAGGAACTTCTCTTCTGATGAAAAGACTTCTTCCGGTTAATGAACTTTCTGAACTTTCGCACGAGAAGAGCCTCTTCTTCATCTCCCTCATAGTCTTCTTCTTCACTGCTGCTACTGCAAGATAGATCCTTGTTAAAAGAAGTAGATTTAAGGACAATTACCTTTTTCTTGTGGGAAGACTCTTCTTTACTATGTTGCTTCATTGTGAGCTCATGTGTCATTAAAGATCCAAGGAGCTCCTCGAGTGCCAGCTTGTTCAAGTCTTTGGCTTCTTGGATCGCCGTTACGTTGGCTTTCCATGTTCTTGGTAAAGATCGAAGAATCTTTCTGACAAGGTCACTGTTAGTATAACTTTTGCCAAGGCTTTTTAGGCCATTGACAATATCAGTAAATCTAGTTAACATGCAAGTGATAGTTTCATTAGGTTCCATTTTAAATAGATCATACTTATGAACTAGCATGTTTATTTTGGATTCTTTGATTTGATTTGTGCCCTCGTGAGTCACTTCAAGTCTGTCCCATATCTCTTTTGCAGAATTACAAGTAGAGATTCTATTGAATTCATTTTAGTCTAAGGCACAATAAAGTACATTCATTGCTTTGGCATTTAGTTGTACCTTCTTCTATCATTATCATCCCAATCTTTTTCAAGCTTGGGTATATCAATGTTGTCTACATAAATAGAAGAAATATATGGTCCATTAACTATGATGCTCCAAACATCATAGTCTTAGGCTTGGTTGAATATCCTCATCCTAGCCTTCCAATAGGTGTAGTTGGTTCCATTAAAGAATGGAGGCCTATTGGTGGACTGCCACTCACTAAGAGAAGATCCAAAAGGGATTGTCATCTTTAATCTTTTACTCTTTTAAATGTAAGAGCACCTGCTCTGATACCACTTGTTGCTGTTGGAAACCCGCCCATGTCGCAGAAAATTCAAAAAAAAATTAGATAGCAGCGGAATCGGCATAAGCGAGATCGACGTTCATCGCATGAACGTGTTTCAAAAACCGTTCGTAGATAGATAAGGATTAAAAACTTTTAAATAACATTAGAAGATCAGATCTTCACCTTGTGCGGGTAGATGATCACCGCAAACTGATGATCGTGGTTTTTGGATGAAGGTTCGCTTGAAGCCGTTCAAGTGCCCGGCCTCTACGGGTATCCACACGAAGCAGAAACCGATCCAAACGTTCCAATCTCCCCGGGGTGCTAGCTCCCTTGCAGAGATATGTTTTTGATGGCTGATCACCTCCCTTTCAATCAACTCTTGATTGTGCATGGGAGGAGGAAGAAGAAGGAGGGATCTTGAAGAAGAATCAAAGCACCTTGCAGCCCTTTTCTTTCCCCTGCGTTGGATGAAGCAAAGGAGGAGGGAGGAGGCTGCCGCCAAGCTGTTGACCCCCTAATGGATTTTGATGAATACAAAACACTAGAGTATAATTCTCCTTATATTAACAATTTACTTGAGCATTTTAAGTGTTTAACTAAGAATATTGTTAAGAATTGTCAAGGCATGTTCCCATATTTTTCGAGGATTTATTGAAGATTTTTTTTGAGATGAAGAAAACGGATCAGGGGCAGCCGAGACATCTCCGGTTTGTTTCAGAGACGTCTCTGGCACGTAGAGGAGAAACTGGCACGTCTGGAGACGTCTCCGGCACCTGCCGAGGCGTCTCGCAGGGTCGGAGTCGACTCCCGGCTTTCCGGAGTCGACTCTCTCAGAGACGGCAGAAAGGCCGATTTAAGGGGATGCGCGCGAGTCGTCTCCGAAGGACGCGGAGTCGACTCTCTCAAGAATTCTAGAGGACTTGTTTTTTCGTTGAGAAAACGTCGGAGTCGTCCCCGACGTCGCGGAGTCGTCCCCACGCATAAAGCACAAACATCCCGAGACGTCCCCAAAAAGCGCCGAGCTGACTCTCTCAGAAAAATAGAAAAATAAGAAATCGAGCTGTTCTTCTTCGGAGTCGTCCCCAGAAAGCGCCGAGTCGACTCCAACATCGTCAAAAGATTTTTTTATACAGCCGAGAGGTCTCTCGTTCAAGCGGAGACGTCTCCAAAATGCCTGGGACGCGACTGACACACTTTTGCAGGTTTGTTTGAATTTCAAACGGCTATATTTTTATGTCTAACAGATCTATTGCCATGTAGGAGTATAAAAAGGAGCTTTTAAGTGGCTTTAAAATAACTTCTCACCAACCAAACATAAGATCATTCAAGAGAGAAGAAAGAGAAAGAGGTTCAAGGGAGTTGGTGCTTTCAAGAGGAGAAATCAAGTGCATTTAAGTCTTCTTCATCTGATTTCGCGCTCATCTACTCACTCCCACTCGGCAGTCAAAGTTCGCATTCAAGCCAACGTGATCCACATCGGAAGAACCACCATCACCCACGCTTTTAACGGCAAAGAGGGTTCTTCCGGTTTTGTTGTTCTTCATTGTTCTATTTGCTTTCATAAGAGCTTTTAAATCCTTGTAAAACACTTGAATATTGTGCTTGTTCCAGTCAAGGGACTTGGAACAAGGGATAGGCGTCCCAAACCTAGGTTAAATTGGGGGATTGTAGGGTTCGTTGTTAGTGTTAGAAATATGCCCTAGAAGCCAATTTGGCTGACGCATTATTTTGTTTTGGGACATAAATTTGTACTTGACCTAATAATGAATTTATTAGGATGGGCATTGTTTTCATTCATGTTCTTATGCGTCCATGAATCGTCCAAGGAATTAATAAGATGATGACGCATATTCTCAAGAGTTGAGAATTTGAGGCATGTGTCATTGGTGATTAATTCCTGAATTGCTCCTGATCGATGGATCCATCACGAGGGACGGTGATCGATCCGCTGAGATTAGTGCACAGATCACTTAGTCAGATGGATGAGTCTTGAGTCCACAGTGTAGGGACACTGGAGTGATTGTGTAAGTGCTTGTTAGAGAACAAGGGTATTGAGCATGACCAAAGCAAGTAGTCACTTGGATGTCTATCCACTCGTCAGTGACTTACTTGATGCTGCAGTTGTATGACTGGTCCTTTGACCTGCAATGCCTCGGCTATTCACAGTGAGGTTGCTGTAGTTTGACGAGCACATAAACATGGGCCCTATCCATTTGGATCCTTGTGGTGCAGATTGGCTGCAGTAGGTTCATTGCAGGAGTAGGGGTGCATCTAGATGGAATCTATCGACCTTGATAGATTAGGAGAGATCCTATGTGATTTATGAGACTGAGTTCGTAAATCCTTGGCCAAGGTAGTTTTTGGAAAAAGAGTTTTCCAATCTCGAACTGGAGTCGAATAAATTTTACATATGACAGATGATGGGGTTTGACGAGTTATCCATGACCTCCATCCTGTTGGGATCCACGATAGAGGGACTGTATCATACGCTAACTGCACCTAAGGTTCATCTATTCTACTCTGCTGGGTTGCCACTACATGCTGCTAGGTGTCACTGGTGGATTGTGAGACTCAAGAGGCATTCACTTGATGATCAGTGAACCCGAATGAGAAGAGTTGGAATTGTTCCAACCCATTGAAAGGAGTTTCAATGATATTGTGATAGGGATCACAACATATCTCACTACCAGACAGAATAAGAACCTATGGGGTCACACACAATAGAGGATCTGATCGATCTAATGGTTGGATTGTGATTTGGAATCACAATAGTTTGTAATTGTCAATTTGATTGATAATTAGTTTAACCCACTAAGAGTTAGTGAGTTGAAGAAGGAATTAATTGTAATTGGATTGCAATTTGATTGAATCAAATGGACTTAATTAATTGGGCTCGATCTTATATGATAAGGTTCAAGAGTCCTACTTGGAGTAGGACACCTAGAGTTCTAATTAGATTAGGACTTCAAATTATTAGAGTCCTACTTGGAGTAGGATTGCTAAAGTCCTAATTGGCTTAGGACTAAAATTATATGAGTCCTAATTAGATTAGGATTCTTAGAGTTCTAATTAAGTTTGGTCCAATAGATAAAGATGACTCCTAATTAGATTAGGATTCATATGAATCAAATAGGGAGACTAATTGGGTCCTACTTAGATTAGGATTCAATGAACCAAAAGCCATCTAAATCCTAATTTGATTAGGATTAGAAGGGAGGGGTTCCTTGGATGCTCCCGGGATCCGCATCCCGGATGGCCGGGACTCGCGTCCCGGGTGTCCGGGACGCGAGACCCGGATGGGCGTGGCTCCTCCTAGTTTTAGGAAGAGCCACGCTTAGGGCAAGGCTATAAAAGGGGGGGCAGCCCTAGACTTGGACTATGGGTTCTTTTCTTGATGCTTGGCGGCCGCCTTTCCTCTCCTCTTCTTCTTCCATCCGCAAGGCACAAATAGGGGCAGCAAGCATGGCTTCTTCTTCCTCCTCTTGGTCAGCTACATGGAAGAAAATAAAGAGAGGAAGGTGTTCCTCTCTTCCCTCCTTCTTCATCCATGGTAAAGAAAAGAAAAGAAAGCGTTTCTTCCTTCTCCTTCTTTCTCCTCTTGGAAACAATCAAGAGTTGATTGCTTAGAGATGTTCCAACCATCAAAAGGGATCTCTGCAAGGGAGCTAGCACCCCGGTGAGATCGCAACCTCGATCAATCCAGATCTTCGTGTGGATACCCGTAGAGGCCGGACACTTGTGCGGCTTCAAGCGAACCTGATTTCCACGATCATCAAATAGCGGTGAAGATCTACCCGCTCAAAGGTAAAGATTTGATCTTTATAATTTTAATTGTAGATCTGAAAATTAATCAAGTAATTAATTTTAATCCTTTCCTTCAGATTTCATGATCTTCTGAGTTAGAGAACTCAGAATTTTTTTAAAATCTACGTTCCTCTGGACGTTCATGAGATGAACGACCCCGCGCGCGTCTTTCCGCTGCGATCGTCGCAACGCGTGTGAGGGTAAACCGACAGTGGTATCAGAGCCAGGTTAGTAGGATTAAGATTAACATTAATAGACTTGATTAGGATTTTATTAGATCTGAATTTTAATATTCATGCTTGCTGAAATTTTCTGCGTGCTGAAATTTCAGCATGCTGATTTTTATTCTTATGATGTTGCATGTTGATTTTAAATTACAATGAGATTGAAACAATTAAAAATCATGTCTTGTATAATCAGAGATTCAGTTGGTAGCATGATTAAAATTAAAATTATCAGACCTGAAATTATATGCATGAGATGCACGTGATAAGAATCAATCATGGATTCATGATCATAAAAATATATTTTTCTGCTTATGCCTATGCTTAAAAGGAAAATTATATATGCATGAGATGAATAAGATATGATCAAATCATGAATTCATGATAATTAAAGGATGTCAACTCGAGTCGACTTAAGGTTAACTCGAGTTGACTCCAAGCATACATGAGTCGACCCCTGTTTGAGGATGTGTTTAAAATGTATGCATGAGATGTATGTATTAGTTAAACAAAATTTATTTGCATGAGATGTAAATAAAATTCTTAAACAATAGGACATTTACATAAGATGTAAACTGAAACAATTATGTCATTTACATAAGATGTAATCACATAATATATGAAAGAGTTTCATATTTACATAGGATGTAAACTTGAACCAATGTGACATTTACATAAGATGTAATTATATAACATTTGGTTTGGGATAGATTGTTACATTAAATGCAAATCTTTTGAGACCTAAAACCTCCTCAATCAGTCGAGAGTGAACGATGCATTGAGCTAGCCATATTTGATTAATTGATCTAATTGGTGTCTAGGAAAGCATTAAAGGTGGTTACTTAATTAGGACCTTACTCTCTGAGTAAGGGGAGCCTCCCACCGACTTACCTGGCCAATTGATCGATTACCTCCTATGAATAGCTCAAAGTTGGAATCACTAAGACTAGATTACCTAATATTAAGTCTTAAGGTCTTCCACCGTAGTAGAGTTGCTAAGGTCTTTCCGGCGTTGATTTGTCTCGGCTGGATACAGTGGGCAAGTTGCATCGGGGGACTGGACCTCTCTATTGGCATGAGATGTTGTGGGGTAGAGGTGGGGTTGGGTACCAATAACTGTTAGGTGAGGGCCCAATGACGACTTTACTTCTGCGGGAATTACGGTGGGTCTGACTTAACCAAGGAACGGGACCAATAACTGTTAGGTGAGGTTCTTATGACTTGGAGACCAAGTAGGCTACAACTTGCTTGAGAAGCATTGTACAAAGAGTTGTACACTTATCATTTATGTGTCATCAATAACTGTTAGGTGAGGTGGCATGTAAATTGGTAGGACCGTAGCACCCCACTTGAAATCTAGAGTCGCAGGTTTTCGTTTCTCTACCGGAGGAGTGTAAGAGATTCGAGAAAATAGTGGGAGGTGTTTGTTTTAAATGTCCTTAAAACAAATAGAGTTCAAGTACAAAATTCTAACTAGAATCTTTACTCTCTGAGGATTATAAAGTCAGCTTCCAAACTCTTAACTCATATCCTAAAGAACCACTGTTTGACCAAACCCAATTATAAAGACTGGCTCTGCAATTTCAAAATAGTTTTGAATTGTGTGAAATTAGGGTGTGTGCTAGACCATGAATTTTCTGTGTTACCAGTCCGTCTGATCACTGATCAGCATAAGATGCATGACAAGTGGACGAACAATGACAATAAAATTAGGTGTTATATAATGGCATCAATGTCCAATGAACTTTAGTGCCAGCATGAGAACATGAAGACTGCCGGGGATATATTGAATCACATGCAAGAGTTGTAGGGTGAACAGAGTCGCGCAGCATGGTTTGAAGTGTCTAAAAGGCTCTTCAAGGCCAAGATACGCGAAGGGCAGTTCGTCCATAATCATAGTTTGACCATGATAAAGGATTTTGAGGAGCTTGAGAAGCTCGGCATGACCATGCACAAGGAATTGCAAACGGATTTGATCCCGCAATCCCTTCCAGCTTCATATGAACAGTTTATAGTAAACTATTATATGAACAAGACTCTATGCACCAAAACAGAATTGTTAAATAAATTGGTAACTACCTTAGGAACCTTGAAGAGTTCAAGGGGCATAGTTTTCGCTGTCGAGTTGGCTTCTACTTCCAAGAGAGAGTCTACCTGGAAGAAGAAGAAGCCTGCGAAGAAGCAGAAGACCAGAAAAAGGCCAAGCAAAAAAGTTCCAAGAAAAGGGTCAATTGCAAGGAAAAGTGTTTTCATTGCATTGTGGACGGCCATTGCAAGAGGAACTGTCCTACATACATGGGAAGCATAAAAAGCAAGAAAGGGTGACACACCTTAAGAAGGTATGTCAGATATGCTCAGGATACTTAGGAACTGTTACCTACTGCTAGCAGAAATTTGATTTCTGTATCTTGTTTAGCACAAAAAGATTTTTATAAGACTGCTGTTCTATTTATTTGAGAAATAAATTGGTTCCACGTGGTTTATGATTGACAGTCTCTATCACTTACATTTGGATGTCCCTGTAAAATTATCTGAGCAAATAGTGAGTACCATAGGATCCAAAAGATCTAGAGATGAGATAAATCTAAAGTATTTGTGGCTCCTCAGGCTTGGCCATATAGGAGAAGATAGAGAAACATGGGCTTTCGACTCATTGACTTCCAAGTCATATCCGATTTGTGAATCCTACCTTCAAGGAAAGATGGCCAAATTACCCTTTGTAGGACACGGGAAGAGGTCCACTGAAATACTTACCCTAGTACACCCTGACGTGTGTAGCCCATTTGATGTGCAAGCTAGGAAAAATAATTGTTTACTTCATTTACCGATGATTACTCACGATATTGATATGTGTATGAGACACAAATCTGAAGCTTTTGAAAAGTTCAAAGAGTTCGGATATGAAGTAGAAAAACAAATAGGAAAACTCATTAAGGTTCTTCGATCGGATCGAGAAGGTAAACACCTTAGTGGAGAGTTCCGAGATTATCTCAAGAAGAATGGTATAGTTTCACAATGGACCCCTTCTGGTACATCTCAGCTCAACGGGGTGTCTGAGAAGGGGAATCAGACCCTATTGGATATGGTCAGGTCCATGATGAGCTTCACTGATTTACCTTTGTTTCTTTAGAGATATACCCTATTTTCAGCTATTTACTTATTGAATAGAATTTCCTCTAAATCTGTTCCTACCATACCGTATGAGATATGACATGGTAAGAAGCCAAGTCTTAGTTATCTCAAGATTTGGGGATGTCCGGCCCACATCAAGCGACAACAGGCGGACAAGTTAGAGGATAAGACAATTAATACTCGTTTTATTGGATATCCTAAAGAGTCATTAGGATACGATTTTTCCGTCCCAATGGATCACAAAGTGTTTGTGAGCCGACATGCAATCTACATTGAAAAATAGTTTATCCTTGATAGAGGCAGTGGGAGAAAAATTGAGCTCGAAGAGAAAGTCTCTGAAGAGCAACGAGTCATTGTGCCTATAGAACCTATTCGTAGTGAACCAGTACATGTTGTATCTCCTCCACCTCGTAAGTTTAGTAGGATCTTCCATCCTCCTGAAAGGTACTTAGGTATGCTTACAGAGGATGAAGAGGAAGTGTTCCATGGGAGATAGGGATCAAGGTAAGGATCCCAATACCTACAACGAGGCGATGTTAGACATCGATTCTGAGCAATGGTTGGAAGCAATGAAGTCAGAGATGGACTCCATGCATTCCAACCAAGTCTGGACCTTAGTAGATCCACCAGAAGGTATAGTACCTATTGGTTGTAATTAGATTTACAAAAAGGACAAAAAGGTTTGAATGGCTAGGTAGAGACCTATAAGGCAAGGCTAGTAGCAAAAGGTTATAATCGATACGAAGGCATTGATTATGAGCATACCTTTTCACCTGTAGCCATGCTGAAGTCTATTCAAATATTGCTCGCTGTTGCAGCATATCATGATATTGTGATGGTGATCACAAGGTCTGTAAACTGCAAATATTCATCTATGGACTAAAGCAAGCATCTCAGAGTTGGAAAACTCATTCAACGATGTAATCAAATCGTTTGATTTCATCAAGAATGAAGAGAAACCATGTGTTTATAAGAAGGTTAGTGGAAGGGCTATTGTATTTCTCGTATTGTACGCGGATGATATCCTTCTTGTTGGGAATGATATTCCCATGCTAACTAAAGTCAAGGTATGGTTGTCTAAGAAATTATCTATGAAAGACCTTGGGAAAGTATCATATATTTTGGAAATTAAGGTCTATAAAGATATATCTAAGAGGATGCTTGTCCTATCACAGAATATGTACATAGAGGGAGTGCTGAAGAGGTTCGGCATGGAAACCTCTGAAAGGAGATTATTACTCCTTAGGCATGGGATAAATCACTCTAAGAAGATGTGCCCCAACACATCTGAAGAGATTTAGCGGATGAGCAAGATCCCTTATGCTTTGGCTATAGGGAGCCTCATGTATGCCATGCTATGTACATGACCTGATATAGCACATGCTGTGAGTGTCACGAGCATATATCAGTCAAATCCAGGCAACGAGCATTGGATAGCAGTGAAGAACAGTCGTAGGTACTTGAGAAGAACTAAGGACATGTTCTTGGTCTTTAGGAAAAGATCAGAGTTAAAGGTAGAAGGATACACACATTTGATGATAGAAAGTCTACATTAGAATATGTGCAATGGTGTTCGATAATTTGGAAGAGTTCCAAACAATCGATCATTACAGATTCTACCTTAAAAACTGAATGTATCGCCACCTCTAAGGGTGCAGTGGAAACCTTCTGGATTAAGAAGTTTATTGCAGAATTAGGTGTAATGTCATCCGATGCTATAACACTATACTGCGATAACAATGGCACCATAGCACTAGCTAAGGAGCCAAGGTCTCACCAGAAGTCTAAGCACATAGAGCGGTAGTTTAACCTGATATGCGACTATCTCGAAAAGAAATAAGTAGAGGCATAGAGAGTAGACTCCACAGTCAACTTGGTAGACCCATTCACTAAGAAGCTAAGTCAGCAGAAAATTGAAGCACATCTTGAGAAGATGGGGCTTAGATTTATGGCTGATTGGCTTTAGTGCAAGTGGGAGATTGTTAGAAATATGCCCTAGAAGCCAATTTGGCTGACGCATTATTTTGTTTTGGGACATAAATTTGTACTTGACCTAATAATGAATTTATTAGGATGGGCATTGTTTTCATTCATGTTCTTATGCGTCCATGAATCGTCCAAGGAATTAATAAGATGATGACGCATATTCTCAAGAGTTGAGAATTTGAGGCATGTGTCATTGGTGATTAATTCCTGAATTGCTCCTGATCGATGGATCCATCACGAGGGACGGTGATCGATCCGCTGAGATTAGTGCACAGATCACTTAGTCAGATGGATGAGTCTTGAGTCCACAGTGTAGGGACACTGGAGTGATTGTGTAAGTGCTTGTTAGAGAACAAGGGTATTGAGCATGACCAAAGCAAGTAGTCACTTGGATGTCTATCCACTCGTCAGTGACTTACTTGATGCTGCAGTTGTATGACTGGTCCTTTGACCTGCAATGCCTCGGCTATTCACAGTGAGGTTGCTGTAGTTTGACGAGCACATAAACATGGGCCCTATCCATTTGGATCCTTGTGGTGCAGATTGGCTGCAGTAGGTTCATTGCAGGAGTAGGGGTGCATCTAGATGGAATCTATCGACCTTGATAGATTAGGAGAGATCCTATGTGATTTATGAGACTGAGTTCGTAAATCCTTGGCCAAGGTAGTTTTTGGAAAAAGAGTTTTCCAATCTCGAACTGGAGTCGAATAAATTTTACATATGACAGATGATGGGGTTTGACGAGTTATCCATGACCTCCATCCTGTTGAGATCCACGATAGAGGGACTGTATCATACGCTAACTGCACCTAAGGTTCATCTATTCTACTCTGCTGGGTTGCCACTACATGCTGCTAGGTGTCACTGGTGGATTGTGAGACTCAGAGGCATTCACTTGATGATCAGTGAACCCGAATGAGAAGAGTTGGAATTGTTCCAACCCATTGAAAGGAGTTTCAATGATATTGTGATAGGGATCACAACATATCTCACTACCAGACAGAATAAGAACCTATGGGGTCACACACAATAGAGGATCTGATCGATCTAATGGTTGGATTGTGATTTGGAATCACAATAGTTTGTAATTGTCAATTTGATTGATAATTAGTTTAACCCACTAAGAGTTAGTGAGTTGAAGAAGGAATTAATTGTAATTGGATTGCAATTTGATTGAATCAAATGGACTTAATTAATTGGGCTCGATCTTATATGATAAGGTTCAAGAGTCCTACTTGGAGTAGGACACCTAGAGTTCTAATTAGATTAGGACTTCAAATTATTAGAGTCCTACTTGGAGTAGGATTGCTAAAGTCCTAATTGGCTTAGGACTAAAATTATATGAGTCCTAATTAGATTAGGATTCTTAGAGTTCTAATTAAGTTTGGTCCAATAGATAAAGATGACTCCTAATTAGATTAGGATTCATATGAATCAAATAGGGAGACTAATTGGGTCCTACTTAGATTAGGATTCAATGAACCAAAAGCCATCTAAATCCTAATTTGATTAGGATTAGAAGGGAGGGGTTCCTTGGATGCTCCCGGGATCCGCATCCCGGATGGCCGGGACTCGCGTCCCGGGTGTCCGGGACGCGAGACCCGGATGGGCGTGGCTCCTCCTAGTTTTAGGAAGAGCCACGCTTAGGGCAAGGCTATAAAAGGGGCGGCAGCCCTAGACTTGGACTATGGGTTCTTTTCTTGATGCTTGGCGGCCGCCTTTCCTCTCCTCTTCTTCTTCCATCCGCAAGGCACAAATAGGGGCAGCAAGCATGGCTTCTTCTTCCTCCTCTTGGTCAGCTACATGGAAGAAAATAAAGAGAGGAAGGTGTTCCTCTCTTCCCTCCTTCTTCATCCATGGTAAAGAAAAGAAAAGAAAGCGTTTCTTCCTTCTCCTTCTTTCTCCTCTTGGAAACAATCAAGAGTTGATTGCTTAGAGATGTTCCAACCATCAAAAGGGATCTCTGCAAGGGAGCTAGCACCCCGGTGAGATCGCAACCTCGATCAATCCAGATCTTCGTGTGGATACCCGTAGAGGCCGGACACTTGTGCGGCTTCAAGCGAACCTGATTTCCACGATCATCAAATAGCGGTGAAGATCTACCCGCTCAAAGGTAAAGATTTGATCTTTATAATTTTAATTGTAGATCTGAAAATTAATCAAGTAATTAATTTTAATCCTTTCCTTCAGATTTCATGATCTTCTGAGTTAGAGAACTCAGAATTTTTTTGAAATCTACGTTCCTCTGGACGTTCATGAGATGAACGACCCCGCGCGCGTCTTTCCGCTGCGATCGTCGCAACGCGTGTGAGGGTAAACCGACAGTTAGCCCAGGGTAAAACAACGAGTTGGGTAGTTCACTCGAAAAACTACCGGACTGTAATCGCTGATTATAGTGAAAAATTCCCAAAGGTGTTTGGGGAGTGGATGTAGGAGCAGTGGAAGCTCCGAACCACTATAAACCTTTGCGTTTGCGATTGACTGTGCTTACAACTTTAATTTTACTTTTGCACATACACTTGTGTGTTTTGTTTAATTAGACAAAAAATTTTAAAACACCCAATTCACCCCCCTCTTGGGTGACCATCTCTGGGCAACAACTGGTATCAGAGCAGGTGCTCTGTGTATTCTTGAAGACCTAACCGTCTTTGGCAAAGATCAAGATGGCAACACCCTTCAACAATGTTCCTGCTGAGGGGCAGGCTACCAATAGACCTCCACTCTTCAATGGGACAAATTATTCCTATTGGAAGACTAGAATGAGAATTTTTATGCCTTGTGGAGGGTTATAATCAAAGGACCACACGAACCATCTCATATAGTTAATGGCGTTCAGGTTCCCAAACCTGAGGAGGATTGGGATGAGAATGATAGTAAGATGGTTCAACTCAATGCTAGAGCCATGAATTCATTGTTTTGTGCTCTAGATGTAAATGAGTTTAATAGAGTCTCCACCTGTAGTTCCGCCAAGAAAATATGGGATAGGCTTGAAGTTACCCACGAGGGTACTAATCAAGTCAAAGAGTCTAAAATGAACATTTTAGTTCACAAATATGAGTTATTTAAGATGGAACCCAACGAAACTATTTCATGCATGTTCACACGCTTCACTGATATAATAAATGGTCTAAAGAATTTGGATAAATCTTACTGATGACCCAAAGATTGATTCATAGATTGATTTTGATGATCACAAAACCTTGAAGTATAGATACTAATGTTTATGTTGCAAGGAGAAAGATATTTATGTTGCAAGGAACATAGCAAGTTGGAAGAACACAAGAAGGCCTCTAAAAGCACTCAAGAAAAGTTGGAAGAAAGCTACAAGTTATTGGCCCAAGTCTCAAGTTCAAAAGATTCAAATTAGAGGAGCAAATTCAAGGAAAATTTAAAAGAATAGTCTTCGAGTCGACTCCTGAGGAATTCGAGTCGACTCCAATGCTTGGCGAGTCGACTCCAGGGTGTAAAAGGCAGAAAAGTCAGAGAGGGATTTTCGACCCTGAGATTCGAGTCGACTCCTGAGGAATGCGAGTCGACTCCAATGGTTGTCGGGTCGACTCCAAAGAAAGCGAGAGTCGACTCTCAGTGGTACACAAGGGAAAACTCAGAGAAGCAGTTTTTGGACACTGAGATTCGAGTCGACTCCCACAAAGTCCGAGTCGACTCCAAAGACAGCGCAACCCCAAGACAGAAGACGGTATTTTCGTCTCTGAGAGGCGAGTCGACTCCAAGACAAGTCGAGTCGACTCCAAGGCAGCGCGGCTCCAAAATACAGAGGATCAGTTTTCCGACTCTGAGATTCGAGTCGACTCCCAGACAGCTCGAGTCGACTCCAAGGCAGCACTACACTAAGATGGCAGAAGACCAACTTTCGAAAACTGAGAGCCGAGTCGACTCCAAGGAAGTTCGAGTCGACTCCAAGACTGGACGAGCCAAAAGACAGAGGATCGGGAGTTCGGACTCTGGGATTCGAGTCGACTCCCAGGATAGTCGAGTCGACTCGAGTGGACAAAATTCAAATTTGGAACAGTTGCCGAGTCGACTCCGGAAAAGCTTGAGTCGACTCCCGCTACAGCCGAGTCGACTCCTGATCGCGCGAGTCGACTCCGATCCCAACGGTAATATTGTCAGGAGGTGCAGACTGGTTCCAACGGCTATATTTTTGTCTCTAACGGCTATATTCTTGTTTCCACTCCATCTAAAGCTATAAAATCAAGAGGAGAGCTAGGGGAGAAGGTATGGAAGTGGGAGAAAACATTTAGGAAAGAGATTACAAGGGAAATCTCCCATAAGCACAAAAAGGGCCATCCAAAGAGAAATAGAGAGAAGAAGAGCTTCCAAGTGTATCCTAAAGCTTCCTCTCCATCCGTGTGCTGCCGCGGTGATCCTCTACTTCGTGCCAAATCAGAAGAAGGTCAAGTAAAGAAGAAGTCGAGCTCCTCCATCTTCAAAACTCGTTTGAGGGCTTCTCTTTACTCTATCTGTTTATATTGTTATATTTGCTTGTTTAAGAAGCTTTGATTTGTTTTATTCTTTGTTTTAATATCTTGTAACTTGATTCAATCAAGGGATTGAATCAAGGGGTTAAAGGTTTGTTGGTGAGCCAAAGGGAAAACCAACGGTGTAAGGTTTGTTGGTGAGCCAAAGGGAAAACCAACGGTGTAAGGTTTGTTGGTGAGCCAAAGGGAAAACCAACGGAGATAGGTTTGTTGGTGAGCCAAAGGGGAAAACCAACGGAGATAGGTTTGTTGGTGAGCCGAGGGTAAAACCAACGTGTAAGGGTTTGATTGTGAGCCCGGAAAAACAATCGGGGTTGGTTCTAGTCGGTGAGCCTGTGAAAACCGACCGAGTTCGTTGTGATCTCGCAAAACAACAAGTTGGGTTGTGAGCTTGTAAAACAACCGACTGTAATCTAAGGGATTATAGTGAAATTCCCAAGAGGTCTTGGGGAGTGGATGTAGGTGCTGGGGTGCACCGAACCACTATACATCTTTGTGTTTGTGATGCCTTATCTCTTGTATTTCATGCCTTCCATTCATGCTTGATTGTGTAATATCTCTAGCTTTGTTTTCTATAGAGTTATAAGTGATTTGCTTAGCTTCCACTCCATTCTTACCATACACATAGATTAAAATTGATCATACAACTATAAGTTAGTTTTAGATCAATTGCACCCTAAAGCCATAGTATAATTGCTCTAGCTTAATCTTCCACTGCTTTACTTGTAATTGCCTAGAGCTTAAGTAATTAACATCTTATTATTCCGCTGCATTCTATTCAAAGTAAAAATTAGGGAACATAATTTTTAGAAAACCCAATTCACCCCCCCTCTTGGGTTGTCACCTTGGGCAACAAGTGGTATCAGAGCAGGTGCTCAAGATTAATTGTTGATCTCACGATCAAGAGCCAAAGATCATGACAACTCAAATAGATAGTTTTCTAGGAGAGGGACAGTTAATTGATAGGCCTCCACTGTTTAATGGCATAGACTACACATATTGGAAAGCTCGCATGCGCATTTTTATTCAATCACAAAACTATTATTTATGGAAAATCATAATAAATGACCTTCACACACTCTCTCAAACTATTAATGAAAAGGACTTAGCACAATTGAATGCTAATGCTATGAACATATTATATTGTGCTATTCATGAAACGAAGTTTAATGAAATTTCTGCATGCTTATCTGCTAAGGAGATCTGGGATACTTTAGAAAATATTTATGATAAATCTCAGATTAGCTCACATGTGCTTCAATTGCGTACTAACAATGAGATTGCAGAATCCTCCACAGTAGCCGAGTCGACTCCCAGTTTGTCCGAGTCGACTCCTAGAGAAGAACAGTCTGAAAGGCAGAGACACAGTCTTGAAGACCCTGTGAACGAGTCGACTCCAAGTAGTTCCGAGTCGACTCCCAAGTTAGCCGAGTCGACTCCGACAAGGCCCGAGTCGACTCCGAGGCAGAACAATTCAAAAGACAGAGAATCATCTTTTAGGCCTCTGAGAACGAGACGTCTCCCGAAGATCTCGAGTCGACTCTCAAGTCAGTCGAGTCGACTCCAAGTAAACTCGAGTCGACTCGAGGAAGAAATAACAGCAAAAAAATTCAAAAGCTTCCTAAAAACAAAGAAGAAGAGGAAGCAAGAAGAAAGAAAGAAAGAGATAAAAAGGAAGAAAGTTTTGACCAAGGAAGAGTCAAGCAAGGAAATAAAAGCTAGGAGCAACAATGATGATATTAGCTCCAAGGAACTACATGAGGTAACTAACTTTTGCTTTATGGCACAAGAAGATAAGGTAAAATCTGAATCTAATTTTAGACCAAATGAATTTCATAAAGAATTTTCTTATGATGAACTTTTAAATGCTTTTCATGAGTTGTATGGTGAATGTAGAAAATTAGCTATGAAAAATAAAAATCTTAAAAAGCTAAATTTGGAAATTTCAAAAGAAAGAAATTCTATTGCTGAAATACAAGACAAACTAAATTCTGAAAATAAAAGCTTAAGATCATTTTCAGAAGAATTGATTCAGAAAAATCATAGCTTAATTAAAGAAAATCAAAATTTAAGTAAAGAAATTAATCAATTAAAATCTTTTATTAACAAATTCACCGTAAGTTCAGAACGATTAAAAATGATGTTTGAAAGCCAATATGTTGCTTATGATAAATCAAAATTTGGCTTGACTCCTTTACTTAATAATAAATCTCTAGAGAAAAAGGTTATCAATTCACCAAGCAAACCATTAAATAAGATAACTTATTTCAAACATCAAAAGAATGGACATAACAACCTTACCTATAGTTCTAGTACAATTAAATCAAATGGAAAAGTTATTACTATTAAACAGATTTGGGTTCCAAAAGGAACCATATGTCCTAACTCTCAAGGACCCAAGCAAGCTTGGGTACCCAAAATGAAATTATGAGGATGTAGATATAGGTGTGCCAAGATACCCATGGAACAAATAGAACTTTCATACAAATGGGTGTTCTAGACACACGTCAAAAATGAAACTTAAAACATACTTATGAAAAGTAATTTTAAATAATAAAATAATAATAATAATAATGAAATCAGTAAACCTTGCATTTCATCATTATTTTTGCTTTAAGTATTTGATTAAAATATGAATTGCAAGTATTGACCAATTTTATGATATAGAAAATACTTTTGAAAATATAATCAAATCACTTCTTTTTATAGTATACTTTACTCACTATTGGATAAGTTGCTAAAAGATTAATCAATTTATTAAGAATAACTCTATGAATTCTCTATATGCTTGATTGAGAGTTTTTATCCATGGCATTATTGTTTATTGATCATAGATATGATAATGTGTACTTGGTGTGCTTTTGAATATATGCACTATGAATACCAAGATTAAAGAAACCATCTTTGGCATATAAAATCAACTCATGCTAGTATGTACTTAATCTCAAAAGACCTTGCCATTAGCTTACTTAGATTATCTTCTGAAAGGTCAAAGTTTACTATGCATGCTAACTAAGGAAACAAACAAAAATCAATTCCTAAATCTAAAGATGTTGTTTCCATCACTAAGTTTTCAAAAGCTTACATTGGATGTGTTCTTGGCAAATAAACTTGAAATATTTTCTGTATTTGCTAAATCTTGTAAAAGTGTTTCAAATGATAAAGGTTTCCAAACTGTGAAGATAAAGAGTATCATGGCACAGTGTTGAAAACCAAAATTCTGATAAAGTTTATACAGAAATTAATTATTTCAGCACCAAGGACACCTTAAGTAAAATAGGGTTAATAGAATTCTTGAAGAATTGAAAAAGGCAATTGTGTATGATAGTCATCTACTTAAATGATTTTTTTTAAAAGACTATCATCACTGCTTGTCATACATATGATTTCTATTAAATCTATTTTTGATGAAAATTTTGATCTTCTGAAAAATGGAAAATGAACCATTGCATATCTTTCATATTTTTCAGTCGTACATGTTATGCTTGATATGTTCTCTTGAAAAATAATGCCAAATCTAATAAAGATATTTCTATCCTTGGATATCATTCATCAAGCAATGCATATAGAACATTCATGAAAAATTCTAGTTGTAGAAGTATCAATTCATTTTATTCTTTATGAGACTAATGATCTATTATCAAAATACTAAAATCAAATTATATGGTTAAATCTTTTACATATAACAATCTGAAAAACTTGTTAATTAGAACCAAATTGGATTTTTCAGATATACACTTAATGATGACTACTAGAAGATTAAATCAAGAAAAGATGAAATAGATCTTGATAAGATTCTTGCATGATTAGAAGTAAAAATCACCTTTATCATTTGTTTGCTTTATAAACGTTATATCCTATCAAATGAGTGTGTAGAATGGACTTCTATGTGCTTACTTTATATATGTTAGATAACCACCATATTTAAAAATTACACATTACATATATGATAAAGCAATATGTGATTTAAAACAAGCATCAAAAGCTTGATATATAAAAGCTTAGGTAACCTTGTTGATAGAAAGTAATAGTGATAAATCTATGCATCAAAAAGAAGAATCTATGATATCTAGCTTGCTCATAGCACACATTGATGGCATCATTTTTGTTCTACCAATGAAAATTTATATGAATAGTTATATTGCAAAGTGAATTTGAAATATGATGAATGAATTAACATCTTCTCTCAAACTCCAATTAAGACAAACAGGAAAGGGGATCTTCATTGACCAACGTTAGCCCACAAGAAAACTCTTATGGAAGATTGGCGTGAAGAAGGTATATCTATGACCCCATCTTGTAGAAATTGTAAAGGATGAGCAAAGTAGATCTATTGTTTAAAGCTGTATTAAAGCATGATAGAATAATTATTTTATCATACAGCTAGTAGACCAGATTGTATGCTCATTATGTGACCTTGTGCAAGACTTCAATCTAACTTTAATTAATCATATTTTATTGATAACAAATACGTCATAATCTGAATTTTGATAGAAACAAACGCTTAAGATAAGTTGATTAAAACTTAGTTAACACATCTTATTGATAATTATCTTAAGCAAATAGAATCTAAACTAAATTGATTTGACCTTGATAAATCTGTCTATTGCCTCACATGCTTGTCCTTGAACTATCTTGGTTAATGAATCTATCTCTTTAGTTCAAGTGATATGTGCTTGCTTATATTTAGGCAATCTCTTGAGTAAAGTGACTCAACATGCAACTATTGTCATATCTTATATTGAGTCATCTAGTTAAAAATATATATGTTGGATGAATGCTTTGTATCTTAAAGAAACTAATGACCTTCCTTCAAGAAAGAAAAATGAGAAATTTCAACTTGAAGGATATCTTCATGTAAGATACACTAAAGATTCACATGCAAACAAGAGAGAGGATCTTCTTCAGCCAAAAGTTCACACATAAGAAATCTAGTTTGGCTTGAAGAACATATAATGAATAGGTAATTTAGATACCTTTCTCACAAATTAGTTGAGCAAAGTCAGTAACTTAAACCTTATTATGGCATGATTAAATTCTTTAATTATTAATTTTTGATATCATGTCTATATGTGTAGTGACTGACTTATACTTTTAGAAATTATTTCATGGTTTGCCCAAACTAAAATATATCTTTGCCTATATCATAACCATGAAATACACAAGTATATGCTTAAAATTTTGATGTAAAATAACTTGTGAGAAGTTATGAATCCTTGAGCACAATGAAAATGTTGTTTGCATAATATACATCTATATGATACATAAGATTATCTCTTTATTCTACTCTTTCATGTAAATTACTTGAGAATGACAAAAAGAGAGAGAGATAAAGAAAAGAAAATGGACATTGTTCAAGAGATGAAAAATCTGAGTAAAGGCAAGTACTTCAATCTTAAGGAAAAGCAAAACAAGCATAATATATTCGGCACATTTGGAAGGGATAAAATCTATAATTAATTACACTCAAACAGGGAGAGTTTGGAGTGAATATTTTAACCTTTCTATATTGCTCATCATAGGGATGGTGCCAATGGGGAGGCTAGTGGTAGTACCCGGCACTATTTGACCCAACTATTCGGTGTAGGGCATATTAGGGACGGCACAAGAGGGAGGCTAGTGGTAGTACCTCGTGCCCCTTCCCAACTCCACCGGATAGGGAGCAAATAGAGTATAGAGCATAAGAAAGTAAAAATGAAAGACAAAGTTAATAAAAGTATATAAGAAGAATCAAGTCAATTTTTTAAACACTTGAAAACATACTTTAAGGATGAACTCAGTGCAAGATTATATATAAATAGGGGGAGTTTATTTGAAAAGAATTGATTTTGATCCTTGACATTCTTGTACTTAGTATTTTAATGCATGACTTAACACATGGTATATTTTGCATATGGTATGATGTCTTGATTTATTGATTCTCAATGTTTTGTAATGCTTCATCCTTGGACAATTTGTTTGAATGTTTGAATTGCTACATAACATCTTTTGTTTGGTTCTATTGAAAAGAAATTTCAGATTTGTCATTCATAATCATCTCTAAAATCTGAAAGTCGAATAAAATTGTAGAAAGGAGAAGAGAAGAGTATCTCTATTTAGGAAAAATAAATTGATTTTGATCTATCTTTCTAATTGCCTAACTTTGATACATAATGTTCTAATACTTGTTAAAATATCCTTATTTTGTAATAATTTAAGATGAGCCACAATGTGAAAGATACATATCTCAAACTATGACTTAAAAAGCCTCTATTGAAAATCTTTATGAAATTCAGAATATGATTTTGTATAAAAGTTTAAACTCCATATGATTACTAAATAAAATGTTAATGTAAGAAAAACAGAATTTATTTTGATCGCTCCGATACACTTCCGAAACATATCATTTCTTATCTTCAAAGTGTACTCATATTGGTCTAAATGGTGTGTCTTTCAATGATCTTGATTACAAGCAAATATTTTTAAATATATGACTTTATTTTAATATTTAAAATTTTATTGAGCTTCATGTGTACATAGCTGAAAAACTGTGATTAAGAAATTGAAGTTTATAAAATATATACCTCAATGATCATCTATATGTTTTTCCCTCCTACATTATAAAAGACTTCCATTAATATAGTGAATGATCTTAAAGCCTAGAAATATTTCACCTCACTCAAATGAGTCTAAAAGAAAGAAAATGTAAATGGTTTTGAAAGAAACTGAGCTTCAAATGAATCATTTTTGATTAATATTTCAGTACATTTTCTCAAAGTTGAAGAGGAAGCATACCTTGTTCTTAAAGGATTAGAAAGAGTAATTGCTACAAATTTTGAATAATACTAGATTACTCTACATTCTCGATGTCATAGAATTTCAGTGTTATTCACGTTTATCACTATAATCTGAAATTCAACAATTTAAAATGATTAAAGAAGAATGCATCTTTTGAGGGGGAGCTTTAGATATTCAGTATCCTATCCCAAAGACACTTTATTTTGATGCATGCTTTGAACTTTATGGATTGATTTTGATGAACCTCCTTATATTGCAAGACATGCTTTAATTACCTTGAGATGAGTTCTATAAAGGTTGTCTTATCTCAAACCTTGAGTCTTATGAAAATAAGCTGAAACTTATAGAAAATATATTTTTGAGATTGACAATTTTGTTGAACATTATCTTAGGATTCTAAACTCTTAAATGGAATGATCAATTGAGGGGGAGAAAGAAAATTTCAGAAGGAGAGGTCTTATGGAACTTAATTACATGAATCTATAGGAGAGGGAAAGAATACTAAATGAAAAGTGATCCTAATACTCTCCAATATGTATCATCTGAAATTTAAATCTGAAAATCTTTATGATACACCTTGAGGCGTGTTATTTGGTTAGTATATCTTATGCATCACTCATGAACCAAATTACAAATCTTGAGAGCCTCTAACTTAATGAAAAAGGGGGAGAATAACGTGTAATTGACTTGAACTTTAGAACTTAAATTGTGTGCCAATTCATATTGTTATGTATCAAATTGTGCTTACTTTCTACAGAGATAAAAGAAAGTCTCTAAAGAAATCATGTTGCATGATTTCATATTTTGGTGTTTGTGCCCCAATGATCTTATTATCATTAAAGAACTTTGAAGTTATTAAGACTTAATGATCCAACATGATGATGTGTCTTTTACATATATAGGTTTTGACCTGTTACTCTGAAAATTAATTAAATTGCTCTCCTGTTGATAAAACACTTAATAGATTGGGCAAAAGATCTTAAATGAACAAGCTTTCATACTTATTATTGAAGAGATGTTAGACTTCCATTCGTGCTTTTCATTGAATATCATTTGTGGTACTTCTTGAATTAACCTAAGAGAGATTCCACCCACACTTGATTAGAAAACTATCTGTGGTATCAAATTAGAAAACTTCTTGAAATCACATTCAATGTGTTCTGCTCTGAAATTATCTTAATTGGCTCTGATCTGTGCTCACTAATCTGATTCCAATATTATTGCCTTGAGTTATATGATTCATATTCTTGCAATAATTCAACATTCAAATCAGAGTACAATAAGGAAAAGAAATATTTGTGCTTAATGTTTCCCTATTTTTTTTTGATGTTGTCAAAAAGGGGGAGAAATATTTAAGTATATGCTTATAATGCTTTTTGTATTGAGTACAAATCAGCTTAAATTGATTGTGTTAAGCTGATTGAATCTAAAGCAGTATCATGAAGTATGTTTCAAATATATATGTTTTCTACTTCATGCAACTTAGCTATGTATTACTTCTAGAAAACAATATCTTTTATATTGCATATACTCCAAGTTTTGTCATCATCAAAAAGGGGGAGATTGATGACCCAAAGATTGATTCATAGATTGATTTTGATGATCACAAAACCTTGAAGTATAGATACTAATGTTTATGTTGCAAGGAGAAAGATATTTATGTTGCAAGGAACATAGCAAGTTGGAAGAACACAAGAAGGCCTCTAAAAGCACTCAAGAAAAGTTGGAAGAAAGCTACAAGTTATTGGCCCAAGTCTCAAGTTCAAAAGATTCAAATTGGAGGAGCAAATTCAAGGAAAATTTAAAAGAATAGTCTTCGAGTCGACTCCTGAGGAATTCGAGTCGACTCCAATGCTTGGCGAGTCGACTCCAGGGTGTAAAAGGCAGAAAAGTCAGAGAGGGATTTTCGACCCTGAGATTCGAGTCGACTCCTGAGGAATGCGAGTCGACTCCAATGGTTGTCGGGTCGACTCCAAAGAAAGCGAGAGTCGACTCTCAGTGGTACACAAGGGAAAACTCAGAGAAGCAGTTTTTGGACACTGAGATTCGAGTCGACTCCCACAAAGTCCGAGTCGACTCCAAAGACAGCGCAACCCCAAGACAGAAGACGGTATTTTCGTCTCTGAGAGGCGAGTCGACTCCAAGACAAGTCGAGTCGACTCCAAGGCAGCGCGGCTCCAAAATACAGAGGATCAGTTTTCCGACTCTGAGATTCGAGTCGACTCCCAGACAGCTCGAGTCGACTCCAAGGCAGCACTACACTAAGATGGCAGAAGACCAACTTTCGAAAACTGAGAGCCGAGTCGACTCCAAGGAAGTTCGAGTCGACTCCAAGACTGGACGAGCCAAAAGACAGAGGATCGGGAGTTCGGACTCTGGGATTCGAGTCGACTCCCAGGATAGTCGAGTCGACTCGAGTGGACAAAATTCAAATTTGGAACAGTTGCCGAGTCGACTCCGGAAAAGCTTGAGTCGACTCCCGCTACAGCCGAGTCGACTCCTGATCGCGCGAGTCGACTCCGATCCCAACGGTAATATTGTCAGGAGGTGCAGACTGGTTCCAACGGCTATATTTTTGTCTCTAACGGCTATATTCTTGTTTCCACTCCATCTAAAGCTATAAAATCAAGAGGAGAGCTAGGGGAGAAGGTATGGAAGTGGGAGAAAACATTTAGGAAAGAGATTACAAGGGAAATCTCCCATAAGCACAAAAAGGGCCATCCAAAGAGAAATAGAGAGAAGAAGAGCTTCCAAGTGTATCCTAAAGCTTCCTCTCCATCCGTGTGCTGCCGCGGTGATCCTCTACTTCGTGCCAAATCAGAAGAAGGTCAAGTAAAGAAGAAGTCGAGCTCCTCCATCTTCAAAACTCGTTTGAGGGCTTCTCTTTACTCTATCTGTTTATATTGTTATATTTGCTTGTTTAAGAAGCTTTGATTTGTTTTATTCTTTGTTTTAATATCTTGTAACTTGATTCAATCAAGGGATTGAATCAAGGGGTTAAAGGTTTGTTGGTGAGCCAAAGGAAAAACCAACGGTGTAAGGTTTGTTGGTGAGCCAAAGGGAAAACCAACGGTGTAAGGTTTGTTGGTGAGCCAAAGGGAAAACCAACGGAGATAGGTTTGTTGGTGAGCCAAAGGGGAAAACCAACGGAGATAGGTTTGTTGGTGAGCCGAGGGTAAAACCAACGTGTAAGGGTTTGATTGTGAGCCCGGAAAAACAATCGGGGTTGGTTCTAGTCGGTGAGCCTGTGAAAACCGACCGAGTTCGTTGTGATCTCGCAAAACAACAAGTTGGGTTGTGAGCTTGTAAAACAACCGACTGTAATCTAAGGGATTATAGTGAAATTCCCAAGAGGTCTTGGGGAGTGGATGTAGGTGCTGGGGTGCACCGAACCACTATACATCTTTGTGTTTGTGATGCCTTATCTCTTGTATTTCATGCCTTCCATTCATGCTTGATTGTGTAATATCTCTAGCTTTGTTTTCTATAGAGTTATAAGTGATTTGCTTAGCTTCCACTCCATTCTTACCATACACATAGATTAAAATTGATCATACAACTATAAGTTAGTTTTAGATCAATTGCACCCTAAAGCCATAGTATAATTGCTCTAGCTTAATCTTCCACTGCTTTACTTGTAATTGCCTAGAGCTTAAGTAATTAACATCTTATTATTCCGCTGCATTCTATTCAAAGTAAAAATTAGGGAACATAATTTTTAGAAAACCCAATTCACCCCCCCTCTTGGGTTGTCACCTTGGGCAACACTTACACTAACTCAGAACTTGTGAGGAAAATTCTCAGGTCCTTGCCAAAAATTTGGGAAGCGAAGGTCACGGCGATCGTAGAAGCCAAAGACCTCAACACCTTGGCACTTGAAGAACTATTGGGCTCATTGATGACGCATGAGCTCACAATGAAGCAACATGAAGAAGATGTGCCAAAGAAGAAGACAATCGCTCTCAAGGCTACTTCAAGTGTTTGTGAAGAAGAAAGCAGTGAAAGTGAAGAAGAAAGTGAAGATGAAGACTTGGGCTTAATAGTAAGGAAGTTCAAAAAATTCATAAGAAGAAAGAAGACCTTCCCAAGAAAGAAGTTTGGAGGGAGAAATGATTGGGAAAAGGAAAAAAAAAAAGAAAGAGACCCAATCATATGTTATGATTGCAAGAGACCGGGACACATCCGCTCCGAATGCCCTCAACAGAAGAAGCACTATGGAAAGAAGAAGAAGAAGGCGTTGAAAGTGACTTGGGATGATAGTGACACATCCTCCTCCGAGGAAGAGAGGGAAGAGACCGCCAACTTGTGTTTCATGGCATTCGACGACGATGAGGTATGTCAAAGCTCAACTACAAATTTTACTTTAGAAGAATTATATGAAGCTTTCCAAGAACTCATGAATGATTGTAGTATGTTAGGAGTAAAAAATAAAGAACTAAAGGCCTCCAATCAAAGACTAAAGGATGATATTAAAAACCTATTGATTGAAAAGGAGAGCTATGAAAATGATAGCATCATTGACCTAAAGGATAAAAATTCAAAACTTAGCATTGAAAATGAAACGGCAAAAACACTCATTAAGGAATTAAATCTAAAAGTCAAATTCCTACTCAACAGTAATACTTCACTTGGACAAAATGTTGAGTCCCTTAATAATGATAAGGAAGAAATAGCTAAAGAAAATTTGGACCTTAAAGATGAGCTACACAAGTATAAACCAATTGTGGAGAAATTTACACATAGCTCGGAAAAATTAAATCTTATTCTATCCAATCAAAGAGCTGTTTTTAATAAAGCCGGATTAGGATACAAAACTAGCAAACAACAAAAATATCTAAAGAACTTTTTTGTAAAAGCAAAAGATGTCAAAACTGAAAAACCTACATGCTTTTATTGTGGGAAAAGTGGACATAAAGCTTATTCTTGCATTCAAAGAAAGATTCAAACTAATAAGAACACACTTGTAAAGGGTAAAAACACAACCAAAATGTGGGTGCCTAAGGGAACCAACTACACTAACCAAGAAGGACCCAAGAAAACTTGGGTACCTAAGAGCTTCACATGATTATTTTGCAGGTATGCCTTGCAGCCGGGAGTAAAAAGAGAATGTGGTATCTTGATAGTGGTTGCTCAAGGCATATGACCGGTGACAAGTGCCTTTTCGTCACCTTGAAATCAAAAGAAGGAGGAGTAGTCACATTTGGAGACAATGCAAAAGGTCAAATCATTGGCGTTGGTAAAATCTCCATATCACCCTCCTCATTTATTGACAATGTATTGTTAGTTAATGGATTAAAACATAATTTATTAAGTATAAGTCAATTTTGTGACAAGGACTTTAAAGTGTCATTTGAATCTTCCCTATGCATAATTAGTAGTCCAATTGACAATGAGATCATACTTATGGGACATAGGCGTGGAAATGTTTACATGGTAGATCTTGATGATCTCACCATGAAGGATGGCCAATGTCTTGTAGCCATGGATGTCAAGGTCAATGAGACTAGCTGGTTATGGCATCGTAGGTTAGGGCATGCTAGCATGGATTTAATTTCTAAATTGATTACAAAAGATCTAGTCAAAGGACTACCAAAAATGGACTTTGAAAAGAACAAAATTTGTGCTGCATGTCAACTAGGGAAACAAACAAGAAGCTCTTTCAATCTAAGAACATAGTCTCAACATCAAAACCCTTAGAACTAATTCACATGGATTTATTTGGACCCACTAGAACTGCTAGTCTAGGGGGTAAGAAGTTTGGTCTTGTAATTTTTGATGACTTTTCACGTTTTACATGGGTTTCATTTCTTGCCCACAAATATGAGTCCTTTTCCGCTTTTATCAAGTTTCATAATAGGATTTCGAATGAACTTAATCTTAAACTAAAAGCAATTAGGAGTGATCATGGTACCGAGTTTGAAAATCAGCATTTTGAAAAATTTTGTGAAGAAAACGGTATCAATCACAATTTTTCGGCCCCTAGGACACCCCAACAAAATGGGATGGTAGAAAGGAAGAATCGCACACTAGCAGATATGGCTCGTACCATGTTGTGCGAATCGGATCTACCAAAGTATTTTTGGGCTGAAGCAATCAATACTGCCTGCCATATTTTAAACCGTGCTTTAGTTAGATCTATCTTAAAGAAAACACTTTATGAGTTGTTGAAAAATAAGAAGCCCAATATAAGTTATTTTCATGTTTTCGGTTGTCGCTGCTTTATTTTAAACAATGGAAAGGACAATCTAAGTAAGTTTAGTGCTAAATCTGATGAGGGGATCTTTTTAGGTTATTCCTCATCTAGTAGAGCATACAGGGTCTTCAACAAGAGAACTCTCATTGTTGAAGAATCCATTCATGTTGTTTTTGATGAAGCTAATGGAGATTCTTCTAGAAAAGAAGAAGATGATGATGCAGGTATACTTGAAGACAGAATGAAGGAATTCTCCATAGAAGACAAACAACATGAGGATGAAATCAAAGAAGATACGATTCAGCAAGATGAAGAAGATCAACCCCCAGCGAGAAATCAAGATCTTCCTAGGGAATGGAGGTATGCACATGGTCATCCAAGGGATCTAATCCTTGGTGACCCTTCATAAGGGATAAGGACAAGATCCTCTTTAAGAAACACTAGTAATTATCTTGCATTCGTTTCACAGATAGAGCCTAAATCACTAGAAGAAGCCGAAAAAGATGAAAATTGGATAAATGCTATGCAAGAGGAACTAAACCAATTTGAAAGAAATCAAGTTTGGACTCTAATGAAAAGACCCCCTAATGTTTCAATTATAGGCACCAAGTGGGTATATAGAAATAAACTAGATGAAGATGGAATAGTAATAAGAAACAAAGCTAGGCTAGTAGCCAAAGGCTACAATCAGGAGGAAGGCATAGATTTTGATGAAACTTTTGCTCCTGTTGCCAGGTTAGAGGCTATTAGACTACTTTTGGCATATGCATGCTTCATGGATTTCAAACTCTATCAAATGGATGTAAAAAGTGCTTTTTTAAATGGTTATGTAATGGAGAAAGTTTATGTAGAACAACCTCCAGGTTTTGAAAATCACTTACATCCAGATTATGTTTTTAAATTGCATAAAGCATTGTATGGACTTAAGCAAGCCCCTAGGGCATGGTATGAAAGATTAAGTAATTTTCTAATTGAAAATAAGTTTAAAAGAGGAAATGTAGATAAAACACTCTTCATTAAAAGAAAAGGGAATGACTTATTGCTTGTGCAAATTTATGTGGATGATATAATCTTTGGTGCTACTAATGATAGTCTTTGTCAAGAGTTTGCTAAGCTTATGCAGGGAGAATTTGAAATGAGCATGATGGGTGAGCTAAACTTCTTCCTTGGGCTACAAATAAAACAATCAGAGGAAGGCATCTTCATCAGTCAGTCCAAATACATCAAGAAAATGTTGGAGAAGTTCAAGATGAAGGATGCAAAGGAAATCAGCACACCCATGGGCTCAAGTTGCAAGATTGACAAAGATGAAAAAGGTAAAAGTGTATACTGCAAATTGTACAGAGGTATGATAGGGTCTTTACTTTACCTTACTGCTAGTAGACCAGACATATTATTCAGTGTTTGCATGTGTGCTAGATACCAAGCATGTCCTAAGGAATCACACTTGCAAGCTGTTAAAAGAATATTCAAATGCCTAGTAGGGACATCTAATGCAGGTTTATGGTATTCTAAACAATCTGATTTAAATTTAATTGCTTATTCCGATGCTGATTTTGCCGGGTGCAAACTCGACAGAAAAAGCACAAGTGGCACCTGTCAATTCTTGGGTGCAAACTTGGTTTCTTGGTTTAGCAAGAAACAGAATTCAGTTGCCTTGTCCACAGCTAAGGCTGAGTACATTGCAGCCGGAAGCTGTTGTGCCCAAGTTCTTTGGATTAAGCAACAACTTGAAGATTTTGGTATCAAAATGGATAACATTCCAATTAGATGTGATAATACAAGTGCAATCAATTTAACAAAAAATCCTGTACAACACTCTAAATCAAAACACATAGAGATTAGGCATCACTTTATAAGGGATCATGTGCTGAAAAATGATGTATTGATCGAGTATATATGCACTAAAAATCAATTGGCCGATATCTTTACAAAGCCCCTTTGTAAAGATAGGTTCAACTTTTTAAGGAATGCCTTGTACTTGTATGATCCTAGCAAGTAGATTGAATTTGTAATGCAAGCATGATTTGATTTCAATACTATAGCTTAAATGATTTAACTTGTCAAGCATATGCAATGCTTTGTAAGCTCTAGAGATACATGTGAATGCTACTCAAACTAATAATACACTTCAAGGTCACATATAGCAAACCTAGTGCCTAATAAGTGGAAACATGAATCTATCAAAGTTAGATGACAAATTGTTTGACTTTCCGGAGGATGGTTACCCTCCCTTGGACTCTTCATAGAGATATTTTCAGAGTCTATTCCATAGGCATTCGAAATTGGTCAAACATTCCTCATTTCAATATTGATAATTCAAAAATCATTGTCAAGCTTTTATAGGATGTATTATTAACATTCCTCACTTTATATTCGCCAAAAGAAATTAAACTGATCATTGAGGTTGAATAAAACAAATTGGGAAAAGATAGGAATCGTTCTGAAATTTTTCAGTGACGGAGACGTCTCTGGCAAATCACAGAGACGTCCTCCCGGCGAGACGTCTCGCATTAGTCGCGGAGACGTCTCGGGGAAGGAATGAATGTTTTTTTTTTTAAATAGGCCGAAATAGCTCGAGCCGTCCCGAGCTGCTTTCCTTCGTCCCCAACGAAACCCTAAACCCTAGCATCCATCTTCTCTCCACCACAAATCGAGCCAAAATCACTCCCCATTTCCCTCGATTTCCGATCAATGGCACCTAAGAAAGCTAGGCGTAGTGGTGGGAGGCGTCCTAGGGTGGCAAACGACGAGGAACGGAGGGAAGCGTCCTCCGCGCCGTCTCCTCCGGTTGCTCCGCCAACCGTGACTCCCTCCTGTGCGAATCGCACAGTGACAACAGGTAGGCACATAGACTTTCATTTTTTAGCGAGTGAGGGGTTCTCTATTGGAGAGAGACTCCGTGCCCAAGGTTGGGAACACCTATGTTCCCTAAACATGTCTACCTATCCCGGCTTAATGAGAGAAATCTTTAGTAATTTGGCCTTAGGGAGCTCAGGGTACACTGGATATGTCCGAGGCACATTGGTAGAAATCAATGAGGACATTTTATCTAGTTTGTTACAAATACCCAAGTACGGTGAGGCTCCGACCTCACATCTCCAAAGGGAGATTGCTTTAAACCTAATTTTAGGTAGAGAGGACTGTGGTCCTCTTGACATAGTTAAGTCCCAAGACCTCAATGCTGAAATGAGATTGCTCTTGAGCATAATTAACAGGGTCTTGTTCCCAAAAACCGGTCGCTTCGACTTCATTTCGGAGCGAGATTTAGCCATTATGCACCACATCTTGCTAGGGATTCCCCTAAACCTCCCTAGGCTCATGTTGAACTACATCTCAATATGTCATCGGTATTCCAGATTTAGCATACCATATGGGATGGTCTTCACCTTACTCTTCAAGCATTTTAAGGTTCCTATCCCTGAAAATGAGCCAGAGAAACCCTTGAGAAACACTGATTTCTACAATGAGAGCACACTACATAGGATGGAGTTTCACAAGAAAGACGGGTCTTGGGTTAAGGTCTGTAAAGGAAAATCCCAAACTATAGAGCCTGAGATCCATCATCAGGAGCCTATCCACCTCTCTCCTCCACATAGCCCTATGCCCTTTCCTAATGTACCTTCCAGCTCGGCTGGACCATCCACTTCCATGCCTCCTCCTCCAGCTTGTGGATCGATGTTCTTATCAGATGAGCAGATGCACACCCTAGCATCTATGATGTGCCAGCAGATGAGGGAAGAAATGAGATCAGTGATTTCTGCTGAGTTAGCTCCCATCCGCACCTCACATGAAGCACTCTTGGAAGAGTTGAAAGAAATCAAAATTCAAATGGAGGCTATAGGGTCAGAATTGGTTTGTGTGGCAACAAACCAAACTAGAAGATCATGTGAGATACAGGCTGAATTGAAGATCATATCGGATGGTCTTCAAAAGTTGACGAGCCCTGAAGGCAATGTGGGCAGTGTGGCTGCCCAGCTTAGAGGAAGGATTGACAGGGCAACCCATGAGTTTGAAGCATTAGTGACAGCACTCAATCAATCTCAGGGAGACAACTTTAGAAGTCTAATGGATGCAATAAATAGATTTGTAGAGGCTGCTGCTGGGGCTATTGAGCGTGGTCGCCGGTGAGGCACATTTTGTGGACATCTAGGGTTCATCTTTTTGTAAAACCCTAGGTTTATATGAAACTCTTTCTTTTGTATTAGCAATCAATCCTTGTAATGGATTTTTATCCTTGTAATGGCTTCAAATGATTGTAATGCTATATGAATGTCATAACCCTTCTTTTTGAATCTTGGAGTATATTTCTAATTCTATGATGTGCCATGGAAATGCCATAACATACCTTGAATGTTCAAACTTGACAATGTGCAACCATTTCACTATTTTCCCAACTTGACAATGCATATGAAACAGGGGGAGCACAACTTGTAATAACTACATTTAAAAGGTCTGAAATGAATTCCAAAACAAAGGGGGAGTAGATTTCACCTTCCCAAGTCATTGGATATTGCATGGTAATATGAATGCTGAATTCTAATAGGCATCGTGTTTTAGGCACCTAAGGAAAATTTGTCCCCTTCATTGTTGATGACAAAAAGGGGGAGTAGAACCAATATGGAATGCAAAATGCAAAATTTAAACTCATACTTGAAAGTTTAATTAGAATCAACAAAATGAAAAGATAAAATTGAAGAATATTGGCTTTAAGACAATTGTCCTTCTGGAAAAGAAAGGGGGAGTCAAAAGTATTTGGTTTTTAATTGTTGTTAGCATCAATATTTCATTAATTTACACTTTAACTTGATTCAAATCTAAAAGTGATAGATGATATGCCAAAATTGCTCCAAGAGCTACTAAGATCAATACTTATGCATAAGGATAGAACTGACAGTTGACTATATTGAATTATGCATACTGTATCTAGCTCTAACCAAAACACAATACTTGTACATCTGATCAAATACTGTGTATATGTTTTAATTTTAAATTTTGCATATACTCAGTGTTTTGTCATCATCAAAAAGGGGGAGATTGTTGACCCCCTAATGGATTTTGATGAATACAAAACACTAGAGTATAATTCCCCTTATATTAACAATTTACTTGAGCATTTCAGGTGTTTAACTAAGAATATTGTTAAGAATTGTCAAGGCATGTTCCCATATTTTTCGAGGATTTATTGAAGATTTTTTTTGAGATGAAGAAAACGGATCAGGGGCAGCCGAGACGTCTCCGGTTTGTTCCAGAGACGTCTCTGGCACGTAGAGGAGAAACTGGCACGTCTGGAGACGTCCCCAGCACCTGCCTAGGCGTCTCGCAGGGTCGGAGTTGACTCCCGGCTTTCTGGAGTCGACTCTTTCAGAGACGGCAGAAAGGCCGATTTCAGGGGATGCGCGCGAGTCGTCTCCGAAGGACGCGGAGTCAACTCTCTTAGGGATTCCAGAGGACTTGTTTTTTCGTTGAGAAAACGTCGGAGTCGTCCCCGACGTCGCGGAGTCGTCCCCACGCATAAAGCACAAACATCCCGAGACGTCCCCAAAAAGCGCCGAGCCGACTCTCTCAGAAAAACAGAAAAACAAGAAATCGAGCTGTTCTTCTTCGAAGTCGTCCCCAGAAAGTGCCGAGTCGACTCCAACATCGTCAAAAGATTTTTTATACAGCCGAGACGTCTCTCGTTCAAGCGGAGACGTCTCCGGAACGCCTGGGACGCGACTGACACACTTTTGTAGGTTTGTTTGAATTTCAAACGGCTATATTTTTGTGTCTAACGGATCTATTGCCATGTAGGAGTATAAAAAGGAGCTTTTAAGTGGCTTTAAAATAACTTCTCACCAACCAAACATAAGATCATTCAAGAGAGAAGAAAGAGAAAGAGGTTCAAGGGAGTTGGTGCTTTCAAGAGGAGAAATCAAGTGCATTTAAGTCTTCTTCATCTGATTTCGTGCTCATCTACTCACTCCCACTCGGCAGTCAAAGCTCGCATTCAAGCCAACGTGATCCACATCGGAAGAACCACCATCACCCACGCTTTTAACGGCAAAGAGTGTTCTTCCGATTTTGTTATTCTTCATTGTTCTATTTGCTTTCATAAGAGCTTTTAAATCCTTGTAAAACACTTGAATATTGTGCTTGTTCCAGTCAAGGGACTTGGAACAAGGGATAGGTGTCCCAAGCCTAGGTTAAATTGGGGGATTGTAGGGTTCGTTGTTAGCCCGGGGTAAAACAACGAGTTGGGTAGTTCACTCGAAAAACTACCGGACTGTAATCGCTGATTATAGTGGAAAATTTCCAAAGGTGTTTGGGGAGTGGATGTAGGAGCAGTGGAAGCTCCGAACCACTATAAACCTTTGCGTTTGCGATTGACTGTGCTTACAACTTTAATTTTACTTTTGCACATACACTTGTGTGTTTTGTTTAATTAGACAAAAAGTTTTAAAACACCCAATTCATCCCCCTCTTGGGTGACCATCTCTGGGCAACACAAGCTTTCTTCTTCTCTCCTTTTTGCTGATGGCGGCTGAAAACAAGAGGGGAGAAGGGTGGCCACGAGTTGGAGAGGAGGAGGGCTTCACCTTGTCATTAGGGCACCTCCTTTCAAAGCCTTTTAAAGGCATCTAGGGCTCCTATTTGGTTTAGTCCAAATCATGAATCAATTGGGTTCAATCTATGCTAGTCCTAATCCAATTAGAACTTGAATGAACCATGACTCAATTGAACTCTTCAATCCTAATCTAATTAGGAGTCATCTTGATTCATTGGATTAATAATTAATTGGGACTTAAGAAATCCTAATCCAATTAGGACTTGTTCAATTCTAGTTCTAATCCAATTAGGACTCTAATTTGAATTCGAAGTCCTAATCCGATTAGGACTCTAGGAATCCTACTCCAAGTAGGAATCCAAATTTAATTCAAAACTCCTAATCTAATTAGGATTATAGGAATCCTACTCCAAGTAGGAATCCTAGTCCTACTCCAAATAGGATTTCCAGTCCAAGTAGAAATCCCAGTCCAAGTAGGATTCCTAGTCCTAATCCAATTAGGACTCTACGAATCCTACTCCAAGTAGGACTCTTGTTTTAAGTCCAATTAATCAATTCTCTTTGTTCCTTCTTCAACTTATTATCAATCGAATTGATTACTTGTGATTCCTAATCACGATTCAACCATCGGATCGGTCAATGCCTCTAGTGTGTGTGACCCCATAGGTTCTACTCTGACTGGTAGTGAGATATATTGTGATCTCTATCACAATATCATTGAAAACTCCTTTCAATGGGTCGGAACGATTCCAACTCTACTCATTAGGGTTTATCGACCATCCACTAGTGACACCTAGCAGCATGTAGTGGCTATCCAGCAGAATAGAATGATGAACCTCTAGGTGCAGTTATCATGTGATACAGTCCTTCTATCGTGGATCCCTACAGGACGGAGGTCATGGATAACTCTTTCTCCACTATGCAATCTGCCCCGGCCGAGGTCTTACGAACTCAGTCTTATAAATCACATAGGATCTCTCCTTTTCTATCAAGGTCGATAGATTCCTTGTAGATGCATACCCTACTCCTACAGTGAACCTACTGCAGCCAATCTACACTGCATGGACCCATCTGGCTAGAGACCATGTATTTGTGCAGTCAAACAACAATAACCTCACTGTGAGTAGCCGAAGCATCGCAGGTCAAAGGACTAGTCACACTACTGCAACATCAAGCAAGTCACTGACGAGTGGATAGACATCCAAGTGACTTCTTGTGTTAGTCATGCTCAGTACCCTTGTTCTCTAACAAGCACCTGCACTATTACTTCAGTGTCGCCACACTGTGGACTCAAGTCTCATCCATCCATAAGGAAAGCAATGTGTGCACTGATCGGATCGATCACCGTCCTTGTGATGATCCATTGATCAGGAGCATTCAGAAATTAATCACCAATGATGCATGGCTCAAATTCTTAACTCTTAAGAATACGCATCATCATCTTATTAATTCTTGGACGATTCATAGACACACAAATAATATGAATTGAAAGATGCCTTTATTTATTCAATAATAAATAGTCAAGTACAAAATTATATCCCTAGAATTAATAATGTGTCAGCCAAAATTGGCTTCTAGGGCATACATCTAACAATCTCCCACTTGCACTAATGCCAATCAGTCATATATCTGAGTCCCATCTTCTCAAGATGGGCTTCAGTCTTTTGTTGACTTAACTGCTTAGTGAATGGGTCTGCCACATTGTCCGCGGAGTCTACTCTCTGCACCTCGACATACTTCTTCTCAACATAGTCGCGTATGAGGTGGAAGCGCCACTCTATATGCTTGGACTTCTGATGAGACCTTGGTTCCTTAGCAAGAGCTATGGCACCATTATTATCGCAGTAGAGTGTTATGGCATCTGATGTCATTACATCCAATTCTGCAATGAATTTTTTTGAACCAGAAGCCTTCCTTAGCAGCTTCAGAGGCGGCGATGTATTCAGCTTCCATAGTAGAGTCAACAATGATCGGTTGTTTAGAACTCTTTCAATTCACCGTACCACCATTGCACAAGAACACATATCCAGATGTTGACTTTCTATCATCGACATTATTCATGAAGTCTGAATCTGTGTACCCTTCTACCTTTAACTCTGATGATCCTCCAAAAACCAAGAATAAATCTTTAGTTCTTCTCAAATACTTAAGAATATTCTTCACAGCTGTCCAGTGTTCTTCACCTGGATTCGACTGATATCTGCTTGTGACACTCACAGCAAGGGCTATATCAGGTCGTGTACATAGCATGGCATACATGAGGCTCCCTATTGCTAATGCATAGGGGATCTTGCTTATGCGTTGAATCTCTTCAGATGTGTTGGGGCACATCTTCTTGGAGAGATGAATTACATGCCTTAGGGGTAAGAAACCCCTTTTAGAGTTTTCCATGCTGAACCTTTTCAGCACTTCCTCTATGTACATCTTCTGTGATAGGCCAAGCACCCTTTTAGATCTCTCTATAGACCTTTATTTCCAAAATATAGGATGCTTCCCCAAGGTCTTTCATGGAGAACTTTTTTGACAACCAGACCTTGACCGAGGTTAGCATGGGAATATCATTCCCTATTAGGAGGATGTCGTCCACGTACAGTACGAGAAACACGACAGCACTCCCACTAATCTTTTTGTAAATACACAGTTCCTCTTCGTTTTTGATGAAATCAAACGTTTTGATTGCGTCATCGAAACGAGTGTTCCAACTCCGAGATGCTTGCTTTAGTCCATAGATGGACCTTTGCAGCTTGCAGATCTTGTGATCTCCATCATTGGAAATGAAACCCAAAGGCTGTTCCATATAGATATCTTCATCAAGATATCCATTCAGGAAAGCAGTTTTCACATCCATCTGCCAGATTTCATAATCATGAAATGCTGCAATGGCAAGCAATGTTCGGATGGATTTCAGCATGGCTACAGGTGAAAAGGTCTCTTGATAGTCAATGCCTTTGCGTTGACTGTACCCTTTCGCCACTAGCCTTGCTTTATAGGTCTCTACCTCTCCATCCGAACCTATCTTTCTTTTGTAGATCCATTTGCATCCAATAGGTACAATACCTTCTGGTGGATCTACTAAGGTCCAGACTTGGTTGGAATGCATGGAGTCTAACTCTGACTTCATAGCTTCCAACCATTTCTCGGAATCGATATCAGATATCGCCTCGTCGTAGGTTTTGGAATCCTGTGTGTGATCCCTATCTCCCACTAGGAACATTTTCTTGGTATCCTCTTCTAGTATACCTAAGTATCTATCGGGAGGATGGGAGACCCTACTAGATCTGCGAGGTGGTTGAGGGACATTGTGTACTGGCTCTGTATGAATGGATTCGATAGGATCCATGACTAGTTGCTTTTCAGAGACTTTCTCTTCAAGCTCAATTTTCCTCCCACTGCCTCTATCAAGGATAAACTGATTTTCCAAAAAGATGGCATGAGGGCTCACAAACACATTGTGATCCTCTGAGACGTAAAAATTGTATCCCAATGACTCTTTAGGATATCCTATAAAACGAGCACTTATAGTCCTAGCCTCTAGTTTGTCCGCCTGTAGTCTTTTGACGTGGGCCGGACATCCCCAAATCTTGAGATGACCAAGACTTGGTTTTTTACCATGCCATATCTCGTACGGTGTGGTAGGAACGGATTTAGAGGAAACTCTATTCAGTAGATATTCTGCAGTAAGTAAGGAATCTCTCCAAAGAAATATCGGTAGATCAGTGAAGCTCATCATGGATCGGACCATATCCAATAGAGGCCGATTTCTTCTCTCTGACACCCCGTTGAGTTGAGGTGTACCCGGAGGAGTCCATTGTGAGACTATGCCATTGTCCTTGAGATAGTTCCGGAATTCTCCACTAAGGCATTCTCCTCCTCGATCTGATCGAAGAGCCTTAAGGGATTTTCCAGTTTGTTTTTCTACTTCATTTTTGAACTCTTTGAACTTTTCAAAAGATTCAGATTTGTGTCTCATAAGATACACATATCCATACCGTGAATAATTATCGGAAAAGGTAATGAAGTACGAATAACGTCCCCTGGCTTGCACATCGAATGGGCCACACACATCTATATGTACCAGGGTAAGTATTTCAATGGTCCTCTCCCCATGTCCTACAAAGGGCAATCTAGCCATTTTTCCTTGAAGACAGGACTCGCAAACTGGATATGACTCGGAAGTCAATGAGCCGAGAAGCCCATCTTTATCCATTTTGTTCATTCTGTCCTCTCCAATATGGCCAAGCCTGAGGTGCCACAAATATTTTTGGTTTATCTCATCCCTGGATCTCTTGGATCCTTTGGCATTCACTTCTTGCTCAGACACATTTATAGATACATCCATATGCAAATGATAGAGACTGTCAATCATAAAACCACGTGCCACTATTTTATTTCTGAAATAAATAGAACAGTAGTCTTTG
The DNA here is from genome assembly GCF_051530095.1 of Phoenix dactylifera. Taxonomy (NCBI): domain Eukaryota; kingdom Viridiplantae; phylum Streptophyta; class Magnoliopsida; order Arecales; family Arecaceae; genus Phoenix; species Phoenix dactylifera. The sequence goes on along the minus strand of NC_143193.1, from coordinate 28,172,532 downwards.
TCAAATGTAAAAACATGACCTTCCTGTGCTAGACATGAAACAGAAATCAAATTTCTGCTAGCAGCAGGTACATAATAGCAGTCTCTAAGTAGTAAACTAAAACCAGACGGTAGTCGCAGATGGTAGGTGCCCACAGCCACAGCAGCAACTTTTGCCCCGTTGCCAATCCGAAGGGTTACCGCACCTTCCGCCAGCCTTCTACTTTCCTTTAGACCCTGCATGGTAGTGCACAAATGAGCACTAGAACCAGAATTTATAATGTTAGATGTATGCCCTAGAAGCCAATCTGGCTGACACATTGTTAATTCTAGGGACATAATTTTGTACTTGACTATTTATTATTGAATAAATAAAAGGCATCTTTTCATTCATATTATTTATGTGTCTATGAATCGTCCAAGAAATTAATAAGATGATGATGCATATTCTCAAGAGTTGAGAATTTGAGCCATGTATCATTGGTGATTAATTTCTAAATGCTCCTGATCAATGGATCATCACGAGGACGGTGATCGATCCGATCAGTGCACAGATCACTTTCCTTCTGGATGGACGAGACTTGAGTCCATAGTGTAGGGACACTGAAGTGATAGTGCAGGTGCTTGTTAGAGAACAAGGGTACTGAGCGTGACCAAGACAAGAAGTCACTTGGATGTCTATCCACTCGTCAGTGACTTGCTTGATGTTGCAGTAGTATGACTGGTCCTTTGACCTGCGGTGCTTCAGCTACTCACAGTGAGGTTATTGTAGTTTGACTACACGTATACATGGTCTCTAGTCATATGGGTCCTTGTAGTGTAGATTGGCTGCAGTAAGTTCACTGTAGGAGTAGGGTATGCACTTACATGGAATCTATCGACCTTGATAGAAGAGGAGTGATCCTATGTGATTTGTTAGACTGAGTTCTAAGACCTTGGCCAGGGCAGTAATATAAAGTGGAGAAAGAGTTTTCTACTATCGAACTCGAGTCAAATAAATCTTGACATATGACAGACGAAGGAGTTTGACGAGTTATCCATGAACTCCGTCCTGTAGGGATCCACGATAGTAGGTCTGTATCACATGATAACTGCACCTAGAGGTTCATCATTCTATTCTACTGGGTAGCCACTACATGCTGCTAGGTGTCACTGGTGGATGGTGGGACTCACAGGGATTATCTCGATGATCGATAAACCCTAATGAGTAGAGTTGGAATCGTTCCAATCCATTGAAAGGAGTTTTCAATGATATTGTGATAGAGATCATGATATATCTCACTACCAGTCAGAATAGAACCTATGGGGTCACACACACTAGAAGTATTGACCGATCCGATGGTTGAATCGTGATTAGGAATCACAAGTAATCAATTAGATTGATATTCAGTTGAAGAAGGAACAAAAGGAATTAATTAATTGGACTTAAACACAAATTCTACTTCGAGTAGGATTTCTAGAGTCCTAATTGGATTAGGACTGGGAATCCTAGTTGGAGTAGGACTGGGATTCCTACTTGGAATAGGATTCCTACAATCCTAATTAGATTAGGAGTTTTGAATTAAAATTGAATTCCTACTTGGAGTAGGATTCCTAGAGTCCTAATCGGATTAGGACTTCGGATTCAAATTAGAGTCCTAATTGGATTAGGACTAAAATTAAATAAGTCCTAATTTGATTAGGGTTTCTTAAGTTCTAATTAATTATTAATCTAATGAATCAACATGACTCCTAATTGGGTTAGGATTGAAGAGTTCAATTGAGTCATGGTTCACTCAAGTTCTAATTGGATTAGGGCTAGTATAGATTGAACCTAATTGATTCATGATTTGGTTAAACCCTAATTGGATTAGGGCTAAACCACATTAGGGGCTCCCAATCCTCATTAGATGAGGATTAGGGCAACACAAGAAGGAGGGGCTCAAGCCCCTCCTCCTTTGCTTCATTGGTGCGGCAACACAAGAGGGGCCGGCGCCCCTCTTGGAAAAAAGTCTAGGGCTCCTAACTTGTAGGAGCCCTAGATGCTTTATAAGGAGGTGAAAGGGGGCTGACGCCCTAATGCATGTGATGCTCTCCTCCTTGCAGCCGTGGTCTCCCTCTCCCCTCTCCTTGATTCAGCCGCAAGCAAGAGCAAAAGAAGAAGAAGGGTGGCGGCCTCCTCCTCCTCTCTTCCTCCTTCCAACGCAGGGAGAATAAAAGAAGGCTGCAGGCTTCGTTCCGCTTCTCTCTATCCCTCCTTCTTCTTCCTCCTCTCAAGCAAAATCAAGGGTTGATTGAAAGAGAGGAAATCAGCCATCCAAAGTTGTCTCTGCAAGGGAGCTAGCACCCCGGGGAGACAAGGAAGCTTTGATCGGTTTCTGCTTCGTGTGGATACCCGTAGAGGCCGGGCACTTGAACGGCTTCAAGCGAACTTTCATCCTAAACCACGAACTTCAGTTTACGGTGATCATCTACCCGCACAAGGTGAAGATCTGATTTTCTAAAGATTTTAAAAGTTTTTAATCCTTATCTATCTACGAACGATTTTTGAACAACGTTCATGCGATGAACGGTTGATCCCGCGCATGCCTCTTCCTCTGCATCTGAATTTTTTAAAATTTCAGCGGCATGATCGGGGTATCCTAACAGTGGTATCAGAGCCTAGGCTTCGTAGAATAAGGTAAGGATTAATTATTAGTAGGCTTATTAGATCTGAAAATTGAAAGATTATGCATGCTGAAAATTTTCTGCATGCAGATTTTTTCTAGGGTGCTGATTTTTGCATGCTGATTTTTATATGATAAGATGATGATTCTAATTGCATTGTTAATGAGATTACAAAGTTTAGAATCATGATTAGCATGATCAGCAACCTATGTCATGAGATAATCAGTTAGTTTTCAGATCTGAAAATTATAATTGCTGCATGTGGTGATGATCATAGGATTCAAACCCTTTTGGTATTAAATGTAAAGACCTGCGATGTGATCTGCAATGTCATGTAATTTTTCAGATGCTTGCATGCATCTTATTTGATATTTTGAGAGGCCTGCGTGCCTCCTAAAAGAAGATGTAATTTATTATTATTTTTATTTTACATCTGGTTGTATTTCTGTGATGTGATGTACGTCAACGATCAAGTTGAAGACAAGGCATGAGATGAACAGGGGTCTAAGCGGTTGATGGCGATTGGATCAAGAGTTGGTCAAGGATCGAATCAAGGAGGCTTGGAACCAATTCAAGAGTTGAAGACCAATTGATCGATTGACGTGCATGTACTTGTAATACGACCTAATTAGAATCCATGATCATCACCTATTTAAAGTTTAGTTTTAATTATTGCTGCAATTATAACTGCCTGCAATGTGCCGTTTGCATGTGATGTGAATGAGAGTCGGGTAGATAGGTTTACATGTGATGTAGCAAACCCAATGAGACCTAAACTAAAACCCCCTCAATCAAGTCGAGAGTGAACCAACATGAGCGAGTCATATTAGATTAATTGATCTAATTGGTGTCTAGGAAAGCATGAAAGATGGTTACTTAATTAGGACCTTACTCTCTGAGTAAGGGGAGCCTCCCACCTGCTTACCTAGCCAATTGTTCGATTACCTCTTATGAAGAGCTCAAGTTGCAAACACTAAGACATGATTAACCAATATTAAGTCTATAGGTCTTCCACCGTAGTAGAGCTGCTAAGGTCTTTCTGATGTTGATTTGTCTCGGCTGGACACAGTAGGCAAGTTGCATCGGGGGGCTGGACCTCTCTATAGACATGAGATGTTGTAGGATAAAGGTGGGGTTGGGCACCAATAACTGTTAGGTGAGGACCCAATGACGACTTTATTTCTACGGTTATACGGTGGGTATGACTTAACTAAGAAATGGGACCAATAACTGTTAGGTGAGGTCTTCATGGCTTAGAGACCAAGTAGCACTGCAACATGCTTGAGAAGCATTGTACAAGAGTTGTACATTCATCAATTTATGTGTCACCAATAACTGTTAGGTGAGGTGGCATGTAAATCGGTGGGACCGCAGTACCTACTAGAAACCCTAGTCGTGTAGGATTTTCGTTTTTCTACCAGGAGAGTGTGAGGAATTCGAGAAAATAGTGGGAGGTACATTTGTTCTAAAAGACCCTAGAATAAATTAGAATCAAGTACAAAATTCTAACTAGAATCTTTACTCTCTGAGGATTATAATGTCAGCTTCTAGACTTTTAACTCATATCCTATAGAACAACCGTTTGACCAAACCCAATTATAAAGACGGGCTCAGCAAATTTCAAAAATAATTTTGAATTATGAGAAATTAGGGTATGTGCTAGACCATGGAATCCCCGTGTTACCAATCTATCCGATCACTGATCAGCGTAAGACGCATGCTAAAGTGGATGAACAATGACAATAAGGTTAGGTGCTGCACAATGGCATCCATGTCCAATGAATTACAATGCTAGCATGAGAACATGAAGACTGCCAGGAACATATTAAATCACCGGCAAGAGTTGTATGGCGATCAGAGTCGCGCCGCATGTTTTGAAGTGTCCAAGAGGCTCTTCAAGGCAAAAGATGCGCGATGGACAGTCTGTCCATGATCATGGTTTGACCATGATAAAGGACTTAGAGAAGCTTGAGAAGCTCGGCATGACCATGCACAAGGAATTGCAAACGGATTTGATCCCACAATCCCTTCTAGCTTCATATGAACAGTTTATAGTAAATTACCATATGAACAAGATTGTATGCACCAAAATAGAATTGTTAAATAAATTGGTAACTAACTTAGGGACCTTGAAGAAGTTCAAGGGGCATCGTTTTCGCTGTCAAGTTGGTTTCTACTTTTAAGAGATAGTCTATTTGGAAGAAGAAGAAGCCTGCGAAGAAACAGAGATCTAAGAAAACACCAACTAAGGAAGTTCCAAGAAAAAGGCCAATTCCAAGGAAAAGTGTTTCCATTGCATCATGAACGGCCATTGGAAGAGGAACTGTCCTACATACATGGGAAGCATAAAGAACATGAAGGGTGATAGACCTTCAGAAGGTATGTCAGATATGCTCAGGATACTTAGGGACTGTTACCTATTGCTAGCAGAAATTTGATTTCTGTATTTTATTTAGCACAGAAAGATTTTTATTTAAAAATAAATTGATTCAATATGGTTTTATAATTGACAGTCTCTATCACATACATATGGATGTATCTGTGAATATATCTGAGCAAACAGTGAATACCATAGGATCTAATAGATCCAAAAATGAGATAAATCTAAAGTATTTATGGCACCTCAGGCTTGGCCATATAGGAGAAGACAGAATAAACAAATTGGAGAAACATGAGCTTTTAGGCTCATTGACTTTCGAGTCATATTTAATTTATGAATTCTGCCTTCAAGGAAAAATGGCCAAATTATCCTTTGTAGGACACAGGGAGGTCCACTGAAATACTTACCCTAGTACACACTGATGTGTGTGGCCCATTCGATGTGCAGGCTAGGGGTTGAAATTTTTTACTTCATTCTACCGATGATTACTCACGGTATGGATATGTGTATGAGACACAAATATGAAACTTTTGAAAGGTTCAAAAAGCTTTGATATGAAGTAGAAAAATAAGCACAAAAACTCATTAAGGTTCTTCGATCAGATCGAGGAAGTGAATACTTTAATGGAGAGTTCTGTGATTATCTCAAGGAGAATGGTATAGTTTCATAATGGACTCCTCCTGGTACACCTCAGCTCAATGGAGTGTCAGAGAGGAGGAATCAGACTCTATTGATATGGTCCAGTTCATGATGAGCTTCACTGATTTACCCTTGTTTCTTTAGATAGATGCCCTATTTTCAGCTATTTACTTGTTGAATAGAGTTCCCTCTAAAGTCCATTCCTACCGCACCATATGAGATATGACATGGTAAGAAACCAAGATTTGGGGATGTTCGGCCCACGTCAAGAGACTACAGGCAGACAAGTTAGAGGCTAGGACCATAAGTGCTCGTTTTATAGGATATCCTAAAGAGTCATTAGGATACAATTTTTACGTCTCAGAGGATCACAATGTGTTTGTGAGCCGTCACGCCATCTTCTTGGAAAAACCAGTTTATCCTTGATAGAGGCAGTGGGAGGAAAATTGAGCTTGAAGAAAAAGTCTCTGAAAAGCAACGAGTCATGGATCCTATCGAACCCATTAATACAGAGCCAGTACACGATGTCCCTCAACCACCTCGCAGATCAAGTAGGGTCTTCCATCCTCCCGATAGATACTTAGGTATACTAGAAGAGGATACCGAGAAAATGTTCCTAGTAGGAGATAAGGATCACACGCAGGATCCCAAAACCTACGACAAGGCGATATCTGATATCGATTCCGAAAAATGGTTAGAAGCTATGAAGTCAGAGTTAGACTCCATGCATTCCAACCAAGTCTGGACCTTAGTAGATCCACCAGAAGGTATTAGATGCAAATGGATCTACAAAAGGAAGATAGGTACGGATGGAGAGGTAGAGACCTATAAGGCAAAGCTTGTGGCGAAAGGGTATAGTCAGCGCGAGGGCATTGACTATCAGGAGACCTTTTCACCTGTAGCCATGCTGAAATCCATCCGAACATTGCTTGCCATTGCAGCATTTCATGATTATGAAATTTGGCAGATGGATGTGAAAACAGTTTTTCTGAATGGATATCTTGATGAAGACATCTATATGGAACAACCTTTGGGTTTCACTTCCAGTGATGGAGATCACAAGGTCTGCAAGCTGCAAAGGTCCATCTATGGACTAAAGCAAGCATCTCGGAGTTGGAACACTCGTTTCAATGATGCAATCAAAACGTTTGATTTCATCAAAAAATGAAGAGGAACCGTGTGTTTACAAAAGGGTTAGTGGGAGCGCTGTCGTATTTCTCGTACTGTACGTGGACGACATCCTCCTGATAGAGAATGATATTCCCATGCTAACCTCGGTCAAGGTCTGGTTGTCAAAAAGGTTCTCCATGAAAGACCTTGGGGGAGCATCCTATATTTTGGGAATAAAGGTCTATAGAGATAGATCTAAAAGGATGCTTGGCCTATCACAGAAGATGTGCCCCAACACATCTGAAGAGATTCAACGCATGAGCAAGATCCCCTATGCATCAGCAATAGGGAGCCTCATGTATGCCATGCTATGTACATGACTTGATATAGTACATGCTGTGAATGTCACGAGCATATGTCAATCAGATCCAGGCAAAAAGCACTGGATAGCTGTGAAGAACAGTCTTAAGTACTTGAGAAGAACTAAGGACATGTTCTTGGTCTTTGGGAGAAGATCAGAGTTGAAGGTAGAAGGATGCACACATATTGATGATAGAAAGTCTACATCAAGAATATGTGCAATGGTGGTTCAGTAAATTGGAAGAGTTCCAAACAACCGATCATTATAGATTCTACCTTAGAAGCTGAATGTTAAGCCGTATCTAAGGGTGCAGTGGAAACCTTCTGGTTAAAAGTTCATTGCAGAGTTAGGTATAATGTCATTAGATGCCATAACACTTTACTGCGATAACATTGGCACCATAGCACTAGCTATGGAGCCAAGGTCTCATCAGAAGTCCAAGCACATAGAGCGGCGCTTCCACCTCATACGCGACTATGTTGAGAAGAAATATATAGAGGTGCAGAGAGTAGACTCCGCGGATAACGTGGCAGACCCATTCACTAAGCAGCTAAGTCAGCAAAAGACTGAAGCCCACCTTGAGAAGATGGGGCTTAGATATATGACTGATTGGCTTTAGTGCAAGTGGGAGATTATTAGATGTATACCCTAGAAGCCAATCTGGCTGACACATTGTTAATTCTAGGAACATAATTTTGTACTTGACTATTTATTATTGAATAAATAAAAGGCATCTTTTCATTCATATTATTTATGTGTCTATGAATCGTCCAAGAAATTAATAAGATGATGATGCATATTCTCAAGAGTTGAGAATTTGAGCCATGTATCATTGGTGATTAATTTCTAAATGCTCCTGATCAATGGATCATCACGAGGACGGTGATCGATCCGATCAGTGCACAGATCACTTTTCTTCTGGATGGACGAGACTTGAGTCCATAGTGTAGGGACACTGAAGTGATAGTGCAGGTGCTTGTTAGAGAACAAGGGCACTGAGCGTGACCAAGACAAGAAGTCACTTGGATGTCTATCCACTCGTCAGTGACTTGCTTGATGTTGCAGTAGTATGACTGGTCCTTTGACCTGCGGTGCTTCAGCTACTCACAGTGAGGTTATTGTAGTTTGACTACACGTATACATGGTCTCTAGTCATATGAGTCCTTGTAGTGTAGATTGGCTGCAGTAAGTTCACTGTAGGAGTAGGGTATGCACTTACATGGAATCTATCGACCTTGATAGAAGAGGAGTGATCCTATGTGATTTGTTAGACTGAGTTCTAAGACCTTGGCCAGGGCAGTAATATAAAGTGGAGAAAGAGTTTTCCACTATCGAACTCGAGTCAAATAAATCTTGACATATGACAGACGAAGGGGTTTGATGAGTTATCCATGACCTCCGTCCTGTAGGGATCCACGATAGTAGGACTGTATCACATGATAACTGCACCTAGAGGTTCATCATTCTATTCTACTGGGTAGCCACTACATGCTGCTAGGTGTCACTGGTGGATGGTGGGACTCATAGAGATTATCTCGATGATCGATAAACCCTAATGAGTAGAATTGGAATCGTTCCAATCCATTGAAAGGAGTTTTCAATGATATTGTGATAGAGATCATGATATATCTCACTACCAGTCAGAATAGAACCTATGGGGTCACACACACTAGAAGTATTGACCGATCCGATGGTTGATCGTGATTAGGAATCACAAGTAATCAATTAGATTGATATTCAGTTGAAGAAGGAACAAAGGGAATTAATTAATTGGACTTAAACACAAATCCTACTTCGAGTAGGATTCCTAGAGTCCTAATTGGATTAGGACTGGGAATCCTAGTTGGAGTAGGACTGGGATTCCTACTTGGAATAGGATTCCTACAATCCTAATTAGATTAGGAGTTTTGAATTAAAATTAGATTCCTACTTGGAGTAGGATTCCTAGAGTCCTAATCGGATTAGGACTTCGGATTCAAATTAGAGTCCTAATTAGATTAGGACTAAAATTAAATAAGTCCTAATTTGATTAGGGTTTCTTAAGTCCTAATTAATTATTAATCTAATGAATCAACATGACTCCTAATTGGGTTAGGATTGAAGAGTTCAATTGAGTCATGGTTCACTCAAGTTCTAATTGGATTAGGACTAGTATAGATTGAACCCAATTGATTCATGATTTGGTTAAACCCTAATTGGATTAGGGCTAAACCACATTAGGGGCTCCCAATCCTCATTAGATGAGGATTAGGGCAACACAAGAAGGAGGGGCTCAAGCCCCTCCTCCTTTGCTTCATTGGTGCGGCAACACAAGAGGGGCCGGCGCCCCTCTTGGAAAAAAGTCTAGGGCTCCTAACTTGTAGGAGCCCTAGATGCTTTATAAGGAGGTGAAAGGGGGCTGACGCCCTAATGCATGTGATGCTCTCCTCCTTGCGGCCGTGGCCTCCCTCTCCCCTCTCCTTGATTCAGCCGCAAGCAAGAGCAAAAGAAGAAGAAGGGTGGCGGCCTCCTCCTCCTCTCTTCCTCCTTCCAACGCAGGGAGAATAAAAGAAGGCTGCAGGCTTCGTTCCGCTTCTCTCTATCCCTCCTTCTTCTTCCTCCTCTCAAGCACAATCAAGGGTTGATTGAAAGAGAGGAAATCAGCCATCCAAAGTTGTCTCTGCAAGGGAGCTAGCACCCCGGGGAGACAAGGAAGCTTTGATCGGTTTCTGCTTCGTGTGGATACCCGTAGAGGCCGGGCACTTGAACGGCTTCAAGCGAACTTTCATCCTAAACCACGAACTTCAGTTTGCGGTGATCATCTACCCGCACAAGGTGAAGATCTGATCTTCTAAAGATTTTAAAAGTTTTTAATCCTTATCTATCTACGAACGGTTTTTGAACAACGTTCATGCGATGAACGGTTGATCCCGCGCATGCCTCTTCCGCTGCATCTGAATTTTTTAAAATTTCAGCGGCATGATCGGGGTATCCTAACATATAACCCAACTAGAAGCAGAAGAAACCGTTAAATTGGTTTCAATTATGAGCAAGTCTATACCTTCTGAAGGTGTGTCAGCCTTCTTGTTCTTCAGGCTCTCGAGGTATGAAGGACAGTTTCTCTTCCAGTGGCCGTCGACATTGCAGTGAAACATTTTCCTTTGTCATTAGCCTTTTTCTTTTGAACTTCCTTCTTTGGCTTCTTGTCTTTATTCTGCTTCTTAGCAGGCATCTTTTTCTTTCAAGTAGACTTTCTCTTGGAACCAGAAGTCAACTCAGCAGTAAGGACGTTGCCCCTTGAACCTTTCAAGGCTCCCTCAGCAGTTACTAACATATTTATTAGTTCAGTCTTAGTGCAATCAATCTTATTCATGTGGTAGTTTACTATAAACTGTCCAAATGAATCAGGAAGGGATTGAAGGATCAGATCTACTTGCAATTCCTTGTGCATGTTCATATCGAGCTTCTCAAGCTCCTCTAGGTCCTTGATCATAGTCAGACCGTGATCATGGACAGACTGTCCCTCGCGCATCTTTGCTTTGAAGAGCCTCTTGGACATTTCAAAACGAGCTGTGCGACTCTGCTCACTATACAACTCTTGCAGGTGTGCTAGTATGTCCCTAGCAGTCTTCATATTCTCATGCTGGCATTGGAGTTCATTGGACATGGATGCCATCATATAGCACTTGACTCTAATGTCATCATCCATCCACTTTTAATGCATCTTACGCTAAACATCAGTAGCACGTGTTGGTAGTGTGGGAATATCTGAATCGAGTATGTAGCCTATTTTCTCACAGTTCAAAATAATTTTGAGGTTTCTTAGCCAGTCTTTGTAATTGACACCGGTCAATCGGTTGGTCTCAAGAATACGGGTCAAAGGGTTTGAGGCTGACATTATGATCTGCAGAGAGTAAAGATTCTAGTTAGACTTTTGTACTTGATCATTAATCTGTTCTAAGGTCTTTTAGAACAAATGTATCTCCCACTATTTTCTCGAATCCCTTACACTCCTCTGGTAAAAAAAGAAAATCCTACGCGACTAGGGTTTCTAGTGGGTACTACGGTCTCACCAATTTATGTGGCACCTCACCTAACAGTTATTGGTGACACATAGATGGATGAGTGTACAACTCTTATACAATGCTTCTCAAGCATGTTGCAGTGCTACTTGGTCTCTAAGACATGAAGACCTCACCTAACAGTTATTGGTCCCATTTTTTAGTTAAGTCAGACCCACCGTATAACCGCAGAAATAAAGTCGTAATTGGTCCTCACCTAACAGTTATTGGTGCCCAACCCCACCTTTACCCTACAACATCTCATGTCTATAGAGAGGTCCAGCCCCCCGATGCAACTTGACCACTGTATCCAGCCGAGACAAATCAACATCAGAAAGACCTTAGCAGCTCTACTACGGTGGAAGACCTATGGACTTAATATCGTTTAATCAGGTCTTAGTGTTTGCAACTTGAGCTCTTCATAAGAGGTAATCGAACAATTGGCCAGGTAAGCAGGTGGGAGGCTCCCCTTACTCAGAGAGTAAGGACCTAATTAAGTAACCACCTTTCATGCTTTCCTAGACACCAATTAGATCAATTAATCTAATATGACTTGCTCATGTTGGTTCACTCTTGACTTGATTGAGGAGGTTTTAATTTAGGTCTCAATTGGGTTTGTTACATCACATATAAACCTATCTACCTCGCTCTCATTCACATCACATGTAAACGGCACATCACAGGCAGTTATAATCGCAGCATCAAATAAAGCTAAACTTTAACTAGGTGATGATCATGGATTTTAATTAGGTCGTATTACAAGCACATGCACGTCAATCGATCAATTGGTCTTCAACTCTTGAATTGGTTCCAAGCCTCCTTGATTCGATCCTTGATCAACTCTTGATCCCATCGTCATCAACCGCTTAGATCGCCGTTCATCTCATGCCTTGTCTTCAACTTGATCGTTGACGTACATCACATCACAGAAATACAACCAGATGTAAAATAAAAATAATAATAAATTACATTCCCTTTTAGGAGGCACGCAGGCCTCTCAAAACATCAAATAAGATGCATGCAAGCATCTGAAAAATTACATGACATTACAGATCACATCGCAGGTCATTACATTTGATACCAAAAGGGTTTGAATCCTATGATCATCACCACATGCAGCAATTATAATTTTTAGATCTAAAATCTAATTGATTATCTCACGACATAGGCTGCTGATCATGCTAATCATGATTCTAAACTTTGTAATCCCACTAACAATGCAATTAGAATCATCTTTTTATCACATAAAAATCAGCATGCAAAAATCAGCACCCTAGAAAAAATCTGCATGCAGAAAATTTTCAGCATGCATAATCATTTAAATATCAGATCTAATAAGCCTATTAATAATTAATCCTTACCTTAATCTACGATGCCTAGGCTCTGATACCACTGTTGGGAACCCACCCATGCCGCAGAAAATTCAAAAAAAAATCAGATAGAAGCGGAATCGGCATAAGCGGGATCGACGTTCATCGCATGAACGTGTTTCAAGAACCGTTCGTAGATAGATAAGGATTAAAAACTTTTAAATAACATTAGAAGATCAGATCTTCACCTTGTGCGGGTAGATGATCACCGCAAACTGATGATCGTAGTTTTTGGATGAAGGTTCGCTTGAAGCCGTTCAAGTGCCCGGCCTCTACGGGTATCCACACGAAGCAGAAACCGATCCAAACGTTCCAATCTCCCCGGGGTGCTAGCTCCCTTGCAGAGATATGTTTTTGATGGCTGATCACCTCCCTTTCAATCAACTCTTGATTGTGCATGGGAGGAGGAAGAAGAAGGAGGGATCTTGAAGAAGAATCAAAGCACCTTGCAGCCCTTTTCTTTCCCCTGCGTTGGATGAAGCAAAGGAGGAGGGAGGAGGCTGCCGCCAAGCTTTCTTCTTCTCTCCTTTTTGTTGATGGCGGCTGAAAACAAGAGGGGAGAAGGGTAGCCACGAGTTGGAGAGGAGGAGGGCTTCACCTTGTCATTAGGGCACCTCCTTTCAAAGCCTTTTAAAGGCATCTAGGGCTCCTATTTGGTTTAGTCCAAATCATGAATCAATTGGGTTCAATCTATGCTAGTCCTAATCCAATTAGAACTTGAATGAACCATGACTCAATTGAACTCTTCAATCCTAATCTAATTAGGAGTCATCTTGATTCATTGGATTAATAATTAATTGGGATTTAAGAAATTCTAATCCAATTAGGACTTGTTTAATTCTAGTTCTAATCCAATTAGGACTCTAATTTGAATTCGAAGTCCTAATCCGATTAGGACTCTAGGAATCCTACTCCAAGTAGAAATCCAAATTTAATTCAAAACTCCTAATCTAATTAGGATTATAGGAATCCTACTCCAAGTAGGAATCCTAGTCCTACTCCAAATAGGATTTCCAGTCCAAGTAGGAATCCCAGTCCAAGTAGAATTCCTAGTCCTAATCCAATTAGGACTTTACGAATCCTACTCCAAGTAGGACTCTTATTTTAAGTCCAATTAATCAATTTCCTTTGTTCCTTCTTCAACTTATTATCAATCGAATTGATTACTTGTGATTCCTAATCACGATTCAACCATCGGATCGGTCAATGCCTCTAGTGTGTGTAACCCCATAGGTTCTACTCTGACTGGTAGTGAGATATATTGTGATCTCTATCACAATATCATTGAAAACTTCTTTCAATGGGTCGGAATGATTCCAACTCTACTCATTAAGGTTTATCGATCATCAAGATAATCCCTATGAGTCCCACCTCCACTAGTGACACCTAGCAGCATGTAGTGGCTACCCAGCAGAATAGAATGATGAACCTCTAGGTGCAGTTATCATGTGATACAGTTCTTCTATCGTGGATCCCTACAAGACGGAGGTCATGGATAACTCGTCAAACCCCTTCGTCTGTCATATGTCAAGATTTATTCGACTTAAGTTCGAGAGTGGAAAACTCTTTCTCCACTATGCAATCTGCCCCGACCGAGGTCTTACGAACTCAGTCTTATAAATCGCATAGGATCTCTCCTTTTCTATCAAAGTCGATAGATTCCTTGTAGATGCATACCCTACTCCTACAGTGAACCTACTGCAGCCAATCTACACTGCATGGACCCATATGGCTAGAGACCATGTATTTGTGCAGTCAAACTACAATAACCTCACTGTGAGTAGCCGAAGCATCGCAGGTCAAAGGACTAGTCACACTACTGCAACATCAAGCAAGTCACTGACGAGTGGATAGACATCCAAGTGACTTCTTGTGTTGGTCACGCTCAGTACCCTTATTCTCTAACAAGCACTTGCACTATTACTTCAGTATCGCCACACTGTGGACTCGAGTCTTGTCCATCCATAAGGAAAGCAATGTGTGCACTGATCGGATCGATCACCGTCCTTGTGATGATCCATTGATCAGGAGCATTCAGAAATTAATCACCAATGATGCATGGCTCAAATTCTTAACTCTTAAGAATACGCATCATCATCTTATTAATTCTTGGACGATTCATAGACACATAAATAATATGAATAGAAAGATGCCTTTATTTATTCAATAATAAATAGTCAAGTACAAAATTATGTCCCTAGAATTAATAATGTGTCAGCCAAAATTGGCTTCTAGGGCATACATCTAACAGTTGCCCAAGAAGACAACCCAAGAGGAGGGGTGAATTGGGTTTGGATTAATTCTCGACCAATTAAAAACTATGATTAGTAATTAACTAAATCTATTGCAAGCAAACTAGTTAAGTTACTAGATGAAGTAAATGATGAGAGAGAAAGAGGACAACAGCCAATACAAACACAAACCAATTTATAGTGGTTCGGAGCTAACCCTTGCTCCTACGTCTACTCCTCAAGCTTCACTTGGGAGTTCACTATAATCCTTTGGATTACAGTCGGTTGTTTTACAAGTTCACAACCCAACTTGTTGTTTTCACGAGATCACAACGAACTCGGTCGGTTTTCACAGGCTCACCGACTAGAACCATCCGATTGTTTTCTCCGAATCACAATCGAACCCTTACACCATTGGTTTTAACTTCGGCTCACCAACTAACCTTACAACCCTTGATTCAATCCTCTAACTGAATCAAGTAAGACAACAATTTGGAAAAAGTTACAAGAAAAGCTTCTTAATAAGCAAATATTAAACAATATGAATAGAGTAGAGTTAGAAGCCCTCAAACAGATTTTGAAAGAGGAAGAAGGGGTTTCTCGAACTCTGAGTCTCCTCTTTGAGTGCGCTGAAGATCTGATGTCAGAGGAAGAGCCTTGAATGCGAAGGAAAGACTTCTAGGAATGTATTGAATGCGGTTCTTCCTTCTTTTGCTTGACTTTTCTTTTTAATGGACTCTTGAAAGTTGGAAAACACTTAATGCTCAGATGGAGTAACTCTCTTGATGTCTACTACTATTCACTCTGGCTATTTAAACAGTCCCCTTTGAAAAATAGCCGTTAGACACTGATTTATGGCCATTCTGCACAGTCTGCACTTCCTGACAATGTATCCATTGGGGTCGGAGTCGACTCGCTCGATCTGGAGTTGACTCATGCTTTATTGGAGACGACTTGCCCATTGTTCAGGATTTGAATTAAAGTGCTGTCCCGTCCTGGAGTCGACTTGGGCCAAACCTGGAGTCAACTCGCCATATCCGGAGTGTAGGGTTTTAGCATGTTATAATGCGCAGCGGAAGCTAGAGATTTTAAAAATTTCTTAATAAAGTCTCTTAACATTAAACCCTTATAAGCCTAGATCACCTTAATTGAAGCAATCAAATAATATAATATAAATGCAGAAATAGAAGAATACCTTTAACGCTAATCCAATGTGTAGAATTTCCACTAGGTGCCCAAATGTTCACCCTCCAACGTTGATCCATACGAAAACTTGATTTAAGTCTTAAGCTCCAAAGACTTTGATCCTTAATGCAGAATTCTTCTAAAGAACTCTAATGGCTTGCTTTCCTTTCTTTCTATTTTTCTTTAACCTTCTAAAATCACTTCTAATCCTTTTGTCCTAAAGAAGACCACCTTGTCTTGGCTTAGGACACACTAGAAGCAATGCTAGAAAGAAAGAAACTAATGTAAGAAAGAAAGAAGAGAGGAGTGGGGTGGAGTTGGAATGATGAAACCCATGGAGTGCTAACCTATTTATAATAGGTGTAGGGATGCATCTCCAAGGGATGCATCCCATCCACACATCCTCTCATGAAAGGGCATCATCTAAAGGGCCATATCAAATAAGAGGAGGTGCAGATCAAGTGAGGAGGTGTATTAAATGATATGTCCTTTCATGTGGTGCCATATTTTGACCAAGTCAACATCACATGCTAATCAGATGTCCACCACGCCTCACCTCTTGATCTTTCATGATGATGATCCATGGGCTCCAATGCAAGGCGCCATTCACTTGATCCATTATGTCTTCATCCAATGGTGGGATTAAGATCCAATGGTCAATTATGATAGCCATCCTCTAACCCAATCCAATTGGGTTAAACCAACTCTCCATTATGTCTTCATCCAACGGTAGATCAAGATCTAACGGTCTAGATTGAATGATTTATTAAATCTAATCCAATTAGACCCAAATCAAGCCAATTAGGTGCCAACTCTTGGCTAACCCATATTAGAACATGATCTAATCAAATTAGATCAATTAAGAATCGGATTCGAATCCAATTCGAATCAAGAGCTAAGGGTTTGCAACACCTGCTAGGATGTCTATCTTGCAAACATGATCTAATCCAATTAGACCCTTAATAAGTTTTCTTGTGTGTGACCCATTGAGTTCCATACTTAGCCAGCAATAGGTGTGAGTGTGAGTTGACCCAACTTGATTAGAACTCTTCTAATCGATTTAAGTCCAAACTGTGCGAACCCGAACTTAACAATTAGAATCCTTTCTAATTAGTGATTGAATTAAACTCTTTAATTCGATCAAACCTATAAGATAAGATTGACGTCTAGCAACGTGTCATGTCTACCCGAAAAATATGGAATTTGGTGGAAATACCAAAAATTACCCTTCAGTGGTAAGTTACTGTGCAATTCAATCCTTTAATCAAACTGCATCCCGAATATATATATGAGTATGAATATATGTCAAACTCAATTTCATATTCATATATTTCTCAATCTTCTAATGATAATTCGAATAATGAAACATTAGAAACTCTTTCTAATTTTTATTGTGCTTTGATCAAAGGCTTCCTGAATTATCATATGATTAGAATAAATAGGATGTGATCTTCTCTTACTAGAAGTGATTAATTTCTTGTTGACCTACTCATAACCTTCGTACACAATCCACCATATCCAGAAGACCTCGTACATAACTTATTGTCATGAATGAGTGGAAACCAAAATATGGATTTATGTGCACAAGATACTATGGTGATCTCAGGTCAAAGGATCAGTTGCACAACTCCCACTAAGAGAATCATCTTTTGACATGTAAGTAAGACTTCATAAGATTTCTCTTTGTAGGTCAATTCAGTGAACTCATTTCTCTAATGAGCACCCACATCTTTGTATTAGTGTCTCCACACAAGTAATTTTGAGATCAATCACCCTCTGCATCGAGCATACATAAGATGTGCCAGTCTTTCCGGTAAACATTGATCCCCAACTCAATGTACCAATGACTGGAAATATTTAAGATTAGGATTTTAGGATTTTAGGTCTCACTAGTATGATCTCATCATAGCCTCAAAATCATTGCCTTAATCTAAGGGGTTCATCACAAATATAATCAACAGCATATGATGAAACACAATGCCTTTATTTATATTAAATGTCATGTACATAATTTGGAAAATCAAAAGAAAATCCTTCACAATACATGTTGCGATTGGCTTGTAGGGCATCTACTCTTTCAATCTCCCACTTGCACTAAAGCCAATCGCCCTTATATTTCATCCCCATACAATCGAGGTGGTGATCGAACTGCTGTTGTGGTAGAGCTTTAGTGAACGGGTCTGCTAAGTTGTTCTTTGTGTCTACTCGTTCAATGACTATGTCTTGTCTCTCGACGATCTCTCGAACGAGGTGGAAGCGTCTTAGAATGTGCTTGGATTTGTGATGAGACCTTGGTTCCTTTGCTTGAGCAACAGCTCCAGTGTTGTCACAATAAACTGGAACTGGTCCAGCAATCTCAGGAACTACTTCCAACTCAGAGATGAACTTCTTCATCCAGACAGCTTCCTTAGCGGCTTCACTTACAGCGATGTATGCTGCCTCAGTAGTTGAGTCAGCTACAGTTTGCTGCTTGGAACTCTTCCAGCTCACTGCACCACCATTTAGGGTAAAGACATACCCTGAAGTGGACTTGCTATCATCTGGGTCTGATTGAAAACTAGAATCAGAAAATCCTTCTAGTTTCAACTCAGATCCTCCATAAACTAGAAAAATATCTTTAGTCCTTCTTAAGTACTTAAGAATATTTTTCACAGCTATCCAATGATTCTCTCCTGGATCAGCCTGGAATCTGCTTGTTATGCCTAAGGCATAAGCAACATCAAGCCTAGTACATAGCATAGCATACATAATTGATCCTACTGCCGAAGCATAGGGAATAGAATTCATTCTATTCCTCTCTTTAGATGTCTTAGGAGACATCTTCTTAGAGAGACGTATGCCATGACTCATAGGTAAGTAACCTCTTTTACTTCCTTCCATGCTGTGAATTCTATTCCTCTCTTTAGATGTCTTAGGAGACATCTTCTTAGAGAGACGTATGCCATGACTCATAGGTAAGTAACCTCTTTTACTTCCTTCCATGCTGAATCTTTTTAGCACATGATCTATGTACCTAGACTGGGACAAGCCTAGCATCCTTTTAGATCTATCCTTATAGATTTTTATACCAAGTATATAGGATGCTTCTCCTAAGTCTTTCATGGAAAAGCTTTTTGATAGCCAAGTCTTGACCGATTGTAACATTGGAATATCATTTCCAATGATTAGTATGTCATCTACATACAATATTAAGAAAATAATGGCACTCCCACTAATCTTCTTGTACACACATGGTTCATCCACATTTTTGATAAAACTAAACTCTTTGACTGTTGTATCAAAACGGATGTTCCAACTCCTCGATGCTTGCTTTAATCCATAAATGGATCTCTTAAGCTTGCATACTTGATTTGCTCTCCCACTTGAGACAAATCCTTCTGGCTGTGTCATGTAAACCTCTTCCTCAAGATAACCATTAAGGAAGGTAGTTTTGACATCCATCTGCCAGATTTCATAATCATAGTATGCAGCTATTGCAAGCAAAATCCGAATTGATTTAAGCATGGCAATTGGTGAAAAAGTTTCATCATAGTCAATTTCTTGCTTTTGCCTGAAACCTTTTGCCACCAATCTAGCCTTATAGGTTTCTACTTGGCCATCTGCTCCAATCTTCTTCTTATAGACCCATTTGCAACCTATAGGGTTTACACCTTCTGGTGCATCAACCAAAGTCCATACTTGGTTGGTATATATAGAGTCTATTTCGGATTTCATAGCTTCTAACCATTTGTTAGAGTCATTACTCATGATAGCTTCCGAATAGGTCAGAGGATCATCATTTTCAACGATGTGGGCTTCATCATTCTCAATGATAAATCCATACCTCTTAGGTGCATTTCGCACTCTATTTGACCTTTGGAGAGGAGATGTGTGTTGTGGTTGTACTTCATCAATGGGTACATCTGGTTGAGGAATATCTTGTGTTTCCATTTGTAGGTCTTGAACTTCTTCAAGTTCAATTCTCATATCCTTGCCTTTTTCTAAGATAAACTCTTGCTCTAAGAAAGTGGCATGTCTACCTACAAAGACCTTTTGTTCGGTAGGATGATAGAAGATGTATCCTATACTATCTTTAGGATAACCTACAAAAATACATTTATCTGATCTAGCACTTAGCTTATTTCCAAAATTTCTTTTGACATAAGCTTTACAGCCCCATATCTTAAGATACTTAAGATTAGGCTTCTTTCCTCTCCATATCTCATATGGAGTACTAGATACAGATTTTGATGGTACTCTATTTAATATAAGTGCAGCAGTTTCTAGGGCAAAACTCCAGAAGGAAATAGGAAGATCTGTAAAGCACATCATGGACCGTACCATATCTAATAGAGTACGATTCCTCCGTTCAGCTACACCATTTAATTGTGGCGTATACGGAGGTGTCCATTCAGAGAGAATGCCCTTTTCTTTAAGATGATTTAAAAAATCACTAGAAAGGTATTCACCTCCTCGATCAGATCGAAGGATTTTAATACACTTTACGGTTTGTTTTTCAACCATACTTTGATACTCTTTAAACTTATCAAAGGCTTCGGATTTATGTTTCATAAGATACACATATCCGAACCTTGATAAATCATCATTGAATGTGATGAAGTAAGAGTATCCACCTTTAGCTGGAGTTGTCATGGGACCACATACATCTGTATGCACAAGTCCTAATAACTCACTTGCCCTTTCTCCATGTCCAATGAATGGAGACTTAGTCATTTTACCCATAAGACAAGATTCACAAGTTCCTAATGATTCATAATCATAAGGATCAAAGAAATCTTCTTTGTACAACTTGTTGATTCTTGATTCGCTTATATGACCAAGTCGGCAATGCCAAAGAAGGGTGTTATTTACTTCTTCTCTCTTTCTTTTATTGCTTTTATCAATATGAAAGACATTGTCATTAAGTAATAGAACAAGAAGACCATTTTCCATAATGCCATTGCAATAGACTTTATTAGAAAAAGAAATTGAGCAACCATTGCTCTTTACATTAATTTCATATCCTTTCTTTAACAACAAAGGAATGGAAATTACATTTCTAATAATTTTGGGCATATAATAACAATCTTCTAATTCCAGGAGCTCTCCCGAGGGCAACTCCAAATGGTAGATTCCAACAGCTTCAGCCTGAATGGACTCTCCTCCAGCGCCATATAGCTCGAAATCACCTTTCTTCAAACATCTAATTTTCTGTAGTCCATGCAAAGATTTGCAAATATGAGAACCACAGCCGGTATCCAATACCCATGAATTTGAATTTGAAGAACTTAATGACAAATTGGCATGTAACATAAACATACCTTTTGATGCAACTTTTGCATCCTGCTTTACACTTGCAAGAAAACTCTTGCAATTCCTCTTCCAGTGACCTTTTTTGCCGCAATGGAAACAGGTACTTGGTTTAGAGATTTTCTTTCCTTTCTTTTTCTTATTGATGCTTCTTTTAGGGTTCAACCTTTTCTTAAAACCCTTATTGCCTGACTTTTTCCTGAAGGCACCATCTACAAGAGGAATTGGACCCTTCTCTTTCTTGATGTGGCCCTCAGCTGTTTTGAGCATGTTTAATAGCTCAGGCAAAGAGGTATTCAGTTTGTTCATGTGATAGTTCACAACAAACTGAGAGAATGAATTAGGTAGTGATTGCAGGATCAAATCCTGATTGAGCTCACTGTCCATAGCAAAACCTAACTGACTTAATCTGGTGATCAAGTCTATAACCATAAGACAATGGTTTTGCACAGATGTCCCTTCATTCATTCTAGCACGGAATAACTGCTTGGATATCTCATATCTAGCAGTCCTGCTTTGCTCTCCATATAGTTCCTTTAAATTAAGAAGTATGGAGAGAGTATCCATGCTATCATGTTGCCTCTGTAGCTCATTGCTCATGGAGGCAAGCATGATACATTTGACAGTCAAACTGTCATTCTTCCACATCTTGTGTGTGGTAACCTCTTCTTCAGTAGCATCATCCCCTAGATCTCCAAGATCAGGAGTTTCAAGAATATAGGAAATTTTTTCCTGAGTGAGTACTGTTACGGGGGAACTTAGCCACCATGCTCCACGTGACCGGCACGCGCGCCCAGGAAGACTACGGCTGCCCCTTGATCCAGCAATCCGACCTCGGGTCGGATATCTTCGGCTCCGCAGCCCGACCCCGAGTCGGCTGCCCCTTGATCCAGCAATCCGACCTCGGGTCGGATATCTTCGGCTCCGCAGCCCGACCCCGAGTCGGCTGCCCCTTGATCCAGCAATCCGACCCCGAGTCGACAATCTCTCGACAACAACAGACTGTTCCTCTGAGGCACGCCGCGGCCCCCTGCTCCACTACTCCCTGCAACGGCCGTATCCGGCGCTGCCCCACGATTCCCTGTAACAGCCGTACAAAGCGGAGCTCCACTATGCCCTGCCATGGCTGTACCCAGCGCTGCCCCACGACGCCCTGTAACGGCCATGTCAGTGGCAGCCCCATCTAGCCACACGATGACGAATCCCCGGAAAAACCCCCCAGCCTGATATATATGAGGCTGGGGGGGAAGGGGGAGGATAAGATATATCTTCCAGAGTATCATCTCACCTGCTACCTTCTCCTTCTCCTTCTCCTTCGATCTCCTCTGACTTGATCGTCGGAGGGCCCCCACTACCCCGGTGGTGGTGCGAGGCTTGCTTGCAGGTTTCACGGCGGAGGGCGGAGCGCAACCAAAGCAACTCAAAGGGAACCCCGTTCACACCGCTGTGCCAATCGTTCTCGGTTTGGACCACCAGCAACAGTTGGCGCTAGAGGAAGGGCCGGATCTCAGAGCGATCGTAATGGCACGGCGAGGTGGTCGTGGAGCTTCCAATGCTTCCGGTCGCGGGGCCTCTCGCGCCACTGGCCGGGAGGCCGCTGCATCCCCAACACGCTCTCAGCAACACTCCACCGCCCCACCGCCCATTCAGATGGTCGAAGCCGCCCAGTTCGACCAGCTAACCCAGCAGGTTCGCACCCTCGCGGAGGCGGTGCAGAATCTGCAGGGTGCGATGTCCCGGGCACCGCAGCAGGCTCAGGAGCCGCCGCTGCCTGAGCGTTCGCCTGTCCTCCTCAACCCGCGTTCCTTCCTCTCCCATGGAGAGGAGCGCCGGCGCGAGGAGGATTCTCGAGCACGCTCCATTCTGCCGGGACCTTCCCACCGGAGCTGCGCGGGGTACGAGAGGCGGGCCCGGGCGCGTTCCCAGACCCCCCAGACCTCGAGGAACCCGCGCTCCAGTCGGTCCCCCTCTCGCCGCTCCTTGTCTCCCACCCACCGGACGCGTTCCCTGGACCGGCGGGTGGACGATCTCCACCGGCAACTCCAGGTCCTGAAGGGCCATTCCAAAGATCCCTTCGCCGACTTAGAGATCTCCTCCCAGCCGGCGCTCGCCTCGAGGATCCTGCGGACCCCGAATCCGCCGGGGTTCAAAATGCCGGTGATCGAGCCCTATGACGGGGCGGCGGACCCGCGGGATCACGTCGAGAGTTTCAGGACCCTTATGCTCCTCCACGGAGCATCAGATCCCCTTCTCTGCAAGGCTTTCCCGGCAACCCTCCGTGGCCCGGCGAGGGCATGGTTCGCCGGGCTGGAGGCTGACTCAATCCGGTCCTTCGACCAGTTCACTCGCCTCTTCATCACTCATTTCGCCGTCAGTAGCCGGCGGCGACTGGTCTCCGACTCCCTCTTTGATGTCCGGCAAAACGAGGGAGAAAGCCTGCGGGATTATCTTACCCGCTTCAACAGGGCTACGCTGGAGGTCCGGAACCTGAGTCAGGAGGTAGCTCTTTCAGCCCTGAAGCGTGGCTTCCGGAAGGGCAGACTCACCTTCTCCCTGGACAAACGCCTGCCGTGGAGCTTCCTAGAGCTGTTGTCCCGGGCGAACCAGTATGCGGACGCCGAGGAGGCGGCCGCCCACCGGAGCAAGGAGGCCGCCGAGATCCCACAAAAGCTTGGGAAGAAAAGGCGGAAAGAGGCATGCCAGAGGAGGAGCCCGACGCCCCAGCGTCGGCGCAGAAGCCCGTCGCCGGCGAAGAACCACGGCGCCCCACGCCCTCGTTCTCCGCCCCGACGTTTCAACCGGTACACCCCTCTCCTGACTCCCCGGGCCCAGATCCTTATGGAGATCAAGGGGCGGGAGGACCTCCCGGCCCCGAGACAGATACGAAGGATCCCTGGAAAGAGGCCCTCCCGGGCGTACTGTGAGTACCACCGAGACCACGGCCACGACACAGAGGACTGCTTCCAGCTTCGGGACGAGATCGAGGCTCTTATCCGTCGGGGGCGTCTCGGTCGATATGTGAGCGACCGACGTCCCCCCGCAGACCCGCGTCCGGCCAACCCGGCTCCTCCGAAGCCTCGGGAGCAGAATCGACCCGTTGCGGGCGTGATCCACACTATCACTGGGGGCTGCTCTCGGCCCGTGAGGAACGCGGGGGGCTCGACGGAAGCGTCAGGGACGGCCGTCGTAAAGAGGCAGAGGGTCGGCAATGTAATCACCTTTTCTGATGAGGATGTAAAGGGGGTTCAGACTCTCCACGATGACGCCATGGTGATCTCCCTCACTATGGCAAACTATGATGTAAGGCGTGTTCTTGTGGATAGTGGAAGCTCGGCTGATATTTTGTTTTACGAGGCCTTCCAAAAGATGAGCTTGTCCAGACAGTTGTTGCACAAAATGTCCACCCCCCTCATAGGATTCACCGGTGACGCTGTCCCGGCGGAAGGTGTCGTTGAGCTGCCTGTGACTGCGGGCGTCGCACCCGCAGAAGCCACGGTGCGACTCGGGTTCTTGGTCGTCCGTGTTCCCTCGGCCTACAACGCTATCCTCGGGCGACCCGGGCTGAACGCCCTTCGCGCGGTGGTCTCCACGTACCACTTGCTCATGCGGTTCCCCACGGCGGTCGGGATCGGAGAGGTCCGAGGTGACCAACCGACCGCACGGCAATGTTTTCTAGCAACCCTCAAAGGGAAGAAGCCCGTGGAAGCCCTAAGCGTCGAGTCCCTTGATGCCAGAGACGAGGTGGCCTTGCGGCAGGGGGAGCCGGCCGAGGGTGTGGTCGAAGTCCCCCTTGAGGAAGGCCGCCCCGACCGGGCGGTCCGGGTCGGCGCCAATCTCGACCCGGAAGCTCGGGCCCGGTTGGTGGAATTCCTCCGAGCCAATACCGATGTATTTGCCTGGTCAGCGGCCGATGTACCTGGGATCGACCCGGAGGTCATTTCTCACGCCCTCAACGTCGACCCGACCCACCGACCAATAAAGCAGAAGAAGAGACACTGTGCCCCGGATCGGATCCGGGTGGTCGACCAGGAGGTAGACAAGCTCTTGGAGGCAGGATTCATAAGGGAGGTAAGCTACCCCGAGTGGCTGGCAAATGTTGTACTTGTCCGGAAGGCGAGCGGGAAGTGGAGGATGTGCGTCGACTATACCGACCTGAACAAGGCGTGCCCTAAGGATAGCTTTCCGCTTCCGCGAATAGACCAACTGGTCGACGCGACTTCCGGATATCAGCTGCTGTCTTTCATGGACGCCTTCTCCGGTTACAACCAGATAATGATGGCCCCACAGGACGAGGAGAAAACTGCCTTTATAACAGACCGGGGGCTGTACTGCTACAAGGTAATGCCCTTCGGTCTGAAGAATGCTGGCGCCACTTACCAGCGCCTCGTCAACAAAATCTTCAAAGAGCAAATCGGCCGGAATATGGAGGTGTACGTGGACGATATGCTGGTGAAAAGCCGCCATGCAGACCAGCACATCGCGGATTTGGAGGAGACTTTCACCACCTTGCGGAAGTATTGCATGAAGCTGAACCCAGCGAAGTGCGCCTTCGGCGCTTCGGCTGGGAGGTTCCTCGGTTTCATTGTCAACCAGCGGGGTATCGAAGCCAACCCGGACAAAATCAAGGCCATCCAAGGTATGTCCCCTCCGACCAAAGTAAAGGAGGTTCAGGAGCTCGCTGGAAGGGTCGCCGCGCTTGGACGATTTGTGGCAAAATGGGCCGAACGCTGCCAACCATTCTTCAAGGTGTTAAAACGCCCGAAAGACTTCCTCTGGACGGCCGAATGTCAAGCAGCATTCGACCAGCTCAAGGAATACCTGGCGTCTCCTCCCCTACTGTCCAAGCCGCAAGAAGGGGAGATGCTCTACCTCTATCTGGCGGTCTCCCCAACCGCGGTCAGTGCGGTGCTGGTTCGGAAAGATGCAAAGCTCCAGAAGCCCGTGTACTACATCAGCCGGGTCCTACGGGATGCCGAGACGCGGTACACGAAGGCTGAAAAGATCGCCTTCGCGCTGCTGACCGCGACCAGGAGGCTTCGCCCCTATTTCCAAGCTCATTCGGTCACCCTCTTAACCGATCAACCACTACGGCAGATCCTCAGCAACCCCGAGAATGCGGGACGACTGGTGAAGTGGGCAGTAGAACTCGGTGAGTTCGACATCCGCTACCAGCCTCGACCCGCCATCAAGGCCCAGGTGCTCGCGGACTTCCTCGCTGAGTGCACGGTGCAGGAGGCGGAACCTAGACCGCCGGAAACGCCCAGCCTCGACCTCCCGATCTGGACGCTTCACATCGATGGGTCGTCGAACCCCGAGGGTGGAGGGGCCGGGCTGGTCCTTACCAGTCCTGATGGAGTGATAGCCGAGTATGCCTTGAGGTTTGGATTTCCAGTGACCAACAACGAGGCGGAGTACGAGGCCCTAGTCACGGGACTCAAACTCACCAGGGAGCTCGGCATTCGGCGTTTGAAGGTCTTCACCGACTCCCAGCTGGTGGTCGAGCAGGTTCGTGGGGAGTTCGAGGCCCGGAGCCCGACCATGCAGAACTACGTCCGGAAGGTGCAAGCACTCATTTCCGACCTCGGCAGTGTCGACATCCAGCAGGTCCCCAGAAGCGAAAATGCCAGGGCCGACAGGTTGTCCCGCTTGGTGGGCACAGAGGCGCACAACTTGTCGAGGGCAATCTACCTGGAGACCCTGGATGCCCCGAGCATCGGCGAGGCTGGAGCGGTGATGGCGATTGATCCGGAGCCGTCTTGGATGGACCCGCTCGTCGCCTACCTCGCCGAAGGGATCCTCCCTGAAGACGAAGATCAAGCTCGGTGACTTGTCAAGAAGTCCGCCCACTACGTACTCTATGAAGGGAGGCTGTATCGGACCTCGTTCACCGCCCCCCTCTTAAGGTGCCTCCGCCCCTCGGAGGCAGCCTACGTCCTCGGCGAAGTCCATGAGGGCGTCTGCGGATCGCACTTGGGGGCTAGGTCCTTAGCGCACAAGATCATGAGGCAAGGCTATTATTGGCCTACCTTGTTGGAGGACTCGAAGGATCACGTACGGAAATGCGACGCCTGCCAGCGCCACGCCAACGTCCAGAGAGTCCCTTCTGTCCCTTTGGCACCAATCACCGCGCCCTGGCCCTTCGCACAGTGGGGAATGGATATCCTCGGACCATTCCCCGTCGCTTCAGCCCAGCGGAGATTTTTGATTGTTGCAATCGACTACTTCACCAAGTGGGTGGAGGCAGAGCCGCTGGCCACTATCACGGAGGCGCAAGTCCGGAAGTTCGTGAAGAAAAACATCATTATCCGATTTGGGGTACCCCGAGTCCTCATCTCGGATAATGGTCGACAGTTCGACAACCAGCATTTCCGTGATTTCTGCGAGGAGTTCGGGATCGAGCATCGGTTCACATCTGTGTCGCATCCCCAAACCAACGGTGAGGCCGAGGTCACAAATCGGACAATCCTCCAAGGAATTAAGGCGCGAATCGGTCGGACGGGGCAAGCTTGGGTCGAAGAACTCGAGAATGTCCTTTGGGCGTATCGGACCACGCATCGGACCCCTACCGGGGAGACGCCTTTCAGCCTAACCTATGGCACGGAAGCGGTTGTTCCCGTGGAGCTCGGACTTCCCTCGCCCCGGGTGGCCGCGCACCGACCCGAGGCCAATTCGGAGCAACTCCGAGGGAACCTGGACCTCTTGGAAGAAGCAAGAGAAATGGCACAGGTTCGGATGGCGATGTATCAGCGGAGGGTGGCCCGATATTATAACTCCAAGGTCCGACCAAAACTTTTCAGAATCGGAGATCTGGTGCTAAGGCGAGCCAAAGCATTTCAACCCGCGGAAGGTGGGAAGCTGGCGCCAAATTGGGAAGGCCCGTATAGGGTTCGCTGGGTAAACCGACCTGGCTCCTACCAGTTGGAGGCCCTAGATGGTCGAGAAATTCCGAGAAGCTGGAATTCCGCTAACCTGCGGGTGTATCACCAGTAGAACGACAAAGCCAGGAAGACAGTTCGAAAAATGTACAATTCTTTTCATTTCAATAATTCCTGGTTACAACGGTGTGTTCGTGTGATTACAAAGAATTCCCAGAGGGGAATTGGGGAGTAAAGAAAACAAGGAAGAGGTGGAGACTCCGTGGAGCTGAAGATCTGGGATCCCGAACCCTCCATCCGAAGCAGCTGCAATCCCACCGGGCGTGGGTGCTTCTCCCCGGAGGCGCCATCGACGCCTCACGCAAAAGACGAAGAGCCGGCGCGGACGAAGAAGAAGTGGACGAAGGAGGAGTTCCCGCTGCCTCCAGAGGAACGCCACCTCCAAGGGATATTCCGGTCCTCCCCAGGAGAAGGGGAGGGAAGGAATACAAGGGAGAAGAGCGCGAGGAGGCGCGATCCCGGATGAAGCGTCTGGCGCAGAGCTCAATCGGGAGGCGGGGCTGAAAGGAGGGGGGATGTGATCCCGGATGAAACGCCTAGAGCGGAGTTCCGCCGGGGAGAACCTCCTTGTTGATCCCAGATGAAACGGCTAGTTGGCGGAAGTCGCGAGGGGCGCGCCTCCCGTTCCTCCGGCGGGGGTTTCCCAGCCACACGCCGGAGAGGAGGTCCACAATCCATGGCAACCTGAATAGCTCCGGCTTGGCAGGCTCCACCGCGCCTGCACTTATATTTATAGCCAAACTGTGGCCCTCCGGTCGTTCCGATGCGGGTGGCTCCAATAAAGGCGGGCGCACCGAATCCGGAGCCGTTCCGGCTCTCGAGGCGTATCCTCCCACGATCTCCTAAGCGTCGTTCTCCTTAATTGCATTCTTCATGCAGGACACTCCGGGCGGTGTGTATCCCACGGCCCACGTATCTCCGCTCGCGCCCAGGCCGCATCCGCCTCGAAGAACGCGCGTATCGCGGCCGCTTAACTGACACTCCTTGCAAGCAGCAACTGGCGATCCGATTTCCCAGGTAACGCCTCAATTAGCATTTAATACCCTTCTGGTGTTCCCCAGGCGACGCTTGGAGAAGAGGAGAAACACGATCGTAGCTGGCCACGGAGAAATTCCGTCGAGCGGCAAGCGACAGGCGCGTGGCCAATGAGCAGAATTTTCCGAGGCTCGGCCCTCGGATGCCAGGCTAACCCGATGATCATCCCGGGAGCAGACTAGCCTGAAGCCCCGACCGGTCGCCTCGGCTTGCGCCAGCCTTGGCCGACCAACGAGCGAAATTCCCCGAGGCTCGGCCCTCGGATGCCAGGCTAACCCGATGATCATCCCGGGAGCAGACTAGCCTGAAGCCCCGACCGGTCGCCTCGGCTTGCGCCAGCCTTGGCCGACCAACGAGCGGAATTTCCCGAGGCTCGGCCCTCGGATGCCAGGCTAACCCGATGATCATCCCGGGAGCAGACTAGCCTGAAGCCCCGACCGGTCGCCTCGGCTTGCGCCAGCCTTGGCCGACCAACGAGCGGAATTCCCCGAGGCTCGGCCCTCGGATGCCAGGCTAACCCGATGATCATCCCGGGAGCAGACTAGCCTGAAGCCCCGACCGGTCGCCTCGGCTTGCGCCAGCCTTGGCCGACCAACGAGCGGAATTCCCCGAGGCTCGGCCCTCGGATGCCAGGCTAACCCGATGATCATCCCGGGAGCAGACTAGCCTGAAGCCTCCGACCGGTCGCCTCGGCTTGCGCCAGCCTTGGCCGACCAACGAGCGGAATTCCCCGAGGCTCGGCCCTCGGATGCCAGGCTAACCCGATGATCATCCCGGGAGCAGACTAGCCTGAAGCCCCGACCGGTCGCCTCGGCTTGCGCCAGCCTTGGCCGACCAACGAGCGGAATTCCCCGAGGCTCGGCCCTCGGATGCCAGGCTAACCCGATGATCATCCCGGGAGCAGACTAGCCTGAAGCCCCGACCGGTCGCCTCGGCTTGCGCCAGCCTTGGCCGACCAACGAGCGAAATTCCCCGAGGCTCGGCCCTCGGATGCCAGGCTAACCCGATGATCATCCCGGGAGCAGACTAGCCTGAAGCCCCGACCGGTCGCCTCGGCTTGCGCCAGCCTTGGCCGACCAACGAGCGGAATTCCCCGAGGCTCAGTCCTCGGATGCCAGGTTAACCCGATGATCATCCCGGGAGCAGACTAGCCTGAAGCCCCGACCGGTCGCCTCGGCTTGCGCCAGCCTTGGCCGACCAACGAGCGGAATTCCCCGAGGCTCAGTCCTCGGATGCCAGGCTAACCCGATGATCATCCCGGGAGCAGACTAGCCTGAAGCCCCGACCGGTCGCCTCGGCTTGCGCCAGCCTTGGCCGACCAACGAGCGGAATTCCCCGAGGCTCGGCCCTCGGATGCCAGGCTAACCCGATGATCATCCCGGGAGCAGACTAGCCTGAAGCCCCGACCGGTCGCCTCGGCTTGCGCCAGCCTTGGCCGACCAACGAGCGGAATTCCCCAAGGCTCAACCCTCGGATGCCTGGCCTAGCGCCGGAAGAATTTCCTGAGGCCTAACCCTCGGATGCCTGGCCTAGTGCCGGATGAATTTCCTGAGGCCTAACCCTCGGATGCCTGGCCTAGCGCCGGAAGAATTTTCTGAGGCCTAACCCTCGGATGCCTGGCCTAGCGCCGGAAGAATTTTCTGAGGCCTAACCCTCGGATGCCTGGCCTAGCGCCGGAAGAATTTTCTGAGGCCTAACCCTCGGATGCCTGGCCTAGCGCCGGAAGGATTTCCTGAGGCCTAACCCTCGGATGCCTAGCCTAGTGCCGGAAGAATTTCCTGAGGCCTAACCCTCGGATGCCTGGCCTAGCGCCGGAAGAATTTCCTGAGGCCTAACCCTCGGATGCCTGGCCTAGCGCCGGATGAATTTCCTGAGGCCTAACCCTCGGATGCCTGGCCTAGCGCCGGAAGAATTTCCTGAGGCCTAACCCTCGGATGCCTGGCCTAGCGCCGGATGAATTTCCTGAGGCCTAACCCTCGGATGCCTGGCCTAGCGCCGGAGGAACTTCAAGAGTCAGGAGTCGGCGAGGTGCTACCGGGAGTTAAAAAGAGGAAGGATGAAAGTGAAATGAGGAAACACTCTGTTTGCATTAACTTTCATTGCACCAGGGCCGAGACCCATACAACATGGCAAAACGCCAACATACAAAGAAAAGAACAAAGAAAAATACAGAGGGTCAGCTCGGAGGAACCCCTGGGTCGGGAACGGCGAGCACACCCGCAAGGGGTAGGGAGACAGTTGGAGAATCAGCAGGCAATGGCATCGAAGGGGAGTCGAGGAGGGAGACCCCACTCAGGTCAATTTCGGGGTATCTAGCGGACACCCTCGCCAGGCCTTCATCGAAGCCTAAGACAAAGGAGTCGGACCCCGCGTCCGACATGTCACGGATGAACTCGGCGGACTGACGATAGGCCTGTACCGCCTGACGCCCGATTTCCGCGCTCTTCTCGGCCAGCGCCGCCTCCGCTCGCTCCGTAATCTGAGCTTTCGCCTCCATGACCTTCGCCACAATCCGGTCGTCCGCCTCGGAGGAGACCCTCAGCAGATCGGCCCAAGCCTCCATGTGCTTCGCCTCGGCAGCAACGCGAGCAGCCTCAGCCTCCTCCAGGCGCGAATGAAGCTCCTGGTTGCTCGCACGGGACTCCTCCAAGGCCGATTCCAATTCGGCCAGCTTGGCTTCAAGAGACCGGGCTCGGTTGCGGGCGTTGTCGGCTGACTGCTGGGCCTTCTCCCACCTCTCCCGGAAGTCGGCAGCCTTCCGGGACTGCTCTTCGGCCCGCTCCTCCGCCTTCCTGATCTCGCCTTCGAGACCCGAGGCAACCTTGAGTTGCTCCTGCGTCTCCAACAGTTGCCTCTCGAGGGCGGCGAAGCCGAGTACCCGCTCTTCGGCCACCTGGAGCCTCGTCTCGAGGTCCCTGGTCATCCTCCCTGCCGCAGCCTGGCCTCCCTCCTCTACAGCTTTCAGTCGGCTCTCGGCCCTCGCCAGAAGCCTCGCCTGTTCCTCGTGGCTTTCCTCCAGACGGATCATGTACTGGGCGAGCTAAGAGATAGGAAAAATGAGGGTGTCAGGCGGGGATCAATAGAGCCTATAAATGACGAAAGCGGCCAGAAGAACACTCACCGACATGAGACAGACGCAGCTGGCAGCTCCGACGTCAGGGATCCCCATCTGCCGGACCCGCCTACGGTCACTCTCCAGCAGCACCTTCTCGATGAGGTTTCGGGCGCCGGCGAAAGTGAAGGCTGACCCCGACTTCGCCCCGGAGCCGGACGGTGGTTCTGCGGCCTTACCCTTACCCATTGCTTGGGGGAGAGTCATGCTGACCGTGCTCGGGGCGGGGGCCGCTCCAGAAATCGACAGGGTCCCGCTCGGCCGGGGCCTCGGCGCGCTCCTTCTCGTATCATCCGAAGCCGACCGAGTCGAAGGCCGGGCTGGGGACCGATTGCGTCCGACCCGGCCGTCTCGGGCGCGCCCGGGTGACGCCTCCGGAAAAGCGGTAGTCTCATCACCGGAGGGCTGATACGGCGTCAACTGTCGGTCCGAGCCCGCGGCGCCCCCCTGATCGGTGGGTCCGGACCCGTCTATCGGCGTCGGAGTCGCCTGCTGGCGGGACTTCTTCGCCGGTGGGACCCCGCTCGGAGGAGTCCGTTTCTTCCTCTGGACCGCTTCCAGTAGGGACGCCCTACTGACAGCCATCGCCTTGTCCGACCGCATGACGTCGTCGATTTCTGCAAAAAGGACGAGATGGTCGGAGACTGAGAAACTGATGGAAAGAAGAAACGAAAGAGGAGAAAAGAGCTAAAAAAGAAGTGGTGGCGGGCTCACGGTCGGCGGGGACCGAGCTCAGACCGACGTTCACCAAGGCATCCTCGAAAATAAGGCGGGCCACCGGGGGAAGCCGGCCCTCGGCAACCAGCCCCCTCAAGACGGCAACGCCATCGGACTCCTCCCTCGACAACCTCGATAAGCCGATCGGGGACTTCATCGGCGTCTCCCAGGTTGTCCCGATTCCCCAAGAGGGATCTACGTCAATGAAAAAGAAACGCTCCTTCCAGCCGTGAATGGAGGAAGGAGCATCCTTGACGAGGCCGCACCCTCGCCGCGCCCCGAAGCACCACCACCCTCTGTCTCGGAGGTGGCCGTTCAGGCCGTAGCATTCCCAAAAGACATTCAGGGTGGCGGAAACCTCATGCATGCGGCAGAGAACCTGGAAGGCCGTCAGGATACGCCATGAGTTCGGCACCAGTTGCGTCGGCGCCACTCTTAAACCCCGAAGCACCTGCACGACTAAGTCCGAGGGGGAAAAGCGGAACCCAGCCCGAAGGATGTCCTCATTGATGGCGACCTTCCCTGGAGGAGGATGGGACATCCTCTCCTCAGGCCCCGGGAGCGTAATGTTGCAGGCTTCGGGAAGGTGGTACCGGGCCACGAACCTATCTAGGTCTTCAGGGACCAGCTCCGACTGAATGAGGTCCGCCCTTACTTCGTCCATCCCTAATGGCCAGTGAACCTACGGTCAGGACGGGGTCAAGAGGGGGGAAGGCACCGGAACGACTGGAGTACACTAACACGAAAGGAGAAAGTACGGAGAGCCCTAAATTGAAGAGTGGGGCAATTCACCGGAAAGGAAGGAAGAACGGCTCCGAGAGCGTCAAAGGAGGAGCGAACGAACAGTTCGGCGGCAACGGCAGCGGCACAAGGGAGAAACTTGAAGATGCCTGTGAAGAGAAAGGCGGACGGGGGAGGGCCCCCCGGTTAAATAGGTGGAAAGGCGGGTGACGCCTCGGTGACGCCAGAGGACGCCTGGCTGCCGAAAGTTTGTTCGCGCCCCCAAAGGCGAATCGACGCCATTAAGGAAGGATGTCCGCCGAAATCCGCAGACCGCCAGATCAGCGACAACTGCCATACGCCATAAAGAAGGCGGGAAGCTCGGAGCGCGCGCGCCTTTCCGAGGGATGGCGGTAATCTCGAAGCATCACTCCCTTCACCCGTTCCCCTCCTGGTTCCAGGCTCGGGAGTGGGGGGCTACTGTTACGGGGGAACTTAGCCACCATGCCCCACGTGACCGGCACGCGCGCCCAGGAAGACTACGGCTGCCCCTTGATCCAGCAATCCGACCTCGGGTCGGATATCTTCGGCTCCGCAGCCCGACCCCGAGTCGGCTGCCCCTTGATCCAGCAATCCGACCTCGGGTCGGATATCTGCGGCTCCGCAGCCCGACCCCGAGTCGGCTGCCCCTTGATCCAGCAATCCGACCTCGGGTCGGATATCTTCGGCTCCGCAGCCCGACCCCGAGTCGGCTGCCCCTTGATCCAGCAATCCGACCTCGGGTCGGATATCTTCGGCTCCACAGCCCGACCCCGAGTCGGCTGCCCCTTGATCCAGCAATCCGACCCCGCGTCGACAATCTCTCGACAACAACAGACTGTTCCTCTGAGGCACGCCGCGGCCCCCTGCTCCACTACTCCCTGCAACGGCCGTATCCGGCGCTGCCCCACGATCCCCTGTTGCCTAGAGATGGTCACCCAAGAGGGAGGTGAATTGGGTGTTTTAAAAACTTTTGACTAATTAAAATAACACACACGAATATATGCACTAAGGTAAAGAAGGAGGAATGAGAAAGGTCAATCGCAAACACAAGGTTTTATAGTGGTTCGGAGCTTCCACTGCTCCTACATCCACTCCCCAAATCACCTTTGGGAATTTCCACTATAATCCACGATTACAGTACGGTAGTTTTGCGAGTTCACTACCCAACTCGTTGTTTTACACCGGGCTCACAACAAACCCTAAAACCCCCAATTTCACTTAGGCTTGGGACGCCTTTCCCTTGTTCCAAGTCCCTTGACTGGAACAAGCACCACAACGAAAGAGTTTACAAAAGAAAGGAAAAGCTCTAAAAAGCAAATATTGCAATTATGAACAATAGAACCCGGAAGAATCCTTTTGCCGCTGGAAGCGTGGGAGATATTGATTCTTCCGATGTGGAGCGCGTAGGATTGAGTGTGAGCTTTGAATCCCAAGCGCACGAGAGTGATTGAGCTTGAAATCACTTGGGAAGCTTGAAAACACTTGATTTCTTCACTTGAATGCACTCACTCCCTTGAACTTTTCTTTCTTACTTCTCTCTTGAATGATCTAGCTTTGGGTTGGTCAAGAGTTGTTGAGAAGCACTTAAGAGGTCCCTTTTATAGCCCAAAAAGCAAATATAGCCGTTAGAGACAAAGAAAGAAGGATTTGAAATTCAAACCAAACCTGAAAAGCTGTCAGTCGCGTCCCAGTCGCTCCGGGGACGTCTCCGCTTCAACGGGAGACGTCTCGGCTACAAGATTTTACTTTTTCCGTTGTCTGGGGTCGACTCGGCACTTTCAGGGGACGTCTCGGCTGGTTTGCACTTTTTGAATGGGGACGACTCCGCTGATCTGGGGACGACTCCGCTTCTTTATCTCCGAAGAACATGTCCTCTGGTATTTCCTGAGAGAGTCGACTCCGCTCCTTCAGGGGACGTCTCGGGTTGTCTGCACTTTATGCATGGGGACGACTCCGCTGTCTCAGGGTCGACTCCGCTTCCTTATCACCCAAAAAAACCATTCTCTGGAAAACCCTGAGAGAGCCGTCTCCGCTATCTTGGGGACGACTCGGGAAGTCTCCTTTTTACTTGCGGGGACGACTCGGCTTACTGTGGGGACATCTCGCGCATATCTCTTGAAAACTGCCTTTCTGCCGCCACTGAGAGAGTCGACTCCGCTACTGAGAGAGTCGACTCCGCTAACGCGGGGACGACTCGGCAGGTGTCGGGGACGTCTCCAAGTGTGCCGGTTCTTCCTGTTTGTGCCAGAGACGTCTCTGAAACTATCCGGAGACGTCTCGGCTGTCCCTGATCTGTTTTCTTTAATTTAAAATATTCTTCAATAAATTCATAAAAATTATGGGAACTTGCCTAGACATTTCTTAACAATATTCTTAATAAGACACATGAATTTCTCAATTAAATTGTTAAGATATAATGGAATTTTACTCTAGTGTTTTGTATTCATCAAAATCCATTAGGGGGTCAACATCCCCTGTAACAGCCGTACAAAGCGGAGCTCCACTATGCCCTGCCATGGCTGTACCCAGCGCTGCCCCACGACGCCCTGTAACGGCCATGTCAGTGGCAGCCCTATCGTGCCACACGATGACGAATCCCCGGAAAAACCCCCCAGCCTGATATATAGAAGGCTGGGGGGGAAGGGGGAGGGTAAGATATATCTTCCAGAGTATCATCTCACCTGCTACCTTCTCCTTCTCCTTCTCCTTCGATCTCCTCTGACTTGATCGTCAGAGGGCCCCCACTACCCCGGTGGTGGTGCGAGGCTTGCTTGCAGGTTTCACGGCGGAGGGCGGAGCGCAACCAAAGCAACTCAAAGGGAATCCCGTTCACACCGCTGTGCCAATCGTTCTCGGTTTGGACCACCAGCAACAAGTACAATCTTAAGATTCCTCAACCAGTCCACATAGTTTGGACCGGTTAACTTGTTGGCATCTAAGATGCCTCTTAGTGATAGTGAAGATGACATTTAATAATTCTGCATAAGCAAGAACAAAACTACTATAAGCAGACCAATCATCATGACATATATGCAATTAGACTAGGACTTTATCTAATTGTTTCCTACTATTTTAATCGAATATCATAGCCCTCTCCTATGATAAATGGGAAAACCTAATCTTTCTTAGTAGGGTTGAGATCCTAATTCATCATAAAAACCTTGTGGTTGCACAACAAACCTTTATGAGTTCAAAGGTAGGAAACTCTTTCCAATTGCATCTCATGCAATTCTCAACTTTATCCTATCCTCTTAAAACACTTATAGCCTTGTGGTTGCACAACAAACTATAATGTTTTAGTTAAGTTAAACCCTTCATTTCCATATAGTCATATTCAAATAATATTGCTCTTGTAGTTGCACAACAAAGCAACATATTAAAATATGCCATAAGCATCTCTATGCACCAAGACAGTATAACATCAGTGTTGGGAAACCACCCATGCCGCAGAAAATTCAAAAAAATTCAGATGGCAGCGGAATCGGCATAAGCGGGATCCATGTTCATCGCATGAACGTTGTTTCAAGAACTGTTCGTAGTTAGGTAAGGATTAAAAACTTTTATAAACATTAGAAGATCAGATCTTCACCTTGTGCGGGTAGATGACCACCGCAAACTGATGATCGTGGTTTTGGATGAAGGTTTGCTTGAAGCCGTTCAAGTGTCCGGCCTCTACGGGTATCCACACGAAGCAGGAACCGATCCAAGCTCTCTATCTCCCCGGGGTGCTAGCTCCATTGCAGAGATAACTTTTGATGGCTGATTTCCTCCCTTTACTTCAACTCTTGATTGATAGAGGGAGGAGGAAGAAGATGAAGGGATCAAGGGAGAAGATCCAAAAGGCTAGATGCAGCCTTTCCTTTTCCTTGTGTTGAATCCCAAACGAAGGAGGAAGAAGAAGACTATCAAGGCCCTTTTCCTTCTTGCTTGCGGCTGATTCAAGAGGAGAGAAGGGTGGCCACGAATTGGAGAGGAGGAGGGCTTCTAATGCTTGCCCTAGCTGCTGCCCACCTCCCTTTTTAAAGACATGAAGGGCTCCTACAAGTTAGGAGCCCTTGACTTATTTCCAAGAGGGGGCGCCGGCCCCCTCTCTTCATGCCGCACCAATCAAGAGGAGAGGGGCTCATGCCCCTCTTACTTGGTTAACCTAATCCTCCTCCAAGGAGGATTAGGTGTCCTTCTCATGGTTTAGTCCTAATCTAATTAGGATTAACCAAATCATGAATCAATCGGGTTCAATCTATGCTTGTCCTAATCCAATTAGAACTTGAATGAACCATGACTCTATTGAACTCTTCAATCCTAACCCAATTAGGAGTCATGTTGATTCATTAATAATTAATTATGACTTAAGAAATCCTAATCCAATTAGGACTTGTTTAATTCTAGTCCTAATCCAATTAGGACTCTAATTTGAATTCGAAGTCCTAATCCGATTAGGACTCTAGGAATCCTACTCCAAGTAGGAATCCAATTTTAATTCAAAACTCCTAATCTAATTAGGATTGTAGGAATCCTACTCCAAGTAGAAATCCCAGTTCTACTCCAATTAGGATTTCCAGTCCTAATCCAATTAGGACTCTAGGAATCCTACTCGAAGTAGGATTTGTGTTTAAGTCCAATTAATTAATTTCCTTTGTTCCTTCTGAAAGTGAATCCTAGGTTCTTCGGTGTTTAGCATGCTGAATTTTTTTTTTTTTTGAAAACCATGGCTGAACCTGATTGGGTTGCCTACGTACCCCTTCATAAGGGGGATCAAGCCATACGTAGTTCTTTTTAAGTTTTAAAACGCAGCGGAAAAACCGAATCAAACAATTTAATTCATGCATGCTTACAAGATCAAATTTAGAAATTAGCACCTTAAGAACACATAGGATTATGCCGGAATCGTTTAAACAATTATGCTAAAACTTTTATGCATGATTAACTATCAGATCTGAAACTTAAGAACTCTATTCCAATTAATCTCCGAATATCCATCGAATGGATTCTGGAGATATCTCCGTGAGGAGCCCCAAAAGAGGGTAAAACCTCGGGGAATTGGACCTAGACCTTGACACCATAATAAATGATTAATGCTAGATTAATACCTTTTATGATGGATAAAAGTTGTGAATCTGATTCTTGACTTCGCAGCCACGCACACGAATGGCCTCTACGAGAAGTACACGCGAAGTCCTGAAGGATCTTCTTCCGCAACAGTGCTAGCAGCTGCAGAACACTTGAAAGCTGAAATCTACCCGCCGGAATTCAATCAACTCTTGATCAATCGTCTTGAAGCAGATAGAGATGAGGTTTGTAAGGGAAGTAGAGGACTCAGATCTGATCTTGAATCTTCTAGATATTCACCCTGAAAACCCTATCTAAAATGGAGAAGAAGAGGAGGAGGAGGCGGGTGAGGAAGAAGGCTGCAATGGATGTGTTTTTGGTGCCCATGTTTGACCCCTTTTAATGGCCTCCGAATTTTCATTCAAAATTCGAAATTTATTTTCAGAAAACCTCTTTTAGTTGGCACATGCAAAGGAATAGGAACAACCCAAATCAGATCTCAACCAAATCTGATTTAAATTCAAATTTTAAACACATGTGCAAGAGGGAAGGAATTTGAAATCCATGCGGCAAGGTAAAACACTTCATAATTTCGAAATCACCTCTTGAAATTCGAATTTAATCCATTCAAAAACTCAGACGCCACCTTGGCTGATGGTTTGAGTGATTAAAATCATTTAACACATTGCTTAATGTTTGAATTTAAATTCAAATAACAAACAATGTCGCCATGTGTCAAGCAATGGGTCCATGTGCCATGCAATAATTTTGGTTTATTTAAAATTCATGAAATCCAATTCCATGTCACCAATAATTGCCACATCATCTGAGCCTAATCCCCTTGGGTTGCACCTAATCAAATTTGGTCAAATCCGAATTAAAATAAAGCAATTTGGTTGAACCCAATCTAATCAGGTCAGACCCTGATTGAGCTCAAATTGAATCCAATTCAATTTTGGCTCATGCAAACTCAATCAAATTGAATTATTACTTTGTGTTGGACCTAATTCAATTAGGTCAATCTCCAATTAAGAACAAATTAATTTAAAATTAATTTGATCAGCTTAAGTCCTTTTTGGTTCTGACTTAATCCAATCAGGTCAAAACCCTGATTGAGCCCAAACTTGAATCCAATTCAATTTGGCTCATCCTTAGCACAATTACTCAATCAAATTGAGTTTATTAGTAATTTAATTACTAATTAATCCTTCAATAATTACTTTAATTATTTTATAAGATAATTTGCCAATCAAATTGACCAAATTACCCCCGAATGATTCTTAATCATTCATCAGCTTTCTTGATCAATCAGGAATCTTCTATGCGTGTGACCTCATAGGTTCGAACCTAAGCCGGTAGTATAGGAACAATTTTCTACACTAATCGATGTGACCATCTAGCAATGGTACCCGACATCCGGATAGGTCGAATATATGCGAAGCAAATATTCTGGAACCCTGAACTATGGTTACTGTATAATTCAATCCCTTTGACTCCTAATGCCAGGATGACTTAGAGCTCACTGTCAACCCTATAATTAGTACATCCATTATGTGATTAACTTTAGATATCCCGTGACTCCTCACTGGGATTACCCTGGCCAAGGTTTTGCTAAATTAATCACAAGACATTATCTCCTGTTTTCAGGAGGGGTCAATTCCATCTTGACTCACAACTGACTACGCAAGTACTTGACTGCACCCAGTGACCTTCCGTCACTGAATTAGAAATTCAGGTAGTCCGGTACCAAAGTACAGTGAGTTGCTTGCTAGTCACAGGTTGCGGTCTCAGGTCAGAGGGCCAAACTTATACCCATATCCACTCGGAACATCTCTCGACAGTAGACCGTTCCGGAATTGGTCACGTTTAGTGAAATGTACTTCTACACTTCACTTGTGTGGCATACCAGTGTCTCCACACTCCTTGGTTAAGAGGACAACCAACGTATATGTCACACAACGACCTAATCTCGATAATGTTGTCGTCCTAGTAACAACATATCATTTCGTCGCAAACAAGTTTAAGGACTCAAAGATAAATCCTCCTTTATCATAACATAAGTCCTAAGGACTTCATCATATAAGAGTTCATTTGAAGATGAAATGATGAATAATGCCAAATAACACTTTATTAATTTGTCAATTCATTTACAAAATTCAATCAACAATATGCTGACGATTGACATTTAGGATACAAATTCCAACACCTTCTTCAACTGAATATCAATCGAATTGATTACTTGTGATTCCTAATCACGATTCAACCATCGGATCGGTCAATACTTCTAGTGTGTGTGACCCCATAGGTTCTATTCTGACTGGTAGTGAGATATATTGTGATATCTTATCACAATATCATTAAAAACTCCTTTAAATGGATTGGAACGATTCTAACTCTACTCATTAGGGTTAATCGATCATCGAGATAATCCCTGTGAGTCCCACCATCCACCAGTGACACCTAGCAGCATGTAGTGGCTACCCAGCAGAATAGAATGATGAACCTCTAGGTGCAGTTATCATGTGATACAGTCCTACTATCGTGGATCCCTACAGGACGGAGGTCATGGACAACTCGTCAAACCCCATCGTCTGTCATATGTGAAGATTTATTCGACTTAAGTTCGAGAGTGGAAAACTCTTTTTCCACTGTGCATACTGCCCCGGCCGAGGTCTTACGAACTCAGTCTTATAAATCACATAGGATCTCTCCTTATCTATCAAGGTCGATAGATTCCTTATAGGTGCATACCCTACTCCTACAGTGAACCTACTGCAGCCAATCTATACTGCATGGACCCATATGGCTAGAGACCATGTATGTGTGCAGTCAAACTACAATAACCTCACTGTGAGTAGCCGAAGCACCGCAGGTCAAAGGACCAGTCACACTACTGCAACATCAAGCAAGTCACTGACGAGTGGATAGACATCCAAGTGACTTCTTGTATTGGTCACGCTCAGTACCCTTGTTCTCTAACAAGCACC
Source organism: Phoenix dactylifera (assembly GCF_051530095.1). NCBI lineage: Eukaryota > Viridiplantae > Streptophyta > Magnoliopsida > Arecales > Arecaceae > Phoenix > Phoenix dactylifera. Next base: position 28,130,706 of record NC_143193.1, on the reverse strand, counting down.
TGCACTATTACTTCAGTGTCTCCACACCGTGGATTCGAGTCTCGTCCATCCATAGGGAAAGTAATGTGTGCACTGATCTCATCGGATCGATCACTGTCCTCGTGATGATCCATCGATCAGGAGCGTTTAGAAATTAATCACTAATGATACATGGCTCAAATTCTCAACTCTTGAGAATATGCATCATCATCTTATTAATTCCTTGGACGATTTATAGACACAATAACAATATGAATGAAAAAGATGCCTTTCATTTATTCAATAATAATAAAGTCAAGTACAAATTATGTCCTAGAATTAATAATGTGTCAGCCAAAATTGGCTTTTAGGGCATACATCTAACAATCAGTCCTCATTGCAAGTCTTGTGGTTGCACAACAAACTAGCATGAATTTTGACATAATAATGTCGAGGCATGAAGGAAGGATATCAGTAGTGTTTCATCAACATTAAGCTTATCCATAATAGGCAATCAAACAATTGGCCAGGTAAGCAGGTGGGAGGCTCTCCTTACTCAGAGAGTAAGGTCCTAATTAAGTAACCACCTTTAGTGCTTTTCTTAGACACCAATTAGATTAATTGTTCTAGAATGGGTCAGCTCAAAGTTTTTCAACACTATGACTTAATATAATGTTATTGAGGGCTTACTGGTCTCATGCACATTCTATAATTATAGCATATTGAACATATGTCTTTGTATATGCTATAACAAATTATATATCTATCTCATAGCATATATAAATCATAACCAACTATCATGCATCATAGCTATCTCATAGCATGTATAAATTATTACCAATTAACTAAATCAATTAACATATCTTCATATGAAAATTCGTATCATGAAATTTATAACATAATACTATCTCATAGCATATATACAGCATGGCTATCTCACAGCATGTATAAATTATTACCAATTGATTGGATCAATTAATATGCTTCAACATATCTTCTTATAAAAAATTCATATCATGATATTTTATTATATATCATATCATATATGAATCATATAATTCAGCATTCCTCTAAACATATGACATTACTATCTCATAGTAATTTAACAATTATACATCATGCATAATCACCTGATTGAACCAATTAAGGGTGGCTCTGATACCACTGAAGGGTTTTAGCATGTTATAATGCGCAGCGGAAGCTAGAGATTTTAAAAATTTCTTAGTAAAGTCTCTTAACATTAAACCCTTATAAGCCTAGATCACCTTAATAGAAGCAATCAAATAATATAATATAAATGCAGAAATAGAAGAATACCTCTAACGCTAATCCAATATGCAGAATTTCCACTAGGTGCCCAAATGTTCACCCTCCAACGTTGATCCACACGAAAACTTGATTTAAGTCTTAAGCTCCAAAGACTTTGATCCTTAATGCAGAATTCTTCTAAAGAACTCTAATGGCTTGCTTTCCTTTCTTTCTATCTTTCTTTAACCTTCTAAAATCACTTCTAATCCTTTTGTCCTAAAGAAGACCACCTTGTCTTGATTTAGGACACACTAGAAGCAATGCTAGAAAGAAAGAAACTAATGTAAGAAAGAAAGAAGAGAGGAGTGGGGTGGAGTTGGAATGATGAAACCCATGGAGTGCTAACCTATTTATAATAGGTATAGGGATGCATCCCATCTGCACATCCTCGCATGAAAGGGAATCATCTAAAGGGCCATATCAAATAAGAGGAGGTGCAGATCAAGTGAGGAGGTGTATCAAATGATATGTCCTTTCATGTGGTGCCATATTTTGACCAAGTCAACATCACATGCTAATCACATGTCCATCACGCCTCACCTCTTGATCTTTCATGATGATGATCCAAGGGCTCCAATGCAAGGCGCCATTCACTTGACCCATTATGTCTTCATCCAATGGTGGGATTAAGATCCAATGGTCAATTATGATAGCCATCCTCTAACCCAATCCAATTGGGTTAAACCAACTCTCCATTATGTCTTCATCCAACGGTAGATCAAGATCTAACGGTCTAGATTGAATGATTTATTAAATCTAATCCAATTAGACCCAAATCAAGCCAATTAGGTGCCAACTCTTGGCTAACCCATATTAGAACATGATCTAATCAAATTAGATCAATTAAGAATCGGATTCGAATCCAATTCGAATCAAGAGCTAAGGGTTTGCAACACCTACTAGGATGTCTATCTTGCAAACATGATCTAATCCAATTAGACCCTTAATAAGTTTTTTTGTGTGTGACCCATTGAGTTCCATACTTAGCCAGCAATAGGTGTGAGTGCGAGTTGACCCAACTTGATTAGAACTCTTCTAATCGAATTAAGTCCAAATTGTGTGAACCCTAACTTAACAATTAGAATCCTTTCTAATTGGTGATCGAATTAAACTCTTTAATTCGATCAAACCTATAAGACAAGATTGACGTCTAGCAACGTGTCATGTCTACCCGAAAAATATGGAATTTGGTGGAAATACCAAAAATTACCCTTCAGTGGCAAGTTACCGTGCAATTCAATCCTTTAATCAAACTGCATCCCGAATATGTATATGAGTATGAATATATGTCAAACTCAATTTCATATTCATATATTTCTCAATCTTCTAATGATAATTCGAATAATGAAACATTAGAAACTCTTTCTAATTTTCATTGTGCTTTGATCAAAGGCTTCCTGAATTATCATATGATTAGAATAAATAGGATGTGATCTTCTCTTACTAGAAATGATTAATTCCTTGTTGACCTACTCATAACCTTCGTACACAATCCACCATATCCAGAAGACCTCGTACATAACTTATTGTCATGAATGAGTGAAAACCAAAATATGGATTTATGTGCACAAGATACTATGGTGATCTCAGGTCAAAGGATCAGTTGCACAACTCCCACTAAGAGAATCATCTTTTGACATGTAAGTAAGACTTCATAAGATTTCTCTTTGTAGGTCAATTCAGTGAACTCATTTCTCTAATGAGTACCCACATCTTTGTATTAGTGTCTCCACACAAGTGATTTTGAGATCAATCACCCTCTGCATCGAGCATACATAAGATGTGCCAGTCTTTCCGGTAAACATTGATCCCCAACTCAATGTACCAATGACTGAAAATATTTAAGATTAGGATTTTAGGATTTTAGGTCTCACTAGTATGATCTCATCATAGCCTCAAAATCATTGCCTTAATCTAAGGGGTTCATCACAAATATAATCAACAGCATATGATGAAACACAATGCCTTTATTTATATTAAATGTCATGTACATGATTTGGAAAATCAAAAGAAAATTCTTCACAATACATATTGTGATTGGCTTGTAGGGCATCTACTCTTTCAATCTCCCACTTGCACTAAAGCCAATCGCCCTTATATTTCATCCCCATACAATCGAGGTGGTAATCGAACTGCTATTGTGGTAGAGCTTTAGTGAACGGGTCTGCTAAGTTGTTCTTTGTGTCTACTCGTTCAATGACTATGTTTTGTCTCTCGACGATCTCTCGAACGAGGTGGAAGCGTCTTAGAATGTGCTTGGATTTGTGATGAGACCTTGGTTCCTTTGCTTGAGTAACAGCTCCAGTGTTGTCACAATAAACTGGAACTGGTCCAGCAATCTCAGGAACTACTCCCAACTCAGAGATGAACTTCTTCATCCAGACAGCTTCCTTAGCGGCTTCACTTATAGCGATGTATTCTGCCTCAGTAGTTGAGTCAGCTACAGTTTGCTGCTTGGAACTCTTCCAGCTCACTGCACCACCATTTAGGGTAAAGACATATTCTGAAGTGGACTTGCTATCATCTGGGTCTGATTGAAAACTAGAATCAAAAAATCCTTCTAGTTTCAACTCAGATCCTCCATAAACTAGAAAAATATCTTTAGTCCTTCTTAAGTACTTAAGAATATTTTTCACAGTTATCCAATAATTCTCTCCTAGATCAGCCTGGAATCTGCTTGTTATGCCTAAAGCATAAGCAACATCAAGCCTAGTACATAGCATAGCATACATAATTGATCCTACTGCCGAAGCATAGGGAATAGAATTCATTCTATTCCTCTCTTTAGATGTCTTAGGAGACATCTTCTTAGAGAGACGTATGCCATGACTCATAGGTAAGTAACCTCTTTTACTTCCTTCCATGCTGAATCTTTTCAGCACATGATCTATGTACCTAGACTGGGACAAGCCTAGCATCCTTTTAGATCTATCCCTATAGATTTTTATACCAAGTATATAGGATGCTTCTCCCAAGTCTTTCATGGAAAAGCTTTTTGATAGCCAAGTCTTGACCGATTGTAACATTGGAATATTATTTCCAATGATTAGTATGTCATCTGCATACAATATTAAGAAAATAATGGCACTCCCACTAGTCTTCTTGTACACACATGGTTTATCCACATTTTTGATAAAACCAAACTCTTTGATTGTTGTATCAAAACAGATGTTCCAACTCCTCGATGCTTGCTTTAATCCATAAATGGATCTCTTAAGCTTGCATACTTGATTTGCTCTCCCACTTGAGACAAATCACTCCACAAAAAGTGGACAGATGACGACATTAGGGTCAAGTGCTACATCATGGCATCCATAACTAATAAACTTCAATGCCAGCATGAGAATATGAAGACTACTAGGAAAATACTGGCGCACCTGTAAGAGTTGTATGGTGAGCAGAGCCGCACTGCACACTTTGAAGTGTCCAAGAGACTCTTCAAGGCAAAGATGCGTGAGGGGCAGTCTGTTCATGATCACTGTTTGACTATGATCAAGGACCTAGAGGAGCTTGAGAAGCTCAGTATGACAATGCATAAAGAACTGCAGATAGATCTGATCCTGCAATCCCTTCCTGATTCATTTGGACAGTTTATAGTAAACTACCATATGAATAAGATTGAATGCACTAAGACCGAATTGTTGAACATGTTGGTAACTGCTAAGGGACTTGAAAGGTTCAAGGGGCTCTGTTCTAGCTGCTGAGCTGCCTTCTGGTTCCAAGAGAAAGTCTACTTGGAAGAAAAAGAAGTCTACTAAGAAGTAGAAGAAAGACAAGAAGCCTAGAAGAAAGTTCATAAGAAAAAGGCTGATGACAAAGAAAAATGTTTCCACTGCAACGTCAACGGCCATTGGAAAAGGAACTGCCCTTCATACCTCGAGAGCCTGAAGAACAAAAAGGCAGACACACCTTTTGAAGGTATGTTAGACTTGCTTATAATTGAAACTAACCTTACGGTTTTTTCTACTTCTAGTTGGGTTATAGATTCTGGTTCTAGTGCTCATTTGTGCACTACTATGCAGGGTCTAAAGAAAAGTAGGAGGCTGGCGGAAGGTGCAGTAACCCTTCGGATAGGCAATGGGGCAAGAGTTGCTGCTATAGCTGTGGGCATCTATCCTCTGCGATTACCATCTGGATTTAGTTTATTGCTTAGAGACTGTTATTATGTCCCTGCTGCTTGCAGGAATTTGATTTCTGTTTTGTGTTTAGCACAGGATGGTCATGTTTTGACATTTGACAAAGACTGCTGTTCTATTTATTTCAGAAATAAATTAGTTGCACGTGGTTTCATTATTGGCAGTCTCTATCACTTGCATGTTGATGTATCTGTGAATGTGTTTGAGCAAGTTGTGAGTTGCATAGGATCTAAAAGATCCAGAGATGAGATAAACCAGAAGTATTTGTGGCACCTCAGGCTTGGCCATATTGGAGAGGACAGAATAAACAAAATGGAGAAAGATGGGCTTCTCGGTCCATTGACTTCTGAGTCATATCCAGTTTGTGAGTCCTGTCTTCAAGAAAAAATGGCTAGATCACCTTTTGTAGGACATGGAGAGAGGACCACTGAAATACTTACCCTGATTCATACTGATGTGTGTGGCCCATTAGATGTGCTAGCCAAGGGTCGTTATCATACTTCATTACCTTTACCGATGACTATTCACGATATGGGTATGTGTATCTTATGAGACACAAATCTGAATCTTTTGAAAAGTTCAAAGAGTTCAGAAATGAGTAGAAAAACAAACTGGAAAAATCCTTAAGGTTCTTCGATCAGATCGAGGAGGAGAATACCTTAGTGGAGAATTTCGGGACTATCTCAAGGAGAATGGCATAGTCTCACAATGGATGCCTCCGGGTACACCTCAACTCAACGGGGTCTCAGAAAGAAGAAATCAGACTCTATTGGATATGGTCCGATCCATGATGAGCTTCACTGATTTACCTATGTATCTTTGGGAAGATGTCTTACTATCCGCGATTTATTTACTAAATAGAGTTCCCTCTAAATCCGTTCCTACCACACCATATGAGATATGGCATGGTAAGAAACCGAGTCTTGGTCATCTCAAGATATGGGGATGTCCGGCCTATGTCAAGCGAATGCAGGCGGACAAGTTAGAGCCTAGGACCATAAGTGCTCGTTTTATAGGATATCCTAAAGAGTCATTAGGATACAATTTTTACGTCTCAAAGGATCACAATATATTTGTGAGTCGACATGCCATCTTCTTGGAAAAATAGTTTATCCTTGATAGAGGTAGTGGGAGGAAAATTGAGCTTGAAGAGAGAGTCTTTGAAAAGCAACAAGTCATGGATCCTATAGAACCTATTCATACAAAGCCAGTACACATTGTACCTCCTCCACCTTGTAGATCTAGTAGGGTCTCCCATCCTCCTGATGATACTTAGGTATGCTTATAGAGGATACCGAAGAAATGTTCCTCATGGGAGATAGGGAACACGTACAAGATCCCAACCTACAACGAGGCGATATCAGATATCGATTCCGAGAAATGGCTGGAAGCCATAAAGTCAGAGATAGACTCCATGTATTCCAACCAAGTCTGGACCTTAGTAGATCCACCAGAAGGTATAGTACCTATTGGATGTAAATGGATCTACAAAAGGAAGATAGATTCGGATGGAAAGGTAGAGACCTATAAGACAAGGCTAGTAGCGAAAGGGTATAGTCAGCGTGAAGGCATTGACTATCAGGAGACCTTTTCACCTGTAGCCATGCTGAAATCCATTCGAATATTGCTTGCCATTGCAGCATTTCATGATTGTGAAATATGGCAGATGGATGTGAAAATTACTTTCCTGAATGGATATCTTGATGAAGATATCTATATGGAGCAGCCTCTGGGTTTCACTTCCAGTGATGGAGATCATAAGGTCTGCAAGCTGCAAAGGTCCATTTATGGACTGAAGTAAGCATCTCGGAGTTGGAACACTCATTTCAATGATGCGATCAAATCGTTTGATTTCATCAAAAATGAAGAGGAACCATATGTTTACAAGAAGGTTAGTAGAAGTGCTGTCGTATTCCTCGTACTGTACGTAGACAACATCCTGCTGACAGGGAATGATATTCCCATGCTAACCTCGGTCAAGGTTTGGTTGTCAAAAGAGTTCTCCATGAAAGACCTTGGGGAAGCATCCTATATTTTGGTGATTAAGGTCTATAGAGATAGATCTAAGAGGATGCTTGGCCTATCACAGAAGATGTACATAGAGGAGGTACTGAAGAGATTCAGTATGGAAAAGTCCAAGAGGGATCTATTACCCCTAAGGCATGGGATTCATCTCTCCAAGAAGATGTGCCCCAACACATCTGAAGAGATTCAACGCATGAGCAGGATCCCTTATGCTTCTGCAATAGGAAGCCTCATGTATGCCATGCTGTGTACACGACCTGATATAGCCCTTGCTGTGAGTGTCACTAGCAGATATTAGTCGAATCCAGGCGAAGAGCACTGGACAGCAGTGAAGAACATTCTTAAGTACTTGAGAACTAAAGATTTGTTCTTGGTCTTTGGAGGAGCATCAGAGTTAAAGGTAGAAGGATACATAGATTCAGACTTCATGACTGATATTGATGATAAAAAGTCTACATCTGGATATGTGTTCTTGTGCAATGGTGGTACGATAAATTGGAAGAGTTCCAAACAACCGATCATTGCTGATTCTACCATGGAAGCTGAGTACATCGCCGCCTCTGAAGCTGCAAAGGAAGCCTTCTGGTTCAAAAAATTCATTGCAGAGCTAGATGTAATGCCATCAGATGCCATCATACTCTATTGCGATAATAATGGCGCCATAGCTCTTGCTAAGGACCCAAGATCTCATTAGAAATCCAAGCACGTAGAGCGGCTCTTTCACCACATACGCGACTACCTCGAGAAGAAATATGTCAAGGTGCAGAGAGTAGACTCTGCGGATAATGTGGCGGACCTACTCACTAAGCAGCTAAGTCAGCAGAAGACTGAAGCCCACCTTAAGAAGAAGGAACTTAGATATATGACTGATTGGCTTTAGTACAAGCGGGAGATTCTTAGATGTATGCCCTAGAAGCCAATATGGCTGACACATTATTAATTCTAGGATATAAATTTGTACTTGACTTTATTATTATTGAATAATAAATGGGTATTTTTTTCATTTATATTGTTTATGTGTCTATGAATCGTCCGAGGAATTAATAAGATGATGATACATATTCTCAAGAGTTGAGAATTTGAGCCATGTATCATTGGTGATTAATTTCTAAATGCTCCTGATCAATAGATCATCACGAGGACGGTGATCGATCCGATCAGTGCACAGATTGTTTTTCTTATGGATGGACGAGACTCGAGTCCATAGTGTAGGGACACTGAAGTGAGAGTGCAGGTGCTTGTTAGAGAACAAGGGTACTGAACGTGACCAAGACAAGAAGTCACTTGGATGTCTATCCACTCGTCAGTGACTTGCTTGATGTTGCAGTAGTGTGACTGGTCCTTTGACCTGCGGTGCTTCGGCTATTCACAGTGAGGTTATTGTAGTTTGACTGCACATATACATGGTCTCTAGTCATATGGATCCTTATTGTGTAGATTGGCTGCAGTAGGTTTACTGTAGGAGTAGGGTATGCACTTACATGGAATCTATCGACCTTGATAGATGAGGAGTGATCCTATGTGATTTATTAGACTAAGTTCTAAGACCTTGGCTAGGGTAGAATATATAGAGGAAAATAGTTTTCTACTCTCGAACTCAAGTCGAATAAATCTAGACATATGACAGACGACGGGGTTTGACGTGTTATCCATGACCTCCGGTCTGTAGGGATCCACGATAGAAGGACTGTATCATACGATAACTGCACCTAGAGGTTCATCATTCTATTCTGCTGGGTGGCTACTACATATTGCTAGGTGTCACTGGTGGATGGTGAGACTCACAGGGATCATATTGATGGTCGATAATCCTTGGTGAGTTGAGTTGGAATTGTTTCAACCCATTGAAAGGAGTTTTCAATGATATTGTAATAGAGATTGCAATATTTCTCACTACCAGTCAGAATAGAATCTATGGGGTCACACACATTAGAGGTAATGACCGATCCGATGGTTGAATGTGATTAGGAATCACAAATAATCAACTAGATTGATAAATGAAAATCCGCTAAGAGTTAGTGGTTAGAAGAAGGAATAATTGCAATCGGATTGCAATTTAATTTAATTAATTGAATTTAATTAATTGGACTTGATTATGAATCCTACTTGGAGTGGGATTCATGAAGTCCTAATTGGATTAGGATTTCAAATTAAATTAGAGTCCTACTTGGAATAGGATTTCTAAAGTCCTAATTATCTTAGGGCTAAAATTTGAACAAGTCCTGATTAGATTAGAATTTTCTTAAGTCCTATTTAATTTTAAATTTAATCTAATTAATTTCATGACTTCTAATTGGATTAGGATTGAAGAGTTCAATAGAGTCATGGTTCAATTAAATCCTAATTGGATTAGGATTTGGAGGAATTGAATTGGGTTCATCTAATCCTTTTTAGAAAAGGATTGAGTCCCTATGAATGTGGCTAAACCCACCCCACTTAATGTGATTAAGTGGGGTGTGAGAAAAGAAGGGAGAAGAGGGAGGGGCCCACGCCCCTCCCTTGCTTGCGTGAGATGAAAAGGAGGGGCTACGCCCCTCCTCTCTTGGAAAATAATACGATAATGATGAGCTCCTAAAAGGTAGGAGCTCATCCTTATCTATTATGGCATTAAAAGGAGAGGGGTTTTGGCCCTTCTATTGATGCAAATTTCTGGTGGTTCACAGCAAAAAATATCCCTCTCTTCTTCCTCTCTTCAGTCGCAAGGAACAAGGGAAAAAGGAGATCAAGGCGTGGCCTCCTCCCTCTCTTTTTTTGGTTCTAGCGCAAGGGAAAGTAAAAGGCTGTGAAGAGCCTTTGTTTCTTCTTCCTAGATCTTTCCTTCTTCTTCCTCCTCTCAAGGCAATCAAAGGTTGATTCAAAAGAGAGGATATCAGCCATCTAAAGCCATCTCTGCAAGGGAGCTAGCACCCCGGGGAGATCCAAAGGCTTCGATCGACTCACCACCTCGTGTGGATACCCGTAGAGGCCGGTGCGTGTGCGGCTTCCATCGAACCTTCTACAAATCTACGTAAATCAGATTTACGGAGACCATCTACCCGCACAAGGTGAAGATCTGATCTTCTTAATGATTTTAAAATGGTTTAAAATAATTTAATTCTAATATATCTACAAATGAAAGGTTTTTAAAATACGTTCATGCGATGAACGGATCTCGCATATGTTTTCCGCTGCAATCTGAAAATTATTTTGAAATTTTCATGGTGATGACCCAAAGATTGAGTTAAAGATTGATTTTGATGATCACAAAATCTTGAAGTATAATTACTAATGTTTGTGTTGCAAGAAGAAAGATAATTTATTTTGCAAGGAACATAGCAAGTTGGAAAAATACAAGAAGGCCTCAAAAGCTCTCAAAAAAGTTGGAAGAAAGCTTCACTTCATTGGCCCAAGTTTCAAGTTCAAAGGATTCAAGTTGAAGGAGCAAATTCAAAGAAAGATTCAAAAGAATAGTCCTCGAGTCGACTCCGGAAAGTTTAGAGTCGACTCTGGCACTCTAGAGTTTCAAGAAACAGTGCTCGAGTCGACTCCGATACTCTACGAGTCGACTCCGACTGAGAACAAACAAAAAACAGAGAGTTGATTTTCAGCGCTACAGTGATCTCGAGTCGACTCCAACTTCAGCGCTACAGTGCGGAGCCGACTCCCAGCTACAGTGCCGACAGACTACTATTCACAAGTGACTCCTGTTTCAGCCGAGTCGACTCCTACTTTAGCCGAGTCGACTCCAGCACGCTGGAAGGCATAACGGCTAGTTTTTTCGTGATTCCAACGGCTCTATTTTTGTCTCTAACGGCTAGATTTTTGTTCTCACTCCCTCTAAAGCTATAAAATCAAGAGGAGAGCTAGGGAAGATGGGATGGAAGTGGGAGAGAACATTTAGGGAAAAGATTTCAAAGAGATTACACGGAAAATCTTCCATAAGCACAAAAGGGCCATTCAAAGTAAAATAGAGAGAAGAAGAGCATCCAAGTGAATCCCAAAGCTTCCTCTCCATCCGTGTGCTGCCTCGGTGATCCTCTACTTCGTGCAAAATCAGAAGAGGGTCAAGTAAAGAAGAAGCCGAGTTCCTCCATCTACAAATTTGTTTGAGGGCTTCTTCCCTTTACTTTCCTTGTTTATATTTGCTATATTCGCTTATTTGAGAAGCTTGTACTTGATTTAAACTCTTGCTCTAAATATCTTGTAACTTGATTCAATCAAGGGGTTAAGGTTTGTTGGTGAGCCAAAGGAAAAAACCAACGTTGTAAGGTTGTGGTTGGTGAGCCTTTGGGAAAACCAACTGGGTTGATTGTGAACCCGGAAAACAATCGTTGTAAGGTTGTGGTTGGTGAGCCTTTGGGAAAACCAACTGGGTTGGATTGTGAGCCCGTGAAAACAATCGGTTGGTTCTAGTCGGTGAGCCTGTGAAAACCGACCGAGTTCGTTGTGATCTCGCAAAACAACAAGTTGGGTTGTGAGCTTGTAAAACAACCGACTGTAATCTGAGGGATTATAGTGAAATTCCCAAGAGGTCTTGGGGAGTGGATGTAGGTGCTGGGGTGCACCGAACCACTATATATCTTTGTGTTTGTGATGCCCTATTTCTTGCATTTCATGCCTTACATACATACTTGACTGTGTAATATCTCTAGCTTTATTTCCTAATTGAGTATAAGAGATTGTTTAGAACTTTCTTAGCTTTCACTCTATTCTTATAATTTACATAGATTAATTAGGATCAATTGCGTTCTAAAGCCATAGTATAATTGCTCTAGCTTAGTTTGTCACTGCATTACTTATAATTACCTAGAGCTTAAGTAAGTAACATCTTATCATTCCGCTACATTCAATTTAAAGTAAAAAATTAGGAAACACAATTTTTAGAAAACCTAATTCAACCCCCCTCTTGGGTTGTCATCTTGGGCAACACATGGCATATGAGGGATGCTAACAGCTTGCTCCGAACGCATGGAGGACCATTGTCGGTTTTTTGTCCCTTTGCCTTTTGCACGGGATACCGACTTCAGTCAATGTCTTCCGGCAGTGTTTCTTGCTGAAGTCCAATCTGGGGGATGGAGAGTGGTTTTATCTTGCCCTTCGGGGTGGTCGGTCACTCTTCCGGGGTGCCCCTACATCCTTTTATGGGTGGAAGGAGAAGTTTTTCTTTTTATCCTCCAAGCATGCGTGGGGGTTCGACCCCAGGTGGGGGCAGGCCCGGCTCAAGACCGCCAACAAGCTCCCCAGAATTTTCAAGAACGAGCAGGGGATCCTCGACGCCCTTTACAGCCTCGAGGAAAATATTCTTTTGAATGACCTCGTGAGCGAGGATGCTTTGGTCAATGTCGGCTTGAGCTCGGTGCGCCCCCAGGGTAAGGGTGGTTGTCGTTTTTTGTCTCGTTCGATTTACTCTTTCTCTTCTTCTCTCGTCTCCTCTTCCCTGACATTTGGGCTTTCCATTTTGTCTTTTCAGACGTCCCAAAGATGGTGACAAGCAACGCAACTCTCTATGCCCGATTTAGGAAGAGGGCGGTCGAGGCCGGTGGGGTTCCGCTCGAGCACAGGAAGAAAGCCAGATCTTCGACGGGCGCAGCTGCCGAAGCGAGTGCTCCCAAGGCCGGGTCCTCCAGGCCTGCTCGGAAAGAGGCCTCGAGCACCGACCGCGGGGGCTCAAGCTCTGCAGGGGCTTCTATGGCCCCCACTTGTCCAGTTTCGATCTCGCAGCATCCTAGTCGGCAGCCCGTCCAGTTGCGGCGCTCGGTTTCCGAGCCGAGGAGCGGCCAAGGGGTCCTAGGGTCGTCCTCACCGAGCCCAGCAAGGCTTAGTCTCCCGGGTCCTTCAGGGGGTGAGGCCCGGCAGGAGCGGAGGGCCTACTGCCCTGAGTGGGCAGTCTTTGAGGGTGACTCGGCCCTCCACGACGCCCAAATAGCACGCCAAATCTTTCGGGTCGCTCTGCTTTCGGTCGATCGAGCTGAGTTCCAGTCCGCGTACTTCAACAGTCTCGTGGATGGGACCCACTGCTCTGCCATTCGGGTAAGTTTGCTTTCGGCCCTAGCTCCTGTATTTGATTTTTGGCCTTGGCTTACTCTTCCATTTGTTCTATTTGCAGCATCTTCACAAGATCGATATGTCGATCTTCATGGCGGTAGACTACCGGGACCGGGCCCGAAGATGTCTGCAGGGGCAGAAGGAGGCCGAGAGGAGGCTCGGCGAGGTTGAGTTCTCATGGAGGGAGCTTCTCGCGAGGGTAGAGACCGCCGAGGACGAGCTTCGGGCTTTGACTGTGGAGCTCGAGGAGGAGAAGGACGCACACGCCCTGGTCAGGTCGGAGGTGCGCGCCGCAGAGGCTCGCCTGGCCGAAGCTCGTTCTGTGATCACCGTCCTCCAACACGAGGCGAGGGGCACCCAGTTTGAAGGTTGAGCAGCTCGAGGCTCGGAAGAAGAGGGTCTTGAAGCAAGCTCAACATGCGGTGCAACTCTTCCGGGAGTCGGAAGAGTTCCGCGAGCTTCTGGAGGAGGAAGCCGTGGATGGACTCATCCGTGGCTTTGAAAACTTTTGGAGGCAGCTGAAGCGGCTCTGCCCTGAGTTCGATCTCAGCATGCTCCAGCCCGAAGGAGAAATCGACGAGGACGAGGGCGGGCCCGAAGGCCCGGCTGGAGCTGAGGTCGAGGCAGCTGAGGAGGCTGCTCGGGAGGCTTCCACCGAGGAAGCTCCTGAGGGAGTGCCTTACGCCGCCCCCGAAGCCGCTGGCGACATTCCGGCCGAGACCTCTGCAACCGCGGCCGGGCAGGCAGGAGAACCTGGGGAGGCTCCAGCCGAGAATCCCGAAGCGATCCCCGTGGATGACCTCGAGGCCGGCGCCAAAGCTGCGACTGCTCCTTAGGACTTAGTATTTTTCCTTCTTTTTGTAAATGAGGTCAACCATTGGAATTATTGTATGGCTGAACCTTAATTTTATACTTAGCCTTCGAGTTTTCATTAATGAAATTTTTTTTTTCCTAAATTTGTGTCTGCTTCTGTTTGTATTTCAACTGCTTGGGCTGGATTCCTTTTTGGTGAATTTCTTCAAGTCTTCAAGCTCGGCTAAGTCTTTAGACGTAGGTTCCGATAGTATTCGCTAACTTGTTAGGCTTAGCTCTGGGCTTAGGCTTTAGGAAAACTTTCTAAGTCTTTGAGCTCGGGCCCTGAAGGGGTCCCGTTAGGCCTTTAGGTCTGTCTTCTGGAAAATTTTGCCAAGTCATTGGGCTCGGCTTCCAGAATAAGCTTGTCGAAGCTTTAAGGTCGGACTTCGAAGAGATCCCGCTAGTCATTTAGGTTTATCCTCTAGAAAATTTCGCCAAGTCTTTGGGCTCGGCTTCCAGAGTAAGCTTGTCAAAGCTTTAAGGTCGGACTCCGAAGAGATCCCGCTAGTCATTTAGGTTTATCCTTTGGAAAATTTCGCCAAGTCTTTGGGCTCGGCTTCTAGAGTAAGCTTGTCAAAGCTTTAAGGTCGGACTCCGAAGAGATCGTAGACCAAAGTCGGACTACCGTCGGGGCTTTCATGCCTTTCGATCTCGAACTTGGTCGGAGTATCAACAGATAGAATCAGAACTTGCGGTGAGTGACCTGGCATTTCCGTGCTCAGTCGGAGTATCATCGGGCGGAGCTCGAGGTTGACCCGGCCGAGCCCTCGTTCAGGGGAGTCCGGGGCAAGTAGGGATTAGCCTAGAGTTTAATGGTGAGGAGAATATGTACAAGGTCGAGAGGACCCCGACTTATAGTTGATTCAGAAAAGCGTCCCAACCTTGGTCGGGGGGGGGGGGGTCCCAAGCTTGGTCGGGATTTCGCCGACCGTTTAGTGATATATAAATAGGTAGATGCAATGATGTAGGTGCTGGGTGGAAGGTACCTCTTGCACTGTCGAAGCCAGGCATCTTTTGTCGAGGTAAGCGACTCCATTTTCTGGTCGGCTTTTAGGGGCGTTCTTTGGCCTATAGTCCGCTTCCGCAGGTGATGTCGTCTGCTGTAGAAAAAGATGGCATTTTGATCGGGGCCTTGCGCAACAGCGTAGCTCGCACTAGTCGAGCAGGGGAGAGTGCCATGTCCCCTACGAGGTGTTGTCTGCTTTAGGCGCGCCTACGCGCCGGGGCCCGTTGTTGAAGGCCTCGGAGGTCCGCGAAGGTACTAGCCGTTGTCGTTGTCGGGCGCCACAGGGGGCCTCGTAGGTACTACCCCGTATATCTTATCGAGTTCGAGGGAGTCGCTGTCGACTCAGCGGGGCATCCCGATCTTGGTCGGGGTCTTTGAGGGAGATCGAGACCGAGCTCGACGTCGACGTGGCGAGGCGCTCCAGGCTTGGCTAGGGCATCCGAGCTTGGTCGGGTGTTCTGAAAATCACGAGCGTCCCAATATCAGGAAGAGTGTGGAATAATTAAGGGAGAGCTATAAACAAATTATCATAAGTAGGGGGCGAGAGTTGTATTCAGAATCATTGAGGACCCCTGGGGGCTTTACTGGTAGTACATCTGAAGATTTCGGAGTTCCAGCTTTGCAAAATGGGAGTTCCTTCGAGAGACTCCAATTTGTATGCTCCGGGCCGCGGGACTCGTGCGATCCGGTAGGGTCCTTCCCAGTTCGGGGCAAGCTTTTCCTGCTCGGTGGGCTGAGAAGCTTCTGCTCTCTTGAGGACGAGATCACCTACCTTGAAAAGCTTGGCTTTTACTCTGAAGTTGTAGTACTGTGCCGTTTTTCGTTGATATCTCACCATGCGAACTCGGGCTGCCTCCCTTATCTCTTCAACGAGGTCCAAATTGTTCCTGAGCTGAGAGGAGTTGGAATTTGCATCGTGGTGCTCTACCCTTGGCGAGGGAAATCCGATCTCCAAGGGGATGACAACTTTTGTTTCATACGCCAGATTGAAGGGGGTCTCACCAGTGGAAAGTCGGAACGTAGTCTTGTAAGCCCAGAGAACATTGTATAGATCCTCGACCCATTGCCCCTTGGATCGGTCGAGCCTAGCTTTGAGCCCCTGCAGAATGGTGCGATTCGTCACCTCGGTTTCTCCGTTCGTCTGTGGATGGGTGACCGAGGTGAAATGGTAGTCGATACCGAGCTCGGAGCAAAATTTTCTGAAACGGGTATTGTCAAACTGACGGCCGTTGTGAGATATGAGGATGCGGGGGAGTCCGAATCTACAGATTATCGACTTTCAGATAAAATCTCGCATCTTCTACTTGGTAATCTGGGCCACCGGTTCGGCTTCGACCCATTTGGTGAAATAATCGATGGAAACCATCCAAAATTTTCTCTGTCCGGAGGCCAGGGGGAATGGCCCCAGGATGTCAATCCTCCATTGGGCGAATGGCCAGGGGGCAACGATCGAGGTCAGTGGAGTCGAAGGTCGGCATTGGATATTGGCATTCCGCTGACACCGGTCGCACCTTCGGACAAAGTCCATTGCATCCTTCTGAAGTGTGGGCCAGTAGTATCCCTGGTGTAGGATTTTGTGAGTCAGTGCCCGGCCTCCCAAATGGTTCTCGCAGATCCCTTCATGAACCTCTTGCATAGCATAATCTGCCTCTGATGGGCGGAGACATCTAAGGAGGGGAGAGGTGAACGACCGGCGGTAGAGCTTGCCTTCATATAGTATGTACCGAGGGGCTTGACGCCTGATTCGGCGAACCTCGAGCTCATCGTCAGGAAGGATTCCATCCTGCAGATAGTTGATGAGTTCATCCATCCAGCTCGGCTCGGCCTCGATGCAAAGGGTTGGCTCGGGCTCTTCGGTGCTGGGCGTTTGAAGGTATTCGAGTACCGTCGTCTTCAGGAGCTCGCTCATGCAGGAAGTTGCCAGCTTCGACAATTAGTCCGCCCTTAGGTTCTCCGTTTTGGAAATATGTTGGATGTTGAAGGAGCCCAGGGTAGATATGAAGTTCCGCACTTTTTGGAGATATTTTTGCATCGATAGATCTTTGGCTTCAAAATCTTCCAAAATCTGGCTTATGACCAGCTGGGAGTCACTGAAAACCTTTAGGTCCTCCACTTTCAGCTCCTTCGCCAGTTTGAGCTCGGCGATAAGCGCTTCGTATTCTGCCACATTGTTCGAGGCTGGAAACTCGAGGCGTAGGGTCTGCTCCGCAACTACCCCATCCGGGCTTGTAAGGATAAGACCTGCTCTGCTACCCCCTGAGGTCGAGGAGCCATCCATATATAGGACCCATGGCTGCCTCGGGGTCTCCTCCACTTGCATGAGTGGGAGCTTGGGATCATCTGGCAAAGTGCACTCCACGATGAAATCGGCGAGCGCTTGGGCTTTGAACGCCGGCCTCGGACGGTATTCGAGGTCGAACTCCCCAAGCTCGACTGCCCACTTCGCGATCATCCCGGCGCGATCCGACCATTGCAGAATTTGCTTTATAGGCTGGTCGGTCAGTATGGCCACAGCGCCGGAGCCTCCGAGCCGAGATGACCAGAGCAAAGATTGTTTTCTCCAGTTTGGAATATCTCGTCTCAGCATCCCTCAGGACCCGGCTGGTGTAGTACACTGATATTTGGAGCTTGTTCTCTTCTCGGACTAGGACCGAGCTTACTGCAGCCGGAGGGATGGCCAGATACAAATAGAGGAGCTCACCATGCTGGGGTTTAGTGAGCAGTGGAGGGGAAGCAAGAAGGCACCTAAGCTCTTCAAAAGCCTACTGACATTCTTCCGACCATAAGAAGTCTTTCGGTCGCTTGAGGATTTTGAAGAATGGGAGGCACCGCTCGGCAAACCTAGAGACAAATCTTCCCAGAGCCGCGACCCTCCCTGTGAGTCGCTGTACTTTCTTGGCCATCTTTGGCGGCACCATCTCCTGTAGTGCTCGGATCTTCTCAGGGTTTGCTTCGATTCCCCGTTGGGTTACCACGAACCCAAGGAATTTGCCCGAGGTGACTCCGAATGTGCACTTGGCAGGATTGAGCTTCATCTGATACTTTTTGAGTTTGGAGAATATCTCATTGAGGTCAGCCACATGGTCCTCTGCTGTTCGGCTCTTCACCAGCATGTCATCCACATAGACCTCCATGTTTTGGCCTATTTAGTTTTCAAAAATCTGGCTGACTAGCCTCTGGTATGTTGCTCTGGCATTTTTCAACCCGAAAGGCATCACTTTGTAGCAATAAATGCCTTTGTCAGTGATGAATGCCATCTCCTCGTCTTCTGGCGCCATTCGAATTTGATTGTATCCCAAGAAGGCGTCCATGAAGATCAGCAACTGGTGCCCTGAGGTGGAGTCAACGAGCTGGTCGATGCTGGAAAGTGAAAAGCTGTCCTTTAGGCAAGCTTTGTTCAGGTCGGTGTAGTCCACGCACATGCGCCACTTTTCGTTGGATTTCTTCACGAGGACACGTTGGCGAGCCAGTCTGGATAGGAGACCTCCCGGATGAAGCCGGCCTCGAGAAGTTTGCCCATTTCCTCACCGCTGCTCGTTGTCGTTCCGGGGCGGAGCTCCGTTTCTTCTGCTGCACGGGCCTGCAAGTCGGCTTCACCTGGAGTCGGTGAACCATGACCTCAGGGTCGATTCCCGGCATGTCGGCGGGCGACCAGGCAAAGACGTCCATATTGGACCGAAGGAACTGGATCAGGCGGTCCCTTTCAAGGGGGCTCAAGCCGGAGCCGACCTGCACGGTTAGCCCTGGGCAACTTTCTTGTAAAGGAATCTGAGTAAGAAGCTCATCGGGCTCTACCCATTCCTTCCAGGGGTTGTCCCGTACCTCCAATGTTTTGATGGGCCGCGCTTGATCCGATGCTTGGGTTGGTGCCTCGGCTGTTTGCTTCTCTTGGCTTGGTGCTTTAGCCGGTTTCTTTGTTTTGTGGGTTGCCATATAGCACCGCTTAGCTATTGACTGGTCTCCACGAACTTTGCCTACTCCTCGGTCGGTGGGAAACCGCACGAGCAGGTGGTAGGTCGAGACCACAGCTCGGAGAGCGTTAAGTCCTGATCATCCAAGAATGGCGTTGTAGGCCGAGGGCAGACGGACCACAAGAAAGTTCGTCCTCATAGTACTTTCTCGGAGGGCAAGCTCAACTATGACAAGAAAACTGACCTCGCCCTCAATCGAGACCGAATCCCCGGTAAATCTGATCAGTGGAGCGTTCATTCTCCAAAGCTGGCTTTCCATCAACCCCTATGTTTGGTAGGCATGGTAGTACAGAATATTTGCCGAGCTTCCATTATTAACTAAGATACGCTTTACATCAAACTTATTTACAATCATGGAAATGACCACAGCGTCATCATGAGGAGTCTCAACTCCTTCCATGTCCTCGTCCGAGAATGAGATAGCTTCGGAGGTGCGCGGGCGCTTCGAAGGGGTCCTTTTCTCGATTGGCTCTTCAGTCGGGCTTCCTTCTTCAATGGTGTTGATGGTGCCGGCGATAGGCCCGTTGTCATTTGAATTTTCGGGCAGTGCGGCATTTTCCACTGGCCTCCTTTCCTCACGCTGGTTCCGCACGAATCGGTTGAATACCCCGCTACGGATAAGCGCCTCGATCTCGTCTCGGAGTTGGAAACAATCCTCCGTGTCGTGGCCGTGGTCCTGGTGGAAGCGGCAATACTTCCTAGGGTTGCGCCGGTGATCGGTTCTTTCAATTTCAAAAATAAACCACGCAATAGCACGTATCCTGTAGGATAGTGATTACGGTTATCGATCCACAGGGATTGAAGAATAATATCTTTCTTTTAAAAATAAATCAAGAAGAAGAATTTGCTAACTTGATTTAACTAAATTAATCTATGAGTACGAATTAGAATTTATCAGAGTAAATGGATCTAGGGTTTGGAGTCCATCACATAGCATTGCATCAGGGTCTGTGTTCTTTATTTATTTATCTTTTGGAGAGGCATGCAATATTGGCTACAAGCCTTTTAAAATAAAAGCATAAAGAATTTTAAGAAAATCCATCTTGGGTATAGCAAGAAGTGTCTACCTAATTATGCTAACCTAGGGTGCAGTACACCTCTTCTTCCTAGGCACGGATCATCTTAGACTACTTTAGCAAACATGAATAGTAACTAGCATGCTCAAAGTTTAAATATCATAAAGGAATATTTCATTGAGAATTAGAATTTAAACAAGCTCCAAAAAATTTAAAAGGGTAAGAACTACAAATGCCCTGTTACATTGCTAGGGCTTCATCCAGCCCTAGACTAGATGTTTAGCTGCGCATGGCTTCCGAACGACCTCCCAACTTCATGTGAAAATCTTCCGCTCCGTTTGGCATCCCCCTATTCCCAAAATATCCAAAGTATTCTCTCCCCTCCTCCTTTCTTTTCCTCTCTTTTTTTTCTGGTTCGGCTCTCTCTTTTCTTTCAAAATCGAGCCCCCTCGCAGTCGATGGCCACCCTCCTCCTTATATAGTCATCCGGGATGCTCGTTCGGGAAGGAAGAAGAGATCACAGGCTGCTGATTTCGGGGCGTGATGCTGGAAGGCAGATCGTGGACGAAGAGGATGAAGGGCCGCGGGATCGACGGAATGGAGCTGGAAGGAGCCGGGGATGCAGGCGGATGAAGAGGCGGAGGATCTGGTCGCTGGCCGCACCGCGGGATGAGAGGAGATCTGGGAGATGGCTGGATGCACGGAAGGCGGCCTGGTTCATCGCGTGATACGCTGGGAGAATGCGGAGCCTGTCTCGGACGCTCGGCACGGCAGCTGTGCGGAGGCGGGGATGCAGGGAGGAGCCAATCATGCTTGGAGCTGGGAATCCAGAAGAGGAAGAGTCGCTACGCCATTTCTGGGATCGGAAGCTGGTGGCTGGACGGACGATGATCGCGGAGGAGATTTGGTGTGGATACGGGAGGGCTGAAGAAGAAGGTGGCTGGATCGGTGGCTCCGGATGCTCCGTGGATGGCTGGTCACGGACGATTGGGAAGAGAGGCTGGCCGCAGGATCGACGGGAGGATGCCGTAGAAGATGGATGGCCGCGGGATCAACGAGAAGACGCCGTGGAAGATGGACGGCCATGATGCTCTGCGGGAGGAAGAAGAAGAACAGTGAAATTTCGTAACACTGTTCATATGAACAGTGTTTTCTCGGAACACTGTTCATGTGAACAGTGTCATTTCGGTAATTGGGGGAAAAGTTCTTTTTCTCTTGTTCTATTTTGATGTGAAAATGGGCATATGTGAATTTAAAACAAAAGTCTCCGCTGTTTCGCTTAGTTTGGAAACGTGATACGGAGATGGAAATTTCTGAACTATTGGATTGCTTGGGGGAGCCACGGACCGTGGTCACTGGAAAGGAATGGGATTGGTTGGGAATTGGCTTTGGATTTGAGGTGGGTCATGATCGTTGATTTGCTTGAACTTGTTCTTGAGCCCAATATCATTTAAATTTAATTCTTGCTAAACTGCTTCAGACCGAACTCGACAAGACTAAAAACAAGACCGTGACTTAATAAAAAGGGTTAATCAAACCTTTTTCTCCCTACAAAAATAATTATCTAATCAGGACCAAAACCCATTTAATTATAACCTTAGCTTGATTACAACTCCATCAGGTTACCAGATCGGGTCAACACAATCTCCTCCTTATATGTTTTTCTGTAGTTTTCATGGAAGATCGCAACCAAGAGAGAGACAAGTTCAGAGTCTAGTTTAAGAAAAGAATTATTTACTTCTTACCATATTTTAAATTTATTTTAATGATTATTCAATTTCATGGTAAAATACGTATTTATCAGTTTAAGAACATTTATAAGTGCTATGGAAAGATAACTAAATTATAAATTATTCAGCACTTATCAGCCGGGCTCCTATATCACGCATCGGGGGTGGAGGTCGGAAGAAGTCCCGACCTTCTATCTCCATTAGGATCTCGGCCCGGGACGCGTTGATGGGGGTGTAGTTCTCGTACCTCCCCGAGAGCATTCGTGGCCGCGGCGGAGATCTCGGTCGAGGCGGGGACCTTTGTTGAAGCCGTCCCCGCTGTCGAGGCAGGCTCCTCAATCGAGGCAGGTTCTTATCTCGACGGGGAGATCAGCTTCTTTGGTGGCCGCGTTCTTTACGGCGCTTCTTCTGCTTCTTTGAGGCCTGCTCGGTCGCGCCCCGTTTGGAGGCGATAGCCTCCTCAGCCTTCGCATACTTCCGAGCTCGGACCAGCATTTTGGTGAAGTCTGCGGGGAAGCTCTTCTCGATGGAGAAGAGAAATCTGTAGGAGCGAGCCCCAGTCTTTAGTGCCGACATGGCTATTGACTGGTCGAGCTCGCGAACCTCCCAGGTGGCAGCGGTAAAGCGGTCGAGGTATTCTCTCAGGGATTCCCCTTCCTTCTGCTTGACGTCCAAGAGGAAATTCGATGTTCACCACTGGCACCGGCTGGCAGTGAAGTTGGTGGCAAACTACCTACCGAGCTGCTCAAAAGAGGATACCGTGCTCGGCTTTAGTCCAGAAAACCAAAGCCGAGCCGTTCCCCGAAGAGTCGCTGGGAAGGCTTTGCAGAGCACAGCCTCCGATAACCCTTGCAATGCTATGAGGGCTCGGTAACTCTCCAAATGATCGAGGGGGTCGGTAGTTCCATTGTAGGGCTCCACTTGGAGCATTTTGAACCTCGGTGGGACTGGCTTATCCTCGATCTGGCGAGAAAAGGAGGACTTGGTGGTAAACTCAAAGTCACCATTGCGCCTTGCCTTCCTGCTATGAAGCACCTCAATCTGGCGCTTAAGGTTCTCAACCTTCCTGTCGAGCTCTCCAACCTGGGGGATTGCCACAGTAGTCTGCTCCGGCTCGTGATGGTCCGGGGCTGACTCAGCTTTCGAAAGCTGCGGCCTTCTGTCTACGCTCCTTTCCGGCATTTCTCTCCGGGAAGACACTCAGGCTGAGCCTTGGCAACAGCATCGTTCTTCATTGTTGGCCCTCGAGGAGCCATGGAAGTTTTGGCCCTGGGGCACTGGTCCGTTCGGAGGAAGCACTGGCCGGACCTGGGCCTGCGGAGGCGGCACTTCCTCCCGTTGCAGGCCTTAGACAGCTGCGGCC
The DNA here is from genome assembly GCF_051530095.1 of Phoenix dactylifera. Lineage (NCBI taxonomy): Eukaryota > Viridiplantae > Streptophyta > Magnoliopsida > Arecales > Arecaceae > Phoenix > Phoenix dactylifera. Next base: position 28,107,314 of record NC_143193.1, on the reverse strand, counting down.
AAGGCTTGAACCTGCTGCACCAGGATGTTGAACTGTTTCGGCTGGACTTGGGGAACTGGATCAGCCGGAGGTGGCGAGTTCTGGACAAAGTGTCCAGAACTTGGTGGAAAACGCCGAGAAGCATTGGAGACTCCTTTACTTCACAACTTCATGGCCATGACTCGGGCCCTTCCTCTAGCACCAATTGTTGCTGGAAATTAGACCCGGGGGCGACCGTCGGCTGAGAAGAAGGAGCTCTGATGCGAGAATGGCGGGTGTGGTCCGTCGGCGAGTGGCATTCTCCGGGAGACCTGCAAAAAGCCGGTGGCCGGAGTTTCCAGCGCCGGCCCTCCGATGCTTAAGTTAGAGGGGGCTAATGTGTAGAAGGAGGGAGAAAATGTGTCTTTCGAGTTTTTGAGTCCAACCCCCTCTAAGGAGGAGGTGTTTTTCTTTTATAGAGGGATACAGGTGTACCTGCAATGTAGCGGGGTGAACGGGTTACCGTCATGATTGAGCACGTCGTTCGAATTAATGCACGATCGTGTGAATTATTGCGTTGCTGTAGAAGATCAGGCCGGAGCCAGTGAGTCGTCATGGCTGATCGGACATAGCCGAGTGAGTCAGCTGTTTGCCGTGAAAGACTTGAGATCCGTAGATGGTATTAATTGTTGAGTGAACTGGAGATCAGCAGAGGCCATGCACATTAATGGTTGAGTGAATCGGAGATCAACAGAGGCCATGCGCATTAATGGTTGAGTGAACCGGAGATCAGCAGAGGCCATGTGCATTAATTGTTGATGGTGGTAGTAGGGCATGGCCCTTGGTCGAACTGCAGAAGGATGTGACCACAGTAGGTGTGAGTGGTACGGTCGGGCTTCCGAAGTTAGGCTCCTGAGGGAGATCAGGCCGAGGTCGAGTGCTTGGATGGGGCGTCTCGGAGTTGAGCACCGGATCGGACGTTGGGCCCGGCTACTCGTCTTAAGGTCGGACGCCTTCAGATCGGACGCCCTCAGGTCGGACGCCCTCAGGTCGGGCGCCCTCAGGTCGGACGCCCTCAGGTCGGGCGCCCTCAGGTCGAGCGCCTTCAGGTCAGACGCCTTCAGGCACGTGATGGTCATGTGCCCATGTATTTTGGGATAACTTGTTTTTTTCCTAACAATTTTAACTCACTCAAATGACTCTTAAAAGAAAGAAAATGTAATTACTTTTGAAAGAAATTGAGCTTCAAAAGAGTTATTTTCTGATTAATATTTCAGTGCATATTCTTAAAAATTAAAGAGGAAGCAAGACTTGTTCTTGAAAGATTAAAATGAGTGATTGCCATAAATTTTGAAAAATTCTAGATCACTCTAAATTCTCGATATCATAGAATTTCAGTTTTATTCACACTTATCATTAAAATCTGAAATTCAACAAAAATAAAAAAATGATTAAAAAAAGGATGTATCTTTTGAGGGGGAGCTTTAGATATTCAATCTCTTTGCAATACGGATCTTATTCAAAAGTCACTTTCATTTGATGCATTCCTTGAATGTCTTATGGATTGATTTTGATGAACCTCTTTATGTTGCCATTGCTTGCCTTAGTTATATAATAGCTTATATCTTGAGTTTAGTTCTATAGAGCTTTTCTTAGCTCAAATAAATATGATTTAATACTTGAAAATATACTCTCAATGGTTTAAGTTGGCCTGAAACTCATAGAAAACAAATTTCTTAGATTGACAATTGAATATTTTATTAAAAAATTATCCTCAAATTCCAAACTCTTAAATGAAATGATCAATTAAGGGGGAGAAAGAAAATTTTAGGAGAAGAGACCATATGGAACTTAATCGCATAAATCCATAACTAAAGACGAGACAAAGATACTAAATGAGAAGCGATCCGAATACCCTCCAATATGTATCATCTGAAATTTTAATCTGAAAATCTTTATGATACACCTAGAGGCTTGCTATTTGGTTAATATAACTTGTGCATCAATCATGAACCAAATTGCAATTCAAATGGTTGATCTTAAGTGCCTCTAATTTAATAAAAAAGTGGAAAGAAAAATAAAAATAAAAAATCAGCTTGGAACGTAATGTTTTATGTTTGATTCATGATCATTGTTGTCGATATCTGTAAAGCATGAATAGATCTCAAGAGGCTTATATAAATTAAAAAATGAATGTTCTTAAAAACTAAATCAATAAAGGTTACTCTATGTAAATTTGGCAAAGGACTTTTAGTATGCTTTTAATGTCTAATCGGTATCAATTTAAGCAGATTTTTGGTATCAAACATAGATCTCGAGTTCGAAACCCAGGCATCACGTTGGGGGGGGGGAAATGTTGGCGGAGGCCTGAAGGGCCGAGTCAATGTTGGTGGAGGCCTGAAGGGCCGAGTCAGTCCTGCCGCCTGCCAACATGGATGTGCTGGAGGAGTAGGGTGAGTTATACCACTAGGGGGTCCTTGAACCCACTGGCGAGGCCCTGTCGGAGTTCGGAGTCGGGCAAGGCTTGGTCGGAGTCGACTCGTGGCGTTTGTGCTTCATTGAATATCTTTTGAAAGTTGAATATTCGTCTGTACTTAATTGGTAAATCATTTGTTGTGAAGGATTTCACCTGTCTTAATACCAGAAATTTCCATTGGAATCTACTAATGAGTTCTTATTGGCTTGCACTTTAGAGTTTTAATCCTATGCCAATTCATTTTAATTGATTTTGATGTTATTCTCCTTAACGGAGTAAAAGAAAGTCTTTAAAAGAGCTCTAAAAAAACCTTCAAAGCTTTGAATTTTATGTATGCTCTAAGATATATCATAAATTACATGAATTCATGTTTTGGTATTTTGTACCCTAATGTTTTTATATCATAAAAGAACTTTGAAGTTATTAAGAATTAATGATCCAACATGATGTTATATTTTTCGAGTATATAAGTTTTGATATTATACTCTAAAAAATTGATTAGATTGCTCTCATGTTGCTATATATTTAATATATTGGGCAAAAGATCTTAAATGAACAAGCTTTCATAATTGTTATTAAAGATCTTTGAAAAAAAAGGAAGGTTGGATTTTCATTCGTGCTTTTTTTGAATATCATTCTTGACACTCCTTGAATTAACTTGAAAAAGATTCCACCAGCACTTGATTTGAAAACTATCTTTGGAATCTATATTTAAAGGTTTCTTTTGGTTCGTATCTCAAATGTATTATTCTTAAAGCCAAACTTTTCATTCTTGATTCTGATGACATTCTTAAAGCCAAATAATTTCGAGTTTATTTTGAAAGAGGGGTAAAAGAACTTTAAAAGAATGTTAAAATTATCAAATTCAATGTGATCTCATTTAAATTTGCTCTGAAATCATTTTAATTGGCTCTGATACATGCTCATTAATCTTGTTCTGACATTATTGCCTTAAGTTATATCATATTCATGCAATAATTCGACATGCATTTGTTGGGGTATGTGGAGACCTTTGGTGATGAAGAGAATTGAAGGAAAATCAATTCTGCATAGTTTTCTGTCTGGCGGACTGTCGGAGTCGACTCGAGCTTCAGTCGAGTCGACTCGGGAACAGTCGAGTCGACTCGAGGTCTGTCGAGTCGACCCAGAGGAGAAAGCCGCAAAAACCATGTTTCTGTCTGGACTGTCAGAGTCGACTCGAACTACAGTCGAGTCGACTCGGAGCATCGTCGAGTCGACTCGAGATACAGTGGAGTCGACTCGAGATCGTGCCAGTTAAACTGGAAGTTGTTCAGACGTGCCAGAGTCGACTTGGACTTCAGCCGAGTCGACTCGGGCTCGCGAAAAATCGTACGGACGATTTTCTTTTGGTGTTTTTGGTGGCGTTTCGACGGCTATGATCATCTGAAGGTCTTGAGACTATATATAGGACTCATGAGAGCCCTAGGGTAAGATAATTGGCCGTATATTTGAGAGAGACTCTTGTTTGTGAGGCTAGGGTTCTAGAGAAGAAGAGGATTGGGATCCTACTTCTTGTGCAAAGGGAATTCTGTGTGAATCTCTTGTAGATCGATCGCTTGTGATCGTTCGGGTGTGTGCTATCTCTGTAATCAGTTCATCCTTATTGAGATTTGGAGCGGTGGAGGACGTAGGCTATTTGTAGCCGAACCTCGTTACATTTTTGTGTTTGCTTTGCTATTTTCTTCCTTCTTCTTCCTTTGATCTTTGATAATCCGTTGCGGTGCTCAAGTGTTTTACCCTACTGATACCACGGGATAATCTTTTGCCCTTCGTAGGCGGAGCGAAGAGGTGATCCTTGAGTCCGGAGTCGAGGGAGCAAGAGAGTGCTTATCCGTTTGTATCTCTCTTGCTTGTCCGACGTCGGTGGCGGCGCTGGTGTGAGTGGGTTCCGGTGTGGGGCGCCGACAACAATTGGTATCAGAGCTATTGGTTATTCTGCAATGGCGGATGAAGGGAAGTTGCGAATTGAGAAGTTCAATGGCACGAACTTCGGGTTTTGGAAGATGCAAATAGAAGATTACCTTTACCAGAAGGATCTCTATTTACCTCTTGGAGGTAGAGCAAAGAAACCAGAGAAGATGTCCGATGAAGACTGGGAGGTCCTCGATCGGAAGACGCTCGGCACCATCAGATTGTCACTTGCATCCCAAGTGGCATTCAACATCAAAAACGAGAAGACGACGATGGAGTTGATGGCAACATTGTCGCGGATGTACGAGAAACCCTCAGCATCAAACAAGGTATTTCTCATGAAGAGGTTGTTTAATCTTCGTATGAAAAATGGCGGCAGCGTAGCAGAATACCTCAACGAGTTCAATGGACTCACGGCCCAGTTGGAGTCAGTGGAGATTAGTTTTGACGATGAGATTCGGGCATTGCTAATCCTCTCCGGATTGCCTGATAGCTGGGAGGGCCTGGTGATGGCGGTGAGCAACTCTTCGGCAACGGGGAAGTTGATTTTTGATGATGTTGTGGGAGTGCTTCTGAGTGAAGAAACAAGAAGGAAATCTTCTGGAGCTACGGAGTCGTCTGGAAGTGCACTAAACACCTCTGACCGGGGAAGACAAAAGAAGGACGGTCGATTTCGAAGCGACTCGAAGTCGAGATCCAGCAGGTCTCGAGCACCTCAGAACAAGGGAGCGAAGTGCTGGAACTGCGGGAAGACGGGGCAGTTTAGGAGGGATTGCAAATCTCCTAAAGGGAAGCAAGGCGACCACACCGAAGGAGTCAGCAAGGATCTGGCAAATCTTGCTGAAGACGGTGATATGGATGCCCTCGTTCTATCTTTGTCTACCTGTGACGAGTCTTGGGTGATAGACTCGGGCGCGTCTTTCCATGCTACATCCCAACGGAAGCTTCTTGGAGGATATGAGAAGGGAGACTTTGGCAAAGTCTACCTAGGGGATGGAAAGCCTTGCACCATACAAGGAAGGGGAAGCGCGGAAGTGAAGTTGGTTTCTGGATCTTCACTTGAGCTTGAGGACGTACGGCACGTACCTCAACTGCAGAGGAATCTGATTTTTGTTGGACAGTTGGCAAGCCAGGGGTACAAGGCTACTTTCACAGCTGATCAGTGGAAGATATCCAGAGGTTCGTTGACGGTGGCTAGTGGCAAGAAGGTTGGGACACTTTATGTCACCAACGGCACGGAGAACTCTATTGGAGTTGTTGCAGTAGATGTGGACACCAAGTTATGGCATTGTAGACTTGGGCACATGAGTTATCAGGGACTGGAGGTGATGCACCAGTTGGGAAAGCTGCAGGGTCTCAGGAGTGTTGAGATGGACTTCTGTGAGGATTGTGTTCTCGGAAAGCAGAAGCGTGTTTCATTCAACAAAGAAGGTAAACCTCGGAAGCAAGAAAAGCTAGATCTCGTGCACACGGACGTGTGGGGGCCTGCACCAGTTTCTTCCATTGGTGGATCTCAGTACTATGTTACTTTTATTGATGATGCTACCAGGAAGCTTTGGGTGTTCTTCTTGAAGCACAAGTCAGAGGTATTTGGGGTCTTCAGGAGATGGCAAGCGATGGTAGAACTCGAGACAGGAAAGAGGTTGAAATGCCTGAGATCGGACAACGGTGGTGAGTATTGTAGCAGGGAGTTTGAGGACTACTGTGCAGATGCTGGGATCGTCAGGCAAAGGACAGTTCCAGGAACACCACAACAAAATGGAGTTGCTGAAAGGATGAACAGAACAATTAATGAGCGTGCCAGGAGTATGAGGATACATGCTGGATTGCCACAGCAGTTTTGGGCGGAAGCAGTTAACACTGCTGCCTACTTGATCAACAGAGGGCCATCAAAGAAACTTGAATTTGGGATTCCTGAGGAAGCATGGACAGCGAAGAAGATTGATTTGGCACACTTACGAGTATTCGGTTGTACCAGTTATGTCCATGTTGATTCCAGTCAAAGAAGCCAACTAGACGTCAAATCAAAGAAGTGTATTTTCGTTGGATACGGAGGTCAACAGTTTGGGTACCGGCTTTGGGATCCCGAACACAAGAAGATCATTCGTAGTAATGATGTGGTATTCAATGAGAAAATGCAGCAGAGCACTGAATCAGAAACAAAACCTGTTGAGCCGTGTTTTGTGGATCCTGAAGAGGAGTCTACAAATTCTGGTCAGAAGACTCAGTCAGAGCAAGAACCTGAAGCATTGGCACCCCCTCCACAACTAAGAAGGTCCACTCGTAGTACTCATGGGAAGCCTCCTCAAAGGTATGATGGGACTCTTAGTTATTTGCTGCTCACAGATAATGGCGAACCTGAATGCTTCACGGAGGCATTGGAGGTTGATACCAGGAAGGAGTGGGAGTTGGCCATGGATGATGAGATGAAGTCATTGGAGCAGAATCAAACGTGGGATTTGGTGGATCTGCCCAAGGGGAAGAAAGCACTGTCAAACAAATGAGTTTACAGGCTGAAGGAAGAGCAAGGCGGGAAGAAGCGATACAAGGCCAGGCTGGTTGTAAAAGGATTTCAGCAGAGAGCAGGTATCGACTTCACAGAGATCTTTTCTCCTGTAGTCAAGATGAGTACTATTCGAGTGGTGCTGAGCATGGTGGCAGTAGAGGATCTTCACTTAGAGCAGCTTGATGTGAAGACGGCCTTTCTCCACGGAGATCTCGATGAGGAGATATATATGCAGCAGCCGGAGGGATACATTGCAGCTGGCACGGGTGACTTAGTCTGCAAACTAAAGAAAAGCCTCTATGGTTTGAAACAGGCACCCAGACAATGGTATCTCAAGTTCGATAGTTACATGCTTGAGATAGGATACAGGAGATGTCAGGAGGATCACTGTTGCTACTTCCGGGACTTCGGTACATCTTACATTATCTTGCTATTGTATGTTGATGACATGTTAGTTGCAGGAGCTAGCATGCATGAGATTGCAAAATTGAAGCTGAAGCTGTCAAGAAAATTTGCAATGAAGGATCTAGGAGCAGCAAAACAGATCCTTGGGATGCGGATCAGTAGAGATAGGTCTAAACATATCCTCAGACTATCTCAGGCGGAGTACATCAGCCGAGTACTCAGGAGATTCTGCATGGAGGGTGCCAAACCTGTTGGCACACCGCTGGGTGCCCATTTTAAGCTCTCAAAAGGGCAAAGTCCGAAGACGCGGGTGGAGGAGCTCAATATGTCAAAAATCCCGTATGCATCGGCAGTGGGGAGCTTGATGTACGCTATGGTGTGTACGAGACCAGACATTGCTCAAGCAGTGGGAGTTGTGAGTCGCTTCATGAGCTGCCCAGGCTTGGAGCATTGGCGCGCAGTCAAATGGATACTGAGGTATCTGAAAGGCACTGAGCACATGTCATTGTGCTATGGAGGTTCTGAGATCCGGTTACAGGGCTATGTGGACTCAGACATGGCAGGGGACTTGGACGGCAGGAGAAGCACGACAGGGTACTTGTTCACCTTGGGCAGTGGAGCCGTCAGTTGGATTTCCAGGTTGCAACCAGTTGTTGCATTGTCGACTACGGAGGCGGAGTATGTGGCAGCCACAGAGGCGTGCAAGGAACTAATATGGCTTCAAGTCTTGATGAAGGAGCTTGGGAAGGAACAGAAGGATTGCATGTTATATTCAGATAGTCAAAGTGCAATTCATCTGGCAAAGAATTCAGCTTTCTATTCAAGGATGAAGCATATTGACATACGGTACCACTTCGTGAGGTCATTGCTCGAGCAGGGACTCGTCAAGTTGGAGAAGATTCATACAAGTCAGAATCCTGCAGATATGTTGACGAAGGTCGTCACGGTGGAGAAGCTGAGGAGTTGTTCAGCTTCTGCTGGTCTTCATGCTTGAAGACGTTGAGGAGGCATCGTACCTATTTCACTAGGATGATTTAGTTTCAGTGGGAGCACAGAGGAGAGCCAAGTAACAAGAGGATATACCCAAGGTCTCCAAGTGGGAGATTGTTGGGGTATGTGGAGACCTTTGGTGATGAAGAGAATTGAAGGAAAATCAATTCTGCATAGTTTTCTGTCTGGCGGACTGTCGGAGTCGACTCGAGCTTCAGTCGAGTCGACTCGGGAACAGTCGAGTCGACTCGAGGTCTGTCGAGTCGACCCGAGAGGAGAAAGCCGCAAAAACCATGTTTCTGTCTGGACTGTCAGAGTCGACTCGAACTACAGTCGAGTCGACTCGGAGCATCATCGAGTCGACTCGAGATACAGTGGAGTCGACTCGAGATCGTGCCAGTTAAACTGGAAGTTGTTCAGACGTGCCAGAGTCGACTCGGACTTCAGCCGAGTCGACTCGGGCTCGCGAAAAATCGTACGGACGATTTTCTTTTGGTGTTTTTGGTGGCGTTTCGACGGCTATGATCATCTGAAGGTCTTGAGACTATATATAGGACTCATGAGAGCCCTAGGGTAAGATAATTGGCCGTATATTTGAGAGAGACTCTTGTTTGTGAGGCTAGGGTTCTAGAGAAGAAGAGGATTGGGATCCTACTTCTTGTGCAAAGGGAATTCTGTGTGAATCTCTTGTAGATCGATCGCTTGTGATCGTTCGGGTGTGTGCTATCTCTGTAATCAGTTCATCCTTATTGAGATTTGGAGCGGTGGAGGACGTAGGCTATTTGTAGCCGAACCTCGTTACATTTTTGTGTTTGCTTTGCTATTTTCTTCCTTCTTCTTCCTTTGATCTTTGATAATCCGTTGCGGTGCTCAAGTGTTTTACCCTACTGATACCACGGGGTAATCTTTTGCCCTTCGTAGGCGGAGCGAAGAGGTGATCCTTGAGTCCGGAGTCGAGGGAGCAAGAGAGTGCTTATCCGTTTGTATCTCTCTTGCTTGTCCGACGTCGGTGGCGGCGCTGGTGTGAGTGGGTTCCGGTGCGGGGCGCCGACAACAATTGGTATCAGAGCTATTGGTTATTCTGCAATGGCGGATGAAGGGAAGTTGCGAATTGAGAAGTTCAATGGCACGAACTTCAGGTTTTGGAAGATGCAAATAGAAGATTACCTTTACCAGAAGGATCTCTATTTACCTCTTGGAGGTAGAGCAAAGAAACCAGAGAAGATGTCCGATGAAGACTGGGAGGTCCTCGATCGGAAGACGCTCGGCACCATCAGATTGTCACTTGCATCCCAAGTGGCATTCAACATCAAAAACGAGAAGACGACGATGGAGTTGATGGCAACATTGTCGCGGATGTACGAGAAACCCTCAGCATCAAATAAGGTATTTCTCATGAAGAGGTTGTTTAATCTTCGTATGAAAAATGGCGGCAGCGTAGCAGAATACCTCAACGAGTTCAATGGACTCACGGCCCAGTTGGAGTCAGTGGAGATTAGTTTTGACGATGAGATTCGGGCATTGCTAATCCTCTCCGGATTGCCTGATAGCTGGGAGGGCCTGGTGATGGCGGTGAGCAACTCTTCGGCAACGGGGAAGTTGATTTTTGATGACGTTGTGGGAGTGCTTCTGAGTGAAGAAGCAAGAAGGAAATCTTCTGGAGCTACGGAGTCGTCTGGAAGTGCACTAAACACCTCTGACCGGGGAAGACAAAAGAAGGACGGTCGATTTCCAAGCGACTCGAAGTCGAGATCCAGCAGGTCCCGAGCACCTCAGAATAAGGGAGCGAAGTGCTGGAACTGCGGGAAGACGGGGCAGTTTAGGAGGGATTGCAAATCTCCTAAAGGGAAGCAAGGCGACCACACCGAAGGAGTCAGCAAGGATCTGGCAAATCTTGCTGAAGACGGTGATATGGATGCCCTCGTTCTATCTTTGTCTACCTGTGACGAGTCTTGGGTGATAGACTCGGGCGCGTCTTTCCATGCTACATCCCAACGGAAGCTTCTTGAAGGATATGAGAAGGGAGACTTTGGCAAAGTCTACCTAGGGGATGGAGAGCCTTGCACCATACAAGGAAGGGGAAGCGCGGAAGTGAAGTTGGTTTCTGGATCTTCACTTGAGCTTGAGGACGTACGGCACGTACCTCAACTGCAGAGGAATCTGATTTCTGTTGGACAGTTGGCGAGCCAGGGGTACAAGGCTACTTTCACAGCTGATCAGTGGAAGATATCCAGAGGTTCGTTGACGGTGGCTAGTGGCAAGAAGGTTGGGACACTTTATGTCACCAACGGCACGGAGAACTCTATTGGAGTTGTTGCAGCAGATGTGGACACCAAGTTATGGCATTGTAGACTTGGGCACATGAGTTATCAGGGACTGGAGGTGATGCACCAGTTGGGAAAGCTGCAGGGTCTCAGGAGTGTTGAGATGGACTTCTGTGAGGATTGTGTTCTCGGAAAGCAGAAGCGTGTTTCATTCAACAAAGAAGGTAAACCTCGGAAGCAAGAAAAGCTAGATCTCGTGCACACGGACGTGTGGGGGCCTGCACCAGTTTCTTCCATTGGTGGATCTCAGTACTATGTTACTTTTATTGATGATGCTACCAGGAAGCTTTGGGTGTTCTTCTTGAAGCACAAGTCAGAGGTATTTGGGGTCTTCAGGAGATGGCAGGCGATGGTAGAACTCGAGACAGGAAAGAGGTTGAAATGCCTGAGATCGGACAACGGTGGTGAGTATTGTAGCAGGGAGTTTGAGGACTACTGTGCAGATGCTGGGATCATCAGGCAAAGGACAGTTCCAGGAACACCACAACAAAATGGAGTTGCTGAAAGGATGAACAGAACAATTAATGAGCGTGCCAGGAGTATGAGGATACATGCTGGATTGCCACAGCAGTTTTGGGCGGAAGCAGTTAACACTGCTGCCTACTTGATCAACAGAGGGCCATCAAAGAAACTTGAATTTGGGATTCCTGAGGAAGCATGGACAGCGAAGAAGATTGATTTGGCGCACTTACGAGTATTCGGTTGTACCAGTTATGTCCATGTTGATTCCAGTCAAAGAAGCAAACTAGACGCCAAATCAAAGAAGTGTATTTTTGTTGGATACGGAGGTCAACAGTTTGGGTACCGGCTTTGGGATCCCGAGCACAAGAAGATCATTCGTAGTAATGATGTGGTATTCAATGAGAAAATGCAGCAGAGCACTGAATCAGAAACAAAACCTGTTGAGCCGTGTTTTGTGGATCCTGAAGAGGAGTCTACAAATTCTGGTCAGAAGACTCAGTCAGAGCAAGAACCTGAAGCATTGGCACCCCCTCCACAACTAAGAAGGTCCACTCGTAGTACTCATGGGAAGCCTCCTCAAAGGTATGATGGGACTCTTAGTTATTTGCTGCTCACAGATAATGGCGAACCTGAATGCTTCACGGAGGCATTGGAGGTTGATACCAGGAAGGAGTGGGAGTTGGCCATGGATGATGAGATGAAGTCATTGGAGCAGAATCAAACGTGGGATTTGGTGGATCTGCCCAAGGGGAAGAAAGCACTGTCAAACAAATGGGTTTACAGGCTGAAGGAAGAGCAAGGCGGGAAGAAGCGATACAAGGCCAGGCTGGTTGTAAAAGAATTTCAGCAGAGAGCAGGTATCGACTTCATAGAGATCTTTTCTCCTGTAGTCAAGATGAGTACTATTCGAGCGGTGCTGAGCATGGTGGCAGTAGAGGATCTTCACTTAGAGCAGCTTGATGTGAAGACGGCCTTTCTCCACGGAGATCTCGATGAGGAGATATATATGCAGCAGCCGGAGGGATACATTGCAGCTGGCACGGGTGACTTAGTCTGCAAACTAAAGAAAAGCCTCTATGGTTTGAAACAGGCACCCAGACAATGGTATCTCAAGTTCGATAGTTACATGCTTGAGATAGGATACAGGAGATGTCAGGAGGATCACTGTTGCTACTTCCGGAACTTCGGTACATCTTACATTATCTTGCTATTGTATGTTGATGACATGTTAGTTGCAGGAGCTAGCATGCATGAGATTGCAAAATTGAAGCTGAAGCTGTCAAGAAAATTTGCAATGAAGGATCTAGGAGCAGCAAAACAGATCCTTGGGATGCGGATCAGTAGAGATAGGTCTAAACATATCCTCAGACTATCTCAGGCGGAGTACATCAGCCGAGTACTCAGGAGATTCTGCATGGAGGGTGCCAAACCTGTTGGCACACCGCTGGGTGCCCATTTTAAGCTCTCAAAAGGGCAAAGTCCGAAGACGCGGGTGGAGGAGCTCAATATGTCAAAAATCCCGTATGCATCGGCAGTGGGGAGCTTGATGTACGCTATGGTGTGTACGAGACCAGACATTGCTCAAGCAGTGGGAGTTGTGAGTCGCTTCATGAGCTGCCCAGGCTTGGAGCATTGGCGCGCAGTCAAATGGATACTGAGGTATCTGAAAGGCACTGAGCACATGTCATTGTGCTATGGAGGTTCTGAGATCCGGTTACAGGGCTATGTGGACTCAGACATGGCAGGGGACTTGGACGGCAGGAGAAGCACGACAGGGTACTTGTTCACCTTGGGCAGTGGAGCCGTCAGTTGGATTTCCAGGTTGCAACCAGTTGTTGCATTGTCGACTACGGAGGCGGAGTATGTGGCAGCCACAGAGGCGTGCAAGGAACTAATATGGCTTCAAGTCTTGATGAAGGAGCTTGGGAAGGAACAGAAGGATTGCATGTTATATTCAGATAGTCAAAGTGCAATTCATCTGGCAAAGAATTCAGCTTTCCATTCAAGGACGAAGCATATTGACATACGGTACCACTTCGTGAGGTCATTGCTCGAGCAGGGACTCGTCAAGTTGGAGAAGATTCATACAAGTCAGAATCCTGCAGATATGTTGACGAAGGTCGTCACGGTGGAGAAGCTGAGGAGTTGTTCAGCTTCTGCTGGTCTTCATGCTTGAAGACGTTGAGGAGGCATCGTACCTATTTCACTAGGATGATTTAGTTTCAGTGGGAGCACAGAGGAGAGCCAAGTAACAAGAGGATATACCCAAGGTCTCCAAGTGGGAGATTGTTGGGGTATGTGGAGACCTTTGGTGATGAAGAGAATTGAAGGAAAATCAATTCTGCATAGTTTTCTGTCTGGCGGACTGTCGGAGTCGACTCGAGCTTCAGTCGAGTCGACTCGGGAACAGTCGAGTCGACTCGAGGTCTGTCGAGTCGACCCGAGAGGAGAAAGCCGCAAAAACCATGTTTCTGTCTGGACTGTCAGAGTCGACTCGAACTACAGTCGAGTCGACTCGGAGCATCGTCGAGTCGACTCGAGATACAGTGGAGTCGACTCGAGATCGTGCCAGTTAAACTGGAAGTTGTTCAGACGTGCCAGAGTCGACTCGGACTTCAGCCGAGTCGACTCGGGCTCGCGAAAAATCGTACGGACGATTTTCTTTTGGTGTTTTTGGTGGCGTTTCGACGGCTATGATCATCTGAAGGTCTTGAGACTATATATAGGACTCATGAGAGCCCTAGGGTAAGATAATTGGCCGTATATTTGAGAGAGACTCTTGTTTGTGAGGCTAGGGTTCTAGAGAAGAAGAGGATTGGGATCCTACTTCTTGTGCAAAGGAAATTCTGTGTGAATCTCTTGTAGATCGATCGCTTGTGATCGTTCGGGTGTGTGCTATCTCTGTAATCAGTTCATCCTTATTGAGATTTGAAGCGGTGGAGGATGTAGGCTATTTGTAGCCGAACCTCGTTACATTTTTGTGTTTGCTTTGCTATTTTCTTCCTTCTTCTTCCTTTGATCTTTGATAATCCGTTGCGGTGCTCAAGTGTTTTACCCTACTGATACCACGGGGTAATCTTTTGCCCTTCGTAGGCGGAGCGAAGAGGTGATCCTTGAGTCCGGAGTCGAGGGAGCAAGAGAGTGCTTATCCGTTTGTATCTCTCTTGCTTGTCCGACGTCGGTGGCGGCGCTGGTGTGAGTGGGTTCCGGTGCGGGGCGCCGACAACAGCATTGACTGAAAATCAGAGTACAATAAGGGAGAGAAATATCTAAGTTTAGTTTATTACTTTGCACTTAATGTTTCATTATTTCAACCTTTTTGATGTTGTCAAAAAGGGGGAAAAATATCTGAGTATATGCTCAGAATATTTTATGTGTTGATTATGTTAAGTTGATTAAATCTAAAACATTATCATGAAGTATGTTTTAAATATGCATGTTTTCTACTTCATGCAACTTAGCTATGCATTAGTTCTAGAACACAATCTATTTTATATTGCATATACTCCATGTTTTGTCATCATTAAAAAGGGAGAAATTGCTGACCCAAAGATTGATTTTGATGATCACAAAACCTTGAAGTATAATTACTAATGTTTGTGTTGCAAGAAGAAAGATAATTTGTTTTGCAAGGAATATAGCAAGTTGGAAAAATACAAGAAGGCCTCAAAAGCTCTCAAAAAAAGTTGGAAGAAAGACACACTTCATTGGCCCAAGTTTCAAGTTCAAAGGATTCAAGTTGGAGTAGCAAATTCAAAGAAAAATTTAAAAGAACAGTCCTCGAGTCGACTCCTGAAAGTTCAGAGTCGACTCTGGCACTCTGGACTTTTAAGAAACAGTGCTCGAGTCGACTCCTTCTATTCTCGAGTCGTCTCTCTCAGTAAGGAAAGAAAGTAGTTTTCAGCGCTACAGTTCTCGAGTCGACTCCCGCTACAATGCCGAGTCAACTCCCAGCTATAGTGCCGAGTCGACTCCTACTTCATTCGAGCCGTCTCTCTCAGTCAGAACAGAGAGTAGTTTTCAGCGCTACAGTTCTCGAGTCGACTCCAGCTACAGTTGAGTCGACTCTCAGCTACAGTGCCGGGCAGACTCCTATTCACGAGTCGACTCCTGCTTCAGCCGAGTCGACTCGAGCACGCTGGGAGGCATAACGGCTAGTTTTTTCTCAACTCCAACGGCTCTATTTTTGTCTCTAATGGCTAGATTTTTGTTTCCATGCCATCTAAAGCTATAAAATCAAGGGGAGAGCAAGGGGAGACAATAAGAAGTGGGAGAGAACACATAGGGAAGAAATTTCAAAGGGATTTTAAGAGAAACCTCCCAAAAGCACAAAAGGGCCATTCAAAGCAAAAGAGAGAGAGAGAGAGAAGAAGAGCATCTGAGTGAATCCCAAGGCTTCCTCTCCAACTGTGTGCTGCTTTAGTAATCCTCTACCTCGTGCGAAATCAGAAGAGGGTCAAGTAAAGAAGAAGTCGAGTTCCTTCATTTGCAAAACTTGGTTGAGGGCTTCTTCTCTTTACTCTATTTGTTTATATTGTTATATCTGCTTATTTTAGAAGCTTGTATTTCTTTTAAACTCTTGTTCTAATATCTTGTAACTTGATTCAATCAAGGGATTGAATCAAGGGGTTAAGGTTTGTTGGTGAGCCAAAGGAAAAACCAACGGTGTAAGGTTGTGGTTGGTGAATCGGAAAAAATCAACTGGACTTGATTGTCACCCCGGAAAAACAATCGGTTGGTTCTAGTCGGTGAGCCTGTGAAAACCGACCGAGTTCGTTATGATCTTGTGAAAATAACAAGTTAGGTTGTGAGCTTGTAAAACAACCGGCTATAATCTGAAGGATTATAGTGAAATTCCCAAGAGGTCTTGAGGAGTGGATGTAGGTGCTGGGGTGCACCGAACCACTATACATCTTTGTGTTTGTGATGCCTTATCTCTTGTGTTCATGCCTTACATTCATACTTGATTGTGTAATATCTTTAACTTTTTTTCCTATTGATTTATAAGTGATTGTTTAGAACTTGCTTATTTTCCACTCCATTCTTACCATTCACATAGATTAAAATTGACCATACAACTATAAGTTAATTTTAGATCAATTGCACCCTAAAGCCATAGTATAATTGCTCTAGCTTAATTTTCTACTGCTTTACTTGTAATTGCCTAGAGCTTAAGTAAATAACATCTTATTATTCCGCTGCATTCAATTCAATGTTAATTAGGGAACATAATTTTTAGAAAATCCAATTCACCCCCCCTCTTGGGTTGTCACCTTGGGCAACACAAAGTATGGTTGAAAAACAAACTGAAAAGTGTATTAAAATTCTTCGATCTGATCGAGGAGGTGAACACCTTTCTAGTAATTTTTTAAATCATCTTAAGAAAAAGGGTATTCTCTCTGAATGGACATCTCCGTATACGCCACAATTAAATGGTGTAGCTGAATGGAGGAATCGTACTTTATTAGATATGGTACGGTCCATGATGTGCTTTACAAATCTTCCTATTTTTTTCTGGGGTTTTATCCTAGAAACTGCTGCACTTGTATTAAACAGAGTACCATCAAAATCTGTATCTAGTACTTCATATGAGATATGGAGAGGAAAGAAGCCTAATCTTAAGTATCTTAAGATATGGGGCTGTAAAGTTTATGTCAAAAAAAATTTTGGACACAAGCTAAGTGCTGGATCAGATAAATGTATTTTTGTAGGTTATCCTAAAGATAGTATACGATACATCTTTTATCATCCTACCGAACAAAAGGTCTTTGTAGGTAGGCATGCCATTTTCTTAGAGAAAGAGTTTATCTTAGAAAAAGGCAAGGATAAGAAAATTGAACTTGAAGAAGTTTAAGACCTACAAATGAAGACACAAGATATTCTTCAACCAGATGTACCCATAAATAAGGTACAGCCACAACACACATCTCCACTCCGAAGGTCAGATAGAGTGCGAAATGTACCTAAGAGGTATGGTTTTGTCATTAAGAATGATAAAGCTCACATCATTCAGAACGATGATCCTCTGACCTATTCGGAAGCTGTCATGAGTAGTGACTCTGACAAACGGCTAGAAGCCATGAAATCCAAAATAGATTCTATGTATACCAACCAAGTATGGACTTTGGTTGATGCACCTGAGGGTGCAAACCCTATAGGTTGCAAATGGGTCTATAAGAAAAAGATTGGAATAGATGGCCAAGTAGAAACCTACAAGGCTAGATTGGTGGCAAAAGGTTTCAGGCAAAAGCAAGGAATTGACTATGATGAAACTTTTTCACCAGTAGCTATGCTCAAATCTATTCAGATTTTGCTTGCAATAGCTGCATACTATGATTATGAAATCTGGCAGATGGATGTCAAAACTGCCTTCCTTAATGGTCATCTAGAGGAAGAGGTTTACATGACACAGCCAGAAGGATTTGTCTCAAGTAAGAGAACAAATCAAGTATGCAAGCTTAAGAGATCCATTTATGGATTGAAGCAAGCATCGAGGAGTTGGAACATCCGTTTTGATACAACAGTCAAAGAGTTTGGTTTTATCAAAAATGTGGATGAACCATGTGTGTACTGTTAGAAGTATGCCCTAGAAGCCAATTTGGTTGACGCATTATTTTATTCTGGAACATAAATTTGTACTTGATCTAATTAAGTTGGACATTCTTTTCATTCATCTTCTTATGTGTCCATAAATCATCCTAGGAATTAATAAGATGATGACGCATATTCTCAAGAGTTGAGAATTTGAGGCATGTGTCATTGGTGATTAATTCCTGAATTGCTCCTGATCGATGGATCATCACGAGGATGGTGATTGATCCTGCTGAGATTAGTGCACATATTGCTTTCTTTGATGGATGAGTCTTGAGTCCACAGTATAGGGACACTGGAACAATTGTGCAAGTGCTTGTTAGAGAACAAGGGTACTGAGCATGACCAAGATAAGAAGTCACTTGGATGTCTATCCACTCGTCAGTGACTTGCTTGATGTTGCAGTAGTGTGACTGATCCTTTGACCTGCGGTGCTTCGGCTACTCACAGTGAGGTTATTATAGTTTGACTGCAAGTATACATGGTCTCTAGATATATGGGTCCATGCAGTGTAGATTGGCTGCAATAGGTTCACTGTAGGAGTAGGGTATGCACCTATATGGAATCTATCGACCTTGGTAGATAAGGAGAGATCCTATGTGATTTATAAGACTGAGTTCGTAAAACCTCGGCCGGGGCAGTAAAACCAGTGGAGAAAGAGTTTTTCATTCTCGAACTTAAGTCGAATAAATTTTGACATATGACAGATGATGGGGTTTGACGAGTTGTCCATAACCTCCGTCCTGTAGGGATCCACGATAGTAGGACTGTATCATACGATAACTGCACCTAGAGGTTCATCATTCCATTCTGCTGGGTAGCCACTACATGCTGCTAGGTGTCACTGGTGGATGGTGAGACTCACACGGAATATCTCGAAAATCGATAAACCCTGATGAGTTGAGTTGGAACTGTTCCAACCCATTAAAAAGAGTTTTCAATGATATTGTAATAGAGATTGCAATATATCTCACTACCAATCAGAATAGAACCTATCGGGTCACACACACTAAAAGTATTGACCGATCCGATGGTTGAAACGTGATTATGAATTACAAGTAATCAATTCGATTGATAATAAATTGAAGAATGAACAATGGAAATTAATTAATTGGACTTAAAACACGAATCCTACTTGGAGTAAGATTCCAGGAGTCCTAATTGGAGCAGGACTGGGAGTCCTACTTGGAGTAGGATTCCTACAATTCTAATTAGATTAGGATTTTGAATTCAATATGGATTCCTACTTAGAATAGGATTTCTAGAAGTCCTAATTAGATTAGAACTTCGGATTCAAATAAGAGTCCTAATTGGATTAGGATAAAAATTAAATAAGTCCTAATTGGATTAGGATCTCCTAAGTCCTAATTAATCATTAACCTAATGAATCAAGATGACTCCTAATTGGGTTAGGATTGAAGAGTTCAATTGAGTCATGGTTCATTCAAGTTCTAATTGGATTAGGACTTGTATAAAACCCAAATTGGTTAAACCTTGGACTAAGCCTAATTAGATTAGGACTTGGCCACTAGAAGACCTCCTAATCCTCCTTAGAGGAGGACTAGGGTTAGCCAAGAGGGAGGGGCGCACGCCCCTCCTCTTTTGCTTTGTTGGTGCGGCAACACAAGAGGGGCCGGCGCCCCTCTTGGAAAAGTATCAAGGGCTCCTAATTTGTAGGAGCCCTTCATGCTTTAAAAAGGGATGTGGGCGGCACCCTAGGGCTCATGATTGAAGCCCTCTCCCTCTCCAACTCGTGGCCACCCTTTCTCCCCTTGGTCTTCAGCCGCAAGCAAGGGAAAAAGCAAAGAAAGTCTTGGCGGCATCCCTCCTCTCCCTCTCTTGAGTTCCAACACAAGCAAGGGAAAAGGCTGCAGGTCTAGCTTTTGGTTCTTCATCCAAGCTCCTCCTTCTTCTTCCTCCTCCAAAGCACAATCAAGGGTTGATTCAAAGGGAGGAAATCGGCCATTCAAAGTTGTCTCTGCAAGGGAATTAGCACTCCAGGGTGACAAGGAAGCTTTGATAGGATCTCTACGGATACCCTAGAGGCCGGACGCGTGAACGGCTTCAAGTGAACCGTCATCCTAAACCATGAACTTCAGTTTACGGTGATCATCTACCCGCACAAGGTGAAGATCTAATCTTCATAATTATTTTAAAAGTTTTAATTCTAATCTATCTACGAACGGTCTTTGAACAACGTTCATGTGATGAACGATTGATCCCGCTTATGCCTCTTCCGCTGCCATCTGAATTTTTTTAAATTTTCTGCGGCATGGGCGGGTCCCCAACAGTGGTATCAGAGCTTAGGCTTCGTAGATTAAGGTTAGAATTAATTATAAACAAGCATGATAGATCTGAAATTTAAAAGGATATGTATGCTGAAATTTTTTGCATGCAGAATTTTTAAGGGTTGCTGATTTTTGCATGCTGATTTTTATGTGATAAATTGATGATTCTAATTACATTGTTAATGGGATTACAAAGTTTAGAATCATGTTTAGCATGATCAGCAACCCATGTCATAAGATAATCAATTAGATTTCAGATCTGAAAATTATAATTGCTGCATGTGGTGATGATCATTGGATTCAAACCCTTTTAGTATCAAATGTAATGACCTGCGATGTGATCTGTTATGTCATGTAATTTTTCAGATGCTTGCATGCATCTTATTTAATATTTTGAGAGGCCTGCGTGCCTCCTAAAAGGGGATGTAATTTATTATTATTTATTTGGTTGTATTTCTATGATGTGATGTACGTCAACGATCAAGTCGAAGACGGTACATGAGATGAACGGCGATCTGAGCGGTTGATGGCGATTAGATCAAGAGTTGATCAGGGATCGAATCAAGGAGGCTCGGGACCAATTCAAGAATTGAAGACCAACTGATCGATTGACATGCATGTGCTTGTAATATGACCTAATTAGAATCCATGATCATCACCTATTTAAAATTTAACTTTTATTTATTGCTGCAATTATAACTGCCTGTGATGTGCTATTTGCATGTGATGCGAATGTGAGCGGGGTAGATAGGTTTACATGTGATGCAAACTAATAGACCAATCCAAATGAGACCTAAACTAAAACCTCCTCAATCAAGTCGAGAGTGAACCAACATGAGCGAGTTATATTAGATTAATTGATCCAATTGGTGTCTAGGAAAGCATGAAACGTGGTTACTTAATTAGGACCTTACTCTCTGAGTAAGGGGAGCCTCCCACCCGCTTATCTGGCCAATTGTTCGATTACCTCTTATGAAGAGCTCAAGTTGCAAACACTAAGACATGATTAACCGATATTAAGTCCATAGGTCTTCCACCGTAGTAGAGCTACTAAGGTCTTTCTGGTGTTGACTTGTCTCCGTTGGACACAGTGGGCAAGTTGCATCGGGGGGCTGGACCTCTCTATAGACATGAGATATTGTAGGGTAAAGGTGGGGTTGGGCACCAATAACTGTTAGGTGAGAACCCAATGACGACTTTATTTCTACGGTTATACGGTGGGTCTGACTTAACTAAGGAATGGGACCAATAACTGTTAGGTGAGGTCTTCATGACTTAGAGACCAAGTAGCACTGCAACATACTTGAGAAGCATTGTATAAGAGTTGTACACTCATCCATTTATGTGTCACCAATAACTGTTAGGTGAGGTGGCATGTAAATCGGTGGGACCGCAGTACCCACTAGAAACCCTAGTCATGTAGGTTTTCCATTTTCTTACTAGGGAAGTGTGAGGAATTTGAGAAAATAGTGGGAGGTACATTTGTTCTAAATGACCCTATAACAAATTCGGATCAAGTATAAAATTTTAACTAGAATCTTTACTCTCTAAGGATTATAAAGTCAGCTTCTAGACTTTTAACTTATATTCTATAGAACAACCGTTTGACCAAACCCAATTATAAAGACTGGCTCAGCAAATTTCAAAATAGTTTTGAATTGTGAGAAATTAGGGTATGTGTTAGACCATGGAATCCCCATGTTACCAATCTGTCCGATCAGTGATCAGCATAAGACGCTTGCTAAGTGAACGAACAATGATAATAAAGTTAGGTGCTGCACAATGGCATCCATGTCCAATGAATTACAATGCGAGCATGAGAACATGAGACTGCCAGGGACATATTAAATCACCTGCAAGAGTTGTATGGTGATCAGAGTCGCACAGCATGTTTTGAAGTGTCCAAGAGGCTCTTCAAGGCAAAGATGTGTGAGGGGCAGTCTATCCATGATCACTGTTTGACTATGATCAAAAACCTAGAGGAGCTTGAGAAGCTCGGTATGACCATGCATAAGGAATTGCAAATAGATCTGATCCTGCAATCCCTTCTAGATTCATATGAACAGTTTATAGTAGACTACCATATGAACAAGATTGTATGCACCAAAAACAGAATTGTTAAATAAATTGGTAACTACCTTAGGGACCTTGAAGAGTTCAAGGGGCATCGTTCTCACTGTCGAGTTGGTTTCTACTTCCAAGAGAGAGTCTATCTGGAAGAAAAAGAAGCCTGCAAAGAAGCAGAAAAAGGACAAGAAGCCAAGTAAGGAAGTTTCAAGAAAAAGGCCAATTGCAAGGAAAAGTGTTTCCATTGCATAATGGACAGCCATTGGAAGAGGAACTGTCCTACATACATGGGAAGCATAGAGAACATGAAGGGTCACAGACCTTCAGAAGTATGTCAAAAATGCTCAGGATACTTAGGAACTGTTACCTATTGCTAGCAGAAATTTGATTTCTGTATCTTGTTTAGCATAGAAAGATTTTTATAAGACTACTGTTCCACTTATTTGAGAAATAAATTGGTTCAACATGATTTTATGATTGACAGTCTCTATCACATACATATGGATGTATCTGTGAATGTATTTGAACAAACAGTAAATACCATAGGATCTAATAGATCCAGAAATGAGATAAATCTAAAGTATTTGTGGCACCTCAGGCTTGGCCATATAGGAGAAGACAGAATAAACAAATTGGAGAAACATGAGCTTTTGGGCTCATTGACTTTCGAGTCATATTCGATTTGTGAATTCTGCCTTTAAGAAAAGATGGCCAAATTATCCTTTGTAGGACACAAGGAGGTCCACTAAAATACTTACCCTAGTACACACTGATGTGTGTAGCCCATTTGATGTGCAAGCTAGGGGTTATAATTTTTACTTTATTTATCGATGATTACTCACGGTATGGATATGTGTATGATACATAAACCTGAAACTTTTGAAAGGTTCAAAGAGTTAAGATATGAAGTAGAAAAATAAACAGAAAAACTCATTAAGGTTCTTCGATCAAATCGAGGAGGTGAATACCTTAGTGGAGAGTTCCGTGATAATCTCAAGAAGAATGGTATAGTTTCATAATGGACTCCTTCTGGTACACCTCAGATCAATGGAGTGTCAGAGAGAAGAAATCGGACTCTATTGGATATGGTCCGGTCCATGATGAGCTTCACTGATTTACCCTTGTTTCTTTAGATAGATGCCCTATTTTCAGCTATTTACATATTGAATAGTATTTCCTCTAAGTCTGTTCCTACCACACCGTATGAGATATAACATGGTAAGAAGCCGAGTCTTGGTCATCTCAAGATTTGGGGATGTCCAACCCACGTCAAGCAACAACAGGCGGACAAGTTAGAGGATAGGATAATTAATGCTCGTTTTATTAGATATCCTAAAAGAGTTATTAGGATACGATTTTTACGTCCCAAAGGATCACAAAGTGTTTGTGAGTCGACATGCTATCTTCATGAAAATAGTTTGTCCTTGATAGAGGCAGTGGGAGGAAAAATAAGCTTTAAGAGAAAGTCACTGAAAAGGAACGAGCCATTGTGCTTATAGAACCTATTCATATTAAGCCAGTACACGTAGTACCTCCTCCACCTCGTAAATCTAGTAGGATCTTCCGTCTGCCTGAAATGTACTTAGGTATGCTTACAGAGGATGTAGAGGAAGTGTTCCTCATGGGAGATAGAGATCAAGGTAAGGATCCCAATACCTACAACGAGGCGATGTTAGACATCGATTTCGAGAGATGGCTGGAAGCTATGAAGTCAGAGTTGGACTCCATGCATTCCAACTAAATCTGAACCTTAGTAGATTCACCAGAAGGTATAGTACCTATTGGGTGTAAATGGATCTACAAGAGAAAATTAAGTTCGGATGGCTAGGTAGAGACCTATAAGGCAAGGCTAATGGCGAAAGATTATAGTCAGTGCGAAGGCACTGAATATCAGGATACTTTTCATCTATAGCCATGCTGAAGTCCATTCGAATATTGCTTGATATTGCAGCATAATATGATTATGAGATATTGTGATGGTGATCACAAAGTCTGCAAACTGCAAAGATCCTTCTATGAACTAAAGCAAGCATCTCGGAGTTGGAATACTCGTTTCAACGATATAATCAAATCGTTTGATTTTATCAAGAACGAAGAGGAACCATGTGTTTATAAGAAGGGTTAGTGGGAGGGCTATTGTATTCCTCGTATTGTACATGGATGATATTTTTCCAATTGGAAATGGTGTTCCCATGCTAACTTAGGTCAATGTATGATTTTCTAAGGATTTCTCCATAAAAGACTTTGGAAAAGCATCCTATATTTTGGGAATTAAGGTCTATAGAGGTAGATCTAAAAGGATGTTTGTCCTGTCACAAAATATTACATAGAGGGAGTGCTGAAGAGGTTCGGCATGGAAACCTCTAAAAGGGGATTATTACCCCTTAGGCATGGGATAAATCTCTCCAAGAAGATGTGCCCCAATACATCTAAAGAGATTCAGCGGATGAGCAAGATCCCTTATGCTTCGGCTATAGGGAGCCTCATGTATACCATGCTATGTACGTGATATGATATAGTATATGCTGTGAGTGTCACGAGCATATATCAGTCAAATCCAGGCAAGAAGCACTGGATAGCTATGAAGAACAGTCTTAAGTACTTGAGAAGACTAAGGACATGTTCTTGGTCTTTGGAAGAAAATAACAGTTGAAGGTAGAAAGATGCACACATATTGATGATAGAAAGTCTACATCAGAATATGTGCAATGGTGGTTCAGTAAATTGGAAGAGTTCCAAACAACCGATCATTGTAGATTCTACCTTAGAAGGTAAATGTTAAGCCGTCTCTAAGGGTGCAGTGGAAACCTTTTGGTTTAAAAGTTCATTGTAGAATTAGGTGTAATGTCATCAGATGCCATAGCACTCTTCTGCAATAACAAAGGCACCATAGCACTAGCTAAAGAGCCAAAGGTCTCATCAGAAACCGAAGCACATAGAGCGGTGGTTTAACCTAATAAGTGACTACCTCGAAAAGAAATAAGTAGAGGATCAAAGAGTAGACTCCATAGGAAATGTGGTGGACCCATTCACGAAGCAGATAAGTCAGTAGAAAACTGAAACGCATCTTGAGAAGATGGGGCATAGGTTTATGGCTGATTGGCTTTAGTGCAAGTGGGAGATTGTTAGAAGTATGCCCTAGAAGCCAATTTGGCTGACGCATTATTTTATTCTGGAACATAAATTTGTACTTGACCTAATTAAGTTGGGCATTCTTTTCATTCATGTTCTTATGTGTCCATGAATCGTCCTAGGAATTAATAAGATGATAACGCATATTCTCAAGAGTTGAGAATTTGAGGCACGTGTCATTGGTGATTAATTCCTGAATTGCTCTCGATCGATGGATTATCACGAGGATAGTGATTGATCCGCTGAGATTAGTGCACATATTGCTTTCTTTGATGGACGAGTCTTGAGTCCACAGTGTAGGGACACTGGAGCAATTGTGCAAGTGCTTGTTAGAGAACAAGGGTACTGAGCGTGACCAAGACAAGAAGTCACTTGGATGTCCATCCACTCGTCAGTGACTTGCTTGATGTTGCAGTAGTGTGACTGGTCCTTTGACCTGCGGTGCTTCGGCTACTCACAGTGAGATTATTGTAGTTTGACTGCAAGTATACATGATCTCTAGACATATGGGTCCATGCAGTGTAGATTGGCTACAATAGGTTCACTGTAGGAGTAGGGTATGCACCTATATGGAATCTATCGACCTTAGTAGATAAGGAGAGATCCTATGTGATTTATAAGACTGAGTTCGTAAGACCTCGGCCGGAGCAGTAAAACCAGTGGAGAAAGAGTTTTTCATTCTCGAACTTAAGTCGAATAAATCTTGATATATGATAGACGATGGGGTTTGACGAGTTGTCCATGACCTTCGTCCTGTAGGGATCCACGATAGTAGGACTGTATCATACGATAACTGCACCTAGAGGTTCATCATTTCATTCTGCTGGGTAGCCACTACATGCTGCTAGGTGTCACTGGTGGATGGTGAGACTCACAGGGAATATCTCGATGATCGATAAATCCTGATGAGTTGAGTTGGAACTGTTCCAACCCATTAAAAGGAGTTTTCAATGATATTGTAATAGAGATTGCAATATATCTCACTACCAGTCAGAATAGAACCTATGGGGTCACACACACTAGAAGTATTGACCGATCCGATGGTTGAAACATGATTATGAATCACAAGTAATCAATTCGATTGATAATAAAATGAAGAAGGAATAATGGAAATTAATTAATTGGACTTAAACGCGAATCCTACTTGGAGTAGGATTTCAGGAGTCCTAATTGGATTAGGACTGGGAGTCCTAATTGGATTAGGACTGGGAGTCCTACTTTGAGTAGGATTCCTACAATCCTAATTAGATTAGGATTTTGAATTCAATATGGATTTCTACTTAGAATAGGATTTCTAGAAGTCCTAATTAGATTAGAATTTCGGATTCAAATAAGAGTCCTAATTGGATTAGGACAAAAATTAAATAAGTCCTAATTGGATTAGGATCTCCTAAGTCCTAATTAATCATTAACCTAATGAATCAAGATGACTCCTAATTGGGTTAGGATTGAAGAGTTCAATTGAGTCATGGTTCATTCAAGTTCTAATTGGATTAGGACTTGTATAAAACCCAAATTGGTTAAACCTTGGACTAAGCCTAATTAGATTAGGACTTGGGCACTAGAAGACCTCCTAATCCTCCTTAGAGGAGGACTAGGGTTAGCCAAGAGGGAGGGGCGCACGCCCCTCCTCTTTTGCTTTGTTGGTGCGGCAACACAAGAGGGGCCGGCGCCCCTCTTGGAAAAGTATCAAGGGCTCCTAATTTGTAGGAGCCCTTCATGCTTTAAAAAGGGATGTGGGCAGCACCCTAGGGCTCATGATTGAAGCCCTCTCCCTCTCCAACTCGTGGCCACCCTTTCTCCCCTTGGTCTTCAGCCGCAAGCAAGGGAAAAAGCAAAGAAAGTCTTGGCGGCATCCCTCCACTCCCTCTCTTGAGTTCCAACGCAAGCAAGGGAAAAGGCTGCAGATCTAGCTTTTGGTTCTTCATCCAAGTTCCTCCTTCTTCTTCCTCCTCCCAAGCACAATCAAGGGTTGATTCAAAGGAAGGAAATCAGTCATCCAAAGTTGTCTCTGCAAGGGAGCTAGCACCCCGGGGAGACAAAAAAGCTTTGATCGGATCTCTACTTCGTGTGGATACTCGTAGAGGCCGGACGCGTGAACGGCTTCAAGTGAATCGTCATCCTAAACCATGAACTTCAGTTTGCGGTGATCATCTACCCGCACAAGGTGAAGATCTAATCTTCATAATTATTTTAAAAGTTTTAATTCTAATCTATCTACGAACGGTCTTTGAACAATGTTCATGTGATGAATGATTGATCCCGCTTATGCCCTTCCGCTGCCATCTAAATTTTTTTAAATTTTCTGCGGCATGGGTGGTCCCCAACATATACAAGAAGACTAGTGGGAGTGCTATTGTCTTCTTAATATTATATGTAGATGACATACTGATCATTGGAAATGATATTCCAATATTACAATCGGTCAAGACTTGGTTATCAAAAGGTTTTGCATAAAAGACTTGAGAGAAGCATCCTATATACTTGGTATAAAGATCTATAGGGATAGATCTAAAAGGATGCTAGGCTTGTCCCAGTCTAGGTATATAGATCATGTGCTGAAAAGATTCAGCATGGAAGGACGTAAAAGAGGTTACTTGCCTATGAGTCATGACATACGTCTCTCTAAGAAGATGTCTCCTAAGACATCTGAAGAAAGGAATAGAATGAATTCTATTTCCTATGCTTCGGCAGTAGGATCGATTATGTATGCTATGCTATGTACCAGGCCTGATGTTGCTTATGCCTTAGGCATAACAAGCAGATTCCAGGCTGATCCAGGAGAGGATCATTGGATAGCTGTGAAAAATATTCTTAAGTACTTGAGAAGGACTAAAAATATTTTTCTAGTTTATGGAGGATCTGAGTTGAAACTAGAAGAATTTTCTGATTCTAGTTTTCAGTCAGATCCAGATGATAGCAAGTCCACTTCAGGATATGTCTTTACCCTAAATGGTGGTGCGGTGAGCTGGAAGAGTTGCAAGCAGCAAACTATAGCTGACTCAACTACTGAGGCAGAATACATTGCTGTAAGTGAAGCCTTTAAGAAAGCTGTCTGGATGAAGAAGTTCATCTCTGAGTTAGGAGTAGTTCCTGAGATTGCTGGACCAGTCCCAGTTTATTGTGATAACATTAGAGCTGTTGCTCAAGCGAAGGAACCAAGGTCTCATCACAAATCCAAGCACATTCTAAGACGCTTCCACCTCGTTCGAGAGATCGTCGAGAGACAAGACATAGTGATTGAACGAGTAGACATAAAGAACAACCTAGCAGACCCGTTCACTAAAGCTCTACCACAACAGCAATTCGATCTTCACCTCGATTGTATGGGGATAAAATATAAGGGCGATTGGCTTTAGTGCAAGTAGAAGATTGAAAGAATAGATGCCCTACAAGCCAATCGCAATATGTATTACGAAGGATTTTCTTTTGATTTTCCAAATCATGTACATGACATTTAAATATTCCCAGTCATTGGTACATTGAGTCGGGGATCAATGTTTACCAAAAAGACTGATACATCTTATGTATGCTCGATGCAGAGGGTGATTGATCTCACAATCACTTGTGTGGAGACACTAATATAAAGATGTGGGTGCTCATTAGAGGAATGAGTTCACTGAATTGACCTACAAAGAGAAATCTTATGAAGTCTTACTTACATTTCAAAAGATAATTCTCTTAGTGGGAGTTGTGCAACTGATCCTTTGACCTGAGATCACCATAGTATCTTGTGCACATAAATCCATATTTTGGTTTCTACTCATTCATGACAATAAGTTGTGTACGAGGTCTTCTGGATATGGTGGATTGTGTACGAAGGTTACGAGTAGGTCAACAAGAAATTAATTACTTCTAGTAAGAGAAGATCGCATCCTATTTATTCTAATCATATGATAATTCAGGGAGCCTTTGATCAAAGCACAATGAAAATTAGAAAGAGTTTCTAATGTTTCATTGTTCGAATTATCATTAGAAGATTGAGAAATATATGAATATAAAATTGAGTTTGACATATATTCATACTCATATACATATTCAGGATGCAATTTGATTAAAGGATTGAATTGCACGGTAACTTGCCACTGAAGGGTATTTTTGGCTTGGTATTTCTACCAAATTTCATATTTTTCGGATAGATATGACACGTTGCTAGACGTCAATCTTGTCTTATAGGTTTGATCGAATTAAAGAGTTTAATTCGATCACCAATTAGAAAGGATTCTAATTGTTAAGTTCGGATTCGCGCAGTTTGGACTTAAATCGATTAGAAGAGCTCTAATCAAGTTGGGTCAACTCGCACTCACACCTATTTCTGGCTAAGTATGGAACCCAATGGGACCACACACAAGAAAACTTACCAAGGGTCTAACTAGATTAGATCATGTTTGCAAGATAAACATCGTAGCAGGTGTTGCAAACCCTAGCTCCTGATTCAAATTAAATTCAAATATGATTCTTAGATTAGGTTGATCTAATATGATTAGATCATGACCTAATATGGGTTAGCCAAGAATTGGAACCTATTTGGCTTTAATTAGACCTAATTTGATTAGGTTTAATGTTTCCTTTAAGTTGGTTAAACCCAATTGGATTGGGTTTGATAGGGCCTTCACTTCTGGACCATTGATTGCTCCCTAGATGAAGGATCTGGTCCACTGGTTGGCACCTTCATCTGGACCATTGGATAGCTTCCTAGATGAAGGATCTGGTCTATTGGTTGGCGCCTCATTCTGAACCATTGGTTGGCTCTCTGGATGAATAATCTGGACCATTGGTCAGCGCCTGAATCTGAACCACTGGATGGCTCCCTGGATGAAAGATCTGGACCATTGCTCAGTGATGAGAGCACAAAAGTGCGACCTACATGTCACCTAAATTAGTATTATTGCTAACCGATAATGATAAATTCACTGGATTAATATTATATTTGGGTTTGGCACAGATTTTCATAAATTAGAGATAAAATGCACATTGAGTACAAATTTGACTAAAGAAGGATCCCTTTCCAGATCCGACCCGGTTGAAGGTCGGGACGGGTCCGAGTCGGGTTTGGATCCGAATCGGGTCCATTTTTGTTTGTGCTCTTGGGAACGAATTTTGGGCAAATCCAATTTGGCCATATCATAACTATGAGGTGCTGGGTGACCCATAACTTGAAAGACTTGCAATTGACCTCCAGTGAGAACAGATGACCCATGACGAACTAAGTCCGCCCGTCTGCAATTCAAATTTCATATCACACAATTTTTTTTTATCTATATGACTGATTAGATGGAACTTGGTGTCTTCCAGCTCCCATCCGCATCAGCGATCCGGCATCCCCCTCTCCCGGATTCGAGATCCCCGCGACCCAATCCCAGCCGTGCGCCCATTTCGTGATCCCGTGCGAAGAACAGGGGAGAAGAAAGGATCCGCATTGCCCAAATTTCCTTCCATTTCAGCGCGTCTCCACCGCATAGCATCCACCGCATCCCCAGCTCCTTCCAATTCGGTGATCTCCTTCCTTACGCGATCAAAATCCCAGCTCCTCCAAGGAAAATCCCAGCTCCCGATTCATCTTCCGTGATCCAAGCAGCCGCTCCAGCCGTCCACAGTGCATCACCGCCTTCTCCTTCCTCCCGAGATCCAGCCTGCTCCCAGCGCCTCGCAGCAGCATCTCTTCCGGCTTCAGCCCTTCCTCCGCATCGGAATCCCAGCCGAGATCCACTCCGTGACAGCTCGCCCGTGATCCCAGCAACGCCCGACTCACAACCCCCCCGTGCGTTCCTCCCATCGATCACGGAAGATCCCAGCTCTTCCGTGATTCCGCATCCTTCCCAGCAACCAAAGAAGGAAGCCCGCGTCCCCACCTTCCTCTTCAGCTCCCAGCAGCGCCCGAAGAAGGAAGCCCACCCCTTCCGGCGATCCCGCATCCGTGGCCCAAAGAAGCAAGTTCCAGCCTCCCTTCCGCGATCTGCCCGACTGATCCAGCCTCCACCGCATCTCCAAGGGGCTATAAGAAGAGGGGAGGAGAAGTAATGAAGGGTGTGCTCGGTTGGGGTGGTGGCTGGCTGGTCGAAGGAAGAAGAAGGAGTTTGGCTCCTTCGCTTTGTCCAAAGAAATAGGGGAAGAGGTGGACGAGGGAGAAAGAAAAAATGGCATTGCTCTGTTTTCAACCCCATTGAAAACAGAGCATTGCAATTTTTTTCAGT
Source organism: Phoenix dactylifera (assembly GCF_051530095.1). Classification (NCBI taxonomy): domain Eukaryota; kingdom Viridiplantae; phylum Streptophyta; class Magnoliopsida; order Arecales; family Arecaceae; genus Phoenix; species Phoenix dactylifera. Next base: position 28,075,989 of record NC_143193.1, on the reverse strand, counting down.
TTTTTTTTTTCGGTTTGAGTTTTTTTTTTATTTGAGAGAGCAATGTATTTTTTCTGATTTAGTTGTACTTTAGTTGAAAGTTTTTATTGAGAAGTGTATTTTGAGTTTGAAAGCATATTGTTCTTATTTTTAGTTTTATTTTAGGTTTTGTTTTGAGTTTTAATTTTTGAGAGTTTATTTGGGTAGAAGGTTATATTTATTCTGCAATTTTAATTTCTGTTCTGCAATCCATTAAATCCTCTTTCATGCAATCTATATTCCAGTCTACAATTTTTCTAACACTGTTTTCATCCATTTTAATTTATGTTAAAGCTTTTCTTTAATTAGTTAAATACATAAACACTCTTTGAATCTGACTACCTGTCTTATAGTTAATTTCAATTAAAAAATATTCTCCGGTAGACTAGAGAATCCATCAACATCCTCAAAATAATGTTTTTCTTCTAGCATTTAAAAATCGGTTTTTAATCCGAGTGAACGTTTTAATTTTTAAGTAACTCCAATCGCCTCCCTGTGGATCGACCTCTTACGACCGCTATTCTTCAAGTAGAAAAGGTAAGAGTAAAATTAAATTTAACTTTTGTTCGTCGGTTCTAACAACGATCTGTCTAGCGTATTTTTAGGTAGACAGGAATCGGACGAACAGAATTTTGGCGCCGTTGCCGGTGATCACGGGCGAGCTATCACGGAGTGGATCTCGGCTGGGATTCCGATGCGGAGGAAGGGCTGAAGCCGGAAGAGATGCTGCTGCGAGGCGCTGGGAGCAGGCTGGATCTCGGGAGGAAGGAGAAGGCGGTGATGCACTGTGGACGGCTGGAGCGGCTGCTTGGATCACGGAAGATGAATCGGGAGCTGGGATTTTCCTTGGAGGAGCTGGGATTTTGATCGCATAAGGAAGGAGATCACCGAATAGGAAGGAGCTGGGGATGCGGTGGATGCTATGCGGTGGAGACGCGCTGAAATGGAAGGAAATTTGGGCAACGCGAATCCTTTCTTCTCCCCTGTTCTTCGCACGGGATCACGGAATGGGCGCACGGCTGGGATTGGGTCGCGGGGATCTCGAATCCGGGAGAGGGGGACGCCAGATCGCTGATGCGGATGGGAGCTGGAAGACACCTAGTTCCATCTAATCAGTCATATAGATAAAAAAAAATAGTGTGATATGAAATTTGAATTGCAGACGGACAGACTTAGTTCGTCATGGGTCATCTGTTCTCACTGGAGGTCAATTGCAAGTCCTTCAAGTTATGGGTCACCCAGCACCTCATAGTTATGATATGGCCAAATTGGATTTGCCCAAAATTCTTTCCCAAGAGCACAAACAAAAATGGACCCGATTCGGATCCGAACCCGACTCGGACCCGTCCCGACCTTCAACCGGGTCGGATCTGGGAAGGGATCCTTCTTTAGTCAAATTTGTACTCAATGTGCATTTTATCTCTAATTTATGAAAATCTGTGCCAAACCCAAATATAATATTAATCCAGTGAATTTATCATTATCGGTTAGCAATAATACTAATTTAGGTGACATGTAGGTCGCACTTTTGTGCTCTCATCACAAAGCCGTGGAACCTGAATTCTTGTTAGGCACTACTAACTTATATGTATTTTTTTTAATATTTCTGCAGCTGAATGGTGGATTCATTTTAGTTTGTCATGAGAAATTTTAAGCGGCTAACTATCCAGATCCACTTCCAGACAATCTCCTTGAGTAACTATGAGCACAACTGGTCAAGATGCAAATGGTTTAACTTTATTAACTTTATTAACTCTTTTAATAATGTAGGTCGCACTTTTGTGCTCGGTTGGGGTGGTGGCTGGCTGGTCGAAGGAAGAAGAAGGAGTTTGGCTCCTTCGGTTTGTCCAAAGAAACGGGGGAAGAGGTGGACGAGGGAGAAAGAAAAAATGGCATTGCTCTGTTTTCAACCCCATTGAAAACAGAGCATTGCAATTTTTTTCAGTTTTTTTTTTCGGTTTGAGTTTTTTTTATTTGAGAGAGCAATGTATTTTTTCTGTTTTAGTTGTACTTTAGTTGAAAGTTTTTATTGAGAAGTATATTTTGAGTTTGAAAGCACATTGTTCTTATTTTTAGTTTTATTTTAGGTTATGTTTTGAGTTTTAATTTTTGAGAGTTTATTTGGGTAGAAGGTTATATTTATTCTGCAATTTTAATTTCTGTTCTGCAATCCATTAAATCCTCTTTCATGCAATCTATATTCCAGTCTACAATTTTTCTAACACTGTTTTCATCCATTTTAATTTATGTTAAAGCTTTTCTTTAATTAGTTAAATACATAAACACTCTTTGAATCTGACTACCTGTCTTATAGTTAATTTTAATTAAAAAATATTCTTCGGTATACTAGAGAATCTATCAACATCCTCAAAATAATGTTTTTCTTCTAGCATTCAAAAATCGGTTTTTAATCCGAGTAAACGTTTTAATTTTTAAGTAACTCCAATCGCCTCCCTTTGGATCGACCTCTTACGACCGCTATTCTTTAAGCAGAAAAGGTAAGAGTAAAATTAAATTTAACTTTTGTTCGTCGGTTCTAACAACGATCTGTCTAGTGTATTTTTAGGTAGACAGGAATCGGACGAACAGAATTTTGGCGCCGTTGCCGGTGATCACGGGCGAGCTGTCACGGAGTGGATCTCGGCTGGGATTCCGATGCGGAGGAAGGGCTGAAGCCGGAAGAGATGCTGCTGTGAGGCGCTGGGAGCAGGCTGGATCTCGGGAGGAAGGAGAAGGCGGTGATGCACTGTGGACGGCTGGAGCGGCTGCTTGGATCACGGAAGATGAATCGGGAGCTGGGATTTTCCTTGGAGGAGCTGGGATTTTGATCGCGTAAGGAAGGAGATCACCGAATTGAAGGAGCTGGGGATGCGGTGGATGCTATGCGGTGGAGACGCGCTGAAATGGAAGGAAATTTGGGCAACGTGGATCCTTTCTTCTCCCCTATTCTTCGCACGGGATCACGGAATGGGCGCACGGCTGGGATTGGGTCGCGGGGATCTCGAATCCGGGAGAGGGGGACGCCGGATCGCTGATGCGGATGGGAGCTGGAAGACACCAAGTTCCATCTAATCAGTCATATAGATAAAAAAAAATAGTGTGATATGAAATTTGAATTGCAGACGGACGGACTTAGTTCGTCATGGGTCATCTGTTATCACTGGAGGTCAATTGCAAGTCCTTCAAGTTATGGGTCACCCAGCACCTCATAGTTATGGTATGGCCAAATTGGATTTGCCCAAAATTCTTTCCCAAGAGCACAAACAAAAATGGACCCGATTCGGTTCCGAACCCGACTCGGACCCGTCCCGACCTTCAACCGGGTCAGATCTGGGAAGGGATCCTTCTTTAGTCAAATTTGTACTCAATGTGCATTTTATCTCTAATTTATGAAAATCTGTGCCAAACCCAAATATAATATTAATCCAGTGAATTTATCATTATCGGTTAGCAATAATACTAATTTAGGTGACATGTAGGTCGCACTTTTGTGCTCTCATCACAAAGCCGTGAAACCTGAATTCTTGTTAGGCACTACTAACTTATATGTATTTTTTTTAATATTTCTGCAGCTGAATGGTGGATTCATTTTAGTTTGTCACGAGAAATTTTAAGCGGCTAACTATCCAGATCCTCTTCCAGACAATCTCCTTGAGTAACTATGAGCACAACTGGTCAAGATGCAAATGGTTTAACTTTATTAACTTTATTAACTTTTTTAATAATGTAGGTCGCACTTTTGTGCTCGGTTGGGGTGGTGGCTGGCTGGTCGAAGGAAGAAGGAGTTTGGCTCCTTCGGTTTGTCCAAAGAAACAGGGGAAGAGGTGGACGAGGGAGAAAGAAAAAATGGCATTGCTCTGTTTTCAACCCCATTGAAAACAGAGCATTGCAATTTTTTTCAGTTTTTTTTTTCGGTTTGAGTTTTTTTTATTTGAGAGAGCAATGTATTTTTTCTGTTTTAGTTGTACTTTAGTTAAAAGTTTTTATTGAGAAGTATATTTTGAGTTTGAAAGCACATTGTTCTTATTTTTAGTTTTATTTTAGGTTTTGTTTTGAGTTTTAATTTTTGAGAGTTTATTTGGGTAGAAGGTTATATTTATTCTGCAATTTTAATTTCTGTTCTGCAATCCATTAAATCCTCTTTCATGCAATCTATATTCCAGTCTATAATTTTCCTAACACTGTTTTCATCCATTTTAATTTATGTTAAAGCTTTTCTTTAATTAGTTAAATACATAAACACTCTTTGAATCTGACTACCTGTCTTATAGTTAATTTTAATTAAAAAATATTCTCCGGTAGACTAGAGAATCCATCAACATCCTCAAAATAATGTTTTTCTTCTAGCATTCAAAAATCGGTTTTTAATCCGAGTGAACGTTTTAATTTTTAAGTAACTCCAATCGCCTCCCTTTGGATCGACCTCTTACGACCGCTATTCTTTAAGCAGAAAAGGTAAGAGTAAAATTAAATTTAACTTTTGTTCGTCGGTTCTAACAACGATCTGTCTAGCGTATTTTTAGGTAGACAGGAATCGGACAAACAGAATTTTGGCGCCGTTGCCGGTGATCACGGGCGAGCTGTCACGGAGTGGATCTCGGCTGGGATTCCGATGCGGAGGAAGGGCTGAAGCCGGAAGAGATGCTGCTGCGAGGCACTGGGAGCAGGCTGGATCTCGGGAGGAAGGAGAAGGCGGTGATGCACTGTGGACGGCTGGAGCGGCTGCTTGGATCACGGAAGATGAATCGGGAGCTGGGATTTTCCTTGGAGGAGCTGGGATTTTGATCGCGTAAGGAAGGAGATCACCGAATTGAAGGAGCTGGGGATGCGGTGGATGCTATGCGGTGGAGACGCGCTGAAATGGAAGGAAATTTGGGCAACGTGGATCCTTTCTTCTCCCCTATTCTTCGCACGGGATCACGGAATGGGCGCACGGCTGGGATTGGGTCGCGGGGATCTCGAATCCGGGAGAGGGGGACGCCGGATCGCTGATGCGGATGGGAGCTGGAAGACACCAAGTTCCATCTAATCAGTCATATAGATAAAAAAAAATAGTGTGATATGAAATTTGAATTGCAGACGGACGGACTTAGTTCGTCATGGGTCATCTGTTATCACTGGAGGTCAATTGCAAGTCCTTCAAGTTATGGGTCACCCAGCACCTCATAGTTATGATATGGCCAAATTGGATTTGCCCAAAATTCTTTCCCAAGAGCACAAACAAAAATGGACCCGATTTGGATCCGAACCCGACTCGGACCCGTCCCGACCTTCAACCGGGTCGGATCTGGGAAGGGATCCTTCTTTAGTCAAATTTGTACTCAATGTGCATTTTATCTCTAATTTATGAAAATCTGTGCCAAACCCAAATATAATATTAATCCAGTGAATTTATCATTATCGGTTAGCAATAATACTAATTTAGGTGACATGTAGGTCGCACTTTTGTGCTCTCATCACAAAGCCGTGGAACCTGAATTCTTGTTAGGCACTACTAACTTATATGTATTTTTTTTAATATTTCTGCAGCTGAATGGTGGATTCATTTTAGTTTGTCACGAGAAATTTTAAGCGGCTAACTATCCAGATCCTCTTCCAGACAATCTCCTTGAGTAACTATGAGCACAACTGGTCAAGATGCAAATGGTTTAACTTTATTAACTTTATTAACTTTTTTAATAATGTAGGTCGCACTTTTGTGCTCGGTTGGGGTGGTGGCTGGCTGGTCGAAGGAAGAAGAAGGAGTTTGGCTCCTTCGGTTTGTCCAAAGAAACAGGGGAAGAGGTGGACGAGGGAGAAAAAAAAATGGCATTGCTCTGTTTTCTACCCCATTGAAAACAGAGCATTGCAATTTTTTTCAGTTTTTTTTTTCGGTTTGAGTTTTTTTTATTTGAGAGAGCAATGTATTTTTTCTGTTTTAGTTGTACTTTAGTTGAAAGTTTTTATTGAGAAATATATTTTGAGTTTGAAAGCATATTGTTCTTATTTTTAGTTTTATTTTAGGTTTTGTTTTGAGTTTTAATTTTTGAGAGTTTATTTGGGTAGAAGGTTATATTTATTCTGCAATTTTAATTTCTGTTCTGCAATCCATTAAATCCTCTTTCATGCAATCTATATTCCAGTCTACAATTTTCCTAACACTGTTTTCATCCATTTTAATTTATGTTAAAGCTTTTTTTTAATTAGTTAAATACATAAACACTCTTTGAATCTGACTACCTGTCTTATAGTTAATTTCAATTAAAAAATATTCTCCGGTAGACTAGAGAATCCATCAACATCCTCAAAATAATGTTTTTCTTCTAGCATTCAAAAATCGGTTTTTAATCCAAGTGAACGTTTTAATTTTTAAGTAACTCCAATCGCCTCCCTGTGGATCGACCTCTTACGACCGCTATTCTTCAAGTAGAAAAGGTAAGAGTAAAATTAAATTTAACTTTTGTATTATTATAGAAACAAGAGTAATTATCATTTCTTGTTGGCACTTTTGTGCCAACTGGTGTGAGAATTGTCGACTAATTGCTCGCTACATGGAGGAATCATCATAGGAGTAAAAGTGCACAATATATACATTATCATTTCTCTTTCATGCAAAAAAAAAATAAAAAAAAAAAATGTATATTGACCTTAAGAAAGACTATAGTGTGAAAGCCATCATTGTAAAAATTCAAGTAAACTAGAATATTACAGATAAAGCCCATGAGGTATTAAAGTAAACATCCACAGCTCTCAAAATCCTGCAGAAAAGATGATTTTGAATCAGCAAATAGGTCTTGTCCGACCAATTCTTGGAAACTACTAATATTAGCGATATTTTGGAGATCCAAAACCTTTGCTTGTGCATGGTCCAAACTTCACTGAGCACTCAAGTATAAATAAGTCTTACAACTTCCTAACGGAAAACTTAATAACTTCAACTTAAATTGCATACTAACCTAGAAATTGGGCTACTTAGTAATTAAAACCTTATGTGCTTTTGAAATTTTTATCAGTTATGTACTTGAAATAAGACTTTCATTTCACAAACCAAATTTTATTTTGGGATTGAAGTTTGTGGGTAACTTCACTGCAAACCCTCACGAGACAACACTCGTCCACTAGGGTAACCTAGGGGTTTAAAGGCTTGTTGCACGTGCTAAGTGCAATCGTAATGCTCTACGAAAGTGAGTATTTATCTTAGTATATTTATATAATAAATAACACTTTTGCACTCTTATTTTATCATTTTCGCACTAAATTGCTAGAGACTAGCAATAAGCTAGTTGGGGGGTGTGATGAGAGCACAAAAGTGCGACCTACATGTCACCTAAATTAGTATTATTGCTAACCGATAATGATAAATTCACTGGATTAATATTATATTTGGGTTTGGCACAGATTTTCATAAATTAGAGATAAAATGCACATTAAGTACAAATTTGACTAAAGAAGGATCCCTTCCCAGATCCGACCCAGTTGAAGGTCGGGACGGGTCCGAGTCGGGTTCGGATCCGAATCGGGTCCATTTTTGTTTGTGCTCTTGGGAAAGAATTTTGGGCAAATCCAATTTGGCCATATCATAACTATGAGGTGCTGGGTGACCCATAACCTGAAAGACTTGCAATTGACCTCCAGTGAGAACAGATGACCCATGACGAACTAAGTCCGTCCGTCTGCAATTCAAATTTCATATCACACTATTTTTTTTATCTATATGACTGATTAGATGGAACTTGGTGTCTTCCAGCTCCCATCCGCATCAGCGATCCGGCATCCCCCTCTCCCGGATTCGAGATCCCCGCGACCCAATCCCGGCCGTGCGCCCATTCCGTGATCCCGTGCGAAGAACAGGTGAGAAGAAAGGTTCCGCGTTGCCCAAATTTCCTTCCATTTCAGCGCGTCTCCACCGCATAGCATCCACCGCATCCCCAGCTCCTTCCAATTCGGTGATCTCCTTCCTTACGCGATCAAAATCCCAGCTCCTCCAAGGAAAATCCCAGCTCCCGATTCATCTTCCGTGATCCAAGCAGCCGCTCCAGCCGTCCACAGTGCATCACCGCCTTCTCCTTCCTCCCGAGATCCAGCCTGCTCCCAGCGCCTCGCAGCAGCATCTCTTCCGGCTTCAGCCCTTCCTCCGCATCGGAATCCCAGCCGAGATCCACTCCGTGACAGCTCGCCCGTGATCCCAGCAACGCCCGACTCACAAGCCCTCCGTGCGTTCCTCCCATCGATCGTGGAAGATCCCAGCTCTTCCGTGATTCCGCATCCTTCCCAGCAACCAAAGAAGGAAGCCCGTGTTCCCACCTTCCTCTTCAGCTCCCAGCAGCGCCCGAAGAAGGAAGCCCGCCCCTTCCGGCGATCCCGCATCCGTGGCCCAAAGAAGCAAGTTCCAGCCTCCCTTCCGCGATCTACCCGACTGATCCAGCCTCCACCGCATCTCCATGGGGCTATAAGAAGAGGGGAGGAGAAGTAATGAAGGGTGTGCTCGGTTGGGGTGGTGGCTGGCTGGTCGAAGGAAGAAGAAGGAGTTTGGCTCCTTCGGTTTGTCCAAAGAAACTGGGGAAGAGGTGGACGAGGGAGAAAGAAAAAATGGCATTGCTCTGTTTTCAACCCCATTGAAAACAGAGCATTGCAATTTTTTTCAGTTTTTTTTTTCGGTTTGAGTTTTTTTTTTATTTGAGAGAGCAATGTATTTTTTTCTGTTTTAGTTGTACTTTAGTTGAAAGTTTTTATTGAGAAGTATATTTTGAGTTTGAAAGCATATTGTTCTTATTTTTAGTTTTATTTTAGGTTTTGTTTTGAGTTTTAATTTTTGAGAGTTTATTTGGGTAGAAGGTTATATTTATTCTGCAATTTTAATTTCTGTTCTACAATCCATTAAATCCTCTTTCATGCAATCTATATTCCAGTCTACAATTTTCCTAACACTGTTTTCATCCATTTTAATTTATGTTAAAGCTTTTCTTTAATTAGTTAAATACATAAACACTCTTTGAATCTGACTACCTGTCTTATAGTTAATTCCAATTAAAAAATATTCTCCGGTAGACTAGAGAATCCATCAACATCCTCAAAATAATGTTTTTCTTCTAGCATTCAAAAATCGATTTTTAATCCGAGTGAACGTTTTAATTTTTAAGTAACTCCAATCGCCTCCCTGTGGATCGACCTCTTACGACCGCTATTCTTCAAGTAGAAAAGGTAAGAGTAAAATTAAATTTAACTTTTGTTCGTCGGTTCTAACAACGATCTGTCTAGCGTATTTTTAGGTAGACAGGAATTGGACGAACACTCAGCGCCTGAATCTAGACCACTGGATGGCTCCCTGGATGAAAGATCTGGACCATTGCTCAGCGTCTGAATCTAGACCATTGGTGATGGCATCTTGCTTCTAGACCACTGGATGGCACCCTGGATGATGATGCCTTGATCTGGACCATTAGATGGCGCCTAGATCTGGACCATTGGCTTTGGTTCCCTGCATTTGGGCCCTTGGATCATGAGGATTTAAGAGGGAGACGTGAGAAAGAAGCGTATCATTAGATACGGCTTTTTCTAAAGCTTGATGCGCCTCCCTCTCTCTCTTGTTGGCACCCTCTTATCACACCCTTTGATGCATGAAGGGATGGCTAGGATGCATCCCTTCACATCTATAAATAGGGAGCCATTCCACCGTATACTTCATTCCAACTCCACCGCATTCTCTCTCCCTTATGTTAGAAATATGCCCTAGAAGCCAATTTGGCTGACGCATTATTTTGTTTTGGGACATAAATTTGTACTTGACCTAATAATGAATTTATTAGGATGGGCATTCTTTTCATTCATGTTCTTATGCGTCCATGAATCGTCTAAGGAATTAATAAGATGATGACGCATATTCTCAAGAGTTGAGAATTTGAGGCATGTGTCATTGGTGATTAATTCCTGAATTGCTCCTGATCGATGGATCCATCACGAGGGACGGTGATCGATCCGCTGAGATTAGTGCACAGATCACTTAGTCAGATGGATGAGTCTTGAGTCCACAGTGTAGGGACACTGGAGTGATTGTGTAAGTACTTGTTAGAGAACAAGGGTACTGAGCGTGACCAAAGCAAGTAGTCACTTGGATGTCTATCCACTCGTCAGTGACTTACTTGATACTGCGGTTGTATGACTGGTCCTTTGACCTGCAATGCCTCGGCTATTCACAGTGAGGTTGCTGTAGTTTGACGAGCACATAAACATGGGCCCTATCCATTTGGGTCCTTGTGGTGCAGATTGGCTGCAGTAGGTTCATTGCAGGAGTAGGGGTGCATCTAGATGGAATCTATCGACCTTGATAGATTAGGAGATCCTATGTGATTTATGAGACTGAGTTCGTAAATTCTTGGCCAAGGTAGTTTTTGGAAAAAGAGTTTTCCAATCTCGAACTGGAGTCGAATAAATTTTACATATGACAGATGATGGGGTTTGACGAGTTATCCATGACCTCCATCCTGTTCGGATCCACGATAGAGGGACTGTATCATACGCTAACTGCACCTAGAGGTTCATCTATTCTACTCTGCTGGGTTGCCACTACATGCTGCTAGGTGTCACTGGTGGATTGTGAGACTCAGAGGCATTCACTTGATGATCAGTGAACCCGAATGAGAAGAGTTGGAATTGTTCCAACCCATTGAAAGGAGTTTCAATGATATTGTGATAGGGATCACAACATATCTCACTACCAGACAGAATAGAACCTATGGGGTCACACACAGTAGAGGATCTGATCGATCTAATGGTTGGATTGTGATTTGGAATCACAATAGTTTGTAATTGTCAATTTGATTGATAATTAGTTTAACCCACTAAGAGTTAGTGAGTTGAAGAAGGAATTAATTGTAATTGGATTGCAATTTGATTGAATCAATTGGACTTAATTAATTGGGCTCGATCTTATATGATAAGGTTCAAGAGTTCTACTTGGAGTAGGACACCTAGAGTTCTAATTAGATTAGGACTTCAAATTATTAGAGTCCTACTTGGAGTAGGATTGCTAAAGTTCTAATTGGATTAGGACTAAAATTATAAAAGTCCTAATTGAATTAGGACTAAAATTATATGAGTCCTAATTGGATTAGGAGTCCTAGAGTCCTAATTAATTTTTGTCCAATAGATAAAGATGACTCCTAATTAGATTAGGATTCATGTGAATCAAATAGGGAGACTAATTGGGTTCTACTTAGATTAAGATTCAATGAACCAAGGGCCACCTAATTCCTAATTTGATTAGGATTAGAAGGGAGGGGCAAGAGCCCCTCCCTTCCTCGGATGCTCCCGGGATCCGCATCCCGGATGACCGGGATGCGCGACCCGGATGGACGGGACTCGCGTCCCGGATGCCCGGGACGCGAGACCCGTTTTGGCCAAACATTGGTGCAGCTCCTCCTAACTTCTAGGAGGAGTCCACACCTAGGGCTTCAAAGAAAAAGAATAAAAAAGGGGGCAGCCCCCTTTGGGATAATTCTTGGTGGTTCTTTTTAGGCGAGCGGCCTCCATCTCTCCCTCTGTTGCCCAGTAGATACAACCCAAGAGGGGGGGGGGGGGGGGGTGAATTGGGTCTTTTAAAACTTTTAAGCTACTTCTAACACTTTTCAATTAATTATGCTAAGTTGTATAGTTGCACAGTGGAATTTAAACTTAGCAATACGTTGATTTATCGAATGAGACTTGATTAAGTAAATTGAATATGCTTGCAACTAAAGGATGCGCGGATAAGAGTTAAGCAGGCAATTTATCTAGGTAAGTAAGTGAGCAAGATAGACAATGACAAAAAGCATCACAAACACAACAAACATATAGTGGTTCGGTGCACCCCAGCACCTACATCCACTCCCCTAGACCTCTTGGGAATTTCACTATAATCCTACAGATTACAGCCGGTTGTTTTACAAGCTCACAACCTAACTTGTTGTTTTGCGAGATAACAACGAACTCGGTCGGTTTTCACAGGCTCACCGACTAGAACCAACCGATTGTTTTTCCGAGTTCACAATCAAACCCAGTTGGTTTTCCCACAGGCTCACCAACCACAACCTTACAACGATTGTTTTTCGGGTTCACAATCAACCCAGTTGGTTTTCCCAAAGGCTCACCAACCACAACCTAACACCGTTGGTTTTCCCCTTTGGCTCACCAACAAACCTTAACCCCTTGATTCAATCCTTTGATTGAATCAAGTTACAAGATATTAAAACAAAGGTTTAAAACAAATCAAAGCTTCTTAAACAAGCAAATATAACAATATGAACAAATAGAGTAAAGAGAAGCCCTTAAACGAGTTTTGAAGATGAAGGAGCTCGGCTTCTTCTTTACTTGACCCTCTTCTGATTTGGCACGAAGTAGAGGATCACCTAGGCAGCACACGGATGGAGAGGAAGCTTTGGGATTCACTTGGATGCTCTTCTTCTCTCTGTTTCGCTTTGGATGGCCCTTTTGTGCTTATGGGAGATTTCCCTTGTAATCTCTTTGAAATCTCTTCCCTAAATGTTCTCTCCCACTTCCATACCGTCTCCCCTAGCTCTCCTCTTGATTTTATAGCTTTATATGTCGTGGAACCAGAAATCTAGCCGTTAGAGACAAAAATAGAGCCGTTGTCCACAGTCTGCAACTCCTGACAAAGTTCCTGTTGGGATCGGAGTCGACTCGCGCGATCTGGAGTCGACTCGACTGTAGCAGGAGTCGACTCATGCTTTTCTGGAGTCGGCTCGGCAACTGTTCCAGATTTGAATTAAAGTGGTCTTCTCGACTGGGAGTCGACTCGACTTAACCCGGAGTCGACTCGCCAAAATCTGGAGCTGACCTTGCACTTTTGGAGTCGGCTCATCCCAAGGAATCCATGGATGCATTTTTCAACTTTGCTTACTCGAGTCGACTCGGAAATTTTGGGAGTCGACTCGGTGCTCAGAGTCCGAACTCCCGAGCTTCTGTCTTTTGGGGTCGCGCTGCCTTGGAGTCGACTCGAACTGTCTTGGAGTCGACTCGCCTCTCAGAGACGAAAATGCCGTCTTCTGTCTTTGGGGTTGCGCTGCCTCGGAGTCGACTCGGATTTTGCGGGAGTCGACTCGGCTCTCAGTGTCTGAAATTGGCTCTCTGACTTTTTGCTTGTTTTCCTCTGGGAGTCGACTCTAGCTTCCGTTGGAGTCGACTCGAGTTCCTCAGGAGTCGACTCGGCTCTCAGGGTCCAAAATAGCTTCTCTGTGTTTCTGCCTTGTTACTCCCTGGAGTCGACTCGTACTATCCAGGAGTCGACTCGAGGACTATTCTTTTGGATTTTTCTTTGAATTTGCTCTTCCAACTTGAGTCCTTTGAACTTGAAACTTGGGTCAATAAATTGTAGCTTTCTTCCAACTTTTCTTGAGAGCTTTGGAGGCCTTCTTGTGTTCTTCCAACTTGCTATATTCCTTGCAAAATAACTATCTTTCTCCTTGCAACACAAACGTTAGTATTTATACTTCAAGGTTTTGTGATCATCAAAATCAATCTTTAAATCAATCTTTGGGTCATCACCCTCTCTTCCTTCTTCCATCCGCAAGGTAAAAGAGGAGCAGCAAGGATGTTTGATTTTTCTTCCTCTTCATCAGATGCATGGAAGAAAACAAAGAGAGAAAGGTGTTTCTCTCTTCCTCCTTCTTCTTCCATGGTAAAGAAAAGAAAAGAAAGCGTTTCTTCCTTCTCCTTCTTTCTCCTCTTGGAAACAATCAAGAGTTGATTGCTTAGAGAAGTTCCAACCATCAAAAGGGATCTCTGCAAGGGAGCTAGCACCCCGGTGAGATCGCAACCTCGATCAATCCAGATCTTTGTGTGGATACCCGTAGAGGCCGGACACTTGTGCGGCTTCAAGCGAACCTGATTTCCACGATCATCAAATAGCGGTGAAGATCTACCCGCTCAAAGGTAAAGATTTGATCTTTATAATTTTAATTGTAGATCTGAAAATTAATCAAGTAATTAATTTTAATCCTTTCCTTCAGATTTCATGATCTTCTGAGTTAGAGAACTCAGAATTTTTTTGAAATCTACGTTCCTCTGGACGTTCATGAGATGAACGACCCCGTGCGCGTCTTTCCGCTGCGATCGTCGCAACGCGTGTGAGGGTAATCCGACAGTGGTATCAGAGCCAAGTTTTTTTTAGGATTAAGATTAACATTAATAGACTTGATTAGGATTTTATTAGATCTGAATTTTAATATTCATGCTTGCTGAAATTTTCTGCGTGCTGAAATTTCAAATTTTAGAAATTTCAGCATGCTGATTTTTATTCTTATGATGTTGCATGTTGATTTTAAATTACAATGAGATTGAAACAATTAAAAATCATGTCTTGTATAATCAGAGATTCAGTTGGTAGCATGATTAAAATTAAAATTATCAGATCTGAAATTATATGCATGAGATGCATGTGATAAGAATCAATCATGGATTCATGATCATAAAAATATATTTTTCTGTTTATGCCTATGCTTAAAAGGAAAATTATATATGCATGAGATGAATAAGATATGATCAAATCATGGATTCATGATAATTAAAGGATGTCAACTCGAGTCGACTTAAGGTTAACTCGAGTTGACTCCAAGCATACATGAGTCGACCCCTGTTTGAGGATGTGTTTAAAATGTATGCATGAGATGTATGTATTAGTTAAACAAAATTTATTTGCATGAGATGTTGTTGCCCAGATAGACAACCCAAGAGGGGGGGTGAATTAGGTTTTAAAATAATTTTGCAATTAAAACGTTGTGGATGACTAATTAATGCTTTACCAAGATGATTAATTAATTGCTATGTGCTGTGAATGAAATGAGAGTAAAAGAAAGAGACAAACAATCACAAACACAAGGCTTTTATAGTGGTTCGGAGCTAACCCTTGCTCCTACGTCCACTCCCCAAGTCTCACTTGGGAATTCACTATAACCCCTTGGATTACAGCCGGTTGTTTTACAAGCTCACAACCAAACTTGTTGTTTTACGAGCTCACAACGAACTCGGTCGATTTTCCCTGGCTCACTGACTAGAACCACCCCGATTGTTTTCCCGGGATCACAATCGAACCCTTACACGTTGGTTTTACACTCGGCTCACCAACCAACCTCTACACCCTTGATTCAATCCCCCGATTGAACCAAGCAAAGACAAGATGGAAATAATGACAACAAACAGAAAAACAGAGCTTCTCAAAAGCAGATAAATAACAATATAAACTAGAGAGAAGTTAAGAGCCCTCAAACACGTTTGAGTTGGAGTAGAGTAGGGCTTCTTGAACTTCGGGTCTCCTCTTGAATGTCTGGTCGACTTGAATGCAGGAGGAGATCTCTTTCAATGTTTGGGAAGAGGTAGTTGGATGGAGTTATGGCGCTCTTCCCTCTTTTCGTTGAAAAACCACTTGCAGAGAATGAATGCTTGATTACTTTGAATGGAATGGTGCGTCTCTGCCTTGCTACAGTCCTGTGTGGCTATTTAAGCCATCCCCCACGGAAACTAGCCGTTAGACACCTTTTTCTGCCCGTTCTGCACACTCTGCACAACCTGACAATATGTCCGTTGGGGGTCGGAGTCGACTCGCGCGATCAGGAGTCGACTCGGCTGTAGCGGGAGTCGACTCATGCTTTTCTGGAGTCGACTCGGCAACTGTTCCGGGTTTGAATTAAAGTAGCCTCTTCGATTGGGAGTCGACTCGTCTTGACCCGGAGTCGACTCGCCAACTTCTGGAGCTGACTTGGCATTTTCGGAGTTGGCTCATCTCATGAAATCCATGGAGCTAATTTTCAACTTGGCCCACTCGAGTCGACTCGACAATCCTGGGAGTCGACTCGGCGCTCAGAGCCCGAACTTCCGATCTTCTGTCTTTTGGCTCGTCCAGTCTTGGAGTCGACTCGAACTTCCCCGGAGTCGACTCGGCTCTCAGTTTCCGAAACATAGGCTTCTGCCTTTTTGGTGTAGCGCTGCCTTGGGGTCGACTCGAGCTGTCTGGGAGTCGACTCGGCTCTCAGAGACAGTAAATCGGTCTTCTGTCTTTTTGGGGTCGCGCTGTCTCGGAGTCGACTCGCGCATTGCGGGAGTCGACTCGAATCTCAGAGTCCGAAAACTGCTCTCTGACTTTTGCCTTGTGAACCACTGAGAGTCGACTCTCGCTTTCTTTGGAGTCGACCTACCAACCATCGGAGTCGACTCGCGTTCCACAGGAGTCGACTCGAATCTCAGGGTCGAAAATCGCTCTCTGACTTTTCTGTCTGTAACTCCTTGGAGTCGACTCATACTACTCCGGAGTCGACTCGATAAACATGGTAGTCGACTCGCGCACTTCAGGAGTCGACTCGCTGACAGGTTTTGAGTTGATGCTTTCTGCTCGTCTGTCTGTTCTCAGTCGGAGTCGACTCGTAATGATCCGGAGTCGACTCGAGCCCGTGCCAGTGATTCTGATACGCTTGGAGTCGACTCGTAATACTCTGGAGTCGACTCGAGTCTCAGACTTTGGTTCAAACTGACTTCTTAACTTATCCAAAATATTATGAACCAAGTCTAGAAACACTTTAGACAAGATTTTCACTGAAACACTCAATTGAATTCATTAGTAAACAAGAGATATACTCAGATGCTTTGAGCTCATCAAAATCAAATAGGGTTATGATCAATCACTCCACAATCTCCCCCTTTTTGATGATGACAAAACATTGAGTATATGTAAAGTGAATTGCTCAATAAACAAGGAAATAAAATCCATAAATTAATTCAAGAGTCTGGTTATTTGATTTATCCAATCTTGAAAGGTGTGAAACAATAAATTTTGGAGTTAAGGCTCCCCCTTTCATTTGGAATTATATAAGCCTTCATATCATGCAATCAATTGTTTGGCTTATATATATTTAATGATTTAGCTTTCTTAAAAATTCAGATTCTCCCCCTCAACATATGCATTCAACTTTGTTTTGATTCTCTGAATTTCCTTTTAATGTATTGAAGTTTTTGAACTGAAATTTTTTGGTTTTTAGAGGGAAAATCTGACAATTTGTTCTTGAGTTGGATTCAACTAATCTCCGAATATCCCTTGAATAGATTCTGGAGATTACTCCATTAGGAGCCCCAACAGAGAGATAATGAGCCTCGAGTGAGCCTCGAGGTACCAAATCCACTAAGAACAAATTATGTTTGAATTCTCATTATTCCTTTTATGTTGATTCCATTTACATATCTGTTAAGTATTTCTCCCCCTTTTTGTCATCATATCAAAAAG
Organism: Phoenix dactylifera; assembly: GCF_051530095.1. Lineage (NCBI taxonomy): Eukaryota > Viridiplantae > Streptophyta > Magnoliopsida > Arecales > Arecaceae > Phoenix > Phoenix dactylifera. Next base: position 28,058,729 of record NC_143193.1, on the reverse strand, counting down.
GAGGTAAGCAGAACAAATAATCACTTAAAGATTAAAGTGCACACAATTGAAGAGAATATGTCTACTCATTGTATTGATGTGTATGTAAATACATTTGAGAATACAATAAGTAAAGCAAAAAAAAAGGAATACATGTCAAAATAAAGCAAAAAGCAGCTAAGGTCTCCTCGAGGATGTGGCTCCTCCTCTCGAGGATGTGGCTCCTCCTCTCAATCTGTTCTGCTCCATGAGGAGGGTGACCGCATCTGTAACATGCCCGAGCTGAGTGATAATGGACGAAGTGGCCCTGCTATGTGTAGTGGAGAGCTCGGTCACCGACTTCTGAAGTGCGTCCAGCTTGTCGATGAGCACGTTCGACAAGCGCTCGGCCCCCTGAGTAGTGGTGCTCATGTCCTTCCGGATGTCATCGCGCATCTTCCGAGTGATGCCCGTGACCTCACTCATACTGGAGAATTGAGCCTGGATCAGGCTCCGGACGTTGTAAATCTCTTCCCGCACATGGGCCGTCATCTCAGTCACGGCTGTCAAGGAAGGGACCAACGCTGACGAAGGTGCAGGAGTGGGAGCAGGCACTGAACCCCGGAGCTCCCGAAGTAGATCATCTCGCAGATCTCGGACAATCTCCTGCCGCAACTCCCGGAGCTGCTCAGGAGCGATCCGGACCTCCATGACCTGAGGAGCTGAGGAGGAGGGTCCGGCTGAGGTGGTAGGAGCAGAAGTGGAGGGAAAGTCAGGATAATCTGAGTCTGGCTCAGGACTAGGGGAATGTCTGGTGGTATGTGTGGAGGTGGAAGACTTCCTAACCCAGGTCCCCTCTACCTTCCGAAACCCCATCCTGTGTAGGGTCCCCGGACGCATGCGATCTGTCCATCGCAATGCGCGAGAGGGTTCCCACTCAGGAATGGGAATCTCGGCCTCCCTAAACAAAAGGGTGAACATCATGCCGTAGGGGAGGGTGAGCCTAGGTCTATCTAGTGGCTCACATAGATATCTATAAATAAGTTTTGGGAAGTTGACTGGGGTGTCCTGGAGAATATAGAACATAAGGGCGAGGTCCCTCTCAGAAACAAAGTCGAAGCGCCCAGTCTTCGGGAAGAGGGACCTAGACAGGATGCTCAGGAGGATCCGCACCTCAACTGGAAGTGAGCTAGCGGATACCTCATCCAAGGGGGACTGGGGTGGATGCTCTAGAATGGCCGTAAGGGCCTCAGTCCTATCCTCAGGGTGTGCGGGTGCCACCCCAACTTGGGGAAGATGGAGGACCTGAGCAATGATATCCTCCGAAATGAATAATGAGACACCGGCTACCGTGCCCTCTATACCCCCATCGCCCCTGTGGACGGTACCGTAGAACTCCCTAACTAGTCCAGGGTATGTGGGGAGATCTAAGGTGAGGAAATACTCTAAGCCCTGGGCCCTAAGTCTCTCTCCTATCGTAAAGCCCTCCCGGGAGAGATAGTCGAAATCGACGTATCTCCCGGTGGAGACCGCCTTCCCGGCGCACGGCCTCGAGGGAACCGCCCTCGGCGGAGAACGAGCCGGAGGTTGTGGCCTCGCGGGATCGTTCCGAGCCTTGGAACGTCGCTCGATGCCGGTTGCGGGTTGGGGCCTCTTCCGGCTTGCGACAACGGTTTTACGAGGCATGGTCGACCTAGAATGGAGTAAAACGCTAATGGACGGTGAAAGGTCGACGGGAAAAGGCTTAGGGATGGCCGGAGACGATCTAGGAGTCGGCTCTAGGGTTTTGAACAGTGGCGGCGGTGAAAATAAGTGTTTTCTAAACGATGGAGTTAGGGTTAAAAAGTCGGATCCCGACTGCGAGTCGACTCCTCTGAGTCGCGAGTCCACTCGACCTCGAGTCGACTCCAAAATAGGCGCGAGTCGACTCTCCTTATGTGCCTGTTAACCTCGAGTCGACTCCCGTCTGTATGCGAGTCGACTCCCCCTCTGCTGACATCGATCTCGAGTCGACTTCCGCAAATGCGCGAGTCATCTCGAACTCTGGCACGCACCTAAAAATCATGCTATGTTCGTGCCGAATGAGGAAAAATCACTAAATTATGATCTGATTTGATGATCATTGAAACGAAACTCTATGTTAATCACAATCTAATCATCAAAATCAAATGAATCTAGTGGAAAATACCACTAGGATGGATCAATCACTCCTAATCCCCTCCTAAGCACACTAAATCTCTCTTCACTTAGGGGTTTTGTAAAAATGTCAGCTAATTGATCATCAGTACAAACGAATTGTATTGTCACATCACCATTCAATACATGATCTCTTATGAAGTGATGTCTTACCTCAATATGTTTAGTTCTTGAATGCTGAATTGGATTCTTAGTTAGATTAATGGCACTTGTATTATCACAATTAATGGGTATTTTATCTTGTTTAATGCCATAATCTTCTAATTGTTGTTTGATCCATAAGATTTGAGCACAACAACTCCCGGCTGCAACATATTCAGCTTCAGCAGTAGATAATGCAACCGAGTTTTGTTTCTTGCTAAACCATGAGATTAAGTTTTCTCCTAGAAATTGACAAGACCCGCTGGTACTTTTTCTATCAAGTTTACATCCAGCAAAGTCTGAATCTGTGTATCCTATTAATTTTAGGCTAGATTCTTTAGAATACCATAAACCTATATTCTTAGTTCCTATTAGGTATTTAAAGATTCTCTTAACTGCAATTAGATGTGATTCCTTAGGATTAGACTGATATCTAGCACACATGCAAACACTAAACATGATATCAGGTCTACTTGCAGTAAGATACAATAAAGATCCTATCATACCTCTATATAGTTTCTGATCTACAGATTTACCTGATTCATCTTGGTCTAATTTGCATGATGAGCTCATGGGGGTGCTGATTGACTTGTTCTCCTCCATATCAAACTTTTTAAGCATCTCCTTGATATATTTGGCTTGATTGATGAAGATGCCTCCTTCAGACTGTTTGATTTGAAACCCGAGGAAGTAGTTCAGCTCTCCCATCATGCTCATCTCAAATTCACTCTGCATCAAATCAGCAAATTCTTCGCAGAGGCGATTGTTAGTAGCACCGAAAATAATATCATCAACGTAAATTTGCACTAATAACATATCTTTGTTTTGTTTTTTCAGAAATAGTGTTGTATCTACATTACCCCTAGAGAACTCATGTTCTAATAGGAATTTGCTAAGTCTTTCATACCATGCTCTAGGTGCTTGTTTCAAACCATAAAGTGCTTTGTTCAATTTATAAACATGATTAGGGTATTGATGATTTTCAAAATCAGGGAGTTGTTCTACATATACCTCCTTATTAATATACCCATTTAAAAATGCACTTTTTACATCCATTTGAAATAGTTTGAAGTCCTTAGAGCATGCATATGCTAATAATAATCTAATAGCCTCAAGTCTAGCTACAGGAGCAAAGGTTTCATCAAAATCTATACCTTCTTCTTGATTATAGCCCTTTGCTACTAGTCTAGCCTTATTCCTTATGACAATTCCATTTTCATCAAGTTTATTTTTATAAATCCATTTGGTACCTATAATTGGATATTCAGAAGGTCTTTCAACTAGATTCCATACTTTGTTTCTAGTAAATTGGTTTAATTCTTCTTGCATTGCATTTATCCAATTTACATCTTTTTCAGCTTCTTCTATGCGTTTAGGCTCAAAATGTGAAACGAAAGCTAGATGATTGTTTAAGTTCTTAAGGGATGCTCTAGTCCTAATAGGTTGAGACGGATCATCTAGAATTAATTTCTTAGGATGCCCGTGAGCATACCTCCAAGCTTTAGTTAGCCCATGATCTACTATAGTCTCTTGGCTTGATGATGCATCTTCAATTAATTTTTGACTGTTATCTTGTAATGTCATCTCGTCAATCTTTTCTTCAAGAATTTCCGTATCATCATCAAAATTAACTCTCTTACTAGAAGAGATATCGCTAGAATCATCGAAGACAACATGTATGGATTCTTCTATAACTAGGGTTCTTTTATTAAAGACTCTATATGCTTTACTAGTTGTAGAGTACCCTAAGAATATGCCCTCATCAGATTTAGAATCAAATTTTTCTAGATTATCTTTCCCATTATTATGAACAAAACACCTACATCCAAAGATATGAAAATAGTTTACCTTTGGTTTTCTGTTTTTCCAAAGTTCATAAGGTGTTTTCTTTATAATAGGTCTCAATAAAACTCTATTTAATATATGACAAGAAGTATTAATGGCTTCTCCCCAAAAGTACTTAGGGAGGTTACTTTCACATAACATAGTTCTAGCCATTTCCTCTAGAGTTCTGTTTTTCCTCTCCACAACTCCATTTTGTTATGGTGTCCTAGGTGCAGAAAAATTGTGTGTTATCCCCTTTTTACTACAAAACTCATCAAATAAATGATTTTCGAATTCGGTACCATGGTCACTTCTAATAGCTATTACTGAAGTATCTCTAGCATTGGTTACTTCTTTATGAATTTCTTGAAAACTGAAAAAGCTTGATCCTTATGAGCTAAGAACATGACCCAAGTGTATCTAGAATAATCATCTACAATAACTAGACCATATTTATTTCCACCTAGGCTTGTGGTTCTAGTTGGTCCGAATAGGTCCATGTGTAGTAGTTCTAGAGGTCTAGAGGTTGAGACACAATTTATAGATTTAAAGAAGTTCTTTGATTGTTTGCCAAATTGACATGCTTCACATATTTTATTCTTTTCAAACTTTAATTTTGGCAAACCTATCACCGAATCTCTTTTAACTAGTTTAGATATTGTGTCCATGCTTGCATGACCTAACTTACGGTGCCATAACCAACTAGCATCATTGTCCTTAGTTTCATTAACAACTAAGCATGGGTTGTATTTGGCAAGATCCTCAAGGTCTACAACATACATATTTCCACGTCTTATTCCTTTAAAAACTAAACTATTGTCATTTGGATTTGTTACGATACATAGTGATGGTTTAAACATAACATCATAACCTTTATCACATAATTGACTAATGCTTAATAAATTATGCTTAAGACCGTCAACATATCTAACATTATCAATAAAAGTAGAAGGGATAATTTGTACTTTACCTATACCAATGATGTGACCTTGGTTGTTGTCTCCAAAAGTCACAGCACCTCCCTTCTTAGCTTCAAGGGTGAAGAATTGATCCTTGTCACCCGTCATGTGTCTTGAACAGCCACTATCCAAGTACCAGCAATTTTTGTTGACCTTGGCTGCAAGACACTCCTACACAAGCAGATCATATAATTTTAGGTACCCAAGTTTTCTTGGGTCCTTCATGGTTAGTCATGTTGGTTCCTTTTGGAACCCATACCCTTTTGATTTTTCTTTTAGTTTTCCCTTTCCTATAGTCACATACATTTGCTTTATGTCCTACAGTTCCATAACAAAAACAGGTTATTTTCTTAATTTTACTTTCTCCTGCTTTAACAAAGAAGTTACTAAAAAGTTTTTGCTTGTTTTTAGGTTTGTATCCTAGACCTGCTCTATTGAATACAGCTTGTTGACTATTAAGTATCATATTTAATTTTTCAGAACTATATGTAAATTTTTCAACCAAGGATTTGTATTTCTCAAGTTCTTTAGTTAGTGTCTGTTTTTCTGCTTTTAGATCATTTAGTTCTTTTGTGATACTCTCATTTATATGTTTATAGTTTTTGGGTTCTAATGTTTCTTTGTTCAGCCTTTCATTTTCTTTAGTTAAGGTATTATTCTTTTGTATCAAGATTTGGTTGCTTGTTTTAAGTTCTGCATTTTCTTTGGTGATACAATCCTTATCCTTAACTAACTTATCGTATTTATGTAGTGATGACCCAAAGATATTGATTTTGATGATCACAAAATCTTGAAGTATAAATACTAATGTTTGTGTTGCAAGGAGAAAGATATTTATTTTGCAAGGAACATAGCAAGTTGAAAGAACACAAGAAGGCCTCCAAAGCTCTCAAAAAAAGTTGGAAGAAAGCTACAATTTATTGGCCCAAGTTTCAAGTTCAAAGGATTCAAATTGGAGGAGCAAATTCAAAGGAAAATTCAAAAGAACAGTCTTCGAGTCGACTCCAGAGTAGAACGAGTCGACTCCAGGGAGTAACAAGACAGAAAGACAGAAAAGACATTTAGGGCTGAGATTCGAGTCGACTCTCAGTGTTACACAAGGAAAAAGTCAGAGAGCAGTTTTTCGGACATTGAGATTCGAGTCGACTCCCACAAAGTCCGAGTCGACTCCAAGACAGCGCAACCCCAAAGACAGAAGATGGTATTTTCGTCTCTGAGAGGCGAGTCGACTCCAAGACAGTTCGAGTCGACTCCAAGGCAGTGCGAACCCAAAAATACAGAGGATCAGTTTTTCAGGCTCTGAGAGCCGAGTCGACTCAAAGGGAATCCGAGTCGACTCGAGGAAGAAAATCAGAAAGTATGTCCTCTGGATTCCTGAGAATGAGCCGACCGCCAAGTACCCGAGTCGTCTCCAGCCATTGGCGAGTCGACTCCAGTTTGATCCGAGTCGACCCGAGGACAAGGCAAGCACATTAATTCAAATTTGGAACAGTGGCCGAGTCGTCTCCAGTGAAGCACGAGTCGACTCCTGCAACAGGCGAGTCGACTCTTGATCGCGCGAGTCGACTCCGATCCCAACGGTAATATTGTCAGGTGGTGCAGACTGTGTCCAACGGCTCTATTTTTGTCTCTAACGGCTAGATTCTTATTTCCACGCCATCTAAAGCTATAAAAACAAGAGGAGAGCTAGGGAAGAAGTGATGGAAGTGGGAGAAAATATTTAGGGAAGAGATTTCAAAGAGATTACAAGGGAAATCTCCCATAAGCACAAAAGGGCCATCCAAAGTAAAATAGAGAGAAGAAGAGCATCCAAGTGAATCCCAAAGCTTCCTCTCCATCCGTGTGCTGCCTCGGTGATCCTCTACTTCGTGCCAAATCAGAAGAGGGTCAAGTAAAGAAGAAGCCGAGCTCCTTCATCTTCAACACGCGTTTGAGGGCTTCTCTTTACTCTATTTGTTTATATTGTTATATTTGCTTGTTTAAGAAGCTTTGATTTGTTTTAAACTTTGTTTTTAATATCTTGTAACTTGATTCAATCAAGGGATTGAATCAAGGGGTTAAGGTTTGTTGGTGAGCCAAAAGGAAAACCAACGGTGAGAGGTTTGTTGGTGAGCCTAGGTCGAAACTAACGGTGTAAGGGTTTGATTGTGATCCCGAGAAAACAATCGGGGTGGTTCTAGTCGGTGAGCCTGGAAAAACCGACCGAGTTCGTTGTGCGCTCGTAAAACAACAAGTTGGGTTGTGAGCTTGTAAAACAACCGGCTGTAATCTGTAGGATTATAGTGAAATTCCCAAGAGGTCTTGGGGAGTGGATGTAGGTGCTGGGGTGCACCGAACCACTATATGTTTGTTGTGTTTGTAATGCCTCTTGTCATTGTCTAACTAACACACTTACTTACTTAGATAAATTGCTTGCTTTACTGTTATCCGCGCATCCTTTAGTTGCAAGCATATTCAATCAAGTCACATTCTATACATCAAACTGTTGACTTTCACTGTGCATCCATACAACTTAGCATAATTAATCAAAAACTTTCAGAAGTAGGTTAAAAGTTTTAAAAGACCCAATTCATCCCCCCTCTTGGGTTGTATCTACTGGGCAACAAGTGGTATCAGAGCAGGTGCTCTAAGATTAATTATTGATCTCACGATCAAGAGCCAAAGATCATGACAACTCAAATAGATAGTTTTCTAGGAGAAGGACAATCAATTGATACACCTCCACTATTTAATGGCATAAACTATACACATTGGAAAGCACGCATGCGCATTTTTATACAATCACTTGATTATAATTTATGGAGCATTATAGTCAATGGAACACACACAAACACTAGTCATAATGAGAAAATGGTTCAACAAAATTCAAAAGCCATGAACCTATTATATTGTGCACTAGATAGGAATGAGTTTAATTGCATATCTTCTTGCATGACTGCTAAAGAAATATGGAATATGCTTGAAGACAAATATGAATGCACTAACAAATCTGAAACATCATGTGTAGAACAAGAGCAGTATCATATTGCAAATCCATGCTTCGTGGCACAAGAGGTACATGCTGAAACTGAAAGCAATTTTACATTTGATGAACTCCATGATGCCTTTTCTGATTTGTATTTAGAATATAAGAAACTTATTTGTAAGAACAAGAACTTGAAGAATGAAAATCAAATTCTAATAGATGAAAAACTGAAACTAACTAGTAAAATTGAAATCTTAGTTAAAGAAAATCAAGAACTAAATCAAAGAGATCAACTTCTCACTGAAAGTTAAGATAAACTTAAGAAAAACAATGAATTACTTTCAGAAGATAACAGAAGATTAACTAAAGAAGTTGACAAATTAAAACCTATTGTTGAACGATTTACCTTCAGCTCTGAAAAATTGAACCTAATGATAAATAATCAAAGAGCTGAATTTGATAAAGTTGGATTAGGATATCAACCTTGGTACACCCAAAAATCTTTTAAGAATATGTTTGTTAAAACAGTTTTTAATTATTCTAAAACAGATTCTTATAATACTGATAAACAAAAGCTAAGTAAAATCTCTTCTGTTGTTCCTAAATCTATACATTACAAATTTGATGAACCTAAAAGGCAAAAACAGAAAACTGAAGGTTTATCTACTACTTATGTTAGATCTATGTTTGTTAAATTCAACAAGAGGATACAGAAATACATCCCTTGTAATCCTAAATCTTTAAATTTATGGACAAAATAGCTATTAAGAAAATATGGGTTCCAAAAGGAACAAGTATAGCTAACCTACAAGGACCCAAAAGAGCTTGGGTTCCTAAGTTGAAAATATGATTATTTTTCAGCAAGCATGTCTAGCTATCCAAGGTTCTAATGAAAGATGTTATCTAAACAATGGGTGCTCTAGACATGTGTTAAAGAATTGAATTTAAAATGTAATTAAGAAGAATGATTTAAATGAAAGAAATAATGAAATAAGTAATTCTTGCATCCTCTCGTATTGAAATTACTTTATTAGTTGATTAAAACATAACTTGCAAGTATTAATCATTTTTGTGATATAAGTGATATTTTTTTTTGGTATGAAAAGAAAATATATTCAAGTCACTTCATTTTATAGTATGCTCCACTCACTATTGGATAAGTTGCTAAATGATTAATTAATTTATTAAAAATAACTCTATGAATTCTCTATATGCTTGATTAAGAATTTCTATCCATGGCATTATTTTTATTGATCATAAACATGAGAATGTGTACTTGGTATACCTTTGAATATATGTATTTAAATACTAAGATCAAAGAATCCTTTTTGGCATGTAAACTTACCTTATGCTAGTGTGGACCTAATTTCAAAAGACCTTGTCATCGGTTTACTTAGATTATCTTCTGTAAGGTCAAAGTTTGTTATGCATGTTAACTAAGGAAACAAACAAGAATCAATTTCTAAATCTAAGGAAGTTGTTTCCATCACTAAGTTTTCAAAAGCTTACATTGGATTTGTTCTTGACAAATAAAATTGAAGTATTTTCTGTATTTGCTAAATCTTGTAAAAGTGTTTCAAATGAAAAAGGTTTCCAAACTGTGAATCATGGCACAGTGTTGAAAACCAAAATTCTGATAAAGTTTATACAGAAATTAATTATTTCAGCACCAAGGACACCTTAAGTAAAATAGGGTTAATAGAATTCTTGAAGAAATGAAAAAGACAATTGTGTATGATAGTCATCTACTTAAATGATTTTTTTTTTTAAAAAAGGGCTATCATCACTGCTTGTCATACATATGACTTCTATTAGATCTATTTTTGATGAAAACTTCTTTTGATCTTCTGAAAAATAAAAAATGAACTATTGCATATCTCTCATATTTTTCAGTCGTACATACTATGCTTGATATGTTCTTATGAAAATAATGCCAAATCTGATAAAGATATTTCTATCCTTGGATATCATTCATCAAGCAATGCATATAGAACATTTAATGAAAAGTTTCGAGGTGTAGAAATATCAATTCATTTTATTCCTTATGAGACTAATGATTTATTATGAAGATACTAAAATTAAATTATATATATGGTTAATCTTTTACATATAACAATCTGAAAACTTGTTAATAATTATAACAAAATTAAGTGTTTCAGAAATGCACTTAATGAAGAAAAACTGATGACTACTAAAAGACTAAATCAAGAAAAGATGAAATAGATCTTGATTCTTGCATGATTAGAAGTAAAGATCACCATTATCATTTGCTTGCTTTATGAGCTTTATATTCTATCAAATGAATGTGTAGAATGCACTCCTAGGTGCTTATTTTATTAAAGAAGATATATGTTAAATAACCACCATATTTGAAAACACTCATTACAAATATGATAAAGCAATATATAATTTGAAACAAGCATCAAAAGCATGATATAAAAAGCTTAAGCAACCTTTTTGATATAAAGTAATAGTGATAATTCTTTGCATCAAAAAAATGTGATATCTTACTTGCTCAAAGTATACATTAATGACATCATTCTTGGTTCTACTAATGGAGATTTATATGAAGATTTTACTTAGCTCATGTAAGGTGAGTTTGAAATATGTATGATGAACATCTTCTCTCAAACTCCAAATTAAGACAAATAAGAAAGGGGATCTTCATTGACCAAAGTTAGTCCACAAGAAAACCCTTATAGAAGATTGGCATGAAGAAGGTATGTCTATGACCCCATCTTGTAGAATTTGAAAAGGATGAGCAAAGTAGATCTATTGTTTAAAGCTGTATTGAAGGATGATAGAATAATTATTTTATCATACAGCTAGTAGACCAGATTGTATGCTTATTATGTGCCCTTATGCAAGACTTCAATCCAACTTTAATGAATCATATTTTATTGATAACAAATAAATCATAATCTGAATTTTGATAGAAACAACCGTTTAAGATAAATTGATTAAAACTTAACTAGCATGTCTTATTGACAATTATCTTAAGCAAATAAAATCTAAACTAAATCGATTTTGAAAATAAGAAATTGATTTGACCTTGATAAATCTTCCTATTGCCTCACATGCTTGTCCTTGAACTATCTTGGTTAATGAAACTATCTCTTTAGTTCAAGTGATATGTGCTTGCTTATATTTAGGCAATCTCTTGAGTAAAGTGACTCAACATGCAACTATTGTCATATCTTATATTGAGTCATATAGTTAAAAAAAAATAAATAAAAAATATGTTGGATGAATGTTTTGTATCTTGAAGAAACTAATGACTTTCCTTCAAGAAAGAAAAGAACTTTGTTAATAATGCAGGATCCTTGAGCAAGAAAATGAGAGATTTCAACTTGAAGGATATCTTCATACACTAAACATTCACATGCAAACAAGAGAGAAGACCTTCTTCAGCCAAAAGTTCATACATAAGAAATCTAGTAGGTATTTGACTGAAGAATGCAGAATGAATTTGTAATTCTAGATACTTCTCTCATAAATTAATTGAGCAAAGTCAATAACTTAAATCTTATTATGGCATGATTAAGGTCTTTAAATTATTAATTTTTGATATCATGTCTATATCTATATATATTGATTGACTTATACTTTTAGAAATTGTTTCATGGTTTGCCCAAACTAAAATATATCTTTGCCTATGTCATAACCATGAAATACACAAGTGTATGCTTAAAATTTTGATTTAAAATGACTTGTGAGAAATTATGAATTCTTGAGCACAATGAAAATGTTGTTTGCATGATATACATCTATATGATACATAAGATTATTTCTTTATTCTGCTCTTTCATGTAAATTACTTGAGAATAACGAAAAGAGAGAGAGAGATAAAGAAAAAAAAATATATATTATTCAAGAGAAGTAAAATCTAAGTAAAGGCAAATACTTCAATCTTAAGGAAAAGCAAAACAAGCATAATATATTTGGGACATTTATGAGACTCGCGAAAGGGATAAAATCCGCAATTAATTACACTTAAACAGGGAGAGTTTGAAGTAAAAACTTTTTAACATTTCTATATTGCTCATCATAGGGATGGTGCCAATGGGGAGGCTAGTGGTAGTACCCGGCACTATTTGACCCAACTATTCGGTGTAGGGCATATTAGGAACGGCACAAGAGGGAGGCTAGTGGTAGTACCTCGTGCCCCTTCCCAACTCCACTGGATAGGGAGCAAATAGAGTATAAAGCATAAGAAAGTAAAAATGAAAGACAAAGTTAATGAAAGTATATAAGAAGAATCAAGTCAAATTTTTAATCACTTGAAAACACACTTTAAGGATGAAATCATTGCAAGATAATGTTTAAATAGGGGGAGTTTATTTGAAAAGAATTGATTTTGATCCTTGACATGCTTGTTCTTAATATTTTAATGCATGACTTAACACATAATATATTTTGCATGTGGCATGATGTTTTGAATTATGGGTTCTCAATATTTTGTAATGCTCCATGCTTGGATAAGTTGATTGAATTATGTTTTAACTTGGAATATGTCTTAACTTTGCTCACAAGTCTTTGCTTCACCCTTGCCTCAAACTAACTTGTGTTCCAATGCTTGAATGTTTAAAATACTACATAAAATTTTTTTTTAAGTAATATTAAAAAGAAATTTTAGTTTTATCATTCACGATTATCTTTGAAAGTTAAATAGATTTACCAAAAGAAGAAGAGAAGGATATTTCTATTTAGGCAAAATGTATTGATCTTGATCTATCTTTTTACTTGCCTAACTTTGATACATAATGTCCTAATACTTGTTAAAATATCCTTTATTTTGTATCGAAACTCAATATTAAATACAAAGATTCTGAAAGTGCTCGAATGTTATTGAAATATGTGTTTTCAATCTTAGTGATTTAAGATGAGCTACAATGTAGAAGATACATATCTCAAATTATAATTGTGAAAGCCTTCTTGGAAATTCTTATGAAAATTTAGAATCTGATTTTTTATAAAAGCTTAAACTTAACTTAAAAATGCTTATATCATTACATCTTTGTAACCTTAGTTATATGCTTCTATGATCATGTCATTCAGGAGAATAACTCAATATGATTTCTAAATGAAAATTTTAATATAAGAAAAACAGAATTAATTTTGACGCCTTGGTTGATTGTCTCGATACGCATCCGAAACATATCTTTTCTTATCCTTAAAGTGTACTAATATTGGTCTAAATGATGTGTCTTTCAATGATCTTAATTGCAAACAAATATTTTTAAATATATGATCTTATTTTGATATTAAAAAGATTTATTGTGTTTTATGAATACATTGGTGAAAAACTATGATTAAGAAATTGAGTTCTATAAATATATATACCTCAATGATCATCTATATGTTTTTCTCTCCTACATTCTTAAAGATTTCCATCAGAATATATATAGAGTGAATCATCTTAAAGCTAGAAATATTTTAGCTCACTCAAATGACTCTAAAAGAAAGAAAATGTAAATGCTTTTGAAAGAAACTGAGCTTCAAATGAATCATTTTCTGATTAATATTTCTATACATTTTCTCTAAGATTAAGAGAAAGCATAACTTGTTCTTGAAAGATTAAAAAGGGTGATTGCTATAAATTTTGAATAATTCTTGATCACTCTACATTCTCGATATCATAGAATTTCAGTTTTATTCACGCTTGTCATTAAAATCTGAAATTCAACAAAAGAAAAGAATGATTAAAGAGGAATGCATCTTTTGAGGGAGAGATTTAGATATCTTATCCTAAAGATACTTTAATGCATACCTTGAATTTTCTGGATTGATTTTGATGAACCTCTTATATTGCAAGACATGCTTTAAGTACCTTGAGATGAGCTCTATAAAGGCTGTCTTATCTCAAACCTTGAGTCTTATGAAAATAAGCTGAAACTTATAGAAAATATATTTTTGAGATTGACAATTTTATTGAACATTATCTTCAAATTCTAACTCTTAAATGGAACTTAATCCCATAAATCTATAACTAAAGAAGAGGGAAAGAATACTAAATGAAAAGTGATCCTAATACTCTCCAATATGTATCATCTGAAAATCTTTATGATACACCATTGAGGCGTGTTAGTTGGTTAGTATATCTTATGCATCACTCATGAACCAAATTGCAAATCTTAAGAGCCTCTAATTTAATGAAAAAGGGGGAGAATAATGTGTTAAATTTTCTTGAGTATCTCTTAGAAAATCTATTTTGAACTTCACTAATGAGTCCTAATTGGCTTGCTCTTTAGAACTTCAATATTGTACCAGTTCATTATTATATGTACCAAAATGTGTTTTTTTTTTAAAGGAATAAAGTCTTTAAAAGAGCTCTAAAAGAACCTTCAAAGCTTTGAATTTTATGTATGCTCTAAGATACATCAAAAATTGCATGATTTCATATTTTGGTATTTGTGCCCCAATGCTCTTACTATCATAAAAGAACTTTGAAGTCATTAAGAATTAATGATCCAACATGATGATATGTTTTTCAAGTATGTAAGTTTTGATCTTATACTCTGAAAATTAATTAAATTGCTCTCATGTTGATAAAATACTTAATAGATTGGGCAAAAGATCTTAAATGAACAAGCTTTCATACTTATTATTGAAGAGAGGTTAGATTTCCATTCGTGTTTTCCTTGAATATCATTTGTGGTACTTCTTGAATTAATTTAAGAAAGATTCCACCTACACTTGATTAGAAAACTATCTGTGGTATCAAATTAGAAAACTTCTTGAAATCACATTCGATGTGTTCTGCTCTGAAATTATCTTAATTGGCTCTGATCTATGCTCATTAATCTGATTCTAATATTATTGCCTTGAGTTATATGATTCATATCCTTGCAATAATTTGACATGCAAATCAGAGTACAATAAGGAAAAGAAATATATGAGCATTCTGATCTTTGTGCTTTATGTTTCACTATCTTTTTGATGTTGTCAAAAAGGGGGAGAAATATCTAAGTATATGCTCATAATGCTTTGTGTTTTGAATTGAATACAAATCAGCATAATGCTTTGTGTTTTGAATTGAATACAAATCAGCTTAAATTGAAATATGTTGATTGTGTTAAGATGATTAAATCTAAAGCATTATCATGAAGTATGTTTTTTAAATATATATGTTTTCTACTTCATGCAACTTAGCTATGTATTACTTCTAGAACACAATATATTTTATATTGCATATACTCCAAGTTTTGTCATCATCAAAAAGGGGGAGACTGATGACCCAAAGATATTGATTTTGATGATCACAAAACCTTGAAGTATAAATACTAATGTTTGTGTTGCAAGGAGAAAGATATTTATTTTGCAAGGAACATAGCAAGTTGAAAGAACACAAGAAGGCCTCCAAAGCTCTCAAGAAAAGTTGGAAGAAAGCTACAATTTATTGGCCCAAGTTTCAAGTTCAAAGGATTCAAATTGGAGGAGCAAATTCAAAGAAAAATTCAAAAGAACAGTCTTCGAGTCGACTCCAGAGTAGAACGAGTCGACTCCAGGGAGTAACAAGACAGAAAGACAGAAAAGACATTTAGGGCTGAGATTCGAGTCGACTCTCAGTGTTACACAAGGGAAAAGTCAGAGAGCAGTTTTTCGGACACTGAGATTCGAGTCGACTCCCACAAAGTCCGAGTCGACTCCAAGACAGCGCAACCCCAAAGACAGAAGATGGTATTTTCGTCTCTGAGAGGCGAGTCGACTCCAAGACAGTTCGAGTCGACTCTAAGGCAGCGCGAACCCAAAAATACAGAGGATCAGTTTTTCGGGCTCTGAGAGCCGAGTCGACTCAAAGGGAATCCGAGTTGACTCGAGGAAGAAAATCAGAAAGTATGTCCTCTGGATTCCTGAGAATGAGCCGACCCCCAAGTACCCGAGTCGTCTCCAGCCATTGGCGAGTCGACTCCAGTTTGATCCGAGTCGACCCGAGGACAAGGCAAGCACATTAATTCAAATTTGGAACAGTGGCCGAGTCGTCTCCAGTGAAGCACGAGTCGACTCCTGCAACAGGCGAGTCGACTCCTGATCGCGCGAGTCGACTCCGATCCCAACGGTAATATTGTCAGGTGGTGCAGACTGTGTCCAACGGCTCTATTTTTGTCTCTAACGGCTAGATTCTTGTTTCCACGCCATCTAAAGCTATAAAAACAAGAGGAGAGCTAGGGGAGAAGTGATGAAAGTGGGAGAAAACATTTAGGGAAGAGATTTCAAAGAGATTACAAGGGAAATCTCCCATAAGCACAAAAGGGCCATCCAAAGTAAAATAGGGAGAAGAAGAGCATCCAAGTGAATCCCAAAGCTTCCTCTCCATCCGTGTGCTGCCTCGGTGATCCTCTACTTCGTGCCAAATCAGAAAAGGGTCAAGTAAAGAAGAAGCCGAGCTCCTTCATCTTCAAAACGCGTTTGAGGGCTTCTCTTTACTCTATTTGTTTATATTGTTATATTTGCTTGTTTAAGAAGCTTTGATTTGTTTTAAACTTTGTTTTTAATATCTTGTAACTTGATTCAATCAAGGGATTGAATCAAGGGGTTAAGGTTTGTTGGTGAGCCAAAAGGAAAACCAACGGTGAGAGGTTTGTTGGTGAGCCTAGGTCGAAACCAACGGTGTAAGGGTTTGATTGTGATCCCGGGAAAACAATCGGGGTGGTTCTAGTCGGTGAGCCTGGGAAAACCGACCGAGTTCGTTGTGCGCTCGTAAAACAACAAGTTGGGTTGTGAGCTTGTAAAACAACCGGCTGTAATCTGTAGGATTATAGTGAAATTCCCAAGAGGTCTTGGGGAGTGGATGTAGGTGCTGGGGTGCACCGAACCACTATATGTTTGTTGTGTTTGTAATGCCTCTTGTCATTGTCTAACTAACACACTTACTTACTTAGATAAATTGCTTGCTTTACTGTTATCCGCGCATCCTTTAGTTGCAAGCATATTCAATCAAGTCACATTCTATACATCAAACTGTTGACTTTCACTGTGCATCCATACAACTTAGCATAATTAATCAAAAACTTTCAGAAGTAGGTTAAAAGTTTTAAAAGACCCAATTCACCCCCCCTCTTGGGTTGTATCTACTGGGCAACATGTAGGTAAGATTGATTAGCTATTTTTAGTTCTTTATTCTTAAGATTTATGGCCTTATATTCAATCATTAATTCATTAAATGCATCATACAATTCATCAAAGGTAAAATCGAGATGCGTGTTGGATGTTACCTCATTTTCATTGGCCATGAAACAGAAATTGGCCTTTTCTTCTTGTTCCTCATCCGATGATAAAGATGATGCGTCGGAGTCCGATAAGGTGGTGACAAGGGCTTTCTTCTTCTTGTACTTGCTGCCCTTCTTTAGTAAGGGACACTCAGCTCTGATGTGCCCCGGCTTCTTGCACTCATAACACCCAATCCCCTCATTTTCCCTTTTCTTACCTTTATCCTTGCGATAGGAATTTGAGGGGCCTCTCCTTTGATGATAGGACTTCTTGTGGTTGATGAATTTTCTGAACTTGCGCACAAGAAGAGCCTCATCATCATCTCCCTCATGATCTTCTTCTTCACTGCTGCTACTGCAAGACAAATCTTTGTTAGATGATGTAGATTTGAGAGCTATTACCTTTTTCTTATGGGAGGACTCTTCTTCGCTGTGCTGCTTCATTGTTAGCTCGTGAGTCATTAGGGATCCAAGGAGCTCTTCAAGTGGAAGCTTGTTCAAGTCCTTAGCTTCTTGGATTGCCGTCACCTTGGCTTCCCATGACCTTGGTAGACAGCGAAGAATTTTCCTGACAAGATCACTGTTAGTATAGTTTTTGCCAAGGCTTTTTAGGCCATTGACAATGTCAGTAAACCTAGTGAACATGCTAGTGATTGTCTCATTAGAATCCATCTTAAATAGTTCATACTTATGAACTAATATATTTATTTTGGATTCTTTGACTTGATTCGTGCCCTCATGGGTCACTTCAAGTCTGTCCCAAATCTCTTTTGCAGAATTGCAAGTAGAGACTCTATTGAATTCATTCCTATCTAATGCACAGTAAAGCACATTCATTGCTTCAGAATTAAGTTGTGCCTTTCTCATGTCATGTTCATCCCAATCCTTTTCTAGTTTAGGTACAGTGACACCCTCTACATAGATGGATGGGATGTATGGTCCATTTACTACAATGGTCCACATCTCATAGTCTTGGGCTTGGATGAATATTCTCATCCTAGCCTTCCAATATGAGTAGTCGGATCCATTAAAGAATGGGGGTCTTTGGGTGGACTGACCCTCAATGTGGGAAGATCCAAATGGGGTTGTCATTTTGATCTTTTACTCTTAGGGTAGAAGAGTTTAGGCTCTGATACCACTTGTTGCCCAGATAAACAACCCAAGAGGGGGGGTGAATTGGGTTTTAAAATAATTTTACAATTAAAACGTTGTGGATGACTAATTAATGCTTTACCAAGATGATTAATTAATTGCTATGTGCTGTAAATGAAATGAGAGTAAAAGAAAGAGACAAACAATCACAAACACAAGGCTTTTATAGTGGTTCGGAGCTAACCCTTGCTCCTACGTCCACTCCCCAAGTCTCACTTGAGAATTCACTATAACCCCTTGGATTACAGCCGGTTGTTTTACAAGCTCACAACCAAACTTGTTGTTTTACGAGCTCACAACGAACTCGGTCGGTTTTTCCTGGCTCACTGACTAGAACCACCCCGATTGTTTTTCCGGGATCACAATCGAACCCTTACACGTTGGTTTTACACTCGGCTCACCAACCAACCTCTACACCCTTGATTCAATCCTCCGATTGAACCAAGCAAAGACAAGATGGAAATAATGACAACAAACAGAAAAACAGAGCTTCTCAAAAGCAGATAAATAACAATATAAACTAGAGAGAAGTTAAGAACCCTCAAACACGTTTGAGTTGGAGTAGAGTAGGGCTTCTTGAACTTCGGGTCTCCTCTTGAATGTCTGGTCGACTTGAATGCAGGAGGAGATCTCTTTCAATGTTTAGGAAGAGGTAGTTGGATGGAGTTATGGCGCTCTTCCCTCTTTTCGTTGAAAAACCACTTGCAGAGAATGAATGCTTGATTACTTTGAATGGAATGGTGCGTCTCTGCCTTGCTACAGTCCTCTGTGGCTATTTAAGCCATCCCCCACGGAAACTAGCCGTTAGACACCTTTTTCTGCCCGTTCTGCACACTCTGCACAGCCTGACAATATGTCCGTTGGGGGTCGGAGTCGACTCGCGCGATCAGGAGTCGACTCGGCTGTAGCGGGAGTCGACTCATGCTTTTCTGGAGTCGACTCGGCAACTGTTCCGGATTTGAATTAAAGTAGCCTCTTCGACTAGGAGTCGACTCGTCTTGACCCGGAGTCGACTCGCCAACTTCTGGAGCTGACTTGGCATTTTCGAAGTCGGCTCATCTCATGAAATCCATGGAGCTAATTTTCAACTTGGCCCACTCGAGTCGACTCGACAATCCTGGGAGTCGACTCGGCACTCAGAGCCCGAACTTCCGATCTTCTGTCTTTTGGCTCGTCCAGTCTTGGAGTCGACTCGAACTTCCCCGGAGTCGACTCGGCTCTCAGTTTCCGAAACATAGGCTTCTGCCTTTTTGGTGTAGCGCTGCCTTGGAGTCGACTCGAGCTGTCTGGGAGTCGACTCGGCTCTCAGAGACAGTAAATCGGTCTTCTGTCTTTTTGGGGTCGCGCTGTCTCGGAGTCGACTCGCGCATTGCGGGAGTCGACTCGAATCTCAGAGTCCGAAAACTGCTCTCTGACTTTTGCCTTGTGAACCACTGAGAGTCGACTCTTGCTTTCTTTGGAGTCGACCTACCAACCATCGGAGTCGACTCGCGTTCCACAGGAGTCGACTCGAATCTCAGGGTCGAAAATCGCTCTCTGACTTTTTTGTCTGTAACTCCTTGGAGTCGACTCATACTACTCCGGAGTCGACTCGGTGAACATCGGAGTCGACTCGCGCACTTCAGGAGTCGACTCGCTGACAGGTTTTGAGTTGATGCTTTCTGCTCGTCTGTCTGTTCTCAGTCGGAGTCGACTCGTAATGATCCGGAGTCGACTCGAGCCCGTGCCAGTGATTCTGATACGCTTGGAGTCGACTCGTAATACTCTGGAGTCGACTCGAGTCTCAGACTTTGGTTCAAACTGACTTCTTAACTTATCCAAAATATTATGAACCAAGTCTAGAAACACTTTAGACAAGATTTTCACTGAAACACTCAATTGAATTCATTAGTAAACAAGAGATATACTCAGATGCTTTGAGCTCATCAAAATCAAATAGGGTTATGATCAATCACTCCACAGATGTAAATAAAATTCTTAAAAATAGGACATTTACATAAGATGTAAACTGAAACAATTATGTCATTTACATAAGATGTAATCACATAATATATGAAAGAGTTTCATATTTACATAGGATGTAAACTTGAACCAATGTGACATTTACATAAGATGTAATTATATAACATTTGGTTTGGGATAGATTATTACATTAAATGCAAATCCTTTGAGACCTAAAACCTCCTCAATCAGTCGAGAGTGAACGATGCATTGAGCTAGCCATATTTGATTAATTGATCTAATTGGTGTCTAGGAAAGTATTAAAGGTGGTTACTTAATTAGGACCTTACTCTCTGAGTAAGGGGAGCCTCCCACCTGCTTACCTGGCCAATTGATCGATTACCTCCTATGAATAGCTCAAAGTTGGAATCACTAAGACTAGATTACCTAATATTAAGTCTTAAGGTCTTCCACCGTAGTAGAGTTGCTAAGGTCTTTCTGGCGTTGATTTGTCTCGGCTGGATACAGTGGGCAAGTTGCATCGGGGGACTGGACCTCTCTATTGGCATGAGATGTTGTGGGGTAGAGGT
The DNA here is from genome assembly GCF_051530095.1 of Phoenix dactylifera. Classification (NCBI taxonomy): domain Eukaryota; kingdom Viridiplantae; phylum Streptophyta; class Magnoliopsida; order Arecales; family Arecaceae; genus Phoenix; species Phoenix dactylifera. The sequence continues at coordinate 28,037,794 of NC_143193.1, read as the reverse complement.
GGGGTTGGGTACCAATAACTGTTAGGTGAGGGCCCAATGACGACTTTACTTCTGCGGGAATTACGGTGGGTCTGACTTAACCAAGAAACGGGACCAATAACTGTTAGGTGAGGTTCTTATGACTTGGAGACCAAGTAGGCTACAACTTGCTTGAGAAGCATTGTACAAAGAGTTGTACACTTATCATTTATGTGTCATCAATAACTGTTAGGTGAGGTGGCATGTAAATTGGTGGGACCGTAGCACCCCACTTAAAATCTAGAGTCGCAGGTTTCCGTTTCTCTACCGGAGGAGTGTAAGAGATTCGAGAAAATAGTGGGAGGTGTTTGTTTTAAATGTCCTTAAAACAAATAGAGTTCAAGTACAAAATTCTAACTAGAATCTTTACTCTCTGAGGATTATAAAGTCAGCTTCCAAACTCTTAACTCATATCCTAAAGAACCACCGTTTGACCAAACCCAATTATAAAGACTGGCTCTGCAATTTCAAAATAGTTTTGAATTGTGTGAAATTAGGGTGTGTGCTAGACCATGAATTTTCTGCGTTACCAGTCCGTCTGATCACTGATCAGCATAAGATGCATGTCAAGTGGACGAACAATGACAATAAAATTAGGTGCTATATAATGGCATCAATGTCCAATGAACTTTAATGCCAGCATGAGAACATGAAGACTGCCGGGGATATATTGAATCACATGCAAGAGTTGTAGGGTGAACAGAGTCGCGCAGCATGGTTTGAAGTGTCTAAAAGGCTCTTCAAGGCCAAGATACGCGAAGGGCAGTTCGTCCATAATCATAGTTTGACCATGATAAAGGATTTTGAGGAGCTTGAGAAGCTCGGCATGACCATGCATAAGAAATTGCAAACGGATTTGATCCCGCAATCCCTTCCAGCTTCATATGAACAGTTTATAGTAAACTATCATATGAACAAGACTGTATGCACCAAACCAGAATTGTTAAATAAATTAGTAACTACCTTAGAAACCTTGAAGAGTTCAAGGGGCATAGTTTTCGCTGTCGAGTTGGCTTCTACTTCCAAGAGAGAGTCTACCTGGAAGAAGAAGAAGCCTGCGAAGAAGCAGAAGACCAGGAAAAGGCCAAGTAAAAAAGTTCCAAGAAAAGGGCCGATTGCAAGGGAAAGTATTTTCATTGCATTGTGGACGGCCATTGCAAGAGGAACTGTCCTACATACATGGGAAGCATAAAAAGCAAGAAAGGGTGACATACCTTAAGAAGGTATGTCAGATATGCTCAGGATACTTAGGAATTGTTACCTACTGCTAGCAGAAATTTGATTTCTGTATCTTGTTTAGCACAAAAAGATTTTTATAAGACTGCTGTTCCATTTATTTGAGAAATAAATTGGTTCCATGTGGTTTATGATTGACAGTCTCTATCACTTACATTTGGATGTACCTGTAAAATTATCTGAGCAAATAGTGAGTACCATAGGATCCAAAAGATCTAGAGATGAGATAAATCTAAAGTATTTGTGGCTCCTCAGGCTTGGCCATATAGGAGAAGATAGAGAAACATGGGCTTTCGACTCATTGACTTCCAAGTCATATCCGATTTGTGAATCCTACCTTCAAGGAAAGATGGCCAAATTACCCTTTGTAGGACACGGAAAGAGGTCCACTGAAATACTTACCCTAGTACACACTGACGTGTGTAGCCCATTCGATGTGCAAGCTAGGAAAAATAATTGTTTACTTCATTTACCGATGATTACTCACGGTATTGATATGTGTATGAGACACAAATTTGAAGCTTTTGAAAAGTTCAAAGAGTTCGGATATAAAGTAGAAAAACAAATAGGAAAACTCATTAAGGTTCTTCGATCGGATCGAGAAGGTAAACACCTTAGTGGAGAGTTCCGAGATTATCTCAAGAAGAATGGTATAGTTTCACAATGGACCCCTCCTGGTACATCTCAGCTCAACGGGGTGTCTGAGAAGGGGAATCAGACCCTATTGGATATGGTCAGGTCCATGATGAGCTTCACTGATTTACCCTTGTTTCTTTAGAGAGATACCCTATTTTCAGCTATTTACTTATTGAATAGAATTTCCTCTAAATCTGTTCCTACCATACCGTATGAGATATGACATGGTAAGAAGCCAAGTCTTAGTTATCTCAAGATTTGGGGATGTCCGGCCCACATCAAGCGACAACAGGCGGACAAGTTAGAGGATAAGACAATTAATACTCGTTTTATTTGATATCCTAAAGAGTCATTAGGATACGATTTTTCCGTCCCAATGGATCACAAAGTGTTTGTGAGCCGACAGTTAATCTACATTGAAAAATAGTTTATCCTTGATAGAGGCAGTGGAAGAAAAATTGAGCTCGAAGAGAAAGTCTCTGAAGAGCAACGAGTCATTGTGCCTATAGAACCTATTCGTAGTGAGCCAATACATGTTGTATCTCCTCCACCTCGTAAGTTTAGTAGGATCTTCCATCCTCCTGAAAGGTACTTAGGTATGCTTACAGAGGATGAAGAGGAAGTGTTCCATGGGAGATAGGGATCAAGGTAAGGATCCCAATACCTACAACGAGGCGATGTTAGACATCAATTCTGAGCAATGGTTGGAAGCAATGAAGTCAGAGATGGACTCCATGCATTCCAACCAAGTCTGGACCTTAGTAGATCCACCAGAAGGTATAGTACCTATTGGTTGTAATTAGATTTATAAAAGGACAAAAAGGTTTGAATGGCTAGGTAGAGACCTATAAGGCAAGGCTAGTAGCAAAAGGTTATAATCGATACGAAGGCATTGATTATCAGGATACCTTTTCACCTGTAGCCATGCTGAAGTCTATTCAAATATTGCTCGCTGTTGCAGCATATCATGATATTGTGATGGTGATCACAAGGTCTGTAAACTGCAAATATCCATCTATGGACTAAAGCAAGCATCTCGGAGTTGGAAAACTCATTTCAACGATGTAATCAAATCGTTTGATTTCATCAAGAACGAAGAGGAACCATGTGTTTATAAGAAGGTTAGTGGGAGGGCTATTGTATTTCTCGTATTGTACGCGGATGATATCCTTCTTGTTGGGAATGATATTCCCATGCTAACTAAAGTCAAGGTATGGTTGTCTAAGAAATTATCTATGAAAGACCTTGGGAAAGTATCATATATTTTGGAAATTAAGGTCTATAAAGATATATCTAAGAGGATGCTTGTCCTATCACAGAATATGTACATAAAGGGAGTGCTGAAGAGGTTCGGCATGGAAACCTCTGAAAGGAGATTATTACTCCTTAGGCATGGGATAAATCACTCTAAGAAGATGTGCCCCAACACATCTGAAGAGATTTAGCGGATGAGCAAGATCCCTTATGCTTTGGCTATAGGGAGCCTTATGTATGCCATGCTATGTACATGACCTGATATAGCACATGCTGTGAGTGTCACGAGCATATATCAGTCAAATCCAGGCAACGAGCACTGGATAGCTGTGAAGAACAGTCGTAGGTACTTGAGAAGAACTAAGGACATGTTCTTGGTCTTTAGGAGAAGATCAGAGTTAAAGGTAGAAGGATACACACATTTGATGATAGAAAGTCTACATTAGAATATGTGCAATGGTGTTCGGTAATTTGGAAGAGTTCCAAACAATCGATCATTACAGATTCTGCCTTAAAAACTGAATGTATCGCCACCTCTAAGGGTGCAGTGGAAACCTTCTGGATTAAGAAGTTTATTGCAGAATTAGGTGTAATGTCATCCGATGCTATAACACTATACTGCGATAACAATGGCACCATAGCACTAGCTAAGGAGCTAAGGTCTCACCAGAAGTCTAAGCACATAGAGCGGTAGTTTAACCTGATATGCGACTATCTCGAAAAGAAATAAGTAGAGGCATAGAGAGTAGACTCCACAGTCAACGTGGTAGACCCATTCACTAAGAAGCTAAGTCAGCAGAAAATTGAAGCACATCTTGAGAAGATGGGGCTTAGATTTATGGCTGATTGGCTTTAGTGCAAGTGGGAGATTGTTAGAAATATGCCCTAGAAGCCAATTTGGCTGACGCATTATTTTGTTTTGGGACATAAATTTGTACTTGACCTAATAATGAATTTATTAGGATGGGCATTCTTTTCATTCATGTTCTTATGCGTCCATGAATCGTCCAAGAAATTAATAAGATGATGACGCATATTCTCAAGAGTTGAGAATTTGAGGCATGTGTCATTGGTGATTAATTTCTGAATTGCTCCTGATCGATGGATCCATCACGAGGGACGGTGATCGATCCGCTGAGATTAGTGCACAGATCACTTAGTCAGATGGATGAGTCTTGAGTCCACAGTGTAGGGACACTGGAGTGATTGTGTAAGTACTTGTTAGAGAAAAAGGGTACTGAGCGTGACCAAAGCAAGTAGTCACTTGGATGTCTATCCACTCGTCAGTGACTTACTTGATACTGCAGTTGTATGACTGGTCCTTTGACCTGCAATGCCTCGGCTATTCACAGTGAGGTTGCTGTAGTTTGACGAGCACATAAACATGGGCCCTATCCATTTGGGTCCTTGTGGTGCAGATTGGCTGCAGTAGGTTCATTGCAGGAGTAGGGGTGTATCTAGATGGAATCTATCGACCTTGATAGATTAGGAGAGATCCTATGTGATTTATGAGACTGAGTTCGTAAATCCTTGGCCAAGGTAGTTTTTGGAAAAAGAGTTTTCCAATCTCGAACTGGAGTCGAATAAATTTTACATATGACAGATGATGGGGTTTGACGAGTTATCCATGACCTCCAACCTGTTCGAATCCACGATAGAGGGACTGTATCATACGCTAACTGCACCTAGAGATTCATCTATTCTACTCTGCTGGGTTGCCACTACATGCTGCTAGGTGTCACTGGTGGATTGTGAGACTCAGAGGCATTCACTTGATGATCAGTGAACCCGAATGAGAAGAGTTGGAATTGTTCCAACCCATTGAAAGGAGTTTCAATGATATTGTGATAGGGATCACAACATATTTCACTACCAGATAGAATAGAACCTATGGGGTCACACACAATAGAGGATCTGATCGATCTAATGGTTGGATTGTGATTTGGAATCACAATAGTTTGTAATTGTCAATTTGATTGATAATTAGTTTAACCCACTAAGAGTTAGTGAGTTGAAGAAGGAATTAATTGTAATTGGATTGCAATTTGATTGAATCAATTGGACTTAATTAATTGGGCTCGATCTTATATGATAAAGTTCAAGAGTCCTACTTGGAGTAGGACACCTAGAGTTCTAATTAGATTAGGACTTCAAATTATTAGAGTCCTACTTGGAGTAGGATTGCTAAAGTTCTAATTGGATTAGGACTAAAATTATAAAAGTCCTAATTGGATTAGAACTAAAATTATATGAGTCCTAATTGGATTAGGATTCCTAGAGTCCTAATTAATTTTGGTCCAATAGATAAAGATGACTCCTAATTAGATTAGGATTCATGTGAATCAAATAGGGAGACTAATTGGGTTCTACTTAGATTAAGATTCAATGAACCAAGGGCCACCTAATTCCTAATTTGATTAGGATTAGAAGGGAGGGGCAAGAGCCCCTCCGTTCCTCGGATGCTCTCGGGATCCGCATCCTGGATGACTGGGATGCGCGACCCGGATGGACGAGACTCGCGTCCTGGATGCCCGGGACGCGAGACCCGTTTTGGCCAAACATTGGTGCGGCTCCTCCTAACTTCTAGGAGGAGTCCACACCTAGGGCTTCAAAGAAAAAGAATAAAAAAGGGGGCAGCCCCCTTTGGGATAATTCTTGGTGGTTCTTTTTAGGCGAGCGGCCTCCATCTCTCCCTCTCTTCCTTCTTCCATCCGCAAGGTAAAAGAGGAGCAGCAAGGATGTTTGATTCTTCCTCCTCTTCATCAGATGCATGGAAGAAAACAAAGAGAGAAAGGTGTTTCTCTCTTCCTCCTTCTTCTTCCATGGTAAAGAAAAGAAAAGAAAGCGTTTCTTCCTTCTCCTTCTTTCTCCTCTTGGAAACAATCAAGAGTTGATTGCTTAGAGAAGTTCCAACCATCAAAAGGGATCTCTGCAAGGGAGCTAGCACCCCGGTGAGATCGCAACCTCGATCAATCCAGATCTTCATGTGGATACCCGTAGAGGCCGGACACTTGTGCGGTTTCAAGCAAACCTGATTTTCACGATCATCAAATAGCGGTGAAGATCTACCCGCTCAAAGGTAAAGATTTGATCTTTATAATTTTAATTGTAGATCTGAAAATTAATCAAGTAATTAATTTTAATCCTTTCCTTCAGATTTCATGATCTTCTGAGTTAGAGAACTCAGAATTTTTTTGAAATCTACGTTCCTCTGGACGTTCATGAGATGAACGACCCCGCGCGCGTCTTTCCACTGCGATCGTCGCAACGCGTGTGAGGGTAATCCGACACCTTATCCCTTCTTTCTTACAACCCTTTGTCTCTTTCTAGCATTGCTTCTAGGGTGTCCTAAGCCAAGACAAGGAGGTTTTCTTTAGGACAAAAAATATTAGAAATGATTTAGAAAGGTGAAAGAAAAATAAGAGAGGAGAGAAAGCAAACCAATTTAAATCCTTTGGAAGGATTTAGCATTAAGGATCAAAAATTTTTGGAGCTAAAGTCTTAATCGAGTTTTCATGTGGATCACTGTTGGAGGGCGGACACTTGGACTCCTCGTGGAGATTCTACAAACTTGAATTTAGCGTTACAGGTATTCTTCTATTTTAGCATTTATATTTATATTGTTTGATTGTTACCATTAAGGTGATCTAGGCTTATAAGGGTTTCATGTTAAGGAACTTTATTAAGAAATTTTTAAAATCCCTAGCTTCCGCTGCCCATCATGACATGATCGGAACCCTTCAATATGTCATGTTGTCGGAATATCAGGATGAGTATCATATCGTAGGGCAAGGAAACTCTCGATTTGCAAATGGCCTCTCTCATCTGCCTGATCATCATAGCTGGAAGATTCAGGGGAATACCCTGAATGACATGCTCCATAGTGACCATGTCTCGCTCAGATATGTGATCAAATCTTCCACTCTTCGGAAACAAAATCCGACCTATGATGTTGTGCAACAACCTCATCTCAGCTGATAGAGAGCTAGCTATTACATTTTCGGAGTAGTCAAAGTCATCTCTCCCAAAAATTATCTATAGAGCCCTCAACTTGCTCTCTGGTCTTTCTGGTGTGGCTCCTTCGCAGGAGAGATGAAGCAACTCACTTAGGCTTTCTTCGGAGACACGAACCTGCACTCCTCGGACCTCAGACACAAGCCCTCCCAGTCCAACTTTTAGGAAGGCATAGAACTCACGAACTAAGCCCGGGTAGGTCACCAAATCTAGGGAGCAAATATACTCCCATCCTTGCCTTCGGATCCAACCACCCAACCGAAACCCTTCTTGATCTAAGAACTCAGAATGGATCCTTCTTCTCGTGGTTATCGGTCTTCCCGCATATTTAGCAAGTTGAACTGAAGGGGAAGGAGGTGGAGGAGGCTCTATACATGTCTCACCTTGTGGAGGCACTGTAGAAGAGTCCCTAGCATGCCTATCAACAATGGTTGGCCGTGAGACTCTCCCGGATCGCTTAGCAATGGCTTGCTTGGGTCCCATTTTCACCAAATCCTTCCTTAGGTCTTGATCTAACGGCTTAGAGAAGCAATCTAGTACTGTTTGGAGATGATTGGAAGGGATTGAAAAGTGAGAAATAGGATTTTAGGAAGAGGACAAGGAGAAATAGTGCCCTAAAATGGCTCACGGGTCTCCTTTTAAAAATGGGTCCCGCCATTGGGTCGACCCCTAATTTTTCTTGGGTTGACTCAAGGAGGGGTCGACCCCATTCTAGCTCGGGTCGGCCCTAGTTCAGCCCAATTTTTTTTTTTTTTAATTTCTTCTTCTTTCTGATCCTTACCAAATCTTTGTGGGACATTGATATGTGAGTAAGGAATCTATAAATGAATAATTTTACTCATGTTTCATGGGATTTTCAAAATGGGAGGAGAGTATCATGTGACAACTTGTTCTTTTCATTTGTTTTCAATCAAAGGGATCATATATACCTAATTCCCTCCTAAGCATATAGAATCTATCTTCACTTAGAGGTTTTGTGAATATGTCAGCTAATTATTTCTCGGTACATACATGTTCAATACATACATTCCCATTTTGTATATGATCTCTAATGAAATGATACCTTATTTCAATATGTTTGGCTTTAGAGTGCTGAACTGAATTTTTGGTAAGGTTAATGGCACTAGTGTTATCACACTTTATAGAAATGTTATCTAGTTTAATTCCATAGTCCTCTAGTTGTTGCTTGAGCCATAGTACTTGAGCACAACAACTCCCGGCAGTTATATATTCGGCCTCAGCCGTTGACAATGCTACAGAATTCTGCTTTTTGCTAAACCATGATACTAAGTTATTCCCTAAGAATTGACATGTTCCACTAGTGCTCTTCCTATCTAATTTGCATCCAGCAAAATCTGCATCAGAATATGCAAGCAAATCTAGACAGAAGTCTCTAGAGTACCATAATCCTATGTTTGTGGTTCCTCTCAAATATCTAAGGATTCTTTTGACAGCACTTAGATGTGACTCCTTAGGATCTGATTGGTATCTAGCACAATTTTCCACACTAAATACTATGTCTGGCCTACTAGTAATGAGATAAAATAAAGATCCAATTAAGCCTCTGTAGAGCTTCATATCTACACTTTTTCCTCTTTCATCTTTGTCTAGCTTACTAGTGGGGTTCATTGGGGTGCCTATTCCCTTGTGATTTTTATTTCCAATTTTTTTTAATATTTTCTTTGTGTACTTAGTTTGATGAATAAAGATGCCTTCCTTAGGTTGCTTGATTTGCAATCCGAGAAAGAAATTCAGTTCTCCCATCATACTCATCTCGAATTCTTCTTGCATTAATTCAGCAAATTCTTTGCAAAGACTATCATTAGTGGCACCGAAAATTATGTCATCTATATATATTTGTACTACTAGTAAATTTTTATCTTTTCTCTTGAGAAAAGGTGTTTTATCCACATTTCCTCTACTGAAATCATTATTTAGCAGAAATTTGCTTAGTCGATCATACCATGCTCTAGGTGCTTGTTTCAATTCATATAGTGCCTTATGTAATCTAAATACATGATTAGGAAATTCATGATTCTCAAAACTAAGGGGTTGCTCTATATACACTTCTTCTTCTATATAGCTATTTAAGAAGGCACTTTTTACATCATTTGATATAATTTGAAGTCCATGAAGTATGCAAAAGCTAGAAGTAATCTAATAGCTTCTAATCTAGCCACGGGAGTAAATGTTTCTTCAAAATCTATCTCTTTTTCTTGATTGTATCCCTTAGCTACAAATCTAGCTTTATTTCTTATAACTACCCCATTTTTATCTAATTTATTTCTAAAAATCTATTTTGTTCTAATTACAGAATTATGCTTTGGTCTTTCAGTTAATGTCCATACATTGCTTCTTTTGAATTGATTTAATTCTTCTTGCATAGCATTAATCCAATTTATGTCATTTTCAGCTGCCAAACCACCAAAATTTTTTGAAAATTTTATCAGCCAAATTAGTTGGCTAAAATAGGTGTGAGGCGTGGGGTGGTCTTTTGGCTATAAAAGACCCCCATGCCTTGGGTTCAAGATATACCATATTTAGAGGTTTCAAAAAATTCTGAAAAAATTCTCTGAGGGCCTCCATCCCTTCTTCTCCTTCTTCCTCATGTCCATCCTCCATCTTCTTGAAGAACAATCAAAGGTTGAGTATTTAGAAGGAGAAAGCTTCAGCCATTGCTGCGTTCCTGCGCGAGCTAGCACTCCCGCGGAAGATGATCTACCTAGGGCTTTGCGTGTACTTCTCATAGAGGCCATTCGGGTGCGTGGCTGCGAAGTCAAGGATCAGATCCATAAATTTCTTCCATCATAAAAGGTATTAATCCTACATCAATATTTTATTTTGGAGTCAGGGTCTAGGTCTGATTCCCCGAGGTTTTACCCTCCTTTGGGGCTCCTCACGGAGTAATCTCCAGAATCCATTCGATGGATATTCGGAGATTAATCGGAATAGAGTTCTTAAGTTTCAGATCTGATAGTTAATCGTGCATGAAAGTTTTAGCATAATTGTTTAAACGATTCCGGCATAATCCTATGTGTTCTTAAGGTGCTGATTTCTAGATTTGATCTTGTAAGTATGCATGAATTAAATTATTTGATTCGATTTTTTCGCTGCGTTTTAAAACTTAAAAAGAACTATGTATGGCTTGATCTCCCTTTTGAAGGGGTACGTAGGCAACCCAATCAGGTTCAGCCATGATTTAAAAAAAAAAAAAATCAGCATGCTTAACACCGAAGAACCTAGGATTCACTTTCACATGAAGATATTTTCCTAACCCAGACATCCTCTACATTATGGAACCCCATTCTGTGGAGAGTCCCCTCACCCATGTGATCGGTATTTCGAAGTGAACGAGAGGGTTCCCCCTCAGGGATAGGGACCTATAACTTCCTAAAGAAGAGTGTGAATAGCATGCCATATGGAAGACTCAACTTAGGTTTATCTAGGGGTTCACAGATATATTTGTAGATGAGTTTGGGGAAGTTGATGGGAGTGTCTTGGAGAATGTGGAACATCAGTGCTAGGTCTCTCTCAGAGATGAAGTCAAACCTACCAATTTTGGGAAAGAAAGTCCTAGAAATGATACTTAGGAGAAGCCGCATTTCAGCCGAAAGCTGATTTGCAAACACCTCCTCTATAGGGGATTGAGGTGTGCTTCCTAAGATGGCCGTAAGAGCCTCTGTCCTATCATGGGGATGAGTGGGAAAAATCCCCTCTTAGGAGAGATGGAGGATTCGAGCAATGAAGTCCTCCGAGATAAATATAGGGACACCCGCTACGGTTCCCTGGATACCACCGCTACCTCGTGCGACAGTCTTATAAAATTCCCTAACTAACCCTGGATAGGTAGGAAGGTCTAGTGAACAGAAAAACTCTAAGCCCTGGGCCCTAAGACGATGCCCTAAGGTGAATCCTTCCCAGGAGAGGAAGTCAAAATTGACTTTCCTCCCGGTAGAGACTGCCCTCCCGAAGCACGGATGCGAGGGAACCAGCCTAGGCGGGGAAGGAACCGGAGGTGGTGGCCTCACGGGTTCGTTCCGTGCCTTGGACCGTCGCTCGGCGCCGCTCGCGGAGAGAGGTCTCTTCCGGCTCGGGACAACGGCTTTCCTAGGCATTTTGACCTAAAAACCGAGGGATTGACAAGAGAAATGGAAGAAAACTCGAGGAAAAGGACCTAAAATGGGTCGGAGACGACTCTAGGGTTTTGGAATAGTGGCGGCCGAAAATAGAAGTGAAGAATAAACATTTTGATTAGGGTTAAAAATCAAATTTCCGACCTCGAGTCGACTCTGGTATGTCGCGAGTCGACTCGACCTCGAGTCGACTCCTAAATATGCGCGAGTCGACTCGCCCATGAGCCGACTCTAAAATCTATTCGAGTCGACTCGAACTCTGGCACATAACCAAAGAACTCAGTTAATTCCGTGCCAAAGGAGAGAGATATGGGAATCTTTGACGCGTTCGCAAAAATGCTTTCGCGAAACTAATCTCCCAAGTATAAGAGAATCGCACAAATAGTAAATTCTCGGAAGTCCGAGGTCGAATCCTCAGGGAATGAAATATATATGAGATTATTTAATATAATTTTAGATTAATTAATTCAATGAATTTACGGCTTAAGATAATGTTTTGCAAATAGAAAATAAATCAGTAAACAGAGAATTGAAGTTGGATAGATTAAGATGGTGTAGGGATCTGGAATCCCCCTTGATGATATTATTTTCAACAATTAAATTCCGTGATTCTTGATTAAGGATCAATCAGATAGAATAGTTCTAATCATGGAGTATATAATTTGAAATCATGAATTCAAGATCTAAGTATTTATCGTGCCGATTACGTCTACGACAAATCAAACATCGAAACAATCCATGAATCAATAAATATAAACCGTAAAAGATCTATCTCATAGATAAATATACAAGAATCAAAAACACATATATAGATATAAATCAGAGAGATCAATCGTTCAGAATTTACTTGAAAGAAAATAAAACATCAAAGGTTCCTCCATCACCCTTCACCTAAGGGATTATCCGGCCATAAACATAAAAGAAACTCCCATGTTCCTCTTCCTTCTTTTTTTTCTTTTTATTTTCGGAAACAGGGCATCCCCTGTTTCCCTTTCTCTTCTTTTTTTTTCGGATGGCAGAGGCCTCCTCTATTTTTCAATGGGAAAGAATGGGCGCCCTCTCCCCCACCGAGAGAGCCCTTATATATCCCCCTTGATGGATCTCTCATGCCAGCTGCAAGATACCTGGATGCGGAATCATGGGAGCTTGGACGTGGACGGCTAGATGTGGGATCGACGCTCGAATGAGAGCTGATCGCCGAAATCCCGGGATGCTGGGATCTCGTGCTGAAGATGAAGCTTGGACTGTTGACGTTTGGGATTTGAATGGCTGGATCGAATGCAGGAGATGGAGCGCGGACGAGTGCTGGATCACAAGAGGAGAAGACGGACACAGTTCCTTGGGGTTGCAAATCCGGAAGACGCTCGGATGGATCGCGATCTTCCACGCTGGCGCTGGAAAGCTTCATAGGGTGCTGGGATTTGCACACGGAGGGCTGAGGGAAGTTGAGACGCGGCTGTAAATTCTGTTGGGAAGATTGCATGCAAGTGGATCATGATCACGGAGCTGGGATCTCGGGATGGTTGGGTCTTGCACGCGGGAACACAGGAGAAAGCTCCAGAAGAATCGGACGTGGAGGATGCTTCGCGTGTTGCTAGGATGCGCTGTGAACTGGGATGACATGGGGAGGAAGGAGATTCGAGAAGAGCTGGGATGCGGATGTGGGAAGCTTCACGGGTCCTGGGATCACGGTTGGCTGCTTTGCGGATGGCTGGGAAGAAAGACTTGATCTGGGTTCCAAGAGCTGGGAGAAAGGCTGATGTGGCTGGAACTTGAGAGAGCTAGCTCACGGATGCGGCAAGGATGCTAAGGTGCTTGCGAACGGCTGATTCTGGGCTCTGTTCTGCAGCTGGGAAGAGATGAATTTATATAATGATAAAAATTATAATAAGTGCTAAGGATAAAATATTTAATCATGTAAATGTTAACACCTATTATTTATCATTATTTTGCTAGCATTAGGCTAAGTTAATTTGTACTTAGATCGCACTTTTGTGCTCTCATCACACCCCCAACTAGCTTATTGCTAGTCTCTAGCAATTAATGAGCAAATAATAAAATGAGAGTACAAAAGGTGTGGTTTAACCTTTGACTTTTTATTGAAGCTAAAGACATAAAACTAAGATATGTACTCACTTTCGTAGGAATCATGATTGCACTTAGCACGTGCAACAAGCCGTTAAACCCCTAGGTTACCCTAGTGGACGAGTGTTGTCTCGTGAGGATTTTTAGGGATGTTACCCACAAACATCATGAATGATATGACATTAGATTCTAATAAAAATAAATCCTAAGCTAATACACATGTAATTAATTGATATATATTTTCAAGTATGGCAACCATCAAAGCAAGGAATATAAAAGTGTAGTGTGCATCAAATCACATGACTTTCTCAGAGTACTAATACCTCCACCGCAACAGGGCACCACCTGAGTTTTAGGTGCACTTCTCAAGTCCACAAGTGTTTTCTACAATTTATTAGAACCTGATCTATCAAATTTTCAGAATATCACATGTTGTCTAAATTTGTCAAGAATGGTTCGCATGTAAAGAAAGAGCTATCAATCCCAACTAAATAACCCGGGTACATAGGTCCAAAACAATGGAGTCAAACCAGTCATTACCACATGTCACTAGGTTCAGTCCGACCAACCCTATTCATGCTTATTTTTATTTTTAAATACATATGACGATTACAATAGTCCAACCCCATTAGGCTCTAGTAAGATCCATGTAGTGAGCTTTCAGCCAATAACCCCCGATCCAGTTGGCTCAAGACATTAGGTGAAACACCCCTCGGGCTTAATTACTCAAACCAGACTACGCCACGAGGCCAGACTTGTCATCATAAGGATTTTTTTTTATATAATTATGCAAGAAAAGAGAAGATAGACTGAACCATATAGGTATTTTATTTTTTTTATGTATATGTGACCGCATCGTGACTATAGGTCAACCAAAGTCGGATCATAAGGCACCTAAGTAATATAACTGGCCCTAACTTCAAAATCTAACTGAACTGTTTTCCCGAGAGCCAGAAGTATTGAAGGAATGGCCATAGGAGCAGGCGCATCATGACATCGTAATCGAAGGACATACAGGAGAAGGAATCTCCCCCCCAAAAATGAAAACAGTTCCTGATGAATTTGGCGGTAGACGATAGGACACTAGTTTTCTCGAAGCCTCTTGTTCATATCTCTCATCAAAAGGTGCTATTCTATAATGTTTATGTTCTAATTTTTTGAGGCGGGCTAATTTCCACACACGGACGATTCGTAGCGGACAGTGCCATCCGGGGGGTTCGGGAGGTTGTACCCCCTGACATCAACACATTTATTTAATTAGTAGTCAAGTCAGGAGTCGTTCAGAGAGCGATTTGGTACAAAAAGAGACCTTGCTTTAGCGCTCGAAAGAAGGGTTTCTCACAGCACCTGCGCCTAGAAGTCAGCAGCCCCTTCCTACCTTACTATGGTTTTCGTTGCGTTACATAGACTTATGCTCTTAGCTTAGCGCGCTCTAGCCTGATGCTCTTAGCCCACCTACCTTCTTTCTTGGCTTACCGAGCTCGAGTACGCCCGCTGCCTACATTCATTCGTTTGATCATATTTTGGGTAATCTCGAGTGGATGCAGCGATTTCCTGACGCATCAGTCAAATTCCTTCCCGCGGGCCAAATTCGTGAGAAAGGACTGGAGCTGCTGGTTAAGAAAAGAAGAGAAATGCATTTTTTGATGAAATTAAGAGATTGCCGGGACCTTCGCTCTACTTCTAGCTGGCTCTAAACCTACCTTTTTCTTCCCCACCTCTTCTGAATCTTAGACAAATTCCGCTGGTTGAGGAAAAGGGGAAAGGTATGACTTTTTGGATTAGAGTTTTTAGGCAACAACTTCTTCTGTTCCGGATCTGTTTAAGACAGAGTTTTTAGCAAGAAGAGTTGTCACAAGGAGTTCCTCTTTCAACACAAGAAGCTGTAAAGAGTAGTTAAGTTACTCCTCTTCGATTCACCGAGTCGGCCCTCTTCTTCTATTGCTTTGCTCGGGGGCTGAGCTTGAACTTATGCACGTTTTGCAGAAGCTCTCCTATCTTTTGATTAGGAAAGCGGCACACACCTTTCTTTGACATTCTTTCTGGAACCCCAAAAAAAGACCTAGTTCCCACCTCCGCGCAATGACGTCAAAAAGCAAAGCGATGCACGGGTCTTTGAATGAAAATTCCTCTGCGTCTCCACCTTGAGCAAGATCCCAAAGGGAGAATGAAGGAGTTCACTTCAGCTCTTGAAAACCGGTATGATGGTTTTGTTTGTTAACTTAGCTCCACCGTCATCCACTTTAGCCTTTTTGGTCTATATACTCGGAAAATGATCTAGCTTTGTCTCTGCTCGAGCACTTTTTCTACCTGTATGCTTAGTGTTTTTTCTAAACTGGTTGGGGTTTAGGTTTTGGTCACCTACTCTCAGACTCTCTTCCTTTTAGCCAATCAAAGGCCAACCTTCATTCCAGATCTTATGCCATGCTTGTTCCCTTACAGGAGGTTGGATTCCGCAGTCGAGGGATTCGCATAGCAGGGGGCAGCGAATAGAGTGATAGGGGTAGGCACTAGAGGTTTTCAAGATGGGGGAGCACCTAACCTATGCCGATTTTGGCGGACAGCTATACTGATTCGGTATACTCGAAATACACCTTTGGTACAAAATGGACGATCTCACAAAGATGAAATATCAGTAGTTTTCCATTTACTGATCCCATCTTTCACGGAATCGATTCCTTTTTTGTTTTGAATGTACAAAAATTTGTGGAGCTCAGAATGTCTGGAAGCACGGGGGAGTCCTTACAAGTTTGAAAACCAAATCCTGAACCTTATGGTACGAACAAAGATACTCGTACTTCTTTTATGGATAAGGCTAACAAAAATGCAGTTAACAAATGTGAACTCCTGAGGCTTTCCTATTATCATTAAGTACACGTGCGGGGATCTAATAATAGGTCTCTGATCAGTCATAGTAGGCATGTGTTCCTTACCTTAATAGTTGCACAAACTCAATATGAAAATACATGTGCATTTGCTCAGAAAAGAAAGTAATAGAATAAATCAAATGCAAAAATATATTTTTTTTTAAAGATATTTTTCTCCCCCCAACTAAAACATTGCATTGTCCTCAATGTAAAAGATGCAAGAAAACTATATGTGAGAGACAATAGAGAAAAGAATATTGGAGAGAAGAAAAATATCTTGAGTTGTTGATTTCCAGAAAAGAAGACCTACAAAATAAGAAGAAAACTAGAAATAAAAGAAAAAATATAATTCTAACTAATATACACATACCTTTGTCGTCAAGCTCAGTCATAAGAAGGCTCCTCCAAGGAGAAGGAGTTCTCTTCATCTGCAAAATTTTCAAGAAAAGGTTTTAGTCTGTGTCCATTCACCTTAAAAATTTTACCATCCTGTGGATTCTCAATTTCAACTGCCCCATGTGGAAAAACAGTTTTTACAATAAAAGGACCTGTCCATCTTGATCGTAACTTTCCAGGAAACATATGTAAGCGAGAGTCATACAAAAGAACTTTTTGTGCAGGTTCAAAAGATTTTCTTAGAATTGAGTTATCATGCCTAATTTTCATTCGTTCTTTACAAAGTCTAGCATTGTCATACGCATCCCGACGAATTTCATTCAACTCACTTAATTGTAATTTTCGAGCTAAACTAGCATCTGACAATTCAAAGTTTAATTTTCTAATGGCCCAATACGATTTATGGTCTAATTCAACAGGTAGATGACATGCTTTTCCATAGACTAGCCGATACGGGGACATACCAAGAATAGTTTTATAAGCAGTACGGTAAGCCCACAATGCATCAGAAAGTTTTAAAGACCAGTCTTTGCGTGATGGATTCACCGTTTTCTCTAAAATTCATTTAATCTCCCGATTGGCTAACTCTACTTGGCCACTAGTCTGCGGGTGATAAGGAGTTGCAATTCTATGAGTGATACTGTACTTTCGTAATAGGATCTCAAAAGGCTTATTGCAGAAATGTTTTCCCCCATCACTAATTATGACCTTGGGCATCCCAAACCTAGAAAATATATTTTCTTTAAGAAATTTTAAAATTGGTTTGTGGTCATTTGTTCGACAAGGCACAGCTTCTACCCATTTGGACACATACTCTACACCTACTAAAATGTACTCATATCCAAAAGATGATAGAAACGGACCCATGAAATCAATGCCCCACATGTCAAAATTCAATAGCAGTAATGGGCTGAAGAGGCATCATTTGCCTACGAGTTAGACTCCCAACACGTTGACATGGGTCACATATCCGATAGAACTCATGGGCATCTTTAAATAGCGTAGGCTAATAAAAACCACATTGTAACACCTTAGCTGCCGTTTTCTTAGATGCAAAGTGTCCTCCGCAAGCACTGGCATGACAAAAAGAGAGTACACTATGCATCTCATGATCCGGCATGCATCTTCTAAAGATTTGATCATTACAATACTTGAACAAATAGGGGGCATCATAATAATAACTCCTTACTTCACGCAAGAAATTATTCTTATCATTCGATCCCCAATGCTCCGACATCCGGTTCGTGACAAGAAAGTTTACAATATCAGCATACAATGGCATAGTAGAAAGTGCAAACAGCTGCTCTTCGGGGAATAAATCCTTGATGGGAAACTGTGGCACCGAATCATTAAAAACTAGCCGTGATAAATGGTCAGCAACCACATTCTCTACTTCCTTTTTATCTTTGATAGTAATGTCAAATTCTTGGAGTAGAAGTATCCATCGTATTAAGCGTGGTTTGGCCTCTTTCTTATCCAGTAAATATTTTAGCGCTGCATGGTCCGTGAAGATAACAATAGGAGCACCAAGGATATAAGAGCGAAATTTGTCTAATGTAAATACTACTGCAAGCAATTCTTTCTCGGTGGTGGTGTAATTCATTTGAGCATCGTTCAAGGTTTTGCTTGCATAGTAAATGACATATGGCTTATTATCCTTGCGTTGTCCTAGGACAGCTCCTATCGCATAGTCGCTAGCATCGCACATGATCTCAAAAGGTAATGACCAATCGGGTGGTCGCACGATGGGTGTAGTGCTAAGCATAGATTTCAACTTTTCGAATGCCTCTTGACAGGTTTCGGTCCAATTGAACGGTGTATCAAGGGATAGGAGGTCACATAATGGTCGAGCTATGACACTAAAGTCCTTGATGAACCTCCTATAAAATCCGGCATGACCCAAAAATTATCTAACATCTCTAACCATCTAGGGTGTAGGTAGCTTGGCGATTAGGTCAATCTTAGCTCTATCAACTTTCATGCCCTTCGATGAAACAATATATCCTAGGACAATTTCCTTTGGCACCATGAAGTGGCATTTCTTCCAATTCAGTATCAGATTCTTTTCCATGCATCGAGCTAAGACTGCTTGTAAATGTGACAGGCAATTGATAAGTGCTTAATAATTCATAATTTAGTTATCTTTCCGTAGCACTTATCAATGTTCTTAAACTGATAAATACATATTTTACCATGAAATTGAATAAACATTGAAATAAATTTAAAATATGGTAAGAAGTAAATAATTTTTTTTCTTAAAACCGACTCTGAACTTGTCTCTCTTCCGGTTGCGATCTTTCATGAAAACTATAAGAAAACATATAAGGAGGAGATTGTGTTGATCCGATTTATTAACCTGATGGAGTGTAATCAAGCTAAGGGTATAATTAAATGGGTCTTGGTCCTGATTAGATTGAAAGATATAATTAATTATTTTTGTATGGGGAAAAGGTTTGAGTAACCCTTTTTATTAAGTCACAGTCTTGTTTATTTTACCTGGTCGAGTTCGGCCTGAAGTAGTTCAGCAAGAATTAAATTTAAATGACATTGGGCTCGAGAACAAGTTCAAGCAAATCAACGATCGTGACCCACCTCAAATCCAAAGCCAATTCCCAACCAATTCCTTATCTGCCTTCATATAAAATTTATAATTTTAAAAAAAATAATAATAATAAAAATTAAATATCCACGATTTGCTGTTCATATAAACAGTGTCCCGTGAAAACACTGTTCATATGAACAGTGTTACAAAAAAAATATATAATAAAAATCCCACTGTTCATCTTCTTCCTCCCTGTAAGCTTTCCAACCGCGTGCCCACCGCGTTCATGCCTGCTTCTCTCGTCGATCCCGCGTCTTCAGCCAGTGATTCAGCACCTCCCGCCGATCCAGCATTCAGCGATGCAAATCCTCCACGCGGTGCAGCCGGCGACCAGCTCCTCCGCGATCACCGCGTGCAGCCAGCATCTCAGACCGTCCGCTTGTCCCAGCGCGTTCACAGCAGCAGAATAATAACAACACCTTCTGCGCACAATCCTCCGCTTCTATTCTCTCCGTGATGCATCCAAGATCCCGGCAGTCCAGCCTCTTCCGTCGTCCATTACACACCTGGATCCACCTCCCGGAACTCCAGCACCCCAGCAAAGCCGCAAGAATCGGTCCGAATTTCCTCACGCAGCCAGCATCCCGGATGATCCGATCCCACGGCCATCTCATCTCCTTCCGTCCGCACATCAGCCTCCCGTCGATCCAGCAGCCAGCTCCATTGATCCGATCATTCAACCCGGCGCTCCACGGATCACGCTTTCCTCCTGAGATTCAGCCATTCTTCCTCTTCGTCCGCGATCTGCCCTCCAGCATCCCGCCCCGGAATCAGGCCCATGACCTCTTCTCCCTTCCCGAATGAGCGCCCCAGACGAGTATAAAGAGAGAAGGGTGGCCATCGGCTTGAGGGGGCTCGGTTGAGGGAAAAATAGGGGAGCCCTGTTTCGTAGTGAAGAGGAAGAGAAGAAGAAATAAAAAAAAAGAGAAAGGAGGGGGAAAGAGAATATTTTGTGATATTTTGGAAAGAATGAGAGGGGAAGACTTTCACTTGAAGATGGAAGGTCGTCCGGAAGCCATGCTCGGCTAAACGTCTAGTCTAGGGCTGGATGAAGCCCTAGCAATGTATCAGGGCATTGTAGTTCTTATTTTCTTTATGATTTTGGAGCTTGTTTAAATTCTTATTATCAATGAAAAATCCTTTTATGATGTTTAAACTTTGAGCATGCTATTTATTATTCATGTTTGCTAAAGTAGTCTAAGATGATCCATGCCTAGGAAGATGAGGTGTACTGCACCCTAGGTTAGCATAATTAGGTAGACACTTCTTGCTATACCGAAGATGGATTTTTTTAAAACTCTTTATGTTTTTATTTTTAAAGGCTTATAGCCAATATTGCATGCCTCTCCAAAAGATTAAAAAAAAATAAAGAATACAAACCCTGATGCAATGCTATGTGGTGGACTCTAAATCCTAGATCCATTTATTCTGATAAATTCTAATTCGCACTCATAGTTTAATTTAGTTAAATCAAGTTAGCAAATTCTTCTTCTTGATTTATTTTTAAAAGAAAAATTAATTATTCTTCAATCCCTGTGGACCGACACCCGTAATCACTATCCTACAGGATACGTGCTATTGCGTGGTTTATTTTCAAAATTGAAAGAACCGATCAATTTTTGGCGCCGTTGCCAGGGATTGCTTGCATAGTTATTTTTCCTATCATTAAAAAAAATTAATTAAAAAAAAACTTTCAAATATATATATATATATATAAATTATTTTCTATTATTGTTACTTTTCTTATCTCCTTTTTCTCTTCTACTATTTTTTTTTAAAATTTTTTTCTTTTGGTCTTATTTGATCAGGAATCGAAGAAAAAATCTGGGATGATCAAAAGGAGAATAGCTGGAAAAGGAATGCTTTAGAGGTTTGCTTAAAAAATTTTAAATTGCTGGAAAAATTTTTTTTGGTAACCTTTAAACCTTTCTTATTTAAATTAATTATTAGCTTGAAATTTTGTGGTGATTGTTTGATTTTAATTTCAGCAAAAGTGTGAATGCATGCTTGATACACATACACAAATTAATCCGCACATAGTAAGGGCAATCACCCCAACAAGATAAGAGCCGGATTTCATCACCGGATTCTTGCCCAACTTAGGTGAACTCAATCTCACATAGTGTCACTTTAATTAAAATTAATTAGACGTTGGCTCCTAGGGACATTCGAGCTCAATAGGACGAAGATCATCGAATGTTGCACCAATTTCGCTCTGTGGCTTAGTTGATGTCTAGGCAAGCTTTGTCCCTATAAAGGAGACAATTCATCTGTTCGAGGCAAGTGGGTTTTAAGTGGGACCTTTGCGAACGCATCGTGACCCCTCCACTTACCTGGGAGCTTACCTGGTCAACTCGGTTCATTAGACCGGATTGGAGGCTTAGGTGCCCTCTTCAAACCAGTTAGGAGCTGTCTAGTGATTTTAGGATAAATACAAGGATTTATGTGTTTTTCTTTTGTTGCATACTTGATTGATCAAGTACTAGTGTATGCAAGGGAGTCGTTCTAGAGTACGTGACCTATTAACTTTTGACCCTGAAATAGAACGGACCCTTAGAAATATTCGACCTGAGATCAGAACAATAGAATCATCCCCACCTCCTGAGATGGCTGAAGACCAACCCAAACTCCTGAGGAAGTACTTTACTCCCACCTTTTACACTTCCCCATCTTGCATTCGATTACCTGAGGTAGCAGCTGTATAATACGAATTAAAGTCTAGTGTGATCCAAATGCTCCCATCTTTTTATGGGCTCACCAACGAAGAACCATATAAACACCTAGATGAATTTCTTGAGATTTGCACCACTGTCAAGATTCAGAACTTCACTGATGATGCTCTAAAACTTAGATTATTCCCTTTCTCCCTTAAAGATAGAGCCAAACAATGGCTGAATTCTTTAGAAGCTAACTCGATTCGTTCTTGGGATCAAATGCAACATGAATTCCTTAAAAAATACTTTTCCATAGGAAGAACGAACCAGTTTAGATGTGCCATTACAAGTTTCTCCCAAACCGAGGGAGAAGAATTTCATGAAACTTGGGAGAGATTTCGGGACCTAATCCGTAAATGCCCTCATCATCAAATACCTAAGTGGCAACTAGTGCAATATTTCTATGACGGATTGACTGAACGAAACCGTCAGATGATCGATGCTGCATGCGGGGGTACTTTCATGCTTCAAAATGAGCATGAAGCATGGCAATTATTTGAAAATCTTAATGAAAACTCCCTCCACCATGCTTCCTGTTCTCGTCAAGCACCTCCGAGTTCTCAAAGAAAAGGGACCATTTGTGAAATAAGTCATTCCATGGATCTGTCTAGCAAGGTAGATGCATTGTCTCATAAGATTGATCAATTGATGATAGGAGGACATATCGTTAGCTCTTCCCAAGCACAAGTGTGTGCTATCTGTTCTAGCCCATCGCACCCTATTCATGAGTGCCCCTCAGCACCCCAATATCCCAAACTCGTGCAAGAACATATCAATGCTGCCCAAACACAGCCCAGACCAGGTAATGACCCATTTTCCAATACATATAACCTGGGATGGCGGAATCATCCAAATTTTTCTTGGAGGCAGCAAGCTTCGAATAATACCCAACCCTACTCCCACAATTTTCAAAACCCTCAGAATTTTCATCTCTACCGTCCCTCAACTCAATTTCAACACCTTCCTCCTCCAACCCAAAGAAATACAGCCTTTGAAGAGAAAGTGTTGACTGCCCTTCAAGGTTTGGAGGCAAACACACAACTATTGCACTCTCACACGCAATCAATTGCTAAGCTAGAATCCCAAATGGGTCAACTAGCCAATGCATTAAATAAGCGAGAGGAAGGTAAGCTTCCAAGTCAACCAATGAGTAATCCTAGGGGACAATACGTGGCTCAAGAAACTCGACTAAATCATGAGCAAGCCAATGCTTTGACTACCCTAAGGACTGGACGTATAATAGATAATAAGGTTGGGGAGGGTAACAATAAGGAAGATAAAGAAGAGGAGAGAAATGTATCACATGAAAATCCAAAACCTTCTTCAGCTAATCCACCATCTGCCACAACCCACATTCCAAAGGCTCCATTCCCTGAAGCACTTAATGCACCCTCTCCCTTTGGCAAGAAGGGAACTTCATTAGAAGAGATGATGGAGGTCTTTAAACAAGTTAAAATCAACCTCCCACTCCTTGATGCCATCAAACAAGTTTCCTCTTATGCCAAATTTCTCAAAGACCTGTGCACCCAAAAGCGGAAATCTAGGACACATGTGCCTAAAAAGGTCCTCCTAACTGAGCAGGTAAGTTCCATTCTCCAACACAACACCCCTCCAAAATTCAAAGATCCTGGCGCTCCCACTATTTCCTGTGTCATAGGAGATAACTCCATTGATCGAGCACTTTTAGATCTAGGGGCAAGTGTGAATCTTCTACCCTATTCAGTCTATGAAAAATTTAGGTTGGGTGAATTGAAACCTACCTCGGTATCTTTACAATTGGCTGATAGATCGGTGAAGATGCTAAGGGGGATAATTGAAGATGTTCTTGTCAAGATAGACAAATTCTATTTTTCAGTAGATTTTATCGTCCTTGACATGGAACATATGCCCAACCTAAAAAAACAAATCCCTGTGATTCTTGGTCGTCCTTTTTTAGCGACAGCCAATGCATGTATCAACTATAGAACTGGGGTAATGGATATATCATTTGGGAACATGAAAATTAAGTTAAATATGTTTCATGCCGTTGACCAACATGTGAGGGAAGACAAGTGTTGCCTAATTGACGAAATGGATGATCTTGTAGAGAACGCGCTTCCCTATATCTTAGCAAATGACCCCTTAGAGGCATGTTTGGCCCATTTTGACATTGACAAATTTGATATAGACAAGGCCGTAGAAGAAGTTAACATCTTACTCGATAATCAATCTCCTATGAGTTCCCTTCCTTGGAAGATCCGACCTGTAATCATCGCAGCCAACTTATCTACTGAACAGGAGGGTAAACTTTTAAGGGTGCTAGAAGAGAATAAACATGCCATAGGATGGTATGTAGCCGATTTGAAAAGGGTTGACCCCTCTGTTTGTATGCATCGAATTCATCTCGAAGATGATGCAAAGCCCACCCGAGAAATGCAAAGAAGACTCAATCCTAATATGAAGGAGGTAGTCAAGAAAGAAGTGGTGAAGTTATTAGATGCCGGAATCATTTATCCAATTTCTGATAGTAAGTGGGTGAGTCCGACACAAGTGGTACCCAAGAAATCAGGTATCACTGTGGTTGAAAATACGGAAGGAGAATTGATACAAACACGCACAACCACGGGTTGGCGCGTGTGCATTGACTATAAGAAACTTAATTCAATGACTAGGAAGGACCATTTCCCTTTACCTTTCATAGATCAAATTTTGGAACGGTTGGCTGGTCAAGGTTTCTACTGCTTCTTAGATGGTTATTCTGGATATAATCAAGTAACTGTTTACCCGAACGATCAAGACAAAACCACTTTTACTTGCCCATTTGGGATTTGCATATAGGAGGATGCCTTTTGGATTATGCAATGCACCCGCAACTTTTCAACAATACATGATGGCCATTTTTTCAGATATGGTGGAAAACTTTCTAGAAGTGTTCATTGATGATTTTTCAGTTTTTGGCCTATCTTTTGACGATTGTATGGACAATTTGACTTTAGTTTTGAAAAGATGTAAGAAGACCAACCTAGTATTAAGTTGGGAAAAGAGCCATTTCATGGTTCAAGAAGGCATAGTTTTAGGACACGTCGTGTCCAAGATGGGCATTGAAGTAGATAAAGCCAAAGTCGATCTTATTTCCAATCTCCCTCCACCTAAAACTGTGAAACAAATCCGATCATTCCTTGGCCATGCTGGTTTCTACCGTCGCTTCATTCAGGATTTCAGCAAGATTTCCAAACCCTTGTGCAATCTTCTTGCTAAGGACACTCCCTTTGTCTTTGATAAAGCATGCGAGGAGGCATTTAAAAATCTTCGCTTGAAATTAACCACTACACCTATCATACGGCCCTAATTGGACCCTTCCATTTGAACAGATGTGTGACGCATCCGACTATGCCATTGGAGCAGTTTTAGGGCAACGGCTAGATAAGGTACCTCATGTCATCTACTATGCTAGTAAAGCACTCTCAGATGCACAATTAAACTACACCACCACTGAGAAAGAATTCCTAGCTGTAGTATTTGCGCTAGACAAGTTTCGATCTTACCTATTAGGATCCAAGATTACCGTATTCACTGATCATGCTGCCCTTCGACACCTTCTTGCAAAGAAGGACACCAAACCCCGTCTGATTCGATGGATTCTTTTACTACAAGAATTTGACCTAGAAATTCGTGATAAGAAAGGAACTGCAAATGTCGTAGCATACCACTTATCTAGGATTCTTCTTGAACCCTCTAAGTACCTCACCCTTACATGATGCTTTCCCAGATGAACAATTATTTGGGGTACAAGGAATGAAAACGCCATGGTTTGCAAACATAGTAAATTACCTTGCCATAGGACGAATTCCTGATGATTGGTCAACTCAAGACAAGAACCGATTCTTTTCACAAGTAAAGTTCTATTATTGGGATGATCCTGATCTATTCAAGTATTGTCCCGATCAAGTAATCCGTCGATGTGTCCTCGAATGCGAATTTCAAAGTATTCTTTCATTCTGCCATTCACAAGCTTGTGGGGGACATTTTGGGGGTAGAAAAACTGCAGCAAAAGTTTTACAAAGATTGGCCCACACTTTTCAAAGATGCCCATAACTTTTTCCAAACTTGTAAACGGTGCCAACGGATGGGTACCATCTCCCGTAGAGATATGATGCCTCTCAATCCTATTTTAATTGTAGAAATCTTTGATGTATGGGGTATTGACTTTATGGGCCCTTTTCCACCATCCTTTGGTTTCGAATATATTCTTGTAGGGGTTGATTATGTTTCAAAATAGGTAGAAGCTGTCGCCACTAAAACTAATGACCACAAGGTTGTGATTAAATTTTTACATGAAAATATCTTTTATCGTTTTGGCACACCCCGAGCCATCATCAGTGATGGGGGATCTTATTTTTGCAACCGATCTTTCGAGGCTTTGGCTCGCAAATATAACATCACCCACAAAGTTGCTACCCCATACCATCCCCAAACCAGTGGACAAGTCAAGGTGTCCAATAGGGAGTTAAAACACATCTTAGAAAAAAATGGTACGTCCCGATAGAAAAGATTGGTCTGAAAGGATAAATGATGCACTCTAGGCCTATCGTACTGCCTACAAAACTCCTATTGGCATGTCTCCCTACCGATTAGTTTTTGGAAAAGCTTGTCACTTACCGGTAGAACTTGAACATAGAACTTTCTGGGCTATCAAAAAGTTTAACTTAGACATGGCAGTAGCTGGTCCTCACCGAAAACTCCAACTAAGTGAACTTGAAGAATTGCGCAATGAGGCTTATGAAAATGCTAAAATTTATAAAGCAAGGACTAAGACTTTTCATGATAAAAATATTAACCGTAAGTCCTTCGAACCTGGTCAAAAGGTTTGGCTGTTTAATTCCAAGTTGCGACTCTTCCTGGGTAAACTTCGCTCTAGGTGGGATGGACCATTCATAGTGAAAAATGTTTCTCCTTATGGTGCAGTAGAGATCCAACACCTCAATGGTGGACGTGCTTTAAAAGTCAATGGCCAAAGGTTAAAACCTTATGTGAACTGTGTTGCCGACGGGCAATTGATCGAATCCCTTAATTTGACGAACCCTGTTTATCAAAATAATTAAGGATGCACTGTGTCTGGCTGAAAACAATAAACATAGCGCTTGTTGGGAGGTAACCCAATTCTTTTAGTTTTCTTTAACATTGAGGACAATGTTAGGTTTAGGTTTGGGGGTATTTTTAAGTATTTTTTTTTTCATTTTTTGTTTTGTTTGCATCTCTTACATTCGTTTTCACTTCATAATGTCAGGTTTATCAAAAAAAACAAAAAATAAAAAAATAAAAATATCTTTTAAAAAATTGTGTTCATTTTTATAATTAAAAAAAAAATTACCTAATTTCTATACATGAATGCGAGAATGATAAACACACGGGGTATATAAAAAGCCCAATGACTAGTCGGAAGTAATACAAATTTAAGTTCTTTTTATTAAATCTCTCTTAGGGAGTTGTAAGCTAATTAATACTTTGGAATTTCACTACACACTGGCCGACTCTTCTAAGGTCTAGGCTCGACATTATGTTGATAGTATAATAGCAACCTTGGACCCTGATGAATCATACTTATCTAATCCAAAAAAAAAAAAAAATCATCAATAAAAATGGATTTAGTCAGGAACATCGAAAAGGGCTACCTATTGTCAAAGGTCAAGTGGACTTGTGATGAGGACTTCGAACATAAGTCCGTAGGGGAGTCTTGATGCTCGACACCTTATGCCAACTGGTGTGAGAGTTGTCGACTGATTGCTCGTTACACGGAGAAATCACCATAAGAGTAAAAGTGCACAACTTATATATCTTTCTTGAAAAAAATTCTTATCTCCAATGAAAAAAAATAATTATTAAGAAAAAAAAAGCTGTATTGACCTTGAAAAAGACAATAGTGTGAAAGCCGTCATTGTAAAAATTCGAGTAAACTGGAATATTACAGATAAAGCCCGTGAGGTACTAAAGTAAATATCCACAACTCTCGAAATCCTATAGATAAGATGATTTTGAATCAATGAGTAGGTCCTTTCGACCAATCCTTGGAAAACTACTAGTATTAATAATATTTTGAAGATCCAAACTCTTAGCTTGTGTATAGTCCAGATTTCACCGAGCACTCCAGTATAAATGAGTCTTACAACTTCCTAACGGAAACTTAATGACCTCAACTTGAATTGTATTTTGATCTAGGATTTGGGCTGACTTAGTAAATAAAACCGTGTGTGCTTTTAAATTTTCATCATTTATGTATCTTAATTAGATTTTAATAAAAAAAGAGAGAGTTTTTGAAATTCTTTACTAGTATGCATTTGGAATTCGATTTTCACTTCATAGATCAATTGATCTAAAAAACAAAAACAAAAAAAAAATAACAATAATTATAAAATGATTTATTGAAGTTTGTGGGTATCTTCACTGAAAACTCTCATGAGACTACAACTCGTCCACTAGGGTAACCTAGGAATTTAAAGCCATGTTGCATATGGTAAATGCAATCGCGATGCCTGCGAAAGTGAGTTAGAGTTTTTCTTTTCTAATTTTATTTTGCTCGAGGACTAGCAAAACATAGGTTTGGGGGTGTGATAAGTGCTTAATAATTCATAATTTAATTATCTTTCCGTAGCACTTATCAATATTCTTAAACTGATAAATACATATTTTACCATGAAATTGAATAAACATTGAAATAAATTTAAAATATGGGAAGAAGTAAATAATTTTTTTTCTTAAAACCGACTCTGAACTTGTCTCTCTCCCGATTGCGATCTTTCATGAAAACTACAAGAAAACATATAAGGAGGAGATTGTGTTGATCTGATTTATTAACCTGATGGAGTGTAATCAAGCTAAGGGTATAATTAAATGGGTCTTGGTCCTGATTAGATTGAAAGATATAATTAATTATTTTTGTATGGGGAAAAGATTTGAGTAACCCTTTTTATTAAGTCACGGTCTTGTTTATTTTATCTGGTCGAGTTCGGTCTGAAGCAGTTTAGCAAGAATTAAATTTAAATAACATTGGGCTCGAGAATAAGTTCAAACAAATCAATGATCATGATCCACCTCAAATCCAAAGCCAATTTCCAACCAATTCCTTATCTGCCTTCATATAAAATTTATAATTTTTAAAAAAATAATAATAATAAAAATTAAATATCCACGATTCGCTGTTCATATAAACAGTGTCCCGTAAAAACACTGTTCATATGTCAATGTTACAAAAAAATATATATATAATAAAAATCCCACTGTTCATCTTCTTCCTCCCTGTAAGCTTTCCAACCGTGTGCCCACCGCATTCATGCCAGCTCCTCCCATCGATCCCTCGTCTTCA
Organism: Phoenix dactylifera; assembly: GCF_051530095.1. Lineage (NCBI taxonomy): Eukaryota > Viridiplantae > Streptophyta > Magnoliopsida > Arecales > Arecaceae > Phoenix > Phoenix dactylifera. Next base: position 28,008,500 of record NC_143193.1, on the reverse strand, counting down.
GCCAGTGATGCAGCACCTCCCGTCGATCCAGCATCCAGCGATGCAAATCCTCCACGCGGTGCAGCCGGCGACCAGCTCCTCCGCGATCACCGCGTGCAGCCAGCATCTCAGACCGTCCACTCATCCCAATGCGTTCACAGCAGCAGAATAATAACAACACCTCCCGCGCACAATCCTCCGCTTCTATTCTCTCCGTGATGCATCCAAGTTCCCGACAGTCCAGCCTCTTCCATCGTCCATTACACACCCGGATCCACCTCCCGGAACTCCAGCACCCCAGCAAAGCCGCAAGAATCGGTTCGAATTTCCTCACGCAGCCAGCATCCCGGATGATCCGATCCCACGGCCATCTCATCTCCTTTCGTCCACACATCAGCCTCCCGTCGATCCAGCAGCCAGCTCCATTGATCCGGTCATTCAACCCGGCGCTCCACGGATCACGCTTTCGTCCTGAGATTCAGCCATTCTTCCTCTTCGTCCGTGATGTGCCCTCCAGCATCCCGCCCCGGAATCAGGCCCATGACCTCTTCTCCCTTCCCGAATGAGCTCCCAGACGAGTATAAAGAGAGAAGGGTGGCCATCGGCTTGTGGGGGCTCGGTTGAGGGAAAAACAGGGGAGCCCTGTTTCGTAGTGAAGAGGAAGAGAAGAAGAAATAAAAAAAAGAGAGAAAGGAGGAGAAAAGAGAATATTTTGTGATATTTTGGGAAGAATGAGAGGGGAAGACTTTCACTTGAAGATGGAAGGTCGTCCGGAAGCCATGCTCGGCTAAACGTCTAGTCTAGGGCTGGATGAAGCCCTAGCAATGTATCAGGGCATGGTAGTTCTTATTTTCTTTATTATTTTGAAGCTTGTTTAAATTCTTATTATCAATGAAAAATTCTTTTATGATGTTTAAACTTTGAGCATGCTATTTATTATTCATGTTTGCTAAAGTAGTCTAAGATGATCCATGCCTAGGAAGATGAGGTGTACTGCACCCTAGGTTAGCATAATTAGGTAGACACTTCTTGCTATACCGAAGATGGATTTTCTTAAAACTCTTTATGTTTTTATTTTAAAAGGCTTGTAGCCAATATTGCATGCCTCTCCAAAAGATAAAAAAAAAATAAAGAATACAAACCCTGATGCAATACTATGTGGTGGACTCTAAACCCTAGATCCATTTATTTTGATAAATTCTAATTCGCACTCATAGTTTAATTTAGTTAAATCAAGTTAGCAAATTCTTCTTCTTGATTTATTTTTAAAAGAAAAATAACTTATTCTTCAATCCCTGTGGACCGACACCCGTAATCACTATCCTACAGGATACGTGCTATTGCGTGGTTTATTTTCAAAATTGAAAGATCCGATCAATTTTTGGCGCCGTTGCCGGGGATTGCTTGCATAGTTATTTTTCCTATCATTAAAAAAAAATTAATTAAAAAAAACTTTCAAAATATATATATATATATATAAATTATTTTCTATTATTGTTACTTTTCTTATCTCCTTTTTCTCTTCTACTATTTTTTTTTTTAAATTTTTCTTTTGGTCTTATTTGATCAGGAATCGAAGGAAAAATCTAGGATGATCAAAAGGAGAATAGCTGGAAAAGGAATGCTTTAGAGGTTTGCTTAAAAAATTTTAAATTGCTGGGAAAATTTTCTTTGGTAACCTCTAAACCTTTCATATTTAAATTAATTATTAGCTTGAAATTTTGTGGTGATTGTTTGATTTTAATTTCAGCAAAAGTGTAAATGCATGCTTGATACACATATACAAATTAATCCGCACATAGTAAGGGCAATCACCCCAACAAGATAAGAGCCGGATTTCATCACCGGATTCTTGCCCAACTTAGGTGAACTCAATCTCACATAGTGTCACTTTAATTAAAATTAATTAGACGTTGGCTCCTAGGGACATTCGAGCTCAATAGGACGAAGATCATCGAATGTTGCACCAATTTCGCTCTGTGGCTTAGTTGATGTCTAGGCAAGCTTTGTTCCTATAAAGGAGACAATTCATCTGTTCGAGGCAAGTGGGTTTTAAGTGGGACCTTTGCGAACGCATCGTGACCCCTCCACTTACCTGGGAGCTTACCTAGTCAACTCGGTTCATTAGACCGGATTGGAGGCTTAGGTGCCCTCTTCAAACCAGTTAGGAGCTGTCTAGTGATTTTAGGACAAATACAAGGATTTATGTGTTTTTCTTTTATTGCATGCTTGATTGATCAAGTACTAGTGTATGCAAGGGAGTCGTTCTAGAGTACGTGACCTATTACCTTTTGACCCTGAAATAGAACGGACCCTTAGAAATATTCGACCTGAGATCAGAACAATAGAATCATCCCCACCTCCTGAGATGGCTGAAGACCAACCCAAACTCCTGAGGAAGTACTTTACTCCCACCATTTACACTTCTCCATCTTGCATTCGATTACCTGAGGTAGCAGCTGTACAATACGAAATAAAGTCTAGTGTGATCCAAATGCTCCCATCTTTTTATGGGCTCACCAACGAAGAACCATATAAACACCTAGATGAATTTCTTGAGATTTGCACCACGGTCAAGATTCAGAACTTCACTAATGATGCTCTAAAACTTAGATTATTCCCTTTCTCCCTTAAAGATAGAGCCAAACAATGGCTGAATTCTTTAGAAGCTAACTCGATTCGTTCTTGGGATCAAATGCAACATGAATTCCTTAAAAAATACTTTCCCATAGGAAGAACGAACCAGTTTAGATGTGCCATTACAAGCTTCTCCCAAACCGAGGGAGAAGAATTTCATGAAACTTGGGAGAGATTTTGGAACCTAATCCGTAAATGCCCTCATCATCAAATACCTAAGTGGCAGCTAGTGCAATGTTTCTATGACGGATTGGCTGAACGAAACCGTCAGATGATCGATGCTGCATGCGGGGGGACTTTCATGCTTCAAAATGAGCATGAAGCATGGCAATTATTTGAAAATCTTAATGAAAACTCCCTCCACCATGCTTCCTGTTCTCGTCAAGCACCTCCGAGTTCTCAAAGAAAAGGGACCATTTGTGAAATAAGTCATTCCATGGACCTGTCTAGCAAGATAGATGCATTGTCCCATAAGATTGATCAATTGATGATAGGAGGACATATCGTTAGCTCTTCCCAAGCACAAGTGTGTGCTATCTGTTCTAGCCCATCGCACCCTATTCATGAGTGCCCCTCAGCACCCCAATATCCCAAACTCGTGCAAGAACACATCAATGCTGCCCAAACACAGCCCAAACCAGGTAATGACCCATTTTCCAATACATATAACCCGGGATGGCGGAATCATCCAAATTTTTCTTGGAGGCAGCAAGCTTCGAATAATACCCAACCCTACTCCCACAATTTTCAAAATCCTCAGAATTTTCATCTCTACCGTCCCTCAACTCAATTTCAACACCTTCCTCCTCCAACCCAAAGAAATACAGCCTTTGAGGAGAAAGTGTTGACTGCCCTTCAAGGTTTGGAGGCAAACACACAACTATTGCACTCTCACACGCAATCAATTGCTAAGCTAGAATCCCAAATGGGTCAACTAGCCAATGCATTAAACAAGCGAGAGGAAGGTAAGCTTCCAAGTCAACCAATGAGTAATCCTAGGGGACAATACGTGGCTCAAGAAACTCGACTAAATCATGAGCAAGCCAATGCTTTGACTACCCTAAGGAGTGAACGTATAATAGATAATAAGGTTGGGGAGGGTAACAATAAGGAAGATGAAGAAGAGGAGAGAAATGTATCACATGAAAACCCAAAACCTTCTTCAGCTAATCCACCATCTGCCACAATCCACATTCCAAAGGCTCCATTCCCTGAAGCACTTAATGCACCCTCTCCCTTTGGCAAGAAGGGAACTTCATTAGAAGAGATGATGGAGGTCTTTAAACAAGTTAAAATAAACCTCCCACTCCTTGATGCCATCAAACAAGTTTCCTCCTATGCCAAATTTCTCAAAGACCTTTGCACCCAAAAGCAAAAATCTAGGACACATGTGCCTAAAAAGGTCCTCCTAACTGAGCAGGTAAGTTCCATTCTCCAACACAACACCCCTCCAAAATTTAAAGATCCTGGCGCTCCCACTATTTCCTGTGTCATAGGAGATAACTCCATTGATCGAGCACTTTTAGAACTAGGGGCAAGTGTGAATCTTCTACCCTATTCAGTCTATGAAAAATTTAGGTTGGGTGAATTGAAACCTACCTCGGTATCTTTACAATTGGCTGATAGATCGGTGAAGATGCTAAGGGGGATAATTGAAGATGTTCTTGTCAAGGTAGACAAATTCTATTTTTCAGTAGATTTTATCATCCTTGACATGGAACATGTGTCCAACCTAAAAAAACAAATCCCTGTGATTCTTGGTCGTCCCTTTTTAGTGACAGCCAATGCATGTATCAACTGTAGAACTGGGGCAATGGATATATCATTTGGGAACATGAAAATTAAGTTAAATATGTTTCATGCCGCTGACCAACATGTGAGGGAAGACGAGTGTTGCCTAATTGACGAAATGGATGATCTTGTAGAAAACGCCCTTCCCTATATCTTAGCAAATAACCCCTTAGAGGTATGTTTGGCCCATTTTGACATTGACAAATTTGATATAGACAAGGCCGTAGAAGAAGTTAACATCTTACTCGATAATCAATCTCCTATGAGTTCCCTTCCTTGGAAGATCCGACCTGAACCCGTACCCCCATTGCTAGCACACCACTTGGTCCTTCCATTGATTCTCCACCTAAACTTGAGTTGAAGCCACTTTCGACAAATCTTAAGTATGCCTTTCTAGGACCAGAAGATAGCCTCCCTGTAATCATCGCAGCCAACTTATCTACTGAACAGGAGGGTAAACTTTTAAGGGTGCTAGAAGAGAATAAACATGCCATAGGATGGTCTATAGCCGATTTGAAAAGGGTTGACCCCTCCGTTTGTATGCATCGAATTCATCTCGAAGATGATGCAAAGCCCACCCGAGAAATGCAAAGAAGACTCAATCCTAACATGAAGGATGTAGTCAAGAAAGAAGTGGTGAAGTTATTAGATGCCGGAATCATTTATCCAATTTCTGATAGTAAGTGGGTGAGTCCGACACAAGTGGTACCCAAGAAATCAGGTATCACTGTGGTTGAAAATACGGAAGGAGAATTGATACAAACACGCACAACCACGGGTTGGCGCGTGTGCATTGACTACAGGAAACTTAATTCAATGACTAGGAAGGACCATTTTCCTTTACCTTTCATAGATCAAATTTTGGAACGGTTGGCTGGTCAAGGTTTCTACTGCTTCTTAGATGGTTATTCTGGATATAATCAAGTACCTGTTTACCCGGACGATCAAGACAAAACCACTTTTACTTGCCCATTTGGGACATTTGCATATAGGAGGATGCCTTTTGGATTATGCAATGCACCCGCAACTTTTTAACGATGCATGATGGCCATTTTTTCAGATATGGTGGAAAACTTTCTAGAAGTGTTCATTGATGATTTCTCAGTTTTTGGCCTATCTTTTGACGATTGTCTGGACAATTTGACTTTAGTTTTGAAAAGATGTAAGGAGACCAACCTAGTATTAAGTTGGAAAAAGAGCCATTTCATGGTTCAAGAAGGCATAGTTTTAGGACACGTCGTGTCCAAGAGGGGCATTGAAGTAGATAAAGCCAAAATCGATCTTATTTCCAATCTCCCTCCACCTAAAACTGTGAAACAAATCCGATCATTCCTTGGCCATGCTGGTTTCTACCGTCGCTTCATTCAGGATTTCAGCAAGATTTCCAAACCCTTGTGCAATCTTCTTGCTAAGGACACTCCCTTTGTCTTTGATAAAGCATGCGAGGAGGCATTTAAAAATCTTCGCTTGAAATTAACCACTGCACCTATCATACGGCCCCCTAATTGGACCCTTCCATTTGAACAGATGTGTGACGCATCCGACTATGCCATTGGAGCAGTTTTAGGGCAACGGCTAGATAAGGTACTTCATGTCATCTACTATGCTAGTAAAGCACTCTCAGATGCACAATTGAACTACACCACCACTGAGAAAAAATTTCTAGCTGTAGTATTTGCACTAGACAAGTTTTGATCTTACCTATTAGGATCCAAGGTTACTGTATTCACTGATCATGCTGCCCTTCGACACCTTCTTGCAAAGAAGGACACCAAACCCCGTCTGATTCGATGGATTCTTTTACTACAAGAATTTAACCTAGAAATTCGTGACAAGAAAGGAACTGCAAATGTCGTAGCATACCACTTATCTAGGATTCTTCTTGAACCCTCTAAGAATACCTCACCTTTACATGATGCTTTCCCAGATGAACAATTATTTGGGGTACAAGGAATGAAAACACCATGGTTTGCAAACATAGTAAATTACCTTGCCATAGGACGAATTTCTGATGATTGGTCAACTCAAGACAAGAACCGATTCTTTTCACAAGTAAAGTTCTATTATTGGGATGATCCCGATCTATTCAAGTATTGTCCCGATCAAGTAATCCGTCGATGTGTCCTCGAATGCGAATTTCAAAGTATTCTTTTATTCTGCCATTCACAAGCTTGTGGGGGACATTTTGGGGGTAGAAAAACTGCAGCAAAAGTTTTACAAAGATTGGCCCACACTTTTCAAAGATGCCCATAACTTTTTCCAAACTTGTGAACGGTGCCAACGGATGGGTACCATCTCCCTTAGAGATATGATGCCTCTCAATCCTATTTTAATTGTAGAAATCTTTGATGTATGGGGTATTGACTTTATGGGCCCTTTCCCACCATCCTTTGGTTTCGAATATATTCTTGTAGGGGTTGATTATGTTTCAAAATGGGTAGAAGCTGTCGCCACTAAAACTAATGACCACAAGGTTGTGATTAAATTTTTACATGAAAATATCTTTTGTCGTTTTGGCACACCCCGAGCCATCATCAGTGATGGGGGATCTCATTTTTGCAACCGGTCTTTCGAGGCTTTAGCTCGCAAATATAACATCACCCACATAGTTGCTACCCCATACCATCCCCAAACGAGTGGACAAGTCGAGGTGTCCAATAGGGAGTTAAAACACATCTTAGAAAAAACGGTACGTCCCGATAGGAAAGATTGGTCTCAAAGAATAAATGATGCACTCTAGGCCTATCGTACTGCCTACAAAACTCCTATTGGCATGTCTCCCTACCGATTAGTTTTTGGAAAAGCTTGTCACTTACCGGTAGAACTTGAACATAGAGCTTTCTGGGCTATCAAAAAGTTTAACTTAGACATGCCAGTAGCTGGTCCTCACCGAAAACTCCAACTAAGTGAACTTGAAGAATTGCGCAATGAGGCTTATGAAAATGCTAAAATTTATAAAGCAAGGAATAAGGCTTTTCATGATAAAAATATTAACCGTAAGTCCTTCGAACCTGGTCAAAAGGTTTGGCTGTTTAATTCCAAGTTGCGACTCTTCCCGGGTAAACTTCGCTCTAGGTGGGATGGACCATTCGTAGTGAAAAATGTTTCTCCTTATGGTGCAGTAGAGATCCAACACCTCAATGGTGGACGTGTTTTAAAAGTCAATGGCCAAAGGTTAAAACCTTATGTGAACTGTGTTGCCGACGGGCAATTGATCAAATTCCTTAATTTGACGAACCCTGTTTATCAAAATAATTAAGGATGCATTGTGTCTGGCTAAAGACAATAAACATAGCGCTTGTTGGGAGGTAACCCAATTCTTTTAGTTTTCTTTAACATCGAGGACAATGTTAGGTTTAGGTTTGGGGGTATTTTTAAGTATTTTTTTTTCATTTTTTGTTTTGTTTGCATCTCTTGCATTCGTTTTCACTTCATAATGTCAGGTTTATCAAAAGAAACAAAAAATAAAAAAATAAAAATATCTTTTAAAAAATTGTGTTCATTTTTATAATTAAAAAAAAAATACCCAATTTTTATACATGAATGCGAGAATGATAAACACACAGGGTATATAAAAAGCCCAATGACTAGTCGGAAGTAATACAAATTTAAGTTCTTTTTATTAAGTCTCTCTTAGGGAGTTGTAAGCTAATTAATACTTTGGAATTTCACTACACACTGGCCGACTCTTCTAAGGTCTAGGCTCGACATTATGTTGATAGTATAATAGCAACCTTGGACCTTGATGAATCATACTTATCTAATCCAAAAAAAAAAAAAATCATCAATTAAAATGGATCTAGTCAGGAACATCGAAAAGGGCTACCTGTTGTCAAAGGTCAAGTGGACTTGTGATGAGGACTTCGAACATAAGTCCGTAGGGGAGTCTTGATGCCCGATACCTTATGCCAACTGGTGTGAGAGTTGTCGACTGATTGCTCGTTACACGGAGAAATCACCATAAGAGTAAAAGTGCACAACTTATATATCTTTCTTGAAAAAAATTCTTATCTTCAATGAAAAAAAAAATAATTATTAAGAAAAAAAAAAGCTGTATTGACCTTGAAAAAGACAATAGTGTGAAAGCCGTCATTGTAAAAATTCGAGTAAACTGGAATATTATAGATAAAGCCCGTGAGGTACTAAAGTAAATATCCACAACTCTCGAAATCCTATAGATAAGATGATTTTGAATCAATGAGTAGGTCCTTTCGACCAATCCTTGGAAAACTACTAGTATTAACAATATTTTGGAGATCCAAACTCTTAGCTTGTGTACAGTCCAGATTTCACCGAGCACTCTAGTATAAATGAGTCTTACAACTTCCTAACGGAAACTTAATGACCTCAACTTGAATTGTATTTTGACCTAGAATTTGGGCTGACTTAGTAAATAAAACCGTGTGTGCTTTGAAATTTTCATCATTTATGTATCTTTATTAGATTTTAATAAAAAAAGAGAGAGTTTTTGAAATTCTTTACTAGAATGCATTTGGAATTCGATTTTCACTTCATAGATCAATCGATCTAAAAAACAAAAAAAATAACAATAATAATAAAATGATTTATTGAAGTTTGTGGGTATCTTCACTGAAAACTCTCACGAGACTATAACTCGTCCACTAGGGTAACCTAGGGATTTAAAGCCATGTTGCATATGGTAAATGCAATCGCGATGCCTGCGAAAGTGAGTTAGAGTTTTTCTTTTCTAATTTTATTTTGCTCGAGGACTAGCAAAACATAGGTTTGGGGGTGTGATAAGTGCTTAATAATTCATAATTTAGTTATCTTTCCGTAGCACTTATCAATGTTCTTAAACTGATAAATACATATTTTACCATGAAATTCAATAAACATTGAAATAAATTTAAAATATGGGAAGAAGTAAATAATTTTTTTTCTTAAAACCGACTCTGAACTTGTCTCTCTCCCGGTTGCGATCTTTCATGAAAACAACAAGAAAACATATAAGGAGGAGATTGTGTTGATCTGATTTATTAACCTGATGGAGTGTAATCAAGCTAAGGGTATAATTAAATGGGTCTTGGTCCTGATTAGATTGAAAGATATAATTAATTATTTTTGTATGGGGAAAAGGTTTGAGTAACCCTTTTTATTAAGTCACAGTCTTGTTTATTTTATCTGGTCGAGTTCGGTCTGAAGCAGTTCAGCAAGAATTAAATTTAAATGACATTGGGCTCGAGAACAAGTTCAAGCAAATCAACGATCATGATCCACCTCAAATCCAAAGCCAATTCCCAACCTATTCCTTATCTGCCTTCATATAAAATTTATAATTTTAAAAAAATAATAATAATAATAATTAAATATCCACGATTTGCTGTTCATATAAACAGTGTCCCGTGAAAACACTGTTCATATGAACAGTGTTACAAAAAAATATATATATAATAAAAATCCCACTGTTCATCTTCTTCCTCCCTGTAAGCTTTCCAACCGTGTGCCCACCACGTTCATGCCAGCTCCTCCCGTCGATCCCTCATCTTCAGCCAGTGATGCAGCACCTCCCGTCGATCTAGCATCCAGCGATGCAAATCCTCCATGCGGTGCAGCCGGCGACCAGCTCCTCCGCAATCACCGCGTGCAGCCAGCATCTCAGACCATCCACTCATCCCAGCGCGTTCACAGCAGCAGAATAATAACAACACCTCCCGCGCACAATCCTCCGCTTCTATTCTCTCCGTGATGCATCCAAGTTCCCGACAGTCCAGCCTCTTCCGTCGTCCATTACACACCCGGATCCACCTCCCGGAACTCCAGCACCCAAGCAAAGCCGCAAGAATCGGTTCGAATTTCCTCACGCAGCCAGCATCCCGGATGATCCGATCCCACGGCCATCTCATCTCCTTCCGTCCGCACATCAGCCTCCTGTCGATCCAGCAGCCAGCTCCATTGATCCGGTCATTCAACCCGGCGCTCCATGGATCACGCTTTCCTCCCGAGATTCAGCCATTCTTCCTCTTCGTCCGCGATCTGCCCTCCAGCATCCCGCCCCGGAATCAGGCCCATGACCTCTTCTCCCTTCCCGAATGAGCTCCCAGACGAGTATAAAGAGAGAAGGGTGGCCATCGGCTTGAGGGGGCTCGGTTGAGGGAAAAACAGGGGAGCCCTATTTCGTAGTGAAGAGGAAGAGAAGAAGAAATAAAAAAAAAAAGAGAGAAAGGAGGGGGAAAGAGAATATTTTGTGATATTTTGGGAAGAATGAGAGGGGAAGACTTTCACTTGAAGATGGAAGGTCGTCCGGAAGCCATGCTCGGCTAAACGTCTAGTCTAGGGCTGGATGAAGCCCTAGCAATGTATTAGGGCATTGTAGTTCTTATTTTCTTTATTATTTTGGAGCTTGTTTAAATTCTTAGTATCAATGAAAAATCCTTTTATGATGTTTAAACTTTGAGCATGCTATTTATTATTCATGTTTGCTAAAGTAGTCTAAGATGATCCATGCCTAGGAAGATGAGGTGTATTACACCCTAGGTTAGTATAATTAGGTAGACACTTCTTGCTATACCGAAGATGGATTTTCTTAAAACTCTTTATATTTTTATTTTAAAAGGCTTGTAGCTAATATTGCATGCCTCTCCAAAAGATAAAAAAAAATAAAGAATACAAACCCTGATGCAATGCTATGTGGTGGACTCTAAATCCTAGATCCATTTATTATGATAAATTCTAATTCGCACTCATAGTTTAATTTAGTTAAATCAAGTTAGCAAATTCTTCTTCTTGATTTATTTTTAAAAGAAAAATAACTTATTCTTCAATCCCTGTGGACTGACACCCGTAATCACTATCCTACAGGATACGTGCTATTGCGTGGTTTATTTTCAAAATTGAAAGAATCGATCAGCAATCATCAAAAGAGTCGCCAAAAATAGGGAAATCATCCATAAACACTTCTAAAAATTTCTCGTTCATATCTTCAAAAATGCTGAGCATGCATCTTTGGAATGTCACAGGTGCATTACACAACCTGAATGGCATTCGACGGAAAGCAAATATGCCAAAAGGACAAGTGAAGGTAGTCTTCTCTTGATCCTTAGGTGAAATTTTGATTTGGTAGTACCCGAAATAGTGTTAGGAACCTGCCCATGCCGCAAAAAAATTTCAAAAATTTCAGATGCAGCGGAAGAGGCATGCGCGGGATCAACCGTTCATCGTATGAACATTGTTTAAAACCGTTCGTAGATAGATATTGATTAAAAACTTTTTAAAAACATTAGAAGATCAGATCTTCACCTCGTGCGGGTAGATAATCACCGCAAACTGATGATCGTGGTTTTTGGATGAAGGTTCGCTTGAAGCCGTTCAAGTGCCCAGCCTCTACGGGTATCCACACGAAGCAGGAACCGATCAAGCTTCTTTGTCTCCCCGGGGTGCTAGCTCCTTTGCAGAGACAACTTTTAATGGCTGATCTCCTCTTTTTCTTTCAACTCTTGAATGTGCTTGAGAGGAGGAAGAAGAAGGATGAAGAATAGTAAAGGAACAAAGCCCCTGCAGCATTCTTTCTTTTCCTTGCGTTGGAAGGAGGAAGGGAGGATGAAGAGGCCACCTTTCTTTTTCTTCCTTTGCTTGCGGCTGAACCAAGGAAAGGGGAGGAGAGGGGGCCACGAATTGGAGAGGGAGAGGGCTTCAATGATACCCTAGGTCAGCCCCCACGCCTCCTCTTAAATAGCATGTGGAGCTCCTACTTTGTAGGAGCTCCTTGATAAACTTCCAAGAGGGGCGCCGGCCCCTCTTCTTTGCCGCACCAAGCAAGGAAAAGGAGGAGGGGCGTGTGCCCCTCCTTCATGGTTAACCTAATCCTCCTTTAAGGAGGATTAGGAAGGTCACTCATGGTTAGGTCCTAATCTAATTAGGCTTGGACCAAGGGTGAACCAATTTGGGTTTAATCTAGGTAAGTCTTAATCCAATTAGAACTTAATGAACCATGACTCAATTGAACCCTTCAATCATAATCCAATTAGGAGTCTTGTTGATTCATTAGATTAATAATTAATTAGGACTTAAGAAATCCTAATCCAATTAGGACTTATTTAATTTTGGTCCTAATCCAATTAGGACTCTGATAGGATTTCCAGTCCTAATCCAATTAGGACTCTAGAAATCCTATTCTAAGTAGGAATCCTAGTCCTACTCCAAATAGTATTTTCAGTCCTAATCCAATTAGGACTCTAGGAATCCTATTCCAAGTAAGAATCCCAGTCCTACTCCAAATAGGATTACCAGTCCTAATCCAATTAGGACTCTAGAATCCTATTCCAAGTAGGAATCGTATTTAAGTCCAATTAATTAATTTTCTTTGTTCCTTCTTCAACTGTTTATCAATCGAATTGATTACTTGTGATTCCTAATCACGATTCAACCATCGGATCAGTCAGTGCTTCTAATGTGTGTGACCCCATAGGTTCTATTCTGACTGGTAGTAAGATATAATGTGATCTCTATCACAATACCATTGAAAACTCCTTTTCAATGGGTTGGAATGATTCCAACTCTACTCATCAGGGTTTATCGATCATCGAGATAATCCCTATGAGTCCCACCATCCACCAGTGACACCTAGCAGCATGTAGTGGCTACCCAGCAGAATAGAATGATGAACCTCTAGGTGCAGTTATCATGTGATACAGTCCTTCTATCGTGGATCCCTACAAGACGGAGGTCATGGATAACTCGTCAAATCCCTTCGTCTGTCATATGTCAAGATTTATTCGACTTAAGTTCGAGAGCGGAGAACTCTTTCTCCACTGTGCAATATGCCCCAGCTGAGGTCTTACGAACTCAGTCTTATAAATCACATAGGATCTCTCCTTATCTATCAAGGTCGATAGATTCCTTATAGGTGCATACCCTACTCCTACAGTGAACCTACTACAGCCAATCTACACTGCATAGACCCATATGGCTAGAGACCATGTATATGTGCAGTCAAACTACAATAACCTCACTGTGAGTAGCTGAAGCATCGTAGGTCAAAGGACCAGTCACACTACTGCAACATCAAGCTAGTCACTGACGAGTGGATAGACGTCCAAGTGACTTCTTGTCTTGGTCACGCTCAGTACCTTTGTTCTTAACAAGCACCTGCACTATTACTTCAGTGTCGCCACACTGTGGACTCGAGTCTCGTCCATCCATAAGGAAAGCAATGTGTGCACTAATCGGATCGATCACCGTCCTTGTGATGATCCATTGATCAGGAGCATTCAGAAATTAATCACCAAAGATGCATGGCTCAAATTCTTAACTCTTAAGAATACGCATCATCATCGTATTAATTCTTGGACGATTCATAGACACATAAACAATATGAATAAAAAGATATCTTTTATTTATTCAATAATCAATAGTCAAGTACAAAATTATGTCCCTAGAATTAACAATGTGTCAGCCAGATTGGCTTCTAGGGCATACATCTAACAATCTCCCACTTGCACTAAAGCCAATTGGTCATATATCTTAGGCCCATCTTCTCAAGGTGGGCTTCAGTCTTTTGCTGACTCAGCTGCTTAGTGAATGGGTCTGCCACATTGTCCGCGGAGTCTACTCTCTGCACCTCGACATACTTCTTCTCAACATAGTCGCGTATGAGGTGGAAGCGCCGCTCTATGTGCTTGGACTTCTGATGAGACCTTGGCTCCTTAGCAAGAGCTATGGCGCCATTATTATCGCAGTAGAGTGTTATAGCATCTGATGTCATCACGTCCAACTCTACAATGAATTTCTTGAACCAGAAGCCTTCTTTAGCAGCTTCAGAGGCGGCGATGTATTCAGCTTCCATAGTAGAATTAGCAATAATCGGTTGTTTAGAACTTTTCCAATTCACCGTACCACCATTGCACAAGAACACATATCCAGATGTTGACTTCCTATCATCGACATCAGTCATGAAGTCTGAATCTGTGTACCCTTCTACCTTTAACTCTGATGATCCTCCAAAGACCAAGAATAAATCTTTAGTTCTTCTCAAGTACTTAAGAATATTCTTCACAGCTGTCCAGTGTTCTTCACCTGGATTCGACTGATATCTGCTTGTGACACTCACAGCAAGGGCTATATCAGGTCGTGTACATAGCATGGCATACATGAGGCTCCCTATTGCCGATGCATAGGGTATCTTGCTCATACGTTGAATCTCTTCAGATGTGTTGGGGCACATCTTCTTGGAGAGATGAATTCCATGCCTTAGGGGTAAAAGATCCCTTTTAGAGTTTTCCATGCTGAACCTTTTCAGCACTTCCTCTATATACATTTTCTGTGATAGGCCAAGCATCCTTTTAGATCTATCTCTATAGACCTTTATTTCCAAAATATAGGATGCTTCCCCAAGGTCTTTCATGGAGAACTCTTTTGACAACCAGACCTTGACCGAGGTTAGCATGGGAATATCATTCCCTATCAGGAGGATGTCGTCCACGTACAGTACGAGAAATACGACAACACTCCCACTAATCTTTTTGTAAACACACGGTTCCTCTTCGTTTTTGATGAAATCAAACGTTTTGATTGCGTCATCGAAACGAGTATTCCAACTCCGAGATGCTTGCTTTAGTCCATAGATGGACCTTTGCAGCTTGCAGACCTTGTGATCTCCATCACTGGAAGTGAAACCCAAAGGCTGTTTCATATAGATATCTTCATCAAGATATCCATTAAGGAAAGCAGTTTTCACATCCATCTGTCAGATTTCATAATCATGAAATGCTGCAATGGCAAGCAATGTTCGGATGAATTTTAGCATGGCTACAGGTGAAAAGGTCTCTTGATAGTCAATGCCTTCGCATTGACTATACCCTTTCGCCACTAGCCTTGCTTTATAGGTCTCTACCTTTCCATCCGAACCTATCTTTCTTTTGTAGATCCATTTGCATCCAATAGGTACAATACCTTCTGGTGGATCTACTAAGGTCCAGACTTGGTTGGAATGCATGGAGTATAACTCTGACTTCATAGCTTCCAACCATTTCTCGGAATCGATATCAGATATCACCTCATCGTAGATTTTAGAATCCTGTGTGTGATCCCTATCTCCCACTAGGAACATTTCCTCGGTATCCTCTTCTAGTATACCTAAGTATCTATCGGGAGGATGGGAGACCCTACTAGATCTGCGAGGTGGTTGAGGGACATCGTGTACTGGCTCTGTATGAATGGGTTCGATAGGATCCATGACTCGTTGCTTTTCAGAGACTTTCTCTTCAAGCTCAATTTTCCTCCCACTGCCTCTATCAAAGATAAACTGGTTTTCTAAGAAGATGGCGTGTCGGCTCACAAACACATTGTGATCCTCTGAGACGTAAAAATTGTATCCTAATGACTCTTTAGGATATCCTATTAAACGAGCACTTATGATCCTAGCCTCTAGCTTGTCCGCCTGTAGTCTTTTGACGTGGGCCGGACATCCCCAAATCTTGAGATAACCAAAACTTGGTTTCTTACCATGCCATATCTCATACGGTGTGGTAGGAACGGATTTAGAGAGAACTCTATTCAGTAGATATACTGCGGTAAGTAAGGCATCTCCCCAAAGAAACAGGTAAATTAGTGAAGCTCATCATGGACCGGACCATATCCAATAGAGTCCGATTTCTCCTCTCTGACACCCCATTGAGTTGAGGTGTACCCGGAGGAGTCCATTGTGAGACTATGCCATTGTCCTTGAGATAGTTCCGAAATTCTCCACTAAGGTATTCTCTTCCTCGATCTGATCGAAGAGCCTTAAGAGGTTTTCTAGTTTGTTTTTCTACTTCATTTCTGAACTCTTTGAACTTTTCAAAAGATTCAGATTTGTGTCTCATAAGATACACATACCCATACCGTGAATAATCATCGGTAAAGGTAATGAAGTACGAATAACATCCCCTGGCTTGCACATCGAATGGACAACACACATCTGTGTGTATCAGGGTAAGTATTTCAGTGGCCCTCTCCCCATGTCCTACAAAGGATAATCTAGCCATTTTTTCTTGAAGACAGGACTCGCAAACTGGATATGACTCGGAAGTCAATGAGCCGAGAAGCCCATCTTTATCCATTTTGTTCATTCTGTCCTCTCCAATATGGCCAAGCCTGAGGTGCCACAAATATTTTTGGTTTATCTCATCCCTGGATCTTTTGGATCCTTTGGCACTCACTTCTTGCTCAGACACATTTACAGATACATCCATATGCAAATGATAGAGACTGTCAATCATAAAACCACGTGCAACTATTTTATTTCTGAAATAAATAGAACAGCTGTAATGTCCGGGCCCAATACTGTAGGGCCCAGTTGAAGGGATTGGGCCAGGGTGAGGGGTTAACAGCCTTGCAGGCCCAGGAAGAACAGAATGCCATCTTTCCCGATGGCTGAAAAGACAGGAGCACCAGATGGCCAACGAAGAGAACCCCACAAGCATGCACAACCAGAGCCCGCCACCTCCTCCTCCTCGGCAGCTGAACCCTGAGCTGGCATGAAGGAAAGGGCAGATGGTGGCTCCCGGGGCACTGAGGAAGGAGAGAATGCCACCTCTCCTTGGGGTCAAATCCTAAGCCAAGCTTTTATAGCCCAAAGCCTGCAAACCCCCCAACCTTGCATCTACCCTCCCTAACCTCTAACCCCCTGGAATTGCTGTACCAGGAAGCTAGGCCCAGGAGCTGAAGGTAGAAGGTACCCGCAGCCCCAGGAGAGGAAGGAGGGACTGTAAACTGAGGTGATACCCCACAGCTTCAACCGACCACAAAAAGGTAAGGCTCTGTAAGTAGGTCTCTAGGCAAGGACAGGGTGGAGGTACCCCTCTGTGGGGTATTCTCCCCTCTGTTTCACTGATGAAATAAAGGGGAGGAGACCGGCACGGGAGAGAGAGACAGGAGGAGGGCCGCGGGCCGGACCTACAGGCCGCTGGCCGGCCTGAGAACGGCCCAAGCCGAGCCCAACGCCACTCGGGCCGAGCCCAGCCGGACTCGGCCTGCGGGTGACAGGCCCCGGCCATGGCTGCCCTAGGGCTGAGGGGCAGCCAAGGGCCGCCGGGTCTGCCGTGCCGGCGACCAACGCGGCCTCAAGGCCGCCAGCCCCAGCCGAGCCCCACCTCTCCGCCGGCCGAGAGGTGGTGGCGCGACTTCCACAAGAAAAAGGGGAGAAAAGGGAGAAAAAGAAAACGGAAGAGGAAGAAGAACAAAAAAAAAAAAGAACAAGTACTTACCTCGGACCATGGCCTTACCTCGCCGTGGTCGGAGCCGGTGAAGACCCCCGGAGAAGGTCCGGCCTCGACCTCACCTCCCGGCCTTCCCCCTCTTCTCCGGCATTACTTCGGAGAAGGGGAGAAAGGGGACCGGCCTCCCGCCGCCGCTGCCCCGAGGGAGGAGCCCCGCTTCGGCCGGTGGATCGGAGGGCGCTCCATCTCTCCGGTTGCCGGCGAAGGAGGGGGATGAGCCGGAAGACGAAAGGGAGCCGGAGGAAGGGGGAGATGGGGAGGCACGGGCGAAGAAGGGGGCCGAAGCCTCCGGAAGCTCCCAGAAAGGGAGAAAAACAAACGAAAAAAAAATGGGGCCTTAACGGGCTAGCGGGTCGGATCCAAGCCCAGATCCGAAACCCGTTAGGCCCAAATGGTTCAAATCTGTCACGACCCCCGCCCCGTTCCCGGCGGGCCGCCGCGACGGTCCTAGGGTGCGGGTAGGCATAAGGCCACCAGCCACCGCGTAGAACCCTACTACCTATCAATCATCAATAAATCTTGAAAAATTTGGCATGATGCATGCACAAAATGATCACTTTTCCTATAGTGACCTGTCAGGATTATCTCAATACATACAACACACTACCTGTCAGAGCAGCAATCACATAACCTGTCACATAACGAACCTGGACAATATATATTAATACATCATCACAGGCATATAACTCAACTGTATAAAAATCTGGTTCCCATTCTATCCATGGTCAAACCCATATCCACAACAGGATCTATGACTGTAACTATACACTAAATACAACAGAAGGTTTATAATACACCAAAAGGGAATAAACCTCTATCTACATTATACTATACTATACTATACTATACTATGGAGCGGCACAGCTAGCAGGCAATCTCTAACCCTGCTCCTCTCTATACAATACCTGCCCTGCAATCAAAAACACCAAACTGGGGAGTGAGTATATAAATACTCAGTGAGTGGAGTAGAGAGTACTATGCACATGAGACAGAATATAATCATGGCTCGAGATGAAATCTCAAGATCAATAACAAGATGAACATGATCTCAACATAGAGAATATGGAGTAAATCATCAATATCACCACAATCAATATCAACTCATCTGAAGCATACATGGAATAATCAAGTAAACATATATGCTACTCATGAATATGCTCAACAGATCATAATGCTGGAACATACAAATCAGGTGTCAATATGCTGAAATCATCACTAGACAGCTGTCGGGAGGTGGGTTTTACGCCCCAGGCGAACCAGCAACAACTCCCTACTGCCATATGCATATATCGAATATGACACCACACCAATATGTAAATCATCACTAGACAGCTGTCGGGAGGTGGGTTTTACGCCCCAGGCGAACCAGCAACAACTCCCCACTGTCACATGCATATGCAGGATAAGATACCATATCGATAATGTAAATGCTAGACAGCTATCGGGAGGTGGGTTTTACGCCCCAGGCGAACCAGCAACAACTCCCCACTGTCACATGCATATGCAGGATAAGATACCACACTGATCATGTAAATGCTGGCCAGTATCCAGAACAGAAATCCATCTCACATCTACATACTAAACGGCACCTCGCGGGAATTCTACATCCGCGGAAAGCCATACTGCACCTCGCGGGGTCTTACTATGCCCGGCGGCAAGCAGAATATAAGTCGTAGGACCGGCCGATCCTACGCCTAGGGCCGTGTCCCCCCCTAGGAAGGGACTGGGCTCCGCCCACCCAGAAGGCTACTATGTGCATAAAGGCCGATGTTCAACCCCATCGACTATAGGTGTCCTGCAGATACTGCCAAGCCATGCATAAATGCCATAATGTACCCTCCCAATACTCTACTAAAAAGGAGTATGATCAAGACTACCACTCACTCGATCATGACCCAATCATAAACTAACATCAGGGTTAGGAGTGAGGGGTCAAGGGTGTGCAATGCAACTCAATATACCACTGAAATGGGCTCTACAAATCTTTGAAATAGAGGAAATGAAATCAATTTACAAAAGAAGTCATTTCACAATTCAGATCCAATTTAACTACTCATAAAAGAGTATAATCAAGGCTACCACTCACAAGTCTTTGAAATAGAGGAAATGAAATCAATTTACAAAAGAAATCATTTCACAATTCGGAATTAATTTGATTACTCATCAACCCCTCGTAATTCCTCTCAATGTTTTCTCAAATGCATGTACAGAATAATCAGGCATGGAGAATCAAGATTATAGAGGAATCTACTACAACAATTAATCAATAAGCTCAGGTGGAATCAAGTCACACTTGGCAACATTCATGAAAATGAATAAGGAATGTGCTCATGGTGCAAAGTACATGACTCCCACTCACCTGTCAATCTGGCACAGCCCTGATATGCCTCCAAAAATCTACAGCTGGCAGTAGGAAACTTCTTCCTCTTGTTCCCTAGCTTCTTGCCCAACTGTAACATGCATTTACAATACATTTAGTTTTGTATCAAGGGCTATAATCTACGTGCCAATTATAATATAGAGAACTTTAATTAATTCAACTCCCCCGGTCCCTAAATCTTTCCTTTTCTTTCTCTTTTTCTTTTTCTATTAATTAACTCATCATTTATGTGTATTAGGGACTCCCTTGCACGAGTACAAGGTCCCCTTAGCTTAATCTGGGCTTAATATCTATTATAGCATGAAATCCCCTATTTTCCACCCGGATGAACAGTAATCCGAACTGACAGTGGGTTACTTCATCCCGGTTTTGATCCACTTTCAGGACTCCAAATTTGATGAAATTTTTACCTAGCATTCTACACTCATAGAGGATTCCAAAGAGATAACATGCATCATCATCGGAGGCCGTTTGACCCCCTAAATAATTTGCTGAAGTTGGAACTTCGACACAGTTTTTCCGTAGTGCCGGAAAAATTTGTCAAAATCCGATCTTCTTCTTTTAACCACCTCTACAACCCTTATCCGACCCCTCTAGACTATATCCACCCTTTGTATAGCCTAATGTCATCAAAAGACTAGATAGGGATGGATATTTACCTTTTTCTTTTTGGAAATCGAGGTCCTTGCGTAGAGGGGAAGGAGATCTACGTTTTTCCCTTCAGCTGGAAGTGCAACCGGGATCCCTTTCCTCCTTGAATCCCCTTCCTCTTCTTCTTTCTTCTTCTTCTTCTCTTTTTCTTTCTTTCTTTCCTCTGTTTCACGCCTGAGAACCCCCTCCCTCTTTCTCTCGGTTTCACCAGCTCAAACCCTCCAATTAAATCACATCAAAACACTATTCACCCTTTGTTTAATATTATTAAATTCCCATTTTGCCCCTAACACTTCAACATATCTACCGTTATGCCATTAACTTTTGATTCCTTCCAATTTTACCCTTACCACTTCAACGCATCTACAACTATGCCATTATCTTTTGATTCCTTCCCATTTTACCCCTTATATCAATTTTAAAGGACTATTCTATCCCTTTTATATAAAAAAATTTTTTTTTTTGGGGTTATTACATCCTCCCCTCCTTATATAAAATTCGTCCTCGAATTTAAAAGAGTAAATCACCTGATTACTCAAAGGGGTGAGTGTATCTGCTTTTCATATTCTGCTCGGTGTGGTATTGGAAATCAAATCAATTGGGAGTGTTTTACCTTCTATCTCTACCACATAGGTAGGATACACATACTTCGCTTCTATACTATCCCCTACAAATGTACTAATAGCTAAGGGAATATGCATTAATATCTTATCCTTAGCTAACTTTTTAGCAAAATAAAGGGACACAAATGAATGGGTAGCTCCAGAATTAAATAATACTCTAGCTTTAATCTTATCAATGAGGAGCATACCTGTCACAGCTACATTTAATGCCTGTGCCTCTTGTGGATTTACCGTGAACACCCTTCCTTGCCCTCTACCTACTGGAGCTAATGGCTGAGATGGTCCAACACTCTGCTGTGACGCTGGTGTCTGACCTCTGCCTCTGCCTACAGGCCCCCTACTACTAGGCCTGTCCATCTGCACAGAAGGGTAGGATGCCAAAGGCACAAACTGCTGGGTGGCACCCTGCAGGCATTCTCTGGCAAAATGACCCGGCTGTCCACATCTGTAGCACACTCCCTGACCCATTCTGCATCTGCCAGGGTGCTGCTTCCCACATATGCCACACACTGGCCATGATTGAAACCTAGATTCAGTTCTGGCCATAGTGACTGGAGGACGAGGTACTGATAGTAGAAAAGTATCTTGTGATTGACCTCTTTTCCTCCATTTCCTCTTACGTGGGACAGGTGGAGCTAAGCGTACAGACTGCTCCATCGGGCCCTCCGAGAGATCTACTCCCTCAGATCTATCTCTACTGCTTTGCCCTTTCCCCATACTCATTTTCCTCTGTTCTCTTTCAGCTCTTTCCTCTTTGTTTCTGGTCTCCCACTGTTTTGCTTTATCAATCAGCCTAGATAAGGTGGGGACCTCTACTGCCAGTACTGCATTATAAAGCGGGGAAATCAGGCCCCGCCTGAATCTTTCTATCCTGGCAGCTTCAGTGGGGATGATGTAAGGAGCATACTTCCCCAATCTAGTAAACTCACGAGCGTACTCAGATACGCTCATTCCGGGCATCTGCTTCAGCCTCTCAAACTGAAGAGCCCGATTTTGCCTCTTAGCTGGAGACAAGAACTCATCCATCACTGCTTGCCTGAACTCTTCCCAGGTTGGAGGATTACTACTGTACAATCTGTCCTCCACATGCCTCTGGTACCAGTCCCAGGCATCTTCTTTCATTGTGAGCCCTGCAAGTTC
Organism: Phoenix dactylifera; assembly: GCF_051530095.1. Taxonomy (NCBI): domain Eukaryota; kingdom Viridiplantae; phylum Streptophyta; class Magnoliopsida; order Arecales; family Arecaceae; genus Phoenix; species Phoenix dactylifera. The sequence goes on along the minus strand of NC_143193.1, from coordinate 27,986,085 downwards.
TATTGCCCTTGCATCAGAACAGGGCAGTCTCCGTATCATCTTTTCAGTCTCCTCCAGGAATCTCTGAGGATCTTCACCTTCTTCCCCCTTAAACTCTGGGGTTCTGAGCCTCAGAAATTCCTGTACAGTAATCCCCTCATCATCTAGAGCTCGCCTGGCCAAACTTCTTGGCACAACTACAGGAGGTGGGATGGATACTACTGACGGGGCAGGAGATTTCCCCCGAGCAATCTGCTCCCTCAGAGCCTGATTCTCCGCCAGTAACTGTTCCATCAATGCATCTCTACTTCCTACATCTCCTTTATCATCAACCCTCCGTCTATCAGTAGGAGGAGGTTTTTCTCTTTGGGGCTCGACATGTGCAGAACCCGCATCCAATGCTATATCTGGCTCCATCCTCCTTCCAAGACGAGCAGGTCCTCTCCTTGGAGGTATTCTTTATATGTCTCTAAAAGAGTTAAAAAGAGAGGATGGTCGTTACACACTGAGTCATGATATATTTTACTGAGTTGTAAATGACTCATAAAATAACATACAGAAAAATCCTATGCTCCATAGTATAATCCTATACTTAATCCTAACTCATCCTATTGCTCTAACAGGACTCTTCTTAACCTTTGCTCTGATACCAAGCTTTGTCACGACCCCCGCCCCGTTCCCGGCGGGCCGCCGCGACGGTCCTAGGGTGCGGGTAGGCATAAGGCCACCAGCCACCGCGTAGAACCCTACTACCTATCAATCATCAATAAATCTTGAAAAATTTGGCATGATGCATGCACAAAATGATCACTTTTCCTATAGTGACCTGTCAGGATTATCTCAATACATACAACACACTACCTGTCAGAGCAGCAATCACATAACCTGTCACATAACGAACCTGGACAATATATATTAATACATCATCACAGGCATATAACTCAACTGTATAAAAATCTGGTTCCCATTCTATCCATGGTCAAACCCATATCCACAACAGGATCTATGACTGTAACTATACACTAAATACAACAGAAGGTTTATAATACACCAAAAGGGAATAAACCTCTATCTACATTATACTATACTATACTATACTATACTATGGAGCGGCACAGCTAGCAGGCAATCTCTAACCCTGCTCCTCTCTATACAATACCTGCCCTGCAATCAAAAACACCAAACTGGGGAGTGAGTATATAAATACTCAGTGAGTGGAGTAGAGAGTACTATGCACATGAGACAGAATATAATCATGGCTCGAGATGAAATCTCAAGATCAATAACAAGATGAACATGATCTCAACATAGAGAATATGGAGTAAATCATCAATATCACCACAATCAATATCAACTCATCTGAAGCATACATGGAATAATCAAGTAAACATATATGCTACTCATGAATATGCTCAACAGATCATAATGCTGGAACATACAAATCAGGTGTCAATATGCTGAAATCATCACTAGACAGCTGTCGGGAGGTGGGTTTTACGCCCCAGGCGAACCAGCAACAACTCCCTACTGCCATATGCATATATCGAATATGACACCACACCAATATGTAAATCATCACTAGACAGCTGTCGGGAGGTGGGTTTTACGCCCCAGGCGAACCAGCAACAACTCCCCACTGTCACATGCATATGCAGGATAAGATACCATATCGATAATGTAAATGCTAGACAGCTATCGGGAGGTGGGTTTTACGCCCCAGGCGAACCAGCAACAACTCCCCACTGTCACATGCATATGCAGGATAAGATACCACACTGATCATGTAAATGCTGGCCAGTATCCAGAACAGAAATCCATCTCACATCTACATACTAAACGGCACCTCGCGGGAATTCTACATCCGCGGAAAGCCATACTGCACCTCGCGGGGTCTTACTATGCCCGGCGGCAAGCAGAATATAAGTCGTAGGACCGGCCGATCCTACGCCTAGGGCCGTGTCCCCCCCTAGGAAGGGACTGGGCTCCGCCCACCCAGAAGGCTACTATGTGCATAAAGGCCGATGTTCAACCCCATCGACTATAGGTGTCCTGCAGATACTGCCAAGCCATGCATAAATGCCATAATGTACCCTCCCAATACTCTACTAAAAAGGAGTATGATCAAGACTACCACTCACTCGATCATGACCCAATCATAAACTAACATCAGGGTTAGGAGTGAGGGGTCAAGGGTGTGCAATGCAACTCAATATACCACTGAAATGGGCTCTACAAATCTTTGAAATAGAGGAAATGAAATCAATTTACAAAAGAAGTCATTTCACAATTCAGATCCAATTTAACTACTCATAAAAGAGTATAATCAAGGCTACCACTCACAAGTCTTTGAAATAGAGGAAATGAAATCAATTTACAAAAGAAATCATTTCACAATTCGGAATTAATTTGATTACTCATCAACCCCTCGTAATTCCTCTCAATGTTTTCTCAAATGCATGTACAGAATAATCAGGCATGGAGAATCAAGATTATAGAGGAATCTACTACAACAATTAATCAATAAGCTCAGGTGGAATCAAGTCACACTTGGCAACATTCATGAAAATGAATAAGGAATGTGCTCATGGTGCAAAGTACATGACTCCCACTCACCTGTCAATCTGGCACAGCCCTGATATGCCTCCAAAAATCTACAGCTGGCAGTAGGAAACTTCTTCCTCTTGTTCCCTAGCTTCTTGCCCAACTGTAACATGCATTTACAATACATTTAGTTTTGTATCAAGGGCTATAATCTACGTGCCAATTATAATATAGAGAACTTTAATTAATTCAACTCCCCCGGTCCCTAAATCTTTCCTTTTCTTTCTCTTTTTCTTTTTCTATTAATTAACTCATCATTTATGTGTATTAGGGACTCCCTTGCACGAGTACAAGGTCCCCTTAGCTTAATCTGGGCTTAATATCTATTATAGCATGAAATCCCCTATTTTCCACCCGGATGAACAGTAATCCGAACTGACAGTGGGTTACTTCATCCCGGTTTTGATCCACTTTCAGGACTCCAAATTTGATGAAATTTTTACCTAGCATTCTACACTCATAGAGGATTCCAAAGAGATAACATGCATCATCATCGGAGGCCGTTTGACCCCCTAAATAATTTGCCGAAGTTGGGACTTCGACACAGTTTTTCCGTAGTGCCGGAAAAATTTGTCAAAATCCGATCTTCTTCTTTTAACCACCTCTACAACCCTTATCCGACCCCTCTAGACTATATCCACCCTTTGTATAGCCTAATGTCATCAAAAGACTAGATAGGGATGGATATTTACCTTTTTCTTTTTGGAAATCGAGGTCCTTGCGTAGAGGGGAAGGAGATCTACGTTTTTCCCTTCAGCTGGAAGTGCAACCGGGATCCCTTTCCTCCTTGAATCCCCTTCCTCTTCTTCTTTCTTCTTCTTCTTCTCTTTTTCTTTCTTTCTTTCCTCTGTTTCACGCCTGAGAACCCCCTCCCTCTTTCTCTCGGTTTCACCAGCTCAAACCCTCCAATTAAATCACATCAAAACACTATTCACCCTTTGTTTAATATTATTAAATTCCCATTTTGCCCCTAACACTTCAACATATCTACCGTTATGCCATTAACTTTTGATTCCTTCCAATTTTACCCTTACCACTTCAACGCATCTACAACTATGCCATTATCTTTTGATTCCTTCCCATTTTACCCCTTATATCAATTTTAAAGGACTATTCTATCCCTTTTATATAAAAAAATTTTTTTTTTTGGGGTTATTACAAAATCGGTTTGGGTGAGCCCAATGTAGGGTTGATCCAAGCCCAATCGAATTAAACGAGTCAATTAAGCCTAATTGATATTGGGTCTGAACCCAACCAAGCCTGAATGAACCCAAATTAAGCAAATTGGGCTAAATTTGAACCCAATTAAACTGGGTCCGAACCATGTTCATAACAGGTTGACCCCAGCAGGCCCAATTAGCCCTAAATCAGGCCCAGACTAGGCCCAATTGAATTGGCAGAAGGCCAAACTGGCTAGAAAAAGTGGACTTAACCATAAATCAGGCCCAACCTCTCCCATAAAGACCCAATTAGGCCTGGTAGACTCAAAGTTACTTTAATTAGGTTAAAATTTATGATAAATAGAGGATAATGTGAGTCTTATAATATGGTCCTAGGAATTAAAGACTCGTTGTCCGGACTCAAAGGATTGATAACAACTTATTGTAAGTAACCTATTCTAATCCTGTTATGGATCATGTCATGTTATTAATGTTTCCTAAGCATTTATTTTAAGTATATATGTTTCATGCATGATATGTTACAATGCATAAGTAACTTGCATGATCTTAGAAGCTATGGCTATGTATGCAACATGATGATGCTGATATTTTAATCATGCATGTAAGTTTATAAAGTCTTAGCTAGCCAAGAGGCACTATAATGGGCTCAAAGATGCTACTGATCGAATGCAACTGAGCTGGCCTTGCTAGTGGCCGAGAATAACTTCGCTGGCCTTGCTAGTGGCCGAGAATGACTAGCTGGCCCCGCCAGTGGCCGAATGGACTTCGCAGTAGCATCCGAGAGAATGGACCACGGCATGCCGAGGGCACGGTTTCATATGCATGTTTTATGAAAATTTTTGTAACTTGCAATACTGCTTTGTTTAATTTGCATACATATTATGCCATGATGATTATCAGATAAACATGCATGTCAGCTTCTCAAACCCTGTTATACATGTTTAGCCTACTAGTTGATCCGGTAGGATTATGCAGGATTACTTACTGAGCCGTGTAGCTCACGTCTGTTTATGTTCCATTTTCTTTCAGATCCTAACCAGTGATCGCCATCGGATATATTTTTATTTTGTTACAGAGCTTCGTTATTTTTTGGAGAAGCTTATACATTTTGTACATTTGAACAGCATAGAAGTTCTGTATTTTTGGTATCAATCTTCAAGGTTGTAATGCACATATTTTAATATATGAAAGTTTGAAATCTATTGGCTACCTGTTACCCCTGTACGAGGCTGCGTGCTATTGTGGGCGGTAGTCGGCAATAGTACGGCCGTGTCACGGATCCGGGTCCGGAGCGTGACATCTAGTGGTATCAGAGCCTTAGGTTAAACAATAGAATAACCATAAAATGCCTGAGGAAAGGGGTAGTTAAGAATGTCACCGTCATGGAAAATGTTATAATATGCTAGTTTATCATAATCTCACTTTAAAAAAATTTCTGACTGCTCGGCGATCATTAGAAAGACATGGACGACGACAGGAGACCACCCTCCCCGGAGCCCAGCGAGCGGTCAGCTTCCCTGGATACTCCACGGTCTGCAGCGGGTCAGGCAGGCCTAGCCGGAGTATATCAGCTCATGGCACAAGTGCTGCAACAGCAACATATGATGCAGCTGGCCGCTATGCCATCGGCAGACTCCTGCTACGAGAGGTTCCGCTGACTGAACCCCCCAACCTTTGAGGGTGGGTCTGACCCCATGGCGGCAGAGACATGGATCCGGAAGATGGAGAAGATGTTCCGAGCCCTCCACTTTTCTGATGAGGTGACAGTCCGACTGGCGACCTCTATGCTGACAGGGAACGCCGAGTATTGGTGGACGGCCATGGAGACCGCTTATGCCGTTGACGGACTCACCTGGAGGGACTTCAAGAGGCTGTTTTACAACCAATATTTTCCGGATTCAGTCCACCAGACGAAGCAGAATGAATTCTTGACGCTGACCCAGACCGACCAGATGTCCGTTCTGGAGTACGCCAATAAATTCAACGAGCTGGGACGATTTTGCCCCCAGTTCATGGAGGAGGAGAGAAGTAAGGTAAACAGGTTTGAGCAGGGGTTGAGGTACGGGATTCGGTCCCGAATATCCTCCCATCTGTTCTCGAGCTACCGGGATGTACTGGACCGAGCCTTGAAGGTTGAGGCTGATTTGATGCGGTCCGGGAGAGAGAAGGAGGACTTGAAGAGGACCCTATCGTCGGGAGCACAGAGTAGCGGGTCCGGTGGCAGCAAGAGGTATGTGCCTAGGAAGAAACAGGGCAGAAGCTGCCCCACCTGTGGCAAGAACCATAGCGGTACCTACTTGAGCAAGACCGGGGCTTGTTTCTCTTGCGGGCAGACAGGACACATCGCCCGCGACTGCCCGAGTCGAAAGAAGGACAAGCCCAGACATACTGCATCGGAGGACCAGGGATCGAGGGGTAACCCTCGGGTATTCGCACTGACTCGACAGGATGCCAGTTCTAGCGATCAGGTGGTGACAGGTACACTTTTGGGGTAGATCTATCGGGCATACACGAACACATACCCTCACTCTATTTGATTCTGGTTCTACGCATTCTTTCGTGTCAGTTAGCTTTTCCAGACAATTACATAGCATACCTGAGAAATTAGTGGAACCATGGCATGTTGCTACACCCCTTCAGAAAACTGTAATTGTAGACAAGAAATATAGAGACTACATAACTCAGATAGGGGAAAGAGAGTTAGAGACAAACCTTCTGCAGCTTGACATGCAAGATTTTGATATTATTTTGGGCATGGATTGGATGTCTCAGTACCACGCTCATATTGACTGTTATCATAAAAGGGTGGTATTTCGGATGCCTGGGGAACAAGAATTTTTCTTTCAGGGCGACATACCCCTTCAGGGTGCTCCCAAACTGCACTTCATTTCCGCTTTGAAAGTTGGAAAGGCTCTGAAAAAGGGGTGTATGGCCTATCTGGCCTGTGTAAAGAATGCTCAGAAAGAGACCAAACTGAAAGACATTCCAGTAGTCAGAGAATATCCGGATGTCTTTCCGGAGGAATTACCGGGATTACCCCTAGACCGAGAGATCGAATTTGCTATCGACCTCGCACCAGGAGAGGGGCCAGTCTCCAAGGCTCCTTATCGGATGGCCCCTGCTGAGTTAAGGGAATTGAAGATACAACTACAAGAACTCCTGGACAAAAAGCTCATCCAGCCCAGTTGATGACCCAAAGATTGAGTTAAAGATTGATTTTGATGATCACAAAACCTTGAAGTATAATTACTAATATTTGTGTTGCAAGAAGAAAGATAATTTATTTTGCAAGGAACATAGCAAGTTGGAAAAATACAAGAAGGCCTCAAAAGCTCTCAAAAAAGTTGGAAGAAAGCTTCACTTCATTGGCCCAAGTTTCAAGTTCAAAGGATTCAAGTTGAAGGAGCAAATTCAAAGAAAGATTCAAAAGAATAGTCCTCGAGTCGACTCCGGGAAGTTTAGAGTCGACTCTGGCACTCTAGAGTTTCAAGAAACAGTGCTCGAGTCGACTCCGATACTCTACGAGTCGACTCCGACTGAGAACAAACAAAAAACAGAGAGTTGATTTTCAACGCTACAGTGATCTCGAGTCGACTCCAACTTCAGCGCTACAGTGCAGAGCCGACTCCCAGCTACAGTGCCGACAGACTACTATTCACAAGTGACTCCTATTTCAGCCGAGTCGACTCCTACTTCAGCCGAGTCGACTCCAGCACGCTGGGAGGCATAACGGCTAGTTTTTTCTTGATTCCAACGGCTCTATTTTTGTCTCTAACGGCTAGATTTTTGTTTCCACTCCCTCTAAAGCTATAAAATCAAGAGGAGAGCTAGGGAAGAGGGTATGAAAGTGGGAGAGAACATTTAGGGAGGAGATTTCAAAGAGATTACAAGGGAAATCTCCCAAAAGCACAAAAGGGCCATTCAAAGCAAAATAGAGAGAAGAAGAGCATCCAAGCGAATCCCAAAGCTTCCTCTCCATCCGTGTGCTGCCTCGGTGATCCTCTACTTCGTGCAAAATCAGAAGAGGGTCAAGTAAAGAAGAAGCCGAGTTCCTCCATCTACAAATTTGTTTGAGGGCTTCTTCCCTTTACTTTACTTGTTTATATTTGCTATATTCGCTTATTTGAGAAGCTTGTACTTGATTTAAACTCTTGCTCTAAATATCTTGTAACTTGATTCAATCAAGGGATTGAATCAAGGGGTTAAGGTTTGTTGGTGAGCCAAAGGGAAAAACCAACGTTGTAAGGTTGTGGTTGGTGAGCCTTTGGGAAAACCAACTGGGTTGATTGTGAACCCGAAAAACAATCGTTGTAAGGTTGTGGTTGGTGAGCCTTTGGAAAAACCAACTGGGTTGGATTGTGAGCCCGTGAAAACAATCGGTTGGTTCTAGTCGGTGAGCCTGTGAAAACCGACCGAGTTCGTTGTGATCTCGCAAAACAACAAGTTGGGTTGTGAGCTTGTAAAACAACCGACTGTAATATGAGGGATTATAGTGAAATTCCCAAGAGGTCTTGGGGAGTGGATGTAGGTGCTGGGGTGCACCGAACCACTATACATCTTTGTGTTTGTGATGCCTTATTTCTTGCATTTCATGCCTTACATACATACTTGACTGTGTAATATCTCTAGCTTTATTTCCTAATTGAGTATAAGAGATTGTTTAGAACTTTCTTAGCTTTCACTCTATTCTTACAATTTACATAGATTAAATTGATCATACAACTATAAGTTAATTTAGGATCAATTGCGTTCTAAAGCCATAGTATAATTGCTCTAGCTTAGTTTGTCACTGCATTACTTATAATTACCTAGAGCTTAAGTAAGTAACATCTTATCATTCTGCTACATTCAATTTAAAGTAAAAAATTAGGAAACACAATTTTTAGAAAACCCAATTCACCCCCCCTCTTGGGTTGTCATCTTGGGCAACAAGTGGTATCAGAGCAGGTGCTCAAGATTAATTGTTGATCTCACGATCAAGAGCCAAAGATCATGACAACTCAAATAGATAGTTTTCTAGGAGAGGGACAGTTAATTGATAGACCTCCACTGTTTAATGGCATAAACTACACATATTGGAAAGCACGCATGCGCATTTTTATTCAATCACAAAACTATTATTTATGGAAAATCATAATAAATGACCTTCACACACTGTCTCAAACTATTAATGAAAAGGACTTAGCACAATTGAATGCTAATGCTATGAACATATTATATTGTGCTATTCATGAAACGAAGTTTAATGAAATTTCTGCATGCTTATCTGCTAAGGAGATCTGGGATACTTTGGAAAATATTTATGATAAATCTCAGATTAGCTCACATGTGCTTCAATTACATACTAATAATGAGACTGCAGAAAAAGGTGTTGAATCTCCCACCTCAGCCGAGTCGACTCCCAGGTTGTCCGAGTCGACTCCTAGAGAAAAACAGAGACTTAGTTTTGGAGATCCTGTGAACGAGTCGACTCCAAGTATTTCAGAGTCGACCCTCAAGTTAACCGAGTCGACTCCGATAAGGCCCGAGTCGACTCCGAGGCAGAACAGTTCAAAAGACAGAGAATCATCTTTTAGGCCTCTGAGAACGAGACGTCTCCCGAAGATCTCGAGTCGACTCTCAAGTCAGTCGAGTCGACTCCAAGTAAACCCGAGTCGACTCGAGGAAGAAAGAACAATAAAAAAATTCAAAAGCTTCCTAAAGACAAAGAAGAAGAGGAAGCAAGAAGAAAGAAAGAAAGAGATAAAAAGGAAGAAAGTTTTGACCAAGGAAGAGTCAAGCAAGGAAATAAAAGCTAGGAGCAACAATGATGATATTAGCTCCAAGGAACTACAAGAGGTAACTAACTTTTGCTTTATGGCACAAGAAGATAAGGTAAAATCTGAATCTAATTTTACACCAAATGAATTTCATGAAGAATTTTCTTATGATGAACTTTTAAATGCTTTTCATGATTTGTATGGCGAATGTAGAAAATTAGCTATGAAAAATAAAAATCTTAAAAAGCTAAATTTGGAAATTTCAAAAGAAAGAAATTCTATTGCTGAAATACAAGACAAACTGAATTCTGAAAATAAAAGCTTAAGGTCATTTTCAGAAGAATTGATTCAGAAAAATCATAGCTTAATTAAAGAAAATCAAAACTTAAGTAAAGAAATTAATCAATTAAAATCTTTTATTAACAAATTCACCGTAAGTTCACAACGATTAAAAATGATGTTTGAAAGCCAATATGTTGCTTATGATAAATCAAAACTTGGCTTGACTCCTTTACTTAACAATAAATCTCAAGAGAAAAAGGTTATCAATTCACCAAGCAAACCATTAAATAAGATAACTTATTTCAAACATGAAAAGAATGGGCATAACAACTTTTCCCATCGTTCTAACACAATTAAATCAAATGGTAAAGTTATTACTATTAAACAGATTTGGGTTCCAAAAGGAACCATATGTCCTAACTCTCAAGGACCCAAGCAAGCTTGGGTACCCAAAATGAAAATATGAGGATGTAGACATAGGTGTGCCAAAATAACCATGGAACAAAAGAAACTTAAAATATACTTATGAAAAGTAATTAACAAAAATAATAATAATGAAATCAGTAATCCTTGCATCTCATCATTATTTTTGCTTTAGTATTTGATATGAATTGCAAGTATTGATCAATTTTGTGATATGGAAAATACTTTTGGAAATATAATCAAATCATTTCATTTTATAGTATACTTTACTCACTATTGGATAAGTTGCTAAATGATTAATCAATTTATTAAGAATAACTCTATGAATTCTCTATATGCTTGATTGAGAGTTTTTATCCATGGCATTATTATTTATTGATCATAGATATGATAATGTGTACTTGGTGTGCTTTTGAATATATGCACTATGAATACCAAGATTAAAGAAACCATCTTTGGCATATAAAATCAACTCATGCTAGTATGTACTTAATCTCAAAAGACCTTGTCATTGGCTTACTTAGATTATCTTCTGAATGGTCAAAAATTTGCTATCCATGCTAACTAAGGAAACAAACAAGAATCAATTTCTAAATCTAAAGATGTTATTTCCATCACTAAGTTTTCAAAAGCTTACATTGGATTTGTTCTTGGCAAATAAAATTGAAGTATTTTCTGTATTTGCTAAATCTTGTAAAAGTGTTTCAAATGAAAAAGGTTTCCAAACTGTGAAGATAAAGAGTTCAAGGCACAGTGTTGAAAACCAAAATCCTGATAAAGTTTATACAGAAAATAATATTAAATCCAATTATTTCAGCATCAAGGACACCATAAGTAAAATAGTGTTAATGGAACTCTTGAAGAAATGAAAAAGACAATGGTGTATGATAGTCTACTTAAATGATTTTTGTTAAAAGCTATCATCACTGCTTGTCATACATATGATTTCTATTATATCTATTTTTGATGAAAACTCCTTTTGATCTTCTGAAAAATAGAAAATAAACTATTGCATATCTTTCATATTTTTCAGTCGTACATGTTATGCTTGATATGTTCTTATGAAAATAATGCCAAATCTGATAGAGATATGTCCATCCTTGGATATCATTCATCAAGCAATGCATATAGAATATTCAATGAAAAGATTTTAGTTGCAGAAATATCAAGTCATTTTATTCTTTATGAGACTAATGATTTATTATCAAGATACTAAAATCAAATTATATATATATATGGTTAATCTTTTACATATAATAATCTGAAAACATGTTAATAATTAGAACCAAATTGAGTTTTTCAGAAATGCACTTAATAAAGAAAAATTGATGACTACTAAAAGACTAAATCAAGAAAATATGAAATAGATCTTGATGAAATTCTTGTATGATTAGAAGTAAAGATCACCATTATCATTTGCTTGCTTTATGAGCTTTATATTCTATCAAATGAATGTGTAGAATGCACTCCTAGGTGCTTATTTTATTAAAGAAGATATATGTTAAATAACCACCATATTTGAAAACACTCATTACAAATATGATAAAGCAATATATAATTTGGAACAAGCATCAAAAGCATGATATAAAAGCTTAAGTAACCTTTTTTTTTGATAGAAAGTAATAGTGATAAATCTATGCATCAAAAAGAAGAATTTGTGATATCTTGTTTGCTCAAAGTATGCATTGATGACATCATTTTTGGTTCTACTAATGAAGAGTTATATGAAGATTTTACTTAGCTCATGCAAGGTGAGTTTGAAATATGTATGATGAATGAATTAACATCTTCTCTCAAACTTCAAATTAAGACAAACAAGAAAAGGGATCTTCATTGACCAAAGTTAGTCCACAAGAAAACTCTTATAGAAGATTAGCATGAAGAAGGTATGTCTATGACCCCATCTTGTAGAATTTGAAAAGGATGAGCAAAGTAGATCTATTGTTTTAGAGCTGTATTGAAGCATGATAGAATAATTATTTTATCATACAGCTAGTAGACCAGATTGTATGCTCATTATGTGACCTTGTGCAAGACTTCAATCTAACTTTAATGAATCATATTTTATTGATAACAAATAAATCATAATCTGAATTTTGATAGAAACAACTGTTTAAGATAAGTTGTTTAAAACTTAGCTAGCGTGTCTTATTGATAATTATCTTAAGCAAATAAAATCTAAACTAAATCGATTTTGAAAACAAGAAATTGATTTGACCTTGATAAATCTTCCTATTGCCTCACATGCTTGTCCTTGAACCATCTTGGTTAATGAAACTATCTCTTTAGTTCAAGTGATATGTGCTTGCTTATATTTAGGCAATCTCTTGAGTAAAGTGACTCAATATTCAACTATTGTCATATCTTATATTGAGTCATCTAGTTAAAAATATGTTGGATTAATGTTTTGTATCTTGAAGAAACTAATGACTTTCTTTCAAGAAAGAAAAGGAGTTTGTTAATAATGCAGGATCCTTGAGCAAGAAAATGAGAGATTTCAACTTGAAGGACACCTCCACATAAGATACAATAAACATTCATATGCAAACAAGAGAGAGGACCTTCTTCAGCCAAAAGTTCACACATAAGAAATCTAGTTTGACTTGAAGAATATAGAATGAATCGGTAATTTTAGATACCTCTCTCATAAATTAGCTGAGCAAAGTCAATAACTTAAATCTTATTGTGGCATGGTTAAAATCTTTAATTATTAATTTCTTGATATCATGTCTATATATGTATTAATTGACTTATGCTTTTAGAAATTGATTCATGGTTTGCTCAAACTAAAATATTCCTTTGCCTATATCATAACCATGAAATACACAAGTATATGCTTAAAATGCTGATTTAAATGACTTGTGAGAAGCTATGAATTCTTGAGCATAATAAAAATGTTGTTTGCATGATATACATCTATATGATACATAAGATTATTTCTTTATTCTGCTCTTTCATGTAAATTACTTGAGAATAACAAAAAGAGAGAGAGATAAAGAAAAGAAAATGGATATTATTCAAGAGAAGTAAAATCTAAGTAAAGGCAAATACTCCAATCTTAAGGAAAAACAAAACAAGCATAATATATTCGGCACATTTGTGAGACTTGTGTGAGCATTCTTTTGGAAGGGATAAAATCCGTAATTAATTACACTTAAACAGGGAGAGTTTGAAGTAAACCTTTTAAATTTTCTATATTGCTCATCATAGGGATGGTGCCAATGGGGAGGCTAGTGGTAGTACCCGGCACTATTTGACCCAACTATTCGGTGTAGGGTATATTAGGGACGGCACAAGAGGGAGGCTAGTGGTAGTACCTCGTGCCCCTTCCAACTCCACCGAATAGGGAGCAAATAGAGTATAGAGCATAAGAAAGTAAAAACAAAAAAAACAATATCAAAATGTTCGTTAATTGGTTAAGAAAAGAAATTCAAAAAAAAGGAGGAAATGAATGACAAAGTAAATGAAAGTATATAAGAAGAATCAAGTCAAGTATTAATCACTTGGAAACACACCTTAAGGATGAAATTAGTGGAAGATTATATTTAAATAGGGGGAGTTAATTCGAAAATAATTGATTTTGATCCTTGACATGCTTGTTCTTAATATTTTAATGCATAACTTAACACATAATATATTTTGCATGTGGCATGATGTTTTGAATTATGGGTTCTCAATATTTTGTAATGCTCCATGCTTGAATAAGTTGATTGAAATATGTCTTAACTTGGAATATATCTTAACTTTGCTCACAAGTCTTTGCTTCACCCTTGCCTCAAACTAACTTGTGTACCAATGCTTGAATGTTTAAAATACTACATAAAGTTTTTTTTGGTAATATTAAAAAGAAATTTCAGTTTTATCATTCACGATTATCTTTGAAAGTTAAATAGATTTACAAAAAGAAGAAGAGAAGGATATTTCTATTTAGGCAAAATGAATTGATCTTGATCTATCTTTCTACTTGCCTAACTTTGATACATAATGTCCTAATACTTGTTAAAATATCCTTTATTTTGTATCGAAACTCAATATTAAATACAAAGATTCTGAAAGTGCTCGAATGTTATTGAAATATGTGTTTTCAATCTTAGTGATTTAAGATGAGCTACAATGTAGAAGATACATATCTCAAATTATAATTATGAAAGCCTTCTTGGAAATTCTTATGAAAATTCAGAATCTGATTTTGTATAAAAGCTTAAACTTAACTTAAAAATGCTTATATCGTTACATCTTTGTAACCTTAGTTATGTGCTTCAATGATCACGTCATTCAGGAGAATAACTCAATATGATTTCTAAATGAAAATTTTAATATAAGAAAAACAGAATTAATTTTGACGCCTTGGTTGATTGTCTCGATACGCATCCGAAACATATCTTTTCTTATCCTTAAAGTGTACTAATATTGGTCCAAATGATGTGTCTTTCGATGATCTTGATTGAAAACAAAAATTTCTAAATATATGATTTTATTTTGATATTAAAAAGATTTATTGTGTTTCATGTATATATTGCTGAAAAACTATGATTAAGAAATTGAGTTTTATAAATATATATACCTCAATGATCATCTATATGTTTTTCTCTCCTACATTCTTAAAGATTTCCATCAGAATATATATAGAATGAATGATCTTAAAGCTAGAAATATTTCAGCTCACTCAAATGATTCTAAAAGAAAGAAAATGTAAATGCCTTTGAAAGAAACTGAGCTTCAAATGAATCATTTTCTGATTAATATTTCTATACATTTTCTCTAAGATTAAGAGAAAGCATAACTTGCTCTTGAAGGATTAGAAAGAGTAATTGCTACAAATTTTGAATAATACTAGATTACTCTACATTCTCGATATCATAGAATTTCAGTTTTATTCACGTTTATCATTAAAATCTGAAATTCAACAAAAGAAAAGAATGATTAAAGAAGAATGCATCTTTTGAGGGGGAGCTTTAGGTATTCAGTATCTTATCCAAAAGTTACTTTAATTTGATGCATACCTTGAATTTTATGGATTGATTTTGATGAACCTCATTGTGTTGCATGACTTCATGAATACATAATAAGCTTGTACCTTGAGATGAGTTGTATAAAGGTTGTTTTATCTCAAAATTTGAGCTTTATGGAAATAGAATATATTGAACATATATTTTCGAGTTTGACAATTTTATTGGACACTATCTTCAAATTTTAAACTCTTAAATGGAATGAATAATTAAGGGGGAGAAAGAAAATTTTAGAGGGAGAGATCATATGGAACTTAATCGCATAAATCCATAACTAAAGGAGAGAGAAAGAACACCGAATAAGAAGTGATCCTAATTGTAATTCAAACAGTTGATCTTAAGAGCCTCTAGCTTAAGAACACCGAATAATGTTGAACTTCATTGAGTAACTCTTAGAAAATCTATTTTGGAATTCACTAATGAGTTCTTATTGGCTTGCTCTTTAGAACTTCAATTTTGTGCCAATTCATTATTATATGTATCAAAATGTACTTATTTTTAAAGGAATAAAAGAACTTTGAAATCATACTTAATATATTGCTATTATACTCCAAAAAGAAAATTAGTTCAATTGCTCTCATGCTGCTAAAATACTTAATATATTGGGCAAAAGATCTTAAATGAACAAGCTTTCATACTTATTATTAAAGAATGATTAGATTTTCATTCGTGCTTTCTTTGAATATCATTCTTGGTACTTCTTAAATTAACTTGAGAAAGTTTCCACCTACACTTGATTTGAAAACTATCTTTGGAACCACATTCGATGTGTTCTCATTATAATTGGCTCTGATCTATGCTCATTAATCTTTTTCTAACATTATTGCCTTGAGTTATATTATTCATATTCTTGCAATAATTTGACATACAAATCAGAGTACAAAAAGAAAAAGAAATATTTGAGTATTCTTATCTTTGTGCTTAATGTTTCATTATCTTGCAACCTTTTTGATGTTGTCAAAAAGGGGGAGAAATATCTAAGTATATGCTCATAATGCTTTATGTTTTGAATTGAATACAAATCAGTTTAAATTGAAATATGTTGATTGTGTTAAGCTGATTAAATCTAAAGCATTATCATGAAGTATGTTTTAAATATATATGTTTTCTACTTCATGCAACTTAGCTATGCATTAGTTCTAGAACACAATATATTTTATATTGCACATACTCCAAGTTTTGTCATCATCAAAAAGGGGGAGACTGATGACCCAAAGATTGAGTTAAAGATTGATTTTGATGATCACAAAACCTTGAAGTATAATTACTAATATTTGTGTTGCAAGAAGAAAGATAATTTATTTTGCAAGGAACATAGCAAGTTGGAAAAATACAAAAAGGCCTCAAAAGCTCTCAAAAAAGTTGGAAGAAAGCTTCACTTCATTGGCCCAAGTTTCAAGTTCAAAGGATTCAAGTTGAAGGAGCAAATTCAAAGAAAGATTCAAAGGAATAGTCCTCGAGTCGACTCCGGAAAGTTTAGAGTCGACTCTGGCACTCTAGAGTTTCAAGAAACAGTGCTCGAGTCGACTCCGATACTCTACGAGTCGACTCCGACTGAGAACAAACAAAAAACAGAGAGTTGATTTTCAGCGCTACAGTGATCTCGAGTCGACTCCAACTTCAGCGCTACAGTGCGGAGCCGACTCCCAGCTACAGTGCCGACAGACTACTATTCACAAGTGACTCCTGTTTCAGCCGAGTCGACTCCTACTTCAGCCGAGTCGACTCCAGCACGCTGGGAGGCATAACCGCTAGTTTTTTCTTGATTCCAACGGCTCTATTTTTGTCTCTAACGGCTAGATTTTTGTTTCCACTCCCTCTAAAGCTATAAAATCAAGAGGAGAGCTAGGGAAGAGGGTATGGAAGTGGGAGAGAATATTTAGGAAGGAGATTTCAAAGAGATTACAAGGAAAATCTTCCAAAAGCACAAAAGGGCCATTCAAAGCAAAATAGAGAGAAGAAGAGCATCCAAGCGAATCCCAAAGCTTCCTCTCCATCCGTGTGCTGCCTCGGTGATCCTCTACTTCGTGCAAAATCAGAAGAGGGTCAAGTAAAGAAGAAGCCGAGTTCCTCCATCTACAAATTTGTTTGAGGGCTTCTTCCCTTTACTTTACTTGTTTATATTTGCTATATTCGCTTATTTGAGAAGCTTGTACTTGATTTAAACTCTTGCTCTAAATATCTTGTAACTTGATTCAATCAAGGGATTGAATCAAGGGGTTAAGGTTTGTTGATGAGCCAAAGGGAAAAACCAACGTTGTAAGGTTGTGGTTGGTGAGCCTTTGGGAAAACCAACTGGGTTGATTGTGAACCCGAAAAACAATCGTTGTAAGGTTGTGGTTGGTGAGCCTTTGGAAAAACCAACTGGGTTGGATTGTGAGCCCGTGAAAACAATCGGTTGGTTCTAGTCGGTGAGCCTGTGAAAACCGACCGAGTTCGTTGTGATCTCGCAAAACAACAAGTTGGGTTGTGAGCTTGTAAAACAACCGACTGTAATCTGAGGGATTATAGTGAAATTTCCAAGAGGTCTTGGGGAGTGGATGTAGGTGCTGGGGTGCACCGAACCACTATACATCTTTGTGTTTGTGATGCCTTATTTCTTGCATTTCATGCCTTACATACATACTTGACTGTGTAATATCTCTTGCTTTATTTCCTAATTGAGTATAAGAGATTGTTTAGAACTTTCTTAGCTTTCACCCTATTCTTACAATTTACATAGATTAAATTGATCATACAACTATAAGTTAATTTAGGATCAATTGCGTTCTAAAGCCATAGTATAATTGCTCTAGCTTAGTTTGTCACTGCATTACTTATAATTACCTAGAGCTTAAGTAAGTAACATCTTATCATTCTGCTACATTCAATTTAAAGTAAAAAATTAGGAAACACAATTTTTAGAAAACCCAATTCACCCCCCCTCTTGGGTTGTCATCTTGGGCAACACCAGTGCATCGCCATGGGGAGCTCATGTCCTGTTTGTGAAAAAGAAAGACGGGAGTATGCGGCTATGCATCGATTACCGGAAATTGAACAAGATAACCATAAAGAACAAATATCCCCTACCTCGGATCGACGACCTGTTTGATCAGCTGCAGGGCGCCCAGGTCTTCTCCAAGATAGATTTGCGGTCAGGTTACCATTAGTTGAAGATTAAAGCTGATGATGTACCAAAAACGGCATTTCGAACCAGGTATGGGCACTATGAATTTCTGGTTATGCCTTTTGGACTGACCAATGCTCCGGCTGCATTTATGGACTTGATGAATAGAGTCTTTAGGCAATATTTGGATCAGTTTGTGATAGTTTTTATCGACGACATTCTAATCTACTCAAGGAGCAGAAAGGAGCATGAAGACCATTTGAGGATGGTGCTACAAACCCATCGAGAGAAAAGGCTGTACGCCAAGCTGAACAAGTGTGAGGTCTGGCTGGACAGTGTGGCATTTCTCGGCCATGTGGTCTCCAAGGAAGGAGTGGCAGTGGATCCCAAGAAGATAGAAGCGGTGGTGGATTGGCCTCGTCCTACCAACGCCAAAGAAATTAGAAGCTTCTTGGGATTAGCCGGGTATTACTGGCGGTTTCTAGAAGGATTCTCCAAAATAGCTACTCCCTTGACCCATTTGACTAAGAAGCGGGTCAAGTTTATCTGGGACGACAAGTGTGAAAGAAGCTTTCAGGAGCTTAAACAAATGTTAGTTTCTGCCCCAATTTTAACATTGCCGTCCTTAACTGGAGAATTTACCATCTACAGTGATGCTTCCAAGAACGGGCTAGGCTGTGTGCTGATGCAAGATGGCAAGGTGGTAGCCTATGCCTCGAGACAGCTGAAACCCTATGAACAGAATTACCCGACACATGACCTGGAGCTGGCTGCAGTGGTGTTCGCCTTGAAACTTTGGAGACATTATTTGTATGGCGAACACTGTGAGGTGTACACCGACCACAAGAGCCTAAAGTATATATTCACCCAGAAGGAATTGAATATGAGGCAAAGAAGGTGGTTGGAACTCCTGAAGGATTATGACCTGAGTATTAAGTACCACCCAGGAAAGGCCAACGTGGTGGCTGATGCCCTAAGCAGAAAGTCAGTAATGGGCTCCGCCGCATTACTCACCACTCAACCACAGATTCAGAAGGATCTCGATAAACTGCAGGTTGAGGTGGTTACCTGAACTACAAGAAGTCTGTTGGCCACTTTGAGTATACGACCAACATTGATCGACAGAATAAAAGTTGCCCAGCAGTCTGATGAGCATACCTGTCAGCTCAAGGATGAAGTGGAGAAGGGGTTACGACCCGAACTCCAAATCCACCCAGATGGCACCCTGAGGTTTGGCCACCGATTGTGTGTTCCGGCAGATGTTGACCTAAAGAGGGAAATCATGGAAGAGGCCCACCAATCCCGTTTCTCTATTCACCCGGGCAGCACTAAAATGTACCGGGACCTTCGGGAACATTACTGGTGGAAGGGGATGAAGAGAGAGATAGCTGAGTTTGTGGCCCGATGTTTGACCTGCCAGCTAGTAAAAGCAGAGCACCAGAGGCCAGCAGGGTTACTAGAACCAATAGAAATTCCAGAATGGAAGTGGGAGCACATCACGATGGATTTTGTTACAGGACTCTCCAAAACGGTAAGAAAGAATGATGCAGTGTGGGTGATTGTTGACCGCCTCACAAAATCGGCTCATTTCCTACCTTTTAGAATTGGAACCCCTTTGGACAAGCTGGCCCAATTATACATCGACGAGATTGTATGCCTGCACGGAGTACCAGTGAGCATCATCTCCGATCGCGACCCCCGATTCGTATCCAGATTCTGGAGAAGCTTTCAGAAGGCTATGGGTACCGGACTGAGGCTCAGTACAGCATACCACCCCCAGACTGACGGCCAGTCAGAGCGGACAATCCAAACTCTGGAAGACATGTTGAGGGCATGCACTGTGGACCTAGGTGGAAATTGGGATAGTCATATACCACTGGTGGAATTTGCTTATAACAATAGTTACCATTCCAGCATCCAGATGGCTCCATACGAAGCTCTCTATGGGAGAAAATGCCGATCCCCCTTACATTGGGATGATGTCGGGGAGCGAAAAATGTTGAGCCCCGAACTGGTCCAGCACACTAGAGACAAAGTGCTCCTGATTAAGCAAAGGCTTCAGGCTACCCAAGACAGACAGAAAAGATGGGCTGACAGAGGAAGAAGGGCCTTGGAATTTTTGGAGGGGAACTTTGTCTTCCTAAAAATTTCTCCATCGAAGGGTATCATCCGATTCGGAAGACACGGCAAGCTAAGTCCTCGCTACATCGGCCCATTCGAGATTCTTGCCAGGATAGGCAAGGTTGCCTACAAATTAGCCCTACCCCCAGAGCTATCAGGCGTACACGACGTCTTCCATGTCTCACTACTGTGGAGGTACGTCTCGGATCCCAGCCATGTGGTGCCACATGAGCCTCTGCAATTAAATAAAGATTTAACCTATGAGGAGGCTCCCCTGCGCATCATAGACAGAAAAGAGCAAATCCTCCGAAGGCGCACCATTCCCTACGTTAAAGTCCAATGGACCAACCACACTGAAAGGGAAGCTACCTGGGAATTGGAGGAAGAGATGCGACAATGCTACCCTCAGCTCTTCGAGAACCGAGGTATGCTTAATTTCGAGGATGAAATTTATTTAAGGGGGGAAGGATGTAATGTCCGGGCCCAATACAGACCGGGCCCAATACTGTAGGGCCCAGTTGAAGGGATTGGGCCAGGGTGAGGGGTTAACAGCCTTGCAGGCCCAGGAAGAACAGAATGCCATCTTCCCCGATGGCTGAAAAGACAGGACCACCAGATGGCCAGCGAAGAGACCCCCACAAGCATGCACAACCAGAGCCCGCCACCTCCTCCTCCTCGGCAGCTGAACCCTGAGCTGGCCTGAAGGGAGGGGCAGATGGTGGCTCCCGGGGCACTGAGGAAGGAGAGAATGCCACCTCTCCTTGTGGTCAAATCCTAAGCCAAGCTTTTATAGCCCAAAGCCTGCAAACCCCCCAACCTTGCATCTACCCTCCCTAACCTCTAACCCCCTGGAATTGCTGTACCAGGAAGCTAGGCCCAGGAGCTGGAGGTAGAAGGTACCCGCAGCCCCAGGAGAGGAAGGAGGGACTGTGAACCGAGGTGATACCCCACAGCTTCAACCGACCACAAAAAGGTAAGGCTCTGTAAGTAGGTCTCTAGGCAAGGACAGGGTGGAGGTACCCCTCTGTGGGGTATTCTCCCCTCTGTTTCACTGATGAAACAGAGGGGAGGAGACCGGCACAGAGAGGAGGAGACCGGCACGGGAGAGAGAGACAGGAGGAGGGCCGCGGGCCGGACGCACGGGCTGCAGGCCGGACCTACAGGCCGCGGGCCGGCCTGAGAACGGCCCAAGCCGAGCCCAACGCCACCCGGGCCGAGCCCAGCCGGACTCGGCCTGCGGGTGACAGGCCCCGGCCATGGCTGCCCTAGGGCTGAGGGGCAGCCAAGGGCCGCCGGGTCTGCCGTGCCGGCGACCAACGCGGCTTCAAGGCCGCCAGCCCCAGCCGAGCCCCACCTCTCCGCCGGCCGAGAGGTGGTGGCGCGACTTCCACAAGAAAAAGGGGGAAAAAGGGAGAAAAAGAAAACGGAAGAGAAAGAAGAACAAAAAAAAAAGAACAAGTACTTACCTCGGACCACGGCCTTACCTCGCCGTGGTCAGAGCCGGTGAAGACCCCCGGAGAAGGTCCAGCCTCGACCTCACCTCCCGGCCTTCCCCCTCTTCTCCGGCATTACTTCGGAGAAGGGGAGAAAGGGGACCAGCCTCCCGCCGCCGCTGCCCCGAGGGAGGAGCCCCGCTTCGGCCGGTGGATCGGAGGGCGCTCCATCTCTCCGGTTGCCGGCGAAGGAGGGGGATGAGCCGGAAGACGAAAGGGAGCCGGAGGAAGGGGGAGATGGGGAGGCACGGGCGAAGAAGGGGGCCGAAGCCTCTGGAAGCTCCCAGAAAGGGAGAAAAACAAACGAAAAAAAAGGGGCCTTAACGGGCTAGCGGGTCGGATCCAAGCCCAGATCCGAAACCCGTTAGGCCCAAATGGTTCAAATCGGTTTGGGTGAGCCCAATGTAGGGTTGATCCAAGCCCAATCGAATTAAACGAGTCAATTAAGCCTAATTGATGTTGGGTCTGAACCCAACCAAGCCTGAATGAACCCAAATTAAGCAAATTGGGCTAAATTTGAACCCAATTAAACTGGGTCCGAACCATGTTCATAACAGGTTGACCCCAGCAGGCCCAATTAGCCCTAAATCAGGCCCAGACCAGGCCCAATTGAATTGGCAGAAGGCCAAACTGGCTAGGAAAAGTGGACTTAACCACAAATCAGGCCCAACCTCTCCCATAGAGACCCAATTAGGCCTGGTAGACTCAAAGTTACTTTAATTGGGTTAAAATTTATGATAAATAGAGGATAATGTGAGTCTTATAATATGGTCCTAGGAATTAAAGACTCGTCCTCCGGACTCAAAGGATTGATAACAACTTATTGTAAGTAACCTGTTCTAATCCTGTTATGGATCATGTCATGTTATTAATGTTTCCTAAGCATTTATTTTAAGTATATATGTTTCATGCATGATATGTTACAATGCATAAGTAACTTGCATGATCTCAGAAGCTATGGCTATGTATGCAACATGATGATGCTGATATTTTAATCATGCATGTAAGTTTATAAAGTCTTAGCTAGCCAAGAGGCACTATAATGGGCTCAAAGATGCTACTGATCGAATGCAACTGAGCTGGCCTTGCTAGTAGCCGAGAATAACTTCGCTGGCCTTGCTAGTGGCCGAGAATGACTAGCTGGCCCCGCCAGTGGCCGAATGGACTTCGCAGTAGCATCCGAGAGAATGGACCACGGCATGCCGAGGGCACGGTTTCATATGCATGTTTTATGAAAATTTTTGTAACTTGCAATACTGCTTTGTTTAATTTGCATACATATTATGCCATGATGATTATCAGATAAACATGCATGTCAGCTTCTCAAACCCTATTATACATGTTTAGCCTACTAGTTGATCCGGTAGGATTATGCAGGATTACTTACTGAGCCGTGTAGCTCACATCTGTTTATGTTCCATTTTCTTTCAGATCCTAACCAATGATCACCATCAGATATATTTTTATTTTGTTACAGAGCTTCGTTATTTTTTGGAGAAGCTTATACATTTTGTACATTTGAATAGCATAGAAGTTCTGTATTTTTGGTATCAATCTTCAAGGTTGTAATGCACATATTTTAATATATGAAAGTTTGAAATCTATTGGCTACCTATTACCCCTGTACGAGGCTGCGTGCTATTGTGGGCGGTAGTCGGCAATAGTACAGCCGTGTCACGGATCCGGGTCCGGGGCGTGACAACAGCAGTCTTTGTCAAATGTAAAAACATGACCTTCCTGTGCTAGACATGAAACAGAAATCAAATTTCTGCTAGCAGCAGGTACATAATAGCAGTCTCTAAGTAATAAACTAAAACCAGACGGTAGTCGCAGAGAGTAGGTGTCCATAGCCACAGCAGCAACTTTTGCCCCGTTGCCAATCCGAAGGGTTACCGCACCTTCCGCCAGCCTTCAACTTTCCTTTAGACCCTACATGGTAGTGCACAAATGAGCACTAGAACCAGAATCTATAACCCAACTAGAAGTAGAAGAAACCGTTAGATTAGTTTCAATTATGAGCAAGTCTATACCTTCTGAAGGTATGTCACCTTTCTTGTTTTTCAGGCTCTCGAGGTATGAAGGACAGTTTCTCTTCCAGTGGCCGTCGACATTGCAGTGGAAACATTTTCCTTTGTCATTAGCCTTTTTCTTTTGAACTTCCTTCTTTGGCTTCTTGTCTTTCTTTTGCTTCTTAGTAGGCTTCTTTTTCTTCCAAGTAAACTTTCTCTTGGAACCATAAGTCAACTCAGCAGCAAGGACATTGCCCCTTGAACCTTTCAAGGCTCCTCCAGCAGTTACCAACATATTTATCAGTTCAGTCTTAGTGCATTCAATCTTATTCATATGGTTGTTTACTATAAACTGACCAAATGAATCAGGTAGGGATTGAAGGATCAGATCTACTTGCAATTCCTTGTGCATGTTCATACCGAGCTTCTCAAGCTCCTCTAGGTCCTTGATCATAGTCAGACCGTGATCATGGACAGACTGCCCCTCGCACATCTTTGCTTTGAAGAGCCTCTTGGACACTTCAAAACGAGCTGTGCGACTCTGCTCACCATACAACTCTTGCAGGTGTGCTAGTATGTCCCTAGCAGTCTTCATATTCTCATGCTGGCATTGGAGTTCATTTGACATGGATGCCATCATATAGCACTTGACTCTAATGTCATCATCCATCCACTTTTGATGCATCTCATGCTGAACATCAGTAGCACGTGTTGGTAGTGTGGGGATATCTGAATCGAGTATATAGCCTATTTTCTCACAGTTCAAAATAATTTTGAGGTTTCTTAGCCAGTCCTTGTAATTGGTTCCAGTCAATCGGTTGGTCTCAAGAATACGGGTCAAAGGGTTTGAGGCTGACATTATGATCTGCAGAGAGTAAAGATTCTAGTTAGACTTTTGTACTTGATCCTTAATCTGTTCTAAGGTCTTTTAGAACAAATGTACCTTCTACTATTTTCTCGAATTCCTCACACTCCCTTGGTAGGAAAACGGAAATCCTACACGACTAGGATTTCTAGTGGGTACTGCGGTCCCACCGATTTACATGCCACCTCACCTAACAGTTATTAGGGACACATAAACAGATGAGTGTACAACTCTTGTACAATGTTTCTTAAGCATGTTGCAGTGCTACTTGGTCTCTAAGTCATGAAGACCTCACCTAACAGTTATTGGTCCTATTTCTTAGTTAAGTCAGACCCACCGTATAACCGTAGAAATAAAGTCGTCATTGGGTCCTCACCTAACAGTTATTGGTGCCCAACCCCACCTTTACCCTACAACATCTCATATCTATAGAGAGGTCCAGTCCCCCGATGCAACTTGCCCACTGTATCCAGCGGAGACAAATCAACATCAGAAAGACCTTAGCAGCTCTACTACAGTGGAAGACCTATTGACTTAATATTGGTTAATCAGGTCTTAGTGTTTGCAACTTGAGCTCTTCATAAAAGATAATCGAACAATTGGCCAGGTAAGCAGGTGGGAGGCTTTCCTTACTCAGAGAGTAAGGTCCTAATTAAGTAACCATCTTTCATGCTTTCCTAGACACCAATTAGATCAATTAATCTAATATGACTTGCTCATGTTGGTTCACTCTCGACTTGATTGAGGAGATTTTAATTTAGGTCTCAATTGGGTTTACTACATCACATGTAAACCTATCTACCCCGCTCTCATTCATATCACATGCAAACGGCACATCACAGGCAGTTATAATTGCAGCATCAAATAAAGCCAAACTTTAAATAGGTGGCGATCATGGATTCTAATTAGATCGTATTACAAGCACATGCACGTCAATCGATCAATTGGTCTTCAACTCTTGAATTGGTTCCAAGCCTCCTTGATTCGATCTTTGATCAACTCTTGATCCCATCGCCATCAACCGCTTGGATCGCCGTTCATCTCATGCCTTGTCTTCAACTTGATCGTTGACGTACATCACATCACAGAAATACAATCAGATATAAAATAAAAATAATAATAAATTATATCTCCTTTTAGGAGGCACGCAGGCCTCTCAAAACATCAAATAAGATGCATGCAAGCATCTGAAAAATTACATGACATTACAGATCACATCGTAGGTCATTCATTATATTTGATACCAAAAGGGTTTGAATCCTATGATCATCACCACATGCAGCAATTATAATTTTCAGATCTGAAATCTAATTGATTATCTCATGACATAGGTTGCTGATCATACTAATCATGATTCTAAATTTTGTAATCCTATTAACAATGCAATTAGAATCATCTTTTTATTACATAAAAATCAGCATGCAAAAATTAGCACCCTAGAAAAAATCTGCATGCAGAAAATTTTCAGCATGCATAATCATTTAAATTTCAGATCTAATAAGCCTATTAATAATTAATCCTTACCTTAATCTACGATGCCTAGGCTCTGATACCACTGTTAGTAACCCGCCCATGCCGCAGAAAAACTTCAAAAATTTCAGATGCAGTGGAAGAGGCATGCGCGGGATCAACTGTTCATCGCATGAACGTTGTTTAAAACTGTTCGTAGATAGATAAGGATTAAAAACTTTTTAAAAACATTAGAAGATCAGATCTTCACCTTGTGCGGGTAGATGATCACCGCAAACTGATGATCGTGGTTTTTGGATGAAGGTTCGCTTGAAGCCGTTCAAGTGTCGGGCCTCTACGGGTATCCACACAAAGCAGGAACCGATCAAGCTTCTTTGTCTCCCCGGGGTGCTAGCTCCCTTGTAGAGATAACTTTTAATGGCTGATCTCCTCTCTTTCATTCAACTCTTGAATGTGCTTGAGAGGAGGAAGAAGAAGGATGAAGAATAGTAAAGGAACAAAACCCCTGCAGCCTTCTTTCTTTTCCTTGCGTTGGAAGGAGGAAGGGAGGATGAAGAGGCCACCTTTCTTTTTCTTCCTTTGCTTGCGGCTGAACAAGGAAAGGGGAGGAGAGGGGGCCACGAATTGGAGAGGGAGAGGGCTTCAATGATACCCTAGGTCAGCCCCCACGCCTCCTCTTAAATAGCATGTGGAGCTCCTACAAGTAGGAGCTCCTTGATAAACTTCCAAGAGGGGCGCCGGCCACTCTTCTTTGCCGCACGAAGCAAGGAAAAGGAGGAGGGGCGTGTGCCCCTCCTTCATGGTTAACCTAATCCTCCTTTAAGGAGGATTAGGAAGGTCACTCATGGTTAGATCCTAATCTAATTAGGCTTGGACCAAGGGTGAACCAATTTGGGTTTAATCTAGGTAAGTCCTAATCCAATTAGAACTTAATGAACCATGACTCAATTGAACCCTTCAATCCTAATCCAATTAGGAGTCTTGTTGATTCATTAGATTAATAATTAATTAGGACCTAAGAAATCCTAATCCAATTAGGACTTATTTAATTTTGGTCCTAATCCAATTAGGACTCTGATAGGATTTCCAGTCCTAATCCAATTAGGACTCTAGGAATCCTACTCTAAGTAGGAATCCTAGTCCTACTCCAAATAGGATTTCCAGTCCTAATCCAATTAGGACTCTAGGAATCCTATTCTAAGTAAGAATCCCAGTCCTACTCCAAATAGGATTTTCAGTCCTAATCCAATTAGGACTCTAGGAATCCTATTCCAAGTAGGAATCGTATTTAAGTCCAATTAATTAATTTTCTTTATTCCTTCTTCAACTGTTTATCAATCGAATTGATTATTTGTGATTCCTAATCATGATTCAACCATCGGATCGGTCAGTGCTTCTAATATGTGTGACCCCATAGGTTCTATTCTGACTGGTAGTGAGATATAATGTGATCTCTATCACAATACCATTGAAAACTCCTTTTCAATGGGTTGGAATGATTCCAACTCTACTCATCAGGATTTATCGATCATCGAGATAATCTCTATGAGTCCCACCATCCACCAGTGACACCTAGCAGCATGTAGTGGCTACCCAGCAGAATAGAA
Organism: Phoenix dactylifera; assembly: GCF_051530095.1. Lineage (NCBI taxonomy): Eukaryota > Viridiplantae > Streptophyta > Magnoliopsida > Arecales > Arecaceae > Phoenix > Phoenix dactylifera. The sequence continues at coordinate 27,958,180 of NC_143193.1, read as the reverse complement.
TGATGAACCTCTAGGTGCAGTTATCATGTGATACAGTCCTTCTATCGTGGATCCCTACAAGACGGAGGTCATGGATAACTCGTCAAACTCCTTCGTCTGTCATATGTCAAGATTTATTCGACTTAAGTTCGAGAGCGGAGAACTCTTTCTCCACTATGCAATCTGCCCCGGCCGAGGTCTTACGAACTCAGTCTTATAAATCACATAGGATCTCTTCTTATCTATCAAGGTCGATAGATTTCTTATAGGTGCATACCCTACTCCTACAGTGAACCTACTGCAGCCAATCTACACTGCATGGACCCATATGGCTAGAGACCATGTATATGTGCAGTCAAACTACAATAACCTCACTGTGAGTAGCCGAAGCATCGCAGGTCAAAGGACCAGTCACACTACTGCAACATCAAGCTAGTCACTGACGAGTGGATAGACATCCAAGTGACTTCTTATCTTGGTCACGCTCAGTACCCTTATTCTTAACAAGCACCTACACTATTACTTCAATGTCGCCACACTGTGGACTCGAGTCTCATCCATCCATAAGGAAAGCAATGTGTGCACTGATCGGATCGATCACCGTCCTTGTGATGATCCATTGATCAGGAGCATTCAGAAATTAATCACCAATGATGCATGGCTCAAATTCTTAACTCTTAAGAATATGCATCATCATCGTATTAATTCTTGGACGATTCATAGACACATAAACAATATGAATAAAAAGATGCCTTTTATTTATTCAATAATCAATAGTCAAGTACAAAATTATGTCCCTAGAATTAACAATGTGTCAGCCAGATTGGCTTATAGGGCATACATCTAACAAATAGCCATCGAGAAAATAATAGAATTTGTCCTGCAACTCTTTCCAAAACTTGGTCTAGGAAGGATAGGAAAAAGTGATATTTCCTAGTGACCAAATTCAATTTTTGGTAGTCAACACACATGCGCCAACTCGTCGAAACACGAGTTGGGACTAGTTCATCCTGCTCATTTTTGACTACCGTAAGATCCGACTTCTTAGGAACGACTTGAGTAGCACTTACCCACTTGCTGTCGGAAATTGGGTAAATAATACCCACGTCAAGCAACTTGAGGACTTCTTCTTTAACCACATCTCTCATCGTAGGATTCAACCTGCGTTGCATTTGCCTTGTGGTTTTGGTGTTGTCCTCCAAATATATTCGGTGCATGCAAATTAAAGGGCTAATCCCCTTCAAGTCGGCAATAGACCACCCTAAAGCTCCTTTATGATTCTTTAGAACATAAAGTAATTTTCTTTCTTGGGCATGATCAAGATCAGATGAGATGATTATAGGAAAAGTGCCCTCGGGTCCAAGAAAGGCATACTTGAGTTCCTTTGGTAAAGGTTTCAACTCGAGCTTAGGTGCTTGTTCATGGGATGGTACTATCTTTGCTTCTCGAGGTGACAACTGTTCAAATTTCTCTATTCTCGGTCTCCACCCATTGACCATCATAACATTCGAATTATCTAAAACAGGTGGGACCACATCATCAGCAGTACCTTCGGAACACCAATCTATTAAACCATTATCGGCCGATTCAGTAAATGTTTCTTTTAACAGATATTCTTCCGCAATGGTTTCAACCCATTCAACTTCCTTACTTTGTTCATGATCACTGGGTTGTTTGCCTACACTAAAGACGTTCAGTTCCAAGGTCATATTGCCAAAAGAAAGCTTCATGACACCATTCCTACAATTAATCAATGCATTAGAAGTTGCAAGAAATGGACGTCCTAAGATGACCGGAATCTGAGATGGTGAATTGGAAGCCGGATGTATGTCCAGTACGATAAAGTCGATAGGAAAATAGAACTTATCTACTTGGACCAACACATCTTCGATAATTCCTCTAGGAACCTTCACTGACCTATCAGCTAATTGTAAGGTCACAGTTGTTGGCTTCAACTCACCCAAACCGAGTTGCTCATATACCGTATATGGCAACAAGTTCACACTCACTCCTAAATCTAGCAATGCTCGCTCAATCCTAAAATTGCCAATGATGCACGAGATAATTGGGCAACCTGGATCCTTATATTTAGGAAGAATGTTATGCTGTAAAATTGCACTCACATTTTCAGCCAGAAATGCCTTCTTCTTGACATTTAAACGACGCTTAACAATGCACAAATACTTCAAAAATTTTGCATATGAAGGCACTTGTTTGATTGCATCAAGAAGAGGTACATAGATTTTTACTTGCTTAAAAAGCTCAAGAATTTCAGAGTTTGGTTCAAGCTTTTGCAAGGGCTTTAATCTTTGTGGAAATGGTGCTAGAAAAGGACATTTAATTTTTTCAGTAGATGTTGGTACTTCAGTTTCTTCGTTATCCTTTTCTTTTATCTTGGGAGGGTCAGAATCAGGTATGACTTGAGTTTGTTCTGGGACTGGTCGGTCAATAACCTTTCCACTTTGCAAAGTTATTATACTCTTCGCTTGTTCTTTATGCGAAGTTGAAGATGATGCATTGCTACCGCCATAGACTTGAGGGTTAGGTTGTGGTTGAGCTGGTAGCTTATCCTTCTCTTGAGCACTTAAAGCAGTGGTCAGCGTTGTCAGTTGATTCTTAATTCATCATTGATTTTAGCTTGACCTTGCATGAAAGATTGCAAAGTTTCTTCGAGACTGGATTTTTGAGGGGGTGCGTGTGCATAATGAGGTTGCGGAGGTGGAGGAGTTGGGTTATATACTTGTTGAGGTTGGTCATTGATGAGAGCACAAAAGTGCGATCTACACACAGCTTAAATTAATATTATTTTCAACAAATAATGATAAAAGAGCTGCATTAATTTCATATTTTTTTTATTTGGCACAAATCAGAGATAAAATGCACATTTGGTATAATTGGGTTCAGAAAGATGCATAACCCCAAATCATACGCACCCAATCTCACTATGGCTTGGTCAAACCTATCATTCATCGAGCTAACAACCACGAGTAGCAGCCAAGCCTAATCACACTGGAGCAACACTTGGTGACCATTCAAAGGGAACGATCACAGCCATCCACCCTTTTGGCAAGCGATCAACTCTCCCATCCTTGCAGCCCGTGAAGCTTCCCAGCCGCCGTCCGGAGGAGATCGCGATCCGTGACCTGCGCCCATCTCACGCTTCTCCCAGCCACCCGTGAAACCCCCAGCATCCCGTTGATCTCGCCTGCAGCCATTCATGACCATCTCGGCGACCTCCCCAACAGCCCGTGATCGTCTCCCAGCTTCCTCCATCTTCGTTCTTCAGCGTGCAACCACATATCCTAGCGTCCACCCGAGCCTGTGAAGCCGCCCAGCATCCCGCATCGTTTTCTTTCCCCGTTTCAAGCTTCCGCAGTCAACGTCTTCCCTGATCCCAGCCTTCGCGATTCATCCGGCATCCATCTCGTCCGCGTTGTCCTCTTCCACAGCGTCGCACCCGATCGGCTCCAGCGCCCGAGCCTGTGAAGCCTCCCAGCATCCCGTCTCCATCGTGTCCGCTTCTCCCGCGCTCTCAGCCATCTGCCGGACCAGCATCAGACCCCCTCAGCGCGAGCAATCTGCCGTGATCCAGCCTCCCACGATCGCTCCTCCTCAGCCCCAGCCCGCGCCTCCTTCCTTCCGCATCCAAGGAATCACGCAGCCAGCTTCCTTCCCGCAATCACCTCCACAGCTACCTCCCGAGATCCCGCACCCGCTTCTCCTCCACTCCATGCTCCGGCGATCTATAAGAAGGGGAGGAGGAGGAAGAATAGGGGAGCTGATTCGGAAGAAAAAGGGAGGCGTCGGGCTGCTGCAGGGGAAGAAAACAAGAAAGAAGAAGAGAAAGGGAAACAGGGGATGCCCTGTTTCCGAAAATAAAAAAGAAGAAAAAAAAATATAGAGAGTGAGAAAGGGAGGGATGTTGATGTTTGTAATGTCTTGCTAATTCCTTTGGCAAAGGGTGATGGATGAACCCTTGTCATGTTGCTTTCATCAAGTACACTCTAAACTTTAATTCTAATTGTTTTATATCCATTGGTATATTTTGGGTTCTTGCATATTTATTTATTAGATAGATCTTGCATGGTTTATATATATTGATGCATGGATTATTTCGATGCTTGATTTGTCGTAGACGTAACCGGCACGATAAATACTTGGATATTTAATTCATGTTTTCAGATTGTATACTCCATGATTAGAACTACCCCATCTTGTTAATCCTTAATCAAGAATCGCCGAGTTTATTTGTTGAAAGTAATATTGTCAAGGAAGATTCCGGATCCCTAGCCTTCTCTATATTCTTGAACGTTGTTTAATCACATATTATTCTCTGCTTTTAATTTCTAAAGATCGACTAAAAATTACATCGAAAGATTACGCTAATAATCCATAGATCGTTCCCTGAGGAATCGACCTCGGACTTCCGAGTTATACTACTTGTGCGATTCTCCTGCACTTAGGAGAACAGTTTTATTTTTGCACCAAGTTTTTGGCGCCGTTGCCGGGGAACGGCTGAGTTATTAGTATAATTTTAGATTTAATTTTTACCTTAGTAGTTAGTATTTTTCTTTTGAAAAAAAAAAAAAATTGCATCTTTACTACTATTTTTAATTCCCTGCACAGTTTGCATCAAACTCTGATATCATAGAAATGAGCAGTCTGATTTGACTCAAATTTGGTCAGCTAGTGCACGACACATTGTTGAATAATCTGAACGGTCTGATTGACATTTTGAGACTTTTAAGACCATTAGATTAATATAAAACCTTGCTGATTTCTGTTTTAAATTTTCTGCATTTAATTTTTTTAGAATCAGAATTTATTGTTATTATATCTCATTAACCCTTGTTGCTAATTAAAAATTGAAGAAAAGAAACCTTAAGAACAGATCAAGGGTGATTATTCAAAAATAAAAAAAAAAGAGGGAAAACCTAAAATTTCAAATTTCAAATTTCAGAATTCAAATTTCAAACTATAACTCACAAAATTTTTTTAAAAAAAATAAATAAATAATTTGCTTGATCACCTATTCAATGAAATTTAATGTCATGTCATAAAATATTAAAAAAAAAATATCTTGATTGTTGCATATAGTATAAGGCATCAGCATAAAATATTCTAAGGGCTGAACCCATTTAAAAAGATAAGGTCGGGATTTCATCGCTCGTCCTTAGCCCAAAAATCACCCCAGTGCATAAATGTCCCAAGCTTAACTAAAATCAACTAGACATTAGCCCCTAAGGACATTCGAGCTCAATAGGACGAAGATCACCGAAAGTTGCACCAATTTCGCTCTGTGGCTTAGTTGATGTCTAGGCAAGCTTTGTCCCTATAAGGGAGACAGTTCATCTGTTCGAGGCAAGTGGGTTTTAAGTGGGACCTTTGCGAACGCATCGTGACCCCTCCACTTACCTGGGAGCTTACCTGGTCAACTCGGTTCATTAGACCGGATTGGAGGCTTAGGTGTCCTCTTCAAACCAGTTAGGAGCTGTCTAGAAATTTAAGAAAAACATTAGAAATTGAGGTGTAATGTTTTGTTGCATGTTTGATTGTGAATAGGATTTTTGTTTTAGGATGTCGTTTTAGGGTATCTTTAGTTGGTACTTATATTATTTTTTTTTAAAAAAAAAGAAAAAAAGAAAAAAAAAAGAGGGGGAAATATTTTGCATGCTAGAGTGGAATAGGGATGACACTGGTCGATTAAGTCGTACAACTTTAGATCATCCCTTAGGACATACCTCTGAAATTCCTTCGCAGTATCTCACACCTTGTGAGATGGCTGATTTAAATGAAGATGCGGGGAGTCACCACAATCGAGAACGAGAACCCCATGTTATGACTCTAAGACAATACCTACAACCGGCTAGGACTAGTCAGCCTTCATGCATAACTTTTCCTGATAATGTAGGACATTTTGACATCAAACCCGGGGTAATCCAATTGCTGCCCAAGTTCCACGGGTTAGAGTCCGAGAGTCCGTATCTTCATTTAAAGGATTTTGAAGAACTGAGCATTACATTTAGAGTGCCAAATGTCACCGAGGATGTCCTCAAGTTGACATTGTTTCCTTTCTCTCTAAAGGATAAGTCCAAAACATGGCTAAACTCTTTGCGACCTAGATCAATAAGAAATTGGCAAGATATGCAGAGAGAATTTTTAAAGAAGTTCTTCCCCACACAAAGGACTAACTTTTTGAAAAGACATATCAGCAATTTCCAACAAAAAGATAATGAAACATTTTATGAATGTTGGGAAAGATTTAAAGACCTTCTTCTCTCATGCCCTCATCACGGATTTGAAACTTGGAGAACCATTAGCTTCTTTTATGAAGGTTTATCTCCACAGTTGAAACAATTTGTAGAGATGTGCAATGGTAGATTCTTAGAAAAACAACCTGATGAGGCATGGGAGTATTTGGATTCCCTTGCTGAGACTGCCCAACTTTGGGATAACGGGGATAGAAACAATAAGTCTTTGCCTAAGCCTACTAGCTCTGTACAGGGAGGCCTTTACAACCTTAGAACTGAGGATGATCTTCATGCTAAAATGGCAGCCCTCACTAGGAAGGTAGAAGAAATTGAGCTTAGGAAGGTTGAGCCTGTCAAAACTATAGAGCTTAGAAACGAGTGTTGTGGTATCTGCGATATGTCGAGTCATACCACTACAGATTGCCCCACCATACCGGCATTCGAAGAAGTCTTGCACGATCAAGCAAATGCTATGAACTCCTACCAAAAGCCTTATAACGATCCATACTCGAATACCTATAACCCTGGTTGGAAGAATCATCCAAACTTTAGGTGGAGAAACGATCATCCTCAACAGTCACACCATTCAGCTCCTCCACCTGCACATCCTACTTATGCACCATCACCTTCTCAAAAGCCAAATATCGAGGATACCTTGCAATCCATACAAACTTTTCTACAAGGTCAAGCTAATATCAATGCTCAAAATACTCGAAATTTTGAAGACATAAGGAACCAATTGTCAATGTTGACTACCGTCCTAAGTACCCAAGAGAAGGGTAAGCTTCCAGCTCAACCCCAACCTAACCCACAAGTGCACGGTAGTAATAATACGGCTCCTTCTAGTTCGCATACAGAGCATGCAAAGAGCATCATGACTTTGCGTAATGGGAAAGTCATTGATCAAACCGTCCCATCAAGACCGCAAGTCACTTCTAATTCTGATGCTCCCAAAGTCGATGAAAGGGACAAAGAAGAAGTTGAGGTCCCAACTTCTACCAAAAAAGTTGAATGTCCTTTTCCTCCATCTTTTCCACAACGGTTAAAGCCGTTACAAAAGCTCGAACCTAACTCTGAAATTCTTGAGCTTTTTAAACAAGTAAAAATCAATATACCTCTTCTTGATGCAATCAAACAAGTACCCTCATATGCCAAATTTTTGAAGGACTTGTGTACTGTTAAGCGCCGATTAAATGTTAAGAAGAAGGCATTTTTAACTGAAAATGTGAGTGCTATTTTGCAGCACAATATTCTCCCTAAATATAAAGATCCAGGTTGCCCAACCATCTCATGCATCATAGGTGACTTTAGGATAGAGCGAGCATTGTTAGATTTAGGGGCGAGTGTGAATTTGTTGCCATATTCTGTCTATGAGCAACTTGGTTTAGGTGAGTTGAAGCCAACCTCCGTCACTTTGCAATTAGCTGACAGATCAGTTAAAATTCCAAGGGGGATTATCGAGGATGTATTAGTCCAAGTAGACAAGTTCTACTTTCCTGTAGATTTTATTGTATTGGACACACATCCGGCTTCGAACTCACAATCTCAGATTCCGGTCATTTTAGGACGTCCATTCCTTGCGACTTTTAATGCATTAATTAATTGTAGAAATGGCGTCATGAAGCTTTCTTTTGGTAACATGACCCTAGAACTGAATATTTTTTTTGTGTGCAAACAACCCAATGATTTCGAAGAGAGTAAGGAGGTTGATTGGGTTGAAACCATCGCAGAAGAATATTTGTTAGCTAAAGCAATTAAAGACCCATCCGATGATAGCTTAATTGATCAATGTCTTAATGGAACTAATGATGATGATTTGTCAGTCACACCTATTGTGGATAATCTGGATATTAAGATGGTCACTGGGTGGAGACCGAAAGTAGGAGAATTTGAGAGGTTGTCGCCTCAAGAGGCGAAAATAGTACCATCCCATGAGCAAGCACCCAAGCTCGAATTAAAACCCTTACCAAAGGAACTTAAGTATGCCTTTCTTGGACTTAATGACACTTTTTCTGTAATTATCTCGTCTGGACTTGATCATATCCAAGAAAGAAAATTACTTGGTGTTCTAAAAAATCATAAGGGAGCTTTAGGATGGTCTATTGCCGATTTGAAGGGAATTAGCCCCTTAATTTGCACGCACCGGATATATTTAGAGGACAATGCCAAAACCACAAGGCAAATGCAACGAAGGTTGAATCCTACGATGAGAGATGTGGTTAAGGCAGAAGTCCTCAAGTTGCTTGACGTGGGTATTATTTACCCAATTTCCGACAGCAAGTGGGTAAGCCCTACTCAAGTCGTTCCTAAGAAATCGGGTTTGACGGTAGTAGAAAATGAACAAGGTGAATTAGTTCCAACTCGTGTCCCGACGAGTTGGCGCATGTGTGTTGACTACCGAAAGCTGAATTTGGTCACACGAAAGGATCACTTTCCTCTACCCTTCCTAGACCAAGTATTGGAGAGGGTTGCAGGGCATGATTTCTATTATTTTCTCGATGGCTATTCGGGATATTATCAAATTGAAATTTCACCGGAAGATCAAGAGAAGACTACCTTCACTTGTCCTTTTGGCACATTTGCTTTCCGACGAATGCCATTCGGGTTGTGTAATGCACCTGCAACATTCCAAAGATGCATGCTCAGCATCTTTGAAGACATGAACGAGAAATTTTTGGAAGTGTTCATGGACGACTTCTCCGTTTTTGGCGACACATTTGATGATTGCCTGTCACATTTACAAGCTGTCTTAGCTCGATGTATGGAAAAGAATTTGATACTGAATTGGGAGAAATGCCACTTCATGGTGCCAAAGAGAATTGTCTTAGGACATATTGTTTCATCGAAGGGCATGGAAGTAGATAGAGCTAAGACTGATTTAATTGCTAAGCTACCTGCACCCAAGACGGTTAGAGATGTTAGATCATTTTTGGGTCACGCCGGATTTTATAGGAGGTTCATCAAGGACTTTAGTGTCATATCTCGACCATTATGTAATCTCCTATCCCTAGATACACCGTTCAATTGGACTGAAACCTGTCAGGAGGCATTCGAAAAGTTGAAGTCTATGCTTAGCACTGCACCCATTGTGCGACCACCCGATTGGTCATTACCTTTTGAGATTATGTGCGACGCTAGCGACTATGCGATAGGAGCTGTCCTAGGACAATGCAAGGATAATAAGCCATATGTCATTTACTATGCAAGCAAAACCTTAAACGATGCTCAAATGAATTACACTACCACCGAGAAGGAATTGCTTGCAGTAGTATTTGCCTTAGATAAATTTCGCTCCTATATCCTTGGTGCTCCTATTGTTATCTTCACGGACCATGCGGTACTAAAATATTTGTTGGATAAGAAAGAAGCCAAACCACGCTTAATACGATGGATACTTCTACTCCAAGAATTTGACATCACTATCAAAGATAAAAAAGGAGTAGAGAATGTGGTTGCTGACCATTTATCACGATTAGTTTTTCATGATTCAGTGCCACAATTTTCCATCAAGGACTCATTCCCTGAAGAGCAGTTGTTTGCACTTTCTAGTATACCATGGTATGCAGATATTGTAAATTTTCTTGTTACAAGCCGGATGCCGGAACATTGGGGGTCGACAGATAAAAAAATTTTCTTGCGCAAAGTAAAGAATTATTACTATGACGAACCCTATTTATTTAAATATTGCAATGATCAAATCTTTAGACGATGCATACCGGATCATGATATACAAAGCGTACTCTCTTTCTGCCACACTGATGCTTGCGGTGGACACTTTGCCTCTAAGAAAACTGTTGCAAAAGTTTTGCAATGTGGTTTCTATTGGCCCACTATGTTCAAAGATGCCCACGAGTTCTGCAAGACATGTGATCCATGTCAACGTATTGAAAGTCTAACTCGTAGGCAAATGATGCCTCTTCAACCCATTACTATTATCGAAATTTTCGATTGTTGGGGTATCGATTTTATGGGCCCATTCCCACCGTCTTTTGGATATGAGTACATTTTAGTCGGTGTCGAATATGTGTCCAAATGGGTAGAAGCTGTTGCTTGTAAGACCAATGATCACAAACCTGTCCTGAAGTTTTTAAAAGAAAATATTTTTTCACGATTTGGGATGCCCAAGGTTATAATTAGTGACGGTGGAAAACATTTTTGTAATAAGCCTTTTGAGACATTATTAAAAAAGTATGGTGTCACCCACAGAGTTGCTACCCCATATCACCCGCAAACTAGTGGCCAAGTAGAATTAGCCAATAGGGAAATCAAGCGTATTTTAGAAAAAACGGTAAATCCATCACGAAAAGATTGGTCCTTAAAACTATCAGATGCATTATGGGCCTATCGGACTGCATATAAAACCAATCTTGGCATGTCTCCCTACCGGCTAGTCTACGAAAAAGCGTGTCATTTGTCCGTAGAAATAGAACATAAATCGTATTGGGCAATTAGAAAATTGAATTTTGATTTACAAGATGCCGGTCTAGCTAGAAAATTGCAATTAAACGAGCTTAATGAGATTCGCAGAGATGCTTATGACAATGCTAAAATTTGCAAAGAACGAATGAAGATCTTTCATGATAAATCAATTTTAAAAAAATCTTTTGAACCTTTGCAAAAAGTTCTTTTATATGATTCCCGCTTACATCTGTTTCCTGGTAAGTTGCGATCGAGATGGACAGGCCCTTACATTATAAAAACTATTTTTCCACATGGGGCGGTTGAGATTGAGAATCCACGGGATGGTAGAATTTTTAAGGTAAATGGACATAGGTTAAAACCTTTTCTTGAGAATTTTGCAGATGAAGAGAACTCCTTTTCCTTGGGGAAGCCTTCTTATGACTGAGCATGAAGGCAAAGGTATGTGTATATTAGTTAGGATTATTTTTCTAGTTTTGTAGATTTTATTTTCTGGATATCAACAGTTCAAGGTATTCTTCTTCTCTTCAATATTATTTTCTCTACTGTCTTTCATTATAGCTTTCTTGTATCTATTACATTGAGGACAATGCAATGTTTAAGTTGGGGGGAGGGAAGTATTTTGAAAAAAAAAAAAAAAAAAGTTTTTGCATTCTTTTCTAAGCAAATGCACATGTATTTTCATATTGAGTTTGTGCAACTATTAAGGCAAGGAATACATGCGTACTATGACTGATTAGAGACCTATTATTAGATCCCCGCACATGTATTTAATGATTATAGGAAGGCCTCAGGAGTTCACATTTGTTTAATGCATTTTTATTAAGCCATATCTGTAAAAGAAGTACGAGTATCCTTGTCCGTACTATAAGGTTCTTGATTTGGTTTTCACATAAAGATAGAGGTTGAATACCCCGGCTAGATCATCTAAGTGCCTTATGTTCCGATCTTGGTTGACCTATAGTCACGTTGCAGTCACATTATATGGTTCAGTTTACCTTCTCTATTTTGAAAAAAAAATAAAAAAAATTAAATAAATAAATAAATGAGGAGATGACAAGTCCAACCTCGTGGCGTAGTTTGGTTCGAGTAATTAAGCCTGAGGGGTGTTTTCACCTAATGCCTTGAGCCAACTGGATCAAGAGTCATTGGCCGAAAACTCGCTACATGGACCTTGCTAGAGCCTAAGGGGGTTGGACTATTGTAATCACCATATTGGTTAAAAAAAAAAAAAAAAAAAACATGAATAGGGTTGGTCGGGCTGAACCCAGTGACATGTGGTAATGGCTGGTTTGACTCCATTGTATTGGACCTTTGTGTACTTTGGATACTTAGTTGGGATTGATAGCTCTTTCTTTACATACGAACCATTCTTGACGAATGTAGACAACATGTGATATTCTGAAAATTTGATAGATCAGGTTCTAATAAACTGTAGTAAACACTTGCGAACTTGAGTAGTGCACCTAAAATTCAAGCGGTACCATGTTGTGGTGGAGGTATTAGTGCTCTAAGAAAGTCATTCTGTTTATGCATACTACACTTTAGTATTCCCCTTGCTTTGATAGTTGCTAAGCTTGAAAAAAAAAAAAAAAAAACATATATCACATGTGTATTGACTTAGATTTCATTGTATATCATTTTATGAATGATGTTTGTGGGTAACATCCCTGAAAATCCTCACGAGACAATACTCGTCCACTAGGGTAACCTAGGGGTTTAACGGCTTGTTGCACGTGCTAAGTGCAATCGTGATACCCTACGAAAGTGGGTACATATCTTAGTTTTATGTCTTTAACTTTAATAAAAAGTCAAATGATTGACCAACACTTTTTGTACTCTCATATTATTATTTGCTCGTTAATTGCTAGAGACTAGCAATAAGCTAGTTGGGGGGTGTGATGAGAGCACAAAAGTGCGATCTACACACAGCTTAAATTAATATTATTTCCAACAAATAATGATAAAAGAGCTGCATTAATTTCATATTTTTTTTATTTGGCACAAATCAGAGATAAAATGCACATTTGGTATAATTGGGTTCAGAAAGATGCATAGCCCCAAATCATACGCACCCAATCTCACTATGGCTTGGTCAAACCTATCATTCATCAAGCTCACAACCACGAGTTGCAGCCAAGCCTAATCACACTGGAGCAACACTTGGTGACCATTCAAAGGGAACGATCACAGCCATCCACCCTTTTGGCAAGCGATCAACTCTCCCATCCTTGCAGCCCGTGAAGCTTCCCAGCCGCCGTCCGGAGGAGATCGCGATCTGTGACCTGCGCCCATCTCACGCTTCTCCCAGCCACCCGTGAAACCCCCAGCATCCCGTTGATCTCGCCTGCAGCCATTCATGACCATCTCGGCGACCTCCCCAACAGCCCGTGATCGTCTCCCAGCTTCCTCCATCTTCGTTCTTCAGCGTGCAACCACATATCCTAGCGTCCACCCGAGCCTGTGAAGCCGCCCAGCATCCCGCATCGTTTTCTTTCCCCGTTTCAAGCTTCCGCAGTCAACGTCTTCCCTGATCCCAGCCTTCGCGATTCATCCGGCATCCATCTCGTCCATGTTCTCCTCTTCCACAGCGTCGCACCCGATCGGCTCCAGCGCCCGAGCCTGTGAAGCCTCCCAGCATCCCGTCTCCACCGTGTCCGCTTCTCCCGCGCTCTCAGCCATCTGCCGGACCAGCATTAGACCCCCTCAGCGCGAGCAATCTGCCGTGATCCAGCCTCCCACGATCGCTCCTCCTCAGCCCCAGCCCGCGCCTCCTTCCTTCCGCATCCAAGGAATCACGCAGCCAGCTTCCTTCCCGCAATCACCTCCACAGCTACCTCCCGAGATCCCACACCCGCTTCTCCTCCACTCCATGCTCCGGCGATCTATAAGAAGGGGAGGAGGAGGAAGAATAGGGGAGCTGATTCGGAAGAAAAAGGGAGGCGTCGGGCTGCTGCAGGGGAAGAAAACAAGAAAGAAGAAGAGAAAGGGAAACAGGGGATGCCCTGTTTCCGAAAATAAAAAAGAAGAAAAAAAAATATAGAGAGTGAGAAAGGGAGGGATGTTGATGTTTGTAATGTCTTGCTAATTTCTTTGGCAAAGGGTGATGGATGAACCCTTGTCATGTTGCTTTCATCAAGTACACTCTAAACTTTAATTCTAATTGTTTTATATCCATTGGTATGTTTTGGGTTCTTGCATATTTATTTATTAGATAGATCTTGCATGGTTTATATATATTGATGCATGGATTATTTCGATGCTTGATTTGTCGTAGACGTAACCGGCACGATAAATACTTGGATATTTAATTCATGTTTTCAGATTGTATACTCCATGATTAGAACTACCCCATCTTATTAATCCTTAATCAAGAATCGCCGAGTTTATTTGTTGAAAGTAATATTGTCAAGGAAGATTCCGGATCCCTAGCCTTCTCTATATTCTTGAACGTTGTTTAGTCACATATTATTCTCTGCTTTTAATTTCTAAAGATCGACTAAAAATTATATCGAAAGATTACGCTAATAATCCATAGATCATTCCCTGAGGAATCGACCTCGGACTTCCGAGTTATACTACTTGTGCGATTCTCCTGCACTTGGGAGAACAGTTTTATTTTTGCACCAGTCATTCCTCCACCTGAAATTTGGATGGTTCTTCCATCCAAGGTTGTAAGTACCCGAAAAAAGATTATTGAAAGATTTTTGATAGGTATTCATAACATTGGCCTGATCGTGCAAGACTTTCTTGAATGCGGGTATTGTGGGGCAATCAGTGGTGAGATGGCCAGGCATCTCGCAAATCCTACAACACTGGCTGTTATGTTCTACGGTCTTGACGGGTTCAATCCTTCTAAGTTCAATTTCCTCTACCTTCCTAGTAAGGGCTGCCATTTTAGCCTGAATATCATCCTGAGTACTAAGGTTGTAAAGGCCCCCATGTCCAATGCTAGTAGGCTTAGGTAAAGGTTTATTCACTCTATCCCCTGTATCCCATAATTGTGCAGTCTCTGCGAGAGAATCTAAATAGTCCCATGCCTCATCGGGTTGCTTTTCCAAAAATAGACCATTGCACATAGTCTCTATAAATTGTTTTAACTGTGGAGACAACCCTTCATAAAAGAAACTAATGGTTCTCCATGTTTCAAACACATGATGAGGACAAGAGAGAAGCAAATATTTAAATCTCTCCCAGCATTCATAAAATGTTTCATGGTCTTTTTGTTGGAAGTTACTAATGTGCCTTTTCAAAAAGTTAGTCCTTTGTGCGGAAAAGATTTTTTTCAAGAATTCTCTCTGCATATCATGCCATGTTCCTAGCGATCTAGGTCTCAAGAAGTTCAGCCATGTTTTGGCTTTATCCTTTAAGGAAAAAGTAAACAAGGTCAATTTAAGGACGTCTTCCGATACATTTGGCACTCTAAATGTGATGCTAATTTCCTCAAAATCCTTAAGGTGAAAATAAGGGTTCTCGGATTCCATTCCACGATACTTTGGCAGCAATGGAATTACTCCTGGTTGATTTCAAAGTGTCCTACGTTTTCAGGAATAATCATGCATGAAGGTTGACTAGTCCTAGTGGGGTGTAAGTATTGTCGAAGTGTCATAACTAGAGGTCTACCTTCATCACCATGGTGACTTCCTACATCATCATCAGCCATCTCACTAGATCTGAGATTTTGCGAAAGAGTTTCAATATTTTGATTTAAGGAACTGTCAAAAAATTTTCGATTCAAACGCCCAGTGTTGTCCCTATTCCAACCTAGCATACAAAATTTAATTAAATTTTTTTTTATATTTTTTTTAAAAAAATAAATATAAATATAAGTACCAACTAAAGATATCCTAAAACGACATCCTAAAACAAAAATCTATTCACAATCAAACATGCAACAGAACATTACACCTCAATTTCTAATGTTTTTCTTAAATTTCTAGACAGCTCCTAACTGGTTTGAAGAGGGCACCTAAGCCTCCAATCCGGTCTAATGAACCGAGTTGACCAGGTAAGCACCCAGGTAAGTGGAGGGGTCACGATGCGTTCGCAAAGGTTCCACCTAAAACCCACTTGCCTCGAACAGATGAACTATCTCCCTTATAGAGACAAAGCTTGCTTAGACATCAACTAAGCCACAAAGTGAAATTGGTGCAACTTTCGGTGGTCTTCGTCCTATTGAGCTCGAATGTCCTTAGGGGCCAACGTCTAGTTGATTTTAGTTAAGCTTAGGATATTTATGCAATGGGGTGATTTTTGGGCTAAGGACGAGTGATGAAATTCCGACCTTATCTTTTTAAATGGGTTCAGCCCTTAGAATATTTTATGCTGATGCCTTATACTATATGCAACAATCAAGAGATTTTTTTTTTAATGTTTTATGACATGACATTAAATTTCATTGAATAGGTGATCAAGCAAATTATTTTTTTTTTTTTTTAAATTTTATGAGTTGAAGTTTGAAATTGGAATTCTAAAATTTGAAATTTGAAATTTTAGGTTTTTTCTCTTTTCTTTTTTTAATTTAATTTTTGAATAATCACCCTTGATTTTTTCTTAAAGTTTTTTTTAAAATTTTCAATTAGCAACAAGGGTTAATGAGATATGATAACAATAAAATTCTGATTCTAAAATAATTAAATGCAGAAAATTCAAAACAGAAAGCAGCAAGGTTTCGTATTAATCTAATAGTCTTAAAAGTTTTAGAATGTCAATCAGACCGTTCAGATGAAAGAAACATAGGTCATGCACCTGAAGACCAAATTTGAGTTCAATCAGACGGTTAATTACTTCGATATCAGAGTTTGATGCAGACTATGTAGGGAATAAAAAAACAGCAGTAAAGAATTTTTTTTTTTCGAAAGAAAAAGACTACCTACTAAAGTACTAATTAAATATAAAATTATACTAATAAATCAGCCGATCCCCGGCAATGACGCCAAAAACTTGATGCGTTCGCAAAAATGCTTTCGCGAAACTAATCTCCCAAGTATAGGAGAATCGCACAAGTAGTAAATTCTCGGAAGTCCGAGGTCCAATCCTCAGGAAACGAAATATATATGAGGTTATTTAATATAATTTTAGATTAATTAATTCAATGAATTTACGGCTTAAGATAATATTTTGCAGATAGAAAATAAATCAGTAAACAGAGAATCGAAGTTGGATAGATTAAGATGGTGTAGGGATCTGGACTCCCCCTTGATGATATTATTTTCAACAATTAAATTCCATGATTCTTGATTAAGGATCAATCAGATAGAATAGTTCTAATCATGGAGTATATAATTTGAAATCATGAATTCAAGATCTAAGTATTTATCGTGCCGATTACGTCTACGACAAATCAAACATCGAAACAATCCATGAATCAATAAATATAAACCGTAAAAGATCTATCTCATAGATAAATATGCAAGAATCAAAAACACATATATAGATATAAATCAGAGAGATCAATCGTTCAGAATTTACTTGAAAGAAAATAAAATATCAAAGGTTCCTCCATCACCCTTCACCTAAGGGATTAGCCGGCCATAAACATAAAAGAAACTCCCCTGTTCCTCTTCCTTCTTTTTTTTCTTTTTATTTTCGGAAACAGGGCATCCCCTTTTCCCTTTCTCTTCTTTTTTTTTTCGGATGGCAGAGGCCCTCCTCTATTTTTCAATGGGAAAGAATGAGCGCCCTCTCCCCCACCGAGAGAGCCCTTATATATCCCCCTTGATGGATCTCTCATGCCAGCTGCAAGATACCTGGATGCGGAATCATGGGAGCTTGGACGTGGACGGCTGGATGTGGGATCGACACTCGGATGAGAGCTGATCGCGGAAATCCCGAGATGCTGGGATCTCATGCTGAAGATGAAGCTTGGACCGCTGGCGTTTGGGATTCGAATGGCTGGATCGAACGCAGGAGATGGAGCGCGGACGAGTGCTGGATCACAAGCGGAGAAGACGGACACAGTTCCTTGGGGTCGCAAATCTGGAAGACGCTCGGGTGGATCGCGATCTTCCACACTGGTGCTGGAAAGCTTCACAGGGTGCTGGGATTTGCACACGGAGGGCTGAGGGAAGTTGAGACGCGGCTGGAAATTCTGCTGGGAAGATTGCACGCAAGTGGATCATGATCACGGAGCTGGGATCTCGGGATGGTTGTGTCTTGCACGCGGGAACACAGGAGAAAGCTCCAGAAGAATCAAACGTGGAGGATGCTTCCCGTGTTGCTAGGATGCGCTGTGAACTGGGATGACATGGGGAGGAAGGAGATCCGAGAAGAGCTGGGATGCGGACGTGGGAAGCTTCATGGGTCCTGGGATCACGGTTGGCTGCTTTGCGGATGGCTGGGAAGAAAGACTTGATCTGGGTTCCAAGAGCTGGGAGAAAGGCTGATGTGGCTGGAACTTGGGAGAGCTAGCTCACGGATGCGGCAAGGATGCTGAGGTGCTTGCGAATGGCTGATTCTGGGCTCTGTTCTGCAGCTAGGAAGAGATGAATTTATATAATGATAAAAATTATAATAAGTGCTAAGGATAAAATATTTAATCATGTAAATGTTAACACCTATTATTTATCATTATTTTGCTAACATTAGGCTAAGTTAATTTGTACTTAGATCGCACTTTTGTGCTCTCATCAATCTTTATAACTTAAGGAATGATTTGATGACCATAGACATGAAATCCTATATCCAATATAAGCTAATCATCAAAATCAATGAATTATAGGGGAGTATCACAAGAATGGATCAATCACTCCTAACCCTCTTCTAAGAACACAAAATCGATCTTCACTCAAGGGTTTTGTAAAGATGTCAGCAAGTTGATCATCAGTGCAAACAAATTCAAGCATTACATCACCATTTAGCACATGATCTCTTATGAAGTGATATCTTATCTCAATATGTTTAGTTCTTGAGTGTTGAATTGGATTTTTAGTTAGGTTTATGGCACTTATATTATCACAATTTATGTGAATCTTATTTTGTTTAATGCCATAATCTTCAAGTTGTTGCTTGATCCATAAAATTTGAGCACAACAACTTCCGGCAGCAACATATTCGGCTTCAGCCGTAGATAGTGCAACCGAGTTTTATTTCTTGCTAAACCATGCTGTTGCTGGTGGTCCAAACCGAGAACGATTGGCACAGCGGTGTGAACGGGGTTCCCTTGGAGTTGGGTTGATTGCGCTCCACCTTCCACCGGAAAACCTGCAGGCAAGCCTCGCACCACCACTGGGGTAGTGGGGGCTCTCCGACGATCAAGTCAGAGGAGATTGAAGGAGAAGGAGAGATAGTAGTAACGGATAAGAGAATACTCTGGAAAACCTTTGCTTACCCTCCCCCTCCCCCCCCCAGCCCCATATATATCAGGCTGGGGGGTTTTTCCGGGGATTCGTCATCGTGTGGCACGATGGGGCTGCCACTGACATGGCCGTTACAGGGCGTCGTGGGGCAACGCTGGGTACGGCCCTGGCAGGGCATAGTGGAGCTCCGCTTTGTACGGCTGTTACAGGGGATCGTGGGGCAGCGCCGGATACGGCTGTTGCAGGGAGTAGTGGAGCAGGGGGCCGCGGCGTGCCTCAGAGGAACAGTCTGTTGTTGTCGAGAGATTGCCGACTCGGGGTCGGATGACTGGATCAGGGGGCAGCCGACTCGGGGTCGGGCTGCGGAGCCGAAGATATCCGACTCGGGGTCGGATTGCTGGATCAAGGGGCAGCCGACTCGGGGTCGGGCTGCGGAGCCGAAGATATCCGACTCGGGGTCGGATTGCTGGATCAAGAGGCAGCCGACTCGAGGTCGGGCTGCGGAGCCGAAGATATCCGACTCGGGGTCGGATTGCTGGATCAAGGGACTGCCGTAGTCTTCCTGGGCGCGCGTGCCGGTCACGTGGGGCATGGTGGCTAAATTCCTCCGTAACAGTAGCCCCCCACTTCCGAGCCTGGAACCAGGAGGGGAACGGGTGAAGGGAGTGATGCTTCGAGATTACCGCCATCCCTCGGAAAGGCGCGCGCGCTTCGAGCTCCCCGCCTCCTTTATGGCGTATAGCGGTTGTCGCTGATCTGGCAGTCTGCGGATTTCGGCGGACATCCTTCCTTAATGGCGTCGATTCGCCTTTGGGGCGCGAGCGATCCTTCGGCGGCCAGGCGTCCTCTGGCGTCACCGAGGCGTCACCCGCCCTTCCGCCTATTTAACCGGGGGCCCTCCCCCGTCCGCTTTTCTCTTCGCAGGCATCTTCGAGTTTCTCCCTTGCGCTGCTGTCGTTGCCGTCGGACTGTTTGCTCGCTCCTCCTTTGACGCCCTCGGAGCCGTTCTTCCTTCCCTTCCGGTGAGTTGCCCCATTCTTCAATTTAGGGCTCTCCATACTTTCTCCTTCCGTATTAGTGTACTTCAGTCGTTCCGGTCCTTTCCCCCTTCTTGGCCCTGTCCTGACCGTAGATCCACTGGCCATTAGGTATGGACGAAGTAAGAGCGGACCGCATTCAGTCGGATCTGGTCCCCGAAGACCTAGATAGGTTCGTGGCCCGGTACCACCTTCCCGAAGCCTGCAACGTCACGCTCCCGGGGCCTGAGGAGAGGATGTCCCATCCTCCTCCGGGGAAGGTCGCCATCAACGAGGACATCCTTCGGGCCGGGTTCCGCTTTCCCCCCTCGGACTTAGTTGTGCAGGTGCTTCGGGGTTTAAGAGTGGCGCCGACGCAACTGGTGCCGAACTCATGGCGCGCCCTGACGGCCTTCCAGGTTCTCTGCCGCATGCACGAGGTTCCCGCCACCCTGAATGTCTTTTGGAAATGCTACGGCCTGAATGGCCACTCCCAGGATAGAGGGTGGTGGTGCTTTGCGGCGCGGCGAGGGTGCGACCTCGTCAAGGAGGCTCCTTCCTCCATTCACGGCTGGAAGGAGCGTTTCTTTTTCATTGACGTAGATCCCTCTTGGGGAATCAGGGCAACCTGGGAGACGCCGATGAAGTCCCCGATCGGCCTATCGAGGTTGTCGAGGGAGGAATCCGATGGCGTCGCCGTCTTGAAGGGGTTGGTTGCCGAGGGCCGGCTCCCCCCGGTGTCTCGCCTTATTTCTGAGGACACCTTGGTGAACGTCGGTCTGAGCTCGGTCCCCGCTGACCGTGAGCCCGCCACCACTTCTTTTTTAGCTTTTTTCTCCTCTTTCGTTTCTTCTTTCCATCAGCTTCTCAGTCTCCGACCATCTCGTCCTTTTTGCAGAAATCGACGACGTCATGCGGTCGGACAAGGCGATGGCTGTTGGTAGGACGTCCCTACTGGAAGCGGTCCGGAGGAAGAAACGGACTCCTCCGAGCGGGGTCCCACCGGCGAAGAAGTTCCGCCTGCAGGCGACTCCGACGCCGACAGACGGGTCTGGTCCCACCGATCAGGGGGACGCCGCGGGCTCGGACCGACAGTTGGCGTTGTATCAGCCCTCCGGTGATGAGACTACCGTTATTCCGGAGGTGTCATCCGAGCGCGCCCGAGACGGCCGGGTTGGACGCGATCGGTCCCCAACCCGGCCTTCGACTCGGTCGGCTTCGGATGACACGAGAAGGAGGGGCGCGCCGAGGCCCCGGCCGAGCGGGACCCTGTCGATTCCTGGAGCGGCCCCCGCCCCGAGCACGGTCAGCATGACTCTTCCCCAAGCGATGGGCAAGGGTAAGGCTGTAGAACCACCGTCCGGCTCCGGGGCGAAGTCGGGGTCGGCCTTCACTTTCGCCGGCGCCCGAAACCTCATCGAGACGGTGCTGCTGGAGAAGGACCGTAGGCAGGTCCGGCAGATGAGGATCCCTGACGTCGGGGCTGCCAGCTGCGTCTGTCTTATGTCGGTGAGTGTTCTTTTGGTCGCTTCCGCCACTCATAAGCTCTATTGATCCCCGTCTGACGCTCTCATTTTTCCTATCTTTTAGCTCGCCCAGTACATGATTCGTCTGGAGGAGAGCCACGAGGAACAGGCGAGGCTCCTGGCGAGGGCCGAGAGCCAACTGAAAGCAGTAGAGGAGGGAGGCCAGGCTGCGGCGGGGAGGACGACCAGGGACCTCGAGACGAGGCTCCAGGTGGCCGAAGAGCGGGCACTCGGCTTCGCCGCCCTCGAGAGGCAACTGTTGGAGGCTCAGGAGCAACTCAAGGTTGCCTCGGGTCTCGAAAGCGAGGTCAGAAAGGCGGAGGAGCGGGCCGAAAAGCAGTCCCGGAAGGCTGCTGACTTCCGGGAGAGGTGGGAGAAGGCCCGGCAGTCAGCCGACAACGCCCGCAACCGAACCCGGTCTCTTGAAGCCAAGCTGGGCGAATTGGAGTCGGTCTTGGAGGAGTCCCGCGCGAGCGACCAGGAGCTTCGTTCGCGCCTGGAGGAGGCCGAGGCTGCTCGCATTGCTGCCGAGGCGAAGCACAAGGAGGCTCGGGCTGATCTGCTGAGGGTCTCCTCTGAGGCGGACGACCGGATTGTGGCGAAGGTCATGGAGGCAAAAGCTCAGATTACGGAGCGAGCAGAGGCGGCGCTGGCCGAGAAGAGCGCGGAAATCGGGCTTCTGGCGGTACAGGCCTATCGTCAGTCCGCCGAGTTCATCCGTGACATGTCGGAGGCGGTACAGGCCTATCGTCGGTCCGATGAGTTCGTCCGTGACATGTCGGACGCGGGGTCCGACTCCTTTGTCTTAGGCTTCGATGAAGGCTTGGCAAGGGTGTCGGCCAAATACCCCGGGATTGACCTGAGTGGGGTCTCCCTCCTCGACTCCCCTCCGGCGCCATTGCCTGCTGATTCTCCAACTGCCTCCCTACCCCTTGCGGACGTGCCCGGCGTTCCCGACCCAGGGGTTCTTCCAAGCTGACCCTCTGTACCTTTCTTTGTCCTTTTCTTTGTATGTTGGCGTTTTGCCAAGTTGTACGGGTCTCGGCCCTGAAACAATGAAAGTTAATGCAAATAGAGTGTTTCTTCATTTCACTTTCGTCCTTCCTCTTTTTAACTCTTGGTAACGTCTCGCCGACTCCTAACTCTTGAAGTTCTTCCGGCGCTAGGCCAGGCATCCGAGGGTTAGGCCTCAGGAAATTCTTCCGGCACTAGGTCAGGCATCCGAGGGTTAGGCCTCAGGAAATTCTTCCGGCGCTAGGCCAGGCGTCTGAGGGTTAGGCCTCAGGAAATTCTTCCGGCGCTAGGCCAGGCATCCGAGGGTCAGGCCTCAGAAAATTCTTCCGGCACTAGGCCAGGCATCCGAGGGTTAGGCCTCAGGAAATTCTTCCGGCGCTAGGCCAGGCGTCCGAGGGTTAGGCCTCAGGAAATTCTTCCGGCGCTAGGCCAGGCATCCGAGGGTTAGGCCTCAGGAAATTCTTCCGGCGCTAGGCCAGGCATCCGAGGGTTAGGCCTCAGGAAATTCTTCCGGCGCTAGGCCAGGCATCCGAGGGTTAGGCCTCAGGAAATTCTTCCGGCGCTAGGCCAGGCGTCCGAGGGTTAGGCCTCAAGAAATTCTTCCGGCGCTAGGCCAGGCATCCGAGGGTTAGGCCTCAGGAAATTCTTCCGGCGCTAGGCCAGGCATCCGAGGGTTAGGCCTCAGGAAATTCTTCCGGCGCTAGGCCAGGCATCCGAGGGTTAGGCCTCAGGAAATTCTTCCGGCGCTAGGCCAGGCATCCGAGGGTAGGCCTCAGGAAATTCTTCCGGCGCTAGGCCAGGTATCCGAGGGCTAGGCCTCAGGAAATTCTTCCGGTGCTAGGCCAGGCATCCGAGGGCCGAGCCTCGGGAGATTCCGCTCGTTGGTCGGCCAAGGCTGGCGCAAGCCGAGGCGACCGGTCGGGGCTTCAGGCTAGTCTGCTCCCGAGATGATCATCGGGTTAGCCTGGCATCCGAGGGCCGAGCCTCGGGAAATTCCGCTCGTTGGTCGGCCAAGGCTGGCGCAAGCCGAGGCGACCGGTCGGGGCTTCAGGCTAGTCTGCTCCCGGGATGATCATCGGGTTAGCCTGGCATCCGAGGGCCGAGCCTCGAGAAATTCCGCTCGTTGGTCGGCCAAGGCTGGCGCAAGCCGAGGCGACCGGTCGGGGCTTCAGGCTAGTCTGCTCCCGGGATGATCATCGGGTTAGCCTGGCATCCGAGGGCCGAGCCTCGGAAAATTCCGCTCGTTGGTCGGCCAAGGCTGGCGCAAGCCGAGGCGACCGGTCGGGGCTTCAGGCTAGTCTGCTCCCGGGATGATCATCGGGTTAGCCTGGCATCCGAGGGCCGAGCCTCGGAAAATTCCGCTCGTTGGTCGGCCAAGGCTGGCGCAAGCCGAGGCGACCGGTCGGGGCTTCAGGCTAGTCTGCTCCCGGGATGATCATCGGGTTAGCCTGGCATCCGAGGGCCGAGCCTCGGAAAATTCCGCTCGTTGGTCGGCCAAGGCTGGCGCAAGCCGAGGCGACCGGTCGGGGCTTCAGGCTAGTCTGCTCCCGGGATGATCATCGGGTTAGCCTGGCATCCGAGGGCCGAGCCTCGGGAAATTCCGCTCGTTGGTCGGCCAAGGCTGGCGCAAGCCGAGGCGACCGGTCGGGGCTTCAGGCTAGTCTGCTCCCGGGATGATCATCGGGTTAGCCTGGCATCCGAGGGCCGAGCCTCGGAAAATTCCGCTCGTTGGTCGGCCAAGGCTGGCGCAAGCCGAGGCGACCGGTCGGAGCTTCAGGCTAGTCTGCTCCCGGGATGATCATCGGGTTAGCCTGGCATCCGAGGGCCGAGCCTCGGGAAATTCCGCTCGTTGGTCGGCCAAGGCTGGCGCAAGCCGAGGCGACCGGTCGGGGCTTCAGGCTAGTCTGCTCCCGGGATGATCATCGGGTTAGCCTGGCATCCGAGGGCCGAGCCTCGGGAAATTCTGCTCGTTGGCCACTCGCCTGTCGCTTGCCGCTCGACGGGATTTCTCCGTGGCCAGCTACGATCGTGTTTCTCCTCCTCTCCAAGCGTCGCCTGGGGAACACTGGAAGGGCATTAAATGCTAATTGAAGCGTTACCTGGGAAATCGGATCGCCAGTTGCTGCTTGCAAGGAGTGTCAGTTAAGCGGCCGCGATACGCGCGCTCTTCGAGGCGGATGCGGCCTGGGCGCGAGCGGAGATACGTGGGCCGCGGGATACACGCTGTCCGGAGTGTCCTGCATGAAGAATGCAATTAAGGAGAACGACTCTTAGGAGATCGTGGGAGGATACGCCTCGAGAACCGGAACGGCTCCGGATTCGGTGCGCCCGCCTTTATTGGAGCCGCCCGCATCGGAACGACCGGGGGGCCTCAGTTTGGCTATAAATATAAGTGCAGGCGCGGTGGAGCCTGCCAAGCCGGAGCTATTCAGGTTGCCATGGTTCGTGAACCTCCTCTCCGGCGTGTGGCTGGAAAACCCCCGCCGGAGGAACGGGAGGCGCGCCCCTCGCGACTTCCGCCAACTAGCCGTTTCATCTGGGATCAACAGGGAGGTTCTCCCCGGCGGAACTCCGCTCTAGGCGTTTCATCCGGGATCACATCCCCCCTCCTTTCAGCCCCGCCTCCCGATTGAGCTCTGCGCCAGACGCTTCATCCGGGTTCGCGCCTCGTCGCGCTCTTCTCCCTTGTGTTCCTTCCCTCCCCTTCTCCTGGGGAGGACCGGAATATCCCTTGGAGGTGGCGTTCCTCTGGAGGCAGCGGGAACTCCTCCTTCGTCCACTTCTTCTTCGTCCGCGCCGGCTCTTCGTCTTTTGCGTGAGGCGTCGATGGCGCCTCCGGGGAGAAGCACCCACGCCCGGTGGGATTGCAGCTGCTTCGGATGGAGGGTTCGGGATCCCAGATCTTCAGCTCCACGGAGTCTCCACCTCTTCCTTGTTTTCTTTACTCCCCAATTTCCCTCTGGGAATTCTTTGTAATCACACGAACACACCGTTGTAACCAGGAATTATTGAAATGAAAAGAATTGTACATTTTTCGAACTGTCTTCCTGGCTTTGTCGTTCTACTGGTAATACACCCGCAGGTTAGCGGAATTCCAGCTCCTCGGAATTTCTCGACCATCTAGGGCCTCCAACTGGTAGGAGCCAGGTCGGTTTACCCAGCGAACCCTATACGGGCCTTCCCAATTTGGCGCCAGCTTCCCACCTTCCGCAGGTTGAGATGCTTTGGCTCGCCTTAGCACCAGATCTCCGATTCTGAAAAGTTTCGGTCGGACCTTGGAGTTATAATATCGGGCCACCCTCCGCTGATACATCGCCATCCGAACCTGCGCCATTTCTCTTGCTTCTTCCAAGAGGTCCAGGTTCCCTCGGAGTTGCTCCGAATTGGCCTCGGGTCGGTGCGCGGCGACCTGGGGCGAGGGGAGTCCGAGCTCCACGGGAACAACCGCTTCCGTGCCATAGGTTAGGCTGAAAGGCGTCTCCCCAGTAGGGGTCCGATGCGTGGTCCGATACGCCCAAAGGACATTCTCGAGTTCTTCGACCCAAGCTTGCCCCGTCCGACCGATTCGCGCCTTAATTCCTTGGAGGATTGTCCGATTTGTGACCTCGGCCTCACCGTTGGTTTGGGGATGCGACACAGATGTGAACCGATGCTCGATCCCGAACTCCTCGCAGAAGTCACGGAAATGCTTGTTGTCGAACTGTCGACCATTATCCGAGATGAGTCACGGAAATGCTTGTTGTCGGACAATGATATTTTTCTTCACGAACTTCCGGACTTGCGCCTCCGTGATAGTGGCCAGCGGCTCTGCCTCCACCCACTTGGTGAAGTAGTCGATTGCAACAATCAAAAATTTCCGCTGGGCTGAAGCGACGGGGAATGGTCCGAGGATATCCATTCCCCACTGTGCGAAGGGCCAGGGCGCGGTGATTGGTGCCAAGGGGACAGAAGGGACTCTCTGGACATTGGCGTGGCGCTGGCAGGCATCGCATTTCCGTACGTGATCCTTCGAGTCCTCCAACAAGGTAGGCCAATAATAGCCTTGCCTCATGATCTTGTGCGCTAAGGACCTAGCCCCCAAGTGCGATCCGCAGACGCCCTCATGGACTTCGCCGAGGACGTAGGCCGCCTCCGAGGGGCGGAGGCACCTTAAGAGGGGGGCGGTGAACGAGGTCCGATACAGCCTCCCTTCATAGAGTACGTAGTGGGCGGACTTCTTGACAAGTCGCCGAGCTTGATCTTCGTCTTCAGGGAGGATCCCTTCGGCGAGGTAGGCGACGAGCGGGTCCATCCAAGACGGCTCCGGATCAATCGCCATCACCGCCCCAGCCTCGCCGATGCTCGGGGCATCCAGGGTCTCCAGGTAGATTGCCCTCGACAAGTTGTGGGCCTCTGTGCCCACCAAGCGGGACAACCTGTCGGCCCTGGCATTTTCGCTTCTGGGGACCTGCTGAATGTCGACACTGCCGAGGTCGGGAATGAGTGCTTGCACCTTCCGGACGTAGTTCTGCATGGTCGGGCTCCGGGCCTCGAACTCCCCACGAACCTGCCCGACCACCAGCTGGGAGTCGGTGAAGACCTTCAAACGCCGAATGCCGAGCTCTCTGGTGAGTTTGAGTCCCGTGACTAGGGCCTCGTACTCCGCCTCGTTGTTGGTCACTGGAAATCCAAACCTCAAGGCATACTCGGCTATCACTCCATCAGGACTGGTAAGGACCAGCCCGGCCCCTCCACCCTCGGGGTTCGACGACCCATCGATGTGAAGCGTCCAAATCGGGAGGTCGAGGCTGGGCGTTTCTGGCGGTCTAGGTTCCGCCTCCTGCACCGTGCACTCAGCGAGGAAGTCCGCGAGCACCTGGGCCTTGATGGCGGGTCGAGGCTGGTAGCGGATGTCGAACTCACCGAGTTCTACTGCCCACTTCACCAGTCGTCCCGCATTCTCGGGGTTGCTGAGGATCTGCCGTAGTGGTTGATCGGTTAAGAGGGTGACCGAATGAGCCTGGAAATAGGGGCGAAGCCTCCTGGTCGCGGTCAGCAGCGCGAAGGCGATCTTTTCAGCCTTCGTGTACCGCGTCTCGGCATCCCGTAGGACCCGGCAGATGTAGTACACAGGCTTCTGGAGCTTTGCCTCTTCCCGAACCAGCACCGCACTGACCGCGGTTGGGGAGACCGCCAGATAGAGGTAGAGCATCTCCCCTTCTTGCGGCTTGGACAGTAGGGGAGGAGACGCCAGGTATTCCTTGAGCTGGTCGAATGCTGCTTGACATTCGGCCGTCCAGAGGAAGTCTTTCGGGCGTTTTAACACCTTGAAGAATGGTTGGCAGCGTTCGGCCGATTTTGCCACAAATCGTCCAAGCGCGGCGACCCTTCCAGCGAGCTCCTGAACCTCCTTTACTTTGGTCGGAGGGGACATACCTTGGATGGCCTTGATTTTGTCTGGGTTGGCTTCGATACCCCGCTGGTTGACAATGAAACCGAGGAACCTCCTGGCCGAAGCGCCAAAGGCGCACTTCGCTGGGTTCAGCTTCATGCGAAACTTCCGCAAGGTGGTGAAAGTCTCCTCCAAATCCGCGATGTGCTGGTCTGCATGGCGGCTCTTCACCAGCATATCGTCCACGTACACCTCCATGTTCCGGCCGATTTGCTCTTTGAAGATTTTGTTGACGAGGCGCTGGTAAGTGGCGCCAGCATTCTTCAGACCGAAGGGCATTACCTTGTAGCAGTACAGCCCCCGGTCTGTTATAAAGGCAGTTTTCTCCTCGTCCTGTGGGGCCATCATTATCTGGTTGTAACCGGAGAAGGCGTCCATGAAAGACAGCAGCTGATACCCGGAAGTCGCGTCGACCAGTTGGTCTATTCGCGGAAGCGGAAAGCTATCCTTAGGGCACGCCTTGTTCAGGTCGGTATAGTCGATGCACATCCTCCACTTCCCGCTCGCCTTCCGGACAAGTACAACATTTGCCAGCCACTCGGGGTAGCTTACCTCCCTTATGAATCCTGCCTCCAAGAGCTTGTCTACCTCCTGGTCGACCACCCGGATCCGATCCGGGGCACAGTGTCTCTTCTTCTGCTTTATTGGTCGGTGGGTCGGGTCGACGTTGAGGGCGTGAGAAATGACCTCCGGGTCGATCCCAGGTACATCGGCCGCCGACCAGGCAAATACATCGGCATTGGCTCGGAGGAATTCCACCAACCGGGCCCGAGCTCCCGAGTCGAGATTGGCGCCGACCCGGACCGTCCGGTCCGGGCGGCCTTCCTCGAGGGGAACTTCGACCACACCCTCGGCTGGCTCCCCCTGCCGCAAGGCCACCTCGTCTCTGGCGTCAAGGGACTCGACGCTTAGGGCTTCCACGGGCTTCTTCCCTTTGAGAGTCGCTAGGAAACATTGCCGTGCGGTCGGTTGGTCACCTCGGACCTCTCCGATCCCAGCCGCCGTGGGGAACCGCATGAGCAAGTGGTACGTAGAGACCACCGCACGAAGGGCGTTCAGTCCGGGTCGTCCGAGGATAGCGTTGTAGGCCGAGGGAACACGGACGACCAAGAACCCGAGTCGCACCGTGGCTTCTGCGGGTGCAACGCCCGCAGTCACAGGCAGCTCGACGACTCCTTCGGCCGGGACAGCGTCACCAGTGAATCCGATGAGGGGGGTGGATGTTTTGTGCAACAACTGTCTGGACAAGCTCATCTTTTGGAAGGCCTCGTAAAACAAAATATCAGCTGAGCTTCCACTATCCATAAGAACACGTCTTACATCATAGTTTGCCATAGTGAGGGAGATCACCATGGCGTCATCGTGGGGAGTCTGAACCCCCTTTACATCCTCATCAGAAAAGGTGATTACATTGCCGACCCTCTGCCTCTTTACAACGGCCGTCCCTGACGCTTCCGTCGAGCCCCCTGCGTTCCTCACGGGCCGAGAGCAGCCCCCAGTGATAGTGTGGATCACGCCCGCAACGGGTCGATTCTGCTCCCGAGGCTCCGGAGGAGCCGGGTCGGCCGGACGCGGGTCTGCGGGGGGACGTCGGTCGCTCACATACCGACCGAGACGCCCCTGACGGATGAGAGCCTCGATCTCGTCCCGAAGCTGGAAGCAGTCCTCCGTGTCGTGGCCGTGGTCTCGGTGGTACTCACAGTACGCCCGAGAGGGCCTCTTCCCAGGGATCTTCCGCATCTGTCTCGGAGCCGGGAGATCCTCCCGCCCCTTGATCTCCATAAGGATCTGGGCCCGGGGAGTCAGGAGAGGGGTGTACCGGTTGAAACGTCGGGGCGGAGAACGAGGGCGTGGGGCGCCGTGGTTCTTTGCCGGCGACGGGCTTCTGCACCGACGCCGGGGCGTCGGGCTCCTCCTCTGGCGTGCCTCTTTCCGCCTTTTCTTCCCAAGCTTTTGTGGGATCTCGGCGGCCTCCTTGCTCCGGTGGGCGGCCGCCTCCTCGGCGTCCGCATACTGGTTCGCCCGGGACAACAGCTCTGGGAAGCTCCACGGCAGGCGTTTGTCCAGGGAGAAGGTGAGTCTGCCCTTCCGGAAGCCACGCTTCAGGGCTGAAAGAGCTACCTCCTGACTCAGGTTCCGGACCTCCAGCGTAGCCCTGTTGAAGCGGGTAAGATAATCCCGCAGGCTTTCTCCCTCGTTTTGCCGGACATCAAAGAGGGAGTCGGAGACCAGTCGCCGCCGGCTACTGACGGCGAAATGAGTGATGAAGAGGCGAGTGAACTGGTCGAAGGACCGGATTGAGTCAGCCTCCAGCCCGGCGAACCATGCCCTCGCCGGGCCACGGAGGGTTGCCGGGAAAGCCTTGCAGAGAAGGGGATCTGATGCTCCGTGGAGGAGCATAAGGGTCCTGAAACTCTCGACGTGATCCCGCGGGTCCGCCGCCCCGTCATAGGGCTCGATCGCCAGCATTTTGAACCCCGGCGGATTCGGGGTCCGCAGGATCCTCGAGGCGAGCGCCGGCTGGGAGGAGATCTCTAAGTCGGCGAAGGGATCTTTGGAATGGCCCTTCAGGACCTGGAGTTGTCGGTGGAGATCGTCCACCCGCCGGTCCAGGGAACGCGACCGGTGTGTGGGAGACAAGGAGCGGCGAGAGGGGGATCGACCGGAGCGCGGGTTCCTCGAGGACTGGGGGGTCTGGGAACGCGCCCGGGCCCGCCTCTCGTACCCCGCGCAGCTCCGGTGGGAAGGTCCCGGCAGAATGGAGCGTGCTCGAGAATCCTCCTCGCGTCGGCGCTCCTCCCCATGGGAGAGGAAGGAACGCGGGTTAAGGAGGACAGGCGAACGCTCAGGCAGCGGCGGCTCCTGAGCCTGCTGCGGCGCCCGGGACATCGCGCCCTGCAGATTCTGCACCGCCTCCGCGAGGGTGCGAACCTGCTGGGTTAGCTGGTCGAACTGGGCGGCTTCGACCATCTGAATGGGCGGTGGGGCGGTGGAGTGTTGCTGAGAGCGTGTTGGGGATGCAGCGGCCTCCCGGCCAGTGGCGCGAGAGGCCCCGCGACCGGAAGCATTGGAAGCTCCACGACCACCTCGCCGTGCCATTACGATCGCTCTGAGATCCGGCCCTTCCTCTAGCGCCAACTGTTGCTGGTGGTCCAAACCGAGAACGATTGGCACAGCGGTGTGAACGGGGTTCCCTTGGAGTTGGGTTGATTGCGCTCCACCTTCCACCGGGAAACCTGCAGGCAAGCCTCGCACCACCACTGGGGTAGTGGGGGCCCTCCGACGATCAAGTCAGAGGAGATTGAAGGAGAAGGAGAGATAGTAGTAACGGATAAGAGAATACTCTGGAAAACCTTTGCTTACCCTCCCCCTCCCCCCCCAGCCCCATATATATCAGGCTGGGGGGTTTTTCCGGGGATTCGTCATCGTGTGGCACGATGGGGCTGCCACTGACATGGCCGTTACAGGGCGTCGTGGGGCAGCGCTGGGTACGGCCCTGGCAGGGCATAGTGGAGCTCCGCTTTGTACGGCTGTTACAGGGGATCGTGGGGCAGCGCCGGATACGGCCGTTGCAGGGAGTAGTGGAGCAGGGGCCGCGGCGTGCCTCAGAGGAACAGTCTGTTGTTGTCGAGAGATTGCCGACTCGGGGTCGGATGACTGGATCAGGGGGCAGCCGACTCGGGGTCGGGCTGCGGAGCCGAAGATATCCGACTCGGGGTCGGATTGCTGG
The DNA here is from genome assembly GCF_051530095.1 of Phoenix dactylifera. Taxonomy (NCBI): domain Eukaryota; kingdom Viridiplantae; phylum Streptophyta; class Magnoliopsida; order Arecales; family Arecaceae; genus Phoenix; species Phoenix dactylifera. Next base: position 27,926,517 of record NC_143193.1, on the reverse strand, counting down.
ATCAAGGGGACTCGAGGTCGGATGATTGGATCAGGGGGCAGCCGACTCGGGGTCGGGCTGCGGAGCCGAAGATATCCGACTCGGGGTCGGATTGCTGGATCAAGGGGCAGCCGACTCGGGGTCGGGCTGCGGAGCCGAAGATATCCGACTCGGGGTCGGATTGCTGCATCAAGGGGCAGCCGACTCGGGGTCGGGCTGCGGAGCCGAAGATATCCGACTCGGAGTCGGATTGCTGGATCAAGGGACTGCCGTAGTCTTCCTGGGCGCGCGTGCCGGTCACGTGGGGCATGGTGGCTAAATTCCCCCGTAACACATGCAATTAGGTTTTCTCCTAAAAATTGACAAGATCCGCTGGTGCTTTTTCTATCAAGTTTACAACCAGCGAAGTCTGAATCAGTGTACCCTATTAAATTTATGCTTGATTCTTTAGAGTACCATAGACCTATATTTTTTGTTCCTATGAGATATTTAAAAATTCTCTTAACTGCAATTAGGTGTGATTCCTTAGGATTAGATTGATATCTAGCACACATGATTATACTAAACATAATATCAGGTCTACTTGCTGTAAGATATAGTAAAGATCCTATCATACCTCTATACAGCTTTTGATCTACTGATTTACCAGATTCATCTTTGTCTAGTTTGCATGATGAGCTCATGGGGGTGCCAATTGACTTATTTCCATCCATGTCAAACTTCTTTAGCATTTCCTTGATATATTTAGCTTGATTGATGAAAATTCCTTCCTTGGATTGTTTGATTTGAAGTCTAAGGAAGTATTTCAATTCTCCCATCATGCTCATCTCAAATTTACTCTGCATTAACTTAGCAAACTCTTCGCAAAGGCGATTGTTAGTAGCACTGAAAATAATATCATCTACGTAAATCTGCACTACCAACATATTTTTGTTTTCCTTTTTCAAAAATAGAGTTGTATCAACATTTCATCTAGAAAATTCATGGTCTAATAGAAATTTGCTAAGTCTTTCATACCATGCTCTAGGGGCTTGTTTTAGACCATAAAGTATTTTGTTTTGTTTATAGACATGATTGGGGTATTGATGATTCTCAAAACTAGGAGGTTGTTCTAAATAAACCTCCTTATTAATATACCCATTCAAGAAGACACTTTTTACATCCATTTGGAATAATTTGAAATCTTTATTGCATGCAAATGCTAATAACAATCTAATTGCCTCAAGTCTAGCTACAGGAGCAAAAGTCTCATCAAAATCTATATCTTCTTCTTGATTATAGCCCTTTGCTACTTGTCTAGCCTTGTTCCTAATCACAATTCCATTTTCATCAAGTTTATTTTTGTATATCCATTTAGTTTCTATTATTGAGTATTCAGTGGGTTTTTCAACTAAGTTCCATACTTTATTTCTTGCAAATTGGTTAAGTTCCTCTTGCATAGCATTTATCCAATTTACATCACCTTCAGCTTCTTCTATGTTTTTAGGTTCTAAATGTGAAACAAATGCAAGACGATTATTTAAGTTCCTAAGAGAGGCTCTAGTTCTAACAGGTTGAGATGGATCATCTAAGATTAATTCTTTAGGGTGACCATGAGCATACCTCCAAGCCTTTGTAAGCCGATGATCAACAATTACCTCTTGGTTTGTTGATGTGTCTCCAGTCTATTTCGGTTCATTTTCTTGTAATGTCATGTCATTCATCTTTTTCTCAAGTATTCCTGCATCATCATCAAGAGCTACTCTCTTGCTAGAAGAGACATCATTAGTATCATCAAAAACAACATGTATAGACTCTTCAATAACAAGGGTTCTTTTGTTGAAGACTCAGTAAGCTTTACTTGATGTAGAATATCCCAAAAAGATACCTTCATCAGATTTGGAATTAAATTTGCCTAAGTTATCTTTGCCATTATTATGAATGAAACACCTACACCTAAAAATATGAAAATAGTTTACTTTGGACTTTCTATCTCTCCAAAGTTCGTAAGGTGTTTTCTTTATAATTGGTCTTAATAGAACTCTATTTAATATATGACATGATGTGTTAATGGCTTCTCCCCAAAAATACTTTGGGAGGTTACTTTCACACAATATGGTCCTAGCCATTTTCTCTAGGGTTCTATTCTTTCTTTCTACCACTCCATTTTGTTGTGGTGTCCTAGGTGCAGAGAAATTATGAGTTATTCCCTTTTTACTACAAAATTCATCAAATAGATGATTTTCAAATTTCGTTCCATGATCACTCCTAATAGCTATAACTGAAGCATTTCTTGAGTTAGTTACTTTCTTATGAAATTTCTTAAGTACTGAAAATGCTTCATCTTTATGAGCTAAAAATATGATCCATGTGTATTTAGAAAAATCATCTACAATGACAAGGCCATACTTGTTTCCACCAAGACTTGTGGTTCTAGTTGGTCTAAAAAGATCCATGTGGAGTAGTTCAAGGAGTCTAGTAGTAGAGACACAATTTATGGATTTAAAGGAACTTCTAGATTATTTACCATATTAATATGCTTCACAAATTTTATTTTTTTCAAATGTTAGCTTTGGCAAACCAATCACAGAGTCTCTTTTAACTAATTTTGATATTGTATCCATACTTGCATGACCTAATTTACTGTGCCATAACCAACTGGCATCATTGACTTTAGAATCACTAGCTACTAAGCAACGGCTATTTTTGGTAAGATCTTCAAGATCTACTACGTACATATTGCCACGTCTTATTCCTTTGAAAAAGCTATTGTCATATGAGTTGGTTATGATGCATAGAGATGGCTTAAACAGAACATCAAAACCTCTATCACATAATTAACTAACGCTAAGTAAGTTATGCTTAAGACCATCTACAAATCGTACATTATCAATGAAGGTTGAAGAGATGATTTGTACTTTACCTATACCAACGATGTGACCTTGGTTATCATCTCCAAAAGTCACAGCACCTTCCTTTTTAGGCTCTAGGGTGAAGAATAGCTCCTTCTCACCCGTCATGTGTCTTTAGCAGTCACTATCCAAGTACCAACAGTTTTTGTCGACCTTGGCTGCAAGACACTCCTACACAAAGAAATCATATAATTTTAGGTACCTAAGTTTTCTTGGGTCCTTCAAGGTTAGCTATGTTGGTTTCTTTTGGAACCCAAACCTTTTTAATTTTTCTTTTAGCTTCTATTTTTCTATGATCACACACATTAGCTTTATGTCCTATTTTTCCACAATAAAAGCAAGTTATATTTTTAGTTTTACTTTCCCCAGCTTTTACAAAAAAGTTTTTAAGAAACTTTTGCTTATTCTTAGATTTATACCCTAAACCAGCTCTATTAAACACAACTCGTTGACTATTAAGAATCATCTCCAATTTTTCAGAACTATATGTAAACTTTTCTACAATAGGTTTGTATTTTTCAAGTTCTTTTGTTAAGTTCAGTTTTTCTGTTTTTAGTAAGTTTAAGTCTTTTGTAAGATTATCTTTTATAGTTTGATTACTGTTTTTATATTCTGAAATCTCTTTAGTTAATCTTTCTTTGTCGTTAATCCAGGTACAATTCTTTTGAGTTAATAAATGGTTGCTTGTTTTAAGTTCTAAGTTTTCTTTAATGATGGAGTCCTTTTCCTTAATCAGACTATCATTTTTATGACTATAAGATTTATTAGTCAACTTCAATTCTTTGTTTTTAAGAGTTAAGGATTTATACTCATCCATTAGTTCATTAAAGGCATCATACAATTCATCAAAAGTAAACTCTAACTGAGTTTCAGATGTTACCTCATTATCATTTGTCATGAAGCAAAAATTTGCTTTTTTCTCTTGTTCCTCATCCGATGATGATGATGATTGATCGGAGTCTGTCAAGATGGAGACAAGAGCTTTCTTCTTTTTGTATTTGCTGCCCTTCTTCAGCAAGGGACAGTCGATTCTGAAATATCCCGGCTTCTTACATTCATAGCAACTTATTCCCTCACTTTCCCTTTTCTTACCTTTGTCCTTGTTGTAGGAACTTGAGGAACCTTTCTTCTGATGAAAGGACTTCTTCCGGTTGATGAATCTCCTGAACTTTCGCACGAGAAGAGCCTCATCTTCATCTCCCTCATTGTCTTCTTCTTCACTGCTGCTACTGCAAGAGGGATCCTTGTTAGAAGAAGTAGACTTAAAGGTAATTACCTTTTTCTTGTGGGAGGACTCTTCTTCACTGTGTTGCTTCATTGTGAGCTCATGTGTCATCAAGGATCCAAGGAGCTCCTCGAGTGCCAGCTTGTTCAAGTCTTTAGCTTTTTAGATCGCCGTTACCTTGGCTTCCCATGACTTTGGTAAAGATCGAAGAACTTTCCTAACAAGGTCACTGTTAGTATAACTTTTGCCAAGGCTTTTTAGGCCATTGACAATATCAGTAAATCTAGTAAACATGCAAGTGATAGTTTCATTAGATTCCATTTTAAATAGTTCATACTTATGAACTAGCATGTTTATTTTGGATTCCTTGACTTGATTCGTGCCCTCGTGGGTCACTTCAAGTCTGTCCCATATCTCTTTTGCAGAATTGCAAGTAGAGATTCTATTGAATTCATTATGGTCTAGGGCACAATAAAGTACATTCATTGCTTTGGCATTTAGTTGTGCCTTCCTTCTATCATTGTCATTCTAATCTTTTTCAAGCTTGGGTATAGTAATGTTATCTACATAAATAGAAGGAATGTATGGTCCATTAACTATGATGCTCCAAACATCATAGTCTTGGGCTTGAATAAATATCCTCATCCTAGCCTTCCAATAGTTGTAGTTGGTTCCATTGAAGAATGGAGGCCTATTGGTGGATTTCCCCTCACTAAGAGAAGATCCAAAAGGAGTTGTCATTTTGATCTTTTACTCTTTTAATATAAGAGCTCCTGCTCTGATACCACTTATTGCCCAAGAAGACAACCCAAGAGGGGGGTGAATTGGGTTTGGATTAATTCTCGACAAGTTAAAAACTATGATTAGTAATTAACTAAATCTATTGCAAGCAAATTAGTTAAGTTACTAGATGAAGTGAATGAAGAGAGAGAGAGAGGATAGCAGCCAATACAAACACAAACCAGTTTATAGTGGTTCGCAGCTAACCCTTGCTCCTTCGTCCACTCTCCAAGCTTCACTTGGGAGTTCACTATAATTCCTTGGATTACAGCCGGTTGTTTTACAAGTTCACAACCCAACTTGTTGTTTTCGCGAGATCACAATGAACTCGATCGGTTTTCACAGGCTCATCGACTAGAACCATCCGATTGTTTTTCCGGGATCACAATCGAACTCTTACACCGTTGGTTTTAACTTCGGCTCACCAACAAACCTTACAACCCTTGATTCAATCTTCTGATTGAATCAAGTAAGAAAATAGTTTGGGAAAAGATGCAAGGAAAGCTTCTTAACAAGCAAATAGGAATCAATATGAATAGAGTAAAGTTAGAAGCCCTCAAACAGATTTTCGAAAGAGGAAGAGAAGGGCTTCTCGAACTCTAAGTCTTCTCTTTGAGTGCACTGAAGATTTGATGTCAGAAGAAGAGCCTTGAATGCGAAGAAAAGACTTCTAGGAATGTATTGAATGCGTTTCTTCCTTCTTTTTCTTGTCTTTTCTCTCAATAGACTCTTGGTAGTTGGAAAACACTTAATGCACAGATGGAGTAACTCTCTTTTTTTTTACTACTGTTTACTCTGGCTATTTAAATAGTCCCCCTTGAAAAATAGCCGTTAGACACTGATTTGTGGCCGTTCTGCACAGTCTACACTTCCTGATAATGTATCCGTTGGGGTCGGAGTCGACTCGCTCGATCTGGAGTCGACTCGGCTGTTGCTGGAGTCGACTCATGCTTTACTGAAGACGACTTGCCCACTGTTCAGAATTTGAATTAAAGTGATGTCCCATCCTAAGGTCGACTCGGGCCAACCCTGGAGTCGACTCTCCAAGATCTGGAGATGACTTAGTATTTCGGAGACGACTCGTTCTCAGGATTCCAGAGATCTATTTTTCTGCATTTCTCTCTCGAGTCGACTCGGATCATCTTGGAGTCGACTCGGCTCTCAGAGACCGAAAAACTGATCCTCTGTCTTTCGAGTTGAACTGCCTCGGAGTCGACTCGCACTTTGTTGGGGTCGACTCGGCTGACTTGAGGTCGACTCTCGAATTCTTGGTGTCGGCTCGGCTCTCAGAGTCACTGAGTTTGGTTTTCTGCCTTTCAGTCTGCTTTCCTTTGAGAGTCGACTCTGGCATGTTTAGGAGTCGACTCGCCAAACGTTGGAGTCGACTCGCATCCTTCTGGAGTCAACTCGATAATAGTATCTAGAAAATACTTCTCTGTCTTTCTGTCTGTTACTCCTTGGAGTCGACTCGAAACTGTCGGGAGTCGACTCGGCAAGCATCGGAGTCGCCTCGAAATCGTCGGAGTCGACTCGGTGACAGGGTCTGAAATTCATCTTTCTGTTCTTCTGTCTGTTCTCAGTCGGAGTCAACTCGTAGTGTACCGGAGTTGACTCGAGCTTGTGCCAGAACCTCTGAAATACTTAGAGTCGACTCGCAATCTTTCGGAGTTGACTCGAGCTTCAGACTTTGGCTTAATTGAGTTCAACACTTAGCCAAATGACTTTGAACAAAAGCTCGATGCTTTTAAAGATAAATTCACATATATTTGCCTGAAACACTAGATTGAATTCATTAGTACAATATGAAATATACTCAAATGCTTTGAGCTCATCAAAATCAAATAGGGGTATAGTCAATCACTCCACATATTTTATATCATTAAGAAGATCAGATCTTCACCTTGTGCGGGTAGATGATCTCCGCAAATCTAATTTATGTGGATTTGTTGAAGGTTCGATGGAAGCCGCACACGCGTCCGGCCTCTATGGGTATCCACACGAGGTATAGCACCGATCGAAGCTTTTGGATCTCCTCGGGGTGCTAGCTCCCTTGCAGAGATGGCTTTTGATGGCTGATATCCTCTCCTTTGAATCAACTTTTGATTGCCTTAAGAGAAGGAAGAAGAAGGAGGGATGTAGGAAGAAGAATGTAAAGCCCGCAGCCTTTCCTTTTTCCCTTCATGTTGGAACCAAAGAATGGAAGAAAGAAGGGCCACGCCACAAGCCTTTTTTTCTTGCTTTCTTGTGGCTGAAAGGAGGGATGGAAGGAGGTTCCTTGCTGCCAAAAATTCCAAGGAAAAACCATGAAAAATTCGTAGCCCCTTTGAACCCCTCTTTTATGGTGTGTGGATAGAGATGAGCTCCTAAATTTTAGGAGCTCATCTTTATCCCTTTGTGAATTCAAAATAGGAGGGGCATGGCCCCTCCATTTTCCTTCATGCCACCAGCCAAGGGAGGGGCGTAGGCCCCTCCCTCTTCTCCCATTTGGTTAGTGTTGCCCAAGGAGACAATCCAAGAGGGGGGGTGAATTGGGTTTTAATTAACTATGACCAATTAGAAACTATGATAAGTAATTAACTAAATTTATTGTAAGCAAATTAGTTAATTTACTAGATGAAGTGAGTGTAGAGAGAAAAGGAGACAACAGCCAATACAAACACAAACAAGTTTATAGTGGTTCGGAGCCAACTCTTGCTCCTACGTCCACTCCCCAAGCCGCACTTGGGTTTTCACTATAATCCCTAGGATTACAGCCGGTTGTTTTACAAGCTCACAACCTAACTTATTGTTTTTCCGAGATTACAACAAACTCGGTCGGTTTTCACAGGCTCACCGACTAGAACCACCCAATTGTTTTTCCGGGTTCACAATCAAACCCAGTTGGTTTTTTCGGGTTCACCAACCAAAACCTTACACCGTTGGTTTTATATTTGGCTTACCAACAAACTTTACAACCCTTGATTCAATCCCCTGATTGAATCAAGTAAGAAAAATAGAGTTTGGAATTTCACAGAGAAAGCTTCTAAACAAGCAGATGTGAAAACAATAAATGTGAAGTAAAGTTAGAAGCCCTCAAACAGATTTTGGATTGGAAAGTAGGGGCTTCTCGATTTCTGTGTCTCTTCTGAAAGAGCTGAAGATTTGAGGATAGTAGGAGAGCCTTGAATGCGAAGAAAGTACTGGTCGAATTGCCTTGAATGCACTTCTTCCTTCTTTTGCTAGTATTTTCTCTTGAGAAGTTCTTGGTAGGTGGAAAATGCCTTTTTACTTGAATGGAATAGCTCTCTTTTTTCTGCTACTGTTCACTATGGCTATTTAAGGGCTTTCTTTTGAAAACTAGCCATTAGGAACAGATTTCGAGCCGTTCTGTCCAGTCTGCATATCCTGACAATGTGTCCGTTGGGATCGAAGTCGACTCGTGCGATCTGAAGTCGACTCAGCTGTTACTGGAGTCGACTCGCCCTTTATAGGAGACGACTCGCCCACTATTCAGGATTTCAATTAAAATGCTTGTCCCGTTCTGGAGTCGACTTGGACCAAACTGGAGTCAACTCGCCAACATCTGAAGATGACTCGGGCACTTAGGAGTCGGCTCGTTCTCAGGGTTCCAGAAACCCATTTATCTGCTTTTCTCTCTCGAGTCGACTCGGGTTCTCTTGGAGTTGACTCGGCTCTCAGAGTCCGAAAAGCCGATCCTCTGTCTATTGATCTGAACTGCCTCGGAGTCGACTCGGACCTTGTAGTGGTTGACTCGGCTGACTTGGAAGTCGACTCTGGAGCACTTGGAGTCGACTCGTTCACAGGGTCTTCGAAGTTGGTTCTCTGCCTTTCAGACTTGCTTTCCTCTGGGAGTCGACTCGGACACAACTGGGAGTCGACTCGCCAAACTTCGGAGTCGACTCGTAACCTTCTGGAGTCGACTCGGTAACAGGGTCTAAAAAATATCGTTCTGTCTTTCTTCTGTTACCCTTTGGAGTCGACTCGGAACCGTCGGGAGTCGACTCGGCAAGCATCGGAGTCGACTCAAAATCATCGGAGTCGACTCGGTGATAGGGTCTGAAATTCATCTTTCTGTCCTTCTGTCTGTTCTCAGTCGGAGTCGACTCGTAGTGTACCGGAGTCGACTCGAGCTTGTGCCAGAACCTTTGAAATACTTAGAGTCGACTCGCAATCTTCCGGAGTCGACTCAAGCTTCAGACTTTGGTTCAATTGAGTTCAATACTTAGACAAATTACTTTGAACCAAGGCTCGACGCACTTAAACATAAATTCACATATATTCACCTGAAACACTAGATTGAATTCATTAGTACAACATGAAATATACTCAAATGCTTTGAGCTCATCAAAATCAAATAGGGGTATAATCAATCACTTCACAATCTCTTCCTTTTTGATGATGACAAAATATTGAGTATTTGTAAAGTGAATTGCTCAACCAAGAGGTGATTCATAGTAAAGTTTTGAAATGAATTTAAATGTCTAGTTATTTAATTTATCCAACATTGAAAGGTATGAATCAGTAAATCCTGAAATTAAAGCTCCCCCTTTTATTTGGAATTATATAAGCCTTCAAACCATGCAATCAATTATTTGGCTTATATGTGTTTAATGAATTTGCTTTGTTAAGATTTCAGATTCTCCCCCTCAACATGTGCATTCAATTTTGTTTAAGTCTAGTTCAAGTTTTCTGAATTTTCTTTTAATATTTTGAAACTTTTGAGCTTAAATTCTTATTTTCAGAGGAAAAATCTGATAATTTGTCCTTGAGTATGATTCAACTAATCTCCGAATATTCCTTGAATAGATTCTGGAGATTACTCCTTGAGGAGCCCCAACAGAGGGATAATGAGCCTCAAGGTATCGAATCCACTAAGAACAAATTACATTTTGCTTTAACAATTTTTTTTTGTTTAGTGATTCCATTTACATTCAATACATCATATTTTCTTCCTCTTTTTGTCATCATAGCAAAAAGCACATAACACAGAAAGAAATAACAAGTCAAATTGCACAGTTTTTTGAAAGAAAATCTCTATTCATTTTATTAAATTCAAGATTGAATACATTTCAAAAAGTCCACAAAGGACTGTACATCATAAAAATAGAAATGCAACTAGGGTCATCTAGTGGAGGAGGATGAGGCTTCCAAATTTAGTCGCTGAGATCGGAGGACCAGGCTCATCCCCTCAGATACATTTCCTAGTTGTGTGATGATCTCTGAGGTTGCCTTAGCCTGTGTCTCCGCTAGTTGGGTCATACTTTCTTGGATGGAGTCAAGTTTGAAGATCACGACATTTGCAAGCCTTTCCGCTCCTTTACTCTGCCTTCCCATCTCTTCTCTGATGCTATCTTGCATCTGCCTCGTGTCTTCCTTTATGGCTGTAAGGCTCAAGTATTGACCCTGGACTAGGCTCCTCATGTTTGACATTTTCTCCCTAAGTTCTGCTATCATCATGGATACCGCTGTTGTGGAGGGAATGACGTCAGTAGAGGGTGCACTGTGTGAACCTCTCAGCTCCCTCACTATCTCATCTCTCAGCTCCCGGAGCTGCTCAGTGCTGATCCTGACTTCTAGGGGCTACTGAGGTGGTGGTATGGTAGAGGGTCCAGCTGAAGTAGATGGCTCAGCAGGGACTGAAGGACCAGATGTGGATGGAAAGATAGAAGGATCTGTGGAGTGGTCTGGGTCATGATCAGAGCTAGGTGAATGATGAGTAGTGGGGTCAAATGGTGTGGATGTGGATGTCCTCCTAACCCAGACACCCTCCATCTTATGGAAACCCATTCTGTGGAGAATCCCCTCACCCATGTGGTCAGTGTGTCTGAGGGAGCGAGAGGGTTCTCCCTCAGGGATAGGGACTTCTAACTCCCTAAAGATGAGTGTGAAAAGCATGCCATACGAGAGACTCAACCTAGGTTTGTCTAGGGGTTCACAGATATATCTATAGATGAGTTTGGGGAAGTTCAGGGGGATGTCCTGTAGAATGTGGAACATCAAGCCTAGGTCTCTCTCAGAAATGAAGTCAAACCTTCCAATCTTAGGAAAGAGAGTCCTAGAGATGATACTTAGGAGGAGTCGCATTTCAGCTAAAAGCTGATTTGCAAACATCTCCTCTATGGGGGATTGAGGTGGGCTCCCTAAGATGGTCGTAAGGGCCTCAATCCTATCAGATGGATGTGTGGGAGCAATCCCCTCTCGGGAGAGATGGAGGACTCGAGCAATAAAGTCCTCCGAAATAAAAATAGGGACACCTGCTACAGTCCCTTGGATACCACAACCACCCCGTGTGACGGTCCCGTAAAATTTCCTAACTAACCCTGGGTATGTAGGGAGGTCAAGTGAACAAAAATACTCTAAACCCTGGGCCCTAAGACGATGCCCTAAGGTGAACCCTTCCCGGGAGAGGAAGTCAAAGTTGACTTTCCTCCCGGTAGAGACAACCCTCCCGGCGCACAGACGCGAGGGAACCGGCCTAGGCGGAGAAGGAATCGGAGGTGTTGGCCTCACGGGTTCGTTACTTGCCTTGGATTGTCTCTCGGCACCGCTCGCGGTGGAGGTCTCTTCCGATTCGGGACAACAACTTTTCTAGGCATTTTGACCTAAAACCGAGGGAAGGACAAGAAAAAATGGGAGAAAACATGAGAGAAAGGGCAAAAAATGGGTCGGCGACGATGTAGGAGATGACTCTAGGGCTTTTGAACAGTGGCGGCTGAAAATAGAAGTGGAGAAAAAAATATTTCGCTTAGGGTTAAAAGTCGGATTTTCGACCTCGAGTCGACTTCTAAACATGCGCGAGTCGACTCGACCTCGCGTCGACTCCTAAACATGCGCGAGTCGACTCGCCCACGAGCCGACTCTAAAATCTATTCGAGTCGACTCGAACTCTAGCACATAACCAAAAACTTAGTTAATTTCGTGCCAAAGAAGAGAGATATGAAAATCTTTAGAATTTAAGAAATGATTTGATGACCATAGACGAGAAATTCTATATCCAACATAAGTTAATCATCAAAATCTGTTGCCCAAGGTGACAACCCAAGAGGGGGGGTGAATTGGGTTTTCTAAAAATTATGTTACCTAATTTTTACTTTGAATTGAATGCAGCGGAATGATAAGATGTTATTTACTTAAGCTCTAGGCAATTACAAGTAAAGTAGTGGAAAATTAAGCTAGAGCAATTATACTATGGCTTTAGGGTGCGATTGATCTAAAATTAACTTATAGTTGTATTATCAATTTTAATCTATGTGTATGGTAAGAATGGAGAGGAAGCTAAGCAAATTCTAAACAATCACTTAGAACTCTATAGAAAACAAAGCTAGAGATATTACACAATCAAGTATGAATGTAAGGCATGAAATACAAGAGATAAGGCATCACAAACACAAAGATGTATAGTGGTTCGGTGCACCCCAGCACCTCCATCCACTCCCCAAGACCTCTTGAAAATTTCACTATAATCCTTCAGATTACAGCCGGTTGTTTTACAAGCTCACAACCCAACTTGTTGTTTTGCGAGATCACAACGAACTCGGTCGGTTTTCACAGGCTCACCGACTAGAACCAACCGATTGTTTTTTCGGGTTCACAATCAAACCCAGTTGGTTTTCCCAAAGGCTCACCAACCACAACCTTACAACGATTGTTTTCCGGGTTCACAATCAACCCAGTTGGTTTTTCCAAAGGCTCACCAACCACAACCTTACAACGTTGGTTTTCCCTTCGACTCACCAACAAACCTTAACCCCTTGATTCAATCCCTTGATTGAATCAAGTTACAAGATATTAGAACAAGAATTTAAAACAAATCAAAGCTTCTTAAACAAGCAAATATAACAATATAAACAAATAGAGTAAAGAGAAGCCCTCAAACAAGTTGTGTAGATGAGGAAACTCGGCTTCTTCTTTACTTGACCCTCTTCTAATTTCGCACGAGGTAGAGGATCACTGAGGCAGCATACAGTTGGAGAGGAAGCTTTGGGATTCACTCGGATGCTCTTCTTCTCTCTATTTTGCTTTGAATGGCCCTTTTGTGCTTTTGGGAGATTTTTCTTTGAGATCTCTTTCCTAAGTGTTTTCTCCCACTTCCATCCCTTCTTCCCTAGCTCTCCTCTTGATTTTATAGTTTTAGAGGGAGTGGAAACAAAAATCTAGCCGTTAGAGACAAAAATAGAGCCGTTGGAATCAAGAAAAAACTAGCCGTTATGCCTCCCAGCGTGCTGGAGTCGACTCGGCTGAAGTAGGAGTCGACTCGGCTGAAATAGGAGTCACTTGTGAATAGTAGTCTGTCGGCACTGTAGCTGGGAGTCGACTCCGCACTGTAGCGCTGAAGTAGGAGTCGACTCGAGCACTGTACCGCTGAAAATCAACTTTCTGTCTTTTTGTTTGTTCTCAGTCGGAGTCGACTCGTAGACTATCGGAGTTGACTCGAGCACTGTTTCTTGAAACTCCAGAGTGCCAGAGTCGACTCTAAACTTCCAGGAGTCGACTCGAGGACTATTCTTTTGAATTTTTCTTTGAATTTGCTCCTCCAACTTGAATCCTTTGAACTTGAAACTTGGGCCAATGAAGTGTAGCTTTCTTCCAACTCTTCTTGAGAGCTTTTGAGGCCTTCTTGTGTTTATCCAACTTGCTATGTTACTTGCAAAACAAATTATTTTTCTTCTTGCAACACACACATTAGTATTTATACTTCAAGATTTTGTGATCATCAAAATCAATCTTTAAATCAATCTTTGGGTCATCAGTCTCCCCCTTTTTGATGATGACAAAACTTGGAGTATATGCAATATAGAATATATTGTGTTCTAGAAGTAATGCATAGCTAAGTTGCATGAAGTAGAAAATATATGTCTTTAACATATACTTCTTGATAATGCTTTAGATTTAATCAACTTAACATAATCAACACATAACGCATTATGAGCATATACTTCATGATAATGCTTTAGATTTAATCAACTTAACATAATCAACACATAAAGCATTATGAGCATATACTTAGATATTTCTCTCCCTTTTGACAACATCAAAAAGATAGTGAAACATTAAGCACAAAGATAAGAATACTCAAATATTTCTTATTGTACTCTGATTTGCATGTCAAATTATTGCAAGAATATGAATCATATAACTCAAGGCAATAATGTTGGAAAAAGATTAATGAGCATAGACCAGAGCCAATTAAGATAATTTCAGAGCAGAACACATCGAATGTGATTCCAATGATAGTTTTCAAATCAAGTGTAGGTGGAATCTTTCTTAAGTTAATTCAAGAAGTACCACAAATGATATTCAAAAAAAGCACGAATGGAAATCTAACCCTTCTTTAATAATAAGTATGAAAGCTTGTTCATTTAAGATCTTTTGTCCAATATATTAAGTATTTTAGCAACATGAGAGCAATTTAACTAATTTTCAGAGTATATGAGCAATATATTAAGTATGATTGCAAAGTTCTTTTATGATGTAAAAATATTGTGGCATAAATACCAAAACATAAATTCATGCAATTTATGATATATCTTAGAGCATACATAAAATTTAAAGCTTTGAAGGTTCTTTTAAAGCTCTTTTAAAGACTTTATTCCTTTAAAAAGAAGCACATTTCGGTACATATAGTAATAAATTGGCACAAAAATTGAAGTTCTAAAGAACAAGCCAATAAGAACTCATTAGTGAATTCCAAAAATAGGTTTTCTAAGAGATACTCAAGAAAATTCAACACATTATTCTCCTCCTTTTTTATTAAATTAGAGGCTCTTAAGATCAACTATTTGAGTTGCAATTTGGTTCATGATTGATGCATAAGATATACTAACCAAATAACAAGCCTCAAGGTGTATCGTAAAGATTTTCAGATTAAATTTCAGATGATACATATTGGAGAATATTATGATCACTTTTCATTTAGTATTCTTTCTCTCTCCTTTAGTTATGGATTTATGCGATTAAGTTCCATATGATCTTTCCTTCTGAAATTTTCTTTCTCCCTCTTAATTGATCGTTCCATTTAAGAGTTTAGAATTTGAAGATAATGTTCAATAAAATTGTCAATCTCGAAAATATATTTTCTATAAGTTTCAACATATTTTCATAAGACTCAAGGTTTGAGATAAGACAACCTTTATAGAACTCATCTTAGGATATAAACTTATTATGTAACTAAAGCAAGTCACGCAATATAAGGAGGTTCATCAAAATCAATCCATAAAATATTCAAGATATTCATCAAATGGATGTAGCCTTTTGCATTTAGATTGAATATCTAAAGCTCCCCCTCAAAATATGCATTCTTCTTTAATCATTCTTTTCTTTGTTGAATTTCAAATTTTGATGATAAGCGTGAATAGAACTGAAATTCTATGATATCGAGAATGTAGAGTGATCTAGAATTATTCAAAATTTGTAGCAATTACTCTTTCTAATCCTTCAAGAACAAGTTATGCTTTCTCTTAATCTTTGAGAAAATGTATAGAAATATTAATTAGAAAATGATTCATTTGAAGCTCAATTTCTTTCAAAAGCATTTACATTTTTTTCTTTTAAGAATCATTTGAGTGAGTTGAAATATTTCTAGCTTTAAGATCATTCACCCCTTTTTTTTAAAAAAATATATATATATATTGATGGAAGTCTTTAAGAATATAGGAGAGAAAAATATATAGATGATCATTGAAGTATGTATATTTATAGAACTCAATTTCTTAATCATAGTTTTTCAGCAATGTATACATGAAGCACAATAAATTTTTTCAATATCAAAATAAAATTATATATTTAAAAAATATTTGTTTGCAATCAAGATCATCGAAAGACACATCATTTAGACCAATATTAGTACACTTTAAAGATAAGAAATGATATGTTTCATATGCGTATCGGGGCAAGCAATCAAGGCATCAGAATTATTCTATTTTTCTTAAACTGTAGTTTTATCTAGAAATTCATATTGAGCTTAAGTTTTTATACAAAATCAGATTCTGAATTTCATAAAGATTCTCAAGGAGGCTTTCAAAGTTGTAATTTGAGATTTGTATCTTCCACATTATAGCTCATCTTAAATCATTACGATTGAAAACACATATTTCAAACATATTAGAGCATATTCAGAATCTTTGTATTTAATGTTGAGTTTTGGTATGAATTAGAACATCATATACCAAATTTAGGCAAGTTGAAGGATATACCAAATTTAGGCAAGTTGAAGGATAAAACCAAATCAATTCATTTTGCCAAATAGAGATATCCTTCTCTTCTCCTTTTTACAAATTTATTCAACTTTCAGATTTTAAAGATGATTGTGAACGACAAATCTGAAATGTCTTTTCAATAATACCAAAAAAAATTTTATGTAGTATTTCAAACATTCAATCAAATTGTCCAAGCATGGAGCATTACAAAATATTGAGAACCCATAATTCAAGACATCATGCCACATGCAAAATATATTATGTGTTAAGTCATGCATTAAAATATTAAGAACAAGCATGTCAATGATCAAAATCAATTCTTTTCAAATAAACTCCCCCTATTTAAATATAATCTTGGACTGATTTTATCCTTAAAGTGTGTTTTCAAGTGATTAAAAAATTTGACTTGATTCTTCTTATATACTTTCATTTACTTTGTCTTTCATTTTTACTTTCTTATGCTCTATACTCTATTTGCTCCCTATCCGGTGGAGTTGGAAGGGGCACGAGGTACTACCACTAGCCTCCCTCTTGTGCCGTCCCTAATATGCCCTACACCGAATAGTTGGGTCAAATAGTGCCGGGTACTACCACTAGCCTCCCCATTGGCACCATCCCTGTGATAAGCAATATAGAAAGGTTAAAAAGTTCACTTCAAACTCTCCCTGTTTAAGCATAATTAATTACGGATTTTATCCCTTCCAAAAGAATGCTCACACAAGTCTCACAAATGTGCCGAATATATTATGCTTGTTTTGCTTTTCCTTAAGATTGGAGTATTTGCCTTTACTTAGATTTTACTTCTCTTGAATAATATCCATTTTCTTTTCTTTATCTCTCTCTCTTTTTGTTATTCTCAAGTAATTTACATGAAAGAGCAGAATAAAGAAATAATCTTATGTATCATATAGATGTATATCATGCAAACAACATTTTCATTATGCTCAAGAATTCATAGCTTCTCACAAGTCATTTTAAATCAACATTTTAAGCATATACTTGTGTATTTCATGGTTATGATATAGTCAAAGAAATATTTTAGTTTGAGCAAACCATGAAACAATTTCTAAAAGCATAAATAATTAATACATATATGGACATGATATCAAAAGATTAATAATTAAAGATTTTAATCATGCCATAATAAGATTTAAGTTATTGACTTTGCTCAGCTAATTTATGAGAGAGGTATCTAAAATTACCGATACATTCTGCATTCTTCAAGTCAAATACCTACTAGATTTCTTAAGTGTAAACTTTTGGCTGAAGAAGGTCCTCTCTCTTGTTTGCATGTGAATGTATATTGTATCTTACGTGGAGGTGTCCTTCAAGATGAAATCTCTCATTTTCTTGCTCAAGGATCCTGCATTATTAACAAACTCCTTTTCTTTCTTGAAAGAAAGTCATTAGTTTCTTCAAGATACAAAACATTCATCCAACATATTTTTAACTAGATGACTCAATATAAGATATGACAATAGTTGAATGTTGAGTCACTTTACTCAAGAGATTGCCTAAATATAAGCAAGTACATATCACTTGAACTAAAGAGATAGTTTCATTAACCAAGATGGTTCAAGGACAAGCATGTGAGGCAATAGAAAGATTCATCAAGATCAAATCAATTTCTTATTTTCAAAATTAATTTAACTTCGATTCTATTTGCTTAAGATAATTATCAATAAGGCATGCTAGCTAAGTTTTGATCAAATTGCCTTAAACAATTATTTCTATCAAAATTCAGATTATGATTCATTTGTTATCAATAAAATATGATTCATTAGAGTTAGATTGAAGTCTTGCACAAGGGCACATAATGAGCATACAATCTGGTCGACTAGCTGTATGATAAAATAATTATTCTATCATGCTTCAATACAGCTTTAAAATAATAGATCTACATTGCTCATCCTTTTCAAATTCTATAAGATGGGGTCATAGACATACCTTCTTCATGCCAATCTTCTATAAGAGTTTTCTTGTGGACTAACTTTGGTCAATGAAGATCCCCTTCCTTGTTTATCTTAATTTGGAGTTCGAGAAAAAATGTTAATTCATTCATTACACATATTTCAAACTCACTTTGCATGAGCTTAGTAAAATCTCCATATAAATCTTCATTAGTAAAACCAAAGATGATGCCATCAATGTATGCTTTGAGCAAGCAAGATATCACAAATTCTTCTTTTTTAATGTATAGATTTATCATTATTACTTTTTATCAAAAGGTTACTCAAGCTTTTATATATCATGCTTTTGATGCTTGTTCCAAATCACATATTGCTTTATCATATTTGTAATGAGTGTTTTCAAATAAGGTGGTTATTTTACATAGATCTTTTTTAATGAAATAACCACATAGGAGTGCATTCTACACATTCATTTGACAGAATATAAAGCTCATAAAGCAAGCAAATGATAATGGTGATCTTTACTTCTAATCATGCAAGAATTTCATCAAGATCTATTTCATCTTTTCTTGATTTAGTCTTTTAGTAGTTATCAATTTTTCTTCATTAAGTGCATTTCTGAAAAACTCAATTTGGTTCTAATTATTAACAAGTTTTCAGATTGTTATATGTAAAAGATTAACCATATACATATATAATTTGATTTTAGTATCTTGATAATAAATCATTAGTCTCATAAAGAATAAAATGAATTGATATTTCTACAACTAGAATCTTTTCATTGAATGTTCTATATGCATTGCTTGATGAATGATATCCAAAGATAGAGATATCTTTATCTGATTTGGCATTATTTTCAAAAGATTATATCAAGCATAACATATACTACTGAAATATGCAATAGATTATTTTTTATTTTTCAGAAGCTTAAATGGAGTTTTCATCAAAAAATAGATCTAATAGAAACCATATATATGACAAGCAATGATGATAGCTTTTAAAAAAAAAATTATTTAAGTAGATGACTATCATACAACATTGCCTTTTTTATTTCTTCAAGGATTCTATTAATCCTATTTTACTTATGGTGTTCTTGGTGCAGAAACAATTGTATTCAATATTATTTTCTGTGCACAGCTTAATACAAAATTGGTTTTCAAAACTATGCCATGATACTTCTTTATTTTCATAGTTTGCAAACCTTTTTCATTTGAACCCTTTTTGTGAGTTTGTGCCAATGTAGAAAATATTTCAATTTGAGTGCCAAGAACAAAACTAATGTAAGCTTTTGAAAACTTAGTAATGGAAACATCTTTAGATTTAGAAATTGATTTTTGTTTGTTTCCTTAGTTAACATGCATAGTAAACTTTGACCTTTCAGAAGATACTCTAAGTAAGCCAATGGCAAGGTCTTTGAAAATTAAGTACATACTAGCATGAGTTGATTTTATATGCCAAAGATGGTTTCTTTAATCTTGGTATTCATAGTGCATATATTCAAAGGTATACCAAGTACACATTTCATATCTATGATCGATAAACAATAATGCCATGGATAAAAACTCTCAATCAAGCATATAGAGAATTCATAGAGTTACTCTTAATAAATTGATTAATCATTTAGCAACTTATCCAATAGTGAGTAAAGTATACTATAAAATGAAGTGATTTGATTATATTTCTAAAAGTATTTTCTATATCACAAAATTGATCAATACTTGCAATTCATATTTTAATCAAATACTAAAGCAAAAATAATGATGAGATGCAAGGATTACTGATTTCATTATTATTATTTTTTAATAACTTTTCATAAGTATATTTTAAGTTTCATTTTTTTGACGTGTGTCTAGAACACCCATTTGTATGAAAGTTCTATTTGTTCCATGGGTATCTTGGCACACCTACATCTACATCCTCATATTTTCATTTTGGGTACCCAAGCTTGCTTGGGTCCTTGAGAGTTAGGATATATGGTTCCTTTTGGAACCCAAATTTGTTTAATTGTAATAACTTTACCACTTGATTTAATTATATTAGAACGATAGGTAAAGTTGTTATGCCCATTCTTTTCATGTTTGAAATAAGTTATCTTATTTAATGGTTTGCTTGGTGAATTGATAACATTTTTCTCTAGAGATTTATTGTTAAGTAAAGGAGTCAAGCCAAGTTTTGATTTATCATAAGCAACATATTGGCTTTCAAACATCATTTTTAATCTTTCTGAACTTACAGTGAATTTGTTAATAAAAGATTTTAATTGGTTAATTTTTTTATTTAAGTTTTGATTTTCTTTAATTAAACTCTGATTTTTTTGAATCAATTGTTCTAAATTTAACCTTAAGCTTTCATTTTCAGAATTTAGTTTATCTTGTATTTCATCACTAGAATTTCTTTCTTTTGAAATTTTCAGATTTAGTTTCTTAAGATTTTTATTCTTTATAGCTAATTTTCTACATTCACCATACAAATCATGAAAAGCATTTAATAATTCATCATAAGGGAATTCTTCTTGAGAATCATTTGATATAAAGGTAGATTCAGATTTTACCTTATCTTCTTGTGCCATGATGCACAAGTTAGTTACCTCTTGTAGTTCTTTGGAGCTAATATCATCATTGTTGCTCCTAGCTTTCATTTTCTTGTTTGACTCTTCCTTGGTCAAGGCTTTCTTCCTTTTTATCTCTTTCTTTCTTTCATCTAGCTTCCTCTTCTTCTTTGTCTTTAGGAAGCTTTTGAATTTTTTTGTTGTTCTTTCTTCCTCGAGTCGACTCGGGTTTACTTGGAGTCGACTCGACTGACTTGAGAGTCGACTCGAGATCTTCGGGAGACGTCTCGCTCTCAGAGGCCTAAAAGATGATTCTCTGTCTTTTGAACTGTTCTGCCTCGGAGTCGACTCGGGCCTTGTTGGAGTCGACTCGGCTAACTTGGGAGTCGACTCTGAAATACTTGGAGTCGACTCGTTCACAGGATCTCCAAGACTGAGTCTCTGCCTTTCAGACTGTTTTTCTCTAGGAGTCGACTCGGACAAACTGGGAGTCAACTCGGCTAATGTGGAAGATTCTGCAGTCTGATTGTTAGTATGCAATTGAAGCACATGTGAGCTAATCTGAGATTTATCATAAATATTTCTTAAAGTATCCCAGATTTCTTTAGCAGATAAGCATGCAGAAATCTTATGAAATATAGATTCATGGATAGCACAATATAGAATGTTCATAGCATTAGCATTCAATTGTGCTAGGTCTTTTTCATTGACAGCTTGAGAGAGTGTGTGAGGGCCATTTATAATGATATTCCATATTTTATAGTTTTGTGATTGAACAAAAATTTTCATTCTAGCTTTCCATTGAATATAGTAAGTTCCATCAAAAGGTGGAGGTCTGTTTATGGAAAGTCCCTCGGCAAATAATGTATTATGTGGGGTTGTCATAATCTTTAGCTCTAGTTGGTTAAGACTATAATTAATAGAAGAGCACCTGCTCTGATACCACTTGTTGCCCAAGGTGACAACCCAAGAGGGGGGGTGAATTGGATTTTCTAAAAATTATGTTACCTAATTTTTACTTTGAATTGAATGCAGCGGAATGATAAGATGTTATTTACTTAAGCTCTAGGCAATTACAAGTAAAGTAGTGGAAAATTAAGCTAGAGCAATTATACTATGGCTTTAGGGTGCGATTGATCTAAAATTAACTTATAGTTGTATTATCAATTTTAATCTATGTATATGGTAAGAATGGAGAGGAAGCTAAGCAAATTCTAAACAATCACTTAGAACTCTATAGAAAATAAAGCTAGAGATATTACACAATCAAGTATGAATGTAAGGCATGAAATACAAGAGATAAGGCATCACAAACACAAAGATGTATAATGGTTCGGTGCACCCAGCACCCACATCCACTCCCCAAGACATCTTGGGAATTTCACTATAATCCTTCAGATTACAGCCGGTTGTTTTACAAGCTCACAACCCAACTTGTTGTTTTGCGAGATCACAACGAACTCGGTCGGTTTTCACAGGCTCACCGACTAGAACCAACCGATTATTTTTCCGGGTTCACAATCAAACCCAGTTGGTTTTCCCAAAGGCTCACCAACCACAACCTTACAACGATTGTTTTCCGGGTTCACAATCAACCCAGTTGGTTTTCCCAAAGGCTCACCAACCACAACCTTACAACGTTGGTTTTTCCTTCGGCTCACCAACAAACCTTAACCCCTTGATTCAATCTTGATTGAATCAAGTTACAAGATATTAGAACAAGAATTTAAAACAAATCAAAGCTTCTTAAACAAGCAAATATAACAATATAAACAAATAGAGTAAAGAGAAGCCCTCAAACAAGTTGTGTAGATGAGGAAACTCGGCTTCTTCTTTACTTGACCCTCTTCTGATTTCGCACGAGGTAGATGATCACTGAGGCAGCATACAGTTGGAGAGGAAGCTTTGGGATTCACTCGGATGCTCTTCTTCTCTCTATTTTGCTTTGAATGGCCCTTTTGTGCTTTTGGAAGATTTTTCTTTGAGATCTCTTTCCTAAGTATTTTCTCCCACTTCCATCCCTTCTTCCCTAGCTCTCCTCTTGATTTTATAGCTTTAGAGGGAGTGGAAACAAAAATCTAGCCGTTAGAGATAAAAATAGAGCCATTGGAATCAAGAAAAAACTAGCCGTTATGCCTCCCAGCGTGCTGGAGTCGACTCGGCTGAAGTAGGAGTCACTTGTGAATAGTAGTCTGTCGGCACTGTAGCTGGGAGTCGACTCCGCACTGTAGCGCTGAAGTAGGAGTCGACTCGAGCACTGTAGCGCTGAAAATCAACTTTCTGTCTTTTTGTTTGTTCTTAGTCGGAGTCGACTCGTAGAGTATCGAAGTCGACTCGAGCACTGTTTCTTGAAACTCCAGAGTGCCAGAGTCGACTCTAAACTTCTAGGAGTCGACTCGAGAACTATTCTTTTGAATTTTTCTTTGAATTTGCTCCTCCAACTTGAATCCTTTGAACTTGAAACTTGGGCCAATGAAGTGTAGCTTTCTTCCAACTCTTCTTGAGAGCTTTTGAGGCCTTCTCGTGTTTATCCAACTTGCTATGTTCCTTGCAAAACAAATTATTTTTCTTCTTGCAACACACACATTAGTATTTATACTTCAAGGTTTTGTGATCATCAAAATCAATCTTTAAATCAATCTTTGGGTCATCAGTCTCCCCCTTTTTGATGATGACAAAACTTGGAGTATATGCAATATAGAATATATTGTGTTCTAGAAGTAATGCATAGCTAAGTTGCATGAAGTAGAAAATATATATCTTTAACATATACTTCATGATAATGCTTTAGATTTAATCAACTTAACATAATCAACACATAAAGCATTATGAGCATATACTTCATGATAATGCTTTAGATTTAATCAACTTAACATAATCAACACATAAAGCATTATGAGCATATACTTAGATATTTCTCCCCCTTTTTGACAACATCAAAAAGATAGTGAAACATTAAGCACAAAGATAAGAATACTCAAATATTTCTTATTGTACTCTGATTTGCATGTCAAATTATTGCAAGAATATGAATCATATAACTCAAGGCAATAATGTTGGAAAAAGACTAATGAGCATAGACCAGAGCCAATTAAGATAATTTCAGAGCAGAACACATCGAATGTGATTCCAAGGATAGTTTTCAAATCAAGTGTAGGTGGAATCTTTCTTAAGTTAATTCAAGAAGTACCACAAATGATATTCAAAGAAAGCACGAATGGAAATCTAACCCTTCTTTAATAATAAGTATGAAAGCTTGTTCATTTAAGATCTTTTGTCCAATATATTAAGTATTTTAGCAACATGAGAGCAATTTAACTAATTTTCAGAGTATATGAGCAATATATTAAGTATGATTGCAAAGTTCTTTTATGATGTAAAAATATTGTGGCATAAATACCAAAACATGAATTCATGCAATTTATGATATATCTTAGAGCATACATAAAATTCAAAGCTTTGAAGGTTCTTTTAAAGCTCTTTTAAAGACTTTATTCCTTTAAAAAGAAGCACATTTTGGTACATATAATAATAAATTGGCACAAAAATTGAAGTTCTAAAGAACAAGCCAATAAGAACTCATTAGTGAATTCCAAAAATAGGTTTTCTAAGAGATACTCAAGAAAAATCAACACATTATTCTCCCCCTTTTTTATTAAATTAGAGGCTCTTAAGATTAACTATTTGAGTTGCAATTTGGTTCATGATTGATGCATAAGATATACTAACCAAATAACAAGCCTCAAGGTGTATTGTAAAGATTTTCAGATAAAATTTCAGATGATACATATTGGAGAATATTATGATCACTTTTCATTTAGTATTCTTTCTCTCTCCTTTAGTTATGGATTTATGCGATTAAGTTCTATATGATCTTTCCTTCTGAAATTTTCTTTCTCCCTCTTAATTGATCGTTCCATTTAAGAGTTTAGAATTTGAAGATAATGTTCAATAAAATTGTCAATCTCGAAAATATATTTTCTATAAGTTTCAACATATTTTCATAAGACTCAAGGTTTGAGATAAGACAACCTTTATAGAACTCATCTTAAGATATAAACTTATTATGTAACTAAAGCAAGTCACGCAATATAAGGAGGTTCATCAAAATCAATCCATAAAATATTCAAGATATTCATCAAATGGATGTAGCCTTTTGCATTTAGATTGAATATCTAAAGCTCCCCCTCAAAAGATGCATTCTTCTTTAATCATTCTTTTCTTTGTTGAATTTCAGATTTTGATGATAAGCGTGAATAGAACTGAAATTCTATGATATCGAGAATGTAGAGTGATCTAGAATTATTCAAAATTTGTAGCAATTACTCTTTCTAATCCTTCAAGAACAAGTTATGCTTTCTCTTAATCTTTGAGAAAATGTATAGAAATATTAATTAGAAAATGATTCATTTGAAGCTCAATTTCTTTCAAAAGCATTTACATTTTCTTTCTTTTAAGAATCATTTGAGTGAGCTGAAATATTTCTAGCTTTAAGATCATTCACCCCTTTTTTTAAAAAAAAATATATATATATTGATGGAAGTCTTTAAGAATATAGGAGAGAAAAATATATAGATGATCATTGAAGTATGTATATTTATAGAACTCAATTTCTTAATCATAGTTTTTCAGCAATGCATACATGAAGCACAATAAATTTTTTCAATATCAAAATAAAATCATATATTTAAAAAATATTTGTTTGCAATCAAGATCATCGAAAGACACATCATTTAGACCAATATTAGTACGCTTTAAAGATAAGAAATGATATGTTTCAGATGCGTATCGGGGCAAGCAATCAAGGCATCAGAATTATTCTATTTTTCTTAAACTGTAGTTTTATCTAGAAATTCATATTGAGTTTAAGCTTTTATACACATTCAGATTCTGAATTTCATAAAGATTCTCAAGGAGGCTTTCAAAGTTGTAATTTGAGATATGTATCTTCCACATTGTAGCTCATCTTAAATCATTACGATTGAAAACACATATTTCAAACATATTAGAGCATATTCAGAATCTTTGTATTTAATGTTGAGTTTTGGTACGAATTAGAACATTATATACCAAATTTAGGCAAGTTGAAGGATAAAACAAAATCAATTCATTTTGCCTAAATAGAGATATCCTTCTCTTCTCCTTTTTACAAATTTATTCAACTTTCAGATTTTAAAGATGATTGTGAACGACAAATCTGAAATTTCTTTTCAATAAACCATGAGATTAAGTTTTCTCCTAAGAATTAACATGATCCGCTGGTGCTTTTTCTACCAAGTTTACAACCAGCGAAGTCAGAATCAGTGTACCCTATTAAGTTTATGCTTGATTTTTTTGAGTACCATAGACCTATATTTTTTGTTCCTATTAGATATTTGAAAATTCTCTTAACTGCAATTAGGTGTGATTCCTTAGGATTAGATTGATATCTAGCACACATGCATACACTAAACATGATATCAGGTCTACTTACTGTAAGATATAATAATGATCCTATCATACCTCTATACAGCTTTTGATCTACTGATTTACCTGGTTCATCTTTGTCTAGTTTGCATGATGAGCTCATGGAAGTGCCAATTGACTTGTTTCCATCCATATCAAACTTCCTTAGCATTTCCTTGATGTATTTAGCTTTATTGATGAAAATTCCTTCCTTGGATTGTTTGATTTGTAGTCCGAGGAAGTAGTTCAATTCTCCCATCATACTTATCTCGAATTCACTCTGCATTAAATCAGCAAACTCTTTGCAAAGACGATTGTTAGTAGCACCGAAAATAATATCATCTACATAAATCTGCACTACTAACAAATCTTTGTTTTTCTTTTTTAAAAATAGGATTGTATCAACATTTTCTCTAGAGAATTCATGGTCTAATAGAAATTTGCTAAGTCTTTCATACCATGCTCTAGGGGCTTGTTTTAGACCATAAAGTGCTTTATTTAGTTTATAAACATGATTGGGGTATTGATGATTTTCAAAATCAGAAGGTTGTTCTACATAAACCTCCTCATTAATATACCCATTCAGGAAGGCACTTTTTACATCCATTTGAAATAATTTGAAATCTTTGAAACATGCATATGCTAGTAACAATCTAATTGCTTCAAGTCTAGCCACAGGAGCAAAGGTCTCATCAAAATCTATATCTTCTTCTTGATTATAACCCTTTACTACTAGTCTAGCCTTGTTCCTAACTACAACTCCATTTTCATCAAGTTTATTTTTGTATATCCATTTAGTTCCAATTATTGAATATTCAGTGGGTCTCTCCACTAAGTTCCATACTTTGTTTCTTGTAAATTGGTTTAATTCCTCTTGCATAGCATTAATCCAATTTACATCATTTTCAGCTTCTTCAATGTTTTTAGGTTCTAAATGTGAAACAAATGCTAGATGATTATTTAAGTTTCTAAGAGAAGCTCTAGTTCTAATAGGTTGAGATGGATCATCTAAGATTAACTCTTTAGAGTGACCGTGAGCATACCTCCAAGCATTTGTAAGCCCATGTTCAATAATTACCACTTGGCTTGTTGAAGTCTCTTCAGTTTGCTTCGGTTCATCCTCTTGTAAGGTCATGTCATCCATCTTTTCCTCAAGTATCCCTGTTTCATCATCGAAAGCTACTCTCTTGCTAGAAGAAGCATCATTAGTCTCATCAAAAACAACATGAATAGATTCTTCAATTACAAGAATTCTTTTATGAAGACTCTATATGCCCTACTTGATATAGAGTATCCCAAAAAGATACCCTCATCAGATTTGGAATCAAATTTTTCTAAATTATCTTTGTCATTATAATGAACAAAACACCTACAACCAAAAACATGAAAGTAGTTTACTTTGGGCTTTCTATTTCTCCAAAGTTCATAAGGTGTTTTCTTAATAATTGGTCTCAATAAAACTCTATTTAATATATAACATGATGTGTTAATAGCTTCACCCCAAAAATACTTTGAGAGATCACTTTCACATAACATGGTCCTAGCCATTTTCTCTAGGATTCTATTCTTTCTTTCCACTACTCCATTTTGTTGTGGAGTCCTAGGCGCAGAAAAATTATGAGTTATCCCCTTTTTACTACAAAATTTTTCAAATAGATGATTTTCAAACTCCGTTCCATGATCACTTCTAATAGCTATAACTGAAGCATTTCTTGAGTTAGTTACTTCTTTATGAAATTTCTTAAATACTGAAAATGCTTCATCTTTATGAGTTAAAAATATGACCCATGTATATCTAGAAAAATCATCTACAATGACAAGGCCATACTTGTTTCCACCAAGGCTTGTGGTTCTAGTTAGTCCAAAAAGATCCATGTGAAGTAGTTCAAGGGGTCTAGTAGTAAAGACACAATTTATGGATTTAAAGGAACTTTTAGATTGTTTGCCATATTGACATGCTTCACAAATTTTATTTTTCTTAAATTTTAGCTTTGGCAAACCAATTACAAAATTTCTTTTAACTAATTTTGATATTGTATCCATACTTGCATGACCTAATTTACGGTGCCAGAACCAACTTGCATCATTGACTTTAGAATCACTAGCTACTAAGCAACGGCTATTTTTGGCGAGATTTTCAAGTTCTACTACATAAACATTGCCACGTCTTATTCCTTTGAATACTATGCTATTATCAATTGAGTTGGTTATAATGCATAAAGATGACTTAAATAGAACATCAAAACCTTTATCACATAATTGACTAACGCTAAGTAAGTTATGCTTAAGACCATCTACAAACCGTCCATTATCAACGAAGGTTGAAGGGATGATTTGTATTTTACCTATACCAATGATGTGACCTTGGTTGTTGTCTCCAAAAGTCACCGCACCTCTCTTTTTAGGCTCTAGGGTGAAGAATTGCTCCTTGTCACCCGTCATGTGTCTTGAGCAGCCACTATCCAAGTACCAACAGTGTTTGTTGACCTTAGCTGCAAAACACTCCTACACAAGGAAATCATACAGTTTTAGGTACCCAAGTTTTCTTGGGTCCTTCAAGGTTAGTAATGTTGGTTCCTTTTGGAACCCAAATCTTTTTAATCTTTCTTTTAACTTCAGTTTTTTGTGGTTACATACATTTGCTATATGTCCTACTTTACCACAACAAAAACAAGTTACATTTTTGGTTTTACTTTCTCCAACTTTTACAAAAAAGTTTTTAAGAAATTTTTGCTTGTTGTTAGGCTTATACCCTAAACCGACTTTATTAAATACAGCTCTTTGACTATTAAGAATCATTTCTAGTTTTTCAGAACTAAAGGTAAACTTCTCAACTATAGATTTATATTTTTCAAGTTCTTTTGTTAAGTTCAATTTTTCTATTTTTAGTAAATTTAGATCTTTTGTAAAGTTATCTTTTAGAGTTCGGTTACTGTTTTTAAGTTCTGAAACTTTCTTAGTTAGTCTTTCGTTATCTTTAATTAAAGTATTAGTTTTTTGAGTTAGCAATTGGTTGCTTGTTTTAAGTTCTAAGTTTTCTTTGATGATAGAGTCCTTATCCTTAATTAATTTATCGTACTTATGAGTGTAAGATTGATTAGTTAGCTTCAATTCTTTATTTTTAAGGTTTGTTGTCTTATATTCATCCATTAGTTCATTAAAAGCATCATACAATTCATCAAAAGTAAAATCTAAATGTGTTTCAGATATTACCTCATTTTCGTTCGCCATAAAACAGAAGTTGGCCTTTTTCTCTTGTTCATCTTCCGATGATGATGATGATTTATCGGTGTCAGTCCAGGTGTTGACAAGAGCTTTCTTCTTCTTGTATTTGTTGCTCTTTTTCAGCAAGGGATAGTCAGCTATGAAATGGCCCGGTTTCTTGCATTCATAACATCCGATTCCCTCTCCTTCCCTTTTCTTACCTTTATCCTTGTTAAAAGAATTCGAGGAAACTCTTTTCCTATGGAGAGGCTTCTTCCTGTTGATGAATCTTCTGAATTTCCTCACAAGAAGGGCTTCTTCATCATCTTCCTCATTGTCTTCTTCTTCTTCATTGCTGCTACTACAAGAGGGATCCTTGTTAGAAGAAGTAGACTTAAGGCTTATTCAAGTATTTAGCTTCTTGAATCGCCATTACCTTGGCTTCCCATGACCTTGGTAAAAATCGAAGAATTTTCCTGACAAGGTCACTGTTAGTATAACTTTTGCCAAGGCTTTTTAAGCCGTTGACAATATCAGTAAATCTAGTGAATATGCAAGTGATGGTTTCATTAGATTCCATTTTAAACAATTCATACTTATGAACTAGCATGTAATAGTCAACTTTAAAGACCACGCAATAGCACGTATTTGGTAGGATAGTGATTACGGATACCGATCCACAGGAATTGGGATACAGTTATTTTCTTACAAATATTTTAAAAAAAAAGAATTTGTGAAGACTATTAAACTAAGTAATTTAATAAGAAATGCAATTGAAATGATATCAGTTTGGGGATCCTAGGGCAAGGAATTCACCACTAACATCGGAATAAGGGTTATTTGTAATTTATTTCATTCTTGGATTATTATGCAGATCGGCTACAAGCCTAATAAGCATTTGAATAAAATTTTACAAAAGTAATTTAGGCATAATCCATCTTTAGTTAGCATGAAATGTCTACCATAATCTAAGGTGGTAGCACATCGCATCTTCCTTAAGCATGAACTATCTTATTTTTACTTCAATGATCATGAAAAACTTTTGTATAGACTTCATACTTGAAATCACAGAATTTAAGCATGAGGTAAAAGGATATTTATAAAGAACAAGAATGTCTATACAATTCTAAGAATATAAAATTAAATAAACAAAATTCGTCTTCCTTTGCTAGGGCTGCATCCAGCCCTAGAGAAGGGTTCAGCCTTCCATGGAGTTGTGGACGACGGCAGTGAAGAAGGACGAAGACGGCATGGCTGGTGTCTTTAGTCGGAGAAGGAAGTGTGATGATGCGATGGTAGAAGAAGCTCTATTTCCCCCTCCCCTCCTTCGTTCCATTTCATTTTTTTTTCTTTCCATGGGAAGTCTTCCCATAATACCCAAAAGTATTCTCTCCCTATTGTCTTCTTCCCGTGGGAACTTGGCCTGTGAGAGATGGCCCCTCCGGAAGAGAAGAACTCCTCTTTATATAGGCTGCCCCTCCCCTGTTTTGTGGCTGTTCCGAATGGGAGGATCATGCGGAAGGATGAAGCTTACTTGCGGATAGAGTCGGATAACGGAGTACTCGAACGTTGTGTAGGTGCTGGCTTCGCTGGGATTTAGAGCTATCTGGAAGAAAGGAAGCTTGGGAATGGCTGGATGGTTGAATTGATGAAGACTCGGACTCTGTTCCGAAGCAGGGGATGCGGAAGGAGATTGATGCTGTGAGCAAGATCTTGGAGAAGGTTGGGAGGAAAGCTGCAACTGTGGGAATATGCGGAGAAGATCTCGGCTGGATGGCTGATTCTCTATTCCGAAATAGAGGATAAAGCTGCAAGCTGGGAAGAAATCCGGAAGAGTTGGGGTACTGGGAAGAAGTTGGGAATCCGGTTGGATGCGGGATGAAGATAGATGTAGCTGGGATCAAACGTGGATGTTGGGATGAACTTGGATGAAGATGGATCACAACGAAATGTAAGCCAAATTCATAGGATGCTGGGAAGAAATCTGGGCGTTCAGAATGCTCATCCTTGCTGTGATCTAGCGAAAGAAGTTGGGATCTAGTTCTATGCCATGAAGCTTGGGGCCAATCCGAACGGGATGATGTTCCTGGTTGGGAGGAACTCGTGGATAAGAGCTGGACGCAGGGGGATATGCGTGAGCTTCGTCCATCGAGCGGGATGGCCGAGAGTTGATCCGGAAGGGGCCTTAAATCACAGATGGTTGTTTCCTTTGTTTCGGAACAGGGGAAGAGGATGAGATGAAGATGCGTGAAAAAGGGGAGAGACGTTGGGATCTCGGCTGGGAGGAGCTGGATCTGTTCGTGGACGTGGAATCCGGAGAAGGTTGGTTGGTTTGGCTGGGAAGGAGTGAAGAGCCGCGAGCTGGGATGATGACTCGTAGATGAATGTTGTGGAACAGGGGAAGACTAGCATGGAAGGCTTGTTCTTCGGATGGGAGGTCGGTCATGGTTGGTTGGGTTAATCCAAGAGGCTGTGAAGTGTGGGAAGAATTACATGGAAGAAGGGGAGGATAAGAAAAATGTGGACGGAAAGATCATGCACGAGATGCAAAGCAGGGGAATTAATTCGTGGATGATGGGATGACTGGACTGGCTGGTTTCAACCAGGATAAAGTCTAATGAATGTGATACGAGTTTGCAACGTGGGAAGTTTTGAGACAAAATATTAGAACATAAACGAAAAGTCGAGCTCAGTTGGATGTGAAAGAAATAATAGAGTTGAGATGAGCGGCTGAATCGAAAATCTGAGAGGATTTGAATCGCAAGGTGCATACGATTTGGCTACAGCGATCATCCCAAACGAGTTTGACTCGACCTGTATACATTAGACTCAATAAGTAAAACTCGAATTACCATTAATAATTTATTAAAATGCAATGATGAAGGTAACACATTTTTTTTAGTTAAATTCACAAAATATATGAATTAAAATAATGATAAGTGCTATGAATAAGATATTAGTTTATGCATTATTTAGCACTTATCACATCCTCCAACCTACATTTTGCTAATCCTCAAGCAAAATAAAATTAAAAAAACTAACTCACTTTCGCAGCAATCGCGATTGCATTTACCATATGCAATAAGGCTTTAAACCCCTAGGTGGCCCTAGTGAACGAGTTTTGTCTCGTTAGGGTTTCCGGCATAGCTACCCACAAACTGCTGTCAAAAGAATTTATTTTATTATTTTATAAAATCTAATTTTAAATGCATAAGTGTCAAGAATTTTAAAAGCACACAAAGTTTTAATTACTAAGTCAGCTCAAATCCTAAGTCATTATGCAACTTAAGTTGAAGTCATTAAGTTTCTGTTAGGAAGTTGTAAAACTTATTTATATTTGGGTGCTTGGTGATATCTGGACCATACACAAGCTAAGGCTTTAGATTCTCCAAAATACTGCTAAAGCTAGTAGTTTCCAAGAATTGGTCAGATAAGACCTAATCACTGATTCAAAATTATCCTATCTTGCAGGATTTCGAGAGTTGTGGATGTTTACTTTAATATCTCATGGGCTTTATCTGTAATATTCTAGTTTACTCGAATTTTTACAACGACGGCTTTCATACTATCGTCTTTTTCAAGGTCAATATTATTTTCTCTTTCTCCAGCAACGGTGCCAAAAATTGATAGTCAACTTTAAAGACCACGCAATAGCACGTATCTGGTAAGATAGTAATTACGGGTATCGATCCACAGGGATTGGGGTACAGTTGTTTTCTTAAAAATATTTATAGAAAAAAGAATTTGTGAAGACTATTAAACTAAGCAATTTAATAAGAAATGCAATTGAAATGATATCAGTTTGGGGATCCTAGGGCAAGGAATTCACCACTAACATCGGAATAAGGGTTATTTGTAATTTATTTCATTCTTGGATTATTATGCAGATCGGTAACAAGCCTAATAAGCATTTGAATAAAATTTTACAAAAGTAATTTTGGCATAATCCATCTTTAGTTAGCATGAAATGTCTACCCTAATCTACGGTGGTAGCACATTGCATCTTCCTTAAGCATGAACTATCTTATTTTTTACTTCAATGATCATGAAAAACTTTTGTATAGACTTCATACTTGAAATCATAGAATTTAAGCATGAGGTAAAAGGATATTTATTAAGAATAAGAATGTCTATACAATTCCAAGAATATGAAATTAAATAAACAAAACCCGTCTTCCTTTGCTAGGGCTGCATCCAGCACTAGAGAAGGGTTCAGCCTTCCATGGAGTTGTGGACGACGGCAGTGAAGAAGGACGAAGACGGCATGGCTGGTGTCTTTAGTCGGAGAAGGAAGTGTGATGATGCGATGGTAGAAGAAGCTCTGTTTCCCCCTCCCCTCCTTCATTCCGTTTCATTTTTTTTTGTTTCCATGGGAAGTCTTCCCATAATACCGAAAAGTATTCTCTTCCTATTGTCTTCTTCCCGTGGGAACTTGGCCTGTGAGAGATGGCCCCTCGGGAAGAGAAGAACTCCTCTTTATATAGGCTGCCCCTCCCCTGTTTCGTGGCTGTTCCGAATGGGAGGATCATGCGGAAGGATGAAGCTTACTTGCGGATAGAGTCGGATCGCGGAGTACTCGGACGCTGTGTAGGTGCTGGCTTCGCTGGGATTTGGGGCTATCCGTGGTTATTGGACTCAATCCGGAAGAAAGGAAGCTTGGGAACGGCTGGATGGTTGAATTGATGAAGACTCGGACTCTGTTCCGAAGCAGGGGATGCGGAAGGAGATTGATGCTGTGAGCAAGATCTTGGAGAAGGTTGGGAGGAAAGCTGCAACTGTGGGAATATGCGGAGAAGATCTCGGCTGGATGGCTGATTCTCTGCTCTGAAACAGAGGATAAAGCTGCAAGCTGGGAAGAAATCCGGAAGAGTTGGGGTACTGGGAAGAAGTTGGGAATCCGGTTGGATGCGGGATGAAGATAGATGTAGCTGGGATCAAACGTGGATGTTGGGATGAACTTGGATGAAGATGGATCACAACGAAATGTAAGCCAAATTCATAGGATGCTGGGAAGAAATCTGGGCGTTCGGAATGCTCATCCTTACTGTAATCTAGCGGAAGAAGTTGGGATCTGGTTCTATGCCGTGAAGCTTTGGGCCAATCTGAACGGGATGATGTTCCCGGTTGGGAGGAACTCGTGGATAAGAGCTGGAGGCAGGGGGGTATGCGTGAGCTTCGTCCGTGGAGCGGGATGGCCGAGAGTTGATCCGAAAGGGGCCTTGAATCACGGATGGTTGTTTCCTTTGTTTCGAAACAGGGGAAGAGGATGAGATGAAGACGCGTGAAACAGGGGAGAGACGTTGGGATCTCGGCTGGGAGGAGCTGGATCTGTTCGTGGACGTGGAATCCGGAGAAGGTTGGTTGATTCGGCTGGGAAGGAGTGAAGAGCCGTGAGCTGGGATGATGACTCGTAGATGAACGTTGTGGAACAGGGGAAGACTAGCATGGAAGGCTTGTTCTTCGGATGGGAGGTCGGTCACGGTTGGTTGGGTTAATCCAAGAGGCTGTGATGTGTGGGAAGAATTACGTGGAAGAAGGGGAGGATAGGAAAAATGTGGACGGAAAGATCATGCACGAGATGCAAAGTAGGGGAATTAATTCGTGGATGATGGGATGACTGGACTGGCTGGTGTCAACTGGGAAAAAGTCTAATGAATGTGATACGAGTTTGCAACGTGGGAAGTTTTGAGACAAAATATTAGAACATGAACGAAAAGTCGAGCTCAGCTGGATGTGAAAGAAATAATAGAGTTGGGATGAACGGCTGAATCAAAAATCTGAGAGGATTTGAATCGCAGGGTGCATGCGATTTGGGTTTAGCGATCATCCCAAACGAGTTTGACTCAATCTGCATACATTAGACTCAATAAGTAAAACTCTATTTCATCGAATCCTAAACCTATGGTTTGGAGGAGACATTCATGTGACATCAATTTTATTTTTTAATGATTTAATGATCAGATGTATCATGCTAGGTTAGACAGGCCATGCTTATTGTTAGAATAGATGGTTTGTGCTAGACTTAGATGATTCTTGCTGCGAATTAATCATAATTTTTAATGATTGCTTTGGCTTGTGATCGGAAGCAATTAAGTCTTAAATACAACTCAACCATTAAAAGCGTCACGGATACAACTCTATCGGTGGAATCTAGCCCTAAACACCTCTCTCCATTGATAATTCGTACTACTATATCCACATTAATTCTTAGTTTCTATCATTTACTCTAGCCTATGTCCTTTGAAGTCATTATTTAATTAGAAAAAATAACTTATTCTTCAATCCCTGTGGACCGACATCCGTAATTACTATCCTACAGGATACGTGCTATTGCGTGGTTTATTTTCAAAATTGAAGAACCGATCAGTTTTTGGCGCCGTTGCTGGAGATTGCTAGCATAGTTGTTTTTCTTTTCATTTAAAAAAAAAAACTTTCAAATATATATATATATCTAAAATAAAATAAAAATATTTTCTATTTTTGTTATTTTTCTTTTTTTTCTTTCTATCTCACTAATTTTTAATTTTTCTTTTTATACTATTTGATCAGGAATCGAAAAAAATCTGGGATGATCAAAAGGAGAACTGATGAAAAAGGAATGCTGTAGAGGTTTGCTAAAAAAAAAAATTTAAAATTACTGGGGAAATCCCCTTTGGTAACCTCTAAACCTTTCTTGTTTAAATTGATTATTAGCTTAACATTTTGTGGTAATTGTTTAATTTTAATTTCAGCAAAATTGTGAATGCATGCCTGATACACATACACAAATTATTCCGCACATAGTAAGGGCAATCACCCCAACAAGATAAGAGCCGGATTTCATCACCGGACTCTTGCCCAACTTAGGTGAACTCAATCTCACCTAGTGTCACTTTAATTAAAATCAATTAGACATTGGCTCCTAGGGACATTCGAGCTCAATAGGACGAAGATCACCGAAAGTTGCACCAATTTTGCTCTGTGGCTTAGTTGATGTCTAGGCAAGCTTTGTCCCTATAAGGGAGACAGTTCATCTGTTCGAGGCAAGTGGGTTTTAAGTGAGACCTTTGCGAACGCATCGTGACCCCTCCACTTACCTGGGAGCTTACCTGGTCAACTCGGTTCATTAGACCGAATTGGAGGCTTAGGTGCCCTCTTCAAACCAGTTAGGAGCTGTCTAGTGGTTTTAGGACAAAGACTAGGATTGATATGCTTTTTTCTTTTATTGCATGCTTGACTGATCGAGTACTAGTGTATGCAAGGTAGTCGTTCTAGAGTACGTGACCTATTACCTTTTGACCCTGAAATAGAACGAACCCTTAGAAACATTCGAGCTAAGATCAAAACATTAGGATCATCCCCACCTCTTAAGATGGCTGAAGAACAACCCAAACTTCTGAGGGAGTACTTTACTCCCACTATTTACACTTTCCCATCTTGCATTCGATTACCTGAGGTAGCAGCTGTACAATATGAAATAAAGTCTAGTATGATCCAAATGCTCCCATCTTTTTATGGGCTCACCAAGGAAGACCCATACAAACATTTAGATGAATTTCTTGAGATTTGCACTACTGTCAAGATTCAGAACTTCACTGATGATGCCCTGAAACTTAGGTTATTCCCCTTCTCCCTTAAAGATAGAGCCAAACAATGGCTAAATTCTTTAGAAGCCAATTCGATTCATTCTTGGGGTCAAATGCAACAAGAATTTCTTAAAAAATACTTTTCATAGGAAGAAAGAACCAGTTTAGACGTGCCATCACGAGCTTCTCCCAAATTGAGCGGAAAGAATTTCATGAAACTTGGGAGAGATTTCGGGACCTAATCCGTAAATGCCCACATCATCAAATACCTAAATGGCAGCTAGTGCAATGTTTTTATGACGGATTGACTGAACGAAACCGTCAGATGATTGATGTTGCATGCGGGGGGACATTCATGCTTCAAAATGAGCATGAAGCATGGCAATTATTTGAAAATCTTAATGAAAACTCCCTCCACCATGCCTCCTGTTCTCGACAAGCACCCCTGAGTTCACAAAGAAAAGGGACCATTTGTTAAATAAGTCATTCTATGGACCTGTCTAGCAAGGTAGATGCATTATCCCATAAGATTGACCAACTGATGACAGGAGGGCATTTCATTAGCCATTCCCAAGCACAAGTGTGTACTATCTGTTCTAGCCCATCCCACCCTATTGATGAGTGCCCCTTAGCGCCCCAATTCCCCGAACTCGTGCAAGAACACATCAATGCTGCTCAAACACAGCCCAGACCGGGTAATGACCCATTTTTCAATACATATAACCCGGGATGGCGGAATCATCCAAACTTTTCTTGGAAGCAGCAAGCTTCGAATACTGCCCAACCCTATTCCCAAAATTTTCAAACCCCACAAAATATTCATCCATACCGTCCATCGACTCAATTTCAACACACTCCTCCTCCACCCCAAAGAAACACAGTCTTTGAGAAGAAAGTGTTGAACGCCCTTCAAGGTTTGGAAACCATTACACAATTAGTGCACTCTCACACGCAATCCATCGCCAAGCTAGAATCCCAGATGGGGCAACTAGCTAATGCACTGAACAAGCGAGAGGAAGGAAAGCTTCCAAGCCAACCACTAAGTAATCCTAGGGGACAATACATGGCTCAAGAAAATCAACTAAATCCAATTCATCATGAACAAGCCAATGCTTTGACTACCTTAAGGAGTGGACGTGTGGTAGACAATAAGATTGGGGAAGATAACAATAAGGAAGGTAGAGAAGAGAATAGACATGTGGCAGATGAAACTCTAAAACCTTCTTCTTCTTCAGCTAGTCCACCTTCTGCCAAAACTCACATCCCAAAGGCCCCATTTCCTGAAGCTCTTAATTCACCCTCTCCCTTTGGCAAAAAGGGAACTTCACTAGAGGAGATGATGGAGGTTTTCAAACAAGTGAAGATCAACCTTCCGCTTCTTGATGCTATTAGACAAGTTCCCTCCTATGCCAAATTTCTTAAAGACCTGTGCACCCAAAAGCGAAAATCTAGGACACATGTGCCCAGAAAGGTCTTTCTAACTGAGCAAGTGAGTTCTATTCTCCAACACAACACCCCTCCGAAATTCAAAGATCCTGGTGCTCCCACCATCTCCTATGTCTTAGGAAATAATTTCATTGATCGAGCACTCTTAGATCTAGGGGCAAGTGTCAACCTTTTACCTTATTCAGTTTATGAGAAACTTAGGTTAGGTGAGTTAAAACCAACCTCGGTATCCCTTCAATTGGCTGATCGATCTGTAAAAACACCACGTGGGATAATTGAAGATGTTCTTATCAAGGTAGACAAATTCTATTTTTCAGTAGATTTCATCATCCTTGATATGGAACATGAGCCTAATCCTAAGAAACAAATTCCCGTGATCCTTGGGCGCCCCTTTTTAGCAACAGCCAATGCGTGCATAAGTTGTAGAAGGGGGGTAATGAATATATCATTTGGGAACATGAAGGTAAAATTAAATGTGTTCAATGCAGACAACCAACCCGCGAGGAAAGTTGAGTGTTTTATGATAGACAAAATAGATGAACCCATAAAAGGAGATGCAAAAACTACCTCACTGTGTCTGGCTGAAGACAATAAACTTAGCGCTTGTTGGGAGGCAACCCAATTCTCTTAGATTTTTTTTTAACATTGAGGACAATGTTAGGTTTAGGTTTGGGGGTATTTTTAAGTATTTTTTTTATTTTTTGTTTTGTTTGCATCTCTTGCATTCGTTTTCGCTTCATAATGTCAGGTTTATCAAAAGAAATAAAAAATAAAAAAAATAAAAATATCTTTTAAAAAATTGTGTTCATTTTTACAATTTAAAAAAAAATTAAAAATATGTATATATATGTATTTTTTACCTAATTTCTATACATGAATGCGAGAATGATAAACACACAGGGTATAGAAAATCTAAAAAGCCCAATGACTAGTCGGAAGTAATACAAATTTTAGTTCTTTTTATTAAGTCTCTCTTAGGGAGTTGTGAGCTAATTAATGCTTTGAAATTTCACTACACACTGGCCGACCCTTCTAAGGTCTAGGCTCGACGTTATGTTGATAGTATAGTAGCAACCTTGGACCCTGATGAATCATACTTATGTTTGCAAAAAAAAAAAAAAAATCATCAATAAAAATGGATTTAGTCAGGAACATCGAAAAGGGCTACCTATTGTCAAAGGTCAAGTGGGATTGTGATGAGGACTTCGAGCATAAGTCCATAGGGGAGTCTTGATGCCCGATACCTTATGCGAACTGGTATGAGAGTTGTCGACTGATTGCTCGTTACACGGAGAAATCACCACAAGAGTAAAAGTGCACAATATATATATATATTAAAAAAAAACACTCTGTATTGACCTTGAAAAAAACAATAGTGTGAAAGCCGTCGTTGTAAAAATTCAAGTAAACTGGAATATTACAGATAAAGCCCGTGAGGTACTAAAGTAAATATCCACAACTCTCGAAATCCTGCAGATAAGATGATTTTGAATCAGTGAGCAGGTCCTTTCGACCAATCCTTGGAAACTACTAGTATTAGCAATATTTTGGAGATCCGAACTCTTAGCTTGTGTATGGTCCAGATTTCACCGAGCACTCCAGTATAAATAAGTCTTACAACTCCCTAACGGAAACTTAATGACTTCAACTTGAATTGCATCTTGACATAGGATTTGGGCTGACTTAGTAAATAAAACCGTGTGTGCTTGAAAATTCTTATCATTTATGTATCTTAAATTAGATTTAAAAAAAAAGGAACAAAAAATAATAAAAATAATAATAATAATAATAATAAATAATAAAAAATAAAATAAAACAAACAACAACAACAAATTAATCATAACAATAAATGATTTATTTTAATATTGAAGTTTGTGGGTATCTTCGCTGGAAACCCTCACGAGACTATAACTCGTCCACTAGGGTAACCTAGGGGTTTAAAGCCTTGTTGCATATGGTAAATACAATCGCGATGCCTGCGAAAGTGAGTTAGAGCTTTTCTTTTTTTTATTTTGCTCGAGGACTAGCAAAATATAGGTTTGGGGGTGTGATAAGTGCTTAATAATTCATAATTTAGTTATCTTTCCATGGCACTTATCAATGTTCTTAAACTAATAAATACATATTTTACCAGAAAATTGAATAATCATTGAAATAAATTTGAAATTTTTTTTTTCTTTTTCCTTTTTCTTGGTTACGATCTTTCATGAAAACTACAGAAAAACATATAAGGAGGAGATTGTGCTGATTCGGTTTGGTAATCTGTTGCCCAGTAGATACAACCCAAGAGGGGGGGTGAATTGGGTCTTTTAAAACTTTTAACCTACTTATAAAAGTTTTTGATTAATTATGCTAAGTTGTATAGATGCACAGTGAAAGTTAAACTTAGCAACAATTTGATGTATAGAATGTGACTAGATTGAATATGCTTGCAACTAAAGAATTCGCGGATAATAGTTAAGCAAGCAATTTATCTAAGTGAGTAAGTGTGTAAGTTAGACAATGACAAGAAGCATTACAAACACAACAAACATATAGTGGTTCGGTGCACCCCAGCACCTACATCCACTCCCCAAGACCTCTTGGGAATTTCACTATAATCCTACAGATTACAGCCGGTTGTTTTACAAGCTCACAACCCAACTTGTTGTTTTACGAGCGCACAACGAACTCGGTCGGTTTTTCTAGGCTCACCGACTAGAACCAACCCCGATTGTTTTCCCGGGATCACAATCGAACCCTTACACGTTGGTTTTACCCTCGGCTCACCAACCAACCTCTCACCGTTGGTTTTCCCTTTGGCTCACCAACAAACCTTAACCCCTTGATTCAATCCCTTGATTGAATCAAGTTACAAGATGTTAAAAACAAAGTTTAAAACAAATCAAAGCTTCTTAAACAAGCAAATATAACAGTATAACCAAATAGAGTAAAGAGAAGCCCTCAAACGAGTTTTGAAGATGAAGGAGCTCGGCTTCTTCTTTACTTGACCCTCTTCTGTTTTGGCAGGAAGTAGAGGATCACCGAGGCAGCACACGGATGGAGAGGAAGCTTTGGGATTCACTTGGATGCTCTTCTTCTCTCTATTTCACTTTGAGTGGCCCTTTTGTGCTTGTGGGAGATTTCCCTTGTAATCTCTTTGAAATCTCTTTCCTAAATGTTCTCTCCCACTTCCATCACTTCTCCCCTAGCTCTCCTCTTGTTTTTATAGCTTTAGATGGCGTGGAAACAAGAATCTAGCCGTTAGAGACAAAAATAGAGCCGTTGGACACAGTCTGCACCACCTGACAATATTACCGTTGGGATCGGAGTCGACTCGCGCGATCAGGAGTCGACTCGCCTGTTGCAGGAGTCAACTCGTGCTTCACTGGAGACGACTCGACCACTGTTCCAAATTTGAATTAATGTGCTTGCCTTGTCCTCGGGTCGACTCGGATCAAACTGGAGTCGACTCGCCAATGGCTGGAGACGACTCGGGTACTTGGGGGGCGGCTCATTCTCAGGAATCCAGAGGACATACTTTCTTATTTTCTTCCTCGAGTCGACTCGGATTCTCTTCGAGTCGACTCGGCTCTCAGAGCCCGCAAACTGATCCTCTGTATTTTGGCTCGTCTGGTCTTGGAGTCGACTCGAACTGTTCCGGAGTCGACTCGGCTCTCAGTTTCCGAAACACAGCCTTCTGCCATTTTAGTGTAGCGCTGCCTTGGAGTCGACTCGAGCTGTCTGGGAGTCGATTCGGATCTCAGAGTCCGAAAAACTGCTCTCTGATTTTTTTCTTTGTGTACCACTGAGAGTCGACTCTCACTTTCTTTGGAGTCGACCAGCCAACCATCGGAGTCGACTCGCATTCCACAGGAGTCGACTCGAATCT
Source organism: Phoenix dactylifera (assembly GCF_051530095.1). Taxonomy (NCBI): domain Eukaryota; kingdom Viridiplantae; phylum Streptophyta; class Magnoliopsida; order Arecales; family Arecaceae; genus Phoenix; species Phoenix dactylifera. Next base: position 27,884,458 of record NC_143193.1, on the reverse strand, counting down.
CAGGGTCGAAAATCGCTCTCTGACTTTTGCCTTGTTTTCCTTAGGAGTTGACTTGCCAGCTATTGGAGTCGACTCGAGTTCTTTAGGAGTCGACTCGCCTCTCAGGGTCCAAAATATCTTTTCTGTCTTTCTGTCTGTTGCTCCTTGGAGTCGACTCGGAACTGTAGGAGTCGACTCGAGTGCCTTTCCTTTGAATTTTTCTTAAAACTTGCTCTTCTAAATTGAGTCCTTTGAACTTGAGACTTGGGCCAATAAATTGTAGCTTTCTTCCAACTTTTCTTGAGAGCTTTGGAGGCCTTCTTGTGTTCTTCCAACTTGTTATGTTTCTAGCAAAATAAATATCTTTCTTCTTGCAACACAAACATTAGTAATTATACTTCAAGGTTTTGTGATCATCAAAATCAATCTTTAAATCAATCCTTGGGTCATCAGTCTCCCCCTTTTTGATGATGACAAAACTTGGAGTATATGCAATATAAGATATATTGTGTTCTAGAAGTAATGCATAGCTAAGTTGCTATTTCTCCCCCTTTTTGACAACATCAAAAAGGTAGTAAAACATTAAGCACAAAGATAAGTGTTACGGGGGAACTTAGCCACCATGCCCCACGTGACCGGCACGCGCGCCCAGGAAGACTACGGCTGCCCCTTGATCCAGCAATCCGACCTCGGGTCGGATATCTTCGGCTCCGCAGCCCGACCCCGAGTCGGCTGCCCCTTGATCCAGCAATCCGACCTCGGGTCGGATATCTTCGGCTCCGCAGCCCGACCCCGAGTCGGCTGCCCCTTGATCCAGCAATCCGACCTCGGGTCGGATATCTTCGGCTCCGCAGCCCGACCCCAAGTCGGCTGCCCCTTGATCCAGCGATCCGACCCCGAGTCGGCAAACTCCTGACAACAACAGACTGTTCCCCTGAGGCACGCCGCGGCCCCCTGCTCCACTACTCCCTGCAACGGCCGTATCCGGCGCTGTCCCACGATCCCCTGTAACAGCCGTGCAAAGCGGAGCTCCACTACGCCCTGCCATAGCCGTACCCAGCGCCGCCCCACGACGCCCTGTAACGACCATGTCAGTGGCAACCCCATCGCGCCACACGATGACCAATCCCTGGAAAAACCCTCCAGCCTGATATATATGCGGTTGGGGGGGGGAAGGGAGAGGGTAAGCAAGATTTTCCAGAGTATCATCTTACCTGCTATCTCTCCTTCTCCTTCGATCTCCCCTAACTTGATCGTCGGAGGGCCCCCACCACCCCGGTGGTGGTGCGAGGCTTGCTTGCAGGTTTCCCGGCGGAAGGTGGAGCGCAACCGAAGCAATTCCAAGGGAACCCCGTTCACACCGCTGTGCCAATCGTTCTCGGTTTGAACCCCCAGCAACAGTTGGCGCTAGAGGAAGGGCCCGGATCTCAGAGCGATCGTAATGGCACGGCGAGGTGGTCGTGGAGCTTCCCATGCTTCCGGTCGCGGGGCCTCTCGCGCCTCTGGCCGGAGGGCCGCTGCATCTCCAACACACTCTCAGCAACACTCCACCTCCCCACCACCCGTTCAGACGGTCGAAGCCGCCCAGTTCGACCAGCTAACCCAGCAGGTTCGCACCCTCGCGGAGGCGGTGCAGAATCTGCAGGGTGCGATGTCCCGGGCGCCGCAGCGGGTTCAGGAGCCGCCGCTGCCTGAGCGTTCGCCTATCCTCCTCAACCCGCGCTCCTTCCTCTCCCATGGGGAAGAGCGCCGGCGCGAGGAGGATTCTCGAGCACGCTCCATTCTGCCGGGACCTTCCCGCCGGAGCTGCGCGGGGTCCGAGAGGCGGGCCCGGGCGCGTTCCCAGACCCCCCAGTCCTCGAGGAACCCGCGCTCCAGTCGGTCCCCCTCTCGCCGCCCCTTGTCTCCCACCCACCGGTCGCGCTCCCTGGACCGGCAGGTGGACGATCTCCACCGACAACTCCAGGTCCTGAAGGGCCAGTCCAAAGATCCCTTCGCCGACTTAGAGATCTCCTCCCAGCCGGCGCTTGCCTCGAGGATCCTGCGGACCCCGAATCCGCCGGGGTTCAAAATGCCGGCGATCGAGCCCTACGACGGGGCGGCGGACCCGCGGGATCACGTCGAGAGTTTCAGGACCCTTATGCTCCTCCACGGAGCATCAGATCCCCTTCTCTGCAAGGCTTTCCCGGCAACCCTCCGTGGCCCGGCGAGGGCATGGTTCGCCGGGCTGGAGGCTGACTCAATCCGGTCCTTCGACCAGTTCACTCGCCTCTTCGTCACTCATTTCGCCGTCAGTAGCCGGCGGCGATTGGTCTCCGACTCTCTCTTTGATGTCCGGCAAAACGAGGGAGAAAGCCTGCGGGATTATCTTACCCGCTTCAACAGGGCTACACTGGAGGTCCGGAGCCTGAGTCAGGAGGTAGCTCTTTCAGCCCTGAAGCGTGGCTTCCGGAAGGGCAGACTCACCTTCTCCCTGGACAAACGCCTGCCACGGAGCTTCCCAGAGCTGTTGTCCCGGGCGAACCAGTATGCGGACGCCGAGGAGGCGGCCGCCCACCGGAGCAAGGAGGCCGCCGAGGTCCCTCCAAAGCTTGGGAAGAAAAGGCGGAAAGAGGCACGCCAGAGGAGGAGCCCGACGCCCCAGCGTCGGCGCAGAAGCCCGTCGCCGGCGAAGAACCACGGCGCCCCACGCCCTCGTTCTCCGCCCCGACGTTTCAACCGGTACACCCCTCTCCTGACTCCCCGGGCCAAGATCCTTATGGAGATCAAGGGGCGGGAGGACCTCCCAGCCCCTAGACAGATGCGGAAGATCCCTGGGAAGAGGCCGTCCCGGGCGTACTGTGAGTACCACCGAGACCACGGCCACGACACAGAAGACTGCTTCCAGCTTCGGGACGAGATCGAGGCTCTCATCCGCCGGGGGCGTCTCGGTCGATATGTGAGCGACCGACGTCCCCCCGCAGACCCGCGTCCGGCCGACCCGGCTCCTCCGGAGCCTCGGGAGCAGAATCGACCCGTCGCGGGTGTGATCCACACTATCACTGGGGGCTGCCCCCGGCCCGTGAGGAACGCAGGGGGCTCGACGGAGGCGTCAGGTGCGGCCGTCGCAAAGAGGCAGAGGGTCGGCAATGTAATCACCTTTTGTGATGAGGATGTAAAGGGGGTTCAGACCCCCCACGATGACGCCATGGTAATCTCCCTCACTATGGCAAACTATGATGTAAGGCGTGTTCTTGTGGATAGTGGAAGCTCAGCTGATATCTTGTTTTACGAGGCCTTCCAAAAGCTGGGCTTGTCCAGACAATCGTTGCGCAAAATATCCACCCCCCTCATAGGATTCACCGGCGACGCTGTCCCGGTGGAAGGTGTCGTTGAGCTGCCTGTGACTGCGGGCGTCGCACCCGCAGAAGCCACGGTGCGACTCGGGTTCTTGGTCGTCTGTGTTCCCTCGGCCTACAACGCTATCCTCGGACGACCCGAGCTGAACGCCCTTCGCGCGGTGGTCTCCACGTACCACTTGCTCATGCGGTTCCCCACGACGGCCGGGATCGGGGAGGTCCGAGGTGACCAACCGACCGCACGGCAATGTTTCCTAGCGACCCTCAAAGGGAAGAAGCCCGCAGAAGCCCTAAGCGTCGAGTCCCTTGATGCCAGAGACGAGGTGGCCTTGCGGCAGGGGGAGCCGGCCGAGGGAGTGATCGAAGTTCCCCTCGAGGAAGGCCGCCGGGACCGGGCGGTCCGGGTCGGCGCCAATCTCGACCCGGGAGCTCGGGCCCGGTTGGTGGAATTCCTCCGAGCCAATGCCGATGTATTTGCCTGGTCGGCGGCCGATGTACCTGGGATCGACCCGGAGGTCATTTCTCACGCCCTCAACGTCGACCCGACCCACCGGCCAGTGAAACAGAAGAAGAGACACTGTGCCCCGGATCGGATCCGGGTGATCGACCAGGAGGTAGACAAACTCTTGGAGGCAGGATTCATAAGGGAGGTGAGTTACCCCGAGTGGCTGGCAAATGTCGTACTTGTCCGGAAGGCGAGCGGAAAGTGGAGGATGTGCATCGACTATACCGACCTGAACAAGGCGTGCCCCAAGGATAGCTTTCCGCTTCCGCGGATGGACCAACTGGTCGACGCGACTTCCGGACATCAGCTGCTGTCTTTCATGGACGCCTTCTTCGGTTACAACCAGATAAAGATGGCCCCACAGGACGAGGAGAAAACTGCCTTTATAACAGACCGGGGGCTGTACTGCTACAAGGTAATGCCCTTCGGTCTGAAGAATGCTGGCGCCACTTACCAGCGCCTCGTCAACAAAATCTTCAAAGAGCAAATCAGCCGGAATATGGAGGTGTACATGGACGATATGCTGGTGAAGAGCCGCCAGGCAGACCAGCACATCGTGGATCTGGAGGAGACTTTCACCACCTTGCGGAAGTTTCGCATGAAGCTGAACCCAGCGAAGTGCGCCTTTGGCGCTTCGGCCGGGAGGTTCCTCGGTTTCATTGTCAACCAGCGGGGTATCGAAGCCAACCCGGACAAAATCAAGGCCATCCAAGGTATGTCCCCTCCGACCAAAGTGAAGGAGGTTCAGGAGCTCGCTGGAAGGGTCGCCGCGCTCGGACGATTTGTGGCAAAATCGGCCGAACGCTGCCAACCATTCTTCAAGGTGTTAAAACGCCCGAAAGACTTCCTCTGGACGGCCGAATGTCAAGCAGCATTCGACCAGCTCAAGGAATACCTGGCGTCTCCTCCCCTGCTGTCCAAGCCGCAAGAAGGGGAGATGCTCTACCTCTATCTGGCGGTCTCCCCAACCGCGGTCAGTGCGGTGCTGGTTCGGAAAGAGGCAAAGCTCCAGAAGCCCGTGTACTACATCAGCCGGGTCCTATGGGATACCGAGGCGCGGTATACGAAGGCTGAAAAGATCGCCTTCGCGCTGCTGACCGCGACCAGGAGGCTCCGCCCCTATTTTCAGGCCCATTCTGTCACCCTCTTAACTGATCAACCACTACGACAGATCCTCAGCAACCCCGAGAATGCGGGACGGCTGGTGAAGTGGGCAATAGAACTCGGTGAGTTCGACATCCGCTACCAGCCTCGGCCCGCCATCAAGGCCCAGGTGCTTGCGGACTTCCTCGCTGAGTGCACGGTGCAGGTGGCGGAACCTAGACCGCCGGAAACGCCCAGCCTCAACCTCCCGACCTGGACGCTTTACATCGATGGGTCGTCGAACCCCGAGGGTGGAGGGGCCGGGCTGGTCCTTACCAGTCCTGATGGAGTGATAGCCGAGTATGCCTTGAGGTTTGGATTTCCAGTGACCAACAACGAGGCGGAGTACGAGGCCCTAGTCGCGGGACTCAAACTCACCGGGGAGCTCGGCATCCGGCGTTTGAAGGTTTTCACCGACTCCCAGCTGGTGGTCGGGCAGGTCCGTGGGGAGTTCGAGGCCCGGAGCCCGACCATGCAGAACTACGTCCGGAAGGTGCAAGCACTCATTCCCGACCTCGGCAGCGTCGACCTCCAGCAGGTCCCCAGAAGCGAAAATGCCAGGGCCGACAGGTTGTCCCGCTTGGTGGGCGCAGAGGCGCACAACTTGTCGAGGGCAATCTACCTGGAGACCCTGGATGCCCCGAGCATCGGCGAGGCTGGAGCGGTGATGGCGATTGATCCGGAGCCGTCTTGGATGGACCCGCTCGTCGCCTACCTCGCCGAAGGGATCCTCCCTGAAGACGAAGATCAAGCTCGGCGACTTGTCAGGAAGTCCGCCCACTACGTACTCTATGAAGGGAGGCTGTATCGGACCTCGTTTACCGCCCCCCTCTTAAGGTGCCTCCGCCCCTCGGAGGCGGCCTACGTCCTCGGCGAAGTCCACGAGGGCGTCTGCGGATCGCACTCGGGGGCTAGGTCCTTGGCGCACAAGATCATGAGGCAAGGCTATTATTGGCCTACCTTGTTGGAGGACTCAAAGGGTCACGTACGGAAATGCGACGCCTGCCAGCGCCACGCCAACGTCCAGAGAGTCCCTTCTGTCCCCTTGGCACCAATCACCGCACCCTGGCCCTTCGCACAATGGGGAATGGATATCCTCGGACCATTCCCCGTCGCTTCCGCCCAGCAGAAATTCTTGATTGTTGCAATCGACTACTTCACCAAGTGGGTGGAGGCAGAGCCGCTGGCCACTATCACGGAGGCGCAAGTCCGGAAGTTCGTGAAGAAAAACATCATTGTCCGATTTGGGGTACCCCGGGTCCTCATCTCGGATAATGGTCGACAGTTCGACAACAAGCATTTCCGTGACTTCTGCGAGGAGTTCGGGATCGAGCATCGGTTCACATCTGTGTCGCATCCCCAAACCAACGGCGAGGCCGAGGTGACAAATCGGACAATCCTCCAAGGAATTAAGGCGCGAATCGGTCGGACGAGGCAAGCTTGGGTCGAAGAACTCGAGAACGTCCTTTGGGCGTATCGGACCATGCATCGGACCCCTACCGGAGAGACGCCTTTCAGCCTAACCTATGGCACGGAAGCGGTTGTCCCCGTGGAGCTCGGACTCCCCTCGCCCCGGGTGGCCGCGCACCGACCCGAGGCCAATTCGGAGCAACTCCGAGGGAACCTGGACCTCTTGGAAGAAGCGAGGGAAATGGCGCAGGTTCGGATGGCGATGTATCAGCGGAGGGTGGCCCGATATTATAACTCCAAGGTCCGACCAAAACTTTTCAGAATCGGAGATCTGGTGCTAAGGCGAACCAAAGCATCTCAACCCGCGGAAGGTGGGAAGCTGGCGCCAAATTGGGAAGGCCCGTATAGGGTTCGCTGGGTAAACCGACCTGGCTCCTACCAGTTGGAGGCCCTAGATGGTCGAGAAATTCCAAGGAGCTGGAATTCCGCTAACCTGCGGGTATATTACCAGTAGAAAGACAAAGCCAGAAAAACAGTTCAAAAAAATATATAGTTCTTTTCATTTCAATAATTCCTGGTTACAATGGCGTGTTCGTGTGATTACAAAGAATTCCCAGAGGGGGATTGGGGAGTAAAGAAAGTAAGGAAGAGGTGGGAACTCCGTGGAGCTGAAGATCTGGGATCCCGAACCCTCCGCCCGAAGCAGCTACAATCCCACTGGCCGTGGGTGCTTCCCCCCGGAGGCGCCATCGACGCCTCACGCAAAAGACGAAGAGCCGGCGCGGACGAAGAAGAAGTTCACACTGCTTCTAGAGGAACGCCACCTCCAAGGGATATTCCGGTCTTCCCCAGGAGAAGGGGAGGAAAGGAATACAAGGGAGAAGAGCGCGAGGAGGCGCGATCCCGAATGAAGCGTCTAGCGCAGAGCTCCATCGGGAGGTGGGACTGAAAAGAGGGGGGATGTGATCCCGGATGAAACGCCTAGGGCGGAGTTCCACCGGGGAGAATCTTCCCGTTGATCCCAGATGAAACGGCTAGTTGGCGGAATTCGCGAGGGGCGCGCCTCCCGTTCCTCCGGCAGGGATTTCCCAGCCACGCGCTGGAGAGGAGGTCCACGACCCATGGCAACCTGAACGGCTCCGACTTGGCAGGCTCCACCGCACCTACGCTTATATTTATAGCCAAACTGTAGCCCCCCGGTCGTTCCGATGCGGGTGGCTCCAATAAATGCGGGCACATCGAATCCGGAGCCGTTCCGGCTCTCGAGGCTTATCCCCCCACGATCTCCTAAGCGTCGTTCTCCTTAATTGTATTCTTCGTGCAGGACACTCCGGGCGGCGTGTATCCCGCGGCCCCCATATCTCCGCATGCGCCCAGGCCGCATCCGCCTCAAAGAACGCGCATATCGCGGCCGCTTAACTGGCACTCCTCGCAAGCAGCAACTGGCCGGTTCGATTTCCCAGGTAACGCCTCAATTAGCATTTAATGGCCTTCTGGTGTTCCCCAGGTGACACTTCGAGAGGAGGAGAAACACGATCGCAGCTGGCCACGGAGAAACCCCGTCGAGCGGCAAGTGATAGGCGCGCGACCAACGAGCGGAATTCCCCGAGGCTCGGCCCTCGGATGCCAGGCTAACCCGATGATCATCCCGGGAGCAGACTAGCCTGAAGCCCCGACCGGTCGCCTCGGCTTGCGCCAGCCTTGGCCGACCAACGAGCGGAATTCCCCGAGGCTCGGCCCTCGGATGCCAGGCTAACACGATGATCATCCCGGGAGCAGACTAGCCTGAAGCCCCGACCGGTCGCCTCGGCTTGCGCCAGCCTTGGCCGACCAACGAGCAGAATTCCCCGAGGCTCGGCCCTCGGATGCCAGGCTAACCCGATGATCATCCCGGGAGCAGACTAGCCTGAAGCCCCGACCGGTCGCCTCGGCTTGCGCCAGCCTTGGCCGACCAACGAGCGGAATTCCCCGAGGCTCGGCCCTCGGATGCCAGGCTAACCCGATGATCATCCCGGGAGCAGACTAGCCTGAAGCCCCGACCGGTCGCCTCGGCTTGCGCCAGCCTTGGCCGACCAACGAGCGGAATTCTCCGAGGCTCGGCCCTCGGATGCCAGGCTAACCCGATGATCATCCCGGGAGCAGACTAGCCTGAAGCCCCGACCAGTCGCCTCGGCTTGCGCCAGCCTTGGCCGACCAACGAGCGGAATTCCCCGAGGCTCGGCCCTCGGATGCCAGGCTAACCCGATGATCATCCCGGGAGCAGACTAGCCTGAAGCCCCGACCGGTCGCCTCGGCTTGCGCCAGCCTTGGCCGACCAACGAGCGGAATTCTCCGAGGCTCGGCCCTCGGATGCCAGGCTAACCCGATGATCATCCCGGGAGCAGACTAGCCTGAAGCCCCGACCGGTCGCCTCGGCTTGCGCCAGCCTTGGCCGACCAACGAGCGGAATTCCCCGAGGCTCGGCCCTCGGATGCCAGGCTAACCCGATGATCATCCCGGGAGCAGACTAGCCTGAAGCCCCAACCGGTCGCCTCGGCTTGCGCCAGCCTTGGCCGACCAACGAGCGGAATTCCCCGAGGCTCGGCCCTCGGATGCCAGGCTAACCCGATGATCATCCCGGGAGCAGACTAGCCTGAAGCCCTGACCGGTCGCCTCGGCTTGCGCTAGCCTTGGCCGACCAGCGGAAGAATTTCCTGAGGCCTAACCCTCGGATGCCTGGCCTAGCGCCGGAAGAATTTCCTGAGGCCTAACCCTCGGATGCCTGGCCTAGCGCCGGAAGAATTTCCTGAGGCCTAACCCTCGGATGCCTGGCCTAGCGCCGGAAGAATTTCCTGAGGCCTAACTGATGACCCAAAGATTGATTCAAAGATTGATTTTGATGATCACAAAACCTTGAAGTATAAATACTAATGTTTGTGTTGCAAGGAGAAAGATATTTATTTTGCAAGGAACATAGCAAGTTGGAAGAATACAAGAAGGCCTCCAAAGTTCTCAAGAAAAGTTGGAAGAAAGCTACAATTCATTGGCCCAAGCTTAAAGTTCAAAGGATTCAAATTGGAGGAGTAAAATCAAAAGAAAAATTCAAAAGAACAGTCTTCGAGTCGACTCCAGTGGAATTCGAGTCGACTCCAGAGAAGTATGAGTCGACTCCGGAGAAGTATGAGTCGACTCCTAGGAGTCACAGGCAGAAAAGTCAGAGAGCAGTTTTCGGGTCTGAGATTCGAGTCGACTCCAGTGGAACGCGAGTCGACTCCGATGGTTGGTAGGTCGACTCCGAAGAAAGCAAGAGTCGACTCTCAGCGGAACACAAGGAAAAAGTCAGAGAGCATTTTTGGGACTCTGAGATTCGAGTCGACTCCCGCATTGCACGAGTCGACTCCGAGACTCCGCGACCATCAACAGACAGAAAACCAAGTTACTGCCTCTGAGATTCGAGTCGACTCCCAGACAGCTCGAGTCGACTCCAAGGCAGCGCTACACCAAGATGGCAGAAGGTTGTGTTTCACAAACTGAGAGCCGAGTTGACTCCAAGGAAGTTCGAGTCGACTCCAAGACTGGACGAGCCAAAAGACAGAGGATCGGGAGTTCGGGGTCTGAGATTCGAGTCGACTCCCAGGACAGTCGAGTCGACTCGAGAGGACAAAATTCAAAATTGGATCCACGGACTTCAGTGGATGAGCCGACTCCGAAATTGCCAAGTCAGCTCCAGAAGTTGGCGAGTCGACTCCGGGTTAAGACGAGTCGACTCCCAGTCGAGGATGCACCATAATTCAAATTTGGAACAGTGGCCGAGTCGTCTCCAGTAAAGCACGAGTCGACTCCTGCAACAGGCGAGTCGACTCCTGATCGCGCGAGTCGACTCCGATCCCAACGGTAATATTGTCAGGAGGTGCAGACTGGTTCCAACGGCTCTATTTTTGTCTCTAACGGCTATATTCTTGTTTCCACGTTATCAAAAGCTATAAAAACAAGAAGAGAGCTAGGAGAGAACTTATGGAAGTGGGAGAGATCATCTAGGAAAGAGATCTCAAAGAGATTACAAAGGAAATCTCCCATAAGCACAAAAGGGCCATCCAAAACGAAATAGAGAGAAGAAGAGCATCCAAGTGAATCCGAAAGCTTCCTCTCCATCCGTGTGCTGCCTCGGGGATCCTCTACTTCATGCCAAATCAGAGGAGGATCAAGTAAAGAAGAAGCCGAGCTCCTCCATCTTCAAAACTCGTTTGAGGGCTTCTCTTTACTCTATTTGTTTATATTGTCATATCTGCTTGTTTAAGAAGCTTTGATTTGTTTTTATTCTTTGTTTTAATATCTTGTAACTTGATTCAATCAAGGGATTGAATCAAGGGGTTAAAGGTTTGTTGGTGAGCCAAAGGGAAAACCAACGGTGTAAGGTTTGTTGGTGAGCCAAAGGGAAAACCAACGGGATTAAGGTTTGTTGGTGAGCCAAAGGGAAAACCAACGGGGTTTAGGTTTGTTGGTGAGCCGAGGGTAAAACCAACGTGTAAGGGTTCGATTGTGATCCCGGGAAAACAATCGGAGTGGTTCTAGTCGGTGAGCCTGGGAAAACCGACCGAGTTCGTTGTGCGCTCGTAAAACAACAAGTTGGGTTGTGAGCTTGTAAAACAACCGGCTGTAATCGGTAGGATTATAGTGAAATTCCCAAGAGGTCTTGGGGAGTGGATGTAGGTGCTGGGGTGCACCGAACCACTATATGTCCTTTGTGTTTGTAATGCCTCTAGTTATTGTCTAACTAACACACTTACTTACTTAGATAAATTGCTTGCTTAATTCTTATCCGCACATCCTTTAGTTGCAAGCATATTTAATCAAGTCGAAGTCTATACATCAAACCCTTGCTAAGTTTAACTTTCACTGTGCATCTAGACAACTTAGCATAGTTAATCAAAAAGTTTTAGAAGTAGTTTAAAAGTTTTAAAAGACCCAATTCACCCCCCCCTCTTGGGTTGTCACCTTGGGCAACAAGTGGTATCAGAGCAGGTGCTCAAATATTATTTGTAGTCTTAACCGACTAGAGCCAAAGATCATGACAACTCAAATAGATAGTTTTCTAGGAGAAGGACAATCAATTGATAGGCCTCCACTGTTTAATGGCATAGACTACACATATTGGAAAGCACGCATGCGCATTTTTATTCAATCACAAAACTATTATTTATGGAAAATCATAATAAATGACCTTCATACACTCTCTAAAACTATTAATGAAAAGGACTTAGCACAATTGAATGCTAATGCTATGAACATATTATATTGTGCTATTCATGAAACGAAGTTTAATGAAATTTCTGCATGCTTATCTGCTAAGGAGATCTGGGATACTTTAGAAACTATTTATGATAAATCTCAGATTAGCTCACATGTGCTTCAATTGCGTACTAACAATGAGATTGCAGAATCCTCCACAGTAGCCGAGTCGACTCCCAGTTCGTCCGAGTCGACTCCTAGAGAAGAACAGTCTGAAAGGCAGAGACACAGTCTTGAAGACCCTGTGAACGAGTCGACTCCAAGTAGTTCCGAGTCGACTCCCAAGCTAGCCGAGTCGACTCCAATAAGGTCCGAGTCGACTCCGAGGCAAATCAGCTTCCTAAAGACAAGGAAAAAGAGAAAGCAAGAAGAAAGGAAGAAAGAGATAAAAAGGAAGAAAGCCTTGACCAAGAAAGAGTCAAGCCAAAAAATAAAGGTTAGGAGCAACAATGATGATATTAGCTCCAAGAAACTACAAGAGGTAACTGACTTGTGCTTTATGGCACAAGAAGACAAGGTAAAATCTGAATCTACTCTTACCTCAAATGATTTTCAAGAAGAATTCTCTTATGATGAATTATTAAATGCTTTTCATGAGTTGTATAGTGAATGTAGAAAATTAACTGTAAAGAATAAAAATCTTAAGAAACTAAATTCTGAAAATGAAAGCTTAAGGTCATTTTCAGAAGAATTGATTCAGAAAAATCATAGCTTAATTAAAGAAAATCAAAACTTACGCGAAGAAATTAATCAATTAAAATCTTGCATTAACAAATTCACCGTAAGCTCAGAAAGATTAAAAATGATGTTTGAAAGCCAACATGCTGATTTTGATAAATCAAAATTTAGCTTGACTCCTTCACTTAGCCATAAATCTCTAGAGAAAAAGGTTATCAATTTATCAAGCAAACCATTAAATAAGATAACTTATTTCAAAAATGAAAAGGATGGGAATAACAACTTTACCTATCGTTCTAGTATAATTAAATTAAATGGTAAAGTTATTACTATTAAACAGATATGGGTTCCAAAAGGAACCATATGTCCTAACTCTCAAGGACTCAAGCAAGCTTGGGTACCCAAAATGAGAAAATGAGGATGGACACATAGGTGTACCAAGGTACCCATGGAACATAAAGAAACTTAAAAAGTTATTAACAAAAAAAATAATAATGAAATCAGTAATTCTCGCATCCTCTCATACTGAAATTGTTTTATTAGTTGATTAAAACACATCTTGCAAGTATTAATCATTCTTTTCTTGTGATATAAGTGATATTTCTGATATGAAAAGAAAATATATCCAAATCACTCCATCTTTCTAGATTATGCTTTACTTATAGATGGATAATTTGGTAAATCAATTCTCCTAAGAATAACTCAATGAATTCTCTATATGCTTGACTGAGAGTTTTTATCCATGGCATTATTGTTCATTGATCATAGATATGAAAATGTGTACTTGGTATATCTTTGAATATATGTATTATAAATACTATGATCAAAGAATTCTTTTTGGCATATAAAATTAACTTATGCTAGTATGGACCTAATCTCAAAAGATCTTGTCATTGGTTTACTTAGAATATCTTCTGCAAGGTCAAAGTTTACTATGCATGTTAACTAAGGAAACAAACAAGAATCAATTTCTAAATCTAAAGATGTTGTTTCCATCACTAAGTTTTCACAAGCTTACATTGGATTTGTTTTTGGCAAGTAAAATTAAAGTATTTTCTGCATTTGCTAAATCTTGTGAAAGGGATCAAATGAAAAAGGTTTGCAAACTATGAAAGTAAAAGAAGTATCATGGCATAGTGTTGAAAACCAATTTTGTATTAAGTTGTGCACAGAAATAATATTGAATACAATTATTTCTGCACCAAAGAACACCATAAGTAAAATAGGGTTAATAGAATCCTTGAAGAAATGAAAAAGGCAATGTTGTACGATAGTCATTTAAAAGCTATCATCATTGCTTGTCATATATATGGTTTCTATTAGGTCTATATTTGATGAAAACTCCATTTGATCTTCTGAAAAATAGAAAATGAACTACTGCATATCTTTCATATTTTTCAGTCGTACACGTTATACCTGATATATTCTTATGAAAATAATGCCAAATCTGATAAAGATATTTCTATCCTTGGATATCATTCATCAAGCAATGCATATAGAATATTCAATGAAAAGATTCTAGTTAAAGAAATATCAATTCAGTTTATTCTTTATGAGACTAATGATTCATTATCAAGATACTAAAATCAAATTATATATGGATATGTTTAATCTTTTACATATGACAATCTGAAAACTTGTTAATAATTAGAACCAAATTGAGTTTTCAGAAATGCACTTAATGAAGAAAAATTGGTGACTACTAAAAGATTCAATCAAGAAAAGATGAATTAGATCTTGATGAAATTCTTGCATGATTAGAAGTAAAGATCACCATTATCATTTGCTTGCTTTATGAGCTTTATATTCTGTCAAATGAATGTGTAGAATATACGTCTATGTGGTTATTTCATTTAAAAAAAAAATCTATGTAAAATAACCACCTTATTTGAAAACACTCATTACCAATATGATAAAGCAATATGTGATTTGGAACAAGCATCAAAAGCATGATAGAATAATTATTTCATCAAACACCTAATAGACCAGATTGTGTGATCATTATGTGCCCTTATGCAAGACTTCAATCTAACTCTAATGAATCATAATTTATTGATAACAAATGAATCATAATCTGAATTTTGATAGAAACAAATGTTTAAGATAAATTGATTAAAACATAGTTAACATATCTTATTGATAATTATCTTAAGCAAATAGAATCTAAACTAAATTGACTTAAACTATCTTGGTTAATGAATCTATCTCTTTAGTTCAAATGATATGTGCTTGCTTATATTTAGGCAATCTCTTGAGTAAAGTGACTCAACATGCAACTATTGTCATATCTTATATTGAGTCATCTAGTTAAAAAATATATATGTTGGATGAATGCTTTGTATCTTAAAGAAACTAATGACCTTCCTTCAAGAAAGAAAAATGAGAGATTTCAACTTGAAGGATATCTTCATGAAAGATACACTAAACATTTACATGCAAACAAGAGAGAGGATCTTCTTCAGCCAAAAGTTCACACATAAGAAATCTAGTTTGGCTTGAAGAACATATAATGAATAGGTAATTTAGATACCTTTCTCACAAATTAGTTGAGCAAAGTCAGTAACTTAAATCTTATTATGGCATGATTAAATTCTTTAATTATTAATTTTTGATATCATGTCTATATGTGTATTGACTGACTTATACTTTTAGAAATTATTTCATGGTTTGCCCAAACTAAAATATATCTTTGCCTATGTCATAACCATGAAATACACAAGTATATGCTTAAAATGTTGATGTAAAATAACTTGTGAGAAGTTATGAAACCTTGAGCATAATGAAAATATTGTTTGCATGATATACATATATATGATACGTAAGATTAATTCTCTATTCTGCTCTCTCATGAAAATTACTTGAGAATAACAAAAAGAGAGAGAGATAAAGAAAAGAAAATGGATATTATTCAAGAGAAGTAAAATCCAAGTAGAGGCAAACACTTCAACCTTAAGGAAAAGCAAAACAAACTTAATATATTCGACACATTTGTGAGACTTGTGTGAGCATTCTTTTGGAAGGGATAAAATCCATAATTAATTACACTCAAACAGGGAGAGTTTGGAGTGAACATTTTAACCTTTCTATATTGCTCATCATAGGGATGGTGCCAATGGGGAGGCTAGTGGTAGTACCCGGCACTATTTGACCCAACTATTCGGTGTAGGGCATATTAGGGACGGCACAAGAGGGAGGCTAGTGGTAGTACCTCGTGCCCCTTCCCAACTCCACCGGATAGGGAGCAAATAGAGTATAGAGCATAAGAAAGTTATAAATGAAAGACAAAGTTAATGAAAGTAGAATTAAGTCAATTTTTTTTTAATCACTTGAAAACACACTTTAAGGATAAAATCATTGCAAGATTATATTTAAATAGGGGGAGTTTATTTGAAAAATATTGATTTGGATCCTTGACATGCTTGTTCTTAATATTTTAATGCATGATTTAACACATGATTTATTTTGCATATGGTATGATGTCTTGATTTATTGGTTCTCAATGTTTTGTAATGCTTCATCCTTGGACAATTTGTTTGAATGTTTGAATTGCTACATAACATCTTTTGTTTGGTTCTATTGAAAAGAAATTTCAGATTTGTCGTTCACAATCATCTTTAAAATCTGAAAGTTAAATAAATTTGTAAAAAGGAGAAGAGAAAGATATCTCTATTTAGGCAGAATGAATTAATCTTGATCTATCCTTCAACTTGCCTAAATTTGGTATATAATGTTCAAATTCGTACCAAAACTCAACATTTAATACAAAGATTCTGAATATGCTCTTATATGTTTGAAATATGTATTTTCAATCGTAATGATTTAAGATGAGCTATAATGTGGAAGATACATATCTCAAATTATGATTTTGAAAGCCTCAATTGAAAATCCTATGTAATTCAGAATCTGATTTTGTATACAAGCTTAAACTCAATATGATTTCTAAATAAAATCTTAATGTAAGAAAAACAGAATTAATTCTGATGCCTTTGGTTGATTGCTCCGATACGCATCCGAAACATATCATTTCTTATCTTCAAAGTGTACTAATATTGGTCCAAATGATGTGTTTTTCGATGATCTTGATTGCAAACAAAAATTTCTAAATATATGATTTTATTTTGATATTAAAAAGATTTATTGTGTTTCATGAATACATTGGTGAAAAACTATGATTAAGAAATTGAGTTCTAAAAATATATATATTTCAATAATCATCTATATGTTTTTCTCCCCTACATTATTAAACACTTCTATCAATAGAGTGAATGATCTTAAAGCTAGAAATATTTCAGCTCACTCAAATGATTCTAAAAGAAAGAAAATGTAAATGCGGTTGAAAGAAACTAAGCTTCAAATGAATCATTTTCTGATTAATATTTCTACACATTTTCTCTAAGATTATGAGAAAGCATAACTTGTTCGTAAAGGATTAGAAAGAGTAATTACTACAAATTTTGAAATAATACTAGATTACTCTACATTCTCGATGTCATAGAATTTCAGTGTTATTCACGTTTATCACTATAATCTGAAATTCAACAACTTAAAATGATTAAAGAAGAATGCATCTTTTGAGGGGGAGCTTTAGATATTCAGTATCCTATCCCAAAGACACTTTATTTTGATGCATGCTTTGAACTTTATGGATTGATTTTGATGAACCTCCTTATATTGCAAGACATGCTTTAATTACCTTGAGATGAGTTCTATAAAGGTTGTCTTATCTCAAACCTTGAGTCTTATGAAAATAAGCTGAAACTTATAGAAAATATATTTTTGAGATTGACAATTTTGTTGAACATTATCTTAGGATTCTAAACTCTTAAATGGAATGATCAATTGAGGGGGAGAAAGAAAATTTCAGAAGGAGAGGTCTTATGGAACTTAATTACATGAATCTATAGGAGAGGGAAAGAATACTAAATGAAAAGTGATCCTAATACTCTCCAATATGTATCATCTGAAATTTAAATCTGAAAATCTTTATGATACACCTTGAGGCGTGTTATTTGGTTAGTATATCTTATGCATCACTCATGAACCAAATTACAAATCTTGAGAGCCTCTAACTTAATGAAAAAGGGGGAGAATAACGTGTAATTGACTTGAACTTTAGAACTTAAATTGTGTGCCAATTCATATTGTTATGTATCAAATTGTGCTTACTTTCTACAGAGATAAAAGAAAGTCTCTAAAGAAATCATGTTGCATGATTTCATATTTTGGTGTTTGTGCCCCAATGATCTTATTATCATTAAAGAACTTTGAAGTTATTAAGACTTAATGATCCAACATGATGATGTGTCTTTTACATATATAGGTTTTGACCTGTTACTCTGAAAATTAATTAAATTGCTCTCCTGTTGATAAAACACTTAATAGATTGGGCAAAAGATCTTAAATGAACAAGCTTTCATACTTATTATTGAAGAGATGTTAGACTTCCATTCGTGCTTTTCATTGAATATCATTTGTGGTACTTCTTGAATTAACCTAAGAGAGATTCCACCCACACTTGATTAGAAAACTATCTGTGGTATCAAATTAGAAAACTTCTTGAAATCACATTCAATGTGTTCTGCTCTGAAATTATCTTAATTGGCTCTGATCTGTGCTCACTAATCTGATTCCAATATTATTGCCTTGAGTTATATGATTCATATTCTTGCAATAATTCAACATTCAAATCAGAGTACAATAAGGAAAAGAAATATTTGTGCTTAATGTTTCCCTATTTTTTTTTGATGTTGTCAAAAAGGGGGAGAAATATTTAAGTATATGCTTATAATGCTTTTTGTATTGAGTACAAATCAGCTTAAATATTAAGGGGGAGAAATATTTAAGTATATGCTTTTTGCTTATAATGCTTTTTAAATTGATTGTGTTAAGCTGATTGAATCTAAAGCAGTATCATGAAGTATGTTTCAAATATATATGTTTTCTACTTCATGCAACTTTGCTATGTATTACTTCTAGAAAACAATATCTTTTATATTGCATATACTCCAAGTTTTGTCATCATCAAAAAGGGGGAGACTGATGACCCAAAGATTGATTCAAAGATTGATTTTGATGATCACAAAACCTTGAAGTATAAATACTAATGTTTGTGTTGCAAGGAGAAAGATATTTATTTTGCAAGGAACATAGCAAGTTGGAAGAATACAAGAAGGCCTCCAAAGTTCTCAAGAAAAGTTGGAAGAAAGCTACAATTCATTGGCCCAAGCTTAAAGTTCAAAGGATTCAAATTGGAGGAGTAAAATCAAAAGAAAAATTCAAAAGAACAGTCTTCGAGTCGACTCCAGTGGAATTCGAGTCGACTCCAGAGAAGTATGAGTCGACTCCGGAGAAGTATGAGTCGACTCCTAGGAGTCACAGGCAGAAAAGTCAGAGAGCAGTTTTCGGGTCTGAGATTCGAGTCGACTCCAGTGGAACGCGAGTCGACTCCGATGGTTGGTAGGTCGACTCCGAAGAAAGCAAGAGTCGACTCTCAGCGGAACACAAGGAAAAAGTCAGAGAGCATTTTTGGGACTCTGAGATTCGAGTCGACTCCCGCATTGCACGAGTCGACTCCGAGACTCCGCGACCATCAACAGACAGAAAACCAAGTTACTGCCTCTGAGATTCGAGTCGACTCCCAGACAGCTCGAGTCGACTCCAAGGCAGCGCTACACCAAGATGGCAGAAGGTTGTGTTTCACAAACTGAGAGCCGAGTCGACTCCAAGGAAGTTCGAGTCGACTCCAAGACTGGACGAGCCAAAAGACAGAGGATCGGGAGTTCGGGGTCTGAGATTCGAGTCGACTCCCAGGACAGTCGAGTCGACTCGAGAGGACAAAATTCAAAATTGGATCCACGGACTTCAGTGGATGAGCCGACTCCGAAATTGCCAAGTCAGCTCCAGAAGTTGGCGAGTCGACTCCGGGTTAAGACGAGTCGACTCCCAGTCGAGGATGCACCATAATTCAAATTTGGAACAGTGGCCGAGTCGTCTCCAGTAAAGCACGAGTCGACTCCTGCAACAGGCGAGTCGACTCCTGATCGCGCGAGTCGACTCCGATCCCAACGGTAATATTGTCAGGAGGTGCAGACTGGTTCCAACGGCTCTATTTTTGTCTCTAACGGCTATATTCTTGTTTCCACGTTATCAAAAGCTATAAAAACAAGAAGAGAGCTAGGAGAGAACTTATGGAAGTGGGAGAGATCATCTAGGAAAGAGATCTCAAAGAGATTACAAAGAAAATCTCCCATAAGCACAAAAGGGCCATCCAAAACGAAATAGAGAGAAGAAGAGCATCCAAGTGAATCCGAAAGCTTCCTCTCCATCCGTGTGCTGCCTCGGGGATCCTCTACTTCATGCCAAATCAGAGGAGGATCAAGTAAAGAAGAAGCCGAGCTCCTCCATCTTCAAAACTCGTTTGAGGGCTTCTCTTTACTCTATTTGTTTATATTGTCATATCTGCTTGTTTAAGAAGCTTTGATTTGTTTTTATTCTTTGTTTTAATATCTTGTAACTTGATTCAATCAAGGGATTGAATCAAGGGGTTAAAGGTTTGTTGGTGAGCCAAAGGGAAAACCAACGGTGTAAGGTTTGTTGGTGAGCCAAAGGGAAAACCAACGGGATTAAGGTTTGTTGGTGAGCCAAAGGGAAAACCAACGGGGTTTAGGTTTGTTGGTGAGCCGAGGGTAAAACCAACGTGTAAGGGTTCGATTGTGATCCCGGGAAAACAATCGGAGTGGTTCTAGTCGGTGAGCCTGGGAAAACCGACCGAGTTCGTTGTGCGCTCGTAAAACAACAAGTTGGGTTGTGAGCTTGTAAAACAACCGGCTGTAATCGGTAGGATTATAGTGAAATTCCCAAGAGGTCTTGGGGAGTGGATGTAGGTGCTGGGGTGCACCGAACCACTATATGTCCTTTGTGTTTGTAATGCCTCTAGTTATTGTCTAACTAACACACTTACTTACTTAGATAAATTGCTTGCTTAATTCTTATCCGCACATCCTTTAGTTGCAAGCATATTTAATCAAGTCGAAGTCTATACATCAAACCCTTGCTAAGTTTAACTTTCACTGTGCATCTAGACAACTTAGCATAGTTAATCAAAAAGTTTTAGAAGTAGTTTAAAAGTTTTAAAAGACCCAATTCACCCCCCCCTCTTGGGTTGTCACCTTGGGCAACACTAACCCTCGGATGCCTGGCCTGGCGCCGGAAGAATTTCCTGAGGCCTAACCCTCGGATGCCTGGCCTCGCACCGGAAGAATTTCCTGAGGCCCAACCCTCGGATGCCTGGCCTAGCGCCGGAAGAATTTCCTGAGGCCCAATCCTCGGATGCCTGGCCTAGCGCCGGAAGAATTTCTTGGGGCCTAACCCTCGGATGCCTGGCCTAGCGCCGGAAGAATTTCCTGAGGCCTAACCCTCGGATGCCTGGCCTAGCGCCGGAAGAATTTCCTGAGGCCTAACCCTCGGATGCCTGGCCTAGCGCCGGAAGAATTTTCTGAGGCCTAACCCTCGGATGCCTGGCCTAGCGCCGGAGAAACTTCAAGAGTCAGGAGTCGGCGAGACGCTACCAGGAGTTAAAAAGAGGAAGGACGAAGTGAAATGAGGAAACACTTTGTTTGCATTAACTTTCGTTGCATCAGGGCCGAGACCCATACAACATGGCAAAACGCCAACATACAAAGAAAAGAACAAAGAAAAGTACAGAGAGTCAGCTTGGAGGAACCCCTGGGTCTGGAACGGCGAGCACGTCCGCGAAGGGTAGGGAGACGGTTGGAGAATCGGCAGGCAATGGCATCGGAGGGGAGTCGAGGAGGGAGACCCCACTCAGGTCAATTTCGGGGTATTTAGCGGACACCCTTGCCAGGCCTTCATCGAAGCTTAAGGCAAAGGAGTCGGACCCCGCGTCCGACATGTCACGGATGAACTCGGCGGACTGACAATAGGCCTGTACCGCCTGACGCCCGATTTCCGCGCTCTTCTCGGCCAGCGCCGCCTCCGCTCGCTCCGTAATCTGAGCTTTCGCTTCCACGACCTTCTCCATAATCCGGTCGTCCGCCTCGGAGGAGACCCTCAGCAGAACGGCTCCGAGAGCGTCAAAGGAGGAGTGAACGAACAGTCCGACGGCAACGGCAGCAGCACAAGGGAGAAACTCGAGGATGCCTGTGAAGAGAAAGGCGGACGGGGGAAGGGCCCCCGGTTAAATAGGCGGAAAGGCGGGTGACGCCTCGGTGACGCCAGAGGACGCCTGGCTGCCGAAGGATCGTTCGCACCCCAAAGGCGAATCGACGCCATTAAGGAAGGATGTCCGCCGAAATCCGCAGACCGCCAGATCAGCGACAACCGCCATACGCCATAAAGAAGGTGGGGAGCTCGGAGCGCGCGCGCCTTTTCGAGGGATGGCGGCAATCTCGAAGCGTCACTCCCTTCACCCGTTCCCCTCCTGGTTCCAGGCTCGGAAGTGGGGGGCTACTGTTACGGGGGAACTTAGCCACCATGCCCCACGTGACCGGCACGCGCGCCCAGGAAGACTACGGCTGCCCCTTGATCCAGCAATCCGACCTCGAGTCGGCAAACTCCTGACAACAACAGACTGTTCCCCTGAGGCACGCCGCGGCCCCCTGCTCCACTACTCCCTGCAACGGCCGTATCCGGCGCTGTCCCACGATCCCCTGTAACAGCCGTGCAAAGCGGAGCTCCACTACGCCCTGCCATAGCCGTACCCAGCGCCGCCCCACGACGCCCTGTAACGACCATGTCAGTGGCAACCCCATCGCGCCACACGATGACCAATCCCCGGAAAAACCCTCCAGCCTGATATATATGCGGCTGGGGGGGGAAGGGGGAGGGTAAGCAAGATTTTCCAGAGTATCATCTTACCTGCTATCTCTCCTTCTCCTTCGATCTCCCCTAACTTGATCGTCGGAGGGCCCCCACCACCCCGGTGGTGGTGCGAGGCTTGCTTGCAGGTTTCCCGGCGGAAGGTGGAGCGCAACCGAAGCAATTCGAAGGGAACCCCGTTCACACCGCTGTGCCAATCGTTCTCGGTTTGAACCCCCAGCAACAATAAGAATACTCAAATATTTCTTTTTCTTATTGTACTCTGATTTGCATGTCAAATTATTGCAAGGATATGAATCATAAAACTCAAGGCAATAATATTAGAATCAGATTAATGAGCATAGATCAGAGCCAATTAAGATAATTTCAGAGCAGAACACATCGAATGTGATTTCAAGAAGTTTTCTAATTTGATACCACAGATAGTTTTCTAATCAAGTATAGGTGGAATCTTCCTTAGGTTAATACAAGAAGTACCACAAATGATATTCAAGGAAACACATGAGTGGAAATCTAACCTCTCTTTAATAAGTATGAAAGCTTGTTCATTTAAGACCTTTTGCCCAATCTATTAAGTATTTTATCAACATGAGAGCAATTTAATTAATTTTCAGAGTAAAAGGTCAAAACTTATATATTTGAAAGACATATCATCATGTTGGATCATTAATTCTTAATGACTTCAAGGTTCTTTTATGATAATAAGAGTATTGGGGCACAAATGCCAAAATATGAATTCATGCAATTTATGATTCATCTCAGAGCTCCTTTAAAGACTTTCTTTTGTTCTTTTAGAAAATAAGCACAATTTGATACATAAAAAATATGAATTGGCACACAATTTAAGTTCTAAAGAGCAAGCCAATTAGGACTCATTAGTGAATTTCAAAATAGATTTTCTAAAAGATACTCAAGCAAATTCAACACGTTATTCTCCCCCTTTTTCATTAAATTAGAGGCTCTTAAGATCAACTATTTGAATTGCAATTTGGTTCATGATTGATGCATAAGATATACTAACCAAATAACAAGCTTCAAGGTGTATCGTAAAAATTTTCAGATGATACATATTGGAGAGTATTAGGATCACTTTTCATTAAGTATTCTTTCCCTCTCCTTTAGTTATAGATTTATGCGATTAAGTTCCATAAGACCTCTCCTTCTGAAATTTTCTTTCTCCCCCTCAATTGATCATTCCATTTAAGAGTTTAGAATTTGAAGATAATGTTCAGTAAAATTGTCAATCTCAAAAAAAAATATTTTCTATAAGTTTCAGCTTATTTTCATAAGACTCAATGTTTGAGATAAGACAACCTTTATAGAACTCATCTCAAGGTATAAACTCATTATATAATTAAAGCAAGTCTTGCAATATAAGAAGGTTCATTAAAATCAATCCATAAAAAGATACTGAATATCTAAAGCTCCCCCTCAAAAGATGCATTCTTCTTTAATCATTCTTTTCTAGCAATATATACATGAAGCACAATAAATCTTTTTAATATCAAAATAAAATCATATATTTAAAAATATTTGTTTACAATTAAGATCATCGAAAGACACATCATTTGGACCAATATTGGTACACTCTAAAGATAAGTAATGATATGTTTCGGATGCGTATCGGAGCAATCAACCAAGGCATCAAAATTAATTCTGTTTTTCTTTTATTAAGATTTTATTTAGAAATCATATTGAGTTTAAGCTTTTATATAAAATCAGATTCTGAATTTCATAAAGATTTTCAATAGAGGCTTTCAAAGTCATAATTTGAGATATGTATCTTCCACACTGTAGCTCATCTTAAATCATTATGATTGAAAACACATATTTCAATAACATTAGAGCACTTTCAGAATCTTTATATTTAATATTGAGTTTCGATACACGATGGAGGATATTTTAACAAGTATTAGGACATTATGTATCAAAGTTAGGCAAGTAGAAAGATAGATCAAGATCAATTCATTTTGCCTAAATAGAAATATCCTTCTCTTCTTCTTTTTGCACATCTATTTAACTTTCAAAGATAAACGTGAATGACAAAACTGAAATTTCTTTTTTAATATTACTTAAAAAAATAGTACTTCAAATATTCAATCAAATTATCCAAGCATGGAGCATTACACAATATTGAGAGTCCGTAATTTAAAGCATCATGCCACATGCAAAACATATTACGTGTTAAGTCATGCATTAAAATATTAAGAATAAGCATGTCAAGGATCAAAATCAATTCTTTTTCAAATAAACTTCCCCTATTCAAATATAATCTTGCATTGATTTCATCCTTAAGGTGTGTTTCCAAGTGATTAAAGCTTGACTTGATGCTTCTTATATACTTTTATTTACTTTGTCATTTATTTTTACTTTCTTATGCTCTATTCTCTATTTGCTCCCTATCCGGTGGAGTTGGAAGGGGCACGAGGTACTACCACTAGCCTCCCTCTTGTGCCGTCCCTAATATGCCCTACACCGAATAGTTGGGTCAAATAGTGCCGGGTACTACCACTAGCCTCCCCATTGGCACCATCCCTATGATGAGCAGTATAGAAAGGTTCAAATGTTCACTTCAAACTTTTCCTGTTTAAGTGTAATTAATTACAGATTTTATCCCTTCCAAAAGTGCTGAATATATTATGCTTGTTTTTCTTTTCCTTAAGATTGGAGTATTTGCCTTTGCTTAGATTTTACATCTCTTGAATAATATTCATTTTCTTTTCTTTATCTCTCTCTCTTTTTGTTATTCTCAAGTAATTTATATGAAAGAGCAGAATAAAGAAATAATCTTATGTATCATATAGATGTATATCATGCAAACAATATTTTCATTGTGCTCAAGGATTCATAACTTTTCACAAGTTATTTTACATCAAAATTTTAAGCATATACTTGTGTATTTCATGGTTATGATATAGGCATAGGTGCATTTTAATTTGAGCAAACCATGAATCAATTTCTGAAAGCATAAGTCAATGAATACATATATATAGACATGATATCAAGAAATTAATAATTAAAGATTTTAACCATGCCATACTAAGATTTAAGTTATTGACTTTGCTCAATTAATTTATGAGAGAGGTATCTAGAATTACCAATCCATTCTGCATTCTTCAGTCAAATACCTACTAGATTTCTTATGTATGAACTTTTGGCTGAAGAAGGTCCTCTCTCTTGTTTGCATGAGAATGTTTATTGTATCTTACATGGAGATATCCTTCAAGTTGAAATCTCTCATTTTCTTGCTCAAGGATCCTGCATTATTAACAAAATTCTTTTCTTTCTTGAAAGAAAGTCATTAGTTTCTTCAAGATACAAAACATTCATATAACATATTTCTTAACTAGGTAACTCAACCTAAGATATGATAATTATTGAATGTTGAGTCACTTTACTCAAGAGATTGCCTAAATATAAGCAAACATATGTCACTTGAACTAAAGAGATAGTTTCATTAATCAAGATAGTTCAAGGACAATCATGTGAGGCAATAAGAAGATTTATCAAGGTCAAATCAATTTCTTATTTCCAAAATCAATTTAGTTTAGATTCTATTTGCTTAAGATAATTATCAATAAGATATGTCAGTTAAGTTTTAATCAACTTATCTTAAACGGTTGTTTCTATCAAAATTCAGATTATGATTTATTTGTTATCAATGAAATATGATTCATTAAAGTTGGATTGAAGTCTTGCATAAGGGCACATAATAAGCATACATTCTGGTCTACTAGCTGTATGATAAAATAATTATTCTATCATGCTTCAATACAGCTTTAAACAATAGATCTACTTTGCTCATCCTTTTCAAATTCCACAGGATGGGGTCATAGATATACCTTCTTCATGCCAATCTTCTATAAGAGTTTTCTTGTGGACTAACGTTGGTCAATGAAGATCCCCTTTCCTGTTTGTCTTAATTTGGAGTTTGAGAGAAGATGTTAATTCATTCATCATACGTATTTCAAACTCTCCTTGCATGAGCTAAGTAAAGTCTTCATATAACTCTTCATTAGTAGAACCAAAAATGATGTCATCAATGTATACTTTGAGCAAGTAAGATATCACAAATTCTTCTTTTTGATGCAAAGATTTATCACTATTATTTTCTATCAAAAAGGTTGCTTAAGCTTTTGTATCATGCTTTTGATGTTTGTTCCAAATTATATATTGCTTTAACATATTTGTAATGAGTGTTTTCAAATATGGTGGTTATTTAACATAGATCTCCTTTTTAATGAAATAACCACATAGGAGTGCATTCTACACATTCATTTGACAGAATATAAAGCTCATAAAGCAAGCAAATGATGATGGTGATCTTTACTTCTAATCATGCAAAAATTTCATCAAGATCTATTTCATCTTTTCGTGATTTAGTCTTTTAGTAGTCATCAATTTTTCTTCATTAAGTGCATTACTGAGAAACTCAATTTGGTTCTAATTATTAACATGTTTTTAGATTGTTATATGTAAAAGATTAACCATATACATATATAATTTGATCTTAGTATCTTGATAATAAATCATTAGTCTCATAAAGAATAAAATGACTTGATATTTCTGCAACTAAAATCTTTTCATTGAATATTTTATATGCATTGCTTGATGAATGATATCCAAGGATAGACATATCTCTATCAGATTTGGCATTATTTTCATAAGAACATATCAAGCATAACATGTACGACTGAAAAATATGAAAGATATGCAATGGTTCATTTTCAATTTTTCAGAAGATCAAAAGGAATTTTCATCAAAAATAGATTTAATAGAAACCATTTGTATGACAAGCAGTGATGATAGCTTTTAAAGATCATTTGAGTAGATAACTATCATACACAATTGTCTTTTTCATTTCTTCAACAATTCTATTAACCCTATTTTACTTATGATGTCCTTGGAGCTGAAATAATCGAATTTAATATTGTTTTCTGTATAACCTTTATCAGGATTTTGGTTTTCAACACTGTGCCATGATCTTCACAGTTTGGAAACCTTTTTCATTTGAAACACTTTTACAAGATTTTAGCAAATACAGAAAAACACTTCAGTTTTATTTGCCAAGAACAAATCCAATGTAAGCTTTTGAAAACTTAGAGATGGAAACAACATCTTTAGATTTAGAAATGATTTTTGTTTGTTTCCTTAGTTAGCTTGCATAGCAAAACTTTGACCTTTAAGAAGATAATCTAAGTAAGCTTATGGCAAGGTCTTTTGAGATTAAGTACATACTAGCATGAGCTGATTTCATATGCCAAAGACGGTTTCTTTAATCTTGGTATTCATAGTGCATATATTCAAAAGCACACCAAGTACACATTATCATATCTATGATCAATAAACAATAATGCCAAGGATAAAAATTCTCAATCAAGCATATAGAGAATTCATAGAGTTATTCTTAATAAATTGATTAATCATTTAGCAACTTATCCAATAGTGAGTAAAGTATACTATAAAATGAAGTGATTTGATTATATTTCCAAAAGTATTTTCTGTATCACAATATTGATCAATACATGCACTTCATATTTTAATCAAATACTAAAACAAAAATAATGATGAGATGCAAATATTACTGATTTCATTATTATTATTATTTTATTTAAAATTACTTTTCATAAGTATATTTTAAGTTTCATTTTTGACATGTGTCTAGAGTACCCATTTGTATGAAAGTTCTATTTGTTCCATGGGTATCTTGACACACCTATGTCTGCATCCTCATAATTTCATTTTGGGTACCCAAGCTTGCTTGGGTCCTTGAGAGTTAGGACATATGGTTCCTTTTGGAATCCAAATCTGTTTGATAGTAATAACTTTACCATTTGATTTAATAGTGTTAGAACGATAGGTAAAGTTGTTATGCCCATTCTTTTCATTTTTGAAATAGGTTATCTTATTTAATGGTTTGTTTGGTGAATTGATAACCTTTTTTTCTAGAGATTTATGGCTAAGTGAAGGAGTCAAGCTAAATTTTGATTTATCAAAATCAGCATGTTGGCTTTCAAACATCATTTTTAATCTTTCTGAACTTACAGTGAATTTGTTAATAAAAGATCTTAATTGGTTAATTTCTTCGCTTAAGTTTTGATTTTCTTTAATTAAATTCTGATTTTTCTGGATCAATTGTTCTGAATTTGACCTTAAGCTTTCATTTTCTGAATTTAGTTTCTTAAGATTTTTATTCTTCATAGCTAATTTTCTACATTCACCATACAAATCATGAAAAGCATTTAAAAGTTCATCATAAGAATATTCTTCATGAAATTCATTTGGTGTAAGATTAGATTCTGATTCTACTTTATCTTCTTGTACCATAAGACATAAATTAGTTACCTCTTGTAGTTCATTGTTGCTCCTAACTTTCAATTCCTTGTATGACTTTCTCTTGGTCAGGGCTTTCTTGCGTTTTACCTCTTTCTTCCTTTCTTCTTGCTTCCTCTTCTTCTTTGTTTTTAGGAAGCTGATTTGCCTCGGAGTCGACTCGGACCTTATTGGAGTCGACTCGGTTAACTTGAGGGTCGACTCTGAAATACTTGGAGTCGACTCGACTGAGGTGGGAGATTCAACATCTTTTTCTGCAGTCTCATTGTTAGTATGTAATTGAAGCACATGTGAGCTAATCTGAGATTTATCATAAATATTTTCTAAAGTATCCCAGATCTCCTTAGCAGATAAGCATGCAGAAATTTCATTAAACTTTGTTTCTTGAATAGCACAATATAATATGTTCATAGCATTAGCATTTAATTGTGCTAAGTCCTTTTCATTCATAGTTTGAAAGAGTGTGTGAAGGTCATTTATTATGATTTTTCATAAATAATAGTTTTGTGATTGAATAAAAATGCGCATGCGTATTTTCCAATGTGTATAGTTTATGCGATTAAATAGTGGAGGTGTATCAATTGATTGTCCTTCTCCTAGAAAACTATCTATTTGAGTTGTCATGATCTTTGGCTCTTGATCGTGAGATCAATGATTAAACTTAGAGCACCTGCTCTGATACCACTTGTTGCCCAGTAGATACAACCCAAGAGGGGGGGTGAATTGGGTCTTTTAAAACTTTTAACCTACTTATAAAAGTTTTTGATTAATTATGCTAAGTTGTATAGATGCACAGTGAAAGTTAAACTTAGCAACAGTTTGATGTATAGAATGTGACTAGATTGAATATGCTTGCAACTAAAGAATTCGCGGATAATAGTTAAGCAAGCAATTTATCTAAGTGAGTAAGTGTGTAAGTTAGACAATGACAAGAAGCATTACAAACACAACAAACATATAGTGGTTCGGTGCACCCCAGCACCTACATCCACTCCCCAAGACCTCTTGGAAATTTCACTATAATCCTACAGATTACAGCCGGTTGTTTTACAAGCTCACAACCCAACTTGTTGTTTTACGAGCGCACAACGAACTCGGTCGGTTTTTCCAGGCTCACCGACTAGAACCAACCCCGATTGTTTTTCCGGGATCACAATCGAATCCTTACATGTTGGTTTTACCCTCGGCTCACCAACCAACCTCTCACCGTTGGTTTTCCCTTTGGCTCACCAACAAACCTTAACCCCTTGATTCAATCCCTTGATTGAATCAAGTTACAAGATGTTAAAAACAAAGTTTAAAACAAATCAAAGCTTCTTAAACAAGCAAATATAACAGTATAACCAAATAGAGTAAAGAGAAGCCCTCAAACGAGTTTTGAAGATGAAGGAGCTCGGCTTCTTCTTTACTTGACCCTCTTCTGTTTTGGCAGGAAGTAGAGGATCACCGAGGCAGCACACGGATGGAGAGGAAGCTTTGGGATTCACTTGGATGCTCTTCTTCTCTCTATTTCACTTTGAGTGGCCCTTTTGTGCTTATGGGAGATTTCCCTTGTAATGTCTTTGAAATCTCTTTCCTAAATGTTCTCTCCCACTTCCATCACTTCTCCCCTAGCTCTCCT
This sequence comes from Phoenix dactylifera, assembly GCF_051530095.1. Lineage (NCBI taxonomy): Eukaryota > Viridiplantae > Streptophyta > Magnoliopsida > Arecales > Arecaceae > Phoenix > Phoenix dactylifera. The sequence goes on along the minus strand of NC_143193.1, from coordinate 27,854,346 downwards.
CTTGTTTTTATAGCTTTAGATGGCGTGGAAACAAGAATCTAGCCGTTAGAGACAAAAATAGAGCCGTTGGACACAGTCTGCACCACCTGACAATATTACCGTTGGGATCGGAGTCGACTCGCGCGATCAGGAGTCGACTCGCCTGTTGCAGGAGTCGACTCGTGCTTCACTGGAGACGACTCGGCCACTGTTCCAAATTTGAATTAATGTGCTTGCCTTGTCCTCGGGTCGACTCGGATCAAACTGGAGTCGACTCGCCAATGGCTGGAGACGACTCGGGTACTTGGGGGTCGGCTCATTCTCAGGAATCCAGAGGACATACTTTCTGATTTTCTTCCTCGAGTCGACTCGGATTCTCTTCGAGTCGACTCGGCTCTCAGAGCCCGCAAACTGATCCTCTGTATTTTGGCTCGTCTGGTCTTGGAGTCGACTCGAACTATTCCGGAGTCGACTCGGCTCTCAGTTTCCGAAACACAGCCTTCTGCCATTTTGGTGTAGCGCTGCCTTGGAGTCGACTCGAGCTGTCTGGGAGTCGACTCCGATCTCAGAGTCCGAAAAACTGCTCTCTGATTTTTTTCTTTGTGTACCACTGAGAGTCGACTCTCACTTTCTTTGGAGTCGACCAGCCAACCATCGGAGTTGACTCGCATTCCACAGGAGTCGACTCGAATCTCAGGGTCGAAAATCGCTCTCTGACTTTTGCCTTGTTTTTCTTAGGAGTTGACTTGCCAGCTATTGGAGTCGGCTCGAGTTCTTTAGGAGTCGACTCGCCTCTCAGGGTCCAAAATATCTTTTCTGTCTTTCTGTCTGTTGCTCCTTGGAGTCGACTCGGAACTGTAGGAGTCGACTCGAGTGCCTTTCCTTTGAATTTTTCTTAAAACTTGCTCTTCTAAATTGAGTCCTTTGAACTTGAGACTTGGGCCAATAAATTGTAGCTTTCTTCCAACTTTTCTTGAGAGCTTTGGAGGCCTTCTTGTGTTCTTCCAACTTGTTATGTTTCTAGCAAAATAAATATCTTTCTTCTTGCAACACAAACATTAGTAATTATACTTCAAGGTTTTGTGATCATCAAAATCAATCTTTAAATCAATCCTTGGGTCATCATAATCTGATGAAGTTGTAATCAAGCTGAGGTTATAATTAAATTGGTTTTGGTCCTAACTCGATCAAAAGTTATAATTAAATTTGCTAAGAAAAATGTTTGATTAACCCTTTTTATTAAGTCATGGTCTTGTTTTTAGTCTTGACTGGTCGAGTTCGATCTGAAGCAGTTTAGCAATAATTAAATTTGAAGGACATTGGGCTCGAGAACAAGTCCAAGCAAATCAACGATCATGACCCATTGCAAATCCAAAGCCAATTTCCAATCAATTCGTTACCTGCCTTCATATAAAATTTATAAATTTAAAACAAAAAAATAATAACAATAACTAAATATTCACGATTCACTGTTCATATGAATAGTGTCCCGTTAAAACACTGTTCATATGAACAGTGTTAAAAAATGCCGAAAACACTGTTCATATGAACAGTGTCTGCGAAAACACTGTTCACATGAACAGTGTCCGCGAAATCACTATTCATGTGAACAGTGTTAGAGAAAAAAATAAAATAATAAATAATACATAATAAATAAATAAATAAATAAAATAAAAAAAAGACTCAGCCACTGTTCATCTTCTTCCTCCCCCGATGAACATCTCACGCGCAGCCCACCGTCCGCGGCATCCTCCCGACGATCCCGCGACCAAATCCGCCGGCGACCAGTCCTCCGTGATTCCAGTCGGCCGCAATCAGCCGCGTGCCCACCGTGCCCGTGCGGTCGACTCTTCCCAGCAGCGGAGATCCAGCCCCTTCGCCATCACTGCCCGCGTCTTCTCCTCCGAGATCAACGATCCACTCCTAGCAGTCGAAATCCCAGCATCTCCACCTCTTCCTCCACCCGTGACGCAGCCCGCAGCCGAGCCATGCGACCATGAATCCCCAGCTCCTCTCCGTGATCCCAGCCTCCTCTGCGTCCGGGCATCCCGTGATCTCACCTCCGCATCTCCAGCGCGCTCTCAGTGGATCCATCAAGGGGGAGAATGGGTATAAAGATTCCTGCATTACTCCGTCTGTCCAATGCCAGTTTGTAACTGATATGGACAATGGGGGTGATGAGCCATCCGCAAAAAACCCCGCGAATTAACTTTGGTTACAGGTGTGGTTTTAGGTGTATTGACTGATCAAGAGCCCGCCTGGAAAGCCGTTCAAGTCAGGAATAGAGGTGGGTGGCCATCAGCTTGGAAAGGAGGAGGAGGGGGCACGGTTCAACAGAAAACAAGGGAGGCCCTGTTTCAGTGAAGGGCCGAACCAGAAGAAAAAAAAAAGAAGGAAAAGAAATAGAAAAAAAAAGAGGAGACTTTGGAAAATTATGAGGCAGGTGGCGTGGATCCTCTCAGCGAGCCGATCAAAGTCGCCGAGCATCATGAGCAGCTAAACCTCGGTTTAGGGGTTGACGAAGCCATAGAGGAGTATCCTTTTGTTCTTATTGATTTGAGTTGGTATCGTAAGATTGTTGCAGGATGAAGAATTTATCAATTGATCTTATGATTTATTCAATTTATGTGAATTATTTATCTTGCAGAAAATACTTTACATAGATTGCTCTATTTCATCGAATCCTACACCTGTGGTTTGGAGGAGATATTCATGTGACATCAATTTTATTTTCTAATGATTTAATGATCAGATGCATCATGCTAGGTTAGACAGGCCATGCTTATTGTTAGAATAGATGGTTTGTGCTAGACTTAGATGATTCATGCTGCGAATTAATCATAATTTTTAATGATTGCTTTGGCTTGTAATCGGAAGCAATTAAGTCTTAAATACAACTCAACCATTAAAAGCGTCACGGATACAACTCTATCGGTGGAATCTAGCCCTAAACACCTCTCTCCATTAATAATTCGTACTACTATATCCACATTAATTCTTAGTTTCTATCATTTACTCTAGCCTATGTCCTTTGAAGTTAATATTTAATTAGAAAAAATAACTTATTCTTCAATCCCTGTGGACCGACACCCGTAATCACTATCCTACAGGATACGTACTATTGCGTGGTTTATTTTCAAAATTGAAAGAACCGATCACTCGCCCACTGTTCAGAATTTGAATTAAAGTGCTTGTCCCATTCTGGAGTCGACTCGGACCAAACTGGAGTCGACTTGCCAACATCTGGAGATGACTCGGGCACTTAGGAGTCGGCTCGTTCTTAGGGTTCCAGAAACCCATTTATCTGCTTTTCTCTCTCGAGTCGACTTGGGTTCTCTTGGAGTCGACTCGGCTCTTAGAGTCCGAAAAGCCGATCCTCTGTCTATTGATATGAACTGCCTCGGAGTCGACTCGGACCTTGTGGGGGTCGACTCGGCTGACTTGGGAGTCGACTCTGGAGCACTTGGAGTCGACTCGTTCACAGGGTCTCCGAAGTTGGTTCTCTGCCTTTCAGACTTGCTTTCCTCTGGGAGTTGACTCGGATATAACTGGGAGTCGACTCACCAAACTTCGGAGTCGACTCGTAACCTTTTGGAGTCAACTCGATAACAGGGTCTAAAAAATATCGTTTTGTCTTTCTTCTGTTACCCTTTGGAGTCGACTCGGAACCGTCGGAAGTCGACTCGGCAAGCATCGGAGTCGACTCGAAATCTTCGGAGTCGATTCGGTGACAGGGTCTGAAATTCATCTTTCTGTCCTTCTATCTTTTCTCAGTCGGAGTTGACTCGTGGTGTACCGGAGTCGACTCGAGCTTGTGCCAGAACCTCTGAAACACTTAGAGTCGACTCGCAATTTTCCGGAGTCGACTCGAGCTTCAGACTTTGGTTCAATTGAGTTCAACACTTAGACAAATTACTTTGAACCAAGGCTCGACACACTTAAACATAAATTTACATATATTTGCCTGAAACACTAGATTGAATTTATTAGTACAACATGAAATATACTCAAATGCTTTGAGCTCATCAAAATCTAATAGGGGTATAATCAATCACTCCACAGTTAGCCCCCAGTCAATCTAATTAAGTGGGGAGGGTTGGGTCCAAGTGCTAGGATTCAATCCTATTCAAAATAGGATTTGCACCCATTTCAATTTCCTCCAAATCTTAATCTAATTAGGATTTAATTGAACCATGACTCAATAGAACTCTTCAATCCTAATTCAATTAGGAGTCTTTTAATTAATTAGATTAAAATTAAAACTAATTAGAACTTAAGAAAATCTTAATCTAATTAGGACTTATTAAATTTCAGCCCTAAGGCAATTAGGACTTTAGAAATCCTACTCCAAGTAGGACTCTAATTTAATTTGAAATTCTAATCCAATTAGGACTCCAAGGATCCTACTCTAAGTAGGACTCATGATCAAATTCAATTAAATAAATCCAATTAATTAAATTAAATTGCAATCCGATTGCAATTATTCCTTCTTCAGCTCACTAACTCTTAGCGGGTTAACCAATTATCAATCAAATTAATTATTTATGATTTCTAATCACAATTCAACCATCGGATTGGTCAATACCTCTAATGTGTGTGACCCCATAGGTTCTAATCTGACTGGTAGTGAGATATATTGCGATCTCTATCACAATATCATTGAATACTCCTTTCAATGGGTTGAAACAATTCCAACTCAACTCACCCAGGATCATCAACCATCAAGATGGTCCCTGTGAGTCTCACCATCCACCAGTGACACCTAGCAGTATGTAGTAGCTACTCAGTAGAATGGAATGATGAACCTTTTGGTGCAGTTATCGTATGATACAGTCCTTCTATCGTGGATCTCTACAGATCGGAGGTCATGGATAACTCGTCAAACCCCGTCGTCTGTCATATATCTAGATTTATTTGACTTGAGTTCGAGAGTGGAAAACTCTTTCTCCACTGTATATACTGCCCTGGCCAAGGTCTTAGAACTCAGTCTAATAAATTATATAGGATCACTCCTCATCAATCAAGGTCGATAGATTCCATGTAAGTGCATACCCTACTCCTACAGTGAACCTACTGTAGCCAATCTACACTACAAGGACCCATATGACTAGAGACCATGTATATGTGTAGTCAAACTACAATAACCTCACTGTGAATAGCCGAAGCACCGCAGGTCAAAGGACCAGTCACACTACTGCAACATCAAGCAAGTCACTGACGAGTGGATAGACATCCAAGTGACTTCTTGTCTTGGTCACGCTCAGTACCCTTGTTCTCTAATAAGCACATGCACTATCACTTTAGTGTCTCTACACTATGGACTCGAGTCTGTGTGTCATCCATAAGGAAAGCGATCTGTGCACTGATCGGATCGATCATCGTCCTCGTGATGATCCATTGATCAGGAGCATTTAGAAATTAATCACCAATGATACATGTTTCAAATTCTCAACTCTTAAGAATATATATCATCTTATTAATTCCTTGGATGATTCATAGACACATAAATAATATGAATGAAAAGATGCCCTTTTATTATTCAATAATAATAAAGTCAAGTACAAATTTATGTCCTAAAATTAATAATGTGTCAGCCGGATTGGCTTTTAGGGCATACATCTAACAATCTCCCACTTGCACTAAAGCCAATCAGTCATATATCTAAGTTCTATCTTCTCAAGGTGGGCTTCAGTCTTCTGCTGACTTAGCTGCTTAGTAAGCAGGTCTGCCATATTGTCCGCGGAGTCTACTCTCTGCACCTCGGCATATTTCTTCTCGAGGTAGTCGCGTATGAGGTGAAAGCGCCGCTCTATGTGCTTGGACTTCTGATGAGACCTTGGCTCCTTAGCAAGAGCTATGGCGCTATTATTATCGCAGTAGAGTGTGATGATATCTGATGGCATTACATCTAGCTCTGCAATTCTTAAACCAGAAGGCTTCCTTTGCAGCTTCAGAGGCGGCGATATACTCAGCTTCCATAGTAGAATCAGCAATGATCGATTGTTTGGAACTCTTCCAATTTACCGTACCACCATTGCACAAGAACACATATCCAGATGTAGACTTTTTATCATCAATATCAGTCATAAAGTCTGAATCTGTGTATCCTTCTACCTTTAACTCTGATGGTCCTTCAAAGATCAAGAACAAATCTTTAGTTCTTCTCAAGTACTTAAGAATGTTCTTCACAGCTGTCCAGTGCTCTTCGCCTGAATTCGACTGATATCTACTAGTGACACTCACAGCAAGGGCAATATCAGATTGTGTACACAGCATGGCATACATGAGGCTCCCTATTGTAGAAGCATAAGGGATCCTGCTCATGCGTTGAATCTCTTCAGATGTGTTGGGGCACATCTTCTTGGAGAGATGAATTCCATGCCTAAGAGATAATAGACCCCTTTTGGAGTTTTCCATGCTGAACCTTTTCAACACCTCCTTTATGTACATCTTCTGTGATAGGCCAAGCATCCTCTTAGATCTATCTCTATAGACCTTAATCCCCAAAATGTAGGATGCTTTCCCAAGATTTTTCATGGAGAACTCTTTTGACAACCAGACCTTGACCGAGGTTAGCATGGAAATATCATTCCCTATCAGGAGGATGTCGTCTACGTACAGTACGAGGAACACGACAGCCATCCCACTAACCTTCTTGTAAACACACGGTTCCTCTTCGTTCTTGATGAAATCAAACGATTTGATCGCATCATTGAAATGAGTTCCAACTCCGAGATGCTTGCTTCAGTCATAGATGGACTTTTGCAGCTTGCAGACCATGTGATCTCCATCACTGGAAGTCAAACCCAGAGGCTGCTCCATACAGATATCTTCATCAAGATATCCATTCAGGAAAGCAGCTTTTACATCCATTTGCCATATTTCATAATCACAAAATGCTGCAATGGCAAGCAATGTTCGAATGGATTTCAGCATGGCTACAGGTGAAAAGGTCTCCTGATAGTCAATGCCTTCGTGCTAACTATACCCTTTCGCCACTAGCCTTGCCTTATAGGTCTCTACCTTTCCATCCGAACCTATCTTCCTTTTGTAGATCCATTTACATCCAATAGGTACTATACCTTCTGGTGGATCTACTAAGGTCCAGACTTGATTGGAATACATGGAGTCTATCTCTGACTTCATGGCTTCCAGCCATTTCTCGGAATCGATATCTGATATCGCCTCATTGTAGGTATTGGGATCCTGTACGTGTTCCCTATCTCCCATGAGGAACATTTCCTCGGTATCCTCTATAAGCATACCTAAGTATGTATCAGGAGGATGGGAGACCCTACTAGATCTACGAGGTGGAGGTGGTACAACGTGTACTGTCTCTATGTGAATAGGTTCTATAGGATCCATAACTTGTTGCTTTTCAGAGACTTTCTCTTCAAGCTCAATTTTTCTCCCACTACCTCTATCAAGGATAAACTGTTTTTCCAAGAAAATGGCATGTGGGCTCACAAACACATTGTGATCCTCTGAGACGTAAAAATTGTATCCTAATGATTCTTTAGGATATCCTATAAAACGAGTACTAATGGTCCTAGCCTCTAACTTGTCCGCCTGTAGTCGCTTGACATGGGCCGGACATCCTCAAATCCTGAGATGACCAAGACTCGGCTTCTTACCATGCCATATCTCATATGGTGTGGTAGGAACGGATTTAGAGAAAACTCTATTCAATAAGTAAATTGCGGTAAGTAAGGTATCTCCCCAAAGAAATATAGGTAAATCAGTGAAGCTCATCATGGATCGGACCATATCTAATAGAGTTCGATTCCTTCTTTCTGACACCTCGTTGAGTTGAGGTGTACCCGGAGGCGTTCATTGTGAGACTATGCCATTCTCCTTGAGATAGTCCCGAAATTCTCTACTAAGGTATTCTCCTCCTCAATCTGATCGAAGAACCTTAAGTATTTTTTCAGTCTGTTTTTCTACTTCATTTCTGAACTCTTTGAAATTTTCAAAAGACTCAGATTTGTATCTCATAAGATACACATACCCATATCGTGAATAGTCATCGGTAAAGGTAATGAAGTATGAATAACGACCCCTAGCTGACACATCAAATGGGCCACACACATCAGTGTGTACCAAGGTAAGTATTTCAGTGATCCTCTCCCCATGTCCTACAAAGGGCAATCTAGCCATTTTTCCTTGAAGACAAGACTCACAAACTGGATATGACTCGGAAGTCAATGGGCCGAGAAGCCCATCTTTCTCCATTTTGTTCATTTTGTCCTCTCCAATATGGCCAAGCCTGAGGTGCCACAAATACTTTTGGTTTATCTCATCTCTGGATCTTTTGGATCCTATGGCACTAACTACTTGCTCAGACACATTCACAGACACATCAATATGCAAGTGGTAGAGACTGTCAATCATGAAACCTGTTGTAACTAATTTATTTCTGAAATAAATAGAACAACAGTGTTTGTCAAATGTCAAAACATGACCATCCTATTTTAAACTTGAAACAGAAATCAAATTTTTGCTAGCAGCAGGGACATAAAAACATTCTCCAAGCAATAAACTAAACCAAGACGGTAATCGCAGAGAATAGGTGCCCACAGCTACAGTAGCAACTCTTTTTCCGTTGCCTACCCGAAGGGTTACTGCACCTTCCGCCAGCCTCCTACTTTCCTTTAGATCCTGCATAGTAGTGCACAAATGAGCACTAGAACCAGAATGTATAACCCAACTAGAAGTAGAAGAAACCGTAAGGTTAGTTTCAATTACGAGCAAGTCTAACATACCTTCAGAAGGTGTGTCTGCCTTTTTGTTCTTCAGGCTCTCGAGGTATGAAGGGCAGTTCCTTTTCCAATGGCCGTCGACATTGCAGTGGAAACATTTTCCCTTGTCATTAGCCTTTTTCTTATGAACTTCCTTCTTCGGCTTCTTATCTTTCTTCTGCTTCTTTACAGGCTTCTTTTTCTTCCAAGTAGACTTTCTCTTGGAACCAAAAGTCAGCTCAGCAGCCAGAACAGAGCTCCTTGAACCTTTCAAGGCTCCCTCAACAGTTACCAACATGTTCAACAATTCGATCTTAGTGCAATCAATCTTATTCATGTGGTAGTTTACTATAAACTGCCTAAATGAATCAGGAAAGGATTGCAGGATCAGATCTATCTGCAGTTCCTTATGCATGGTCATACCGAGCTTCTCAAGCTCCTCTAGGTCCTTGATCATAGTCAAACAGTGATCGTGGACAGACTGCCCCTCGCGCATTTTTGCCTTGAAGAGCCTCTTGGACACTTCAAAGCGCGCAGTGCGGCTTTGCTCACCATACAACTCTTGCAGGTGAGCCAGTATTTCCCTAGCAGTCTTCATATTCTCATGCTGGCATTGAAGTTCATTAGTCATAGATGCCATGATGTAGCACTTGACCCTAATGTCATCATCTGTCCACTTTTGATGCGTCTCATGCTGATCATCAGTAGGACGTGCTGGTAACCTGGGGATATCATTCTCGAGCACATACCCTAATTTCTCGCAACTCAGAACAATTTTCAAGTTTCTAAGCCAGTCTTTGTAATTGGTTTCGGTCAATCGGTTGGTCTCAAGAATACGGGTCAAAGGGTTTGAAGCTGACATTGTGATCTGTAGAGAGTAAAGATTCTAGTTAGACTTTGTACTTGAACTCTATTTGTTTTAGGGTCTTTTAAAACAAATGTACTCCCACTATTTTCTCGAATCCCTCATACTCCCCTGATGGAGAAATGAAAACCCTACGCAACTAGGATTTCTAGTGGATACTGCAGTCTCACCGATTTACTTGCCGCCTCACCGAATAGTTATTGGTGACATATAAATGGATGAGTGTACAACTCTTGTACAATGCTTCTTAAGCAAATTGTAGTAGTATTTGGTCTCTAAGTCATGAAGACCTCACCTAACAATTATTGGCCCCATTACTTAGTTAAGTCAGACCCATCGTATAACCGCAGGAATAAAGTCATCATTGGGTCCTCACCTAACAGTTATTGGTGCCCAATCCCATCTTTATCCCGCAACATCTCATGTCTAATAGAGAGGTCCAGTCCCCCAATGCAACTTGTCCACTGTGTCCAGCCGAGATAAATCAACACCGGAAAAACCTTAGCAGCTCTACTACGGTGGAAGACCTATGGACTTAATATTGCATAATCATATCTTAGTATTTGCAACTTGAGTTCTTCATAAGAGGTAATCGAATAATTGGCTAGGTAAGCAGGTGGGAGGCTCCCCTTACTCGGAGAGTAAGGTCCTAATTAAGTAACCATCTTTTAGGCTTGCTTAGACACTAATTAGATCAATTAATCTAATATGACTAACTCATGTTGGTTCACTCTTGACTGATTAGGAAGGTTTATATTTAGGTCTCACTCGATCGCCCATTCACATCTCATGCAAATATAAATCTACCCACATAAACATAAGCATTAAACATCCAGGCATTTATCAACAAAATAAATATAATGGTGATGATCATGGATCCAGGATGGGATCATTTTACAAGCACATGCACATCAATTGGTTAGATCGTCTTCAACTCTTGATTCGATCTTGATCCCTTAGGTCCAATTGTGATCAACTCCTTGATCCATCTTCAATCAACCCTTGATCTCGATCCGCGCATGTTGAGCTGTTAATGTACATATCGATCAACCATCGACGTGCAACACACATCACAGATTACATCCCATATTGCTTTAAAAATTAAATAAAATAAAATAATAAATTACAACCCCTTTTCATGAGACACGTAGGTCTCTAATACATGAATTTAAGATGCATGCAGGCATCTGAAAATTAAAATTACATGCATCACAAAATATCGCAGAACATTTCAGCACATTCAAAAGGGTCTATCCATGATCATCACCATACACATGACATACATAAAAATTATTTTCAGATCTGTAATTTAACTGATTATTTCATCTCATGACTTGTTGATCATGCAAGATTTGATTCTAAATATTTGTAATCACATTATCAAAGCATTAGAATCATTAATCTAAGCATCTAAAAATCAGCATACAGAAAAATCAGCAAGCTGAAAATTCTGCATGCAGTAAATTTCAGCAAGCATAATCCTTTAAATTTTAGATCTAAAATACCTTTAAAAATTTAATTCTAATCTTAATCTACATAACCATGGATCTGATACCACTGTTAGAATCTATCACATGCCTCTAAAAATTCAAAAAATTTTAGATGTGCAGCGGAAGGACATGTGCATATCCCGTTCATCGCATGAACGTATTTTAAAACCATCTATAGATAGATTAGGATTAAATTCTAATCAAATTATTTTAAAATCATGATTAAGAAGATTAGATCTTCACCTTGTGCGGGTAGATGATCTCCGCAAATCTGATTTACGTGGATTTGTTGAAGGTTCGATGGAAGCCGCACACGCGTCCGGCCTCTACGGGTATCCAAACGAGGTATAGCACCGATCGAAGCTTTTGGATCTTTCCGGGGTGCTAGCTCCCTTGCAGAGATGGCTTTTGATGGCTGATATCCTCTCCTTTGGATCAACTTTTGATTGCCTTGAGAGAAGGAAGAAGAAGGAGGGATGTAGGAAGAAGAATGTAAAGCCCGCAGCCTTTCCTTTTTCCCTTCGCGTTGGAACCAAAGAATGGAAGGAAGAAGGGCCACGCCACAAGCCTTTTTTTCTTGCTTTCTTGTGGCTGAAAGGAGGGATGGAAGAAGGTTCCTTGCTGCCAAAAATCCCAAGGAAAAACCATGAAAAATGTGTAGCCCCTTTGAACCCCTCTTTTATGGTGTGTGGATAGAGATGAGCTCCTAAATTTTAGGAGCTCATCTTTATCCCTTTGTGAATTCAAAATAAGAGGGGCATGGCCCCTCCATTTTCCTTCACGCCACCAGCCAAGGGAGGGGCGTAGGCCCCTCCCTCTTCTTCCATTTGCTTAGCCCCCACTCAATCTAATTAAGTGGGGAGGGTTGGGTCCAAGTGCTAGGATTCAATCCTATTCAAAATAGGATTTGCACCCATTTCAATTTCCTCCAAATTTTATTCTAATTAGGATTTAATTGAACCATGACTCAATTGAACTCTTCAATCCTAATCCAACTAGGAATCTTTTAATTAATTAGATTAAAATTAAAATTAATTAGGACTTAAGAAAATTCTAATCTAATTAGGACTTATTAAATTTCAGCCCTATGGCAATTAGGACTTTAGAAATCCTTCTCTAAGTAGGACTCTAATTTAATTTGAAATCCTATCCAATTAGGACTCCAAGGATCCTACTCCAAGTAGGACTCATGATCAAGTCCAGTTAATTAAATTCAATTAATTAAATTAAATTGCAATCCGATTGCAATTATTCCTTCTTCAACTCACTAACTCTTAGCGGGTTAACCAATTATCAATCAAATTGATTATTTGTGATTCCTAATCACAATTCAACCATCGGATCGGTCAATACCTCTAATATGTGTAATCCCATAGGTTCTATTCTGACTGGTAGTGAGATATATTGCGATCTCTATCACAATATCATTGAATACTCCTTTCAATGGGTTGAAACAATTCCAACTCAACTCACCAGGGATCATCGACCATCAAGATGGACCCTGTGAGTCTCACCATTCACCAGTGACACCTAGCAGTATGTAGTGGCTACCCAATAGAATGGAATGATGAACCTCTAGATGCAGTTATCGTATGATACAGTCCTTCTATCGTGGATCTCTACAGACCGGAGGTCATGGATAACTCGTCAAACCCCGTCGTCTGTCATATGTCTAGATTTATTCGACTTGAGTTCGAGAGTGAAAAACTCTTTCTCCACTGTATATACTACCCTGGCCAAGGTCTTAGAATTTAGTCTAATAAATCATATAGGATCACTCCTCATCAATCAAGGTCGATAGATTCTATGTAAGTGCATACCCTTCTCCTATAGTGAATCTACTGCAGCCAAACTACACTACAAGGACCCATATGACTAGAGACCATGTATATGTGTAGTCAAACTACAATAACCTTACTATGAGTAGCCGAAGCACCGCAGGTCAAAGGACCAGTCACACTACTGCAACATCAAGCAAGTCACTGACGAGTGGATAGATATATAAGTGACTTCTTGTCTTGGTCACGCTCAGTACCCTTGTTCTCTCACAAGCACATGCACTATCACTTTAGTGTCTCTATACTATGGACTCGAGTCTCGTCCATCCATAAGAAAAGCGATCTGTGCACTGATCGGATCGATCACCGTCCTCGTGATGATCCATTGATCAGGAGCATTTAGAAATTAATCATCAATGATACATGGCTCAACTTCTCAACTCTTGAGAATATGTATTATCATCTTATTAATTCTTTGGACGATTCATAGACACATAAACAATATGAATGAAAAGATGCCCTTTTATTATTCAATAATAATAAAGTCAAGTACAAATTTATATCCTAGAATTAATAATGTGTCAGCCAGATTGGCTTCTAGGGCATACATCTAACACTCACTAGGTATGGCCTCTGGCTATGCCTGCCTATCATCCTCTCTATGCTCATTTCGTCCACTGGCACTCCTCACCCAATGATCATGGATCTTGTTGTATCCTATTCAATGCAGTGACTGGTCATTGTAGATGTCAGTATGCATCAATGCTTGTGATGTCTCCCATCCAGCTCGACACCATGCTCCTTGAACATCAAGATCAGGATCGTGCCCTAAGGTAATAAAACTTTTGACCTGCTCACTGCCTCATGCATTTGATGGAATATCAGTGCAAACATGTTCTGGGGATGCTCCCTAAACATATGAATATCACTAGGATGTCCCTGTTAGACACAAAATGAAATCTCCCCATCTTGGGGATGAAAATCCTGTTGATCATGTCGTGGAGGATTCTCATCTCAACTAATAGCTGGTTGGCGCTCATCTCCCCCAACTCACCGACATCATCACATCTAAAAATACATTGGAGGCCGATCCTCCTCTCATTTAGATGGTTTGTAGAGGTGCCATCATTCGGCATCCGCAAAATTCTAACCAAACTCAACACATTAAGCACAATGCAGACTCCCTTCATCATGGATTCCAAGCTTCATGCATTGAACTTTACCCATAGAACTCTCTCACTAAGTTTAGGTAGGTAGGTACATTCATGGAGTAGATGAATTTCCAGCCAAGTTTCTTCAAGTTTCTCCGAATCAAAAACCACTCCCACTACAAAAACTTAAAAACTTGTTTCGGCCTGTTGCGACAATCTGGAAGGAAAGGGGAATCTTACTTGGAGTGGACTATGGAGGAACAGGGGTTGTCTCTTCACGTGGTGGAGGTTGAGGGTTGGATCTTGCCATAGTGCACCGCTCCATCCACTCTAGGGTTCGTGTCCACTTCATCCTTTGGGCGAGTTGCTTCCATCGAGCCATGGAGATCAAATCGACCAAATAGAAGGAGAAATCAAGGCTTAGAAGGACGATTTTGATGAGGAAAGGGTTTGGACGGAGTTTCGAATGAAATAGGAAAGAGGTTAATGTTGGGATTTGTATCCTAAATGTCAATCGTCAGCATATTGATGATTGAATTTTGTAAATGAATTGACAAATTAATAAAGTGTTATTTGGCATTATTCATCATTTCATCTTCAAATGAACTCTTATATGATGAAGTCCTTAGGACTTATGTTATGATAAAGGAGGATTTATCTTTGAGTCCTTAAACTTATTCGCGACCAAATGATATGTTGTTACTAGGACGACAGCATTATCGAGATTAGGTCGTTATGTGACATATACGTTGGTTGTCCTCTTAACCAAGGAGTGTGGAGACACTAGTATGCCACACAGGTGAAGTGTAGGAGTATCTGAACGTGACCAATTCCGGAATGCTCTACTATCGAGAGATGTTCCGAGTGGATATGGGTATAAGTTTGGCCCTCTGACCTGAGACCGCAACCTGTGACTAGCAAGCAACTCACTGTACTTTGGTACCGGACTACCTGAATTTTTAATTCAGTGACGGAAGGTCAATGGGTGCAGTCAAGTACTTGCATAGTCAGTTGTGAGTCAAGATGGAATTGACCCCTCCTGAAAACAGAAGATAATGTCTTGTGATTAATTTAGCAAAACCTTGGCCAGGGTAATCCCAGTGAGGAGTCACGGGATATCTAAAGTTAATCACATAATGGATGTACCAATTATAGGGTTGACAGTGAGCTCTAAGTCATCCTGGCATTAGGAGTCAAAGGGATTGAATTATACAGTAACCATAGTTCAGGGTTCTAGAATATTTGCTTCGCATATATTCGGCCTATCCAGACGTTGGGTACCATTGCTAGATGGTCACATCAATTAGTGTAGGAAATTGTTCCTATACTACCGGCTTAGGTTTGAACCTATGAGGTCACACGCATAGAAGATTCCTGATTGATCAAGAAAGCTGATGAATGATTAAGAATCATTCAGGGATAATTTGGTCAATTTGATTGGCAAATTATCTTATAAAATAATTAAAGTAATTATTGAAGGATTAATTAGTAATTAAATTACTAATAAACTCAATTTGATTGAGTAATTGTGCTAAGGATGAGCCAAATTGAATTGGATTCAAGTTTGGGCACAATCAGGATTTTGACCTGATTGGATTAGGTTAGAACCAAAAAGGACTTAAGCTGATCAAATTAATTTTAAATTAATTTGTTCTTAATTGGGGATTGACCTAATTGGATTAGGTCCAACACAAAGTAATTAATTCAATTTGATTGAGTTTGCATGAGCCAAAATTGAATTGGATTCAATTTGAGCTCAATCAGGGTCTGACCTGATTAGATTGGGTTCAACCAAATTGCTTTGTTTTAATTCGGGTTTAACCAAATTTGATTAGGTGCAACCCAAGGGGATTAGGCTCAGATGATGTGGCAATTATTGGTGACATGGAATTGGATTTCATGAATTTTAAATAAACCAAAATTATTGCATGGCACGTGGACCCATTGCTTGACACATGGCGACATTGTTTGTTATTTGAATTTAAATTCAAACATTAAGCAATGTGTTAAATGATTTTAATCACTCAAACCATCAGCCAAGGTGGCGTATGAGTTTTTGAATGGATTAAATTCGAATTTCAAGAGGTGATTTCGAAATTATGAAGTGTTTTACCTTGCCGCATGGATTTCAAATTCCTTCCCTCTTGCACATGTGTTTAAAATTTGAATTTAAATCAGATTTGGTTGAGATCTGATTTAGGTTGTTCCTATTCCTTTGCATGTGCCAACTAAAAGAGGTTTTCTGAAAATAAATTTTGAATTTTGAATGAAAATTCGGAGGCCATTAAAAGGGGTCAAACATGGGCACCAAAAATACATCCATTGCAGCCTTCTTCCTCACCCGCCTCCTCTTCCTCTTCTTCTCTATTTTAGATAGGGTTTTCAGGGTGAATATCTAGAAGATTCAAGATCAGATCTGAGTCCTCTAATTTTCTTACAAACCTCATCTCCATCTGCTTCAAGACGATTGATCAAGAGTTGATTGAATCCCGACGGGCAGATTTCAGCTTTCAAGTGTTCTGCAACTGCTAGCACTGTTGCGGAAGAAGATCCTTCAGGACTTCGCGTGTACTTCTCGTAGAGGCCATTCATGTGCGTGGCTGCGAAGTCAAGAATCAGATTCACAACTTTCATCCATCATAAAAGGTATTAATCTAGCATTAATCATTTATTATGGTGTCAAGGTCTAGGTCCGATTCCCCGAGGTTTTATCCTTTTTTGGGGCTCCTCACGGAGATTTCTCCAGAATCCATTCGATGGATATTCGGAGATTAATTGGAATAGAGTTCTTAAGTTTCAGATCTGATAGTTAATCATGCATAAAATTTTTAGCATAATTGTTTAAACGATTTCGGCATAATCCTATGTGTTCTTAATGTGCTGATTTCTAGATTTGATCTTGTAAGCATGCATGAATTAAATTGTTTGATTCATTTTTCCGCTGTATTTTTGAAATTTTAAAAGAACTACGTATGGCTTGATTTCTCTTGTGAAGGGGTACGTAGGCAACCCGATCAGGTTCAGCCATGGTTTTCAAAAAAAAAAAAATTCAGCATGCTAAACACCGAAGAACCTAGGAATCACTTTCAATGGTATCAGAGCCAGGTTTATGTTTAAACTTTTATGTTTTAATTCTTGCAATTAAATCTGAAATCATTAACATATTTAGATTAGATCTAAAGTGCTTTTTATGATTGATTTAATTGCTGATTATGCATGATTAAGTAGATCTGAAATTTTGGATGCATATGATGCATGTTTGTGTTAGGATTAGTAACATGAATAAATCTGAAATCATAATATTGTTTAGATTAGATCTAAATAAAGTTTATGATTCATATGATCTCTGATTTTAATGAACAAATCAGATCTGAAAATAAAAGTGAAAAAACAAATACATAAGATGTATGTTGTTTGTATTAATTCATGTTGTTATGTATATGTGATGCATGAACATAAAACATAATGACTTAAACATGAATTAAATCTGATTACATGTGATTAATTACAAAAACTCAGATTTGAAAATATGTTTTAAGAACTGAAAGATTGTAATTAATATGTAATTGAAAAGAAATATGCAATGATCAAAATTTTCATAAGTCTAAACTTAATTGAGAATTAAGTGTTATGAAATAGAATTGTAACTCAATTAATTGACATTGCATAATTCTTTGGGCATATGGGTTAGCTTGAATCAAGTTCTTAGGATTGGGTTAGACCTAAGGTTAGAATCAAACATGGTCTAATTAGAGTTAATTGATCAAATCTAATTAAGTAGTAACTAGATTAGGTCAAGGAAACTCTAGGTTAAATACAATAGTTGTAGATTGATCAATTTCATGTCTTTGATCAGACCAAGATGGAACTTGATTTAGGCTCAGAGGTGTAGCCCGAGTCATTTGAGTAATCAAATCAAAATTGATTAACCAGTCGGTGTCTAAGGTAAGTTTGGCAGTTTTGACCGGTGATTTTTAATTGGGAGCTACTCGCACTGATTCGTCTTTGTCGAGTTAATGGCATATCCCTTCCACCGATCTCACTTACCTGGCCGACATGGTCAATCACATTTTAATTGGATCACTTAATGATTTGAGTTAGCCCATGCCTTAAGAAAAATCAGTATGACTGATTTAGGTGTCTCCTTAACCGGTTTGAGTCTAATCTGATTTGGTGAAGTCAGTGGGAGAAATTAGACTAACCGGATCTTCTCATCTATCCTAATTATGAAATCCTCTAAAATTATTAGGTCCTTAAAATGAAATGGTTATGGAGATAACTAGGTCATAGCTTCCCATTAAGTTGGATGACAATGGGTCCAATATTTTGATAATTATTGGAGGCGCCACACGCCTGGTACTTATTAAGCATTGGAATTGTCATTCAATATATGATGAGTTAAGTGTACCTTCAATAGGCGGTCAGGTGAGCCGAGCCACACTCGGACTTGGTCGTCTATTAGTTGATTAGACTTAACCCTATCATTTAATGGTTGGACCTAACTAGGGTATTCGGTGGAGGCGCCACACGCCTGCCGGAAAACCTAGGGCAAAATCATCACTAGAAGTTGCTTGGTGAAGCAATTGGTTAAGAACCTACCAATAGGTGCATATGGGTTGGCCGAGCCACACTCGGGCCTATATGTGATCTATTGGGTTCTAGTGCCCACTAAAGAATTAGGAGTAATTTTTCGAATTAGAGGTAGAGGCTACCAATTTGTATAAAATAGTGGGAATACCTTTAGACTAAAGTCCAAGTCTATTGAGTTTAGTCAATTCATATACTAATAGCCAAAATTTTTTTTTATGCAGAAATGGCCACTAATTTGTCACTTCGCTCATTGTTGGACAATGACAAGTTGATTGGTCCAAATTTCAATAATTGGCATAGAAAACTGAAAATAGTGCTAGAGCATGAGAGGATCCTTTATGGGATAACGGATCAAGCACCTGAGCAGCCCGCTGCTAATGCATCAAGATCGGCCAGAGACACTTATCAGAAGTGGCTCAGTGACCGGATCACTGTTCGATGCATCATGTTGGCAGCAATGAGTGATGAGTTTAGTAGGCGTTTTGAGAATACGCAGCCGAAAGATATCATTCAAGTGTTGAATGAATCATTCGGCGTTCCTGACGACGTTGAGAGGCACAAAACTAGTTGTGCCATCTTCAGCGCCCGAATGAAAGATGGGACCTCGGTAACTGATCATGTACTGTACATGATTGAGTTGATCGAGCGTCTAAGCTCTCTTGGCTTTTCCCTTCATGATCAATTGGGGAAGGATGCCATACTAAACTCATTGCCTGGATCATACCGTCCTTTTCTCACTCATTTTCGTATGACGAAACCTGTAGTGAATTATCACCAATTATTGGGGTTACTACAGATGTTTGAGAATGATCACCAACTTCTTAAGAAGACGGTGAACTTAGTGGGAGGTTCATCCAAGGGTCGCTCCTTTAAGAAAGGGAAAAAAAAATAAAATCCAAAAGAAACAGGTGCACCATGCTCAGCCTAGTCAGAAAAATAATAAAAAGGCTGATCAGAGAAAGGCGGAGTACTTCTTCTGCAAGAAGCAAGGACATTGGAAGAGGAACTGTCCTCTTTACATTGCATCCCTCGATCCGAACCGGCCTAAGAAAAGTGGGCAATCAGTTGCCAATCAAGGTACTTATATGATAACACCTTGCAATTTTTCTATTTGTGATAATTCGACCTGGGTATTGGATACCGGTAGTCCTTTTAATATTTGCAATTTGTTGCAGGGGCTACAAGTCAGTAAGAGATTTGAAGAAGGAGAAAGGTTCCTGAATGTTGGAGATGGAAGACCAGTTCCAGTTCTAGCTTTAGAAATTCTTAAACTTAAATTCAGCTCTCATGTAAATGTCCTTAGTGATTGTCACTATTGTCCAAGTTTTCTATTGAATATCATTTCTGTAGGCCTTTTGGCCAAAAATGGTTATGAAATATCAATAAAAAAGGATTATTGCAATGTCATTTGGAATGGTGTTGTTGTAATGAATGAAATTCTGAGTAATGGCATTTACATTTTGTCACAGCCTGTTCATGTAATGTATAAATCCAACAAGCGCCCTAGAATAGATAATGTCACGGATGTCTACCTTTGGCATCATAGGCTAGGTCATATTAACAAGAACAGGATGAACAGGTTAAGTAAAGAAGGAATCCTTGATGTTAATGATTGTGAATCATTGACAACCTGTGAATTATGTCTTCTTGGTAAAATGACCAAATCACCTTTTATCGGAAAAGGTGAACGAGCCAGTGATTTATTGACCCTTGTACATTCTGATGTATGTGGGCCAATGAGCACAGATGCTAGAGGTGGGTATTCATATTTCATTACGTTTACAGACGACCTTTCAAGGTATGGTTATGTCTATTTAATGAGACATAAATCTGAATCATTTGAAATGTTCAAATTATATCATAATGAAGTAGAAAAACAAACTGGAAAGAGTATTAAAACTCTTCGATCAGATCGAGGAGGTGAATACTTCTCCAGTGAATTTTTGACATATCTAGGAGAAAATGGGATTCTCTCTCAATGGACTCCTCCTGGTATACCACAATATAATGGTGTGTCAGAAAGGAGAAATCGAACTCTGTTAGACATGGTTCGATCCATGATGGGGTTTGCTAATCTGCCCATATCCTTTTGGGGATATGCTCTTGAGTTAGCCTGCTATATTCTAAATAAGGTTCCAAGTAAGTCTGTAAATAAAACACCACATGAGATGTGGACTGGACGCAAGCCGATGCTCTCTCATCTTAGGATTTGGGGGTGTCCGGCGTACGTCAAACGTTTGAAGACAGACAAACTTGAACCCAAGTCTGACAAATGTTTCTTTATTGGTTACCCTAAAGAAACTAAAGGATATTACTTCTACTTTGCTGAAGAACAAAAATTGTTCGTAAGCAATAGAGCAATTTTCTTAGAAAAGAAATTCCTTGGTGAAGGAACAAATAGCTCTAATGTTGAGCTTAGAGAAGTTCAACATGTAGAAGATCTGACACCATCTACTGAACCAGTTGAGTCGGATTTGATTAGATCAGATCCAGAACCCATATTAGATGCACCATTAAGGCGATCGGGTAGAGTACCACGTCAGCCGGACAGATACTATGGTTTCTTGGTCCGGAATGGGGATCCTATCGAACTTGATGAAAACGATGAGGATCCGATCACATATATGGATGCAATGCAGAGGTATGACTCTGATAAATGGCTTGGAGCCATGCAATCCGAAATGGAATCCATGAAGGTCAATGATGTTTGGATATTAGTTGACCCACCCGAAGGAATTAAACCCATAGGGTGTAAGTGGATATTCAAAAGAAAACGAGGCGCAGACGGAAAGGTAGAGACCTATAAAGCCCGTCTGGTTGCCAAGGGTTATCGTCAACGTTATGGTATTGACTATGATGAGACGTTTTCTCCTGTGGCAACGCTCAAGTCCATTCGGATTGTGCTTGCGATAGCAGCACATTTAGACTATGAAATCTGGCAAATGGATGTAAAGACCGCATTTCTAAATGGAGATTTAGAAGAAGAGTGAATATGATACAACCTGAAGGTTTTACATCTGCAGATGAGTCTAAAGTGTGCAAGCTTCAAAAATCCATTTATGGATTAAAGCAAGCTTCACGGAGTTGGAATATACGTTTTGATAAGGTAATCAAAACATATGGCTTCATTAAGAATGAAGAGGAACCTTTCATTTATAAATGGGCAAATGGTTCAGTTATTATATTCCTTATTTTGTATGTGGATGATATTTTTTTAATCGGGAATGACATTCCTGCATTACAAGGAATAAAGGTTTGGCTATCATCTCAATTTGCTATAAAGGATTTGGGAGAAGCATCTTACATCCTAGGGATGAAGATCTATAGAGATAGATCTAGAAGATTGCTTGGATTATCCCAATCCACATACATTGATACTATACTGAAGAGGTTCAGTATGATTAATTCCAAGAAAGGCTATCTTCCGATGGGCCATGGAATTAACCTCTCTAAAAGGGATTGTCCGACAACCCCTCAAGAAAGAGAGAGTATGGATAGAATTCCATATGCTTCGGCGGTGGGATCTATAATGTATGCCATGACATGTACTAGACCAGACGTGGCATACTCACTAGGAGTAGTGAGCAGATACCAGTCTGATCCAGGTAGCAACCACTGGAAGATTGTAAAAACCATCCTTAAGTATTTGAGAAGTACTAAAGATCAGTGGCTTGTCTATGGTGATTCTGACTTAAAACTTGAGGGATATACTGATTCAAGTTTTAAGTTAGATCAAGATGATAGCAAGAGCGTGTCAGGATATATCTTCACTCTTAAGGGTGGGGCCATCTGCTGGAAGAGTTCCAAGCAGCATACAGTGGCAGATTCTACATGTGAAGCAGAATATATCGCAGCATCTGATGCCGCCAAGAAAGCTGTATGGTTGCGGAAGTTCATCACCGAGCTTGGAGTGACACCCTCTATTGATGGTCCAGTGCCTGTATTTTGTGACAATACTGGGGCCATAGCTCAAGCAAGGGAACCTAAAGCACATCAGCGGACCAAGCATATTCTACGCCGCTACCACCTGGTTCGAGAGATCATCGATCGAGGTGATATTGATTTCAGAAGATTGACACAAAAGAAAATCTGGCTGACCCATTTACCAAAGTCCTCGGCATCAAAGAGTTCGACGAACACAAGTCGAAGATGGGTATTAGATACTGGGCCGATTGGCATTAGGCTAAGTGGGAGTTGTTGGGATTTGTATCCTAAATGTCAATCGTCAGCATATTGATGATTGAATTTTGTAAATGAATTGACAAATTAATAAAGTGTTATTTGGCATTATTCATTATTTCATCTTCAAATGAACTCTTATATGATGAAGTCCTTAGGACTTATGTTATGATAAAGGAGGATTTATCTTTGAGTCCTTAAACTTGTTCGCGACCAAATGATATGTTGTTACTAGGACGACAGCATTATCGAGATTAGGTCATTGTGTGACATATACGTTGGTTGTCCTCTTAACCAAGGAGTGTGGAGACACTGGTATGCCACACAGGTGAAGTGTAGGAGTATATTTCACTGAACGTGACCAATTCCGGAACGCTCTACTGTCGAGAGATGTTCCGAGTGGATATGGGTATAAGTTTGGCCCTCTAACCTGAGACCGCAACCTGTGACTAGCAAGCAACTCACTGTACTTTGATACCGGACTACCTGAATTTCTAATTCAGTGACGGAAGGTCACTGGGTGCAGTCAAGTACTTGCGTAGTCAGTTGTGAGTCAAGATGGAATTGACCCCTCCTGAAAACAGGAGATAATGTCTTGTGATTAATTTAGCAAAACCTTGGCTAGGGTAATCCCAGTGAGGAGTCACGGGATATCTAAAGTTAATCACATAATGGATGTACCAATTATAGGGTTGACAGTGAGCTCTAAATCATCCTGGCATTAGGAGTCAAAGGGATTGAATTATACAGTAACCATAGTTCAGGGTTCCAGAATATTTGCTTCGCATATATTCGGCCTATCCGGACGTTGGGTACCATTGCTAGATGGTCACATCAATTAGTGTAGGAAATTGTTCCTATACTACCGGCTTAGGTTCGAACCTATGAGGTCACACGCATAGAAGATTCCTGATTGATCAAGAAAGCTGATGAATGATTAAGAATCATTCAGGGATAATTTGGTCAATTTGATTGCTTATAAAATAATTAAAGTAATTATTGAAGGATTAATTAGTAATTAAATTACTAATAAACTCAATTTGATTGAGTAACTGTGCTAAGGATGAGCCAAATTGAATTGGATTCAAGTTTGGGCTCAATCAGGATTTTGACCTGATTGGATTAGGTTAGAACCAAAAAGGACTTAAGCTGATCAAATTAATTTTAAATTAATTTGTTCTTAATTGGGGATTGACCTAATTGGATTAGGTCCAACACAAAGTAATTAATTCAATTTGATTGAGTTTGCATGAGCCAAAATTGAATTGGATTCAATTTGAGCTCAATCAGGGTCTGACCTGATTAGATTGGGTTCAACCAAATTGCTTTGTTTTAATTCGGGTTTGACCAAATTTGATTAGGTGCAACCCAAGAGGATTAGGCTCAGATGATGTGGCAATTATTGGTGACATGGAATTGGATTTCATGAATTTTAAATAAACCAAAATTATTGCATGGCACATGGACCCATTGCTTGACACATGGCGACATTGTTTGTTATTTGAATTTAAATTCAAATATTAAGCAATGTGTTAAATGATTTTAATCACTCAAACCATCAGCCAAGGTGGCGTATGAGTTTCTGAATGGATTAAATTCGAATTTCAAGAGGTGATTTCGAAATTATGAAGTGTTTTACCTTGCCGCATGGATTTCAAATTCCTTCCCTCTTGCACATGTGTTTAAAATTTGAATTTAAATCAGATTTGGTTGAGATCTGATTTGGGTTGTTCCTATTCCTTTGCATGTGCCAACTAAAATAGGTTTTCTGAAAATAAATTTTGAATTTTGAATGAAAATTCGGAGGCCATTAAAAGGGGTCAAACATGGGCACCAAAAACACATCCATTTCAGCCTTCTTCCTCACCCGCCTCCTCTTCCTCTTCTTCTCCATTTTAGATAGGGTTTTCAGGATGAATATCTAGAAGATTCAAGATCAGATCTGAGTCCTCTACTTTCCTTACAAACCTCATCTCCATCTGCTTCAAGACGATTGATCAAGAGTTGATTGAATCCCGACGGACAGATTTCAGCTTTCAAGTGTTCTGCAACTGCTAGCACTGTTGCGGAAGAAGATCCTTCAGGACTTCGCGTGTACTTCTCGTAGAGGCCATTCATGTGCGTGGCTGCGAAGTCAAGAATCAGATTCACAACTTTCATCCATCATAAAAGGTATTAATCTAGCATTAATCATTTATTATGGTGTCAAGGTCTAGGTCCGATTCTCCGAGGTTTTACCCTCTTTTGGGGCTCCTCACGGAGATATCTCCAGAATCCATTCGATGGATATTCGGAGATTAATTGGAATAGAGTTCTTAAGTTTCAGATCTGATAGTTAATCATGCATAAAATTTTTAGCATAATTGTTTAAACAATTCCGGCATAATCCTATGTGTTCTTAATGTGCTGATTTCTAGATTTGATCTTGTAAGCATGCATGAATTAAATTGTTTGATTCATTTTTCTGCTGTATTTTTGAAATTTTAAAAGAACTACGTGTGGCTTGATTCCCCTTGTGAAGGGGTACGTAGGCAACCCGATCAGGTTCAGCCATGGTTTTCAAAAAAAAAAAAAATTCAGCATGCTAAACACCGAAGAACCTAGGAATAAACTTTCAGTTAAATGAAACAGGCTTGAGATGGGTCGGGTATAAAATCCATCCCCCAACATATAGGTCGACTTGAACTAATCCATGAGTCAACTCTTGAGAAGGGGTTGACCTGACTAAACCATGAGTTGACTCTTCCTCAGCCTAGCAAAGCTTGAGCTGACTCCCTTGCATTTGGAAGTCAACTCAGAGCTCCCCATCAATCCAAGGGGTTGATTCCTTATAACCATGGGTCGCTCTCAGATTAGGAGTCAGCTCAAAGGTAGAAGAAAATCATGAAATTTTCAATCAAATTCAAATCAAAGGAGAGTGAGATCAAATCGATCAAGAATAGATGAGTGAATCACAACGGCTTTTTGAATTGGCTTTAACAAAAGGGATAACAAAGCCCTAATTTTTTCCGGATCATACTACATCTATCCTTTCTAAGGGGTTTGATGAAAATATCAGCTAATTATCTATCGGTACTAACAAAATCAAGCCTTACATCATTGTTTAGAACATGATCCCTTTGTGAAATGATGATTTATCTCAATATGCTTAGGATTTACTTGATATCTTGCACACACACAAACACTATGCATTATATCAGTTCTACTTGCTGCAAGATAAAGTAAAGATCCAATCATCCTCTATACAGCTTTGAATCAAAGGATTTACTATGCTCATCTTTTTCTAATTTACAAGAGAAGCTCATAGGAGTACCTATTGATTTTGAGTCTTCCATACCAAACTTCTTTAAGATTTTCTTTGTGTACTTGCTTTGGCAGATGAAGATTCAATCTCTTGTTTGCTTAATTTGGAGTTCAAGAAAGAAGTTGAGTTCACCCATCAAACTCATCTCGAACTCATTTTGCATGAGCTTAGCAAATTCTTCACATAAACTTTTATTAGTAGCACCAAATATAATATCATCAACATATATATTTGAACAATCAGAATATCAGCATTTTTTTTTTTAATAAACAGAGTTTTATCAACATTTCCTCTTGAAAAATTACTCTTTATCAAAAAGTTGCTTAGTCTATTATACCAATCTCTAGGAGCTTGCTTCAAGCCATAAAGTATTTTGTTCAATTTAAAGACATGATCTGGAAGTTTATCATTTTCAAATCCAGATGGCTGTTCTACATGAACTTCTTATGTTATGAAACTATTTAGAAATACACTTTTGACATCCATCTGAAATAATTTAAAATTCATGTAGCATGCAAATGCAAGTAATAGCCTAATGGCTTCAAGTCTAGCTACAGGTGCAAAAGTTTCATCAAAATCAATTTCTTCTTCTTGATTATATCATTTTGCAACTAATTTAGCTTTATTTCTAGTTACAACTCCATCTTCATTTAATTTGTTTCTGAAAATTCATTTTGTTCCAATTATAGAAATATTTTTAGTCCTTCTAACGAAATTCCAAATATTGTTTCTTTCAAATTGATTCAGTTACTCTTGTTAGATGTATGCCCTAGAAACCAATCTGGCGGACACATTATTAATTTTGGGATATATATTTGTACTTGACTTTATTATTATTGAATAATAAATGGGCATCTTTTTATTTATATTGTTTATGTGTCTATGAATCGTCCAAAAAATTAATAAGATGACGATATATATTCTCAAGAGTTGAGAATTTGAGCCATGTATCATTGGTGATTAATTTCTAAATGCTTCTGATCAATGGATCATCACGAGGACGGTGATCGATCCGATCAGTGCACAGATCATTT
Source organism: Phoenix dactylifera (assembly GCF_051530095.1). Taxonomy (NCBI): domain Eukaryota; kingdom Viridiplantae; phylum Streptophyta; class Magnoliopsida; order Arecales; family Arecaceae; genus Phoenix; species Phoenix dactylifera. The sequence goes on along the minus strand of NC_143193.1, from coordinate 27,827,238 downwards.
TTCTTACGGATAGACGAGAGTCGAGTTCACAGTGTAGGGACACTGAAGTGATAGTGCAGGGGCTTGTTATAGAACAAGGGTACTGAGCGTGACCAAGATAAGAAGTCACTTGGATGTCTATCTACTCGTCAGTGACTTGCTTGATGTTGCAGTAGTGTGACTGGTCCTTTGACCTATTGTGCTTCGGCTATTCACAGTGAGGTTATTGTAGTTTGACTGCACATATACATGGTCTCTAGTCATATGGGTCCATGTTGTGTAGATTGGCTGCAGTAGGTTCACTGTAGAAGTAGGGTATGCACTTACATGGAATCTATCGACCTTGATAGATGAGGAGAGATCCTATGTAATTTATAAGACTCAGTTCTAAGACCTTGGCCAGGGCAGAATATATAGTGAAAAAGAGTTTTCTACTCTCGAACTCAAGTCGAATAAATCTAGACATATGACAGACGACGAGGTTTGACGAGTTATCCATGACCTCCGGTCTGTAGGGATCCACGATAGAAGGACTATATCATACGATAACTGCACCTAGAGGTTCATCATTCTATTCTGCTGGGTGGCTACTACATACTGCTAGGTGTCACTGGTGGATGGTGAGACTCACAGGGATCATCTTGATGGTCGATAATCCCTGGTGAGTTGAGTTGAAATTGTTTCAACCCATTGAAAGGAGTTTTCAATGATATTATGATAGAGATCACAATATATCTCACTACCAGTCAGAATAGAACCTATGGGGTCACACACATTAGAAGTATTGACCGATCCAATGGTTGAATTGTGATTAAGAATCACACATGATCAATTAGATTGATAAATGGTTAACCCGCTAAGAGTTAGTGGTTAGAAGAAGGAATAATTGCAATCGGATTGCAATTTAATTTAATTAATTGGATTTAATTAATTGGACTTGATCATGAGTCCTACTTGAAGTGGGATTTATGAAGTCCTAATTGGATTAGGATTTTAAATTAAATTAGAGTCCTACTTGGAATAGGATATTTAAAGTCCTAATTGTCTTAGGGCTGAAATTTGAACAAGTCCTGATTAAATTAGGATTTGCTCAAGTCCTAATTAATTTTAATTTTAATCTAATTAATTAAATGACTCCTAATTGGATTAGGATTGAAGAGTTCAATAGAGTCATGGTTCAATTAAATCCTAATTGGATTAGGATTTGGAGGAACTGAATTGGGTTCATCTAATCCTTTTTAGAAAAGGATTGAGTCCCTATGAATGTGGCTAAACCCACCCCACTTAATGTGATTAAGTGGGGTGTGAGAATAGAAGGGAGAAGAGGGAGGGGCCCACGCGCCTCCCTTGCTTGCGTGAGATGAAAAGGAGGGGCTACGCCCCTCCTCTCTTGGAAAATAAAATGATAATGATGAGCTCCTAAAAAGTAGGAGCTTATCCTTATCTATTATGGCATTAAAAGGAGAGGGGTTTTGGCCCTTCTATTCATGCCATTTTCTGGTGCTTCACGGCAGCAAGACTCCCCTCCTATTCCTCCTTTCATCCGCAAGAGAGAAGGGAAGAAAAAGATTGTGGCGTGGCCCTCATTCATCTCTTTCCTTGGTTCCTACGTGGAGAAAAGGAAAAGGCTGCGAAGAGCCTTGTTTTCTTCTTCCTAGATTCCTCTTTCTTCTACCTCCTCTCAAGGCAATCAAAAGTTGAATCAAGGGAGAGGACTTCAGCCATCAATAGCCTTCTCTACAAGGAAGCTAGCATCCCGGGGAGATCCAAAGGCTTCGATCGCCTCATTACTTCGTGTGGATACCTGTAGAGGCCGGACGCTTGTGCGGCTTCCACTGAGCCTTGATCAAATACCACGTAAATTAGATTTGCGGAGACCATCTACCCGCACAAGGTGAAGATCTGATCTTCTTAATGTTTTTAAAATGGTTTAAAATAATTTAATTCTAATCTATCTACAAACGAAAGGTTTTAAAACACGTTCATGCAATAAACAGATCCCGCATATGTTTTTCCGCTGCAATCTGAAAATTATTTCGAAATTTTCATGGCATATGAGGGATAGGTATTGAAAGGTAGAGACCTATAAGGCAAGGTTAGTGGCGAAAGGATATAGTCAGCGTGAAGGCATTGACTATCAGGAAACTTTTTTACCTATAGCCGTGCTAAAATCCATTCGAACATTGCTTGCCATTGCAGCATTTCATGATTATGAAATATGGCAGATGGATGTGAAAACTGCTTTCCTGAATGGATATCTTGATGAAGATATTTATATGGAGCAGCCTTTGGGTTTCACTTCCAGTGATGGTGATCACAAGTTCTGTAAGCTGCAAAGATCCATCTATGGACTGAAGCAAGCATCTCGGAGTTGGAACACTCATTTCAATGATGCGATCAAATCATTTGATTTCACCAAAAACGAAGAGGAACTGTGTGTTTACTAAAAGGTTAGTGGGAGTGCTGTCGTATTCCTCGTACTGTACGTGGATGACATCCTCTTGATTGGGAATGATGTTCCCATGCTAACCTCGGTCAAGGTCTGGTTATCAAAAAAGTTCTCCATGAAAGACCTTAGGGAAGCATCCTACATTTTGGGGATTAAGGTCTATAGAGATAGATCTAAAATGATGCTTGGCCTATCACAGAAGATGTACATAGAGGAGGTACTGAAGAGGTTCAGTATGGAAAACTCCAAGAGGGATCTATTACCCCTTAGGCATGGGATTCATCTCTCCAATAAAATGTGCCCCAACACATCTGAGGAGATTCAACGCATGAGCAGGATCCCTTATGCTTCTGTAATAGGGAGCCTCATGTATGCCATGTTGTGTACACGACCTGATATAGCCCTTGCTGTGAGTGTCACTAGCAGATATCAGTCGAATCCAGGCGAAGAGCACTGGACAGCTGTGAAGAACATTCTTAAGTACTTAAGAAGAACTAAAAATTTGTTCTTGGTCTTTGGGGGAGTATCAGAGTTAAAGGTAGAAGGATACACAGATTCATACTTTATGACTGATATTGATGATAGAAAGTCTATATCTGGATATGTGTTCTTGTGCAATGGTGGTACGGTAAATTGGAAGAGTTCCAAACAACCGATCATTGCTGATTCTACCATGGAAACTGAGTATATCGCCGCCTCTGAAGCTGCAAAGGAAGCCTTCTGGTTCAAAAAATTCATTGCAGAGCTAGATGTAATACCATCAGATGCCATCACACTCTCCTGCGATAATAATGGCGCCATAGCTCTTGCTAAGGAGACTAGGTCTCATCAGAAGTCCAAGCACATAGAGCGATGCTTTTACCTCATACGCGACTACCTCAAAAAGAAATATGTCGACGTACAGAGAGTAGACTCTACGGACAACGTGGCGGACCCGCTCACTAAGCAGTTAAATCAGCAGAAGACTGAAGCCCACCTTGAGAAGATGGAACTTAGATAAATGTCTGATGGGCTTTAGTGCAAGTGGGAGATTGTTAGATGTATGCCCTAAAAGCCAATCTGGCGGACACATTATTAATTCTGGGATATAAATTTATACTTGACTTTATTATTATTGAATAATAAATGGGCATCTTTTCATTCATATTGTTTATGTGTCTATGAATCGTCCAAGAAATTAATAAGATGATGATACATATTCTCAAGAGTTGAGAATTTGAGCCATGTATCATTGGTGATTAATTTCTAAATGCTCATAATCAATGGATCATCACGAGGACGGTGATCGATCTGATCAGTGCACAGATCGCTTTCCTTATGGACGGACGAGAGTCGAGTTCATAGTGTAGGGACACTGAAGTGATAGTGCAGGTGCTTGTTAGAGAACAAGGGTACTAAGCATGACCAAGACAAGAAGTCACTTGGATGTCTATCCACTCGTCAGTGACTTGCTTGATGTTGCAGTAGTGTGACTGGTCCTTTGACCTGCAGTGCTTCGGCTATTCACAGTGAGGTTATTGTAGTTTGACTGCACATATACATGGTCTCTAGTCATATGGGTCCATGTTGTGTAGATTGGCTGCAGTAGGTTCACTGTAGGAGTAGGGTATGCACTTACATGGAATCTATCGACCTTGATAGATGAGGAGAGATCCTATGTGATTTATAAGACTCAGTTCTAAGACCTTGGCCAGGGCAGAATATATAGTGAAAAAGAATTTTCTACTCTCGAACTCAAGTCGAATAAATCTAGACATATGACAGACGACGAGGTTTGATGAGTTATCCATGACCTCTGGTCTGTAGGGATCCACGATAGAAGGACTATATCATACGATAACTGCACCTAGAGGTTCATCATTCTATTCTACTGGGTGGCCACTACATACTGCTTGGTGTCACTGGTGGATGGTGAGACTCACAGGGATCATCTTGGTGGTCGATAATCCCTGGTGAGTTGAGTTGAAATTGTTTCAACCCATTGAAAGGAGTTTTCAATGATATTATGATAGAGATCACAATATATCTCACTACCAGTCAGAATAGAACCTATGGGGTCACACACATTAGAAGTATTGACCGATCCAATGGTTGAATTGTGATTAAGAATCACAGATGATCAATTAGATTGATAAATGGTTAACCCGCTAAGAGTTAGTGGTTAGAAGAAGGAATAATTGCAATCGGATTGCAATTTAATTTAATTAATTGGACTTGATCATGAGTCCTACTTGAAGTGGGATTTATGAAGTCCTAATTGGATTAGGATTTCAAATTAAATTAGAGTCCTACTTGGAATAGGATTTCTAAAGTCCTAATTATATTAGGACTGAAATTTGAACAAGTCCTGATTAAATTAGAATTTTCTCAAGTTCTAATAAATCTTAATTTTAATCTAATTAATTAAATAACTTCTAATTGTATTAGGATTGAAGAGTTCAATAGAGTCATGGTTCAATTAAATCCTAATTGGATTAGGATTTGGAGGAATTGAATTGGGTTCATCCTTTTTAGAAAAGGATTGAGTCCCTATGAATGTGGCTAAACCCACCCCACTTAATGTGATTAAGTGGGGTGTGAGAATAGAAGGAAGAAGAGGGAGGGGCCCACGCGCCTCCCTTGCTTGCGTGAGATGAAAAGGAGGGGCTACGCCCCTCCTCTCTTGGAAAATAAAATGATAATGATGAGCTCCTAAAAAGTAGGAGCTCATCCTTATCTATTATGGCATTAAAAGGAGAGGGGTTTTGGCCCTTCTATTCATGCCATTTTCTGGTGCTTCACAGCAGCAAGACTCCCCTCCTATTCCTCCTTTCATCTGCAAGAGAGAAGGGAAGAAAAAGATTGTGGCGTGGCCCTCATTCATCTCTTTCCTTGGTTCCTACGCGGAGAAAAAGAAAAGGCTGCGAAGAGCCTTGTTTTCTTCTTCCTAGATCCCTCTTTCTTCTACCTCCTCTCAAGGCAATCAAAAGTTGATTCAAGGGAGAGGACTTTAGCCATCAATAGCCTTCTCTGCAAGGGAGCTAGCACCCTGGGGAGATCCAAAGGCTTCGATCGCCTCATTACTTCGTGTGGATACCTGTAGAGGCCGGACGCGTGTGCGGCTTCCACTGAGCCTTGATCAAATACCACATAAATCAGATTTGCGGAGACCATCTACCCGCACAAGGTGAAGATCTGATCTTCTTAATAAAATGGTTTAAAATAATTTAATTCTAATCTATCTACAAACGAAAGATTTTAAAACACGTTCATGCGATGAACGGATCCCACATATGTTTTTCCGCTGCAATCTGAAAATTATTTCAAAATTTTCATGGCATATGAGGGATACTAACAATTCTTGCATTGTCATTAACCAATTACTATCCTTTTCAGCTTCTTTAAAAGATTTTGGTTCTATTTGAGAAACAAATGCAAGATGATTACAAACATCTCTAATGGAGGATCTAGTCTTAATTTCTTGTGAAGGATCACCAATTATTAGTTCTTTAGGATGACTATGTACGTACCTCCATTCTTTTGGTAGAGTAGTTTTACCTTTGAGTATTTGATCTTCTTCTTCTTGATTTTCATCATGCTCTGAATTTTCAGATGCAGAGATATCCTTTAGGGTTGAATCTTTGACTTGCTCATTTAGTTCTTCTGTATCATCATTGAGATCTACATTCTTTCTTGAAGAAGGATCATTAGATTCATCAAAGATAACATGTATTGACTCTTCTACGACTAGAGTTCTCTTATTAAATATTCTATATGCTTTGCTTGATGAAGAGTATCCAAGAAAAATAGCTTCATCTGATTTTGAATCAAATTTTTCCAAATTATCCTTACCATTATTTAGAACAAAACAGATGCAACCAAAAATATAAAAGTATGAAAGATTTGGTTTCTTATTTTTCAAAAGTTCATATGGAGTTTTCTTTAGTATTGACCTAATAGTAACTCTATTAAGAATATGACAAGCTGTATTTATGGTTTCAGCCCAAAAATACTTAGGTAAGTCACTCTCATATAACATTGTTCTTGCCATTTCAGTAAGAGTTCTATTCTTTCTCTCTACAACACAATTTTGTTGTGGTGTTCTTGGTGCAGAAAAATTATGATCAATACCATTTTTAGTGCAGAAATTTTCAAAATCGTGATTTTCAAATTCTGTTCTGTGATCACTTCTAATCTTGATAGTTTTTAATCCATATTCATTTAAAATCCTTTTAAACAGTTTAGTGAAAGCTAAAAATGCTTCACTTTTGTGTGCCAAGAATAAAACCCATGCATACCTAGAAAAATCATCCACAATAACAAAGCCATAATGCTTTCCACCTAGACTTGCAGTTCTAGTTGGTCCAAATAAATCCATATGTAGGAGTTCTAGAGGTCTATTTGTGGAGACAACATTTTTGGATTTGAAAGAGGTTCTGATCTGTTTTCCTTGTTGGCATGCAGAGCAGATTTTATCTTTTTCAAATGACAATTTAGGCAAGCCGAAAACAAGTTCTTTTCGGATAAGTTTTGAAATTAAGTCCATGCTTGCATGAGCTAATTTTCGATGCCATAACTAGCTAGCTTCATTGTTTTTGGTTTTCATTGCTACTAAACAGTCCATGTTCTTCATGAGTATTTGATCTAAATCAACCAAATACACATTCCCATGTCTATGTCCAGTAAATATTATACCACTGTTATTAATTCTAGAAACTAAGCATAATGATGATTCAAAAGTCACAATATATGCTTTATCACAGAATTGGCTAATACTTAGCAAGTTATGTTTTAATCCATCTACCAATAAAATATTTTCAATAAAAGTAGTTGGAGTAATCCAAATGTTACCAATGCCAATGATTTTGCCTTTTCCATTATCACCAAAGGTAACCATTCCTCCATCTTTCTTTTTGAGGGACATGAATTGAGATTCATCCCCTGTCATGTGTCTAGAGCATCCACTATTCAAGTACCATTTTTTGTTTGATGCTTGGGATGCTAGACACACCTGCAAAACAGAAATTCAATTCTTTATCTTTGGTACCCAAACTTTCTTGGATCCTTGAATGTTAGCAATGATGGTTCCCTTTGGAACCCATATTTTCTTAATTGAAACATTGCTTATAAGTTTTTGGCTTTTAGGATTGCAAGCAGTGTATTCTTGTTTATGTTTATCTAATTTAAACAATGTAGATTTTGGTTGAATATGAGTTTGCTTTACAAATATGTTTTTCAATTATTTCTGTTTCTTCAAAGAATTATATCCTAAACCAGCTTTATCATAAACTGCTTTCTGACTTTCTAGGATTAGAATTAATTTCTCTGAGCTTAGGGTGAATCTATCTACTATAGGTCTCAATTTTTCAAGTTCTTTAGCTAACTTCTGTTTTTCTTCATGCAGTTCCTTCTCATTATCTAGAAGCAGAGCATTTTCTTTTTCCAACATTTGGTTTTTAATCTTTAGCTCCTTATTCTTTAAACTAAGCTTTTTATATTCAATCATAAGCTCAGAAAAAGCATCTTGAAGTTCATCGAAAGTGAAATCTTATTCAGTATTTAAGTATATCTCACTTTCGTGTGCCATTAGACACAGATTTGCAGCCTCTTGTTGCTGTTCCTCTTCTCCAGAGCTGGATTCATCACTGTCACTCTAAGTAGCCAGCATAGCTTTCTTTCTCAACCTTTTCGGAGCCTTTTTTGGTAGAGGACAGTCTGTTCTAAAGTGTCCAGGCTTTTTGCACTCATAATAGACATATTGCTCCTTATTTTCTTTGTTTTGCTCCTCCTTGATTACAGGCCTTTTCTTAAAGTTTTCTCTATTTCTTTTAAAGAATTTTCTGAACCTTCTTGTAATCAGGGCCATTTCTTTATCATTTTCAGATTCAGAGTCCTCACTCTCGTCCTCATGCAGAGTGGATTTAAGAGCGATGGTTCTGCACTTCTTGGGTTCATCCTCCTCAAGGTTCTATTTTTTGAGAGCTCATGAGTCATTAAGGAACCCAGCAATTCTTCCAGTGGGAGAGAGTTGAGATCTTTTGCTTCTTGAATGGTAGTGACCTTTGCTTCCCATGCTCTAGGAAGAGACCTAAGAATTTTTCGAACAAGATCACTGTTAGAGTAAGATCTACCAAGGCTTTTCAGGCCGTTTATAATATCAGTGAATCTAGTAAACATTTCAGTTATAGATTCACTGTTTTCCATTCTAAATAATTCATACTTATGCACTAGCATACTGATTTTAGATTCTTTGACCCGGTTAGTGCCTTCATGTGTAACTTCCAGCCTATCCCAGATTTCTTTAGCAGTCATGCAAATAGATATACGATTAAACTCATTTGCATCTAAAGAATAGTAAAGAACATTCATGGCTTTTGCATTCAGCTGAGCCATTCTTTTATCATGGTCATCCCATTCAGTCTCAGATTTGAATGAGGTGATGCCATCAACAATTTTAGTTAGTGTGTGAGGTCCATTAATAATAACAGTCCATAAATTATAGTCAAGTACTTGAATAAAAATTCTCATACGAGCTTTCCAATAAGTAAAATTTGTGCCATTGAAAAGAGGTGATCTATTGGTAGATTGTCCTTCGGCAACAAAGGTTCCCATAGTGGCTGCCATGACCTTTAACTCTTGATTGTTAAATCAAAAAGTTTTGTGGGTACCAGGCTCTGATACCACTTGTTGCCTAGAGGTGCAGCCCAAGAGGGGGGGTGAATTGGGTCTCTTTAAAAAATAGTTAAAGTTAAAACGTGAAGAGAGTATGAGTTACTTTTATCTTAAAAATTCAGCAGTGGAAATAAGAATGCACAAATATGACAGTGAATAAAGTTATGAGAACTGTCAGAAATATGCAGAGGAAAGGAAGAGAAGAAGCACAATCACAAACACCAATATTTATAGTGGTTCAGTGCACTCCCAGCACCTACGTCCACTCCTCAAGCCTAGCTTGAGATTTCACTATAAACCAGCAGATTACAGCCTGATTGTTTTTCGGGCTCACAATCAAAATCCAATTGGTTTTTCTAGGCAACCAACCGAAAACCTTTTGTTTTCCGAGATCACAAACAACCAAGTTGGTTTTCAGACAAACCATCCAAAAACTTTACACCATTTATTTTTCCGGATTCACAAACAACCCAGTTGGTTTTCAGATAAACCAACCAGAAACTTTTCCCTTGCTAAATATTCCTTATTCAGCAACTTCCAATCGAGGCTTGGAAGAGCCTTTACAAGTTTCAACTAAAAGAATGCTGTAACTAGAAAACTCAAAGCTTCAGAATATAATGAGTAAATCAATGAAAATAAAAGCTGAAGCTGATGAAGAAGTTGGCTGTGGAAGGATGTTCCAATGTCCGAACAGCAGCTCTTCACAATGCGGTGAGAAGCTTCGACTGATTTTCTCATAGAAGAAAGTTTTAGATTCAGTGCCGGTGAGGATGATAAACTGTTAAGCTTTTCTTCTCTCTTTTTCTCAGTAGAAACCTTTTTGTTTTCTTGTAGAATCTTTTTTCTTTCCTCCTTGTTTCCATTCTGAGATTCCCTCATATTTATAGACAAATTCTTTGGCGGGACTTGAATTCCTTTCTTTCCATTCTGATGAGAATCTTTTTCTGTTACAGAAGAAGACAAAAGTCGTTCACAGCTTTCCGTTGTGGTCCCAGCAGTACAAGGGTTGACTCATGTAGCTCAAGGGTCAACTCATGTTCATTCTGGATCGGCACTTCAAATAGTCGAGAAGGCTTTTACTGTGTCATCCTCAAAGGGTCGACTCTTAATTCTTAAGGGTCAGTTCATCTTAACCAAGAGTCGCCTCTTCAACCACAAGGATCGACTCATCTTCATTAGGAGTCGCTTCTTTAAACACAAGGGTCGACTCATCTTTAGTTTTTCGGCCAGTGCTGAGACTAAGCAGGGGTCGACTCCTCAAACGCAAGAGTCGACTCCTCAATTTCGGGGATCGACTTATTTTTAACAAGGATCAGCTCTTCAAGCTTTTCTTAGATGGTAAAAACTTTCTGTTTGCTTTAAACTACACAAGGGTCGACTCATATTTTGCGGGGGTCGACTCTTTGACTATGTTGCTTGAATAAAACTTATCAGAATCAACTTAAACTTATCCTTTTTGCTTAGAAGTTGACTCAAGTCTTTCAAACAGAAAACTTTAGACTTCTTCTCTGATCTCCATGGACTAGATTAAGATCATTTTCTTTTAGAACATATCCAATGAGATATGTGCGAAGAACTTATGATTTTGCATTGTTTCATTTCTTCTGATTTTTTTTGACTTATAAATCTTCACAATTAGACCAATGTCATTAGTACAGAACATGATCTCAAGTATTTTGTAATCATCAAAATTCATCCTTTAGGATTGACAAAAAGAAAAAAAAAGGATGAGGCATGAGCTCTCCTCCTCTTCCTTCTTCCACCGCAAACAAAAGGCAGCAAGTGTGTGCTTCCTTTTGTTCTTCCTTCTCCAATCCTTCTTCTTCAAGGGAGAGCAATCAAAGTTTTGGTTGCTGCAAGGAGAAAGAGATTCATCCATCAAAAGTATTATCTGCAAGGGAGCTAACACCCCAGGAAGATTCAAAGGCTTTGATCGGTCCTCTGCCTCGTGTAGATACCCGTAGAGGCCGAACGCGTGTGCGGCTTTAAGAGAACCTTCAACAAATCCACGGTTATCAGATTTGCGGTGATCATCTATCCGCACAAGGTGAAGATCTGATCTTCCTAATTATGTAAAAAGGTTTTAATCCTAATCTATCTACGGACATCGATTTTAAAATACATTCATGCGATGAACAGAATCTCGCCCATACCCTTTCACTGCATTCTGATTTTTCTGGAGCGTGCAAGGGATCCCAACACTTATTCCCACTTTTGATTAGGCGTATGGAGCTCCTAAAATTTAGGAGCTCCAAACTTATCTCCATAGAGGGGCGTACGCCCCTCCCTTTATGCCGCACCAAAAAGAAAAAGAAAGGAGGGGCGCACGCCCTCTCCTTTGTGTGCATCCAATCCTCCTCTAAGGAGGATTAGGTGGCCCCTATCACGTGAGTCCTAATCTAATTAGGTCTCTATTAAATTATGAATCAACTTGGACTTATCCATAAGAGTCCTAATCTATTTAGGATCCAATTAGATCATGACTCAATTGAACTCTTTAATCCTAATCTAATTAGGAGTCATCTTGATCTACCAAATCAAAATTAATTAGGACTTTAGGAGTTCTAATCCAATTAGGACTCATATAATTTTAGTCCTAATTCAATTAGAACTTTAGAAATTCTACTCCAAGTAGGACTCTTATTTAATAAGATCAAGCCCAATTAATTAAGTCCAATTGATTCAATTTAATTGCAATTCAATTGCAATTAAATTTTTTTTCAACTCACTAATTCTTAGTGGGTTAAACCAATTATCAATCAAATTGACAATCTTGAACAATTATGATTCCAACTCACAATTCGACTATTGGATCGTATACCTCCAATATGCATGACCCCATAGGTTCTATTCTGTCTGATGGTAAGATGTATTGTGATTTCTATCACAACATCATTAAAAAATTCTTGCAATGGGTTAGAATAATTCCAACTCATCTCACCAGGAATTATCGACCATCAAGATAGTCCCTGTGAGTCTCACCATCCACCAGTGACACCTAGCAGCATGTAGTGGCAACCCAACAAAATGGAATGATGAAACTCTAGGTGCAGCTATTATATGATACAATCCTACTATCGTGGATCCCTACAAGATGGAGGTTATGGATAACTCGTCAAACCCCATTGTCTGTCATATGTCAAGATTTATTCAACTTAAGTTTGAGAGTGGAAAACTTCTTTTCCACTGTACATACTGCTCCGGCCGAGGTCTTACGAACTCAATCTTATAAATTACATAGGATCACTCCTTATTTACCAAGGTCGATAGATTCTATGTAGGTGCATACTCTACTTCTACAGTGAACTTATTGCAGCCAATCTACACCACAAGGACCCATATGGCTAGAGACCATGTAAATATGCAGTCAAACTATAGCAACCTCACTGTGAATATCCGAAGCACCGCAGATCAAAGGACCAATCATACTACTGCAATATCAAGTAAGTCGCTGACGAGTAGATAGACATCCAAGTGACTTCTTGCTTTGGTCATGCTCAGTACCTTTATTCTCTAACAAGCACCTGAACTATCACTCCAGTATTCCTACACTGTAGACTCGAGACTCGTCCATCTAAAAGAAAAGTAATTTGTACACTAATCTCATCGGATTAATCACCATCCTCGTGATGATCCATCGGTCCTATCGGTTAGGAACATTTAGGAATTAATCACCAATGACACATGGCTCAAATTCTCAACTCTTCAGAATATGCATCATCATCTTATTAATTAATCACATAGACATATACACAATATGAATGAAAAAGATGCCCTTTTATTATTCAATAATAATAAAGTTGAGTACAAAATTATGTTCCAGAATAGATTATGTGTCAGCCAGATTGGCTTCTAGGGCATACATCTAACAGCTATGCCATGTGCCAACTTGTGATAGGAATGTTTGATTTTGGTCACATCACATGCCCTGCACTTCCATGCTCGAGCCATTCTTCTAGCTCGAGCTAGGAAGTAGATAGATGGGCTGATATCGGGTCAAGTATGATCCACCTCATCTCGCTGTCATAGCTCACCAATTTACCTGATGGTGACTTCAGGTAGTAATCATGAATTTTTAGTTTGCTATTTTGGGCGGATTTATTTATAATTCGAAAAGGCTAGTAGTTTGTATGACAAGACCATGTGACATCCTATTAGGATGGAAATATAATCAGATGTGTAGATCTTCGATTGATCAAAACCATTAAGATTTTCTGTTCTAAGAGCTATTGAGGTCGGCTTCTTGTATTGAGAGCCATGGTGGCGCAGCCCAAATGTGGCAAAGGATCTTGAAGCTTAGATGATGGTGTTTCTCTCTCTCTTTTTTTTCTTTTCTCAGATGATGGCAACTAGAGTTCTGATGAAAAAGATGGTAACTCATGGGATTGAAGTAAGGGGATCTGAGGTTCGATTGGATGGATTCAATTGGGTGGTAGCGGCTAGAAGGAAAAAGGCTAAATTGATCGTGCGGCTGAATTGTTTGGATTTTGGGGTGGAAACTAAAGTCTAAAAATTATGTAGATGGTAGAGATGAATGGAATAGTATCTGATGTTGAAAAAAATATAGAGAACAAGAAAATTAAAATAGAAATAAAAAGGATAACTATTGGATTAATGGAAGAGTCTCACCTCTAAAAGATCCAACCCATTGAGAGGAAGGAGTCTCACATTCTTCTCCAATTTTACTTGAAGTTTCACCAAGCACGTAGAGGATTTTCTCCCCACTGAAGAACACTTGAATACTCAGAGATTTCTCAAAAAAATTGTTGCTTTATTGATTCATCATACCTCCCCTTTTATAAAAAATGTTGGCAAAAGATAAACTCTAGCAAACAGAATTTTAGGATCTCCTAACGTAATAAGAACTTGACTAAATCTTTAAATATAAAGATAAACATCATAAACCACGTGCCAACTAAGGGTTGGACAAGTGTCACCCCTAGATTGTGTGCGGGTTGGAGTTTAAAAGGATAACTCCAACTGCATACTAATTCCTAGTCTAACTAGGATTAGTCCCCCTTGCTGCATAGTTCTTCTCCTAATACCACTAGGACTTCTTCCGTGGGACACATGGAGCAATCCCACACAATTCAAGACCCTTTCAATGCTTGAAAATCAGCCTAATTAAGCATTGAATACCCTAATTAATTGTGAACTAATTTTACTTATTGCAACTGTTGCCCTAGGTGACAAGCCAAGAGGAGGGGTGAATTGGGTTTTCTAAATTTTTAATCCCTTAATCAAATTGATAGATGAATGGATAATTTAGCTAAAGTTAATTAAGTGTGTGCAGTGAAATTAGAAAGGCACACAATGTTGGAAACCTGCCCATGCCGCAGAAAATTAAAAAAAAAATTTTCAGATTCAGCGGAAGTGGCATGCGCGGGATCGATGTTCATCTCATGAACGTTATTCAAAAACCGTTCGTAAATAGATTAGGATTAAAAACTTTTGAACTAATTAGGAAGATCAGATCTTCACCTTGTGCAGATAGATGATCACTGCAAACTGAAGTTCATGGTTTAGGATGAAGGTTCGCTTGAAGCCGCACACGCGTCCGGCCTCTACGGGTATCCACACGAAGTAGAGAACCAATCTAAGCTTTCTTATCTCTCCGGGGTACTAGCTCCCTTGCAGAGACTACTTTGGATGGCTGATTTCCTTTCTTTGAATCAACCCTTAATTATGCTTGAGAGGAGGAAGAAGAAGGAAGGATCTTGAAGAAGAACCAAAAGCCTGACTGCAGCCCTTTTGTTTCCCTTGCGTTGGAAGAAGGAAGGGAGGAGAGGAGTGCCGCCAAGCCTTCTTTCTTTTCTTCCTTGCTTGCGGCTGAAGACCAAGGGGAGGAAGGGGGCCACGGCACAAGGGAGAAGAGGACTTCAATTGCCCTAGGTGCTGCCCACACCTCCTCTTATAAAGCAAGTGGAGCTCCAAACTGTTAGGAGCTCCTTGATAACATTCCAAGAGGGGCGCCGACCCCTCTTGTTTTGCCGCACCAAGGAGAAAAAGGAGGAGGGGCATACGCCCCTCCTTCTTGGTTAACCTAATCCTTCTCTAAGGAGGATTAGGAGGTCCTAATGTGGTTAAGTCCTAATCTAATTAGGCTTAGACCAAGGGTGAACCATTTTTGGGTTTAATCAATGCTAGTTCTAATCGAATTAGAACTCAAATGAATTATGACTCAATTGAACCCTTCAATCCTAATCTAATTAGGAGTCATTGTAATTTATTAGATTAATAATTAATTAGGACTTAAGTAATCCTAATTCAATTAGAACTTATTTAATTTTAGTCCTAATCCAATTAGGACTCTTATTTGAATCCGAAGTCCTAATCTAATTAGGACTTCTAGAAATTCTATTCTAAGTAGGAATCCAAATTGAATTCAAAATCCTAATTTAATTAGGATTGTAGGAATCCTACTCCAAGTAGGACTTCCAGTCCTAATCCAATTAGGACTCCAGGAATCCTACTCCAAGTAGGATTCGTGTTTAAATCCAATTAATTAATTTTCATTGTTCCTTCTTCAACTAATTATCAATTGAATTGATTACTCGTGATCCATAATCATATTTCAACCATCGGATCGGTCAATACCTCTAGTATTTGTGACCCCATAGGTTCTATTCTAACTGGTAGTGAGATTTATTGCAATCTCTATCACAATATCATTGAAAACTTCTTTCAATGGATTGGAACAATTCCGGCTCAACTCATTAGGGTTTATCGATCATCAAGATATTTTCTGTGAGTCTCACCATCCACCAGTGACACCTAGTAGCATGTAGCGGCTACCCAGCAGTATGGAATAATGAACCTCTATTGTGTAGTTATCGTATGATATAGTCCTTCCATCGTGGATCCCTACAGGATGGAGGTCATGGACAACTCGTCAAACCCCATCGTCTGTCATATGTCAAGATTTATTCGACTTTAGTTCGAGAGTGGAAAACTCTTTCTCCATTGTGTATATTGCCCCGGCCGAGGTCTTACGAACTCAGTCTTATAAATCACATAGGATCTCTCCATATCTACTGTTGTCAAATTCTTGTTTACCTAAAAATATGCTAAACAGATCGTTGTTAGAAGCGACAAACAAAGTTTAAATTAATTTTACTCTTACCTGTTCTACTCGAAGAATAGTGGTCGTAAGAGGTCGATCCACAGGGAGACGATTGGAGTTACATAAAAATTAAAACGTTCACTCGGAGTCGAAATCGATTCTTGAATAACAAAAGAAAAATATTACTTCGAAGATGTTTGAATGATTCTCTGGGTTACCAGAGAATGTTTTCTACTTGAAATTGATAAAAAGATAGGTATTTAAATTCGAAAAGCATTTATATATTTAACTAATCAAAGAAAAGCTTTGGCATAAATTAAAATGGATGAAAACAAGAAGATTGAAGCGAATACAAATTGCATAAAGGAAGATTTAATGTATTGTATAAAAAAAAAATTAAAAGATTGCATAAAGAAAACAGAAATTAAACTGAACCTAGAACAAGGATTGCATGAAAGAGAAATGATAGATTTTATAAAAATAAATTGATTACAAAGGTAGAAATGAAGATTGGTAGCTTGATGCTGCCTTTCTTCTGCAAATAAATAAAGAAAAGAAAGAAAAACAAATCACTTCTCTTCTCCCTCTCTTTCCCACGGTGGAACTTCAACATAAAATAATATTTTTTTTCTTTCCTCTTTCCAAGAACAGAGCATCCCCTATTCTTGGCCCAACCGAGCACACCTCCCTTCTTCTTTTCCAAAAACCGAGCTCCCCTTCTCCCTTGCCCCTTATATAGATCCCCAGCAAGCACGTGGATGGCTGGATTATGGGAGGAAGGAGAGAGGATGCGACTTGCTGGGATTGCTCCTTCCCTCTTTTCGCACGGGCTGAGATGGGAAGAAATGGATGCTATGATCACGCCTTGCAATCGGATGGGAGGAGCTTGATTGCAGCGTGGGATGCCATGGCTGGGCGGATCGTGGAGGAGATTGACCACAGATGCGGTGGAGGCTGGGATTTTGCTTGGATGTGGAAATGGAAGGAGCTGGGCGCGCGGACGGATGGCTGGATGTGTTGGGTCGAGCGGAAGAAGATGAGCTGAAGAAAATCCCTTGCTAATCCGCTGCTCTGGCCGGAAGGGGAGGATTTGCTGTTGCTACAATGCGGAGGAGGAGGATGCGGTTGATGCTGGGAATCCGGAATGGGCGCACGGCTGGGAATGGAAGGAAATGGATGCGGTGAGGAGCCGATCACGGGATGCTTGCAGACACGGAAGAGGCGGACGGAGGGGGTCGATGATCCATGGAGCTCGGACGTGGCGTCGGAGGCTGGGATTTCGGGAGGACGTGGATCCGTGGGTGCAGAGGCAGGATGAGAAGCGACTTGCTGATTTGGGAGGCTTGGAAGAGGGGCTGGTTGGCTGCGGGATCGACGAGAGGAAGAAGAATTTGATGCATGATCGTTGGGATCTTCATTTGCTTGAAATCCGGAATGGCAGCTGGTCTGGAATGGAGCTGGGGTCTCCCGTGATCGTATGGACTGGCTGGACTTGAATGCTTGGGCTCATGCGATGGGGAAGGAAGCTAGGATTTTGATGTGGCTCGGACGCTAGAAAATTTTAGAAGCACGTTGGGATTGAAGGCTGAAGACCGTTGATGACGGAAGAGATCCGGTTGCATCGTGGGGCTGAGATCCATCACGTGAAAATGCTGGCTTGACTTGAGCTCGGGCTGCCGGGCATTGGGCTCAAACCCAATGTTAATTGGTTTCTTGTGTTACTTGCACTCAAGCACAAATACAACGTTAATTAGTTGATTTTATTATTAATGATTAGCTATAATACTAATTAAGATGGTATGACGATTACACTTTTGTGCTCTCATCACACCCTCCAACCAGCTTATTGCTGGTCTCTAGCAATTTAGTGCGAAAATGAGAAAATGAGAGTGCAAAAGTTTTAATTATTATTATATAAATACATGAACTAAGATAAGTACTCACTTTCGTAGAGCATTACGATTACACATAGCACGTGCAACAAGCTGTTAAACTCCTAGGTTACCCTTGTGGACGAGTGTTGTCTCGTGAGGGTTTACAGAGTTACCCACAAACTTCAATCCCAATTTTTTTTTTTTATGAAATGAAAGTCTAATTTCAAATACATAACTGATAAGAATTTCAAAAGCACACAAGGTTTTAATTACTAAGTAGCCCAAATTCTAGGTTAGTATGCAATTTAAGTTGAAGTCATTAAGTTTTCCGTTAGGGAGTTGTAAGACTTATTTATACTTGAGTGCTCAGTGAAGTCTGGACCATGCACAAGCTAAGGTTTTGGCTCCAAAATATCGCTAATGCTAGTAGTTTCCAAGAATTGGTTGGACAAGACCTATTTGCTGATTCAAAATCATCTTATCTGCAGGATTTTGAGAGCTGTGGATGTTTACTTTAATACCTCATGGGCTTTATCTGTAATATTCCAGTTTACTCGAATTTTTGCAACGATGGCTTTCACACTATTGTCTTTCTTAAGGTCAATATACAAAATTTTTTTTTCTTTTTTTATTTAAGAAACATGATAATTTATATATTGTGCACTTTTATTCCTGTGATGATTCCTCCATGTAGCGAGCAATTAGTCGACAATTCTCACATCAGTTGGCATGAGGTGTCGGGCTTCCTCATCACAAGTCCGCTGATCTTTGACAATAGGTAGCCCTTTTCGATGTACCTGACTAAATCCACAAATTTTTATTTTATTTATTTTTTTATTACTATTATTATTTTTTTTGTGTGAATCAGAAAAAGATGGTTCATCAGGATTCGAGGTTGCTACCATATTCTCAACACAATGTCGAACCTATACCTTAGAAATGCAGGCCAGATGTGTTGTGAAATTCAAAGCACTAATTAGCTTACAACTCACTAAAAGGAACTTAATAAAAAGAACTCACTTTGCACTACTTCCGACTAGTCAATGGGCCCTTAGATTTTATATACCTTGTGTGTTGTACAGAAATTATTATTATTATTATTATTATTATTATTTTATTTTTTTTTAAAAAAATTTAATTAAAATTTTTTTTTTATAAAATTCCAAATGCTTAAAAATACCTCCAAACCTAAATCTAACATTGTCCTCAACGTTAAAGAAAATTTAAAGTAGTAAGAGGACAGAGGAGAAGTTACCTGATGTGGGTGGGTAAATTGAAAATTGGAGCAAAATCCCCCAAACCTGCATGTTAGTAAAATTTTACAAAAAATTGGGTTGCCTTCCAAGAGCGCTAAGTTTTATGTCTTCAGCCAGACAAAATGTAGGTTCATTTTTTTTTTTCAACCATTATCTAAGAATGGTTTTGGAAGAGTCCGAGGAAGAACAGTCGGCCGATGACGATCTATGCTCATAAGGGGAACAGAGTTAGGGAGCGCATGTTCGACCCCTTCCTCGAAATGGGCAAGGTAAGCCTCTAAAGGGTCCTTACTATAAGTTTGTAAGAAAGTCTCCTGAACCAGACTTTCAATCATGTCAACTTTATTGATTTCTTCATCACCTGGTGGTTGTTTACTTATGTTGAAGACATTATGCTCGACTTTCATGTTGCCAAAAGATAACTTCAGCATGCCATTTCGACAATTTATCATAGCATTTGCTGTGGCTAAGAAAGGTCTACATAAAATTATAGGTGTGTGACTGTCTGGATGTATTACAGGTTCGGTCTCAAGAATAACGAAGTCCACAGGATAGTAAAACTCGTTTACCTTCACTATTACATCCTCTACAATCCTCTTGGGGTACTTCACCATCCTATCTGCTAAGAAAAGGATAATATTTGTGGGCTTAAATTTTTCCAAACCTTACTTTTGGTAAACATAGTAGGAAAGTAGGTTCACACTGGCTCCTAAATCTGATAGGGCTCTCTGGATGATCGTCTCTCCTATTTTTATTTCAATGGTGGGGCAACTAGGGTCTTTGAATTTCGGGGCAATCTGTTGTTGAATGAGAGATGAGGCTTGTGCAGCCATAACAGCTTGCCTAGGAATGCTGGTTTTTCTTTTGACCGTGGTGAGGTCTTTCAAGAATTTTGTATAGGAGAGAATTTGTTGTATGGCATCGAGAAAAGGTATATTTATTTGAACAGTTTTAAAGACTTTCATTATTTCATCAAAGTTAGATTGTTTATTGGAGTCCTGAAGTCTACTGGGAAAGGGAACCTTAGGTTTGTATGTTTTTATGGGTTCTTCCTTTTTTTCTGATTTATCCTGTTCTTGACCCCTCTTCTGAATAGGGTTCTTATCGGATTCATTTTTATTTTCTTTTTCATGTTCAGAAAGTTGGACTTTATTGTCCACTTGCTTGCCAGACCTTAAAGTGATAATTGCCTGAACTTCATAGGTCGGATTTCCATTAGAATCGATTTGATACTAACCTCTCTGACCTTGATTTTATTGTCTACTAGGTTAGGCACTGGTTGACTAGGTAGTTCACTTTTCTTCCTATCCCCTGGAGAGTTTGCTATTTGGCTTAGACTAACCTTAAGTTTTGCAATTGCTTGCGTATGGAATTGGTTAGTTTGGGCTTGGGTTGTATTAGTCTGTTGTTGTTGCTTGATAAAATCTTGTTGTTGTTTCCTCATATTAGCCATCATGGTTTCTAATGGTGAAGGTTGCTGTGGGATAGGGGCATTATAAGGAGGATGGAACCAAAGGTTGGTTTATGTGTGATGGACCTATCCTGAAAAAGTTGTTCTGAAAACCTGGTGGACCACCTTGATGCTGAATAGGTTTGTTCTGCTTGTATGAGAAACTTGGATGGAACCTATTATCAGGGTAGTAAACTGGGCTTCTTAAAGGCACTATATGAATTTAGAGCATTTCTTGCTCGACTTTTATGGTGGGCAGATTAGGGCAACACTCCAATAGATGCTCCGGACTGTTACACAAGACACACAAACTATATGACTCGTGATCCACTTTCATGACGGGATTTGACTCTTTATATCAACTTGAACTAGTGGACACAGTGAAAGCATCAGACTTTTTACTCAAATTGTTCACTCCAGTCACCAGATTGGACATGACATTTTTGAGATCTGGGTCTGCTTTTATTTCATAATTACCTGATTTTTTAGACCCGAACTCATCTCTATTTACTTCCTCACCATAGCTACTCCAATTTTGGGCGTTCTCGGCTAAGTCAACAAGAAATTCATAGGCTTGATCTGGGGTTTGGTTCATGAACCTACCCTTGTGCATGGACTCAATCATGTTTCTATGTGCCGGAAGTAGTCCTTTATAAAAAAAGTGGACCAGATCAGCCTTATCAAGCCCATGGTGTGGGCATTTGACCAACAAGTCATGGAATCGTTCCCAAGTTTCGAAGAATTCCTCTTCAGATTTCCCTCTGAAAGTTCTTATGGCATCCTTAATTTTTTCTGTTTTAATCATGGGGTAAAATTTTGCCATGAACTTCCTAGATAGTTGTTCTCATGTTGTGATGGAATTTGGGGCCAGAGAATATAGCCATGCCGCGGCTCGATCCTCTAAAGTCATTGGGAACAATCTCAATTTTACACTTTCTTCATCTAAATTTTGATTTTTGAAAGTTTGACATATTGTCATGAATTTATTTAGATGGATGTAGGGTTGTTCACTTTCAAACCCATGAAATTTGGGTAGCATATTTATTGTCGCAGCCCGAATTTCAAATTGGGCTGCGTTATTTATTGGCAACACTATACATGTAGGTGGACTAGCGGATGCAGGAGCGAATAATTAATTTAGGGTTCTAATATGATCGCCCATTGTAGAGATTGGTGGTTGATCAATAATTCGTAGGATGTGACGATAATTTTTTCCAACCTCTGGGTTAAATGGTGTTAACTTACCTCTTAATGATCTTCTACCATCCATACATTATCCACAACTTAATTAGACTCGACTCCTAAACGAAATCCTAAAAGAGAAGAAGAAGGGCTAGACCAAGATGACCACAATCAACACCACATAATGGATTGGCTCTTTAATCTTGAGATTAAATTAGGTTTAGTGGCTTTTAATCTAGTTGCAAAGAGATTTATCAGGTTAAAAAGTTTCTGAAATTCTCTCTAGATTAGACAGCTTCTAATCTTCCTTTCAGATTGAGCTTGAGCTTACCAGTTAAGCGATCCAGTAACCATAACTAGAAAAGTCCCGGGGTATGTGGTGGTGCCAAAAGGGATACACCGATACCACAATATCCGCAACAGTTCTCACTGTTGTAAAACTTTCCTAAACATCAGCAATTACTAAATTCTCACTAAAGTGGCTTTCAGCCGCTTCTTTCCAAGAGCCTAATTGAGCACGAAACCCTAAGGCCAACGTCTAATTCATTTTAATTTAATTTGGCTTAGGATATGTATGCAAGGTGGTGATTTTTGGGCTAATGATAGGTAATGACTTTCTGACCTTATCTTTTTAATGGGTTTTGCCCTTAAATTATTTTATGCAAATGCTTAATACTAAATGCAGCAAATATTCAATGATTTTTTAAAGTTTATGGAATGTCATTAGGTTGTACTGATTAAATGAGCAAGCAAAATTTTTTTTTTTGACTTTTAAAAAAAAATTTCACTTTTTTTTTAAAAATTTTAAATTTCGAATTTCAAATTTTAGAATTTAATAACTACGAAATTATTAACTAAAAATAATCAAAACAAGGGAAATTAATAAAAATAAAAAAAACTGACTGCCGGAGTGCGTTCACTCTGGGCATCCAAAATTCGATTTGATCTTCGTGATCGTTCTTACTTCTCGATTTACCTTTCCGGTAATGGCGCCAAAATTTTGTTGTCGAATTTCTGTTTACCTAAAAATATGCTAAACAGATCGTTGTTAGAACCGAAAAATAAAGTTTAAATTAATTTTACTCTTACCTGTTCTACTCGAAGAATAGTTGTCGTAAGAGGTCGATCCACAGGAAGGCGATTGGAGTTGCATAAAAATTAAAACGTTCACTCGGATTCGAAATCGATTCTTGAATAACAAAAGAAAAGCATTACTTCGAGGATGTTTGAATGATTCTCTGGGCTACCAAAGAATATTTTCTACTTGAAATTGACAAAAAGACAGGTATTTAAATTCGAAAAGCATTTATATATTTAACTAATCAAAGAAAAGCTTTGGCATAAATTAAAATGGATGAAAACAAGAAGATTGAAGCGAACACAAATTGCATAAAGGAAGATTTAATGTATTGCATAAAAAGAAAAATTAAAAAATTGCATAAAGAAAACAGAAATTAAACTGAACCTAGAACAAGGATTGCATGAAAGAGAAATGATAGATTTTATAAAAATAAATTGATTACAAAGGTAGAAATGAAGATTGGTAGCTTGATGCTGCCTTTCTTATGCAAATAAAATAAAGAAAAGAAAGAAAAACAAATCACTTCTCTTCTCCCTCTCTTTCCCACGGTGGAACTTCAACATAAAATAATATTTATTTTTTTTCTTTCTTCTTTCCAAGAACATAGCATCCCCTGTTCTTGGCCCAACCGAGCACACCTCCCTTCTTCTTTTCCAAAAACTGAGCTCCCCTTCTCCCTTGCCGATGGCTCCCTTATATAGATCCCCAGCAAGCACGTGGATGGCTGGATTATGGGAGGAAGGAGAGAGGATGCGACTTGTTGGGATTGCTCCTTCCCTCTTTTCGCACGGGCTGAGATGGGAAGAAACGAATGCTATGATAACGCCTTGCAATCGGATGGGAGGAGCTTGATTGCAGCATGGGATGCCGTGGCTGGGCGGATCGTGGAGGAGATTGACCACGGACGCGGTGGAGGCTGGGATTTTGCTTGGATGCGGAAATGGAAGGAGCTGGTCACGCGGACGGATGGCTAGATGTGTTGGGTCGAGCAGAAGAAGATGAGCTGAAGAAAATCCCCTGCTAATCCGCTGCTGTGGCCGGAAGGGAAGGATTTGCTGCTGCTACAATGCGGAGGAGGAGGACGCAGTGGATGCTGGGAATCCGGAATGGGCACACGGCTGGAAATGGAAGGAAATGGATGCGGTGAGGAGCCGATCACGGGATGCTTGCAAACGCGGATGAGGCGGACGGAGGGGGTCGATGATCCATGGAGCTCGGACACGGCGTCGGAGGCTGGGATTCCGGGAGGACGTGGATCCATGGGTGCAAAGGCGGGATGAGAAGCGACTTGCTGATTTGGGAGGCTTGGAAGAGGGGCTGGCTGGCTGTTGGATCGACGGGAGGAAGAAGAATTTGACGCGTGATCGCTGGGGATCTTCATTTGCTTGAAATCCGGAATCGCAGCTGGTCTGGAATGGAGCTGGGGTCTCCCGTGATCGTATGGACCGGCTAGACTTGAATGCTTGGGCTCACGCGATGGGGAAGGAAGCTAGGATTTTGATGTGGCTCGGATGCTGGAAAATTCTAGGAGCATGTTGGGATTGAAGGCTGAAGACCGTTGATGACGGAGGAGATCCGGTTGCATCGTGGGGCTGAGCTCCATCACGTGAAGATGCTGGCTTGACTTGAGCTCGGGCTGCCGGGCATTAGGCTCAAACCCAATGTTAATTGGTTTCTTAGATTACTTGCACTCAAGCACAAATACAACGTTAATTAGTTAATTTTATTATTAATGATTAGCTATAATACTAATTAAGATGGTATGACGATTGCACTTTTGTTCTCTCATTATCTACCAAGGTCGATAGATTCCATATAGGTGCATATCCTACTCCTACAGTGAACCTACTGTAGCCAATCTACACTGCATGGACCCATATGTCTAGAGACTATGTATATGTGCAGTCAAACTACAATAACCTCACTGCGAGTAGCCGAAGCACCGCAGGTCAAAGGACCAGTCACACTACTGCAACATCAAACAAGTCACTGACGAGTGGATAGACATCCAAGTGACTTCTTATCTTGGTCATGCTCAATACCCTTGTTCTTTAACAAGCACCTGCACTATTACTTCAGTGTCGCCATACTATGGACTCGAGTCTCGTCCATCCACAAGAAAAGCAATGTGTGCACTGATCTCATCGGATCGATCACCGTCCTCGTGATGATCCATCGATCAGGAGCATTTAGAAATCAATCACCAATGATACATGGCTAAAATTCTCAACTCTTGAGAATATGCATCATCATCTTATTAATTCCTTGGACGATTCATAGACACATAAACAATTTGAATGAAAAAGATGCCTTTTATTTATTCAATAATAATAAGTCAAGTACAAATTATATTCCAGAATTAATAATGTTTCAGCCAGATTGGCTTCTAGGGCATACATCTAACAATCTTCCACTTGCACTAAAGCCAATCAGTCATATATCTAAGTCCCATCTTCTCAAAGTGGGCTTCAGTCTTTTGCTGACTCAGCTGTTTAGTGAACGGATTCGCACGTTGTCTGCGGAGTCTACTCTCTGCACCTCGACATATTTCTTCTCAACATAGTCGCGTATGAGGTGAAAGCGCCGCTCTATATGCTTGGACTTCTGATGAGACCTTGGCTCCTTAGCAAGAGCTATGGCGCCATTATTATCGCAGTAGAGTGTTATGGCATCTGATGACATTACATCAAATTTTGCAATAAATTTCTTGAACCAGAAGCCTTCCTTAGCAGCTTCAGAGGCGGCGATATATTCAGCTTTCATAGTAGAATCAGCAATGATTGGTTGTTTAGAACTTTTTCAATTCACTGTACCACCATTGCATAAGAACACGTATCCAGATGTTGACTTTCTATCATCGATATCAGTCATGAAGTCTGAATCTATGTACCCTTCTACCTTTAACTCTGATGCTCCTCCAAAGATCAAGAATAAATTTTTAGTTCTTCTTAAGTACTTAAGAATATTCTTCACAGCTGTCCAGTGCTCTTCACCTGGATTCGACTGATATCTACTAGTGACACTCACAGCAAGGGCTATATCAGGTCGTGTACATAGCATGGCATACATGAGGCTCTCTATAGCCGATGCATAAGGAATTTTGCTCATGCGTTGAATCTCTTCAGATGTATTGGGGCACATCTTTTTAGAGAGATGAATTCCATGCCTAAAGGGTAAGAGACCCCTTTTGGAGTTTTCCATGCTAAACTTTTTTAGCACTTCCTCTATGTACATCTTCTGTGATAGGCCAAGCATCCTTTTGGATCTATTTCTATAGACCTTTATCCCCAAAATATAGGATGCTTCCCCAAGGTCTTTCATGGAGAACTCTTTTGACAACCAGACCTTGACCGAGGTTAGCATGAAAATATCATTCCCTATCAGAAGAATGTCGTCCACGTACAATACGAGAAATACGACAGCACTCCCACTAACCTTCTTGTAAACACACGGTTTCTCTTCGTTCTTGATAAAATCAAACGTTTTGATTGCATCATTTAAACGAGTGTTCCAACTCCGAGATGTTTGTTTTAGTCCATAAATGGATCTTTGTAGTTTGCTGACCTTGTGATCTCCATCACTGGAAGTGAAACTCAAAGGCTATTCTATATAGATTAGGAGTCCTAATGTGATTAAAAAATTAATCAATTGATTAAGTGGATACATATCATGCATCAATGAGCACAAGAATTGGATACTTGGCATTAATCCAAGGGTGGGTAATAGTCCCATATTCCTAATAAGATTAGGAGAAGCCCTAAATCTAATCTATAAAAGGGGAGGCATGTGCATTGAATTCACAATCCTAGATCCCCACACCTCCTCTCTTCCTCTCTTCTTCCTTCCTTCTCCACGGCAGCAAGGGGACCTCATCTTCGTCTTCATCCGCGGGAGCAAGGCAAGGAGGATCCATGCTTAAAGCTTCATCTCTCATCTTCCTCCATTGCGAGCAAGGTTGATGAAGAAAGCGTTCTTCTTCAAAGAGGTATGCTGCAGATTTTTATCTTCCAATATTATGATAGTCATGAGAGGTCTTTGCAAGGAGCTAGCACTCTGGTAAGACCTATTCTCAGATAATTAGATCCTCGTGTGGATACCTGTAGAGGCCGGACAATTGTGCGGTTCAAACAGAAACCTAGAATAGATCATCAGACTACGGTGTTCTACACTTGCAGAATTTTTGAAGATGAGATCTTCAAATCTAAAACTTCTGATTTTTGTTTCAGTTTTATAAATCTTAATCAACTCTCCTCAGATCCTAATCTCTCCTTCCTAATGAGTTCAAAGATCTTCTGGATTTGGATCTAGAAATTTTTTTGAATTCTACGATCCGAGGCGCGTTTATACGATGAACGACGTTCCGTGCAAATTTCGTTGCGAATGTCGCATCGCACGGGGTGTAACTCAGTAGTGGTATCAGAGCCATGGTTCTAAGGAGCATGATTAGAACTTAAGGATTGATAACCATATTTTTAATCTGATATTTAAAGGAATTATGCTTGCTAGATTTTCTGCATGCTGAAATTTCAGGTTGCTGAAATTTTCAGCATGCAGATTTTTATTTGCTATGATCTTGCAAATTATTTTAGAATTGCAATTAGATTACAATGTTTGAAATCAAGTAATGCATGATCTGAAATTCAGAGAAAGCATAATAGATTAAAAGTTTCAGATCTGAAAAATATACATGAGATGCATGTGGTAATCATAATGTTCATACTTGTTTAAGGTTATATTTAAAACAATGTATGCATGAGATGTATGTATTAGTTAAACAAAATTTATTTGCATGAGATGTAAATAAAACCCTTAAACAATAGGACATTTACATAAGATGTAAACTGAAACAATTATGTTATTTACATAAGATGTAATCATATAATGTATGAAAGGGTTTCATAATTACATAGGATGTAAACCTGAACCAATGTGACATTTACATAAGATGTAAATCGAATTACATATGGTATGGGGTAGATGGTTACATTAGATGTAAATCCCAAGAGACTTAAAATCTTCCTAAATCAATCGAGAGTGAACGATACATTGAGCTAGCCATATTTGATTAATTGATCTAAATGGTGTCTAGGCAAGCTCAAAGGTGGTTACTTAATTAGGATCTTACTTTCTGAGTAAGGAGAGCCTTCTACCTACTTATCTGGCCAATTGATCGATTACCTCTTATGGAAAGCTCAAAGTTGGAATCACTAAGATCTGATTACCCAATATTAAGTCGATTGGTCTTCCACCGTAGTAGAGCTGCTAAGATCTTTCCGGCGTTGATTAGTCTCGGCTGGATACAGTGGGCTAGTTGCATCGGAGGATTGGACCTCTTGTTAGATGTATGCCCTAGAAGCCAATCTGGCTGACACATTATTAATTCTGAAAAATAATTTTGTACTCGACTTTATTATTATTGAATAAATAAAAGGTATTTTTTTCATTCATATTATTTATGTATCTATGAATCGTCCAAGAAATTAATAAGATGATGATACATATTCTCAAGAGTTGAGAATTTGAGCTATGTATCATTGGTGATAAATTTCTAAATGCTCCTGATCGATGGATCATCACGAGGACGGTGATCGATCCGATGAGATCAGTGCACACATTGCTTTCCTTGTGGATGGACGAGACTCGAGTCCACAGTGTGGGGACACTAAAGTAATAGTGCAGGTGCTTGTCAAAGAACAAGGGTACTGAGCGTGACCAAGACAAGAAGTCACTTGGATGTCTATCCACTCGTTAGTGACTTGCTTGATGTTGCAGTAGTGTGACTGGTCATTTGACCTGCGGTGCTTCGGCTACTCACAGTGAGGTTATTGTAGTTTGACTGCACATATACGTGGTCTCTAAACATATGCATCCATGCAGTGTAGATTGGCTGCAGTAGGTTCACTGTAGGAGTAAGGTATGCACCTATATGGAATCTATCGACCTTGGTAGATAAGAAGAGATCCTATGTGATTTATAAGACTGAGTTCGTAAAACCTCTGTCGGGGCAATATGCACAGTGGAGAAAGAGTTTTCCACTCTCGAACTTAAGTCGAATAAATCTTGACATATAACAGACGATGGGGTTTGACGAGTTGTCCATGACCTTCGTCCTGTAGGGATCCATGATGGAAGGATTGTATCATACGATAACTGCACAATAGAGGTTCATTATTTCATTCTGCTGGATAGCCGCTGCATGCTGCTAGATGTCACTGGTGGATGGTGAGACTCACAGAGAATATTTTGATGATCGATAAACCCTACTGAGTTGAGTTGGAATTGTTCCAACCCATTGAAAGAAGTTTTCAATGATATTCTGATAGAGATCGCAATATATCTCACTACTAGACAGAATAGAACTTATGGGATCACACACACTAGAGGTATTGACCGATCTAATGGTTGAAATGTGATTATGAATCACGAGTAATCAATTCGATTGATAATCAGTTGAAGAAGGAACAATGAAAATTGATTAAATGGACTTAAACATGAATCCTACTTGGAGTAGGATTTCTAGAGTCCTATTGGATTAGGACTGAAAATCCTACTTAGAGTAGGATTCCTACAATCCTAATTAAATTAGAATTTTGAATTCAACTTGGATTCCTACTTAGAATAGGATTTCTAGAAGTCCTAATTAGATTAGAACTTCGGATTCAAATTAGAGTCCTAATTGGATTAGGACTAAAATTAAATAAGTCCTAATTGGATTAGAATTTCTTAAGTCCTAATTAATTATTAATCTAATGAATTAAGATGACTCCTAATTGGATTAGGATTGAAGAGTTCAATTGAGTCATAATTCATTTGAGTTCTAATTGGATTAGGACTTACATGGATTAAACCCAAAATTGGTTCACCCTTAGACTAAGCTTAATTAGATTAGGACTTAGCCACAAGGAGGCCCCCTAATCCTCCTTAGAGGAGGACTAGGGCTAACCAAGAGGAGGGGCGTTTGTCCCCTCCTCCTTTTCTTCCTTGGTGCGGCAAGACAAGTGGGGTCGACGCCCCTCTTGGAAAATTGTTTGGAGCTCCTAAAAAGTAGGAGCTCCACATGCTATTTAAAAGGATCAAAGGGGCAGCACCTAGGATAATTCTTCCTCTCCTCTCCCTTGTGTCGTGGCCCTTTCGTCCTCTTGGTTTCAGCCGCAAGCAAGGGAAGAAAGAAAGAAGGCTTGGCGGCACTCCTCTCCTCCCTTCATTCTTCCAATGCAAAGGAAAGACTCATCCTTCTTCCTCCTCCTCCCAAGCACAATCAAGGGTTGATTCAAAGGAAGGAAATCAGCCATCTAAAGTTGTCTCTGTAAGGGAGCTAGCACCCCGGGGAGACAAGGAAGCTTTGATCGGTTCTCTACTTCATGTGGATACCCGTAGAGGCCGGACGCATGTGCGGCTTCAAACGAACCTTCATCCTAAACCACGAACTTTAGTTTGTGATGATCATCTACCCTCATAAGGTGAAAATCTGATCTTCCTAATATTTTAAAAAGTTTTTAATCCTAATCTATCTACGAATGGTTTTTGTATAATGTTCATGAGATGAACATTGATCCCGCGCATGCCACTTCCGCTGCCATCTGAATTTTTTTTCATTTTCTGCAGCATGGGCGGGTTTCCAACAGTGGTATCAGAGCCTAGGCTTTGTAGATTGAGGTTAGGATTAATTATTAAAGGGCATATTAGATCTGAAATTTAAAGGATTATATCTGCTGATTTTTATGCATGCAGAATTTCAGGTTGCAGATTTTTTTGCATGCTGAAATTTTTGAATGTTTTGATTGATGATTCTATTGCATTGTTAATGAGACTACAAAAGTTTAGAGTCATGTCTTGCATGATCAGCAACTCATGTGATGACGTAATCAATTAGATTTCAGATCTGAAAATTTTAATTGATGCATGTGGTGATGATCATAGGATTCAAACCCTTTTGGTATCAAATATAAAGACCTGCGATATGATATGTAATGTCATGTAATTTTTCAGATGCTTGCATGCATCTTATTTGATGTTTTGAGGGGCCTGCGTGCCTCCTAAAAGGGATGTAATTATTCTATATCTTGTTGTATTTCTATGATGTAATGTACGTCAACAATCAGTCGAAGATAGTACATGAGATGAACGGCGATCTGAGCGGTTGATGGCGATTGGATCAAGAGTTGATCAAGGATCGAATCAGGAAGGCTCGGGACCAATTCAAGAGTTGAAGACCAGCTGATCAATTGACGTGCATGTGCTTGTAATATGACCTAATTAAAATCCATGATCATCACCTATTTAAAATTCAGCTTTTAATTATTGCTGCAATTATAACTGCCTGCGATGTGCCGTTTGCATGTGATGAAAATAGAGTAGATAGATTTTCATATGATGCAATCTAGTAGAGCAATCTTAATGAGACCTAAACTAAAACCTCCTCAATCAGTCGAGAGTGAACCAACATGAGCAAGTCATATTAGATTAATTGATCTAATTGGTGTCTAGAAAAGCATTAAAGGTGGTTACTTAATTAGGACCTTACTCTCTGAGTAAGGGGAGCCTCCCACCTGCTTACCTGGCCAATTGTTCGATTACCTCTTATGAAGAGCTCAAGGTTGCAAACACTAAGACATGATTAACCAATATTAAGTCCATAGGTCTTCCACCGTAGTAGAGCTGCTAAAGTCTTTCTAGTGTTGACTTGTCTCGGCTGGACACAATGGGCAAGTTGCATCGGAGGGCTGGACCTCTCTATAGACATGAGATGTTGTAGGGGTAAAGGTGGGGTTGGGCATCAATAATTATTAGGTGAGAATCCAATGACAACTTTATTTCTACGGTTATACGTGTTAGAAGTATGCCTTAGAAGCCAACGTGGCTGACACATATTTGTAATCTGGAGCATAAATTTGTAATTTGACACATTAATAAATAAGATTGGGCAATTTATTTTTTATTCATGTTTGTATGTGTCCATGAATCGTCCAAGAAATTAATAGATGATGACATATAATTTCAAGGAGTTGAGAATTTGAGGCATGTGTCACTAGAAATTAATTTCTAAATACTCCTGATCGATGGATTCATCACGAGGGACGGTGATCGATCCGCTGAGATTAGTGCACAGATTACTTAGTCAGATGGACGAGTCTCGAGTCCACGGTGTAAAGACAATGGAGTGATTATGCAAGTACTTGTTAGAGAATAAGGTACTGAGCGTGACCAAAGATAGTAGTCACATGGATGTCTATCCACTCGTCAGTGCTACTTATGCTGCAGTTGTATGACTGATCCTTTGACCTGCGATGCCTCAGCTATTTACTGTGAGGTTGCTATAGTTTGACGAGCATGTGAACTTGGGCCCTAGTCATTCGGGTCCTTGTAGTGCGAATTGGCTGCAGTAGGTTCATTTTGGAATAGGGTTGCATCTAGATGGGATCTATCGATCTTGATAGATTAGGAGTGATCCTATGTGATTTATGAGACTGAGTTCGATAATTGCTGGCTAGATATTTTGGAAAAAGAGTTTTCCATATCTCGAACTGAAAGTCGTATAAATTTGACATATGACTGACGATGGGGTTTGACGAGATATCCATAACCTCCGTCACGTCGGGATCCATGATAGAGGGACTGTATCATACGCTAACTGCACCTAGAGGTTCAGACATTCCATTCTGCTGGGTTGCCACCATATACTGCTAGGTGTCACTAGTGGATTGTGAGACTCGAAAGCATTCACTTGGTGATCAGTGAACCCTGAGAGTAGAACTAAAATCGTTTCAGTCCACTGAAAAAAATTTCAGTAATATTGAGATGGAAATCTTAATATGTCTCACTACCTGTCAGAATAGAACCTACGGGGTCACACACATAAAGGATTTAATTAGTCAGACTATCATAATTGTGATTTAGAATCTCAATTGAAGTCAATTATCAATATGATTGGTGATTGAATTAACCCACTAAGTGTTAGTGAGTTAATGGAAGAAGAATTAAGTGGAATTGATTGCAATTGGATTGCAATTGGGCTGATTTAATAAGCCAAATCCAATTGAGTTCGACCCAAATTGATTTGAATTCATAATTGGGTCAATTTGATTAAACTAAGGATTGTGCGGATTTTAAAGACCACATGTCGTCGTAGGATGAATATAACTTAAGTCATGTTCACACTATGTAATAGTCAATTTTAAAGACCACGCAATAGCACGTATCTAGTAGGATAGTGATTACGGGTATCGATCCACAGGAATTGGGGTACAATTGTTAGCTTTGTTTCAGAACAGGGGAAGATAAGGTTCGTATGATGTTCACGGTTGAAGGAAGTGAATGAAGATCTCGGACGGCTGTGGCTTCCAGACGCGAGGAAAATGAGCTGAGAGATAATCGGAAAGGATGTTGGATTTAGTCTATCTTGGGAGGATAAGCTCGGGAAGGAGGATTACGTGGAAGGACTGAGCTGGGAGTTATCCATGAATCGCGGATGCTGGGAAGCAATCTGAGAAGAAGAGGGTCAAGTGGATAGGCTGAGATGCTGGGAAAATCCGGGAGATAAGATCACGCTGTTTTACTCGGAGGAGATGAAGTTTGGATAAGGAAATCACTCGAGGTAAATTCGGAATGCCGGGATGCATGGGATTCGGAAGTTTTATCCCGCCTGGCTATAGGATAAGGATGAAGCTTGGACGTGGGGTGCGGAAGAAATGGAATGATGTGGGATTAATCCAAAGGAATCAAGCCGGAAGAGGATGGGTTGTGTCATGGGTGTTTGATACAGGGAATGTGATCCTATTCAGTTGGTTGGAACGTGTGGGAAAGCAATTAAGTGACTGAGATGTGACGCAGGGAAATTTTGTTGAGCCAAATGCGGGAAAGAAACAAAGAGTTGGGATGAATCTGAAAGGATCTTGATTTGCGGAGCTGCATGCAATTTGGGTTCAGAATGAATTTGACTTGACCTGCATACATTAGATTCAACCAATAAAAATAAAAAAAATCAAACTTGAATTATTTTTAATACTTTATTAAAATGCAATGATGAAAGGGAACATTTTTTTTTCATGTTTAAATATAAAATATGTGCATTAAAATGATGATAAGTGCTATGAAAAAGATATTAATTTATGCATTATTTAGCACTTATCACACCCCTCAACCTACATTTTGCTAGTCCTAGAGCAAAATAAAATAAAAAAAATTTACTGTTGCAGGAATCGCGATTACATTTACCGTATGCAATAAGGCTTTAAACCTCTAGGTGGCCCTAGTGGACGAGTTTTGTCTCGTGAGGGTTTCCGGCTCAGATACCCACAAACTGCTGTCTCTACTCAAAGAATTTATTTTATTGTTCTATAAAATCTAATTTCAAATGCATAAGTGCCAGGAATTTCAAAAGCACACAAGTTTTAATTACTAAGTCAGCCCAAATCCTAGGTCAGTATGCAACTTAAGTTGAAATCATTAAGTTTTCGTTAGGAAGTTGTAAGATTTATTTATTTTTGGGTGCTCGGTGATATCTGGACCATACACAAGCTAAGGCTTTAGATCCCCAAAATACTGCTAAAGCTAGTAGTTTCCAAGAATTGGTCAGATAAGACCTAATCACTAAATCAAAATCATCCTATCTTGCAGGATTTCGAGAGTTGTGGATGTTTACTTTAATACCTCATGGGCTTTATCTGTAATATTCCAGTTTACTCAAATTTTTACAACGACGGCTTTCACACTATCGTCTTTTTCAAGATCAATATTATTTTCTCTATTTTTTTTATTATTTATAAATAATTATGCACTTTTACTCTTGTAATGATTCCTCCGTGTAGTGAGCATTCAGTCAACAACTCTCACACCAGATGGCATAAGGTGTTGGGCATCAAGACTCCCCTACGGACCTATGCTCGGGTTCATCATCACAAGCCCGCTGACCTTCGACAATAGGTAGCCCTTTTCGATGTACCTGATTAAATTCACTTCTTTTTTTTTATAATAAATATGAGATAATAGTGAATTAGATAGGTATGATTCATCAGGACTCAAGGTTGCTACCAGACTTAACAACATAGTGTTGAACCTAACCCTTAGAAGTGCAGGCCATGTGTGTTGCGAAATTCCAAAGTAAAAATTATCTTACAACTCACTAAAAGAACTTTTAATGAAAAGAACTCAAATTGTCTTACTCCTGACTAATCATTGAGCTTTTAGATTTTATATACTTTGTGTGTTTATCATTTTAGCACTAAAGCATAGAAATTAGGTATTTTTTTTGTGGAAAACTTATTCAAAAATGCGAAAATGTGAAAAATTTCTTCAAAAATTCAAATTCTATACCCCCAACCTACTTCAGACATTGTCCTCAATGTTTTTTTTAATATTATTATTTTTTTTATTATTTTATTTTGAATGAAAATATGATGCATATGGAGGATAGAAGCATTTTACCGTAGTTGCATCAGTAATATGAGGACTCCTGATAAGAAAATAACAAAAAATGTGACAAGAAAATATGCAAAAATAACCTATGAGAATTGGGTTGCCCCCCAATAAGCGCTAAGTTTAACGTCTTCAGCCAGACGCAGCGCATCCTTATCAGATCATACCGGGTTCATGCCGAGTTCTCCAAGGAAGAAAATTTGTGGGAGACTGATTATCAGGTAAGAAGTTGATTGCTTCTATGACCTTTTCTATATCAAAGTCAAAATGGGCCAAGTATGTTTTCAGAGGATCATCTGCCAAAATATAGGAAAGGGCTTCTTCTACAAGATCATCCATTTTGTCTATTAGGAAGCACTCAACTGTCCTCGCGGGTTACTCACTGGTTGGCTTGGAAGCTTGCCTTCCTCTCTTTTATTTAGTGCACTCGCTAACTGCCCTAGCTGGGTTTCTAATTTGGCAATAGACTGGGTGTGGGAGTGCAACAATTGTGTATTGGCTTCGAGTCCTTAAAGGGCAGTCAAAACTTTTTGCTCAAAAGCGATATCTCTTTGGGGTGCTGGAGGAGGGACATGTTGAAATTGTGAATAGTGAGTAGGAGGACGGTTTGGATGAACGTTCTAGAACGGGTGAAAATTTTGGGGGTAGGGTTGGGCAGTATTCGAAGCTTGCTGCTTCCAAGAAAAATTTGGATGATTCCGCCATCCCGGATTATATGTATTGGAAAATGGGTCATTACCCGGTCTGGGCTGTGTTTGAGCAGTATTAATGTGTTCTTGCACGAGTTTGGGAAATTGGGATGCTGAGGGGCACTCATGAATAGGATGCGATGGGCTAGAACAGATAGCACACACTTGTGCTTGGAAAAAGTTTGGAGGCTGTTCTCTAGATATTAGCTGGTCCAATTTACGGGACAGTGCATCTACTTTGTCGGATAGACCTATGGACTGGCTAACATCATATATGGTCCCTTTTCTTTGAGAACTCGGGGGTGCTTGACGAGCGGAGGAGGCATGGTGGAGGAAATTTTCATTAAAATTTTCAAACATCTACCATGCCTCATGCTCACTCTTAAGCATGAAAGTTCCCCCATAAGAAGCATCAACCATCTGATGGTTTCGTTCAGATAATCCATCATAAAAGCATTGCACTAATTGCCATTTGGGTATTTGATGATGTGGGCATTTACGGATTAGGTCCTGAAATCTCTCCCAGGTTTCATGAAATTCTTCTCCCTCGGTTTGGGAGAAGCTTGTGATGGCACGTCAAAACTGGTTCGTTCTTCCTATGAAAAAGTATTTTTTAAGAAATTCTTGTTGCATTTGATCCCAGGAATGAATTGAATTAGCCTCTAAAGAATTCAACCATTGCTTGGCTCTGTCTTTAAGGGAGAAGGGGAATAATCTAAGTTTTAGAGCATCATCAGTGAAGTTCTGAATCTTGACAGTGGTGCAAATCTCAAGAAATTCATCTAGGTATTTATATGGGTCTTCGTTGGTGAGCCCGTAAAAAGATGGGAGCATTTGGATCACACTAGACTTTATTTCATATTGTACAGCTGCTACTTCAGGTAATCGAATGCAAGATGGAGAAGTATAAATGGTGGGAGTAAAGTATTCCCTCAGGAGTTTGGATTGTTCTTCAGCCATCTCAGGAGGTGGAGCAGATCCTATGGTTCTATAGGTACGGATTTCGGCTCGAAGGGTCCTAATAGAATGCTCTGTTTCAGGGTCAAAAGGTACTAATTCCGGAGATCTGGAACGACACCCTAGCATACACTAAAACTCTTCTGATCAGTCAAGTACAATCAAGCATGCACTAAAAAGAAAAACACATCAACTCCTTGTGTTCGCCCTAAAATCAGTAGATAGCTCATAACTGGTTTGAAGAGGGCACCTAAGCCTCCAACCCGGTCTAATGAACTGAGTTGACCAGGTAAGCTCCCAGGTAAGTGGGGGGGTCACGATGCGTTCGCAAAGGTCTCACTTAAAAACTACTTGCCTCGAACAGATGAACTATCTCCCTTAAAGGGACAAAGCTTGCCTAAACATCAACTAAGCCACAGAGCGAAATTGGTGCAACATTCGGTGATCTTCGTCCTATTGAGATCGAATGTCCATAGGGGCCAACGTCTAATTGATTTTAATTAAAGTGGTAACTATGTGAGAATTGATTCACCTAATTTGGGCAAGAATCTGGTGATGAAATCCAGTTCTTATCTTATTGGGGTGATTGCCCTTACTATGTGCGGATTAATTGGTGTATGTGTATGAAGCATGCATTCACACTTTTGCTGAAATTAAAATCAAACAATCACCACAAAATTTCAGGCTAGTTGGGAATCAATTTAAATAGGAAAGGTTCAGATGTTACCAAGAGAAATTTTTCCAGCAATTTTTAAAGCAAACCTTTACATCATTCCTTTTCCAATAGTTCCCTTTTTGATCGCCCCAGATTTTCTCTTCGATTCTTGATCAAATAATACCAAAATAAAAATCAAGAATTAGTAAGAAAGAAGAAAGGGGATAATTAAAGTAATAAAAATAGAAAATATTTTTATTTTATTTTAGAGATATATAAATATATTTAATTTTCTTTTTAAGTTTTTTTTTATTTTTTTTATATATGAAAAGAAAAACAACTATACTAACAATCCCCGGCAACGACGCCAAAAATTGATAGTCAACTTTAAAGACCACGCAATAGCACGTATCTAGTAGGATAGTGATTATGGGTATCGATCCACAGGGATTGGGGTACAGTTGTTAGCTTTGTTTCAGAACAAGGGAAGATAAGGTTCGTATGATGTTCACGGTTGAAGGAAGTGAATGAAGATCTCGGACGGCTGTGGCTTCCAGATGCGAGGAAAATGAGCTGAGAGATAATCGGGAAGGATGTTGGATTCAGTCTATCTTGGGAGGATAAGCTCAGGAAGGAGGATTACATGGAAGGACTGAGCTGGGAGTTATCCATGAATCGCGGATGCTGGGAAGCAATCTAAGAAGAGGGTCAAGTGGATAGGCTGAGATGCTGGGAAAATCCGGGAGATAAGATCACGCTATTTTACTCGGAGGAGATGAAGTTTGGATAAGGAAATCACTCGAGGTTAATTCAGAATGGCGGGATGCATGGGATTTGGAAGTTTCATCCCGCCTGGCTATAGGATAAGGATGAAGCTTGGACGTGCGGTGCGGAAGAAATGGAATGATGTGGGATTAATCCAAAGGAATCAAGCCGGAAGAGGATGGGTTGTGTCATGGGTGTTTGATACAGGGAATGTGATCCTATTCAGTTGGTTGGAACGTGTGGGAAGGGAATTAAGTGACTAAGATGTGACGCAGGAAAATTTTGTTGAGCCAAATGCAGGAAAGAAACAAGGGATTTGGGATGAATCTGAAAGGGTCTTGATTTGCGGGGCTGCATGCGATTTGGGTTCAGAATGAATTTGACTTGACCTGCATACATTAGATTCAACCAATAAAAATAAAAAAAATCAAACTTGAATTATTTTTAATACTTTATTAAAATGCAATAATGAAAGGGAACATTTTTTTTCATGTTTAAATATAAAATATGTGCATTAAAATGATGATAAGTGCTATGAAAAAGATATTAATTTATGCATTATTTAGCACTTATCACTATGCGAACTTTAAAGTCCACATAGTGTTGTAGGATGCATGCTCCCAAATCAATTAATTCTCCTAATGAGATTAGAAATCCTAATATGATTAGAAAATTAATCAATTGATTAAGTGGACACATGTCATGCATCTATGAGCACAAGATTTCTAATCATATTATGGGAGCCCGTAAAAAGATGGGAGCATTTGGATCACACTAGACTTTATTTCATATTGTACAGCTGCTACTTCAGGTAATCGAAGGCAAGATGGAGAAGTATAAATGGTGGGAGTAAAGTATTCCCTCAGGAGTTTGATGTCTCCCTTGCTACCCTTTTATAGATTGGGTTTAGGGCTTCTCCTAATCTTATTAGGAGTATGGGACTATAACCCATACTCCTCTTCCTCTCCACGCCTCCTCTTCTTTCTTCCTCCTTCTTCATGGCAGCAAGGGGTCTTCATCCTCCTCTTCTTCCATGATAGCAAGGCAAGGAAGATCCACGTGCAAGGTTCCTCCTTCCTCTTCCTCCATCGCGAGCAAGGTTGAAGAAGAAAGGGTTCTTCTTTAAGGAGAAATGTTGCAGATTTTTATCTTCTAATCTATATGATAGTCATGAGAAGTCTTTGCAAGGAGCTAGCACTCCGGTAAGATCCTATCTCAGATGATTAGATCCTTGTGTGGATACCTGTAGAGGCCGGACAATTGTGTGGCTCAAACAGGAACCTAGATAGATCATCAGGCTGCGGTGTTCTTCACCTGCAGAATTTTTAAAGATGAGATCTTCAAATTAATTTCTTCTGATTTTAGTTTCAGTTTTATGAATCTTAATCAACCTTCCTCAGATCCTAATCTTCCCTCCCTAATGAATTCAAAGATCTTCTGGATTTGAATCCAGAAAAATTTTTGAATTCTACGATCCGAGGCGTGTTCATGCAATGAACGACGTTTCGTTCGAATTCTGCTGCGAACGTTGCATCGAACGGAGCGTAACTCAGCAATATGGTGGGTCTGACTTAACTAAGGAATGGGATCAATAACTGTTAGGTGAGGTCTTCATGACTTAGAGACCAAGTAGCACTGCAACATGCTTAAGAAGCATTGTACAAGAGTTGTACACTCATTCATTTATGTGTCACCAATAACTGTTAGGTGAGGTGGGATGTAAATCGGTGGGACCGCAGTACCAACTAGAAATCCTAGTCGTGTAGGATTTCCGTTTTCCTACCAGAGGAGTGTGAGGAATTCGAGAAAATAGTGGAAGGTAAATTTGTTCTAAAAGACCCTAGAACAAATTAGGATCAAGTGCAAAAATCTAACTAAAATCTTTACTCTCTGCAGATCATAATGTCAGCCTCAAACCTTTTGACCCGTATTCTTGAGACCAACCGACTGACCGGTACCAATTACAAAGACTGCTTAGAAACCTCAAAATCGTTCTGAGTTGCGAGAAAGTAGGCTATGTGCTCAACAATGATATCCCCACATTACCAGCACATCCGACCACTGATCAGCGTGCAACGCATGAAAAGTGGACTGACGATGACATTAGGGTCAAGTGCTACATCATGGCATCCATGTCCAATGAACTCCAATGCCAGCATGAGAATATGAAGACTGCTAGGGACATACTGGCACACCTGCAAGAGTTGTATGGTGAGCAGAGTCGCACAGCTCATTTTGAAGTGTCCAAGACCAAAAGGCTCTTCAAGGCAAAGATGCGTGAGGGGCAGTCTGTCCATGATCACGGTCTGACTATGATCAAGGACCTAGAGGAGCTTGAGAAGCTCGGTATGAACATACACAAGAAATTGAAAGTAGATCTGATCCTGCAATCCCTTCCTAATTCATTTGGACAGTTTATAGTAAACTATCACATGAATAAGATTGAATGCACTAAGACTGAACTGTTAAACATGTTGGTAACTGCTGAGGGAGCCTTAAAAGGTTTAAGGGGCAATGTTCTTGTTGCTGAGTTGACTTCTGGTTCCAAGAGAAAGTCTACTTGGAAGAAAAAGAAGCCTGCAAAGAAGCAGAAGAAAGACAAGAAGCCAAAGAAGGAAGTTCAAAAGAAAAGGGCTAATGACAAAGGAAAATGTTTCCACTGCAATGTCGATGGCCACTGAAAAAGGAACTGTCCTTTATACCTCGAGAGCTTGAAGAACAAGAAGGCAGACACACCTTCAGAAGGTATGTTAGACTTGCTCGTAATTGAAACTAACCTTATGGTTTTTTCTACTTCTAGTTGGATTATAGATTCTGGTTCTAGTGCTCACTTGTGCGCTACTATGCAGGGTCTAAAGGAAAGTAGAAGGCTGGCGGATGGTGCGGTAACCCTTCGGGTTGGCAACGGAGCAAAAGTTGCTGCTGTGGCTGTGGGCACCTATCCTCTGCGACTACCGTCTGGTTTTAGTTTATTACCTAGAGACTGTTATTATGTACCTGCTGCTAGCAGAAATTTGATTTCTGCACAGGAAGGTCATATTTTTACATTTGACAAAGACTGCTGTTCTATTTATTTCAGAAATAAAATAGTCGTACATGGTTTTATAATTTACAGTCTCTATCAATTGCATATGGATGTATTTGTAAATGTGTCTGAGCAAGAAGTGAGTGCCAAAGGATCCAAGAGATCCAAGGATGAGATAAACCAAAAGTATTTGTGGCACCTCAGGCTTGGCCATATTGGAGAGGACAGAATGAACAAAATGGATAAAGATAGGCTTCTCAACTCATTGACTTCCGGGTCATATCCAGTTTGCGAGTCCTGTCTTCAAGAAAAAATGGCTAGATTGCCCTTTGTAGGACATGGGGAGATGACCACTGAAATACTTACCCTAGTACACACAGATGTGTGTGGCCCATTCGATGTGCAAGCTAGGGGTCATTATTCGTACTTCATTACTGAGGATGATAGTTTTATTTTGATGATTAACACAACTATTGAGAAAATATCTAATTAAACACTACAAGTTAACATGATACATCATTACTGAGTTTGACACTCTCGATACATTAGAAGAATGAGATCAAGATGTCTTTCAATGATTAATAATGAGATAAAATTTGCGATAGAAAAGGGATAGTGATTTCTAAATTCTAATTCAACAAAGTTTCAAGTGAAACGTACTCTTAAGGGTACAATAGTAATTTTCATTATTAAGAGTATGTAGCACTACCATGGCATACATTCAAAATTGCTTAAAGTATATTCAAAATTGAAGGTATCTTTTTAGGATACTCTACATCTAGTAGGGCATACAGAGTATTCAACAAAAGAACACTTGTAGTTGAAAAGTCAATTCATATCATTTTTGATGAGTCTAGCGAGTCTCCTAGGAGAGAAAATACTTCTGATGATGATGCAGAAATTCTTGAGTTGGAAAAATTGAATCTTAATGACGTACCAAATCAAGATAAAGAGGACGATCATGTACCACCACACTCTCAAGACTTGCGAAAGGGATGGAGGTACGCACATGGGC
Source organism: Phoenix dactylifera (assembly GCF_051530095.1). Taxonomy (NCBI): domain Eukaryota; kingdom Viridiplantae; phylum Streptophyta; class Magnoliopsida; order Arecales; family Arecaceae; genus Phoenix; species Phoenix dactylifera. The sequence continues at coordinate 27,784,733 of NC_143193.1, read as the reverse complement.
ATCCTAAAGACTAAATCATTGGTGATCCATCTCAAGGGGTAAGAACTCGATCCTCTCTTAGAAATATAAATGACTATCTTGCTTTTGTTTCACAAATAGAATCTAAGAATTATGAAGAAGCTGAAAAAGACGTAAATTGGATAAATGCTATGCAAGAAGAATTAAATCAATTCAAAAGAAGCAATATATGGATATTAACGAAGAGACCAAAGCATAATTCTGTTATTGGAACAAAATGGGTCTTTAGAAATAAATTAGATGAAAATGGGGTAGTTATAAGAAACAAAGCTAAACTTGTAGCTAAGGGATACAATCAAGAAGAAGAGATAGATTTTGAGGAAATATTTGCTCCCATAGCCAGATTAGAAGCTATCAGATTACTTCTAGCTTTTGCATGCTTCATGAATTTCAAATTGTATCAAATGGATGTAAAAAGTGCCTTCTTAAATGGTTATATAGAGAAAGAAGTATATATAGAGCAACCTCCTGGTTTTGAGAATCATGAATTGCCAAATTATGTGTTTAGAATACATAAGGCATTATATGGATTGAAACAAGCACCTAGGGCTTGGTATGATCGATTAAGCAAATTTCTGCTAAATAATGATTTCAGTAGAGGAAATATAGATAAAACACTCTCTCTCGAAAGAAAAGACAAAAATTTGCTAGTAGTACAAATATTTGTAGATGACATAATTTTTGGTGCCACTAATAATAATCTTTGCAAAGAGTTTGCTAAATTAATGCGAGGAGAATTCGAGATTAGTATGATGGGAGAACTAAATTTCTTTCTTGGATTATAAATCAAGCAAACTAGGGAAGGCATCTTTATTCATCAAACTAAGTACACAAAGGAAATATTAAAAAAGTTTGGAAATGAAAATCACAAGGGGATAGGCACTCCTATGAACCCCACTAGTAAACTAGACAAAGATAAAAAAGAAAAAAGTATAGATATGAAGCTCTATAGAGGATTAATTGGATCTTTGCTTCACCTAATTGCCAGTAGGCCAGACATAGTATTTAGTGTAGGAATATGTGCTAGATACCAATCAAATCCTAAGGAATTACATCTAAGTGCTGTCAAAAGAATCCTTAGATATTTGAGAGGAACCACAAACATAGGATTATGGTACTCTAGAGACTCCTATACTGATTTGCTTGCATATTCTGATGCTGATTTTGTTGGATGCAAATTAGATAGGAAAAGCACCAGTAGAACATGTCAATTCTTAGGAAATAACTTAGTATCATGGTTTAGCAAAAAGCAGAATTTAGTAGCATTATCAACGGCTGAGGCAGAGTATATAGCTGTCAGTAGTTGCTATGCTCAAGTACTATGGCTCAAGCAACAACTAGAGGACTATGAAATTAAATTAGACAACATTCCTATAAAGTGTGATAACACTAGTGCCATTAATCTTACCAAAAATCTGGTTTAGCACTCTAAAGCCAAGTACATTGAAATAAGATATCATTTCATTAGAGATCATGTGCAAAATGGGAACATATGTATTGAGCATGTCTGTACTGAGAAACAATTAGCTGACATATTCACAAAACCTTTAAGTAAAGATAGATTTTGTATGCTCAGGAGGGAATTAGGCATATGTGATCCTTTTGATTGAAGAGATATAAAAGGAACAAGTTGTCTCATGATACTCTCCTCCCATTTCGAAAAACCCATGAAACATTAGTCAAACTAGCCATTTATAGACTTCTTACTCATATATCATTGTCCCATAAAGAATTGTAAGGATTGGAGGAAAGAAAGAATTAAAAAAAAAATTCTGAACTGGGGCCGACCCGAGCCAGAATGGGGTCGACCCCATGTTGAGTCGACCCAAGAAAAATCTGGGATCGACCCAACGGCGGGACCCTGTTTTTAAAGAGGGACCCGTGAGCTATTTTTAGGGCACTATTTCATCTTGTCCTCTTCCTAAAACCCTATTCCCACTTTTCAGTCCCTTCCAATCATCTCCAAACAGTGCTAGATCACCTCTCTACGCCATTAGGTCAAGACCTAAGGAAGGATTTTGTGAAAATGGGACCCAAGCGAGCCGTTGCTAAGAGATCCGAGAGAGTCTCACACCCAACCATTGTAGATAGACATGCTAGAGACTCTTCTACAGTACCCCCACAAGGTGAGACACGTGTAGAGCCTCCTCCTCCTCCCTCTCCTTCAGTTCAACTTGCAAAATATGCGGGGAGACCGATTACCATGGGAAGAAGGATCCACTCCGAATTTTTGGATCAAGAAGGGTTCCATTTGGGGGATTGGATCCGAAGGCAAGGATGGGAGTATCTTGCTCTCTAGATTTCGTGACCTACCTGGGCTTGGTTCGTGAGTTCTACGCCTTCCTAAAAGTTGGATCGGAAGGGCTTGTGTCTGAAGTCCAAGGAGTAAGGATTAGGGTCTCGGAAGAAAGTTTGAGTGAGTTGCTTCATCTTCCCTGTGAAGGTGCAACTCTAGAAAGACCGGAAAGCAAGTTAAGAGCTCTACCGTTGATTTTTGAGAGAGATGATTTTGATTACTCCGAAACTGTGATAGCTATCTCTCTATCAGCTGAGATGAGGTTGTTGCACAACTTTATAGGTCGGATTTTGTTTCCAAAGAGTGGGAGATTTGATCGCATATCTGAGCGAGATTTGGTCATTATGGAGCACGTTATTCAGGGCATTCTCCTAAACCTCCCAGCTATGATGATCAGGCAGATGAGAGAGACTATATGCAAATCATGAGTTTCTTTGCCCTATGGTATGATACTCACCCTGGTCTTCCGACAGCATGACATATCTGTGAAGGAAGAGATCTCTAGGCATCTGCTATTCACTGACACTTACACTGCACGGTCCCTAGTTTGCATGGGTTATGAGAAGATGAACGGGCAATGGGTGCGTGCAGGAGAAGGGATACATGCACAGGAGGGTGATGCACCAGAGGTTGGAGACCCCATCCCTGAGGCTGAGGTACCTGAGGATCATCTTACGGCACCTTCAGAGGCTGGCCCGATATCATCCGTACCCATGGGGTGCATAGAGGAGTTTTGGAGTAGGATGACTGAGCTTGTGTCAGCTCAGGTGAGGACTCTCTCTGATGGATTGACGAGCAGGATGGACATTATAACTGCTGAGATTAGAGACCTCAAAGAGCAGGTGGGAGCATTATAGAGAGAGAGAGGCTCATGGTCCATCTGTGCCCCGAGCAGCTGAGTCGGAGGTTTCTGCACAGAGTCATCCAGTTCAGCGAGGTCCACGCCAGACTCAGCCCATCAGGCTCGACCTCCCCTCACCACTTTTACTAGGAGGATGAGGACTAGATCACAGCCCTTAGATACCCCCTAGGTTGATGTTAGCATTATGATTAGTGCCTAGGATTTATCTAGCTCTCATATGTATTTTGCTTTGTTGATGTACTTTGCACTTTGATTGAAGAACATTGTATTTTTGGCATTAATGTACTACTATGTTCCATTTTGATCAATGAAACTTGACTGTTTATTATTTACTGCCTCTACTTACCTATTGCCATACACCTGTTTGATGATAACAAAAAGGGGGAGAAGTAAGGAAAGCAAGAAGTCACAATAAGGTGACAAATAAGTTTGAAAATTATAATAGGAGATAATATTCACTTAAGGGGGAGCAATATGTAACAATGAAAATTTTAAAGTCTAAACTTTTAATCAAAATTTCAGAATTTGGCACATACCTCTCATACCTCGATACATAACCTGAAACTCTTACTTTATCTCAAATTTTTGAAGTTTCATCCTTAACCAAATATAAAAGAAAGGGGGAGAAATTCAAAAGTTCAAATTGGCAATATTTGGATGAAAAAGGGGGAGACTTCACTCTCAAATTTGAAAAGCTGAAATTCAGCAACTTGAGCTCTTCTAAAACAAATTTTCTAATTTTAAGATAAGTATCAATCTGCTCATACTCAATATTTTGTAATCATCAAAAAGGGAAAGATTGAGGATGATAGTGTTATTTTAATGATTAACATAACTATTGAGGAAATATCTAATTAAACACTACAAGTTAACATGATACATCATTACTGAGTTCGACACTCTCGATACATTAGAAAAATAAGATCAAGATGTCTTTCAATGATTAATAATGAGATAAAATTTGCGATAGAAAAGGGATAGTGAATTCTAAATTCTAATTCAGCAAAGTTTCAAGTAAAACGTACTCTTAAGGGCACAATAGTAATTTTCATTATTAAGAGTATGTAGCACTACCATGGCATACATTCAAAATTGCTTGAAGTATATTTCATTGATTATGTGGATGAGTCCAACCTTAAGATGCAGCGAAGTGTGGAATGAGTCGACCCCAACAAAGGTGGAGTCGACCCTGGCACATCATGTAACCATCAGGCATACCTCTGTGAAAATGGCACGGATGAACAGTAGTGGAGTCGACCCCAAGTATGCTTGAGTCGACCCTAGCTTCAAGCCTCAAGAAAACAAGTCTCTGGAATTTACTGAGAGGGCCGACCCTAACTTTTCTTGAGCCGACCCCAGATGTAGTCGACCCCAGGAATGCTTGAGTCGACCCTAGTGGAGTCAACCCCAACTGAACATGAGTCGACCCTAAGGCTATGTCGTTCAAAACTGTGTCTCTGGAATCCCTGAAAGGGTCGACCCCAATGGAACTTGAGTCGACCCCACTATAGCTTGAGTCGACCCCAAAAAGAGTTGAGTCGATCCCAGTGAAAAACAGCTGAAATACAAGGTTCTGTGATCCCTGAGAGGGTTGACCCCACTGTAGCAGGAGTCGACCCCAGTGAAAGTTGGGTCGACCCCACTGAAAGTTGAGTCGACCCCAAGTCTGATGAACAGTGGTTTGAGTCGACCCCAGAAAAGTTTGGGTCGACCCCAGCATGGGCAGAAGCATAACGGCTAGTTCTGCAGAAGTACTTTTTGAACTCCCAACGACTAGTAACGGATAGTTTTTCAAATCTAACCAATGGGAAGTAACCTAAACTTGTGGGAAAGTATTTATAATGACACTATTCATCAGAGCAAAGCATCCTTTTGCAAAATATCAAAGCTTACCCAAGAAAGACAAAAGTCCTAATATTTTTTCATCGAGGTACTTCATTCAAGAGTCAAAAGAAAGTGGTTGAGCAGATCAAAAAGAGGCATTAAGAGCTCCACCAACCCTTGAAGAGTGAAGCATTCCTTGACAAAGAAGAGAAGAACCATATCAAAGCGATAACTATATTCTAACTCTTCCTTGTAGCTTACATTTGTTATATCTGCTCATCTAGGAGTTTCAACCTTCTTCTTCTTCTTAAAATCTTGTAAAGGTTTGTTGGTGAGCCCGTAAAACCAACGATAAAGGTTTGTTGGTGAGCCTGTAAAACCAACGGTGTAGGTTTGTTGGTGAACCCGTAAAACCAACGGTGAAGGTTTGTTGGTGAGCCCGTAAAACCAACATAGATTTTTGGTGATCCCGAAAAACCAAGTGTAAAGATTTTTGGATTGTGAGCCCGAAAGACAATCCAACTGTAATCCGCGAGATTATAGTGAATTCCCAAGGGGTCGCTTGGGGAGTGGACGTAGGTGCATAGGAGAGAACCGAACCACTATACTTCTTGTTGTTTATATTGTGAATTGTTCTAAATCACTTACTCATCAATTAACATAATTAAGGAATCGAAAATTAACAAAAACCAATTCACTCCCCCCCTCTTGGCTTGTCACCTTGGGCAACAATTACCTTTACCGATGATTATTCACGGTATGGGTATGTGTATCTTATGAGACACAAATCTGAATCTTTTGAAAAGTTCAAAGAGTTCAGAAACGAAGTAGAAAAACAAACTGGAAAACCCCTTAAGGCTCTTCGATCAGATCGAGGAGGAGAATACCTTAGTGAAAAATTCCAGAACTATCTCAAGAAGAATGGTATAGTCTCACAATGGACTCCTTCAGGTACACCTCAACTCAATAGGATGTCAGAGAGGAGAAATCGGACTCTATTGGATATGGTTCGGTCCATGATGAGCTTCACTGATTTACCTATGTTTCTTTGGGGAGATGCCTTACTTACCGCAATTTATCTACTGAATAGAGTTTCCTCTAAATTCATTCCTACCACACCGTATGAGATATGGCATGGTAAGAAACCAAGTCTTGGTCATCTAAAGATTTGGGGATGTCCGGCCCATGTCAAGCAACTACAGGCGGACAAGCCATAAGTGCTCGTTTTATAGGATATCCTAAAGAGTCATTAGGATATAATTTTTACGTCTCAGAGGATCACAATATGTTTGTAAGCCGACATACCATCTTCTTGGAAAAACAGTTTATCCTTGATAGAGGTAGTGGGAGGAAAATTGAGCTTGAAGAAAAAGTCTCTGAAAAGCAATGAGTCATGGATCCTATAGAACCCATTCATACAGAGCCAGTACACGTTGTTCCTCCTCCACCTCGCAGATCTAGTAGGATACTAAGAAAATGTTCCTCATGGGAGATAGAAAACACATACAGGATCCCAAAACTTACGATGAGGCGATATCAGATATCGATTACAAAAAATGGTTGGAAGCTATGATGTCAGAGTTAGACTCCATGCATTCCAACCAAGTCTGGACCATAGTGGATCCACCAGAAGGTATTGTGCCTATTGGATTCAAATGAATCTACAAAAGGAAGACAGATTCGGATGGAGAAGTAGATACCTATAAGGCAAGGCTAGTAGCGAAAGGGTATAGTCAGCGCGAAGGCATTGACTATCAGGAGACCTTTTCACCTGTAACCATGCTGAAATCGATCTGAACATTGCTTGCCATTGCAGCATTTCATGATTATAAAATTTGGCAGATGGATGTGAAAACTGCTTTTCTAAATGGATATCTTGATGAAGATATCTATATGGAGCAGCCTTTGGGTTTCACTTCCAGTGATGGAGATCACAAGGTCTGCAAGCTGCAAAGGTCCATTTATGGACTAAAGTAAGCATCTCGGAGTTGGAACACCCGTTTCAATGATGCAATCAAAACATTTGATTTCATCATGAACGAAGAGGAACCATATGTTTACAAGAAGGTTAGTGGGAGTGCTGTCGTATTTCTCGTATTGTACGTGGATGACATTCTCCTGATAGCGAATGATATTTCCATGCTAACCGGTCAAGGTCTGGTTGTCAAAAGAATTCTCCATGAAAGATCTTGAGGAAGCATCCTATATTTTGGGGATAAAAGTCTATAGTTATAGATCCAAAAAGATGCTTGGCCTATCACAAAAGATATACATAGAGAAAGTGCTGAAAAGGTTCAGCATGGAAAACTCCAAAAGGGGTCTCTTACCCCTTAGGCATGGAATTCATCTCTTTAAGAAGATGTGCTCCAATACATCTGAAGAGATTCAACGCATGAGCAAGATCCCTTATGCATCGGCAATAGGGAGCCTCATGTATGCCATGCTGTGTACACGACCTGATATAGCCCTTGCTGTGAGTGTCACTAGCAGATATCAGTCGAATCCAGGTGAAGAAACACTGGACAGCTGTGAAGAATATTCTTAAGTACTTAAGAAGAACTAAAGATTTATTCTTGGTCTTTGGAGGAGCATCAGAGTTAAAGATAGAAGGGTACACAGATTCAGACTTCATGACTGATATCGATGATAGAAAGTCTACATCTGGATATGTGTTCTTGTGCAATGGTGGTACGGTCAATTGAAAAAGTTCTAAACAACCGATTTTTGCTGATTCTACTATGGAAGCTGAATATATCGCCGCCTTTGAAGCTGCTAAGGAAGGATTATGGTTCAAGAAATTTATTGCGGAATTGGATGTAATGTCATCAGATGCCATAACACTCTACTGTGATAATAATGGCGCCATAGTTCTTGCTAAGGAGTCCAAGTCTCATCAGAAGTTCAAGCATATAGAGTGGCGCTTTCATCTTATATGCGACTATGTTGAGAAGAAATATGTAGAGGTGCAGAGAGTAGACTCCGCGGACAATGTGGCGGATCCGTTTACTAAGCAGCTAAGTCAGCAAAAGACTGAAGCCCACCTTGAGAAGATGGAACTAAGATATATGACTAATTGGCTTTAGTGCAAGTGGGAGATTGTTAGATGTATGCCCTAAAAGCCAATCTGGCTGATACATTATTAATTCCGGAACATAATTTTGTACTCGATTTTATTATTATTGAATAAATAAAAGGCATCTTTTTCATTCATATTGTTTATGTGTCTATGAATCGTCCAAGGAATTAATAAGATGATGATACATATTCTCAAGAGTTGAGAATTTGAGCTATGTATCATTGGTGATTAATTTCTAAATGCTCCTGATCGATGGATCATCACGAGGACGGTGATCAATCTGATGAGATCAGTGCACACATTGCTTTCCTTGTGGATGGACGAGACTCGAGTCTACAGTGTGGGGACACTGAAATAATAGTGCAGGTGCTTGTTAGAGAACAAGGGTACTGAGCGTGACCAAGACAAGAAGTCACTTGGATGTCTATCCACTCGTTAGTGACTTACTTGATGTTGCAATAGTGTGATTGGTCCTTTGACCTGCGGTGCTTTGGCTACTCACAGTGAGGTTATTGTAGTTTGACTGCACGTATATATAGTCTCTAGATATATGGGTCCATGCAGTGTAGATTGGCTGCAGTAGGTTCACTGTAGGAGTAGGGTATGCACCTATATGGAATCTATCGATCTTGATAGATAATGAGAGATCCTATGTGATTTATAAGACTGAGTTCGTAAGACCTCGGCTGGGGCTAGGGCATACTTCTAACAATTACAAGGACTCAATCTCACCACACTTGGACTCAATTTCACTCTCATGACTCAACCAAATCCTTCACGCCCAAAGGGCTAGAATCAAGAATCCATGCCCAATGGAACTAAGGGGGATGCTCCTGCATCGATTCACCCCTTTTGGGAAAGGACTCGACTTCGTCATGTTTTGCGATTGGTAGAGCTCGTAGAGATCCGGGTTCTGCCGTTAGACTTCCTCTATCTTCAACCATGAGCAATCTGAAATTGGTCGGCCTTTCCACTTGACTAAAAATTTCTGATATTCTCCTCATCATGTAGACACGATTTGATCATCCAAAATTTCTTCAATAGTGTCCTTTAGGGCTGGTCGTCGTGGAAAGGATGGCAACACTGGAGGAGGGTCTTCTGCTTCAATGTGATGTCCTTCATAGGGCTGTAGGTCTTCAATGTTGAAGATCGAGCTGATCTGCAAATCATCTGGTAACTCAAGCACGCAAGCATTAGGTCCTAGCCATTTTATTATCTTGAAGTGACTAGCTCGACGAGGTTGAAGCTTCTAAAAATTTCTGTGGAAAAAACGTTTAGCACTCAACTGAATTAGTACAAGGTCTCCTTATTTGAACTCAAGGGGACGTCGTTTCAGATCCGCTTGCTGTTGTACATGTCAGTGTTGGTGGCTAAACGGCATCATTCTTCAGCATGGATGTCCTGTATATGCCTTGCAAAATCTTCGCCACCTTCGCTGGTTCTTGTGTTGACCGGTAAGGGAGTAGATCAATGGGCTGTCTAGGCTTCAACCCGAGTATAATCTCGAAAGGTGACATCCTTGTTGTCAGGATCAAGTGCTACCATTACACCAAAACCCACAGATGTTAGTGAAGGCGCAACTTTATTTTCTTAAACTAGCTCGGGGCCCATAGCGCCACGAGTCGACTCCGACCAAGCCTCGCCTGACTCCGAACTCTGACAGGGCCTCGCTAGTGGGTTCAGGGACCCCCTAGTGGTATAACCCACCCTACTCCTCCAGCGCATCCACGTTGGCAGGCGGCAGGACTGACTCGGCCCTTCAGGCCTCCGCCAACAATCCCCCCCCCAACGTGATGCCTGGGTTTCGAACTCGAGATCTATGGCTCTGATACCAATTGTCAGGATCAAGTGCTACCATTATACCAAAACCCACAGATGTTAGTGAAGGCGCAACTTTATTTCCTTAAACTAGCACAGGGGCCTATAACGCCACGAGTCAACTCCGACCAAGCCTCGCCCGACTCCGGACTCTGACAGGGCCTCGCCAGTGGGTTCAAGGACCCCCTAGTGGTCTAACTCACCCTATTCCTTCAGCGCATCCACGTTGGCAGGCGGCAGGACTGACTCGGCCCTTCAGGCCTCCACCAACACTTGTAGTCCGATTGATGCTGCTGTTGTAGGCAAACTCAACATGTTGTAGGATTAAATCTCATGACTTGATATGATCCTAGACTAAGCATCGAAGAAGATTTTCAAGACTGTAGTTTACTACCTCAGTCTGTCCATCGGTTTTAGGATGGTAGGCGCTGGAGAATAGAAGTAGTGTGCCAAGCTTTGCCCAAAGTATCTTCCAAAAATAGCTCACGAACTTGACATCTCGATCTGATACGATGGTCTTCGGTAGGCCATATAAGCGCACCACTTTCCTCAAGAATAAATCAGCAACTCGGGTTGCATTATATGTCTTCGCACATGACACAAAGTGAGCCATCTTGAAAAACCTGTCAACATTCACATTGGTTGAATCATGGCCTCAAGCTATCTTTGGCAAACCCAAGACGAAATCCATACTGAGATCTTCCCATGGTGAACTCGCCAAGGGCAGGGGAGAATAAAGACCAGCATGAGTCTTGGATCCCTTGGCAAGTTGGTAAGTGCGACACTGTTTGATGATTCGATTAACGTCCTTCCGCAATGTCGGCGAATAGAATCAATCTTCCACCATGCTGATAGTCTTATCAAAGCCAAAATATCCTGCAAGACCTCTATGGTGCACCTCTCTAATGATGTGATCTCAAAGTGAAGACTTCGGGACGCATAGGCGAGTGCCACAAAAGAGGAAACCGTCATGCACTGAAAATTCTGGATGCTGTGAATCAGAAAGATCTCTTTCGAGTTTGAATTTGTCGCCGGTCTCCTGCAGAAACCTACATAAATATGGACTGAAATTGGGCATCAGTAGGGTATAAAATTTTCAGATCATCAAACCCTATTATCTCAGCATTCAAAAGAGTTAGAACATATGAATTTTGACTGAGGGCATCAGCAATAAAATTTTCTGCACACGGCCCATGCTTCAGGACTCGGCGATGAGGCTCCTCGTGTTTTCTTAGGTTCAATCGATATGCAAGGAGTTTCGAGGTAGCCACTTGCCGGGTGAGTTCATGCACAGCCTCAGCAAGTTGTCTCTCCATATTGTAGGGGCGTTCACTATGAGTGCTCATGGTGATCTTCGCTCTGATACCAAACTGGCGCAGCTCGGATGTGGCAAAGAATCTTGAAGTTTAGATGATGGTGTTTCTCTCTCTCTCTCTCTCTCTTTTCTTTTCTCAAATGATGGCAGCTAGGGTTCTGATGAAAAGGATGGTAACTCATGGATTGAAGTAAGGGGATTTGAGGTTGGATGGGATAGATTCAATTGGGTGGCAGCAGCTAGAAGGAAAAAGGCTGAATTGATCGTGCGGCTGAATTGTTTGGATTTTGGGGTGGAAACTAAAATCTAAAAATTATGTAAATGGTATAGATGAATGGAATAGGATCTGATGTTGATAAAAACTATAGAGAGCAAAAAAATTAAAGTAAAAATAAAAAGGATAACTATTGGAGTAATGGAAGAGTCTCACCTCCAAAAGATCCAACCCGTTGAGAAGAAGGAGTCTCACCTTCTTCTCTAATTTTACTTGGAGTCTCACCAAGCACGTAGAGGATTCTCTCCCCACTGAAGAATACTTGAATACTCAGAGATTTCTCAAAATTTTTGTTACTTTATTGATTCATCATACCTTCCCTTTTATGGAAAAATGTTGGCAAAAGATAAATTCTAGCAAACAGAATTTCAAGAGAAACTTTATTGATTCATCATAGCTTGTTGAAACTTCCTGCATACCGATTGAATCCAAGAAAACACGAGGACCCTCATCGCCAAGTCCTGAAGCATGGGCCGTGTGCAGAAGATTTTATTGCGGATGCCCTCAGTCAAAATTCACATGTTCTAACTCTTTTGAATGCTGAGATAATAGGGTTTGATGATCTGAAAATTTTATACCCTACTAATGCCCAATTTCAGTCCATATTTACGTAGGTTTCTGTAGGACACTGGCGATAGCATCCAGAATTTTCAGTGCATGACGGTTTCTTCTTTTGTGGCACTCGCCTATGCGTCCCGGAGTCTTCACTTTGAGATCACATCATTAGAGAGGTTCACGGTAGAGGTCTTGTAGGACATTTTGGCTGTGATAAGACTATCAGCATGGTGGAAGATCGATTCTATTCGCAGACATTGCGGAAGGACGTTAATCGAATCATCAAATAGTGTCGCACTTACCAACTTGCCAAGAGATCCAAGACTCATGCCGGTCTTTATTCTCCCCTGCCCTTGGCGAGTTCACCATGGGAAGATCTCAGTATGGATTTCATCTTGGGTTTGCCAAAGACAGCTCGAGGCCACGATTCGATCTATGTGAATGTTGATAGGTTTTCCAAGATGGCTCACTTTGTGCCATGTGCGAAGACATATGTGCAACCCGAGTTGCTGATTTATTCTTGAAGAAAGTGGTGCGTTTATATGGCTTAGCGAAGACCATCGTATCAGATCGAGATGTCAAGTTCGTGAGCTATTTTTGGAAGATACTTTGGGCAAAGCTTGGCACACGACTTCTATTCTCTAACGCCTACCATCCTCAAACCGATGGACAGACTGAGGTAGTAAACTGCAGTCTTGAAAATCTTCTTCGATGCTTAGTCTGGAATCATATCAAGTCATGAAATTTGTCAACCCTAAAGGATGAATTTGGATGATTACAAAATACTTGAGATCATGTTATGTACTAATGACATTGGCTTAATTGTGAAGTTTTATAAGTCAAGAAAAATCAAAAGAATTGAAGCACTGCAAAATCTTAAGTTATTCGCAAATATCTCATTGGACATGTTCTAAAAGGAATTGATCTTAATCTAGTCCATGGAGATCAGAGAAGAAGTCTAAAGTTTTCTGTTTGAAAGACTTGAGTCAACTTCTAAGCAAAAAGGACAAGTTTAAGTTGATTCTAATAAGTTTTATTCAAGGAACACAGTCAAAAAGTCGACCCCCGCTAAACATGAGTCGACCCTTGTGTAGTTTAAAGTAAACAGAAAGTTTTTATCGCTTGAGAAAAGCTTGAAGAGTCGACCCTTGTTCAAAATGAGTCAACCTCCGAAATTGAAGAGTCAACCCTTGCATTTGAAGAGTCAACTCCTGCTCAATCTTAGTGCTGGCCGAAAAACTAAAGCATGAGCCGACCCTTATGTTTAAAGAGGCGACTCCTGATGAAGATGAGCCGACCCTTAAGAATTAAGAGTCGATCTTTTGAGGATGACACAGCAAAAGCTCTCTCCATGATTTGAAGTGTCGATCTAGAAAGAACATGAGTCGACCCCTAAGATTTATGAGTCGACCCTTGTACTGCTAGGACCACAACGGAAAGTTGTTAACTATTTTTGTCTTCTTCTGTTACAGAAAAAGATTCTCATCAGAATGGAAAGAAAGGAATTCAAATTCCGCCGAAGAATTTGTCTATAAATACGAGTGAACCTCAGAATGGAAACAACACAAAAAAAAAGAAAAAAAAAGATTCCATTGAAAACAAAAAGTTTTCACTATGAAAAAAAGAAGAAAAGCTTAACAGTTCATCTTCCTCACCAGCACTGTAATCAGAAACTTTCTTTTGTGAGGAGATCAGTCGAAGTTTCTCACTGCATCGTGAAGAGCTGCTATTCAGACATTGGAACATCCTTCCACAGCAAACTACTTCATCGGCTTGAGCTTTTGCTTTCATTGATTTATTTTTTATATGCTCTGAAGCTTTAAGTTTTCAGTTACAGCATTCTTTTAGTTGGATTAATTGCTGCTGTAACAGTTTTATTGGTTTGAAACTTGTAAAGGCTCTTCCAAGCCTTGATTGGAAGTTGCTGAATCAGGTGTATTCAACAAGAGTGATAATTTTGGTTGGTTCATCTGAAAACCAACTGGATTGTTTGTGAGTCCGAGAAAACAAACGGCATAAAGTTTTTGGTTGGTTTGTTTGAAAACCAACTGGATTGTTTGTGATCCCGAAAAACAAAAGGTTTTCAGTTGGTTTTCTGGAAAAACCAACTGAATTTTTGATTGTGAGTCCGAAAAACAATCAGGCTGTAATCTGCTGGGTTATAGTGAAAATCTCAAGCTAGGCTTGAGGAGTGGACGTAGGTGCTGGGAGTGCACCGAACTACTATAAAACTTGATATTTGTGATTGTGGTTCTTCTCTTTCTTTCCTCTGCATATTTCTTACTGCATTCCTAACTTTTATATACTATCATATTTGTGCAATCTCATTTCTGCTGCTGAATCTATAAGATATTAGTAACTCATACTCTCCATATGTTTTAACATAAATAATTTTTAAAGAGACCCAATTCACCCGCCTATTGGGCTGCACCTCTGGGCAACAAGTGGTATCAGAGCTCGGTTCTCCAGAAACTTTTTGATCTAACAATCAAGAGTTAAAGATCATGGCAGCCACTATGAGATCCTTTGTTGCCGAAGGGCAATCTACCAATAGACCACCTCTTTTCAATGGCACAAATTTTACTTATTGGAAAGCTTGTATGAAAATTTTTATTCAAGCACTTGACTATGACTTATGGACTGTTATTATTAATGGACCTCACACACCAACTAAAATTGTTGATGGCATCACCTTATTCAAACCCGAAATTGAATGGGATGACCATGATAAAAGAATGGCTCAGCTGAATGCAAAAGCCATGAATGTTCTTTATTGTTCTTTAGATGTAAATGAGTTTAATCGTATATCTATTTGCATGACTGCTAAAAAAATCTGGGATAGGCTGGAAGTTACACATGAAGGCACTAATCGGGTCAAAGAATCTAAAATCAGTATGCTAGTGCATAAATATGAATTATTTAGAATGAAAAATAGTGAATCTATAACTGAAATATTTACTAGATTCACTGATATTATAAACGGCCTGAAAAGTCTTGGTAGATCTTACTCTAACAGTGATCTTGTTCGAAAAATTCTTAGGTCTCTTCCTAGACCATGGAAACCAAAGGTCACTACCATTCAAGAAGCCAAAAATTTCAACTCACTCCCACTGAAAGAACTGCTGGGTTCCTTAATGACTCATGAGCTCTCAATGAAACAGAATCTTAAGGATGAACCTAAGAAGCACAGAACCGTCGCTCTTAAATCTACTCTGCATGAGGATGAAAGTGAGGATTCTGAACCAGATGATGGTGAGGAAATGACCCTGATTACAAGAAAGTTCAGAAAATTCTTTAGAAGAAATAGAGAAAACTTTAAGAAAAGGCATGTGATCAAGGGGGAGCAAAGCAAAGAAAATAAGGAGCAATATGTTTGTTATGAATGCAAAAAGTCTGGACACTTCCGAACAGAGTGTCCTCTATTGAAGAAGGCTCCGAAGAGGTTAAGGAAGAAAGCTATGATGGCTACTTGGAGTGACAGTGATGAATCCGGCTCTGGAGAAGAAGAACAACAATAGGAAGCTGCAAATCTGTGTTTAATGGGACACAAAAATGAGGTATATCTGAATACTGATTACGATTTCACTTTTGATTAGCTTCAAGATGCTTTTTCTGAGCTTTTGATTGAATATAAAAAGCTTAGCTTAAAGAACAAGGAACTGAAGAGTAAGAACCAATTATTAGAAAAAGAAAATACACTGCTTTTGGATAACAAGAAGAAACTGCATGAAAAAATCAGAAGTTAGCTAATGAAGTTGAAAAACTGAAACCTATAGTTGATAAATTCACCCTAAGCTCTGAGAAATTGAATTTAATTCTAGAAAGTCAGAAAGCTGTTTATGATAAAGTTGGTTTAGGATATAATCCTTGGAAGAAACAAAAATTATTGAAAAATATTTTTGTGAAACCCGCTTATGTTAAACCGAAATCTGTACCATTCAAATTAGACAAACTAAAACAAAGATATGCCACTTACAATCCTAAAAGTCAGAATCATATGAACAATGTTTCAATTAAAAAGATATGGGTTCCAAAGGGAACCATCATTGCTAACATTCGAGGACCCAAGAAAGCTTGGGTACCAAAGATAAAGAATTGAATTTCTGTTTTACAGGTGTGTCTAGCATCCTAAGTATCAAACAAAAAATGGTACTTGGATAGTGGGTGCTCTAGACACATGACAGGGGATGAATCCCAATTCATGTCCCTCAAAAAGAAAGATGGAGGAATGGTTACCTTTGATGATAATGAAAAAAGCAAAATCATTGGTATTGGTAACATTCGGATCTCACCAATTACTTTTATTGAAAATGTTTTATTGGTAGATGGATTGAAACATAATTTGCTAAGCATTAATCAATTCTATGATAAAGGATATGTTGTAACTTTTGAATCATCATTATGCTTAGTTTGTAGTAGTAATGACAGTGGTATAATATTTACTGGATATAGACATGAAAATGTATATTTAGTTGATTTAGATCAAATACTCATGAAAAACATGGACTGTCTAGTAGCAATGAAGACCAAAAACAGTGAAGGCAGCTTGTTATGGCATCGAAAATTAGCTCATGCAAGCATGGACTAAATTTCAAAACTTATCCGAAAAGAACTTGTTTTCGGCTTGCCTAAATTGTCATTTGAAAAAGATAAAATCTGCTCTGCATGCAACTAGAAAAACAGACCAAAACCTCCTTCAAGTCTAAAAATGATGTTTCCACTAATAGGCCTTTAGAGCTTCTGCATATGGACTTATTTGGATCAACTAGAACCGCAAGTCTAGGAGGAAAACTTTATGGATTTGTTATTGTGAATGATTTTTCTAGATATACATGGATTTTATTCTTAGCACACAAAAGTGAAGCATTTTCAGCTTTCACTAAACTGTATAAAAAGATTTCAAATGAATATGGACTGAAAACTATTAAGATTAGAAATGATCATGGAATTGAATTTGAAAATCATGATTTTGAAAATTTCTGCACTAAAAATGGTATTGATCATAATTTTTCTGCACCAAGAACATCGCAACAAAATGGTGTTGTAGAAAGAAAGAATAGAATACTTACTGAAATTGCTAGGACAATGTTATGTGAGAGTGACTTACCTAAGTATTTTAGGTTGAAGCCATGAATACAGCTTGTCATGTTCTTAATAATGTGACTATTAGGTCAATTTTAAAGAAAACTCCTTATGAACTTTTGAAAAATAAGAAACCGAATCTTTCATACTTTCATGTTTTTGGTTGCATCTGTTTTGTTCTAAATAATGGTAAGGACAATTTGGAAAAATTTGATTCAAAATTAGATGAAGCTATTTTTCTTGGATATTCTTCATCAAGCAAAGCATATAAAATATTTAACAAGAGAACTCTAGTTGTAGAAGAGTTAATATATGTTATCTTTGATGAATCTAAAGACCCCTCATCAAGGAAGAATTTAGATCTCGATGATGATGCAGAAGAACTCAATAAGCAGGCCAAAGAATTAACCCTAAAGGATGTGTCTGAATCTGAAAATTCAGAACATAATGAAAATCAAAAAGAAGAAGATCAAATGCTTAATATAAAAATAGTCTACCAAAAGAATGGAAGTATGTACATAGTCATCCTAGAGAACTAATAATAGGTGATCCTTCACAAGGAATTAGGACTAGATCCTCCATTAGAGATGTTTGTCATCATCTTATATTTGTTTTTCAAATAGAACCAAAATCTTTTGAAGAAGCTGAAAAAGATAACAACTGGTTAATGGCAATGCAAAAAGAACTGAATCAATTCGAAAGAAACAATGTTTGAAATTTAATTAGAAGACCTGAAAATATTTCTGTAATTGGAACAAAATGGATTTTCAGAAATAAATTAAATGAGGATGGAATTGTAATTAGAAATAAGGCTTGATTAGTTGCTAAAGGATATAATCAAGAAGAAGGAATTGATTTTGATGAAACTTTTGCACCTGTAGCTAGACTTGAAGCTATCAGATTATTACTTGCATTTGCATACTTCATGAATTTTAAATTATTTCAAATGGATGTCAAAAGTGCATTTCTAAATGGTTTCATAACTGAAGAAGTTTATGTAGAATAGCCATCTGGATTTGAAAATCATAAACTTCCAGATCATGTTTTAAATTGAACAAAGCACTTTATGGCTTGAAGCAAGCTCGTAGAGCTTGGTATGATAGACTAAGCAGCATTTTAATAAAGAGCAATTTTTCAAGAGAAAATGTTGATAAAACTCTGTTTATCAAAAAGAAAAATTCTGATATACTGATTGTTCAAATATATGTTGATGATATTATATTTGGAGCTACTAATGAAAGTTTATGTAAAAAATTTGCTAAGCTCATGCAAGGTGAGTTCGAGATGAGTTTGATGGGTGAACTCAACTTCTTCCTTGGACTCCAAATCAAACAAACAAGAGATGAAATCTTCATCTGCCAAAGCAAATACACAAAGAAAATCTGAAAGAAGTTTGGTATGGAAGATTCAAAATTAATAGGTACTCCTATGAGCATCTCTTGTAAATTAGAAAAAGATGAGCATGGTAAATCCTTTGATTCAAAGCTGTATAGAGAAATGATTGGATCTTTACTTTATCTTACAACAAGTAGACCTAATATAATGCATAGTATTTGTATGTGTGCAAGATATCAAGCAATCCTAAAGAATCACACTTAATTGCTGTTAAAATGATATTAAGATACTTAAAAGGAACACAACACCTAGGTTTATGGTATTCTAAGGCATCTACAATTGACTTGATTGGATACTCAGATGCTGATTTTGCTGGTTGTAGATTAGATAGAAAAAGTTGTTGGGGTATGTGGAGACCTTTGGTGATGAAGAGAATTGAAGGAAAATCAATTCTGCATAGTTTTCTGTCTGGCGGACTGTCGGAGTCGACTCGAGCTTCAGTCGAGTCGACTCGGGAACAGTCGAGTCGACCCGAGAGGAGAAAGCCGCAAAAACCATGTTTCTGTCTGGACTGTCAGAGTCGACTCGAACTACAGTCGAGTCGACTCGGAGCATCGTCGAGTCGACTCGAGATACAGTGGAGTCGACTCGAGATCGTGCCAGTTAAACTGGAAGTTGTTCAGACGTGCCAGAGTCGACTCGGACTTCAGCCGAGTCGACTCGGGCTCGCGAAAAATCGTACGGACGATTTTCTTTTGGTGTTTTTGGTGGCGTTTCGACGGCTATGATCATCTGAAGGTCTTGAGACTATATATAGGACTCATGAGAGCCCTAGGGTAAGATTGATTGGCCGTATATTTGAGAGAGACTCTTGTTTGTGAGGCTAGGGTTCTAGAGAAGAAGAGGATTGGGATCCTACTTCTTGTGCAAAGGAAATTCTGTGTGAATCTCTTGTAGATCGATCGCTTGTGATCGTTCGGGTGTGTGCTATCTCTGTAATCAGTTCATCCTTATTGAGATTTGGAGCGGTGGAGGACGTAGGCTATTTGTAGCCGAACCTCGTTACATCTTTGTGTTTGCTTTGCTATTTTCTTCCTTCTTCTTCCTTTGATCTTTGATAATCCGTTGCGGTGCTCAAGTGTTTTACCCTACTGATACCACGGGGTAATCTTTTGCCCTTCGTAGGCGGAGCGAAGAGGTGATCCTTGAGTCCGGAGTCGAGGGAGCAAGAGAGTGCTTATCCGTTTGTATCTCTCTTGCTTGTCCGACGTCGGTGGCGGCGCTGGTGTGAGTGGGTTCCGGTGCGGGTCGCCGCCAACAAAAGTACAAGTGGAACTTGCCAATTTCTTGGAACAAACTTAATTTCTTGGTTTAGTAAAAAACAAAACTCCGTAGCACTATCTACAGCTGAGGCTGAATATATTGCTGCAGGAAGTTGCTGTGCCCAAATTCTATGGATTAAGCAACAGCTTGAGGATTATGGCATAAAACAAAATAAAATTTCTATAAGGTGTGACAACACTAGCGCCATAAATTTGACTAAAAATCCCATACAACACTCAAGATCTAAACATATAGAAATCAGACATCATTTCATAAGAGATCATGCTCAAAATCGGAATATAAAAATGGAATTTATCAATACTGATAAACAAATTGCAGATATTTTCACTAAACCTCTTAATGAAGAAGTATTTTGTAAATTTAGAGGTGAATTATGCATTTGTGATCCATGTTGATGACTGATTATGACTGATAATTTGTATATTTTGATTGACTATCATTGGTTGAATTTTAGTTGATTTAATCCGTGGTTTGCAATTAAGTTTTAAATGTTATTCAAAAAGATTTTGTCTCTTGAACAGTCTGATGAGACAACTCATGTAAATGAGGAGTTGATGTTAGATGTATGGCCTAGAAGCCAATTTTGGCTGACACATTATTAATTCTAGGACATAATTTGTACTTGACTTTATTATTATTGAATAAATAAAAGGCATCTTTTTCATTCATATTGTTTATGTGTCTATGAATCGTCCAAGAATTAATAAGATGATGATGCATATTCTTAAGAGTTAAGAATTTGAGCCATGCATCATTGGTGATTAATTTCTGAATGCTCCTGATCGATGGATCATCACGAGGGCGGTGATCGATCCGATGAGATCAGTGCACACATTACTTTCCTTATGGATGGACGAGACTCGAGTCCACAGTGTGACGACACTGAAGTAATAGTGCAGGTGCTTGCTAAGAACAAGGGTACTGAGCGTGACCAATACAAGAAGTCACTTGGATGTCTATCCACTCGTCAGTGACTTGCTTGACGTTGCAGTAGTGTGACTGGTCCTTTGACCTGCGGTGCTTCGGCCACTCACAGTGAGGTTATTGTAGTTTGACTGCACACATACATGGTCTCTAGCCATATGGGTCCATGCAGTGTAGATTGGCTGCAGTAAGTTCACTGTAGGAGTAGGGTATGCACCTATAAGGAATCTATCGACCTTGATAGATAAGGAGAGATCCTATGTGATTTATAAGACTGAGTTTGTAAGACCTCGGCCGGGGCAGTATGCACAGTGGAGAAAGAGTTTTCCACTCTCGAACTTAAGTCGAATAAATCTTGACATATGACAGATGATGGGATTTGACGAGTTGTCCATGACCTCCGTCCTGTAGGGATCCACGATAGAAGGACTGTATCACATGATAACTGCACCTAGAGGTTCATCATTCTATTCTGCTGGGTAGCCACTACATGCTGCTAGGTGTCACTGGTGGATGGTGGGACTCATAGGGATTATCTTGATGATCGATAAACCCTAATGAGTAGAGTTGGAATCGTTCCAATCCATTGAAAGGAGTTTTCAATGATATTGTGATAGAGATCACAATATATCTCACTACCAGTCAGAGTAGAACCTATGGGGTCACACACACTAGAAGTATTGACCGATCCGATGGTTGAAAAGTGATTATGAATCACGAGTAATCAATTCGATTGATAAATAAGTTGAAGAAGGAACAATGAAAATTAATTAATTGGACTTGAAACAAGAGTCCTACTTCGAGTAGGATTCCTAGAGTCCTAATTAGATTAGGACTGGAAATCCTAGTTGGAGTAGGACTGGGATTCCTACTTGGAGTAGGATTCCAACAATCCTAATTAGATTAGGATTTTGAATTCATCTTTGGATTCCTACTTAGAATAGGATTCCTAGAAATCCTAATTGGATTAGGACTTCGGATTCAAATAGAGTCATAATTGGATTAGGACTAAAATTAAATATGTCCTAATTTGGATTAGGGTTTCTTAAGTCACAATTAATTATTAATCTAATGAATCAATAAGACTCCTAATTGGATTAGGATTGAAGAGTTCAATTGAGTCAAAATTGATTTAAGTTCTAATTGGATTAGGACTTACCTAGATTGGATCCAAATTGGTTCACCCTTGGGCTAAGCCTAATTGGATTAGGGCTTGACCACATTAGGGCATCCCAATCCTTACTTAATAAGGATTAGGGCAACCATGAAGGAGGGGCTCACGCCCCTCCTCCTTTGATCCTTTGGTGCGGCAACAAGAGGGGCCGGCGCCCCTCTTGGTAATACATCAAGGGCTCCTAACTTGTAGGAGCCCTAGATGGTTATAAAAGGAGGGCAAAGGGGCCGGCGCCCTAAGTGATTCTTCTCCCCTCCTTGCAGCCGTAGCCACCCTCTCCCCTCTCCTTGGTTCAGCCGCAAGCAAAGGGAAGAAAAGAAGAAGCCTTGGCGGCCTCCTCCCCTTCCCTTCCTTCATCCAACGCAGGGAAAAGAAAGGTTGCAGTAGGGGCTTTGGTTCTTCTTCAAGATCCCCTTTCTTCTTCCTCCTCTCAAGCACAATCAAGGGTTGATTGAAAGAGAGGAAATCAGCCATCAAAAGAAGTCTTTGCAAGGGAGCTAGCACCCCGGGAAGACTAGAGAGCTTTGATCGGATCTCTGCTTCGTGTGGATACCCGTAGAGGCCGGACACTTGAACGGCTTCAAGCGAACCCTCTTCCTAAAACCACGAACTCAGATTTGCGGTGATCATCTACCCGCACAAGGTGAAGATCTGATCTTCTAATATTTTTAAAAGTTTTTAATCCTTGCCTAACTACGAACGGTTTATGAAACAACGTTCATGCGATAAACGTCGATCCCACACATGCCTCTTCCGCTGCCATCTGATTTTTTTTGAAATATCAGCGGCATAGGCGGGTTCCCAACAGTGGTATCAGAGCCTAGGCATCGTAGATTAAGGTAAGAATTAATTATCTAAAGGCTTATTAGATCTGAAAATTGAATGATCATGCATGCTGAAAATTTCTGCATGCAGATTTTTTCTAGGGTGCTGATTTTTACATACTGATTTTTATGTGATAAAAAGATGATTCTAATTGCATTATTAATGGGATTACAAAGTTTAGAATCATGATTAGCATGATCAGCAACCTATGTCATAAGATAATCAATTAGTTTTCAGATCTGAAAATTATAATTGCTGCATGTGGTGATGATCATAGGATTCAAACCCTTTTGGTATCAAATGTAATGACCTGCGATGTGATTTGTGATGTCATGTAATTTTTCAGATACTTGCATGCATCTTGTTTAATGTTTTGAGAGGCCTGCGTGCCTCCTAAAAGGGGATGTAATTTATTTTTATTTTTATTTTACATCTGGTTGTATTTCTGTGATGTGATGTACGTCAACGATCAAGTTGAAGACAAGGCATGAGATGAACAGGGGTCTAAGCGGTTGATGGCGATTGGATCAAGAGTTGGTCAAGGATCGAGTCAAGGAGGCTTGGAACCAATTCAAGAGTTAAAGACCAGTTGATCGATTGACGTGTATGTGCTTGTAATATGACCTAACTAGAATCCATGATCATCACCTATTTAAAGTTTAGCTTTAATTATTGCTGCGATTATAACTGCCTGCAATGTGCCGTTTGCATGTGATGTGAATGTGAGTCGGGTAGATAGGTTTACATGTGATGTAGCAAACCCAATTGAGACCTAAATTAAAACCTCCTCAATCAAGTCGAGAGTGAACCGACATGAGCAAGTCATATTAGATTAATTGATCTAATTGGTGTCTAGGAAAGCATGAAATGTGGTTACTTAATTAGGACCTTACTCTCTAAGTAAGGGGAGCCTCCCACCTGCTTACCTGGCCAATTGTTTGATTACCTCTTATGAAGAGCTCAAGTTGCAAACACTAAGACCTGATTAACCAATATTAAGTCAATAGGTCTTCCACTGTAGTAGAGCTGCTAAGGCCTTTCTGATGTTGATTTGTCTCGGCTGGACACAGTGGTCAAGTTGCATCGGAGGGCTGGACCTCTCTATAGACATGAGATGTTGTAGGGTAAAGGTGGGGTTGGGCACCAATAACTGTTAGGTGAGGATCCAATGACGACTTTATTCCTACGGTTATACGGTGGGTCTGACTTAACTAAGAAATGGGACCAATAACTGTTAGGTGAGGTTTTCATGGCTTAGAGACCAAGTTACACTGCAACATGCTTGAGAAGCATTGTACAAGAGTTGTACATTCATCAATCTATGTGTCACCAATAACTGTTAGGTGAGGTGGCATGTAAATCGGTGGAACCGCAGTACCCACTAGAAATCCTAGTCGTGTAGGATTTCCGTTTTCCTACCAGGGGAGTGTGAGGAATTCGAGAAAATAGTGGGAGGTACATTTGTTCTAAAAGACCTTAGAACAGATTAATAATCAAGTACAAAAGTCTAACTAGAATCTTTACTCTCTGCAGATACAATGTCAGCTTCAAACCCTTTGACCTGTATTCTTGAGACCAACCGATTGACCGGAACCAATTACAAGGACTGGCTTAGAAACCTCAAAATTATTTTGGACTGTGAGAAAATAGGCTACATACTCGATTCAGATATCTCCACACTACCAACACGTCCTATTGATGTTCAGCGTCAGATGCATCAAAAATGGATGGATGATGACATTAGAGTTAAATGCTATATGATGGCATCCATGTCAAATGAACTCCAATGCCAGCATGAAAATATGAAGACTGCTAGGGACATACTGGCACACCTGCAAGAGTTGTATGGTGAGCAGAGTCGCACAGTTTGTTTTGAAGTGTCCAAGAGGCTCTTCAAGACAAAGATGCGCGAAGGGCAGTCTGTCCATGATCACGGTCTGACTATGATCAAGGACCTAGAGGAGCTTGAGAAGCTCGGAATGAACATGCACAAGGAATTGCAAGTGGATTTGATCCTACAGTCACTTCCTGATTCATTTGGTTAGTTTATAGTAAACTACCACATGAATAAGATTGAATGCACTAAGACTGAACTGATCAACATGTTGGTAACAGCTGAGGGAGCCTTGAAAGGTTCAAGGGGCAATGTCCTTGCTGCTGAGTTGACTTCTGGTTCCAAGAGAAAGTCTGCTTGGAAGAAAAAGAAGCCTGCGAAGAAGTAGAAGAAAGACAAGAAGCCAAAGAAGGAAGTTCAAAAGAAAAAGGCTAATGACAAAGGAAAATGTTTCCACTGCAATGTCGACGGCCACTGAAAAAGGAACTATCCTTCATACCTCGAGAGCCTGAAGAACAAGAAGACTGACACACCTTCAGAAGGTATAGACTTGCTCATAATTAAAACTAATCTAACGGTTTCTTCTGCTTCTAGTTGGGTTATAGATTCTGGTTCTAGTGCTCATCTATGCACTACCATGCAGGGTCTAAAGGAAAGTAGAAGGCTGGCGGAAGGTGCGGTAACCCTTCGGGTTGGCAATGGGGCAAAAGTTGCTGCTGTGGCTGTGGGCACCTACCATCTGCGACTACCGTCTGGTTTTAGTTTATTGCTTAGAGACTGCTATTATGTACCTGCTGCTAGCAGAAATTTAATTTCTGTTTCATGTCTAGCACAGGAAGGTCATGTTTTTACTTTTGACAAAGACTGCTGTTCTATTTATTTCAGAAATAAAATAGTTGCACGTGGTTTTATGATTGACAGTCTCTATCATTTGCATATGAATGTATCTATAAATGTGTCTGAGCAAGTAGTGAATGCCAAAGGATCCAAAAGATCCAGGGATGAGATAAACCAAAAATATTTGTGGCACCTCAGGTTTGGCCATATTGGAGAGGATAGAATGAACAAAATGGATAAAGATGGGCTTCTCGGCTCATTGACTTCCGAGTCATATCCAGTTTGCGAGTCCTGTCTTCAAGGAAAAATGGCTAGATTGCCCTTTGTAGGACATGGGGAGAGGACTACTGAAATACTTACCCTAGTACATACAGATGTATGTGGCCCATTCGATGTGCTAGCCAGGGGACGTTATTCGTACTTCATTACCTTTACCGATGATTATTCACGGTATGGGTATGTGTATCTTATGAGACACAAGTCTGAATCTTTTGAAAAGTTCAAAGAGTTCAAGAATGAAGTAGAAAAACAAACTGGAAAACCTCTTAAGGCTCTTCGATCAGATGGAGGAGGAGAATACCTTAGTGGAAAATTCTGGGACTATCTCAAGGACAATGGCATAGTCTCACAATGGACTCCTCCGGGTACACCTCAACTCAACGGGGTGTCAGAGAGGAGGAATCGGACCCTATTGGATATGGTCAGGTCCATGATGAGCTTCACTGACTTACCTATGTTTCTTTGGGGAGATGCCTTACTTACCGCAGTATATCTACTAAATAGAGTTCCTTCTAAATCCGTTCCTACCACACCGTATGAGATATGGCATGGTAAGAAATCAAGTCTTGGTCACCTCAAGATTTGGGAATGTCCGGCCCACGTCAAAAGGCTACAGGCGGACAAACTAGAGGCTAGGACCATAAGTGCTCGTTTTATAGGATATCCTAAAGAGTCATTAGGATACAATTTTTACGTCTCAGAGGATCACAATGTGTTTGTGAGCCGTCATGCCATCTTCTTGGAAAACCAGTTTATTCTTGATAGAGGCAGTGGGAGGAAAATTGAGCTTGAAGAGAGTCTCTGAAAAGCAACGAGTCATGGATCCTAATGAACCCATTCATACAGAGCCAGTACACGATGTCCCTCGACCACCTCGTAGATCTAGTAGGATCTCCCATCCTCCCGATAGATACTTAGGTATAGTAGAAGAGGATACCGAGAAAATATTCCTAGTGGGAGATAGGGATCATACACAAGATCCCAAAAACTACAATAAGGCGATATCTGATATCGATTCCGAAAAATGGCTGGAAGCCATGAAGTCAGAGTTAGACTCCATGCATTCCAACCAAGTCTGGACCTTAGTAGATCCACCAGAAGGTATTGTACCTATTGGATGTAAATGGATCTACAAAAGGAAAATAGGTTCGGATGGAAAGGTAGAGACCTTTAAGGCAAGGCTGGTGGCGAAAGGGTATAGTCAACACGAAGGCATTGACTATCAGGAGACCTTTTCACCTGTAGCCATGCTGAAATCCATCCGAACATTGCTTGCCATTGCAGCATTTCATGATTATGAAATCTGGCAGATGGATGTGAAAACTGCTTTCCTGAATGGATATCTTGATGAAGATATCTATATGGAACAGCCTCTGGGTTTCACTTCCAGTGATGGAGATCACAAGGTCTGCAAGCTGCAAAGGTCCATTTATGGACTAAAACAAGCATCTCGGAGTTGGAACACTCGTTTCGATGATACAATCAAAATGTTTGATTTCATCAAAAACGAAGAGGAACCGTGTGTTTACAAAAAGGTTAGTGGGAGTGCTGTCGTATTTCTCGTACTGTACGTGGACGACATCCTCCTGATAGGGAATGATATTTCCATGCTAACCTCGGTCAAGGTCTGGTTGTTAAAAGAATTCTCCATGAAAGACCTTGGGGAAGCATCCTATATTTTGGGAATAAAGGTCTATAGAGATAGATCTAAAAGGATGCTTGGCCTATCACAGAAAATGTATATAGAGGAAGTGCTGAAAAGGTTCAGCATGGAAAACTACAAAAGGGGTCTTTTACCCCTTTGGCATGGAATTCATCTCTCCAAGAAGATGTGCCCCAACACATCTGAAGAGATTCAACGCATGAGCAAGATTCCCTATGCATCGGCAATAGGGAGCCTGATGTATGCCATGCTATGTACACGACCTGATATAGCTCTTGCTGTGAGTATCACAAGCAGATATCAGTCAAATCCAGGTAAAGAACACTGGACAGCTGTGAAGAATATTCTTAAGTACTTGAGAAGAACTAAAGATTTATTCTTGGTTTTTGGAGGATCATCAGAGTTGAAGGTAGAAGGATACACAGATTCAGACTTCATGACTGATGTCGATGATAGGAAGTCAACATCTGGATATGTGTTCTTGTGCAATGGTGGTACGGTAAATTGAAAAAGTTCCAAACAACCGATCATTGCTGATTCTACTATGGAAGCTGAATACATCGCCGCCTCCGAAGCTGCTAAGGAAGGCTTCTGGTTCAAGAAATTCATTGCGGAATTGGATGTAATGTCATCAGATGCCATAACACTCTACTGCGATAATAATGGCGTCATAGCCCTTGCTAAGGAGCCAAGGTCTCATCAGAAGTCCAAGCATATAGAGCGGCGCTTCCACCTCATATGCGACTATGTTGAGAAGAAGTATGTCAAAGTGCAGAGAGTAGACTCCGCGGATAACGTGGCAGACCCATTCACTAAACAGCTAAGTCAGCAAAAGACTGAAGCCCATCTTGAGAAGATGGGACTAAGATATATGACTGATTGGCTTTAGTGCAAGTGGGAGATTGTTAGATGTATGCCCTAGAAGCCAATTTTGGCTGACACATTATTAATTCTAGGAAATAATTTGTACTTGACTTTATTATTATTGAATAAATAAAAGGCATCTTTTTCATTCATATTGTTTATGTGTCTATGAATCGTCCAAGAATTAATAAGATGATGATGCATATTCTTAAGAGTTAAGAATTTGAGCCATGCATCATTGGTGATTAATTTCTGAATGCTCCTGATCGATGGATCATCACGAGGGCGGTGACCGATCCGATGAGATCAGTGCACACATTACTTTTCTTATGGATGGACGAGACTCGAGTCCACAGTGTGGCGACACTGAAGTAATAGTGCAGGTGCTTGCTAAGAACAAGGATACTGAGCGTGACCAATACAAGAAGTCACTTGGATGTCTATCCACTCGTCAGTGACTTGCTTGACGTTGCAGTAGTGTGACTGGTCCTTTGACCTGCGGTGCTTCGGCCACTCACAGTGAGGTTATTGTAGTTTGACTGCACACATATATGGTCTCTAGCCATATGGGTCCATGCAGTGTAGATTGGCTGCAGTAAGTTCACTGTAGGAGTAGGGTATGCACCTATAAGGAATCTATCGACCTTGATAGATAAGGAGAGATCCTATGTGATTTATAAGACTGAGTTTGTAAGACATCGGCCGGGGCAGTATGCACAGTGGAGAAAGAGTTTTCCACTCTCGAACTTAAGTCGAATAAATCTTGACATATGACAGACGATGGGGTTTGACGAGTTGTCCATGACCTCCGTCCTGTAGGGATCCACGATAGAAGGACTGTATCACATGATAACTGCACCTAGAGGTTCATCATTCTATTCTGCTGGGTAGCCACTACATGCTGCTAGGTGTCACTGGTGGATGCTAGGACTCATAGGAATTATCTTGATGATCGATAAACCCTAATGAGTAGACTTGGAATCGTTCCAATCCATTGAAAGGAGTTTTCAATGATATTGTGATAGAGATCACAATATATCTCACTACCAGTCAGAATAGAACCTATGGGGTCACACACACTAGAAGTATTGACCGATCTGATGGTTGAAAAGTGATTATGAATCACGAGTAATTAATTCGATTGATAAATAAGTTGAAGAAGGAACAATGTGAATTAATTAATTGGACTTGAAACAAGAGTCCTACTTCGAGTAGGATTCCTAGAGTCCTAATTGGATTAGGACTGGAAATCCTAGATGGAGTAGGACTGGGATTCCTACTTGGAGTAGAATTCCTACAATCCTAATTAGATTAGGTTCTGGAGTAGGACTGGGATTTTGAATTCATCTTTGGATTCCTACTTAGAATAGGATTCCTAGAAATCCTAATTGGATTAGGACTTCGGATTCAAATAGAGTCCTAATTGGATTAGGACTAAAATTAAATATGTCCTAATTTGGATTAGGGTTTCTTAAGTAACAATTAATTATTAATCTAATGAATCAATAAGACTCCTAATTGGATTAGGATTGAAGAGTTCAATTGAGTCAAAATTGATTTAAGTTCTAATTGGATTAGGACTTACCTAGATTGGATCCAAATTGGTTCACCCTTGGGCTAAGCCTAATTGGATTAGGGCTTGACCACATTAGGGCATCCCAATCCTTGCTTAATAAGGATTAGGGCAACCATGAAGGAGGGGCTCACGCCCCTCCTCCTTTGATCCTTTGGTGCGGCAACAAGAGGGGCCGGCGCCCCTCTTGGTAATACATCAAGGGCTCCTAACTTCTAGGAGCCCTAGATGGTTATAAAAGGAGGGCAAAGGGGCTGGCGCCCTAAGTGATTCTTCTCCCCTCCTTGTAGCCGTAGCCACCCTCTCCCCTCTCCTTGGTTCAGCCGCAAGCAAAGGGAAGAAAAGAAGAAGCCTTGGCGGCCTCCTCCCCTTCCCTTCCTTCATCCAACGCAGGGAAAAGAAAGGCTGCAGTAGGGGCTTTGGTTCTTCTTCAAGATCCCCTTTCTTCTTCCTCCTCTCAAGCACAATCAAGGGTTGATTGAAAGAGAGGAAATCAGCCATCAAAAGAAGTCTTTGCAAGGGAGCTAGCACCCCGGGAAGACTAGAGAGCTTTGATCGGATCTCTGCTTCATGTGGATACCCGTAGAGGCCGGACACTTGAACGGCTTCAAGCGAACCCTCTTTCTAAAACCACGAACTTAGATTTGCGGTGATCATCTACCCGCACAAGGTGAAGATCTGATCTTCTAATATTTTTAAAAGTTTTTAATCCTTGCCTAACTACGAACGGTTCATGCGATGAACGTCGATCCCGCACTTGCCTCTTCCGCTGCCATCTGATTTTTTTTGAAATATCAGCGGCATAGGCGGGTTCCCAACATTTGACTCATGAAGTAAGGGACGACTCTTAAGTTAAAAGAGTCGACCCCTAACTCACAAGAGACGACTCTTAAGTTAAAAGAGTCGACTCTTAGTTCATCGGAGATGACTCATGAGTTAGATGAATCGACTAAAGAGGAAACTATTCGAAACGTATTCTAAAAGGCTTTCCCTTTCTCTCTGAAACATTGAACCTAAAAGGTTTCATAATCCTTAGAGCGCCTTTTTGTCTTCAAACTCTTCTTCGAACCAGAAACTCCCAAAAATCCTAGAAAATCTTTTCGAGGTTCTGATTGATCTTCTAATGGTGAGAATCAAGCAAATGACATCTGGGCCAAAGAGGAAGAATACCACTCCACACACAGAGAGGAGAACGAAGGCAAGAGCAGAGAATCCATAGAAGGAAGTAACTCCACCGCCTCAACCCGTTACGACTTCTCCGTCACCTCCGTCCTCAATATCCAGACAAGGACCTCTCTCCATAAGAAATGTATCGACAGGAAGGAGAGTGGATTTCGAATTTCTGGAGAAAGAAACTTTTTCCTTAGGGCAGAATCTTAAGGATATGGGTTGGGAATACCTATGCTCTCTGAATGTGCCAACCTACCCAGACCTGGTACGAGAACTCTACAACAATGCCAAACATGGAAAAGGACAGATTTCGTCTAAGGTAAAAGATGTACCTATTTTAATTTCTGAAGAGATTCTTAGAGATACCCTTTGGATTCCAAATGATGGAAAAAATAGAGATCATCTAGAAAATAGAAATGAAGGGATTAGTATCATTCTGAATAGAGAAGTCACAGAAGATTGGACTGAGATCAGTGCCAATCAACTGAATGCAGAGATGCGTCTGCTGCATCACATGATCAACAAGATGTTTTTCCCGAAGACAGAAAAATTTGATCATGTTTCAGAAAGGGATATACTAGTAATGCACCATATCATACAAGGACTCCCACTGAACCTAACGGGCGCAGGATCTCGGCGAGGTGGTCGGCTGGTTCAAGAAGGAACAGGGGAAGTGCTCTGTTTCTTTTGGGAAGAAGAAAGAAGAAAAAAAAAGAGAGGAAGTTAGTATTTTATGTTCCACCGTGGGAGAGAGAGGGAGAAGAGAAGTAATTTGTTTTTTTTTCTTTACTTTATTTTATTTGCAAAATAGAAGGAGTATTAGGCCTCTAATCTCCACTTTTATTTGTAATCAGTTTTCTTTTTATGAAATCCATCAATTCTCTTTCATGCAATCCTTGTTCTAGGTTCAATTTAATTTCTGCTTTTTATACAATACATTAAATTTTCTTTTATGCAATTTATGTTCTGGGCTTTTGATATTCTTAGCATTAGTTTTCATCCATTTGAACTTATGCCAAAACTCTTCTTTGATTAGTTAAATATATAAATGCTCTTTGAATCTAAGTACCTGTCTTTTAGTTAATTTCAAGTAGAAAACATTCTCCGATAGACTAGAAAATCCGTCAACATCCACGACATAATGTTTTTCTTTTAATTCAAAAATCGATTTTGAATCCGAGTGAAAGTTTTTATTTTTAAGCAACTCCAATCGCCTCCCTATGGATCGACCTCTTACGACCACTATTCTTCGAGTAGAAAATGTAAGAGTAAAATTAAATTAAACTTTGTTTGTCGGTTCTAACAACGATCTGTTTAGCATATTTTTAGGTAAACAGAAATCAGACAACAAAATTTTGGCGCCGTTGCCGGGGAACGAACCCGGGTCGCCCGCGTGATAGGCGGGAATACTCACCACTATACTACATCGCCAAAATTTTGTTGTCTGATTTCTGTTTACCTAAAAATATGCTAAACAGATCGTTGTTAGAACTGACAAACAAAGTTTAAATTAATTTTACTTTTATCTGTTCTACTCGAAGAATAGTGATCGTAAGAGGTCAATCCACAGGGAGGCGATTGGAGTTGCATAAAAATTAAAACGTTCACTCGAATTCAAAATCGATTTTTGAATAACAAAAGAAAAAAAATATTACTTCGGGGATGTTTACGGATTCTCTGGTCTACCGGAGAATGTTTTCTATTTGAAATTAACGGAAAGACAAGTACTTAAATTCGAAAAGCATTTATATATTTAACTAATCAAAGAAGAGTTTTGGTATAAGTTAAAATGGATGAAAATCAGTGCTAAGAAGATCAAAAGCCTAGAACATAAATTGCATAAAAGAAAATTTAATGTATTGCATAAAAAGCAGAAATTAAACTGAACCTAGA
This sequence comes from Phoenix dactylifera, assembly GCF_051530095.1. NCBI lineage: Eukaryota > Viridiplantae > Streptophyta > Magnoliopsida > Arecales > Arecaceae > Phoenix > Phoenix dactylifera. Next base: position 27,751,898 of record NC_143193.1, on the reverse strand, counting down.
ACAAGGATTGCATGAAAGAGAATTGATGGATTTCATAAAAAGAAAACTGATTACAAATAAAAATGGAGATTAGAGGCCTAATACTCCTTCTATTTTGCAAATAAAATAAAGAAAACAAAAAAAACAAATTACTTCTCTTCTCTCTCTCTCTCTCCCACGGTGGAACATAAAATACTAATTTCCTTTTTTTTTTTCTTTCTTCTTCCCAAAACAGAGCTTCCTCCCCTATTTCTTTTTGGACCAAACGAGCTCCTCTTTGGACCCGCCGCCCACCACCTCTCCTCTGTTCTTTGGCCCCCAACCGAGCTCTCCTTTCTTCTCCTCCCGTCCCCCTCTTATAGATCGCCGAAAACCTTGAAGCCAGCGATGGATCCTGGGAGAGCAGGAGGGTGCGGTCTGCGATTGTGTGCGGGATCACCTCTTCGGAACGGACGCAGGATCTCGGATGCATCACGGCGGAAGCAGAGGCGGAGGAGGCTGGATCGGCTCTGGAAGCTTTGGATGCGTGATTACTGGGTTGAGCGGAAGAAGATGAAATGGGAGGCTGAGATGCGTTGTGGAGGTTGCTGCGAGATCGACAGAAGGAGATGAGATGCTGAAAATCCCCTGCTAATCTGCTGCTATGGCCGGAAGGGGAGGATTTGCTGCTGCTACAACGCGGAGGAGGAGGATGCGGTGGATGCTAGGAATCCAGAATGGGCGCACGGCTGCGAATGGAAGAAGATGTGGATGCTGCGTCGGATGGAAAGAGCTGGATCACGGGCGGAAGCTTCGTGGACGGCTGCTGGGCACGATGCTGGGATTCGGATCGCGGAAGGAAGGAGACGCAGTGCAGGATCCGTGGGGGGGCGCCGTGGGACCGCTGGGAGGAGCCGATCACGGCCACGGTGGACTTTGGGATCACGGGAAGGAGCTGGGATGCTGCTTCGACGTGTTGTGAATGGCTTGATTTGGGAAGGAGCTGGGATGGATTGCGGAAGGAAGAAGAGGGGTTTTGGAATGGACGGTTGGTGGCTCCTTAATGGCAAGCAACAGAGCATGACGTGTCTTGAGGCGTTGGGATTGAAGGTTGAAGATGAAGATGCTCATTTGGAAGGTGCATGCGTAGTGGGGACGCGCTGAAGACGCGGACGGCCTGGCACAATCAAGTTGGTGCTGTAAGGGCGGACTGGGAGCTGGAGACCCGTCTGGGCTGATCGCGAGATCCTTGGGACGTCGTTGATGGCGTGAAGGATTGGGACGCGCTGGAATGCTGGCTTGACCTGAGCTTGGGCTGCCGGGCATTGGGCTCAAACCTAATGTTATTGGGTCTCTTGGATTACTTGCACTCAAACACAAATACAACGTTAATTAGTTAATTTTATTATTAATGATTAGCTATAATACTAATTAAGATGGTATGATGATTGTACTTTTGTGCTCTCATCACACCCTCCAACCAGCTTATTGCTAGTCTCTAGCAATTAATAAGCAAACGATAAAATGAGGGCACAAAAAAATGTAGTCTAACCCATGACTTTTTATTGAAGCTAAGTACATAAAAAAAAACTAAGATACGTACCCACTTTCGTAGAGCATCACGATTGCACTTAGCACGTGCAACAAGCCGTTAAACCCCTAGGTTATCCTAGTGGACGAGTGTTGTCTCGTGAGGGTTTGTAGTGAAGTTACCTACAAACTTCATCAGTCAGGAATTTCTAATTTTTAACTCGAAATTTGAACAAGTATTACTGTATGAAACTAGAATTGCAAGGACAATAGAGACTTGTTGCTATCATATTTAAGCAGATTCTAACTCAAGTTTCATTACACCCCATCTATCTGCTAACAAGTCAAGAATGTAGTGAGGTGTAAGATAGTATCATATAAATAAGTGGCTTTCACTTACTTCCAACATGATCACTCCAATTTTCAAGACTTTCTAGAGTTAAATGGTAATGAACACCCAAGATTTAATTTTTAATTAGACTGAATGCTAAGAAAAATGACTTATGCAATATCTAGCCTTATTAAGCTTTCTAGCTGACCCGTGTAGCGAGTGTTAAGCCAATGACTTCCGATTCAGATGGCTCAGGGCACTAGGTGTAAAGACACCCTAACAGGCTTAATAACTCAAATCAACTAGGCTCCAAGACCAAATTAGTCACTCAGAGTTTTAATCTCAGCCATCCTCACCTTTTTACGCGAACACTCGCTGCTTGCCAAGCAAGAGGCCCGGTTACTCAGTGAGAAGACTTAAAATAAACTCGTTTTATTTTCTCTTTTTATTTTTATTTCTTTTTATTTCTTTTTTTCCTTTTTTTAATAGGGTGTTTATCACACATATAACTTTAAATTATCCAGAAGATTAAAAGTATTCATATTAGTTGCAAGTTGACATACCCCACTATTCATGTGCTTACGTGTAGGTGCTAAATCGTCTTCTATCATGTTAGTAGAAGATAGGTGGAACGAAAACTCAAGCTAGAATTGTTATCATATTGCTTAACTCAAAGCTATTGTCAAAGCAATTTCTAGTTTATACAGCCAAAAAGGTTCGATCTTGAGTTAGAAATTTGAAATCCCTTCTTTCTTTTTTTTTAAATCTTTGTAAATGAAAAATTACAAAAATATTCTCACCCCCATACCTAAATCTAACATTGTCCTCAATGTTAAAGAAAATTTAAAGCAGTAAGAGGACGGAGGAGAAGTTATCTGATATGGGTGGGTAAATTGAAAATTGGGTCAAAATCCCCCAAACCTGCATGTTAGTAATTTATTGATATATATATATATATTTAATATTTACATGTTGGGTTGCCTTCAGCCAGACAAAATGGAGATTCATTTTTTTTTCAACCATTATATAAGAATGGTTTTGGAAGAGTCCGAGGAAGAACAGTCGGCTGATGATGATCTATGCTCATAAGGGGAACAGAATTAGGGGGCGCATGCTCGACCCCTTTCTCAGAATGGGCAAGGTAAGCTTCTAAAGGGTCCTTACTATAAGTTTGTAAGAAGGTCTCCTGAACCAGACTTTTAATCATATCAACTTCATTGATTTCTTTATCATCTGGTGGTTGTTTACTTATGTTGAAGACATTAAGCTCGACTTTCATGTTGCCAAAAGATAACTTTAGCATGCCATTTCGACAATTTATCACAGCATTTGCTGTGGCTAAGAAAGGTCTACCTAAAATTATAGGTGTGTGATTGTCTGGATGTATTACAAGTTCGGTCTCAAGGATAACGAAGTCCATAGGATAGTAAAACTCGTTTACGTTCACTATTACATCCTCTACAATTTCTTCGGGGTGCTTCACTGTCCTATCTGCTAAGAAAAGGATAATATTTGTGGGCTTTAATTCTCCCAAACCTAACTTTTGGTACACATAATAGGGAAGTAGGTTCACACTGACTCCTAAATCTAATAGGGCTCTTTGGATGATCGTTTCTCCTATTTTTATTTCAATGGTGGGGCAACCAGGATCTTTGAATTTCGGGACAATCTGTTATTGAATGAGAGATGAGGCTTGTGCAGCCATAACAGCTTGCCTAGGAATGCTGATTTTTCTTTTGACCGTGGTGAGGTCTTTCAAGAATTTTGTATAGGAGAGAATTTGTCGTATGACATCGAGAAAAGGTATATTTATTTGAACAGTTTTAAAAAATTTCATTATTTCATCAAAGTTAGATTGTTTCTTGGAGTCCTGAAGTCTACTGGGAATCTTAGGTTTGTATGTTTCTATGGATTCTTCCTTTTTGTCCTACTCTTGACCCTCCCTTTGAATAGGATTCTTATCGGATTCATTTTTATTTTCTTTTTCAGGAGGTTGGACTTTGTTGTCCACTTGCTTGCCAGACCTTAAAGTGGTAATTGCCTGAACTTCATAGGTCGGATTTTCATTAGAATCGATTTGATACTGACCTCTCTGACCTTGATTTTGTTGCCTACTAGGTTTAGGCACTGGCTGACTAGGTAATTCAACTCTCTTCCTATCCCCTAGAGAGTTAGCTATTTGGCTCAGACTAACCTCAAGTTTTGCAATCGCTTGCGCATGAAATTGGTTAGTCTGGGTTTAAGCCATGTTGGTCTGTTGTTGCTGTTGGATGAAGTCTTGTTGCTACTTCATCATGTTAGCCATCATGGCTTCCAATGATGTAGACTGTTGAGGGATAGGGGCATTATAAGGGGGGATAGGTGGAGCTAATGATTGGTTCATTTGTGGTGGACCTATCCTGGAAAATTTTTTCTAAAAACCTGGTGGACCACCCTGGTGCTGAATAGGTTTAGTCTGCCTGTATGAGAAGTTCGGGTGGAGCCTATTATCAGGGTGGTAGACTGGGCTGAATGAATTAGAAGTGATGAGAGCACAAAAGTGCGATCTAAGTACAAATTAACTTAGCCTAATGCTAGCAAAATAATGATAAATGATAGGTGTTAACATTTGCATGATTAAATATTTTATCCATAGCACTTATTATAATTTTCATCATTATTTTATACAAATTCATCTCTTCTCAGCTGCAGAACAGATCCCAGCTCTTCTTTAGCCCGCCTCACGCATGAGCCAGCTCTCCCGAGTTCTAGCCACATCAGCCTTCTCAGATCCAGCGCGTCCTAGGATCCGTGATCTAACCTCCTGCATCCAACTTCTCCCAGCGCGTGTGATCAGCTCCCAGCCATCCACAGTTCATCTCCCATGCATTCCAACAGATCCCAGCATCCGCGTCTCAGTCCCCGGATTGATTCCAAGCTTCATCTTCAGCCGTCCACGCCCCATTCTACTTCTCCCGAGCGTCCCAGCATGCGACCCTCCTTCCCTTCTGCATCCCATGGCGATCGCAATCTTTCGGAATCTCAGGTCCTCGCATCCGCATGTGAATCTCCCATGATCCCAGCGTCCACATCCCAACTCCAATCCTCCTTCCGTTCGCGATCAGATCTCCATTCCAGCATCACAGTAGGATCCCGCGTCCGAGTATCTCACGGCCAGCCAGCATCTGCATCCCGGATGACCGCCTCATCCCGCGATCAACGCCCCAAAATCCATCCGGTCCGCTCATCTTCACCGCGTGCGAGAAGGGAATGGAGGGAGCTTGATATATCTCTCTCGGTTGGAAAAGAGCAGCCGGGCATCCCTCATTCGGAAAAATAGAGGAGATCTCATTTGAAAAACAAAAATAGGGGAGGCCCTGTTTTCTGAAAAAGAAAAGAAAAAAAATGAGAGGGAGACTAATGTTTGAAATGAGTGGCTGATTTCTTAGGGAGGGTGATGGAGGAACCTTTGATTTATTGTTCTTTGAAGTAAACTCTAAACTTTTGCTTTGAATGACTTATATTTACTGATATGTTCTTGATCCATGTGTAGTTATTTCGTAGATAGCTCTTTAATGGATTATGATTATTGATATATGGATTGCATTAGTATTTGATTTGTCATAGACGTAGAAAGCACGATGAATGCTTAGAAATTGAGTTCATATGTTCATGAAATATATACCATGATTAGTATATCTATCCTATAGTTAATCTTTAATCAAAAACCATAGAGTTTATTTCTTGGATGCAATATCATCAAGGGGGATTCCAGATCCCTACCATCTTTATTTCATCGAACTTTGTTTATTGATATATTATTCTCTGCTTTTAATTTCTGAAAATTAAAACATCATCTTAATCCACAAATTTATTGAATTAATTAATCTAAAATTATACTAAATAATCTCATATATATTTTGTTTCCTGAGGATTCGACCTCGGACTTTCGAGAATTTACTACTTGTGCGATTCTCCTATACTTGGGAGATTAGTTTCGCGAAAGCATTTTTGCGAATGCGTCAAGTTTTTTTGGCACCGTTGCCGGAGAACGGCTGAGTTATTAGTATAATTTTATATTTAATTAGTACCTTAGTAGCTAGGTTGAACCTTAGAGTAAAATTAAAACTGAAAATAAAAAAAAAATCTTTACTGCTGTTTTTTTATTTTCTGCATAGTCTGCATCAAACTCTAATATCATAGTTTTAATATGAAACCTTTACTGCACATTCGGATACTTTTAAGACCATTAGATTAATATGAAACCTTGCTGCTGTATGTTTTGAATTTTCTGTGTTTAATTTTTTTTTTTTTAGAATCAGAATTTTATTGTTATCATACCTCCTTAACCCTTGTTGCTAATTGAAAATTGATAAAAACTTTACGAAAAGAGCAAGGGTGATCATTTAATTAAAAAAAAATTAATTAAATTTTGTATGCTAGGTTGGAATAGGGACAATACTGGCATTTGAATCGAAAAACTTTTGACAATTCCTTAGATCATATTATTGAAACTCTTTCGCAAAATCTTAGAACTGGTGAGATGGCTGATGACGATGTAGGAAGTCACCATGGTAATGAAGGTAGACCCCCAGTTATGACACTTCGATAATACTTACACCCTACTAGGACTAGTCAACCATCATGCATGATTATTCCTGAAAATGTAGGACACTTTGAAATCAAACCAGGAGTAATTCAATTGCTGCCCAAGTATCATGGGATGGAATCTGAGAACCCTTATCCTCACATTAAGGATTTTGAGAAAATTAGCATCACATTTAGAGTGCCAAATGTATCGGAAGACATCCTTAAATTGACCTTGTTTTCTTTTTCCTTAAAAGGATAAAGCCAAAACATGGTTGAACTCCTCGAGACCTAGATTGCTAGGAACATGGCATGATATGCAAAGAGAATTCTTGAAAAAATTCTTTCCCGCACAAAGGACTAACTTTTTGAAAAGGCACATTAGTAATTTCCAACAAAAAGACCATGAAACATTTTATGAATGCTGGGAGAGATTTAAAGAGTTGCTTCTCTCTTGTCCTCATCACGGGTTTGAAACATGGAGAACCATTAGTTTCTTTTACGAAGGGTTGTCTCCACAATTAAAACAATTTATAGAGACTATGTGCAATGGTCTATTTTTGGAAAAGCAACCCGATGAGGCATGGGACTATTTAGACTCTCTTGCAGAAACTGCACAATTATGGGATACAGGGGATAGAGTGAATAAACCTTTGCCTAAGCCTACTAACATTGGACACGGGGGCCTTTACAACTTTAGTACTCAGGATGATATTCAAGCTAAAATGGCAGCCCATACTAGGAAGGTAGAGGAAATTGAACTTAGAAAGATTGAACCTATCAAGACCGTAGAACATAACACCGAGTGTTGTAGGATTTGTGAGATGCCTGGCCATCTCACCACTGATTGCCCCACAATACCCGCATTCAAGAAAGTCTTGCACGATCAGGCCAATGTTATGAATACCTATCAAAAATCTTTTAATAATCCTTTTTCGGGTACTTACAATCCTGGATGGAAGAACCATCCAAATTTCAAGTGGAGGAATGACCAACCTCAACAAGTATATAACCCAACTCCCCCACCTCCGCAACCTCATTATGCACATGCACCCCCTAAAAACCCAGTCTCGAAGAAACTTTGCAATCTTTCATGCAAGGTCAAGCTAAAATCAATGATGAAATAAGAAATCAACTGACAACGCTGACCACTGCTTTAAGTTCTCAAGAGAAGGGTAAGCTACCAGCTCAACCACAACCTAACCCTCAAGTCTACGGCGGTAGCAATGCATCATCTTCAACTTTGCATAAAGAACAAGCGAAGAGTATAATAACTTTGCGAAGTGGAAAGGTTATTGACCGGACAGTCCCAGAACAAACTCAAGTCATACCTGATTCTGACCCTCCCAAGACAAAAGAAAAGGATAACGAAGAAACCGAAGCACCAACATCTGCTGAAAAAATCAAATGTCCTTTTCCAGCACCATTTCCACAAAGATTAAAGCCCTTGCAAAAGCTTGAACCAAACTCTGAAATTTTTGAGCTTTTTAAGCAAGTAAAAATCAATATACCTCTTCTTGATGCAATCAAACAAGTGCCTTCATATGCAAAATTTTTGAAGGATTTGTGCACTGTCAAGCGTCGATTAAATGTCAAGAAGAAGGCATTTTTGGCTGAAAATGTGAGTGCGATTTTACAGCATAATATTCTTCCTAAATATAAAGATCCAGGTTGCCTAACTATCTCGTGCATCATTGGTAATTTTAGGATTGAACGAGCATTGCTTGATTTAGGAGCGAGTGTGAATTTGTTGCCATATACGGTATATGAGCAACTCGGTTTGGGTGAGTTGAAACCTACAACTATCACCTTACAATTAGCTGACAGGTCAATGAAGGTCCCTAGAGGGATTATCGAAGATGTGTTGGTCCAAGTAGACAGGTTCTATTTTTCTATCGACTTTATCGTACTGGACACACATCTGGCTTCCAATTCACCATCTCAGATTTCGGTCATCTTAGGACGACCATTCCTTGCAACTTCTAATGCATTGATCAATTGTAGGAATGGTGTCATGAAGCTTTCTTTTGGCAATATGACCTTGAAACTGAACGTCTTTAGTATAGGCAAACAACCCAGTGATCATGAACAAAGTAAAGAAGTTGAATGGGTTGAAACCATTGCGGAAGAATATCTGTTAAAAGAAACATTTACTGAATCGGCCGACAATGGTTTAATAGATTGGTGTTCTGAAGGTACTGCTGATGATGTGGTCCCACCTGTTATAGATAATTCGGATGTCATGATGGTCAATGGGTGGAGACCGAGAATAGAGGAATTTGAACAGTTGCCACCTCGAGAAGCAAAGATAGCACCATCAAATGAACAAGCACCTAAGCTCGAGTTGAAACCTTTACCGAAGGAACTCAAGTATGCCTTTCTTGGATCCGAGGACACTTTTCCTATAATCATCTCATCTAATCTTGATCATGCCCAAGAAAGAAAATTACTTGATGTTCTAAAGAATCATAAAGGAGCTTTAGGGTGGTCTATTGTCGACTTGAAGGGGATTAGCCCTTTAATTTGCACGCATCGGATATATTTGGAGGACAATGCCAAAACCACAAGGCAAATGCAATGCAGGTTGAATCCTACGATGAGAGATGTGGTTAAAGCAGAAGTCCTCAAGTTGCTTGACGTGGGTATTATTTACCCAATTTCCAACAGCAAGTGGGTAAGTCCTACTCAAGTCATTCCTAAGAAGTCGGGTTTGATGGTAGTCAAAAATGAGCAGGGTGAGTTAGTTCCGACTCGCATTCCGACGAGTTGGAGCATGTGTGTTGACTATCGAAAATTGAATTTGGTCACTAGGAAAGATCACTTTCCCCTACCCTTTCTAGACCAAGTTTTGGAAAGAGTTGCAGGACACGATTTTTATTGTTTTCTCGATGGCTATTCCGGATACTACCAAATTGAGATTTCACCAGAAGATCAAGAGAAGACTACCTTCACTCGTCCTTTTGGCACATTTGTTTTTTGTCAGATGCCATTCGAGTTGTGTAATGCACCTGCGACATTCCAAAGATGCATGCTCAGTATTTTTGAAGATATGAACGAGAAATTTTTAGAAGTGTTTATGGATGATTTCTCTATTTTTGGCGACTCATTTGATGATTGCCTGTCACATTTACAAGCAGTCTTAGCTCGATGCATGGAAATGAATCTGATACTGAATTGGGAGAAATGCCACTTCATGGTGCCAAAGGGAATTGTCCTAGGACATATTGTTTCATCGAAGGGCATGGAAGTTGATAGAGCTAAGATTGACCTAATCGCCAAGCTACCTGCACCCAAGACGGTTAGAGATGTTAGATCATTTTTGGATCATGCCGGATTTTATAGGAGGTTCATCAAGGACTTTAGTGTCATAACTCGACCATTATGTAACCTCCTATCCCTTGATACACCGTTCAATTGGACTGAAACATGTCAAGAGGCATTCGAAGAGTTGAAGTCTATGCTTAGCACTGCACCCATCGTGCAACCATCCGATTGGTCATTACCTTTTGAGATCATGTGCGACACTAGCGACTATGCGATAGGAGCTGTCGTAGGACAACGCAAGGATAATAAGCCATATGTCATTTACTATGCAAGCAAAATCTTAAACGGTGCTCAAATGAATTACACCACCACCGAGAAGGAATTGCCTTCAGTAGTATTTGCATTAGACAAATTTCGTTCTTATATCCTTGGTGCTCCTATTGTTATCTTCACGGACCATGCAGCGCTAAAATATTTGCTGGATAAGAAAGAGGCTAAACCACGCTTAATACGATGGATACTTCTACTCCAAGAATTTGACATCACTATCAAAGATAAAAAGGGAGTAGAGAATGTGGTTGCTGAGCATCTATCACGGCTAGTGGTTCATGATTTGGTGCCATAGTTGCCCATCAAGGACTCGTTCCCTGAAGAGCAATTGTTTGCACTTTCTACTATGCCATGGTATGCTGATATTGTAAACTTTCTTGTCACAAACCGGATGCCAGAGCATTGGGGATCGAATGATAAGAATAATTTCTTGCGTGAAGTAAGGAGTTATTTTTATGATGCCCCCTATTTGTTCAAGTATTGCAATGATCAAATCTTTAGAAGATGCATACCGGATCATGAGATGCAAAGTGTACTTTCTTTTTGTCATGCCAGTGCTTGCGGAGGACACTTTGCATCTAAGAAAACAGCAGCTAAGATGTTGCAATGTGGTTTTTATTGGCCTACACTATTTAAAGATGCCCACGAGTTCTGTAGGACATGTGACCCATGTCAACGTGTTGGGAGTCTAACTCGTAGGCAAATGATGCCTCTTCAGCCCATTACTGCTATTCAAATTTTTGACATGTGGGGCATTGATTTCATGGGTCTGTTTTCGCCTTCTTTTGGATATGAGTACATTTTAGTTGGTGTTGAGTATGTGTCCAAATGGATAGAAGCTGTGTCTTGCCGAACAAATAACCACAAACCAGTTTTAAATTTCTTAAAGAAAACATATTTTTTAGGTTTGGGTTGCCCAAGGTTATAATTAGTGATGGGGGAAAATATTTTTGTAATAAGCCTTTTGAGATCCTGTTACGAAAGTACGGTATCATCCATAGAATTGCAACCCCTTATCACCCGCAGACTATTGGCCAAGTAGAGTTAGCCCATCGGAAGATTAAACGAATTTTAGAGAAAACGGTGAATCCATCACGCAAAGACTGGTCTTTAAAACTTTCTGACGCATTGTGGGCTTACCGTACTGCTTATAAAACTATTCTTGGTATGTCCCCGTATCGGCTAGTCTATGGAAAAGCATGTCATCTACCAGTTGAAATAGAGCATAAATCGTATTAGGCCATTAGAAAACTAAACTTTGAATTGTCAGATGTTGGTTTAGCTAGAAAATTACAACTAAGTGAGTTGAATAAAATTCGTCGGGATGCGTATGATAATGCTAGACTTTGTAAAGAACGAATGAAAATTAGGCATGATAAACCAATTCTAAGAAAATCTTTTGAACCTGCACAAAAAATTCTTTGTTATGACTCTCGCTTACATCTATTTCCTAGAAAGTTACGATCAAGATGGATAGGTCCTTTCATTGTAAAAACTGTTTTTCCACATGGGGCAGTTGAAATTGAGAATCCACAGGATGGCAAAATTTTTAAGGTAAATGGACACAGATTAAAACCTTTTCTTGAGAATTTTGCAGATGTAGAGGACTCCTTTTTCTTGGGGGAGCCTTCTTATGACTGAGCTTGACGACAAAGGTATGTGTATATTAGTTAGAATTATTTTTTTCTTTTATTTCTATTTTTTTCTTATTTTGTAGGTCTTCTTTTCTGGAAATCAACAGCTCAAGGTATTCTTCTTCTCTCCAATATTATTTTCTCTATTGTTTCTCATATATAGTTTTCTTGCATCTTTTACATTGAGGACAATGCAATGTTTAAGTTGGGGGGAGGGAAATATTTTGCAAAAAAAAAAATATTTTTGCATTTGATTTATTCTATTACTTTCTTTTCTGAGCAAATGCACATGTATTTTCATATTGAGTTTGTGCAACTATTAAGTCAAGGAACACATGCATACTATGATTGATCAGAGACCTATTATTAGATCCCCACACGTGTACTTAATGACAATAGGAAGGCCTCAGGAGTTCACATTTGTTGACTGCATTTTTGTTAGCCTTATCCATAAAAGAAGTACGAGTATCCTTGTTCGTACCATAAGGTTCATGATTTGGTTTTCACATAAAGATAGAGGTTGAATATCCCGACTAGATTACTTAGGTGCCTTATGATCCGACCTTGGTTGACCTATAGTCACGATGCAGTCACATATATAATAAAAATATCTATATGGTTCAGTCTACCATCTCTTTTCTTGCGTGATTAAAAAAAAAAATCCTTATGATGACAAGTCTGGCCTCGTGGCGTAGTCTGGTTCGAGTAATTAAGCCTGAGGGGTGTTTCACCTAATGTCTTGAGCCCACTGAATCGGGGGTCATTGACTGAAAGCTCGCTATATGAACCTTACTAGAGCCTAATGGGGTTGGACTATTGTAATCGTCATATGTGTTTAAAAATAAAAATAAGCATGAATGGGGTTGGTCGGATTGAACCCAGTGACATGTGGTAATGGCTGGTTTGACTCCATTATTTTGGATCTCTGTGTACCTAGGTTGTTTAGTTGGGATTGATAGCTCTTTCTTTACATGCGAACCATTCTTGACAAATTTAGACAACATGTGATATTCTGAAAATTTGATGGATCAGGTTCTAACAAATTGTAGAAAATACTTGTGGACTTGAGTAGTGCACCTAAAACTCAGGCAGTGCCCTGTTGTGGTGGAGGTATTAGTACTCTGAGAAAGTCATGCAGTTTGATGCACACTACACTTTTATATTCCCTTGCCTTGATAGTTGCCATGCTTGAAAATATATATCAATTAATTACATGTGTATTAGCTTAAGATTTATTTCATATTTTTATTAGAATCTCATGTCATATAATTCATGATGTTTGTGGGTAACATCCCTGAAAACCCTCACGAGACAAAAGCTAGTTGGAGGATGTGATGAGAGCACAAAAGTACGATCCAAGTATAAATCAACTTAGCCTAATGCTAGCAAAATAATGATAAATGATAGGTGTTAACATTTGCATGATTAAATATTTTATCCATAGCACTTATTATAATTTTCATCATTATTTTATACAAATTCATCTCTTCCCAGCTGCAGAGCAAATCCCAGCTCTTCTTTAGCCCGCCTCACGCATGAGCCAGCTCTCCCGAGTTCCAGCCACATCAGCCTTCTCAGATCCAGCGTGTCCCAGGATCCGTGATCTAACCTCCTGCATCCAACTTCTCCCAGTGCGTGTGATCAGCTCCCAGCCGTCCACGGTTCATCTCCCATGCATTCCAACAGATCCCAGCATCCGCGTCTCAGTCCCCGGATTGATTCCAAGCTTCATCTTCAGCCGTCCACGCCCCATTCTAATTCTCCCGAGCATCCCAGCGTGCGACCCTCCTTCCCTTCTGCATCCCATGGTGATCGCAATCTTTCGGAATCTCAGGTCCTCGCATCCGCATGTGAATCTCCCGTGATCCCAGCGTCCGCATCCCAGCTCCAATCCTCCTTCCGTTCGCGATCAAATCTCCATTCCAGCGTCACAGCAGGATCCCGCATCCGGGTATCTCGGGGCCAGCCAGCATCCGCATCCCGGATGACCGCCTCATCCTGCGATCAATGCCCCAAAATCCATCCGATCTGCTCATCTTCACCGCGTGCGAAAAGGGAATGGAGGGAGCTTGATATATCTCTCTCGGCTGGAAAAGAGCAGCCGGGCATCCCTCATTCGGAAAAATAGAGGAGATCTCATTTGAAAAACAAACACAGGGGAGGCCCTATTTTCTGAAAAAGAAAAGAAAAAAAATGAGAGGGAGACTAATGTTTGAAATGAGTGGCTGATTTCTTAGGGAGGGTGATGGAGGAACCTTTGATGTATTGCTCTTTGAAGTAAACTCTAAACTTTTGCTTTGAATGACTTATATTTCCTGATATGTTCTTGATCCATCCGTACTTATTTTGTAGATAGCTCTTTAATGGATTATGATTATTGATATATGGATTGCTTTAGTATTTGATTCGTCGTAAACGTAGAAAGCACGATGAATGCTTAGAAATTGAGTTCATATGTTCATGAAACATATACCATGATTAGATATATCCTACAGTTAATCTTTAATCAAGAACCATGGAGTTTATTTCTTGGATGCAATATCATCAAGGAGGATTCCAGATCCCTACCATATTTATTTCATCAAACTTTGTTTATTGATATATTATTCTTTGCTTTTAATTTCTGAAAATCAAAACATCATCTTAATCCACAAATTTATTGAATTAATTAATCTAAAATTATACTAAATAATCTCATATATATTTCGTTCCTTGAGGATTCGACCTCGGACTTCCGAGAATTTACTACTTGTGCGATTCTCCTATACTTGGAAGATTAGTTTCGCGAAAGCATTTTTGCGAATGCGTCATGGAGTGGGCTTCTTGAAGGCACTATATGAATTTAGAGCATTTGCTTGCTCGGCCTTTATGGTGGGCAGATTAGCGCAGCACTCCACTAGATGTTCCGGACTGTTACACAAGACATATAAACTATGTGACTCGTGATCCACTTTCATGATGGGATTTAACTCTTTATATGAACTCGAGCTAGTGGAAACAGTGAAAGCATCAAATTTTTTACTTAAGTTGTTCATTCCAGTCACCAGATTGGACATGACATTTTTGAGATCTGGGTCTGTTTTTATTTCATAATTACCTGATTTTCTAAATCTGAACTCATCTCTATTTACTTCCTCACCATAGCTACTCCAATTTTGGGCATTTTCAGCTAAGTCAACAAGAAATTCATAGGCTTGATCTGGGGTTTGGTTCATGAACCTACCCTTGTGCATGGACTCAATCATGTTTCTATGTGCCGGAGTTAGTCCTTTATAAAAGAAGTGGACCAGATCAGCCTTATCAAGCCCATGGTGTGGGCATTTGACCAACAAGTCATGGAATCGTTCCCAAGTTTGAAAAAATTCCTCTTTAGATTTTTCTCTGAAAGTTCTTATGGCATCCTTAATTTTTTCTGTTTTAATCATGGGGTAAAATTTTGCCATGAACTTCCTAGATAGTTGTTCCCATGTTGTGATAGAATTTGGGGCCAGAGAATATAGCCATGCCACAGCTTGATCCTCTAAGGTCCTTGGGAACAATCTCAATTTTACACTTTCTTCATCTAAATTTTGATTTTTGAAAGTTTGACAAATTGTCATAAATTTATTTAGATGAATGTAGGGTTGTTCACTTTCAAACCCATAGAATTTGGTTAGCATATTTATTGTTGCAGCCCGAATTTCAAATTGGGCTGCGTTATTTATTGGCAACACTATACATGTAGGCGGACTAGCGGATGCAGGAGCGAATAATTCATTCAGGGTTCTAATATGATCGCCCATTGTAGAGATTGATGGTTGATCAATAATTCGTCGAATGTGACGATACTTTTTTCCAACCTCTGGGTTAAATGGTGTTAACTTACCCCTTAATGATCTTCTACCATGCATACATTATCCACAACTTAATTAGACTCGACTCCTAAACGAACGAAATCCTAAGAGAAAAGAAGGGCTAGACACAGATGACCACAACCAACACCACACAACAATTTGACCCTATTAGTCTTAGAATTAAGTGAGGTTTAGTAGCTTTTTAAATCTAGTTGCACAGAGATTTATCAGGTTAAAAAGTTTCTGAAATTCTCTCTAGATTAGACAGCTCATAATCTCCCTTTCAGATTAAGCTTGAGCTTACCAGTTAAGCGATCCAGTAACCAGTAATCAGAAAAGTTTCGGGGTGTGTGGTGGTGCCAGAAGGGATACACCAATACCACAATATCCGTAACAGTTCTCACTGTTGTAAAACTTTTCTAGACATCACCAATTACTAAATTCTCACTGGAGTGGCTTCAGCCGCTTCTTTCTAAGAGCCTAATTGAGCTCGAAAACCCTAAGGCCAACGTCTAATTGATTTTAATTTAATTTGGCTTAGGATATGTATGCAAGGTGGTGATTTTTGGGCTAAGGACAGGTAATGACTTCCCAACCTTATCTTTTTAATGGTTTTGCCCTTAAATTCTTTTATGCAAATGCTTAATACTAAATGCAGCAAATATTCAATGATTTTTTTAAAGTTTATGGAATGTCATTAGGTTGTACTGATTAAATGAGCAAGAAATTTTTTTTATATTTATTTTTTTATATTTTTTTAATTTTATATTTTTTTTAAAAAAAATTATATAAGAATAACTTGAATGTAAACTAAAAACTAATCCTTATGCGTTAGTCAATCTCCGAGTATCCGTTGAATAAGCTCTGGAGATTACTCCGTGAGGAGTCCCAATAGAGGTATGATAACCTCGAGGGATTGCACCCTATCAATTACCAGCAAAAATAATAATTTTTTTTAATTTAATTTTTTAAACTTTTTTTTAAAAATTTCAAATTTTGAATTTCAGAATTCAAATTTTTAAATTTTAGAATTTTGGAAATTTTTCAAAAAAAAATTCAATTTTTTTAATTTTTTTTTAAATTTTGAATTTCAAATTTCAGAATTTAATAACTACGAAATTATTAACTAAAAATAATCAAAATAAGAGAAATTAATAAAAATAAAAAAAACTTACTATCGGAGTGCGTTCACTTCGGGCATCCAAAATTTGATTTGATCTTCATAATCGTTCTTGCTTCTCGATTTGCCGCCCCGGCAATGGCGCCAAAATTTTGTTGTCTGATTCCTGTTTACCTAAAAATATGCTAAACAGATCGTTGTTAGAACCGACAAACAAAGTTTAAATTAATTTTACTCTTACCTGTTCTACTCGAAGAATAGTGGTCATAAGAGGCCGATCCACAGGGAGGCGATTGGAGTTGCATAAAAATTAAAACGTTCACTCGGATTCAAAATCGATTTTTAAATAACAAAAGAAAAAAAACATTACTTCGGGGATGTTTACGGATTCTCTGGTCTACCGGAGAATGTTTTCTACTTGAAATTAACGGAAAGACAAGTAATTAAATTCGAAAAGCATTTATATATTTAACTAATCAAAGAAGAGTTTTGGCATAAGTTAAAATGGATGAAAATCAGTGCTAAGAAGATCAAAAGCCTAGAACATAAATTGCATAAAAAAAATTTAATGTATTGTATAAAAAGCAGAAATTAAACTGAACCTAGAACAAGGATTGCATGAAATAGAATTGATGGATTTCATAAAAGAAAATTGATTACAAATAAAAATGGAGATTAGAGACCTAATACTCCTTCTATTTTGCAAATAAAATAAAGAAAACAAAAAAAATAAATTACTTCTCTTCTCTCTCTCTCTCTCCCATGGTGGAACATAAGATACTAATTTCCCTTTTTTTTTCTTTCTTCTTCCCAAAACAGAGCTTCCTCCCCCGTTTCTTTTTGGACCAAATGAGCTCCTCTTTGGACCCGCCGGCCACCACCTCTCCTCTATTCTTTGGCCCCCAACCGAGCTCTCCTTTCTTCTCCTCTCGTCCCCCTCTTATAGATCTGATCGGTTATTTCAATTTCAAAAATAAACCACGCAATAGCACGTATCCTGTAGGATAGTGATTACGGGTGTCGGTCCACAGAAATTGGAGAATAAGTTATTTTTCTTTTAAAAGTAAATCAAGAAGAAGAATTTGCTAACTTGATTTAACTAAATTAATTCAAAGGGCATAAGCTAGAGTAAAAAGAATTTTAAGTTATCGATTAATGAGAGCTAAAAGTAAGATGAATGCAATAGTAGGAATATTTTACGGGAAGAGATGTTTAGGGTTAGAATCCACCGATGGATTTGTAAATATGATGCTTTCAATGATTTAGATGCGTGTTTGATCTGATTGCTCTTAACTACAAGTTAGGGCAATCATATAAAAAGTTGAAATCTAACCCACAGTATGAGTCATCTAAGCCTGGTACAAACCATCTTCTCTAAGGATAGGCATGGTCTGTCCTATTTAGCATGATTCATCTGATGATTAATTTCTCAAAGATAAATCTGGTAGTTGCATAACAATCTCCTCCAAACCACAGGTATTGAATTCGATTTCGATAAACTATATTAATTCATGCAGAGGCTTTCTACAAGATAAACATCTTACACAAATTAAACAAGACATTTCAAGATCATAATTTCATTAAATATGCAACTGTCTTACAATGCTAAAAATCAAAGAAATGCAACATAAATACTCATCCACGGCTTCATCAAACCCCTAAACCAAGATTTAGCTGCTCATGGTGGCCGGAAGTCCTCCCATCTTCATAAAAAAATTACTCTTCACTCCCTTCCACGCACGGCTTTCTCCTTCCTTTTCTTCACCAAAATAGGGGGTCCCCTCTTTCTGTCGAAGCCCGCTCCCCCCCGTCCACCGAACGCCTCAACCCCCCTTTTATAGCCGTCCGGCGCACACTGAGAGGAGGAAGGAGGGATCACGGCGGCTGATTCCGGGGCGTAGTGCCGGGAGGCAGATCGCGGAAGAGGAGGAAGAGGGGCCGCGGGATCTCAGGCTTGATTTGTAGGTGCTGGTCGCTGGCGGAACATCCGGGGATGAAGACGGTGCTGCAGCTGCTCGGATGCGGAAGACGCCTTATTTTGAAGCGAGGGCGGAGGACCGGGCTGATTTGGAGGGATTTCTGGGCGGCAGGGTCGCCGATCATGGAGGGGAAGATGCCGCACGCGGTCGATGGCGGAGGACTCGGGGACGATGACGATGCTGGGACGAGCTCCTTTGATCGCGCGGGTGGGAAGGATTGCATCGCGGGAGGTGCCGCGGGATCTGGTCGGTGATGGCGGAGAAGGTGACCGACTGCGGAAGGAAGAAGATAAACAGTGAATTCCCATTTTTTTATTTTTTATTATTTATTTATTTATTATGTATTATTTATTTTTTTCTCTAACACTGTTCACATGAACAGTGATTTCACGAACACTGTTCATATGAACAGTGTTTTAACTGGACGCTGTTCATATGAACAGTGAATCGTGAATATTTAGTTATTATTATTATTATAAATTTTATATGAAGGCAGGTAACGAATTGGTTGGAAATTGGCTTTGGATTTGCGGTGGGTCATGATCATTGAGTTGCTTGAACTTGTTCTCGAGCCCAATGTCTTCCAAATTTAATTATTGCTAAACTGCTTCAGATCGGACTCGACAAGACCAAAAACAAGATCGGGACTTAATAAAAAAAAGTTAATCAAAGCTTTTTTTCATACAAAAATAATTATCTAATCAGGACCAAAACTTATTTAATTATAGCCTTAGCTTGATTACAACTCCATCAAGTTACTAAACCGAGTCAACTCAATCCACTGTTTTCATGAAAGATCGCAACCAGGAGAGAGACGAGTTCAGAATCTGTTTTAAGAAAAGAATTATTTACTTATTACCATATTTTAAATTTATTTCAATGTTTATTCAATTTCATGGTAAAATATGTATTTATTAGTTTAAGAACATTGATAAGTGCTATGGAAAGATGGCTAAATTATGAATTATTAAGCACTTATCAAGATCGCCGAAAACCTTGAAGCCAGCGATGGATCCCGGGAGAGGAGGAGGGCACAGTCTGCGGTCGTGTGCGGGATCACCTCTTCGGAACGGATGCGGGATCTCGGATGCATCACGGTGGAAGCAGAGGCGGAGGAGGCTGGATCGGCTCCGGAAGCTTTGGACGCGTGATTACTAGGTCGAGCGGAAGTAGATGAAATGGGAGGCTGAGATGCGTTGTGGAGGTTGCTGTGGGATCGACGGAAGAAGATGAGATGCTGAAAATCCCCTGCTAATCCGCTGCTGTGGCCGAAAGGGGAGGATTTGCTGCTGTTACAACGCGGAGGAGGAGGACGTGGTGGATGCTGGGAATCCGGAATGGGCGCACGGCTGGGAATGGAAGAAGACGTGGATGTTGCGTCGGATTGAAAGAGCTGGATCACGGGCGGAAGCTTCGTGGACGGCTGCTGGGCGCGATGTTGGGATTCGGATCGCGGAAGGAAGGAGACACAGTGCGGGATCCGTGGGGGGGCGCCGTGGGACCGCTGGAAGGAGCCGATCACGGCCATGGTGGACTTTGGGATCATGGGAAGGAGCTGGGATGCTGCTTCGACGTGTTGTGAACGGCTTGATTTGGGAAGGAGCTGGGATGGATCGCGGAAGGAAGAAGAGGGATTCTGGAATGGATGGTTGGTGGCTCCTTGATGGCAAGAAACAGAGCATGACGTGGCTTGAGGCGTTGGGATTGAAGGTTGAAGATAAAGATGCTCATTTGGAAGCTGCATGCGTAGTGGGGACGCGCTGAAGATGCGGAAGGCCTGGCACAATCAAGTTGGTGCTGTAAGGGCGGACTGGGAGCTGGAGATCCGTCTAGGCTGATTGCGAGATCCTTGGGACGTCGCTGATGGCGTGAAGGATTGGGACGCGCTGGAATGCTGGCTTGACCTGAGTTTAGGCTGCCGGGCATTGGGCTCAAAACCAATGTTATTGGGTCTCTTAGATTACTTGCACTCAAACACAAATACAACGTTAATTAGTTAATTTTATTATTAATGATTAGCTATAATACTAATTAAGACGGTATGATGATTGCACTTTTGTGCTCTCATCACCTACCATGCCTGATGCTTAGATACATGGAAGCTCAAGGTCAAAGACAAGGAGCTTCACTTCCTTATGGTATGGTCTTAACTCAAGTCCTCTGTAACTTCAATGTAAATCTAGAAGGGGAAAGCAAGAAAGAATTATCATCTTCTGATGTTTACAATGACAAATCACTGAAGAGGATGGGATTTGTCAAATCTGAGGGAAAATGGACTCATAAAGGGAAAGGATCTCAAGTTGAAAGTGGTCAAGACATTATTACACCACTAAAAGGCAAAAGAATCCCTACACAAGCACCTCCAACAGAACCATCAGTCAGTCAGCCTCCTCCAATACAAAGGCCATCAGATCCTCCACTCGGACTTGAGAAATAGCAATTAAAAGCTATTGGGGACGACATTATTAAAGCACTGCTTAATTCTGGAGTCAGTTTTAGCAAACTCCATCATCTCACTAACATGACCCAAGAAGTGAAAGCAGAAATGCAAGGTTTAAGGCAACTTGCAGGTAATCAACAAAGAAGAATAGCAGCAATTGAAGAGCAACTTAGGATTCAAAGAAACTCTGTTCAAGGCACTGTACAAGAATTGAAAGAAGAACACAGTCAGCTCACTAGCTCCATCACTGCCCTAAACAGTAAAATTGACAAGCTGATGGAAGAGCCAAAGGAAGATCAGTTTGAACCTTCATCTTCAAAATCTTGAACCTAGACTGACCCTAGACTGAAACTACCCTTAGCTTAGACTGACACCCATGTTTTTCAAAACATAACCTTGTACTAAGCTGAGTTTCATGATTTTTTTTTTTTTGCACACTTGTATACTATCTGATACAAATTGATCTCAATTGTAATCTTTTCGATTTATCAAGTGTACTTCATTTATCAAATATAATGAATGCTTACCTTTCTTGAAATGCAGTAAATATCTTTATTGGTTTGTATGCTGCTCTGATACATATTGAATCAACTCTTAATCCTTAATGTTAGTATCAGAAATTATGTTTAATTTCCTTCTTTTTGTTGATGACAAAAAGGGGGAGAAATATATATAAAAGAATTCTAAAGAGATAAGAAATGTGAAAAGGATTCAGAATACAAATCGGAAGAATTATATGACAAAGAATTCTAATCTGAGTAATCTCTACATTAAAAATAATATATAGGAGGAGATTAAAATTATGATGGTAAACAAAACTTAAGAAAAGATGAAGAACAAGAACTCTGCATAATTCAAATGGTTATAATTGATAGGGGAAGATTTTTCTCCTTAATTTGGTGAAATTATGCATATATCTCTGAATATCATATTTGCTCTAAACTTCATTATAAAATTCTGATAATTGCTGTGAAATTTATTGCAAAATTTTTTTTAACTCAATGGTTTTGTCATCATCAAAAAGGGAGAGATTATCAACCCTAAAGGATGAATTTTGATGATTACAAAACACTTGAGATCATGTTATGTACTAATGACATTGGCTTAATTGTGAAGTTTTATAAGTCAAAAAAAATCAGAAGAATTAAAGCACTGCAAAATCTTAAGTTCTTCGCAAATATCTCATTGGACATGTTCTAAAAGGAATTGATCTTAATCTAGTCCATGGAAATCAGAGAAGAAGTCTAAAGTTTTCTGTTTGAAAGACTTGAGTCAACTTCTAAGCAAAAAGGACAAGTTTAAGCTGATTCTAACAAGTTTTATTCAAGGAACACAGTCAAAGAGTCGACCCCCGCAAAACATGAGTCGACCCTTGTGTAGTTTAAAGTAAACAGAAAATTTTTATCGCCTGAGAAAAGCTTGAAGAGTCGACCCTTGTTCAAAATGAGTTGACCCCCGAAATTGAAGAGTCGATCCTTGCGTTTGAAGAGTCGACTCCTGCTCAATCTCAGCGCCGGCCGAAAAACTAAAGCATGAACTGACCCTTGTGTTTAAAGAGGCGACTCCTGATGAAGATGAGCCGACCCTTAAGAATTAAGAGTTGACCTTTTAAGGATGACACAGCAAAAGCTCTCTCCACGATTTGAAGTGCCGATCCAGAAAGAACATGAGTCGACCCTTGTACTGCTGGGACCACAACGGGAAGCTGTGAACGATTTTTGTCTTCTTCTATAACAGAAAAATATTCTCATCAGAACGGGAAGAAAGGAATTCAAATTCTGCCGAAGAATTTGTCTATAAATACGAGAGAACCTCAGAATGGAAACAACACAAAAAAAACAAGAAAAGGAAAAAGATCCATTGAAAACAAAAAGTTTCCACTGTGAAAAAGAGAAGAAAAGCTTAACAGTTCATATTCCTCACCAGCACTGTAATTAGAAACTTTCTCTTGTGAGGAGATAAGTCGAAGTTTCTCACTGCATCGTGAAGAGCTGCTGTTCAGACATTGGAACATCCTTCCATAGCAAACTACTTCATCGGCTTCAGCTTTTGCTTTCATTGATTTATTTTTTATATGCTCTGAAGCTTTAAGTTTTCAGTTACAATATTTTTTTAGTTTGATTAATTGCTGCTGTAACAGTTTCATTGGTTTGAAACTTGTAAAGGCTCTTCCAAGCCTTGATTGGAAGTTGCTGAATCAGGTGTATTCAGCAAGGATGATAGTTTTGGTTGGTTCATCTGAAAACCAACTGGGTTGTTTGTGAGCTCGGAAAAACAAACGGTGTAAAGTTTTTGGTTGGTTTGTCTGAAAACCAACTGGTTTGTTTGTGATTTCGGAAAACAAAAGGTTTTCGGTTGGTTTCCTGGAAAAACCAACTGGGTTTTTGATTGTGAGCCCGAAAAACAATTAAGCTGTAATCTGCTGGGTTATAGTGAAAATCTCAAGTTAGGCTTGAGGAGTGGACGTAGGTGCTGAGAGTGCACCGAACCACTATAAACCTTGGTGTTTGTGATTGTGGTTCTTCTCTTCCTTTCCTCTGCATATTCCTTACTGCATTCCTAACTTTTATTTACTATCATATTTGTGCAATCTCATTTCCGCTGCTGAATCTATAAGATATTAGTAACTCATACTCTCCATACGTTTTAACGTTAATAATTTTTAAAGAAACCCAATTCACCCTCCCTCTTGGGCTGCACCTCTGGGCAACAAGATTTAATCCTACCACATATTGAGTTTGCCTACAACAGCAGCGTCAATCGGACTACAGGGATGTCATCTTTCGAGATTGTACTCGGGCTGAAGCCTAGACAGCCCATTGATCTACTCCCCTACCAGTCAACACAAGAACCAGTGAAGGTGGCAAAGATTTTGCAAGGCATATACAGGACATCCATGCTGAAGTATGATGCCGTTTAGCCACCAACGCTGACATGTACAACACAAGCGGATCTGAAACGATGTCCCATTGAGTTCAAAGAAGGAGACCTTATACTAATTCGGTTGAGTGCTGAACGTTTTTTCCACAGAAATTTTCAGAAGCTTCAACCTCATCGAGCTGATCCTTTCAAGATATTAAAATGGCTAGGATCTAATGCTTGCGTGCTTGAGTTACCAGATGATTTGCAGATCAGTCCGATCTTCAACGTTGAAGACCTACAGCCCTATGAAGGACATCACATTGAAGCAGAAGACCCTCCTCCAGTGTTGCCATCCCTTCCACGACGACCAGCCCTAAAGGACACTATTGAAGATATTTTGGATGATCAAATCGTGTCTACACGATGAGAAGGATATCAAAAATTTTTAGTCAAGTGGAAAGGCCGACCAATTTCAGATTGCTCATGGTTGAAGATGGAGGAAGTCCAACGGCAGAATCCGGATCTCACGAGCTCTACCAATCGCAAAACTCGACGAAGTGAAGTCCTTCCCCAAAAGGGGTGAATCGATGCAGGAGCATCCCCCTTAGTTCCATTGGGCATGGAGTCTTGATCCTAGTGTTGGAAACCCCGCCCATGCCGCAGAAAATTAAAAAAATTCAGATGCAGCAGAAGAGGCATGTGCGGGATCAACCGTTCATCGCATGAACGTTGTTCAAAAATCGTTCGTAGATAGATAAGGATTAAAACTTTTAGAATCTTTTGGAAGATCAGATCTTCACCTTGTGCGGGTAGATGATCACCGCAAACTGATGATCGTGATTTTGGATGAAGGTTCGCTTGAAGCCGTTCGAGTGCCCGGCCTCTACGGGTATCCACATAAAGCAGAAAACCGATCCAAGCTTTCTATCTCCCCGGGGTGCTAGCTCCCTTGCAGAGATAACTTTGATGGCTGATCTCCTCTCTTTCTTTCAACTCTTGAATGTGCTTGAGAGGAGGAAGAAGAAGGACGAAGAATAGTAAAGGAACAAAACCCCTGCAGCCTTCTTTCTTTTCCTTGCGTTGGAAGGAGGAAGGGAGGATGAAGAGGCCACCTTTCTTTTTCTTCCTTTGCTTGCGGCTGAACCAAGGAAAGGGGAGGAGAGGGGGCCACGAATTGGAGAGGGAGATGGCTTCTAATGATACCCTAGGTCAGCCCCCACGCCTCCTCTTAAATAGCATGTGGAGCTCCTACAAAGGGGAGGAGAGGGGGCCACGAATTGGAGAGGGAGATGGCTTCTAATGATACCCTAGGTCAGCCCCCACGCCTCCTCTTAAATAGCATGTGGAGCTCCTACTTTGTAGGAGCTCCTTGCTAAACTTCCAAGAGGGGCGCCGGCCCCTCTTCTTTGCCGCACCAAGCAAGGAAAATGAGGAGGGGCGTGTGCCCCTCCTTCATGGTTAACCTAATCCTCCTTTAAGGAGGATTAGGAAGGTCACTCATGGTTAGGTCCTAATCTAATTAGGCTTGGACCAAGGGTGAACCAATTTGGGTTTAATCTAGGTAAGTTCTAATCCAATTAGAACTTAATGAACCATGACTCAATTGAACCCTTCAATTCTAATCCAATTAGGAGTCTTGTTGATTCATTAGATTAATAATTAATTAGGACTTAAGAAATCTTAATCCAATTAGGACTTATTTAATTTTGGTCCTAATCCAATTAGGACTCTAATTTGAATCCGAAGTCCTAATCCGATTAGGACTCTAGAAATCCTACTCCAAGTAGGAATCCAAATTTAATTCAAAACTCCTAATCCAATTAGGATTGTAGGAATCCTACTCCAAGTAGGAATCCTAGTCCTACTCCAAATAGGATTTTCAGTCCAAGTAGGAATCCCAGTCCAAGTAGGAATCCTAGTCCTAATTCAATTAGGACTCTAGGAATCCTACTCCAAGTAGGACTCTTGTTTTAAGTCCAATTAATTAATTCCCTTTGTTCCTTCTTCAACTTATTATCAATTGAATTGATTACTTGTGATTCCTAATCACGATTCAACCATCGGATCGGTGTGTGTGACCCCATAGGTTCTATTCTGACTGGTAGTGAGATATATTGCGATCTCTATTACAATATTATTGAAGACTCCTTTCAATGGGTTGGAACGATTCCAACTCTACTCATCAGGGTTTATCGATCATCGAGATAATCTCTGTGAGTCTCACCATCCACCAGTGACACCTAGCAGCATGTAGTGGCTACCCAACAGAATAGAATGATGAACCTCTAGGTGCAGTTATCATATGATACAGTCTTTCTATCGTGGATTCCTACAAGACGGAGGTCATGGATAACTCGTCAAACCCCTTCGTCTGTCATATGTCAAGATTTATTCGACTTAAGTTCGAGAGCGGAGAACTCTTTCTCCACTGTGCAATCTGCCCCGGCCGAGGTCTTACGAACTCAGTCTTATAAATCACATAGGATCTCTCCTTATCTATCAAGGTCGATAGGTTCCTTGTAGATGCATACCCTACTCCTACAGTGAACCTACTGCAACCAATCTACACTACATGGACCCATATGGCTAGAGACCATGTATTTGTGCAGTCAAACTACAATAACCTCACTATGAGTAGCCAAAGCATCGCAGGTCAAAGGACCAGTGACACTACTGCAACATCAAGCAAGTCACTGACGAGTGGATAGATATCTAAGTGACTTCTTGTCTTGGTCACGCTCAGTACCCTTGCTCTCTAACAAGCACCTGCACTATTACTTCCGTGTCTCCACACCGTGGACTCGAGTCTCGTCCATCCATAGGGAAAGTAATGCGTGCACTGATCTCATCGGATCGATCACCGTCCTCGTGATGATCCATCGATCAGGAGCGTTTAGAAATTAATCACTAATGATACATGGCTCAAATTCTCAACTCTTGAAAATATGCATCATCATCTTATTAATTCCTTGGATGATTCATAGACACAATAACAATATGAATGAAAAAGATGCCTTTCATTTATTCAATAATAAATAGTCAAGTACAAAATTATGTCCCTAGAATTAACAATGTGTCAGCCAGATTGGCTTCTAGGGCATACATCTAACAATCTCCCACTTGCACTAAAGCCAATTGGTCATATTTCTTAGGCCCATCTTCTCAAGGTGAGCTTCAGTCTTTTGTTGACTTAGCTGCTCAGTGAATGGGTCTGCCACGTTGTCCGCGGAGTCTACTCTGATGATCCTCAAAGACCAAGAATAAATCTTTAGTTCTTCTCTAGTACTTAAGACTGTTCTTCACAGCTATCCAGTGTTCTTCACCTGGATTCGACTGATATCTGCTTGTGACACTCACAGCAAGGGCTATATCAGGTCGTGTACACAGCATGGCATACATGAGGCTTCCTATTGCCGATGCATAGGGAATCTTGCTCATGCGTTGAATCTCTTCAGATGTGTTGGGGCACATCTTCTTGGAGAGATGAATTCCATGTCTTAGGGGTAAGAGACCCCTCTTGGAGTTTTCCATGCTGAACCTCTTCAGCACCTCCTCTATGTACATTTTCTGTGAAAGGCCAAGCATCCTTTTAGATCTATCTCTATAGACCTTTATTCCCAAAATATAGGGTGCTTCCCCAAGGTCTTTCATGGAGAATTATTTTGACAACCAGACCTTGACCGAGGTTAGCATGGGAATATCATTCCCAATCAGGAGGATGTCATCTACGTACTGTACGAGAAAAACGACAGCACTCCCACTAACCCTTTTGTAAACACACGGTTCTTCTTCGTTTTTGATGAAATCAAACGTTTTGATTGTGTCATCGAAACGAGTGTTCCAACTCCGAGATGCTTGCTTTAGTCCATAGATGGACCTTTGCAGCTTACAGACCTTGTGATCTCCATCACTGGAAGTGAAACCCAAAGGCTGTTCCATATAGATATCTTCATTAAGATATCCATTCAGGAAAGCAGTTTTCACATCCATCTGCCAGATTTCATAATCATGAAATGCTGCAATGGAAAGCAATGTTCGGATGGATTTTAGCATGGCTACAGGTGAAAAGGTCTCCTGATAGTTAATGCCCTCGCGCTGACTATACCCTTTTTTCACAAGCCTTGCCTTACAGGTCTCTACCTCTCCATCCGAACCTATTTTTCTTTTGTAGATCCATTTGCATCCAATAGGTACAATACCTTCTGGTGGGTCTACTAAGGTCCAGACTTGGTTGGAATGCATGGAGTCTAACTCTGACTTCATGGTTTCCAGCCATTTTTCGGAATCGATATCAGATATCGCCTCGTCGTAGGTTTTGAGATCCTGCATGTGATCCCTATCTCCCACTAGGAACATTTCCTCGGTATCCTCTTCTAGTATACCTAAGTATCTATCGGGAGGATGGGAGACCCTACTTGATCTGCGAGGTGGTTGAGGGACATCGTGTACTGGCTCTGTATGAATGGGTTTGATAGGATCCATGGCTCGTTGCTTTTCAGAGACTTTCTCTTCAAGCTCAATTTTCCTCCCACTGCCTCTATCAAGGATAAATTGGTTTTTCCAAGAAGATGGCGTGACGGCTCACAAACACATTGTGATCCTCTGAGACGGAAAAATTGTATCCTAATGACTTTTTAGGATATCCTATAAAATGAGCACTTATGGTCCTAGCCTCAAATTTGTCCGCGTGTAGTCTCTTGACGCGGGTCGGACATCCCCAAATCTTGAGATGACCAAGACTTGGTTTCTTACCATGCTATATCTCATACGGTGTGGTAGGAAGGGATTTAGAGGGAACTCTATTCAACAAGTAAATAGCTGAAAATAGGGCATCTATCTAAAGAAACAAGGATAAATCAGTGAAGCTCATCATGGACTGGACCATATCAATAGAGTTCGATTCCTCCTCTCTGACACTCCATTGAGCTGAGGTGTACCAGAAGGAGTCCATTATGAAACTATACCATTCTCCTTGAGATAATCACGGAATTCTCCATTAAGGTATTCACTTCCTCGATCTGATCGAAAAACCTTAATGAGTTTTTGTGCTTATTTTTCTACTTCATATCTAAGCTTTTTGAACCTTTCAAAAGTTTCATATTTGTGTCTCATACACATATCCATACCGTGAGTAATCATCGGTAAAATGAAGTAAAAAATTACAACCCCTAGCCTGCACATCGAATGGGCCACACACATCAGTGTGTACTAGGGTAAGTATTTCAGTGGACCTCCCTGTGTCCTACAAAGGATAATTTGGCCATCTTTCCTTGAAGGCAGAATTCACAAATCAAATATGACTCGAAAGTCAATGAGCCCAAAAGCTCATGTTTCTCCAATTTGTTTATTTTGTCTTCTCCTATATGGCCAAGCCTGAGGTGCCATAAATACTTTAGATTTATCTCATTTTTGAATCTATTAGATCCTATGGTATTCACTGTTTGCTCAGATATATTCACAGATACATCCATATGTATGTGATAGAGACTGTCAATCATAAAACTATTTTGAATCAATTTAATTTTCAAATAAATAAAAATCTTTTTGTGCTAAATAAAATACAGAAATCAAATTTCTGTTAGCAATAGGTAACAGTCCCTAAGTATCCTGAGCATATCTGACAAACCTTCTGAAGGTCTGTCACCCTTCATGTTCTTTATGCTTCCCATGTATGTAGGACAGTTCCTCTTCCAATGGCCGTCCATTATGCAATGGAAACACTTTTTCTTGCAATTAGCCTTTTCTTGGAACTTCCTTACTTGATGTTTTCTTAGTCTTCTGCTTCTTCGCAGGCTTCTTCTTCTTCCAAATAGACTCTCTCTTGAAAGTAGAAACCAACTTGACAGCAAAAACGATGCCCCTTGAACTTCTTCAAGGTCCCTAAGGTAGTTACCAATTTATTTAACAATTCTATTTTAATGCATACAACCTTGTTCATATGGTAGTTTACTATAAACTATTCATATGAAGCTGGAAGGGATTGCGGGATCAAATCTGTTTGCAATTCCTTGTGCATGGTCATGCCAAGCTTCTCTAAGTCCTTTATCATGGTCAAACCATGATCATGGATAGATTGCCCATCGTGCATCTTGGCTTTGAAGAGCCTCTTGGACACTTCAAACCGAGCTGCGTGACTTTGATCGCCATACAACTCTTGCAGGTGATTTAATATGTCCCTGGCAGTCTTCATGTTCTCATGCTGGCATTGTAATTCATTGGACATGGATGCCATTGTGCAGCAC
Source organism: Phoenix dactylifera (assembly GCF_051530095.1). NCBI lineage: Eukaryota > Viridiplantae > Streptophyta > Magnoliopsida > Arecales > Arecaceae > Phoenix > Phoenix dactylifera. The sequence goes on along the minus strand of NC_143193.1, from coordinate 27,721,809 downwards.
CTAATTTTATTGTCATTGTTCGTCCACTTAACAAGCGTCTTACGCTGATCAGTGATCGGACGGATTGGTAACATGGGGATTCCATGGTCTAGCATATACCCAAATTTCTCACAATTCAAAACTAATTTTGAAATTTACTGAGCCAATCTTTATAATTGGATTTGGTCAAACGGTTGTTCTATAGGATATGAGTTAAAAGTCTAGAAGCTGACTTTATAATCCTCAGAGAGTAAAGATTCTAGTTAGACTTTTGTACTTGATCCTAATCTGTTCTAAGGTCTTTTAGAACAAATATAACTCCCACTATTTTCTCGAATTCCTCACACTCCCCTGGTAGGAAAACGGAAATCCCACACGACTAGGGTTTCTAGTGGGTACTGCGGTCCCATCGATTTACATGCCACCTCACCTAACAGTTATTGGTGACACATAGATGGATGAGTGTACAACTCTTGTACAATGCTTCTCAAGCATGTTGCAGTGTAACTTGGCCTCTAAGCCATGAAAACCTCACCTAACAGTTATTGGTCCCATTTCTTAGTTAAGTCAGACCCACCGTATAACCGTAGGAATAAAGTCATCATTGGGTCCTCACCTAACAGTTATTGGTGCCCAACCCCACCTTTACCCTACAACATCTTATGTCTATAGAGAGGTCCAGCCCCCCGATGCAATTTGACCACTGTATCCAGCCGAGACAAATCAACATCAGAAAGGCCTTGGCAGCTCTACTACAGTGGAAGACCTATTGACTTAATATTGGTTAATCAGGTCTTAGTGTTTGCAACTTGAGCTCTTCATAAGAGGTAATCGAATAATTGGCCAGGTAAGCAGGTGGGAGGCTCCCCTTACTCAGAGAGTAAGATCCTAATTAAGTAACCACCTTTCATGCTTTCCTAGACACCAATTAGATCAATTAATCTAATATGACTTGCTCATGTCGGTTCACTCTCGACTTGATTGAGGAGGTTTTGATTTAGGTCTCAATTGGGTTTGCTACATCACATGTAAACCTATCTACCCGACTCACATTCACATCACATGCAAACGGCACATTGCAGGCAGTTATAATCGCAGCAATAATTAAAGCTAAACTTTAAATAGGTGATGATCATGGATTCTAGTTAGGTCGTATTACAAGCACATGCACGTCAATCGATCAATTGGTCTTCAACTCTTGAATTTGTTCCAAGCCTCCTTGATTCGATCCTTGACCAACTCTTGATCCAATCGCCATCAACCGCTTAGACCCCTATTCATCTCATGCATCATCTTCGACTTGATCGTTGACGTACATCACATCACAGAAATACAACCAGATGTAAAATAAAAATAAAAATAAATTACATCTCCTTTTAGGAGGCACGCAGGCCTCTCAAAACATCAAATAAGATGCATGCAAGCATCTGAAAAATTACATGACATCGCAGATCACATCGCAGGTCATTACATTTGATACCAAAAGGGTTTGAATTCTATGATCATCACCATATGCAACAATTATAATTTTCAGATCTGAAAACTAACTGATTATATCATGACATAGGTCGCTGATCATGCTAATCATGATTCTAAACTTTGTAATTCCATTAACAATGCAATTAGAATCATCTTTTTATCACATAAAAATCAGCATGCAAAAATCAGCACCCCTGAAAAATCTGCATCCAGAATTTTTCAGCATGCATGATCATTCAATTTTCAGATCTAATAAGCCTTTAGATATTTAATTCTTACCTTAATCTACGAAGCCTAGGCTCTGATACCACTGTTGGAAACCCGCCCATGCCGCTGATATTTCAAAACAAAATCAGATGGCAGCGGAAAGGGGGCATGTGCGGGATCAACGTTCATCGCATGAACGTTGTTTCGAGACCTTTCGTAATTAGGTAAGAATTAAAACTTTTAAAACAATTAGGAGATCAGATCTTCACCTTGTGCGGGTAGATGATCACCGCAAACTGAAGTTCGTGGTCTAGGATGAAGGTTCGCTTGAAGCCGTTCAAGTGCCCGGCCTCTACGGGTATCCACACGAAGCAGTGATCCGATCAAAGTGTTAGAAATATGCCCTAGAAGCCAATTTGGCTGACGCATTATTTTGTTTTGGGACATAAATTTGTACTTGACCTAATAATGAATTTATTAGGATGGGCATTCTTTTCATTCATGTTCTTATGCGTCCATGAATCGTCCAAGGAATTAATAAGATGATGATGCATATTCTCAAGAGTTGAGAATTTGAGGCATGTGTCATTGGTGATTAATTCCTGAATTGCTCCTGATCGATGGATCCATCACGAGGGACGGTGATCGATCCGCTGAGATTAGTGCACAGATCACTTAGTCAGATGGATGAGTCTTGAGTCCACAGTGTAGGGACACTGGAGTGATTGTGTAAGTACTTGTTAGAGAACAAGGGTACTGAGCGTGACCAAAGCAAGTAGTCACTTGGATGTCTATCCACTCGTCAGTGACTTACTTGATGCTGCAGTTGTATGACTGGTCCTTTGACCTGCAATGCCTCGGCTATTCACAGTGAGGTTGCTGTAGTTTGACGAGCACATAAACATGGGCCCTATCCATTTGGGTCCTTGTGGTGCAGATTGGCTGCAGTAGGTTCATTGCAGGAGTAGGGGTGCATCTAGATGGAATCTATCGACCTTGATAGATTAGGAGAGATCCTATGTGATTTATGAGACTGAGTTCGTAAATCCTTGGCCAAGGTAGTTTTTGGAAAAAGAGTTTTCCAATCTCGAACTGGAGTCGAATAAATTTTACATATGACAGATGATGGGGTTTGACGAGTTATCCATGACCTCCATCCTGTTCGGATCCACGATAGAGGGACTGTATCATATGCTAACTGCACCTAGAGGTTCATCTATTCTACTCTGCTGGGTTGCCACTACATGCTGCTAGGTGTCACTGGTGGATTGTGAGACTCAGAGGCATTCACTTGATGATCAGTGAACCCGAATGAGAAGAGTTGGAATTGTTCCAACCCATTGAAAGGAGTTTCAATGATATTGTGATAGGGATCACAACATATCTCACTACCAGACAGAATAGAACCTATGGGGTCACACACAATAGAGGATCTGATCGATCTAATGGTTGGATTGTGATTTGGAATCACAATAGTTTGTAATTGTCAATTTGATTGATAATTAGTTTAACCCACTAAGAGTTAGTGAGTTGAAGAAGGAATTAATTGTAATTGGATTGCAATTTGATTGAATCAATTGGACTTAATTAATTGGGCTCGATCTTATATGATAAGGTTCAAGAGTCCTACTTGGAGTAGGACACCTAGAGTTCTAATTAGATTAGGACTTCAAATTATTAGAGTCCTACTTGGAGTAGGATTGCTAAAGTTCTAATTGGATTAGGACTAAAATTATAAAAGTCCTAATTGGATTAGGACTAAAATTATATGAGTCCTAATTGGATTAGGATTCCTAGAGTCCTAATTAATTTTGGTCCAATAGATAAAGATGACTCCTAATTAGATTAGGATTCATGTGAATCAAATAGGGAGACTAATTGGGTTCTACTTAGATTAAGATTCAATGAACCAAGGGCCACCTAATTCCTAATTTGATTAGGATTAGAAGGGAGGGGCAAGAGCCCCTCCCTTCCTCGGATGCTCCCGGGATCCGCATCCCGGATGACCGGGATGCGCGACCCGGATGGACGGGACTCGCGTCCCGGATGCCCGGGACGCGAGACCCGTTTTGGCCAAACATTGGTGCGGCTCCTCCTAACTTCTAGGAGGAGTCCACACCTAGGGCTTCAAAGAAAAAGAATAAAAAAGGGGGCAGCCCCCTTTGGGATACTTCTTGGTGGTTCTTTTTAGGCAAGCGGCCTCCATCTCTCCCTCTTTTCCTTCTTCCATCCGCAAGGTAAAAGAGGAGCAGCAAGGATGTTTGATTCTTCCTCCTCTTCATCAGATGCATGGAAGAAAACAAAGAGAGAAAGGTGTTTCTCTCTTCCTCCTTCTTCTTCCATGGTAAAGAAAAGAAAAGAAAGCGTTTCTTCCTTCTCCTTCTTTCTCCTCTTGGAAACAATCAAGAGTTGATTGCTTAGAGAAGTTCCAACCATCAAAAGGGATCTCTGCAAGGGAGCTAGCACCCCGGTGAGATCGCAACCTCGATCAATCCAGATCTTCGTGTGGATACCCGTAGAGGCCGGACACTTGTGCGGCTTCAAGCGAACCTGATTTCCACGATCATCAAATAGCGGTGAAGATCTACCTGCTCAAAGGTAAAGATTTGATCTTTATAATTTTAATTGTAGATCTGAAAATTAATCAAGTAATTAATTTTAATCCTTTCCTTCAGATTTCATGATCTTCTGAGTTAGAGAACTCAGAATTTTTTTTGAAATCTACGTTCCTCTGGACGTTCATGAGATGAACGACCCCGCGCGCGTCTTTCCGCTGCAATCGTCGCAACGCGTGTGAGGGTAAACCGACAGTGGTATCAGAGCCAAGTTTTTTTTTAGGATTAAGATTAACATTAATAGACTTGATTAGGATTTTATTAGATCTGAATTTTAATATTCATGCTTGCTGAAATTTTCTGCGTGCTGAAATTTCAGATTTCAGAAATTTCAGCATGCTGATTTTTATTCTTATGATGTTGCATGTTGATTTTAAATTACAATGAGATTGAAACAATTAAAAATCATGTCTTGTATAATCAGAGATTCAGTTGGTAGCATGATTAAAATTAAAATTATCAGATCTGAAATTATATGCATGAGATGCATGTGATAAGAATCAATCATGGATTCATGATCATAAAAATATATTTTTCTGTTTATGCCTATGCTTAAAAGGAAAATTATATATGCATGAGATGAATAAGATATGATCAAATCATGGATTCATGATAATTAAAGGATGTCAACTCGAGTCGACTTAAGGTTAACTCGAGTTGACTCCAAGCATACATGAGTCGACCCCTGTTTGAGGATGTGTTTAAAATGTATGCATGAGATGTATGTATTAGTTAAACAAAATTTATTTGTATGAGATGTAAATAAAATTCTTAAAAATAGGACATTTACATAAGATGTAAACTGAAACAATTATGTCATTTACATAAGATGTAATCACATAATATATGAAAGAGTTTCATATTTACATAGGATGTAAACTTGAACCAATGTGACATTTACATAAGATGTAATTATATAACATTTGGTTTGGGATAGATTGTTACATTAAATGCAAATCCTTTGAGACCTAAAACCTCCTCAATCAGTCGAGAGTGAACGATGCATTGAGCTAGCCATATTTAACTAATTGATCTAATTGGTGTCTAGGAAAGCATTAAAGGTGGTTACTTAATTAGGACCTTACTCTCTGAGTAAGGGGAGCCTCCCACCTGCTTATCTGGCCAATTGATCGATTACCTCCTATGAATAGCTCAAAGTTGGAATCACTAAGACTAGATTACCTAATATTAAGTCTTAAGGTCTTCCACCATAGTAGAGTTGCTAAGGTCTTTCCGGCGTTGATTTGTCTCGGCTGGATACAGTGGGCAAGTTGCATCGGGGGACTGGACCTCTCTATTGGCATGAGATGTTGTGGGGTAGAGGTGGGGTTGGGTACCAATAAATGTTAGGTGAGGGCCCAATGACGACTTTACTTCTGCGGGAATTACGGTGGGTCTGACTTAACCAAGGAACGGGACCAATAACTGTTAGGTGAGGTTCTTATGACTTGGAGACCAAGTAGGCTACAACTTGCTTGAGAAGCATTGTACAAAGAGTTGTACACTTATCATTTATGTGTCATCAATAACTGTTAGGTGAGGTGGCATGTAAATTGGTGGGACCGTAGCACCCCACTTGAAATCTAGAGTCGCAGGTTTCCGTTTCTCTACCGGAGGAGTGTAAGAGATTCGAGAAAATAGTGGGAGGTGTTTGTTTTAAATGTCCTTAAAACAAATAGAGTTCAAGTACAAAATTCTAACTAGAATCTTTACTCTCTGAGGATTATAAAGTCAGCTTCCAAACTCATAACTCATATCCTAAAGAACCACCGTTTGACCAAACCCAATTATAAAGACTGGCTCTGCAATTTCAAAATAGTTTTGAATTGTGTGAAATTAGGGTGTGTGCTAGACTATGAATTTTCTGCGTTACCAGTCCGTCTGATCACTGATCAGCATAAGATGCATGTCAAGTGGACGAACAATGACAATAAAATTAGGTGCTATATAATGGCATCAATGTCCAATGAACTTTAATGCCAGCATGAGAACATGAAGACTGCCGGGGATATATTGAATCACATGCAAGAGTTGTAGGGTGAACAGAGTCGCGCAGCATGGTTTGAAGTGTCTAAAAGGCTCTTCAAGGCCAAGATACGCGAAGGGCAGTTCGTCCATAATCATAGTTTGACCATGATAAAGGATTTTGAGGAGCTTGAGAAGCTCGGCATGACCATGCACAAGGAATTGCAAACGGATTTGATCCCGCAATCCCTTCCAGCTTTATATGAACAGTTTATAGTAAACTATCATATGAACAAGACTGTATGCACCAAAACAGAATTGTTAAATAAATTGGTAACTACCTTAGAAACCTTGAAGAGTTCAAGGGGCATAGTTTTCGCTGTCGAGTTGGCTTCTACTTCCAAGAGAGAGTCTACCTGGAAGAAGAAGAAGCCTGCGAAGAAGCAGAAGACCAGGAAAAGGCCAAGTAAAAAAGTTCCAAGAAAAGGGCCGATTGCAAGGGAAAGTATTTTCATTGCATTGTGGACGGCCATTGCAAGAGGAACTGTCCTACATACATGGGAAGCATAAAAAGCAAGAAAGGATGACACACCTTAAGAAGGTATGTCAGATATGCTCAGGATACTTAGGAACTGTTACCTACTGCTAGCAGAAATTTGATTTCTGTATCTTGTTTAGCACAAAAAGATTTTTATAAGACTGCTGTTCCATTTATTTGAGAAATAAATTGGTTCCACGTGGTTTATGATTGACAGTCTCTATCACTTACATTTGGATGTACCTGTAAAATTATCTGAGCAAATAGTGAGTACCATAGGATCCAAAAGATCTAGAGATGAGATAAATCTAAAGTATTTGTGGCTCCTCAGGCTTGGCCATATAAGAGAAGATAGAGAAACATGGGCTTTCAACTCATTGACTTCCAAGTCATATCCGATTTGTGAATCCTACCTTCAAGGAAAGATGGCCAAATTACCCTTTGTAGGACACGGAAAGAGGTCCACTGAAATACTTACCCTAGTACACACTGACGTGTGTAGCCCATTCGATGTGCAAGCTAGGAAAAATAATTGTTTACTTCATTTACCGATGATTACTCACGGTATTGATATGTGTATGAGACACAAATCTGAAGCTTTTGAAAAGTTCAAAGAGTTCGGATATGAAGTAGAAAAACAAATAGGAAAACTCATTAAGGTTCTTCGATCGGATCGAGAAGGTAAACACCTTAGTGGAGAGTTCCGAGATTATCTCAAGAAGAATGGTATAGTTTCACAATGGACCCCTCCTGGTACATCTCAGCTCAACGGGGTGTCTGAGAAGGGGAATCAGACCCTATTGGATATGGTCAGGTCCATGATGAGCTTCACTGATTTACCCTTGTTTCTTTAGAGAGATACCCTATTTTCAGCTATTTACTTATTGAATAGAATTTCCTCTAAATCTGTTCCTACCATACCGTATGAGATATGACATGGTAAGAAGCTAAGTCTTAGTTATCTCAAGATTTGGGGATGTCCGGCCCACATCAAGCGACAACAGGCGGACAAGTTAGAGGATAAGACAATTAATACTCGTTTTATTGGATATCCTAAAGAGTCATTAGGATACGATTTTTCCGTCCCAATGGATCACAAAGTGTTTGTGAGCCGACATGCAATCTACATTGAAAAATAGTTTATCCTTGATAGAGGCAGTGGGAGAAAAATTGAGCTCGAAGAGAAAGTCTCTGAAGAGCAACGAGTCATTGTGCCTATAGAACCTATTCGTAGTGAGCCAGTACATGTTGTATCTCCTCCACCTCGCAAGTTTAGTAGGATCTTCCATCCTCCTGAAAGGTACTTAGGTATGCTTACAGAGGATGAAGAGGAAGTGTTCCATGGGAGATAGGGATCAAGGTAAGGATCCCAATACCTACAACGAGGCGATGTTAGACATCGATTCTGAGCAATGGTTGGAAGCAATGAAGTCAGAGATGGACTCCATGCATTCCAACCAAGTCTGGACCTTAGTAGATCCACCAGAAGGTATAGTACCTATTGGTTGTAATTAGATTTACAAAAGGACAAAAAGGTTTGAATGGCTAGGTAGAGACCTATAAGGCAAGGCTAGTAGCAAAAGGTTATAATCGATACGAAGGCATTGATTATCAGGATACCTTTTCACCTGTAGCCATGCTGAAGTCTATTCAAATATTGCTCGCTGTTGCAGCATATCATGATATTGTGATGGTGATCACAAGGTCTGTAAACTGCAAATATCCATCTATGGACTAAAGCAAGCATCTCGGAGTTGGAAAACTCATTTCAACGATGTAATCAAATCGTTTGATTTCATCAAGAATGAAGAGGAACCATGTGTTTATAAGAAGGTTAGTGGGAGGGCTATTGTATTTCTCGTATTGTACGCGGATGATATCCTTCTTGTTGGGAATGATATTCCCATGCTAACTAAAGTCAAGGTATGGTTGTCTAAGAAATTATCTATGAAAGACCTTGGGAAAGTATCATATATTTTGGAAATTAAGGTCTATAAAGATATATCTAAGAGGATGCTTGTCCTATCACAGAATATGTACATAGAGGGAGTGCTGAAGAGGTTCGGCATGGAAACCTCTGAAAGGAGATTATTACTCCTTAGGCATGGGATAAATCACTCTAAGAAGATGTGCCCCAACACATCTGAAGAGATTTAGCGGATGAGCAAGATCCCTTATGCTTTGGCTATAGGGAGCCTCATGTATGCCATGCTATGTACATGACCTGATATAGCACATGCTGTGAGTGTCACGAGTATATATCAGTCAAATCCAGGCAACGAGCACTGGATAGCTGTGAAGAACAGTCGTAGGTACTTGAGAAGAACTAAGGACATGTTCTTGGTCTTTAGGAGAAGATCAGAGTTAAAGGTAGAAGGATACACACATTTGATGATAGAAAGTCTACATTAGAATATGTGCAATGGTGTTCGGTAATTTGGAAGAGTTCCAAACAATCAATCATTACAGATTCTACCTTAAAAACTGAATGTATCGCCACCTCTAAGGGTGCAGTGGAAACCTTCTGGATTAAGAAGTTTATTGCAGAATTAGGTGTAATGTCATCCGATGCTATAACACTATACTGCGATAACAATGGCACCATAGCACTAGCTAAGGAGCCAAGGTCTCACCAGAAGTCTAAGCACATAGAGCGGTAGTTTAACCTGATATGCGACTATCTCGAAAAGAAATAAGTAGAGGCATAGAGAGTAGACTCCACAGTCAACGTGGTAGACCCATTCACTAAGAAGCTAAGTCAGCAGAAAATTGAAGCACATCTTGAGAAGATGGGGCTTAGATTTATGGCTGATTGGCTTTAGTGCAAGTGGGAGATTGTTAGAAATATGCCCTAGAAGCCAATTTGGCTGACGCATTATTTTGTTTTGGGACATAAATTTGTACTTGACCTAATAATGAATTTATTAGGATGGGCATTCTTTTCATTCATGTTCTTATGCGTCCATGAATCGTCCAAGGAATTAATAAGATGATGATGCATATTCTCAAGAGTTGAGAATTTGAGGCATGTGTCATTGGTGATTAATTCCTGAATTGCTCCTGATCGATGGATCCATCACGAGGGACGGTGATCGATCCGCTGAGATTAGTGCACAGATCACTTAGTCAGATGGATGAGTCTTGAGTCCACAGTGTAGGGACACTGGAGTGATTGTGTAAGTACTTGTTAGAGAACAAGGGTACTGAGCGTGACCAAAGCAAGTAGTCACTTGGATGTCTATCCACTCGTCAGTGACTTACTTGATGCTGCAGTTGTATGACTGGTCCTTTGACCTGCAATGCCTCGGCTATTCACAGTGAGGTTGCTGTAGTTTGACGAGCACATAAACATGGGCCCTATCCATTTGGGTCCTTGTGGTGCAGATTGGCTGCAGTAGGTTCATTGCAGGAGTAGGGGTGCATCTAGATGGAATCTATCGACCTTGATAGATTAGAAGAGATCCTATGTGATTTATGAGACTGAGTTCGTAAATCCTTGGCCAAGGTAGTTTTTGGAAAAAGAGTTTTCCAATCTCGAACTGGAGTCGAATAAATTTTACATATGACAGATGATGGGGTTTGACGAGTTATCCATGACCTCCATCCTGTTCGGATCCACGATAGAGGGACTGTATCATATGCTAACTGCACCTAGAGGTTCATCTATTCTACTCTGCTGGGTTGCCACTACATGCTGCTAGGTGTCACTGGTGGATTGTGAGACTCAGAGGCATTCACTTGATGATCAGTGAACCCGAATGAGAAGAGTTGGAATTGTTCCAACCCATTGAAAGGAGTTTCAATGATATTGTGATAGGGATCACAACATATCTCACTACCAGACAGAATAGAACCTATGGGGTCACACACAATAGAGGATCTGATCGATCTAATGGTTGGATTGTGATTTGGAATCACAATAGTTTGTAATTGTCAATTTGATTGATAATTAGTTTAACCCACTAAGAGTTAGTGAGTTGAAGAAGGAATTAATTGTAATTGGATTGCAATTTGATTGAATCAATTGGACTTAATTAATTGGGCTCGATCTTATATGATAAGGTTCAAGAGTCCTACTTGGAGTAGGACACCTAGAGTTCTAATTAGATTAGGACTTCAAATTATTAGAGTCCTACTTGGAGTAGGATTGCTAAAGTTCTAATTGGATTAGGACTAAAATTATAAAAGTCCTAATTGGATTAGGACTAAAATTATATGAGTCCTAATTGGATTAGGATTCCTAGAGTCCAAATTAATTTTGGTCCAATAGATAAAGATGACTCCTAATTAGATTAGGATTCATGTGAATCAAATAGGGAGACTAATTGGGTTCTACTTAGATTAAGATTCAATGAACCAAGGGCCACCTAATTCCTAATTTGATTAGGATTAGAAGGGAGGGGCAAGAGCCCCTCCCTTCCTCGGATGCTCCCGGGATCCGCATCCCGGATGACCGGGATGCGCGACCCGGATGGACGGGACTCGCGTCCCGGATGCCCGGGACGCGAGACCCGTTTTGGCCAAACATTGGTGCGGCTCCTCCTAACTTCTAGGAGGAGTCCACACCTAGGGCTTCAAAGAAAAAGAATAAAAAAGGGGGCAGCCCCCTTTGGGATACTTCTTGGTGGTTCTTTTTAGGCAAGCGGCCTCCATCTCTCCCTCTTTTCCTTCTTCCATCCGCAAGGTAAAAGAGGAGCAGCAAGGATGTTTGATTCTTCCTCCTCTTCATCAGATGCATGGAAGAAAACAAAGGGAGAAAGGTGTTTCTCTCTTCCTCCTTCTTCTTCCATGGTAAAGAAAAGAAAAGAAAGCGTTTCTTCCTTCTCCTTCTTTCTCCTCTTGGAAACAATCAAGAGTTGATTGCTTAGAGAAGTTCCAACCATCAAAAGGGATCTCTGCAAGGGAGCTAGCACCCCGGTGAGATCGCAACCTCGATCAATCCAGATCTTCGTGTGGATACCCGTAGAGGCCGGACACTTGTGCGGCTTCAAGCGAACCTGATTTCCACGATCATCAAATAGCGGTGAAGATCTACCTGCTCAAAGGTAAAGATTTGATCTTTATAATTTTAATTGTAGATCTGAAAATTAATCAAGTAATTAATTTTAATCCTTTCCTTCAGATTTCATGATCTTCTGAGTTAGAGAACTCAGAATTTTTTTTGAAATCTACGTTCCTCTGGACGTTCATGAGATGAACGACCCCGCGCGCGTCTTTCCGCTGCAATCATCGCAACGCGTGTGAGGGTAAACCGACAGTGGTATCAGAGCCAAGTTTTTTTTTAGGATTAAGATTAACATTAATAGACTTGATTAGGATTTTATTAGATCTGAATTTTAATATTCATGCTTGCTGAAATTTTCTGCGTGCTGAAATTTCAGATTTCAGAAATTTCAGCATGCTGATTTTTATTCTTATGATGTTGCATGTTGATTTTAAATTACAATGAGATTGAAACAATTAAAAATCATGTCTTGTATAATCAGAGATTCAGTTGGTAGCATGATTAAAATTAAAATTATCAGATCTGAAATTATATGCATGAGATGCATGTGATAAGAATCAATCATGGATTCATGATCATAAAAATATATTTTTCTGTTTATGCCTATGCTTAAAAGGAAAATTATATATGCATGAGATGAATAAGATATGATCAAATCATGGATTCATGATAATTAAAGGATGTCAACTCGAGTCGACTTAAGGTTAACTCGAGTTGACTCCAAGCATACATGAGTCGACCCCTGTTTGAGGATGTGTTTAAAATGTATGCATGAGATGTATGTATTAGTTAAACAAAATTTATTTGTATGAGATGTAAATAAAATTCTTAAAAATAGGATATTTACATAAGATGTAAACTGAAACAATTATGTCATTTACATAAGATGTAATCACATAATATATGAAAGAGTTTCATATTTACATAGGATGTAAACTTGAACCAATGTGACATTTACATAAGATGTAATTATATAACATTTGGTTTGTGATAGATTGTTACATTAAATGCAAATCCTTTGAGACCTAAAACCTCCTCAATCAGTCGAGAGTGAACGATGCATTGAGCTAGCCATATTTGATTAATTGATCTAATTGGTGTCTAGGAAAGCATTAAAGGTGGTTACTTAATTAGGACCTTACTCTCTGAGTAAGGGGAGCCTCCCACCTGCTTACCTGGCCAATTGATCGATTACCTCCTATGAATAGCTCAAAGTTGGAATCACTAAGACTAGATTACCTAATATTAAGTCTTAAGGTCTTCCACCATAGTAGAGTTGCTAAGGTCTTTCCGGCGTTGATTTGTCTCGGCTGGATACAGTGGGCAAGTTGCATCGGGGGACTGGACCTCTCTATTGGCATGAGATGTTGTGGGGTAGAGGTGGGGTTGGGTACCAATAAATGTTAGGTGAGGGCCCAATGACGACTTTACTTCTGCGGGAATTACGGTGGGTCTGACTTAACCAAGGAACGGGACCAATAACTGTTAGGTGAGGTTCTTATGACTTGGAGACCAAGTAGGCTACAACTTGCTTGAGAAGCATTGTACAAAGAGTTGTACACTTATCATTTATGTGTCATCAATAACTGTTAGGTGAGGTGGCATGTAAATTGGTGGGACCGTAGCACCCCACTTGAAATCTAGAGTCGCAGGTTTCCGTTTCTCTACCGGAGGAGTGTAAGAGATTCGAGAAAATAGTGGGAGGTGTTTGTTTTAAATGTCCTTAAAACAAATAGAGTTCAAGTACAAAATTCTAACTAGAATCTTTACTCTCTGAGGATTATAAAGTCAGCTTCCAAACTCATAACTCATATCCTAAAGAACCACCGTTTGACCAAACCCAATTATGAAGACTGGCTCTGCAATTTCAAAATAGTTTTGAATTGTGTGAAATTAGGGTGTGTGCTAGACTATGAATTTTCTGCGTTACCAGTCCGTCTGATCACTGATTAGCATAAGATGCATGTCAAGTGGACGAACAATGACAATAAAATTAGGTGCTATATAATGGCATCAATGTCCAATGAACTTTAATGCCAGCATGAGAACATGAAGACTGCCGGGGATATATTGAATCACATGCAAGAGTTGTAGGGTGAACAGAGTCGCGCAGCATGGTTTGAAGTGTCTAAAAGGCTCTTCAAGGCCAAGATACGCGAAGGGCAGTTCGTCCATAATCATAGTTTGACCATGATAAAGGATTTTGAGGAGCTTGAGAAGCTCGGCATGACCATGCACAAGGAATTGCAAACGGATTTGATCCCGCAATCCCTTCCAGCTTTATATGAACAGTTTATAGTAAACTATCATATGAACAAGACTGTATGCACCAAAACAGAATTGTTAAATAAATTGGTAACTACCTTAGAAACCTTGAAGAGTTCAAGGGGCATAGTTTTCGCTGTCGAGTTGGCTTCTACTTCCAAGAGAGAGTCTACCTGGAAGAAGAAGAAGCCTGCGAAGAAGCAGAAGACCAGGAAAAGGCCAAGTAAAAAAGTTCCAAGAAAAGGGCCGATTGCAAGGGAAAGTATTTTCATTGCATTGTGGACGGCCATTGCAAGAGGAACTGTCCTACATACATGGGAAGCATAAAAAGCAAGAAAGGATGACACACCTTAAGAAGGTATGTCAGATATGCTCAGGATACTTAGGAACTGTTACCTACTGCTAGCAGAAATTTGATTTCTGTATCTTGTTTAGCACAAAAAGATTTTTATAAGACTGCTGTTCCATTTATTTGAGAAATAAATTGGTTCCACGTGGTTTATGATTGACAGTCTCTATCACTTACATTTGGATGTACCTGTAAAATTATCTGAGCAAATAGTGAGTACCATAGGATCCAAAAGATCTAGAGATGAGATAAATCTAAAGTATTTGTGGCTCCTCAGGCTTGGCCATATAGGAGAAGATAGAGAAACATGGGCTTTCAACTCATTGACTTCCAAGTCATATCCGATTTGTGAATCCTACCTTCAAGGAAAGATGGCCAAATTACCCTTTGTAGGACACGGGAAGAGGTCCACTGAAATACTTACCCTAGTACACACTGACGTGTGTAGCCCATTCGATGTGCAAGCTAGGAAAAATAATTGTTTACTTCATTTACCGATGATTACTCACGGTATTGATATGTGTATGAGACACAAATCTGAAGCTTTTGAAAAGTTCAAAGAGTTCGGATATGAAGTAGAAAAACAAATAGGAAAACTCATTAAGGTTCTTCGATCGGATCGAGAAGGTAAACACCTTAGTGGAGAGTTCCGAGATTATCTCAAGAAGAATGGTATAGTTTCACAATGGACCCCTCCTGGTACATCTCAGCTCAACGGGGTGTCTGAGAAGGGGAATCAGACCCTATTGGATATGGTCAGGTCCATGATGAGCTTCACTGATTTACCCTTGTTTCTTTAGAGAGATACCCTATTTTCAGCTATTTACTTATTGAATAGAATTTCCTCTAAATCTGTTCCTACCATACCGTATGAGATATGACATGGTAAGAAGCTAAGTCTTAGTTATCTCAAGATTTGGGGATGTCCGGCCCACATCAAGCGACAACAGGCGGACAAGTTAGAGGATAAGACAATTAATACTCGTTTTATTGGATATCCTAAAGAGTCATTAGGATACGATTTTTCCATCCCAATGGATCACAAAGTGTTTGTGAGCCGACATGCAATCTACATTGAAAAATAGTTTATCCTTGATAGAGGCAGTGGGAGAAAAATTGAGCTCGAAGAGAAAGTCTCTGAAGAGCAACGAGTCATTGTGCCTATAGAACCTATTCGTAGTGAGCCAGTACATGTTGTATCTCCTCCACCTCGTAAGTTTAGTAGGATCTTCCATCCTCCTGAAAGGTACTTAGGTATGCTTACAGAGGATGAAGAGGAAGTGTTCCATGGGAGATAGGGATCAAGGTAAGGATCCCAATACCTACAACGAGGCGATGTTAGACATCGATTCTGCGCAATGGTTGGAAGCAATGAAGTCAGAGATGGACTCCATGCATTCCAACCAAGTCTGGACCTTAGTAGATCCACCAGAAGGTATAGTACCTATTGGTTGTAATTAGATTTACAAAAGGACAAAAAGGTTTGAATGGCTAGGTAGAGACCTATAAGGCAAGGCTAGTAGCAAAAGGTTATAATCGATACGAAGGCATTGATTATCAGGATACCTTTTCACCTGTAGCCATGCTGAAGTCTATTCAAATATTGCTCGCTGTTGCAGCATATCATGATATTGTGATGGTGATCACAAGGTCTGTAAACTGCAAATATCCATCTATGGACTAAAGCAAGCATCTCGGAGTTGGAAAACTCATTTCAACGATGTAATCAAATCGTTTGATTTCATCAAGAATGAAGAGGAACCATGTGTTTATAAGAAGGTTAGTGGGAGGGCTATTGTATTTCTCGTATTGTACGCGGATGATATCCTTCTTGTTGGGAATGATATTCCCATGCTAACTAAAGTCAAGGTATGGTTGTCTAAGAAATTATCTATGAAAGACCTTGGGAAAGTATCATATATTTTGGAAATTAAGGTCTATAAAGATATATCTAAGAGGATGCTTGTCCTATCACAGAATATGTACATAGAGGGAGTGCTGAAGAGGTTCGGCATGGAAACCTCTGAAAGGAGATTATTACTCCTTAGGCATGGGATAAATCACTCTAAGAAGATGTGCCCCAACACATCTGAAGAGATTTAGCGGATGAGCAAGATCCCTTATGCTTTGGCTATAGGGAGCCTCATGTATGCCATGCTATGTACATGACTTGATATAGCACATGCTGTGAGTGTCACGAGCATATATCAGTCAAATCCAGGCAACGAGCACTGGATAGCTGTGAAGAACAGTCGTAGGTACTTGAGAAGAACTAAGGACATGTTCTTGGTCTTTAGGAGAAGATCAGAGTTAAAGGTAGAAGGATACACACATTTGATGATAGAAAGTCTACATTAGAATATGTGCAATGGTGTTCGGTAATTTGGAAGAGTTCCAAACAATCAATCATTACAGATTCTACCTTAAAAACTGAATGTATCGCCACCTCTAAGGGTGCAGTGGAAACCTTCTGGATTAAGAAGTTTATTGCAGAATTAGGTGTAATGTCATCCGATGCTATAACACTATACTGCGATAACAATGGCACCATAGCACTAGCTAAGGAGCCAAGGTCTCACCAGAAGTCTAAGCACATAGAGCGGTAGTTTAACCTGATATGCGACTATCTCGAAAAGAAATAAGTAGAGGCATAGAGAGTAGACTCCACAGTCAACGTGGTAGACCCATTCACTAAGAAGCTAAGTCAGCAGAAAATTGAAGCACATCTTGAGAAGATGGGGCTTAGATTTATGGCTGATTGGCTTTAGTGCAAGTGGGAGATTGTTAGAAATATGCCCTAGAAGCCAATTTGGCTGACGCATTATTTTGTTTTGGGACATAAATTTGTATTTGACCTAATAATGAATTTATTAGGATGGGCATTCTTTTCATTCATGTTCTTATGCGTCCATGAATCGTCCAAGGAATTAATAAGATGATGATGCATATTCTCAAGAGTTGAGAATTTGAGGCATGTGTCATTGGTGATTAATTCCTGAATTGCTCCTGATCGATGGATCCATCACGAGGGACGGTGATCGATCCGCTGAGATTAGTGCACAGATCACTTAGTCAGATGGATGAGTCTTGAGTCCACAGTGTAGGGACACTGGAGTGATTGTGTAAGTACTTGTTAGAGAACAAGGGTACTGAGCGTGACCAAAGCAAGTAGTCACTTGGATGTCTATCCACTCGTCAGTGACTTACTTGATGCTGCAGTTGTATGACTGGTCCTTTGACCTGCAATGCCTCGGCTATTCACAGTGAGGTTGCTGTAGTTTGACGAGCACATAAACATGGGCCCTATCCATTTGGGTCCTTGTGGTGCAGATTGGCTGCAGTAGGTTCATTGCAGGAGTAGGGGTGCATCTAGATGGAATCTATCGACCTTGATAGATTAGGAGAGATCCTATGTGATTTATGAGACTGAGTTCGTAAATCCTTGGCCAAGGTAGTTTTTGGAAAAAGAGTTTTCCAATCTCGAACTGGAGTCGAATAAATTTTACATATGACAGATGATGGGGTTTGACGAGTTATCCATGACCTCCATCCTGTTCGGATCCACGATAGAGGGACTGTATCATATGCTAACTGCACCTAGAGGTTCATCTATTCTATTCTGCTGGGTTGCCACTACATGCTGCTAGGTGTCACTGGTGGATTGTGAGACTCAGAGGCATTCACTTGATGATCAGTGAACCCGAATGAGAAGAGTTGGAATTGTTCCAACCCATTGAAAGGAGTTTCAATGATATTGTGATAGGGATCACAACATATCTCACTACCAGACAGAATAGAACCTATGGGGTCACACACAATAGAGGATCTGATCGATCTAATGGTTGGATTGTGATTTGGAATCACAATAGTTTGTAATTGTCAATTTGATTGATAATTAGTTTAACCCACTAAGAGTTAGTGAGTTGAAGAAGGAATTAATTGTAATTGGATTGCAATTTGATTGAATCAATTGGACTTAATTAATTGGGCTCGATCTTATATGATAAGGTTCAAGAGTCCTACTTGGAGTAGGACACCTAGAGTTCTAATTAGATTAGGACTTCAAATTATTAGAGTCCTACTTGGAGTAAGATTGCTAAAGTTCTAATTGGATTAGGACTAAAATTATAAAAGTCCTAATTGGATTAGGACTAAAATTATATGAGTCCTAATTGGATTAGGATTCCTAGAGTCCTAATTAATTTTGGTCCAATAGATAAAGATGACTCCTAATTAGATTAGGATTCATGTGAATCAAATAGGGAGACTAATTGGGTTCTACTTAGATTAAGATTCAATGAACCAAGGGCCACCTAATTCCTAATTTGATTAGGATTAGAAGGGAGGGGCAAGAGCCCCTCCCTTCCTCGGATGCTCCCGGGATCCGCATCCCGGATGACCGGGATGCGCGACCCGGATGGACGGGACTCGCGTCCCGGATGCCCGGGACGCGAGACCCATTTTGGCCAAACATTGGTGTGGCTCCTCCTAACTTCTAGGAGGAGTCCACACCTAGAGCTTCAAAGAAAAAGAATAAAAAAGGGGGCAGCCCCCTTTGGGATACTTCTTGGTGGTTCTTTTTAGGCAAGCGGCCTCCATCTCTCCCTCTCTTCCTTCTTCCATCCGCAAGGTAAAAGAGGAGCAGCAAGGATGTTTGATTCTTCCTCCTCTTCATCAGATGCATGGAAGAAAACAAAGAGAGAAAGGTGTTTCTCTCTTCCTCCTTCTTCCATGGTAAAGAAAAGAAAAGAAAGCGTTTCTTCCTTCTCCTTCTTTCTCCTCTTGGAAACAATCAAGAGTTGATTGCTTAGAGAAGTTCCAACCATCAAAAGGGATCTCTGCAAGGGAGCTAGCACCCCAGTGAGATCGCAACCTCGATCAATCCAGATCTTCGTGTGGATACCCGTAGAGGCCGGACACTTGTGCGGCTTCAAGCGAACCTGATTTCCACGATCATCAAATAGCGGTGAAGATCTACCCGCTCAAAGGTAAAGATTTGATCTTTATAATTTTAATTGTAGATCTGAAAATTAATCAAGTAATTAATTTTAATCCTTTCCTTCAGATTTCATGATCTTCGGAGTTAGAGAACTCAGAATTTTTTTTGAAATCTACGTTCCTCTGGACGTTCATGAGATGAACGACCCCGCGCGCGTCTTTCCGCTGCAATCGTCGCAACGCGTGTGAGGGTAAACCGACACAAAGCTCTCTTGTCTTCCCGGGGTGCTAGCTCCCTTGCAAAGACTTCTTTTGATGGCTGATTTCCTCTCTTTCAATCAACCCTTGATTGTGCTTGAGAGGAGGAAGAAGAAGGATGAAGAAGAGGAAGAAGAACGAAGCCCCTTGCAGCCTTTCTTTTTCTCCCTGCGTTGGAGCCAAGGAAGAAGACCAAGAGGAGGGAGATGCCTCCTCTTCTTTTTCCCTTTGCTGATGGCGGCTGAACCAAGGAAGGGAGAGGGTTGGCCACGGCTTGGAAGAGGAGAGGGAGAGCTTATCTAGGGTGCCGGCCCCCTTTGCCCCTTTTTATAACCATCTAGGGCTCCTACAATCTAGGAGCCCTAGAGTAATTACCTTTCTCTTCTCCCTTCTCCACATGGAAAAGGGAGGGGCATATTCCCCTCCTCATGGTTAACCCTAATCCACATTAAGTAGGGTTTGAAATGCCCTAATGTGGTCAAGCCCTAATCCAATTAGGCTTAGCCCAAGGGTGAACCAATTAGGATCCAATCTAGGTAAGTCCTAATCCAATTAGAACTTAAATCAATTTTGACTCAATTGAACTCTTCAATCTTAATCCAATTAGGAGTCTTATTGATTCATTAGATTAATAATTAATTGTGACTTAATAAACCCTAATCCAAATTAGGACATATTTAATTTTAGTCCTAATCCAATTAGGACTCTATTTGAATCCGAAGTCCTAATCCGATTAGGACTCTAGGAATCCTACTCCAAGTAGGAATCCAATTTTGATTCAAAACTCCTAATCTCATTAGGATTGCAGGAATCCTATTCCAAGTAGGAATCCCAGTCCTACTCCAACTAGGATTTCCAGTCCTAATCCAATTAGGACTCTAGGAATCCTATCCGAAGTAGGACTCTTGTTTTAAGTCCAATTAATTAATTCCCTTTGTTCCTTCTTCAACTTCTTATCAATCAAATTGATTACTTGTGATTCATAATCACTTTTCAACCATCGGATCGGTCAATACTTCTAGTGTGTGTGACCCCATAGGTTCTACTCTGACTGGTAGTGAGATATATTATGATCTCTATCACAATATCATTGAAAACTCCTTTCAATGGGTTGAAACGATTCCAACTCAACTCATTAGGGTTTATCGATCATCAAGATAATCCCTATGAGTCCCACCATCCACCAGTGACACCTAGCAGCATGTAGTGGCTACCCAGTAGAATAGAAAGATGAACCTCTAGGTGCAGTTAACGTGTGATACAGTCCTACTATCGTGGATCCCTACAGGACGGAGGTCATGGACAACTCGTCAAACCCCATCGTCTGTCATATGTCAAGATTTATTCGACTTGAGTTCGATAGTGGAAAACTCTTTTTCCACTTTATATTACTGCCCTGGCCAAGGTCTTAGAACTCAGTCTAACAAATCACATAGGATCACTCCTCTTCTATCAAGGTCGATAGATTCCTTATAGGTGCATACCCTACTCCTACAGTGAACTTACTGCAGCCAATCTACACTGCATGGACCCATATGGCTAGAGACCATGTATGTGTGCAGTCAAACTACAATAACCTCACTGTGAGTAGCCGAAGCACCGCAGGTCAAAGGACCAGTCACACTACTGCAACATCAAGCAAGTCACTGACGAGTGGATAGACATCCAAGTGACTTCTTGTCTTGGTCACGCTCAGTACCCTTGTTCTCTAACAAGCACCTGCACTATCACTTCAGTGTCCCTACACTGTGGACTCAAGTCTCGTCCATCCAGAAGGAAAGTGATCTGTGCACTGATCGGATCGATCACCGTCCTCGTGATGATCCATTGATCAGGAGCATTTAGAAATTAATCACCAATGATACATGGCTTAAATTCTCAACTCTTGAGAATATGTATCATCATCTTATTAATTTTTTGGACGATTCATAGACACATAAATAATATGAATGAAAAGATGCCTCTTATTTATTCAATAATAAATAGTCAAGTACAAAATTATGTCCCTAGAAATAACAATGTGTCAGCCAGATTGGCTTCTAGGGCATACATCTAACACATACAACTCTTGCCGGTGTGCCAGTATGTCCCTAGCAGTCTTCATATTCTCATGCTGGCATTGGAGTTCATTGGACATGGATGCCATGATATAGCACTTGACTCTGATGTCATCATCCGTCCACTTTTGATGCATCACACGCTGATCATCAGTAGGACGTGCTGGTAGTCTAGGGATATCATTTCGAGTATGTAGCCCAGTTTCTCAGAGTTCAAAACAATTTTGAGGTTTCTTAGTCAGTCCTTGTAATTGGTTCCGGTCAGTCGGTTGGTCTCAAGAATACGGGTCAAAGGGTTTGAGGCTGACATTATGATCTGCAGAGAGTAAAGATTCTAGTTAGACTTTTGTACTTGATCCTTAATCTATTCTAAGGTCTTTTAGAACAAATGTACCTCCCACTATTTTTTCGAATCCCTTACACTCTTCTGGTAAGAAAACGGAAATCCTACGCGACTAGGATTTCTAGTAGGTACTGCGGTCTCACCAATCTACATGGCACCTCACCTAACAGTTATTGGTGACACATAGATGGATGAGTGTACAACTCTTGTACCATGCTTCTCAAGCATGTTGCAGTGCAACTTGGTCTCTAAGCCATGAAGACCTCACCTAACAGTTATTGGTCCCATTTCTTAGTTAAGTCAGACCCACCGTATAACCATAGGAATAAAGTCGTCATTGGGTCCTCACCTAATAGTTATTGATGCCCAACCCCATCTTTATCCTACAACATCTCATGTCTATAGAGAGGTCCAGACCCCCGATGTAACTTGCCCACTGTATTCAGCCGAGATAAATCAACATCAGAAAGACCTTAGCAGCTCTACTAAAGTGAAAGACCTATTGACTTAATATTGGTTAATCAGGTCTTAGTGTTTGCAATTTGAGCTCTTCATAAGAGGTAATCGAACAATTGGCCAGGTAAGAAGGTGGGAGGCTCCCCTTACTCAGAGAGTAAGGTCCTAATTAAGTAAGTACCTTTCATGCTTTCCTAGACACCAATTAGATCAATTAATCTAATATGACTCGCTCATGTTGGTTCACTCTCGACTTGATTGAGGAGGTTTTAATTTAGGTCTCAATTGGGTTTGCTACATCACATGTAAACCTATCTACCCCGCTCTCATTCACATCACATGCAAACGACACATCACAGGCAGTTATAATCGCAGCATCAAATAAAGCTAAACTTTAAATAGGTGATGATCATGGATTCTAATTAGGTCGTATTACAAGCACATGCACGTTAATCGATCAATTGGTCTTCAACTTTTGAATTGGTTCCAAGCCTCTTTGATTCGATCCTTGATCAACTCTTGATCCAATCGCCATCAACCGCTTAGATCGCCGTTCATCTCATGCCTTGTCTTCAACTTGATCGTTGACGTACATCACATCACAGAAATACAACCAGATGTAAAATAAAAATAATAATAAATTACATCCCCTTTTAGGAGGCACGCAGGCCTCTCAAAACATCAAATAAGATGCATGCAAGCATCTGAAAAATTACATGACATTACAGATCACATCGTAGGTCATTACATTTGATACCAAAAGGGTTTGAATCCTATGATCATCACCACATGCAGCAATTATAATTTTCAGATTTGAAATCTAATTGATTATCTCATGACATAGGTTGCTGATCTTGCTAATCATAATTCTAAACTTTGTAATCCCATTAACAATGCAATTTAGAATCATCTTTTTATCACATAAAAATCAGCATGCAAAAATCAGCACCCTAGAAAAAATCTGCATGCAGAAAATTTTCAGCATGCATAACCATTTAAATTTTAGATCTAATAAGCCTATTAATAATTAATCCTTACCTTAATCTATGATGCCTAGGCTCTGATACCACTGTTGGAAACCCCGCCCATGCCGCAGAAAATTAAAAAAATTCAGATGCAGCGGAAGAGGCATGCGCGGGATCAACCGTTCATCGCATGAACGTTGTTCAAAAACTGTTCGTAGATAGATAAGGATTAAAACTTTTAGAACCTTTTGGAAGATCAGATCTTCACCTTGTGCGGGTAGATGATCACCGCAAACTGATGATCATGGTTTTGGATGAAGGTTCGCTTGAAGCCGTTCAAGTGCCCGGCCTCTACGGGTATCCACACGAAGCAGAAAACCGATCCAAGCTTTCTATCTCCCCGAGGTGCTAGCTCCCTTGCAGAGATAACTTTGATGGCTGATCTCCTCTCTTTCTTTCAACTCTTGAATGTGCTTGAGAGGAGGAAGAAGAAGGATGAAGAATAGTAAAGGAGCAAAACCCCTGCAGCCTTCTTTCTTTTCCTTGCGTTGGAAGGAGGAAGGGAGGATGAAGAGGCCACCTTTCTTTTTCTTCCTTTGCTTGCGGCTGAACCAAGGAAAGGGGAGGAGAGGGGGCCACGAATTAGAGAGGGAGAGGGCTTCTAATGATACCCTAGGTCAGCCCTCATGCCTCCTCTTAAATAGCATGTGGAGCTCCTACAAAGTAGGAGCTCCTTGATAAACTTCCAAGAGGGGCGCCGGCCCCTCTTCTTTGCCGCACCAAGCAAGGAAAAGGAGGAGGGGCGTGTGCCACTCCTTCATGGTTGACCTAATCCTCCTTTAAGGGAGATTTGGAAGGTCACTTATGGTTAGGTCCTAATATAATTAGGCTTGGACCAAGGGTGAACCAATTTGGGTTTAATCTAGGTAAGTTCTAATCCAGTTAGAACTTAATGAACCATGACTCAATTGAACCCTTCAATCCTAATCCAATTAGGAGTCTTGTTGATTCATTAAATTAATAATTAATTAGGACTTAAGAAATCCTAATCCAATTAGAACTTATTTAATTTTGGTCCTAATCCAATTAGGACTCTAATTTGAATCCAAAGTTCTAATCCGATTAGGACTCTAGGAATCCTACTCCAAGTAGGAATCCAAATTTAATTCAAAACTCCTAATCCAATTAGGACTCTAGGAATCCTACCCCAAGTAGGACTCTTGTTTTAAGTCCAATTAATTAATTCCCTTTGTTCATTCTTCAACTTATTATCAATTGAATTGATTACTTGTAATTCCTAATCACGATTCAACCATCGGATCGGTCAATGCCTCTAGTGTGTGTGACCCCATAGGTTCTATTCTGACTGGTAGTGATATTTTGCGATCTCTATCACAATATCATTGAAGACTCCTTTCAATGGGTTGGAACGATTCCAACTCTACTCATCAGGGTTTATCGATCATCGAGATAATCTCTGTGAGTCTCACCATCCACCAGTGACACCTAGCAGCATGTAGTGGCTACCCAGCAGAATAGAATGATGAACCTCTAGGTGCAGTTATCATATGATACAGTCCTTCTATCGTGGATCCCTACAAGACGGAGGTCATGGATAACTCGTCAAACCCCTTCGTCTGTCATATGTCAAGATTTATTCGACTTAAGTTCGAGAGTGGAGAACTCTTTCTCCACTGTGCAATCTGCCCCGGCCGAGGTCTTACGAACTCAGTCTTATAAATCACATATAATCTCTCCTTATCTATCAAGGTTGATAAGTTCCTTGTAGATGCATACCCTACTCCTACAGTGAACCTACAGCAGCCAATCTACACTGCATGGACCCATATGGCTAGAGACCATGTATTTGTGCAGTCAAACTACAATAACCTCACTATGAGTAGCCGAAGCATCGCAGGTCAAAGGACCAGTCACACTACTACAACATCAAGCAAGTCACTGATGAGTGGATAGACATCCAAGTGATTTCTTGTCTTGGTCACGCTCAGTACCCTTGTTCTCTAACAAGCACCTGCACTATTACTTCCGTGTCTCCACACCGTGGACTCGAGTCTCGTCCATCCATAGGGAAAGTAATGCATGCACTGATCTCATCGGATCGATCACCGTCCTCGTGATGATCCATCGATCAGGAGCATTTAGAAATTAATCACTAATGATACATGGCACAAATTCTCAACTCTTGAGAATATGCATCATCATCTTATTAATTCCTTGGACGATTCATCGACACAATAACAATATGAATGAAAAGGATGCCTTTCATTTATTCAATAATAAATAGTCAAGTACAAAATTATGTCTCTAGAATTAACAATATGTCAGCCAGATTGGCTTCTAGGGCATACATCTAACACCTAGCCCTTTGGACGTGAGGGATTTGGTCGAGTTATAAGAGTGAAATTGAGTCCAAGTATGGTGAGATTGAGTCCTTGTAATAAGTAAAATTAGTTCACAATTGATTAGGGTCTTCAACGCTTAATTAGGCTGATTTTCAAGCGTTGAAAGGGTCTTAAATTGTGTGGGATTGCTCCATGTGTCCCACGGAAGAAGTCCTAGTGGTATTAGGAGAAGAACCATGCAGCAAGGGGGACTAATCCTAGTTGGACTAGGAATTGGTATGCGGTTGGAGTTATCCTTTTAAACTCCAACCCACACACAATCTAGGGGTGACACTTGTCCAACTCGCATACAAAAGATAAACCCTTAGTCCAACACTTTTGGAATGAAGCAATTGAATGAAGACACTTGAACTTTCTTTTCTCTTGAATGCACTCTTGATTTTTGCAAAAGATCCTTTTTTTTGATAAATAGTGCCTCTTAAATACTTCCTCAACCTCTAATAGTCACTTCCTAGCTGTTGGAATGGAGAAACTAGCCGTTTCTAGCCGTTGGAGACTCAAAATGTACTTTTGCAGAACTAGCCGTTATGCTGTCAGTCGTGCTGGGGTCGATCCAAGCAAATCTGGAGTCGACCCAAGTTACTGTTTCACAGACTGGGGTTGGCTCATGTTTTTCTGGGGTCGGTTCCAGCTATAGTGGGGTCGACTCACGCTTGGCTGGGGTCGGCCCTCTCAGAATTTTCAGAGACTTGTCTTTCTGTCATTCTGGGCTGGGGTCGACTCAACTTCTCTTGGGGTTGACTCGAGCTACAGTGGGGTTGATGAAAGAGTAGATGCCCTATAAGCCAATCATTTGATAGGTTTCTCTTTGTAATCCTCCAAATCATGTACTTTGACACTCGATATATATCAATAAAAGGCATTGTGTTTCATCATTTGCTGCTTATCTATTTTATTATTGGATGATGAACCCCATAAATTAGGACATTGGTTTTAGGGTTATGATGAGATCATACCAGTGAGACCTAAAATCCTAAAATCCTAATTTAGAATATTCCCAGTCAAATTGGTATATTGAGTCGGGGATCAATATTACCGGAAAGACTGGCACATCTTATGTATGCTCAATGTAGAGGGTGATTGATCTCACAATCACTTGTGTGAGACACTAATACAAAGATGTGGGTGCTCATTAGAGGAATGAGTTCACTGAAATGACCAGCCATGAGAACATCTTATGGATTCTTACTTAATTATCAAAAGATGGTTCTCATAGTGGGGGTTGTGCAAGTGATCCTTAGACCTGAGATCACCATGGTACCTTGTGCACTTGAAGCTATGTTTTGGTTTACCCTCATTCACGACATTGCATTGTGTACGGGGTATTCTGGATATGGTGGATTTTGTACGAAGGTTGTGAGTAGGTCAACAAGGAATCAGTCACTTCTAGTAAGAGAAGGTAACATCCTACTTACTCTAATCTTATGATGATTCAAGAAGCCTTTGATCAAAGCAAAATGAATATTAGAAAGAGTTTCTAATATTTCATTGTTTGAATTATCATATAAAAGATTGAGAGAGATATGAATAAGTGATTGAGTTTGATATTGATCCATACTCATGCACTTATTCAGGATGTAGTATGACTGAGGAATTAAATTGCACAGTAACTTGCCACTGAAGGGTATGTTTGGATTTGTCCAATACATTCCTCATCTTTCGGGTAGACATGATACGTTGCTAGACGTCAATCATGTCTTGTGGGTTGATCGGATCAAAGAGTTTGATTAGATCAAAGCATCAGAAAGGTTCTGATTGCTAAGTCAGGTTTAGCACTAAATTGAACCTAAATTGGATTAGAGGTATTCTAATCAGGTTAGGTCAACTTGCACCTGCACCTACTGCTGGCTAAGATAAGGAACCCAATGCGTCACACACAAGGGAATTGATCAAGGGTCTAATTGGATTAGATCATGTTTTCAAGATGAACATGCTAGCACGTGTTGCAAATCCTAGCTCCTGATTCAAATTAAATTCGAATATGATTCTTAGATTAGGTTGATCTAATATGACTAGATCATGACCTAATATGGGTTAGCCAAGAGTTGAAACCCATTTAGCTTTAATTAGACCTGATTTGATTAGGTTTAATGTTTTCTTTAAGTTGGTTAAACCCAATTGGATTGGGTTTGATAGGACCTTCACTTCTGGACCATTGGATCGCTTTCTGGATGAAGGATCTGGTCCACTGGTTGGCGCCTTCATCTGGACCATTGGATGGATTTCTGGATGAAGGATCTGGACCATTGGTCAGCGCCTGAATCTGGACCACTGGATGGCTCTCTGGATGGAAGATCTGGACCGTTGCTCAGCGCCTGAATCTGGACCATCGGTGATGGCATCTTGCTTCTGGACCATTGGATGGCACCCTGGATGATGATGCCCTGATCTGGACCATTAGATGGCGCCTAGATCTGGACCATTGGCTTTGGTTCCCTGCATTTGGGCCCTTGGATCATCAGGATTTAAGAGGGAGACATGAGAAAGAAGTTGATACACCCTTCTCCTTAGCACCCCATCATGATGGGATGCCTCTCTTGGCACATGCCTCATCATGATGAGGTGTGTGGATGGGATGCATCCCTTTATGATGCATCCCTCCATCTCTTATAAATAAGGAGGTGCCTTGGGGTTCTAAAGATCATCCAAGAAAAAGCTTCTCCTTCTCTCTTCCTTATCGCTTCTTTCTTGTTCGTCCTTTCCTGTCTAACTAAAAATATGCTAAACAGATCATTGTTAGAACTGACAAACAAAGTTTAAATTAATTTTACTCTTACCTGTTCTACTCGAAGAATAGTGGTTGTAAGAGGTCGATCCACAGGGAGGCGATTGGAGTTGCATAAAAATTAAAACGTTCACTCGGATTCGAAATTGATTTTTGAATGATAAAAGAAAAACATTATTTCGAGGATGTTGACGGATTCTCTGGTCTACCGGAGAATATTTTTTACTTGAAATTGACAAACAGACAGGTATTTAAATTCGAAAGGCATTTATATATTGAACTAATCAAAGAAAAGCTTTGGCATAAAATGGATGAAAACAATGCTAGAAAAATTGCAGACTGGAATATAGATTGCATGAAAGAAGATTTAAATATATTGCATCAAAAAAATAAAAGATTGCATAAAAAAAATAGAAATTAACTTGAACTTAGAATAAGGATTGCATGAAAAAAAAATGACAATAATGGATTGCATAAAAGGACAATTACAAAAATAAAATGAGGATTGGAAACTTAATGCTTCCTCCCTTCAACAAAATAAGACATAAAAACAAAGAAAGAAAAACAAAACAAAACAACTCCTCTTTCTTCTCTCCCCCTAATTTTTTATTCTTCTCTTCTTCAAAACAGAGTGTGCTCTGTTTTTTCTGGGCGTCCATCTCCCCCTTGCAGCCGATGGCCTTGCCTCCCTTAAATAGGTCGCCCACCCCCCTGATTGCGTGGAGAGGGGGGGGTACGCACGCTCGTGTGCGGGATCACAGGGAGGAGGATGCTGCGCTAGATGATTTTTGAAACGATGAAAGAGGTGGACGCGGGATCTTTGGCATGATGCTGGAGGGCAGATCGTGGAGGAGGGGCTGCATCGCGGGATCTTTGGATCGGTATTGCTGCTGGGGACTCTCGAATCCGGAAGGGGGATGCGTGATTGCTGGGGCGCCGGATTGATTGCAGATGGCCGGATCAATGGAGCTGGCCGCTGGGATTCCGGGAGGTTGACGTGCGGACAGAAGAAAATGGCTGCAATGGGGGGCTGATTTGGAGGCTTGGATGCAGTGAGATGCTGGGGTTCTGATCGCGTAAGGAAGGAGACGCGGAAGAGACGCTGGGATGGAGCTGCGATCGCGTTGGGTCGAGCGGAAGAAGCCGGGAGGAGCGTGGATCCGGGCGCTGGGATTTCGGGATCACCGAAGTGGAAGCGATGCTGGGAGCTGATGCAGAAGGGAGGCGCTGGGATCTTCAAATGGAGAAGGAAGATAGCAGACGGGCGCAGGATCCGTGGAGGGCGCCGTGGGACCGCTGCTGGAAATGGATGATGGCGTGATCCGTGGGATGCTAGAGCGGCTGTGAGGCGCGATGCAGGGGCTCTCGAATCCGGAAGATGGGGACGCGGTGCGGGATCTCACTTGACTGAATATGGGTCATGTGCCAGTTTCTGCAATGGAATTGGATTTTGGAAGAAGGTCTGGGACTTTCTTTTCCCTCCTCAGAGGGGAGCTGGGAGACACCAAGTTCCGTCCAATTAGTCATATAGATAAAAAAAAAGAAATAGTGTGATATGAAATTTGGGAAATTCGTCATAGGTCATCTGTTCTGACTGGAGGTCAATTGCAAGTCTTTCAAGTCATGGGTCAGCCAGCACCTCATAGTTATGATATGGTCAAATTAGATTTGCCCAAAATTCTTTCCCAAAAGCACAAAGAAATTGAACCCGACTCGGACCCGAACCCGACTCAGACCCGAACCCGATCTTCAACCGGGTCGGATCTGGGAAGAGATCCTTCTGAAGTCAAATTTGTACTCAATGTGCATTTTATCTCTAATTTATGATAATCTGTGTCAAACCCAAATATAATATTAATCCAGTGAATTTATCATTATTGGTTTAGCAATAACACTAATTTTAGTGACATATAGGTCGCACTTTTGTGCTCTCATCACACCCCCCAACTAGCTTATTGCTAGTCTCTAGCAATTTAGTGCGAAAATGATAAAATGAGAGTGCAAAAGTGTAATTTATTATATAAATATACTAAGATAAATACTCATTTTCATAGAGCATTACGATTGCACTTAGCACGTACAACAAGCCTTTAAACCCCTAGGTTACCCTAGTGGACGAGTGTTGTCTCGTGAGGGTTTGCAGTGAAGTTACCCACAAACTTCAATCCCCCCCCCGTTTTTTTTTTTTTTTTTTTTGAAATAAAAGTCTAATTTCAAGTACATAACTGACAAGAATTTCAAAAGCTCACAAGGTTTTAATTACTAAGTAGCCCAAATTCTAGGTTAGTATGCAATTTAAGTTGAAGTCATTAAGTTTTCTGTTAGGAAGTTGTAAGACTTATTTATGCTTGAGTGCTCAGTGAAGTTTGGACCATGCACAAGCTAAGGTTTTGGATCCCCAAAATATCGCTAATATTAGTAGTTTCCAAGAATTGGTCGGACAAGACCTATTTGCTGATTCAAAATCATCTTATCTGCAGGATTTCGAGAGCTGTAGATGTTTACTTTAATACCTCATGGGCTTTATATGTAATATTCCAGTTTACTCGAATTTTTACAACGACGACTTTCACACTATTGTCTTTCTTAAGGTCAATATACATTTTTTTTTTCATTCATTTTTTTTCATCATTTTTTTTTTGCATGAAAGAGAAATGATAATGTATATATTGTGCACTTTTACTCCTGTGATGATTCCTCCATGTAGCGAGCAATTAGTCGACAATTCTCACACCAGTTGGCATGAGGTGTCGGGCATTAAGACTCCCCTCCGGACCTATGCTCGGGTTCCTCATCACAAACCCGCTGACCTTTTGACAATAGGTAGCCCTTTTCGATGTACCTGACTAAATCCACCAAATATTTTTTTTTTTTTTGGATCAGAAAAAGATGGTTCATCAGGATTCGAGGTTGCTACCATATTCTCAACACAATGTCGACCCTATACCTTAGAAAATGCAGGCCAGATGTGTTGTGAAATTCAAAGTACTAATTAGCTTACAACTCACTAAAAGGAACTTAATAAAAAGAACTCACTTTGCACTACTTCCGACTAGTCATTGGGCTCTTAGATTTTATTTACCTTGTGTGTTGTAATAATTTTTTTTTTCAAAAATTTTAACTAAAAACTTTTTTTTATTTTTATCAAATTCCAAATGCTTAAAAATACCTCCAAACCTAAATCTAACATTGTCCTCAATGTTAAAAAAAATTTAAAGCAGTAAGAGGATAGAGGAGAGACATTACCTGATATTGGACCTTGATATGGCTAATAACTTGAAGATTGGGGAAAATACCCCCAAACCTGCATGTTAGTAACCCTTTTTTTTTAATTAATAATTTTAATCTTTACCTGTTGGGTTGCCTCCCAAGAGCGCTAAGTTTTATGTCTTCAGCCAGACAATTCCGATTTACTCATAATAGACAGGGTCGGTCAGAAGTGTCTCCTCGACTTCTGAACTCAGATACTCAAGGTATGGTTTTAAACGATGTCCATTGACTTGAAAGGACCTACCATCCTTGGTATTGCATATTACTACTGCACCATAAGGGTGCACTTTCTCTATTGTGTATGGGCCAGTCCAGCGAGATTTAAGTTTTCCAGGGAATAGATGTAATCGAGAATCATATAGAAGGACTTTTTGTCCTTGGTGAAATTCCTTACGAATGATCATTTTATCATGCATGATCTTCATGCGATCTTTGTACTTCTTGGCACACTCGTAAGCATCATTTCTAATTTCTTCAAGCTCATCGAGTTGAAGCTTCCTATGTTCTCCCGCTTTGTCAAGATCGAAATTTAAATTTTTAATCGCCCAATAGGCCTTGTGCTCTAACTCGACAGGTAAATGGCAGGCCTTGCCATAGACAGTTCTATACGGAGACATTCCAATTGGTGTTTTGTAAGCCGTCCGATATGCCCACAGTGCATCTGTTAGCCTAAGAGACCAATCCTTCTGAGATGTATGAACAGTTTTTTCGAGGATGGTCTTGATCTCCCGATTGGAAATTTCGACTTGTCCACTTGTTTGTGGATGATATGGTGTACTGACCTTGTGATTAATATTGTACTTTCTCATAAGGGCTTTAAAGATTTTATTACAAAAATGTTTCCCCCCATCACTAATAATAGCACGAGGGGTGCCAAAACGAGCAAAGATAGATTCTTTAAGGAACTTGATCACCACTTTGTGATCATTGGTCTTACACGCGATAGCCTCAATCCATTTTGATACATAGTCAACTGCCACAAGAATGTACTGATGCCCAAACGACATAGGAAAAGGACCCATAAAATCAATACCCCAAACATCGAAGATTTCTATAATTAAGATAGGGTTCAGGGGCATCTCATTCTTTCTCGAAAGTTTTCCTAATCGTTGACATCGATCGCAAGATTTACAATAGTCATGCGCATCTTGAAAAAGTGTGGGCCAATAAAATCCGCACTGCAAAACTTTTGTAGCAGTTTTCTTCCCACTAAAATGACCACCACAAGCATGGTCATGACAAAAGAAAAGGACATTCCTTTGATCGTGTTCAGGGATGCATCGTCTGATGATTTGATCAGGACAGTATTTGAACAAGTATGGTTCATCCCAAAAATACCATTTTACGCGAGATAGGAAGCGGAATTTTTCTTGTTTGGTCCATGAACTGGGCATTCGTTCAGTAACTAGATAGTTGACTACATCAGCATACCATGGAACATGGGAAATCATCATTAATTGTTCATCAGGGAAGGTCTCGGACACAGGCATGGATTCTCCAGATGATTCAACAATTAATCTGGACAAGTGGTCAGCTACAACATTTTCAGATCCCTTTTTATCTCGTATTTCAAGATCAAATTCTTGAAGCAATAGGATCCAACGAATGAGTCTTGCCTTGGCATCCTTCTTTGTGAGACGGTACTTAAGGGCGGCATGATCAGAATAAATAAGGACCTTAGATCCTATCAGATAGGGACGAAATTTGTCAAGAGCAAAGACAACAGCCAACAACTCTTTTTCAGTTGTAGAATAGTTAAGTTGGGCGTCATTCAGAGTTTTGCTCGCAAATGAATCACATGGGGAAGCTTCCCCACTCGCTGACCTAGGACGGCACCTATTGCATAATCAGATGCATCACACATGATTTCAAATGGCAGATTCCAATCAGGGAACCTTATGATGGGTGCTGAGGTTAGTTCAGACTTCAGTCTTTCGAAAGCAGTTATACAAATCGGCGAAAAATTAAAAATAGCATCTTTCGCCAACAGATCGTATAAGGGTTTCGACAATTTACTGAAATCCTTGATAAAGCGGCGGTAAAAACCCGCGTGCCCTAAAAAGGATCTGACTTCCCTAACAGTTTTGGGAGGTGGTAACTTGGCAATTAATTCTACTTTGGCTTTATCCACCTCGATTCCCCTTTGTGACACAATGTGTCCCAAAACAATACCTGATTGGACCATAAAATGACATTTTTCCCAGTTAAGAATTAAATTTTTCTCTTTACATCGTTCTACAACAAGGGTCAAGTGATGGAGACATTCATTAAAATTAGATCCGAATACAGAAAAGTCATCCATAAAAACTTCTAAAAATTTCTCCACCATGTCGGAGAAAATCCTCATCATACACTGTTGGAATGTAGCTGGTGCATTGCATAGCCCAAAAGGCATGCGACGATAGGCAAAAGTGCCATAAGGACAGGTGAATGTGGTTTTTTCTTGATCCTCACGAGCAATTGGAACTTGGTTATATCCAGAATAACCATCGAGGAAACAGTAATGGGAGTGGCCAGCTAGACGTTCTAACATTTGGTCAATGAAGGGTAGTGGAAAGTGGTCTTTCCTAGTCATGGCGTTCAGCTTTCTGTAGTCGATGCACACTCGCCATCCAGTTTGGATTCGAGTTGGGACTAACTCATTTTGGTCATTCTTGATCACAGTAATTCCAGATTTCTTGGGTACGACTTGAACTGGGCTCACCCACTGGCTATCAGAAATAGGATATATAATCCCTGCATCTAAGAGTTTAATGATTTCAGCTAGAACCACATCCTTCATGACTGGGTTAAGTCGCCTTTTGTGGTTCTCTAGAGGTTTTTGCATCCTCTTCTAGATGGATTTTATGTTGGACCACAGAAGGGCTAATCCCCTTAATATCAGCTATAGACCAGCCGATCGCTTCTTGATTTTTCTGAAGGATATTTAACAACTTCTCTTCCTGTTCTTCAGTTAAATTTGATGCAATAATAACAGGTAAGGTGTTGTTGTCCCCTAGAAATGCATATTTTAGGTTTTCAGGCAGATCTTTAAGTTCAAGCTTGGGAGGTTTGACACATGAAGGTACTAGCTGGGATTCAGGTATAGGTAATGATTCAAATTTAGTAGCCCATCTGCTAGTATCCATTACAGGAATGGAATCTAACAATGCATTAACCTCTTGATTCGACACTCCTTCCTCACAATCTTGGCTGAATTGGGCTAAACATCTTTCTAGTGGATCAGAATAACTTGATTCCTCGAAGGACTTGCTGATTATATTCTCAATCATGTGAATTTCTTCTAAATCGTCCATCTCAGATGGTTGATTACTACTGTGAAAGACATTGAGCTGGACAGTCAAGTTTCCAAATGCTAAGGTCATTATCCCATTTCGGCAACTTATCACAGCATTTGACGTGGCCAAAAATGGTCTGCCTAGGATTACCGGGATGTGACTACCTGGGTTTTTCACTGGTTCAGTTTCGAGGACTACAAAATCCACAGGGTAGTAAAATTCATTTACTTTTACAATTACATCCTCTACAATTCCCTTAGGATACTTCACAGTCCTATCTGCTAATGACAAAGTAATGTTTGTGGGCTTTAATTCCCCCAAACCTAGTTCGGTGTAGACAGAATAGGTTAATAGGTTTACACTTGCTCCTAAGTCTAATAGGGCTCTCCGAATGATGGTTTCTCCTATTTTAATTTCAACAGTGGGGAAACCAGGGTCCTTGTATTTTGGGGCAATCTGTTGTTGAATAAGAGATGAGGCTTGTGCCGCCATCACAGCTTGCCTAGGAATACTGGTTTTTCTTTTCACCGTGGTTAAGTCTTTTAAGAATTTTGTATAGAAGGGGATCTGTCTGATGGCATCTAGGAAGGGTAAATTTATTTGGATATTTTTAAAGACTTCCATGATTTCATCGTACTGAGATTTTTTCTTTGAGTCTTGTAGTCTACTAGGAAAGGGAGCCTTGGGTGTGTACGTCTCTATTGGTTTCTCCTCTATTCCTTGTGTTCCCTGTTCTTGTGCCTTTTTCTGGGTGGGGTTTGGTTCATGCTTTTCTTCTTTTTCTTGCACAGGAAGTTGGACTTTGTTGTCCACTTGCTTGCCAGACCGTAAAGTGGTAATTGCCTGGACTTCATGGGTAGGGTTTCCATTAGAATCAATCTGAAACTGGCCTCTCGGCCCTTGATTCTGTTGCCTACTAGGGTTAGGCACTGGCTGACTAGGTAGTTCACCTTTCTTTCTATCCCCTAGAGAGTTTGCTATTTGACTTAAACTAACCTTAAGTTTTGCAATCGCTTGCGCATGGAATTGGTTAGTCTGGGTTTGAGCCATGTTGGTCTGTTGTTGTTGTTGGATGAAGTCTTGTTGCTGCTTCATCATGTTAGCCATCATGGCTTCCAATGATGTAGTTTGCTGAGGGATAGGGGCACTATAAGTAGGAATAGGTGGAGCCAATGATTGGTTTATTTGTGATGGACCTATCCTGGAAAAATTCTTCTGAAAACCTGGTGGGCCACCTTGATGCTGAATAGGTTCATTTTGCTTGTATGAGAAATTTGGATGGAACCTATTATCAGGGTGGTAGACTGGGCTGAATGAATTGGGAGTGGGCTTCTTGAAGGCACTATATGAGTTTAGAGCATTTGCCTGCTCAGCCTTAATGTTGGGTAAACTAGGACAACACTCCACTAGATGTTCAGAACTATTACACAAGATACATAAACTATGTGACTCGTGATCCACTTTCATGATGGGATTTAACTCTTTATATGAACTCGAACTAGTGGAAACAGTAAAAGCATCAAACTTTTTGCTTAAGTTGTTCATTCCAGTCACCAGATTGGACATGACATTTTTGAGTTCTGGGTCTGCTTTCATTTCATAATTACCTGGTTTTCTAGACCCGAACTCATCTCTATTTACTTCCTCACCATAGCTACTCCAATTTTGGGCGTTCTCGGCTAAGTCAACAAGAAATTCATAGGCTTGATCCGGGGTTTGGTCCATAAATCTACCCTTGTGCATGGACTCGATCATGTTTCTATGTGCTGGAGGTAGTCCTTTGTAAAAGAAATGTACTAGATCAGCCTTGTCAAGCCCATGGTGCGGGCACTTGACTAAAAGATCATGGAATCTTTCCCAGAGTTGGGAAAATTCCTCCTCAGATTTTTCTCTAAAAGTTCTGATGGCATCCTTAATTTTTTCAATCTTTACCATGGGATAGAACTTAGCCATGAACTTCCTAGATAGTTGTTCCCATGATGTGATGGAATTTGAAGCAAGGGAATACAGCCATGCAGCAGCACGATCCTCTAAAGTCATGGAAAACAACCTTAATTTAATACCCTCTTCATCTAAGTTTTGATTTCTAAACGTTTGACAGATTGTCAAAAATTTGTTTAAATGAATGTAGGGTTGTTCACTCTCGAACTCATGAAACTTGGGTAACATGTTTATTGTTGCAGCCCGAATCTCGAATTGGGCTGCATTATTGATTGGTAATACTATGCAAGTAGGGGGACTAGCGGATGCGGGTGCAAACAATTCATTTAGGGTTCTAATATGTTCACCCATTGTAGAGATCGACGGTTGGTTTACAGTTCGCAAGTTGTGATGAAAAGTTCTGTCAATCTCAGGATCAAATGGGGTTAATTTATCCCTTAATGACCTTCTACCATGCATACATTATCAATAACTTAATTAGACTCGACTCCTAAACGAAATCCTAAAAGAGAAGAGAAGGGCTAGACACAGATGACCACAATCAACACCACACAACAATTTGACCCTATTA
Organism: Phoenix dactylifera; assembly: GCF_051530095.1. Classification (NCBI taxonomy): domain Eukaryota; kingdom Viridiplantae; phylum Streptophyta; class Magnoliopsida; order Arecales; family Arecaceae; genus Phoenix; species Phoenix dactylifera. Next base: position 27,684,182 of record NC_143193.1, on the reverse strand, counting down.
GTCTTAGAATTAAGTGAGGTTTAGTAGCTTCTTAAATCTAGTTGCACAGAGATTTATCAGGTTAAAAAAATTCCTGAAATTCTCTCCTAGATTAGACAGCTCCTAATCTCCCTTTCAGATTAAGCTTGAGCTTACCAGTTAAGTAATCCAGTAACCAGTGACCAGAAAAGTCCCGAGGTGTGTGGTGGTGCCAGAAGGGATACACCGATACCACAATACCCGTAACAGTTTTCACTGTTGTAAAACTTTTCTAGACATCACCAATTACTAAATTCTCACTGGAGTGGCTTTCAGCCGCTTCTTTCCAAGAGCCTAATTGAGCTCAAAAATCCTAAGGCCAATGTCTAATTTGATTTTAATTTAATTTGGCTTAGGATAAGTATGCAAGGTGATGGTTTTTGGGCTAAGGACAGGTAATGACTTTCCGACCTTATCTTTTTAATGGATTTTGCCCTTAAATTCTTTTATGCAAATGCTTAATACTAAATGCAGCAAATAATCAATGATTTTTTAAAGTTTATGCAATGTCATTAGGTTGTACTGATTAAATGAGCAAGTAATTTTTTTTTATTTTTCTTAATTTTTTTTAAAAAAATTTTATGTTTTTTTTTTATATATAGGAATAACTTGAATGTAAACTAAAACTAATCCTTATGCATCAGTCAATCTCCGAATGCCCGTTGAATAAGCTCTGGAGATTACTCTGTGAGGAGCCCCAATAGAGGTATGATAACCTCGGGAGATTGCACCCTATCAATTACTAGCAAAAATAATAATTTTTTTAATTTTTTGATTTAATTAATTTTTTTTTACCTTTTTTTAAAAAAATTTAAATTTCGAATTTTTAATCTCAGAATTCAACTTTTGAATTTAAATTTTTGAATTTTTGAATTTTGGAATTTTTTTAATTTTTTTTAAATTTTTTTTAATTTTTTTTAAAAAAACTTTAAATTTCGAATTTCAAATTTCAGAATTTAATAACTACGAAATTATTAACTAAAAATAATCAAAATATGGAAAAAAATAAAAACTTACTACCGGAGTGCGTTCACTCCGGGCATCCAAAATTCGATTTGATCTTCGTGATCATTCTTGCTTCTCGATTTGCCTCCCCGGCAACGGCGCTAAAATTTTGTTTGTCCTTTCCTGTCTAACTAAAAATATGCTAAACAGATCGTTGTTAGAACTGACAAACAAAGTTTAAATTAATTTTACTCTTACCTGTTCTACTCGAAGAATAGTGGTTGTAAGAGGTCGATCCACAGGGAGGCGATTGGAGTTGCATAAAAATTAAAACGTTCACTCGGATTCGAAATCGATTTTTGAATGATAAAAGAAAAACATTATTTCGAGGATGTTGACGGATTCTCTGGTCTACCGGAGAATATTTTTTACTTGAAATTGACAAACAGACAGGTATTTAAATTCGAAAGGCATTTATATATTGAACTAATCAAAGAAAAGCTTTGGCATAAAATGGATGAAAACAATGCTAGGAAAATTGCAGACTGGAATATAGATTGCATGAAAGAAGATTTAAATATATTGCATCAAAAAAAATAAAAGATTGCATAAAAAAAATAGAAATTAACTTGAACTTAGAACAAGGATTGCATGAAAAAAAATGACAATAATGGATTGCATAAAAGGACAATTACAAAAATAAAATGAGGATTGGAAACTTAATGTTTCCTCCCTTCAACAAAATAAGACATAAAAACAAAGAAAGAAAAACAAAACAAAACAACTCCTCTTTCTTCTCTCCCCCTAATTTTTTATTCTTCTCTTCTTCAAAACAGAGCGTGCTCTGTTTTTTCTGGGCGTCCATCTCCCCCTTGCAGCCGATGGCCTTGCCTCCCTTAAATAGGTCGCCCACCCCCCTAATTGCGTGGAGAGGGGGGGGGTACGCACGCTCGTGTGCGGGATCACAGGGAGGAGGATGCTGCGCTAGATGATTTTTGAAACGATGAAAGAGGTGGACGCGGGATCTTTGGCATGATGCTAGAGGGCAGATCGCGGAGGAGGGGCTGCATCGCGGGATCTTTGGATCGGTATTGCTGCTGGGGACTCTCGAATCCGGAAGGGGGATGCGTGATTGCTGGGGCGCCGGATTGATTGCAGATGGCCGGATCAATGGAGCTGGCCGCTGGGATTCCGGGAGGTTGACGTGCGGACAGAAGAAAATGGCTGCAATGGGGGGCTGATTTGGAGGCTTGGATGCAGTGAGATGCTGGGGTTCTGATCGCGTAAGGAAGGAGACGCGGAAGAGACGCTGGGATGGAGCTGCGATCGCGTTGGGTCGAGCGGAAGAAGCCGGGAGGAGCGTGGATCCGGGCGCTGGGATTTCGGGATCACTGGAGTGGAAGCAATGCTGGGAGCTGATGCAGAAGGGAGGCGCTGGGATCTTCAAATGGAGAAGGAAGATGGCAGACGGGCGCGGGATCCGTGGAGGGCGCCGTGGGACCGCTGCTGGAAATGGATGATGGCGTGATCCGTGGGATGCTAGAGCGGCTGTGAGGCGCGATGCAGGGGCTCTCGAATCCGGAAGATGGGGACGCGGTGCGGGATCTCACTTGACTGAATATGGGTCATGTGCCAGTTTCTGCAATGGAATTGGATTTTGGAAGAAGGTCTGGGACTTTCTTTTCCCTCCTCAGAGGGGAGCTGGGAGACACCAAGTTCCGTCCAATTAGTCATATAGATAAAAAAAAGAAATAGTGTGATATGAAATTTGGGAAATTCGTCATAGGTCATCTGTTCTGACTGGAGGTCAATTGCAAGTCTTTCAAGTCATGGGTCAGCCAGCACCTCATAGTTATGATATGGTCAAATTAGATTTGCCCAAAATTCTTTCCCAAAAGCACAAAGAAATTGGACCTGATTCGGACCCGAACCCGACTCAGACCTGAACCCGATCTTCAACCGGGTCGGATCTGGGAAGAGATCCTTCTGAAGTCAAATTTGTACTCAATGTGTATTTTATCTCTAATTTATGATAATCTGTGTCAAACCCAAATATAATATTAATCCAATGAATTTATCATTATTGGTTTAGCAATAACACTAATTTTAGTGACATATAGGTCGCACTTTTGTGCTCTCATCATTTCTTACAAGCCTCTCTCTTTTGTCCTAACCCAAGACAAGAGGGTCTTCTTTAGGACAAAAAGGCTAGTGAATGTTTTAGAGGTAGAAAGAAAGAAGGAAGTGAAGAAAAATTAGCCAATTAAATCCTTTGGAAGGATTGAGCAATTAGAATCAAGTTTTGGTGGAGCTAGAGTCTTGAACCCATTCCTGTGTGGATCAACATCGGAGGGTGAACATTTGGGCACCTTAGGACATCTTCAGATATATTGGATATAGCGTGATAGGTATTCTTCTATACCAAGATTATATTTTCTACATTATTTGGTTATACTATTAAGGCGATCTTGGCTTATTAGGATTTCATATAATGGGTTTTATAAGAAAATTTTATAATCCCGTATCTTCCGCTGCGCCCTAGGGCACTGGGAAACCCTAACAGTGGTATCAGAGCCACCCTTAATCAGTTTAACCAAATGATAATACATGCTATTATCTTGATGCTATGAGATAGCTAGGTTGTTTGTATGCATGATTAGTTTATGCTATGAGATAGTGTTATATTCATGTTGCAGCACAGTATAATTGCTAGTACTAGATTATAGAATGTGCAATGAGACCAATATAGTAGTATGAAAACTTTGGGCCGACCCATTCTGGAACAATCGACTCAGTTGGTGTCTAGGAAGGAAGCCACAGGTGGTTACTTAATTAGGACCTCACTCTCTGAGTGAGGGGTGCCTCCCACCTGCTTTCCTGGCCAATTATTTGATTGTCCTTTATGGTTGAGCTTAATGTTAGTAAGATACTACTATTTGAAAGTCCTCACTAAATTCATAATTAAGTCGTAGTGTTAATTGCTTTAAGCTGAGCCATTCTGAATCAATTGACTAAGTTGGTGTCTAGGAAAGAGGCTACAGGTGGTTATTTAATTAGGACCTTACTAAGTAAGGAGAGCCTCCCATCTGCTTACCTGGCCAACTATTTGATTGACCTCCATGGAAAAGCTAATTGCTGATATAACACTATAAAGGTCCTTCCTTCATGCTTAGATATTATTATGTCAATATCTACGCTAGCTTGTTGTGATTCCCACAAGGCTAGTATTAGGGATTGATATTGTAATATCTTGGTGCATATGATGCATATGGCATATTTTAATATGTTGCCTTGTTGTGATTCCCACAAGGGCAGCATTATTCAAATATGACTGTATAAAAATGAAGGGTTTGACTTAACTAGACACAATAGTTTGTTGTGATTCCCACAAAACTATATGTGTGCTAGAGGACAGAATAGAGTTGGGAATTGCATGGGATGCAATTGGAAAGAGTTTCCTACCTTTGAACTTATAAGGGCTTGTTGTGATTCCCACGAGGTCTTTTATAAGGAATTTGGATCTCAACCCCACTAAGAAAATTAGTATTTTCTCATTCATCATACTTGAGGGTTATGATATTCGATAAAAATACTGGAAGTAACAATTAGATAAAAGTCCTTGTCTGATTGAATACATGTCATCATGATTGGTCTGCTTATATTAGTGTTCTTTGTAATTATAGATTAATTCTGCAAAAATGGCATCTTCACTCTCACTTAGAGGTATCTTAGATACAAACAACTTGACTGGTCCCAACTATGTGGACTGGTTGAGGAATTTAAAGATTGTTCTCACACAAGAAAAATTTTCCTACATTCTTGAAACCCCTGACCTAGGATCAGCAGGAGAAGATGCAACTGAGGAGGAATTGGCCACATATCGTATGTGGAAAAATGACAGTTTGACTGTCAAATGTATCATGCTTGCTTCTATGAATAATGAATTGCAGAGGCAGCATGATAACATGGATACTACCCGACTTAAAAGAGTTATATGGTGAGCAGAGCAGAACTGCTAGATATGAGATATTAAAACAGTTGTTCCGTGCTAGAATGATCGAGGGATCGTCTGTGCAAGACCACTGTTTAAAGGTTATAGACTTAATCACTCGATTAAGTCAACTTGGTTTTGCTATGGACAGTGAGCTCAGTCAGGATTTGATCCTGCAATCACTACCCGACTCATTCTCGCAGTTTGTCGTGAATTATCACATGAACAAACTGAATTCCTCCCTGCCTGAGCTTCTAAATATGCTGAAAACAGCATAGTCTCACATCAAGAAGGACAAGGGTCCGATCCTTCTTGTTGGTGAGAGCTCAAAGAAGAAGTCGGGCAACAAGGGTTCAAAGAAAAAACTAAACCCTAAGAGTCGCATCAAAAAGAAGAAGGGAAAGAAAATCTCTGGACCCGGTACCTGTTTCCACTGTGGCAAGATGGGGCATTGGAAAAGGAACTGCAAGAGCTTTCTTGCAAGTGTGAAGCCTGATGCAAGTGTTGCATTAAAAGGTATGTTTTTATTACATGCCAATATGACATTAAGTTCTTCTGATTCTAATTCATGGATATTGGATACCGGTTGTGGTTCTCACATATGCAAATCTTTGCATGGACTGCAGAAAATTAGAAGACTGAAGAAAGGTGACTTCGAGCTATATGGCGCTGGAGGAGAATCCATCCAGGCTGAAGCTGTTGGCACCTACATACTGGAGCTACCCTCCGGAAAGTTCTTGAAGCTAGAAGACTGTTATTTTATGCCAAAAATTATTAGAAATGTAATTTCAATTCCTTTGTTGCTTAAGAAAGGATTCGAAATAAATGGAAAGAGCAATGGTTGCTCTATTTCTTTATCTAATGAGTATTATTGTCATGGCACTATGGAAAATGGTCTTTTAGTATTATGTCTTAATAATGTTATGTTTCATATTGGCAAAGATAATAAAAGAAAAAGAGAAAATATTAATAATACCCTCCTCTGGCATTACCGATTAGGTCATATTAGTGAGACAAGGTTACACAAGTTGTATAAAGATAAATTCTTTGACCTTTAATATTTTGAATCATTAGGAACTTGTGAATCTTGTCTTATGGGTAAAATGACCAAGTCTCCATTCTCGAGACATGGAAAAAGGGCAAGTGAGTTATTAGAACTCGTACATACTGATGTGTGCGGTCCTATATCAACTCCAGCTAGAGGTGGATACTCTTACTTCATCACATTTACTGATGACTTATCAAGGTTCGGTTTTGTGTATCTAATGAAACATAAATCCGAAGCCTTTGATAAATTTAAAGAGTATCAAAGTATGGTCGAAAAACAAACTGGGAAGTGTATTAAAATCTTTCGATCTGATCGAGGAGGAGAATACCTTTCTAGTGAATTTTTAGACTATCTTAAATTAAAGGGTATACTCTCTGAATGGACACCTCCATATACGCCACAATTAAATGGTGTAGCTGAAAGAAGGAATCGTACCTTATTAGATATGGTACGGTCCATGATGTGCTTCACAAATCTTTCAATTTCCTTCTGGAGACATGCCCTAGAAACTGTTGCATTAGTATTAAATAGAGTACCATCTAAGTCTGTATCTAGCACTCCATATGAGATATGGAAAGGAAAGAAACCTAATCTTAAGTATCTTAAGATATGGGGTTGTCATGCTTATGTCAAAAGAAATTTTGGACATAAGCTAAGTGCTAGATCGGACAAATGTATATTTGTAGGTTATCCTAAAGACAGTTTAGGATATATCTTCTATAATCCTACCGAACAAAAGGTATTTGTTGCTAGGCATGCCACTTTCTTGGAAAAAGAGTTTTTTTTAGAAAAGGGCAAGGATAGAAGAATTGAACTTGATGAAGTTCAAGACCTACAAGGTGAGACACATAATAATCCTCAACCAGATGTACCCATGGAAGAGGTACAGCCACTACACACTACTCCTCTCTGAAGGTCAGAAAGAGTGCGAAATGCACCTGAGAGGTATGGATTTATCATTGAGAATGATGAAGCCCACATCGTTGATAACGATGATCCTCTGACCTATTCGGAAGCTATCAAGAGTAGGGACTCTGACAGATGGCTGGACGCCATGAAATCCGAGATAGATTCTATGTATACAAACCAAGTGTGGACTTTGGTTGATGCACCTGAGGGAGTGATTCCAATAGGATGCAAATGGGTATACAAGAAGAAGATAGGAGCTGATGGCCAAGTAGAAACCTACAAGGCCAGGCTAGTGGCAAAAGGTTTCAGGCAAAAACAAGGCATTGATTATGATGAAACTTTTTCGCCAGTAGCTATGCTCAAATCTATTCGGATTATGCTTGCTATAGCTGCATACTATGATTATGAGATCTGGCAGATGGATGTCAAAACCGCCTTCCTTAATGGTCACCTTGAGGAAGAGGTCTATATGACACAGCCAGAGGGATTTGTCTCAAGAGGGAGAGCAAATCAAGTATGTAGGCTTAAGAAATCCATTTATGGATTAAAGCAGGCATCTAGGAGTTGGAACATCCATTTTGACATGATAGTCAAAGAGTTTGGCTTCATTAAAAATATAGATGAACCTTGTGTGTACAAGAAGACTAGTGGGAGTGTTATTGTCTTCTTGATATTATATGTGGACGATATATTGGTCATTGAAAATGATGTTCCAACGATGCAATCGGTCAAGACTTGGCTATCAAAGAAATTTTCCATGAAAGACTTGGGTGAAGCATCCTATATACTTGGTATAAGGATCTATAGAGATAGATCTAAAAGGATGCTAGGTTTGTCCCAGTCTAGGTACATAGATAATGTGCTGAAGAGGTTCAGCATGGATGGAAGTAAGAAAGGTTTCTTACCCATAGGACATGGCATACAACTCTCTAGGAAGATGTCTCCTAAGACATCTGAAGAGAGAAATAGAATGAGTTCTATTCCCTATGCTTCAGCAGTAGGGTCGATCATGTATGCTATGTTATGTACCAGGCCTGATGTAGCTTATGCCTTAGGTATGGTAAGTAGATTTCAGGCAGATCCCGGGGAGGATCATTGGAAAATTGTGAAAAGCATTCTCAAATACTTGAGAAGGACTAGAGATGTTTTTCTGATTTATGGAGGATCAGAATTGAAACTAGAAGGCTATTCAGATTCTAGCTTTCAATCTGATCCAGATGATAGCAAGTCAATCTCTGGATATATCTTCACTTTGAATGGTGGAGCTGTGAGTTGGAAAAGTTCCAAACAGCAAACTGTAGCTGACTCAACTACTGAGGCAGAATACATAGCTGTTAGTGAAGCTGCTAAGAAAGCAGTCTGGATGAAGAAGTTCATCACAGAGCTGGGTGTAGTTCCTGAGATTGCCGGACCAGTCCCAGTTTATTGCGATAACACTGGAGCTGTTGCACAGGCTAAGGAACCAAGGTCTCATCATAGATCTAAGCACATTTCGAGACGCTTCCACCTTGTTCGAGAGATAATCGAAAGACAAGACGTCAAGATTGAACGAGTAGACACAAAGAACAATATAGCAGACCCATTTACTAAAGCTCTACCACAGCAGCGATTCAATCGTCACCTCAATTGTATGGGGTTAAAATATAAGGGCGATTGTGTGGAGTGATTGATTATAACCCTATTTGATTTTGATGAGCTCAAAGCATTTGAGTATATCTTATGTTTACTAATGAATTCAATCTAGTGTTTCAGTGACATCTTAGTAAATTTATGGTCAAGTGTCTCTAGATTTGGTTCAAGACAATTTGGATAAGTTAAGAAGCCTATATGAACCAAAGTCTGAGACTCGAGTCGACTCCGGGATATTACGAGTCGACTCCAAGCGTATCAGAGGCACTGGCACAGGCTCGAGTCGACTCCTATGCATTACGAGTCGACTCTGACTAAGAACAAACAGACGAACAGAAAGGTACAACTCAAAATCTGTCAGCGAGTCGACTCCTGAAGAGCGCGAGTCGACTCCGATGCTTGCCGAGTCGACTCCAGGCTAGTATGAGTCGACTCCAGGGAGTCACAGACAGAAAGTCAGAGAAGGTATTTTAGACCCTGAGAGCCGAGTCGACTCCTGAGGAACGCGAGTCAACTCCGATGGTTGGCAGGTCGACTCCAAAGGAAGCAAGAGTCGACTCTCAGTGTAATATAAGGTAAAAGTCAGAGAGCAACTTTCGGACATTGAGGGCCGAGTCGACTCCCGCAAAGGCCGAGTCGACTCCGAGACAGCGCGACCCCAAAAAGACAGAAGACAGTATTTTTGTCTCTGAGACGCGAGTCGACTCCAAGAAAGTTCGAGTCGACTCCAAGGCAGCGCTACTCCAAAAAGACAGAAGACTGTTTTTCGGATACTGAGAGCCGAGTCGACTCCGGAACAGTTCGAGTAGACTCCAAGACTGCACGAGCCAAAAGACAGAAGATCGGGAGTTCGGGCTCTGAGCGCCGAGTCGACTCCCAGAATTCACGAGTCGACTCAAGTGAGCCAAGTTGAAGAATACATCTATGGATTCCTTGGGATGAGCCGACTCCAAAAGTGTCAGGTCAGCTCCAGACTTTGGGGAGTCGACTCCAGGATAAGTCGAGTCGACTCCCAGTCGAGACGACCACTTTAATTCAAATCCGGAACAGTTGCCGAGCCGACTCCAGAAAAGCATGAGTCGACTCCTGCTACAGCCGAGTCGACTCCAGATCGCGCAAGTCGACTCCGATCCCAACGGACACATTGTCAGGATGTGCAGAATGTGCAGAACGGCTAGTAAAGTGTGTCTAACGGCTAGTTTTCGATGGGAATGGCTTAAATAGCCACAGAGAACTATAGCAAGGCAGAGAAGTAACATTCCTTTCAAAGAAAACACAATAACTTCATCTGCCAAAGAGATTTCAACAAAAAAGAAGGAAGAGAGCCATTAACTCCATTCAACCTACTCTTCCCAGCATTAAAGAAGTTTTCTTCTCCCTTCAAGTCTTCAAGACGTTCAAGAGGAGACCCAAAGTTCGAGAAGCCCTCCTCTACATCGTCATAAAATAGTTTGAGGGCTCTTAACTTCTCTATTGTTCATATTGCTGAATATCTGCTTTCTTAGAAGCTGTATTTTTCTCTTTGTTCCTCCTTTCTATTTGGTCCTTACTTGTTTCAATCAGGGGATTGAATCAAGGGTGTATAGGTTGTTGGTGAGCCTAGGTTGAAACCAACGTGTAAGGGTTTGATTGTGGTCCCAGGAAAACAATCGGACGGTTCTAGTCGGTGAGCCAGGAAAAACCGACCGAGTTCGTTGTGACCTCGTAAAACAACAAGTTGGGTTGTGAGCTTGTAAAACAACCGGCTGTAATCCGAGGGGCTATAGTGAATTCCCAAGTGAGACTTGGGGAGTGGACGTAGGAGCAAGGGTTAGCTCCGAACCACTGTAAAATCCTTGTGTTTGTGATTGCATTATTGTCTTGTACTTTCATTTCATTCACTGCACATTGCATCTAATTAATTAACTTGCAAAAAGTATTAATTAGTTATCCACAAACGTTTTAATTGCAATAATAATTTTAAAACCCAATTCACCCCTCCTCTTGGGTTGTCTATCTAGGCAACAAGTGGTATCAGAGCAGGAACTCTATTACCCAGAGAGTAAAAGATCAAAATGACAACCCCATTTGGATCTTCCCACATTGAGGGCCAGTCCACCCAAAGACCCCCATTATTCAATGGATCCGACTACTCATATTGGAAGGCTAGGATGAGAATATTTATCCAAGCCCAAGACTATGAGATGTGGACCATTATACTAAATGGACCATACATCCCATCCATTTATGTAGAGGGTGTCACTGTACCCAAACTTGAAAAGGATTGGGATGACAATGACATTAGGAAGGCACAACTAAATGCCAAAGCAATGAATGTGCTTTACTGTGCATTAGATAGAAATAAATTCAATAGAGTCTCTACTTGCAATTCTGCAAAAGAGATTTGGGATAGACTTGAAGTGACCCACGAGGGCACGAATCAAGTCAAAGAATCCAAAATAAATATATTAGTTCATAAGTATGAATTATTTAAGATGGATTCTAATGAAACAATCACTTGCATGTTCACTAGATTTACTGACATTGTCAATGGCCTAAAAAGCCTTGGCAAAAATTATACTAACAGTGAGCTTGTCAGGAAGATTCTTCGCTGTCTACCAAGGTCATGGGAAGCCAAGGTGACGCAATCCAAGAAGCCAAGGACTTGAACAAGCTTCCACTTGAGGAGCTTCTTGGATCCCTTATGACGCACGAGCTCACAATGAAACAACACAGCGAAGAAGAATCCTCTCATAAGAAAAAGGTAATAGCTCTCAAATCTACTTCTTCTAACAAAGATTTATCTTGCAGTAGCAGCAGTGAAGAAGAAGATCTTGAGGGAGATGATGATGAGGCTCTTCTCGTGCGCAAGTTCAGAAAATTCATCAATCGAAAGAAGTCCTTTCATCAAAGGAGAGGCCCCTCAAGTTCCTATCACAAGGACAAAGGTAAGGAAAGGTAAAATGAGGGAATCGGATGCTACGAATGTAAGAAGCCAGGACACTTCAGAGCGGACTGTCCTTTGCTCAAGAAGGCCAGCAAGCACAAGAAAAAGAAAGTCCTCTCTCCACCCTTTCAGACTCCGATACATCATCTTCATCGTCGGATGAGGAACAAGAAGAAAAGGCCAATTTCTGCTTCATGGCAAATGAAAATGAGGTAACATCCGAAACGCATCTAGATTTTATCCTTGATGAATTGTATGATGCATTCAATGAATTAATGGTTGAATATAAGGCTATAAATCTTAAGAATAAAGAGCTAAAACTAGCCAATCAATCTCACCTCCACAAATACGATAAATTAGTTAAGGATAAGAACTTTATCACTAAAGAAAATGTAGAACTTAAAACAAGAAATCAATTGTTGATTAAAAAAACTAATACCTTAACTAAGGATAATGAAAATCTGACTAAGAAAATTTCAGAACTTAAAAACGATAAACAAACAATTAGAGATAATCTCACAAAAGACTTAAACATTCTAAAAACAGAAAAACATAAACTAACTAAAGAACTTGAAAAATACAAACCTTTGGTTGAAAAATTTACATATAGTTCTGAAAAATTGAATATGATACTCAATAGTCAACGAGCTGTGTTCAATAGAGCTGGTTTAGGGTATAAACCTAAAAATAAGCAAAAACTACTTAGTAATTTCTTTGTTAAAGCAGGAAAAAGTAAATCTAAGAAAATAACATGCTTTTGCTGTGGAACATTAGGACATAAAGCAAATGTGTGTGATTATAGAAAAAGAAAAACTAAAAGAAAAATTAAAAGGGTTTAGGTTCCAAAAGGAACCAACATTACTAACCATGAAGGACCCAAGAAAACTTGGGTACCTAAGATTATATGATTTGCTTGTGTAGGAGTGTCTTGCAGCCAAGGTCGACAAAAATTGTTGGTACTTGGATAGTGGCTGCTCAAGACACATGACGGGTGACAAAGACCAATTCTTCACCCTTGAGCCTAAGAAGGGAGGTGCTGTGACATTTGGAGACAATAGCCAAGGTCACATCATTGGTATAGGTAAAGTACAAATTACCCCTTCAACTTTTATTGATAATGTTCGATATGTTGATGGTCTTAAGCATAATCTACTTAGCATTAGTCAATTGTGTGATAGAGGTTTTGATGTTTTGTACAAACCATCACTATGCATCATAACCAACTCAAATGACAATAGTTTAGTTTTTAAAGGAATAAGACGTGGAAATGTGTATGTTGTAGACCTTGAGGATCTTGCCAAACATAACCCATGTTTAGTTGTTAATGAAACTAAGGATAATGATGCTAGTTGGTTATGGCACCGTAAGTTAGGTCATGCAAGCATGGACACAATATCAAAATTAGTTAAAAGAGATTCCGTGATAGGTTTGCCAAAACTAAAGTTTGAAAAGAATAAAATATGTGAAGCTTGTCAATATGGCAAACAATCAAGGAACTCCTTTAAATCCATAAATTGTGTCTCTACCTCTAGACCTCTAGAACTACTACACATGGATCTATTCGGACCAACTAGAACCACAAGTCTAGGTGGAAGTAAATATGGTCTAGTTATTGTAGATGATTATTCTAGATACACGTGGGTCATGTTCTTAGCTCATAAAGAACAAGCATTTTCAGTTTTTAAGAAGTTTCATAAGGAAGTAACAAATGCTAGAGATACTTCAGTCATAGCTATTAGAAGTGACCATGGTACCGAATTTGAAAATCATTTATTTGATGAGTTTTGTAGCAAAAAGGGGATAACTCATAATTTTTCTGCACCTAGGACACCACAACAAAATGGAGTTGTGGAAAGAAAAAATAGAACTCTAGAGGAAATGGCTAGAACCATGTTATGTGAAAGTAACCTCCCTAAGTGCTTTTGGGAAGAAGCCATCAATACCTCTTGTCATATATTAAATAGAGTCTTATTGAGACCCATTATAAAGAAAACACCTTATGAACTTTGGAAAAACAGAAAACCAAAAGTAAACTATTTTCATGTCTTTGGATGTAGGTGTTTTGTTCATAATAATGGGAAAGATAATCTAGAAAAATTTGACTCTAAATCTGATGAGGGTATATTCTTGGGGTACTCTACAACTAGTAAAGCATATAGAGTCTTTAATAAAAGAACCCTAGTTATAGAAGAATCCATACATGTTGTTTTTGATGATTCTAGTGATATCTCTTCTAGTAAGAAAGTTAATTTTGATGATGATGCTGAAATTCTTGAAGAAAAGATTGATGAGATGACATTACAAGATGATGACCCAAAGATTGAGTTAAAGATTGATTTTGATGATCACAAAACCTTGAAGTATAATTACTAATGTTTATGTTGCAAGAAGAAAGATATTTATTTTGCTAGAAACATAACAAGTTGGAAGAATAGAAGAAGGCCTCAAAAGCTCTCAAAAAGTTGGAAGAAAGATATACTTAATTGGCCCAAGTTTCAAGTTCAAAGGATTCAAGTTGGAGGAGCAAACTCAAAGAAAGATTCAAAAGAATAGTCCTCGAGTCGACTCCTGGAAGTTTCGAGTCGACTCTGGCACTCTAGAGCTTCAAAGAACAGTGCTCGAGTCGACTCCGGAACTTTATGAGTCGACTCCGACTGAGAACAAACAAAAAAAACAGAGAGTTGATTTTCAGTGCTACAGTGCTCGAGTCGACTCCCAGGTCGACTCCCAGGTCGACTCCGAGACTGCGAGTCAGCTCCCAGGTCGACTCCAGGACTGCAAACAGACAAAACAGAAAGTTGATTTTCAGCAGAGTCGACTCCTACTTCAGCCGAGTCGACTCCAGCACGCTGGGAGGCGTAACGGCTAGTTTTTTCTTGGCTCCAACGGCTCTATTCTTGTCTCTAACGGCTAGATTTTTGTTCCCAAGTCATCCAAAGCTATAAAATCAAGAGGAGAGCTAGGAAAAAAGTTATGGAAGTGGGAGAAAACATTTAGGGAAGAGATTTTAAAGAGATTACAAGAAAAATCTCCCATAAGCACAAAAGGGCCATCCAAAGCGAAATAGAGAGAAGAAGAGCATCCTAGTGAATCCCAAAGCTTCCTCTCCATCCGTGTGCTGCCTCAATCATCCTAAAAAAACTATACCGGTTTTCAAGACCGGAGCTATCAACCACTCGGCCATCTCTCCCAGAGGTAATCTCTATTTTATTCTATCGATTATCTCACGTTTTTGTGTATGACTTTTAACATATCATGATGAACAGAACACTAAGTGTGCCAATGAGTAGCAACCAAATATGAACTGGTACCATAGGCACTTTGACGGCGAAAGAGGCGAAAGAACTTGCTGCTCGCTCAGTGTCAGTAGAAGGGAAGAAAAGATGGGAATCGTCGAATCTCTAACGATCGCATCTGTCTGACTGATGGGAGAGATCGGCTCTATGGCCGCTTTTCCTTAAACTTCAGCCCTCTTTAAGCTCTCTTCTAGGGATGTGCCAAATCAGAAGAGGGTCAAGTAAAGAAGAAGCCGAGTTCCTTCATCTTCAAAATTCGTTTGAGAGCTTCTCTTTACTCCATTTGTTTATATTTGATATATTTGCTTAGTTAAGAAGCTTGTACTTGCTTTAAATTCTTAGTCTAATATCTTGTAACTTGATTCAATCAAGGGATTGAATCAAGAGGTTAAGGTTTGTTGGTGAGCCAAAGAAAAACCAACGGTGTTAAGGTTTGTTGGTGAGCCAAAGGGAAAACCAACGTTGTAAGGTTGTGGTTGGTGAGCCTTTGGGAAAACCAACTGGGTTAGATTGTGAGCCCGTGAAAACAATCGGTAGGTTCTAGTCGGTGAGCCTATGAAAACCGACCGAGTTCGTTGTGATCTCGCAAAACAACAAGTTGGGTTGTGAGCTTGTAAAACAACCGGCTGTAATCTGAGGGATTATAGTGAAATTCCCAAGAGGTCTTGGGGAGTGGATGTAGGTGCTGGGATGCACCGAACCACTATATTTTTGTTGTGTTTGTGATGCTCTTTGTTGTCTGACTTCCTCACTCACTTACTTACTTAGATACTAAGCTTGCTTAATTCTTCTTCGTGCATCCTTTAGTTGCAAGCATATTCAATTTACTTAATCAAGTCTCATTCAATTGAATTGCATACTTGGGCAAACCTAGACTAATCTTTTATTGAATCCGCTGCTTAATAGTTGATTAGATCAGAATCATACTCTTGCTAAGTTTAAATTTCACTAAGCATCCATACAACTTAGCTTAATTAATTCTAAAAGATTAGAAGTAGTTTAAAAGTTTTTAAAAGACCCAATTCACCCCCCCTCTTGGCTTGTCACCTTGGGCAACAAGTGGTATCAGAGCAGGTGCTCAAGATTAATTATTGATCTCACGATCAAGAGCCAAAATCATGACAACTCAAATAGATAGTTATCTAGGAGAGGGACAGTTAATTGATAGCCCTCCACTGTTTAATGGCATAAACTACACATATTGGAAAGCACGCATGCGCATTTTTATTCAATCACAAAACTATTATTTATGGAAAATCATAATAAATGACCTTCACACACTCTCTTAAACTATTAATGAAAAGGACTTAGCACAATTGAATGCTAATGCTATGAACATATTATATTGTGCTATTCATGAAACGAAGTTTAATGAAATTTCTGCATGCTTATCTGCTAAGGAGATCTGGGATACTTTAGAAAATATTTATGATAAATCTCAGATTAGCTCACGTGTGCTTCAATTGCGTACTAACAATGAGATTGCAGAATCCTCCACAGTAGCCGAGTCGACTCCTAGTTTGTCTGAGTCGACTCCTAGAGAAGAACAGTCTGAAAGGCAGAGACACAGTCTTGAAGACCCTGTGAACGAGTCGACTCCAAGTAGTTCCGAGTCGACTCCCAAGTTAGCCGAGTCGACTCCGACAAGGCCCGAGTCGACTCCGAGGCAGAACAGTTCAAAAGACAGAGAATCATCTTTTAGGCCTCTGAGAACGAGACGTCTCCCGAAGATCTCGAGTCGACTCTCAAGTCAGTCGAGTCGACTCCAAGTAAACCCGAGTCGACTCGAGGAAGAAAGAACAACAAAAAAATTCAAAAGCTTCCTAAAGACAAAGAAGAAGAGGAAGCAAGAAGAAAGAAAGAAAGAGATAAAAAGGAAGAAAGTTTTGACCAAAAAAGAGTCAAGCAAGAAATTAAAGGCCAGAAGCAACAATGAACTACAAAAGGTAACTAACTTATGATTTATGGCACTAGAAGATAAAGTAGAATCTGAATCTAATGAATTTTATGAAGAATATTCTTATGATGAACTATTAAATGCTTTTCATGATTTGTATAGTGAATGTAGAAAATTAGCTATCAAAAATAAAAATCTTAAAAAGCTAAATCTCGAAATCTCAAAAGAAAAAAATTCTATTGCTGAAATATATGACAAACTAAATTCTGAAAATGAAAGCTTAAGGTTAAATTCAGAACAATTGATTCAGAAAAATCAGAATTTAATTAAAGAAAATCAAAACTTAAATGAAGAAATTAACCAATTAAAATCTTTTATTAACAAATTCACTGTAAGTTCAGAAAGATTAAAAATAATGTTTGAAAGTCAATATGTTGCTTATGATAAATCAAAATTTAGCTTGACACCTTTACTTAATAATAAATCTCCAGAGAAAAAGGTTATCAATTCACCAAGCAAACCATTAAATAAGATAACTTATTTCAAACATAAAAAGAATGGGCATAACAACTTTACCTATCGTTCTAACATAATTAAATCAAGTGGTAAAGTTATTACAATTAAACAAATCTGGGTTCCAAAAGGAACCATATGTCCTAACTCTCAAGAACCCAAGCAAGCTTGGGTACCCAAAATGAAAATATGAGGATGTAGACATAGATGTGCCAAGATACCCATGGAACAAATAGATTCATACAAATGGGTGTTCTAGACACACGTCAAAAAAATGAAACTTAAAACATACTTATGAAAAGTAATTTTAAATAAAAATAATAATAATAATAATAATGAAATCAGTAATCCGTGCATCTCATCATTATTTTTGCTTTAGTATTTGATTAAAATATGAATTGCATGTATTGATCAATTTTGTGATATAGAAAATACTTTTGGAAATATAATCAAATCACTTCATTTTATAGTATACTTTACTCACTATTGGATAAGTTGCTAAATGATTAATCAATTTATTAAGAATAACTCTATGAATTCTCTATATGCTTGATTGAGAGTTTTTATCCATGGCATTATTGTTTATTGATCATAGATATGATAATGTGTACTTGGTGTGCTTTTGAATATATGCACTATGAATACCAAGATTAAAGAAACCATCTTTGGCATATAAAATCAACTCATGCTAGTTTGTACTTAATCTCAAAAGACCTTGCCATTGGCTTACTTAGATTATCTTCTGAAAGGTCAAAGTTTGCTATGCATGCTAACTAAGGAAACAAACAAAAATCAATTTTTAAATCTAAAGATGTTGTTTCCATCACTAAGTTTTCAAAAGCTTACATTGGATTTGTTCTTGGCAAATAAAATTGAAATATTTTCTGTATTTGCTAAATCTTGTAAAAGTGTTTCAAATGATAAAGGTTTCCAAACTATGAAGATAAAGAGTATCATGGCACAGTGTTGAAAACCAAAATCCTGATAAAGTTCATACAGAAATTAATTATTTCAGCACCAAGGACACCATAAGTAAAATAGGGTTAATAGAATTCTTGAAGAAATGAAAAAGACAATTGTGTATGATAGTCATCTACTTAAATATTTTTTTAAAGCTATCATCACTGCTTGTCATACATATGATTTCTATTAGATCTATTTTTGATGAAAACTCCTTTTGATCTTCTGAAAAATAGAAAATGAACTATTGCATATCTTTCATATTTATCAGTAGTATATGTTATACTTGATATGGTTTCTTGAAAGTAATGCCAAATCTGATAGAGATTTGTCTATCCTTGGATATCATTCATCAAGCAATGCATATAGAATATTCAATGAAAAGATTTTAGTTGCAGAAATATCAATTCATTTTATTCTTTATGAGACTAATGATTTATTATCAAGATACTAAAATCAAATTATATATGTATATGGTTAATCTTTTACATATAACAATCTGAAAATATGTTAATAATTAGAACCAAATTGAGTTTTTCAGAAATGCACTTAATGAAGAAAAATTGATGACTACTAAAAGACTAAATCAAGAAAAGATGAAATAGATCTTGATGAGATTCTTGTATGATTAGAAGTAAAGATCACCATTATCATTTGCTTGCTTTATGAGCTTTATATTCTATCAAATGAGTGTGTAGAATGGACTCCTATGTGCTTACTTTATTAAAGAAGATATATGTTAAATAACTACCATATTTAAAAACACTCATTACAAATATGATAAAGCAATATATGATTTGAAACAAGCATCAAAAGCATGATATAAAAGCTTAAGCAACCTTTTTGATAGAAAGTAATAGTGATAAATCTTTGCATCCAAAAGAAGAATTTGTGATATCTTACTTGCTCAAAGTATACATTGATGACATCATTCTTGGTTCTACTAATGGAGATTTATATGAAGATTTTACTAAGCTCATGCAAGGTGAGTTTGAAATATGTATGATGAATGAATTAACATATTCTCTCGAACTCCAAATTAAACCAAACAAGAAAGGGGATCTTCATTGACCAAAGTTAGTCTACAAGAAAACTCTTAATAGAAGATTGGCATGAAGAAGGTATGTCTGTGACCCCATCTTGTAGAATTTGAAAAGGATGAGCAAAGTAGATCTATTGTTTTAAAGCTGTATTGAAGCATGATAGAATAACTATTTTATCATACAGCTAGTAGACCAGATTGTATGCTCATTATGTGCCCTTGTGCAAGACTTCAATCTAACTTTAATGAATCATATTTTATTGATAACAAATAAATCATAATCTGAATTTTGATAGAAACAATCGTTTAAGATAAGTTGATTAAAACTTAGCTAACATGTCTTATTGATAATTATCTTAAGCAAATAGAATCTAAGCTAAATTGATTCTGAAAATAAAAAAAATTGATTTGACCTTGATAAATCTTTCTATTGTCTCACATGCTTGTCCTTGAACCATCTTGGTTAATGAAACTATCTCTTTAGTTCAAGTGATATGTGCTTGCTTATATTTAGGCAATCTCTTGAGTAAAGTGACTCAACATGCAACTATTGTCATATCTTATATCGAGTCATCTAGTTAAAAAAATATGTTGGATGAATATTTTGTATCTTGAAGAAACTAATGACTTTCCTTCAAGAAAGAAAAGGAGTTTGTTAATAATGCAGGATCCTTGAGCAAGAAAATGAGAGATCTCAACTTGAAGGATATCTCCATGTAAGATACAATAAACATTCACATGCAAACAAGAGAGAGGACCTTCTTCAGCCAAAAGTTCATACATAAGAAATCTAGTAGGTATTTGACTGAAGAATGCAGAATGAATTGGTAATTCTAGATACTTCTCTCATAAATTAATTGAGCAAAGTCAATAACTTAAATCTTATTATGGCATGATTAAGGTCTTTAATTATAAATTTTTGATATCATGTCTATATATATATATATATTGATTGACTTATACTTTTAGAAATTGTTTCATGGTTTGTCCAAACTAAAATATATCTTTGCCTATGTCATAACCATGAAATACACAAGTTTATGCTTAAAATTTTGATTTAAAATAACTTGTGAGAAATTATGAATCCTTGAGCACAATGAAAATGTTGTGTGCATGATATACATCTATATGATACATAAGATTATTTCTTTATTCTACTCTTTCATGTAAATTACTTGAGAATAACAAAAAGAGAGAGAGATAAAGAAAAGAAAATGGATATTATTCAAGAGATGTAAAATCTAAACAAAGGCAAATACTCCAATCTTAAGGAAAAGTAAAACAAGCATAATATATTCGGCACATTTGGAAGGGATAAAATTCGTAATTAATTACACTTAAACAGGGAGAGTTTGAAGTGAACTTTATAAATTTTCTATATTGCTCATCATAGGGATGGTGCCAATGGGGAGGCTAGTGGTAGTACCCGGCACTATTTGACCCAACTATTCGGTGTAGGGTATATTAGGGACGGCACAAGAGGGAGGCTAGTGGTAGTACCTCATGCCCCTTCCAACTCCACCGGATAGGGAGCAAATAGAGTATAGAGCATAAGAAAGTAAAAAAAAAATGAAAGACAAAATAAATGAAAGTATATAAGAAGAATCAAGTCAATTTTTTCTTTTATCACTTGAAAACACACTTTAAGGATGAAATCAATGCAAGATTATATTTAAATAGGGGGAGTTTATTTAAAAAGAATTGATTTTGATCCTTAACATGCTTGTTCTTAGTATTTTTATGCATGACTTAACACATAATATATTTTGCATGTGGCATGATGTTTTGAATTATGAGTTCTCGATATTTTGTAATGCCCCATGCTTGAATAAGTTGATTGAAATAGGTCTTAACTTGGAATATGTCTTAACTTTGCTCACAAGTCTTTGCTTCACCCTTGCCTCAAACTAACTTGTGTTCCAATGCTTGAATGTTTAAAATACTACATAAAGTTTTTTTTTAAGTAATATTAAAAAGAAATTTCAGTTTTATCATTCACGATTAACTTTGAAAGTTAAATAGATTTACAAAAAGAAGAAGAGAAGGATATTTCTATTTAGACAAAATGAATTGATCTTGATCTATCTTTCTACTTGCCTAACTTTGATACATAATGTCCTAATACTTGTTAAAATATCCTTTATTTTGTATCGAAACTCAATATTAAATACAAAGATTCTGAAAGTGCTCGAATGTTATTGAAATATGTGTTTTCAATCTTAGTGATTTAAGATGAGCTACAATGTAGAAGATACATATCTAAAATTATAATTTTGAAAGCCTCTATTGAAAATCCTTATGTAATTCAGAATCTGATTTTGTATAAAAGCTTAAACTCAATATGATTTCTAAATAAATTCTTAATGTAAGAAAAACAGAATTAATTTTGATGCCTTGGTTGATTGCTCCGATACGCATCCGAAACATATCATTTCTTATCTTTAAAGTGTACTAATATTGGTCCAAATGATGTGTCTTTCGATGATCTTGATTGAAAACAAAAATTTCTAAATATATGATTTTATTTTGATATTAAAAAGATTTATTGTGCTTCATGTATACATTGCTGAAAAACTATAATTAAGAAATTGAGTTCTATAAATATATATATTTCAATGATCATCTATATGTTTTTCTCTCCTACATTATTAAAGACTTCCATCAATATATATATATATATATATATATATTATTAAGAGAGTGAATGATCTTAAGTCTAGAAACATTTCAGCTCACTCAAATGATTCTTAAAAGAAAGAAAATGTAAATGCTTTTAAAAGAATTTGAGCTTCAAATGAATCATTTTCTGATTAATATTTCAGTACATTTTCTCAAAGATTAAGAGGAAGCATAACTTGTTCTTGAAAGATTAAAAAGAGTGATTGCTATAAATTTTGAATAATTCTAGATCACTCTACATTCTTGATATCATAAAGTTTCAGTTTTATTCACGTTTATCATTAAAATCTGAAATTCAACAAAAGAAAAGAATGATTAAAGAAGAATGCATCTTTTGAGGGGGAGCTTTAGATATTCAGTATCTTATCCTATAGTTACTTTAATACATACCTTGAATTTTATGGATTGATTTTGATGAACCTCCTTATATTGCAAGACTTGCTTTAATTATATAATAAGTTTATACCTTGAGATGAGTTCTATAAAGGTTGTCTTATCTCAAACCTTGAGTCTTATGAAAATAAGCTGAAACTTATAGAAAATATATTTTTGAAATTGACAATTTTATTGAACATTATCTTCAAATTCTAAACTCTTAAATGGAATGATCAATTGAGGGGGAGAAAGAAAATTTCAGAAGGAGAGATCTGATGGAACTTAATCGCATAAATCTATAACTAAAGGAGAGAAAATGAATACTAAATGAAAAGTGATCCTAATACTCTCCAATATGTGTCATCTGAAATTTAAATCTGAAAATCTTTATGATACACCTTGAAGCTTGTTATTTGGTTAATATATCTTATGCATAAATCATGAACCAAATTGCAATTCAAACAGATGATCTTAAGAGCCTCTAACTTAATGAAAAAGGGGGAGAATAATGTGTTGAATTTTCTTGAGTATCTCTCAGAAAATCTATTTTGGGAATTCAGTAATGAGTCCTAATTGGCTTGTTCTTTAGAACTTCAATTTTGTGCCAATTCATTATTATATGTATCAAAATGTACTTATTTTTAAAGGAATAAAAGAACTTTAAAATTATACTTAAAATATTGCTATTATACTCCAAAAAAGAAAATTAGTTCAATTGCTCTCATGCTGCTAAAATACTTAATATATTGGGCAAAAGATCTTAAATGAACAAGCTTTCATACTTATTATTAAAAAAAATGATTAGATTTTCATTCGTGCTTTCCTTGAATATCATTTGTGGTACTTCTTGAATTAACTTAAGAAAGATTCCACCTACACTTGAGTTGAAAACTATCCTTGGAATCACATTCGATGTGCTCTCATCATCATTTGCCTATTCTAATTAATCTGATTCTGACATTATTGCCTTGAGTTATATGATTCATATTCTTGCAATAATTTGACATGCATTAATTGAAAATCAGAGTACTATAAGGAAAAGAAATATTTGAATATTCTTATCTTTGTGCTTAATGTTTCACTATCTTTTTGATGTTGTCAAAAAGGGGGAGAAATATCTAAGTATATGCTCAAAATGCTTTATGTGTTGATTATGTTAAGTTGATTAAATCTAAAGCATTATCATGAAGTATATTTTAAAGATACATACATATTTTCTACTTCATGCAACTTAGTTATGCATTAGTTCTAGAACATAATCTATTTTATATTGCATATACTCCAAGTTTTGTCATCATCAAAAAGGGGGAGACTGATGACCCAAAGATTGAGTTAAAGATTGATTTTGATGATCACAAAATCTTGAAGTATAATTACTAATGTTTATGTTGCAAGAAGAAAGATATTTATTTTGCTAGAAACATAACAAGTTGGAAGAATAGAAGAAGGCCTCAAAAGCTCTCAAAAAGTTGGAAGAAAGATATACTTAATTGGCCCAAGTTTCAAGTTCAAAGGATTCAAGTTGGAGGAGCAAACTCAAAGAAAGATTCAAAAGAATAGTCCTCGAGTCGACTCCTGGAAGTTCCGAGTCGACTCTGGCACTCTAGAGCTTCAAAGAACAGTGCTCGAGTCGACTGCGGAACTTTACGAGTCGACTCCGACTGAGAACAAACAAAAAAAACAGAGAGTTGATTTTCAGTGCTACAGTGCTCGAGTCGACTCCCAGGTCGACTCCCAGGTCGACTCCGAGACTGCGAGTCAGCTCCCAGGTCGACTCCAGGACTGCAAACAGACAAAACAGAAAGTTGATTTTCAGCAGAGTCGACTCCTACTTCAGCCGAGTCGACTCCAGCACGCTGGGAGGCGTAACGGCTAGTTTTTTCTTGGCTCCAACGGCTCTATTCTTGTCTCTAACGGCTAGATTTTTGTTCCCAAGTCATCCAAAGCTATAAAATCAAGAGGAGAGCTAGGGAAGAAGTTATGGAAGTGGGAGAAAATATTTAGGAAAGAGATTTCAAAGAGATTACAAGAAAAATCTCCCATAAGCACAAAAGGGCCATCCAAAGCGAAATAGAGAGAAGAAGAGCATCCTAGTGAATCCCAAAGCTTCCTCTCCATCCGTGTGCTGCCTCAATCATCCTCTACCTCGTGCCAAATCAGAAGAGGGTCAAGTAAAGAAGAAGCCGAGTTCCTTCATCTTCAAAATTCGTTTGAGAGCTTCTCTTTACTCCATTTGTTTATATTTGATATATTTGCTTAGTTAAGAAGCTTGTACTTGCTTTAAATTCTTAGTCTAATATCTTATAACTTGATTCAATCAAGGGATTGAATCAAGAGGTTAAGGTTTGTTGGTGAGCCAAAGAAAAACCAACGGTGTTAAGGTTTGTTGGTGAGCCAAAGGGAAAACCAACGTTGTAAGATTGTGGTTGGTGAGCCTTTGGGAAAACCAACTGGGTTGGATTGTGAGCCCGTGAAAACAATCGGTAGGTTCTAGTCGGTGAGCCTGTGAAAACCGACCGAGTTCGTTGTGATCTCGCAAAACAACAAGTTGGGTTGTGAGCTTGTAAAACAACCGGCTGTAATCTGAGGAATTATAGTGAAATTTCCAAGAGGTCTTGGGGAGTGGATGTAGGTGCTGGGATGCACCGAACCACTATATTTTGGTTGTGTTTGTGATGCTCTTTGTTGTCTGACTTTCTCACTCACTTACTTACTTAGATACTAAGCTTGCTTAACTCTTCTTCGTGCATCCTTTAGTTGCAAGCATATTCAATTTACTTAATCAAGTCTCATTCAATTGAATTGCATACTTAGGCAAACCTAGACTAATCTTTTATTGAATCCGCTGCTTAATAGTTGATTAGATCAGAATCATACTCTTGCTAAGTTTAAATTTCACTAAGCATCCATACAACTTAGCTTAATTAATTCTAAAAGATTAGAAGTAGTTTAAAAGTTTTTAAAAGACCCAATTCACCCCCCCTCTTGGCTTGTCACCTTGGGCAACACAAGATGATGAACAAAAATCAATTGGAAATACATCATCAAGCCAAGAGGCTATTGTGGATCATGGGCTAACTAAGGCTTGGAGGTATGCTCACGGGCATCCTAAGGAATTAATTTTAGATGATCCATCTCAACCTGTTAGGACTAGAGCATCTCTTAGGAACCTAAACAATCATCTAGCTTTTGTTTCACATTTTGAACCCAAACACATAGAAGAAGCTGAAAAAGATGTAAATTGGATAAATGCAATGCAAGAAGAATTAAACCAATTTACTAGGAACAAGGTATGGAACCCTATTTGATTTTGATGAGCTCAAAGCATTTGAGTATATCTTTTGTTTACTAATGAATTCAATTGAGTTTTTCAGTGAAAATCTTGTCTAAGTGTTTCTAGATTTGGTTCAAGATATTTTGGATAAGTTAAGAAGTCAGTTTGAACCAAAGTCTGAGACTCGAGTCGACTCCGGGATATTACGAGTCGACTCCAAGCGTATCAGAATCACTGGCACGGGCTCGAGTCGACTCCGGATCATTACGAGTCGACTCCGACTGAGAACTGACAGACGAACAGAAAGACTCAACTCAAAACCTGTCAGCGAGTCGACTCCTGAAGTGCGCGAGTCGACTCCGATGATTACCGAGTCGACTCCGGAGTAGTATGAGTCGACTCCAAGGAGTTACAGACAGAAAAGTCAGAGAGCGATTTTTGACCCTGAGATTCGAGTCGACTCCTGTGGAACGCGAGTTGACTCTGATGGTTGGCAGGTCGACTCCAAAGAAAGCGAGAGTCGACTCTCAGTGGTACACAAGGCAAAAGTCAGAGAGCAGTTTTCGGACTCTGAGATCCAAGTCGACTCCCGCAATGCGCGAGTCGACTCCAAGACAGCGCGACCCCAAAAAGACAGAAGACCGAATTATTGTCTCTGAGAGCCGAGTCGACTCCCAGACAGCTCGAGTCGACTCCAAAGCAGCGCTACATCAAAAAGGCAGAAGGCTGTGTTTCGGAAACTGAGAGCCGAGTCGACTTCGGAACAGTCCGAGTCGACTCCAAGACTGGACGAGCCAAAAGACAGAAGATCGGGAGTTCGGACTCTGAGCGCCGAGTCGACTCCCAGGATTGTCGAGTCGACTCGAGTGGGCCAAGTTGAAAAATTAGCTCCATGGACTTCATGGGATGAGCCGACTCCGAAAATGGCAAGTCAGCTCGAGAAGTTGGCGAGTCGACTCCGGGTTAAGTCGAGTCGACTCCCAGTCGCGGAGGTCACTTTAATTCAAATCCGGAACAGTTGCCGAGCCGACTCCAGAAAAGCATGAGTCGACTCCCGCTACAGCCGAGTCGACTCCAGATCACGCGAGTCGACTCCGACCCCAACGGACATATTGTCAGGATGTGCAGAGTGTGCAGAACGGGCAGAAAAAGGTGTCTAACGGCTAGTTTCCGTGGGGGATGGCTTAAATAGCCACAGAGGACTGTAGCAAGGAAAAGAAGCACCATTCCACTCAAAGAAATCAAGCATCCTATCTCGGCCAACTGGTTTTCAACAGAAAAGAAGGAAGAGCGCCATTAACTCCATCCAGCTACCTCTTCCCAGCATTTAAAGAAGTCTCCTCCTGCCTTCAAGTCGACCAGACATTCAAGAGGAGACTCACAGTTCAAGAAGCCCTACTCTACTCCAACTCAAACGTGTTTGAGGGCTTTTAACTTCTCTCTAGTTTATATTGCTGTATATCTGCTTTTTAGAAGCTCTATTTTTCTATTTGTCTTTGTTCTTTCCATCTTGTCTTTGCTTGATTCAATCAGGGAATTGAATCAAGAGTGGAGAGGTTGGTTGGTGAGCCGAGGGTAAAACCAACGTGTAAGGGTTCTTGTGATCCCGGAAAAACAATCGGGGTGGTTCTAGTCGGTGAGCCTGGGAAAATCGACCGAGTTCGTTGTGAGCTCGTAAAACAACAAGTTAGGTTGTGAGCTTGTAAAACAACCGGCTGTAATCCAAGGGGTTATAGTGAATTTCCAAGTGAGACTTGGGGAGTGGACGTAGGAGCAAGGGATAGCTCCGAACCACTATAAACATTGTGTTTGTGATTGCTTGTGTCTCTCTCTCTCACTCTCATTTCACTCACAGCACATAGCAACTAATTAATCATCTTGCAAAAGTATTAATTAGTCATCCACAAATGTTTTAATTGCAAAATTATTTTAAAACCCAATTCACCCCCCCTCTTGGGTTGTCTTTTTAGGCAACAAGTGGTATCAGAGCCTAAACTCTTCTACCCTAAGAGTAAAAGATCGAAATGACAACCCCATTTGGATCTTCCCACATTGAGGGTCAGTCCACCCAAAGACCCCCATTCTTTAATGGATCCGACTACTCATATTGGAAGGCTAGGATGAGAATATTTATCCAAGCCCAAGACTATGAGATGTGGACCATTATATTGAATGGACCATACATCCCTTCCATCTATGTAGAGGGTGTCACTGTACCTAAACTTGAAAAGGATTGGGATGACCATGACTTTAGGAAGGCACAACTCAATGCCAAAGCAATGAATGTGCTTTACTGTGCATTAGATAGGAATGAATTCAATAGGGTCTCTACTTGCAATTCTGCAAAAGAGATTTGGGATAGACTTGAAGTGACCCATGAGGGCACGAATCAAGTCAAAGAATCCAAAATAAATATATAGGTTCATAAGTATGAACTATTTAAGATGGATTCTAATGAAACAATCACATGCATGTTCACTAGATTTACTGACATTGTCAATGGCCTAAAAAGCCTTGGCAAAAACTATACTAACAGTGATCTTGTCAGGAAGATTCTTCGCTGCCTACCAAGGTCATGGGAAGCCAAAGTGACGGCAATCCAAGAAGCAAAGGATTTGAACAAGCTTCCTCTTGAGGAGCTTCTTGGATCCCTAATGACGCACGAGCTAACAATGAAGCAACACAGCGAAGAAGAATCCACCTATAAGAAAAAGGTAATAGCTCTTAAATCTACATCATCTAACAAAGACTTCTCTTGCAGTAGCAGCAGTGAAGAAGAAGATCATGAGGGAGAGGATGATGAGGCTCTTCTCGTACGTAAGTTCAGAAGATTCATCAACCAAAAGAAGTCCTTTCATCAAAGGAGAGGCCCCTCAAATTTCTATCGAAAGAATAAAGGTAAGAAAAGAGAAAATAAGGGGATTGGATGTTATGAGTGCAAGAAGCCGGGACACATCAGAGCTGAGTGTCCTTTACTGAAGAAGGGGAGCAAGTACAAGAAGAAGAAAGCCCTTGTCACCACCCTATCGGACTCCGACACATCATCATCATCATCGGATGAGGAACAAGGAGAAAAGGCCAATTTCTGCTTCATGGCCAATGAAAATGAGGTAACATCCGCATCACATTTAGATTTTACTTTCAATGAATTATATAATGCTTTCAATGAATTAATGGATGAATACAAAACAATAAACGTTAAAAACAAAGAACTAAAAGTAACTAACCAAACTCATCTCCGTAAGTATGATTCATTAGTTAAGGATAAAGATGTTCTTATCAGAGAAAATGCAGAACTTAAAACAAGTAACCAAATCTTGATACAAAAGAATAATACCTTAACTAAAGAAAATGAAAGGCTGAACAAAGAAACATTAGAACCCAAAAACAATAAACATATAAATGAGAGTCTCACAAAAGAACTAAATAATCTAAAAGCAGAAAAACAAACACTAACTAAAGAACTTGAAAAATACAAATCCTTGGTTGAAAAATTTACATATAGTTCTGAAAAATTGAATATGATACTTAATAGTCAACGAGCGGTATTCAATAGAGCGGGTTTAGGGTATAAACCTAAACATAAGCAAAAACTTCTTAGTAACTTCTTTGTTAAAGCAGGGGAAAGTAAAACTAAGAAAATAACTTGCTTTTGTTGTGGAATTTTAGGACATAAAGCAAATGTGTGTAAGTATAGGAAAGGGAAAACTAAAAGAAAAATTAAGAGGGTTTGGGTTCCAAAAGGAACCAACATTACTAACCATGAAGGACCCAAGAAAACTTGGGTACCTAAGATTATATGATTTGCTTGTGTAGGAGTGTCTTGCAGCCAAGGTCGACAAAAATTGTTGGTACTTGGATAGTGGCTGCTCAAGACACATGACGGGTGACAGGGATCAATTCTTCACCCTTGAAGCTAAGAAGGGAGGTGTTGTGACTTTTGGAGACAATAACCAAGGTCACATCATTGGTATAGGTAAAGTACAAATTACCCCTTCAACTTTTATTGATAATGTTCGATATGTTGATGGTCTTAAGCATAATTTATTAAGCATTAGTCAATTATGTGATAGAGGTTATAATGTTATGTTTAAACCATCACTATGCATCATAACAAACCCAAATGACAATAGTTTAGTTTTTGAAGGAATAAGACGTGGAAATGTGTATGTTGTAGACCTTGAGGATCTTGCCAAACACAACCCATGTTTAGTTGTTAATGAAACTAAGGATAATGATGCTAGTTGGTTATGGCACCGTAAGTTAGGTCATGCAAGCATGGACACCATATCTAAACTAGTTAAAAGAGATTCTGTCATAGGTTTGCCAAAATTAAAGTTTGAAAAGAATAAAATATGTGAAGCATGTCAATTTGGCAAACAATCAAGAAACTCCTTTAAATCTATAAATTGTGTCTCTACCTCTAGACCTCTAGAACTACTACACATGGACCTATTCGGACCAACTAGAACCACAAGTCTAGGTGGAAATAAATATGGTCTAGTTATCGTAGATGATTATTCTAGATATACTTGGGTCATGTTCTTAGGCCATAAGGATCAAGCATTTTCAATTTTCAAGAAATTTCATAAAGAAGTAACAAATGCTAGAGATACTTTTGTAATAGCTATTAGAAGTGACCATGGTACCGAATTTGAAAATCATTTATTTGATGAGTTTTGTAGTAAAAAGAGAATAACACACAATTTTTCTGCACCTAGGACACCACAACAAAATGGAGTTGTGGAGAGGAAAAATAGAACTCTAGAGAAAATGGCTAGAACTATGTTGTGTGAAAGTAACCTCCCTAAGTACTTTTGGGGAGAAGCTGTCAATACTTCTTGTCATATATTAAATAGAGTTTTATTAAGACCCATCATAAAGAAAACACCTTATGAACTTTGGAAAAACAGAAAATCAAAAGTGAACTATTTTCATATTTTTGGATGTAGGTGTTTTGTTCATAATAATGGAAAAGATAATCTAGGAAAATTTGACTCTAAATCTGATGAGGGTATATTCTTGGGGTACTCCACAACTAGTAAAGCCTATAGAATCTTTAATAAAAGAACCCTAGTTATAGAAGAATCCATACATGTTGTTTTTGATGATTTTAGTGATATCCCTTCTAGCAAGAGAGTTAATTTTGATGATGATGGTGAAATTCTTGAAGAGAAGATAGATGAGATGACATTACAAGATGATAATCAAAAATTAATTGGAAATGCATCATCAAGCCAAGAGGCTATTATGGATCATGGGCTGACTAAGGCTTGGAGGTTTGCTCACGGGCATCCTAAGGAATTAATTCTAGATGATCCATCACAACCTGTTAGGACTAGAGCATCTCTTAGGAACTTAAACAATCATCTAGCTTTCGTTTCACATTTTGAGCCCAAACACATAGAAGAAGCTGAAAAAGATGTAAATTGGATAAATGCAATGCAAGAAGAATTAAACCAATTTACTAGAAACAAAGTATGGAATCTAGTTGAAAGACCTACTGAATATTCAATTATAGGTACCAAATGGATTTATAAAAATAAACTTGATGAAAATGGAATTGTAATAAGGAATAAGGCTAGACTAGTAGTAAAGGGTTATAATCAAGAAGAAGGTATAGATTTTGATGAAACCTTTGCTCCTGTAGCTAGACTTGAAGCAATTAGACTTTTACTAGCATTTGCATGCTCTAAGGACTTCAAATTATTTCAAATGGATGTAAAAAGTGCATTCTTAAATGGGTATATTAATGAGGAGGTATATGTAGAACAACCTCCTGGTTTTGAAAATCATCAATACGCTAATCATGTATATAAATTGAACAAGGCACTTTATGGTTTGAAACAAGCACCTAGAGCATGGTATGAAAGACTTAGCAAATTTCTACTAGATCATGAATTCTCTAGGAGAAATGTAGATACAACACTATTTTTGAAAAAGGAAAACAAAGATATGTTATTAGTGCAGATTTACGTTGATGATATTATTTTCGGTGCTACTAACAATCGTCTCTGCGAAGAATTTGCTGACTTGATGCAGAGTGAGTTTGAAATGAGCATGATGGGAGAGCTGAACTATTTCCTCGGACTTCAAATCAAACAATCTGAAGAAGGCATCTTCATCAATCAAGCTAAATACATCAAGAAAATGCTTAAGAAGTTTGATATGGAGGGGAATAAGTCAATCAGCACCCCCGTGAGCTCATCATGCAAACTAGACCAAGATGAATCAGGTAAATCTGTAAATCAGAAACTATATAGAGGTATGATAGGATCTTTATTGTATCTTACTGCAAGTAGACCTGATATCATGTTTAGTGTTTGCATGTGTGCTAGATATCAGTCTAATCCTAAGGAATCTCATCTAATTGCAGTCAAGAGAATCTTTAAATACCTAATAGGAACAAAGAATATAGGGTTATGGTATTCTAAAGAATCTAGCCTGAACTTAATAGGATACACTGTTGACCCCCTAATGGATTTTGATGAATACAAAACACTAGAGTATAATTTCATTTATCTTAACAATTTAATTGAGGAATTCATGTATTTTATTAAGAATATTGTTAAGAAATGTCTAGGCAAGTTCCCATAATTTTTATGAATTTATTAAAGAAGTTTTGAGATGAAGAAAACAGATCAGGAAAAGCCGAGACGTCTCCTGATAGTCTCAGAGACGTCTCTGGCACAAACAGGAAGAACTGGCACGTTGGGAGACGTCCCCGGCACCTGCCGAGTCGTCCCCGCGATAGCGGAGTCGACTCTCTCAGTAGCGGAGTCGACTCTCTCAGTGGCGGCAGAAAGACAGTTTTTTCAAGAGAAATGCGCGAGATGTCCCCACCGTACGCGGAGTCGTCCCCGCAAGTAAAAAGCAGACTTCCCGAGTCGTCCCCAAGATAGCGGAGACGGCTCTCTCAGGATTTTCCAGAGAATGATTTTTCTTTCGGTAATAAGGCAGCGGAGACGTCCCCTGAAAGAGCGGAGTCGACTCTCTCAGGGAATTCCAGAAGACATGTTTTTCTGAGATAAAGAAGCGGAGTCGTCCCTGAGGGAGCGGAGTCGTCCCCATTCAAAAAGTGCAAACAAGCCGAGACATCCCCGTAAAGCGCCGAGTCGACCCCAAACAACGTAAAAAGTAAAATCTTGTAGCCGAGACGTCTCTCGTTGAAGCGGAGACGTCTCCGGAGTGCCTGGGACGCGACTGACAACTTTTTGCAGGTTGTTTTGAATTTCAAATCTCTCTAACTTTATCTCTAACAGCTATATTTGCTTTTTGGTCTATAAAAGGGACCACGTAAGTGCTTCTCAACAACTCTTCACAAACCCAAAAGCTAGATCATTTAAGAGAGAAGCAAGAGAGAGAAGTTCAAGAAAGTGAGTGCATTCAAGTGAAGAAGTCAAGTGCTTTCAAGCTTCCCAAGCGATTTCAAGCTCAACCACTCTCGCGCGCTCGGGATTCAAAGCTCACACTCAAACCTACGCGATCCACATCGGAAGAATCACCATTTCCCACGCTTCCAACGGCAAAAGGATTCTTCCGGGTTCTATTGTTCATCATTGTCTTATTTGCTTATTTAGAGCTTTTTTTAATCCTTTGTAAAATCTTTTATTGTGGTGCTTGTTCCAGTCAAGGGACTTGGAACAAGGGAAAGGCGTCCCAAGCCTAAGTGTAATTGGGGGTTTTAGGGTTTGTTGTTAGCCCGGTGTAAAACAACGAGTTGGGTAGTGAACTCGCAAAACTACCGTACTGTAATCGTGGATTATAGTGGAAATTCCCAACGGTGCTTTGGGGAGTAGATGTAGGTGCAGTGGAGGCTCCGAACCACTATAAAAGCTTGTGTTTGCGATTGTTTGTCTTCATAGCTTTATTTCCTGTTTAGCTCATACATTTGTGTGTTTTATTTTTAAATAGTCAAAAGTTTTTAGGACACCCAATTCACCCCCCTCTTGGGTGACCATCTCTGGGCAACAAGTGGTATCAGAGCGGGTGCTCTGTGTATTTCTTGAAAGACCTAACCGTCTTAGCCAAAGATCTAGATGGCAACACCCTTTAACAATGTTCCTGCCGAGGGACAAGCAACCAATAGACCTCCACTCTTCAATGGGACAAATTATACCTATTGGAAGACTAGAATGAGAATCTTCATTCAAGCACAAGACTATGCCTTGTGGAGGGTTATAGTCAAGGGACCACAAGAACCATCACACGTAGTTAATGGCATTCGAGTTTCCAAACCTGAGGAGGATTGGGATGAGAATGATGATAGGATGGCTCAACTCAATTCTAGAGCCATGAACTCATTATTTTGTTCTTTAGATGTAAATGAGTTCAATAGAGTCTCTACATGTAGTTCCGCTAAGGAAATATGGGATAGGCTTGAAGTTACCCACGAGGGTGCAAATCAAGTCAAAGAGTCCAAAGTGAACATTCTAGTTCACAAATATGAGTTGTTTAAGATGGAACCCAATGAAACCATCACATGCATGTTTACACGCTTTACCGATATAATTAATGGTCTAAAGAGTTTGGGTAAATCTTATACTAACTCGGAGCTTGTGAGTAAAATTCTCAGGTCTTTGCCAAAAGCATGGGAAGCAAAGGTCACGGCGATCGTAGAAGCCAAAGACCTCAACACCTTGGGGCTAGAACAACTTTTGGGCTCATTAATGACGCATGAGCTCACGATGAAGCAACATGAAGATGATTTGCCAAAGAAGAAGACAATTGCACTCAAGGCTACTTCGAGTGCGTGTGAAGAAGAAAGTAGTGAGAGTGAGGAAGAAAGTGAGGACGAGGACTTGGGTTTGATAGTTAGAAAGTTTAAAAAATTCATGAGGAAAAAGAAACCCTTCCCTAAGAAAAAGTTTGGAGGGAGAAATGATTGGGAAAAAGAAAAAGAAAAAGAAAGAGACCCAATCATATGCTATGACTGCAAGAGACCGGGACACATTCGTTCCGAATGCCCTCAACAAAAGAAGTATTTTGGAAAGAAGAAGAAGAAGGCATTGAAGGCAACATGGGATGATAGTGACACATCATCCTCCGAGGAAGAGAAGGAAGAGACCGCCAATTTATGCTTCATGGCGTTCGAAGACGACGAGGTATGTCAAAACCCAACTATAAATTTTACTTTAGAAGAATTATATGAAGCTTTTCAAGAACTTATGGGTGATTGTAGTATGTTAGGAGCAAAAAATAAAGAATTAAAAGCCTCCAATCAAAAACTGAAGGAAGATATTGAAAACCTATTAATTGAAAAGGAGAGCGTTAAAAATATTAACACTACTAACCTAGAAATCAAAAATTCAAAACTTAGCATTGAAAATGAAAAGGCAAAAATACTAATTAAGGAATTAAATCTAAAAATAAAATCCCTACTCGATAATAATACCTCACTTGCACAAAATGTTGAATCTCTTAAAAAAGATAAGGAAGAACTAGTTAAAGAAAATTTGAATCTTAAGAATGAGGTACATAAGTACAAACCAATTGTTGAAAGATTCACACAAAGCTCTGAAAAATTAAATCTTATTCTTTCAAATCAAAGAGCTGTTTTCAATAAAGCCGGATTAGGATATAAAACTAACAAACAACAAAAATATCTAAAGAATTTCTTTGTAAAAGCAAAAAATGTAAAAACTGAAAAACCTACATGCTTTCATTGTGGAAAGAATGGACATAAAGCCTACTCTTGTATTCAAAGAAAGATCCAAACTAACAAGAGTACATTTGTGAAAGCTAAAAACATAACTAAAGTATGGGTGCCTAAGGGAACCAACCACACTAACCAAGAAGGACCCAAGAAAACTTGGGTACCTAAGAGCTTCACATGATCATTTTGCAGGTATGCCTTGCAGCCGGGAATAAAAAGAGAATGTGGTATCTTGATAGTGGTTGCTCAAGGCATATGACCGGTGACAAGAGTCTCTTTGTCACCTTGGAATCAAAAGAAGGAGGAGTAGTCACATTTGGAGATAATGCTAAAGGCCGAATCATTGGTGTTGGTAAAATCTCCATATCACCCTCCTCATTTATTGATAATGTATTGTTAGTTAACGGGCTAAAACATAACTTATTAAGTATAAGTCAATTTTGTGACAAGGGCTTTAAAGTGTCATTTGAATCATCACTATGCATAATTAGTAGTCCAATTGACAATGAGATCATACTCACAGGACATAGGCATGGAAATGTTTACATGGTAGATCTTGATGATCTCACCATGAAGGATGGCCAATGTCTTGTAGCCATGAATCCCAAAGTCAATGAGACTAGTTGGTTATGGCATCGTAGGTTAGGGCATGCTAGCATGGATCTAATCTCTAAATTAATTACAAAGGATCTAGTTAAAGGACTACCAAAAATAGACTTTGAAAAGAATAAAATTTGTGCTGCATGTCAATTAGGGAAACAAACAAGAAATTCTTTCAAGTCTAAGAACATAGTCTCAACAACAAAACCCTTGGAACTAATTCACATGGACTTGTTTGGACCCACTAGAACTGCTAGTCTAGGGGGTAAGAAATTTGGTCTTGTAATTGTTGATGATTTTTCACGTTTTACATGGGTTTCATTTCTTGCACATAAAGATGAATCCTTTCCCGCTTTTATCAAGTTTCATAATAGAGTTTCGAATGAACTCAATCTTAAACTAAAAGCAATTAGGAGTGATCATGGTACCGAGTTTGAAAATCAGCACTTTGAAAAGTTTTGTGACGAAAATGGTATCAATCATAATTTCTCGGCACCTAGGACACCCCAACAAAATGGGGTGGTAGAGAGGAAGAATCGCACACTAGCAGATATGGCTCGTACCATGTTGTGCGAATCGGATCTACCAAAATATTTCTGGGCTGAAGCAATAAATACTGCATGTCACATTTTGAACCGTGCATTAGTTAGATCCATCTTGAAGAAAACACCTTATGAGTTAATGAAAGGTAAGAAACCAAATATAAGCTATTTTCATGTTTTCAGTTGTCGATGCTTTATTTTAAATAATGAAAAGGACAATCTAAGCAAATTTAGTGCTAAATCAGACGAGGGGATCTTCTTAGGTTATTCCTCATCTAGTAGAGCATACAGGGTCTTCAACAAGAGAACTCTCGTTGTTGAAGAATCCATTCATGTTGTTTTTGATGAAGCTAATGGAGATTCTTCTAGAAAAGAAGAAGATGGTGATGTAGGTATACTTGAAGACCGAATGAAGGAATTCTCCATACAAGACAAACAACATGAGGATGAGATCAAAGAAGATATAAATCAACAAGATGAAGAAGATCAACCTCCATCAAGAAATCAAGATCTTCCTAAGGAATGGAGGTATGCACATGGTCATCCAAAGGATCTAATCCTTGGTGATCCTTCACAAGGTATAAGAACTAGATCCTCTCTAAGAAATACTAGTAATTATCTTGCTTTCGTTTCACAAATAGAGCCTAAATCACTAGAAGAAGCTGAAAAAGATGATAATTGGATGAATGCTATGCAAGAGGAATTAAACCAATTTGAAAGAAATGAAGTTTGGACTTTAATGAAAAGACCCCCTAATGTTTCAATTATAGGCACCAAGTGGGTGTATAGAAATAAACTAGATGAAGATGGAATAGTAATAAGAAACAAAGCTAGGCTAGTGGCCAAAGGATATAATCAGGAGGAAGGAATAGATT
The DNA here is from genome assembly GCF_051530095.1 of Phoenix dactylifera. NCBI lineage: Eukaryota > Viridiplantae > Streptophyta > Magnoliopsida > Arecales > Arecaceae > Phoenix > Phoenix dactylifera. Next base: position 27,647,008 of record NC_143193.1, on the reverse strand, counting down.
TTGATGAAACTTTTGCCCCTGTTGCTAGGTTAGAGGCAATTAGACTACTTTTGGCATATGCACGCTTTATGGATTTTAAACTCTATCAAATGGATGTAAAAAGTGCATTCTTAAATGGGTATATAATGGAGGAAGTTTATGTAGGACAACCTCCAGATTTTGAAAATCACTTACATCCAGATTATGTGTATAAATTGCATAAAGCATTGTATGGACTTAAGCAAGCCCCTAGGGCATGGTATGAAAGATTAAGTAATTTCCTAATTGAAAACAAATTTAAGAGAGGAAATGTAGACAAAACCCTCTTTATTAAAAGAAAAGGAAATGACTTATTGCTTGTACAAATTTATGTGGATGATATAATTTTTGGTGCTACTAATGATAGTCTTTGTCAAGAGTTTGCCAAGCTTATGCAGGGAGAATTTGAAATGAGCATGATGGGTGAGCTCAACTTCTTCCTTGGGCTACAAATAAAACAATCAGAGGAAGGCATCTTCATTAGTCAGTCCAAATACATCAAGGAAATGTTGGAAAAATTCAAGATGAAGGATGCAAAGGAAATCAGCACACCCATGGGCTCAAGTTGCAAGCTTGACAAAGATGAAAAAGGTAAAAGTATAGACTGCAAATTGTACAGAGGTATGATAGGCTCTTTACTTTACCTTACTGCTAGTAGGCCAGATATATTATTCAGTGTTTGTATGTGTGCTAGATACCAAGCATGCCCTAAGGAATCACACTTGCAAGCTGTTAAAAGAATTTTTAGATATCTAGTAGGGACATCTAATGTAGGCTTATGGTATTCTAAACAATCTGACATAAATTTAATTGCTTATTCCGATGTTGATTTTGCCGGGTGCAAACTCGACAGAAAAAGCACAAGTGGCACATGTCAATTTTTGGGTGCTAATTTGGTTTCTTGGTTTAGCAAGAAACAAAATTCAGTTGCCTTGTCCACAGCTGAGGCTGAGTACATAGCAGCTGGAAGCTGTTGTGCCCAAGTTCTTTGGATTAAGCAACAACTTGAAGACTTCAGTATCAAAATAGATAATATACCAATTAAGTGTGATAATACAAGTGCAATTAATTTAACAAAAAATCCTGTTCAACACTCTAAGTCAAAGCATATAGAGATTAGGCATCATTTTATTAGGGATCATGTGCTGAAAAATGATGTGATGATTGAATATGTATGCACTGAAAATCAATTGGCCGATATCTTTACGAAGCCCCTTTGTAAAGATAGATTCAACTTCTTAAGGAATGCTTTGAGCTTGTATGATCCTAGCAAATGAATTGAACTTGTATTGCATTGCTTTGCTACTCAAAGTAGTAATCCACCTCAAGGTAAACATAAGTGAAAACATGAATTCATCTAAGCTAAATGACGAACTGTTTGACTTTCCGGAGGATGGTTACCCTCCCTTGGACTCTTCATGGAGATATTTTCAGAGCCTATTTCATAGGTATTCGAAATTTGGTCAAACATTCCTCATTTCAATATTAATAATTCAAAAATCATTATCAAATTATTATAGGATGTATTATTAAGGGGGAAGATCACAAACAAATTCACTCTGAGTTTATCAAAAGAGATCATGTTAATTAGGGTGATTAAACAAAAATTGGAAAAAGATAGAATTCAGTCTGAAATTTTTCAGTGCCGGAGACGTCTCTGGCAAATCGCAGAGACGTCCCCCCAGGCGAGACGTCTCGCCTTAGTCGCGGAGACGTCTCGAGGACCGAACTAGGTTTTTTTAAAATAAGTGAAACAGCTCGAGCCGACCCGAGCTATCTTCTCTCATCCCCGACCAAAACCAAAAACCCTAGCCTCCGCTTGTTCTCCATCACAAACCCTAGCCTCCTTCTCCACATTTTCCTAGGATTTCCACTCAATGGCACCCAAAAGAGCTAGGAGGACCGGTGGAAGGCGACCTAGGGCAGCGGCCGACGGTGAGGAACGGAGGGAAGAACCTTCCGCGCCGTCTCCTCTGGTTGCTCCGCCAACCACGACCATCTCCTGTGCAAATCGCACAGTCACGACCGGTAGGTACATAGATTTTGCCTTTTTAGATAATGAGGGGTTCTCTATTGGAGAGAGACTCCGAGCCCAAGGGTGGGAGCACCTTTGCACCCTCAATACCTCGACCTACCCCGGCCTAGTTAGAGAACTTTTTAGCAATATGGCATTAGGGGACTTAGGGTACACTGCATATGTCCGGGGGACATTAGTAGAAATCAATGAGGATGTCCTATCCACTGTTTTACAAATCCCTAAGGACGGTGAGGCTCCAACCTCACATCCCCAAAGGGAAATAGCCCTAAATTTAATTTTAGGAAGAGAGGACTGCGGCCCTCTTGATGTTGTCAATTCCCAAGACCTAAATGCAGAGATGAGATTACTTCTAAGTATTGTCAACAGGGTCTTGTTTCCTAAAATCGGCCGCTTCGATTTTGTTTCGGAGCGAGACCTAGTTGTTATGCATCATATCCTACTAGGGATTCCTCTAAACCTCCCTAGACTTATGTTAAACTATATTGCACTATGTCATAGGTATTCTAGGTTTAGTATACCCTATGGCATGATCTTTACCTTAGTATTCAAACACTTTAAGGTTCACATTCCCGAAAATGAACCTGCAAAGCCCTTGAGAAACACCGACTATTACAATGAGGGCACAATGAGAAGAATGGAGTTTCATAAGATAGATGGATCTTGGGTCAAAGTTCCAAAAAGAAAAGCACAAACCCTAGAGCCTGAGATCCCACATCACGAGTCTGACCACCACTCTCCTCCACCTAGCCACATGGATATCCCTGATATACCCTCCAGCTCAGCTGGACTTTCCACATCCATGCCACCACCTCCTCCAGTCAGTGGGCCTTCCTTCCTATCAGAGGATCAGATGCGCACCTTAGCATCTGTCATTTGCCAGCAGATGAGGGAGGAGATGAGATCCATGATCTCCACTGAGTTGGCCCCCATCAGAGCTTCACATGAAGGGCTTCTACAAGAGCTGAAGGAAGTTAGAGCTCAAATTGAAGCTACAACGCAAGAAATAATTGGTGTGGGTGCCACCCAAACCTGCAGGACAATTGAGCTCAAGGACAGCTTGAAGACCATTTCCAAGAGTCTCAAAGAGTTGACAAGCCCAGGAGGCAACGTGGGCACCTTGGTTGCCCAACTCAGAGGAAGAATTGAAATGGCAACCATAGAATTTGAAGCACTTGTGGCAGCCTTCCACAAGTCACAGAGAGATCAATTTAAGACCCTAATGGATTCCATCAATGCATTCATAGATGCAGCTTGTAAGGTTTACGAGCAACGTCGCCGATGAGGGACATCTTGTAGGATCTTCTTTTTGTAAACCCTAGGCTATTTTGAAACACTTTTTGCATTAAGAAATCAATACTTGTAATGATTTCTTCTCTTGACTATGTACTGACTTCAAAGGTTCACAATGATACATGAATACAATCTCTCTTTTGAAAACTTTGTGTACATTGCCAACTCTGTGTATATGTTTCTGTGATTGTGTATGTGATTTTGTGATGTGCCATAAAAATCTTATCACATACCTTGAGTGTTCAAATTTGATACAAAGAAACAATGCACATAAAACAGGGGGAGCACATCTTGTGATAACAACGTTAAACAAAAAGATGAGTCTGAAATGAATTCCAAAACTAAGGGGGAGTGATATGAATGACTGAATTCATTAATAGAAATGACTTGGACAGGGGGAGCACAACTTGAATATCCTTGAGTGGTTCACGGAAATATGCTGAATCTTACTAGGAAGTATGCTTTAAGCACCTACAGATAATTTGTCCCCTTCATTGTTGATGACAAAAAGGGGGAGTAGATATATAGATAAGGGGAGTAGAACCATAGAACCAATATGGATAAGGGGAGTAGAACCAATATGGATACATTGGAATGCACAATACAAAATTCATGCTTAAAAGTTGAATTAGAAGAGATAAAATTGAAGAATATTGGTTTTAAGATAATTGCCCTTCTGGAAAAGAAAGGGGGAGTCAAAAAGAACTTAGCTTTCAATTATCTTTAGCATCAATATTTCATTTCACATTGTATCTAGTTCTAATCAAAACATTATACCTGTACATCTGAGCAAATACTGTGTATATGTTTAAATTTCGAATTTTGTATATACTCAGTGTTTTGTCATCATCAAAAAGGGGGAGATTGTTGACCCCCTAATGGATTTTGATGAATACAAAACACTAGAGTATAATTTCATTTATCTTAACAATTTAATTGAGGAATTCATGTGTTTTATTAAGAATATTGTTAAGAAATGTCTAGGCAAGTTCCCATAATTTTTATGAATTTATTAAAGAAGTTTTGAGATGAAGAAAACAGATCAGGGAAAGCCGAGACGTCTCCTGATAGTCTCAGAGACGTCTCTGGCACAAACAGGAAGAACTGGCACGTTGGGAGACGTCCCCGGCACCTGCCGAGTCGTCCCCGCGATAGCGGAGTCGACTCTCTCAGTAGCGGAGTCGACTCTCTCAGTGGCGGCAGAAAGACAGTTTTTTCAAGAGAAATGCGCGAGATATCCCCACCGTACGCGGAGTCGTCCCCGCAAGTAAAAAGCAGACTTCCCGAGTCGTCCCCAAGATAGCGGAGACGGCTCTCTCAGGATTTTCCAGAGAATGATTTTTCTTTCGGTAATAAGGCAGCGGAGACGTTCCCTGAAAGAGCGGAGTCGACTCTCTCAGGAAATTCCAGAAGACATGTTTTTCTGAGATAAAGAAGCGGAGTCGTCCCCGAGGGAGCGGAGTCGTCCCCATTCAAAAAGTGCAAACAAGCCGAGACATCCCCGTAAAGCGCCGAGTCGACCCCAAACAACGTAAAAAGTAAAATCTTGTAGCCGAGACGTCTCTCGTTGAAGCGGAGACGTCTCCGGAGCGCCTGGGACGCGACTGACAACTTTTTGCAGGTTGTTTTGAATTTCAAATCTCTCTAACTTTATCTCTAACGGCTATATTTGCTTTTTGGTCTATAAAAGGGACCACGTAAGTGCTTCTCAACAACTCTTCACAAACCCAAAAGCTAGATCATTTAAGAGAGAAGCAAGAGAGAGAAGTTCAAGGAAGTGAGTGCATTCAAGTGAAGAAGTCAAGTGCTTTCAAGCTTCCCAAGCGATTTCAAGCTCAACCACTCTCGCGCGCTCGGGATTCAAAGCTCACACTCAAACCTACGCGATCCACATCGGAAGAATCACCATTTCCCACGCTTCCAACGGCAAAAGGATTCTTCCGGGTTCTATTGTTCATCATTGTCTTATTTGCTTATTTAGAGCTTTTTTTAATCCTTTGTAAAATCTTTTATTGTGGTGCTTGTTCCAGTCAAGGGACTTGGAACAAGGGAAAGGCGTCCCAAGCCTAAGTGTAATGGGGGTTTTAGGGTTTGTTGTTAGCCCGGTGTAAAACAACGAGTTGGGTAGTGAACTCGCAAAACTACCGTACTGTAATCGTGGATTATAGTGAAAATTCCCAACGGTGCTTTGGGGAGTGGATGTAGGAGCAGTGGAGGCTCCGAACCACTATAAAAGCTTGTGTTTGCGATTGTTTGTCTTCATAGCTTTATTTCCTGTTTAGCTCATACATTTGTGTGTTTTATTTTTAAATAGTCAAAAGTTTTTAGGACACCCAATTCACCCCCCTCTTGGGTGACCATCTCTGGGCAACATACACAGATTCAGACTTTGCTGGATGTAAACTTGATAGAAAAAGCACCAGCGGGTCATGTCAATTCCTAGGAGAAAACTTAATTTCATGGTTTAGCAAGAAACAAAACTCGGTTGCATTATCTACTGCTGAAGCTGAATGTGTTGCAGCCGGGAGTTGTTGTGCTCAAATCATGTGGATCAAACAACAATTGGAAGATTATGGCATTAAACAAGATAAAATTCTCATTAATTGTGATAATATAAGTGCCATTAACCTAACTAAAAATTCAATTCAGCATTCAAGAACTAAACATATTGAGATAAGACATCACTTCATAAGAGATCATGTACTGAATGGTGATGTGACACTTCAATTTGTTTGCACTGATGATCAATTAGCTGACATTTTTACAAAACCCTTAAGTGAAGAGAGATTTAATGTGCTTAGGAGGGGATTAGGAGTGATTGATCCATCCTAGTGGTATTTTCCACTAGTTCATTGATTTTGATGATTAAAAATAGAGTTTCTCAACTATGATCATCAAATTAGATCATAACTTAGTGAGTGTCCCTGGTTTGGTACGAAAATAGCATAACTTTTAGGTGCGTGCCAGAGTTCGAGTCGACTCGAGTAAGTTTCGGAGTCGGTTCATAAGAAGGAGTCGACTCGCACACAGACGGGAGTCGACTCGAGGAAGATGAAGCATAAGAGGAGTCGACTCGCACATTGACGGGAGTCGACTCTAAGTCGATGGCTCATGAGGGGGAGTCGACTCGCGCATACTTTGGAGTCGACTCGAGGTCGAGTCGATTCGCGACTCAGTGGAGTCGACTCGAGGTCGGGATCCGGGTTTTTAACCCTAATCCAAGCATTTTATCAACACTTCTATTCACCGCCGCCACTGTTCAAAAAACCCTAGAGCCATCTCCTAGATCGTCTTCGACCGTCCTTAGGACTTTTTCCGTCGACCTTCCTCCGTCCATTAGCGTTCTACCCCATTCTAGGTCGACCATGCCTCGTAAAGCCGTTGTCCCAAGCTAGAAGAGGCCCCAATCCGCGAGCGGCACCGAGCGACGGTCCAAAGCTCGGAACGATCCCGTGAGGCCACAACCTCCGGCTCGTTCCCCGCCAAGGGAGGTTCCCTCGAGGCCGTGCGCCGGGAAGGCGGTCTCCACCGGGAGATACGTCGATTTTGACTATCTCTCCCGGGAGGGCTTTACCATAGGAGAGAGATTGCGGGCCTAGGGTTTAGAGTATTTTTGTTCCTTAGATCTCCCCACATACCCTGGCCTAGTTAGAGAGTTTTATGGTACTGTCCATAGGGGCAATGGGGGAATAGAGGGAACTGTAGCCGGTGTCCCATTGTTTATTTTCGAGGATTTCATAGCCCAAATCCTCCACCTTCCACAAGTAGGGGTAGCTCCCACACACCCCGAGGATAGGACTGAGGCCCTTACGGCCATTCTAGGACATCCACCTCAGTCCCCCTTAGATGAGGTGTCCGCTAGCTCACTTTCTGTTGAGATGCGGCTCCTCTTGAGTATCATCTCTAGGTCCCTCTTCCCGAAGACTGGCCGCTTCGATTTTGTATCTGAGAGAGACCTAGCTCTTATGTTCTACATCCTCCAGGACACCCCAATCAACTTTCCCAAGATGATGTATAGATACCTATGTGAGCCACTAGATAGACCTAGGCTCACCCTCCCCTATGGCATGATGTTCACTCTTCTGTTTAGGGAGGCCGAGATTCCCATTCCTGAGGGGGAACCCACTCGCGCATTGCGATGGACAGATCGCATGCGTCCGAAAACCCTACACAGGATGGGGTTTCGGAAGGTCGAGGGAACCTGGGTTAGAAAATCATCCACCTCCACACATACCACCAGACATTCCCCCAGTCCGGACCCAGACTCAGACTATCCTACCTTTCCCTCCACTTCGGCTCCCACCACCTCAGCCGGACCCTCCTCCTCAGCTCCACTTACTCAGCCCATGGAGGTCCGGATCGCTCCTGAGCAGCTCCGGGAGTTGCGGCAGGAGATAATTAGAGATCTCCGGGACGACCTACTTAGGGAGCTCCGGGGTTCAGTGCCTGCTCCTTCTCCTGCACCTTCTTCAGCGTTGGTCCCTTCCCTGTCCGCCGTGGCTGAGATGACGGCCCATGTGCGGGAAGAGATCGACAATGTAAGGTTCCTGATCCAAGCCCAGTTCCACAGCATGAGCGAAGTCACGAGCACTACTCGGAAGATGCGCGATAACGTCCGACAGGATATGGGCACCACTACCTAGAGGGCAGAGCGCTTGGCGAATGTACTGATCGCCAAGTTGGACACACTGCAGGAGACCCTGACCGAGCTCTCCACCACACACAGCAGGGCCACTTCGGCCATTATCTCCCAGCTTGGGAATGTCACAGACGGGGTCACTCTCCTCATGGAACAGAACAGATTGAGAGGAGGAGCCACATCCTCGAGAGGAGGAGCCACATCCTCGAGGAGACCCTAGCTGCTTTTGTTTTATTTTGACATGTATCTTTTGCTTTACTTATTGTATTCACAAATGTATTTATATATACATCAATACAATGAGTAGACATATTCATTTCAATACTGTGCCAATTGATCTCTGCTTGCTTGTGTGTTCTATTCACTTCCTTTTTGATACGATGACAAAAAGGGGGAGAAATATGTAATAGATATGTAAAAGGAATAAATAAAAATCAATAAAAAAAAACTTTTAAAACACACAATAATTTGTTCTTAGTGGATTTGATACCTCGAGGCTCATTATCTCTCTGTTGGGGCTCCTAATGGAGTAATCTCCAGAATCTATTCAAGGGATATTCGGAGATTAGTTGAATCCTACTCAAGAACAAATTGACAGATTTTCCCTCTAAAAACCAAATACTTAAGTTCAAAAACTTCAATGCATTAAAAGGAAATTCAAAAAATCAAAACAAAGTAGAATGCATATGTTGAGGGGGAGAATCTGAATTTTTAAAGCTAAATCATTAAATATATATAAGCCAAACAATTGATTGCATGATATGAAGGTTTATATAATTCCACATGAAAGGGGGAGCTTTAACTCCAAAATTTATTGTTTCACACCTTTCAAGCTTGGATAAATTAAATAACCAGACACTTGAATTCATTTATAGATCGTATTTCCTTGTTTATTGAGCAATTCACTTTACATATACTCAATGTTTTGTCATCATCAAAAAGGGGGAGATTGTGGAGGGATTGATTAAGACCCTATTTGATTTTGTTGAGCTCAAAGCATTTGAGTATATATTTTGTTTACTAATGAATTCAATTGAGTGTTTCAGTAAAAATCTTGCCTAAGTATTTCTAGATTTGGTTCAAGATATTTTGGATAAGTTAAGAAGTCAGTTTGAACCAAAGTCTGAGACTCGAGTCGACTCCGGGATATTACGAGTCGACTCCAAGCGTATCAGAATCACTAGCACGGGCTCGAGCTGTTGGGAACCCGCCCATGCCGCTGATATTTCAAAAAAAAATTCAGATAGCAGCGGAATCGGCATGCGCGAGTTCGACGTTCATCGCATGAACGCTTGTTTCGAGACCTTTCGTAATTAGGTAGGAATTAAAACTTTTAAAATTATTAGGAAGATCAAATCTTCACCTTGCGCGGGTAGATGATCACCGCAAATCTGAATTCGTGGTTTTGGAAGAGGGTTCGCTTGAAGCCGTTCAAACGTCCGGCCTCTACGGGTATCCACACGAAGCAGGATCCGATCCAAGCTCTCTATCTCACCGGGGTGCTAGCTCCCTTGCAGAGATAGCTTTGATGGTTGATGTCCTCTCTTTCAATCAACTCTTGATTGCACTTGAGAGGAGGAAGAAGAAGGATGAAGAAGAGGAAGAAGATCAAATCCCTTCGCAGCTTTCTTCTCTTCACACGCGCTGAAGCCAAGGAAGAAGACCAAGAGGAGGGAGACGCCTCCTCTTCTTTTCCCCTTGCTGATGGCGGCTGAACCAAGGAGAGATGGAGAGGGGGTGGCCACGTGATGAAGAGGAGAAAGAGTCATCTAGGGCGCCGGCCCTAGTCCTCCTTTAATAAGGATGAAGGGCTCCTACAAGTTAGGAGCCTTGACAACTTTCCAAGAGGGGGCGCCGGCCCCCTCTCTCTTCATGTCGCACCTAATCAAGTGGAGAGGGGCTGATGCCCCTCTTACTTGGTTAGCCTAATCCTCTTCCAAAGAGGATTAGGTCCCTTTTTCATGGTTTAATCCTAATCTAATTAGGATTGGCCAAATTGGGTTTAATCTATGCTAGTCCCAATCTAATTAGGACTTGAATGAACCATGACTCAATTGAACTCTTCAATCCTAATCCAATTAGGAGTCATGTTGATTTATTAGATTAATAATTAATTTAGACTTAAGGAATCCTAATCCAATTAGGATTTGTTTAATTTTAGTCCTAATCCAATTAGGACTCTATTTGAATTCGAAGTCCTAATCCAATTAGGATTTCTAGGAATCCTACTCCAAGTAGGAATCCAATTTTAATTCAAAACTCCTAATCTCATTAGGATTTTAGGAATTCTATTCCAAGTAGGAATTCCAGTCCTACTCCAACTAGGATTCCCAGCCCTAATCCAATTAGGACTCTAGGAATCCTACCCGAAGTAGGATTTGTGTTTAAGTCTAATTAATTAATTTCCTTTGTTCCTTCTTCAACTTCTTATCAATCAAATTGATTTCTTGTGATTCCTAATCACGATTTCAACCATCGGATCGGTCAATACTTCTAGTGTGTGTGACCCCATAGGTTCTATTCTGACTGGTAGTGAGATATATTGTGATCTCTATCACTATATCATTGAAAACTCCTTTCAATGGGTTGGAACGATTCCAACTCAACTCATTAGGGTTTATCGATCATCAAGATAATCCCTATGAGTCCCACCATCCACCAGTGACACCTAGCAGCATGTAGTGGCTACCCAGCAGAATGGAATGATGAACCTCTAGGTGCAGTTAACATGTGATACAGTCCTACTATCGTGGATCCCTACAGGACGGAGGTCATGGACAACTCGTCAAACCCCATCGTCTGTCATATGTCAAGATTTATTCGACTTGAGTTCGATAGTGGAAAACTCTTTCTCCATTTTACTGCCCTGGCCAAGGTCTTAGAACTCAGTCTAACAAATCACATAGGATCACTCCTCTTCTATCAAGGTCGATAGATTCCTTATAGGTGCATACCCTACTCCTACAGTGAACCTACTGCAGCCAATCTACACTGCATGGACCCATATGGCTAGAGACCATGTATGTGTGCAGTCAAACTACAATAACCTCACTGTGAGTAGCCGAAGCACCGCAGGTCAAAGGACCAGTCACACTACCGCAACATCAAGTAAGTCACTGACGAGTGGATAGACATCCAAGTGACTTCTTATCTTGGTCACGCTCAGTACCCTTGTTCTCTAACAAGCACCTGCACTATCACTTCAGTGTCCCTACACTGTGGACTCAAGTCTCGTCCATCCAGAAGGAAAGTGATCTGTGCACTGATCGGATCGATCACCGTCCTCGTGATGATCCATTGATCAGGAGCATTTAGAAATTAATCACCAATGATACATGGCTCAAATTCTCAACTCTTGAGAATATGTATCATCATCTTATTAATTTCTTGGACGATTCATAGACACATAAATAATATGAATGAAAAGATGTCTTTTATTTATTCAATAATAAATAGTCAAGTACAAAATTATGTCCCTAGAATCAACAATGTGTCAGCCAAATTGGCTTCTAGGGCATACATCTAACAATCTCCCACTTGCACTAAAGCCAATTGGTCATATATCTTAGGCCCATCTTCTCAAGGTGGGCTTCAGTCTTTTGCTGACTCAGCTGCTTAGTGAAAGGGTCTGCCACGTTATCCACGGAGTCTACTCTCTGCACCTCTACATATTTCTTCTCCACATAGTCGCGTATGAGGTGAAAGCGCCGCTCTAATATGCTTAGACTTCTGATGAGACCTTGGCTCCTTAGCAAGGGCTATGGCGCCATTGTTATCGCAGTAGAGTGTTATGGCATCTGATGTCATCACATCCAGCTCTGCAATGAATTTCTTGAACCAGAAGCCTTCCTTAGCAGCTTCAGAGGCGGCGATGTATTCGGCTTCCATAGTAGAATCAGCAATGATCGGTTGTTTAGAACTCTTCCAATTCACCGTACCACCATTGCACAAGAACACGTATCCAGATGTTGACTTCCTGTCATCGACATCAGTCATGAAGTCTGAATCTGTGTACCCTTCTACCTTTAACTCTGATGATCCTCCAAAAACCAAGAATAAATCTTTAGTTCTTCTCAAGTACTTAAGAATATTCTTCACAGCTGTCCAGTGTTCTTCACCTGGATTCGACTGATATCTGCTTGTGACACTCACAGCAAGAGCTATATCAGGTCGTGTACATAGCATGGCATACATGAGGCTTCCTATTGCCGATGCATAAGGAATCTTGCTCATGCGTTGAATCTCCTCAGATGTGTTGGGGCACATCTTCTTGGAGAGATGAATTCCATGCCTTAGGGGTAAGAGACCCCTCTTGGAGTTTTCCATGCTGAACCTCTTCAGCACCTCCTCTATGTACATCTTCTGTGAAAGGCCAAGCATCCTTTTAGATCTATCTTTATAGACCTTTATTCCCAAAATATAGGATGCTTCCCCAAGGTCTTTTATGGAGAATTCTTTTGACAACCAGACCTTGACCGAGGTTAGCATGGGAATATCATTCCCAATCAGGAGAATGTCATCTACGTACAGTACGAGAAAAATGACAGCACTCCCACTAACCTTTTTATAAACACATGGTTCCTCTTCGTTTTTGATGAAATCAAACGTTTTGATTGCATCATCGAAACGAGTGTCCCAACTCCGAGAGGCTTGCTTTAGTCCATAGATGGACCTTTGCAGCTTGCAGACCTTGTGATCTCCATCACTGGAAGTGAAACCCAAAGGCTGTTCCATGTAGATATCTTCATCAAGATATCCATTCAGGAAAGCAGTTTTCACATCCATCTGCCAGATTTCTTAGTCATGAAATGCTGCAATGGCAAGCAATGTCCGGATGGATTTTAGCATGGCTACAGGTGAAAAGGTCTCCTGATAGTCAATACCTTCGCGCTGACTATACCCTTTCGCCACAAGCCTTGCCTTATAGGTCTCTACCTCTCCATCCGAACCTATTTTCCTTTTGTAGATCCATTTGCATCCAATAGGTACAATACCTTCTGGTGGATCTACTAAGGTCCAGACTTGGTTGGAATGCATGGAGTCTATCTCTGACTTCATGGCTTTCAGCCATTTCTCGGAATCGATATCAGATATCGCCTCGTTGTAGGTTTTGGGATCCTGTATGTGATCCCTATCTCCCACTAGGAACATTTCCTCGGTATCCTCTTCTAGTATACCTAAGTATCTATCGGGAGGATGGGAGACCCTACTAGATCTACGAGGTGGTTGAGGGACATCGTGTACTGGCTCCTTATGAATAGGTTCTATAGGATTCATGACTCGTTGCTTTTCAGAGACTTTCTCTTCAAGCTCAATTTTCCTCCCACTGCCTCTATCAAGGATAAACTGATTTTCCAAGAAGATGGCATGACGGCTCACAAACACATTGTGATCCTCTGAGACGTAAAAATTGTATCCTAATGACTCTTTAGGATATCCTATAAAACGAGCACTTATGGTCCTAGCCTCTAACTTGTCCGCCTGTAGTCGCTTGACGTGGGCCGGACACCCCCAAATCTTGAGATGACCCAGACTTGGTTTCTTACCATGCCATATCTCATACGGTGTGGTAGGAACGGATTTAGAGGGAACTCTATTCAATAAATAAATCGCTGTGAGTAAGGCATCTCCCCAAAGGAACATAGGTAAATCAGTGAAGCTCATCATGGACCTGACCATATCCAATAGGGTCCGATTTCTCCTCTCTGACACCCCGTTGAGTTGAGGTGTACCCGGAGGTGTCCATTGTGAGACTATGCCGTTTTCTTTGAGATAGTCCCGAAATTCTCCACTAAGGTATTCTCCTCCTCGATCTGATCGAAGAGCCTTAAGAGGTTTTCCAGTTTGTTTTTCTACTTCATTCTTGAACTCTTTGAACTTTTCAAAAGACTCAGACTTGTGTCTCATAAGATACACATACCCATACCGTGAATAATCATCGGTAAAGGTAATGAAGTAAGAATAACGTCCCCTGGCTAGCACATCGAATGGGCCACATACATCTGTATGTACTAGGGTAAGTATTTCAATGGTCCTCTCCCCATGTCCTACAAAGGGCAGTCTAGCCATTTTTCCTTGAAGACAGGACTCGCAAACTGGATATGACTCGGAAGTCAATGAGCCTAAGAGCCCATCTTTATCCATTTTGTTCATCCTATCTTCTCCAATATGGCCAAGTCTGAGGTGCCACAAATATCTTTGGTTTATCTCATCTCTGGATCTTTTGGATCCTTTGGCACTCACATCTTGCTCGGTAACATTCACAGATACATCCATATGTAAATGATAGAGACTGTCAATCATGAAACCACGTGCGACTATTTTATTTCTTAAATAAATAGAACAGCAGTCTTTGTCAAATGTAAAAACATGACCTTCCTGTGCTAGACATGAAACAGAAATCAAATTTCTGCTAGCAACAGGTACATAATAACAGTCTCTAAGTATTAAACTAAATCCAGACGGTAGTCGCAGATGGTAGGTGCCCACAGCCACAGCAGCAACTTTTGCCCCGTTGCCAACCCGAAGGGTTACCGCACCTTCCGCCAGCCTTCTACTTTCCTTTAGACCCTGCATGGTAGTGCACAAATGAGCACTAGAACCAGAATCTATAACCCAACTAGAAGTAGAAGAAACCGTTAGATTAGTTTCAATAATGAGCAAGTCTATACCTTCTGAAGGTGTGTCACCTTTCTTGTTCTTCAGGCTCTCGAGGTATGAAGGACAGTTTCTCTTCCAGTGGCCTTCGACATTGCAGTGGAAACATTTTCCTTTGTCGTTAGCCTTTTTCTTTTGAACTTCCTTCTTTGGCTTCTTGTCTTTCTTCTGCTTCTTTGCAGGCTTCTTTTTCTTCCAAGTAGACTTTCTCTTGGAACCAGAAGTCAACTCAGCAGCGAGGACATTGCCCCTTGAACCTTTCAAGGCTCCCTCAGCAGTTACCAACATGTTGATTAGTTCAGTCTTAGTGCATTCAATCTTATTCATGTGGTAGTTTACTATAAACTGACCAAATGAATCAGGAAGTGACTGTAGGATCAAATCCACTTGCAATTCCTTGTGCATGTCCATACCGAGCTTCTCAAGCTCCTCTAGGTCCTTGATCATGGTCAGACCGTGATCATGGACAGACTGCCCTTCGCGCATCTTCGCTTTGAAAAGCCTCTTGGACACTTCAAAACGAGCTGTGCGACTCTGCTCACCATACAACTCTTGTAGGTGTGCCAGTATGTCCCTAGCAGTCTTTATATTTTCATGCTGGCATTGGAGTTCATTAGACATAGATGCCATCATATAGCATTTTACTCTAATGTCATCGTCCAACCACTTTTTATGCATCTCACGCTGAACATCAGTGGGACGTGCTGGTAATGTGGGGATATCTGAATCGAGTATATAGCCTATCTTCTCACAGTCCAAAACTATTTTGAGATTTCTAAGCCAGTCCTTGTAATTGGTTCCGGTCAGTCGGTTGGTCTCAAGAATATGGGTCAAAGGGTTTGAAGCCGACATTGTATCTGCAGAGAGTAAAGATTCTAGTTAGACTTTTGTACTTGATCCTAATCTGTCCTAAGGTCTTTTAGAACAAATTGTGACTCCCACTATTTTCTCGAATTCCTCACACTCCCCTGGTAGGAAAACGGAAATCCCACACGACTAGGGTTTCTAGTGGGTACTGCGGTCCCACCAATTTACATGCCACCTCACCTAACAGTTATTGGTGACACATAGATGGATGAGTGTACAACTCTTGTACAATGCTTCTCAAGCATGTTGCAGTGCAACTTGGTCTCTAAGCCATGAAGACCTCACCTAACAGTTATTGGTCCCATTTCTTAGTTAAGTCAGACCCACCGTATAACCGTAGGAATAAAGTCGTCATTGGGTCCTCACCTAACAGTTATTGGTGCCCAACCCCACCTTTACCCTACAACATCTCATGTCTATAGAGAGGTCCAGCCCCCCAATGCAACTTGACCACTGTATCCAGCCGAGACAAGTCAACATCAGAAAGGCCTTAGCAGCTCTACTACAGTGGAAGACCTATTGACTTAATATTGGTTAATCAGGTCTTAGTGTTTGCAACTTGAGCCTTTCATAAGAGGTAATCGAACAATTGGCCAGGTAAGCAGGTGGGAGGCTCCCCTTACTCAGAGAGTAAGGTCCTAATTAAGTAACCACCTTTCATGCTTTTCTAGACACCAATTAGATCAATTAATCTAATATGACTTGCTCATGTCGGTTCACTCTCGACTTGATTGAGGAGGTTTTGATTTAGGTCTCAATTGGGTTTGCTACATCACATGTAAACCTATCTACCCGACTCTCATTCACATCACATGTAAACGGCGCATTGCAGGCAGTTATAATCGCGGCAATAATTAAAGCTAAACTTTAACTAGGTGATGATCATGGATTCTTATTAGGTCGTATTACAAGCACATGCACATCAATCGATCAAGTGGTCTTCAACTCTTAAATTGGTTCCAAGCTTTCTTGATTCGATCCTTGATCAACTCTTGATCCCATCGCCATCAACCGCTTAGATCGCCTTTCATCTCATGCCTTTGCTTCAACTTGATCGTTGATGTACATCACATCACAGAAATACAACCAGATGTAAAATAAAAATAAAAATAAATTACATCTCCTTTTAGGAGGCACGCAGGCCTCTCAAAACATCAAATAAGATGCATTCAAGCATCTGAAAAATTACATGACATCGCAGATCACATCGCAGGTCATTACATTTGATACCAAAAGGGTTTGAATCCTATGATCATCACCGTATGCAACAATTATAATTTTCAGATCTGAAAACTAACTGATTATATCATGACATAGGTCGCTGATCATGCTAATCATGATTCTAAACTTTGTAATCCCATTAACAATGCAATTAGAATCATCTTTTTATCACATAAAAATCAGCATGTAAAAATCAGCACCCCTGAAAAATCTGCATGCAGAATTTTTCAGCATGCATGATCATTTAATTTTCAGATCTAATATGCCTTTAGATATTTAATTCTTATCTTAATCTACGAAGCCTAGGCTCTGATACCACTATTGGGAACCCGCCCATGCCGCTGATATTTCAAAAAAAATTTCAGATAGCAGCGGAATCGGCATGCGCGAGTTCGACGTTCATCGCATGAACGCTTGTTTCGAGACCTTTCGTAATTAGGTAGGAATTAAAACTTTTAAAATTATTAGGAAGATCAAATCTTCACCTTGCGCGGGTAGATGATCACCGCAAATCTGAATTCGTGGTTTTGGAAGAGGGTTCGCTTGAAGCCGTTCAAACGTCCGGCCTCTACGGGTATCCACACGAAGCAGGATCCGATCCAAGCTCTCTATCTCACCGGGGTGCTAGCTCCCTTGCAGAGATAGCTTTGATGGTTGATGTCCTCTCTTTCAATCAACTCTTGATTGCACTTGAGAGGAGGAAGAAGAAGGATGAAGAAGAGGAAGAAGATCAAATCCCTTCGCAGCTTTCTTCTCTTCACACGCGCTGAAGCCAAGGAAGAAGACCAAGAGGAGGGAGACGCCTCCTCTTCTTTTCCCCTTGCTGATGGCGGCTGAACCAAGGAGAGATGGAGAGGGGGTGGCCACATGATGAAGAGGAGAAAGAGTCATCTAGGGCGCCGGCCCTAGTCCTCCTTTAATAAGGATGAAGGGCTCCTACAAGTTAGGAGCCTTGACAACTTTCCAAGAGGGGGCGCCGGCCCCCTCTCTCTTCATGTCGCACCTAATCAAGTGGAGAGGGGCTGATGCCCCTCTTACTTGGTTAGCCTAATCCTCTTCCAAAGAGGATTAGGTCCCTTTTTCATGGTTTAATCCTAATCTAATTAGGATTGGCCAAATTGGGTTTAATCTATGCTAGTCCCAATCTAATTAGGACTTGAATGAACCATGACTCAATTGAACTCTTCAATCCTAATCCAATTAGGAGTCATGTTGATTTATTAGATTAATAATTAATTTAGACTTAAGGAATCCTAATCCAATTAGGATTTGTTTAATTTTAGTCCTAATCCAATTAGGACTCTATTTGAATTCGAAGTCCTAATCCAATTAGGATTTCTAGGAATCCTACTCCAAGTAGGAATCCAATTTTAATTCAAAACTCCTAATCTCATTAGGATTTTAGGAATTCTATTCCAAGTAGGAATTCCAGTCCTACTCCAACTAGGATTCCCAGCCCTAATCCAATTAGGACTCTAGGAATCCTACCCGAAGTAGGATTTGTGTTTAAGTCTAATTAATTAATTTCCTTTGTTCCTTCTTCAACTTCTTATCAATCAAATTGATTTCTTGTGATTCCTAATCACGATTTCAACCATCGGATCGGTCAATACTTCTAGTGTGTGTGACCCCATAGGTTCTATTCTGACTGGTAGTGAGATATATTGTGATCTCTATCACTATATCATTGAAAACTCCTTTCAATGGGTTGGAACGATTCCAACTCAACTCATTAGGGTTTATCGATCATCAAGATAATCCCTATGAGTCCCACCATCCACCAGTGACACCTAGCAGCATGTAGTGGCTACCCAGCAGAATGGAATGATGAACCTCTAGGTGCAGTTAACATGTGATACAGTCCTACTATCGTGGATCCCTACAGGACGGAGGTCATGGACAACTCGTCAAACTCCATCGTCTGTCATATGTCAAGATTTATTCGACTTGAGTTCGATAGTGGAAAACTCTTTCTCCATTTTACTGCCCTGGCCAAGGTCTTAGAACTCAGTCTAACAAATCACATAGGATCACTCCTCTTCTATCAAGGTCGATAGATTCCTTATAGGTGCATACCCTACTCCTACAGTGAACCTACTGCAGCCAATCTACACTGCATGGACCCATATGGCTAGAGACCATGTATGTGTGCAGTCAAACTACAATAACCTCACTGTGAGTAGCCGAAGCACCGCAGGTCAAAGGACCAGTCACACTACTGCAACATCAAGTAAGTCACTGACGAGTGGATAGACATCCAAGTGACTTCTTGTCTTGGTCACGCTCAGTACCCTTGTTCTCTAACAAGCACCTGCACTATCACTTCAGTGTCCCTACACTGTGGACTCAAGTCTCGTCCATCCAGAAGGAAAGTGATCTGTGCACTGATCGGATCGATCACCGTCCTCGTGATGATCCATTGATCAGGAGCATTTAGAAATTAATCACCAATGATACATGGCTCAAATTCTCAACTCTTGAGAATATGTATCATCATCTTATTAATTTCTTGGACGATTCATAGACACATAAATAATATGAATGAAAAGATGCCTTTTATTTATTCAATAATAAATAGTCAAGTACAAAATTATGTCCCTAGAATCAACAATGTGTCAGCCAAATTGGCTTCTAGGGCATACATCTAACACGAGTCGACTCCGGATCATTACGAGTCGACTCCGACTGAGAACTGACAGACGAACAGAAAGACTCAACTCAAAACCTGTCAGCGAGTCGACTCCTGAAGTGCGCGAGTCGACTCCGATGATTACCGAGTCGACTCCGGAGTAGTATGAGTCGACTCCAAGGAGTTACAGACAGAAAAGTCAGAGAGCGATTTTCGACCCTGAGATTCGAGTCGACTCCTGTGGAATGCGAGTCGACTCCGATGGTTGGCAGGTCGACTCCAAAGAAAGCGAGAGTCGACTCTCAGTGGTACACAAGGCAAAAGTCAGAGAGCAGTTTTCGGACTCTGAGATCTGAGTCGACTTCCGCAATGCGCGAGTCGACTCCGAGACAGCGCGACCCCAAAAAGACAGAAGACCGAATTATTGTCTCTGAGAGCCGAGTCGACTCCCAGACAGCTCGAGTAGACTCCAAGGCAGCGCTACATCAAAAAGGCAGAAGGCTGTGTTTCGGAAACTGAGAGCCGAGTCGACTCCGGAACAGTCCGAGTCGACTCCAAGACTGGACGAGCCAAAAGACAGAAGATCGGGAGTTCGGGCTCTGAGCGCCGAGTCGACTCCCAGGATTGTCGAGTCGACTCGAGTGGGCCAAGTTGAAAAATTAGCTCCATGGACTTCATGGGATGAGCTGACTCCGAAAATGGCAAGTCAGCTCGAGAAGTTGGCAAGTCGACTCCGGGTTAAGTCGAGTCGACTCCCAGTCATGGAGGTCACTTTAATTCAAATCCGGAACAGTTGCCGAGCCGACTCCAGAAAAGCATGAGTCGACTCCCGCTACAGCCGAGTCGACTCCAGATCGCGCGAGTCGACTCCGACCCCAACGGACATATTGTCAGGATGTGCAGAGTGTGCAGAACGGGCAGAAAAAGGTGTCTAACGGCTAGTTTCCGTGGGGGATGGCTTAAATAGCCACAGAGGACTGTAGCAAGGAAAAGAAGCACCATTCTACTCAAAGAAATCAAGCATCCTATCTCGGCCAACTGGTTTTCAACAGAAAAGAAGGAAGAGCGCCATTAACTCCATCCAGCTACCTCTTCCCAGCATTTAAAGAAGTCTCCTCCTGCCTTCAAGTCGACCAGACATTCAAGAGGAGACTCACAGTTCAAGAAGCCCTACTCTACTCCAACTCAAACGTGTTTGAGAGCTCTTAACTTCTCTCTAGTTTATATTGCTGTATATCTGCTTTTTAGAAGCTCTATTTTTCTATTTGTCTTTGTTCTTTCCATCTTGTCTTTGCTTGATTCAATTAGGGGATTGAATCAAGAGTGGAGAGGTTGGTTGGTGAGCCGAGGGTAAAACCAACGTGTAAGGGTTCGATTGTGATCCCGGAAAAACAATCGGGGTGGTTCTAGTCGGTGAGCCTGGGAAAACCGACCGAGTTCGTTGTGAGCTCGTAAAACAACAAGTTGGGTTGTGAGCTTGTAAAACAACCGGCTGTAATCCAAGGGGTTATAGTGAATTTCCAAGTGAGACTTGGGGAGTGGACGTAGGAGCAAGGGATAGCTCCGAACCACTAT
Source organism: Phoenix dactylifera (assembly GCF_051530095.1). Lineage (NCBI taxonomy): Eukaryota > Viridiplantae > Streptophyta > Magnoliopsida > Arecales > Arecaceae > Phoenix > Phoenix dactylifera. Next base: position 27,626,074 of record NC_143193.1, on the reverse strand, counting down.
AAATATTGTGTTTGTGATTGCTTGTGTCTCTCTCTCTCACTCTCATTTCACTCACAGCACATAGCAACTAATTAATCATCTTGCAAAAGTATTAATTAGTCATCCACAAACGTTTTAATTACAAAATTATTTTAAAACCCAATTCACCCCCCCTCTTGGGTTGTCTTTCTGGGCAACAGATAAATTCTTTGACCTTTAATATTTTGAATCATTAGGAACTTGTGAATCTTGTCTTATGGGTAAAATGACCAAGTCTCCATTCTCGGGACATGAAAAAAGGGCAAGTGAGTTATTAGAACTCGTACATACTGATGTGTGCGGTCCTATATCAACTCCAGCTAGAGGTGGATACTCTTACTTCATCACATTTACTGATGACTTATCAAGGTTCGGTTTTGTGTATCTAATGAAACATAAATCCGAAGCCTTTGATAAATTTAAAGAGTATCAAAGTATGGTCGAAAAACAAACTGGGAAGTGTATTAAAATCTTTCGATCTGATCGAGGAGGAGAATACCTTTCTAGTGAATTTTTAGACTATCTTAAATTAAAGGGTATACTCTCTGAATGGACACCTCCATATACGCCACAATTAAATGGTGTAGCTGAAAGAAGGAATCGTACCTTATTAGATATGGTACGGTCCATGATGTGCTTCACAAATCTTCCAATTTCCTTCTGGGGACATGCCCTAGAAACTGCTGCATTAGTATTAAATAGAGTACCATCTAAGTCTGTATCTAGCACTCCATATGAGATATGGAAAGGAAAGAAACCTAATCTTAAGTATCTTAAGATATGGGGTTGTCATGCTTATGTCAAAAGAAATTTTGGACATAAGCTAAGTGCTAGATCGGACAAATGTATATTTGTAGGTTATCCTAAAGACAGTTTAGGATATATCTTCTATAATCCTACCGAACAAAAGGTATTTGTTGCTAGGCATGCCACTTTCTTGAAAAAAGAGTTTTTTTTAGAAAAGGGCAAGGATAGAAGAATTGAACTTGATGAAGTTCAAGACCTACAAGGTGAGACACATAATAATCCTCAACTAGATGTACCCATGGAAGAGGTACAGCCACTACACACTACTCCTCTCTGAAGGTCAGAAAGAGTGCGAAATGCACCTGAGAGGTATGGATTTATCATTGAGAATGATGAAGCCCACATCGTTGATAACGATGACCCTCTGACCTATTCGGAAGCTGTCAAGAGTAGGGACTCTGACAGATGGCTGGACGCCATGAAATCCGAGATAAATTCTATGTATACAAACCAAGTGTGGACTTTGGTTGATGCACCTGAGGGAGTGATTCCAATAGGGTGCAAATGGGTATACAAGAAGAAGATAGGAGCTGATGGCCAAGTAGAAACCTACAAGGCCAGGCTAGTGGCAAAAGGTTTCAGGCAAAAACAAGGCATTGATTATGATGAAACTTTTTCGCCAGTAGCTATGCTCAAATCTATTCGGATTATGCTTGCTATAGCTGCATACTATGATTATGAGATCTGGCAGATGGATGTCAAAACCGCCTTCCTTAATGGTCACCTTGAGGAAGAGGTCTATATGACACAGCCAGAGGAATTTGTCTCAAGAGGGAGAGCAAATCAAGTATGTAGGCTTAAGAAATCCATTTATGGATTAAAGCAGGCATCTAGGAGTTGGAACATCCATTTTGACATGATAGTCAAAGAGTTTGGCTTCATTAAAAATATAGATGAACCTTGTGTGTACAAGAAGACTAGTGGGAGTGTTATTGTCTTCTTGATATTATATGTGGACGATATATTGGTCATTGGAAATGATGTTCCAACGATGCAATCGGTCAAGACTTGGCTATCAAAGAAATTTTCCATGAAAGACTTGGGTGAAGCATCCTATATACTTGGTATAAGGATCTATAGAGATAGATCTAAAAGGATGCTAGGTTTGTCCCAGTCTAGGTACATAGATAATGTGCTGAAGAGGTTCAGCATGGATGGAAGTAAGAAAGGTTTCTTACCCATAGGACATGGCATACAACTCTCTAGGAAGATGTCTCCTAAGACATCTGAAGAGAGGAATAGAATGAGTTCTATTCCCTATGCTTCAGCAGTAGGGTCGATCATGTATGCTATGTTATGTACCAGGCCTGATGTAGCTTATGCCTTAGGTATGGTAAGTAGATTTCAGGCAGATCCCGGGGAGGATCATTGAAAAATTGTGAAAAGCATTCTCAAATACTTGAGAAGGACTAGAGATGTTTTTCTGATTTATGGAGGATCAGAATTAAAACTAGAAGGCTATTCAGATTCTAGCTTTCAATCTGATACAGATGATAGCAAGTCAATCTCTGGATATATCTTCACTTTGAATGGTGGAGCTGTGAGTTGGAAAAGTTCCAAACAGCAAACTGTAGCTGACTCAACTACTGAGGCAGAATACATAGCTGTTAGTGAAGCTGCTAAGGAAGCAGTCTGGATGAAGAAGTTCATCACAGAGCTGGGTGTAGTTCCTGAGATTGCCGGACCAGTCCCAGTTTATTGCGATAACACTGGAGCTGTTGCACAGGCTAAGGAACCAAGGTCTCATCATGATCCAAGCACATTTCGAGACGCTTCCACCTTGTTCGAGAGATAATCGAAAGACAAGACGTCAAGATTGAACGAGTAGACACAAAGAACAATATAGCAGACCCATTTACTAAAGCTCTACTACAGCAGCAATTCAATCGTCACCTCAATTGTATGGGGTTAAAATATAAGGACGATTGTGCGGAGTGATTGATTATAACCCTATTTGATTTTGATGAGCTCAAAGCATTTGAGTATATCTTATGTTTACTAATGAATTCAATCTAGTGTTTCAGTGACATCTTAGTAAATTTATGGTCAAGTGTCTCTAGATTTGGTTCAAGACAATTTGGATAAGTTAAGAAGCCTATATGAACCAAAGTCTGAGACTCGAGTCGACTCCGGGATATTACGAGTCGACTCCAAGCGTATCAGAGGCACTGGCACAGGCTCGAGTCGACTCCTATGCATTACGAGTCGACTCCGACTAAGAACAAACAGACGAACAGAAAGGTACAACTCAAAATCTGTCAGCGAGTCGACTCCTGAAGAGCGCGAGTCGACTCCGATGCTTGCCGAGTCGACTCCAGGCTAGTATGAGTCGACTCCAGGGAGTCACAGACAGAAAGTCAGAGAAGGTATTTTAGACCCTGAGAGCCGAGTCGACTCCTGAGGAACGCGAGTCGACTCCGATGGTTGGCAGGTCGACTCCAAAGGAAGCAAGAGTCGACTCTCAGTGTAATACAAGGTAAAAGTCAGAGAGCAACTTTCGGACATTGAGGGCCGAGTCGACTCCCGCAAAGGCCGAGTCGACTCCGAGACAGCGCGACCCCAAAAAGACAGAAGACAGTATTTTTGTCTCTGAGACGCGAGTCGACTCCAAGAAAGTTCGAGTCGACTCCAAGGCAGCGCTACTCCAAAAAGACAGAAGACTGTTTTTCGGATACTGAGAGCCGAGTCGACTCCGGAACAGTTCGAGTAGACTCCAAGACTGCACGAGCCAAAAGACAGAAGATCGGGAGTTCGGGCTCTGAGCGCCGAGTCGACTCCCAGAATTCACGAGTCGACTCAAGTGAGCCAAGTTGAAGAATACATCTATGGATTCCTTGGGATGAGCCGACTCCAAAAGTGCCAGGTCAGCTCCAGACTTTGGGGAGTCGACTCCAGGATAAGTCGAGTCGACTCCCAGTCGAGAAGACCACTTTAATTCAAATCCGGAACAGTTGCCGAGCCGACTCCAAAAAAGCATGAGTCGACTCCTGCTACAGCCGAGTCGACTTCAGATCGCGCGAGTCGACTCCGATCCCAACGGACACATTGTCAGGATGTGCAGAATGTGCAGAACGGCTAGTTAAGTGTGTCTAACGGCTAGTTTCCGATGGGAATGGCTTAAATAGCCATAGAGAACTATAGCAAGGCAGAGAAGTAACATTCCTTTCAAAGAAAACACAATAACTTCATCTGCCAAAGAGATTTCAACGAAAAAGAAGGAAGAGAGCCATTAACTCCATTCAACCTACTCTTCCCAGCATTAAAGAAGTTTTCTTCTCCCTTCAAGTCTTCAAGACGTTCAAGAGGAGACCCAAAGTTCGAGAAGCCCTCCTCTACATCGTCATAAAATAGTTTGAGGGCTCTTAACTTCTCTATTGTTCATATTGCTGAATATCTGCTTTCTTAGAAGCTGTATTTTTCTCTTTGTTCCTCCTTTCTATTTGGTCCTTACTTGTTTCAATCAGGGGATTGAATCAAGGGTGTATAGGTTGTTGGTGAGCCTAGGTTGAAACCAACGTGTAAGGGTTTGATTGTGGTCCCAGGAAAACAATCGGACGGTTCTAGTCGGTGAGCCAGGAAAAACCGACCGAGTTCGTTGTGACCTCGTAAAACAACAAGTTGGGTTGTGAGCTTGTAAAACAACCGGCTGTAATCCGAGGGGTTATAGTGAATTCCCATGTGAGACTTGGGGAGTGGACGTAGGAGCAAGGGTTAGCTCCGAACCACTATAAAATCCTTGTGTTTGTGATTGCATTATTGTCTTGTACTTTCATTTCATTCACTGCACATTGCATCTAATTAATTAACTTGCAAAAGTATTAATTAGTTATCCACAAACGTTTTAATTGCAATAATAATTTTAAAACCCAATTCACCCCTCCTCTTGGGTTGTCTATCTGGGCAACAAGTGGTATCAGAGCAGGAACTCTATTACCCAGAGAGTAAAAGATCGAAATGACAACCCCATTTGGATCTTCCCACATTGAGGGTCAGTCCACCCAAAGACCCCCATTCTTTAATGGATCCGACTACTCATATTGGAAGGCTAGGATGAGAATATTTATCCAAGCCCAAGACTATGAGATGTGGACCATTATATTGAATGGACCATACATCCCTTCCATCTATGTAGAGGGTGTCACTGTACCTAAACTTGAAAAAGATTGGGATGACCATGACTTTAGGAAGGCACAACTCAATGCCAAAGCAATGAATGTGCTTTACTGTGCATTAGATAGGAATGAATTCAATAGGGTCTCTACTTGCAATTCTGCAAAAGAGATTTGGGATAGACTTGAAGTGACCCATGAGGGCACGAATCAAGTCAAAGAATCCAAAATAAATATATTGGTTCATAAGTATGAACTATTTAAGATGGATTCTAATGAAACAATCACATGCATGTTCACTAGATTTACTGACATTGTCAATGGCCTAAAAAGCCTTGGCAAAAACTATACTAACAGTGATCTTGTCAGGAAGATTCTTCGCTGCCTACCAAGGTCATGGGAAGCCAAGGTGACGGCAATCCAAGTAGCCAAGGACTTGAACAAGCTTCCACTTGAGGAGCTTCTTGGATCCCTTATGACGCACGAGCTCACAATGAAACAACACAGCGAAGAAGAATCCTCTCATAAGAAAAAGGTAATAGCTCTCAAATCTACTTCTTCTAACAAAGATTTATCTTGCAATAGCAGCAGTGAAGAAGAAGATCTTGAGGGAGATGATGATGAGGCTCTTCTCGTGCGCAAGTTCAGAAAATTCATCAACCGAAAGAAGTCCTTTCATCAAAGGAGAGGCTCCTCAAGTTCCTATCACAAGGACAAAGGTAAGGAAAGGTAAAATGAGGGAATCGGATGCTACGAATGTAAGAAGCCAGGACACTTCAGAGCGGACTGTCCTTTGCTCAAGAAGGCCAGCAAGCATAAGAAAAAGAAAGTCCTCGTCTCCACCATTTCGGACTCCGATACATCATCTTCATCGTCGGATGAGGAACAAGAAGAAAAGGCCAATTTCTGCTTTATGGCAAATGAAAATGAGGTAACATCCGAAACGCATCTAGATTTTATCCTTGATGAATTGTATGATGCATTCAATGAATTAATGGTTGAATATAAGGCTATAAATCTTAAGAATAAAGAGCTAAAACTAGCCAATCAATCTCACCTCCACAAATACGATAAATTAGTTAAGGATAAGAACTTTATCACTAAAGAAAATGTAGAACTTAAAACAAGAAATCAATTGTTGATTAAAAAAACTAATACCTTAACTAAGGATAATGAAAAACTGACTAAGAAAATTTCAGAACTGAAAAACGATAAACAAACAATTAGAGATAATCTCACAAAAGACTTAAACATTCTAAAAATAGAAAAACATAAACTAACTAAAGAACTTGAAAAATACAAACCTTTGGTTGAAAAATTTACATATAGTTCTGAAAAATTGAATATGATACTCAATAGTCAACGAGCTGTGTTCAATAGAGCTGGTTTAGGGTATAAACATAAAAATAAGCAAAAACTACTTAGTAATTTCTTTGTTAAAGCAGGGAAAAGTAAATCTAAGAAAATAACATGCTTTTGCTGTGGAACATTAAGACATAAAGCAAATGTGTGTGATTATAGAAAAGAAAAAACTAAAAGAAAAATTAAAAGGATTTGGGTTCCAAAAGGAACCAACATTACTAACCATGAAGGACCCAAGAAAACTTGGGTACCTAAGATTATATGATTTGCTTGTGTAGGAGTGTCTTGCAGCCAAGGTCGACAAAAATTGTTGGTACTTGGATAGTGGCTGCTCAAGACACATGACGGGTGACAAAGACCAATTCTTCACCCTTGAGCCTAAGAAGGGAGGTGCTGTGACATTTGGAGACGATAGCCAAGGTCACATTATTGGTATAGGTAAAGTACAAATTATCCCTTCAACTTTTATTGATAATGTTCGATATGTTGATGGTCTTAAGCATAATCTACTTAGCATTAGTCAATTGTGTGATAGAGGTTTTGATGTTTTGTTCAAACCATCACTATGCATCATAACCAACTCAAATGACAATAGTTTAGTTTTTAAAGGAACAAGACGTGGAAATGTGTATGTTGTAGACCTTGAGGATCTTGCCAAACATAACCCATGTTTAGTTGTTAATGAAACTAAGGATAATGATGCTAGTTGGTTATGGCACCGTAAGTTAGGTCATGCAAGCATGGACACAATATCAAAATTAGTTAAAAGAGATTCCGTGATAGGTTTGCCAAAACTAAAGTTTGAAAAGAATAAAATATGTGAAGCTTGTCAATATGGCAAACAATCAAGGAACTCCTTTAAATCCATAAATTGTGTCTCTACCTCTAGACCTCTAGAACTACTACACATGGATCTATTCGGACCAACTTGAACCACAAGTCTAGGTGGAAGTAAATATGGTCTAGTTATTGTAGATGATTATTCTAGATACACGTGGGTCATGTTCTTAGCTCATAAAGATCAAGCATTTTCAGTTTTTAAGAAGTTTCATAAGGAAGTAACAAATGCTAGAGATACTTCAGTCATAGCAATTAGAAGTGACCATGGTACCGAATTTGAAAATCATTTATTTGATGAGTTTTGTAGTAAAAAGGGGATAACTCATAATTTTTCTGCACCTAGGACACCACAAGAAAATGGAGTTGTGGAAAGAAAAAATAGAACTCTAGAGAAAATGGCTAGAACCATATTATGTGAAAGTAACCTCCCTAAGTACTTTTGGGAAGAAGCCATCAATACCTCTTGTCATATATTAAATAGAGTCTTATTGAGACCCATTATAAAGAAAACACCTTATGAACTTTGGAAAAACAGAAAACCAAAAGTAAACTATTTTCATGTCTTTGGATGTAGGTGTTTTGTTCATAATAATGGAAAAGATAATCTAGGAAAATTTGACTCTAAATCTGATGAGGGTATATTCTTGGGGTACTCTACAACTAGTAAAGCATATAGAGTCTAATAAAAGAACCCTAGTTATAGAAGAATCCATACATGTTGTTTTTGATGATTCTAGTGATATCTCTTCTAGTAAGAAAGTTAATTTTGATGATGATGCTGAAATTTTTGAAGAAAAGATTGATGAGATGACATTACAAGATGATGAACAAAAATCGATTGGAAATACATCATCAAGCCAAGAGGCTATTGTGGATCATGGGCTAACTAAGGCTTGGAGGTATGCTCACGGGCATCCTAAGGAATTAATTTTAGATGATCCATCTCAACCTGTTAAGACTAGAGCATCTCTTAGGAACCTAAACAATCATCTAGCTTTTGTTTCACATTTTGAACCCAAACACATAGAAGAAGCTGAAAAAGATGTAAATTGGATAAATGCAATGCAAGAAGAATTAAACCAATTTACTAGGAACAAGGTATGGAACCTAGTTGAACGACCCTCTGAATATTCAATTATAGGTACCAAATGGATATATAAAAATAAACTTGATGAAAATGGAATTGTAATTAGGAATAAGGCTAGATTAGTAGCAAAGGGGTATAATCAAGAAGAAGGTATAGATTTTGATGAAACCTTTGCTCCTGTAGCTAGACTTGAGGTAATTAGACTGCTACTAGCATTTGCATGCTCTAAGAATTTCAAACTATTTCAAATGGATGTAAAAAGTACTTTTCTAAATGGGTATATTAATGAGGAGGTGTATGTAGAACAACCTCCTGGTTTTGAAAATCATCAATACCCTAATCATGTGTATAAACTGAACAAAGCACTTTATGGTTTGAAACAAGCACCTAGAGCATGGTATGAAAGACTTAGCAAATTTCTGCTAGATCATGAATTCTCTAGGGAAAATGTAGATACAACACTGTTTTTGAAGAAGAAAAACAAAGATATGTTATTAGTGCAGATTTATGTTGATGATATTATTTTCGGTGCTACTAACAATCGCCTCTGCGAAGAATTTGCTGACTTGATGCAGAGTGAGTTTGAAATGAGCATGATGGGAGAGCTGAACTATTTCCTCGGGCTTCAAATCAAACAATCAATAGAAGAGATCTTCATCAATCAAGCTAAATACATCAAGGAGATGCTTAAGAAGTTTGATATGGAGGGAAACAAGTCAATCAGCACACCCATGAGCTCATCATGCAAACTAGACCAAGATGAATCAGGTAAATCTGTAGATCAAAAGATGTATAGAGGTATGATAGGATCTTTATTGTATCTCACTGCAAATAGACCTGATATCATGTTTAGTGTATGCATGTGTGCTAGATATCAGTCTAATCCTAAGGAATCTCATCTAATTGCAGTCAAGAGAATCTTTAAATATCTAATAGGAACAAAAAATATAGGTTTATGGTATTCTAAAGATTCTAGCCTGAACTTAATAGGATACACAGATTCAGACTTTGCTGGTTGTAAACTTGATAGAAAAAGCACCAGCGGGTCATGTCAACTCTTGGGAGAAAATTTAATCTCATGGTTTAGCAAGAAACAAAACTCGGTTGCATTATCTACTGCTAAAGCTGAATATGTAGTAGCCGGAAGTTGTTGTGCTCAAATCATGTGGATTAAACAACAACTTGAAGACTATGGCATTAAACAAGACAAAATTCCCATTAATTGTGATAATACAAGTGCCATTAATCTCACTAAAAATCCAATTCAGCATTCAAGAACTAAACATATTGAGATAAGACATCACTTCATAAGAGATCATGTACTGAATGGTGATGTGTCACTTCAATTTGTTTGCACTGATAATCAATTAGCTGATATCTTTACAAAACCCTTAAGTGAAGAGAGATTTAGTGTGCTTAGGAGGGGATTAGGAGTGATTGATCCATCCTAGTGATGTTCTCCTCTAGTCCATTGATTTTGATGATTAGGTTGTGTTGAATTTAGAGTCTCTCATCGATGATCATCAAATTAGATCATAACTTAGTGAGTGTCCCTTGTTTGGTACGAAAATAGCATGATTCTTAGGTGCGTGCCGGAGTTCGAGTCGACTCGGATATGTTTCAGAGTCGGCTCATGAGGAGGAGTCGACTCGCACATAGACGAGAGTCGACTCGAGGTCGATGGCTCATGAGGGGGAGTCGACTCGCACATAGACGGGAGTCGACTCGAGGCCAATGGAAGCATAAGGGGAATCGACTCGCGCATACTTTGGAGTCGACTCGAGGTCGAGTCGACTCGCGACTCAGTGGAGTCGATTCGAGGTCGGGATCCGGGTTTTTAACCCTAATCCAAGCGTTTAATCAACACTTCTATTCACCGCCTCCACTGTTCAAAAACCCTAGAGCCGTCTCCTAGGTCGTCTCCGACCGTCGTTAGGGCTTTCCCGTCGACCTTCTTCCGTCCCTTAGGTTTTTACCCCATCCCTAGGTCAAGGATGCCTCGTAAAGCCGTTGTCCCAAGCCGGAAGAGGCCCCAACCCGCGAGCGGCACCGAGCGACGGTCCAAAGCTCGGAACGATCCCGTGAGGCCACAACCTCCGGCTCGTTCCCTGCCGAGGCCGGTTCCCTCGCGTCCGTGCACCGGGAAGGCGGTCTCCACTGGGAGATATGTCAACTTCGACTATCTCTCCCGGGAGGGCTTCACCATAGGAGATAGGTTGAAGGCCCAGGGTTTAGAGTTCTTTTGTTCCTTGGATCTCCCCACATACCCCGGTCTAGTTAGGGAGTTCTATGGAACAGTACATAGGGGAAATGGTGGGATAGAGGGGACCGTAGCGGGTGTCCCATTATTTATTTCGGAGGATATCATTGCTCAAATCCTCCATCTTCCCCAAGTAGGGGTATCTCCTACTCATCCTGAGGATAGGACTGAGGCCCTTACGGCCATCTTAGGGAGTCCACCCCAGTCCCCATTAGATGAGGTGTCCGCCAGCTCACTGTCAGTTGAGATGCGGCTCCTCTTGAGTATCATCTCTAGGACCCTTTTTCCGAAGACCGGCCGCTTCGATTTTGTTTCTGAGAGGGACCTAGCCCTCATGTTCTACATCCTTCAGGACACCCCAATCAACTTTCCCAAACTCATTTACAGATACCTATATGAGCCACTAGACAGACCTAGGCTCACCCTTCCTTACGGGATGCTATACACTCTTATCTTTAGGGAGTCAGAGATCCCTATTCCTGAGGGGGAACCCTCTCGCGGTCTGCGATGGACAGATCGCATGGGTGAGGGAACCCTTCACAAGATGGGTTTTCATAAGGTAGAGGGAACCTGGGTCAGGAAACCATCTACCTCCACACATACTACCAAACACTCTCCCAGTCCTGATCCGGATTCAGACATTCCCACCTTTCCCTCCACCTTTCCCTCCACCTCAGCACCCTCCACCTCAGCCGGACCCTCCTCCTCTGCGCCACCCACTCAGCCGATGGAGGTCCGGATTTCTCCTGAGCAGCTCCGGGAGTTGCGGCAGGAGATTGTACGCGATCTTCGAGACGATCTTCTGAGAGAGCTCAGAGGTTCAGTCCCAGCCCCCTCTTCTGCATTGGTGCCTTCCCTATCAGCCGTGACCGAGATGACAGCCCATCTGCGGGAAGAAATCTACAATGTCAGAAGCCTGATACAAGCCCAGTTCTCCAATATGAGCGATGTCACAAGCAACACAAGGAAGATGCGAGATGACATCCGACACGTTATGGGCACCCAGAGCCAGGGGGCTGAGCATCTGGCGAACGTGTTGATCGCCAAGCTGGACACACTCCAGGAGAGTGTGACGGAGCTCTCCTCGATTCACAGCAGAGCTACCTCGGCGATTATCACACAGTTAGGGCACGTCACAGATGGGGTCACCCTACTCATGGAACAGTCCAGACTGCCCAAGAGAGCCACATCCTCCTCCAAGAAGCCCTAGCTTACTTATTGTATTTTTGACATGTATTTACTGCTTTACTTATTGTATTCACAAATGTACTTACATATACATCAATATAATGAGTAGACAATTCTCTTCAATATTGTGCACATTGATCTCTACTTGCTTGTGTGCTCTGCTTACTTCCTTTTTGATGCAATGACAAAAAGGGGGAGAAATATATTGAATAGACAAGTAAAGAGAATTAATGAAAATCAATAAAAAGAAAACTTTTAAAATACACAATAATTTGTTCTTAGTGGATTCGATACCTCGAGGCTCATTATCTCTCTGTTGGGGCTCCTAATGGAGTAATCTCCAGAATCTATTCAAGGGATATTCGGAGATTAGTTGAATCATACTTAAGAACAAATTGGCAGATTTTTTCTCTAAAAACCAAAAATTTAAGTTCAAAGGCTTCAATGCACTAAAAGAAAATTCTGAGATTCAAAACAAAGTTGAATGCATGTGTTGAGAGGGAGAATCTGAATTTTTAAGAAAGCAAAATTATTAAAAATATATAAGCCAAACAATTGATTGCATAATATGAAGGCTTATATAATTCCAAATGAAAGGGGGAGCCTTAACTTCAAAATTTATTGTTTCGCACCTTTCAAGTTTGGATAAATTAAAATGACTAGACACTTGAATTCATTTTCAAATTTTACTATAATTCTCCTTGTTTGTTGAGCAATTCACTTTACATATACTCAATGTTTTGTCATCATCAAAAAGGGGGAGATTGTGGAGTGATTGATTATAACCCTATTTGATTTTGATGAGCTCAAAGCATTTGAGTATATCTTATGTTTACTAATGAATTCAATCTAGTGTTTCAGTGACATCTTAGTAAATTTATGGTCAAGTGTCTCTAGATTTGGTTCAAGACAATTTGGATAAGTTAAGAAGCCTATATGAACCAAAGTCTGAGACTCGAGTCGACTCCGGGATATTACGAGTCGACTCCAAGCGTATCAGAGGCACTGGCACAGGCTCGAGTCGACTCCTATGCATTACGAGTCGACTCCGACTAAGAACAAACAGACGAACAGAAAGGTACAACTCAAAACCTGTCAGCGAGTCGACTCCTGAAGAGCGCGAGTCGACTCCGATGCTTGCCGAGTCGACTCCAGGCTAGTATGAGTCGACTCCAGGGACTCACAGACAGAAAGTCAGAGAAGGTATTTTAGACCCTGAGAGCCGAGTCGACTCCTAAGGAACGCGAGTCGACTTCGATGGTTGGCAGGTCGACTCCAAAGGAAGCAAGAGTCGACTCTCAGTGTAATACAAGGCAAAAGTCAGAGAGCAACTTTCGGACACTGAGGGCCGAGTCGACTCCCGCAAAGGCTGAGTCGACTCCGAGACAGCGCGACCCCAAAAAGACAGAAGACAGTATTTTTGTCTCTGAGACGCGAGTCGACTCCAAGAAAGTTCGAGTCGACTCCAAGGCAGCGCTACTCCAAAAAGACAGAAGACTGTTTTTCGGATACTGAGAGCCGAGTCGACTCCGGAACAGTTCGAGTCGACTCCAAGACTGCACGAGCCAAAAGACAGAAGATCGGGAGTTCAGGCTCTGAGGCCGAGTCGACTCCCAAAATTCACGAGTCGACTCAAGTGAGCCAAGTTGAAGAATACATCTATGGATTCCTTGGGATGAGCCGACTCCAAAAGTGCCAGGTCAGCTCCAGACTTTGGAGAGTCGACTCCAGGATAAGTCGAGTCGACTCCCAGTCGAGAAGACCACTTTAATTCAAATCCGGAACAGTTGCCGAGCCGACTCCAGAAAAGCATGAGTCGACTCCTGCTACAGCCGAGTCGACTCCAGATCGCGCGAGTCGACTCCGATCCCAACAGACACATTGTCAGGATGTGCAGAATGTGCAGAACGGCTAGTAAAGTGTGTCTAACGGCTAGTTTCCGACGGAAATGGCTTAAATAGCCACAGAAAACTGTAGCAAGGCAGAGAAGTAACATTCCTTTTAAAGAAAACACAATAACTTCATCTGCCAAAGAGATTTCAATGAAAAAGAAGGAAGAGAGCCATTAACTCCATTCAACCTACTCTTCCCAGCATTAAAGAAGTTTCCTTCTCCCTTCAAGTCTTCAAGACGTTCAAGAGGAGACCCAAAGTTCGAGAAGCCCTCCTCTACATCGTCATAAAATAGTTTGAGGGCTCTTAACTTCTCTATTGTTCATATTGCTGAATATCTGCTTTCTTAGAAGCTGTATTTTCCTCTTTGTTCCTCCTTTCTATTTGGTCCTTACTTGTTTCAATCAGGGGATTGAATCAAGGGTGTATAGGTTGAAACCAATGTGTAAGGGTTTGATTGTGGTCCCGGAAAAACAATCGGACGGTTCTAGTCGGTGAGCCAGGGAAAACCGACCGAGTTCGTTGTGACCTCGTAAAACAACAAGTTGGGTTGTGAGTTTGTAAAACAACCGGCTGTAATCCGAGGGGTTATAGTGAATTCCCAAGTGAGACTTGGGAAGTGGACGTAGGAGCAAGGGTTAGCTCCGAACCACTATAAAATCCTTGTGTTTGTGATTGCATTATTGTCTTGTACTTTCATTTCATTCACTGCACATTGCATCTAATTAATTAACTTGCAAAAAGTATTAATTAGTTATCCACAAACGTTTTAATTGCAATAATAATTTTAAAACCCAATTCACCCCCCCTCTTGGGTTGTCTATCTGGGCAACAGATTGGCTTTAGTGCAAGTGGGAGATTGAAAGAGTAGATGCCCTATAAGCCAATCATTTGATGGGTTTCTCTTTGTAATCCTCCAAATCATGTACTTTGACACTCGATATATATCAATAAAGGCATTGTGTTTCATCATTTGCTGCTTATCTATTTTATTATTGGATGATGAACCCCATAAATTAGGACATTGGTTTTAGGGTTATGATGAGATCATACCAGTGAGACCTAAAATCCTAAAATCCTAATTTAGAATATTCCCAGTCAAATTGGTATATTGAGTCGGGGATCAATATTACCGGAAAGACTGGCACATCTTATGTATGCTCAATGTAAAGGGTGATTGATCTCACAATCACTTGTGTGAGACACTAATACAAAGATGTGGGTGCTCATTAGAGGAATGAGTTCACTGAAATGACCAGCCATGAGAACATCTTATGGATTCTTACTTAATTATCAAAAGATGGTTCTCATAGTGGGGGTTGTGCAAGTGATCCTTAGACCTGAGATCACCATGGTACCTTGTGCACTTGAAGCTATGTTTTGGTTTACCCTCATTCACGACATTGCGTTGTGTACGGGATATTCTGGATATGGTGGATTTTGTACGAAGGTTGTAAGTAGGTCAACAAGGAATCAGTCACTTCTAGTAAGAGAAGGTAACATCCTACTTACTCTAATCTTATGATGATTCAAGAAGCCTTTGATCAAAGCAAAATGAATATTAGAAAGAGTTTCTAATGTTTCATTGTTTGAATTATCATATAAAAGATTGAGAGAGACATGAATAAGTGATTGAGTTTGATATTGATCCATACTCATGCACTTATTCAGGATGTAGTATGACTGAGGGATTGAATTGCACAGTAACTTGCCACTGAAGGGTATGTTTGGATTTGTCCAATACATTCCTCATCTTCCGGGTAGACATGATACGTTGCTAGACGTCAATCATGTCTGTTGCCCAGAGATGGTCACCCAAGAGGGGGGTGAATTGGGTGTTTTAAAACTTTTTGCCTAATTAAAAAATAAAACACACAAATGTATGAACTAAAGTAAAGATAGAGGTATGAGAACAATCAATCGCAAACACAAGGTTTTATAGTGGTTCGGAGCTTCCACTGCTCCTACATCCACTCCCCAAAGCACCTTTGGGAATTTCCACTATAATCCAAGATTACAGTCCGGTAGTTTTGCGAGTGCACTACCCAACTCGTTGTTTTACACCGGGCTAACAACGAACCCTATAACCCCCAATTTTACCTAGGCTTGGGATGCCTTTCCCTTGTTCCAAGTTCCTTGACTGGAACAAGCACAATATTGAAAAAGTTTTACAAGGATTTAAAAGCTCTCAAGAAGCAAATAAAACAGTGAGAAGTAATAGAACCCGGAAGAACCCTTTTAGCCGTTGGAAGCGTGGGAAATGGTGGTTCTTCCGATATGGATCGCGTTGGCTTGAATGTGAGCTTTGAATGCCTAGCGGAAGAGAGTAGTTGAGCACGAAATCACTTGGGAAGCTTGAAGGCACTTGATTTCTTCACTTGAATGCACTAACTCCCTTGAACCTCTTTTTCTTTCTTCTCTCTTGAATGATCTTGTGTTGGGTTGGTGAGAAGTTATTGGAAAGCACTTAAGAGCTCCCTTTTATAGCCCAAAAAGCAAATATAGCCGTTAGAGATAAAGTTAAGGGAGTTTGAAATTCAAACCAAACCTGAAAAAGTTGTCAGTCGCGTCCCAGGCGCTTCGGAGACGTCTCCGCTTCAACGCGAGACGTCTCGGCTGTAAGATTTTACTTTTGACGTTATTTGGGGTCGACTCGGCGCTTTACGGGGACGACTCCGATGATGAACGGTTTGAATCCTTGTTTTTCTATTTTTCTGAGAGGGTCGCCTCGGCACTTTACGGGGACGTCTCGGCTTGTTTGCGCTTTTTGCATGGGGACGACTCCGCTGCCTTGGGGACGACTCCGCCGATATATCTCCGAAAAACAAGTCTTCTGGAATTCTCTGAGAGAGTCGACTCCGCTCTTTCAGGGGACGTCTCCGCTGCCTTATCACCGAAAAAGACATCCTCTGGAATACCCTGAGAGAGTCGACTCCGCACTCTCTGGGGACGACTCGGAAACTCAGCTTTTACTTGCGGGGACGACTCCGCGTACTGTGGAGACGGCTCGCGCGCATCTCTTAAAATCGGCCTTTCTGCCGCCACTGAGAGAGTCGACTCCGCTTCTGAGAGAGTCGACTCCGACCCTGCGGGACGCCTCGCCAGGTGCCGGGGACGTCTCCAAACGTGCCAGTTCTTCCTGTTTGTGCCAGAGACGTCTCTGGAACAAACCGGAGACGTCTCGGCTATCCCTGATCTGTTTTCTTCATCTCAAAAATTCTTCAATAAATTCATAAAAATTATGAAAACTTGCCTAGACATTTCTTAACAATATTCTTAATTAAACATATGAAATCCTCAAGTAAATTGTTAAGATAAATGAAATTATACTCTAGTATTTTGTATTCATCAAAATCCATTAGGGGGTCAACAATCTCCCCCTTTTTGATGATGACAAAACACTGAGTATATGCAAAATTCGAAATTTAAACATATACACAGTATTTGATCAGATGTACAAGTATAATGTTTTGATTAGAGCTAGATACAGTGTGCATAATTCAAAATAGTCAATTTTCAGTTCTATCCTTATGCATAAGATTGATCTTAATAGCTCTTAAGCAATTTTAGCATATCAACTGAATTTGAATCAAGTTAAAATGAAATATTGATGCTAAAGATAATTGAAAGCTAAGTTCTTTTTGACTCCCCCTTTCTTTTCTAGAAGGGCAATTATCTTAAAGCCAATATTCTTCAATTTTATCTTTTCTAATTCAACTTTAAGTATGAGTGTAAATTTTGCATTTCCATATTCAGGTTCTACTCCATATATAAGTTCTATATATCTACTCCCCCTTTTTGTCATCAACAATGAAGGGGACAAATTATACGTAGGTACTTAAAGCACAATTCCTAGGAGAATTCAGCATATTACAATGAACCACTCAAGGATATTCAAGTTATGCTCCCTCTGTCTATTGTTTTACTAGTGAATTCAGAATTCATTTCACTCCCCCTTTGATGTTCAGGTTGTGCTCCCCCTTAGGGTATGTTATGAGATTTTTATGGCACATCACAGAATCACATACACAATCACAGAATCACATACACAGAATTAGAAATATACACAAGGTTTCAAAAGGAATTGTATGACATTCATATATCATTGTAAACATTTGAAGTCATTACAAAGTTAAAAGAGGAGATCATTACAAGTATTCATTTCTAATACAAAAAGTGTTTCAAAATGAGCCTAGGGTTTACAAAAAGAAGAACCCTAGATGTCTACAAAGTGTCCCTCATCGGCGACGTTGCTCATAAGCCCTAGCAGCTGCATCTATAAATGCATTAATGGAATCTAGCAGTGTTCTGAACTGTTCTCCCTGGGACTGATGGAAGGCTGCCACTAGTGCTTCAAATTCAATGCTTGCCCTTTCAATTCTTCCTCTAAGTTGGGCAGCCACGGTGCCCACATTGCCTCCAGGGCTTGTCAACTCTCGAAGACCATCTGAAATGTTCCTCAAGCTGTCTTGTAGCTCAATTGATCTGAAGGTTTGGGTGGCACTCATACTAACTAGTTCTTGCGCTGTAGCTTCTATCTGAGTTCTGATTTCCTTCAACTCTTGTAGAAGCCCTTCATGTGAGGCCCTGATGGGGGCCAACTCAGTAGAGATCATCGATCTCATTTCCTCCCTCATTTGCTGGCATATCACAGATGCTAAAGTGCGCATCTGTTCTTCTGATAGGGAGAAGGGCCCAGTGACTGTAGGAGGAGGTGGCATAGAGGTGGAAGGTCCAGCTGAGCTGGAGGGTATATCAGGGAAGTCCATGTGGCTGAGTGGAGGAGAGTGGTGGTCAGGCTCCTGATGTGGGATCTCAGGGTCTAAGGTTTGAGCTTTTCTTTTTGGTACCTTAACCCATGACCCATCTACCTTGTGAAACTCCATTCTACGCATTGTGCTCTCATTATAATAGTCGGTGTTTCTCAAGGATTTTGCAGGTTCATTTTCTGGAATGTGAACCTTAAAATGTTTGAATACTAGGGTAAAGATCATCCCATAGGGTATGCTAAACCTAGAATACCTATGACATATAGCAATGTAGTTCAGCATAAGTCTAGGGAGGTTTAGGGGAATTCCTAGTAGGATGTGGTGCATGATAACTAGGTCTCGCTCCGAAACAAAATCGAAGCGACCGATTTTTGGAAACAAGACTCGGTTGACAATACTCAAAAGTAGTCTCATTTCGGCATTTAGGTCTTGTGAGTTCACTACATCAAGAGGCCCGCAGTCCTCTCGTCCTAAAAGCAAGTTTAGGGCTATTTCCCTTTGGGGATGTGAGGTCGGAGCCTCACCGTCCTTAGGGATTTGCAAGACGCTAGATAGGACATCCTCATTAATCTCTACCAACGTCCCCCGGACATGTGCAGTGTACCCTAAGTCCCCTAAGGCCATATTACTAAACATCTCTCTAACTAGGCCGGGGTAGGTCGATGTATTGAGGGTACAAAGGTATTCCCACCCTTGGGCACGGAGTTTCTCTCCAATAGAGAACCCCTCACTATCTAGAAAATGAAAATCTATGTACCTACCGGTGGTTACTGTGCGATTCGCACAGGAAATGGTCGTGGTTGGCGGAGCAACCGGAGGGGACGGCGCGGATGGCTCTTCCCTCCGTTCCTCACCGTCGGTTGCTACCCTAGGACGCCTCCCACCAGTTCGTCTAGCCCTCTTAGGTGCCATGGATGCTAGGGTTTGTGATGGAGAGCAAATGGAGGCTAGGGTTTTTGTTTTTGTCGGGAATGGAAGAGAATAGCTCGGGTCGGCTCGAGCTGTTTCACCTATTTAAAAACCCTCGTTCGGTCCCCGAGACGTCTCCGCGACTGATGCGAGACGTCTCGCCGGGGGGACGTCTCTGCGATTTGCCAGAGACGTCTCCGGCACTGAAAAATTTCAGACTAATTTCTATCTTTTCCCAATTTATTTTACTCAATCACACTAATCAACATGATTTCTTTTGGTGAATACAGAGTAAGTTTGTTTGTGATCCTCCCCCTTAATAATATATCCTATAAAAGTTTGATAATGATTTTTTTTTTTTGAATTATTAACATTGAAATGAGGAATGTTTGACCAAATTTCGAATACCTATAAAATAGGCTCTGAAAATATCTCCATGAAGAGTCCAAGGGAGGGTAACCATCCTCCGGAAAGTCGAACAATTCGTCATTTAACTTAGATAGATTCATGCTTTCACTTATGTTGACCTTGAGGTGGATTACTAGTTTGAGTAGCAAAGCATTGCAATGCAAGTTCAATTTAATTGCTAGGATCATACAAGCTCAATGCATTCCTTAAGAAGTTGAACCTATCTTTACAAAGGGGCTTTGTAAAGATATCGGCCAATTGATTTTCAGTACATACATACTCAATCATCACATCATTTTTCAGCACATGATCCCTAATAAAGTGATGCTTAATCTCTATATGTTTTGATTTTGAGTGTTGGACAGGATTTTTTGTTAAGTTAATTGCACTTGTGTTATCACATTTAATTGGTATATTGTCCATTTTGATACCGAAGTCTTCAAGTTGTTGCTTAATCTATAGAACTTGGGCACAACAGCTTCCAGCTGCAATGTACTCAGTCTCAGCTGTGGATAAGGCAACTGAATTCTATTTCTTGCTAAACCAAGAAACCAAATTAGCTCCCAAGAATTGACATGTGCCACTTGTGCTTTTTCTGTCGAGTTTGCACCCGGCAAAATCAGCATCGGAATAAGCAATTAAATTTATGTCAGATTGTTTAGAATACCATAAGCTTACATTAGATGTCCCTACTAGATATCTAAAAATTCTTTTAACAGCTTGCAAGTGTGATTCCTTAGGACATGCTTGGTATCTAGCACACATACAAACACTGAATAATATATCTGGTCTACTAGCAGTAAGGTAAAGTAAAGAGCCTATCATACTTCTGTACAATTTGCAGTCTATACTTTTACCTTTTTCATCTTTATCAAGCTTGCAACTTGAGCCCATGGGTGTGCTGATTTCCTTTGCATCCTTCATCTTGAATTTTTCCAACATCTCCTTGATATATTTGGACTGACTGATGAAGATGCCTTCCTCTGATTGTTTTATTTGTAGCCTAAGGAAGAAGTTGAACTCACCCATCATGCTCATTTCAAATTCTCCCTGCATAAGCTTGGCAAACTCTTGACAAAGACTATCATTAGTAGCACCAAAAATTATATCATCCACATAAATTTGTACAAGCAATAAGTCATTTTCTTTTCTTTTAATGAAGAGGGTTTTGTCTACATTTCCTCTCTTAAATTTATTTTCAATTAGGAAATTACTTAATCTTTCATACCATGCCCTAGGGGCTTGCTTCAGTCCATACAATGCTTTATGTAATTTATAAACATAATCTGGATGTAAGTGGTTTTCAAAACCTGGAGGTTGTCCTACATAAACTTCCTCCATTATATAACCATTTAAAAATGCACTTTTTACATCCATTTGATAGAGTTTAAAATCCATGAAGCAAGCATATGCCAAAAGTAGCCTAATAGCCTCTAACCTAGCAACAGGAGCAAAAGTTTCATCAAAATCTATTCCTTCCTCCTGATTATAGCCTTTGGCAACTAGTCTAGCTTTGTTTCTTATAACTATTCCATCTTCATCTAGTTTATTTCTATACACCCACTTGGTGCCTATGATTGAAATATTAGGGGGTCTTTTCATTAGAGTCCAAACTTGATTTCTTTCAAATTGATTTAATTCTTCTTGCATAGCATTTATCCAATTTTCATCCTTTTCGGCTTCCTCTAGTGACTTAGGCTCTATTTGTGAAACGAAAGCAAGATAATTACTAGTATTTCTTAGAGAGGATCTTGTCCTTACCCCTTGTGAGGGATCACCAAGGATTAAATCCCTTGGATGACCATGTGCATACCTCCATTCCCTCGGAAGATCTTGATTTCTTGCTTGAGGTTGATCTTCTTCATCTTGTTGAATTGTATCTTCCTTGACTTCATCTTCAAGTTGTTTGTCTTTTATGGAGAACTCCTTCATTCTGTCTTCAAGTATACCTGCATCACTATCTTCTTCTTTTCTAGAAGAATCTCCATTAGCTTCATCAAAGACAACATGAATGGATTCTTCAACAACGAGAGTTCTCTTGTTGAAGACCCTGTATGCTCTACTAGATGAGGAATAACCTAAGAAGATCCCCTCATCTGATTTAGCACTAAATTTACTTAAATTGTCCTTTCCATTGTTTAAAATAAAACACCGACAACCGAAAACATGAAAGTAACATATATTTGGCTTCTTATTATTCAGCAACTCATAAGGTGTTTTCTTTAAAATAGATCTAACTAATGCACGGTTTAAGATGTGACATGCAGTATTTATCGCTTCAGCCCAAAAATATTTTGGTAGATCCGATTCACACAACATGGTACGAGCCATATCTGCTAGTGTGCGATTCTTCCTTTCTACCACCCCATTTTGTTGGGGTGTCCTAGGGGCCGAGAAATTGTGATTGATACCATTTTCGTCACAAAATTTTTCAAAGTGTTGATTTTCAAACTCGGTACCATGATCACTCCTAATTGCTTTTAGTTTAAGATTGAGTTCATTCGAAATCTTATTATGAAACTTGATAAAAGCGGGAAAGGACTCATCTTTATGTGCAAGAAATGAAACCCATGTAAAACGTGAAAAATCATCAACAATTACAAGACCAAATTTCTTACCCCCTAGACTAGCAGTTCTAGTGGGTCCAAACAAATCCATGTGAATTAGTTCTAAGGGTTTTGATGTTGAGACTATGTTTTTAGACTTGAAAGAGCTTCTCGTTTGTTTCCCTAATTGACATGCAGCACAAATTTTGTTCTTTTCAAAATCTATTTTTGGTAGTCCTTTGACTAGATCTTTTGTAATCAATTTAGAGATTAAATCCATGCTAGCATGCCCTAACCTACGATGCCATAACCAACTAGTCTCATTGACTTTGGGATCCATGGCTACAAGACATTGGCCATCCTTCATGGTGAGATCATCAAGATCTACCATGTAAACATTTCCATGCCTATGTCCTGTAAGTATGATCTCATTGTCAACTGGACTACTAATTATGCAAAGTGAAGATTCAAATGACACTTTAAAGCCCTTGTCACAAAATTGACTTATACTTAATAAATTATGTTTGAGTCCATTAACTAACAATACATTGTCAATAAATGAGGAGGGTGATATGGAGATTTTACCAACACTAATGATTTGACCTTTAGCATTGTCTCCAAATGTGACTACTCCTTCTTTTGATTTTAAAATGACGAAGAGACTCTTGTCACCGGTCATATGCCTTGAGCAACCACTATCAAGATACCACATTCTCTTTTTATTCCCGGCTGCAAGGCATACCTACAAAATGATCATGTGAAGCTCTTAGGTACCCAAGTTTTTTTGGGTCCTTCGTGGTTAGTGTAGTTGGTTCCCTTAGGCACCCATACTTTAGTTATGTTTTTAGCTTTTACAAATGTACTCTTGTTAGTTTGGATCTTTCTTTGAATACAAGAGTAGGCTTTATGTCCACTTTTTCCACAATGAAAGCATGTAGGTTTTTCAGTTTTGACATCTTTTGCTTTCACAAAGAAATTCTTTAGATACTTTTGTTGCTTGTTAGTTTTATATCCTAATCCGGCTTTATTAAAAACAGCTCTTTGATTTGAAAGAATAAGATTTAATTTTTCAGAGCTTTGTGTAAATTTTTTAACAATTGGTTTGTACTTATGTACCTCATTCTTAAGATCCAAATTTTCTTTAACTAGTTCTTCCTTATCCTTTTTAAGAGATTCAACATTTTGTGCAAGTGAGGTATTATTATTGAGTAGAGATTTAACTTTTAGATTCAATTCCTTAATTAGTGTTTTTGCTGTTTCATTTTCAATGCTAAGTTTTGAATTTTTATTTTCTAGATCAATGGTGTAAACATTTTCAACGCTCTCTTTCTCAATCAATAGTTTTTTAATATCATCCTTTAGTTTTTGATTGGAGGCCTTTAGTTCTTTATTCTTTGCTCCTAACATACTACAATCACTCATAAGTTCTTGAAAAGCTTCATATAATTCTTCTAAAGTAAAATTTATAGTTGAGCTTTGACATACCTCATCGTTTTCAAATGCCATGAAGCACAAATTTGCGGTCTCTTCCTTCTCTTCCTCGGAGGAGGATGTATCACTATCGTCCCACGTTGCCTTCAACGCCTTCTTCTTCTTCTTTCCAAAGTGCTTCTTTTGTTGAGGGCATTCGGAACGAATGTGTCCCGGTCTCTTGCAATCATAGCATATGATTGGGTCTCTTTCTTTTTCCTTTTCTTTTTCCCAATCATTTCTCCCTCCAAATTTCTTTCTTGGGAAGGGTTTCTTTCTTCTCATGAATTTCTTAAACTTCCTTACTATTAAACCCAAGTCCTCATCTTCGCTTTCTTCTTCACTCTCACTACTTTCTTCTTCACACAAACTTGAAGTAGCCTTGAGTGCAATTGTCTTCTTCTTTGGCAACTCTTCTTCATGTTGCTTCATTGTGAGCTCATGCATCATCAATGAGCCCAATAGTTGTTCTAGTCCCAAAGTGTTGAGATCTTTGGCTTCTATGATCACCGTGACCTTTGCTTCCCATGCTTTCGGCAAAGACCTGAGAATTTTACTCACAAGTTCCGAATTAGTATAGGATTTACCCAAACTCTTTAGACCATTAATTATATCGGTGAAGCGTGTAAACATGCATGTGATGGTTTCATTGGGTTCTGTTGCCCAAGATGACAACCCAAGAGGGGGGGTGAATTGGGTTTTCTAAAAATTGTGTTTCCTAATTTTTTACTTTAAATTGAATGTAGCGGAATGATAAGATGTTACTTACTTAAGCTCTAGGTAATTATAAGTAATGCAGTGACAAACTAAGCTAGAGCAATTATACTATGGCTTTAGAACGCAATTGATCCTAATTTAACTTATAGTTGTATAATCAATTTAATCTATGTAAATTGTAAGAATAGAGTGAAAGCTAAGAAAGTTCTAAACAATCTCTTATACTCAATTAGGAAATAAAGCTAGAGATATTACACAGCCAAGTATGTATGTAAGGCATGAAATGCAAGAAATAAGGCATCACAAACACAAAGATATATAGTGGTTCGGTGCACCCCAGCACCTACATCCACTCCCCAAGACCTCTTGGAAATTTCACTATAATCCCTCAGATTACAGTCGGTTGTTTTACAAGCTCACAACCCAACTTGTTGTTTTGCGAGATCACAACGAACTCGGTCGATTTTCACAGGCTCACCGACTAGAACCAACCGATTGTTTTCACGGGCTCACAATCCAACCCAGTTGGTTTTTCCAAAGGCTCACCAACCACAACCTTACAACGATTGTTTTCCGAGTTCACAATCAACCCAGTTGGTTTTCCCAAAGGCTCACCAACCACAACTTTACAACGTTGGTTTTTTCCTTTGGCTCACCAACAAACCTTAACCCCTTGATTCAATCCCTTGATTGAATCAAGTTACAAGATATTTAGAGCAAGAGTTTAAATCAAGTACAAGCTTCTCAAATAAGCGAATATAAACAAGTAAAGTAAAGGAAAGAAGCCCTCAAACAAATTTGTAGATGGAGGAACTCGGCTTCTTCTTTACTTGACCCTCTTCTGATTTTGCACGAAGTAGAGGATCACCGAGGCAGCACACGGATAGAGAGGAAGCTTTGGGATTCACTTGGATGCTCTTCTTCTCTCTATTTTACTTTGAATGGCCCTTTTGTGCTTATGGGAGATTTCCCGTGTAATCTCTTTTAAATCTTTTCCCTAAATGTTCTCTCCCACTTCCATACCCTCTTCCCTAGCTCTCCTCTTGATTTTATAGCTTTAGAGGGAGTGGAAACAAAAATCTAGCCGTGAGAGACAAAAATAGAGCCGTTGGAATCAAGAAAAAACTAGCCGTTATGCCTCCCAGCATGCTGGAGTCGACTCGGCTGAAGTAGGAGTCGACTCGGCTGAAACAGGAGTCACTTGTGAATAGTAGTCTGTCGGCACTGTAGCTGGGAGTCGGCTCCGCACTGTAGCACTGAAGTTGGAGTCGACTCGAGATCACTGTAGCGCTGAAAATCAACTTTCTATTTTTTGTTTGTTCTCAGTCGGAGTCGACTCGTAGAGTATCGGAGTCGACTCGAGCACTGTTTCTTGAAACTCTAGAGTGCCAGAGTCGACTCTAAACTTCCCGGAGTCGACTCGAGGACTATTCTTTTGAATCTTTCTTTGAATTTGCTCCTCCAACTTAAATCCTTTGAACTTGAAACTTGGGCCAATAAATTGTAGCTTTCTTCTAACTTTTCTTGAGAGCTTTTGAGGCCTTCTTGTATTTTTCCAACTTGCTATGTTCCTTGCAAAATAAATTATCTTTCTTCTTGCAACACAAACATTAGTAATTATACTTCAAGGTTTTGTGATCATCAAAATCAATCTTTAACTCAATCTTTGGATCATCAGGTTCCATTTTAAACAACTCATATTTGTGAACTAGAATGTTCACTTTAGATTCTTTGACTTGATTTGTACCCTCGTGGGTAACTTCAAGCCTATCCCATATTTCCTTGGTGGAACTACAGGTGGAGACTCTATTGAACTCATTTACATCTAGAGCACAAAATAATGAGTTCATGGCTCTAGGATTGAGTTGAACCATCCTACTATCATTCTCATCCCAATCATCCTCAGGTTTGGAAACTTGAATGCCATTTACCATGTGAGATGGTTCGTGTGGTCCCTTGATTATGACCCTCCACAAGGCATAATCTTGTGCTTGAATAAAGATCTTCATTCTAGTCTTCCAATAGGTATAATTTGTCCCATTGAAGAGTGGAGGTCTATTGGTTGCCTGCCCCTCAGCAGGAACATTGTTAAAGGGTGTTGCCATCTAAATCTTTGGCTAAGACGGTTAGGTCTTTCAAGAAATACACAGAGCACCCGCTCTGATACCACTTGTTGCCCAGAGATGGTCACCCAAGAGGGGGGTGAATTGGGTGTTTTAAAACTTTTTGCCTAATTAAAAAATAAAACACACAAATGTATGAACTAAAGTAAAGATAGAGGTATGAGAACAATCAATCGCAAACACAAGGTTTTATAGTGGTTCGGAGCTTCCACTGCTCCTACATCCACTCCCCAAAGCACCTTTGGGAATTTCCACTATAATCCAAGATTACAGTCCGGTAGTTTTGCGAGTGCACTACCCAACTCGTTGTTTTACACCGGGCTAACAACGAACCCTATAACCCCCAATTTCACCTAGGCTTGGGACGCCTTTCCCTTGTTCCAAGTCCCTTGACTGGAACAAGCACAATATTGAAAAAGTTTTACAAGGATTTAAAAGCTCTCAAGAAGCAAATAAAACAGTGAGAAGTAATAGAACCCGGAAGAACCCTTTTAGCCGTTGGAAGCGTGGGAAATGGTGGTTCTTCCGATGTGGATCGCGTTGGCTTGAATGTGAGCTTTGAATGCCTAGCGGAAGAGAGTAGTTGAGCACGAAATCACTTGGGAAGCTTGAAGGCACTTGATTTCTTCACTTGAATGCACTAACTCCCTTGAATCTCTTTTTCTTTCTTCTCTCTTGAATGATTTTGTGTTGGGTTGGTGAGAAGTTATTGGAAAGCACTTAAGAGCTCCCTTTTATAGCCCAAAAAGCAAATATAGCCGTTAGAGATAAAGTTAAGGGAGTTTGAAATTCAAACCAAACCTGAAAAAGTTGTCAGTCGCGTCCCAGGCGCTTCGGAGACGTCTCCGCTTCAACGCGAGACGTCTCGGCTGTAAGATTTTACTTTTGACGTTGTTTGGGGTCGACTCGGCGCTTTACGGGGACGACTCCGATGATGAACGGTTTGAATCCTTATTTTTCTATTTTTCTGAGAGGGTCGCCTCGGCACTTTACGGGGACGTCTCGGCTTGTTTGCGCTTTTTGTATGGGGACGACTCCGCTGCCTTGGGGACGACTCCGCCGATATATCTCCGAAAAACAAGTCTTCTGGAATTCTCTGAGAGAGTCGACTCCGCTCTTTCAGGGGACGTCTCCGCTGCCTTATCACCGAAAAAGACATCCTCTGGAATATCCTGAGAGGTCGACTCCGCACTCTCTGGGGACGACTCGGAAACTCAGCTTTTACTTGCGGGGACGACTCCGCGTACTGTGGAGACGGCTCGCGCGCATCTCTTGAAATCGGCCTTTCTGCCGCCACTGAGAGAGTCGACTCCGCTTCTGAGAGAGTCAACTCCGACCCTGTGAGACGCCTCGCCAGGTGCCGGGGACGTCTCCAAATGTGCCAGTTCTTCCTGTTTGTGCCAGAGACGTCTCTGGAACAAACCGGAGACGTCTCGGCTGTCCCTGATCTGTTTTCTTCATCTCAAAAATTCTTCAATAAATTCATAAAAATTATGGAAACTTGCCTAGACATTTCTTAACAATATTCTTAATTAAACATATGAAATCCTCAAGTAAATTGTTAAGATAAATGGAATTATACTCTAGTGTTTTGTATTCATCAAAATCCATTAGGGGGTCAACAATGTCTTGTGGGTTGATCGGATCAAAGAGTTTGATTAGAACAAAGCATCAGAAAGGTTCTGATTGCTAAGTCAGGTTTAGCACTAAATTGAACCTAAATTGGATTAGAGGTATTCTAATCAGGTTAGGTCAACTTGCACCTGCACCTACTGCTGGCTAAGATAAGAAACCCAATTGGTCACACACAAGGGAATTGATCAAGGGTCTAATTGGATTAGATCATGTTTGCAAGATGAACATGCTAGCACGTGTTGCAAATCCTAGCTCCTGATTCAAATTAAATTCGAATATGATTCTTAGATTAGGTTGATCTAATATGATTAGATCATGACCTAATATGGGTTAGCCAAGAGTTGAAATCCATTTGGCTTTAATTAGACCTGATTTGATTAGGTTTAATGTTTTCTTTAAGTTGGTTAAACCCAATTGGATTGTGTGGAGTGATTGATTAAAACCCCATTTGATTTTGATAAGCTCAAAGCATTTGAGTATATCTTGTGATTACTAATGAATTCAATTGAGTGTTTCAGTGAAAATCCTGTCCAAGTGTCTCTAGATTTGGTTCATAGTATTTTGGATAAGTTAAAAAGTCTGCTGAACCAAAGTCTGAGACTCGAGTCGACTCCCGAGTATCACGAGTCGACTCCAAGCGTATCAAGTTCACTGGCACGAGCTCGAGTCGACTCCAGACTAGTACGAGTCGACTCCGACTGAGAACAGAAAGAAGAACAGAAAGCCTCATCTCAGAACCTGTCAACGAGTCGACTTCTGAAGTGCGCGAGTCGACTCCAATGTTCAACGAGTCGACTCCAGGATAGTAAGAGTCGACTCCAAGAGGTACACAAAGAAAAGTCAGAGAGCAGTTTCTCGGGTCTGAGATTCGAGTCGACTCCAGTGGAACGCGAGTCGACTCCGATGGTTGGCAAGTCGACTCCAGAGAAAGCAAGAGTCGACTCTCAGCCGTACACAAAGAAAAGGTCAGAGAGCATTTTATGGACTCTGAGATTCGAGTCGACTCCCGCAATACGCGAGTCGACTCCGAGACTGTGCGACCATCGACAGACAGAAAACCATGTTACTGCCTCTGAGATTCGAGTCGACTCCCAGACATCTCGAGTCGACTCCAAGACAAGCTTCACGTCAAAAGGCAGAAGACCAACTTTCGGAAACTGAGAGCCGAGTCGACTCCAAGGAAGTTCGAGTCGACTCCAAGACTGGATGAGCCAAAAGACAGAGAATCGGGAGTTCGGGCTCTGAGATTCGAGTCGACTCCAAGGACAGTCGAGTCGACTCGAGTGGACAAAATTCAAAATTGGATCCACGGACTTCAGTGGATGAGCCGACTCCAAAATTGCCAGGTCAGCTCCAGAAGTTGGCGAGTCGACTCCGGGTCAAGACGAGTCGACTCCCAGTCGTGACGGCAACTTTAATTCAAATTTGGAACAGTTGCCGAGTCGACTCCGAAAAAGCTTGAGTCGACTCCCGCTACAGCCGAGTCGACTCCTGATCGCGCGAGTCGACTCCAACCCACCAACGGTCATATTGTCAGGCTGCGCAGAGTGTGCAGAACGGGCAGAAAAAGCAGTGTAACAGCTAGTTTCCGTGGGGGTTGGCTTAAATAGCCACAGAAGACTATAGCAAGGCAGAGAACAACCATTCCACTCCAAGCATTCAAGCTTTCGAGCTCTGCAACGTGCTCTTCAACGAAAAAGGAGAAGATCAGCATTTACTGCAACCAACTACATCTTCCCAGCAATTAAAGCCTCCTCCTCCTGCATACAAGTCGACTACTCATTCGAGAGGAGACCTGAGTTCAAGAAGCCATTCCTCTACTTCAGCTTAAAAGCGTTTGAGGGCTTCTAAACTCCTCTTTTGATTATATTGTTTTACATCTGCTTTCGAGAAGCTTATTTTCCCTTCTTTCTATAACTTGTATTTACTTGGTTCAATCGGGGGATTGAATCAAGGGGATTAAGGTTGGTTGGTGAGCCAAGTTAAAAGCCAACGTGTGTAAGGGTTTGATTGTGAGCCCGGAAAAACAATCGGGGTTGGTTCTAGTCGGTGAGCCTGGAAAAACCGACCGAGTTCGTTGTGAGCTCGTAAAACAACAAGTTTGGTTGTGAGCTTGCAAAACAACCGGCTGTAATCCAAGGGGGTTATAGTGAATTCCCAAGAGAGACTTGGGGAGTGGACGTAGGAGTAAGGGGTAACTCCGAACCACTATAAAACTCTGTGTTTGCATTGGATTGTCTCTTCTCTTCTTCCTCTCACATCACTCACAGCACTTAGCATTAATTAAATAACTTGCAATAGTTTTTAATTAATCATCCATAACGTTTTAATTATCCAAATTAATTTAAAACCCAATTCACCCCCCCTCTTGGGTTGTCTATTTGGGCAACAAGTGGTATCAGAGCCAAAAACTCTTCCACTCAAGAGTTAAAAGATCAAAATGACAACCCCATTTGGATCTTCTCACATTGAGGGTCAGTCCACCCAAAGACCCCCTTTCTTTAATGGATCCGACTACTCATACTGGAAGGCTAGGATGAGAATATTCATCCAAGCCCAAGACTATGAGATGTGGACCATTGTAGTAAATGGCCCATACATCCCATCCATATATGTAGATGGTGTCAAGGTACCCAAACTAGAAACGGATTGGGATGAACATGACATGAGGAAGGCACAACTAAACTCTAAAGCTATGAATGTGTTTTATTATGCCTTAGATAGAAATGAATTCAATAGGGTCTCTACTTGCAACTCTGCAAAAGAGATCTGGGATAGACTTGAAGTGACCCATGAGGGCACGAATCAAGTTAAAGAATCCAAAATTAATATATTGGTTCATAAGTATGAACTATTTAAAATGAATTCTAATGAGACAATCACTAGCATGTTCACTAGGTTTACTGACATTGTCAATGGCCTAAAAAGCCTTGGCAAGAGCTATACTAACAGTGATCTTGTCAGGAAAATACTTCGCTGTCTACCAAGGTCATGGGAAGCCAAGGTGACGGCAATCCAAGAAGCTAAAGACTTGAACAAGCTTCCACTCGAAGAGCTCCTTGGATCCCTAATGACTCACGAGCTAACCATGAAGCAACACAGCGAAGAAGAGTCCTCCCATAAGAAAAAGGTAATAGCACTTAAATCTACTTCATCTAACAAGGACCTGTCTTGCAGTAGCAGCAGTGAAGAAGAAGAACATGAGGAAGATGATGGTGAGGCTCTTCTTGTGCGCAAGTTCAAGAGATTCATCAACCACAAGAAGTCCTATCATCAAAGGAGAGGCCCCTCAAATTTCTACCGCAAGGACAAAGGTAAGGAAAGGAAAAACGAGGGGATTGGGTGTTACGAGTGCAAGAAGCCGGGTCACATAAGAGCAGAGTGCCCCTTACTGAAGAAGGGGAGTAAGTACAAGAAGAAGAAGGCTCTTGTCACTACACTATCCGACTCCGACTCATCATCCTCCTCATCAGATGATGAACAAGAAGAGAAGGCCAATTTCTACTTCATGGCCAACGAAAACGAGGTAACTTCCGATACGCATCTTGATTTCTCTTTTGATGAACTTTATGATGCATTTAATGAGTTAATGGTAGAATATAAGGCTATAAATCTTAAGAATAAAGAACTGAAAATAGCTAATCAATCATACCTACATAAATACGATAAATTAGTTAAGGATAAGGACTTAACTTCAAAAGAAGGCGCTAGTACAACGAACGCTGCTTTGGTGCGTCCCACCCCAACTAACTAGTGCTTGACTTGACTCTCCCCCGCGCCCTATCCAATGAATAAGGAGAAGGCCGGCCTATCGATGACCGAGCCAGTCTGATCTCCTTTATACTTACCTCAATAATCACCAAAAAAAATATTGAACTTAAAACAAGCAACCAACTTTTAACTCAAAAGACTAACACCTTAACTAAAGATAATGAAAAACTAACTAAGGAATTTTCAGAACTTAAAAAATATAAACAAACCTTAGATAAGGATCTTACAAAAGAACTTAATGATCTAAAAGCAGAAAATCAAACACTAACTAAAGAACTTAACAAATACAAACCCTTAGTTGAAAAATTTACATATAGTTCTGAAAAATTAAACATGATACTAAATAGTCAACGAGCAGTATTTAATAAAGCGGGTTTAGGGTATAAACCAAGAAATAAACAAAAACTTCTTAGTAACTTCTTTGTTAAAGCTGGAGAAACTAAAACTAAGAAAATAACCTGCTTTTGTTGTGGAACTATAGGACATAAGGCAAATGCATGTGACTATAGGAAAAGTAAAACAAAAAGGAAAATTAAAAGGGTATGGGTTCCAAAAGGAACCAACTTGACTAACCATGAAGGACCCAAGAAAACTTGGGTACCTAAGATGACATGATTTGCTTGTGTAGGAGTGTCTTGCAGCCAAGGTCAACAAAAACCGCTGGTATTTGGATAGTGGCTGCTCAAGGCACATGACGGGTGATAAAGATCAATTTTTCACCCTTGAAGCTAAGAAGGGAGGTGCTGTGACTTTTGGAGACAACAACCAAGGTCATATCATTGGTATTGGTAAAGTTCAAATCACCCCTTCTACTTTTATAGATAATGTTAGATATGTTGATGGTCTTAAGCATAACTTGTTAAGCATTAGTCAATTATGTGATATAGGATATGATGTTATGTTTAAACCATCACTATGCATTATAACAAATCCTAATGATAATAGTTTAGTTTTTAAAGGAATTAGACGTGGAAATGTATATGTTGTAGACCTAGAAGATCTTGCAAAACATAACCAATGTCTAGTTGTAAATGAAACTAAAGATAATGATGCTAGTTGGTTATGGCACCGTAAGTTAGGTCATGCAAGCATGGACACAATAACTAAACTAGTTAAAAGAGACTCCGTGATAGGTTTGCCAAAATTAAAATTTGAAAAGAACAAAATATGTGAAGCATGTCAATTTGGCAAACAATCTAGGAACTCTTTTAAATCCATAAAATGTGTCTCTACTTCTAGGCCTCTAGAATTACTACACATGGACCTATTTGGTCCAACTAGAACAACAAGCCTAGGTGGAAATAAATATGGTCTAGTTATAGTAGATGATTACTCTAGGTACACATGGGTCATGTTTCTAGCGCATAAGGATCAAGCATTTTCTATGTTTAAGAAGTTCCATAAGGAAGTGACAAATGCTAGAGAGTCTTCAGTCATAGCCATTAGAAGTGACCATGGTACCGAATTCGAAAATCAATCATTTGATGAATTTTGTAGTAAAAAGGGGATAACCCATAATTTCTCAGCACCTAGGACACCACAACAAAATGGAGTTGTGGAAAGGAAGAATAGAACACTAGAGGAAATGGCTAGGACTATGTTATGTGAAAGTAACCTCCCTAAGTACTTTTGGGGAGAAGCCATTAATACCTCTTGTCACATATTAAATAGAGTTTTATTAAGACCCATTATAAAGAAAACACCTTATGAACTTTGGAAAAACAGAAAACCAAAAGTTAATTACTTTCATGCCTTTGGATGTAGGTGTTTTGTACATAATAATGGGAAAGATAATCTAGGAAAATTTGATCCTAAATCTGATGAAGGAATATTCTTAGGTTATTCTACAACTAGTAAAGCCTATAGAGTCTTTAATAAAAGAACCTTAGTCATAGAAGAATCTATACATGTAGTATTTGATGACTCTAGTGACATCTCCTCTAGTAAGAAAGTTAATTTTGATGATGATGTTGAAATACTTGAAGAAAAGATAGATGAGATGGGATTACAAGATGATAATCAAAAATTGATTGAAGAAGCATCATCAAGTCAAGAGCCTATTGTGGATCATGGGCTAACAAAAGCTTGGAGGTATGCTCACGGGCATCCTAAGGAACTCATTCTAGATGATCCATCTCAACCGGTTAGGACTAGAGCTTCACTTAGAAATCTAAATAACCATCTAGCTTTTGTCTCACACTTTGAGCCCAAACATATAGAAGAAGCCGAAAATGATGTAAATTGGATAAATGCAATGCAAGAAGAACTAAACCAATTTACTAGAAACAAAGTGTGGGATCTAGTAGAGAGACCTTCTAAATATCCAATTATAGGCACAAAATGGATATATAAAAATAAGCTAGATGAAAATGGAATTGTTATAAGGAATAAGGCTAGACTAGTGGCAAAGGGTTATAATCAAGAAGAAGGCATAGATTTTGATGAAACCTTTGCTCCCGTAGCTAGACTTGAGGCTATTAGACTATTATTAGCATATGCATGCTCTAAGGATTTCAAACTATTTCAAATGGATGTAAAAAGTGCATTTTTAAATGGGTATATTAATGAGGAAGTGTATGTAGAACAACCTCCTGGTTTTGCAAATCATCAATACCCTAATCATGTGTATAAACTGAACAAAGCACTTTATGGATTAAAACAAGCACCTAGAGCATGGTATGAGAGACTTAGTAAATTCCTATTAGAACATGAATTCTCTAGGGAAAATGTAGACACAACATTATTTCTGAAAAAGCAAAATAAGGAGATGCTATTAGTACAGATTTATGTTGATGATATCATTTTCGGTGCTACTAACAATCGCCTCTGCGAAGAGTTTGCTGATTTGATGCAGAGTGAGTTTGAGATGAGCATGATGGGAGAGCTGAACTACTTCCTCGGGCTTCAAATCAAACAATCTGAAGGAGGCATCTTCATCAATCAAGCAAAATATGTCAAGGAGATGCTCAAGAAGTTTGATATGGAAGGAAACAAATCAATCAGCACCCCCATGAGCTCATCATGCAAATTAGATCAAGACGAATCAGGTAAATCTGTAGATCAAAAACTTTATAGAGGTATGATAGGATCTTTACTATATCTTACTGCAAGTAGACCCGATATTATGTTTAGTGTTTGCATGTGTGCTAGATATCAGGCTAATCCTAAAGAATCACACCTAGCTGCAGTTAAGAGAATTTTTAAATACTTAATAGGAACTAAGAACATAGGGTTATGGTACTCTAAAGAATCTAGCCTAAACTTAATAGGGTACACAGATTCAGACTTCGCTGGATGTAAGCTTGATAGAAAAAGTACCAGCGGGTCGTGTCAGTTTCTAGGAGAAAATCTAATCTCATGGTTTAGCAAGAAACAAAACTCGGTTGCATTATCCACTGCAGAAGCTGAATATGTGGCAGCCGGGAGTTGTTGTGCTCAAATCTTGTGGATTAAACAACAATTAGAAGATTATGGCATTAAACAAGATAAAATCCCCATTAATTGTGATAATACAAGTGCCATAAATCTAACTAAAAATCCAATTCAACATTCAAGAACTAAACACATTGAGATAAGACATCACTTCATAAGAGATCATGTATTGAATGGTGATGTGTCACTCCAATTTGTTTGTACTGATAATCAATTAGCAGATATTTTTACAAAACCCCTAAGTGAAGAGAGGTTTAGCGTGCTTAGGAGGGGATTAGGAGTGATTGATCCATCCTAGTGGGAGTTTCCACTAGATTAATTGATTTTGATGATTAGAATGCGGTTAAAATAGAGTTTACATTCAATGATCATCAAATCAGATCCCAATTAGGTGATTTTCCCTCATTTGGCACGGTTATAGCATGACTTTTAGGTGCGTGCCAAGGTTAGAGACGACTCGAGTAAGTTTCAGAGCCGGCTCCTAAGGGGGAGTCGACTCGCGCATTTGCGGGAGTCGACTCGCAAAGATGGCAGCTGAGGGGGAGTCGACTCGCACATTGTCGGGAGTCGACTCGAAGTCTACAGGCGCATAAGGAGAGTCGACTCGCGCATATTCTGGAGTCGACTCGAGGTCGAGTCGACTCGCGACTCAGGGGAGTCGACTCGCAGTCGGGATCCGACTTTTTAACCCTAGGTTTGTCGTTTCGCAAACACTTTTCTTTCAAGCCGCCACTGTTCAAAAAGCCCTAGAGCCGACTCCTAGGTCTTCCCCGATCGTCTCCAACCTCTGTTCGGTCGATTTTTCACCGGTTCTTAGGGTTTTCGTCCGTTCCTAGGTCGTCTCCGGTCCGTCCCGAGTCTCCTCCGTCGACCTTTCTCCGTCCTTTAGGTGTTTCTTCCCGTTTAGGTCAAGATGCCTCGAAAGACCGTGGTTAGGAAGAGGTCCCGTCCCGAGGCCGGTCCCGAGCGGCGCTCCAAGGCGCGGCACGATCCCGCGAGGCAACCACCTCCGGCTCGTTCCCCGCCTAGGGCGGTTCCCGCGAGGCCATTGGCCGGGAAGGTCGTCTCCACCGGGAGGTATGTCGATTTCGACTTCCTCTCCCGGGAAGGGTTCACCATAGGTGATAGGCTTAGAGCCCAGGGCTTAGAGTTCTTCTTTACATTGGACCTCCCCACATATCCAGGGCTCGTTAGAGAGTTTTACGGTACCGTCCATCGGGGAGATGGGGGTATCGAGGGCACAGTAGCCAGTGTCCCTGTGTTTGTCACGGAGGATCTTATTGGCCACATCCTCCACCTTCCACTAGTAGGGGTGGCTCCCGCACACCCTGAGGATAGAGTTGAGGCCCTTACGGTCGTCTTAGGGCATCCACCTCAGTCCTCCCTAGACGAGGTATCTGCTAGCTCACTTCCTGTTAAAGTGAGAATCCTTTTGAGTATTCTGTCCAGGTCTGTCTTCCCTAAGACAGGAAGATTTGATTTTGTAAATGAGAGGGACCTAGCTATTATGTCTTACATTCTTCAGGACACCCCGGTCAACTTCCCCAAACTCATATATAGGTATATGTGTGAGCCCCTAGATAGACTTAGGCTCACCCTCCCATACGGCATGATTTTTACTCTTCTCTTTAGGGAGTACGAGATTCCCATTCCTGAGAGGGAACCCTCTCGTGCATTGCGATGGACAGATCGCTTGTGTACGGGGACCATGCACAGGATGGGGTTTCGGAAGAGAGAGGGGGTATGGGTTAGGAAGTCTACCTTCACCGCTCAGACCACCAGACCTTCACCCAGTCCTGAGCCCGATTCAGACTACCCAGACCCTCCAAACCATCCAGACCTTCCATCCACTCCTCCTGCTCCTACCACCTCCGCCGGACCTTCCTCCTCGGCACCACCCTCTATGGCGGTCCGGATTGATCCTGAGCAGCTCCGGGAGCTGCGACAGGAGATAGTCAGAGAGGTGAGGGATGAGCTGCTTCGGGAGCTCCGAGGTGCGGTGCCTGCTCCCACTCCTGCACCCGTATCTTCTCAGTTGGTCCCTTCCTTGACAGCCGTGACTGACATGACGGCTCATGTACGGGAAGAGATCTACAATGTCCGGAGTTTGGTCCAGGCCCAGTTCCACAGCATGAGTGAGGTCACGAGCTCCACTCGACAGATGCGAGAGGAGATAGGTCGTGACATGCACACCACCACCGAGGGGGCCGAGCGCTTGGCGAATGTACTCATCGACAAGCTGGACGCACTTCAGACATCGGTGACTGGGCTTCAGGCATCGGTGACAGAGCTCTCCACTACACATAGCAGAGCCACCACGTCTATCATTACACAGCTTGGCCATGTCACAGATGCAGTCACCCTCCTCATGGAGCAGAGTCGATTGAGAGGAGGAGCACCATCCTCGAGAGGAGGAGCCACATCCTCGAGAGGAGGAGCCACATCCTCCAGAGGAGGAGATGCATCATCGAGAGGGGGAGATACATCCTCGAGGGGGGGATCTTCATCCTCGAGGAGACCATAGATGTTCTTTTTGCTTTGTTTTGTATTGCTTTGCTTTACGTATTGTATGCTCAAATGTATTCACATTCATATCAATACAATGAGTAGACATCTTATCTTCATTTCTGTGCCATTTGATGATTGGTTGTGCCATTGATTGTGTGTGATTACCTCCTTTTTCGTATGATGACAAAAAGGGGGAGAAATATGTATACAATATGTAAAAGGGGAGAAATATGGATGAAATATGTAAAAGAAATCAATGAAAATCAATAAAAAGACACGCAAATTTGTTCTAAGTGGATTCGGTACCTCGAGGCTCATTATCTCTCTTTTGGGGCTCCTAATGGAGTAATCTCCAGAATCTATTCAAGGGATATTCGGAGATTAGCTGAATCCTACTCAAGAACAAATTGACAGATTTTCCCTCTAAAAACAAAAAATTCAGTTCAAAAACTTCATAGCATTAAAAGGAAATTCAGAGAATCAAAACATAGTTGAATGCATATGTTGAGGGGGAGAATCTGAATTTTAATCAAGCTAAATCATTAATGACATATAAGCCAAACAATTGATTGCATAATATGAAGGCTTATATAATTCCAAATGAAAGGGGGAGCTTTAACTCCGAAATTTGCTGTTTCACTCCTTTCAAACTTGGATAAATTAAATTATCAGACATTTGAATTCATTTATGAATTTTATTTCATTATTTATTGAGCAAGTCATTTTATATATACTCAAAGTTTTGTCATCATCAAAAAGGGGGAGATTGTGGAGTGATTGATTAAAACCTCATTTGATTTTGATGAGCTCAAAGCATTTGAGTATATCTTGTGATTACTAATGAATTCAATTGAGTGTTTCGGTGAAAATCCTGTCCAAGTGTCTCTAGATTTGGTTCATAGTATTTTGGATAAGTTAAGAAGTCTGCTGAACCAAAGTCTGAGACTCGAGTCGACTCCCGAGTATCACGAGTCGACTCCAAGCGTATCAAGTTCACTGGCACGAGCTCGAGTCGACTCCAGACTAGTACGAGTCGACTCCGACTGAGAACAGAAAGAAGAACAGAAAGCCTCATCTCAGAACCTGTCAACGAGTCGACTCCTGAAGTGCGCGAGTCGACTCCAATGTTCAACGAGTCGACTCCAGGATAGTAAGAGTCGACTCCAAGAGGTACACAAAGAAAAGTCAGAGAGCAGTTTCTCGGGTCTGAGATTCGAGTCGACTCCAGTGGAACGCGAGTCGACTCCGATGGTTGGCAAGTCGACTCCAGAGAAAGCAAGAGTCGACTCTCAGCCGTACACAAAGAAAAGGTCAGAGAGCATTTTATGGACTCTCAGATTCGAGTCGACTCCCGCAATACGCGAGTCGACTCCGAGACTGTGCGACCATCGACAGACAGAAAACCATGTTACTGCCTCTGAGATTCGAGTCGACTCCCAGACAGTTCGAGTCGACTCCAAGACAAGCTTCACGTCAAAAGGCAGAAGACCAACTTTCGGAAACTGAGAGCCGAGTCGACTCCAAGGAAGTTCGAGTCGACTCCAAGACTCGATGAGCCAAAAGACAGAGAATCGGGAGTTCGGGCTCTGAGATTCGAGTCGACTCCAAGGACAGTCGAGTCGACTCCAAGGACAGTCGAGTCGACTCGAGTGGACAAAATTCAAAATTGGATCCACGGACTTTAGTGGATGAGCCGACTCCAAAATTGCCAGGTCAGCTCCAGAAGTTGGCGAGTCGACTCCGGGTCAAGACGAGTCGACTCCCAGTCGTGACGGCAACTTTAATTCAAATTTGGAACAGTTGCCGAGTCGACTCCGGAAAAGCTTGAGTCGACTCCCGCTACAGCCGAGTCGACTCCTGATCGCGCGAGTCGACTCCAACCCACCAACGGTCATATTGTCAGGCTGCGCAGAGTGTGCAGAACGGGCAGAAAAAGCAGTGTAACGGCTAGGTTCCGTGGGGGTTGGCTTAAATAGCCACAGAAGACTGTAGCAAGGCAGAGAACAACCATTCCACTCCAAGCATTCAAGCTTTCGAGCTCTGCAACGTGCTCTTCAACGAAAAAGGGGAAGATCAGCATTTACTGCAACCAACTACATCTTCCCAGCAATTAAAGCCTCCTCCTCCTGCATTCAAGTCGACTACTCATTCGAGAGGAGACCTGAGTTCAAGAAGCCATTCCTCTACTTCAGCTTAAAAGCGTTTGAGGGCTTCTAAACTCCTCTTTTGATTATATTGTTTTACATCTGCTTTTGAGAAGCTTATTTTCCCTTCTTTCTATAACTTGTATTTACTTGGTTCAATCGGGAGATTGAATCAAGGGGATTAAGGTTGGTTGGTGAGCCAAGTTAAAAACCAACGTGTGTAAGGGTTTGATTGTGAGCCCGGGAAAACAATCGGGGTTGGTTCTAGTCGGTGAGCCTGGGAAAACCGACCGAGTTCGTTGTGAGCTCGTAAAACAACAAGTTTGGTTGTGAGCTTGCAAAACAACCGGCTGTAATCCAAGGGGGTTATAGTGAATTCCCAAGAGAGACTTGGGGAGTGGACGTAGGAGCAAGGGGTAGCTCCGAACCACTATAAAACTCTGTGTTTGCATTGGATTGTCTCTTCTCTTCTTCCTCTCACATCACTCACAGCACTTAGCATTAATTAAATAACTTG
The DNA here is from genome assembly GCF_051530095.1 of Phoenix dactylifera. Lineage (NCBI taxonomy): Eukaryota > Viridiplantae > Streptophyta > Magnoliopsida > Arecales > Arecaceae > Phoenix > Phoenix dactylifera. The sequence continues at coordinate 27,585,562 of NC_143193.1, read as the reverse complement.
CAATAGTTTTTAATTAATCATCCATAACGTTTTAATTATCCAAATTAATTTAAAACCCAATTCACCCCCCCTCTTGGGTTGTCTATTTGGGCAACAGATTGGGTTTGATAGGGCCTTCACTTTTGGACCATTGGATCGCTTCCTGGATGAAGGATCTGGTCCACTGGTTGGCGCCTTCATCTGGACCATTGGATGGATTTCTGGATGAAGGATCTGGACCATTGGTCAGCGCCTGAATCTGGACCACTGGATGGCTCTCTGGATGGAAGATCTGGACCGTTGCTCAGTGCCTGAATCTGGACCATCGGTGATGGCATCTTGCTTCTGGACCATTGGATGGCACCCTGGATGATGATGCCCTGATCTGGACCATTAGATGGCGCCTAGATCTGGACCATTGGCTTTGGTTCCCTGCATTTGGGCCCTTGGATCATTAGGATTTAAGAGGGAGACATGAGAAAGAAGTTGATACACCCTTCTCCTTAGCACCCCATCATAATGGGATGCCTCTCTTGGCACATGCCTCATCATGATGAGGTGTGTGGATGGGATGCATCCCTTTATGATGCATCCCTCCATCTCTTATAAATAAGGAGGTGCCTTGGGGTTCTAAAGATCATCTAAGAAAAAGCTTCTCCTTCTCTCTCCCTTATCCCTTCTTTCTTACAAGCCTCTCTCTTTTATCCTAACCCAAGATAAGAGGGTCTTCTTTAGGACAAAAAGGCTAGTGAATGTTTTAGAGGTAGAAAGGAAGAAGGAAGTGAAGGAAAATTAGCCAATTAAATCCTTTGGAAGGATTGAACAATTAGAATCAAGTTTTGGTGGAGCTAGAGTCTTGAACCCATTCCTGTGTGGATCAACATCGGAGGGTGAACATTTGGGCACCTTAGGACATCTTCAGATATATTGGATATAACGTGATAGGTATTCTTCTATACCAAGATTATATTTTCTACATTATTTGGTTATACTATTAAGGCGATCTTGGCTTATTAGGATTTCATATAATAGGTTTTATAAGAAAATTTTATAATCCCGTATCTTCCGCTGCGCCCTAGGGCACTGGGAAACCCTAACAGTTGACTCAAGCTTTTCTGGGGTCGACTCTCTCAGGAATTTCAGAGACTTGATTTTCTGACTCCTCAGGCCGGGGTCGCCTCATGCTTTCCAGGGGTCGACCCAAGCTACAGTGGAGTCGACTACAGGTTATCTTGGGTCGGCCCTCTCAGAAATTCAGAGAGTTATTTTTCAGGCTCTTTTGGCTGGGATCGGCTCATCCTCTCTTGGGGTCGACTCAACCTGGGGTCGACTCATGGTTTCTTGGGGTTGACCCAAACTCTGTACCATTTGTGCCATCTTGTGCCAGAATGTACCAAATCATGCCAGGGTCGACACTATTACTTCTGGTGTCGATCCAACTCTGTGCCAAGTGTTCCAAGGTGTGCCAAAAGTATCAGGATCGACTCCAAACTACTTGGGGTCGACTCTAACCCTATTTTTCTGCACTTGAAGGTTAGTTTAGCACATTGAAGTAATAAAATGATATTCCAACTAAATTGATGAAGTATGGCACATTCAAGTTTCATTTCTTCAATTAACAAAAATATGGAAATACCCCTTATCAAGAAAAACTTCACTCTTAGTTTGATCAAACTGAAAATTAAATTTTCTCTGAAGTTCTTCTAGTATAATTATCCTTGGATGAGTTCTTGAAGGTCATATTAAACATTGTAGATGAGTGTATCATGAATGTATCAAGATTGTAGGATGTATTGAGAGTGTATCACTTCTCTCTTCCTTAAGTGTCTATTTACTTGATTAACTTTGTTAATTGCATTGGTACTCCATATAGCCTTCATGATTTTGTAAACATCAAAATAATATTATGATTCTCAGATCCTAATCAATTGGGAACTAATTTTACTTATTACAAGGTCTCAATCTCACCACACTTGAACTCAATTTTACTCTCATGACTCAACCAAATCCCTCACGCCCAAAGGGCTAGGATCAAGACTCCATACCCAATGGAATTAAGGGGGATGCTCCTGCATCACATGATGGTTGGCTTCTTGACCTGAGAGGCATTAAGGTCAGCTCTTTGACCAGAGAGCTGCTGAGGTTGGCTCTTGTACCTTTGTCTCCTGGTCTGGCCTTTAGAGGCGTTATGCTTGGAGGTCGGCTTTTTTAATGCCGCTATTGCTTAAAATCAGCTTGTAGGGCCACAATCTCTTTTGAGGTTAGTTTTGAAAAGCTGTCCATGTATGAGGTGAGCTTCCATACCCTTGTTCCCCGATCTAGCTTTTAGAGGCCGTTAAGTTTTGAAGTTTGGCTTATTCGGTATTTTTCTTTGGGTCGACTCTAGAAGCCATTGTTGAGTGAGGTCGGCTTATCTTTGCTTTTACCCTCTATTTGCAGCCTTAGGGGGCCATGTTGTAGGAGTTTGGCTTGGTTCGTAACCTAACACCCCCAATAGTTTGGCTTTTACTCTCTAGAGTTTGGCTTGTTAGGTCTCTCTTTTTTAGGTCACCTTGCAGGAGTTGCAATTGAATGAGATTGACTTATTCTTGCCTTTACCCCTGATCGGTTGGACTCATCATTGAGCTTGGATGGATCTAGGACTTTTTTGCATGGTTGAAGCTGTCTACATATCTGGATAGATCCAGGTCTTTTCTTCATGGCCAGAGTTTTGGCTTGAGCGCTATTTGGTTCGAGGTTGGTTGGCTTTGCTTGTGCTGGTCATCTTGTGCATGCCACTTTGATCCGTCTTAGCTAGAGCTAAGATTGCCTCCATCGGTTGGCTTTGCTCGTAATCGGTCAAATTTGGTGTGCAATTTTGATCCAACCTATTTGGAGCTAGGATTTTCTCTTTCGGCTGGCTTTGCTTGTGATTGGTCAGATCGAATATGCCACTTTCAATTCAACCTATCCTGGGCTAGAATTTTTTTCCATGATTGACTTGGCTCACTACCGGTCAGGTCGGACGTGCAACATTTGATCTAGCCAAGCTTGGGCTAGGATTTTCATCCTTGGCTGGTCTTCTGTCGGACTGGCCAAGCCTAAGCAGGACTTGACTATCCCATGAACTAGTAGCATTGGTATGTAGGGTTAAGACTAGGTATGAAGGACCCATATAGAGGCCGAGAACTTGAATCCAATTTCTTTGAGTGGAAATCTTCCAAAGCTTTGGAAGCCGAGATTTATTGTTTTCAAAAACGAATGGAAATGGATGGAAGGTACAGTGGAATTTTGGCCAATGCTCTCTCCCACATCAATCTCATGCAAAAATTTCAATAAACTGTAGAGAAACAAAAATACAATACCAGCCACCGAGCCAAGCCCTTAAGGATTGAATTGCAACAAAACCAGTTGAGGTTCATGGTCAGCATTTGATCTAAATTTATGTCACAAGATCAGGCAAGCCTCGTGAAAAGAAATTAATGAGAAGTTGCATTGATTGAAGCTGCAAAATAAGAACTACATCCATGCATCCACACAACACAAAAAGACACCACGTTTTAGCTCCCCACCACAAACACAAGCGAAGGGAATAAGAAATCGTTCGTACATTAGAAGAAAAGAAAGAGCAGGATGTGCCAAGTCTACTAGAAGGCCTCCATTCTCTCTATAACTGGTGTCTTGATGACCTGCAGTATCTGCACCACCTCGGCCATGGATGGCCTACTTGAAGGTATTTGTGACGTGCACACCAAACCTAGCTTCAGCACCGGCAGGACCTCCTCCTCTGGGAACTCCCCCATTCTCGAATCCACGCAGTCCAACACATTACCCTGCTCTAAAAGAACTCTCACTTGATCGATCAGTATCACAACATCGTCGTCTCCATACTGCACCGGCTTCCTCCCTGTCACGAGCTCCAGAATTAGTACCCCGAAGCCATATACATCGCACTTTTCGTTAATTCTCAAGCTCTGGCATGCAAGCTCTGGTGCCATGTAGCCCATGGCACTCTGAAACCGGCTACTTATAATGTGATTGTCAAGCTTTGGCAGCAGCCTTGCAAGCCCAAAGTCTGATATCCTTGGACTGCAACTCTCATCCAGGAGGATGTTGCTCGGCTTTATGTTGTAGTGTATGATAGGAGGGCGGAATGACTGGTGCAAGTAAGCAAGTCCCTTTGCCGTCCCCAGCGCAATATTGAAGCGATCAGCCCATGAGAGAGGGGGCATTGATCCAGAATTCTCATGAAGTCTTGAGTGTAGACATCCATGGGGGGCATAGTCTGAGATCAGGAGCTGCAATTGAGGAGTCCAGTAGTAGCCTTTCAGTGGCATCACATTTGGGTGCCTCGCCTTCCCCAGTATCCGGACCTCGCGATCGAAGTCGTCGTGGTACTGAATTATGTTAGAGGTCAGTAGCTTCTTGATGGCCATGATTCTCCCCTCCCCTACTGATGCCTTGTACACAGTCCCGAACACTCCCCTCCCTATCTCAGAAGCTTTGCTCAGTAGAGACTCAGCTCCACCAAACAAATCCTCTGATCTCAGATTGCTTCGAGGGCCAAACAGCACCATCTTTCCCACAGCAGGGCTCCCCGATCTTGTCGAGCTTGAACAAATGCTCTCCAAGGCATTCTCCAAGAGCCCGATCCTCCTCCGAGCTGATATGTTGAGCAGGGTGACCACTAGAACCCCAAGAACTATAACAAGAGCAGCAGATATTGCAACAATTGCTGAAACACTGAGGAACTTCTTGTGCCTGGGTATCACCGGGGTCGCCACCGTGACCAAAGTGCCTCCATTGCCATGGGGATAAGCATTCGGGTCGAGAACTAATGGCTTCGGAACATTCATCTTACACGGCTCCGTGACAAGGGGGGTGCAGAGGCCAAGGTTCCCTTGCAGTGCGCTCTGGTCTAGGCTCTGGAATACCCCTCCTGTTGGAAGCCGGCCGATGAGCCGATTGTGAGATATGTTCACTGCCAGCAGGTTGTCCAGGCCGCCGAGCAGCTGCGGTATCTCGCCGCTCAAGTTGTTGAACTCCAAATTGAGGATCTCAAGCTTCTTGAGCCGCGCCATGGATGCCGGAATCGAACTGTTCAAGCTATTGTGGGACAAGCTCCTATATTCATACCAAAAATCGATTTATAATTCTATTTCACTTCCTCATCTACGAACACATGTTTTTAGGCGGATAAAATGAAGAAAAATGGAGTCAAGGATCAAGCATTGGAGAGTGCAATATACACGAGCACTTACAGTAAGTAGAGGGAGGAACAGTTTCCGATCTCCTCGGGGATCGGGCCGCTGAGAGAATTGCTATCCAACTGAAGGACGGCGAGGCCGCCGGAGTCGCACAATTCCCCAGGGACTGGCCCATACAATGCGCTGCTGCGAAGATCTAGCACCGTTAGGTTGTGGAAGTATCCAAGCTCCGGCGGCAGCTGGGTCCGGAGATCATTCCATGAGAGGTTCAAGTACCTCAAATTGAAGTAAAGAGCCATCTCCGGGGGAATGGTCCCCGACAGCCGGTTGTCCGACAGGTCGAGCGAGTGGAGAGTCTCTGACATGCGGGCTGAGCCAGGAGGAATGATGCCTGTGAGCTCGTTCGACGACAGGTCGAGCACCTCCAGCCCGAGATCGAACAGAGCCTGCGGGATGCTCCCACTGAGCCTGTTCTTCTTCAGCCAGAGCTGGCTGAGCTTCGTGCACTCCGCTGCAGAATCCGGTATTGGTCCGGCGAGCATGTTATCTGCGAAACTCAGATAATTCAGTTCTTTCAGGTGGTCGAGCGAGGCAGGTAGGCTTCCAGTGAGCTGGTTGCTGGATAAGTCCAAGTGCTGGAGGGCGGTCATGTTGCCGATCCAGGCCGGGAGATCGCCAGAGAGCTGATTGTTCGACAAGCTGAGGAAAGTCAGAGAGGCAAGCCATTTGATGGAATCTGGGAGAGGAGCGTCGAAGGAATTGTGGCTCATGTCTAGGCTGGTCAAGTGCGGGCAGAGGCCGATGCCGACTGGGATCGGCCCGGAGAAGTAGTTTGAGCTCAGATCGAGGTTCTTGAGGTTGTGGAGATTGGCGACGGCCTCATGGAGGGACCCGGAGAAGTAGTTGCGCGAGAGGTCGAGGGCTCGGAGCCGGGAGAGAGACCAGAGCACGGAAGGGGGGGAGCCGGAGAGCTGGTTGTCGGAGAGGTTGAGGTGCAGGAGGAAGAAGCAGCGAGAGAGCGTGGAGGGGATGGGGCCTTCGAGGCGGTTCTCGGCGAGGGAGAGGTAGCGGAGGGAGGAGCAGGTGGCGGCGGAGAAGAGGGAGTCGGGGATGGGGCCGGAGAGGGAGTTGGAAGAGAGGTCGAGGGAGCGGAGGTTGGTGATGTTGCCGAGATCTTGTGGTAAGCGGCCGGAGAAGGCGTTGCGGCTGAGGTCGAGGGAGTGGAGGCGGGGGAGGAGGGAGAGGCCGGCGGGGAGGAGGCCGGAGAGGTTGTTGTTGGAGATGGAGAGGGATTCGAGGTAAGGGAGGCGGTCGAGGCCGCGGGGGAGGGGACCGGAGAGGGAGAGGGAGTCGAGGTAGAGGCGGAGGACGTGGGAAGTGGCCGGGTCACACTCGACGTGGGCCCAGCCGCAGGCGGTGGCGTCGGTCTCGCTCCATGAGGCCAGCGCCGCCGTGGGGTCCTCCAAGGCGGACTTGAACACGATGAGGCCTAACACCTCGTCGTTCAGCGGCGTGGGGAGGTCGCCATCGGCGGAGACCGGAACTAAACAAATGAACACTGACGACACAACAACAAGAAGAAGCAACTTAGCCACCATACTCATCTCTCCTCTCCTCTCCTCTCTTTCTCCTATGAAAGAAGGCTAGATATTATCTCTGGGCAGAGAGAAGAGGCTGAAACTATCCCTGTCTTCTTTTCTTCATCATGATCTAAGCCATGGAATTGGGAGGAAGGGGAGGGGAAGGGAGGGGAGGACAGATAGAAAGCACCAAAAAGGAGGACGCGAGGGGGAGGGGAGTCACGTTCTTGGGGACTGTTGGGACTCCGTCGGCTAATGAGAGGGGTGGGAAGGAGAGGGTGGGAGGAGACAGAAGCGACGCATCCAAAATAACGTGGACAGACTCGTTGCATAATAAGACATGGCACGGGAAGTGATAGAGGGGGGAAAAGGTCGTAGGCCAGGAAAGCGAGGGCACGAGCAAGGATAAAGTATTACTATTTGCTTGTGGTGTTACAGTAATCCAGAATATGTTTTGAAATTGAAATGATCCAGAAGAACCTACCAAAATAAATTGATCCATAGAGGCTACGATCGCCACGCATTAGGTATACACAGAAACTTTATATCACAATGGATCTCATAGGTCTTTAAGATTGTGTTAGGAACTAATATAAGTTTGTTCCAAGAATATATTGAAAAGTTACTGAAGAAAAAACTGAATCTAAAGACCACCATAATTGGCGGCAATAGCCATAGGAACTAGTATTACATATTTTTTCTCCATATCAAACAATAGAGGTGTTGAAATATGGGAGAAAAACGTTCCAACAAACAGCAAGGTTAGTCGTTCTGCCTAGTGAAAAAACAGGAAAGGCTTAGTCGTGTTCACATGACTTCTGTCTGCTTGGTTCCAATATAATAAAGAAAAATCAAAATGACGTATATGACACGTAATTGTCAAACTGACACCAGAGTAACATTTGTCTTTTTTTTTTTCCCCCAACTTCTCTGGCACGCTTACATCTATCCAAGCATAGTTCGCCGATTCTTCTTGACCTGATTATAAAGTGAAGCAAAAAGGAAAAGAGTTCTCAACAGCATGGTGAGAAGTTCAGCTCTCCAGAACAATTTGTTTAGAGGTGAAAATAGGAAAAGTTCAAAAATAATCATATCAAAGAATAAAAATTCAACAAAAAATAACAAATCAATGTAAAAAATAAAATGTTTATATTTTTATTTTCACATGAAAATAAATGTCAAACAATAGCAAAACTACAGTTTAACTACATCAAATACTATCATTAGTTCATATTTATAAAGGCTTTTTGAACTACTAGGAAGTAGATCACTGAATTTCTGAAAATTCAAAAATATTTGAATAATTGTTAAATTACTTCCTTTTTGCAGATTAATTCAGCAAATCATTCCCCCAAAGAATAGATACATGTTTTGAGAGAAACCAAAAAAAATAGATTTGAATAGTTTAAGAAATTATTGATAATTTGAAGATATTGTTATATATCATACTTGATAGGAGTCCCCACACGGGTAATGGATGTTGGCTTTGAAAATTGCATAGAAATTATTGTAGTTTTGAATGACGCCATGTGCAGGTTTTCTAAGTTCGGTGGTAAACAATGTTGAAGTCTCCCTGCATTCCTTCCACATCATAAGGTAACTGATTTGTCAAAAATTATCGAGAAAAAGGAAAAAAAAAAGAAGATAGAAAAAGCATCCATTTCGTCTATGCGGAGCTAACCAGAGTACCCCCTGCTGCTAGCATTTTCTGAAGTGGCTCTCTGCAGTTTGAGAACACCTGCCCTCCTAAGTCTAGTATGGCATTGATGACACATCCAATCCAAGGCGGAACAGTGTAAAAATTTAGATTTAGGCAAAGTGGACTTGATGCTTCCACGGTAAAAATTCCACCAGTATGATCAGTTGGCGTACCCGTATCCTCCAATCAGTAACCAATATGAGTGATGTTATTAGGAACAAATTTGGGGCCACGCCTCCAGCTCAATGCTTTTTTGAGTCTGGCACCACTTCCTGAACTGTGGAGATCGCATCCCGGCGGCCCTGAGGGGCACAACGTGTTGCCACGGTGGCCATGCTTGGGGGTGCGCCACCAGACGGAACATTTGCTGTTGGGAGTTAGTGAAGGGGGTCACATGCAACTAGATACTGTACTGCTTGCCTTTTTTCTGCTGGTTGCTGCCCCGTTTAGTGTCTGTAGTACCTGCTGATGCTTTCTCGACGGAGCGCATTCTGGCATTTTAAATTATATAGGTTCTTGCAAAAGGACATGGGCTTTACCGTGGTCTGCCAGACGACCAGATTCTCTCTTCACTATGTTCCGATCCATCAACTTGAGCAAAAACAATGACTGCTGTTTATTTTATCAGATAAAACGCTGGGATGGGCACGCAATTACAACACACACACACACACACAAACTCTCTCTCTCTCTCTCTCTCTCTCTCAAATTTAAAGTTTCTCTCACGGTTTTGAAATATCATTACCTTCCCCTAGCTATTGGGAATCTACCGAATACATCACTGACAGCTGTTTATCTTAAGGGATTAATGACGGCAGTCTTGTATTTCATTATCTAGTTCTTAGGAGTTCATGAAGATAACCTATTGACTTCCTTCGCCTGCCATGACGTGATTGTTTATGACAAGTTTTCGTGCGTAAGTAAGGTTTTGAATAACAGTATTATTCTATTATAGGGAAGCTTCACTGAATCTGTCAATAGCCACCACTTTTTGTGCCAGTTTCGAGTTTTAAATATTAAACCAATAATTGTAATGGTCATTATAACAGCATTATGATGAAAAATTATAGAAGAATAAGTGGTTATACGATGTTATGATGATCGGTGTTGTCCACATCAAAGTTAACAAAATTATTTTATTTTTTTGGTGGTACAAATTTTTGGAGGGGAAATTTTCAAAAAATAAAATTTTAAACTATTTTTTGATCAGGGAAGCCTGTCAAATAATCACCTTTATATTGCAAATCAGATGAAATAATCAATGCTGAGAAATGATTTGCTAAAAATATAATGCGTAAGCTATCTAATGTATGTGTTGTGGTTCAAATCTGGCCCGAGGGTGACCACGCTGGAGGAGTCGAAGGAGCTGTCGGAGTGCGGAGGACGACAAAGGGGAGCCACCTCCCGCGACCGACCGGGGTACCTGCACAAAGCCACCGGGCCCTCCGACGATCAAGTTAGAGTGGAGCTTAGTAGGTCCAGCGAAAAGTTCCCTCAATATTATCTATTGAGGGTTTTTATAGTCCCAGTTGTTGAAAATTATATCCTAAATGTCAATCGTCAGCATATTGATGATTAAATTTTGTAAATGAACTGACAAATTAATAAAATATTATTTGGCATTATTTATCATTTCATCTTCAAATGAACTCTTATATGATGAAGTCCTTAGAACTTATGTTATGATAAAGGAGGATTTATCTTTGAGTCCTTAAACTTGTTCGCGACCAAATGATATGTTGTTACTAGGACGACAACATTATCGAGATTAGGTCGTTGTGTGACATATACGTTGGTTGTCCTCTTAACCAAGGAGTGTGGAGACACTGTGTTGCCCAAGGTGACAAGCCAAGAGGGGGGGGGGGTGAATTGGTTTCTCTTAATTTTTACTATCTTACTTTAGTCAATTGATGAGTGAGTGAAATTAGAACAATGCACACTACAAACACACAAGAAGTATAGTGGTTCGGTGCTCTCCTAAGCACCTACGTCCACTCCCCAAGCGACCCCTTGGGAATTTACTATAATCCCGCGGATTATAGTTGGATTGTTTTCCGAGCTCACAATCCAAAAATCTTTACACTTTGGTTTTCCGGGATCACCAAAAACTTATGTTGGTTTTACGGGCTCACCAACGAACCTTCACAATTGGTTTTACGGGTTCACCAATAAACCTACACCGTTGGTTTTGCGGGCTCACCAACAAACCTTTACAAAGTGATTAATAAAAAGAAAGAAGAAAGTTGAAGCTCCTAGATGAGCAAATATAACATTTATAAGCCACAAAGAAGAGTTTAGAGAATAGTTATCGCTTGATGAGACTTCTCTCTTCTTTGTCAAGATTGCTTCACTCTTCAAGGGTGGATGGAGCTTTTAATATCTCTTGGAGTCTGCTCAACCACTTTCTTTTTGACTCTTGAATGAAGCACTTGGATGAAGAAGATTAGGGCACTCGTCTTTCTTGTGTAAGCTTTGATATTTTGCAAAAGGATGTTTTCTCTGATGAATAGTGTCACTTTAAATAGTTTCCTTCATCCATTGGACAAGCCCCAATGGTTAGAATTCAAAAACTAGCCGTTACTCACTGTTGGAAGGTCAAAAAGTACTTCTGCAGAACTAGCCATTATGCTTCTGCCCGTGCTTGGGTCGACTCAACTTTTACTGGGGTCGACCCAACTTTCACTTGGGTCGACTCAACTTTTACTGGGGTCGACCCTCTCAGAACCACAGAACCTTGCATTTCAGCCTTCCTTCACTTGGGTCGACTCAACACCTTTTTGGGTCGACTCAAGGTTCAGTTGGGTCGACTCAACTTCCACTTGGGTCGACCTTCTCAAGGTTTCCAGAGAACCTATTTTTGAATGTCATTGCCTTTGGGTCGACTCATGTTAACTTGGGGTCGACTCAAGTTTGGGTCGACTCAAGTTTCATTTGGGTCGACCCTCTCAGGATTTCCAGAGAACTGTTTTCTTGAGGCTTGAGGATTGGGTCGACTCATCCTTTTCTTGGGTCGACCCAAGTACTGTTCATCCGTGCCATTTTTGCAGAAGTGTGCCAGATGGTTTCTTGATGTGCCGGGGTCGACTCAATCAATCTTGGGGTCGACTCAATCCACACTTTGCTGCAACTTAAGGTTAGATTCATCCATATAATCAATGAAATAACCTTTAAACAATTTTGAATATATGTCATGGTAGTGCTACATACTCCAAACAATGAAAATTACTATTGTCCACTTAAGAGTATGTTTCACTTGAAACTTTGCCGTGATTAAGGTTTTTTTTAGATTTCAGCAACCGACCAGAATGGAAAAAATCCTTAATGGTTTAGAATTCACTATCCCTTTCCTATCACAAATTTTATCTCATTAATAATCATTGAAATACATCTTAATCTCATTATACTAATGTATCGAGAGTGACAGACTTATTAATGATGTATCGAATTAACTTGTAACATACTCTTAATTATTGTATTAATCATGTTGCCCAGATAGACAACCCAAGAGGGGGGGTGAATTGGGTTTTAAAATAATTTTGCAATTAAAACATTGTGGATGACTAATTAATGCTTTACCAAGATGACTAATTGATTGCTGTGTGTTGTGAATGAAATGAGAGTAAAAGAAAGAGACAAACAATCACAAACACAAGGATTTTATAGTGGTTCGGAGCTAACCCTTGCTCCTACGTCCACTCCCCAAGTCGCCCTTGGGAATTCACTATAACCCCTTGGATTACAGCCGGTTGTTTTACAAGCTCACAACCAAACTTGTTGTTTTACGAGCTCACAACGAACTCGGTCGGTTTTCCCTGGCTCACCGACTAGAACCGCCCCAATTGTTTTCCCGGGATCACAATCGAACCCTTACACGTTGGTTTTACCCTCGGCTCACCAACCAACCTCTACACACTTGATTCAATCCCCCGATTGAACCAAGCAAAGACAATATGGAAAGAATAAGAAACAAACAGAAAAACTGAGCTTCTTAAAAAGCAGATTTGCTACAATATAAACTGGAGAGAAGTTTAGAGCCCTCAAACACTTTTGAGTTGGAGTAGAGTAGGGCTTCTTGAACTTCGGGTCTCCTCTTGAATGTCTGGTCGACTTGAATGCAGGAGGAGATCTCTTTCAATGTTTGGAAAGAGGTAGTAGGATGGAGTTATGGCGCTCTTCCCTCTTTTCGTTGAAAAACCACTTCCAGGGAATGAATGCTTGATTTCTTTGAATGGAATGGTTGTTCTCTGCCTTGCTACAGTCCTCTGTGGCTATTTAAGCCATCCCCCATGGAAACTAGCCGTTAGACACCTTTTTCTGCCCGTTCTGCACACTCTGCACAACCTGACAATGTGTCTGTTGGGGTCGGAGTCGACTCGCGCGATCAGGAGTCGACTCGGCTGTAGCGGGAGTCGACTCATGCTTTTCTGGAGTCGACTCGGCAACTGTTCCGGATTTGAATTAAAGTAGCTTCTTCGACTGGGAGTCGACTCGTCTTGACCCGGAGTCGACTCGCCAACTTCTGGAGCTGACTTGGCATTTTCGGAGTCGCCCATCCCATGAAGTCCATGGAGCCAATTTTCAACTTGGCCCACTCGAGTCGACTCGACAATCCTGGGAGTCGACTCGGCGCTCAGAGCCCGAACTCCCGATCTTCTGTCTTTTGGCTCGTCCAGTCTTGGAGTCGACTCGGACTGTTCTGGAGTCGACTCGGCTCTCAGTTTCCGAAACATAGCCTTCTGCCTTTTTGGTGTAGCGCTGCCTTGGGGTCGACTCGAGCTGTCTGGGAGTCGACTCGCCTCTCAGTCTCCGAAATATGGCCTTCTGCCTTTTTGGTGTCGCGCTGTCTCGGAGTCGACTCGAGTATTGCGGGAGTCGACTCGAATCTCAGAGTCTAAAAACTCCTCTCTGACTTTTTTTTTGTGTACCACTGAGTGTCGACTCTCGCTTTCTTTGGAGTCGACCTGCCAACCATCGGAGTCGACTCGCGTTCCACAGGAGTCGACTCGAATCTCAGGGTTGAAATAACGCTCTCTGACTTTTCTGTCTGTAACTCCTTGGAGTCGACTCATACTACTCCAGAGTCGACTCGGTAAACATCGGAGTCGACTCGCGCACTTCAGGAGTCGACTCGCTGACAGGTTTTAAGTTGTGCCCTTCTGTCCGTCTGTCTGTTCTCAGTCGGAGTCGACTCGTAATGGTCCGGAGTCGACTCGCGCCCGTGCCAGTGATTCTGATACGCTTGGAGTCGACTCGTAATACTCTGGAGTCGACTCGAGTCTCAGACTTTGGTTCAAACTGACTTCTTAACTTATCCAAAATATTATGAACCAAGTCTAGAAACACTTTAGACAAGATTTTCACTGAAACACTCAATTGAATTCATTAGTAAATAAGAGATATACTCAGATGCTTTGAGCTCATCAAAATCAAATAGGGTTATGATCAATCACTCCACAATCTCCCCCTTTTTGATGATGACAAAACATTGAGTATATGTAAAGTGAATTGCTCAATAAACAAGGAAATAAAATCCATAAATGAATTCAAGTGTCTGGTTATTTAATTTATCCAAGCTTGAAAGGTGTGAAACAATAAATTTTGGAATTAAAGCTCCCCCTTTCATTTGGAATTATATAAGCCTTCATATCATGCAATCAATTGTTTGGCTTATATATATTTAATGATTTAGCTTTCTTAAAAATTCAGATTCTCCCCCTCAACATATGCATTCTACTTTGTTTTGATTCTCTGAATTTTCTTTTAATGCATTGAAGTTCTTGAACTGAAATTTTTGGTTTTTAGAGGGAAAATCTGTCAATTTTGTTCTTGAGTAGGATTCAGCTAATCTCCGAATATCCCTTGAATAGATTCTGGAGATTACTCCATTAGGAGCCCCAACAGAGAGATAATGAGCCTCGAGGTACCAAATCTACTAAGAACAAATTATGTTTTAATTTTTGATTCTCATTTTGAGTTCTTTTATGTTGATTCCATTTACATATCTACTAAATATTTCTCCCCCTTTTTGTCATCATATCAAAAAGGAGGTAAGCAGAACAAATTGCACACAATTGAAGAGAATATGTCTACTCATTGTATTGATGTGTATGTAAATACATTTTAGAATACAATAAGTAACGCAAAAAAGTACATGTCAAAATAACACAAAATGATCTAAGGCTTCCTCGAGGAGGATGCGGGTCCCCGAGGCATGCGCTCTGCAAGTAATGTGACTGCATTGGTGACGTGCTCGAGCTGTCGGATAATGGCCGAGGTGGCCCTGCTATGTGTCGTATCGAGCTCGGTCACCGACTTCTGAAGTGTGTCTAGTTTGTCGATGAGCACATTCGACAAGCGCTCAGCCCCCTGAGTAGTGGTGCTCATGTCCTGTCGGACGTTATCGCGCATCTTCCGAGTGGTGCTCGAGACTTCGCTCATGCTATGGAACTGGGCTTGGACCAGGAACCGTACATTGTCGATCTCTTCCCGCACATGGGCCGTCATGTCAGTCACGGCTGTCAAGGAAGGGACCAACGCTGAAGATGGTGCAGGAGAGGGAGCAGGCACTGAACCCCGGAGCTCCCGAAGTAGATCATCCCGCAGGTCTCTAACTATCTCCTGGCGCAACTCCCGGAGCTGCTCAGGAGCGATCCGGACCTCCATGGGCTGAGGAGCTGAGGAGGAGGGTCCGGCTGAGGTGGTAGGAGCAGAAGTGGAGGAAAAGTCAGGATAATCTGAGTCTGGCTCAGGACTAGGGGAATGTCTGGTGGTATGTGTGGAGGTGGAAGACTTCCTAACCCAGGTCCCCTCTACCTTCCGAAACCCCATCCTGTATAGGGTCGCCGGACGCATGCGATCTGTCCATCGCAATGCGCGAGAGGGTTCTCCCTCAGGAATAGGGATCTCGGCCTCCCTAAAGATAAGGGTGAACAACATGCCATAGGGGAGGGTGAGCCTAGGTCTATCTAGTGGCTCACATAGGTATCTATATATCATCTTGGGAAAGTTTATGGGGGTATTCTGGAGAAAGTAGTACATGAGGGCTAGGTCCCTCTCAGACACAAAGTCGAACCGTCCGGTCTTTGGGAACAAAGACCGAGAAATGATGCTCAAGAGGAGCCGCATCTCAACTGAAAGTGAGCTGGCGGACACCTCATCTAAAGGAGACTGGGGTGGATGCCCTAGAATGGCCGTAAGGGCCTCAGTCCTATCTTCGGGGTGTGTGGGAGCCACCTCTAACTGTGGAAGGTGGAGGATTTGGGCTATGAAATTCTCGGAAATAAACAGTGGGACACCGGCTACAGTTCCCTCTATTCCCCCATCCCCCCTATGGACAGTACCATAGAACTCTCTAATCAGGCCAGGATATGTGGGGAGGTCTAGGGAACAAAAGTACTATAAACCCTGGGCCCTAAGTCTATCTCCTATAGTGAAGCCCTCCCGGGAGAGATAGTCGAAATCGACGTATCTCCCGGTGGAGACCGCCTTCCCGGCACACGGCCTCGAGGGAACGGCCCTCGGCGGGAAACGAGCCGGAGGTTGTGGCCTCACGGGGTCGTTCCGAGCCTTGGAACGCCGCTCGGCACCGGTCGCGGAATGGGGCCTCTTCCGGCTTGGGACAGTGGCTTTGCGAGGCATGGTTGACCTAGAATGGGATGAGAAACCTAATGGACTATGAAAGATCGACGGAAAAAGACCTAGGGGCGGCCGGAGACGATCTAGGAGTCGGCTCTAGGGTTTTGAACAGTGGCGGCGGTGAAAATAAGTGTTTTCTAAACGATGGAGTTAGGGTTAAAAAGTCGGATCCCGACTGCGAGTCGACTCCACTGAGTCGCGAGTCGACTCGACCTCGAGTCGACTCCAAAATATGCGCGAGTCGACTCTCCTTATGCGCCTGTTTACCTCGAGTCGACTCCCGACTGTATGCCATCGTTCTCGAGTCGACTCCCGTAAATGTGCGAGTCGACTCCCCCTTACGAGCCGACTCTGAAACTTGCTCGAGTCGTCTCGAACCCTGGCACGCACCTAAAAATCATGCTATGTTCGTGCCGTATGAGGGAAAATCACTAAGTTATGATCTGATTTGATGATCATTGTAAAGAAACTCTAAATTAACTACAATCTAATCATCAAAATCAATGAACTAGTGGAAAACACCACTAGCATGGATCAATCACTCCTAATCCCCTCCTAAGCACACTAAATCTCCTTTACTTAGGGGTTTTGTAAAAATGTCAGCTAATTGATCATCAGTACTGTTGCTGGTGGTCCAAACCGAGAACGATTGGCACAGCGGTGTGAACGGGGTTCCGTTTGAGTTGCCTTGGTTGGTGTTGATTGCGCTCCACCTTCCACCGAGAAACCTGCAAGCAAGCCTCGCACCACCACTGGGGTAGTGGGGGCCCTCCGACGATCAAGTCAGAGGAGATTGGAGGAGAAGGAGAGATAATAGTAGCAAGTAAGAGAATGCTCTGGAAGTTCTCGCTTACCCCCCCTCCTCCCCCCAGCCGCATATATACCAGGCTGGGGGGTCTTTCAGGGGGGTTCGTCATCGTGGGGCACGATGGAGCTGCCACTGACACGGCCGTTACAGGGCGTCGTGGGGCAGCGCTGGGTACGGCCATGACAGGGCGTAGTGGAGCTCCGCCTTGTACGGCTGTTACAGGGGATCGTGGAGCAGCGCCAGATACAACCGTTGCAGGGAGTAGTGGAGCAGGAGGCTGCGGCGTGCCTCTGGGGAATAGCCTGTCGTTGTCGAGAGATGTCCGACTCGGGGTCGGGCTGCGGAGACGAAGATGTCCGACTTGGGGTCGGATTGCTGGATCAAGGGGCTGCCGACTCGGGGTCGGGCTGCGGAGCCGAAGATGTCCGACTCGGGGTCGGATTGCTGGATCAAGGGGCTGCCGTAGTCTTCCTGGGCGCGCGTGCCGGTCACGTGGGGCATGGTGGCTAAGTTCCCCCGTAACAGTAGCCCCCCACTTCCGAGCCTGGAACCAGAAGGGGAACGGGTGAAGGGAGTGATGCTTCGAGATTGCCGCCATCCCTCGGAGAGGCGCGCGCGCTTCGAGCTCCCCGCCTTCTTTATGGCGTATGGCGGTTGTTGCTGAGTTGTATGGGTCTCGGCCCTGAAACAATGAAAGTTAATGCAAATAGAGTTTCTTCATTTCACTTTCGTCCTTCTTCTTTTTAACTCTTGGTAGCGTCTCGCTGACTCCCGACTCTTGAAATTCTTCTGGCGCTAGGCCAGGTATCTGAGGGTTAGGCCTCAGGGAATTCTTCCGGCGCTAAGCCAGGCATCCGAGGGTTAGGCCTCAGGAACTTCTTCCGGCGCTAAGCCAGGCATCTGAGGGTTAGGCCTCAGGAACTTCTTCCGGCGCTAAGCCAGGCATCCGAGGGTTAGCCCTCAGGAAATTCCGCTCGTTGGTCGGCCAAGGCTGGCGCAAGCCGAGGCGACCGGTCGGGGCTTCAGGCTAGTTTGCTCCCGGGATGATCATCGGGTTAGCCTGGCATCCGAGGGCCAAGCCTCGGGAGATTCCGCTCGTTGGTCGGCCAAGGCTGGCGCAAGCCGAGGCGGCCGGTCGGGGCTTCAGGCTAGTCTGCTCCCGGGATGATCATCGGGTTAGCCTGGCATCCGAGGGCCGAGCCTCGGGAGATTCCGCTCGTTGGTCGGCCAAGGCTGGCGCAAGCCGAGGCGACCGGTCGGGGCTTCAGGCTAGTCTGCTCCCGGGATGATCATCGGGTTAGCCTGGCATCTGAGGGTTGTCAGGCCTCAGGAAATTCCGCTCGTTGGTCGGCCAAGGCTGGCGCAAGCCGAGGCGACCGGTCGGGGCTTCAGGCTAGTCTGCTCCCGGGATGATCATCGGGTTAGCCTGGCATCCGAGGGCCGAGCCTCGGGAGATTCCGCTCGTTGGTCGGCCAAGGCTGGCGCAAGCCGAGGCGACCGGTCGGGGCTTCAGGATAGTCTGCTCCCGGGATGACCATCGGGTTAGCCTGGCATCCGAGGGCCGAGCCTCGGGAGATTCCGCTCGTTCGTCGGCCAAGGCTGGCGCAAGCCGAGGCGACCGGTCGGGGCTTCAGGCTAGTCTGCTCCCGGGATGATCATCGGGTTAGCCTGGCATCTGAGGGTTGTCAGGCCTCAGAAAATTCCGCTAGTTGGTCGGCCAAGGCTGGCGCAAGCCGAGGCGACCGGTCGGGGCTTCAGGCTAGTCTGCTCCCGGGATGATCATCGGGTTAGCCCGACATCCGAGGGCCGAGCCTCGGGAAATTCCGCTCGTTGGTCGGCCAAGGCTGGCGCAAGCCGAGGCGACCGGTCGGGGCTTCAGGCTAGTCTGCTCCCGGGATGATCATCGGGTTAGCCTAGCATCCGAGAGCCGAGCCTCGGGAAATTCCGCTCGTTGGTCGGCCAAGGCTGGCGCAAGCCGAGGCGACCGGTCGGGGCTTCAGGCTAGTCTGCTCCCGGGATGATCATCGGGTTAGCCTGGCATCCGAGGGCCGAGCCTCGGAAAATTCCGCTCGTTGGTCGGCCAAGGCTGGCGCAAGCCGAGGCGACCGGTCGGGGCTTCAGGCTAGTCTGCTCCCGGGATGATCATCGGGTTAGCCTGGCATCCGAGGGCCGAGCCTCGGAAAATTCCGCTCGTTGGTCGGCCAAGGCTGGCGCAAGCCGAGGTGACCGGTCGGGGCTTCAGGCTAGTCTGCTCCCGGGATGATCATCGGGTTAGCCTGGCATCCGAGAGCCGAGCCTCGGAAATTCCGCTCGTTGGTCGGCCAAGGCTGGCGCAAGCCGAGGCGACCGGTCGGGGCTTCAGGCTAGTCTGCTCCCGGGATGATCATCGGGTTAGCCTGGCATCCGAGGGCCGAGCCTCGAGAAATTCCGCTCGCTGGTCGTGCGCCTGTCGCTTGCCGCCCGACGGGATTTCTCCATGGCCAGCTGCGATCGCGTTTCTTCTCCTCTCCAAGCGTCGCCTGGGGAACACCAGATGGGCACTAAATGCTAATTGAGGGGTTACCTAGGAAATCGGATCGCCAGTTGCTGCTTGCGAGGAGTGTCAGTTAAGCGGCCGCGATACGCGCGTTCTTCGAGGCGGATGCGGCCTGGGCGCGAGCGGAGATATGTGGACCTAGGGGTACAGGCCACCCGGAGTGTCCTGCACAAAGAATGCGATTAAGGAGAATAACGCTTAGAAAATCGCGGGAAGATACGCCTCGAGAGCCGGATCGGCTCCGGATTCAATGCGCCCGCATTTATTGGAGCCACCCGCATCGGAACGACCGGGGGGCCGCAGTTTGGCTATAAATATAGGTGCAGGTGCGATGGAGCCTGCCAAGCCGGAGCTGTTCAGGTTGCCATGGATCGTGGGCCTCCTCTCCGGCGCATGGTTGAGAGACCCCTACCGAAGGAACGGGAGGCGCGCCCTTCGCGACTTCCGCCAACTAGCCGTTTCATCTGGGATAAACAAGGAGGTTCTCCCCGGCGGAACTCCGCTCTAGGCGTTTCATCCGGGATCACGTCTCCCCTCCTTGAAGTTCAGCCTCCCGATTGAGCTCCGCGCCAGACGCTTGAACCGGGACCGCGCCTCCATATGCTCTTCTCCCTTGTATTCCTTCTCTCCCCTAACACTGGGGATGACCGGAATATCCCTTGGAGGTGGCGTTCCCCTGGAGGCAGCGGGAGCTTCTTCTGCGGCGGCTCCTCGTTTTTTTCGTGAGGCGTGGATGGCGCCTCTGGGTAGGAGCAGTGTGGACTTCTCCTTCGTCCACTTCTTCTTCATCCGCGCTGGCTCTTCGTCTTTTTCGTGAGACGTCGATGGCGCCTCCGGTTGGAAGCACCCACTTCCGGTAGGATTGCAGCCGCTTCGGATGGAGGTTTCGGGATCCCAGATCTTCAGCTCCTCGGAGTCTCCACCTCTTCTTTACTTTCTTTACACCCTAATTTCCCTCTGGGAATTCCTTGTAATCACACGAGCACGCCATTGTAACCAGAAATTATTGAAATGAAAAGTGTTATACATTTTTGAACTGTCTTTCTGGCATTGTCGTTCTACTGGTAATACATCCGCAGGTTAGTGGAATTCCAGCTCCTTGGAATTTCTCGACCATCTAGGGCCTCCAACTGGTAGGAGCCAGGTCGGTTTACCCAGCGAACCCTATACGGGCCTTCTCCCAGGAATCTTCTTCATCTGTCTCGGGACCGGGAGGTCCTCCCGCCCCTTGATTTCCATGAGGATCTGGGCCCGGGGAGTCAGGAGAGGAGTGTACCGGTTGAAACGTCGGGGCGGAGAACGAGGGCGTAGGGCGCCGTGGTTCCTCGCCGGCGACAGGCTTCTGCGCCGACGTTGAGGCGTCGGGCTCCTCCTCTGGTGTGCCTCTTTTCGCCTTTTCTTCCCGAGCTTTGGAGGGATCTCGGCGGCCTCCTTGCTCCGGTGGGCGGCCGCCTCCTCGGCGTCCGCATACTGGTTCGCCCGGGACAACAGCTCCGGGAAGCTCCGCGGCAGGCGTTTGTCCAGGGAGAAGGTGAGTCTGCCCTTTCGGAAGCCACGCTTCAGGGCTGAAAGAGCCACCTCCTGGCTCAGGTTCCGGACTTCCAGCGTAGCCTTGTTGAAGCGGGTAAGATAATCCCGCAAGCTTTCTCCCTCGTTTTGCCGGACATCAAAGAGGGAGTCGGAGACCAGTCGCCGCCGGCTACTGACGGCGAAATGGGTGATGAAGAGGCGAGTAAACTGGTCGAAGGACTGGATTGAGTTAGCCTCCAAGCCGGCGAACCACGCCCTTGCCGGGCCACGGAGGGTCGCCGGGAAGGCCTTACAGAGGAGAGGATCTGATGCTCCGTGGAGGAGCATAAGGGTCCTGAAACTCTTGACGTGATCCCGCGGGTCCGCCGCCCCGTCATAGGGCTCGATCGCCGGTATTTTAAACCCCGGCGGATTTGGGGTCCGCAGGATCCTCGAGGCAAGCGCCGGCTGGGAGGAGATCTCCAAGTCGGCGAAGGGATCTTTGGAGTGGCCCTTCAGGACCTGGAGTTGTCGGTGGAGATCGTCCACCCGCCGGTCCAGGGAGCGCGACCGATGGGTGGGAGACAAGGAGCACCGAGAGGGGGACCGACTGGAGCGCGGGTTCCTTGAGGACTGGGGGGTCTGGGAACGCGCCCGGGCCCGCCTCTCGTACCCCGCGCAGCTCCGATGGGAAGGTCCCGGCAGAATGGACCGTGCTCGAGAATCTTCCTCGCGCCGGCGCTCCTCCCCATGGGAGAGGAAGGAGCGCGGGTTGAGGAGGACAGGTGAGCGCTCAGGGAGCAGCGGCTCCTGGGCCCGCTGCGGCGCCCGAGACATCACACCCTGCAGGTTCTGCACTGCCTGCGCGAGGGTGCGAACCTGCTGGGCTAACTGGTCGAACTGAGCGGCTTCGACCATCTGAATGGGAGGTGGAGCGGTGGAGTGTTGCTGAGAATGTGTTGGAGACGCAGCGGCCTCCCGGCCGGAGGCGCGAGAGGCCCCGCGACCGGAGGCATTGGAAGCTCCACGACCACCTCGCCGTGCCATTACGATCGCTCTGAGATTCGGGGCCCTCCTCTAGCGCCAACTGTTGCTGGTGGTCCAAACCGAGAACGATTGGCACAGCGGTGTGAACGGGGTTCCGTTTGAGTTGCCTTGGTTGGTGTTGATTGCGCTCCACCTTCCACCGGGAAACCTGCAAGCAAGCCTCGCACCACCACTGGGGTAGTGGGGGCCCTCCGACGATCAAGTCAGAGGAGATTGGAGGAGAAGGAGAGATAATAGTAGCAAGTAAGAGAATGCTCTGGAAGTTCTCGCTTACCCCCCCTCCTCCCCCCAGCCGCATATATACCAGGCTGGGGGGTCTTTCAGGGGGGTTCGTCATCGTGGGGCACGATGGAGCTGCCACTGACACGGCCGTTACAGGGCGTCGTGGGGCAGCGCTGGGTACGGCCATGACAGGGCGTAGTGGAGCTCCGCCTTGTACGGCTGTTACAGGGGATCGTGGAGCAGCGCCAGATACAACCGTTGCAGGGAGTAGTGGAGCAGGAGGCTGCGGCGTGCCTCTGGGGAATAGCCTGTCGTTGTCGAGAGATGTCCGACTCGGGGTCGGGCTGCGGAGACGAAGATGTCCGACTCGGGGTCGGATTGCTGGATCAAGGGGCTGCCGACTCGGGGTCGGGCTGCGGAGCCGAAGATGTCCGACTCGGGGTCGGATTGCTGGATCAAGGGGCTGCCGTAGTCTTCCTGGGCGCGCGTGCCGGTCACGTGGGGCATGGTGGCTAAGTTCTCCCGTAACAAGTACAAACAAATTGTAGTGTCACATCACCATTCAGTACATGATCTCTTATGAAGTGATGTCTTATCTCAATATGTTTAGTTCTTGAATGCTGAATTGGATTCTTAGTTAGATTAATGGCACTTGTATTATCACAATTAATGGGTATTTTATCTTGTTTAATGCCATAATCTTCTAATTGTTGTTTGATCCATAAGATTTGAGCACAACAACTCCCGGCTGCAACATATTCAGCTTCAGCAGTAGATAATGCAACCGAGTTTTGTTTCTTGCTAAACCATGAGATTAAGTTTTCTCCTAGAAATTGACAAGACCCGCTGGTACTTTTTCTATCAAGTTTACATCCAGCAAAGTCTGAATCTGTGTATCCTATTAATTTTAGGCTAGATTCTTTAGAATACCATAAACCTATATTCTTAGTTCCTATTAGGTATTTAAAGATTCTCTTAACTGCAATTAGATGTGATTCCTTAGGATTAGACTGATATCTAGCACACATGCAAACACTAAACATGATATCAGGTCTACTTGCTGTAAGATACAATAAAGATCCTATCATACCTCTATATAGTTTCTGATCTACAGATTTACCTGATTCATCTTGGTCTAATTTGCATGATGAGCTCATGGGGGTGCTGATTGACTTGTTTCCCTCCATATCAAACTTCTTAAGCATCTCCTTGATGTATTTGGCTTGATTGATGAAGATGCCCCCTTCAGATTGTTTGATTTGAAGCCCGAGGAAGTAATTCAGCTCTCCCATCATGCTCATCTCAAATTCACTCTGCATCAAGTCAGCAAATTCTTCGCAGAGGCGATTGTTAGTAGCACCGAAAATAATATCATCAACATAAATCTGCACTAACAACATATCTTTGTTTTGCTTTTTCAGAAATAGTGTTGTATCTACATTACCCCTAGAGAATTCATGTTCTAATAGGAATTTGCTAAGCCTCTCATACCATGCTCTAGGTGCTTGTTTCAAACCATAGAGTGCTTTGTTCAATTTATATACATGATTAGGGTATTGATGATTTTCAAAACCAGGAGGTTGTTCTACATATACCTCCTCATTAATATACCCATTTAAAAATGCACTTTTTACATCCATTTGAAATAGTTTGAAGTCCTTAGAGCATGCATATGCTAATAATAATCTAATAGCCTCAAGTCTAGCTACAGGAGCAAAGGTTTCATCAAAATCTATACCTTCTTCTTGATTATATCCCTTTGCTACTAGTCTAGCCTTATTCCTTATTACAATTCTATTTTCATCAAGTTTATTTTTATAAATCCATTTGGTACCTATAATTGGATATTCAGAAGGTCTTTCGACTAGATTCCATACCTTGTTTCTAGTAAATTGGTTTAATTCTTCTTGCATTGCATTTATCCAATTTACATCTTTTTCAGCTTCTTCTATGTGTTTGGGCTTAAAATGTGAAACGAAAGCTAGATGAGTGTTTAAGTTCCTAAGGGATGCTCTTGTCCTAACGGGTTGAGATGGATCATCTAGAATTAATTCCTTAGGATGCCCGTGAGCAAACCTCCAAGCCTTAGTTAGCCCATGATCTACTATAGTCTCTTGGCTTGATGATGCATCTACAATTAATTTTTGATTATTATCTTGTAATGTCATCTCATCTATCTTTTCTTCAAGAATTTCAGAATCATCATCAAAGTTAACTCTCTTGCTAGAAGAAATATCACTAGAATCATCGAAGACAACATGTATGGATTCTTCTATAACTAGGGTCCTTTTATTAAAGACTCTATATGCTTTACTAGTTGTAGAGTACCCTAAGAATATGCCCTCATCAGATTTAGAATCAAATTTTCCCAGATTATCTTTCCCATTATTATGAACAAAACACCTACATCCAAAGATATGAAAATAGTTTACCTTTGGTTTTCTGTTTTTCCAAAGTTCATAAGGTGTTTTCTTTATAATAGGTCTCAATAAAACTCTATTTAGTATATGACAGGAAGTATTAATGGCTTCTCCCCAAAAGTACTTAGGGAGGTTACTTTCACATAACATAGTTCTAGCCATTTTCTCTAGAGTTCTATTTTTCCTCTCCACAACTCCATTTTGTTGTGGTGTCCTAGGTGCAGAAAAGTTGTGTGTTATCCCCTTTTTACTACAAAATTCTTCAAATAAATGATTTTCAAATTCGGTACCATGGTCAATTCTAATAGCTATTACTGAAGTATCCCTAGCATTGGTTACTTTTTTATGAAATTTCTTGAAAACTGAAAATGCTTGATCCTTATGAGTTAAGAACATGACCCAAGTGTATCTAGAATAATCATCTACAATAACTAGACCATATTTATTTCCACCTAGGCTTGTGGTTCTAGTTGGTCCGAATAGGTCCATGTGTAGTAGTTCTAGAGGTCTAGAAGTTGAGACACAATTTATAGATTTAAAGGAGTTCCTTGATTGTTTGCCAAATTGACATGCTTCACAAATTTTATTCTTTTCAAACTTTAATTTTGGCAAACCTATCACAGAATCTTTTTTAACTAGTTTGGATATTGTGTCCATGCTTGCATGACCTAACTTACGGTGCCATAACCAACTAGCATCATTGTCCTTAGTTTCATTAACAACTAAGCATGGGTTGTGTTTGGCAAGATCCTCAAGGTCTACAACATACACATTCCCACGTCTTATTCCTTTAAAAACTAAACTATTGTCATTTGGGTTTGTTACGATGCATAGTGATGGTTTAAACATAACATCATAGCCTCTATCACATAATTGACTAATGCTTAATAAATTATGCTTAAGACCATCAACATATCGAACATTATCAATAAAAGTAGAAGGGGTAATTTGTACTTTACCTATACCAATGATGTGACCTTGGTTGTTGTTTCCAAAAGTCACAGCACCTCCCTTCTTAGCTTCAAGGGTGAAGAATTGATCCTTGTCACCCGTCATGTGTCTTGAGCAGCCACTGTCCAAATACCAGCAATTTTTGTTGACCTTGGCTGCAAGACACTCCTACACAAGCAAATCATTAATCTTAGGTACCCAAGTTTTTTTGGGTCCTTCATGGTTAGTCATGTTGGTTCCTTTTGGAACCCATACCCTTTTAATTTTTCTTTTTGTTTTTCCTTTTCTATAATTGCACACATTTGCTTTATGTCCTAGAGTTCCACAACAAAAACAGGTTATTTTCTTAGTTTTACTTTCTCCTGCTTTAACAAAGAAGTTACTAAGAAGTTTTTGCTTATTTTTAGGTTTATACCCTAAACCCGCTCTATTAAATACCGCTCGTTGACTATTAAGTATCATATTTAATTTTTCAGAACTATATGTAAATTTTTCTACCAAAGGTTTGTATTTTTCAAGTTCTTTAGTTAGTGTTTGTTTTTCTGCTTTTAGATCATTTAGTTCTTTTGTGAGATCCTTGTTTAAGATTTGTTTATGGTTTTTAAGTTCTGAAATTTCTTTAGTTAGTTTTTCATTATCTTTACTCAAGGTATTAAATTTTTGAATTAGGAGTTGGTTGCTTGTCTTAAGTTCTAAATTTTCTTTGATGATAAAGTCCTTATCCTTAACTAATTTATCATATTTATGTAGGTATGATTGATTAGCTATCTTTAGCTCTTTATTCTTAAGATTTATGGCCTTATATTCAATCATTAGTTCGTTAAATGCGTCATACAATTCATCAAATGTAAAATCTAGATGCGATTCGGACGTTACCTCATTTTCATTGGCCATGAAGCAGAAGTTGGCCTTTTCTTCTTGTTCATCATCCGATGATGATGATGATGCGTCGGAGTCCGATAAGGTGGTGACAAGTGCTTTCTTCTTCTTGTACTTGCTCCCCTTCTTTAGTAGAGGACACTCAGCTCTGATGTGCCCCGGCTTCTTGCACTCATAACAACCAATCCCCTCATTTTTCCTTTCCTTACCTTTATCCTTGCGATAGAAATTTGAGGGGCCTCTCCTTTGATGAAAGGACTTTTTGTTGTTGATGAATTTTCTGAACTTGCGCACGAGAAGAGCTTCATCATCATCTCCCTCATGGCCCTCTTCTTCACTGCTGCTACTGCAAGACAAGTCTTTGTTAGATGATGTAGATTTAAGAGCTATTACCTTTTTCTTATGGGAGGACTCTTCTTCGCAGTGTTGCTTCATGGTTAGCTCGTGAGTCATTAGGGATCCAAGGAGCTCTTCAAGTGGAAGCTTGTTCAAGTCCTTAGCTTCTTGGATTGCCGTCACCTTGGCTTCCCATGATCTTGGTAGACAGCGAAGAATTTTCCTGACAAGATCACTGTTAGTATATGATGACCCAAAAATTGATTTAAAGATTAATTTTGATGATCACAAAATCTTGAAGTATAATTACTAATGTTTGTGTTGCAAGAAGAAAGATAATTTATTTTGCAAGGAACATAGCAAGTTGGAAAAATACAAGAAGGCCTCAAAAGCTCTCAAGAAAAGTTAGAAGAAAGCTACAATTTATTGGCCCAAGTTTCAAGTTTAAAGGATTTAAGTTGGAGGAGCAAATTCAAAGAAAGATTCAAAAGAATAGTCCTCGAGTCGACTCCGGGAAGTTTAGAGTCGACTCTGGCACTCTAGAGTTTCAAGAAACAGTGCTCGAGTCGACTCCGGGACTCTACGAGTCGACTCCGACTGAGAACAAACAAAAAATAGAAAGTTGATTTTCAGCGCTACAGTGATCTCGAGTCGACTCCAACTTCAGTGCTACAGTGCGGAGTCGACTCCCAGCTACAGTGCCGACAGACTACTATTCACAAGTGACTTCTGTTTCAGCCGAGTCGACTCCTACTTCAGCCGAGTCGACTCCAGCACGCTGGGAGGCATAACGGCTAGTTTTTTGTTGATTCCAACGGCTCTATTTTTGTCTCTAACGGCTAGATTTTTGTTTCCATTCCCTCTAAAGCTATAAAATCAAGAGGAGAGCTAGGAAAGAGGGTATGGAAGTGGGAGAAAATATTTAGGGAAGAGATTTGAAAGAGATTACAAGGGAAATCTCCCATAAGCACAAAAGGGCCATTCAAAGTAAAATAGAGAGAAGAAGAGCATCCAAGTGAATCCCAAAGCTTCCTCTCCATCCGTGTGCTGCCTCGGAGATCCTCTACTTCGTGCAAAATCAGAAGAGGGTCAAGTGAAGAAGAAGCCGAGTTCCTCCATCTACAAATTAGTTTGAGGGCTTCTTCTCTTTTCTTTACTTATTTATATTTGCTATATTTGCTTATGTGAGAAGCTTGTATTTGATTTAAACTCTTGTTCTAATATCTTGTAACTTGATTCAATCAAGGGATTGAATCAAGGGGTTAAGGTTTGTTGGGGAGCCAAAGGAAAAACCAACGTTGTAAGGTTGTGGTTGGTGAGCCTTTGGGAAAACCAACTGGGTTGATTGTGAACCCGGAAAACAATCGTTGTAAGGTTGTGGTTGGTGAGCCTTTGGGAAAACCAACTGGGTTGGATTGTGAGCCCGTGAAAACAATCGGTTGGTTCTAGTCGGTGAGCCTGTGAAAACCGACAGAGTTCGTTGTGATCTCGTAAAACAACAAGTTGGTTGTGAGCTTGTAAAACAACCGGCTGTAATCTGAGGGATTATAGTGAAATTCCCAAGAGGTCTTGGGGAGTGGATGTAGGTGCTGGGATGCACCGAACCACTATACTTTTGTTGTGTTTGTGATGCTCTTTGTTATCTAACTTTCTCACTCACTTACTTACTTAGATACATTGCTTGCTTAACTCTTCTCCGTGCATCCTTTAGTTGCAAGCATATTCAATTTACTTAATCAAGTCTCATTCAATATAACAACATTAAGACTCATTGTATTGAATTGCATACTTGGGCAAACTTAGACTAATCTTTTATTGAGTCCGCTGCTTAATAGTTGATTAGATTAGAATCATACTCTTGCTAAGTTTAAATTCCACTATGCATCCATACAACTTAGCTTAATTAACTCTAAAAGATTAGAAGTAGTTGAAAAGTTTTTAAAAGACCCAATTCACCCCCCCCTCTTGGGTTGTCACCTTGGGCAACAAGTGGTATCAGAGCAGGTGCTCAAGATTAATTATTGATCTCACGATCAAGAGCCAAAGATCATGACAACTCAAATAGATGGTTTTCTAGGAGAGGGACAGTTAATTGATAGGCCTCCACTGTTTAATGGCATAAACTACACATATTGGAAAGCACGCATGCGCATTTTTATTCAATCACAAAACTATTATTTATGGAAAATCATAATAAATGACCTTCACACACTCTCTCAAACTATTAATGAAAAGGACTTAGCACAATTGAATGCTAATGCTATGAACATATTATATTGTGCTATTCATGAAACGAACTTTAATGAAATTTCTGCATGCTTATCTGCTAAGGAGATCTGGGATACTTTAGAAAATATTTATGATAAATCTCAGATTAGCTCACATGTGCTTCAATTGCGTACTAACAATGAGATTGCAGAATCCTCCACAGTAGCCGAGTCGACTCCTAGTTTGTCCGAGTCGACTCCTAGAGAAGAACAGTCTGAAAGGCAGAGACACAGTCTTGAAGACCCTGTGAACGAGTCGACTCCAAGTAGTTCCGAGTCGACTCCCAAGTTAGCCGAGTCGACTCCGACAAGGCCCGAGTCGACTCCGAGGCAGAACAGTTCAAAAGACAGAGAATCATCTTTTAGGCCTCTGAGAACGAGACGTCTCCCGAAGATCTCGAGTCAACTCTCAAGTCAGTCGAGTCGACTCCAAGTAAACCCGAGTCGACTCGAGGAAGAAAGAACAACAAAAAAATTTAAAAGCTTCCTAAAGACAAAGAAGAAGAGGAAGCAAGAAGAAAGAAAGAAAGAGATAAAAAGGAAGAAAGTTTTGACCAAGGAAGAGTCAAGCAAGAAATTAAAAGCTAGAAGCAACAATGAACTACAAAAGGTAACTAACTTATGTTTTATGGCACTAGAAGATAAAGTAGAATCTGAATCTAATGAATTTCATGAAGAATATTCTTATGATGAACTATTAAATGCTTTTCATGATTTGTATAGTGAATGTAGAAGATTAGCTCTCAAAAATAAAAATCTTAAAAAGCTAAATCTCGAAATCTCAAAAGAAAAAAATTCTATTGCTGAAATATATGACAAACTAAATTCTGAAAATGAAAGCTTAAGGTTAAATTCAGAACAATTGATTCAAAAAAATCAGAATTTAATTAAAGAAAATCAAAACTTAAATGAAGAAATTAACCAATTAAAATCTTTTATTAACAAATTCACTGTAAGTTCAGAAAGATTAAAAATAATGTTTGAAAGTCAATATGTTGCTTATGATAAATCAAAATTTAGCTTGACTCCTTTACTTAATAATAAATCTCTAGAGAAAAAGGTTATCAATTCACCAAGCAAACCATTAAATAAGATAACTTATTTCAAACATAAAAAGAATGGGCATAACAACTTTACCTATCGTTCTAACATAATTAAATCAAGTGGTAAAGTTATTACAATTAAACAAATCTGGGTTCCAAAAGGAACCATATGTCCTAACTCTCAAGGACCCAAGCAAGCTTGGGTACCCAAAATGAAAATATGAGGATGTAGACATAGATGTGCCAAGATACCCATGGAACAAATAGATTCATACAAATGGGTGTTCTAGACACACGTCAAAAAAAAATGAAACTTAAAACATACTTATGAAAAGTAATTTTAAATAATAATAATAATAATAATAATGAAATCAGTAATCCTTGCATCTCATCATTATTTTTGCTTTAGTATTTGATTAAAATATGAATTGCATGTATTGATCAATTTTGTGATATAGAAAATACTTTTGGAAATATAATCAAATCACTTCATTTTATAGTATACTTTACTCACTATTGGATAAGTTGTTAAATGATTAATCAATTTATTAAGAATAACTCTATGAATTCTCTATATGCTTGATTGAGAGTTTTTATCCATGGCATTATTGTTTATTGATCATAGATATGATAATGTGTACTTGGTGTGCTTTTGAATATATGCACTATGAATACCAAGATTAAAGAAACCATCTTTGGCATATAAAATCAACTCATGCTAGTATGTACTTAATCTCAAAAGACCTTGCCATTGGCTTACTTAGATTATCTTCTGAAAGGTCAAAGTTTGCTATGCATGCTAACTAAGAAAACAAACAAAAATCAATTTCTAAATCTAAAGATATTGTTTCCATCACTAAGTTTTCAAAAGCTTACATTGGATTTGTTCTTGGCAAATAAAATTGAAATATTTTCTGTATTTGCTAAATCTTGTAAAAGTGTTTCAAATGATAAAGGTTTCCAAACTGTGAAGATAAAGAGTATAATGGCACAGTGTTGAAAACCAAAATTCTGATAAAGTTTATACAGAAATTAATTATTTCAGCACCAAGGACACCTTAAGTAAAATAGGGTTAATAGAATTCTTGAAGAAATGAAAAAGACAATTGTGTATGATAGTCATCTACTCAAATGATTTTTAAAAGCTATCATCACTGCTTGTCATATATATGATTTCTATTAGTTCTATTTTTGATGAAAACTCCTTTTGATCTTCTGAAAAATGAAAAATGAACCATTGCATATCTTTCATATTTTTCAGTCGTACATGTTATTATGAAAATAATGCCAAATCTGATAGAGATATGTCTATCCTTGGATATCATTCATCAAGCAATGCATATAGAATATTCAATGAAAAGATTTTAGTTGCAGAAATATCAAGTCATTTTATTCTTTATAAGACTAATGATTTATTATCAAGATACTAAGATCAAATTATATATGTATATGGTTAATCTTTTACATATAACAATCTAAAAATATGTTAATAATTAGAACCAAATTGAGTTTTTCAGAAATGCACTTAATGAAGAAAAATTGATGACTACTAAAAGACTAAATCAAGAAAAGATGAAATAGATCTTGATGAAATTCTTGCATGATTAGAAGTAAAGATCACCATCATCATTTGCTTGCTTTATGAGCTTTATAGTCCATCAAATGAGTGTGTAGAATGGACTCCTATGTGCTTACTTTATTAAAGAAGATATATGTTAAATAACCACCATATTTGAAAACACTCATTACAAATATGATAAAGCAATATATGATTTGAAACAAGCATCAAAAGCATGATATATAAAAGCTTAAGTAACATTTTTGATAGAAAGTAATAGTGATAAATCTATGCATCAAAAAGAAGAATTTGTGATATCTTATTTGCTCAAGGCATGCATTGATGACTTCATTTTTTGGTTCTACTAATGAAGAGTTATATGAAGATTTTACTAAGCTCATGTAAGGTGAGTTTGAAATATGTATGATGAATGAATTAACATCTTCTCTCAAACTCCAAATTAAGACAAACAAGAAAGGGGATCTTCATTGACCAAAGTTAGTCCACAAGAAAACTCTTATAGAAGATTGGCATGAAGAAGGTATGTCTATGACCCCATCTTGTAGAATTTGAAAAGGATGAGCAAAGTAGATCTATTGTTTTAAAGCTGTATTGAAGCATGATAGAATAATTATTTTATCATACAGCTAGTAGACCAGATTGTATTCTCATTATGTGACCTTGTGCAAGACTTCAATCTAACTTTAATGAATCATATTTTATTGATAACAAATAAATCATAATCTGAATTTTGATAGAAACAACTGTTTAAGATAAGTTGATTAAAACTTAGCTAGCGTGTCTTATTGATAATTATCTTAAGTAAATAAAATCTAAACTAAATCGATTTTGAAAATAAGAAATTGATTTGACCTTGATAAATCTTCCTATTGCCTCACATGCTTGTCCTTGAACTATCTTGGTTAATGAAACTATCTCTTTAGTTCAAGTGATATGTGCTTGCTTATATTTAGGCAATCTCTTGAGTAAAGTGACTCAATATTCAACTATTGTCATATCTTATATTGAGTCATCTAGTTAGAAATATGTTGGATGAATGGTTTGTATCTTAAAGAAACTAAAGACTTTCTTTCAAAAAAGAAAAGGAGTTTGTTAATAATGCAGGATCCTTGAGCAAGAAAATGAGAGATCTCAACTTGAAGGATATCTCCATGTAAGATACAATAAACATTCACATGCAAACAAGAGAGAGGACCTTCTTCAGCCAAAAGTTCATACATAAGAAATCTATTAGGTATTTGACTTGAAGAATGCAGAATGAATCGGTAATTTTAGATACCTCTCTCATAAATTAGCTAAGCAAAGTCAATAACTTAAATCTTATTGTGGCATGATTAAAATCTTTAAATATTAATTTCTAGATATCATGTCTATATATGCATTAATTGACTTATGCTTTTAGAAATTGTTTCATGGTTTGCTCAAACTAAAATAATTCTTTGCCTATATCATAACCATGAAATATACAAGTAAATGCTTAAAATTTTGATTTAAAATAACTTGTGAGAAGTTATGAATCCTTGAGCACAATGAATATGTTGTTTGCATGATATACATTTATATGATACATAAGATTATTTCTTTATTCTGCTCTTTCATGTAAATTACTTGAGAATAACAAAAAGAGAGAGAGATAAAGAAAAGAAAATGGATATTATTCAAGAGAAGTAAAATCTAAGTAAAGGCAAATACTCCAATCTTAAGAAAAAGCAAAACAAGCATAATATATTCGGCACATTTGTGAGACTTGTGTGAGCATTCTTTTGGAAGGGATAAAATCTGTAATTAATTACACTTAAACAGGGAGAGTTTGAAGTAAACATTTTAACATTTCTATATTGCTCATCATAGGGATGGTGCCAATGGGGAGGCTAGTGGTAGTACCCGGCACTATTTGACCCAACTATTCGGTGTAGGGCATATTAGGGACGGCACAAGAGGGAGGCTAGTGGTAGTACCTCGTGCCCCTTCCCAACTCCACCGGATAGGGAGCAAATAGAGTATAGAGCATAAGAAAGTAAACATGAAAGACAAAGTTAATGAAAGTATATAAGAAGAATCAAGTCAAATTTTTTTTAATCACTTGAAAACACAATTTAGGGATGAAATCAATGCAAGAGTATATTTAAATAGGGAGAGTTTTATTTGAAAAGAATTGATTTTGATCATTGACATGCTTGTTATTTTAATACATGACTTAACACATAATATATTTTGCATGTGGCATGATGTCTTGAATTATGGGCTCTCAATATTTTGTAATGCTCCATGCTTGGACAATTTGATTGAATGTTTAAAATACTACATAAATTTTTGTTTGGTATTATTGAAAAGAAATACTTCACAATCATTGTTAAAATCTGAAAGGTGAATAAATTTGTAAAAAGGAGAAGAGAAGGATATCTCTATTTAGGCAAAATGAATTGAGTTTGTTTTATCCTTCAACTTGCTTGACTTTGGTATATAATGTTCAAATTCATACCAAAACTCAACTTAAATGCAAATATTCTGAATATGCTCTTATATGTTTGAAATATGTGTTTTCAATCGTAATGATTTAAGATGAGCTACAATGTGGAAGATACATATCTCAAATTATGACTTTGAAAGCCTCTTTTGAAAATCTTTATGAAATTCAGAATCTGATTTTATATAAAAGCTTAAACTTAACTTAAAAATGCTTATATCGTTACATCATTATAACCTTAGTTATATGCTTCAATGATCGTGTCATTTTGAAGAATAACTCAATATGATTTCTAAATGAAAACTTTAACACAAGAAAAACAGAATTAATTTTAATGCCTTGGTTGATTGTCTCGATACGCATCCGAAACATATCTTTTCTTATCGTTAAAATGTACTAATATTGGTCTAAATGATGTGTCTTTCAATGATCTTGATTGCAAACAAATATTTTTTAACTATATGATTTCATTTTGATATTAAAAATTTATTGGGCTTCATATTTACATTGCTGAAAAACTATGATTAAGAAATTGAGATCTATAACTATATATATATATGTATATTCTTAAAAGAGTGAATGATCTTAAGTCTAGAAATATTTCAGCTCACTCAAATGACTCTTAAAAGAAAGAAAATGTAAGTGCTTTTGAAAGAATTTGAGCTTCAAATGAATCATTTTCTGATTAATATTTCAGTACATTTTCTCAAAGATTAAGAGGAAGCATAACTTATTCTTGAAAGATTAAAAAGAGTGATTGCTATAAATTTTGAATAGTTCTAGATTACTCTACATTCTCGATATCATAGAATTTCAGTTTTATTCACGCTTGTCATTAAAATCTGAAATTCAACAAAAGAAAAGAATGATTAAAGAGGAATGCATCTTTTGAGGGGGAGCTTTAGATATTCAGTATCTTATCCTAAAGTTACTTTAATTTGATGCATACCTTAATTTTTATGGATTGATTTTGATGAACCTCCTTATATTGCAAGACTTGCTTTAATTATATAATAAGTTTATACCTTGAGATGAGTTCTATAAAGGTTGTCTTATCTCAAACCTTGAGTCTTATGAAAATAAGCTGAAACTTATAGAAAATATTTTTTTGAGATTGACAATTTTATTGAACATTATTTTCAAATTCTAAACTCTTAAATGGAATGATCAATTGAGGGGGAGAAAGAAAATTTCAGAAGGAGAGATCTTATGGAACTTAATCGCATAAATCTATAACTAAAGGAGAGAGAAAAAATACTAAATGAGATGTGATCCTAATACTCTCCAATATGTATCATTTGAAATTTAAATTTGAAAATCTTTATGATACACCTTGAGGCTTGTTATTTGGTTAGTATATCTTATGCATCAATCATGAACCAAATTACAATTCAAACAGTTGATCTTAAGAGCCTCTAGTTTAATGAAATAGAGGAAGAATAATGTGTTGAATTTTCTTGAGTATCTCTTAGAAAACCTATTTTTGGAATTCACTAATGAGTTCTTATTGGCTTATTCTTTAGAACTTCAATTTAGTGCCAATTTATTATTATATGTACCAAAATGTGCTTCTTTTTAAAGGAATAAAGTCTTTAAAAGAGCTTTAAAAGAACCTTCAAAGCTTTCATTTTTATGTATACTCTAAGATATATCATAAATTGCATGAATTCATGTTTTAGTATTTATTCCACAATATTTTTACACCATTAAAAAAAAAAAACCTTTACAATCATACTTAATATATTGCTCTTATACTCTGGAAATTAGTTAAATTGCTCTCATGTTGCTAAAATACTTAATATATTGGGCAAAAGATCTTAAATGAACAAGCTTTCATATTTATTATTAAAGAATGGTGAGATTTTCATTCGTGCTTTCTTTGAATATCATTCTTGGTACTTCTTGAATTAACTTGAGAAAGATTCCACCTACACTTGATTTGAAAACTATCTTTGGAACCACATTCGATGTGTTCTCACTATAATTGGCTCTGATCTATGCTCATTAATCTTTTTCTAACATTATTGCCTTGAGTTATATGATTCATATTCTTGCAATAATTTGACATGCAAATCAGAGTACAAAAAGAAAAAGAAATATTTGAGTATTCTTATCTTTGTGCTTAATGTTTCATTATCTTGCAACCTTTTTGATGTTGTCAAAAAGGGGGAGAAATATCTAAGTATATGCTCATAATGCTTTATGTTGTGAATTGAATACAAATCAGCTTAAATTGAAATATGTTGATTGTGTTAAGCTGAATAAATCTAAAGCATTATCATGAAGTATGTTTTTAAATATATATGTTTTCTACTTCATGCAACTTAGCTATGCATTACTTCTAGAACACATTATATTTTATATTGCATATACTCCAAGTTTTGTCATCATCAAAAAGGGGGAGATTGATGACCCAAAAATTGATTTAAAGATTAATTTTGATGATCAAAAAATCTTGAAGTATAATTACTAATGTTTGTGTTGCAAGAAGAAAGATAATTTATTTTGCAAGGAATATAGCAAGTTGGAAAAATACAAGAAGGCCTCAAAAGCTCTCAAGAAAAGTTAGAAGAAAGCTACAATTTATTGGCCCAAGTTTCAAGTTCAAAGGATTTAAGTTGGAGGAGCAAATTCAAAGAAAGATTCAAAAGAATAGTCCTCGAGTCGACTCCGGGAAGTTTAGAGTCGACTCTGGCACTCTAGAGTTTCAAGAAACAGTGCTCGAGTCGACTCCGGGACTCTACGAGTCGACTCCGACTGAGAACAAACAAAAAACAGAAAGTTGATTTTCAGCGCTACAGTGATCTCGAGTCGACTCCAACTTCAGTGCTACAGTGCGGAGTCGACTCCCAGCTACAGTGCCGACAGACTACTATTCACAAGTGACTTCTGTTTCAGCCGAGTCGACTCCTACTTCAGCCGAGTCGACTCCAGCACGCTGGGAGGCATAACGGCTAGTTTTTTGTTGATTCCAACGGCTCTATTTTTGTCTCTAACGGCTAGATTTTTGTTTCCACTCCCTCTAAAGCTATAAAATCAAGAGGAGAGCTAGGAAAGAGGGTATGGAAGTGGGAGAAAACATTTAGGGAAGAGATTTGAAAGAGATTACAAGGGAAATCTCCCATAAGCACAAAAGGGCCATTCAAAGTAAAATAGAGAGAAGAAGAGCATCCAAGTGAATCCCAAAGCTTCCTCTCCATCCGTGTGCTGCCTCGGAGATCCTCTACTTCGTGCAAAATCAGAAGAGGGTCAAGTGAAGAAGAAGCCGAGTTCCTCCATCTACAAATTAGTTTGAGGGCTTCTTCTCTTTTCTTTACTTATTTATATTTGCTATATTTGCTTATGTGAGAAGCTTGTATTTGATTTAAACTCTTGTTCTAATATCTTGTAACTTGATTCAATCAAGGGATTGAATCAAGGGGTTAAGGTTTGTTGGGGAGCCAAAGGAAAAACCAACGTTGTAAGGTTGTGGTTGGTGAGCCTTTGGGAAAACCAACTGGGTTGATTGTGAACCCGGAAAACAATCGTTGTAAGGTTGTGGTTGGTGAGCCTTTGGGAAAACCAACTGGGTTGGATTGTGAGCCCGTGAAAACAATCGGTTGGTTCTAGTCGGTGAGCCTGTGAAAACCGACAGAGTTCGTTGTGATCTCGTAAAACAACAAGTTGGTTGTGAGCTTGTAAAACAACCGGCTGTAATCTGAGGGATTATAGTGAAATTCCCAAGAGGTCTTGGGGAGTGATGTAGGTGCTGGGATGCACCGAACCACTATACTTTTGTTGTGTTTGTGATGCTCTTTGTTATCTAACTTTCTCACTCACTTACTTACTTAGATACATTGCTTGCTTAACTCTTCTCCGTGCATCCTTTAGTTGCAAGCATATTCAATTTACTTAATCAAGTCTCATTCAATATAACAACATTAAGACTCATTGTATTGAATTGCATACTTGGGCAAACTTAGACTAATCTTTTATTGAGTCCGCTGCTTAATAGTTGATTAGATTAGAATCATACTCTTGCTAAGTTTAAATTCCACTATGCATCCATACAACTTAGCTTAATTAACTCTAAAAGATTAGAAGTAGTTGAAAAATTTTTAAAAGACCCAATTCACCCCCCCCCCCCTCTTGGGTTGTCACCTTGGGCAACAGTATAGTTTTTGCCAAGGCTTTTTAGGCCATTGACAATGTCAGTAAACCTAGTGAACATGCTAGTGATTGTTTCATTTGAATCCATCTTAAATAGTTCATACTTATGAACTAATATATTTATTTTGGATTCTTTGACTTGATTCGTGCCCTCATGGGTCACTTCAAGTCTATGCCAAATCTCTTTTGCAGAATTGCAAGTAGAGACCCTATTGAATTCATTTCTATCTAGTGAACAATAAAGCACATTCATTGCTTTCGTATTGAGTTGTGCCTTCCTAAAGTCATGGTCATCCCAATCCTTTTCTAGTTTGGGTACATTGACACCCTCTACATAGATGGATGGGATGTATGGCCCATTCACTATAATGGTCCACATCTCATAATCTTGGGCTTGGATAAATATTTTCATCCTAGCCTTCCAATATGAGTAGTCGGATCCATTAAAGAAAGGAGGTCTTTGGGTGGACTGACCCTCGATGTGGGAAGATCCAAATGGGGTTGTCATTTTGATCTTTGACTCTTAGGGTAGAAGAGTTTAGGCTCTGATACCACTTGTTGCCCAGATAGACAACCCAAGAGGGGGGGTGAATTGGGTTTTAAAATAATTTTGCAATTAAAACGTTATGGATGACTAATTAATGCTTTACCAAGATGACTAATTGATTGCTGTGTGTTGTGAATGAAATGAGAGTAAAAGAAAGAGACAAACAATCACAAACACAAGGATTTTATAGTGGTTCGGAGCTAACCCTTGCTCCTACGTCCACTCCCCAAGTCGCCTTTGGGAATTCACTATAACCCCTTGGATTACAGCCGGTTGTTTTACAAGCTCACAACCAAACTTGTTGTTTTACGAGCTCACAACGAACTCGGTCGGTTTTCCCTGGCTCACCGACTAGAACCGCCCCGATTGTTTTTCCGGAATCACAATCGAACCCTTACACGTTGGTTTTACCCTCGGCTCACCAACCAACCTCTACACACTTGATTCAATCCCCCGATTGAACCAAGCAAAGACAATATGGAAAGAATAAGAAACAAACAGAAAAACTGAGCTTCTTAAAAAGCAGATTTGCTACAATATAAACTGGAGAGAAGTTTAGAGCCCTCAAACACTTTTGAGTTGGAGTAGAGTAGGGCTTCTTGAACTTCGGGTCTCCTCTTGAATGTCTAGTCGACTTGAATGCAGGAGGAGATCTCTTTCAATGTTTGGGAAGAGGTAGTAGGATGGAGTTATGGCGCTCTTCCCTCTTTTCGTTGAAAAACCACTTCCAAGGAATGAATGCTTGATTTCTTTGAATGGAATGGTTGTTCTCTGCCTTGCTACAGTCCTCTGTGGCTATTTAAGCCATCCCCCACGGAAACTAGCCGTTAGACACCTTTTTCTGCCCGTTCTGCACACTCTGCACAACCTGACAATGTGTCCGTTGGGGTCGGAGTCGACTCGCACGATCAGAAGTCGACTCGGCTGTAGTGGAAGTCGACTCATGCTTTTCTGGAGTCGACTCGGCAACTGTTCCGGATTTGAATTAAAGTAGCTTCTTCGACTGGGAGTCGACTCGTCTTGACCCGGAGTCGACTCGCCAACTTCTGGAGCTGACTTGGCATTTTCGGAGTCGCCTCATCCCATGAAGTCCATGGAGCCAATTTTCAACTTGGCCCACTCGAGTCGACTCGACAATCCTGGGAGTCGACTCGGCGCTCAGAGCCCGAACTCCCGATCTTCTGTCTTTTGGCTCGTCCAGTCTTGGAGTCGACTCGGACTGTTCTGGAGTCGACTCGGCTCTCAGTTTCCGAAACATAGCCTTCTGCCTTTTTGGTGTAGCGCTGCCTTGGGGTCGACTCGAGCTGTCTGGGAGTCGACTCGCCTCTCAGTCTCTGAAATATGGCCTTCTGCCTTTTTGGTGTCGCGCTGTCTCGGAGTCGACTCGAGTATTGCGGGAGTCGACTCGAATCTCAGAGTCCGAAAACTCCTCTCTGACTTTTTCTTTGTGTATCACTGAGAGTCGACTCTCGCTTTCTTTGGAGTCGACCTGCCAACCATCGGAGTCGACTCGCGTTCCACAGGAGTCGACTCGAATCTCAGGGTCGAAATAACGCTCTCTGACTTTTCTGTCTGTAACTCCTTGGAGTCGACTCATACTACTCCGGAGTCGACTCGGTAAACATCGGAGTCGACTCGCGCACTTTAGGAGTCGACTCGCTGACAGGTTTTAAGTTGTGCCCTTCTGTCCGTCTGTCTGTTCTCAGTCGGAGTCGACTCGTAATGGTCCGGAGTCGACTCGCGCCCGTGCCAGTGATTCTGATACGCTTGGAGTCGACTCGTAATACTCTGGAGTCGACTCGAGTCTCAGACTTTGGTTCAAACTGACTTCTTAACTTATCCAAAATATTATGAACCAAGTCTAGAAACACTTTAGACAAGATTTTCACTGAAACACTCAATTGAATTCATTAGTAAACAAGAGATATACTCAGATGCTTTGAGCTCATCAAAATCAAATAGGATTATGATCAATCACTCCACAAATCATCAAAATACCACTATCATCCTCTCACTGGTATGCCATACAGGTGAAGTGTAGGAGTACATTTCACTGAACGTGACCAATTTCGGAACGCTCTACTGTCAAGAGATGTTCCGAGTGGATATGGGTATAAGTTTGGCCCTCTGACCTGAGATCGCAACCTGTGACTAGCAAGCAACTCACTGTACTTTGGTACCGGACTACCTGAATTTCTAATTCAGTGACGGAAGGTCACTGGGTGCAGTCAAGTACTTGCGTAGTCAGTTGTGAGTCGAGATGGAATTTACCCCTCCTGGAAACAGGAGATAATGTCTTGTGATTAATTTAGCAAAACCTTGGCCAGGGTAATCCTAGTGAGGAGTCACGGGATATCTAAAGTTAATCACATAATGGATATACTAATTATAGGGTTGACAGTGAGCTCTAAGTCATCCTGGCATTAGGAGTCAAAGGGACTGAATTATACAGTAGCCATAGTCTAGGGTTCCATAATATTTGCTTCGCATATATTCAGCCTATCCGGACGTCGGGTACCATTGCTAGATTGTCATATTGATTAGTATAGGAAGACGTTCCTATACTATTGGCTTAGGTTCGAACCTATGAGGTCACACGCATAGAAGTTTTTAGGTTGATCAAATGGTTGATTGATGATTAAGAATTATTCAGGGGTAATTTCGTCAATTCGATTGACAAATTATCCAAAGCAAAAGTTGCATTAAAATAATTATTGAATTATTGGAGGATTAATTAGAAATTAGATTGCTAATGAACTCAATTTGATTGAGTAATTGGGCTTAGGTTGAGCCAAATTGAATATGATTCAATTTGGGCTGCATCAGGATTTGACCTAATTGGATTGGGTTCAACCCAAGTAGATTGAGCTTGACCCAATTGATGAGACTTGACCTAATTGGATTGGGCTTGATCCAAATCAATTAGAAGACCTTATTTGATGAGGATTATGAGTCCAAATAATCAAAATCGGATAAAAAAAAGAATCCCTAAATTTTAGGAACCCATCCTTATCTTCTTGGAGAAGAATGACATCTTAATTTGTCCCCAATATTTTCCATGCCTATCCTCCTTATTTTTGGCCAAAAATTGGCGTGAGAAGAGAGGAGGCGTGGGGCTATATTTTCTATAAAAATGGCACCTTAAATCTTTATAGAAAGATTTAGATGAATTTCCTAATTTGTAGGGATTGCATGGTACATGAAATAGGGTGGTCTGTGGCTGAACTTTGGATGCATGAATTCCTATCTTTTAGGGATCTAAAATGCACAAAATTTGGATATGTTTATCTCCTCTTAGCTGCCAAACCACCAGAATTTTTTGGGAATTTTATCATCCAAATTAGTTGGCTAAATTAGGTGTGAGGCATGGGGTGGTCTTTTGGCTATAAAAGACCCCCATGCCTTGGGTTCAACATATACCATATTTAGAGGTTTCAAAAAATTCTGAAAAAAATTCTTTGAGGGCCTCCATCCCTTCTTCTCCTTCTTCCTCACATCCATCCTCCATCTTCTTGAAGAACAATCAAAGGTTGAGTGTTTAGAAGGAGAAAGCTTCAGCCATTGCAACGTTCCTGCGCGAGCTAGCACTCCCACGGAAGACGATCTACCTAAGGCTTCGCGTGTACTTCTCATAGAGGCCATTCATGTGCATGGCTGCGAAGTCAAGGATTAGATCCACAAGTTTCTTCTATCATAAAAGGTATTAATTCCACATCAATATTTTATTTTGGAGTCAGGGTCTAGGTCTGATTCTCCGAGGTTTTACCCTCCTTTGGGGCTCCTCACGGAGTTATCTCCAGAATCCATTCGATGGATATTCGAAGATTAATCGGAATAGAGTGTTTACTTTTTAGATCTGATAGTTAATCATGCATGAATGTTTTAGCATAATTGTTTAAATGATTCCGGCATAATCCGAAGTGTTCTTAAGGTGCTGATTTCTAGATTTGATCTTGTAAGCATGCATGAATTAAATTGTTTGATTTGGTTTTTCCGCTGCATTTTTGTTGCCCAAAAAGACAACCCAAGAGGGGGGTGAATTGGGTTTTAAGTAATAATTGCAAATTAAAACTTAATGAGTAACTAATTAAACCTTATTGCAAGTGGATTAATTAGTTTACTATATGCAGTGGATGAAGGGAATGGGAGAGACAATTATACAATCACAAACACAAGATATTTTATAGTGGTTCGGAGCTAACCCTTGCTCCTACGTCCACTTCCCAAGCTTCACTTGGGAGTTCACTATAATCCCTCGGATTACAGCCGGTTGTTTTACAAGCTCACAACCCAACTTATTGTTTTACGAGATCACAACGAACTCGGTCAGTTTTCACAGGCTCACCGACTAGAACCACCCGATTGTTTTTTCGGGATCACAATCGAACCCTACACGTTGGTTTTACCCTTGGCTCACCAACCAACCTTCACACCCTTGATTCAATCCTCTGATTGAATCAAGTAAGAAAAGCAATTTGAAAAGAGTACAAGGATAGCTTCTTGAAAAGCAAATATAAACAATATTAATAAAGAAGAGTTAGAAGCCCTCAAACAGATTTTTGAATGTGACGAAGGGGGCTTCTCAAACTCTGCAACTCCTCTTGAGTGTGCTGAAGATTTGCTGTCAGAAGGAGAGCCTTGAATGCGAGGAGGACGTTTGGAGGATCGACTTTTAATGCACTTCTTTCTTCTTTCACTGGTATTTACATTTGAGAAGCTTTGGTAGGTGGAAATCTCTTTTGCTTTGAATGGAGTGTCTCTCTCTCTTACTCTATTACTGTTCACTCAGGCTATTTAAGCAATCTCCATCGAAAACTAGCAGTTAGACACACTTTTAGAGCCGTTCTGCACAATCTGCAACTTCTGACAAAATGTCCGTTGGGATCGGAGTCGACTCGCTCGATCTGGAGTCGACTCGGCTGTTGCTGGAGTCGACTCATGCTTTACGGGAGGCGACTCGCCCACTATTCAAAATTTGAAATAAAGTGTTGTCCCGTTCTGGAGTCGACTCGGCCAAACCTGGAGTCGACTCGCCAATGTCCGGAGATGACTCTCCCTTCTGGAGACGACTCGTTTTTCAGGAATCCAAAGATCTTTCTTTCGGATTTACTTCCTCGAGTCGACTCGGATTCTCTTGAAGTCGACTCGGCTCTCAGAGCCTGAAAAACTAGTCTTCTGTCTTTGGAGTTGAACTGCCTCGGAGTCGACTCGCACTTTGCTGGAGTTGACTCGGTTCTCAGACACCGAAGTTGGTTCTCTGACTTTTAGTCTTGCATTCCTCTGAGAGTCGACTCTTGCTTCTTTAGGAGTCGACTCGCCAAACGTCGGAGTCGACTTGAGTTCTTCTGGAGTCGACTCGGTTCTCAGAGTCCAAAACAACTTCTCTGTCTTTCTATCTGTTACTCCTTGGAGTCGACTCGAAACTATCGGGGGTCGACTCGGCAAGCATCGGAGTCGACTCGAATTCTTCAAAAGTCGACTCGGTGACAGGGTCTGAGATTCATCTTTCTGTCCTGCTATCTGTTCTCAGTCGGAGTCGACTCGCAGTGTGCCGGAGTCGACTGGAGCCTGTGCCAGAATGTCTGAAACACTTGGAGTCGACTCGAAATCTTCCAGAGTCGACTCGAGTTTCAGCCTTTGACTTAAGCTGATTTCTACATGCACTCAAAAGAGGATTCTTACAAATTTTGCCTGATATTCTGGATTGAATTCATTAGTATAACATAAAATATACTCAATGGCTTTGTGCTCATTAAAATCAAATAGGGTTATAATCAATCACTACACAATCTCCCCCTTTTTGATGATGACAAAACATTGAATATTTTTGAAG
The DNA here is from genome assembly GCF_051530095.1 of Phoenix dactylifera. Lineage (NCBI taxonomy): Eukaryota > Viridiplantae > Streptophyta > Magnoliopsida > Arecales > Arecaceae > Phoenix > Phoenix dactylifera. Next base: position 27,540,890 of record NC_143193.1, on the reverse strand, counting down.
TGAATTGCTCAATCATTCAGTAAAAGTTTTGAAATGAATTCAAATGTCTGATTATTTTAATCTATCCAGAATTGAAAGGTATGGATCGGTAAATTCTGAAATTAAAGCTCCCCCTTTCATTTGGAATTATATAAGCCTTCATATCATGCAATCAATTGTTTGGCTTATTTGTAGTTAATGATTTCGCTTTCTTAAGATTTCAGATTCTCCCCCTCAACATATGCATTTAATTTTGTTTAGATTCTCTGAATTTTCTTTTAATGTCTTGAAGCTTTTGAGCTTAAATTTTTGCTTTTAGAGAAAAAATCTGACAATTTGTTCTTGAGTAAGATTCAACTAATCTCCGAATATTTCTTGAATAGATTCTGGAGATTACTCCTTTAGGAGCCCCAATTAGAGAGATAATGAGCCTCGAGGTATCGAATCCACTTAGAACAAATTTGTTGCCCAGATAGACAACCCAAGAGGGGGGGGGGGGGTGAATTGGGTTTTAAAATAATTTAGCTATTTAAAACGTTGTGGATGACTAATTAAAACTATTGCAAGTTGTTTAATTAATTGCTATGTGCTGTGAGTGATATGAGAGTAAGAGAAAAAGAGACAATCAATCACAAACACCAAGTTTTATAGTGGTTCGGAGCTAACCCTTGCTCCTACGTCCACTCCCCAAGTCTCACTTGGGAATTCACTATAACCCCTTGGATTACAGCCGGTTGTTTTCCAAGCTCACAACCAAACTTGTTGTTTTACGAGCTCACAACGAACTCGGTCGGTTTTCCCTGGCTCACCGACTAGAACCGCCCCGATTGTTTTCCCGGGATCACAATCGAACCCTTACACACGTTGGTTTTACACTCGGCTCACCAACCAACCTCAATACCCTTGATTCAATCCCCCGATTGAACCAAGTAAAGACGAGGTGAAAATAAAAGGTACAAACAGAAAACACAGCTTCTCAAAAAGCAGATAAATAACAATATAAACAGAAGAAAAGTTAGAAGCCCTCAAACACGTTTGAGTTGGAGTTGAGTGGGGCTTCTCGAACTTCGGGTCTCCTCTTGAATGTGTGGTCGACTTGAATGCAGGAGGAGGCTTCTTTAATTGCTGGGAAGAGGAAGTTGGATGGAGTTAATGCCGCTCTTCCCTCTTTTAGTTGAAGAACAGGTTGCAGAGATTGAATGCTTGATTACTTTGAGTGGAATAGTTGTTCTCTCCTTTGCTACAGTCCTCTGTGGCTATTTAAACCAACCCCCACGGAAACTAGCCGTTAGAGACCTTTTTCTGCCCGTTCTGCACACTCTGCATAGCCTGACAATATGTCCGTTGGTGGGTTGGAGTCGACTCGCGCGATCAGGAGTCGACTCGGCTGTAGCGGGAGTCGACTCATACTTTTCTGGAGTCGACTCGGCAACTGTTTCGGATTTGAATTAAAGTAGCCTCTTCGACTGGGAGTCGACTCGTCTTGACCCGGAGTCGACTCGCCAACTTCTGGAGCTGACTTGGCATTTTCGAAGTCGGCTCATCCCATGAAGTCCACGGAGCCAATTTTCAACTTGGCCAACTCGAGTCGACTCGACTGTCCTGGGAGTCGACTCGGTGCTCAGAGCCCGAACTCCCGATCTTCTGTCTTTTGGCTCGTCCAGTCTTGGAGTCGACTCGAACTTCCCCGGAGTCGACTCGGCTCTCAGTTTCCGAACTTAAGTCTTCTGCCCTTTTGGTGTACCGCTGCCTTGGAGTCGACTCGAGCTTTCTAGGATTCGACTCGGCTCTCAGACACAGCAGATTGGTCTTCTATCTTCTTTGGGGTCGCGGTGTCTAGGAGTCGACTCGCGTATTGCGGGAGTCGACTCGAATCTCAGAGTCCGAAAAACGTTCTCTGACTTTTTCTGCCTGTGACTCCTAGGAGTCGACTCATACTACCCTGGAGTCGACTCGGTGAACATCGGAGTCGACTCGCGCAGTTCAGGAGTCGACTCGCTGACAGGTTTTGAGTTGATGCTTTCTGTTCGTCTGTCTGTTCTCAGTCGGAGTCGACTCGTACTGATCCGGAGTCGACTCGAGCTCGTGCCAGTGAACTTGATACGCTTGGAGTCGACTCGTGATACTCTGGAGTCGACTCGAGTCTCAGACTTTGGTTCAAGCTGACTTCTTAACTTATCCAAAATATTATGAATCAAGTCTAGAGACACTTAGACAAGATTTTTACTGAAACACTTAATTGAATTCATTAGTAAACAAGAGATATACTCAAATGCTTTGAGCTCATCAAAATCAAATAGGGTTTTAATCAATCACTCCACAATCTCTCCCTTTTTGATGATGACAAAATATTGAGTATATGTAAAGTGAATTGCTCTATAAACAAGGAAGTAAAATCCATAAATGAATTCAGATGTCTGGTAATTTAATTTATCCAAGTTTGAAAGGTGTGAACAATAAATTTCGGAGTTAAAGCTCCCCCTTTCATTTGGAATTATATAAGCCTTCATATCATGCAATCAATTGTTTGGCTTATATATCTTTAATGATTTAGCTTGCTTAAAATTCAGATTCTCCCCCTCAACATATGCAATCTACTTTGTTTTGATTCTAAGAATTTTTGAGTTTTAAATTTTTGGTTTTTAGAGGAAAAATCTGTCAATTTATTCTTGAGTAGGATTCAGCTAATCTCCGAATATCCCTTGAATAGATTCTGGAGATTACTCCATTAGGAGCCCCAAAAGAGAGATAATGAGCCTCGAGGTACCAAATCCACTTAGAACAAATTTTTGTGTGTTTTAAAAGTTTTTCTTTTTTTTTTATTGATTTTCATTGATTTCTTTTACATACTTTATACATATTTCTCTCCCTTTTTGTCATCGTATCAAAAAGGAGGTAAGCACACACAATCCATCATAGATCAAATGGCACAGAATTGAAGAAGATATGGCTACTCATTGTATTGATTTGTATGTAAATACATTTGAGAATACAATAAGTAAAGCAAAAATAATACATGTCAAAACAAAACACAAAAAGCAGCTATGGTCTCCTCGAGGATGTAGCTCCTCCTCTCGAGGATGTATCTCCTCCTCTCGAGGATGTGGCTCCTCCTCTCGAGGATGTGGCTCCTCCTCTCAATCTGCTCTGCTCCATGAGGAGGGTGACTGCATCTGTAACATGCCCGAACTGAGTGATAATGGACGAAGTGGCTCTGCTATGTATAGTGGAGAGCTCAGTCACCGACGTCTGAAGTGCGTCCAGCTTGTCGATGAGCACATTCGACAAGCGCTCGGCCCCCTCGGTAGTGGTGTGCATGTCACGTCCTATGTCATCCCGCATCTGTCGAGTGGTGCTCGTGACCTCACTCATGCTATGGAACTGGGCCTGGAGCAAAGTCCTCATGTTGTAGATCTCTTCCCGCACATGAGCCGTCATGTCAGTCACGGCCGTCAGGGAAGGGACCAACGCTGAAGATGGAGCGGGAGAGGGAGCAGGCACTGAACCTCGGAGCTCCCGAAGTAGATCATCCCGCAGATCTCGGACTATCTCCTGCCGCAGCTCCCGGAGCTGCTCAGGAGCGATGCGGACCTCCATGGGTGGTGGAGCCGAGGAGGAGGGTCCGGCGGAGGTGGTAGGAGCAAAAGTGGATGGAAAGTCCGGTAAGTCAGGATAGTCAGAATCTGGCTCAGGACTAGGGGAGTGTCTGGTAGTCTGTGTGGTGATGGAGGACTTCCTAACCCATGTCCCCTCTATCTTCCAAAACTCCATCCTGTGTAGGGTCCCCGGACGCATGCGATCAGTCCATCGCAATGCGCGGAAGGGTTCCCCCTCAGGGATAGGAATCTCGTACTCCCTAAACAACAGAGTGAATACCATACCGTAGGGTAGGGTGAGCCTAGGTCTGTCTAGTGGCTCACACAGGTATCGATAAATGAGTTTGGGGAAGTTGATTGGGGTGTCCTGAAGCATGTAGAACATGAGAGCTAGGTCTCTCTCAGATACAAATTCAAATCTCCCAGTCTTAGGGAAGATGGACCTAGACAATATACTCAGGAGGATCCGCACCTCAATCGGAAGTGAGCTAGCGGATACCTCGTCTAAGGGTGACTGGGGTGGATGCCCTAGAATGGCCGTAAGGGCCTCAACCCTGTCCTCGGGGTGTGTGGGAGCCACCCCTACTTGTGGAAGGTGGAGGATGTGGGCAATAAGATCCTCCGTAATGAACAGAGGGACACCGGCTACCGTGCCCTCGATACCCCCATCTCCCCGATGGACGGTACCGTAAAACTCTCTAACTAATCCAGGGTAAGTTGGGAGATCTAATGTGAGGAAATACTCTAAGCCCTGGACACGCAATCTCTCACCTATGGTGAAACCCTCCCGGGAGAGATAGTCGAAATCGACATATCTCCCGGTGGTGACGGCCTTCTCGGCGCACGGCCTCGCGGGAACCGCCCTCGGCGGGGAACGAGCCGGAGGTTGTTGCCTCGCGGGATCGTGCCGAGCCTTGGAGCGCCTCTCGGGACCGGCCTCGGGTCGGGACCTCTTCCGGACTACGGTTTTACGCGGCATAATGACCTAGATTGGGAGGAAAACCCTAAGGGACGGTGAAAGGTTGACGGAAAAGGCTTGGGGACGACCGGGGACGACCTAGGAGTCGGCTCTAGGGCTTGTGAACAGTGGCGGCGGAGAATAGAAGTGTTTTCGAAATGACAAAGTTAGGGTTAAAAAGTCGGATCCCGACTGCGAGTCGACTCCACTGAGTTGCGAGTCGACTCGACCTCGAGTCGACTCCAGAATATGCGCGAGTCGACTCCCCCTCTGCTGCCATCAATCTCGAGTCGACTCCCGCAAATGCGCGAGTCGACTCCCCCTCAGGAGCCGACTCTGAAACTTACTCGAGTCGTCTCTAACTTTGGCACGCACCTAAAAATCATGTTATGTTCGTGCCGAATGAGGGAAAATCACTAAATTATGATCTGATTTGATGATCATTGAAAAGAAACTCTATTTTAACCACAATCTAATCATCAAAATCAACGAATCTAGTGGAAACTACCACTAGGATGGATCAATCACTCCTAATCCCCTCCTAAGCACACTAAACCTCTCTTCACTTAGGGGTTTTGTAAAAATGTCTGCTAATTGATCATCAGTACAAACAAATTGTAGTGTCACATCACCATTCAGTACATGATCTCTTATGAAGTGATGTCTTATCTCAATGTGTGTAGTTCTTGAATGCTGAATTGGATTTTTAGTTAGATTAATGGCACTTGTATTATCACAGTTAATAGGTATTTTATCTTGTTTAATGCCATAATCTTCTAATTGTTGTTTGATCCACAAGATTTGAGCACAACAACTCCCGGCTGCAACATATTCAGCTTCAGCAGTAGATAATGCAACCAAGTTTTGTTTCTTGCTAAACCATGAGATTAGGTTTTCTCCTAGAAATTGACAAGACCCGCTGGTACTTTTTCTATCAAGCTTACATCCAGCGAAGTCTGAATCTGTGTATCCTATTAGGTTTAGGCTAGATTCTTTAGAATACCATAACCCTATGTTCTTTGTTCCTATTAGTTATTTAAAGATTCTCTTTACTGCAATTAGATGTGATTCCTTAGGATTAGCCTGATATCTAGCACACATGCAAACACTAAACATAATATCAGGTCTACTTGCAGTAAGATACAATAAAGATCCTATCATACCTCTATACAGTTTCTGATCTACAGATTTACCTGATTCATCTTGGTCTAATTTGCATGATGAGCTCATGGGGGTGCTGATTGATTTGTTTCCCTCCATATCAAACTTCTCGAGCATCTCCTTGATGTATTTGGCTTGATTGATGAAGATGCCTCCTTCAGACTGTTTGATTTGAAGCCCGAGGAAGTAGTTTAGCTCTCCCATCATGCTCATCTCAAATTCACTCTGCATCAAATCAGCAAATTCTTCACAGAGGCGATTGTTAGTAGCACCGAAAATGATATCATCAACATAAATCTGTACTAGTAGCATATCTTGGTTTTTCTTTTTCAGAAATAGTGTTGTATCTACATTACCCCTAGAGAGCTCATGTTCTAGTAGGAATTTGCTAAGCCTCTCATACCATGCTCTAGGTGCTTGTTTCAAACCATAAAGTGCTTTGTTCAATTTATAAACATGATTAGGGTATTGATGATTTTCAAAACCAGGAGGTTGTTCTACATATACCTCCTCATTAATATATCCATTTAAAAATGCACTTTTTACATCCATTTGAAATAACTTGAAGTCCTTAGAGCATGCAAATGCTAATAATAATCTAATAGCCTCAAGTCTAGCTACGGGAGCAAAGGTTTCATCAAAATCTATACCTTCTTCTTGATTATAACCCTTTGCTACTAGTCTAGCCTTATTCCTTATTACAATTCTATTTTCATCTAGTTTATTTTTATAAATCCATTTTGTACCTATAATTGGATATTCAGAAGGTCTCTCAACTAGATTCCATACTTTGTTTCTAGTAAATTGGTTTAATTCTTCTTGCATTGCATTTATCCAATTTACATCATTTTCGGCTTCTTCTATGTGTTTGGGCTCAAAGTGTGAGACAAAAGCTAGATGGTTATTTAAATTTTTAAGGGATGCTCTAGTCCTAACCGGTTGAGATGGATCATCTAGAATTAGTTCCTTAGGATGCCCGTGAGCATACCTCCAGGCTTTAGTTAGCCCATGATCCACAATAGCCTCTTGGCTTGATGATGCATCTTCAATCAATTTTTGATTGTCATCTTGTAATGTCATCTCATTTATCTTTTCTTCAAGAATTTCAGCATCATCATCAAAATTACCTTTCTTACTAGAGGAAAAATCACTAGAATCATCAAACACAACATGTATGGATTCTTCTATAACTAAGGTTCTTTTATTAAAGACTCTATAGGCTTTACTAGTTGTGGAGTAACCTAAGAATATGCCCTCATCAGATTTAGAGTCAAATTTACCTAGATTATCTTTTCCATTATTATGAACAAAACACCTACATCCAAAAACATGAAAGTAATTAACTTTTGGTTTTCTGTTTTTCCAAAGTTCATAAGGTGTTTTCTTTATAATGGGTCTTAATAAAACTCTATTTAATATATGACAAGAAGTATTAATGGCTTCTCCCCAAAAGTACTTAGGGAGGTTACTTTCACATAACATAGTTCTAGCCATTTCCTCTAGAGTTCTATTTTTTGTTTCCACAACTCCATTTTGTTGTGGTGTCCTAGGTGCAGAAAAATTATGGGTTATCCCCTTTCTACTACAAAACTCATCAAATGACTGATTTTCGAATTCGGTACCATGGTCACTTCTAATAGCTATTACTGAGGTATCTCTAGCATTGGTTACTTCTTTGTGGAATTTCTTAAAAACAGAAAATGCTTGATCCTTATGTGCTAGGAACATGACCCATGTGTACCTAGAATAATCATCTACAATAACTAGACCATATTTATTTCCACCTAGGCTTGTTGTTCTAGTTGGTCCGAATAGGTCCATGTGTAATAATTCTAGAGGTCTAGAGGTAGAGACACATTTTATGGATTTAAATGAGTTTCTAGATTGTTTGCCAAATTGACATGCTTCACATATTTTATTCTTTTCAAATTTTAATTTTGGCAAACCTATCACGGAATCTCTTTTAACTAGTTTAGTTATTGTGTCCATGCTTGCATGACCTAACTTACGGTGCCATAACCAACTAGCATCATTATCCTTAGTTTCATTAACAACTAAACATTGGTTATGTTTGGCAAGATCTTCAAGGTCTACAACATACACATTCCCACGTCTAATTCCTTTAAAAACTAAACTATTGTCATTTGGGTTTGTTATAATGCATAGTGATGGTTTAAACATAACATCATACCCTTTATCACATAATTGACTAATACTTAATAGGTTATGCTTAAGACCATCAACATATCTAACATTATCAATAAAAGTAGAAGGGGTAATTTGAACTTTACCAATACCAATGATGTGACCTTGGTTGTTGTCTCCAAAGGTCACAGCACCTCCCTTCTTAGCTTCAAGGGTGAAAAATTGATCCTTGTCACCCGTCATGTGTCTTGAGCAGCCACTATCCAAGTACCAGCAATTTTTGTTGACCTTGGCTGCAAGACACTCCTACACAAGCAGATCATATAATCTTAGGTACCCAAGTTTTCTTGGGTCCTTCATGGTTTGTCATATTGGTTCCTTTTGGAACCCATACCCTTTTAATTTTTCTTTTAGTTTTTCCCTTCCTATAGTCACATACATTTGCCTTATGTCCTACAGTTCCACAACAAAAGCAGATTACTTTCTTAGTTTTGCTTTCTCCAGCTTTAACAAAGAAGTTACTAAGAAGTTTTTGTTTATTTTTTGGTTTATACCCTAAACCCGCTCTATTAAATACTGCTCGTTGACTATTTAGTATCATGTTCAATTTTTCAGAACTATATGTAAACTTTTCTACCAAAGGTTTGTACTTTTCAAGTTCTTTAGTTAGAGTTTGTTTTTCGGTTTTTAGAATGTTTAAATCTTTTATGAGATTCTCGTTTAAGTTTTGTTTATTGTTTTTAAGTTCTGAAATTTCCTTAGTTAATTTTTCATTATCTTTACTCAAGGTATTAGTCTTTTGAGTTAAGAGTTGATTGCTTGTCTTAAGTTCTAAATTTTTTTTGATAAGAACATCTTTATCCTTAACTAATGAATCATACTTACGGATATAAGTTTGGTTAGTTACTTTTAGTTCTTTGTTTTTAGCATTTATAGCCTTATATTCAATCATTAGTTCATTAAAAGCATCATAAAGCTCATCAAAAGTAAAATCTAAAGGCGATTCGGACGTTACCTCATTTTCATTGGCCATGAAGCAGAAATTGGCCTTTTCCTCTTGTTCCTCATCCGATGAAGAGGATGATGAGTCGGAGTCGGATAGTGTTGTGACAAGAGCCTTCTTCTTCTTGTACTTGCTCCCCTTCTTCAGTAAAGGGCACTCAGCTCTTATGTGACCCGGCTTCTTGCACTCGTAACACCCAATCCTCTCATTTTTTCTTTCCTTACCTTTGTCCTTGCGGTAGGAATTTGAGGGGCCTCTCCTTTGATGATAGGACTTCTTGTGGTTGATGAATTTTCTGAATTTGCGCACAAGAAGAGCCTCACCATCATCTCCCTCAAGCTCTTCTTCTTCACTACTGCTGCTGCAAGACAAGTCTTTATTAGATGATGTAGATTTAAGAGCTATTACCTTTTTCTTATGGGAGGACTCTTCTTCGCTGTGCTGCTTCATTGTGAGCTCGTGAGTCATTAGGGATCCAAGGAGCTCTTCAAGTGGAAGCTTGTTCAAGTCTTTAGCTTCTTGGATTGCCGTCACCTTGGCTTTCCATGACCTTGGTAGACAGCGAAGAATTTTCCTGACAAGCTCACTGTTAGTATAGTTCTTGCCAAGGCTTTTTAGGCCATTGACAATGTCAGTAAACCTAGTGAACATGCATGTGATTGTTTCATTAGAATCCATTTTAAATAATTCATACTTATGAACCAATATATTTATTTTGGATTCTTTGACTTGATTCGTGCCCTCATGGGTCACTTCAAGTCTGTCCCAAATCTCTTTTGCAGAATTACAAGTAGAGACCCTATTGAATTCATTTCTATCTAAGGCACAATAAAGCACATTCATAGCTTTAGAATTTAGTTGTGCCTTTCTCATGTCATGTTCATCCCAATCCTTTTCTAGTTTGGGTACCGCGACACCCTCTACATATATGGATGGGATGTATGGCCCATTTACTACAATGGTCCACATCTCATAGTCTTGGGCTTGGATGAATATTCTCATCCTAGCCTTCCAATATGAGTAGTCGGATCCATTAAAGAATGGGGGTCTTTGGGTGGACTGACCCTCAATGTGGGAAGATCCAAATGGGGTTGTCATTTCGATCTTTTACTCTGGGGTGGAAGAGTTTAGGCTCTGATACCACTTGTTGCCCAGATAGACAACCCAAGAGGGGGGGGTGAATTGGGTTTTAAAATAATTTAGCTATTTAAAACGTTGTGGATGACTAATTAAAACTATTGCAAGTTGTTTAATTAATTGCTATGTGCTGTGAGTGATATGAGAGTAAGAGAAAGAGAGACAATTAATCACAAACACCAAGTTTTATAGTGGTTTGGAGCTAACCCTTGCTCCTACATCCACTCCCCAAGTCTCACTTGGGAATTCACTATAATCCCTTGGATTACAGCCGGTTGTTTTCCAAGCTCACAACCAAACTTGTTGTTTTACGAGCTCACAACGAACTCGGTTGGTTTTCCCTGGCTCACCGACTAGAACCGCCCCGATTGTTTTCCCGGGATCACAATCGAACCCTTACACACGTTGGTTTTACACTCGGCTCACCAACCAACCTCAATACCCTTGATTCAATCCCCCGATTGAACCAAGTAAAGACCAGGTGAAAATAAAAGGTACAAATAGAAAACACAGCTTCTCAAAAAGCAGATAAATAACAATATAAACAGAAGAAAAGTTAGAAGCCCTCAAACACGTTTGAGTTGGAGTTGAGTGGGGCTTCTCGAACTTCGGGTCTCCTCTTGAATGTGTGGTCGACTTGAATGCAGGAGGAGGCTTCTTTAATTGCTGGGAAGAGGAAGTTGGATGGAGTTAATGCCGCTCTTCCCTCTTTTCGTTGAAGAACAGGTTGCAGAGATTGAATGCTTGATTACTTTGAGTGGAATAGTTGTTCTCTCCTTTGCTACAGTCCTCTGTGGCTATTTAAACCAACCCCCACGGAAACTAGCCGTTAGAGACCTTTTTCTGCCCGTTCTGCACACTCTGCACAGCCTGACAATATGTCCGTTGGTGGGTTGGAGTCGACTCGCGCGATCAGGAGTCGACTCATGCTTTTCTGGAGTCGACTCGGCAACTGTTTCGGATTTGAATTAAAGTAGCCTCTTCGACTGGGAGTCGACTCGTCTTGACCCGGAGTCGACTCGCCAACTTCTGGAGCTGACTTGGCATTTTCGGAGTCGGCTCATCCCATGAAGTCCACGGAGCCAATTTTCAACTTGGCCAACTCGAGTCGACTCGACTGTCCTGGGAGTCGACTCGGCACTCAGAGCCCGAACTCCCGATCTTCTGTCTTTTGGCTCGTCCAGTCTTGGAGTCGACTCGAACTTCCCCGGAGTCGACTCGGCTCTCAGTTTCCGAAACTAAGTCTTCTGCCCTTTTGGTGTACCGCTGCCTTGGAGTCGACTCGAGCTTTCTAGGAGTCGACTCGGCTCTCAGACACAGCAGATTGGTCTTCTGTCTTCTTTGGGGTCGCGGTGTCTAGGAGTCGACTCGCGTATTGCGGGAGTCGACTCGAATCTCAGAGTCCGAAAAACGTTCTCTGACTTTTTCTGCCTGTGACTCCTAGGAGTCGACTCATACTACCCTGGAGTTGACTCGGTGAACATCGGAGTCGACTCGCGCAGTTCAGGAGTCGACTCGCTGACAGGTTTTGAGTTGATGCTTTCTGTTCGTCTGTCTGTTCTCAGTCGGAGTCGACTCGTACTGATCCGGAGTCGACTCGAGCTCGTGCCAGTGAACTTGATACGCTTGGAGTCGACTCGTGATACTCTGGAGTTGACTCGAGTCTCAGACTTTGGTTCAAGCTGACTTCTTAACTTATCCAAAATATTATGAACCAAGTCTAGAGACACTTAGACAAGATTTTCACTGAAACACTTAATTGAATTCATTAGTAAACAAGAGATATACTCAAATGCTTTGAGCTCATCAAAATCAAATAGGGTTTTAATCAATCACTCCACAAAATTAATTTTTGCTTTAAGAATTTTCTTTTTAGTGATTTCCTTTACATTTCAATTCAATATATTTTCTCCCCCTTTTTGTCATCATAGCAAAAAGAAGTGCAGAACATAGAAAAGTATTGCACAGTTTGTAAAAAAAAATGTCTACTCATTGTATTGATGCTGAATTGAGTACAATTTAAAAAAAATATAGAAAACAAATACATCATAAGATTGCAAACAAAGCTACACTAGGGTTTCTTTGCAGTGGAGGATGCAGCTTCTGCTCTAAGCCTAGTCACTTGCAAGACTAAGCTTATCCCCTCCGAGATGTTCCCTAGTTGCTTGATGATCTCCGAGGTGGCCCTAGACTATATCGTGGTAAGCTCGGTCACACTCGCCTGAAGGGTGTCCAACTTGGAGAGCAGTGCTTGGGCTAGTCTCTCTGCACCCTGGCTCTGGCTCCCTAGCTCATGTCTGATGCCGTCTCGCATCTTCTTCGTGTCGTCCTTGACGTCACTCATGTTTCAGTATTGAGCTTGGACCAGGCTGCGCACATTGGATATCTCCTCCCTCAAGTGCGCAGTCATCTCGGCTACTGCTGCCAGGGAGGGAACTAGCTCGGTGGAGGGAGCACTCGAAGGACCTCGGAGCTCCCTCAGCAGATCATCTCTCAGATCCCTCACTATCTCCTGCCGCAACTCTCGGAGCTGCTAAGAAGATATCCGGACCTCCAGAGGCTGCTGCTGAGAAGGTGGGGCAGTGGAGGTGGAGGGCTCAGTAAGTGTAGGACCAGAGGTAGAAGGTTAGGTGGGAGGATCTGTATAGTGGTCCTGGTCATGGTCAGGTCTAGGGGAGTGATGAGTGGTAGGGTCAGAAGATGTGGATGATTTCCTAACCTAGACTCCCCCTACCTTGTGGAATCCCATCCGGTGAAAGGTCCCCTCACCCATGCGATCTGTAAAATGCAGTGAGCGAGAGGGTTCCCCCTCAGGGATAGGAACCTCTAACTGTCTAAATATCAGAGTGAATAACATACCGTAGGGGAGACTCAGCCTAGGTTTGTCTAGGGGTTCACAAAGGTATTTGTAGATGAGTTTTGGAAAGTTGATAGGAGTGTCTTGGAGGAGGTAGAACATCAAGGCCATGTCTCTCTCGGAAATGAAGTCAAACCTACCAGTCTTTGGGAAGAGAGTCCTAGAGATGATACTAAGGAGAAGCCGCATTTCAGCCGAAAGCTGATTTGCGAACACCTCCTCTATGGGGGACAAGGGTGGACTCCCTAAGATGGCCGTAAGGGCCTCTGTCCTATCAGAGGGGTGTGTGAGAACAATCCCCTCACTCGAGAGATGGAGGACTCGAGCAATGAAATCCTCCGAGATGAAAACAGGGACACCCATAATAATTCCCTGGATACCCCCGCTGACCTGTGCGACTGTACCATAGAATTTCCTAACTAGTCCTGGATAGGTAGGGAGGTCAAGTGTGAAAAACTCTAAACCTTGGGCCCTAAGGTGATGCCCTAGGTTGAACCCTTCCCGGAAGAGGAAGTCAAAGTTGACTTGCCTCCCGGTAGAGACAACCTTCTCGGCGCATGAGCGCGAGGGAACCGGCCTAGGCGGGGAAGGAACCGGAGGTGGTGGCCTCGCCGGTTCGTTCCGAGCCTTGGACCGTCGCTCGGCCCCGCTCGCAGAGACGGGTCTCTTTCGGCTCGGGACAATGACCTTCCTAGGCATTTTGACCTAAAGACGGGGAAGGACACGGAAAATAGGAAGAAAAACTCGACGGAGAAGACCTAGACTGGGTCGGAGACGAGTTCAGAGACGGCTCTAGGGTTTTGGAACAGTGTCGGCTGTGAATAGAAGTGAGAAATAAACGTTTTGATTAGGGTTAAAAATCGGATTTCCGACCTCGAGTCGACTCCGGTAAGTCGCGAGTCGACTCGACCGCGAGTCGACTCCCAAATATGCGCGAGTCGACTCCCCCATGAGCCGACTCTAGGATATGTCTGAGTCGACTCGAACTCTGGCACACAACCAAAAATATTGTTATTTTCGTGCCAAAAGAGAGAGTTATGAGCTTATCTAGGATTTAAGAACTGATTTAATGATCATAGATAAGAAATCCTATGTCCAATATAAACTAATCCTCAAAATCTATGAACTAGAGGAGAGTATCACTAGAATGGATCAATCACTCCTAACCCTCTTCTAAGTATGCAAAATTGATCTTCACTCAAAGGTTTTGTGAAGATATCAGCAAGTTGATCATCAGTACAAATAAATTGAAGTGTCACATCACCATTCAGTACATGATCTCTTATGAAGTGATGTCATATCTCAATGTGTTTAGTTCTTGAATGCTGAATTAGATTTTTAGTTAGATTAATGGCACTAGTATTATCACAGTTAATGGGAATTTTATCTTGTTTAATGCCATAATCTTCAAGTTGTTGTTTAATCCACAAGATTTGAGCACAACAACTCCCGGCAGCAACATATTCGACTTCAGCCGTAGATAGTGCAACCGAGTTTTGTTTCTTGCTAAACCAGGAGATTACGTTTTCTCCTAAGAATTGACATGACCCACTGGTGCTTTTTCTATCAAGTTTGCAACCAGCGAAGTCTGAATCAGTATACCCTATTAAGTTTATGCTCGAATCTTTAGAGTACCATAAGCCTATGGTTTTTGTTCCTATTAGGTATTTAAAGATTCTCTTAACAGCAATTAAGTGTGATTCCTTAGGATTAGATTGATATCTAGCACACATGCATACACTAAACATGATATCAGGTCTACTTGCAGTAAGATGTAATAAAGATCCTATCATACCTCTATACATCTTTTGATCTACTGATTTACCTGATTCATCTTTGTCTAGTTTGCATGATGAACTCATGGGTGTGCTGATTGACTTGTTTCCTTCCATATCAAACTTCTTAAGCATCTCCTTGACGTATTTTGCTTGACAGATGAAGATGCCTTCTTTAGATTGTTTGATTTGGAGCCCAAGGAAGTAGTTCAGCTCTCCCATCATGCTCATTTCAAATTCACTCTGCATTAGATCAGCAAATTCTTCGCAGAGGCGATTGTTAGTAGCACCGAAAATAATATCATCTACATAAATCTGAACTACTAACATATCTTTGTTTTTCTTCTTTAAAAACAATGTTGTATCAACGTTTCCTCTAGAGAATTCATGGTCTAACAGAAATTTGCTAAGTCTTTCATACCATGCTCTAGGCGCTTGTTTCAAACCATAAAGTGCTTTGTTTAATTTATACACATGATTGGGGTATTGATGATTTTCAAAACCAGGAGGTTGTTCTACATACACCCCTCCTCATTAATATACCCATTCAAAAAGGTACTTTTTACATCCATTTGAAATAGTTTGAAATCTTTAGAGCATGCAAATGCTAGTAACAATCTAATTGCTTCAAGTCTAGCTAGAGGAGCAAAAGTTTCATCAAAGTCTATAACTTCTTCTTGATTATAGCCCTTTGCTACTAGTCTAGCCTTGTTCCTAATCACGATTTCATTTTCATCAAGTTTATTTTTATATATCCATTTAGTTCCTATTATTGAGTATTCAGTGGGTCGTTCAACTAGGTTCCATACCTTGTTTCTAGTGAATTGGTTTAGTTCTTCTTGCATTGCATTTATCCAATTTACATCATTTTCAGCTTCTTCTATGTTTTTAGGTTCAAAGTGTGAGACAAATGCTAGATGATTATTTAAGCTCCTAAGAGATGCTCTAGTTCTAACAGGTTGAGATGGATCATCTAAAATTAATTCCTTAGGATGACCATGAGCATACCTCCAAGCCTTAGTCAGCCCATGATCAACAATTACCTCTTGGCTTGTTGATGCTTCTCCAATTTGCTTTGGTTCATCTTCTTGTAATGTCATCTCATCAATTTTTTCTTCAAGAATTTTTGCATCATCATCAAGAGCTACTTTCTTGCTAGAAGAGATATTATTAGTATCATCAAAAACAACATGTATAGACTCTTCAATAACAAGGGTTCTTTTGTTAAAGACTCTATAAGCTTTACTTGACGTAGAATATCCCAAAAAGATACCTTCATCAGATTTAGAATCAAATTTACCTAAGTTATCTTTGCCATTATTATGAATGAAACACCTACATCCAAAAACATGAAAATAGTTTACTTTAAGCTTTCTATTTCTCCAAAGTTCATAAGGTGTTTTCTTTATAATGGGTCTCAATAATACTCTATTTAGTATATGACATGATGTATTAATGGTTTCTCCCCAAAAGTACTTAGGGAGGTTACTTTCACAGAGCATGGTTCTAGCCATTTCCTCTAGAGTTCTATTCTTTCTTTCTACAACTCCATTTTGTTGTGGTGTCCTAGGTGCAGAGAAATTATGAGTTATCCCCTTTTTACTACAAAATTCGTCAAATAGATGATTTTCAAATTCCGTTCCATGATCACTCCTAATAGCTATAACTGAAGCATTTCTTGAATTAGTAACTTCCTTATGAAATTTCTTAAACACAGAAAATGCTTCATCTTTATGAGCTAAGAACATGACCTATGTGTATCTAGAAAAATCATCTACAATGACAAGTCCATACTTGTTTCCACCAAGACTTGTAGTTCTAGTTGGTCCAAATAGATCCATGTGTAGTAGTTCAAGGGGTCTAGTAGTAGTGACACAATTTATGGATTTAAAAGAGCTCCTAGATTATTTGCCATATTGACATGCTTCACAAATTTTATTTTTCTCAAATTTTAGTTTTGGCAAACCTATTACAGAATCTCTTTTAACTAGTTTTAATATTGTATCCATACTTGCATGACCTAACTTCCGGTGCCATAGCCAACTTATATCATTAACCTTAGTATCACTAGCTACTAAGCAAGGGTTATTTTTGGCAAGATCTTCAAGATCTACTACGTAGACATTTCCACGTCTTATTTCTTTGAATACTAGGCTATTGTCAATTGAGTTGGTTATGATGCATAGGGTTGGCTTAAACAAAACATCAAAACCCCTATCACATAATTGACTTATGCTAAGTAAGTTATGCTTAAGACCATCTACAAATCGTACATTATCAACAAAGGTTGAGGAGGTGATTTGTACTTTATCTATACCAACGATGTGACCTTGGTTATTGTCTCCAAATGTCACTGCACCTCCCTTTTTAGGCTCAAGGATGAAGAATTGCTCTTTGTCACCCGTCATGTGTTTTGAGCAGCCACGATCCAAGTACCAACAGTTTTTGTCGACCTTGGCTGCAAGACACTCCTACACAAGGAAATCATACAATTTTAGGTACCCAAGTTTTCTTGGGTCCTTCGTAGTTAGTAATGTTGGTTCCTTTTGGAACCCAAACCTTTTTAATTTTCTTTTTAGCTTTTTCTTTCCTATGGTCACACACATTAGCTTTATGTCCTACTTTTTCACAGCAAAAACAGGTTATATTCTTAATTTTACTTTTCCCTGCTTTCACAAAAAAGTTACTAAGGAGCTTTTGCTTATTCTTAGGTTTATACCCTAAACCAGCTCTATTAAACATAGCTCGTTGATTGTTAAGTATTATTTCCAATTTTTCAGAACTATATGTATACTTTTCAACAAAAGGTTTGTATTTTTCAAGTTCTTTTGTTAGCTTTTATTTTTCTGTTTTTAGAATGTTTAAGTCTTTTGTGATATTATCTCTTATTGTTTGTTTATCGTTTTTAAGTTCTGAAATTTCCTTGGTTAGTTTTTCATTATCTTTAATTAAGGTATTAGTTTTTTGAATCATCAATTGGTTGCTTATTTTAAGTTCTAAATTTTTTTTAATGATAAAATCCTTATCCTTAATTAATTTATCGCATTTATGGAAGTGAGATTGATTGGTTAGTTTTAGCTCTTTATTCTTAAGATTTATAGTCTTATATTCATCCATTAATTCATTAAATGCATCATACAATTCATCAAAGGAAAAATCTAAATGCGTTTCAGATGTTACCTCATTTTCATTCGCCATGAAGCAGAAGTTGGCCTTTTCCTCTTGTTCCTCATCCGATGATGATGATGATGAATTGGAGTCCGACAAAGTGGAGACGAGGACTTTCTTTTTCTTATGTTTGCTGCCCTTCTTAAGCAAGGGACAGTCAACTCTAAAATGTCCCGGCTTCTTGCATTCATAGCATCCGATTCCTTCATTTTTCCTTTCCTTACCTTTATCCTTGTTGTAGGAACTTAAGGGACCTCTCCTCTGATGAAAGGACTTCTTCCGGTTGATGAATTTTCTGAACTTTCGCACGAGAAGAGTCTCATCATCATCTCCCTCATTATCTTCTTCTTCGCTGCTGCTACTGCAAGATAAATCCTTGTTAGACGAAGTAGATTTGAGGGCTATTACCTTTTTCTTATGCGAGGATTCTTCTTCGCTGTGTTGTTTCATTGTGAACTCGTGCGTCATCAGGGATCCAAGAAGCTCCTCAAGCGGAAGCTTGTTCAAATTCTTGGCTTCTTGGATTGCCGTTACCTTGGCCTCCCATGACCTTGGCAAACATCGAAGAATCTTCCTGGCAAGGTCACTATTAGTATAATTTTTGCCAAGGCTTTTTAGGCCATTGACAATATCAGTAAATCTAGTAAACATGCAAGTGATAGTTTCATTAGATTCCATCTTAAATAGTTCATATTTATGAACTAGTATGTTTATTTTAGATTCTTTTACTTGATTCGTGCCCTCGTGGGTCACTTCAAGCCTATCCCATATCTCTTTTGCAGAATTGCAAGTTGAGACTCTATTGAATTCATTACGGTCTAAGGCACAATAAAGCATATTCATTGCTTTGGCATTTAGTTGTGCCTTCCTAATATCATTGTCATCCCAATCTTTTTCAAGTTTGGGTATAGTAACACCCTCTACAAAAATTGATGGAATGTATGGTCCATTAACTATGGTGCTCCAAATCTCATAGTCTTGAGCTTGGATAAATATCCTCATCCTAGCCTTCCAATAGGAGTAGTCGGTTCCATTAAAGAATGGAGGTCTATGGGTGGATTGCCCCTCAAAATGAGAAGATCCAAATGGGGTTTTCATTTTGATCTTTTACTCTTTTGATAGAAGAGTTCCTGCTCTGATACCACTTGTTGCCCAAGAAGACAACCCAAGAGGGGGGGGGGGTGAATTGGGTTTTAAGTAATAATTGCAAATTAAAACTTAATGAGTAACTAATTAAACCTTATTGCAAGTGGATTAATTAGTTTACTATATACAGTGGATGAAGGAAATGGGAGAGACAATTATACAATCACAAACACAAGATATTTTATAGTGGTTCGGAGCTAACCCTTGCTCCTACGTCCACTCCCCAAGCTTCACTTGGGAGTTCACTATAATCCCTTGGATTACAGCCGGTTGTTTTACAAGCTCACAACCCAACTTGTTGTTTTACGAGATCACAACGAACTCGGTCAGTTTTCACAGGCTCACCGACTAAAACCACCCGATTGTTTTTCCGGGATCACAATCGAACCCTACACGTTGGTTTTATCCTTGGCTCACCAACCAACCTTCACACCCTTGATTCAATCCCCTGATTGAATCAAGTAAGAAAAGCAATTTGAAAAGAGTACAAGGATAGCTTCTTGAAAAGCAAATATAAACAATATTAATAAAGAAGAGTTAGAAGCCCTCAAACAGATTTTTGAATGTGACGAAGGGGGCTTCTCAAACTCTGCAACTCCTCTTGAGTGTGCTGAAGATTTGCTGTCAGAAGGGGAGCCTTGAATGCGAGGAGGACGTTTGGAGGATAGACTTTTAATGCACTTCTTTCTTCTTTCACTGGTATTTACTCTTGAGAAGCTTTGGTAGGTAGAAATCTCTTTTGCTTTGAATGGAGTGTCTCTCTCTCTTACTCTATTACTGTTCACTCAGGCTATTTAAGCAATCCCCATCGAAAACTAGCCGTTAGACACACTTTTAGAGCTGTTCTGCACAATCTGCAACTTCTGACAAAATGTCCATTGGGATCGGAGTCGACTCGGCTGTTGCTGGAGTCGACTCATGCTTTACGGAAGGCGACTCGCCCACTATTCAAAATTTGAAATAAAGTGCTGTCCCATTGTGGAGTCGACTCGGCCAAACCTGGAGTCGACTCGCCAATGTTCGGAGATAACTCTTCCTTCTGGAGACGACTTGTTTTTCAGGAATCCAAAGATCTTTCTTTCGGGTTTACTTCCTCGAGTCGACTCGGATTCTCTTGGAGTCGACTCGGCTCTCAGAGCCTGAAAAACTGGTCTTCTGTCTTTGGAGTTGAACTGCCTCGGAGTCGACTCGCACTTTGCTGGAGTCGACTCGGTTTTCAGACACCGAAGTTGGTTCTCTGACTTTTAGTCTTGCATTCCTCTGAGAGTCGACTCTTGCTTCTTTAGGAGTCGACTCGCCAAACGTCGGAGTCGACTCGAGTTCTTCTGGAGTCGACTCGGTTCTCAGAGTCCAAAACAACTTCTCTGTCTTTCTGTCTGTTACTCCTTGGAGTCGACTCGGAACTATCGGGGGTCGACTCGGTAAGCATCGAAGTTGACTCGAATTCTTCAGGAGTCAACTCGGTGACAGGGTCTGAGATTCATCTTTCTGTCCTGCTATCTGTTCTCAGTCGGAGTCGACTCGCAGTGTGCCGGAGTCGACTCGAGCCTGTGCCAGAACGTCTGAAACACTTGGAGTCGACTCGAAATCTTCCGGAGTTGACTCGAGTTTCAGCCTTTGACTTAAGCTAATTTTCACATGCACTTAAAAGAGGATTCTTACAAATTTTGCCTGATATTCTGGATTGAATTCATTAGTATAACATAAAATATACTCAATGGCTTTGTGCTCATCAAAATCAAATAGGGTTATAATCAATCACTTTACAATTTTAAAACTTAAAAAGAACTACGTATGGCTTGATCCCCCTTATGAAGGGGCACGTAGGCAACCTGATCAGGTTCAGCCATGGTTTTAAAAAAAAAAATTCAGCATGCTTAATACCGAAGAACCTAGGTGTCACTTTCAGTAGTATCAGAGCCAGGTTCATGTTTAAACTTTTATGTTTTAATTTTTATAATTAAATCTGAAATCATGAGCATGCTTAGATTAGATCTAAAGTATTTTTATGATTGATTTAATTGTTGATTATGCATGATTAACTAGATCTAAAATTTTGAATGCATATGATATTAGATGTATGCCCTAAAAGCCAATCTGGCTGACACATTGTTAATTCTAGGGACATAATTTTATACTTGACTATTTATTATTGAATAAATGAAAGGCATCTTTTTCATTCATATTGTTATTGCGTCTATGAATCGTCCAAGGAATTAATAAGATGATGATGCATATTCTCAAGAGTTGAGAATTTGAGCCATGTATCATTAGTGATTAATTTCTAAACGCTCCTGATCGATGGATCATCACGAGGACGGTGATCGATCCGATGAGATCAGTGCACACATTGCTTTCCCTATGGATGGACGAGACTCGAGTCCACGGTGTGGAGACACTGAAGTAATAGTGCAGGTGCTTGTTAGAGAACAAGGGTACTGAGCGTGACCAAGAAAAGAAGTCACTTGGATGTCTATCCACTCGTCAGTGACTTGCTTGATGTTGCAGTAGTGTGACTGGTCCTTTGACCTGCGATGCTTCGGCTACTCACAGTGAGGTTATTGTAGTTTGACTGCACAAATACATGGTCTCTAGCCATATGGGTCCATGCAGTGTAGATTGGCTGCAGTAGGTTCACTGTAGGAGTAGGGTGTGCATCTACAAGGAACCTATCGACCTTAATAGATAAAGAGAGATCCTATGTGATTTATAAGACTGATTCCTAAGACCTCGGCCGGGGCAGATTGCATAGTGGAGAAAGAGTTCTCCGCTCTCGAACTTAAGTCGAATAAATCTTGACATATGACAGACGAAGGGGTTTGACGAGTTATACATGACCTCCATCTTACAGGGATCCACGATAGAAGGACTGTATCACATGATAACTACACCTAGAGGTTCATCATTCTATTCTGCTGGGTAGCCACTACATACTGCTAGGTGTCACTGGTGGATGGTGGGACTCACAGGGATTATCTCGATTATCGATAAACCCTAATGAGTAGAGTTGGAATCGTTCCGATCCATTGAAAAGAGTTTTCAATGATATTGTGATAGAGATCACAATATATCTCACTACCAGTCAGAATACAACCTATGGGGTCACACACACTAGAAGTATTGACCGATCCGATGGTTGAATCGTGATTAGGAATCACAAGTAATCAACTCGATTGATATTCAGTTGAAGAAGGAACAATGGAATTAATTAATTGGACTTAAACATAAATCCTACTTCGAGTAGGATTCCTAGAGTCCTAATTGGATTAGGACTGAGAATCCTAATTGGAGTAGGACTGGAATTCCTACTTGGCGTAGGATTCCTACAATCCTAATTAGATTAGAAGTTTTGAATTAAAATTGGATTCCTACTTGGAGTAAGATTCGTAGAGTCCTAATCGGATTAGGACTTCAGATTCAAATTAAAGTCCTAATTGGATTAGGACTAAAATTAAATAAGTCCTAATTGGATTAGGTTTTCTTAAGTTCTAATTAATTATTAATCTAATGAATCAACATGACTCATAATTGGGTTAGGATTGAAGAGTTCAATTGAGTCATGGTTCATTCAAGTTCTAATTGGATTAGGACTAGTATAGATTGAACCCAATTGATTCATGATTTGGTTAAATCCTAATTGGATTAGGACTAAACCACATTAGGGCCTCCCAATCCTCATTAGATGAGGATTAGGGCAACATAAGAGGGAGGGGCTCATGCCCCTCCTCCTTTGATTCCTTGGTGCGGCAACAAGAGGGGCCGGTGCCCCTCTTGGAATAATTTCAAGGGAGCTCCTAAAAGTTAGGAGCTCCACATGTTATTTAAAGGAGGCTTTTGGGGGCTGACCTAATTGATGCATTAGAAGCCCTCTCCCCTCCAAGTCGTGGCCTCCCTCTCCTCTCCCTTGGTTCAGCCGCAAGCAAGGAGAAGAAAAGAAGAAGGCCTTGGCGGCCTCCTCCTCCTCCTCTACCTTCTTCCTACGCAGGGAAAAGAAAAGGCTGTGACTAGCCTTTGGTTCTTCTTCAAAGATCCTTTCTTCTTCTTCCTCCTTCCAAGCATAATCAAGAGTTGATTAAAAGGAAGAAATCAGCCATCAAAGTTATCTCTGCAAGGGAGCTAACACCTCGGGGAGATAGAAAGATTGGATCGATTTTCTGCTTCGTGTGGATACCCATAGAGGCCGGACACTTGAACGGCTTCAAGCGAACCTTCATCCAAAACCACGATCATCAGTTTGCGGTGATCATCTACCCGCACAAGGTGAAGATCTGATCTTCTAATGTTATTTAAAAGTTTTTAATCCTTATCTATCTATGAACGGTTTTTAAACAACGTTCATGCGATGAACGGTTGATCTCGCGCATGCCTCTTCCGCTGCATCTGAAATTTTGAAATTTTTCTGCGGCATGGGTGGGTTCCCAACAGTGGTATCAGAGCCTAGGCATCGTAGATTAAAGTAAGGATTAATTATTAATAGGCTTATTAGATCTGAAATTTAAATGATTATGCATGCTGAAAATTTTCTGCATGCAGATTTTTTTTCTAGGGTGCTGATTTTTGCATGCTGATTTTTATGTGATAAAAAGATGATTCTAATTGCATTGTTAATGGGATTACAAAGTTTAGAATCATGATTAGCATGATCAGCAACCTATGTCATGAGATAATCAATTAGATTTCAGATCTGAAAATTATAATTGCTGCATGTGGTGATGATCGTAGGATTCAAACCCTTTTGGTATCAAATGTAATGACCTGCGATGTGATCTGTAATGTCATGTAATTTTTCAGATGTTTGCATGCATCTTATTTGATGTTTTGAGAGGCCTACGTGCCTCCTAAAAGGGGATGTAATTTATTATTATTTTTATTTTACATCTGGTTGTATTTCTGTGATGTGATCTACGTCAACGATCAAGTTGAAGACAAGGCATGAGATGAATGGCGATCTAAGCGGTTGATGGCGATGGGATCAAGAGTTGATCAAGAATCGAATCAAGGAGGCTTAGAACCAATTCAAAAGTTGAAGACCAATTGATCGATTGACGTGCATATGCTTGTAATACGACCTAATTAGAATCCATGATCATCACCTATTTAAAGTTTAGCTTTATTTGATGCTGCGATTATAACTGCCTGTGATGTGCCGTTTGCATGTGATGTGAATGAGAGCGGGGTAGATAGGTTTACATGTGATGTAGCAAACCCAATTGAGACCTAAATTAAAACCTCCTCAATCAAGTCGAGAGTAAACCAACATGAGCGAGTCATATTAGATTAATTGATCTAATTGATGTCTAGGAAAGCATGAAAGGTGGTTACTTAATTAGGACCTTACTCTCTGAGTAAGGGGAGCCTCCCACCTGCTTACCTGGCCAATTGTTCGATTACCTCTTATGAAGAGCTCAAGTTGCAAACACTAAGACCTGATTAACCAATATTAAGTCAATAGGTCTTCCACTGTAGTAGAGCTGCTAAGATCTTTCTGATGTTGATTTGTCTCGGCTGGATACAGTGGGCAAGTTGCATCGGGGGGCTGGACCTCTCTATAGACATGAGATGTTGTAGGGTAAAGGTGGGGTTGGGCACCAATAACTATTAGGTGAGGACCCAATGATGACTTTATTTCTACGGTTATACGGTGGGTCTGACTTAACTAAGAAATGGGACCAATAACTGTTAGGTGAGGTCTTCATGGCTTAGAGACCAAGTTGCACTGCAACATGCTTGAGAAGCATTGTACAAGAGTTGTACACTCATCCATCTATGTGTTAACAATAACTGTTAGATGAGGTGCCATGTAGATTGGTGAGACCGCAGTACCTACTAGAAACCCTAGTCGCGTAGGATTTCCGTTTACTTACCAGGGGAGTGTAAGGGATTCGAGAAAATAGTGGGAGGTACATTTGTTCTAAAAGATCTTAGAACAGATTAAGGATCAAGTACAAAAGTCTAACTAGAATCTTTACTCTCTGCAGATCATAATGTCAGCCTCAAACCCTTTGACCCGTATTCTTGAGACCAACCGATTGACTGGAACCAATTACAAGGACTGGCTAAGAAACCTCAAAATTGTTTTGAACTATGAGAAAATAGGCTACATACTCGATTCAGATATCCCCACACTACCAACACGTGCTACTGATGTTCAGCATGAGATGCATCAAAAGTGGATGGATGATAACATTAGAGTCAAGTGCTATATGATGGCATCCATGTCCAATGAACTACAATGCCAGCATGAGAATATGAAGACTACTAGGGACATACTAGCACACCTGCAAGAGTTGTATGGTGAGCAGAGTCACACAGCTCATTTTGAAGTATCCAAGAGGCTCTTTAAAGCAAAGATGCGCGAGGGGCAGTCTGTCCATGATCACGGTCTGACTATGATCAAGAACCTAGAGGAGCTTGAGAAGCTCGGTATGAACATGCATAAGGAATTGCAAGTAGATCTGATCCTTCAATCCCTACCTGATTCATTTGGACAGTTTATAGTAAACTACCACATGAATAAGATTGAATGTACTAAGACTGAACTGATAAATATGTTGGTAACTGCTGAGGGAGCCTTGAAAGGTTCAAGGGGCAATGTCCTTGCTGCTGAGTTGACTTCTGGTTTCAAGAGAAAGTCTACTTGGAAGAAAAAGAAGCCTGCTAAGAAGCAGAAGAAAGACAAGAAGCCAAAGAAGGAAGTTGTTGCCCAGATAGACAACCCAAGAGGGGGGGTGAATTGGGTTTTAAAATAATTTTGCAATTAAAACGTTGTGGATGACTGATTAATGCTTTACCAAGATGACTAATTGATTGCTGTGTGTTGTGAATGAAATGAGAGTAAAAGAAAGAGACAAACAATCACAAACACAAGGATTTTATAGTGGTTCGGAGCTAACCCTTGCTCCTACGTCCACTCCCCAAGTCGCCCTTGGGAATTCACTATAACCCCTTGGATTACAGCCGGTTGTTTTACAAGCTCACAACCAAACTTGTTGTTTTACGAGCTCACAACGAACTCGGTCGGTTTTCCCTGGCTCACCGACTAGAACCGCCCCGATTGTTTTTCCGGGATCACAATCGAACCCTTACACGTTGGTTTTACCCTCGGCTCACCAACCAACCTCTACACACTTGATTCAATCCCTCGATTGAACCAAGCAAAGACAATATGGAAAGAATAAGAAACAAACAGAAAAACTGAGCTTCTTAAAAAGCAGATTTGCTACAATATAAACTGGAGAGAAGTTTAGAGCCCTCAAACACTTTTGAGTTGGAGTAGAGTAGGGCTTCTTAAACTTCGGGTCTCCTCTTGAATGTCTGGTCGACTTGAATGCAGGAGGAGATCTCTTTCAATGTTTGGGAAGAGGTAGTAAGATGGAGTTATGGCGCTCTTCCCTCTTTTCGTTGAAAAACCACTTCCAGGGAATGAATGCTTGATTTCTTTGAATGGAATGGTTGTTCTCTGCCTTGCTACAGTCCTCTGTGGCTATTTAAGCCATCCCCCATGGAAACTAGCCGTTAGACACCTTTTTCTGCCCGTTCTGCACACTCTGCACAATCTGACAATGTGTCCGTTGGGGTCGGAGTCGACTCGCGCGATCAGGAGTCGACTCGGCTGTAGCGGAAGTCGACTCATGCTTTTCTGGAGTCGACTCGGCAACTGTTCCGGATTTGAATTAAAGTAGCTTCTTCGACTGGGAGTCGACTCGTCTTGACCCGGAGTCGACTCGCCAACTTATGGAGCTGACTTGGCATTTTCGGAGTCGCCTCATCCCATGAAGTCCATGGAGCCAATTTTTAACTTGGCCCACTCGAGTCGACTCGACAATCCTGGGAGTCGACTCGGCGCTCAGAGCCCGAACTTCCGATCTTCTGTCTTTTGGCTCGTCCAGTCTTGGAGTCGACTCGGACTGTTCTGGAGTCGACTCGGCTCTCAGTTTCCGAAACATAGCCTTCTGCCTTTTTGGTGTAGCGCTGCCTTGGGGTCGACTCGAGCTGTCTGGGAGTCGACTCGCCTCTCAGTCTCCGAAATATGGCCTTCTGCCTTTTTGGTGTCGCGCTGTCTCGGAGTCGACTCGAGTATTGCGGGAGTCGACTCGAATCTCAGAGTCTGAAAACTCCTCTCTGACTTTTTCTTTGTGTACCACTGAGAGTCGACTCTCGCTTTCTTTGGAGTCGACCTGCCAACCATCGGAGTCGACTCGCGTTCCACAGGAGTCGACTCGAATCTCAGGGTCGAAATAACGCTCTCTGACTTTTCTGTCTGTAACTCCTTGGAGTCGACTCATACTACTCCGGAGTCGACTCGGTAAACAACGGAGTTGACTCGCGCACTTCAGGAGTCGACTCGCTGACAGGTTTTAAGTTGTGCCCTTCTGTTCGTCTGTCTGTTCTCAGTCGGAGTCGACTCGTAATGGTCCGGAGTCGACTCGCGCCCGTGCTAGTGATTCTAATACACTTGGAGTCGACTCGTAATACTCTGGAGTCGACTCGAGTCTCAGACTTTGGTTCAAACTGACTTCTTAACTTATCCAAAATATTATGAACCAAGTCTAGAAACACTTTAGACAAGATTTTCACTGAAACACTCAATTGAATTCATTAGTAAACAAGAGATATACTCAGATGCTTTGAGCTCATCAAAATCAAATAGGGTTATGATCAATCACTCCACAATCTCCCCCTTTTTGATAATGACAAAACATTGAGTATATGTAAAGTGAATTGCTCAATAAACAAGGAAATAAAATCCATAAATGAATTCAAGTGTCTGGTTATTTAATTTATCCAAGCTTGAAAGGTGTGAAACAATAAATTTTGGAATTAAAGCTCCCCCTTTCATTTGGAATTATATAAGCCTTCATATCATGCAATCAATTGTTTAGCTTATATATATTTAATGATTTAGCTTTCTTAAAAATTCAGATTCTCCCCCTCAACATACGCATTCTACTTTGTTTTGATTCTCTGAATTTCCTTTTAATGCATTGAAGTTCTTGAACTGAAATTTTTGGTTTTTAGAAGAAAAATCTGTCAATTTGTTCTTGAGTAGGATTCAGCTAATCTCCGAATATCCTTTGAATAGATTCTGGAGATTACTCCATTAGGAGCCCCAACAGAGAGATAATGAGCCTCGAGGTACCAAATCCACTAAGAACAAATTATGTTTTAATTTTTGATTCTCATTTTGAGTTCTTTTATGTTGATTCCATTTACATATCTACTAAATATTTCTCCCCCTTTTTGTCATCATATCAAAAAGGAGGTAAGCAGAACAAATTGCACACAATTGAAGAGAATATGTCTAGTCATTGTATTGATGTGTATGTAAATACATTTTAGAATACAATAAGTAACGCAAAAAAGTACATGTCAAAATAACACAAAATGATCTAAGGCTTCCTCGAGGAGGATGCGGGTCCCCGGGGCATGCGCTCTGCAAGTAATGTGACTGCATTGGTGACGTGCTCGAGCTGTCGGATAATGGCCGAGGTGGCCCTGCTATGTGTCGTATCGAGCTCGGTCACCGACTTCTGAAGTGTGTCTAGTTTGTCGATGAGCACATTCGACAAGCGCTCAGCCCCCTGAGTAGTGGTGCTCATGTCCTGTCGGACATTATCGCGCATCTTCCGAGTGGTGCTCGAGACTTCGCTCATGCTATGGAACTGGGCTTGGACGAGGAACCGTACATTGTCGATCTCTTCCCGCACATGGGCCGTCATGTCAGTCACGGCTGTCAAGGAAGGGACCAACGCTGAAGATGGTGCAGGAGAGGGAGCAGGCACTGAACCCCGGAGCTCCCGAAGTAGATCATCCCGCAGGTCTTTAACTATCTCCTGGCGCAACTCCCGGAGCTGCTCAGGAGCGATCCGGACCTCCATGGGCTGAGGAGCTGAGGAGGAGGGTCCGGCTGAGGTGGTAGGAGCAGAAGTGGAGGGAAAGTCAGGATAATCTGAGTCTGGCTCAGGACTAGGGGAATGTCTGGTGGTATGTGTGGAGGTGGAAGACTTCCTAACCCAGGTCCCCTCTACCTTCCGAAACCCCATCCTGTGTAGGGTCCCCGGACGCATGCGATCTGTCCATCGCAATGCGCGAGAGGGTTCCCCCTCAGGAATAGGGATCTCGGCCTCCCTAAAGATAAGGGTGAACAACATGCCATAGGGGAGGGTGAGCCTAGGTCTATCTAGTGGCTCACATAGGTATCTATATATCATCTTGGGAAAGTTTATGGGGGTATCCTGGAGAAAGTAGTACATAAGGGCTAGGTCCCTCTCAGACACAAAGTCGAACCGTCCGGTCTTTGGGAACAAAGACCGAGAAATGATGCTCAAGAGGAGCCGCATCTCAACTGAAAGTGAGCTGGCGGACACCTCATCTAAAGGGGACTGGGGTGGATGCCCTAGAATGGCCGTAAGGGCCTCAGTCCTATCTTCGGGGTGTGTGGGAGCCACCCCTAACTGTGGAAGGTGGAGGATTTGGGCTATGAAATCCTCGGAAATAAACAGTGGGACACCAGCTACGGTTCCCTCTATTCCCCCATCCCCCCTATGGACAGTACCATAGAACTCTCTAATCAGGCCAGGATATGTGGGGAGGTCTAGGGAACAAAAGTACTCTAAACCCTGGGCCCTAAGTCTATCTCCTATAGTGAAGCCCTCCCGGGAGAGATAGTCGAAATCGACGTATCTCCCGGTGGAGACCGCCTTCCCGGCACACGGCCTCGAGGGAACGGCCCTCGGCGGGGAACAAGCCGGAGGTTGTGGCCTCACGGGGTCGTTTCGAGCCTTGGAACGCCGCTCGGCACCGGTCGCGGAATGGGGCCTCTTCCGGCTTGGGACAGTGGCTTTGCGAGGCATGGTTGACCTAGAATGGGATGAGAAACCTAATGGACTATGAAAGATCGACGGAAAAAGACCTAGGGGCGGCCGGAGACGATCTAGGAGTCGGCTCTAGGGTTTTGAACAGTGGCGGCGGTGAAAATAAGTGTTTTCTAAACGATGGAGTTAGGGTTAAAAAGTCGGATCCCAACTGCGAGTCGACTCCACTGAGTCGCGAGTCGACTCGACCTCGAGTCGACTCCAAAATATGCGCGAGTCGACTCTCCTTATGCGCCTGTTTACCTCGAGTCGACTCCCGACTGTATGCCATCGTTCTCGAGTCGACTCCCGTAAATGTGCGAGTCGACTCCCCCTTACGAGCCGACTCTGAAACTTGCTCGAGTCGTCTCGAACCCTGGCACGCACCTAAAAATCATGCTATGTTCGTGCCGTATGAGGGAAAATCACTAAGTTATGATCTGATTTGATGATCATTGTAAAGAAACTCTAAATTAACCACAATCTAATCATCAAAATCAATGAACTAGTGGAAAACACCACTAGCATGGATCAATCACTCCTAATCCCCTCCTAAGCACACTAAATCTCTCTTCACTTAGGGGTTTTGTAAAAATGTCAGCTAATTGATCATCAGTACAAACAAATTGTAGTGTCACATCACCATTCAGTACATGATCTCTTATGAACTGATGTCTTATCTCAATATGTTTAGTTCTTGAATGCTGAATTGGATTCTTAGTTAGATTAATGGCACTTGTATTATCACAATTAATGGGTATTTTATCTTGTTTAATGCCATAATCTTCTAATTGTTGTTTGATCCATAAGATTTGAGCACAACAACTTCCGGCTGCAACATATTCAGCTTTAGCAGTAGATAATGCAACCGAGTTTTGTTTCTTGCTAAACCATGAGATTAAGTTTTCTCCTAGAAATTGACAAGACCCGCTGGTACTTTTTCTATCAAGTTTACATCCAGCAAAGTCTGAATCTGTGTATCCTATTAATTTTAGGCTAGATTCTTTAGAATACCATAAACCTATATTCTTAGTTCCTATTAGGTATTTAAAGATTCTCTTAACTGCAATTAGATGTGATTCCTTAGGATTAGACTGATATCTAGCACACATGCAAACACTAAACATGATATCAGGTCTACTTGCTGTAAGATACAATAAAGATCCTATCATACCTCTATATAGTTTCTGATCTACAGATTTACCTGATTCATCTTGGTCTAATTTGCATGATGAGCTCATGGGGGTGCTGATTGACTTGTTTCCCTCCATATCAAACTTCTTAAGCATCTCCTTGATGTATTTGGCTTGATTGATGAAGATGCCCCCTTCAGATTGTTTGATTTGAAGCCCGAGGAAGTAATTCAGCTCTCCCATCATTCTCATCTCAAATTCACTCTGCATCAAGTCAGCAAATTCTTCGCAGAGGCGATTGTTAGTAGCACCGAAAATAATATCATCAACATAAATCTGCACTAACAACATATCTTTGTTTTGCTTTTTCAGAAATAGTGTTGTATCTACATTACCCCTAGAGAATTCATGTTCTAATAGGAATTTGCTAAGCCTCTCATACCATGCTCTAGGTGCTTGTTTCAAACCATAGAGTGCTTTGTTCAATTTATATACATGATTAGGGTATTGATGATTTTCAAAACCAGGAGGTTGTTCTACATATACCTCCTCATTAATATACCCATTTAAAAATGCACTTTTTACATCCATTTGAAATAGTTTGAAGTCCTTAGAGCATGCATATGCTAATAATAATCTAATAGCCTCAAGTCTAGCTACAGGAGCAAAGGTTTCATCAAAATCTATACCTTCTTCTTGATTATATCCCTTTGCTACTAGTCTAGCCTTATTCCTTATTACAATTCCATTTTCATCAAGTTTATTTTTATAAATCCATTTGGTACCTATAATTGGATATTCAGAAGGTCTTTCGACTAGATTCCATACCTTGTTTCTAGTAAATTGGTTTAATTCTTCTTGCATTGCATTTATCCAATTTACATCTTTTTCAGCTTCTTCTATGTGTTTGGGCTCAAAATGTGAAACGAAAGCTAGATGAGTGTTTAAGTTCCTAAGGGATGCTCTTGTCCTAACGGGTTGAGATGGATCATCTAGAATTAATTCCTTAGGATGCCCGTGAGCAAACCTCCAAGCCTTAGTTAGCCCATGATCTACTATAGTCTCTTGGCTTGATGATGCATCTACAATTAATTTTTGATTATTATCTTGTAATGTCATCTCATCTATCTTTTCTTCAAGAATTTCAGAATCATCATCAAAGTTAACTCTCTTGCTAGAAGAAATATCACTAGAATCATCGAAGACAACATGTTTGGATTCTTCTATAACTAGGGTCCTTTTATTAAAGACTCTATATGCTTTACTAGTTGTAGAGTACCCTAAGAATATGCCCTCATCAGATTTAGAATCAAATTTTCCCAGATTATCTTTCCCATTATTATGAACAAAACACCTACATCCAAAGATATGAAAATAGTTTACCTTTGGTTTTCTGTTTTTCCAAAGTTCATAAGGTGTTTTCTTTATAATAGGTCTCAATAAAACTCTATTTAGTATATGACAGGAAGTATTAATGGCTTCTCCCCAAAAGTACTTAGGGAGGTTACTTTCACATAACATAGTTCTAGCCATTTCCTCTAGAGTTCTATTTTTCCTCTCCACAACTCCATTTTGTTGTGGTGTCCTAGGTGCAGAAAAGTTGTGTGTTATCCCCTTTTTACTACAAAATTCTTCAAATAAATGATTTTCAAATTCGGTACCATGGTCACTTCTAATAGCTATTACTGAAGTATCCCTAGCATTGGTTACTTCTTTATGAAATTTCTTGAAAACTGAAAAAGCTTGATCCTTATGAGTTAAGAACATGACCCAAGTGTATCTAGAATAATCATCTACAATAACTAGACCATATTTATTTCCACCTAGGCTTGTGGTTCTAGTTGGTCCGAATAGGTCCATGTGTAGTAGTTCTAGAGGTCTAGAAGTTGAGACACAATTTATAGATTTAAAGGAGTTCCTTGATTGTTTGCCAAATTGACATGCTTCACAAATTTTATTCTTTTCAAACTTTAATTTTGGCAAACCTATCACAGAATCTCTTTTAACTAGTTTGGATATTGTGTCCATGCTTGCATGACCTAACTTACGGTGCCATAACCAACTAGCATCATTGTCCTTAGTTTCATTAACAACTAAGCATGGGTTGTGTTTGGCAAGATCCTCAAGGTTTACAACATACACATTTCCACGTCTTATTCATTTAAAAACTAAACTATTGTCATTTGGGTTTGTTACGATGCATAGTGATGGTTTAAACATAACATCATAGCCTCTATCACATAATTGACTAATGCTTAATAAATTATGCTTAAGACCATCAACATATCGAACATTATCAATAAAAGTAGAAGGGATAATTTGTACTTTACCTATACCAATGATGTGACCTTGGTTGTTGTCTCCAAAAGTCACAGCACCTCCCTTCTTAGCTTCAAGGGTGAAGAATTGATCCTTGTCACCCGTCATGTGTCTTGAGCAGCCACTGTCCAAATACCAGCAATTTTTGTTGACCTTGGCTGCAAGACACTCCTACACAAGCAAATCATATAATCTTAGGTACCCAAGTTTTCTTGGGTCCTTCATGGTTAGTCATGTTGGTTCCTTTTGGAATCCATACCCTTTTAATTTTTCTTTTTATTTTTCCTTTTCTATAATTGCACACATTTGCTTTATGTCCTAGAGTTCCACAACAAAAACAGGTTATTTTCTTAGTTTTACTTTCTCCTGCTTTAACAAAGAAGTTACTAAGAAGTTTTTGCTTATTTTTAGGTTTATACCCTAAACCCGCTCTATTAAATACCGCTCGTTGACTATTAAGTATCATATTTAATTTTTCAGAACTATATGTAAATTTTTCTACCAAAGGTTTGTATTTTTCAAGTTCTTTAGTTAGTGTTTGTTTTTCTGCTTTTAGATCATTTAGTTCTTTTGTGAGATCCTTGTTTAAGATTTGTTTATGGTTTTTAAGTTCTGAAATTTCCTTAGTTAGTTTTTCATTATCTTTACTCAAGGTATTAAATTTTTGAATTAGGAGTTGGTTGCTTGTCTTAAGTTCTAAATTTTCTTTGATGATAAAGTCCTTATCCTTAACTAATTTATCATATTTATGTAGGTATGATTGATTAGCTATCTTTAGCTCTTTATTCTTAAAATTTATGGCCTTATATTCAATCATTAGTTCGTTAAATGCGTCATACAATTCATCAAATGTAAAATCTAGATGCGATTCGGACGTTACCTCATTTTCATTGGCCATGAAACAGAAGTTGGCCTTTTCTTCTTGTTCATCATCCGATGATGATGATGATGCGTCGGAGTCCGATAAGGTGGTGACAAGTGCTTTCTTCTTCTTGTACTTGCTCCCCTTCTTTAGTAGAGGACACTCAGCTCTGATGTGCCCCGGCTTCTTGCACTCATAACAACCAATCCCCTCATTTTCCCTTTTCTTACCTTTATCCTTGCGATAGAAATTTGAGGGGCCTCTCCTTTGATGAAAGGACTTTTTGTTGTTGATGAATTTTCTGAACTTGCGCACGAGAAGAGCTTCATCATAATCTCCCTCATGGTCCTTGTTATGGGGGAATTGAGCCGCCATGCCCCACGTGATCGGCACGCGTATCCAGGAAAGCTACTGTCACTCCGACCCCGAGTCGGACCTCCTCGGCTCCGCAGCCCGACCCCGGGTCGGCTGCCCTATGATCCAGCACTCCGACCCCGAGTCGGACCTCCTCGGCTCCGCAGCCCGACCCCGGGTCGGCTGCCCTATGATCCAGCACTCCGACCCCGAGTCGGACCTCCCCGGCTTCGCAGCCCGACCCCGGGTCGGCTGCCCTATGATCCAGCATTCCAACCCCGAGTCGGAGATCTTTTGATAACGACAGGCTATTCTCCAGAGGCACGCCGCGGCCTCCTGCTCCACTACTCCCTGCAACGGCTGTACCCGATGCTGCCCACGATCTCCTGTATCGACCGTACAAAGCGGAACTCCACTACGCCCTGCCATGACCGTACCCGGCGCTGCTCCACGACGCCCCGTAACGGCCATGTCAGTGGCCATTCTATCGTGCCCCACGACGACAAACCCCCCTGAGAGACCTCCCAGCCAGGGATATATGCGGCTGGGGGGAGAAGGGGGGGGTAAGCAATACCTCCCAGAGCACTCTCTCCCACTTGTGATTATCATCTCTCCTCCTCCAATCTCCTCTGACTTGACCGTCGGAGGGCCATCACCACCCTGGTGGTGGTGCAAGGCTTGTTTGCAGGTTCCTTGGCGGAAGGTGGAGCGCAACCAGCACCAACCAAGACAACTCAGGCGGAACCCCGTTCACACCGTCGTGTCAATCGTTCTCGGTTTGGACCACCAGCAACAGTTGGCGCTAGAGGAAGGGTCGAATCTCAGAACGGTCGTAATGGCACGGCGAGGTGGTCGCGGAGCTTCCAATGCTTCCGGTCGCGGAGCCTCTCGCGCCTCTGGCCGGGAGGCTGCTGCGTCCCCAACACACTCTCAGCAGCATTCCACCGCTTCTCCTCCCATTCAGACGGTCGAACCTGCTCAGTTCGACCAGCTAGCCCAGCAGGTTCGCACCCTCGCGGAGGCAGTGCAGAATCTGCAGGGTGTGATCTCTCGGGTGCCGCAGCGGGCTCAGGAGCCGCTGCTCCCCGAGCACTCGCCTCTTCCTCACAACCCGCGCTCCTTCCTCTCCCATGGAGAGGAGCGCCGGCGCGGGGAGGATTCTCGAGTGCGGTCCATTCTGCCAGGACCTTCTCATCGGAGCTGCGCGGGGTACGAGAGGCGGACCCGGGCGCGTTCTCAGACACCCCAGTCCTCGAGGGGCCCGCACTCCAGTCGGTCCCCCTCGCGCCGCTCCTTGTCTCCCACCCACCGGTCGCGCTCCCTGGACCGGCGGGTGGACGATCTCCACAGACAGCTCCAGGTCCTGAAGGGCCACTCCAAAGATCCCTTCGCCGACTTGGAAATCTCCTCCCAGCCGGCGCTTGCCTCAAGGATCCTGCGAACCCTAAACCCGCCGGGGTTCAAAATGCCGGCGATCGAACCCTACGACGGGGCGGCGGACCCACGGGACCACGTGGAGAGTTTCAGGACTCTTATGCTCCTCCATGGAGCATCGGATCCTCTCCTCTGCAAGGCCTTCCCGGCGACCCTCCGCGGCCCGGCAAGGGCGTGGTTCGCCGGCCTGGAGGCTAATTCCATCCAGTCCTTCCACCAGTTCACCCGTCTCTTCATCAGCCATTTCGCCGTCAGTAGCCGGCGAAGACTGGTCTCCGACTCCCTCTTCGATGTCCGGCAGAACGAGGGAGAGAGCCTGCGGGATTATCTCACCCGCTTCAACAAGGCAACACTGGAGGTCCGGAATTTGAGCCAGGAGGTGGCTCTCTCAGCCCTGAAGCGAGGCTTCCGGAAGGGCAGACTCACCTTCTCCCTGGACAAACGTCTGCCGCGGAGCTTCCCGGAGCTGTTGTCTCGGGCAAACCAGTATGCAGACGCCGAGGAGGCAGCCTCCCACCGGAACAAGGAGGCCGCCGAAGCCCCTCTAAAGCCCGGGAAGAAAAGGCGAAAAGAGGCACCCCAGAGGAGGAGCCCGACGCCTCAACGCCGGCGCAGAAGCCCGTCACCAGCAAGGAACCACGGCGCCACACGCCCTCGTTCTCCGCACCGACGCTTCAACCGGTACACCCCACTCCTGGCCCCCCGGGCCCAGATCCTCATGGAGGTCAAGGGGCGGGAGGACCTCCCGGTCCCGAGGCAGATGAAGAAGATCCCTGGGAGGAAGCCTTCTCGGGCGTACTGTGAGTACCACCGAGACCACGGCCACGATACCGAAGACTGCTTCCAGCTTCGGGACGAGATCGAGGCTCTCATTCGCCGAGGACGTCTCGGTCGATATGTAAACGACCGACGTCCCCCCGCAGACCCGCGTCCAGCCGACCCGGCCCCTCAGGAGCCTCGGGAGCAGAATCGACCCGTTGCGGGAGTGATCCACACCATCACTGGGGGCTGCTCTCGGCCCGTGAGGAACGCAGGGGGCTCGGCGGAAGTATCAGGAGTGGCCGTCGCGAAGAGGCAGCGGGTCGGAAATGTAATCACTTTTTGTGATGAAGATGTAAAGGGGGTTCAGACTCCCCACGATGACGCCATGGTGATCTCTCTCACTATGGCGGACTATGATGTAAGGCGTGTTCTTGTGGATAGTGGAAGCTCAGCTGATATTTTGTATTACGAGGCCTTCCAAAAGATGGGCTTTCCCCGACAATTGTTGCACAAAACATCCACCCCCCTCATAGGATTCACTGGAGACGCTATCTCGGCCGAAGGTGTCATCGAGCTGCCTGTGACTGCGGGCATTGCACCCGCAGAAGCCACGGTGCGGCTCGGGTTCTTGGTCGTCCGTGTCCCCTCGGCCTACAACGCTATCCTCGGACGACCCGGACTGAACGCCCTTCGCGCGGTGGTTTCTACCTACCATTTGCTCATGCGGTTCCCCACAGCGGCCGGGATTGGAGAGGTCCGAGGTGACCAGCCGACCGCACGGCAGTGTTTCCTAGCAACTCTCAAAGGGAAGAAGCCCATGGAGGCCCTAAGCGTCGAGTCACTTGACGCCAGAGACAAAGTGGCCTTGCGGCACGGGGAGCCGGCCGAGGGCGTAATCGAAGTTCCCCTCGAAGAAGGCCGCCCGGACCGCACGGTCCGGGTCGGTGCCAATCTCGACTTGGAAGCTCGGCTCCGGTTAGTGGAATTCCTCCGAGCCAATGCAGATGTGTTTGCCTGGTCGGCGGCCGATGTACCTGGGATCGACCCGGAGGTCGTTTCTCACGCCCTCAACGTCGACCCGACCCACCGACCGGTAAAGCAAAAGAAGAGACACTGTGCCCCGGATCGGATCCGGGTGGTCGACCAGGAGGTAGACAAACTCTTGGAGGCAGGTTTCATAAGAGAGGTGAGCTACCCCGAGTGGCTGGCAAACGTCGTACTTGTCCGGAAGGCGAGCGGGAAGTGGAGGATGTGCGTCGACTACACCGACCTGAACAAGGCGTGCCCCAAGGATAGCTTTCCGCTTCCACGGATAGACCAACTGGTCGACGCGACTTCCGGATATCAGCTACTGTCTTTTATGGACGCCTTCTCCGGCTACAACCAAATAATGATGGCTCCACAGGACGAGGAGAAAACTGCCTTCATAACAGACCGGGGGCTGTACTGTTACAAGGTAATGCCCTTCGGTCTGAAGAACGCTGGCGCCACTTACCAGCGCCTCGTCAATAAAATCTTCAAGGAGCAGATCGGCCGGAATATGGAGGTGTACGTGGACGATATGCTGGTAAAAAGCCGCCATGCAGACCAGCACATTGCAGATCTAGAGGAGACTTTCACCACCTTGCGAAAGTTTCGCATGAAGCTAAACCCAGCGAAGTGCGCTTTTGGTGCTTCGGCCGGGAGGTTCCTCGGTTTCATTGTCAACCAGCGCGGGATCGAGGCCAACCCGGACAAGATCAAAGCCATCCAAGATATGTCCCCTCCGACCAAAGTGAAGGAGGTTCAGGAGCTCGCTGGAAGGGTCGCCGCGCTCGGACGATTTGTGGCAAAGTCGGCCGAACGCTGCCAACCATTCTTCAAGGTGTTGAAGCGCCCAAAAGACTTCCTCTGGACGGCCGAATGCCATGCGGCGTTCGACCAGCTCAAGGAGTACATGGCGTCTCCTCCCCTGCTGTCCAAGCCGCAAGAGGGGGAGATGCTCTACCTTTACCTGGCGGTCTCCCCAACCGCAGTCAGCGCAGTACTGGTTCGGGAAGAGGCAAGACTTCAGAAGCCTGTATACTACATCAGCCGAGTCCTCCGGGATGCCGAGACGCGGTACACGAAGGCTGAGAAGATCGCCTTCGCGCTGCTGACTGCGACCAGGAGGCTTCGCCCCTATTTCCAGGCTCATTCTGTCACCCTTTTGACCGATCAACCACTGCGGCAGATTCTCAGCAATCCAGAGAATGCGGGACGGCTGGTGAAGTGGGCAGTAGAACTTGGTGAGTTCGACATCCGCTACCAGCCCCGACCAGCCATCAAGGCCCAGGTACTCGCGGACTTTCTCGCTGAGTGCACTGTGCAGGAGGCGGAACCTAAGCCGCCGGAGACACCCAGCCTCAATCTCCCGATCTGGACGCTCCACATTGACGGGTCGTCGAACCCAAGGTGGAGGGGCTGGGCTGGTCCTCACCAATCCCGATGGAGTGATAGCCGAGTATGCCTTGAGGTTCGGATTTCCAGTGACCAACAATGAGGCGGAGTACGAGGCCCTAGTCGCGGGACTCAAACTCGCCAAGGAGCTCGGCATCCGGCGTCTGAAAGTCTTCACCGACTCCCAGCTGGTGGTCGGGCAGGTTCGAGGGGAGTTCGAGGCGCGGAGCCCGACCATGCAGAGCTACGTCCGGAAGGTGCAAACACTCATTCCCGACCTCGGCAGTGTTGACATTCAGCAGGTCCCGAGGAGCGAAAATGCCAGGGCCGACAGGTTGTCCCGCCTAGTGGACGCAGACGCGCACAACTTGTCGAGGGCAATCTACCTGGAGACCCTGGATGCCCCGAGCATTGACGGGGCTGGAGCGGTGATGGCAATTGATCCGGAGCCGTCTTGGATGGACCCGCTCGTCGCCTACCTCGCCGAAGGAATCCTCCCTGAAGACGAAGATCAGGCCCGGCGGCTTGTAAAGAAGTCCGCCCACTACGTACTTTATGAAGGGAGGCTGTATCGGACCTCGTTTACCGCCCCCCTCTTAAGGTGCCTCCGCCCCGCGGAAGCGGCCTACGCCCTCGGCGAAGTCCACGAAGGCATCTGCGGATCGCACTTGGGGGCTAGGTCCTTGGCGCATAAGATCATGAGGCAAGGCTACTATTGGCCGACCTTGATGGAGGACTCGAAGGACCACGTGCGGAAATGCGACGCCTGCCAGCGCCACGCCAACGTCCAGAGAGTCCCCTCTGTCCCCTTGGCGCCAATCACCGCGCCCTGGCCCTTCGCACAATGGGGAATGGATATCCTCGGACCATTCCCCGTCGCTTCGGCCCAGCGGAAATTTTTGATTGTCGCCATCGACTACTTCACCAAGTGGGTGGAGGCAGAGCCACTGGCCACCATCACGGAGGCACAAGTCCGGAAGTTCGTGAAGAAGAACATCATTGTCCGATTTGGAGTACCTCGGGTCCTCATCTCGGATAACGGTCGACAGTTTGATAACAAGCACTTCCGGGACTTCTGCGAGGAATTTGGGATCGAGCATCGGTTCACATCCGTGTCGCATCCCCAAACCAACGGCGAGGCCGAGGTCACAAATCGGACAATCCTCCAAGGTATCAAAGCGCGGATCGGCCGGACGGGGCAAGCTTGGGTCGAGGAACTCGAGAATGTCCTTTGGGCGTATCGGACCACACAACGGACTCCTACTGGAGAGACGCCTTTCAGCCTAACCTATGGCACGGAAGCCGTTGCCCCCGTGGAGCTCGGACTCCCCTCGCCTCGGGTGGCCGCGCACCGACCCGAGGCCAATTCAGAGCAACTCCGAGGGAACTTGGATCTCTTGGAAGAGGCAAGGGAAATGGCTCAGGTACGGATGGCAATGTATCAGCAGAGGGTGGCCCGATATTACAACTCCAAAGTCCGACCGAAGCTTTTCAGAATTGGAGATCTGGTGCTGAGGCGAGCTAAGGCATCTCAACCTACGGAAGGTGGGAAGCTAGCGCCAAATTGGGAAGGCCCGTATAAAGTTCGTTGGGTAAACCGACCTGGCTCCTACCAGTTGGAAGCCCTAGATGGCCGAGAAATTCCAAGGGGCTGGAATTCCGCTAACCTGCGGATGTATTACCAGTAGAACAACAAGGCCAGAAAGACAATTTAAAAAGGTGCAATACTTTTTGTTGCTGGTGGTCCAAACCGAGAACGATTGACACGACGGTGTGAACGGGGTTCCGCCTGAGTTGTCTTGGTTGGTGCTGGTTGCGCTCCACCTTCCGCCAAGGAACCTGCAAACAAGCCTTGCACCACCACCAGGGTGGTGATGGCCCTCCGACGGTCAAGTCAGAGGAGATTGGAGGAGGAGAGATGATAATCACAAGTGGGAGAGAGTGCTCTGGGAGGTATTGCTTACCCCCCCCCCTTCTCCCCCCAGCCGCATATATGCCTGGCTGGGAGGTCTCTCAGGGGGGTTTGTCGTCGTGGGGCACGATAGAATGGCCACTGACATGGCCGTTACGGGGCGTCGTGGAGCAGCGCCGGGTACGGTCATGGCAGGGCGTAGTGGAGCTCCGCTTTGTACGGTCGATACAGGAGATCGTGGGCAGCATCGGGTACAGCCGTTGCAGGGAGTAGTGGAGCAGGAGGCCGCGGCGTGCCTCTGGAGAATAGCCTGTCGTTATCAAAAGATCTCCGACTCGGGGTCGGAATGCTGGATCATAGGGCAGCCGACCCGGGGTCGGGCTGCGGAGCCGAGGAGGTCCGACTCGGGGTCGGAGTGCTGGATCATAGGGCAGCCGACCCGGGGTCGGGCTGCGGAGCCGAGGAGGTCCGACTCGGGGTCGGAGTGCTGGATCATAGGGCAGCCGACCCGGGGTCGGGCTGCGGAGCCGAGGAGGTCCGACTCGGGGTCGGAATGCTGGATCATAGGGCAGCCGTAGCTTTCCTGGATACGCGTGCCGATCACGTGGGGCATGGCGGCTCAATTCCCCCATAACAGTAGCCCCCCGCTTCCGAGCCTGGAACCAGAAGGGGAACAGGTGAAGGGAGTGATGTTTCGAGATTGCCGCCATCCTTCGGAGAGGCGCGCGCGCTTCAAGCTTCCCGCCTTCTTTATGGCGTATGGCGGTTGCTGCTGACCTGGCAACCTGAGGATTTCGGCGGACATCCTTCCTTAATGGTGTCGATTCGCCTTTGCAAGCTGACCTCTTGTACCTTTCATTGTCTTTTTTATTTTTGTATGTCGGCGTTTTGCCCAATTGTATGGGCCTCGGCCCTGAAAATTAATGCACGTTGAATATTTCTTCATCTCGCCCTCGTCCTCTTTTTTTTTTTTAGCTCTTGGTTGCTTCTTGCTGACTTTTGATTCCCGAAGTTCTTCCGGCACTAGGCCAGGCATCCGAGGGTTAAACCTCAGGAAACTCTTCCGGCGCTAAGCCAGGCATCCGAGGGTTAGGCCTCAGGAAATTCTTCCGGCGCTAAGCCAGGCATCCGAGGGTTAGGCCTCAGGAAATTCTTCCGGCGCTAAGCCAGGCATCCGAGGGTTAGGCCTCAGGAAATTCTTCCGGCGCTAAGCCAAGCATCCGAGGGTTAGGCCTCAGGAAACTCTTCCGGCGCTGAGCCAGGCATCCGAGGGTTAGGCCTCAGGAAACTCTTCCGGCGCTAGGCCAGGCATCCGAGGGTTAGGCCTCAGGAAACTCTTCCGGCGCTAAGCCAGGCATCCGAGGGTTAGGCCTCAGGAAACTCTTCCGGCGCTAAGCCAGGCATCTGAGGGTTAGGCCTCAGGAAATTCTTCCGGCGCTAAGCCAGGCACCCGAGGGTTAGGCCTCAGGAAACTCTTCCGGCGCTGAGCCAGGCATCCGAGGGTTAGGCCTCAGGAAACTCTTCCGGCGCTAGGCCAGGCATCCGAGGGTTAGGCCTCAGGAAACTCTTCCGGCGCTAAGCCAGGCATCTGAGGGTTAGGCCTCAGGAAATTCTTCCAGCGCTAAGCCAGGCACCCGAGGGTTAGGCCTCAGGAAACTCTTCCGGCGCTGAGCCAGGCATCCGAGGGTTAGGCCTCAGGAAACTCTTCCGGCGCTGAGCCAGGCATCCGAGGGTTAGGCCTCAGGAAACTCTTCCGGCGCTAAGCCAGGCATCCGAGGGTTAGGCCTCAGGAAACTCTTCCGGCGCTAGGCCAGGCATCCGAGGGTTAGGCCTCAGGAAATTCTTCCGGCGCTAAGCCAGGCATCCGAGGGTTAGGCCTCAGGAAATTCTTCCGGCGCTAAGCCAGGCATCCGAGGGTTAGGCCTCAGGAAATTCTTCCGCTCGCTGGTCGGCCAAGGCTGGCGCAAGCCGAAGCGACCGGTCGGGGCTTCCGGCTAGTCTGCTCCCGGGATGATCATCGGGTTAGCCAGGCATCTGAGGGTTGTCAAGCCTCAGGGAAATCTTCCGGCGCTGAGCCAGGCATCCGAGGGTTAGGCCTCAGGAAACTCTTCCGGCGCTGAGCCAGGCATCCGAGGGTTAGGCCTCAGGAAACTCTTCCGGCGCTAAGCCAGGCATCCGAGGGTTAGGCCTCAGGAAACTCTTCCGGCGCTGAGCCAGGCATCCGAGGGTTAGGCCTCAGGAAACTCTTCCGGCGCTAAGCCAGGCATCCGAGGGTTAGGCCTCAGGAAATTCTTCCGGCGCTAAGCCAGGCATCCGAGGGTTAGGCCTCAGGAAATTCTTCCGGCGCTAAGCCAGGCATCCGAGGGTTAGGCCTCAGGAAACTCTTCCGGCGCTGAGCCAGGCATCCGAGGGTTAGGCCTCAGGAAACTCTTCCGGCGCTGAGCCAGGCATCCGAGGGTTAGGCCTCAGGAAACTCTTCCGGCGCTGAGCCAGGCATCCGAGGGTTAGGCCTCAGGAAACTCTTCCGGCGCTGAGCCAGGCATCCGAGGGTTAGGCCTCAGGAAACTCTTCCGGCGCTGAGCCAGGCATCCGAGGGTTAGGCCTCAGGAAACTCTTCCGGCGCTAAGCCAGGCATCCGAGGGTTAGGCCTCAGGAAACTCTTCCGGCGCTGAGCCAGGCATCCGAGGGTTAGGCCTCAGGAAACTCTTCCGGCGCTAAGCCAGGCATCCGAGGGTTAGGCCTCAGGAAACTCTTCCGGCGCTGAGCCAGGCATCCGAGGCCCGAGCCTCGGGAGATTCCACTCGTTGGTCGGCCTAGGCTGGCGCAAGCCGAGGCGACCGGTCGGGGCTTCCGGCTAGTCTGCTCCCGGGATGATCATCGGGTTAGCCAGGCATCTGAGGGTCGTCAAGCCTCAGGGAAATTCCACTCGTTGGTCGGCCTAGGCTGGCGCAAGCCGAGGCGACCGGTCGGGGCTTCCGGCTAGTCTGCTCCCGGGATGATCATCGGGTTAGCCAGGCATCTGAGGGTTGTCAAGCCTCAGGGAAATTCCGCTCGTTGGTCGGCCAAGGCTGGCGCAAGCCGAGGCGACCGGTCGGGGCTTCCGGCTAGTCTGCTCCCGGGATGATCATCGGGTTAGCCAGGCATCTGAGGGTTGTCAAGCCTCAGGAAAATTCCGCTCGTTGGTCGGCC
Source organism: Phoenix dactylifera (assembly GCF_051530095.1). Classification (NCBI taxonomy): domain Eukaryota; kingdom Viridiplantae; phylum Streptophyta; class Magnoliopsida; order Arecales; family Arecaceae; genus Phoenix; species Phoenix dactylifera. The sequence goes on along the minus strand of NC_143193.1, from coordinate 27,496,729 downwards.
AAGGCTGGCGCAAGCCGAGGCGACCGGTCGGGGCTTCCGGCTAGTCTGCTCCCGGGATGATCATCGGGTTAGCCAGGCATCCGAGGGCCGAGCCTCGGGAGATTCCACTCGTTGGTCGGCCTAGGCTGGCGCAAGCCGAGGCGACCGGTCGGAGCTTCCGGCTAGTCTGCTCCCGGGATGATCATCGGGTTAGCCAGGCATCTGAGGGTCGTCAAGCCTCAGGGAAATTTCACTCGTTGGTCGGCCTAGGCTGGCGCAAGCCGAGGCGACCGATCGGGGCTTCCGGCTAGTCTGCTCCCGGGATGATCATCGGGTTAGCCAGGCATCCGAGGGCCGAGCCTCGGAAGATTCCACTCGTTGGTCGGCCTAGGCTGGCGCAAGCCGAGGCGACCGGTCGGGGCTTCCGGCTAGTTTGCTCCCGGGATGATCATCGGGTTAGCCAGGCATCCGAGGGCCGAGCCTCGGGACATTCCACTCGTTGGTCGGCCACTTGTCGCTCGCCGCCCATCGGGGTTTCTCTGTGCCCAGCCGCGACCGTGTTTCTCCTCTCCTCCAAGCGTTGCCTGGGGGGAACACGAGAAGGGTATTAAACGCTAATTAATGCGTTACCTGGAAAATCGGATCGCCAGTTGCTGCTGGTGAGGAGTGTTAGTTGAGCGGCCGCGATACGCGGGTTCTTCGAGGAGGATGCGGCCTGGAAATAGGGGCGAAGCCTCCTGGTCGCAGTCAGCAGCGCGAAGGCGATCTTCTCAGCCTTCGTGTACCGCGTCTCGGCATCCCGGAGGACTCGGCTGATGTAGTATACAGGCTTCTGAAGTCTTGCCTCTTCCCGAACCAGTACTGCGCTGACTGCGGTTGGGGAGACCGCCAGGTAAAGGTAGAGCATCTCCCCCTCTTGCGGCTTGGACAGCAGGGGAGGAGACGCCATGTACTCCTTGAGCTGGTCGAACGCCGCATGGCATTCGGCCGTCCAGAGGAAGTCTTTTGGGCGCTTCAACACCTTGAAGAATGGTTGGCAGCGTTCGGCCGACTTTGCCACAAATCGTCCGAGCGCGGCGACCCTTCCAGCGAGCTCCTGAACCTCCTTCACTTTGGTCGGAGGGGACATATCCTGGATGGCTTTGATCTTGTCCGGGTTGGCCTCGATCCCGCGCTGGTTGACAATGAAACCGAGGAACCTCCCGGCCGAAGCACCAAAAGCGCACTTCGCTGGGTTTAGCTTCATGCGAAACTTTCGCAAGGTGGTGAAAGTCTCCTCCAGATCTGCAATGTGCTGGTCTGCATGGCGGCTTTTTACCAGCATATCGTCCACGTACACCTCCATATTCCGGCCGATCTGCTCCTTAAAGATTTTATTGACGAGGCGCTGGTAAGTGGCGCCAGCGTTCTTCAGACCGAAGGGCATTACCTTGTAACAGTACAGCCCCCGGTCTGTTATGAAGGCAGTTTTCTCCTCGTCCTGTGGAGCCATCATTATTTGGTTGTAGCCGGAGAAGGCGTCCATAAAAGACAGTAGCTGATATCCGGAAGTCGCGTCGACCAGTTGGTCTATCCGTGGAAGCGGAAAGCTATCCTTGGGGCACGCCTTGTTCAGGTCGGTGTAGTCGACGCACATCCTCCACTTCCCGCTCGCCTTCCGGACAAGTACGACGTTTGCCAGCCACTCGGGGTAGCTCACCTCTCTTATGAAACCTGCCTCCAAGAGTTTGTCTACCTCCTGGTCGACCACCCGGATCCGATCCGGGGCACAGTGTCTCTTCTTTTGCTTTACCGGTCGGTGGGTCGGGTCGACGTTGAGGGCGTGAGAAACGACCTCCGGGTCGATCCCAGGTACATCGGCCGCCGACCAGGCAAACACATCTGCATTGGCTCGGAGGAATTCCACTAACCGGAGCCGAGCTTCCAAGTCGAGATTGGCACCGACCCGGACCGTGCGGTCCGGGCGGCCTTCTTCGAGGGGAACTTCGATTACGCCCTCGGCCGGCTCCCCGTGCCGCAAGGCCACTTCGTCTCTGGCGTCAAGTGACTCGACGCTTAGGGCCTCCATGGGCTTCTTCCCTTTGAGAGTTGCTAGGAAACACTGCCGTGCGGTCGGCTGGTCACCTCGGACCTCTCCAATCCCGGCCGCTGTGGGGAACCGCATGAGCAAATGGTAGGTAGAAACCACCGCGCGAAGGGCGTTCAGTCCGGGTCGTCCGAGGATAGCGTTGTAGGCCGAGGGGACACGGACGACCAAGAACCCGAGCCGCACCGTGGCTTCTGCGGGTGCAATGCCCGCAGTCACAGGCAGCTCGATGACACCTTCGGCCGAGATAGCGTCTCCAGTGAATCCTATGAGGGGGGTGGATGTTTTGTGCAACAATTGTCGGGGAAAGCCCATCTTTTGGAAGGCCTCGTAATACAAAATATCAGCTGAGCTTCCACTATCCACAAGAACACGCCTTACATCATAGTCCGCCATAGTGAGAGAGATCACCATGGCGTCATCGTGGGGAGTCTGAACCCCCTTTACATCTTCATCACAAAAAGTGATTACATTTCCGACCCGCTGCCTCTTCGCGACGGCCACTCCTGATACTTCCGCCGAGCCCCCTGCGTTCCTCACGGGCCGAGAGCAGCCCCCAGTGATGGTGTGGATCACTCCCGCAACGGGTCGATTCTGCTCCCGAGGCTCCTGAGGGGCCGGGTCGGCTGGACGCGGGTCTGCGGGGGGACGTCGGTCGTTTACATATCGACCGAGACGTCCTCGGCGAATGAGAGCCTCGATCTCGTCCCGAAGCTGGAAGCAGTCTTCGGTATCGTGGCCGTGGTCTCGGTGGTACTCACAGTACGCCCGAGAAGGCTTCCTCCCAGGGATCTTCTTCATCTGCCTCGGGACCGGGAGGTCCTCCCGCCCCTTGACCTCCATGAGGATCTGGGCCCGGGGGGCCAGGAGTGGGGTGTACCGGTTGAAGCGTCGGTGCGGAGAACGAGGGCGTGTGGCGCCGTGGTTCCTTGCTGGTGACGGGCTTCTGCGCCGGCGTTGAGGCGTCGGGCTCCTCCTCTGGGGTGCCTCTTTTCGCCTTTTCTTCCCGGGCTTTAGAGGGGCTTCGGCGGCCTCCTTGTTCCGGTGGGAGGCTGCCTCCTCGGCGTCTGCATACTGGTTTGCCCGAGACAACAGCTCCGGGAAGCTCCGCGGCAGACGTTTGTCCAGGGAGAAGGTGAGTCTGCCCTTCCGGAAGCCTCGCTTCAGGGCTGAGAGAGCCACCTCCTGGCTCAAATTCCGGACCTCCAGTGTTGCCTTGTTGAAGCGGGTGAGATAATCCCGCAGGCTCTCTCCCTCGTTCTGCCGGACATCGAAGAGGGAGTCGGAGACCAGTCTTCGCCGGCTACTGACGGCGAAATGGCTGATGAAGAGACGGGTGAACTGGTGGAAGGACTGGATGGAATTAGCCTCCAGGCCGGCGAACCACGCCCTTGCCGGGCCGCGGAGGGTCGCCGGGAAGGCCTTGCAGAGGAGAGGATCCGATGCTCCATGGAGGAGCATAAGAGTCCTGAAACTCTCCACGTGGTCCCGTGGGTCCGCCGCCCCGTCGTAGGGTTCGATCGCCGGCATTTTGAACCCCGGCGGGTTTAGGGTTCGCAGGATCCTTGAGGCAAGCGCCGGCTGGGAGGAGATTTCCAAGTCGGCGAAGGGATCTTTGGAGTGGCCCTTCAGGACCTGGAGCTGTCTGTGGAGATCGTCCACCCGCCGGTCCAGGGAGCGCGACCGGTGGGTGGGAGACAAGGAGCGGCGCGAGGGGGACCGACTGGAGTGCGGGCCCCTCGAGGACTGGGGTGTCTGAGAACGCGCCCGGGTCCGCCTCTCGTACCCCGCGCAGCTCCGATGAGAAGGTCCTGGCAGAATGGACCGCACTCGAGAATCCTCCCCGCGCCGGCGCTCCTCTCCATGGGAGAGGAAGGAGCGCGGGTTGTGAGGAAGAGGCGAGTGCTCGGGGAGCAGCGGCTCCTGAGCCCGCTGCGGCACCCGAGAGATCACACCCTGCAGATTCTGCACTGCCTCCGCGAGGGTGCGAACCTGCTGGGCTAGCTGGTCGAACTGAGCAGGTTCGACCGTCTGAATGGGAGGAGAAGCGGTGGAATGCTGCTGAGAGTGTGTTGGGGACGCAGCAGCCTCCCGGCCAGAGGCGCGAGAGGCTCCGCGACCGGAAGCATTGGAAGCTCCGCGACCACCTCGCCGTGCCATTACGATCGTTCTGAGATTCGGCCCTTCCTCTAGCGCCAACTGTTGCTGGTGGTCCAAACCGAGAACGATTGACACGACGGTGTGAACGGGGTTCCGCCTGAGTTGTCTTGGTTGGTGCTGGTTGCGCTCCACCTTCCGCCAAGGAACCTGCAAACAAGCCTTGCACCACCACCAGGGTGGTGATGGCCCTCCGACGGTCAAGTCAGAGGAGATTGGAGGAGGAGAGATGATAATCACAAGTGGGAGAGAGTGCTCTGGGAGGTATTGCTTACCCCCCCCCTTCTCCCCCCAGCCGCATATATGCCTGGCTGGGAGGTCTCTCAGGGGGGTTTGTCGTCGTGGGGCACGATAGAATGGCCACTGACATGGCCGTTACGGGGCGTCGTGGAGCAGCGCCGGGTACGGTCATGGCAGGGCGTAGTGGAGCTCCGCTTTGTACGGTCGATACAGGAGATCGTGGGCAGCATCGGGTACAGCCGTTGCAGGGAGTAGTGGAGCAGGAGGCCGCGGCGTGCCTCTGGAGAATAGCCTGTCGTTATCAAAAGATCTCCGACTCGGGGTCGGAATGCTGGATCATAGGGCAGCCGACCCGGGGTCGGGCTGCGGAGCCGAGGAGGTCCGACTCGGGGTCGGAGTGCTGGATCATAGGGCAGCCGACCCGGGGTCGGGCTGCGGAGCCGAGGAGGTCCGACTCGGGGTCGGAGTGCTGGATCATAGGGCAGCCGACCCGGGGTCGGGCTGCGGAGCCGAGGAGGTCCGACTCGGGGTCGGAATGCTGGATCATAGGGCAGCCGTAGCTTTCCTGGATACGCGTGCCGATCACGTGGGGCATGGCGGCTCAATTCCCCCATAACACTTTTCATTTCAATAATTTCTGGTTACAGTGGCGTGCTCGTGTGATTACAAGGAATTCCCAGAGGGAAATTAGGGAGTAAAGAAAGTAAAGAAGAGGTGGGGACCCAAACCCTCAACCCAGGGCGGCTACAGTCCCACCAGAAGTGGGTGCTTCTAACCGGAGGCGCCATCCAGCACCTCACCAAAAAGAGGAGGAGCCGCCGCAGAAGAAGCTCCCGCTGCCCCCAGGGGAACGCCGCCTCCAAAGGATATTCCCATCTTCCCCAGTGGTAGGGAAGAGAAGGGATTCGAGGGGGAAGAGTATATGGAGGCGCGGTCCCGGATTGAGCGTCCGGCGCAGAGCTCAACCGGGAGGCTGAACTTCAAGGAGGGGAGATGTGATCCCGGATGAAACGCCTAGAGCGGAGTTCCGCCGGGGAGACCCTCCTTGTTGATCCCAGATGAAACGGCTAGTTGGCTGAAGTTGTAAGGGGAGCGCCTCCCCTTTCCTTCGACAGGAGTCTCTCAGTCATATGCCAAGGAGGAGGTCCGCGATCCATGGCAACCTGCAGCTCCGGCTTAGCAAATTCCATCGTACCTGCACCTGTATTTGTAGCCAAGCTGCGGCCCCCTGGTAGTTCCGATACGGGTGGCTCCAATAAATGCAGGCGCACTGAATCCGGAGCCGTACCGGCTCCCGAGGCGTATCTCCCCGCGATTTCCTAAGCGTCATTCTCCTTGAATCGCATTCTTTGTGCAGGACGATCCGGGTGACGTATACCCCTAGGTCCACGTGTCTCCGCTCGCGCCCAGGCCGCATCCTCCTCGAAGAACCCGCGTATCGCGGCCGCTCAACTAACACTCCTCACCAGCAGCAACTGGCGATCCGATTTCCCAGGTAACGCATTAATTAGCGTTTAATACCCTTCTCGTGTTCCCCCCAGGCAACGCTTGGAGGAGAGGAGAAACACGGTCGCGGCTGGGCACAGAGAAACCCCGATGGGCGGCGAGCGACAAGTGGCCGACCAACGAGTGGAATGTCCCGAGGCTCGGCCCTCGGATGCCTGGCTAACCCGATGATCATCCCGGGAGCAGACTAGCCGGAAGCCCCGACCGGTCGCCTCGGCTTGCGCCAGCCTAGGCCGACCAACGAGTGGAATCTCCCGAGGCTCGGCCCTCGGATGCCTGGCTAACCCGATGATCATCCCGGGAGCAGACTAGCCGGAAGCCCCGACCGGTCGCCTCGGCTTGCGCCAGCCTAGGCCGACCAACGAGTGGAATCTCCCGAGGCTCGGCCCTCGGATGCCTGGCTAACCCGATGATCATCCCGGGAGCAGACTAGCCGGAAGCCCCGACCGGTCGCCTCGGCTTGCGCCAGCCTTGGCCGACCAACGAGCGGAATTTCCCTGAGGCTTGACAACCCTCAGATGCCTGGCTAACCCGATGATCATCCCGGGAGCAGACTAGCCGGAAGCCCCGACCGGTCGCCTCGGCTTGCGCCAGCCTTGGCCGACCAACGAGCGGAATTTCCCTGAGGCTTGACAACCCTCAGATGCCTGGCTAACCCGATGATCATCCCGGGAGCAGACTAGCCGGAAGCCCCGACCGGTCGCCTCGGCTTGCGCCAGCCTTGGCCGACCAACGAGCGGAATTTCCCTGAGGCTTGACAACCCTCAGATGCCTGGCTAACCCGATGATCATCCCGGGAGCAGACTAGCCGGAAGCCCCGACCGGTCGCCTCGGCTTGCGCCAGCCTAGGCCGACCAACGAGTGGAATCTCCCGAGGCTCGGCCCTCGGATGCCTGGCTAACCCGATGATCATCCCGGGAGCAGACTAGCCGGAAGCCCCGACCGGTCGCCTCGGTTTGCGCCAGCCTTGGCCGACCAACGAGCGGAATTTCCCTGAGGCTTGACAACCCTCAGATGCCTGGCTAACCCGATGATCATCCCGGGAGCAGACTAGCCGGAAGCCCCGACCGGTCGCCTCGGCTTGCGCCAGCCTTGGCCGACCAACGAGCGGAATTTCCCTGAGGCTTGACAACCCTCAGATGCCTGGCTAACCCGATGATCATCCCGGGAGCAGACTAGCCGGAAGCCCCGACCGGTCGCCTCGGCTTGCGCCAGCCTAGGCCGACCAACGAGTGGAATCTCCCGAGGCTCGGCCCTCGGATGCCTGGCTAACCCGATGATCATCCCGGGAGCAGACTAGCCGGAAGCCCCGACCGGTCGCCTCGGCTTGCGCCAGCCTTGGCCGACCAACGAGCGGAATTTCCCTGAGGCTTGACGACCCTCAGATGCCTGGCTAACCCGATGATCATCCCGGGAGCAGACTAGCCGGAAGCCCCGACCGGTCGCCTCGGCTTGCGCCAGCCTAGGCCGACCAACGAGTGGAATTTCCCTGAGGCTTGACGACCCTCAGATGCCTGGCTAACCCGATGATCATCCCGGGAGCAGACTAGCCGGAAGCCCCGACCGGTCGCCTCGGCTTGCGCCAGCCTAGGCCGACCAACGAGTGGAATCTCCCGAGGCTCGGGCCTCGGATGCCTGGCTCAGCGCCGGAAGAGTTTCCTGAGGCCTAACCCTCGGATGCCTGGCTTAGCGCCGGAAGAGTTTCCTGAGGCCTAACCCTCGGATGCCTGGCTCAGCGCCGGAAGAGTTTCCTGAGGCCTAACCCTCGGATGCCTGGCTCAGCGCCGGAAGAGTTTCCTGAGGCCTAACCCTCGGATGCCTGGCTTAGCGCCGGAAGAATTTCCTGAGGCCTAACCCTCGGATGCCTGGCTTAGCGCCGGAAGAATTTCCTGAGGCCTAACCCTCGGATGCCTGGCTTAGCGCCGGAAGAGTTTCCTGAGGCCTAACCCTCGGATGCCTGGCTCAGCGCCGGAAGAGTTTCCTGAGGCCTAACCCTCGGATGCCTGGCTTAGCGCCGGAAGAGTTTCCTGAGGCCTAACCCTCGGATGCCTGGCTCAGCGCCGGAAGAGTTTCCTGAGGCCTAACCCTCGGATGCCTGGCTCAGCGCCGGAAGAGTTTCCTGAGGCCTAACCCTCGGATGCCTGGCTTAGCACCGGAAGAATTTCCTGAGGCCTAACCCTCGGATGCCTGGCTTAGCGCCGGAAGAATTTCCTGAGGCCTAACCCTCGGATGCCTGGCTTAGCGCCGGAAGAATTTCCTGAGGCCTAACCCTCGGATGCCTGGCTTAGCGCCGGAAGAATTTCCTGAGGCCTAACCCTCGGATGCCTGGCTTAACGCCGGAAGAGTTTCCTGAGGTTTAACCCTCGGATGCCTGGCCTAGCGCCGGAAGAACTTCGGGAATCAAAAGTCAGCAAGAAGCAACCAAGAGCTAAAAAAAAAAAAAGAGGACGAGGGCGAGATGAAGAAATATTCAACGTGCATTAATTTTCAGGGCCGAGGCCCATACAATTGGGCAAAACGCCGACATACAAAAATAAAAAAGACAATGGAAGGTACAAGAGGTCAGCTTGGAGGAACTCCCGGGTCGGGAACGCCGGGCTCGTCCGCGGGAGGTAGGGAAGCAGCAGGAGAACCAGCAGGCGATGGCGCCGGAGAGGAGTCCAGGAGGGAGATCTCGCTCAGGTCAACTTCGGGATACTTAGCCGACACCCTTGCCAGGCCCTCCTCGAAGCCCAAGGTGAAGGCTTCGGCCCCCGCGTCCGACGCGTCATGGACAAACTCGTCAGACTGGCGATAGGTCCGCACTGCCTCCGACATATCATGGGCGAACTCGGCGGACTGGCGATAAGCCTCTACCGCCTGACGCCCGATTTCCGCCCTCTTCTCGGCCAGCTCCGCCTCAGCTCGCTCCATAATCTGAGCCTTGGCCTCCAAGACCTTCGCCACAATCCGGCCTTCGGCCTCAGAGGAGACCCTCAGCAGATCAGCCTGAGCCTCTTTATGCTTCGCCTCGGTAGCAACCCGAGCGGCCTCGGCTTCCTTCAGGCGCGAACGGAGCTCTTGGACGTCCGTGCATGACTTCTCCAGGGCCGACTCCAGTTCGCCTAGTTTGGCTTCAAAAGAGCGGATTCGGTCGCAGGCGTTGTCGGCAGACCGCTGGGCCTTCTCCCACCGCTCTCGATAGTCCGCGATCTTCCGGGACTGCTTTTCAGCCCGTTCCTCCGCCTTCTTGACCCTGCTTTCGAGGCCCGAGGCGGCTTTGAGTTGCTCCCGAGCCTCTGACAGTTGCTCCTCCAGGGCGGCGAAGCCGAGTGCCCGCTCTTCGGCCTCCCGGAGCCTCGCCTCGAGGTCCCCGGTCGTCCTGCCTGCCGCAGCCCGGCCTCCCTCTTCCATTGCTTTCAGCCGGTCCTCGGCCTTCGCCAAAAGCCCCGCCTGTTCCTTGTAGCACTCCTCCAGACGGATCATGTACTGGGCGAGCTAAGAAATAGGAAAAATAAGGGAGTCAGGCGGAGAACAACAGAGCCAATAAATGGTGAAAGACGGCCAGAAGAACACTCACCGACATGAGACAGACGCAGCTGGCGGCCCCAACGTCAGAGACATCCAACTCCCGGACCCGCCGACGGTCCTTCTCCAGCAACACTGTTTCGATGAGATTTCGGGCGCCATCGGTAGTGAAGGCAGACCCCGATTTCTCCCCGGAGCCGGATGGTGGTTCTGCAGCCTTACCCTTATCCATCGCCTGGGGAAGAGTCCGACTGATCGCGCTCGGGGCGGGGGTCGCCCCAGGAATTGATAGGGTCCCGCTCGGCCGGGGCCTCGGCGCGTCCCTCCTCGAGTCATCAGGAGCCGACCGAGTCGAAGGCCGGGTTGGGGACCGATCACGTCCGACCCGTCCGTCTTGAGCAGGCTCAGGTGGCACCTCCGGAGTAGCGGCAACCTTACCACCGGAGGGCTGATACAGCGTCAGCTGCCGGTCGGTGCCCACGACATCTCCCTGACCGGTGGGCCCGGACTCGTCGGTCGGCATCGGAGGTATCTCCTTACGGGACTTCTTCGCCGATGGGGCCCCGCTCGGAAGAGCTCGTTTCCTCCTCCGGACTGCTTCCAGCAGGGACGCCCTACCAACAGCCTTCGACTTCACCGACCGCATGACGTCGTCGACCTCTGCAAGAAGGACGGGATGGTCAGGGACTGAGAAACCGAAAGGAAGAAGGAACGAAAGAGAAGAAAAGAGCTAAAGAAACGATGGCGGACTCACGGTCGGTGGGGACCGAGCTCAAACCGACGTTCACCAAGGTATCCTCAGAAATGAGGCGGCCCACCGGGGGAAGCTGGCCCTCGGCGACCAACCCCTTCAAGGCGGCGACGCCCTCGGATTCCTCCCTCGACAACTTCGACAGGCCAATTGGGGACTTCGCCGGCGTCCCCCAGATTGCCCTGATTTCCCAGGAGGGGTCTGCATCAACGAAAAAGAAGCGCTCCTTCCAGTGGTGAATGGAGGTAGGACCCTCCTTGACAAGGCCGCACCCTCGCCGCGCTGCGAAGCACCACCACCCTTTGTCCTGGGGGTGGCCGCTCAGGCCGTAGAGCTCCCAGAAAACGTTCAAGGTGGCGGGAATCGCATGCAAGCGACAGAGAACCTGGAAGACCGTCAGAGCACGCCACGAGTTCGGCACCAGTTGCGTCGGTGCCATTCCTAAACCCCGGAGCACCTGTAAGACTAGGTCTGAAGGGGGAAAGCGGAACCCGGCTTGGAGGATGCCCTCATTGATGGCGATCTTCCCTCGGGGAGGATGAGACATCCTCTCCTCAGGCCCTGGGAGCGTGACATTGCAGGCCTCGGGAAGGTGGTACCGAGCCACAAATCCGTCTAAGTCCTCGGCGACCAGTTTTGACTTGATGCTATCTGCTCCCACTTCGCCCATCCCTAATGGCCAATCTACGGTCAGGACGGGGTCAAGAAGGAGGGAAAGGCCGGAACGACTGGGGTGCACTAGTACAAAAAGAAAAAGTATGAAGAGCTCAAAGTAGAAGAGTGGGAAACTCACTTGAAGAGGAGGAAGAACGGCTCCGAGAGCGTCAAAGGAAAAGCAAGCGAACGTTTCGGCGGCAACAATGGTAGCGCAAAGGAGAAACTCGAAAATGTCCGTAAAGAAGAAGACGGACGGGGGAGGGCCCCCGATTAAATAGGCGAAAGGGCAAGTGACACCTCGATGACGCCAGAAGACGCCTGGCCGCCGAAGGGTCGCTCGCACCCCAAAGGCGAATCGACACCATTAAGGAAGGATGTCCGCCGAAATCCTCAGGTTGCCAGGTCAGCAGCAACCGCCATACGCCATAAAGAAGGCGGGAAGCTTGAAGCGCGCGCGCCTCTCCGAAGGATGGCGGCAATCTCGAAACATCACTCCCTTCATCTGTTCCCCTTCTGGTTCCAGGCTCGGAAGCGGGGGGCTACTGTTATGGGGGAATTGAGCCGCCATGCCCCACGTGATCGGCACGCGTATCCAGGAAAGCTACTGTCACTCCGACCCCGAGTCGGACCTCCTCGGCTCCGCAGCCCGACCCCGGGTCGGCTGCCCTATGATCCAGCACTCCGACCCCGAGTCGGACCTCCTCGGCTCCGCAGCCCGACCCCGGGTCGGCTGCCCTATGATCCAGCACTCCGACCCCGAGTCGGACCTCCCCGGCTTCGCAGCCCGACCCCGGGTCGGCTGCCCTATGATCCAGCATTCCAACCCCGAGTCGGAGATCTTTTGATAACGACAGGCTATTCTCCAGAGGCACGCCGCGGCCTCCTGCTCCACTACTCCCTGCAACGGCTGTACCCGATGCTGCCCACGATCTCCTGTATCGACCGTACAAAGCGGAACTCCACTACGCCCTGCTATGACCGTACCCGGCGCTGCTCCACGACGCCCCGTAACGGCCATGTCAGTGGCCATTCTATCGTGCCCCACGACGACAAACCCCCCTGAGAGACCTCCCAGCCAGGGATATATGCGGCTGGGGGGAGAAGGGGGGGGGGTAAGCAATACCTCCCAGAGCACTCTCTCCCACTTGTGATTATCATCTCTCCTCCTCCAATCTCCTCTGACTTGACCGTCGGAGGGCCATCACCACCCTGGTGGTGGTGCAAGGCTTGTTTGCAGGTTCCTTGGCGGAAGGTGGAGCGCAACCAGCACCAACCAAGACAACTCAGGCGGAACCCCGTTCACACCGTCGTGTCAATCGTTCTCGGTTTGGACCACCAGCAACAGTCCTCTTCTTCACTGCTGCTACTGCAAGACAAGTCTTTGTTAGATGATGTAGATTTAAGAGCTATTACCTTTTTCTTATGGGAGGACTCTTTTTCGCAGTGTTGCTTCATGGTTAGCTCGTGAGTCATTAGGGATCCAAGGAGCTCTTCAAGTGGAAGCTTGTTCAAGTCCTTAGCTTCTTTGTGGAGTGATTGATTAAAACCCCTATTTGATTTTGATGAGCTCAAAGCGTTTGAGTATATCTTATGTTTACTAATGAATTCAATTAAGTGTTTCAGTGAAAATCGTGTCTAAGTGTTTCTAGACTTGGTTCAAGATATTTTGGATAATGTATGAAGTCAGTTTGAACCAAAGTCTGAGACTTGAGTCGACTCCAGGATATTACGAGTCGACTCCAAGCGTATCAGAATCACTGGCACGGGCTCGAGTCGACTCCAGACCAGTACGAGTCGACTCCGACTGAGAACAGACAGACGAACAGAAAGCATCAACTCAAAACCTGTCAGCGAGTCGACTCCTGAAGTGCGCAAGTCGACTCCGATGCTTACCGAGTCGACTCCGAAGTAATATGAGTCGACTCCAAGAAGCTACAGACAGAAAAGTAAGAGAACCATTTTCGGACTCTAAGATTCGAGTCGACTCCTGTGGAACGCGAGTCGACTCCGATGGTTGGTAGGTCGACTCCAAAGAAAGTGAGAGTCAACTCTCAGTGGAACACAAGGCAAAAGTCAGAGAACCGTTTTTGGACTCTGAGATTCGAGTCGACTCCCGCAATACGCGAGTCGACTCCAAGACAGCGCGACCCAAAAAGACAGAAGATCAATTTGTTGTCTCTGAGAGCCAGTCGACTCCCAGACAGCTCGAGTCGACTCCAAGGCAGCGGTACACCAAAAAGGCAGAAGACTAAGTTTCGAAAACTGAGAGCCGAGTCGACTCCGGGGAAGTTCGAGTCGACTCCAAGACTGGACGAGCCAAAAGACAGAAGATCGGGAGTTCGGGCTCTGAGTGCCGAGTCGACTCCCAGGATTGTCGAGTCGACTCGAGCGGACCAAATTGAAAAGTTGATCTACGGATTTCATGGGAGGAGCCGACTCCGAAAATGCCAAGTCAGCTCCAGAAGTTGGCGAGTCGACTCCGGGTCAAGACGAGTCGACTTCCAGTCGAAGAAGCTACTTTAATTCAAATCCGGAACAGTTGCCGAGTCGACTCCAGAAAAGCATGAGTCGACTCCCGCTACAGCCGAGTCGACTCCTGATCGCGCGAGTCGACTCCGACCCCAACGGACACATTGTCAGGTTGTGCAGAGTGTGCAGAACGGGCAGAAATAGGTGTCTAACGGCTAGTTTCCGTGGGGGATGGCTTAAATAGCCACAGAGGACTGTAGCAAGGTAGAGAACTACCATTCCATTCAAAGAGATCAAGCATTTATTCTCTGCAAACTTGCTTTCAACGAAAAAGAAGAAAGAGCGCCATTAACTCAATCCAACAATCTCTTCCCAGCATTGAAAGAAGTCTCCTCCTGCATTCAAGTCGATCAGACGTTCCAGAGGAGACTCAAAGTTCAAGAAGCCTTATTCTACTCCAACGCAAAAGTGTTTGAGGGCTCTTAACGTCTCTCTAGTTTATATTGTAGCAAATCTGCTTTTTAAGAAGCTCAGTTTTTCTGTTTGTTTCTTATTCTTTCCATATTGTCTTTGCTTGATTCAATCGGGGGATTGAATCAAGGGTGTAGAGGTTAGTTGGTGAGCCTAGGTTAAAACCAACGTGTAAGGGTTCGATTGTGATCCCGGAAAAACAATCGGGGTGGTTCTAGTCGATGAGCCTGGAAAAACCGACCGAGTTCGTTGTGAGCTCGTAGAACAACAAGTTAGGTTGTGAGCTTGTAAAACAACCGGCTGTAATCCAAGGGGTTATAGTGAATTCCCAAGTAAGACTTGGGGAGTGGACGTAGGAGCAAGGGTTAGCTCCGAACCACTATAAAAACTTTGTGTTTGTGATTGGTTGTCTCTCTTTCTCTCATTCTCATTTCACTCACAGCACATAGCAACTAATTAATCACCTTGCAAAAGTATTAATTAGTCATCTACAAAAGTTTTAATTGTAAAATTATTTTAAAACCCAATTCACCCCCCCTCTTGGGTTGTCTATCTGGGCAACAAGTGGTATCAGAGCCTAAACTCTTCTACCCTAAGAGTAAAAGATCGAAATGACAACCCCATTTGGATCTTCCCACATTGAGGGTCAGTCCACCCAAAGACCCCCATTCTTTAATGGATCCGATTACTCATATTGGAAAGCTAGGATGAGAATATTCATCCAAGCCCAAGACTATGAGATGTGGACCATTGTATCAAATGGACCATACATCCCATCCATCTATGTAGAGGGGGTCACTGTACCCAAACTAGAAAAGGATTGGGATGAACATGACATGAGAAAGGCACAACTCAATTCTAAAGCAATGAATGCGCTTTACTGTGCATTAGATAGGAATGAATTCAATAGAGTCTCTACTTGCAATTCTGCAAAAGAGATTTGGGACAGACTTGAAGTGACCCATGAGGGCACGAATCAAGTCAAAGAATCCAAAATAAATATATTAGTTCATAAGTATGAACTATTTAAGATGGATTCTAATGAGACAATCACTAGCATGTTCACTAGGTTTACTGACATTGTCAATGGCCTAAAAAGCCTTGGCAAAAACTATACTAACAGTGATCTTGTCAGGAAAATTCTTCGCTGTCTACCAAGGTCATGGAAAGCCAAGGTGACGGCAATCCAAGAAGCTAAGGACTTGAACAAACTTCCACTTGAAGAGCTCCTTGGATCCCTAATGACTCACGAGCTAACAATGAAGCAGCACAGCGAAGAAGAGTCCTCCCATAAGAAAAAGGTAATAGCTCTTAAATCTATATCATCTAATAAGGACTTATCTTGCAGTAGCAGCAGTGAAGAAGAGGATCATGAGGGAGATGATGATGAGGCTCTTCTTGTGCGCAAATTCAGAAAATTCATCAACCACAAGAAGTCCTATCATCAAAGGAGAGGCCCCTCAAATTCCTATCGCAAGGATAAAGGTAAGGAAAGGAAAAATGAGGGGATTGGTTGCTATGAGTGCAAAAAGCCGGGACACATCAGAGCTGAGTGTCCCTTACTAAAGAAGAGCAGCAAGTACAAGAAGAAGAAAGCCCTTGTCACCACCTTATCGGACTCTGACGCATCATCTTCATCATCGGATGAAGAACAAGAAGAAAAGGCCAATTTCTGCTTCATGGCCAATGAAAATGAGGTAACGTCCGAAACGCATCTAGATTTTACATTTGATGAATTGTATGATGCATTTAATGAATTAATGATAGAATATAAGGCTATAAACCTTAAGAACAAAGAGCTAAAGCTAGCTAATCAATCTTACTTATATAAATACGATAAATTAGTTAAGGATAAGGACTCTATCACCAAAGAAAATTTAGAACTTAAGACAAGCAATCAACTCTTAACTCAAAAGACTAATACCTTGAGTAAAGATATTGAAAAACTAACTAAGAAAATTTCAGAACTTAAAAACAATAAACAAATCTTAAACGAGAATGTCATAAAAGATTTAAACATTCTAAAAACCGAAAAACAAACTCTAACTAAAGAACTTGAAAAGTACAAACCTTTGGTTGAAAAATTTACATATAGTTCAGAAAAACTGAATATGATACTTAATAGTCAACGAGCCGTATTTAATAGAGCGGGTTTAGGATATAAACCTAAAAATAAGCAAAAACTTCTTAGTAACTTCTTTGTTAAAGCTGGAGAAAGCAAAACTAAGAAAGTAACCTGCTTTTGTTGTGGAACTGTAGGACATAAAGCAAACATATGTGACTATAGGAAAGGGAAAACTAAAAGAAAAATTAAAAGGGTATGGATTCCAAAAGGAACCAATATGACTAACCATGAAGGACCCAAGAAAACTTGGGTACCTAAGATTATATGATCTGCTTGTGTAGGAGTGTCTTGCAGCCAAGGTCAACAAAAATTGCTGGTATTTGGACAGTGGCTGCTCAAGACACATGACGGGTGACAAGGATCAATTCTTCACCCTTGAAGCTAAGAAGGGAGGTGCTGTGACTTTTGGAGACAACCACCAAGGTCACATCATTGGTATAGGTAAAGTACAAATTACCCCTTCTACTTTTATTGATAATGTTCGATATGTTGATGGTCTTAAGCATAATTTATTAAGCATTAGTCAATTATGTGATAGAGGCTATGATGTTATGTTTAAACCATCACTATGCATCGTAACAAACCCAAATGACAATAGTTTAGTTTTTAAAGGAATAAGATGTGGGAATGTGTATGTTGTAGACCTTGAGGATCTTGCCAAACACAACCCATGCTTAGTTGTTAATGAAACTAAGGACAATGATGCTAGTTGGTTATGGCACCGTAAGTTAGGTCATGCAAGCATGGACACAATATCCAAACTAGTTAAAAGAGATTCTGTGATAGGTTTGCCAAAATTAAAGTTTGAAAAGAATAAAATTTGTGAAGCATGTCAATTTGGCAAACAATCAAGGAACTCCTTTAAATCTATAAATTGTGTCTCAACTTCTAGACCTCTAGAACTACTACACATGGACCTATTCGGACCAACTAGAACCACAAGCCTAGGTGGAAATAAATATGGTCTAGTTATTGTAGATGATTATTCTAGATACACTTGGGTCATGTTCTTAACTCATAAGGATCAAGCTTTTTCAGTTTTCAAGAAATTTCATAAAGAAGTAACCAATGCTAGGGATACTTCAGTAATAGCTATTAGAAGTGACCATAGTACCAAATTTGAAAATTTTTTATTTGAAGAATTTTGTAGTAAAAAGGGGATAACACACAACTTTTCTGCACCTAGGACACCACAACAAAATGGAGTTGTGGAGAGAAAAAATAGAACTCTAGAGGAAATGGCTAGAACTATGTTATGTGAAAGTAACCTCCCTAAGTACTTATGGGGAGAAGCCATTAATAGATTCTGTCATATACTAAATAGAGTTTTATTGAGACCTATTATAAAGAAAACACCTTATGAACTTTGGAAAAACAGAAAACCAAAGGTAAACTATTTTCATGTCTTTGGATGTAGGTGTTTTGTTCATAATAATGGAAAAGATAATCTAGGAAAATTTGACTCAAAATCTGATGAGGCTATATTCTTGGGGTACTCTACAACTAGCAAAGCCTATAGAGTCTTTAATAAAAGAACCTTAGTTATAGAAGAATCTATACATGTTGTATTTGATGATTCTAGTGACATCTCTTCTAGCAAGAGAGTTAATTTTGATGATGATGCTGAAATTCTTGAAGAAAAGATAGATGAGATGACATTACAAGATGATAATCAAAAATTAATTGAAGGTGCATCATCAAGCCAAGAGGCTATTGTGGATCATGGGCTAACTAAAGCTTGGAGGTATGCTCACGGGCATCCTAAGGAATTAATTCTAGATGATCCATCTCAACCTATTAGGACTAGAGCATCCCTTAGGAACTTAAACAATCATCTAGCTTTCGTTTCACATTTTGAGCCCAAACACATAGAAGAAGCTGAAAAAGATGTAAATTGGATAAATGCAATGCAAGAAGAATTAAACCAATTTACTAGAAACAAAGTATGGAATCTAGTTGAAAGACCTACTGAATATTCAATTATAGGTACTGTTGCTGGTGGTCCAAACCGAGAACGATTGACACGACGGTGTGAACGGGGTTCCGCCTGAGTTGTCTTGGTTGGTGCTGGTTGCGCTCCACCTTCCGCCAAGGAACCTGCAAACAAGCCTTGCACCACCACCAGGGTGGTGATGGCCCTCCGACGGTCAAGTCAGAGGAGATTGGAGGAGGAGAGATGATAATCACAAGTGGGAGAGAGTGCTCTGGGAGGTATTGCTTACCCCCCCCCTTCTCCCCCCAGCCGCATATATGCCTGGCTGGGAGGTCTCTCAGGGGGGTTTGTCGTCGTGGGGCACGATAGAATGGCCACTGACATGGCCGTTACGGGGCGTCGTGGAGCAGCGCCGGGTACGGTCATGGCAGGGCGTAGTGGAGCTCCGCTTTGTACGGTCGATACAGGAGATCGTGGGCAGCATCGGGTACAGCCGTTGCAGGGAGTAGTGGAGCAGGAGGCCGCGGCGTGCCTCTGGAGAATAGCCTGTCGTTATCAAAAGATCTCCGATTCGGGGTCGGAATGCTGGATCATAGGGCAGCCGACCCGGGGTCGGGCTGCGGAGCCGAGGAGGTCCGACTCGGGGTCGGAGTGCTGGATCATAGGGCAGCCGACCCGGGGTCGGGCTGCGGAGCCGAGGAGGTCCGACTCGGGGTCGGAGTGCTGGATCATAGGGCAGCCGACCCGGGGTCGGGCTGCGGAGCCGAGGAGGTCCGACTCGGGGTCGGAGTGCTGGATCATAGGGCAGCCGACCCGGGGTCGGGCTGCGGAGCCGAGGAGGTCCGACTCGGGGTCGGAGTGCTGGATCATAGGGCAGCTGTAGCTTTCCTGGATACGCGTGCCGATCACGTGGGGCATGGCGGCTCAATTCCCCCATAACAGTAGCCCCCCACTTCCGAGCCTGGAACCAGAAGGGGAACAGGTGAAGGGAGTGATGTTTCGAGATTGCCGCCATCCTTCGGAGAGGCGCGCGCGCTTCAAGCTTCCCGCCTTCTTTATGGCGTATGGCGGTTGCTGCTGACCTGGCAACCTGAGGATTTCGGCGGACATCCTTCCTTAATGGTGTCGATTCGCCTTTGGGGTGCGAGCGACCCTTCGGCGGCCAGGCGTCTTCTGGCGTCATCGAGGTGTCACTTGCCCTTTCGCCTATTTAATCGGGGGCCCTCCCCCGTCCGTCTTCTTCTTTACGGACATTTTCGAGTTTCTCCTTTGCGCTACCGTTGTTGCCGCCGAAACGTTCGCTTGCTTTTCCTTTGACGCTCTCGGAGCCGTTCTTCCTCCTCTTCAAGTGAGTTTCCCACTCTTCTACTTTGAGCTCTTCATACTTTTTCTTTTTGTACTAGTGCACCCCAGTCGTTCCGGCCTTTCCCTCCTTCTTGACCCCGTCCTGACCGTAGATTGGCCATTAGGGATGGGCGAAGTGGGAGCAGATAGCATCAAATCAAAACTGGTCGCCGAGGACTTAGACGGATTTGTGGCTCGGTACCACCTTCCCGAGGCCTGCAATGTCACGCTCCCAGGGCCTGAGGAGAGGATGTCTCATCCTCCCCGAGGGAAGATCGCCATCAATGAGGGCATCCTCCAAGCCGGGTTCCGCTTTCCCCCTTCAGACCTAGTCTTACAGGTGCTCCGGGGTTTAGGAATGGCACCGACGCAACTGGTGCCGAACTCGTGGCGTGCTCTGACGGTCTTCCAGGTTCTCTGTCGCTTGCATGCGATTCCCGCCACCTTGAACGTTTTCTGGGAGCTCTACGGCCTGAGCGGCCACCCCCAGGACAAAGGGTGGTGGTGCTTCGCAGCGCGGCGAGGGTGCGGCCTTGTCAAGGAGGGTCCTACCTCCATTCACCACTGGAAGGAGCGCTTCTTTTTCGTTGATGCAGACCCCTCCTGGGAAATCAGGGCAATCTGGGGGACGCCGGTGAAGTCCCCAATTGGCCTGTCGAAGTTGTCGAGGGAGGAATCCGAGGGCGTCGCCGCCTTGAAGGGGTTGGTCGCCGAGGGCCAGCTTCCCCCGGTGGGCCGCCTCATTTCTGAGGATACCTTGGTGAACGTCGGTTTGAGCTCGGTCCCCACCGACCGTGAGTCCGCCATCGTTTCTTTAGCTCTTTTCTTCTCTTTCGTTCCTTTTTCCTTTCGGTTTCTCAGTCCCTGACCATCCCGTCCTTCTTGCAGAGGTCGACGACGTCATGCGGTCGGTGAAGTCGAAGGCTGTTGGTAGGGCGTCCCTGCTGGAAGCAGTCCGGAGGAGGAAACGAGCTCTTCCGAGCGGGGCCCCACCGGCGAAGAAGTCCCGTAAGGAGATACCTCCGATGCCGACCGACGAGTCCGGGCCCACCGGTCAGGGAGATGTCGTGGGCACCGACCGGCAGCTGACGCTGTACCAGCCCTCCGGTGGTAAGGTTGCCGCTACTCCGGAGGTGCCACCTGAGCCTGCTCAAGACGGACGGGTCGGACGTGATCGGTCCCCGACCCGGCCTTCGACTCGGTCGGCTCCTGATGACTCGAGGAGGGACGCGCCGAGGCCCCGGCCGAGCGGGACCCTATCAATTCCTGGGGCGACCCCCGCCCCGAGCGCGATCAGTCGGACTCTTCCCCAGGCGATGGATAAGGGTAAGGCTGCAGAACCACCATCCGGCTCCGGGGAGAAATCGGGGTCTGCCTTCACTACCGATGGTGCCCGAAATCTCATCGAAACAGTGTTGCTGGAGAAGGACCGTCGGCGGGTCCGGGAGTTGGATGTCTCTGACGTTGGGGCCGCCAGCTGCGTCTGTCTCATGTCGGTGAGTGTTCTTCTGGCCGTCTTTCACCATTTATTGGCTCTGTTGTTCTCCGCCTGACTCCCTTATTTTTCCTATTTCTTAGCTCGCCCAGTACATGATCCGTCTGGAGGAGTGCTACAAGGAACAGGCGGGGCTTTTGGCGAAGGCCGAGGACCGGCTGAAAGCAATGGAAGAGGGAGGCCGGGCTGCGGCAGGCAGGACGACCGGGGACCTCGAGGCGAGGCTCCGGGAGGCCGAAGAGCGGGCACTCGGCTTCGCCGCCCTGGAGGAGCAACTGTCAGAGGCTCGGGAGCAACTCAAAGCCGCCTCGGGCCTCGAAAGCAGGGTCAAGAAGGCGGAGGAACGGGCTGAAAAGCAGTCCCGAAAGATCGCGGACTATCGAGAGCGGTGGGAGAAGGCCCAGCGGTCTGCCGACAACGCCTGCGACCGAATCCGCTCTTTTGAAGCCAAACTAGGCGAACTGGAGTCGGCCCTGGAGAAGTCATGCACGGACGTCCAAGAGCTCCGTTCGCGCCTGAAGGAAGCCGAGGCCGCTCGGGTTGCTACCGAGGCGAAGCATAAAGAGGCTCAGGCTGATCTGCTGAGGGTCTCCTCTGAGGCCGAAGGCCGGATTGTGGCGAAGGTCTTGGAGGCCAAGGCTCAGATTATGGAGCGAGCTGAGGCGGAGCTGGCCGAGAAGAGGGCGGAAATCGGGCGTCAGGCGGTAGAGGCTTATCGCCAGTCCGCCGAGTTCGCCCATGATATGTCGGAGGCAGTGCGGACCTATCGCCAGTCTGACGAGTTTGTCCATGACGCGTCGGACGCGGGGGCCGAAGCCTTCACCTTGGGCTTCGAGGAGGGCCTGACAAGGGTGTCGGCTAAGTATCCCGAAGTTGACCTGAGCGAGATCTCCCTCCTGGACTCCTCTCCGGCGCCATCGCCTGCTGGTTCTCCTGCTGCTTCCCTACCTCCCGCGGACGAGCCCGGCGTTCCCGACCCGGGAGTTCCTCCAAGCTGACCTCTTGTACCTTCCATTGTCTTTTTTATTTTTGTATGTCGGCGTTTTGCCCAATTGTATGGGCCTCGGCCCTGAAAATTAATGCACGTTGAATATTTCTTCATCTCGCCCTCGTCCTCTTTTTTTTTTTTTAGCTCTTGGTTGCTTCTTGCTGACTTTTGATTCCCGAAGTTCTTCCGGCGCTAGGCCAGGCATCCGAGGGTTAAACCTCAGGAAACTCTTCCGGCGTTAAGCCAGGCATCCGAGGGTTAGGCCTCAGGAAATTCTTCCGGCGCTAAGCCAGGCATCCGAGGGTTAGGCCTCAGGAAATTCTTCCGGCGCTAAGCCAGGCATCCGAGGGTTAGGCCTCAGGAAATTCTTCCGGCGCTAAGCCAGGCATCCGAGGGTTAGGCCTCAGGAAACTCTTCCGGCGCTGAGCCAGGCATCCGAGGGTTAGGCCTCAGGAAACTCTTCCGGCGCTAAGCCAGGCATCCGAGGGTTAGGCCTCAGGAAACTCTTCCGGCGCTGAGCCAGGCATCCGAGGGTTAGGCCTCAGGAAATTCTTCCGGCGCTAAGCCAGGCATCCGAGGGTTAGGCCTCAGGAAATTCTTCCGGCGCTAAGCCAGGCATCCGAGGGTTAGGCCTCAGGAAACTCTTCCGGCGCTGAGCCAGGCATCCGAGGGTTAGGCCTCAGGAAACTCTTCCGGCGCTAAGCCAGGCATCCGAGGGTTAGGCCTCAGGAAACTCTTCCGGCGCTGAGCCAGGCATCCGAGGCCCGAGCCTCGGGAGATTCCACTCGTTGGTCGGCCTAGGCTGGCGCAAGCCGAGGCGACCGGTCGGGGCTTCCGGCTAGTCTGCTCCCGGGATGATCATCGGGTTAGCCAGGCATCTGAGGGTTGTCAAGCCTCAGGGAAATTCCGCTCGTTGGTCGGCCAAGGCTGGCGCAAGCCGAAGCGACCGGTCGGGGCTTCCGGCTAGTCTGCTCCCGGGATGATCATCGGGTTAGCCAGGCATCCGAGGCCCGAGCCTCGGGAGATTCCACTCGTTGGTCGGCCAAGGCTGGCACAAGCCGAGGCGACCGGTCGGGGCTTCCGGCTAGTCTGCTCCCGGGATGAT
Source organism: Phoenix dactylifera (assembly GCF_051530095.1). Taxonomy (NCBI): domain Eukaryota; kingdom Viridiplantae; phylum Streptophyta; class Magnoliopsida; order Arecales; family Arecaceae; genus Phoenix; species Phoenix dactylifera. Next base: position 27,473,916 of record NC_143193.1, on the reverse strand, counting down.
CATCGGGTTAGCCAGGCATCTGAGGGTTGTCAAGCCTCAGGGAAATTCCGCTCGTTGGTCGGCCAAGGCTGGCGCAAGCCGAGGCGACCGGTCGGGGCTTCCGGCTAGTCTGCTCCCGGGATGATCATCGGGTTAGCCAGGCATCTGAGGGTTGTCAAGCCTCAGGGAAATTCCGCTCGTTGGTCGGCCAAGGCTGGCGCAAGCCGAGGCGACCGGTCGGGGCTTCCGGCTAGTCTGCTCCCGGGATGATCATCGGGTTAGCCAGGCATCTGAGGGTTGTCAAGCCTCAGGGAAATTCCACTCGTTGGTCGGCCTAGGCTGGCGCAAGCCGAGGCGACCGGTCGGGGCTTCCGGCTAGTCTGCTCCCGGGATGATCATCGGGTTAGCCAGGCATCTGAGGGTTGTCAAGCCTCAGGGAAATTCCACTCGTTGGTCGGCCTAGGCTGGCGCAAGCCGAGGCGACCGGTCGGGGCTTCCGGCTAGTCTGCTCCCGGGATGATCATCGGGTTAGCCAGGCATCTGAGGGTTGTCAAGCCTCAGGGAAATTCCACTCGTTGGTCGGCCTAGGCTGGCGCAAGCCGAGGCGACCGGTCGGGGCTTCCGGCTAGTCTGCTCCCGGGATGATCATCGGGTTAGCCAGGCATCTGAGGGTTGTCAAGCCTCAGAAAAATTCTGCTCGTTGGTCGGCCAAGGCTGGCGCAAGCCGAGGCGACCGGTCGGGGCTTCCGGCTAGTCTGCTCCCGGGATGATCATCGGGTTAGCCAGGCATCTGAGGGTTGTCAAGCCTCAGGGAAATTCCACTCGTTGGTCGGCCTAGGCTGGCGCAAGCCGAGGCGACCGGTCGGGGCTTCCGGCTAGTCTGCTCCCGGGATGATCATCGGGTTAGCCAGGCATCCGAGGGCCGAGCCTCGGGAGATTCCACTCGTTGGTCGGCCTAGGCTGGCGCAAGCCGAGGCGACCGGTCGGGGCTTCCGGCTAGTCTGCTCCCGGGATGATCATCGGGTTAGCCAGGCATCCGAGGGCCGAGCCTCGGGAGATTCCACTCGTTGGTCGGCCACTTGTCGCTCGCCGCCCATCGGGGTTTCTCTGTGCCCAGCCGCGACCGTGTTTCTCCTCTCCTCCAAGCGTTGCCTGGGGGGAACACGAGAAGGGTATTAAACGCTAATTAATGCGTTACCTGGGAAATCGGATCGCCAGTTGCTGCTGGTGAGGAGTGTTAGTTGAGCGGCCGCGATACGCGGGTTCTTCGAGGAGGATGCGGCCTGGGCGCGAGCGGAGACACGTGGACCTAGGGGTATACGTCACCCGGATCGTCCTTTTTAAATTGTCTTTCTGGCCTTGTTGTTCTACTGGTAATACATCCGCAGGTTAGCGGAATTCCAGCCCCTTGGAATTTCTCGGCCATCTAGGGCTTCCAACTGGTAGGAGCCAGGTCGGTTTACCCAACGAACTTTATACGGGCCTTCCCAATTTGGCGCTAGCTTCCCACCTTCCGTAGGTTGAGATGCCTTAGCTCGCCTCAGCACCAGATCTCCAATTCTGAAAAGCTTCGGTCGGACTTTGGAGTTGTAATATCGGGCCACCCTCTGCTGATATATTGCCATCCGTACCTGAGCCATTTCCCTTGCCTCTTCCAAGAGATCCAAGTTCCCTCGGAGTTGCTCTGAATTGGCCTCGGGTCGGTGCGCGGCCACCCGAGGCGAGGGGAGTCCGAGCTCCACGGGGGCAACGGCTTCCGTGCCATAGGTTAGGCTGAAAGGCGTCTCTCCAGTAGGAGTCCGTTGTGTGGTCCGATACGCCCAAAGGACATTCTCGAGTTCCTCGACCCAAGCTTGCCCCGTCCGGCCGATCCGCGCTTTGATACCTTGGAGGATTGTCCGATTTGTGACCTCGGCCTCGCCGTTGGTTTGGGGATGCGACACGGATGTGAACCGATGCTCGATCCCAAATTCCTCGCAGAAGTCCCGGAAGTGCTTGTTATCAAACTGTCGACCGTTATCCGAGATGAGGACCCGAGGTACTCCAAATCGGACAATGATGTTCTTCTTCACGAACTTCCGGACTTGTGCCTCCGTGATGGTGGCCAGTGGCTCTGCCTCCACCCACTTGGTGAAGTAGTCGATGGCGACAATCAAAAATTTCCGCTGGGCCGAAGCGACGGGGAATGGTCCGAGGATATCCATTCCCCATTGTGCGAAGGGCCAGGGCGCGGTGATTGGCGCCAAGGGGACAGAGGGGACTCTCTGGACGTTGGCGTGGCGCTGGCAGGCGTCGCATTTCCGCACGTGGTCCTTCGAGTCCTCCATCAAGGTCGGCCAATAGTAGCCTTGCCTCATGATCTTATGCGCCAAGGACCTAGCCCCCAAGTGCGATCCGCAGATGCCTTCGTGGACTTCGCCGAGGGCGTAGGCCGCTTCCGCGGGGCGGAGGCACCTTAAGAGGGGGGCGGTAAACGAGGTCCGATACAGCCTCCCTTCATAAAGTACGTAGTGGGCGGACTTCTTTACAAGCCGCCGGGCCTGATCTTCGTCTTCAGGGAGGATTCCTTCGGCGAGGTAGGCGACGAGCGGGTCCATCCAAGACGGCTCCGGATCAATTGCCATCACCGCTCCAGCCCCGTCAATGCTCGGGGCATCCAGGGTCTCCAGGTAGATTGCCCTCGACAAGTTGTGCGCGTCTGCGTCCACTAGGCGGGACAACCTGTCGGCCCTGGCATTTTCGCTCCTCGGGACCTGCTGAATGTCAACACTGCCGAGGTCGGGAATGAGTGTTTGCACCTTCCGGACGTAGCTCTGCATGGTCGGGCTCCGCGCCTCGAACTCCCCTCGAACCTGCCCGACCACCAGCTGGGAGTCGGTGAAGACTTTCAGACGCCGGATGCCGAGCTCCTTGGCGAGTTTGAGTCCCGCGACTAGGGCCTCGTACTCCGCCTCATTGTTGGTCACTGGAAATCCGAACCTCAAGGCATACTCGGCTATCACTCCATCGGGATTGGTGAGGACCAGCCCAGCCCCTCCACCTTCAGGGTTCGACGACCCGTCAATGTGGAGCGTCCAGATCGGGAGATCGAGGCTGGGTGTCTCCGGCGGCTTAGGTTCCGCCTCCTGCACAGTGCACTCAGCGAGAAAGTCCGCGAGTACCTGGGCCTTGATGGCTGGTCGGGGCTGGTAGCGGATGTCGAACTCACCAAGTTCTACTGCCCACTTCACCAGCCGTCCTGCATTCTCTGGATTGCTGAGAATCTGCCGCAGTGGTTGATCGGTCAAAAGGGTGACAGAATGAGCCTGGAAATAGGGGCGAAGCCTCCTGGTCGCAGTCAGCAACGCGAAGGCGATTTTCTCAGCCTTCGTGTACCGCGTCTCGGCATCCCGGAGGACTCGGCTGATGTAGTATACAGGCTTCTGAAGTCTTGCCTCTTCCCAAACCAGTACTGCGCTGACTGCGGTTGGGGAGACCGCCAGGTAAAGGTAGAGCATCTCCCCCTCTTGCGGCTTGGATAGCAGGGGAGGAGACGCCATGTACTCCTTGAGCTGGTCGAACGCCGCATGGCATTCGGCCGTCCAGAGGAAGTCTTTTGGGCGCTTCAACACCTTGAAGAATGGTTGGCAGCGTTCGCCCGACTTTGCCACAAATCGTCCGAGCGCGGCGACCCTTCCAGCGAGCTCCTGAACCTCCTTCACTTTGGTCGGAGGGGACATATCTTGGATGGCTTTGATCTTGTCCAGGTTGGCCTCGATCCCGCGCTGGTTGACAATGAAACCGAGGAACCTCCCGGCCGAAGCACCAAAAGCGCACTTCGCTGGGTTTAGCTTCATGCGAAACTTTCGCAAGGTGGTGAAAGTCTCCTCCAGATCTGCAATGTGCTGGTCTGCATGGCGGCTTTTTACCAGCATATCGTCCACGTACACCTCCATATTCCGGCCGATCTGCTCCTTGAAGATTTTATTGACGAGGCGCTGGTAAGTGGCGCCAGCGTTCTTCAGACCGAAGGGCGTTACCTTGTAACAGTACAGCCCCCGGTCTGTTATGAAGGCAGTTTTCTCCTCGTCCTGTGGAGCCATCATTATTTGGTTGTAGCCGGAGAAGGCGTCCATAAAAGACAGTAGCTGATATCCGGAAGTCGCGTCGACCAGTTGGTCTATCCGTGGAAGCGGAAAGCTATCCTTGGGGCACGCCTTGTTCAGGTCGGTGTAGTCGACGCACATCCTCCACTTCCCGCTCGCCTTCCGGACAAGTACGACGTTTGCCAGCCACTCGGGGTAGCTCACCTCTCTTATGAAACCTGCCTCCAAGAGTTTGTCTACCTCCTGGTCGACCACCCGGATCCGATCCGGGGCACAGTGTCTCTTCTTTTGCTTTACTGGTCGGTGGGTCGGGTCGACGTTGAGGGCGTGAGAAACGACCTCCGGGTCGATCCCAGGTACATCGGCCGCCGACCAGGCAAACACATCTGCATTGGCTCGGAGGAATTCCACTAACCGGAGCCGAGCTTCCAAGTCGAGGTTGGCACCGACCCGGACCGTGCGGTCCGGGCGGCCTTCTTCGAGGGGAACTTCGATTACGCCCTCGGCCGGCTCCCCGTGCCGCAAGGCCACTTCGTCTCTGGCGTCAAGTGACTCGACGCTTAGGGCCTCCATGGGCTTCTTCCCTTTGAGAGTTGCTAGGAAACACTGCCGTGCGGTCGGCTGGTCACCTCGGACCTCTCCAATCCCGGCCGCTGTGGGGAACCGCATGAGCAAATGGTAGGTAGAAACCACCGCGCGAAGGGCGTTCAGTCCGGGTCGTCCGAGGATAGCGTTGTAGGCCGAGGGGACACGGACGACCAAGAACCCGAGCCGCACCGTGGCTTCTGCGGGTGCAATGCCCGCAGTCACAGGCAGCTCGATGACACCTTCGGCCGAGATAGCGTCTCCAGTGAATCCTATGAGGGGGGTGGATGTTTTGTGCAACAATTGTCGGGAAAAGCCCATCTTTTGGAAGGCCTCGTAATACAAAATATCAGCTGAGCTTCCACTATCCACAAGAACACGCCTTACATCACAGTCCGCCATAGTGAGAGAGATCACCATGGCGTCATCGTGGGGAGTCTGAACCCCCTTTACATCTTCATCACAAAAAGTGATTACATTTTCGACCCGCTGCCTCTTCGCGACGGCCACTCCTGATACTTCCGCCGAGCCCCCTGCGTTCCTCACGGGCCGAGAGCAGCCCCCAGTGATGGTGTGGATCACTCCCGCAACGGGTCGATTCTGCTCCCGAGGCTCCTGAGGGGCCGGGTCGGCTGGACGCGGGTCTGCGGGGGGACGTCGGTCGTTTACATATCGACCGAGACGTCCTCGGCGAATGAGAGCCTCGATCTCGTCCCGAAGCTGGAAGCAGTCTTCGGTATCGTGGCCGTGGTCTCGGTGGTACTCACAGTACGCCCGAGAAGGCTTCCTCCCAGGGATCTTCTTCATCTGCCTCGGGACCGGGAGGTCCTCCCGCCCCTTGACCTCCATGAGGATCTGGGCCCGGGGGGCCAGGAGTGGGGTGTACCGGTTGAAGCGTCGGTGCGGAGAACGAGGGCGTGTGGCGCCGTGGTTCCTTGCTGGTGACGGGCTTCTGCGCCGGCGTTGAGGCGTCGGGCTCCTCCTCTGGGGTGCCTCTTTTCGCCTTTTCTTCCCGGGCTTTAGAGGGGCTTCGGCGGCCTCCTTGTTCCGGTGGGAGGCTGCCTCCTCGGCGTCTGCATACTGGTTTGCCCGAGACAACAGCTCCGGGAAGCTCCGCGGCAGACGTTTGTCCAGGGAGAAGGTGAGTCTGCCCTTCCGGAAGCCTCGCTTCAGGGCTGAGAGAGCCACCTCCTGGCTCAAATTCCGGACCTCCAGTGTTGCCTTGTTGAAGCGGGTGAGATAATCCCGCAGGCTCTCTCCCTCGTTCTGCCGGACATCGAAGAGGGAGTCGGAGACCAGTCTTCGCCGGCTACTGACGGCGAAATGGCTGATGAAGAGACGGGTGAACTGGTGGAAGGACTGGATGGAATTAGCCTCCAGGCCGGCGAACCACGCCCTTGCCGGGCCGCGGAGGGTCGCCGGGAAGGCCTTGCAGAGGAGAGGATCCGATGCTCCATGGAGGAGCATAAGAGTCCTGAAACTCTCCACGTGGTCCCGTGGGTCCGCCGCCCCGTCGTAGGGTTCGATCGCCGGCATTTTGAACCCCGGCGGGTTTAGGGTTCGCAGGATCCTTGAGGCAAGCGCCGGCTGGGAGGAGATTTCCAAGTCGGCGAAGGGATCTTTGGAGTGGCCCTTCAGGACCTGGAGCTGTCTGTGGAGATCGTCCACCCGCCGGTCCAGGGAGCGCGACCGGTGGGTGGGAGACAAGGAGCGGCGCGAGGGGGACCGACTGGAGTGCGGGCCCCTCGAGGACTGGGGTGTCTGAGAACGCGCCCGGGTCCGCCTCTCGTACCCCGCGCAGCTCCGATGAGAAGGTCCTGGCAGAATGGACCGCACTCGAGAATCCTCCCCGCGCCGGCGCTCCTCTCCATGGGAGAGGAAGGAGCGCGGGTTGTGAGGAAGAGGCGAGTGCTCGGGGAGCAGCGGCTCCTGAGCCCGCTGCGGCACCCGAGAGATCACACCCTGCAGATTCTGCACTGCCTCCGCGAGGGTGCGAACCTGCTGGGCTAGCTGGTCGAACTGAGCAGGTTCGACCGTCTGAATGGGAGGAGAAGCGGTGGAATGCTGCTGAGAGTGTGTTGGGGACGCAGCAGCCTCCCGGCCAGAGGCGCGAGAGGCTCCGCGACCGGAAGCATTGGAAGCTCCGCGACCACCTCGCCGTGCCATTACGATCGTTCTGAGATTCGGCCCTCCTTCTAGCGCCAACTGTTGCTGGTGGTCCAAACCGAGAACGATTGACACGACGGTGTGAACGGGGTTCCGCCTGAGTTGTCTTGGTTGGTGCTGGTTGCGCTCCACCTTCCGCCAAGGAACCTGCAAACAAGCCTTGCACCACCACCAGGGTGGTGATGGCCCTCCGACGGTCAAGTCAGAGGAGATTGGAGGAGGAGAGATGATAATCACAAGTAGGAGAGAGTGCTCTGGGAGGTATTGCTTACCCCCCCCCTTCTCCCCCCAGCCGCATATATGCCTGGCTGGGAGGTCTCTCAGGGGGGTTTGTCGTCGTGGGGCACGATAGAATGGCCACTGACATGGCCGTTACGGGGCGTCGTGGAGCAGCGCCGGGTACGGTCATGGCAGGGCGTAGTGGAGCTCCGCTTTGTACGGTCGATACAGGAGATCGTGGGCAGCATCGGGTACAGCCGTTGCAGGGAGTAGTGGAGCAGGAGGCCGCGGCGTGCCTCTGGAGAATAGCCTGTCGTTATCAAAAGATCTCCGATTCGGGGTCGGAATGCTGGATCATAGGGCAGCCGACCCGGGGTCGGGCTGCGGAGCCGAGGAGGTCCGACTCGGGGTCGGAGTGCTGGATCATAGGGCAGCCGACCCGGGGTCGGGCTGCGGAGCCGAGGAGGTCCGACTCGGGGTCGGAGTGCTGGATCATAGGGCAGCCGACCCGGGGTCGGGCTGCGGAGCCGAGGAGGTCCGACTCGGGGTCGGAGTGCTGGATCATAGGGCAGCCGACCCGGGGTCGGGCTGCGGAGCCGAGGAGGTCCGACTCGGGGTCGGAGTGCTGGATCATAGGGCAGCTGTAGCTTTCCTGGATACGCGTGCCGATCACGTGGGGCATGGCGGCTCAATTCCCCCATAACAGGTACCAAATGGATTTATAAAAATAAACTTGATGAAAATGGTATTGTAATAAGGAATAAGGCTAGACTAGTAGCAAAGGGTTATAATCAAGAAGAAGGTATAGATTTTGATGAAACCTTTGCTCCGGTAGCTAGACTTGAAGCAATTAGACTTTTACTAGCTTTTGCATGCTCTAAGGACTTTAAATTATTTTAAATGGATGTAAAAAGTGCATTTTTAAATGGGTATATTAATGAGGAGGTATATGTAGAACAACCTCCTGGTTTTGAAAATCATCAATACCCTAATCATGTTTATAAATTGAACAAAGCACTTTATGATTTGAAACAAGCACCTAGAGCATGGTATGAAAGGCTTAGCAAATTCCTATTAGAACATGAGTTCTCTAGGGGTAATATAGATACAACACTATTTCTGAAAAAGCAAAACAAAGATATGTTGTTAGTGCAGATTTATGTTGATGATATCATTTTCGGTGCTACTAACAATCGCCTCTGCGAAGAATTTGCTGATTTGATGCAGAGTGAATTTGAGATGAGCATGATGGGAGAGCTGAACTACTTCCTCGGGCTTCAAATCAAACAGTCCGAAGGAGGCATCTTCATCAATCAAGCCAAATATATCAAGGAGATGCTCAAGAAGTTTGATATGGAGGGAAACAAGTCAATCAGCACCCCCATGAGCTCATCATGTAAATTAGACCAAGATGAATCAGGTAAATCTGTAGATCAGAAACTATATAGAGGTATGATAGGATCTTTACTGTATCTTACTGCAAGTAGGCCTGATATCATGTTTAGTGTTTGCATGTGTGCAAGATATCAGTCTAATCCTAAGGAATCACATCTAATTGCAGTTAAGAGAATCTTTAAATACCTAATAGGAACTAAGAACATAGGTTTATGGTATTCTAAAGAATCTGGTCTGAACTTAATAGGATATACAGATTCAGACTTTGTTGGATGTAAACTTGATAGAAAAAGCACCAGCGGGTCATGTCAATTCCTAGGAGAAAACCTAATCTCATGGTTTAGCAAGAAACAAAACTCGGTTGCATTATCTACTGCTGAAGCTGAATATGTTGCAGCCGGGAGTTGTTGTGCTCAAATCTTATGGATCAAACAACAATTAGAAGATTATGGCATTAAACAAGATAAAATACCCATTAATTGTGATAATACAAGTGTCATTAATCTAACTAAAAATCCAATTCAGCATTCAAGAACTAAACATATTGAGATAAGACATCACTTCATAAGAGATCATGTACTGAATGGTGATGTGACACTACAATTTGTGTGCACTGATGATCAATTAGCTGACATTTTTACAAAACCCCTAAGTGAAGAGAGATTTAGTGTGCTTAGGAGGGGATTAGGAGTGATTGATCCATCCTAGTGGTATTTTCCACTAGTTCATTGATTTTGATGATTAGATCATGGTTAATTTAGAGTTTCTTTACAATGATCATCAAATCAGATCATAACTTAGTGATTTTCCCTCATACGGCACGAACATAGCATGATTTTTAGGTGCGTGCCAGGGTTCGAGACGACTCGAGCAAGTTTCAGAGTCGGCTCGTAAGGGGGAGTCGACTCGCACATTTACGGAAGTCGACTCGAGAACGATGGCAGCAGAGGGGGAGTCGACTCGCATACAGTCGGGAGTCGACTCAAGGTAAACAGGCGCATAAGGAGAGTCGACTCGCGCATATTTTGGAGTCGACTCGAGGTCGAGTCGACTCGCGACTCAGTGGAGTCGACTCGCAGTCGGGATCCGACTTTTTAACCCTAACTCCATCATTTAGAAAACACTTATTTTCACCGCCGCCACTGTTCAAAACCCTAGAGCCGACTCCTAGATCGTCTCCGGCCGCCCCTAGGTCTTTTTTCGTCGATCTTTCATAGTCCATTAGGTTTCTCATCCCATTCTAGGTCAACCATGCCTCGCAAAGCCACTGTCCCAAGCCGGAAGAGGCCCCATTCCGCGACCGGTGCCGAGTGGCGTTCCAAGGCTCGGAACGACCCCGTGAGGCCACAACCTCCGGCTCGTTCCCGGCCGAGGGTCGTTCCCTCGAGGCCGTGTGCCGGGAAGGCGGTCTCCACCGGGAGATACGTCGATTTCGACTATCTCTCTCGGAAGGGCTTCACTATAGGAGATAGACTTAGGGCCCAGGGTTTAGAGTACTTTTGTTCCCTAGACCTCCCCATATATCCTGGCCTGATTAGAGAGTTCTATGGTACTGTCCATAGGGGGGATGGGGGAATAGAGGGAACCGTAGCCGGTGTCCCACTGTTTATTTCCGAGGATTTCATAGCCCAAATCCTCCACCTTCCACAGTTAGGGGTGGCTCCCACACACCCCGAAGATAGGACTGAGGCCCTTACGGCCATTCTAGGGCATCCACCCCAGTCCCCTTTAGATGAGGTGTCCGCCAGCTCACTTTCAGTTGAGATGCGGCTCCTCTTGAGCATCATTTCTCGGTCTTTGTTCCCAAAGACCGGACGGTTCGACTTTGTGTCTGAGAGGGACCTAGCCCTCATGTACTACTTTCTCCAGGATACCCCCATAAACTTTCCCAAGATGATATATAGATACCTATGTGAGCCACTAGATAGACCTAGGCTCACCCTCCCCTATGGCATGTTGTTCACCCTTATCTTTAGGGAGGCCGAGATCCCTATTCCTGAGGGGGAACCCTCTCGCGCATTGCGATGGACAGATCGCATGCGTCCGGGGACCCTACACAGGATGGGGTTTCGGAAGGTCGAGGGGACATGGGTTAGGAAGTCTTCTACCTCCACACGTACCACCAGACACTCTCCTAGTCCTGACCAGACTCTGATTATCCCACTCAGCCTTCCACTCTAGTACCCTCCACCTCAGCCGGACCCTCCTCCTCAGCTCCACCACCCATGGAGGTCCGGATCGCTCCTGAGCAGCTCCTGGAGTTGCGGCAGGAGATTGTCAGAGACCTGCGGGATGATCTACTTCGGGAGCTCCGAGGTTCAGTGTCTGCTCCCACTCCTGCACCCACATCTTCTGAGTTGGTCCCTTCCTTGACTGCCATGACTGACATGACGGCCCATGTACGGGAAGAGATCTACAATGTCCGGAGCTTGATCCAGGCTCAGTTCTCCAGCATGAGTGAGGTCACGGGTATCACTCGGAAGATGCGCGATGACATCCGGAAGGACATGAGCACCACTACTCAGGGGGCCGAGCGCTTGTCGAATGTGCTCATCGACAAGCTGGACGCACTTCAGAAGTCGGTGACCGAGCTCGACACGATGCATAGCAGGGCCACCTCGGCCATCATCTGACAGCTAGAGCACGTCACCAATGCGGTCCAAGCACTCGCTGAGCGCATGCCTCGAGGAGCCACATTCTCTTCGAGGAAGCCCTAGATATCGTTTTGATTTGGATATGTATTGTTTTCCTTTACTTATTGTATTCTCAAATGTATTTACATACAAATCAATACAATGGGTAGCCATATTTTCTGCAATTCTGTAACATTTGATCTATGATTGATTGTGTGTTCTGATTACCTCCTTTTTGATACGATGACAAAAAGGGGAGAAATATTTAATAGATATGTAAATGGAATCAACATAAAAGGAATCAAAATGAAAATTAAAACATAATTTGTTCTTAGTGGATTTGGTACCTCGAGGCTCATTATCTCTCTGTTGGGGCTCCTAATGGAGTAATCTCCAGAATCTATTCAAGGGATATTCGGAGATTAGCCGAATCCTACTCAAGAACAAATTGACAGATTTTCCCTCTAAAAACCAAAAATTTCAGTTCAAAAACTTCAATGCATTAAAAGGAAATTCAGAGAATCAAAATAAAGTAGAATGCGTATGTTGAGAGGAAGAATCTGAATTTTTAAGAAAGCTAAATCATTAAATATATATAAGCCAAACAATTGATTGCATGATATGAAGGCTTATATAATTCCAAATGAAAGGGGGAGCTTTAACTCCAAAATTTATTGTTTCACACCTTTCAAGATTGGATAAATCAAATAACCAGACATTTGAATTCATTTATGGATTTTATTTCCTTGTTTATTAAGCAATTCACTTTACATATACTCAAAGTTTTATCATCATCAAAAAGGGGGAGATTGTGGAGTGATTGATTAAAATCCCTATTTGATTTTGATGAGCTCAAAGCGTTTGAGTATATCTTATGTTTACTAATGAATTCAATTAAGTGTTTCAGTGAAAATCGTGTCTAAGTGTTTCTAGACTTGGTTCAAGATATTTTGGATAAGGTATGAAGTCAGTTTGAACTAAAGTCTGAGACTTGAGTCGACTCCAGGATATTACGAGTCGACTCCAAGCGTATCAGAATCACTGGCACGGGCTCGAGTCGACTCCAGACCAGTACGAGTCGACTCCGACTGAGAACAGACAGACGAACAGAAAGCATCAACTCAAAACCTGTCAGCGAGTCGACTCCTGAAGTGCGCGAGTCGACTCCGATGCTTACCGAGTCGACTCCGGAGTAATATGAGTCGACTCCAAGAAGCTACAGACAGAAAAGTAAGAGAATCGTTTTCGGACTATGAGATTCGAGTCGACTCCTGTGGAACGCGAGTCGACTCCGATGGTTGGCAGGTCGACTCCAAAGAAAGTGAGAGTCGACTCTCAGTGGAACACAAGGCAAAAGTCAGAGAACCGTTTTCGGACTCTGAGATTCGAGTCGACTCCCGCAATACGCGAGTCGACTCCAAGACAGCGCGACCCAAAAAGACAGAAGATCAATTTGTTGTCTCTGAGAGCCGAGTCGACTCCCAGACAGCTCGAGTCGACTCCAAGGCAGCGGTACACCAAAAAGGCAGAAGACTAAGTTTCGGAAACTGAGAGCCGAGTCGACTCCGGGGAAGTTCGAGTTGACTCCAAGACTGGACGAGCCAAAAGACAGAAGATCGGCAGTTCGGGCTCTGAGCGCCGAGTCGACTCCCAGGACTGTTGAGTCGACTCGAGCGGACCAAATTGAAAAGTTGATCTACGGATTTCATGGGAGGAGCCGACTCCGAAAATGCCAAGTCAGCTCCAGAAGTTGGCGAGTCGACTCCGGGTCAAGACGAGTCGACTCCCAGTCGAAGAAGCTACTTTAATTCAAATCCGGAACAGTTGCCGAGTCGACTCCAGAAAAGCATGAGTCGACTCCCGCTACAGCCGAGTCGACTCCTGATCGCGCGAGTCGACTCCGACCCCAACGGACACATTGTCAGGTTGTGCAGAGTGTGAAGAACGGGCAGAAATAGGTGTCTAACGGCTAGTTTCCGTGGGGTATGGCTTAAATAGCCACAGAGGACTGTAGCAAGGTAGAGAACTACCATTCCATTCAAAGAGATCAAGCATTTATTCTCTGCAAACTTGCTTTCAACGAAAAAGAAGGAAGAGCGCCATTAACTCAATCCAACAACCTCTTCCCAGCATTGAAAGAAGTCTCCTCCTGCATTCAAGTCGATCAGACGTTCCAGAGGAGACTCAAAGTTCAAGAAGCCTTATTCTACTCCAACGCAAAAGTGTTTGAGGGCTCTTAACTTCTCTCTAGTTTATATTGTAGCAAATCTGCTTTTTAAGAAGCTCAGTTTTTCTGTTTGTTTCTTATTCTTTCCATATTGTCTTTGTTTGATTCAATCGGGGGATTGAATCAAGGGTGTAGAGGTTAGTTGGTGAGCCTAGGTTAAAACCAACGTGTAAGGGTTCGATTGTGATCCCGGAAAAACAATCGGGGTGGTTCTAGTCGGTGAGCCTGGCAAAACCGACCGAGTTCGTTGTGAGCTCGTAAAACAACAAGTTAGGTTGTGAGCTTGTAAAACAACCGGCTGTAATCCAAGGGGTTATAGTGAATTCCCAAGTAAGACTTGGGGAGTGGACGTAGGAGCAAGGGTTAGCTCTGAACCACTATAAAAACTTTGTGTTTGTGATTGGTTGTCTCTCTTTCTCTCATTCTCATTTCACTCACAGCACATAGCAACTAATTAATCACCTTGCAAAAGTATTAATTAGTCATCTACAAAAGTTTTAATTGTAAAATTATTTTAAAACCCAGTTCACCCCCCCTCTTGGGTTGTCTATCTGGGCAACATTCTTGGATTGCCGTCACCTTGGCTTCCCATGATCTTGGTAGACAGCGAAGAATTTTCCTGACAAGATCACTGTTAGTATAGTTTTTGCCAAGGCTTTTTAGGCCATTGACAATGTCAGTAAACCTAGTGAACATGCTAGTGATTGTTTCATTTGAATCCATCTTAAATAGTTCATACTTATGAACTAATATATTTATTTTGGATTCTTTGACTTGATTCGTGCCCTCATGGGTCACTTCAAGTCTATCCCAAATCTCTTTTGCAGAATTGCAAGTAGAGACCCTATTGAATTCATTTCTATCTAGTGAACAATAAAGCACATTCATTGCTTTCGCATTGAGTTGTGCCTTCCTAAAGTCATGGTCATCCCAATCCTTTTCTAGTTTGGGTACATTGACATCCTCTACATAGATGGATGGGATGTATGGCCCATTCACTATAATGGTCCACATCTCATAATCTTGGGCTTGGATAAATATTCTCATCCTAGCCTTCCAATATGAGTAGTCGGATCCATTAAAGAAAGGGGGTCTTTGGGTGGACTGACCCTCGATGTGGGAAGATCCAAATGGGGTTGTCATTTTGATCTTTGACTCTTAGGGTAGAAGAGTTTAGGCTCTGATACCACTTGTTGCCCAGATAGACAACCCAAGAGGGGGGATGAATTGGGTTTTAAAATAATTTTGCAATTAAAATGTTGTGGATGACTGATTAATGCTTTACCAAGATGACTAATTGATTGCTGTGTGTTGTGAATGAAATGAGAGTAAAAGAAAGAGACAAACAATCACAAACACAAGGATTTTATAGTGGTTTGGAGCTAACCCTTGCTCCTACGTCCACTCCCCAAGTCGCCCTTGGGAATTCACTATAACCCCTTGGATTACAGCCGGTTGTTTTACAAGCTCACAACCAAACTTGTTGTTTTACGAGCTCACAACGAACTCGGTCGGTTTTCCCTGGCTCACCGACTAGAACCGCCCCAATTGTTTTTCCGGGATCACAATCGAACCCTTACACGTTGGTTTTACCCTCGGCTCACCAACCAACCTCTACACACTTGATTCAATCCCCCGATTGAACCAAGCAAAGACAATATGGAAAGAATAAGAAACAAACAGAAAAACTGAGCTTCTTAAAAAGCAGATTTGCTACAATATAAACTGGAGAGAAGTTTAGAGCCCTCAAACACTTTTGAGTTGGAGTAGAGTAGGGCTTCTTGAACTTCGGGTCTCCTCTTGAATGTCTGGTCGACTTGAATGCAGAAGGAGATCTCTTTCAATGTTTGGGAAGAGGTAGTAGGATGGAGTTATGGCGCTCTTCCCTCTTTTCGTTGAAAAACCACTTTCAGGGAATGAATGCTTGATTTCTTTGAATGGAATGGTTGTTCTCTGCCTTGCTACAGTCCTCTGTGGCTATTTAAGCCATCCCCCACGGAAACTAGCCGTTAGACACCTTTTTCTGCCCGTTCTGCACACTCTGCACAACCTGACAATGTGTCCGTTGGGGTCGGAGTCGACTTGCGCGATCAGGAGTCGACTCGGCTGTAGCGGGAGTCGACTCATGCTTTTCTGGAGTCGACTCGGCAACTGTTCCGGATTTGAATTAAAGTAGCTTCTTCGACTGGGAGTCGACTCGTCTTGACCTGGAGTCGACTCGCCAACTTCTGGAGCTGACTTGGCATTTTCGGAGTCGCCTCATCCCATGAAGTCCATGGAGCCAATTTTCAACTTGGCCCACTCGAGTCGACTCGACAATCCTGGGAGTCGACTCGGCGCTCAGAGCCCGAACTCCCGATCTTCTGTCTTTTGGCTCGTCCAGTCTTGGAGTCGACTCGGACTGTTCTGGGGTCGACTCGGCTCTCAGTTTCCGAAACATAGCCTTCTGCCTTTTTGGTGTAGCGCTGCCTTAGGGTCGACTCGAGCTGTCTGGGAGTCGACTCGCCTCTCAGTCTCCGAAATATGGCCTTCTGCCTTTTTGGTGTCGCGCTGTCTCGGAGTCGACTCGAGTATTGCGGGAGTCGACTCGAATCTCAGAGTCCGAAAACTCCTCTCTGACTTTTTCTTTGTGTACCACTGAGAGTCGACTCTCGCTTTCTTGGGAGTCGACCTGCCAACCATCGGAGTCGACTCGCGTTCCACAGGAGTCGACTCGAATCTCAGGGTCGAAATAACGCTCTCTGACTTTTCTGTCTGTAACTCCTTGGAGTCAACTCATACTACTCCGGAGTCGACTCGGTAAACATCGGAGTCGACTCGCGCACTTCAGGAGTCGACTCGCTGATAGGTTTTAAGTTGTGCCCTTCTGTCCGTCTGTCTATTCTCAGTCGGAGTCGACTCGTAATGGTCCGGAGTCGACTCGCGCCCGTGCCAGTGATTCTGATACGCTTGGAGTCGACTCGTAATACTCTGGAGTCGACTCGAGTCTCAGACTTTGGTTCAAACTGACTTCTTAACTTATCCAAAATATTATGAACCAAGTCTAGAAACACTTTAGACAAGATTTTCACTGAAACACTCAATTGAATTCATTAGTAAACAAGAGATATACTCAGATGCTTTGAGCTCATCAAAATCAAATAGGGTTATGATCAATCACTCCACAGAAGTTCAAAAGAAAAAGGCTAATGACAAAGGAAAATGTTTCCACTGCAATGTCGACGGCCACTGGAAGAGAAACTGTCTTTCATACCTCGAGAGCCTGAAGAACAAGAAAGGTGACACACCTTCAGAAGGTATAGACTTGCTCATAATTGAAACTAATCTAACGGTTTCTTCTACTTCTAGTTGGATTATAGATTCTGGTTCTAGTGCTCATTTGTGCACTACTATGCAGGATCTAAAAGAAAGTAGAAGGCTGGCGGAAGGTGCGGTAACCTTTCGGGTTGGCAACGGGGCAAAAGTTGCTGCTGTGGCTGTGGGCACCTACCATCTGCGACTACCGTCTGGTTTTAGTTTATTACTTAGAGACTGCTATTATGTGTTAGATGTATGTCCTAAAAGCCAAACTGGCTGACACATTGTTAATTCTAGGGACATAATTTTGTACTTGACTATTTATTATTGAATAAATGAAAGGCATCTTTTTCATTCATATTGTTATTGTGTCTATGAATCGTCCAAGAAATTAATAAGATGATGATTAATATTCTCAAGAGTTAAGAATTTGAGCCATATATCATTAGTGATTAATTTCTAAACGCTCCTGATCGATGGATCATCACGAGGACGGTGATCGATCCGATGAGATCAGTGCACACATTACTTTCCCTATGGATGGACGAGACTCGAGTCCACGGTGTGGAGACACTGAAGTAATAGTGCAGGTGCTTGTTAGAGAATAAGGATACTGAGCGTGACCAAGACAAGAAGTCACTTGGATGTCTATCCACTCGTCAGTGACTTGCTTGATGTTGCAGTAGTGTGACTGGTCCTTTGACCTGCGATGCTTCGGCTACTCACAGTGAGGTTATTGTAGTTTGACTGCACAAATACATGGTCTCTAGCCATATGGGTCCATGCAGTGTAGATTGGCTGCAGTAGGTTCACGGTAGGAGTAGGATATGCATCTACAAGGAACCTATCGACGTTGATAGATACGGAGAGATCCTATGTAATTTATAAGACTGAGTTCGTAAGACCTCGACCAGGGCAGATTGCACAGTGGAGAAAGAGTTCTCTGCTCTCGAACTTAAGTAGAATAAATCTTGACATATGACAGACGAAGGGGTTTGACGAGTTATCCATGACCTCCGTCTTGTAGGGATCCACGATAGTAGGACTGTATCACATGATAACTGCACCTAGAGGTTCATCATTCTATTTTGCTGGGTAGCCACTACATGCTGCTAGGTGTCACTGATGGATGGTAAGACTCACAGAGATTATCTCGATGATCGATAAACCCTGATGAGTAGAGTTGGAATCGTTCTAACCCATTGAAAGGAGTCTTCAATGATATTGTGATAGAGATCGCAATATATCTTACTACCAGTCAGAATAGAACCTATGGGGTCACACACACTAGAGGCATTGACCGATCCGATGGTTGAATCGTGATTAGGAATCACAAGTAATCAATTCGATTGATAATAAGTTGAAGAAGGAACAAAGGGAATTAATTAATTGGACTTAAAACAAGAGTCCTACTTGGAGTAGGATTCCTAGAGTCCTAATTGGATTAGGACTAGAATTCCTACTTGGACTGGGATTCCTACTTGGACTGAAAATCCTATTTGGAGTAGGACTAAGATTCCTACTTGGAGTAGGATTCCTACAATCCTAATTGGATTAGGAGTTTTGAATTAAATTTGGATTCCTACTTGGAGTAGGATTCCTAGAGTCCTAATCGGATTAGGACTTCGGATTCAAATTAGAGTCCTAATTGGATTAGGACCAAAATTAAATAAGTCCTAATTGGATTAGGATTTCTTAAGTCCTAATTAATTATTAATCTAATGAATCAACAAGACTCCTAATTGGATTAGGATTGAAGGGTTCAATTGAGTCATGGTTCATTAAGTTCTAATTGGATTAGGACTTACCTAGATTAAACCCAAATTGGTTCACCCTTGGTCCAAGCCTAATTAGATTAGGACCTAACCATGAGTGACCTTCCTAATCCTCCTTAAAGGAGGATTAGGTTAACCATGAAGGAGGAGCACACGCCCCTCCTCCTTTTCCTTGCTTGGTGCGACAAAGAAGAGGGGCCGGCGCCCCTCTTGGAAGTTTATCAAGGAGCTCCTACAAAGTAGGAGCTCCACATGCTATTTAAGAGGAGGCGTGGGGGCTGACCTAGGGCATCATTGAATCCCTCTCCCTCTCCAATTCGTGGCCCCCTCTCCTCCCCTTTCCTTGGTTCAGCCGCAAGCAAGGGAAGAAAAAGAAAGGTGGCCTCTTCATCCTCCCTTCCTCCTTCCAACGCAAGGAAAAGAAAGAAGGCTGCAGGGGTTTTGTTCCTTTACTATTCTTCATCCTTCTTCTTCTTCCTCTCAAGCACATTCAAGAGTTGAAAGAAAGAGAGGAGATCAGCCATCAAAGTTATCTCTGCAAGGGAGCTAGCACCCCGGGGAGATAGAAAGCTTGGATCGGTTTTCTGCTTCGTGTGGATACCCATAGAGGCCGGGCACTTGAACGGCTTCAAGCGAACCTTCATCCAAAACCATGATCATCAGTTTGCGGTGATCATCTACCCGCACAAGGTGAAGATCTGATCTTCTAATGTTATTTAAAAGTTTTTAATCCTTGTCTATCTACGAACGGTTTTTAAACAACGTTCATGCGATGAACGGTTGATCCCGCGCATGCCTCTTCCGCTGCATCTTTAATTTTTAAAATTTTTCTGTGGCATGGGTGGGTTCCCAACAGTGGTATCAGAGCCTAGGCATCGTAGATTAAGGTAAGGATTAATTATCTAAAGGCATCTTAGATCTGAAAATTGAAAGGTTATGCATGCTGAAAAATTTCTGCATGCAGATTTTTTCAAGGTTGCTGAATTTTTACATGCTGATTTTTATGTGATAAGATGATGATTCTAATTGCATTGTTAATGAGATTACAAAGTTTAGAATCATGATTAGCATGATCAGCAACTTATGTCATGACATAATCAATTAAGTTTCAGATCTAAAAAGTATAATTGCTGCATGTGGTGATGATCATAGGATTCAAACCCATTTGGTATCAAATGTAATGACCTGCGATGTGATCTGTAATGTCATGTAATTTTTCAGATGCTTGCATGCATCTTATTTAATGTTTTGAGAGGCCTGCGTGCCTCCTAAAAGGGAGATATAATTTATTATTATTTTTATTTTATATCTGGTTGTATTTCTGTGATGTGATGTACGTCAACGATCAAGTCGAAGATGATGCATGAGATGAACAGGGGTCTAAGCGGTTGATGGTGATTGGATCAAGAGTTGGTCAAGGATCGAATCAAGGAGGCTTGGAACCAATTCAAGAGTTGAAGACCAGTTAATCGATTGACGTGCATGTGCTTGTAATATGACCTAATTAGAATCCATGATCATCACCTATTTAAAGTTTAGCTTTACTTAATGCTGCGATTATAACTGCCTGCAATGTATCGTTTGCATGTGATGTGAATGAGAGTCGGGGTAGATAGGTTTACATGTGATGTAACAAACCCAATTTAGACCTAAACTAAAACCTCCTCAATCAAGTCGAGAGTGAACCGACATGAGCAAGTCATATTAGATTAATTGATCTAATTGGTGTCTAGGAAAGCATGAAAGGTGGTTACTTAATTAGGACCTTACTCTCTGAGTAAGGAGAGCCTCCCACCTGCTTACCTGGCCAATTGTTCGATTACCTCTTATGAAGAGCTCAAGTTGCAAACACTAAGACCTGATTAACCAATATTAAGTCAATAGGTCTTTCACTGTAGTAGAGCTGCTAAGGTCTTTCTGATGTTGATTTGTCTCGGCTGGATACAGTGGGCAAGTTGCATCGGGGGGCTGGACCTCTCTATAGACATGAGATGTTGTAAGATAAAGGTGGGGTTGGGCACCAATAACTGTTAGGTGAGGACCCAATGACGACTTTATTTCTACGATTATACGGTGGGTCTGACTTAACTAAGAAATGGGACCAATAACTGTTAGGTGAGGTCTTCATGGCTTAGAGACCAAGTTGCACTGCAACATGCTTGAGAAGCATTGTACAAGAGTTGTACACTCATCCATCTATGTGTCACCAATAACTGTTAGGTGAGGTGCCATGTAGATTGGTGAGACCGCAGTACCTACTAGAAACCCTAATCGCGTAGGATTTCCGTTTTCTTACCAGAGGAGTGTAAGGGATTCGAGAAAATAGTGGAAGGTACATTTGTTCTAAAAGACCTTAGAACAAATTAAGGATCAAGTACAAAAGTCTAACTAGAATCTTTACTCTCTGCAGATACAATGTCAGCTTCAAATCCTTTGACCCGTATTCTTGAGACCAACCGACTGACCGAAACCAATTACAAGGACTGGCTTAGAAACCTCAAAATTGCTTTGAACTGTGAGAAAATAGACAACATACTCGATTCAGATATTCCCACACTACCAACACGTGCTACTGATGTTCAGCGTGAGATGCATCAAAAGTGGATGGATGATGACATTAGAGTCAAGTGCTATATGATGGCATCCATGTCCAATGAACTCCAATACCAGCATGAGAATATGAAGACTGCTAAGGACATACTAGCACACCTGCAAGAGTTGTATGGTGAGCAGAGTCGCACAGCTCGTTTTGAAGTGTCCAAGAGGCTCTTCAAAGCAAAGATGCGCGAGGGGCGGTCTGTCCATGATCACGGTCTGACTATGATCAAGGACCTAGAGGAGCTTGAGAAGCTCAGTATGAACACGCACAAGGAATTGCAAGTAGATCTGATCCTTCAATCCCTTCTTGATTCATTTGGTCAGTTTATAGTAAACTACCACATGAATAAGATTGAATGCACTAAGACTGAACTGATAAATATGTTGGTAATTGCTGAGAGAGCCTTGACAGGTTCAAGGGGCAATGTCCTTATTGCTGAGTTGACTTCTGGTTCCAAGAGAAAGTTTACTTGGAAGAAAAAGAAGCCTGCTAAGAAGCAGAAGAAAGACAAGAAGCCAAAGAAGGAAGTTCAAAAGAAAAAGGCTAATGACAAAGGAAAATGTTTCCACTGCAATGTTGACGGCCACTGGAAGAGAAACTGTCCTTCATACCTCGAGAGCCTGAAGAACAAGAAAGGTGACACACCTTCAGAAGGTATAGACTTGCTCATAATTGAAACTAATCTAACGGTTTCTTCTACTTCTAGTTGGGTTATAGATTCTGGTTCAAGTGCTCATTTGTGCACTACCATGCAGGGTCTAAAGGAAAGTAGAAGGCTGGCGGAAGGTGCGGTAACCCTTCGGATTGGCAACGGGGCAAAAGTTGCTGCTGTGGCTGTGGGCACCTACCATCTGCGACTACCGTCTGGCTTTAGTTTATTACTTAGAGACTGCTATTATGTACCTGCTGCTAGCAGAAATTTGATTTCTATTTTATATCTAGCACAGGAAGGTCATGTTTTTACATTTGACAAAGACTGCTGTTCTATTTATTTCAGAAATAAAATAGTCGCACGTGGTTTTATGATTGACAGTCTCTATCATTTGCATATGGATGTATCTGTAAATGTGTCTGAGCAAGAAGTGAGTGCCAAAGGATCCAAGAGATCCAGGGATGAGATAAACCAAAAATATTTGTGGCACCTCAGGCTTGACCATATTGGAGAAGATAGAATGAACAAAATGGATAAAGATGGGCTTCTCGGCTCATTGACTTCCGAGTCATATCAAGTTTGCGAGTCCTGTCTTCAAGAAAAAATGGCTAGATTGCCCTTTGTAGGACATGGGGAGAGGACCACTGAAATACTTACCTGGATACACACAGTTGTGTGTGGCCCATTCGATGTGCAAGCCAGGGGACATTATTCGTACTTCATTATCTTTACCGATGATTATTCACGGTATGGATATGTTTATCTTATGAGACACAAATCTGAATCTTTTGAAAAGTTCAAAGAGTTCAGAAATGAAGTAGGAAAACAAACTGAAAAACCTCTTAAGGCTCTTCGATCAGATCGAGGAGGAGAATACCTTAGTGGAGAATTCCGGGACTATCTCAAGGACAATGGCATAGTCTCACAATGGACTCCTCCGGGTACACCTCAACTCAACGGAGTGTCAGAGAGAAGAAATCGGACTCTATTGGATATGGTCCGGTCCATGATGAGCTTCACTGATTTACCTATGTTTCTTTGGGGAGATGCCTTACTTACCACAGTATATCTACTAAATAGAGTTCCCTCTAAATCCGTTCCTACCACACCGTATGAGATATGGCATGGTAAGAAACCAAGTCTTGGTCATCTCAAGATTTGGGGATGTCTGGCCCACGTCAAAAGACTACAGGCGGACAAACTAGAGGCTAGGACCATAAGTGCTCGTTTTATAGGATATCCTAAAGAGTCATTAGGATACAATTTTTACACCTCAGAGGATCACAATGTGTTTGTGAGCCGTCATGCCATCTTCTTGGAAAACCAGTTTATCCTTGATAGAGGTAGTGGGAGGAAAATTGAGCTTGAAGAGAAAATCTCTGAAAAGCAACGAGTCATGGATCCTATCGAACCCATTCATACAGAGCCAGTACACGATGTCCCTCAACCACCTCGCAGATCTAGTAGGGTCTCCCATCCTCCTGATAGATACTTAGATATACTAGAAGAGGATACCGAGGAAATGTTCCTAGTGGGAGATAGGGATCAAACACAGGATCCCAAAACCTACAACGAGGCGATATCTGATATCGATTCCGAGAAATGGCTGGAAGCTATGAAGTCGGAGATAGACTCCATGCATTCCAACCAAATCTGGACCTTAGTAGATCCACCACAAGGTATTGTACCTATTGGATGCAAATGGATCTACAAAATAAAGATAGGTTCGGATGGAGAGGTAGAGACCTATAAGGCAAGGCTTGTGGCGAAAGGGTATAGTCAGCGCGAAGGCATTGACTATCAGGAGACCTTTTCACCTGTAGCCATGCTAAAATCCATCCGAACATTGCTTGCCATTGCAGCATTTCATGATTATGAAATTTGGCAGATGGATGTGAAAACTGCTTTCCTGAATGGATATCTTGATGAAGATATCTATATGGAACAGCCTTTGGGTTTCACTTCCAGTGATGGAGATCACAAGGTCTGCAAGCTGCAAAGGTCCATCTATGGACTAAAGCAAGCATCTCGGAGTTGGAACACTCGTTCTGATGACGCAATCAAAACGTTTGATTTCATCAAAAACGAAGAGGAACCATGTGTTTACAAAAAGGTTAGTGGAAGTGCTGTCGTATTTCTCGTACTGTACGACATCCTCCTGATAGGAAATGATATTCCCATGCTAACCTCGATCAAGGTCTGGTTGTCAAAAGAGTTCTCCATGAAAGACCTTGGGGAAGCATCCTATAGTTTGGGAACAAAGGTCTATAGAGATAGATCTAAAAAGATGCTTGGCCTATCACAGAAGATGTACATAGAGGAAGTGCTGAAAAGGTTCAGCATGGAAAACTCTAAAAGGGGTCTCTTACCCCTAAGGCATGGAATTCATCTCTCCAAGAAGATGTACCCCAACACATCTGAAGAGATTCAACGCATGAGCAAGATCCCCTATGCATCAGCAATAGGGAGCCTCATGTATGCCATGCTATGTACACGACCTGATATAGCCCTTGTTGTGAGTGTCACAAGTAGATATCAGTCGAATCCAGGTGAAGAACACTGGACAGCTGTGAAGAATATTCTTAAGTACTTGAGAAGAACTAAAGATTTATTCTTGGTTTTTGGAGGATCATCAAAGAGTAGACTCCGTGGACAATATGGCAGACCCATTCACTAAGCAGCTGAGTCAGCAAAAGACTGAAGCCCACCTTGAGAAGATGGGCCTAAGATATATGACCAATTGGCTTTAGTGCAAGTGGGAGATTGTTAGATGTATAACCTAGAAGCCAAACTGGCTGACACATTGTTAATTCTAGGGACATAATTTTGTACTTAACTATTTATTTTTGAATAAATGAAAGGCATCTTTTTCATTCATATTATTATTGTGTCTATGAATCGTCCAAGGAATTAATAAGATGATGATGCATATTCTCAAGAGTTAAGAATTTGAGCCATATATCATTAGTGATTAATTTTTAAACGCTCCTGATCGATGGATCATCACGAGGATGGTGATCGATCCGATGAGATCAGTGCACACATTACTTTTCCTATGGATGGACGAGACTCGAGTCCACGGTGTGGAGACACTGAAGTAATAGTGCAGGTGCTTGTTAGAGAACAAGGGTACTGAGCATGACCAAGACAAGAAATCACTTGGATGTCTATCCACTCGTCAGTGACTTGCTTGATGTTGCAGTAGTGTGACTGGTCCTTTGACCTGCGATGCTTCGGCTACTCACAGTGAGGTTATTGTAGTTTGACTGCACAAATACATGGTCTCTAGCCATATGGGTCCATGCAGTGTAGATTGGCTGTAGTAAGTTCACAGTAGGAGTAGGGTATGCATCTACAAGGAACCTATCGACCTTGATAGATACGGAGAGATCCTATGTAATTTATAAGACTGAGTTCGTAAGACCTTGGCCGGGGCAGATTGCACAATGGAGAAAGAGTTCTCCGCTCTCGAACTTAAGTTGAATAAATCTTGACATATGACAGACGAAGGGGTTTGACGAGTTATCCATGACCTCCGTCTTGTAGGGATCCACGATAGTAGGACTGTATCACATGATAACTGCACCTAGAGGTTCATCATTCTATTCTGCTGGGTAGCCACTACATGCTGCTAGGTATCACTGATGGATGGTGAGACTCACAGAGATTATCTCGATGATCGATAAATCCTGATGAGTAGAGTTAGAATTGTTCCAACCCATTGAAAGGATTCTTCAATGATATTGTGATAGAGATCGCAATATATCTCACTACCAGTCAGAATAGAACCTATGGGGTCACACACACTAGAGGCATTGACCGATCCGATGGTTGAATCGTGATTAGGAATCACAAGTAATCAATTCGATTGATAATAAGTTGAAGAAGGAACAAAGGGAATTAATTAATTGGACTTAAAACAAGTGTCCTACTTAGAGTAGGATTTCTAGAGTCCTAATTGGATTAGGACTAGGATTCCTACTTGGACTGGGATTCCTACTTGGACTGGGAATTCTATTTGGAGTAGGACTAGGATTCCTACTTGGAGTAGGATTCCTACAATTCTAATTGGATTAGGAGTTTTGAATTAAATTTGGATTCCTACTTGGAGTAGGATTCCTAGAGTCCTAATCGGATTAGGACTTCAGATTCAAATTAGAGTCCTAATTGGATTAGGACCAAAATTAAATAAGTCCTAATTGGATTAGGATTTCTTAAGTCCTAATTAATTATTAATCTAATGAATCAACAAGACTCCTAATTGGATTAGGATTGAAGGGTTCAATTGAGTCATGGTTCATTAAGTTCTAATTGGATTAGGACTTACCTAGATTAAACACAAATTGGTTCACCCTTGGTCCAAGCCTAATTAGATTAGGACCTAACCATGAGTGACCTTCCTAATCCTCCTTAAAGGAGGATTAGGTTAACCATGAAGGAGGGGCACACGCCCCTCCTCCTTTTCCTTGGTTGGTACGGCAAAGAAGAGGGGCCGGCGCCCCTCTTGGAAGTTTATCAAGGAGCTCCTACAAAGTAGGAGCTCCACATGCTATTTAAGAGGAGGCGTGGGGGCTGACCTAGGGCATCATTGAAGCCCTCTCCCTCTCCAATTCGTGGCCCCCTCTCCTTCCCTTTCCTTGGTTCAGCCGCAAGCAAAGGAAGAAAAAGAAAGGTGGCCTCTTCATCCTCCCTTCCTCCTTCCAACGCAAGGAAAAGAAAGAAGGCTGCAGGAATTTTGTTCCTTTACTATTCTTCATCCTTCTTCTTCCTCCTCTCAAGCACATTCAAGAGTTGAAAAAAAGAGAGAAGATCAGCCATCAAAGTTATCTCTGCAAGGGAGCTAGCACCCCGGGGAGATAGAAAGCTTGGATCGGTTTTATGCTTCGTGTGGATACCCATAGAGGCCGGGCACTTGAATGGCTTCAAGCGAACCTTCATCCAAAACCACGATCACCAGTTTGCGGTGATCATCTACCCGCACAAGGTGAAGATCTGATCTTCTAATGTTATTTAAAAGTTTTTAATCCTTATCTATCTACGAACGGTTTTTAAACAACGTTCATGCGATGAACGATTGATCCCGCGCATGCCTCTTCCGCTGCATCTTTAATTTTTGAAATTTTTCTGCGGCATGGGCGGGTTCCCAACATTATGTACCTGCTGCTAGCAGAAATTTGATTTCTGTTTCATGTCTTGCACAGGAAGGTCATGTTTTTACATTTGACAAAGACTGCTGTTCTATTTATTTCAGAAATAAAATAGTCGCACGTGGTTTTATGATTGACAGTCTCTATCATTTGCATATGTATGTATCTGTAAA
Organism: Phoenix dactylifera; assembly: GCF_051530095.1. Classification (NCBI taxonomy): domain Eukaryota; kingdom Viridiplantae; phylum Streptophyta; class Magnoliopsida; order Arecales; family Arecaceae; genus Phoenix; species Phoenix dactylifera. Next base: position 27,446,984 of record NC_143193.1, on the reverse strand, counting down.
TGTGTCTGAGCAAGAAGTGAGTGCCAAAGGATCCAAGAGATCCAGGGATGAGATAAATCAAAAATATTTGTGGCACCTCAGGCTTGGCCATATTGGAGAGGATAGAATGAACAAAATGGATAAAGATGGGCTTCTTGGCTCATTGACTTCCGAGTCATATCCAGTTTGCGAGTCCTGTCTTCAAGGAAAAATGGCTAGATTGCCCTTTGTAGCACATGGGGAGAGGACCACTGAAATACTTACCCTGATACGCACAGATGTGTGTGGCCCATTCGATGTGCAAGCCAGGAGACGTTATTCGTACTTCATTACCTTTACCGATGATTATTCACGGTATGGGTATGTGTATCTTATGAGACACAAGCCTGAATTTTTTGAAAAGTTCAAGGAGTTCAAGAATGAAGTAGAAAAACAAACTGGTAAACCTCTTAAGGCTCTTCGATCAGATCGAGAAGGAGAATACCTTAGTGGAGAATTTCGGGACTATCTCAAGGACAATGGCATAGTCTCACAATGGACTCCTTCGGGTACACCTCAACTCAACGGGGTGTCAGAGAGAAGAAATCGGACTCTATTGGATATGGCCCGATCCATGATGAGCTTCACTGATTTACCTATGTTTCTTTAGGGAGATGCCTTACTTGCCGCAGTATATCTACTGAATAGAGTTCCCTCTAAATCCGTTCCTACCACACCGTATGAGATATGGCATGGCAAGAAACTAAGTCTTGGTCATCTCAAGATTTGGGGATGTCCGGCCCACGTCAAAAGACTACAGGCGGACAAGCTAGAGGCTAAGACCATAAGTGCTCGTTTTATAGAATATCCTAAAGAGTCATTAGGATACAATTTTTATGTCTCAGAGGATCACAATGTGTTTGTGAGCCGACACGCCATCTTCTTGGAAAATCAGTTTATCCTTGATAGTGGCAGCGGGAGGAAAATTGAGCTTGAAAAGAAAGTCTCTGAAAAGCAACGAGTCATGGATCCTATCGAACTCATTCATACAGAGCCAGTACACGATGTCCCTCAACCACCTCGCAGATCTAGTAGGGTGTCCCATCCTCCCGATAGATACTTAGGTATACTAGAAGAGGATACCGAGGAAATGTTCCTAGTGGAAGATAGGGATCACATACAGGATCCCAAAACCTACAACGAGGCGATATCTAATATCGATTCCGAAAAATGGTTGGAAGCTATGAAATCAGAGTTAGACTCCATGCATTCCAACCAAGTCTGGACCCTAGTAGATCCACCAGAAGGTATTGTACCTATTGGATGCAAATGAATCTACAAAAGGAAGATAGGTTCGGATGGAAAGGAAGAGACCTATAAAGCAAGGCTAGTGGCGAAAGGGTATAGTCAACGCGAAGGCATTGACTATTAGGAGACCTTTGCACCTATAGCCATGCTGAAATCCATCCGAACATTGCTTGCCATTGCAGCATTTCATGATTATGAAATCTGGCAGATGGATGTGAAAACTGCTTTCCTAAATGGATATCTTGATGAAGATATCTATATGGAACAGCCTTTGGATTTCACTTTCAGTGATTGAGATCACAAGGTCTGCAAGCTGCAAAGGTCCATCTATGGACTAAAGCAAACATCTCGGAGTTGGAACACTCGTTTCGATGACGCAATCAAAACATTTGATTTCATCAAAAACGAAGAGGAACCGTGTGTTTACAAAAAGATTAGTGGGAGTGCTGTCATATTTCTCGTACTGTACGTGGACGACATCCTCCTGATAGGAAATGATATTCCCATGCTAACCTCCGTCAAGGTCTGGTTGTCAAAAGAGTTCTCCATGAAAGACCTTGGGGAAGCATCCTATATTTTGGAAATAAAGGTCTATAGAGATAGATCTAAAAGGATGCTTGTCCTATCACAAAAGATGTACATAGAGGAAGTGCTGAAAAGGTTCAGCATGGAAAACTCTAAAAGGGGTCTCTTACCCCTAAGGCATGGAATTCATCTCTCCAAGAAGATGTGCCCCAACACATCTGAAGAGATTCAACGCATGAGCAAGATCCCTTATGCATCGGCAATAGAGAGCCTCATGTATGCCATGCTATGTACATGACCTGATATAGCCCTTGCTGTGAGTGTCACAAGCAGATATCAGTCGAATCCAGGTGAAAAACACTGGACAGTTGTGAAGAATATTCTTAAGTACTTGAGAAGAACTAAAGATTTATTCTTGGTCTTTGGAGGATCATCAGAGTTAAAGGTAGAAGGGTACATAGATTCAGACTTCATTACTGATGTCGATGATAGGAAGTCAACATCTGGATATGTGTTCTTGTGCAATGGTGGTACGGTGAATTGGAAAAGTTCTAAACAACCGATCATTGCTGATTCTACTATGGAAGCTGAATACATCGCCGCCTCTGAAGCTGCTAAAGAAGGCTTCTGGTTCAAGAAATTCATTGCAGAGTTGGATGTGATGACATCAGATGCCATAACACTCTACTGCGATAATAATGGCACCATAGCTCTTGCTAAGGAGCCAAGGTCTCATCAAAAGTCCAAGCACATAGAACGACGCTTCCACCTCATACGCAACTATGTTGAGAAGAAGTATGTCGAGGTGCAGAGAGTAGACTCCGTGAACAACGTGGCAGACCCATTCACTAAGCAGCTGAGTCAGCAAAAGACTAAGCCCACCTTGAGAAGATGGGCCTAAGATACATGACCAATTGGCTTTAGTGCAAGTAGGAGATTGTTAGATGTATGCCCTAGAAGCCAATCTGGCTGACACATTGTTAATTTTAGGAACATAATTTTGTACTTGACTATTTATTATTGAATAAATGAAAGGCATCCTTTTCATTCATATTGTTATTGTGTCTATGAATCGTCCAAGGAATTAATAAGATGATGATGCATATTCTCAAGAGTTGAGAATTTGAGCCATGTATCATTAGTGATTAATTTCTGAACGCTCCTGATCGATGGATCATCACGAGGACGGTGATCGATCCGATGAGATCAGTGCACACATTGCTTTTCCTATGGATGGACGAGACTCGAGTCCACGGTGTGGAGATACTGAAGTAATAGTGCAGGTGCTTGTTAGAGAACAAGGGTACTGAGCGTGACCAAAACAAGAAGTCACTTGGATGTCTATCCACTCGTCAGTGACTTGCTTGATGTTGCAGTAGTGTAACTGGTCCTTTGACCTGCGATGCTTCGGCTACTCACAGTGAGATTATTATAGTTTGACTGCACAAATACATGGTCTCTAGCCATATGGATCCATGTAGTGTAGATTGGCAGCAGTTGGTTCACTGTAGCAGTAGGGTATACATCTACAAGAAACCTATCGACCTTGATAGATAAGGAGAGATCCTATGTGATTTATAAGACTGAGTTCATAAGACCTCGGCCGGGGCAGATTGCACAGTGGAGAAAGAGTTCTCCGCTCTCGAACTTAAGTCGAATAAATCTTGACATATGATAGACGAAGGAGTTTGACGAGTTATCCATGACCTCCGTCTTGTAGGGATCCACGATAGAAGGACTGTATCACATGATAACTGCACCTAGAGGTTTATCATTCTATTCTGCTGGGTAGCTACTACATGCTGCTAGGTGTCATTGATGGATGGTGGGACTCACAGGGATTATCTCGATGATCGATAAACCCTAATGAGTAGAGTTGGAATCGTTCCGACCCATTGAAAGGAGTTTTCAATGATATTGTGATAGAGATCACAATATATCTCACTACCAGTCAGAATAGAACCTATGGGGTCACACACACTAGAAGTATTGACCGATCCGATGGTTGAATCGTGATTAGGAATCACAAGTAATCAACTCGATTGATATTCAGTTGAAGAAAGAACAATGGAATTAATTAATTGGACTTAAACACAAATCCTACTTCGAGTAGGATTCCTAGAGTCCTAATTGGATTAGGACTGGGAATCCTAATTGGAGTAGGAATGGAATTTCTACTTGGCGTAGGATTCCTACAATCCTAATTAGATTAGGAGTTTTGAATTAAAATTGGATTCCTACTTGGAGTAGGATTCGTAGAGTCCTAATCGGATTAGGACTTCGGATTCAAATTAAAGTCCTAATTGGATTAGGACTAAAATTAAATAAGTCCTAATTGGATTAGGTTTTCTTAAGTCCTAATTAATTATTAATCTAATGAATCAACATGACTCCTAATTGGGTTAGGATTGAAGAGTTGAATTGAGTCATGGTTCATTCAAGTTCTAATTGGACTAGGACTAGTATAGATTGAACCCAATTGATTCATGATTTGGTTAAATCCTAATTGGATTAGGACTAAACCACATTAGAGCCTCCCAATCCTCATTAGATGAGGATTAGGGCAACATAAGAGGGAGGGGCTCACGCCCCTCCTCCTTTGATTCCTTGGTGCGGCAACAAGAGGGGCCGGTGCCCCTCTTGGAATAATTTCAAGGGAGCTCCTAAAAGTTAGGAGCTCCACATGTTATTTAAAGGAGGCTTTTGGGGGCTGACCTAATTGATGCATTAGAAGCCCTCTCCCCTCCAAGCCGTGGCCTCCCTCTCCTCTCCCTTGGTTCAGCCGCAAGCAAGGAGAAGAAAAGAAGAATGCCTTGGCGGCCTCCTCCTCCTCCTCTTCCTTCTTCCAACGCAGGGAAAAAAAAAGGCTGTGACTAGCCTTTGGTTCTTCTTCAAAGATCCTTTCTTCTTCTTCCTCCTTTCCAGCATAATCAAGAGTTGATTAAAAGGAAGAAATCAGCCATCAAAGTTATCTCTGCAAGGGAGCTAGCACCCCGGGGAGATAGAAAGCTTGGATCGGTTTTCTGCTTCGTGTGGATAGCCATAGAGGCCGGACACTTGAACGGCTTCAAGCGAACCTTCATCCAAAACCACGATCATCAGTTTGCGGTGATCATCTACCCACACAAGGTGATGATCTGATCTTCTAATGTTATTTAAAAGTTTTTATTCCTTATCTATCTACGAACGATTTTTAAACAACGTTCATGCGATGAACTGTTGATCCCGCGCATGCCTCTTCCGCTGCATCTGAAATTTTGAAATTTTTCTGCGGCATGGGCGGGTTCCCAACATATGATGCATGTTTGTGTTAAGATTTGTAACATAAATAAATCTAAAATCGTAATATTGTTTAGATTAGATCTAAATAAAATTTATGATTCATATGATCTCTAATTTTAATAAACAAATCAGATATAAAAATAAAAGTGAAAAAACAAATACATAAGATGTATGTTGTTTGTATTAATTCATGTTGTTATGTATATGTGATGCATGAACATAAAATATAATGACTTAAACATGAATTAAATCTGATTGCATGTGATTAATTACAAAAATTTAGATCTAAAAATATATTTTAAGAACTGAAAGATTGTAATTAATATGTAATTAAAAAGAAATATGCAATGATCAAAACCTTCATAAGTCTAAACTTAATTGAGAATTAAGTGTTATAAAATAGAATTGTAACTCAATTAATTGACATTGCATAATTCTTTGGGCATATGGGTTAGCTTGAATCAAGTTCCTAGGATTGGGTTAGACCTAAGTTTAGAATCATACATGGACAAATAGAATTAATTGATCAAATCTAATTAAGTAGTAACTAGATTAGGTCAAGAAAATTCTAGGTCAATTTACAATAGTTGTAGATGGATCAAGTCCATGTCTTTGATTAGACCAAGATGAAACTTGATTTAGGCTCAGAGGTGTAGCCCGAGTCATTTGAGTAATCAAATCGAAATTGATTAACCAGTCGGTGTCTAAGGTAAGTTTGGCAGTTTTGACCGGTGATTTTTAATTGGGAGCTACTCGCACTGATTCGTCTTTTTCGAGTTAATGGCATATCCCTTCCACCAATCTCACTTACCTGGCCGATATGGTCAATCACATTTTGATTGGATCACTTAATGATTCAAGTTAGCCCATACCTATAAGAAAAATCAGTTTGACTGATTTAGGTGCCTCCTTAACCGGTTTGAGTCTAATCTGATTTGGTGAAGTCAGTGGAAGAAATTAGACTAACCGGATCTCCTTATCTATCCTAATTATGAAATCTTCTAAAATTATTAGGTCCTTAAAATGAAATGGTTATGGGGATAACTAGGTCATAGCCTTCCATTAAGTTGGATGATAATGGATCCAATGTTTTGATAATTATTGGAGGCGCGACACGCCTGGTACTTATCAAGCATTGGAATCGTCATTCAATATATGATGAGTTAAGTGTACCTTCAATAGGTGGTCAGGTGAGCCGAGCCACACTCGGGCTTGGTCGTCTATTAGTTGATTAGACTTAATCCTATCATTTAATGGTTGAACCTGACTAGGGTATTCGGTGGAGGCGCCACACGCCTGCCGAAGAACCTAGGGCAAAATTATCACTAGAAGTTGCTTCGTGAAGCAACTGGTTTAGAACCTACCAATAGGTGCATATGGGTTAGCCGAGCCACACTCAGGCCTATATGCGATCTATTGGGTTCTAGTGCCCACTAAAGAATTAGGAGTAATTTTTCGAATTGGAGGTAGAGGCTACCAATTTATATAAAATAGTGGGAGTATCTTTAGACTAAAGTCCAAGTCTACTGTGTTTAGTCAATTCATATACTAATAGCCAAATTTTCTTTTATGTAGAAATGGCCACAAGTTTGTCACTTCGCTCATTATTGGATAATGACAAATTGACTGGTCCCAACTTCAATAATTGGTATAGAAAGCTGAAAACTCAGCATAGTCAGACCAAAAAGATTAAGGATGACCAAAGTCAGGCAGAATGCTTCTATTGTAAGAAACAGGGGCATTGGAAGAGGAATTGTCCTCAGTACCTTACCTCACTTGATCCGAACAGGCCAAGCAAGAGAAAAGGGCAATCAGTTGCTAATCAAGGTATTTATATGATAACACTTTGTAATTTCTCTATATATGATAATTCGATCTGGGTATTAGATACTGGAAGTCCGTTTAATATATGCAATTCGTTGCAAGGACTTCAGGTCAATGAGAGATTTGAAAACAGCGAGAGATTTCTGAATGTTGGAGATGGAAGATCTGTTTCAGTTCTAGCTTTAGAAAATCTCAAACTTATTTTCAATTCTCATGTAGTTGTCTTGAGTGATTGTCACCATTGTCCTACGTTCTTATTGAATGTAATTTTCGTAGGCCTTTTGGCCATGAACGGTTATGAAATTTTAATAAAGAAATGTTCTTGTGATATCATTATGAATGGTGTTACTATAATGAATGGACGATTGAACAATGGCATCTACTTGTTATCACAACCTGTTAATGTAATGTACACGTCAAGTAAGCGTCCTAGAATAGATAATGTCACGGATGTCTACCTTTGGCATCATAGGCTAGGTCATATTAACAAGAACAAGATGAACATGTTAAGTAAAGAGGGAATCCTCGATATTAATGATTGTAAATCATTGACAACCTGTGAATCATGCCTTCTTGGTAAAATGACCAAATCACCTTTTACCGAAAAAGGTGAACGAGCGAGTGACTTATTGACCCTTGTACATTCTGATGTATGTGGGCCAATGAGCACAAATGCTAGAGGTGGGTATTCATATTTTATTACGTTTACAGACGACCTTTCTAGGTATGGTTATGTCTATTTAATGAGACATAAATCTGAATCATTTGAAATGTTCAAATTATATCGTAATGAAGTAGAAAAACAAACTGGAAAGAGTATTAAAACTCTTCGATCAGATCGAGGAGGTGAATACCTCACTAGTGAGTTTTTGACATATCTAGGAGAAAATGGGATTCTCTCTCAATGGACTCCTCCTGGTACACTACAGTATAACGGTGTATCAGAAAGGAGAAATCGAACTCTGTTAGACATGGTTCGATCCATGATGGGGTTTGCTGATCTGCTCATATCCTTTTGGGGATATGCTCTTGAGTCAGCCTGCTATATTCTAAATAAGGTTCCAAGTAAGTTTGTAAATAAAACACTACATGAGATGTGGACTGGATGTAAGCCGATGCTCTCTCACCTTAGGATTTGGGGGTGTCCAGCGTACGTCAAACGTTTGAAGACAGACAAACTTGAACCCAAGTCTGACAAATATTTCTGTTAGAAGTATGCCCTAGAAGCCAATTTGGCTGACGCATTATTTTGTTCTGGGACATAAATTTATACTTGACCTAATAATAAATTTATTAGGATGGGCATTCTTTTCATTCATGTTCTTATGTATCCATGAATCGTCCAAGGAATTAATAAGATGATGACACGTATTCTCAAGAGTTGAGAATTTGAGGCATGTGTCATTGGTGATTAATTTCGGAATTGCTCCTGATCGATGGATCCATCACGAGGGACGGTGATTGATCCGCTAAGATTAGTGCACATATCACTTAGTCAGATGGATGAGTCTTGAGTCCATAGTGTGGGGACACTAGAGTGATTGTGCAAGTGCTTGTTAGAGAACAAGGGTACTGAGCATGACCAAAGCAAGTAGTCACTTGGATGTCAATCCACTCGTCAGTGACTTACTTAATGCTGCAGTTGTATGACTGGTCCTTTGACCTGCGATGCCTCGGCTATTCATATGAGGTTGCTGTAGTTTGATGAGCACATAAACATGGACCCTATCCATTTGGGTCCTTATGGTGCAGATTGACTGCAGTAGGTTCATTGTAGGAGTAGGGGTGCATCTAGATGGAATCTATCGACCTTGATAGATTAGGAGAGATCCTATGTGATTTATTAGATTGAGTTCGTAAATCCTTGGCCAAGGTAGTTTTTGGAAAAAGAGTTTTCCAATCTCGAACTGGAGTCGAATAAATTTTATATATGACAGATGATGGGGTTTGACAAGTTATCCATGATCTCCATCCGTCGGAATCCACGATAGAGGGACTGTATCATACGTTAACTGCACCTAGAGGTTCATCTATTCCATTCTGCCGGATTGCCACTAGATGCTGCTAGGTGTCACTGGTGGATTGTGAGACTCAGAGGCATTCACTTGATGATCAGTGAACCTGAATGAGAAGAGTTGGAATTGTTCCAACCCATTAAAAAGAGTTTCAATGATGTTGTAATAGAGATCACAATATATCTGACTATCAGACAGAATAGAACCTATGGGGTCACACACAATAGAGGATCTGATCGATCTAATGGTTGGCTTGTGATTTGGAATCACAATAGTTTGTAATTGTCAATTTGATTGATAATTGGTTTAACCCACTAAGAGTTAGTGAGTTGAAGAAGAAATTAATTGCAATTAATTGCAATTTGATTGAATCAATTGGACTCAATTAATTGGACTCGATCTTATTTGATAAGGTTCAAGAGTCCTACTTGAAATAGGACTCCTAGAGTTCTAATTAGATTAGGACTTCAAATTATTACAGTCCTACTTGGAGTAGGATTCCTAAAAGTCCTAATTGGATTAGGACTAAAATTATATGAGTCCTAATTGATTAGGATTCTTAGAGTCCTAATTAATTTTGGTCCAATAGATAAAGATGACTCCTAATTAGATTAGGATTCATGTGAATCAAATAGGGAGACTAATTGGGTCCTACTTAGATTAGGATTCAATGAATCAAAAGCCAGCTGAATCCTAATTTGATTAGGATTAGAAGGGAGGGGTTCTTTTCTTGATGCTTGGCGGCCGCCTTCCCTCTCCTCTTCTTCTTCCATCCGCAAGGCACAAAGAGGGGCAGCAAGCATGGCTTCTTCTTCCTTCTCTTGGTCAGCTACATGGAAGAAAATAAAGAGAGGAAGGTGTTCCTCTCTTCCCTCCTTCTTCATCCATGGTAAAGAAAAGAAAAGAAAGCATTTCTTCCTTCTCCTTCTTTTTCCTCTTGGAAGCAATCAAGAGTTGATTGCTTAGAGGAGTTCCAACCATCAAAGGGATCTCTGCAAGGGAGCTAGCACCCCGGTGAGATCGTAACCTCGATCAATCCAAATCTTCGTGTGGATACCCGTAGAGGCCGGACACTTGTGCGGCTTCAAACGAACCTGATTTCCACGATCATCAAATAGCGATGAAGATCTACTCGTTCAAAGGTAAAGATTTGATCTTTATAATTTTTAATAGTAGATCTAAAAATTAATCAAGTAATTAATTTTAATCCTTTTCTTCAGATTTCATGATCTTCTGAGTTAGAGAACTCCGAATTTTTTTGAAATCTACATTCCTCGGAATGTTCATGAGATGAACGACCCCGCGTGCGTCTTTCCGCTGCGATCGTCGCAACGCGTGCTTAGGTGACCCGACAGTGGTATCAGAGCCGTGTTTATGGGATTAAGATTAACATTGATAGGCTTGATTAGGATTTAATTTAGATCTGAAAAATTATATGCTTGCTGAAATTTTTGCGTGCTGAAATTTCAGATTTCAGCATGCAGATTTTTGTTTGGAAAATCTAGATCTTGCATGATTAATTTTAATTACAATGAGATTGCAATAATTAAAATCATATCTTGCATGATCAGAATTTTAGTTGATGGTATATTTAATTAAAATTTCCAGATCTGAAATTACATAAGAAGTATGTGATAAGATTCAATCAAAGATTCATGGTCATAAAAGATAAATTTCTATTGATGCCTAAGCTTAAAAGGAAATTGATATTTGCATGATATGCATAAGATATGATCAAATCATAGAATCATGTTTATTAAAGGATAATTTTGTTTATGATTGTGCTTAAAAAGAAAATTAATATATGCATGAGATGTAAATATATGTTAAGCAATATTTACATGGGATGTAAATAAAACCCAAATAGGTTAGCTCATTTACATAAGATGTAAATTTAAACTAATATGTCATTTACATAAGATGTAAACACATAACATATGAAAGGGTTTCATGTTCACATAGGATCTAAACCTAAACAAATATGTCATTTACATAAGATGTAAACGCATAACATATGAAAGGAGTTTCATATTTACATAAGATGTAAACCCTAATCGAAACCTAAATCGATTAAAACCTCCTCAATCAATCGAGAGTGAATGATACATTGAGCTAGCCATATTTGATTAATTGTTCTAATTGGTGTCTAGGAAAGCATTAAAAGTGGTTACTTAATTAGGACCTTACTCTCTGAGTAAGGGGAGCCTTCCACCTGCTTACTTGGCCAATTGATCGATTATCACCTATGAAGAGCTCAAAGTTGGAATCACTAAGACTAGATTACCTAATATTAAGTTTAGAGGTCTTCCACCATAGTAGAGCTGCTAAGGTCTTTCCGGCGTTGATTTGTTTCGGCTGGATACAGTGGGCAAGTTGCATCGGGGGACTGGACCTCTCTATTGATATGAGATGTAGTGGGAGTAAAGATGGGGTTGGGCTCCAATAACTGTTAGGTGAGGACCCAATGATGGCTTTATTTCTGCGGGATATATGGTGGGTCTGACTTAACCAAGGAACAAGGCCAATAACTGTTAGGTGAGGTCCTTATGACTTGGAGATCAAGTTGGCTACAACTTGCTTGAGAAGCATTGTATAAGGAGTTGTACACTCATCGTTTATATGTTACCAATAACTGTTAGGTGAGGTGACATGTAAATTAGTGGGACCGTAGCACCCCACTTGAAATCTAGAGTCGTAGGTTTCCGTTTCTCTACCGGAGGAGTGTAAGAGATTCGAGAAAATAGTAGGAGGTGTTTGTTTTAAATGTCCCTAAAACAAATAGAGTTCAAGTACAAAATTTTAACTAGAATTTTTACTCTCTAAGGATTATAAAGTTAGCTTCCAAACTCTTAACTCATATCCTAGAGAACAACCGTTTGACCAAACTCAATTATAAAGACTGGCTCAGCAATTTCAAAATAGTTTTGAATTGTGAGAAATTAGGGTATATGCTAGACCATGACATCCCCGTGTTACCAGTTTGTCCGATCACTGATCAGTGTAAGATGCATGGCAAGTGGACGAACGATGACAATAAAGTTAGGTGCTACATAATGGCATGAGAACATGAAGACTGCCGGGACATATTGAATCACTTGTAAGAGTTGTAGGGTGAACAGAGTCGCGCAGCATTGTTTGAAGTATCCAAAAGGCTCTTCAAGGCCAAGATACGCGAAGGGCAGTCTGTCCATGATCATGGTCTGACCATGATAAAGGACTGGGAGGAGCTTGAGAAGCCCGGCATGATCATGCACAAGGAATTGCAAACGGATTTGATCCTGCAATCCCTTCCAACTTCATATGAACTGTTTATAGTAAACTATCATATGAACAAGACTGTATGCACCAAAACAAAATTGTTAAATAAATTGATAACTACCTTAGGGACCTTGAAGAGTTCAAGGGGCATAGTTCTCGCTGTCGAGTTGGCTTTTACTTCCAAGAAAAAGTCTATCTAGAAGAAGAAGAAGCCTGCAAAGAAGCAGAAGACCGAGAAAGAGCCAAGTAAGAAAGTTCCGAGAAAATGGCCGATTGCAAGGGAAAGTGTTTACATTGCATTATAGACGGCCATTGGAAGAGGAACTATCCTACATACATGAGAAGCATAAAGAGTAAGAAAGGGTGACACACCTTCAGAAGGTATGTCAGATATGCTCAGGATACTTAGGAATTGTTACCTGCTGTTAGCAGAAATTTGATTTCTGTATCTTGTTTAGCACAGGAAGATTTTATAAGACTACTGTTCCACTTATTCGAGAAATAAATTGGTTCCACGTGGTTTTATGATTGACAGTCTCTATCACTTACATTTCGATGTATCTGTGAAATTATCTGAGCAAATAGTGAGTACCATAGGATCCAAAAGATATAGAGATGAGATAAATTTAAAGTATTTATGGCACCTCAGGCTTGGCCATATAGGAGAAGACAGAATAAACAAATTGGAGAAACATGGGCTTCTGGCTCATTGACTTTCGAGTCATATCCGATTTGTGAATCCTGCCTTCAAGAAAAGATGGCCAAATTACCCTTTGTAGGACATGGGGAGAGGTCCACTGAAATACTTACCCTAGTACACACTGACGTGTGTGGCCCATTCGATGTGCAGGCTAGGGGTCATAATTTTTACTTCATTTACCGATGATTACTCATGGTATGGATATGTGTATGAGATACAAATCTGAAGCTTTTGAAAAGTTCAAAGAGTTTAGATATGAAGTAGAAAAACAAACAGGAAAACTCATTAAGGTTCTTCGATCGGATCAAGGAGGTAAGCACCTTAATGGAGAGTTCCGTGATTATCTCAAAGAGAATGGTATAGTTTCATAATGGACCCCTCCTAGTACACCTCAGCTCAATGGGGTGTCAGAGAGGAGGAATCGGACCCTATTGGATATGGTCAGGTCCATGATGAGCTTCACTAATTTATCCTTGTTTCTTTAGAGAGATACCCTATTTTTAGCTATTTACTTATTGAATAGAGTTTCCTCTAAAGTCCGTTTCTACCACACCATATGAGATATGACATGGTAAGAAGCTAAATCTTGGTTATCTTAAGACTTGGGGATCTCCGGCCTAAGTCAAGCGACAACAGATGGACAAGTTAGAGGATAGGACAATTAGTGCTCGTTTTATTGGATATCCTTAAGAGTCATTAAGATATGATTTTTTGTCCCATAGAATCACAAAGTGTTTGTGAGCCGACATGCTATCTTCATGAAAAATAGTTTTTTTCTTGATAGAGGCAGTGGGAGGAAAACTGAGCTTGAAGAGAAAGTCTCTGAAGAGTAACAAGCCATTGTGCCTTTAAAATCTATTCATATTGAGCCAGTACATGCAGTAACTCCTCCACCTCGTAAATCTAGTATGATCTTCCATTCTCCTAAAAGGTACTTAGGTATGCTTACAGAGGATGTAGAGGAAATGTTCCTCATGCAAGATAGGGATCAAGGTACGGATCCCAATACCTACAACGAGGTGATGTTAGACATCGATTCTGAGAGATGGCTAGAAGCAATGAAGTCAAAGATGGACTCCATGCATTCCAACCATGTTTGGACCTTAGTAGATCCACCAGAAGGTATAGTACCTATTGGGTGTAAATGGATCTATCAGAGAAAATTAAGTTCGGATGGCAAGGTAGAGACCTATAAGGCAAGGCTAGTGGTGAAAGGTTATAGTCAGTGCAAAATCCAGGCCACGAGCACTGGATAGCTGTGAAGAACAGTCTTAAGTACTTGAGAAGAACTGAGGATATGTTCTTGGTTTTTAGGAGAATATCAGAGTTAAAGGTAGAAGGATACACACATATTGATGATAGAAAGTCTACATCAGAATATGTGCAATGATGGTTCGGTAATTTAGAAGAGTTCTAAACAACCGATCATTACAGATTCTACTTTGGAAACTAAATATATCGCCACCTCTAAGGGTGCAGTGGAAACCTTCTAGATCAAGAATTTTATTGCAGAATTAGGTGTAATGTCATCAGATGCCATAACACTATACTGCGATAACAATGGCACCATAGCACTTGCTAAGGAGCTAAGGTCTCGCCAGAAGTCTAAGCACATAGAGCGGCGGTTTAACCTGATACGCGACTACCTCGAAAAGAAATAAGTAAAGGTATAGAGAGTAGACCCCACAGGAAATATGGTGGACCCATTCACTAAGCAGCCAAGTTAGAAGAAAATTGAAGCACATCTTGAGAAGATGGGGCTTAGATTTATGGCTGATTGGCTTTAGTGCAAGTGGGAGATTGTTAGAAGTATGCCCTAGAAGCCAATTTGGCTGACACATTATTTTGTTCTACGACATAAATTTATACTTGATCTAATAATAAATTTATTAGGATGGGCATTCTTTTCATTCATGTTCTTATGTATCCATGAATCGTCCAAGAAATTAATAAGATGATGACACGTATTCTCAAGAGTAGAAAATTTGAGGCATGTGTCATTGGTGATTAATTTCTGAATTGCTCCTGATCGATGGATCCATCACGAGGGACGGTGATCGATCCGCTGAGATTAGTGCACAGATCACTTAGTCAGATGGATGAGTCTTGAGTCCATAGTATGGGGACACTAGAGTGATTGTGCAAGTGCTTGTTAGAGAACAAGGGTATTGAGCGTGACCAAAGCAAGTAGTCACTTGGATGTCTATCCACTCGTCAGTGACTTACTTAATGCTGCGTTGTATGACTGGTCCTTTGACCTGTGATGCCTCGGCTATTCATAATGAGGTTGCTATAGTTTGACGAGCACATAAACATGGGCCCTATCCATTTGAGTCCTTGTGGTGCAGATTGACTGCAGTAGATTCATTGTAGGAGTAGGGGTGCATCTAGATGGAATCTATCGACCTTGATAGATTAGGAGAGATCCTATGTGATTTATGAGACTGAGTTCGTAAATCCTTGGCCAAGGTAGTTTTTGGAAAAAGAGTTTTCCAATCTCGAACTGGAGTTGAATAAATTTTATATATGACAGATGATGGGGTTTGACAAGTTATCCATGATCTCCATCCTGTCGGAATCCACGATAGAGGGACTGTATCATATGCTAACTGCACCTAGAGGTTCATCTATTCCATTCTGCTGGATTGCCACTACATGCTGCTAGGTGTCACTGGTGGATTGTGAGACTCAGAGGCATTCATTTGATGATCAGTGAACCTGAATGAGAAGAGTTGGAATTGTTCCAACCCATTGAAAAGAGTTTCAATGATGTTGTGATAGAGATCACAATATATCTGACTATCAGACAGAATAGAACCTATGGGGTCACACACAATAGAGGATCTGATCGATCTAATGGTTGGCTTGTGATTTGGAATCACAATAGTTTGTAATTGTCAATTTGATTGATAATTGGTTTAACCCACTAAGAGTTAGTGAGTTGAAGAAGGAATTAATTGTAATTAATTGCAATTTGATTGAATCAATTGGACTTAATTAATTGGACTCGATCTTATTTGATAAGGTTCAAGAGTCCTACTTGAAATAGGACTCCTAGAGTTCTAATTAGATTAGAACTTCAAATTATTACAGTCCTACTTGGAGTAGAATTCCTAAAAGTTCTAATTGGATTAGGACTAAAATTATATGAGTCCTAATTGGATTAGGATTCTTAGAGTCCTAATTAATTTTGGTCCAATAGATAAAGATAACTCCTAATTAGATTAGGATTCATGTGAATCAAATAGGGAGACTAATTGGGTCCTACTTAGATTAGGATTCAATGAACCAAAAGCCATCTAAATCCTAATTTGATTAGGATTAGAAGGGAGGGGTTCTTTTCTTGATGCTTGGCGGCCGCCTTCCCTCTCCTCTTCTTCTTCCATCCGCAAGGCACAAAGAGGGGCAGCAAGCATGGCTTCTTCTTCCTCATCTTGGTCAGCTACATGGAAGAAAATAAAGAGAGGAAGGTGTTCCTCTCTTCCCTCCTTCTTCATCCATGGTAAAGAAAAGAAAAGAAAGCATTTCTTCCTTCTCCTTCTTTTTCCTCTTGGAAGCAATCAAGAGTTGATTGCTTCGAGGAGTTCCAACCATCAAAGGGATCTCTGCAAGGGAGCTAGCACCCCGGTGAGATCGTAACCTCGATCAATCTAGATCTTCGTGTGGATACCCATAGAGGCCGGACACTTGTGCGGCTTCAAACGAACCTGATTTCCACGATCATCAAATAGCAGTGAAGATCTATCCGCTCAAAGGTAAAGATTTGATCTTTATAATTTTTAATAGTAGATCTGAAAATTAATCAAGTAATTAATTTTAATCCTTTCCTTCAGATTTCATGATCTTCTGAGTTAGAGAATTCCGAATTTTTTTGAAATCTACATTCCTCAGAACGTTCATGAGATGAACGACCCCACGTGCGTCTTTCCGCTGCGATCGTTGCAACGCATGTGTAGGTAACCTGACAGTTTCTTTGTTGGTTATCCTAAAGAAACTAAAGGATATTACTTCTACTTTGTTGAAGAACAAAAGTTGTTCGTAAGCAATAGAGCTATTTTTCTGTAGAAAGATTTCCTTAGTGAAGGAACTAAAAGCTCTAATGTTGAGCTTAGGAAAGTTCAACATGTAGAAGACCCGATACCATCCACTGAACCAATTGAGTCAGATTTGATTAGATCAGATCCAGAACCCATCTTAGATGCACCATTAAGGCGATCAGGTAGAGTACCATGTCAGCCGGACAGATACTACGGTTTCTTGGTCCGGGATGGAGATCCTATCGAACTTGATGAAAATGATGAGGATCTGATCACATCTATGGATGTAATGCAGAGGTATGACTCTGATAAATGGCTTGGAGCCATGCAATCCGAAATGATATCCATGAAGGTCAATGATATATGGACATTAGTTGACCCACCCGAAGGGATTAAACGCATAGGGTGTAAGTGGATATTCAAAAGAAAACGGGGCGCAGACGGAAAGGTAGAGACCTATAAAGTCCGTTTGGTTGCCAAGGGATATCGTCAACGTTATGGTATTGACTATGACGAGACATTTTTTCCTGTGGCAATGCTCAAGTCCATTCGGATTGTGCTTGCGATAGCGGCATATTTAGACTATGAAATCTGGCAAATGGATGTATAGACCGCATTTCTAAATAGAGATTTAGAAGAGGAGGTATATATGATACAACCTGAAGGTTTTACATCTACAGATGAGTCTAAGGTGTGCAAGCTACAAAGATCCATTTATGGATTAAAGCAAGCTTCACGAAGTTGGAATATACATTTTGATAAGGTAATCAAAACATATGGCTTCATTAAGAATGAAGAGGAACCTTGCATTTATAAATGGATAAATGGTTCAGTTATTATATTTCTTATTTTGTATGTGGATGACATTCTTTTAATCGAAAATGAAATTCCTGCATTACAAGGAATAAAGGTATGGCTATCATCTCAATTTGCCATGAAGGATTTGGGAGAAACATCATACATCCTAGGGATGAAGATCTATAGAGATAGATCTAAAAAATTGCTTGGATTATTCCAATCCACATACATTGATACTATACAGAAAAGGTTCAGTATGATTAATTCCAAGAAAGGCTATCTTCCGATGGGCTATGGAATTAACCTCTCTAAAAGGGATTGTCTGACAACCTCTCAAGAAAGAGAGAGTATGGATAGAATTCCATATGCTTCACAGTGGGATCTATAATGTATGCCATGACATGTACTAGACCAGACGTGGCATACTCACTAGGAGTAGTGAGCAGATACCAGTCTGATCCAGGAAGCAACCACTGAAAGGTTGTAAAAACCATTCTTAAGTATTTGAGAAATACTAAAGACCAGTGGGCTTGTCTACGGTGATTCTGACTTAAAACTTAAGAGATATACCGACTCAAGTTTTCAGTCAGATCAAGATGATAGCAAGAGCGTGTCAAGTTATATCTTTACTCTTAAGGGTGGTGCTATCTGCTGGAAGAGTTCCAAGCTGCACACAGTGGCAGATTCTACAGAAAATTGATACAAAAGAAAATCTGGCTGACCCATTTACCAAAGTTCTCGGCATCAAAGAGTTCAACGAACACAAGTCGAAGATGGGTATTAGATACTATGCCGATTGGCTTTAGGCTAAGTGGGAGTTGTTGGGAATTATATCCTAAATGTCAATCGTCAGCATATTGATGATTGAATTTTGTAAATGAATTGACAAATTAATAAAGTATTATTTGGCATTATTTATCATTTCATCTTCAAATGAACTCTTATATGATGAAGTCCTTAGGACTTATGTTATGATAAAGGAGGATTTATCTTTGAGTCCTTAAACTTGTTAACGACCAAATGATATGTTGTTACTAGGACGACAACATTATCGAGATTAGGTCGTTGTGTGACATATACGTTGGTTGTCCTCTTAACCAAGGAGTATGGAGACACTGGTATGCCATACAGGTGAAGTGTAGGAGTACATTTCACTGAACGTGACCAATTTCGGAACGCTCTACTGTCAAGAGATGTTCCGAGTGGATATGGGTATAAGTTTGGCCCTCTGACCTGAGATCGCAACCTGTGACTAACAAGCAACTCACTGTACTTTGGTACCGGACTACCTGAATTTCTAATTTAGTGACAGAAGGTCACTGGGTGCAGTCAAGTACTTGCGTAGTCAGTTGTGAGTCGAGATGGAATTGACCTCTCCTAGAAACAGGAGATAATGTCTTATGATTAATTTAGCAAAACCTTGGCCAGGATAATCCCAGTGAGGAGTCACGGGATATCTAAAGTTAATCACATAATGGACGTACTAATTATAGGGTTGATAGTGAGTTCTAAGTCATCCTGGCATTAGGAGTCAAAGGGATTGAATTATACAGTAACCATAGTCCAGGATTCCAGAATATTTGCTTCGCATATATTCGGCCTATCCGGACATCGGGTACCATTGCTAGATGGTCACATCGATTAGTATAGGAAGACGTTCCTATACTACCGGCTTAGGTTCGAACCTATGAGATCACACGCATAGAAGTTTTTAGGTTGATCAAATGGCTGATTGATGATTAAGAATCATTCAAAGGTAATTTGGTCAATTCGATTGACAAATTATCCAAAGCAAAAGTTGCATTAAAATAATTATTGTATTATTGGAGGATTAATTAGAAATTAGATTGCTAATGAACTCAATTTGATTGAGTAATTGGGCTTAGGTTGAGCCAAATTGAATATGATTCAATTTGGGCTGCATCAGGGTTTGACCTAATTGGATTGGGTTCGACCTAATTGGATTGAGCTTGACCCAATTGATGGGACTTGACCCAATTGGATTGGGCTTGATTCAAATCAATTATAAGACCTTATTTGATGAGGATTATGAGTCCAAATAATCAGAATTGGATAAGAAGAAGAATCCCTAAATTTTAGGAACCCATCCTTATCTTCTTGGAGAAAAATGACATCTTAATTTGTCCCCAAAATTTTCCATACCTATCCTCCTTATTTTTGGCCAAAAATTAGCGTGAGAAGAGAGGAGGCGTGGGGCTATACTTTTTATAAAAATGGATCCTTAAATCTTTTTAGAAAGATTTAGATGAATTTCCTAATTTGTAGGGATTGCATGGCGCAAGAAATAGGGTGGTCTGCGGCTGAACTTTGGACGCATGCATTCCTATCTTTTAGGGATCCAAAATGTACAAAATTTGGATATGTTTATCTCCTTTTAGCTGCCAAACCACCAGAATTTTTTGGAAATTTTTTCAGCCAAATTAGTTGGCTAAATTAGGTGTGAGGCGTGGGATGGTCTTTTGGCTATAAAAGACCCCCATGCCTTTGGTTCAACATATACCATATTTAGAGGTGTCAAAAAATTCTGAAAAAATTCTCTGAGGGCCTCCATCCCTTCTTCTCCTTCTTCCTCACATCCATCCTCCATCTCCTTGAAGAACAATCAAAGGTTGAGTATTTAGAAGGTGAAAGCTTCAGCCATTGCAACGTTCCTGCGCGAGCTAGCACTCCCGCGGAAGACGATCTACCTAGGGCTTCGCGTGTACTTCTCATAGAGGCCATTCGTGTGCGTGGCTGCAAAGTCAAGGATCAGATCCACAAGTTTCTTCTATCATAAAAGGTATTAATCCTACATCAATATTTTATTTTGGAGTCAGGGTCTAGGTCTGATTCTCCGAGATTTTACCCTCCTTTGGGGCTCCTCACGGAGTTATCTCCAGAATCCATTCGATGGATATTCGAAGATTAATTAAAATAGAGTGTTTACCTTTCAGATCTGATAGTTAATCATGCATGAATGTTTTAGCATAATTGTTTAAACGATTCTGGCATAATCCTATGTGTTCTTAAGGTGCTGATTTCTAGATTTGATCTTGTAAGCATGCATGAATTAAATTGTTTGATTTGGTTTTTCTGCTGCATTTTAAAATTTAAAAAGAACTACGTATGGCTTGATCCCCCTTATGAAGGGGTACGTAGGCAATCCGATCAGGTTCAGCCATGGTTTTTTAAAAAAAAATTCAGCATGCTTAATACCGAAGAACCTAGGTATCACTTTCACCAGTAGGGTAACTCAAGTAGCAGAGGTATGACCCGTTCCCATCATAAGGGGGACTGCGCGCAGCCAGAGCTTACTTGTGGCGCGCGGTGAAGTCCATTCTTGAAAACGGTAAGGCATTGACGGTCGTAGTAGGGTATGGCCGGAGTAGCATGGGGCTCCTTGGACTGTCGTGGTGAAAGTGAATCCTAGGTTCTTCGGTGTTAAGCATGCTGAATTTTTTTTTCTTTTAAAACTATTGCCCAAGGTGACAACCCAAGAGGGGGGATGAATTGGGTTTTTCCAAATTTTTAGTGCTTTAAAAACTTCCTTAGTTGAGTGCGGTGGATGCTTTCTTAAATTACTTCAATGAATTAAACTATAGCAAAGATGAAAGATAATGCAAGAATAATCACAAGTGAAGCCACAACACAAACACCACGATGTATAGTGGTTCGGTGCACCCCAAGACACTGTTAGATGTATGCCCTAGAAGCTAATTTTGGCTGACACATTATTAATTCTAGGACATAATTTGTACTTGACTTTATTATTATTGAATAAATGAAAGGCATCTTTTTCATT
This sequence comes from Phoenix dactylifera, assembly GCF_051530095.1. Taxonomy (NCBI): domain Eukaryota; kingdom Viridiplantae; phylum Streptophyta; class Magnoliopsida; order Arecales; family Arecaceae; genus Phoenix; species Phoenix dactylifera. The sequence continues at coordinate 27,425,477 of NC_143193.1, read as the reverse complement.
CATATTATTATTGTGTCTATGAATCGTCCAAGGAATTAATAAGATGATGATGCATATTCTCAAGAGTTGAGAATTTGAGCCATGTATCATTAGTGATTAATTTCTAAACGCTCCTGATCGATGGATCATCACGAGGACGGTGATCGATCCGATAAGATCAGTGCACACATTACTTTCCCTATGGATGGACGAGACTCGAGTCCACGGTGTGGAGACACTGAAGTAATAGTGCAGGTGCTTGTTAGAGAACAAGGGTACAGAGCGTGACCAATACAAGAAGTCACTTGGATGTCTATCCACTCGTCAGTGACTTGCTTGATGTTGCAGTAGTGTGACTGGTCCTTTGACCTGCGGTGCTTCGGCTACTCACAGTGAGGTTATTGTAGTTTGATTGCACACATACATGGTCTCTAGCCATATGGGTCTATGCAGTGTAGATTGGCTGCAGTAGGTTCACTGTAGGAGTAGGGTATTCACCTATAAGGAATCTATCGACCTTGATAGATAAGGAGAGATCCTATGTGATTTATAAGACTGAGTTCGTAAGACCTCGGCTGGGGCAATATGCACAGTGGAGAAAGAGTTTTCTACTCTCGAACTTAAGTCGAATAAATCTTCACATATGACAGACGATGGGGTTTGACGAGTTGTCCATGACCTCCGTCCTGTAGGGATCCACGATAGTAGGACTGTATCACATGATAACTGCACCTAGAGGTTCATTATTCTATTCTGCTGGGTAGCCACTACATGCTGCTAGGTGTCACTGGTGGATGGTGGGACTCATAGGGATTATCTTGATGATCGATAAACCCTAATGAGTAGAGTTGGAATCGTTCCGACCCATTGAAAGGAGTTTTCAATGATATTGTAATAGAGATCACAAAATATCTCACTACCAGTCAGAGTAGAACCTATGAGGTCACACACACTAGAAGTATTGACCGATCCGATGGTTGGAAAGTGATTATGAATCACGAGTAATCAATTCGATTGATAATAAATTGAAGAAGGAATGGGAATTGATTAATTAGACTTAAAACACGAATCCTACTTCGAGTAGGATTCCTAGAGTCTTAATTGGATTAGGACTGAGAATCCTAATTGGAGTAGGACTGGGATTCCTACTTGGAGTAGGATTCCTACAATCCTAATTAGATTAGGAGATTTGAATTAAAATTGGATTCCTACTTAGAATAGGATTCCTAGAGTCCTAATCGGATTAGGACTTCGAATTCAAATTAGAGTCCTAATTGAATTAGGTCTAGAATTAAACAAGTCCTAATTAGATTAGAATTTCTTAAGTCATAATTAATTATTAATCTAATGAATCAACATGACTCCTAATTGGGTTAGGATTGAAGAGTTCAATAGAGTCATGGTTCATTCAAGTTCTAATTGGATTAGGACTAGCATAGATTGAACCCGATTGATTCATGATTTGGTTAATCCTAATTAGATTAGGACTAAACTATGAGAAGGACACCTAATCCTCCTTGGAGGAGGATTAGGTTAACCAAGTAAGAGGGGCATGAGCCCCTCTCCTCTTGATTGGTGCGACATGAAGAGAAGGGGCCGGCGCCCCCTCTTGGAAATAAGTCAAGGGCTCGTAACTTGTAGGAGCCCTTCATGACTTTAAAAAGGGAGGTGGGCGGCTGACCTAGGGCATCATTAGAAGCCCTCCTCCTCTCCAATTCGAGGCCACCCTTCTCTCCTCTTGGATCAGCCGCAAGCAAGAAGGAAAAGGGCCTTGATAGTCTTCTTCTTCCTCCTTCGTTTGGGATTCAACACAAGGAAAAGGAAAGGCTGCATCTAGCCTTTTGGATCTTCTCCCTTGATCCCTTCATCTTCTTCCTCCCCCCTCTATCATTCAAGAGTTGAAGTAAAGGGAGGTGATCAGCCATCAAAGTAATCTCTGCAAGGGAGCTAGCACCCCGGGGAGATAGAGAGCTTGGATTGGTCCTCTGCTTCGTGTGGATACCCGTAGAGGCCGGACGCTTGTGCGGCTTCAAGCGAACCTTCATCCTAAAACCACGAACTCCCGTTTGCGGTGATCATCTACCCGCACAAGGTGAAGATCTGATCTTCTAAAGGTTCTAAAAGTTTTAATTCTTATCTATCTACGAACGGTTTCTTGCAACACGTTCATGCGATGAACGTCGATCCCGCTTATGCTGATTCCGCTGCCATCTGATTTTTTTTAAATTTTCTGCGGCATGGGCGGGTTCCCAACAGTGGTATCAGAGCCTAGGCTTCGTAGATTAAGGTAAGAATTAATTATCTAAAGGCATCCTAGATCTGAAAATTGAAGGATTATGCGTGCTGAAAATTTCTGTATGCAGATTTTTCAGGGTTGCTGAATTTTTGCATGCTGATTTTTATGTGATAAGATGATGATTCTAATTGCATTATTAATGAGATTACAAAGTTTAGAATCATGATTAGCATGATCAGCAACCTATGTCATAACATAATCAATTAATTCTCAGATCTGAAAATTATAATTGATGCATATGGTGATGATTATAGGATTCAAAACCTTTTGGTATTAAATGTAAAGACCTGCGATGTGATCTGCAATGTCATGTAATTTTTCAGATGCTTGCATGCATCTTATTTGATATTTTGAGAGGCCTGCGTGCCTCCTAAAAGAAGATGTAATTTATTATTATTTTTATTTTACATCTGGTTGTATTTCTGTGATGTGATGTACGTCAATGATCAAGTTGAAGACAAGGCATGAGATGAACAGGGGGTCTAAGCGGTTGATGGCGATTGGATCAAGAGTTGGTCAAGGATCGAATCAAGGAGGCTTGGAACCAATTCAAGAGTTGAAGACCAATTGATCGATTGACGTGCATGTGCTTGTAATACGACCTAATTAGATCCATGATCATCACCCTTTTAAAGTTTAGCTTTATTTGATGCTGCGATTATAACTGCCTGCAATGTGCCGTTTGCATGTGATGTGAATGAGAGTCGGGTAGATAGGTTTACATGTGATGTAGCAAACCCAATGAGACCTAAACTAAAACCTCCTCAATCAAGTCGAAAGTGAACCGACATGAGCAAGTCATATTAGATTACTTGATCTAATTGGTGTCTAGGAAAGCATGAAAGGTGGTTACTTAATTAGGACCTTACTCTCTGAGTAAGAGGAGCCTCCCACCTGCTTACCTGGCCAATTGTTCGATTACCTCTTATGAAGAGCTCAAGTTGCAAACACTATGACCTGATTAACCAATATTAAGTCAATAGGTCTTCCACTGTAATAGAGCTGCTAAGGTCTTTCTGATGTTGATTTGTCTCGGCTGGATACAGTAGTCAAGTTGCATCGGGGGGCTGGACCTCTCTATAGACATGATGTGTCACCAATAACTGTTAGGTGAGGTGCCATGTAGATTGGTGAGACCGCAGTACCTACTAGAAACCCTAGTCGTGTAGGATTTTCGTTTTCCTACCAGGGAAGTGTGAGGAATTCGAGAAAATAGTGGGAGATACATTTGTTCTAAAAGTCCTTAGAACAGATTAAGGATCAAGTACAAAAGTCTAACTAGAATCTTTACTCTCTGCAGATCATAATGTCAGCCTCAAACCCTTTGACCCGTATTCTTGAGACCAACCGATTGACCGGTACAAATTACAAAGACTGGCTAAGAAACCTCAAAATTGTTTTGAATTGTGAGAAAATAGGCTACGTACTCGATTCAGATATCCCCACACTACCAACACGTGCTACTGATGTTTAGCGTGAGATGCATCAAAAGTGGTTGAATGATGACATTAGAGTCAAGTGCTATATGATGGCATCCATGTCCAGTGAACTACAATGCCAGCATGAGAATATGAAGACTGCTAGGGACATACTGGCACACCTGCAAGAGTTGTATAGTGAGCAGAGTCACACAGCTCGTTTTGAAGTGTCCAAGAGGCTCTTCAAAACAAAGATGAGCGAGGGGCAGTCTGTCCATGATCACGGTCTGACTATGATCAAGGACCTAGAGGAGCTTGAGAAGCTCGGTATGAACATGCACAAGAAATTGCAAGTAGATCTGATCCTTCAATCCCTTCCTGATTCATTTGGACAGTTTATAGTAAACTACCACATGAATAAGATTGAATGCACTAAGACTGAACTAATAAATATGTTGGTAACTGTTGAGGGAGCCTTGAAAGGTTCAAGGGGCAATGTTCTTGTTGCTGAGCTGACTTCTGGTTCCAAGAGAAAGTCTACTTAGAGGAAAAAGAAGCCTGCGAAGAAGCAGAAGAAAGACAAGAAGCCAAAGAAGGAAGTTTCAAAAGAAAAGGGCCAATGACAAAGGAAAATGTTTCCACTGCAATGTCGACGGCCACTGGAAGAGGAACTGTCCTTCATACCTCGAGAGCCTGAAGAACAAGAAAGGTGACACACCTTCAGAAGGTATAGACTTGCTCATAATTGAAACTAATCTAACGGTTTCTTCTACTTCTAGTTGGGTTATAGATTCTGGTTCTAGTGCTCATCTGTGCACTACCATACAGGGTCTAAAGGAAAGTAGAAGGCTGGCGGAAGGTGCGGTAACCCTTCGGGTTGGCAACGGGGCAAAAGTTGCTGCTGTGGCTGTAGGCACCTACCCTCTGCGACTACCGTCTGGTTTTAGTTTATTACTTAGAGACTGCTATTATGTACCTGCTGCTAGCAGAAATTTGATTTCTGTTTCATGTCTAGCACAGGAAGGTCATATTTTTACATTTGACAAAGACTGTTGTTCTATTTATTTCAGAAATAAAATAGTCGCACGTGGTTTTATGATTGACAGTCTCTATCATTTGCATATGGATGTATTTGTAAATGTGTCTGAGCAAGAAGTGAGTGCCAAAGGATCCAAAAGATCCAGGGATGAGATAAACCAAAAATATTTATGGCACCTCAGGCTTGGCCATATTGGAGAGGACAGAATGAACAAAATGGATAAAGATGGGCTTCTCGGCTCATTGACTTTCGAGTCATATCCAGTTTGCGAGTCCTGTCTTCAAGGAAAAATGGCCAGATTACCCTTTGTAGGACATGGGGAGAGGATCACTGAAATACTTACCCTGATACACTGTTGACCCCCTAATGGATTTTGATGAATACAAAACATTAGAGTATAATTCCATTTATCTTAACAATTTACTTGAGGATTTTATGTGTTTAATTAAGAATATTGTTAAGAAATGTCTAGGCAAGTTTCCATAATTTCTATGAATTTATTGAAGAATTTTTGAGATGAAGAAAACAGATCAGGGACAGCCGAGACGTCTCCGGTTTGTTTCAGAGACGTCTCTGGCACAAACAGGAAGAACTGGCACGTTTGGAGATGTCCCCGGCACCTGGCGAGGCGTCTCGCAGGGTCGGAGTCGACTCTCTCAGAAGCGGAGTCGACTCTCTCAGTGGCGGCAGAAAGGCCGATTTCAAGAGATGCGCGCGAGCCGTCTCCACAGTACGCGGAGTCGTCCCCGCAAGTAAAAGCTGAGTTTCCGAGTCGTCCCCAGAGAGTGCGGAGTCGACTCTCTCAGGATATTCCAGAGGATGTCTTTTTTGGTGATAAGGCAGCGGAGACGTCCCCTGAAAGAGCGGAGTCGACTCTCTCAGAGAATTCCAGAAGACTTGTTTTTCGGAGATATAACGGCGGAGTCGTCCCCAAGGCAGCGGAGTCGTCCCCATGCAAAAAGCGCAAACAAGCCGAGACGTCCCCGTAAAGTGCCAAGGCGACCCTCTCAGAAAAACAGAAAAACAAGGATTCAAACCGTTCATCATCGGAGTCGTCCCCGTAAAGCGCCGAGTCGACCCCAAACAACGTCAAAAGTAAAATCTTACAGCCGAGACGTCTCGCGTTGAAGCGGAGACGTCTCCGAAGCGCCTGGGACGCGACTGACAACTTTTTCAGGTTTGGTTTGAATTTCAAACTCCCTTAATGATGCAAAAATAAAATTGTTCTCCCAAGTGCAGGAGAATCGCACAAGTAGTAAATTCTCGGAAGTCCGAGGTCGAATCCTCAGGGAACGAAATATATATTAGATTATTTAATATAATTTTAGATTAATTAATTCAATAAATTTGTGGATAAAGATGATGTTTTGCAAATAGAAAATAAATCAGTAAACAGAGAATTGAAATTTGGATAGATTAAGATGGTGTAGGGATCTGGAATCCCCTTCGATGATATTATTTTCAACAATTAAATTCTGAGATTCTTGATTAAGGATCAATCAGATAGAATAGTTCTAATCATGGAGTATATAATTTGAAAACATGAATTCAAGATCTAAGTATTTATCGTGCCGATTACGTCTACGACAAATCAAACATCGAAACAATTCATGAATCAAAAAAATATAAACCATAAGAGATCTATCGCATAAATAAGCATGCAAGAATCAAAAACATATTAATAGATGTAAAGCAAAGAGAGCAATGTTCAGAATTTACTTGAAAGAAAATAAGACATCAAAAGTTCCTCCATCACCCTTCACCTAAGGGATTAGCCAGCCATAAACATAAAAGAACTCCCCTCTTCCTCTTATTTCTTTTTTTTTTCTTTTTATTTTCGGAAACAGGGCATCCCCTGTTTCCCTTTCTCCCTTACTTTTCTTTTGAATGGCAGAGGGCCTCTCTGTTTTTTTTCGTATGAGGGATGGCAGCCCCTGTTTCTTCCGAATGGCCTAGATAACCAGCTCCCTTCCCCCCCTTTCGTGCACGCGGTGAAGACCAGCTGAGATCGATCCCTGATCCCACGGGATACGTGGAGATGAGCGTGACACGGACGGCTGGGATGATGGGATGCACGGATGGATGAAGCGGAATCGCGGGAGAAGCGGACGGGATGATCACAGGGCGCTGGGAGCTGATCACACGCAGATGGCTGGGGGCTCTGAGATGCGTTGGATGTTGGGATGAAGTCGGATATTTGCTAAGAAAGGATGCGGAAATGCTGGGATCTCGTGGACGCACGGGACCTAGATCTGGGAGAAGCTGGATGCAGGATCTTCGGATGGACGCGTGGGCTGCGAGGAAGACGCTGAAGGAAACTTGGGAGGAATGCAACGCACGGAGCTGGGAGCTGATAGAAGAAGCTGGGATCTCAGGACGTTGGGAGGTTGGGTGGTCGTTCGAAGCATACATCCGGGCTGGCAGCGGGATCTCCGGACGCGTGAAGGAAGCTGAGACGCGTGAAGGAAGCTTCACGGACGGCTAAGAGCTTGATCACAGAGCTGGGATCATAGACTCAGACGGGTTGATTGCTAATCCGGAAGAGGTAGATGGTGGATCGGAAGGAATGCTGGAAAATCGCACACGGGCTCATGGAAGTTGAGATGCGGCTGGAAATTCTGCTGGGAAGAGGTGTGCGTTCGTGTGCTGATGAATGCTGGGATGCGAACGTGGAAGCTTCACGGGTCCTGGGATCACGGTCACTAAGCTGGGAGGCAGACGTGTGGACGTTGAAGGAAGCTTGGAACGCTGGGATGCTGTGGCCTTGGACTCATGGGTGATGAACCTGGATGGCTGAGCTTGATCATTGGATGTGGCTGCACCTAGTCGGATAATGCTCCTTTTAGTGTGCAACTGGGACTGACCCCATGTGGTTGACTAGTCACCTACTATGATGCATCTTTTTGAACCCAATGTGCATTTTAACTTTGATTTCCGATCACCTGCACCCCACAAAAATATAATATCAATACAGCACTTCTATCATTATTTGTTAGCAATAATACTAATTTAAGTGATGTGTAGATCGCACTTTTGTGCTCTCATCACACCCCCCAACTAGCTTATTGCTAGTCTCTAGCAATTAACGAGCAAATAATAAAATGAGAGTACAAAAGGTGTGGTTTAACCTTTGATATTTTATTAGAACTAATTGCATAAAATTAAGATAAGTACTCACTTTCGTAGGAATCACGATTGCACTTAGCACGTGCAACAAGCCGTTAAACCCCTAGGTTACCCTAGTGGACGAGTGTTGTCTCGTGAGGGTTTTCAGGGATGCTACCCACAAACATCATACATGATATAACATGACATGAGATCATAATAAAAAAAATGTGAAATAAATTCTAAGCTAATACACATGTAATTAATCGATATATATTTTCAAGTATGGCAACTGTCAAAGCAAGGAATATAAAAGTGTAGTGTGCATCAAATCATATGACTTTCTCAGAGTACTAATACCTCCACCACAACAGAGCACCGCCTGAGTTTTAGGTGCACTACTCAAGTCCACAAATGTTTTCTACAATTTATTAGAACCTGATCCATCAAATTTTCAGAATATCACTTGTTGTCTAAATTTGTCAAGAATGGTTCGCATATAAAGAAAGAACTATCAATCCCAAATAAACAACCTGGGTACACAGAGGTCCAATACAATGGAGTCAAACCAGCCATTACCACATGTCACTAGGTTCAGTCCAACCAACCTTATTCATGCTTATTGTTATTTTTATTTCTAAAACACATATGACGATTACAATAGTCCAACCCCATTAGGCTCTAGTAAGATCCGTGTAGCGAGCTTTCAGCCAATGACCCCCGATCCAGTTGGCTCAAGACATTAGGTGAAACACCCCTCGGGCTTAATTACTCGAATCAGACTACACCACGAGGCCAGACTTGTCATCATAAGGATTTCTTTTTTCTTTTTTTTTATCAGTTTTTATCATGCAAGAAAAGAAAAGATAGACTGAACCATATAGATATTTTTATTATATATGTAACTGCATCGTGACTATAGGTCAACCAAGGTCGGATCATAAGGCACCTAAGTAATCTAGTCGGGATATTCAACCTCTATCTTTATGTGAAAACCAAATCCTGAACCTTATGGTACGAACAAGGATACTCATACTTCTTTTACGGATAAGGCTAACAAAAATGCAGTTAACAAATATGAACTCCTGAGGCCTTCCTATTATCATTAAGTACATGTGTGGGGATCTAATAATAGGTCCCTGATCAATCATAGTATGCATGTGTTCCTTGCCTTAATAGTTGCACAAACTCAATATGAAAATACATGTGCATTTGCTCAGAAAAGAAAATACTAGAATAAATCAAATGCAAAAACAATTTTTTTTTTTTTTGATCAAAATATTTTCCTCCCCCCAACTTAAATATTGCATTGTCCTCAATGTAAAAGATGCAAGAAAACTATATGTGAGAAACAATAGAGAAAAGAATATTGGAGAGAAGAAGAATACCTTGAGCTGTTGATTTTCAGAAAAGAAGACCTGCAAAATAAGAAGAAAAATAAAAGAAAAAAAATAATTCTAACTAATATACACATACCTTGGCCGTCATGCTCAGTCATAAGAAGGCTCCCCCAAGGGAAAGGAGTCCTCTTCATCTGCAAAATTTTCAAGAAAAGGTTTTAATCTGTGTCCATTTACCTTAAAAATTTGACCATCCTGTGGATTCTCAATTTCAACTGCCCCGTGTGGAAAAACAGTTTTTACAATGAAAGGACCTGTCCATCTTGATCGTAACTTTCCAGGAAACAGATGTAAGCGAGAGTCATACAAAAGAACTTTTTGTGCAGGTTCAAAAGATTTTCTTAGAATTGATTTATCATGCCTACTTTTCATTCGTTCTTTGCAAAGTCTAGCATTGTCATACGCATCCCGACGAATTTCATTCAACTCACTTAATTGTAATTTTCGAATTAAACCAGCATCTGACAATTCAAAGTTCAATTTTCTAATGGCCCAATATGATTTATGCTCTAATTCAACAGGTAGATGACATGCTTTTCCATAGACTAGCCGATACGGGGACATACCAAGAATAGTTTTATAAGCAGTACGGTAAGCCCACAATGCGTCAGAAAGTTTTAAAGACCAGTCTTTGCGTGATGGATTCACCGTTTTCTCTAAAATTCGTTTAATCTCCCGATTGGCTAACTCTACTTGGCCACTAGTTTGCGGGTGATAAGGAGTTGCAATTCTATGAGTGATACCGTACTTTCGTAATAAGATCTCAAAAGGCTTATTACAGAAATATTTTCCCCCATCACTAATTATAACCTTGGGCATCCCAAATCGTGAAAAAATATTTTCTTTCAGAAATTTCAAAACAGGTTTGTGATCATTAGTTCTACAGCCAACAGCTTCTACCCATTTTGACACATACTCAACACCAACTAAAATATACTCATGGCCAAAAGATGGTGGAAACGGACCCATGAAATCAATACCCCACATGTCAAAAATTTCAATAGCAGTAATGGGCTGAAGAGGCATCATTTGCCTACGAGTTAGACTTCCAACACGTTGACATGGGTCACATGTCCTACAGAACTCGTGGGCATCTTTAAATAGTGTAGGCCAATAAAAACCACATTGCAACACCTTAGCTGCCGTTTTTTTAGATGCAAAGTGTCCTCCGCAAGCATTGGCGTGACAAAAAGAGAGTACACTTTGTATCTCATGATCCGGAATACATCTTCTAAAGATTTGATCATTGCAATACTTGAACAAATAGGGGGCATCATAATAATAACTTCTTACTTCACGTAAAAAATTATTCTTATCATTCGATCCCCAATGCTCCGGCATCCGGTTCGTGACAAGAAAGTTTACAATATCAGCAAACCATGGCATAGTAGAAAGTGCAAACAATTGCTCTTCAGGGAACGAGTCCTTGATGGGCAACTGTGGCACCGAATCATTAAAAACTAGCCGTGATAAATGGTCAGCAACAACATTTTCTACTCCCTTTTTATCTTTGATAGTGATGTCAAATTCTTGGAGTAAAAGTATCCATCATATTAAGCGTGGTTTGGCATCTTTCTTTTCCAATAAATATTTTAGCGCTGCATGATCTGTAAAGATAACAATAGGAGCACCAAGGATATAAGAACGAAATTTGTCTAATGCAAATACTACTGCAAGCAATTCCTTCTCGGTGGTGGTGTAATTCATTTGAGCATCATTTAAGGTTTTGCTTGCATAGTAGATGACATATGGCTTATTATCCTTGCGTTGTCCTAGGACAGCTCCTATCGCATAGTCACTAGCATCGCACATGATCTCAAAAGGTAACGACCAATCAGGTGGTCGCACGATGGGTGCAGTGCTAAGCATAGCCTTCAATTTTTCGAATGCCTCTTGACATGTTTCAGTCCAATTGAACGGTGTATCAAGGGATAGGAGGTTACATAATGGTCGGGCTATGACACTAAAGTCCTTGATGAACCTCCTATAAAATCCGGCATGACCCAAAAATGATCTAACATCTCTAACCGTCTTGGGTGCAGGTAGCTTGGCGATTAAGTCAATCTTAGCTCTATCAACTTCCATGCCCTTCGATGAAACAATATGTCCTAGGACAATTCCCTTTGGCACCATGAAGTGGCATTTTTCCCAATTCAGTATCAGGTTCTTTTCTATACACCGAGCCAAGACAGCTTGTAAATGTAGTAAACAATCATCAAAAGAATCGCCAAAAACAGAAAAATCATCCATGAACACTTCCAAAAACTTCTCGTTCATGTCTTCAAAAATACTGAGCATGCATCTTTGAAATGTTGCAGGTGCATTACATAACCCGAACGGCATCCGACGGAAAGCGAATGTACCAAAAGGACAAGTGAAAGTAGTCTTCTCTTGATCTTCTGGTGAAATCTCGATTTGGTAGTATCCGGAATAGCCATCGAGAAAACAATAAAAATTATGTCCTGCAACTCTTTCCAAAACTTGGTCTAGGAAGGGTAGGGGAAAGTGATCTTTCCTAGTGACCAAATTCAATTTGCGATAGTCAACACACATGCGCCAACTCGTCGGGACACGAGTTGGGACTAACTCACCCTGCTCATTTTTGACTACCGTCAGACCTGCTTTTTTGGGCACGACTTGAGTTGGACTCACCCACTTGCTATCGGAAATTGGGTAAATAATACCCACGTCAAGCAACTTGAGGACTTCTGCTTTAACCACATCTCTCATCGTAGGATTCAACCTGCATTGCATTTGCCTTGTGGTTTTGGCATTGTCCTCCAAATATATCCGGTGTGTGCAAATTAAAGGGCTAATCCCCTTCAAGTCGGCAATAGACCACCCTAAAGCTCCTCTATGATTCTTTAGAACACCAAGTAATTTTCTTTCTTGGGCATGATCAAGATCAGATGAGATGATTATAGGAAAAGTGTCATCGGATCCAAGAAAGGCATACTTGAGTTCCTTCGGTAAAGGTTTCAACTCGAGCTTAGGTGCTTGTTCATGGGATGGTACTATCTTTGCTTCTCGAGGTGGCAACTGTTCAAATTCCTCTATTCTCAGTCTCCACCCATTGACCATCATGACATCCGAGTTATCTAAAATAGGTGGGATCGTATCATCAGCAGTACCTTCAGAACACCAATCTATCAAACCATTGTCGGCCGATTCAGTAAATGTTTCTTTTAACAGATATTCTTCCGCAATGGTTTCAACCCATTCAACTTCTTTACTTTCTTCATGATCACTGGGTTGTTTACCTATACTAAAGACGTTCAGTTCCAAGGTCATATTTCCAAAAGAAAGCTTCATGACACCATTCCTACAATTGATCAATGCATTAGAAGTTGCAAGGAATGGGCGTCCTAAGATGACCGGAATCTGAGATGGTGAATTGGAAGCCGGATGTGTGTCCAGTACGATAAAATCAACAGGAAAATAGAACTTGTCTACTTGGACCAACACATCTTCGATAATCCCTCTAGGAACCTTCACTGACCTGTCAGCTAATTGTAAGGTCACAGTTGTTGGCTTCAACTCACCCAAACCGAGTTGCTCATATACCGTATATGGCAACAAATTCACACTCGCTCCTAAATCTAGCAATGCTCGCTCAATCCTAAAATTGCCAATGATGCACGAGATAGTTGGGCAACCTGGATCCTTATATTTAGGAAGAATGTTATGCTGTAAAATTGCACTCACATTTTCAGCCAGAAATGCCTTCTTCTTGACATTTAAACGACGCTTGACAGTGCACAAATCTTTTAAAAATTTTGCATAGGAAGGCACTTGTTTGATTGCATCAAGAAGAGGTACATTGATTTTTACTTGCTTAAAAAGCTCAAGAATTTCAGAGTTTGGTTCAAGCTTTTGCAAGGGCTTTAATCTTTGTGGAAATGGTGCAGGAAAAGGACATTCAATTTTTTCAGTAGATGTTGGTGCTTCAGTTTCTTCGTTATCCTTTTCTTTTGTCTTTAAAGGGTCAGAATCAGGTATGGCTTGAGTTTGTTCTAGGACTGGTCGGTCAATAATCTTTCCACTTCGCAATGTTATTATACTCTTTGCTTGCTCTTTATGCGAAGTTGAAGATGATGCATTGCTACCGCCGTAGACTTGAGGGTTAGGTTGTGGTTGAGCTGGTAGCTTACCCTTCTCTTTATCACTTAAAGCAGTGGTCAGCGTTGTCAGTTGATTTCTTAATTCATCATTGATTTTAGCTTGACCTTGCATGAAAGATTGTAAAGTTTCTTCGAGACTGGGTTTTTGAGGGGGTGCATGTGCATAATGAGGGTGCGGAGGTGGAGGAGTTGGGTTATATACTTGTTGAGGTTGGTCATTCCTCCACCTGAAATTTGGATGGTTCTTCCATCCAGGGTTGTAAGTACCCGAAAAAGGATTATTGAAAGATTTTTGATAGGTATTCATAACATTGGCCTGATCGTGCAAGACTTCCTTGAATGCGGGTATTGTGGGGCAATCAGTGATGAGATGGCCAGGCATCTCGCAAATCCTACAACACTCGTTGTTATGCTCTACGGTCTTGACGGGTTCAGTCCTTCTAAGTTCAATTTCCTCTACCTTCCTAGTAAGGGCTGCCATTTTAGCTTGAATATCATCCTGAGTATTAAGGTTGTAAAGGCCCCCGTGTGGAATGCTAGTAGTCTTAGGCAAAGGTTTATTCACTCTATCCCCTGTATCCCATAATTGTGCAGTCTCTGCGAGAGAGTCTAAATAGTCCCATGCCTCATCGGGTTGCTTTTCCAGAAATAGACCATTGCACATAGTCTCTATAAATTGTTTCAACTGTGGAGACAACCCTTCGTAAAAGAAACTAATGGTTCTCCATGTTTCAAACCCATGATGAGGACAAGAGAGAAGTAAATCTTTAAATCTCTCCCAGCATTCATAAAATGTTTCATGGTCTTTTTGCTGGAAATTACTAATGTGCCTTTTCAAAAAGTTAGTCCTTTGTGCGGGAAAGAATTTTTTCAAGAATTCTCTTTGCATATCATGCCATGTTCCTAACGATCTTGGTCTCAAGGAGTTCAGCCATGTTTTGGCTTTATCCTTCAAGGAAAAAGGAAACAAGGTTAATTTAAGGACATCTTCTGATATATTTGGCACTCTAAATGTGATACTAATTTCCTCAAAATTCTTAAGATGAAGATAAGGGTTCTCGGATTCCATTCCATGATACTTTGGCAGCAATTGAATTACTCCTGGTTTGATTTCAAAGTGTCCTACATTTCCAGGAATAATCATGCATGAAGGTTGACTAGTCCTAGTGGGATGTAAGTATTGTCGAAGTGTCATAACTGGGGGTCTACCTTCATTACCATGGTGACTTCCTACATCATCAGCCATCTCACCAGATCTGAGATTTTGCGTAAGATTTTCAATATTATGATCTAAGGAATTGTCAAATGTTTGTCGATTCAGGCGTCCAGTGTTGTCCCTATTCCAACCTAGAATACAAAATTTCAGAGTTTATTTATTTGTTTGTTTTTTTTTTGTTTTTTATTGATTACCCTTGATCTTTTCTTAAAGTTCTTATCAATTTTCAATTAGCAACAAGGGTTAATGAGATATGATGATAATAAAATTCTGATTCTAAAAAAAAAAAATTAAACACAGAAAATTCAAAGCAAACAGCAGCAAAGTTTATATTAATTTAATGGTCATAAAAGTATCAGAATATCAATCAGACCGTTCAGATGAAAGAAACACAGGTTCTGCACCTGACGACCAAATTTGAGTTCAATCAGACGGTTAATTTTTTTGATATCAGAGTTTGATGTAGACTGTGCAGGGAAAAAAAAACAGCAATAAAGATTTTTTTTTTTTTAAGAAAAATACTAACAAATCAACTAAAAATTAACTCTAAAATTATACTAATAAATCAGCCGTTCCCCGGCAACGGCGCCAAAAACTTGATGCAAAAATAAAATTGTTCTCCCAAGTGCAGGAGAATCGCACAAGTAGTAAATTCTCGGGAGTCCGAGGTCGAATCCTCAGGGAACGAAATATATATTAGATTATTTAATATAATTTTAGATTAATTAATTCAATAAATTTGTGGATAAAGATGATGTTTTGCAAATAGAAAATAAATCAGTAAACAGAGAATTGAAATTTGGATAGATTAAGATGGTGTAGGGATCTGGAATCCCCTTCGATGATATTATTTTCAACAATTAAATTCTGGGATTCTTGATTAAGGATCAATCAGATAGAATAGTTCTAATCATGGAGTATATAATTTGAAAACATGAATTCAAGATCTAAGTATTTATCGTGCCGATTACGTCTACGACAAATCAAACATCGAAACAATTCATGAATCAAAAAAATATAAACCATAAGAGATCTATCGCATAAATAAGCATGCAAGAATCAAAAACATATTAATAGATGTAAAGCAAAGAGAGCAATGTTCAGAATTTACTTGAAAGAAAATAAGACATCAAAAGTTCCTCCATCACCCTTCACCTAAGGGATTAGCCAGCCATAAACATAAAAGAACTCCCCTCTTCCTCTTATTTCTTTTTTTTTCTTTTTATTTTCGGAAACAGGGCATCCCCTGTTTCCCTTTCTCCCTTACTTTTCTTTTGAATGGCAGAGGGCCTCTCTATTTTTTTTCGTATGAGGGATGGCAGCCCCTGTTTCTTTCGAATGGCCTAGATAACCAGCTCCCTTCCCCCCCTTTCGCGCACGCGGTGAAGACCAGCTGAGATCGATCCCTGATCCCACGGGATACGTGGAGATGAGCGTGACACGGACGACTGGGATGATGGGATGCACGGATGGATGAAGCGGAATCGCGGGAGAAGCGGACGGGATGATCACAGGGCGCTGGGAGCTGATCACACGCAGATGGCTGGGGGCTCTGAGATGCATTGGATGCTGGGATGAAGTCGGATCTTTGCTGAGAAAGGATGCGGAAATGCTGGGATCTCGTGGACGCACGGGACCTAGATCTGGGAGAAGCTGGATGCAGGATCTTCGGATGGACGCGTGGGCTGCGAGGAAGACGCTGAAGGAAACTTGGGAGGAATGCAACGCACGGAGCTGGGAGCTGATAGAAGAAGCTGGGATCTCAGGACGTTGGGAGGTTGGGTGGTCGTTCGAAGCATACATCCGGGCTGGCAGCGGGATCTCCGGACGCGTGAAGGAAGCTGAGACGCGTGAAGGAAGCTTCACGGACGGCTAAGAGCTTGATCACAGAGCTGGGATCATAGACTCAGACGGGTTGATTGCTAATCCGGAAGAGGTAGATGGTGGATCGGAAGGAATGCTGGAAAATCGCACACGGGCTCATGGAAGTTGAGATGCGGCTGGAAATTCTGCTGGGAAGAGGTGTGCGTTCGTGTGCTGATGAATGCTGGGATGCGAACGTGGAAGCTTCACGGGTCCTGGGATCACGGTCACTAAGCTGGGAGGCAGACGTGTGGACGTTGAAGGAAGCTTGGAACGCTGGGATGCTGTGGCCTTGGACTCATGGGTGATGAACCTGGATGGCTGAGCTTGATCATTGGATGTGGCTGCACCTAGTCGGATAATGCTCCTTTTAGTGTGCAACTGGGACTGACCCCATGTGGTTGACTAGTCACCTACTATGATGCATCTTTTTGAACCCAATGTGCATTTTAACTTTGATTTCCGATCACCTGCACCCCACAAAAATATAATATCAATACAGCACTTCTATCATTATTTGTTAGCAATAATACTAATTTAAGTGATGTGTAGATCGCACTTTTGTGCTCTCATCACTTAACTTTGTCTCTAACGGCTATATTTGCTTTTTGGGCTATAAAAGGGAGCTCTTAAGTGCTTTCCAATAACTTCTCACCAACCCAACACAAGATCATTCAAGAGAGAAGAAAGAAAAAGAGGTTCAAGGGAGTTAGTGCATTCAAGTGAAGAAATCAAGTGCCTTCAAGCTTCCCAAGTGATTTCGTGCTCGACTACTCTCTTCCGCTAGGCATTCAAAGCTCACATTCAAGCCAACGCGATCCACATCGGAAGAACCACCATTTTCCACGCTTCCAACGGCTAAAAGGGTTCTTCCGGGTTCTATTATTTCTCACTGTTTTATTTGCTTCTTGAGAGCTTTTAAATCCTTGTAAAACTTTTTCAATATTGTGCTTGTTCCAGTCAAGGGACTTGGAACAAGGGAAAGGCGTCCCAAGCCTAGGTGAAATTGGGGGTTATAGGGTTCGTTGTTAGCCCGGTGTAAAACAACGAGTTGGGTAGTGCACTCGCAAAACTACCGAACTGTAATCTTGGATTATAGTGGAAATTTCCAAAGGTGCTTTGGGGAGTGGATGTAGGAGCAGTGGAAGCTCCGAACCACTATAAAACCTTGTGTTTGCGATTGATTGTTCTCATACCTCTATATTTACTTTAGTTCATACATTTGTGTGTTTTATTTTTAATTAGGCAAAAAGTTTTAAAACACCCAATTCACCCTCCTCTTGGGTGACCATCTCTGGGCAACAAGTAGTATTAGAGCGGGTGCTCTGTGTATTTCTTGAAAGACCTAACCGTCTTAGCCAAAAATCTAGATGGCAACACCCTTTAACAATGTTCCTGCTGAGGGGCAGGCAACCAATAGACCTCCACTCTTCAATGGGACAAATTATACCTATTGGAAGACTAGAATGAGGATTTTTATTCAAGCACAAGATTATGCCTTGTGGAGGGTCATAATCAAGGGACCACACGAACCATCTCACATGGTTAATGGCATTCAAGTTTCCAAACCTGAGGAGGATTGGGATGAGAATGACAGTAAGATGGTTCAACTCAATTCTAGAGCCATGGACTCATTATTCTGTGCTCTAGATGTAAATGAGTTTAATAGAGTCTCCACCTGTAGTTCCTCCAAGGAAATATGGGATAGGCTTGAAGTTACCCACGAGGGTACGAATCAAGTTAAAGAGTCTAAAGTGAACATTCTAGTTCACAAATATGAGTTGTTTAAGATAGAACCCAATGAAACCATCACATGCATGTTTACACGCTTCACCGATATAATTAATGGTCTAAAGAGTTTGGGTAAATCCTATACTAATCCGGAACTTGTGAGTAAAATTCTCAGGTCTTTGCCGAAAGCATGGGAAGCAAAGGTCACGGCGATCATAGAAGCCAAAGATCTCAACACTTTGGGACTAGAACAACTATTGGGCTCATTGATGATGCATGAGCTCACAATGAAGCAACATGAAGAAGAGTTGCCAAAGAAGAAGACAATTGCACTCAAGGCTACTTCGAGTGTGTGTGAAGAATAAAGTAGTGAGAGTGATGAAGAAAGCGAAGATGAGGACTTGGGTTTAATAGTAAGGAAGTTTAAGAAATTCATGAAAAGAAAGAAACCCTTCCCAAGAAAGAAATTTGGATGGAGAAATGATTGGGAAAAAGAAAAGGAAAAAGAAAGAGACCCAATCATATGCTATGATTGCAAGAGACCGGGACACATTCGTTCCGAATGCCCTCAACAAAAGAAGCACTTTGGAAAGAAGAAGAAGAAGGCGTTGAAGGCAACGTGGGACGATAGTGACACATCCTCCTCCGAGGAAGAGAAGGAAGATGTTAGCATCCCACATATGCCATGAAAATTTCGAAATAATTTTCAGATTGCAGCGGAAAAACATATGCGGGATCCGTTCATCACATGAACGTGTTTTAAAACCTTTCGTTTGTAGATAGATTAGAATTAAATTATTTTAAACCATTTTAAAATCATTAAGAAGATCAGATCTTCACCTTGTGCGGGTAGATGGTCTCCGCAAATCTGATTTACGTGGTATTTGATCAAGGCTCAGTGGAAGCCGCACACGCGTCCGACCTCTACAGGTATCCACACGAAGTACTGACTCGATCGAAGCCTTTGGATCTCACCAGGGTGCTAGCTCCCTTGCAGAGATGGCTATGGATGGCTGAAGTCCTCTCCTTTGAATCAACCTTTGATTGGCTTGAGGGAAAGAAGAAGAAGGATGGATTTAGGAAGAAGAAAACAAGACCCGCAGCCTTTCTCTTTTTCTTCCTTTTTGGAACCAAGATGAAGAAGGAAGAGGGCGTCCCAAGCTTTTCTTTTTCTTCTCTTGATTGTGGCTCAAAGGAGGAAGATGGAGGAGGGTGCTCACGGCTGGAATGAGGAGAAAAACATTCTTTTTTTTTGGCCGAAATTCCATGCTCCCTTTTTAATTGCAAAGGGATAAAGATGAGCTCCTATTTTTTTGGAGCTCATCCTTATCTCTATTTCATGCCACCTAGGAGGGGCATGCGCCCCTCCTTTTTCTCCCACGCATGGCTCAAAGGGAGGGGCATATTCCCCTCCCTCTTATCCATTTAAATCTGGCACTTAATCAAATTAATGGGTGATTTAATTTGGGTCTAGTGCATGAGTCCAATCCTAGTCAAAATAGGACTTGTATGGACCTATTTCAATTTCCTCCCAATCCTAAGCTAATTAGGACTTAATTGAACCATGACTCTATTGAACTCTTCAATCCTAATCCAATTAGGAGTCATGAAATTAATTAGATTAAATTTAAAATTAATTAGGACTTAAGAAAATCCTAATCTAATCAGGACTTGTTCAAATTTCAGCCCTAAGACAATTAGGACATTAGAAATCCTATTCCAAGTAGGACTCTAATTTAATTTGAAATCCTAATCCAATTAAGACTCCATGATTCCCACTCCAAGTAGGACTCATGATCAAGTCCAATTAATTAAATCCAATTAATTAAATTAAATTACAATCCGATTGCAATTATTCCTTCTTCTAGCCACTAACTTTTAGCGGGTTTTCATTTATCAATCTAATTGATTATTTGTGATTCCTAATCACATTCAACCATTGGATTGGTCAATACCTCTAATGTGTGTGACCCCATAGGTTCCATTCTGACTGGTAGTGAGATATATTATGATCTCTATCACAATATCATTGAAAACTCCTTTCAATGGGTTGAAACAATTCCAACTCAACTCACCAGGAATTATCGACCATCGAGATGATCCCTGTGAGTCTCACCATCCACCAGTGACACCTAGCAGTATGTAGTGGCCACCCAGCAGAATAGAATGATGAACCTCTAGGTGCAGCAATCGTATGATACAGTCCTTCTATCGTGGATCCCTACAGATCGGAGGTCGTAGAAAACTCGTCAAACCCCGTCGTCTGTCATATGTCTAGATTTATTTGACTTGAGTTCGATAGTGAAAAACTCTTTCTCCACTTTATATTTCTGCCCTGGCCAAGGTCTTAGAACTCAGTCTAACAAATCACATAGGATCACTCCTCTTCTATCAAGGTCGATAGATTCCATGTAAGTGCATACCCTACTCCTACAGTGAACTTACTGCAGCCAATCTACACTACAAGGACCCATATGGCTAGAGACCATGTATACGTGTAGTCAAACTACAATAACCTCACTGTGAGTAGCCGAAGCACCGCAGGTCAAAGGACCAGTCATACTACTGCAACATCAAGCAAGTCACTGACGAGTAGATAGACATCCAAGTGACTTTTTGTCTTGGTCACGCTCAGTACCCTTGTTCTCTAACAAGCACCTGCACTATCACTTCAGTGTCCCTACACTGTGGACTCGAGTCTCGTCCATCCAGAAGAAAAGTGATCTGTGCACTGATCGGATCGATGACCGTCCTCGTGATGATCCATTGATCAGGAGCATTTAGAAATTAATCACCAATGATACATGGCTCAAATTCTCAACTCTTGAGAATATGTATCATCATCTTATTAATTCATTGGACGATTCATAGACACATAAACAATATGAATGAAAAAGATGCCCATTTATTATTCAATAATAATAAAGTCAAGTACAAATTTATGTCCTAGAATTAATAATGTGTCCGCCAGATTGGCTTCTAGGGCATACATCTAACAATATCCCACTTGCACTAAAGCCAATCAGACATATATCTAAGTCCCATCTTCTCAAGGTGGGCTTCTGTCTTCTGCTGATTTAACTGTTTAGTGAGCGGGTCTGCCACGTTGTCCGTGGAGTCTACTCTCTGCACGTCGACATATTTCTTCTCGAGGTATTCGCGTATGAGGTGAAAGCGCCGCTCTATGTGCTTGGACTTCTGATGAGACCTTGGCTCCTTAGCAAGAGCTATGGCGCCATTATTATCGCAGTAGAGTGTGATGGCATCCGATGGCATTACATCTAGCTCTGCAATGAATTGTTGAACCAGAAGGCTTCCTTTGCAGCTTCAGAGGCGGCGATATACTCAGCTTCCATGGTAGAATCAGCAATGATCGGTTGTTTGGAACTCTTCCAATTTACCGTACCACCATTGCACAAGAACACATATCCAGATGTAGACTTTCTATCATCAATATCAGTCATAAAATCTGAATCTGTGTATCCTTCTACCTTTAACTCTGATGATCCTCCAAAAATCAAGAACAAATCTTTAGTTCTTCTCAAGTACTTAAGAATGTTCTTCACAGCTGTCCAGTGCTCTTCACCTGGATTCGACTGATATCTGCTAGTGACACTCACAGCAAGGGCTATATCAGGTCGTGTACACAGCATGGCATACATGAGGCTTCCTATTGCAGAAGCATAAGGAATCCTGCTCATGCGTTGAATCTCTTCAGATGTGTTGGGGCACATCTTTTTGGAGAGATGAATCCCATATCTTAGGGGTAATAGGCCCCTCTTGCAGTTTTCCATACTGAACCTCTTCAGTACCTCCTCTATGTACATCTTCTGTGATAGGCCAAGCATCCTTTTAGATCTATCCCTATAGACCTTTATCCCCAAAATGTAGGATGCTTCACCAAGGTCTTTCATAGAGAACTCTTTTGATAACCAGACCTTGACCGAGGTTAGCATAGGAATATCATTTTCTATCAGGAGGATGTCATCCACGTACAGTACGAGGAACACGACAGCACTCCCACTAACCTTCTTGTAAACACACGGTTCCTTTTCGTTCTTGATGAACTCAAACGATTTGATCGCATCATTAAAACGAGTGTTCCAACTACGAGATGCTTGCTATAGTCCATAGATGGACCTTTGCAGCTTGCAGACCTTGTGATCACCATCACTGGAAGTGAAACCCAAAGGCTGCTCCATATAGATATCTTCATCAAGATATCCATTCAGAAAAGCAGTTTTCACATCCATCTGCCATATTTCATAATCATGAAACGCTGCAATGGCAAGCAATGTTCGAATGGATTTTAGCATGGCTACAGGTGAAAAAGTCTCCTGATAGTCAATGCCTTCACGCTGACTATACCCTTTCGCCACTAGCCTTGCCTTATAGGTCTCTACCTTTCCATCCGAACCTATCTTCCTTTTGTAGATCCATTTGCATCCAATAGGTACTATACCTTCTGGTAGATCTACTAAGGTCCAGACTTGGTTGGAATACATGGAGTCTATCTCTGACTTCATGGCTTCCAGCCATTTCTCGGAATCGATATCAGATATCGCCTCGTCGTAGGTAATGGGATCCTGTACATGTTCACTATCTCCCATGAGAAACATTTCCTCGGTGTCCTCTACTAGTATACCTAAGTATCTATCGGGAGGATGGAAGATCCTACTAGATCTATGAGGTGGAGGAGGTACTATGTGTACTGGCTCTATGTGAATAGGTTCTATAGGATCCATTACTCGTTGCTTTTCAGAGACTCTCTCTTCAAGCTCAATTTTTCTCCCACTACCTCTATCAAGGATAAACTGTTTTTCCAAGAAGACGGCATGTCGGCTCACAAACACATTGTGATCCTCTGAGACGTAAAAATTGTATCCTAATGACTCTTTAGGATATCCAATGAAACGAGCACTTATGGTCCTAGACTCTAACTTGTCCGCCTGTAGTCGCTTGACGTGGGCCGGACATCCCCAAATCTTGAGATGACCAAGACTCGGCTTCTTACCATGCCATATCTCATACGGTGTGGTAGGAACGGATTTAGAGGGAACTCTATTCAATAAATAAATTGCAGATAATAAGGCATCTCCCCAAAGAAACATAGGTAGATCAGTGAAGCTCATCATGGATCGAACCATATCCAATAGAGTCTGATTCCTCCTTTCTGACACCCCATTGAGTTGAGGTGTACCCGAAGGCGTCCATTGTGAGACTATGCCATTTTCCTTGAGATAATCTCGGAATTCCCCACTAAGGTATTCTCCTCCTCGATCTGATCGAAGAACCTTAAGGGTTTTTTCAGTCTGTTTTTCTACTTCATTTCTGAACTCTTTGAACTTTTCAAAGGACTCAGATTTGTATCTCATAAGATATACATACCCATATCGTGAATAGTCATCGGTAAAGGTAATGAAGTATGAATAACGACCCCTGGCTAGCACATCGAATGGGCCACACACATCAGTGTGTACCAGGGTAAGTATTTCAGTTGTCCTCTCCCCATGTCCCACAAAGGGTAATCTAGCCATTTTTTCTTGAAGACAGGACTCACAAACTGGATATGACTCGGAAGTCAATGGGTCAAGAAGCCCATCTTTCTCCATTTTGTTCATTCTGTCCTCTCCAATATGGCCAAGCCTGAGGTGCCACAAATACTTCTGGTTTATCTCATCTCTGAATCTTTTAGATCCTATGGCACTCACTACTTGCTCAGACACATTCACAGATACATCAATATGCAAGTGATAAAGACTGTCAATCATGAAACCACGTGCAACTAATTTATTTCTGAAATAAATAGAACAGCAGTCTTTGTCAAATGACAAAACATGACCATCCTGTGCTAAACATGAAACAGAAATCAAATTCCTGCTAGCAGCAGGGACATAATAACAGTCTTTGAGCAATAAACTAAATCCAAACGGTAATCGTAGAGGGTAAGTGCCTACAGCCACAGCAGCAACTCTTGCCCCGTTGCCAACCCGAAGGGTCATTGCACCTTCCGCCAGCCTCCTACTTTCCTTTAGACCCTGCATAGTAGTGCACAAATGAGCACTAGAACCAGAATCTATAACCCAACTAGAAGTAGAAGAAACCGTAAGATTAGTTTCAATTACGAACAAATCTAACATACCTTCAGAAGGTGTGTCTGCCTTTTTGTTCTTCAGGCTCTCGAGGTATGAAGGGCAGTTCCTTTTCCAGTGGCCGTCGACATTGCAGTGGAAACATTTTCCCTTGTCATTAGCCTTTTTCTTCTGAACTTCCTTTTTAGGCTTCTTTTTCTTCCAAGTAGACTTTCTCTTGGAACCAGAAGTCAGCTCAGCAGCCAGAACAGAGCCCCTTGAACCTTTCAAGGCCCCTTCAGCAGTTACCAACATATTCAACAATTCGGTCTTTGTGCATTCAATTTTATTCATATGGTAGTTTACTATAAACTGACCAAATGAATCAGGAAGGGATTGCAGGATCAGATCTATCTGTAGTTCCTTATGCATGGACATACCGAGCTTCTCAAGTTCCTCGAGGTCCTTGATCATAGTCAAACAGTGATCGTGGACAGACTGCCCCTCACGCATCTTTGCCTTGAAGAGCCTCTTGGACACTTCAAAGAGTGCAGTGCGGCTCTGCTCACTATACAACTCTTGCAGATGAGCCAGTATTTTTCTAGCAGTCTTTATGTTCTCATGCTGGCATTGAAGTTCGTTAGTCATGGATGCCATGATGTAGCACTTGACCCTAATGTCGTCATCAGTCCACTTCTGATGCGTCTCACGCTGATCATCAGTAGGACGTGCTGGTAGCCTAGGGATATCATTCTCGAGCACATACCCTATTTTCTCACAATTCAGAACAATTTTCAGGTTCATAAGCCAGTCTTTATAGTTGGTTCCGGTCAGTCTGTTGGTCTCAAGGATTCGGGTCAAAGGGTTTGAAGCTGACATTGTGATCTGTAGAGAGTAAAGATTCTAGTTAGACTTTGTACTTGAACTTAATTTGTTCTAGGGACTTTTAAAACAAATATGCTCCCACTATTTTCTCGAATCCCTCATACTCCCCTGATGGAGAAACGAAAACCCTACGCGACTAGGATTTTTAGTGGGTACTGCGGTCTCACCGATTTACATGCCGCCTCACCTAACAGTTATTGGTGACATATAAATGGATGAGTGTACAACTCTTGTACAATGCTTCTCAAGCAAATTGCAGTGGTACTTGGTCTCTAAGTCATGAAGACCTCACCTAACAGTTATTGGCCCCATTACTTAATTAAGTCAGACCCACCATATAACCGCAGAAATAAAGTCGTCATTGGGTCCTCACCTAACAGTTATTGGTGCCCAACCCCACCTTTACCCCACAACATCTCATGTCTAATAGAGAGGTCCAGTCCTCCGATGCAACTTGCCCACTGTGTCCAGCCGAGACAAATCAACACCGAAAAGACCTTAGCAGCTCTACTACGGTGGAAGACCTATGGACTTAATATTGCATAATCAAGTCTTAGTGTTTGCAACTTGAGTTCTTCATAAGAGGTAATCGAACAATTGGCCAGGTAAGCAGGTGGGAGGCTCCCCTTACTCAGAGAGTAAGGTCCTAATTAAGTAACCACCTTATAGGCTTGCCTAGACACCAATTAGATCAATTAATCTAATATGACTAACTCATGTTGGTTCACCCTCGACTGATTAGAGAGGTTTCGATTTAGGTCTCACTCGATCGTGTATTCACATCTCATGCAAATATAAGTCTACCCGCATAATCATAAGCATTAAACATCCAGGCATTTATCAAAAATAAAATTAAATGGTGATGATCATGGATCCAGGATGGGGTCATTTTACAAGCACATGCACGTCAATTGGTTTGATCGTTTTCAACTCTTGACTCGATCTTGATCCTCTAGGTCCAATTGTGATCAACTCCTTGATCTATCTTCAATCAACCCTTGATCTTGATCCGCGCATGTTGAGCTTGTTGATGTACATATCGATCAACCATCGACGTGCAACACACATCACAGATTACATCCCAGATTGCTTTAAAAATTAAATAAAAATAAAAATAAAATTACAACTCTTTTTATTGAGACACGTAGGTCTCTAATACATAAATTTAAGATGCACGCAGGCATCTGAAAATTAAATTACATGCATCACAGAACATCGCAGAACATTTCAGCACATTCAAAGGGTCCATCCATGATCATCACCATACGCATCACATGCATAAAAATTATTTTCAGATCTATAATTTAATTGATTATTCCATCTCATGACTTGCTGATCATGCTAGATTTGACTCTAAATATTTGTAATCACATTATCAAAGCTTTAGAATCATTAATCTAAGCATCTAAAAATTAGTATGCAGAAAAATCAGCAAGCTGAAAATTCTGCATACATAAATTTCAGCAAGCCTAATCCCTTAAATTTCAGATCTAAAATGCCTTGAAAAATTTAATTCTAATCTTAATCTACATAACCATGGCTCTGATACCACTGTTAGCATCCCACATATGCCATGAAAATTTCGAAATAATTTTCAGATTGCAGCGGAAAAACATATGCGGGATCCGTTCATCACATGAACGTGTTTTAAAACCTTTCGTTTGTAGATAGATTAGAATTAAATTATTTTAAACCATTTTAAAATCATTAAGAAGATCAGATCTTCACCTTGTGCGGGTAGATGGTCTCCGTAAATCTAATTTACGTGGTATTTGATCAAGGCTCAGTGGAAGCCGCACACGCGTCCGGCCTCTACAGGTATCCACACGAAGTACTGACTCGATCGAAGCCTTTGGATCTCACCAGGGTGCTAGCTCCCTTGCAGAGATGGCTATGGATGGCTGAAGTCCTCTCCTTTGAATCAACCTTTGATTGGCTTGAGAGGAAGAAGAAGAAGGATGGATTTAGGAAGAAGAAAACAAGACCCGCAGCCTTTCTCTTTTTGTTCCTTTTTGGAACCAAGATGAAGAAGGAAGAGGGCGTCCCAAGCTTTTCTTTTTCTTCTCTTGATTGTGGCTCAAAGGAGGAAGATGGAGGAGGGTGCTCACGGCTGGAATGAGGAGAAAAACATTCTTTTTTTTTGGCTGAAATTCCATGCTCCCTTTTTAATTGCAAAGGGATAAAGATGAGCTCCTATTTTTTAGGAGCTCATCCTTATCTCTATTTCATGCCACCTAGGAGGGGCATGCGCCCCTCCTTTTTCTCCCACGCATGGCTCAAAGGGAGGGGCATATTCCCCTCCCTCTTATCCATTTAAATCTGCCACTTAATCAAATTAATGGGTGATTTAATTTGGGTCTAGTGCATGAGTCCAATCCTAGTCAAAATAGGACTTGTATGGACCTATTTCAATTTCCTCCCAATCCTAAGCTAATTAGGACTTAATTGAACCATGACTCTATTGAACTCTTCAATCCTAATCCAATTAGGAGTCATGAAATTAATTAGATTAAATTTAAAATTAATTAGGACTTAAGAAAATCCTAATCTAATCAGGACTTGTTCAAATTTCAGCCCTAAGACAATTAGGACATTAGAAATCCTATTCCAAGTAGGACTCTAATTTAATTTGAAATCCTAATCCAATTAGGACTCCATGATTCCCACTCCAAGTAGGACTCATGATCAAGTCCAATTAATTAAATCTAATTAATTAAATTAAATTACAATCCGATTGCAATTATTCCTTCTTCTAGCCACTAACTCTTAGCGGGTTTTCATTTATCAAACTAATTGATTATTTGTGATTCCTAATCACATTCAACCATTGGATCGGTCAATACCTCTAATGTGTGTGACCCCATAGGTTCCATTCTGACTGGTAGTGAGATATATTATGATCTCTATCACAATATCATTGAAAACTCCTTTCAATGGGTTGAAACAATTCCAACTCAACTCACCAGGAATTATCGACCATCGAGATGATCCCTGTGAGTCTCACCATCCACCAGTGACACCTAGCAGTATGTAGTGGCCACCCAGCAGAATAGAATGATGAACCTCTAGGTGCAACAATCGTATGATACAGTCCTTCTATCGTGGATCCCTACAGATCGGAGGTCATGGAAAACTCGTCAAACCCCGTCGTCTGTCATATGTCTAGATTTATTTGACTTGAGTTCGACAGTGAAAAACTCTTTCTCCACTTTATATTTCTGCCCTGGCCAAGGTCTTAGAACTCAGTCTAACAAATCACATAGGATCACTCCTCTTCTATCAAGGTCGATAGATTCCATGTAAGTGCATACCCTACTCCTACAGTGAACTTACTGCAGCCAATCTACACTACAAGGACCCATATGGCTAGAGACCATGTATACGTGTAGTCAAACTACAATAACCTCACTGTGAGTAGCCGAAGCACCGCAGGTCAAAGGACCAGTCATACTACTGCAACATCAAGCAAGTCACTGACGAGTGGATAGACATCCAAGTGACTTTTTGTCTTGGTCACGCTCAGTACCCTTGTTCTCTAACAAGCACCTGCACTATCACTTCAGTGTCCCTACACTGTGGACTCGAGTCTCGTCCATCCAGAAGAAAAGTGATCTGTGCACTGATCGAATCGATGACCGTCCTCGTGATGATCCATTGATCAGGAGCGTTTAGAAATTAATCACCAATGATACATGGCTCAAATTCTCAACTCTTGAGAATATGTATCATCATCTTATTAATTCCTTGGACGATTCATAGACACATAAACAATATGAATTGAAAAGATGCCCATTTATTATTCAATAATAATAAAGTCAAGTACAAATTTATGTCCTAGAATTAATAATGTGTCTACCAGATTGGCTTCTAGGGCATACATCTAACAATCTCCCACTTGCACTAAAGCCAATCAGACATATATCTAAGTTCCATCTTCTCAAGGTGGGCTTCTGTCTTCTGCTGATTTAACTGCTTAGTGAGTGGGTCTGCCACGTTGTCCGTGGAGTCTACTCTCTGCACGTCGACATATTTCTTCTCGAGGTATTCGCGTATGAGGTGAAAGCGCCGCTCTATGTGCTTGGACTTCTGATGAGACCTTGGCTCCTTAGCAAGAGTTATGGCGCCATTATTATCGCAGTAGAGTGTGATGGCATCCGATGGCATTACATCTAGCTCTGCAATGAATTGTTGAACCAGAAGGCTTCCTTTGCAGCTTCAGAGGCGGCGATATACTCAGCTTCCATGGTAGAATCAGCAATGATCGGTTGTTTGGAACTCTTCCAATTTACCGTACCACCATTGTACAAGAACACATATCCAGATGTAGACTTTCTATCATCAATATCAGTCATAAAATCTGAATCTGTGTATCCTTCTACCTTTAACTCTGATGATCCTCCAAAAACCAAGAACAAATCTTTAGTTCTTCTCAAGTACTTAAGAATGTTTTTCACAGCTGTCCAGTGCTCTTCACCTGGATTCGACTGATATCTGTTAGTGACACTCACAGCAAGGGCTATATCAGGTCGTGTACACAGCATGGCATGCATGAGGCTTCCTATTGCAGAAGCATAAGGAATCCTGCTCATGCGTTGAATCTCTTCAGATGTGTTGGGGCACATCTTTTTGGAGAGATGAATCCCATGTCTTAGGGGTAATAGACCCCTCTTGCAGTTTTCCATACTGAACCTCTTCAGTACCTCCTCTATGTACATCTTCTGTGATAGGCCAAGCATCCTTTTAGATCTATCCCTATAGACCTTTATCCCCAAAATGTAGGATGCTTCCCCAAGGTCTTTAATAGAGAACTCTTTTGATAACCAGACCTTGACCGAGGTTAGCATAGGAATATCATTTCCTATCAGGAGGATGTCATCCACGTACAGTACGAGGAACACGACAGCACTCCCACTAACCTTCTTGTAAACACACAGTTCCTTTTCATTCTTGATGAACTCAAACGATTTGATCGCATCATTAAAACGAGTGTTCCAACTACGAGATGCTTGCTATAGTCCATAGATGGACCTTTGCAGCTTGCAGACCTTGTGATCACCATCACTGGAAGTGAAACCCAAAGGCTGCTCCATATAGATATCTTCATCAAGATATCCATTCAGGAAAGCAGTTTTCATATCCATCTGCCATATTTCATAATCATGAAACGCTGCAATGGCAAGCAACGTTCGAATGGATTTTAGCATGGCTACAGGTGAAAAAGTCTCCTGATAGTCAATGCCTTCACGCTGACTATACCCTTTCGCCACTAGCCTTGCCTTATAGGTCTCTACCTTTCCATCCGAACCTATCTTCCTTTTGTAGATCCATTTGCATCCAATAGGTACTATACCTTCTGGTGGATCTACTAAGGTCCAGACTTGGTTGGAATATATGGAGTCTATCTCTGACTTCATGGCTTCCAGCCATTTCTCGGAATCGATATCAGATATCGCCTCGTCATAGGTATTGGGATCCTGTACATGTTCACTATCTCCCATGAGAAACATTTCCTCGGTGTCCTCTACTAGTATACCTAAGTATCTATCGGGAGGATGGAAGACCCTACTAGATCTATGAGGTGGAGGAGGTACTGTGTGTACTGGCTCTATGTGAATAGGTTCTATAGGATCCATTACTCGTTGCTTTTCAGAGACTCTCTCTTCAAGCTCAATTTTTCTCCCACTACCTCTATCAAGGATAAACTGTTTTTCCAAGAAGACGGTATGTCAGCTCACAAACACATTGTGATCCTCTGAGACGTAAAAATTGTATCCTAATGACTCTTTAGGATATCCAATGAAACGAGCACTTATGGTCCTAGACTCTAACTTGTCCGCCTGTAGTCGCTTGACGTGGGCCGGACATCCCCAAATCTTGAGATGACCAAGACTCGGCTTCTTACCATGCCATATCTCATACGGTGTGGTAGGAACGGATTTAGAGGGAACTCTATTCAATAAATAAATTGCAGATAATAAGGCATCTCCCCAAAGAAACATAGGTAGATCAGTGAAGCTCATCATGGATTGAACCATATCCAATAGAGTCTGATTCCTCCTTTCTGACACCCCATTGAGTTGAGGTGTACCCGAAGGCGTCCATTGTGAGACTATGCCATTTTCCTTGAGATAATCTCGGAATTCCCCACTAAGGTATTCTCCTCCTCGATCTGATCGAAGAACCTTAAGGGTTTTTCCAGTCTGTTTTTCTACTTCATTTCTGAACTCTTTGAACTTTTCAAAAGACTCAGATTTGTATCTCATAAGATATACATACCCATATCGTGAATAGTCATCGGTAAATAATGAAGTATGAATAACGACCCCTGGCTAGCACATCGAATGGGCTACACACATCAGTGTGTACCAGGGTAAGTATTTTAGTTGTCCTCTCCCCATGTCCCACAAAGGGTAATCTCGCCATTTTTTCTTGAAGACAGGACTCACAAACTGGATATGACTCGGAAGTCAATGGGCCAAGAAGCCCATCTTTCTCCATTTTGTTCATTCTATCCTCTCCAATATGGCCAAGCCTGAGGTGCCACAAATACTTCTGGTTTATCTCATCTCTGAATCTTTTAGATCCTATGGCACTCACTACTTGCTCAGACACATTCACAGATACATCAATATGCAAGTGATAAAGACTGTCAATCATGAAACCACGTGCAACTAATTTATTTCTGAAATAAATAGAACAGCAGTCTTTGTCAAATGACAAAACATGACCATCCTGTGCTAAACATGAAACAGAAATCAAATTCCTGCTAGCAGCAGGGACATAATAACCGTCTTTGAGCAATAAACTAAATCCAGACGGTAATCGTAGAGGGTAAGTGCCTACAGCCACAGCAGCAACTCTTGCCCCGTTGCCAACCCGAAGGGTCATTGCACCTTCCGCCAGCCTCCTACTTTCCTTTAGACCCTGCATAGTAGTGCACAAATGAGCACTAGAACCAGAATCTATAACCCAACTAGAAGTAGAAGAAACCGTAAGATTAGTTTCAATTACGAACAAATCTAACATACCTTCAGAAGGTGTGTCTGCCTTTTTGTTCTTCAGGCTCTCGAGGTATGAAGGGCAGTTCCTTTTCCAGTGGCCGTCGACATTGCAGTGAAAACATTTTTCCTTGTCATTAGCCTTTTTCTTCTGAACTTCCTTTTTAGGCTTCTTTTTCTTCCAAGTAGACTTTCTCTTGGAACCAGAAGTCAGCTCAGCAGCCAGAACAGAGCCCCTTGAACCTTTTAAGGCCCCTTCAGCAGTTACCAACATATTCAACAATTCGGTCTTTGTGCATTCAATTTTATTCATATGGTAGTTTACTATAAACTGACCAAATGAATCAGAAAGGGATTGCAGGATCAGATCTATCTGCAGTTCCTTATGCATGGACATACCAAGCTTCTCAAGTTCCTCGAGGTCCTTGATCATAGTCAAACAGTGATCGTGGACAGACTGCCCCTCACGCATCTTTGCCTTGAAGAGCCTCTTGGACACTTCAAAGCGTGCAGTGCGGCTCTGCTCACTATACAACTCTTGTAGATGAGCCAGTATTTTTCTAGCAGTCTTTATGTTCTCATGCTGGCATTGAAGTTCGTTAGTCATGGATGCCATGATGTAGCACTTGACCCTAATGTCGTCATCAGTCCACTTCTGATGCGTCTCACGCTGATCATCAGTAGGACGTGCTGGTAGCCTAGGGATATCATTCTCGAGCACATACCCTATTTTCTCACAATTCAGAACAATTTTCAGGTTCATAAGCCAGTCTTTATAGTTGGTTCCGGTCAGTCTGTTGGTCTCAAGGATTCGGGTCAAAGGGTTTGAAGCTGACATTGTGATCTGTAGAGAGTAAAGATTCTAGTTAGACTTTGTACTTGAACTTAATTTGTTCTAGGGACTTTTAAAACAAATATGCTCCCACTATTTTCTCGAATCCCTCATACTCCCCTGATGGAGAAACGAAAACCCTACGCGACTAGGATTTTTAGTGGGTACTGCGGTCTCACCGATTTACATGCCGCCTCACCTAACAGTTATTGGTGACATATAAATGGATGAGTGTACAACTCTTGTACAATGCTTCTCAAGCAAATTGCAGTGGTACTTGGTTTCTAAGTCATGAAGACCTCACCTAACAGTTATTGGCCCCATTACTTAGTTAAGTCAGACCCACCATATAACCGCAGAAATAAAGTCGTCATTGGGTCCTCACCTAACAGTTATTGGTGCCCAACCCCACCTTTACCCCATAACATCTCATGTCTAATAGAGAGGTCCAGTCCCCCGATGCAACTTGCCCGCTGTGTCCAGCCGAGACAAATCAACACCGAAAAGACCTTAGCAGCTCTACTACGGTGGAAGACCTATGGACTTAATATTGCATAATCAAGTCTTAGTGTTTGCAACTTGAGTTCTTCATAAGAGATAATCGAACAATTGGCCAGGTAAGCAGGTGGGAGGCTCCCCTTACTCAGAGAGTAAGGTCCTAATTAAGTAACCACCTTATAGGCTTGCCTAGACACCAATTAGATCAATTAATCTAATATGACTAACTCATGTTGGTTCACCCTCGACTGATTAGAGAGGTTTCGATTTAGGTCTCACTCGATCGTGTATTCACATCTCATGCAAATATAAGTCTACCCGCATAATCATAAGCATTAAACATCCAGGCATTTATCAAAAATAAAATTAAATGGTGATGATCATGGATCCAGGATGGGGTCATTTTACAAGCACATGCACGTCAATTGGTTTGATCGTCTTCAACTCTTGACTCGATCTTGATCCTCTAGGTCCAATTGTGATCAACTCCTTGATCCATCTTCAATCAACCCTTGATCTTGATCCGCGCATGTTGAGCTTGTTGATGTACATATCGATCAACCATCGACGTGCAACACACATCACAGATTACATCCCAGATTGCTTTAAAAATTAAATAAAAATAAAAATAAAATTACAACCCTTTTTATTGAGACACGCAGGTCTCTAATACATAAATTTA
The DNA here is from genome assembly GCF_051530095.1 of Phoenix dactylifera. NCBI lineage: Eukaryota > Viridiplantae > Streptophyta > Magnoliopsida > Arecales > Arecaceae > Phoenix > Phoenix dactylifera. The sequence goes on along the minus strand of NC_143193.1, from coordinate 27,391,343 downwards.
AGATGCACGCAGGCATCTAAAAATTAAATTACATGCATCACAGAATATCGCAGAACATTTCAGCACATTCAAAGGGTCCATCCATGATCATCACCATACGCATCACATGCATAAAAATTATTTTCAGATCTATAATTTAATTGATTATTCCATCTCATGACTTGCTGATCATGCTAGATTTGACTCTAAATATTTGTAATCACATTATCAAAGCTTTAGAATCATTAATCTAAGCATCTAAAAATTAGTATACAGAAAAATCAGCAAGCTGAAAATTCTGCATACATAAATTTCAGCAAGCCTAATCCCTTAAATTTCAGATCTAAAATGCCTTAAAAAATTTAATTCTAATCTTAATCTACATAACCATGGCTCTGATACCACTGTTAGCATCCCACATATGCCATGAAAATTTTGAAATAATTTTCAGATTGCAGCGGAAAAACATATGCGGGATCCGTTCATCACATGAACGTGTTTTAAAACCTTTCGTTTGTAGATAGATTAGAATTAAATTATTTTAAACCATTTTAAAATCATTAAGAAGATCAGATCTTCACCTTGTGCGGGTAGATGGTCTCCGCAAATCTGATTTACGTGGTATTTGATCAAGGCTCAGTGGAAGCCGCACACGCGTCCGGCCTCTACAGGTATCCACACGAAGTACTGACTCGATCGAAGCCTTTGGATCTCACCAGGGTGCTAGCTCCCTTACAGAGATGGCTATGGATGGCTGAAGTCCTCTCCTTTGAATCAACCTTTGATTGGCTTGAGGGAAAGAAGAAGAAGGATGGATTTAGGAAGAAGAAAACAAGACCCGCAGCCTTTCTCTTTTTCTTCCTTTTTGGAACCAAGATGAAGAAGGAAGAGGGCGTCCCAAGCTTTTCTTTTTCTTCTCTTGATTGTGGCTCAAAGGAGGAAGATGGAGGAGGGTGCTCACGGCTGGAATGAGGAGAAAAACATTCTTTTTTTTTGGCCGAAATTCCATGCTCCCTTTTTAATTGCAAAGGGATAAAGATGAGCTCCTATTTTTTAGGAGCTCATCCTTATCTCTATTTCATGCCACCTAGGAGGGGCATGCGCCCCTCCTTTTTCTCCCACGCATGGCTCAAAGGGAGGGGCATATTCCCCTCCCTCTTATCCATTTAAATCTGCCACTTAATCAAATTAATGGGTGATTTAATTTGGGTCTAGTGCATGAGTCCAATCCTAGTCAAAATAGGACTTGTATGGACCTATTTCAATTTCCTCCCAATCCTAAGCTAATTAGGACTTAATTGAACCATGACTCTATTGAACTCTTCAATCCTAATCCAATTAGGAGTCATGAAATTAATTAGATTAAATTTAAAATTAATTAGGACTTAAGAAAATCCTAATCTAATCAGGACTTGTTCAAATTTCAGCCCTAAGACAATTAGGACATTAGAAATCCTATTCCAAGTAGGACTCTAATTTAATTTGAAATCCTGATCCAATTAGGACTCCATGATTCCCACTCCAAGTAGGACTCATGATCAAGTCCAATTAATTAAATCCAATTAATTAAATTAAATTACAATCCGATTGCAATTATTCCTTCTTCTAGCCACTAACTCTTAGCGGGTTTTCATTTATCAATCTAATTGATTATTTGTGATTCCTAATCACATTCAACCATTGGATCGGTCAATACCTCTAATGTGTGTGACCCCATAGGTTCCATTCTGACTGGTAGTGAGATATATTATGATCTCTATCACAATATCATTGAAAACTCCTTTCAATGGGTTGAAACAATTCCAACTCAACTCACCAGGAATTATCGACCATCGAGATGATCCCTGTGAGTCTCACCATCCACCAGTGACACCTAGCAGTATGTAGTGGCCACCCAGCAGAATAGAATGATGAACCTCTAGGTGCAGCAATTGTATGATACAGTCCTTCTATCGTGGATCCCTACAGATCGGAGGTCATGGAAAACTCGTCAAACCCCGTCGTCTGTCATATGTCTAGATTTATTTGACTTGAGTTCGATAGTGAAAAACTCTTTCTCCACTTTATATTTCTGCCCTGGCCAAGGTCTTAGAACTCGGTCTAACAAATCACATAGGATCACTCCTCTTCTATCAAGGTCGATAGATTCCATGTAAGTGCATACCCTACTCCTACAGTGAACTTACTGCAGCCAATCTACACTACAAGGACCCATATGGCTAGAGACCATGTATACGTGTAGTCAAACTACAATAACCTCACTGTGAGTAGCCGAAGCACCGCAGGTCAAAGGACCAGTCATACTACTGCAACATCAAGCAAGTCACTGACGAGTGGATAGACATCCAAGTGACTTTTTGTCTTGGTCACGCTCAGTACCCTTATTCTCTAACAAGCACCTGCACTATCACTTCAGTGTCCCTACACTGTGGACTCGAGTCTCGTCCATCCAGAAGAAAAGTGATCTGTGCACTGATCGGATCGATGACCGTCCTCGTGATGATCCATTGATCAGGAGCATTTAGAAATTAATCACCAATGATACATGGCTCAAATTCTCAACTCTTGAGAATATGTATCATCATCTTATTAATTCCTTGGACGATTCATAGACACATAAACAATATGAATGAAAAAGATGCCCATTTATTATTCAATAATAATAAAGTCAAGTACAAATTTATGTCCTAGAATTAATAATGTGTCCGCCAGATTGGCTTCTAGGGCATACATCTAACAGAAGAGACCGTAAATTTGTGCTTCATGGCATTTGAAAACGACGAGGTATGTCAAAGCTCAACTATAAATTTTACTTTAGAAGAATTATATGAAGCTTTTCAAGAACTTTTGAGTGATTGTAGTATGTTAGGAGCAAAGGATAAAGAACTAAAGGCCTCCAATCAAAAACTAAAGGATGATATTAAAAAACTATTGATTGAGAAAGAGGGCGTTGAAAATGTTAACACCATTGATCTAGAAAATAAAAATTCAAAACTTAGCATTGAAAATGAAACGGCAAAAATACTAATTAAGGAATTGAATCTAAAAGTTAAATCTCTACTCAATAATAATACCTCACTTGCACAAAATGTTGAATCCCTTAAAAAGGATAAGGAAGAACTAGTTAAAGAAAATTTGGATCTTAAGAATGAGGTACATAAGTACAAACCAATTGTTGAAAAATTTACACAAAGCTCTGAAAAATTAAATCTTATTCTTTCAAATCAAAGAGCTGTTTTTAATAAAGCCGGATTAGGATATAAAACTAACAAGCAACAAAAGTATCTAAAGAATTTCTTTGTGAAAGCAAAAGATGTCAAAACTGAAAAACCGACATGCTTTCATTGTGGAAAAAGTGGACATAAAGCCTACTCTTGTATTCAAAGAAAGATCCAAACTAACAAGAGTACATTTGTAAAAGCTAAAAACATAACTAAAGTATGGGTGCCTAAGGGAACCAACTATACTAACCACGAAGGACCCAAGAAAACTTGGGTACCTAAGAGCTTCACATGATCATTTTGCAGGTATGCCTTGCAGCCGGGAATAAAAAGAGAATGTGGTATCTTGATAGTGGTTGCTCAAGGCATATGACCGGTGACAAGAGCCTCTTCGTCACTTTAAAATCAAAAGAAGGAGTAGTCACATTTGGAGACAATGCTAAAGGTTAAATCATTGGTGTTGGTAAAATCTCCATATCACCCTCCTCGTCTATTGACAATGTATTGTTAGTTAATGGACTCAAACATAATTTATTAAGTATAAGTCAATTTTGTGACAAGGGCTTTAAAGTGTCATTTGAATCTTCACTTTGCATAATTAGTAGTCCAAGTTGACAATGAGATCATACTTACAGGACATAGGCATGGAAATGTTTACATGGTAGATCTTGATGATCTCACCATGAAGGATGGCCAATGTCTTGTAGCCATGGATCCCAAAGTCAATGAGACTAGTTGGTTATGGCATCGTAGGTTAGGGCATGCTAGCATGGATTTAATCTCTAAATTGATTACAAAAGATCTAGTCAAAGGACTACCAAAAATAGATTTTGAAAAGAACAAAATTTGTGCTGCATGTCAATTAGGGAAACAAACGAGAAGCTCTTTCAAGTCTAAAAACATAGTCTCAACATCAAAACCCTTAGAACTAATTCACATGGATTTATTTGGACCCACTAGAACTGCTAGTCTAGGGGGTAAGAAATTTGGTCTTGTAATTGTTGATGATTTTTCACGTTTTATATGAGTTTCATTTTTTGCACACAAAGATGAGTCCTTTCCCGCTTTTATCAAGTTTCATAATAGGATTTCGAATGAACTCAATCTTAAACTAAAAGCAATTAGGAGTGATCATGGTACCGAGTTTGAAAATCAGTATTTTGAAAAATTTTGTGAAGAAAATGGTATCAATCACAATTTCTCGGCACCTAGGACACCCCAACAAAATGGGGTGGTAGAAAGAAAGAATCGCACACTAGCAGATATGGCTCGTACCATATTGTGCGAATCGGATTTACCAAAGTACTTTTGGGCTGAAGCAATAAATACTTCATGTCATATTTTAAACCGTGCTTTAGTTAGATCCATCTTAAAGAAAACACCTTATGAGTTGATAAAAAGTAAGAAACCAAATATAAGCTATTTTCATGTTTTCGGTTGTCGATGCTTTATTTTAAACAATGGAAAGGACAATCTAAGTAAATTTAGTGCTAAATCAGATGAGGGGATCTTCTTAGGTTATTCCTCATCTAGTAGAGCATACAGGGTCTTCAACAAGAGAACTCTCGTTGTTGAAGAATCCATTCATGTTGTTTTTGATGAAGCTAATGGAGATTCTTCTAGAAAAGAAGAAGATGGTGATGCAGGTATACTTGAAGACCGAATGAAGGAATTCTCCATACAAGACAAACAACATGAGGATGAGATCAAAGAAGATACAATTCAGCAAGATGAAAAAGATCAACCTCCATCGAGAAATCAAGATCTTCCTAAGGAATGGAGGTATGCACATGGTCATCCAAGGGATCTAATCCTTGGTGATCCTTCACAAGGAATAAGAACTAGATCCTCTTTAAGAAACACTAGTAATTATCTTGCATTCGTTTCACAAATCGAGCCTAAATCACTAGAAGAAGCTGAAAAAGATGATAATTGGATGAATGCTATGCAAGAGGAATTAAACCAATTTGAAAGAAATGAAGTTTGGACTCTAATGAAAAGACCCCCTAATGTTTCAATTATAGGCACCAAATGTGTATATAGAAATAAACTAGATGAAGATGGAATAGTAATAAGAAACAAAGCTAGGCTAGTGGCCAAAGGATATAATCAGGAGGAAGGAATAGACTTTGATGAAACTTTTGCTCCTGTTGCTAGATTAGACGCTATTAGACTACTTTTGGCATATGCATGCTTTATGGATTTCAAACTCTATCAAATGGATGTAAAAAGCGCCTTTTTAAATGGTTATATAATGGAGAAAGTTTATGTAGGACAACCTCCAGATTTTGAGAACCACTTACATCCAGATTATGTTTTTAAATTGCATAAAGCATTATATGGACTTAAGCAAGCCCCTAGGGCATGGTATGAAAGATTAAGTAATTTCCTAATTGAAAATAAATTTAAAAGAGGAAATGTGGACAAAACCCTCTTCATTAAAAGAAAAGAAAATGACTTATTGCTTGTGCAAATTTATGTGGATGATATAATTTTTGGTGCTACTAATGATAGTCTTTGTCAAGAGTTTGCCAAGCTTATGCAGGGAGAATTTGAAATGAGCATGATGGGTGAGCTCAACTTCTTCCTTGGGCTACAAATAAAACAATCAGAGGAAGGCATCTTCATCAGTCAGTCCAAATATATCAAGGAGATGTTGGAAAAATTCAAGATGAAGGATGCAAAGGAAATCAGCACACCCATGGGCTCAAGTTGCAAGCTTGACAAAGATGAAAAAGGTAAAAGTATAGACTGCAAATTGTACAGAGGTATGATAGGCTCTTTACTTTACCTTACTGCTAGTAGACCAGATATATTATTCAGTGTTTGTATGTGTGCTAGATACCAAGCATGTCCTAAGGAATCACACTTGCAAGCTGTTAAAAGAATTTTTAGATATCTAGTAGGGACATCTAATGTAGGCTTATGGTATTCTAAACAATCTGACATAAATTTAATTGCTTATTCCGATGCTGATTTTGCCGGGTGCAAACTCGACAGAAAAAGCACAAGTGGCACATGTCAATTCTTGGGTGCTAATTTGGTTTCTTGGTTTAGCAAGAAACAGAATTCAGTTGCCTTATCCACAGCTGAGGCTGAGTACATTGCAGCTGGAAGCTGTTGTGCCTAAGTTCTATGGATTAAGCAACAACTTGAAGACTTCGGTATCAAAATGGACAATATACCAATTAAATGTGATAATATAAGTGCAATTAATTTAACAAAAAATCCTGTCCAACACTCAAAATCAAAACATATAGAGATTAGGCATCACTTTATTAGGGATCATGTGCTGAAAAATGATATGATGATTGAGTATGTATGTACTGAAAATCAATTGGCCGATATCTTTACAAAGCCCCTTTGTAAAGATAGGTTCAACTTCTTAAGGAATGCATTGAGCTTGTATGATCCTAGCAATTAAATTGAACTTGCATTGCAATGCTTTGCTACTCAAACTAGTAATCCACCTCAAGGTCAACATAAGTGAAAGCATGAATCTATCTAAGTTAAATGACGAATTGTTCGACTTTACGGAGGATGGTTACCCTCCTTTGGACTCTTCATGGAGATATTTTCAGAGCCTATTTCATAGGTATTCGAAATTTGGTCAAACATTCCTCATTTCAATGTTAATAATTCAAAAAATCATTATCAAACTTTTATAGGATGTATTATTAAGGGGGAGGATCACAAACAAACTCACTCTGTATTCACCAAAAGAAATCATGTTGATTAGTGTGATTGAGTAAAATAAATTGGGAAAAGATAGAAATTAGTCTGAAATTTTTCAGTGCCGGAGACGTCTCTGGCAAATCGCAGAGACGTCCCCCCGGCGAGACGTCTCGCATCAGTCGCGGGACCGAACGAGGGTTTTTAAATAGGTGAAACAGCTCGAGCCGACCCGAGCTATTCTCTTCCATCCCCGACAAAAACAAAAACCCTAGCCTCCATTTGCTCTCCACCACAAACCCTAGCCTCCATTTGTTCTCCATCACAAACCCTAGCATCCATGGCACCTAAGAGGGCTAGACGAACCGGTGGGAGGCGTCCTAGGGTAGCAACCGACGGTGAGGAACGGAGGGAAGAGCCATCCGCGCCGTCCCCTCCGGTTGCTCCGCCAACCACGACCATTTCCTGTGCGAATCGCACAGTAACCACCGGTAGGTACATAGATTTCCATTTTCTAGATAGTGAGGGGTTCTCTATTGGAGAGAAACTCCGTGCCCAAGGGTGGGAATACCTTTGTACCCTCAATACATCGACCTACCCCGGCCTAGTTAGAGAGATGTTTAGTAATATGGCCTTAGGGGACTTAGGGTACACTGCACATGTCCGGGGGACGTTGGTAGAGATTAATGAGGATGTCCTATCTAGCGTCTTTCAAATCCCTAAGGACGATGAGGCTCCGACCTCACATCCCCAAAGGGAAATAGCCCTAAACTTGCTTTTAGGACGAGAGGACTGCGGGCCTCTTGATGTAGTGAACTCACAAGACCTAAATACCGAAATGAGACTACTTTTGAGTATTGTCAACCGGGTCTTGTTTCCAAAAACCGGTCGCTTCGATTTTGTTTCGGAGCGAGACCTAGTTATCATGCACCACATCCTACTAGGGATTCCCCTAAACCTCCCTAGACTTATGTTGAACTACATTGCTATATGTCATAGGTATTCTAGGTTTAGCATACCCTATGGAATGATCTTTACCCTAGTATTCAAACATTTTAAGGTTCACATTCCAGAAAATGAACCTGCAAAACCCTTGAGAAACACCGACTATTATAATGAGAGCACAATGCGTAGAATGGAGTTTCACAAGGTAGATGGGTCATAGGTTAAGGTACCAAAAAGAAAAGCTCAAACCTTAGACCCTGAGATCCCACATCAGGAGCCTGACCACCACTCTCCTCCACTCAGCCACATGGACTTTCCTGATATACCCTCCAGCTCAGCTGGACCTTCCACCTCTATGCCACCTCCTCCTACAGTCACTGGGCCCTTCTCCCTATCAGAAGAACAGATGCGCACTTTAGCATCTGTGATATGCAAGCAAATGAGGGAGGAAATGAGATCGATGATCTCTACTGAGTTGGCCCCCATCAGAGCCTCACATGAAGGGCTTCTACAAGAGTTGAAGGAAATCAGAACTCAGATAGAAGCTCCAGCGCAAGAACTAGTTAGTGTGAGTGCCACCCAAACCTTCAGATCAATTGAGCTACAAGACAGCTTGAGGAACATTTCAGATGGTCTTCAAGAGTTGACAAGCCCTGGAGGCAATGTGGGCACCGTGGCTGCCCAACTTAGAGGAAGAATTGAAAGGGCAAGCATTGAATTTGAAGCACTAGTGGCAGCCTTCCATCAATCTCAAGGAGAGCAGTTCAAAACTCTACTGGACTCAATTAATGCATTTATAGATGCAGCTGCTAGGGCTTATGAGCAACGTCGCCGATGAGGGACATTTTATAGACATCTAGAGTTCATCTGTTTTTGTAAAACCCTAGGCTCATTTTGAAACTTCTTTTGTATTAGGAATCAATACTTGTAATGATTTCCATTTTAACCTTGTAATGACTTCAAATGTTTACAATGAATGACATACAATTCCTTTTGAAACCTTGTGTATGTAAATTTGACACAACTTATCAATGCATATGAAACAGGGGGAGCACAACCTGAATATCAAAGGGGGAGTGAAATGAATTCTGAATTCATTAATAAAACAATAGACAGAGGGAGCATAACTTGAATATCCTTGAGTGGTTCATTGTAATATGCTGCATTCCCCTAGGAATTGTGCTTTAAGTACCTACGTATAATTTGTCCCCTTCATTGTTGATGACAAAAAGGGGGAGTAGATATATAGAACTTATATATGGAGTAGAACCTGAATATGGAATGCAATGCAAAATTTACACTCATACTTAAAGTTGAATTAGAAAAGATAAAATTGAAGAATATTGGCTTTAAGATAATTGCCCTTCTGAAAAAGAAAGGGGGAGTCAAAAAGAACTTAGCTTTCAATTATCTTTAGCATCAATATTTCATTTTAACTTGATTCAAATTCAGTTGATATGCTAAAATTGCTTAAGAGCTATTAAGATCAATCTTATGCATAAGGATAGAACTGAAAATTGACTATTTTGAATTATGCACACTGTATCTAGCTCTAATCAAAACATTATACTTGTACATCTGATCAAATACTGTGTATATGTTTAAATTTCGAATTTTGCATATACTCAGTGTTTTGTCATCATCAAAAAGGGGGAGATTGTTGACCCTCTAATGGATTTTGATGAATACAAAACACTAGAGTATAATTCCATTTATCTTAACAATTTACTTGAGGATTTCATGTGTTTAATTAAGAATATTGTTAAGAAATGTCTAGGCAAGTTCCCATAATTTTTATGAATTTATTGAAGAATTTTTGAGATGAAGAAAACAGATCAGGGACAGCCGAGACGTCTCCGGTTTGTTCCAGAGACGTCTCTGGCACAAACAGGAAGAACTGGCACGTTTGGAGACGTCCCCGGCACCTGGCGAGGCGTCTCGCAGGGTCGGAGTCGACTCTCTCAGAAGCGGAGTCGACTCTCTCAGTGGCGGCAGAAAGGTCGATTTAAAGAGATGCGCGCGAGCCGTCTCCACAGTACGCGGAGTCGTCCCCGCAAGTAAAAGCTGAGTTTCCGAGTCGTCCCCAGAGAGTGCGGAGTCGACTCTCTCAGGGTATTCCAGAGGATGTCTTTTTCGGTGATAAGGCAGCGGAGACGTCCCCTGAAAGAGCGGAGTCGACTCTCTCAGAGAATTTTAGAAGACTTGTTTTTCGGAGATATAACGGCGGAGTCGTCCCCAAGGCAGCGGAGTCGTCCCCATGCAAAAAGCGCAAACAAGAAGAGACATCCCCGTAAAGTGCCGAGGCGACTCTCTCAGAAAAATAGAAAAACAAGGATTCAAACCGTTCATCATCGGAGTCGTCCCCGTAAAGCGCCGAGTCGACCCCAAACAACGTCAAAAGTAAAATCTTACAGCCGAGACGTCTCGCGTTGAAGCGGAGACGTCTCCGAAGCGCCTGGAACGCGACTGACAACTTTTTCAGGTTTGGTTTGAATTTCAAACTCCCTTAACTTTATCTCTAATGGCTATATTTGCTTTTTGGGCTATAAAAGAGAGCTCTTAAGTGCTTTCCAATAACTTCTCACCAACCCAACACAAGATCATTCAAGAGAGAAGAAAGAAAAAGAGGTTCAAGGGAGTTAGTGCATTCAAGTGAAGAAATCAAGTGCCTTCAAGCTTCCCAAGTGATTTCGTGCTCGACTACTCTCTTCCGCTAGGCATTCAAAGCTCACATTCAAGCCAACGCGATCCACATCGGAAGAACCACCATTTCCCACGCTTCCAACGGCTAAAAGGGTTCTTCCGGGTTCTATTATTTCTTACTGTTTTATTTGCTTCTTGAGAGCTTTTAAATCCTTGTAAAACTTTTTCAATATTATGCTTGTTCCAGTCAAGGGACTTGGAACAAGGGAAAGGCGTCCCAAGCCTAGGTGAAATTGGGGGTTATAGGGTTCGTTGTTAGCCCGGTGTAAAACAACGAGTTGGGTAGTGCACTCGCAAAACTACCGAACTGTAATCTTGGATTATAGTGGAAATTTCCAAAGGTGCTTTGGGGAGTGGATGTAGGAGCAGTGGAAGCTCCGAACCACTATAAAACCTTGTGTTTGCGATTGATTGTTCTCATACCTCTATATTTACTTTAGTTCATACATTTGTGTGTTTTATTTTTAATTAGGCAAAAAGTTTTAAAACACCCAATTCACCCCCCTCTTGGGTGACCATCTCTGGGCAACATACACACAGATGTGTGTGGCCCATTCGATATGCAAGCCAGGGGACGTTATTCATACTTCATTACCTTTACCGATCATTATTCACGGTATGGGTATGTGTATCTTATGAGACACAAATCTGAATCTTTCGAAAAGTTCAAAGAGTTCATAAATGAAGTAGAAAAACAAACTGAAAAACCTCTTAAGGCTCTTCGATCAGATCGAGGAGGAGAATACCTTAGTGGAGAATTTCGGGACTATCTCAAGGATAATGGCATAGTCTCACAATGGACTCCTCTGGGTACACCTCAACTCAACGGGGTGTCAGAGAGGAGAAATCAGACTCTATTGGATATGGTCCGGTCCATAATGAGCTTCACTGATTTACCGATGTTTCTTTGGGGAGATGCCTTACTTACCGCAGTATATCTACTTAATAGAGTTCCCTCTAAATCCGTTCCTATCACACCGTATGAGATATGGCATGGTAAGAAACCAAGTCTTGGTCATCTCAAGATTTGGGGATGTCCAGCCCACGTCAAAAGACTACAGGCGGACAAACTAGAGGCTAGGACCATAAGTGCTCGTTTTATAGGATATCCTAAAGAGTCATTAGGATACAATTTTTACGTCTCAGAGGAGCACAATGTGTTTGTGAGCCGTCATGCCATCTTCTTGGAAAACCAGTTTATCCTTGATAGAGGCAGTGGGAGGAAAATTGAGCTTGAAGAGAAAGTCTCTGAAAAGCAACGAGTCATGGATCCTATCGAACCCATTAATACAGAGCCAGTACACGATGTCCCTCAACCACCTCGTAGATCTAGTAGGGTCTCCCATCCTCCTGATAGAAGAGGATACCGAGGAAATGTTCCTAGTGGGAGATAGGGATCACATACAGGATCCCAAAACCTACAACGAGGCGATATCTGATATCGATTCCGAGAAATGGTTGGAAGCCATAAAATCAAAGTTAGACTCCATGCGTTCCAACCAAGTTTGGACCTTACTAGATCTACCAGAAGGTATTGTACCTATTGGATGCAAATGGATCTACAAAAGGAAAATAGGTTCGGATGGAAAGGTAGAGACCTTTAAGGCAAGGCTGGTGGCGAAAGGGTATAGTCAACGCGAAGGCATTGACTATCAGGAGACCTTTTCACCTGTAGCCATGCTAAAATCCATCCGAACATTGCTTGCCATTGCAGCATTTCATGATTATGAAATCTGGCAGATGGATGTGAAAACTGCTTTCCTAAATGGATATCTTGAAGAAGATATCTATATAGAACAGCCTCTGGGTTTCACTTCCAGTGATGGAGATCACAAGGTCTGCAAGCTGCAAAGGTCCATTTATGGACTAAAGCAAGCATCTCGAAGTTGGAACACTCGTTTCGATGACGCAATCAAAACGTTTGATTTCATCAAAAACGAAGAGGAACCATGTGTTTACAAAAAGGTTAGTGGGAGCGCTGTCGTATTTCTCGTACTGTACGTGGACGACATCCTCCTGATAGGGAATGATATTCCCATGCTAACCTCAGTTAAGGTCTGGTTATCAAAAGTATTCTCCATGAAAGACATTGGGAAAGCATCCTATATTTTGGGAATAAAGGTCTATAGAGATAGACCTAAAAGGATGCTTGGCCTATCACAGAAAATGTACATAGACGAAGTGCTGAAAAGGTTCAGCATGGAAAACTCTAAAAGGGGTCTCTTACCCCTAAGACATGGAATTCATCTCTCCAAGAAGATGTGCCCCAACACATCTGAAGAGATTCAACGCATGAGCAAGATCCCTTATGCATCGGCAATAGGGAGCCTCATGTATGCCATGCTATGTACACGACCTGATATAGCCCTAGCTGTGAGTGTCACAAGCAGATATCAGTCGAATCCAGGTGAAGAACACTGGACAGCTGTGAAGAATATTCTTAAGTACTTGAGAAGAACTAAAGATTTATTCTTGGTCTTTGGAGGATCATCAGAGTTAAAGGTAGAAGGGTACACAGATTCAGACTTCATGACTGATGTCGATGATAGGAAGTCAACATCTAGATATGTGTTCTTGTGCAATGGTGGTACAGTAAATTGGAAGAGTTCTAAACAACCGATCATTGCTGATTCTACTATGGAAGCTGAATACATCGCCGCCTCTGAAGCTGCTAAGGAAGGCTTCTGGTTCAAGAAATTTATTGCGGAATTGGATGTAATGTCATCAGATGCCATAACACTCTACTGCGATAATAATGGCGCCATAGCTCTTGCTAAGGAGCCAAGGTCTCATCAGAAGTCCAAGCACATAGAGCGGCACTTCTACCTCATACGCGACTATGTTGAGAAGAAGTATGTCGAGGTGCAGAGAGTAGACTCCGCGGACAACGTGGCAGACCCATTCACTAAGCAGCTAAGTCAACAAAAGACTGAAGCCCACCTTGAGAAGATGGGACTAAGATATATGACTGATTGGCTTTAGTGCAAGTGGGAGATTGTTAGATGTATGCCCTAGAAGCCAATTTTGGCTGACACATTATTAATTCTAGGACATAATTTGTACTTGACTTTATTATTATTGAATAAATGAAAGGCATCTTTTTCATTCATATTATTATTGTGTCTATGAATCGTCCAAGGAATTAATAAGATGATGATGCATATTCTCAAGAGTTGAGAATTTGAGCCATGTATCATTAGTGATTAATTTCTAAACGCTCCTGATCGATGGATCATCACGAGGACGGTGATCGATCCGATAAGATCAGTGCACACATTACTTTCCCTATGGATGGACGAGACTCGAGTCCACGGTGTGGAGATACTGAAGTAATAGTGCAGGTGCTTGTTAGAGAACAAGGGTACTGAGCGTGACCAATACAAGAAGTCACTTGGATGTCTATCCACTCGTCAGTGACTTGCTTGATGTTGCAGTAGTGTGACTGGTCCTTTGACCTGCGGTGCTTCGGCTACTCACAGTGAGGTTATTGTAGTTTGACTGCACACATACATGGTCTCTAGCCATATGGGTCCATTAAGTGTAGATTGGCTGCAGTAGGTTCACTGTAGGAGTAGGGTATTCACCTATAAGGAATCTATCGACCTTGATAGATAAGGAGAGATCCTATGTGATTTATAAGACTGAGTTCGTAAGACCTCGGCCGGGGCAGTATGCACAGTGGAGAAAGAGTTTTCCACTCTCGAACTTAAGTCGAATAAATCTTCACATATGATAGACGATGGGGTTTGACGAGTTGTCCATGACCTCTGTCCTGTAGGGATCCACGATAGTAGGACTGTATCACATGATAACTGCACCTAGAGGTTCATCATTCTATTCTGCTAGGTAGCCACTACATGCTACTAGGTGTCACTGGTGGATGGTGGGACTCATAGGGATTATCTTGATGATCGATAAACCCTAATGAGTAGAGTTGGAATCGTTCCGACCCATTGAAAGGAGTTTTCAATGATATTGTGATAAGATCACAAAATATCTCACTACCAGTCAGAGTAGAACCTATGGGGTCACACACACTAGAAGTATTGACCGATCCGATGGTTGGACAGTGATTTTGAATCACGAGTAATCAATTCGATTGATAATAAGTTGAAGAAGGAATGGAAATTGATTAATTAGACTTAAAACACGAATCCTACTTCGAGTAGGATTCCTAGAGTCCTAATTGGATTAGGACTGGGAATCCTAATTGGAGTAGGACTGGGATTCCTACTTGGAGTAGGATTCCTACAATCCTAATTAGATTAGGAGATTTGAATTAAAATTGGATTCCTACTTAGAATAGGATTCCTAGAGTCCTAATCGGATTAGGACTTCGAATTCAAATTAGAGTCCTAATTGAATTAGGACTAGAATTAAACAAGTCCTAATTGGATTAGGATTTCTTAAGTCATAATTAATTATTAATCTAATGAATCAACATGACTCCTAATTGGGTTAGGATTGAAGAGTTCAATAGAGTCATGGTTCATTCAAGTTCTAATTGGATTAGGACTAGCATAGATTGAACCTGATTGATTCATGATTTGGTTAATCCTAATTAGATTAGGACTAAACCATGAGAAGGACACCTAATCCTCCTTGGAGGAGGATTAGGTTAACCAAGTAAGAGGGGCATGAGCCCCTCTCCTCTTGATTGGTGCGGCATGAAGAGAAGGGGCCGGCGCCCCCTCTTGGAAATAAGTCAAGGGCTCCTAACTTGTAGGAGCCCTTCATGACTTTAAAAAGGGAGGTGGGCAGCTGACCTAGGGCATCATTAGAAGCCCTCCTCTCCAATTCGAGGCCACCCTTCTCTCCTCTTGGATCAGCCGCAAGCAAGAAGGAAAAGGGCCTTGATAGTCTTCTTCTTCCTCCTTCGTTTGGGATTCAACACAAGGAAAAGAAAAGGCTGCATCTAGCCTTTTGGATCTTCTCCCTTGATCCCTTCATCTTCTTCCTCCTCCCTCTATCATTCAAGAGTTGAAGTAAAGGGAGGTGATCAGCCATCAAAGTAATCTAGACTTAGATTCTCACCAAGATTCCTTCCTTTGATGAATAGTGGCTCTTAAATACTTCTCCCACCTCCAAAGATCACTTTTCTACCGTTGGAATGGAGAAAGTAGCCGTTTATAGCCGTTGGAAATTTAAAAAGTACATCTTCAGAACTAGCCATTGGGCTGTCACCCGTGCTGGGGTCGACCCCTGCTATAGTGGGGTCGGCCCCTACTACAGTAGGGTCAGCCCTCTCAAAAAATTCAGAAACTTGTTTTTCTAACTCTTCATGCTGGGGTCGACTCATGCTTTCTTGGGGTCGACCCATGCTATAGTGGGGTCGACCCAAGGTACAGTGGGGTCGGTCCTCTCAGGGATTCCAAAGACATATTTTTTTGAGTTCTTAACCTGGGGTCAGCTCATGGTCTCTTAGGGTCGGCTCAAGGTTTCTTGGGGTCGGCTCCACCTAGGGTCGGCTCAAGGAAACTTGAGGTCGGCCCTCTCAGTAAATTCCAGAAGGATATATTTTCAGATGGTTGAAGCTGGGGTCGGCCAGAGCTTTTCTGGGGTCGACTCGAGCTGGGGTCGGCCCGAGTTTTTTTGGGGTTGACCCGAGATCTGTGCCATTTGTGCCATTTGTGCCAGAATGTGCCAAAGTGTGCCAAATTGTGCTAGGGTTGACTCCATCTCTTCTGGGGTCGACTCTAACCCTGTTTTTCTGCATCTTTATGTTAGATTTGCACATTAAACATATAAAAGAAGTAACAACATTGCAAATCATTTTTTTCTCCTTAGGATGCTTGGCACATTAAAGTTTAAGCTTATTAAGCATGTAAATGACAGAGTTAAGCTTCAATCAAAGGAACTTGACTCTAAGGTATATTAAACTCTAAATTAGTTCTTTCCTCAAGTTCTTCCAATATAATTTGTTTTAGATGTGTTCTTGAAAGTTCTTTTAAATATATCAAGCAAAGCGTATCAAGGATGTATCAAATCTTTCTTCCTTACTTATGTATTAAATCAATTGAATTGAAAGCATTAGAATTTTCATTTGACCTCAATGGCTTTGTAAACATCAAA
The DNA here is from genome assembly GCF_051530095.1 of Phoenix dactylifera. Lineage (NCBI taxonomy): Eukaryota > Viridiplantae > Streptophyta > Magnoliopsida > Arecales > Arecaceae > Phoenix > Phoenix dactylifera. Next base: position 27,374,751 of record NC_143193.1, on the reverse strand, counting down.
ATCACACTAGGATCCTCAAAAACCATGGCTGAACCTGATTGGGTTGCCTATGTACCCCTTCACAAGGGAGATCAAGCCATATGTAGTTCTTTTTAAGTTTAAAAAATGCAGCAAAAAAATTGAATCAAATAATTTAATTCATGCATGCTTACAAGATCAAATCTAGAAATCAGCATTGTAAGAACACATAGAATTATGCCGGAATCGTTTAAACAATTATTGTTGCCCAGAGATGGTCACCCAAGAGGAGGGTGAATTGGGTGTTTTAAAACTTTTTGTCTAATTAAAAATAAAACACACAAATGTATGAGCTAAAGTAAAAATAAAGGTATGAAAACAGACAATCGCAAACACAAGCTTTTATAGTGGTTCGGAGCTTCCACTGCTCCTACATCCACTCCCCAAAGCACCTTTGGGAATTTCCACTATAATCCAAGATTACAGTACGGTAGTTTTGCGAGTGCACTACCCAACTCTTTGTTTTACACCGGGCTAACAACGAACCCTAAAACCCCCAATTTCACCTACGCTTGGGACGCCTTTTCCTTGTTCCAAGTCCCTTGACTGGAACAAGCACAATATTGAAAGAGTTTTACAAACGATTGGAAAGCTCTAAATAAGCAAATATAACAATGATAAACTTTAAAACCCGGAAGAATCCTTTTGCCGTTGGAAGCATGGGAAATGATGATTCTTCCGATGTGGATCGCGTAGGCTTGAGTGTGAGCTTTGAATGCCGAGCGGAAGAGAGTAGTTGAGCTTGAAATCAGTTGGGAAACTCGAAAGCACTTGATTTCTTCACTTGAATGCACTAACTCCCTTGAACCTCTTTTTCTTTCTTCTCTCTAGAATGATCTTGCTTTGGGTTGGTGAGAAGTTGTTGAGAAGCACTTAGGAGCTCCCTTTTATAGCCCAAAAAGCAAATATAGCCGTTAGAGATAAAGTAAAAGAGATTTAAAATTCAAACCAAACCTGCAAAAGTTGTCAGTCGCGTCCCAGGCGCTCCGGAGACGTCTCCGCTTCAACGCGAGACGTCTCGGCTGTATAAATTTACTTTTCACTTTGTTTGGGGTCGACTCGGCACTTTACGGGGACGACTCCGATGATGAACGGTTTGAATCCTTGTTTTTCTGTTTTTCTGAGAGGGTCGCCTCGGCGCTTTACAGGGACGTCTCGGCTTGTTTGCACTTTTTGCATGGGGACGACTCCGCTGCCTTGGGGACGACTCCGTCGTTATAACTCCGAAAAACATGTCTTCTGGAATTCTCTGAGAGAGTCGACTCCGCTCTTTCAGGGGACGTCTCCGCTGCCTTAACTCCGAAAAAGACATCCTCTGGAAAACCCTGAGAGAGCCGACTCCGCTACATTGGGGACGACTCGGAAACTCAGCTTTTTAACTTGCGGGGACGACTCCGCGTACTGTGGGGACGGCTCGCGCGTATCACTTGAAATCTGCCTTTCTGCCGCCACTGAGAGAGTCGACTCCGCTACTGAGAGAGTCGACTCCGACCCTGCGAGACACCTCGCCAGGTGCCGGGGACGTCTCCAAGTGTGCCAGTTCTTCCTGTTTGTGCCAGAGACGTCTCTGAGACTATCCGGAGACGTCTCGGCTGTCCCTGATCTGTTTTCTTCATCTCAAAAATTCTTCAATAAATCCTTAAAAATTATGGGAACTTGCCTAGACATTTCTTAACAATATTCTTAATAAAACACATGAATTCCTCAATTAAATTGTTAAGATAAATAGAATTATACTCTAGTGTTTTGTATTCATCAAAATCCATTAGGGGGTCAACAATCTCCCCCTTTTTGATGATGACAAAACACTGAGTATATGCAAAATTCGAATTTTAAACATATACACAGTATTTGATCAGATGTACAAGTCTAATGTTTTGATTAGAGCTAGATACAATGTGCATAATTTAAAATAGTCAATTTTCAGTTCTATCCTTATGCATAAAATTAATCTTAATAGGTCTTGAGCAATTTTAGCATATCAACTAAATTTGAATCAAGTTAAAATGAAATATTGATGCTAAAGATAATTAAAAGCTAAGTTCTTTTTGACTCCCCCTTTCTTTTTCAGAAGGGCAATTATCTTAAAGCCAATATTCTTCAATTTTATCTTTTCTAATTCAACTTTGGAGTATGAATTTCGTATTTTGCATTCCAATGTATCCAATATCCATATTGGTTCTACTCCCCCTTTTTGCATTTCATAATTAAGTTCTACTCCATATACTCCATATATATATATATATCTACTTTATTTTCCCATAAATTTTGCATTCCAATGTATCTAATATCCATATTGGGTCTACTCAATATATAAGTTCTATAAGTTCTATTATATCTACTCCCCCTTTTTGTCATCAACAATGAAGGGGACAAATTATCCTTAGGTGCTTAAAGCATACTTCCTAGTAAAATTCAGCATATTTCCATGAACCACTCAAGGATATTCAAGTTGTGCTCCCCTTGTCCAAGTTATTTCTATTAATGAATTTAGTCATTCATATCACTCCCCCTTTGTTTTGGTATTCATTTCAGACTCCTCTTTTTGTTAATCATAGTTATCACTAGATGTGCTCCCCCTGTGTCATATGCATTGATAAGTTGTGTTAAATTTTACCACTTAAGGCATGCTATGAGATTTTTATGGCACATCACAATCACAGAATCACATACACAGAGTTAGCAATGTACACAAAGTTTGAAAAGAAATTGTATTCATGTATCATTGTAAACCTTTGAAGTCAGTACAAAGTTAAGAGAAGAAATCATTACAAGTATTGATTTTTAATACAAAAAGTGTTTCAAAATAGCCTAAGGTTTACAAAAAGAAGATCCCTAGATGTCTACAAAATGTCCCTCATCGGTGACGTTGCTCATAAGCCCTAGCAGCTGCATCTATGAAAGCATTGATGGAATCTAGCAGTGTTCTGAATTGATCTCCCTGTGACTGATGGAAGGCTGCCACTAGTGCTTCAAATTCTATGGTTGCCCTTTCAATTCTTCCTCTAAGTTGGGCAACCAAGGTGCCCACATTTCCTCCAGGGCTTGTCAACTCTTGAAAGCTATTTGAGATGCTCCTCAAGTCATCCTTTAGCTCGATGGATCTGAAGGTTTGGGTGGCACTCACACCAACTAGTTCTTGCGCTGTAGCTTCTATTTGAGCTCTAATTTCCTTCAGCTCTTGTAGAATCCCTTCATGTGAAGCTCTGATGGGGGCCAACTCAGTAGAGATCATCGATCTCATTTTCTCCCTCATTTGCTGGCATATCACAGATGCTAAAGTGCGCATCTGGTCTTCGGATAGGGAGAAGGGCCCACTGACTGGAGGAGGTGGTGGCATGGATGTGGAAGGTCCAGCTGAGCTGGAGGGTACATCAGGATAGTCCATGTGGCTATGTGGAGGAGAGTGGTGGTCAGACTCCTGATGTGGGATCTCAGGCTCTAGGGTTTGAACTTTTCTTTTTGGTACCTTGACCCAAGACCCATCTACCTTGTGAAACTCCATTCTACGCATTGTGCTCTCATTATAATAGTCGGTGTTTCTCAAGGGTTTTGCAGGCTCATTTTCTGGAATGGGTACTTTGAAATGTTTGAAGAGTAGGGTAAGGATCATCCCATAAGGTATGCTAAACCTAGAATACCTATGACATGTAGCAATGTAGTTCAACATGAGTCTAGGGAGGTTTAGAGGAATCCCCAGTAGGATATGGTGCATGATAACTAAATCTCGCTCCGAAACAAAATCGAAGCGACCGGTTTTAGGAAACAAGACCCGGTTGACAATACTTAGAAGTAGTCTCATTTCGGCATTTAGGTCTTGGGAGTTGACTACATCAAGAGGGCCGCAGTCCTCTCTTCCTAGAAGCAAGTTTAGGGCTATTTCCCTTTGGGGATGTGAGGTCGGAGCCTCACCATCTTTAGGAATTTGCAGAACAGTGGATAGAATATCCTCATTAATTTCTACCAATGTCCCCTGGACATATGCAGTATACCCTAAGTCCCCTAAGGCCATATTACTAAACATTTCTCTAACAAGGCCGGGGTAGGTCGAAGTATTGAGGGTACAAAGGTATTTCCACCCTTGGGCACGGAGTCTCTCTCCAATAGAGAACCCCTCATTATCTAGAAATGCAAAGTCTATGTACCTACCGGTCGTCACTGTGCGATTTGCACAGGAAATGGTCGTGGTTGGCGGAGCAACCGGAGGAGACGGCGCGGAAGGTTCTTCCCTCCGTTCCTCACCGTCGGCCGCTGCCCTAGGACGCCTCCCACCGGTCCTCCTAGCTCTTTTAGGTGCCATTGAATGGAAAACCTAGGGAAATGAGGAGGAAGAGGCTAGGGTTTGTGTTGGAGAGAAAATGGAGGCTAGGGTTTTTGTTTTTGTCGGGGATGAAAGGGATAGCTCGGGTCGGCTCGAGCTGTTTCGACCTATTTTAAAAATCCTCGTTCGGTCTCCGAGACATCTCCGCGACTAAGGCGAGACGTCTCGCCGGGGGGGACGTCTCTGCGATTTGCCAGAGACGTCTCCGGCACTGAAAAATTTCAGACTGATTTTTATCTTTTCTCAAATTGTTTCATTTAATCACACTAATTATGATTTCTTTAGGTGAATATAGAATGAGTTTGTTTGTGATCCTCCCCCTTAATAATACATCCTATAGAGGTTTGATAATGATTTTTGAATTATTAATGTTGAAATGAGGAATGTTTGACCAAATTTCGAATACCTATGAAATAGGCTCTGAAAATATCTCTATGAAGAGTCCAAGGGAGGGTAACCATCCTCCGGAAAGTCAAACAGTTCGTCATTTAGCTTAGATGGATTCATGCTTTCACTTATGTTGACCTTGAGGTGGATTACTAGTTTTTTGAGTAGCAAGGCATTGCAATACAAGTTGAATTTATTTGCTAGGGTCATACAAGCTCAAAGCATTTCTTAAGAAGTTGAACCTATCTTTACAAAGGGGCTTTGTAAAGATATCGGCCAATTGATTTTCAGTACATACATATTCAATCATCACATCATTTTTCAGCACATGATCCCTAATAAAATGATGTCTAATCTCTATATGCTTTGATTTAGAGTGTTGGACAGGATTTTTTGTTAAATTAATTGCACTTGTATTATCACATTTAATTGGTATGTTGTCCATTTTGATGCCGAAGTCTTCAAGTTGTTGCTTAATCCAAAGAACTTGGGCACAACAGCTTCCAGCTGCAATGTACTCAGCCTCAGCTGTGGACAAGGCAACTGAATTCTGTTTCTTGCTAAACCAAGAAACCAAATTAGTACCCAAGAATTGACATGTGCCACTTATGCTTTTTCTGTCGAGTTTGCACCGGCAAAATCAGCATCGGAATAAGCAATTAAATTTATGTCAGATTGTTTAGAATACCATAAGCCTACATTAGATGTCCCTACTAGATATCTAAAAATTCTTTTAACAGCTTGCAAGTGTGATTCCTTAGGACATGCTTGGTATCTAGCACACATACAAACACTGAATAATATATCTGGTCTACTAGCAGTAAGGTAAAGTAAAGAGCCTATCATACCTCTGTACAATTTACAATCTATACTTTTACCTTTTTCATCTTTGTCAAGCTTGCAACTTGAGCCCATGGGTGTGCTGATTTTCTTTGCATCCTTCATCTTGAATTTTTCCAACATTTCCTTGATATATTTGGATTGACTGATGAAGATGCCTTCCTCTGATTGTTTTATTTGTAGCCCAAGGAAGAAGTTGAGCTCATCCATCATGCTCATTTCAAATTCTCCCTGCATAAGCTTGGCAAACTCTTGACAAAGACTATCGTTAGTAGCACCAAAAATTATATCATCCACATAAATTTGTACAAGCAATAAGTCATTTCCTTTTCTTTTAATGAAGAGGGTTTTGTCTACATTTCCTCTCTTAAATTTATTTTCAATTAGGAAATTACTTAATCTTTCATACCATGCCCTAGGGGCTTGCTTAAGTCCATACAATGCTTTATGCAATTTATACACATAATCTGGATGTAAGTGATTTTCAAAATCTGGAGGTTGTCCTACATAAACTTCCTCCATTATATAACCATTTAAAAAAGCACTTTTTACATCCATTTGATAGAGTTTAAAATCCATAAAGCATGCATATGCCAAAAGTAGTCTAATAGCTTCTAATCTAGCAATAGGAGCAAAAGTTTCATCAAAGTCTATTCCTTCCTCCTGATTATAACCTTTGGCAACTAGTCTAGCTTTGTTTCTTATGACTATTCCATCTTCATCTAGTTTATTTCTATACACCCACTTGGTGCCTATGATTGAAACATTAGGGGGTCTTTTCATTAGGGTCCAAACTTCATTTCTTTCAAATTGGTTTAATTCCTCTTGCATAGCATTCATCCAATTATCATCTTTTTCAGCTTCTTCTAGTGATTTAGGCTCGATTTGTGAAACGAATGCAAGATAATTACTAGTGTTTCTTAAAGAGGATCTAGTTCTTATTCCTTGTGAAGGATCACCAAGGATTAGATCCTTTGGATGACCATGTGCATACCTCCATTCCTTAGGAAGATCTTGATTTCTTGATGGAGGTTGATCTTCTTCATCTTGCTGAATTGTATCTTCTTTGATCTCATCCTCATGTTGTTTGTCTTGCATGGAGAATTCCTTCATTCGGTCTTCAAGTATACCTGCATCACCATCTTCTTCTTTTCTAGAAGAATCTCCATTAGCTTCATCAAAAACAACATGAATGGATTCTTCAACAACGAGAGTTCTCTTGTTGAAGACCCTGTATGCTCTACTAGATGAGGAATAACCTAAGAAGATCCCCTCATCTGATTTAGCACTAAATTTACTTAGATTGTCCTTTCCATTGTTTAAAATAAAGCATCGACAACCGAAAACATGAAAATAGCTTATATTTGGTTTCTCACTTTTTATCAACTCATAAGGTGTCTTCTTTAAGATGGATCTAACTAAAGCACGATTTAAAATATGACATGAAGTATTTATTGCTTCAGCCCAAAAATACTTTGGTAGATCCGATTCGCACAACATGGTACGAGCCATATCTGCTAGTGTGCGATTCTTCCTTTCTACCACCCCATTTTGTTGGGGTGTCATAGGTGCCGAGAAATTGTGATTGATACCATTTTCTTCACAAAATTTTTCAAAATACTGATTTTCAAACTCGGTACCATGATCACTCCTAATTGCTTTTAGTTTAAGATTGAGTTCATTCGAAACCCTATTATGAAATTTGATAAAAGCGGGAAAGGACTCATCTTTGTGTGCAAGAAATGAAACCCATGTAAAACGTGAAAAATCATCAACAATTACAAGACCAAATTTCTTACCCCCTAGACTAGCAGTTCTAGTGGGTCCAAACAAATCCATGTGAATTAGTTCTAAGGGTTTTGATGTTGAGACTATGTTCTTAGACTTGAAAGAACTTCTTGTTTGTTTCCCTAATTGACATGCAGCACAAATTTTATTCTTTTCAAAGTCTATTTTTGATAGTCCTTTGACTAGATCCTTTGTAATTAATTTAGAGATTAAATCCATGCTAGCATGCCCTAACCTACGATGCCATAACCAACTAGTCTCATTAACTTTGGGATCCATGGCTACAAGACATTGGCCATCCTTCATGGTGAGATCATCAAGATCTACCATGTAAACATTTCCATGCCTATGTCCTGTGAGTATGATCTCATTGTCAATTGGACTACTAATTATGCATAGTGATGATTCAAATGATACTTTAAAGCCCTTGTCACAAAATTGACTTATACTTAATAAATTATGTTTTAGTCCATTAACTAACAATACATTATCAATAAATGAGGAGGGTGATATGGAGATTTTACCAACACCAATGATTTGACCTTTAGCATTGTCTCCGAATGTGACTACTCCTCTTTCTTTTGATTTCAAGGTGACGAAGAGACTCTTGTCACCGGTCATATGCCTTGAGCAACCACTATCAAGATACCACATTCTCTTTTTATTCTCGGCTGCAAGGCATACCTGCAAAATGATCATGTGAAGCTCTTAGGTACCCAAGTTTTCTTGGGTCCTTCGTGGTTAGTGTAGTTGGTTCCCTTAGGCACCCATACTTTAGTTATGTTTTTAGCTTTTACAAATGTACTCTTGTTGGTTTGGATCTTTCTTTGAATACAAGAGTAGGCTTTATGTCCATTCTTTCCACAATGAAAGCATGTAGGTTTTTCAGTTTTTACATCTTTTGCTTTTACAAAGAAATTCTTTAGATACTTTTGTTGTTTGTTAGTTTTATATCCTAATCCGGCTTTATTGAAAACAGCTCTTTGATTTGAAAGAATAAGATTTAATTTTTCAGAGCTTTGTGTAAATTTTTCAACAATTGGTTTGTACTTATGTACCTCATTCTTAAGATTCAAATTTTCTTTAATTAGTTCTTCCTTATCCTTTTTAAGGGATTCAACATTTTGTGCAAGTGAGGTATTATTATCGAGTAGGGATTTTACTTTTAGATTTAATTCCTTAATTAGTGTTTTTGCCGTTTCATTTTCAATGATAAGTTTTGAATTTTTATTTTCTAGATCAATGGTGTTAACATTTTCAACGCTCTCTTTCTCAATCAATAGATTTTTAATATCATCCTTTAGTTTTAGATTGGAGGCTTTTAATTCTTTATTCTTTGCTCCTAACATACTACAATCACTCATAAGTTCTTGAAAAGCTTCATACAATTCTTCTAAAGTAAAATTTATAGTTGTGTTTTGACATACCTCATCATCTTCGAACGCCATGAAGCACAAATTGGCGGTCTCTTCCTTCTCTTCCTCGGAGGATGATGTGTCACTATCATCCCATGTTGCCTTCAATGCCTTCTTCTTCTTCTTTCCAAAATACTTCTTTTGTTGAGGGCATTCGGAACGAATGTGTCCCGGTCTCTTGCAATCATAGCATATGATTGGGTCTCTTTCTTTTTCTTTTTCTTTTTCCCAATCATTTCTCCCTCCAAACTTTTTCCTTGGGAAGGGTTTCTTTCTTCTCATGAATTTCTTAAACTTTCTTACTATCAAACCCAAATCCTCATCTTCGCTTTCTTCTTCGCTCTCACTACTTTCTTCTTCACACACACTCGAAGTAGCCTTGAGTGCGATTGTCTTTTTCTTCGGCAACTCTTCTTCATGTTGCTTCATTGTGAGCTCATGCGTCATCAATGAGCCCAGTAGTTGTTCTAATCCCAAAGTGTTGAGGCCTTTGGCTTCTACGATCGCCGTGACCTTTGCTTCCCATGCTTTTGGCAAAGACCTGAGAATTTTACTCACAAGTTCCGGATTAGTATAAGATTTACCCAAACTTTTTAGACCATTAATTATATCAGTAAAGCGTGTAAACATGCATGTGATGGTTTCATTGGGTTCCATCTTAAACAACTCATATTTGTGAACTAGAATGTTCACTTTAGACTCTTTGACTTGATTTGTACCCTCGTGGGTAACTTCAAGCCTATCCCATATTTCCTTAGCGGAACTACATGTGGAGACTCTGTTAAACTCATTTACATCTAGAGCACAAAATAATGAGTTCATGGCTCTAGAATTGAGTTGAACCATCCTACTATCATTCTCATCCCAATCCTCCTCAGGTTTGGGAACTTGAATGCCATTTACCATGTGTGATGGTTCTTGTGGTCCCTTGACTATAACCCTCCACAAGGCATAGTCTTGTGCTTGAATGAAGATCCTCATTCTAGTCTTCCAATAGGTATAATTTGTCCCATTGAAGAGTGGAGGTCTATTGGTTGCTTGCCCCTCAGCAGGAACATTGTTAAAGGGTGTTGCCATCTAGATCTTTGGCTAAGATGGTTAGGTCTTTCAAGAAATACACAGAGCACCCGCTCTGATACCACTTGTTGCCCAGAGATGGTCACCCAAGAGGGGGGTGAATTGGGTGTTTTAAAATTTTTTGTCTAATTAAAAATAAAACACACAAATGTATGAGCTAAAGTAAAAATAAAGGTATGAAAATAGACAATCGCAAACACAAGCTTTTATAGTGGTTCGGAGCTTCCACTGCTCCTACATCCACTCCCCAAAGCACCTTTGGGAATTTCCACTATAATCCAAGATTACAGTACGGTAGTTTTGCGAGTGCACTACCCAACTCGTTGTTTTACACCGGGCTAACAACGAACCCTAAAACCCCCAATTTCACCTAGGCTTGGGACGCCTTTCCCTTGTTCCAAGTCCCTTGACTGGAACAAGCACAATATTGAAAGAGTTTTACAAACGATTGGAAAGCTCTAAATAAGCAAATATAACAATGATAAACTTTAAAACCCGGAAGAATCCTTTTGCCGTTGGAAGCGTGGGAAATGATGATTCTTCCGATGTGGATCGCGTAGGCTTGAGTGTGAGCTTTGAATGCCGAGCGGAAGAGAGTAGTTGAGCTTGAAATCAGTTGGGAAACTCGAAAGCACTTGATTTCTTCACTTGAATGCACTAACTCCCTTGAACCTCTTTTTTTTTCTTCTCTCTAGAATGATCTTGCTTTGGGTTGGTGAGAAGTTGTTGAGAAGCACTTAGGAGCTCCCTTTTATAGCCCAAAAAGCAATATAGTCGTTAGAGATAAAGTAAAAGAGATTTGAAATTCAAACCAAACCTGCAAAAGTTGTCAGTCGCGTCCCAGGCGCTCCGGAGACGTCTCCGCTTCAACGCGAGACGTCTCGGCTGTATAAATTTACTTTTCACTTTGTTTGGGGTCGACTCGGCACTTTACGAGGACGACTCCGATGATGAACGGTTTGAATCCTTGTTTTTCTGTTTTTCTGAGAGGGTCGCCTCGGCGCTTTACAGGGACGTCTCGGCTTGTTTGCACTTTTTGCATGGGGACGACTCCGCTGCCTTGGGGACGACTCCGTCGTTATAACTCCGAAAAACATGTCTTCTGGAATTCTCTGAGAGAGTCGACTCCACTCTTTCAGGGGACGTCTCTGCTGCCTTAACTCCGAAAAAGACATCCTCTGGAAAACCCTGAGAGAGCCGACTCCGCTACACTGGGGACCACTCGGAAACTCAGCTTTTTAACTTGCGGGGACGACTCCGCGTACTGTGGGGACGGCTCGCGCGTATCACTTGAAATCTGCCTTTCTGCCGCCACTGAGAGAGTCGACTCCGCTACTGAGAGAGTCGACTCCGACCCTGCGAGACGCCTCGCCAGGTGCCGGGGACGTCTCCAAGTGTGCCAGTTCTTCCTGTTTGTGCCAGAGACGTCTCTGAGACTATCCGGAGACGTCTCGGCTGTCCCTGATCTGTTTTCTTCATCTCAAAAATTCTTCAATAAATCCTTAAAAATTATGGAAACTTGCCTAGACATTTCTTAACAATATTCTTAATAAAACACATGAATTCCTCAATTAAATTGTTAAGATAAATGGAATTATACTCTAGTGTTTTGTATTCATCAAAATCCATTAGGGGGTCAACAATTATGCTAAAACTTTATGCATGATTAACTATCAGATCTGAAAGGTAAACACTCTACTCCGATTAATCTACGAATATCCATCGAATGGATGATAGTCAACTTTAAAGACCACGCAATGGCACGTATCTAGTAGGATAGTGATTACGGATATCGATCCACAGGGATTGGGGTATAGTTGTTTTCTTAAAAATAAAAATATTTAAAAGGATGAATTTGTGAAGACTATTAAACTAAGCAATTTAATAAAAGAAAATGCAATTAAAGGGATATCAATTTAGGAGAACCTAGGGCAAGGAATTCACCACTAACATCGGAACAAGGGTTATTTGTATTTTAATTTATTCTTGGATTAACATGCAAATTGGCTACAAGCCTTAAAAGCATTCGAATAAAATTTTACAAAAGCAATTTGGGAATAATCCATCTTCAGTTGGCATGAAATGTCTACCCTAATCTAAGGTGGTAGCACACTGCATCTTCCTTAAGCATGGACTATCTTATATTTACTCAGTGATCATGAAGAACAGTTGTACAAACATCATACTTAAAATCACAGAAATTAAATATGATTCAAAAGAAGATATCCATTGAAAACAATAAGTTCATACAACCCCAAGAATATAAAATAAAATATAAAATATAAAACCTTTGGTCCTTCGTTAGGGCTGCATCCAGCCCTAGTGAGGAGATCAAGCTTCCATGGAGTTGTGGGTGACAGCAGCAGTGGCACAGCAGCCGGACTTCATAATGATTGGCTTTCCCTCCTTCCTTCCGTCAGCTTCCTCTCAGCACCTCGTCATCTCTTCCTTTGGAAAGTCATTCCCAAAGTACTCAAGAAACTCTTCTCCCTCCTCTGTTTCCGTGGGATTTCAGCTTGTGAAGAGATGTGGAACCGAACCCCCGAAGTGCCTTCCCCTGTTGCACGTTTGGGTTTTTATAGGCTGCAACCTCTCTCTCTCTTCTTCCCTATTTCACGTTGCGATAAGGATGGACTGAAGCGGGATGAGGTTGAGAGATTTCTGCTTAATCTCCGGACGCGTTGGGCCATTGTGGATGCAGAGGATTCCGCTGGGAACAGAGGAGGTGATCTGTGGGATATTGGAAGGATGCGGAGGAGGCTCGGATTAGAAGAAGAATTCTGTTTTGAGGCAGGGGATGACGCTGATGAAGCTCACGGTTGAGAGGACTTGATCCTTTGATGCGGGTGCTAAGAATTGCTGGGAAGATCGCATACGGTTGCTGGATGACTGGAAGATTATCCAGAAGTTGGGAGGAAAAACTTGGATGCCGTGAAGCTCGGGAGGATGAAGCCGAATCGTGGGTTGATTGCGAATGAAATCTGGGAGGAGATGACGCTGGGACTTTGCTGGTTCTGTTTTGAAGAAGAGGATAAAGATGCAAGCTTTGGGATGTTGGGATCTCGGCTGATGAAATCTATCCGAACGTTGTATGGTTGCTGGTTCTCCTCCAGCAGAGAAGGAACACGCGGAACAGGGGAATCGGATAAGGAAGATCTTGGAAGAGAGCTCCTTCGTGATACTTGGGAAGAGGGTTCTGTTTTCGTGGGTGGTTAATGGCTATAACGAATGGTAGAAAATCTGGAATAAATCTGGATCGGTGAGCTTATTCTTTAGATGCGGAAGAGCTCTTATTTGTTGACGTGGAAGGATCCTTGGCTGAGGAAGTTCGGATGATGCAGATGGATATGGAGGAGGTCACGGAGAAACAGGGGATTCGGTTGAGGACGTGGTCGAGGAGCAAGGAGGATGTGATGATCCGTGATTCATGGGATGCATGGATTCCAGACATGGAGCAGAGCTTCAACTCGGACCGGGATGAAGATTGGAGTTAGTTGGGATGGCTATGGGATCAATCAGGAAGAAGCTAGGATTTGAGTTTATCCTACAGGCGAAGAGGAGGGGAGATGAGCTGTGACAAGGTGATATGAGCTAGGAATTTGTTTGTGAACGGAAGGAGTCCAGCACAAGAGGAAGGTGATGATGCCGTTGGGATGAAGCTTGGGAACAGTTGGATAAGGGATAAGGATGATGAACGGTATGAGGATGCAGGGGAGGCTTGGGATCATTTGAGCAGGGGAGGTGAACGCGGATGTTGGGAGATTCGGGATTCGGGAGCTGGGAGTTTAGTTGAGATTAAGACATGATGAAGATGATAGATACGGCTGGGAGCAAGACTTTTGGACACGAGGGAGGATGGAATGCAAGCTTGTATGATGACGTGGATGGTTGGACTTAGCAAGGAGTGAACAGGGGAGTTTGAGCTCAATAGATTTGGGTTCAGGGCTCATCCCAAATAAGTTCGACCTGCATTCATTAAGCTTAATCAGTAAATGAATAATTTATTAAAATTTAATGATGAAGGTAACACATTTTTTTTAGTTGAATTTACAAAATATGTGAATTAGAATAATAATAAGTGGTATGAATAAGATATTAATTTATGCATTATTTAGTACTTATCACACCCCCCAACCTACGTTTTACTAGTCCTCAAGCAAAATAAAAACTAACTCACTTTCGTAGGAATCGCGATTGCATTTACCGTATGCAATAAGGCTTTAAACCCCTAGGTGGCCCTAGTGGACGAGTTTTGTCTCGTGAGGATTTCCGGCTCAGATACCCACAAACTGCTGTCGAAAAAAATTATTTTATTATTTTATAAAATCTAATTTTAAATGCATAAGTGCTAAAAATTTCAAAAGCACACAAAGTTTTAATCACTAAGTTAGCCCAAATCCTAGGTCAAGATGCAATTGAGGTCATTAAGTTTCCGTTAGGGAGTTATAAGACTTTTTATACTTGGGTGCTCAGTGAAATCTGGACCATACACAAGTTAAGACTTTAGATTCTCCAAAATACTGCTAAAGCTAGTAGTTTCCAAGAATTGGTCAGATAAGACCTATTCACTGATTCAAAATCATCCTATCTTGCAGGATTTCGAGAGTTGTGGATGTTTACTTTAATACCTCATGGGCTTTATCTGTAATATTCCAGTTTACTCGAATTTTTACAGCGATGGCTTTCACACTATTGTCTTTTTCAAGGTCAATATTATTATTTTTTCTTTCTTTCTTTCTTTCTTTCTTTTTGTATTTATAAATAAATTATGCACTTCTACTCTTGTAATGATTCCTCCATATAGCGAGCATTCAGTCAACAACTCCAACGCCATATGGCATAAGGTTGGGCATCAAGACTCCCCTACGGACCTATGCTCGGGTTCCTCATACAAGCCCGCTGACCTTTGACAATAGATAGCCCTTTTCGATGTACCTGACTAAATTCACTCTTTTTTTTATTTTTTTAATAAATATGGGATAATAGTGAATTAGATATGAATGATTCATCAGGACTCAAGGTTGCTACCAGACTTAACAACATAATGTTGAACCTAACCCTTAGAAGTGCAGGCCATGTGTGTTGTAAAATTCTAAAGTAAAAATTATCTTACAACTCACAAAAAGAACTTTTAATAAAAAGAACTCAAATTGACTTATTCCTGGCTAATCATTGGGCTTTTTAGATTTTATATACTTTGTGTGTTTATTTCAGCACTAAAGCATAGAAATTAAGTTTTTTTTTTGGAAAACTTATTCAAAAATGCGAAAATGTGAAAAATATATTCAAAAATTTGAATCCTATACCCCCCAACCTAGATCAGACATTGTCCTCAATGTTTTTTTTACTTATTATTATTTTTAATAATATTATATTATTATTATTTATTTTATTTTTATTACTTGTTTATTATTATTTTTATTTTGGACGAAAATATGATGCATATGGAGGATAGAAGCATTGTACCTTAGTTGCATCAGTAATATTTGGATTCCTGAAAAAAAAATGTGACAAGAAAATATGCAAAAATAATCTATAGAAATTGGGTTGCCTCCCAACAAGCGCTAAGTTTAACGTCTTCAGCCAGACGCAGTGCATCCTTATCAGATCATACCGGGTTCATGCCGAGTTCTCCAAGGAAGAAAATTTATGAGAGACTGATTATCAGGTAAGAAGTTGACTGCTTCTATGGCCTTGTTTATACCAAAGTCAAAGTGGGCCAAGTATGTTTTCAGAGGGTCATCTGCCAAAATATAGGAAAGGTTTTCTTATACAAGATCATCCATTTTATCTATTAGGAAGCACTCAACTTCCTTTGCGGGTTGATCAGAGGCACGAAATATATTTAACTTAACCTTCATATTCCCAAAGGATATATTCATCACCCCAGTTCTACAATTTATACTCGCATTGGCTGTAGCTAAAAAGGGGCGCCCAAGGATCACGGAAATTTGTTTCTTAGGATTAGGCTCATGTTCCATATCAAGGACGATAAAATCTACTGAAAAATAGAATTTGTCTACCTTGACAAGAACATCTTCAATTATCCCACGTGGTATTTTTACAGATCGATCAGCCAATTGAAGGGATACCGAGGTTGGTTTTAACTCACCTAACCCAAGTTTCTCGTAAACTGAGTAAGGTAAAAGGTTGACACTTGCCCCTAGATCTAAGAGTGCTCGATCAATGAAATTATTTCCTAAGACACAGGAGATGGTGGGAGCACCAGGATCTTTGAATTTCGGAGGGGTGTTGTGTTGGAGAATAGAACTCACTTGCTCAGTTAGGAAGACCTTTTTAGGCACATGTGTCCTAGATTTTCGCTTTTGGGTACAAAAGTCTTTGAGAAATTTGGCATAGGAGGGAACTTGTCTAATAGCATCAAGAAGCGGGAGGTTGATTTTGACTTGTTTGAAAACCTCCATCATCTCCTCTAGTGAAGTTCCTTTCTTGCCAAAGGGAGTGGGTGCATTAAGTGCTTCAGGAAATGGAACTTTTGGAATATGAGTTTTGGCAGAAGGTGGACTAGCTGAAGAAGAAGAAGGTTTTGGATTTTCATGTGATCATTTTGCTCCTCTTCTTTACCTTCGTTATTATTTTCCTTCCCAATCTTATTGTCTACTACACGTCCACTCCTTAGGGTAGTCAAAGCATTGGCTTGTTCATGATGAATTGTATTTAGTTGATTTTCTTGAGCCATGCATTGTCCCCGAGGATTACTCACTGGTTGGCTTGGAAGCTTTCCTTCCTCTCGCTTGTTCAGTGCATTAGCTAGTTGCCCCATTTGGGACTCTAGCTTGGCGATAGATTGCGTGTGAGAGTGCACCAATTGTATAATAGTTTCCAACCCTTGAAGGGAGGTCAACACTTTTTCCTCAAAGGTTGTGTTTCTTTGGGGTGCTGGAGGAGGGACATGTTGAAATTGTGAATAGTGAGTAGGAGGACGGTTCGGATGATCATTTTGTGGGGTTTGAAAATTCTGAAGGTTTTGAAAATTGTGGGAGTAAGGTTGGGCAGTATTCAAAACTTGCTGCTTCTAAGAAAAGTTTGGATGATTCCGCCATCCCGGGTTATATGTATTGGAAAATGGGTCATTACCCGATCTGGGCTGTGTTTGGGCAGCATTAACTTGTTCTTGCACAAATTCAGAAAATTGAGCTACCAAAGGGCACTCAAAAATAGGGTGAGACGGGCTAGAACAGAGAGCACAAACTTGTGCTTGGGGAAAGTTTGGAAGCTGTTCTCTAGACATTAGCTGGTCCAACTTGCGGGATAGTGCATCTACTTTGTCAGATAGACCTATGGACTGGCTAACTTCATATATGGTTCCTTTTCTTTGAGAACTCGGGGGTGCTTGACGAGCAGAGGAAGCATGGTGGAGGAAATTTTCATTAAGGTTCTCAAACAATTGCCATGCCTCATGTTCACTTTTAAGCATGAAAGTACCCCCACAAGAAGCATCAACCATCTGACGGTTTCGTTCATACAACCCATCATAAAAACATTGCACTAATTGCCAATTGGGTATTTGATGATGCGGGCATTTTCGGAGTAAGTCTCTAAATTTTTCCCAAGTTTCATGAAATTCTTCCCCGTCAGATTGGGAGAAGCTCGTAATAGCACGCCTAAATTGGTTTGTTCTTCCTATGAAAAAATATTTTTTTAGAAATTCATGTTGCATTTGAGCCCATGAAAGAATGGAATTGGCTTCTAATGAATGAAGCCATTGCTTAGCTCTATACTTAAGAGAAAAGGGGAATAGCCTAAGTTTTAGAGCATCGTCAGTGAAGTTCTGAATTTTGACAGTAGTGCAGATCTCAAGGAACTCATCCAAATGTTTATATGGGTCTTCATTATTGAGTCCATAAAAAGAGGGAAGCATTTGGATGACACTAGACTTAATTTCAAATTGTGCAGAGCGGTGGTATCAGGTAGTCGAATACAAGATGGAGAGGTATAAATGGAAGGAGTGAAGTACTCCTTTAGGAGTTTGGGTTGTTCTTCAGCCATCTCTATAAGTGGAGCAGATCCTATGGTTCTATAGGTGCGGATTTCAGCTCGAAGGGCCCTAATAGAACGCTCTATTTTAGAATCGAAAGGTACTAATTCAGGAGATCTGGAACGACACCCTAGCATACACTAATACTCTTCTGATCAGTTAAGTACAATCAAGCATGCATTAAAAAGAAAAACACATAAAATCCTAGTATGTCCCTAAAATCACTAGACAGCTCCTAACTGGTTTGAAGAGGGCACCTAAGCCTCCAATCCGGTCTAATGAATTGAGTTGACCAGGTAAGCTCCCAAATAAGTGGGGGGGTCACGATGCGTTACAAAGGTCCCACTTAAAAATCACTTGCCTCGAACAGGTGAACTGTCTCTCTTGGGACAAAGCTTGCCTAGACATCAACTAAGCCACAGAGCGAAATTGGTGCAACTTTTGGTGATCTTCGTCCTATTGAGCTCGAATGTCCCTAGGGGCCAACGTCTAATTGATTTTAGTCAAAGTGATAGCTATGTGAAAATTGATTCACCTAATTTGGGCAAGAATTTGGTGATGAAATCCACTTCCTATCTTGTTGGGGTGATTGCCCTTACTATGTGCGGATTAATTGGTGTATGTGTATCAAGCATGCATTCACACTTTTACTGAAATTAAAATCAAACAATCACCACAAAAAGGAAATTAATTTAAATAAGAAAGGTTTAGAGGTTACCAAAGGGAATTTTTCCAGCAATTTTTTTTAAGCAAACCTCTACAGCATTTCTCTTCCAGTAGTTTCCTTTTGATTGTCCCAAATTTTCTCCTCAATTTTTGATCAAATAATACCAAAAGAAAAATCAAAAATTAGTAAGAGAGAGAGAGGAGATAAGGAAAGTAAAAAAATTGAAAATATTTTTATTTTATTTTAGAGATATATATATTTATTTTTTTAATTTTTTTTTTAATATATAAAAAAAAAACTATACTAACAATCCCCGGCAACGGCGCCAAAAATTGATAGTCAACTTTAAAGACCACGCAATAGCACGTATCTAGTAGAATAGTGATTACGGGTATCGATCCACAGGGATTGGGGTATAGTTGTTTTCTTAAAAATAAAAATATTTAAAAGGATGAATTTGTGAAGACTATTAAACTACGCAATTTAATAAAAGAAAATGCAATTAAAGAGATATCAATTTAGGAGAACCTAGGGCAAGGAATTCACCACTAACATCGGAACAAGGGTTATTTGTATTTTAATTTATTCTTGGATTAACATGCAAATTGGCTACAAGCCTAAAAAGCATTCGAATAAAATTTTACAAAAGCAATTTGGGAATAATCCATCTTCAGTTGGCATGAAATGTCTACCCTAATCTAAGGTGGTAGCACACTGCATCTTCCTTAAGCATGGACTATCTTATATTTACTCAGTGATCATGAAGAACAGTTGTACAAACATCATACTTAAAATCACAGAAATTAAATATGATTCAAAAGAAGATATCCATTGAAAACAATAAGTTCATACAACCCCAAGAATATAAAATAAAATATAAAATATAAAATCCTTGGTCCTTCGTTAGGGCTGCATCCAGCCCTAGTGAGGAGATCAAGCTTCCATGGAGTTGTGGGTGACAGCAGCAGTGGCACAGCAGCGGGACTTCATAATGATTGGCTTTCCCTCCTTCCTCCCGTCAGCTTCCTCTCAGCACCTCGTCATCTCTTCCTTTGGAAAGTCATTCCCAAAGTACTCAAGAAACTCTTCTCCCTCCTCTGTTTCCGTGGGATTTCAGCTTGTGAAGAGATGTGGAACCGAACCCCCGAAGTGCCTTCCCCTGTTGCACGTTTGGGTTTTTATAGGTTGCAACCTCTCTCTCTCTTCTTCCCCGTTTCACGTTGCGATGAGGATGGACTGAAGCGGGATGAGGTTGAGAGATTTCTGCTTAATCTCCGGACGCGTTGGGCCGTTGTGGATGCAGAGGATTCCGCTGGGAACAGAGGAGGTGATCTGTGGGATATTGGAAGGATGCGGAGGAGGCTCGGATTAGAAGAAGAATTCTGTTTTGAGGCAGGGGATGACGCTGATGAAGCTCACGGTTGAGAGGACTTGATCCTTTAATGCGGGTGCTAAGAATTGCTGGGAAAAGCGCATACGGTTGCTGGATGACTGGAAAATTATCCAGAAGTTGGGAGGAAAAACTTGGATGCCGTGAAGCTCGGGAGGATGAAGCCGAATCGTGGGTTGATTGCGAATGAAATCTGGGAGGAGATGACGCTGGGACTTTGCTGGTTCTGTTTTGAAGAAGAGGATAAAGATGCAAGCTTTGGGATGTTGGGATCACGGCTGATGAAATCTATCCGAACGTTGTATGGTTGCTGGTTCTCCTCTAGCAGAGAAGGAACACGCGGAACAGGGGAATCGGATAAGGAAGATCTTGGAAGAGAGCTCCTTCGTGATACTTGGGAAGAGGGTTCTGTTTTCGTGGGTGGTTAATGGCTATAACGAATGGTAGAAAATCTGGAATAAATTCGGATCGGTGAGCTTATTCTTTAGATGCGGAAGAGCTCTTGTTTGTTGACGTGGAAGGATCCTTGGCTGAGGAAGTTCGGATGATGCAGTTGGATATGGAGGAGGTCACGGAGAAACAGGGGATTCGGTTGAGGACGTGGTCGAGGAGCAAGGAGGATGTGATGATCCGTGATTCATGGGATGCATGGATTCCAGACATGGAGCAGAGCTTCAACTCGGACCGGGATGAAGATTGGAGTTAGTTGGGATGGCTATGGGATCAATCAGGAAGAAGCTAGGATTTGAGTTTATCCTACAGGCGAAGAGGAGGGGAGATGAGCTGTGACAAGGTGATATGAGCTGGGAATTTGTTTGTGAACGGAAGGAGTCCAGAACAAGAGGAAGGTGATGATGCCATTGGGATGAAGCTTGGGAACGGTTGGATAAGGGATAAGGATGATGAACGGTATGAGGATGCAGGGGAGGCTTGGGATCATTTGAGCAGGGGAGGTGAACGCGGACGTTGGGAGATTCGGGATTCGGGAGCTGGGAGTTTAGTTGAGATTAAGACGTGATGAAGATGATAGATACGGCTGGGAGCAAGACTTTTGGACATGAGGGAGGATGGAATGCAAGCTTGTATGATGACGTGGATGGTTGGACTTAGCAAGGAGTGAACAGGGGAGTTTGAGCTCAATAGATTTGGGTTCAGGGCTCATCCCAAATAAGTTCGACCTGCATTCATTAAGCTTAATCAGTAAATGAATAATTTATTAAAATTTAATGATGAAGGTAACACATTTTTTTTTAGTTGAATTGACAAAATATGTGAATTAAAATAATGATAAGTGCTATGAATAAGATATTAATTTATGCATTATTTAGCACTTATCAATGGATTCTGGAGATAACTCCATGAGGAGCCCCAAAGAAGGATAAAACCTCGGAGAATCAGACCTAGACTCTGACTCCAAAATAAAAAATTAATATAGAATTAATACCATTTATGATGGAAGAAACTTATGGATCTGATCCTTGACTTCACAGCCACGCACACGAATGCCCTCTATGATAAGTACACGTGAAGCCCTAGGTAGATCGTCTTCCGCGGGAGTGCTAGCTCGCGCAAGAACACTGCAATGGCTGAAGCTTTTTTCCTCTAAATACTCAAACTTTGATTGTTCTTCAAGGAGATGGAGGATGGATGTGAGGAAGAAGGAGAAGAAGGGATGGAGGCCCTCAGAAAAATTTTTTAGAATTTTTTGAGACCTCTAAATATTGTATATATTGAACCCTAGGCATGAGGGTCTTTTATAGCCAAAAGAACCTCCCACGCCTCACACCTAATTTAGCCAATTAATTTGGCTGATAAAATACCCAAAAAATTTTGGTGATTTGGCAGCTAAGAGAAGATAAACATATCCAAATTTCATGTAATTTGGACTCCTAAAAGATAGGAATCCATGCATCCAAAGTTCATCCGCAGACCACCCTATTTCATACGCCATGCAATCCCTACAAATTAGAAAATTCATCTAAATCTTTTTAGGAAGATTTGAGGTGCCATTTTTATAGAAAATATAGCCCACGCCTTCTCTCTTCTCTCGCCAATTTTTGGCCAAAAATAAAGAGGATAGGCATGGAAAATATTGGGGACAAATCAAGGTGTCATTCTTCTCCAAGAAGATAAGGATGGGTTCCTAAAATTTAGAGATTCTTCTTCTTATCCAATTCTGATTATTTGGACTCATAATCCTTATCAAATAAGGTCTTCTAATTGATTTGGATCAAGCCTAATCCAATTGGATCAAGTCCCATCAGTTGGGTCAAGCTCAATCTACTTGGGTTGAACCCAATCCAATTAAGTTAAATCCTGATGTAGCCTAAATTGAATCCTATTCAATTTGGCTCAACCTAAGCCCAATTACTCAATCAAATTGAGTTCATTAGCAATCTAATTGCTAATTAATCCTCCAATAATTCAATAATTATTTTAATGCAACTTTTGCTTAGGATAATTTGTCAATCGAATTGACTAAATTATTCCTGAATGATTCTTAATCATCAATCAGCCATTTGATGAACCTAGAAACTTCTATGCGTGTGATCCTATAAGTTCGAACCTAAGCCGGTAGCACAAGAATAACTTCTTGTACTAATCGAAATGACCATCTAGTAATGCTACCCGACGTCCGGATAGGCCGAATGATTGCAAAGCAATATTCAAGAATCCTTGAACTATGGTTACCGTATAATTCATCCCTTTGACTCCTAATGCCAAGATGACTTAGAGCTCATTGTCAACCCTTTAATTAGTACATCCATTATATGATTAACTTTAGATATCCCGTGACTCCTCACTGGGATTACCCTGGCCAAGATTTTGCTAAATTAATCATAAGACATTATCTCCTATTTCTAGGAGGGGTCAATTTTATCTCGACTCACAACTGACTACGCAAGTACTTGACTGCACCCAGTGATCTTCCGTCACTGAATTAAAAATTCAGGTAGTCCGGTACCAACGTACAGTGAGTTGCTTGCTAGTCACATATTACAGTCTCAGATCAGAGGGCCAAACTTATACCCATATCCACTAGGAACATCTCTTGACAGTAGAGCGTTCCGAAATTGGTCACGTTCAGTGAAATGTACTCCTACACTTCACCTGTATGACATATCAGTGTCTCCACACTTCTTGGTTAAGAGGACAAACAACGTATAAGTCACACAACGACCTAATCTCGATAATGCTGTCGTCCTAGTAACAGCATATCATTTGATCGCGAACAGTTTTAAGAACTTGAGGATAAATCCTCCATTATCATAAAATAAGTCCTAAGGACTTCATCATATAAGAGTTCATTTGAAGATGTACAATGAAATGATGAATAATGCCAAATAACACTTTATTAATTTATTAATTCATTTACAAAATTCAATCATCAATTTGCTGATAACACTTTATTAAGAACTTTACAAAATGATGAATAATGCCAAATAACACTTTATTAAGGACTTTATCAATTTGACACTTAGGATACAAATCCCAACAACTCCCACTTAGCTTAATGCCAATCAGCACAGTATCTAATACTCATCTTTGACTTGTATTTGTTGAACTGTTTGATGCCGATGACTTTGGTAAATGGGTTAGCCAGATATTCTTTTGTATCAATTTTCTGTAGAATCTACCACTGTGTGCTGCTTGGAACTCTTCCAGCAGATAGCACCATTCTTAAGAGTAAATATATAACCCAACACGCTCTTGCTATCATCTCGATCTGACTGAAAACTGGAATTAGTATAACCCTCAAGTTTCAAGTCAGAATCACCACGGACAAGCCACTGGTCCTTAATATTTCTGAAATACTTAGGGATAATTTTTACAACCTTCCAGTGGTTGCTACCTGGATTAGACTGGTACTACTCACTACTCCTAGTGAGTATGCCACGTCTGGTCTAGTACATGATAGTCAACTTTAAAGACCACGCAATAGCACGTATCTGGTAGGACAGTGATTACGGGTATCGATCCACAGGAATTGGGGTACAATTATTTTCTTAAAAATATTTAAAAAGAAAAGTTTGTGAAGAAAATTGAACTATGAAATTTAATAAAAATGCAATTGATAATGATATGAGTAGAAGGAACCTAGGGCAAAGAATTCTCCACTAATATAGGAATAAGGGTTATTTGTAATTTATTTCATTTTTGGATTATTATGCAAATTGGCTACAAGCTTAATAAGCATTCGAATAAAATTTCATAAAAGTAATTTAGGCATAATCTATCTTTAGTTAGTATGAAATGTCTACCCTAATCTAAGGTGGCAGCACATCGCATCTTCCTTAAGCATGAACTATCTTATTTTTACTTTAATAATCATGAAAAACTTTTGTATAGACTTCATACTTGAAATCACAGAATTTAAGCATGAGGTAAAATGATATTTATTAAGAACAAGAATGTCTATACAATTTCAAGAATATGAATTAAATAAACAAAAATCTGTCTTCCTTTGTTAGGGCTGCATCCAGCCCTAGAAAAGAGATCAGCCTTCCATGGATAATTGAACAGTGGCAGCAGTACAGAAGGCTTCCATCACTTCCTTCTCTTCCTCCTTTCTCTGATTCTCTCCTCCCTTCTTTTGTCTTCCGTGGGACTCCCCGAATAAATGAATTAATGGATGGGATCGGGTGAGAAAAGAATGGGTGAGAAGAATGCCTCCTCCCCTTCACATCTTGACTCCTTTTATAGGCTGCCCCCACCTCTCTCTTCTTCCCTATTTCATGTCGAGATAAGAATGGATCGAAGCGGGATGAGGCTGAGAGATTTCTGCTTAATCTCCGGACGTGTTGTAGATGCTGGCTCTAGTTCCAATGGCTTCAACAACCTGTGAGGATAAGCTCAGGTTCTGTTTTGCTGTAACAGGGGATCCGATGAAGATGAGTTGGCTGGGAGCTTATCCATCGAGAAGAACGCAGGGGAATTTGTTCGTGGGTGGAAACCGATCCGTGAGGCTCGGGATGCACGCGGCTGAGTTGCTTGATCCGATCGGTAGGTGCAGGGGATGAGAGCAGATACGTGTGGATTTGATTCATGGATACAGGAGAAGAAACGATTCGTGAGCTGGGAGATTCAGAGAAGG
This sequence comes from Phoenix dactylifera, assembly GCF_051530095.1. NCBI lineage: Eukaryota > Viridiplantae > Streptophyta > Magnoliopsida > Arecales > Arecaceae > Phoenix > Phoenix dactylifera. Next base: position 27,349,754 of record NC_143193.1, on the reverse strand, counting down.
AAAGAAAGGATCTCGGCTGGTTGTTCTTTGGATGCGGAAGGAGTTGGATCGCGGCTGAATGCTGGGATTTGAGCTTGAACGCGTTGGATCCATCACGGATAGAGAGCATGGGACACTGGGATCGAATGGATCCTGAGTTCGGTGGGCGATGAAGACGGGATGCTAGGAGATACGTGTAACAGGGGAGCTGGAACGGATGTGCAGGGAATAGGCTACGTTCTTTGAATGTCGTAGAACAGGGGAGCTGAGAAGGACACGGAAGAATTGGAAGATGTTGAGGTGCTGGGAAGAAGTTGGGGATCCGGTTGGATGCGAGATAAAGATAAATCAACGTGGATGTGATTTCGAGCGAGGCTGGGTTGGTTCGGAAGAGGGAAGACACTGGATTTGGTTGGGATGAAATCTAGGAAGATGATGCGGACGCTGGGAAGATTGGTTGGTTTGCATCGCGGGAGGAGTCTGTGGGTTTCGGCTCTGTTCCGAAGCAAGCGAAGGTTGTGGATGTTGGCAAGATCTCAAATGTTGAGTGCGAACGGGAGGAGGATGCAGGGGATTCGGAAGTTTCATCCCGCCTGGCTATAGGATAAGGATGAAGCTTGGACGTGAGGCGCGGAAGAAACGGGATGATGTGGGATTAATCCAAAGGATGGTGGAATGTTTAGAGGATTGTGGCTCTTAGGATAGGGAGACAGCCATTGGAAGGAATACGCGAAGAAAAGGAATTGGGGTCGACTCAGATTGTTGAATTTTTAAATGGAGATGATATGGAAAAAATGACTAGTGGACGGCTGGGAAGTGAATTCCGGGAGTTTGATACAGGGGATGTAATCCTATTCAGCTGGGAACATATGTGGGAAGGAAATTAGGTGACTGAGATGTGATGCAGGGAAGTTTTGTTGAGCCAAATGTGGGAAAGAAATAAGGGAGTTGGGATGAATCTGAGAGGGTCTTGATTTGCGGGGTGCATACAATTTGGATTCAGAAATTACCCCAAATGAGTTCGATTCGACCTGCAAACATTAGACTTGACCAAAATAATTAAATGAGACTCAAATTATCTCTAATAATTTATTAAAATGCAATGATGAATGGAAACACATTTTCTTATATTTAAATTTAAAATATGTGCATAAGAATAATAATAAGTGCTTCTGTGTAAAATAGATAAATTTATTCATTATTTAGCACTTATCAGTACATATCATGGCGTACATTATAGATCCCACTGCCGAAGCATATGAAATTCTACCCATACTTTCTCTTTCTTGAGGGGTTGTCGGACTATCCCTCTTAGAGAGGTTAATTCCATGGCCCATTGGAAGATAGCCTTTCTTGGAATTAATCATACTGAACCTCTTCAGTATAGTATCAATGTATGTGGATTGGGATAATCTAAGCAATCTTCTAGATCTATCTCTATAAATCTCCATCCCTAGGATGTAAGATGCTTCTCCCAAATCCTTCATGGCAAATTGAGATGATAGCCAAACCTTTATTCCTTATAATGCAGGAATGTCATTTCCGATTAGAAGAATATCATCCACATACAAAATAAGAAATATAATAACTGACCTTTTGCCCATTTATAAATTCAAGGTTCCTCTTCATTCTTAATGAAGCCATATGATTTGATCACCTTATCAAATCGTATGTACCAACTCCGCGAAGCTTGCTTTAATCCATAAATGGATTTTTGAAGCTTGCACACCTTAGACTCATCTACAGATACAAAATCTTTAGGTTGCATCATATACACCTCCTCTTCTAAATCTCCATTTAGAAAAGCGGTCTTTGTATCCATTTACCAGATTTCATAATCTAAATATGCTGCTATCGCAAGCACAATCCGAATGGACTTGAGCATTGCCACAAAAGAAAACGTCTCGTTATAGTCAATACCATAACGTTGATGATATCCCTTGGCAACTAGACGGACTTTATAGGTCTCAACCTGACCGTCTGCTCCCTGTTTTCTTTTGAAAATCCACTTACACTCTATGGGTTAAATCCTTTCAGGTGGGTCAACTAATGTCCATATATGATTGACCTTCATGGATTCCATTTCGGATTGCATGGCTCCTAGCCATTTATCAGAGTCATACTTCTGCATTGCATCCATATATGTGATCGGATCCTCGTCGTTTTCATCAAGCTCGACCGGATCCCCGTCCCGGATCAAGAAACCATAGTATCTGTCCGGCTGACGTGGTACTCCACCTGATCACCTTAATGGTGCATCTAAGATGGGTTCTGGATCTGATCTAATAAAATCCGACTCAACTGGTTCAGTAGATGGTGTCGGGTCTTCTACATGTTGAACTTCCCTAAGCTCAACATTAGAGATATTTGTTCCTCCACTAAGAAATTCCTTCTCTAAGAAAACAGCTCTATTGCTTACGAACAACTTTTGTTATTCAGCAAAGTAGAAGTAATATCCTTTAGTTTCTTTAAGATAACCAACAAAGAAATATTTGTCAGACTTGGGTTCAAGTTTGTCTGTCTTCAAACGTTTGACATACGCCGGACACCCTCAAACCCTAAGGTGAGAGAGCATCGGCTTACGTCCAGTCCACATCTCATGTGGTGTTTTATTTACAGACTTACTTGGAACGACCTTATTAAGAATGTAACAAGCTGACTCAAGTGCATATCCCCAAAAAGATATGGGCAGACTTGCAAACCCCATCATGGATCGAACCATATCTAATAGGGTTCGATTTCTCCTTTCTGATACACCGTTATAATGTGGTGTACCAGAAGGAGTCCATTAGGAGAGAATCCCATTCTATCCTAGATATGTCAAAAACTCATTGGAAAGGTATTTGCCTTCTTGATCTGATCGAAGAGTTTTAATACTCTTTCCAGTTTGTTTTTCTACTTCATTACAATACAATTTGAACATTTCAAATGCTTCAGATTTATGTCTCATTAAATAGACATAACCATACCTTGAAAGGTCGTCTGTGAAAGTAATGAAATATGCATATCTACCTTTGGCATCTGTACTCATTGGCCCATATACATCAGTATGTATAAGGGTCAAAAGGTTATTTGCTCGTTCACCTTTTTCAGTAAAAGGTGACTTAGTTATTTTACCAAGAAGGCATGATTCATAGGTTGTTAATGATTCACAATCATTAACATTGAGAATTTCCTCTTTACTTAATCTGTTCATTCTGTTCTTGTTAATATGACCTAGCCTATGATGCCAAAGATAGACATCCATGACAATATCTATTATAGGGCACTTATTGGACTTGTACATCATATGAACAGGCTGTGACAAAATGTAAATGTCATTACTCAGAATTTCTTTCATTACAGCAACACCATTCCAAATGACATTGCAATAATTTTTTTTTATTGATATTTCATAACCATTTTTGGCCAAAAGACCTACAGAAATGACATTCAACAAAAAACTTGGACAATAGTGACAATCACTAGGACATTTACATGAGAGCTGAATAAAAGTTTAAGAATTCCTAAAGCTAGAACTGGAACAGCTCTTCCATCTCCAACATTCAGAAATCTTTCTCCTTCTTCAAACCTCTCACTGACTTGTAGTCCCTGCAACGAATTGCAAATATTAAAAGGACTACCGGTATCTAATAACCAAGTTGAATTATCACAAACAGAAAAATTGCAAGGTGTTATCATATAAGTACCTTGGTTGGCAACTAATTGCCCTCTTTTCTTAGGCCTGTTCGGATCAAGGGATGCAGTGTAAAGAGAACAATTCCTTTTCCAATGTCCTAGCTTCTTGCAGAAGAAGCACTTTGCCTTACTCTGATCAGCCTTTTTCTTCTTTGTCTGACTAGGCTGAGCATGATGCACATTTTCCTTTTGTTTTTTATTTTTTTCTTTCCTTTCTTAAAGAGACAACTCTTGGAAGATCCTCCCACTAAGTTCACCGTCTTCTTCAGAAGTTGGTGATCATTCTCAAATGTCTGTAGTAACCCCAACAATTGGTGATAATTTACTACAGGTTTCGTCATACGAAAATAAGTGAGAAAGAGACGGTATGATCCAGGCAATGAGTTTAGTACGGCATCCTTCCCCAATTGATCATGAAGGAAAAAGCCAAGAGTGCTTAGACGCTCGATCAACTCAATCATGTACAGTACATGATCAGTTACCGAGGTCCCACCTTTCATTCGGGCATTGAAGATGGCACAACTGATTTTGTGCCTCTTAACGTCGTCGGGAACACCGAATGATTCATTTAATACTTAAATGATGTCTTCCAGCTGCGAATTCTCAAAATGCCTACTAAACTCATTATTCATTGCAGCAAGCATAATGCAAGGGACTGTGATATGATCACTGAGCTACTTCTGATAAGTGTCTCTGGCCGTCCCGCGCTTTAGCAGCGGGCTGCTCAGGTGCCGGATCCGTTATCACATAATGGATCCGTTCATGATCTAGCACAATTTTCAGTTTCCTATACCAATTATTGAAGTTGGGACCAGTCAACTTATCATTATCCAATAATGAGCGAAGTGACAAACTTGTGGCCATTTCTTCATAAAAGAAAATTTGGCTATTAGTATATGAATTGACTAAACACAGTAGACTTGGACTTTAATCTAAAAATACTTCCACTATTTTATACAAATTGATAGCCTCTACCTCCAATTCGAAAAATTATTCTTAATTCTTTAGTGGACACTAGAACCCAATAGATCGCATACAGGCCAGAGTGTGGCTCAGCCAACCCATATGCACCTATTGGTAGGTTCTTAACCAATTGCTTCACCAAGCAACTTCTAGTGATGATTTTGCCCTAGGTTCTTCAGCAGGTGTGTGGCGTCTCCACCGAATATCCTAGTTAGGTCCAACCATTAAATGATAGGGTTCAGTCTAATCAACTAATAGATGACCAAGCCTGAGTGTGGCTCGGCTCACCTGACCGCCTATTGAAGGTACACTTAACTCATCATATATTGAATGACAATTTCAATGCTTGATAAGTACCAGACATGTCGCGCCTCCAATAATTATCAAAATATTGGATCCATTATCATCCAACTTAATGGAAGGCTATGACCTAGTTATCCCCCATAACCATTTCATTTTAAGGACCTAATAATTTTAGAGGATTTCATAATTAGGATAGTGAGAAGATTCGGTTAGTCTAATTTCTTCCACTGACTTCACCAAATCAGATTAGACTCAAACCGGTTAAGGAGGCACCTAAATCAGTCAAATTGCTTTTCCTTATAGACATGGACTAACTTGAATCATTAAGTGATCCAATCAAAATGTGATTGACCATGTCGGCCAAGTAAGTGAGATCGGTGGAAGGGATATGCCATTAACTCGACAAAGACGAATCAGTGCAAGTAGCTCCGAATTAAAAACCACCGATCGAGTCTGCCAAACTTACCTTAGACACCGACTGGTTAATCAATTTCGATTTGATCACTCAAATGACTCGAGCTCTACCTCTAAGCCTAAATCAAATTCCATCTTGGTCTAATCAAAGACATGAAATTGATCAATCTACAACTATTGTATTTGACCTATAATTTTCTTGACCTAATCTAGTTACTACTTAATTAGATTTGATCAATTAACTCTAATTAGACCATGTTTGATTCTAACCCTAGGTCTAACCCAATCCTAAGAATTTGATTTGAGCTAACCCAAATGCCCCAAGAATTATGCAATATCAATTAATTGGGTTACAATTCTATTTCATAACACTTAATTCTTAATTAAGTTTAAACTTATGAAAGTTTTGATCATTGCATATTTCTTTTTAATTACATATTAATTACAATCTTTCAGTTCTTAAAACTTATTTTCAGATCTGAGTATTTGTAATTAATCATATGTAATCAGATTTAATTCATGTTTAAGTCATTATGTTTTATGTTGATGCATCACATATACATAACTACATGAATTAATTCAAACAACATACATCTTATGTATTTTTTTTTAATTTTCAGATCTGATTTGTTCTTTAAAATTAGAGATCAATTAAATCATTAATTTAATTTAGATCTAATCTAAATAATATTATGATTTCAAATTTATTTATGTTACAAATCTTAACACAAACATGCATCATATGCATTCAAAATTTCAGATCTAGTTAATCATGCATAATTAGCAATTAAATCAATCATAAAAGATACTTTAGATCTAATCTAAACATGTTCATTATTTCAGATTTAATTGCTAGAATTAAAACATAAAAGTTTAAACACGAACCTGGCTCTAATACCACTGAAAGTGAATCCTAGGTTCTTCGGTGTTAAGCATGCTGATTTTTTTTAAAAAAAAAAACCATGTGTTGCCCAAGGTGACAAGCCAAGAGGGGGGGGGGGGGGGGTGAATTGATTTTTCTAAATTTTTCAATCCCTTAATCAAATTAATTGATGAGTGAGTAGTTTAGTTAATATTAATTGAGTGGGTGTAGTGAAGTTAAAACAATACACAATGCAAACACACAATGCAAACACACAAGAAGTTAATTGAGTGGGGTCGACTCAAGTTCCATTGGGGTCGACCCTCTTAAGGATTCCAGAGACATGGTTTTGAACATATATCCTAAGGATCGACTCATGTTCAGTTAGGGTCGGCTCCATTGGGGTCGGCTCAAGTGTTCCTGGGGTTGGCTCCATCTGGGGTCGGCTCAAGGAAACTTGGGGTCGGCCCTCTCAGAAAATTTCAGAGAGTTGTTTTCTTCAGGCTTCAAGCTGGGGTCGGCTTAAGGTTCTTTGAGGTCGGCTCAAGGATACATGGGGTCGGCTCCACTCACTGTTCATCTGTGCCATTTTTGCAGGGGTGTGCCAGATGGTTCCAAGGTATGCCAAGGTCGACTCCACTTCCTCTGGGGTCGACTCAATCCACACTTTCCTGCATCTTAAGGTTAGACTAATTCATATAATCAATGAAATATATTTCAAGTAATTTTGAGTGTATGCCACGATAGAGCTGCATACCCTTAACAATGAAAATTACTATTTTGCCCTTAAGAGTATATTTCACTTGAAACTTTGCTGAATTAGATTTAAGAGTTCTCTATCACTTTTCTACTACAAATTTTATCTCGTTGTTAATCATTGGAAGACGTCTTGATCTCATTCTCTTAATATATCATGAATGTATCGAGGGTGTCGTATTCATTAGTGATGTATCACGTTAAACTGTATTATTAATTTGATATTCCCTCAATGGTTGTGTTAATCATCGAAATAACACTATCATCCTCAATCTTCCCCTTTTTGATGATTACAAAACATTGAGCATGGACAGATTGACGCTTGTATTAAAATTAGGAGTTTTGATTTAGAAAGAGCTTGAGTTGCTGAATTTCAGCTTTTCTAAATTTGAAAGTGAAAGCTGCCCCTTTTTTATCCAAATATTGCCAATTTAAACTTTTGATTTTCTCCCTCTTTCTCTTGTATTTTATTAAAGATGAAACTTTAAAAAATTTGAGATAAAGCAAGAGTTTCAGGCTATGTATCGAGGCATGAGGAGTATATGCCAAATTCAAAAATTTTGATTGAAAATTCAGATTTTCTTATTTTGAAAATTTTCATTGTTACATATTGCTCCCCCTTAAGTGAATATAATCTCTTCCTATTTAATTTCCAAACTTACTTCTCCCCCTATATCGCAACTTCTCTCTTTTCTTACTTCTTCCTCTTTTTGTTATCATCAAAAGAATGTATAGTAATAGATAAGTAGAAACAATAAATGATAAAATCCAAATTCTATTGATCAAAATGAAACATTATTGTACACTGATGCCAAAAGTACAATGTTCATCAAATAAGGTGCAAAATACATCAACAAAGTAAAATGCATATGAGAACTAGATAAATTCTAGGCACTATGTACTTCTATAATGCTATCATCGAGCCTAGGGGGAATCTAAAGGCTATGATCTAGTCCTTATCCTCCTAGCATAAATGGCGAGGGGAGGTCTGGCCTGATGGGACTGAGTCTGTCGTGGACCTCTGTGAGCTGGGTGACTCTATGCCGAAACCTCTGACTCAGCTGCTCGGGCCACATATGGACCATGAGCCTCTCTCTCTCTAATGCTGTCACCTAATCTCTGAGGCCTATCAGCTGAGCAGAAAATCCTCTAATCTTAGCAGTCATACTATCCATCCTGCTTATCATGCCATCAGAGAGAGTCCTCACCTGAGCTGACACAAGCTCAATCATCCTACTCCAAAATTCTTCTGTGCATCCCGTAGGTATGGATGATGAAGGTCCTGCCTCTGAATGTGTTGTAGGATGATATGCAGGTATCTCAGGCTCAGGAATAGAGTCTCCAAGCTCTGGTGCATCAGCCTCTGGTGCATGTGCCTCTGCACTTCTACGCACCCACTGACTGTCCACCTTCTCATAACCCATGCACACTAGGGACCGTGCAGTGTAGGTGTCAGTGAATAGCAAATGCCTAGATATCTCTCTCTCTACACATATGTCATAATGCCTGAATATCAAAGTGAGTACCATACCGTAGGGCAAGGAGACTCTCGATTTGCATATGGCCTCATGCATCTGCCTAATCATCATGGCTGGAAGATTCAGAGGAATACCCTGAATAACATGTTCCATAATGGCCAAGTCTCGCTCAGATATATGATCAAATCTCCCACTTTTTGGAAACAAATTCCTACCTATGAAATTATGCAATAGCCTTATCTCAGCTGACAAAGAACTAGCTATTACATTTTCTAAGTAATCAAAGTCATCTCTCTCAAAAATTAGCTGTAGAGCTCTCATCCTGTTCTCTGGTTTTTCTGGTGCGGCTCCTTCGCAAGAAAGATGAAGCAACTCACTTAGGCTTTTCTCTGAAACACGAACTCGTACTCCTTGGACCTCAAACACAAGCCCTCCCGGACCGACCTTTAGAAAGGCATAGAACTCACGAACTAAGTCCGGGTAGGTCACTAAATCTAGGGAGCACAGATACTCCCATCCTTGCCTTCGGATCCAACCACCCAATCGAAACCCTTCTTGATCTAAAAATTCGGAATGGATCCTTCTTCCCATGGTTACCGGTCTCCCTACATATTTAGCAAGTTGAACTGAAGGAGAAGGAGGTTGAGGAGGCTCAGCACGTGTCTCACCTTATGGAGGCACTGTAGAAGACTCTCTAGAACGCCCTTCTACAAAGGTTGGCCGTGAGACTCTTCCGGATCTCTTAGCAACGGCTCCTTTGGGTCCCATTTTCACCAAATGCTTCCTTAGGTCTTGATCTAACGGCTTAGGAAAGCAATCTAACACTGTTTGGAGTTGATTGGAAGGGATTGGAGAGTGGGAAATAGGGTTTTAGGAAGGAGATAAAATGAAAGAATGCCCTAAAGTGGCTCACGGGTCCCCTTTAAAAAATGGGGGTCCTGCCGTTGGGTCGACCCCAGCTTTTGCTTGGGTCGACTCAAGGAGGGGTCGACCCCTATTTTGGCTCGGGTCGGCCCCAGTTCAGGCTTCCAAATTTTTTTTTTAATTCTTCCTTCTTTCTGATCCTTACCAAATCTTTATGGAATATTGATATATGAGTAAGGAGTCTATAAATAAATAATTTTACTAATGTTTTATGGGATTTTCAAAATAGGAGGAGAGTATCATGAGACAGCTTGTTCCTTTCATTTGTTTTCAATCAAAGGGATCACATATGCCTAATTCCCTCCTAAGCATGCAGAATCTATCTTCACTTAAAGGTTTTGTAAATATATCAGGTAATTGTTTCTCGGTACTCACGTGCTCAATACATACATCCCCATTTTGCACATGATTTCTAATGAAGTGATACCTTATTTCAATGTGCTTTGCCTTAGAGTGCTAAATCAGATTTTTGGTAAGATTAATGGCACTAGTGTTATCACATTTTATAGGAATGTTGTCAAATTTGATTCCATAGTCCTCTAATTGTTGCTTGAGCCATAATACTTGAGCATAATAACTTCCGGCAGCGATATATTCAGCCTCAGCCGTTGACAATGCTACTGAATTCTGCTTTTTGCTAAACCATGATATTAAGTTGTTTCCTAGGAATTGACATGTCCCACTAGTGCTCTTCCTATCTAATTTGCATCTAGCAAAATCCGCATCAGAATATGCAAGCAAATCAAAACAAGAGTCTCTAGAGTACCATAATCCTATATATGTGGTTCCTCTTAGATATCTAAGGATTCTTTTGACAGCACTTAAATGTGATTCCTTAGGATCTGATTGATATCTAGCACATATTCCCATACTAAATACTATGTCAGGCCTACTAGCAGTAAGGTAAAGTAAAGATCCAATTAAACCTCTATAGAGTTTCATATCTACACTTTTTTCTTTTTCATCTCTGTCTAGCTTACTAGTGGGGTTCATTGGAGTGCCTATTTCTTTGCGATTTTCATTTCCAAACTTTTTTAGTATTTCATTTGTATACTTAGTTTGATGAATGAAAATTCCTTCCTTAATTTGCTTGATTTGTAATCCGAGAAAGAAATTTAGTTCTTCCATCATACTCATCTCAAATTCTTCTTGTATTAATTCAACAAATTCTTTACATAGATTATCATTAGTGGCACCAAATATGATGTCATCTACATATATTTGTACCACTAGCATATTTTTGTCTATTCTCTTAAGAAAGAGTGTTTTGTCTACGTTTCCTCTACTAAAATCATTATTTAACAGAAATTTGCTTAGTCAGTCATACCATGCCCTAGGTGCTTGTTATAAACCGTATAGTGCCTTATGTAATCTAAATACGTGATCAGAAAATTCATGACTCTCAAAACTAGAGAGCTGCTCATATACTTCCTCTTCTATATAACCATTTAAGAAGGCACTTTTTACATCCATTTGATATAGTTTAAAGTTCATAAAGCATGCAAATGCTAGAAGTAGTCTAATAGCCTCTAATCTAGCTACAGGAGTAAATGTTTCTTCAAAATCTATCCCTTCTTCTTGATTGTATTCCTTAGCTACAAGTCTAGCTTTATTTCTTGTAACAATTATATTTTTATCTAACTTATTCCTAAAAACCCATTCTGTTTCAATTACAGAATTATGCTTTGGTCTTTCAGTTAATGTCCATACATTACTTCTTTTAAATTGATTTAATTCTTCTTGCATAGCATTAATCCAATTTATATCATGCTCAGCTTCTTCATAAGTTTTAGGTTCTATTTGTGAAACAAAAGCAAGATAGTCATTCAAATTTCTAAGAGATGATTGAGTTCTTACCTCTTATGATGGGTCACCAATAATTAAGTCTTTGGGATGTCCATGTGCATACCTCCATTCTTTTGGCAAGTCTTGAGATTGTGGTGGAGCATGATCATCTTCCTTTTCCTTTTCATCTTCCTTTTCTTGATTTGGCACGTCATTAAGATTCATCTTTTCAAACTCAATAATTCCTGCATCATCATCAAGAATAGTTTCTCTCCTAGGGGACTCGCTATCAAACTCATCAAAAATAACATTTACTGATTCTTCAACTACAAGGGTTCTCTTGTTGAAGACTCTGTACGCCCCGCCAGAAGTAGAGTATCCTAAGAAGATACCTTCATCTTACTTGGCATCAAATTTGCTTAGATCCTCCTTGCCATTGTTTAAGATAAAACATCGACATCCATATACTCTAAAATATCTAGCAGTTGATTTCTTATTCTTCCAAAGTTCATAAGAAGTTTTCTTTGTTATCGAACGTATTAAAACATGATTTAAAATATGGCAAGTAGTATTTATAGCTTCAGCCCAAAAGTATTTTGAAAGATTTGACTCACATAATATTGTGCGAGCCATTTCTACCAAGATCCTATTTTTTCTTTCAACAACCCCATTTTATTGAGACGTTCTAGGTACTGAAAATTGATGTGAAATACCATTTTCATTATAGAATTCTTCGAAGTATTGATTTTCAAATTCAGTTTCATGATCACTTCGAATTGCAACTAAGGTAAAATTCTTTTCAGTTATAACATTTTTATAGTATTTCAAAAAGACTGAAAATGCTTCATTTTTATGTGCAAGAAACAAGACCCATATATATCTTGAAAAATCATCCACTATTACTAGTCCATACTTTTTTCCTCCTAGACTTATGGTTCTAGTTCCAAATAGATCCATGTGAATGAGTTCAAAAGGCCTAGTGGTTGACACTACATTCTTTGATTTGAAAGATAATCTTGTTTGCTTTCCTAATGCACATGGTCCACAGATTTTATCTTTTCCAAAAACCAGTTTTGACACATCTCTTATCAAATCCTTTTTGACTAGTTTTGATATTAAGTCCATACTAGCATGTCCTAGTCTACGATGCCATAGCCAACTTGTTTCATTTTTCTTTTCTTTATTAGAGATTAAGTATAATCCATTTTTCTTAGCTAAGTCATAAAGATCTACCATATAAATATTTCCATGCCTATGTTCCATAAGTACAATGCTATTATCTTTAGAATTTGTGATTATGCATGCTGAAGCTTCAAATGAGACTTTAAGACCTTTATCACAAAATTGATTTATGCTAAGTAAATTATGTTTTAAATTATTAACCAATAAAATATTTTCTATAAAAGTAGGTGGAGTGATACAAATTTTATCCTTTTCAATGATAAGTCCTTTTCCATTGTCTCCATAGGTTACCACTCCACCCTCTTTAGATTCCAAGGTAACAAATTATTCAATGTCACCTGTCATGTGTCTTGAACAGCCGCTATTTAGATACCATCGTCTATCCTTGTTATTGGCTGTAAGACACACCTGCAATCAAAATCAAGAATGTACTTTAGGTACCCAAACTATGTTGGGTCCTTTAGGGTTAGTACTTGATGTTCCTTTTGGAATCCAAATTTTCTTGTATTTTAGCTTACTCTTTTCACTCAATTTGTTATAGCTGAACTTTCTAAAATTACATTCATATGCTTTGTGTCCTACTTTATTGCAGCAATGATAAGTTATATTTCATTTTTGGCTTTCACAAATATGTTCTTTAAGTATTTTTGCTTTCTATTTGTTTTATATCCTAATCCTGCTTTATCATATACAGCTTTTTGACTATCAAGAATCATATTTAATTTAGTTGAGCTAAGTGTAAACTTGTCCACTAAGGATTTGTATTTTTCTGCATCTTCTTTTAGCTTGAAATTTTTAGTAATTAGACTTTTAGTTTCATTAGTGAACTTCTTACTTCATGTTTCATAGTCATTAGATAGTTTCAGTTTTTCTTTGATAAGAGATTGATTTTCATCTTTTAGAACTTTATTTTTATTGATTAGTTTCTTGTGTTCTTCTATAAGTTCTAAAAATGCATCATGTAATTCTTCTACTATAAAATCACATTCAAGTTCAGAATCTACCTCATCGTCATTGGCCATGTAGCAGATTTGGGCTGTCTTTTGTTGATCTTCCTCTTCCGAACTTGACTCCTCACTTTCACTCCATTCAGCCATTAGGATCTTCTTTTTAAGTTTTCTTGTCATCCATTTCAATTCTAGACAATCTATCTTGAAATGCCCGGGCTTGTTACACTCATAGCAAATTGGCATTTCTTTTTTTTTTCTTTGTCATTTCCCTTTTCCTTTGCTCGAGCTACCTTTGAGGAAGGGCTTCCTTTTATGAAATTTCTTCTTCCCTCTCATAAATTTTCTGAATTTTCTTGCGAGCATAGCCATTCCTTATTCATCATATTCCTCCTCATCATCAGACTCCTTTGATTCAATTTTCTGTTTTGAAGTCATAGACTTCAAGGCAATGGTCTTCTTTTTCTTGAGCTCCTCTTCTGAGTTTTGCTTCATGGTCAACTCATGGGTCATGAGTGATCCTAGAAGCTCTTCCAATTGTAGTGTATTGAGGTCCTTTGCTTCTTGAATTGCGGTTATCTTGGCCTCCCAAACTTTTGGTAGAGACCTGAGAATTTTTCGCACTAATTCAGAGTTAGTATAAGACTTTTCTAAACTCTTTAGTCCATTTATGATTTTCGTGAATCTAGTGAACATTTCAGTTATGGACTCTGTGGACTCCATTTTAAATAATTCATATCTATGTACTAATATATTTATTTTTGACCCTTTAACCTGATTAGTTCTTTCATGCGTGACCTCTAGTTTATCCCAAATTTCTTTCACGGAGATGCATGTAGATATTCTATTAAATTGATTTACATCTAGTGAGCAGTAAAGTACATTAATTGCTTTAGCATTTAATTGTGCTAGTCTTTTATTACTATCATTCCAGTCTATTTCAGGTTTAGGAATGATTGTACCCTCTATGCTAATTGTGGGAGTGTGTGGTCCTCTAGTTATGATATTCCATAAATCATAATCTAAAGCTTGGATAAATATCCTCATCCAATCTTTTCAATATGTGTAGTTCGTATCATTAAACAAAAGAGGCCTATTTGTGGATTGTCTCTCGCTCATAGAACATCCTACTTGGGTTGCTATGATCTTTGACTCTTGATCGTGAGATCAACAAATACTATGAGAGCACCTTGCTCTGATACCACTTGTTGCCCAAGGTCACAAGCCAAGAGGGGGGGTGAATTGGTTTTTCTAAATTTTCCAATCCCTTAATCAAATCAATTGATGAGTAAGTAGTTTAGTTAATATTAATTGAGTGGGTATAGTGAAGTTAAAACAATACACAATGCAAACACACAAGAAGTATAGTGGTTTGGTGCTCTCCTAAACACCTACGTCCACTCCCCAAGCGTCCCCTTGGAAATTGACTATAATCCCACGGATTACAGTTGGATTGTTTTCCGGGCTCACAATCCAAAAATCTTTACACTTAGGTTTTTCGGAAACACCAATAACCTATGTTGGTTTTGCGGGCTCACCAACAATCTACACCGTTGGTTTTACAGGCTTACCAACAAACCTTACAAAGTAATTAAGAAGAAAGAATTTGAAATTTCTAGATGAGCAAATATAACAATTTTAAACTAAGAGAAGAGATGAGAAATAGTTATCGCTTTGAGGATGCTCTTCTCTTCTTTGCTAAGGTTACTTCACTTCACAATGGGTTGGTGGAGCTATTGAATGCACACTCAGATTGCTCAACCACCTCCTTTTTGAGACTTGAATGAAGAACCTTAATGAAGAGCACTTGGGCTTGCTTTCTCTTGAATATGCTATTAATTTTTTGCAAAAGATACTTCCCTCTGATGAATAGTATCTTTTAAATACTTTCCAACCTCTATTGGTCACTTTCCATTCGTTAGATTTGAAAAACTAGCCGTTACTAGCCGTTGGAAGCTTAAAAAGTACTTCTGTAGAACTAGCCGTTATGTCTTTGCCCGTACTGGGGTCGACTCAAGCATTCCTAGGGTCGACTCAACTTACTGTTCATTAGACTTAGGGTCGACTCAACCTTCTCTGGGGTCGACCCAAACTTCTCTAGGGTCGACCCCTGCTACAGTAGGGTCGGCCTTCTCAGGAACCACAGAACTTTATATTTTTGGCTGTTTTCACTGGGGTTGACTCATGCTTTCTTGGCTCATGTTCAGTTGGGGTCGGCTCCATTGGGGTCGGCTCAAGTGTTCTTAGGGTCAGCTCAAGGAAACTTGGGGTCGGCCCTCTCAGAAAATTTCAGAAAGTTGTTTTCTTCAGGCTTCAAGCTGGGGTCGGCTCAAGGTTCTTTGGGGTCGGCTCCTCTTCTGGGGTCGGCTCAAGGATACATGGGGTCGGCTCCACTCACTATTCATCTGTGTCATTTTTATAGGGGTGTGCCAGATGGTTCCAAGATGGGCCAGGGTCGACTCCACTTCCTCTAGAGTCAACTCAATCCACACTTTCCTGCATCTTAAGTTTAGACTAATTCATATAATCAATGAAACATATTTCAAGTAATTTTGAGTGTATGCTACGATAGAGCTCCATACCCTTAACAATGAAAATTATTGTTTTGCCCTTAAGAGTATATTTCACTTGAAACTTTGCTAAATTAGATTTAAGAGTTCTCTATCACTTTTCTCCCACAAATTTTATCTCGTTGTTAATCATTGGAAGACGTCTTGATCTCATTCTCTTAATATATCATGAATGTATCGAGGGTGTCGTATTTATTAGTGATGTATCATGTTAAACTGTATTATTAATTTAATATTCCCTCAATGGTTGTGTTAATCATTGAAATAACACTATCATCCTCATCATGGCTGAACCTGATCGGGTTGCCTACGAATTCCTTACAAGAAGGATCAAGCCATACATAGTTTTTTTTAAGTTTCAAAAATGCAGCAAAAAAATCGAATCAAACAATTTAATTCGTGCATGCTTACAAGATCAAATCTAGAAATCAACATTGTAAGTACACATAGAATTATGTCGGAATCGTTTAAACAATTATGCTAAAACTTTATGCATGATTAACTATCAGATCTGAAAGGTAAACACTCTATTCCGATTAATCTCCGAATATCCATCGAATGGATTCTGGAGATAACTCCGTGAGGAGCCCCAAAGGAGGGTAAAACCTCGGAGAATCGGACCTAAACCCTGACTCCAAAATAAAAGATTAATATAGAATTAATACCTTTTATGATGGAAGAAACTTATAGATCTGATCCTTGACTTCGCAGCCATGCACACGAATGGCCTCTATGAGAAGTACACGTGAAGCCCTAGGTAGAACGTCTTCCATGGGAGTGCTAGCTCGTGCAAAAACATTGCAATGGCTGAAGCTTTCTCCTTCTAAACACTCAACCTTTGATTGTTTTTCAAGAATATGGAGGATGGATGTGAGGAAGAAGGAGAAGAAGGGATGGAGGCCCTCAGAGATTTTTTTCAGAATTTTTTGAAATCTCTAAATATTGTATATATTGAACCCTAGGCATGCGGATCTTTTATAGCCAAAAGAACCTCTCACGCCTCACACCTAATTTAGTCAATTAATTTGGCTGATTAAATCTCCAAAAATTTTTGTGATTTGTCAGCTAAGATAAGATAAATATATCCAAATTTTGTGCATTTTGGATCCCTAAAAGATAGGAATCCATGCGTCCAAAGTTCAGTCGTAGACGACTCTATTTTATGCGCCATGCAATCCCTACAAATTAGAAAATTCATCTAAATCTTTTTAGGAAGATTTGAGGTTTCATTTTTATAGAAAATATAGCCCCACGCCTTCTCTCTTCTCACGCCAATTTTTGGCCAAAAATAAAGAGGATAGGCATGGAAAAGATTGGGGATAAATCAAGGTGTCATTTTTCTCCAAGAAGATAAGGATGGGTTCCTAAAATTTAGGAATTCTTCTCCTTATCCAATTCTGATTATTTAAA
Organism: Phoenix dactylifera; assembly: GCF_051530095.1. NCBI lineage: Eukaryota > Viridiplantae > Streptophyta > Magnoliopsida > Arecales > Arecaceae > Phoenix > Phoenix dactylifera. Next base: position 27,332,503 of record NC_143193.1, on the reverse strand, counting down.
CTCATAATCCTCATCAAATAAGATCTTATAATTTTATTTGGATCAAGCCCAATCAAATTGGGTTAAGTTCCATCAATTGGGTCAAGCTCAATCTACTTGGGTTGAACCCAATCCAATTAGGTCAAACCCTGATGCAGCCCAAATTGAATTCTATTCAATTTGGCTCAATCTAAGCCCAATTACTCAATCAAATTGAGTTCATTAGCAATCTAATTGCTAATTAATCCTCCAATAATTCAATAATTATTTTAATGCAACTTTTGCTTAGGATAATTTCTCAATCGAATTGACCAAATTATCCCTGAATGATTCTTAATCATCAATCAACCATTTGATCAACCTAGAAACTTCTATGTGCGTGACCTCATGGATTCGAACCTAAGCCAGTAGCATAAGAATAACTTCTTGTACTAATCGAAATGACCGTCTAGCAATGATACCCGACGTCCGGATAGGCCGAATGATTGGAAAGCAACATTTAAGAACCCTTGGACTATGGTTATCGTATAATTCATTCCTTTGACTCCTAATGCCAGGATGACTTAGAGCTCACTGTCAACCCTATAATTAGTACATCCATTATGAGATTAACTTTAGATATCCCATGACTCCTCACTAGGATTACCCTGGCCAAGGTTTTGTTAAATTAATCACAAGATATTATCTCCTGTTTCTAGGAGGGGTCAATCCCATCTCGACTCATAACTGACTACGCAAGTACTTGACTGCACCTAGTGACCTTCCGTCACTGAATTAAAAATTTAGGTTGTTCGATACCAAAGTACGGTGAGTTGCTTGCTAGTCACAGGTTACAGTCTTAGGTCAGAGGGCCAAACTTATACCCATATCCACTCAAAACATCTCTTGACAGTAGAGCATTTCGGAATTGGTCACGTTCAGTAAAATGTACTCCTACACTTCACTTGTATGACATATCAGTATCTCTACACTCCTTAGTTAAGAGGACAACCAACATATACGTCACACAACGACCTAATCTCGATAATGCTGTCGTCCTAGTAACAACATATCATTTGATCGCGAACAGTTTGAAGAACTTGAAGATAAATCCTTCTTTATCATAAAATAAGTCCTAAGAAATTCATCATATAAGAGTTTATTTGAAGATGTACAATGAAATCATGAATAATGCCAAATAACACTTTATTAATTTGTCAATTCATTTACAAAATTCAATCATCAATATGCTAACGATTGACACTTAGGATACAAATCCCAACACGTGGGCCAGCTAGCAAAGCATGGCGTAGCAGAGTTGCGATGTATGGCCACGTAGGATAGCGTGCGCATGCACATGGGTACGGCTGTCGGTAAGGCCGAACTCGTTGAGTGGTCGCATCATACATTTGGCGAGATCGGCTTGACGGGTGCCGAGTTGTGCCCGGCGAAGTGCTCCGAGCTCAGGGGATTGAGGCGTGTAATTGGAGAGGGCGCCCCGAACTTGGCCAGGTCGTGTAATTGGAGAAGGTGCCCTGAACTTGGCCAAGGTGCGTCGGAGAATAAGGAGGGTGCCCCGAACTTGGCCGAGGTGCATCGGTGAAGAAGGAGGGCGCCCCGATCAAGCGCATCGACGAACAAGGAGGGCGCCCCAAACTTGGCCGGGGTGCATCGGCGAACATCCGAGGTTGAAAGAGCTTTCGGTGAAGTCCGAGGTCGGGCTGGTTTTGGGCCGGACCGAGGATACGTCTAGCCGGCGTTGGTGTCTGTCGGGCCGAAATTGGGTGGCCCTTTTGTTATAGGCTGGACGATCCATTTCGCCCCCCATCATTCGCCCCCCGACTTTCGAGGTCGAGTAGCTCTTCAACTCGGGCGAAGGAAGTAGCCGGACCACTGATCGTCCTGCACATCAGCTAGGAACCTACAAAGATATGTGCGTCGAGCTAGGTATACATGCCTTATTGGAGACTGATTGCTTCTGGTCTCGCTTTGTAAGGCGAGCTTGAATGAGTTGGATTGCCGCATCAGCCAAAGGTGTGAACCAGCTATGGAGGATATTTTAATACGTTGCATGTGTGCTTCTTTTCGAAGCGTTACTAGGCGGAACGCGAGGGGCCTCATCAATGCCCCATTTTTGAAAGCGCCCGCCATAATGATCGGCTTTAGGGTTGTGATCTAAGGAGATTTGTGGGGATAGCTCCAGAGCTTGCCGCGTGGTGAAATCTAGGTGCCCCATCTTTTTGGGAAGTCGATTGAAGTCGCTGAAGCGGGCTATATAAAGTCCTGGGAGAGACCTCCGGGGTCCCTATTTTCTCTCCTCTTTCTGATAGCCGCCATTGCCTTCAAGCTATCTATGGATCCTTTGGAGCATTCCAGAGCTTCTCAGCGAATCTCTAGGCGATCTTTCTCCCTTTACTCTCTCTGGTGAGTGTTAGATGTATGCCCTAGAAGCCAATCTGGCTGACACATTGTTAATTCTAGGGACATAATTTTGTACTTGACTATTTATTATTGAATAAATAAAAGGCATCTTTTCATTCATATTATTTATGTGTCTATGAATCGTCCAAGAAATTAATAAGATGATGATGCATATTCTCAAGAGTTGAGAATTTGAGCCATGTATCATTGGTGATTAATTTCTAAATGCTCCTGATCAATGGATCATCATGAGGACGGTGATCGATCCGATCAGTGCACAGATCACTTTCCTTCTGGATGGACGAGACTTGAGTCCACAGTATAGGGACACTGAAGTGATAGTGCAGGTGCTTGTTAGAGAACAAGGGTACTGAGCGTGACCAAGACAAGAAGTCACTTGGATGTCTATCCACTCGTCAGTGACTTGCTTGATGTTGCAGTAGTATGACTGGTCCTTTGACCTGCGGTGCTTCAGCTACTCACAGTGAGGTTATTGTAGTTTGACTGCACGTATACATGGTCTCTAGTCATATGGGTCCTTGTAGTGTAGATTGGCTGCAGTAAGTTCACTGTAGGAGTAGGGTATGCACTTACATGGAATCTATCGACCTTGATAGAAGAGGAGTGATCCTATGTGATTTGTTAGACTGAGTTCTAAGACCTTGGCCAGGGCAGTAATATAAAGTGGAGAAAGAGTTTTTCACTATCGAACTCGAGTCGAATAAATCTTGACATATGACAGACGAAGGGGTTTGACGAGTTATCCATGACCTCCGTCCTGTAGGGATCCACGATAGTAGGACTGTATCACACGATAACTGCACCTAGAGGTTCATCATTCTATTCTACTGGGTAGCCACTACATGCTGCTAGGTATCACTGGTGGATGGTGGGACTCACAGGGATTATCTCGATGATCGATAAACCCTAATGAGTAGAGTTGGAATCGTTCCAATCCATTGAAAGGAGTTTTCAATGATATTATGATAGAGATCATAATATATCTCACTACTAGTCAGAATAGAACCTATGGAGTCACACACACTAGAAGTATTGACCAATCCGATGGTTGAATCATGATTAGGAATCACTAGTAATCAATTCGATTGATATTCAGTTGAAGAAGGAATAAAAGAAAATTAATTAATTGGACTTAAACACAAATCCTACTTCGAGTAGGATTCCTAGAAGTCCTAATTGGATTAGGACTGAGAATCCTAGTTGGAGTAGGACTGGGATTCCTACTTGGAATAGAATTCCTATAGCCCTAATTAGATTAGAAGTTTTGAATTAAGTTTGGATTCCTACTTGGAGTAGGATTCCTAGAGTCTTAATCGGATTAGGACTCCGAATTCAAATTAGAGTCCTAATTGGATTAGGACTAGAATTAAACAAATCCTAATTGGATTAGGATTCCTCAAGTCCTAATTAATTATTAATCTAATGAATCAACATGACTCCTAATTGGGTTAGGATTGAAGAGTTCAATTGAGTTATGGTTCATTCAAGTTCTAATTAGATTAGGACTAGCATAGATTGAACCCGATTGATTCATGATTTGGTTAATCCTAATTAGATTAGGACTAAACCATGAGAGGGGCACCTAATCCTCTTTTGAAGAGGATTAGGTTAACCAAGTAAGAGGGGCATCAGCCCCTCTCCACTTGGTTAGGGCGACATGAAGAGAGGGGGCCGGCGCCCCCTCTTGGAAATAACTCAAGGGCTCCTAATTGTTAGGAGCCCTTCATACTTATTAAAAGGGAGCTAGGGCCGGCGCCCTAGATAGAGCTTTTCCTCTTCCCTTGGAGCTGTGGCCACCCTCTCCCTCCCTTGGTTCAGCCGCCAGCAAGAAGAATAAAAGAAGAAGCCATGGCGTCCTCCTCTTCCTCCTTTCCTCCTTCCAACGCAGGAAAAAGAAAGTAGGCTGCAGGGGCTTTGCTTCTTCCTCTTCTTCATCCTTCTTCTTCCTCCTCTCAAGTACATTCAAGAGTTGAAAGAAAGAGAGGAGATCAGCCATCAAAAGTTATCTCTGCAAGGGAGCTAGCACCCCGGTGAGATAGAGAGCTTGGATCGGATCCTGCTTCGTGTGGATACCCGTAGAGGCCGGGCACTTGAACGGCTTCAAGCGAACCTTCATCCAAAAACCACGATCATCAGTTTGCGGTGATCATCTACCCGCGCAAGGTGAAGATCTGATCTTCTAATATATTAAAAGTTTTTAATCCTTATCTATCTACGAACGGTTTTTGAACAACGTTCATACGATGAACGGTTGATCCCGTGCATGCCTCTTCCGCTGCATCTGAATTTTTTAAAAATTTCAGCGGCATGATCGGGATTTTCTAACAGTGGTATCAGAGCCTAGGCATCGTAGATTAAGGTAAGGATTAATTATTAATAGGCTTAATAAATCTGAAAATTGAATGATCATGCATGCTGAAAATTTTCTGCATGCAGATTTTTTTCTAGGGTGCTGATTTTTATGTGATAAAAAGATGATTCTAATTGCATTGTTAATGGGATTACAAAGTTTAGAATCATGATTAGCATGATCAGCAACCTATGTCATGAGATAATCAGTTAGTTTTCAGATCTGAAAATTATAATTGTTGCATATGGTGATGATCATAGGATTCAAACCCTTTTGTTATCAAATATAATGACCTGCGATGTGATCTGTAATGTCATGTAATTTTTCAGATGCTTGTATGCATCTTATTTGATGTTTTGAGAGGCCTGCGTGCCTCCTAAAAGAAGATGTAATTTATTATTATTTTTATTTTACATCTGGTTGTATTTCCGTGATGTGATATACGTCAACGATCAAGTTGAAGACAAGGCATGAGATGAACAGGGGTCTAAGCGGTTGATGGCAATTGGATCAAGACTTGGTCAAAGATCGAATCAAGGAGGCTTGGAACCAATTCAAGAGTTGAAGACCAATTGATCGATTGACGTGCATGTGCTTGTAATACGACCTAATTAGAATCCATGATCATCACCCATTTAAAGTTTAGCTTTAATTATTGCTGCGATTATAACTGCCTGCAATGTGCCGTTTGCATGTGATGTGAATGAGAGTCGGGTAGATAGGTTTACATATGATGTAGCAAACCCAATTGAGACCTAAATTAAAACCTCCTCAATCAAGTCGAGAGTAAACCAACATGAGCAAGTCATATTAGATTAATTGATCTAATTGGTGTCTAGGAAAGCATGAAAGGTGGTTACTTAATTAGGATCTTACTCTCTGAGTAAGGGGAGCCTCCCACCTGCTTACCTGGCCAATTGTTCGATTACCTCTTATGAAGAGCTCAAGTTGCAAACACTAAGACCTGATTAACCAATATTAAGTCAATAGGTCTTCCACTGTAGTAGAGCTGCTAAGGTCTTTCTGATGTTGATTTGTCTCGGCTGGACACAGTGGGCAAGTTGCATCGGGGGGCTGGACCTCTCTATAGACATGAGATGTTGTAGGGTAAAGGTGGGGTTGGGCACCAATAACTGTTAGGTGAGGACCCAATGACGACTTTATTCCTACGGTTATACGGTGGGTCTGACTTAACTAAGAAATGAGACCAATAACTGTTAGGTGAGGTTTTCATGGCTTAGAGACCAAGTAGCACTGCAACATGCTTGAGAAGCATTGTACAAGAGTTGTACATTCATCAATTTATGTATCATCAATAACTGTTAGGTTAGGTGGCATGTAAATTGGTGGAACCGCAGTACCCACTAGAAACCCTAGTCGTGTAGGATTTCCGTTTTCCTACCAGGGGAGTGTGAGGAATTCGAGAAAATAATGGGAGTTACATTTGTTCTAAAAGACCTTAGAACAGATTAGGATCAAGTACAAAAGTCTAACTAGAATCTTTACTCTCTGAGGATTATAAAGTCAGCTTCTAAACTCTTAACTCATATCCTATAGAACAACCGTTTGACCAAACCCAATTATAAAGATTGGCTCAGCAAATTTCAAAAATAGTTTTGAATTGTGAGAAATTCGGGTATGTGCTAGACCATGGAATCTCCGTGTTACCAATCCGTCCGATCACTGATCGGCGTAAGACGCTTGTTAAGTGGACGAACAATGACAATAAAGTTAGGTGCTGCACAATGGCATCCATGTCCAATGAATTACAATGCTAGCATGAGAACATGAGACTGCCAGGGACATATTAAATCACCTACAAGAGTTGTATGATGATCAGAGTCGCGCAGCTTGTTTTGAAGTGTCCGAGAGGCTATTTAAGACAAAGATGCGTGAGGGGCAGTCTGTCCACGATCATGGTTTGACCATGATAAAGGACTTAAAGAAGCTTGAGAAGCTCGGCATGACCATGCACAAAGAATTGCAAACGGATTTGATCCCACAATCCCTTCTAGCTTCATATGAACAGTTTATAGTAAATTACCATATGAACAAGATTGTATGCACCAAAATAGAATTGTTAAATAAATTGGTAACTAACTTAGGAACCTTGAAGAAGTTTAAGGGGCATCGTTTTCACTGTCAAGTTGGTTTCTACTTTCAAGAGAGAGTCTATTTGGAAGAAGAAGAAGCCTGCGAAGAAGCAGAAGACTAAGAAAACACCAAGTAAGGAAGTTCCAAGAAAAAGGCCAATTGCAAGGAAAAGTGTTTCCATTGCATAATGGGCGGCCATTGGAAGAGGAACTGTCCTACATACATGGAAAGCATAAAGAACATGAAGGGTGACAGACCTTCAGAAGGTTTGTCAGATATGCTCAGGATACTTAGGGATTGTTACCTATTGCTAGCAGAAATTTGATTTCTGTATTTTATTTAGCATAGAAAGATTTTTATTGATTCAAAATGGTTTTATGATTGACAGTCTCTATCACATACATATGGATGTATCTGTGAATATATCTGAGCAAACAGTGAATACCATAGGATCTAATAGATCCAAAAATGAGATAAATCTAAAGTATTTATGGCACCTCAGGCTTGGCCATATAGGAGAAGACAAAATAAACAAATTGGAGAAACATGAGCTTTTGGGCTCATTGACTTTCGAGTCATATTTGATTTGTGAATTCTGCCTTCAAGGAAAGATGGCCAAATTATCCTTTGTAGGACACAGGGAGGTCCACTGAAATACTTACCCTAGTACACACTGATGTGTGTGGCCCATTCGATGTGCAGGCTAGGGGTTGTAATTTTTTTTTTTATTTCATTTTACCGATGATTACTCACGGTATGGATATGTGTATGAGACACAAATATGACACTTTTGAAAGGTTCAAAAAGCTTAGATATGAAGTAGAAAAATAAGCACAAAAACTCATTAAGGTTCTTCGATCAGATCGAGGAAGTGAATACCTTAATGGAGAGTTCCGTAATTATCTCAAGGAGAATGGTATAGTTTCATAATGGACTTCTCTTGGTACACCTCAGCTCAATGGAGTGTCAGAGAAGAGGAATCGGACTCTATTGATATGGTCCAGTCCATGATGAGCTTCACTGATTTATCCTTGTTTCTTTAGATAGATGCCCTATTTTCATCTATTTACTTGTTGAATAGAGTTCCCTCTAAAGTCCATTCCTACCGCACCATATGAGATATGACATGGTAAGAAACCAAGTCTTGGTCATCTCAAGATTTGGGGATGTCCGGCCCACGTCAAGAGATTACAGGCAGACAAGCTAGAGGCTAGGACCATAAGTGCTGTTTTATATGATATCCTAAAGAGTCATTAGGATACAATTTTTACATCTCAAAGGATCACAATGTGTTTGTGAGCCGTCACGCCATCTTCTTGGAAAACCAGTTTATCCTTGATAGAGGCAGTGGGAGGAAAATTGAGCTTGAAGAGAAAGTCTCTGAAAAGCAACGAGTCATGGATCCTATCGAACCCATTCATACAGAGCCAGTACACGATGTCCCTCAACCACCTCGCAGATCTAGTAGGGTCTCCCATCCTCCCGATAGATACTTAGGTATACTAGAAGAGGATACCAAGAAAATGTTCCTAATGGGAGATAAGGATCACACGCAGGATCCCAAAACCTACGACGAGGCGATATCTGATATCGATTCCGAGAAATGGCTGGAAGCCATGAAGTCAGAGTTAGACTCCATGCATTCCAACCAAGTCTGGACCTTAGTAGATCCACCAGAAGGTATTGTACCTATTGGATGCAAATGGATCTACAAAAGGAAGATAGGTTCGGATGGAGAGGTAGAGACCTATAAGGCAAAGCTTGTGGCGAAAGGGTATAGTCAGCGCGAAGGCATTGACTATCAGGAGACCTTTTCACCTGTAGCCATGCTGAAATCCATCCGAACATTGCTTGCCATTGCAGTATTTCATGATTATGAAATCTGGCAGATGGATGTGAAAACAGCTTTCCTGAATGGATATCTTGATGAAGACATCTATATGGAACAGCCTTTGGGTTTCACTTCCAGTGATGGAGATCACAAGGTCTGCAAGCTGCAAAGGTCCATCTATGGACTAAAGCAAGCATCTCGGAGTTGGAACACTCGTTTCGATGACGCAATCAAAACGTTTGATTTCATCGGGAGTACTGTCGTTTTTCTCGTACTGTACGTAGATGACATCCTCCTGATAGGGAATGATATTTCCATGCTAACCTCGGTCAAGGTCTGGTTGTCAAAAAGGTTCTCCATGAAAGACCTTGGGGAAGCATCCTATATTTTGGGAATAAAGGTCTATAGAGATAGATCTAAAAGGATGCTTGGCCTATCACAGAAGATGTACATAGAGGAAGTGCTGAAAAGGCTCAGCATGGAAAACTCTAAAAGGGGTCTATTACCCCTAAGGCATGGAATTAATCTCTCCAAGAAGATGTGCCCCAACACATCTGAAGAGATTCAACGCATGAGCAAGATCCCCTATGCATCAGCAATAGGGAGCCTCATGTATGCCATGCTATGTACATAACTTGATATAGTACATGCTGTGAATGTCACGAGCATATGTCAATCAGATCCAGGCAAAAGCACTGGATAGCTGTGAAGAACAGTCTTAAGTACTTGAGAAGAACTAAGGACATGTTCTTGATCTTTGGGAGAAGATCAGAGTTGAATATAGAAGGATGCACACATATTGATGATAGAAAGTCTACATCAGAATATGTGCAATGGTGGTTCAGTAAATTGGAAGAGTTCCAAACAACCGATCATTATAGATTCTACCTTAGAAGCTGAATGTTAAGCCATATCTAAGGGTGCAGTGGAAACCTTCTGGTTAAAAGTTCATTGCAGAGTTAGGTGTAATGTCATTAGATGCCATAACACTTTACTGCGATAACATTGGCACCATAGCACTAGCTATGGAGCCAAGGTCTCATCAGAAGTTCAAGCACATAGAGCGGCGCTTCCACCTCATACGCGACTATGTTGAGAAGAAATATATAGAGGTGCAGAGAGTAGACTCCGCGGATAACGTGGCAGACCCGTTCACTAAGCAGCTAAATCAGCAAAAGACTAAAGCCCACCTTGAGAAGATGGGGCTTAGATATATGACTGATTGGCTTTAGTGCAAGTGGGAGATTGTTAGATGTATGCCATAGAAGCCAATCTGGCTGACACATTGTTAATTCTAGGGACATAATTTTGTACTTGACTATTTATTATTGAATAAATAAAAGGCATCTTTTTATTCATATTATTTATGTGTCTATGAATCGTCCAAGAAATTAATAAGATGATGATGCATATTCTCAAGAGTTGAGAATTTGAGCTATGTATCATTGGTGATTAATTTCTAAATGCTCCTGATCAATGGATCATCACGAGGACGGTGATCGATCCGATCAGTGCACAGATCACTTTTCTTCTGGATGGACGAGACTTGAGTCCACAGTGTAGGGACACTGAAGTGATAGTGCAGGTGCTTGTTAGAGAACAAGGGTACTGAGCGTGACCAAGACAAGAAGTCACTTGGATGTCTATCCACTCGTCAGTGACTTGCTTGATGTTGCAGTAGTATGACTGGTCCTTTGACCTGCGGTGCTTCAGCTACTCACAGTGAGGTTATTGTAGTTTGACTACACGTATACATGGTCTCTAGCCATATGGGTCCTTGTAGTGTAGATTGGCTGCAGTAAGTTCACTGTAGGAGTAGGGTATGCACTTACATGGAATCTATCGACCTTGATAGAAGAGGAGTGATCCTATGTGATTTGTTAGACTGAGTTCTAAGACCTTGGCCAGGGCAGAAATATAAAGTGGAGAAAGAGTTTTTCACTATCGAACTCAAGTCAAATAAATCTAGACATATGACAGACGACGGGGTTTGACGAGTTTTCCATGACCTCCGATCTGTAGGGATCCACGATAGAAGGACTGTATCATACGATTGCTGCACCTAGAGGTTCATCATTCTATTCTGCTGGGTGGCCACTACATACTGCTAGGTGTCACTGGTGGATGGTGAGACTCACAGGGATCATCTCGATGATCGATAATCCCTGGTGAGTTGAGTTGGAATTGTTTCAACCCATTGAAAGGAGTTTTCAATGATATTGTGATAGAGATCATAATATATCTCACTACCAGTCAGAATGGAACCTATGGGGTCACACACATTAGAGGTATTGACCGATCCAATGGTTGAATGTGATTAGGAATCACAAATAATCAATTAGATTGATAAATGAAAACCCGCTGAGAGTTAGTGGCTAGAAGAAGGAACAATTGCAATCGAATTGCAATTTAATTTAATTAATTGGATTTAATTAATTGGACTTGATCATGAGTCCTACTTGGAGTGGGAATCATGGAGTCCTAATTGGATTAGGATTTCAAATTAAATTAGAATCCTATTTGGAATAGGATTTCTAAAGTCCAAATTGTCTTAGGGCTGAAAATTGAACAAGTCCTGATTAGATTAGGATTTTCTTAAGTCCTAATTAATTTTAATTTTAATCTAATTAATTTCATGACTCCTAATTGGATTAGGATTGAAGAGTTCAATAGAGTCATGGCTCAATTAAATTCTAATTGGATTAGGAATTGGAGGAAATTGAAATGGGTTCACAAAAATCCTTTTTTGACTAGGATTGGACTCAAACAATGGACCCAAATTAAAACCCCCTTTAATTTATTTAAATAGCAGATTTAAATGAACTTGAGGGGGGGGGCCCACGCCCCTCCCCTTGGGGTGTGCGTGGGAGAAAGAGGAGGGGCGCACGCCCCTCCTTGTTAGCCAAAAGAAGAGATAAAGATGAGTTCCTAAAAAATAGGAACTCATCCTTATCTCTTAACTAATTAAAAGGGAGCATGTAATTCGAAAAAAATGGATGTTTTTCTCCTCATTCCAGCCGTGAGCACCCTCCTCCATCTTCCTCCTTTGAGCCACAATCAAGAGAAGAAAAAGAAAAGCCTAAGACGCCCTCTTCCTTCTTCATCTTGGTTCCAAAAGGAAGAAAAAGAAAAAGGCTGCAGGGCTTTGTTCTTGTTCCTTTGGTTCTTCCTTCTTCTTCCTCCTCTCAAGCCAATCAAAGGTTGATTCAAAGGAGAGGACTTCAGCCATCCATAGCCATCTCTGCAAGGGAGCTAGCACCCCGGTGAGATCCAAAGGCTTCGATCGAGTCAGTACTTCGTGTGGATACCTGTAGAGGCCGGACGCATGTGCGGCTTCCACTGAGCCTTGATCAAATACCACGTAAATCAGATTTGTGGAGACCATCTACCCGCACAAGGTGAAGATCTGATCTTCTTAATGATTTTAAAATAGTTTAAAATAATTTAATTCTAATCTATCTACAAACGAAAGGTTTTAAAACACGTTCATGCGATGAACAGATCCCGCATATGTTTTTCCGCTGCAATCTGAAAATTATTTCGAAATTTTCATGGCATATGAGGGATGCTAACAGTGGTATCAGAGCCATAGTTATGTAGATTAAGATTAGAATTAAATTTTTTAAGGCATTTTAGATCTGAAATTTAAGGGATTATGCTTGCTGAAATTTATGTATGCAGAATTTTCAGCTTGCTGATTTTTCTGCATACTAATTATTGGATGCTTAGATTAATGATTCTAATACTTTGATAATGTGATTACAAATGTTTAGAGTCAAATCTAGCATGATCAGCAAGTCATGAGATGGAATAATCAATTAAATTACAGATCTGAAAATAATTTTTATGCATATGATGCGTATGGTGATGATCATGGATGGACCCTTTGAATGTGCTGAAATGTTCTGCGATGTTCTGTGATGCATGTAATTTTAATTTTCAGATGCCTGCGTGCATCTTAAATTCATGTATTAGAGACCTGCGTGTCTCATGAAAAAGGGTTGTAATTTTATTTTTATTTTTATTTAATTTTTAAAGCAATCTGGGATGTAATCTGTGATGTGTGTTGCACGTCGATGGTTGATCGATATGTACATCAACAAGCTCAACATGCGCGGATTGAGATCAAGGGTTGATTGAAGATGAATCAAGGAGTTGATCACAATTGGACCTAGAGGATCAAGATCGAGTCAAGAGTTGAAGACGATCAAACCAATTGACGTGCATGTGCTTGTAAAATGACCCCATCCTGGATCCATGATCATCACCATTATATTTATTTTTGATAAATGCCTGGATGTTTAATGCTTATGATTATGCGGGTAGACTTATATTTGCATGAGATGTGAATACGCGATCGAGTGAGACCTAAATCGAAACCTCCCTAATCAGTCGAGGGTGAACCAACATGAGTTAGTCATATTAGATTAATTGATCTAATTGGTGTCTAGGCAAGCCTATAAGGTGGTTACTTAATTAGGACCTTACTCTCTGAGTAAGGGGAGCCTCCCACCTGCTTACCTGGCCAATTGTTCGATTACCTCTTATGAAGAACTCAAGTTGCAAACACTAAGACTTGATTATGCAATATTAAGTCCATAGGTCTTCCACCGTAGTAGAGTTGCTAAGGTCTTTCCGGCGTTGATTTGTCTCGGCTGGACACAGTGGGCAAGTTGCATCGGGGGACTGGACCTCTCTATTAGACATGAGATGTTGTGGGGTAAAGGTGGGGTTGGGCACCAATAACTGTTAGGTGAGGACCCAATGACGACTTTATTTCCGCGGTTATACGGTGGGTCTGACTTAACTAAGTAATGGGACCAATAACTGTTAGGTGAGGTCTTCATCACTTAGAGACCAAGTACCATTGCAATTTGCTTGAGAAGCATTGTACAAGAGTTGTACACTCATCCATTTATATGTCACCAATAACTGTTAGGTGAGGCGGCATGTAAATCGGTGAGACCGCAGTACCCACTAGAAATCCTAGTCGCGTAGGGTTTTCGTTTCTCCATCAGGAGAGTATGAGGGATTCGAGAAAATAGTGGGAGCATATTTGTTTTAAAAGTTCCTAGAACAAATTAAGTTCAAGTACAAAGTCTAACTAGAATCTTTACTCTCTACAGATCACAATGTCAGCTTCAAACCCTTTGACCCGAATCCTTGAGACCAACAGACTGACCGGAACAAACTATAAAGACTGGCTTAGGAACCTGAAAATTGTTCTGAATTGTGAGAAAATAGGGTATGTGCTCGAGAATGATATCCCTAGGCTACCAGCACGTCCTACTGATGATCAGCGTGAGACGCATCAGAAGTGGACTGATGACGACATTAGGGTCAAGTGCTATATCATGGCATCCATGACTAACGAACTTCAATGCCAGCATGAGAACATAAAGACTGCTAGGGAAATACTGGCTCACCTGCAAGAGTTGTATGGTGAGCAGAGCCGCACTGCACGCTTTGAAGTGTCCAAGAGGCTCTTCAAGGCAAAGATGCGTGAGGGGCAGTCTGTCCACGATCACTGTTTGACTATGATCAAGGACCTCGAGGAATTTGAGAAGCTCGGTATGTCCATGCATAAGGAACTGCAGATAGATCTGATCCTGCAATCCCTTCCTAATTCATTTGGTCAGTTTATAGTAAACTACCATATGAATAAAATTGAATGCACGAAGACCGAGTTGTTGAACATGTTGGTAACTGCTGAAGGGGCCTTGAAAGGTTCAAGGGGCTCTGTTCTGGCTGCTGAGTTGACTTCTGGTTCCAAGAGAAAGTCTACTTGGAAGAAAAAGAAGCCTGCAAAGAAGCACAAGAAAGACAAAAAGCCTAAGAAGGAAGTTCATAAGGAAAAGGCTGATGACAAAGGAAAATGTTTCCACTGCAACGTCAACGGCCACTGAAAAGGGAACTGCCCTTCATACCTCGAGAGCCTGAAGAACAAAAAGGACACACCTTCTGAAGGTATGTTAGACTTGCTCGTAATTGAAACTAACCTTACGGTTTTTTCTACTTCTAGTTGGGTTATAGATTCTGGTTCTAGTGCTCATTTGTGCACTACTATGCAGGGTCTAAAGAAAAGTAGGAGGCTGGCGGAAGGTGCAGTTACCCTTCGGGTTGGCAATGGGGCAAGAGTTGCTGCTGTAGCTGTGGGCACCTATCCTCTGCGATTACCGTCTGGATTTAGTTTACAACTTAGAGACTGTTATTATGTCCCTGCTGCTAGCAGGAATTTGATTTCTGTTTCGTGTTTAGCACAGGATGGTCATATTTTGACCTTTGACAAAGACTGCTGTTCAATTTATTTCAGAAATAAATTAGTTGCACGTGGTTTCATGATTGACAATCTCTATCACTTGCATATTGATGTGTCTGTGAATGTGTCTGAGCAAGTGGTGAGTGCCATAGGATCTAAAAGATCCAGAGATGAGATAAACCAGAAGTATTTGTGGCACCTCAGACTTGGCCATATTGGAGAGGATAGAATGAACAAAATGGAGAAAGATGGACTTCTCGGCCTATTGACTTCTGAGTCATATCCAGTTTGTGAGTCCTGTCTTCAAGGAAAAATGGCTAGATTACCTTTTGTAGGACATGGGGAGAGGACCACTAAAATACTTACCATGGTACACACTGATGTGTGTGGCCCATTCGATGTACTAGCCAGGGGTCGTTATTCATACTTCATTACCTTTATCGATGACTATTCACGATATGGGTATGTGTATCTTATGAGATACAAATCTGAGTCTTTTGAAAAGTTCAAAGAGTTCAGAAATGAAGTAGAAAAACAGACTGGAAAAACCCTTAAGGTTCTTCGATCAGATCGAGGAGGAGAATACCTTAGTGGGGAATGCCGGGATTATCTAAAGGAAAATGGCATAGTCTCACAATGGACGCCTCCGGGTACACCTCAACTCAACGGGGTGTCAGAAAGGAAGAATCGGACTCTATTGGATATGGTTCGATCCATGATGAGCTTCACTGATCTACCTATGTTTCTTTGGGGAGATGCCTTATTATCCGCAATTTATTTATTGAATAGAGTTCCCTCTAAATCCGTTTCTACCACACCGTATGAGATATGGCATGGTAAGAAGCCGAGTCTTGGTCATCTCAAGATTTGGGGATGTCCGGCCCACGTCAAGCGACTACAGGCGGACAAGTTAGAGTCTAGGACCATAAGTGCTCGTTTCATTGGATAACCTAAAGAGTCATTAAGATACAATTTTTACATCTCAGAGGATCACAATGTGTTTGTGAGCCGACATTCCGTCTTCTTGGAAAAACAGTTTATCCTTGATAGAGGCAGTGGGAGAAAAATTGAGCTTGAAGAGAGAGTCTCTGAAAAGCAACGAGTCATGGATCCTATAGAACCTATTCATACAGAGCCAGTACACGTAGTCCTAATTGGATTAGGATTTCAAATTAAATTAGAATCCTATTTGGAATAGGATTTCTAAAGTCCAAATTGTCTTAGGGCTGAAAATTGAACAAGTCCTGATTAGATTAGGATTTTCTTAAGTCCTAATTAATTTTAATTTTAATCTAATTAATTTCATGACTCCTAATTGGATTAGGATTGAAGAGTTCAATAGAGTCATGGCTCAATTAAATTCTAATTGGATTAGGAATTGGAGGAAATTGAAATGGGTTCACAAAAATCCTATTTTGACTAGGATTGGACTCAAACAATGGACCCAAATTAAAACCCCCTTTAATTTATTTAAATAGCAGATTTAAATGAACTTGAGGGAGGGGCCCATGCCCCTCCCCTTGGGGTGTGCGTGGGAGAAAGAGGAGGGGCGCACGCCCCTCCTTGTTAGCCAAAAGAAGAGATAAAGATGAGTTCCTAAAAAATAGGAACTCATCCTTATCTCTTAACTAATTAAAAGGGAGCATGGAATTTCGAAAAAAATGGATGTTTTTCTCCTCATTCCAGCCGTGAGCACCCTCCTCCATCTTCCTCCTTTGAGCCACAATCAAGAGAAGAAAAAGAAAAGCCTAAGACGCTCTCTTCCTTCTTCATCTTGGTTCCAAAAGGAAGAAAAAGAAAAAGGCTGCAGGGCTTTGTTCTTGTTCCTTTGGTTCTTCCTTCTTCTTCCTCCTCTTAAGCCAATCAAAGGTTGATTCAAAGGAGAGGACTTTAGCCATCCATAGCCATCTCTGCAAGGGAGCTAGCACCCCAGTGAGATCCAAAGGCTTCGATCGAGTCAGTACTTCGTGTGGATACCTGTAGAGGCCGGACGCGAGTGCGGCTTCCACTGAGCCTTGATCAAATACCACGTAAATCAGATTTGCGGAGACCATCTACCCGCACAAGGTGAAGATCTGATCTTCTTAATGATTTTAAAATAGTTTAAAATAATTTAATTCTAATCTATCTACAAACGAAAGGTTTTAAAACACGTTCATGCGATGAACAGATCCCGCATATGTTTTTTTCCGCTGCAATCTGAAAATTATTTCGAAATTTTCATGGCATATGAGGGATGCTAACAGTGACTTGCTTGATGTTGCAGTAGTATGACTGGTCCTTTGACCTGTGGTGCTTCAGCTACTCACAGTGAGGTTATTGTAGTTTGACTACACGTATACATGGTCTCTAGTCATATGGGTCCTTGTAGTGTAGATTGGCTGCAGTAAGTTCACTGAAGGAGTAGGGTATGCACTTACATGGAATCTATCGACCTTGATAGAAGAGGAGTGATCCTATGTGATTTGTTAGACTGAGTTCTAAGACCTTGGCCAGGGCAGTAATATAAAGTAGAGAAAGAGTTTTTCACTATCGAACTCGAGTCGAATAAATCTTGATATATGACAGACGAAGGGGTTTGACGAGTTATTCATGACCTCCGTCCTGTAGGGATCCACGATAGTAGGACTGTATCACACGATAACTGCACCTAGAGGTTCATCATTCTATTCTACTGGATAGCCACTACATGCTGCTAGGTGTCACTGGTGGATGGTGGGACTCACAGGGATTATCTTGATGATCGATAAATCCTAATGAGTAGAGTTGGAATCGTTCCAATCCATTGAAAGGAGTTTTCAATGATATTATGATAGAGATCATAATATATCTCACTACCAGTCAGAATAGAACCTATGGGGTCACACACACTAGAAGTATTGACCGATCCGATGGTTGAATCGTGATTAGGAATCACTAGTAATCAATTCGATTGATATTCAGTTGAAGAAGGAATAAAAGGAAATTAATTAATTGGACTTAAACACAAATCCTACTTCGAGTAGGATTCCTAGAAGTCCTAATTGGATTAGGACTGAGAATCCTAGTTGGAGTAGGGCTGGGATTCCTACTTGGAATAGAATTCCTATAGCCCTAATTAGATTAGGAGTTTTGAATTAAGTTTGGATTCCTACTTGGAGTAGGATTCCTAGAGTCCTAATCGGATTAGGACTCCGAATTCAAATTAGAGTCCTAATTGGATTAGGACTAGAATTAAACAAATCCTAATTGGATTAGGATTCCTCAAGTCCTACTTAATTATTAATCTAATGAATCAACATGACTCCTAATTGGGTTAGGATTGAAGAGTTCAATTGAGTCATGGTTCATTCAAGTTCTAATTAGATTAGGACTAGCATAGATTGAACCCGATTGATTCATGATTTGGTTAATCCTAATTAGATTAGGACTAAACCATGAGAGGGGCACCTAATCCTCTTTTGAAGAGGATTAGGTTAACCAAGTAAGAGGGGCATCAGCCCCTCTCCACTTGGTTAGGGCGACATGAAGAGAGGGGGCCGGCGCCCCCTCTTGGAAATAACTCAAGGGCTCCTAATTGTTAGGAGCCCTTCATACTTATTAAAAGGGAGCTAGGGCCGGCGCCCTAGATAGAGCTTTTCCTCTTCCCTTGGAGCCGTGGCCACCCTCTCCCTCCCTTGGTTCAGCCGCCGGCAAGAAGAAGAAAAGAAGAAGCCATGGCGTCCTCCTCTTCCTCCTTTCCTCCTTCCAACGCAGGGAAAAGAAAGTAGGCTGCAGGGGCTTTGCTTCTTCCTCTTCTTCATCCTTCTTCTTCCTCCTCTCAAGTACATTCAAGAGTTGAAAGAAAGAGAGGAGATCAGCCATCAAAAGTTATCTCTGCAAGGGAGCTAGCACCCCGGTGAGATAGAGAGCTTGGATCGGATCCTGCTTCGTGTGGATACCCGTAGAGGCCGGGCACTTGAGCGGCTTCAAGCGAACCTTCATCCAAAAACCACGATCATCAGTTTGCGGTGATCATCTACCCGCGCAAGGTGAAGATCTGATCTTCTAATATATTAATTATTAATAGGCTTGATAAATCTGAAAATTGAATGATCATGCATGCTGAAAATTTTCTGCATGCAGATTTTTTTCTAGGGTGCTGATTTTTATGTGATAAAAAGATGATTCTAATTGCATTGTTAATGGGATTACAAAGTTTAGAATCATGATTAGCATGATCAGCGACCTATGTCATGAGATAATCAGTTAGTTTCAGATCTGAAAATTATAATTGTTGCATATGGTGATGATCATAGGATTCAAACCCTTTTGTTATCAAATATAATGACCTGCGATGTGATCTGTAATGTCATGTAATTTTTCAGATGCTTGCATGCATCTTATTTGATGTTTTGAGAGGCCTGCGTGCCTCCTAAAAGAAGATGTAATTTATTATTATTTTTATTTTACATCTGGTTGTATTTCCGTGATGTGATATACGTCAACGATCAAGTTGAAGACAAGGCATGAGATGAACAGGGGTCTAAGCGGTTGATGGCAATTGGATCAAGAGTTGGTCAAGGATCGAATCAAGGAGGCTTGGAACCAATTCAAGAGTTGAAGACCAATTGATCGATTGACGTGCATGTGCTTGTAATACGACCTAATTAGAATCCATGATCATCACCCATTTAAAGTTTAGCTTTAATTATTGCTGCGATTATAACTGCCTGCAATGTGCCGTTTGCATGTGATGTGAATGAGAGTCGGGTAGATAGGTTTACATATGATGTAGCAAACCCAATTGAGACCTAAATTAAAACCTCCTCAATCAAGTCGAGAGTGAACCAACATGAGCAAGTCATATTAGATTAATTGATCTAATTGGTGTCTAGGAAAGCATGAAAGGTGGTTACTTAATTAGGACCTTACTCTCTGAGTAAGGGGAGCCTCCCACCTGCTTACCTGGCCAATTGTTCGATTATCTCTTATGAAGAGCTCAAGTTGCAAACACTAAGACCTGATTAACCAATATTAAGTCAATAGGTCTTCCACTGTAGTAGAGCTGCTAAGGTCTTTCTGATGTTGATTTGTCTCGGCTGGACACAGTGGGCAAGTTGCATCGGGGGGCTGGACCTCTCTATAGACATGAGATGTTGTAGGGTAAAGGTGGGGTTGGGCACCAATAACTGTTAGGTGAGGACCCAATGACGACTTTATTCCTACGGTTATACGGTGGGTCTGACTTAACTAAGAAATGAGACCAATAATTGTTAGGTGAGGTTTTCATGGCTTAGAGACCAAGTAGCACTGCAACATGCTTGAGAAGCATTGTACAAGAGTTGTACATTCATCAATTTATGTATCATCAATAACTGTTAGGTTAGGTGGCATGTAAATTGGTGGAACCGCAGTACCCACTAGAAACCCTAGTCGTGTAGGATTTCCGTTTTCCTACCAGGGGAGTGTGAGGAATTCGAGAAAATAATGGGAGTTACATTTGTTCTAAAAGACCTTAGAACAGATTAGGATCAAGTACAAAAGTCTAACTAGAATCTTTACTCTCTGAGGATTATAAAGTCAGCTTCTAAACTCTTAACTCATATCCTATAGAACAACCGTTTGACCAAACCCAATTATAAAGATTGGCTCAGCAAATTTCAAAAATAGTTTTGAATTGTGAGAAATTCGGGTATGTGCTAGACCATGGAATCTCCGTGTTACCAATCCGTCCGATCACTGATCGGCGTAAGACGCTTGTTAAGTGGACGAACAATGACAATAAAGTTAGGTGCTGCACAATGGCATCCATGTCCAATGAATTACAATGCTAGCATGAGAACATGAGACTGCCAGGGACATATTAAATCACCTACAAGAGTTGTATGATGATCAGAGTCGCGCAGCTTGTTTTGAAGTGTCCGAGAGGCTGTTTAAGACAAAGATGCGTGAGGGGCAGTCTGTCCACGATCATGGTTTGACCATGATAAAGGACTTAAAGAAGCTTGAGAAGCTCGGCATGACCATGCACAAGGAATTGCAAACGGATTTGATCCCACAATCCCTTCTAGCTTCATATGAACAGTTTATAGTAAATTACCATATGAACAAGATTGTATGCACCAAAATAGAATTGTTAAATAAATTGGTAACTAACTTAGGGACCTTGAAGAAGTTTAAGGGGCATCGTTTTCACTGTCAAGTTGGTTTCTACTTTCAAGAGAGAGTCTATTTGGAAGAAGAAGAAGCCTGCGAAGAAGCAGAAGACTAAGAAAACACCAAGTAAGGAAGTTCCAAGAAAAAGGCCAATTGCAAGGAAAAGTGTTTCCATTGCATAATGGGCGGCCATTGGAAGAGGAACTGTCCTACATACATGGAAAGCATAAAGAACATGAAGGGTGACAGACCTTCAGAAGGTTTGTCAGATATGCTCAGGATACTTAGGGATTGTTACCTATTGCTAGCAGAAATTTGATTTCTGTATTTTATTTAGCATAGAAAGATTTTTATTGATTCAAAATGGTTTTATGATTGACAGTCTCTATCACATACATATGGATGTATCTGTGAATATATCTGAGCAAACAGTGAATACCATAGGATCTAATAGATCCAAAAATGAGATAAATCTAAAGTATTTATGGCACCTCAGGCTTGGCCATATAGGAGAAGACAAAATAAACAAATTGGAGAAACATGAGCTTTTGGGCTCATTGACTTTCGAGTCATATTTGATTTGTGAATTCTGCCTTCAAGGAAAGATGGCCAAATTATCCTTTGTAGGACACAGGGAGGTCCACTGAAATACTTACCCTAGTACACACTGATGTGTGTGGCCCATTCGATGTGCAGGCTAGGGGTTGTAATTTTTTTTTTTTATTTCATTTTACCGATGATTACTCACGGTATGGATATGTGTATGAGACACAAATATGAAACTTTTGAAAGGTTCAAAAAGCTTAGATATGAAGTAGAAAAATAAGCACAAAAACTCATTAAGGTTCTTCAATCAGATCGAGGAAGTGAATACCTTAATGGAGAGTTCCGTAATTATCTCAAGGAGAATGGTATAGTTTCATAATGGACTCCTCTTGGTACACCTCAGCTCAATGGAGTGTCAGAGAAGAGGAATCGGACTCTATTGATATGGTCCAGTCCATGATGAGCTTCACTGATTTATCCTTGTTTCTTTAGATAGATGCCCTATTTTCATCTATTTACTTGTTGAATAGAGTTCCCTCTAAAGTCCATTCCTACCGCACCATATGAGATATGACATGGTAAGAAACCAAGTCTTGGTCATCTCAAGATTTGGGGATGTCCGGCCCACGTCAAGAGATTACAGGCAGACAAGCTAGAGGCTAGGACCATAAGTGCTATTTTATATGATATCCTAAAGAGTCATTAGGATACAATTTTTACATCTCAAAGGATCACAATGTGTTTGTGAGCCGTCACGCCATCTTCTTGGAAAACCAGTTTATCCTTGATAGAGGCAGTGGGAGGAAAATTGAGCTTGAAGAGAAAGTCTCTGAAAAGCAACGAGTCATGGATCCTATCGAACCCATTCATACAGAGCCAGTACACGATGTCCCTCAACCACCTCGCAGATCTAGTAGGGTCTCCCATCCTCCCGATAGATACTTAGGTATACTAGAAGAGGATACCAAGGAAATGTTCCTAATGGGAGATAGGGATCACACGCAGGATCCCAAAACCTACGACGAGGCGATATCTGATATCGATTCCGAGAAATGGCTGGAAGCCATGAAGTCAGAGTTAGACTCCATGCATTCCAACCAAGTCTGGACCTTAGTAGATCCACCAGAAGGTATTGTACCTATTGGATGCAAATGGATCTACAAAAGGAAGATAGGTTCGGATGGAGAGGTAGAGACCTATAAGGCAAAGCTTGTGGCGAAAGGGTATAGTCAGCGCGAAGGCATTGACTATCAGGAGACCTTTTCACCTGTAGCCATGCTGAAATCCATCCGAACATTGCTTGCCATTGCAGTATTTCATGATTATGAAATCTGGCAGATGGATGTGAAAACAGCTTTCCTGAATGGATATCTTGATGAAGACATCTATATGGAACAGCCTTTGGGTTTCACTTCCAGTGATGGAGATCACAAGGTCTGCAAGCTGCAAAGGTCCATCTATGGACTAAAGCAAGCATCTCGGAGTTGGAACACTCGTTTCGATGACGCAATCAAAACGTTTGATTTCATCAAAAACGAAGAGGAACCATGTGTTTACAAAAGGGTTAGCGGGAGTACTGTCGTTTTTCTCGTACTGTACGTAGATGACATCCTCCTGATAGGGAATGATATTTCCATGCTAACCTCGGTCAAGGTCTGGTTGTCAAAAAGGTTCTCCATGAAAGACCTTGGGGAAGCATCCTATATTTTGGGAATAAAGGTCTATAGAGATAGATCTAAAAGGATGCTTGGCCTATCACAGAAGATGTACATAGAGGAAGTGCTGAAAAGGCTCAGCATGGAAAACTCTAAAAGGGGTCTATTACCCCTAAGGCATGGAATTAATCTCTCCAAGAAGATGTGCCCCAACACATCTGAAGAGATTCAACGCATGAGCAAGATCCCCTATGCATCAGCAATAGGGAGCCTCATGTATGCCATGCTATGTACATAACTTGATATAGTACATGCTGTGAATGTCACGAGCATATGTCAATCAGATCCAGGCAAAAGCACTGGATAGCTGTGAAGAACAGTCTTAAGTACTTGAGAAGAACTAAGGACATGTTCTTGATCTTTGGGAGAAGATCAGAGTTGAATATAGAAGGATGCACACATATTGATGATAGAAAGTCTACATCAGAATATGTGCAATGGTGGTTCAGTAAATTGGAAGAGTTCCAAACAACCGATCATTATAGATTCTACCTTAGAAGCTGAATGTTAAGCCATATCTAAGGGTGCAGTGGAAACCTTCTGGTTAAAAGTTCATTGCAGAGTTAGGTGTAATGTCATTAGATGCCATAACACTTTACTGCGATAACATTGGCACCATAGCACTAGCTATGGAGCCAAGGTCTCATCAGAAGTTCAAGCACATAGAGCGGCGCTTCCACCTCATACGCGACTATGTTGAGAAGAAATATGTAGAGGTGCAGAGAGTAGACTCCGCGGATAACGTGGCAGACCCGTTCACTAAGCAGCTAAATCAGCAAAAGACTAAAGCCCACCTTGAGAAGATGGGGCTTAGATATATGACTGATTGGCTTTAGTGCAAGTGGGAGATTGTTAGATGTATGCCATAGAAGCCAATCTGGCTGACACATTGTTAATTCTAGGGACATAATTTTGTACTTGACTATTTATTATTGAATAAATAAAAGGCATCTTTTTATTCATATTATTTATGTGTCTATGAATCGTCCAAGAAATTAATAAGATGATGATGCATATTCTCAAGAGTTGAGAATTTGAGCTATGTATCATTGGTGATTAATTTCTAAATGCTCCTGATCAATGGATCATCACGAGGACGGTGATCGATCCGATCAGTGCACAGATCACTTTTCTTCTGGATGGACGAGACTTGAGTCCACAGTGTAGGGACACTGAAGTGATAGTGCAGGTGCTTGTTAGAGAACAAGGGTACTGAGCGTGACCAAGACAAGAAGTCACTTGGATGTCTATCCACTCGTCAGTGACTGTTAGATGTATGCCCTAGAAGCCAATCTGGCGGACACATTATTACTTCTAGGACATAAATTTGTACTTGACTTTATTATTATTGAATAATAAATGGGCATCTTTTTCATTCATATTTTTTATGTGTCTATGAATCGTCCAAGAAATTAATAAGATGATGATACATATTCTCAAGAGTTGAGAATTTGAGCCATGTATCATTGGTGATTAATTTCTAAATGTTAGATGTATGCCCTAAAAGCCAATTTGGCTGACACATTGTTGATTCTAGGGACATAATTTTGTACTTGACTATTTATTATTGAATAAATAAAAGGCATCTTTTCATTCATATTATTTATGTGTCTATGAATCGTCCAAGAAATTAATAAGATGATGATACATATTCTCAAGAGTTGAGAATTTGAGCCATGTATCATTGGTGATTAATTTCTAAATGCTCCTGATCAATGGATCATCACGAGGACGGTGATCGATCCGATCAGTGCACAGATCACTTTCCTTCTAGATGGACGAGACTTGAGTCCACAGTGTAGGGACACTGAAGTGATAGTGCAGGTGCTTGTTAGAGAACAAGGGTACTGAGCGTGACCAAGACAAGAAGTCACTTGGATGTCTATCCACTCGTCAGTGACTTACTTGATGTTGCAGTAGTGTGACTGGTCCTTTGACCTGCGGTGCTTCGGCTACTCACAGTCAGGTTATTGTAGTTTGACTGCACACATACATGGTCTCTAGCCATATGGGTCCATGCAGTGTAGATTGGCTGCAGTAGGTTCACTGTAGGAGTAGGGTATGCACCTACAAGGAATCTATCGACCTTGATAGAAGAGGAGTGATCCTATGTGATTTGTTAGACTGAGTTCTAAGACCTTGGCCAGGGCAGTAAAGTGGAGAAAGAGTTTTCCACTATCGAACTCAAGTCGAATAAATCTTGACATATGACAGACGATGGGGTTTGACGAGTTGTCCATGACCTCCGTCCTGTAGGGATCCACGATAGTAGGACTGTATCACACGTTAACTGCACCTAGAGGTTCATCATTCCATTCTGCTGGGTAGCCACTACATGCTGCTAGGTGTCACTGGTGGATGGTGGGACTCATAGGGATTATCTTGATGATCGATAAACCCTAATGAGTTGAGTTGGAATCGTTCCAACCCATTGAAAGGAGTTTTCAATGATATAGTGATAGAGATCACAATATATCTCACTACCAGTCAGAATAGAACCTATGGGGTCACACACACTAGAAGTATTGACCGATCCGATGGTTGAAATCGTGATTAGGAATCACAAGAAATCAATTTGATTGATAAAAAGTTAAAGAAGGAAAAAGGAATTAATTAATTGGACTTGAAACAAGAATCCTACTTCGGGTAGGATACCTAGAGTTCTAATTGGATTAGGACTGGGATTCCTACTTGGAATAGGATTCCTCAATCCTAATGAGATTAGGAGTTTTGAATTAAAATTGGATTCCTACTTGGAGTAGGATTCCTAGAAATCCTAATTAGATTAGGACTTCGGATTCAAATAAAGTCCTAATTGGATTAGGACTAAAATTAAATACATCCTAATTAGATTAGGATTCCTTAAGTCTAAATTAATTATTAATCTAATGAATCAACATGACTCCTAATTGGATTAGGATTGAAGAGTTCAATTGAGTCATGATTCATTCAAGTCCTAATTGGATTAGGACTAGCATAGATTGAACCCAATTTGGTTAAGCCTAATTGGATTAGGACTTAACCACATTAGGGCATCCAAATCCTTACCTAATGAGGATTAGGGCAACCATGAAGGAGGGGCACACGCCCCTCCTCCTTTCATTTTGCTTGGTGCGGCAACAAGAGGGGCCGGCGCCCCTCTTGGAATTATTTCAAGGGAGCTCCTAAAAGTTAGGAGCTCCACTTGTTATTTAAAGAGGGCTTCATGGGGGCTGACCTAATAGAAGAAAAGGCTTCTTCCTTGCTGCCGTATGCCCCCCTCTTGCTCCTCCTTTGGTTCAGCCGCCATTAGCAAAGGGAAAAGAAGAGGAGGCCTCTCCCTCCTCTTGGTCTTCTTCCTTGGCTTCAACGCGTGTGAAGAGAAGAAGGCTGCGAAGGGATTTGATCTTCTTCCTCTTCTTCATCCTTCTTCTTCCTCCTCTCAAGTGCAATCAAGAGTTGATTGAAAGAGAGGACATCAGCCATCAAAGCTATCTCTGCAAGGGAGCTAGCACCCCGGTGAGATAGAGAGCTTGGATCGGATCCTGCTTCGTGTGGATACCCGTAGAGGCCGGACGTTTGAACGGCTTCAAGCGAACCCTCTTCCAAAAACCACGAATTCAGATTTGCGGTGATCATCTACCCGCGCAAGGTGAAGATTTGATCTTCCTAATAATTTTAAAAGTTTTAATTCTTACCTAATTACGAAAGGTCTCGAAACAACGTTCATGCGATGAACGTCGAACCCGTGCATGCCGATTCCGCTGCCATCTGATTTTTGTTTTGAAATATCAGCGGCATGGGCGGGTTCCCAACAGTGGTATCAGAGCCTAGGCTTTCGTAGATTAAGGTAAGAATTAAATATCTAAAGGCATATTAGATCTGAAAATTAAATGATCATGCATGCTGAAAAATTCTGCATGCAGATTTTTCAGGGGTGCTGATTTTTTACATGCTGATTTTTATGTGATAAAAAGATGATTCTAATTGCATTGTTAATGGGATTACAAAGTTTAGAATCATGATTAGCATGATCAGCGACCTATGTCATGATATAATCAGTTAGTTTTCAGATCTGAAATTATAATTGTTGCATACGGTGATGATCATAGGATTCAAACCCTTTTGGTATCAAATGTAATGACCTGCGATGTGATCTGCGATGTCATGTAATTTTTCAGATGCTTGCATGCATCTTATTTGATATTTTGAGAGGCCTGCGTGCCTCCTAAAAGGAGATGTAATTTATTTTTATTTTTATTTTACATCTGGTTGTATTTCTGTGATGTGATGTACATCAACGATCAAGTTGAAGCAAAGGCATGAGATGAAAGGTGATCTAAGCGGTTGATGGCGATGGGATCAAGAGTTGATCAAGGATCGAATCAAGGAGGCTTGGAACCAATTCAAGAGTTGAAGACCACTTGATCGATTGATGTGCATGTGCTTGTAATACGACCTAATTAGAATCCATGATCATCACCTAGTTAAAGTTTAGCTTTAATTTGATGCCGCGATTATAACTGGCTGCAATGCGCCGTTTGCATGTGATGTGAATGAGAGTCGGGTAGATAGGTTTACATGTGATGTAGCAAACCCAAATTGAGACCTAAATCAAAACCTCCTCAATCAAGTCGAGAGTGAACCGACATGAGCAAGTCATATTAGATTAATTGATCTAATTGGTGTCTAGGAAAGCATGAAAGGTGGTTACTTAATTAGGACCTTACTCTCTGAGTAAGGGGAGCCTCCCACCTGCTTACCTGGCCAATTGTTCGATTACCTCTTATGAAGGGCTCAAGTTGCAAACACTAAGACCTGATTAACCAATATTAAGTCAATAGGTCTTCCACTGTAGTAGAGCTGCTAAGGCCTTTCTGATGTTGATTTGTCTCGGCTGGATACAGTGGTCAAGTTGCATTGGGGGGCTGGACCTCTCTATAGACATGAGATGTTGTAGGGTAAAGGTGGGGTTGGGCACCAATAACTGTTAGGTGAGGACCCAATGACGACTTTATTCCTACGGTTATACGGTGGGTCTGACTTAACTAAGAAATGAGACCAATAACTGTTAGGTGAGGTCTTCATGGCTTAGAGACCAAGTTGCACTGCAACATGCTTGAGAAGCATTGTACAAGAGTTGTACACTCATCCATCTATGTGTCACCAATAACTGTTAGGTGAGGTGGCATGTAAATTGGTGGGACCGCAGTACCCACTAGAAACCCTAGTCGTGTGGGATTTCCGTTTTCCTACCAGGGGAGTGTGAGGAATTCGAGAAAATAGTGGGAGTCACAATTTGTTCTAAAAGACCTTAGAACAGATTAGGATCAAGTACAAAAGTCTAACTAGAATCTTTACTCTCTGCAGATACAATGTCAGCTTCAAATCCTTTGACCCGTATTCTTGAGACCAACCGACTGACCGGAACCAATTACAAGGACTGGCTTAGAAATCTCAAAATTGTTTTGGACTGTGAGAAAATAGGCTATATACTCGATTCAGATATCCCCACACTACCAGCACGTCCTACTGATGTTCAGCGTGAGATGCATAAAAAGTGGTTGGATGATGACATTAGAGTAAAATGCTATATGATGGCATCCATGTCTAATGAACTCCAATGCCAGCATGAAAATATAAAGACTGCTAGGGACATACTGGCACACCTGCAAGAGTTGTATGGTGAGCAAAGTCGCACAGCTCGTTTTGAAGTGTCCAAGAGGCTTTTCAAAGCGAAGATGCGCGAGGGGCAGTCTGTCCATGATCACGGTCTGACCATGATCAAGGACCTAGAGGAGCTTGAGAAGCTCGGTATGGACATGCACAAGGAATTGCAAGTGGATTTGATCCTACAGTCACTTCCTGATTCATTTGGTCAGTTTATAGTAAACTACCACATGAATAAGATTGAATGCACTAAGACTGAACTAATCAACATGTTGGTAACTGCTGAGGGAGCCTTGAAAGGTTCAAGGGGCAATGTCCTCGCTGCTGAGTTGACTTCTGGTTCCAAGAGAAAGTCTACTTGGAAGAAAAAGAAGCCTGCAAAGAAGCAGAAGAAAGACAAGAAGCCAAAGAAGGAAGTTCAAAAGAAAAAGGCTAACGACAAAGGAAAATGTTTCCACTGCAATGTCGAAGGCCACTGGAAGAGAAACTGTCCTTCATACCTCGAGAGCCTGAAAAACAAGAAAGGTGACACACCTTCAGAAGGTATAGACTTGCTCATTATTGAAACTAATCTAACGGTTTCTTCTACTTCTAGTTGGGTTATAGATTCTGGTTCTAGTGCTCATTTGTGCACTACCATGCAGGGTCTAAAGGAAAGTAGAAGGCTGGCGGAAGGTGCAGTAACCCTTCGGGTTGGCAACGGGGCAAAAGTTGCTGCTGTGGCTGTGGGCACCTACCATCTGCGACTACCGTCTGGATTTAGTTTAATACTTAGAGACTGTTATTATGTACCTGTTGCTAGCAGAAATTTGATTTCTGTTTCATGTCTAGCACAGGAAGGTCATGTTTTTACATTTGACAAAGACTGCTGTTCTATTTATTTAAGAAATAAAATAGTCGCACGTGGTTTCATGATTGACAGTCTCTATCATTTACATATGGATGTATCTGTGAATGTTACTGAGCAAGAAGTGAGTGCCAAAGGATCCAAAAGATCCAGAGATGAGATAAACCAAAGGTATTTGTGGCACCTTAGGCTTGGCCATATTGGAGAGGACAGAATGAACAAAATGGATAAAGATGGGTTTTTAGGCTCATTGACTTCCGAGTCATATCCAGTTTGCGAGTCCTGTCTTCAAGGAAAAATGGCTAGACTGCCCTTTGTAGGACATGGGGAAAGGACCACTGAAATACTTACCCTAGTACATACAGATGTATGTGGCCCATTCGATGTGCTAGCCAGGGGACGTTATTCTTACTTCATTACCTTTACCGATGATTATTCACGGTATGGGTATGTGTATCTTATGAGACACAAGTCTGAGTCTTTTGAAAAGTTCAAAGAGTTCAAGAATGAAGTAGAAAAACAAACTGGAAAACCTCTTAAGGCTCTTCGATCAGATCGAGGAGGAGAATACCTTAGTGGGGAATTCCGGGACTATCTCAAAGAAAACGGCATAGTCTCACAATGGACACCTCCGGGTACACCTCAACTCAACGGGGTGTCAGAGAGGAGGAATCGGACCCTGTTGGACATGGTCAGGTCCATGATGAGCTTCACTGATTTACCTATGTTCCTTTGGGAAGATGCCTTACTCACAGCGATTTATTTATTGAATAGAGTTCTCTCTAAATCCGTTCCTACCACACCGTATGAGATATGGCATGGTAAGAAACCAAGTCTGGGTCATCTCAAGATTTGGGGATGTCCGGCCCACGTCAAGCGACTACAGGCGGACAAGTTAGAGGCTAGGACCATAAGTGCTCGTTTTATAGGATATCCTAAAGAGTCATTAGGATACAATTTTTACATCTCAGAGGATCACAATGTGTTTGTGAGCCGTCATGCCATCTTCTTGGAAAATCAGTTTATCCTTGATAGAGGCAGTGGGAGGAAAATTGAGCTTGAAGAGAAAGTCTCTGAAAAGCAACGAGTCATGGATCCTATAGAACCCATTCATAAAGAGCCAGTACACGATGTCCCTCAACCACCTCGTAGATCTAGTAGAGTCTCCCATCCTCCCGATAGATACTTAGGTATACTAGAAGAGGATACCGAGGAAATGTTCCTAGTGGGAGATAGGGATCACATACAGGATCCCAAAACCTACAACGAGGCGATATCTGATATCGATTCCGAGAAATGGCTGGAAGCTATGAAGTCGGAGATAAACTCCATGCATTCCAACCAAGTCTGGACCTTAGTAGATCCACCAGAAGGTATTGTACCTATTGGATGCAAATGGATCTACAAAAGGAAGATAGGTTTGGATGGAGAGGTAGAGACCTATAAGGCAAGGCTTGTGGCGAAAGGGTATAGTCAGCGCGAAGGCATTGACTATCAGGAGACCTTTTCACCTGTAGCCATGCTAAAATCCATCCGAACATTGCTTGCCATTGCAGCATTTCATGATTATGAAATCTGGCAGATGGATGTGAAAACTGCTTTCCTGAATGGATATCTTGATGAGGATATCTATATGGAACAGCCTTTGAGTTTCACTTCCAGTGATGGAGATCACAAGGTCTGCAAGCTGCAAAGGTCCATCTATGGACTAAAGCAAGCCTCTCGGAGTTGGAACACTCGTTTCGATGATGCAATCAAAACGTTTGATTTCATCAAAAACGAAGAGGAACCATGTGTTTACAAAAAGGTTAGTGGGAGTGCTGTCGTTTTTCTCGTACTGTACGTAGATGACATTCTCCTGATTGGGAATGATATTCCCATGCTAACCTCGGTCAAGGTCTGGTTGTCAAAAGAATTCTCCATGAAAGACCTTGGGAAAGCATCCTATATTTTGGGAATAAAGGTCTATAGAGATAGATCTAAAAGGATGCTTGGCCTTTCACAGAAAATGTACATAGAGGAGGTGCTGAAGAGGTTCAGCATGGAAAACTCCAAGAGGGGTCTCTTACCCCTGAGGCATGGAATTCATCTCTCCAAGAAGATGTGCCCCAACACATCTGAAGAGATTCAACGCATGAGCAAGATTCCCTATGCATCGGCAATAGGAAGCCTCATGTATGCCATGCTGTGTACACGACCTGATATAGCTCTTACTGTGAGTGTCACAAGCAGATATCAGTCGGATCCAGGCAAGAAGCACTGGATAGCTGTGAAGAACAGTCTTAAGTACTTGAGAAGAACTAAGGACATGTTCTTGGTCTTTGGGAGAAGATCAGAGTTGAAGGTAGAAGGATGCACACATATTGATGATAGAAAGTCTACATCAGAATATGTGCAATTGTGGTTCAGTAAATTGGAAGAGTTCCAAACAACTGATCATTATAGATTTTACCTTAGAAGCTGAATGATAAGCCGTATCTAAGGGTGCAGTGGAAACCTTCTGATTAAAAGTTAATTACAGAGTTAGGTGTAATGTCATTAGATGCCATAACACTTTACTGCGATAACATTGGCACCATAGCACTAGCTATGGAGCCATGGTCTCATCAGA
This sequence comes from Phoenix dactylifera, assembly GCF_051530095.1. NCBI lineage: Eukaryota > Viridiplantae > Streptophyta > Magnoliopsida > Arecales > Arecaceae > Phoenix > Phoenix dactylifera. Next base: position 27,300,084 of record NC_143193.1, on the reverse strand, counting down.
AGACCAAGCACATAGAGCGGCGCTTCCATTTCATACGCGACTATGATGTAGAGGTGCAGAGAGTAGACTCCGCGGATAACGTGGCAGACCCTTTCACTAAGCAGCTGAGTCAGCAAAAGACTGAAGCCCACCTTGAGAAGATGGGCCTAAGATATATGACCAATTGGCTTTAGTGCAAGTGGGAGATTGTTAGATGTATGCCCTAGAAGCCAATTTGGCTGACACATTGTTGATTCTAGGGACATAATTTTGTACTTGACTATTTATTATTGAATAAATAAAAGGCATCTTTTCATTCATATTATTTATGTGTCTATGAATCGTCCAAGAAATTAATAAGATGATGATACATATTCTCAAGAGTTGAGAATTTGAGCCATGTATCATTGGTGATTAATTTCTAAATGCTCCTGATCAATGGATCATCACGAGGACGGTGATCGATCCGATCAGTGCACAGATCACTTTCCTTCTAGATGGACGAGACTTGAGTCCACAGTGTAGGGACACTGAAGTGATAGTGCAGGTGCTTGTTAGAGAACAAGGGTACTGAGCGTGACCAAGACAAGAAGTCACTTGGATGTCTATCCACTCGTCAGTGACTTACTTGATGTTGCAGTAGTGTGACTGGTCCTTTGACCTGCGGTGCTACGGCTACTCACAGTAAGGTTATTGTAGTTTGACTGCACACATACATGGTCTCTAGCCATATGGGTCCATGCAGTGTAGATTGGCTGCAGTAGGTTCACTGTAGGAGTAGGGTATGCACCTACAAGGAATCTATCGACCTTGATAGAAGAGGAGTGATCCTATGTGATTTGTTAGACTGAGTTCTAAGACCTTGGCCAGGGCAGTAAAGTGGAGAAAGAGTTTTCCACTATCGAACTCAAGTCGAATAAATCTTGACATATGACAGACGATGGGGTTTGACGAGTTGTCCATGACCTCCGTCCTGTAGGGATCCACGATAGTAGGACTGTATCACACGTTAACTGCACCTAGAGGTTCATCATTCCATTCTGCTGGGTAGCCACTACATGCTGCTAGGTGTCACTGGTGGATGGTGGGACTCATAGGGATTATCTTGATGATCGATAAACCCTAATGAGTTGAGTTGGAATCGTTCCAACCCATTGAAAGGAGTTTTCAATGATATAGTGATAGAGATCACAATATATCTCACTACCAGTCAGAATAGAACCTATGGGGTCACACACACTAGAAGTATTGACCGATCCGATGGTTGAAATCGTGATTAGGAATCACAAGAAATCAATTTGATTGATAAAAAGTTGAAGAAGGAAAAAGGAATTAATTAATTGGACTTGAAACAAGAATCCTACTTCGGGTAGGATACCTAGAGTTCTAATTGGATTAGGACTGGGATTCCTACTTGGAATAGGATTCCTCAATCCTAATGAGATTAGGAGTTTTGAATTAAAATTGGATTCCTACTTGGAGTAGGATTCCTAGAAATCCTAATTAGATTAGGACTTCGGATTCAAATAAAGTCCTAATTGGATTAGGACTAAAATTAAATACATCCTAATTAGATTAGGATTCCTTAAGTCTAAATTAATTATTAATCTAATGAATCAACATGACTCCTAATTGGATTAGGATTGAAGAGTTCAATTGAGTCATGATTCATTCAAGTCCTAATTGGATTAGGACTAGCATAGATTGAACCCAATTTGGTTAAGCCTAATTGGATTAGGACTTAACCACATTAGGGCATCCAAATCCTTACCTAATGAGGATTAGGGCAACCATGAAGGAGGGGCACACGCCCCTCCTCCTTTCATTTTGCTTGGTGCGGCAACAAGAGGGGCCGGCGCCCCTCTTGGAATTATTTCAAGGGAGCTCCTAAAAGTTAGGAGCTCCACTTGTTATTTAAAGAGGGCTTCATGGGGGCTGACCTAATAGAAGAAAAGGCTTCTTCCTTGCTGCCGTATGCCCCCCTCTTGCTCCTCCTTTGGTTCAGCCGCCATTAGCAAAGGGAAAAGAAGAGGAGGCCTCTCCCTCCTCTTGGTCTTCTTCCTTGGCTTCAACGCGTGTGAAGAGAAGAAGGCTGCGAAGGGATTTGATCTTCTTCCTCTTCTTCATCCTTCTTCTTCCTCCTCTCAAGTGCAATCAAGAGTTGATTGAAAGAGAGGACATCAGCCATCAAAGCTATCTCTGCAAGGGAGCTAGCACCCCGGTGAGATAGAGAGCTTGGATCGGATCCTGCTTCGTGTGGATACCCGTAGAGGCCGGACGTTTGAACGGCTTCAAGCGAACCCTCTTCCAAAAACCACGAATTCAGATTTGCGGTGATCATCTACCCGCGCAAGGTGAAGATTTGATCTTCCTAATAATTTTAAAAGTTTTAATTCTTACCTAATTACGAAAGGTCTCGAAACAACGTTCATGCGATGAACGTCGAACCCGTGCATGCCGATTCCGCTGCCATCTGATTTTTGTTTTGAAATATCAGCGGCATGGGCGGGTTCCCAATACTAAATGCTCCTGATCAATAGATCATCACGAGGACGGTGATCGATCTGATCAGTGCACAGATCACTTTTCTTCTGGATAGACGAGACTCGAGTCCACAGTGTAGGGACACTGAAGTGATAGTGCAGGTGCTTGTTAGAGAACAAGGGTACTGAGCGTGACCAAGACAAGAAGTCACTTGGATGTCTATCCACTCGTCAGTGACTTGCTTGATGTTGCAGTAGTATGACTGGTCCTTTGACCTGCGGTGCTTCGGCTACTCACAGTGAGGTTATTGTAGTTTGACTACACGTATACATGGTCTCTAGCCATATGGGTCCTTGTAGTGTAGATTGGCTGCAGTAAGTTCACTGTAGGAGTAGGGTATGCACTTACATGGAATCTATCGACCTTGATAGAAGAGGAGTGATCCTATGTGATTTGTTAGACTGAGTTCTAAGACCTTGGCCAGGGCAGAAATATAAAGTGGAGAAAGAGTTTTTCACTATCGAACTCAAGTCAAATAAATCTAGACATATGACAGACGACGGGGTTTGACGAGTTTTCCATGACCTCCGATCTGTAGGGATCCACGATAGAAGGACTGTATCATACGATTGTTGCACCTAGAGGTTCATCATTCTATTCTGCTGGGTGGCGACTACATACTGCTAGGTGTCACTGGTGGATGGTGAGACTCACAGGGATCATCTCGATGGTCGATAATCCCTGGTGAGTTGAGTTGGAATTGTTTCAACCCATTGAAAGGAGTTTTCAATGATATTGTGATAGAGATCATAATATATCTCACTACCAGTCAGAATGGAACCTATGGGGTCACACACATTAGAGGTATTGACCGATCCAATGGTTGAATGTGATTAGGAATCACAAATAATCAATTAGATTGATAAATGAAAACCCGCTGAGAGTTAGTGGCTAGAAGAAGGAACAATTGCAATCGAATTGCAATTTAATTTAATTAATTGGATTTAATTAATTGGACTTGATCATGAGTCCTACTTGGAGTGGGAATCATGGAGTCCTAATTGGATTAGGATTTCAAATTAAATTAGAATCCTATTTGGAATAGGATTTCTAAAGTCCAAATTGTCTTAGGGCTGAAAATTGAACAAGTCCTGATTAGATTAGGATTTTCTTAAGTCCTAATTAATTTTAATTTTAATCTAATTAATTTCATGACTCCTAATTGGATTAGGATTGAAGAGTTCAATAGAGTCATGGCTCAATTAAATTCTAATTGGATTAGGAATTGGAGGAAATTGAAATGGGTTCACAAAAATCCTATTTTGACTAGGATTGGACTCAAACAATGGACCCAAATTAAAACCCCCTTTAATTTATTTAAATAGCAGATTTAAATGAACTTGAGGGGGGGGCCCACGCCCCTCCCCTTGGGGTGTGCGTGGGAGAAAGAGGAGGGGCGCACGCCCCTCCTTGTTAGCCAAAAGAAGAGATAAAGATGAGTTCCTAAAAAATAGGAACTCATACTTATCTCTTAACTAATTAAAAGGGAGCATGTAATTTCGAAAAAAATGGATGTTTTTCTCCTCATTCCAGCCGTGAGCACCCTCCTCCATCTTCCTCCTTTGAGCCACAATCAAGAGAAGAAAAAGAAAAGCCTAAGACGCCCTCTTCCTTCTTCATCTTGGTTCCAAAAGGAAGAAAAAGAAAAAGGCTGCAGGGCTTTGTTCTTGTTCCTTTGGTTCTTCCTTCTTCTTCCTCCTCTCAAGCCAATCAAAGGTTGATTCAAAGGAGAGGACTTCAGCCATCCATAGCCATCTCTGCAAGGGAGCTAGCACCCCGGTGAGATCCAAAGGCTTCGATCGAGTCAGTACTTCGTGTGGATACCTGTAGAGGCCGGACGCATGTGCGGCTTCCACTGAGCCTTGATCAAATACCACGTAAATCAGATTTGTGGAGACCATCTACCCGCACAAGGTGAAGATCTGATCTTCTTAATGATTTTAAAATAGTTTAAAATAATTTAATTCTAATCTATCTACAAACGAAAGGTTTTAAAACACGTTCATGCGATGAACAGATCCCGCATATGTTTTTCCGCTGCAATCTGAAAATTATTTCGAAATTTTCATGGCATATGAGGGATGCTAACAGTGGTATCAGAGCCATGGTTATGTAGATTAAGATTAGAATTAAATTTTTTAAGGCATTTTAGATCTGAAATTTAAGGGATTATGCTTGCTGAAATTTATGTATGCAGAATTTTCAGCTTGCTGATTTTTCTGCATACTAATTATTGGATGCTTAGATTAATGATTCTAATACTTTGATAATGTGATTACAAATATTTAGAGTCAAATCTAGCATGATCAGCAAGTCATGAGATGGAATAATCAATTAAATTACAGATCTGAAAATAATTTTTATGCATATGATGCGTATGGTGATGATCATGGATGGACCCTTTGAATGTGCTGAAATATTCTGCGATGTTCTGTGATGCATGTAATTTTAATTTTCAGATGCCTGCGTGTATCTTAAATTCATGTATTAGAGACCTGCGTGTCTCATGAAAAAGGGTTGTAATTTTATTTTTATTTTTATTTAATTTTTAAAGCAATCTGGGATGTAATCTGTGATGTGTGTTGCACGTCGATGGTTGATCGATATGTACATCAACAAGCTCAACATGCGCGGATTGAGATCAAGGGTTGATTGAAGATGGATCAAGGAGTTGATCACAATTGGACCTAGAGGATCAAGATCGAGTCAAGAGTTGAAGACGATCAAACCAATTGACGTGCATGTGCTTGTAAAATGACCCCATCCTGGATCCATGATCATCACCATTATATTTATTTTTGATAAATGCCTGGATGTTTAATGCTTATGATTATGCGGGTAGACTTATATTTGCATGAGATGTGAATACGCGATCGAGTGAGACCTAAATCGAAACCTCCCTAATCAGTCGAGGGTGAACCAACATGAGTTAGTCATATTAGATTAATTGATCTAATTGGTGTCTAGGCAAGCCTATAAGGTGGTTACTTAATTAGGACCTTACTCTCTGAGTAAGGGGAGCCTCCCACCTGCTTACCTGGCCAATTGTTCGATTACCTCTTATGAAGAACTCAAGTTGCAAACACTAAGACTTGATTATGCAATATTAAGTCCATAGGTCTTCCACCGTAGTAGAGTTGCTAAGGTCTTTCCGGCGTTGATTTGTCTCGGCTGGACACAGTGGGCAAGTTGCATCGGGGGACTGGACCTCTCTATTAGACATGAGATGTTGTGGGGTAAAGGTGGGGTTGGGCACCAATAACTGTTAGGTGAGGACCCAATGACGACTTTATTTCCGCGGTTATACGGTGGGTCTGACTTAACTAAGTAATGGGACCAATAACTGTTAGGTGAGGTCTTCATCACTTAGAGACCAAGTACCACTGCAATTTGCTTGAGAAGCATTGTACAAGAGTTGTACACTCATCCATTTATATGTCACCAATAACTGTTAGGTGAGGCGGCATGTAAATCGGTGAGACCGCAGTACCCACTAGAAATCCTAGTCGCGTAGGGTTTTCGTTTCTCCATCAGGAGAGTATGAGGGATTCGAGAAAATAGTGGGAGCATATTTATTTTAAAAGTTCCTAGAACAAATTAAGTTTAAGTACAAAGTCTAACTAGAATCTTTACTCTCTACAGATCACAATGTCAGCTTCAAACCCTTTGACCCGAATCCTTGAGACCAACAGACTGACCGGAACAAACTATAAAGACTGGCTTAGGAACCTGAAAATTGTTCTGAATTGTGAGAAAATAGGGTATGTGCTCGAGAATGATATCCCTAGGCTACCAGCACGTCCTACTGATGATCAGCGTGAGACGCATCAGAAGTGGACTGATGACGACATTAGGGTCAAGTGCTATATCATGGCATCCATGACTAACGAACTTCAATGCCAGCATGAGAACATAAAGACTGCTAGGGAAATACTGGCTCACCTGCAAGAGTTGTATGGTGAGCAGAGCCGCACTGCACGCTTTGAAGTGTCCAAGAGGCTTTTCAAGGCAAAGATGCGTGAGGGGCAGTCTGTCCACGATCACTGTTTGACTATGATCAAGGACCTCGAGGAACTTGAGAAGCTCGGTATGTCCATGCATAAGGAACTGCAGATAGATCTGATCCTGCAATCCCTTCCTAATTCATTTGGTCAGTTTATAGTAAACTACCATATGAATAAAATTGAATGCACGAAGACCGAGTTGTTGAACATGTTGGTAACTGCTGAAGGGGCCTTGAAAGGTTCAAGGGGCTCTGTTCTGGCTGCTGAGTTGACTTCTGGTTCCAAGAGAAAGTCTACTTGGAAGAAAAAGAAGCCTGCAAAGAAGCACAAGAAAGACAAAAAGCCTAAGAAGGAAGTTCATAAGAAAAAGGCTGATGACAAAGGAAAATGTTTCCACTGCAACGTCAACGGCCACTGGAAAGGGAACTGCCCTTCATACCTCGAGAGCCTGAAGAACAAAAAGGATACACCTTCTGAAGGTATGTTAGACTTGCTCGTAATTGAAACTAACCTTACGGTTTTTTCTACTTCTAGTTGGGTTATAGATTTTGGTTCTAGTGCTCATTTGTGCACTACTATGCAGGGTCTAAAGAAAAGTAGGAGGCTGGCGGAAGATGCAGTTACCCTTCGGGTTGGCAATGGGGCAAGAGTTGCTGCTGTAGCTGTGGGCACCTATCCTCTGCGATTACCGTCTGGATTTAGTTTACAACTTAGAGACTGTTATTATGTCCCTGCTGCTAGCAGGAATTTGATTTCTGTTTCGTGTTTAGCACAGGATGGTCATATTTTGACCTTTGACAAAGACTGCTGTTCAATTTATTTCAGAAATAAATTAGTTGCACGTGGTTTCATGATTGACAATCTCTATCACTTGCATATTGATGTGTCTGTGAATGTGTCTGAGCAAGTGGTGAGTGCCATAGGATCTAAAAGATCCAGAGATGAGATAAACCAGAAGTATTTGTGGCACCTCAGACTTGGCCATATTGGAGAGGATAGAATGAACAAAATGGAGAAAGATGGGCTTCTCGGCCCATTGACTTCTGAGTCATATCCAGTTTGTGAGTCCTGTCTTCAAGAAAAAATGGCTAGATTACCTTTTGTAGGACATGGGGAGAGGACCACTAAAATACTTACCCTGGTACACACTGATGTGTGTGGCCCATTCGATGTACTAGCCAGGGGTCGTTATTCATACTTCATTATCTTTATCGATGACTATTCACGATATGGGTATGTGTATCTTATGAGATACAAATCTGAGTCTTTTGAAAAGTTCAAAGAGTTCAGAAATGAAGTAGAAAAACAGACTGGAAAAACCCTTAAGGTTCTTCGATCAGATCGAGGAGGAGAATACCTTAGTGGGGAATGCCGGGATTATCTAAAGGAAAATGGAATAGTCTCACAATGGACGCCTCCGGGTACACCTCAACTCAACGGGGTGTCAGAAAGGAAGAATCAGACTCTATTGGATATGGTTCGATCCATGATGAGCTTCACTGATCTACCTATGTTTCTTTGGGGAGATGCCTTATTATCCGCAATTTATTTATTGAATAGAGTTCCCTCTAAATCCGTTTCTACCACACCGTATGAGATATGGCATGGTAAGAAGCCGAGTCTTGGTCATCTCAAGATTTGGGGATGTCCGGCCCACGTCAAGCGACTATAGGCGGACAAGTTAGAGTCTAGGACCATAAGTGCTCGTTTCATTGGATATCCTAAAGAGTCATTAAGATACAATTTTTACATCTCAGAGGATCACAATGTGTTTGTGAGCCGACATTCCGTCTTCTTGGAAAAACAGTTTATCCTTGATAGAGGCAGTGGGAGAAAAATTGAGCTTGAAGAGAGAGTCTCTGAAAAGCAACGAGTCATGGATCCTATAGAACCTATTCATACAGAGCCAGTACACGTAGTCCTAATTGGATTAGGATTTCAAATTAAATTAGAATCCTATTTGGAATAGGATTTCTAAAGTCCAAATTGTCTTAGGGCTGAAAATTGAACAAGTCCTGATTAGATTAGGATTTTCTTAAGTCCTAATTAATTTTAATTTTAATCTAATTAATTTCATGACTCCTAATTGGATTAGGATTGAAGAGTTCAATAGAGTCATGGCTCAATTAAATTCTAATTGGATTAGGAATTGGAGGAAATTGAAATGGGTTCACAAAAATCCTATTTTGACTAGGATTGGACTCAAACAATGGACCCAAATTAAAACCCCCTTTAATTTATTTAAATAGCAGATTTAAATGAACTTGAGGGAGGGGCCCACGCCCCTCCCCTTGGGGTGTGCGTGGGAGAAAGAGGAGGGGCGCACGCCCCTCCTTGTTAGCCAAAAGAAGAGATAAAGATGAATTCCTAAAAAATAGGAACTCATCCTTATCTCTTAACTAATTAAAAGGGAGCATGGAATTTCGAAAAAAATGGATGTTTTTCTCCTCATTCCAGCCGTGAGCACCCTCCTCCATCTTCCTCCTTTGAGCCACAATCAAGAGAAGAAAAAGAAAAGCCTAAGACGCCCTCTTCCTTCTTCATCTTGGTTCCAAAAGGAAGAAAAAGAAAAAGGCTGCAGGGCTTTGTTCTTGTTCCTTTGGTTCTTCCTTCTTCTTCCTCCTCTTAAGCCAATCAAAGGTTGATTCAAAGGAGAGGACTTCAGCCATCCATAGCCATCTCTGCAGGGGAGCTAGCACCCCGGCGAGATCCAAAGGCTTCGATCGAGTCAGTACTTCGTGTGGATACCTGTAGAGGCCGGACGCGAGTGCGGCTTCCACTGAGCCTTGATCAAATACCACGTAAATCAGATTTGCGGAGACCATCTACCCGCACAAGGTGAAGATCTGATCTTCTTAATGATTTTAAAATAGTTTAAAATAATTTAATTCTAATCTATCTACAAATAAAAGGTTTTAAAACACGTTCATGCGATGAACAGATCCCGCATATGTTTTTTTCCGCTGCAATCTGAAAATTATTTCGAAATTTTCATGGCATATGAGGGATGCTAACAGTGACTTGCTTGATGTTGCAGTAGTATGACTGGTCCTTTGACCTGCGGTGCTTCAGCTACTCACAGTGAGGTTATTGTAGTTTGACTACACGTATACATGGTCTCTAGTCATATGGGTCCTTGTAGTGTAGATTGGCTGCAGTAAGTTCACTGTAGGAGTAGGGTATGCACTTACATGGAATCTATCGACCTTGATAGAAGAGGAGTGATCCTATGTGATTTGTTAGACTGAGTTCTAAGACCTTGGCCAGGGCAGTAATATAAAGTAGAGAAAGAGTTTTTCACTATCGAACTCGAGTCGAATAAATCTTGACATATGACAGACGAAGGGGTTTGACGAGTTATTCATGACCTCCGTCCTGTAGGGATCCACGATAGTAGGACTGTATCACACGATAACTGCACCTAGAGGTTCATCATTCTATTCTACTGGATAGCCACTACATGCTGCTAGGTGTCACTGGTGGATGGTGGGACTCACAGGGATTATCTTGATGATCGATAAATCCTAATGAGTAGAGTTGGAATCGTTCCAATCCATTGAAAGGAGTTTTCAATGATATTATGATAGAGATCATAATATATCTCACTACCAGTCAGAATAGAACCTATGGGGTCACACACACTAGAAGTATTGACCGATCCGATGGTTGAATCGTGATTAGGAATCACTAGTAATCAATTCGATTGATATTCAGTTGAAGAAGGAATAAAAGGAAATTAATTAATTGGACTTAAACACAAATCCTACTTCGAGTAGGATTCCTAGAAGTCCTAATTGGATTAGGACTGAGAATCCTAGTTGGAGTAGGACTGGGATTCCTACTTGGAATAGAATTCCTATAGCCCTAATTAGATTAGGAGTTTTGAATTAAGTTTGGATTCCTACTTGGAGTAGGATTTCTAGAGTCCTAATCGGATTAGGACTCCGAATTCAAATTAGAGTCCTAATTGGATTAGGACTAGAATTAAACAAATCCTAATTGGATTAGGATTCCTCAAGTCCTACTTAATTATTAATCTAATGAATCAACATGACTCCTAATTGGGTTAGGATTGAAGAGTTCAATTGAGTCATGGTTCATTCAAGTTCTAATTAGATTAGGACTAGCATAGATTGAACCCGATTGATTCATGATTTGGTTAATCCTAATTAGATTAGGACTAAACCATGAGAGGGGCACCTAATCCTCTTTTGAAGAGGATTAGGTTAACCAAGTAAGAGGGGCATCAGCCCCTCTCCACTTGGTTAGGGCGACATGAAGAGAGGGGGCCGGCGCCCCCTCTTGGAAATAACTCAAGGGCTCCTAATTGTTAGGAGCCCTTCATACTTATTAAAAGGGAGCTAGGGCCGGCGCCCTAGATAGAGCTTTTCCTCTTCCCTTGGAGCCGTGGCCACCCTCTCCCTCCCTTGGTTCAGCCGCCGGCAAGAAGAAGAAAAGAAGAAGCCATGGCGTCCTCCTCTTCCTCCTTTCCTCCTTCCAACGCAGGGAAAAGAAAGTAGGCTGCAGGGGCTTTGCTTCTTCCTCTTCTTCATCCTTCTTCTTCCTCCTCTCAAGTACATTCAAGAGTTGAAAGAAAGAGAGGAGATCAGCCATCAAAAGTTATCTCTGCAAGGGAGCTAGCACCCCGGTGAGATAGAGAGCTTGGATCGGATCCTGCTTCGTGTGGATACCCGTAGAGGCCGGGCACTTGAGCGGCTTCAAGCGAACCTTCATCCAAAAACCACGATCATCAGTTTGCGGTGATCATCTACCCGCGCAAGGTGAAGATCTGATCTTCTAATATGTTAAAAGTTTTTAATCCTTATCTATCTACGAACGGTTTTTGAACAACGTTCATGCGATGAACGGTTGATCCCGCGCATGCCTCTTCCGCTGCATCTGAATTTTTTAAAAATTTCAGCGGCATGATCGGGGTTTTCTAATAGTGAGGCCCTGAGGTAGTAGGTGTTTTCACCCCTTTTCGGTTGCTCGGAGGGACTCCTTTTCTATCTTCTTTTGCTTTATTGTGAGCAAGGCGATGGGGTCGCCTTCAAGAGCCCTTGTGCATGAATTTGTGAACGAGCTTCGGCAACTTATCACCTAGTTCCAACGCAGCTCGCCCAGAACTCATGGCGGATGATAGTGGGCTTCCTTGTCCTGTGCCTTGCACACAGTCTACCCTCCTCGGTCAATGTCTTTCGGAGGTGCTTTATGCTGAAAGCCAACTTCGCAGGCAAAGGGTGGTGGTACTTCTTCCCTCGGGGAGGTCGCTCACTCTTCCGAGGCGCGCCTTCCTCTATTCACAAGTGGAAGTGCAAGTTTTTCTTTATTTTCTCTGACCGGCTGTGGGAGTTTGACCCAACCTGGGGTTCGCCACGGGTTGCCGTTAATAACAAACCGCCCAAGTTGTCGTAACTCGAGCAGGCAACCATTGACATTCTGCTCGTCCTGGAAGAAACTCCAGGGCTCCTCAACTTGCTTACTGAGGAAGTTCTAGTGAATGTCGGCCTCAGCTCGGCTCATCCTGAGGGTAAGGGCGATACGGCTGCTTTATTTTCTTCCTTCCTTTTTGCACTGAATTCTGACGAAGCCTTGCTACCAGAAATTGCAGGGATGCATCTCGACCCCAGGGCTTTAATGACCCAGTACCGCAAGAGGGCAGCCGCCTCTGATGGAGCTCGGCCTGAGTAGAGAATGAAAGCCTGGGTGACTTCGGGCTCCGGTGCTGGGTGGCGCCAGCCCAGAATTGTTATTGCTAAGCTTGCTCGGCCTGAGCCCGAGCAGGTTACTCCGTTTGAAGTCCAACCGCCTCCACAGGAAGCAAAGAGGCGCGCGGGGAAGCATGTAGCCGCAGCTCCCGCTGAAGCATGTGGCGCTCCGAGGGTCATTCGATCGCCTTCACTGAGTTCTGAGCCGAGGGATAGGCTTGGGGCTCAGTCCTCCTCTAGGGTCGCAACCTTGCCCGAAGTTCAGCCTGCTCTTTTGGGGTCAGGGAGGAAGCCATTCCTCCCTAAATGTGAGTTATTCAAGGATGACAAGGCATTGAAGTCTAGCGAGGTCGCCTGCGAACTCGTCCGCTGGGCTTCACTCCTGCATGACCGAGCTCATCTGGTGGAGCTAGGGCTGTCCGAGGTCGTCGATGAGCATACACTGCTAGCATTTTGGAAAGTGATGTCACTTCTGTGCAGATGCTTGGCCTTGGCTAACTTTTTGTTTTCTTGTGCCAGCTGCTTCATCTGGTCGACATACTAGGGATCACCACGACCAACTCCAGGGAGAAAATTTGGGAGCTGCGGTCGGACATGGCAACGGCGAAGCGGTGTAGAAAGGAAGCCAAGGCCTGAGCCACCGATGCCAAGCAGCGACTGGGGAGAGTGGAGCAAGAGTTGGCGGCTACCGAACAGGAACAGCAGCAGGCCAGAGCTCTTGTCGAGGCTGGGCTTGTTCGGATCCGGGAGGTGGAAGCTGAGCTCCTTCAGGTCCGTTGGACCGTATCTCGGACCTCAATACTGTGCTGGATGATCAAAGGCGCAGGGCCGAAACTTTGGAGCTAAAGGCTGTGGAGCTCGAGCAGCTTGTGAAAGAGCAAGTCTCGCTGGCCGTCTAAAACTTCCACGAGTCGGCGCAGTATCAGGACGACCTGGCAGAGGGGGTGATTGACGCCATAATCCAGGGCTTCGAGAACTGCTGGGATCAAGCCCAGAGGCTTTGCCCTGGAGTCGACTTCAGCAGCCTGCGCCCATGTCTGGATGAGGGCGACGAGGAGGTCGAGGCCAAAGTTGAAGCACGCGAGCTTGCGGAAGCGCACGAGCCCACTGCTGAGGTTGAAATGGAGACCACCACAGAAACCGAGGCGGCTGAGGCAGTCCAGGCCGGCTGAGCTTTTTGTTCGTTTTTCCTTTTTGTAGAGTAAGCCATTCGGGCTTTTTGTATTTTTTCCGACCTCAAGGTCGGTTTTTCTTGTACTCGGCCTCGGGCCTTTTTGACATCAATTGAATATACCTTTTTTCTTTCATCACTTCGTACTTTTTGTCAAGTACTTGAGCTCATTCTACCTTGCCTTCAGGAATCCAGCTGGGTACTTGAGCTCATCCTGCTTTGTGTTCGGTTGCCAGAATCCAAACTGCACAGCTTAGGTCTAAGCCTAGCTTGCATAGCAGGAATTATGTCGGGTGTTCGCCGAGGCCTTTAGGCTCGACATTCACTCTTAACTTGATCTTGGGGAGTTCGCTACTCTTGAGCTTGTCCGTTGGCGCATTTTTGGCGCCCGGCTTGGGCTTCAGCCCTATTCTAGCTCTCGCATTGTAGCTTAGGGCGTCTTGAGGATAGGAAGCCGTTGCGAGTATTGATGCTTCTCGGCCTCCAAAATTTCTTTAAGTCCTGCTGGGGCACTGAGACCGAAGTTGGGTCATATTCGGACTTTTCTTGAGGTCAAGTGAGTTTGATTGACTTAGTTGATACTTTGTTGTGCCTCGGGCTCGACCGTAGCATCATTCCTCATGAACGGTCGATGGGGCCTCTTCGGCTCTTGGTCGACCCTGCAAGACATCCTTCCGCTCAAATCAAGGGCATGCTTTATCGATTGCTGCAGACAGGGGAGCTCTTCAACGGCTCCCCATTGATGCCGCAGGGCACCCCCCACTCAGATCAGGGGCGTGCTTTGTCGATCGCTGCGGATGGAAGAGCTCTTCAACGGCTCCCCGTTAATGCCGCAGGGTGCCCCCCACTTAGATCAGGTGTGTGCTTTGTCGATTGCTGCAGATGGGGAAGCTCTTAAACGGCTCCCCATTGATGCTGCAGGGCGCCCCCCACTCAGATTAGGAGCGTGCTTTGTCGATCGCTGCAGATAGGGGAGCTCTTCAACGGCTCCCCATTGATGCCGCAGGGCGCCCCCAACTCAGATCAGGGGCGTGCTTTGTCAATTGCTACGGACGGGAGAGCTCTTCAACGGCTCCCCGTTGATGTCGTAGGGTTCCCCCCACTCAGATCACGGGCATGCTTTGTTGATCGCTGCGAACGACGAAACTTCTCAACAGCTTTCCGTTGATGCCACATGGCGCCCCCCACTCAGATCAGGGGCGTGCTTTGTCGATTGCTGCGGACGGGGAAGCTCTTCAACAGCTCTCCATTGATATCGTAGGGCGCCCCCCACTTAGATTAGAGGCGTGCTTTGTCGATCGCTACGGACGGAGGAGCTCTTCAACGGCTCCCCGTTAATGCCGCGGGCGCCCTCCACTCATATCAGGGGCATACTTTGTTTCCGCGGCCGACGGAGCCTCTTCAGCTCTTAGTCGATCCTATGGGGCGCCCCGAGGTTAGACCCGAGACGTCCTTATATTGTAGTTGCGAACCTGCCATAAAGATGGCTAAGACATGCCGAACTAGTTAGGGCATTTCAAAAACATTCAGTAGCCTTTGAAGGCTATTTTCATTGATAATATATTCGGAGATTTTCAGAATGCCAAGTTCGGGGGATTAAGTTACCGTCCAGAGATTCCAGCTTGTAAGCTCCTGGCTGCTGGATCCGGATGACTCGGTATGGCCCTTCCCAATTTGGGGCAAGCTTCCCCTGCTCCAGAGGTTGGAAGGCTTCAGCCTTCCTTAAGATGAGGTCGCCGACCTTGAATGACTTTGTTTTGACTCTAGAGTTGTAGTATTGTGCCGCCTTTTGCTGGTATCTTGCCATGCGAATCTGGGCGGCTTCTCTTGGTTCTTCTAGTAGGTCCAGGTTACTGTTGGCTCTCTTTCAGTAGACCAGAGGATGACTTAAAAGGGGTGTCGTTGTCAAAGCCTTAACCAACAAATAAATATTTTTATACTACTCTTACAATCCTCTACTTGATGAATAGTGGTTGTAGGAGATCGATCCACAGGGAGGCGATTGGAGCACACAAATAAAGAATAGAAACACCATTAAGATTCATGGCAATATTTTTTTTTTAAAAAAATAATTCCTTGAGGATATTTGATTAATCTCTAACCAACCAGAACTAGTTTTCTATTCAAAAATAAACAAAGAAAAGAAAGAAAACTTTGCAATTGAAATCTGATGCAGAGTAGGGGTCGATTCCTAAACGTGGGAGTCGACTCCTGAAGATAGAAAGTAAATAAAAATCGCAAATCGAACAGTATAGAAAAAAATATTTCAGAGTTATCCTAAAGATAAAAATTACAGAACACATAAAATAAATTGCAGAAATTAAACTGAAACTGAGAACACAGATTGCATAAAAGGATGATTACAAAAGTAAAATGAAGATTGAAAGCCTAATGCTTCTTCCCTTCTGCAAAATAAAATGTAAGAAGAAAGAACTCCTTGCTCGTGTCTCCCTCTCGGTGGAACTCCCCAAGAAATGACTTTCTTCCTTTTTTTTCGGAAAATAGAGCATCCTATGTTTCCTTTCTCTCTTTTTTTTTCTTGAATCAGAGCTCTCCCCCTCCTCTAGCCCAGCCGAGAACCCACCTCTCTCTTACTTTTTTGAATGAGAGCTCCTCCCCTCTAGCCGAGAGCGATGCCCCTTATATAGATCCTCATCAGCCAGTGATGGATCCCCTGATTAGAGGAGGGGGAACGGACGCGGAGGCTAGAATCTAGGAAGTGACTCACGGATGGCTGAAACGGCAGGATGGGGAGCTGTTGCTGCATCGTGGAGGAGATGGACGGACGCACGCGAGATTGCTGGGAGGATGAAGAAGAAGAATGCCATGGGATCGCTGGGCGGATCGCACGCGAACGGCTGGATTGCTGGGACTAGATCTCCGCGGGATCGCTCGCGGACGAGCTGGACGTGTGTGAGATGGGCAGAAGAACAGGACGAACGCGATGCAGGGAGATTGCGGAGGAGGCTAATCCGGAATGCCTATCCCGTCTGGCCGCGGGATCACTGGGAACCTCGGTTGCATGTGAGACGGGTGGAAAATGGAAATGGGAGATCGCAGGATGCTGGAAGGAGCTGATCCGAAATGGAGCTGGGAACGTGGAGCCTGGGACACGGAGGATCGCTTGCAGAATCGCTGGGACGCTAGAATGGAAGGAGCTGCAGATGCGTTGTGAATGCAGACGGAAGAAGAGGCGGATGCCTGGGTGCTTCGTGGAAGGCTAAAGAAGAGGATGGCTGGATCACGGGGAGGCTGATTTGGAAGAAAGTATCCACATCCCGCGGAAAACGCCCCCTTGTGGCAGGCGAAGCAGAGAGACGGTCCAAGGCAAGAAACGAGCTGGCTCATTGCCAGTCTAAAGCTCCTTCCTCCCCAAGACCGGTTCCCTCACGTTCGTACGCTGGGAGGGTGGTCACAACCGGAAGGAAAGTCGATTTCGATTTCCTCTCTCAGGAAGGATTCACCCTAGGGCATCATCTTAGGGCACAAGGCTTAGAGTTCTTCTGCACCTTGAACCTTTCCACATATTCAGGGCTAGTGAGAGAGTTCTTTAGCACCGCTAGTAGAGGTGGAGGCGGTATCATTGGTCGGGTAGAAAATATCCAAGTAACCATCACTGAATCCATACTCTCAAGACTCCTGAACCTCCCCAATGTCGGTGCCTCTTCTTCATGACATTCTGATAGGGTTGAGGCTCTTCGAACCATTTTGGATAGAGAACCTAACAGTCCCCTAGAGGAGGTGTCTGCCAATTAGTTGAATGCTGAGATGCGGCTTCTTCTAAGCATCATCCATAGAGTCATCTTTCCAAAAACTAGGCGCTTTGACTTCATATCTGAGAGAGATCTTGCTATCATGTATTACATCATTATGGAGATTCCTTTAAACCTCTCTCAACTTGTCCTTCTTCACATGACTGATATCCTTAACAAAGGTAGGACTAGTCTCCCTTACGGGATGGCTCTCATGTTAATCTTTAGGGAGCTTAGAGTACCTATTTCTGCTGGGGAGTGTTAGATGTATGCCCTAGAAGCCAATTTGGCTGACACATTGTTGATTCTAGGGACATAATTTTGTACTTGACTATTTATTATTGAATAAATAAAAGGCATCTTTTCATTCATATTATTTATGTGTCTATGAATCGTCCAAGAAATTAATAAGATGATGATACATATTCTCAAGAGTTGAGAATTTGAGCCATGTATCATTGGTGATTAATTTCTAAATGCTCCTGATCAATGGATCATCACGAGGACGGTGATCGATCCGATCAGTGCACAGATCACTTTTCTTCTGGATGGACGAGACTTGAGTCCACAGTGTAGGGACACTGAAGTGATAGTGCAGGTGCTTGTTAGAGAACAAGGGTACTGAGCGTGACCAAGACAAGAAGTCACTTGGATGTTTATCCACTCGTCAGTGACTTACTTGATGTTGCAGTAGTGTGACTGGTCCTTTGACCTGCGGTGCTTCGGCTACTCACAGTGAGGTTATTGTAGTTTGACTGCACACATACATGGTCTCTAGCCATATGGGTCCATGCAGTGTAGATTGGCTGCAGTAGGTTCACTGTAGGAGTAGGGTATGCACCTATAAGGAATCTATCGACCTTGATAGAAGAGGAGTGATCCTATGTGATTTGTTAGACTGAGTTCTAAGACCTTGGCCAGGGCAGTAAAGTGGAGAAAGAGTTTTCCACTATCGAACTCAAGTCGAATAAATCTTGACATATGACAGACGATGGGGTTTGACGAGTTGTCCATGACCTCCGTCCTGTAGGGATCCACGATAGTAGGACTGTATCACATGTTAACTGCACCTAGAGGTTCATCATTCTATTCTGCTGGGTAGCCACTACATGCTGCTAGGTGTCACTGGTGGATGGTGGGACTCATAGGGATTATCTTGATGATCGATAAACCCTAATGAGTTGAGTTGGAATCGTTCCAACCCATTGAAAGGAGTTTTCAATGATATAGTGATAGAGATCACAATATATCTCACTACCAGTCAGAATAGAACCTATGGGGTCACACACACTAGAAGTATTGACCGATCCGATGGTTGAAATCGTGATTAGGAATCACAAGGAATCAATTTGATTGATAAGAAGTTGAAGAAGAAAAGGAATTAATTAATTGGACTTGAAACAAGAATCCTACTTCGGGTAGGATACCTAGAGTTCTAATTGGATTAGGACTGGCATTCCTACTTGGAATAGGATTCCTCAATCCTAATGAGACTAGGATTTTTGAATTAAAATAGGATTCCTACTTGGAGTAGGATTCCTAGAAATCCTAATTGGATTAGGACTTCAGATTCAAATGGAGTCCTAATTGGATTAGGACTAAAATTAAACAAATCCTAATTGGATTAGGATTCCTTAAGTCTAAATTAATTATTAATCTAATGAATCAACATGACTCCTAATTGGATTAGGATTGAAGAGTTCAATTGAGTCATGGTTCATTCAAGTCCTAATTGGATTAGGACTAGCATAGATTGAACCCAATTTGGCCAATCCTAATTAGATTAGGATTAAACCATGAGAGAGGCACCTAATCCTCTTTGGAAGAGGATTAGGTTAACCAAGTAAGAGGGGCATCAGCCCCTCTCATCTTGGATGGTGTGGATTGAAGAAGAGAGGGGCCGGCGCCCCCCTTCTTTCTTTGGAAAACCATCTAGGGCTCCTACTTTGGAGGAGCCCTTGATGGCTATAAAAAGCACCATGAGGCCGGCGCCCTAAGCATTGGAATCCTCTTCCTCTTGCTGCCGCCACCCTCCCCTCTCCTCTCTTGGTTCAGCCGCAAGCAAAGGGAGAGCAAGGTCCAAGCGTTGGCGTCTTCCTCTTCCTCCAATCCTTCTTCCAACGCAGGGAAAAGAAAGAAGGCTGCAGAAGCTGTGTTCTTCTTCCTTGAGTTCCTTCTTCTTCTTCCTCCTTCTAAGCACAATCAAGAGTTGATTGAGAGGGAGGACATCAGCCATCAAAGCTATCTCTGTAAGGGAGCTAGCACCCCGGTGAGATAGAAAGCTTGGATCGGATCCTGCTTCGTGTGGATACCCGTAGAGGCAGGACGTTTGAACGGCTTCAAGCGAACCCTCTTCCAAAACCACGAATTCAGATTTGCGGTGATCATCTACCCGCGCAAGGTGAAGATTTGATCTTCCTAATAGTTTTAAAAGTTTTAATTCTTACCTAATTACGAAAGGTCTAGAAACAACGTTCATGCGATGAACGTCGAACCCGTGCATGCCGATTCCGCTGCCATCTGATTTTTGTTTTGAAATATCAGCGGCATGGGCGGGTTCCCAACAGTGGTATCAGAGCCTAGGCTTCGTAGATTAAGGTAAGAATTAAATATCTAAAGGCATATTAGATCTGAAAATTGAATGATCATGCATGCTGAAAAATTCTGCATGCAGATTTTTCAGGGGTGCTGATTTTTTGCATGCTGATTTTTATGTGATAAAAAGATGATTCTAAATGCATTGTTAATGGGATTACAAAGTTTAGAATCATGATTAGCATGATCAGCGACCTATGTCATGATACAATCAGTTAGTTTTCAGATCTAAAAATTATAATTGTAGCATGCGGTGATGATCATAGGATTCAACCCCTTTTGGTATCAAATGTAATGACCTGCGATGTGATCTGCGATGTCATGTAATTTTTCAGATGCTTGCATGCATCTTATTTGATGTTTTGAGAGGCCTGCGTGCCTCCTAAAAGGAGATGTAATTTATTTTTATTTTTATTTTACATCTGGTTGTATTTCTGTGATGTGATGTACATCAACGATCAAGCTGAAGCAAAAGCATGAGATGAAAGGTGATCCAAGCGGTTGATGGCGATGGGATCAAGGGTTGATCAAGGATCGAATCAAGGAAGCTTGGAACCAATTCAAGAGTTGAAGACCACTTGATCAATTGATGTGCATGTGCTTGTAATACGACCTAATTAGAATCCATGATCATCACCTAGTTAAAGTTTAGCTTTAATTATTGCCGCGATTATAACTGCCTGCAATGCGCCGTTTGCATGTGATGTGAATGAGAGTCGGGTAGATAGGTCTACATGTGATGTAGCAAACCCAATTGAGACCTAAATCAAAACCACCTCAATCAAGTCGAGAGTGAACCGACATGAGCAAGTCATATTAGATTAATTGATCTAATTGGTGTCTAGGAAAGCATGAAAGGTGGTTACTTAATTAGGACCTTACTCTCTGAGTAAGGGGAGCCTCCCACCTGCTTACCTGGCCAATTGTTCAATTACCTCTTATGAAGGGCTCAAGTTGCAAACACTAAGACCTGATTAACCAATATTAAGTCAATAGGTCTTCCACTGTAGTAGAGCTGCTAAGGCCTTTCTGATGTTGACTTGTCTCGGCTGGACACAGTGGTCAAGTTGCATTGGGGGGCTGGACCTCTCTATAGACATGAGATGTTGTAGGGTAAAGGTGGGGTTTGGGCACCAATAACTGTTAGGTGAGGACCCAATGACGACTTTATTCCTACGGTTATACAGTGGGTCTGACTTAACTAAGAAATGAGACCAATAACTGTTAGGTGAGGTCTTCATGGCTTAGAGACCAAGTTGCACTGCAACATGCTTGAGAAGCATTGTACAAGAGTTGTACACTCATCCATCTATGTGTCACCAATAACTGTTAGGTGAGGTGGCATGTAAATCGGTGGGACCGCAGTACCCACTAGAAACCCTAGTCGTGTGGAATTTCCGTTTTCCTACCAGGGGAGTGTGAGGAATTCGAGAAAATAGTGGGAGTCACAATTTGTTCTAAAAGACCTTAGGACAGATTAGGATCAAGTACAAAAGTCTAACTAGAATCTTTACTCTCTGCAGATACAATGTCGGCTTCAAACCCTTTGACCCGTATTCTTGAGACCAACCGACTGACCGGAACCAATTACAAGGACTGGCTTAGAAATCTCAAAATAGTTTTGGACTGTGAGAAGATAGGCTACATACTCGATTCAGATATCCCCACATTACCAGCACGTCCCACTGATGTTCAGCGTGAGATGCATAAAAAGTGGTTGGACGATGACATTAGAGTAAAATGCTATATGATGGCATCTATGTCTAATGAACTCCAATGCCAGCATGAAAATATAAAGACTGCTAGGGACATACTGGCACACCTGCAAGAGTCGTATGGTGAGCAAAGTCGCACAGCTCGTTTTGAAGTGTCCAAGAGGCTTTTCAAAGCGAAGATGCGCGAGGGGCAGTCTGTCCATGATCACGGTCTGACCATGATCAAGGACCTAGAGGAGCTTGAGAAGCTCGGTATGGACATGCACAAGGAATTGCAAGTGGATTTGATCCTACAGTCACTTCCTGATTCATTTGGTCAGTTTATAGTAAACTACCACATGAATAAGATTGAATGCACTAAGACTGAACTAATCAACATGTTGGTAACTGCTGAGGGAGCCTTGAAAGGTTCAAGGGGCAATGTCCTCGCTGCTGAGTTGACTTCTGGTTCCAAGAGAAAGTCTACTTGGAAGAAAAAGAAGCCTGCAAAGAAGCAGAAGAAAGACAAGAAGCCAAAGAAGGAAGTTCAAAAGAAAAAGGCTAACGACAAAGGAAAATGTTTCCACTGCAATGTCGAAGGCCACTGGAAGAGAAACTGTCCTTCATACCTCGAGAGCCTGAAGAACAAGAAAGGTGACACACCTTCAGAAGGTATAGACTTGCTCATTATTGAAACTAATCTAACGGTTTCTTCTACTTCTAGTTGGGTTATAGATTCTGGTTCTAGTGCTCATTTGTGCACTACCATGCAGGGTCTAAAGGAAAGTAGAAGGCTGGCGGAAGGTGCGGTAACCCTTCGGGTTGGCAACGGGGCAAAAGTTGCTGCTGTGGCTGTGGGCACCTACCATCTGCGACTACCGTCTGGATTTAGTTTAATACTTAGAGACTGTTATTATGTACCTGTTGCTAGCAGAAATTTGATTTCTGTTTCATGTCTAGCACAGGAAGGTCATGTTTTTACATTTGACAAAGACTGCTGTTCTATTTATTTAAGAAATAAAATAGTCGCACGTGGTTTCATGATTGACAGTCTCTATCATTTACATATGGATGTATCTGTGAATGTTACCGAGCAAGATGTGAGTGCCAAAGGATCCAAAAGATCCAGAGATGAGATAAACCAAAGGTATTTGTGGCACCTTAGGCTTGGCCATATTGGAGAGGACAGAATGAACAAAATGGATAAAGATGGGCTTTTAGGCTCATTGACTTCCGAGTCATATCCAGTTTGCGAGTCCTGTCTTCAAGGAAAGATGGCTAGACTGCCCTTTGTAGGACATGGGGAGAGGACCACCGAAATACTTACCCTAGTACATACAGATGTATGTGGCCCATTCGATGTGCTAGCCAGGGGACGTTATTCTTACTTCATTACCTTTACCGATGATTATTCACGGTATGGGTATGTGTATCTTATGAGACACAAGTCTGACTCTTTTGAAAAGTTCAAAGAGTTCAAGAATGAAGTAGAAAAACAAACTGGAAAACCACTTAAGGCTCTTCGATCAGATCGAGGAGGAGAATACTTTAGTGGGGAATTCCGGGACTATCTCAAAGAAAACGGCATAGTCTCACAATGGACACCTCCGGGTACACCTCAACTCAACGGGGTGTCAGAGAGGAGGAATCGGACCCTATTGGATATGGTCAGGTCCATGATGAGCTTCACTGATTTACCTATGTTTCTTTGGGGAGATGCCTTACTCACAGCGATTTATTTATTGAATAGAGTTCCCTCTAAATCCGTTCCTACCACACCGTATGAGATATGGCATGGTAAGAAACCAAGTCTGGGTCATCTCAAGATTTGGGGGTGTCCGGCCCACGTCAAGCGACTACAGGCGGACAAGTTAGAGGCTAGGACCATAAGTGCTCGTTTTATAAGATATCCTAAAGAGTCATTAGGATACAATTTTTACGTCTCAGAGGATCACAATGTGTTTGTGAGCCGTCATGCCATCTTCTTGGAAAATCAGTTTATCCTTGATAGAGGCAGTGGGAGGAAAATTGAGCTTGAAGAGAAAGTCTCTGAAAAACAACGAGTCATGGATCCTATAGAACCTATTCATAAGGAGCCAGTACACGATGTCCCTCAACCACCTCGTAGATCTAGTAGGGTCTCCCATCCTCCCGATAGATACTTAGGTATACTAGAAGAGGATACCGAGGAAATGTTCCTAGTGGGAGATAGGGATCACATACAGGATCCCAAAACCTACAACGAGGCGATATCTGATATCGATTCCGAGAAATGGCTGAAAGCTATGAAGTCAGAGATAGACTCCATGCATTCCAACCAAGTCTGGACCTTAGTAGATCCACCAGAAGGTATTGTACCTATTGGATGCAAATGGATCTACAAAAGGAAAATAGGTTCGGATGGAGAGGTAGAGACCTATAAGGCAAGGCTTGTGGCGAAAGGGTATAGTCAGCGCGAAGGTATTGACTATCAGGAGACCTTTTCACCTGTAGCCATGCTAAAATCCATCCGGACATTGCTTGCCATTGCAGCATTTCATGACTATGAAATCTGGCAGATGGATGTGAAAACTGCTTTCCTGAATGGATATCTTGATGAAGATATCTATATGGAACAGCCTTTGGGTTTCACTTCCAGTGATGGAGATCACAAGGTCTGCAAGCTGCAAAGGTCCATCTATGGACTAAAGCAAGCCTCTCGGAGTTGGAACACTCGTTTCGATGATGCAATCAAAACGTTTGATTTCATCAAAAACGAAGAGGAACCATGTGTTTATAAAAAGGTTAGTGGGAGTGCTGTCATTTTTCTCGTACTGTACGTAGATGACATTCTCCTGATTGGGAATGATATTCCCATGTTAACCTCGGTCAAGGTCTGGTTGTCAAAAGAATTCTCCATGAAAGACCTTGGGGAAGCATCCTATATTTTGGGAATAAAGGTCTATAGAGATAGATCTAAAAGGATGCTTGGCCTTTCACAAAAGATGTACATAGAGGAGGTGCTGAAGAGGTTCAGCATGGAAAACTCCAAGAGGGGTCTCTTACCCCTAAGGCATGGAATTCATCTCTCCAAGAAGATGTGCCCCAACACATCTGAGGAGATTCAACGCATGAGCAAGATTCCTTATGCATCGGCAATAGGAAGCCTCATGTATGCCATGCTATGTACACGACCTGATATAGCTCTTGCTGTGAGTGTCACAAGCAGATATCAGTCGAATCCAGGTGAAGAACACTGGACAGCTGTGAAGAATATTCTTAAGTACTTGAGAAGAACTAAAGATTTATTCTTGGTTTTTGGAAGAAGATCAGAGTTGAAGGTAGAAGGATGCACACATATTGATGATAGAAAGTCTACATCAGAATATGTGCAATTGTGGTTCAGTAAATTGGAAGAGTTCCAAACAACCGATCATTATAGATTCTACCTTAGAAGCTGAATGTTAAGCCGTATCTAAGGGTGCAGTGGAAATCTTCTGATTAAAAGTTAATTGCAGAGATAGGTGTAATGTCATTAGATGCCATAACACTTTACTGCGATAACATTGGCACCATAGCACTAGCTATGGAGCCATGGTCTCATCAGAAATTCAAGCACATAGAGCGGCGCTTCCATTTCATACGCGACTATGATGTAGAGGTGCAGAGAGTAGACTCCGCGGATAACGTGGCAGACCCTTTCACTAAGCAGCTGAGTCAGCAAAAGACTGAAGCCCACCTTGAGAAGATGGGCCTAAGATATATGACCAATTGGCTTTAGTGCAAGTGGGAGATTGTTAGATGTATGCCCTAGAAGCCAATTTGGCTGACACATTGTTGATTCTAGGGACATAATTTTGTACTTGACTATTTATTATTGAATAAATAAAAGGCATCTTTTCATTCATATTATTTATGTGTCTATGAATCGTCCAAGAAATTAATAAGATGATGATACATATCCTCAAGAGTTGAGAATTTGAGCCATGTATCATTGGTGATTAATTTCTAAATGCTCCTGATCAATGGATCATCACGAGGACGGTGATCGATCCGATCAGTGCACAGATCACTTTTCTTCTGGATGGACGAGACTTGAGTCCACAGTGTAGGGACACTGAAGTGATAGTGCAGGTGCTTGTTAGAGAACAAGGGTACTGAGCGTGACCAAGACAAGAAGTCACTTGGATGTCTATCCACTCGTCAGTGACTTACTTGATGTTGCAGTAGTGTGACTGGTCCTTTGACCTGCGGTGCTTCGGCTACTCACGGTGAGGTTATTGTAGTTTGACTGCACACATACATGGTCTCTAGCCATATGGGTCCATGCAGTGTAGATTGGCTGCAGTAGGTTCACTGTAGGAGTAGGGTATGCACCTATAAGGAATCTATCGACCTTGATAGAAGAGGAGTGATCCTATGTGATTTGTTAGACTGAGTTCTAAGACCTTGGCCAGGGCAGTAAAGTGGAGAAAGAGTTTTCCACTATCGAACTCAAGTCGAATAAATCTTGACATATGACAGACGATGGGGTTTGACGAGTTGTCCATGACCTCCGTCCTGTAGGGATCCACGATAGTAGGACTGTATCACATGTTAACTGCACCTAGAGGTTCATCATTCCATTCTGCTGGGTAGCCACTACATGCTGCTAGGTGTCACTGGTGGATGGTGGGACTCATAGGGATTATCTTGATGATCGATAAACCCTAATGAGTTGAGTTGGAATCGTTCCAACCCATTGAAAGGAGTTTTCAATGATATAGTGATAGAGATCACAATATATCTCACTACCAGTCAGAATAGAACCTATGGGGTCACACACACTAGAAGTATTGACCGATCCGATGGTTGAAATCGTGATTAGGAATCACAAGGAATCAATTTGATTGATAAGAAGTTGAAGAAGGAAAAGGAATTAATTAATTGGACTTGAAACAAGAATCCTACTTCGGGTAGGATACCTAGAGTTCTAATTGGATTAGGACTGGCATTCCTACTTGGAATAGGATTCCTCAATCCTAATGAGACTAGGATTTTTGAATTAAAATAGGATTCCTACTTGGAGTAGGATTCCTAGAAATCCTAATTGGATTAGGACTTCGGATTCAAATAGAGTCCTAATTGGATTAGGACTAAAATTAAACAAATCCTAATTGGATTAGGATTCCTTAAGTCTAAATTAATTATTAATCTAATGAATCAACATGACTCCTAATTGGATTAGGATTGAAGAGTTCAATTGAGTCATGGTTCATTCAAGTCCTAATTGGATTAGGACTAGCATAGATTGAACCCAATTTGGCCAATCCTAATTAGATTAGGATTAAACCATGAGAGAGGCACCTAATCCTCTTTGGAAGAGGATTAGGTTAACCAAGTAAGAGGGGCATCAGCCCCTCTCATCTTGGATGGTGTGGATTGAAGAAGAGAGGGGCCGGCGCCCCCCTTCTTTCTTTGGAAAACCATCTAGGGCTCCTACTTTGGAGGAGCCCTTGATGGCTATAAAAAGCACCATGAGGCCGGCGCCCTAAGCATTGGAATCCTCTTCCTCTTGCTGCCGCCACCCTCCCCTCTCCTCTCTTGGTTCAGCCGCAAGCAAAGGGAGAGCAAGGTCCAAGCGTTGGCGTCTTCCTCTTCCTGCAATCCTTCTTCCAACGCAGGGAAAAGAAAGAAGGCTGCAGAAGCTGTGTTCTTCTTCCTTGAGTTCCTTCTTCTTCTTCCTCCTTCTAAGCACAATCAAGAGTTGATTGAGAGGGAGGACATCAGCCATCAAAGCTATCTCTGCAAGGGAGCTAGCACCCCGGTGAGATAGAAAGCTTGGATCGGATCCTGCTTCGTGTGGATACCCGTAGAGGCCGGACATTTGAACGGCTTCAAGCGAACCCTCTTCCAAAACCACGAATTCAGATTTGCGGTGATCATCTACCCGCGCAAGGTGAAGATTTGATCTTCCTAATAGTTTTAAAAGTTTTAATTCTTACCTAATTACGAAAGGTCTAGAAACAACGTTCATGCGATGAACGTCGAACCCGTGCATGCCGATTCCGCTGCCATCTGATTTTTGTTTTGAAATATCAGCGGCATGGGCGGGTTCCCAACAGGGAGTTCTCTCGTCCACTCCGTTATACCAATTTTGTAGATGGGGAAACCCTTCAAAGGATGGGGTTTCATCGAATAGAGGGAAACTAAACTAGGACAGCCATGGATCCTGCTACTTCCTCTTCTGCTCCACATCCCAATATTCCTGCAGCTTCTCCTAACATACCCTCTTTGCCTCCCATCCATGCACCCACAACAGCACATCCTGAGCCATCTTCCTCTCCACCTGCACTAAGTGAGGTTCAGTTGCTGAGATTGGCATCCTTTCTAGGTGATGAGATGGCCTCTCGAGGCTCATTAGGTAGAGGACCTTCCACTGACATCCTACCCTCCATTGTTGCTCTCACTCAGATGGTAGCTGATATAGGAGTAGAGCTATTTAGTCTTAGATGTCTTCTACAAGGGCATTACAGATGATTCATGGATCTCAAAGGTGACACAAGACAA
Organism: Phoenix dactylifera; assembly: GCF_051530095.1. Lineage (NCBI taxonomy): Eukaryota > Viridiplantae > Streptophyta > Magnoliopsida > Arecales > Arecaceae > Phoenix > Phoenix dactylifera. The sequence continues at coordinate 27,272,109 of NC_143193.1, read as the reverse complement.
TTGCAGCAGTCTGTAAAGAGAAATTTAGGGAAGCTCCATGAGAATGCTGAAGGAATGGCCAATAAATTACTTGATGAGCTTCATAAAAACAGTCGGAGGGTATTTCAGCTCAGGAAAACCTATCAAGAGATCTTCCTTGAAATTATTCGAGATCTTGGCAAATGCACTACTGCAGTTCAGAAACTCATGGAAACCTCGTCATCTAGACCATCCACCAGCAGACTTCGCGCCTCTTCTTCTGTATGATCATGATTGTGTATTGCATTGAGCTAAATTTTGATGTCTTTTTGGTGCACAATGTAATTTTCTTATATAGTGCAACTTCTCGTAATCTGCTGCAATACAAAGAACTTTTCTTTTGAGTAATTCAATTTGTACATTTTCTTTACTTACACTTGACTTGAATGCAAAATACTTCCCTATGCATGAATTTTCTTTTTGATGATGACAAAAAGGGAGAGAATAAAGTAACAAAGATCTAAGAAATCCTTATGCATTGATTGAGAAGGAGAAGAAGCATTGATTGAGGGGGAGAAGAATTATGCAAATATGTTGGGATGAAAATGTTTGGGATCAAAGGTCAAACATTAGTTTTAAATTTTTTTAATCATTATGCTCGGATACATTGGCTGAATCAAGCTCTGATATTTTAAAATGAATGAATTTAGACCAAGAAGACCTTGAATAAATAAAGAAGGAAAAGTATAAAGACAAGACTCACTCATCTAATATAGGCAAAATAATTGGTTGCATATTATGATTGCTTGTACAATTCCAAGTAAAAGGGGGAGCCTTAAGTTTTAAAGTCTAGTCTCCATACCCTTCAACTTTTGGATAAACAAAATTATTAAACATTGAATTCATTTTAATTCTTTTGTCTTAACTCGTATGTGTAAATTTATTTGCATATACTCAGTGTTTTGTCATCATCAAAAAGGAGGAGATTGTTGAGTGATTGTTGTTTCTTTATTTGATTTTGATGAGCCCAAAATACTTGAGTATATTTCATATTATACTAATGAATTCAAATAAGTGTTTCAGGGAATATATTGTTATATACATTAGGATGACTTAGAAAATGATTCAAGATTCTTAAGATCAGTTTTTATAATGTTTGGAACTATTTTAGTCTTGCCCTGCACTCGAGTCAACTCCAAGATTTCTCGAGTCGACTCTGGCACAAAAGTTGGTATCTGGCACGATCTCGAGTCGACACCCAGGTTGGACGAGTCGACTCCTGATAGATTGGCAGAAAGCAGAATTTATCGAGTATATAGCCCGAGTTGACTCCACCTGAGATTGAGTCGACCCTGGAGAAAAGACAAAAGACTCATTTCAACCCAACTGATACTGAGTCGACTCCGCCTGATTCCAAGTCGACTCCAGCAAAAAAATAGAAGATCCATTTCTCAACCCAATTGATATCGAGTCGACTCCGACTGTTACCGAGTCGACTTCAAAAAGTAAAACAAAAGAGTGTTTCTCTACGGGACTGAGATCGAGTCGACACTTAAAGATCGCGAGCCGCCTCCAACATTTGGCGAGCCGACTCCAAATGATGCGAGTCGACTCCGAAAAGAAAAGGTAGAAAGATTAGTTTTTGGCGCACTGAGATCGAGCCGACATTTGAAGGACGTAAGCTGTCTCCCGCTTTTGGCGAGTCGACTCCGGAATGTCACGAGCCGACTCCTAAAAAATGGTATGGTAAGTACTTTTAAAAGGTACAGTGGGGGAGTTGTCACCTGAAAAATACGAGTCGACTCCAGCCACAGTCGAGCCGTCTCCAAGTCGCGCGAGTCAACTCCAATCTCAACAGTCATATTGTCAGGTTGCATAGTTAAGTCGGAATGGCTCTTGCACCTTTTGTAACGGCTAGTTTTCGAAAAAGAAGGCTCTAAAAAGTGTTTAAAAGGAGAAAGAAAACAAGAACAAAGCATCCATTGAAGAGCATTCAAGTCTACATCCACCAAAGAGAATTGGAACCTTTCTTACAACAAAAGGACGAGTAATTGCCCCAACATCAAATCCAGAAGTACTCCTCACATTCAAGGCTCGATTAACTGATCCTCAACCACCAGCATATTTAGAGAGGATCCAGAAGAGAAGAAGCCACATCCTACTTCAACATAAAATCTTTTTGAGAGCTTCTTCCCTTTAATATTGTTTATATTGTGCTGTAACTCTATAACTCTTATATTCTGCTTATTATACTTGATTCAATCAGGAGATTGAATTAAGGGGAGCAAGATTTGTTGGTGAGCTAGAGTAAAACCAACAGCGTTAGGTTGTGGTTGGTGAACCAAGAAAAACCAACTGGGTTAGATTGTGATCCCGAAAAAAATAATTAGGTTGGTTGTAGTCGGTGAACCTATGAAAACCGACCAAGTTCATTGTGATCTCGTGAAAATAACAAGTTAGGCTGTGTGCTTGTAAAACAACTAACTATAATCAAGGAGATTATAGTGGAATTCCCAAAAGGACTTGAGGAGTGGACGTAGGAGCAGAGTTGGCTCCGAACCACTATAAAACTTGTTGTGTTTGTGTTGTAGTTTCTTGAGTGTCTCGTTTCCATTGCTTTCTTATAGTTAAGATTTATCTCTTAGATTAAAATTAAGAAAGCTTTCATAATCTCATTAGATAAATTGAAAAGATATCAAAGTCTTTATTCAAAACCCAATTTACCCTCTCCCTCTTAGGTTGTCTATTGGGCAACAGTTGTCCTCTTAACCAAGGAGTATAGAGATACTGATATGCCACACAGGTGAAGTATAGCAGTACATTTCACTAAACGTGATCAGTTTCAGAATGCTCTGCTGTCAAGAGATGTTTCGAGTGGATATAGGTATAAGTATCCCTCAAACCTGAGATCACCACGGTGACTTGCAAGCAACTTACTGTATTTTGGTACCGGATTATCTAAATTTCTAATTCAGTAATAGAAGGCTACTAGGTGCAGTCAAGTACCTGCGAAGTTGGTGCATAAGTCAAGATGGAATTGACCCCTTCTGGTGACATGAGATAATGCTCTTGTATTCGATTTAGCAAAATTTTGGCCAGGTAATCCTTGTGAGGTGTCAGATAATATATAAAGTTGAAACACATTTTGGATGCACTGATTAAAGAGTTGACAGAACTCTGAAGTTATCTTAGGCATTTGGAGTCATTGAGATTAATTATACGGTAACCATAGTTCAAGGGTTCCAGAATATTGCTTTGCAATTATTCGGCCTATCCGAACGTCGGGTACCATTGCTAGATGGTCACTTCGATTAGTACAGAAAGTCGTTCTTGTGCTACCAGCTTAGGTTCGAACCTATGGGGTCACATGCATAAAAGTTTCTAGGTTGATCAAATGACTGATCGACGATTAAAAATCATCCAGGGGTACATTGATCAATTCAATTAACGAATTACCCTAAGCAAAAGTTGCAGTAAAATAATTATTAAATTATTGAAGGATTAATTAGCAATTAGATTGCTAATGAACTCAATTGATTGAATGATTGAGCTTAGGTTAAGCCAAATTGAATAAAATTCAATTTGGGCTACATCAGGGTTTGACCTAATTGGATTGGGTTCGATCCGAGTTGATCAGGCTCGATCCAATTAATCAGACTTGATCCAATTAGATTGGGCTTGACCCGAGCCTATTAAAAGTCCTTATTTGATAAGGATTCTAAGTTCAAAAATTCAGAAATTGATAAGAAGAAGAATTCCTAAATTTTAGGACCCTACATTTCTTTCTTGGAAAAGAAAGACACCTCATCCTTATCCCTAAAATTAGTGGCGCCTCTCCTCTTTATTTTTAGCCAATTTTAGGCATTAGAAAGAGGAGGTGTGGGGATATTTTTTAAATAATTATGGTGCCTCAAACCTTCCTAAAGAGATTAGGATGAAATCCCTAATTTGTAGGGATGTATGGCGCAAAAAGAGAAGGTGTTGTGCGGCTGAAGTTGGGGCGCATGAAGCCCTAATTTTTAGGGATTCAAAGTGAACCAAAAAGAGGAATAATCATCTCATCTTATCTTCCATATTTCACCGAATTTTTTAGATTTTTATCAGCCAAAATTTGTTAGCTAAATGAGGTGTGAGGAGTGGGGGTCTTTTGGCTATAAAAGGACCCCCATGCCTAGGGTTTGGGTGTGAGAATTTTTTGAGAGACCTAGAGGTTCTAAAAAATTCTGAAACCTTCCACCTCCCCTCTTCTCCTTCCTCTCCTTCATCTCCATCCTTCGTTCCTTCGAAGAAAAATCAAAGATTGAGTGCTTCGAAGGAAAAAGGATCAGCTGTTGCAGCATCTTTGCGCGAGCTAGCACTCCTGCGGAGGAAGAGCTTCCTAGAGCTTCACATGGACTATCCGTAGAGGCCGGACACGTGTGTGTCTACACAAGGTGATCAAGGCATCATCAAAGTACTTAAAGCAAAAAGGTATCAGATCTGATCTCATTAGAAATTAGGATTAGAAATCAACTAGGTTGCTGAAATTCTGCATGAGTACATGTTAGACATAGAATCATGCATACTTGTTTAGGATAAATATTTAAAATCATGAATCTATTTTTGTTGTAGATATATGATCTCTAGCATGCATAGTGATGTGCTGTCGCAGGCAACCAAAAATAAAACCTATACTCCTAAAAATATATATGTAGTAGTGCGAGTAAGGATCGTTCCCACGAAGAGTATCTAGCCTAGTTTTATGCAACTTGAACAAGGACGGAGGGGGGGTTTGAGTATAACGAAAATAATAAAACAACTAAAGAAGAATTTAGATTTAAGTATTGAAATCAATCAAAAGAACAAATCTTGGTCTAAGTCAACATCCACCATCGAAAATTTACAACTGATCATTGATGCAAAGATATCAATTTGCACTTTGAATGTCCACCGATAGAAATATTTTTCTATCTCTTCTTAGTTGTAGTTAATTAAAAACAAGCGATCTAATTAACCCTAACTACTAAACAACCCAAGACAAGCGCTAAAGGTTGAATCTAGTAGCAGCCTTAAGAATTAGAGAGATCAATGAAACTAAACAACACAAACATAAGCGGTTGCATTTGATTTAGACGAGTATTCTTCCTAAGATCTGAAATTTCTGACGCAGTAAATTATTAGATCTTAGTTGCTTCACAGATTAGAGGGATCAAACAATTACGGATTTGATATCTAACCTAGCAATAGATTGCAACGAATAATAAACTAGTAGGCCTCCTAGTAATTAAACGAAAACAATCATGAAAATATGCACAGAAGGACATTCGACATCAAAGCATGAATTGAACAATGAAAACAAATTCAGATCTCACAGTTTTATTGATTCCGAGGCTTCTGTTTCCTTAGACCAATAAAAGCTTTAGCCACGCAGAGCCATGGATGCAAACTTCCAAGGAGAAAAGAGAAAGAGGAGTCCTCCAAGAGAAAAGAGAAAGAGCCCCCTTTCTTTCACCTTTATCCCTTCCAAAAAAATCTCCTAACAAATATTCAAATCTGATTAATTACGAAAAATAAAATAAAGTCCTAATATAACTGGGAAAGTGGTATTTTTCAGCTGGGATTTTCTTGCATCAAATCTGGAAACTTCTGAAAATTGACCGAGTCAAATCCACGTATTGCAGGCTAAGGACGTGCAGCAACTTCGAGACCAATTTTGACCTTGATAAATTCAGTGTCTATCAAAACTCAAAACATAAAAGTTGTAGAGCATTTTCTTGGCATTCCACAGCATCTTGAATCATCTCAATCAGAGCTCGGATGAGAAAGTTATACTTAGATTACGAAGCAATATCGAAACTGTCCAAAATCATCCAATTAGCTTCGTTTTGTACTTAACGCTTCCATTTGCATCCTAAATCAAAATATAAGAATAATGAGTACATTTAGGCACAAAATAAGTATACAAGACTAAACATTAAGAAAGAAAAATATGACATTTTGTATTCTCATCAAATTCCCCCACACTTAACTTTTGCTCGTCCTCGGGCAAAACTCAAATTCACTTTTCCAAAAACACCAAGGTTGCAACGCCATCAACAAAGAACAACCAAGCTCTTCAAAACTCATAACAACTATTCTTGAACAACTTATAATTACTTAGTAAGCATTTTTAGTCAAAAATGGAATGCTAAATACGTAGACCCTTACGGAAATAAACACTCGACTCTCATGTATTGAAGGGTATGTGTTTCGCTCAAATTCATTCCAATGGAAATAATCTACCATAGGCTTGCATATCTCCTCATTCTCCACCACTGGGATCACATACATAACACGAATCATAAGGACTTTTCAAGGGTTGTAATGGGGCTTAGGATCAAGGTGGGAAATATTTGGGAATGTAGTTCAAAAGCCATCAAAACTAGTGGAGCAAAAATGAATCAACTCAAGCTCGCATATATGACATGTAAAACCAATCACTCTATTCAGCAGCTTCTTCACTTTGGCTTCAAAGCATTTAAACCATGTGAAACTTCTGTATTGAAAAAGAGATCGTTCAAAAGGAACATTTTTCATTTGCAACAGGGAACGATCTTTCACAACATCTTCCACCTTTGTATATATCACATATAAACAGATCCCCTTTTTTTTTTGTCAAATTGTAGGAGGAATTATGAACATAAACAATTTGTACATTAAAAACAATTTCCTCCATTACTTTTTCTCTTCTTTTTTTTTTTTTTTTTTGATTACAACAACTATGGAACTCACGAATTGAGAATGAAAATATGTTCTATTTCACCAGTCATAGCCATACCACAAATTCAGACACCCCCACACTTATTTCTTGTACACCCATACATATCATAATGATGAATAATGCTCCACTAGTTTTACGGCTTGGGTAAAGACATTGTTTTTTTTTTTCAGATTTAAAGCTTGTAATGTGGGTTCACAATAAATGAAAAAGGTCAATAAAGCTCAAAGGGGTTCAACAAAGGAAAAAAAATTAATTATAAGGTAGGCTATTTGGCTTATGTAGCTTATAACAAAGAAGGCCTTAATCATGTTCATGCATGCATGTGTCAATGTGACCTCAAAGAGAATCAAGGCAAGTTCTAGAGAAATAAATCCATGGAAGAATATCTCTCATGAAAGAAAATAGTGAGACTGATATGGATGTGTCAGTCTAAAGGCTCAAAATCTCACCAGCTTTTGTCTACCAAATTTAGTCACTACCATTCTCAAGAAAAATAACTAGACTAATTAATTCTAAGTTGGAGAATTATGTTATGAGTTTTTTTTTCAAGCTTAATTGAATCTTGCTCATGACATACACAACCTAAATCCCTCCCCACACTTAAAACTTACGTTGTCCCCAATGTAAGGCTAAATGCAAAGGAAAAGCAAAAATAACCAAAATATACTCAGCTTCCATGGTAGAATCAGCAATGATCGGTTGTTTGGAACTCTTCCAATTTACCGTACCACCATTGCACAAGAACACATATCCAGATGTAGACTTTCTATCATCAATATCAGTCATAAAGTCTGAATCTGTGTATCCTTCTACCTTTAACTCTGATGCTCCTCCAAAGACCAAGAATAAATCTTTAGTTCTTCTTAAGTACTTAAGAATGTTCTTCACAGCTGTCTAGTGCTCTTCGCCTGGATTCGACTGATATCTGCTAGTGACACTCACAGCAAGGGCTATATCAGGTCGTGTACATAGCATGGCATACATGAGGCTCCCTATTGCAGAAGCATAAGGAATCCTGCTCATGCGTTGAATCTCTTCAGATGTGTTGGGACACATCTTTTTGGAGAGATGAATCCCATGCCTAAGGGGTAATAGACCCCTCTTGGAGTTTTCCATACTGAACCTCTTCAGTACCTCCTCTATGTACATCTTCTGTGATAGGCCAAGCAACCTCTTAGATCTATCTCTATAGATCTTAATCCCCAAAATGTAGGATGCTTCCCCAAGGTCTTTCATGGAGAACTCTTTTGACAACCAGACCTTGACCGAGGTTAGCATGGGAACATCATTCCCAATCAAGAGGATGTCATCCACGTACAGTACGAGGAACACGACAGCACTCCCACTAACCTTCTTGTAAACACACGGTTCCTCTTCGTTCTTGATGAAATCAAATGATTTGATTGCATCATTGAAATGAGTATTCCAACTCCGAGATGCTTGCTTTAGTCCATAGATGGACCTTTGCAGCTTGCAGACCTTGTGATCTCTATCACTGGAAGTGAAACCCAAAGGCTGCTCCATATAGATATCTTCATCAAGATATCCATTCAGGAAAGCAGTTTTCATATCCATCTGCCATATTTCATAATCATGAAACGCTGCAATGGCAAGCAATGTTCGAATGGATTTTAGCATGGCTACAAGTGAAAAAGTCTCCTGATAGTCAATGCCTTCGCGCTGACTATACCCTTTCGCCACTAGCCTTGCCTTATAGGTCTCTACCTTCCCATCCGAACCTATCTTCCTTTTATAGATCCATTTGCATCGAATAGGTACTATACCTTCTGGTGGATCTACTAAGGTCCAGATTTGGTTGGAATACATGGAGTCTATCTCTGACTTCATGGCTTCCAGCCATTTCTCGGAATCGATATCTGATATCGCCTCGTTGTAGGTATTGGGATCCTGTACATGTTCCCTATCTCCCATGAGAAACATTTCCTCGGTGTCCTCTACTAGTATACCTAAGTATCTATCAGGAGGATGGGAGACCTTACTAGATCTACGAGGTGGAGGAGGTACTACGTGTACTGGCTCTGTATGAATAGGTTCTATAGGATCCATGACTCATTGCTTTTCAGAGACTCTCTCTTCAAGCTCAATTTTTCTCCCACTGCCTCTATCAAGGATAAACTGTTTTTCCAGAAAGACGGCATGTCGGCTCACAAACACATTGTCATCCTCTGAGATGTAAAAATTGTATCCTAATGACTCTTTAGGATATCCAATGAAACGAGCACTTATGGTCCTAGGCTCTAACTTGTCCGCCTGTAGTCACTTGACGTGGGCCGGACATCCCCAAATCTTGAGATGACCAAGACTCGGCTTCTTACCATGCCATATCTCATACGGTGTGGTAGGAACAGATTTAGAGGAAACTCTATTCAATAAATAAATCGCGGATAATAAGGCATCTCCCCAAAGAAACATAGGTAGATCAGTGAAGCTCATCATGGATCGGACCATATCCAATAGAGTCCGATTCCTCCTCTCTGACACCCCGTTGAGTTGAGGTGTACCCGGAGGCGTCCATTGTGAGACTATGCCATTCTCCTTGAGATAGTCCCGGAATTCCCCACTAAGGTATTCTCCTCCTCGATCTGATCGAAGAACCTTAAGGGTTTTTCCAGTCTGTTTTTCTACTTCATTTCTGAACTCTTTGAACTTTTCAAAAGACTCAGATTTGTATCTCATAAGATACACATACCCATATCGTGAATAGTCATCGGTAAAGATAATGAAATATGAATAACGATCCCTGGCTAGCACATCGAATGGGCCACACACATCAGTGTGTACCAGGGTAAGTATTTCAATGGTCCTCTCCCCATGTCCTACAAAAGATAATCTAGCCATTTTTCCTTGAAGACAAGACTCACAAACTGGATATGACTCAGAAGTCAATGGGCCGAGAAGCCCATCTTTCTCCAATTTGTTCATTCTGTCCTCTCCAATATGACCAAGCCTGAGGTGCCACAAATACTTCTGGTTTATCTCATCTCTCGATCTTTTAGATCCTATGGCATCCACTACTTGCTCAGACACATTCACAGACACATCAATATGCAAGTGATAGAGACTGTCAATCATGAAACCACGTGCAACTAATTTATTTCTAAAATAAATAGAACAACAGTCTTTATTAAATGTCATAACATGACCATCCTGTGCTAAACATGAAACAGAAATCAAATTTTTGCTAGCAGCAGGGACATAATAACAGTCTCTAAGTAATAAACTAAATCCAGACGGTAATCGCAGAGGATAGGTGCCCACAGCTACAGCAGCAACTTTTGCCCCGTTGCCAACCCGAAGGGTCACTGCACCTTCCGCCAGCCTCCTACTTTCCTTTAGACCCTGCATAGTAGTGCACAAATGAGCACTAGAACCAGAATCTATAATCCAACTAGAAGTAGAAAAAATCGTAAGGTTAGTTTCAATTACGAGCAAGTCTAACATACCTTCAAAAGGTGTGTCCTTTTTGTTCTTCAGGCTCTCGAGGTATGAAGGGCAGTTCCTTTTCCAGTGGCCGTTGACGTTGCAGTGGAAACATTTTCCTTTGTCATCAGCCTTTTTCTTATGAACTTCCTTCTTAGGCTTTTTGTCTTTCTTGTGCTTCTTTGCAGGCTTCTTTTTCTTCCAAGTAGACTTTCTCTTGGAACTAGAAGTCAGCTCAGCAGCCAGAACAGAGCCCCTTGAACTTTTCAAGGCCCCTTTAGCAGTTACCAACATGTTCAACAACTCGGTCTTCGTGCATTCAATATGGTTATAAACTGACCAAATAAATCAGGAAGGGATTGCAGGATCAGATCTATTTGCAGTTCCTTATGCATGGACATACCGAGCTTCTCAAGCTCCTCGAGATCCTTGATCATAGTCAAACAGTGATTGTGGACAGACTGCCCCTCACGCATCTTTGCCTTGAAGAGCCTCTTGGACACTTCAAAGCGTGCAGTGCGGCTCTGCTCACCATACAACTCTTGCAAATGAGCCAGTATTTCCCTAGCAGTCTTCATGTTCTCATGCTGGCATTGAAGTTCATTAGTCATGGATGCCATGATGTAGCACTTGACCCTAATGTCGTCATCTGTCCACTTTTGATGCGTCTCACGCTGATCATCAGTAGGACGTGCTGGTAGCCTAGGGATATCATTCTCGAGCACATACCCTATTTTCTCACAATTCAGAATAATTTTCAGGTTCCTAAGCCAGTCTTTATGGTTGGTTCCGGTCAGTCTGTTGGTCTCAAGGATTCGGGTCAAAGAGTTTGAAGCTGACATTGTGATCTGTAGAGAGTAAAGATTCTAGTTAGACTTTGTACTTGAACTTAATTTGTTCTAGGGACTTTTAAAACAAATATGCTCCCACTATTTTCTCGAATCCCTCATACTCCCCTGATGGAGAAACGAAAACCCTACGCGACAAGAATTTCTAGTGGGTACTGCGGTCTCACCGATTTACATGCCGCCTCACCTAACAGTTATTGATGACATATAAATGGATGAGTGTACAACTCTTGTACAATGCTTCTCAAGCAAATTGCAGTGGTACTTGGTCTCTAAGTGATGAAGACCTCACCTAACAGTTATTGGTCCCATTACTTAGTTAAGTCAGACCCACCGTATAACCGCGGAAATAAAGTCGTCATTGGGTCCTCACCTAACAGTTATTGGTGCCCAACCCCACCTTACCCCACAACATCTCATGTCTAATAGAGAGGTCCAGTCCCTCGATGCAACTTGCCCACTATGTCCAGCCGAGACAAATCAACGCCGGAAAGACCTTAGCAACTCTACTACGGTGGAAGACCTATGGACTTAATATTGCATAATCAAGTCTTAGTGTTTGCAACTTGAGTTCTTCATAAGAGGTAATCGAACAATTGGCCAGGTAAGCAGGTGGGAGGCTCCCCTTACTCAGAGAGTAAGGTCCTAATTAAGTAACCACTTTATAGGCTTGCCTAGACACCAATTAGATCAATTAATCTAATATGACTAACTCATATTGGTTCACCCTCGACTGATTAGGGAGGTTTCGATTTAGGTCTCACTCGATCGCGTATTCACATCTCATGCAAATATAAGTCTACCCGCATAGACATAAGCATTAAACATCCAGGCATTTATCAAAAATAAAATTAAATGGTGGTGATCATGGATCCAGAATGGGGTCATTTTACAAGCACATGCACGTCAATTGGTTTGATCGTCTTCAACTCTTGACTCGATCTTGATCCTCTAGGTCCAATTGTGATCAACTCCTTGATCCATCTTCAATCAACCCTTGATCTTGATCCGCGCATGTTGAGCTTGTTGATGTACATATCGATCAACCATCGACGTGCAACACACATCACAGATTACATCCCAGATTGCTTTAAAAATTAAATAAAAATAAAAATAAAATTACAACCCTTTTTCATTGAGACACGCAGGTCTCTAATACATGAATTTAAGATGCATGCAGGCATCTGAAAATTAAAATTACATGCATCACAGAACATCGCAGAACATTTCAGCACATTCAAAGGGTCCATCCATGATCATCACCATACGCATCACATGCATAAAAATTATTTTCAGATCTGTAATTTAATTGATTATTCCATCTCATGACTTGCTGATCATGCAAGATTTGACTCTAAACACTTGTAATCACATTATCAAAGCATTAGAATCATTAATCTAAGCATCTAAATATTAGTATGCAGAAAAATCAGCAAGCTGAAAATTCTGCATACATAAATTTCAGCAAGCATAATTCCTTAAATTTCAGATCTAAAATGCCTTGAAGAATTTAATTCTAATCTTAATCTACATAACCATGGCTCTGATACCACTGTTAGCTTCCCTCATATGCCATGAAAATTTCGAAATAATTTTCAGATTGCAGCGGAAAAACATATGCGGGATCCGTTCATCGCATGAACGTGTTTTAAAACCTTTCGTTTGTAGATAGATTAGAATTAAATTATTTTAAAATATTTTAAAATCATTAAGAAGATCAGATCTTCACCTTGTGTGGGTAGATGGTCTCCGCAAATCTGATTTACGTGGATTTGTAGAAGGTTCGATGGAAGCCGCACACGCGTCCGGCCTCTACGGGTATCCACACGAGGTAATGATTCGATCGAAGCCTACGTATCTCCCCGGGGTGCTAGCTCCCTTGCAGAGATGGCTTTTGATGGCTGAAGTCCTCCCTTTCAATCAACTCTTGAATGCTTAGGGAGGAGGAGGAAGAAAGACGGATCAAAGGGAACAAGAACAAAACACTTTCAGCCTTTTCCCTTTTCTTTTGTTGGCACCAAGAATGAAGAAGGAGGAGAGCCACCAAGGATTCTTCTTCCTCTTCTCTTGCTTGCAGATGAAAGGAGGAGGAAGGGGGTCCTTTTTGCTGCCGTGAGCACCAAAAGAAGGATTAGAGGAGGGGCTGAACCCCTCCTCCTTTTATTTCTCCATGAGATAAGGATGAGCTCCTTATTTTTAGGAGCTCACCCTTATCTCCCCAATTCGGCAGCAAGGAGGGGCTTACGCCCCTCCTTTTTCTTCCACGCACTTCCCAAGGGGAGGGGCGTGGGCCCCTCCCTCATATCCCATTTTATTAGCCATTTAATCAAATTAAGTGGCAAGATGGTTTGGGTTCATTTTATGAGTCCAATCCTAGTCAAAATAGGATTTTTATGAACCCATTTCAATTTCCTCCAATTCCTAATCCAATTAGAATTTAATTGAGCCATGACTCTATTGAACTCTTCAATCCTAATCTAATTAGGAGTCATAAAATTAATTAAATTAAATTTAAAATTAATTAGGACTTAAAATAATCCTAATCTAATTAGGACTTATTAAATTTCAGCCCTAAGACAATTAGGACTTTAGAAATCCTATTCCAAATAGGATTCTAATTTAATTTGAAATCCTAATCCAATTAGGACTCCAAGGATCCTACTCCAAGTAGGACTCATGATCAAGTCCAATTAATTAAATTTAATTAATTAAATTAAATTGCAATTCGATTGCAATTGTTCCTTCTTCCAACCACTAACTCTTAGCGGGTTATCCATTTATCAATCTAATTGATTATTTGTGATTCCTAATCACATTCAACCATCGGATCGGTCAATACCTCTAATGTGTGTGACCCCATAGGTTCCATTCTGACTGGTAGTGAGATATATTATGATCTCTATCACAATATCATTGAAAACTCCTTTCAATGGGTTGAAACAATTCCAACTCAACTCACCAGGGATTATCGACCATCGAGATGATCCCTGTGAGTCTCACCATCCACCAGTGACACCTAGCAGTATGTAGTGGCCACCCAGTAGAATAGAATGATGAACCTCTAGGTGCAGCAATCGTATGATACAGTCCTTCTATCGTGGATCCCTACAGACCGGAGGTCATGGATAACTCGTCAAACCCCGTCGTCTGTCATATGTCTAGATTTATTTGACTTGAGTTCGATAGTGAAAAACTCTTTCTCCACTTTATATTACTGCCCTGGCCAAGGTCTTAGAACTCAGTCTAATAAATCACATAGGATCACTCCTCTTCTATCAAGGTCGATAGATTCCATGTAAGTGCATACCCTACTCCTACAGTGAACTTACTGCAGCCAATCTACACTACAAGGACCCATATGGCTAGAGACCATGTATACGTGTAGTCAAACTACAATAACCTCACTGTGAGTAGCCGAAGCACCGCAGGTCAAAGGACCAGTCATACTACTGCAACATCAAGCAAGTCACTGATGAGTGGATAGACATCCAAGTGACTTCTTGTCTTGGTCACGCTCAGTACCCTTGTTCTCTAACAAGCACCTGCACTATCACTTCAGTGTCCCTACACTGTGGACTCGAGTCTCGTCCATCCAGAAGAAAAGTGATCTGTGCACTGATCGGATCGATCACCGTCCTCGTGATGATCCATTGATCAGGAGCATTTAGAAATTAATCACCAATGATACATGGCTCAAATTCTCAACTCTTGAGAATATGTATCATCATCTTATTAATTTCTTGGACGATTCATAGATACATAAAAAATATGAATGAAAAAGATGCCCATTTATTATTCAATAATAATAAAGTCAAGTACAAATTTATGTCCTAGAAGTAATAATGTGTCCGCCAGATTGGCTTCTAGGGCATACATCTAACAGCCTCCTCTTAAATAGCATGTGGAGCTCCTACTTTGTAGGAGCTCCTTGATTAAATTTCAAGAGGGGCGCCGGCCCCTCTTCTTTGCCGCACCAAGCAAGGAAAAGGAGGAGGGGCGTGTGCCCCTACTTCATGGTTAACCTATTATGAAGGTCACTCTTGGTTAGGTCCTAATCTAATTAGGTTTGGACCAAGGGTGAACCAATTTGGGTTTTAATCTAGGTAAGTCCTAATCCAATTAGAACTTGATGAGCCATGACTCAATTGAACCCTTCAATCCTAATCTAATTAGGAGTCATCTTGATTCATTAGATTAATAATTAATTGGGACTTAAGAAGTCCTTATCCCATTAGGATTTATTTAATTCTAGTCCTAATCCAATTAGGACTCTAATTTGAATTCGAAGTCCTAATCCGAGTAGGACTCTAGAAATCCTACTCCAAGTAGGAATCCAAATTTAATTCAAAACTCCTAATCTCATTAGGATTATAGAAATTCTACTCCATGTAGGAATCCTAGTCCTACTCCAAATAGGATTCCCAGTCCAAGTAGGAATCGCAATCCAAGTAGGAATTCTAGTCCTAATCCAATTAGGACTCCAAGAATCCAACTCCAAGTAGGACTCTTGTTTCAAGTCCAATTAATTAATTTCCTTTATTCCTTCTTCAACTTGTTAGATGTATGCCCTAGAAGCCAATCTGGCTTCTAGGGCATACATCTAACAATTTTGTATTATTATTAATTCTGGGGACATAATTTTGTACTTGACTATTTATTATTGAATAAATAAAAGGCATCTTCTCATTCATATTGTTTATGTGTCTATGAATCGTCCAAGTAATTAATAAGATGATGATACATATTCTCAAGAGTTGAGAATTTGAGTCATGTATCATTGGTGATTAATTTCTAAATGCTCCTGATCAATGGATCATCACGAGGATGGTGATCGATCCGATCAGTGCACAGATCACTTTCCTTCTGGATGGACGAGACTTGAGTCCACAGTGTAGGGACACTGAAGTGATAGTGCAGGTGCTTGTTAGAGAACAAGGGTACTGAGCGTGACCAAGACAAGAAGTCACTTGGATGTCTATCCACTCGTCAGTGACTTGCTTGATGTTGCAGTAGTGTGACTGGTCCTTTGACCTGCGGTGCTTCGGCTACTCACAGTGAGGTTATTGTAGTTTGACTGCACACATACATGGTCTCTAGCCATATGGGTCCATGCAGTGTAGATTGGCTGTAGTAGGTTCACTGTAGGAGTAGGGTATGCACCTATAAGAAATCTATCGACCTTGATAGAAGAGGAGTGATCCTATGTGATTTGTTAGACTGAGTTCTAAGACCTTGGCCAGGGCAGAAATATGAAGTGGAAAAGGAGTTTTTCACTATCAAACTCAAGTCGAATAAATCTTGACATATGACAGACGATGGGGTTTGACGAGTTATCCATGACCTCCGACCTGTAGGGATCCACGATAGTAGGATTGTATCACACGTTAACTGCACCTAGAGGTTCATCATTCCATTCTGCTGGGTAGCCACTACATGCTGCTAGGTGTCACTGGTGGATGGTGGGACTCATAGGGATTATCTTGATGATCGATAAACCCTAATGAGTTGAGTTGGAATCGTTCCAACCCATTGAAAGGAGTTTTCAATGATATTGAGATAGAGATCACAATATATCTCACTACCAGTCAGAATAGAACCTATGGGGTCACACACACTAGAAGTATTGACCGATCCGATGGTTGAAATCGTGATTAGGAATCACAAGAAATCAATTTGATTGATAAGAAGTTGAAGAAGGAAAGAAAATTAATTAATTGGACTTGAAACAAGAAATCCTACTTCGGGTAGGATACCTAGAGTTCTAATTGGATTAGGACTGGGAATCCTAGTTGGAGTAGGACTGGGATTCCTACTTGGAATAGGATTCCTCAATCCTAATGAGATTAGAAGTTTTGAATCAAAATTGGATTCCTACTTGGAGTAGGATTCCTAGAGTCCTAATCGGATTAGGACTTTGGATTCAAATTAGAGTCCTAATTGGATTAGGACTAGAATTAAACAAATCCTAATTGGATTAGGATTCCTTAAGTCCTAATTAATTATTAATCTAATGAATCAACATGACTCCTAATTGGATTAGGATTGAAGAGTTCAAATGAGTCATGGTTCATTCAAGTCCTAATTGGATTAGGACTAGCATAGATTGAACCCAATTTGGCTAATCCTAATTGGATTGGGATGAAACCATGAGAGAGGCACCTAATCCTCTTTGGAAGAGGATTAGGTTAACCAAGTAAGAAGGACATCAGCCCCTCTTCACTTGGCTAGGGCGACATGAAGAGCTAGGGCCGGCGCCCCCTTCCTTTGGTAAGTTATCATGGAACTCCTAATTGTTAGGAGCTCCAATCCTTATAAAAGGAGGACTAGGGGCCGGCGCCCTAAGGCATTGAAGAATCCTCCTCTTGCTGCCGCCACCCTCCCCTCTCCTCCCTTGGTTAGGCCGCAAGCAAGGTGCAAGCAAGTTGAAGCTTGGCGGCATCCCTTCTCCTTCCTCTTGGCTTCAACGCGTAAGAAAAGAAGAAGGCTGCGAAGGGCTGTGATCTTCTTCTTCTTCTTCATCCTTCTTCTTCCTCCTCTCAAGTGCAATCAAGGGTTGATTGAAAGAGAGGAGATCAGCCATCAAAAGCTATCTCTGCAAGGGAGCTAGCACCCCGGTGAGATAGAGAGCTTGGATCGGATCCTGCTTCGTGTGGATACCCGTAGAGGCCGGACGTTTGAACGGCTTCAAGCGAACCCTCTTCCAAAACCACGAATTCAGATTTGCGGTGATCATCTACCCGCGCAAGGTGAAGATTTGATCTTCCTATTAGTTTTAAAAGTTTTAATTCTTACCTAATTGCGAAAGGTCTCGAAACAACGTTCATGCGATGAACGTCGAACCCGTGCATGCCGATTCCGCTGCCATCTGAAAATTTTTGAAATATCAGCGGCATGGGCGGGTTCCCAACAGTGGTATTAGAGCCTAGGCTTCGTAGATTAAGGTAAGAATTAAATATCTAAAGGCTTATTAGATCTGAAAATTGATTGATCATGCATGCTGAAAAATTCTGCATGCAGATTTTTCAGGGGTGCTGATTTTTGCATGCTGATTTTTATGTGATAAAATGATGATTCTAATTACATTGTTAATGGGATTACAAAGTTTAGAATTATGATTAGCATGATCAGCGACCTATGTCATGATACAATCAGTTAGTTTTCAGATCTGAAAATTATAATTGTTGCATACGGTGATGATCATAGGATTCAACCCCTTTTGGTATCAAATGTAATGACCTGCGATGTAATCTGCAATGTCATGTAATTTTTCAGATGCTTGCATGCATCTTATTTGATGTTTTGAGAGGCCTGCGTGTCTCCTAAAAGGAGATGTAATTTATTTTTATTTTTATTTTACATCTGGTTGTATTTCTGTGATGTGATGTACATCAACGATCAAGTTGAAGCATAAGCATGAGATGAAAGGTGATCCAAGCGGTTGATGGCGATGGGATCAAGGGTTGATCAAGGATCGAATCAAGGAGGCTTGGAACCAATTCAAGAGTTGAAGACCACTTGATCGATTGATGTGCATGTGCTTGTAATACGACCTAATTAGAATCCATGATCATCACCTAGTTAAAGTTTAGCTTTAATTTGATGCTGCGATTATAACTGCCTGTGATGTACCGTTTGCATGTGATGTGAATGCGAGTCGGGTAGATAGGTTTACATGTGATGTAGCAAACCCAATTGAGACCTAAATCAAAACCTCCTCAATCAAGTCGAGAGTGAACCGACATGAGCAAGTCATATTAGATTAATTGATCTAATTGGTGTCTAGGAAAGCATGAAAGGTGGTTACTTAATTAGGACCTTACTCTCTGAGTAAGGGGAGCCTCCCACCTGCTTACCTGGCCAATTGTTCGATTACCTCTTATGAAGGGCTCAAGTTGCAAACACTAAGACCTGATTAACCAATATTAAGTCAATAGGTCTTCCACTGTAGCAGAGCTGCTAAGGCCTTTCTGATGTTGATTTGTCTCGGCTGGACACAGTGGTCAAGTTGCATCGGGGGGCTGGACCTCTCTATAGACATGAGATGTTGTAGGGTAAAGGTGGGGTTGGGCACCAATAACTGTTAGGTGAGGACCCAATGACGACTTTATTCCTACGGTTATACGGTGGGTCTGACTTAACTAAGCGATGGGGCCAATAACTGTTAGGTGAGGTTTTCATGGCTTAGAGACCAAGTTACACTGCTACATGCTTGAGAAGCATTGTACAAGAGTTGTACACTCATCCATCTATGTGTCACCAATAACTGTTAGGTGAGGTGGCATGTAAATCAGTGGGACCGCAGTACCCACTAGAAACCCTAGTCGTGTGGGATTTCCGTTTCCCTACCAGGGGAGTGTGAGGGATTCGAGAAAATAGTGGGAGTTACATTTGTTCTAAAAGACCTTAGAACAGATTAGGATCAAGTACAAAAGTCTAACTAGAATTTTTACTCTCTGAGGATTATAAAGTCAGCTTCTAGACTCTTAACTCATATCCTATATAACAACCGTTTGACCAAACCCAATTATAAAGATTGGCTCAGCAAATTTCAAAAATAGTTTTGAATTGTGAGAAATTTAGGTATATGCTAGACCATGGAATCCCCATGTTACCAATCCGTCCGATCACTGATCAGCGTAAGATGCTTGTTAAGTGGACGAACAATAACAATAAAGTTAGGTGCTGCACAAAGGCATCCATGTCCAATGCATTACAATGCCAGCATGAGAACATAAAGATTGCCAGGGACATATTAAATCACCTGCAAAAGTTGTATGGTGATCAGAGTCACGCAGCCCGTTTTGAAGTGTCCAAGAGGCTCTTCAAAGCCAAGATGCACGATGGGCAGTCTGTCCATGATCATGGTTTGACCATGATAAAGGACTTAGAGAAGCTTGAGAAGCTTGGCATGACCATGCACAAGGAATTGCAAACGGATTTGATCTCGCAATCCCTTCCAGCTTCATATGAATAGTTTATAGTAAACTACCATATGAACAAGGTTGTATGCACTAAAATAGAATTGTTAAATAAATTGGTAACTACCTTAGGAACCTTGAAGAAGTTCAAGGGGCATCGTTTTCGCTGTCAAGTTGGTTTCTACTTTCAAGAGAGAGTCTATTTGGAAGAAGAAGAAGCCTGCGAAGAAGCAGAAGACTAAGAAAACACCAAGTAAGGAAGTTCCAAGAAAAAAGCCAATTGCAAGGAAAAGTGTTTCCATTGCATCATGGACGGCCATTGGAAGAGGAACTGTCCTACATACATGGGAAGCATAAAGTACATGAAGGGTGACAGACCTTCAGAAGGTTTTTCAGATATGCTCAGGATATTTAGGGACTGTGACCTATTGCTAGCAGAAATTTGATTTCTGTATTTTATTTAGCATAGAAAGATTTTTATTTATTTGAAAAATTAAATTGATTTAACATGGTTTTAAGATTGACAGTCTCTATCACATACATATGGATGTATCTGTGAATATATCTGAGCAAACAGTGAATACCATAGGATCTAATAGATCCAAAAATGAGATAAATCTAAAGTATTTAAGGCACCTCAGGCTTGGCCATATAGGAGAAGACAGAATAAACAAATTGGAGAAACATGAGCTTTTGGGCTCATTGACTTTCGAGTCATATTTGATTTGTGAATTCTGCCTTCAAGGAAAGATGGCCAAATTATCCTTTGTAGGACACAGGGAGGTTCACTGAAATACTTACCCTAGTACACACTGATGTGTGTGGCCCATTCGATGTGCAGGCTAGGGGTTGTAATTTTTTACTTCAATTTACCGATGATTATTCACGGTATGGATATGTGTATGAGACACAAATATGAAACTTTTGAAAGGTTCAAAGAGTTTAAATATGAAGTAGAAAAACATATATAAAAACTCACTAAGGTTCTTCGATCAGATCGAAGAGGTAAATACCTTAGTTGAGAGTTCCGTGATTATCTCAAGGAGAATGGTATAGTTTTATAATGGACTCCTCCTGGTACACCTCAGTTCAACGGAGTGTCGGAGAGGAGGAATCGGACTCTATTGGATATGGTCCGATCCATGATGAGCTTCACTGATTTACCCTTGTCTCTTTAGATAGATGCCCTATTTTCAGCGATTTATTTATTGAATAGAGTTCCCTCTAAATCCGTTCCTACCACACCGTATGAGATATGGCATGGTAAGAAACCAAGTCTGGGTCATCTCAAGATTTGGGGATGTCCGGCCCACGTCAAGAGACTACAGGCGGACAAGCTAGAGGCTAGGATCATAAGTGCTCGTTTTATATGATATCCTAAAGAGTCATTAGGATACAATTTTTACGTCTCAGAGGATCACAATGTGTTTGTGACCCGTCATGCCATCTTCTTGGAAAAACAGTTTATCCTTGATAGAGGCAGTGGGAGGAAAATTGAGCTTGAAGAGAAAGTCTCTGAAAAGCAACGAGTCATGGATCCTATCGAACCCATTAATACAGAGCCAGTACACGATGTCCCTCAACCACCTCGCAGATCAAGTAGGGTCTCCCATCCTCCCGATAGATACTTAGGTATACTAGAAGAGGATACCGAGGAAATATTCCTAGTGGGAGATAGGGATCACATACAAGATCCCAAAACCTACAACGAGGCGATATCTGATATCGATTCCGAGAAAGTCTGGAAGCTATGAAGTCAGAGTTAGACTCCATGCATTCCAACCAAGTCTGGACCTTAGTAGACCCACCAGAAGGTATTGTACCTATTGGATGCAAATGGATCTACAAAAGGAAGATAGATTCGGATGGAGAGGTAGAGACCTATAAGGTGAGAATGATAGTGTTATTTTGATGATTAACAAGCATTTAACAAGAGTATGTTATAAGTTAAATCGATACTTCATTTATAAGTTCATTACTCTCAGTATATTTGTATAAATTGATATAGATACATTTCATTGTTTATATGAATGAATCTAACCTTGAGATGCAGCAAAGTGTGGATTGAGTCGACCCAAAGGATGATTAGGTCGACCCCGGCACATCAAGAAATCATTTGGCACACTTCTGCAAAAATGGCACAGATGAACAGTGAGTTGGGTCGACCCAAGGAAAGCATGAGTCGACCCAAACATCAAGATCCTCAAACAACTCAGAAAATGGTTCTTTAGATTTACTGAGAGGGTCGACCCAAGAAGAAGTTGAGTCGACCCAAGTAAACCTTGAGTCGACCCAAAGAAAGGTTGAGTCGACCCAAGTGAAGAAAGGCTGAAATTCAAGATTCTGAATTTTCTGAAAGTTGGGTCGACCCAAGAAAAGTTTGAGCTGACCCAAGGTTGAGTCGACCCAAGAAAAGTTTGAGCTGACCCAAGGTTGAGTCGACCCAAAGAAAGGTTGGGTCGACCCAAGGAAAGGAAGGCTGAATTTCAAGTTTCTGTGTTTTCTGAGAGGGTCGACCCAAGAAATGTTTGAGTCGACCCAAGTGAAGGTTGGGTCGACCCAAGGACAGGTTGAG
The DNA here is from genome assembly GCF_051530095.1 of Phoenix dactylifera. Classification (NCBI taxonomy): domain Eukaryota; kingdom Viridiplantae; phylum Streptophyta; class Magnoliopsida; order Arecales; family Arecaceae; genus Phoenix; species Phoenix dactylifera. The sequence goes on along the minus strand of NC_143193.1, from coordinate 27,249,630 downwards.
CCGACCCAAACACGGGCTGAACATAACGGCTAGTTGTGCAGAAATGCTTTTTGGACTCCCAACGGCTATAAACGGCTAGTTTCTTCAATCCAACGGTCAGAAAGGACTATTTGGAGGTTGGAGAAGTATTTAAGAGGGAGTATTCATCAGAGGAAGCAAGCTTTTGGGAAAATACATCAAGTGCATTCAAGAGAGAACCCTAGCAAGGCAAGCTTCATCCAAGTGCTTCATTCAAGAGTCAAAAGAAAGGGGTTGAGCAGATTCAAAGAGTCATCAAGAGCTCCATCCTCCCTTGAAGAGTGAAGCATCCTTGACAAAGAAGAGCAAAGCGACTTCAAAGCGATAAATACTTTCTAACTCTTCTTTGTAGTTCATATTGTTTTATATGCTCATTTAGGAGTTTGAATCTTTCCTTTTGTTAATTAAACACTTTGTAAAGGTTCGTTGGTGAGCCCGCAAAACCAACAAAGGTTTTTGGTGAACCCGAAAAACCAAAGTGTAAAGGTTAGTTGGTGAGCCCGCAAAACCAACAAAGGTTTTTGGTGAACCCGGAAAACCAAAGTGTATAGGTTCGTTGGTGAGCCCGTAAAACCAACAAAGGTTTTTAGATTGTGAGCCCGGAAAACAATCCAACTGTAATCCGCGGGATTATAGTGAATTTCCAAAGGGGACACTTGGGGAGTGGACGTAGGTGCTAAGGAGAGCACCGAACCACTATATATTGTTGTGTTTGTGTTGTGCTTGTGCTTACATTTATTCTTGCATCATCTTCTATCTTTGCACTAGTTTAAATCAGTCAAATAGTTTAAGAAAGCATCCACCGCACTTAATTAAGAAAACGGTTAAAGCACCAAAATTTAGAAGAAACCAATTCACCCCCCCCCCCCTCTTGGCTTGTCACCTTGGGCAACAAGTGGTATCAGAGCAAGGTGCTCTAATAGTACTCATTGATCTCACAATCAAGAGTTAAAGATCATGACAACCCAAGTGGGATATTCTATGAGTGAGGGACAATTAATTGATAGACCTCCACTATTTGATGGTATAAACTACACATATTGGAAAGCACGCATGCGCATTTTCATTCAAGCACATGACTACGATTTATGGAGTATCATAGTCAATGGGCTACACACAAACACTAATCATGATAAAGAAAGGGCTCAGCAAAATGCAAAAGCCATGAATATTCTATATTGTGCATTGGATGATAGTGAACTTAATAGCATATCTTTTTGCATAACTGCTAAGGAAATATGGAATATGCTTGAAGTTAAATATGAATGCACTAACGTTTCTAGTGAATTTGAAACTAGTTCCGAAGAAGAAGAGCATCAAACTGAAACTGAAAATCTATGCTTTGGAGCACATGAAGATGAGGTATGTACTCGAACACAAAGTGATTTCTCATTCAAAAATCAAGTACATACTGAAGCTCAATCTGATTTTACATTTGATGAACTTCATGATGCTTTTTCTGATTTATACTTAGAATATAAGAAGCTTAGTTTAAAAAATAAAAAGCTAAATCAGAAAAATCTATCTCTTGCTGAAAGCTATAATATAACTCAGAAAAATAATAAATTACTTTCAGAAGACAATGAAAGGCTAACTAAAGAAGTTAACAAATTTAAGCCTATAGTTGAAAAATTTACTATCAGCTCTGAAAAACTGAACTTAATGATAAATAATCAAAGAGCTGAATTTGAAAAGGCTGGATTAGGATATCAATCTTGGTACACACAAAAATCCCTTAATGATATATGTGTTAAATCCTCCACTATCTATCCTAAAACGGATTCTAATTTATCTAATGAACCTAATGAACAAAAACAGAAAATTAAAAATCCATCATCCACTTATATTAAATCAATGTTTGTTAAATTTAATAAGAGTATGCAGAAATACATTCCTTATAATCCTAAATTCTGCAAGCCTATGGACAAAATAGCCATTAAGAAAATATGGGTTCCAAAAGGAACAATAATAGCTAACCTACAAGGACCCAAAAGAGCTTGGGTTCCTAAGTTGAAAATCTGAATATTTTCTGTAGGTGTGTCTAGCACTCAAGGCTCCAACAAAAGATGCTAATTTAGAAATTGGGTGCTCTAGACATATATTAAAGAATGAAACTTAAAATATACTTTAGAAAAATAATTGAAATGAAAAGAATAATGAAATTAGTAATCCTTGCATCTCATCATTCTCTTTGCCTTAGTATCTAATTAAAACATAAATTGGAGGTATTAATCAATTTTGTGATATAGGTAATATTTTTAAAAATATAATCAAATCACTTCATTTTATAATATGCCTTACTTACTGCTGGATAAGTTGCTAAATGATTAATCAATTTATTAAGAATAACTCTATGAATTCTCTATCTACTTGATTGAGAGTTTTTATCAATGGTATTATCTTATTGATCATAGACATGAGAATGTATACTTGGTATGCCTTTAAATATATGCACTATGAATACCAAGATTAAAGAAACCACTTTTGGCATATAAAATCAACTCATACTAGTATGGACTTAATCTCAAAAGACCTTGTCATTGGTTCACTTAGATTAATTTTTGCAAGGTCAAAGTTTGCTATGTATGTCATCTAGAAAAATAAACTAGAATCATTTCTAAATTTGAAAATATTGTTTCCACCTTTTAGCCGTTGGAAATTCTCCATAAGAACTTATTTGGATCTCTAGGATTGTGAACCTAGGAGATAAGCTCTCTAATTTTGTAATTATGGATGATTTCTCAAAGCTAATGTTGGTTTTATTCTTGGCACTTAAATTGAAATATTTTCTGCTTTGGCACAAACTTACAAAAGGTTTCAAATGAAAAAGGTTTGCAAACTATGAACATAAAATTGTATCATGGCATAGTTTTGAAAACCAATTTCTTATTAAGTTGTGCACAGAAAATAATATTGAATACAATTGTTTCTACACCAAGAACACCATAAATAAAATAGGGTTGATAGAATCCTTGAAGAAATGAAAAAGACAATGTTGTATGATAGTCATCTACTTAAATGATTTCTGTTAAAGGCTATCATCATTGCTTGTCATACATATGGTTTCTATTAGAAAACTCCTTTTGATCTTCTGAAAAATAGAAAATGATATATTGTATATCTTTTATATTTTTCAGTCATACATGTCATGCTTGATATGTTCTTATGAAAATAATGTCAAATCTGATAAAACAAATATTTCTTTGGATATCACTCTTCAAGCAATGTATATTGAAAATTCAATGAAAAGATACTAGTTGTAGAAATATCAATTCATACTATTCTTATTAAAACTGGATCCTTTATTGAGAATATAGTTTATCATTTTGATTCTATGTAACAATCTGAATTTTGATAGAAACAACTGTTTAAGATAATTTGATTAAAACTTAGCTAGCACGTCTTATTGATAATTATCTTATGCAAATAGAATCTAAGTTAAATTGATTCTGAAAACAAAAAAAATTTTGATTTAACTTTAATGAATCTTTCTATTGCCTCACATGCTTGTCCTTGAACCATTTTACTTAATGAAGTTATCTCTTTAGTTCAAGTGACTTGTGCTTGCTTATACTTAGGCAATCCTTGAGTAAAGTGACTCAAATTCAATTATTGTCATGTCTCATGTTGAGTCATCTAGTTAAGAAATATGTTGTATGAATGTTTTTGTATCCTAGAGAACCTAATGAATTGCCTTCAAGAAAAGAAAAAGATTTTGCTAATGATACAGAATTTATGAGCAAGAAATTTCAACTTGAAGGACACATCGATGAAAGATACAATAAACATTCCCTTGCAAACAAAAAAAAAAGAGAGATTTTCTTCAGCCAAGGGTGTAAAGAATCTAAAAGGTATTTGGCTTGAAGAATGCTAAATGCACTGGTAATCTAAACTCTTCTCTTGCGAGTTAGTTGAGCAAAATCAATAGTGTGAAATTATATGGTTGCATGATTAAACCTTTAATTGTTGATCATCTTGATATCATGCTTCATTCTCATGCTAGTAATAATTGTTTCATGGTGTGATTAAACTACCTTTTTCTATATAATGCATAACCATGAAATACACAAGCTTATGCCTCAAACCTCTAATTCAAAATAACTTGTGATAAGCTATGAATCATTGGGCATAATGAAAATGCTGTGTGCATGGTATATATTTATATGCAGCATATTAGATTAATTTTTTATTCTGCTCTTTCATGTAATTACTTGAAATAATAAAAAGAAAGAGAGATAAAGAAAAGAAAATGAACAATTATTCAAGGGAATACTCCAATCTTTAGGAAAAGCAAAACAAGCATAATATATTTGGCACATTTGTGAGACTAATATGAACATTCCTTTTGGAAGAGATAAAATCTGTAATTAATTACATAAAAAGTTTGAAGTGAACATTTTAACCCTTCTATATTGCTCATCATAGGGATGGTGCTAATGGGGAGGCTAGTGGTAGTACCCGGCACTATTTGACCCAACTATTCGGTGTAGGGTATATTAGGGACGGCACAAGAGGGAGGCTAGTGGTAGTACCTCGTGCCCCTTCCAACTCCACCGGATAGGGAGCAAATAGAGTATAGAGCATAAGAAGGTAAAAATGAAAGTATATAAGAAGAATCAAGTCAAATTTTTAATCACTTGAAAACACACTTTAAGAATGAAATCAATGCAAGATTATATTTAAATAGGAGGAGTTTATTTGAAAAGAATTGATTTTGATCATTGACATGCTTGCTCTTAATATTTTAATGCATAACTTAACACATAATATATTTTGCATATGGCATGATGTCTTGAATTATGGGTTCTCAATATTTTGTAATGCTCCAATCATCTTTAAAATCTGAAAGTTGAATAAATTTGTAAAAAGGAGAAGAGAAGGATATCTCTATTTAGGCAAAATGAATTGATTTTGTTTTATCCTTCAACTTGCCTAACTTTGGTATATAATTCATACCAAAACTCAACATAAATACAAATATTCTGAATATGCTCTTATATGCTTGAAATATGTGTTTTCAATCGTAATGATTTAAGATGAGCTACAATGTGAAGATACATATCTCAAATTACAACTTTGAAAGCCTCCTTGAGAATCTTTATGAAATTCAGAATCTGATTTTGTATAAAAACTTAAACTCAATATGAATTTCTCGATAAAACTACAGCTTAAGAAAAATAGAATAATTCTGATGCCTTGATTGCTTGCACCGATTCGCATCTGAAACATATCATTTCTTATCTTCAAAGTGTACTAATATTGGTCTGAATGATGTGTCTTTCGATGATCTTAATTGCAAACAAATATTTTTTTTAATATATGATTTTATTTTGATATTGAAAAGATTTATTGTGCTTCATATATACATTGCTGAAAAACCTTGATTAAGAAATTGAGTCCTATAAATATATATACTTCAATGATCATCTATATGTTTTTCCTCTCCTACATTATTAAAGACTTCCATCAAAAAATATATGTATATATATATTATTAAAAGAGTGAATGATCTTAAGTCTAGAAATATTTCAGCTCACCCAAATAATTCTTAAAAGAAAGAAAATGTAAATGCTTTTGAAAGAATTTGAGCTTCAAATGAATCATTTTTTAATTAATATTTCAGTACATTTTCTCAAAGATTAAGAGGAAGCATAACTTGTTCTTAAAAGATTAAAAAGAGTGGTTGTTATAAATTTTGAATAATTCTAGATCACTCTACATTCTTGATATCATAAAGTTTCAGTTTTATTCACGTTTATCATTAAAATCTGAAATTCAACTAAAGATAAGAGAAAGAATACTAAATGTAAAGTGGTATTAAACTTTGTGCTTCATTGAATATCTTTTGAAAGTTGGATTTTTATCTGTACTTAATTGGTAAATTACTTGTTTTGAAAACTAAGTGAAAAGGATTCCATTTGTCTTAGTATTGGAAATTTACTTTGGAATCTACTAATGAGCTCTTATTGGCTTGCACTTTAGCGTTTCAATCATGAGCCAATTCATTTTAATTGATTTTGATGCTATGATCTTTAAAGGAGTAAAAGAAAGTCTTTAAGAGAGTTTTAAAAAAACTTTCAAAGCCCTGAATTTTATGTATCCTACATTGCATAAATTCACATTTTGGTATCTATGCTCCAACACTTTTATATCATGAAAGAACTTTGAAGTCATTAAGAACTAAGGATTCAACATGATCTTATGTTTTTCGAGTAAATAAGTTTTGATCTTTATCTGCTCTTATACTATACTCTAAAAATTAATTAGATTGCTCTAATGTGGCTATATACTTAATATATTAAAAAAAAAGGGGTATTGGATTTTCATTCGTGCTTTCTTTGAATATTATTCTTGATACTCCTTGAAATAACTTGAAAAGGATTCCATCTACACTTGATTTCAAAACTATCTTTGGAATCTACATTTAGAGATCACTTCTGGCTTACATCCTAAATATCTCATTCCTAAAGCCAAACACATAGAAATAAGATATCATTTTATTAGGGATCATGTGCAAAATAGAAACATATGTATTAAGCATATATGCACTGAAAAACAATTAGACGACATATTCACAAAACCCTTGAGTGAAGATAGATTCTGCACGCTAAGGAGGGAATTAGGCATATGTGATCCTTTTTATTGAAGAAATATAAAAGGGAGCAAGTAGTCTCATGATACATTCCTCCAATTTCTAAAAACCCATGAAACATGAGTCAAACGTGTTATCTATAGATTTCTTACTCATGTATCATTGTCCCAGAAAGAATTTATAAGGATTGGAAGCAAGGAAAATTTTTAGAAGCAAAAAGGAAGAGAAAAGGAAAATTCTGCACTTGGGTCGACCCAACCCAGAACAGGGTCGACCCAACGTTGAGTCGACCCAAGAAAAATCTTGAGTCGATCCAACGTCGGGACCCCACTGTTAAAAGGGGACCTGAGAGCATATCTAGGGCACTGTTTACCCTTTGTCCTCTTCCGAAAACCCTATTTTCCACTCTCAAATCTTCTCCAATCATCTCCAAATAGTAGAATACTTCAAGATCTTGGAGAAATGGGACCCAAGAGAGCCGTAGTCAAGCTATCCGGGAGAGTCTCACGATCTTTCTTTAAAGCCTAGGATATGAATCTAGTTCTCATATTTATTTTGTGTTTATCATGTATCTTAAACTTTGATTAAGGAACATTGTGCTTTTGTTTTTGGCATGAATGTACTAAAATGTTCCTATTTTGATCAATGAAGTTTGAAGTTTGTTATTTTTTTTTGCATCTTTTCCCATGTATCTTTTTGATGATAACAAAAAGGGGGAGAAGTAAGGAAAGAGTATTAGGGGAGAAGTAAAGATATCTTTAGGGGAGAAGTAAAGATATCTTTAGAGTAAATAAAGTAACAAAAAGGGAAGAAGTAAAGAAAGGAGAAGTAAAGAAAGAGAAATAAGGGGAGAAGTAAAGAAAGAGTAATAGGGGGAGAAGTAAAGGGAGAAGTAAAGATATCTTTAGAATAAATAGAATAACAAAAAGGGGGAGAAGTAAAGAAAGAGTAATAAGAGGAGAAGTAAAGAAAGAAAGAGAAATAATTTGTAAAACAAATTGAAAATCATATAGGAAAGCATATACATCCAAGGGGGAGCAATTTGCAACAATGAAAATGATCAACTCAAAAATTTATATCAAATTTCAGAATTTGGCACACATAATTTCAGAATTTGGCACGCACCTTTCACACCTCGATACATAATCTGAAACTCATGTTTTATCTCAAATTTTTGGAGTCTCATCTTTAATGAATTATAAATGAAAGGGGGAGTAACTCAAAAAGTCAAATTGGCAACATTTAAATGATATAGGGGGAGACTTCACTCTTATATATGAAAAGCTGAAATTCAGCAAGTTAAGCCCTTTTCAAAAACTGATTTTAAGATAAGTATCAATAGGCTCATACTCTTTATTTTGTAATCATCAAAAAGGGGGAGATTGAGAATGATAGTGTTATTTTGATGATTAACAAGTATTTAACAAGAGTATGTTATAAGTTAAATCGATACTTCATTTATAAGTTCATTACTCTCAGTATATTTGTATAAATTGATATAGATACATTTCATTGTTTATATGAATGAATCTAACCTTGAGATGCAGCAAAGTGTGGATTGAGTCGACCCAAAGGATGATTAGGTCGACCCCGGCACATCAAGAAATCATTTGGCACACTTCTGCAAAAATGGCACAGATGAACAGTGAGTTGGGTCGACCCAAGGAAAGCATGAGTCGACCCAAACATCAAGATCCTCAAACAACTCAGAAAATGGTTCTCTGGATTTACTGAGAGGGTCGACCCAAGAAGAAGTTGAGTCGACCCAAGTAAACCTTGAGTCGACCCAAGTGAAGAAAGGCTGAAATTCAAGATTCTGAATTTTCTGAAAGTTGGGTCGACCCAAGAAAAGTTTGAGCTGACCCAAGGTTGAGTCGACCCAAGAAAAGTTTGAGCTGACCCAAGGTTGAGTCGACCCAAAGAAAGGTTGGGTCGACCCAAGGAAAGGAAGGCTGAATTTCAAGTTTCTGTGTTTTCTGAGAGGGTCGACCCAAGAAATGTTTGAGTCGACCCAAGTGAAGGTTGGGTCGACCCAAGGACAGGTTGAGCCGACCCAAACACGGGCTGAACATAACGGCTAGTTGTGCAGAAATGCTTTTTGGACTCCCAACGGCTATAAACGGCTAGTTTCTTCAATCCAACGGTCAGAAAGGACTATTTGGAGGTTGGAGAAGTATTTAAGAGGGAGTATTCATCAGAGGAAGCAAGCTTTTGGGAAAATACATCAAGTGCATTCAAGAGAGAACCCTAGCAAGGCAAGCTTCATCCAAGTGCTTCATTCAAGAGTCAAAAGAAAGGGGTTGAGCAGATTCAAAGAGTCATCAAGAGCTCCATCCTCCCTTGAAGAGTGAAGCATCCTTGACAAAGAAGAGCAAAGCGACTTCAAAGCGATAAATACTTTCTAACTCTTCTTTGTAGTTCATATTGTTTTATATGCTCATTTAGGAGTTTGAATCTTTCCTTTTGTTAATTAAACACTTTGTAAAGGTTCGTTGGTGAGCCCGCAAAACCAACAAAGGTTTTTGGTGAACCCGAAAAACCAAAGTGTAAAGGTTAGTTGGTGAGCCCGCAAAACCAACAAAGGTTTTTGGTGAACCCGGAAAACCAAAGTGTATAGGTTCGTTGGTGAGCCCGTAAAACCAACAAAGGTTTTTAGATTGTGAGCCCGGAAAACAATCCAACTGTAATCCGCGGGATTATAGTGAATTTCCAAAGGGGACGCTTGGGGAGTGGACGTAGGTGCTAAGGAGAGCACCGAACCACTATATATTGTTGTGTTTGTGTTGTGCTTGTGCTTACGTTTATTCTTGCATCATCTTCTATCTTTGCACTAGTTTAAATCAGTCAAATAGTTTAAGAAAGCATCCACCGCACTTAATTAAGAAAACGATTAAAGCACCAAAATTTAGAAGAAACCAATTCACCCCCCCCCCCTCTTGGCTTGTCACCTTGGGCAACATAAGGCAAGGCTTGTGGCGAAAGGGTATAGTCAGCGCGAAGGCATTGACTATCAGGAGACCTTTTCACCTGTAGCCATGCTAAAATCCATCCGAACATTGCTTGCCATTGCAGCATTTCATGATTATGAAATCTGGCAGATGGATGTGAAAACTGCTTTCCTGAATGGATATCTTGATGAAGATATCTATATGGAACAGCCTTTGGGTTTCACTTCCAGTGATGGAGATCACAAGGTCTGCAAGCTGCAAAGGTCCATCTATGGACTAAAACAAGCATCTCGGAGTTGGAACACTCGGTTCGATGACGCAATCAAAACGTTTGATTTCATCAAAAACGAAGAGGAACCGTGTGTTTACAAAAAGGTTAGTGGGAGTTCTGTCGTTTTTCTCGTGTTGTACGTAGATGACATTCTCCTGATTGGGAATGATATTCCCATGCTAACCTCGGTCAAGGTCTGGTTGTCAAAAGAATTCTCCATGAAAGACCTTGGGGAAGCATCCTATATTTTGGGAATAAAGGTCTATAGAGATAGATCTAAAAGGATGCTTGGCCTTTCACAGAAAATGTACATAGAGGAGGTGCTGAAGAGGTTCAGCATGGAAAACTCCAAGAGGGGTCTCTTATCCCTAAGACATGGAATTCATCTCTCCAAGAAGATGTGCCCCAACACATCTGAAGAGATTCAACGCATGAGCAAGATTCCCTATGCATCGGCAATAGGAAGCCTCATGTATGCCATGCTGTGTACACGACCTGATACAGCTCTTACTGTGAGTGTCACAAGCAGATATCAGTCGGATCCAGGCAAGAAGCACTGGATAGCTATGAAGAACAGTCTTAAGTACTTGAGAAGAACTAAGGACATGTTCTTGGTCTTTGGGAGAAGATCAGAGTTGAAGGTAGAAGGATGCACACATATTGATGATAGAAAGTCTACATCAGAATATGTGCAATTGTGGTTCAGTAAATTGGAAGAGTTCCAAACAACCGATCATTATAGATTCTACCTTAGAAGCTGAATGTTAAACCGTATCTAAGGGTGCAGTGGAAACCTTCTGATTAAAAGTTAATTGCAGAGTTAGGTGTAATGTCATTAGATGCCATAACACTTTACTGCGATAACATTGGCACCATAGCACTAGCTATGGAGCCATGGTCTCATCAGAAGTCCAAGCACATAGAGCGGCGCTTCCATTTCATACGCGACTATGATGTAGAGGTGCAGAGAGTAGACTCCGCGGATAACGTGGCAGACCCGATCACTAAGCAGCTAAATCAGCAAAAGACTGAAGCCCACCTTGAGAAGATGGGGCTTAGATATATGACTGATTGGCTTTAGTGCAAGTGGGAGATTGTTAGATGTATGCCCTAGAAGCCAATCTGGTTGACACATTATTAATTCTGGGGACATAATTTTGTACTTGACTATTTATTATTGAATAAATAAAAGGCATCTTCTCATTCATATTGTTTATGTGTCTATGAATCGTCCAAGGAATTAATAAGATGATGATACATATTCTCAAGAGTTGAGAATTTGAGTCATGTATCATTGGTGATTAATTTCTAAATGCTCCTGATCAATGGATCATCACGAGGATGGTGATCGATCCGATCAGTGCACAGATCACTTTCCTTCTGGATGGACGAGACTTGAGTCTACAGTGTAGGGACACTGAAGTGATAGTGCAGGTGCTTGTTAGAGAACAAGGGTACTGAGCGTGACCAAGACAAGAAGTCACTTGGATGTCTATCCACTCGTCAGTGACTTGCTTGATGTTGCAGTAGTGTGACTGGTCCTTTGACCTGCGGTGCTTCGGCTACTCACAGTGAGGTTATTGTAGTTTGACTGCACACATACATGGTCTCTAGCCATATGGGTCCATGCAGTGTAGATTGGCTGCAGTAGGTTCACTGTAGGAGTAGGGTATGCACCTATAAGGAATCTATCGACCTTGATAGAAGAGGAGTGATCCTATGTGATTTGTTAGACTGAGTTCTAAGACCTTGGCCAGGGCAGAAATATGAAGTGGAAAAGGAGTTTTTCACTATCGAACTCAAGTCGAATAAATCTTGACATATGACAGACGATGGGGTTTGACGAGTTATCCATGACCTCCGACCTGTAGGGATCCACGATAGTAGGATTGTATCACACGTTAACTGCACCTAGAGGTTCATCATTCTATTCTGCTGGGTAGCCACTACATGCTGCTAGGTGTCACTGGTGGATGGTGGGACTCATAGGGATTATCTTGATGATTGATAAACCCTAATGAGTTGAGTTGGAATCGTTCCAACCCATTGAAAGGAGTTTTCAATGATATTGAGATAGAGATCACAATATATCTCACTACCAGTCAGAATAGAACCTATGGGGTCACACACACTAGAAGTATTGACCGATCCGATGGTTGAAATCGTGATTAGGAATCACAAGAAATCAATTTGATTGATAAGAAGTTGAAGAAGGAAAGGAAATTAATTAATTGGACTTGAAACAAGAAATCCTACTTCGGGTAGGATACCTAGAGTTCTAATTGGATTAGGACTGAGAATTCTAGTTGGAGTAGGACTGGGATTCCTACTTGGAATAGGATTCCTCAATCCTAATGAGATTAGGAGTTTTGAATCAAAATTGGATTCCTACTTGGAGTAGGATTCCTAGAGTCCTAATCGGATTAGGACTTTGGATTCAAATTAGAGTCCTAATTGGATTAGGACTAGAATTAAACAAATCCTAATTGGATTAGGATTCCTTAAGTCCTAATTAATTATTAATCTAATGAATCAACATGACTCCTAATTGGATTAGGATTGAAGAGTTCAAATGAGTCATGGTTCATTCAAGTCCTAATTGGATTAGGACTAGCATAGATTGAACCCAATTTGGCTAATCCTAATTGGATTGGGATGAAACCATGAGAGAGGCACCTAATCCTCTTTGGAAGAGGATTAGGTTAACCAAGTAAGAAGGACATCAGCCCCTCTTCACTTGGCTAGGGCGACATGAAGAGCTAGGGCCGGCGCCCCCTTCCTTTGGTAAGTTATCATGGAACTCCTAATTGTTAGGAAGTCCAATCCTTATAAAAGGAGGACTAGGGGCCGGCGCCCTAAGGCATTGAAGAATCCTCCTCTTGCTGCCGCCACCCTCCCCTCTCCTCCCTTGGTTAGGCCGCAAGCAAGGTGCAAGCAAGTTGAAGCTTGGCGGCATCCCTTCTCCTTCCTCTTGGCTTCAACGCGTAAGAAAAGAAGAAGGCTGTGAAGGGCTGTGATCTTCTTCCTCTTCTTCATCCTTCTTCTTCCTCCTCTCAAGTGCAATCAAGGGTTGATTGAAAGAGAGGAGATCAGCCATCAAAAGCTATCTCTGCAAGGGAGCTAGCACCCCGGTGAGATAGAGAGCTTGGATCGGATCCTGCTTCGTGTGGATACCCGTAGAGGCCGGACGTTTGAACGGCTTCAAGCGAACCCTCTTCCAAAACCACGAATTCAGATTTGTGGTGATCATCTACCCGCGCAAGGTGAAGATTTGATCTTCCTATTAGTTTTAAAAGTTTTAATTCTTACCTAATTGCGAAAGGTCTCGAAACAACGTTCATGCGATGAACGTCGAACCCGTGCATGCCGATTCCGCTGCCATCTGAAAATTCTTGAAATATCAGCGGCATGGGCGGGTTCCCAACCCAACTTATTATCAATCAAATTGATTACTTGTGATTCCTAATCACGATTCAACCATCAGATCGGTTAATGCCTCTAGTGTGTGTGACCCCATAGGTTCTACTCTGACTGGTAGTGAGATATATTGTGATCTCTATCACAATATCATTGAAAACTCCTTTCAATGGGTCGGAATGATTCCAACTCTACTCATTAGGGTTTATCGATCATCAAGATAATCCCTATGAGTCCCACCATCCACCAGTGACACCTAGCAGCATGTAGTGGCTACCCAGCAGAATAGAATGATGAACCTCTAGGTGCAGTTATCATGTGATACAGTCCTTCTATCATGGATTCCTACAAGACGGAGGTCATGGATAACTCGTCAAACCCCTTCGTCTGTCATATGTCAAGATTTATTCGACTTAAGTTCGAGAGCGAAGAACTCTTTCTCCACTGTGCAATCTGCCCCGGCCGAGGTCTTACGAACTCAGTCTTATAAATCACATAGGATCTCTCCTTATCTATCAAGGTCGATAGATTCCTTGTAGATGCATACCCTACTCCTACAGTGAACCTACTGTAGCCAATCTACACTGCATGGACCCATATGGCTAGAGACCATGTATTTGTGCAGTCAAACTACAATAACCTCACTGTGAGTAGCCGAAGCATCGCAGGTCAAAGGACCAGTCACACTACTGCAACATCAAGCAAGTCACTGACAAGTGGATAGACATCCAAGTGACTTCTTGTGTTGGTCACGCTCAGTACCCTTGTTCTCTAACAAGCACTTGCACAATTGCTCCAGTGTCCCTACACTGTGGACTCAAGACTCGTCCATCAAAGAAAGTAATATGTGCACTAATCTCAGCGGATCAATCATCGTCCTCGTGATGATCCATCGATCAGGAGCAATTCAGAAATTAATCACCAATGACACATGCCTCAAATTCTCAACTCTTGAGAATATGCGTCATCATCTTATTAATTTCTTGGACGATTCATGGACACATAAGAACATGAATGAAAAAGATGCTTTTTATTTATTCAATAATAAATAGTTAAGTACAAAATTATGTCCTAGAATAAAATAATGCGTCTGCCAAATTGGCTTCTAGGGCATACTTCTAACAATCTCCCACTTGCACTAAAGCCAATTAGCCATAAATCTAAGTCCCATCTTCTCAAGATGCGTTTTAGTTTTCTGCTGAGTTATCTGCTTAGTGAATGGGTCCACCACATTTCCTGTGGAGTCTACTTTTTGATCCTCTACTTATTTCTTTTCGAGGTAGTCGCTTATTAGGTTAAACCTCCGCTCTATGTGCTTCGGTTTCTGGTGAGACCTTTGGCTCCTTAGCTAGTGCTATGGTGCCTTTGTTATTGCAGAAGAGTGCTATGGCATCTGATGGCATTACACCTAATTCTGCAATGAACCTTTTAAACCAAAAGGTTTCCACTGCACCCTTAGAGACGGCTTAACATTCAGCTTCTAAGGTAGAATCTACAATGATTGGTTGTTTGGAACTCTTCCAATTTACTAAACCATTATTGTACATATTCTGATGTAGACTTTCTATCATCAATATGTGTGCATCCTTCTACCTTCAACTCTGATTTTCTTCCAAAGACCAAGAATAAATCTTTAGTTCTTCTTAAGTACTTAAGAATATTTTTCACAGTTATCCAGTGCTTCTTGCTTGGATTTGACTGATATATGCTCGTGACACTCACAGCATATACTATATCATTTCACGTACATAGCATGGTATATATGAGGCTCCCTATAGCCGAAGCATAAGGGATCTTGCTCATCCGCTGAATCTCTTCAGATGTGTTAAGGCACATCTTCTTGGAGAGATTTATCCCATGCCTAAGGGGTAATAATCTCCTTTTAGAGGTTTCCATGCCGAACCTCTTCAGCACTCCCTCTATATACATATTCTGTGACAGGACAAGCATCCTTTTAGATCTATCTTTATAGACCTTTATTCTCAAAATATAGGATGCTTCTCCAAGGTCTTTCATGGAGAACTCTTTTAATAACCAGACCTTGACCGAGGTTAGCATGGAAATATCATCCCCTATCAGGAGGATGTCATCCATGTACAGTATGAGAAATACGACAGCACTCCCACTAACCTTTTTGTAAACATACAGTTCCTCTTCGTTTTTGATGAAATCAAATGTTTTGATTGCGTCATCGAAACGAGTGTTCCAACTCTGAGATGCTTGCTTTAGTCCATAGATGGACCTTTGCAGCTTGCAGACCTTGTGATCTCCATCACTGGAAGTGAAACTCAAAGGCTGTTCCATATAGATATCTTCATTAAGATATCCATTCAGGAATGCAGTTTTCACATCCATCTGCCAGATTTCATAATCATGAAATGCTACAATGGCAAGCAATGTTCGGATGGATTTTAACATGGCTACAGGTGAAAAAGTCTCCTGATAGTCAATGCCTTCGCGTTGACTATACCCTTTCGCCACTAGCCTTGCTTTATAGGTCTCTACCTTTCCATCCGAACCTATCTTCCTTTTGTAGATCCATTTGCATCCAATAGGTACAATACCTTCTGGTGGATCTACTAGGGTCCAGACTTGGTTGGAATGCATGGAGTCTAACTCCAACTATTTCTCGGAATTGATATCAGATATCGCCTCGTCATAGGTTTTGGGATCCTGTATGTGATCCCTATCTCCCACTAGAAACATTTCCTCGGTATCCTCTTCTAGTATACCTTACTAGATCTGCGAGGTGATTGAGGGACATCGTGTACTGGCTTAATATAAATAGGTTCTATAGGCACAATGGTTTGTTGCTATTTAAAGACTTTCTCTTCAAGCTCAATTTTCCTCCCGCTGTCTTTGTCAAGGATAAACTATTTCCATGAAGATAGCATCTAGGCTCACAAACACTTTGTGATCCTTTGGGACGAAAAGTCATATCCTAATGACTCTTTAGGATATCCTATAAAACGAGCATTAATTGTCCTATCCTCTAGCTTGTCTGCCTGTAGTCGCTTGACGTGGCCCGGACATCCCCAAATCTTTGATATGACCAAGACTTGGTTTCTTACCATGTCATATCTCATATGGTGTGGTAGGAACGGACTTTAGAGGAAACTCTATTCAATAAGTAAATAGCTGAAAATAGGGCATCTATCTAAAGAAACAAGGGTAAATTAGTGAAGTACATCATGGACCGGACCATATCCAATAGAGTCCGATTCCTCCTCTCTGACACTCCATTGAGCTGAGGTGTACTAGGAGGAGTCCATTATGAAACTATACCATTCTCCTAGAGATAATCACGAAACTCTCTATTAAGGTGTTCATCTCCTCGATCTGATCGAAGAACCTTAATGAGTTTTTTCTATTTATTTTTCTACTTCATATCTTAACTCTTTGAAACTTTCAAAAGTTTCAGATTTGTGTGTCATACACATATCCATACCGTGAGTAATCATCGGTAAATGAAGTAAAAATTACAACCCCTAGCTTGCACATCGAATGGGCCACACATATCAGTGTGTACTAGGGTAAGTATTTCAGTGGACCACCCTATGTCCTACAAAGGATAATTTGGCCATCTTTCCTTAAAGGCAGAATTAACAAATCGAATATGACTCGAAAGTCAATGAGCCCAAAAGTTCATGTTTCTCCAATTTGTTTATTCTGTCTTCTCCTATATGGCCAAGCCTGAGGTGCCACAAATACTTTAGATTTATCTCATTTCTAGATCTATTAGATCCTATGGTATTCACTGTTTGCTCAGATACATTCACAAATACATCCATATGTATGTTATAGAGACTGTCAATCATAAAACCACGTTGAATCAATTTATTTCTTAAATAAATGGAACAGTAGTCTTATAAAAATCTTTCTGTGCTAAACAAGATACAGAAATCAAATTTCTGCTAGCAACAGGTAACAGTCCCTAAGTATCCTGAGCATATCTGACATACCTTCTGAAGGTCTATCACCCTTCATGTTTTTATGCTTTCCATGTATGTAGGACAGTTCCTCTTCCAATGGCCGTCCATGATGCAAATGAAAACATTTTTCCTTGCAATTGGCCTTTTTCTTGGAACTTTCTTACTTGGCGTTTTCTCAGTCTTCTGCTTCTTCGCAGGCTTCTTCTTCTTCCAAATAGACTCTCTCTTGGAATTAGAAACCAACTCGACAGCAAGAATGATGCCCCTTGAACTCTTCAATGTTCCTAAGGTAGTTACCAATTTATTTAACAATTCTGTTTTGGTGCATACAATCTTGTTCATATGATAATTTACTATAAACTGTTCATATGAAGCTAGAAGGGATTGTGGGATCAAATCCGTTTGCAATTCCTTGTGCATGGTCATGCCGAGCTTCTCAAGCTTCTCTAAGTCCTTTATCATGGTCAAACCATGATCATGGATAGACTGCCCATCACGCATCTTGGCCTTGAAGAGCCTCTTGGACATTCAAACTAAGCTGCATGACTCTGATCACCATACAACTCTTGCAGGTGTTTTAATGTGTCCTTGGAAATCTTCATGTTCTCATGCTGGCATTATAATTTATTGGACATGGATGCCATTTTGTAGCATCTAACTTTATTGTCATCGTTCGTCCACTTGGCATGCGTCTTACGCTGATCAGTGATTGGACAGATTGGTAATACAGGGATTCCATGGTCTAGCTCATACCCTAATTTCTCACAATTCAAAACTATTTTGAAATTTGCTGAGCCAGTCTTTATAATTGGGTTTGGTCAAACGGTTATTATGTAGGATATGAGTTAAAAATCTAGAAGCTGATATTATAATCATCATAGAGTAAAGATTCTAGTTAGAATTTTGTACTTGATCCTTATTTGTTCTAGGATCTTTTAGAACAAATGTACCTCCCACTATTTTCTCGAATTTTTCACACTCCCCTGGTAGGAAAACGCAAATCCTACGCGACTAGGATTTCTAGTAGGTACTGCGGTCTCACCAATCTACATGGCACCTCACCTAACAGTTATTGGTGACACATAGATGGATGAGTGTACAACTCTTGTACAATGCTTCTCAAGCATGTTGCAGTGCAACTTGGTCTCTAAGCCATGAAGACCTCACCTAACAGTTATTGGTCCCATTTTTTAGTTAAGTCAGACCCACCGTATAACCGTAGGAATAAAGTCGTCATTGGGTCCTCACCTAACAGTTATTGGTGCCCAACCCCACCTTTACCCTACAACATCTCATGTCTATAGAGAGGTCCAGCCCCCCGATGCAACTTGCCCACTGTATCCAGCCGAGACAAATCAACATCAGAAAGACCTTAGCAGCTCTACTACAGTGGAAGACCTATTGACTTAATATTGGTTAATCAGGTCTTAGTGTTTGTAACTTGAGCTCTTCATAAGAGGTAATCGAACAATTGGCCAGGTAAGCAGGTGGGAGGCTCCCCTTACTCAGAGAGTAAGGTCCTAATTAAGTAACCACCTTTCATGGTTTCCTTGGACACCAATAAGATCAATTAATCTAATATGACTCGCTCATGTTGGTTCACTCTCGACTTGATTGAGGAGGTTTTAATTTAGGTCTCATTGGGTTTGCTACATCACATGTAAACCTATCTACCCAACTCTCATTCACATCACATGCAAACGGCACATCACGGGCAGTTATAATCGCAGCATCAAATAAAGCTAAACTTTAAATAGGTGATGATCATGAATTCTAATTAGGTCGTATTACAAGCACATGCACGTCAATCGATCAACTGATCTTCAACTCTTGAATTGGTTCCAAGCCTCCTTGACTCGATCCTTGATCAACTCTTGATCCCATCACCATCAACCACTTGGATCACCGTGTTGGGAACCCGCCCATGCCGCTGATATTTCAAAAATTTTTCAGATGGCAGCGGAATCGGCATGCGCGAGTTCGACGTTCATCGCATGAACGTTGTTTCGAGACCTTTCGTAATTAGGTAAGAATTAAAACTTTTAAAACTAATAGGAAGATCAAATCTTCACCTTGCGCGGGTAGATGATCACCGCGAATCTGAATTCGTGGTTTTAGGAAGAGGGTTCGCTTGAAGCCGTTCAAACGTCCGGCCTCTACGGGTATCCACACGAAGTAGAGATCCGATCAACGTTTCCTTGTCTCCCCGGGGTGCTAGCTCCCTTGCAGAGACTTCCTTTGATGGCTGATCTCCTCTCTTTCTTTCAACTCTTGAAAGTGCTTGAGAGGAGGAAGAAGAAGGAGGGATGATGAAGAAGAACAAGAACCCTTTGCAGCCTTCTCTTCCTTGCTTGCGTTGGAGCCCAAACAAGAGAAGAAGGATGAGCCGGCAATCCCTTTCTCTCTTCTTGCTGATGGCGGCTGAAAACCCAAGGGGAGGATGAAGGGCGTACGGCACAAGGGAGAGGAAATCCCAATGCCCTAGGTGCTGCCCCTTGAGCCCCTTTAAATAGATTGTGGAGCTCCTAACTTTTAGGAGCTCCATACTATTTTCCAAGAGGGGCGCCGGCCCCTCTTACCTTGCCGCACCAAAGAAGAGAAGAAGGAGGGGGCGTACGGCCCTCCTCTTGGTTTGCCCTAATCCTCATCTAATGAGGATTGGGAGGCCCTAATCCGGTTTAGTCCTAATTCGATTAGGCTTAGCCAAATTTGGTTCAATGCATACTAGTCCTAATCCAATTAGGACTTGAATGAACCATGACTCAATTGAACTCTTCAATCCTAATCCAATTAGGAGTCATGTTGATTCATTAGATTATTAATTAATTTAGACTTAAGGAATCCTAATCCAATTAGGATTTATTTAATTTTAGTCCTAATCCAATTAGGACGCTATTTGAATCCGAAGTCCTAATCCAATTAGGATTTCTAGGAATCCTACTCCAAGTAGGAATCCAATTTTAATTCAAAACTCCTAATCTCATTAGGATTGAGGAATCCTATTCCAAGTAGGAATCCCAGTCCTAATCCAATTAGAACTCTAGGTATCCTACCCGAAGTAGGATTCTTGTTTCAAGTCCAATTAATTAATTCCTTTTTCCTTCTTCAACTTTTTATCAATCAAATTGATTTCTTATGATTCCTAATCACGATTTCAACCATCGGATCGGTCAATACTTCTAGTGTGTGTGACCCCATAGGTTCTATTCTGACTGGTAGTGAGATATATTGTGATCTCTATCACTATATCATTGAAAACTCCTTTCAATGGGTTGGAACGATTCCAACTCAACTCATTAGGGTTTATCGATCATCAAGATAATCCCTATGAGTCCCACCATCCACCAGTGACACCTAGCAGCATGTAGTGGCTACCCAGCAGAATAGAATGATGAACCTCTAGGTGCAGTTAACGTGTGATACAGTCCTACTATCGTGGATCCCTACAGGACGGAGGTCATGGACAACTCGTCAAACCCCATCGTCTGTCATATGTCAAGATTTATTCGACTTGAGTTCGATAGTGGAAAACTCTTTCTCCACTTTACTGCCCTGGCCAAGGTCTTAGAACTCAGTCTAACAAATCACATAGGATCACTCCTCTTCTATCAAGGTCGATAGATTCCTTGTAGGTGCATACCCTACTCCTACAGTGAACCTACTGCAGCCAATCTACACTGCATGGACCCATATGGCTAGAGACCATGTATGTGTGCAGTCAAACTACAATAACCTCACTGTGAGTAGCCGAAGCACCGCAGGTCAAAGGACCAGTCACACTACTGCAACATCAAGTAAGTCACTGACGAGTGGATAGACATCCAAGTGACTTCTTGTCTTGGTCACGCTCAGTACCCTTGTTCTCTAACAAGCACCTGCACTATCACTTCAGTGTCCCTACACTGTGGACTCAAGTCTCGTCCATCCAGAAGGAAAGTGATCTGTGCACTGATCGGATCGATCACCGTCCTCGTGATGATCCATTGATCAGGAGCATTTAGAAATTAATCACCAATGATACATGGCTCAAATTCTCAACTCTTGAGAATATGTATCATCATCTTATTAATTTCTTGGACGATTCATAGACACATAAACAATATGAATGAAAAAGATGTCTTTTATTTATTCAATAATAAATAGTCAAGTACAAAATTATGTCCCTAGAATCAACAATGTGTCAGCCAAATTGGCTTCTAGGGCATACATCTAACAATCTCCCACTTGCACTAAAGCCAATTGGTCATATATCTTAGGCCCATCTTCTCAAGGTGGGCTTCAGTCTTTTGCTGACTCAGCTGCTTAGTGAACGGGTCTGCCACGTTATCCGCGGAGTCTACTCTCTGCACCTCTACATCATAGTCGCGTATGAAATGGAAGCGCCGCTCTATGTGCTTGGATTTCTGATGAGACCATGGCTCCATAGCTTGTGCTATGGTGCCAATGTTATCGCAGTAAAGTGTTATGGCATCTAATGACATTACACCTAACTCTGCAATTAACTTTTTAATCAGAAGGTTTCCACTGCACCCTTAGATACGGCTTAACATTCAGCTTCTAAGGTAGAATCTATAATGATCGGTTGTTTGGAACTCTTCCAATTTACTGAACCACAATTGCACATATTCTGATGTAGACTTTCTATCATCAATATGTGTGCATCCTTCTACCTTCAACTCTGATCTTCTTCCAAAAACCAAGAATAAATCTTTAGTTCTTCTCAAGTACTTAAGAATATTCTTCACAGCTGTCCAGTGTTCTTCACCTGGATTCGACTGATATCTGCTTGTGACACTCACAGCAAGAGCTATATCAGGTCGTGTACATAGCATGGCATACATGAGGCTTCCTATTGCCGATGCATAAGGAATCTTGCTCATGCGTTGAATCTCCTCAGATGTGTTGGGGCACATCTTCTTGGAGAGATGAATTCCATGCCTTAGGGGTAAGAGACCCCTCTTGGAGTTTTCCATGCTGAACCTCTTCAGCACCTCCTCTATGTACATCTTTTGTGAAAGGCCAAGCATCCTTTTAGATCTATCTCTATAGACCTTTATTCCCAAAATATAGGATGCTTCCCCAAGGTCTTTCATGGAGAATTCTTTTGACAACCAGACCTTGACCGAGGTTAACATGGGAATATCATTCCCAATCAGGAGAATGTCATCTACGTACAGTACGAGAAAAATGACAGCACTCCCACTAACCTTTTTATAAACACATGGTTCCTCTTCGTTTTTGATGAAATCAAACGTTTTGATTGCATCATCGAAACGAGTGTTCCAACTCCGAGAGGCTTGCTTTAGTCCATAGATGGACCTTTGCAGCTTGCAGACCTTGTGATCTCCATCACTGGAAGTGAAACCCAAAGGCTGTTCCATATAGATATCTTCATCAAGATATCCATTCAGGAAAGCAGTTTTCACATCCATCTGCCAGATTTCATAGTCATGAAATGCTGCAATGGCAAGCAATGTCCGGATGGATTTTAGCATGGCTACAGGTGAAAAGGTCTCCTGATAGTCAATACCTTCGCGCTGACTATACCCTTTCGCCACAAGCCTTGCCTTATAGGTCTCTACCTCTCCATCCGAACCTATTTTCCTTTTGTAGATCCATTTGCATCCAATAGGTACAATACCTTCTGGTGGATCTACTAAGGTCCAGATTTGGTTGGAATGCATGGAGTCTATCTCTGACTTCATAGCTTTCAGCCATTTCTCGGAATCGATATCAGATATCGCCTCGTTGTAGGTTTTGGGATCCTGTATGTGATCCCTATCTCCCACTAGGAACATTTCCTCGGTATCCTCTTCTAGTATACCTAAGTATCTATCGGGAGGATGGGAGACCCTACTAGATCTACGAGGTGGTTGAGGGACATCGTGTACTGGCTCCTTATGAATAGGTTCTATAGGATCCATGACTCGTTGCTTTTCAGAGACTTTCTCTTCAAGCTCAATTTTCCTCCCACTGCCTCTATCAAGGATAAACTGATTTTCCAAGAAGATGGCATGACGGCTCACAAACACATTGTGATCCTCTGAGACGTAAAAATTGTATCCTAATGACTCTTTAGGATATCCTATAAAACGAGCACTTATGGTCCTAGCCTCTAACTTGTCCGCCTGTAGTCGCTTGACGTGGGCCGGACACCCCCAAATCTTGAGATGACCCAGACTTGGTTTCTTACCATGCCATATCTCATACAGTGTGGTAGGAACGGATTTAGAGAGAACTCTATTCAATAAATAAATCGCTGTGAGTAAGGCATCTCCCCAAAGAAACATAGGTAAATCAGTGAAGCTCATCATGGACCTGACCATATCCAATAGGGTCCGATTCCTCCTCTCTGACACCCCGTTGAGTTGAGGTGTACCCGGAGGTGTCCATTGTGAGACTATGCCGTTTTCTTTGAGATAGTCCCGGAATTCCCCACTAAGGTATTCTCCTCCTCGATCTGATCGAAGGGCCTTAAGAGGTTTTCCAGTTTGTTTTTCTACTTCATTCTTGAACTCTTTGAACTTTTCAAAGGATTCAGACTTGTGTCTCATAAGATACACATACCCATACCGTGAATAATCATCGGTAAAGGTAATGAAGTATGAATAACGTCCCCTGGCTAGCACATCGAATGGGCCACATACATCTGTATGTACTAGGGTAAGTATTTCGGTGGTCCTCTCCCCATGTCCTACAAAGGGCAGTCTAGCCATCTTTCCTTGAAGACAGGACTCGCAAACTGGATATGACTCGGAAGTCAATGAGCCTAAAAGCCCATCTTTATCCATTTTGTTCATTCTGTCCTCTCCAATATGGCCAAGCCTAAGGTGCCACAAATACGTTTGGTTTATCTCATCTCTGGATCTTTTGGATCCTTTGGCACTCACATCTTGCTCGGTAACATTCACAGATACATCCATATGTAAATGATAGAGACTGTCAATCATGAAACCACGTGCGACTATTTTATTTCTTAAATAAATAGAACAGCAGTCTTTGTCAAATGTAAAAACATGACCTTCCTGTGCTAGACATGAAACAGAAATCAAATTTCTGCTAGCAACAGGTACATAATAGCAGTCTCTAAGTATTAAACTAAATCCAGACGGTAGTCGCAGATGGTAGGTGCCCACAGCCACAGCAGCAACTTTTGCCCCGTTGCCAACCCGAAGGGTTACCGCACCTTCCGCCAGCCTTCTACTTTCCTTTAGACCCTGCATGGTAGTGCACAAATGAGCACTAGAACCAGAATCTATAACCCAACTAGAAGTAGAAGAAACCGTTAGATTAGTTTCAATAATGAGCAAGTCTATACCTTCTGAAGGTGTGTCACCTTTCTTGTTCTTCAGGCTCTCGAGGTATGAAGGACAGTTTCTCTTCCAGTGGCCTTCGACATTGCAGTGGAAACATTTTCCTTTGTCGTTAGCCCTTTTCTTTTGAACTTCCTTCTTTGGCTTCTTGTCTTTCTTCTGCTTCTTTGCAGGCTTCTTTTTCTTCCAAGTAGACTTTCTCTTGGAACCAGAAGTCAACTCAGCAGCGAGGACATTGCCCCTTGAACCTTTCAAGGCTCCCTCAGCAGTTACCAACATGTTGATTAGTTCAGTCTTAGTGCATTCAATCTTATTCATGTGGTAGTTTACTATAAACTGACCAAATGAATCAGGAAGTGACTGTAGGATCAAATCCACTTGCAATTCCTTGTGCATGTCCATACCGAGCTTCTCAAGCTCCTCTAGGTCCTTGATCATGGTCAGACCGTGATCATGGACAGACTGCGCCTCGCGCATCTTCGCTTTGAAAAGCCTCTTGGACACTTCAAAACGAGCTATGCGACTCTGCTCACCATACAACTCTTGCAGGTGTGCCAGTATGTCCCTAGCAGTCTTTATATTTTCATGCTGGCATTGGAGTTCATTAGACATAGATGCCATCATATAGCATTTTACTCTAATGTCATCGTCCAACCACTTTTTATGCATCTCACGCTGAACATCAGTGGGACGTGCTGGTAATGTGGGGATATCTGAATCGAGTATGTAGCCTATCTTCTCACAGTCCAAAACTATTTTGAGATTTCTAAGCCAGTCTTTGTAATTGGTTCCGGTCAGTCGGTTGGTCTCAAGAATACGGGTCAAAGGGTTTGAAGCCGACATTGTATCTGCAGAGAGTAAAGATTCTAGTTAGACTTTTGTACTTGATCCTAATCTGTCCTAAGGTCTTTTAGAACAAATTGTGACTCCCACTATTTTCTCGAATTCCTCACACTCCCCTGGTAGGAAAACGGAAATCCCACACGACTAGGGTTTCTAGTGGGTACTGCGGTCCCACCAATTTACATGCCACCTCACCTAACAGTTATTGGTGACACATAGATGGATGAGTGTACAACTCTTGTACAATGCTTCTCAAGCATGTTGCAGTGCAACTTGGTCTCTAAGCCATGAAGACCTCACCTAACAGTTATTGGTCTCATTTCTTAGTTAAGTCAGACCCACTGTATAACCGTAGGAATAAAGTCGTCATTGGGTCCTCACCTAACAGTTATTGGTGCCCAACCCCACCTTTACCCTACAACATCTCATGTCTATAGAGAGGTCCAGCCCCCCAATGCAACTTGACCACTGTGTCCAGCCGAGACAAGTCAACATCAGAAAGGCCTTAGCAGCTCTACTACAGTGGAAGACCTATTGACTTAATATTGGTTAATCAGGTCTTAGTGTTTGCAACTTGAGCCCTTCATAAGAGGTAATCGAACAATTGGCCAGGTAAGCAGGTGGGAGGCTCCCCTTACTCAGAGAGTAAGGTCCTAATTAAGTAACCACCTTTCATGCTTTCCTAGACACCAATTAGATCAATTAATCTAATATGACTTGCTCATGTCGGTTCACTCTCGACTTGATTGAGGAGGTTTTGATTTAGGTCTCAATTGGGTTTGCTACATCACATGTAGACCTATCTACCCGACTCTCATTCACATCACATGCAAACGGCGCATTGCAGGCAGTTATAATCGCGGCAATATTTAAAGCTAAACTTTAACTAGGTGATGATCATGGATTCTAATTAGGTCATATTACAAGCACATGCACGTCAATCGATCAACTGGTCTTCAACTCTTGAATTGGTTCCAAGCCTCCTTGATTCGATCCTTGATCAACCCTTGATCCCATCGCCATCAACCGCTTGGATCACCTTTCATCTCATGCTTTTGCTTCAGCTTGATCGTTGATGTACATCACATCACAGAAATACAATCAGATGTAAAATAAAAATAAAAATAAATTACATCTCCTTTTAGGAGGCACGCAGGCCTCTCAAAACATCAAATAAGATGCATGCAAGCATCTGAAAAATTACATGACATCGCAGATCACATCGCAGGTCATTACATTTGATACCAAAAGGGGTTGAATCCTATGATCATCACCGTATGCTACAATTATAATTTTCAGATCTGAAACTTAACTGATTATATCATGACATAGGTCGCTGATCATGCTAATCATGATTCTAAACTTTGTAATCCCATTAACAATGCAATTAGAATCATCTTTTTATCACATAAAAATCAGCATGTAAAAATCAGCACCCCTGAAAAATCTGCATGCAGAATTTTTCAGCATGCATGATCATTCAATTTTCAGATCTAATATGCCTTTAGATATTTAATTCTTACCTTAATCTACGAAGCCTAGGCTCTGATACCACTGTTGGGAACCCGCCCATGCCGCTGATATTTCAAAAATTTTTCAGATGGCAGCGGAATCGGCATGCGCGAGTTCGACGTTCATCGCATGAACGTTGTTTCGAGACCTTTGGTAATTAGGTAAGAATTAAAACTTTTAAAACTAATAGGAAGATCAAATCTTCACCTTGCGCGGGTAGATGATCACCGCGAATCTGAATTCGTGGTTTTAGGAAGAGGGTTCGCTTGAAGCCGTTCAAACGTCCGGCCTCTACGGGTATCCACACGAAGTAGAGATCCGATCAACGTTTCCTTGTCTCCCCGGGGTGCTAGCTCCCTTGCAGAGACTTCCTTTGATGGCTGATCTCCTCTCTTTCTTTCAACTCTTGAAAGTGCTTGAGAGGAGGAAGAAGAAGGAGGGATGATGAAGAAGAACAAGAACCCTTTGCAGCCTTCTCTTCCTTGCTTGCGTTGGAGCCCAAACAAGAGAAGAAGGATGAGCCGGCAATCCCTTTCTCTCTTCTTGCTGATGGCGGCTGAAAACCCAAGGGGAGGATGAAGGGCGTACGGCACAAGGGAGAGGAAATCCCAATGCCCTAGGTGCTGCCCCTTGAGCCCCTTTAAATAGATTGTGGAGCTCCTAACTTTTAGGAGCTCCATACTATTTTCCAAGAGGGGCGCCGGCCCCTCTTACCTTGCCGCACCAAAGAAGAGAAGAAGGAGGGGGCGTACGGCCCTCCTCTTGGTTTGCCCTAATCCTCATCTAATGAGGATTGGGAGGCCCTAATCCGGTTTAGTCCTAATTCGATTAGGCTTAGCCAAATTTGGTTCAATGCATACTAGTCCTAATCCAATTAGGACTTGAATGAACCATGACTCAATTGAACTCTTCAATCCTAATCCAATTAGGAGTCAGTTGATTCATTAGATTATTAATTAATTTAGACTTAAGGAATCCTAATCCAATTAGGATTTATTTAATTTTAGTCCTAATCCAATTAGGACTCTATTTGAATCCGAAGTCCTAATCCAATTAGGATTTCTAGGAATCCTACTCCAAGTAGGAATCCAATTTTAATTCAAAACTCCTAATCTCATTAGGATTGAGGAATCCTATTCCAAGTAGGAATCCCAGTCCTAATCCAATTAGAACTCTAGGTATCCTACCCGAAGTAGGATTCTTATTTCAAGTCCAATTAATTAATTTCTTTTTCCTTCTTCAACTTTTTATCAATCAAATTGATTTCTTGTGATTCCTAATCACGATTTCAACCATCGGATCGGTCAATACTTCTAGTGTGTGTGACCCCATAGGTTCTATTCTGACTGGTAGTGAGATATATTGTGATCTCTATCACTATATCATTGAAAACTCCTTTCAATGGGTTGGAACGATTCCAACTCAACTCATTAGGGTTTATCGATCATCAAGATAATCCCTATGAGTCCCACCATCCACCAGTGACACCTAGCAGCATGTAGTGGCTACCCAGCAGAATAGAATGATGAACCTCTAGGTGCAGTTAACGTGTGATACAGTCCTACTATCGTGGATCCCTACAGGACGGAGGTCATGGACAACTCGTCAAACCCCATCGTCTGTCATATGTCAAGATTTATTCGACTTGAGTTCGATAGTGGAAAACTCTTTCTCCACTTTACTGCCCTGGCCAAGGTCTTAGAACTCAGTCTAACAAATCACATAGGATCACTTCTCTTCTATCAAGGTCGATAGATTCCTTGTAGGTGCATACCCTACTCCTACAGTGAACCTACTGCAGCCAATCTACACTGCATGGACCCATATGGCTAGAGACCATGTATGTGTGCAGTCAAACTACAATAACCTCACTGTGAGTAGCCGAAGCACCGCAGGTCAAAGGACCAGTCACACTACTGCAACATCAAGTAAGTCACTGACGAGTGGATAGACATCCAAGTGACTTCTTGTCTTGGTCACGCTCAGTACCCTTGTTCTCTAACAAGCACCTGCACTATCACTTCAGTGTCCCTACACTATGGACTCAAGTCTCGTCCATCCAGAAGGAAAGTGATCTGTGCACTGATCGGATCGATCACCGTCCTCGTGATGATCCATTGATCAGGAGCATTTAGAAATTAATCACCAATGATACATAGCTCAAATTCTCAACTCTTGAGAATATGTATCATCATCTTATTAATTTCTTGGACGATTCATAGACACATAAACAATATGAATGAAAAAGATGCCTTTTATTTATTCAATAATAAATAGTCAAGTACAAAATTATGTCCCTAGAATCAACAATGTGTCAGCCAAATTGGCTTCTAGGGCATACATCTAACACACCGTTCATCTCATGCCTTGTCTTCAACTTGATCGTTGACGTACATCACATCATAGAAATACAACCAGATGTAAAATAAAAATAATAATAAATTACATCCCCTTTTAGGAGGCACGCAGGCCTCTCAAAACATCAAATAAGATGCATGCAAGCATCTGAAAAATTACATGACATTACAGATCACATCGCAGGTCATTACATTTGATACCAAAAGGGTTTGAATCCTATGATCATCACCACATGCAACAATTATAATTTTCAGATCTGAAATCTAATTGATTATCTCATGACATAAGTTGCTGATCATGCTAATCATGATTCTAAACTTTGTAATCCCATTAACAATGCAATTAGAATCATCTTTTTATCACATAAAAATCAGCATGCAAAAATCAGCATCCTAGAAAAAATCTGCATGCAGAAAATTTTCAGCATGCATAATCATTTAAATTTCAGATCTAATAAGCCTATGAATAATTAATCCTTACCTTAATCTACGATGCCTAGGCTCTGATACCACTGTTAGAATACCCGCCCATGCCGCAGAAAAATTTCAAAAATTTCAGATGCAGCGGAAGAGGCATGCGCGGGATCAACCGTTCATCGCATGAACGTTGTTTAAAACCGTTCGTAGATAGATAAGGATTAAAAACTTTTTAAAAATATTAGAAGATCAGATCTTCACCTTGTGCGGGTAGATGATCACCGCAAACTGATGATCGTGGTTTTTGGATGAAGGTTCGCTTGAAGCCGTTCAAGTGCCCGGCCTCTACGGGTATCCACACGAAGCAGGAACCGATCCAAGCTTTCTATCTCCCCGGGGTGCTAGCTCCCTTGCAGAGATAACTTTGATGGCTGATGTCCTCCCTTTTAATCAACCCTTGATTGTGCTTGGGAGGAGGAAGAAAAAGGATGAAGAGAGGAAGAAGATCAAAGCCCCTGCAGCCTTCTTTCTTTTCCCTGCGTTGGAAGGAAGAAGGGAGGATGAAGAGGCCACCTTTCTTTTTCTTCCTTTGCTTGCGGCTGAACCAAGGAAAGGGGAGGAGAGGGGGCCACGAATTGGAGAGGGAGAGGGCTTCAATGAATGCCCTAGGTCAGCCCCACGCCTCCTCTTAAATAGCATGTGGAGCTCCTACTTTGTAGGAGCTCCTTGATTAAATTTCAAGAGGGGCGCCGGCCCCTCTTCTTTGCCGCACCAAGCAAGGAAAAGGAGGAGGGGCGTGTGCCCCTACTTCATGGTTAACCTATTATGAAGGTCACTCTTGGTTAGGTCCTAATCTAATTAGGTTTGGACCAACGGTGAACCAATTTGGGTTTTAATCTAGGTAAGTCCTAATCCAATTAGAACTTGATGAGCCATGACTCAATTGAACCCTTCAATCCTAATCTAATTAGGAGTCATCTTGATTCATTAGATTAATAATTAATTGGGACTTAAGAAGTCCTAATCCCATTAGGATTTATTTAATTCTAGTCCTAATCCAATTAGGACTCTAATTTGAATTCGAAGTCCTAATCCGATTATGACTCTAGAAATCCTACTCCAAGTAGGAATCCAAATTTAATTCAAAACTCCTAATCTCATTAGGATTATAGGAATTCTACTCCATGTAGGAATCCTAGTCCTACTCCAAATAGGATTCCTAGTCCAAGTAGGAATCCCAGTCCAAGTAGGAATTCTAGTCATAATCCAATTAGGACTCCAAGAATCCAACTCCAAGTAGGACTCTTGTTTCAAGTCCAATTAATTAATTCCCTTTATTCCTTCTTCAACTTATTATCAATCAAATTGATTACTTGTGATTCCTAATCACGATTCAACCATCGGATCGGTCAATGCCTCTAGTGTGTGTGACCCCATAGGTTCTACTCTGACTGGTAGTGAGATATATTGCGATCTCTATCACAATATCATTGAAAACTCCTTTCAATGGGTCGGAATGATTCCAACTCTACTCATTAGGGTTTATCGATCATCAAGATAATCCCTATGAGTCCCACCATCCACCAGTGACACCTAGCAGCATGTAGTGGCTACCCAGCAGAATAGAATGATGAACCTCTAGGTGCAGTTATCATGTGATACAGTCCTTCTATCATGGATCCCTACAAGACGGAGGTCATGGATAACTCGTCAAACCCCTTCGTCTGTCATATGTCAAGATTTATTCGACTTAAGTTCGAGAGCGGAGAACTCTTTCTCCACTGTGCAATCTGCCCCGGCCGAGGTCTTACGAACTCAGTCTTATAAATCACATAGGATCTCTCCTTATCTATCAAGGTCGATAGATTCCTTGTAGATGCATACCCTACTCCTACAGTGAACCTACTGCAGCCAATCTACACTGCATGGACCCATATGGCTAGAGACCATGTATTTGTGCAGTCAAACTACAATAACCTCACTGTGAGTAGCCGAAGCATCGCAGGTCAAAGGACCAGTCACACTACTGCAACATCAAGCAAGTCACTGACAAGTGGATAGACATCCAAGTGACTTCTTGTGTTGGTCACGCTCAGTACCCTTGTTCTCTAACAAGCACTTGCACAATTGCTCTAGTGTCCCTACACTGTGGACTCAAGACTCGTCCATCAAAGAAAGCAATATGTGCACTAATCTCAGCGGATCAATCATCGTCCTCGTGATGATCCATCGATCAGGAGCAATTCAGGAATTAATCACCAATGACACATGCCTCAAATTCTCAACTCTTGAGAATATGCGTCATCATCTTATTAATTCCTTGGACGATTCATGGACACATAAGAACATGAATGAAAAAGATGCCTTTTATTTATTCAATAATAAATAGTCAAGTACAAAATTATGTCCTAGAATAAAATAATGCGTCTGCCAAATTGGCTTCTAGGGCATACTTCTAACAGAACTTCCTGTATTACCAGCCCGTACAACTAATGAGCAGCGTGAGACGCATGCAAAATGATTGGATGACGACAATAAGGTAAGATGCTACATTATGGCATCCATGTCCAACGAATTGCAATGCCAGCATGAAAGCATGAAGACCACCAAGGATATGCTTGATTATCTACAAGAATTGTATAATGAACAGAGTCGCGCAGTGAGATTTGAAGTGTCCAACCGGCTCTTCAAAGCCAAGATGGACGATAGGCAGTCTGTCCATGAATATGGTTTGACCATGATCAAGGATCTTGAGGAGCTTGACAAGCTTGGTATGACCATGCACGATTGTCAACTTTAAAGACCACGCAATAGCACGTATCTGGTAGGATAGTGATTACGGGTATCGATCCACAGGAATTGGGGTACAGTTGTTTTCTTAAAGATATTTGAAAAAGGAAATTTGTGAAGACTATTAAACTAAGCAATTTAATAAGAAATGCAATTAAAATGATATCAGTTTGGGGAAACCTAGGGCAAGAAATTCACCACTAACAAAGCAACGAGGATTAATTGTATTTTAATTTATTCTTGGATTAACATGCAAATTGGCTACAAGCCTAATAAGTATTCAAATAAAATCTTACAAAAGTAATTTAGGAACATCCATCTTCGGTTGGCATGAAATGTCTATCCTAAACTAATGTGGCAGGACACTGCATCTTCCCTAAGCATGGGTGATCTTTTATTAACTTAGTGATCATGAAGAACAATTGTATAAATGTCATACTTACAATCACAGAAATTAAATATGAGATGAAACAAAATATTCATTAAGAACAAAATAAAGTTTATACAACTCCAAGAATAGAAATCAAAAATACAAAATCCTTGGCCCTTTGTTAGGGCTGCATCCAGCCTTAGTGAGAGGATTAGGCTTCCATGCAGTGGTGGACAGCAGCAGCAGTGCCAAGAGCTTCCATCTCTTCATTCATTCTCCCTGGAGACTCCCCTAAGAGCGGCTCCCTGTTGCCCAGATAGACAACCCAAGAGGGGGGGTGAATTGGGTTTTAAAATAATTTTGCAATTAAAACGTTGTGGATGACTAATTAATGCTTTACCAAGATGATTAATTAATTGCTATGTGCTGTGAATGAAATGAGAGTAAAAGAAAGAGACAAACAATCACAAACACAAGGCTTTTATAGTGGTTCGGAGCTAACCCTTGCTCCTACGTCCACTCCCCAAGTCTCACTTGGGAATTCACTATAACCCCTTGGATTACAGCCAGTTGTTTTACAAGCTCACAACCAAACTTGTTGTTTTACGAGCTCACAACGAACTCGGTCGGTTTTCCCTGGCTCATCGACTAGAACCACCCTGATTGTTTTCCCGGGATCACAATCGAACCCTTACACGTTGGTTTTACACTCGGCTCACCAACCAACCTCTACACCCTTGATTCAATCCCCCGATTGAACCAAGCAAAGACAAGATGGAAATAATGACAACAAACAGAAAAACAGAGCTTCTCAAAAGCAGATAAATAACAATATAAACTAGAGAGAAGTTAAGAGCCCTCAAACACGTTTGAGTTGGAGTAGAGTAGGGCTTCTTGAACTTCGGATCTCCTCTTGAATGTCTGGTCGACTTGAATGCAGGAGGAGATCTCTTTCAATGTTTGGGAAGAGGTAGTTGGATGGAGTTATGGCGCTCTTCCCTCTTTTCGTTGAAAAACCACTTGCAGAGAATGAATGCTTGATTTCTTTGAATGGAATGGTAGTTCTCTGCCTTGCTACAGTCCTCTGTGGCTATTTAAGCCATCCCCCACGGAAACTAGCCGTTAGACACCTTTTTCTGCCCGTTCTGCACACTCTGCACAACCTGACAATATGTCCGTTGGGGGTCGGAGTCGACTCGCGCGATCAGGAGTCGACTCGGCTGTAGCGGGAGTCGACTCATGCTTTTCTGGAGTCGACTCGGCAACTGTTCCGGATTTGAATTAAAGTAGCCTCTTCGACTGGGAGTCGACTCGTCTTGACCCGGAGTCGACTCGCCAACTTCTGGAGCTGACTTGGCATTTTCGGAGTCGGCTCATCTCATGAAATCCATGGAGCTAATTTTCAACTTGGCCCACTCGAGTCGACTCGACAATCCTGGGAGTCGACTCGGCGCTCAGAGCCCGAACTCCCGATCTTTTGTCTTTTGGCTCGTCCAGTCTTGGAGTCGACTCGGACTGTTCTGGAGTCGACTCGGCTCTCAGTTTCCGAAACATGGCCTTCTGCCTTTTTGGTGTAGCGCTGCCTTGGGGTCGACTCGAGCTGTCTGGGAGTCGACTCGGCTCTCAGAGACAGTAAATCGGTCTTCTGTCTTTTTGGGGTCGCGCTGTCTCGGAGTCGACTCGCGCATTGCGGGAGTCGACTCGAATCTCAGAGTCCAAAAACTGCTCTCTGACTTTTGCCTTGTGAACCACTGAGAGTCGACTCTCACTTTCTTTGGAGTCGACCTACCAACCATCGGAGTCGACTCGCGTTCCACAGGAGTCAACTCGAATCTCAGGGTCGAAATTCGCTCTCTGACTTTTCTGTCTGTAACTCCTTGGAGTCGACTCATACTACTCCGGAGTCGACTCGGTAAACATCGGAGTCGACTCGCGCACTTCAGGAGTCGACTCGCTGACAGGTTTTGAGTTGATGCTTTCTGCTCGTCTGTCTGTTCTCAGTCGGAGTCGACTTGTAATGATCCGGAGTCGACTCGAGCCCGTGCCAGTGATTCTGATACGCTTGGAGTCGACTCGTAATACTTCGGAGTCGACTCGAGTCTCAGACTTTGGTTCAAACTGACTTCTTAACTTATCCAAAATATTATGAACCAAGTCTAGAAACACTTTAGACAAGATTTTCACTGAAACACTCAATTGAATTCATTAGTAAACAAGAGATATACTCAGATGCTTTGAGCTCATCAAAATCAAATAGGGTTATGATCAATCACTCCACAATCTCCCCCTTTTTGATGATGACAAAACATTGAGTATATGTAAAGTGAATTGCTCAATAAACAAGGAAATAAAATCCATAAATGAATTCAAGTGTCTGGTTATTTAATTTATCCAAGCTTGAAAGGTGTGAAACAATAAATTTTGGAATTAAAGCTCCCCCTTTCATTTGGAATTATATAAGCCTTCATATCATGCAATCAATTGTTTGGCTTATATATATTTAATGATTTAGCTTTCTTAAAAATTCAGATTCTCCCCCTCAACATATGCATTCAACTTTGTTTTGATTCTCTGAATTTCCTTTTAATGCATTGAAGTTTTTGAACTGAAATTTTTGATTTTTAGAGGAAAAATCTGTCAATTTGTTCTTGAGTAGGATTCAGCTAATCTCCGAATATCCCTTGAATAGATTCTGGAGATTACTCCATTAGGAGCCCCAACAGAGAGATAATGAGCCTCGAGGTACCAAATCCACTAAGAACAAATTATGTTTTAATTCTCATTTTGATTCCTTTTATGTTGATTCCATTTACATATCTATTAAGTATTTCTCCCCCTTTTTGTCATCATATCAAAAAGGAGGTAAGCAGAACAAACAATCACTTAGAGATCAAATTGCACACAATTGAAGAGAATATGTCTACTCATTGTATTGATGTGTATGTAAATACATTTGAGAATACAATAAGTAAAGCAAAAAAAAGGAATACATGTCAAAATAAAGCAAAAAGCAGCTAAGGTCTCCTCGAGGATGTGGCTCCTCCTCTCAATCTGTTCTGCTCCATGAGGAGGGTGACCGCATCTGTAACATGCCTGAGCTGAGAGATAATGGACGAAGTGGCCCTGCTATGTGTAGTGGAGAGCTCGGTCACCGACTTCTGAAGTGCGTCCAGCTTGTCGATGAGCACGTTCGACAAGCGCTCGGCCCCCTGAGTAGTGGTGCTCATGTCCTTCCGGATGTCATCGCGCATCTTTCGAGTGATGCCCATGACCTCACTCATACTGGAGAATTGAGCCTGGATCAGGCTCCGAACGTTGTAAATCTCTTTCCGCACATGGGCCGTCATCTCAGTCACGGCTGTCAAGGAAGGGACCAACGCTGACGAAGGTGCAGGAGTGGGAGCAGGCACTGAACCCCGGAGCTCCCGAAGTAGATCATCTCGCAGATCTCGGACAATCTCCTGCCGCAACTTCCGGAGCTGCTCAGGAGCGATCCGGACCTCCATGACCTGAGGAGCTGAGGAGGAGGGTCCGGCTGAGGTGGTAGGAGCAGAAGTGGAGGGAAAGTCAGGATAATCTGAGTCTGGCTCAGGACTAGGGGAATGTCTGGTGGTATGTGTGGAGGTGGAAGACTTCCTAACCCAGGTCCCCTCTACCTTCCGAAACCCCATCCTGTGTAGGGTCCCCGGACGCATGCGATCTGTCCATCGCAATGCGCGAGAGGGTTCCCCCTCAGGAATGGGAATCTCGGCCTCCCTAAACAAAAGGGTGAACATCATGCCGTAGGGGAGGGTGAGCCTAGGTCTATCTAGTGGCTCACATAGATATCTATAAATAAGTTTTGGAAAGTTGACTGGGGTGTCCTGGAGAATATAGAACATAAGGGCGAGGTCCCTCTCAGAAACAAAGTCGAAGCGCCCAGTCTTCGGAAAGAGGGACCTAGACAGGATGCTCAGGAGGATCCGCACCTCAACTGGAAGTGAGCTAGCGGATACCTCATCCAAGGGGGACTGGGGTGGATGCCCTAGAATGGTCGTAAGGGCCTCAGTCCTATCCTCAGGGTGTGCGGGTGCCACCCCAACTTGGGGAAGATGGAAGACCTGAGTAATGATATCCTCCGAAATGAATAATGGGACACCGGCTACCGTGCCCTCTATACCCCCATCGCCCCTGTGGACGGTACCGTAGAACTCCCTAACTAGTCCAGGGTATGTGAGGAGATCTAAGGTGAGGAAATACTCTAAGCCTTGGGCCCTAAGTCTCTCTCCTATCGTAAAGCCCTCCCGGGAGAGATAGTCGAAATCGACGTATCTCCCGGTGGAGACCGCCTTTCCGGCGCACGGCCTCGAGGGAACCGCCCTCGGCGGGGAACGAGCCGGAGGTTGTGGCCTCGCGGGATCGTTCCGAGCCTTGGAACGTCGCTCGGTGCCGGTTGCGGGTTGGGGCCTCTTCCGGCTTGGGACAACGGTTTTACGAGGCATGGTCGACCTAGAATGGAGTAAAACGCTAATGGACGGTGAAAGGTCGACGGAAAAAAGCTAGGGACGGCCGAAGACGATCTAGGAGTCGGCTCTAGGATTTTGAACAGTGGCGGCGGTGAAAATAAGTATTTTCTAAACGATGGAGTTAGGGTTAAAAAGTTGGATCCCGACTGCGAGTCGACTCCTTTGAGTCGCGAGTCGACTCGACCTCGAGTCGACTCCAAAATAGGCGCGAGTCGACTCTCCTTATGTGCCTGTTAACCTCGAGTCGACTCCCGTCTGTATGCGAGTCGACTCCCCCTCTGCTGCCATCGATCTCGAGTCGACTCCCGCAAATGCGCGAGTCGACTCCCCCTTACGAGCCGACTCTGAAACTTGCTCGAGTCGTCTCGAACTCTGGCACGCACCTAAAAATCATGCTATGTTCGTGCCGAATAAGGGAAAATCACTAAATTATGATCTGGTTTGATGATCATTGAAACGAAACTCTATATTAATCACAATCTAATCATCAAAATCAAATAAATCTAGTGGAAAATACCACTAGGATGGATCAATCACTCCTAATCCCCTCCTAAGCACACTAAATCTCTCTTCACTTAGGGGTTTTGTAAAAATGTCAGCTAATTGATCATCAGTACAAACAAATTGTAGTGTCACATCACCATTCAGTACATGATCTCTTATGAAGTGATGTCTTATCTCAATATGTTTAGTTCTTGAATGCTGAATTGGATTCTTAGTTAGATTAATGGCACTTGTATTATCACAATTAATGGGTATTTTATCTTGTTTAATGCCATAATCTTCTAATTGTTGTTTGATCCATAAGATTTGAGCACAACAACTCCCGGCTGCAACATATTCAGCTTCAGCAGTAGATAATGCAACCGAGTTTTGTTTCTTGCTAAACCATGAGATTAAGTTTTCTCCTAGAAATTGACAAGACCCGCTGGTACTTTTTCTATCAAGTTTACATCCAGCAAAGTCTGAATCTGTGTATCCTATTAATTTTAGGCTAGATTCTTTAGAATACCATAAACCTATATTCTTAGTTCCTATTAGGTATTTAAAGATTCTCTTAACTGCAATTAGATGTGATTCTTTAGGAATAGACTGATATCTAGCACACATGCAAACATTAAACATGATATCAGGTCTACTTGCAGTAAGATACAATAAAGATCCTATCATACTTCTATATAGTTTCTGATCTACAGATTTACCTGATTCATCTTGGTCTAATTTGCATGATGAGCTCATGGGGGTGCTGATTGACTTGTTCCCCTCCATATCAAACTTTTTAAGCATCTCCTTGATATATTTGGCTTGATTGATGAAGATGCCTCCTTCAGACTGTTTGATTTGAAGCCCGAGGAAGTAGTTCAGCTCTCCCATCATGCTCATCTCAAATTCACTCTGCATCAAATCAGCAAATTCTTCGCAGAGGCGATTGTTAGTAGCACCGAAAATAATATCATCAACGTAAATCTGCACTAATAACATATCTTTGTTTTGCTTTTTCAGAAATAGTGTTGTATCTACATTACCCCTAGAGAACTCATGTTCTAATAGAAATTTGCTAAGCCTCTCATACCATGCTCTAGGTGCTTGTTTCAAACCATAAAGTGCTTTGTTCAATTTATATACATGATTAGGGTATTGATGATTTTCAAAACCAGGAGGTTGTTCTACATATACCTCCTCATTAATATACCCATTTAAAAATGCACTTTTTACATCCATTTGAAATAGTTTGAAGTCCTTAGAGCATGCATATGCTAATAATAATCTAATAGCCTCAAGTCTAGCTACAGGAGCAAAGGTTTCATCAAAATCTATACCTTTTTCTTGATTATATCCCTTTGCTACTAGTCTAGCCTTATTCCTTATGACAATTCCATTTTTATCAAGTTTATTTTTATAAATCCATTTGGTACCTATAATTGGATATTCAGAAGGTCTTTCAACTAGATTCCATACTTTGTTTCTAGTAAATTGGTTTAATTCTTCTTGCATTGCATTTATCCAATTTACATCATTTTCAGCTTCTTCTATGCGTTTAGGCTCAAAATGTGAAACGAAAGCTAGATGATTGTTTAAGTTCCTAAGGGATGCTCTAGTCCTAATAGGTTGAGACGGATCATCTAGAATTAATTTCTTAGGATGCCCGTGAGCATACCTCCAAGCTTTAGTTAGCCCATGATCTACTATAGTCTCTTGGCTTGATGATGCATCTTCAATTAATTTTTGACTGTTATCTTGTAATGTCATCTCGTCAATCTTTTCTTCAAGAATTTCCGTATCATCATCAAAATTAACTCTCTTACTAGAAGAGATATCACTAGAATCATCGAAGACAACATGTATGGATTCTTCTATAACTAGGGTTCTTTTATTAAAGACTCTATATGCTTTACTAGTTGTAGAGTACCCCAAGAATATGCCCTCATCAGATTTAGAATCAAATTTTCCTAGATTATCTTTTCCATTATTATGAACAAAACACCTACATCCAAAGATATGAAAATAGTTTACCTTTGGTTTTCTATTTTTCCAAAGTTCATAAGGTGTTTTCTTTATAATAGGTCTCAATAAAACTCTATTTAATATATGACAAGAAGTATTAATGGCTTCTCCCCAAAAGTACTTAGGGAGGTTACTTTCACATAACATGGTTCTAGCCATTTTCTCTAGAGTTCTATTTTTCCTCTCCACAACTCCATTTTGTTGTGGTGTCCTAGGTGCAGAAAAATTGTGTGTTATCCCCTTTTTACTACAAAACTCATCAAATAAATGATTTTCGAATTCGGTACCATGGTCACTTCTAATAGCTATTACTGAAGTATCTCTAGCATTGGTTACTTCTTTATGAAATTTCTTGAAAACTGAAAAAGCTTGATCCTTATGAGCTAAGAACATGACCCAAGTGTATCTAGAATAATCATCTACAATAACTAGACCATATTTATTTCCACCTAGGCTTGTGGTTCTAGTTGGTCCGAATAGGTCCATGTGTAGTAGTTCTAGAGGTCTAGAGGTTGAGACACAATTTATAGATTTAAAGGAGTTCTTTGATTGTTTGCCAAATTGACATGCTTCACATATTTTATTCTTTTCAAACTTTAATTTTGGCAAACCTATCAACAACGAATCTCTTTTAACTAGTTTAGATATTGTGTCCATGCTTACATGACCTAACTTACGGTGCCATAACCAACTAGCATCATTGTCCTTAGTTTCATTAACAACTAAGCATGGGTTGTATTTGGCAAGATCCTCAAGGTCTACAACATACACATTTCCACGTCTTATTCCTTTAAAAACTAAACTATTGTCATTTGGGTTTGTTACGATGCATAGTGATGGTTTAAACATAACATCATAACCTTTATCACATAATTGACTAATGCTTAATAAATTATGCTTAAGACCATCAACATATCTAACATTATCAATAAAAGTAGAAGGGGTAATTTGTACTTTACCTATACCAATGATGTGACCTTGGTTGTTGTCTCCAAAAGTCACAGCACCTCCCTTCTTAGCTTCAAGGGTGAAGAATTGATCCTTGTCACCCATCATGTGTCTTGAACAGCCACTATCCAAGTACCAGCAATTTTTGTTGACCTTGGCTGCAAGACACTCCCACACAAGCAGATCATATAATCTTAGGTACCCAAGTTTTCTTGGGTCCTTCATGGTTAGTCATATTGGTTCCTTTTGGAACCCATACCCTTTTAATTTTTCTTTTAGTTTTCCCTTTCCTATAGTCACATACATTTGCTTTATGTCCTACAGTTCCACAACAAAAGCAGGTTACTTTCTTAGTTTTGCTTTCTCCAGCTTTAACAAAGAAGTTACTCATAAGTTTTTGCTTATTTTTAGGTTTATATCCTAAACCTGCTCTATTGAATACTGCTCGTTGACTATTAAGTATCATATTCAGTTTTTCTAAACTATATGTAAATTTTTCAACCAAGGGTTTGTATTTTTCAAGTTCTTTAGTTAGTGTTTGTTTTTCTGCTTTTAGATCATTCAGTTCTTTTGTGATACTCTCATTTATATGTTTATTGTTTTTGGGTTCTAATGTTTCTTTGTTCAGCCTTTCATTTTCTTTAGTTAAGGTATTATTCTTTTGTATCAAGATTTGGTTGCTTGTTTTAAGTTCTGCATTTTCTTTGGTGATACAATCCTTATCCTTAACTAACTTATCGTATTTATGTAGGTAAGATTGATTAGCTATTTTTAGTTCTTTATTCTTAAGATTTATGGCCTTATATTCAATCATTAATTCATTAAATGCATCATACAATTCATCAAAGGTAAAATCGAGATGCGTGTTGGATGTTACCTCATTTTCATTGGCCATGAAACAGAAATTGGCCTTTTCTTCTTGTTCCTCATCCGATGATGAAGATGATGCGTCGGAGTCCGATAAGGTGGTGACAAGGGCTTTCTTCTTCTTGTACTTGCTGCCCTTCTTTAGTAAGGGACACTCAGCTCTGATGTGCCCCGGCTTCTTGCACTCATAACACCCAATCCCCTCATTTTTCCTTTCCTTACCTTTATCCTTGCGATAGGAATTTGAGGGGCCTCTCCTTTGATGATAGGACTTCTTGTGGTTGATGAATTTTCTGAACTTGCGCACAAGAAGAGCCTCATCATCATCTCCCTCATGATCTTCTTCTTCACTGCTGCTACTGCAAGACAAATCTTTGTTAGATGATGTAGATTTGAGAGCTATTATCTTTTTCTTATGGGAGGACTCTTCTTCGCTGTGCTGCTTCATTGTTAGCTCGTGAGTCATTAGGGATCCAAGGAGCTCTTCAAGTGGAAGCTTGTTCAAGTTCTTAGCTTCTTGGATTGCCGTCACCTTGGCTTTCCATGACCTTGGTAGACAGCGAAAAATTTTTCTGACAAGATCACTGTTAGTATAGTTTTTGCCAAGGCTTTTTAGGCCATTGACAATGTCAGTAAACCTAGTGAACATGCTAGTGATTGTCTCATTAGAATCCATCTTAAATAGTTCATACTTATGAACTAATATATTTATTTTGAATTCTTTGACTTGATTCGTGCCCTCATGGGTCACTTCAAGTCTGTCCCAAATCTCTTTTGCAGAATTGCAAGTAGAGACTCTATTGAATTCATTCCTATCTAATGCACAGTAAAGCACATTCATTGCTTTAGAATTGAGTTGTGCCTTTCTCATGTCATGTTCATCCCAATCCTTTTCTAGTTTAGGTACAGTGACACCCTCTACATAGATGGATGGGATGTATGGTCCATTTACCACAATGGTCCACATCTCATAGTCTTGGGCTTGGATGAATATTCTCATCCTAGCCTTCCAATATGAGTAGTCGGATCCATTAAAGAATGGAGGTCTTTGGGTGGACTGACCCTCAATGTGGAAAGATCCAAATGGGGTTGTCATTTTGATCTTTAACTCTTAGGGTAGAAGAGTTTAGGCTCTGATACCACTTGTTGCCCAGATAGACAACCCAAGAGGGGGGGGTGAATTGGGTTTTAAAATAATTTTGCAATTAAAACGTTGTGGATGACTAATTAATGCTTTACCAAGATGATTAATTTAATTGCTATGTGCTGTGAATGAAATGAGAGTAAAAGAAAGAGACAAACAATCACAAACACAAGGCTTTTATAGTGGTTCGGAGCTAACCCTTGCTCCTACGTCCACTCCCCAAGTC
The DNA here is from genome assembly GCF_051530095.1 of Phoenix dactylifera. Lineage (NCBI taxonomy): Eukaryota > Viridiplantae > Streptophyta > Magnoliopsida > Arecales > Arecaceae > Phoenix > Phoenix dactylifera. The sequence goes on along the minus strand of NC_143193.1, from coordinate 27,206,655 downwards.
TCACTTGGGAATTCACTATAATCCCTTGGATTACAGCCAGTTGTTTTACAAGCTCACAACCAAACTTGTTGTTTTACGAGCTCACAACGAACTCGGTCGGTTTTCCCTGGCTCACCGACTAGAACCACCTTGATTGTTTTTCCGGGATCACAATCGAACCCTTACACGTTGGTTTTACACTCGGCTCACCAACCAACCTCTACACCCTTGATTCAATCCCCCGATTGAACCAAGCAAAGACAAGATGGAAATAATGACAACAAACAGAAAAACAGAGCTTCTCAAAAGCAGATAAATAACAATATAAACTAGAGAGAAGTTAAGAGCCCTCAAACACGTTTGAGTTGGAGTAGAGTAGGGCTTCTTGAACTTCGGGTCTCCTCTTGAATGTCTGGTCGACTTGAATGCAGGAGGAGATCTCTTTCAATGTTTGGGAAGAGGTAGTTGGATGGAGTTATGGCGCTCTTCCCTCTTTTCGTTGAAAAACCACTTGCAGAGAATGAATGCTTGATTTCTTTGAATGGAATGGTAGTTCTCTGCCTTGCTACAGTCCTCTGTGGCTATTTAAGCCATCCCTCACGGAAACTAGCCGTTAGACACATTTTTCTGCCCGTTCTGCACACTCTGCACAACCTGACAATATGTCCGTTGGGGGTCGGAGTCGACTCGCGCGATCAGGAGTCGACTCGGCTGTAGCGGGAGTCAACTCATGCTTTTCTGGAGTCGACTCGGCAACTGTTCCGGATTTGAATTAAAGTAGCCTCTTCGACTGGGAGTCGACTCGTCTTGACCCGGAGTCGACTCGCCAACTTCTGGAGCTGACTTGGCATTTTCGGAGTCGGCTCATCTCATGAAATCCATGGAGCTAATTTTCAACTTGGCCCACTCGAGTCGACTCGACAATCCTGGGAGTCGACTCGGCGCTCAGAGCCCGAACTCCCGATCTTCTGTCTTTTGGCTCGTCCAGTCTTGGAGTCGACTCGGACTGTTCTGGAGTCGACTCGGCTCTCAGTTTCCGAAACATGGCCTTCTGCCTTTTTGGTGTAGCGCTGCCTTGGGGTCGACTCGAGCTGTCTGAGAGTCGACTCGGCTCTCAGAGACAGTAAATCGGTCTTCTGTCGTTTTGGGGTCGCGCTGTCTCGGAGTCGACTCGCGCATTGCGGGAGTCGACTCGAATCTCAGAGTCCGAAAACTGCTCTCTGACTTTTGCCTTGTGAACCACTGAGAGTCGACTCTCGCTTTCTTTGGAGTCGACCTACCAACCATCGGAGTCGACTCTCGTTCCACAGGAGTCGACTCGAATCTCAGGGTCGAAATTCGCTCTCTGACTTTTCTGTCTGTAACTCCTTGGAGTCGACTCATACTACTCCGGAGTCGACTCGGTAAACATCGGAGTCGACTCGCGCACTTCAGGAGTCGACTCGCTGACAGGTTTTGAGTTGATGCTTTCTGCTCGTCTGTCTGTTCTCAGTCGGAGTCGACTCGTAATGATCCGGAGTCGACTCGAGCCCGTGCCAGTAATTCTGATACGCTTGGAGTCGACTCGTAATACTCCGGAGTCGACTCGAGTCTCAGACTTTGGTTCAAACTGATTTCTTAACTTATCCAAAATATTATGAACCAAGTCTAGAAACACTTTAGACAAGATTTTCACTGAAACACTCAATTGAATTCATTAGTAAACAAGAGATATACTCAGATGCTTTGAGCTCATCAAAATCAAATAGGGTTATGATCAATCACTCCACACTCTCTCTTAGCACATCATCATCTCTTCCTATGGAAAATCATTCCCAAAGTACCCAAACTCTTCTCCCTCATCTGTTTCCCGTGGGACTTCCCAAATAAAAGAACTAAAGGATGGGATCGGGTGAGAAAGAATGGGACAGAAGAGAATGCCTCCTCTGCTCACTCCTGGGCTTTTTATAGGCTGCAACCTCTCTCTCCTCTTCCCTATTTCACGTGGAGATAAGGATGGATCGAAGCTGAATGAAGCTGAGGGATTGTTGCTTGATCCTCGAACGCGTCGGAGGTGCTGGCAGGATGGCTGAGAAGTGATCCGAACGACTTCGAATCTGTGGATGGAGAAGATCCCGGCTCTGTTCCGAAGCAGGGGGAGACTGTGGAAGCTAAACGGGATGAAGGGGGAGATGAGCTCGATCGCAGATGATTCAGGAGGATGAGGAGAAACAGGATGGAGTGCTGGATTTGATAGGAAATCTAGGAGGATCATACGCAGAAGATCTCATAAAGTTGGCTGCGGATGTGGAGCAGGGGAGAAGAACGGGTTGCTTGATCCGAACGGGAGAAGAGAAGATCACGGTTGAAGGAAATCTGGAAAGATGATCCATGAAGCTCGAATGTTGTTCCGCGAACGCTGGGGAGAGATTGCTGAAGTTAATCCGGATGTTGGGACTCGATCCACGGAATGAGAGGATGATCTCTGTTCTGTTTCCAAAATAGGGGATAATGCGGTTCGGATGATGTTCACAGCCGGGAGGAATTCGTGGATTTAGTTGTTTGGGATGCTCACGGAATGGGGAGAGGATGGAACGAATTTGATTTGCGGTTGTGGATAAGCTGGTTCCCATCCGGAGGTTGTGGAGGAACGCGGAGAGCATGGGATGCTGATCCTTGGAGCTCAGATGGCATTATGGCTCTGGTCTTTGAACGGGAGATCTAATGTAGTCAACCGAACATGGGATGCTGGGAGGATAAGATTGGGAAGGATGATATGATTGGAACGAATCTGGGAGGTGATCTAATCTGGGAGATGATCCAAAAGATGAAGCTTGGGACTCGGCTGAGAGCTGGGATTCTGAAATTTGCTGGGAGATGTTAGGATGTTGACGTGATCCGGAGGGATATTGGTGTGGAGTATGGGAGGATGAAGCAGCTAGGATTTTATCAGTGGATCATGCGGCTTCATTTCGAAAGAGGAGATAAAGATGCAAGCTGGGAAGAGAGCATACGGTTGAAATTCTTTGGGAACCGTGCGACTATGGATGGTATGCTTTGAGATCTGAGAGACAAATAATTGAAGGGATTTGATTGTTTTTGAGATTAAAATAGGGGAATTGGATCATGTGGAAAAAGAGTTCGAACGAGTGGGAAGAAATTTAGGTGAACTTGTGAAGAGTCAGGAATTAATGGGAAGCACTGGGTTTTGGAGAAGAATTCTTGGAGTCGACTCCGGAGGATGTAAAATTGTGAAATGATGCAGTGTCAGTTTAGGCTGTACCTAATTGAGCTTGACTCGACCTACATACATTAAGCTTAATCAATAATCAAAATTGAATTAAAATGCATTGATGAAGGTGAACATATTTTCTCGTGTTTAAACTTTAATATATATATATATAAATACTAATAAGTGCTATGTAAAATATATTTATTTATATATTATTCAGCACTTATCACACCCCCAAACCTACGTTTTGCTAGTCCTCGAGCAAAATAAAAACTAACTCACTTTCGCAGGAATCGCGATTGTATTTACCATATGCAATAAGGCTTTAAACCTCTATATGGCCCTAGTGGATGAGTTTTGTCTCGTGAGGATTTCCGACGCAGATACCCACAAACTGCTGTCTCTACCGAAAGAATTTATTTTACTGTTTTATAAAATATAATTCAAATGCATAAGTGCTAATAATTTCGAAAGCACAAAAAGTTTTAATTACTAAGTTAGCGCAAATCCTAGATCAGTACAACTTAAGTTGAAGTCATTAAGTTTCTGTTAGGAAGTTGTAAGACTTATTTATACTTGGGTGTTCGGTGAAAACTGGATCATACACAAGCTAAGACTTTAGATCCTCCAGAATACGGCTAAAGCTAGTAGTTTCCAAGAATTGGTCAGATAAAACCTAATCACTGATTCAAAATCATCCTATCTTGCAGGATTTCGAGAGTTGTGGATGTTTACTTTAATACCTCATGGGCTTTATCTGTAATATTTCAGTTTACTCGAATTTTTACAACGACGGCTTTCACACTATCATCTTTTTCAAGGTCAATATTATTTTCTCTTTTGCTCTTTTTTTATATTTAATAAATTATGCACTTTTACTCTTGTAATGATTCCTCCGTATAGCGAGCATTCAGTCAACAACTCCCACACCAGATGGCATAAGGTGTTGGGCATCAAGATTCCCCTACGGACCTATGCTCGGGTTTATCATCACAAGCCTGCTGACCTTTGACGATAGGTATCCCTTTTCGATGTACCTGACTAATTTCACTCTCTCTTTTCTTTTTTTTTCTTTTTTTTATTTTAATAAATATGGGATAATAGTGAATTAGATAGGTATGATTCATCAGGACTCAAGGTTACTACTAGACTTAACAACATAATGTTGAACCTAATCCTTAGAAGTGCAGGCCATGTGTGTTGTGAAATTTTGAAGTAAAAATTATCTTACAACTCACCAAAAAAACTTTTAATGAAAAGAACTCAAATTATCTTACTCCTAATTGATCATTGGGCTTGTTAGATTTTATTACCTTTGTGCATTTATTATTTCAGCACTCAGGCATAGAAATTAGGTTTTTTTTAATCAAAAATTCGAAAAACTTATTCACAAATCAAAAATTCGAAAAATTTCTTCAACAATTCGAATTCTATACCCCCCAACCTAGACCAGACATTGTCCTCAATATTTTTTTTTGATATTATATTATTATTTCTTTATTATTTTATTTTGGATGAAAATATGATGTATATGGAGGATAGAAGCATTTTACCTTTGTTGCATCAGTAATATGAGGATTCCTGTTAAAAAAAATTACGACAAAAAAATGTGCAAAAATAACCTATGAGAATTGGGTTGCCTCCCAACAAGCGCTAAGTTTAACGTCTTCAACCAGATGCAGTACATCCTTAATTATCCCGATAAATAGGGTCCATCAAATCAAGGGATTCGATCAACTGTCCGTCTACAACACACTCTATATAAGGTTTCAATCTTTGACCATTAACGTTCAGGATACGACCATCATTGATGTTTTCAATTTTTACTGCACCATGACGAAAAACCTTTCTAACTAAAAAGGGACCATCCCACCTAGAGCGAAGTTTACCAGGGAAGAGACGCAATTTAGAATTGAATAGCCAAACTTTTTGATTAGGCTCGAAAGACTTACGGTTAATGTATTTGTCATGAAAAGCCTTAGTCCTTGCCTTGTATATTTTGGCATTTTCATACGCCTCATTGCGTAACTCTTCAAGCTCGTTCAGTTGAAGTTTCCAGTTAGAACCAACTACTGCCATATCAAAGTTAAACTTTTTAATGGCCCAAAAAGCTCTATGCTCAAGTTCTACCGGTAAGTGGCAAGCTTTACTAAAAATCAGTCGGTAGGGAGACATGCCAATAGGAGTTTTATAGGCAGTACGGTAGGCCCAGAGAGAATCGTTTAACCTCTGAGACCTATCTTTCCTATTGGGGTGTATTGTTTTTTCTAAGATGTATTTTATCTCCCTATTGGAAACTTCAACTTGTCCACTTGTTTGGGGATGGTACGGGGTGGCAACTTTGTGGGTGATTGAATACTTGCGAACCAAAGCTTCAAAAGATCGGTTGCAAAAATGTGATCCTCCATCGCTAATGATAGCTCGGGGTGTGCCAAAGTGACTAAATATTTGTTTGTAAGAACTTAACCACAACCTTATGATCATTAGTCCTAGTGGCAATTGCTTCGATCCATTTCAAGACATAATCAACCCCGACAAGAATGTACTCAAAACCAAAAGAACGCAGGAAAGGACCTATGAAATCAATACTCCAAACATCAAAAATTTCAACAATTAAAATGGGGTTAAGTGGCATCATATCTCTCCGGGTGATTGTACCCATTCGCTGGCATCGCTCACAAGTCTGGCAAATATTGTGAGCATCTTTGAACAATGAGGGCCAATAAAATCCACTTTGTAAGACTTTAACTGCAGTTTTTCTTCCCCCAAAATGTCCCCCGCAGGCTTGGGTATGATAAAAATCAAGAATACTCTGAAATTCACATTCAGGCACACGTCGACGGATTACTTGATCAGGACAATACTTGAATAGATCGGGGTCATCCCAAAAGTAGAACTTAACTTGCAAAAAGAATCGATCCTTGTCCTGCTTGGACCAATGATCGGAAATTTGTCCTACGGCAAGATAGTTCACTATGTTGGCAAACCAAGGTGTTTTCACTTGTTGTACCTCAAACAATTGTTCATCTGGAAAGGAGTCATGAAGTGGTGAAATGTTATGAGGAGGCTTGAGAAGGATTCTAGACAAATGGTCTGCTACAACATTTGTGGTACCTTTTTTATCACGAATTTCCAGATTAAATTTCTGTAGCAACAGTATCCATCGAATTAGGCGAGGCTTGGTGTCCTTCTTTGAAAGGAGGTACCGGAGAGCAGAATGATCAGTGAACACAATAAACTTGGACCCTAAGAGATAGGACCGAAACTTGTCCAGAGCAAATACTACAGCTAGTAATTCTTTCTCAGTATTGGTATAATTCAATTGTGCATCTGAGAATGTCTTACTAGCGTAGTAGATGACGTGAGGTAACTTATCTAGTCGTTGCCCTAAAACCGCCCCAATGGCATAGTCAGAAGCATCACACATAAGTTCAAATGGAAGGGTCCAATTGGAAGGTTGTATGACAGGTGCTGTAGACAACTTAGATCGGAGCTTTTCAAAGGCCTCTTTACATGCTTCATCAAAGACAGAGGGTGTATCCTTGGCAAGGAGATTGCACAAGGGTCTAGAGAATTTGCTGAAGTCTTCAATGAAGCGACGGTAAAAACCAGCATGGCCTAGAAAAGAACGGATTTGTTTCACAGATTTGGGTGGGGAAAGATTAGAAATAAGATCGACTTTAGCTTGATCTACCTCAATCCTCCTTTTGGACACAATGTGTCCCAAAACTATACCCTCTTGAACCATGAAATGGCTCTTTTCCCAACTTAGCACTAGATTGGTCTCCTTACATCTTTTTAGAACCAGAGCTAAATTATTGAGACAATCATCGAATAAGGGGCCAAAAATCGAAAAATCATCCATGAATATTTTCAGAAATTTTTCTACTATGTCAGAAAAAAATTGCCATCATACAACGTTGAAATATCGCAGGTGCATTGCATAGTCCAAATGGCATTCTCCTATACGCAAATGTCCCAAATGGATATGTGAAAGTGGTTTTCTCTGGATCATCAGGATACACAGCCACTTGGTTATATCCAAAATAACCATCTAAGACCTTTCTAATATTTGGTCAATAAAGGGCAAAGGAAAATGGTCCTACCTAGTCATGGAGTTTAACTTTCTATAGTCAATGCAAACACGCCAGCTAGTGGTCGTGCGTGTGGGCATCAACTCTTCTTCCGCATTTTCAACCACAGTAATAAAGCCCGACTTCTTTGGTACTACTTGAGTCGGACTCACCCAGTTGCTATCAGAGATAGGGTAAATAATTCAGGCATCTAGCAACTTCACTACTTCTTTCTTGACCACCTCTTTCATGTTAGGATTGAGTCTCCTTTGCATTTCACACGTCGGTTTTGCATCTTCTTCTAGGTAAATTCGATGCATGCAAATAGATGGATCAATCCTCTTCAGATCAGTTACAGACCATCCAATTGCATGTTTGTGTTCTCCTAGCACACTCAAAAGTTGACTCTCCTGTTTGTCAGACAGGTCAGCTGCGATGATTACAGGTAGGATGTCTTCTAATCCTAGAAAAGCATACTTAAGTATTACCGGAAGTGGCTTTAACTCAAGTTTGGGAGGGGACTCGATGGAGGGGCATTGTGGCGCACTAGAAAGGGTAGGAAGAGGTTCATATCGGATTTACTAAGGATAAGAATTCGTGGGAGACAGATTGTCGAGCAGGACATTGACTTCTTCTATGGCCTTGTCTAAATCAAAGCTATCAATGTCAAAATGGGCTAAACATGCTTCCAAAGGGTCATCTGCCAGAATATAGGGAAGGGCTTCTTCTACAAGATCGTCCATTTTGTCAACTAGGAAGCACTCATCTTTCCTTGCAGGTTGATCAGAGGCATGGAATACATTCAGTTTGACTTTCATGTTCCCAAAAGATATATCCATCACCCCAGTTCTACAGTTAATACATGCATTGGCTGTAGCTAAGAAAGGACGACCAAGAATCATAGAAATCTGTTTCTTAAGATTCGGCACAGGTTCCATATCAAGGACGATGAAATCAACTGAAAAATAAAATTTATCTACCTTGACTAGGACATCTTCAATTGTTCCTCGTGGTATTTTAACAGATCGATCAGCCAATTGCAGGAACACCGAAGTAGATTTTAATTCACCTAATCCGAACTTCTCGTAGACTGAATAAGGAAGAAGATTGACACTTGTCCCTAAATCTAATAGTGCTCGATCAATAGAATTGTCTCTTACCACACAAGAGATGGTAGAGGCATCAGGATCTTTGAACTTAGGAGGGATTTTGTGCTGGAGGATGGAACTTACTTGTTCAGTTAAGAAGACCTTTTTTGGCACATGCGACCTAGATTTTCGTTTTTGGTTACAAAGGTCTTTGAGAAATTTGGCATAATATGGAACTTGTTTTATGGCATCAAGGAGAGGGAGGTTGATTTTGACTTGTTTGAATACCTCCATTATTTCTTCCAACGAAGTTCCTTTCATGCCAAAGGAAGAAGGTGCTTTCAGACATTGAGGAAAAGGGGCCTTTGGTGTAAGAGGTGTGGTCGATACTGGACTAGATGGTGACAAAGAAGAGTTTGGGTTCTCTTTAGGCACAGTCACACTCCTGTCTTCATTTTCCTTATGTTCTTTTTCTCCAACCTTATTGTCCACTACGTGTCCGCTTCTTAAGGTAGTCATGGCATTAGCTTGTTCGTGATGAACATCATTCGGCTGAGTCTCTTGAGCCATGTATTGCCCCCTCGGGTTACTCACTGGTTGACTTGGAATCTTGCCTTCCTCTCTCTTATTTAATGCACTCGCTAGCTGCCCTAGCTAGGTTTCTAATTTGGCAATCGACTGAGTATATGAGTGCAACAGTTGTGTATTGGCTTCCAGTCCTTGAAGAGCAGTTAATACTTTCTGCTCAAAAGCAGTATCTCACTGGGGTGGTGGAGGAGGGACATGTTGAAATTGTGAATAGTGAGTAGGAGGACGGTTTGATGAACATTCTAGAACGGTTGAAAGTTTTGGAAATAAGGCTGGGAGGTGTTGGGAGCTGCTGCTTCCAAGAGAAGTTTGGATGGTTGCGCCATCCCGGGTTATAAGTAGTAGAATATGGATCATTACCCGGTCGGGACTGTGTTTAGGCAGCATTAACTTGTTCTTGCATAAATTCAGGGAATTGAGCTGCCAAAGGGCACTCAAAAATAGGGTGAGATGAACTGTAGCAGAGAGCACAAACTTGTGCTTGGGAAAAGTTTGGAAGCTGTTCTCTAGACATTAGCTGGTCCAACTTGCGGGATAGTGCATCTACTTTGTCAGATAGACCTATGGACTGGCTAACTTCATTTATTGTCCCTTTTCTTTGAGAACTCGGGGGGTGCTTGACGAGCGGAGGAGGCATGGTGGAGGAAATTTTTATTAAGGTTTTCAAACAATTGCCATGCCTCATGGTCACTTTTAAGCATGAAAGTTCCCCCGTATGCGGCATCGATCATCTAACGGTTTCGTTCAGTCAATCCATCATAGAAACATTGCACTAGCTGCCATTTAGGTATTTGATGATGTGGGCATTTATGGACTAGGTCCCGAAATCTCTCCCAGGTTTCATGAAATTCTTCTTCCTCAGTTTGGGAGAAGCTTATGATGACACGTCTAAACTGGTTCGTTCTTCCTATGGAAAAGTATTTTTTAAGAAATTCTTGTTGCATTTGATCCCAGGAACGAATCGAATTGGCTTCTAATGAATTCAGCCATTGCTTGGCTCTATCTTTAAGGAAGAAAGGGAATAATCTATGTTTCAGAGCATCATCAGTGAAGTTCTGAATCTTGATAGTGGTGCAAATCTCAAGAAATTCATCTAAGTGTTTATATGGGTCTTCGTTGGTGAGCCCATAAAAAGATGGGAGCTTTTGGATCACACTAGATTTTATTTCATATTGTACAGCTGCTACCTCAGGTAATCGAATGCAAGATGGAAAAGTGTAAATGGTGGGAGTAAAGTACTCCCTCAGGAGTTTGGGTTATTCTTCAGTCATCTCAGGAGGTGGTATGATTCTAATGTTCTGATCTCAGCTTGAATATTCCTAAGGATCCGTTCTATTTCAGGGTTAAAAGGTAATAGGTCACGCACTCTAGAATGACTCCCTTACATAAACTAATACTTGATCAGTCAAGCATGCAATAAAAGAAAAACATATCAAATCTTTGTATTTGCCCTAAAATCACTAGACAGCTCCTAACTGGTTTGAAGAGGGCACCTAAGCCTCCAATTCGGTCTAATGAACTAAGTTGACCAGGTAAGCTCCCAGGTAAGTGGGGGGGTCATGATGCGTTCGCAAAGGTTTCATTTAAAAACCACTTGCCTCGAACAGATGAACTATCTCCCTTAAGGGACAAAGCTTGCCTAGACATCAACTGAGCCACAGAGCGAAATTGGTGCAACTTTTGGTGATCTGCGTCCTATTGAGCTCGAATGTCCCTAAGGGCCAATGTCTAATTATTTTTAATTAAAGTGATAGCTATGTGCGAATTGGTTCACCTAATTTGGGCAAGAATCTAGTGATGAAATCTAGTTCTTATCTTGTTGGGGTGATTGCCCTTACTATGTGCGGATTAATTGGTGTATGTGTATCAAGCATGCATTCACACTTTTGCTGAAATTAAAATCAAATAATCACCACAAAATTTCAAGCTAATTGGGAATCAATTTAAATAAGAAAGGTTTAGAGGTTACCAAAGAAAATTTTATTGGAAATTGTATCCTAAATGTCAATCGTCAGCATGTTGATGATTGAATTTTGTAAATAAATTGACAAATCAATAAAGTATTTTTTGGCATTATTCATCATTTTACATCTTCAAATGGACTCTTATATGATGAAGTCCTTAGGACTTATTAATGATAAAGGAGGATTTATCTTCGAGTCCTTAAACTAGTTCGCAACCAAATAATATGTTGTTACAAGGACGACAGCATTATCAAGATTAGGTCGTTGTGTGACATATACGTTGGTTATCCTCTTAACCAAAAAGTGTGAAGATACTGGTATGCCACATAGGTGAAGTGTAGGAGTACATTTCACTGAACGTGACCAATTTCGGAACGCTCTACTGTCAAGAGATGTTCCGAGTGGATATGGGTATAAGTTTGGCCCTCTAACATGAGACCACAATCTGTGACTAGCAAGCAACTCATTGTACTTTGGTACCGGACTACCTGAATTTCTAATTCAGTGATGGAAGGTCACTGGGTGCAGTCAAGTACTTGCGTAGTCAGTTGTGAGTCGAGATGGAATTGACCCCTCTTGGAAATAGAAAATAATATCTTGTGATTAATTTAGCAAAACCTTGGCCAGGATAATCCCAGTGAGGAGTCACGGGATATCTAAAGTTAATCACATAATGGATGTACTAATTATAGGGTTGACAGTGAGCCCTAAGTCATCCTAGCATTAGGAGTCAAAGGGATTGAATTATACAGTAACCATAGTTCAGGATTCCAGAATATTTGCTTCGCATATATTCGGCCTATCCGGACGTCGGGTACCATTGCTAGATGGTCACATCGATTAGTGTAGGAAGTCGTTCCTATACTACCAGCTTAGGTTCGAACCTATGAGGTCACATGCATAGAAGATTCCTGATTGATCAAGAAGGCTGATGAATGATTAAGAATCATTCAAGGGTAATTTGGTCAATTTGATTGGCAAATTATCTTATAAAATAATTAAAGTAATTATCGGAGGATTAATTAGTAATTAGATTGCTAATGAACTCAATTAGATTGAGTAATTAGACTAAGGATGAGCCAAATTGAATTAGATTCAATTCTGGGCTCAATCAGGATTTTTTGACCTGATTGGATTAGGTCTGAATCAAGAGGACTTAGGTTGACCAAATTAAATTAGATTAAATTTGTGCTTAATTAAGGATTGACCTAATTGGATTAGGTTCAACCCATGATAATTGGATCATTCTAATTGTTAGGATTTAATTAAATTAAATGGGTTTGATCTGAAACTGTTTGGGTCTTGAAATCCACTTGTCACATATCCATGCATGGCGCCATAAATTGATTTTTAATATGATTAAAAATTAATTTAATTTATTTAATGGTGCCATGGGACACTTGGCAATATTATGGACCTCTTTCATCATCAGATGGGGTGACATGGAGAGATAAATTCATAAAAAAAATTGGATAAGATCAAATTCTCTCTCTTCATGGCATATGTCATCCTTATCTTTATCTCACTTTTAATTAAGATTGAATTTCGAATTTAATCACCACAAAATCACCACGTGACCCTCTAATCTGACTGGGGGCATGGAAATTTCGAAATTGAAAGAGGGAAGTGGCAACATGATGAATGGTTTAGATTAGATCAAGCTTCATCATGTAATTGCGCATGAACTTGAATTTTGAATTCAAAATTCAAAACCCCACAAAATCCTCCTCAAATATGGGATGGTTGGCATGAAGTTAGAGGAGATAGCAACATTAAAAGGACCTCCATCAGTTGGTAGTCGAATTCAAGGAAAAAAGAGAGAAAAAGAAGAAGAAAAAAGGGAAAAGAAAAGAGAGGAACCCTAGTTCATGCATGAAAAAATTCTGCATTCAATCTAGCCGATTTCTTCCTCCTCTAAGTCCATCGCGCCATTAGTATTAGGGGTCCTTGATAAGAGTCTTTAGATTAGATCTAAGTCCTCTTCAATCCCTCTAAACCTTTCCTCCAAGTTCTTCCAAGAAGGCGGATCAAAAGTTGATAGCGTTGGGAAGATCAAATTTCAGCCTCAAAAAATTCTGCGCAAGCTAGCACTTCCGCAGGATTGGATCTCTTCAGGAACTTCGCGTGTACTTCTCGTAGAGGCCATTCGTGTTCGTGGCTACGAAGTCAAGGATCAGATCCACAACTTTCATCCATCATAAAAGGTATTAATCTAGCATTAATCATTTATTATGGTGTCAAGATCTAGGTCCGATTCTCCGAGGTTTTACCCTCTTTTGGAGATATCTCCAGAATCCATTCGATGGATATTCGGAGATTAATTAGAATAGAGTTCTTAAGTTTCAGATCTGATAGTTAATTATGCATGAAAGTTTTAGTATAATTGTTTAAACGATTCCGGCATAATCTTATGTGTTCTTAAGGTGCTGATTTCTAGATTTGATCTTGTAAGCATGCATGAATTAAATTATTTGATTCGGTTTTTCTGCTGCGTTTTTGAAACTTAAAAAGAACTACGTATGGCTTGATTTCCCTTATGAAGGGGTATGTAGGCAACCCGATCAGATTTAGCCATGGGTTTTAAAAAAAAAAAATTCAGCATGCTTAACACCGAAGAACCTACGATTCACTTTCAAATTTTTCCAGCAATTTTTTTATTTTTCTAGGCAAACCTCTACAGCATTCCTTTTCCAGCAGTTCCCTTTTTGATCGTCCCAGATTTTCTCTTCGATTCCTGATCAAATAATACCAAGAAAAAAATCAAAAATTAGTAGGAGAGAAAAAAAAAAGATTAGGAAAGTAACAAAAATTAGAAAATATTTTTATTTTATTTTAAATATATATTTTTTTGAAAGTTTTTTTTTATAAAGAGAAAAATAACTATGCTAGCAATCTCCGGCAACGACGTCAAAAATTGATTGTCAACTTTAAAGACCACGCAATAGCACGTATCTGGTAGGATAGTGATTACGGGTATCAATCCACATGGATTGGAGTACAGTTGTTTTCTTAAAAATATTTGAAAATGAAAATTTGTGAAGACTATTAAACTAAGCAATTTAATAAGAAATGCAATTAAAATGATATCAGTTTGGAGGAACCTAGGGCAAGAAATTCACCACTAACAAAGCAACGAGGATTAATGGTATTTTAATTTATTCTTGAATTAACATGCAAATTGGCTACAAGCCTAATAAGCATTCAAATAAAATCTCACAAAAATAATTTAGGAACATCCATCTTCGGTTGGCATGAAATGTCTATCCTAAATTAATGTGGCAGGACACTGCATCTTTCCTAAGCATGGGTGATCTTTTATTAACTTAGTGATCATGAAGAACAGTTGTATAAACGTCATACTTAAAATCACAGAAATTAAATATGAGATGAAATAAAATATTCATTAAGAACAAAATAAAGTTTATACAACTCCAAGAATAGAAATCAAAAATACAAAACCCTTAGCCCTTTGTCAAGGCTGCATCCAGCCCCAGTGAGAGGATTAGGCTTCCATGCAGTGGTGGACAGCAGCAGCAGTGCCAAGAGCTTCCATCTCTTCATTCATTCTCCCTGAAGACTCCCCTGAGAGCAGCTCCCTCTTAGCACATCATCATCTCTTCCTATGGGAAATCATTCCCAAAGTACCCAAACTCTTCTCCCTCATCTGTTTCCATGGGACTTCCCAAATAAAAGAACTAAAGGATGGGATTGGGTGAGAAAGAATGGGACGGAAGAGAATGCCTCCTCTGCTCACTCTTCGGCTTTTTATAGGCTGCAACCTCTCTCTCCTCTTCCCTATTTCACATGGAGATAAGGATGGATCGAAGCTGAATGAAGCTGAGGAATTGTTGCTTGATCCTCGGACGCGTCGGAGGTGCTGGCTGGACGGCTGAGAGGTGATCCGAACGACTTTGAATCCGTGGATGGAGAAGATCCCGGCTCTATTCCGAAGCAGGGGGAGACTGTGGAAGCTAAACGGGATGAAGGGGGAGATGAGCTCGATCGCAGATGATTCGGGAGGATGAGGAGAAACAGGATGGAGTGCTAGATTTGATAGGAAATCTAGGAGGATCATACGCGGAAGATCTTATAAAGTTGGCTGTGGACGTGGAGCGGGGGAGAAGAACTGGTTGCTTGATCCGAACGGGAGAAGAGAAGATCACGGTTGAAGGGAATTTGGGAAGATGATCCATGAAGCTCGAATGTTGTTCCGCGAATGCTGGGGAGAGATTGCTAGGGCACAGTTCTTGCTATTGAGCTAGCTTCTACTTCCAAGAAAAAGTCTACTGGGAAGAAGAAGAAGCCTGCGAAGAAGCAGAAGACCGAGAAAAAGCCAAAGAAGGAAATTCCTAAGAAGAAGGCCGAACCCAAAGGAAAATGTTTCCATTACAATGAAGATGGCCATTGGAAAAGGAACTGTCCTATCTATATGGAAAGCATAAAGAGCAAGAAGGGTGGCATGCCTTCTGAAGGTATGTCTAATATGCTCATTATTAAAACTAATCTGACGGTTTCTTCTATTTCCAGTTGGGTTATAGACTCTGGTTCAAGTGTTCACTTGTGCAATACAATGAAGGGTCTAAAGAAAAGTAGAAGGCTTACGAAAGGTGCGGTAACCCTACGGGTTGACAATGGAGCAAGAGTTGTTGCTGTTACTGTGGGCACATTTTCTTTGCATTTACCGTCAGGACTTAGTTTGATACTTAGAGATTGTTATTTTGTACCTAGTGCTAGCAGAAATCTGATTTCTGTATCTTGTCTAACACAGGAACATTACGAATTCGATTTCAATAAAAACTACATTTCTATTTATTTACGAAATAAACTGTTTGAAAGTGGTTTTATGATTGACGGTCTCTATCACTTACATATGGATGTATCTGTGAATGTATCTGAGCATACAGTAAGTACCATAGGATCTAAAAGATTAAAAGATGAGATAAATCAAAAGTATTTGTGGCACCTCAGACTTGGTCATATAGGAAAAGACAGAATTAACAAATTGGAGAAACATGCGCTTTTGAGTTCATTGACTTCTGAGTTATATCCGATTTATAAATTTTGCCTTCAAGGAAAGATGGCCAAATTATCCTTTATGGGACACGGGGAGAGGTCTACTGAAATTCTTGCCCTAATGCACACTGATGTGTGTGGCCCATTCGATGTGCAGGCTAGGGATCAATTTTTCTACTTTATTACTTTTACTAATGATTTCTCATGGTATGGTTATGTCTATCTTATGAGACATAAATCTGAAGCATTTGAAAGGTTCAAAGAATTCAGATTTGAAGTAGAAAAACAGACAGAAAAACTCATTAAGATTCTTCGATCAGATCGATGAGGAGAATACCTTAGTGGAGAGTTTCGCAATTATCTCAAACAAAATGGTATAGTTTCACAATGGACACCTTCTGGAATACCTCAACTCAACGGAGTGTCAGAAAGGAGGAATCGGACCCTATTGGATATGGTCAGGTCCATGATGAGCTTCACTGACTTACCCTTATTCTTGTGGGGAGATGCCCAACTTACAGCTATCTACATATTGAATAGAGTTTACTCTAAATTCGTTCCTACCACACCGTATGAGATATGGCATAGTAAGAAACCAAGTCTTGGTTATTTCAAGATTTGGGGACGTCCGGCCCAAGTCAAGCGACAACAGGCAGACAAGTTAGAGGCTAGGACAATTGGTGCTCGTTTCATTGGATATCCTAAAGAGTCGTTAGGATATAAGTTTTACATCCCAGAGGATCACAAAGTGTTTGTGAGCCAACATGCCATCTTCTTGGAAAAATAGTTTATCTTTGATAGAGGCAGTGGGAGAAAAATTGAGCTCGAAGAGAAAGTCTCTGAAGAGCAACGAGAAATTGATCCTAGTGAACCTATTCACATTGAACCAATACATGAAGAACCTCGTCCACTTCGTAGATCCAATAGGATCTTCCATCCTCCTGAAAGATACTTAGGTATGCTTACAGAGGAAATAGAGAAAGAGTTCCTCATGGGAGAAAGAGATCATAGTGATGATCCCAAGATCTACAACGAAGCGATGTTAGACATCGACTCCGAGAAATGGATGGATGCGATGAAGTCAGAGATAGATTCCATGCATTCCAACCAAGTATGGATCTTAGTAGATCCACCTGAAGATATAGTACCTATTAGGTGTAAATGGATCTACAAAAGATAAATAAGATCGGATGGCAAGGTAGAGACCTATAAGGCAAGGTTGGTGGCAAAAGATTATAGTCAGCGTGAAGGCATTGACTATCAGGATACCTTTTCACAGGTAGCCATGCTAAAGTCCATTCGAAAATTACTTGCCATTGTAGCTTATCATGATTATGAGATATGGCAGATGGATGTGAAAACTGCATGCCTTAATGGATATCTTGAGGAAGATATCTATATGGAGCAGCCTTAGGGTTTCACTTTAAGTGATGGTGATCACAAGGTCTGCAAGCTACAAAGATGTTGGGAACCCGCCCATGCCGCTGATATTTCAAAAATTTTTCAGATGGCAGCGGAATCGGCATGCACGGGTTCGACGTTCATCACATGAACGTTGTTTCGAGACCTTTCGTAATTAGGTAAGAATTAAAACTTTTAAAACTATTAGGAAGATCAAATCTTCACCTTGCGCGGGTAGATGATCACCGCAAATCTGAATTCGTGGTTTTTGGAAGAGGGTTCGCTTGAAGCCGTTCAAACGTCCGGCCTCTACGGGTATCCACACGAAGTAGAGGACCGATCAAATCTTTCTTGTCTTCCCGGGGTGCTAGCTCCCTTGCAAAGACTTCTTTTGATGGCTGATCTCCTCTCTTTCAATCAACCCTTGATTGTGCTTGAGAGGAGGAAGAAGAAGGATGAAGATGAGGAAGAAGAAAGAACCCCACGCAGCCTTCTTTTGTTCGCACGCGCTGAAGCCAAGGATGAAGACCAAGAGGAGGGAGACGCCTCCTCTTCTTTTCCCTTTGCTGATGGCGGCTGAACCAAGGGAGGAGAGGGAGAGGGTGGCCACGGCTTGGAGGAAGAGGAGAGAGCTTCTTCCTTGGGGCCGGCCCTAGTCCTCTTTTTATAAGGAGTGGAGCTCCTAACAATTAGGAGCTCCAAGACAATTTTCCAAAGAGGGGGCGCCGGCCCCCTCTCTTCATGTTGCCCTAGCCATGTGGAGAGGGGCTGATTCCCCTCTTACTTGGTTAACTTAATCCTCTTCCAAAGATGATTAGGTGCCTCTCTCATGGTTTAATCCTAATCTAATTAGGATTAGCCAATTTTGGGTTCAATCTATGCTAGTCCTAATCCAATTAGGACTTGGATGAATCATGACTCAATTGAACTCTTCAATCCTAATCCAATTAGGAGTCATGTTGATTCATTAGATTAATAATTAATTTAGACTTAAGAAATCCTAATCCAATTAGGATTTGTTTAATTCTAGTCCTAATCCAATTAGGACTCTAATTTGAATCCAAAGTCCTAATCTGATTAGGACTCTAGGAATCCTACTCCAAGTAGGAATCCGATTTTGATTCTAAATTCCTAATCTCATTAGGATTGTAGGAATCCTATTCCAAGTAGGAATCCCAGTCCTACTCCAACTAGGATTCCCAGTCCTAATCCAATTAGGACTCTAGGAATCCGACCCGAAGTAGGATTCTTGTTTCAAGTCCAATTAATTTATTCCCTTTCCTTCTTCAACTTCTTATCAATCGAATTGATTACTCGTGATTCATAATCACTTTTCAACCATCGGATCGGTCAATACTTCTAGTGTGTGTGACCCCATAGGTTCTACTCTGACTGGTAGTGAGATATATTATGATCTCTATCACAATATCATTGAAAACTCCTTTCAATGGGTTGGAACGATTCCAACTCAACTCATTAGGGTTTATCGATCATCGAGATAATCCCTGTGAGTCCCACCATCCACCAGTGACACCTAGCAGCATGTAGTGGCTACCCAGCAGAATGAAATGATGAACCTCTAGGTGCAGTTAACATGTGATACAGTCCTACTATCGTGGATCCCTACAGGACGGAGGTCATGGACAACTCGTCAAACCCCATCGTCTGTCATATGTCAAGATTTATTCGACTTGAGTTCGATAGTGGAAAACTCTTTTTCCACTTTATATTACTGCCCTGGCCAAGCTCTTAGAACTCAGTCTAACAAATCACATAGGATCACTCCTCTTCTATCAAGGTCGATAGATTCCTTATAGGTGCATACCCTACTCCTACAGTGAACTTACTGCAGCCAATCTACACTGCATGGACCCATATGGCTAGAGACCATGTATGTGTGCAGTCAAACTACAATAACCTCACTGTGAGCAGCCGAAGCACCGTAGGTCAAAGGACCAGTCATACTACTGCAACATCAAGCAAGTCACTGACGAGTGGATAGACATCCAAGTGACTTCTTGTCTTGGTCACGCTCAGTACCCTTGTTCTCTAACAAGCACCTGCACTATCACTTCAGTGTCACTACACTGTGGACTCAAGTCTCGTCCATCCAGAGGAAAAGTGATCTGTGCACTGATCGGATCGATCACCGTCCTCGTGATGATCCATTGATCAGGAGCATTTAGAAATTAATCACCAATGATACATGGCTCAAATTCTCAACTCTTGAGAATATGTATCATCATCTTATTAATTCCTTGGACGATTCATAGACACATAAACAATATGAATGAAAAGATGCCTTTTATTTATTCAATAATAAATAGTCAAGTACAAAATTATGTCCCTAGAATCAACAACGTGTCAGCCAAATTGGCTTCTAGGGCATACATCTAACAATCTCCCACTTGCACTAAAGCCAATTGGTCATATATCTTAGGCCCATCTTCTCAAGGTGGGCTTCAGTCTTTTGCTGACTCAGCTGCTTAGTGAACGGGTCCGCCACGTTATCCGCGGAGTCTACTCTCTGCACCTCTACATCATAGTCGCGTATGAAATGGAAGCGCCGCTCTATGTGCTTGGACTTCTGATGAGACCATGGCTCCATAGCTAGTGCTATGGTGCCAATGTTATCGCAGTAAAGTGTTATGACATCTAATGACATTACACCTAACTCTGCAATTAACTTTTAATCAGAAGGTTTCCACTGCACCCTTAGATACGGCTTAACATTCAGCTTCTAAGGTAGAATCAGCAATGATCGGTTGTTTAGAACTCTTCCAATTCACCGTACCACCATTGCATAAGAACACATATCCAGATGTTGACTTCCTGTCATCGACATCAGTCATGAAGTCTGAATCTGTGTACCCTTCTACCTTTAACTCTGATGATCCTCCAAAGACCAAGAATAAATCTTTAGTTCTTCTCAAGTACTTAAGAATATTCTTCACAGCTGTCCAGTGTTCTTCACCTGGATTCGACTGATATCTGCTTGTGACATTCACAGCAAGAGCTATATCAGGTCGTGTACACAGCATGACATACATGAGGCTTCCTATTGCCGATGCATAGGGTATCTTGCTCATGCATTGAATCTCTTCAGATGTGTTGGGGCACATCTTCTTGGAGAGATGAATTCCATGCCTTAGGGGTAAGAGACCCCTCTTGGAGTTTTCCATGCTGAACCTCTTCAGCACCTCCTCTATGTACATCTTCTGTGAAAGGCCAAGCATCCTTTTAGATCTATCTCTATAGACCTTTTATTCCCAAAATATAGGATGCTTCCCCAAGGTCTTTCATGGAGAATTCTTTTGACAACCAGACCTTAACCGAGGTTAGCATGGGAATATCATTCCCTATTAGGAGAATGCCATCTACGTACAGTACGAGAAAAACGACAGCACTCCCACTAACCTTTTTGTAAACACACGGTTCCTCTCCGTTTTTGATGAAATCAAACGTTTTGATTGCATCATCGAAACGAGTGTTCCAACTCCGAGATGCTTGCTTTAGTCCATAGATGGACCTTTGCAGCTTGCAGACCTTGTGATCTCCATCACTGGAAGTGAAACCCAAAGGCTGTTCCATATAGATATCTTCATCAAGATATCCATTCAGGAAAGCAGTTTTCATATCCATCTGCCAGATTTCATAATCATGAAATGCTGCAATGGCAAGCAATGTTCGGATGGATTTTAGCATGGCTACAGGTGAAAAGGTCTCCTGATAGTCAATGCCTTCGCGTTGACTATACCCTTTCGCCACAAGCCTTGCCTTATAGGTCTCTACCTCTCCATCCGAACCTATCTTCCTTTTGTAGATCCATTTGCATCCAATAGGTACAATACCTTCTGGTGGATCTACTAAGGTCCAGACTTGATTGGAATGCATGGAGTCTAACTCTGACTTCATAGCTTCCAGCCATTTCTCGGAATCGATATCAGATATCGCCTCGTTGTAGGTTTTGAGATCCTGTATGTGATCCCTATCTCCCACTAGGAACATTTCCTCGGTATCCTCTGCTAGTATACCTAAGTATCTATCGGGAGGATGGGAGACCCTACTAGATCTACGAGGTGGTTGAGGGACATCGTGTACTGGCTCTTTATGAATGGGTTCTATAGGTTCCATGACTCGTTGCTTTTCAGAGACTTTCTCTTCAAGCTCAATTTTCCTCCCACTGCCTCTATCAAGGATAAACTGATTTTCCAAGAAGATGGCATGACGGCTCACAAACACATTGTGATCCTCTGAGATGTAGAAATTGTATCCTAATGACTCTTTAGGATATCCTATAAAACGAGCACTTATGGTCCTAGCCTCTAACTTGTCCGCCTGTAGTCGCTTGACGTGGGCCGGACATCCCCAAATCTTGAGATGACCCAGACTTGGTTTCTTACCATGCCATATCTCATACGGTGTGGTAGGAACGGATTTAGAGGGAACTCTATTCAATAAATAAATCGCTGTGAGTAAGGCATCTCCCCAAAGGAACATAGGTAAATCAGTGAAGCTCATCATGGACCTGACCATATCCAATAGGGTCCGATTCCTCCTTTCTGACACCCCGTTGAGTTGAGGTGTACCCGGAGGTGTCCATTGTGAGACTATACCATTTTCTTTGAGATAGTCCCGGAATTCTCCACTAAGGTATTCTCCTCCTCGATCTGATCGAAGAGCCTTAAGAGGTTTTCCAGTTTGTTTTTCTACTTCATTCTTGAACTCTTTGAACTTTTCAAAAGAGTCAGACTTATGTCTCATAAGATACACATACCCATACCGTGAATAATCATCGGTAAAGGTAATGAAGTAAGAATAACGTCCCCTGGCTAGCACATCGAATGGGCCACATACATCTGTATGTATTAGGATAAGTATTTCAGTGGTCCTCTCCCCATGTCCTACAAAGGGCAGTCTAGCCATTTTTTCTTGAAGACAGGACTCGCAAACTGGATATGACTCGGAAGTCAATGAGCCGAGAAGCCCATCTTTATCCATTTTGTTCATCCTATCCTCTCCAATATGGCCAAGTCTGAGGTGCCACAAATATCTTTGGTTTATCTCATCTCTGGATCTTTTGGATCCTTTGGCACTCACATCTTGCTCGGTAACATTCACAAATACATCCATATATAAATGATAGAGACTGTCAATCATAAAACCACGTGCGACTATTTTATTTCTCAAATAAATAGAACAGCAGTCTTTGTCAAATGTAAAAACATGACCTTCCTGTGCTAGACAAGAGACAGAAATCAAATTTCTGCTAGCAGCAGGTACATAATAGCAGTCTCTAAGTATTAAACTAAATCCAGACGGTAGTCGCAGATGGTAGGTGCCCACAGCCACAGCAGCAACTTTTGCCCCGTTGCCAACCCGAAGGGTTACCGCACCTTCCGCCAGCCTTCTACTTTCCTTTAGACCCTGCATGGTAGTGCACAAATGAGCACTAGAACCAGAATCTATAACCCAACTAGAAGTAGAAGAAACCGTTAGATTAGTTTCAATTATGAGCAAGTCTATACCTTCTGAAGGTGTGTCACCTTTCTTGTTCTTCAGGCTCTCGAGGTATGAAGGACAGTTTCTCTTTCAGTGGCCTTCGACATTGCAGTGGAAACATTTTCCTTTGTCGTTAGCCTTTTTCTTTTGAACTTCCTTCTTTGGCTTCTTGTCTTTCTTCTGCTTCTTTGCAGGCTTCTTTTTCTTCCAAGTAGACTTTCTCTTGGAACCAGAAGTCAACTCAGCAGCAAGGACATTGCCCCTTGAACCTTTCAAGGCTCCCTCAGCAGTTACCAACATGTTGATTAGTTCAGTCTTAGTGCATTCAATCTTATTCATGTGGTAGTTTACTATAAACTGACCAAATGAATCAGGAAGTGAATGTAGGATCAAATCCACTTGTAATTCCTTGTGCATGTCCATACCGAGCTTCTCAAGCTCCTCTAGGTCCTTGATCATGGTCAGACCGTGATCATGGACAGACTGCCCCTCGCGCATCTTCGCTTTGAAGAGCCTCTTGGACACTTCAAAACGAGCTGTGCGACTCTGCTCACCATACAACTCTTGCAGGTGTGCCAGTATGTCCCTAGCAGTCTTTATATTTTCATGCTGGCATTGGAGTTCATTAGACATGGATGCCATCATATAGCATTTTACTCTAATGTCATCATCCAACCACTTTTTATGCATTTCACGCTGAACATCAATAGGACGTGCTGGTAGTGTGGGGATATCTGAATCGAGTATGTAGCCTATCTTCTCACAGTCCAAAACTATTTTGAGATTTCTAAGCCAGTCTTTGTAATTGGTTCCGGTCAGTCGGTTGGTCTCAAGAATACGGGTCAAAGGGTTTGAAGCCGACATTGTATCTGCAGAGAGTAAAGATTCTAGTTAGACTTTTGTACCTGATCCTAATCTGTTCTAAGGTCTTTTTAGAACAAATGTAACTCCCACTATTTTCTCGAATCCCTCACACTCCCCTGGTAGGAAAACGGAAATCCCACACGACTAGGGTTTCTAATGGGTACTGCGATCCCACCGATTTACATGCCACCTCACCTAACAGTTATTGGTGACACATAGATGGATGAGTGTACAACTCTTGTACAATGCTTCTCAAGCATGTTGCAGTGCAACTTGGTCTCTAAGCCATGAAGACCTCACCTAACAGTTATTGGTCCCATTTCTTAGTTAAGTCAGACCCACCGTATAACCGTAGGAATAAAGTCGTCATTGGGTCCTCACCTAACAGTTATTGGTGCCCAACCCCACTTTTACCCTACAACATCTCATGTCTATAGAGAGGTCCAGCCCCCCGATGCAACTTGACCACTGTGTCCAGCCGAGACAAATCAACATCAGAAAGGCCTTAGCAGCTCTACTACAGTGGAAGACCTATTGACTTAATATTGGTTAATCAGGTCTTAGTGTTTGCAACTTGAGCCCTTCATAAGAGGTAATCGAACAATTGGCCAGGTAAGCAGGTGGGAGGCTCCCCTTACTCAGAGAGTAAGGTCCTAATTAAGTAACCACCTTTCATGCTTTCCTAGACACCAATTAGATCAATTAATCTAATATGACTTGCTCATGTCGGTTCACTCTCGACTTGATTGAGGAGGTTTTGATTTAGGTCTCAATTGGGTTTGCTACATCACATGTAAACCTATCTACCCGACTCGCATTCACATCACATGCAAACGGCTCATCACAGGCAGTTATAATCGCAGCATCAAATTAAAGCTAAACTTTAAATAGGTGATGATTATGGATTCTAATTAGGTCGTATTACAAGCACATGCACATCAATCGATCAAGTGGTCTTCAACTCTTGAATTGGTTCTAAGCCTCCTTGATTCGATCCTTGATCAACTCTTGATCCCATCGCCATCAACCGCTTAGATCACCTTTCATCTCATGCCTTTGCTTCAACTTGATCGTTGATGTACATCACATCACAGAAATACAACCAGATGTAAAATAAAAATAAAAATAAATTACATCTCCTTTTAGGAGGCACGCAGGCCTCTCAAAACATCAAATAAGATGCATGCAAGCATCTGAAAAATTACATGACATCGCAGATCACATCGCAGGTCATTACATTTGATACCAAAAGGGTTTGAATCCTATGATCATCACCGTATGCAACAATTATAATTTTCAGATCTGAAAACTAACTGATTATATCATGACATAGGTCGCTGATCATGCTAATCATGATTTTAAACTTTGTAATCCCATTAACAATGCAATTAGAATCATCTTTTTATCACATAAAAATCAGCATGCAAAAATCAGCACCCCTGAAAAATCTGCATGCAGAATTTTTCAGCATGCATGATCATTCAATTTTCAGATCTAATAAGCCTTTAGATATTTAATTCTTACCTTAATCTACGAAGCCTAGGCTCTGATACCACTGTTGGGAACCCGCCCATGCCGCTGATATTTCAAAAATTTTTCAGATGGCAGCGGAATCGGCATGCACGGGTTCGATGTTCATCACATGAACGTTGTTTCGAGACCTTTCGTAATTAGGTAAGAATTAAAACTTTTAAAACTATTAGAAAGATCAAATCTTCACCTTGCGCGGGTAGATGATCACCGCAAATCTGAATTCGTGGTTTTTGGAAGAGGGTTCGCTTGAAGCCGTTCAAACGTCCGGCCTCTACGGGTATCCACACGAAGTAGAGGACCGATCAAATCTTTCTTGTCTTCCCGGGGTGCTAGCTCCCTTGCAAAGACTTCTTTTGATGACTGATCTCCTCTCTTTCAATCAACCCTTGATTGTGCTTGAGAGGAGGAAGAAGAAGGATGAAGATGAGGAAGAAGAAAGAACCCCACGCAGCCTTCTTTTGTTCGCACGCGCTGAAGCCAAGGATGAAGACCAAGAGGAGGGAGACGCCTCCTCTTCTTTTCCCTTTGCTGATGGCGGCTGAACCAAGGGAGGAGAGGGAGAGGGTGGCCATGGCTTGGAGGAAGAGGAGAGAGCTTCTTCCTTGGGGCCGGCCCTTGTCCTCTTTTTATAAGGAGTGGAGCTCCTAACAATTAGGAGCTCCAAGACAATTTTCCAAAGAGGGGGCGCCGGCCCCCTCTCTTCATGTTGCCCTAGCCATGTGGAGAGGGGCTGATTCCCCTCTTACTTGGTTAACCTAATCCTCTTCCAAAGAGGATTAGGTGCCTCTCTCATGGTTTAATCCTAATCTAATTAGGATTAGCCAATTTTGGGTTCAATCTATGCTAGTCCTAATCCAATTAGGACTTGGATGAATCATGACTCAATTGAACTCTTCAATCCTAATCCAATTAGGAGTCATGTTGATTCATTAGATTAATAATTAATTTAGACTTAAGAAATCCTAATCCAATTAGGATTTGTTTAATTCTAGTCCTAATCCAATTAGGACTCTAATTTGAATCCAAAGTCCTAATCTGATTAGGACTCTAGGAATTCTACTCCAAGTAGGAATCCGATTTTGATTCTAAATTCCTAATCTCATTAGGATTGTAGGAATCCTATTCCAAGTAGGAATCCCAGTCCTACTCCAACTAGGATTCCCAGTCCTAATCCAATTAGGACTCTAGGAATCCGACCCGAAGTAGGATTCTTGTTTCAAGTCCAATTAATTTATTCCCTTTCCTTCTTCAACTTCTTATCAATCGAATTGATTACTCGTGATTCATAATCACTTTTCAACCATCGGATCGGTCAATACTTCTAGTGTGTGTGACCCCATAGGTTCTACTCTGACTGGTAGTGAGATATATTATGATCTCTATCACAATATCATTGAAAACTCCTTTCAATGGGTTGGAACGATTCCAACTCAACTCATTAGGGTTTATCGATCATCGAGATAATCCCTGTGAGTCCCACCATCCACCAGTGACACCTAGCAGCATGTAGTGGCTACCCTGCAGAATGGAATGATGAACCTCTAGGTGCAGTTAACATGTGATACAGTCCTACTATCGTGGATCCCTACAGGATGGAGGTCATGGACAACTCGTCAAACCCCATCGTCTGTCATATGTTAAGATTTATTCGACTTGAGTTCGATAGTGGAAAACTCTTTTTCCACTTTATATTACTGCCCTGGCCAAGGTCTTAGAACTCAGTCTAACAAATCACATAGGATCACTCCTCTTCTATCAAGGTCGATAGATTCCTTATAGGTGCATACCCTACTCCTACAGTGAACTTACTGCAGCCAATCTACACTGCATGGACCCATATGGCTAGAGACCATGTATGTGTGCAGTCAAACTACAATAACCTCACTGTGAGCAGCCGAAGCACCGCAGGTCAAAGGACCAGTCATACTACTGCAACATCAAGCAAGTCACTGACGAGTGGATAGACATCCAAGTGATTTCTTGTCTTGGTCACGCTCAGTACCCTTGTTCTCTAACAAGCACCTGCACTATCACTTCAGTGTCACTACACTGTGGACTCAAGTCTCGTCCATCCAGAGGGAAAGTGATCTGTGCACTGATCGGATCGATCACCGTCCTCGTGATGATCCATTGATCAGGAGCATTTAGAAATTAATCACCAATGATACATGGCTCAAATTCTCAACTCTTGAGAATATGTATCATCATCTTATTAATTCCTTGGACGATTCATAGACACATAAACAATATGAATGAAAAGATGCCTTTTATTTATTCAATAATAAATAGTCAAGTACAAAATTATGTCCCTAGAATCAACAATGTGTCAGCCAAATTGGCTTCTAGGGCATACATCTAACAAAAGATCCATTTATGGACTAAAGCAAGCATCTCGGAGTTGGAATACTCGTTTCAATGATGTAATCAATATGGGAGACCTAATGGATATGTTCCCAATCTTACAGAAGATGAACCACCTCTTAAACAGTACCTGGAGACTTTCCTTGGCTGCTAGAGGCATGGATCACTGGTTCTTTGATGGTGGAGGAGAACAAGAGCCGAGCGGAAATAGGCTCTTCTTTCTTATGGCCTAGGGTTCTTAGGGATGGCGGCTTACGTGCATGAGAGGAAGAGAAAAGAAGAGAAGAGAATTTTCAGGGAGAAAGGAGTCTTGTAATAACCCCAAAAAAATTTTTTTTTTTTTTATAAAAAAAAGGGATAGAATAGTCCTTTAAAATTGATATAAGGGGTAAAATTGGAAGGAATCAAAAGTTAATGGCATAATAGTAGATGCGTTGAAGTGTTAGGGGCAAAATGGGAAGGAATCAAAAGATAATGGCATAATTGCAGATATATCAAAGTGGCAAGGGCAAAATGGGAATTTAATAATATTAAACAAAGGGTGAATAGTGCTTTGATGTGATTTAAAGGGGGGTTTACTGTGGCTTTTGGAATGAAACCGAGAGACAGAGAGGGGTTCTCAGGCGACAGAGAGGAAGAAAAAAGAAGAAGAGGAGAGGAAAGGAAGAAAGGAAGAGGAAGAAGAAGAAGAAAAAGAAAGGGAAAGGAATCTCGGTTGCACTTCCAGCTGAAGGAAAAAATATAGATCTCCTTCCCCTCTACGCAAGGACCTCGATTTTCAAAAAGAAAAAGGTAAATATCCATCCCTATCTAGTCTTTTGATGACATTAGGCTATACAAAGGGTGAATATAGTCTAGAGGGGTCGGATAAGGGTTGTAGAGGCGGTTAAAAGAAGAAGAATCGGATTTTGACAAATTTTTCCGGCACTACGAAAAAACTGTGTCGAAGTTCCAACTTCGGCGAATTATTTAGGGGGTCAAACGACCTCTGATAGCAATGCATTTACCTCTTTAGAATTCCCTATGAGTGTAGAATGTTAGGTAAAAATTTCATCAAATTTGGAGTCCTGAAAGTGGATCAAACCCGGGATGAAGTAACCGGCTGTCGGTCCGGATTACTGTTCATCCGGGTGGAAAATAGGGGATTTCATGCTATAATAGGGTATTAAGCCTAGATCAAGCTAAAAGGGACCTTGTACTCGTGCAAGGGAGTCCGTAATACACATAAATGATGAGTTAATTAATAGAAAAAGAAAAAGAGAAAGAAAAAAAAAGATTTAGGGAACGGGGGAGTTGAATCAATTAAAGTTCCCTATATTATAATTGGCACGTAGATTATAGCCCTTGATACAAAACTAAATGTATTGTAAATGCATGTCACAGTTGGGCAAGAAGCTAGAGAACAAGAGGAAGAAGTCCCCTGCTGCCTACTGTAAAATTCTAGAGGCGTATCAAGGCCGTGCCGGATTGGCAGGTGAGTGGGAGTCATGTACTTTGCACCATGAGCATCCTTAATTCATTTTCATGAATGTCGCCAAGTGTGAATTGATTCTACTTGAGCATATTGATTGATATTGTAGTAGATTCCTCTATAATCTTGATTCTCCATGCTTGATTATTCTGTACATGCATTTGAGGAAACATTGAGAGGAATTACGAGGGGTTTATGAGTAATTAAATTGGATCTGAATTGTGAAATGACTTCTTTTGTAAATTGATTCCATTTCCTCTATTTCAAAGACTTGTAAGTGGTAGCCTTGATTATACTCTTTTATAAGTAATTAAATTGGATCTAAATTGTGAAATGACTTTTTTTGTAAATTGATTTCATTTTCTCTATTTCAAAGATTTGTAGAGCCCATTTCAGTGGTATATTGAGTTGCATTGCACACCCTTGACCCCTCACTCCCAAACCTGATGTTAGTTTATGATTGGGTCGGAGTCGAGTGAGTGGTAGTCTTAATTATGCTCCTTTTAGTAGAGTATTGGGAGGGTGCATTATGGCATTCATGCATGGCTTGACGGTATCTGCAGGACACCTATAGTCGATGGGGTTGAACATCGGCCTTTGTGCACATAGTAGCCTTCTGGGTGGGCGGAGCCCAGTCCCTTCCTAGGGGGGACACGGCCCTAGGCGTAGGATTGGCCAGTCCTACGACTTATATTCTGCTTGCCGCCGGGCATAGTAAGACCCCGCGAGATGCAGTATGGCTTTCCGCGGATGTAGAATTCCCGCGAGGTGCCGTTTAGTATATAGATGTGAGATGGATTTCTGTTCTGGATACTGGCTTACATTTATATTATCAGTATGGTGTCTTATTCTGCATATGCATGTGATACTGGGGAGTTGTTGCTGGTTCGCCTGGGGCGTAAAACCCACCTCCCGATAGCTATCTAGCATTTATATTATTGGTATGGTGTCTTATCCTGCATATGCATGTGACAGTAGGGAGTTGTTGCTGGTTCGCCTGGGGCGTAAAACCTACCTCCCAATAGCTGTCTTGTTGATGATTCAGCATATTGACACCTGATTTGTATGTTCCAGCATTATGATCTGTTGAGCATATTCATGAGTAGTACATATGTTTACTCGATTATTCCATATATGCTTCAGATGAGTTGATTGTGATTGTGGTGATATTGATGATTTACTCCATATTCTTTATGTTGAGTTCATGTTCATCTTGTTATTGATCTGGAGATTTCACCTCGAGCCATGATTATATCTTGTCTCATGTGCATAGTACTCTCTACTCCACTCACTGAGTATTTATATACTCACTCCCCAGTTTGGTGTTTTTGATTGCAGGGCAGGTATTGTATAGAGAAGAGCAGGGTTAGAGATTGCCTGTTAGCTGTGCCACTCCATAGTATAGTATAGTATAATGTAGATAGAGGTTTATACCTTTTGGTGTATTATAAACCTTCTATTGTATATAGTGCATAGTTACAGTCATAGATCCTGTTGTGGATATGGGTTTGACCATGGATGGATTGGGAAGCAGGTATATATATATGTGTGCAGATCAGTTGTGTGCCTGTGATAATGTATTGCTATATATTGTCCAGGTTTATTATGTGACAGATTATGTGATTGCTGCTCTGACAGGTAGTGTGTTGTATGTATTGAGATAATCCTGACAGATCACTATAGGAAAAGTGATCATTTTGTGCATGTATCATGCCAAATTTTTCAAGATCTATTGATGATTGATAGGTAGTAGGGTTCTACGCGGTGGCTGGTGGCCTTATGCCTACCCGCACCCTAGGACCGTCGCGGCGGCCCGCCGGGAACGGGGCGGGGGTCGTGACAAGTCTCATATGATTTCATTCCATCCATACACAAAAGACGTGAGTGTATATATACATGGTTAATCATGACCCAAATCCAAAAACTTTCCTAGGCTAAACCACGTGAGAAAGCACTCAACCCAAGCCTATGTACACCCATTGACTTGCATGCTCTCTCTCCCTTTAAGCCTCAACCTAGCCCAATAACAGTTAGCGACCTCAAGACCCAAGTACTTGAGTCTCAAGCAGGTAGAAGACCAAATCTCGTCTCTACCTAAATCTGAAACAGACCAGGAGTCGACTCTTTAACAGCATGAGTCGACTCTTGCTCTTCAGGAGTCACCTCTTTAACAGCATGAGTCGACTCTTGTTCTTCAGGAGTCGACTCTTTAACAGCATGAGCCGACTCTTATTCTTCAAGAGTCGACTCATGAATAGCATGAGTCGACCCTTACACTGTTTTCACTGTAGTTTCTTACATTCCTTGCTTTGGATGCACCACACTTGTGCCCACAATCAAATCGTTTGATTTCATAAAGAACGAAGATGAATCATGTGTGTACAAAAAGGTCAGTGGAAGGGCTATAGTATTTTTCGTATTGTACGTGGATAATATACTCCTGATTGGGAATGATATTCCCATGCTCACATCGGTCAAGTTATGGTTGTCTAAGGAGTTCTCCATGAAAGACCTAGGTGAAGCATCTTATATTTTCGGGATTAAGGTCTATAGAGATAGATCTAAGAGGATGCTAGGCCTATTACACAAAATGTACATAGAGAAAGTGCTGAGGAGGATCAACATGGAAAACCCTAAGAGGGGATTGTTACCCCTAAGGCATGGGATAAATCTCTCCAAGAAGATGTGCCCTAAAACATCTGAAGAGATTCAGCGCATGAGTAGGATCCCTTATGCTTCGGCAATAGAGAGCCTCATGTATGCCATGCTATGTACTCGACCTGATATAGCATATGTTGTGAGTATCACGAGCAGATATCAAACGAATCCAGGCGAGGAGCACTAGATAGCTGTGAAGAATATCCTTAAGTACTTAAGAAGGACTAAGGATATATTTTTGGTCTTTGGGGGAGGCACTGAGTTAAAAGTAGAAGGATACACTGATTCAAATTTATGACTGATCCTGATGATAGAAAGTCTACATAAGGATATGTATTTTTATGCAATGAAGGATCGGTAAATTGGAAGAATTCCAAATAACTGATTATTGCAGATTCAACCATGGAAGCAGAGTACATTGCCGCATCGGATGCTGCGAAGGAAGCGTTCTGGTACAAAAAGTTTGTCGAGGAGCTAGGTGTCATGTCATCAGATGCCACATCCCTTTTCTGCAACAACAAACAGCGCCATAGCACTAGCTAAAGAGCCAAGGTCTCACCAGAAGTCCAAGCACATAGAGCGGTGATTTCATCTAATTCACGACTACCTCGAAAAGAAGTATGTAGAGGTGGAGAGAGTAGACTCCACTGATAACATGGTGGACCCATTCACTAAGCAGCTGAGTCAGAAGAAATTAGAAATTAGAAGTTCATCTTGAGAAGATGGGACTTAGATACATGTCTGATTGGCTTTAATGCAAGTGGGAGATTGTTAGAAGTATGCCCTAAAAGCCAATGTGGCTGACGCATATTTGTAATCTAGGGTATAAATTTGTAATTTGATACTTATTAATAAATAAGATTGGGCAATTTATTTTTCATTCATGTTTGTATGTGTCCATGAATCGTCCAAGAAATTAATAGATGATGACACATATTCTCAAGGAGTTGAGAATTTGAGGCATGTGTCATTAGGTATTAATTTCTAAATACTTCTGATCGATGGATCCATCATGAGGGACGGTGATCGATTCGATGAGATTAGTGCATAGATCACTTAGTCAGATGGATGAGTCTCGAGTCCATAGTGTAGAGACACTGAAGTGATTATGCAAGTACTTGTTAGAGAACAAGGTACTGAGCATGACCAAAGAAAGTAGTCGCATGGATGTCTATCCACTCGTCAGTGACTACTTATGCTGCAGTTGTATGACTGGTCCTTTGACCTGCGATGCCTTAGCTATTCACTGTGAGGTTGCTATAGTTTGACGAGCATGTGAACTTGGGCCCTAGCCATTCGGATCCTTGTAGTGCGGATTGGCTGCAGTAGGTTTATTTTGGAATAGGGTTGCATCTAGATGGAATCTATCGATCTTGATAGATTAGGAGAGATCCTATGTGATTTATGAGACTGAATTTGATAAATTTCTGGAATAGGGTTTGACGAGTTATCCATAACCTCCATCACGTCGGGATCCATGATAGAGAGACTACGCTAACTGTACCTAGAGGTTCAGATATTCTATTTTGCTAGATTGCCACCATATACTGCTAGGTATCACTAGTGGATTATGAGACTCGAAGGCATTCACTTGGTAATCAATGAACCTTGAGAGTAGAACTGAAATTGTTTCAGTCCACTGAAAAGGGTTTCAGTGATATTGAGATAGAGATCTCAATATATCTCACTACCAGTCAGAATAGAACCTACGGGGTCACACACATAGAGGATTTAATTAGTCAGACTATCATAATTATGATTTAGAATCACAATTCATGTCAATTATCAATGTGATTGGTGATTGAATTAACCCACTAAGTGCTAGTAAGTTAATGAAAGGAAAATTAAGTGGAATTTATTGCAATTGGATTGCAATTGGGCTGATTTAATTAGCCAAATCAAATTGAGTTCGACCCAAACTGATTTGGGTTTGATCCAAATTGATTTGGGTTCATGATTGGGTCAATTTGATGAAACCAGGCTTTGTGCGGATTTTAAAGTCCACATGTCGTCGTAGAATGAATATGACTTAAGTCGTGTTCACACTATGCGGACTTTAAAGACCACATGACATCATAGGATATAAATTCCGTAAGTCATATGCAGACTTTAAAGTCCACATGTCATCGTAGAATGAATATGATTTAAGTCGTATTCACACTATGCGAACTTTAAAGTCCACATGGCACCATATGGTTTAAGCCTAATCAGATTAGGCTTAATCTAGATCCATAGACACTTGTCATGCATTGATTTGATGGCACTGGGTAGGTGTCGGTGTGCAATAAGTCTCTGGAGATCTCACCAACTAAACATATCTCATATTGTCTAAAGATCAGAGTGAGTACCATACCATAGGGTAGAGAGGCCCTCGTCCTAGTCACAGCCTCATGCATCTGTCTGATCATCATAGCTGGGAGATTCAGGGGAATGCCTTGAGTAACATGCACCATAATGGCCAAATCTCTCTCGGATACATGGTCGAATCTCCCACTCTTCGAAAACAGTATCCGACCGATGAAGTTATGAAGCAATCTGATCTCAGTAGAGAAGGCACTGGCTACCAGATCATCAGAGTAGTTGATCTCATCTCTCTCCATGATCAACTGTAAAGCTCTGATCCTATCCTCTGGCCTATCTGCTATGGCACCCTCACAAGGAAGATGGAGCAAATGTCCTAGACTCTCCTCAATAACATGGATCTCAACCCCTCGAACCTCGGACATGAGCCCGCCTGCACCGACCCGTAGGGTAACATAAAACTTACGAACTAAACCCGGCTAGGTATGTAGGTCTAGGAAGCAGAGGTACTTCCATCCTTGATGCTTGATCCAACCACTTAGCCTAAATCCTTCTTGATCCAAAAATTCAAAGTTTATGTGCCTACCTGTCGTTACCGGTCTCCCCGCATATCTAGCAAGCAAAATCGAAGGGGAAGGCGGTTGGGGAGGCTCTACTCATGGCTCAGCTCGTGGAGGTACTGTAGATGGCCCACTAGCTTGCTCTTCCACAGTAGAACTACGTGTCACTCTGCTAGATCGCTTGGCCACGACTCGTTTGGGTCTCATTTTGACCTAATCTTCCTTTTGATTTGATCTACCGGCTTGGGAGAGGGTGGAAATGGAGTTTACCGACGATTGTAGTGAATGGAGGAGAGGAAACAGTGTTTCTAGGGATCTAGAATGAATGGAATGACCTAAATAGTGTTCTCAGCCAGCCCTAAAAAATAAGGGACCCGTCGTCGAGTCGACCCCAGTTTTTGCTTAGGTCGGCTCGCGTGGGGTCAACCCCACTTATATCTCGGGTCGACCCGAGTTCCGACCCCAAAAAAAAAAAATTTTGATGTTTCAGTTTTTTGATCCTTACCAAATTTCTATGGATCACTGATATACATGAGAGGAAGCTTTAAATCAATGATTTTATCAATGTTTCATAGGATTTAGGAAATGAGAGGAGCGTATCATGAAACATTTTTTCTTTTCTAAGCAAAGGGGTCATATACTCCTAATTCTCTTCTAAGCATACAAAATCTATTTTCACTAAGAGGCTTTGTAAATATATCAGCCAATTGATTTTTCGTGCACACATGTTCAACATTTATATTCCCATTTTGCACATGATCTCTTATGAAGTGATACCTTATTTCAATATGTTTTGCTTTAGAGTGTTGTACAGGATTTTTAGTTAAATTGGTTGCACTTGTATTATCACATTTTATGAAAATCTTATCAAGCTTAATTCCATAATCCTCTAATTGTTGCTTAAGCCATAATACTTGAGCACAGCAACTTCCAGCTGCAATGTATTCGACCTCAGCCATTGACAGTGCAACTGAATTCTACTTTTTGCTAAACCATGATACTAGATTTGCACCTAAGAATTGATATATCCCATTAGTGCCTTTTCTATCTAGTTTGCATCCAGCAAAATCCGCATCTAAGTATGCAATTAGTTCAAAACATGAATTTCTAAAGTACCATAATCCTATGCTAGATGTACTTCTTAGATACCTAAGAATTCTTTTAACAGCAGATAAATGTGATTCTTAGGATTAGACTGAAATCTAGCACACATTCCAATACTAAACATAATATTAGGCCTACTAGCAGTAAGATAAAGCAAGGATCCAATCATACCTCTATAGAGTTTAGTGTCAATGCTCCTACCTTTTTCATCTTTATCCAACTTACTAGTAGAATTCATCGGAGTTCCTATTTCTTTGTAATCTTCTTTCCCAAACTTCT
Organism: Phoenix dactylifera; assembly: GCF_051530095.1. NCBI lineage: Eukaryota > Viridiplantae > Streptophyta > Magnoliopsida > Arecales > Arecaceae > Phoenix > Phoenix dactylifera. The sequence continues at coordinate 27,170,705 of NC_143193.1, read as the reverse complement.
TGAGAATTTTTCTTGTATATTTGGTTTGGTGAATGAAGATCCCTTCCTTAGTTTGCTTGATTTGGAGTCCGAGGAAGAAATTAAGTTCTCCCATCATGCTTATCTCGAACTCACTCTGCATTAACTCAGCAAACTCTTTTTACAAGGAATTGTCGGTAGCACCAAATAGTATGTCATTTACATATATTTGCACTACAAGAAGATTTCTATCTTTTCTTTTAATGAATAGTGTTTTATCTACATTTCCTCTATTGAACTTATTATCTAGCAAGAATTTGCTTAGTCTATCACACCAAGCTCTAGAAGCTTGTTTCAAACCATATAGTGCCTTGTGCAATTTAAATACATGTTCGGAAAATTTATGATCTTCAAAATCGGGAGGTTGTTTTACATATACTTACTCTGTTATGTAACCATTCAGAAAGGCACTCTTTACATCCATTTGATATAATTTAAAATCCATATAGCAAGTAAATGCAAGTAGTAATCTAATAGGCTCCTAATCTAGCAACTGGGGCAAAGATTTTCTCAAAGTCAATTCCTTCTTCCTGATTCTAACCCTTAGCTACTAGCCTAGCCTTGTTCCTAGTTACTATTCCATTTTCATCGAGTTTGTTTCTAAATATCCATTTGGTTCCAATAATAGTTTTGTTTTTAGGTCTTTTAATTAATGTCCATACATCATTCTTTTAAATTGATTCAATTCTTCTTGCATGACATTGATCCAATTTACATCATGTTCGGCTTCTTCATAAGTTTTAGGCTCTATTTGAGATACAAAGGCAAGATAGTTATTAATGTTTCTTAGATAGGATCGAGTTCTTACCCCTTATGATGGATCATCTATTATTAAGTCTTTGGGATGACCATGTGCATACCTCCATTCTTTAGATAGATCTGATGTTGTGGTGAACTATGATCATCTTCCTTTTTCTTCCTCACCTTGCTGTGATGTATCCTCTTGCTCATGATTCGGTGTATCATGAATACTTAGGTTCTCAAGCTCGAATGTTCCTATATCATCATCAAAAATATTTTTCTTCCTAGAGGTCTCACTGTTAGTTTCATCAAATATAACATTTATTGATTCTTCAACAACCATAATGCTCTTGTTGAAAACTCTGTATGGCCTACTAGATGTAGAGTATCCTAAGAAGATACCCTCATCTGACTTGGCATCAAATTTACTTAAATTCTTCTTGCCATTATTTAAAATATAACATCGACAACCAAAAACTCAAAAATATTTGATAATTGGTTTCTTATTCTTCCAAAGTTCCTAGGAAGTTTTTTTTATTATTGGGAGAATTAAAACATGGTTTAAAATATGGTAGGAGGTGTTTACAGCTTCAGCCCAAAAGTACTTTGAAAGATTTGACTCACATAGCATGGTGCGAGCCATTTCTATCAAGGTCCTATTTTTTCTTTCAACAACCCCATTTTGTTGAGGCATTCTAGGTGCTGAAAATTGATGAGATGTTTCATTTTCATTACAAAATTCTTCAAAGTGTTGATTTTCAAATTCGGTTTCATGATCACTACGAATTGAGATTAGAGTGGTGTTCTTTTCAGTTATAACATTTTTGTAGTATTTCAAAAAGGCTGAAAACGCTTCATTTTTATGTGTAAGAAATGACACCCATGTATATCTTGAAAAATCATCTACAATTACTATTCCATACTTTTTGCCTCCTAGACTTGCAGTTCTAGTTGGTCCAAATAAATTCATATGGATAAGCTGTAATGGCTTACTAGTTGAGACTATGCTCTTAGATTTGAAGGATGACCTTGTTTGTTTACCCAATTGACATGCACCACAAATTTTATCCTTTTCATAAGTTAATTTTGGTAAACCTTTCACTAACTCCTTTTTAACTAACTTTGAAATTAATTCCATACTAGCATGACCTAGTCCTCGGTGCCATAGCCAACTAGTTTCATTTATCTTATCCTCATTGGCAATTAGGCATAATCCATTTTTCTTGCCTAGATCGTCAAGGTCTACTATGTAAATGTTCCCATGCCTATGTCCTATGAGCACAATACTATTATCTTTGGGACTAGTGATTATACATGCTGAAGATTTGAAAGAAACTTTAAAACTTTTATCACAAAATTGACTTATACTTAGCAAATTATATTTTAGACCATCAACCAACAAAACATTATCTATGAATGTAGATGAAGTGATACGAATTTTATCCTTTCCAATAATGTGACCTTTGGCGTTGTCCCCAAAGGTTACCACTCCACCATCTTTAGATTTCACGGTGATGAATTGATCCTTATCACCTGTCATATGTCTTGAACAACCACTATCTAGATACCATAGTTGATTCTTCTCATTGGTTGTAAGATATACCTGCAAGTAAAATCAAGGATCCATTTTAGATACCCAAACTATGTTGGGTCCTTTAGGGTTAGTAGTTATAGTTCCTTTTGGAGCCCAAATTTTCTTAAATCTTGATTTACCTTTTACATTTAATTTTTGGTTATTGTTAAGTTTTCTAAAATCGTATTCATATGCTTTATGCCCTATTTTGTTACAGCAATAACAAGTAATGTTTTCTTTTTTGGATTTTACAAATATATTCTTCAAATATTTTTGCTTTTTGTTTGTTCTATACCCTAATCCTGCTTTATCATAAACATCTCTTTGACTATCAAGAATCATGTTAAATTTAATTAAGCTGAGTGTAAATTTATCTGCTAGAGATTTATATTTTTCTACTTCTCCTTTTAGTTTAATGTTTTCATTAATTTGATCTTTAGTTTTATTAGTAAACTTCTTACTTAATGTTTCATAATCATTAGATAGTTTTAGCTTATCTTGCATTAGTGTCTGATTTTCATTCCTTAAAATTTTATTTTTAGGAATAAGCTTCTTATGTTCTTCCATAAGATCTAGAAAGGCATCATACAATTCATCTACAGTAAAATCACAATCAAGTTCAGCATCTACCTAATCGTTGTTTGCCATGTAACACACTTGAGCTGTATGTTGCTGATTTTTCTCTTCTGAACTTGATTCCTCACTCTCACTCCATTCAGCCATGAGAGCTTTCTTTTTGAGTTTTCTTGCCATCAATTTTAATTGTGGACAATCTATTTTGAAGTGCCTGGGCTTATTGCATTCATAACAGATTGGCACTTTTCTTTTCTTTTTTGTCCTTACTCTTTTCTTTGCTCGTGTTGCTTTTGGAGAATGGCTTCCTTTTGTGAAGTCCTTTCTTATTTCTTATGAATTTTCTGAACTTCTTGGCAAGTATAGCTACTTCTTCCTCATTGTACCCCTCTTCATCATCGGACTCATCCGACTCACTGTCTTCTTTAGGAATTGTGGACTTCAAGGCAATTGTCTTCTTTTTCTTGCCTTCTTCTTTCAAATTTTGCTTTATTGTTAGCTCATGGGTCATGAGAGACCCTAGAAGCTCCTCTAGCTGAAATATATTGAGGTCTTTGGCCTCTTGAATTGCAGTCACCTTGGCCTCCCACATATGCGGTAGAGACCTGAGAATTTTGCATACCAATTCAGAGTTAGAATAAGATTTGCCTAAGCTTTTGAACCATTGATTATGTCGGTGAATCTTGTGAACATTTCAGTTATGCTTTCAGAGGATTCCATTTTAAACAATTCGTATTTGTGGACTCGCATATTTATCTTAGATTCTTTAACTTGGTTTGTACCTTCATGTGTGACCTCTAATCTATCCCAAATTTTCTTAGCTGAATTATATGTTGATATTCTATTGAACTCATTTGCATCTAGTGAGCAATAGAGGACATTCATGGCTTTGGCATTAAGTTGAGTCATCTTCTTATCATTATTATCCCATTCCTTTTGTGGCTTAGGGATGACCGTGCCATCTAGGCTAATAGTGGGTGTGTGCGCTCCTTCAACTATGATTCTCCATATATCATAGTCTACTGCTTGTATAAATATTCTCATTCGTGCTTTACAATAAGTATAATTAGTGCCATTAAATAAGGATGGTCTATTTGTTGATTGTCCCTCGGATAGAGAGCTACCTATATGAGTTGTCATGATCTTTGGCTTTTGATTGTTAGATCAATAATTAATATAAGAGCACCTGCTCTGATACCATTTGTTGCCCAAGATAACAACCCAAGAGGGGGGGTGAATTGGATTTTCTAAATTTTTAAGATCTTACTTAAGGTGATAGATGTATGAGTAATTTATCTTGTGTTAATTATATATGTGCAGTGGAATTAAAAAGAGAGAACACAATGCAAACACACAAGAGGTATAGTGGTTCGGTGCTCTCCAAAGCACCTACGTCCACTCTTCAAGCGTCCCCTTGGAAATTCACTATAATCCCGCGGATTATAGTTGGATTGTTTTACCGGACTCTCAATTCAAAAATCCTACAATTGGTTTTATGGGATCACCAATAACATAACCGTTGGTTTTATGGGTTTACCAACAACCTACACCGTTGGTTTTGCAGGCTCATCAATAAACCCTACAAGAAATAAAAAGGAGAGTTTAAAGCTCCAAAATGAGAAAGTAATACAATAATGCACTTAAAGAAGAGTTTAAAAAGTATTTATCGCTTTGTAGATTGCTCTTCTCTTCTTTGCTAATGTTGCTTCACTCCTTAAGGGGTTGGTAGAGCTCTTAAATACTCTTGAAGACTGCTCAACCACCTTCTTTTAGAATTTAAATGAAGCACAATTGATGAAGACACTTGGACTTTCTTTTCTCTTGAATGCACTCTTGATTTTTGCAAAAGATTCTTTCCCCTGATGAATAGTGCCTCTGAAATACTTTTCCAACCTCTATTAGTCACTCCCTAGCTGTTGGAATGGAGAAACTAACCGTTTCTAGCCGTTGGAGACTGAAAATGTACTTCTACATGACTAGCCATTATGCTATCAATTGTGCTAAGGTCGACCCAAGCAAATCTGGGGTCGACCCAAGTTACTATTCCACAGACTGGGGTCGGCTCCAGCTATAATGGGGTCGACTCAAGCTTGGCTGGGGTCGGCCCTCTTAGAGTTTCCAGAGACTTGTCTTTTTGTCATTCTGGGCTGGGGTCGACTCAACTTCTCTTGGGGTCAACTCAAACTTTCCTGCGGTCGACCCTCTTAGGGATTCCAGAGACTTGATTTTCTGACTCTTCAGGTTGGGGTTGACTCATACTTTCCTGGGGTCGACCCAAGCTACAGTGGGGTCAACTTAAAGTTATATGGGGTCAGCCCTCTCAGAAATTTCAGAAAGTTGTTTTTCAGGCTCTTTTGGCTAGAGTCGGCTCATCCTCTTGGGTTCGACTCAACCTGGGGTCTACTCATGGTTTCTTGGGGTCGACCCTAACTCTGTGCCATTTGTGCCATTTTATGCCAAAATGAACCAAAACGTGCCAGGATCGACTCCATTACTTCTGGAGTCGACTCCAACTCTGTGCCAAGTGTTCCAAGGGTGTGCCACATCATGCCAGGTCGTGCCTAATGTATCAGGATCGACTCCAAACTACTTTTGGTCGACTCTAACTCTTTTTTTCTGCACTTGAAGGTTAGTTTAGCACATTGAAGTAATAAAAAGTTATTCCAACTAAATTGATGAAGTATGGCACATTCAAGTTTCATTTGTTTCTACTAACAAAAATACGGAAATACCCCTTATAAAGAAAACTTCACTCTTAGTTTGGACAAACTGAAAATTAGATTTTCTCTCAAGTTCTTCTAGTAGATTTATCCTTGGATAAGTTCTTGAAGGTCATATTCAACATTGTAGAAGAGTGTATCATGAATGTATCAAGATTGTAGAATGTATCGAGGGTATATCACTTCTCAACATTGTAGAAGAGTGTATCATAAATGTATCAAGATTGTAGAATGTATCGAGGGTGTATCACTTCTCTCTTCCTTGAGTGTCTATTTACTTGATTAACTTTGTTAAATGCATTGGTACTTCCATATGGCCTTCATGATTTTGTAAACATCAAAATAACATTATGATTCTCATAGAGGGTGTATAGACTTCGCATAATGATGTCATTGTAGTTTTCTTAACCATCACTAAATATGATGTAAAATGTATTGTAGTGAATAATGGAAGCTTTGTGAATGTATAATTTTATAAGATTTTTTGCAAGATAAATCTGTCTGTTGGTTGATTAAAGAGGATCAACTCTCCTTTGATCGAATTCTCAGATTACCCCATCTCCATGGTGGAGTTTATCTCCCTCCCAATCATAGCTAGCCAAGCCTTAAAGCCAGCAACCACAATGCTCAATTTTTTGGTTGTAGAAGTCTCATTAGTGTACAATGCCATCCTAAGTTGACCTAGGTTGAACATCCTTTGCACCATTGTGTCTGTCTACCACTTATGAAGTTTCCAATCGGATATGGCATAGGAGAAGTTGGTGGTGACCAAACACTAGTTTGTTAGCGCTATATGGAAACTTTTTGAGGAAAGAAGCCTATGGAAGAACTCCAAATTGAAGGCTTCGATACTCGTGATGAGCAAAAATAGAAGCAAGGGGAACCAATCGAGAAACTCCTCTAAGTTCCTCTCAGCAAAGCGGACCCAAGCAGGATAATCAGACCCAACCTCAATGAAACTCCCAATCTCAGTTGATGAATTTTCTTCATATAAACACTGATGTCTTCACCTAGTCAGCCTCCAATATGTCAGGTATAAGCACTGATGCGATTGTTCATAGGTAATGTGTGGACCCACATTTAGACAAGTTTGGCAGAAAAAAAGGAACTCCACTCCCAAGAGGCAACAGACCGTTAATGAGGAGGTGGACCAACTTCATCTAGGAAGTCTCCTACCCCAACTGTTTAGCAAACATCATTCTTGCGAAGAAGACTAACAAGAAGTGCTACCGTGTATTGATTTCACCGATCTCAATAAAGCTTGTCTCAAGGACAGTTTTCCACTACCAAGGATCGACTAGCTTGTCGATGCAATGTTTGATAACATATGCTAAGCTTCATGGATGCGTTCTTGAGCTACAATTAGATACAGATGGTACCAACGATAAAAAAAAATTCCTTCATCATTGATAAAGGCCTATACTGCTACAAGGTTATGCCATTTGGACTAAAGAAGATTGGAGCCACTTACCAGAATTCGGTCAACAAGATATTCAAGTATTAGATCGGTCGCAACATGGAGGTTTATGTTGATGACATACTAATAAAGAGCAAGAAGACCAAGTAGCATGTGACCAACCTACTGAAGGCATTCACTACTTTGAGAAAGTACTGCATGAAGGTCAATCTAAGCAAGTGCACTTTTGAAGTTACTGTAGAAAAGTTTCTCAGATTTACGGTCACTCAGCACGGAATTGAAGCCAATCTAGAAAAGATCCATGGAGTGATGAAAATGATACCATCAAAGATGAAGAAGGAGGTCTAGCACTTAGCAGGCCAAATCACGACATTAAGCAAGTTTGTGGCAAGATCAGCCGAAAAATGCTTACCTTTCTTCAAAGCATGGAAGATTAAATACCTTTAGTGGTTTGAGGAGTGTTATATCGCCTTTGACCAACTCAAGCAATATCTTAGCTCACCATCCCTCCTCACCAAACCAAGTCTAGGGATATTCTGTATCTCTACATTGCAGTATGTCTTTATGCCGCAAACTCAGTCCTCATCCATGAAGAAGATGGAGTATAAAGGCCAATCTATTACATGAGTCGAGCTATCTGAGGCATAGAGATAAGGTACCCTAAGCTTGAAAAGGGACCCTATGCTCCTATTCACCTTGGCTAGAAGACTGCAAACCTACTTTCAGTCCCATTCCATCATTGTGTAAAAGACCAACCATTGAGACAAGTTCTTCAGAAGTTGAATGCATCATGAAGGCTGACTAAATGGGCAGTTGTGCTTGAGGAGTTCGACATTCACTATCTATCCCGACCAACCATCAAAGATCAAGCACTAGCCTACTTCCTCGTGGAAGGCATGATTTCTAAAGATACAGAGGTCAGCACAGAGCCATAAAAATACAAACTAGAAGATCCTTAGATGCTCCATGCAGACAGATCCTCCAACCAAATAGAAGTGGAGTCGGGCTAATCCTCACTAGCTTGGATGGAGTTGTGGAAAAGTATACCTTGTGTTTTGGCTTCAAGGCATCCAACAACCAAGCCTAGTGTGAGGCTTGCTTCATCAACCTTAAGGTCACCCAAAAACTTGAGTTCGACTGAAGGTTCTCAGCGAATCCCAGTTGATCGTCAGACAAGTTTGAGGAGACTTTGAAGCAAGGGTTCCCTTGATGGCTAGATATCCTCAAAAGGTTAAGGGCATCACAACCTTTGAGGAGTTTAAGGTCCTATAGATTCCTCATTCAAAATATGCTAGGGCCGACCTACTTTCAAAGCTCGCCACCTTAGAATGAGCTGACCTGCAGAAGATGGTCTATTTTGAAGTGTTCGACAAGCCGAGCATCGAGGAGAAGCCAGCTTCAGTTCTACAAGTAGATCTTAAGTCGAGCTGAATTAACCTCCTCATCAATTACCTTTGAGATAGAAGACTTCCTGAGGATAGGTAGGAAGCTCATGGGATTAAGAATCAACCCTCACACTACATCCTTCTAAAGCGGAAGCTCTACAAGGGGTCATGCATCCTACCTCTCCTTCGATGTTTCCAACCTTCTAAAGCTAAATAAAAACCCTATTAAGAAATTTGTTAGAACCACTTGGGGGGCAGGGCCTTATCTTACAATGTCCTCTAACAAAGCTATTATTGGCCAACTATCCAGAATGTTGTAGCTAACTTTGTGAAGTGGTGTGGCCAATGCTATTGACTCACAAACATCTAGTGACATCGGATGGCCCTTCTCACATTGATTAGCACTCTTTGGCCTTTTGCCCAGTCGAGCATGGACATTCTTAGATCTTTCCCAAAGACAACCGAGCAAAGAAAGTTTCTGAAAGTGGCCATTGACTACTTTACAAAGTGAGTCAAGGCCGAGCCATTAGCTCGAATCACTAAGAGAACATCCAGGAATTTGTCTGGAAGTTCATTGTATATCAATTTGGGCCTCCTCGAGCCATCAACACCAATAATGGAAGGCAGATCAACAATGTCCGCTTTACAGATTTTTGCACCGACCTTCATATAGATTGTTAGCTCACCTCAGTCGGACTTCCTTAGGCCAATGGGGAAGCTGAGGTGATCATCAGGATCATTCTATAGGGCCTGAAGGCTTGGCTAGATCGAGCAAAGAGGCTCTAGGTGGATGAGCTCCATAGTATTTTTTAGGCTTATCGAACTACTCACTGAACTCCAATGAAAGAAATATTCTTCATGAAATCAACACCTAAGAGGGAGGGTGAATTAGGTATCTATAAAAATAATGGCAAGTTAAAATAAATACTAAACAATCACAATAATAGTAAATATTAGCAATTAATCCAACCAAATAAGATATATAAACACAAGTAAAGAGAGTTAGGGATAGAGAGATGAAGCCAATATTATGAGGTGGTTCGGCCAAATTCTTGTCTACATCTACCTTCTCCCAAGGATAGCTCCGTCTTGAGATTCCACTAGTTGTAAAACTCCTTATAATATATAAGTTGGAGACCACCAAGTTGCAACAACACCACAATTTGAAAACCACCAAGTTGTTAGGAGTATGCCCTAGAAGTCAATTTGGTAGACGCATTGTAATTATTCCGAAGGCATAAAATTTGTACTTGATCTTTTATTAATTAATAAAATCAGGCACTTTGTTCATTTATGTTATTATGTGTTCATGAATTGTCCTAGGAATTAATAAAATAATAATACATATTATCAAGAGTTAAGAATTTAAGGCATGTGTAATTAATAGTTAATTTCTGAATAGCTCCTAATCGATGGATCATCATGAAGAACGGTGATCGATTCGATGAGATTAGTGCACGGATCACTTTTCTTGATGGACGAGTCTTAAGTCCATAGTGTGGGGACACTGGGATGACTGTGCAAGTGCTTGTTAGAGAACAAGGGTACTGAGCGTGACCAAAGCAAGAAGTCACTTGGATGTCTATTCACTCGTTAGTGACTTACTTGATACTGCAGTCGTATGACTAGTACTTAGACCTGCGATGCCTCAGCTAATTATGGTGAAGTTGCTGTAGTTTGATGAGCACATAAACATGGGCCCTAAGGGTCCTTGTGGTGCAGATTGGCTGCAGTAGGTTTACTGTCGGATTAGGATTGCATCTAGATGGGATCTATCGACCTTGATAGATTAGGAGAGATCCTATGTAATTCATGAGACTAAGTTCGAAAGACCTTGGCCAGGATAGTTCTGGAAAAAGAGTTTTCCAATCTTGAAATTGAGTCAAATGAATATGACATAAGATAGACTATGGGGTTTGACGAATTATCCATAACCTCCGTCATGTCGGGATCCATGATAGAGGTACTATATTATACGCTAACTGCACCTATAGGTTCATCCCTTCCATTCTGCTAGGTTGTCACTATATGCTGCTAGGTGTCACTAGTGGATTGTGAGACTCGAAGGCATTCACTTGGTGATCAGTGAATCCTAAGAGTAGAGTTGAAATCGTTTCAACCCATTGAAAGGAGTTTCGATGATATTATGATAGAGATCATAATATATCTCATTACCAGTCAGAATAGAACTTACGGGGTCATACACATTAGAGGTTTTGATCATTCCGACGGTTGGATTATGATTTGGAATCAAAATTAAAATTGATTGTCAATTTGATTGACAATTAGTTTAACCCGCTAAGAGTTAGTGAGTTAAAGAAGAAGGAATCACAATTGGATTGCAATTTAATTGATTTAATTGGACCTAATTAAATTAGGCTTAACCTTATTGAATAAGAATGGGAAGGCCTAATTAATTAGAACTCCTTATTAGATAAGGAACATGATTCATGAAGTCCAATTCAAGTCCTAATTGGATTAGGATTCATATAAATCAATTTGGAGGACACATTGGGTTCTAATTGGATTAGAATTTAATTAATTAGGTGGGACCATGTAATTCCTAATTGGATTAGCAGACCCACGCATGGAAGGAAGGGAGGGAACCCTCCCTCCATGCGTGTGGAGCAAAGAAGGAAAGAGGGAGGGGTGTCCGCCCCTGCTCCTTCTCACACGCATAAAGAAAGCAGGGGCGTCCGCCCCTCCTTTCCTATAATGGCCCCACGCCATGTGGAGGGGCAGATGCCCCTCCTCCTCCTTGTTCACGCGGATTACCACATGGCATGAGCACATCCCTTGGATTCTCTTCAAACTCTTTTAAGTAAGGGTTGCGATAAAATTAAATAAGGGGTGTTGCAGATTTTGGAGGGATAAATCAAGGAGTGATTGATCTCTGAAATTATTCCATATTTGTATAGGCATGAGATGCCTACTTAAAGGGCCCTGGCATGAAGCATGAAAGCATTGAAGCCCTCCTGCTGCCGCCACCCTCTCTCCCTTCTCCCTCCTTGGCATGAGCAAAAGAAGAAGAAGAAGAACCGCCATCCTCTTCTTCCTCCTCTTCGACGTTCATCATCTTTCTTCTTCTTCCTCTCAAAGTAATCAAGGAGTTGATTAAAAGGAGAGAAATTCAGCCATCAAAGGTGATCTCTACAAGAGAGCTAGCACCCCGGTGAGATCTTGGAGCGATCTATACCTCATGTGGATACCTGTAGAGGTCAGACGCTTGTGCGGCTTCAAGAGAACCAGAAATCCTACGATCATCAGATAGCGGTGAAGTTCTATCCGCTCAAAGGTAAAGATTAGATCTTTATAAATTCTATATAATTAGAAATTGTAGTAGATCTGAAATTAAACTAGTCTTTTAATTTTAATCTTTTCTTTAGATTTCATAAATCTGAGTTAGAGAACTCTAGAAAATTTTTGAAATCTACGTTCCCTAGAACGTTTATGAGATGAACGACCCCGCACGTATCTTTCCGCTGCGATTGTCGCAATGCATGCGAGGGTAATCCGACACAAGTTTTACTCTCCAATCTAATACTCCACTAGATTGAATACAAAACCCACAAGCTTGTTCTCATAATTACAAACTTTAATTCTCACAAATCTAATACACAAATAAGCTCACTATACAATTCTCTCACAATAGTAAAATAAGAGCACAATAGGAGCAATATGAAAGTACTATGAGAGAAGATGAGAACTTGGTTGAGAGAGAGATGCTTTGGCCGAGCGATGTGCTTTGAGACTTCACCGAAGGTCTCTATTTATAGGTTTGAGAGAGCAAGACATGTTGGAGGGCATTTAAAGCTTGATTTCCATCAATCTTCAACCATAAGGCATGATTGGCTTGATTAGCTTGATTTCTTCAATCAATATATGCTCAAATTGATCTTATTTTTCATAAGTTGATATGATTTGAATTTTGCACATGTTTGAGTGTGGTTGACATGCTTCAGCATGTGGCTTGGACATCCCTTTCTTGTGGCAAGATGACTTCTCTATGACTAAGATGACACATAGCATCATCTAGACCATTCAAGCTTGATTTCATTGATTTACTTATGCTATTCATGCTCTTGATAGAATGGACAAAATTTATTTCTCTTTAATCAGTAAATATACTTTTTCAAAGTTCTCTTACACTCCATTTAGAGAGATTTGACAAATAAAATCAAAATCACTTAGATTTTGCACACATGGCATCATCTAGATCATTCAAGCTTGATTTGGTTGATTTATTTTTATTTATGCTCTTGATGGAATGATTTTTTTTCTTTTCAATCAGCAAATATACATTTTCAAAGTTTTCTTACACTCCATTTAGAGAGATTTGACAAATAAAATCAAAACCACTTAGATTTTGCATACATGGCAAAATCAAGTGTAACTAGTGGACCATTTGGGATAGTAATCCCAAATTATCTTTAGGTAGGGCTATAAATGGGAGAGCACATACCCTTGATAAATAAGTATTAGTTAACATAATTTATAATAATATGATGACATAAAAATAAGATATGACAGCATAATTTCAAAGTTTACAAAAATCAAATTTAAAACTGGCAGTGTGCAGAGATCTTATTATTTTATATTTAATTTTCATTCAAACCCTATCAATATTGGTGCCGTTGCAAAGCTTATTTTATGAGATTTCTAGTGATATACAGTTTGCAATATTCTGAAATCATTTGGTCGGTCAAATATCTAAAATACAGAGAGCATGTCTTTAAGAAACTTATAAGCACACATACATGGAAGAACTTGGATTCAAATTCATTCAGACTAAAAAATTACCCTCGATAGAGGTCGGACTAAGGCCTACATTGACGCGCTCGCAAAAATATTTTCGCGAAACTAATCTCCCAAGTATAGGAGAATCGCACAAGTAGTAAATTCTCGGAAGTCCGAGGTCGAATCCTCAGGGAACGAAATATAATGAGATTATTTAGTATAATTTCATATTAATTAATTCAATAAATTCGTGGATTAAGATGATGTTTTGCAAATAGAAAATAAATCAGTAAATAGAGAATCGAAGTTTGGATAGATTAAGATGGTGTAGGGATCTGGAATCCCCCTTAACAATAGTACATTCAAGATATAAACTCTACGGTTTCTGATTTAAAAGTTCAAATGTTGGATAGATCTAACATGGAATATATTGTTTGAACACACGAACTCAATTTCTAAGCATTCGTCATGCCGGTTATGTATACGACAAATCAAATAATAAAGTAATCCATGCATCAATAGATATAAACCATTAAAGAACTATCTACAACATAGACAAGCAAGAAACCAAAATATATCAAAAGATCTAAATTGAATAGAACAATAGTTTAGAGTTTACTTCAAGAAAGTAACAAGTCAAGGGTTCTCCCATCACCCTTCACCTAAGGGATTAGCCGGCCATCAACATAAAAGAAAACTCCCCTGTTCCTCTTCCTTCCTTTTTTTCTTTTTATTTTCGGAAACAGGGCATCCCCTGTTTCCTTTTCTTTTTTTTTTTCTTTCCAAATGGCAGGGGGCCTCCTCTGTTTTTCGAATGAGGGAATGAGAGTCTCTCAGCCCAGGGAGAAGCCTTCTATATCCCCCAATAAATCCCTAATGCCAGTTGCAAGATACCCCGAACGTGAAATCGTGGGAGCTCGGACGTGGACGGCTAGGATGCGGACGGATGGGAAGACGCTCGCGAACAACTGGGAGGCGTGTTGATTGTGGATGCGGAATCTTGAACACGGGATGATGCTGGGACCTGAGACTCCGGAAGATTGCGATCGCCTGGAGGAGGATCTGATCGTGGATCCTAAAGCATGGGAGCTGAGATGCGGATGCTTCGGGCGGACGTGTGTGGCGGGCTCGGCTGAAGATACTTGCAGATGGCTGCAACGCTTCACAGGATGCTAGGATCACGGTGTAAATGCGCGGACGAAGCAGATGCGGAAGACTGGGAGACTGCTGATTATGTGGCCCGATCGAAGGGGATCAGGATCTCTTCCACGCGGGCGGATCGCTGATGTGGCTGGAACTTGGACTTGTGGAAGAAGCTGGGACGCTTGAAGAATCAGATGCGGACGAGATGCTTCATGGGATGCTGAAATCACGGGGTGAAGTCAGGATGCAGGGCTTTGCATATCCGATTCGGAAGCATGGGATACGGAATGCTAGGAGATGCGGGATCTGGATGCTTCGTGGATACTGGGTGGAAGCTGTGAATGCGAGAGATTAGATCATGGGATCTTGGCTGGGAATTAAGATGCGGATGAAAGAGGCTTGGGTGCTGAATTGCAAGCTCCTTCAAATGAATGCCTGAAATTGTGCATGAGGGCTCTATCAAGATGAGATGCACGGGCTGCTGACTGGAAATTGGTTGCAGTGAACTGGACGGCTGAACTTAGTCTCCTTCTAGTGTGCAACTGGAGTTGACCCATGCGGTCGGCTGGTCACCTGCAGTGATGCATCTTTTCTAGACCCAATGCGTATTTTAACTTTGATTTACGATCACCTGCACCCCACAAAAATATAATATTAATGCAGCACTTTTATCATTATTTGTTAGCAATAATACTAATTTAAGTGATGTATAGATCGCACTTTTGTGCTCTCATCATACATCAACCAAGATGGCCTTAAAAAGTAGTTCCGGACAGCGATGGCTGCTACTTACCATAAAAGGTACTGATTGACAACAAAATTTGGAATAGATTCATTATCTTTTTCCTTGACATGGATCATCGCGATAGCAAAGTCCAGCCCTTCTCCAAGGATACAAAAATGAATTGATCCTTCTAGCCATGAATGGAGAATGGGGTAGATGGAAAAAGGTGGTAACCTTGTCTACTAGAAAGATAGCACCACCCTTTACTTCGGGGGTGCTCCTCATTCGGAAGAAAGCTTGGAATATCCCTAGAGAAGGATGATCCCAATAATTATCCTCCAACCATTGGGGTTGGATTGGATGGGGACAAGCTGAAATATGTATAATAGTTCAGCAAAAAGGTTCGAGATCAGAAGTCTCCAACCTACCTTTAGGGTTTTCTCATAAATAGTGAGCTAATTCTTCTCTAGCAATGTCACCCGATCAGAAGGGCCAGGCAACTCCAAAATGAAGTCCTGAGGGATGTGGTACTCGAAGTGAATCTTTTCTAAATATGCTCTTCTCAGCATATGGGGCAAAATCGACCGCTGAATAAGATCCCTCCAAGCCTCTAAAAGCTCGATCAGATGAGTTTTGAACCACAGGCTCATCATTCGATGACCTCTCCATCATCAGTCTCAACACTTCCCTTGAACAAGAAATAAAAGAAAGAAGGAAAAAGGGGCAGAACTAGGAGATGGGACTAGGATAGAGAACCAGAGAGCCCTACAGAAAGTTTTAAGTGAAGAAACTCTAGTGGAAAAACAAATGGACGGAAGCCATTGGCGACGATGAAGGAAACCTTGGTCGAAGATGAAGCAGAAGGAGGATTTCGAGGGTTAAATGCTGGTTCAACCTCGGCCATTCTCAAAATGATTGGTTGCAGAAACTTCAGAGCGGAGACGAAACACGGATTGCTGGCATTATATAGAGCCTTGGGTAGTTCAAATCGATGCGACCATTCAAGCCATCGATCTAATCTCCCCATGCGTCGATTGGGCGTTCGACTCCGAACGTCACCAGGATCACTATCGTCAAAGCGTCAAATCATCACCCTAGAAATTTGCTATTCATGATGCCATTTTGGAAAAAGCAAATGTTTAGTCTCCAAAAGGATTTTGAAACTAACAAGACAACCCCGACTAATCAACTCTCTAGCTTGTCTTTCTTAATCGGTTTCGCATGAGGTAAGCTACTTCCTTTACCCGAGTCGATTAGGGCACCTCAGCCTTTGAAGTGAGGGCCAAGGGTTATACCTTGAAACTGACCTATGCTGATAAGGCAAATTGACCTATGAAAGCTCACCATCTCATCGCGGGCTAACTATTCCAACTTGTCATATGGCCGATCCAAAATACTAAGAGTCCTCTGTATTTCAAACTCTGCGTATAGTTGGCAATAACTCGTTCGTATCACTAACTGCATCTTAACAAATACGGTACCCAAGCAAATCCCGTGACCAGGAAACATGGGCAAGATATACAATTTGTTATTTTATCAACTAGTGTATAGCCTCGAACTACTCGATAACGGGCTTCAGCCCTCACCTACATATTGCATTCTCGAAGCCCTTTAGGTAAAACATTAAGTTCTCTTTCGACTCTCTTGCACTGCCTTTCTTAGGCCTCCTCCTATTCTTTAAGAGTTGTATCTGACTTAGGCATCGGGAGGGTCTCCCAGTGGACACATTTCGATAGATGCACTTTTTGTTTTCATTATTTCTAGTCAGAGCCAACATCGGAGTGCCTTCCGAAGCCATTCCTCCACTGTCCAACACCAACTCGTGGGTGCTCGATGTTGGGACTGCCGATCAAGTGCAGTAGTCTAGCAGAGCATCATCGCGGAGACGTGCAGCGATCCTATTCGATCTTTTCGACCTGGAGGGTAGAGTTGGTCCTGTGATCCCTATCAATTTACTGTCTGGGTTGGACCGGTTTCCAGCTGCAACGGATCGCATATAATTCCAAGATTGCATGGTCAATGATTGGGATGCCATTAATCAAAAACATTGTTGTTTGTTTATAAAAAACGGATAAAGGTGTAGGTGCTTAAGATTTCGTAGACTGGAGCCTCACTATTAATCTTGGAGTTATGCTTCGTTGTGCTCTCTTTTTGTTGTATTTGTTCTTAAAAGTCTTACACGAAAGGAGAAAGTCTTTCGCTTTTAACTAGCATGAACTAATGCCAACTGCCAGTCAAACAAAGAGACAGGTATTAAGTCAACCTATTTAGTTTTTTGGCAAATAAATTATTATTCCTCTCACGTCCTGACCTTGCTCATATCGGTCATTTTGACATAAACAATTCTGATGGGATAAGGGTTAAAACAGCGGTACCGATCAATACTCACAAACACCAGTTTGAACTAATTAACGTGCAATGTTTCCCTATATCGTTAACAAAAAAGAGAAAATTATACGTCAGCCCACCTAGGATCCTTTTTTTTTCTTCATGTCTTGAGTCCCAGAATACAGACGCACATGCCATCTTTGCTGCAAGAATTTCTTCTCTTTCCGGTGTTTGTTCTTTTGCCGAGCAGGACCAGAATGTGAGGGATGGGGACCGATGAGTTCCCTGACGACGAAGCAACTCATCCTACTCTGCCACCGCCCACCCATATATAAAAAACAAACAGTAAAAGGCCGTGACTCACATGATCCACTCCTCGCGCCACCACCAGACACGGGCCTGTTGGCGCCTTGTGGGCGTCCCCACCGAAGCTCCTCTGTAAAGGTGCGCACCCCCACTGGGTAGCATCAGTCAAATCCTCTCCCGTGGCTCGCCAGCACCATTCTTTTGATTCTTAGTATCTACTTTCTTCAAACACACAATTTTATTTATTGTGTATATACTGCTCAAACCATCTATTGCTGAGTTGAAGTCCTCATGCAAACACATTCATAGATATTTATTTGATCTGTTATCCCCATTGCCCTTCAAAAACATACCATCCACGAATGATGCAAGGCATGAGCTTCAATTTTCAATTGGTCTGACAACCACATGCACAGTAGTGAGCCCAGATCCCCTGCAATGCACGGATTGCATCTGGCCACCATCAGAAGATGGACAGATATTACATAATACGTGATATACATGACAAAGGATCACTCGATGGTTGTCGACAGACAACTTTGCCTGTCTATATACATACATATGTCTGGTACAATGTGTTTTAATTTCTGATTGAGAACTGGACATCTGTTGCGTCCACTGACACTGCATATTAAAATAATTACTTCAGTTGTTCTGGGAGAGTAAATGACAAATGTTGAGATATACTTTGGACTTTGATATATCAGGTTGCATGTAATGCATTCAAAAGTGATCACGACTATGAGCAAGTCCATCCTGTGATACCCAATTCTATAGCATGGATAGAGAATATGAGAATCCATGCAGACATATGTTTAGTCCCACATTGGTTATTCGTTGGATACATATTAGATACTTATACAGGATCAAGAAATATAAATAATACCTTTTAGCTAGCTATTTTGGGTGATATCATCGGTTGTGACAAATGGCATCATAAAGACATGATCTATAACCTATGTGAACTAGCAGATCCTGCGGCACAGATTTATTAGAGCTGACCATAGGCCGATCGTAGTACTTGCGATTAGATTTGAATATATTTAAACTCTTACTCTGACGAGGACATCATGGCTTGAACAAGGTGTGTTTAGCCCTATATCAGTTATTCGTTGGATGGATGAACTCAAATAATACTTTTCGACTAGCCATTTTAGGTAAAGTCCTGAATTGTGATAGAAAAAGGACAAAAATATTTTGTGCATATTAAGCATCTCGCATTCTTGCAATACTGTGTAGAGAACTTGCTTGAGTTATTAGATATGATAAATGCACTCGATTTAACATTAAGAGTAATTAACAACTTGCAGTTCAATTTTGTAAGACGCGTTCTGCTTTTTTCTTTTTATCTATCCAGCCCTGTTGAACACTGCCTAAATGAGGCAGTAATTGTGAGTTTATCATGTAATAAGGCCACGCAACTTCTAAATCCGCCAAGTAATATCGTTTTAAAGCAGGACTGTAATTTTACTTGTTCTTGATTGATCATTTATACATTGCATAGAAACTTTATATGCATATCTGATTTTAGAAACATCACAATTGCATATCTGATTTTATATGCATATACTAAAAGAATCATACCATCCTATTGGATAGTCTTTTCAAAATCAATTTTATGATACTTTGAATCAATTAATAGATAAATTATAGAAAAGAAAAAACTACTCAGCTCGCGTGGGATACATGTCTAATTATTGCCCAAGTTTTTTTAATATTTTTATTATTTAGCGAACGGTGACAAAAGTTGCAACCATTTCTGACATGACAAAAACAGAGACACAGCCCTAACCGAAAGAAGCGTAGACCATTCTAGACAAACTCGAATTATACCAGAGCAGAAGACCTTGGGCCAAGATAAGACCCCAGAACAGCGGCCAAGCCATCTTACAGACATATCCACCCCACCCCATGTCACAGGATGTTAAATAAACAAAACAGAGCTCCAAGCAAAAGTTCACATAACAATTATAGAACCCTCTCCCAGAGAAGAGTTCCCTAGAAAAAAAGCAGTATCAAACTCAGTTACTGCGCAAGATTTTAATCTCCATTCACCGTACAGATGTGGTGGATTGTGATTTTAAGGTACGATCAGCCCCATCACCAACTGGTGCTCCATGAAAATATGCATGAAGTGCGACAAGAAACTTTTGTCTGGTCACCTCGTGAAGAAATGATGAAAACAGGTAAAAGAAAAAGAAGCTTTTGGAAGTTTTGAAGATTAAACAAAATGATGCTCGAGACACTTTTCTCTCTGGTCTTTATTTTATATTTGAAGGCCATTGTCTTATAGATCAAATTGGTCTCCATTCTACAGAGAGCCAAGGAATGGGAAGGCAAACGCCACATCCTGCAAGAAACATCCATATGAGAAGAAAAGTTTTGCTGATGGGGCACAATAATAAAAAAATTCTAAACTTACAGTTAAATAAAATTGTAAATGTTACTGGTATCTAGGTCAATTAAAACTGGAACAAAGCAGCGAAAGCACAGGTTTCTCCAGTTTTGATTGAACTTTCTGGCCACGAAACATTTTGTAAGCATATAACCCTGTGCTGCAATTTTTGGACGCATGGAAAGTCTAGATCAAGTATATAGTTGATAAAAACCATGGGAATTATAAGTCGATAAAAGATAACTGACTCCCGATAAAATTCAGTCCAATACATCAAGATAGAAGAACCAAGGACTTCAAAAAAACATATAATCCATTAATTTTTATAGCTATATGTACTAAATATCCATATTTTTTTCTTAATTCTCCTCTACAATATTTATATATTAATACCATATATCTTAGGGATCCACAAAATTATTTTGACAAACTTCTCATAATTCAAGATTAATATAGATGGCTACATGAATATAAAGTTATGAAAATATGTTTCTTCATTCAATATCAAGAGAGCACAATTTGTCAAGAATGAGTGGACTGAGAACTGTGAACTTAAGGTCTCCCAAACCTGAACTGACCTAACCTATGAGCAGATATTTGTGATCCAACCTTCAAACCTTTCCTAGTGCTTGAAGGTATAGTAAAATGGTAAAATTCCTCCATTATCAAAAAAGAAAAGGGTAAAACTCCTATCCCGAGAAATGGCTTATATCCACTATCCATCTGCCTAAAGCTTGGATTTCAAGGTAGCAGGCTGATGTCTAAGCCAACAATTTTTAGACTCTGTTTACAATCAATGTTTAGACCCATCTAACAGCCTAACATCCAACCAAAAGTCTGACTTCTGTCAGAAGTCCAATTAGAGCAAAAGCCCTAATAAACCCCTGTAGCAATGACCTCCTCAAGTATAATTTAAATAATTTCTTGATAGAAAATCACAGCCAGCCATCAAATACTAATCAAAGTTAGTTGCATGCATCATGTGTAAATTCAGCATCACTCACATAAATAAAAGAGTATGGCAAAAATTTCTTAATCCAAGACAGTAATTGGTTGACGGGAGTATAGAAACTTGTTACACATGAATAACATGTAATGGGATTGTAACCATTTTTCAAAAATTACTTCCATTTAACTAATGCACGTGTATCATACTACTTGAATCACACAGGTTGAGAATAAAAAGAATGATAGCAAAATACAGTGAACCCAAACATTAGATCGTGGTCACAACTTATTCTTAATTACTCTTAGTTTAATCACATGCATTTCAAAATTATTATGAAGCATCTTTCCTCCATATCTTCCACATACAACTGATCCTCCATATTCTCCTTATCTAAAATTTGATGGATTAAACATTAGATGATTCAAATCTAGACACAGTAAATACAGTCGATCAGCCATGTTTCATCCGTGCTATAATGATTATGACTGCAAACCATGGTAGAAAGCCCTGTCAGTCTGCCTATATTTAACATATTAGAAGTTTCAATGCATGATCGAAACAAGAAATAAAAAAAGCAGCAGCAATTGCTAGCTCTCCTTAAATTTGAATTAAATTGCACAGATGGAGCCATGGTGAATAAAACATGGCAAATCATCAATCCTTCCTTTTCTTTTAGAAAAAAAACAACATACAATTTATTACTTCTGGCACTAAAGAGCATAAATAATGGAGTACTCAATTATACCACAGAAAATGTCTACTACTTCACCTTCAGTGTTCAAGCTTGTAAAGTAGCATCGTCCACCAGTGTGGCAGTCTGTACTCTGCTGATATTGCGAAGATCCTGAACATGATGATTATCAATCCCTCTGCTGAGATAAGCCTTAATCATGGTGCTGTAAGTTATCTTGTCTGGTGTACAGCCTCGTGTCTTCATCATTTCCAGCACCCCCCTCATCTCTGCCAAGTACCCAGCCCTCCCATATGCATCGATCAAGCAGTTGAAGAACACAGTATCTAACATCACATCCAAGTTCTCAATAAATCTTAGTAGTGCTTTTATTTTATCCAGATCCCCTGCCCTTCCATAAGCTCTAACAAGTGAACAGAGTGTAACACAATTGGGCTTGATCCTTTCAGACTTCATCAATCTAAAGATATACTCCATCTGCTTCAGGTCTCCTGCCCTCCCAAATGCATCAATAACCACGTTATAAGTAACCACCGACCAGGAGAAGTAGTACTTCTGCATGTATTCCATCACAGCACCCATCTTTTCATACTTCCTAGCTTTGCCATAGGAATCTAGAAGTATGTTGAAGGTTTTGATGTTGGGGGAAATGCCAGAGTTTTGGAACTTGTCATAGCACTTCTCCATTGTCTCAATTTGCCCGCTACCACCAAAGGCTCGGAGAGTAGCATTCATAGTCCATACATCAGGTTTGCAATCATGGTTAGAGAGCATTTCCATGAGTGTTGACTCCATCTCCCAAAACCTTCTTGGAAAATAGAAACAAGAGATGACCAACTGTTGCACATGTAAAATGATTGCAGAATTGAACTAAGTAAATGCAAATATATGATAAAGAAGATTTGCCATGCATACAAGTTTAATTCTATTAGTCCATATAAACTTAAGCTAAAAATATCTTGTTCTCTTTGATGCACTCAATGGTTGGTTTTAACTTTAAACCATTGAAGACATTTGCTGTTACCAGCATAGTTCCGTTATATTTTCCAAGTGTAAGCAAAACGACTTATCCTCTCCTTCAAGTGCTAAGTGGTTGATCTGAGGCATACACTCCATTAGGTACTCTACAAGATTTGGTAAATGGATAATTGACTTGGAAAGGTACTTTAATATTCAGTCACCCACTAACCTAACCAAGAAACTAAAGTTTTGGGAAACAGTTAAATGGAAGGTCAGTAAACTTTGATGTTTCTGATTTCCAGCTATATCCAAATATGGAGGCAATTAGCGATGTAATTCAACTGATGTGGGCATGGATGATGGTGGAAAACATGGGTTATTTTAGCTTACTGTTTGTGGCAGATGGCAGTGGGCAAAAAAAAAAAAAGAACTGTTAATGTATGAGAGGGAGAGATCAAACTGAATAAAGCAAGAGTAATATACCTGCCTGCTTTTCCATAAGCATCAATTAGTGTGTTGTATGTGATGGTGTTAGGCCTTATCCCCATGCTCTCCATATCAGAAAGCAGAATCTGAACTTTGTCAAATGCAAAGACTTGCAAACAAGACTTGATGAGAATGGAATATGTCTGGACATCAGGATGGCAGCCCTCAGTAATTTTCATCTTGTTGAGCAGAGAGAATGCTTGGTCAAAGAGGCCACTCCTACTGTATGCTGAAATGAGGGCAGTGTATGATTCATGGTTTATGATGCAACCTTCATCAACCATGGTTTGGAAGAGTGCATGGGCCTTTTCAGGCTGTTTGCATTTTCCAAGCATGACAATGAGTTTAATATATATGCCAATGTTGGGCCTGTACCAAAGCTGCTCACGGAGTAGTTCGAACACCTAAGTCATCCAACAATAAGAACTTTAAGAAACTTTGAATGAAAAGGAGAGGTGTGTAAAAATACTCACCAGGTACTTGCTTATAGTTATTTTACATGAAAACCTTGTAGCATGAGATGCCAATTGATGAGGATAAAACAATCTAATAGATGCATAGACATAGAGGTGCACAAGAACACTCAACTGTTTGCAACTCTATAAATTACGCTTATACATGGAATGAAGATATTATTTGAATTTATACTAAACAAGGTTCACCATCTAGATACCAGACACCGTGCTGATATTATGTTGGTATAGTGTTGGTATGCCCAGTACCACAAGAAATAGAGATGCAAAAGTCAACATGGACATCATTGGACAAGCAAAACCACAAGAAATTACACTAGAGTTGATGAAAAGAGCATTCTTACTTTGATCATGCCATATGCTTAGCAACAAATGTGAGGTATTTTCATCAAACAGGGAGAACAGACTACATTAAACATCCAAATTAGTACTAGAGTTGACAAAAAGAGCATTCCACTGATGGGATTTATAGAAAATTTATATAAGTCCTTATAGAAATAAAATATGATTCAATCCCTAAGATTAAATAATAATTTAAAACAGCGTATGCCGTACCGGCCCAAACCGGACGGTATAAGACGTACTATACCCGATACGCATGGTGTACCAACACTCGGTACGCCAAAAAAATTTCGTACCATACCATACTGACACTGTGTTAGTGTGGCACCAGTACGGAGTCCGATATCGAGATGACGAACCTTGATTTAAACTAAACTAGGCTTGACTCAATAACTTTCCAAAGGCATCTAGATGGTGCCAAATCAATCAGATCCATCTGCAGGTTTGGATGTTTTTTGACACAAATTATAGACCTTGAAATCATCACAAATCCTATCGCTTAACTGCAGCTACAAAAATGTAAGTGGCAATGAGCAGCTTGATAAATCTGTTAAGTTCTATAATGTGATTGAGCATTCAGGTGTGAGTATATAGAATATTTTCAATTTTTCAAGCGAAAAGGTATATGCATATTAACTTGAGAGGGGAAAAGAAAACACCACAAAGCTCCCCCCGCAAACCCCCCCCCCCCCCCCCCAACCTGCACATATGCTCTAGCAACTCCCCTTGAATTGTCATAGATTTGACTTTTCTTGAGTACTGAAATCAGGAGACTACATCTAACTTCAATGAAGAGATCAACAATCTAATCAACAGTGAAGAGGTACCATGAGGGAAAAGATCCAGAATATAATAATGCTAGGAACAATGGCAATCAATCTTCATGATTTGTCCTCTCCAACAGAACAAAAGTTTTAGCAATCTAAAATAAATTATACTACTGTTTTGGTAAAATGAACTTGGACCAATATATGGTGATAGAAAAGTTTGCAAGTAAATGGCAGAACCAAATAAACTATGTCGCCGTGTTGGCCACGGTGCAATACCTATCATCTAAACTAGATTAAAGATAACCTCATACTTTCTGGTCATCTAAGAGATTGTTGAAGAATCACAATTGAAGACAAAAAAACCTACCATTCAATTAGATTTATAAAATATCATCAAAGAGTCAACACACAATGCTCCACAAATTGTGTGAATGATGTAGCCTTTTGCAAGAAAAGAATTATTACATTTCTTAAGTGGTCATCAATAAACAATATAGTGAACAAACACTAGAGAATGGCATCTCCAACTTTAAACAACCTAGGCAACACCAAATAGCTTATGATGAGACAAACTATGGACCAGCTAAACTTATGTATTGGAACCGGAAGGTGGCTACCCATCATGAGATCCATCAGACAAAGTTCAAGAACCAGCAAGATAGTCCTGAATACTAATCACTTATTTGATTGATAGTTTGATACTGATCATATCTTATTATGTTGCCTTCTTGACGCCTAGAATAATATAGCAGCAGTGGGACCTCTGCAGACTTTAAGCATTTCAATCCCAAACACCTAGACAAAGAAGCTAAAACTTGAGATTCAAAATTCTTTACTATTTGCTAATTTTATTAAAGACTTGATTTTCATGACTGATAAATATCTAGATCAACTATATGGCGTTTACAAGGCAAAATGAGTCAACTAAGAACTCAAAATACATTACTAAAGTTAGCAACTTCTCCGATCCCACTTTCTAAATTCTACTCCTGTAAGTTTTTCACTAAAAGGTTTCCAATTTAAAGAACCCAAAGAACATGTATAACTAATACTCATTAACATATTGAAGATTTAATGTGAATTCATCAAGTAATTTATTAGTTAATCATTTTTAGTAATATAAAGCAAGCTGCAACAGATGTCGTGTTGGGGGTGTAAAGTACAGCACATTTCATTACCTTTACTACTCAACTATATACATAGTGTTATCAAGATTTCCAAGCTTTTGCGGAGTCTGAATATTAAGGTTCCTTCAGTACACACCCTTTACAAAAATTGGCAATTCAATGTGTCAAATACCATTGGAACAGGATGGTATGGATGTATCGTTCCAGCAAATTTTCAGAACTGGTACACAGTGTGCCGGTATAGGATGAAATCCTGTACCGTGTATTGATAGTTGGTATATTACTATTCCATCAAAAAACTGGTACTAGGTTCCAGTACCAGTATGTGAAACCTTGCTTGGCATCATTTACAATATACATATTTGTTCTTTCTTCAACATGCATGTGTTGAAACACAAGCCTAAGTTGTGTGGAGGTCATGGGTAGTCTCTATAAAACTCTTATAACCAAATCTAGACCATATTCTCATACTGCACCACGTCAACTCTAACAGACACAGTCACAAAATAACAATTTGCTCACATATGCGAATAGTAAAGCAAGTTGATCTGCACATGCTAGACACTAGCATACTAGTATAACTTCAGCTTATGCAAATTAGTTCTTTTATACATCAATAATATGACCCACTGTTTCTTCAAAATTTAGACAAGACAATGTTATATGGACATGAGGATGAGTTTTATGTACAGGTGTATGCTAGGTGTCTCCATTTAATCTCCAAGAATTTACTCAGCTAGAGCCATAATGAAGTGTTAGAGAATAGTAGTCTGATTCCTAGTGCATCAAGGATCATGGTGTATCTTCGATCCAGTTCCCTAATGGAAAACAAAGGAAGGTAGTCCGATAGGGCTTTTTCCTAGTGCATCAAGGATCATGATTAGGATCAGTTAACTCAGCAACAAAAAAGAAGCGAGGGCGAGCTTAGGCTACCAGTGGCACACTTGCTTCAAAAATGCCCGGTTCACCTCTAAGGTTGGGTCATACTTGACTCTATCTAGGTTTGGTCGACCTAACCTTAATTAAGGAGTGCATAACGCAACCCCAGAGAGACAAGCATGATAGGGCTAGGTAATAGGAATCAGGTAGTGAAGCAAGATTGAAAGCGAAGTGAGTAGCAATGATTGAAAATGCAAGGGTATAGCAGGAAAAAGAGGAAGATATTAGGGCAAATTTGAAGGTTTTCTACCACATCGGGTGACAATCTTCAAAGACATTTATTATGGAATCAAAGGTACACTAGGACTGCTTAACTTGGCAAATTCTTGAGTTGAAAAAATGAATGAAACTCAAACTAAATAAGCTCGCTTTTCCTCTTCGACAAGGCTCTTGATTGACTCCTTATGGTTAATGTAGAAAAAGGGACTTTGACCTCACTGTGATGAACTACTCCCACCTGAGGAATGAGGCTAGGAGACCGATGGTAGTCTGGCGAGTAGAACAACCGACAAGCCAAGAGAGGGACATCCACAAATCAAAGAAGGGGAGTCTTGTAATGAGTCATTGAATCTTGGGTTGAAGCTTCTTTAGATGGAAGTACAATGCATGGAGGAAAGTGGAGAATGGGAGGCCTTAGACTTCCATTGTTGTTCCGGCAAGGACAAGGTAGGGCAGGAACTTCGCCAGCAAACTCCACACATCAACCTAGAAGGTGAGGTCATATGCCAAAACCAACCTTAGTGAAAGAGTTGAAATCATTTTTAGGAAAAGCTTGCTACTTGAGAAAGTTCTTACTAAGACTAGAAGCCTTATCATCCCCTCTTATGGAAATACTAAAGAAAAGGTGGAGTACAAATGGCAAGAAGTCCATCCACAAGCCCCAAAAACCAAGATTCGCCGAATTGGTATTAGACGGGATACTAGTTGGTGATTAGCTCGGTATGGTATGAATCCATATGGCGTCTTTCCGAGGCATACCGATATAGGGAGAATTGGAGAGGGAGGGAGAGAGGGAAAAGGAGAGAGAGGAAAAGAGAAAGAGGATAGGAGAGAAAGAGGGAGGGAGAGAGAGGGCTTAAAAGCCCTCATTGAAACAAAGACCCTCTGTTTCATTTTGATACAAGAATTCCTTTTTTTTTTTGCTGATTTTGATGTGGCCTTTTAAGCCCTCTCTATCTCGACCTCTCTCCCCCCTCCCTC
Source organism: Phoenix dactylifera (assembly GCF_051530095.1). NCBI lineage: Eukaryota > Viridiplantae > Streptophyta > Magnoliopsida > Arecales > Arecaceae > Phoenix > Phoenix dactylifera. Next base: position 27,142,708 of record NC_143193.1, on the reverse strand, counting down.
TCCTTTTTCTTCCCTTCCTCTCTCTCTCTGTTTTCTTCTCTTTTCTTCTCCCTCTACCTCTCCCTCCGTAGGAGCTCGAACGCATGGTAGGACTTCCTTTTCGAACAGATGGAATGAATCATGCCGATAACCAACCGGTCCGGTCTGATAATGCCCTCAGTTTGGCATGGTTAAACAGACCTTGCTAGAAACTGCTTAACAACAGTCAGACAGGTAGGTAATATTGGGGTGAATAAAAAATTTTAGGTAGTGCCAGATCTAAGTGTTGTCCAGGTGAGTATCCTATAGTAAGAGTAGTTAAGAGCCTTGTAGACCATCCCCATGGGGCAGTACAAGCAAGTGGAAGAGCTACAAGGAGTAAGAGAAAAAAGCTATAATGAAGAGGAGTCAAAGCCATAACTTGTCTTAATCTTAAGGGGTAAGAGTGAGGATCTTAATGTTATTTTGATGTTTACAAAGCCATTGAGGCCATATGGAAGTGCAAATACCATTAACTCTATTGATCAAGTATACAAACACTCAAGGAAGAAAGAAGCGATACATACTCAATACATTCATGATACACTCTCCTTCGTTTAAAACAACACTCAAGAACTCATCTAAGAACTTGAGAAAAAACCTAATTTTCAGTTTGACAAAATTAAGAGTGAAGTTTTCTAAATAAGGGGCAATTTTGTCTTTTTACAAGTCAAAAAGATGAAACTTTCATGTGCCATTCATCCTAAATTAATTGCGATGTCATTTATTGCTTTAATGCGCTAAACTAACCTTAAGATGCAGAAAATCAGGGTTAGAGTCAACTCCAGGAAGTTTGGAGTCGACTCTAATATATTTGGCACGCTATAGCACGTTGTGGCACACCTTGGAACTTTTGGCACAAAGTTGGAGTCGACCCTAGAAGAATTGGAGTAGGCCCTGGCAGATCTGGCACGCCTGGCATAAGCTTCGGGTCGACCCCAAAAATCAGCACTGTAGCTTGAGTCGACCCCAACAAAGTTCCATCAGAAATCAGCTCTCTGGATTTTCTATCAGAGTCGACCCCAAGGGTCAACCCCAGCTAAGGTCGGGTCGACCCCAGCCTGAAACATCAGAAAAATAGCTCTCTGGATTCCCTGTCAGAGTCGACCCCAGCTAAGTTCGAGTCGACCCCACTGAAGCTCGAGTCGACCCTAGGAATTTTCGAGTCGACCCCAGCTTGGAGCAACAAAAAACTGCTCTCTGGATTTCTTGTCAGAGTCGACCCTAGGAAAGCTCGAGTCGACCCCAGCCAAGCTTGAGTCGACCCCAAAAAAATTCGAGTCGATCCGAGCACAACTAACAGCATAATGGCTAGTTCTGCAGAAATACAGTTCAAAACTCCAACGGCTATAAACGGCTAGTTTCTTCAATCCAACGGCTAGAAACAGACTTTTAAGGATTGGAAAAGTATTTAAGAGCCACTATTCATCAGGAAAAATGATCTTTTGCAAAATCAAAGAGAGCTTTCAAAAGAAAAGAAAATCCAAGAGTTCTTTATTCATTTGCTTTATTCAAAATTCTGAAAGAAGGTGGTTGAGCAGTTTTCAAGTATCTTCAAGAGCTCTACCAACCCCTTAAGGAGTGAAGCAACCTTGGCAAAGAAAAGAAGAACAATCTACAAAGCGATAACTATTTTCTTATCTCTTCTTTAAGTGCATATTTGTTTTATTTGCTCATTTAGGAGCTTTAAACCTTTTATCTCTTACTCTTTGTAAGATTTGTTGGTGAGCCCGTAAAACCAACGGTGTAGGTTGTTGGTGAGCCCGTAAAACCAACAGTTAGATTTAATTGGTGATCCTGTAAAACCAATTGTAGGATTTTTGGATTGTGAGCCCGGTAAAACAATCCAACTATAATCCGAGGGATTATAGTTAATTTCCAAGGAAACGATTGGGAAGTGGACGTAGATGCCTTGGGATGCACCGAACCACTATATTTCTTTTGTATTTGCATTGTGTTCATTTTGCTTCCACTGTGCTTATATAATTAACACAAGTCAAACTACTCACCCATCTATCAATAAAATTTAAGGTCCTAAAAATTTAGAAAATCCAATTCACCCCCCTCTTGGGTTGTTATCTTGGGCAACAAAAAGTTATCACTTTAAAGTGAAATTGTTAGTCTTAGAATAGTCCCACAAATAGAGCTAGGAAAACCTATGCACACAAGAAAAGTGCTGTGGCCAAGAACTAAAGGAGGCCAATGACTAAAGAGCATGGAATAAAACACTCTTCAACGACTACTTCCAATGCCCCTAAGATCCTCAGAAAGGCATTGCCCGAATTTGGAGCACAAATAATAGTTGCCTTTCACAAAGCTTGGTCAACCATCTATGAGTATGTTCTCAAAGAAAACAGAGCTCATAATATCGGGTGAAGATTCAATTGAAGAAATCAATGAAATCATTTGGGCTAGATATGGGCACAAAGGGAATCCAAAAAAAGTAATGCTCATTGAAAAGCTATGGAAATAGATGACTGGTATGAAACTTAAAATTATTGTAATAGATCAAAATGTAGCTCTTGTTGCCCTAATTTGCTGTCTGGTTTTTTTATCATGGAGTAAAGAATTCCATCCTGTCTCGGCACAGTGTCAAGCCCGATCATATCGCATCCTGCTTTTTATTTATAGAACATCATATTGTTGCTTTGAGGAACATTTGTTTGTTCCATTCATATTCAATCAAGTATTATGCTGAAGGAAAGGAGGACCCGTTTTGCATCCTTTGAAAGAAGATCTTGTGGGTCACCTTTCCCATGCAGCTCGTCCTGTGATCATAGGCATTCTTCTTCTTCTTCTGCAGCCTCTTGTAGACTTTCTAAATCTGGTGTTCCATCCACCAAGGACACCGAGTGGGAGGAGATCCGTTGCCATGTGTGCATGGAGCACCCTTACAATGCTATTCTCCTTCTCTGCTCCTCCCGAGAGAAGGGTTGTCGCACTTTCATGTGAGACACCAGCTACCACCATTCTAATTGCTTGGACCAGTACTGCAAGTCATTTTTTGAATCCCAACCATCTCGACAGGGTGCCGAGGGTCAACAGCCGGCAAAGCTCTTGTGTCCTCTGTGTCGTGGGCTCGTTAGTGGCTGGACCATGGTGGAGCCTACATGCCAGTATCTCAATGCTAAGATCCGTGGATGCTTGATGGAGTCCTGTGGGTTCAGCGGGGTTTATGGCGAGCTAAGAAAGCATGCTAGGAAAGAGCACCCCTCTGTGTGTCCATCGGAGGTCGACCCTGAACGAAAATGAGATTGGCAGAGGTTGGAGCAACAATGTGATCTTGGCAACCTGTTCAGCATATTTTGGTTGCCCATCAGTGGAGAGGAGGATGGCATCGGCGTCATCGGGAATGATGAAGAGTTAAGTGGCAGTACAATCCCATTTCCCTCGATCACAGTTTTTTTGATTGTATAGGTGGAGTACAAATGGCAAGAGGTCCAAAAACAAGCCCTAGAAACCAAGGTTTGGCGAATTGGTATTAGAAGGAATACTAGTTGGTGATTGGTTCAGTATGGTATGCATCCATGTGGTGTCTTTCCGAGGCATACCAATATAGGGAGAACTAGAGAGGAAGGGAGGGAGGAAAAAGGAGAGAGGAAAAGAGAAAGAGGGTAGGAGAGGAAGAGGGAGGGAAAGGGAGTGCTTAAAAGCCCTCATTGAAACAAGGACCCTCTGTTTCATTTTGAAACAAGGAACTCTAATTTTTTTTGCTGATTTTGATGTGGCCTTTTAAGCCCTCTCTATCTCGACCTCTCTCTCCCCCCCTCCCTCTCCCTCTCTCTCCCTGTCTCCCTCCCTCTCCTTTTCCCTCCCTCTCTCTCTGTTTTTCTCTCTTTTCTTTTCCCTCCACCTCTCCCTCCGTAGGAGTTCAAACGCATGGTAGGGCTTCCTTTTCGAACAGATGGAATGAATCATGCTGGTAACCAACCGGTCTGGTCTGATAATGCCCTCAGTTTGGTATGGTTAAACAGACCTTGCCAGAAACTACTTAGCAACAGTCAGACAGCTAGGTAATGTTGAGGTGAACAAAAAATTTTAGGTAGTGTCGGATCTAAGTGTTAGATAGGTGAGTATCCTATAGTAAGAGTAGTTAAGAGCCTTGTAGACCATCCCCATGGGGGCAGTAAAAGCATGTGGAAGAGTTATAAGGAGTAAGAGAAAAAAGCTATAATGAAGAGGAGTCAAAGCCATAACTTGTCTTAATCTTAAGGGATAAGAGTTATCACTTTAAAGTGAAATTGTTAGTCTTAAAATAGATCCACAACTCGAGCTAAGGGAACCTGTGCACACAAGAAAAGTGCTATGGCCAAGAACTAAAGGAGGCCAATGACTGAAGAGCGTAGAATTTGCCTGCTATACTACGAGTTACACTAATGCACTGGGTATGGTCGAGAATAAAACACTCTTCGACGACTACTTCCAATGCCCCTAAGATCCTCAAAAAGGCATTGCCCGAATTTGGAGCACAAATAATAGTCGCCTTTCACAAAGCTTGGTCAACCATCTATGAATATGTTCTCAAAGAAGACAGAGCTCATAATATCGGGTGAAGATTCAGATGAAGGAATCAATGAAATCATTTGGGCTAGATAAGGGCACAAAAGGAATCCAAAAAAAGAATGCTCATTGAAAAGCTATGGAAAATAGATGATTGGTATGAAACTTATAATTGTTGTAATAGATCAAAATGTAGCCCTTGGGGCCCTAATTTGTTGTTTGGTTTTTTTATCACAGAGTAAAGAACTCCATCCTGTCTCGGCACAGTGTCAAGCCCGATCATATCGCATCCTGCTTTTTATTTGTAGAACATCAGATTGTTGCTTTGAGGAACATTTGTTTGTTCCATTCATATTCAATCAAGTAATATGCCAAAGGAAAGGAGGACCCATTCTTCATCCTTTGAACGAAGATCTTGTGGGTCACCTTTCCCACGCAGCTCGTCCTATGATCGTAGGCATTCTTCTTCTTCTTCTTCGGCCTCTCGTAGACCTTCTGAATCTGGTGTTCCATCCGCTAAGGACACAAAGGAGTGGGAGGAGATCCGTTGCCCTGTGTGCATGGAGCACCCTCACAATGCTGTTCTCCTTCTCCGCTCCTCCCAGGAAAAGGGGTGTCGCGCTTTCATGTGAGAGACCAGCTACCACCATTCTAATTGCCTCAACCAGTACTGCAAGTCATTTTCTGAATCCCAACCGTCTCGATAGGGTGTCGTGGGTCAACAGCCGGCAAAGCTCTTATGCCCTCTGTACCGTGGGCTCATTACTGGCTAGACCGTGGTGGAGCCTACATGCTAGTATCTCAGTGCTAAGATCCGTGGCTGCTCTATGGAGTCCTGTGGGTTCAGCGGGGTTTATGGCGGGCTGAGAAAGCATGCTAGGAAAGAGCACCCCTCTATGCGTCCATTGGAGGTCGACCCTGAACGACAATGAGATTGGCAGAGGTTGGAGCAACAACGCGATCTTGGTGACCTGTTCAGCATGTTTCAGTCACCCATCGGGGGAGAGGAGGATCGCATCGGCGTCATCGAGGATGATGAAGAGTTAAGTGGCAGTACAATCCCACTGCCCTTGATCACAGTTTTCTTGATTTTTCAGGTGGAGTACAAATGGCAAGAGGTCCATCAACAAGCCCTAGAAACCAAGGTTCGCCGAATTGGTATTAGAGGGGATACTAGTTGGTGATTGGTTCGGTATGGTATGAATCCATGTGGTGTCTTTCCGAGGCACACCAATATAGGGAGAACTGGAGAGGGAGGGAGAGAGGGAAAAGGAGAGAGAGGAAAAGAGAAAGAGGGTACGAGAGGAAGAGGGAGGAAGAGAGGGCGCATCGAAACAAGGACCCTCTGTTTCATTTTGAAACAAGGATCCCTAATGTTTTTTGCTGATTTGATGTGGCCTTTTAAGCCCTCTCTATCTTGACCTCTCTCTCCCCCTTCCCTCTCCCTCTCTCTCCCTGCCTCCCTCCCTCTCCTTTTCCCTCCCTTCCTCTCTCTCTGTTTTCCTCCCTCTCCTTCTCCCTCTCCCTCTCCCTCTCCCTCCGTAGGAGCTCAAACGCATGGTAGGGCTTCCTTTTCAAACAGATGGAATGAATCATGCCAGTAACCAACCGGTCCGATCTGATTATGCCCTCAGTTTGGCATGGTTAAACAGACCCTGCCAGAAACTACTTAGCAACAGTCAAACAACTAGGTAATGTTGGGGTGAACAAAAAATTTTAGGTAGTGCCGGATCTAAGTGTTGGCCAGGTGAGTATCCTGTAGTAAGAGTAATTAAGAGCCTTATAGACCATCCCCATGGGGGCAGTAAAATCAAGTGAAAGAGTTATAAGGAGAAAGAAGAAAAAGCTATAATGAAGAGGAGTCAAAACCATAACTTGTCTTAATCTTAAGGGGTAAGAGTTATCACTTTAAGGTGAAATTGTTAGTCTTAGAATAGATCCACAAATAGAGCTAGGGGAACCTGTGCACACAAGAAAAGTGCTACGACCAAGAACTAAAGGAGGCCAATGACTAAAGAGCATAGAATTCACCTGCTATACTACGAGTTACACATTAATGCAATGGGTATGGTCGAGAATAAAACACTCTTCGACGACTACTTCCAATGCCCCTAAGATCCTCAAAAAGGCATTGCCCGAATTTGGAGCACAAATAATAGTCGCCTTTCACAAAGCTTGGTCAACCATATATGAGTATGTTCTCAAAGAAGACAGAGCTCATAATATCGGGTAAACATTCAATTGAAGGAATCAATGAAATCATTTGGGCTAGATAAGGGCAGAAAGGAAATCCAAAAAAAGCAATGCTCATTGAAAAGTTATGGAAAATAGATGACTGATATGAAACTTATAATGATTCCAGCTAATTTTCAGTGGCCTTTGACCAACTAAAGGAGTATTTCAGCTCATCACCTCTCCTTACAAAGCCATATGTTGGAGAAATGCTTTATCTATACTTATTGTTTCTCCTTCCGTTGTAAACTTGGTCTTGGTATGAGAAGAAAAAAGATGTTAGAAACCGATCTACTATACAAGTTGGATTCTATAAGATGTCGAGATAAGGTATTCCAAGTTGGAAAAGATGATCTATGCCCTCATCATCTCAGCTCGGAAGCTCCAGCCATATTTTCAAGCCCATTCAATCACAATCCTAACTGACCAACCAATGAAGTAAATTTTGCAATGATCTGAAAATGCAGGTCAGTTGGCAAAATAGGCAGTTGAGCTCGGGGAGTTCGACCTTAAGTATCAGCCACGACCGTCAATCAAAACACAAGTGTTGGTGGACTTCTGGTGGAATGTACCATTTCCGAGGAAGATCCTCCCGAGTTCTCCAAGAAAAAGAAGACTACCAAGCAGCCATGGATCTTACACGTGGATGGGTCATCAAGCTCGAGGGGCAGTGGGGCTAGACTTATACTTACCAGCCTAGATGGACTAATTACAGAGTATGCATTGCGGTTCAAATTCCCAGCCTCAAATAATGAAGCTGAATATGAAACGCTTATAAGCAGGCTCAAGGTTGCTAAAAAGCTCGGTGTTCAGCAATTAGTCTTCAACGACTCATAGATAGTTGTCAGCCAAGTGCAAGGAGAGTTCGAAGCTCGGAGTCCGTCGATGATCAAATATTTACAAAAGGTAAAGGACATCAATTTGGTCTTTCATAACTTTGAGATGCAACGAATTTCTTGAACAAAAAATGCAAGGGCTGACCTGCTACCAAAATTGGCTACCTCGGAGACTGCCGACCTAACTAAAGCCACATATCTCGAAGTTCTAGGATGCCAAGCATCAAAGAGCCTGAGTTCGTGATGAACACCACTATCAAATGTAGCTAGATGGATCCTCTCATCGACATTTTAAAGGATGGGAGATTGCTTATAGATTGGGCTAGAACTCGCCGAATAAAGCGTCAAGCCTCCCATTATGTTCTTGATGATAAGCTATATCGGAGATCATTTTCACTAGCGCTCCTCAAGTGCCTCTATCTGATCGAGGCAAATTATGCACTTCGGGATGTACATGAAGGAATCTGTGGTGATCACCTTGGGGGCAAATCTTTGGCCTACAAGATTCTGCGACAAGGATATTACTGGCCGACCTTAGTGTAGGATGCAGCCGACTTCGTCAAGAAATGTGACCCATGTCAGCACCATGCAAGCATCTAACGACGACCAACGGTACCATTAACACCGATCAACGCCTATTGGTCGTTTGCACAATGGAGAATCGACATCCTCAAACTTTTTCTAGTGGCAACTAGGCAGCGCAAGTTTCTCATCGTGGCTATGGTTACTTCACCAAATGGGTGGAAGCCAAACCAGTAGCTCAGATTACCGAGTGGCGGAAGCAATACGACTAAGGATGTATAAGCTAGAGCATCTCAACAGTACTCCGATCCTTCGGACTTGAAACTCCGAGAACCTACGTATCTATTACCAATAAGGTTCATTGTATTCCAAGCTCATTTCTAATAAAGATCTTGTTATATATCTATCTTTCAGATCGGGCAACTATGACTAGCATGTTCGACTCAGATAAAATAAGGGACACCCCATAGACGCTTGGGCCCCGACCTAAGACTTCCGAGGTAAGGATAGTTCAGTAACAAAACCGACTACTCCCATGTAGACACCTTGGATATATCCAAGACCTCTGTAAGCCGAGCTCATAGAATCTGAAGCAGATCTAGAAATGAACTCCGAAAAATTATATGAAGAACCCAAGATTGGTTAGGGATCCTCGCCGGCCCTCTGATCGAAATTAAGCCTAAGAGGCATCAAAAGAAAGAAGGTTCGATACAATGAATCTAACTCAAATAAGAAAGTAAGTTATGCAAGTACAAACTAAAATCAAGAACTTGGAGAAATTCCTATTTTCATTACTTTTAGAAGTTTATACATAGACCTCGGAATACCCGAGCAAAAGCACAATACACTAAGCTCGGTAAACCTGAGTGAAAACAAAAACAAAAAGGGGAAAAAAGCTTCATTCCTCGTCACTGTCGTCTTCATCTTTGTCGTCCTCTTCATCATCGAGGTCGATCTAAAGGCTACTGAAGTCCATCTCCGGATAAAGTTAAAGGACTTGAGCTCGGCACTCTTCGAAGCCTTTCGCAAAGGTGTCGGTGGCATTCTCAATGGACTCCACTTTAAACTATTCCAAAGAGAGAAAGTCCTCGACGGCTTTAGCAGCCCTCTCCTCCGGCTTTCAAGCCATCTCCTTGGCCTCGACAGTTTTCTGCTCGACTTGAGCAATTTTTGCAGACAACTCTATTACTTTCTCCTCAGATGCCAAGAATGCCTCCCTGCCTCGAAATTGTGACCGTCTGAAATCATCGCGCAAGCCCGTGTGGCTGAGGCTTAAGCTTTTGCCGATTCGACCATGTCCTTGGCCTTCCTTGCTCTCTCTTCAACTAGCCAAGCTTGCTCCTCTGCCTGCTCGAGATCAACCCTTGATTTTGCTTCAACCTCGGCGGCTTTTTGCTCAGCAACTTTCCACTTAATCTCAAACTCCGAACCATGCCGCCTAAGTGATACAATCGCCTCATGCATAAAGCTGATCACATGGGCATGCTGAAAAGAAGAATAGTTAGTAAATTGAAGTAAAAGATGGTGAAAATTTACAAAACAGAAGCTTACCCGAACAACCGAGGTGAAGGCTCCATCGATCAGGTCACTGACTTGGAAGGAGTGCATCATGCTCTTGTCGGCATGCAGCTGTATAGCTCGGACCACATCCTTGGCCACCTGAGGGGTTGTCAAGGCCAAATCAGACTCATTGACAGACCACCTCGAAATGTAGACCCTGGAAGAGCAAGCCGAAGAATCTGGTGTAGGAGCTAGAGCTGAAGGGTTGTCTTTCATTGGAGTAGACGAAGTTAGACCAGCTTGTGCCGAGGTATTAGCCTCGGATGATGATGGACAGAAAGAAACAACAGCAGCAGACGACTGCGCGAGGACGACCCCCTCCCGAGGAGCTAAATTAATGGGTGACATAATCTTGACCTTGGGGTCGAGCTCAACACCCTTTGTCCAAGGTGCTGGCACCTTAGGAGCACAGACCTAGACAACAGAGGCCTTAACTATTGCTTCAATAGGAGCTGAGGAGAATTCTCCCTTCAACTTATTCTTCTGAGCGGTTTCACCCCTATATGGCATGGTTGCTCTCTTGTGCATGGCCTTGCAGATCAGCGCCAGATCGATCTTCATAGCTGCAACAATTGCAAAGTCGCAGACAAGTTATATAGGAACATAATGCCGAGGAGAAAAGATAAAAATTTTGAAGAAATTTGCCCTAAGGATCGGCTAGGCTTAGACCAACATTACTTAGTGTTTCCTTAGACAACAATTCTTGTAAAGGAGGAATCTAGATTTAAGAAGAGTATCCAAGGATCCTTGATCTCCAAGGTCGGTTTAGAGATCTCCGAGGCGTCCTCCATAGGATTTCAAACTAGTATGGCTGCTTGGAGGAGACAACAAAGAATCTCCCTTTCCATTCGTGAATGAAAGAGGGAGTGCCTTGGATCACCTAATGGCTTTTTCAAGAAGAGAAATACCACCGATTGCTTTTCTGGGGATGCCTCTTCAGAGTAAAGCATCCCCAAAAAAGAGAAACTGAGGCTCGGACGTGATAAAGAAAACCAAGAAAAAGAAAACCTACAATGACCGGCCAGGAGTTCGGAACCGGATGGGTCGGGATGAGGCTATAAACCCTTGTCAATTGAATAATGAAAGGGTGAAGAGGCAGTCTAAGCTCGGCCCTAAAAGTTTTCTCATACAAGTCGAGCCGAGATGGAGGAGGATTCGTCATCTGGTCTTCGGGACCGACAAGCTCAAAAGTGAACTCGGGAGAGACGAAGTGCTGAGCATGGAGCAAGTCCATGTCCTCTTGGGTGAGGACCGGCATCTCATAGTCTGGGTCAGATCGGACTTTGGGCTCAGACTCACTTGGAGGTGAGGATTGTTGAGCTCGAGGAGGATGGTCGGACAACCAACTCCCTGCTGAGACCTCGATCTCAGCCTCACTCATGGTGAAGAAAATATAGAAGAAAAAAGAGAGAAGCCAAGAAGGAAAAATTCGAGCAGCCAAAAGCAGAAACTTGCTGGTGATCGAAAGAAACCATGGAGTATGCCGGAGCCGGAGGAGAGGAACTTTGCTAGAGAAGCGCCTAGGAGGAAGCTTGAGCCGCTTGGGAGGCTTGTGGAAGAAGCAAGAAGTGTGAAATGAAGGAGGGGGTTACCCTTATATAGGGGTACGAACGACCCTGATTAAAGCAACGGTTCGACAATCCGAGCTGATTCATCCACGTCTCAACTCGGGATACGACGTGAATGATTCACCCAAATCACCACATTAATAGCGCCTCAAAAAGTTTCTGCAATAATGACATCTCAAGACAACCCTGATATATAGCACTTCAAGAAGATCAATTGAAGCATTAAAACTCCCTTCCAGATGCCTTGCCTTCGATCAAGATGACGATACAACTTCTATCACCCGAACTAAGATTTAGTTCAGCCTCAGAATTAGAAGGCAAGTAATGGAAGAAATATTGGACATCTTGATCTCGACTTAGACCGACTTTCTTGATTTTGGTATTAACCGAGGTGAACAACTTCGGTGAAAACCAAGATCTACTCTACTCGTGCTAATAAAGACTAGCAGTTATGGCGACACTACAGTCAATGCATGATTAGCGTAATTGCCTCTGCATGCTGCTCCCACGGGATGGTTACCACATTGTTAACGTGCAACCAACAGTTACCTTATAGTTAAGGCACATCACGCCAAATCAAGTAACGGATCAGTATTCTATCCTATATAAAGGAGTGGCTTAGGGATCCTCAGGTAAGTTCATTTGGAGACTTTTCTCTACCAAATCTCTTCCTTCCATACTGTTGCCCTATCATTTTACCTTAGGCATCAGAGAATCCCCTGCTAGAAACTTTCGAGCAAGCAGACTTCTTACAGGTCATCCTCGAAGGTGACCGGTTCTTCTTCACCTCAGTCATCTCATTCAGTCTGATTCTCACCAACCTCAGAGCAAGCCGAGCCATGCTCCAAACTCGGTTCAGGATTTGGCAGCAATAGTAACATGTACCATGAGTTCATATTCCTCCCCTCTTCTTTGTTTTTCAATCATCCTTTGATATTTACATCATTACTTATTATTTACTTATTTTTTGAACTTTTTATTTCCTCTTGAAAGGATGCTGTTGTTATAGCTGCAAATCTAAAGTCACTCCTGCTGCATTAGATTTTACATTCCCTTCTCTTTAGGGCCTTTAGGTTTATCCATATATTTCAGCTGTGATTAAAATGTACAAATAGCACGAATCCAACAGCAAGCACACTGGAAAAACATGTAAAGATTGTCTTAGACAGTTTACCATGAATCCAGAAATTTTCCCATTTTAAGGAATGTAATGAAAGAGATCAAGTGGAAATAGATTACTTGCAAAAAGACAACAACAAGCCAAGAATGTACAAATATAGATGGCATCTACTAGAAAGTTCTGCTTACTCTCAAATCACATCAGATGACATCCTTCATGATATGCCTAGCATCATATCCAATACAGGAAAGATAAGAATTTCTGTAGTGCATACATGTTCATTGGAGAAAGCATCCATTGGATCCTCAATAGAGAACATGAAATAAATTTCCTATAGTTGCAGCTACGCACCTTTAAGGGATGTAAAATCAATGGTGTACTAGATTTTGAATCTCACAAAGAACTTGAAACTTTTTTTTTCTCAGGACACCTTATTTTTTCAATAAGTTCCTCAACTAAATGAAAAGGCAACATCATTCTCCAAACAAATTTTCTCCTTCCATCAACCTACTCTGCTACACATCATATAACATCATTTACATTCTTTTATGTTAAAGTATAAGCCATTGTCGCATCAATAGCAGGTCGGCAGATTAGCTGATTCACAGGATATCCCCCAACAAGCAAATTGTTAAATTCACAAATACTAGAAAGAAGTGCATGCATCTACGAGAATCACAATTTTCTTTTGCAAGCAGCAAATTTCACAAATACAAAGCACCAGCATGAAATATACCTCCAAAACAAAATTGTTAGTAGCTAACCCAACGAATTCTACTCATTTAAATGTTAACAGCCGCAGAAGGAGGGGAACAACAAAGAGAGAGGACCTTGAGGGCGGATTCCCAACGGAGGGCGGTGATCCTCTCGTGGAGGGCCTCGAGGACAGTGCGTGGGAGAAGCTTCTTGGAATTGGTTGAGCCCCCTTTCTTCTCGATGATAGCTTTAGCAGCCTCCCTTCTCAAGATGACGGAGATCGCCTTCTTGGAGGCGATCCTACGGCTCACCTCCTCCCTCCTCTCCCTCGCCTTCTCCTCGTCGCCGCCACTGCTGCTGCTCGTCCTCTCGGAATGGGACCGCGCTGCAGCCGCTGCGACAACAGTCGCGCCGGGATGCTTCTTCTTCTTGTTCTTCTTTACCTCCTCCTTGCTCTTCGTATAAATGTAATCACGATTAGTGGTAGCAGAACAAGGATAACGAGAAAGGGGGAAGGGATTTGGGGCGATGCAGCGGTGGGATGTTGAGAGGGGTGGAGGAGCAGCAGCCATCGAGCTCCCGCCCCTGAGTTCGTTTTGTTTTGGTAAGTGGAAGAGACCCGAGGGCTTACACCAATGGGGGACCAGGAAGTGTTCTGGTACGGAGATATCTTTCGGAGTTGGGAAGGGGAAAACCAAGCGAGGAGCAGAGCCGTTTAGAATTAGACCGGTCCACCGATTCGCAGTACGATGTCGCATAAGGCCCGGGAGGTAGAGGTGCTTCCAAATATCCACCCCACGACCAAAAATCCCCGCATGCGCGCATGAGAAGATTTACGCTATCCTATCGCACCCATATTAAAATAAAAAATTGAAAAAATAAAAATGGGACAGAACTTCTTTCCCTAACAAAGTTTGTTCATCTAGTAACTTAAAAAAAAAAGTGAGGCTATTCCTCCATATCCTTCTTTTTTTTTTCTCATCAAGTCATTTTTTCCTCTCAATCCATCCACGAGTCCTTCCTCCTCCTCCCCGAATTCTTTTCTCCTCTTTTGAATCTTCTTCCACATGAAAACTTTTCCATCTCAAGTATATCTCATGGAGCCATGAGCTGTATATTGGTGAATACTATATTTTAGAAATTATGTATCGATTTACTTAGAGGTATATATTGGATTATTGTTGGGTATTGATAAGTGCTAAATAATGCATAAATTAATATCTTATTCATAGCACTTATCATTATTTTAATCACATATTTTATAAATTCAACTAAAAAAAATTATGTTACCTTCATCATTGCATTTTAATAAATTATTAAAGATAATTCGAGTTTTACTGATTAAACCTAATGAATGCAGGTCAAGTTAAACTTATTTGGGATGATCCCTGAACCCAAATCGTATGCAGCCCCGCAAATCAAGACCCTCTCAGATTCATCCCAATTTCCTTGTTTCTTTCCCATATTTGGCTCAACAAAACTTCCCTGCGTCACATCTTAGTCATCTAATTCTCTTCCCACACATGCTCCCAGCCAAATAGAATTAATTCTATCTTCCCGGCCAAACCAAATTAGAATCCTCAAACAAGCCATGCTATCATGCAAATCCCCCTTCATTCCATCTCATCTTGTTCCGAGTCCATCCCACACTCCAGCCTTCATTCGGACCCAAAACGGAACCAAGGAACAAAGCCACAGTTCTAGATTAACTCCAAAAAAAATATTCTTTTGTGACTCCTCCCATCCATCCAAACCACCCACGGATAAGCCCCAGATTCATGCAAACATATTCCCCAGCGTCTACGTCCTCTTCCCATCGTATCTTTATCCCGGATCTCCCAGCTCTCATCTCGTCCATGGATCCCACGATCTCCACATCCACGGATCCCGTCCAGCCAATGGAAACATCCGCCAGCCATCCCGTCTTCCTCCCAGCCAAATCAAGCCAACCCGCGACGGATTCCTTCCACGTCACGTCCACAGACCAAGCTCCCCTGTTTTAGAACCGTTCCCAGCTGCTTATACAACTCATTCTTATCCCTTTTCTTCCACGATTCAACCTCATCATTTTCTCTGAATCTTCCGGCTTCATCCCCTGTTTTCCAGCTGCTAGCCAAGTTCCAACTTTCTCTTCGTTCGCAAGATCAACTCCTTCCGATTCTTCTCGATGGATAAGCTCCCAGCCATCAGCCGAGAACACCATCTCATGTTTGTTCGGACTGGTCCCAAGCTTCACGGAATAGAACCGAATCCCCTGCATCCTCTCGTTCCGGATCAACTCCATTTAGCCGCGTCCAGCTTCTCCTCCGCGTTGAAATATGATATCTTCCGGCTTGATCGATCCCAACGTCCCAAGCTCTCCCATTTCCTCCCCGTGTCCGAATCTAAGCCCTCTCTATCCTTCTCCGAATCTCCCAACCAAATTCCAGCAGATCCAGCTTCTTCCGGATCACTCCACCATCCACGGATTCCTCCGCATTCCCCCTGCTTCGAAATAGAGTTACAGCTTCCAGCAAACGTACGCGTCTTCCATCCAAATCTTTTCCGAGTTTCCTCATCCCCTGTTCCGAGTTCTCCCCTGCTTCACCGGAACAAAGCCCAAGTCTTCCCATCGCGAGTTTCATTTCAACTGCCAGCCGAATCCCGAATTCCTCCCACGCATCTCGGCATGCCAGATTGACTCAACGAGATAAGCACCTCATGCGATCGGGATGAATCTTCCACATGCCTTCGAGCCATGCTTCCCAGGAATAGAACAAAGCCGGGAGTCTCATCTCTGGCATCGGTGGACTCCGACTTTCATGTCCGGATTGGATCTTCTCCCCATTTCGATCACGTCCACGGAACAAAAGCGATTCCTCTGCATTTATCTTCTCATTATATTCGAGCGAGGATAACAGGAGTCAGGAGTCTATAAAAAGGAAGAGTTATTCTCCTGGAAGGGGCAGCTCTTTTCTGATCCGAAGAAGTCTGTGGCCTGTTCATCAGGGAGTTCCAACAGAAGGGAGGAGAGAATTAGGGAAGGAAGGAAAGAAGAGATGGAAGCCTTCAGCGTTGCCGCTACCACCTTCCATACCATGCAGGGCTGATTTCTTCTCCAGGGCTGGATGCAGCCCTAACAAAGGGACACGGATTTTATATTTTATTTTATATTCTTGGGGTTGTACGAACTTATTGTTTTCAATGGATATCTTCTTTTGAATCATATTTAATTTCTGTGATTTTAAGTATGATGTTCGTACAACTGTTCTTCATGATCACTAAGTAAATATAAGATAGTCCATGCTTAGGAAAGATGCAGTGTCCTGCCACATTAGTTTTAGGGCAGACATTTCATGCCGACCGAAGATGGAGTATTCCCAAATTACTTTTGTAAATTTCTATTTAAATGCTTATTAGGCTTGTAGCCAATTTGCATGTTAATCCAAGAATAGATTAAAATACAATTAACCCTTGTTCCGATATTAGTGGTGAATTCCTTGCCCTAGGTTCCCTCAAACTGATAACATTTTAATTGCATTTTTTATTAAATTTCTTAGTTTAATTTTCTTCACAAACTCTTCCTTTTAATTTTTTTTAAAAAAAATAACTGTACCCCAATCTCTGTGGATCGATACCCGTAATCACTATCCTACCAGATACGTGCTATTGCATGGTCTTTGAAGTTGACTATCAGGTATGTATTAAAGAAGCTTATAGTATATATCAGAAATCCGTCGAGTATGTATCATCTAGACATATATATGTACTAGTGAACATGAGGCCCTCGGTCTTTGGAGGCAGGGATTGTGATGGCTTACTTGTCCTACTAAAAATTTGGTTGGACAGGAACGCCGGTCTGTTTGAGGGGAGGAGGATGTCACCGAGGATGGTGGTGGATAGAGCAGTGATATATGCGAGGGAGGTTTTGATGGCTGCCGATGTGTTTTCTTTTGGGATAGCTAGGGACACCTGGGGTACTCGTCATGCTGTTTCAACGTCCCGATTTGCCTTTATTTCTTGGGTACCCCCATCCCTTGGCTATATCAAAGTTAACTTCGACGGCAGTAGGTCAGTGGATGGTGTGACTGGAGGGGTTGGTTTTGTGATCAGGGACCATCTTGGTAGGATGATAGCAGCAGGAGGTCGGCGTACGCCTAGACTTACGGTAGTGGAGGCTGAGCTGAGGGCAGCCTGGGAGGGTATATCCTATGCGAAGCTGGTACTTGGTGCCGAGTGGGTGTACCTCGTGGGAGAATCCTCCATGGTGATTGATTGGATCCGAGGGGAGGATAGGTTTGGCGATGGTCATCCCCTTATCCGGGGGATTCGCAGGATAGCTCAGATGTTGGGTGGCTTTCGGGCAGCACACGCGTTTAGGGAGGCGAACAGTGTAGCAGACTGGGTTGCCTCCTATGTCGCCCGTCATTCCGGAGATTTTATTTGGACGTCTACTTCAGATGTTTCCTATCCTTTGTCTTTTTTACTTTCCCGTGATTTGGCAGAATGTACTTACGTTCGAGTTATATGATATGAGTAGCCGTTTTCACCAAAAAAAAAAACATGATATTTTGAAAATTGTCAATTTGCCTAGATGTGTATTGATTTTTCTAAAGATTTATATTAGATTGCTATTGGATATGAATCAGAGAAGCTTAAAGTATGCATCAAAAATTTATCGAATATATATCACCTGAATATGTATTATGTACTGGTGAACACGATGTTTTATAAACTGTGTAACAATTTGCTTAAATATATATTGATTTACTGTACGGTATATATTAGGTCACATTTAGGTATGTATTAAGAAAGCTTAAAGTATGTAGCAGAAATTCATCGAATGTGCATCACCTAGACATATGTTGTCTACTAGTAAACAAGATATTTTGAAAACTATCAATCTGCTTGGAGGTGCATATAGGTTGTTGGATGATTAATTTGTTAGATGTATAACATATGACCTTGTAATATATACTAGTGAATACAATCCATGACCATGAGGAAAGGACTTCATATTTTGGAGGAAAAGAAAGAAATTCAGAGAGGAAGAGGAAGACCTCACAAACAGATAGAAGAACGGCTTGAGGAGGAAGAAGAGAAGGATACCGATAGACCATTCTTCACATATTTCCTATCCCACTTTGACTATTCGATCTCTACTTTAAGATGGATGCGATAAGATATATGGTAAGAAAGGAAGATCACTCCATATGATCTCCTTTGATGCCAACGTCAGGTGATTTTTGATCCAATCCCACAAATTGTTGGAAATGATTAATACGTTTTGCATATTTGCATTACTCCCACTAATAAGTCATAAAAACTTGAAAATTGAATTTGCACCAAAGATAGATCTCCATTTATTTTAAAGGTACATCAGATAAATTAACTAATACGAGTATAGATACATCCATGAAAATCTAAAAATAAAATATTCAAAAATTGAATAGAAAGATTTATTGAAGAATTCCATAACATTAGATGGTGCTCAAGGACGAGCAGAACCTTATAAATATTGGAACCAAAAATATTTGGGTTCCAAAGAAACTTGTATAATTCTTAGAGCTAACCCTTTTGGACCCAAGAGAGTTTGGGTACCAAATTCTAATGAGTACTTTTAATTTTTGTATATATGTTTGAAATCTCAAAGCAAGGAGGATAGATGGTTCTTAGATAGTGCTTGCTCAAGGCATATGATCGGAGATGAATCAAAATTCACAACACTAGCACCTAAAGATGGAGGATACGTTACATTTGGAGACAATAGTAAAGAAAAAAATATTGGTATTGGTAGTATCGGTAAAAGTCCTTCTCCTATTATTAATAATGTTTTACTTGTTGAAGGTTTAAAGCATAATTTTTTAAGTAGTAGTCAACTATGTGATAAAGAAAATAAAGTTATATTTGAGCATACTCATTGCACTATAGAAAGTATCAAAGATAACAAGACTTTATTTGTTGCATATAGACATTAAAATGTTTACATTGTTGATCTTAAAGATATGTCTTCTTTTAACGTCAAATGTTTTTCGGTTATAAATGATAATAGTTTCTTATGGCATAGAAGACTTGCTCATGCTAATATGGATTTGATCTCAAAACTTTCAAAACGAGAGCTAGTTATTGGTCTTCCAAAAATCAAATTTGAAAAGGATAAATTATGTGATGCATGTCAAAAAGAAAAAGAAATAAAGACATCTTTCGAATCTAAGAATATTGTCTCTACCTCTAGACATTTACAATTATTGTATATGGATTTATTTGGTCCTACAAGGACTCTTAGTCTTGGTGGAAAACGATATGCATTTCTCATTGTTGATGATTTTTCTAGATTTACTTGGGTTCTTTTTCTTGCCCATAAAGATGAAGCTTTTCATGTTTTTACAAAACTTTGTAAAAAAAGTTCAAAATGAAAAAATGTTTTCTCATTTCTAGTATTAGAAGTGATCATGGTAGAGAATTTGAAAACAAAGATTTTGAAAGTTTTTGTAATGAATATGGAATAAACCATAACTTCTCGGCTCCTAGAACTCCTCAACAAAATAGTGCAATTGAGAGAAAAAATAGGACTCTTGAAGAGATGGCTAGGACCATGCTTTATGAAAATGATTTACTAAAATATTTTTGGACCAAAGCCATTAACACCACTTGTTATATCATAAATCGAGGCATAATAAGGCCTATTCTTAAGAAAACTCCTTATGAGCTTTGAAAAGGAAGAAAGCCAAATATTGGTTATTTTCATGCATTTTATTGTAAATGCTCTATTTTAAATAATAATAAAAATATTTTAGGTAAATTTGATGCTAATTATCGGATGAAGCTATTTTTCTTGGATATTCTACATTTAGCAAGGCATATAGAGTTTTCAATAAAAGAACACTTGTAGTGGAAGAATCTATGCATGTTGTATTTGATGAATCTAACAATGTTTCTTCCAAGAATGTTGCAAGTGATGATGATAATATCGATATCGAGAAAAGTCTAGAAAAAGTAACCATCCAAGATGAAGAAAAAGAAACTATAAATGATAATCCACAAGAGAAAAGCTCGAGTGTGAATCAAAAAGATGATGGCACAAAAGATGATCTTCAACTCTTACCAAAAGAATGGAGATATGCTCACAACTATCCAAAAGATGGGAGGCAAAATGGATCGTCCTACTCTGGCATGGAGTCACCTAATTACGGCCGAGCAAGCCCCACCAAGAGCCAGGCAGACCTCGGCCCCGCCAAGAGCCTGGCCGACCTCGGACCCTTTGAAGGCCGAGCCGACCTCGACTAGAGGCCCGGCCGATCTCAGCCCGCCAAAGGTCGAGCCGACCTCGCCAAGCATATGTTGCGGCCTTTAAGCCTGTCCGACCTCGTCCGCATCCAAACCTGCACATACGCCCACACCCACACATGTGGCCGGACATCCCAACCTAGCCAACCCCCTTCTACGAACCATTGCTTGCTGGCCACACCATGGCGCGCCAACCAAGGGTCGTACCCTGCCATACCTGCCAAGGGCCATACCCCACTGCACCTGCCAACAAACGCCATCTCCAGCTATTGGCCAGCTAATCATATCTCAGCCCGAGATTTCAGGTAACGGCTGTCACCGTCACCCAAAAAAGGGATAGAAAAAGGCCCTCGGTAAGTAGTTACAAGCTATTATAAGTGTCTACAAGCCATTACAAGCTATTTTGAGCTACAAGAGGCCATCAAAAGTACTCAGAAAGCTCTCCTCCAAAAAAGGCCCGGCTAATTTAGCCATCGGAGGGCCTTCGCTGAAATTTCCGTCCAAGGCTTTATGGAGGTATCCTGGAGTGCAGGAGGCGGCCCTTCTTCTCCATCCCGGCTGACGTCTCCTCGCCTTCTTTCGGTGTGGTCACCCTCAGGCCAGATTTCAACCACAATATCTGGCGCTAAAGGAAGGGCCTGAGTAGTGGTCATGAGGTTGAGGAGTCAAGGAGCTTCTAATGCATCGAGGCGTCAGGCACCAACTTTCGGCCACTCGCTCCAAAGCCCACCACCTACGGCACTGGTGAATCAAATTTTTCAGGTCCAGCTAGAGCAGTTTAGCCTGCTTGTCGAGCAAGTCCAAACACTCACCGCGGCCGTTCAAGGCCCGTAGCAGGTGGGAGCCCAATATGCACCCCCTCTTCGCAAGCGATGTCCTTAGAGGGTTAGCTGCCTGTCGATCACGGCCGGGCACGCGCGCCTTGAGAAAGTACTGTAAAGTTAAACTTTCTCGTGGTCCGGAACCGCTGAGTCTACAATGCCGCTCTTGGCCGACTAAGGCTGAACGCCCTCCGAGCTGTGGTCTCTACCTACCACTTACTCGTGCGGTTCCCCACAAGCCGAGCTCAACCCGAAAGAAGAAGAGGTTCCTGGACAGCATCGAATCCTATATGTTGATGACTCCTCAACCTCGGAGGGCAGTGGCGCATGCCTCACCCTCACCAGCCTGGAGGAAATCGGTGGAAGCCATCAAGAATACAATGACGTCCCGGTCCGAGCTCCGAGGCACCCTACAGAGTTGACTACGAGCCCAAGAGGCTCCCTCGACCGCAAGTAATGACGTCCCAGTCCGAGCTCTGGGGCACCCTGTAGAGTCAACCGCGAGCCTAAAAGGCTTCCTCGATCGCAGGTACAATGACATCCCGGTTCGAGCTCCGAGTCATCTTGCAAAGTTGACTGCGAGCCGAAGAGGCTCCCTCGACCGTAGTTACAATGACGTCCCGATCTGAGCTCCGGGGCATCCTGCAGAGTCGACCGCAAGCCCAATAGAGTCCCTCGACCGCAGGTAATGACGTCCCGACCAGAGGGCAAGGCGCCCTGCAGAGTCGACCGCGAGCCCAAGAGGCTCCCTCGACTGCAGGTAATGACGTTTTGGTCCGAGCTCCAGGGTGCCCTACATAGTTGACCATGAGCCCAAGAAGCTCCCTCGACTGCAGGTACAATGACATTCCGGTCCGAACTCTGAGGCACCCTATAGAGTCGATCGCGAGCCCAAGAGGCTCCCTCGATCGCAGAAAATGACATTTTGATCCGAGCTTTGGGGCGCTCTGTAGAGTCGACCGCAAGCCCAAGAGGCTTCCTCGACCGCAGGCACAATGACGTCCTAGTTTGAGCTCCGGGGCGTCCTATAGTGTCGACCACGAGCCCAAGAGGCTTCCTCGACTGCAGGTATAATGACATCTCGATCTGAGCTTCGGGGTGCCCTGCAGCATCGACCGTGAGCCCAAGAGGCTTCCTCGATTGTAGGTACAATGATGTCCCGATCCGAGCTTTGGGGCGCCTTGCAGTGTCGACCGTGAGCCCAAGAGGCTCCCTCGATCGTAGGTAATGACGTGTCGACCAGAAGGCGAGGCGCCCTGCAGAGTTGACCACGAGCCCAAGAGGCTCCCTCGACCGTAGGTAATGATGTCTTGGCCAGACGGCGGGGCACCCTGAAGAGTCAACTGTGAGTCCAAGAGGCTTCCTCGACCGCAGGTATAATGATGTCCTGGTCTGAGCTCCGAGGCTCCCTCCAGCGTCAACCACGAGCCAAAGAGGCTCCCTCAGCCGTAGGTACAATGACGTCCCGATCCAAGCTCCGAGGTGCCCTATAGCGTCGACCGCAAGCCCAAGAGGCTCCCTCAGCCGCAAGTAGAATGACATCCCGGTCCGAGCTCCGAGACGCCTTGCAGTGTCGACCGCGAGCCCAAGAGGCTCGCTCGACTGCAGGCATAATGACGTCCCGGTCCGAGCTCTGGGGCACCCTACAGTGTCGACCACAAGCCCAAGAGGCTCTCTCGACTGCAGGTACAATGTGTTAGATGTATGCCCTAGAAGCCAATTTGGCTGACACATTGTTGATTCTAGGGACATAATTTTGTACTTGACTATTTATTATTGAATAAATAAAAGGCATCTTTTTCATTCATATTGTTTATGTGTCTATGAATCGTCCAAGAAATTAATAAGATGATGATACATATTCTCAAGAGTTGAGAATTTGAGCCATGTATCATTGGTGATTAATTTCTAAATGCTCCTGATCAAAGGATCATCACGAGGACGGTGATCGATCCGATCAGTGCACAGATCACTCTCCTTCTGGATGGACGAGACTTGAGTCCACAGTGTAGGGACACTGAAGTGATAGTGCAGGTGCTTGTTAGAGAACAAGGGTACTGAGCGTGACCAATACAAGAAGTCACTTGGATGTCTATCCACTCGTCAGTGACTTGCTTGATGTTGCAGTAGTGTGACTGGTCCTTTGACCTGCGGCGCTTCGGCTACTCACAGTGAGGTTATTGTAGTTTGACTGCACACATACATGGTCTCTAGCCATATGGGTCCATGCAGTGTAGATTGGCTGCAGTAAGTTCACTGTAGGAGTAGGGTATGCACCTATATGGAATCTATCGACCTTGATAGATAAGGAGAGATCCTATGTGATTTATAAGACTGAGTTCGTAAGACCTCGGCCGGGGCAGTATGCACAGTGGACAAAGAGTTTTTTCACTATCGAACTCGAGTCGAATAAATCTTGACATATGACAGACGATGGGGTTTGACGAGTTGTCCATGACCTCCGTCCTGTAGGGATCCACGATAGTAGGACTGTATCACATGTTAACTGCACCTAGAGGTTCATCATTCCATTCTGCTGGGTAGCCACTACATGCTGCTAGGTGTCACTGGTGGATGGTGGGACTCATAGGGATTATCTTGATAATCGATAAACCCTAATGAGTTGAGTTGGAATCGTTCCAACCCATTGAAAGGAGTTTTCAATGATATAGTGATAGAGATCACAATATATCTCACTACCAGTCAGAATAGAACCTATGGGGTCACACACACTAGAAGTATTGACCGATCCGATGGTTGAAATCGTGATTAGGAATCACAAGAAATCAATTTGATTGATAAGAAGTTGAAGAAGAACAAAGGAAATTAATTAATTAGACTTAAACACAAATCCTACTTCGGGTAGGATTCCTAGAGTCCTAATTGGATTAGGGCTGGGAATCCTAGTTGGAGTAGGACTGGAATTCCTACTTGGAATAGGATTCCTAAAATCCTAATGAGATTAGGAGTTTTGAATTAAAATTGGATTCCTACTTGGAGTAGGATTCCTAGAAATCCTAATTGGATTAGGACTAAAATTAAATACATCCTAATTAGATTAGGATTCCTTAAGTCTAAATTAATTATTAATCTAATGAATCAACATGACTCCTAATTGGATTAGGATTGAAGAGTTCAATTGAGTCATGGTTCATTCAAGTCCTAATTGGATTAGGACTAGCATAGATTGAACCCAATTTGGCTAATCCTAATTGGATTGGGATTAAACCATAAGAGAGGCACCCAATCCTCTTTGGAAGAGGATTAGGGCATCACAAAAAGGAGGGTTCACACCCCTCCTCCTCTCCTTGTGTGCGGCATGAAGAGAGGGGCCGGCGCCCCCCTTCCCTCTTAGGCAATATGTCTAGGGCTCCTAGATTGTAGGAGCCCTAGATGGCTTTATAAGGAGGCATGAGGCCGGCGCCCTAGCTAAGAGCTCTCTTCCTCCTCTTGCTGCCGCCACCAGCCCCTCTCCTCTCTTGGTTCAGCCGCAAGCAAAGGGAGAGCAAAGTCCAAGCGTTGGCTTCATCCTCTTCCTCCAATCCTTCTTCCAACGCAGGGAAAAGAAAGAAGGCTGCAGAAGCTGTGTTCTTCTTCCTTGAGTTCCTTCTTCTTCTTCCTCCTCTCAAGCACTTTCAAGAGTTGAAAGAAAGAGAAGAGATCAGCCATCAAAGGAGTCTTTGCAAGGGAGCTAGCACCCCGGGAAGACAAGAAAGCTTTGATCGGTTCTCTACTTCGTGTGGATACCCGTAGAGGCCGGACGTTTGAACGGCTTCAAACGAACCCTCTTCCAAAACCACGAATTCAGATTCGCGGTGATCATCTACCCGCGCAAGGTGAAGATTTGATCTTCCTATTAGTTCTAAAAGTTTTAATTCTTACCTAATTACGAAAGGTCTCGAAACAAGCGTTCATGCGATGAACGTCGAACCCGTGCATGCCGATTCCGCTGCCATCTGAAAATTTTTGAAATATCAGCGGCATGGGCGGGTTCCCAACAGTGGTATCAGAGCCTAGGCTTCGTAGATTAAGGTAAGAATTAAATATCTAAAGGCATATTAGATCTGAAAATTAAATGATCATGCATGCTGAAAAATTCTGCATGCAGATTTTTCAGGGGTGCTGATTTTTACATGCTGATTTTTATGTGATAAAAAGATGATTCTAATTGCATTGTTAATGGGATTACAAAGTTTAGAATCATGATTAGCATGATCAGCGACCTATGTCATGATATAATCAGTTAAGTTTCAGATCTGAAAATTATAATTGTAGCATACGGTGATGATCATAGGATTCAACCCCTTTTGGTATCAAATGTAATGACCTGCGATGTGATCTGCGATGTCATGTAATTTTTCAGATGCTTGCATGCATCTTATTTGATGTTTTGAGAGGCATGCGTGCCTCCTAAAAGGAGATGTAAATTATTTTTATTTTTATTTTACATCTGGTTGTATTTCTGTGATGTGATGTACATCAACGATCAAGTTGAAGCAAAGGCATGAGATGAAAGGTGATCTAAGCGGTTGATGGCGATGGGATCAAGAGTTGATCAAGGATCGAATCAAGGAAGCTTGGATCCAATTCAAGAGTTGAAGACCACTTGATCGATTGATGTGCATGTGCTTGTAATACGACCTGATTAGAATCCATGATCATCACCTAGTTAAAGTTTAGCTTTAATTATTGCCGCGATTATAACTGCCTGCAATGCGCCGTTTGCATGTGATGTGAATGAGAGTCGGGTAGATAGGTCTACATGTGATGTAGCAAATCCAATTGAGACCTAAATCAAAACCTCCTCAATCAAGTCGAGAGTGAACCGACATGAGCAAGTCATATTAGATTAATTGATCTAATTGGTGTCTAGGAAAGCATGAAAGGTGGTTACTTAATTAGGACCTTACTCTCTGAGTAAGGGGAGCCTCCCACCTGCTTACCTGGCCAATTGTTCGATTACCTCTTATGAAAGGCTCAAGTTGCAAACACTAAGACCTGATTAACCAATATTAAGTCAATAGGTCTTCCACTGTAGTAGAGCTGCTAAGGCCTTTCTGATGTTGACTTGTCTCGGCTGGATACAGTGGTCAAGTTGCATTGGGGGGCTGGACCTCTCTATAGACATGAGATGTTGTAGGGTAAAGGTGGGGTTGGGCACCAATAACTGTTAGGTGAGGACCCAATGACGACTTTATTCCTACGGTTATACGGTGGGTCTGACTTAACTAAGAAATGAGACCAATAACTGTTAGGTGAGGTCTTCATGGCTTAGAGACCAAGTTGCACTGCAACATGCTTGAGAAGCATTGTACAAGAGTTGTACACTCATCCATCTATGTGTCACCAATAACTGTTAGGTGAGGTGGCATGTAAATTGGTGGGACCGCAGTACCCACTAGAAACCCTAGTCGTGTGGGATTTCCGTTTTCCTACCAGGGGAGTGTGAGGAATTCGAGAAAATAGTGGGAGTCACATTTGTTCTAAAAGACCTTAGGACAGATTAGGATCAAGTACAAAAGTCTAACTAAGAATCTTTACTCTCTGCAGATACAATGTCGGCTTCAAACCCTTTGACCCGTATTCTTGAGACCAACCGACTGACCGGAACCAATTACAAGGACTGGCTTAGAAATCTCAAAATAGTTTTGGACTGTGAGAAGATAGGCTATATACTTGATTCAGATATCCCCACATTACCAGTACGTCCCACTGATGTTCAGCGTGAGATGCATAAAAAGTGGTTGGACGATGACATTAGAGTAAAATGCTATATGATGGCATCTATGTCTAATGAACTCCAATGCCAGCATGAAAATATAAAGACTGCTAGGGACATACTGGCACACCTACAAGAGTTGTATGGTGAGCAGAGTCGCACAGCTCGTTTTGAAGTGTCCAAGAGGCTTTTCAAAGCGAAGATGCGCGAAGGGCAGTCTGTCCATGATCACGGTCTGACCATGATCAAGGACCTAGAGGAGCTTGAGAAGCTCGGTATGGACATGCACAAGGAATTGCAAGTGGATTTGATCCTACAGTCACTTCCTGATTCATTTGGTCAGTTTATAGTAAACTACCACATGAATAAGATTGAATGCACTAAGACTGAACTAATCAACATGTTGGTAACTGCTGAGGGAGCCTTGAAAGGTTCAAGGGGCAATGTCCTCGCTGCTGAGTTGACTTCTGGTTCCAAGAGAAAGTCTACTTGGAAGAAAAGGAAGCCTACAAAGAAGCAGAAGAAAGACAAGAAGCCAAAGAAGGAAGTTCAAAAGAAAAAAGGCTAACGACAAAGGAAAATATTTCCACTGCAATGTCGAAGGCCACTGGAAGAGAAACTGTCCTTCATACCTCGAGAGCCTAAAGAACAAGAAAGGTGACACACCTTCAGAAGGTATAGACTTGCTCATTATTGAAACTAATCTAACGGTTTCTTCTACTTCTAGTTGGGTTATAGATTCTGGTTCTAGTGCTCATTTGTGCACTACTATGCAGGGTCTAAAGGAAAGTAGAAGGCTGGCGGAAGGTGCGGTAACCCTTCGGGTTGGCAACGGGGCAAAAGTTGCTGCTGTGGCTGTGGGCACCTACCATCTGCGACTACCGTCTGGATTTAGTTTAATACTTAGAGACTGCTATTATGTACCTGTTGCTAGCAGAAATTTGATTTCTGTTTCATGTCTAGCACAGGAAGGTCATGTTTTTACATTTGACAAAGACTGCTGTTCTATTTATTTGAGAAATAAAATAGTCGCACGTGGTTTTATGATTGACAGTCTCTACCATTTACATATGGATGTATCTGTGAATGTTACCGAGCAAGATGTGAGTGCCAAAGGATCCAAAAGATCCAGAGATGAGATAAACCAAAGATATTTGTGGCACCTCAGACTTGGCCATATTGGAGAAGATAGAATGAACAAAATGGATAAAGATGGGCTCTTAGGCTCATTGACTTCCGAGTCATATCCAGTTTGCGAGTCCTGTCTTCAAGGAAAGATGGCCAGACTACCCTTTGTAGGACATGGGGAGAGGACCACTGAAATACTTACCCTAGTACATACAGATGTATGTGGCCCATTCGATGTGCTAGCCAGGGGACGTTATTCTTACTTCATTACCTTTACCGATGATTATTCACGGTATGGGTATGTGTATCTTATGAGACACAAGTCTGAATCCTTTGAAAAGTTCAAAGAGTTCAAGAATGAAGTAGAAAAACAAACTGGAAAACCTCTTAAGGCTCTTCGATCAGATCGAGGAGGAGAATACCTTAGTGGGGAATTTCGGGACTATCTCAAAGAAAACGGCATAGTCTCACAATGGACACCTCCGGGTACACCTCAACTCAACGGGGTGTCAGAGAGGAGAAATCGGACCCTATTGGATATGGTCAGGTCCATGATGAGCTTCACTGATTTACCTATGTTCCTTTAGGGAGATGCCTTACTCACAGCAATTTATTTATTGAATAGAGTTCCCTCTAAATCCGTTCCTACCACACCGTATGAGATATGGCATGGTAAGAAACCAAGTCTGGGTCATCTCAAGATTTGGGGATGTCCGGCCCACGTCAAGCGACTACAAGCGGACAAGTTAGAGGCTAGGACCATAAGTGCTCGTTTTATAGGATATCCTAAAGAGTCATTAGGATACAATTTTTACGTCTCAGAGGATCACAATGTGTTTGTGAGCCGTCATGCCATCTTCTTGGAAAATCAGTTTATCCTTGATAGAGGCAGTGGGAGGAAAATTGAGCTTGAAGAGAAAGTCTCTGAAAAGCAACGAGTCATGGATCCTATAGAACCTATTCATAAGGAGCCAGTACACGATGTCCCTCAACCACCTCGTAGATCTAGTAGAGTCTCCCATCCTCCCGATAGATACTTAGGTATACTTGAAGAGGATACTGAGGAAATGTTCCTAGTGGGAGATAGGGATCACATACAGGATCCCAAAACATACAACGAGGCGATATCTGATATCGATTCCGAGAAATGGCTGGAAGCTATGAAGTCAGAGATAGACTCCATGCATTCCAACCAAGTCTGGACCTTAGTAGATCCACCAGAAGGTATTGTACCTATTGGATGCAAATGGATCTACAAAAGGAAGATAGGTTCGGATGGAAAGGTAGAGACCTATAAGGCAAGGCTTGTGGCGAAAGGGTATAGTCAGCGCGAAGGCATTGACTATCAGGAGACCTTTTCACCTGTAGCCATGCTAAAATCCATCCGAACATTGCTTGCCATTGCAGCATTTCATGATTATAAAATCTGGCAGATGGATGTGAAAACTGCTTTCCTGAATGGATATCTTGATGAAGATATCTATATGGAACAGCCTTTGGGTTTCACTTCCAGTGATGGAGATCACAAGGTCTGCAAGCTGCAAAGGTCCATCTATGGACTAAAGCAAGCCTCTCGGAGTTGGAACACTCGTTTCGATGATGCAATCAAAACGTTTGATTTCATCAAAAACGAGGAGGAACCATGTGTTTATAAAAAGGTTAGTGGGAGTGCTGTCGCTTTTCTCGTACTATACGTAGATGACATTCTCCTGATTGGGAATGATATTCCCATGCTAACCTCGGTCAAGGTCTGGTTGTCAAAAGAATTCTCCATGAAAGACCTTGGGGAAGCATCCTATATTTTGGGAATAAAGGTCTATAGAGATAGATCTAAAAGGATGCTTGGCCTGTCACAGAAAATGTACATAGAGGAGGTGCTGAAGAGGTTCAGCATGGAAAACTCCAAGAGGGGTCTCTTACCCCTAAGGCATGGAATTCATCTCTCCAAGAAGATGTGCCCCAACACATCTGAGGAGATTCAACGCATGAGCAAGATTCCTTATGCATCGGCAATAGGAAGCCTCATGTATGCCATGCTATGTACACGACCTGATATAGCTCTTGCTGTGAGTGTCACAAGCAGATATCAGTCGAATCCAGGTGAAGAACACTGGACAGCTGTGAAGAATATTCTTAAGTACTTGAGAAGAACTAAAGATTTATTCTTAGTTTTTGGAGGATCATCAGAGTTAAAGGTAGAAGGGTACACAGATTCAGACTTCATGACTGATGTCGATGACAGGAAGTCAACATCTGGATACGTGTTCTTGTGCAATGGTGGTACGGTGAATTGGAAGAGTTCTAAACAACCGATCATTGCTGATTCGACTATGGAAGCCGAATACATCGCCGCCTCTGAAGCTGCTAAGGAAGGCTTCTGGTTCAAGAAATTCATTGCAGAGCTGGATGTGATGACATCAGATGCCATAACACTCTACTGCGATAACAATGGCGCCATAGCCCTTGCTAAGGAGCCAAGGTCTCATCAGAAGTCTAAGCATATAGAGCGGCGCTTTCACCTCATACGCGACTATGTGGAGAAGAAATATGTAGAGGTGCAGAGAGTAGACTCCGCGGATAACGTGGCAGACCCTTTCACTAAGCAGCTGAGTCAGCAAAAGACTGAAGCCCACCTTGAGAAGATGGGCCAAAGATATATGACCAATTGGCTTTAGTGCAAGTGGGAGATTGTTAGATGTATGCCCTAGAAGCCAATTTGGCTGACACATTGTTGATTCTAGGGACATAATTTTGTACTTGACTATTTATTATTGAATAAATAAAAGGCATCTTTTTCATTCATATTGTTTATGTGTCTATGAATCGTCCAAGAAATTAATAAGATGATGATACATATTCTCAAGAGTTGAGAATTTGAGCCATGTATCATTGGTGATTAATTTCTAAATGCTCCTGATCAAAGGATCATCACGAGGACGGTGATCGATCCGATCAGTGCACAGATCACTCTCCTTCTGGATGGACGAGACTTGAGTCCACAGTGTAGGGACACTGAAGTGATAGTGCAGGTGCTTGTTAGAGAACAAGGGTACTGAGCGTGACCAATACAAGAAGTCACTTGGATGTCTATCCACTCGTCAGTGACTTGCTTGATGTTGCAGTAGTGTGACTGGTCCTTTGACCTGCGGCGCTTCGGCTACTCACAGTGAGGTTATTGTAGTTTGACTGCACACATACATGGTCTCTAGCCATATGGGTCCATGCAGTGTAGATTGGCTGCAGTAAGTTCACTGTAGGAGTAGGGTATGCACCTATATGGAATCTATCGACCTTGATAGATAAGGAGAGATCCTATGTGATTTATAAGACTGAGTTCGTAAGACCTCGGCCGGGGCAGTATGCACAGTGGAGAAAGAGTTTTTTCACTATCGAACTCGAGTCGAATAAATCTTGACATATGACAGACGATGGGGTTTGACGAGTTGTCCATGACCTCCGTCCTGTAGGGATCCACGATAGTAGGACTGTATCACATGTTAACTGCACCTAGAGGTTCATCATTCCATTCTGCTGGGTAGCCACTACATGCTGCTAGGTGTCACTGGTGGATGGTGGGACTCATAGGGATTATCTTGATGATCGATAAACCCTAATGAGTTGAGTTGGAATCGTTCCAACCCATTGAAAGGAGTTTTCAATGATATAGTGATAGAGATCACAATATATCTCACTACCAGTCAGAATAGAACCTATGGGGTCACACACACTAGAAGTATTGACCGATCCGATGGTTGAAATCGTGATTAGGAATCACAAGAAATCAATTTGATTGATAAGAAGTTGAAGAAGAACAAAGGGAATTAATTAATTAGACTTAAACATAAATCCTACTTCGGGTAGGATTCCTAGAGTCCTAATTGGATTAGGGCTGGGAATCCTAGTTGGAGTAGGACTGGAATTCCTACTTGGAATAGGATTCCTAAAATCCTAATGAGATTAGGAGTTTTGAATTAAAATTGGATTCCTACTTGGAGTAGGATTCCTAGAAATCCTAATTGGATTAGGACTAAAATTAAATACATCCTAATTAGATTAGGATTCCTTAAGTCTAAATTAATTATTAATCTAATGAATCAACATGACTCCTAATTGGATTAGGATTGAAGAGTTCAATTGAGTCATGGTTCATTCAAGTCCTAATTGGATTAGGACTAGCATAGATTGAACCCAATTTGGCTAATCCTAATTGGATTGGGATTAAACCATAAGAGAGGCACCCAATCCTCTTTGGAAGAGGATTAGGGCATCACAAGAAGGAGGGTTCACACCCCTCCTCCTCTCCTTGTGTGCGGCATGAAGAGAGGGGCCGGCGCCCCCCTTCCCTCTTAGGCAATATGTCTAGGGCTCCTAGATTGTAGGAGCCCTAGATGGCTTTATAAGGAGGCATGAGGCCGGCGCCCTAGCTAAGAGCTCTCTTCCTCCTCTTGCTGCCGCCACCAGCCCCTCTCCTCTCTTGGTTCAGCCGCAAGCAAAGGGAGAGCAAAGTCCAAGCGTTGGCTTCATCCTCTTCCTCCAATCCTTCTTCCAACGCAGGGAAAAGAAAGAAGGCTGCAGAAGCTGTGTTCTTCTTCCTTGAGTTCCTTCTTCTTCTTCCTCCTCTCAAGCACTTTCAAGAGTTGAAAGAAAGAGAAGAGATCAGCCATCAAAGGAGTCTTTGCAAGGGAGCTAGCACCCCGGGAAGACAAGAAAGCTTTGATCGGTTCTCTACTTCGTGTGGATACCCGTAGAGGCCGGACGTTTGAACGGCTTCAAACGAACCCTCTTCCAAAACCACGAATTCAGATTCGCGGTGATCATCTACCCGCGCAAGGTGAAGATTTGATCTTCCTATTAGTTCTAAAAGTTTTAATTCTTACCTAATTACGAAAGGTCTCGAAACAAGCGTTCATGCGATGAACGTCGAACCCGTGCATGCCGATTCCGCTGCCATCTGAAAATTTTTGAAATATCAGCGGCATGGGCGGGTTCCCAACACAATGACATCTTGGTGCGAGCTCCGAGGCACCCTGTAGTGTCGATCGCGAGCCCAAGAAACTCCTTCGACCACAGGTAATGATGTCCCGGCTAGAGGGCGGGGCACCTTGCAGTGTCGACCGCAAGCCCAAGAGGCTCCCTCGACTACAGGTAATGAAGTTTCAGCCAGAGGGCGGGGCACTCTGCAGAGTTGACCACGAGCCCAAGAGGCTCCCTCAACCGCAGGAGCCTGCAATGACGTCCCGGTCCAAGCTTCGATGCGCTCTGTAGTGTCGATCGCGAGCCCAAGAGGCTCCCTCGACCATAGGTACAATGACGTCTCGGTTCGAGCTCCGAGGCACTCTGCAGAGTCGACTGCGAGCCCAAGAGGCTCCCTCGACTGTAGGTAATGACATCCCGATCCGAGCTCTGAGGTGCCCTGCAGTGTCAACGGCGAGCCCAAGAAGCTTCCTCGACCATAAGTAATGATGTTCCAGCCAGAGGGCGAGGTGCTCTGCAGAGTCGAGCGCGACATGTAGTTCAAGAGTAGATTATACTTCTTTCAAACTAATTCATAACACTCTTCAAATCAAAGTCGTCTTGTCTGACCAATTTCAAATAATTCTATTCACCACATTTTCTCTGCACATTCTGATTTAAACCTTAACATACCCGTGTCAAGTCTAGATTTTTTTTTTTTCTAGAATTACTTGCTTATTTGGTACATTCATTATTATGTCTTAATCCATGTGAACACTTTCAAAATTTAAAAGTTCATATTCTTCTTTTGACAATTAATCAAAAAATGTTATGTAACTATTTAATCTTTTCTAGCAGCATAAGGAGTTGTCTAACAAAGAGCAGTGGGCATGGCAAAACAATAAATAAAAATAAATATTGGGACTAGATTAATACCTGTCGTCAACACATCAGAAGCCTGTGCATCTTGTTGTGTAAGTGCAAATACTCTTCCTTGAGTCTTTGGCCCCTGGCTTCCTTCCAATGCTTGAGTAGATCTATTCTCGTTTCTTTGTGGGCAGTCTGCAATTTTATGACCTATCTTACCGCATCTAAAGCAGGCACCGGTTTTCCAATGGCAATTCTTGTCAGCATGAGCTTTACCACATCTAGAACATTTATTGATATTCATCTGCTTAGGGTTGTCACTCGTAGATTTCTTGTTTGAACTTTCAGCGTTTTCATTGCTCTGCCCCTGGAAGTCATTTGACCTGTTCCTCTTCTTTTGATTTCTTTCCTTTTCCAACCGTTCATCATTAACTTCTCTTTCAATTATTAAAGCCTTATTTACCACAGCTGCATAGGTAGTCAATTCATAAGGTACCACTTGTTTTCTAATATCAGTCTTTAGTCCCATCTCAAATTTATGCGCTCGATCTAGCTCATCCTCGACTAACTTTGGAACAAATTTAGCTAGCTCGGTAAATTTAGCTTCATATTCTGCAACAGTCATATTTCTCTGCTTTAGATGAATAAACTCCTGCTCTTTCTGTGTCCTTACACTCCGAGGAAAATACTTATCATAAAATGCTCCTCGAAATTTTTCCCAAGTGAGTGGCTCCCTATCCTGCTCATATTTATGTTCCAACATCCGCCACCAGTTGAATGCCTCACCTTGCATCATGTATGATGCAAACAAAATCTTTTCATCATCCTGGCATCTCAAGACAGCAAATGCTTTTTCCATCTCTGTAAGCCAATTGTCTGCTTCCAACGGTTCTGTAGTCTCCTTGAAAGCTGGAGGAGCCAGCCTCTTAAATTCAGCTATACTACTACGCTGTTCACACTGTTCCCCTCGTCCTTGCTGTGGTTGTGTCTGGGGCAACTGCGCTTGTTGTTGGAGCAACTGCTATTGCACCTGTTGTTGCATCTGCATAAGGCCCACTATGGTCTGCATAACCTGGCCTAGGCCCGACTCTTGTCCTGTCTGAGTATCACTAGCAGGATTGACGACTCTCTCCTGCTGAGGGGTGTTACCAACTTGTTGGGGTGTACTGTCATTTTGCGGGTTGGGTGCCTTATTAGTAGCTCTGCGAGTAGTCTTTCTCATCCGACGTGGAGGCATCCTGACCTATGTCTATCAGATAGCAGTATGCCAATAATAAGCTTACCAGTTCATTACAAGTACATAGAATGGTTGCTACAATCATCATAAACTAACGTCCCAATGTCCCTAGTGTCTACCCACCTACACTCATGTCATGTCAGATTTTCTTATCTTAGAATTTATCCATTCATGCTCTGATACCATAAAAGTTGTCACGCCCCCGGCCCGAGATCGCGAGCCGGGGGTCGCGCCAACCGCCGCACACCCATAGGGAACTCTCCCCACGAGCATGCAAGGCATCTAAACCAAATATCTCAAATATATATAACTAAAATAATTCAGCTGAAATAAATGCAATCTTATTCCATTGACTGACACAAATTATAAAGTTTCACAGTTCTCAATGCGCAGCGGAACAATAAAGATAGAACATTAACTTAAATAAAATCTAATCTAAGATAACTTGTGTCATAATTTTTGTATTCGCTCTCCCATATTGTAAAACCCCCGGATCGAGCTAATTCTTCGTATCTGTAAAAACAGTAAGAAATCGTATAATGAGCTAGACAGCCCAGTAAGTAATAAACACCTTAACTAGTCAATTCATATAATAACATAAAATATAAATACAAATTACGATGAATCAACATATTAACATAATCAATTTCTTTTCAAGCACAAATTTATTGAAATCCGTATCTTTCAAATATCCACATACATAATCATAAATCTGATTCGAAACAAATCACATTCATCTCATCAGCCTTTAGCTACGACCACACTTATACCCTGTGGCTAGGCCAGAAACAGAACCGTACTTATACCCTACGGAGTGGGCCAGAATACCGCACTTATACCCTGCGGAGTGGGCCAGAATACCACACTTATACCCTGTGGTGGGGCCAGAATTGCCAATGCATAACCCCTTATTGGCAGGGTCCAGAACATAGCCAGGCTGAGAGTTCTAAATCTGATGCACATCAAAATTCTTTTGTAACATAATAAATATATCATAATCCGATCTAAATATGCATATACAATGCAAGAACAGTAATATAACAATAGTCCGCAAAATATTATTCCAATTCACATATCCATTTTTCATTCAAAGCATCATCTCGTAAAATTCATAAATCACATATAAATTCATTAACAATTTATTCGATGCAAAAATAATATTATATAAATGAAGAGTCTAGAGAAGGCAGTTCATTACTTATATTGAACGCGATCCACAATAAATCCAATTAATCTCACAAATTCCTCGCAGGACCTAATATCCAAAAATCATATTTTCTTTTAAAATTAATCACAATATATATAAAAACTTAAATTTAATATTTTCCCATGGCCGACCCTGCAGAAGTGCCTAGCACTCCAAGTTCGGGTTCGGATTTGGGTTCGGGTTCATACCCGTAGACCACCCTCTTCCCTTTATTTTACTATTATTATTATTATTATTATTTTCTTTTCTTCCTTTTTTTTTCTTTTCTTTTCTTTCCTTCTCTTTTCTTTTTCTTTTCTTTTTCTTTTCTTTTCTTCTCTTTTTTTCTTTTCTTTCCTTCTCTTTTCTTTTCTTTTCTTTTCTTTCCTTCCCTTTTCTTTTCTTTTCTTCTTCTCCAGAAGCTTCTCCCGACTTCATCTCCTTCCCTCCCCTTTCTTTCTTCTTTCTTCTTTTTCTTTCTCCTCCTCCTCTTCTCCCGACGTCTTCTCCTCCCCCCTTTCTTTCTTCTTCTTTCTCCTCCCGCGAAGGGAGGTCGGTGAGCTCGGAAGAAGCCAAGTTGAGGCCGGCGGCGCTCGCGACGGCCGGCCCGCTCCTTCCCGCGGAGGAGGCATGCAGACGGGAGGAGAAGAAGACCCTGCGACGGTCATCCTTCTCCTTCTTCCCTCTCTTCTTCTTTCTTTCTTCTCTTTTTTTTTTTATCAAATGGTACTACAAAGAGATAAAGATTAGGATTCCTTACCTCAGCCCCGGTGAAGGTCCAGCGGCTTCCTCCCTCTCCAGCGGCTCCTTCCTCTCCGGCGGCAATGGTGGAAGAAAGGGTCGTCCGTGCTGTGGCTCGGCTCTCTCTTTCTCTCTCTCGGTCGGCAACCCAAGGAAGAAGAACCCCCAACCAGGAAGGGACTTGGGTTTGCGGCTCCTCTTCCAATGGCTTCAACGAGAGGAGGAGAAGCCCTAAAAACAACCAGACTGGCTTCTTCGGATCTCCCCTTCTTCACGCCCCCTCACGTGCGACGCACGTGAGGCCAAAACCTTGGGGCTGCCGGTCCACTGGACCGGCTCAGTTCCAGGGTCTCACAACTGTATTAAACGTGCCAGTGCGCGAGACGTCTCCAGCTGAGCGCAAGTCATCTCGTAAAGTAAAGAACCAGAGCGCGAGTCGACTCTAGTATGTTACGAGCCGACTCATCACAAAAAGACAGAAAAGGTGTTTCAAGGAACCAGAGCGCGAGTCAACTCTTCACAGAAAGACAGAAGGTCAGTTTCAAAGAGCCAGAGCACGAGTCGACTCCAGTCTGTTACGAGCCAACTCCCCGCAAAAAGACAGAATGTTAGTTTAACGAGCCAAGAGCACGAGTCGACTCCAAAGTGTCGCGAGCCGTCTTCTGCAAAAATGATAGAAGGCGACTTTTAAAGAGCCTAACCGCAAGTCGACTTCCTACAGGCGCGAGACGTCTCCTACCTCAGGTGAGCCGTCTCCCAGAATGCTCGAGTCAACTCCAAATCTGCTGGGACACCAACGACTATATAGTTAGAAATCCAGAAATGGGACAATGGCTAGTTTTCAGTCTCTAATGGCTAGTTTTATAAAAAATAGGTTATAAGTGTTGGCAGCGACCCGCACCGGAACCCACTCACACCGGTACAACCACCAACGTCGAACAAGCAAAGAGAGAAGCAAACGGATAAGCACTCTCTCGCTCCCTCGACACCGGACTCAAGGATCACCGCTTCGCTTCCGCTACGAAGGGCAAAAGATTACCCCGTGGTATCAATAGGGTAAAACACTTGAGCACCGCAGCGGATTATCAAACCAAAAGAAGAAGAAATAGAAAGAAAATAGCAAAGCAAACACAAAGATGTAACGAGGTTCGGCTACAAGTAGCCTACGTCCTCCACCGCTCCAAATCTCAATTAGGATGAACAGATTACAGAGATAGCACACACCCGAACGATCACACGCGATCGCTCTACAAGAGATTCACACAGAATTCCCTTTGCACAAGAAGTAGGATCCCAATCCTCTTCTTCTCTAGAACCCTAGCCGCACAAAACAAGAGTCTCTCTCAAAAATTATCCTTGAATATCTCTCCTCCTAGGGCTCTCATGAGTCCTATATATAGTCTCAAGACCTTCAGATGATCATAGCCGTCGAAACGCCACCAAAAACACCAAAAAAAAATCGTCCGTACGATTTTTTCGCGAGCTCGAGTCGACTCGGCTGTGGTTCGAGTCGACTCTGGCACGTCTGGACAAAACTGGCACGATCTAGAGTCGACTTGACTGTAGCTCGAGTCGACTCGACGATGCTTCGAGTCGACTCGACTGTAGCTCGAGTCGACTCTGACAGTCGAGACAGAAACATGGTTTTCTCGGTCTTCTGGCCTTTCTCCTCCCGGGTCGACTCGACTGTTCCCGAGTCGACTCGACTGTTCCTGAGTCGACTCGACTGTAGCTCGAGTCGACTCCGACAGTCCGCCAGACAGAATTATGCAGAATTGATTCTCCTTCAATTCTCTTCATCACCAATGGTCTCCACATACCCCAACAATCTCCCGCTTGGAGACCTTGGGTATATCCTCTTGTTACTTGGCTCTCCTCTGTGCTCCCACTGAAACTGAATCATCCTAGTGAGATAGGTACGATGCCTCCTCAACGTCTTCAAGCATGAAGACCAGCAGAAGCTGAACAACTCCTCAGCTTCTCCACCGTGACGACCTTCGTCAACATATCTGCAGGATTCTGACTTGTATGAATCTTCTCCAACTTGACGAGTCCCTGCTCGAGCAATGACCTCACAAAGTGGTACTGTATGTCAATATGCTTCGTCCTTGAATGGAAAGCTGAATTCTTTGCCAGATGAATTGCACTTTGACTATCTGAATATAACATGCAATCCTTCTGCTCCTTCCCAAGCTCCTTCATCAAGCCCTGAAGCCATATTAGTTCCTTGCACGCCTCTGTGGCTGCCACATACTCCGCCTCCGTAGTCAACAATGCAACAACTGGTTGCAACCTGGAAATCCAACTGACGGCTCCACTGCCCAGAGTGAACAAGTACCCTGTCGTGCTCCTCCTGCCGTCCAAGTCCCCTGCCATGTCTGAGTCCACAAAGCCCTGTAACCGGATCTCAGAACCTCCATAGCACATTGATATGTGCTCCGTGCCTCTCAGATACCTCAGTATCCATTTGACCGCACGCCAATGCTCCAAGCCTGGGCGGCTCATAAAGCGACTCACAACTCCCACTGCTTGAGCAATGTCAGGTCTCGTACAGACCATAGCGTACATCAAGCTCCCCACCGCCGATGCATACGGGATTTTTGACATATTGAGCTCCTCCACCCGCGTCTTCGGACTTTGTCCTTTTGAAAGCTTTAAGTGGGCACCTAGTGGTGTGCCAACAGGTTTGGCATCCTCCATGCAGAATCTCTTGAGTACTCGGCTGATGTATTCCGCCTGAGATAGTCTAAGGATATGTTTAGACCTATCTCTGCTGATCCGCATCTCAAGGATCTGTTTCGCTGCTCCTAGATCCTTCATTGCAAATTTTCTTGACAGCTTCAGCTTCAATTTTGCAATCTCATGCATGCTAGCTCCTGCAACTAACATGTCATCAACATATAATAGCAAGATAATATAAGATGTACCGAAGTCCCGAAAGTAGCAACAGTGATCCTCCTGACATCTCCTGTATCCTATCTCAAGCATGTAACTATCGAACTTGAGATACCATTGCCTGGGCGCCTGTTTCAAACCATAGAGGCTTTTCTTCAATTTGCAAACCAAGTCACCCGTGCCAGCTGCAATGTATCCCTCCGGCTGCTGCATATATATCTCCTCATCGAGATCTCCGTGAAGAAAAGCTGTCTTCACATCAAGCTGCTCTAAGTGAAGATTCTCTACTGCCACCATGCTCATCACCGCCCGAATAGAACTCATCTTGACTACAGGAGAAAAGATCTCCGTGAAGTCGATACCTGCTCTCTGCTGAAATCCTTTTACAACCAGCCTGGCCTTGTACCGTTTCTTCCCATTCTGCTCTTCCTTCAGCCTGTAAACCCATTTGTTTGACAGTGCTTTCTTCCCCTTGGGCAGATCCACCAAATCCCACGTTTGATTCTGCTCCAATGACTCCATCTCATCATCCATGGCCAACTTCCACTCCTTCCTGGTATCAACCTCCAATGCCTCCGTGAAGCATTCAGGTTCGCCATTATCTGTGAGCAGCAAATAACTAAGAGTCCCATCATACCTTTGAGGAGGCTTCCCATGAGTACTACGAGTGGACCTTCTTAGTTGTGGAGAGGGTGCCAATACTTCAGGTTCTTGCTCTGACTGAGTCTTCTGACCAGAATTTGTAGACTCTTCTTCAGGATCCACAAAACACGGCTCAACAGGTTTTGTTTCTGATTCAGTGCTCTGCTGCATTTTCTCATTAAATACCACATCATTACTACGAATGATCTTCCTGTGTTCGGGATCCCAAAAACGATACCCAAACTGTTGACCTCCGTATCCAACGAAAATGCTTTTCTTTGATTTGGCGTCTAATTTGCTTCTTTGATTGGAATCAACATGGACATAACTGGTACAACCGAATACTCGTAAGTGCGCCAAATCAATCTTCTTCGCTGTCCATGCTTCCTCAGGAATTCCAAATTCAAGTTTCTTTGATGGCCCTCTGTTGATCAAGTAGGCAGCAGTGTTAACTGCTTCTGCCCAAAACTGCTGTGGCAATCCAGCATGTATCCTCATACTCCTGGCACGCTCATTAATTGTTCTGTTCATCCTTTCAGCAACTCCATTTTGTTGTGGTGTCCCTGGAACTGTCCTCTGCCTGACGATCCCAGCTTCTGCACAGTAGTCCTCAAACTCTCTGCTACAATACTCACCACCGTTGTCTGATCTCAGGCATTTTAACCTCCTTCCTGTCTCGAGTTCTACCATTGCCTGCCATCTCCTGAAGACCCCAAATATCTCTGACTTGTGCTTCAAGAAGAACACCCAAAGCTTCCTGGTAGCATCATCAATAAAAGTAACATAGTACTGAAATCCACCAATGGAAGAAACCGGTGCAGGCCCCCACACATCCGTGTGCACGAGATGTAGCTTTTCTTGCTTCCGAGGTTTACCTTCTTTGTTGAATGAAACACGCTTCTGCTTTCCGAGAATACAATCCTCACAGAAGTCCATCTCAACACTCCTGAGATCCTGCAGCTTTCCCAACTGGTGCATCACCTCCAGTCCCTGATAACTCATGTGCCCAAGTCTGCAATGCCATAACTTGGCGTCCACATCTGCTGCAGCAACTCCAATAAAGTTTTCCGTGCCGTTGGCGATATAAAGTGTCCCAACCTTCTTGCCACTAGCCACCATCAACGAACCCCTGGATATCTTCCACTGATCAGCTGTGAAAATAGTCTTGTACCCCTGGCTCGCCAACTGTCCAACAGAAATCAGATTCTTCTGCAGTTGAGGCACGTGCCGTACATCCTCAAGTTCAAGTGAAGATCCAGAAATCAACTTCACTTCCGCGCTTCCCCTTCCTTGTATGGTGCAAGGCTCTCCATCCCCTAAGTAGACTTTGCCGAAGTCTTCCTTCTCATATCCTCCAAGAAGCTTCCGTTGGGATGTAGCATGGAAAGACGCGCCTGAGTCTATCACCCAAGACTCGTCACCGGTAGATAAAGATAGAATGAGGGCATCCATGTCACCGTTTTCAGCAAGATTTGCCAGATCCTTGCTGACTCCTTCGGTGTGGTCGCCTTGCTTCCCTTTAGGAGATTTGCAGTCCCTCCTAAAGTGCCCCATCTTCCCGCAGTTCCAGCACTTCGCTCCCTTGTTCTGAGGTGCTCGAGACCTGCTGGATCTCGACTTCGAGTCGCTTCGAAATCGACCGTCCTTCTTTTGTCTTCCCCGGTTAGAGATGTTTAGTGCACTTCCAGACGACTCCGTAGCTCCAGAAGATTTCCTTCTTGCTTCTTCACTCAGAAGCACTCCCACAACGTCATCAAAGATCAACTTTCCCGTCGCCGAAGAGTTGCTCACCGCCATCACCAGGCCCTCCCAGCTATCAGGCAGTCCGGAGAGGATTAGCAATGCCCGAATCTCATCGTCAAAACTAATC
The DNA here is from genome assembly GCF_051530095.1 of Phoenix dactylifera. Classification (NCBI taxonomy): domain Eukaryota; kingdom Viridiplantae; phylum Streptophyta; class Magnoliopsida; order Arecales; family Arecaceae; genus Phoenix; species Phoenix dactylifera. The sequence goes on along the minus strand of NC_143193.1, from coordinate 27,100,331 downwards.
TCCACTGACTCCAACTGGGCCATGAGTCCGTTGAACTCGTTGAAGTATTCTGCTACGCTGCCGCCATTTTTCATACGAAGATTAAACAACCTCTTCATGAGAAATACCTTGTTTGATGCTGAGGGTTTCTCGTACATCCGCGACAATGTTGCCATCAACTCCATCGTCGTCTTCTCGTTTTTGATGTTGAATGCCACTTGGGATGCAAGTGACAATCTAATGGTGCCGAGCGTCTTCCGATCGAGGACCTCCCAGTCTTCATCGGACATCTTCTCTGGTTTCTTCGCTCTACCTCCAAAAGGTAAATAGAGATCCTTCTGGTAAAGATAATCCTCTATTTGCATCTTCCAAAATCCGAAGTTCGTGCCATTGAACTTCTCAATTCGCAACTTCCCTTCATCCGCCATTGCAGAATACCAATAGCTCTGATACCACTTGTTGGCAGCGACCCGCACCGGAACCCACTCACACCGGTACAACCACCAACGTCGGACAAGCAAAGAGAGAAGCAAACGGATAAGCACTCTCTCGCTCCCTCGACACCGGACTCAAGGATCACCGCTTCGCTTCCGCTACGAAAGGCAAAAGATTACCCCGTGGTATCAATAGGGTAAAACACTTGAGCACCGCAGCGGATTATCAAACCAAAAGAAGAAGAAATAGGAAGAAAATAGCAAAGCAAACACAAAGATGTAACGAGGTTCGGCTACAAGTAGCCTACGTCCTCCACCGCTCCAAATCTCAATTAGGATGAACAGATTACAGAGATAGCACACACCCGAACGATCACACGCGATCGCTCTACAAGAGATTCACACAGAATTCCCTTTGCACAAGAAGTAGGATCCCAATCCTCTTCTTCTCTAGAACCCTAGCCGCACAAAACAAGAGTCTCTCTCAAAAATTATCCTTGAATATCTCTCCTCCTAGGGCTCTCATGAGTCCTATATATAGTCTCAAGACCTTCAGATGATCATAGCCGTCGAAACGCCACCAAAAACACCAAAAGAAAATCGTCCGTACGATTTTTTCGCGAGCCCGAGTCGACTCGGCTGTGGTTCGAGTCGACTCTGGCACGTCTGGACAAAACTGGCACGATCTAGAGTCGACTTGACTGTAGCTCGAGTCGACTCGACGATGCTTCGAGTCGACTCGACTATAGCTCGAGTCGACTCTGACAGTCGAGACAGAAACATGGTTTTCTCGGTCTTCTGGCCTTTCTCCTCCCGGGTCGACTCGACTGTTCCCGAGTCGACTCGACTGTAGCTCGAGTCGACTCCGACAGTCCGCCAGACAGAATTATGCAGAATTGATTCTCCTTCAATTCTCTTCATCACCAATGGTCTCCACATACCCCAACAATAAGAAGGCATCCTTTACTATTCTTCAACAACTAAGTGAATCAGCATTAAAGCACATTAAAAAAGAAGAATCATTCTTGAGCTTTAGAGTGTGATTTCAAGTCAAAAGAGAAGAAGTGCTTCTAAGAGAAATCTCTACGTTCTTCTCAACTTTCAAGGCATCTGATCCTCAAGCTTTTCGAGCCATCTGAGGAGGATCAAGAGAGAAAGAAGCCAAGCTCTACAGTTGCCTTCATTCCACGCTTTTTTCTCTCATCTCATATTCATAATTGCCACATCTTCTTAGTCTAAGAAGTTTGTAACTGTTCTTAAACATCCTTTCATTATCTTGTAACTTGATTCAATCAGGAGATTGAATCAAGGGGTTAAGGCCTTGTCCAAGCCCGTGAATTGGACTGTGTACAACTAAGATTGGTTGGGGTTAGTTCTAGTCGGTGATCCAGGAAAAACCAGCTGGGTTCGTTGTGATCCCAGCAAAATAACGAGTTGAGTTGTGATCTCGTAAAACAACTGGGCTGTAATCTGAGGATTATAGTGAATTCTCAAGTGAGCTTGGGGAGTGGACGTAGGAGCAAGGGTTAGCTCCGAACCACTATAAAACTTGTGTGTTTGTATTGTGCCTTATTGCTTTCTTTACAGCTTTTCATATTTGCTCTAATTGCCTCGGCTTAAAATTAAGTTACCTTTCATCAAGAAAATTTTAAGTAGCTTAAGTTTTAAAGGACCCAATTTACCCTCCCCCCTCTTGGGTTGTCTTCTGGGCAACATTCAGCCCACCAAAGGCCGAGACGACCTCGCCAAGCACATGTCGCGGCCTTCAAGCCTGCCCGACCTCACCCGCAGTCGAACCTGCGCGCATGCCCACACCCGCACATGTGGCCGAACATCCCAGCATGGCCAGCCCCCTTCTACGAATCATTGCTTGCTGGCCATGCTATGATGCGCCAACCAAAGGCCGTAGCCTGCCACACCTGCCAAGGGCCATACTCCGTCGCACCTCCAACACACGCCATCTCCAACTATTGGCCAGCTGATCACATCTCAGCCCGAGATTTCAGATAATAGCTGTCACTCTCATCCAATAAAAAAGGGATAGAAAAAGGCCCATGGTAAGCGGTTACAAGCTACTATAAGCATCTACAAGCCATTACTAGCTATTTTGAGCTACAAGAGGCCATCAAAGGCACTCAAAAAGCTCTCCTCCGAAAAAGGCCTGGCTAATTTAGCCATCGGAGGACCTTTGCCGGAATTCCTGGCCAAGGCTTTGTGTAGGTACCTCAGAGCACAGGAGGCGGCCCTTTTTTCTATCTCGGTCGGCGTCTTCTCGGAGGTACCCTAGAGTAACGGAGATGCCCCTCTTCTTTGTCTCAACTGGCGTCTCCTCGCCTTCTTCCGATGTGGTCACCCTCAGGCCAAATTTCAAGTACAACAGTTATATTTCGGAGAAAGTTTACGTAGAACAACCTCCTAGTTTTCAAGATTATGAATTTTCAAATCATGTTTTTAAACTTTCAAAAGCTTTGTATGGTTTAAAACAAGCACCTAGAGCATGGTATGAAAGATTAAGCAAATTTCTTATTGATAATAATTTTACAAGAGGAAAACTAGATACTACTCTTTTTATAAATTACAAGAGCATAACATGCTTATTGTTCAAGTTTATGTTGATGACATTATATTTGGTGCTACTAATGAAAGATGAGCATATACAAGATGAATTTGAGATGAGCATGATGGGAGAGCTAAACTACTTTCTTGGACTCCAAATCAAGCAACTAAAGGAAGACATTTTTATTAACAAATCTAAGTACATAAAGGATTTGCTTAAAAGGTTTGGAATGAAAAATGCAAGTACTTAATATGGCTTAGCTTGTGCAGAGTTTTTCGTTCGTTGGCTGGATACGAGTATTAATGATAAGAGTTTCTATACGAAGGCTCAGCTTGTACTGAGTTGTCTATTTTTATGTGAATACTAGAATGAATGATGAGAATTTTTGCTTGGCCATCATTAAATTCATTACTCCATATGAAAAAGGAATTTGACTATTGAAATCTTTTGTGTATTATAATTTATTACATTACTATATTTTATTTGAAGAATAGTTGGAAAAGGGAGGAAAAAATTGGATCCTATGCTTTGCACTACTTATATACGCTAATCCACATTTATGCAAGTAAAGAATAAAGTTTTGTTTTGGGTTATGCTTTTGGTCCTCAAAGATTAAGTTGGCTTTAATAAGTTCCTAAACTTCAAAAAGATCAAATTTGATCCCTATTATTTTGGAACTATTTTAATCATCATTCCCCCGATTTTGGTCACTTTCTCTTATTAGAAATCTCTGCTAGCATTAATTGATGATCATGTGACCAATTATGTGGCACAAACCACTTAAATAGATGATTACATGGCCGATTGGTGATGATGTGGCAAAATAGATAAATTTTTTTATTTTGATGATGTGGCATATGGGTGATGATGTGGTATATAGGTAATGACGCGGTATATAGGTGATGCGTAGCATATAGATAATAATGTGGCATATGAGTGATGACGTAGCATGTGCTGTGGAATTTTGTGCCCAAATATGTTCAGCCACTAAGTGCCACATCATCACCCATATATCACATCATCCCATATGCCACATAATTAATCACTCTATATTATAAATTGTATTTTTGTCCTCTAAGTTTCACAATTATTTTTACATGGTCCTTATAGTTTAAAAATCTCTGATTAGGTTCTTTGATTTTGAAGTGTGATTTAATGTAGCCATTCCAGCCTGGTGGTAGGGTAGGTGATGATTGTGAAGTGGGGCGAGTCACTAGACGCATTTTAAAAGCTAGAGATGGCAATGGTGTTCGTAATGTGGAGGCTGGGGCCAATCCCAAAGATGGTCCTAAGGCAGGGATCTAAAACCCACCGTTGTGGCTGCAACGATGACAGCAAAGAAGTAAGCGAGCCTAGTGTTCTCAGTCTTGTCATCGCTGAGCTTGCTGCTCTATTGAGTTTCTCCTTGAAAATGGGTCAGCGATCATGGACTAAGCGACTAAGGATCTGAGGGGTTTACTCTAGTTGGAGTAGAGTAGGGAAGCCAAGAGAATAAATGAATTAAAAATAGAAATCATTTTCTTTCTTTTTTTATCCTCCTTTGCTTTTTGTTCTCCTTGGGTTCGAAAAAATCGGACTCTTCGTTGTAGTTTAGGAAAAACAGGATTAGGAGATGGAATTGAAGGTTAAATGATTCAGATGTGATAGGGTGTTATGTATGAGTCATGGTGGTATAGATTTTTTCTCTTATATATTTTTTTTGTTTGTTCTGGTGGAAGGTAGGAGGAAAAGAAACATGGGTGTTGAGGGAAATACAAGTCCCTCCGAAACACGTGATTGGAAGCACCCGACCTCGGACGACCGACCTGGCGCCCGACCTCGGACGACCGACCTGGCACGCGACCTCGGACGACCGACCTGACGCCCGACCAGGCGTCCAACCTAGAAGCTCTCGACCTTAAAACGCCTGACCTAGAAAGCGCCCGATCTTGGAAGGCATCCGATCCCGGAAGTCGGACCTCGCCGACTGCCCGCTGCGGACACATTCTCCTACGGCCCAATTTGGGACCACGCCTTGAGCGGCTTACTCAATAATTAATGCGCATAGTCTCTGCAGACCTCCGGCTTACTCAACAATTAATGCGCATGGACTCTGCAGACCTTCGGCTTACTCAACAATTAATGTGCATGGCTCCTGCTGTCTACGGATCTTCAGTCCTCTACGACAAGTCAGCTCGGCTGCGTCCAGTCAGCCGTGACAACTCCCTGATTCTGACCTCATCCCCTACGGCAAGGCATTAATTCACATGATCCTGCACCAATTCATGCGACGTGCTCAGTCGTATAGCAACCTGGTCCCGTCGCATCACAGGTAACCCAGCGCCCCTCTATAAAAGGAGAACCCCTCTACCTTGGAGGCTGGACACAAAAACTCTGGACACATCTTTCTTCGATATATCTTTTCCCCCTCTGACTTAGGCATCGGAGGGCCGGCGCCGGAAATCCCGACCACCGGCTTTTTGCAGGCCTCGCGGAAGACGCCGCCCGCCGACAGAACGCCACTCACCGACCCTCGCCGGAGCTCCACCTTCTCAGCCGACGGCCACCCCCGGGCCTAATTTCCAGCAACAGTTGGCGCTAGAGGAAGGGCCCGAGTCGCGGCCATGAAGTTGAGAAGTAAAGGAGCCTCCAATGCTTCCCGGCGTCTTCCACGAAGTCCTGGACACTCCGTCCAGAACTCGCGGCCTCCGGCTGATCCGGTTCCCCAAGTTCAGCCAGAACAGTTCAACATTCTGGTGCAGCAGGTCCAGGCTTTGGCCGCAGCCGTTCAAGGCGTGCAACATGGGGGAGCCACGCCTGGACCACCTCCGCAGGCCCAAGTTCAGCCAGTGCACCCTCCAAACGGGCCGGTGCCCCAAGGCCAGAATCTCCACGGCTCCTCAGGGGCTAATAATGAAGAACGATGCCGTCATCAAGGCTCAGCCTGGACGTCTCCCGAAGAGAAATGCCAGAGAGGAGCATAGACCGAAGGCTGCAGCCTTCGGAAGCTGAGTCGGCTCCAGACCGCCACGAGCCGGAGCAGATTACTGTGATAATCCCCCAGGCTGGGGAGCTCGACAGGAAGGTCGAGAATCTGGAGCGCCAGATTGAGGCGCTTCATAGCAGGAAGGCGAGGCGCGAGGGTGACTTTGAGTTTACCACCAAGTTCCCCTTCTCCTCTCAGATCGAGGGCGAGCCGGTCCCACCGAGGTTCAAAATGCCTCAAGTGGAGCCCTACAACGGAACTGCCGACCCCCTCGACCACTTGGAGAGCTACCGAACCCTCATGGCATTGCAAGGGTCCTCGGAGGCTGTGTTCTGCAAGGCCTTCCCAGCTACCCTTCGGGAAACTGCTAGGCTTTGGTTCTCTGGATTGAAGGCGAGTTCGGTATCTTCTTTCGAGCAACTCGGTCGGCAGTTCGCCACCAACTTCGCTGCCAGCTGACGCCAGCGGCGGACATCGGATTCTCTCCTGGACGTCAAACAAAAGCAGGGGGAATCCTTCAGAGAATATCTTGACCGCTTCACCGCTGCGACCTGGGAGGTTCGTGAGCTCGACCAGTCGATTGCCATGTCAGCGCTAAAGACTGGAGCCCGCTCCTACAGATTTCTCTTCTCCATTGAGAAGAGTTTTTCTGCTGATTTCACCGAAATGCTAGCCCGAGCTCGGAAGTACGCGAAGGCCGAGGAGGCCGTCGCCTCTAGAAAAGGCGCGACCGAGCAGGCCTCGAAAAAGCAGAGGAAGCGCAACGAAGAGCATGGCCGCTTGAGAAGTCAGTCTCCACACCGAGACAAGAACCTGCCTCGGCTGAGAAGCCCGCCCCAACCGTAAGGACGGCATCGACCAAGGTCCCCGCCTCGACCGAGATCTCCACCGTGGCCACGAATGTCCTCGAGAAGGTACGAGAGTTACACCCCGCTGAATGCCCCCCGAGCAGAGGTCCTTATGGAGATAGAAGGTCGGGATTACTTCCGGCCTCCCCTCCCAATGCGGGACACCGGAGCTCGGCGCAACCCAAGAAAGTATTGCCGCTTCCACCGGGATCATGGCCATGACACGGAGGATTGCTTCCAACTCCAAGACGAGATCGAGGCACTCATCCGCCGTGGAGTACTAAACCGGTTTGTGCAGAACTGGCGCGAGGAAAGAAGGCCCGCAGAAAATGCCGCACCACCTGAAAATCCAAATAACAACAGGCCTATTGCCGGCACCATCAACATCATTGGAGGAGGAAGCTCGGCTGAAGAGCCAGCCGAAGAAGGAGTTCCCCCAAAGCGTCCGCGCACTTCTGAAGCCATTTTCTTCTCGGACAAGGACTTGGAAGGAGTTGAAACTCCTCACGATGACGCTGTGGTCATCTCTATGGTTGTGAATAGATTTGATGTAAAGCGCATCCTGATTGATAATGGAAGCTCGGCAAATATTTTGTACTACCATGTCTATCAAAAAATGGGGTTGACGGAAAACCAGCTTCGGAGAATGAATGCTCCACTTGTCGGATTCACCGGGGACTCAGTCCCGGTCGAGGGCAAGGTCAACCTTCTTGTCACGGTCGGGCTCGCCCCTCGAGAAAGCACTGTGAGGACGGACTTTCTTGTGGTCCGCCTGCCTTCGGCCTATAATGCCATTCTGGAAAGACCGAAACTTAATGCCCTCCGGGCTGTGGTCTCAACCTACCATTTGCTTGTGCGGTTCCCCACTGATTAGGGGATAGGCGAAGCTCGTGGAGACCAGACAGTGGCCAAGCGGTGCTACATGGCGACCTACGAAGCAAAACCACCGACTGAAGCGTCAAACCCACAGGAGCTACCGGCCGAGGCGCCAACTCAAGCAACGGATCGCATGCTGCCCATTGAAACCTTAGACGTTCGGAACGACCTCTGGAAGAAGTGAGTAGAGCCTGGTGAGCTTCTTACCCAAATCCCTCTACAGGAAAATTGCCCTGAGCTAACTGTGTAGGTCAGCTCCAGCTTTAGCTCCGGAGAAAGGGAGCGCTTGATCGAATTCCTCTGGGCCAACATGGATGTCTTCGCCTGGTCGTCCGCCGACATGCCGGAAATCGACCCCGAGGTCACGGTTCACTAACTCCAGGTGAAACCGACCTGCAGACCCATGAGGCAAAAGAAGCGGAGCTCCGCCCCGGAACGACAGCGGACGGCGGCCGAGGAGGTAGACAGACTCCTCGAGGCCGGCTTCATCCGGGAGGTCTCCTATCTGGATTGGCTCGCCAACGTGGTCCTCGTGAAGAAAGCCAACGAAAAGTGGCGTATGTGCGTGGACTACACCGACCTGAACAAAGCCTGCCCGAAGGATAGTTTTTTCCTCCCCAGCATCGACCAGCTCATCGACTCTACTTCGGGACATCAGCTGTTGACCTTCATGGATGCCTTCTCGAGATACAATCAAATCCGAATGGTGCCAGAAGATGAGGAGAAGACGGCTTTCATCACCGACAAGGGCACTTATTGTTACAAGGTGATGTCGTTCGAATTGAAGAATGCAGGAGCTACATACCAAAGACTGGTCAGCCAAATCTTCAAAGATCAGATAGGCCGAAACATGGAGGTCTATGTGGATCACATGCTGGTGAAAAGCCGAACAGCAGAGCACCATATGGCTGACCTCAATGAAACATTCTTCAAGCTCAGGAAGTACCAAATGAAGCTCAATCCTGCAAAGTGCGCGTTCGGAGTCACCTCGGGCAAATTTCTGGGCTTCGTAGCAACTCAGCATGGAGTCAAAGCTAATCCTGAGAAGATCCGAGCGATGCAAGAGATGGTACCTCCAAAGACGGTCAAGGAAGTGTAGAGGCTTACCGGGCGGGTTGTGGCTTTCAGGCCCACACTGTGGCCATACTGACTGACCAGCCTATGAAGCAAATCTTGCAGAGGTTGGACCGCGCCGGAAGGATTGCCAAATGGGCAGTCGAGCTCGGGGAGTTCGAGGCCGGCAATCAAAGCCCAGGCACTCGCCGATTTCATCGTGGAGTGCACTTTTCCGGACGACCCCGAGCTCCCACTCATGCCAACAAAGGAGACCCCAGGGCAACCATGGGTCCTATATGTGGACAGCTCCTCGACCTCGGGGGGTAGCGGAGCCGGTCTTATCCTTACAAGCCCAGATAGGGTGGTGACAGAGCAGGCCCTACGCCTCGAGTTCTCGACTTCGAACAATAAGGCGGAGTATGAGGCGCTCATTGCCGGGCTCAAATTGGCGAAAGAGCTAAAAGCCGGGAACCTGAAGGTCTTCAGTGACTTCCAACTGGTCGTGAGCCAGGTTTTGGGAGATTTTAAAGCAAAGAAGCCGTCAATGCAGAAATATCTCCAAAAGGTGCGAGACCTCACATCCGCCCTAGGCTCCTTCAACATTCACCATATCCCTAGAACGAAAAACCTCAGGGCTGATCAACTGTCGAAGCTGGCGACCTCCCGCATGAGTAAGCTTCCCAAGGCGATGGCGCTCGAATATCTCCAAACACCCAGCACAGAAGAGCCTGAGCCGACCATGTGCATCGACATCGAGCCGAGTTGGATGGACGAGCTCGTCAATTATCTACAAAGTGAAGTCCTTCCCAATGATGAGCTCGAGGCTCGCCGAATCAGGCGTCTAGCCTTTCGATTCATATTGTATGAAGGCTCTACCAGAAATCCTTCACCTCTCCTCTCCTCAGATGCCTCCGCCCATCGGAGGCGGACTATGCTATGCGAGAGGTCCATGAAGGGATATGCGGGAACCATCTAGGAGGCCGAGCACTGGCTCATAAAATCTTGCGCCAAGGATACTTTTGGCCCACACTCCAAAAGGATGCAACGGACTTTGTTCGAAGGTGCGACTGATGTCAACGGAATGCCAATATCCAGCGCCGACCTTCGGCCCCGCTGACTTCGGTCAGTGCCCCCTAGCCATTCGCCCAGTGGGGAATCGACATCCTGGGGCCATTTTCCCTAGCAACCGGGCAGAGAAAATTTCTGGTTGTCTCCATCAACTACTTTACTAAGTGGGTCGAAGCTGAACTAGTAGCCCGGATCATCGAGCAGAAAATGTGGAACTTTATGTGGAAGTCGATCATCTGTAGATTTGGACCCCCTCGCATCCTCATATCCGACAACGGCCGCCAATTCGACAACATCCATTTTAGAAAATTTTGTTCCGAACTCGGCATCGACCACCGCTTCACCTCGGTCGCCCATCCCCAAACAAATGGAGAAATCGAGGTAACAAATCACACTATTTTGCAGGGGCTTAAGGCCAGGCTCGATCGGTCCAAAGGACAGTGGGTCGAGGACTTGTACAATGTTCTCTGGGCCTACCGGACTACGTTCCGACTACCCACAGGCGAAATCCCTTTCAACCTGGCATACGGGACAGAGGCTGTCATCCCATTGGAAATCGGTCTTCCCTTTTCGAGAGTGGAACATTATGACGCCGACTCCAACTCTTCTCGGCTCAGGAACAACTTGGACCTCGTCGAAGAGACAAGAAAAACCACCCGAGTCCGCATGACAAGATACCAGCAGAAAACGGTCCAGTACTACAACTCCAAAGTCAAGCCCAAGCTTTTTAAATTGGGGGATCTCGTCCTCAGAAGAGCTGATGCCTCTCAGCCAACCGAGCAAGGGAAGCTAGCCCCAAACTGGGAAGGACCTTACCGGGTCGCGCGAGTCCAGCGGCCTAGAGCATACAAATTGGAGTCTCTTGAGGGAACTTTCATTCCTCAAAGCTGAAACTCCGAGAATCTTCGGATGTACTACCAATAAACCCCTCGGGGGTCGTCGACAAATGGGAATACAACTCTCACCCTCCACTTATGATAATTCGCTTACGATTCTCCATTAATTATTTCATACTCTTTCTGATAACGGGATGTGCATGAATCTCAGGAAACCCGACCAAGCTTGGATGCCTGACCAAGCTCGGATGCCCAACCAAGTTCGAATTCCCCAGTGGAGCTTGGAACGTCCCGCCGCGTCGATATCGAGCTCGGTCTCGATCTCCCTCAAAGACCTCGACTAAGGTCGGGATGCCCCGTGTGTCGACCGTAGAGTCTCAAACTTCCTCGACCTCGGAAAGCGTCGCAGGTCGACAGTGTGTTCCTAGACCCCTCGACCTTGTGCACGATCCCTCGACTAAGGTCGGGATGCCCCATGTGTCGACCGTAGAGTCTCAAACTCCCTCGATCTCGAAAAGCGTCGCAGGTCGACAGTGCGTTCCCAGATCCCTCGACCTTGCGCATGATCCCTCGACTAAGGTCGGGATGCCCCGTGTGTCGACCGTAGAGTCTCAAACTTTCTCGACCTCGAAAAGCATCGTAGGTCGATAGTGCGTTTCTAAACCCCTCGACCTTGCGCACGATACCTCGACTAAGGTCGGGATGTGTTAGATGTATGCCCTAGAAGCCAATCTGGCAGACACATTATTTATTCTGGGACATAAATTTGTACTTGACTTTATTATTATTGAATAATAAAAGGGCATCTTTTCATTCATATTGTTTATGTGTCTATGAATCGTCCAAGAAATTAATAAGATGATGATACATATTCTCAAGAGTTGAGAATTTGAGCCATGTATCATTGGTGATTAATTTCTAAATGCTCCTGATCAATGGATCATCACGAGGACGGTGATCGATCCGATCAGTGCACATATCGCTTTCCTTATGGATGGACGAGACTCGAGTCCACAGTGTAGGGACACTGAAGTGAGAGTGCAGGTGCTTGTTAGAGAACAAGGGTACTGAGCGTGACCAAGACAAGAAGTCACTTGGATGTCTATCCACTCGTCAGTGACTTGCTTGATGTTGCAGTAGTGTGACTGGTCCTTTGACCTGCGGTGCTTCGGCTATTCACAGTGAGGTTATTGTAGTTTGACTGCACATATACATGGTCTCTAGTCATATGGGTCCTTGTTGTGTAGATTGGCTGCAGTAGGTTCACTGTAGGAGTAGGGTATGCACTTACATGGAATCTATCGACCTTGATAGAAGAGGAGAGATCTTATGTGATTTATTAGACTGAGTTCTAAGACCTTGGCCAGGGCAGTAAATACAGTGGAGAAAGAGTTTTCCACTATCGAACTCAAGTCGAATAAATCTAGACATATGACAGACGACGGGGTTTGACGAGTTATCCATGACCTCCGGTCTGTAGGGATCCATGATAGAAGGACTGTATCATACGATAACTGCACCTAGAGGTTCATCATTCTGTTCTGCTGGGTAGCCACTACATACTGCTAGGTGTCACTGGTGGATGGTGAGACTCACAGGGATCATCTTGATGGTCGATGAACCCTGATGAGTTGAGTTGGAATTGTTTCAACCCATTGAAAGGAGTTTTCAATGATATTGTGATAGAGATCGCAATATATCTCACTACCAGTCAGAATAGAACCTATGGGGTCACACACATTAGAGGTATTGACCGATCCGATGGTTGAATGTGATTAGGAATCTCAAATAATCAATTAGATTGATAAATGGATAACCCGCTAAGAGTTAGTGGTTGGAAGAAGAAATAATTGCAATCGGATTGCAATTTAATTAATTAGATTTAATTAATTGGACTTGATCATGAGTCCTACTTGGAGTGGGATTCATGAAGTCCTAATTGGATTAGGATTTCAAATTAAATTAGAGTCCTACTTGGAATAGGATTTCTAAAAAAAAAGAAAGGGGTGCATTTAGTCCTTTTTGAAAGAGACTAAACCTCCTAAGATTAAGCCCCTAACCTCCACTTGATTAAATCAAGTGGAGGCGTGCATGATGTAACATAAGGAGGGAGGGGCGTACACCCCTCCCTTGGCATTTCACGGGAAGAAAAGGAGGGGCCCACGCCCCTCCTCTTGAATAATGGATAAGAATGGAGCTCCTAAATTTTAGGAGCTCCAACTTTATCTTAAAAAAGGAATAAAAAGGGGGCTGCCGTGAAGTTTTTTCTACCCTCTCCTTTTGTGCCGTGAAGCCCCTCCATTCTCCTCTTGTTATCAGCCGCAAGCCATAAAAAAAAAAAAAGGTGGTGGTGTTGTGGGCTCCTCCTCCTTGATTCCTTCTTCCACCGCAAGAACGATAGAAAAGGCTGCAAAGGGTGTTATCATCTTCTCCCTTTATCTTTGTTCTTCCTCTCAAAAACAATCAAGAGTTGATTGCAGAAGGGAGGATATCAGCCATCAAGAGTTGTCTCTGCAAGGGAGCTAGCACCCCGGGGAGATATGAAGGCTTCGATCGGTTCAATACTTCGTGTGGATACCTGTAGAGGCCGGACGCGTGTGCGGCTTCCACTGAACCTTCATCAAATACCACGTAAATCAGATTTGAGGAGACCATCTACCCGCACAAGGTGAAGATCTGATCTTCTTAATGGTTTTAAATAATTTAATTCTAATCTATCTACAAACGAAAGGTTTTAAATACGTTCATGCGATGAACGGATCCCGCATATGTTTTCCGCTGCAATCTAAAAATTATTTCGAAATTTTCATGGCATATGAGGGATCCTAACAGTGGTATCAGAGCAAAGGTCCAAGAGTTGTGACCGATCTTCGGAAACTCTCACGCGTGATCGTGTGACGAAGCATGGCTCTCCATCCGGAGGCGTATAGAGATGCGTGCTCTGATAGGTATACATGGGTGTCACCCTATTTTTAATAGGACCGAACCAATGTAGGAGTGGAGACTCCCCTAACAGTGGTATCAGAGCCATGGTAATGTAGATTAAGATTAGAATTAAATTTTTCAAGGCATTTTAGATCTGAAATTTTTTGGATTATGCTTGCTGAAATTTATGTATGCAGAATTTTCAGCTTGCTGATTTTTCTGCATACTAATATTTAGATGCTTAGATTAATGATTCTAATGCTTTGATAATGTGATTACAAATATTTAGAGTCAAATCTAGCATGATCAGCAAGTTAAGAGATGGAATAATCAATTAAATTACAGATCTGAAAATAATTTTTATGCATGTGATGCGTATGGTGATGATCATGGATGGACCCTTTGAATGTGCTGAAATGTTCTGCGATGTTCTGTGATGCATGTAATTTTAATTTTCAGATGCCTGCGTGCATCTTAAATTCATGTATTAGAGACCTGCGTGTCTCATGAAAAAGGGTTGTAATTTATTATTTTATTTTTATTTATTTTTAAAGCAATCTGGGATGTAATCTGTGATGTGTGTTGCACGTCGATGGTTGATCAATATGTACATCAACAAGCTCAACATGCGCGGATCGAGATCAAGGGTTGAATGAAGATGGATCAAGGAGTTGATCATAATTGGACCTAAGGGATCAAGATCGAGTCAAGAGTTGAAGACGATCAAACCAATTGACGTGCATGTGCTTGTAAAATGACCCCATCCTGGATCCATGATCATCACCATTTAATTTTATTTTGATAAATGCCTGGATGTTTAATGCTTATGTCTATGCGGGTAGAATTATATTTGCATGAGATGTGAATACGCGATCGAGTGAGACCTAAATCAAAACCTCCCTAATCAGTCGAGGGTGAACCAACATGAGTTAGTCATATTTGATTAATTGATCTAATTGGTGTCTAGGCAAGCCTATAAGGTGGTTACTTAATTAGGACCTTACTCTCTGAGTAAGGGGAGCCTCCTACCTGCTTACCTGGCCAATTGTTCGATTACCTCTTATGAAGAACTCAAGTTGCAAACACTAAGACTTGATTATGCAATATTAAGTCCATAGGTCTTCCACCGTAGTAGAGCTGCTAAGGTCTTTTCGGTGTTGATTTGTCTCGGCTGGACACAGTGGGCAAGTTGCATCGGGGGACTGGACCTCTCTATTAGACATGAGATGTTGTGGGGTAAAGGTGGGGTTGGGCACCAATAACTGTTAGGTGAGGACCCAATGACGACTTTATTTCTGCGGTTATACGGTGGGTCCGACTTAACTAAGTAATGGGGCCAATAACTGTTAGGTGAGGTCTTCATCACTTAGAGACCAAGTACCACTGCAATATGCTTAAGAAGCATTGTGCAAGAGTTGTACACTCATCCATTTATATGTCACCAATAACTGTTAGGTGAGGCGGCATATAAATCGGTGAGACCGCAGTACCCACTAAAAATCCTAGTCGCGTAGATTTTTCGTTTCTCCATCAGGGGAGTATGAGGGATTCGAGAAAATAGTGGGAGCATATTTGTTTTAAAAGTCCCTAGAACAAATTAAGTTCAAGTACAAAGTCTAACTAGAATCTTTACTCTCTACAGATCACAATGTCAGCTTCAAACCCTTTGACCCGTATCCTTGAGACCAATCGACTGACCGGAACCAACTATAAAGACTGGTTTAGAAACCTGAAAATTGTTCTGAATTGTGAGAAACTAGGGTATGTGCTCGAGAACGATATCCCTAGGTTACCAGCACGTCCTACTGATGATCAGCGTGAGACGCATCAAAAGTGGACAGATGACGACATTAGGGTCAAGTGCTATATCATGGCATCCATAACTAATGAACTTCAATGCCAACATGAGAACATGAAGACTGCTAGGGAAATACTGGCTCATCTGCAAGAGTTGTATGGTGAGCAGAGCCGCACTGCACGCTTTGAAGTGTTCAAGAGGCTCTTCAAGGCAAAGATGCGCGAGGGGCAGTCTGTCCATGATCATTGTCTGACTATGATCAAGGACCTCGAGGAGCTTGAGAAGCTCGGTATGTCCATGCATAAGGAACTGCAGATAGATCTGATCCTGCAATCCCTTTCTGATTCATTTGGTCAGTTTATAGTAAACTACCATATGAATAAAATTGAATGCACTAAGACCGAATTGTTGAATATGTTGGTAACTGCTGAAGGGGCCTTGAAAGGTTCAAGGGGCTCTGTTCTTGCTGCTGAGCTGACTTCTGGTTCCAAGAGAAAGTCTACTTGGAAGAAAAAGAAGCCTGCAAAGAAGCACAAGAAAGACAAAAAGCCTAAGAAGGAAGTTCATAAGAAAAAGGCCGATGACAAAGGAAAATGTTTCCACTGCAACGTCGACGGCCACTGGAAAAGGAACTGCCCTTCATACCTCGAGAGCCTGAAGAACAAAAAGGACACACTTTCTGAAGGTATGCTAGACTTGCTCGTGATTGAAACTAACCTTACGGTTTCTTCTACTTCTAGTTGGGTTATAGATTCTGGTTCTAGTGCTCATTTGTGCACTACCATGCAGGGTCTAAAGGAAAGTAGGAGGCTGGCGGAAGGTGCAGTGACCCTTCGGGTTGGCAAGGGGGCAAGAGTTGCTGCTGTAGCTGTGGGCACCTATCCTCTGCGATTACCGTCTGGATTTAGTTTATTACTTAGAGACTGTTATTATGTCCCTGCTGCTAGCAGAAATTTGATTTCTGTTTCATTTTTAGCACAGGATGGTCATGTTGTGACATTTGATAAAGACTGCTGTTCTATTTATTTCAGAAATAAATTAGTTGCACGTGGTTTCATGATTGACAGTTTCTATCACTTGCATATTGATGTGTCTGTGAATGTGTCTGAGCAAGTAGTGAGTGCCAAAGGATCTAAAAGATCCAGAGATGAGATAAACCAGAAGTATTTGTGGCACCTCAGGCTTGGCCATATTGGAGAGGACAGAATGAACAAAATGGAGAAAGATGGGCTTCTTGGCCCATTGACTTCCGAGTCATATCCAGTTTGTTAGTCCTGTCTTCAAGGAAAAATGGCTAGATTACCTTTTGTAGGACATGGAGAGAGGACCACTGAAATACTTACCCTGGTACACACTGATGTATGTGGCCCATTCGATGTGCTAGCCAGGGGTCGTTATTCATACTTCATTACCTTTACCGATGACTATTCACGATATGGGTATGTGTATATTATGAGATACAAATCTGAGTCTTTTGAAAAGTTCAAAGAGTTCAGAAATGAAGTAGAAAAACAGACTGGAAAAACCCTTAAGGTTCTTCGATCAGATCGAAGAGGAGAATACCTTAGTGGAGAATTCCGGGACTATCTCAAGGAGAATGGCATAGTCTCACAATGGACGCCTCCGGGTACACCTCAACTCAACGGGGTGTCAGAGAGGAGGAATCGGACTCTATTGGATATGGTCCAATCCATGATGAGCTTCACTGATCTACCTATGTTTCTTTGGGAAGATGCCTTATTATCCGCGATTTATTTATTGAATAG
This sequence comes from Phoenix dactylifera, assembly GCF_051530095.1. Classification (NCBI taxonomy): domain Eukaryota; kingdom Viridiplantae; phylum Streptophyta; class Magnoliopsida; order Arecales; family Arecaceae; genus Phoenix; species Phoenix dactylifera. The sequence continues at coordinate 27,083,223 of NC_143193.1, read as the reverse complement.
AGTTTCCTCTAAATCTGTTCCTACCACACCGTATGAGATATGGCATGGTAAGAAGCCGAGTCTTGGTCATCTCAAGATTTGGGGATGTCCGGCCCACGTCAAGCGACTACAGGCGGACAAGTTAGAGCCTAGGACCATAAGTGCTCGTTTCATTGGATATCCTAAAGAGTCATTAGGATACAATTTTTACATCTCAGAGGATCACAATGTGTTTGTGAGCCGACATGCCGTCTTCCTGGAAAAACAGTTTATCCTTGATAGAGGCAGTGGGAGGAAAATTGAGCTTGAAGAGAAAGTCTCTGAAAAGCAACGAGTAATGGATCCTATAGAACCTATTCACATAGAGCCAGTACACATAGTACCTCCTCCACCTCGTAGATCTAGTAGGGTCTCCCATCCTCCCGATAGATACTTAGGTATACTAGTAGAGGACACCGAGAAAATGTTTCTCATGGGAGATAGGGAACATATACAGGATCCCAATACCTACAACGAGGCGATATCAGATATCGATTCCGAGAAATGGCTGGAAGCCATGAAGTTAGAGATAGACTCCATGTATTCCAACCAAGTCTGGACCTTAGTAGATCCACCAGAAGGTATAGTACCTATTGGATGCAAATGGATCTATAAAAGGAAGATAGGTTCGGATGGAAAGGTAGAGATCTATAAGGCAAGGCTAGTGGCGAAAGGGTATAGTCAGCGCGAAGGTATTGACTATCAGGAGACTTTTTCACCTGTAGCCATGCTAAAATCCATTCAAACATTGCTTGCCATCGCAGCGTTTCATGATTATGAAATATGGCAGATAGATGTGAAAACTGCTTTCCTGAATGAATATCTTGATGAAGATATCTATATGGAGCAGCCTTTGGGTTTCACTTCCAGTGATGGAGATCACAAGGTCTGCAAGTTGCAAAGGTCCATCTATGGACTAAAGCAAGCATCTCGGAGCTGGAATACTCGTTTCAATGATGCAATCAGATCGTTTGATTTCATCAAAAATGAAGAGGAACCGTGTGTTTACAAGAAGGTTAGTGGGAGTGCTGTCGTGTTCCTCGTACTGTACGTGGATGACATCCTCTTGATTGGGAATGATGTTCCCATGCTAACCTCGGTCAAGGTCTGGTTGTCAAAAGAGTTCTCCATGAAAGATCTTGGGGAAGCATCCTACATTTTGGGGATTAAGATCTATAGAGATAGATCTAAGAGGTTGCTTGGCCTATCACAGAAGATGTACATAGAAGAGGTACTGAAGAGGTTCAGTATGGAAAACTCCAAGAGGGGTCTATTACCCCTTAGGCATGGGATTCATCTCTCCAAAAAGATGTGCCCCAACACATCTGAAGAGATTCAACGCATGAGCAGGATTCCTTATGCTTCTGCAATAGGGAGCCTCATGTATGCCATGCTATGTACACGACCTGATATAGCCCTTGCTGTGAGTGTCACTAGCAGATATCAGTCGAATCCAGGCGAAGAGCACTGGACAGCTGTGAAGAACATTCTTAAATACTTAAGAAGAACTAAAGATTTGTTCTTGGTCTTTGGAGGAGCATCGGAGTTAAAGGTAGAAGGATACACAGATTCAGACTTTATGACTGATATTGATGATAGAAAGTCTACATCTGGATATGTGTTCTTGTGCAATGGTGGTACGGTAAATTGGAAGAGTTCCAAACAACCGATCATTGCTGATTCTACCATGGAAGCTGAGTATATCGCCGCCTCTGAAGCTGCAAAGGAAGCCTTCTGGTTCAAGAAATTCATTGCAGAGCTAGATGTAATGCCATCAGATGCCATCACACTCTATTGCGATAATAATGGCGCCATAGCTCTCGCTAAGAAGCCAAGGTCTCATCAGAAGTCCAAGCACATAGAGCGGCGTTTCCACCTCATATGCGACTATCTCGAGAAGAAATATGTCGAGGTACAGAGAGTAGACTCCGCGGACAACGTGGCAGACCCGCTCACTAAACAGCTAAGTCAGCAGAATACTGAAGCCCACCTTGAGAAGATGGGACTTAGATATATGGCTGATTGGCTTTAGTGCAAGTGGGAGATTGTTAGATGTATGCCCTAGAAGCCAATCTGGCAGATACATTATTTATTCTGGGACATAAATTTGTACTTGACTTTATTATTATTGAATAATAAAAGGGCATCTTTTCATTCATATTGTTTATGTGTCTATGAATCGTCCAAGAAATTAATAAGATGATGATACATATTCTCAAGAGTTGAGAATTTGAGCCATGTATCATTGGTGATTAATTTCTAAATGCTCCTGATCAATGGATCATCACGAGGACGGTGATCGATCCGATCAGTGCACAGATCGCTTTCCTTATGGATGGATGAGACTCGAGTCCACAGTATAGGGATACTGAAGTGAGAGTGCAGGTGCTTGTTAGAGAACAAGGGTACTGAGCGTGACCAAGACAAAAAGTTACTTGGATGTCTATCCACTCGTCAGTGACTTGCTTGATGTTGCAGTAGTGTGACTGGTCCTTTGACCTGCGGTGCTTCGGCTATTCACAGTGAGGTTATTGTAGTTTGACTGCACATATACATTGTCTCTAGTCATATGGGTCCTTGTTGTGTAGATTGGCTGCAGTAGGTTCACTGTAGGAGTAGGGTATGCACTTACATGGAATCTATCGACCTTGATAGAAGAGGAGAGATCCTATGTGATTTATTAGACTGAGTTCTAAGACCTTGGCCAGGGCAGTAAATACAGTGGAGAAAGAGTTTTCCACTATCGAACTCAAGTCGAATAAATCTAGACATATGATAGACGACGGGGTTTGACGAGTTATCCATGACCTCCGGTCTGTAGGGATCCATGATAGAAGGACTGTATCATACGATAACTGCACCTAGAGGTTCATCATTCTGTTCTGCTGGGTAGCCACTACATACTGCTAGGTGTCACTGGTGGATGGTGAGACTCACAGGGATCATCTTGATGGTCGATGAACCCTGATGAGTTGAGTTGGAATTGTTTCAACCCATTGAAAGGAGTTTTCAATGATATTGTGATAGAGATCGCAATATATCTCACTACCAGTCAGAATAGAACCTATGGGGTCACACACATTAGAGGTATTGACCGATCCGATGGTTGAATGTGATTAGGAATCTCAAATAATCAATTAGATTGATAAATGGATAACCCGCTAAGAGTTAGTGGTTGGAAGAAGAAATAATTGCAATCGGATTGCAATTTAATTAATTAGATTTAATTAATTGGACTTGATCATGAGTCCTACTTGGAGTGGGATTCATGAAGTCCTAATTGGATTAGGATTTCAAATTAAATTAGAGTCCTACTTGGAATAGGATTTCTAAAAAAAAAAGAAAGGGGTGCACTTAGTCCTTTTTGAAAAAGACTAAACCTCCTAAGATTAAGCCCCTAACCTCCACTTGATTAAATCAAGTGGAGGCGTGCATGATGTAACATAAGGAGGGAGGGGCATACACCCCTCCCTTGGCATTTCACGGGAAGAAAAGGAGGAGGGGCCCACGCCCCTCCTCTTGAATAATGGATAAGAATGGAGCTCCTAAATTTTAGGAGCTCCAACTTTATCTTAAAAAAGGAATAAAAAGGGGGCTGCCGTGAAGTTTTTTCAACCCTCTCCTTTTGTGCCGTGAAGCCCCTCCATTCTCCTCTTGTTATCAGCCGCAAGCCATAAAAAAAAAAAAAAGGTGGTGGTGTTGTGGGCTCCTCCTCCTTGATTCCTTCTTCCACCGCAAGAACGATAGAAAAGGCTGCAAAGGGTGTTATCATCTTCTCCCTTTATCTTTGTTCTTCCTCTCAAAAACAATCAAGAGTTGATTGCAGAAGGGAGGATATCAGCCATCAAGAGTTGTCTCTGCAAGGGAGCTAGCACCCCGAGGAGATACGAAGGCTTCGATCGGTTCAATACTTCGTGTGGATACCTGTAGAGGCCGGACGCGTGTGCGGCTTCCACTAAACCTTCATCAAATACCACGTAAATCAGATTTGCGGAGACCATCTACCCGCACAAGGTGAAGATCTGATCTTCTTAATGATTTTAAAAATGGTTTTAAATAATTTAATTCTAATCTATCTACAAACGAAAGGTTTTAAATACGTTCATGCGATGAACGGATTCCGCATATGTTTTCCGCTGCAATCTGAAAATTATTTCGAAATTTTCATGGCATATGAGGGATCCTAACAGGATGCCCCGTGTGTCGACCGTAGAGTCTCAAACTCCTTGGACCTCGAAAAGCGTCGCAGGTCGACCGTGCGTTTACAGACCCCTCGACCTCACGCACGATACCTCGACTAAGGTCGGGATGCTCCGTGTGTCGACCATAGAGTCCCAAATTTTCTCGACCTCAGGAAGCGTCACCAGGTCGACAGCGAGCCCAAGCTCCCTCGACCTCGTGCTCGATGCCTCGACCAAGGTCGGGATGCCCCGCATGTCGACCGTAGAGTTCCAAACTTCCTCGACCTCAGAAAGTATCACCAGGTCGACAGCGAGCCCAAGCTCCCTCGACCTTGTGCTCGATACCTTGACCAAGGTCGGGATGCCCTGCGTGTCGATCGTAGAGTCCTAAACTCCCTCGACCTCGGAACGCGTCACGAGATCGACGGCGAGCCCAAGCTCCCTCGATCTCGGAAGAACGGGGTAGTACCTTTGCGGCCCTCTGTGACGCTCGACGACGACAACGGAATAACACCCATGCAAATCTCCGATGACGGCGATATCTCCCAATATGCCGGTGTCCCCGAAGCGGACCACAGGCCAAAGAACGCCTCCAAAAGCTGGCCAAAGAATGAAGTGGCTTGCTTCAGCACGAGGCGCCTAACCCCAACAAGGCAAGAGGTACACCCCGCTTAGCATCTGCTCCATTACATCTATTTACTTATATCGCCGACAAAACCCCGATTAGGCTCGGGATTTCCTCCGACCAAGGTCGGAATACTCTTCTGAGTCGACCATAGGCCAGGGGCCTGTCAACCCCGCGCACGCTCTCCCCATTCGTGATCGCCATTTTAGCCTATACGGACCCCTCCAAATGAGGATTCGGCCAAGCCCGAACATCAAAAAGTCGACGCCAGTCCGCAGTGACGACCTCGACCATTGATACTCTGATCGGGCTTGAAAGGGCCAAGGCACTCACCGCAGGATCCGATTCTATTCGTCAGAACCTCGACCAAGCCCGAGGCCAACAGCCGCAAAGGCCCCAACGGCAACTTAACTTTGGTTCATGGTCTCCTAGGAGACCGACCCCAGAACTTTTCGTAAACCTGCGTCCGAAAAAGCAGAGCTCAAAAATTTGGCCGAATATTCCAGAAGATGAATCTGAAGGCCTAACAAAACCCCTTTTGGGGTCCGAGGCCCGAGCTCGGTGCCTTAGAAATTCGGGAGCCAGGCTCAAGGGCCTGGCAAACTTCGAATCCGAGTTCAAAGACTTGGTGAACTCTCCTAGAGTCTGAGCTCGGAGCCTTCCCTAGCAAACGCAATTGAAACCTAAGTCTACGGAATCCAAGTCTACGACCCTGGCCGAGCTCAAAGACTTAGTGAATCTTCCTAAGGTTTGAGTCCGGCGCCTAAAAGTTCTTTATCGGACCTAAGCTTGATAGTTTGGCAAACATAATCCGAACCTAAGTCCATGAGTTTAGCCGAGCTCCAGCACTTAGAGAAATTCGCCAGGAGGGAATCAACTCGAACGATTAAAGTAAAGGCCTATCCGTTACGCAAAGAAGAGAAAAGTAGACATAAATTTATAAAGAAAGTTCTTTCATTAATAAAAACCCGAAGGCTGAAATACAAAATCAAAGATCGGCCATACAACAAGTTTGAAGGCCGACCTCACTTACAAAGGGGAAAACAAAAAGAAAAGCTAAGTCCTAGGGAGCGGCGGCTGCACCAGTGTCACCCTCAAGGTCATCTATAGCAATAACCTGAGGGCCTTTGGCGGGCACTGGCTCGGAACCCTCCGCGGCAGCCTCAGTCGGGGCCTCACCAGAGGCCTCGAGAGCGCCCTCGGCAACCTCCCCGGGAGGAGCCTCCGACATCGCCTAATCGGCCATACCAGCTTCGGCCTCGGCAAGCTCCTCCTCGGCCACAAGAATTGCGGGGACGTCGGCCTCGGTCTCGGCGCCTATCCCCATCCTCGGATGGATCCCCAAAAGGTCGAGCTGGGGGTAGTATCAAGCCATTTGCCTTCGAAAATTCTCGAAGCCCCGGAGGAACCCGTCCACGGTCTCCTCCTCCAGCATGTCGCGGAACTCTTCCGACTTCTTGAAGAGCTCCACGGCATTTTCAGCTCACTCGAGTGCCTTCTTCTCTCGAGCCTCGAGCTGCTCGACCTTCAAGCGGAGGACCCCGCCCTCATACTTATGGCCGGTGGCTTCGGAGCGGGCCTCAGCAAGATGCGCCTCGGAGGCGCGCAGCGATGATCTCGCCAAAGAGTGCGCGACCCTCTCCTCTTCGAGTTCGTTGACAATAGCTTGCCGACCCGCCTCGGTGGCCTCCCTCCGCGCTACGGCTTCTGCCAACGCGGCCTCCAGCTCGGCAACTGTTGTGCCGATTCCTGTTTACCTAAAAATATGCTAAACAGATCGTTGTTAGAACCGACAAACAAAGTTTAATTTAATTTTACTCTTACCTTTCCTACTTGAAGAATAGTGGTTGTAAGAGGTCGATCCACAGGGAAGTAATTGGAGTTGCATAAAAATAAAAATGTTCACTCGGATTTAAAATCGATTTTTGAATAACAATAGAAAAATATTATGTCGGGGATGATGATAGATTCTCTAGTCTACCAGAGAATTATTTTTAATTGAAATTAACTAGAAGACATGTACTTAGATTTAAAGAGCATTTATATATTTAACTAATCAAAGAAAAGCTTTGGCATAAATTAAAATGGATGAAAACAAGAAGATTGAAGCAAACACAAATTGCATAGAGAAAGATTTAATGTATTGCATAAAAAAAATTACAGAAGTTGAAGAACGGAACTTAAAAATAACAGAAATTAAAAACAACAGAAATTAAAGCTTTAGCATAAATAAAACTCTCTATTAAACTAAAACTAAAAATCCAAAAAAAACATGTCTCAAAATAAAACTCTTACTAAAAAAAATACATTGCTCTCAATTAAACTAAAAAAATAGGAACAACATGATACTCAAAACAGAATCACTAATACACAAATTAAAAACATAACTTCTAAAAAAAACAAACAACTAAAACAATAAAATAAAAAAAAAATAAAGAAATGTAATGCTCTGTTTTCAAATCTGAAAACAGAGCACTACTCTTCCGCCTCTTTCTTGGACCAAACCCGCCGACCACCCTGTTCTTCTCTTGGACCAGCCGGCCACCACCTCCACCGAGCACCCCCTCCTCCTTGGACCCGCCGGCCACCACCACTCCGAGCTCCTTGTGGACCAAAACCCACTGACCACCACCCCCACCGCCCCCTCTTCCCTCTGCTTCTCCTCCCCTCTTATAGATCGCCCGAGCTTGCGTGGATGGCTGGATAATGGGCGGAAGGAGAGGGCGGACGCGGTAGAGGGGGAGGACAGCCGCTGAGTACGCCTCGAATCCGGACGGCTTGGATCACTGGAGCTCCAGGATCGATCGCGGAATGAAGGAGGCGCGGGCTGAGAGGAGGCGTTGATGAAGCGGAAGGAGGGAGGAGCTACGGGATGAGTTGGAGGAGCCTTCTTGGATGGCTGGGATGTTGATCACGGCTTGAACGCTGCTAGGACGTTGCGGGATCTTTGCCGGAACCACTGCTAGCATCACGGAAGAGGGGAAAATGTGGATCCACGGGAGAGGGCTGAGACGCTGGGAATCCAGAAGAGGGGCTGGACGCGGTGCGGGATCGCCGGATCACGGAAGAGGGGAACGCATGCGGAAGGTGGGGAGAATCACGGGCGGCTGAAGCAGCTTCTTGAATCGGCGCATATGGGAGAGATGAAGGCCTGCGGGATCGCCGGGAGGAATGCTTCACGGATGGAAGAAGATCCATCTTCTTCTTTGGCCCACGGACGGATGCGGGATCCATGATGAACGCGGACGGGCGCTTGGGATCATTCCTTCTCCCCTGCACGGATGAAGCTAGAGATTTGAGGGAGATAGGCTGATATGGACTACGAGCGGAATGGAGCTTGGCTGCGTATGGGTCATGTGCCAGTTTCTGCAATGGAATTGGATTTTGGAAGAAGGTCTGGGACTTTCTTTGCCCTCCTGAGAGGGGAGCTGGGAGACACCAAGTTCCGTCCAATTAGTCATATAGATAAAAAATAGTGTGATATGAAATTTGGCTTGTAGACGGACGGACTTAGTTCGTCACGGATCATCTGTTCTGATTGGAGGTCAATTGCAAGTCTTCCAAGTCATGGGTCACCCAGCACCTCATAGTTATGATATGGTCAAATTAGATTTGCCCAAAATTCTTTTCCAAAAGCACAAAGAAATTGGACCCGATTCGGACTCGAACCCGACTCGATCTTCAATCGGGTCGGATCTGGGAAGGAATCATTCTGAAGTCAAATTTGTACTCAATGTGCATTTTATCTCTAATTTATGATAATCTGTGTCAAACCCAAATATAATATTAATCTAGTGAATTTATTATTATCGGTTAGCAATAACACTAATTTTAGTGACATGTACGTCGCACTTTTGTGCTCTCATCACACCCCCCAACTAGCTTATTGCTAGTCTCTAGTAATTAACAAGCAAACAATAAAATGAGGGCACAAAAAGATGTAGTCTAACTTATGATTTTTTTTTTCTCTCTTTTTTTTTATTGAAGCTAAATACGCAAATTAAGATATGTACCCATTTTCGTAGGGAGCCACGATTGCACTTAGCACGTGCAACAAGCCTTTAAACCCCTAGGTTATCCTAGTGGACGAGTGTTGTCTCGTGAGGGTTTGCAGTGAAGTTACCCACAAACTTCATTAGTCAGGGATTTATAATGTTTAACTCAAAATTTGAACAAGTATTATTGTATGAACTTAGAATTGCAAGGGCAATAAAGACTTATTGCTACATATTTAAGCAGACTCTAACTCAAGTTTCATTACACCCCATCTATCAGCTAATAAGTCAAGAATGTAGTGAGGTGCAAGATAATATCATATAAATGAGTGGCTTTCACTTACTTCCAACATGATCACTCTAATTTTCAAGACTTTCTAGAGTTAAATGGTAATGAACACCCCAATTTTTTTTTTTATTATTTTTTTATCAGACTGAATGCTAAGAAGAATGACTTGTGCAATATCTAGCCTTATTAAGCTTTCTAGCTGACCCATGTAGCGAGTGTTAGGCCAATGACTCCCGATCCAGATGGCTCAGGGCACTAGGTGTAGAGACACCCTAATAGGCCTAATAACTCAAATTAATTAGGCTTCGAGGTCAAATTAGTCACTCAAAGTTTAATCTCAATCATTCTCACCTTTTTACGCGAACACTCGCTGCTTGCCAGGCAAGAGGCCCGGTTACTCAGTGAGAAGACTTAAAATAAACTTATTATTTTATTTTATCTTTTTTTTTTATTAGGGTGTTCATCACACATATAACTTTAAATTATCCCGAAGATTAAAAGTATTCATATTAGTTGCAAGTATACATACCCCACTATTCATGTGCTTATGTGTAGGTGCTAAATCATCTTGTATTATGTTAGCAGAAGATAGGTGGGATGAAAACTCAAGCTAGAACTGCTATCATATTCCTTACTCAAAGCTATTGTCAAAGCAATTTCTAGTTTGTACATCCAAAAAGATTAGAGTTTGAGTTAAAAATTTGAGATCCCCTTTTTTTAATTAATTATTTTTTTAAAATTTTATTTATTTATTTATTTTTAAATTGCATAAAAAATCAAAAATATTCTCACCCCGTTACCTAAATCTAACATTGTCCTCAATATTAAAAAAAAATAAAGCAGTAAGAGGACAGAGGAGAAGTTACCTGATATGGGTGGATAAATTGAAAAATGGGGCAAAATCCACCAAACCTGCATGTTAGTAATTTATTGAATTTTTTTATTTAGTTATTATTATTATTATTTTAATAATATTTACATGTTGGGTTGCCTCCCAAGAGCGCTAAGTTTAATGTCTTCAGCCAGACAAAATATGGATTCATTTTTTTTCAACCATTATCTAAGAATGGTTTTGGAAGAGTCCGAGGAAGAACAGTTGGCTGATGACGATCTATGCTCATGAGGGGAACAAAATTAGGGAGCGCATGCTCGACCCCTTCATCGGAATGGGCAAGGTAAGCCTCTAAAGGGTCCTTATTATAAGTTTGTAAGAAAGTCTCCTGAACCAGACTTTCAATCATGTCAACTTCATTGATTTCTTTGTCATCTGGTGGTTGTTTACTTATGTTGAAGACATTAAGCTCGACTTTCATGTTGCCAAAAGATTATAGGTGTGTGATTGTCTGGATGTATTACAGGTTCAGTCTCAAGAATAACGAAGTCCACAGGATAGTAAAACTCATTTACCTTCACTATTACATCCTCTACAATCCCCTTGGGATGCTTCACCATCCTATCTCCTAAGGAAAGGGTAATATTTGTGGGCTTTAATTCCTCCAAACTTAACTTTTGGTACACATTGTAGGGAAGTAGGTTTACACTGGCTCCTAAATCTAATAGGGCTCTCTGGATGATCGTCTCTCCTATTTTTATTTCAATGGTGGGGCAACCAGGGTCTTTGAATTTTAGGGCAATCTGTTGTTGAATGAGAGATGAGGCTTGTGCAACCATAACAGCTTGCCTAGGAATACTGGTTTTTCTTTTGACCGTGGTGAGGTCTTTCAAGAATTTTGTATAAGAGAAAATTTGTCTTATGACATCAAGAAAAAGGTATATTTATTTGAACAGTTTTAAAGACTTCCATTATTTCATCAAAGTTAGATTGTTTTTTGGAGTCCTGAAGTCTACCGAAAAAGGGAACCTTATGATGCAAAAATAAAATTGTTCTCCCAAGTGCAGGAGAATCGCACAAGTAGTAAATTCTCGGGAGTCCGAGGTCGAATCCTCAGGGAACGAAATGTATATGAGATTATTTAATATAATTTTAGATTAATTAATTCAATAAATTTGTGGATTAAAATTATGTTTTGATTTTTAAAAATTAAAATGCAGAGAATAATAAACACAATTCAATGAAATAAAAATGGTAGGGATCTGGAATCCCCCTTGATGATATTGCATCCAAGGAATAAACTCTATGGTTCTTGATTTAAGATTTAATGTAGGATAGATCTAATCATGGTATATGTTTCATGAACATATGAACTCAATTTCTAAGCATTCGTCGTGCTTTCTACGTCTACGACGAATCAAATACTAAAGCAATCCATATATCAATAATCATAATCCATTTAAGAACTATCTACGAAATAACTATGCATGGATCAAAAACATATCAGTAAATATAATTCATTCAAGGCAAAAGTTTAGAGTTTACTTCAAAGAGCAATACATCAAAGGTTCATCCATCTCCCTCCCTAAGAAATTAGCCGGCCATAAACATAAAAGGAACTCCCCTGTTCCTCTTCCTTTTTTTTTTTTTTTATTTTCGGAAACAGGGGCTCCCCTGTTTCTCTCTTTCTCTGTTTTTTTTCTTTGTTTTCAAATGAGATCTCCTCCCTTCACAGCCGAGAGGGCCCTCCTTATATAGATCCCCCCGAGCCCTAATGATAACGCTGGATTCCCTGATCGCATGTGGAGAGGAGAGGGCACGGACAGCTGGGATTTTGCTGGGACTCGGATGGACGCGGAAGCGAAAGACGCGGACGGGTGAAGCTTGAAACCATCACAGACGGTAGGACGCGTGGAGCGCAGATGGATCAGAAGCTTGGGCTCTCTCGATCGCCAACGGATGCTTGGATGCGGGATCTTCGGTCGCTATGGAGCTTGGGATGCGAACGGATGAACTCGGACGCGAAAGAAGCGGACGGAAGCTGAGATTGGGAATGGATGCTGGCCCGCGGATGTCGTGGAAGATCTGGGGATGCTGGAAGGCTTCACAGATCCGATTCGGAAGCATGGGATGCGGAGGATTGATGCTAGGATTCGGATGATGTTCGCGGGATGATGAGCTGCACTCGGACGAACGTGGCATGCTGGGATGAAGTCGGGAATCAGGGAGATCTGATCGTGAATTCCGCGGGCTGGGAGGTTGATCATGAACAGTTGATCGCAGCTGGTAACATGCGGATGAAGCGGGATCTTTGCTGGCTCTTGGCTGAACACGTGGACGCTGGGAGCTGATCACATGGACACGGGATGAGGAGTCGCACGCTGGGAGAAGCTTCATGGGCAAATCGCTGAGAAGAGGTGGACGGCTGAGAGCTGATCACACGCGCTGGGGCGCGGTGGAATCGCCACGGACGGCCGGATGTTGGACTCGGGACGCTGAATGCTTCGTGGACGCACGAGAGAAACACTTGATCGCAGGTTCCAAGAGCTGGGAGAAAGGCTGATCGCGGCATGATTTGATCACGGATCCTGAGACGCGGACGGGTCTTGAGAGGGCTGATGTGGCTCACGGACATGGCAAGGATGCTGAAGTGCTTATGAACGGCTGAATCTGGGCTCTGTTCTGCAGCTGGAAAGAGATGAATTTATATAATGATAAAAATTATAATAAGTGCTAAGGGTAAAATATTTAATCATGTAAATGTTAACACCTATTATTTTCATTATTTTGCTAGCATTAGGCTAAGTTAATTGGTACTTAGATCGCACTTTTGTGCTCTCATCACACCCCCCAACTAGCTTATTGCTAGTCTCTAGCAATTAACGAGCAGATAATAAAATGAGAGTGCAAAAGGTGTTGGTTGATCCTTTGATGTTTTATTTGAACTAATTGCATAAAATTAAGATAAACACTCACTTTCGTAGGAATCACGATTGCACTTAGCACGTGCAACAAGCCGTTAAACCCCTACGTTACCCTAGTAGACGAGTGTTGTCTCGTGAGGGTTTTCAGGGATGTTACCCACAAACATCATGAATGATATGACATGACATGAGATCCTAATAAAAATGTGAAATAAATGTTAAGCTAATACACATGTAATGAATTGATATATATTTTCAAGCATGGCAACTGTCAAAGCAAGGAAAATATAAAAGTGCAGTGTGCATAAAATTGTATGACTTTCTCAGAGTACTAATACCTCCACCACAACAGGGCACCACCTGAGTTTTAGGTGCACTACTCAAGTCCATAAGTGTTTTCTACAATTTATTAGAACCTGATCCATCAAATTTTCAGAATATCACATGTTGTCTAAATTTGTCAAGAATGGTTTGTATATAAAGAAAGAGCTATTAATCCCAACTAAACAACCTGGGTACACGGAGGTCCAATACAATGGAGTCAAACCAGCCATTACCACATGTCACTAGGTTCAGCCTAACCAACTCATTCATGCTTATTTTTATTTTATTTTATTATTATATTTTTTTTTCAGTACACATGACAACTACAGCTATCCAACCCCATTAGGCTCTAGTAAGGTCCATGTAGCGAGCTTTCAGTCAATGACCCCCGATCCAGTTGGCTCGAGACATTAGGTGAAACACCCCTCGGACTTAATTACTCGAACCAGACTACGCCACGAGGCCAGACTTGTCATCATAAGTTTTTTTTTTTAATTTTTAATTGTGCAAGAAAAGAGATGGTAGACTGAACCATATAGATATTTTTATTATATATGTGACTGCATTGTGACTATAGGTCAACCAAGGTCGGATCATAAGGCACCTAAGTAATCTAGTCGGGATATTCAACCTCTATCTTTATGTGAAAACCAAATCATGAACCTTATGGTACGAACAAGGATACTCGTACTTCTTTTATGGATAAGGCTAACAAAAATGCAGTTAACAAATATGAACTCCTGAGGCCTTCCTATTGTCATTAAGTATACGTGTGGGGATCTAATAATAGGTCTCTGATCAATCATAGTATGCATGTGTTCCTTGCCTTAATAGTTGCACAAACTCAATATGAAAATACATATGCATTTGCTTAGAAAAGAAAGTAATAAATCAAATGCAAAAACAAGTTTTTTTTTTTTTTTTTTTGATCAAAATATTTCCCTCCCCCCAACTTAAACATTGCATTGTCCTCAATGTAAAAAAAAAAATGCAAGAAAACTATATATGAGAGACAATAGAGAAAATAATAGAGAGAAGAAGAATACCTTGAGTTATTGATTTCCAGAAAAGAAGACCTACAAAATAAGAAGAAAACTAGAAATAAAAGAAAAAAATTTAATTCTAACGAATATACACATACCTTGGCCTTCATGTTCAGTCATAAGAAGGCTCCCCCAAGGAAAAGGAGTTCTCTTCATCTGCAAAATTTTCAAGAAAAGGTTTTAATCTGTGTCCATTAACCTTAAAAATTTTGCCATCCTGTGGATTCTCAATTTCAATTGCCCCGTGTGGAAAAATAGTTTTTACAATGAAAGGACCTGTCCATCTTGATCGTAACTTTCCAGAAAACAGATGTAAGCGAGAGTCATACAAAAGAACTTTTTGTGCAGGCTCAAAAGATTTTCTTAGAATTGAGTTATCATGCCTAATTTTCATTCGTTCTTTACAAAGTCTAGTATTGTCATACGCATCCCGACGAATTTCATTCAATTCACTTAATTGTAATTTTCTAGCGAAACCAGCATCTGACAGTTCAAAGTTTAATTTTCTAATGGCCCAATATGATTTATGCTCTAATTCAACAGGTAGATGACATGCTTTTCCATAGACTAGCCGATACGGGGACATACCAAGAATAGTTTTATAAGCAGTACGGTAAGCCCACAATGCATCAGAAAGTTTTAAAGACCAGTCTTTGCGTGATGGATTCACCGTTTTTTCTAAAATTCGTTTAATCTCCCGATTGGCTAGCTCTACTTGGCCACTAGTCTGCGGGTGATAAGGAGTTGCAATTCTATGAGTGATACCGTACTTTCGTAATAGGATCTCAAAAGGCTTATTACAGAAATGTTTTTCCCCATCACTAATTATAACCTTGGGCATCCCAAATCGTGAAAAAATATTTTCTTTTAGAAATTTCAAAACAGGTTTGTGATCATTAGTTCTATAGGCAACAGCTTCTACCCATTTTGACACATACTCAACACCAACTAAAATATACTCATATCCAAAAGACGGTGGGAATGGGCCCATGAAATCGATGCCCCAAATGTCAAAAATTTCAATGGCAGTAATGGGCTGAAGAGGCATCATTTGCCTACGAGTTAGACTTCCAACACGTTGACATGGGTCACATGTCCTACAAAACTCGTGGGCATCTTTAAATAGTGTAGGCCAATAAAAACCACATTGCAACACCTTAGCTGCCGTTTTCTTAGATGCAAAGTGTCCTCCACAAGCACTGGCATGACAAAAAGAGAGTACACTTTGTATCTCATGTTCCGGAATGCATCTTCTAAAGATTTGATCATTGCAATACTTGAACAAATAAGGAGCATCATAATAATAATTTCTTACTTCACGCAAGAAATTATTCTTATCATTCGATCCCCAATGCTCCGGCATCCGGTTAGTGACAAGAAAGTTTACAATATCAGCATACCATGGCATAGTAGAAAGTGCAAACAATTGCTCTTCAGGGAACGAGTCCTTGATGGGCAACTGTGGCACCGAATCATTAAAAACTAGCCGTGATAAATGGTCAGCAACCACATTCTCTACTCCCTTTTTATTTTTGATAGTGATGTCAATTTCTTGGAGTAAAAGAATCCATCGTATTAAGCGTGGTTTAGCCTCTTTCTTATCCAGTAAATATTTTAGCGCTGCATGATCCGTAAAGATAACAATA
Organism: Phoenix dactylifera; assembly: GCF_051530095.1. Classification (NCBI taxonomy): domain Eukaryota; kingdom Viridiplantae; phylum Streptophyta; class Magnoliopsida; order Arecales; family Arecaceae; genus Phoenix; species Phoenix dactylifera. The sequence continues at coordinate 27,067,346 of NC_143193.1, read as the reverse complement.
GGAGCACCAAGGATATAAGAGCGAAATTTGTCTAATGCAAATACTACTGCAAGCAATTCCTTTTCGATGGTGGTGTAATTCATTTGAGCATCATTTAAAGTTTTGCTTGCATAGTAAATGACATATGGCTTATTATCCTTGCGTTGTCCTAGGACAGCTCCTATCGCATAGTCACTAGCATCGCACATGATCTCAAAAGGCAATGACCAATCGGGTGGTCGCACGATAGGTGCAGTGCTAAGCATAGACTTCAACTTTTCGAATGCCTCTTGACAGGTTTCAGTCCAATTGAACGGTGTATCAAGGGATAGGAGGTTACATAATGGTCGGGCTATGACACTAAAGTCCTTGATGAACCTCCTATAAAATCCGGCATGACCCAAGAATGATCTAACATCTCTAACCGTCTTGGGTGCAGGTAGCTTGGCGATTAAGTCAATCTTAGCTCTATCAACTTCCATGCCCTTCGATGAAACAATATGTCCTAGAACAATTCCCTTTGGCACCATGAAGTGGCATTTCTCCCAATTTAGTATCAGGTTCTTTTCTATACACCGAGCTAAGACAGCTTGTAAATGTAGTAAACAATCATCAAAAGAATTGCCAAAAACAGAAAAATCATCCATGAACACTTCCAAAAACTTCTCGTTCATGTCTTCAAAAATACTGAGCATGCATCTTTGAAATGTTGCAGGTGCATTACATAACCCGAACGGCATCCGACGGAAAGCGAATGTACCAAAAGGACAAGTGAAAGTAGTCTTCTCTTGATCTTCTGGTGAAATCTCGATTTGGTAGTATCCGGAATAGCCATCGAGAAAACAATAAAAATTATGTCCTGCAACTCTTTCCAAAACTTGGTCTAGGAAGGGTAAGGGAAAGTGATCTTTCCTAGTGACCAAATTCAATTTTCGATAGTCAACACACATGCGCCAACTCGTGGGGACACGAGTCGGGACTAACTCACCCTGTTCATTTTTGACTACCGTCAGACCTGTTTTTTGGGGCACGACTTGAGTAGGACTTACCCACTTGCTATCGAAAATTGGGTAAATAATACCCACGTCAAGCAACTTGAGGACTTCTGCTTTAACCACATCTCTCATCGTAGGATTCAACCTGCATTGCATTTGCCTTGTGGTTTTGGCATTGTCCTCCAAATATATCCGGTGCGTGCAAATTAAAGGGCTAATCCCCTTCAAGTCTGCAATAGACCACCCTAAAGCTCCTCTATGATTCTTTAGAACACCAAGTAATTTTCTTTCTTGGGCATGATCAAGATCAGATGAGATGATTATAGGAAAAGTGTCATCGGATCCAAGAAAGGCATACTTGAGTTCCTTCGGTAAAGGTTTCAACTCGAGCTTAGGTGCTTGTTCATGGGATGGTACCATCTTTGTTCCTCGAGATGGCAAATGTTCAAATTCCTCTATTCTCGGTCTCCACCCATTGACCATCATAACATCCGAATTATCTAAACCAGGTGGGACCACATCATTAGCAGTACCTTCAGAACACCAATCTATTAAACCATTGTCGGCCGATTCAGTAAATGTTTCTTTTAACAAATATTCTTCCGCAATGGTTTCAATCCATTCAACTTCTTTACTTTCTTCATGATCACTGGGTTGTTTACCTATACTAAAGACGTTCAGTTCCAAGGTCATATTTCCAAAAGAAAGCTTCATGACACCATTCCTACAATTGATCAATGCATTAGAAGTTGCAAGAAATGGACGTCCTAAGATGACCGGAATCTGAGATGGTGAATTGGAAGCCGGATGTGTGTCCAGTACGATAAAATCAACAGGAAAATAGAACTTGTCTACTTGGACCAACACATCTTCGATAATTCCTCTAGGGACCTTCACTGACCTGTCAGCTAATTGTAAGGTCACAGTTGTTGGCTTTAACTCACCCAACCCGAGTTGCTCATATACCGTATATGGCAACAAGTTCACACTCGCTCCTAAATCTAGTAATGCTCGCTCAATCCTAAAATTGCCAATGATGCACGAGATAGTTGGGCAACCTGGATCCTTATATTTAGGAAGAATGTTATGCTGTAAAATTGCACTCACATTTTCAGCCAGAAATGCCTTCTTCTTGACATTTAAACGACGCTTGACAGTGCACAAATCTTTTAAAAATTTTGCATAGGAAGGCACTTGTTTTATTGCATCAAGAAGAGGTACATTGATTTTTACTTGCTTAAAAAGCTCAAGAATTTCAGAGTTTGGTTCAAGCTTTTGCAAGGGCTTTAATCTTTGTGGAAATGGTGCAGGAAAAGGACATTCAATTTTTTTAGTAGATGTTGGTGCTTCAGTTTCTTCATTATCCTTTTCTTTTGTCTTGGGAGGGTCAGAATCAGGTATGACTTGTGTTTGTTCTGGGACTGGTCGGTCAATAATCTTTCCACTTCGCAATGTTATTATACTCTTTGCTTGCTCTTTATGCGAAGTTGAAGATGATGCATTACTACCACCATAGACTTGAGGATTAGGTTGTGGTTGAGCTGGTAGCTTACCTTTCTCTTGAGCACTTAAAACAGTGGTCAGCGTTGTCAGTTGATTTCTTAATTCATCATTGATTTTGGCTTGACCTTGCATGAAAGATTGCAAAGTTTCTTCGAGACTGGATTTTTGAGGGGGTGGGTGTGCATAATGAGGTTGCGGAGGTGGAGGAGTTGGGTTATATACTTGTTGAGGTTGGTCATTCCTCCACCTGAAATTTGGATGGTTCTTCCATCCAGGGTTGTAAGTACCCGAAAAAGGATTATTGAAAGATTTTTGATAGGTATTCATAACATTGGCCTGATCGTGCAAGACTTCCTTGAATGCGGGTATTGTGGGGCAATCAGTGATGAGATGGCCAGGCATCTCGCAAATCCTACAACACTCGCTGTTATGTTCTACGGTTTTGACGGGTTCAATCCTTCTAAGTTCAATTTCCTCTACCTTCCTAGTAAGGGCTGCCATTTTAGCTTGAATATCATCCTGAGTATTAAGGTTGTAAAGGCCCCCGTGTGGAATGCTAGTAGGCTTAGGCAAAGGTTTATTCACTCTATCCCCTGTATCCCATAATTGTGCAGTCTCTGCGAGAGAATCTAAATAGTCCCATGCCTCATCGGGTTGCTTTTCCAGAAATAGACCATTGCACATAGTCTCTGTAAATTGTTTCAACTGTGGGGACAACCCTTCGTAAAAGAAACTAATGGTTCTCCATGTTTCAAACCCATGATGAGGACAAGAGAGAAGCAAATCTTTAAATCTCTCCCAGCATTCATAAAATGTTTCATGGTCTTTTTGCTGGAAATTACTAATGTGCCTTTTCAAAAAGTTAGTCCTTTGTGCGGGAAAGAATTTTTTCAAGAATTCTCTTTGCATATCATGCCATGTTCCTAACGATCTTGGTCTCAAGGAGTTCAGCCATGTTTTGGCTTTATCCTTCAAGGAAAAAGGAAACAAGGTTAATTTAAGGACATCTTCTGATACATTTGGCACTCTAAATGTGATACTAATTTCTTCAAAATCCTTAAGATGAAGATAAGGGTTCTCGGATTCCATTCCATGATACTTTGGCAGCAATTGAATTACTCCTGGTTTGATTTCAAAGTGTCCTACATTTTCAGGAATAATCATGCATGAAGGTTGACTAGTCCTAGTGGGATGTAAGTATTGTCGAAGTGTCATAACTGGGGGTCTACCTTCATTACCATGGTGACTTCCTACATCATCATCAGCCATCTCACCAGATCTGAGATTTTGCGAAAAAGTTTCAATAATGTGATCTAAGGAATTGTCAAAAGGTTGTCGACTCAGACGTCTAGTGTTGTCCCTATTCCAACCTAGCATACAAAATTTCGGAGTTTATTTATTTGTTTGTTTTTTTTGTTTTTTTGTTTTTAATGATTACCCTTGATTTTTTCTTAAAGTTCTTATCAATTTTCAAGTAGCAACAAGGGTTAATGAGATATGATGATAATAAAATTCTGATTCTAAACAAAAAAATTAAACACAGAAAATTCAAAGCAGACAGCAGCAAAGTTTATATTAATTTAATGATTGTAAAAGTATCAGAATATCAATCAGACTGTTCAGATGAAGGAAACATGTGTCCTACAGCAGCCGACAAAATTTGAGTGCAATCCGACGGTGGATTACTCAGATATCAGAGTTTGATGCAGACTGTGCAGGGAATAAAAAAAACAGCAATAAATTTTTTTTTTTTCTCAGTTTTAGTTTTACTATAATGTTCAATCTAACTGATAGGGTACTAATTAAATCTAAAACTATACTAATAACTAAGCCGTTCCCCGACAACGGCGCCAAAAACTTGATGCAAAAATAAAATTGTTCTCCCAAGTGCAGGAGAATCGCACAAGTAGTAAATTCTCGGGAGTCCGAGGTCGAATCCTCAGGGAACGAAATGTATATGAGATTATTTAATATAATTTTAGATTAATTAATTCAATAAATTTATGGATTAAAATTATGTTTTGATTTTTAGAAATTAAAATGCAGAGAATAATAAACATAATTCAATGAAATAAAAATGGTAGGGATCTGGAATCCCCCTTGATGATATTGCATCCAAGGAATAAACTCTATGGTTCTTGATTTAAGATTTAATGTAGGATAGATCTAATCATGGTATATGTTTCATGAACATATGAACTCAATTTCTAAGCATTCGTCGTGCTTTCTACGTCTACGACGAATCAAATACTAAAGCAATCCATATATCAATAATCATAATCCATTTAAGAACTATCTACGAAATAACTATGCATGGATCAAAAACATATCAGTAAATATAATTCATTCAAGGCAAAAGTTTAGAGTTTACTTCAAAGAGCAATACATCAAAGGTTCATCCATCTCCCTCCCTAAGAAATTAGCCGGCCATAAACATAAAAGGAACTCCCCTGTTCCTCTTCCTTTTTTTTTTCGGAAACAGGGGCTCCCCTGTTTCTCTCTTTCTCTGTTTTTTTTCTTTGTTTTCAAATGAGAGCTCCTCCCTTCACAACCGAGAGGGCCCTCCTTATATAGATCTCCCTGAGCCCTAATGATAACGCTGGATTCCCTGATCGCATGTGGAGAGGAGAGGGCACGGACGGCTGGGATTTTGCTGGGACTCGGATGGACGCGGAAGCGAAAGACGCGGACGGGTGAAGCTTGAAACCATCACAGACGGCTAGGACGCGTGGAGCGCAGATGGATCGGAAGCTTGGGCTCTCTCGATCGCCAACGGATGCTTGGATGCGCGATCTTCGGTCGCTGTGGAGCTTGGGATGCGAACGGATGAACTCGGACGCGAAAGAAGCGGACGGAAGCTGAGATTGGGAATGGATGCTGGCCCGCGGACGCCGTGGAAGATCTGGGGATGCTGGAAGGCTTCACAGATCCGATTCGGAAGCATGGGATGCGGAGGATTGATGCTAGGATTCGGATGATGTTCGCGGGATGATGAGCTGCACTCGGACGAACGTGGCATGCTGGGATGAAGTCGGGAATCAGGGAGATCTGATCGTGAATTCCGTGGGCTGGGAGTTTGATCATGAACAGTTGATCGCAGCTGGTAACATGCGGATGAAGCGGGATCTTTGCTGGCTCTTGGCTGAACACGTGGACGTTGGGAGCTGATCACATGGACACGGGATGAGGAGTTGCACGCTGGGAGAAGCTTCATGGGCAAATCGCTGAGAAGAGGTGGACGGCTGAGAGCTGATCACACGCGCTGGGGTGCGGTGGAATCGCCACGGACGGCCGGATGTTGGACTCGGGACGCTGAATGCTTCGTGGACGCACGAGAGAAACACTTGATCGCAGGTTCCAAGAGCTGGGAGAAAGGCTGATCGCGGCATGATTTGATCACGGATCCTGAGATGCGGACGGGTCTTGAGAGGGCTGATGTGGCTCACGGACACGGCAAGGATGCTGAAGTGCTTATGAACGGCTGAATCTGGGCTCTGTTCTGCAGCTGAAAAGAGATGAATTTATATAATGATAAAAATTATAATAAGTGCTAAGGGTAAAATATTTAATCATGTAAATGTTAACACCTATTATTTTCATTATTTTGCTAGCATTAGGCTAAGTTAATTGGTACTTAGATCGCACTTTTGTGCTCTCATCACCTTAGGTTTGTATGTTTCTATGGGTTCTTTTTTTTTGTCTGATTTATCCTGTTCTTGACCCCTCTTCTGAATAGGGTTCTTATCGGATTCATTTTTATTTTCTTTTTCATATTCAGAAAGTTGGACTTTATTGTCCACTTGCTTGCCAGACCTTAAAGTGGTAATTGTCTGGACTTCATAGGTCGGATTTTCATTAGAATCAATTTGATACTGACCTCTCTGACCTTGATTTTGTTGTCTACTAGGGTTAGGCACTGGTTGATTAGGTAGTTCACCTTTCTTCCTATCCCCTAGAGAGTTAGCTATTTGGCTCAGACTAACCTCAAGTTTTGCAATTGCTTGCGCATAGAATTGGTTAGTCTGGGCTTGGGCTGTATTGGTCTGTTGTTGTTGCTTGATAAAATCTTGTTGTTGTTTCATCATATTGGCCATCATGGTTTCTAATGGTGAAGGTTGCTGTAGGATAGGGGCATTATAAGGAGGTACAGATGGAACCAAAGGTTGGTTCATTTGTGATGGACCTATCCTAGGGTAGTTGTTCTGAAAACCTAGTGGACCACTTTGATGCTGAATAGGTTCATTCTGCTTGTATGAGAAATTTGGGTGGAACCTATTATCAGGGTGGTAAACTAGGCTAAACAAGTTGAGAGTGGGCTTCTTGAAGGCACTATATGAATTTAGAGCATTTGCTTGCTCGGCCTTTATGGTGGGCAGATTAGGGCAGCACTCCACTAGATTCTCCGGACTGTTACACAAGACATACAAATTATATAACTCATGATCCACTTTCATGATAGGATTTGACTCTTTGTATGAACTCGAACTAGTGGAAACAGTGAAAGCATCAAACTTTTTGCCTAAATTGTTTACTTCAGTCACCAGATTGGACATGATATTTTTGAGTTCTGGATCTATTTTCATTTCATAATTACCTGGTTTTCTAGATCCGAACTCATCTCTATTTACTTCCTCACCATAGCTACTCTAATTTTGGGCATTTTTAGCTAAATCAACAAGAAATTCATAGGCTTGATCTGGGGTTTGGTTCATGAACCTACCTTTGTGCATGGACTCAATCATGTTTCTATGTGCCGGAGTTAGTCCTTTATAAAAGAAATGTACTAGATCAGCCTTGTCAAGCCCATGATGCGGGCACTTGACCCAAAGATCATGAAATCTTTCCTAAAGTTGGGAAAATTCCTCCTCAGATTTTTCTCTAAAAGTTCTTATGGCTTCCTTAATTTTTTCAGTTTTTACCATGGGATAGAACTTAGCCATGAACTTCCTAGATAGTTGTTCCCATGATGCGATGGAATTTGAACCAAGGGAATACAGCCATGCAGCAGCACGATCCTCTAAAGTCATGGGAAATAACCTTAATTTAATACCCTCTTCATCTAAGTTTTGATTTCTAAATGTTTGACAGATTGTCAAAAATTTGTTTAGATGAATGTAGGGTTGTTCACTCTCGAACCCATGAAACTTGGTAACATGTTTATTGTTGTAGCCCGAATCTCGAATTGGGCTGTATTATTAATTGGTAATACTATGCAAGTAGGGGGACTAGCAGATGCGGGTGCAAACAACTCATTCAAAGTTCTAATATGTTCACCCATTGTAGAGATTGACGGTTGGCTTACAGTTCGCAAGTTGTGATGAAAAGTTCTGTCAATCTCAGGATCAAATGGGATTAACTTATCCCTTAATGACCTTCTACCATGCATACATTATCAACACTTCATTATATTTGACTCCTACAATAAACGAAATCCTAAGAGAAGAGAAGGGCTAGACACATACGACCACAACCAACACCACACAACAATTTGATCCTATTAGTCTTAGAATTAAGTGAGGTTTAGTAGTTTCTTAAATCTAGTTGCACAGAGATTTATCAGGTTAAAAAGTTCCTGAAATTCTCTCTAGATTAGACAGCTCCTAATCTCCCTTTTAGATTAAGCTTGAGCTTACCAGTTAAGCGATCCAGTAACCAGTGACCAGAAAAGTCCCGGGGTGTGTGGTGGTGCTAGAAGGGATACACCGATACCATAATACCCGTAACAGTTCTCACTGTTGTAAAACTTTCCTAGACATCATCAATTACTAAATCCTCACTGGAGTGGCTTTCAGCCGCTTCTTTCCAAGGGCCTAATTGAGCTCGAAAATCCTAGGCTAACGTCTAATTTGATTTTAATTTAATTTGGCTTAGGATAAGTATGCAAGGTGGTGATTTTTGGGCTAAGGACAGGTAATGACTTCCTGACCTTATCTTTTTAATGGGTTTTGCCCTTAAATTATTTTATGCAAATGCTTAATACTAAATGCAGCAAATAATCAATAATTTTTTTTAAAGTTTATGCAATGTCATTTGGTTGTACTGATTAAATGAACAAGCAATTTTTTTTTAATTTATTATTATTATTTTAATTTTTTTATTTTTTTAAATTTTTATATAGCAATAACTTGAATGTAAACTAAACACAATCCTTATGCGTCAGTCAATCTCCGAATGCCCGTTGAATAAGCTCTAGAGATTACTCCGTGAGGAGTCCCAATAGAGGTATGATAACCTCGGAGGATTGCACCCTATCAATTACTAGCAAAAATAATAAAAAAAAATTGATTTAATTAATTAATTTTTTTAACTTTTTTTAAAATTTAAATTTCAAATTTTGAATCTCAGAATTCAACTTTTGAATTTAAATTTTTGAATTTTTGAATTTTGAAAAAAAATTTCAATTTTTTTTTGAATTTTAATTTTTTACTTTTTTAAAAAAAACTTTAAATTTCGAATTTCAAATTTCAGAATTTAATAACTACGAAATTATTAACTAAAAATAATCAAATAAGGAAAAATAAAAACTTACTACCGGAGTGCGTTCACTCCGGGCATCCAAAATTCAATTTGATCTTCGTGATCGTTCTTGTTTCTCGATTTGCCTCCCCGACAACGGCGCCAAAATTTTATTGTGCTGATTCCTGTTTACCTAAAAGTATGCTAAACAGATCGTTGTTAGAACCGACAAACAAAGTTTAATTTAATTTTACTCTTACCTTTTCTACTTGAGGAATAGTGGTTGTAAGAGGTCGATCCACAGGGAAGCGATTGGAGTTGCATAAAAATAAAAACGTTCACTCGGATTCAAAATCAATTTTTGAATAACAATAGAAAAACATTATGTCGGGGATGATGATAGATTCTCTAGTCTACCGGAGAATTATTTTTAATTAAAATTAACTAGAAGACATGTACTTAGATTTAAAGAGCATTTATATATTTAACTAATCAAAGAAAAGCTTTGGCATAAATTAAAATGGATGAAAACAAGAAGATTAAAGCGAACACAAATTACATAGAGGAAGATTTAATGTATTGCATAAAAAAAATTACAGAAGTTGAAGAACGGAACTTAAAAATAACAAAAATTAAAAACAACAGAAATTAAAGCTTTAGTATAAATAAAACTCTTTATATTAAACTAAAACTAAAAACCCAAAAACAACATGTCTCAAAATAAAACTCTTACTAAAAAAAATACATTGCTCTCAATTAAACTAAAAAAATAAGAACAACATGATACTCAAAACAGAATCACTAATACACAAATTAAAAACATAACTTCTAAAAAAAACAACTAAAACAATAAAAAAATAAAAAAAAACTAAAGAAATGTAATGCTCTGTTTTCAAATATGAAAACAGAGCACTACTCTTCCGCCCCTTTCTTGGACCAAACCCGCCAACCACCCTGTTCTTCTCTTGGACCAGCCGGCCACCACCTCCACCGAGCACCCCCTCCTCCTTGGACCCGCCGGCCACCACCACTCCGAGCTCCTTGTGGTCCAAAACCCACTGACCACCACCCCCACCGCCCCCTCTTCCCTCTGCTTCTCCTCCCCTTTTATAGATCGCCCGAACTTGCGTGGATGGCTTGATTATGGGCGGAAGGAGAGGGCGGACGCGGTAGAGGGGGAGGACAGCCGCTGAGTACGCCTCGAATCCGGACGGCTTGGATCACTGGAGCTCCGGGATCGATCGCGGAATGAAGGAGGCGCGGGCTGAGAGGAGGCGTTGATGAAGTGGAAGGAGGGAGGAGCTACGGGATGAGCTGGAGGAGCCTTCTCGGATGGCTGGGATGTTGATCACGGCTTGAACGCTGCTGGGATGTTGCGGGATCTTTGTTGGGACCACTGCTAGCATCACGGAAGAGGGGAAAACGTGGATCCACGGGAGAGGGCTGAGATGCTGGGAATCCGGAAGAGGGGCTGGACGCGGTGCGGGATCGCCGGATCACGGAAGAGGGGAACGCATGCGGAAGGTGGGGAGAATCACGGGCGGCTGAAGCGGCTTCTTGAATCGGCGCATATGGGAGAGATGAAGGCCTGCAGGATCGCCGGGAGGAATGCTTCACGGATGGAAGAAGATCCATCTTCTTCTTTGGCCCACGGACGGATGCGGGATCCGTGATGAACGCGGACGGGCGCTTGGGATCATTCCTTCTCCCCTGCACGGATGAAGCTGGAGATTTGAGGGAGATAGGCTCATATGGAATGAAACTGGGACGAGCGGAATGGAGCTTGGCTGCGTATAGGTCATGTGCCAGTTTCTGTAATGGATTTGGATTTTGGAAGAAGGTCTGGGACTTTCTTTGCCCTCCTGAGAGGGGAGCTGGGAGACACCAAGTTCCGTCCAATTAGTCATATAGATAAAAAATAGTGTGATATGAAATTTGGCTTGTAGACGGACGGACTTAGTTCGTCACGGGTCATCTATTCTGACTGGAGGTCAATTGCAAGTCTTCCAAGTCATGGGTCACCCGGCACCTCATAGTTATGATATGGTCAAATTAGATTTGCCCAAAATTCTTTCCCAAAAGCACAAAGAAATTGGACTTGATTCGGACCCGAACCCGACTCGGACCCGAACCCGACTCGGACCCGACTCGATCTTCAATCGGGTCGGATCTGGGAAGGGATCCTTCTGAAGTCAAATTTGTACTCAATGTGCATTTTATCTCTAATTTATGATAATCTATGTCAAACCCAAATATAATATTAATCTAGTGAATTTATTATTATTGGTTAGCAATAACACTAATTTTAGTGACATGTAGGTCGTACTTTTGTGCTCTCATCAGCAACCCTCTTCTTGGCCGGCTCCAGTTGCCTATAGAGCCGCCGGGACTCCTCCTGGCATTCTGAGACAATGAATACCAGGGTATCAACTTCATGGATGTGCTGCAAGAAAAGCAACAATAAGTAAAAATGAAGAAAATACCGACGACTAAGGGCAAAATGAAAAGGTGACTTACCCGAACAGTTTTACGGTAGGTCTGATCGACAACTTCCTCCAACGAGAGGGTTCTGAACTCGGCCCGGTCCGCCGGGAGCATTGCGCGGCGGAATACTTCACGCGGAACATCACCATCTCGAAAGGCTGGGCTACCCTCGCGTATCGAGGATTCCGGCTCGGCCGACGCCCTCCCTTCGGCCCCCGAAGAACTTGGCCCCCCCGAGGTCGTGGCGGCGGGGCAGGATGCGCTCGGGACCCCGGGGCCCCTGCTTGGCTCTAGCCCTGAGCGCCGCAGACGGATAACTGGCCGGCCCGCCTGCTGGAGAATGGGAGCGGGGCAGGTCGGAGAAGCCGAGCCCGACGCTCCCCCGGAACCCGAGCTCGTGCGCTCGGTAACTGGAGCTCTCCCTCGGGAAGACCCCGAAGCTCCGACCCCCGAGTCCCTCGCCTCAGCAGGGGCAGAAGTAGTAGCCAGCTTAGCCTTCTTTCGGGGCTTGGGGAGAGCCCCGCCGGTCTCGGCCGCCCTCCTCTTCAGTCGGACGAAGAGAGATGCATTGCTGGTCGGCATATGGGGAATGTTTGAAACAGAGGGGAAGAAATTTTTCTAAGTATCGGACCAACATCAAAAGAACAAAGGAAGGAAACAAATAAGGCAAAGAACTGAAAAATGAAGGAGCAGTACAACTGCCCTTACCCTCAGGGCGTGCCGAGCTCAGGCCGACGTTCACCAGAGCTTCCTCGGTCAGAAACTCGGTCAGAAGGATGTCCCTCCCGAGACCTCGCAGAGCATCAAAAGCCCTCTGCTCGTCCACCGAAAGACCACTAAGCCTATTCAGGGCCTTCAGCCCGGGATGCCCCCACCTCGGATTGAACCCCCACGAGAGCTCGAAAGAAAGAAAGAAAAATCTTCCCTTCCACTCATGAATCGAGGAAGGGGCACCTCGGAAGAGCGACATACCGCTCCTCCAGGCAAAATACAACCACTCTATGTCCGTCGGGTTCGTTTTTAACATGAAACACCGGTGGAAGACGCTCATCGAGGTCGGGATTGTTAGATGTATGCCCTAGAAGCCAATTTGGCTGACACATTGTTGATTCTAGGGACATAATTTTGTACTTGACTGTTTATTATTGAATAAATAAAAGGCATCTTTTCATTCATATTATTTATGTGTCTATGAATCGTCCAAGGAATTAATAAGATGATGATACATATTCTCAAGAGTTGAGAATTTGAGCCATGTATCATTGGTGATTAATTTCTAAATGCTCCTGATCAATGGATCATCACGAGGACGGTGATCGATCCGATCAGTGCACAGATCACTTTCCTTCTGGATGGATGAGACTTGAGTCCACAGTGTAGGGACACTGAAGTGATAGTGCAGGTGCTTGTTAGAGAACAAGGGTACTGAGCGTGACCAAGACAAGAAGTCACTTGGATGTCTATCCACTCGTCAGTGACTTGCTTGATGTTGCAGTAGTGTGACTGGTCCTTTGACCTGCGGTGCTTCGGCTACTCACAGTGAGGTTATTGTAGTTTGACTGCACACATATATGGTCTCTAGCCATATGGGTCCATGCAGTGTAGATTGGCTGCAGTAAGTTCACTGTAGGAGTAGGGTATGCACCTATAAGGAATCTATCGACCTTGATAGAAGAGGAGTGATCCTATGTGATTTGTTAGACTGAGTTCTAAGACCTTGGCCAGGGCAGTAATATCAAGTGGAGAAAGAGTTTTCCACTATCGAACTCGAGTCGAATAAATCTTGACATATGACAGACGATGGGGTTTGACGAGTTGTCCATGACCTCCGTCCTGTAGGGATCCACGATAGTAGGACTGTATCACACGTTAACTGCACCTAGAGGTTCATCATTCCATTCTGCTGGGTAGCCACTACATGCTGCTAGGTGTCACTGGTGGATGGTGGGACTCATAGGGATTATCTTGATGATCGATAAACCCTAATGAGTTGAGTTGGAATCGTTCCAACCCATTGAAAGGAGTTTTCAATGATATAGTGATAGAGATCACAATATATCTCACTACCAGTTAGAATAGAACCTATGGAGTCACACACACTAGAAGTATTGACCGATCCGATGGTTGAAATCGTGATTAGGAATCACAAGTAATCAATTTGATTGATAAGAAGTTGAAGAAGGAAAGGGAATTAATTAATTGGACTTGAAACAAGAGTCCTACTTCGAGTAGGATACCTAGAGTCCTAATTGGATTAGGACTGGGAATCTTAGTTGGAGTAGGACTGGGATTCCTACTTGGAATAGGATTCCTCAATCCTAATGAGATTAGGAGTTTTGAATCAAAATTGGATTCCTACTTGGAGTAGGATTCCTAGAGTCCTAATCGGATTGGGACTTTGGATTCAAATTAGAGTCCTAATTGGATTAGGACTAAAATTAAACAAATCCTAATTGGATTAGGATTCCTTAAGTCTAAATTAATTAATAATCTAATGAATCAACATGACTCCTAATTGGATTAGGATTGAAGAGTTCAATTGAGTCATGATTCATTCAAGTCCTAATTGGATTAGGACTAGCATAGATTGAACCCAATTTTGGCTAATCCTAATTGGATTGGGATTAAACCATGAGAGAGGCACCTAATCCTCTTTGGAAGAGGATTAGGTTAACCAAGTAAGAGGGGCATCAGCCCCTCTCCACATGGCTAGGGCGACATGAAGAGAGGGGGCCGGCGCCCCCTCTTTGGCAAATTGTCTTGGAGCTCCTAATTGTTAGGAGCTCCACTCCTTATAAAAGGAGGACTAGGGCCGGCCCCAAGGAAGAAGAGCTCTCCCTTTCCTTGCAGCCGTGGCCACCCTCTCCCTCTCCTCCCTTGGTTCAGCCGCCAGCAAAGGGAAAAGAAGAAGGAGGCGTCTCCCTCCTCTTGGTCTTCTTCCTTGGCTTCAGCGCGCGTGAAGAGAAGAAGGCTGCGAAGGGATTTGATCTTCTTCCTCTTCTTCATCCTTCTTCTTCCTCCTCTCAAGCACTTTCAAGAGTTGAAAGAAAGAGAGGAGATCAGCCATCAAAGGAAGTCTCTGCAAGGGAGCTAGCACCCCGGGGAGACAAGGAAGCATTGATCGGTCCTCTACTTCGTGTGGATACCCGTAGAGGCCGGACGTTTGAACGGCTTCAAGCGAACCCTCTTCCAAAAACCACGAATTCAGATTTGCGGTGATCATCTACCCGCGCAAGGTGAAGATTTGATCTTCCTATTAGTTTTAAAAGTTTTAATTCTTACCTAATTACGAAAGGTCTCGAAACAACGTTCATGCGATGAACGTCGAACCCGTGCATGCCGATTCCGCTGCCATCTGAAAATTTTTGAAATATCAGCGGCATGGGCGGGTTACCAACAGTGGTATCAGAGCCTAGGCTTCGTAGATTAAGGTAAGAATTAAATATCTAAAGGCTTATTAGATCTGAAAATTGAATGATCATGCATGCTGAAAAATTCTGCATGCAGATTTTTCAGGGGTGCTGATTTTTTACATGCTGATTTTTATGTGATAAAAAGATGATTCTAATTGCATTGTTAATGGGATTACAAAGTTTAGAATCATGATTAGCATGATCAGCGACCTATGTCATGATATAATCAGTTAGTTTTCAGATCTGAAAATTATAATTGTTGCATACGGTGATGATCATAGGATTCAAACCCTTTTGGTATCAAATGTAATGACCTGCGATGTGATCTGCGATGTCATGTAATTTTTTCAGATGCTTGCATGCATCTTATTTGATGTTTTGAGAGGCCTGCGTGCCTTCTAAAAGGAGATGTAATTTATTTTTATTTTTATTTTACATCTGGTTGTATTTCTGTGATGTGATGTACATCAACGATCAAGTTGAAGCAAATGCATGAGATGAAAGGTGATCCAAGCGGTTGATGGCGATGGGATCAAGGGTTGATCAAGGATCGAATCAAGGAGGCTTGGAACCAATTCAAGAGTTGAAGACCACTTGATCGATTGATGTGCATGTGCTTGTAATACGACCTAATTAGAATCCATGATCATCACCTATTTAAAGTTTAACTTTAATTTGATGCTGCGATTATAACTGCCTGTGATGTACCGTTTGCATGTGATGTGAATGCGAGTCGGGTAGATAGGTTTACATGTGATGTAGCAAACCCAATTGAGACCTAAAACAAAACCTCCTCAATCAAGTCGAGAGTGAACCGACATGAGCAAGTCATATTAGATTAATTGATCTAATTGGTGTCTAGGAAAGCATGAAAGGTGGTTACTTAATTAGGACCTTACTCTCTGAGTAAGGGGAGCCTCCCACCTGCTTACCTGGCCAATTGTTCGATTACCTCTTATGAAGGGCTCAAGTTGCAAACACTAAGACCTGATTAACCAATATTAAGTCAATAGGTCTTCCACTGTAGTAGAGTTGCTAAGGCCTTTCTGATGTTGATTTGTCTCGGCTGGACACAGTGGTCAAGTTGCATCGGGGGACTGGACCTCTCTATAGACATGAGATGTTGTAGGATAAAGGTGGGGTTGGGCACCAATAACTGTTAGGTGAGGACCCAATGACGACTTTATTCCTACGGTTATACGGTGGGTCTGACTTAACTAAGAAATGGGACCAATAACTGTTAGGTGAGGTTTTCATGGCTTAGAGACCAAGTTACACTGCAACATGCTTGAGAAGCATTGTACAAGAGTTGTACATTCATCAATCTATGTGTCACCAATAACTGTTAGGTGAGGTGGCATGTAAATTGGTGGGACCGCAGTACCCACTAGAAACCCTAGTCATGTGGGATTTCCGTTTCCCTACCAGGGAAGTGTGAGGGATTCGAGAAAATAGTGGGAGTTACATTTGTTCTAAAAGACCTTAGAACAGATTAGGATCAAGTACAAAAGTCTAACTAGAATCTTTACTCTCTGCAGATACAATGTCGGCTTCAAACCCTTTGACCCGTATTCTTGAGACCAACCGACTGACCGGAACCAATTACAAAGACTGGCTTAGAAATCTCAAAATAGTTTTGGACTGTGAGAAGATAGGCTACATACTCGATTCAGATATCCCCACACTACCAGCACGTCCTACTGATGTTCAGCGTGAAATGCATAAAAAGTGGTTGGATGATGACATTAGAGTAAAATGCTATATGATGGCATCCATGTCTAATGAACTCCAATGCCAGCATGAAAATATAAAGACTGCTAGGGACATACTGGCACACCTGCAAGAGTTGTATGGTGAGCAGAGTCGCACAGCTCATTTTGAAGTGTCCAAGAGGCTCTTCAAAGCGAAGATGCGCGAGGGGCAGTCTGTCCATGATCACGGTCTGACCATGATCAAGGACCTAGAGGAACTTGAGAAGCTCGGTATGGACATGCACAAGGAATTACAAGTGGATTTGATCCTACAGTCACTTCCTGATTCATTTGGTCAGTTTATAGTAAACTACCACATGAATAAGATTGAATGCACTAAGACTGAACTAATCAACATGTTGGTAACTGCTGAGGGAGCCTTGAAAGGTTCAAGGGGCAATGTCCTTGCTGCTGAGTTGACTTCTGGTTCCAAGAGAAAGTCTACTTGGAAGAAAAAGAAGCCTGCTAAGAAGCAGAAGAAAGACAAGAAGCCAAAGAAGGAAGTTCAAAAGAAAAAGGCTAACGACAAAGGAAAATGTTTCCACTGCAATGTCGAAGGCCACTGGAAGAGAAACTGTCCTTCATACCTCGAGAGCCTGAAGAACAAGAAAGGTGACACACCTTCAGAAGGTATAGACTTGCTCATAATTGAAACTAATCTAACGGTTTCTTCTACTTCTAGTTGGGTTATAGATTCTGGTGTTGGGGTATGTGGAGACCTTTGGTGATGAAGAGAATTGAAGGAAAATCAATTCTGCATAGTTTTCTGTCTGGCGGACTGTCGGAGTCGACTCGAGCTTCAGTCGAGTCGACTCGGGAACAGTCGAGTCGACTCGAGGTCTGTCGAGTCGACCCGAGAGGAGAAAGCCGCAAAAACCATGTTTCTGTCTGGACTGTCAGAGTCGACTCGAACTACAGTCGAGTCGACTCGGAGCATCATCGAGTCGACTCGAGATACAGTGGAGTCGACTCGAGATCGTGCCAGTTAAACTGGAAGTTGTTCAGACGTGCCAGAGTCGACTCGGACTTCAGCCGAGTCGACTCGGACTCGCGAAAAATCGTACGGACGATTTTCTTTTGGTGTTTTTGGTGGCGTTTCGACGGCTATGATCATCTGAAGGTCTTGAGACTATATATAGGACTCATGAGAGCCCTAGGGTAAGGTAATTGGCCGTATATTTGAGAGAGACTCTTGTTTGTGAGGCTAGGGTTCTAGAGAAGAAGAGGATTGGGATCCTACTTCTTGTGCAAAGGGAATTCTGTGTGAATCTCTTGTAGATCGATCGCTTGTGATCGTTCGGGTGTGTGCTATCTCTGTAATCAGTTCATCCTTATTGAGATTTGGAGCGGTGGAGGACGTAGGCTATTTGTAGCCGAACCTCGTTACATTTTGTGTTTGCTTTGCTATTTTCTTCCTTCTTCTTCCTTTGATCTTTGATAATCCGTTGCGGTGCTCAAGTGTTTTATCCTACTGATACCACGGGGTAATCTTTTGCCCTTCGTAGGCGGAGCGAAGAGGTGATCCTTGAGTCCGGAGTCGAGGGAGCGAGAGAGTGCTTATCCGTTTGTATCTCTCTTGCTTGTCCGACGTCGGTGGCGGCGCTGGTGTGAGTGGGTTCCAGTGCGGGGCGCCGATAACAATTGGTATCAGAGCTATTGGTTATTCTGCAATGGCGGATGAAGGGAAGTTGCGAATTGAGAAGTTCAATGGCACGAACTTCGGGTTTTGGAAGATGCAAATAGAAGATTACCTTTACCAGAAGGATCTCTATTTACCTCTTGGAGGTAGAGCAAAGAAACCAGAGAAGATGTCCGATGAAGACTGGGAGGTCCTCGATCGGAAGACGCTCGGCACCATCAGATTGTCACTTGCATCCCAAGTGGCATTCAACATCAAAAACGAGAAGACGACGATGGAGTTGATGGCAACATTGTCGCGGATGTACGAGAAACCCTCAGCATCAAACAAGGTATTTCTCATGAAGAGGTTGTTTAATCTTCGTATGAAAAATGGCGGCAGCATAGCAGAATACCTCAACGAGTTCAATGGACTCACGGCCCAGTTGGAATCAGTGGAGATTAGTTTTGACGATGAGATTCGGGCATTGCTAATCCTCTCCGGATTGCCTGATAGCTGGGAGGGCCTGGTGATGGCGGTGAGCAACTCTTCGGCAACGGGGAAGTTGATTTTTGATGACGTTGTGGGAGTGCTTCTGAGTGAAGAAGCAAGAAGGAAATCTTCTGGAGCTACGGAGTCGTCTGGAAGTGCACTAAACACCTCTGACCGGGGAAGACAAAAGAAGGACGGTCGATTTCGAAGCGACTCGAAGTCGAGATCCAGCAGGTCTCGAGCACCTCAGAACAAGGGAGCGAAGTGCTGGAACTGCGGGAAGACGGGGCACTTTAGGAGGGATTGCAAATCTCCTAAAGGGAAGCAAGGCGACCACACCGAAGGAGTCAGCAAGGATCTGGCAAATCTTGCTGAAGACGGTGATATGGATGCCCTCGTTCTATCTTTGTCTACCTGTGACGAGTCTTGGGTGATAGACTCGGGCGCGTCTTTCCATGCTACATCCCAACGGAAGCTTCTTGAAGGATATGAGAAGGGAGACTTTGGCAAAGTCTACCTAGGGGATGGAGAGCCTTGCACCATACAAGGAAGGGGAAGCGCGGAAGTGAAGTTGGTTTCTGGATCTTCACTTGAGCTTGAGGACGTACGGCACGTACCTCAACTGCAGAGGAATCTGATTTCTGTTGGACAGTTGGCGAGCCAGGGGTACAAGGCTACTTTCACAGCTGATCAGTGGAAGATATCCAGAGGTTCGTTGACGGTGGCTAGTGGCAAGAAGGTTGGGACACTTTATGTCACCAACGGCACGGAGAACTCTATTGGAGTTGTTGCAGCAGATGTGGACACCAAGTTATGGCATTGTAGACTTGGGCACATGAGTTATCAGGGACTGGAGGTGATGCACCAGTTGGGAAAGCTGCAGGGTCTCAGGAGTGTTGAGATGGACTTCTGTGAGGATTGTGTTCTCGGAAAGCAGAAGCGTGTTTCATTCAACAAAGAAGGTAAACCTCGGAAGCAAGAAAAGCTAGATCTCGTGCACACGGACGTGTGGGGGCCTGCACCAGTTTCTTCCATTGGTGGATCTCAGTACTATGTTACTTTTATTGATGATGCTACCAGGAAGCTTTGGGTGTTCTTCTTGAAGCACAAGTCAGAGGTATTTGGGGTCTTCAGGAGATGGCAGGTGATGGTAGAACTCGAGACAGGAAAGAGGTTGAAATGCCTGAGATCGGACAACGGTGGTGAGTATTGTAGCAGGGAGTTTGAGGACTACTGTGCAGATGCTGGGATCGTCAGGCAAAGGACAGTTCCAGGAACACCACAACAAAATGGAGTTGCTGAAAGGATGAACAGAACAATTAATGAGCGTGCCAGGAGTATGAGGATACATGCTGGATTGCCACAGCAGTTTTGGGCGGAAGCAGTTAACACTGCTGCCTACTTGATCAACAGAGGGCCATCAAAGAAACTTGAATTTGGGATTCCTGAGGAAGCATGGACAGCGAAGAAGATTGATTTGGCGCACTTACGAGTATTCGGTTGTACCAGTTATGTCCATGTTGATTCCAGTCAAAGAAGCAAACTAGACGCCAAATCAAAGAAGTGTATTTTCGTTGGATACGGAGGTCAACAGTTTGGGTACCGGCTTTGGGATCCCGAACACAAGAAGATCATTCGTAGTAATGATGTGGTATTCAATGAGAAAATGCAGCAGAGCACTGAATCAGAAACAAAACCTGTTGAGCCGTGTTTTGTGGATCCTGAAGAGGAGTCTACAAATTCTGGTCAGAAGACTCAGTCAGATCAAGAACCTGAAGCATTGGCACCCCCTCCACAACTAAGAAGGTCCACTCGTAGTACTCATGGGAAGCCTCCTCAAAGGTATGATGGGACTCTTAGTTATTTGCTGCTCACAGATAATGGCGAACCTGAATGCTTCACGGAGGCATTGGAGGTTGATACCAGGAAGGAGTGGGAGTTGGCCATGGATGATGAGATGAAGTCATTGGAGCAGAATCAAACGTGGGATTTGGTGGATCTGCCCAAGGGGAAGAAAGCACTGTCAAACAAATGGGTTTACAGGCTGAAGGAAGAGCAAGGCGGGAAGAAGCGATACAAGGCCAGGCTGGTTGTAAAAGGATTTCAGCAGAGAGCAGGTATCGACTTCACAGAGATCTTTTCTCCTGTAGTCAAGATGAGTACTATTCGAGCGGTGCTGAGCATGGTGGCAGTAGAGGATCTTCATTTAGAGCAGCTTGATGTGAAGACGGCCTTTCTCCACGGAGATCTCGATGAGGAGATATATATGCAGCAGCCGGAGGGATACATTGCAGCTGGCACGGGTGACTTAGTCTGCAAACTAAAGAAAAGCCTCTATGGTTTGAAACAGGCACCCAGACAATGGTATCTCAAGTTCGATAGTTACATGCTTGAGATAGGATACAGGAGATGTCAGGAGGATCACTGTTGCTACTTCCGGGACTTCGGTACATCTTACATTATCTTGCTATTGTATGTTGATGACATGTTAGTTGCAGGAGCTAGCATGCATGAGATTGCAAAATTGAAGCTGAAGCTGTCAAGAAAATTTGCAATGAAGGATCTAGGAGCAGCAAAACAGATCCTTGGGATGCGGATCAGTAGAGATAGGTCTAAACATATCCTCAGACTATCTCAGGCGGAGTACATCAGCCGAGTACTCAGGAGATTCTGCATGGAGGGTGCCAAACCTGTTGGCACACCGCTGGGTGCCCATTTTAAGCTCTCAAAAGGGCAAAGTCCGAAGACGCGGGTGGAGGAGCTCAATATGTCAAAAATCCCATATGCATCGGCAGTGGGGAGCTTGATGTACGCTATGGTGTGTACGAGACCAGACATTGCTCAAGCAGTGGGAGTTGTGAGTCGCTTCATGAGCTGCCCAGGCTTGGAGCATTGGCGCGCAGTCAAATGGATACTGAGGTATCTGAAAGGCACTGAGCACATGTCATTGTGCTATGGAGGTTCTGAGATCCGGTTACAGGGCTATGTGGACTCAGACATGGCAGGGGACTTGGACGGCAGGAGAAGCACGACAGGGTACTTGTTCACTTTGGGCAGTGGAGCCGTCAGTTGGATTTCCAGGTTGCAACCAGTTGTTGCATTGTCGACTACGGAGGCGGAGTATGTGGCAGCCACAGAGGCGTGCAAGGAACTAATATGGCTTCAAGTCTTGATGAAGGAGCTTGGGAAGGAACAGAAGGATTGCATGTTATATTCAGATAGTCAAAGTGCAATTCATCTGGCAAAGAATTCAGCTTTCCATTCAAGGACGAAGCATATTGACATACGGTACCACTTCGTGAGGTCATTGCTCGAGCAGGGACTCGTCAAGTTGGAGAAGATTCATACAAGTCAGAATCCTGCAGATATGTTGACGAAGGTCGTCACGGTGGAGAAGCTGAGGAGTTGTTCAGCTTCTGCTGGTCTTCATGCTTGAAGACGTTGAGGAGGCATCGTACCTATTTCACTAGGATGATTTAGTTTCAGTGGGAGCACAGAGGAGAGCCAAGTAACAAGAGGATATACCCAAGGTCTCCAAGTGGGAGATTGTTGGGGTATGTGGAGACCTTTGGTGATGAAGAGAATTGAAGGAAAATCAATTCTGCATAGTTTTCTGTCTGGCGGACTGTTGGAGTCGACTCGAGCTTCAGTCGAGTCGACTCGGGAACAGTCGAGTCGACTCGAGGTCTGTCGAGTCGACCCGAGAGGAGAAAGCCGCAAAAACCATGTTTCTGTCTGGACTGTCAGAGTCGACTCGAACTACAGTCGAGTCGACTCGGAGCATCGTCGAGTCGACTCGAGATACAGTGGAGTCGACTCGAGATCGTGCCAGTTAAACTGGAAGTTGTTCAGACGTGCCAGAGTCGACTCGGACTTCAGCCGAGTCGACTCGGGCTCGCGAAAAATCGTACGGACGATTTTCTTTTGGTGTTTTTGGTGGCGTTTCGACGGCTATGATCATCTGAAGGTCTTGAGACTATATATAGGACTCATGAGAGCCCTAGGGTAAGGTAATTGGCCGTATATTTGAGAGAGACTCTTGTTTGTGAGGCTAGGGTTCTAGAGAAGAAGAGGATTGGGATCCTACTTCTTGTGCAAAGGGAATTCTGTGTGAATCTCTTGTAGATCGATCGCTTGTGATCGTTCGGGTGTGTGCTATCTCTGTAATCAGTTCATCCTTATTGAGATTTGGAGCGGTGGAGGACGTAGGCTATTTGTAGCCGAACCTCGTTACATTTTGTGTTTGCTTTGCTATTTTCTTCCTTCTTCTTCCTTTGATCTTTGATAATCCGTTGCGGTGCTCAAGTGTTTTATCCTACTGATACCACGGGGTAATCTTTTGCCCTTCGTAGGCGGAGCGAAGAGGTGATCCTTGAGTCCGGAGTCGAGGGAGCGAGAGAGTGCTTATCCGTTTGTATCTCTCTTGCTTGTCTGACGTCGGTGGCGGCGCTGGTATGAGTGGGTTCCGGTGCGGGGCGCCGACAACATCTGGTTCTAGTGCTCATCTGTGCACTACCATGCAGGGTCTAAAGAAAAGTAGAAGACTGGCGGAAGGTGCGGTAACCCTTCGGGTTGGCAACGGGGCAAAAGTTGCTGCTGTGGCTGTGGGCACCTACCATCTGCGACTACCGTCTGGATTTAGTTTAATACTTAGAGACTGCTATTATGTACCTGTTGCTAGCAGAAATTTGATTTCTGTTTCATGTCTAGCACAGGAAGGTCATGTTTTTACTTTTGAAAAAGACTGCTATTCTATTTATTTCAGAAATAAAATAGTTGCACGTGGTTTCATGATTGACAGTCTCTATCATTTACATATGGATGTATCTGTGAATGTTACCGAGCAAGATGTGAGTGCCAAAGGATCCAAAAGATCCAGAGATGAGATAAACCAAAGATATTTGTGGCACCTCAGACTTGGCCATATTGGAGAGGATAGGATGAACAAAATGGATAAAGATGGGCTTCTCGGCTCATTGACTTCCGAGTCATATCCAGTTTGCGAGTCCTGTCTTCAAGAAAAAATGGCTAGACTGCCCTTTGTAGGACATGGGGAGAGGACCACTGAAATACTTACCCTAATACATACAGATGTATGTGGCCCATTCGATGTGCTAGCCAGGGGACGTTATTCTTACTTCATTACCTTTACCGATGATTATTCACGGTATGGGTATGTGTATCTTATGAGACACAAGTCTGAGTCTTTTGAAAAGTTCAAAGAGTTCAAGAATGAAGTAGAAAAACAAACTGGAAAACCACTTAAGGCTCTTCGATCAGATCGAGGAGGAGAATACCTTAGTAGAGAATTCCGGGACTATCTCAAAGAAAACGGCATAGTCTCACAATGGACACCTCCGGGTACACCTCAACTCAACGGGGTGTCAGAGAGGAGGAATCGGACCCTATTGGATATGGTCAGGTCCATGATGAGCTTCACTGATTTACTTATGTTCCTTTGGGGAGATGCCTTACTCACAGCGATTTATTTATTGAATAGAGTTCCCTCTAAATCCGTTCCTACCACACCGTATGAGATATGGCATGGTAAGAAACCAAGTCTGAATCATCTCAAGATTTGGGGATGTCCGGCCCACGTCAAGCGACTACAGGCGGACAAGTTAGAGGCTAGGACCATAAGTGCTCGTTTTATAGGATATCTTAAAGAGTCATTAGGATACAATTTCTACATCTCAGAGGATCACAATGTGTTTGTGAGCCGTCATGCCATCTTCTTGGAAAATCAGTTTATCCTTGATAGAGGCAGTGGGAGGAAAATTGAGCTTGAAGAGAAAGTCTCTGAAAAGCAACGAGTCATGGATCCTATAGAACCCATTCATAAAGAGCCAGTACACGATGTCCCTCGACCACCTCGTAGATCTAGTAGGGTCTCCCATCCTCCCGATAGATACTTAGGTATACTAGAAGAGGATACCGAGAAAATGTTCCTAGTGGGAGATAGGGATCACATACAGGATCCCAAAACCTACAACGAGGCGATATCTGATATCGATTCCGAGAAATGGCTGGAAGCTATGAAGTCGGAGATAGACTCCATGCATTCCAACCAAGTCTGGACCTTAGTAGACCCACCAGAAGGTATTGTACTTATTGGATGCAAATGGATCTACAAAAGGAAGATAGGTTCGGATGGAGAGGTAGAGACCTATAAGGCAAGGCTTGTGGCGAAAGGGTATAGTCAGCGCGAAGGCATTGACTATCAGGAGACCTTTTCACCTGTAGCCATGCTAAAATCCATCCGAACATTGCTTGCCATTGCAGCATTTCATGATTATGAAATCTGGCAGATGGATGTGAAAACTGCTTTTCTGAATGGATATCTTGATGAAGATATCTATATGGAACAGCCTTTGGGTTTCACTTCCAGTGATGGAGATCACAAGGTCTGCAAGCTGCAAAGGTCCATCTATGGACTAAAGCAAGCATCTCGGAGTTGGAACACTCGTTTCGATGACGCAATCAAAACGTTTGATTTCATCAAAAACGAAGAGGAACCGTGTGTTTTCAAAAAGGTTAGTGGGAGTGCTGTCGTTTTTCTCGTACTGTACGTAGATGACATTCTCCTGATTGGGAATGATATTCCCATGCTAACCTCGGTCAAGGTCTGGTTGTCAAAAAGAATTCTCCATGAAAGACCTTGGGGAAGCATCCTATATTTTGGGAATAAAGGTCTATAGAGATAGATCTAAAAGGATGCTTGCCTTTCACAGAAGATGTACATAGAGGAGGTGCTGAAGAGGTTCAGCATGGAAAACTCCAAGAGGGGTCTCTTACCCCTAAGACATGGAATTCATCTCTCCAAGAAGATGTGCCCCAACACATCTGAAGAGATTCAACACATGAGCAAGATTCCCTATGCATCGGCAATAGGAAGCCTCATGTATGCCATGCTGTGTGCACAACCTGATATAGCTCTTGCTGTGAGTGTCACAAGCAGATATCAGTCGGATCCAGGCAAGAAGCACTGGATAGTTGTGAAGAACAGTCTTAAGTACTTGAGAAGAACTAAGGACATGTTCTTGGTCTTTGGGAGAAGATCAGAGTTGAAGGTAGAAGGATGCACACATATTGATGATAGAAAGTCTACATCAGAATATGTGCAATTGTGGTTCAGTAAATTGGAAGAGTTCCAAACAACCGATCATTATAGATTCTACCTTAGAAGCTGAATGTTAAGCCGTATCTAAGGGTGCAGTGGAAACCTTCTGATTAAAAGTTAATTGCAGAGTTAGGTGTAATGTCATTAGATGCCATAACACTTTACTGCGATAACATTAGCACCATAGCACTAGCTATGGAGCCATGGTCTCATCAGAAGTTCAAGCACATAGAGCGGCGCTTCCATTTCATACGCGACTATGATGTAGAGGTGCAGAGAGTAGACTCCGCGGATAACGTGGCAGACCCGTTCACTAAGCAGCTGAGTCAGCAAAAGACTGAAGCCCACCTTGAGAAGATGGGCCTAAGATATATGACCAATTGGCTTTAGTGCAAGTGGGAGATTGTTAGATGTATGCCCTAGAAGCCAATTTGGCTGACACATTGTTGATTCTAGGGACATAATTTTGTACTTGACTGTTTATTATTGAATAAATAAAAAGCATCTTTTCATTCATATTATTTATGTGTCTATGAATCGTCCAAGGAATTAATAAGATGATGATACATATTCTCAAGAGTTGAGAATTTGAGCCATGTATCATTGGTGATTAATTTCTAAATGCTCCTGATC
Organism: Phoenix dactylifera; assembly: GCF_051530095.1. Taxonomy (NCBI): domain Eukaryota; kingdom Viridiplantae; phylum Streptophyta; class Magnoliopsida; order Arecales; family Arecaceae; genus Phoenix; species Phoenix dactylifera. Next base: position 27,040,902 of record NC_143193.1, on the reverse strand, counting down.
AATGGATCATCACGAGGACGGTGATCGATCCGATCAGTGCACAGATCACTTTCCTTCTGGATGGATGAGACTTGAGTCCACAGTGTAGGGACACTGAAGTGATAGTGCAGGTGCTTGTTAGAGAACAAGGGTACTGAGCGTGACCAAGACAAGAAGTCACTTGGATGTCTATCCACTCGTCAGTGACTTGCTTGATGTTGCAGTAGTGTGACTGGTCCTTTGACCTGCGGTGCTTCGGCTACTCACAGTGAGGTTATTGTAGTTTGACTGCACACATACATGGTCTCTAGCCATATGGGTCCATGCAGTGTAGATTGGCTGCAGTAAGTTCACTGTAGGAGTAGGGTATGCACCTATAAGGAATCTATCGACCTTGATAGAAGAGGAGTGATCCTATGTGATTTGTTAGACTGAGTTCTAAGACCTTGGCCAGGGCAGTAATATAAAGTGGAGAAAGAGTTTTCCACTATCGAACTCGAGTCGAATAAATCTTGACATATGACAGACGATGGGGTTTGACGAGTTGTCCATGACCTCCGTCCTGTAGGGATCCACGATAGTAGGACTGTATCACACATTAACTGCACCTAGAGGTTCATCATTCCATTCTGCTGGGTAGCCACTACATGCTGCTAGGTGTCACTGGTGGATGGTGGGACTCATAGGGATTATCTTGATGATCGATAAACCCTAATGAGTTGAGTTGGAATCGTTCCAACCCATTGAAAGGAGTTTTCAATGATATAGTGATAGAGATCACAATATATCTCACTACCAGTCAGAATAGAACCTATGGGGTCACACACACTAGAAGTATTGACCGATCCGATGGTTGAAATCGTGATTAGGAATCACAAGTAATCAATTTGATTGATAAGAAGTTGAAGAAGGAAAGGGAATTAATTAATTGGACTTGAAACAAAAGTCCTACTTCGAGTAGGATACCTAGAGTCCTAATTGGATTAGGACTGAGAATCCTAGTTGGAGTAGGACTGGGATTCCTACTTGGAATAGGATTCCTCAATCCTAATGAGATTAGGAGTTTTGAATCAAAATTGGATTCCTACTTGGAGTAGGATTCCTAGAGTCCTAATCGGATTGGGACTTTGGATTCAAATTAGAGTCCTAATTGGATTAGGACTAAAATTAAACAAATCCTAATTGGATTAGGATTCCTTAAGTCTAAATTAATTAATAATCTAATGAATCAACATGACTCCTAATTGGATTAGGATTGAAGAGTTCAATTGAGTCATGATTCATTCAAGTCCTAATTGGATTAGGACTAGCATAGATTGAACCCAATTTTGGCTAATCCTAATTGGATTGGGATTAAACCATGAGAGAGGCACCTAATCCTCTTTGGAAGAGGATTAGGTTAACCAAGTAAGAGGGGCATCAGCCCCTCTCCACATGGCTAGGGCGACATGAAGAGAGGGGGCCGGCGCCCCCTCTTTGGCAAATTGTCTTGGAGCTCCTAATTGTTAGGAGCTCCACTCCTTATAAAAGGAGGACTAGGGCCGGCCCCAAGGAAGAAGAGCTCTCCCTTTCCTTGCAGCCGTGGCCACCCTCTCCCTCTCCTCCCTTGGTTCAGCCGCCAGCAAAGGGAAAAGAAGAAGGAGGCGTCTCCCTCCTCTTGGTCTTCTTCCTTGGCTTCAGCGCGCGTGAAGAGAAGAAGGCTGCGAAGGGATTTGATCTTCTTCCTCTTCTTCATCCTTCTTCTTCCTCCTCTCAAGCACTTTCAAGAGTTGAAAGAAAGAGAGGAGATCAGCCATCAAAGGAAGTCTCTGCAAGGGAGCTAGCACCCCGGGGAGACAAAGAAGCATTGATCGGTCCTCTACTTCGTGTGGATACCCGTAGAGGCCGGACGTTTGAACGGCTTCAAGCGAACCCTCTTCCAAAAACCACGAATTCAGATTTGCGGTGATCATCTACCCGCGCAAGGTGAAGATTTGATCTTCCTATTAGTTTTAAAAGTTTTAATTCTTACCTAATTACGAAAGGTCTCGAAACAACGTTCATGCGATGAACGTCGAACCCGTGCATGCCGATTCCGCTGCCATCTGAAAATTTTTGAAATATCAGCGGCATGGGCGGGTTACCAACAGGGATCCCATGCGCAAGGCAGAGGGACGCGAATCCGATGTTCGTCCGATTCCTGTTTACCTAAAAATATGCTAAATAGATCGTTGTTAGAACCGACAAACAAAGTTTAAATTAATTTTTACTCTTACCTGTTCTACTCGAAGAATAGTGGTCGTAAGAGGTCGATCCACAAGGAGGCGATTGGAGTTGCATAAAAATTAAAACGTTAACTCGGATTCGAAATCGTTTTTGAATGGTAGATGAAAAAACATTATTTTGAGGATGTAAAATGATTCTCTAGTCTACCAGATAAGGTTTTCCATTTGAAAATAACGAAAAGACAAATACTTCGAATAGAAGAGCATTTATAAATTTAATAAAATATTTAACTATTCAAAGGAAAACTTTGGCATGGATAAAAACAGTGCTTAGGAAGATTGAAGCCCGGAACATAAACTGCATGAAAGAAAATTTCATATATTGCAACTAAAACAAGAATTCTTGGATGCATAAAATAAACTGCAGAAATTAAACTGAAACTTAAAACATAGATTGCATAAAAGATAAATGTATGGATTGCATGAAAGGGCAATTACAAAAATAAAATGAAGATTGGAAGTCTAATGCTTCCTCCTTTTACAAAATAAAACATAAAAACCAAGGAAGAAAAACAAGAAAACTCCCCTTTCTTCTCTCCCCTAATTTTTTATTCTTTCTTTTCAACCCGAAACAGAGCATGGCTCTGTTTCTTTTTCTTTCTCTCTTCTCTCACAAACAGAGCCTTCCCTTCTCCTCTTTTGAACCCGCCGGCCACCCCGCCGAGAGCCCCTTTCCTCCTCCTTTCTCCCCTATTTATAGATCGCCACAGCATGGAGAGGAGGAGAAACGGGCGAGCGTGATTTGTGGGGGTGGATCCGTGGAGATCGGATGCAGACGGAAGGAGACGCGGGCTGAGGCGGAGGAGATGGATGCTAATCTGGAAGCTTTGGAAGAGGAGGAGAACGTTGGATTCGGGCGCTGGGAGGAGGACGAACGGCTGGATATGATGCTTGGATCACGCTTGCAGTCGGACGGGAGCAGGAGGAGCCGATTATGGCCACGGTTGAGGCTGGAATTCCGGAAGAGGGTGGAGCTGCGCCGGTAATCTGCTGTTGTGGCTGGAAGAAGAGAAGATGGGAGGAGACGCGCTGAAGACGCTGGGACGGTGCGAGATCCGTGGGGCACTGCGGATCATTTGGAGGCTGCCGCAGGATGCTGTGAGGAGGCGATGACCCGTGGGCTGGTGGGAGGAGCGGGCTGAGGCGGAGGAGGAGCGATCTTGGCGTGATCCGTGGACGGCTGGGAAATCGCTCGGGATCATTTGAGGAGCCGGGAGCGTGATCAACGGGAGGAAGAAGCTCTGTGGATCATTTGTGATGTGCGGAAGAGCTGGGATGCTAGGAGGACGCCGATCATGGGAGAGGCGGTCATCCGGGCTGAGAGAATGGCTGAGGGAGCGACGCGGACGACTTGAATCCGGAAGAGGAGAAGATGCTGGAACTTGCCCGGCATGCTCAAATGAAGAAGGAACGGGGACCACGAACGGCATGGATGCGGCTTCAGCTTGATTTGGGAAGGAGCTGGGACGTTGCTTTGATTGCGTTGATGGCATGGAGGATTTGGAAGGGATGCCACGGCTGCAGGTGCGGACGGTTGATGGTCTAGTGATGTTTTATTGGATGCAAGTTCGGATGAGACGTGGACGGCCGGGATTTCATGCATGCATGGCAGCTAGGGAATTTGTTGAGCTCGGGCTGCCGAGCATTGGGCTCAAATCCAATGTTATTGGATCTCTTGGATTCCTTGCACTCAAACACAATACAACATTAATTAATTAATTTTATCATTAAAGATTAACTATAATACTAATTAAGATGGTATGACGATTGCACTTTTGTGCTCTCATCACACCCCCCAACTAGCTTATTGCTAGTCTCTAGCAATTTAGTGCAAAAATGATAAAATAAGAGTACAAAAGTGTTATTTATTATATACTAAGATAAATACTCACTTTCGTAGAGCATTACGATTGCACTTAGCACATGCAACAAGCCGTTAAAGCCCCAGGTTACCCTAGTGGACGAGTGTTGTCTCGTGAGGGTTTGCAGTGAAGTTACCCACAAACTTCATTAGTCAGGGATTTCTAATTTTTAACTCGAAATTTGAACAGGTATTACTATATGAAACTAGAATTGCAAGGACAATAGAGACTTGTTGCTATCATATTTAAACAGACTCTAACTCAAGTTTCATTACACCCCATCTATCTGCTAACAAGTCAAGAATGTAGTGAGGTGCAAGATAGTATCATATAAATGAGTGGCTTTTACTTACTTCCAACATGATCACTCCAATTTTCAAGACTTTCTAGAGTTAAATGGTAATGAACACCCCGGATTTATTTATTTATTTATTTATTTATTTTTTCAGACTGAATGCTAAGAAGAATGACTTGTGCAATATCTAGCCTTATTAAGCTTTCTAGCTGACCTATGTAGCGAGTGTTAGGCTAATGACTCCCGATCCAGATGGCTCGGGGCACTAGGTGTAGAGACACCCTAACAGGCTTAATAACTCAAGTAAACTAGGCTTCAAGGCCAAATTAGTCACTCAGAGTTTAATCTCAATCATCCTCACCTTTTTACGCGAACACTCGCTGCTTGCCAGGCAAGAGGTCCGGTTACTCAGCGAGAAGACTTAAATTAAACTCATTATTTTATTTTATTTTATCTCTTTTTTTTTTTTGATTAGGGTGTTCATCACACATATAACTTTAAATTATTCCGAAGATTAAAAGTATTCATATTAGCTGCAAGTTTGCATACCCCACTATTCATGTGCTTACATGTAGGTGCTAAATCATCTTGTATCATGTTAGCAGAAGATAGGTGGGACGAAAACTCAAGCTAAAACTGTTATCATATTTCTTAACTCAAAGCTATTGTCAAAGCAATTCCTAGTTTGTACAGCCAAAAAGATTAGAGTTTGAGTTAAAAATTTGAAATTCTTTTTTTTTGTTTAAATTTTTTTTTAATTGCCTAAAAAAATCAAAAATATTCTCACCCCCATACCTAAATCTAACATTGTCCTCAATGTTAAAGAAGATTTAAAGCAGTAATAGGATATAGGAGAAGTTACCTGATATGGGTGGATAAAGTGACAATTGGGACCAAAAATCTCCAAACCTGCATGTTAGTAATGTTGGGAACCCGCCCATGCCGCTGATATTTCAAAAATTTTCAGATGGCAGCGGAATCGGCATGCACGGGTTCGACGTTCATCGCATGAACGCTTGTTTCGAGACCTTTCGTAATTAGGTAAGAATTAAAACTTTTAGAACTAATAGGAAGATCAAATCTTCACCTTGCGCGGGTAGATGATCACCGCGAATCTGAATTCGTGGTTTTGGAAGAGGGTTCGTTTGAAGCCGTTCAAACGTCCGGCCTCTACGGGTATCCACACGAAGTAGAGAACCGATCAAAGCTTTCTTGTCTTCCCGGGGTGCTAGCTCCCTTGCAAAGACTCCTTTGATGGCTGATCTCTTCTCTTTCTTTCAACTCTTGAAAGTGCTTGAGAGGAGGAAGAAGAAGAAGGAACTCAAGGAAGAAGAACACAGCTTCTGCAGCCTTCTTTCTTTTCCCTGCGTTGGAAGAAGGATTGGAGGAAGAGGAAGGCGCCAACGCTTGGACCTTGCTCTTCCTTTGCTTGCGGCTGAACTAAGAGAGGAGAGGGGAGGGTGGCGGCAGCAAGAGGAGGATGGCTCCAATACCTAGGGCGCCGGCCTCATGGTGCTTCTTATAGCCATCAAGGGCTCCTCCAAAGTAGGAGCCCTAGATGGTTTTCCAAAGAAAGAAAGGGGGGGTGCGCCGGCCCCTCTCTCTCCTTCAATCCGCACCATCCAAGATGAGAGGGGCTGATGCCCCTCTTACTTGGTTAACCTAATCCTCTTCCAAAGAGGATTAGGTGCCTCTCTCATGGTTTAATCCTAATCTAATTAGGATTGGCCAAATTGGGTTCAATCTATACTAGTCCTAATCCAATTAGGACTTGAATGAACCATGACTCAATTGAACTCTTCAATCCTAATCCAATTAGGAGTCATGTTGATTCATTAGATTAATAATTAATTTAGACTTAAGGAATCCTAATCTAATTAGGATGTATTTAATTTTAGTCCTAATCCAATTAGGATTTCTAGGAATCCTACTCCAAGTAGGAATCCAATTTTAATTCAAAACTCCTAATCTCATTAGAATTTTAGGAATCCTATTCCAAGTAGGAATTCCAGTCCTACTCCAACTAGGATTCCCAGCCCTAATCCAATTAGGACTCTAGGAATCCTACCCGAAGTAGGATTTGTGTTTAAGTCTAATTAATTAATTCCCTTTGTTCTTCTTCAACTTCTTTATCAATCAAATTGATTTCTTGTGATTCCTAATCACGATTTCAACCATCGGATCGGTCAATACTTCTAGTGTGTGTGACCCCATAGGTTCTATTCTGACTGGTAGTGAGATATATTGTGATCTCTATCACTATATCATTGAAAACTCCTTTCAATGGGTTGGAACGATTCCAACTCAACTCATTAGGGTTTATCGATCATCAAGATAATCCCTATGAGTCCCACCATCCACCAGTGACACCTAGCAGCATGTAGTGGCTACCCAGCAGAATGGAATGATGAACCTCTAGGTGCAGTTAACATGTGATACAGTCCTACTATCGTGGATCCCTACAGGACGGAGGTCATGGACAACTCGTCAAACCCCATCGTCTGTCATATGTCAAGATTTATTCGACTCGAGTTCGATAGTGAAAAAACTCTTTCTCCACTGTGCATACTGCCCCGGCCGAGGTCTTACGAACTCAGTCTTATAAATCACATAGGATCTCTCCTTATCTATCAAGGTCGATAGATTCCATATAGGTGCATACCCTACTCCTACAGTGAACTTACTGCAGCCAATCTACACTGCATGGACCTATATGGCTAGAGACCATGTATGTGTGCAGTCAAACTACAATAACCTCACTGTGAGTAGCCGAAGCGCCGCAGGTCAAAGGACCAGTCACACTACTGCAACATCAAGCAAGTCACTGACGAGTGGATAGACATCCAAGTGACTTCTTGTATTGGTCACGCTCAGTACCCTTGTTCTCTAACAAGCACCTGCACTATCACTTCAGTGTCCCTACACTGTGGACTCAAGTCTCGTCCATCCAGAAGGAGAGTGATCTGTGCACTGATCGGATCGATCACCGTCCTCGTGATGATCCTTTGATCAGGAGCATTTAGAAATTAATCACCAATGATACATGGCTCAAATTCTCAACTCTTGAGAATATGTATCATCATCTTATTAATTTCTTGGACGATTCATAGACACATAAACAATATGAATGAAAAAGATGCCTTTTATTTATTCAATAATAAATAGTCAAGTACAAAATTATGTCCCTAGAATCAACAATGTGTCAGCCAAATTGGCTTCTAGGGCATACATCTAACAATCTCCCACTTGCACTAAAGCCAATTGGTCATATATCTTAGGCCCATCTTCTCAAGGTGGGCTTCAGTCTTTTGCTGACTCAGCTGCTTAGTGAAAGGGTCTGCCACGTTATCCGCGGAGTCTACTCTCTGCACCTCTACATATTTCTTCTCCACATAGTCGCGTATGAGGTGAAAGCGCCGCTCTATATGCTTAGACTTCTGATGAGACCTTGGCTCCTTAGCAAGGGCTATGGCGCCATTGTTATCGCAGTAGAGTGTTATGGCATCTGATGTCATCACATCCAGCTCTGCAATGAATTTCTTGAACCAGAAGCCTTCCTTAGCAGCTTCAGAGGCGGCGATGTATTCGGCTTCCATAGTCGAATCAGCAATGATCGGTTGTTTAGAACTCTTCCAATTCACCGTACCACCATTGCACAAGAACACGTATCCAGATGTTGACTTCCTGTCATCGACATCAGTCATGAAGTCTGAATCTGTGTACCCTTCTACCTTTAACTCTGATGATCCTCCAAAAACCAAGAATAAATCTTTAGTTCTTCTCAAGTACTTAAGAATATTCTTCACAGCTGTCCAGTGTTCTTCACCTGGATTCGACTGATATCTGCTTGTGACACTCACAGCAAGAGCTATATCAGGTCGTGTACATAGCATGGCATACATGAGGCTTCCTATTGCCGATGCATAAGGAATCTTGCTCATGCATTGAATCTCTTCAGGTGTGTTGGGGCACATCTTCTTGGAGAGATGAATTCCATGCCTTAGGGGTAAGAGACCCCTCTTGGAGTTTTCCATGCTGAACCTCTTCAGCACCTCCTCTATGTACATTTTCTGTGACAGGCCAAGCATCCTTTTAGATCTATCTCTATAGACCTTTATTCCCAAAATATAGGATGCTTCCCCAAGGTCTTTCATGGAGAATTCTTTTGACAACCAGACCTTGACCGAGGTTAGCATGGGAACATCATTCCCAATCAGGAGAATGTCATCTACGTACAGTACGAGAAAAACGACAGCACTCCCACTAACCTTTTTATAAACACATAGTTCCTCCTCGTTTTTGATGAAATCAAACGTTTTGATTGCATCATCGAAACGAGTGTTCCAACTCCGAGAGGCTTGCTTTAGTCCATAGATGGATCTTTGCAGCTTGCAGACCTTGTGATCTCCATCACTGGAAGTGAAACCCAAAGGCTGTTCCATATAGATATCTTCATCAAGATATCCATTCAGGAAAGCAGTTTTCACATCCATCTGCCAGATTTCATAATCATGAAATGCTGCAATGGCAAGCAATGTTCGGATGGATTTTAGCATGGCTACAGGAGAAAAGGTCTCCTGATAGTCAATGCCTTCGCGCTGACTATACCCTTTCGCCACAAGCCTTGCCTTATAGGTCTCTACCTTTCCATCCGAACCTATCTTCCTTTTGTAGATCCATTTGCATCCAATAGGTACAATACCTTCTGGTGGATCTACTAAGGTCCAGACTTGGTTGGAATGCATGGAGTCTATCTCTGACTTCATAGCTTCCAGCCATTTCTCGGAATCGATATCAGATATCGCCTCGTTGTATGTTTTGGGATTCTGTATGTGATCCCTATCTCCCACTAGGAACATTTCCTCAGTATCCTCTTCAAGTATACCTAAGTATCTATCGGGAGGATGGGAGACTCTACTAGATCTACGAGGTGGTTGAGGGACATCGTGTACTGGCTCCTTATGAATAGGTTCTATAGGATCCATGACTCGTTGCTTTTCAGAGACTTTCTCTTCAAGCTCAATTTTCCTCCCACTGCCTCTATCAAGGATAAACTGATTTTCCAAGAAGATGGCATGACGGCTCACAAACACATTGTGATCCTCTGAGACGTAAAAATTGTATCCTAATGACTCTTTAGGATATCCTATAAAACGAGCACTTATGGTCCTAGCCTCTAACTTGTCCGCCTGTAGTCGCTTGACGTGGGCCGGACATCCCCAAATCTTGAGATGACCCAGACTTGGTTTCTTACCATGCCATATCTCATACGGTGTGGTAGGAACGGATTTAGAGGGAACTCTATTCAATAAATAAATCGCTGTGAGTAAGGCATCTCCCCAAAGGAACATAGGTAAATCAGTGAAGCTCATCATGGACCTGACCATATCCAATAGGGTCCGATTTCTCCTCTCTGACACCCCGTTGAGTTGAGGTGTTCCCGGAGGTGTCCATTGTGAGACTATGCCGTTTTCTTTGAGATAGTCCCGGAATTCCCCACTAAGGTATTCTCCTCCTCGATCTGATCGAAGAGCCTTAAGAGGTTTTCCAGTTTGTTTTTCTACTTCATTCTTGAACTCTTTGAACTTTTCAAAGGATTCAGACTTGTGTCTCATAAGATACACATACCCATACCGTGAATAATCATCGGTAAAGGTAATGAAGTAAGAATAACGTCCCCTGGCTAGCACATCGAATGGGCCACATACATCTGTATGTACTAGGGTAAGTATTTCAGTGGTCCTCTCCCCATGTCCTACAAAGGGTAGTCTGGCCATCTTTCCTTGAAGACAGGACTCGCAAACTGGATATGACTCGGAAGTCAATGAGCCTAAGAGCCCATCTTTATCCATTTTGTTCATTCTATCTTCTCCAATATGGCCAAGTCTGAGGTGCCACAAATATCTTTGGTTTATCTCATCTCTGGATCTTTTGGATCCTTTGGCACTCACATCTTGCTCGGTAACATTTACAGATACATCCATATGTAAATGATAGAGACTGTCAATCATAAAACCACGTGCTACTATTTTATTTCTCAAATAAATAGAACAGCAGTCTTTGTCAAATGTAAAAACATGACCTTCCTGTGCTAGACATGAAACAGAAATCAAATTTCTGCTAGCAACAGGTACATAATAGCAGTCTCTAAGTATTAAACTAAATCCAGACGGTAGTCGCAGATGGTAGGTGCCCACAGCCACAGCAGCAACTTTTGCCCCGTTGCCAACCCGAAGGGTTACCGCACCTTCCGCCAGCCTTCTACTTTCCTTTAGACCCTGCATGGTAGTGCACAAATGAGCACTAGAACCAGAATCTATAACCCAACTAGAAGTAGAAGAAACCGTTAGATTAGTTTCAATTATGAGCAAGTCTATACCTTCTGAAGGTGTGTCACCTTTCTTGTTCTTTAGGCTCTCGAGGTATGAAGGACAGTTTCTCTTCCAGTGGCCTTCGACATTGCAGTGGAAACATTTTCCTTTGTCGTTAGCCTTTTTCTTTTGAACTTCCTTCTTTGGCTTCTTGTCTTTCTTCTGCTTCTTAGCAGGCTTCTTTTTCTTCCAAGTAGACTTTCTCTTGGAACCAGAAGTCAACTCAGCAGCAAGGACATTGCCCCTTGAACCTTTCAAGGCTCCCTCAGCAGTTACCAACATGTTGATTAGTTCAGTCTTAGTGCATTCAATCTTATTCATGTGGTAGTTTACTATAAACTGACCAAATGAATCAGGAAGTGACTGTAGGATCAAATCCACTTGTAATTCCTTGTGCATGTCCATACCGAGCTTCTCAAGCTCCTCTAGGTCCTTGATCATGGTCAGACCGTGATCATGAACAGACTGCCCTTCGCGCATCTTCGCTTTGAAAAGCCTCTTGGACACTTCAAAACGAGCTGTGCGACTCTGCTCACCATACAACTCTTGTAGGTGTGCCAGTATGTCCCTAGCAGTCTTTATATTTTCATGCTGGCATTGGAGTTCATTAGACATAGATGCCATCATATAGCATTTTACTCTAATGTCATCATCTAATCACTTTTTATGCATCTCACGCTGAACATCAGTGGGACGTGCTGGTAATGTGGGGATATCTGAATCGAGTATATAGCCTATCTTCTCACAGTCCAAAACTATTTTGAGATTTCTAAGCCAGTCCTTGTAATTGGTTCCGGTCAGTCGGTTGGTCTCAAGAATACGGGTCAAAGGGTTTGAAGCCGACATTGTATCTGCAGAGAGTAAAGATTCTAGTTAGACTCTTGTACTTGATCCTAATCTGTCCTAAGGTCTTTTAGAACAAATGTAACTTCCACTATTTTCTCGAATTCCTCACACTCCCCTGGTAGGAAAACGGAAATCCTACGCGACTAGGGTTTCTAGTGGGTACTGCGGTCCCACCGATTTACATGCCACCTCACCTAACAGTTATTGGTGACACATAGATGGATGAGTGTACAACTCTTGTACAATGCTTCTTAAGCATGTTGCAGTGTAACTTGGTCTCTAAGCCATGAAGACCTCACCTAACAGTTATTGGTCCCATTTCTTAGTTAAGTCAGACCCACCGTATAACCGTAGGAATAAAGTCGTCATTGGGTCCTCACCTAACAGTTATTGGTGCCCAACCCCACCTTTACCCTACAACATCTCATGTCTATAGAGAGGTCCAGCCCCCCGATGCAACTTGACCACTGTGTCCAGCCGAGACAAATCAACATCAGAAAGGCCTTAGCAGCTCTACTACAGTGGAAGACCTATTGACTTAATATTGGTTAATCAGGTCTTAGTGTTTGCAACTTGAGCCCTTCATAAGAGGTAATCGAACAATTGGCCAGGTAAGCAGGTGGGAGGCTCCCCTTACTCAGAGAGTAAGGTCCTAATTAAGTAACCACCTTTCATGCTTTCCTAGACACCAATTAGATCAATTAATCTAATATGACTTGCTCATGTCGGTTCACTCTCGACTTGATTGAGGAGGTTTTGATTTAGGTCTCAATTGGGTTTGCTACATCACATGTAAGCCTATCTACCCGACTCTCATTCACATCACATGCAAACGGTGCATTGCAGGCAGTTATAATCGCAGCATCAAATTAAAGCTAAACTTTAAATAGGTGATGATCATGGATTCTAATTAGGTCGTATTACAAGCACATGCACATCAATCGATCAAGTGGTCTTCAACTCTTGAATTGGTTCTAAGCCTCCTTGATTCGATCCTTGATCAACTCTTGATCCCATCGCCATCAACCGCTTAGATCACCTTTCATCTCATGCCTTTGCTTCAACTTGATCGTTGATGTACATCACATCACAGAAATACAACCAGATGTAAAATAAAAATAAAAATAATTTACATCTCCTTTTAGGAGGCACGCAGGCCTCTCAAAACATCAAATAAGATGCATGCAAGCATCTGAAAAATTACATGACATCGCAGATCACATCGCAGGTCATTACATTTGATACCAAAAGGGGTTGAATCCTATGATCATCACCGTATGCTACAATTATAATTTTCAGATCTGAAACTTAACTGATTATATCATGACATAGGTCGCTGATCATGCTAATCATGATTCTAAACTTTGTAATCCCATTAACAATGCAATTAGAATCATCTTTTTATCACATAAAAATCAGCATGTAAAAATCAGTACCCCTGAAAAATCTGCATGCAGAATTTTTCAGCATGCATGATCATTTAATTTTCAGATCTAATATGCCTTTAGATATTTAATTCTTACCTTAATCTACGAAACCTAGGCTCTGATACCACTGTTGGGAACCCGCCCATGCCGCTGATATTTCAAAAATTTTCAGATGGCAGCGGAATCGGCATGCACGGGTTCGACGTTCATCGCATGAACGCTTGTTTCGAGACCTTTCGTAATTAGGTAAGAATTAAAACTTTTAGAACTAATAGGAAGATCAAATCTTCACCTTGCGCGGGTAGATGATCACCGCGAATCTGAATTCGTGGTTTTGGAAGAGGGTTCGTTTGAAGCCGTTCAAACGTCCGGCCTCTACGGGTATCCACACGAAGTAGAGAACCGATCAAAGCTTTCTTGTCTTCCCGGGGTGCTAGCTCCCTTGCAAAGACTCCTTTGATGGCTGATCTCTTCTCTTTCTTTCAACTCTTGAAAGTGCTTGAGAGGAGGAAGAAGAAGAAGGAACTCAAGGAAGAAGAACACAGCTTCTGCAGCCTTCTTTCTTTTCCCTGCGTTGGAAGAAGGATTGGAGGAAGAGGAAGGCGCCAACGCTTGGACCTTGCTCTTCCTTTGCTTGCGGCTGAACTAAGAGAGGAGAGGGGAGGGTGGCGGCAGCAAGAGGAGGATGGCTCCAATACCTAGGGCGCCGGCCTCATGGTGCTTCTTATAGCCATCAAGGGCTCCTCCAAAGTAGGAGCCCTAGATGGTTTTCCAAAGAAAGAAAGGGGGGGTGCGCCGGCCCCTCTCTCTCCTTCAATCCGCACCATCCAAGATGAGAGGGGCTGATGCCCCTCTTACTTGGTTAACCTAATCCTCTTCCAAAGAGGATTAGGTGCCTCTCTCATGGTTTAATCCTAATCTAATTAGGATTGGCCAAATTGGGTTCAATCTATACTAGTCCTAATCCAATTAGGACTTGAATGAACCATGACTCAATTGAACTCTTCAATCCTAATCCAATTAGGAGTCATGTTGATTCATTAGATTAATAATTAATTTAGACTTAAGGAATCCTAATCTAATTAGGATGTATTTAATTTTAGTCCTAATCCAATTAGGATTTCTAGGAATCCTACTCCAAGTAGGAATCCAATTTTAATTCAAAACTCCTAATCTCATTAGAATTTTAGGAATCCTATTCCAAGTAGGAATTCCAGTCCTACTCCAACTAGGATTCCCAGCCCTAATCCAATTAGGACTCTAGGAATCCTACCCGAAGTAGGATTTGTGTTTAAGTCTAATTAATTAATTCCCTTTGTTCTTCTTCAACTTCTTTATCAATCAAATTGATTTCTTGTGATTCCTAATCACGATTTCAACCATCGGATCGGTCAATACTTCTAGTGTGTGTGACCCCATAGGTTCTATTCTGACTGGTAGTGAGATATATTGTGATCTCTATCACTATATCATTGAAAACTCCTTTCAATGGGTTGGAACGATTCCAACTCAACTCATTAGGGTTTATCGATCATCAAGATAATCCCTATGAGTCCCACCATCCACCAGTGACACCTAGCAGCATGTAGTGGCTACCCAGCAGAATGGAATGATGAACCTCTAGGTGCAGTTAACATGTGATACAGTCCTACTATCGTGGATCCCTACAGGACGGAGGTCATGGACAACTCGTCAAACCCCATCGTCTGTCATATGTCAAGATTTATTCGACTCGAGTTCGATAGTGAAAAAACTCTTTCTCCACTGTGCATACTGCCCCGGCCGAGGTCTTACGAACTCAGTCTTATAAATCACATAGGATCTCTCCTTATCTATCAAGGTCGATAGATTCCATATAGGTGCATACCCTACTCCTACAGTGAACTTACTGCAGCCAATCTACACTGCATGGACCCATATGGCTAGAGACCATGTATGTGTGCAGTCAAACTACAATAACCTCACTGTGAGTAGCCGAAGCGCCGCAGGTCAAAGGACCAGTCACACTACTGCAACATCAAGCAAGTCACTGACGAGTGGATAGACATCCAAGTGACTTCTTGTATTGGTCACGCTCAGTACCCTTGTTCTCTAACAAGCACCTGCACTATCACTTCAGTGTCCCTACACTGTGGACTCAAGTCTCGTCCATCCAGAAGGAGAGTGATCTGTGCACTGATCGGATCGATCACCGTCCTCGTGATGATCCTTTGATCAGGAGCATTTAGAAATTAATCACCAATGATACATGGCTCAAATTCTCAACTCTTGAGAATATGTATCATCATCTTATTAATTTCTTGGACGATTCATAGACACATAAACAATATGAATGAAAAAGATGCCTTTTATTTATTCAATAATAAATAGTCAAGTACAAAATTATGTCCCTAGAATCAACAATGTGTCAGCCAAATTGGCTTCTAGGGCATACATCTAACAAGTAATGTATTGAATTTTTTTTTTTTTTGAAAATTACATGTTGGGTTGCCTTCCAAGAGCGCTAAGTTTTATGTCTTCAGCCAGACAAAATGTAAATCCTCCTTTTTTTTCAACCATTATCTAAGAATGGTTTTGGAAGAGTCCGATGAAGAACAGTCGGCTGATGACAATCTATGCTCATAAGGAGAACAGAACTAAGGGGCGCATGCTTGACCCCTTCCCCGGAATGAGCAAGGTAAGCTTCTAAAGGATCCTTATTATAAGTTTGTAAGAAAGTCTCCTGAACCAGACTTTCAATCATGTCAACTTCATTGATTTCTTTGTCGTCTGGTGGTTGTTTACTTATGTTAAAGACATTAAGCTTGACTTTCATGTTGCCAAAAGATAACTTCAGCACCCATTTCGACAATTGATCACAGCATTTGCTGTGGCTAAGAAAGGTCTACCTAAAATTATAGGTGTGTGACTGTCTGGATGTATTGCAGGTTCAGTCTCAAGGATAACGAAGTCCACAGGATAGTAAAACTCGTTTACTTTCACTATTACATCCTCTACAATCCCCTTGGGGTACTTCACTGTCCTATCTGCTAAGGAAAGGGTAATATTTGTAGGCTTTAATTCCCCCAAACCTAACTTTTGGTACACATAGTAGGGAAGTAGGTTCACACTGGCTCCTAAATCTAATAAAGCTCTCTGGATGATCGTCTCTCCTATTTTTATTTCAATGGTTGGGCAACCAGGGTCTTTGAATTTCGGGGCAATCTGTTGTTGAATGAGAGATGAGGCTTGTGCAGCCATAACAGCTTGCCTAGGAATGCTGGTTTTTCTTTTGACCGTGGTGAGGTCTTTCAAGAATTTTGTATAGGAGGGAATTTGTCTTATGGCATCGAGAAAAGGTATATTTATCCGAACAGTTTTAAAGACTTCCATGATTTCATCAAAGTTAGATTGTTTCTTGGAGTCCTGAAGTCTACTAGGGAAGGGAACCTTGGGTTTGTATGTTTCTATAGGTTCTTTCCTTTTTTCTGGTTTGTCCTGTTCTTGACCTCTCTTCTGAATCGGGTTCTTATCGAATTCATTTTTATTTTCTTTTTCATGTTCAGGAAGTTGGACTTTATTGTCCACTTGCTTGCCAGACCTTAGAGTGGTAATTGCCTGGACTTCATAGGTCGGATTTCCATTGATTTGATACTGACCTCTTTGATCTTGATTTTGTTGTCTACTAGGATTAGGCACTAGTTGACTAGGTAGTTCACCTTTCTTTCTATCCCCTAGAGAGTTTGCTATTTGGCTTAGACTAACCTCAAGTTTTGCAATTGCTTGCGCATGGAATTGGTTAGTCTGGGCTTGGGCTGTATTGGTTTGTTGTTGTTGCTTGATAAAATCTTGTTGTTGTTTCATCATATTAGCCATCATGGTTTCTAATGGTGAAGATTGCTGTGGAATAGGAGCATTATAGGGAGGTACAGATGGAACCAAAGATTGGTTCATTTGTGGTGGCCCTATCCTGGAAAAGTTGTTCTGAAAACCTGGTGGACCACCTTGATGCTGAATAGGTTCGTTCTGCTTATATGAGAAATTTGGGTGGAACCTATTATCAGGGTGGTAAACTGGGCTGAACGAATTGGGAGTGGGCTTCTTAAAGGCACTATATGAATTTAGAGCATTTGCTTGCTCGGCCTTTATGGTGGGCAGATTAGGGCAGCACTCCACTAGATGCTCTGGACTGTTACACAAGACACACAAACTATATGACTCATGATTCACTTTCATGACGGGATTTGACTCTTTATATGACCCTGAACTAGTGGACACAGTAAAAGCATCAAACTTTTTACCTAAATTGTTTAGTCCAGTCACCAGATTGGATATAACATTTTTGAGATCTAGGTCTACTTTCATTTCATAATTACCTGGTTTCCTAGATCCAAACTCATCTCTATTTACTTCCTCACCATAGCTACTCAAATTTTGGGCATTTTCAGCTAAGTCAACAAGAAATTCATAGGCTTGATCTAGGGTTTGGTTCATGAACCTACCTTTGTGCATGGACTCGATCATGTTTCTATGTGCCGGAGGTAGTCCTTTATAAAAGAAGTGGACCAGATCAGCCTTATCAAGCCCATGGTGCGGGCACTTGAGCAAAAGATCGTGGAATCTTTCCCAAAGTTGGGAAAATTCCTCCTCAGATTTTTCTCTAAAAGTTCTGATGGCATCCTTAATTTTTTCAGTTTTTACCATGGGATAGAACTTAGCCATGAACTTTCTAGATAGTTGTTCCCATGATATGATGGAATTAGAAGCAAGAGAATACAGCCATGCAGCAGCACGATCCTCTAAAGTCATGGGAAACAACCTTAATTTAATACCCTCTTCATCTAAGTTTTGATTTCTAAACGTTTGACAGATTGTCAAAAATTTGTTTAGATGAATGTAGGGTTGTTCACTCTCGAACCCATGAAACTTGGGTAACATATTTATTGTTGCAGCCCGAATCTCGAATTAGGCTGCATTATTAATCGATAATACTATGCAGGTAGGGGGACTAGCGGATGCGGGTGCAAACAATTCATTCAGGGTTGTAATATGTTCACCCATTGTAGAGATCGACGGTTGGTTTACAGTTCGCAGGTTGTGATGAAAAGTTCTATCAATCTCAGGATCAAATGGGGTTAACTTATCCCTTAATGACCTTCTACCATGCATACATTATCAATAACTTAATTAGACTCGACTCCTAAACGAAATCCTAAAAGAGAAGGACGGCTAGACACAGATGACCACAACCAACACCACACAACAATTTGACCCTATTTGTCTTAGAATTAAGTGAGGTTTAGTAGCTTCTTAAATCTAGTTGCACAGAGATTTATCAGGTTAAAAAGTTTCTGAAATTCTTTCTAGATTAGACAGCTCCTAATCTCCCTTTCAAATTAAGCTTGAGCTTACCAGTTAAGTGATCCAGTAACCAGTGACCAGGAAAGTCCCGAGGTGTGTGGTGGTGCCAGAAGGGATACACCGATACCACAATACCCGTAATAGTTCTCACTGTTGTAAAACTTTCCTAGACATCACCAATTAGTAAATCCTCACTGGAGTGGCTTTCAGCCGCTTCTTTCCAAGAGCCTAATTGAGCTCGAAAACCCTAAGGCCAACGTCTAATTTGATTTTAATTTAATTTGGCTTAGGATAAGTATGCAAGGTGGTGATTTTTGGGCTAAGGACAGGTAATGACTTTCCGACCTTATCTTTTTAATGGGTTTTGCCCTTAAATTATTTTATGCAAATGCTTAATACTAAATGCAGCAAATAATCAATATTTTTTTTAAAGTTTATGCAATGTCATTAGGTTGTACTGATTAAATGAGCAAACAATTTTTTTTTATTTTTTTATATTTACTATTTTCTTATTTTTTTTTAATATTTAAATTTTTATATAGCGATAACTTGAATGTAAACTAAACACTATCCTTATGCGTCAGTCAATCTCCGAATGCCCGTTGAATAGCTCTGGAGATTACTCCGTGAGGAGCCCCAATAAAGGTATGATAACCTCGGGGGATTGCACCTTATCAATTACTAGCAAAAATAATATAGATATTTTTTTTATTTTTTTTGAATTTTTTTATTTTATTTTTATTTTTATTTTTTTAAAAAAATTTAAATTTCAAATTTCGAATTTCAGAATTTAAATTTTTGAATTTTTGAATTTTGAAATATTTTTTTTTTCAATTTTTTTTTTTTGAATTTTTTTTCGGATTTCAAATTTCAGAATTTAATAACTACAAAATTATTAACTGAAAATAATCAAAATAATAAAAATAAAAACTTACTACCGGAGTGCGTTCACTCCGGGCATCCAAAATCCGATTTGATCTTCGTGATCGTTCTTGCTTCTTGATTTGCCTCCCCGACAACGGCGCCAAAATTCTGTTCGTCCGATTCCTGTTTACCTAAAAATATGCTAAACAGATCGTTATTAGAACTGACAAACAAAGTTTAAATTAATTTTTACTCTTACCTGTTCTACTCGAAGAATAGTGGTCGTAAGAGGTCGATCCACAGGGAGGCGATTGGAGTTGCATAAAAATTAAAATGTTCACTCAGATTCGAAATCGATTTTTGAATGGTAGATGAAAAAACATTACTTTGAGGATGTAAAATGATTCTCTAGTCTATCAGATAAGGTTTTCCATTTGAAAATAACGAAAAGACAAATACTTCGAATAGAAGAGCATTTATAAATTTAATAAAATATTTAACTATTCAAAGAAAAACTTTGGCATGGATAAAAACAGTGCTTAGGAAGATTGAAGCCCGGAACATAAACTGCATGAAAGAAAATTTCATATATTGCAACTAAAACAAGAATTCTTGGATGCATAAAATAAACTGCAGAAATTAAACTGAAACTTAAAACATAGATTGCATAAAAGATAAATGTATGGATTGCATGACAGGGCAATTACAAAAATAAAATGAAGATTGGAAGTCTAATGCTTCCTCCTTTTATAAAATAAAACATAAAAACCAAGGAAGAAAAACAAGAAAACTCCCCTTTCTTCTCTCCCCTAATTTTTTATTCTTTATTTTCAATCCGAAACAGAGCATGGCTCTGTTTCTTTTTCTTTCTCTCTTCTCTCACAAACAGAGCCTTCCCTTCTCCTCTTTTGAACCCGCCGGCCACCCCGCCGAGAGCCCCTTTCCTCCTCCTTTCTCCCCTATTTATAGATCGCCACAGCATGGAGAGGAGGAGAAACGGGCGAGCGTGATTTGTGGGGGTGGATCCGTGGAGATCGGATGCGGACGGAAGGAGACGCGGGCTGAGGCGGAGGAGATGGATGCTAATCCGGAAGCTTTGGAAGAGGAGGAGAATGTTGGATCCAGGCGCTGGAAGGAGGACGAACGGCTGGATATGATGCTTGGATCACGCTTGCAGTCGGACGGGCGCAGAAGGAGCCGATTATGGCCACGGTTGAGGCTGGAATTTCGGAAGAGGGTGGAGCTGCACCGGTAATCTGCTGCTGTGGCTGGAAGAAGAGGAGATGGGAGGAGACGCGCTGAAGACGCTGGGACGGTGCGGGATCCGTGGGGCACTGCGGATCATTTGGAGGCTGCCGCGGGATGCTGTGAGGAGGCGATGACCCGTGGGCTGGTGGGAGGAGCGGGCTGAGGCGGAGGAGGAGCGATCTTGGCGTGATCCGTGGACGGTTGGGAAATCGCTCGGGATCATTTGACGAGCCGGGAGCGTGATCAACGGGAGGAAGAAGCTCTGTGGATCATTTGTGATGTGCGGAAGAGCTGGGATGCTGGGAGGACGCCGATCATGGGAGAGGCGGTCATCCGGGCTGAGAGAATGGCTGAGGGAGCGACGCAGACGGCTTGAATCCGGAAGAGGAGAAGATGCTGGAACTTGCCCGGCATGCTCAAATGAAGAAGGAACGGGGACCACGAACGGCATGGATGCGGCTTCGGCTTGATTTGGGAAGGAGCTGGGACGTTGCTTTGATTGCGTTGATGGCGTGGAGGATTTGGAAGGGATGCCACGGCTGCAGGTGCGGACGGTTGATGGTCTAGTGATGTTTTATTGGATGCAGGTTCGGATGAGACGTGGACGGCCGGGATTTCATGCATGCATGGCAGCTAGGGAATTTGTTGAGCTCGGGCTGCCGAGCATTGGGCTTAAACCCAATGTTATTGGATCTCTTGGATTCCTTGCACTCAAACACAATACAACATTAATTAATTAATTCTATCATTAAAGATTAACTATAATACTAATTAAGATGGTATGACGATTGCACTTTTGTGCTCTCATCATCCGACAATGGTCCTCCATGAGTTTGGAGTGAGCTGTGCTGGGGTGAGTTGGTACTCCACCAGCAAGTCATTCACGAACTTATGAAGGGGGAACCGCAGGCCGGCCTAGAGCATATCGATGTACACCCCGATCCGACCTGGCGGAGGTCTAGTTATCCGGTCTTCCGACCCTGCGACTTCGAGACGAAGCCCGGATCGGAAGAAAAATCGGGAACGGACCAGTTCTAGTTCCTCCTCGGTCAAGGTAGACCCAACCTCACTGGGACCAAGACCCATCTCAAAAGAAAAAAGAGGAAAATGAAGGAAAAGTGAGAAACGAAAACGAAGAAGGGGAAGAAAGCAGGTATTTAAAGAAAAGAAAAGGACTTCCGAGCCAATGTGGGAAAACGACCTACTATGGAGTCGCCGGAAATTGCCTCTGAACACTGCCGGAAATCGCCTCAGAACGCTGTCGGGAGAGCTCAATTGCAACCAGAAGAAAGAGAAAGGATGGCAGCAATAACAAACAAGCGAGACCTTTCTAGGGCGAAGTCGGGGGTTTATATAGACCCACCCGACGGCCCAGATCGGCAGGGCTAAAACCCGCCTCCCGTCCGGATTGCGCCACATGTCGGCCCCGAAAGCCGAAGTGGCGCATTTATTCTGGACGGGAGCCTCGAATACGGAATCGAGGCGCCGTCCCGTCGGATCTCGGAGCCCCATCATGAGCCCACTATACGAAACGACCTCGAAGAATGAAAGGGCGTCGCCCCCTCTCCCCTCATTAAAAGCACCCTAAAGCGTGCAGAGCGCTGGCATAATTTAAGTCTCCCTAGCCCCCACCATTGCAATAAAAGCAATTACTTCCCACGTCCGAGCTTGCGAGCAGCTCGGACTCGGAAGTCGGGGGGTAGTGTTGAGGAAAATACAAGTCCCCCCGAAACACGTGATTGGAAGCACCCGACCTCGGACGACCGACCTGACGCCCGACCAGGCGTCCAACCTAGGAGCTCTCGACCTCAAAACGCCCGACCTAGAAAGCACCCGATCTCGGAAGGCATCCGATCTCGGAAGTCGGACCTTGCCGACTGCCCGCTGCGGTCACATCCTCCTACGGCCCGATTTGGGACCACGCCTTGAGCGGCTTACTCAACAATTAATGCGCATGGTCTCTGCAGACCTCCGGCTTACTCAACAATTAATGCGCATGGACTCTGCAGACCTCCGGCTTACTCAACAATTAACGCGCATGGCTCCTGCTGTCAACGGATCTTCAGTCCTCCACAGCAAGTTAGCTCGGCTGCGTCCAGTCAGCCGTGACAACTCCTTGATTCCGACCTCATCCCCTACGACAAGGCATTAATTCACATGATCGTGCACCAATTCATGCGACGTGCTCAGTCGTACGGCAACCTGGTCCCGTCGCATCACAGATAACCCAGCGCCCCTCTATAAAAGGAGAACCCCTCTACCTTGAAGGGGGCTGGATACAAAAACTCTGGACACATCTTTCTTCGATATATCTTTTTCCCCTCTGACTTAGGCATCGGAGGGCCGGCGCCGGAAACCCCGGCCACCGGCTTTTTGCAGGCCCCGCGGAGGACGCCGCCCGCCGACGGAACGCCACTCACCGACCCTCGCCGGAGCTCCACCTTCTCAGCCGACGGCCACCCCCGAGTCCAATTTCCAGCAACAATGGGGTTAAAAGTATGAATGAACATGGAGTAGAATCAACAATATAATATGTATTATTGATAATTTTTTATTTTTAATATATATTTAACCTCTTATTTAGTTTTAACTATCCTCTTCATATTAGTTTTACATTAAATTATGCTTGAAACTTAAAGGACCTAATTAGAGATTTTATAAAACTTAGGGACTACAAATATAATTTATAGTATATAGGTGATGACATGGCGTACAAGTGATGACATAGCGTATAGATGATGATGCGACACTCAACAAAATTCTTTTGGAAAGAAATTTTCACAATACATGTCATGTCATCACTCACATATCACATCATTACTTATATGCCACATCATCAAAATAAAAATATTTTATTTATTATACCGCATCATCACGCATATGCAACATTATCCCTAATCGGTCACATAATCATCTAGTTAAGCATTTTCTACCGCATAATCAGCCACGTAATTATCGGCAACGCCCAACATGGATTTACGATAGGAGAAAGTGGCTGAAATTTGAGAAAAAGATGGTACTAAAATAGTTGTAAAATAACATGAGTCAAATTTAAGCTTTTTGATGCTCAAAAATTTATTAAAAAATACGTGTTCCAGAAATTTGGTCCAAAGTGTCCGCGTCTTTGAATGAACCGACTCCAAATCATCTTCTAGTCTAGCACAGAAAGTAATCATCGAGCACCACTTGCCGCCCTTCGGCGGAAAAAGCCGACGTCATCGAGCGCTCTCAACCAAAAAAACAGCCGCAGCAGTGCCCATCAACCCTCCCTAAATCACGCAAAACAAAACAAAGGCGACTCCTGTGCTCATTCGTAGTCTTGATTGACCTCGACCATGAGCCTACCGTCGGTGACGCTCTAAACGTTTCAAAGTGGCTTTCCCACCGCTCTCCTCCCAAGATATCATCGCTCCTTTCCTCCCCTTCTCACACGCCTCGATACGGTAACCGTTTCCCGAAAGCGAACAAAGAGACAGGAGGAGAAAGAGGGGGGCGGGCGAGGAGGGAGGACTCCACCCACTGTTGTAAAACTCGATCCCTTTTGCCGTCTCCTTTCCCTCACGTGCCCCTGCCCATCGGGAGGTGCGTCAGACGCAACCGAGCATTTCATCGAATATATTCGACCCACCAATCCCTCCACTGAGGGAGAATGAATGCTTCTATGGCGATGAGTGGAGATGCATTAAGGAGGAGGAGGACGTGGGGCGGGACGGGAATGGGTCCCCGTTTGGAGATCGAGGACGATGAGAAGGACGCGGAGGAGCGGAAATCAGTTGAGGCGTTTCGGGAGGCTTTGATTGCCAGAGATCTGCTGCCGGCTCGTTATGATGATTACCATACCATGAGGAGGTAATTTTGATCGTCTACTCACCAACATCTGTTTTCCGTTTTATGTAATGATTAAATGAATTGAACGGGTTGGAGCTTTTTGTTTTTTTGCCGCTCTCGATCGATTGCAGATTGTTTGTTTGATTATTCATTGGATTCAGCAATTGGTGTATGTTTCAGATGGTGGATTTGCGTGATATATTGAGGTGGATGCGTCAGAATCTTGTGATATTATAATCTGAATGAGACCATGAATTTGATATTGTGAAATTGGAGCTAAGAATTTTGCGTTTTGTGGCTTAAATTGTGATGATTAATGTAATTTGGGACAAGAAGATTGTTTTGAGAGGTTAGTCTTGTATCAAGAGTGAAATCTCGGGAAAGGGAGAATTTGTTTTCCTCGTGGGAGAAAAACTAGCCAATGGGGATAATTTGTGTAAAGTTTAGGCTTAATGTAGATGATTGGACTTATAGTGGAATCTAGCGTGTCTTACATTTGTGCCCATTGGTGGGTGGTGTTGCCTTTGTGCCCAGGACAAGATGCGACTCTTTGTTCATGCACAAATTTATTTTTATCTGATGTTTTTGGATGTATCCTGAACTCTGACAATTGGGAAGAGAGGGCTATGCATGAACCATACCTGCTGTTTATGATAGATGAAATTCAAATTGTTTCACTTATCTGTCATTGTGACTGGGAACATAGCCAAGCTCTGGTCTGCAAAAATTTGATTTCCCTTTTTCACTGATAGGGGGAGACATGCAGCGATAGGTTTTTCATGCTGGTTAGAACTAGGCTTTATAATATAAGACTAGAATATGTAGGTTTGATTTGGCGAAAATTGTAGCTTGGTCTCCAAAACTCTCTGTGGCCAAAAATTTCTGTGGCGAAACTTCTAATTTGTCTTTTTTTTACTTCTAGAAATTTATTAGTCTTACTGCAAGTTGATGTCGAACTGCAGTCCTTTTATGTGGATCAATCCTTTCTTTAAGTTCCTTTTTCTGATTCCACTCTTCTGCTTTAATCTTTTTGTCCATATTGCACAAGTGGCAAGCAAAAGATTTGCTTCTTCTCTACTTGCTCAAGAATCATCTTTATGGGTAGTTGGCTTGATTCTTAGTTGGTTCTAAAGGGTTACATGCCTACCTGGCAGGCTGTTTTAAGCAAACTAATGCATAAACAAATCTGATCTTATATTATCTGACAATTCCTAATTCCCTATCAAAATGCAACAGTACATATTTTAAAATGTAATTTAATACTTCATTTTAGCCATTTAGTTGTGATTGATCAGCATTTGAAATGGAGAGTTAGGTACTCCTTCACTTTCAAAGAGTTTTCTGAGAAGTAGCTCATGAACTAACATCCCTGTATGCAAGGCCTCTTTTTGTACTGTATGAGATGGACAATCTTTTGAAACAGCAACCTTCAGATAATTTTAACTTCTTTTTCTTTTTTTTTTGATCATTAAAAGGTGTACTGGAGTATAACCATACAAGTACATGCATTGATTTATTAGGTCCAAGCATATAGCTGAGTTCCTCTTGCTTGTTAAAGTACAGTCTTGGAAAAATAAATGATAACATTAAAAGTTTTAACATAAGAAGCCTCGAGGCAAAAATACTGCTCATGTGTTTTCTAGGCACATTGGATGCTAGAAGTGGAGGCAAAAATACTGCTCATGTGTGTGAGTTGGTGCTCTGTTATATCGTCATTGTTTTTTTTTTCCAATTAAATCTATGATAAAAGAATTATCTTCTACTAATAAAGAAGTCTTATCTCTTCCTAATGTGTCCAATTGAGATATTCTAATGTAGCATCTATATATCATTCTCTCTATCAAAGAAGGCATGCAAAGATATAGATGTATTTCATGACATAAGTAGTCATTATGGGTATAGAAACTAAGATGATGCAATCTGACCAGAATTTTTTTGATTCACATAATATCACTTGAACTGATTAAACTGTTGGATTTCCACGCATGCCGCAGAAAAATCAGAATGATTAGAATGCAGCGGACAGGCATGCGTGAGATTCCGTTCATCGAATGAACGTATTTTAAAACCGTCGTTCGTAGATAGATTAGGATTAAATACTTTTTACATGATTAGGAAGATCAAATCTTCATCTTGTGTGGGTAGATGATCACCGCAAATCTGATGATCGTGGATTTGTTGAAGGTTCGCTTGAAGCCGCACATGCGTTCGGCCTCTACGGGTATCCACACGAGGCAGAGGACCGATCTAAGTCTTTGAATCTCCTCGGAGTGCTAGCTCCCTTGCAGAGAAAACTTTTGATGGTTGAAATCCTTTCTTCTTGCAGCAACCAAACCTTTGATTGCTCTCTCTTAGGGAAGAAGAAGAGAAGAAAGTATAATAAAAGGAAGCAACCCCTTGCAGCCTTTTATTTTTATGGAAGAAGGAAGGGAGAAGAAAGCCCAACGCCACCCTTTTTTTTTTTTTCTTTGTTGGCGGCTGAAACCCAAAGAAGGTTGCTGTTCACGGCTCCTTTAATTTCCCTTGTTGCTTGCGGCTCAAAACCCAAGGGAAGAGGAGATGGTTCACGGCTCAAAGGGAGATGGAAAGATCCCACATATTTCAAAAGGAGGGGATTTTCAAGCGGGCCTGCATGGAGGCTTTTTTTAAAAACTCTCTCATGGCTGAAAACCAAGAGGGATGGGTGCTTTTCACGGTTCCAAGAGAAGGGGAAAAAAACACTCACGGCTGCCCCCCTTTTTTAAATTTTTAAGATAAGGGTTGGAGCTCCTAAAATTTAGGAGCTCCAACCTTATCTTTGATCCAAGAGGAGGGGTGTACGCCCCTCCTCTTTTTTTTCACGTAATGCACCAGGGGAGGGGTGTACGCCCCTCCCTCTTATCCCTTCTTTTTAATCATGTCCCCACTTAATTAAATTAAGTGGGTTGGGGCCTATTTACAAGGGGATCTAATCCTCTTCCAAAGAGGATTGAGTGCACCCATTTTCTTTCCCTTCAAATCCTAATCTAATTAGGATTCAATTGAACCATGACTCAATTGAACTCTTAATCCTAATCCAATTAGGAGTCATCTTAATCTATTATATTAAAATTAATTAGGACTTAAGATATTCTAATCTAATTAGGACTTATTTAATTTCAGTCCTAATCTAATTAGGACTTTAGAACTCCTACTCCAAGTAGGATTTTAATTTAATTTGAAGTTCTAATCTAATTAGGATTCTAGGAATTCTACTCCAAGTAGGACTCGTATTTAATATGATCAAGTCCAATTAATTAAATCCAATTAATTCAATTAGATTGCAATCCAATTACAATTATTCCTTCTTCAACTCACTAACTCTTAGTGGGTTTACCAATTATCAATCAAATTGATAATTATAAATTATTTATGATTTCAAATCATAATTCAACCATCGAATCGGTCAATACCTCTAATGTGTGTGACCCCATAGGTTCTATTCTGTCTGGTAGTGAGATATATTGCGATTTCTATCACAATATCATTGAAAACTCGTTTCAATGGGTTGGAACAATTCCAACTCAACTCATCAGGGATCATCGACCATCAAGATAGTCCCTGTGAGTCTCACCATCCACCAGTGACACCTAGCAGTATGTAGTGGCAACCCAGCAGAATGGAATGATGAACCTCTAGGTGCAGTTATCATATGATACAGTCCTTCTATCGTGGATTCCTACAGGACGGAGGTCATGGATAACTCATCAAACCCCATCGTTTGTTGTTGCCCAGAGATGGTCACCCAAGAGGGGGGTGAATTGGGTGTTTTAAAACTTTTTGACTATTTAAAAAATAAAACACGCAGATGTATGAACTAAAGTAAAGATGGAGGGATGAGAACAGTCAATCGCAAACACGAGGTTTTATAGTGGTTCGGAGCTTCCACTGCTCCTACATCCACTCCCCAAAGCACCTTTGGGAATTTCCACTATAATCCAAGATTACAGTCCGGTAGTTTTGCGAGTGCACTACCCAACTCGTTGTTTTACACCGGGCTAACAACGAACCCTATAACCCCCAATTTAACCTAGGCTTGGGACGCCTTTCTCTTGTTCCAAGTCCCTTGACTGGAACAAGCACAATATTGAAAAAGTTTTACAAGGATTTAAAAGCTCTGAATAAGCAAATATAACAATGATAAGCAATAGAACCCGGAAGAACCCTTTTAGCTGTTGGAAGCGTGGGAGATGATGGTTCTTCCGATGTGGATCGCGTTGGCTTGAGTGTGAGCTTTGAATCCCGAGCGGAAGAGAGTAGTTGAGCTTGAAATCAGTTGGGAAGCTTGAAGGCACTTGATTTCTTCACTTGAATGCACTAACTCCCTTGAACCTCTCTCTCTTGCTTCTCTCTTGAATGATCTTGTGTTGGGTTGGTGAGAAGTTGTTGAGAAGCACTTAAGAGGTCCCTTTTATAGCCCAAAAAGCAAATATAGCCGTTAGAGATAAAGTTAAAGAGATTTGAAATTCAAAACATCCTGCAAAAAGGTATCAGTCGCGTCCCAGGCGCTCCGGAGACGTCTCCGCTTCAACGCGAGACGTCTCGGCTGTAAGATTTTACTTTTGACGTTGTTTGGGGTCGACTCGGCGCTTTATGGGGACGTCTCGGCTTGTTTGCGCTTTTTGCATGGGGACGACTCCGCTGCTTCGGGGTCGACTCCGCTGTTATATCTCCGAAAAACATGTCTTCTGGAATTCTCTGAGAGAGTCGACTCCGCTCTTTCAGGGGACGTCTCCGCTGCCTTAACACCGAAAAAGACATCCTCTGGAAAACCCTGAGAGAGCCGACTCCGCTACCTCGGGGACGACTCGGGAGGTTTACTTTTTACTTGCGGGGACGACTCCGCTTACTGTGGAGACGACTCGCGCATATCACTTGAAATCGGCCTTTCTGCCGCCTCTGAGAGAGTCGACTCCGCTACTGAGAGAGTCGACTCCGCTATCGCGGGGACGACTCGGCAGGTGCCGGGGATGTCTCCAGTCGTGCCAGTTCTTCCTGTTTGTGCCAGAGACGTCTCTGAGACAACCCGGAGACGTCTCGGCTGTCCCTGATCTGTTTTCTTCAGCTCAAAAATTCTTCAATAAATTCATAAAATTATGGGAACTTGCCTAGACATTTCTTAACAATATTCTTAATTAAACACATGAAATCCTCAAGTAAATTGTTAAGATAAATGGAATTATACTCTAGTGTTTTGTATTCATCAAAATCCATTAGGGGGTCAACAATCTCCCCCTTTTTGATGATGACAAAACACTGAGTATATGCAAAATTCGAAATTTAAACATATACACAGTATTTGATCAGATGTACAAGTATAATGTTTTGATTAGAGCTAGATACAGTGTGCATAATTCAAAATAGTCAACTTTCATTTCTATCCTTATGCATAAGATTGATCTTAATAGCTCTTAAGCAATTTTAGCATATCAACTGAATTTGAATCAAGTTAAAATGAAATATTGATGTTCAAGATAATTGAAAGCTAAGTTCTTTTTGACTCCCCCTTTCTTTTCCAGAAGGGCAATTATCTTAAAGCCAATATTCTTCAATTTTATCTCTTCTAATTCTTCAATTTTGCATTCCACCATAAATTTTGCATTCCAATATATCCAATATCCATATTGGTTCTACTCCCCCTTTTTGTCATCAACAATGAAGGGGACAAATTATCCTTAGGTACTTAAAACTCAAGTTCTAGTAAAATTCAGCATATTACCATGAACCACTCAAGGATATTCAAGTTATTTCTATTAATGAATTCTGCATTCATTTTACTCCCCTTTTGTTTTGGAATTCATTTCAGACTCCTCTTTTCTCCCCCTGTTTTATATGCATTGATAAATTATGTCAAATTTGAACATTTAAGGTATGTTATGAGATTTTTATGGCACATCACAGAATCACATACACAATCACAGAATCATATACACAGAGTTAGCAACAATGTACACAAGGTTTCAAAAGAAATTGTATGTCATTCATGTATCATTGTAAACCTTTGAAGTCATTACAAAGTTAAAAGAGGAAATCATTACAAGTATTGATTTCTAATACAAAAAGTGTTTCAAAATGAGCCTAGGGTTTACAAAAAGAAGAACCCTAGTTGTCTACAAGGTGTCCCTCATCGGCGACGTTGCTCATAAACTCTGGCAGCTGCATCTATAAAAGCATTGATGGAATCTAGCAGTGTTTTGAATTGATCTCCCTGTGACTGATGAAAGGCTGCCACTAGTGCTTCAAATTCAATGCTTGCCCTATCAATTCTTCCTCTAAGTTGGGCAACCAAAGTGCCCACATTGCCTCCAGGGCTTGTCAATTCTTGAAGGCTATTTGAAATGGTCCTCAAGCTGTCTTGTAGCTCAATTGATCTGAAGGTTTGGGTGGCATTCACACTAACTAGTTCTTGCGCTGTAGCTTCTATCTGAGCTCTAATTTCCTTCAGCTCTTGTAGAATCCCTTCATGTGAGGCTCTGATGGGGGCCAACTCAGTAGAGATCATCGATCTCATCTCCTCCCTCATCTGCTGGCAAATTACAGATGCTAAAGTGCGCATCTGGTCTTCTGATAGGGAGTAGGGCCCACTGACTGGAGGAGGTGGTGGCATGGATGTGGAAGGTCCAGCTGAGCTGGAGGGTACATCAGAAAAGTCCATGTGGCTATGTGGAGGAGAGTGGTGGTCAGGCTCCTGAAGTGGGATCTCAGACTCTAGGGTTTGAGCTTTTCTCTTTGGTACCTTGACCCATGACCCATCTACCTTGTGAAACTCCATTCTACGCATTGTGCTCTCATTATAATAGTCGGTGTTTCTCAAGGGTTTTGCAGGCTCATTTTCTGGAATGGGTACTTTGAAATGTTTGAAGAGTAGGGTAAGGATCATCCCATAAGGTATGCTAAACCTAGAATACCTATGACATGTAGCAATGTAGTTCAACATAAGTCTAGGGAGGTTTAGGGGAATCCCTAGTAGGATGTGGTGCATGATAACTAGGTCTCGCTCCGAAACAAAATCGAAGCGGCCGGTTTTAGGGAATAAGACTCGGTTGACAATACTCAAAAGGAGTCTCATCTCGGCATTTAGGTCTTGGGAGTTAACCACATCGAGAGGGCCGCAGTCCTCTCGTCCTAAAAGCAAGTTTAGGGCTATTTCCCTTTGGGGATGTGAGGTCGGAGCCTCACCGTCCTTAGGGATTTGCAAGACGCTAGATAGGACATCTTCATTAATTTCTACCAACGTCCCCCGAACATATGCAGTGTACCCTAAGTCCCCTAAGGCCATATTGCTAAATAGTTCTCTAACTAGGTCGGGGTAGGTTGAAGTATTGAGTGTACAAAGATATTCCCACCCTTGGGCACGGAGTCTCTCTCCAATAGAGAACCCTTCACTATCTAGAAAATGGAAATCTATGTACCTCCTAGTGGTTACTGTGCGATTCGCACAGGAAATGGTCATGGTTGGCGGAGCAACCGGAGGAGACGACGCGGAAGGCTCTTCCCTCCGTTCCTCACCATCGGTCGCTGCCCTAGGACGCCTCCCACCAGTCCTCCTAGCTCTTTTAGGTGCCATTGAATGGAAATCCTAGGGAAATGAGGAGAAAGAGGCTAGGGTTTGTGTTGGAGAGAAAATGGAGGCTAGGGTTTTTTGTTTTTGTCGGGGATGAAAGGTATAGCTCGGGTCGGCTCGAGCTGTTTCGACTTATTTAAAAAAACCTCGTTCGGTCCCCGAGACGTCTCCGCGACTAATGCGAGACGTCTCGCCGGGGGGACGTCTCTGCGATTTGCCAGAGACGTCTCCGGCACTGAAAAATTTCAGACTGATTTTTATCTTTTCCCAATTTGTTTCATTTAATCAATTTAATCAACATGATTTCTTTTTGTGAATACAGAGTGAGTTTGTTTGTGATCCTCCCCCTTAATAATACATCCTATAAAAGTTTGATAATGATTTTTGAATCATTAATATTGAAATGAGGAATGTTTGACCAAATTTCGAATACCTATGAAATAGGCTCTGAAAATATCTCCACGAAGAGTCCAAGGGAGGGTAACCATCCTCCGGAAAGTCAAACAGTTCGTCATTTAGCTTAGATGGATTCATGCTTTCACTTATGTTGACCTTGAGGTGGATTACTAGCTTGAGTAGCAAAGTATTGCAATACAAGTTGAATTTATTTGCTAGGATCATACAAGCTCAAGGCATTCCTTAAGAAGTTGAACCTATCTTTACAAAGGGGTTTTGTAAAGATATCGGCCAATTGATTTCAGTACATACATATTCAATCATCACATCATTTTTCAGCACATGATCCCTAATAAAGTGATGCCTAATCTCTATATGTTTTGATTTTGAGTGTTGGACAGGATTTTTCGTTAAATTAATTGCGCTTGTGTTATCACATCTAATTGGTATATTGTCCATTTTGATACCAAAGTCTTCAAGTTGTTGCTTGATCCAAAGAACTTGGGCACAACAGCTTCCAGCTGCAATGTACTCAGCCTCAGCTGTGGACAAGGCAACTGAATTTTGTTTCTTGCTAAACCAAGAAACCAAATTAGCACCCAAGAATTGACATGTGCCACTTGTGCTTTTTCTGTCGAGTTTGCACCTGGCAAAATCAGCATCGGAGTAAGCAATTAAATTTATGTCAGATTGTTTAGAATACCATAAGCCTACATTAGGTGTCCCTACTAGATATCTGAAAATTCTTTTAACAGCTTGCAAATGTGATTCCTTAGGACATGCTTGGTATCTAGCACACATGCAAACACTGAATAATATATCTGGCCTACTAGCAGTAAGGTAAAGTAAAGAGCCTATCATACCTCTGTACAATTTGCAGTCTATACTTTTACCTTTTTCATCTTTGTCAAGCTTGCAGCTTGAGCCCATGGGTGTGCTAATTTCCTTTGCATCCTTCATCTTGAATTTTTCCAACATTTCCTTGATATATTTGGACTGACTGATGAAGATGCCTTCCTCTGATTGTTTTATTTGTAGCCCAAGGAAGAAGTTGAGCTCACCCATCATGCTCATTTCAAATTCTCCCTGCATAAGCTTGGCAAACTCTTGACAAAGACTATCATTAGTAGCACCAAAAATTATATCATCCACATAAATTTGTACAATCAATAAGTCATTTCCTTTTCTTTTAATGAAGAGGGTTTTGTCTACATTTCCTCTCTTAAATTTATTTTCAATTAGGAAATTACTTAATCTTTCATACCATGCTCTAGGGGCTTGCTTAAGTCCATACAATGCTTTATGCAATTTATATACATAATCTGGATGTAAGTGATTTTCAAAACCTGGAGGTTGTCCTACATAAACTTCCTCCATTATATAACCATTTAAAAAGGCACTTTTTACATCCATTTGATAGAGTTTAAAATCCATGAAGCATGCATATGCCAAAAGTAGTCTAATAGCCTCTAACCTAGCAACAGGAGCAAAGGTTTCATCAAAATCTATTCCTTCCTCCTGATTATAGCCTTTGGCAACTAGTCTGGCTTTGTTTCTTATAACTATTCCATCTTCATCTAGTTTATTTCTATACACCCACTTGGTGCCTATAATTGAAACATTAGGGGGTCTTTTCATTAGAGTCCAAACTTCATTTCTTTCAAATTGGTTTAATTCTTCTTGCATAGCATTCATCCAATTATCATCTTTTTCGGCTTCTTCTAGTGATTTAGGCTCTATTTGTGAAACGAAAGCAAGATAATTACTAGTATTTCTTAGAGAGGATCTTGTCCTTACCCCTTGTGAGGGATCACCAAGGATTAGATCCTTTGGATGACCATGTGCATACCTCCATTCCTTAGGAAGATCTTGATTTCTCAATGGAGGTTGATCTTCTTCATCTTGCTGAATTGTATCTTCTTTGATCTCATCCTCATGTTGTTTGTCTTGTATGGAGAATTCCTTCATTCGGTCTTCAAGTATACCTGCATCACCATCTTCTTCTTTTCTAGAAGAATCTCCATTAGCTTCATCAAAAACAACATGAATGGATTCTTCAACAACGAGAGTTCTCTTGTTGAAGACCCTGTATGCTCTACTAGATGAGGAATAACCTAAGAAGATCCCCTCATCTGATTTAGCACTAAATTTGCTTAGATTGTCCTTTCCATTGTTTAAAATAAAACACCTACAACCGAACACATGAAAGTAACTTATATTGGGCTTCTTATTTTTTATTAGCTCATAAGGTGTTTTCTTTAAAATAGATCTAACTAATGCACGGTTTAAAATGTGACATGCAGTATTTATTGCTTCAGCCCAAAAATATTTTGGTAGATCCGATTCGCACAATATGGTACGAGCCATATCTGCTAGTGTGCGATTCTTCCTTTCTACCACCCCATTTTGTTGGGGTGTCCTAGGGGCCGAGAAATTGTGATTGATACCATTTTCGTCACAAAACTTTTCAAAGTGCTGATTTTCAAACTCGGTACCATGATCACTCCTAATTGCTTTTAGTTTAAGATTGAGTTCATTCGAAACTCTATTATGAAACTTGATAAAAGCGGAAAAGGACTCATCTTTATGTGTAAGAAATGAAACCCATGTAAAGCGTGAAAAATCATCAACAATTACAAGACCAAATCTCTTACCCCCTAGACTAGCAGTTCTAGTGGGTCCAAATAAATCCATGTGAATTAGTTCTAAGGGTTTTGTTGTTGAGACTATGTTTTTAGGCTTGAAAGAGCTTCTCGTTTGTTTTCCTAATTGACATGCAGCACAAATTTTGTTCTTTTCAAAATCTATCTTTGGTAGTCCTTTGACTAGATCTTTTGTAATCAATTTAGAAATTAAATCCATGCTAGCATGTCCTAACCTACGATGCCATAACCAACTAGTCTCATTGACTTTGGGATCCATGGCTACAAGACATTGGCCATCCTTCATGGTGAGATCATCAAGATCTACCATGTAAATATTTCCATGCCTATGTCCTGTGAGTATGATCTCATTGTCAATTGGACTACTAATTATGCATAGTGATGATTCAAATGACACTTTAAAGCCCTTGTCACAAAATTGACTTATACTTAATAAATTATGTTTTAGTCCATTAACTAACAATACATTGTCAATAAAAGAGGAGGGTGATATGGAGATTTTACCAACACCAATTATTTGACCTTTAGCATTGTCTCCAAATGTGACTACTCCTCCTTCTTTTGATTTCAAGGTGACGAAGAGACTCTTGTCACCGGTCATATGCCTTGAGCAACCACTATCAAGATACCACATTCTCTTTTTATTCCCGGCTGCAAGGCATACCTGCAAAATGATTATGTGAGGCTCTTAGGTACCCAAGTCTTCTTGGGTCCTTCGTGGTTAGTGTAGTTGGTTCCCTTAGGCACCCATACTTTAGTTATGTTTTTAGCTTTTACAAATGTACTCTTGTTAGTTTGAATCTTTCTTTGAATACAAGAGTAGGCTTTATGTCCACCTTTTTTACAATGAAAGCATGTAGGTTTTTCAGTTTTGACATCTTTTGCTTTCACAAAGAAATTCTTTAGATACTTTTGTTGCTTGTTAGTTTTATATCCTAATCCGGCTTTATTAAAAACAGCTCTTTGATTTGAAAGAATAAGATTTAATTTTTCAGAGCTTTGTGTAAATTTTTCAACAATTGGTTTGTACTTATGTACCTCATTCTTAAGATTCAAATTTTCTTTAACTAGTTCTTCCTTGTCCTTTTTAAGGGATTCAACATTTTGTGCAAGTGAGGTATTATTATTGAGTAGAGATTTAACTTTTAGATTCAATTTCTTAATTAGTGTTTTTGCCGTTTCATTTTCAATGCTAAGTTTTGAATTTTTGTTTTCTAGATCAATGGTGTTAACATTTTCAACGCTCTCTTTCTTAATCAATAGATTTTTAATATCTTCCTTTAGTTTTAGATTGGAGGCTTTTAATTCTTTATTCTTTGCTCGTAACATACTACAATCACTCATAAGTTCTTGAAAAGCTTCATACAATTCTTCTAAAGTAAAGTTTATAGTTGAGTTTTGACATACCTCGTCGTCTTCGAACGCCATGAAGCACAAATTGGCGGTCTCTTCCTTCTCTTCCTCGGAGGAGGATGTGTCACTATCGTCCCAAGTTGCCTTTAATGCCTTCTTCTTCTTCTTCCCAAAGTACTTCTTTTGTTGAGGGCATTCGGAACGAATGTGTCCCGGTCTCTTGCAATCATAGCATATGATTGGGTCTCTTTCTTTTTCCTTTTCTTTTTTCCAATCATTTCTCCCTCCAAATTTCTTTCTTGGGAAGGGTTTCTTTCTTCTCATAAATTTCTTAAACTTCCTTACTATTAAACCCAAATCCTCATCTTCGCTTTCCTCTTCACTCTCACTACTTTCTTCTTCACACACACTCGAGGTAGCCTTGAGTGCGATTGTCTTCTTCTTTGGCAACTCTTCTTCATGTTGCTTCATTGTGAGCTCATGCGTCATCAATGAGCCCAATAGTTGTTCTAGTCCCAAGGTGTTGAGGTCTTTGGCTTCTACGATTGCCGTGACCTTTGCTTCCCATGCTTTCGGCAAAGACCTGAGAATTTTACTCACAAGTTCCGGATTAGTATAAGATTTACCCAAACTCTTTAGACCATTAATTATATCGGTGAAGCGTGTAAACATGCATGTGATGGTTTCATTGGGTTCCATCTTAAACAACTCATATTTGTGAACAAGAATGTTCACTTTAGACTCTTTGACTTGATTTGTACCCTCGTGGATAACTTTAAGCCTATCCCATATTTCCTTAGCGGAACTACATGTGGAGACTCTATTAAACTCATTTACATCTAGAGCACAAAATAGTGAGTTCATGGCTCTAGAATTGAGTTGAACCATCCTATTATCATTCTCATCCCAATCCTCCTTAGGTTTGGAAACTTGACTGCCATTCACCATGTGTGATGGTTCTTGTGGTCCCTTGACTATAACCCTCCACAAGGCATAATCTTGTGCTTGAATAAAGATCCTCATTCTAGTCTTCCAATAGGTATAATTTGTCCCATTGAAGAGTGGAGGTCTATTGGTTGCCTGCCCCTCAGCAGGAACATTGTTAAAGGGTGTTGCCATCTAGATCATTGGCTAAGACGGTTAGGTCTTTCAAGAAATACATAGAGCACCTGCTCTGATACCACTTGTTGCCCAGAGATGGTCACCCAAGAGGGGGGTGAATTGGGTGTTTTAAAACTTTTTGACTGTTTAAAAAATAAAACACGCAGATGTATGAACTAAAGTAAAGATGGAGGGATGAGAACAGTCAATCGCAAACACGAGGTTTTATAGTGGTTCGGAGCTTCCACTGCTCCTACATCCACTCTCCAAAGCACCTTTGGGAATTTTTACTATAATCCAAGATTACAGTCCGGTAGTTTTGCGAGTGCACTACCCAACTCGTTGTTTTACACCGGGCTAACAACGAACCCTATAACCCCCAATTTAACCTAGGCTTGGAACGCCTTTCCCTTGTTCCAAGTCCCTTGACTGGAACAAGCACAATATTGAAAAAGTTTTACAAGGATTTAAAAGCTCAGAATAAGCAAATATAACAATGATAAGCAATAGAACCCGGAAGAACCCTTTTAGCTGTTGGAAGCGTGGGAGATGATGGTTCTTCCGATGTGGATCGCGTTGGCTTGAGTGTGAGCTTTGAATCCCGAGCGGAAGAGAGTAGTTGAGCTTGAAATCAGTTGGGAAGCTTGAAGGCACTTGATTTCTTCACTTGAATGCACTAACTCCCTTGAACCTCTCTCTCTTGCTTCTCTCTTGAATGATCTTGTGTTGGGTTGGTGAGAAGTTGTTGAGAAGCACTTAAGAGGTCCCTTTTATAGCCCAAAAAGCAAATATAGCCGTTAGAGATAAAGTTAAAGAGATTTGAAATTCAAAACATCCTGCAAAAAGGTGTCAGTCGCGTCCCAGGCGCTCCGGAGACGTCTCCGCTTCAACGCGAGACGTCTCGGCTGTAAGATTTTACTTTTGACGTTGTTTGGGGTCGACTCGGCGCTTTATGGGGACGTCTCGGCTTGTTTGCGCTTTTTGCATGGGGACGACTCCGCTGCTTCGGGGTCGACTCCGCTGTTATATCTCCGAAAAACATGTCTTCTGGAATTCTCTGAGAGAGTCGACTCCGCTCTTTCAGGGGACGTCTCCGCTGCCTTAACACCGAAAAAGACATCCTCTGGAAAACCCTGAGAGAGCCGACTCCGCTACCTCGGGGACGACTCGGGAGGTTTACTTTTTACTTGCGGGGACGACTCCGCTTACTGTGGAGACGACTCGCGCATATCACTTGAAATCGGCCTTTCTGCCGCCTCTGAGAGAGTCGACTCCGCTATCGCGGGGACGACTCGGCAGGTGCCGGGGACGTCTCCAGTCGTGCCAGTTCTTCCTGTTTGTGCCAGAGACGTCTCTGAGACAACCCGGAGACATCTCGGCTGTCCCTGATCTGTTTTTTTCAGCTCAAAAATTCTTCAATAAATTCATAAAATTATGGGAACTTGCCTAGACATTTCTTAACAATATTCTTAATTAAACACATGAAATCCTCAAGTAAATTGTTAAGATAAATGGAATTATACTCTAGTGTTTTGTATTCATCAAAATCCATTAGGGGGTCAACATTTGTCATATGTCAAGATTTATTTGACTTAAGTTCGAGAGTGGAAAACTTCTTTTCCACTGTACATACTATCCCGGCCGAGGATTTACGAACTCAGTCTCATAAATCACATAGGATCTCTCCTAATCTATTAAGGTCGATAGATTCCATCTAGATGCATCCCTACTCCTACAATGAACCTACTGCAGCCAATCTGCACTACAAAAATCCAAATGGCTAGGGCCCATGTTTATGTGCTCGTCAAACTACAGCAACCTCACCGTGAATAGCTGAGGCATCGCAGGTCAAAGGACCAGTCATACAACTACAACATCAAGTAAGTCATTGATGAGTGGATAGACATCCAAGTGACTACTTGCTTTGGTCACGTTCAGTACCCTTGTTCTCTAACAAGCACTTGCACAATTGCTCAGTACCCCACACTGTGGATTCAAGACTCGTCCATCAAAGAAAGCAATCTGTACACTAATCTCAGTGGATCAATCACCGTCCTCGTGATGATCCATCGATCAGGAGCAATTCAGGAATTAATCACCACTAACACAGCCTCAAATTCTCAACTTTTGAGAATATGCGTCATCATCTTATTAATTCCTTGGACGATTCATGGACACATAAGAACATGAATGAAAAGAATGTCCAACTTAATAAATTCATAATTTGGTTAAGTACAAATTTATGTCCTAGAATAAAATAATGCGTCAGCCAAATTGGCTTCTAGGGCATACTTCTAACATAAACCTCAGTCCCTCTATTGATAATGCGAACATAGATGAAAAATTGTCTGCAAGTCATTAACTGTGCAATATGTGTCTGATTTCACCACCTCAGAAACTTCATGCTGTGATGTTTTGCACTTCTTCACTTTAGAGGTTAATGAGGAATATGCGGAACTATTACTGGATACACTAAAAGTGTCATGATGCGTTTAACAACCTACAAGTAGCCATTTTATCTTAGTAAAAGTCTTTAAACTTGCAGTGCCTTTTGTCTTCTATTATCCTTGGTCTCATTTCCAACTTAAGTAGTGAACTCACTAACAAAAAAATGTCTGTCAAATTATCTCCTAGATGAAATGGTTAGGAATCAAAATGACCATTACCAAATGAGATTCCTACCATTTTACTAGTATGTGATCTTCCTGCAGTAGTTTCTAACATGAATTGTATAACCAAGAAAGAAAGAGGAAAGCAAAAGGAGGAAAAAGCCTACAACCTCGACTTTGGAGGTTTTCTGCATCCACTTCCAACCTTTTGGTCATGTTTGCCACCACTTAATGGTGGAGGAGCAATGGTACTCTTTTGAAACTGGATTCTTGAACATGTCACCGGATTTCACCTCCTTCTGCATGGGTGGGGGTGGGGGTGGGGGGGGGGGGAGAGAGATTATTGTGACTGGTGGCAATGGATTGGAAGAGGGCTTAGGGATGAGAGGCTTTTCCTTATTTTGCATACTAGCTTTGATTGCTTTATGGGGATATGCTGAACATAATACAAAATTTGCAGTCAAGTCAACAAATCCAAATGCAATTCCTTTCGGAAAGTTTTCACTATTGCACTTTTTGTAAATGTGCATTTGATACTCAAGAAATCTTACCCAAAAATTAATATGCACTAGTTACAATTAAGAACAAATGTTGTTTGGTTGGATTGAGGGATCTAATGGGGAATAAATGTCTAAATAGGTGAAGGAAAAGAATTAAGTTCCTTCTATTTCACAGGATAAACTTATATCACCCTCTCTGAAAAATAAACCAACCTGAGTAAAGGATTTTAACTTTTGAGTGTCCAAATACCTGAGTTTGAAGCCTTTGATGTGTCAAATGAATTGTGGTCGCCTGGAGCATTAACATAACCTATGATCTAATGCAACAAAGTAGGAATTTGTTAGATAAAAGATAATTATTAATCAACTCACTAATAGCGCGTTACTAATTGGGAAAATTGTGAAAATTAACATATTCATGTTAGGAGGCCGTGCTTGGTTATATATGCTCACAGATAGTTAACACCGACATATCCGTCGCTTAAGAATGTGCAGGACATGTTATCACCATTATGAGTTGGTGACTGCCCTACAATCTCAACATTGGCTGTCCTAAATTGTCTTCTCAAGTGCCTGTATATACATCTTGGTTAATTATGTGACATGACTCCATCATTGTTTCCTTTTCATAACCATTTCCATACCAAGTGATATGTTTCTTTCATCAACGTCAGACATGCTGCACATGTTATTTGACATATGTTGCTGCAGATTTTTGAAGGCAAGAGGGTTCAATATTGAGAAAACAATACATATGTGGTCAGAAATGCTCCAATGGAGAGCAGACTTTGGTACAGATTCTATCCTACAAGTAAGCATTTTATAACATAATAATAGTATTAGTCTTCTTTTCATGGACATTAACCATTCTGAAGTGCGTGAACTATAATATTTTTCACATAATCAAATATTATAGTTTTCCATACCTGGTTCAATCATAGTGTAATAATTTTAATGCTATGATGCACTTTATTTTGCTATTCTCATTATTTTTTGGCTGCTAGCAATGAGATTTTGGTAAACACATTGCCTACATTTATTGTTATTTAATGGTTTTATTGTTATTTGATTTGGTAAATGCACGCCTATTTTGCTGAAATTTAAGGTTATATTGGTTTCAGTCAGCATTTACTTATTTGGATGATATTTATGATGTCATGATATTTACAATGGTTTATTTGCTACGCCAATGATATTTGGATGACATTAATGATTGGAACCATGATATATACAATAGTTTCACTTAGATATTGTTTGTCTGATTTATGTATTTTATTTCTTTCAGTAATTGATGTATTTAATAGGAAAGTAACTAGGAGCTACTGTTCATGTCGCTTTATTATGAACCGAATGCGCCACAGTAACCATGATATTTAAAGAGTCCTACTCAGAGTCAAAGAGGAGGTCAGTCAATCAGATTTTTGAGGAATTTCTTTCTATATTCATGAGGTTCCTAGATGACTCCAACTAGGAAGTTTCTAGGATCTTGTCGAGTCTATAAAGAGCCCAAAAGCATAATTAGAGTAAATTCAAGTTTTTCTATTGACTATCGTAATCTCAGAATTTGGACGGCTGGTAATAACCCTAATCCTTTGCTTCAAGGCTCACTATGGCATATAGGCATCCTTAACCCCTATTTCCTACATCAGTTTGGTATCAGAGAAAAATGGTCCTACTTTGTTCTTCCATGCTTTTTCTTAATACCTTTCTATTCTCTTCACTTCTTTCCCTCTGTCATTTTATCAAGCGTGGACTTGAGTTTCAAAATGACCTTGTTCATCAGCATGTCAATGCCTATCAGTAATAATATGATGTCAATGAGTGCTACATTTCAGGCAATTGCAGCAGCACTAGTTGTTGGAAAGTTTCTGAGATTGAACCACATATCAAGAGTTGGAAAGTTGAGAAAACATTGCATGAACAGCCCATAATTAAGGTTTCATCAAATGAAGGACCTATCATAGGGGAACCATCATGCGAAGATGCTGTAATTGGTGATTGTTGATTGACAATGGTGCAGATGGTGATCTATCAGGTATCTTGTGAGTAGATCACATCAACAAAGATCTACATGAAGAGCATTCATGGTGAGATCATCACAGTCGTAAAAGAAATGATGGAGAAAGAGTGATATGAAGATCTATTCCTCATTGGTTTGCTGGATTCATTGAGGATAATGATCAAATCAATGATTCATAACTTGCTGGTCATTAATCAAAGAGCATATAATCAACCAAGGTATGTTGACCCGGCCTGTACTAGCCGGTTCAGCCCGTACCGAACTGGTACCGCGCCGACCGGTCCGGTTCGGCCACAGAAAACGATTTTGGTGGCTGGTTCGGTATCGGTTTAAATCAGTCTGAACTAGTACCGACTTGGTATCGGCGCCGATTGGTATCGGTTCGACGATCCTTGTAATCAACCATTTGATGACATGATAGCACGAAAGTTCTATGTGGGCCTCTATCATCAAATTTAAAGATTCAATGGTGGATCAATCTTCAGAATGACATCACGAAGATCTTGTCTTTATGAGGACAAGATCTGCATAGCGTAAGTGTATGATGTGGAGCACCCTTTGGGTCCATAGAGTAGTCCATAAAAGTCTAATAATCCAAGCTTTTCTATTTAATTTGGTTTATAAATTGCTTAGGTCTAATTATTATTTACATCTCTTTTAGTAATTGATGTATTTAGATTAAAAAAGTAGCTAGGGTATACTGTTTACATAACTGTAACAATATATGCTATAGACTATAGTAATCATGGTCATTAAGGAGTCCTACTAAGAGTCAAAGGGGTGTTGAAACAGTGAGATTTTTAAAGGATTTGTAACAACCCAGGATCTCACCCAAAATGGTTAGCCGGAAGGTATTATTTGAATTTCTTAATTCTGTATAAGTACCCAAGATCTACCAAGAAAATAACCGATGTGGGACTAAACACACGCCTGCACGGATCCTCACATACTCTTTCTATTCAAGCCTTGACGTCCTCGTCAAGCTAAGGATTCAAATCTATTCACAAACACCACGATCGGCTCATGATCAGCTACAATGGATCCGTATTGTAGTGTCCCCTAGTCCACATAGGTTATGAGCTAGGTTTGCTCTAATACCATTTATAACAACCCAGGACCTTATCCAAAATGATTAGCTGAAAGGTATTATTTGGGCTTTTTGATCCTATATAAGTACCCATA
Source organism: Phoenix dactylifera (assembly GCF_051530095.1). Taxonomy (NCBI): domain Eukaryota; kingdom Viridiplantae; phylum Streptophyta; class Magnoliopsida; order Arecales; family Arecaceae; genus Phoenix; species Phoenix dactylifera. The sequence continues at coordinate 26,997,172 of NC_143193.1, read as the reverse complement.
ATCTACCTAACGAATAATCGATGTGGGACTAAACTCACGTCCGCACGAGTCTTCATATACTCCCTCCGTTCAAGCCTTGACGTCCTTATCAGGCTAAGGGTTCAAATCCATTCAAATCTAATCACAAATACCATGATCGGCTCGTAGTCAATTTCAATGGATCCGTGCTGCAGTGTCATCTAGTCTAAATAGGTTATGGACCGGGTCCATTCTGATACTATTTATGACAATCCAGAACCTCACCCAAAATGGCTAGCCGGAAGGTATTATTTGGATTTCTTGATCCTGTATAAGTACCCATGATCTACCCGGTGAATAATTGATGTGGGACTAAACATACGCCCGCACGTTATGAATCATTGATTTGATCATTATCCTCAATGAAAGTAGGAATATAGGATTATTGTTAAGAAAATTGATGAAACTAGTAGATACAGTGGTAAGAGGAGACTTAACAATAGGGTCGCCGAGCCGGAACTTGATGCTGTACCGATCAACCATCGGTACGGTATTGGTACCGATTTGGTTCCGTTCTGATACATGGTATGGGGTGGCGCACTAGTCATCTAATTCGTATGCCATTTTCTTTATTTTTTTTATATTTTCTCAATCTTTTTTTTTGTTTCCACTTATTATTTTGGTGATTATAGTTTAATTTGTAATTTTCACTTTCTTTGGGTTATGAAATTGAATTGAAGTATAATTAAAGTATTTATAAGTGAATATACATACAATATAACAAATGGAGTAGATTTAATGTATTTAAAGTATAAAATAAGTATTGTTATCTAAAATTTTGTGGAGTGTCGATGTCTCTTGTTAGGTGTTAGGATCATGATCGTAGTTCAGGCCTAGGATACTGCTAAAGATTCTAAGAAGGCTACCCTATCTTCTTGCATTCTTTCATAATGTGTGCTCTTTGGATAGCCATCTTGATACTGATCCTCTGTTTGATACTAGGCCGTTAGAAGGTCGCGGCAGCAAAATTCGACACGTAAATTATTTGAGATTGTAAATTATAGTATCCACTTGAATATAATGCTTTAGACAAATTATATTCATGCGTGTCATAACCTGGCTGTGTGGAATAGGATCATGTGTACAACTTAAATCTAGAAATGTCCGGAGATCCTACTCCACGTATGAGATTATCTGCAATAACATCTTACCCCTAATGATCTTGAAGGGTCTGTTTTCCGTATACGATGATATCCTTGCAGGCTCTACCAAGTCATGCTCCGTGGCCCCTATCCTATGTAGCAAGAGTGAACTAGGGCTCACTAGTGAGTCAAAGATCTTGAGGCTGTGAATGTGAGCTATATACTGTCGTGCCATATCCTCTGCTACCTTCTTGGCCACTAGATGCTTCATCGCTCAAATTGTCATCACCATTGGTATCACGGGACGATCTAGGCGACTGGCTCGTTCGTCTTTGAATCTATGTGAAAGGACTCCTCCTTGACTCTAATGAAACTACAACTCCCTTTTCTTTTCTTTTCTTGTTGACCTGAGGAGCTGCCTTCAATGCCTTTTTGCCTGGCTCTGCTGGGCGGATCGACTGCACCCACCTTCTTGAGTAGAGCGAGTACCACAGTAAGCTCTTCTTAGGATCTCTACCAAATCTTGAGAATGATATCTTAGACATGGAACCTTGCAATGATGGGCTCCCTCCAACCTTTATGGCCACCTGGCTGGATGTGAGCATGGCATGTGTCATTTTGCCCATTGTTTTGCATCCACAATAGCCTCCCTTGCTACAAAACTGGCCAGTCAAGAAGGTGATCCTAGATCATCTAGTTTTGGCTGTTGCTATTGGCCTTCAAGTGTCATTGTGAAGTGGATCATCATATTTCAGCACCACTTCCTTTTCAATGCACTTCAGTCTGATATGCAAATTGTAATGCACATATACAAGATCATTCAAGTGCTTCTACATGAGATGGTTTCTCTGTTTGTTGTGGATAAGGGCGAAAGTAGATTAGTTGCCTCACTGTCACTGGAGGAGATTGTTTGCGAGAGGATCTGGATCGCTAGCCTCCCAAGGTTCTTGGATGACTGCCTGAAGTGGAACCACCATTTAGTGGCAAATGCATTAAGAAAATCACATATCATACACTACTAATTATAAAACTTTTAGAGTAGTTATAGTCAGTATCTGAAAATGCCTATATTCATGTTTTTTTTGCTTTCCGTACCTAGCTTGTTGCCGAAGATGTAGGAGCTCCCCCTAAATATTTTCTTCTAGGAAAAAGGCATACTACGTGATGTCAAATTGACATTGTCAATGATTTACATAAGTTGATAAAGTAATGATCGTGCATGCCATTTAACTTACCTTTTCTAGATACTAAGTAGTAACTTCTGGATCAGGCTCTATTTCATATATGATATTGTGCAGGGTAACCAGAAGTTCCTCATCCATACTTATTCCTGGGATGATGTACTAGAGCTTTGGGGTGAGGTCGCAGGTTGTCAATATATTTTGCAATTAATTTAGTATAATGTTAAACTAGTATATGAATGAATATTATCTACTAGATGTAATTTTCTACCTATCTCATAATCTCACCTTTGCTCAATGATGTCAATATATTCTTGGCCATGCTTTGGGTTTGCCTTCTTGATCTAGCCTTAGTAACCAACATCATGTGATACTGAAAGTCTATCTGTGGGTATCTTTTGTTGTCCATGACCCTCATTACTCAATACAATGGTGTGATAGACTTTGATAACTCTTTTGGCCCACTGCCAAATTGCTGGCTTATGACCAATCCCTCAACATGACTCCCTTTCATGGCCCAGGCATATCTACTCTCTTGCCACTCGGTACCGATGAATATCTGGTGCAGGTCCACTTTCTTGTCAATGATGCTATAAAGTGCATTGTAATTGGTGGGAAAATGAGCGACTGCTAGTCTCAATATCTCATCCGTTGTGTACTTTCTCATCAAAGGTAGCATCTATGTATGGTCGTGTACAAGCCTAGTCATGGACTAAGCTATCTCGACAACCTGTTTCATTTTACGAATCTTCTCGATGTCCATCAACATCAGATCTATGCACTGTGTAGCACATGGAGTTCCGAAAATATGTGGTCGTTTGTCCATCAGAATCTCTTTGGCGGCCTTATATTATGGGCATTATTTGTTGACTACCTGCATGACATCAGCTCCACTACTTGGTCTATGTAATGGGCATTGTGCACATGATCTAAAGCTCATTTGACTTGAGGAAAAATGTCTTTATGTCATAATATATTAGAAACTTGATGATGTTTGCATGCTGGGATTTGTCCGACCATCACATACTAGATTCCAACTATAGGTGTCCTACTTGCTCTGGTAGGAGGCTATTTGCTTCTCTAATCCCTATTATTGTCTAGTGCTTACCATATATATCCCTCAGCTTAGGAGGATTTATACCCTGATTGGTTCATTGAATATAGGCAATAGCAGATAGATAATATATGTTGTTTGCCATATTTGTAGGAATGTGGTTGAAGTGGAATCATGATTCAATAGCTCTCCCCATATCGTTTTTTATCTTCACCAACATAGTGTCAATCCTCTGCTGTTTGGAATATCTGCTGGAAAAGGCATGCAAATCCACATCATAAATGGTGGCCCTTCGCCAGTATCTCTCCATATTTCTTCCTTTTTTTACTGCTAAAGTCCCCAAACATAGAAGCAGTCCGGCCGCTACCTTTGTTAACAACCTCATAAGTGATGAGGTCCTTCTGTAGCCTGGATCTACTCTAGTAGACCCGAAATCAGAGTCTGTACTATGAGGGCCCTAACTGGGCCCTATGCCTGGCAATATCCTTCTTCAATCACTGATCATTCAGGCTCTCCTATATGGCAGCCTGAATCTGCTTCTTGTTTTTCAGAATGAATGCCTCATAGTCTTCCGGATCCCTCAACTAATATGATGTGGTTCTACTGCCCGGTGTTCGACCTCTACTCTCTTCTCAACAATTCTTTGTTTGGCTACCTTGAAACATGCTTCTTTATTAGTTGGCGGACTTGCAGTGAGCATTTTTGGCTAGCAGAAAGTTGGGGTAACCACGAACTAGATATTGCTCAACTTGGTCACCCCTTCTCCCTTGAATTTCGTGTTGCACCACTTAGACTTCTAGTGGTGCTAGCTTGAAAGCATGACCTTGTGATTCCGACCAATATTATACTCTTACTTCTTGGATTTATTTCTGTAAGTTTCTTAGATTTAATTACTTCATTAATTTTTTTAAATATTAGTGACATTACATTGTAATAAAAAATCACAATAGTAGTCCAGAAAATACTTGCAAATTATCTATATATAATACAAAATTTTAGTATTTTTTATAGTTAATTAAATATTATTTAATTAGCATTTACATAATAAATTAATATTTTACTATGAATATTTAGAAAATTTATTTTAATTCAGATTAATGTATACCTATACCAAGATGCTACATTTATTTTTTCTCAATTGATTGTTATTTGATTAATTATTTAAAAATAATGAGTTTTCATTGTCATTTAAAAAATTAAATTTCTACTTCAGAAAATATGTTTGAATTTTACTTCGGATCAGTGTAGTACCTATCAGGGAAGCTACATATATTTTTCTCAACTATGGCTATGCACAAAAGATCATCAAATTTATTTAAATTTGACTGCAAAACATGCTACTAGTTTTATAGAAATTTTTGATCATTATTTTATTTTTATTATTTTTAATATAACAAATATATTTTTTAATATAAAAGTTTATAAATTTATTATTGTGGCTGTATTAGAGAGATCATCTGTAGATCTACAACATATCATGAGATCATGCCAAAATCCAAAGTTTTAGCACGATCTCCCCTCATTCTCCATTTATTGCTAATTTTCAGCTTGAAAAAGAAAAAACAGAGAGAAAAGGGAAGGGGAGAAGGCTCGTTACCTATTTTAAGTTGGATCTAGGCTGAAATCAATGAACCCTTGATTTTTTTGGATTGAAAAAATATTAGAGGTGAGGTAGAGAAAGCATGGGAGGCCTTCGACCTCCTTGATAATTTAAGGGTAACAGAGGGTGGAACCGCCCTAAATCAGCTCGATTCGGGGCTGTACTATTTGGTTGGGGCTTGAACCGAGCGATTTGGTCTCTGTTCCAAATACCATCCCAGTTTAGGATGCCTCGAACTAGGTGGTTTGGCCTTCCATGGTTAGCATAGCTTTCCTACAAGAAACTATATGGATAGGAGAAAAAGCAAAAGAAGTTGGTAAATAAGATTATAAACTTTGGTAATAGGGGAAGATAGAAATCAATTAGATACGAATTTAACTGCTAGGGTTGTAGATATTAAGAGAGTAGAAGATAGAAAATCTTGATAAAACTGGTGTTTGGAGAGAAATCTGTTAATATCATTAATGGTTATGCTTTTTAAATAGGATTATATGATGCTACAGCACAGAGGCTTAGACTCTCACGAACATACCCTTGGGTGAGAAGTTCGTCAACTTGACGTTTCAGTTCAGTGTGCTCGTTTGGGTTGAGCCTATGATAAGGAAGATTGGGTAAGGATGCTCCGGGAACGAGATCAATTTCGTGCTGGATATCACGCATCAAAGGAAGTGTATCTGGAAGATCCTTAGGGAAAACAGAGTAAAACTCCTCCAGCAGAGGAACTACTGCCGGTGGGTGCTCAGGGCTCGACTCCACATTGATAACCTTAGTCACGAGGGCAAACACAGGTGATTGGCTTTCGATATCTTTCATTACCTCTTTCGAAGTAATGATGTGAAGTGATTCATTTTTTTCGTAGAGTGACACTCTTCTTTTCAAGGGCGGACTCTCTAGGAGGCAATGAGTTCAGTATAATTTTCCGACCCTGAAACATAAAGCTACACGAATTCGAACGCCCATGAAGTGTGACGTCCATATCGTATAACCAAGGCCTCCCTAGGATGACTTGACCTACGTCCATCGGAATGCAGTCGCACCAGATTTTGTCTTTATAGGATACGAATTGAATCGGGACGAGGCATCTTTCTGACACCGAAAGAGATGTCTTATCTACCCAAGCTACTTTATATGGGTTGGGATGAGGGGTAGATTTCAGGCCGAGGCGGGAGACAACTCCGGAAGCAATGGCATTAATACAACTTCCGCTATCAAATAGGATTTTGCATGTTTTACCATTGATCTTAATGAGCGTGTAAAATAGGGAGGTCCTACGCCAATCTTGTTTGGTCTGAGTCTGAGTTAGAGTGCACCTAACCACATGAAGCCTAGGGTTTTGGTTATTTGGATCAGTGGGCTCCTTTTGGGGTTCAGCCTGGAGAAACTTTAACTCGGTCTGTTCGTCTCCAAAGTCTTCTAGAAATCCTTAATGTTTGGCTCATAGACTTCTTCGACACATTCATTCGTTTGGGTCCCAACTTCTAGTTTAGTCATGAGATAGGTCTTGGCATTACATTGGGACGTTATATGGCCAAATTTTTAGCACCTGAAATATTGGGTTTGGTTTCTAGAAGGAGGATTGGGACCTAATATGTCATTTTCTTTATCATTTGAAGGGTTCTGGACAGGTATCGGGGATATCCTAATCGGTGCTTGGCTAGGGCCGGGCTGGTTAGAAGGATTGGGAAGCTGTCTGCGTTGTGGGAGGTAGTTTTGATTAGGTCGGGCTCCTGGGGCCATGGGTCGAGGGTTGGTACGCCTCACTACAGGGGCTTGTAAGAAACTATCTATATCTTGAGCCAACTGGTATGCTTGGCCAATAGTGGTAATCTCTCGGAGGATTAGTTCTTTCTGGATCTCCTCGCGGAGTCCTGCCCGAAACTTAGAGAGAGTAACAGTCTCCTCTTCGATTACACCGCATCTTATATGAAACTCCTCAAATCGTGCAATGTAATCGACAACGGTTGATGTCCCTTGAGTTAATTTCTGCCACCTATCCATAAGGCGTTGTCGGTAAGAGAATGGCAGATATTTCTCATTCAGCTTTTCTTTCATATCCTCCCAGGTGGTGATACGAGGAAGCCTTTGGGTCTCACGCATATGTTCAACATTATGCCAGTATCAGTGAGCTTGCCCAATAAGTTTCATTTTAGCGAATCATATTTTTCTATCGTTAGTCATTTCGTACTACTCAAAATAATTATCCATGGCTGCTCTCCAATCAAGATACATGCTTGGCTCTAGTTGACTGGCAAAGGTGGGGCATCTACTCTTACGGTACGAAGTAGTCGTTCATCAAGATCGCGCTGGTGATCAGGAGGATGTTGGTTCCTAGGAGGATGGGGAAGACCTACAGGTGGCGTGGCCAAACCAAGCTCGGGATAAGTTGCGACTGGGGTTGACGGTTCAGGAGTCCTAGGATGTTGCACTAGAGCACGGATCTCTCGCTTGAATTCGTCATGATCAGCTCGTAAGGCAACGATTTGTTCCACAAGATCTTGCAGAACTCTAGAATCCATTGTGGTTAAAGGGGTCTTAGAATGAGTGAGGAGGTACTCCCTACCACTACGGGTTGGCATGCAAGGACTACACTGGTTGCTGGTATGACATGCAATGCTACTAATGAATCCTAACTGACCAACTGTGATGCAGGACAACCTACTAATGCAACCTACTATTAATTCTGAAATCAACAAATTTTCACAAAAGTAACTTAAAATTAAATGTTATCAATTTGTACTTCGATTATTTCAGAATTAAAGTATGAAATTAGTTACTATAAGAAGTTAGGTTGCAAGCACGTATTACGGTCGTTCTAATCCTAAAGTAATCTGATTGATGGATGTTGAGAAATATCCTATCGCTAGAGTGTGCTAATTTAATATCTAGATTTAGATGGTGAATAGGACGGTTGTGGTAGTATATGTTCTAGGTTTTGAAATTTGACAGGAAAGTAAGTTTTCAAAATATGGCTATCATGCAAGAGAACTAGAACACAATTAGATAAACAAACTGAGGATGATAGTGGTATTTTGATGATTAATACAATGATTAAGAGTATGTTACAAGTTAATTCGATACATCATTAATAAGTCCGTCACTCTCGATACATTAGTATAATGAGATTAAGATGTATTTCAATGATTATTAATGAGATAAAATTTGCGATAGGAAAGGGATAGTGAACTCTAAATTCTAATTCGGCAAAGTTTCAAGTGAAACATACTCTTAAGTGGACAATAGTAATTTTCATTGTTTGGAGTATGTAGCACTACCATGACATATATTCAAAATTGTTTAAAGTTTATTTCATTGATTATATGGATGAATCTAACCTTAAGTTGCAGCAAAGTATGGATTGAGTCGACCCCAAGATTGATTGAGTCGACCCCGGCACATCAAGAAACCATCTGGCACACTTCTGCAAAAATGGCACGGATGAACAGTACTTGGGTCGACCCAAGCAAAGGATGAGTCGACCCAATCCTCAAGCCTCAAGAAAACAGTTCTCTGGAAACCCTGAGAGGGTCGACCCAAATGAAACTTGAGTCGACCCCAAGTTAACATGAGTCGACCCAAAGGCAATGACATTCAAAAATAGGTTCTCTGGAAACCCCGAGAGGGTCGACCCAAGTGGAAGTTGAGTCGACCCAACTGAACCTTGAGTCAACCCAAAAAGTGTTGAGTCGACCCAAGTGAAGGAAGGCTAAAATACAAGGTTCTGTGGTTTCTGAGAGGGTCGACCCCAATGATGCTTGAGTCGACCCAAGTGAAAGTTGGGTCGACCCCAGTAAAAGTTGAGTCGACCCAAGCACGGGCAGAAGCATAACGGCTAGTTCTGCAGAAGTACTTTCAGACCTCCCAATAGTTAGTAACGGCTAGTTTTTGAATTCTAATCATTGGAGCTTGTCCAATGGATGAAGGAAACTATTTAAAGTGACACTATTCATCAGAGGAAACATCCTTTTGCAAAATATCAAAGCTTACACAAAAAAAGACAAGTGCCCTAATCTTCTTCATCCAAGTGCTTCATTCAAGAGTCAAAAGGAAGTGGTTGAGCAGACTCCAAGAGATATCAAAAGCTCCATCCACCATTGAAGAGTGAAGCATACTTGACAAAGAAGAGAGAAGTCTCATCAAGCGATAACTATTCTCTAAACTCTTCTTTGTAGCTTATAAATGTTATATTTGCTCATCTAGGAGTTTCAACATTCTTCTTTCTTTTTAATCACCTTGTAAAGATTTGTTGGTGAGCTCGTAAAACCAACGGTGTAGGTTTATTGGTGAACCCGTAAAACCAATTGTGAAGGTTCGTTGGTGAGCCCGTAAAACCAACATAGGTTCTTGGTGATCCCGGAAAACCAAAGGGTAAAGATTTTTGGATTGTGAGCCCGGAAAACAATCCAACTGTAATCCGCGGGATTATAGTAAATTTTCAAGGGGTCGCTTGGGGAGTGGACGTAGGTGCTTAGGAGAGCACCGAACCACTATACTTCTTGTGTGTTTGTATTGTGCATTGTTCTAATTTCACTCACTCATCAATTGACTAAAGTAAGATAGTAAAAATTAAGAGAAACCAATTCACCCCCTTCTCTTGGCTTGTCACCTTGGGCAACAAGTGGTATCAGAGCGAGGTGCTCATATAGTATTTGTTGATCTCACAATCAAGAGACAAAGATCATGACAACCCAAGTGGGATGTTCTATGAGTGAGGGGCAATCCACAAATGGACCTCCTCTGTTTAATGGCACTAATTACACATATTGGAAAGCTAGGATGAGGATATTCATTCAAGCTCTAGACTATGAATTGTGGTATATTATAACTAGAGGACCTCACACACCCACAATTAGTATAGAGGGCACTATCATTCCCAAACCAGAAATGGATTAGAATGAGAATGATAGAAGACTAGCACAATTAAATGCTAAAGCAATAAATGTACTTTACTGTTCACTAGATGTAAGTGAATTCAATAGAATATCTACATGCATCTCCGCAAAAGAAATTTGGGATAAACTTGAGGTCACACATGAAGGAACTAATCAAGTTAAGGAGTCAAAAATAAACATATTAGTACATAAGTATGAGTTGTTTAAAATGGAATCCACTGAGTCCATAACTGAAATGTTTACTCGTTTCACGGAAATCATAAATGGGCTAAAGAGTCTAGGAAAGTCTTATACTAACTCTGAATTGGTGCGAAAAATTCTCAGGTCTCTACCAAGAGTTTGGGAGGCCAAGGTAACCGCAATTCAGGAAGCAAAGGACCTCAATACACTACAATTGGAGGAACTTCTAGGATCACTCATGACCCATGAGTTGACCATGAGGCAAAATTCAGAAGATGAGGTCAAGAGAAGAAAGACCATTGCCCTAAAGTCTACCACTCCAAAACAAGAAACTGAATCGGAAGAATCTGATGATGATGATGAATTTGATGAAGAAGGAATGGCTATGCTTGGAAGAAAATTCAGAAAATTTATGAGAAGTAAGAAGAGATTTCATAAAAAGAAATCCTTCTTCAAAGGTAGCTCAAGCAAAAAAAATGGTAAGGACAAAGAGAAAGAAAAGGAAACACCAATTTGTTATGAGTGTAACAAGCCCGGGCATTTCAAGATAGATTGCCCGGAATTAAAGTGGATGGCAAGAAAACTTAAGAAGAAGAACTTCATGGCTGAATGGAGTGAAAGTGAGGAGTCAAGTTCGGAAGAGGAAGATCATCAAGAGACGGCCCAAATTTGCCATATGGCCAATGACGATGAGGTAGATTCTGAACTTGAATGTGATTTTACTGTTGATGAATTACATGATGCATTTTTAGAACTCATGGAAGAACACAAAAAACTGATCAATAAAAATAAAGTTCTAAAAGAAGAAAATCAATCTCTTATCAAAGATAAGCTGAAACTATCTAATAACTATGAAACATTAAGTAGGAGACTCACAAATGAAACCAAGAATCTAATTGCTGAAAATGTCAAGTTAAAAGAAGATGCTGAAAAATACAAATCCTTAGTAGACAAGTTTACACTTAGCTCAACTAAATTAAATATGATTCTTGATAGTCAAAAAGCTGTATATGATAAAGCTGGATTAGGATATAAAACAAATAGGAAACAAAAATACTTAAAGAACATATTTGTACAAGCTAAAAATGAAAATATAACTTGTCATTGTTGCAATAAATTAGGACATAAAGTATATGAATGTAACTATAGAAAGTCTAGCTACAACAAATTGAGTAATAATTATAAGCTTAAATCCAAGAAAGTTTGGGTTCCAAAAGGAACATCAAGTACTAACCCTAAAGGATCCAACATAGTTTGGGTACCTAAAGCTCATTCTTGATCTTGATTGTAGGGGTGTCTTGCAGCTAATAAGGTGGATAAACGATGATATCTAGATAGCGACTCTTCAAGACACATGACCGGTGACGTAGACCAATTTGTCACCTTGGAGTCTAAGAAGGGTGGAGTAGTAACCTATGGAGACAATGGAAAAGGGATATCATTGGAAAGGGTAAAATTTTCATTACTCCATCTACCTTCATAGAAAATGTATTATTAGTTAATGGTTTGAAACATAACCTACTTAGCATAAGTCAATTTTGTGATAAAGGGTTTAAAGTCACATTTGAAGCATCAGTATGCTTAATCACAAATCCTAAAGATAATAGCATTGTACTTATAGGACAAAGGCAAAGAAATATTTACATGGTAGATCTTCATGAATTAGGCAAGAAAAATGGATTATGTTTAATTACTAATGAAGAAAAGAAAAATGAAACAAGTTGGCTTTGGCATCGTAGACTAGGACATGCTAGTATGGATTTAATATCAAAACTAGTCAAGAAGGAATTAATAAAAGATGTGCCAAAATTGATTTTTGAAAAGGACAAAATTTGTGGACCATGCTCATTAGGAAAACAAACAAAATCATCCTTCAAATCAAAGAATATAGTATCAACAACTAGGCCTTTTGAACTCATACATATGGATCTATTTGGACCCACTAGAACTGCGAGTCTAGGAGGGAAGAAGTATGGACTAGTTATAGTAGATGATTTTTCAAGATATACATGGGTTTCATTTTTGGCACATAAGAATGAAGCATTTTCAGCATTCTTGAAATATTATAATAATATCATAAATGAAAAGAAGCTCACCTTAATAGCAATTCGAAGTGATCATGGAACTGAATTCGAAGTGATCATCAATTTTCAGCACCTAGAACGCCTCAACAAAATGGAGTTGTTGAAAGGAAAAATAGGACCTTGGCAGAAATGGCACGCACGATGTTGTGCGAGTCAAGTCTTCCAAAGTACTTTTGGGCTGAAGCTATAAGCACTGCTTGCCATATTCTAAATCGGGTTTTAATACGACCTATAACCAAGAAAACTCCTTATGAACTTTGGAAGAATAAGAAACCAACCGCTAAATATTTTAGAGTATTTGGATGTAGATGTTTCATTTTAAACAATGGCAAGGAGGATCTAAGTAAATTTGATGCCAAGTCAGATGAAGGTATCTTCTTAGGATACTTCACATCTAGCAGGGCATACAGATTGTTTAATAAAAGAACTCTTGTAGTCGAAGAGTCAGTTAATATCATTTTTGATAAGTCTGATAGTAAGTCTGCTAGGAAAGAAGATATCCTTGATGATGATGCAGGAATTATTAACTTTGAAAAATTGAATCTTGATGACGTGCCAAATCAAGATAAGGAAAATGATCGCGTGCCACCACAATCTCAAGACTTGCCAAAGGAATGGAGGTATGCATATGGACACCCTAAAGACTTAATCATTGGTGATCCATCTCAAGGAGTAAGAACTCGATCCTCTCTTAGAAAAATTAAATGATTATCTTGCTTTTGTTTCACAGTTAGAACCTAAGACTTATGAAGAAGCTGAAAAAGATACCAATTGGATAAATGCTATGCAAGAAGAATTAAATCAATTCAAAAGAAGTAATGTATGGACATTAACTGAGAGACCAAAGCATAACTCTGTAATTGGAACAAAATGGATCTTTAGAAATAAATTAGATGAAAATGGGGTAGTTATAAGAAATAAAGCTAGACTTGTAGCTAAGGGATACAATAAAGAAGAAGGGATAGATTTTGAGGAAACATTTGCTCCCGTAGCTAGATTAGAGGCTATTAGATTACTTCTAGCTTTTGCATGTTTCATGGATTTCAAATTGTATCAAATGGATGTAAAAAGTGCCTTCTTAAACGGTTTTATAGAGAAAGAAGTATATGTAGAGCAACCTCCTGGTTTTGAGAATCATGAATTGCCAAATCATGCGTTTAGACTACATAAGGCATTATATGGATTGAAGCAAGCACCTAGGGCTTGGTATGATCGATTAAGCAAATTTCTACTAAATAATGACTTCAGTAGAGGAAATATAGATAAAACACTTTTTCTCAAAAGAAAAGACAAAAATCTGCTAGTGGTACAAATATATGTAGATGACATAATCTTTGGTGTCACAAATGATAATCTTTGCAAAGAGTTTGCTAATTTAATGCACGGAGAATTCGAGATGAGTTTGATGGGAGAACTAAGTTTCTTTCTCGGATTACAAATCAAGCAAACCAAAGAAGGTATTTTCATTCATCAAACTAAGTATACAAAGGAAATATTAAAGAAGTTTGGAAATGAAAATCACAAGGGAATAGGCACCCCAATGAATCCCACTAGTTAGCTAGACAAAGATGAGAAAGGGAAAAGTATAGATATGAAGCTTTATAGAGGCTTAATTGGATCCTTGCTCTACCTTACTGCTAGTAGACCAGACATAGTGTTTAGTGTGGAAATATGTGCTAGATACCAATCAGATCCTAAGGCGTCACATTTAAGTGCTGTTAAAAGAATTCTTAGATATTTAAGAGGAACTACAAACATAGGATTATGGTACTCAAGAGACTTCTGTCTAGATTTGCTTGCCTACTCAGATGCAGATTTTGCTGGATGCACATTAGATAGGAAGAGCACTAGTGGAACATGTCAATTTTTAGGAAATAACTTAGTATCATGGTTTAACAAAAAGCAGAATTCAGTAGCACTGTCAACGGCTGAAGCTGAATATATAGCAGCCGGCAGTTGTTGTGCTCAAGTACTATGGCTTAAGCAACAACTAGAGGACTATGGAGTTAAACTAGATAACATTCCTATAAAGTGTGATAATACTAGTGCCATCAACCTTACTAAAAATCCGGTTCAGCACTCTAAAGCCAAACACATTGAAATAAGATATCATTTTATTAGAGATCATGTGCAAAATGGAAACATATGTATTGAGCATGTATGTACTGAGAAACAATTAGCTGACATATTCACAAAACCTTTGAGTGAAGATCGATTTTGCACGCTTAGGAGGGAATTAGGCATATGTGATCCTTTTGATTGAGGAGATAGAAAAAGGAGCAAGCTGTCTCATGATACTCTCCTCCCATTTCTAAAAATCCATGAAACATTAGTCAAACTAGTCATCTATAGATTCCTTACTCATGTATCATTGTCCCAGTAAGAATTTGTAAGGATTGGAAGAAAGAAAAATTTTTAAAAGGGAAAAGAAAGAGAAAGAAAAATTTCTGAACTAGGGTCGACCCAACCCAGAATGGGGTCGACCCAATGTTGAGTCGACCCAAGAAAAATCTAGGATCGACCCAACGACGGGACCCCACTGTTAAAAGGGGACCCGTGAGCAATCTAAGGCACTGTTTTCACTTTGTCCTCTTCCAAAAACCCTATTCCCCACTCTCAAATCTTTTCCAATCATCTCCAAACAGTAGAAGGAAGCCTCCTCAAGCCGTTAGATCAAGATCTTGAATAAATGGGACCCAAGAAAGCCGTAGCCAAGCGATCCGGGAGGGTTTCACGGACCACCCATGTTGAAAGAGATGCTACAGAGCCTTCTACAGTGTCTCCACAAGGTGAGACACGTGTAGAGCCTCCTCCTCCTCCCTCCTCTTCAGTCCAACTTGCGAAATTTACGGGAAGACCGGTTACCACGGTGAGAAGGATCCACTCCGAGTTTTTGGATCAAGAAGGGTTCCGTTTGGGGGAATGGATCTGAAGGCAAGGATGGGAGTATCATTGCTCCCTAGATGTGGTGATCTATCCAGGATTGGTTCGTGAGTTCTATGCCTTCCTGAAAACTGGAATGGGAGGGCTTATATCTGAAGTCCGAGGAGTAAGGGTTAGGGTTTCAGAAGAGAGTTTGAGTGAGTTGCTTCATCTCCCCTGCGAAAGAGCAACTCCAGAAAAGCCCGAAAATAAGTTGAGAGCCTTGCAGTTGATTCTTGAGAATGAAGACTTTGATTATTCAGAAAATGTAATAGCAAGCTCTCTTTCAGCTGAAATGAGGTTGTTGCACAACTTCATAGGTCAGATTTTATTTCCGAAAAGTGGAAGATTTGATCTCATTTCTGAGCGAGACCTGGTCGTCATGGAGCATATTATTCAGGGCATTCCCCTGAACCTCCCAACTATGATACTTAGGCAGATGAGAAAGGTCATATGCAATTCGAGAGTCTCCCTGCCTTATGGTATGATACTCACCCTGATCTTCCGACAGCATGACATATCAGTAGAGGGAGAGATCTCCAGGCATCTGCTATTCACTGACACATACACTGCACGATCCCTTATTCGCATGGGTTATGAGAAGGTGAACGAGCAGTGGGTACGTGCAGGAGCTGGGATTTAGGGTGATGCAGCAGAGGATGATGCACCAGAGATTGGAGACCCCATCCCTGAGGATGAGGAGCCTACGGATCATCCTACAGCATCTTCAGAGGCTGGACCTTCGTCATCTGTTCCTGCGGGATACACAGATGAGTTTTGGAGTAGGATGACTGAACTTATGTCAGCTCAGGCGAGGACTATCACTGATGGACTGACGAGCAGATTGGATATTATGACTGCCGAGATTAGCGATTTTAGAGAGCAGGTAGGAGCTCTACGGAGAGAGAGAGAGGTTCATGGACCATCTGTGCCCCAGGCAGCTGAGTCAGAGATTTCGGCACAGAGTCATCCAGCTCACCGAGCTCCACGCCAGACTCAGTCCCATCAGACTCGACCTCCCCTCGCCACTTATGCTAGGAGGATGAGGACTAGATCACAGCCATTAGATACCCCCTAGGGTGATATTAGCATTATGATTAGAGCCTAGGATATGTATCTAGTTCTCATATGTATTTTGTGTTGATCATGTACTTTGTACTTTGATTGAGGAACATTGTATTTGTTTTGTTTTGGCATTATTGTACTACAATGGTCCATTTTGATCAATGAAACTGAAATGTTTGTTAATTATTGTGTCTACTTATCTATTCCCATGCACCTATTTGATGATAACAAAAAGGGGGAGAAGCAAGGAAAGAGAAATAAGTTGAAACAAGTTAAAAATTATAATAGGAAAGGGTATACATTTAAGGGGGAGCAATTTGTAACAATGAAAATGTTAAAGTCTAAGATTTAAATCGAATTTCAGAATTTGGCACATAGAATTTCAGAATTTGGCACATACCTTTCACACCTCGATACATAATCTGAAACTCATGCTTTATCTCAAATTTTTGAAGTTTCATCTTCAATGAAATATAAAAGAAAGGGAGAGTAATTCAAAAGGTCAAATTGGAAACATTTGGATGAAATAGGGGGAGACTTCACTCTCAAATTTGAAAAGCTGAAATTCAGCAACTTGAGCCCTTCTAAAACTAATTTTAAGATAAGTATCAATAGGCTCATACTCAATATTTTGTAATCATCAAAAAGAGGGAGATTGAGGATGATAGTGGTATTTTGATGATTAATACAATGATTAAGAGTATGTTACAAGTTAATTCGATACATCATTAATAAGTCCGTCACTCTCGATACATTAGTATAATGAGATTAAGATGTATTTCAATGATTATTAATGAGATAAAATTTGCGATAGGAAAGGAATAGTGAACTCTAAATTCTAATTCGGCAAAGTTTCAAGTGAAACATACTCTTAAGTGGACAATAGTAATTTTCATTGTTTGGAGTATGTAGCACTACCATGACATATATTCAAAATTGTTTAAAGTTTATTTCATTGCTTATATGGATGAATCTAACCTTAAGTTGCAGCAAAGTGTGGATTGAGTCGACCCCAAGATTGATTGAGTCGACCCCGGCACATCAAGAAACCATCTGGCACACTTCTGCAAAAATGGCACGGATGAACAGTACTTGGGTCGACCCAAGCAAAGGATGAGTCGACCCAATCCTCAAGCCTCAAGAAAACAGTTCTCTGGAAACCCTGAGAGGGTCGACCCAAATGAAACTTGAGTCGACCCCAAGTTAACATGAGTCGACCCAAAGGCAATGACATTCAAAAATAGGTTCTCTAGAAACCCTGAGAGGGTCGACCCAAGTGGAAGTTGAGTCGACCCAACTGAACCTTGAGTCGACCCAAAAAGTGTTGAATCGACCCAAGTGAAGGAAGGCTGAAATACAAGGTTCTGTGGTTTCTGAGAGGGTCAACCTCAATGATGCTTGAGTCGACCCAAGTGAAAGTTGGGTCGACCCCAGTAAAAGTTGAGTCGACCCAAGCACGGGCAGAAGCATAACGGCTAG
This sequence comes from Phoenix dactylifera, assembly GCF_051530095.1. Classification (NCBI taxonomy): domain Eukaryota; kingdom Viridiplantae; phylum Streptophyta; class Magnoliopsida; order Arecales; family Arecaceae; genus Phoenix; species Phoenix dactylifera. The sequence continues at coordinate 26,979,618 of NC_143193.1, read as the reverse complement.
TTCTGCAGAAGTACTTTCAGACCTCCCAATAGTGAGTAACGGCTAGTTTTTGAATTCTAACCATTGGGGCTTGTCCAATGGATGAAGGAAACTATTTAAAGTGACACTATTTATCAGAGGAAACATTCTTTTGCAAAATATCAAAGTTTACACAAAAAAAGACAAGTGCCCTAATCTTCTTCATCCAAGTGCTTCATTCAAGAGTCAAAAGAAAGTGGTTGAGCAGACTCCAAGAGATATCAAAAGCTCCATCCACCCTTGAAGAGTGAAGCATACTTGACAAAGAAGAGAGAAGTCTCATCAAGCGATAACTATTCTCTAAACTCTTCTTTGTAGCTTATAAATGTTATATTTGCTCATCTAGGAGTTTCAACATTCTTCTTTCTTTTTAATCACCTTGTAAAGGTTTGTTGGTGAGCCCGTAAAACCAACGGTGTAGGTTTATTGGTGAACCCGTAAAACCAATTGTGAAGGTTCGTTGGTGAGCCCGTAAAACCAACATAGGTTCTTGGTGATCCCGGAAAACCAAAGTGTAAAGGTTTTTGGATTGTGAGCCCGGAAAACAATCCAACTGTAATCCGCAGGATTATAGTGAATTCCCAAGGGGTCGCTTGGGGAGTGGACGTAGGTGCTTAGGAGAGCACCGAACCACTATACTTCTTGTGTGTTTGTATTGTGCATTGTTCTAATTTCACTCACTCATCAATTGACTAAAGTAAGATAGTAAAAATTAAGAGAAACCAATTCACCCCCCCTCTTGGCTTGTCACCTTGGGCAACACAAACCCCAAAAGGAGGAAGAACCTATTACCTACGGTGGATGTAGTCAACCGGAAGCGTCCGTTGTGGAGTCTCGAGCGCGAAGAGGATAATGGGCGCAGTGCAGAGAGCTAGCTGGAATTGTGGATCTGGATCTGCAGCACAAGGGGCTCTTGGGCTTATGAAATGGATTGAAGAATGTGCTAGATCGGACCTGAAACAGGTCCTGCGGCCGATTGGGCTTGGGCTTTGGCCCGCAGTGGAGAGAAGGTGTTGCCCAAGGTGACAAGCCAAGAGGGAAGGGTGAATTGGTTTTTCTTGATTTTCGATTCCTTAATTATGTTAATTGATGAGTGAGTAATTTAGTTAATATAGATTAAGTGTAAATAGTGAAGTTAGAACAATACACAATACAAACAACAAGAAGTATAGTGGTTCGGTGCTCTCTTATGCACCTACGTCCACTCCCCAAGCGATCCCTTGGGAATTCACTATAATCCCGCGGATTATAGTTGGATTGTTTTTCGGGCTCACAATCCAAAAACCTTTATACTTGATTTTTCGGGATCACCAAAAATATATGTTGGTTTTACGGGCTCACCAACAAACCTTCACCGTTGGTTTTACGGGTTCACCAACAAACCTACACCATTGGTTTTACGGGCTCACCAACAAACCTTACAAGATTGTTAAGAAGAAGAAAAAGATTGAAACTCCTAGATGAGCAGATATAACAATTATAAGCTACAAAGAAGAGTTAGAATATAGTATCGCTTTGATAAGGCTCTTCTCTTCTTTGTCAAGGAATGCTTCACTTTTTAAGAGTTGGTGGAGCTCTTAATGCCTTTTTTTTGATCTGCTCAACCACTTCCTTTTGACTCTTGAATGAAGCACCTCGATGAAGAAAAATTAGGGCTTTTTCTTTCTTGAGTAAGCTTTGATATTTTGCAAAAGGATACTTCCTCTGATGAATAGTATCACTTTAAATACTTTTCCTCATCTATTGATTACCTCCCATTGGTTAGATTTCAAAAACTAGCCATTACTAGCTGTTGGAAGGTCAAAATGTACTTCTGTAGAACTAGCCGTTATGCTTCTGCTCGTGCTGGGGTCGACTCAAACTTTTCTGGGGTCGACTCAAATCACTGTTCATCATACTTGGGGTCGACTCAACTTTCGCTGGGGTCGACCCAACTTTCGCTGGGGTCGACTCCAGCTACAGTGGGGTCGGCCCTATCAGGAATCACAGAACCTTGTATTTCAACTGTTTTTCACTGGGGTCGATTCAACTCTTTTTAGGGTCGACTCAAGCTATAGTAGGGTCGACTCAAGTTCCATTGGGGTTGACCCTCTCAGGGAATCCAGAGAGTTTTGAACGTCATAGCCTTGGGGTTGACTTATGTTCAGTTGGGGTCGACTCCATTGGGGTCGACTCAAGCATTTCTGGGGTCGACTCCATCTGGGGTCGGCTCAAGAAAAGTTGGGGTCGGCCCTCTCAGTAAATTTCAGAGACTTGTTTTCTTGAGACTTGAAGCTGGGGTCGACTCAAGCTTCTTTGGGGTCGGCTCCGCTCCTGGGGTCGACTCAAGCATACTTGGGGTCGACTCGACTACTGTTCATCCGTGCTATTTTTGCATAGGTGTGCCTGATGATTCCATGATGTGCTAGGGTCGACTCCACCTATGTTGGGGTCGACTCATTTCACACTTTGCTGCATTTTAAGGTTAGACTCATCCATACAATCAATGAAATATATTTCAAGCAATTTTGAATGTATGCCATGGTAGTGCTACATACTCTTAACAATAAAAATTACTATTTTGCCCTTAAGAGTATATTTCACTTGAAACTTTGCTGAATTAGAATTTGGAATTCTTTATCCCTTTTCTATTATAAATTTTATCTTATTATTAATCATTGAAAGACATCTTGATGTCATTCTTCTAATGTATCGAGAGTGTCGAACTCAGTAGTGATGTATCACGTTAACTTGTAGTACTTAATTAGATATTTTCTCAATGGTTGTGTTAATCATCAAAATAACACTATCATCCTCAATCTCCCCCTTTTTGATGATTACAAAATATTGAGTATGAGCAAATTGATACTTATCTTAAAGTTAGAAAATTTGTTTTAGAAGAACTCAAGTTGCTGAATTTCAGCTTTTCAAATTTGAAAGTGAAGTCTTCCCCTCTTTCATCCAAATATTGCCAATTAGAACTTTTGATTTTCTCCCCCTTTCTTTTGTATTTGGTTAAGGATGAAACTTCAAAAATTTAAGATAAAGCAAGAGTTTCAGGTTATGTATCGAGGCATAAGAGGTATGTGCCAAATTCAGAAATTTTGATTAAGAATTTAGACTTTCTTGTTTTTAAAAATTTGCATTGTTACATGTTGCTCCCCCTTAAGTGAATATTGTCCCTTGCTATAATTTTCAAACTTATTTGTCCCTTTACATTGCAACTTCTTTCTTTTCTTACTTCTCCCTCTTTTTGTTATCATCAAACAAGTGTATAGCAATAGGTGAGTAGAAGCAGTAAAAGATGAAAATTCAAATTTCATTGATCAAAATGGACATTGTAATACATTAAAGCCGAAAGTACAATGTTCTTCAATCAAAGTGCAAAGTACATCAACAAAGCAAAATACATATGAGAGCTAGATAAATTCTAAGCATTAATTATAATGCTAACATCAGCCTAGGGGGTATCTAATGGCTGTGATCTAGTCCTCATCCTCCTAACATAAGTGGCGAGGGGAGGTCGAGCCTGATGGGACTGAGTTTGGCGTGGACCTCGCTGAGCTGGATGACTCTATGCCGAAACCTCCGACTCAGCTGCTCGGGGCACAGATGGACCATGAGTCTCTTTTTCTCTCTCTAATGCTCCCACCTGCTCTCTGAGGTTTCTAATCTCAGCAGTCATAATGTCCATCCTGCTCGTTAATCCGTCAGAGAAAGTCCTTATCTGAGCTGACACAAGCTCAGTCATCCTACTCCAAAACTCCTCTGTGCATTCCGTAGGTACGGATGACGAAGGTCCAGCCTCTGAAGGTGCCGTAGGATGATCCTCAAGTACCTCAGCCTCAGGGATGGGGTCTCCAACCTCTGGTGCATCACCCTCCCGTGCATGTATCCCTGCTCCTGCACGCACCCACTGCCCGTTCACCTTCTCATAACCCATGCGAGCTAGGAACTGTGCAGTGTAAGTGTTAGTGAATAATAGATGCCTGGAGATCTCTCCCTCCACAGATATGTCATGCTGTCGGAAGACCAGGGTGAGTATCATACCATAGGGCAGGAAAACTCTCGATTTGCATATAGCCTCTCTCATCTGCCTGATCATCATAGCTGGGAGGTTCAGGGGAATGCCCTGAATGACGTGCTCCATAATGACCAAATCTCGCTCAGATATGTGATCAAATCTCCCACTCTTCGGAAACAAAATCCGACCTATGAAGTTGTGCAACAACCTCATCTCAGCTGATAGAGAGCTAGCTATCACATTTTCGGAGTAGTCAAAATCATCTCTCTCAAAGATCAACTGTAGAGCTCTCAACTTGCTTTTCGGTCTTTCTTGAGTTGCACCTTCGTAGGGGAGATGAAGCAACTCACTCAAACTTTCTTCCGAGACCCTAACCCTTACTCCTCGGACCTCAGACACAAGCCCTCCCATTCCAACTTTTAGGAAGGCATAGAACTCACGAACTAAGCCCGGGTAGGTCACTAAGGCCCTGTTTGGGAGAGCTTTTGGAGGGCCAGAAAGCACTTTCTGTGCTTTCTGGCCCTCCAAAAGTACTTTTAGATGAAAAACTATGTTTGGTAAATTTTTCAAAAAGCTGTTTCAGCTTTTGCGGGAAGCTGAAAACAGCTTTTGGGAGGAAGCTCCAATTTGGAGCTTTTGGGAGGAAGCTGTTTCAGCTTTTTCGGAAAGCTATATTTTTGACAAAAATGCCCATATTAAAATAATATAATTACATAGTTTATCCCTGTATAAACCTAAAAATCTGCTGGAGCCAAGAACCCAAGCCGTCAGACTCCCTTCCGTAAGAAAAGGTATTTTTCTTTTCAATTTTTGTATGCATCTCTTGAACCACATTTTAGAAGAAAAAAAATTTTAATCCTTTTCTATACCTTCCAAAATCAATCTATTGTTTTTTTTTATCATCAACCTCGCAGCCCACGCTGAGGTCCTCCTCGAGCGTGGACCATGAAGAAGAGCCCCTGGACCGCGGAAAATTATTTTATGAAAAATTATGGAAAATTATTATGGAAAATTATTTTATACTAATAATTATAATATTTTATATCTTTATTTTTGTATTATACTATAAATATAATATCATATTATATTATATCATAATACATTAATATGTTATGTTAAATAATTTAATATTATATTATATTATGGAAAATTAATTTATACTAATAATTATAATATTTTATATCTTTATTTTTGTATTATACTATAAATATAATATCATATTATATTATATCATAATACATTAATATGTTATGTTAAATAATTTAATATTATGTTATATTATGGAAAATTAATTTATACTAATAATTATAATATTTTATACCTTTATTATTGTATTATACTATAAATATTGTATTATATTACATTACATTATAATACATTAATATGTTATTTTAAATAATTTAATATTATGGTATATTATGGAAAATTAATTTATAATATTAATTATAATATTTTATACCTTTATTTTTGTATTAAACTATAAATATAATATCATATTATATTATATCATAATACATTAATATGTTATGTTAAATAATTTAATATTATGTTATATTATGAAAAATTAATTTATACTAATAATTATAATATTTTATACCTTTATTTTTGTATTATACTATAAATATAATATCATATTATATTATATCATAATACATTAATATGGTATGTTAAATAATTTAATATTATGTTATATTATGAAAAATTAATTTATACTAATAATTATAATATTTTATACCTTTATTATTGTATTATACTATAAATATTGTATTATATTACATTACATTATAATACATTAATATGTTATTTTAAATAATTTAATATTATGTTATATTATGAAAAATTAATTTATAATATTAATTATAATATTTTATACCTTTATTATTGTATTATACTATAAATATTGTATTATATTACATTACATTATAATACATTAATATGTTATTTTAAATAATTTAATATTATGTTATATTATGAGAAATTAATTTATACTAATAATTATAAAATTTTATACTTTTATTATTGTATTATATTATAAATATAATATATATTACATTATATCATAATACATTAATATGTTATGTTAAATAATTTAATATTATGTTATATTATCAAATATTAATTTACTCTAATGATTATATTACTATTATGCTATATTAACATAATATTATTTTATATTACAATAATATTATACTATATCGTATATTTATGTATTAATTTATGTTATGTTTTATTATGTTGTGTTGTATAATACTATGCAATGTCCTTTATGGTAATTTTGTCATATAAAAGTACTTTGTCAGTTTGTTTACCAAACACAAAACAAAGTACCACAGCACTTTACGAATGTAGTTACCAAACAGCAAACAACTTTTTATAACAGCTCTACTTCAGAGAGCTCTACTTCCAACAGCTCCCCCAAACAGGGCCTAAGTCTAGGGAGGAAAGATACTCCCATCCTTGCCTTCAGATCCAATCCCCCAAATGGAACCCTTCTTGATCCAAAAATTCGGAGTGGACCCTTTTTCCTGTGGTTACCAGTCTCCCCGCATATTTAGCAAGTTGAACTGAAGGGGAAGGAGGTAGAGGAGGCTCTACACGTGTCTCACCTTATGGGGGCACTGTAGAAGAATCTCTAGCATGTCTATCTACAAGGGTAGGCCGTGAAACTCTCCCGGATCTCTTAGCAACGGCTCGCTTGGGTCCCATTTTCACCAAATGCTTCCTTAGGTCTTGATCCAACGGTTTGGAGAAGCAATCTTCTACTATTTGGAGATGATTGGAAGAGAATGGAAAGTAGAAAATAGGGTTTTAGGAAGAGGACAAGATGAAACAGTGCCCTAAAATAGCTCACGGGTCCCCTTTTAAAAGTGGGGTCCCGTCGTTGGATCGACCCCAGTTTCTGCTAGGGTCGACTCAACGTGGGGTCGACCCCATTCTGGCTCGGGTCGGCCCCAGTTCAGCCAATTTTTTTTTTATATTCTTTTTTTTTCCGATCCTTGCCAAATCTTTGTGGGACATTGATATGTTAGTAAGGAATCTAGAAATGAATAATCTTGCTTATGTTTTATGGGATTTTCAACATAAGAGAGGAGTATCATAAGGCAACTTGTTTCTTCCATTTTCTTTCAATCAAAGGGATCACATATACTTAATTCCCTCCTAAGTATGCAAAATCTATCTTCACTTAAAGGTTTTGTGAATATGTCAGTTAATTATTTCTCGGTATATACATGCTCAATACATATATTTCCATTTTGCACATGATCTCTAATGAAATGATACCTTATTTCAATGTGCTTGGCTTTAGAGTGCTGAACCGGATTTTTGGTAAGGTTAATGGCACTAGTGTTATCACACTTTATAGGAATGTTGTCTAATTTAATTCCATAGTTCTCTAGTTGTTGCTTGAGCCATAGTACTTGAGCACAGCAACTCCCGGCAGCTATATACTCGGCCTCGGCCGTTGACAATGCTACTGAATTCTGCTTTTTGCTAAACCATGATACTAATTTATTCCCTAAGAATTGACATGTTCCACTGGTGCTCTTCCTATCTAATTTGCATCCAGCAAAATCTGCATCAGAATATGCAAGCAAATCAATACAAGAGTCTCTAGAGTACCATAATCCTATGTTTGTGGTTCCTCTCAAATATCTAAGGATTCTTTTGACAGCACTTGAATGTGATTCCTTAGGATTTGATTGGTATCTAGCACATATTCCTACACTAAATACTATGTCTGGCCTACTGGCAGTTAGGTAAAGCAAAGATCCAATTAATCCTCTATAGAGCTTCATATCTATACTTTCTCCTTTTTCATCTTTGTCTAGTTTACTAGTGGGGTTCATAGGAGTGCCTATCCCCTTGTAATTTTCATTTCCAAACTTCTTTAGTATTTCCTTTGTGTACTTAGTTTGATAAATAAAGATGCCTTCCTTAGTTTGCTTGATTTATAATTCAAGAAAGAAATTTAGTTCTCCCATCATACTCATCTCGAATTCTCCTTGCATTAATTTAGCAAACTCTTTGCAAAGATTATCATTAGTGGCACCAAAGATTATGTCATCTACATATATTTGTACTACTAGCAAATTTTTGTCTTTTCTTTTGAGAAAAAGTGTTTTATCTACATTTTCTATACTGAAATCATTATTTAGCAGAAATTTGCTTAATCGATCATAACAAGCCCTAGGTGCTTGTTTCAATCCATATAATGCCTTATGTAATCTAAACACATGATTTGGCAATTCATGATTCTCAAAACCAGGAGGTTGCTCTACATATACTTCTTCCTCTATATAACCATTTAAGAAGGCACTTTTTACATCCATTTGATACAATTTGAAATCCATGAAGCATGCAAAAGCTAGAAGTAATCTAATAGTTTCTAATCTGGCTACGGGAGCAAATGTTTCCTCAAAATCTATCCCTTCTTTTTGATTGTATCCCTTAGCTACAAGTCTGGATCGTGGCTTTGGCAGCAGGGGCAAAGCCGAAGCTCTGATACCAAGTTGATGCCGCACCAAACACGGGGAAAACGGCTGCGGTGAGGGTCCAACTCGGGGCGTCTGCTGTGGTGTTACAATGGGAAACAGAAGAAGAGGGAGGAAGAACAGGAGGAGAAGAAGAGAGGAAGAACGGCAGAAAGAGGAGAAGAGGGAGAAGGAGAAGGAGAGAGAAGAGGGAGACGTGGGGAGAAAAGAGTTTCTTAATCTTTCATTAATCCTAATCAACATATAAGTCCCCTATAAATAGGGCCCAAATAAGAACAATTAAAATAAAACCCCTTACACAATAATTCCCAATGAACCCGAAATACATAAATAAACCCTAAAATGCAAACAAGCCCAGAAATAACATATAACAAATATGCAAAATAAAATGGTGGACTAGGCGGGGACATAATCAGCTCTGATGTCCCCATCAGCAATACTTTTGGAAGAGTATTTATGGACTAATTCAAGAGATTCCTAATGGAGAAAAGATGGAAGAGAAAAATATATTAATAAGAATATTGAGATGGATGTGTGGTAAAGCAAAAAATAAAGTTAAAATAAGAAATGAAATCATTCGTAAAAAGATGGAGGTAGCACCAATTAAAGACAAATTGAGAGAAGGGCTGCTTAGATAGTTTGGACATGTAGAAGGGATGAAGAGTAATAGAGGTAAGACCAAAAACCACATGGGATGTAGTAGTAAGAAAGGAATCGGCATCTCAACATCTTTCAAAAGATATGATCCTAAAGCAAGCAGAATGGAGGAAAATGATTCTTGTAGCTGACCCAATTAGTTTGAGATTAAAGGCTTTTGAGTTGTAGAGGTTTTGCATTACTTCTCTATTTTGATTTAAAAAATCAAAACCATGGTGCATATATAATTTGTATGCATCATTTGATCTATTATGCTTATGAACCTATATTTGATTGCTTAAGAGAGCTCTAGATTGTATTTGGTTCATCCTTACATCTAGGGCATCATAAGTAGAATCAATTTCAAGTTTTCCTAATGACTATCCTAATCTTAGAATCTGGACATTTACTAATAAAGTCCTTCACAACCCTAATCCTTCTCCTCAATACCCACTATCGCATTTAGCCAGCACTAACCCCTATTGTCCTACATCACTGCTCCGTCACCAAGCAAATCCACACTCGAGCTTTCCTCCCTTGGCAAAAGTTGATACCATGACCACAATGTTTGATAAGCGCGATGGTCACAGCCATTTTGGTTGCTCTTTTATGTCGATTGAGTTTGTCACCAAGCTCATAGCTCTTATCCTATATCTAATTAGGGGTGGCAATTTATTCCACCCTATCGTGTACCCAAGCTGACTCAACCTAATGGGGTAGGTTTTACCCAACTCGCAATTGATCTAAGGTATGTACAGGCAAGGTTCGTCGTACTGGTCAGTACTGTACCATACTAGGCATACCATACCGTACTGGTCAGTATTGTACCGTTCCGATGTATCGAACCATACCGGTACCGAATCGATATATAGTCTTGTACTGTACCAACACGATACATCCTACTATCTCGTGCCATACCATATACCGATATTATAATAGGATGGTACCAGTGCATGATCCAGTATTGAGACGGCGAACCTTGGGTACAAGTAATAGTACAAGTTGAAAGAGTAGATGCCCTACAAGCCAATCGCAATATGTATTGTGAAGGATTTTTTTTTGATTTTCCAAATCATGTACATGACATTTAATATAAATAAAGGCATTGTGTTTCATCATATGCTGTTGATTATATTTGTGATGAACCCCTTAGATTAAGGCAATGATTTTGAGGCTATGATGAGATCATACTAGTGAGACCTAAAATCCTAAAATCCTAATCTTAAATATTCCCAGTCATTGGTACATTGAGTCGGGGATCAATGTTTACCGGAAAGACTGGCACATCTTATGTATGCTCGATGCAGAGGGTGATTGATCTCACAATCACTTGTGTGGAGACACTAATACAAAGATGTGGGTGCTCATTAGAGAAATGAGTTCACTGAATTGACCTACAAAGAGAAATCTTATGAAGTCTTACTTACATGTCAAAAGATGATTCTCTTAGTGGGAGTTGTGCAACTGATCCTTTGACCTGAGATCATCATAGTATCTTGTGCACATAAATCCATATTTTGGTTTCCACTCATTCATGACAATAAGTTATATACGAGGTCTTCTGGATATGGTGGATTATGTACGAAGGTTATGAGTAGGTCAACAAGGAATTAATCACTTCTAGTAAGAGAAGATCGCATCCTATTTATTCTAATCATATGATAATTCAGGAAGCCTTTGATCAAAGCACAATGAAAATTAGAAAGAGTTTCTAATATTTCATTATTCGAATTATCATTAGAAGATTGAGAAATATATGAATATGAAATTGAGTTTGACATATATTCATACTCATATACATATTCGGGATGCAGTTTGATTAAAGGATTGAATTGCACGGTAACTTGCCACTGAAGGGTATTTTTGGTATTTCCACCAAATTCCATATTTTTCGGGTAGATATGACATGTTGCTAGACGTCAATCTTGTCTTATAGGTTTGATCGAATTAAAGAGTTTAATTCGATCACCAATTAGAAAGGATTCTAATTGTTAAGTTCGGGTTCGCGCAGTTTGGACTTAAATCGATTAGAAGAGTTTTAATCAAGTTGGGTCAACTCACACTCACACCTATTGCTGGCTAAGTATGGAACCCAATGGGTCACACACAAGAAAACTTATTAAGGATCTAACTGGATTAGATCATGTTTGCAAGATAGACATCCTAGCAGGTGTTGCAAACCCTTAGCTCTTGATTCGAATTGGATTTGAATCTGATTCTTAATTGATCTAATTTGATTAGATCATGTTCTAATATGGGTAAGCCAAGATCACCTTAATGGAAGCAATCAAATAATATAATATAAATGCAGAAATAGAAGAATACCTCTAACGCTAATCCAATGTGCAGAATTTCCACTAGGTGCCCAATTTGATACACCTCCTCACTTGATCTGCACCTCCTCTTATTTGATATGGCCCTTTAGATGGTGCCCTTTCATGAGAGGATGTGTGGATGGGATGCATCCCTTGGAGATGCATCTCTACACCTATTATAAATAGGCTAGCACTCCATGGGTTTCATCATTCCAACTCCACCCCACTCCTCTCTTCTTTTTTTCTTACATTAGTTTCTTTCTTTCTAGCATTGCTTCTAGTGTGTCCTAAGCCAAGACAAGGTGGTCTTCTTTAGGACAAAAGAATTAGAAGTGATTTTAGAAGGTTAAAGAAAAATATAAAGAAAGGAAAGCAAGCCATTAGAGTTCTTTAGAAGAATTTTGTATTAAGGATCAAAGTCTTTGGAGCTTAAGACTTAAATCAAGTTTTCGTGTGGATCAACGTTGGAGGGTGAACACTTGGGCACCTAGTGGAAATTCTGCACATTGGATTAGCGTTAGAGGTATTCTTCTATTTCTGCATTTATATTATATTATTTGATTGCTTCCATTAAGGTGATCTTGGCTTATAAGGGTTTTATATTAAGGAAACTTTATCAAGAAATTTTTAAATTTTCTAGCTTCCGCTGCCCATTATAGCATGATAGAACCCTTCAGTGGTATCAGAGCCACCCTTAATTGGTTCAATCAGGTGATTATGCATGATGTATGATTGTTAAATTACTATGAGATAGCCATGATGTATATATGCTATGAGATAGTATTATGTTATAAATTTCATGATATGAATTTTCATATGAAGATATGTTAATTGATTTAGTTAATTGGTAATAATTTATACATGCTATGAGATAGCTATGATGCATGATAGTTGGTTATGATTTATATCTGCTATGAGATAGATATATAATTTGTTATAGCATATACAAAGACATATGTTTAATATGTTATAATTATAGAATGTGCATGAGACCAGTAAGCCCTCAATAATATTATATTAAGTCATAGTGTTGAAAAACTTTGAGCTGACCCATTCTAGAACAATTAATCTAATTAGTGTCTAAGGAAAACACTAAAGGTGGTTACTTAATTAGGACCTTACTCTCTGAGTAAGGGAAGCCTCCCACCTGCTTACCTGGCCAATTGTTTGATTGCCTATTATGGATAAGCTTAATGTTGATAAAATACTACTGATATCCTTCCTTCATGCCTCGACATTATTATGTCAAGATCCATGCTAGTTTGTTGTGCAACCACAAGACTTGCAATGAGGACTGATGTTATACTGTCTTGGTGCATAGAGATGCTTATGGCATATTTTAATATGTTGCTTTGTTGTGCAACCACAAGGACAATATTATTTGAATATGACTATATGGAAATGAAGGGTTTGACTTAACTAAAACATTATAGTTTGTTGTGCAACCACAAGGCTATAAGTGTTTTAAGAGGATAGGATAAAGTTGAGAATTGCATGAGATGCAATTGGAAAGAGTTTCCTACCTTTGAACTCATAAAGGTTTGTTGTGCAACCATAAGGCTTTTATGATGAATTAGGATCTAAACCCTACTAAGAAAAATTAGATTTTCTCGTTTATCGTAGGAGAGGGGTATGATATTCGATAAAATAGTGGGAGTAACAATTAGATAAAGTTCTTGTCTAATTGTATATATGTCATCATGATTGGTTTGTTTATGATAGTTTTGTTCTTTGCTTATGTAGAATTAATTCTGAATTAAATGGCATCTTCACTATCACTAAGAGGCATCTTGGATGCCAACAAGTTGACCGGTCCAAACTATGTAGACTGGTTGAGGAATCTTAAGATTGTACTCACTCAGGAGAAAATTTCCTATATTCTTGAAACCCCTGATCTTGGAGATCTAGGGGATGATGCTACAGAAGAGGAGGTAGCCATACATAAGATGTGGAAGAATGACAGTTTAACTGTCAAATGTATCATTCTTGCCTCCATGAGCAATGAGCTACAGAGACAACATGAGAACATGGACACTCAATCCATACTTCTTAATTTAAAGGAGTTGTATGGAGAGCAGAGTAGAACTGCTAGATATGAGATATCTAAGCAATTGTTCCGTGCTAGAATGAATGAAGGAACGTCCGTGCAAAACCATTGTCTTATGGTTATAGACTTGATCACCAGATTAAGTCAATTAGGTTTTGCTATGGATAGTGAGCTCAGTCAGGATTTGATCCTGCAATCACTACCTGAATCATTCTTTCAGTTTGTTGTGAATTTTCACATGAACAAGCTGAATGTCTCACTGCCTGAGCTGTTAAATATGTTAAAGACAGCTGAAACCCATATCAAAAAGGAAAAGGATCCGATCCTTCTTGTTGATAGGGGCTCAAGGAAGAAATCAGGCAATGAGGGTTTTAAGAAAAGGTTGAACCCTAATAGTAGCAACATCAAGAAGAAGAAAGGAAAGAAAAACTCCAAACCCAGTATCTGTTTCCACTGCGGCAAGGAAGGCCACTGGAAGAGAAATTGCAAGAGTTTTCTTGCAAGTATGAAGACCGATGCAAGAGTTGCATCGAAAGGTATGTTTATGTTACATGCCAACTTATCATTAAGTTCTTCAAATTCAAATTCATGGGTATTGGATACCGGCTGTGGTTCTCATATTTGCAAATCTTTGAATGGACTACAGAAAATTAAAATTTTGAAGAAAGGTGACTTCGAGCTGTATGGCACTGGAGGAGAGTCCATCCAGGCTGAAGCTGTGGGAACCAACCATTTGGAGTTGCCTTCGGGAGAGCACCTGAAATTAGAAGATTGTTATTATATGCCCAAAATTATTAGAAATGTAATCCGTTCCTTTGTTATTAAAGAAAGGATATGAAATTAATATAAAGAGCAATGATTGCTCAATTTCTTTTTCTAATAAAGTCTATTGCAATGGCATTATGGAAAATGGTCTTTCTTGTTCTATTACTTAATGACAATGTCTTTCATATTGATAAAAGCAATAAAAGAAAGAAAGAAGAAGTAAATAACACCCTTCTTTGGCATTGCCGACTTGGTCACATAAACGAATCAAGAATCAACAAGTTGTACAAAGAAGAGTTCTTTGATCCTTATGATTATGAATCATTAGGAACTTGTGAATCTTGTCTTATGGGTAAAATGACTAAGTCTCCATTCATTGGATATGGAGAAAGGGCAAGAGAGTTATTAGGACTTGTGCATACAGATGTATGTGGTCCTATGACAACTCCTGCTAGAGGTGGATACTTTTATTTCATCACATTTACTGATGATTTATCAAGGTTCGGATATGTGTATCTTATGAAACATAAATCCGAAGCCTTTGATAAATTTAAAGAGTATCAAAGTATGGTTGAAAAACAAACTGAAAAATGTATTAAAATCCTTCGATCTGATCGAGGAGGTGAATACCTTTCTAGTGAGTTTTTAAATCATCTTAAAGAAAAGGGCATTCTCTCTGAATGGACACCTCCGTATACGCCACAATTAAATGGTGTAGCTGAACGAAGGAATCGTACTCTATTAGATATGGTACGGTCTATAATGTGCTTTACAGATCTTCCTATTTCCTTCTGGGGTTTTGCCCTAGAAACTGCTGCACTTATATTAAATAGGGTACCATCAAAATTCGTATTTAGTACTCCATATGAGATATGGAGAGGAAAGAAGCCTAATCTTAAGTATCTTAAGATATGGGGCTGTAAAGCTTATGTCAAAAGAAATTTTGGACATAAGCTAAGTGCTAGATCAGATAAATGTATTTTTGTAGGTTATCCTAAAGATAGTATAGGATACATCTTCTATCATCCTACCGAACAAAAGGTCTTTGTAGGTAGACATGCCACTTTCTTAGAGCAAGAGTTTATCTTAGAAAAAGGTAAGGATAGGAGAATTGAACTTGAAGAAGTTCAAGACCTACAAATGGAAACACAAGATATTCCTCAACTAGATGTACCCATTGATGAAGTACAACCACAGCACACATCTCCTCTCCAAAGGTCAGATAGAGTGCGAAATGCACCTAAGAGGTATGGGTTTATCATTGAGAATGATGAAGCCCACATCGTTGAAAATGATGATCCTCTGACCTATTCAGAAGCTATCATGAGTAATGACTCTAACAAATGGTTAGAAGCTACGAAATCCGAAATAGACTCTATGTATACCAACC
This sequence comes from Phoenix dactylifera, assembly GCF_051530095.1. Classification (NCBI taxonomy): domain Eukaryota; kingdom Viridiplantae; phylum Streptophyta; class Magnoliopsida; order Arecales; family Arecaceae; genus Phoenix; species Phoenix dactylifera. Next base: position 26,963,951 of record NC_143193.1, on the reverse strand, counting down.
AAGTATGGACTTTGGTTGATGCACCAGAAGGTGTAAACCCTATAGGTTGCAAATGGGTCTATAAGAAGAAGATTGGAGCAGATGGCCAAGTAGAAACCTATAAGGCTAGATTGGTGGCAAAAGGTTTCAGGCAAAAGCAAGAAATTGACTATGATGAAACTTTTTCACCAGTTGCCATGCTTAAATCTATTCGGATTTTGCTTGCAATAGCTGCATACTATAATTATGAAATTTGGCAGATGGATGTCAAAACCGCCTTCCTTAATGATTATCTTGAGGAAGAGGTTTACATGACACAGCCAGAAGGATTTGTCTCAAGTGGGAGAGCAAATCAAGTATGCAAGCTTAAGAGATCCATTTATGGATTAAAGCAAGCATCAAGGAGTTGGAACATCCGTTTTGATACAACAGTCAAAGAGTTTGGTTTTATCAAAAATGTGGATGAACCATGTGTGTACAAGAAGACTAGTGGGAGTGCCGTTGTCTTCTTAATATTGTATGTAGATGACATACTAATCATTGGAAATGATATTCCAATGTTACAATCGGTCAGACTTGGCTATCAAAAAGCTTTTCCATGAAAGACTTGGGAGAAGCATCCTATATACTTGGTATAAAGATCTATAGGGATAGATCTAAAAGGATGCTAGGCTTGTCCCAGTCTAAGTACATAGATCGTGTGCTGAAAAGATTCAGCATGGAAGGAAGTAAAAGAGGTTACTTACCTATGAGTCATGCATGGCATACGTCTCTTTAAGAAAATATCTCCTAAGACATCTGAAGAGAGGAATAGAATGAATTCTATTCCCTATGCTTCGGCAGTAGGATCAATTATGTATGCTATGCTATGTACTAGGCCTGATGTTGCTTATGCCTTAGGCATAACAAGCAGATTCCAGGCTGATCTAGGAGAGAATCATTGGATAGCTGTGAAAAATATTCTTAAGTACTTAAGAAGGACTAAAGATATTTTTCTAGTTTATGGAGGATCTGAGTTAAAACTAGAAGGATTTTCTGATTCTAGTTTTCAATCAGACCCAGATGATAGCAAGTCCACTTCAGGGTATGTCTTTACCCTAAATGGTGGTGCAGTGAGCTGGAAGAGTTCCAAGCAGCAAACTGTAGCTGACTCAACTACTGAGGCAGAATACATCGCTGTAAGTGAAGCCGCTAAGGAAGCTGTCTGGATGAAGAAGTTCATCTCTGAGTTGGGAGTAGTTCCTGAGATTGCTGGACCAGTTCCAGTTTATTGTGACAACACTGGAGCTGTTGCTCAAGCAAAGGAATCAAGGTCTCATCACAAATCCAAGCACATTCTAAGACGCTTCCACCTCGTTCGAGAGATCGTCGAGAGACAAGACATAGTCATTGAACGAGTAGACACAAAGAACAACTTAGCAGACCCGTTCACTAAAGCTCTACCACAACAGCAGTTTGATCGCCACCTCGATTGTATGGGGATGAAATATAAGGGCGATTGGCTTTAGTGCAAGTGGGAGATTGAAAGAGTAGATGCCCTACAAGCCAATCGCAATATGTATTGTGAAGGATTTTTTTTTGATTTTCCAAATCATGTACATGACATTTAATATAAATTTAGGCATTGTGTTTCATCATATGCTGTTGATTATATTTGTGATGAACCCCTTAGATTAAGGCAATGATTTTGAGGCTATGATGAGATTATACTAGTGAGACTTAAAATCCTAAAATCCTAATCTTAAATATTCCCAGTCATTGGTACATTGAGTCGGGGATCAATGTTTACCGGAAAGACTGGCACATCTTATGTATGCTCGATGCAGAGGGTGATTGATCTCACAATCACTTGTGTGGAGACACTAATACAAAGATGTGGGTGCTCATTAGAGAAATGAGTTCACTGAATTGACCTACAAAGAGAAATCTTATGAAGTCTTACTTACATGTCAAAAGATGATTCTCTTAGTGGGAGTTGTGCAACTGATCCTTTGACCTGAGATCATCATAGTATCTTGTGCACATAAATCCATATTTTGGTTTCCACTCATTCATGACAATAAGTTATATACGAGGTCTTCTGGATATGGTGGATTATGTACGAAGGTTATGAGCAGGTCAACAAGGAATTAATCACTTCTAGTAAGAGAAGATCGCATCCTATTTATTCTAATCATATGATAATTCAGGAAGCCTTTGATCAAAGCACAATGAAAATTAGAAAGAGTTTTTAATATTTCATTATTCGAATTATCATTAGAAGATTGAGAAATATATGAATATGAAATTGAGTTTGACATATATTCATACTCATATACATATTCGGGATGCAGTTTGATTAAAGGATTGAATTGCACGGTAACTTGCCACTGAAGGGTATTTTTGGTATTTCCACCAAATTTCATATTTTTCGGGTAGACATGACACGTTGCTAGACGTCAATCTTGTCTTATAGGTTTGATCGAATTAAAGAGTTTAATTCGATCACCAACTAGAAAGGATTCTAATTGTTAAGTTCGGATTTGCGCAGTTTGGACTTAAATCGATTAGAAGAGTTCTAATCAAGTTGGGTCAACTCGCACTCACACCTATTGCTGGCTAAGTATGGAACCCAATGGGTCACACACAAGAAAACTTATTAAGGATCTAATTGGATTAGATCATGTTTGCAAGATAGACATCCTAGCAGTTGTTGCAAACCCTTAGCTCTTGATTCTTAATTGATCTAATTTGATTAGATCATGTTCTAATATGGGTTAGCCAAGAGTTGGCACCTAATTGGCTTGGTTTGAGTCTAATTGGATTAGATTTAATAAATCATTCAATCTAGACCGTTAGATCTTGATCTACCGTTGGATGAAGACATAATGGAGAGTTGCTTTAACCCAATTGGATTGGGTTAGAGGATGACTATCATAATTTCTGCATTTATATTATATTATTTGATTGCTTCCATTAAGGTGATCTTGGCTTATAAGGGTTTTATGTTAAGGAACTTTATCAAGAAATTTTTAAATTTCCTAGCTTCCGCTGCCCATTATAGCATGATAGAACCCTTCACAAGTTGCCTTGAATCCGATATGGATATATATAACTCTTCACGAATCTCCATCCCAAGGTAAAAAATGATTTATGTGAAAATAATATTTTTTGTAGCTTTATGCGACCTGATCCATCCAACCCGTCCTGTCTAACTCTACTCATCCTGCTTCACCTCGAAGCAAGTATGGGGTAGGTATGGGCAATAGCCTACCCAACCCATACCTGACCCATGCCATCCCTACATATAATTGCTGGCCACTGAAGTGGCAATCATGTGCTCGTTGATGGTTGAAATGTCCTTGAGCTCCCATGACATTTGGAGGATAAATGATGCTTGGGTGGCTATCAGTTTATCAAACAAGGATGGGGATCATTGCAGCTTCCTAAGGAAAGATGAATCAGCTTGTGAGCAGCATGGAGCTTTATGAGGCCAGTGAGCTCAGACTCATCTTTTTGTGCTCCAAGTCATTGTCTTGGATTGCTAGGCGATCCCATCTAGGAGTATTTCCATGCAGCAGGTAGTTCTAAATTTCCGGGATGGAAGCAAAAGCTCCCATACATTTTTCTCCTTGTAAATTATTATTCTATTTCCTTTTGGGTGTGTATAGTTTGTATTGGGGTTTCCTTTTGCTTAAAATGTCATAGCCTTTTGTATCAGTATAAGTTATTTCTAAACTGCTGGCTTTCTTTAAAGCATTAGAAAAATACAAATTTCAGTTTTAGCTCTTATCAAAATTGAAGATCAGTTATGATGACTAGCTGCTATTATGATGTCATGAAAGATGAGAATGTTGTTTTGAAGGGCAGATAGAAGTGTGGAAAGTTGCGATGTGAAAATGAAAAGCAAGGGAACTCTAATGGGAAGACTAAAATCAGGAGGATTCTGTTTGGGTTTAGATTAAATTTATAGCAGTAATTTAAAATAACATGCCAGTAAAGTTAACTGTTGATTGAATGCCATGGAACTTTTGTTTCTCCTCACCAAATAACAATGCAGTTGTCATTGTTTAATAAAAGAGGACTATTCTGGGGTTGGGCTTAAGTCCCAGGTCCCACTGTTATACACATGGGTTTCATTGAGCTGAATAAAATTATTAGCTAGAATGTGCAGTGGTCATTTGATGGATGCCATAGCTTCAATGATGTATGCTTGCCTCCAAAAGGAAAGGTATAAGTTTAGATTTAGACCTGAATTTTGTATGAAACTAACCAAGAAAGTTTTTGTCTTTTTGAAATGGTAATCGATTACTATATTTAACCTAGCATTTGTTCTAGAGTCTAAACTGGTTTTTAAAGGGTTTCTGTAGTTGAATAATCAAAGTCAAGCTAGCAGAACGGGGAAAAATCAGAAACCAAACGAGAATAAACAAAATGGGAATAGAATAATACTTCCTACGTAGTGATCTCGAACCACCATGAAACCTGTGTCTCAAACCTAGAGTTTGAAGGTCTCATACCTTTCACAGAATCGCACAATAAGATGACAAGAAGGCATTTTGATTCATACTTCTTCAATAATCAACCATTCAATGGAAAAAGGAAGAACTTATAAAGCTGCTCGTTGCATTGGAGAATTTAACTAGAAAAGAAGATACAAAATATAACTAATTTGGGCTCCTAATCACATAAGCCTGTATATACAAGTATTCTTGTATGCTTTAACTTTTGTTATTTTAAGTATAAGAATTACATAGGAATTTTGTGCATATACTAGTTGTCCTCTTCAAATCTTTCAGGAGTTAGCTAATTGTCATGTATACCCCTTATTGGAGGCTGGTTTATCTAGTTTACATGATGGTCGGCAGTTTTCTTTTCTTTGTCCATCAGATTTAAAGAACCTATATTGTTTAATTTCGGATCAGGCTGTGTTAATTTATATGACACTTATGCTTGCTTTATATTGTTTTTCCTATGCTCTTCCCCTTATTCTTCCCTGCATGGCCTTTTGTAATCCATGAACTTGTCTAAAGTAATCTTATGCAAAAGGGAAAAGTATAATTGTTACCTTTCTTCCTACCAAATCAGTGCTATTTTTTATAAATGACTGCTTCAGTTTTGTCAGAAGGTACTGCATTTGAGCTTCAGCATGTTATATATAAATTTTCTAATATATGAATGGATTTTAGGACTTTGTGTTTGACGAACTGGAAGAGGTTCTTCGTTACTATCCGCATAATTATCATGGTGTGGACAGAGATGGTAGACCTGTTTATATTGAAAGGCTTGGGAGGGTCGATCCAAGCAAACTTATGAAGGTTACAACAGTTGAACGATTTCTAAAATACCATGTTCAGGTGTTAGAGAAAGTTTTCACTGAGAAATATCCAGCATGTTCACTTGCAGCCAAAAAGCATATTGATACAATGATAACAATTCTAGATGTACAAGGAGTGGTATGTTGCTGCTAGCTTACCTGACTGTTTATTTGTGACCTATCATTATCCAATGTGACTAATGGAAACTTGACTAACTTGATTATGCAGAATTGGATGAGCGTTGGCAAATTGGCTCATGATATAGTCCTCCGCATCAATAAAATTGATAGTGATAACTACCCTGAGGTTGTCTATATATTATACACTGAAATTTTTAGACATTTTTGTACAAGCAACTTTTCTATTTTTTTTTCTTGATGCTGGCTCATTTGTGCAGATATTGCATAAGATGTTCATTGTTAATGCTGGCAATGGTTTCAGATTACTATGGAGTGCTTTAAAAGGTTTCATTGATCCAAGGACATCTGCAAAAATACAGGTAAACATAATTGGCTTTGTCATTGCCCCGCAACAAGTTTATAGCTAACTCTTTTTTCTACCTTAATTTGCAGGTATTAGGAGATGCATATCGAACCACGTTACTTGAATTTATTGACATGAGGTTTGGATTATTTTTGCTGTATAGGTTTTGCAGTGTCTTGAATTGGTCTAAGATGTAACTTTCTGGACCTCAATGTGGTATTTTTTTCATCTCTCTCTTCTTTTTTGGGCAGTCAACTGCCTGATTTTCTTGGTGGCTCTTGCACTTGCACTAATGAGGGAGGATGTCTTAGATCCAACATGGGACCATGGAATGATCCACATGTAATGAATGTATGAGCCATTTAATCCATTTTCCATTTTTTGAAACATAGTGATATTTAAGCAGTTAGGAAAGATTTAGTGGTAATTTTTTTAGATTTTTCTTTTGCAAACAATTATAGAATCATACCCTAATCTGTTTCTTCAGTTAGCTCGATGTGCCCAGACAAGCTCAAGGAAGAGAACCAGTCTATCTGGTGAAGAATTGACCACCCCGGTTAGATGACATCTATTAAATTTGGTAGATAACTGCTACTAATGTTATGGCCAACTAGTATTCATGGTTTAATAGATATATCAAAATTTGCAGAATTCAGTGCCAGAAGTCATCACTCGGTTGGAACCAGATTTCCCTGATACTGCCCCTTTAACAGGATTAAGTCGTTCATTTGCCGTTCAGTCAACTCCAGCTTGTGAAAATGTTAGTTTCCTTCTGGCACCTATCTCCTTGGCTGAAGAAATACATATCTGTTTTTGTATGACTGCTTGTTTGTACATATCTGCATCCACATGTGCAGGTGTAGTTCATGCATTAGAATTGTGCTTGAGCTATATGCGAGTGGTGTGTGACATGCCGGCATGCAAGTGTGCATTCTTTCATGCATGTAGCTGTTGCATGCTAAAGTTTATTTTCTGCTTTCCATCATTGTTATTTCCGTCGCTCATTCAAAGTCTAAATAGATCTCAAACATTTCACATACTATAAGCAAAACATGCTAGTGCTGAAAATTGTGTTAAAGATACGATTATCTGAGGTGTTAGTATTTATGCTGTGTTCTTTTTATGGTCTTTGGAAGATCTTTTCCTTGTAGCTTAGAGGTTCTCTACCTATAATGTCAAAGGGTCTGTGTAGCTGATGTGGCTTAACAAGCCTATGAATGAGACAGTCCAGATATATAGGTCTTCATTTTGCATCAAGAAAGGCCGAACCGGACTGAATCGCTCGGTTCGGCCTGTACTGAGCTGACTCGGTGGGAAACCGGTTCGGTTCGGCCATTGGAGTTGGTTCCGACCCTGAATCGATTGGAACTGATTCTGAACCGATCGGAACCGGATAGAAAAGGTCCAAACGGTTTCAGCCCGACCCGGACCGTACCGGCCGGTTCCGTTTGAACTCGGTGGGAACCTTCCAGTTCACATCGAGTCGACCCGGTTCTAAACCGGGCCTTCTCTTTTTTTCTTTGTTTGCTGATAAAATAATGCTGGGAAAGCCCGAGAAGGCCTTCCAAACATCATTTCTAAGCAGCGGAGAGCTTTCCGTCTTTCCTCCTTTCTCCTACGGTGAAAATCACACTAATATAGCACTTCAGAAGAAAGATCTAAGCCTAAATAAGGTGTGCTTTCTTTTTCCTATCTCATTCCCTCACTTTTTTTTGGAGAACTTAAAAAATAGCTCGAAAATTGTAAAATAAGAAGAGATCATGTCAAACTTTTTAATTTGCGCTTGATTTTATTATATGTTGTATATCTATGGATGATCTACACGATGACATAAAAATTTTTAATTTTTGGATTATATATAATTTTTAAAAATTAAAAATTTATTTTCGGATTAAAAAATAATAATTATAAAAAAATAAAAACTGTAAATTTAGAAGTATTTAGGGGCATGTAAGCTACTCTCCAGCAACATTTGGTGTTCCTTTTTTCAAGTTTTGATTTGATCATGCGCATAGTGGCCTAGGCCTAAATTTTAAAAAAATTGAGAAATAAGTAGTCTTTGATGCATGCCTATGGGCCTAAAAAAATATATGTAGCATCCATTATTGGGTTCTACATGAATCTAAGCTGAAATTATTTTTTTAAAATATTAATATTTAAAAAAATATTTTTAATTTTAAAAAATAATTAAAAATATATAAATAATACCAAAAATTATTAAAAATTAATAGTACGTATTACATAATTTAGAAGTAGGTTGAGGACTTCTCTGGGGTAGATGAGTAATCAGCGGAGTTTTTTTTTCGGTGGAAGATGCAAAAAAACTTTGTTTGAAGTAGCAAATATATTCTTCTGAATTTATAAAATTTAAACATATTTTTAAATTTAAAAATTGTTAAAAAAATTATAAATAAAAAATATAAAAAATTAATGTTATAAATTAGATAAATCAGATGTATTTTTTGACATAAAAAAATATCTTCATCGTAACAAAATTTTGTTATTTTTAAATAATTGATAAATTGATGCAGTTGATAAAACTGCAAGAATGGAGCCATCAAGAAAAAAAGGCAGAGCATGATATTGGCTGGGATCATGGACAAATACTTTCGGGTCGGCACTATAGAAAGTGCAACTGGTGCAATAGAGTTCAAGAGAAGAGAGGTAGCTAGGTTGAAATAGCACTTAGCCCCGACGTATCTATGTGCCGAAAATGCCCACAGGAGGTTCGACTGCTGATGGAAAAATACTTCGCTGATTTTAGAGTGCGAAGAAGAGAGTTTCCAAGAAGAAGGCGAAGGTGGACCACCGAATGACAGAGCCACCATTCTATCACTGTAGGGAGTCAAAGGAGGCGTCCGCTCCAGATAACAATGAGGCGCAAATTCAGGCTGCCATGCAGATGAGCTTAGATGATTAATGGTAGTAGGATGAGGTGGCCAGATATAGGGCTCAATTTGGGCCTTTATACTACGAGTCGGGCTTTGGTTCTGCGAGTAGCAAGACAGATCCAGAGTTCAGGAGGACCTTAGTTAGGAAGACCGTCAGTAGAGACGGTGGTCGTATTGCATCTATGCTAGGAGCTTTTGGTAGCAAAAGAAATTCATCCAGAGAGATTTCACTAGGAGCAGCAATCCATGATTTAGATCTACATGCTTTTTCCAATAGAGATTTGAAGGGTAAGAAGGCAACTACCCATCACACCAAAAAAAAATAAAAGGCACCTGCAACCCTAATAGAGAGTGTCGAGGAGGAGTTAATTCATTCAGATTCAGAGACTAGGAGCAGTAGTTCTGGTGGTCATAGATCTCCTGGCTAAGGAGAAAGTCGAGGACATGAGACGGTCATTTATGCGACAGCCATAGGGTGATCTTTGATTCACTGGTGAGTCCCAATTTACGCATGCTAGATAGGATAAGGACTACGGTGCACGATCTGGTAGAGCCCGCCATGACTGATTGCATATAGAAGACGAGCTCCTCGAGATCATTCAAGAGAACACAATGCAACTACAGATGACCTCGTACGTAGAGTAGAATACATAGACATCAAATTTCAAGTCGTATACGGAATCCTATTATCCGCAACCACAGGTAGCCTATGACCCACAGGGATATAGATATGGATATTGTGCATTTGAGGCATCTTTCGGTGGCTACTACCCTATGCAGCTCGGAGCATCTTACGGGTTGGATTTTGTTGCCGACTTATTCAGATGGGCTCCTTTACAGCCATTTTATCAACTAAGGAATATCTCTCAGAGCCAAAACTTCGACAAGAGATCCGAGAATGCTTATAACCTGGAGTGCGTTCCTTATAGGATGAGCATATAAGACTACAACGCTGCTTGGTTAGAGGGGTGGACTGATGTGCCTCCTGACTATACTGATGATCCGGATATCTACGAGAGGCATCAGCACTCGATGAGATTTTAGATATCGGTATGTATGTTGTACTTTAAATATATGTAATTGATTGTATTATTTTATATTTTTCACCTCACTACTTGATTTGGAAATATTTCATGTTGCTTCTTATAGCATGCAATATCTCACTAATTATTTTATGATTTGTATCATTTTAAAACAATAAGATGTATCATTAATGTTAAACTGAAATCATAGAAACATAAAAAATATAAAAAAATAAAAAAAAAAAGTCAAATTAGACTTAAAATCATTGAAAAAGTTTAAAAGATTGATTACTAATTAAATCAACTTGAAAAACTCCACTAAAAAAAAGGGAATGCTGGTATGGAACGGGTACACCCTACTGTATAGTATGTCGGTATGGTACTGAACCAGTATCATATCGATCCATCCGCCGGCCAGTACGGGTCTCGGTACCGGTTCAGCGGATTTTGTCCAGCATACTAACCAATCTTAATAGATTGTCAAATAAAGTTACCTATTGAGCCATGCCCCTGTGCTGGGACATAATCCTAGAAGTCTAGAACCATAATCAGGCTACAGCCGACTTCATTAGAGCTGGACTGCACCACACTTTGGGACAAATATGCTACCCAAGGATGGAACTGACAGCTTATCACAAGAGGAATTGAGAGGCAAGCCTCCTTGTTTTCTGGTATCCATAGTGTACGAGAACTTTCTGAACCATGTATGTCCATGCAAGAGACTCGTGATCTCAAGGAAGTCATGGCAGTTGCAAGCAAGGACAGAATCCATTTTCTATTGTTATCCTTAAAATTTGTATTTCCTATTGCAAGGAAGTGGATAATTGTTGGTTTGATTGCAGGCTTCTGTGCTGTTATTACTGTTATTATAGATTTTCACTCTCATGTTTGATATTCATCCATGCACATAGTTATAACAGATACATTTGATGTTTGAATTTGGTTTACAAAACACTTATTATCAAGCACACATTTTTCTAATATCTAGTTAGATGACAGAAACCTTTTTCTGAGGACCAAGGGTGTAATGAGGTGGGCTGATCTCTTCTAGATATAATAACTGCTTGGTTGTTGTCATACATTCAGGCTTGTAGCCATCTCTAATATTTATCTTGGAAAAATTTGAAAAACTTCTTCTGGCTCAGCCCACTCAATGGCAAGTGTCCTAACATTTATTAGCACAACAGATGTTGATCAGTGCATGCTACAATGCGTTCATTTGGGTCACAAATTGGATGATCCACCCTTCTAGTGTGCTTTATGCCCAGTTTTTTTTTTTTAAGATACTAGAGGTGGATTATCTTATTGCACATTGCATTGAAGAATTTGGTGTGCTATTGTCTCATTTCCATCGAAGCATGGCTTGTGAAACTGTTCCTGATGCATTTATGGTGTCTCAGAACCTTGCTCTCACCAAATGGAAGGGCACCTCAAACTCATGCCTGATATGTGTGCTACACAATTGAGAGTGCAGGCTTGTACTGAGCATGTTTTGTTTGTGAATTACATGGTGCTGCACCTTGCATCACACCATGCCCTGCATAGCAATCAGCACCTAGGATTTGTAAAGCCCAAGCGTCATTGGCATGTCGGTTACTGGGTTACACTGTAGGCATGCTGAAGAAATTCAATTAGATACATGTAAAGTGGGCCTCAAACACTCATAGACCTACTGGTCCAAGATTTTTGCAAGTGAGTTCATAATATGCCAAAAAAAGATATTATTGATTCTTTTCTTTAAGAATATGCATGATATAGATTATATGATCATGAATGTTTAAGAGAAGATGAAACATTTATTAATGTTCTGAGTTCTTCTTGACGTTACATTTTGTGCTCTCAGATTAAGATTGATGAACATGAGGCTTCCATCAGCTTGACTAGTCAACCGGAAGTCAATAACAGAATTGGAGGTAAAACTTCAATTTCTCCTGATGCACATTTAGATAAATATTGCTTTTATTTTAATGTTATATAATTACTTTTAAAGGTTCCTCTGGCATTTGTACAGTCCTTTTAGTGGAGCATCCTAATTCTTATAGTCTATAGCATGTTTTCAAATCTTCAATCCTGTGATGGATACAATTGTAAATTCTGCTAGTGTAATAATTCATTGTTGTGTGTATTCTTTCTAGAATAAATAAACTGTTTCAAACTTTCAATTCTTACTATATCGTACTCTTTTGGGGCCAAGTAGTTTATTTCACTGGATGCATTTCACATACTTACGTCAGCTAGATGCTTTATGTGAAATGGATTCAATCTAACCCTTCCTCCTTGAGTTTTGTGGTATTAAATTCTAGATGCTATTGAGCCAAGACCATCACAAAGATTGGAGACCACCAACAGAAATCCTTTTGTCATTGGGCCAATCCTGCCTCTGGATCAAAACCTTGCAGAGTCTGACAAATAATATTTACTTATTGTGCATGAGGCTTTGTAATGTTAAAAATGCCCAATAGGTTTGGTTAGTTAACTAACAACTTTCCATAAAAGTGTATGGCAATGCAGTTTATGATTCCTAGGCTGAGATCTCCCTGAAAACCCATCATCTAGTCATTGACTGTTGATCACCCATTGTTAGAATAATTTGTTATGGTGCCTCATCATTTAAAGCTAAAGAATTGTTAGATTTCAGTTGATCTATTTTAATTTATAGCCAAAGGATTTTCATATTTGGGTGAGACCAAAGGATTTTAATCAACTTTCCATGGGTAACCTAGTTTGATTCTCTAATCATCTAGCATTGTTGGAGTATGGGGAATTGGATGGCTCTATTTAATATTGGACAGCACTCAAAAGGATTTTTGTTTTTCCCTCTTCCTTAATTAATTCTTCATCTCTCATTGAGATTTAATTTGGAGTTGTTTTTTTTTGACTTTGTCAAGCTTCCCCTTAAAGGCTCAAGCTCACAGCTTTCCTTGGTAAGTTTTAACATCTAAAAAGTACAGAGACCTCTGTACCCACTTTTTCACCTTCTTTGGTTGGTGAAATAATTTTACAATCTTTTCAAATTAAATTCACATAGCTTGTCTTTGGATGTTTACCAATTTGGAGTTTTTGTTTGTGCTCTAGTAATTTTTCATGCTTTGTTAGTTTCCTTCTCCATTTATAAAATCTTTATGAATCTAAGCAATTATATTTATAATTTTATATCCAGTGGTCTAAAATAGAGGAAAAAATGTATGAATATAATAACGGGCTAGGTACAATAATGTTTCAGTTTTAATGAATATTAGCTTCCTTGGCAAGTTTCGTCACCAACCCTTCCATTACCCAACGAGTTGGTGGGGTGAGGGAAGTCTGATCTGTCCTGACTCATGAACCCAATGGATCAGGTTAGGTGGTGGGTTTGGTAAATGTGTTGAGTCATATTTTTTGGATCTCACCACTAAGTGGCTTTAAATCCTCGTTGATTGTCATTAGGGACCTCTTTAAGAAAGGGGCAGTTTTGATTCAGAAGGGGTATATAGGTAGTTTTCTCCCTCACAGACATCTATGTGAAGCTCCACTAGTAGTAATTTTTAATATCATAGACTACGCTTAAGGAAAAAAGTGAACCTACCACAAGACCACATCAGGATAAAACCCAGAGTCTAGAAAGATTTCATGCACTTGTCCTTTCCAACACAAAATTTGTTCATCTTGAAATGCTGCCTGTTGCCCAGAAGATGCAGCTCAAGAGGGGGGTGAATTGGGTTTTTCAAAACTTTTCTTCTAAGTGCAGCGGAATAAAATAATTCTTAAGTAAATGACTGAAATATAAATGCAATAAACAAAGTAAGCAATGCACACACACAAACACAAAGATTTTATAGTGGTTTGGTGCCACCCTGCACCTATATCCACCCCCAAGACCTCTTGGAAATTTTCACTATAATCCTTCCTGATTACAGTGCGGTTCTTTTACGAGTTCACAATTCAACTCATTGTTTTCTCGGGATCACAACGAACCCAGTTGGTTTTCACAGGATCACCAACTTACAACCTCACCCTATTTGTTTTTCGGGCTCACAAACAACCCAGTTAGTTTTTTCCAAGGCACACCAACCAAAACTTTTTGCCTTGTTGAATCTTCCTGATTAACAACTTCCAATTTAGGTTTGGAAGAACCTTTACAAGTGTAAGAATGAAAGCAGTTACAACAGCAATTAAAACAAAGTATTAAATGTTGTAACAAAAACAGAGCTTAAATAAATTGAGCAATAAATGAAAGCTCTGAAGCTATTAAGTAGTTGACTGTGGATGAAGGGCCTTGAATGCAAGCTGCCAACTCTTCACTTGAATCACTGCTTTTGCTCTGACTGATTTTCTCACACAAAGATTTGGCTCTAAAACTCACTTGAGGATTTGGACTTGGAAAGCTTAAGTACTCTTAGATTTCTCTATTTCTTTTGATAGGCTTTTTCCTCTTCTTGTTCTTGAGGTGCTCCCATGTGTTTATAAGCTTTTAAGAACCTTAGAGACCCAAACTAGCCGTTAGAAAGTGGAAGAGAGCTGTTGAAATCCTGAAAAACTAGCCGTTGGAGGTGTCAACAAACTTGGAGTCGACTCAACCATTTTGGGAGACGGTTCGTCTGAGATAGGAGACGTTTTGCGCCTGTTGGGAGTCGGCTCGAGATCAGGCTCTTCAAAAATAATATTTTGTTATTTTTTGCGGGAGACGGCTCGCGTAAGTCGGGAGTGGACTCGCGCACTGTTCTTTTAAAAGTGTGTTTCTGCCTTTTCCTGTGGGAGTCGGCTCCTGGAATGCTAGAGTCGACTCGAGCTCTGTGCTAAAGTTACCATTTGTGCCAGAGTCGATTTGAGGCTTCCAGGAGTCGGCTCCTTGACTATTCTTTTGGCTTTCTCTTTGAAAATCATCAGATCTCTTGCTATGCTTCCTACAAAATAACATTTTTCTTGCAACACAAACATTAGTAATTATACCACAAAGTTTTGTGATCAACAAAATCAATTCTAGGGTCAACAATCTCTCCCTTTTTGATGATGACAAAACTTTGAGTAAATGCAAGTATAAAAATAGTATGTGTGCTAGGAATAATTGCATAGCTAAGCATATTTCATGATAATGCTTTAGAAAATCATCATCAGCTCAACACAATCAAAATATTACGTTCTAGGCTGACTTTTCTAAGTTCAGTTTAAGACATAAAGCATTACATATAAGCATATACCCATTTATCTTCTTCCTTAACATACTGAGCATATACTCACTCAACTTCTCCCCCTTTTTGACATTATCAAAAAGATTGCAAAAAAAAATCATGAATCAATGAGCAATATGTGAGTGAGAATATTTCAGAGCAATCTATCCATTCAAGGTTCTTTTATGATATTTCAATTTAGTGCACAGAAACTAAGACATGGATTAATGCAAATTGTGATGAATTTCATAGCTTACCTAAAATCAAAAAGATTTGAAAGTTCTTTTGAAGCTTTTTGATAACTCTCTTACTCCTTTAAAACTTATAGCATCAAAATCATTAAAATGAATTGGCACAGGATTGAAACACTAAAGTGCAAGCCAATAAGAACTCATTAGTGAATTCCAAAACAGATTTTCTAATAGTGACAGATGAAATGCTTTTTCAAATAATTTTCAAAACAACTGATTTGCCCATTAGGTGCATTTTAAAATCTATCACATGTAATAGCAACTTTAAATTTGTTCACAAGAGATATTCAAGAAAATTTAAATAGTTTCAAGATATTCAGATTATGCAACAATTAACTTTTTCTATCCTCCTTTTTTTATTAAATTAGAGGCACTTAAGATCAACTATTTGAATTGCAATTTGGCTCATAATTGATGCATAAGATATATTAACCAAATAGCAAGCCTCAAGGTGTATCACAAAGATTTTCAGATTTAAATTTCAGATGATACATATTGGAGAGTATTAGGATTACTTCTCATTTAGTATTCTTTCTCTCTCCTTTAGTTATGGATTTATGCGATTAAGATCCATATGATCTCTCCCCCTGAAATTTTTTTTCTCCCCCTAAATTGATCATTCCATCTAGGAGTTTAGAATTTGAAGATAATTTTCAATAAAACATTCAAATTGTCAATTTCAGAAATGTGTTTTCTATGAGTTTCAGCACAACTTAAACCATTGAGAACATTTTTTCAAGTATCAAATCATATTCATTTGAGATAAGAAAAGCTCTATAGAACTAAACTCAAAGTATAAGCTATTATATAACTAAGACAAGTAAGGCAACATAAGGAGGTTCATCAAAATCAATCCATTCTTCCTAATTTGCAGATTCAGATTCCTTCATTCATTTTTAAGAATTCATTTAAGTTGAATTATGTTTCTTTCAAATAATCATAGTTATGATCAAATTTTCAACTTTAGAATCACTTGTTCATTTTTAGAAACTTATCTTCTTCTATCTTAGGATTTTGTTTCTTTTATATATGCATGAATTAATTTTCAGCTTTTGTAATAATTTCAAGCTTTCAAACAAAATATTCTAGTGTTGATTTAAATCAAGTTTTAGATTTGGATATCCAAATTTTCTTAGATCCTGGTTGACAAGTAATTATTTTTTCTTTAAAAACTCAAATTTTCTTAATTCCTCTAGTCATATTGTTTTTAAATAGACATGAATGTGCCAAGTGTTCCTTGCTTCTATAGTAATTACATTTTATGAAGACATGATTAGAATTAGTAACTATTGTATTGGGTGAATTTTGAAGTCTTAGCGTTTAAGTCTTCTACCTTTTAACTCTAGATCATTATTTTCAATAATTAATTGATCCTTTTGTTTTGAAACTATTTTTTTTTTCTTCAAATAGTTTAGAGTTTATTTTCCTAAATTCTTTATTTTTCTTTTCTGACTGTTTTAGTTCATAATATAGAGCTTCATCTATTAGTAACATCAAGAGGGGGTTCAGGTTTTACCTTATCATCATGTGCCATAAGGCACAAGTTGTTTACCTCAATTTCTTCTTCTTTGGAGCTAAATTCTTCATTGTCGCTCCAAGTTTTCAACTTCTTTTTCTTGTTCTTGCTTGGCTCCCCTTTGGCCAAGGCTTTCTTTCTTCTCATACCTTTCTTCTTTCTTTCTCTGTTCAGCTCTCCCTCAGCTGAAGCTTTTCTTCTTTCTTGCTTGTTCTTGTTCTTCATTTTCAGGAAGTTCTTGGTTTCCTTGGTGATTGATGATAAGTCTTGGTCTTCATCACCGGATTCTACACTTTTTGAGCTTTCTTCCTGATTGGAGGACTTGAATGCTGAGTATCTCTTGCCTCCATTTCTATCCTCTTCTTGGATCATAATGCTCATCTCATGGGTCATGAGGGAACCCAAGAGCTCATCCAATGATAGCTCGTTTAGATCTTTTGCCTCTTGAATGGTTGTCACCTTCGCTTCCCAAGACTTAGGCAAAGATCTAAGTACTTTCATCACAAGATCAGCATTAGTACATGGTTTTCCTAAAGAATTCAAATCATTAATGATAATGGAAAACCTTGAAAACATTTTAGAAATAGATTCATAAGATTGCATTTTAAACATTTCAAAATCTTGTGTTAACAAATTAATTTTTGTTTCTTTGATATTACTAGTTCCTTCATAAATCATTTCTAATTTGTCCCAAATTTTTTTAGCAGAAGAGCAAATAGAGATTTTGTAAAATTCATTTTCACTAAGAGCACAATAAAGTATATTCATAACTATAACATTTGAATGAACTACTTTCTCTTCATTTTTAGTGTTAGTGAATGTGTGTGGACCATGTACTATGAGATTCCATAAATCATAGCTTTGTGCTTGAATATAAATTTTCATTCTAATCTTTCAAAGACTGTAGTTCAATCCAGCAAACAGTGGGGGTCTGCTTGTGGATTGACCTTCGGCCATCAAAGTTCCTACAGGGGTTGCCATAGTTCTTTGGCTCTAGACGGTTAAGTCTACAAAAGTTACAGAGAACCTTGTTCTGAAACCAATTGTTGCCTAGAAGATGCAGCCCAAGAGGGGGGGTGAATTGGGTTTTCCAAAACTTTTCTTCTAAGTGCAGCGGAATAAAATAATTCTTAAGTAAATGACTGAAATATAAATGCAATAAACAAAGTAAGAAATGTACACACACAAATACAAAGATTTTATAATAGTTTGGTGCCACCCTGCACCTACATCTACTCCCCAAGACCTCTTGAAAATTTTTACTATAATCTTGTTTGATTACAGTGCGGTTGTTTTACGAGTTCACAACCCAACTCATTGTTTTTTCGGGATCACAACGAACCCAGTTGGTTTCTTCCCAAAGGCTCACCAACTAAAACCTTTACACCATTTATTTTTCGGGCTCACAAACAATCCAGTTAGTTTTTTTTTGAGGCACACCAACCAAACCTTTTTCCTTATTGAATCCTTCTGATTCAATAACTTCCAATTTAGGTTTGGAAGAACCTTTACAAGTGTAAGAATGAAAGCAGTTACAACAGCAATTAAAACAAAGTATTAAATGCTGTAACAAAAACAGAGCTCAAATAAATTGAACAATAAATAGAAGCTCTGAAGCTATTAAGAGTAGTTGACTGTGGATGAAGGGCCTTGAATGCAAGCTGCCAACTCTTCACTTGAATCACTGCTTTTGCTTTGACTGATTTTCTCACACAAAGATTTGGCTCTAAAACTCACTTGAGGATTTTGACTTGGGAAGCTTAGGTACTCTTAGATTTCTCTCTTTCTTTTGATAGGATTTTTCCTCTTCTTGTTCTTGAGGTGCTCGCATGTGTTTATAAGCTTTTAAGAACCTTAGAGACCCAAACTAGCCGTTAGAAAGTGGAAGAGAGCCGTTGAAATCCTGAAAAACTAGCCGTTGGAGGTGTCAGCAGACTTGGAGTCGACTCGGCCATTATGGGAGATGGCTCATCTGAGATAGGAGACGTTTCGCGCCTGTTGGGAGTCGGCTCGAGATCGGGCTCTTCAAAAATAACATTATGTTATTCTTTGCGGGAGACGGCTCGCGTAAGTCGGGAGTGGACTCGCGCACTGTTCTTTCAAAAGTGTGTTTCTGCCTTTTCCTGTGGGAGTCAGCTCATGGAATGTCGGAGTCGACTCGAGCTCTGTGCCAAAGTTACCATTTGTGCTAGAGTCGACTCGAGGCTTGCAGGAGTCGGCTTTTTGACTATTCTTTTGGCTCTCTCTTTGAAAATCATTAGCTCTCTTGCTATGCTTCCTACAAAATAACATTTTTCTTGCAACACAAATATTAGTAATTATACCACAAAGTTTTGTGATCATCAAAATCAATTCTAGGGTCAACATTGCCTTAGATATGTTCTTCCTTAATGTGCATGAGTTACATCTTTGTATAGACCACCTGCACGTTTTTATCTTGCTTTTGCCTTTTTTGTAGTTTATTATAAGATTGAGATTTTAGTTTGAAATTTGATCTGCCTATATAAACTTGAGTTTGTTATTTATAATAATTATTTTCTCTTTGGTTTTTGTTTCCTTGTGTTTTCCTCTCAAGCTCAATATGTTGCTCAAATTCTGTTCTGCACTGCTTTGTATTGATCTAGATATCATCATTATGCATATAGATATTATAATGTTGTTTGCCCCTACCTCTTCATTTTTCTTGGTTATAAAATTTTTCATGAAGTATATCTATTGAAACAATAAAACCTTTTTCCTCCGCTCTTTATTCTCATAAAGCCTTTTTTATTGGAATTGATTCTTTCGTTGAACGAATAGTATGCAGAGCCAATTGCTGCCCTATTATAATAGAGGAACAATATGGCATTCAACAACCTCTATTAATTCTTTAGTCTTATCATTTTCTCCAAGTTATTATGCATATTGATGTTCGCCGTCTCCTTCCACAATTCTGCTAATTTGTCATGATGACATCACCCATTTTTAGGCCTAACTACTATATAGATCATTGTGCTCTGCCTGTTAGTTTTCTTGCCAATTTGTTTTGGCACTTGGATTCTTTTTGAAGCTTTGCAAGTATGTTTTGCTTCTCTATTTAACACATTTAATTCACTGGTAACACTCTCGGACCTTGAATTCTACTCTGTCTTTTCTTTTATTTTTCTCTCTCTTAGTTTTAATCACCTTCGTTGCATTTATATTACTTTCCCTTTTTCCTGAAGCATGAATACTAACATCCTTCAAACTTTAACATCTTATGATCAAGTCTTTTAACATCTAATTAGTAGACTTCTTACATCCTTACAATTAGTTACTTTTCCATTATAATTTATTTTCGAGATTGATTTTTTTTTGGTTGACATTATATTCAAACTGTTAGTTTTATGTCAAGTGTAATATTGTATTTGTGCATTTTTTTGTTTTGCTACATTTCACGATTTTCCCATCACTTCTCACGAGCTCAAGTTGTCCTTGTGGAATTCACTGTATCTTACAGAACCATTTTGGCCTTTGTGACAGGTGCTTCATCTGATAATTCTATGCCTGAGAATTCATCAACCAAGTTCCTTACGCTAATGCGAGCATTGACTCACTTCATCATGAAACTGCTAGCAATTTTACTTATACTTTTTGGGCTGAGAAATGTGGCCTTTCATCAAGTGGATGTGAGGATATGGGACCATCATAGAATGGATTCTGCAAATGCAAATCCTACCAACCACCTTGCCTCGCATGATGCCAAGCGAGATGCCGTCCTTTCATGCTTGGATAGGCTGCAGAGGTTAGAAGAACTGGTAGTTGAGTTAAATACAAAGCCTAAGAAGATTCCTGCAGAAAAGGAAATCATGATTCTAGAATCACTGAATAGAATCAAATCCATAGAGTATGATTTACAAAAGACAAAGGATGTGAGTACTTTCCTAAATTGTTGAATTGTCTATCTACTCCCATATTTATCAGCTAAAACAGTTTAATCTTAATGTTATTGAAATAGTTTAACCTCCTACACATTGGCTTATTTTTTGCGTCATTGGTTTGTGCAGGCATTGAATGCCACTTCATTGAGGCAAGTAGAGTTGGCGGAGTCGCTGGAGAATTTAAAAGAGACCAGCTTACATGTAAGTTGAAATTGTCCTAGAAAATTATTCCTAAATGTTTGTCATGGAAATGGAGTACAATATCTATCTCCTGACTTCTCTCTGGATGACACTGATTATGGAACTCCTTATCTTTTGCATCAGGAGATAAGTCATAGTTTGCATAAAATTTCATTTTGTTGATCTATTAATGCAGAGGAATTCATGCTGGTTTAAGGATTGCAAGTCTCTTCAACAAAGAACTTAAACAGTCTGTCTGACAGAGTATACCATTTGCGATCCTTGTGTGATGTGCATCCATTACTGCACTAACGAGAATCCTGACTTATTTCTTTATTTTTGCCAGAGGAATATCTGGATTATCTCGTTTCCATCATAGCTAGTCTGCAACAACTATTCTATAGTAAGCAAAACTTGTTCTTTAGAGAGTTGCGAAGGCTCTTTTGTTTATGAATTGATGCTTTAAAACTCTCAAATACGTATCACATACAAATCATTGTATTTTGTTGTATAGCTGGATAGAAAATATTGAAATTTTATTTATTTTAAAACATGCTGAGAACTATTGTCTAGTGCAGTGGTAAAGTTATTAGAGGTTGGTACAAATTATCTGGGTTGAATTCCTGCATTTTCACCTGATTTTGGGCGACCTTCCTCCCGTTCCAGTTCTCAGTTAACAAACACTAATAATTACCTGGATGTACGAACGAGTGTGCAAGCTGGTACTGGCATTTTTATCGAAATTCTCATAATTATAAATAGAGGTGCTACTGTAGAGTGCTGGAGCTAGCTAAGGAGAGTCCACGAGGGACTCGACTAATCTAATAATTAAGTGAATTGAGCCTTCCTACGCTGTTGACGGGGGCCTCGTTGCCGCGCCCCCTCTCTCTCTCTCTCTCTCTCTCTCTCTCTCTCATAAGAAGGTTAGTAATGCTCTTACTCTTTTTTTTTCTTCTGTATGCATATCGATCTCGACAGTTTGTAAGTTTCTGTAATAATTTTCTTCTTTTCTTTTATTCTATCTGTATTATTCTAATATTCAATTAGTTTTCTATATAGATATATATGAGTTATCAGATATATGAAGGAGTCCATATAGAATAATTTCTGTTACAATTAATTGTAGTGAAACAAAATCCGTTTTAATTCCGTAAATTATAAATTTTTAAAATTACTTTTTTGTTTCTTAAATATGTACAGTAAATTACTGTATACTAAATATATGTAACTTAAAGTTTTATAAAGTAAAATGCTGGTGATTAGTTTTTGTTCAATAGGATAACAATAAAGTGACTATTATATTGGTAAATATATATTTTTAAAACTAGGTTTTAAAATACAGTAAATTCTGTATATTAAATTTCTGTATCAAGTATAATGATGCAGCACCAAGCAGTTCTACAGTGGAGGCTAAAGAAGTAAGTGTTATTGGTTGAGCCGTATCTTTCTACCTCCAATCCTCATCAGGACAAATCTGACTATTAAATTTCTATACATATTATATTTTAGTATTTTAATTATGTACACTAAATTTCAAGAACTTATTTCTCACCAAATAAAATTTTATTTATTGAATTTCTGCAAGTAATACTTTAGCTAATAGAATGAAAAATTTATATAAAAACACTAATCTTAAGATCAGAATCTAACAAGGTGGCTAAAATTTAATTTAACATAACCTATGGCATGCTAATTTGTATAAGTAAATATACAAAAATTGATTTTTAATTATATTGTTGAAGTTGGTCAATTCCATGTTGGTTTAAGGCTCTTGATGGTGCCAGGCAATTGTTAAGTTCTTTCTAGGTTCCAGGAGTATTGAAGACTTAGAATTTTACTTTAAAATTTATGATGACTGTATTTGATAAAAATATCTCTTGGAATATTATATTTTGTAGAGATTTTTCAGTACTAGTTGGATTTTTTTACTGCATGTGCTCACGAGATATGTGATAAGTTACCTTTTCTAAAGCTTCTATTTATTATCCTCTAAATAATATTTGATGTAAAATAGATTATAAATTGACTAACGTGCAAATTTTGAATTTTATACAATTGTATTCAAATTATATTTTGGATCGACACAAATTTGTAAAGTAAAAGTATTACATTTACTTTTATTATCATATGTTATGCATATTTTGTCTAGAATTTGATGTCTAAATGATTTATGAAAAGCTTTAATATGTTTTGAATTTTTGACTCTTAGCCTATATTTAGATATCACAAAGGGGGACACACATATATTGGCTCTTTGATTGCTTTGGAACTCGTTATTTTGGCCCATTTCTCGACACAAACACACACATATATATTGGCACCCTGATTGCTTCGGAACTCGTTATTTTGGCCCATTTCTCGGGGCATATATGTACAACATTCTGGCTCAATTTATAGAACATAACAGTATTATTCTGCCTCACTCTATAGGGTAAGTCTCATAGGCAAACCTAAATATTTTAATTTATTCTTACTAATATGAATAGTTGAGCAAACCTAAATATTTTTATTGTAAATTTTTGCCTTGTAAAATATAATAATCTTGCCATATATAAGAAAGGAAAATTTATTAGTTTATTGCTCGAACAAACTAGTTGAGGTATTCATCAGATTGTCGAGCTCAATATTTGGTCCTTTCCTTTTTCACAAGTTTAGAGAATTAGTGGTTGTGATATCATTATGGGAGTGTGACAAAATGCAAGATTAGAAATTTCAGCATAAACTAGAACTAGTCTTTATTGTCTTAATATAGATGTTGGATCTATTTTATAGGTTTTTCTTTGATTGCATTGAATATTTGGAGTCACTCTGATCGAATCCATCATGGTGGGCTCGTGTCACACTTACTGGGCAATATTGCTCAGATTGGGAATGGAGAGCATATAGTAGGGCTATCAGCATTTCACCTGACTATAAGGGTGACTTTATGAATTTTCTTGTTGACTTATTCAAATGTTGTTTACACCACATCTCGACTATGTAGCTAGCAGCCAGAGGCAAGCATTATGGATGAAGTTTAATAGAATTAGAATGGATAAGAATCATGTAACTCTAGCTAAAAATTGATAGAGTTAGACTTTAAAATCACGCATGGGTGGAGACCTAAGTCAAACAAATAGAATTCAGCCCTGAGGTAGAAAAACTAGGCTGAACGACTAAGTCTCGAGCCAGTTTGATAGAAGGCTGAGGCAAATATACCAATCTCAAGTTCTTAAGAACAGAAGACTAAATGGTAGGCCGAATCAAAAGAGACAACCAACACAAGTTACATCAGATAAGCTAAAGGTCAATGGGGCATGACAATTAGGTAGTTGCACCATAGTTATGCTTGTGCGTAGCGGGAAGATGGTTGGCAGAAGTTATTAAAATTGTCAAGTGTGGAGATGAAATATGGGAAGCAACTGTTAGAGTAGATAATTATTATATTTGTGGGCTATTACTATGTACTTAAATAAATAAGTAGAATTATACTATGTAGAAGGAAAAACTTCGACAATCAATTCAATTAGTTCATCTTTATCTCTATATCTACTATATTCATTTATTTTATAAGCAAGCGTAACTTAGCTTTCTACTTTAGTCCAGCACTACACCCTTACCGTAGCCCAACGCTACACCCCTACCATAGTTCAGCATTACATCCATTTCATTGTAGCCTAGTGCTGCACACTATCTATTTCCATCTCCTTTGAATGGTGGTGTGATGGTGGTGAAAGTCATCAAAGGTCGAGGTATCTAAACCCATACTACTCTCTATCCTCCATTCGACCCATATCTTTCCAGCTTGCATGACACCGCTAAAATGCTCTTGCATGCATCCAGACCTCGCCTAGCCAAACTTAGCAGACTACCCTCTACCTCGACCAACCGAGCTCTCCAAGGATTCCAAGTTCACTGGCTTGTCCAAAACTGGATAAAGAAAAGGGCAGCAACAAATACTAAGTCATATATACCTATCTTTTTTCTTTCAGCTCCTCTCGAGGCTATTCCTATTCAGCCACCCTAGATAGAGGCCGAACCTCTATCTTCGAAGTGCAAGAAGGTGTTTGGCCTAAACTAGCCTATTCAGATTTAGTTCACTGGCTGTGAAGTAGAACAAACACACCTTGGGTTTGGCCGAGGTTTTTCTTGGTTTAAAGTCCTTTGCATCCCTGTTAGTGCATGAGATCAATGGAAAGGATGTGTGTTGTCCAATAGACAACCCAAGAAGGGGGGGGAGGGGTGAATTGGGTTATGAATAATAACTTTAGTTTCTTTTCGAAATATCAAATGAGATTATGAAAGCTTTCTTGATTTTAATCTAAGAGATAAATCTTAACTATAAAGAAAGCAATGGAAACGAGATACTCAAGGAACCACAACACAAACACAATAAGTTTTATAGTAGTTCGGAGCTAACCCTGCTCCTACGTCCACTCCCCAAATCTTTTTACAGTCAGTTGTTTTACAAGCTCACAACCTAACTTGTTGTTTTCACGAGATCACAACGAACTCGGTCAGTTTTCATAGGATCATCGACTACAACCAAACTAATTGTTTTATCCGGAATTACAATCTAACCCATTTGGTTTTCCTTGGTTCACCAACCATAACCTACCTTGCTGGTTTTACATTGGTTCACCAACCAACCTTGTTCTCCTTAGAATCAAGTATAATAATAGAACGTAAAAGTTATATAGTTACAGCACAATAAAAACAATATTAAAGAGAAGAAGCTTTCAAACAGATTTTATGTTGAAGTAGGATGTGGCTTCTTCTCTTCTGGATCCTCTCTTCAATATGCTGGTGGTTGAGGAACAGTTAATCGAGCCTTGAATGAGAGGAGTACTTCTGAATTTGATGTTGGGGCAATTACTCCTCGTTTTGCTTTGAGAAAGGCTCCAATCCTTTTTGGTGGATATCAACTTGAATGCTCTTCAATGGATGCTTTGTTCTTGTCTTCTTTCTCCATTTAAACACTTTTCAGAGCCTTCCTTTTTGAAAACTAGCCGTTACAAAAAGTGAAAGAACCATTCTGATTCAACTGTGCAACCTGACAATGTCACCGTTGAGATTGAAGTCGACTCGCGCGACTTGGAGATGGCTCGACTATAGCTGGGGTCGACTCATGCTCTTCAGGTGGTGACTCCCCGACTTTATCTTTTAAAAGTACTTACCCAGCTATCCTCTAGGAGTCGGCTCGTGACATTCCGGAGTCGACTCTCCACAAGTGGGAGACGGCTCACATCTTTCAAGTATCGGCTTGATCTTAGAGTGCCAGAAACTAATATTTCTGCCTTTTTTTGTTGGAGTCGACACGTATCATCTAGTGTCGGCTCGCCAAAAGTTGGAGGCGGCTCGTGATTTTTAAGTATCGACTCGATCTCAGTGTGCCAGAAAACTAATCTTTTTGCCTTTTCTTATCGGAGTCGACTCGCGTCATCTGGTGTCGGCTCGCCAAAAGTTGGAGGCGACTCGCGATCTTTAGGTATCGACTCGATCTCAGTATGCCAGAAAACTAATCTTTCTGCCTTTTCTTATCGAAGTCGATTTGCGTCATCTGGTGTCGGCTCGCCAAAAGTTGGAGGTGGCTCATGATCTTTAGGATTCGACTTGATCTTAGTACCATAGAGAAAACTGTTAGAAGTATGCCTTAGAAACCAACGTGGCTGATGCATATTTGTAATCTGGGGCATAAATTTGTAATTTGACACTTATAGATAAATAAGATTGGGCAATTTATTTTTCATTCATGTTTGTATGTGTCCATGAATCGTCCAAAAAATTAATAGATGATGACACATATTCTCAAGAAGTTGAGAATTTGAGGCATGTGTCATTAGGGATTAATTTCTAAATGCTCCTAATCGATGGATCCATCACGAGGGACGATGATTGATCCGTTGAGATTAGTGCACAGATCACTTAGTCAGATGGACGAGTCTTGAGTCCACGGTATAGAGACACTGGAGTGATTATGCAAGTACTTTTTAGAGAACAAAGTACTGAGCGTGACCAAAGATAGTAGTCACATAGATGTCTATTCACTCGTCGTGACTACTTATGCTGCAGTTGTATGACTGGTCCTTTGACCTGCGATGCCTCAGCTATTCACTATGAGGTTGCTGTAGTTTGACGAGTATGTGAACTTGGGCCCTAGCCATTCGGGTCCTTGTAGTGCGGATTGGCTACAGTAGATTCATTTTGGAATATAGTTGCATCTAGATGGGATCTATCGACCTTGATAGATTAGGAGTGATCCTATATGATTTATGAGACTGAGTTTAATAAATTTCTGGCCAGGTATTTTGGAAAAAGAGTTTTCCATATCTCGAACTGGAAGTCGTATAAATTTAATATATGACAGACGATGGGGTTTGACAAGATATTCATAACCTCCATCACGTCGGGATCCATGATAGAGGGACTGTATCATATGCTAACTGCACTTAGAGGTTCAGACATTCCATTCTGCTGGGTTGCCACCATATACTGCTAGGTGTCACTAGTGGATTGTGAGACTCGAAGGCATTCACTTGGTGATCAGTGAATCCTGAGAGTAGAACTGAAATCGTTTCAGTCCACTGAAAGGAGTTTCAGTGATATTGAGATGGAGATCTCAATATGTCTCACTACCAGTCAGAATAGAACCTACGGGATCACATATATAGAGGATTTAATTAGTCAGACTATCATAATTATGATTTGGAATCACAATAAAAATCAATCATCAATATGATTGGTGATTGAATTAATCCACTAAGTGTTAGTAAGTTAATGAAAGAAGAATTAAGTGGAATTGATTGCAATTGGATTGCAACTGGGCTGATTAATGAGCTAAATCAAATTGGGTTCGACCCAAATTGATTTGGGTTCATGATTGGGTCAATTTGATTAAACCAAGGTTTGTGCGGATTTTAAAGACCACATGTCGTCGTAGGATGAATATGACTTAAGTCATGTTCACACTATATGGACTTTAAAGTCCACATGGCGTCGTAGGATGCATGCTCCCAAATCAATTAACTCCTAATAAGATTAAGAATCCTAATGTGATTAGTAAATTAATCAATTGATTAAGTGGACATATGTCATGCATTTATGAGCACAAGAATTGGACACTTGGCATTAATCCAAGGGTGGGTTATAGTCCCATACTCCTAATAAGATTAGGAGAGGCCCTAAACCCAATCTATAAAAGGGTAGCAAGGGAGGCATTATGAATCAATTCTCTCCTCTTCCTCTCCACGCCTCTTCTTCTTTCTTCCTCCTTCTCCATGGTAGCAAGGGGTCTTCATCCTCCTCTTCTTCCACGGTAGCAAGGCAAGGAAGATCCACGTGTAAGGTTCCTCCTTCCTCTTCCTCCATCACGAGCAAAGTTGAAGAAGAAATGTTCTTAATCAAGGAGGTAAGTTGCAGATTCTTATTCCAACTTATGATAGTCATGAGAGGTCTTTGCAAGAAGCTAGCACTCCGGTAAGACTCATTCTCAGATGATTAGATCCTCGTGTGGATACCTGTAGAGGCCGGACAATTGTGCGGCTCAAACAGGAACATAGAATAGATCATCAGGCTGCGGTGTTCTACACCTGCAGAAGTTTTGAAGATGAGAGCTTCAAATCTAATAACTTCTAATTTTGTTTTAGTTTTATAAATCTTAATCAACCCTCCTCAGATCCTAATCTTCCCTTCCTAATGAGTTCAAAGATCTTCTGGATTTGGATCCAGAAAAATTTTTGAATTTTACGATCCGAGGCACGTTCATTTGATGAACGACGTCTCGTTCGAATTCCGTTACGAACGTCGCATCGAACGGGGCGTAACTCAGCAAAAACACTCTTCTGTCTTTCTTTTTGGAGTCGACTCGGTATCAGGCGGAGTCGACTCGGTATCAGTTGGGTTGAAATGAGTCTTCTGTTTTCTCTCTGGGGTCGACTCAATCTCAGGTGGAGTTGACTTGCACTTTGAACTCGATAATTCTGCTTTCAGCCAATCTATCCGGAGTCGACTCGCCCAACCTGGGTGTCGACTTGAGGTCGTGCCAGATACAATCTTTTGTGCCAGAGTCGACTCGCGAAACCTTGGAGTCGACTCGAGTTCAGGGCAAGATAAAAATGGTTCCAAACATTATAATAATTGATCTTTCTAATTCTGAACCACTTTCTAAGTCATCCTAATGTATATAGCAGCATATTCCCTGAAACATTCACTTGAATTCATTAGTATAATATGAAATATACTCAAGTGTTTTGGGCTCATCAAAATCATATAAGGGAACAACAATCACTCAACAATCTCTCTCTTTTTGATGATGACAAAACACTGAGTATATGCAAATAAATTTATACATACTACGAGTTAAGTCAGAAAGAATTAGAATGAATTCAATGTTTAATAATTTTGTTTATAATAAACTTAAAAACTTAAGACTCCCCTTTCATTTGGAATTGTACAAGCAATCATAATATGCAAGTAACTATTTTGCTTATATTTAGATAAATGAGTCTTGTCTTTATATTTTTCATTCTATATTTATTCAAGGTCTTCTTGGTCTAAGCTTGATTCAGCCAATGTATCAGAGCATAGTGAAAAAAGTTTTAAAACTAATGTTTGACTTTTGACCCTAAACATTTTCATCCCAACATATTTTCATAATTTCTTCTCCCCCTCAATCAATGCTTCATCTCCCCCTCAAGCAATGCATAGGAATTTTTTGATCTTTCTTACTTTCTTCTCTCCCTTTTTGTCATCAGCAAAAAGAAAATTCAAGCACAGGGAATATTTTGCATTCATGGTAAGTGGAAGTGAAGAAAATGCACAAGTTGAAGTACTTAAAAAGAAAGTTCTTTGTATTGCAACCGATTACAAGACGTTGCACTATAAAAGAAGATGATTACATTGTGCACCAAAAAGAAACATCAAAATGTAGTTTACTGCACTACACAATCATAATCACTCAGAAGAAGAGGATGAAGAAGAAGAAGAGCGAAGTCTGCTGGTTGATGGTCTAGATGAGGTGATTTCCATGAGTTTTTGAACTGCAGTATTGCATTTGCCAAGATCCCGAATAATTTCAAGGGAGGTCTCTTGACAGGTTTTCCTAAGCTTAGATATCCTCTGACAGTTTTCATGAAGCTCACCAAGTAATTTATTGGCCATTTGTTCAGCATTCTCATGGAGTTTTCCTAAATCCCTCTTTACAAACTGCTGTAACTGCCTTGTGGTGTCTTTAAGATTCATGAATCGTCTATACTGTCCTTGCAGAAGACATCTGAGACTAAAAAGCTCGGCTCCTATATCAGCTACCATCTGAGTGAGAGCAGTAGTGGAGGGTAGGATGTCTATGGAAGGTCCTCCACCTAATGAGCCACGAGATGCCATCTCATCACCCAGAAGGGATGCCAATCTGCGCAACTGATCCTCACTCGGTGCAGGTGGAGAGGGAAAAGAAGATGGCTCAGGATGTGCTGTTGTAGGTGCATGGATGGGAGGCGAAGAGGATATGTCAAGGGAAGCTGCAGGAATATTGGGGTGTGGAGCAGAGGAGGAAGCAGCAGTATTCAAGGTTGTTGATGAGAGCACAAAAGTGCGATCTAAGTACCAATTAATTTAGCCTAATGCTAGCAAAATAATGATAAATAATAGGTGTTAACATTTACATAGATTAAATATTTTATTCTTAGCACTTATTATAATTTTTATCATTATTTTATATAAATTTATCTCTTTCCAGCTGCAGAACAGAGCCCAGATTCAGCCGTTCGCAAGCACCTCAGCATCCTTGCCGCGTCCGTGAGCTAGCTCTCCTGAGTTCCAGCCACATCAGCCTTCTTAAGACCCCATCCGCGTCCCAGGATCCGTGATCAAATCATGCCGCATCAGGTCTTTCTCCCACGTGCCCGACTTCCGAGTCCACATTCCCAGTCAGCCGCGTCCGAAGATCCTGCACCCCAGCAATGCTCCTTCCTTCCACGCATCTCCCGCGTCCAGCTTTCAGCATTGGAATCTCCCAGCATCCGCGTCCTAGCTCCATCTCCTCCTTTCGTTCGCGAGCATCTCCATCCCAGCAAAGATCCTACTCTCCACGCATCCCAGCCGTCTGTGATGGTTTCATGCCTCACCCTCCGTGTGATCAGCTCCCAGCGTCCGAGCTTCCCGCATCCCTGCGTCCAATGCCCTGCGGTCATTCCGTGCGTATCATCCAAGTCCCAGATCCCAGCGTTCGCACTTCATCTTCAGCATGAGATCCAGTCATCCCGTCCGCTCATCCCGTTCATCTCACGAGTCCTGGCTTCCTCTACTGTCCACGTCCGAGCTCCTCATGAACGCACGCCTCTTCCGCCTCTTCCCAGGGATTTTCCAGCTTCCGAATCCCAGATCCCGTGCGATCCAGCCACCCAGATCCCGCGACCAAGCTTTAGCGTCCGCGAGAAACTCGCTTCCCAACCGTCCGCGTGCAGCCCATCATCCCGCGATGCATGCGATCCCGATCTTCCAAGTGTGTCCGCAATCTTCCGAGATCCATCCCAGCGTCCGTTTCCACCGTGTGCGAGGAGGGGAGCTGATGGCTAGCATGATATATTCTCTCGGCTGGGGGGCGTTCGGATCATCCCTCATTCGAAAAAATAGAGGGGATACTCTGTTTCGGGCCAAAGGAAAGAAAGTAAAAGAAAAGGAAATAGGGGATGCCCTGTTTCCGAAAAGAAAAAGGAAAAAAAAGAAAAGGGGGATTAATGTTTGAAATGAGTGGCTGATTTCTTAGGAAGGGTGATGGAGGAACCTTTGATGTATTGCTCTTTGAAGTAAACTCTAAACTTTTGCTTTGAATGACTTATATTTATAATATGTTCTTGATCCATGTGTACTTATTTTGTAGATAGCTCTTTAATGGATTATGATTATTGATATATGGATTGCTTTAGTATTTGATTCGTCGTAGACGTAGAAAGCACGATGAATGCTTAGAAATTGAGTTCATATATTCATGAAACATATACCATTATTAGATCTATCCTACAGTTAATCTTCAATCAAGAATAATAGAGTTTATTTCTTGGATGCAATATCATCAAGGGGGATTCCAGATCCTTACCATCTTTATTTCATTGAACTTTGTTTATTGATATATTATTCTCTGCTTTTAGTTTTTAGAAATCAAAACATCATCTTAATCCACAAATTTATTGAATTAATTAATCTGAAATTATACTAAATAATCTTATATATATTTCGTTCTCTGAGGATTCGACCTCGGACTCCCGAGAATTTACTACTTGTGCGATTCTCCTATACTTAGGAGATTAGTTTCGCGAAAGTATTTTTGCGAACGCATCAGTTGTCCCAGTTCAGGTTCCCTCTATCCGATGAAATCCCATCCCTGTAAGGGTTCCCTCATTTACAAAATCTGTATAATAGAGTGGATGAGAGGACTCCCCAGCAGAAAAATAGGTACTCCGAGCTCCCTAAAAATTAATGTGAGAACCATCCCGTAAGGGAGACTAGTCCTACCCTTGTTAAGGACATCAATCATGTGAAGAAGGACAAGTTGAGAGAGGTTCAGAGGAATCTCCTTAATGATGTAATACATGATAGCAAGATCTCTCTCAGATATGAAGTCAAAGCGCCTAGTTTTTGGAAAGATGACTCTATGAATGATGCTTAGAAGGAGCCGCATTTCAGCATTCAACTGATTGGCAGAAACTTTCTCTAGGGGACCCTCAGATTCTCTATCCAAAATAGTTCTAAGAGCCTCTCCCATATCAGAATGTGATGAAGGAGAGGCACCGACGTTGGGGAGGTTTAGGAGTCTTGAGATTAGGATTCAGTGATGATTATTTGGACATTTCCTACCCAACCAATGATGCCTCCGCCATCTCTACTAGCAGTGCTAAAGAAAACTCTCACTAGCCCTGGGTATGTGAGAAGGTCCAAGGTACAGAAGAACTCTAAGCCTTGTGCCCTAAGATGATGCCCTAGGATGAACCCTTCCTGGGAGCGAAAATTAAAATCGACTTTCCTCCCGGTTGTGACCATCCTTCTGGCGTACGAATGCGAGGGAACCGGTCTTGGGGAGGAAGGAGCTTCGGGCTTGGAACGAGATGGCTCGTTCCTTGCCTTGGACCATCTCTTCGCTTCGCCTGCTACAAGGGGGCATTTTCTGCGGGATGTGGTTGCTTTCTTGGGAGCCATTGCCACGGAATCTAAGGAATGGAAGGAGAGAAAATCTAGGAAATAGATTCTAGGGATGGCTCTCGGGGACGAGAGTAAATGAGGCACAAGGAGACGAAAGGGAAGAATAAGATAGGGATCTCCCTTCTAGGTTAAGTAATCGTCCACCCATCCTCGAGACGACTCGCACAATAGCTTGAGTTGACTCGAGCATGAGTCGACTTGCAGCTCTACCTCGAGTTGGCTCGAGCCCTGTCTACCCCATATGTATTAAATTGTCTTGGGTTAAAATCTTGATCATGTTCAACTGATTCTAACAAGTTTATAAGACAGTGATAGGCTCAGATCAGATTGAAATAGGGCATGGAGGAATTAAATTTACTAAGAGTAAAAAGTAGTTCAATCAAATGGGTCAATCACTCCTAATTTTCTTCTAAGAGTACTAAATCGATATTCACTTAATGGTTTAGTGAAGATATCAGCTAATTGATCTTCAGTACATACAAACTCAAGCAATATATCACCATTCAAAACATGATCTCTTATGAAATGGTGTCTTATTTCAATATGCTTAGTCCTTGAGTGTTGAATTGGATTTTTACTTAGATTTATGACACTTGTATTATCACATTTTATAGAAATTTTGTCTTGTTTAATGCCATAATCTTCAAGTTGTTTAATCCATAAGAGCTGAGCACAACAGCTTCTAGCTGCTATATATTCATCTTCCGCTATAGATAATGCAATTGAATTTTGTTTCTTACTCCTAATAGTTGACATGTATCACTAGTGCTCTTCCTATCTAACTTACAACTAGCAAAGTCAGCATCAGTGTATCCTATTAGATCTAAGATCCTTTGAATACCATAATCCTACATTTATTGTTCCAATTAAGTACTTAAAGATTCTCTTAACAGCATGCAAGTGTGACTCTTTTGGATTTGATTGATACCTAGCACACATGCAAACACTAAACATAATATCAGATCTACTAGCTATAAGATACAAGAGTGAGCCAATCATACCTCTAAACAGCTTTTGATCTATACTTTTTCCTGATTCATCCTTGTCCAATTTGCATGAGGAGCTCATTCGCGTGCTTATTGCTTTACTTGTCTTCATCTCAAATTTGTTAAGCATTTATTTGATGTACTTTGCTTGATTGATGAAGATACCTTCCTTTGATTGTTTGATTTGAAGTCCAAGGAAGTAGTTTAGCTCATCCATCATGCTCATTTCAAATTATCCCTACATGAGCTCAGCAAATTTTTTGCAAAGATAATTGTTAGTAGCATCGAAAATGATATCATCAACATAAATCTGAACTATTAACATGTCTTTGTTTTTCTTTTTCAGAAATAAGGTTGTATCTACATGTCCTCTAGTGAAATCATTATCCAAAAGAAATTTGCTCAATCTTTCATACCAAGCTCTAGGAGCTTATTTTAAACCATATAGAGCTTTATTAAGTTTGTAGACATGATTAGGATAGTTATGGTCTTCAAATCCAAGTAGTTGTTCAACATAAACTTCTTCAGTGATATAGCCATTTAAAAAAGCACTTTTAACATTCATTTGAAATAGCTTGAAGTCCATATGGCATGCAAAAGCAAGTAAGAGTCTTATTGCTTCTAATCTAGCAACCGGGGCAAAGGTTTCATCAAAATCTATTCATTCTTCTTGGTTATATCCTTTTGCTACTAGTCTTGCCTTGTTCCTTACAACTATTCCATTTTCATCAAGCTTGTTTTTGTAAACCCATTTAGTTCCAATAACAGAAGATTCAGTGGGTCTTTCAACTAGGTTTCACACATTATTCTTTTTGAATTGTTAATTCTTCTTCCATGGCATTAATCTAATTAGTATCTGTTACGGGGGAATTTAGCCACCATGCCCCACGTGACCGGCACACGCGCCCGAGTCGGCTGCCCCCTGATCCAGTCATCCGACCCCGAGTCGGCAATCTCTCGACAACAACAGACTGTTCCTCTGAGGCACGCCGCGGCCCCCTGCTCCACTACTCCCTGCAACGGCCGTATCCGGCGCTGCCCCACGATCCCCTGTAACAGCCGTACAAAGCGGAGCTCCCCTATGCCCTGCCAGGGCCGTACCCAGCGCTGTCCCACGACGCCCTGTAACGGCCATGTCAGTGGCAGCCCCATCGTGCCACACGATGACGAATCCCCGGAAAAACCCCCCAGCCTGATATATATGGGGCTGGGGGGGGAGGGGGAGGGTAAGCAAAGGTTTTCTAGAGTATTCTCTTATCCGTTACTACTATCTCTCCTTCTCCTTCAATCTCCTCTGACTTGATCGTCGGAGGGCCCTCACTACCCCAGTGGTGGTGCGAGGCTTGCCTGCAGGTTTTTCAGTGGAAGGTGGAGCGCAATCAACCCAACTCCAAGGGAACCCCGTTCACACCGCTGTGCCAATCGTTCTCGGTTTGGACCACCCGCAACAGTTGGCGCTAGAGGAAGGGCCGGATCTTAGAGCGATCGTAATGGCACGGCGAGGTGGTCGTGGAGCTTCCAATGCTTCCGGTCGCGGGGCCTCTCGCGCCTCTGGCCGGGAAGCCGCTGCATCTCCAACACGCTCTCAGCAACACTCCACCGCCCCACCGCCCATTCAGACGGTCGAAGTCGCCCAGTTCGACCAGCTAGCCCAGCAGGTTCGCACCCTCGCGGAGGCGGTGCAGAATCTGCAGGGTGCGATGTCCCGGGCGCCGCAGCGGGCTCAGAAGCCGCTGCTGCCTGAGCGTTCGCCTGCCCTCCTCAACCCGCGCTCCTTCCTCTCCCATGGGGAGGAGCGCCGGCGCGAGGAGGATTCTCGAGCACGCTCCATTCTGCCAGGACCTTCCCATCGGAGTTGCGCGGGGTACGAGAGGCGGGCCCGGGCGCGTTCCCAGACCCCCCAGTTCTCAAGGAACCCGCGCTCCAGTCGGTCTCCCTCTCGCCGCTCCTTGTCTCCCACCCACCGGTCGCGCTCCCTGGATCGGCGGGTGGACGATCTCCACCGACAACTCCAGGTCCTGAAGGGCCATTCCAAAGATCCCTTCGCCGACTTGGAGATCTCCTCCCAGCCGGCGCTTGCCTCGAGGATCCTGCGGACCCCGAATCTGCCGGGTTTCAAAATGCCGGCGATCGAGCCCTATGACGGGGTGGCGGACCCTCGGGATCACGTCGAGAGTTTCAGGACCCTCATGCTCCTCCACGGAGCATCAGATCCCCTTCTCTGCAAAGCTTTCCCGGCAACCCTCCGTGGCCCGGCGAGGGCGTGGTTCGCCGGGCTGGAGGCTGACTCGATCCGGTCCTTCGACCAGTTCACTCGCCTCTTCATCACTCACTTCGCCGTCAGTAGCCGGCGGCGACTGGTCTCCGACTCCCTCTTTGATGTCCGGCAAAACGAGGGAGAGAGCCTGCGGGATTATCTTACCCGCTTCAACAAGGCTACGCTGGAGGTCCGGAACCTGAGTCAGGAGGTAGCCCTTTCAGCCCTGAAGCGTGGCTTCCGGAAGGGCAGACTCACCTTCTCCCTGGATAAACGCCTGCCACGGAGCTTTCCGGAGCTGTTGTCCCGGGCGAAACAGTATGCGGACGCCGAGGAGGCGGCCGCCCACCGGAGCAAGGAGGCCGCCGAGATCCCTCCAAAGCTTGGGAAGAAAAGGCGAAAAGAGGCGCGCCAGAGGAGGAGCCCGACGCCCCAGCGTCGGCGCAGAAGCCCGTCGCCAGCGAGAAACCACGGCGCCCCACGCCCTCGTTCTCCGCCTCGACGTTTCAACCGGTACACCCCTCTCCTGACTCCCCGGGCCCAGATCCTTATGGAGATCAAGGGGCGGGAGGATCTCCCGGCTCCGAGACAGATGCGGAAGATCCCTGGGAAGAGGCCCTCTCGGGCGTACTGTGAGTACCACCGAGACCACGGCCACGACACGGAGGACTGCTTCCAGCTTCGGGACGAGATCGAGGCTCTCATCCGTCGGGGGCGTCTCGGTCGATATGTGAGCGACCGACGTCCCCCCGCGGACCCGCGTCCGGCCGACCCGGCTCCTCCGGAGCCTCGGGAGCAGAACCGACCCGTTGCGGGCGTGATCCATACTATCACTGGGGGCTGCTCTCGGCCTGTGAGGAACGCAGGGGGCTCGGCGGAAGCATCAGGGATGGCCATCGTAAAGAGGCAGAGGGTCGGCAATGTAATCACCTTTTCTGACGAGGATGTAAAGGGGGTTCAGACTCCCCACGATGACGCCATGGTGATCTCCCTCACTATGGGAAACTATGATGTAAGGCGTGTTCTTGTTGATAGTGGAAGCTCAGCCGATATTTTGTTTTACGAGGCCTTCCAAAAGATGAGCTTGTCCAGACAATTGTTGCACAAAACATCCACCCCCCTCATCGGATTCACTGGTGACGCTGTCCCGGCCGAAGGAGTCGTCGAGCTGCCTGTGACTGCGGGCGTTGCACCCGCAGAAGCCACGGTGCGACTCGGGTTCTTGGTCGTCCGTGTTCCCTCGGCCTACAACGCTATCCTCGGACGACCCGGACTGAACGCCCTTCGTGCGGTGGTCTCTACGTACCACTTGCTCATGCGGTTCCCCACGGCGGCTGGGATCGGAGAGGTCCGAGGTGACCAACCGACCGCACGGCAATGTTTCCTAGCGACTCTCAAAGGGAAGAAGCCCGTGGAAGCCCTAAGCGTCGAGTCCCTTGACGCCAGAGACGAGGTGGCCTTCGGCAGGAGGAGCCAGCCGAGGGTGTGGTCGAAGTTCCCCTCGAGGAAGGCCGCCCGGACCGGACGGTCCGGGTCGGCGCCAATCTCGACTCGGGAGCTCGGGCCCGGTTGGTGGAATTCCTCCGAGCCAATGCCGATGTATTTGCCTGGTCGGCGGCCGATGTACCTGGGATCGACCCGGAGGTCATTTCTCACGCCCTCAACGTCGACCCGACCCACCGACCAATAAAGCAGAAGAAGAGACACTGTGCCCCGGATCGGATCCAGGTGGTCGACCAGGAGGTAGACAAGCTCTTGGAGGCAGGATTCATAAGGGAGGTAAGCTACCCGAGTGGCTGGCAAATGTTGTACTTGTCCGGAAGGCGAGCGGGAAGTGGAGGATGTGCATCGACTATACCGACCTGAACAAGGCGTGCCCTAAGGATAGCTTTCCGCTTCCGCGAATAGACCAACTGGTCGACGCGACTTCCGGATATCAGCTGCTGTCTTTCATGGACGCCTTCTCCGGTTACAACCAGATAATGATGGCCCCACAGGACGAGGAGAAAACTGCCTTTATAACAGACCGGGGGCTGTACTGCTACAAGGTAATGCCCTTCGGTCTGAAGAATGCTGGCGCCACTTACCAGTGCCTCGTCAACAAAATCTTCAAAGAGCAAATCGGCCGGAACATGGAGGTGTACGTGGACGATATGCTGGTGAAGAGCCGCCATGCAGACCAGCACATCGCGGATTTGGAGGAGACTTTCACCACCTTGCGGAAGCTTCGCATGAAGCTGAACCCAGCGAAGTGCGCCTTCGGCGCTTCGGCCGGGAGGTTCCTCGGTTTCATTGTCAACCAGCGGGGTATCGAAGCCAACCCAGACAAAATCAAGGCCATCCAAGGTATGTCCCCTCCGACCAAAGTAAAGGAGGTTCAGGAGCTCGCTGGAAGGGTTGCCGCGCTTGGACGATTTGTGGCAAAATCGGCCGAACGCTGCTAACCATTCTTCAAGGTGTTAAAACGCCCGAAAGACTTTCTCTGGACGGCCGAATGTCAAGCAGCATTCGACCAGCTCAAGGAATACCTGGCGTCTCCCCCCTACTGTCCAAGCCGCAAGAAGGGGAGATGCTCTACCTCTATCTGGCGGTCTCCCCAACCGCGGTCAGTGCGGTGCTGGTTCGGGA
Source organism: Phoenix dactylifera (assembly GCF_051530095.1). Taxonomy (NCBI): domain Eukaryota; kingdom Viridiplantae; phylum Streptophyta; class Magnoliopsida; order Arecales; family Arecaceae; genus Phoenix; species Phoenix dactylifera. The sequence continues at coordinate 26,925,244 of NC_143193.1, read as the reverse complement.
AGAGGCAAAGCTCCAGAAGCCTGTGTACTACATCAGCCGGGTCCTACGGGATGCCGAGACGCGGTACACGAAGGCTGAAAAGATCGCCTTCGCGCTGCTGACCGCGACTAGGAGGCTTCGCCCCTATTTCCAGGCTCATTCGGTCACCCTCTTAACCGATCAACCACTACGGCAGATCCTCAGCAACCCCGAGAATGCGGGACGACTGGTGAAGTGGGCAGTAGAACTCGGTGAGTTCGACATCCGCTACCAGCCTCGACCCGCCATCAAGGCCCAGGTGCTCGCGGACTTCCTCGCTGAGTGCACGGTGCAGGAGGCGGAACCTAAACCGCCGGACACGCCCAGCCTCGACCTCCCGATTTGGACGCTTCACATCGATGGGTCGTCGAACCCCGAGGGTGGAGGGGCCGGGCTGGTCCTTACCAGTCCTGATGGAGTGATAGCCGAGTATGCCTTGAGGTTTGGATTTCCAGTGACCAACAACGAGGCGGAGTACGAGGCCCTAGTCACGGGACTCAAACTCACCAGGGAGCTCGGCATTCGGCGTTTGAAGGTCTTCACCGACTCCCAGCTGGTGGTCGGGCAGGTTCGTGGGGAGTTCGAGGCCCGGAGCCCGACCATGCAGAACTACGTCCGGAAGGTGCAAGAACTCATTCCCAACCTCGGCAGTGTCGACATCCAGCAGGTCCCCAGAAGCGAAAATGCCAGGGCCGACAGGTTGTCCCGCTTGGTGGGCACAGAGGCGCACAACTTGTCGAGGGCAATCTACCTGGAGACCCTGGATGCCCCGAGCGTCGGCGAGGCTGGAGCGGTGATGGCGATTGATCCGGAGCCGTCTTGGATGGACCCGCTCGTCGCCTACCTCGCCGAAGGGATCCTCCCTGAAGACGAAGATCAAGCTCGGCGACTTGTCAAGAAGTCCGCCCACTACGTACTCTATGAAGGGAGGCTGTACCGGACCTCGTTCGCCGCCCCCCTCTTAAGGTGCCTCCGCCCCTCGGAGGCGGCCTACGTCCTCGGTGAAGTCCATGAGGGCGTCTGCGGATCGCACTTGGGGGCTAGGTCCTTAGCGCACAAGATCATGAGGCAAGGCTATTATTGGCCTACCTTGTTGGAGGACTCGAAGAATCACGTACGGAAATGCGACGCCTGCCAGCGCCACGCCAACGTCCAGAGAGTCCCTTCTGTCCCCTTGGCACCAATCACCGCGCCCTGGCCCTTCGCACAGTGGGGAATGGATATCCTCGGACCATTCCCCGTCGTTTCAGCTCAGCGGAAATTTTTGATTGTTGCAATCGACTACTTCACCAAGTGGGTGGAGGCAGAGCCGCTGGCCACTATCACGGAGGCGCAAGTCCGGAAGTTCGTGAAGAAAAACATCATTGTCCGATTTGGGGTACCTCGGGTCCTCATCTCGGATAATGGTCGACAGTTCGACAACAAGCATTTCCGTGACTTCTGCGAGGAGTTCGGGATCGAGCATCGGTTCACATCTGTGTCGCATCCCCAAACCAACGGTGAGGCCGAGGTCACAAATCGGACAATCCTCCAAGGAATTAAGGCGCGAATCGGTCGGACGGGGCAAGCTTGGGTCGAAGAACTCGAGAATGTCCTTTGGGCGTATCGGACCACGCATCGGACCCCTACCGGGGAGACGCCTTTCAGCCTAACCTATGGCACGGAAGCGGTTGTTCCCGTGGAGCTCGGACTCCCCTCGCCCCGGGTGGCCGCGCACCGACCCGAGGCCAATTCGGAGCAACTCCGAGGAAACCTGGACCTCTTGGAAGAAGCAAGAGAAATGGCGCAGGTTCGGATGGCGATGTATCAGCGGAGGGTGGCCCGATATTATAACTCCAAGGTCCGACCGAAACTTTTCAGAATCGGAGATCTGGTGCTAAGGCGAGCCAAAGCATCTCAACCCGCGGAAGGTGGGAAGCTGGCGCCAAATTGGGAAGGCCCGTATAGGGTTCGCTGGGTAAACCGACCTGGCTCCTACCAGTTGGAGGACCTAGATGATCGAGAAATTCCGAGGAGCTGGAATTCCGCTAACCTGCGGGTGTATTACCAGTAGAACGACAAAGCCAGGAAGACAGTTCGAAAAATGTACAATTCTTTTCATTTCAATAATTCCTGGTTACAACGGTGTGTTCGTGTGATTACAAAGAATTCCCAGAGGGGAATTGGGGAGTAAAGAAAACAAGGAAGAGGTGGAGACTCCGTGGAGCTGAAGATCTGGGATCCCGAACCCTCCATCCGAAGCAGCTGCAATCCCACCGGGCGTGGGTGCTTCTCCCCGGAGGCGCCATCGACGCCTCACGCAAAAGACGAAGAGCCGGCGCGGACGAAGAAGAAGTGGACGAAGGAGGAGTTCCCGCTGCCTCCAGAGGAACGCCACCTCCAAGGGATATTCCGGTCCTCCCCAGGAGAAGGGGAGGGAAGGAACACGAGGGAGAAGAGCGCGAGGAGGCGCGAACCCGGATGAAGCGTCTGGCGCAGAGCTCAATCGGGAGGCGGGGCTGAAAGGAGGGGGGATGTGATCCCGGATGAAACGCCTAGAGCGAAGTTCCGCCGGGGAGAACCTCCCTGTTGATCCCAGATGAAACGGCTAGTTGGCGGAAGTCGCGAGGGGCGCGCCTCCCGTTCCTCCGGCGGGGGTTTCCCAGCCACACGCCGGAGAGGAGGTCCACGAACCATGGCAACCTGAATAGCTCCGGCTTGGCAGGCTCCACCGCGCCTGCACTTATATTTATAGCCAAACTGAGGCCCCCCGGTCGTTCCGATGCGGGCGGCTCCAATAAAGGCGGGCGCACCGAATCCGGAGCCGTTCCGGCTCTCGAGGCGTATCCTCCCACGATCTCCTAAGAGTCGTTCTCCTTAATTGCATTCTTCATGCAGGACACTCCGGGCAGCGTGTATCCCGCGGCCCACGTATCTCCGCTCGCGCCCAGGCCGCATCCGCCTCGAAGAGCGCGCGTATCGCGGCCGCTTAACTGACACTCCTTGCAAGCAGCAACTGGCGATCCGATTTCCCAGGTAACGCTTCAATTAGCATTTAATGCCCTTCCAGTGTTCCCCAGGCGACGCTTGGAGAGGAGGAGAAACACGATCGTAGCTGGCCACGGAGAAATCCCGTCGAGCGGCAAGCGACAGGCGCGTGGCCAACGAGCGGAATTTCCCGAGGCTCGGCCCTCGGATGCCAGGCTAACCCGATGATCATCCCGGGAGCAGACTAGCCTGAAGCCCCGACCGGTCGCCTCGGCTTGCGCCAGCCTTGGCCGACCAACGAGCGGAATTTCCCGAGGCTCGGCCCTCGGATGCCAGGCTAACCCGATGATCATCCCGAGAGCAGACTAGCCTGAAGCCCCGACCGGTCGCCTCGGCTTGCGCCAGCCTTGGCCGACCAACGAGCGGAATTTCTCGAGGCTCGGCCCTCGGATGCCAGGCTAACCCGATGATCATCCCGGTAGCAGACTAGCCTGAAGCCCCGACCGGTCGCCTCGGCTTGCGCCAGCCTTGGCCGACCAACGAGCGGAATTTCTCGAGGCTCGGCCCTCGGATGCCAGGCTAACCCGATGATCATCCCGGGAGCAGACTAGCCTGAAGCCCCGACCGGTCGCCTCGGCTTGCGCCAGCCTTGGCCGACCAACGAGCGGAATTTCCCGAGGCTCGGCCCTCGGATGCCAGGCTAACCCGATGATCATCCCGGGAGCAGACTAGCCTGAAGCCCCGACCGGTCGCCTCGGCTTGCGCCAGCCTTGGCCGACCAACGAGCGGAATCTCCCGAGGCTCGGCCCTCGGATGCCTGGCCTAGCGCCGGAAGAATTTCCTGAGGCCTAACCCTCGGACGCCTGGCCTAGCGCCGGAAGAATTTTCTGAGGCCTAACCCTCGGATGCCTGGCCTAGCGCCGGAAGAATTTCCTGAGGCCTAACCCTCGGATGCCTGGCCTAGCGCCGGAAGAATTTCCTGAGGCCTAACCCTCGGATGCCTGGCCTAGCGCCGGAAGAATTTCCTGAGGCCTAACCCTCGGACGCCTGGCCTAGCGCCGGAAGAATTTCCTGAGGCCTAACCCTCGGATGCCTGGCCTAGTGCCGGAAGAATTTCCTGAGGCCTGACCCTCGGATGCCTGGCCTAGCGCCGGAAGAATTTCCTGAGGCCTGACCCTCGGATGCCTGGCCTAGCGCCGGAAGAATTTCCTGAGGCCTAACCCTCGGACGCCTGGCCTAGCGCCGGAAGAATTTCCTGAGGCTTAACCCTCGGATGCCTGGCCTAGTGCCGGAAGAATTTCCTGAGGCCTAACCCTCGGATGCCTGGCCTAGCGCCGGAAGAACTTCAAGAGTTAGGAGTCGGCGAGACGCTACCAAGAGTTAAAAACAGGAAGGACGAAAGTGAAATGAAGAAACACTCTATTTGCATTAACTTTCATTGTTTCAGGGCCGAGACCCGTACAACTTGGCAAAACGCCAACATACAAAGAAAAGGACAAAGAAAGGTACAGAGGGTCAGCTTGGACGAACCCCTGGGTCGGGAACGCCGGGCACGTCCGCAAGGGGTAGGGAGGCAGTTGGAGAATCAGCAGGCAATGGCGCCGGAGGGGAGTCGAGGAGGGAGACCCCACTCAGGTCAATCCCGGGGTATTTGGCCGACACCCTTGCCAAGCCTTCATCGAAGCCTAAGACAAAGGAGTCGGACCCCGCGTCCGACATGTCACGGACGAACTCATCGGACCGACGATAGGCCTGTACCGCCTCCGACATGTCACGGATGAACTCGGCGGACTGACGATAGGCCTGTACCGCCAGACGCCCGATTTCCGCGCTCTTCTCGGCCAGCGCCGCCTCTGCTCGCTCCGTAATCTGAGCTTTTGCCTCCATGACCTTCGCCACAATCCGGTCGTCCGCCTCGGAGAAGACCCTCAGCAGATCAGCCCGAGCCTCCTTGTGCTTCGCCTCGGCAGCAATGCGAGCAGCCTCAGCCTCCTCCAGGTGCGAATGAAGCTCCTGGTCGCTCGCGCGGTACTCCTCCAAGACCGACTCCAATTCGCCCAGCTTGGCTTCAAGAGACCGGGTTCGGTTGCGGGCGTTGTCGGCTGACCGCTGGGCCTTCTCCCACCTCTCCCGGAAGTCGGCAGCCTCCCGGGACTGCTTTTCGGCCCGCTCCTCCGCCTTCCTGACCTCGCTTTCGAGACCCGAGGCAACCTTGAGTTGCTCCTGAGCCTCCAACAGTTGCCTCTCGAGGGCGGCGAAGCCGAGTGCCCGCTCTTCGGCCACCTGGAGCCTCGTCTCGAGGTCCCTGGTCGTCCTCCCCGCCGCAGCCTGGCCTCCCTCCTCTACTGCTTTCAGTTGGCTCTCGGCCCTCGCCAGGAGCCTCGCCTGTTCCTCGTGGCTCTCCTCCAGACGAATCATGTACTGGGCGAGCTAAAAGATAGGAAAAAATGAGAGCTTATGAGTGGCGGAAGCGACCAAAAGAACACTCACCGACATAAGACAGACGCAGCTGGCAGCCCCGACGTCAGGGATCCTCATCTGCCGGACCTGCCTACGGTCCTTCTCCAGCAGCACCGTCTCAATGAGGTTTCGGACGCCGGCGAAAGTGAAGGCCGACCCCGACTTCGCCCCGGAGCCGGACGGTGGTTCTACAGCCTTACCCTTACCCACCGCTTGGGGAAGAGTCATGCTGACCGTGCTCGGGGCGGGGGCCGCTCCAGGAATCGACAGGGTCCCGCTCGGCCGGGGCCTCGGCGCGCCCCTCCTTCTCGTGTCATCCGAAGCCGACCGAGTCGAAGGCCGGGTTGGGGACCGATCGCGCCCAACCCGGCCGTCTCGGGCACGCTCGGATGACACCTCCGGAATAACGGTAGTCTCATCACCGGAGGGCTGATACAGCGCCAACTGTCGGTCCGAGCCCGCGGCGTCCCCCTGATCGGTGGGTCCGGACCCGTCTGTCGGCGTCGGAGTCGCCTGCAGGCGGGACTTCTTCGCCGGTGGGACCCCGCTCGGAGGAGTCCGTTTCTTCCTCCGGACCGCTTCCAGTAGGGACGTCCTACCAACAGCCATCGCCTTGTCCGACCGCATGACGTCGTCGATTTCTGCAAAAAGGACGAGATGGTCGGAGACTGAGAAGCTGATGGAAAGAAGAAACGAAAGAGGAGAAAAAAGCTAAAAAAGAAGTGGTGGCGGGCTCACGGTCAGCGGGGACCGAGCTCAAGCCGACGTTCACCAAGGTGTCCTCAGAAATAAGGCGAGACACCGGGGGGAGCCGGCCCTCGGCAACCAACCCCTTCAAGACGGCGACGCCATCGGATTCCTCCCTCGACAACCTCGATAGGCCGATCGGGGACTTCATCGGCGTCTCCCAGGTTGCCCTGATTCCCCAAGAGGGATCTACGTCAATGAAAAAGAAACGCTCCTTCCAGCCATGGATGGAGGAAGGAGCCTCCTTGACGAGGCCGCACCCTCGCCGCGCCGCAAAGCACCACCACCCTCTGTCCTGGGGGTGGCCGTTCAGGCCGTAGCATTCCCAAAAGACATTCAGGGTGGCGGGAACCTCGTGCATGCGGCAGAGAACCTGGAAGGCCGTCAGGGCGCGCCATGAGTTCGGCACCAGTTGCGTCGGCGCCACTCTTAAACCCCGAAGTACCTGTACAACTAAGTCCGAGGGGGAAAAGCGGAACCCGGCCCGAAGGATGTCCTCATTGATGGCGACCTTCCCTGGAGGAGGATGGGACATCCTCTCCTCAGGCCCCGGGAGCGTAACGTTGCAGGCTTCGGGAAGGTGGTACCGGGCCACGAACCTATCTAGGTCTTCGGGGACCAGATCCGACTGAATGCGGTCCGCTCTTACTTCGTCCATACCTAATGGCCAGTGGATCTACGGTCAGGACAGGGCCAAGAAGGGGGAAAGGACCGGAACGACTGAAGTACACTAATACGGAAGGAGAAAGTATGGAGAGCCCTAAATTGAAGAATGGGGCAACTCACCGGAAGGGAAGGAAGAACGGCTCCGAGGGCGTCAAAGGAGGAGCGAGCAAACAGTCCGACGGCAACGACAGCAGCGCAAGGGAGAAACTCGAAGATGCCTGCGAAGAGAAAAGCGGACGGGGGAGGGCCCCCGGTTAAATAGGCGGAAGGGCGGGTGACGCCTCGGTGACGCCAGAGGACGCCTGCCTGCCGAAGGATCGCTCGCGCCCCAAAGGCGAATCGACGCCATTAAGGAAGGATGTCCGCCGAAATCCGCAGACTGCCAGATCAGCGACAACCGCTATACGCCATAAAGGAGGCGGGGAGCTCGAAGCGCACGCGCCTTTCCGAGGGATGGCGGTAATCTCGAAGCATCACTCTCTTCACCCGTTCCCCTCCTGGTTCCAGGCTCGGAAGTGGGGGGCTACTGTTACGGGGGAATTTAGCCACCATGCCCCACGTGACCGGCATGCGCGCCCAGGAAGACTACGGCTGCCCCTTGATCCAGCAATCCGACTCCGAGTCGGATATCTTCGGCTCCGCAGCCCGACCTCGAGTCGGCTGCCCCTTGATCCAGCAATCCGACCCCGAGTCGGATATCTTCGGCTCCGCAGCCCGACCCCGAGTCGGCTGCCCCTTGATCCAGCAATCCGACCCCGAGTCGGATATCTTCGGCTCCGCAGCCCGACCCCGAGTCGGCTGCCCCCTGATCCAGTCATCCGACCCCGAGTCGGCAATCTCTCGACAACAACAGACTGTTCCTCTGAGGCACGCCGCGGCCCCCTGCTCCACTACTCCCTGCAACGGCCGTATCCGGCGCTGCCCCACGATCCCCTGTAACAGCAGTACAAAGCGGAGCTCCACTATGCCCTGCCAGGGCCGTACCCAGCGCTGCCCCACGACGCCCTGTAACGGCCATGTCAGTGGCAGCCCCATCGTGCCACACGATGACGAATCCCCGGAAAAACCCCCCAGCCTGATATATATGGGGCTGGGGGGGGAGGGGGAGGGTAAGCAAAGGTTTTCCAGAGTATTCTCTTATCCGTTACTACTATCTCTCCTTCTCCTTCAATCTCCTCTGACTTGATCGTCGGAGGGCCCCCACTACCCCAGTGGTGGTGCGAGGCTTGCCTGCAGGTTTCCCGGTGGAAGGTGGAGCGCAATCAACCCAACTCCAAGGGAACTCCGTTCACACCGCTGTGCCAATCGTTCTCGGTTTGGACCACCAGCAACAGTATCATTTTCAGCTTCTCTAATATTCTTTGGTTCAAATTGTGAAACGAAGGCCATATTATTATTTAAAATCCGAAGAGATGCACTAGTTCTCACCGGTTGAGATGCATCACCAAGGATCAACTCCTTAGGATGACCATAGGCATACCTCCAAGCTTTGGTAAGATCATGTTCAGTTGTTTCCTTTTGGATTATAGAGATTTCTTCATTTTGCCTTTGTTCTTCCTCACAAATGCTTATCCTTTCAAGTTTGTTTTCTAAAAATTCTGCATCATCATCAACAACTACTTCCTTGCTAGAGGAAGTTCCATTAGTTTCATCAAAAATACTATGTATAGATTCTTCAACTATAAGAGTTCTTTTGTTGAATATTCTATATGCCCTACTAGACCAAGAATATCCTAGAAAGATTTTTTTATCTGATTTGGCATCAAATTTTCCTAAGTTGTCTTTTCCATTATTATGAATGAAACACCTACAACCAAACACATAAAAGTAGTTTAGTTTTGGCTTTCTTTCTTTCCAAAGTTCATATGGTGTTATTTTCAAGATAGGTCTCAATAAAACTCTGTTTAGGATATGACGTGAGGTGTTAATTGCTTCAGCCCAAAAATACTTTAGGAGATTGCTTTCACACAACATGGTTCTTGCCATTTCTTCCAAGATTCTGTTTTTCCTTTCTACCACTCCATTTTGTCGTGGAGTTCTAGGTGCAGAAAAATTATGCTCAATTTCATTTTCACAACAAAAGTTTTCAAAATGTTGGTTTTCAAATTCTGTACCATGATCACTTTTTATTCCTATAATTGCGGTATTCTTTTCATTTATGGCTTTCTTGTAGAATTTCATGAATGAGTTGAATGCTTCATTTTTATGTGCCAAAAATAGAACCCATGTGAACCTAGAATAATCATCTATAATCACAAGTCCATACCTCTTTCCACCTAAACTAATAGTTTTAGTTGGTCCAAAGAGATCCATGTGGAGTAATTCTAATGGCCTAATAGTTGAGATTGCATCTTTGGATTTGAATGAATTCCTTGTTTGTTTACCAAGTTGGCATGCATTGCAAACTCTATTTTTCTCAAATTTAAGTTTCAGTAATCCAATTACTAGGTCCTTTTTGATAAGTTTAGATAATGTGTCCATGTTAGAATGACCTAATCTACAGTGCCACAACCAACTTCCTTCATTTACCTTAGCATCATTGGCTACTAAGAAGTGGTTATTTTTAGTGAGATCATCTAGATTTATCAAGTATACATTTCCACGTCTTAGTCCTTTAAATACTATGCTATTGTCAATTAGATTGATTACTATGCACAATGATGATTTAAATGAAACCTCAAATCCCTTATCACATAGTTGACTGATACTAATCAAATTGTGCTTAAGTCCATCCATTATCAATATAGGTAGAAAGGGTAATTTGAATTTTACCAATGCCTTTTACACGACCTTGGTTGTTATCACCGAAAGTCACTACACCACCTTCTTTTGCTTCAAGGGTGAGGAAATGATCTTTTTCACCTGTCATATGTCTTGAGCAGCCACTGTCTAGGTACCAACTCCTTTCATTACGTTTGGCTGCAAGAAATTCCTAGAAGCACACATCAAATAGATTTAGGTACCCAAGCTTTCTTGGATCCTATATGGTTAGTATAGGTGGTCCCTTTTGGAACCCAAACAAATTTTTCTTTCTTCTCTATTTTAGTGTGATTAACCATGTTTGGTTCATCCCTAATTATTTTATTATTGAAATGTGCTATACTTTCAGTTTGAGTATCTTTGGCTTTTAGGAAGAAATTTTTAAGTAATTATGTTTGTTATTAGGTTTATATCCTAAACGAGCTTTATTAAAAACAGCTCTTTGATTATTAAGAATCATCTTTAATTTTTCTAAACTAAGAGTAAAGTTTGCAACAATAGGTTTATATTTATTAACTTCCTCACTTAAAAGCTGATTTTCAATTTTCAGTAGATTTGTGTCTTTAGTTAAGCAGTCTTTTATAGATTGATTAGTCATTTTTAATCTTGAAACTTCTTTAATCAACCTCTCTCTTTCTTTTGTTAAGATTTCAGTTTTTTTCATGAGTGATTGATTAGAGAGTGATGAGAGCACAAAAGTACGATCTACATACTACTTAAATTAGTATTATTGCCAACAGATAACGATAAAATTGCTGATTTAATATTATATTTTCATTTGGCACAGGTTATCGTAAATCAGAGTTTAAATGCGCATTTGGTTCAGATTGTGATGATTCATGACTTCAAGCCTGATTACACTGGAGCATAATTGAACCTGGTCAAGCATACTTGCACCCGAGCAACACGTGTCTACACGTCACAGTCCCTAGAGTGCATTAGTATTCTGCATTGAAATTCAAAATAAAGAAAGAAATCAGCAGTGTTTCCAGCTTTCGGAGTCCTGCTTCCAGCTTCCTTCTCGTCTCATCTCGTGCATCCATTTTGAAGGCGATCGCGATCTTCCAGTATCCACGATTAACTCGTGTCCGCACCCTACCTTCCGCGTGCGATCTAGCTTCATTCTTCTGCGAGCCCAAGCGTCCGAGCCAGCGTACCTCCTCCCAGCATCCCGTGAAGCTTCCCAGCATCCGCGTCCAGCTCTCAAGCGTTGGAGCCTTCCGCGTCTACTTCCAAGTTCCAGCCACATCAACAATCCGCCCGCGTGGAAGAGATCTTGATCCCCCTCGATCGGGCCTCATAATCAACAATCTCCCGAGTTCCCTGCGTCCGCCTCCTTCCTTGTCCGCACCCCATCCTCCATGATCCGGCCTCATCCTCTTCTTCCGTGATCAACTCCTTCTTGCGATGCATGCCAAGTAATCTGCAGCCAGCACCTCCCGCATTCAGTCTTCCTTCATCAGCATCCCGTGTTCACAGCAGCGAATTGGCATCCCATCTTTCCACGCACCTCCATGCGTCCGTTCGAGTCTGAGATCCAGCATCCAGCCATCCTTCTCCAGCCTCACGTCGGAGCTTTCCATATCTTGCGGCTAGCTGGGATGTGCTTCATTCTAGCGTTCCTCCTCCCAACAAAATCCCAACCGAATCATAGCAAACTTGATTTAGAATTTCATTTGATTTGTTGGAGGATAATTCTGAATTTAGATTGGCTTTCCACGAATAAACAGAGGGGGGGGGGGGGGAGAGTTGAGTATAAATGGGGCATATCTCTCGGCTAGGGCTCTGATCTCTCATTCGAGAAAACAGAGGATCCCTCATTCAAAAAAAAAAAGAAAAAAGAAGAGAGGAGAAACAGAGCATGCTTTGTTTTCTGAAAAGAAAAGAAAAAGGGAGGCTAATATTTTTAATGGGGGGTTGATTTCTTAGGTGAAGGGTGATCGAGGAACCTTTGATGTATTTCTTTCTTTCAAGTAAATTCTGAACGATCATTCTCTTTGATTTACATCTATTAATATGTTCCTGATTCTTGCATACTTATTTATTAGATAGATCTTGTATGGTTTATATTTATTGATGCATGGATTGTTTCGATGTTTGATTTGTCGTAGACATAACCGGCACGATAAATACTTGGATGTTTAATACTTGGATTCAAGTTATATACTCCATGATTAGAACTATTCTATCTGATTAATCCTTAATCAAGAATCACAGAATTTAATTGTTGAAAATAATATTGTCAAGGGGGATTCCGGATCCCTAGACTTCTCCATATTCTCGAACTTTGTTTAATTACTTATTATTCTCTATTTTTAATTCTGAAAACCATCTAAAATTACATCTAAAATTATGCTAATAATACATATATCGTTTTCTGAGGATTCAACCTCAGACTTCCGAGTTTTACTACTTGTGCGATTCTCCTGCACTTGGAAGAGAAGTTTTGCGAATGCATCAAGTTTTTGGCGCCGTTGCCGGGGAACGGCTGAATTATTAGTATATTTTCAGATTTAATTAGAGATTTAGTTTAGGTAAGTTTCATTTTTTTAAAAAAAAATAAAAAAAAATTAATTAAAAAAAATTGCGTGCTAAATTGGAATAGGGACGACATCGGTCGATTGAGTCGTTCATTTTGTGACAATTCCTTGGGACACAATCTTGAGAATCCTTCGCAGTATTTCACACCTTGTGAGATGGCTGATTTAAATGAAGATGCGGGGACATTCGAGCTTAATAGGACGAAGATCACCGAAAGTTGCACCAATTTCGCTCTGTGGCTCAGTTGATGTCTAGACAAGCTTTGTTCCTTAAAGGAGACAGTTCATCTGTTCGAGGCAAGTGGTTTTTAAGTGGAAACTTTGCGAACGCATCGTGACCTCCCCACTTACCTGGGAGCTTACCTGGTCAACTCAGTTTATTAGACCAGATTGGAGGCTTAGGTGCCCTCTTCAAACCAGTTAGGAGTTGTCTAGTGATTTTAGGGCAAACATAAGGATTTGACTTGTTTTTCTTTTAGTGCATGCTTGACTTGACTGATCAGAAGAGTATTAGTGTGTGCTAGGGTGCCGTTCCAAATCTTCTGAATTAGTACCTTTTGATTCTAAAATAGAGCGTTCTATTAGGGCCCTTCGAGTCGAAATTCGTACCTATAGAAACATAGGATCTGCTCCACCTGTCGAGATGGCTGAAGAACAACCCAAACTATTAAAGGAGTACTTTACTCCTTCCATTTTTACCTCTCCATCTTGTATTCGACTATCTGATACCACTGCTGCTGTACAATTTGAAATTAAGTCTAGTGTCATCCAAATGCTTCCCTCTTTTTATGGACTTAACAATGAAGACCCATACAAATATTTAGATGAGTTCCTTGAGATCTGCACTACTGTCAAAATTCAGAACTTCACTGATGATGCTCTGAGACTTAGGTTGTTCCCTTTCTCCCTTAAGGATAGAGCTAAATAGTGGCTCCATTCATTAGAAGCCAATTCAATTCTTTCATGGGCTCAAATGCAACATGAATTTCTGAAGAAATATTTTTCTATAGGAAGAACAAACCAATTTAGGCATGCTATCACGAGCTTCTCCCAATCCGACGGAGAAGAATTTCATGAAACTTGGGAAAAATTTAGAGATTTACTCCGAAAATGCCCGCATCATCAAATACCTAAATGGCAGCTAGTGCAATGTTTCTATAACCTATTGACTGAACGAAACCATCAGATGATCGATGCCGCATGCGGGGGAACTTTCATGCTTAAAAGTGACCATGAGGTATGGCAATTGTTTGAAAACCTTAATGAAAATTTCCTCCACCATGCCTCCTCCGCTCGTCAAGCACCCCCCGAGTTCTCAAAGAAAAGGAACCATATATGAAGTTTGCCAGTCCATAGGTCTATCTGACAAAGTAGATGCACTATCCCGTAAGTTGGACCAGCTAATTGTTAAAAGTATGCCCTAGAAGCCAATTTGGTTGACGCATTATTTTATTCTGAAACATAAATTTGTACTTAACCTATTAAGTTGGGCATTCTTTTCATTCATGTTCTTATGTGTCCATGAATCGTCCAAGAAATTAATAAGAAGATGACGCATATTCTCAAGAGTTGAGACTTTGAGGCATGTGTCATTGGTGATTAATTCCTGAATTGCTCCTGATCGATGGATCATCACGAGGACGGTGATTGATCCGTTGAGATTAGTGCACATATTGCTTTCTTTGATGGACAAGTCTTGAGTCCACAGTGTAGGGACACTGGAGCAATTATGCAAGTGCTTGTTAGAGAACAAGGATACTGAGCGTGACCAAGACAAGAAGTCACTTGGATGTCTATCCACTCGTCAGTGACTTGCTTGATGTTGCAATAGTGTGATTGGTCCTTTGACCTGCGGTGCTTCGGCTACTCACAGTGAGATTATTGTAGTTTGACTACACGAATACATGGTCTCTAGACATATGGGTCCATGCAGTGTAGATTGGCTGCAGTAGGTTCACTGTAGGAGTAGGGTATGCACCTATATGGAATCTATCGAACTTGATAGATAAGGAGAGATCCTATGTGATTTATAAGACTGAGTTCGTAAGACCTCGGCCGGGACAGTATGCATAGTGGAGAAAGAGTTTTCCACTCTCGAACTTAAGTCGAATAAATCTTGACATATGACATACGAAGGGGTTTGACGAGTTGTCCATGACCTCCGTACTGTAGAGATCCACGATAGTAAGACTGTATCATACAATAATTGTACCTAGAAGTTCATTATTCCATTCTGCTGGGTAGCCACTACATGCTACTAGGTGTCACTGGTGGATGGTGAGACTCACAGGAAATATCTCGATGATCGATAAACCCTAATGAGTTGAGTTGGAACTGTTCCAACCCATTGAAAAGAGTTTTCAATGATATTGTGATAGAGATTGCAATATATCTTACTACCAGTCAGAATAGAACCTATGGGGTCACACACACTAGAGGTATTGACCGATCCAATGGTTGAAATGTGATTATGAATCACAAGTAATCAATTTGATTGATAATCAGTTGAAGAAGGTGTTGGGATTTGTATCCTAAATGTCAATCGTCAGCATATTGATGATTGAATTTTGTAAATGAATTGACAAATTAATAAAGTGTTATTTGGCATTATTCATTTCATCTTCAAATGAACTCTTATATGATGAAGTCCTTAGGACTTATGTTATGATAAAGGAGGATTTATCTTTAAGTCCTTAAACTTGTTCGCGACCAAATGATATGTTGTTACTAGGACGACAGCATTATCGAGATTAGGTCGTTGTGTGACATATACGTTGGTTGTCCTTTTAACCAAGGAGTGTGGAGACACTGGTATGCCACACAGGTGAAGTGTAGGAGTATATTTCACTGAACGTGACCAATTCCGGAATGCTCTACTGTCGAGAGATGTTCCGAGTGGATATGGGTATAAGTTTGGCCCTCTGACCTGAGACCGCAACCTGTGACTAGCAAGCAACTCACTGTACTTTGGTACCGGACTACCTGAATTTCTAATTTAGTGACGGAAGGTCACTGGGTGCAGTCAAGTACTTGCGTAGTCAGTTGTGAGTCAAGATGGAATTGACCCCTCCTAAAAATAAGAGATAATGTCTTGTGATTAATTTAGCAAAACCTTGGCCAGGGTAATCCCAGTGAGGAGTCACAGGATATCTAAAGTTAATCACATAATGGATGTACTAATTATAGGGTTGACAGTGAGCTCTAAGTCATCCTGGCATTAGGAGTTAAAGGGATTGAATTATACAGTAACCATAGTTCAGGATTCCAGAATATTTGTTTCGCATATATTCGGCCTATCCGGACATTGGGTACCATTGCTAGATGGTCACATCAATTAGTGTAGGAAATTGTTCCTATACTACCGGCTTAGGTTCGAACCTATGAGGTCACACGCATAGAAGATTCCTGATTGATCAAGAAAGCTGATGAATGATTAAGAATCATTCAGGAATAATTTGGTCAATTTGATTGGCAAATTATCTTATAAAATAATTAAAGTAATTATTGAAGGATTAATTAGTAATTAAATTACTAATAAACTCAATTTGATTGAGTAATTGTGCTAAGGATGAGCCAAATTGAATTGGATTCAAGTTTGGGCTCAATCAGGATTTTGACCTGATTGGATTGGGTTAGAACCAAAAAGGACTTAAGCTGATCAAATTAATTTTAAATTAATTTGTTCTTAATTGGGGATTGACCTAATTGGATTAGGTCCAACACAAAGTAATTAATTCAATTTGATTGAGTTTGCATGAGCCAAAATTGAATTGGATTCAATTTGAGCTCAATCAGGGTCTGACCTAATTAGATTGGGTTCAACCAAATTGCTTTGTTTTAATTCGAGTTTGACCAAATTTGATTAGGTGCAACCCAAGGGGATTAGGCTCAGATGATGTGGAAATTATTGGTGACATGGAATTGGATTTCATGAATTTTAAATAAACCAAAATTATTGCATGGCACATGGACCCATTGCTTGACACATGGCGACATTGTTTGTTATTTGAATTTAAATTCAAACATTAAGCAATGTGTTAAATGATTTTAATCACTCAAACCATCAACCAAGGTGGCGTATGAGTTTTTGAATGGATTAAATTCGAATTTCAAGAGGTGATTTCGAAATTATGAAGTGTTTTACCTTGCCGCATGGATTTCAAATTCCTTCCCTCTTGCACATGTGTTTAAAATTTGAATTTAAATCAGATTTGGTTGAGATCTAATTTGGGTTGTTCCTATTCCTTTGCATGTGCTAACTAAAAGAGGTTTTCTGAAAATAAATTTCGAATTTTGAATGAAAATTCGGAAGCCATTAAAAGGGGTCAAACATGGGCACCAAAAACACATCCATTGCAACCTTCTTCCTCACCCGCCTCCTCTTCCTCTTCTTCTCCATTTTAGATAGGGTTTTCAGGGTGAATATCTAGAAGATTCAAGATTAGATCTGAGTCCTCTACTTTCCTTACAAACCTCATCTCCATCTGCTTCAAGACGATTGATCAAGAGTTGATTGAATCCCGACGGGCAGATTTCAGCTTTCAAGTGTTCTGCAACTGCTAGCACTGTTGCGGAAGAAGATCCTTCAGGACTTCGCGTGTACTTCTTGTAGAGGCCATTCATGTGCGTGGCTGCGAAGTCAAGAATCAGATTCACAACTTTCATCCATCATAAAAGGTATTAATCTAGCATTAATCATTTATTATGGTGTCAAGGTCTAGGTCCGATTCTCCGAGGTTTTACCCTCTTTTGGGGCTCCTCACGGAGATATCTCCAGAATCCATTCGATGGATATTCGGAGATTAATTGGAATAGAGTTCTTAAGTTTCAGATCTGATAGTTAATCATGCATAAAAGTTTTAGCATAATTGTTTAAACGATTTCGGCATAATCCTATGTGTTCTTAATGTGCTGATTTCTAGATTTGATCTTGTAAGCATGCATGAATTAAATTATTTGATTCATTTTTCCGCTGTATTTTTGAAATTTTAAAAGAACTACGTGTGGCTTGATTCTCCTTGTGAAGGGGTACGTAGGCAACCCGATCACGTTCAGCCATGGTTTTCAAAAAAAAAAAAAAAATTCAGCATGCTAAACACCGAAGAACCTAGGAATAACTTTCATTGGTATCAGAGCTAGGTTTATGTTTAAACTTTTATGTTTTAATTCTTGCAATTAAATCTGAAATCATTAACATGTTTAGATTAGATCTAAAGTGCTTTTTATGATTGATTTAATTGCTGATTATGCATGATTAAGTAGATCTGAAATTTTGGATCCATATGATGCATGTTTGTGTTAGGATTAGTAACATGAATAAATCTGAAATCATAATATTGTTTAGATTAGATCTAAATAAAGTTTATGATTCATATGATCTCTGATTTTAATGAACAAATCAGATCTGAAAATAAAAGTGAAAAAACAAATACATAAGATGTATGTTGTTTGTATTAATTCATGTTGTTATGTATATGTGATGCATGAACATAAAACATAATGACTTAAACATGAATTAAATCTGATTACATGTGATTAATTACAAAAACTCAGATCTGAAAATATGTTTTAAGAACTGAAAGATTGTAATTAATATGTAATTAAAAAGAAATATGCAATGATCAAAACTTTCATAAGTCTAAACTTAATTGAGAATTAAGTGTTATGAAATAGAATTGTAACTCAATTAATTGACATTGCATAATTCTTTAGGCATACGGGTTAGCTTGAATCAAGTTCTTAGGATTGGGTGAGACCTAAGGTTAGAATCAAACATGGTCTAATTAGAGTTAATTGATCAAATCTAATTAAGTAGTAACTAGATTAGGTCAAGGAAACTCTAGGTTAAATACAATAGTTGTAGATTGATCAATTCCATGTCTTTGATTAGACCAAGATGGAACTTGATTTAGGCTCAGAGGTGTAGCTCGAATCATTTGAGTAATCAAATCGAAATTGATTAACTAGTCGGTGTCTAAGGTAAGTTTGGCAGTTTTGACCGGTGGTTTTTAATTGGGAGCTACTCGCACTGATTCGTCTTTGTCGAGTTAATGGCATATCCCTTCCACCGATCTCACTTACCTGGCCGACATGGTTAATCACATTTTGATTGGATCACTTAATGATTCGAGTTAGCCCATGCCTTAAGGAAAATCAGTATGACTGATTTAGGTGTCTCCTTAACCGGTTTGAGTCTAATCTGATTTGGTGAAGTCAGTGGGAGAAATTAGACTAACCGGATCTTCTCATCTATCCTAATTATGAAATTCTCTAAAATTATTAGGTCCTTAAAATGAAATGGTTATGGGGATAACTAGGTCATAGCCTCCCATTAAGTTGGGTGATAATGGGTCCAATGTTTTGATAATTATTGGAGGCGCCACACGCCTGGTACTTATCAAGCATTGGAATTGTCATTCAATATATGATGAGTTAAGTGTACCTTCAATAGGCGGTCAGGTGAGCCGAGCCACACTCGGGCTTGGTCGTCTATTAGTTGATTAGACTTAACCCTATCATTTAATGGTTGGACCTGATTAGGGTATTCGGTGGAGGCGCCACACGCCTGCCGGAAAACCTAGGATAAAATCATCACTAGATGTTGCTTGGTGAAGCAATTGGTTAAGAACCTACCAATAGGTGCATATGGGTTGGCCGAGCCACACTCGGGCCTATATGTGATCTATTGGGTTCTAGTGGCCACTAAAGAATTAGGAGTAATTTTTCGAATTAGAGGTAGAGGCTACCAATTTGTATAAAATAGTGGGAATACCTTTAGACTAAAGTCCAAGTCTATTGAGTTTAGTCAATTCATATACTAATAGCTAAATTTTCTTTTTATGCAGAAATGGCCACTAATTTGTCACTTCGCTCATTGTTGGACAATGACAAGTTGACTGGTCCAAATTTCAATAATTGGCATAGAAAACTGAAAATAGTGCTAGAGCATGAGAGGATCCTTTATGTGATAACGGATCAAGCACCTGAGCAGCCCGCTGCTAATGCATCAAGATCGGCCAGAGACACTTATCAGAAGTGGCTCAGTGACCGGATCACTGTTCGATGCATCATGTTGGCAGCAATGAGTGATGAGTTTAGTAGGCGTTTTGAGAATACGCAGCCGGAAGATATCATTCAAGTGTTGAATGAATCATTCGGCATTCCTGACGACGTTGAGAGGCACAAAACTAGTTGTGCCATCTTCAGCACCCGAATGAAAGATGGGACCTCGGTAACTGATCATGTACTGTACATGATTGAGTTGATCGAGCGTCTAAGCTCTCTTGGCTTTTTCCTTCATGATCAATTAGGGAAGGATGCCATACTAAACTCATTGCTTGGATCATACCGTCCTTTTCTCACTCATTTTCGTATGACAAAACCTGTAGTGAATTATCACCAATTGTTGGGGTTACTACAGACGTTTGAGAATGATCACCAACTTCTTAAGAAGACGGTGAACTTAGTGGGAGGTTCATCTAAGGGTCGCTCCTTTAAGAAAGGGAAAAAAAAAAATAAAATCCAAAAGAAACAGGTGCACCATGCTCAGCCTAGTCAGAAAAATAATAAAAAGGCTGATCAGAGAAAGGCGGAGTGCTTCTTCTGCAAGAAGCAAGGACATTGGAAGAGGAACTGTCCTCTTTACATTGCATCCCTCGATCCGAACCAGCCTAAGAAAAGTGGGCAATCAGTTGCCAATCAAGGTACTTATATGATAACACCTTGCAATTTTTCTATTTGTGATAATTCGACCTGGGTATTGGATACCGGTAGTCCTTTTAATATTTGCAATTTGTTGCTGTTGGGAACCCGCCCATGCCGCTGATATTTCAAAAAAAAATCAGATGGCAGCGGAATCGGCATAAGCGGGATCGACGTTCATCGCATGAATGTTGTTTCATGAACCGTTCGTAGTTAGATAAGAATTAAAACTTTTAAATGCATTTAGAAGATCAGATCTTCACCTTGTGCGGGTAGATGATCACCGCAAACTGAAGTTCGTGGTCTAGGATGAAGGTTCGCTTGAAGCCGTTCAAGTGCCCGGCCTCTACGGGTATCCACACGAAGCAGTGATCCGATCAAAGCTCTCTTGTCTTCCCGGGGTGCTAGCACCCTTGCAAAGACTTCTTTTGATGGTTGATTTCCTCTCTTTCAATCAACCCTTGATTGTGCTTGAGAGGAGGAAGAAGAAGGATGAAGAAGAGGAAGAAGAACGAAGCCCCTTGCAGCCTTTCTTTTTCTCCCTGCGTTGGAGCCAAGGAAGAAGACCAAGAGGAGGGAGACGCCTCCTCTTCTTTTTCCCTTTGCTGATGGCGGCTGAACCAAGGAGAGGGGAGAGGGTGTACGGCAGCAAGGAGAGGAGTTTCACTTCATTAGGGCGCCGGCCCCCTTTGCCCCTTTTATAGCCATCTAGGGCTCCTACAATCTAGGAGCCCTAGAGTAATTACCTTTCTCTTCTCCCTTCTCCACATGGAAAAGGGAGGGGCATATTCCCCTCCTCATGGTAAACCCCAATCCACATTAAGTAGGGTTTGAAATGCCCTAATGTGGTCAAGCCCTAATCCAATTAGGCTTAGCCCAAGGGTGAACCAATTAGGATCCAATCTAGGTAAGTCCTAATCCAATTAGAACTTAAATCAATTTTGACTCAATTGAACTCTTCAATCCTAATCCAATTAGGAGTCTTATTGATTCATTAGATTAATAATTAATTGTGACTTAAGAAACACTAATCCAAATTAGGATATATTTAATTTTAGTCCTAATCCAATTAGGACTCTATTTGAATCCGAAGTCCTAATCCGATTAGGACTCTAGGAATCCTACCCGAAGTAGGATTTGTATTTAAGTCCAATTAATTAATTCCCTTTGTTCCTTCTTCAACCGAATATCAATCGAATTGATTACTCGTGATTCATAATCACTATTCAACCATCGGATCGGTCAGTAATTCTAGTGTGTGTGACCCCATAGGTTCTACTCTGACTGGTAGTGAGATATATTATGATCTCTATCACAACATCATTGAAAACTCCTTTCAATGGGTTGGAACGATTCCAACTCAACTCATTAGGGTTTATCGATCATCAAGATAATCCCTATGAGTCCCACCATCCACCAGTGACACCTAGCAGCATGTAGTGGCTACCCAGTAGAATAGAAAGATGAACCTCTAGGTGCAGTTAACGTGTGATATAGTCCTACTATCGTGGATCCCTACAGGACGGAGGTCATGGACAACTCGTCAAACCCCATCGTCTGTCATATGTCAAGATTTATTTGACTTGAGTTCGATAGTGGAAAACTCTTTTTCCACTTTATATTGCTGCCCTGGCCAAGGTCTTAGAACTCAGTCTAACAAATCACATAGGATCACTCCTCTTCTATCAAGGTCGATAGATTCCTTATAGGTGCATACCCTACTCCTACAGTGAACTTACTGCAGCCAATCTACACTGCATGGACCCATATGGCTAGAGACCATGTATGTGTGCAGTCAAACTACAATAACCTCACTGTGAGTAGCCGAAGCACCGCAGGTCAAAGGACCAGTCACACTACTGCAACATCAAGCAAGTCACTGACGAGTGGATAGACATCCAAGTGACTTCTTGTCTTGGTCACGCTCAGTACCCTTGTTCTCTAACAAGCACCTGCACTATCACTTCAGTGTCCCTACACTGTGGACTCAAGTCTCGTCCATCCAGAAGGAAAGTGATCTGTGCACTGATCGGATCGATCACCGTCCTCGTGATGATTCATTGATCAGGAGCATTTTAGAAATTAATCACCAATGATACATGGCTCAAATTCTCAACTCTTGAGAATATGTATCATCATCTTATTAATTTCTTGGACGATTCATAGACACATAAATAATATGAATGTAAAAGATGCCTTTTATTTATTCAATAATAAATAGTCAAGTACAAAATTATGTCCCTAGAATCAACAATGTGTCAGCCAAATTGGCTTCTAGGGCATACATCTAACAATCTCCCACTTGTACTAAAGCCAATTGGTCATATATCTTAGGCCCATCTTCTCAAGGTGGGCTTCAGTCTTTTGCTGACTCAGCTGCTTAGTGAACGGGTCCGCCACGTTATCCGCGGAGTCTACTCTCTGCACCTTTACATATTTCTTCTCAACATAGTCGCGTATGAGATGGAAGCGCCGCTCTATATGCTTAGACTTCTGATGAGACCTTGGCTCCTTAGCAAGGGCTATGGCGCCATTATTATCGCAGTAGAGTGTTATGGCATCTGATGTCATCACGTCCAACTCTGCAATGAATTTCTTGAACCAGAAGCCTTCCTTAGCAGCTTCAGAGGCGGCGATGTATTCAGCTTCCATAGTAGAATCAGCAATGATCGGTTGTTTAGAACTCTTCCAATTTACCGTACCACCATTGCACAAGAACACATATCCAGATGTTGACTTCCTGTCATCGACATCAGTCATGAAGTCTGAATCTGTGTACCCTTCTACCTTTAACTCTGATGATCCTCCAAAAACCAAGAATAAATCTTTAGTTCTTCTCAAGTACTTAAGAATATTCTTCACAGCTGTCCAGTGTTCTTCACCTGGATTCGACTGATATCTGCTTGTGACACTCACAGCAAGAGCTATATCAGGTCGTGTACACAGCATGGCATACATGAGGCTTCCTATTGCCGATGCATAGGGAATCTTGCTCATGCGTTGAATCTCTTCAGATGTGTTGGGGCACATCTTCTTGGAGAGATGAATTCCATGCCTAAGGGGTAAGAGACCCCTCTTGGAGTTTTCCATGCTGAACCTCTTCAGCACCTCCTCTATGTATATTTTCTGTGAAAGGCCAAGCATCCTTTTAGATCTATCTCTATAGACCTTTATTCCCAAAATATAGGATGCTTCCCCAAGGTCTTTCATGGAGAATTCTTTTGACAACCAGACCTTGACCGAGGTTAGCATGGGAATATCATTCCCAATCAGGAGAATGTCATCTACGTACAGTACGAGAAATATGACAGCGCTCCCACTAACCTTTTTGTAAACACACGGTTCCTCTTCGTTTTTGATGAAATCAAACATTTTGATTGCGTCATCGAAACGATTGTTCCAACTCCGAGATGCTTGCTTTAGTCCATAGATGGACCTTTGCAGCTTGCAGACCTTGTGATCTCCATCACTGGAAGTGAAACCCAAAGGCTGTTCCATATAGATGTCTTCATTAAGATATCCATTCAGGAAAGCAGTTTTCACATCCATCTGCCAGATTTCATAATCATGAAATGCTGCAATGGCAAGCAGTGTTCGGATGGATTTCAGCATGGCTACAGGTGAAAAGGTCTCCTGATAGTCAATGCCTTCGCGCTGACTATACCCTTTTGCCACAAGCCTTGCCTTATAGGTCTCTACCTCTCCATCCGAACCTATTTTCCTTTTGTAGATCCATTTACATCCAATAGGTACAATACCTTCTGGTGGATCTACTAAGGTCCAGACTTGGTTGGAATGCATGGAGTCTAACTCTGACTTCATGGCTTCCATCCATTTCTCGGAATCGATATCAGATATCGCCTCATCGTAGGTTTTGGGATCTTGTGTATGATCCCTATCTCCCACTAAGAACATTTCCTCGGTATCCTCTTCTAGTATACCTAAGTATCTATCGGGAGGATGGGAGACCCTACTAGATCTACGATGTGGTCGAGGGACATCGTGTACTGGCTCTGTATGAATGGGTTCGATAGGATCCATGACTCGTTGCTTTTCAGAGACTTTCTCTTCAAGCTCAATTTTCCTCCCACTGCCTCTATCAAGGATAAACTGATTTTCCAAGAAGATGGCATGACGGCTCACAAACACATTGTGATCCTCTGAGACGTAAAAATTGTATCCTAATGACTCTTTAGGATATCCTATAAAACGAGTACTTATGGTCCTAGCCTCTAACTTGTCCGCCTGTAGTCTCTTGACGTGGGCCGGACATTCCCAAATCTTGAGATGACCCAGACTTGGTTTCTTACCATGCCATATCTCATACGGTGTGGTAGGAACGGATTTAGAGGGAACTCTATTCAATAAATAAATCGCTGTGAGTAAGGCATCTCCCCAAAGAAACATAGGTAAATCAGTGAAGCTCATCATGGACCTGACCATATCCAATAGGGTCCGATTTCTCCTCTCTGACACCCCGTTGAGTTGAGGTGTACCCGGAGGTGTCCATTGTGAGACTATGCCGTTTTTCTTGAGATAGTCCCGAAATTTCCCACTAAGGTATTCTCCTCCTCGATCTGATCGAAGAGCCTTAAGAGGTTTTGCAGTTTGTTTTTCTACTTCATTCTTGAACTCTTTGAACTTTTCAAAAGATTCAGACTTGTGTCTCATAAGATACACATATCCATACCGTGAATAATCATCGGTAAAGGTAATGAAGTAAGAATAACGTCCCCTGGTTAGCACATCAAATGGGCCACATACATCTGTATGTACTAGGGTAAGTATTTCAGTGGTCCTCTCCCCATGTCCTACAAAGGGCAGTTTAGCCATTTTTCCTTGAAGACAGGACTCGCAAACTGGATATGACTCGGAAGTCAATGAGCCTAAAAGCCCATCTTTATCCATTTTGTTCATTCTGTCCTCTCCAATATGGCCAAGCCTGAGGTGCCACAAATATCTTTGGTTTATCTCATCTCTAGATCTTTTGGATCCTTTGGCACTCACTTCTTGCTCGGTAATATTCACAGATACATCCATATGTAAATGATGGAGACTGTCGATCATGAAACCACGTGCGACTATTTTATTTCTTAAATAAATAGAACAGCAGTCTTTGTCAAAAGTAAAAACATGACCTTCCTGTGCTAGACATGAAACAGAAATCAAATTTCTGCTAGCAGCAGGTACATAATAGCAGTCTCTAAGTAATAAACTAAATCCAGACGGTAGTCGCAGATGGTAGGTGCCCACAGCCACAGCAGCAACTTTTGCCCCGTTGCCAACCCGAAGGGTTACCGCACCTTCCGCCAGCCTTCTACTTTCCTTTAGACCCTGCATGGTAGTGCACAAATGAGCACTAGAACCAGAATCTATAACCCAACTAGAAGTAGAAGAAACCGTTAGATTAGTTTCAATTATGAGCAAGTCTATACCTTCTGAAGGCGTGTCACCTTTCTTGTTCTTCAGGCTCTCGAGGTATGAAGGACAGTTTCTCTTCCAGTGGCCTTCGACATTGCAGTGGAAACATTTTCCTTTGTCGTTAGCCTTTTTCTTTTGAACTTCCTTCTTTGGCTTCTTGTCTTTCTTCTGCTTCTTAGCAGGCTTCTTTTTCTTCCAAGTAGACTTTCTCTTGGAACCAGAAGTCAACTCAGCAGCAAGGACATTGCCCCTTGAACTTTTCAAGGCTCCCTCAGCAGTTACCAACATGTTGATCAGTTCAGTCTTAGTGCATTCAATCTTATTCATGTGGTAGTTTACTATAAACTGACCAAATGAATCAGAAAGTGACTGTAGGATCAAATCCACTTGCAATTCCTTGTGCATGTTCATTCCGAGCTTCTCAAGCTCCTCTAGGTCCTTGATCATAGTCAGACCATGATCATGGACAGACTGCCCTTCGCGCATCTTTGTCTTGAAGAGCCTCTTGGACACTTCAAAACGAGCTGTGCGACTCTGCTCACCATACAACTCTTGCAGGTGTGCCAGTATGTCCCTAGCAGTCTTGAGATTCTCATGCTGGCATTGGAGTTCATTAGACATGGATGCCATCATATAGCATTTGACTCTAATGTCATCATCCAGCCACTTTTGATGCATCTGTCGCTGAACATCAGTAGGACGTGCTGGTATTGTGGGGATATCTGAATCGAGTATGTAGCCTATTTTCTCACAGCTCAAAACAATTTTGAGATTCCTAAGCCAGTCCTTGTAATTGGTTCCGGTCAATCGGTTGGTCTCAAGAATACGGGTCAAAGGGTTTGAAGCTGACATTGTATCTGCAGAGAGTAAAGATTCTAGTTAGACTTTTGTACTTGATCCTAATCTGTTCTAAGGTCTTTTAGAACAAATGTAACTCCCACTATTTTCTCGAATCCCTCACACTCCTCTGGTAGGGAAACGAAAATCCCACACGACTAGGGTTTCTAGTAGGTACTGCGGTCCCACCAATTTACATGCCACCTCACCTAACAGTTATTGGTGACACATAGATTGATGAATGTACAACTCTTGTACAATGCTTCTCAAGCATGTTGCAGTGCAACTTGGTCTCTAAGCCATGAAAACCTCACCTAACAGTTATTGGTCTCATCGCTTAGTTAAGTCAGACCCACCGTATAACCGTAGGAATAAAGTCGTCATTGGGTCCTCACCTAACAGTTATTGGTGCCCAACCCCACCTTTACCCTACAACATCTCATGTCTATAGAGAGGTCCAGCCCCCTGATGCAACTTGACCACTGTGTCCAGCCGAGACAAATCAACATCAGAAAGGCCTTAGCAGCTCTACTACAGTGGAAGACCTATTGACTTAATATTGGTTAATCAGGTCTTAGTGTTTGCAACTTGAGCTCTTCATAAGAGGTAATCGAACAATTGGCCAGGTAAGCAGGTGGGAGGCTCCCCTTACTCAGAGAGTAAGGTCCTAATTAAGTAACCACCTTTCATGCTTTCCTAGACACCAATTAGATCAATTAATCTAATATGACTTGCTCATGTCGGTTCACTCTCGACTTGATTGAGGAGGTTTTGATTTAGGTCTCAATTGGGTTTGCTACATCACATGTAAACCTATCTACCCGACTCGCATTCACATCACATGCAAACGGCACATCACAGGCAGTTATAATCGCAGCATCAAATTAAAG
Organism: Phoenix dactylifera; assembly: GCF_051530095.1. Classification (NCBI taxonomy): domain Eukaryota; kingdom Viridiplantae; phylum Streptophyta; class Magnoliopsida; order Arecales; family Arecaceae; genus Phoenix; species Phoenix dactylifera. Next base: position 26,898,237 of record NC_143193.1, on the reverse strand, counting down.
CTAAACTTTAAATAGGTGATGATCATGGATTCTAGTTAGGTCGTATTACAAGCACATGCACGTCAATCGATCAACTGGTCTTCAACTCTTGAATTGGTTCCAAGCCTCCTTGATTCGATCCTTGACCAACTCTTGATCCAATCGCCATCAACCGCTTAGACCCCTGTTCATCTCATGCATCATCTTCGACTTGATCGTTGACGTACATCACATCACAGAAATACAACCAGATGTAAAATAAAAATAAAAATAAATTACATCTCCTTTTAGGAGGCACGCAGGCCTCTCAAAACATCAAATAAGATGCATGCAAGCATCTGAAAAATTACATGACATCGCAGATCACATCGCAGGTCATTACATTTGATACCAAAAGGGTTCGAATCCTATGATCATCACCATATGCAACAATTATAATTTTCAGATCTGAAAACTAACTGATTATGTCATGACATAGGTTGCTGATCATGCTAATCATGATTCTAAACTTTGTAATCTCATTAACAACGCAATTAGAATCATCATTTTATCACATAAAAATCAGCATGCAAAAATCAGCACTCCTGAAAAATCTGCATGCAGAAATTTTCAGCATGCATGATCATTCAATTTTTAGATCTAATAAGCCTTTAGATATTTAATTATTACCTTAATCTACGAAGCCTAGGCTCTGATACCACTGTTGGGAACCCGCCCATGCCGCTGATATTTCAAAAAAAAATCAGATGGCAGCGGAATTGGCATAAGCGGGATCGACGTTCATCGCATGAACGTTGTTTCATGAACCGTTCGTAGTTAGATAAGAATTAAAACTTTTAAATGCATTTAGAAGATCAGATCTTCACCTTGTGCGGGTAGATGATCACCGCAAACTGAAGTTCGTGGTCTAGGATGAAGGTTCGCTTGAAGCCGTTCAAGTGCCCGGCCTCTACGGGTATCCACACGAAGCAGTGATCCGATCAAAGCTCTCTTGTCTTCCCGGGGTGCTAGCTCCCTTGCAAAGACTTCTTTTGATGGTTGATTTCCTCTCTTTCAATCAACCCTTGGTTGTGCTTGAGAGGAGGAAGAAGAAGGATGAAGAAGAGGAAGAAGAACGAAGCCCCTTGCAGCCTTTCTTTTTCTCCCTGCGTTGGAGCCAAGGAAGAAGACCAAGAGGAGGGAGACGCCTCCTCTTCTTTTTCCCTTTGCTGATGGCGGCTGAACCAAGGAGAGGGGAGAGGGTGTACGGCAGCAAGGAGAGGAGTTTCACTTCATTAGGGCGCCGGCCCCCTTTGCCCCTTTTATAGCCATCTAGGGCTCCTACAATCTAGGAGCCCTAGAGTAATTACCTTTCTCTTCTCCCTTCTCCACATGGAAAAGGGAGGGGCATATTCCCCTCCTCATGGTAAACCCCAATCCACATTAAGTAGGGTTTGAAATGCCCTAATGTGGTCAAGCCCTAATCCAATTAGGCTTAGCCCAAGGGTGAACCAATTAGGATCCAATCTAGGTAAGTCCTAATCCAATTAGAACTTAAATCAATTTTGACTCAATTGAACTCTTCAATCCTAATCCAATTAGGAGTCTTATTGATTCATTAGATTAATAATTAATTGTGACTTAAGAAACCCTAATCCAAATTAGGACATATTTAATTTTAGTCCTAATCCAATTAGGACTCTATTTGAATCCGAAGTCCTAATCCGATTAGGACTCTAGGAATCCTACTCCAAGTAGGAATCCAATTTTGATTCAAAACTCCTAATCTCATTAGGATTGCAGGAATCCTATTCCAAGTAGGTATCCCAGTCCTACTCCAACTAGGATTCCCAGTCCTAATCCAATTAGGACTCTAGGAATCCTACCCGAAGTAGGATTTGTATTTAAGTCCAATTAATTAATTCCCTTTGTTCCTTCTTCAACCGAATATCAATCGAATTGATTACTCGTGATTCATAATCACTATTCAACCATCGGATCGGTCAGTACTTCTAGTGTGTGTGACCCCATAGGTTCTACTCTGACTGGTAGTGAGATATATTATGATCTCTATCACAACATCATTGAAAACTCCTTTCAATGGGTTGGAACGATTCCAACTCAACTCATTAGGGTTTATCGATCATCAAGATAATCCCTATGAGTCCCGCCATCCACCAGTGACACCTAGCAGCATGTAGTGGCTACCCAGTAGAATAGAAAGATGAACCTCTAGGTGCAGTTAACGTGTGATACAGTCCTACTATCGTGGATCCCTACAGGACGGAGGTCATGGACAACTCGTCAAACCCCATCGTCTGTCATATGTCAAGATTTATTTGACTTGAGTTCGATAGTGGAAAACTCTTTTTCCACTTTATATTGCTGCCCTGGCCAAGGTCTTAGAACTCAGTCTAACAAATCACATAGGATCACTCCTCTTCTATCAAGGTCGATAGATTCCTTATAGGTGCATACCCTACTCCTACAGTGAACTTACTGCAGCCAATCTACACTGCATGGACCCATATGGCTAGAGACCATGTATGTGTGCAGTCAAACTACAATAACCTCACTGTGAGTAGCCGAAGCACCGCAGGTCAAAGGACCAGTCACACTACTGCAACATCAAGCAAGTCACTGACGAGTGGATAGACATCCAAGTGACTTCTTGTCTTGGTCACGCTCAGTACCCTTGTTCTCTAACAAGCACCTGCACTATCACTTCAGTGTCCCTACACTGTGGACTCAAGTCTCGTCCATCCAGAAGAAAAGTGATCTGTGCACTGATCGGATCGATCACCGTCCTCGTGATGATTCATTGATCAGGAGCATTTTAGAAATTAATCACCAATGATACATGGCTCAAATTCTCAACTCTTGAGAATATGTATCATCATCTTATTAATTTCTTGGACGATTCATAGACACATAAATAATATGAATGTAAAAGATGCCTTTTATTTATTCAATAATAAACAGTCAAGTACAAAATTATGTCCCTAGAATCAACAATGTGTCAGCCAAATTGGCTTCTAGGGCATACATCTAACAGTTGCAGGGGCTATAAGTCAGTAAGAGATTTGAAGAAGGAGAAAGGTTCCTGAATGTTGGAGATGGAAGACCAGTTCCAGTTCTAGCTTTAGGAATTCTTAAACTTAAATTCAGCTCTCATGTAAATGTCCTTAGTGATTGTCACTATTGTCCAAGTTTTCTATTGAATATCATTTCTGTAGGCCTTTTGGCCAAAAATGGTTATGAAATATCAATAAAAAAAGATTATTGCAATGTCATTTGGAATGGTGTTGTTGTAATGAATGGAATTCTGAGTAATGGCATTTACATTTTGTCACAGTCTGTTCATGTAATGTATAAATCCAATAAGCGCCCTAGAATAGATAATGTCACGGATGTCTACCTTTGGCATCATAGGCTAGGCCATATTAACAAGAACAGGATGAACAGGTTAAGTAAAGAAGGAATCCTTGATGTTAATGATTGTGAATCATTGACAACCTGTGAATCATGTCTTCTTGGTAAAATGACCAAATCACCTTTTACCGGAAAAGGTGAACGAGCCAGTGATTTATTGACCCTTGTACATTCTGATGTATGTGGGCCAATAAGCACAGATGCTAGAGGTGGGTATTCATATTTCATTACGTTTACAGACGACCTTTCAAGGTATGGTTATGTCTATTTAATGAGACATAAATCTGAATCATTTGAAATGTTCAAATTATATCGTAATGAAGTAGAAAAACAAACTGGAAAGAGTATTAAAACTCTTCGATCAGATCGAGGAGGTGAATACCTCTCCAGTGAATTTTTGACATATCTAGGAGAAAATGGGATTCTCTCTCAATGGACTCCTCCTGGTACACCACAATATAATGGTGTGTCAGAAAGGAGAAATCGAACTCTGTTAGACATGGTTCGATCCATGATGGGGTTTGCTAATCTGTCCATATTCTTTTGGGGATATGCTCTTGAGTCAGCCTGCTATATTCTAAATAAGGTTCCAAGTAAGTCTATAAATAAAACACCACATGAGATATGGACTGGACGCAAGCCGATGCTCTCTCACCTTAGGATTTGGGGGTGTCCGGCGTACGTCAAACGTTTGAAGACAGACAAACTTGAACTCAAGTCTGACAAATGTTTCTTTGTTGGTTACCCTAAAGAAACTAAAGGATATTACTTCTACTTTGCTGAAGAACAAAAATTGTTCGTAAGCAATAGAGCAATTTTCTTAGAAAAGGAATTCCTTGGTGAAGGAACAAATAGCTCTAATGTTGAGCTTAGAGAAGTTCAACATGTAGAAGATCCGACACCATCTACTGAACCAGTTGAGTCAGATTTGATTAGATTAGATCCAGAACCCATATTAGATGCACCATTAAGGCGATCGGATAGAGTACCATGTCAGCCGGATAGATACTACGGTTTCTTGGTCCGGGATGGGGATCCTATCGAACTTGATGAAAACGATGAGGATCCGATCACATATATGGATGCAATGCAGAGGTATGACTCTGATAAATGGCTTGGAGCCATGCAATCCAAAATGGAATCCATGAAGGTCAATAATGTTTGGACATTAGTTGACCTACCCGAAGGAATTAAACCCATAGGGTGTAAGTGGATATTCAAAAGAAAACGAGGCGCAGATGGAAAGGTAGAGACCTATAAAGCCCGTCTGGTTGCCAAGGGTTATCGTCAACGTTATGGTATTGACTATGACGAGACGTTTTCTCCTGTGGCAATGCTTAAGTCCATTCGGATTGTGCTTGCGATAGCAGCACATTTAGACTATGAAATCTGGCAAATGGATGTAAAGACCGCATTTCTAAATGGAGATTTAGAAGAAGAAGTGTATATGATACAACCTGAAGGTTTTACATCTACAGATGAGTCTAAAGTGTGCAAGCTTCAAAAATCCATTTATGGATTAAAGCAAGCTTCACGGAGTTGGAATATACGTTTTGATAAGGTAATCAAAACATATGGCTTCATTAAGAATGAAGAGGAACCTTGCATTTATAAATGGGCAAATGGTTCAGTTATTATATTCCTTATTTTGTATGTGGATGACATTCTTTTAATCGGGAATGACATTCCTGCATTACAAGGAATAAAGGTTTGGCTATCATCTCAATTTGCTATGAAGAATTTGGGAGAAGCATCTTACATCCTAGGGATGAAGATCTATAGAGATAGATCTAGAAGATTGCTTGGATTATCCCAATCCACATACATTGATACTATACTGAAGAGGTTCAGTATGATTAATTCCAAGAAAGGCTATCTTCCGATGGGCCATGGAATTAACCTCTCTAAAAGGGATTGTCCGACAACCCCTCAAGAAAGAGAGAGTATGGATAGAATTCCATATGCTTCGGCAGTGGGATCTATAATGTATGCCATGACATGTACTAGACCAGACGTGGCATACTCACTAGGAGTAGTGAGCAGATACCAGTCTGATCCAGGTAGCAACCACTGGAAGGTTGTAAAAACCATCCTTAAGTATTTGAGAAATACTAAAGATCAGTGGCTTGTCTATGGTGATTCTGACTTAAAACTTGAGGGATATATTGATTCAAGTTTTCAGTCAGATCAAGATGATAGCAAGAGCATGTCAGGATATATCTTCACTCTTAAGGGTGAGGCCATCTGCTGGAAGAGTTCCAAGCAGCATACAGTGGCAGATTCTACATGTGAAGCAGAATATATCGCAGCATCTGATGCTGCCAAGGAAGCTGTATGGTTGCGGAAGTTCATCGCCGAGCTTGGAGTGACACCCTCCATTGATGGTCCAGTGCTTGTATTTTGTGACAATACTGGGGCCATAGCTTAAGCAAGGGAACCTAAAGCACATCAGCGGACCAAGTATATTCTACGTCGCTACCACCTGGTTCGAGAGATCATCGATCGAGATGATATTGATCTTCAGAAGATTGACATAAAAGAAAATCTGGCTGACCTATTTACCAAAGTCCTCGGCATCAAAGAGTTCGACGAACACAAGTCGAAGATGGGTATTAGATACTGTGCCGATTGGCATTTGGCTAAGTGGGAGTTGTTGGGATTTGTATCCTAAATGTCAATCGTCAATATATTGATGATTGAATTTTGTAAATGAATTGACAAATTAATAAAGTGTTATTTGGCATTATTCATTTCATCTTCAAATGAACTCTTATATGATGAAGTCCTTAGGACTTATGTTATGATAAAGGAGGATTTATCTTTGAGTCCTTAAACTTGTTCGCGACCAAATGATATTTTGTTACTAGGACGACAGCATTATCGAGATTAGGTCGTTGGGTGACATATACGTTGGTTGTCCTCTTAACCAAGGAGTGTGGAGACACTGGTATGCCACACAGGTGAAGTGTAGGAGTACATTTCACTGAACGTGACCAATTCCGGAACGCTCTACTGTCGAGAGATGTTCCAAGTGGATATGGGTATAAGTTTGGCCCTCTGACCTGAGACCGCAACCTGTGACTAGCAAGCAACTCACTGTACTTTGGTACCGGACTACCTGAATTTCTAATTCAGTGACGGAAGGTCACTGGGTGCAGTCAAGTACTTGCGTAGTCAGTTGTGAGTCAAGATGGAATTGACCCCTCCTGAAAATAGGAGATAATGTCTTGTGATTAATTTAGCAAAACCTTGGCCAGGGTAATCCCAGTGAGGAGTCACGGGATATCTAAAGTTAATCACATAATGGATGTACTAATTATAGGGTTGACAGTGAGCTCTAAGTCATCTTGGCATTAGGAGTTAAAGGGATTGAATTATACAGTAACCATAGTTCAGGATTTCAGATATTTGCTTCGCATATATTCGGCCTATCCGGACGTTGGGTACTATTGCTAGATGGTCACATCAATTAGTGTAGGAAATTGTTCCTATACTACCGGCTTAGGTTCGAACCTATGAGGTCACACGCATAGAAGATTCCTGATTGATCAAGAAAGCTGATGAATGATTAAAAATCATTTAGGGATAATTTGGTCAATTTGATTGGCAAATTTCTTATAAAATAATTAAAGTAATTATTGAAGGATTAATTAGTAATTAAATTACTAATAAACTCAATTTGATTGAGTAATTGTGCTAAGGATGAGCCAAATTGAATTGGATTCAAGTTTGGGCTCAATCAGGATTTTGACCTGATTGGATTAGGTTAGAACCAAAAAAGACTTAAGCTGATCAAATTAATTTTAAATTAATTTGTTCTTAATTGGGGATTGACCTAATTGGATTAGGTCCAACACAAAGTAATTAATTCAATTTGATTGAGTTTGCATGAGCCAAAATTGAATTGGATTCAATTTGAGCTCAATCAGGGTCTGACCTGATTAGATTGGGTTCAACCAAATTGCTTTGTTTTAATTCGGGTTTGACCAAATTTGATTAGGTGCAACCCAAGGGGATTAGGCTCAGATGATGTGGCAATTATTGGTGACATGGAATTGGATTTCATGAATTTTAAATAAACCAAAATTATTGCATGGCACCTGGACCCATTGCTTGACACATGGCGACATTGTTTGTTATTTGAATTTAAATTCAAACATTAAGAAATGTGTTAAATGATTTTAATCACTCAAACCATCAGCCAAGGTGGCGTATGAGTTTTTGAATGGATTAAATTCCAATTTCAAGAGGTGATTTCGAAATTATGAAGTGTTTTACCTTGCCGCATGGATTTCAAATTCCTTTCCTCTTGCACATGTGTTTAAAATTTGAATTTAAATCAGATTTGGTTGAGATCTGATTTGGGTTGTTCCTATTCCTTTGCATGTGCTAACTAAAAGAGGTTTTCTGAAAATAAATTTCGAATTTTGAATGAAAATTCGGAGGCCATTAAAAGGGGTCAAACATGGGCACCAAAAATATATCCATTGCAGCCTTCTTCCTCACCCGCCTCCTCTTCCTCTTCTTCTCCATTTTAGATAAGGTTTTTAGGGTGAATATCTAGAATATTCAAGATCAGATCTGAGTCCTCTACTTTTCTTACAAACCTCATCTCTATCTGCTTCAAGACGATTGATCAAGAGTTGATTGAATCCCGACGGACAGATTTCAGCTTTCAAGTGTTCTGCAACTGCTAGCACTGTTGCGGAAGAAGATCCTTCAGGACTTCGCGTGTACTTCTCATAGAGGCCATTCGTGTGCGTGGCTGCGAAGTCAAGAATCACATTCATAACTTTCATCCATCATAAAAGGTATTAATCTAGCATTAATCATTTATTATGGTGTCAAGGTCTAGATCCGATTCTCCGAGGTTTTACCCTCTTTTGGGGCTCCTCACGGAGATATCTCCAGAATCCATTCGATGGATATTCGGAGATTAATTGGAATAGAGTTCTTAAGTTTCAGATCTGATAGTTAATCATGCATAAAAGTTTTAGCATAATTGTTTAAATGATTCCCGCATAATCCTATGTGTTCTTAATGTCCTGATTTTTAGATTTGATCTTGTAAGCATGCATGAATTAAATTGTTTGATTCATTTTTCTGCTGTATTTTTGAAATTTTAAAAGAACTACGTGTGGCTTGATTCCCCTTGTGAAGGGGTACGTAGGCAACCCGATCAGGTTCAGCCATGGTTTTCAAAAAAAAAAAAAATCAGCATGCTAAACACCGAAGAACCTAGGAATAACTTTCAGAAGGAACAATGGAAATTGATTAATTGGACTTAAAACACGAATCCTACTTGGAGTAGGATTTCTGAAATTCTAATTGGATTAGGACTGGAAGTCCTACTTGGAGTAGGACTGGGAGTCCTACTTGGAGTAGGATTCCTACAATTCTAATTGAATTAGAATTTTGAATTCAATTTGGATTCCTACTTAGAATAGGATTCCTAGGAGTCCTAATTTGATTAGGACTTCGGATTCAAAGTCGAGTCCTAATTGGAGTAGGACTAAAATTATATAAGTCCTAATTAGATTAGGATTTATTAAGTTCCAATTAATTATTAATCTAATGAATCAAGATGACTCCTAATTAGATTAGGATTGAAGGGTTCAATTGAGTCATGATTCATTGAGTTCTAATTAGATTAGGACATTGCATGGATCAAGCCCAAAATTGGTTCACCCTTGGACTATGCCTAATTAGATTAGGGCTTAGCCACATGAGGGCCTCCCAATCCTCCTTAGAGGACGATTAAGGTTAACCATGAGGAAGGGGCGCATGCCTCTCCCCCTTTCTCTCCTTGGTGCGGCATCAAGAGAGGGGCCGGCGCCCCTCTTAGGAAAGTAGTCAGGAGCTCCTAAAAGTTAGGAGCTCCACATGCTTTTAAAAGGGGTTGAGGGCGGCACCTAGGGCATTATTGAAGCCCTCTCCCTCTCCAACTCGTGGCCACCCTTTCTCCCCTTGGTTTTCAGCCGCAAGCAAGGTGAGAAGAAAAGAAAGCTTGGCAGCCATCTTCTTCCCTCCTCCTTGGTTCCAACGCAGGGAAAAGGAAGTAGGCTGTAGGGGCTTTGATTCTTCTTCAAACTTCATCCTTCTTCTTCCTCCTCCCAAGCACAATCAAGGGTTGATTCAAAGGGAGGAAATCAGCCATCCAAAGTTGTCTCTGCAAGGAAGCTAGTACCCCGGGGAGACAAGGAAGCTTTGATCGGATCTCTACTTCATTTGGAACCCGTAGAGGCCGGACGCGTGTGCGGCTTCAAGCGAGCCTTCTTCTAAAACCACGATCATCAGTTTGCATTGATCATCTATCCGCATAAGGTGAAGATCTGATCTTCATATTTAGTTTAAAAGTTTTTAATTCTAATCTTTCTACGAACGGTTTTTGAACAACGTTCATAGGATGAACGTCGATCCCGCGCATGCCTCTTCCGCTGCCATCTGAATTTTTTTAAATTTTCTACGGCATGGGCGGGTTTCCAACAGTGGTATCAGAGCTTTGGCTTCATAGATTAAGATTAGAATTAATTAATAACGGGCATGATAGATCTGAAATTTAAAAGGATATGTATGCTGAAATTTTCTGCATGCAGAATTTTTTAGGGTTGCTGATTTTTGCATGCTGATTTTTATGTGATAAACTGATGATTCTAATTGCATTGTTAATGGGATTACAAAGTTTAGAATCATGTTTAACATGATCAGCAACCCATGTCATAAGATTATCAATTATATTTCACATCTGGAAATTATAATTGTTGCATGGGGTGATGATCATTGGATTCAAACCCTTTTGGTATCAATTGTAAAGACCTGCGATGTGATCTGCAATGTCATGTAATTTTTTAGATGCTTGCATGCATCTTATTTGATGTTTTGAGAGGCCTGCGTGCCTCCTAAAAGGGGATGTAATTTATTATTATATATCTGGTTGTATTTCTGTGATGTGATGTACGTCAACGATCAAGTCGAAGACAGTGCATGAGATGAACGGCGATCTGAGCGGTTGATGGCGATTGGATCAAGAGTTGATCAGGGATCGAATCAAGGAGGCTCGGGACCAATTCAAGAGTTGAAGACCAGTTGATCGATTGACGTGCATGTCCTTGTAATATGACCTAATTAGAATCCATGATCATCACCTATTAAAGTTTAGCTTTACTTAATGCTGCGATTATAACTGCCTGCAATATGCCGTTTGCATGTGATGTGAATGTGAGTCGGGTAGATAGGTTTACATATAATGCAAACTATTAGACCAATCCAAATGAGACCTAAACTAAAACCTCCTCAATCAAGTCGAGAGTGAACCAACATGAGCGAGTCATATTAGATTAATTGATCTAATTGGTGTCTAGAAAAGCATGAAAGGTGGTTACTTAATTAGGACCTTACTCTCTGAGTAAGGGAAGCCTCCCACCTGCTTATCTGGCCAATTTGTTTGATTACCTCTTATGAAGAGCTCAAGTTGCAAACACTAAGACATGATTAACCAATATTAAGTCCATAGGTCTTCCACCATAGTAGAGCTGTTAAGGTCTTTTTGGTGTTGACTTGTCTCGGCTGGACACAGTGGGCAAGTTGCATCGGGGGGCTGGACCTCTCTATAGACATGAGATGTTGTAGGGGTAAAGGTGGGGTTGGGCACCAATAACTATTAGGTGAGGATCCAATGACGACTTTATTTCTATAGTTATACGGTGGGTCTGACTTAACTAAAGAATGGGACCAATAACTGTTAGGTGAGGTCTTCATGACTTAGAGACCAAGTAGCACTGCAACATGCTTGAGAAGCATTGTACAAGAGTTGTACACTCATCCATTTATGTATCACCAATAACTGTTAGGTAAGGTAGCATGTAAATCGGTGGGACTGCAGTACCAACTAGAAACTCTAGTCATGTAGGTTTTTCGTTTTCCTACTAGGAGAGTGTGAGGAATTCGAGAAAATAGTGGGAGGTACATTTGTTGTAAAAGATCCTAGAACAAATTAGGATCAAGTACAAAATTCTAACTTGAATCTTTACTCTCTGAGGATTATAAAGTCAGCTTCTAGACTTTTAGCTCATATCCTATAGAACAACCGTTTGACCAAACCCAATTATAAAGACTGGCTCAGCAAATTTCAAAACAGTTTTGAATTGTGAGAAATTAGGGTATGTGCTAGACCATGGAATCCCCGTGTTACCAATCTGTCCGATCACTGATCATCGTAAGACGCATGCTAAGTGGACGAACAATGACAATAAAGTTAGGTGCTGCACAATGGCATCCATGTCCAATGAATTACAATGCCAGCATGAGAACATGAGACTGCCAGGGACATATTAAATCACCTGCAAGAGTTGTATGGTGATCAGAGTCGCGCAGCATGTTTTGAAGTGTCCAAGAGGCTCTTCAAGGCAAAGATGCGTGAGGGGCAGTCTGTCCACGATCACTGTTTGACTATGATCAAAGACCTAAAGGAGCTTGAGAAGCTCGGTATGACCATGCAAAAGGAATTGCAAATAGATCTGATCCTGCAATTCCTTCTAGATTCATATGAACAGTTTATAGTAGACTACCATATGAACAAGATTGTATGCACCAAAACAGAATTGTTAAATAAATTGGTAACTACTTTAGGAACCTTGAAGAGTTCAAAGGGCATCATTCTCGCTGTCGAGTTGGTTTCTACTTCCAAGAGAGAGTCGATCTGGAAGAAAAAGAAGCCTGCAAAGAAGCAGAAAAAGGACAAGAAGCCAAGCAAGGAAGTTTCAAGAAAAAGGCCAATTGCAAGGAAAAGTGTTTCCATTGCATAATGGACGGCCATTGGAAGAGGAACTGTCCTACATACATGGGAAGCATAAAGAACATGAAGGGTGACAGACCTTCAGAAGGTATGTCAGAAATGCTCAGGATACTTAGGGACTGTTACCTATTGCTAGCAGAAATTTAATTTTTGTATTTTGTTTAGCACAGAAAGATTTTTATAAGACTACTGTTCCATTTATTTGAGAAATAAATTGGTTCAACGTGATTTTATGATTGACAGTCTCTATCACATACATATGGAAGTATCTGTGAAAGTATCTGAGCAAATAGTGAATACCATAGGATCTAATAGATCCAGAAATAAGATAAATTTAAAGTATTTATTGCACCTCAGGCTTGGCCATATAGGAGAAGATAGAATAAACAAATTAGAGAAACATGAGCTTTTTAGCTCATTGACTTTCGAGTCATATTCGATTTGTAAATTCTGCCTTCGAGGAAAGATGGCCAAATTATCCTTTGTAGGACACAGGGAGGTCCACTGAAATACTTACCCTAGTACACACTGATGTGTGTGGCCCATTCGATGTGCACGCTAGGGGTTGTAATTTTTTATTTCATTTACCAATGATTACTCACGGTATGGATATGTGTATGATACACAAATCTAAAACTTTTGAAAGGTTCAAAGAGTTGAGATATGAAGTAGAAAAATAAACAGAAAAACTCATTAAGGTTCTTTGATCAGATCGAGGAAGTGAATACCTTAGTGGAGAGTTCCGTGATTATCTCAAGGAGAATGGTATAGTTTCATAGTGGACTCCTTCTGGTACACCTCAGCTCAACGGAGTGTCAGAGAGGAGGAATCAGACTCTATTGGATATGGTCCGGTCCATGATGAGCTTCACTGATTTATCCTTATTTCTTTAGATAGATGCTCTATTTTCAGCTATTTACTTATTGAATAGAATTTCCTTTAAAGTCCGTTCCTACCATACCATATGAGATATGACATGGTAAGAAGCCGAGTCTTGGTAATCTCAAGATTTAGGGATATCCAGCTCAACTCAAGCAACAACAGGTGGACAAGTTAGAGGATAGGACAATTAATACTCGTTTTATAGGATATCCTAAAGAGTCATTAGGATACGAATTTTCGTCCCAAAGGATCACAAAGTGTTTGTGAGCCTAGATGCTATCTTCATGGAAAATAGTTTATCCTTGACAGAGACAGTGGGAGGAAAATTGAGCTTGAAGAGAAAGTCTTTAAAGAGCAACGAGCCATTGTGCCTATAGAACCTATTAAGTCAGTACACGTAGTACCTCCTCCACCTCGTAGAGGAAGTGTTCATCATGGGAGATGGGGATCAAGGTAAGGATCCCAATACCTACTACGAGGCGATGTTAGACATCGATTCCGAGAGATGGCTAGAAGTGATGAAGTCAGAGATGGACTCCATGCATTCCAATCAAGTCTGTCCCTTAGTAGATCTACCAGAAGGTATAGTACCTATTGGGTGTAAATGGATCTACAAGAGAAAATTAAGTTCGGATGGCTAGGTAGAGACCTATAAGGCAAGGCTAATGGCGAAAGGTTATAGTCAGTGCGAAGGCACTGAATATCAGGATACTTTTTCACCTGTAGCCATGCTGAAGTCCATTCGAATATTGCTTGATATTGCAGCATAATATGATTATGAGATATTGTGATGGTGATCACAAGGTCTGCAAACTGCAAAGGTCCTTCTATGAACTAAAGCAAGCATCTCGGAGTTGGAATACTCATTTCAATGATATAATCAAATCATTTGATTTCATCAAGAACGAAGAGGAACCATGCGTTTATAAGAAGGGTTAGTGGGAGGGCTATTGTATTCCTCGTATTGTACATGGATAATATTCTTCCAATTGGAAATGGTATTCCCATGCTAACTTAGGTCAAGGTATGGTTGTCTAAGGATTTCTCCATAAAAGACTTTGGAAAGGCATCCTATATTTTGGAAATTAAGGTCTATAGAGATAGATTTAAAAGGATGCTTGTCCTGTCACAGAATATTATATAGAGGGAGTGCTGAAGAGGTTCGGCATGGAAACCTCTAAATGAAGATTATTACCCCTTAGGCTGGAATAAATCTCTCCAAGAAGATGTGCCCCAACACATCTGAAGAGATTCAGCGGATGAGCAAGATCCCTTATGCTTCGGCTATAGAGAGCCTCATGTATACCATGCTATGTACGTGATATGATATAGTATATGTTGTGAGTGTCACGAGTATATATCAGTCAAATCCAGGCAAGAAGCACTGGATAGCTATGAAGAACATTTTTAAGTACTTGAGAAGACTAAGGACATGTTCTTGGTCTTTGGGAGAAGATAACAGTTGAAGGTAGAAGGATGCACACATATTGATGATAAAAAGACTACATCAGAATATGTGCAATGGTGGTTCAGTAAATTGGAAAAGTTTCAAACAACTGATCATTGTAGATTCTACCTTAGAAGGTGAATGTTAAGCCGTCTCTAAGGGTGTAGTGGAAACCTTTTGGTTTAAAAGTTCATTGCAGAATTAGGTGTAATGTCATCAGATGCCATAGCACTCTTCTGCAATAACAAAGGCACCATAGCACTAGCTAAGGAGCCAAAGCTCTCACCAAAAACCGAATCACATAGAGCGGCGGTTTAACCTAATAAGTGACTACCTCGAAAAGAAATAAGTAGAGGATCAAAGAGTAGACTTCACAGGAAATGTGGTGGACCCATTCACTAAGCAGATAAGTTAGCAGAAAACTGAAAGGCATCTTGAGAAGATGGGGCTTAGGTTTATGGCTAATTGGCTTTAGTGCAACTGGGAGATTGTTAGAAGTATGCTCTAGAAGCCAATTTGGCCGACGCATTATTTTATTCTGGAACATAAATTTGTACTTGACCTATTAAGTTGGGCATTCTTTTCATTCATGTTCTTATGTGTCCATGAATCGTCCAAGAAATTAATAAGATGATGACGCATATTCTCAAGAGTTGAGAATTTGAGGCATGTGTTATTGATGATTAATTCCTGAATTGCTCCTGATCGATGGATCATCACGAGGATGGTGATTGATCCGCTGAGATTAGTGCACATATTGCTTTCTTTGATGGACGAGTCTTGAGTCCACAGTGTAGGGACACTGGAGCAATTGTGCAAGTGCTTGTTAGAGAACAAGGGTACTGAGCGTGACTAAGACAAAAAGTTACTTGGATGTCTATCCACTTGTTAGTGTCTTGCTTGATGTTGCAGTAGTGTGACTGGTTCTTTGACCTGCGGTGCTTCGGCTACTCACAGTGAGGTTATTATAGTTTGACTGCACGAATACATGGTCTCTAGACATATGGGTCCATGCAGTGTAGATTGGCTGCAGTAGGTTCACTGTAGGAGTAGGGTATGCACCTATATGGAATCTATCGACCTTGATAGATAAGGAGAGATCCTATGTGATTTATAAGACTGAGTTCGTAAGACCTCGGCCGGGGCAGTATGCATAGTGGAGAAAGAGTTTTTCACTTTCGAACTTAAGTCGAATAAATCTTGACATATGACATACGAAGGGGTTTGACGAGTTATCCATGACCTTCGTACTGTAGGGATCCACGATAGTAGGACTGTATCATACAATAACTGCACCTAGAGGTTCATTATTTCATTCTGCTGGGTAGCCACTACATGCTGCTAGGTGTCACTGATGGATGGTGAGACTCACAGGGAATATCTCGATGATCGATAAACCCTAATGAGTTGAGTTAGAACTGTTTCAACCCATTGAAAGGAGTTTTCAATGATATTGTGATAGAGATTGCAATATATCTTACTACCAGTCAGAATAGAACCTATGGGGTCACACACGCTAGAGGTATTGACCGATCCGATGGTTGAAATGTGATTATGAATCATGAGTAATCAATTCGATTGATAATCAGTTGAAGAAGGAACAATGGGAATTGATTAATTGTACTTAAAACAAGAATCCTACTTGGAGTAGGATTTCTGGAATCCTAATTGGATTAGGACTGGGAGTCCTACTTGGAGTAGGATTCCTACATTCTAATTGAATTAGGATTTTGAATTCAATTTGGATTCCTACTTAGAATAGGATTCCTAGGAGTCCTAATTTGATTAGGACTTCGGATTCAAAGTCGAGTCCTAATTGGAGTAGGACTAAAATTATATAAATCCTAATTAGATTAGAATTTATTAAGTTCCAATTAATTATTAATCTAATGAATCAAGATGACTCCTAATTAGATTAGGATTGAAGGATTCAATTGAGTCATGATTCATTGAGTTCTAATTAGATTAGGATATTGCATGGATCAAGCCCAAAATTGGTTCACCCTTGGACTAAGCCTAATTAGATTAGGGCTTAGCCACATGAGGGCCTCCCAATCCTCCTTAGAGGAGGATTAGGGTTAACCATGAGGGAGGGGCGCATGCCCCTCCCCCTTTCTCTCCTTGGTGCGGCATGAAGAGAGGGGCCGACGCCCCTCTTAGGAAAGTAGTCGGGAGCTCCTAAAAGTTAGGAGCTCCACATGCTTTTAAAAGGAGTTGAGGGCGGCACCTAGGGCATTATTGAAGCCCTCTCCCTCTCCAACTCGTGGCCACCCTTTCTCCCCTTGGTTTTCAACTGCAAGCAAGGTGAGAAGAAAAGAAAGCTTGGCGGCCATCTTCTTCCCTCCTCCTTGGTTCCAACGCAGGGAAAAGGAAGTAGGCTGCAGGGGCTTTGATTCTTCTTCAAACTTCATCCTTCTTCTTCCTCCTCCCAAGCACAATCAAGGGTTGATTCAAAGGGAGGAAATCAGCCATCCAAAGTTATCTCTGCAAGGAAACTAGCACCCCGGGGAGACAAGAAAGCTTTGATCGGATCTCTACTTCGTGTGGATACCCATAGAGGCCGGATGCATGTGCGGCTTCAAGCGAGCCTTCGTTCAAAACCACAATCATCAGTTTACGGTGATCATCTATCCGCACAAGGTGAAGATCTGATCTTCATAATTTGTTTAAAAGTTTTTAATTCTAATCTTTCTACGAACGGTTTTTGAACAACGTTCATAGGATGAACGTCGATCCCGCGCATGCCTCTTCTGCTGCCATCTGAATTTTTTTAAATTTTCTGCGGCATGGGCGGGTTTCCAACACTAATGTCTAGAGAACAGCTTCCAAACTTTCCCCAAGCACAAGTTTGTGCTCTTTGTTCTAGCCCGTCTCACCCTATTCATGAATGCCCTTCGGCAGCTCAATTCCCTGAATTTGTGCAAGAACAAGTTAATGCTGCCCAAGCACAGTCCTGACCGGATAATGATCCGTATTCTAACACTTATAACCCAGGGTGGCGCAACCATCCAAATTTCTCTTGGAAGCAGCAGACTTCCAATACCTCCCAGCCTTATTTCCAAAACTTTCAACCGTTCCAGAATGTTCATCCGAACCGTCCTCCTACTCACTATTCACAATTTCAACATGTCCCTCCTCCAGCACCCCAAAGAGATATGGCTTTTGAGCAAAAAGTTTTGACTGCCCTTCAAGGACTCGAAACCAATACACAATTGTTGCACTCCCACACCCAGTCTATTGCCAAATTAGAAACCCAGCTAGGGCAGCTAACGAGTGCACTAAATAAAAGAGAGGAAGGCAAGCTTCCAAGCCAACCAGTGAGTAATCCGAGAGGGCAGTACATGGCTCAAGAGACTCACCCGAATGATGTTCACCATGAACAAGCTAATGCCATGACTACCTTAAGAAACGGATGCGTAGTGGACAATAAGGTTGGAGAAAAAGAATATAAAGAAAATGAAGACAAGAGTATGACTGTGCCTAAAGAGAACCCAAACTCGTCTTTGTCGCCATCTAGTCCAGTATCGACCACACCTTTTACACCGAAGGCTCCTTTCCCTCAGTGTCTGAATGCACCTTCTTTCTTTGGCAAGAAAGGAACTTCGTTGGAAGAAATCATGGAGGTATTCAAACAAGTCAAAATCAACCTCCCTCTCCTTGATGCCATAAAACAAGTTCCATCTTATGCCAAATTTTTCAAAGACGTTTGTACCCAGAAACGAAAATCTAGGATACATATGTCTAAAAAGGTCTTCGTAATTGAACAAGTGAGCTCCATCCTCCAGCATAAAATCCCTCCTAAGTTCAAAGATCCTGGTGCCCCTACCATCTCTTGTGTGGTAGGAGACAATTCGATTGATCGTGCACTATTAGACTTAGGGGCAAGTGTTAATCTTCTACCTTATTTAATTTATGAGAAATTCGGATTAGGTGAATTGAAGCCGACTTCGGTATCCCTGCAATTGGCTGATCGATCTGTTAAAATACCACGAGGAACAATAGAAGATGTCCTAGTCAAGGTAGATAAATTTTATATTTCAGTTGATTTCATCGTCCTTGATATGGAACCTGTGCCTAATCTCAAGAAACAAATTCCTATGATTCTTGATCGTCCCTTCCTAGCTACAGCCAATGCATGTATTAACTGTAGAACTGGGGTGATGGATATATCTTTTGGAAACATGAAAGTTAAACTAAATGTATTCCATGTTAGAAGTATGCCCTAGAAGCCAACGTGGCTGATGCATATTTGTAATCTGGGGCATAAATTTGTAATTTGACACTTATTAATAAATAAGATTGGACAATTTATTTTTTATTCATGTTTATATGTGTCCATGAATCGTCCAAAAAATTAATAGATGATGACACATAATTTCAAGGAGTTGAGAATTTGAGGCATGTGTCATTAGGGATTAATTTCTAAATGCTCCTGATCGATGGATCCATCACGAGGGACGGTGATCGATCCGCTGAGATTAGTGCATAGATCACTTAGTCAGATGGACGAGTCTCGAGTCCACGGTGTAGAGACACTGGAGTGATTATGCAAGTACTTATTAGAGAACAAGGTACTGAGCGTGACCAAAGATAGTAGTCATATGGATGTCTATCCACTCGTCAGTGACTACTTATGCTGCAGTTGTATGACTGGTCCTTTGACCTGCGATGCCTCAGCTATTCTCTGTGAGGTTGCTGTAGCTTGACGAGCATGTGAACTTGGGCCCTAGTCATTTGGGTCCTTGTAGTGCGAATTGGCTGCAGTAGGTTCATTTTGGAATAGGGTTGCATCTAGATGGGATCTATTGACCTTGACAGAATAGGAGTGATCCTATGTGATTTATAAGACTGAGTTCGATAAATTCCTGACCAGGTATTTTGGAAAAAGAGTTTTCCATATCTCGAACTGGAAGTCGTATAAATTTGACATATGACAGACGATGGGGTTTGACGAGATATCCATAACCTCCGTCACGTCGGGATCCATGATAGAGGGACTGTATCATATGCTAACTGCACCAAGAGGTTCAGATATTCCATTCTGCTGGGTTGCCACCACATACTGCTAGGTGTCACTAGTGGATTGTGAGACTCGAAGGCATTCACTTGGTGATCAGTGAACCCTAAGAGTAGAACTAAAATCATTTTAGTCCACTGAAAGGAGCTTCAGTGATATTGAGATGGAGATCTTAATATTTCTCACTACCAGTCAGAATAGAACCTATGGGGTCACACACATAGAGGATTTAATTAGTCAGACTATCATAATTGTGATTTGGAATCATAATAGAAATCAATCATCAGTATGATTGGTGATTGAATTAACCCACTAAGTGTTAGTAAGTTAATGAAAGAAGAATTAAGTGGAATTGATTGCAATTGAATTGCAATTGGGCTGATTTAATGAGCCAAATCAAATTGGGTTCCACCCAAATTGATTTGGGTTCATGATTGGGTCAATTTGATTAAATCCAGATTTATGCGGATTTTAAAGACCACATATCATTGTAGAATGAATATGACTTAAGTCATGTTCACACTATGCGTACTTTAAAGTCCACATGGCATCGTGGGATGCATGCTCCCAAATCAATTAATTCTCCTAATGAGATTAGGAATCCTAATATGATTAGGAAATTAATCAATTGATTAAATAGACACATGTCATGCATCTATGAGCACAAGAATTGGGCACTTGGCATTAATCTAAGGTTGGGTCATAGTCCCATACTCCTAATAAGATTAGGAGGAGCCCTAAATCCAATCTATAAAAGGGTAGCAAGGGAGAAGTTATGAATCAATTATCTCCTCTTCCTCTCCACGCCTCCTCTTCTTTCTTCTTCCTTCTCCACGGCAGCAAGGGGTCTTCATCCTCCTCTTCTTCCATGGTAGCAAGGCAAGGAAGATCCACGTGCAAGGTTCCTCCTTCCTCTTCCTTCATCGCGAGCAAGGTTGAAGAAGAAATGGTTCTTCTTTAAAGAGGTATGTTGCAGATTTTTATCTTCTAATATATATGATAGTCATGAGAGGTCTTTGCAAGGAGCTAGCACTCCGGTAAGACCCTATCTCAGATGATTAGATCCTCGTGTGGACACCTGTAGAGGCCGGACAATTGTGTGGCTCAAACAGGAACCTCGATAGATCATCAGGCTACGGTGTTCTTCACCTGCAGAATTTTTTGAAGATGAGATCTTCAAATTAATTTCTTCTGATTTTAGTTTCAGTTTTATGAATCTTAATCAACCTTCCTCAGATCCTAATCTCCACTCCCTAATGAATTCAAAGATCTTCTGGATTTGGATCTAGAAATTTTTTTGAATTCTACGATCCGAGGCATGTTCATGCGATGAACGACGTCCCGTTCGAATTTCGCTGTGAACGTCGCATCGAACGGGGCGTAACTCAGCATTCCATGCCTCTGATCAACCTGCAAGGGAAGATGAGTGCTTTCTAGTTGACAAAATAGACGATCTTGTAGAAGAAGCCCTTCCTTATATTCTGGCAGATGACCCTTTGGAAGCATGTTTAGCCCATTTTGACATTGATAACTTTGATTTAGACAAGGCCATAGAAGAAGTCAATGTCCTACTCGACAATCCGTCTCCCATGAATTCTCATCCTTGGCGTATCCGATATGAACCTCTTCCTACCCTTTCTAGTACGCCACAGTGCTCCTCCATCGAGTCCCCTCCCAAACTTGAGTTAAAGCCACTCCCGGTAACCCTGAAGTATGCTTTTCTAGGGCTAGAAGATATCCTATCGGTAATCATCGCGGCTGACCAGTCTGACAAACAAGAAAGTCAACTTTTGAGTGTACTAGGGGAACACAAACATGCAATTGGATGGTCCGTAACTGCTCTGAAGGGGATTGATCCATCCATTTGCATGCATCGCATTCACCTAGAAGAAGATGCAAAACCGACCCGTGAAATGCAAAGGAGACTCAACCCTAACATGAAAGAGGTGGTCAAGAAAGAAGTAGTAAAGTTGCTAGATACCGGAATCATTTACCCTATCTCTGATAGCAACTGGGTGAGTCCGACTCAAGTAGTACCAAAGAAGTTGGGCATTACTGTGGTTGAAAATACAGAAGAAGAGTTGATGCCCACACGCACGACCACTAGCTGGCGTGTTTGCATTGACTATAGGAAGTTAAACTCCATGACTAGGAAGGACCATTTTTCTTTGCCCTTTATTGACCAAATATTGGAAAGGTTAGCCGATCAGGGTTTCTGCTATTTCTTAGATGGTTATTCTAGATATAACCAAGTGGCCGTGTATCTCGATGATCAAGAGAAAACCACTTTCACATGTCCATTTGGGACATTTGCGTATAGAAGAATGCCATTTGGACTATGCAATACGCCCGCGACATTTCAACGATGCATGATGGCAATTTTTTCTGACATGGTAGAAAAATTTCTGGAAGTATTCATGGATGATTTTTTAGTTTTTGGCGCCTCATTTGATGATTGTCTCAGTAATTTAGCCTTGGTTCTAAAAAGATGTAAGGAGACCAATCTAGTGTTAAGTTGGAAAAAGAGCCATTTCATGGTTCAAGAGGGTATAGTCTTGGGACACATTGTGTCCAAAAGGGGTATTGAGGTAGATATAGTAAAAGTTGAACTTATTGCTAATCTTCCTCCATCCAAATCTGTGAAACAAATTCGTTCTTTTCTAGGCCATATTGGTTTTTACCGTCGTTTCATTAAAGACTTCAGCAAAATCTCTAGACCCTTGTGCAATCTCCTTGCCAAGGATATACCCTTTGTCTTTGATGAAGCATGTAAAGAGGCCTTTGAAAAACTCCGAACTAAGTTGTCTACAGCACCTATCATACAACCTCCCAATTGGACCCTTCCATTTGAACTTATGTGTGATGCTTCTGACTATGCCATTGGGGTGGTTTTAGGGCAACGGATAGATAAGTTACCTCATGTCATCTACTACGCTAGTAAGACACTCTCAGATGCACAATTGAACTACACCACTACTGAGAAAGAATTACTAGCTGTAGTATTTGCTTTGGACAAATTTCGTTCCTATCTCTTAGGGTCCAAGGTTATTGTGTTCACTGATCATTCTGCTCTCCGGTACCTCCTTTCAAAGAAGGACACCAAGCCTCGCCTAATTCGATGGATCCTATTGTTACAGAAATTTAATCTAGAAATTCGTGATAAGAAAGAAACCACAAATATTGTAGCTGACCATTTGTCTAGAATCCTTCTCGAGCCTCCTCATAACATTTCACCACTTCATGACTCCTTTACAGATGAACAATTGTTTGAGGTACAATTAGGGTACAATTAGTGAAAACACCATGGTTTGCCAACATAGTGAATTATCTTGCCATAAGACAAATTTTCGATCATTGGTCCAAGCAGGACAAGGATCAATTCTTTTCGCAAGTTAAGTTCTACTTTTGGGATGACCCCATCTGTTCAAATACTGTCCTGATCAAGTAATCCGTCGATGTGTGCCTGAATGTGAATTTCAGAGTATTCTTGATTTTTATCATACCCAAGCCTGCGGAGGACATTTTGGGGGTAGAAACTGCAGCTAAAGTCTTACAAAGTATATTTTATTAGCCCTCATTGTTCAAAGATACTCACAATTTTTGTCGGACTTGTGAGCGATGCTAGCAAATGGGTACAATCATCCGTAGAGATATGATGCCACTCAACCCCATTTTAATTATAGAAATTTTTGATGTCTGGGGTATTGACTTCATGGGTCCCTTCCCGCGTTCTTTTGGTTTTGAGTACATTCTTGTGGGTAGATTATGTCTCGAAGTGGGTAGAAGCTATTGCCACTAGGACTAATGATCACAAGATTGTTGTTAAGTTCTTACAAACAAATATATTTAGTCGCTTTGGCACATCCCGAGCTATCATTAGTGATGGGGGATCACATTTCTGCAACCGATCTTTTGAAGCTTTGGTTCATAAATATTCAATCACCCACAAAGTTGCCACCCTGTACCATCCCCAAACAAGTGGACAAGTTGAAGTTTCCAATAGAAAGATAAAACACATCTTAGAGAAAACAATACGCCCTGATAGAAAAGATTGGTCTCAAAGATTAAACGATTCTCTCTGGGCTTATCGTACTGCCTATAAGACTCCTATTGGCATGTCTCCTTATCGACTGATTTTTGGAAAAGCTTGCCACTTACCTGTAGAACTTGAGCATAGAGCTTTTTGGGCCATTAAAAAGTTTAACTTTGATATGGCAGCAGCTGGTTCTAACTGGAAACTTCAACTCAACGAGCTTGAAGAGTTACGCAATGAGGCGTATGAAAATGCCAAAATATACAAGGCAAGGACTAAGGCTTTTCATGACAAATACATTAACCGTAAGTCTTTCGAGCCTAATCAAAAGGTTTGGCTATTCAATTCTAAATTGCATCTCTTCCCTGGTAAACTTCGCTTTAGGTGGGATGGTCCCTTTTTAGTTAAAAAGGTTTTTCCTCATGGTGCGGTAGAAATTCAAAACATCAGTGATGGTCGAGTCCTAAACGTCAATGGTCAAAGATTGAAACCTTATATAGAGTATGTTGCAGACAGACAGTTGATTGAATCCCTTGATTTGATAGATCCTATTTATCGGGATAATTAAGAATGTACTGTGTCTGGCTGAAGACATTAAACTTAGCGCTTGTTGGAAGGCAACCCAATTCTCATAGGTTATTTTTGCACATTTTCTTGTCGCATTTTTTTTAGAAATCCTCATATTACTGATGCAACTTGTTAGAACCCGCCCATGCCGCAGAAAATTTAAGAAAAATTCAGATGCAGTGGAAGAGGCATGCGCGGGATCAACCGTTCATCGCATGAACGTTGTTAAAAACCGTTCGTAGTTAGATAAGGATTAAAAACTTTTAAAATATTATGAAGATCAGATCTTAACCTTGTGCGGGTAGATGATCACCACAAACTGAAGTTCGTGGTTTAGAATGAAGGTTTGCTTGAAGCCGTTCGAGTGTCCGGCCTCTACGGGTATCCACACGAAGCAGAGATCCGATCAAAGCTTCCTTGTCTCCCCAGGGTGCTAGCTCCCTTGCAGAAATTACTTTAGGTGGCTGATCTCCTCCCTTTTGATCAACCCTTGATTGTGCTTGGGAGGAGGAAGAAGAAGGATGAAGATTGAAGAAGAATCAAAGCACCTTTGAAACCCTTTTCTTTCCCTTGCGTTGGATGAAGCAAAGGAGGAGGGAGGAGGCCGCCAAGCTTCTTTCTTCTCCTCTTCTTGCTTGTGGCTGAACCAAGGAAAGGGGAGAGGGAGGCCACGGCACACAGGGAAGAGGGCTTCTAATGAATGCCCTAGGTGCCTCCCATAGCCCTTTATAAGCAAGTGGAGCTCCTAACTTTTAGGAGCTCCTTGATAACCTTCCAAGAGGGGCGCCGGCCCCTCTTGTTCGCCGCACCAAGCAAGGAAAAGGAGGAGGGGTGTGTGCCCCTCCTTTATGATTAACCTGTTGGGGTATGTGGAGACCTTTGGTGATGAAGAGAATTGAAGGAAAATCAATTCTGCATAGTTTTCTGTCTGGCGGACTGTCGGAGTCGACTCGAGCTTCAGTCGAGTCGACTCGGGAACAGTCGAGTCGACTCGAGGTCTGTCGAGTCGACCCGAGAGGAGAAAGCCGCAAAAACCATGTTTCTGTCTGGACTGTCAGAGTCGACTCGAACTACAGTCGAGTCGACTCGGAGCATCGTCGAGTCGACTCGAGATACAGTGGAGTCGACTCGAGATCGTGCCAGTTAAACTGGAAGTTGTTCAGACGTGCCAGAGTCGACTCGGACTTCAGCCGAGTCGACTCGGGCTCGCGAAAAATCGTACGGACGATTTTCTTTTGGTGTTTTTGGTGGCGTTTCGACGGCTATGATCATCTGAAGGTCTTGAGACTATATATAGGACTCATGAGAGCCCTAGGGTAAGATTATTGGCCGTATATTTGAGAGAGACTCTTGTTTGTGAGGCTAGGGTTCTAGAGAAGAAGAGGATTGGGATCCTACTTCTTATGCAAAGGGAATTCTGTGTGAATCTCTTGTAGATCGATCGCTTGTGATCGTTCGGGTGTGTGCTATCTCTGTAATCAGTTCATCCTTATTGAGATTTGGAGCGGTGGAGGACGTAGGCTATTTGTAGCCGAACCTCGTTACATTTTTGTGTTTGCTTTGCTATTTTCTTCCTTCTTCTTCCTTTGATCTTTGATAATCCGTTGCGGTGCTCAAGTGTTTTACCCTACTGATACCACGGGGTAATCTTTTGCCCTTCGTAGGCGGAGCGAAAAGGTGATCCTTGAGTCCGGAGTCGAGGGAGCAAGAGAGTGCTTATCCGTTTGTATCTCTCTTGCTTGTCCGACGTCGGTGGCGGCGCTGGTGTGAGTGGGTTCCGGTGCGGGGCGCCGACAACAATTGGTATCAGAGCTATTGGTTATTCTGCAATGGCGGATGAAGGGAAGTTGCGAATTGAGAAGTTCAATGGCACGAACTTCGGGTTTTGGAAGATGCAAATAGAAGATTACCTTTACCAGAAGGATCTCTATTTACCTCTTGGAGGTAGAGCAAAGAAACCAAAGAAGATGTCCGATGAAGACTGGGAGGTCCTCGATCGGAAGACGCTCGGCACCATCAGATTGTCACTTGCATCCCAAGTGGCATTCAACATCAAAAACGAGAAGACGACGATGGAGTTGATGGCAACATTGTCGCGGATGTACGAGAAACCCTCAGCATCAAACAAGGTATTTCTCATGAAGAGGTTGTTTAATCTTCGTATGAAAAATGGCGGCAGCGTAGCAGAATACCTCAACGAGTTCAATGGACTCACGGCCCAGTTGGAGTCAGTGGAGATTAGTTTTGACGATGAGATTCGGGCATTGCTAATCCTCTCCGGATTGCCTGATAGCTGGGAGGGCCTGGTGATGGCGGTGAGCAACTCTTCGGCAACGGGGAAGTTGATTTTTGATGACGTTGTGGGAGTGCTTCTGAGTGAAGAAGCAAGAAGGAAATCTTCTGGAGCTACGGAGTCGTCTGGAAGTGCACTAAACACCTCTGACCGGGGAAGACAAAAGAAGGACGGTCGATTTCGAAGCGACTCGAAGTCGAGATCCAGCAGGTCTCGAGCACCTCAGAACAAGGGAGCGAAGTGCTGGAACTGCGGGAAGACGGGGCACTTTAGGAGGGATTGCAAATCTCCTAAAGGGAAGCAAGGCGACCACACCGAAGGAGTCAGCAAGGATCTGGCAAATCTTGCTGAAGACGGTGATATGGATGCCCTCGTTCTATCTTTGTCTACCTGTGACGAGTCTTGAGTGATAGACTCGGGCGCGTCTTTCCATGCTACATCCCAACGGAAGCTTCTTGGAGGATATGAGAAGGGAGACTTTGGCAAAGTCTACCTAGAGGATGGAGAGCCTTGCACCATACAAGGAAGGGGAAGCGCGGAAGTGAAGTTGGTTTCTGGATCTTCACTTGAGCTTGAGGACGTACGGCACGTACCTCAACTGCAGAGGAATCTGATTTCTGTTGGACAGTTGGCGAGCCAGGGGTACAAGGCTACTTTCACAGCTGATCAGTGGAAGATATCCAGAGGTTCGTTGACGGTGGCTAGTGGCAATAAGGTTGGGACACTTTATGTTACCAACGGCACGGAGAACTCTATTGGAGTTGTTGCAGCAGATGTGGACACCAAGTTATGGCATTGTAGACTTGGGCACATGAGTTATCAGGGACTGGAGGTGATGCACCAGTTGGGAAAGCTGCAGGGTCTCAGGAGTGTTGAGATGGACTTCTGTGAGGATTGTGTTCTCGGAAAGCAGAAGCGTGTTTCATTCAACAAAGAAGGTAAACCTCGGAAGCAAGAAAAGCTAGATCTCGTGCACACGGACGTGTGGGGGCCTGCGCCAGTTTCTTCCATTGGTGGATCTCAGTACTATGTTACTTTTATTGATGATGCTACCAGGAAGCTTTGGGTGTTCTTCTTGAAGCACAAGTCAGAGGTATTTGGGGTCTTCAGGAGATGGCAGGTGATGGTAGAACTCGAGACAGGAAAGAGGTTGAAATGCCTGAGATCGGACAACGGTGGTGAGTATTGTAGCAGGGAGTTTGAGGACTACTGTGCAGATGCTGGGATCGTCAGGCAAAGGACAGTTCCAGGAACACCACAACAAAATGGAGTTGCTGAAAGGATGAACAGAACAATTAATGAGCGTGCCAGGAGTATGAGGATACATGCTGGATTGCCACAGCAGTTTTGGGCGGAAGCAGTTAACACTGCTGCCTACTTGATCAACAGAGGGCC
Organism: Phoenix dactylifera; assembly: GCF_051530095.1. Taxonomy (NCBI): domain Eukaryota; kingdom Viridiplantae; phylum Streptophyta; class Magnoliopsida; order Arecales; family Arecaceae; genus Phoenix; species Phoenix dactylifera. The sequence goes on along the minus strand of NC_143193.1, from coordinate 26,870,419 downwards.
ATCAAAGAAACTTGAATTTGGGATTCCTGAGGAAGCATGGACAGCGAAGAAGATTGATTTGGCGCACTTACGAGTATTCGGTTGTACCAGTTATATCCATGTTGATTCCAGTCAAAGAAGCAAACTAGACGCCAAATCAAAGAAGTGTATTTTCGTTGGATACGGAGGTCAACAGTTTGGGTACCGGCTTTGGGATCCCGAACACAAGAAGATCATTCGTAGTAATGATGTGGTATTCAATGAGAAAATGCAGCAGAGCACTGAATCAGAAACAAAACCTGTTGAGCCGTGTTTTGTGGATCCTGAAGAGGAGTCTACAAATTCTGGTCAGAAGACTCAGTCAGAGCAAGAACCTGAAGCATTGGCACCCCCTCTACAACTAAGAAGGTCCACTCGTAGTACTCATGGGAAGCCTCCTCAAAGGTATGATAGGACTCTTAGTTATTTGCTGCTCACAGATAATGGCGAACCTGAATGCTTCACGGAGGCATTGGAGGTTGATACCAGGAAGGAGTGGGAGTTGGCCATGGATGATGAGATGAAGTCATTGGAGCAGAATCAAACGTGGGATTTGGTGGATCTGCCCAAGGGGAAGAAAGCACTGTCAAACAAATGGGTTTACAGGCTGAAGGAAGAGCAAGGCGGGAAGAAGCGATACAAGGCCAGGCTGGTTGTAAAAGAATTTCAGCAGAGAGCAGGTATCGACTTCACAGAGATCTTTTCTCCTGTAGTCAAGATGAGTACTATTCGAGCGGTGCTGAGCATGGTGGCAGTAGAGGATCTTCACTTAGAGCAGCTTGATGTGAAGACGGCCTTTCTCCACGGAGATCTCGATGAGGAGATATATATGCAGCAGCCGGAGGGATACATTGCAGCTGGCATGGGTGACTTAGTCTGCAAACTAAAGAAAAGCCTCTATGGTTTGAAACAGGCACCCAGACAATGGTATCTCAAGTTCGATAGTTACATGCTTGAGATAGGATACAGGAGATGTCAGGAGGATCACTGTTGCTACTTCCGGGACTTCGGTACATCTTACATTATCTTGCTATTGTATGTTGATGACATGTTAGTTGCAGGAGCTAGCATGCATGAGATTGCAAAATTGAAGCTAAAGCTGTCAAGAAAATTTGCAATGAAGGATCTAGGAGCAGCAAAACAGATCCTTGGGATGCGGATCAGTAGAGATAGGTCTAAACATATCCTCAGACTATCTCAGGCGGAGTACATCAGCCGAGTACTCAGGAGATTCTGCATGGAGGGTGCCAAACCTGTTGGCACACCGCTGGGTGCCCATTTTAAGCTCTCAAAAGGGCAAAGTCCGAAGACGCGGGTGGAGGAGCTCAATATGTCAAAAATCCCGTATGCATCGGCAGTGGGGAGCTTGATGTACGCTATGGTGTGTACGAGACCAGACATTGCTCAAGCAGTGGGAGTTGTGAGTCGCTTCATGAGCTGCCCAGGCTTGGAGCATTGGCGCGCAGTCAAATGGATACTGAGGTATCTGAAAGGCACTGAGCACATGTCATTGTGCTATGGAGGTTCTGAGATCCGGTTACAGGGCTATGTGGACTCAGACATGGCAGGGGACTTGGACGGCAGGAGAAGCACGACAGGGTACTTGTTCACCTTGGGCAGTGGAGCCGTCAGTTGGATTTCCAGGTTGCAACCAGTTGTTGCATTGTCGACTACGGAGGCGGAGTATGTGGAAGCCACAGAGGCGTGCAAGGAACTAATATGGCTTCAAGTCTTGATGAAGGAGCTTGGGAAGGAACAGAAGGATTGCATGTTATATTCAGATAGTCAAAGTGCAATTCATCTGGCAAAGAATTCAGCTTTCCATTCAAGGACGAAGCATATTGACATACGGTACCACTTCGTGAGGTCATTGCTCGAGCAGGGACTCGTCAAGTTGGAGAAGATTCATACAAGTCAGAATCCTGTAGATATGTTGACGAAGGTCGTCACGGTGGAGAAGCTGAGGAGTTGTTCAGCTTCTGCTGGTCTTCATGCTTGAAGACGTTGAGGAGGCATCGTACCTATTTCACTAGGATGTTTTAGTTTCAGTGGGAGCACAGAGGAGAGCCAAGTAACAAGAGGATATACCCAAGGTCTCCAAGTGGGAGATTGTTGGGGTATGTGGAGACCTTTGGTGATGAAGAGAATTGAAGGAAAATCAATTCTGCATAGTTTTCTGTCTGGCGGACTGTCGGAGTCGACTCGAGCTTCAGTCGAGTCGACTCGGGAACAGTCGAGTCGACTCGAGGTCTGTCGAGTCGACCCGAGAGGAGAAAGCCGCAAAAACCATGTTTCTGTCTGGACTGTCAGAGTCGACTTGAACTACAGTCGAGTCGACTCGGAGCATCGTCGAGTCGACTCGAGATACAGTGGAGTCGACTCGAGATCGTGCCAGTTAAACTGGAAGTTGTTCAGACGTGCCAGAGTCGACTCGGACTTCAGCCGAGTCGACTCGGGCTCGCGAAAAATCGTACGGACGATTTTCTTTTGGTGTTTTTGGTGGCGTTTCGACGGCTATGATCATCTGAAGGTCTTGAGACTATATATAGGACTCATGAGAGCCCTAGGGTAAGATTATTGGCCGTATATTTGAGAGAGACTCTTGTTTGTGAGGCTAGGGTTCTAGAGAAGAAGAGGATTGGGATCCTACTTCTTGTGCAAAGGGAATTCTGTGTGAATCTCTTGTAGATCGATCGCTTGTGATCGTTCGGGTGTGTGCTATCTCTGTAATCAGTTCATCCTTATTGAGATTTGGAGCGGTGGAGGACGTAGGCTATTTGTAGCCGAACCTCGTTACATTTTTGTGTTTGCTTTGCTATTTTCTTCCTTCTTCTTCCTTTGATCTTTGATAATCCGTTGCGGTGCTCAAGTGTTTTACCCTACTGATACCACGGGGTAATCTTTTGCCCTTCGTAGGCGGAGCGAAGAGGTGATCCTTGAGTCCGGAGTCGAGGGAGCAAGAGAGTGCTTATCCGTTTGTATCTCTCTTGCTTGTCCGACGTCGGTGGCGGCGCTGGTGTGAGTGGGTTCCGGTGCGGGGCGCCGACAACATAACCTAATCCTCATTAAGTAAGGATTGAGATGCCCTAATGTGGCTAAGCCCTAATCTAATTAGGCTTAGTACAAGGATGAACCAATTTTGGGTTTGATCCATGCAATGTCCTAATCCAATTAGAACTCAATGAATCATGACTCAATTGAACCCTTCAATCCTAATCTAATTAGGAGTCATTAGATTAATAATTAATTGGGACTTAAGAAATTTTAATCCAATTAGGACTTATTTAATTTTAATCCTAATCCAATTAGGACTCTAATTTGAATCCAAAGTTCTAATCCAATTAGGACTTCTAGGAATCCTGTTCTAAGTAGGAATCCAAATTGAATTCAAAATCCTAATCTAATTAGGATTGTTGGAATCCTATTCTAAGTAGGACTCCCAGTCCTACTCCAAGTAGGATTCCCAGTCCTAATCCAATTAGGACTCCCGAAATCCTACTCCAAGTAGGATTCGTGTTTAAGTCCAATTAATTAATTCTCATTGTTCCTTCTTCAACTGATCATCAATCAAATTGATTACTCGTGATTCATAATCACATTTCAACCATCGGATCGGTCAATACTTCTAGTGTGTGTGACCCCATAGATTCTATTTTGACTGGTAGTGAGATATATTGCGATCTCTATCACTATATCATTGAAAACTTCTTTCAATGGGTGAAAGAGTAGATGCCCTATAAGCCAATCATTTGATGGGTTTCTCTTTGTAATCCTCCAAATCATGTACTTTGACACTCGATATATATCAATAAAGGCATTGTGTTTCATCATTTGCTGCTTATCTATTTTATTACTGGATGATGAACCCCATGAATTAGGACATTGGTTTTAGGGTTATGATGAGATCATACCAGTGAGACCTAAAATCCTAAAATCCTAATTTAGAATATTCCCAGTCAAATTGGCATATTGAGTCGAGGATCAATATTACCGGAAAGACTGGCACATCTTATGTATGCTCAATGTAGAGGGTGATTGATCTCACAATCACTTGTGTGAGACACTAATACAAAGATGTGGGTGCTCATTAGAGGAATGAGTTCACTAAATGACCAGCCATGAGAACATCTTATGGATTCTTACTTAATTATCAAAAGATGGTTCTCATAGTGGGAGTTGTACAAGTGATCCTTAGACCTGAGATCACCATGGTACCTTGTGCACTTGAAGCTATGTTTTGGTTTACCCTCATTCACGACATTGCATTGTGTACGGGGTATTCTGGATATGGTGGATTTTGTACGAAGGTTGTGAGTAGGTCAACAAGAAATCAGTCACTTCTAGTAAGAGAAGGTAACATCCTACTTACTCTAATCTTATGATGATTCAAGAAGCCTTTGATCAAAGCAAAATGAATATTAGAAAGAGTTTCTAATGTTTCATTGTTTGAATTATCATATAAAAGATTGAGAGAGACATGAATAAGTGATTGAGTTTGATATTGATCCATACTCATGCACTTATTCAGGATGTAGTATGACTGAGGGATTGAATTGCATGGTAACTTGCCACTGAAGGGTATGTTTGGATTTGTCCAATACATTCCTCATCTTCCGGGTAGACATGATACGTTGCTAGACGTCAATCATGTCTTGTGGGTTGATCGGATCAAAGAGTTTGATTAGATCAAAGCATCAGAAAGGTTCTGATTGCTAAGTCAGGTTTAGCACTAAATTGAACCTAAATTGGATTAGAGGTATTCTAATCAGGTTAGGTCAACTTGCACCTGCACCTACTGCTGGCTAAGATAAGGAACCCAATGGGTCACACACAAGGGAATTGATCAAGGGTCTAATTGGATTAGATCATGTTTGCAAGATGAACATGCTAGCACGTGTTGCAAACCCTAGCTCCTGATTCAAATTAAATTCGAATATGATTCTTAGATTAGGTTGATCTAATATGATTAGATCATGACCTAATATGGGTTAGCCAAGAGTTGAAACCCATTTGGCTTTAATTAGACCTGATTTGATTAGGTTTAATGTTTTCTTTAAGTTGGTTAAACCCAATTGGATTGGGTTTGATAGGGCCTTCACTTCTGGACCATTGGATCGCTTCCTGGATGAAGGATCTGGTCCACTGGTTGGCGCCTTCATCTGGACCATTGGATGGCTTCCTGGATGAAGGATCTGGTCCACTGGTTAGCGCCTGAATCTGGACCACTGGATGGCTCTCTGGATGAAAGATCTAGACCGTTGCTCAGCGCCTGAATCTGGACCACTGGATGGCTCTCTAGATGAAAGATCTGGACCATTGCTCAGCGCCTGAATCTGGACCATCGGTGATGGCATCTTGCTTCTGGACCATTGGATGGCACCCTGGATGATGATGCCCTGATCTGGACCATTAGATGGCGCCTAGATCTGGACCATTGGCTTTGGTTCACTGCATTTGGGCCCTTGGATCATCAGGATTTAAGAGGGAGATGTGAGAAAGAAGTTGATACACCCTTCTCCTTAGCACCCCATCATGATGGGATGCATCTCTTGGCACATGCCTCATCATGATGAGGTGTGTGGATGGGATGCATCCCTTTATGATGCATCCCTCCATCTCTTATAAATAAGGAGGTGCCTTGGGGTTCTAAAAATCATAAAAGAAAAAGTCTCTCCTTCTCTCTCCCTTATCCCTTCTTTCTTACAAGCCTCTCTCTTTTGTCCTAACCCAAGACAAGAGGGTCTTCTTTAGGACAAAAAGGCTAGTGAATGTTTTAGAGGTAGAAAGGAAGAAGGAAGTGAAGGAAAATTAGCCAATTAAATCCTTTGGAAGGATTGAACAATTAGAATCAAGTTTTGGTGGAGCTAGAGTCTTGAACCCATTCCTGTGTGGATCAACATCGGAGGGTGAACATTTGGGCACCTTAGGACATCTTCAGATATATTGGATATAGCGTGATAGGTATTCTTCTATACCAAGATTATATTTTCTACATTATTTGGTTATACTATTAAGGCGATCTTGGCTTATTAGGATTTCATATAATGGGTTTTATAAGAAAATTTTATAATCCCGTATCTTCCGCTGTGCCCTAGAGCACTGGAAAACCCTAACAGTGGTATCAGAGCCACCCTTAATCAGTTTAACCAAATGATAATACATGCTATTATCTTGATGCTATGAGATAGCTAGGTTGTTTGTACGCATGATTAGTTTATGCCATGAGATAGTGTTATATTCATATTGTAGCATAGTATAATTGCTAGTGCTAAATTATAGAATGTGCAATGAGACCAATATAGTAGTATGAAAACTTTGGGCTGACCCATTCTGGAACAATCGACTCAGTTGGTGTCTACGAAGGAAGCCACAGGTGGTTACTTAATTAGGACCTCACTCTCTGAGTGAGGGGTGCCTCCCACCTGCTTTCCTGGCCAATTATTTGATTTTTCTTTATGGTTGAGCTTAATGTTAGTAAGATACTACTATTTGAAAGCCCTCACTAAATTCATAATTAAGTCGTAGTGTTAATTGCTTTAAGCTGAGCCATTCTGAATCATTTGACTAAGTTGGTGTCTAGGAAAGAGGCTACAGGTGGTTATTTAATTAGGACCTTACTAAGTAAGGAGAGCCTCCCATCTGCTTACCTGGCCAACTATTTGATTGACCTCCATGGAAAAGCTAATTGCTGATATAACACTATAAAGGTCCTTCCTTCATGCTTAGATATTATTATGTCAATATCTACGCTAGCTTGTTGTGATTCCCACAAGGTTAGTATTAGGGATTGATATTGTAATATCTTGGTGCATATGATACATATGGCATATTTTAATATGTTGCCTTGTTGTGATTCCCATAAGGGCAGCATTATTCAAATATGACTGTATAAAAATGAAGGATTTGACTTAACTAGACACAATAGTTTGTTGTGATTCCCACAAGACTATATGTGTGCTAGAGGACAGAATAGAGTTGGAAATTGCATGGGATGCAATTGGAAAGAGTTTCCTACCTTTGAACTTATAAGGGCTTGTTGTGATTCTCACAAGGTTTTTTATAAGGAATTTGGATCTCAACCCCACTAAGAAAATTAGTATTTTCTCGTTCATCATACTTGAGGGTTATGATATTCGATAAAAATAGTGGGAGTAACAATTAAATAAAAGTCCTTGTCTGATTGAATACATGTCATCATGATTGGTCTGCTTATATTAGTGTTCTTTGTAATTATAGATTAATTCTGCAAAAATGGCATCTTCACTCTCACTTAGAGGTATCTTAGATACAAACAAATTGACTGGTCCCAACTATGTGGACTGGTTGAGGAATTTAAAGATTGTTCTCACACAAGAAAAACTTTTCTACATTCTTGAAACCCCTGACCTAGGGTCAGCAGGGGAAGATGCAACTGAGGAGGAATTGGCCACATATCGTATGTGGAAAAATGACAGTTTGACTGTCAAATGTATCATGCTTGCTTCTATGAATAATGAATTGCAGAGGCAGCATGATAGCATGGATACTCACTCCATACTCCTTAACTTAAAGGAGTTATATGGTGAGCAGAGCAGAACTGCTAGATATGAGATATCTAAACAGTTGTTCCGTGCTAGAATGATCGAGGGATCGTCTGTGCAAGACCACTGTTTAAAGGTTATAGACTTAATCACTCGATTAAGTCAACTTGGTTTTGCTATGGACAGTGAGCTCAGTCAGGATTTGATCCTGCAATCACTACCCGACTCATTCTCGCAGTTTGTCGTGAATTATCACATGAACAAACTGAATTCCTCCCTGCCTGAGCTTCTAAATATGCTGAAAACAGCAGAGTCTCACATCAAGAAGGACAAGGGTCCGATCCTTCTTGTTGGTGAGAGCTCAAAGAAGAAAACGGGCAACAAGGGTTCAAAGAAAAAATTAAACCCTAAGAGTCGCATCAAAAAGAAGAAGGAAAAGAAAATCTCTGGACCCGGTACCTGTTTCCACTGCGGCAAGACGGGGCATTGGAAAAGGAACTGCAAGAGCTTTCTTGCAAGTGTGAAGCCTGATGCAAGTGTTGCATCAAAAGGTATGTTTTTATTACATACCAATATGATATTAAGTTCCTGATTCTAATTCATGGGTATTGGATACCGGTTGTGGTTCTCACATATGCAAATCTTTGCATGGACTACAGAAAATTAGAAGTTTGAAGAAAGGTAACTTCGAGCTATATGGCGCTGGAGGAGAATCCATCCAGGCTGAAGCTGTTGGCACCTACATACTAGAGCTACCCTCTGAAAAGTTCTTGAAGTTAGAAGACTGTTATTTTATGCCAAAAATTAGAAATGTAATTTCAATTCCTTTGTTGCTTAAGAAAGGATTCGAAATAAATGGAAAGAGCAATGGTTGCTCTATTTCTTTATCTAATGAGTATTATTGTCATGGCACTATGGAAAATGGTCTTTTAGTATTATGTCTTAATAATGTTATGTTTCATATTGGCAAAGATAATAAAAGAAAAAGAGAGAATATTAATAATACCCTCCTCTGGCATTACTGATTAGGTCATATTAGTGAGACAAGGTTACACAAGTTGTATAAAGATAAATTCTTTGACCTTTATGATTTTGAATCATTAGGAACTTGTGAATCTTGTCTTATGGGTAAAATGACCAAGTCTCCATTCTTGGGACATGGAGGAAGGGCAAGTGAGTTGTTAGAACTCGTACATACTGATGTGTGCGGTCCTATATCAACTCCAGCTAGAGGTGGATACTCTTACTTCATCACATTTACTGATGACTTATCAAGGTTCGGTTTTGTGTATCTAATGAAACATAAATCCGAAGCCTTTGATAAATTTAAAGAGTATCAAAGTATGGTCGAAAAACAAACTGGGAAGTGTATTAAAATCCTTCGATCTGATCGAGGAGGAGAATACCTTTCTAGTGAATTTTTAAACTATCTTAAATTAAAGGGTATACTCTCTGAATGGACACCTCCATATACGCCACAATTAAATGGTGTAGCTGAAAGGAGGAATCGTACTGAGGATGATAGTGTTATTTTGATGATTAACAAGCAATTATCTAGAGCATGCTATAAGTTAAACTGATACTTCATTTATAAGTTCATTACTCTCAGTATATTTGTTTAATTGATATAGATACATGTCTTTGTTCATTTGAATGAATCTAACCTTGAGAATGCAGCAAAGTGTGGATTGAGTCGACCCAAAGATTGTTTGAGTCGACCCCGGCACATCAAGAAAGCATTTGGCACACTTCTGCAAAAATGACACAGATGAACAGTGAGTTGGGTCGACCCAAGGAAAGCATGAGTCGACCCAAACATCAAGATCCTCAAACAACTCAGAAAATGGTTCTCTGGATTTACTGAGAGGGTCGACCCAAGATGAAGTTGAGTCGACCCAAGCTTGAGTCGACCCAAAGAAAGGTTGAGTCGACCCAAGTGAAGAAAGGCTGAAATTCAAGGTTCTGATTTTCCTGAGTTTGGGTCGACCCAAGAAAAATGTTGAGCTGACCCAAGGTTTGAGTTGACCCAAAGAAAGGTTGGGTCGACCCAAGGCAACAGAAGGCTGAATTTCAAGTTTCTGTGTTTTCTGAGAGGGTCGACCCAAGGAATGTTTGAGTCGACCCAAGTGAAGGTTGGGTCGACCCAAGGACAGGTTGAGCCGACCCAAACACGGGCTGAACATAACGGCTAGTTGTGCAGAAATGCTTTTTGGACTCCCAACGGCTAAAAACGGCTAGTTTCTTCAATCCAACGGTCAGAAAGGACTATTTGGAGGTTGGAGAAGTATTTAAGAGGGAGTATTCATCAGAGGAAGCAAGCTTTTGGGAAAATACATCAAGTGCATTCAAGAGAGAACCCTAGCAAGGCAAGCTTCATCCAAGGGCTTCATTCAAGAATCAAAGAAAGGGATTGAGCAGATTCAAAGAGGCATCAAGAGCTCCATCCTCCCTTGAAGAGTGAAGCATCCTTGACAAAGAAGAGCAAAGCCACTTCAAAGCGATAAATACTTTCTAACTCTTCTTTGTAGTTTATATTGTTTCATATGCTCATTTAGGAGTTTAAATCTTTTCTTTTCATTTGTTTGAATACTTTGTAAAGGTTCGTTGGTGAGCCCGCAAAACCAACAAAGGTTTTTGGTAAACCCGGAAAACCAAAGTTGTAAAGGTTCGTTGGTGAGCCCGCAAAACCAACAAAGATTTTTGGTAAACCCGGAAAACCAAAGTTGTAAAGGTTCGTTGGTGAGCCCGCAAAACCAACAAAGGTTTTTGGTAAACCCGGAAAACCAAAGTTGCAAAGGTTCGTTGGTAAGCTCGCAAAACCAACAAAGGTTCGTTGGTAAGCCCGCAAAACCAACAAAGATTTTTGGTAAACCCGGAAAACCAAAGTTGTATAGGTTCGTTGGTGATCCCGTAAAACCAACAAGGTTTTTGGATTGTGAGCCCGGAAAACAATCCAACTGTAATCCGCGAGATTATAGTGAATTCCCAAGGGTACGCTTGGGGAGTGGACGTAGGTGCTAAGGAGAGCACCGAACCACTATATATTGTTGTGTTTGGATTGTGTTTGTGCTTTCATTTTCTCTTGCTTTACTTTCTATTCTTGCATTAGTTTAACTCACTCAAATAACCTAAGAAAGCATCCATCGCATTTAACTAAGAAAGTTTTAAAAGCACTAAAATTTAGAAGAAACCAATTCACCCCCTCTCTCTTGGATTGTCACCTTGGGCAACAAGTGGTATCAGAGCAAGGTGCTCTAATAGTACTCATTGATCTCACAATCAAGAGTTAAAGATCATGACAACCCAAGTGGGATATTCTATGAGTGAGGGACAATTAATTGATAGACCTCCACTATTTGATGGTATAAACTACACATATTGGAAAGCACGCATGCGCATTTTCATTCAAGCACATGACTACGATTTATGGAGTATCATAGTCAATGGGCTACACACAAACACTAATCATGATAAAGAAAGGGCTCAGCAAAATGCAAAAGCCATGAATATTCTATATTGTGCATTAGATGATAGTGAACTTAATAGCATATCTTTTTGCATAACTGCTAAGGAAATATGGAATATGCTTGAAGTTAAATATGAATGCACTAACGTTTCTAGTAAATTTGAAACTAGTTCCGAAGAAGAAGAGCATCAAACTGAAACTGAAAATCTATGCCTTGGAGCACCTAAAGATGAGGTATGTACTCGAACACAAAGTGATTTCTCATTCAAAAATCAAGTACATACTGAAGCTCAATCTGATTTTACATTTGATGAACTTCATGATGCTCTTCATGATCTATACTTTGAATATAAGAAGCTTAGGTTAAAGAATAAAAAGCTAAATCAGAAAAATCTATCTCTTGCTGAAAGCTATGATATAACTCAGAAAAATAATAAATTACTTTCAGAAGACAATGAAAGGCTAACTAAAGAAGTTAACAAATTTAAGTCTATAGTTGAAAAATCTACTATCAGCTCTGAAAAACTGAACTTAATGATAAATAATCAAAGAGCTGAATTTGAAAAGGCTGGATTAGGATATCAATCTTGGTACACACAAAAATCCCTTAATGACATGTGTGTTAAATCCTCTACTATCTGTCCTAAAACAGATTCTAATTTATCTGATGAACCTAATAGGCAAAAACAGAAAATTGTAAGTTTATCTACTACTCATGTTAAATCTATGTTTGTCAAATTTAACAAGATGATGCAGAAATTCACTCCTTGTAATCCTAAAATTTGCAAGTCTATGGACAAAATAGCTATTAAGAAAATATGGGTTCCAAAAGGAACAATAATAGCTAACCTACAAGGACCCAAAAGAGCTTGGGTTCCTAAGTTGAAAATCTGAATATTTTCTGTAAGTATATCTAGCACTCAAGGCTCCAACCAAAAGATGTTAATTTAGACATTGGGTGCTCTAGACATATATTAAAGAATGAAACTTAAAATATACTTAAGAAAAGTAATTGAAATGAAAAGAATAATGAAATTAGTAATCCTTGCATATATCATCATTCTCTTTGCCTTAGTATCCAATTAAAACATAAATTGCAGGTATTAATCATTTCTGTGATATAAGTGATACTTTTGGCATGAAAAGAAAATATATCCAAATCACTCCATCTTTCTATATTATGCTTCAGTTATTGATGGATAACTTGCTTAATCAATATTCTTAGAATAACTCTTTAAATTCTCTATATGCTTGATTGAGAGGTCTTATCCATGACATTATCTTCTATTGATCACAAACATAAGAATGTCTACTTGGTATAATTTTTTTTATATGCATTAAGAATACCAAGATTAAAGAGTCTAATTTTGGCATATAAAATCAACTCATACTAGTATGGACTTGATCTCAAAAGACCTTGTCATTGGTTCACTTAGATTATTCTTTGCAAGGTCAAAGTTTGCTATGGATGTCATCTAGAAAAACAACCTAGAATCATTTCTAAATCTGAAAATATTGTTTTCACCTTTTAGCCTTTGAAAACTCTTCATAAGAACTTATTTGGATCTCTAGGATTGTGAACCTAGGAGATAAGCTCTCTAATTTTGTAATTATGGATGATTTCTCAAAGCTAATGTTGGTTTTATTCTTGACACTTAAATTGAAATATTTTCTGCATTGGCACAAACTCACAAAAAGGGTTCAAATGAAAAAGGTTTGCAAACTATGAAAATAAAATTGTATCATGGCATAGTTTTGAAAACCAATTTCTTATTGAGTTGTGCACAGAAAATAATATTGAATACAATTGTTTCTACACCAAGAACACCATAAATAAAATAGAGTTGATAGAATCCTTGAAGAAATGAAAAAGACAATGTTGTATGATAGTCATCTACTTAAATGATTTCTGTTAAAAGCTATCATCATTGCTTGTCATACATATGGTTTCTATTAGAAAACTCCTTTTGATCTTCTGAAAAATAGAAAATGATATATTGTATATCTTTTATATTTTTCAGTCATACATGTCATGCTTGATATATTCTTATGAAAATAATGTCAAATCTGGTAAAACAAATATTCCTTTGGATATTACTCTTCAAGCAATGCATATAGAATATTCAATGAAAAGATACTAGTTGTAGAGATATCAATTCATACTATTCTTATTAAAACTAGATCCTTTATTGAGAATATAGTTTATCATTTTGATTCTATGTAACAATCAGAATTTTGATAGACACAACTATTTAAGATAATTTGATTAAAACTTAACTGGTATATCTTATTAATAATTATCTTAAGCAAATAGAATCTAAGCTAAATTGCTTCTGACAATAAGAAATTGATTTGATCTTGATGAATCTTTCTATTGCCTCACATGCTTGTCCTTGAACCATTTTACTTAATGAAGTTATCTCTTTAGTTCAAGTGACTTGTGCTTGCTTATATTTAGACAATCTCTTGAGTAAAGTGACTTAATATTCAATTATTGTCATATCTTATGTTGAGTCATCTAGCTAAAGAAATATATTGTATGAATGTTTTGTATCTTGAAGAAACTAATGACTTTCCTTCAAGAAAGAAAAAGAGTTTATTAATGATACAGGATTTATGAGCAAGAAATTTCAACTTGAAGGACACCTTGATGAAAGATACAATAAACATTCCTTTGCAAACAAAAAAGGAGAGAGATTTTCTTCAGCCAAGGGTGTAAAGAATCTAAAAGGTATTTGGCTTGAAGAATGCTAAATACACTGGTAATCTAAACTCTTCTCTTGTGAGTTAGTTGAGCAAAATCAATAATCTGAAATTATATGGTAGCATGATTAAACCTTTAATTGCTGATCATCTTGATATCATGCTAGTGATGATTGTTTCATGGTGTGATTAAATTGAAGTTTACTTTTTCCTATATAATGCATAACCATGAAATACACAAGTTTATGCCTCAAATCTCTAATTCAAAATAACTTGTGATAAGCTATGAATCATTGGGCATAATGAAAATGCTGTTTGCATGATATATATTTATATGCAGCATATTAGATTAATTCTTTATTCTGCTCTTTCATGTAACTACTTGAAAATAACAAAAAAAGAGAGAGGTAAAGAAAAGAAAATGGATATTATTCAAGAGAAGTAAAATCTAAGTAAAGTCAAATACTTCAATCTTAAGAAAAAGCAAAACAAGCATAATACATTCGGCACAATTGTGAGACTAATATGAACATTTCTTTGGAAGAGATAAAATCCGTAATTAATTACAGAAAAAAAAAGTTTGAAGTGAACATTTTAAACCTTCTATATTGCTCATCATAGGGATGGTGTCAATGGGGAGGCTAGTGGTAGTACCCGACACTATTTGACCCAACTATTCGGTGTAGGGCATATTAGGGACGGCACAAGAGGGAGGCTAGTGGTAGTACCTCGTGCCCCTTCCAACTCCACCGGATAGGGAGCAAATAGAATATCATAGAAAAGTAAAACCGAAAAATAAATGAAGATAATCAAAATGTTCATTGAATGGTTAAAGAAAGAAATTAAAAATTTGGGGAATGAATGATAAATAAATAAAAATATATAAGAAGGTTGTGAAAAATCAAATGAAGTTTGAATCACTTGAAAACACACCTTAAGGATAAAATCAGTGCTAAATTGTATTTAAATAAAGGAAATTTTATTTGAAAAGAATTGATTTTGATCCATGACATGCTTGTTATGTTTTGCATATTTTGAATTATGTGTTTTCAATATTCAAATAGCAAAGATCTTTCCTAGATATAACTTGTAATGCTTCATGCCTATAAATTTTGATTGAAACATGTTATTACCAACAACAACATCATTTTGTTTTAATGAATATATTTTGAAAAATAAAAAAAAATTTATTTGAATTTGCAAATTAGGCAAAATGGATTGATTCTGACATATCTTTTATCTTGCCTAACATTAGTACATAATATCCTCCAATTTGTACCAAAATTCAATATGAATTACAAAGATTCTGGATGTGCTCTAATGTTCTTGAAATATGTGTCTTCAATCTTAATAATTTAAGATGAGCTACAATGAGAAGATACATATCTCAAATTACAACTTTGAAAGCCTCCTTGAGAATCTTTATGAAATTCAGAATCTGATTTTATATAAAAGCTTAAACTCAACATGAATTTCTAGATAAAATTACAGCTTAAGAAAAATAGAATAATTCTGATGCCTTGATTGCTTGCCCCGATACGCATCTGAAACATATCATTTCTTATCTTCAAAGTGTACTAATATTGGTCTGAATGATGTGTCTTTTGATGATCTTGATTGCAAACAAATATTTTTAATATATGATTTTATTTTGATATTGAAAAGATTTATTGTGCTTCATATATTATATTGCTGAAAAACCTTGATTAAGAAATTGAGTTCTATAAATACATATACTTCAATGATCATCTATATATTTTTTTTCCTCTCCTACATTGTTAAAGACTTTCATCAAAATATATATGTATATATATTATTAAAAGAGTGAATGATCTCAAGTCTAGAAATATTTCAGCTCACTCAAATGATTCTTAAAAGAAAGAAAATGTAAATGCTTTTGAAAGAATTTGAGCTTCAAATGAATCATTTTCTGATTAATATTTCAGTACATTTTCTCAAAGATTAAGAGGAAGCATAACTTGTTCTTAAAAGATTAAAAAAGAGTGATTGCTATAAATTTTGAATAACTCTAGATCACTCTACATTCTTGATATCATAAAGTTTCAGTTTTATTCACGTTTATCATTAAAATCTGAAATTCAACAAAAGAAAAGAAAGTTTAAAAGAAAATGCATCTTTTGAGGGGGAGCTTTAAATACTCAATCTCTTTATTGAAAATTATCTTCAAACTCTAAACTCTCAAATGGAATGATTAATTAAGGGGGAGAAAGAAAATTTCAGAGGGAGAGATCATATAGAACTTAATCATGTAAATTCACAACTAAAGATGAGAGAAAGAATACCAAATGTAAAGTGGTATTAAACTCTGTGCTTCATTGAATATCTTTTGAAAGTTGGATTTTCATCTGTACTTAATTGGTAAATCACTTGTTTTGAAAACTAAGTGAAAAGGATTCCATTTGTCTTAGTATTGGAAATTTACTTTGGAATCTACTAATGAGCTCTTATTGGCTTGCACTTTAGCGTTTCAATCATGAGCCAATTCATTTTAATTGATTTTGATGTTATGATCTTTAAAGGAGTAAAAGAAAGTCCTTAAGAGAGCTCTAAAAGAACTTTCAAAGCCTTGAATTTTATGTATCCTACACTACATAAATTCATGTTTTGGTATCTATGCCCCAATACTTTTATTTGGATTTTCATCCGTGCCTTTCTTTGAATATTATTCTTGATACTCCTTGAAATAACTTGAAAAAGATTCCATCTACACTTGATTTCAAAACTATCTTTGGAATCTACATTTAGAGATCACTTCTGGCTTACATTCTAAATATCTCATTCCTAAAGCCAAACACATAGAAATAAGATATCATTTTACTAGGGATCATGTGCAAAATGGAAACATATGAGCATACATGTACTGAAAAACAATTAGCTCACATATTCACAAAACCCTTGAGTGAAGATAGAGTCTGCACGCTAAAGAGGAAATTAGGCATATGTGATCCTTTTTATTGAAGAGATATAAAAGGGAGCAAGCAATCTCATGATACATTCCTCCCATTTCTAAAAACCCATGAAACATGAGTCAAACTTGTTATCTATAGATTCCTTACTCATGTATCATTGTCCCATAAAGAGTTTATAAGGATTGGAAGCAAGGAAAACATTTTAGAAGCAAAACGGAAGAGAAAAGAAAAATTCTGCACTTGGGTCAACCCAACCCAGAATAGGGTCGACCCAACGTTGAGTCGACCCAAAAAATTTCTTGAGTCGACCCAACGTCGGGACCCCACTGTTAAAAGGGGGACCCGTGAGCTATCTAGGGCACTGTTTACCCTTTGTCCTCTTCCGAAAATCCTATTTCCCACTCTCAATTAGAGTCTCCCTAGGCTGATCTTAGCATCTATATTTAGAGCCTAGGCTAGAAATCTAGTTCTCGTATGTATCTTGCCTTTTCTCATATATATCTTGCTTTTTCCCTTATGAATCTTGTCTTTCCCTTATATCTTTAAATCTTGATTGTGGAACATTGTACTTTTCATCATTTTGAGCATTAATATATGAAAATGTTCCTATTTTGATCAATGAAGTCTGAAGTTTGTTCTTTATTGCATCTTTTCCCATATATATGTTTTTGATGATAACAAAAAGGGGGAGAAGAGAAGGAAAGAGTATATAAAGGAGAAGAGAAGGAAAGAGTATATAAAAGAGAAGAGAAGGAAAGAGTATATAAAGGGAGAAGAGGAAAGAGTATATAAAAGAGAAGAGAAGGAAAGAGTATATAAAGGGAGAAGAAAAGAGTATATAAAGGGGGAGACGAAAAGATAGAGTATTCACTCTAAGAAAAGAAAGAGTATTTCATTTGAGAAGAAAGAGTATTACTTTTGTGAGAAAGAGTGAGTAAAGAAGTTATGAAAAGAAAAGAGAAATAAATGGGCAAACAAATTGAAAATCATATAAGAAAGCTTACATATCTAAGGGGGAGCAATTTGTAACAATGAAAATCATCAAATCAAAAATTTCTATCATAATTCAGAATTTGGCACATATAAATTCAGAATTTGGCACGCTCCTTTCTCACCTCGATACATAAGCTGAAACTCTTATTTTATCTCAAATTTTTGAAGTTTCATTGCTAATGAATTATAAATGAAAGGGGGAGTCATTCAAAAAAATCAAATTGGCAAATTTTGAATGATATAGGGGGAGATTTCACTTATATATATGAAAAGCTGAAATTCTGAAATTCAATCCCTTTTATAAACTGATTTTAAAGACAAGTATCAATAGGCTTATACTCTTTATTTTGTAATCATCAAAAAGGGGGAGATTGAGGATGATAGTGTTATTTTGATGATTAACAAGCAATTATCTAGAGCATGCTATAAGTTAAATTGATACTTCATTTATAAGTTCATTACTCTCAGTATATTTGTTTAATTGATATAGATACATGTCTTTGTTCATTTGAATGAATCTAACCTTGAGAATGCAGCAAAGTGTGGATTGAGTCGACCCAAAGATTGTTTGAGTCGACCCCGGCACATCAAGAAAGCATTTGGCACACTTCTGCAAAAATGACACAGATGAACAGTGAGTTGGGTCGACCCAAGGAAAGCATGAGTCGACCCAAACATCAAGATCCTCAAACAACTCAGAAAATGGTTCTCTGGATTTACTGAGAGGGTCGACCCAAGATGAAGTTGAGTCGACCCAAGCTTGAGTCGACCCAAAGAAAGGTTGAGTCGACCCAAGTGAAGAAAGGCTGAAATTCAAGGTTCTGATTTTCCTGAGTTTGGGTCGACCCAAGAAAAATGTTGAGCTGACCCAAGGTTTGAGTCGACCCAAAGAAAGGTTGGGTCGACCCAAGGCAACAGAAGGCTGAATTTCAAGTTTCTGTGTTTTCTGAGAGGGTCGACCCAAGGAATGTTTGAGTCGACCCAAGTGAAGGTTGGGTCGACCCAAGGACAGGTTGAGCCGACCCAAACACGGGCTGAACATAACGGCTAGTTGTGCAGAAATGCTTTTTGGACTCCCAACGGCTATAAACGGCTAGTTTCTTCAATCCAACGGTCAGAAAGGACTATTTGGAGGTTGGAGAAGTATTTAAGAGGGAGTATTCATCAGAGGAAGCAAGCTTTTGGGAAAATACATCAAGTGCATTCAAGAGAGAACCCTAGCAAGGCAAGCTTCATCCAAGGGCTTCATTCAAGAATCAAAGAAAGGGATTGAGCAGATTCAAAGAGGCATCAAGAGCTCCATCCTCCCTTGAAGAGTGAAGCATCCTTGACAAAGAAGAGCAAAGCCACTTCAAAGCGATAAATACTTTCTAACTCTTCTTTGTAGTTTATATTGTTTCATATGCTCATTTAGGAGTTTAAATCTTTTCTTTTCATTTGTTTGAATACTTTGTAAAGGTTCGTTGGTGAGCCCGCAAAACCAACAAAGGTTTTTGGTAAACCCGGAAAACCAAAGTTGTAAAGGTTCGTTGGTGAGCCCGCAAAACCAACAAAGGTTTTTGGTAAACCCGGAAAACCAAAGTTGTAAAGGTTCGTTGGTGAGCCCGCAAAACCAACAAAGGTTTTTGGTAAACCCGGAAAACCAAAGTTGCAAAGGTTCGTTGGTAAGCCCGCAAAACCAACAAAGGTTCGTTGGTAAGCCCGCAAAACCAACAAAGGTTTTTGGTAAACCCGGAAAACCAAAGTTGTATAGGTTTGTTGGTGATCCCGTAAAACCAACAAGGTTTTTGGATTGTGAGCCCGGAAAACAATCCAACTGTAATCCGCGAGATTATAGTGAATTCCCAAGGGTACGCTTGGGGAGTGGACGTAGGTGCTAAGGAGAGCACCGAACCACTATATATTGTTGTGTTTGGATTGTGTTTGTGCTTTCATTTTCTCTTGCTTTACTTTCTATTCTTGCATTAGTTTAACTCACTCAAATAACCTAAGAAAGCATCCATCGCATTTAACTAAGAAAGTTTTAAAAGCACTAAAATTTAGAAGAAACCAATTCACCCCCCCTCTTGGATTGTCACCTTGGGCAACACGTACCTTATTAGATATGGTACGGTCCATGATGTGCTTCATAAATCTTCCAATTTCCTTCTGGGGACATGCCCTAAAAACTGCTGCATTAGTATTAAATAGAGTACCATCTAAGTCTGTATCTAGCACTCCATATGAGATATGGAAAGGAAAGAAACCTAATCTTAAGTATCTTAAGATATGGGGTTGTCATGCTTATGTCAAAAGAAATTTTGGACATAAGCTAAGTGCTAGATCGGACGAATGTATATTTGTAGGTTATCCTAAAGACAGTTTAGGATATATCTTCTATAATCCTACCGAACAAAAGGTATTTGTTGCTAGGCATGCCATTTTCTTGAAAAAAGAGTTTTTTTTTAGAAAAGGGCAAGGATAGAAAAATTGAACTTGATGAAGTTCAAGACCTACAAGGTAAGATACATAATAATCCTCAACCAGATGTACTTGAGAAGGACTAGAGATGTTTTTCTGATTTATGGAGGATCAGAATTGAAACTAGAAGGCTATTCAGATTCTAGCTTTCAATCTGATCCAGATGATAGCAAATCAATCTCTGGATATATCTTCACTTTGAATGGTGGAGCTGTGAGTTGGAAAAGTTCCAAACAGCAAACTGTAGCTGACTCAACTACTGAGACAGAATACATAGCTGTTAGTGAAGCTACTAAGGAAGCAGTTTGGATGAAGAAGTTCATCACAGAGCTGGGTGTAGTTCCTGAGATTGCCGGACCAGTCCCAGTTTATTGCGATAACACTGGAGCTGTTGCACAGGCTAAGGAACCAAGGTCTCATCATAGATCCAAGCACATTTTGAGACGCTTCCACTTTGTTCGAGAGATAATCGAAAGACAAGACGTCAAGATTGAACGAGTAGACACAAAGAACAATATAGCAGACCCATTTACTAAAGCACTACCATAGCAGAAATTCAATCGTCACCTCGATTGTATGGGGTTAAAATATAAGGGCGATTGGCTTTACTGCAAGTGGGAGATTGAAAGAGTAGATGCCCTATAAGCCAATCATTTGATGGGTTTCTCTTTGTAATCCTCCAAATCATGTACTTTGACGCTCGATATATATCAATAAAGGCATTGTATTTCATCATTTGCTGCTTATCTATTTTATTATTGGATGATGAACCCCATAAATTAGGACATTGGTTTTAGGGTTATGATGAGATCATACCAGTGAGACCTAAAATCCTAAAATCCTAATTTAGAATATTCCCAGTCAAATTGGCATATTGAGTCGGGGATCAATATTACCGGAAAGACTGGCACATCTTATGTATGCTCAATATAGAGGGTGATTGATCTCACAATCACTTGTGTGAGACACTAATACAAAGATGTGGGTGCTCATTAGAGGAATGAGTTCACTGAAATGACCAGCCATGAGAACATCTTATGGATTCTTAATTAATTATCAAAAGATGGTTCTCATAGTGGGAGTTGTGCAAGTGATCCTTAGACCTGAGATCACCATGGTACCTTGTGCACTTGAAGCTATGTTTTGGTTTACCCTCATTCACGACATTGCATTGTGTACGGGGTATTCTGGATATGGTGGATTTTGTACGAAGGTTGTGAGTAGGTCAACAAGGAATCAGTCACTTCTAGTAAGAGAAGGTAACATCCTACTTACTCTAATCTTATGATGATTCAAGAAGCCTTTGATCAAAGCAAAATGAATATTAGAAAGAGTTTCTAATGTTTCATTGTTTGAATTATTATATAAAAGATTGAGAGAGACATGAATAAGTGATTGAGTTTGATATTGATCCATACTCATGCACTTATTCAGGATGTAGTATGACTGAGGGATTGAATTGCATGGTAACTTGCCACTGAAGGGTATGTTTGGATTTGTCCAATACATTCCTCATCTTCCGGGTAGACATGATACGTTGCTAGACGTCAATCATGTCTTGTGGGTTGATCGGATCAAAGAGTTTGATTAGATCAAAGCATCAGAAAGGTTCTGATTGCTAAGTCAGGTTTAGCACTAAATTGAACCTAAATTGGATTAGAGGTATTCTAATCAGGTTAGGTCAACTTGCACCTGCACCTACTGCTGGCTAAGATAAGGAACCCAATGGGTCACACACAAGGGAATTGATCAAGGGTCTAATTGGATTAGATCATGTTTGCAAGATGAACATGCTAGCACGTGTTGCAAACCCTAGCTCCTGATTCAAATTAAATTCGAATATGATACTTAGATTAGGTTGATCTAATATGATTAGATCATGACCTAATATGGGTTAGCCAAGAGTTGAAACCCATTTGGCTTTAATTAGACCTGATTTGATTAGGTTTAATGTTTTCTTTAAGTTGGTTAAACCCAATTGGATTGGGTTTGATAGGGCCTTCACTTCTGGACCATTGGATCGCTTCCTGGATGAAGGATCTGGTCCACTGGTTGGCGCCTTCATCTGGACCATTGGATGGCTTCCTGGATGAAGGATCTGGTCCACTGGTTAGCGCCTGAATCTGGACCACTGGATGGCTCTCTGGATGAAAGATCTGGACCGTTGCTCAGCGCCTGAATCTGGACCACTGGATGGCTCTCTGGATGAAAGATCTGGACCGTTGCTCAGCGCCTGAATCTGGACCATCGGTGATGGCATCTTACTTCTGGACCATTGGATGGCACCCTAGATGATGATGCCCTGATCTGGACCATTAGATGGCGCCTAGATCTGGACCATTGGCTTTGGTTCACTGCATTTGGGCCCTTGGATCATCAGGATTTAAGAGGGAGATGTGAGAAAGAAGTTGATACACCCTTCTCCTTAGCACCCCATCATGATGGGATGCATCTCTTGGCACATGCCTCATCATGATGAGGTGTGTGGATGGGATGCATCCCTTTATGATGCATCCCTCCATCTCTTATAAATAAGGAGGTGCCTTGGGGTTCTAAAAATCATAAAAGAAAAAGTCTCTCCTTCTCTCTCCCTTATCCTTTCTTTCTTACAAGCCTCTCTCTTTTGTCCTAACCCAAGACAAGAGGGTCTTCTTTAGGACAAAAAGACTAGTGAATGTTTTAGAGGTAGAAAGGAAGAAGGAAGTGAAGGAAAATTAGCCAATTAAATTCTTTGCAAGGATTGAACAATTAGAATCAAGTTTTGGTGGAGCTAGAGTCTTGAACCCATTCCTGTGTGGATCAACATCGGAGGGTGAACATTTGGGCACCTTAGGACATTTTCAGATATATTGGATATAGCGTGATAGGTATTCTTCTATACTAAGATTATATTTTCTACATTATTTGGTTATACTATTAAGGCGATCTTGGCTTATTAGGTTTCATATAATGGGTTTTATAAGAAAATTTTATAATCCCGTATCTTCCGCTGCGCCCTAGAGCACTGGGAAACCCTAACAATGGGTTGGAACGATTCCAACTCAACTCATTAGGATTTATCGATCATCGAGATATTTCCTGTGAGTCTCACCTACTGCAGCCAATCTATACTGCTTAGACCCATATGGCTAGAGACCATGTATGTGTGCAGTCAAACTACAATAACGTCACTGTGAGCAGCCGAAGCATCGCAGGTCAAAGGACTAGTCACACTACTGTAGCATCAAGCAAGTCACTGACGAGTGGATGGACATCCAAGTGACTTCTTGTCTTGGTCACGCTCAGTACCCTTGTTCTCTAACAAGCACCTGCACTATCACTTCAGTGTCCCTACACTATGGACTCGAGTCTCGTCCATCCGTAATGAAAGTGATGTGTGCATTGATCTTATCGGATCGATCACCGTCGTCGTGATGATCCATTGATCAGGAGCATTTAGAAATTAATCACCAATAATACATAGCTCAAATTCTCAACTCTTGAGAATATGCATCATCATCTTATTAATTTCTTGGACGATTCATAGACACATAAACAATATGAATGAAAAAGATGCCTTTTATTTATTCAATAATAAATAGTCAAGTACAAAATTATGTTCCAGAATTAATAATGTGTCAGCCTTATTGGCTTCTAGGGTATATATCTAACAATCTTCCACTTGCACTAAAGCCAATCAGTCATATATCTAAGCCCCATCTTCTCAAGGTGGGCTTCAGTCTTCTGCTGACTCAGCTGCTTAGTGAACGGGTCCGCCATGTTATCCGCGAAGTCTACTCTCTGCACCTCAACATATTTCTTCTCAACGTATTCGCGTATGAGGTAATAGTGCCGTGATGAGAGCACAAAAGTGCAATCGTCATACAATCTTAATTAGTATTATAGCTAATCATTAATAATAAAATTAACTAATTAAAGTTGTATTTTGTTTTAGTGCAAGTAATCCAAGAAACCAATTAACATTGGGTTTGAGCCCAATGTCCGGCAGCTCGAGCTCAAGTCAAGCCGTCCGTGAGGAGTTTTTCCAACACAATAGATTCGTTCATCCAGTCTCAGCCCAACTATGATTCCAGCCCATTCCAAGCTTCACGTGATGAAGCCATCAACGCCCGCGTCCCAATCCTCCACGCCATCAACACGATCGATCCATTCGTCCGTGTCAGTCCCAGGCACTCGTTCGAACGCAGCCCAGCTTCTCCAAGTGATCCCGCGGCCAGCGTTGCAACCTCCCATCCACCGAATCCACGTTCTCCCCTTTTCCGTGATCCCAGCACCTTACAGCCGATCCAGCCGTCCGCCTCTTCCGC
Source organism: Phoenix dactylifera (assembly GCF_051530095.1). Lineage (NCBI taxonomy): Eukaryota > Viridiplantae > Streptophyta > Magnoliopsida > Arecales > Arecaceae > Phoenix > Phoenix dactylifera. Next base: position 26,846,022 of record NC_143193.1, on the reverse strand, counting down.
GTTTCTTCCTTCCGCTATCCATCCCAGCCACCCGTGAAGGAGGAAACCAGCAACACCCATTTCAGCCGCCTGTGATTCTCCCCCAAGCATCTTCCGTGATCCCGGCAATCCCGCACTGCCTCCTTTCTTCCACGCCCAGCAGCCCGCATCCTTCATGCGGTGAATGTCCCAGCGCCCGGATCCAAGCCGTGAACGCCTCCTCCCAGCTCCTCCACCGCCAAGCATCACGTCCGAGCCGCAATGATCCAAGGCGCCATCCACGGATCCGTTCCTCCCAGCACCGATTCCGGCCGCCCGTTTCAAAGATCCATAGCTTCATCCCGTGCGGAAACCAGGGAGAAGAAAGGATCCCACACCCGCTTCCAATCCGGCGTCCACAGAGCTTCCGGTGATTCCGCATCTCTTCCGGATTTGAAATCCCAAGCGTCTGCATCCATGGATCACGCCGGCCGATCCACCTCCCCGAGATCCCGCGCCCGTTTCTCCTCCTCTCCATGCTGTGGCAATCTATAAGAAGGGGAGAACGAGAGGAGGAGGGGAGCTCTCGGGTGGTGCTGGGTGGTGGGCCAAAGAACTGGGAAAACAGGGGAGTGTGGAGGTCGGTTTGGCCAAGGAAACAGGGGAGCTCGATTTTTAGGAAGAAAAGAAAAAGAAAAAAAAACAAGAGAGGAGTATTTTATTAGTTTTGTTTGAGTTTGGTTTTTTTTATTTATGAGAGCATTGTTTTTCTTTAGCTTGAGTTTATGAGAGCAATGTATTTTTTTAGTTGTACTTTAATTGAAAGTTTTAATTAAGAAGTTATATTTTGAGTTTGAGAGCATGTTGTTCTTATTTTTAGTTTTATTTTAGGTTTTGTTTTGAGTTTTAATTTTTGAGAGTTTATTTGGGTAGAAAGTTATATTTCTGTTCTGCAATACATTAAATCCTCTTTCATGCAATCTATATTCCAGTCTGCAATTTTTCTAGCGCTGTTTTCATCCATTTTAATTATGCCAAAGCCTTTTTTGATTAGTTAAATATATAAATGCTTTTCGAATTTAAATACTTGTCTTTTTGTCAATTTCAAAGTAGAAAACATTCTCTGGTAGCCCAGAGAATCATTCAAACATTCTCGAAGTAATGTTTTTTTCTTTGTTATTCAAGAATCGATTTCGAATCCGAGTGAACGTTCTAATTTTTATGCAACTCCAATCGCCTCCCTGTGGATCGACCTCTTACAACCGCTATTCTTCGAGTAGGAAAGATAAGAGTAAAATTAAATTAAACTTTGTTTGTCAGTTCTAACAACGATCTGTTTAGCATATTTTTAGGTAAATAGAAATCGGCACAACAGAATTTTGGCGTCGTTGCCGGAGAGGCAAATCGAGAAGCAAGAACGATCACGAAGATCAAATCGAATTTTGGATGCCCGGAGTGAACACACTCCAGTAGTAAGTTTTTATTTTTATTTTTATTAATTTTTCTTATTTTGATAATTTTTAGTTAATAATTTCGTAGTTATTAAATTCTGAAATTTGAAATTTGAAATTTGAAATTCAAATTAAGAAATCAAATCATAAAAAAATTTATTAAATCAAAAAAAAAATAAAAAAAAATTATTATTATTGCTAGTAATTGATAGGGTGCAATCCCCCAAGGTTATCATACCTCTATTGGGGCTCCTCACGGAGTAATCTCCAGAGCTTATTCAACGGGCATTCGGAGATTGACTGACGTATAAGGATTGTGTTTAGTTTACATTTATGTTATTGTTATATAAAAATTAAAAAAAAATAAAAAATAAAAAAAATAAAAAAATAGTAAATAAAAAAAATAATTTTGTTTGCTCATTTAATCAGTACAACCTAATGACATTGCATAAATTTTAAAAAAATTATTATTGATTATTTGCTGCATTTAGTATTAAGCATTTGTATAAAATAATTTAAGGGCAAAACCCATTAAAAAAATAAGGTCGGAAAGTCATTATCTGTCCTTAGCCCAAAAATCACCACTTTGCATACTTATCCTAAGCCAAATTAAATTAAAATCAATTAGACGTTGGCCTTAGAATTTTCGAGCTCAATTAGGCTCTTGGAAAGAAGCGGCTGAAAGCCACTCCAGTGAGGATTTAATAATTGGTGATGTCTAGGAAAGTTTTACAACAGTGAGAACTGTTACGGGTATTGTGGTATCGGTGTATCCCTTCTGGCACCACCACACACCTCGGAACTTTCTTGGTCACTGGTTACTGGATCGCTTAATTGGTAAGCTCAAGCTTAATCTGAAAGGGAGATTAGGAGCTGTCTAATCTAGAGAGAATTTCAGAAACTTTTTAACCTGATAAATCTCTGTGCAACTAGATTTAAAAAGCTACTAAACCTCACTTAATTCTAAGACTAATAGGGTCAAATTATTGTGTGGTGTTGATTGTGGTCATCTGTGTCTAGCCCTTCTCTTCTCTTAGGATTTCGTTCATTTTAGGAGTCAAGTCTAATTAAGTTGTGATAATGTATGCATGGTAGAAGGTCATTAAGGGATAAGTTAACCCCATTTGATCCTGAGATTGATAGAAGTTTTCATCACAACCTGCGAACTGTAAACCAACCGTCGATCTCTACAATGAGTGAACATATTAGAACCCTGAATGAATTGTTTGCACCCGCATCCGCTCGTCCCCCTACTTGCATAGTATTACCAATTAATAACGCAGCCCAATTCGAGATTCGGGCTGCAACAATAAACATGTTATCCAAGTTTCATGGGTTCGAGAGTGAACAACCCTACATTCATCTAAACAAATTTTTGACAATCTGTCAAACATTTAGAAATCAAAATTTAGATGAAGAGGATATTAAATTAAGGTTATTTCCCATGACTTTAGAGGATCGTGCTGCTGCATGGCTGTATTCCCTAGCTTCAAATTCCATCACATCATGGGAACAACTATCTAAGAAATTTATGGCTAAGTTCTATCCCATGGTAAAGACTGAAAAAATTAAGGATGCCATCAGAACTTTTAGAGGAAAATCTGAGGAGAAATTTTTCCAACTTTGGAAAAGATTCCATGATCTTTTGGTCAAGTGCCCGCACCATGGGCTTGATAAGGCTGATCTAGTACATTTCTTTTACAAAGGATTACCTCCAGCACATAGGAACATGATTGAATCCATGCATAAGGGTAGGTTCATGAACCAAACTCCTGATCAAGCCTATGAGTTCCTTGTGGACTTAGCTGAAAATGCTCAAAATTGGAGTAGCTACGGTCAAGAGGTAGATAGAGATGATTATGGGTCTAGAGAACCAAGTACCTACGAAATAAAAACAGACCCAGAACTCAAAAATGTCATGTCCAATCTAGTGAATGGGGTGAATAATCTAAGCAAAAAGTTGGATGCTTTTACGGTTTCCACTAACTCAAACTCAGAAAAAGAGTCAAATTCCATCATGAAAGTGGAACATGAGCCACAAGGCTTATGCATCTTGTGTAACAGTCCTGAGCATCTAGTGGAGTGCTGTCCTAATCTGCCCACCATAAAGGCCGAGCAAACAAATGCTCTAAATTCATATAGTGCCTTTAAGTAGCCCACTCCCAACTCATTCAGCCCTGTTTACCACCCTGATAATAGGTTCCACCCAAATTTTTCATACAAGCAGAACGAACCTATTCAGCATCAAGGTGGTCCACCAGGTTTTCAGATGAACTTTTCTAGGATAGGTCCATCACAAATGAACCAACCTCTGGTTCAATCTGTACCTACTTACAATACCCCTGCCCCACAACAATCTTCAACTTTAGAAACCATGATGGCTAATATGATGAAGCAGCAACAAGACTTCATCCAACAGCAACAACAGACCAACATGGCTCAAACACAAACTAACCAATTCCATGCGCAAGCGATTGCAAAACTTGAGGTTAGTCTGAGCCAAATAGCTAACTCTCTAGGGGATAGGAAGAGAGGTGAATTGCCAAGTCAGCCAGTACCTAACCCTAGTAGGCAACAGAATCAAGGGCCGAGAGGCCAGTTTCAGATTGATTCTAATGGAAACCCTAACCATAAAGTCCAGGCAATTACCACTTTATGGTCTGGCAAGCAAGTGAACAACAAGGTCCAACTTTCTGTACAAGGAAAAGAAGAAAAGCATGAACCGAATCCCAGTCAGAAAAAGGCACAAGAACATGGAACACAAGGAATAGAGGAGAAACCAATAGAGACATATACACCCAAGGCTCCCTTTCCTAGTAGACTACAAGACAAAGAAAAAATCTCAGTATGATGAAATCATGGAAGTCTTTAAAAATGTTCATGTTGCCCAGATAGACAACCCAGGAGGGGGGGTGAATTGGGTTTTAAAATAATTATTGCAATTAAAATATTTGTGGACACTAATTAATACTTTTTGCAAGTTGATTAATTAGATGCTATGTGCAGTGAGTGAGATGAAAGTAAAGACGTCAAGGCAATCACAAACAAAATGGTTCTATAGTGGTTCGGAGCTAACCCTTGCTCCTACGTCCACTCCCCAAGCCTCACTTGGGAATTCACTATAACCCCTCGGATTACAGCCGGTTGTTTTACAAGCTCACAACCCAACTTGTTGTTTTACGAGGTCACAACGAACTCGGTAGGTTTTTCCAGGCTCACCGACTAGAACCGCCCGATTATTTTTCCGGGATCACAATCAAACCCTTACACGTTGGTTTCAACCTAGGCTCACCAACAAACCTTTACACCCTTGATTCAATCCCCTGATTGAATCAAGTAAGGACCAAATGGTTTGAACAGAAACAAACAGAAGAATAGAGCTTCTAAAAAGCAGATATACAGCGATATAAATAATAGAAAAGTTAAGAGCCCTCAAACAGTTTATGATGATGTAGTGGAGGGCTTCTTGAACTCTGGGTCTCCTCTTGTATGTCTCGAAGACTTGAAAGCTGAAGGAGACTTCTTTAATGCTGGAAGAATTGTTTGAATGGAGTTGATGGCCCTCTTCCTTTTTTTTCGTTGAAATCCTTTCGCAGAGGAAGATTTTGAGTTTTCTTTGAAAGGAGTGTCACTTCTCTACCTTGCTACAGTCCTCTGTGGCTATTTAAGCCATTCCCCACGGAAACTAGCCGTTAGACACACTTTACTAGCCGTTCTGCACATTCTGCACATCCTGACAATGTTTTCGTTGGGATCGGAGTCGACTCGCGCGATCTGGAGTCGACTCGGCTGCAGCAGGAGTCGACTCATGCTTTTCTGGAGTCGGCTCGGCAACTGTTCCGGATTTGAATTAAAGTGCTCTTCTCGACTGGGAGTCGACTCCCCAGAGTCTGGAGCTGACCTGGCACTTTTGGAGTCGGCTCATCCCAAGGAATCCATGGATGCATTTTTCAAGTTTGCTCACTCGAGTCGACTCGTGAATTCTGGGAGTCGACTCGGCGCTCAGAGTCCGAACTCCCGAGCTTTTGTCTTTTGGCTCGTGTTGTCTTGGAGTCGACTCGGACTGTTCTGGAGTCGACTCGGCTCTCAGTATCCGAAAAGCAGTCTTCTGTCTTTTTGGGGTAGCGCTGCCTTGGAGTCGACTCGAACTGTCTTGGAGTCGACTCGAACTGTCTTGGAGTCGACTCGCCTCTCAGAGACAAAAATACTGTCTTCTGTCTTTTTGGGGTCGCGCTGTCTCGGAGTCGACTCGGCCTTTGCGGGAGTTGACTCAGCTCTCAGGGTCCAACATACCTTCTCTGTCTTTCTGTCTGTAACCCCCTGGAGTCGACTCATACTACTCTGGAGTCGACTCGGCTAGCATCGGAGTCGACTCGCGCTCTTCAGGAGTCGACTCGCTGACAGGTTTTGAGTTGTATCTTTCTGTTCGTCTGTCTGTTCTCAGTCGGAGTCGACTCGTAATGTCCCGGAGTCGACTCGAGCCTGTGCCAGTGCTTCTGATACGCTTGGAGTCGACTCGAAATATCCTGGAGTCGACTCGAGTCTCAGACTTTGGTTCACATTGACTTCTTAACTTATCCAAATTGTCTTGAACCAAATCTAGAAACACTTAGCCATAAATTTACAAGGATATCACTGAAACACTAGATTGAATTCATTAGTAAACATAAGATATACTCAAATACTTTGAGCTCATCAAAATCAAATAGGATTATAATCAATCACTCCACAATCTTTCCCTTTTTGATGATGACAAAACATTGAGTATATGTAAAGTGAATTGCTCAACAAATAAGGAGAATTATAGTAAAATTTGAAAATGAATTCAAGTGTCTAGTTAGTTTTAATTTATCCAGACTTGAAAGGTGTGAAACAATAAATTTCGACGTTAAGGCTCCCCCTTTCATTTGGAATTATATAAGCCTTCATATCACGCAATCAATTGTTTGGCTTATATATATTTAATGATTTTGCTTTCTTAAAAATTCAGATTCTCCCCCTCAACACATGCATTCAACTTTGTTTTGAATCTCAGAATTTTCTTTTAGTGCATTGAAGCTTTTGAACTTAAATTTTTGGTTTTTAGAGGAAAAATCTGTCAATTTGTTCTTAAGTATGATTCAACTAATCTCCGAATATCCCTTGAATAGATTCTGGAGATTACTCCATTAGGAGCCCCAACAGAGAGATAATGAGCCTCGAGGTATCGAATCCACTAAGAACAAATTATTGTGTGTTTTAAAAGTTTTCTTTTTATTGATTTTCATTAATTCTCTTTACATGTCTATTCAATATATTTCTCCCCCTTTTTGTCATCATAGCAAAAAGGAAGAAAGCACATTACACAAGCAACTTAGAGATTAATTTGCACATTTTTGAAGAAAATGGTCTACTCCTTGTATTGATGTATAAGTAAGTACACTTGTGATTACAAAGAGGAAAGCAATAAATACATGTCAAAATACAATAAGTAAGCTAGGGCTTCTTGGAGGAGGATGCGGCTCCCTTGGGCAATCTCGATTGTTCCATGAGTAGGGTGACCCCATCTGTGACGTGCCCTAACTGTGTGATGATCGCCGAAGTAGCCCTGCTGTGAATCGAGGAGAGCTCAGTCACACTCTCCTGGAGTGTGTCTAGCTTGGCGATCAATACGTTCGCCAGACGCTCGGCCCCCTAGCTCTGGGTGCCCATATCATGTCGGATGTCATCTCGCATCTTCCTTGTGTTGCTTGTGACATCGCTCATATTGGAGAACTGGGCTTGTATCAAGCTTCTGACATTGTAAATTTCTTCCCTCAAATGGGCCGTCATCTCGGTCACGGCTGATAGGGAAGGAACCAATGCAGAAGAGGGCGCAGTCGAGGGAGCAGTCGCTGGACCTCGGAGCTCCCTCAGCAGGTCGTCCCGAAGATCTCGTACAATCTCCTGCCACAACTCCCGGAGCTACTCAGGAGAAATCCGGACCTCCATCGGCTGAGTGGGTGGAGCTAAGGAGGAGGGTCCGGCTGAGGTGGATGGTGCTGATGTGGAGGGAAAGGTGGGATAGTCAGAATCTGGATCAGGACTGGGGGAGCGTCTAGTGGTAGGTGTGGAGGAGGATGGTTTCCTGACCCAGGTTCCCTCTACCTTATGAAAACCCATCCTATGTAGGGTTCCCTCACTCATGCGATCTGTCCATCGTAGTGCGCGAGAGGGTTCCCCCTCAAGACTGGGGATCCCGGACTCCCTAAAGATCAGGGTGTACATCATCCCATAAGGAAGGGTGAGCCTAGGTCTGTCTAGTGGCTCACAAAGGTACTTGTAGATCATCTTGGGGAAGTTAATAGGTGTGTCTTGGAGGATGTAGAACATAAGGGCTAGGTCCCTCTCAGATACAAAATCAAAGCGGCCGGTCTTAGGGAAAAGGGTCCTAGAGATAATACTCAGGAGGAGCCGCATTTCAACTGACAGTGAACTAGCGGACACCTCATCGATTGGGGACTGGGGTGGACTCCCTAGAATGGCCGTAAGGGCCTCAGTCCTATCCTCTGGGTGTGTAGGAAATACCCCAACTTGGGGAAGATGTAGGATTTGTGCTATGAAATCCTCAGAAATGAATAGAGGGACACCCGCTATGGTTCCCTGTATCCCCCCATTGCCCCTATGCACTGTTCCATAGAACTCCCTAACTAGACCTGGGTATGTGGGGAGATCTAATGAACAAAAGAACTCTAAACCTTGGCCCCTCAACCTATCTCCTATGGTGAAGCCCTCCCGGGAGAGATAGTCGAAGTTGACGTATCTCCCGGTGGAGACCGCCTTCCCGGCGCACGGTCGCGAGGGAACCGGCCTCGGCGGGGAACGAACCGGAGGTTGTGGCCTCACGGGATCGTTCCGAGCCTTGGACCGTCGCTCGGCACCGGTCGCGGGTTGGGGCCTCTTCCGGCTTGGGACAACCATTTTCCGAGGCATCCTTGACCTAGGGATGGGGTAAAAACCTAAGGGACGGAAGAAGGTCGACGGAAAAGCCCTAACGACGGTCGGAGATGATCTCGGAGACAGCTCTAGGGTTTGTGAACAGTGGAGGCGGTGAATAGAAGTGTTGATTAAACGCTTGGATTAGGGTTAAAAACCCGGATCCCGACCTCGAGTCGACTCCTGTAAGTCGCGAGTCGACTCGACCTCGAGTCGACTCCAAAATATGCACGAGTCGACTCCCCTTATGCTTCCATCGGCCTCGAGTCGACTCCCGTCAATGTGCGAGTCGACTCCCCTTATGATGCCATCGACCTCGAGTCGACTCCCGTCTATGTGCGAGTCGACTCCCCGTCATGAGCCGACTCTGAAACGTATCCGAGTCGACTCGAACTCTGGCACGCACCTAAAAATTATGCTATTTTCGTACCAAACAAGGGACACTCACTAAGTTATGATCTGATTTGATGATCATAGATGAGAAACTCTATTTTTAACACAATCTAATCATCAAAATCAATGAACTAGAAGAGAACATCACTAGGATGGATCAATCACTCCTAATCCTCTCCTAAACACACAAAATCTCTCTTCACTCAAGGGTTTTGTGAAGATATCAGCTAATTGATCATCAGTACAAACAAATTGAAGTGTCACATCACCATTCAGTACATGATCTCTTATGAAGTGATGTCTTATCTCAATATGTTTAGTTATTGAATGCTGAATTGAATTTTTAGTTAGATTAATGGCACTTGTATTATCACAATTAATGGAAATTTTATCTTGTTTAATGCCATAGTCTTCAAGTTGTTGTTTAATCCACATGATTTGAGCACAACAACTCCCGGCTGCCACATATTCAGCTTCAGCAGTAGATAATGCAACTGAGTTTTGTTTCTTGCTGAACCATGAGATTAAACTTTCTCCTAAAAATTGACATGACCCGCTGGTGCTTTTTCTATCAAGTTTACAACCAGCAAAGTCTGAATCTGTGTATCCTATTAAGTTCAAGCTAGATTCTTTAGAGTACCATAAACCTATATTTTTTGTTCCTATTAGGTATTTAAAGATTCTCTTGACAGCAATTAGATGAGATTCCTTAGGATTAGACTGATATCTAGCACACATGCATACACTAAACATGATATCAGGTCTACTTGCAGTGAGATACAATAAAGATCCTATCATACCTCTATACATCTTTTGATCTACAGATTTACCTGATTCATCTTGGTCTAATTTGCATGATGAGCTCATGGGTGTGCCGATTGACTTGTTTCCCTCCATATCAAACTTCTTAAGCATCTCCTTGATGTATTTAGCTTGATTGATGGAGATCCCTTCTTCAGATTGTTTGATTTGAAGCCCGAGGAAATAGTTCAGCTCTCCCATCATGCTCATTTCAAACTCACTCTGCACCAAGTCAGCAAATTCTTCGCAGAGGCGATTGTTAGTAGCACCGAAAATAATATCATCAACATAAATTTGTACTACTAACATGTCTTTGTTTTTCTTCTTTAAAAACAGTGTCGTATCTACATTTTTCCTAGAGAACTCATGATCTAGTAGAAATTTGCTAAGTCTTTCATACCATGCTCTAGGTGCTTGTTTCAAACCATAAAGTGCTTTGTTCAGTTTATACACATGATTAGGATATTGATGATTTTCAAAACTAAGAGGTTGTTCTACATACACCTCCTCATTAATATACCCATTTAAAAATGCACTTTTTACATCCATTTGAAATAATTTGAAATCCTTAGAGCATGCAAATGCTAATAATAATCTAATTGCCTCGAGTCTAGCTACAGGAGCAAAGGTTTCATCAAAATCTATACCTTCTTCTTGATTATACCCCTTTGCTACTAGTCTAGCCTTATTCCTTATTACAATTCCATTTTCATCAAGTTTATTTTTATATATCCATTTGGTACCTATAATTGAGTATTCAGAAGGTCGTTCAACTAGATTCCATACCTTGTTTCTAGTAAATTGGTTTAATTCTTCTTGCATTGCATTTATCCAATTTACATCTTTTTCAGCTTCTTCTATGTGTTTGGGCTCAAAATGTGAGACAAAAGCTAGATGATTATTTATGTTCCTAAGAGATGCTCTAGTCCTAACAGGTTGAGATGGATCATCTAAAATTAATTTCTTAGGATGCCCATGAGCATACCTCCAAGCCTTAGTCAGCCCATGATCCACAATAGCCTCTTGGCTTGATGATGCATTTCCAATTAATTTTTGTTCATTATCTTGTAATGTCATCTCATTAATCTTTTCTTCAAGAATTTCAGCATCATCATCAAAATTAACTTTCTTACTAGAAGAGATATCACTAGAATCATCAAAAACAACATGTATGGATTCTTCTATAACTAGGGTTCTTTTATTAAAGACTCTATATGCTTTACTAGTTGTAGAGTACCCCAAGAATATACCCTCATCAGATTTAGAGTCAAATTTTCCTAGATTATCTTTTCCATTATTATGAACAAAACACCTACATCCAAAGATATGAAAATAGTTTACTTTTGATTTTCTGTTTTTCCAAAGTTCATAAGGTGTTTTCTTTATAATGGGTCTCAATAAAACTCTATTTAATATATGACAAGAGATATTGATGGCTTCTCCCCAAAAGTACTTAGGGAGGTTACTTTCACATAACATGGTTCTAGCCATTTCCTCTAGAGTTCTATTTTTTCTTTCGACAACTCCATTTTGTTGTGGTGTCCTAGGTGCAGAAAAATTATGAGTTATCCCCTTTTTACTACAAAACTCATCAAATAAATGATTTTCAAATTCGGTTCCATGGTCACTTCTAATAGCTATGACTGAAGTATCTCTAGCATTTGTTACTTCCTTATGAAATTTCTTAAAAACTGAAAATGCTTGATCTTTATGAGCTAAGAACATGACCCAAGTGTATCTAGAATAATCATCTACAATAACTAGACCATATTTACTTCCACCTAGACTTGTGGTTCTAGTTGGTCCGAATAGATCCATGTGTAGTAGTTCTAGAAGTCTAGAGGTAGAGACATAATTTATGGATTTAAAGGAGTTCCTTGATTGTTTGCCATATTGACAAGCTTCACATATTTTATTCTTTTCAAACTTTAGTTTCGGCAAACCTATCACGGAATCTCTTTTAACTAGTTTTGATATTGTGTCCATGCTTGCATGACCTAACTTACGGTGCCATAACCAACTAGCATCATTATCCTTAGTTTCATTAACAACTAAACATGGGTTATGTTTGGCAAGATCCTCAAGGTCTACAACATATACATTCCTACGTCTTATTCCTTTAAAAACTAAACTATTGTCATTTGAGTTGGTTATGATGCATAGTGATGGTTTGAACAAAACATCAAAGCCTCTATCACATAATTGACTAATGCTAAGTAGATTATGCTTAAGACCATCAACATATCGAACATTATCAATAAAGGTTGAAGGGGTAATTTGTACTTTACCTATACCAATGATGTGACCTTAGTTATTGTCTCCAAAAGTCACAGCACCTCCCTTCTTAGCTTCAAGGGTGAAGAATTGATCCTTGTCATCCGTCATGTGTCTCGAGCAGCCACTATCCAAGTACCAACAATTTTTGTCGACCTTGGCTGCAAGACACTCCTACACAAGCAAATCATACAATTTTAGGTACCCAAGTTTTCTTGGGTCCTTCATGGTTTGTAATGATGGTTCCTTTTGAAACCCAAACCCTTTTAATTTTTCTTTTAGTTTTTTCTTTTCTATAATCACACACATTTGCTTTATGTCCTAAAGTTCCACAGCAAAAACATGTTATTTTCTTAGTTTTGCTTTCTCCTGCTTTAACAAAGAAATTACTAAGGAGTTTTTGTCTATTTTTAGGTTTATACCCTAAACCAGCTCTATTGAACACAGCTCGTTGACTATTAAGTATCATTTCTAATTTTTCTGAGCTATAAGTAAATTTTTCTACAAAAGGCTTGTACTTCTCAAGTTCTAGTGCCAACTTTTGTTTTTCTATTTTTAGTGCATCTAAGTCTTTTGTGAAATTGCCTCCAATAGTTTGTTTATCCTTTTTAAGTTCAGAAATTTCCTTGGCTAGTTTTTCGTTATCTTTACTCAAGGTATTAGTTTTTTTAATTAACATTTGGTTGCTTGTTTTAAGTTCTAAATTTTCTTTAGTGATAAAATCCTTATCCTTAACTAATTTATCGTATTTATGGAGGTGAGATTGATTGGTTAGTTTTAGCTCTTTATTCTTAAGGCTTATTGTCTTATATTCATCCATTAATTCATTAAACGCATCATATAACTCATCAAAGGTAAAATCTAAATGCGTTTCAGATGTTACCTCATTTTCGTTTGCCATAAAGCATAGATTGGCCTTTTCTTCTTGTTCCTCATCCGATGATGATGAAGATGTGTCGGAGTCCGATAGGGTGGAGACGAGGACCTTCTTCTTCTTGTACTTGCTGGCCTTCTTGAGCAAAGGACAGTCTGCTCTGAAGTGTCACGGTTTCTTACATTCGTAACATCCGATTCCCTCATTTTCCCTTTCCTTACCTTTATCCTTGTGATAGGAACTTGAGGGGCCTCTCCTTTGATGAAAGGTCTTCTTACGGTTGATGAATTTTCTGAACTTACGCACGAGAAGAGCCTCATCATCATCTCCCTCATTGTCTTCCTTTCACTCCTGCTGCTGCAAGATAAGTCTTTGTTAGTAGAAATAGATTTGAGGGCTATTACCTTTTTCTTATGGAAGGACTCTTCTTCGCTGTGTTGTTTTATTGTGAGCTCGTGCGTCATTAGGGATCCAAGAAGCTCCTCAAGTGGAAGCTTGTTCAAGTCCTTGGCTTCTTGGATTGCCGTCACCTTGGCTTTCCATGACCTTGGTAGACAGCGAAGAATCTTCCTGACAAGCTCACTGTTAGTATAATTTTCGCCAAGGCTTTTTAGGCCATTGACAATGTCAGTAAATCTAGTGAACATGTAAGTGATTGTTTCATTAGAATCCATCTTAAATAATTCATACTTATGAACTAATATATTTATTTTGGATTCTTTGACTTGATTCGTGCCCTCGTGGGTCACTTCAAGTCTATCCCAAATTTCTTTTGCAGAATTGCAAGTAGAAACTCTATTGAATTCATTTCTATCTAATGCACAGTAAAGCACATTCATTGCTTTGGCATTGAGTTGTGCCTTCCTAATGTCATTGTCATCCCAATCCTTTTCAAGTTTGGGTACAGTGACACCCTCTACATAAATGGATGGGATGTATGGTCCATTTAGTATAATGGTCCACATCTCATAGTCTTGGGCTTGGATAAATATTCTCATCCTAGCCTTCCAATATGAGTAGTCGGATCCATTGAAGAATGGGAGTCTTTGGGTGGACTGGCCCTCAATGTGGGAAGATCCAAATGGGGTTGTCATTTTGATCTTTTACTCTTTGGGTAAAAGAGTTCCGGCTTTGATACCACTTGTTGCCCAGATAGACAACCCAAGAGGGGGGGTGAATTGGGTTTTAAAATAATTATTGCAATTAAAATGTTTGTGGACACTAATTAATACTTTTTGCAAGTTGATTAATTAGATGCTATGTGCAGTGAGTGAGATGAAAGTAAAGACGTCAAGGCAATCACAAACACAATGGTTTTATAGTGGTTCGGAGCTAACCCTTGCTCCTACGTCCACTCCCCAAGCCTCACTTGGGAATTCACTATAACCCCTCGGATTACAGCCGGTTGTTTTACAAGCTCACAACCCAACTTGTTGTTTTACGAGGTCACAACGAACTCGGTCGGTTTTCCCAAGCTCACCGACTAGAACCGCCCGATTGTTTTTCCGGGATCACAATCAAACCCTTACACGTTGGTTTCAACCTAGGCTCACCAACAAATCTTTACACCCTTGATTCAATCCCCTGATTGAATCAAGTAAGGACCAAATGGTTTGAACAGAAACAAACAGAAGAATAGAGCTTCTAAAAAGCAGATATACAGCGATATACATAATAGAAAAGTTAAGAGCCCTCAAACAGTTTATGATGATGTAGTGGAGGGCTTCTTGAACTCTGGGTCTCCTCTTGTATGTCTCGAAGACTTGAAAGCTGAAGGAGATTTCTTTAATGCTGGAAGAATTGTTTGAATGGAGTTGATGGCCCTCTTCCTTCTTTTTCGTTGAAATCCTTTGGCAGAGGAAGATTTTGAGTTTTCTTTGAAAGGAGTGTCACTTCTCTACCTTGCTACAGTCCTCTGTGGCTATTTAAGCCATTTTTCATAGAAACTAGCCGTTAGACACACTTTACTAGCCGTTCTGCACATTCTGCACATCTTGACAATGTTTCCGTTGGGATCGGAGTCGACTCGCGCGATCTGGAGTCAACTCGACTGCAGCAGGAGTCGACTCATACTTTTCTGGAGTCGGCTCGGCAACTGTTCCGGATTTGAATTAAAGTGCTCTTCTCGACTGGGAGTCGACTCGACTTAACCCGGAGTTGACTCCCCAGAGTCTGGAGCTGACCTGGCACTTTTGGAGTCGGCTCATCCCAAGGAATCCATGGATGCATTTTTCAAGTTTGCTCACTCGAGTCGACTCGTGAAATCTGGGAGTCGACTCGGCGCTCAGAGTCCGAACTCCCGAGCTTCTGTCTTTTGGCTCGTGCTGTCTTGGAGTCGACTCGGACTGTTCTGGAGTCGACTCGGCTCTCAGTATCCGAAAAGCAGTCTTCTGTCTTTTTGGGGTAGCGCTGCCTTGGAGTCGACTCGAACTGTCTTGGAGTCGACTCGCCTCTCAGAGACAAAAATATTGTCTTCTGTCTTTTTGGGGTCGCGCTGTCTCGGAGTCGACTCGGCCTTTGCGGGAGTCGACTCGGCTCTCAGGGTCCAACATACCTTCTCTATCTTTCTGTCTGTAACCCCCTGGAGTCGACTCATACTACTCTGGAGTCGACTCGGCTAGCATCGGAGTCGACTCGCGCTCTTCAGGAGTCGACTCGCTGACAGGTTTTGAGTTGTATCTTTCTGTTCGTCTGTCTGTTCTCAGTCGGAGTCGACTTGTAATGTCCCAAAGTCGACTCGAGCCTGTGCCAGTGCTTCTGATACGCTTGGAGTCGACTCGAAATATCCTGGAGTTGACTCGAGTCTCAGACTTTGATTCACATTGACTTCTTAACTTATCCAAATTGTCTTGAACCAAATCTAGAGACACTTAGCCATAAATTTTTTACAAGGATATCACTGAAACACTAGATTGAATTCATTAGTAAACATAAGATATACTCAAATGCTTTGAGCTCATCAAAATCAAATAGGGTTATAATCAATCACTCCACAGTTCAAATAAATTTATCCTTTCTAGCATCAGACAGATCCCCTCCTATACAAAATTCTAAAAAGACCTAACCACGGTAAAAAGGAAAACCAGTATTCCTAGGCAAGTTGTTATGGCTGCACAAGCCTCATCTCTTATTCAACAACAGATTGCCCCAAAATACATGGACCCTGGTTGCCCCACTGTTGAAATTAAAATAGGAGAAACCATCATTTAGAGAGCTCTTCTAGATTTAGGAGCTAGTGTGAACCTGTTACCCTATTCTGTTTACACAGAGTTGGGTTTGGGGGAATTAAAACCCACAAACATCACTCTTTTGTTAGCAGATAGGACGGTAAAGTATCCCAAAGGAATTGTGGAGGATGTGATTGTAAAAGTTAATGAATTCTACTATCCTGTGGATTTTGTGGTCCTTGAAACTAAAACAGTAAAAAATTCAGAAAGTCACATCCCGGTGATCCTAGGTAGACCATTTTTGGCTACTTCAAATGCTGTGATTAGTTGCCGAAATGGAATAATGACTCTAGCCTTTGGTAACATGACTGTACAGCTCAATATTTTTCATAGTAGTAGTCAGTCAACTGAGATGGATGATTTGGAAGAAATTTACATGATTGAGAACATAATTAGCGGTTCTTTTGAAAAGTCAAGTTATTCTGACCCATTAGAAAGATGTTTGGCTAATTTTGGTCAAGATTGTGAGTCAAGTCAAGAGGTTAATGCATTATTAGATTTCATTCCTGTGATGGATACTAGCAGATGGGCCACCAAGTTTGAATTATAGCCTATTTCGGAATCTCATCTAGTGCCATCCAATGTCAAACCTCCACAACTAGAACTTAAAAAACTTTCCGAAAATTTGAAGTATGCATTTCTTGGAGAAAACAAGACCTTACCTGTTATAATTGTATCGAATCTGACTAAAGAATAGGAAGAGAAGCTGTTAAGTATCCTTCGGAAGAATCAGGAAGCTATCGGTTGGTCTATAGCTGATATTAAGGGGATTAGTCCTTCTGTGGTCCCACATAAAATCCATTTAGAAGAAGATGTAAAAATCTCTAGAGAACCACAAAGGCGACTTAATCCAATCATGAAGGACGTAGTTCGAGCTGAGGTCATCAAGCTTTTAGATGCAGGGATTATATATCCTATTTATGATAGTCAATGGATAAGCCCAGTTCAAGTCGTACCTAAAAAGTCTGGCATCACTGTGGTGAAAAATGATCACAATGAGTTAGTCCCTACTCGAGTTCAAACGGGATGGCGAGTATGCATCGACTATAGGAAGCTTAATGCCATGACTAGGAAAGACCATTTTTCTCTACCCTTCATCGATCAAATGCTAGAACGGCTAGCTGGCCACTCCCATTACTGCTTCCTTGATGGCTATTCTGGATATAACCAAGTCCCTACCGCACGTGAGGATCAAGAGAAAACCACATTCACCTGTCCTTATGGCACTTTTGCCTATCGTCGCATGCCTTTTGGGCTATGCAATGCACCGGCTACATTCCAACGGTGTATGATGAGTATTTTCTCCGACATGGTGGAGAAATTTTTAGAAGTTTTCATGGATGATTTTTCTGTATTTGGATCTAATTTTGATGAATGTCTGCACCACTTGACACTTGTTGTAGAACGCTGTAAAGAGAAAAACTTAGTTCTTAACTGGGAGAAGTGTCATTTCATGGTAGAATCAGGTATTGTTTTAGGACACATTGTCACAAAGAAAAATTGAGGTGGATAAGGCCAAAGTAGAATTAATTGCTAAATTGCCACCTCCTAAGACTATTAGGAAAATTCGATTATTTTTAGGGCATGCGGGTTTTTACCACCGCTTTATCAAGAATTTTAGCAAAATATCAAAACCCTTATGTGATTTGTTCGCCAAAGATACTGTTTTCAATTTTTCACCAACTTGTGTAACTACTTTCGAAAGACTGAAGTCTGAATTGACTTCAGCACCCATCATAAGGTATCCTGATTGGAGTCGTCCTTTTGAAATCATGTGTGATGCATCCGATTATGCCATAGGTGCTGTCTTAGGTCAGCGAGTAGAGAAGCTTCCCCATGTTATTCATTATGCGAGCAAAACTCTGAATGACGCCCAACTCAACTATTCCACCACTGAAAAAGAATTGTTGGAAGTTGTTTTTGCCCTAGATAAATTTCGTCCCTACCTGATAGGATCTAAGGTTCTTGTTTATTCCGATCATGCCGCCCTTAAGTACCTTCTCACAAAGGAGGATGCTAAGGCAAGGCTCATTCGTTGGATCCTATTGCTCCAGGAATTTGATCTCGAAATTCGAGATCAAAAGGGATCTGAAAATGTAGTAGCTGACTACTTGTCCAGACTGATTGTTGAGTCATCTGCAGAATCCTTACCTGTATCCGAAACTTTTTCGGATGAACAACTAATTATGATTTTCCATACCAATGTTCCATGGTATGCTGACATAGTCAACTACCTCGTTACTGAACAAATGCCCAGCTCTTGGACTAAACAGGAGCAATTTCGCTTCCTAGCTCGTGTGAAGTGGTATTTCTAGGATGAACCATACCTATTTAAATATTGCCCTGATCAGAATACGAACAAAGGAAAGTCATTTCCTTTTGTCATGACCACGCTTGTGGCGGTCATTTCAGTGGTAAAAAGATGGCTGCAAAGGTTTTGCAGTGCGGATTCTATTGGCCCACACTATTTCATGACTCACACGAGTATTGTAAAGCATGTGACCGATGTCAAAGACTAGGAAAAATTTCAAGAAAAAATGAGATGCCCCTGAACCCGATCTTAATTGTAGAAATCTTTGATGTTTGGGGTATTGATTTTATGGGTCCTTTTCCTATGTCATTTGGGCACCAGTACATACTCCTAGCTGTTGACTATGTATCTAAGTGGATTGAGGCTATCACGTGTAAGACCAATGATCACAAAGTAGTGATCAAGTTTCTTAAGGAGTCTGTCTTCGCTCGCTTTGGCACCCCTCGTGCTATCATTAGTGATGGGGGGAAACATTTTTGCAATAGAATTTTTAAAGCCCTTGCTAGAAAGTACAACATCACCCACAAGGTCGGTACACCATATCATCCACAAACGAGTGGACAAGTTGAGATTTCCAATAGAGAAATCAAGATCATCCTTAAAAAAACTGTCAACCCATCTTGAAAGGATTGGTCCCTTAGGTTAACAGATGTATTGTGGGCATATCGAACGGCCTACAAAACACCAATTGGAATGTCCCCATATAGGATTGTTTATGGCAAGGCTTGCTATTTACCTGTCGAGTTAGAACACAAGGCCTATTGGGCAATTAAACGCCTAAATTTCAATCTCGACAAGGCAGGAGAACATAGAAAGCTACAGCTCAATGAGCTTGAAGAAATTAGGAACAATGCTTACGAGTGTGTTAAGAAGTACAAGAATCGCATGAAAGTCATGCATGATAAAATGATTACTCGTAAAGGGTTTCACCAAGGATAAAAAGTTTTTTTATATGATTCTCGATTACATCTATTCCCTGGAAAACTTAAATCTCACTGGACTGGCCCATACACGGTAGAGAAAGTGCATCCGCATGGTGTGGTAGAAATATGCAATACTAAGGATGGTAGGTCATTTCAAGTCAATGGACATCGTTTAAAACCATACCTTGAGTATGTGAGTCCAGAAGTCGAGGAGACACTTCTGACCGACCCTGTCTATCATAAATGAAGTATAATTGTCTGGCTGAAGACATAAAACTTAGCGCTCTTGGGAGGCAACCCAACATGTAAATATTTTTGTGCTAAAAAAAAAGAGAAAAATACAGATTTGTCCCTATTGTCACTTTGCCCACCCATATCAGATTTGTAAATTTACTGCTTTAAATTTTCTTTAACATTGAGGACAATGTTAGATTTAGGTATGGGGGTGAGAATATTTTTGATTTTTTATGCCAAAAAAAAATAAAAATAAAATTAAAAAAAAAAGGAGTTCAAATTTTTAACTCAAACTCTAATCTTTTTGGCTGTACAAACTAGGAATTGCTTTGACAATAGCTTTGAGTTAAGGAATATGATAGCAGTTCTAGCTTGAGTTTTTGTCCCACCTATCTTCTGCTAACATGTTACAAGATGATTTAGCACCAACACGTAAGTACATGAATAGTGGGGTATGTATACTTGCAACTAATATGAATACTTTTAATCTTCGGGATAATTTAAAGTTATATGTGTGATGAACATCCTAAAAAAAAAAAGAAGAAAGATAAAATAAAATAAAAATAATGAGTTTATTTTAAGTCTTCTCACTGAGTAACCGGGCCTCTTGCCTGGCAAGCAGCGAGTGTTCGCGTAAAAAGGTGAGGATGATTGAGATTAAACTCTGAGTGACTAATTTGGCCTTGAAGCCTAGTTAACTTGAGTTATTAAGCCTGTTAGGGTGTCTCTACACCTAGTGCCCTGAGCCATCTCGATCGGGAGTCATTGGCCTAACACTCGCTACATGGGTCAGCTAGAAAGCTTAATAAGGCTAAATATTGCACAAGTCATTCTTCTTAGCATTCAGTCTGAAAATATATATATATATAAATAAATAAATCTGGGGTGTTCATTACCATTTAACTCTAGAAAGTCTTGAAAATTAGAGTGATCATGTTGGAAGTAAGTGAAAGCCACTCATTTATATGATACTATCTTGCACCTCACTACATTCTTGACTTGTTAGCAGATAGATGGGGAGTAATGGAACTTGAGTTAGAGTCTGCTTAAATATGATAGCAATAAGTCTTTATTGTCCTTGCAATTCTAAGTTCATACAGTAATACTTGTTCAAATTTTGAGTTAAAAATTGGAAATCCCTGACTGATGAAGTTTGTGGGTAACTTCACTGCAAACCCTCACGAGACAACACTCGTCCACTAGGGTAACCTAGGGGTTTAAAGGCTTGTTGCACGTGCTAAGTGCAATCGTGATTTCCTACGAAAATGGGTACATATCTTAGTTTTGTGTATTTAGTTTAAAAAAAAAAAAAAAAAAGGGAGTCATAAGTTAGACTACATCTTTTTGTGCCCTCATTTTATCGTTTGCTTGTTAATTGCTAGAGACTAGCAATAAGCTAGTTGGGGGGTGTGATGAGAGCACAAAAGTGCAATCGTCATACCATCTTAATTAGTATTATAGCTAATCATTAATAATAAATTAACTAATTAACGTTGTATTTTGTTTTAGTGCAAGTAATCCAAGAAACCAATTAACATTGGGTTTGAGCCCAATGCCCGGCAGCCCGAGCTCAAGTCAAGCCGTCCGTGAGGAGTTTTTCCAACACAACAGATCCCTTCATCCAGTCTCAGCCCAACTGTGATTCCAGCCCATTCCAAGCTTCACGCGATGAAGCCATCAACGCCCTCGTCCCAATCCTCTACGCCATCAACGCGATCGATCCGTTCGTCCGTGTCAGTCCCAGGCACCCGTTCGAACGCAGCCCAGCTTCTCCAAGTGATCCTGCGGCCAGCGTTGCAACCTCCCATCCGGTTGATAATACATGCACAAGAGTATGTCAGCTTGTCTGCGATGCTTTTAAAAATTACATACTTGCATATATTATTCGCATCTGTACAATATGAAAAGAATATGCATCTTGAAACAAGACAAACAAGCATATTAGAAAAAAAAGCACAGAGACATCCAAGACTAATTCACAATTTCCATCCAAATCTCAAATCAAAATGCCTTGGTTTATATGTGCTTTTTTAGAATTTACCAACCTATTGGATCATCTAAAATCAAACTAATATTGTAATGGTCCAAGTCTAGATTGTGTTGGATTGGAGTGTTCTGTTTCATTTTTCCTATCGAAATTTTTTATCTCATTACTATTTAATAAAACTCTTGCTGCTTAACCCATACACAGATGTTCATGCATCCATCCAAATCCATACATAGAGAATTACATGATTAAATCATGTCGTCAAGCTAAGCATCTTGATCATCCACATCAAAAAAGAAACATTCACCACACCCCACAGCCATTCTAAGCTCAACTAAGCTATTCTTCTTAATCATTCACACAAAAAAAAAACAATCACACTCCTCCGCTCAACCATTCTAAGCCCATAATCTTCTTTCCACTAAGAAACAGCTGCTACAAGGAATCTACAAAAGCCATCAATTGGACTTTGGTTTTTATCCCAAAGCCATCTATTTATCTAAGCTTGTGTTTGTCTCAAACTCTCAAGCACACTCAAAAGTTCTCCAACCCTCCCAATCTCAGGCTAGATCCAATCAGATCAAGTAATTCTTTATTTTGAGCGCTACTAACAATGGCAAAGGAGAGGCACTACTAAAAATACTCTTTTTGAAGCACGGTGCCATACTCTAATTAGGCAATAAACATGATTATGCATAACAACAAAAGATGATTCAAAAGTAACCATTTTATTACCGGCTTCCAAACATGACATGGAAACATTAGTTCCATGAGTGGTCATATTGGACCCTCAAGCTGCTTCTAAGCCCATGAAACCTCAAGCTGCTTCAAGGCCATCCAACAGATGATCCATAAAAAGGAGTGGAGAAAAGAGGGATAAAAACAAAGAAGCAAGGAGAGGCAAAAAAGATCTAAGTTGTTTAACTTAACTTGAGCTTGCCCACCGACTTCAAAATATGACTGAATTCAACCATCAGTGGCAACAACGCAATGACCAAAGTTGTGGTCCATTGCCACCAATGCCGTTGGATGGCGGTCGGCAATGGAGCCAAGCAACACTAAGCCTAGAAAGAGAGGGTCTTTGTTTGAAGGAGCCAAAGGCAAAGCAGCCATGGATGGAACAGCAGCTATCGATGAAAGAGATATAATCATATAACACACGGCTAGGGTTTTTACTACATGGTGGGAGAAGTCAGAAACCACTTTTCACCATGGGGGAAGGCTTTTCACTTGATCCTAAGCAGTCCCAAGTGGTACCGCTCTTGAATCGGGTGAATAAAGTAGTTCAACCTCAATTCGAGCATGAGACATGGAAAATCAAGCAATTCACCCTCGAATTGAGTGGACCTGGACCTAGCTGCCCTCCGTTACATATGAGTCAAGTGGTTTAGTTTGGTCACTCTATTTTCAAGACATTGGCATGACCTAATCCAAAAAAACCTCTGGATAGTGTCCATGAAAATCAACCATCTCAATTTTTGTGCACAATCCAGTTTTGCAACCCTACATGTCCATTCACATGAGTAGGTGTTTCAAGGAGTATAAGAATGTTAACGTGTGGAAGTTAAGGAATGAAAGAAGTTCAGTTTGTCTTTCAGGTAAAGATTTTGATTTTGAAGGAGCGATGATTCTAAGGTTTATGTCTCATCCAAGGAAGATCTATCAGAAGTCATGTCATGTTGACAAAAGGCCTTGTACAGTACCATCATATTCTCAGCAAAGGCCTCAAGTCTACTATTTGATTCAGCATCCAAGACCATGGTGAGAAAAAGAGAGGAGAAATTAAAGAACGAAAGGGAAAGGAGGTGAAAAGGAAGAGAAGTTTGGCTCCGATACCAAATTGATAATAAAATGGCATCCTAGTGCATGAGGCTCCCACCATTTTGAGGTTTGGGGAGGATCAGATCTATGCAGCCCTTCCCCCACATGGATAGAGGTTATTTTCATGTTTCGAACCCATGATTATAATGGATCAACCTTTTCATTGCGTCAAGGTTCCCCTCTTCTGATCCGAAACTGATGTAGAGGATGGCTTGCACTACTTCAGAGGACTTGATTAGAAGGTTCAATAAGATTCCAATTTAAGTTGGTTGCTTACTGACCAAGGTTTGAGGATGCAATAGCAAATAACTTTTTTAGTTTCCTAGCTAAAGGAAGAATCAAATAGGTTAAGATTTAAGGCTTTAAGGAGTTAATTGAACATTTTGTTATAACCTCAAAATCAGACAAAAAATAATGCATGGAAAACAGACAGCAATAAAATCAAATCTCAGCAATCAAACAATAGAGAAATCTGTTCTGGAATTTAAGAGGATTATATTGAGACATTAAATAAAACAGATCATAAAGCAAAGATTAAGTTTTTACTGACTGAAATATGATAGCACATTAAATAGTATCAGCAGCAAATGTTAAATAGAACTAAATCAATATAGATGGAGAACGGTACAAATGGAGAAAGAGAGCATAATTAACAGAGATACAAAACTGATACAGAAAAGAGAGGTGAGTGAAAGGGCAGCGGAACTAGGCTCCAGAGAAGAATTTCTTCTCTACGGGAAAAACAAAAAAAGATTCTCTATGCGTAATTATGGACATCCAAAAAGCAAGCGACATATAAGACCAATCTAATTGACCAACTAATTAGGTCTCGTAATCATACCTAACAGAAGCATCCCTATTCATGCCACCATGACACATGAATAGCGGCCAGCCCAATGTTTGTTGTGCCAGTATCGAGCCCCGTACCGGTTGTCCAACGACACAGGTCGGTACGACCCCGCACCATGTCGTGTCGGCCCAATACCGAGAGAGGGAGAACGGGAGAGAAGAAAAGAGAGAGAGTGTGGGGGAGGGAGGGAGAGGAAGAGAAAGGCCAGTCAGGGCCGGCCGGGGAGCCTCCGCGTGTTGGAGGCGGAGAGAGAACGAGGGAGGGAGGGAGAGGGAGAGGAACGAAGAGAGAGGCCAGTCGGGACCGGCCGACGGAGGCTGAGGAGCCTCCTCGCGGAGGAGGCGTAGGCTAGGAAGACGCGGAGGCGGGGCTCCACCTCCAGTTCCCTGTATCTTTTGAAACAGGAGCCCGAAGAGGGCCCCTTTTATTTTTTGCAAATTTTAAATTGAAGTCGGCAAACCCATTACCGACTTCACTTAAATAAAAATCTGTAAAAATAAAAGGGCCCCCCTCCGGACCCTTAATTCAAACGAAACAGAGAACCAAAGGCGGAGCCCCGCCTCCGCATCTCTCCGACCTCCGCCTCCTCCACACAGAGGCTCTCCGGCCTCTGCCGGCCGGCCTCTACCGGCTGGCCTCTTTCTTGCTTCCTCTCCCTCTCCCGTCCTCCCCCCCTCTCTCTCTCTCTTCCTCCTTTTACTTTTCCTTTTTCTTCTCCCCCTCTGGGGACGGGTCTCGATTTCGATGACAGAACCGTTCTGGTCCACTGCCTGTATGGCTCGAGATACCCTGAACCAGGCGGTTCAGAATGGTTCCGCCGACCATGGGCCAGCCCCTTATTAACTTCCAAAGTAATATGAAAATACTATAAGAAATTAAAAGACTATCAATCAGTGATAAATCTGGGCCCAATAGGTGAAGTTCCAGTCATGCCTTGCTTCATAAATGTTCCTCCCTACAAGTTGGGGCCCTCGAAAACCTAAATTGCTGCTCCAATTCAAAAGTTAAGGCCTTCATTAACTTGTTAGTGATTTGATCACTTCCATGAATGATTTTTGTAGCCATTGCACCCTCTCTTGGGCTTTAGCAGCTATCTTCAATGATTGCTGCATCACATAAAACAGATTAAAATGCTTGCTTTTGGTCTTTGTATTTAAGTATTCACCGCTTTGCTCACCATGTTGGCATAAAGGATGTGTTGGAAAAGTTGAAAGGCCCAAAAGAAATGCCTATCAAACTAAATGTTATTTTTCTTTGAATTAGTATCACATTTTCCTTCATCATTTTGATTAAAAAATGTTAAAAAATATAAAAAATAGTGATTATGACAGCTAACTGAAGTGGATCTACGAATTAGGTCTCTCAACCTAGATTTCTAATGAAATGTAATGAAAAAATTGTGAGAGGTATCCAAAGGTCTTCTATTATAGTGAAAAGGCCATCAATGCATTCTCGAGGTGGCTGGTGAGCTAAGAAACATTTTATATTGTTTATTATCTCATGACTCTTTCAGGTGATAGGCAAAATATGCAACTCAAAGTAACCTATTCAATAAAAGAATAGCATATCAAGATATCAAGATTTGGTTCTAAACATTGATAAAAGATGACTAATAATCATGTAATACAAAGAGACCACTTGATGTCTTAAATTTCTTGCAAACTTCAATGTGAAAACATATCAGATGGATCATCCTTACCTATGCTTATGTTCAAAAACAGAAATACCCAAAGTGAGCACTTTCGAGTAGACCCATGAAGCCGAGAAACATGAAAAGAATGTTGGTGGGGAGTCAAGAATTGAGGACCGAGTATCTTCCATTAAACTAGCTTGTATGTGGCTATCAGACACATCAATGCACCTTATCACCATATCCATATTGTTTGCATCTAGATATTCATCCATTACTTGTGCCACTTCAATGGCCTGCAGGCATCATAGCAACACAATTAGCATGATAGCAGGTGCAGGAAGAAAATGTTCCTTCACTAGGAAAAATCTACCACCTCTTCATATTCAAGAAGGTCATCTCGACCTGCAAAAACTTGGTGTGAAATATTGCAAGCATAATCTGGAAATTTGACCAGTCCAAGATCAACTAATAGAAAAGATGAAAGGTCCTGCTCCCCACTGAGGAAAAAGAGTCTCTGCATAAACACATCAAGACAATGACTTACAGGAGAAAAGTAAGGCATCACAATAAAACATAAAAAAAAGATAAAATAAATAGGACTAACTTGAAGAAGAAAGAAATCTGCAACGGTATAAGGATATTGAGATAAAGGGATCACGGTCACCACTAAATCACCTGAACACGCCACAGAAATATATCGGCAGCAGATGATATTCTCACACAGGTTCCTACCCGTTCAAAAACCACCTTTGGTAGCAGTGGGCTGCATGTCCCAACAGTTGATTAGCTAAGCATTCTGAAAGAATCTATAAGCAAAAAGTATTTTAAGTTACTTTTACCATATTTCATTTTCATATGCAGAATACAGAACATTGATAAGCTCCGGTCGTCGAGTGCAATTGATGGCTTTCTGAAGACACATAAGGAAAAAAAAGACAAAGAAAAGAAAGGTAAAGAACAAAAGTCTGTTAGTGGACTAGCCAGACGAGGCAAATTGCATATCTCAGAACAATTACATAAACAAAAACATGATATAAATATAAATACTTACAAAAAGCACTAAAGAATCGATTTTGTTTGCTAACCAAATTCTTGTTCACCAATTCTTTCTAGTGAAAGTCAAGATCAACTTATTCTAATGAAAGCCAAGATCAACTTATATAACTTTCACCATTTTTTTTACATTTGTTCCTTTCCACCCCTCTCCCAACCCTTCAACCTGTATTCAAATATTCTAGACTCCCAAGGGTTTCAATCTCAGTATAAGACCTCGTCCGGATTGCTTCTAGGATAGTGAGGTACTAGGAAGGATGGTACAATCAAGACATATTGACATTGCCGATTGCATCCCCAATTTCAAGACACAACCAAGACAGTTGGGACATCCTAGTTCAAGAGAATTGGTGTCTTGCAGGTATCTCAGGTCCCAGTTTTTACATCAGAATGGTATAATATCGATGCTATCATCCCATTCCAACAGGACCTAAATTTTTGACAACCATATTCCAACAATCCAACTTATATCTAAAATTTTTAACAGTTTTCCCTCAATATATCCTTAAATTTATGTAAACATTTCAAATACCATGCATGTACCCTGTAACAGTCAATGACCGGCTATGCATCGTACCATAATTGTCATACACTCATACTAGCACTTGGGATCGCCTAATGCCCCAGTAATTCGCATGGACACCATTTTCTTTTACTTCTTTCTCTTGGTTGTTGTTTTTAATGGTCATTTAGACTTCAGAAGCTTTTTAAGGTTTGTTTATATATCATAATTTTGGATTATCGAAGGTTGTCAAGGTAAGGGTGGTTTTATGGTGTCAATATAGATACCAACACCTTGCTCTTTTTATTGTTTCCCATGCTAGAGGACGAAAGAGAGAAGGGAAGAAGAGAGGAAAAGGGGGAAATCGCCGGTAGATCTAGCTTACATTGCTCGAGTCCAGCCTCCTCCAAGCCAAGTACCAAGTTAGAAGATAGAAATTTCCTCTCCTACCTTATCTTTTTGCCTTTCTTTAGCCAAAAATCAAGAAGAAAAAATCTCAATATCAATACCATAAACCCATCGATTACCTCAAAAGCATCCAGTACTATTAAATTATGATAGAAACAAATCCTAAAAAGCTTCTAAACCACCATTGAAAGCAACAAAAAACAGAAAAGAAAAACAAAAAAATTGGCATCTTGGTGAATTACTTCTATGTCAAACTGCCCTACGTGCCAAACAACCATCCTGGTCACCGTCCTAGTTTGTACAAGCTGGTACCAACCGAGCTGACCCAGTTTTTCATGTAAGGAAGTCCCAAACCTGTCGCAAGACTCGGTATCTTACTGTCCAATCCTGGATGACCAAGATAGACAGAGAAATACCAAATCTTCATAGCTTGACTAGTGCCAACATGACATTTGTTTGATATGTTGATTTTCAAATATATCCACCTAGTTTTGCCATTGACCTTAACATGTCCATGCTCATGGTCCCTCCTCACATCTCATAGCTTGAAGCTAGTTGTATAGTTGCCTAATAATATTTCTGTCTTTTACTAGAACTAAAGCACTTGCATTAATACAAAAAAATAACTTAGTTGGCATATACCGTGTCAAGTTTCAGTTTGCTTAGTGCGCCCATAAACAAGCATATTTTGCTTAGATCAGCAATATAAGGGCATATCATGAAAACACGAAGAGCACAATTAACACAAAGATATACACAACATGCTGCACGTCACCATGTCAGGAGTTTGTTTGATATTTCTTTTTCCTAGATAACATAGTAATAGAATGTTAAAGTTAATTGTTAGTTATTATATTTTTTACAAAGTGGCTAGATCATAGTCTACCGAACTGGGCCAAACCACTCGATTCACCCTATACCGAACCGAACCGGCACTGAACCGGCATGGTTCTGTGCTTCTTTCGAAAAAAAGCTTGAACCGCTCCGAACCGAGCGATTTGGAGCGTAACCAATACGAATTGCTCGGTTCGCACCAAAATGTCTAATGTTTTTTACCTAGAGAATTAATCAGCTTTTTGCAAGCGGAACAAGCAGGAGTTGTTTTGGACAATTCGGTTCGCTCCCCCCCCCCCTCCTCTTTTTTAATATCTCAAAAAGCTTGAAAAATGGTATGTTGAATAGGGGTGAACCGGGCAGTTCACCCCGTACCGAACCAGTACTGTACCGATCCGTTAGTCGACCGGCATGGATCCCGTACCAGTTTGGCTAACCTTGGGCTAGATTGTTATTCGTTCGATTTTGTTGAACACCAACCCATGCTTCTAACGCATATTCTCATAAAAGACAATCATGTAACAGTATTCTATGAAAAAAATAAGATGAGAAAGTAAACTTTCTGAAACTCATCTAACTCCCCAATTCAATCTGCTATACCCAACTTTACCACCACGAATTCTTTACACACTGGTAGGCGAAACCGCATTAAAGATAATGGAGAGAGATAAAATGTTATAACCTTCATTTTTTTACAAAATTCTGTAACAAGAGAAAAACATGTGCAACAAAAATAAAAATTTGCAGAATATCTCGTGGCATGCAAATGATTCATATCCAGAAAATAGAAGGTGCTACAAGAACGGCAAAGGCAAAAAACGATGATGATGATAATAAAGGAAAGCCCTAGCATGACAATAAACTCATGTAATTGGGTGGAAAAAAAAAGAGATGATGAAGTAAAGAGATGTCATTCGATGGTCACAAAGGAAGAAAGGTGTGCATCAAGGTTCACCGAGCAAGAACCAAGACCCATAACATTTGGCTGCTGGATCTAGGGGCGAACAGTTATTCTTTTTGTTGTTTGTGAACTGAAGTCAACAAATGGTTTGCCAACTTCACTATAGCAAATCAGTAAACCATTAGCCGACTATAGTTGATAAACGAAAAAATAATAAAGGATCGTGCATTTCGTTTCAAAACAAGGAGGTCTTGGAAGCCCTCTCTCCCTCTTTTCGAGCGACGAGAGAGTCTCTCTCTCAGCCTCCCTCTCCCTCCCTTCCTCCCTCTCCCTCCCACCGCTCCCTCTCTCTCTTGTCCTCTCTCTCCTTCTCCCTCTCCCCCTTATTGCTAGATTTCTCTAATTGAGAGGCAAAACTATATTGGTCCGCCCCCACTACTATTCAGTATGCCTCGAATGGAGCGATTCAAGACGGTACCACCTTCCTTGGTGCATAAATGGTATACTAAATTGTTAAGGCCTTGGATCCAAAATTGACGGGTTGGCATGAGCTTATCCATGCGGTTATGCACTCTTCGAATAGGAATCCATTTTCTGACCTGGCTTTCGTGCTTTGGTGAGTCGTCCGATTAAAAATATTTAAAAAGTCAAATAAGAGGTGTTAAGCTTTTTATCATTCTGGCGTCGAGCTATTTTTCCGCAGGACCTCCCCTACAGTATCGTCACCGCAGTAGAGTTTAACCACCAAGTTCGGGATGGATTGGTGTGGTTCCTCTACGCCTAGGACACCAGAATATCGAACCATGAATGAAGAAAGGCATGAGAGAAAAGCATATTGGCTAGTGATTGTGGGGCCCCAATTCTTGACTGGAAGGGACACCAAAGGCCTCTGCCCTTCTTGGAGTTACCATTTCCATCTAGCACTAATATGATTGATTGGTGTTAAAAAAACCTCTTGCGGGAAGGCTGGCTAGAGATTTCTTGTAAAAATACCAGCTCCTGTCAGTTCATAATGATAATAGTTAAATTTGGATTCCATGGATTATTCCCCTTAGTACTATGCACAGAAGGGAGGAGCCGTATGAGATGAAAATCTCACGTACGGTTCTGGAACGGAGATTCTTTGAATGTTCATGCAAAAGCAATGAAGCATTAAAAGTAGTCATGAGGCAAGCATATTTCCAAATGTTCTAGTTTATGATCTAGAATGGCAAAGAATGGAAAGATAGTTGAAGATATTGAACAAAATTAGCATTAAGTGGATGGATGGAAGGTCATTTTGGGGTATAATGTCATCGACATATGCTTTGGCAACATAAGGAGAAATTCTCTGAATCGGAAATAAGGCCTATAATATTCGCATACACGCATGTGTAAAGAAGAAATATTAAAAGATAATTGGTTCTTGTAATATTTGCATTAGTGGATTAGTTAAGCTCCATTTCTATATTTTATGCCTGATTTCATGATGTAACTAAAAGCAACTGCGCCCAAGCAGAAGGGAAAGTGATATGTAGATAGTATTGGTTTCCACCCTAACTTTGATAAGACAGGCAGAAATACAACCTATAGAACATACCATACATTCCTGTTCCTTTACTTTTTAGCTCCTCTTCTTCCATCATTCCATTATTCCTCTAATGTATCATTTGATTTTGCATTATTTCCTTGTCTTCCATTTCTTAACATATATGACAAAGGTTAAATTATTATTTAGAATATTCGAATTTATAGTTTTGGCATATTCATGCAAAAAAAGCCTAAAAAATTATCAATAATTTTAGAATAAATTACAAAAATCCTCTTGAGGTTATGTTTATTACACTTACACCCAATAGTTTGTAAAACCTTCACTTACACCCAGTTAAATTAATGGCGTTAGTGAATTCGTTTACCTTATGTGAAAAATCAAAATTGCCCCTAGGATATCATTGAAAAATAAGAATCCGTGTTATCAAAGGATTTTTAGCGATTATTTCTAGTATGGAATGAGTCAATCATCCACTTTAGTATCTTTTTGAACAAAAATGGTAATAATGTTCCTCCATTGATCAAGAATTTTGATTTTTGGAAAGTAAAAATGATGATCCACTTTGTTTCAATTTATTCAAATGAACGATTTGAACCTTTCCCTTAGGAATGTGATGATATCTTTTATTTGAGGCAGGAGTTCACTTATGGATATGGGTAGGGGAGGATAATCCGGCCTTTGATTGTGAGTAAATTACGAAAACCCCCTGAGATTAAGGGTAAATTATACTTACATCCAATAGTTTGAAAAACCTAAGCTTATCCTCCGGAAGTTTATTTTTATCCAACAAGTTAACCCATAACTTAACAAAATGTTAGCCAAACCATTAACTTAAATGGAACCTAAATGCCACATTAGAAAATTTGTAAAAAATGACCAAACTAAACTTAAGTGATATAACCATGGTCTGCCGTACCGGTCGGTACGGGCCGGTACCGGCCGATACATACCGGTACCGGACCCTACCGGTACGGTACAGCTACATATTTCGGTACCGAACCGTACCGACCGGTACCGACCCATACCGACTCGGTACCGGCCCGTACCGAACCGATACCGGCCCGAACCAACCAGTCCGTACCGGCTGCAATTTTTTTTGGCTTTTAGCCCCATCGGTACAGTACCGGTTCGGCTCGGTTTGGTTCGGTACCGTACCAGTACCGATGCCCACCGGTACATCGGTACAGTCGGTACCGCGTACCTTGGATATAACATCCATCCAATGAGGAGAATAGCCATGAGATGCCTTGGGTCTGGAGCTTGATCTTGATGAATTATCAAAAAAGAGCCATGTGCCAAAAGAAAAGCATCTAGATCTCTTAGGCAAATGGATGCCTCCAAAATTTTCTGCTACAAAAAACTAGCACCAAGAGTTTTGTCACTTGAGCCAGCCTATCCATGGTCCAAGCCAAGCTATGGAACCGTAACTGATTTACCCTCCACAAAGAAGAGTTCTCATGCACTGATTTGGATCCTTTTGATAACAGGCTGCTAGAGCTATCAAAGTTTCATATGTAGATATAGAAATTCTCATCTATAGCGATAATGTTAAGGAATCATATCTATCATATTGGAAAAGTAGAACTCAGAATCAGCAAATAATACACCAGCATCCTTGATCTCTATGACGTGGCGGGTGGAGATGCGAGAACAAAACCTAATCAAGAAGGATCTTAAAACTCTGAATAGCTTGGCCCCCACCCCCTCCCATGTGCTACTACAGTAATTTCTTAGCGTATCATGGCACGCTCAAGAGCACTATGGCAACACTCGAAATTCCACTCAAATCGGCACAACTGATTCAGTTAGAATCATTCTGTTTGTTTGTTTTGATTCTCTGTCAGAAGTAGTTAATTGATCCTCATTTGATTCCTTTTTGATACGGCTACATGCCTATATATATATATATATATGAGTGTATATCCACTATAAAGAGAAAATTAAGAACTATTCATTTTCTTTTAACCCAGAGCTTTCATCTTCCTCTGGTTCATTGTCTTCTTCTTCTTCACTTTCTTACATAGTATCAGAGCCAAAAATGGCTGCAGGTTCCCATATTTCTTCTGCCTCAGCCACCTCACCAGTTTATATTTCTGCTCCTTCTGAAGATCCAAATAGCCTGTTCTTCCTTCATCATACTGATAATGCCTAGACTGTGATCGTCACCTCTTCATTAACTGGTTCAAACTACTTGTCATGGAGCCGATCCTTTTCCCTAGCCATTTCCATCAAGAACAAGCTCGGATTTCTTGATGGAAGCATCTCCACTCCAAAAATTACAAATCCTTTATATGTTCCTTGGCTACAATGCAACAATCTCATCTTGCCTGGATTCTAAATTCAGCTGAAAATGTGAGGATCCATCAACTGAAACAACAGCTCAGCTCAATAACTCAAGGAACTCTTTCTGTAAGTGAATACTTCACCCGATTAAATGCTATATGGGAAGAGATAAGAAATTATAGACCTCTGCCGTATTGTTCTTGTGGCCATTATATATGTGATGCCCTTAAAGGAGTAGGAGAAAATTTAGAACTTGATTACATTTTTCAATTTTTAATGGGACTTAATGATACTTTTGACACTATTAGGGGTCAAATTATACTCATGAGTCCCCTACCAAGTCTGGATAAAACCTTTTCCTTAGTATTACAAGAGGAAAGACAAAGACAGGCTCGTGCTCTGACCTTCCCTGCACCAGAATCTTCTGCACTTGCAGCAATTCTTAACAAATCGAAGAACAAGGACAAAGAAGATCTCACCTGCTATCACTGTGGAAAATCTAGGCACACACGAAAAAAGTGCCATAGGCTTATTGGGTTTCCTCCTAACTTCAAGTTTACTAAGCCTAAGTTTCCTTTTGCTAACATAAATCTGTGGCAACTTATTCAGCTAACCAGGTCATCTCTCCAACTCAGAAGAAAAGTCTTATGGAAGCACCTCAACTGTCTCTCACCCAGACTCAAATTCAGCAGCTTCTTGCACTCGTCAATTCTGGAGTACCACAGTTGAGGCTTTACTCCATCACAGCAGCAGCCTATCCTTCCTACACCAAAGCCGACCACTGAAACTGGTAGCAATTCAACCTCTGCTTCCTCAAATATGGCTGGTACAAGTCTCTGCCTATCTAGCATTATACATGTGCCAGACACTTCTTTATTTTCAGACAAGCATCATTCACATCTTACACTCCTTATGGATCATAGGCCACACAAAACTCATGAAGTACCTTCAATCATTGACACTGGTGCAACATACCATATGGTCTGTTCCACAACATTCCTTACTTCTATAAATCATCAAGTAAAAGCATTTGTCCAACTACCTAATGGTTCTCAAGCCGATGTAACACACATAGGCACAGTCAAAATTTTAGAGTCTCTGACTCTTGAGCATGTTCTTTGCGTTCCTTCTTTCACTTTCAATCTGTTATCCGTTGGTAAGGTTACTCACCAATTTATCTCTCTGCCTTATCTTCTTGGATAATCTCTATTGCATTCAGGTCCAATCTCCTTCGAAGACAATTAGTCTAGCTAGGATGCATGAGGGACTATATTACCTGACTCATACTCTTCCAGAACACAAGACCAGCAACCAACCTTTCAACTCCCAAGCATACACAACCAAAGCAACAGAATTTTTTTATCTATGGCACTGCAGATTGGGACACTTGTCTAATCAGAGACTAACTTTACTTCAATCTCATATTCCTCATATAAAGAGCAATAAACAAACTCATTGTACCACTTATCATTTGGCAAAACAGAAAAGACAGCCATTTCCTTTAAGCTCAATTTCCACTTCCTTTCCATTTGATCTCATTCAATATGACATATGAGGTCCCTATTCTCATCCTTCTACTCAAGGATTCCATTATTTTTTGACTATTGTGGATGATTATAGCCGTGTAACTTGGGTTTACCTAATGAAAGTGAAATCTGAAATAAGAACCATCTTACAAGCTTTCATTCATATGGTGCAAACCCAATTCAAAACTCATGTCAAGTAGATTCGGACAGATAATGAAATGGAATTTAAAATGCTAGATTTCTACACTACTATAGAAATCCTTCATCAAAAAACTTGTGTTTATACCCAACAGAATGGAGTAGTGATGCCGGACAGAGACAGGCGGAAGGCCGTGGCGCGGTGAAGTCCACTTTGGGATGACTGCGGAGTTGCTGCCAAATCGGAACGGAAGAAACACTGAAGCGGTGAAGAGTCCACTTGAATGACAGTTGCTTCTGCGAAACCTGGAGACAGAGGAACCGGGAGGGAGAAGAGGGGGAGAATACGAGAGGAGAGAGGCAGAGAAGAGGAGAAGAGGGAGAAGAGAGGAGGAAGAGAGAAACGGGAAGGGAGGAAGAGAGACCGGAAGAAGAGAGATGGGGAAGAAACTTTCAATACTTCATTAAAGCCCTAATCATGAAGATAGTCTCCTATATATAGGGCCCAAATAAACACAATTAACATAAAACCCCCTTACACAAAAATAACTCCTAATAAGCCCAAAAATAACACAAATAAGCCCTAGAATGCAAATAAGCCTAGAAAGAAAAATAAAATAAATATGCAAATAAGATGGTGGACTAGGCGGGTAAATAATCAGCTCCGATGTCCCCATCAACTCCTCCCAGATGGAAAAAACTCGACCCCGTCGAGTGCAGGTCTGGCCGGCTGTCGTACTACTCCAGAAGGTCAGGGTCAAGGCGCTGCAACTTGGCTCGCGAAATCCACGTCACATCCGATTCGGGTCGACCTTTCCACCGAACAAGGTAACGTTGGTAACTTCTCCTCCCGGTAGATATAACCTGCTCATCTAATATATGTTCTATGTGTTCTCTGCGTGCATGAAACTTTGGAGGTGGAGGCTCAATAGCAGGTGATGGGTTAAGGAGATCAACAAAGGTGGGTGCATCAACAAAAGGGTCAGAAGGAATAATTGTTGACTTTTTGTATGGGACTAAATCTTCAATATTAAATGTCGCACTAATCCCATAGTCTTCAGGAAGATCTACAACATAAGCATTCGAACTGATTTTCTTTAGGACTTTGAACAGTCCCGCACTACGAGATTGCAACTTTTTGAACGTTCCCGAAGAAAGTCGTTCAGGTCTAATTCTCACCATGACATAATCTCCTACATTCAACTCTTTATATCGTCTGTGCAAATCAGCAAGGAATTTATATTTTAAGTTATTAGAGTGAATACGTTTGCTGATTTTCTGATGCAATGAATGCAGGTGTGATGCAAATGAATGTGCAGACTCAGAGACTCTATGTTGATGAGACATGGGAATCAAGTCTATGGGCTGCCTAGGTTTATAACCGTTCACCACTTCGAAGAGACTCATGCCTAAGGATCTATTGACCGAACTATTATATGCAAACTCAGCTGTCGGTAACACTAAATCCCAGATCCTAACACGCTTACCTTCCAGACGTTTTAACAGGTTTGTAAGACTATGGTGGACAACTTCAGTCTGGCTGTCGGTTTGAGATTGATAGGCAGAAGAAACTTTTAGTTTGGTGCCTATAATATGCTAAAAAAATTTCCTAAAGTAGCTCATGAATCTAATATTCCTATCAGATATAATAGATTTTGGAAGGTCAGGAGGTCTAACGACTTCATTGAAATCAAGTTTGGCAACTCTAGAAGCATCAGTAGTCTTAGAACAGAGGAGAAAGTGAGTCATATTTGAGAAACAGTCCACAACCACAAAATTGGAATCGTGCTTGATAGAGGTTCGAGGAAGTCCTAACATGAAATCAATACTGACATCTTGCCATGGACATTCGAGACGAATCCGAATCTGGTGGTATCTACTCTTCAGGTCGATATTGGAGAAAACCGTAGCACCAGACAAAATTTAAGAAGTCGTCCAGCCTAGGGATGGAAAAACGATACTTAACCGTGATTTTATTGATGGCACGGCTATCAACGCACATCCTCCAAGACCCATCTTTATTGGGAGTGAGTGCGAGTACAGCACGAGGGCTCAGACTCTCACAAACATACTCTCGGGTGAGGAGTTCATCAACTTGACGTTTCAGTTCAGTGTGCTCGTTTGGGTTGAGCCTATGATGGAAAAGATTTGGTAAGGATGATCCAGGAACGAGATCACGCATCGGAGGAAGTGTATCTGGAGTATCCTCAAGAAAGATAGAGTGAAACTCCTCCAGTAGGGGAACTACTGCCGGTGGGTGCTCAGGGTTCGACTCCACACTGATGGCTCTAGCCACAAGGGCAAACACAGGTGATTGGCTTTCGATATCCTTCATTACCTCTTTCGAAGAAATGATGTGAGGTGATTCATCTTTTTGTAGAGTGGTACTCTTCTTTTCAAGAGCGGGCTCTCTAGGAGGCAAAGAGTTCAATATAATTTTCCGACCCTGAAACATAAAGCTACACGAATTCGAACGTCCCTGAAGTGTGACGTCTGTATCGTACAGCCAAGGTCTCCCTAGAATAACTTGACCTACGTCCATTGGAATGTAGTCACACCAGATTTCGTCTTTATAAGATAGGAATTGAATCGGGACGAGGCATCTTTCCGACACCGGGATGGACATCTTATCTACCCAAGCTACCTTATATGGGTTTGGATGAGGGGTAGATTTCAGGCCGAGGCAGGATACAACTCCGGAAGCAATGGCGTTGATGCAACTCCCGCTATCAAATAGGATTTTGCACGTTTTACCATTGATCTTAATAAGCGTGTAAAATAGGAAGGTCCTACGCCAATCTTGTTCGGCCTTAGTCTGAGCTAGAGTACACCTAACCACATGAAGCCTAGGGTTTTGGTCATTCCGATCAGTGGGCTCCTTTTGGGGTTCAGCCTAGATAAACTCTAACTCGGTCTGTTCGTCTCCAAAGTCTTCTACAAAATCCTCGATGTTTGGTTCATAGACTTCTTCGACACATTCATTCTCCTGGGTTCCAACTTCAAGTTCAGTCATTAGATAGGTCTTGACATTACATCGGGATGCTATATGGCCAAATTTTTGGCACCTAAAACATTGGGTTTGGCTTCTAGAAGGAGAATTGAAACCTAGTATGCCTTTTTCTTTATCATTTGACGGGTTCTGGACAGGCATCGGGGATGCTCTAGTCGGTGCTTGACTAGAACCGGGCTGGTTAGGAGGGTTGGAAAATGGCTTGGATTGCGGGAGATAATGTTGAGTAGGTCGGACTCCTGGGGCTATGGATCGAGAGTCGGTACGCATCACTACAAGGATCCGTAAGAAACTATCCACATCTTGAGCCAACTGGTATGCTTGGCCAAGGGTGGTAATCTCTCGGAGGATTAATTCTTTCTGGATCTCCTCGTGGAGTCCTGCCCGAAATCTAGAGAGAGTAACAGTCTCTTCTTCGATTACACTGCACCTCATATGAAACTTCTCAAATCGTGCAATGTAATCGGCAACGGTTGAAGTCCCTTGAGTTAGTTTCTGCCACCTATCCATAAGGCGTTGTCGATAAGAGAATGGCAGATACTTCTCATTCAGCTTTTCTTTCATATCCTCCCAAGTTGTGATACGAGGAAGCCTTTGGGTCTCGCGTATATGTTCAACATTATGCCAGTACCAGTGAGCTTGCCCAATAAGCTTTATTTTAGCGAATCGTACTTTTCTATCGTCAGTCATTTCGTACCACTCGAAATAATTATCCATTGCTGCTCTCCAATCAAGATACACACTTGGCTCTAGTTGACCAGCAAATGTGGGAGCCTCTACTCTTACGGTACGAAGTAATCGTTCGTCAAGATCACGCTGGTGATCAGGAGGATGGGGAAGACCTACAGGTGGTGTAGCCAAACCAAACTCGGGGTAAGCTGCGATTGGGGTTGACGGTTCATGAGTCCTAGGGTGTTGCACTAGAGCACGGATCTCTCGCTTGAATTCGTCATGATCAGCTCGTAAAGCAGCGATTTGTTCTACAAAATCTTGCAGAACTCTGGGATCCATGGTGGTTAAAGGGGTCTTAGAATGAGTGAGGAGGTACTCCCTACCACTACGGGTTGGCATGCAAGGACTACACTAGTTGATGATATGACATGCAATGCTACTAATGAACCCTAACTGACCAAATGTGATGCAAGACAACCTACTAATGCAACCTACTATGAATTCGGAAATCAGCAAATTTTCACAAAAGTAACTTAAAATTAAATGTTACTAATTTGTACTTCGGTTATTTCAGAATTAAAGTAGGAAATTAGTCACTATAAGAAGTTAGGTTGCAAGCACGTATTACAGTCGTTCTAATTCTAAAGTAATCTGATCGACGGATGTTGATAATTATCCCATCGCTAAGGTGTGCTAATTTAATATCTAGATTTAAATGGTGAGTAGAATGGGTGTGGTAGTAGATGTTCTAGGTTTTGTAGTTTGACAGGAAAGTAAGTTTTCAAAATAGGACTGTCATGCAAGAGAACTAGAACATAATTAGATAAACAAGCCCAAAAGAAAGAAGAACCTGTTACCTGTGGTGGATGCAGTCAACCGGAAGCGTCTGTTGTAGAGTCTCGAGCACGAAGTTAGCGCCGAGCGAAGCTAGCTGGAGATGTGGTCCTAGATCTGCAGCATAAGGGGCTCCTGGGCTTCTGGAATGGACTGAAGAATGGCTGGATCGGACCTGAGACAGGACCTGCAGCTGCTTGGGCCTAGGCCGCGCTCAAATGATGGCGGGCCTGGGTCAATACAGGAGCAAGAGCGGCTGGGGTGGGCGACGTGCTGCTTCCGTGGGTAGTACCTGCTGGCCCGTGGTTTGTGTGGGAAGGATGGGGGGCCTAGGGGAAAATCAGAGTGGAAGAGAAGTGCGGGAGACGTCGGGGAATGGCGGCCGAAGTCGGGGAGGTGCTGCAGTGGTGCTCGGGGTGGCGGTGGCGAGGATGGCGTGGGTTCCAGTGTTGTTCAGGGAAGACATCGGCGGGTCGTAGTGAAGGCGGACACGGCGGCGTCGGCGAACGAGGCTCGGTGGAGGCGGAGCCTGGTGGAGGCGGTGCAAAAGCGGTGGAGCGGCAGCAGCGGCGGCGACTCGAAAGAGGAGGCGGAGCTCGGCTTCGGTGACGGCGCGGCGAGTCGTGCGCAGGCGGCGTGGGCGGTGCAGCACGAGAGGTGGGATGGCGACGGATCTTGATGGCAGCGGGGCGGCGAGGCCGAAGGGGCAACGTCTGCGGCGGCTAAGGTGGAGCAGCGCTTCACGGGCGGTGGCGACGGCGGGCGAACAGAGGTAGAAGATGAACAGAGGTAAGGGTTTTTTTCTCTTTTTTTTTACTCTTTATGGGTTCGGGTTATCGGGTTCGGGTTTTCGGGAGCGCGCTGTTTTCATCCATTTTAATTTATGCCAAAGCCTTTCTTTGATTAGTTAAATATATAAATGCTTTTCGAATTTAAATACTTGTCTTTTTGTCAATTTCAAAGTAGAAAACATTCTCTAGTAGCCCAGAGAATCATTCAAACATCCTCGAAGTAATGTTTTTTCTTTGTTATTCAAGAATCGATTTCGAATCTGAGTGAACGTTCTAATTTTTATGCAACTCAAATCACCTCCCTGTGGATCGACCTCTTACAACCGCTATTCTTCGAGTAGGAAAGGTAAGAGTAAAATTAAATTAAACTTTGTTTGTCGGTTCTAACAATGATCTGTTTAGTATATTTTTAGGTAAACAGGAATCGGCATAACATGCCGCTCTATGTGCTTCGACTTCTGATGAGACCTTGGTTCCTTAGCAAGAGCTATGGCACCATTATTATCGCAGTAGAGTGTTATGGCATCTAATGTCATCACATCCAATTCTGTAATGAATTTCTTGTACCAGAAGCCTTCCTTAGCAGCTTCAGATGCGGCGATGTATTCAGCTTCCATAGTAGAGTCAGCAATGATCGGTTGTTTAGAACTCTTCCAATTCATCGTACCACCATTGCACAAGAACACATATCCGGACGTAGACTTCCTATCATCGATATTTGTCATGAAGTCTGAATCCATGTATCCTTCTACCTTTAATTCTGATGCTCCTCCAAAAACCAAAAACAAATCTTTAGTTCTTCTTAAGTACTTAAGAATGTTCTTCACAGCAGTCCAGGGCTTCTCGTCTGGATTTGACTGATATCTGCTAGTGACACTCACTGCAAGTGCTATATCAGGTCGTGTACACAGGATAGCATACATGAGGCTTCCTATTGCTGAAGCATATGGTATCTTGCTCATGCGTTGAATCTCCTCAAATGTGTTGGGGCACATCTTCTTTGAGAGATGAATTCCATGCCTAAGGGATAAGAGACCCCTCTTGGAGTTTTCCATGCTGAACCTCTTCAGCACCTCCTCTATGTACATCTTCTGTGATAGGCCAAGCATCCTTTTAGATCTATCTCTATAGACCTTAATCCCCAAAATATAGGATGCTTCTCCAAGGTCTTTCATGGAGAACTCTTTTGACAACCAGACCTTGACCGAGGTTAGCATGGGAATATCATTCCCAATCAGGAGAATGTCATCTACGTACAGTACGAGAAAGACGATAGCACTCCCACTAACTTTTTTATAAACACACGGTTCCTCTTCATTTTTGATGAAATCAAACTTTTTGATTGCATCATTGAAACGTGTGTTCCAACTCCGAGATGCTTGCTTTAGTCCATAAATGGACCTTTGTAGCTTGCAGACCTTGTGATCTTCATCATTGGAAGTGAATTCCAAAGGTTGTTCCATATAGATATCTTCATCAAGATATCCATTCAGGAAAGCAGTTTTCACATCCATCTGCCAAATTTCATAATCATGAAATGCTGCAATGGCAAGCAGTGTACGGATGGATTTCAGCATGGCTATAGGTGAAAAGGTCTCCTGATAGTCAATGCCTTCGCGCTGACTATACCCTTTCGCCACAAGCCTTGCCTTATAAGTCTCTACCTTTCCATCTGAACCTATTTTTCTTTTGTAGATCCATTTACATCCAATAGGTACAATACCTTCTGGTGGATCTACTAAGGTCCAGACTTGGTTGGAATGCATAGAGTCTAACTCTGACTTCATGGCTTCCAGCCATTTCTCGGAATCGATATCTGATATCGCCTCATCGTAGGTTTTGGGATCTTGTATTTGTTCCCTATCTTCCATGAGAAACATTTCATCAGTATCCTCTTCAAGTATAGCTAAGTATCTATCAGGAGGATGGAAGATCCTACTTGATCTACGAGGTGGAGGGGGACAACGTGTACTGGCTCTATATGAATGGGTTCTATAGGATCCATGACTCGTCGCTTTTCAGAGACTTTCTCTTCATGCTCAATTTTTCTCCCACTGCCTCTATCAAGGATAAACTGTTTTTCCAAGAAGATGGCATGTCGGCTCACAAATACATTATGATCCTCTGAGATGTAAAAATTATACCCTAAGGATTCTTTAGGATATCCGATAAAACGAGCATTTATGGTCCTAGCCTCTAACTTGTCTGCCTGTAGTCGCTTGACATGGGCCGGACATCCCCAAATCTTGATATGACCAAGACTTGGTTTCTTACCATGCCATATCTCATACGGTGTGGTAGGAACGGATTTAGAGGGAACTCTATTCAATGAATAAATCGCTGTGAGTAAGGCATCTCCCCAAAGAAACATAGGTAAATCAGTGAAGCTCATCATGGACCTGACCATATCCAATAGAATCCGATTCCTCCTCTCTGACACCCCGTTGAGTTGAGGTATACCAGGAGGTGTCCATTGTGAGACTATGCCATTTTCCTTAAGATAGTCCCGAAATTCTCCACTAAGGTATTCTCTTCCTCGATCTGATCGAAGAGCCTTAAGAGGTTTTCCAGTTTGTTTTTCTACTTCATTTTTGAATTCTTTGAACTTTTCAAAAGATTCAGACTTATGTCTCATAAGATACACATACCCATATCGTGAATAATCATCGGTAAAGGTAATGAAGTATGAATAACGTCCCCTAGCTAGCACATCGAATGGGTCACACACATCTGTGTGTATTAGGGTAAGTATTTTAGTGGTCCTCTCCCCATGTCCTACAAAGGGTAATCTAGCCATTTTTTCTTGAAGACAGGACTCGCAAATTGGATATGACTTGAAAGTCAATGAGCCGATAAGCCCATCTTTCTCCATTTTGTTCATTCTGTCTTTTCCAATATGGCCAAGCCTAAGGTGCCACAAATACTTTTGATTTATCTCATCCCTGGATCTCTTGGATCCTATGGCATTCACTTCTTGCTCAGAAACATTCACAAACTCATCCATATGTAAATGATAGAGACTATCAATCATAAAACTACGTGCGACTATTTTATTTTTGAAATAAATAGAACAACAGTCTTTGTCAAAAGTAAAAATATGACCATCCTGTGCTAGACATGAAACATAAATCAAATTTCTGCTAGCAGCAGGTACATAATAATAGTCTCTAAGTAATAAACTAAAACCAGACGGTAGTCGCAGAGGATAGGTGCCCACAGCCACAGCAGCAACTTTTGCTCCATTGCCAACCCGAAGGATTACCGCACCTTCCGCCAGCCTTCTACTTTTCTTTAAACCCTGCATGGTAATGCACAAATGAGCACTAGAACCAGAATCTATAACCCAACTAGAAGTAGAAGAAACCGTTAGATTAGTTTTAATTACGAGCAAGTCTATATCTTCTGAAGGTGTGTCTTCCTTCTTGTTTTTCAAGCTCTCAAGATATGAAGGACAGTTTCTTTTCCAGTGGCCATCGACATTGCAGTGGAAACATTTTCCTTTGTCATTAGCCTTTTTCTTTTGAACTTCCTTTTTTGACTTCTTGTCTTTCTTCTGCTTCTTTGCAGGCTTCTTTTTCTTCCAAGTAGACTTTCTCTTGGAACCAGAAGTCAACTCAGTAGCAAGGACATTGCCCCTTGAACCTTTCAGGGCTCACTCAGCAGTTACCAACATGTTTAACAGTTCAGTCTTAGTGCATTCAATCTTATTCATGTGATAGTTTACAATAAACTGTCCAAATGAATCAGAAAGGGATTGAAGGATCAGATCTACTTGCAATTCCTTATGCATGTTCATACCGAGCTTCTCAAGCTCTTCTAGGTCCTTGATCATAGTCAGACCGTGATCATGGACAGACTGCCGTTCGCGCATCTTTGCTTTGAAGAGCCTTTTGGATACTTCAAAACGAGCTGTGTGACTCTGCTCACTATACAACTCTTGCAGGTGTGCCAGTATGTCCCCAGCAGTCTTCATATTCTCATGCTGGCATTGGAGTTCATTGGACATGGATGCCATAATGTAGCACTTGACTCTAACGTCATCATCCGTCCACTTTTGATGAGTCTCACGCTGATCATCAGTAGGACGTGCTGGTAGTCTGGGGATATCTGTTTCGAGTATGTAGCCTAATTTCTCACAGTTCAAAACAATTTTGAGGTTTCTAAGCCAGTCCTTGTAATTGGTTCCAGTCAATCGGTTGGTCTCAAAAATACAGATCAAAGGATTTGAAGCTGACATTGTGATCTGCAGAGAGTAAAGATTCTAGTTAGACTTTGTACTTGATCTAAATTTGTTCTAAAGTCTTTTAGAACAAATGTTCCTCCCACTATTTTTTCGAATCCCTTACACTCTCCTGGTAGGAAAACGGAAAATCTTCGCGACTAGGGTTTCTAGTGGGTACTGTGG
Source organism: Phoenix dactylifera (assembly GCF_051530095.1). NCBI lineage: Eukaryota > Viridiplantae > Streptophyta > Magnoliopsida > Arecales > Arecaceae > Phoenix > Phoenix dactylifera. The sequence goes on along the minus strand of NC_143193.1, from coordinate 26,801,443 downwards.
TCCCACCGGTTTACATGGCACCTCACCTAACAGTTATTGGTGACACATAAATAGATGAGTGTACAACTCTTGTACAATGCTTCTCAAGCTTGTTGCAGTGGTACTTGGTCTCTAAGCCATGAAGACCTCACCTAATAGTTATTGATCCCATTTCTTAGTTAAGTCAGACCCACCGTATAACCGTAGAAATAAAGTCGTCATTGGGTCCTCACCTAACAGTTATTGGTGCCCAACCCCACCTTTACCCTACAACATCTCATGTCTATAGAGAGGTCCAGCCCTCCGATGCAACTTGCCCACTGTGTCCAGCCGAGATAAATCAACATCAGAAAGACCTTAGCAGCTCTACTACAGTGGAAGACCTATTGACTTAATATTGGTTAATCAGGTCTTAGTGTTTGCAACTTGAGCTCTTCATAAGAGGTAATCGAACAATTGGCCAGATAAACAGGTGGGAGGCTCCCCTTACTCAGAGAGTAAGGTCCTAATTAAGTAACCACCTTTAATGCTTTCCTAGACACTAATTAGATCAATTAATCTAATATGACTCGCTCATGTTGGTTCACTCTCGACTTGATTGAGGAGGTTTTAGTTTAGGTCTCATTGGGTTTGCTACATCACATGTAAACCTATCTATCCCGCTCTCATTCACATCACATGCAAACGGCACATCGTAGGCAGTTATAATCGCAGCAATAAATAAAGCTAAACTTTAAATAGGTGATGATCATGGATTCTAATTAGGTCATATTACAAGCACATGCACGTCAATCGATCAACTGGTCTTCAACTCTTGAATTGGTTCCAAGCCTTCTTGATTCGATCCTTGATCAATTCTTGATCCAATCGCCATCAACCGCTCAGATCGCCGTTCATCTCATGCACTATCTTCGACTTGATCGTTGACGTACATCACATCACAGAAATACAACCAGATATAAAATAAAAATAATAATAAAATACATCCCCTTTTAGGAGGCATGCAGGCCTTTCAAAATATCAATTAAGATGCATGCAAGCATCTGAAAAATTACATGACATTACATATCACATCGCAGGTCATTACATTTGATACCAAAAAGGTTTGAATCCTATGATCATCACCACATGCAGCAATTATACTTTTCATATCTGAAACTTAATTGATTATATTATGACATAGGTTGCTGATCATGCTAATCATGATTCTAAACTTTGTAATCTCATTAACAATGCAATTAGAATCATCATTTTATCACATAAAAATCAACATGCAAAAATCAGCACCCCTTGAAAATCTGCATGCAAAAAATTTTCAGCATGCATAACCTTTTAAATTTCAGATCTAAGATGCCTTTAGATAATTAATCCTTACCTTAATCTATGATGCCTAGGCTCTGATACCACTGTTAGAACCCGCCCATGCCGTAGAAAATTTAAGAAAAATTCAGATGCAGCGGAAGAGGCATGTGCGGGATCAATCGTTCATCGCATGAATGTTGTTAAAAACCATTCGTAGTTAGATAAGGATTAAAAATTTTTAAAACATTATGAAGATCAGATCTTAACCTTATGCGGGTAGATGATCACCGCAAATTGAAGTTCGTGGTTTAGGATGAAGGTTCGCTTGAAGCCGTTCAAGTGTCCGGCCTCTACGGGTATCCACACGAAGCAGAGATCCGATCAAAGCTTCCTTGTCTCCCCGGGGTGCTAGCTCCCTTGCAGAGACTACTTTAGGTGGCTGATCTCCTCCCTTTTGATCAACCCTTGATTGTGCTTGGGAGGAGGAAGAAGAAGGATGAAGATTGAAGAAGAATCAAAGCACCTTTGAAACCCTTTTCTTTCCCTTGCGTTGGATGAAGCAAAGGAGGAGGGAGGAGGCCGCCAAGCTTCTTTCTTCTCCTCTTCTTGCTTGCGGCTGAACCAAGGAAAGGGGAGAGGGAGGCCACGGCACAAAGGGAAGAGGGCTTCTAATGAATGCCCTAGGTGCCTCCCATAGCCCTTTATAAGCAAGTGGAGCTCCTAACTTTTAGGAGCTCCTTGATAACCTTCCAAGAGGGGCGCCGGCCCCTCTTGTTTGCCGCACCAAGCAAGGAAAAGGAGGAGGGGCGTGTGCCCCTCCTTCATGATTAACCTAATCCTCATTAAGTAAGAATTGAATGCCCTAATGTGGCTAAGCCCTAATCTAATTAGGCTTAGTACAAGGGTGAACCAATTTTGGGTTTGATCCATGCAATGTCCTAATCCAATTAGAACTCAATGAATCATGACTCAATTGAACCCTTCAATCCTAATCTAATTAGGAGTCATTAGATTAATAATTAATTGGGACTTAAGAAATCCTAATCCAATTAGGACTTATTTAATTTTAATCCTAATCCAATTAGGACTCTAATTTGAATCTAAAGTCCTAATCCAATTAGGACTTCTAGGAATCCTATTCTAAGTAGGAATCCAAATTGAATTCAAAAACCTAATCTAATTAGAATTGTTGGAATCCTATTCTAAGTAGGACTCCCAGTCCTACTCCAAGTAGGATTTCCAGTTCTAATCCAATTAGGACTTCCGAAATCCTACTCCAAGTAGGATTCGTATTTAAGTCCAATTAATTAATTCCCATTGTTCCTTCTTCAACTGATCATCAATCAAATTGATTACTCGTGATTCATAATCACATTTCAACCATCAGATCGATCAATACTTCTAGTGTGTGTGACCCCATAGGTTCTATTCTGACTGGTAGTGAGATATATTGCGATCTCTATCACAATATCATTGAAAACTTCTTTCAATGGGTTGGAACGATTCCAACTCAACTCATTAGGATTTATCGATCATCAAGATATTTTTTGTGAGTCTCACCATCCACTAGTGACACCTAGCAGCATGTAGTGGTTACGATGCAGAATGGAATAATGAACCTCTAGATGCAGTTATCATGTGATACAGTCCTTCTATCGTGGATCCGTACAGGGCGGAGGTCATGGGCAACTCGTCAAACCCCATCGCCTGTCATATGTCAAGATTTATTTGACTTAAGCTCGAGAGTGGAAAACTCTTTCTCCACTGTACAATCTACTCCGGCCGAGGTCTTACGAACTCAGTCTTATGAATCACATAGGATCTCTCCTTATCTACCAAGGTCGATAGATTCCATATAGGTGCATACCCTACTCTTACAGTGAACCTACTGCAGCCAATCTACACTGCATGGACCCATATGGCTAGAGACCATGTATGTGTGCAGTCAAACTACAATAACCTCACTGTGAGTAGCCGAAGCATCGCAGGTCAAAGGACCAGTCACACTACTGCAACATCAAGCAAGTCACTGACGAGTGGATAGACATCCAAGTGACTTCTTGTCTTGGTCACACTCAGTACCCTTGTTCTCTAACAAGCACATGCACTATCACTTCAGTGTCCCTACACTGTGGACTCGAGTCTTGTCCATCCATAATGAAAGTGATGTGTGCACTGATCTTATCGGATCGATCACCATCCTCGTGATGATCCATCGATCAGGAGCATTTAGAAATTAATCACCAATAATACATAGCTCAAATTATCAACTCTTGAGAATATGCATCATCATCTTATTAATTTTTTGGATGATTCATAGACACATAAACAATATGAATGAAAAAATGTCTTTTATTTATTCAATAATAAATAGTCAAGTACAAAATTATGTTCCAGAATTAATAATGTGTCAGCCTTATTGGCTTCTAGGGCATATATCTAACACAACTAAGGTAAAATGCTTCTATCCTCCATATGCATCATATTTTCGTCCAAAATAAAATAGAATAAACTAATAATATAATATCTCAAAAAAAAATTAAAAGAAAAAAAATTAAAAAAAAAACATAGAGAACCATGTCTGATCTAGGTTGGGGGGTATAGGATTGAAATTTTTGAAGAAATTTTTCGAATTTTTGAATAAGTCTTTCATTTAAAAAAAAAACCTAATTTCTATGCTTTAGTGCTGAAATGATAAACACATAAAGTATATAAAATCTAAAAAGCACAATGATTAGTCAGGAGTAAGTCAATTTGAGTTCTTTTTATTAAAAATTCTTTTAGCGAGTTGTAAGATAATTTTTACTTTGAAATTTCACAACACATGGCCTGCACTTCTAAGGGTTAGGTTCAACATTATGTTGTTAAGTCTGGTAGCAACATTGAGTCCTAATGAATCATACCTATCTGATTTACTATTATCTCATATTAAAGAAAAAAAAGAAAAAAAAAGTGAATTTAGTCAGATACATCGAAAAGGGCTACCTATTGTTAAAGGTCAGCGGGCTTGTGATGATAAACCCAAGCATAGGTCCGTAGGGGAGTCTTAATGCCCAACATCTTATGCCATCTGGTATGGGAGTGTTGACTGAATGCTTGCTACACGGAGGAATCATTACAAGAGTAAAAGTGCGTAATTTATAAATACAAAATAAAAAAAAGAGAAAAATAGAAAATAATATTGACCTTGAAAAAGACGATAGTGTGAAAGCTGTCGTTGTAAAAATTCGAGTAAACTGAAAAATTACAGATAAAGCCCATGAGGTATTAAAGTAAACATCCACAACTCTCGAAATTCTGCAACATAGGATGATTTTGAATCAATGAATAGGTCTTATCTGACCAATTCTTGGAAACTACTCGCTTTAGCAGTATTTTGGGAAATCTAGAGCCTTAGCTTGTGTATGGTCCAGATTTCACCAGGCATCCAAGTATAAATAAGTCTTACAACTTCCTAACGGAAACTTAATGACTTCAACTTAAGTTGCATACGGACTTAGGATTTGGGCTGACTTAGTAATTAAAACTTTATGCGCTTTTGAAATTTTTAGCACTTATGCATTTGAAATTAGATTTTATAAAGCAATAAAACAAATTCTTTAGGTAGAGACAGCAGATTGTGGGTATCTGAGCCGGAAACCCTCACGAGACAGAACTCGTCCACTAGGGTTACCTAGGGGTTTAAAGCCTTATTGCATACGGTAAATGCAATCGCGATTCCTGCGAAAGTGAGTTAGTTTTTTTTAATTTTATTTTGTTCGAGGACTAGCAAAATGTAGGTTTGTGGGTGTGATAAGTGCTAAATAATGCATGAATTAATATCTTATTCATAGCACTTATCATTATTTTTTAGATTTAAACATAAGAAAATTCATTTCTCTTTATCATTGCATTAGAAATAATTCAAGTTTGATTATTTTTATTTATCGAGTCTAATGTATGCAGGTCAAGTCAAATTCATTAATTTCTGAACCCAAATCGCACACACCCTACAAATTAGATCCTCTCAGATTTTGATTTAGCCATTCATCCCAATTCCCCTGTATCATATCTCAGCATTCGCATTCAATTTGTTCACACATTCACTCATCAAAAACAAATCTCTCCACTTCCCAATTTTCTCTTCAACACATGGCTATCTCAAGATTCACTTGTCTTCTCCCCTGCTCCGTGCCTTATCCCTACTCTATCACAACCCCAATTGCAAGTCATCTCAACCATCAGCTGAATGGCCCGAATCATCCCAGCATCCAAGCCAATCGTCACCCAAAGATCTCTTCCGGCTTAATCTCCCAATGTCCCAGCCATTCACATTATCCCTCACGCCCGTGAGCTTCATCCACATCCATTCCATCGCCCATGGATAAGCTCGAAGCTCCCAGCTTCTTCCAAATCCCCTGCATCTCAGAGTCATCTTTCCAAAAATCAAGCATCCAGCTCCATCGTCCGCTGATTTCCCATGTTGTTCTCGTTCCTTATCCGTGATTCGGCTTCATCCTCAACCATCTGCGATCGAGCTTCATCTCCTTGTTATCAACCGTATCCACAAATTCAAAACTTCAAATCTCTGCATCCGCCACGGAAGAACAGAGATCCCAACTGCATCATCCACGGCCGGACGAAGTCATCCAAGCTTATCCCTTTGATCCAACCATTCCCTCCTTTCACAGACATCTCCCAAGCCGTTCCCAGCATTCCCGCTCCATCCCCTGTTTCGAGTTGATCCGGAAGAGATGAAGCAGCAATCTTCTATGCGCGATCAAGCTTATTTTCCAGCCGAATCCAGCACCGCTTTCTTCCGGATTCTCCCCAGCAGAACAAGAATTCATCCACAAAGATCCCAGGAATTCAGCTTCCCATCCAGACTCCTCCACGCAGCCGGATCAACTCCATCCTGCAGCGTGTCCAAGGATCAAGGAACAGAGCTTCACAGATCACTCCCTTCCAGTTCATCCCAGCGTCCGTGAGTTCCTTCCAACTTCTCCCATGTCCGGATCTCCTGCGGCCAACAAATCTCAACTCCACCCAGCCGTTTCCATCCTTATCCCACATTCAAGCTTATCCTTCACACGAAATAGGGGGGGTTGAGATGCTATAAAAGCAGGAGGGTTTTCTTTGGGATTCATTCTTCTTCCCCACCGGGGGACCATAGCATTATCATCACCTTCATCCTCTCACGCTTCACCATTCTTCTTCCCCACCAGAGGGAGCCGGGGTTGATTCATGAAGCTTGGGGGTTCGGTTCATCATCCCTTCTGAGGAGTTCCCACCCAAGAACCAAGGGAGAGGAGACTTTGGGTATTTTGGGAATGATTTCCTAAAGAAAAAAAATAATGAAATTCAAGAGGGAGAGGAAGCCAATGGGAGAAAAGAGGGAGAACCCAATCGTGATGAAGGCCTTCTACATCGTTGCTGCTGTCGCCCACGACTCCATGGAAGACTGATCTACTCACTAGGGCTGGATGTAGCCCTAACAAAGGGCCAAGGGTTTTATATTTTAATTTTATATTCTTGGAGTTGTATGAACTTATTGTTTTCAATGAATATTTTCTTTTATTTCATGTTTAATTTATGTGATTTTAAATATGAAGTTTATACAACTGCTCTTCGTGATCATTGAAGTAAAAATAAGATATTTCATTCTTAAGGAAGATGTGATGTGCTGCCACCTTAGATTAGGGTAGACATTTCATGCTAACTAAAGATGGATTATGCCTATATTACTTTTGTAAAATTTTATTCGAATGCTTATTAGGCTTATAGCCAATTTGCATGTTAATCCAAGAATAAATTAAAATACAATTAATCCTTGTTCCGATGTTAGTGGTGAATTTCTTGTCCTAGGTCCCCTCACACTGATATCACTTCAATTGCATTTTCATTAAATTTCTTAGTTTAATTTTCTTTACAAATTCTTCTTTTTAAATTTTTTTTAGAAAACAACTATACTCCAATCCCTGTGAATCGATACCCGTAATCACTATCCTACCAGATACGTGCTATTGCGTGGTCTTTAAAGTTGATTATCAGACATGTGGCGGAGCAGGATACATCTTTTTCTTGCATGTGTAACATGTGTCCTGGCAGGACACCTCACAGGACACCTCATAGGGACACCTCACCTTCTTCTTGGCCTATAAATAGGCCACCCCTCTTCCTTCTTCTTGACATGAAGAGCACCAGAGAAAGAGAGTGAGAGGAGAGAGTAGCTCTGAAGGTGAAAGCCCAAGAAGGAGTTCTTGAGCTGTGAAGGTCCATCTTTTTCCTTCTTCTCCCTTTCAGCCAACCTTCTGCCTCCCTGCGAGCTAGCACTCCTCGGAAAGCTTATCATTCCGGAGCTTTGCGTGAATGAGTCATCGAGGCTGGAAGCTTGTGCGGCTACGAAGCATCCTTAAAGGAACCTCCTTCTAAAGGTAAGAGATCCGATCTCTTTTATGGTTGAGACATGATCTCAATCTTCAAATCACAAGAAGTTGTGATTTATGCATATTTATTTGAATCACACAATCCTTCGGATCTGAGGGCTTTGTGATATTTGGTGTCAAAGCAAAGGATTAGTGGAGACTATCCGATTTCCGGAAACTCTCATGCGTGATCGTGTGACAAAGTGTGACTCTCCACCCGGGGGCTCATATGATGAGTGCTTTGATAGGCACGCGCAGGTGTCACCCTATGTATTGGGATTGAGCCTGCGGCACATGTGATGTGCAGTTGAAGACTGTCTTCGACTGGTACCAGAGTCAAAATATCTAAAAATATCAAGCATATTTTGGGTTAAAATGTTTAACCCGTTCTTTTCGCATAAAATTTTTGAAATTCATGCTTAGCCCTCTGCATGCACACCATCAGATCATGCCCAAGAAAGAAAATTACTTGATGTTCTAAAGAATCATAAAGGAGCCTTAGGGTAGTCTATTGCCGACTTGAAGGGGATTAGCCCCTTAATTTGCACGCAACGGATATATTTGGAGGACAATGCCAAAATCACAAGGCAAATGCAACGAAGGTTGAATCCTACGATGAGAGATATGGTTAAAGCAGAAGTCCTCAAGTTGCTTGACGTGGGTATTATTTACCCAATTTTCGATAATAAGTGGGTAAGTCCTACTCAAGTCATTTCTAATAAGTCGGGTTTGAGGGTAGTAGAGAATGAGCAGGGTGAACTGGTCCCAACTCGTGTCCTAACGAGTTGGCGCATGTGTGTCGACTACCGAAAGCTGAATTTGGTCACAAGGAAGGATCACTTCCCTCTAGCCTTCCTAGACCAAGTGTTGGAGAGAGTTGCGGGGCACGATTTTTATTATTTTTTCGATGGCTATTCCGGATATTACCAAATCGAGATTTCACTAGAAGATCAAGAGAAGACTACCTTCACTTGTCCTTTTGGCACATTCGCTTTCCGTCGGATGCCATTCGGGTTGTGTAATGCACCTGCAACATTCCAAAGATGCATGCTCAGCATCTTTGAAGACATGAATAAGAAGTTTTTGGAAGTGTTCATGGATGACTTCTCCATTTTTGGCGACTTATTTGATGATTGCTTGTCACATTTACAAGCAGTCTTAGCTTGATGTATGAAAAACAATTTGATACTGAATTGAGAGAAATGCCACTTCATGGTGCCAAAGGAAATTGTCCTAGGACATTATTTCATCGAAGGGCATGGAAGTTGATAGAGCTAAGATCGATTTAATCGCTAAGCTACCTGCACCCAAGACGGTTAGAGATATTAGATCATTTTTGGGTCACACCGGATTTTATAGGAGGTTCATCAAGGATTTTAGTGTCATAGCTCGACCATTATGTAACCTCCTATCCCTTGATACACCATTCAATTGGACTGAAATCTGTCAAGATGCATTCGAAAAGTTGAAGTCTATGCTTAGCACTGCACCCATCGTGCGACCACCTGATTGGTCACTACCTTTTGAGATCATGTGCGACGCTAGCAACTATGTGATAGGAGCTGTCCTAGGACAACGTAAGGATAATAAGCCATATGTCATTTACTATGCAAGCAAAATCTTAAACGATGCTCAAATGAATTACACCATCACTGAGAAGGAATTGCTTGCAGTAGTATTTGTATTAGACAAATTTTGCTCTTATATCCTTGGTGCTCCTATTGTTATCTTCACGAACCATGCAGCATTAAAATATTTGCTGGATAAGAAAGATGCCAAACCACGCTTAATACGATGGATACTTCTACTCCTAGAATTTGACATCACTATCAAAGATAAAAAGGGAGGAGAGAATGTGATTGCTGACCATTTATTACGGCTAGTTTTTCATGATTCGGTATCACAGTTTTCCATTAAGGACTCATTCCCTGAAGAGCAGTTGTTTGCACTTTCTACTATGCCATTGTATGCTGATATTGTAAATTTTCTTGTTACGAACCAAATTCCAGAGCATTGGGGGTCGATGGATAGAAAAAATTTCTTGTGCGAGGTGAAGAATTATTACTATGACGAACCATATTTGTTTAAGTATTATAATGATCAAATCTTCAGACGATGTATACCGGATCATGATATACAAAGCATACTCTCTTTCTACCATATTGATGCTTGTGGTGGATACTTTGCTTCTAAGAAAACCGCTGCAAAGATCTTGCAATGTGGTTTCTATTGGCCTACTATATTCAAAGATGCCCACGAGTTCTGCAGGATATGTGATCCATGTCAACGTATTGGAAGTCTAACCTGTAGGCAAATGATGCCTCTTCAGCCCATTACTGTTATTGAGATTTTCGATTGTTGGGGCAATGATTTTATGGGCCCATTCCCACCATCTTTTGGATATGAGTACATTTTGGTCAGCATTGATTATGTGTCCAAATGGGTAGAAGCTGTTGCCTATAGAACCAATGATCACAAACCTATTTTGAAATTTCTGAAAGAAAATATTTTTTCACGATTTGGGATGCCTAAGGTCATAATTAGTGATGGTGGAAAGCACTTTTGTAATAAGCCTTTCGAGACCTTATTGAAAAAGTATGGTGTCACTTACAAAGTTGCTACCCCAATAGGAAGATCAAGCATATTCTAGAGAAAACGGTGAACCCATCACAAAAAGATTGGTCCTTGAAACTATCAGATGCATTATAGGCTTACCGTACTGCGTACAAAACCATTCTTAGCATGTCTCCCTATCGGCTAGTCTATGGAAAAGCGTGTCATCTACCTGTAGAAGTGGAGCACAAATCATATTGGGCTATCAGAAAATTAAATTTTGAATTGCAAAATGCCGGTCTAGCTAGGAAGTTGCAATTAGACGAGCTTAGTGAAATTCGTAGAGAAACCTATGATAATGCTAAAATTTGCAAGGAACGGATGAAGATCTTACATGATAAATCAATTTTAAAAAAATCTTTTGAACCTTTGCAAAAAGTTTTTTTATACGATTCTCACTTACATCTATTTTCTGGTAAATTACGATCGAGATGGATATGTCCTTACATTATAAAAACTGTTTTTCCATATGGGGCAGTTGAGATTGAGAATCCACAAGATGGCAGAATCTTTAAGGTAAATGGACACAAGTTAAAATCTTTTCTTGAGAATTTTGCAGATGAAGAGGACTCCTTTTCTTTGGAGAAGCCTTCTTATGACTGAGCATGACGGCAAAGGTATGTGTATATTAGTTAGAATTATTTTTTCTTTTATTTCTAGTTTTCTTCTTATTTTGTAGGTCTTCTTTTCTGAATATCAACAGCTCTAGGTATTACTCTTCTTCCCAATATTATTTTTCTCTATTGTCTCTCATATATCATTTCTTGTATCTATTACATTGAGGACAATGCAATGTTTAAGTTGGGGGAGGAAAATATTCTGCAAAAAAAAGAAAAAAAAAAGATTTTGTTTTTGCATTTGATTTATGCTATTACTTTCTTTTCTGAGCAAATGCACATGTATTTTCATATTGAGTTTGTGCAACTATTAAGGCAAGGAACACATGCATACTATGACTGATCAGAGACCTATTATTAGATCCCTGCACATGTACTTAATGACAATAGGAGGTCTCAGGAGTTCACATTTGTTAACTGCATTTTTGTTGGCCTTATTCGTAAAAGAAGTACTCGTACCATAAGGTTCATGATTTGGTTTTCACATAAAGATAGAGGTTGAATATCCCAGATAGATTACTTAGGTGCCTTATGATCCGACCTTGGTTGACCTATAGTCACGATGCAGTCACGTATATAATAAAAAATATCTATATGGTTCAGTCTACCTTCTCTTTTCTTGCATAAGTATTCTTCAAAAAAAAAATCCTTATGATGACAAGTCGGGCCTTGTGGTATAGTCTGGTTCGAATAATTAAGTCCGAGGAGTGTTTACCTAATGTCTTGAGCCAACTAGATCGGGGGTCATTAGCTGAAAGCTCGCTACATGGACCTTACTAGAGCCTAATGGGGTTAGACAGCTTTAGTCGTAATATGTGTTGAAAAAAATAAAAATAATTAAATAAATAAAAATAAAAATAAAAATAAGCATGAATGGGTTGGTAAGACTGAACCTAGTGATATGTGGTAATGGCTGGTTTGATTCCATTGTGTTGGACTTCTGTGTACCCAGGTTGTTTAGTTGGGATTGATAGCTCTTTCTTTACGTGCGAACCATTCTTGACAAATTTAGACAACATGTGATATTCTGAAAATTTGATGGATCAAGTTCTAATAAATTGTAGAAAACACATGTGAACTTGAATAGTATGCCCAAAACTCGGGCGGTGCCCTGTTGTGGTGGAGGTATTAATAAATGTGAACTCTAAGCAAGTCATGTGATTTTATGCACACTACATGTTCATCTTTTCCTTGCTTTGAAAGTTGCCATGCTTGAAAATATTTATTAATTAATTACATGTGTATTCGCTTAGAATTTATTTCACATTTTTATTAGGATCTCATATCATGTCATATCATTCATGATGTTTGTGGGTAACATTCCTGAAAACTCTTATGAGACAACACTCGTCTACTAGGGTAACCTAGGGGTTTAACGGCTTGTTGCACATGCTAAGTGCAATCGTGATGCTCTACAAAAATGGGTACATATCTTAGTTTTATGTACTTAACTTCAATAAAAAGTCATACGTTAGACTACATCTTTTATGCCTTTATTTTATCGTTTGCTCGTTAATTGCTAGAGACTAGCAATAAGCTAGTTGAGGGGCTGTGATGAGAAGTGCGATCTACATACTACTTAAATTAGTATTATTGCCAACAGATAACGATAAAATTGCTAATTTAATATTATATTTTCATTTGGCACAGGTTATCATAAATCAGAGTTTAAGTGCACATTTGGTACAGACTGTGATGATTCATGACTTCAAGCCTGATTACACTGGAGCATAATTGAACCTGGTCAAGCACACTTGCACCCAAGCAACACGTGTCTACATGTCATAGTTCCTAGAGTGCATTAGAATTCTGCATTGGAATTCAAAATAAAGAAAGAAATCAGCAGTGTTTCTAGCTTTCGGAGTCCTGCTTCCAGCTTCCTTCCCGTCTCATCCCGTGCGTCCATTTTGAAGGCGATCGCGATCTTCCAGCATCTGCGATCAGCTCGCATCCGCGCCCCATCTTCCGTGTGCGATCTAGCTTCATTCTTCCGCGAGCCCAAGCGTCCGAGCTAGCGTACCTCCTCCCAGCATCCCGTGAAGCTTCCCAGCATCCGCGTCCAGCTCTCATGCGTTGGAGCCTTCTGCGTCTACTTCCAAGTTTCAGCCACATCAGTGATTTGCCCGCGTGGAAGGTATCCTAATCCCCCTCGATCGGGCCACATAATCAGCAATCTCCCGAGTTCCCTGCGTCCGCCTCCTTCCTCGTCCGCGTGCGATCCCATGCGTCTGCACCCCATCCTCCATGATCCGGCCTAATCCTCTTCTTCCATGATCAACTCCTTCATGCGATGCATGCCAAGTAATCCGCAGCCAGCACCTCCCGCATTCGGTCTTCCTTCATCAGCATCCCACGTTCACAGCAGCGGATTGGCATCCCATCTTTCCGCGCACCTCCACACGTCCGTCCGAGTCCGAGATCCAGCATCCAGCCATCCATCTCCAGCCTCACATCCGAGCTTTCCATATCTTGCGGCTAGCTGGGATGTGCTTCATTCTAGCATTCCTCCTCCCAACAAAATCCCAGCCGAATCACAGCAAACTTGATTTAGAATTTTGTTTGATTTGTTAGGAGGATAATTCTGAATTTAGATTGGCTTTCCACGAATAAACAAAGTGGGGGAGAGTTGAGTATAAAAGGGGCATTTCTCTTGGCTGGGGCTCTGATCTCTCATTCGAAAAAATAGAGGATCCCTCATTCAAAAAAAAAAGAAAAAAAAAAGAGAGGAGAAATAGTGCATGCTCTGTTTTCCGAAAAGAAAAGAAAAAGGGAGGCTATTATTTTTAATGGGAGGCTGATTTCTTAGGTGAAGGGTGATGGAGGAACCTTTGATGTATTGCTTTCTTTCAAGTAAATTCTAAATGATCATTCTCTTTGATTTACATCTATTAATATGTTCTTGATTCTTGCATACTTATTTATCAGATAGATCTTGTATGGTTTATATTTATTGATGCATGGATTGTTTCGATGTTTGATTTGTCGTAGACATAACCGACACGATAAATACTTGGATGTCGAATTCATATTTTCAAGTTATATACTCCATGATTAGACTATTCTATCTGATTAATCCTAATCAAGAATTGCAGAATTTAATTGTTGAAAATTTATTGTCAAGGGGGACTCCGGATCACTAGCCTTCTCCATATTCTCGAACTTTGTTTAATTACTTATTATTCTCTATTTTTAATTCTGAAAACCATCTGACATTACATCTGAAATTATGCTAATAATACATATATCGTTCTCTGAGGATTCGACCTTGGATTTCCGAGTTTTACTACTTGTGCGATTCTCCTGCAATTGGGAGAGCAGTTTTGCAAACGCATCAGAAAGTTTTAAATCTTCATTTTTTGAGGTTAAAGTTCTGCATACATCCATTAATTCATTAAATGCAACGTATAATTCATCAAAAGTAAAATCAAAATGTGTTTCAGGTCTTACCTCTTTTCCATTTGCCATAAGGCAAACATTTGCCTCTTCCTGTGATTCTTCTTCTGGTGATGAATTATCACTTACGCTTAAGATTATGAGGAGTGCCTTCTTCTTCATTTGTCCATGCTTCTTTACGAGTGGGCAATCAGTACTGAAGTGTCCTGATTTGTTACATTCATAGCTCTTGACTGCCTCTCTTTCCTTTTCTTTACCTTTCTCTCGGTCGAAGGCATGAGGGGTGAACTTCATTTTTTAGGGAGGCCTTCTTTTGCTCATGAATTTTCTGAACTTCTTTACAAGTAGGGCTTCTTCCTCATCTTCCTCATTTTCATTCTCACTACTGCTGCTGTAAGTATTTTCTTTAGCAGTGGATTTAAGTGCAATTACCTTTCTTCTTTGGCTCTCATCCTCGGTATGTTCCTTCATAGTCAACTCGTGAGTCATCAGGGATCCAAGAAGTTCTTCAAGTGGAAGCGTGTTAAGATCTTTGGCTTCTTGGATTGCTGTTACTTTAGCTTCCCATGTCCGAGGTAAAGAACGTAGCACTTTCCTGACAAGTTCACTGTTAGTATATGATTTGCCAAGACATTTCAGTCCATTAATGATATCAGTGAATCTTGTAAACATGCAAGTAATGGTTTCAGTAGATTCCATTTTGAAGAGTTCATATTTATCCACTAATCTTGTTCACTTTAGACTCTTTTACTTGATTAGTTTCCTTATGGGTAACCTCAAGTCTATCTCATATTTCTTTAGCTGAAGCACAAGAGGAGATCCTATTGAATTCATTAGGATCTAAGGCATAATATAAGACATTCACTGCCTTAGCATTCAGTTGGGCTTTTCTCCTATCATGATCATCCCAATCTTTTTCAAGTTTAGGAATAGAGATGTTATCTATTGTGTGTGTAGGGATGTGTGGTCCTTTTTCAATAATGCTCCATACATCATAATCTTGTGCTTGAATGAAGATTCTCATTCTAACCTTCTAATAGGTATAATTTGTACCATTGAACAATGGAGGCCTATTGCCTGACTGTCCCTCAGCAAGGGTATAACCAAATTGAGTTTTCATGGTCTTTTACTCTAGTTTTGATTGGAATAACAATCACTATAAGGGCACCTGCTCTGATACCTTTTGTTGCCCAATAGACAACCCAAGAGGGAGGGTGAATTGGGTTATGAATAATAACTTTAGTTTCTTTTCGAAATATCAAATGAGATTATGATAGTTTTCTTGATTTTAATCTAAGAGATAAATCTTAACTATAAAGAAAGTAATGGAAATGAGATACTCAAGGAACCACAACACAAACACAATAAGTTTTATAGTGTTTCGGAGCCAACCCTGCTCCTACGTCCACTCCCCAAATTCTTTTAGTAATTCCATTATAATCTTCCTGATTACAGTCAGTTGTTTTACAAGCTCACAACCTAACTTATTATTTTCACGAGATCACAACGAACTCGGTCGGTTTTCACAGAATCATCGACTACAACCAAACTAATTATTTTATCCGGGATTATAATCTAACCTAGTTGGTTTTCTTTGGTTCACCAACCACAACCTATCTTATTGGTTTTACACTAGTTCACCAACCAACCTTGTTCTCCTTAATTCAATCCCTTGATTGAATCAAGTATAATAATAGAACATAAAAGTTATATAGTTACAGCACAATCAAAACAATATTAAAGAGAAGAAGCTTTCAAACAGATTTTATGTTGAAGTGGGATGTGGCTTCTTCTCTTCTGGATCCTCTCTTGAATATGCTGGTGGTTGAGGATTAGTTAATCGAGCCTTGAATGAGAGGAGTACTTCTAAATTTGATGTTGGGGCAATCACTCCTCTTTTTGCTTTGAGAAAGGCTCCAATCCTTTTTGATGGATATCGACTTGAATGCTCTTTAATGGATGCTTTGTTCTTGTCTCTTTTCTTCTTTTAAATACTTTTCAGAGCCTTCCTTTTTGAAAACTAGCCGTTATAAAAGGTGAAAGAACCGTTTTGACTCAATTGTGCAACCTGACAATGTGACGGTTGAGATTGGAGTCAACTCGCGCGACTTGGAGACGGCTCGACTGTAGCTGGGGTCGACTCATATTCTTCAGGTGACGACTCCCCGACTTTATCTTTTAAAAGTACTTATCCAGCTATCTTTCAGGAGTTGGCTCGTAACATTCCGGAGTCGACTCCCTACAAGCGGGAGATGGCTCACATCTTTCAAGTGTCGGCTCGATTTCAGAGTGCCAGAAACTAATCTTTCTACTTTTTCTTGTTGAAGTCGACTCGCGTCATCTAGTGTCGGCTCGCCAAAAGTTGGAGACGGCTCGCGATCTTTAAGTGTCGACTCGATCTCAGTGTGCCAAAAAACTAATCTTTCTGCCTTTTCTTATCGGAGTCGACTCGCGTCATCTGGTGTCGGCTCGCCAAAAATTGGAGGCAGCTCGCGATCTTTAGGTGTCGACTCGATCTCAGTGTGCCAAAAAACTAATCTTTCTGCCTTTTCTTATCGGAGTCAACTTGCGTCATCTGGTGTCGGCTCGCCAAAAGTTGGAGGCGGCTCGCGATCTTTTGAAGTCGACTCGATCTCAGTGCCATAGAGAAAACACTCTTCTGTCTTTCTTTTTGGAGTCGACTCGGTATCAGGCGGAGTCGACTCGGTATTAGTTGGGTTGAAATGGGTCTTCTGTCTCTCTCTGGGGTCGACTCAATCTCAGGCGGAGTCGACTCGCGCTCTGAACTCGATAATTCTGCTTTCAGCCAATCTATCCAGAGTCGACTCGCCTAACCTAGGTGTCGACTCGAGGTCTTGCCAGATACAATCTTTTGTGCTAGAGTCGACTCGCGAAACCTTGGAGTCGACTCGAGTTCAGGGCAAGATAAAAATGGTTCTAAACATTATAATAATTGATCTTTCTAATCCTGAACCACTTTCTAAGTCATCCTAATGTATATAGCAGTATATTTCCTGAAACACTCACTTGAATTTATTAGTATAATATGAAATATACTCAAGTGTTACGGGCTCATCAAAATCAAATAAGGGAACAATAATCACTCAACAATGTGGGCTTAGATCATGAGATCTCCTTGTATAAGGTGTGCAAAAAACGGGTCGAATTGCAAACCCGACCTGAATTGGTCTCTTCAGTTCAGTTTTATCAGTTTTTTTAAAATTTGGTTTAGTGTTAGTTTCTGAAGGTCTTGGTCTAGAAAACTTTGGTACATTTTGGTTTGAGTTTTGAAAACTTTGGTACATTTTGGTTTGAGTTTTTAGAAATCGATTCAAACCTACTTGACCCAACCCATATATATATATATATATGAAATATATGTTCAAACTTACTCGACCTAACTCGTATGAGTGTGTATATATATTTCAATTTTTTATTTTTAATATTTTTTTATCTAAGATATATGTTTAGAGTTAGCCTAGCTTATTTAGTCTAGTCTATTGAACATTAAATTTATATTAAATAGAATTTTTATGTTTAGAGTTAGCCCAGCCCATTTAGCCCAAGTTATTGAACATCAACCCAATAAACTAAACCGAATTGAAAGAAATTCTTGGGTTGGTTTCGAACAATTTTTGTAGATTGTTGGTTCAATTTTGGTTTTAGAAAACTAGTTTAAATTAGTTTATTTTTGGATGATCTCTAAATCGAACCAACCTGACCGCGTGCACGCCCCAACCTTCGTAGATAGAAATACCCCACGGACCTTCCGCTGATCCCTTGAAACAACCATCCCGAGTGAAGAAGATCCCCAAGGTGAAGGTTGAGCCTGATGCATTTCTAGAAACTTCAGTCCGTCCTTCCACTAGCACTATCCCTTTCAAG
This sequence comes from Phoenix dactylifera, assembly GCF_051530095.1. Taxonomy (NCBI): domain Eukaryota; kingdom Viridiplantae; phylum Streptophyta; class Magnoliopsida; order Arecales; family Arecaceae; genus Phoenix; species Phoenix dactylifera. The sequence continues at coordinate 26,783,250 of NC_143193.1, read as the reverse complement.
ATGGACCCTGCCATTCCTACACTTGCTCTATCATCCCCGACCAACTCTTCAATCACCTGCTTTGGTGCAAAAGAAAAAGGGCTTACATTCTCCTTTTATAGATTAACCGACATCTAGCTTAAACTCCATGGATACAGGTTATTGGCTGCTTATATAGATCATTGTTTAGCTCACTTGCCCACCAGAAGGCCAAATTCATGCACGTCTTTGTGTCTAGGGAAATTCGAAGGGAGAGAGGGAGGGAGAGGGAAAGAGGGGGGAGGGGAAGAGAGACACCATGGAAGCAACCCAAGTAGGCTCCAGTTCCTCTTTGGTCCACCCTATTGATTACTGCCATTATGGAGGAAGAGCACAATTGAGGACATCATGGACTAGCACAAAGCTGATAGCATTTCTTTGGATGCACAATGTATGAGGTATTTCGCCATTGTTCCAATTTCCTTGATTATTCTCCCACTGATTTAATCTCCAATCTCAACTTGGTATTCCAAGTAAACCATGGTTGTGGTTACTTCTGTTGGAATGATCTTCCCTCTAATACAAGGGAGAAAGAGATCACTAATAGGATATTTCAACTTAACAGGAAACATGAAAGCGAGCTTTGAATCTACAAAAGAAAGAGCAAGTTTCTGATCTTTAAGGACTTTTACCACTATCACACAATCATTTGAGAAAGATAGATTTGAATAGGGATAGAGGTATATCCTAGGTTATAGTCGTAGAAATTAAAGTTTACACTACTCCTACGGTAGTCTACTTGTAAGGTAAACTAAAATAAAATAAGACGCATTAATAAGTTGGATGTCGAGAGATCCTTAATAGAGTAGAGTTACACTTATTTGTACTAAAGAATGACATAACTAAACACAATCACTAATCCCTATAACTGCCCACATTATCACGATCCTCAACAGTTTTGAAGATTTCCTCTCATGATCCCATATATAGTATAACCACAAACCATGTCACTATTCAATGTCCTTCGACCTATGACTAGCAATACATCATCGATGATCATGGTCAGATTCCAATCTTTTTACCTGCCTATCCATGTTATAGTTGAATTCTACCTTTTTTGGCATGCACCTCCATATTTAGTGTGATTTATAGTAGAAACCTATCTATTTCAGCAAGGACCACATGATTTTTTTTAGCTCTGACTCCATCTAACTTGAACCATATGGTATTCACTCATGGCTGCTAGCTAAATTATTGAGATGGGATATAAAAAATGCCCTCATATCTTGTTGGTTAATGATCAAAAAGCCGACGAGATGTCCGACATCATCCCTCGGTACCTATAGAATTGACATATTGTAGTTACGGTCCCAATCTAGTGATCAATTGTAGCCCAAAAACTGAAGCAACACTATCGCCCTCAGTAATTTGCTCATCCCTTTTCCAATTTCCCTAAGTCTTGTGCTTTCGCCACATGTCTTCCTTCATTGGATGTTTTTGCGTATTGTATCAGCCCGTGCATTACTCAAAGGATCTTGTATATTAGAAAGGGCTCTAGCCTTATCTTCCTCATTAATAGGAATTTTTATCTATCTGCTAGTAAGTTATGCCTTTCCTCTATTAATAAGCCCTGCATTCCTTTCTTCGGTGCTCATCCCTCTTTGTCCTGACAATACTCATTCCTCCCTCCAAAGTCCTCCAATTACCAACTTTTGACTGGCTTGTTGAATTAGAATATCATCACAATTGAGTTGCACTACTGAATTGGAATACCATCACAACCAATTTTATGTTTGGTTAAGCTCTTTCAAATCAGCAAGCAAATATCTTTTCAGCCAGCCCTTAGCTAATTCTACACTAGTTCAAGCAAACTCATCTATTTCTGCTCCTATCCATGACGTCAATGCATAAGCCTAAAGCCTGCTGCATTTGTTCTATCTCCACTACAATTGATGAAGCAGTGTGGTAGGAAAAATATTAGATCATTCTATAGCTCTGGAGGTTGATGACAGGGAAGGATTTAATAGCCTAGGTCAGGAGTGATGTGAGCATCTTGAGAATATTAGTTCACCTGGCCTTGTATACATGCTTATGTAACTATATCAACCGAAAGTAATAAATAGCACAACCTTTTTCAACTTTGTGCTTTCTTGTATGCCTCCCACACTATAGTATAATACTTGTCCAAATAATTTCCATGAATGGCTTGGCCCTAAATCTCACCATCAATATTCTTCAATGTGTATACTCCTTCAGGTTGTACCTGATTAGTAATATAAGGCCCTTCCCAATTTGGGGGCCATTTCCTAAACCTTTGATCTCACCGCCCGATAGGAAGAATTATTTTGCACACTAAATCTCCAATGCAGAAAGATTTTGGTCGAAGTTTCTTATCCTAAGATCGAGCAACTTTTAGCTCTTGGGCATGCAATCGATTTAAAACTATTAGTCCCATTTCATCCAACTCGCCCAACTTGTCTATCATGGCCCTAGCATGATCTTGACTAGCCAACTCAGACTAATGAGCTACCCTGTGTTATCTAACAGTCATCTCCATAGATAGCACTGCGTCATAGCTGTAAGTCTAAAAATAGGGAGTTGCTGATAGTCAACTTTAAAGACCACGCAATAGCACGTATCTAGTAGGATAGTGATTACGGGTATCGATCCACAGGGATTGGGGTATAGTTGTTTTTCTTGAAAAATAAAAATATTTGAAAAAGGATGAATTTGTGAAACTAAATAATTTAATAAAAGAAAATGCAATTAAAGGGATATCAGTTTAGGAGATCCTAGGGCATGGAATTCACCACTAACATCGGAACAATGATTAATTATATTTTATTTCGTTCTTGGATTAACATGCAAATTAGCTACAAGCCTAATAAGCATTTAAATAAAAATTCACAAAAGTAATTTGGGTATAATCCACCTTCAGTTGGCATGAAATGTCTACCCTAATCTAAGGTGGTAGCACACTGCATCTTCCTTAAGCATGGACTATCTTATATTTACTTAGTGATCATGAAGAATAGTTGTACGAACATCATACTTAAAATCATAGAAATTAAATATGATTCAAAAGAAGATATCCATTATAAACAATAAGTTCATACAACCCCAAGAATATAAAATAAAATATAAAACCCGTGTCCCTTTGTTAGGGCTGCATCCAGCCCTAATGAGGAGATCAGCCTTCCATGGAGTGGTAGACGGCAGCAGCAGCACAGCAATGGACTCCCATCTCTCCTATCTCCTTCCTTTCTGTGTCTTCTCCCTGCACTGGATTCGGTGGAAACTTTCCTAGCATTTCATCTCTTTTCTTCCCATAATGTCCCAAACTATTCTCTCACTCTTTATTCAATGGGAACTCCCTGAGAAGAGTGATTGGGATTAGCCGGCTCACTCCCTCCGAATGCCTTCATCCTCACGCATCCCTTCTCTTTTATAGCCTTCACCTGGGTGGAAGGATAAGGTTGATTGAACTGCTCCGCCGTTGGGAAGAGGTTGATGATCCGTGATCCATGGGAGGTTAAGATTAAGATGCCATTGGGAAAGATATGAGTTAGTTCACGGAAGGAAATGGTTGGGATGTGAGCATGAACTGAGAGGGTCTCGGCTGATTGAGGGATGGTTGGGAGATTCGGGAAGATGCAAATGGGATACTCGTAACAGGGGAGCTGCTGGCAGTGGTTGGAATCGGATTCATGGATGGATGCTGCTGGTATGAAGTTCGGTCTGATTCGGAAGAGGATAAGGATGATCCTCTGTTCCGAAGAAGGGGAGTTGGGGCGCTTGGATGAAGATGGATCATAACGGGATAAGATTTGGATTGGTTCCGAAATAGGGGAAGTAAAGTTCGGATGAGAAGTTGACGATGACGTTGGGATCATTTGGTTGTGCTGCCGTTGGCTGGAAATCCGGGAGATGTTTCTAGTTTTTATCCGCATGAAAAAGAGGATGGAATGTTTGGATATCGGTTGATAACAGGGAACGGATGCATGGGTTTTTGTTGATGGATACAGGAGATTTGGGAAGGACGTGGATGATGGATAGCTTGATGCGGAGGATTTGAGCTGATATGTGATGAGGATGGGAGCAAATCCGGATGGGATCTGGATTCTCGGGAACGGCTTGGGACGTTGGGAGTAGTCCGGCAGAAGGTTGCTGGTTCTCATCCGGAAGATGGCTGGATCGCGAGCTGGGAGAAGATGAAGATTTATGGGATTCGGTAGTTCGGATGTTAGATCAGAGAGTGAAGATGCTGAGCAGACGTGGGTGAAGAGGAGTTGAGATCGGGAGGTTGGTCACGGTTGGTTGGAAACAAGGGATGATGAATCGCAAGAGGATGAAGATAAGGTGAGCTGGAAGCAGGGGATTTGGGAGGTTAGGAAGATGCTGGAGGGAGTTGGATTCCTGGGCTTTATCCCGTGGAGGGGATCTAGCGGGAGAAATAAAGGAGTGTGGGATGTTGGGATCATGCGGAGGAGGAAGTGTATGAAGATAGATTATGATGGGATGAGATCTGGGAGATGTGTTTGCGGATGAAGTTGTTTCGGGAAGAAGATTGGAGTTGTGAACGGCTTGAAGGGGAGATAAGCCGTTGGGAAGAATACGCGAAGAGAAGGAATTGGGGTTTGATACGTGAGGAGTGAAGGAGAGCTTTAGGATTCGTGCAAATATGATGGCATGCTTTGAGATCTGAGGAACAAATAATTGAAGGGTTTTTATTGTTTTTGAGATTAAAATTGGATCATGTGGAAAAAGAGTTAAGTGACTGAATCAGAGGGTTTTGATTTGCGGGGTGCATGTGGTTTAGGTCCAGGAATAATCCCTAATGAACTTGACTCAACCTGCATACATTAGACTCAATCAGTAAATAAGTAAGACTTGAATTACCTTTAATAATTTATTAAAATGCAATCATGAAGGTAATACAATTTTCAGTTAAATTTACAAAATATGTGAATTAAAATAATGGTAAGTGCTATAAATAAGATATTAATTTATGAATTATTTAGCACCTATCAGTTGCCTCTATGGCTGATCTTTTAGAAGTCATGTATTCCCATAGTACTTCAAAAAGGGCTTTATTCTATACACTTAGCCTTTTACAAACAAACTTACAAATGTTTGTCTATTAGTATCTTATTTGTCGATTCAACCTAGCCAATTTCTTGGACATAATATGAGTCGAATGGATAACATCAAAACTAGTCTCTTCTGCAAATGCCAAAATATCTTGGCCTATGAAAAGAGTTCTCTGATTGGCTTTGATAATATCTGAAAAGTCGAATCTATAGATTATGTGATGCTTAATGAAGTTTATAACAGTAGTTTGATTATCAACTTTATAGGCACCGCATCCACCTACTTCATGAAGTAGTCTGTGCCCATAATAATGGACTTGTGACCTTTTAATGATAGTGGATTGATTTGACCAATCAGGTCCATGGGTTTTTCCTCTGAATGGCCACAGTTTGATGATAGGATGGAGCTCTATCATTGGGACCTTCTGCAATGGTCTATGCTGATGAAAGCACAAAAGTGCAATCTACATACCACTTAAATTAGTATTATTGCTAACAGATAATGATAATACCTTAAGGTTAGTAATAAAAATTCGATCATAATAATGCTCATTCAATAATAGAGAGGCAAACATGGGATTGCTTAGACGAGACCAAATTGGTGAGTGAAGAAGTTCAGATAGTATTTCTCAACTCCATACTTATTGTTGCTTGAATGCCCGATGGTGGAGGCAACATGCAGGTCTCTGCAAATGAGAAAGTGTCTTTATTGGCCACTTACTACGTTGGCCTCTTCTGGAGCCATATCTGCTAGAGGCAGAAGAAGTTAAAAAGTCTTCAGGGCTGAAGGAATGGATAGACGAGAGAATCAGAATGGTGAGCTGAGCTTTCACAGAATTTTTTGAAGTAGTTAATGAAGAAGAAAGTTAGCCTTATCAAATGGGCAAAATAAAGGTTGAGAAGAGGATCTTCAAGAATTTTTGCCGAAGGACGAACTTCTGAAAAGTAGGTGTAGAGTCAAATTTGAAGTATCCAAACGGGACCCTCGTAACTTTAAATTTCTGGGTTGAAGTCCCTCGGGTATTGGTAAAGATAGCCCAATAACCAAGGGTCCTAGGGATATAGTCTAATTTTCGGCCAGGGCAATGCCCAGTCAAAGATGAGCTTTTACAACTTGTCTTGATTGACAGTTGAAAAGAAACTTACAGATCCATACAAGAAAGAAGGGACCGTACACTTGCATGGAGACAAGCCCACTTTGATAGCAAAAGGCTGAAATCTGAGATGTAAATTTAGCCTATTTGCTAAAGTCAACATCAAAATTTTTAGAGGGGATTTCAATCGGGGTATTTGCACTAAACACTCAAAGAAATCCTAAATCTAACAGAGTAAGGCTGGACATATGACTAAAACTGGACATACTATAGTTGAAGTGAAAATTATTTGAAGTGGGGGACCTGAAACATGCGGCCACCATGACCATAGGGTTTGGCTATAGAAGGAAATTTCAAAAGAGAGAAGATCAAGGAGACCATTGGCCTCCCAAATGGTGGCCTTTTGCTAAGAAATTCGGTAGAACCACAGATTTCAAAGGTAAGTTTGGTCGGCCACAAGCAATGGTAGTTTGAATTATTTCAAATCGAACTTCTAAAGTTCGATCTTTTATACAAGAAAACTTCTTTGGATGAATAAAGAAGAAAAAAGACAGAGCTCAAGGGATCTTCGAATGAAAAATAGGACTAAAAATGAGGAAACCTGACCCTTCGATGAGTACTTGAGTATTCACTCGCTTGAGGATGCCAGCGCAATCAAGGTCTACTCGGTGCTGTTTAGCAATGGAATGTAATGTGGCTTCCTGATCCATGGCAGTTGAATAGTTTATGGTGACGAGTAGCAGAGAGAGGGATAGGGAGCCAAGCATGTAAAGATCATGATAAAGAACATGAAGATGACATCTAATTTATAGTTGGGTGATGCCCCATACCGAGGCGTGATTCGAAAAGATTTCATATTTATTACAAAATTTTTTGAAAATTAGGTAGCAATGGTTCTTCAGGATATATCCTACGCGGAGAGAGGAAGCATCTCTACACGATTCAGAGAAACTTAAGAAGCGCCTCAGCCAGTATTTTATGCCGAGCACTCAAATAACTGGTACATCCCATCACACTTTTTGACCAACGACCGACAGGATATGGGCCATTATCGACACCACATGCTTACTCAAGATGACATATGAGAGATGTAATAGGATCTCGATTGTACATACCAGCGAGCTAAGACTGAAGTGATGGACAACATATAGGAGCTAACCAAGTCAGCTGGAAGGTATCGTGTTAGGGGCTGAATAGATAAAAATAGCCAATAAGCTAGTATGAGATAGGCCAGGTGGAAATATGGCAATAAGATTAAGACCTATGGGGGGAAAAAACAAATCGTTCCGAAATACATGGGCACATGACCATCACGTGCCTGGAAGTGCCCGACCTGGGGGCACCCGACCTGGAGGCGTCCGACTTTAAGACACGCAGCCGGGCCGGACGTCCGGCCAGGTGCTCGACTCCGAGACGCCCGATCCGAGCACTCGACCTCAGCATTCTCGACTTTGGAGGTCCGACCTCGCTATCCACCTGCAGCGGTCACATCCTTCTGCAGCTCGACCAAGGACCATGCCCTGCCACTGCTGTCAACAATTAATGCGTATGGCCTCTGCTGATCTCCGGCTCACTTAACAATTAATGCGCATTGCCTCCACTAATCTCCAGTTCACTCAACAATTAATGCGCATGGCCTCCACTAATCTCCGGTTCACTCAACAATTAATGTGCATGGCCTTTATTGATCTCCGGTTCACTCAACAATCAATGCGCGTGCTATCTACGGATCTCAAGCCCTCTACGGCAGACAGTTGAGCTACTCCACCACGTCCGATCAGCCACAACGACTTACTGACTCCGGCCTGATCTTCCACGACAATGTATTAATTCACACGATCATATCATGATGGTAACCCGTTCGCCCCGTCACATTATAGGTAATCTTGTATCCCTCTATAAAAGGAGAACCCCTCCATCTTAGGGGGGGTTGGACTCTGAAAACTTTGAAGACATATTTTCTCTCCCCTCATACATTTGCCCCCTCTGACTTAGGCATCGGAGGGCCGGCACCGGAAACCCCGGCCACCAGTTTTTTCCAGGTCCTTCGGAGGACGCCGTCCGCCGACGGACCGCCACCCACCATCTCACGACGGAGCTCCTCCTTCTCAGCCGATGGCCGCCCCCGGGTCCAATTTCTAGCAACAGTTGGCACTAGAGAAAGGGACCGAGTTGTGGCCATGAAGATGAGAAGCAAAGGAGCCTCCAATGCCTCCCGGCGTCTCCCACCAAGTCCTGGATAGTCTGTCCAGAACTCGCTACCTTCGGCTGATCCAGTTTTCCAAGTCCAGCCGGAATAGTTCAATATCCTGGTGCAACAAGTTCAAGTCTTGGCCGCAGCCGTCCAAGGCCTGCAACGTGAGAAAGCCCCACCATGCCGCCTCTGCAGGCTCAAGTCCAGCCAGTGCTTCCTCCAAATGGACCGGTGCCCTAGGGCCAAAACATCCACGGCTCCTCGAGGGCCAATAATGAAGAATAGTGCTGCTACCAAGGCTCAACCCAGGCGTCCTCCCGGAGAGAACTGCCGGGGAGGGGCATAGGCAGAAGACCGCAGCACTCGAAAGCTGAGTCAGCTCCGGACTGTCACGAGCCGGAGCAGACTACTGTGGCAATCACCCAGGCTGGGGAGCTCGACAGGAAGGTCGAGAACCTTGAGCGCCAGATTGAAGTGCTTCACAGCAGGAAGGCAAGGCGCGAGGGTGACTTTGAGTTTACCACCAAGTCCCCCTTCTCCCGCCAGATCGAGAATGAGCCGGTCCCACCGAGGTTCAAAATGCCCCAAGTGGAGCCCTACAACGAAACTACCGATCTCCTCGATCATTTGGAAAGTTACCGAGCCCTCATGGCACTGCAAAGGTCCTCGAAGGTTGTGCTCTGCAAGGCCTTCCCAGCGACCCTTCGGAGAACGGCTCGACTTTGATTCTCTGGACTGAAGCCGAGCACGGTATCCTCTTTTGAGCAGCTCGGCAGGCAGTTCGCCACCAACTTTGCTGCCAGCCGGCGCCAGCGGCGAACATCGGATTCCCTCCTGGACGTCAAGCAAAAGGAGGGGGAATCCCTCAGAGAATACCTCGACCGCTTTACCGCTGCAACCTGGGAGGTCCGCGAGCTCGACCAGTCGATAGCCATGTCGGGACTAAAGATTGGGGCTCGCTCCTACAGATTCCTCTTCTCCATTGAGAAGAGCTTCCCTGCCGACTTCACTGAAATGCTGGCCCGAGCTTGGAAGTATGCGAAGGCCGAAGAGGCTATCGCCTCCAGGCAGGGCGCGACCGAGCAGGCCTCAAAGAAGTAGAAGAAGCGCCGTGAAGAGTGTGGCCACCCAAGAAGCCGATCCCCTCGCCGAGATAAGAGCCTGCCTCGGCTGAGGAGCCCACCTCGATAGTGGGGACAGCTTCGACCAAGGTCCCTGCCTCGACCGAGATCTCCGCCGCGGCCACGCATGCCCTCGGGGAGGTACGAGAATTACACTCTCCTGAATGTTCCCCGGACAGAGGTCCTAATGGAGATAGAAGGTCGAGACTATTTTTGACCTCCACCCCTGCTGCGGGATACCGGAGCTATCGCCGGCACCATCAACACCATTGGAGGAGGGAGCTCGACTGAAGAACCAATCGAGGGAAGGACCCCTCTGAAACGCCCGCGCACCTCCGAAGCCATCTTATTCTCGAACGAGAACTTGGAAGGAGTTGAGACTCCTCATGATGATGCTGTGGTCATCTCCATGATTGTAAACAAATTTGATGTAAAGCGCGTCCTAGTTGATAATGGAAGCTCGGCAAATATTTTGTACTACGATGCCTATCAAAAAATGAGGATGACGAAAAGCCAGCTTCGGAGAATGAATGCTCCACTGGTCGAATTTACCGAGGATTCGGTCCCGGTCGAGGGCGAGGTCGGCCTTCTTGTCACGATCAGGCTCGCTCCTCGAGAAAGTACTGTAAGGATGGATTTCCTTGTGGTCTGCCTATCTTCGGCCTACAACGCCATTCTTGGACAACCAGGGCTAAATGCCCTCCAAGCTGTGGTCTCGACCTATCACCTGCTTATGCGGTTCCCCACCGACCGAGGAGTAGGCGAAGTTCGTGGGGACCAGGCAATAGCTAAGCGGTGCTACATGGCAACTCACCGAGCGCCACAACCGGAGGAGCTGCCTGTTGGGAACCCACCCATGCCACAGAAAATTAAAAAAATTTCAGATGTTAGGTTTCCCAGTGCCCTAGGGCGCAGCGGAAGATACGGGATTATAAAATTTTCTTATAAAACCCATTATATGAAACCCTAATAAGCCAAGATCACCTTAATAGTATAACCAAATAATGTAGAAAATATAGTCCTGGTATAGAAGAATACCTATCACGTTATATCCAATATTTCTGAAGATGTCCTAAGGTGCCCAAATGTTCACCCTCCAATATTGATCCACATAGGAATGGGTTCAAGACTCTAGCTCCACCAAAACTTGATTATAGTTGTTCAAGCCTTCCAAAGGATTTAATTGGCTGATTTTTCTTCACTTTCTTCTTCCTTTTTACCTCTAAAACATTCACTAGCCTTTTTGTCCTAAAGAAGACCCTCTTGTCTTGGGTTAGGACAAAAGAGAGAGGCTTGTAAGAAAGAAGGGATAAGGGAGAGAGAAGGAGAGGCTTTTTCTTGGATTATCTTTAGAACCCCAGGGCGCCTCCTTATTTATAAGAGATGGAGGGATGCATCATAAAGGGATGCATCCCATCCACATACCTCATCATAATGAGGCATGTGCCAAGAGAGGCATCCGATCATGATGGGGTGCTAAGGAGAAGGGTGTATCAACTTCTTTCTCACGTCTCCCTCTTAAATCCTGATGATCCAAGGGCCCAAATGCAGTGAACCAAAGCCAATGGTCCAAATCTAGGCGCCATCTAATGGTCCAGATCAAGGCATCATCATCCAGGATTCCATCCAATGGTCTAGAAGCAAGATGCCATCACCGATGGTCTAGATTCAGGCGCTGAGCAACGGTCCAGATCTTTCATTCAGAGAGCCATCCAGTGGTCTAGAATAAAGCGCCAACTAGTGGACCAGATCCTTCATCCTGGGAGCGATCCAATGGTCCAGAAGTGAAGGCCCTAACAAACCCAATCTAATTGGGTTTAACCAACTTAAAGAAAACATTAAACCTAATCAAATCATGTCTAATTAAAGCCAAATGGATTCCAACTCTTGGCTAACCCATATTAGGTCATGATCTAATCATATTAGATCAACCTAATCTAAGAATCAGATTCGAATTTAATTTGAATCAGGAGCTAGGGTTTGCAACACGTGCTAGCATGTTCATCTTGCAAACATGATCTAATCCAATTAGACCCTTGATCAATTCTCTTTTGTGTGACCCATTGGGTTCCTTATCTTAGCCAGCAGTAGGTGCAAGTGCAAGTTGACCTAACCTGATTAGAATACCTCTAATCCAATTTAGGTTCAATTTAGTGCTAAACCTGACTTAGCAATCAGAACCTTTCTGATGCTTTGATCTAATCAAACTCTTTGATCTGATCAACCCACAAGACAAGATTGACGTCTAGCAACGTATCATGTCTATTCGGAAGATGAGAAATGTATTGGACAAATCCAAACATACCCTTCAGTGGCAAGTTACCGTGCAATTCAATTCCTCAATCATACTACATCCTGAATAAGTGCATGAGTATGGATCAATATCAAACTCAATTACTTATTCATGTCTCTCTCAATCTTTTATATGATAATTCAAACAATGAAACATTAGAAACTCTTTCTAATTTTCATTTTGCTTTAATCAAAAGCTTCTTGAATCATCATAAGATTAGAGTAAGTAGGATGTTACCTTCTCTTACTAGAAGTGACTAATTCCTTGTTGACCTACTCACAACCTTCGTACAAAATCCACCATATCCAGAATACCCCGTACACAACGCAATGTCGTGAATGAGGGTAAACCAAAATATAGGTTCAAGTGCACAAGGTACCATGGTGATCTCAGGTCTAAGGATCACTTGCACAACTCCCACTATGAGAACCATCTTTTGACAATTAAGTAAGAATCCATAAGATGTTCTCATGGCTTGTCATTTCAGTGAACTCATTCCTCTAATGAGCATCGACATCTTTGTATTAGTGTCTCACACAAGTGATTGTGAGATCAATCACCCTCTATATCGAGCATACATAAGATGTACCAGTCTTTTCAGTAATATTGATCCCCAACTCAATATACCAATTTGACTGGAAATATTCTAAATTAGGATTTTAGGATTTTAGGTCTCATTGGTATGATCTCATCATAACCCTAAAACTAATGTCCTAATTTATGGAGTTCATCATTCAATAATAAAATAGATAAGCAGCAAATGATGAAACACAATGCCTTTATTGATATATATCGAGTGTCAAAGTACATGATTTGGAGGATTACAAAGAGAAACCCATCAAGTGATTGGCTTATAGGGCATCTACTCTTTCGGAATGAACGCTCCATTGGTCGGATTTACCGGGATTCGGTTCCGGTCGAGGGCGAGGTCGGCCTTCTTGTCACGGTCGGGCTCGCTCCTCGAGAAAGTACTGTAAGGATGGATTTTCTTATGGTCCGTCTATCTTCGGCCTACAACGCCATTCTTGGACGACCAGGGCTAAATGCCCTCCGAGCTGTGGTCTCGACCTATCACCTGCTTATGCGGTTCCCCACCGACCGAGGAGTAGACGAAGTTCGTGGGGACCAGGCAATAGCTAAGCGGTGCTACATGGAAACTCACCAAGCGCCACAACCGGAGGAGCTGCCTATTGGGAACTCGCCCATGCTGCAGAAAATTAAAAAAATTTCAGATGGCAGCGGAATTGGCATGCGCGGGATCGACGATCATCTCATGAATGTTATTCAAAAACCGTTCGTAGATAGATTAGGATTAGAAACTTTAAAACTATTTAGAAAGATCAGATCTTCACCTTGTGCGGATAGATGATCACCGCAAACTAAAGTTCGTGGTCTAGGATGAAGGTTCGCTTGAAGCCGCACACGTGTCCGGCCTTTACGGGTATCCACACGAAGCAGAAACCGATCCAAGCTTCTTTGTCTCCCCGGGGTGCTAGCTTCCTTGCAGAGACAACTTTAATGGCTGATGTCCTTCCTTTGAATCAACCCTTGATTGTGCTTGCGAGGAGGAAGAAGAAGGATGAAGAGAGGAAGAGGAACGAAGCCCCTGCAGCCTTCTTCCTTTTCCCTGCATTGGAACCAAAGAGGAGGGAAGAAGATGGCCGCCAACACCTTGGAATTTTCTTCCTTGCTTGCGGCTGAAAAACAAGAGGAAGAAGGGGGCCACGACACAAGGGAGAGGAGAGAAAAATAATAATGCCCTAGGTGCTGCCCCTTTGATCCTTTAAATAACATGTGGAGCTCCTAACTTTTAGGAGCTCCCATGAAAATTTTCCAAGAGAGGCGTCGGCCCCTCTTGTGTTGCCGCACCAAGGAGAAAAAGGGGGAGGGGCGTGCGCCCCTCCCTCATAGTTAACCCTAATCCTCCTCTAAGGAGGATTGGGATGCCCTAATGTGGCTAAGCCATAATCTAATTAGGCTTAGTCCAAGGGTAAACCAATTTTGGGTTTGATCCATGCAATGTCCTAATCCAATTAGAACTCAATGAATCATGACTCAATTGAACCCTTCAATCCTAATCTAATTAGGAGTCATCTTGATTCATTAGATTAATAATTAATTAGGACTTAAGAAATCCTAATCCAATTAGGACTTATTAAATTTTAGTCCTAATCCAATTAGGACTCTAATTTGAATCTGAAGTCCTAATCCAATTAGGACTTCTAGGAATCCTATTCTAAGTAGGAATCCAAATTGAATTCAAAATCCTAATTCAATTAGAATTGTAGGAATCCTACTCCAAGTAGGACTCCCAGTCCTACTCCAAGTAGGACTGCAGGAATCCTACTCCAAGTAGAATTTGTGTTTTAAGTCCAATTAATTAATTCCTATTATTCCTTCTTCTATTGATTATCAATCGAATTGATTTTTCGTGATTCATAATCACTTTTCAACCATCGAATCGGTCAATACCTCTAGTGTGTGTGACCCCATAGGTTCTATTCTGACTGGTAGTGAGATGTATTGTGATCTCTATCACAATATCATTGAAAACTCCTTTCAATGGGTTGGAACAGTTCCAGCTCAACTCATTAGGGTTTATCGATCATCAAGATATTTCCTATGAGTCTCACCATCCACCAGTGACACCTAGCAGCATGTAGTAGCTACCCAGCAGAATGGAATGATGAACCTCTAGGTGTAGTTATCGTATGATATAGTCCTATTATCGTGGATCCCTACAGGACGGAGGTCATGGACAACTCGTCAAACCCCATTGTCTGTCATATGTCAAGATTTATTCGATTTAAGTTCGAGAGTGAAAAACTCTTTCTCCACTGTTTTTACTGCCCTGGCCAAGGTCTTACAAACTTAGTCTTATAAATCACATAGGATCTCTCCTTATCTACCAAGGTCGATAGATTCCATATAGGTGCATACCCTACTCCTACAGTGAACTTATTGCAGCCAATCTATACTGCATGGACCTGTATGTCTAGAGACCATGTATATGTGCAGTCAAACTACAATAACCTCACTGTGAGTAGCCGAAGCACTGCAAATCAAAGGACCAGTCACACTACTGAATAACCTCGTGATGATCCATTGATCAGGAGCATTCAGAAATTAATCACCAATGATACATGGCTCAAATTCTCAACTCTTGAGAATATGCATCATCATCTTATTAATCCATTGGACGATTCATAGACACATAAACAATATGCATGAAAAAGATGCCTTTTATTTATTCAATAACAAATAGTCAAGTACAAAATTATGTCCTAGAATTAACAATGTGTCAGCCAGATTGGCTTCTAGGGCACACATCTAACAATCTCCAACTTGCACTAAAGCCAATTAGTCATATATCTAAGTCCCATCTTCTCAAGATGGGCTTCAGTCTTTTGCTGACTCAGCTGCTTAGTGAACGTGTCCGCCACGTTGTCCGCGGAGTCTACTCTCTGCACCTCGACATACTTCTTCTCAACATAGTCGCGTATGAGGTGGAAGCGCTGAAGGGTTTTAGCATGTTATAATGCGCAGCGGAAGCTAGGGATTTTAGAAATTTCTTAATAAAGTCCCTTAATATTAAACCCTTATAAGCCTAGATCACCTTAATAGAAGCAATCAAATAATATAATATAAATGCAGAAATAGAAGAATACCTCTAACGCTAATCCAATATGCAGAATTTCCACTAGGTGCCCAAATGTTCATCCTCCAACGTTGATCCACATGAAAACTTAATTTAAGTCTTAAGCTCCAAAGACTTTGATCCTTAATGCAGAATTCTTCTAAAGAACTCTAATGGCTTGCTTTCCTTCCTTTCTATTTTTCTTTCACCTTCTAAAATCACTTATAATCCTTTTGTCCTAAAGAAGACCACCTTGTCTTGGATTAGGACACCCTAGAAGCAATGCTAGAAAGAGACAAAACCTTGTAAGAAAGAAGGGATAAGGGAGAGAGAATGCGGTGGAGTTGGAATGATGAAACCCATGGAGCGCTAGCCTATTTATAATAGGCGTAGGGATGCATCTCCAAGGGATGCATCCCATCCACACATCCTTTCATGAAAGGGCATCATCTAAAGGGCCATATCAAATAAGAGGAGGCACAAATCAAGTGAGGAGGTGTATCAAATGATATGTCCTTTCATGTGGTGCCATATTTTGACCAAGTCAACATCACATGCCAATCACATGTCCATCATGCCTCACCTCTTGATCTTTCATGATGATGATCCAAGGGCTCCAATGCAAGGCACCATTTACTTGACCCATTATATCTTCATCCAATGGTGGGATTAAGATCCAATGGTCAATTATGATAGCCATTCTCTAACCCAATCCAATTGGGTTAAACCAACTCTCCATTATGTCTTCATCCAACGATAGATCAAGATCTAACGGTCTAGATTGAATGATTTATCAAATCTAATCCAATTAGACTCAAACCAAGCCAATTAGGTGCCAACTCTTGGCTAACCCATATTAGAACATGATCTAATCAAATTAGATCAATTAAAAATCAAATTCGAATCCAATTCGAATCAGATTCGAATCCAATTCGAATCAGGAGCTAAGGGTTTGCAACACCTGCTAAGATGTTTATCTTGCAAACATGATCTAATTCAATTAGATCCTTGATAAGTTTCCTTGTATGTGACCCATTGGGTTCCATACTTAGCCAGCAATAGGTGTGAGTGGAGTTGACCCAACTTGATTAGAACTCTTCTAATCGATTTAAGTCCAAACTTGATTAGAACCCTTCAGTGGTATCAGAGCCGTCCTTAATTAGTTCAAACCACATGAAAGGACATATCATTTGATACACCTCCTCACTTGATCTATGCCTCCTCTTATTTGATATGGCCCTTTAGATGATGCCCTTTCATGAAAGGATGTGTGGATGGGATGCATCCCTTGGAGATGCATCCCTACGCCTATTATAAATAGGCTAGCGCTCCATGGGTTTCATCATTCCAACTCCACCGCATTCTCTCTTCCTTATCCCTTCTTTCTTACAAGGTTTTGTCTCTTTCTAGCATTGCTTCTAGGGTGTCCTAATCCAAGACAAGGTGGTCTTCTTTAGGACAAAAGGATTAGAAGTGATTTTAGAAGGTGAAAGAAAAATAGAAAGGAAGGAAAGCAAGCCATTAGAGTTCTTTAGAAGAATTCTGCATTAAGGATCAAAGTTTTTGGAGCTTAAGACTTGAATTAAGTTTTCGTGTGGATCAACGTTGGAGGGTGAACATTTGGGCACCTAGTGAAAATTCTGCACATTGGATTAGCGTTAGAGGTATTCTTCTATTTCAGCATTTATATTATATTATTTGATTGCTTCTATTAAGGTGATCTAGGCTTATAAGGGTTTAATGTTAAGGGACTTTATTAAGAAATTTTTAAAATCCCTAGCTTCCGCTGCGCATTATAACATGCTAAAACCCTTCAGTGGTATCAGAGCCGTCCTTAATTAATTCAATCAAATGATTATGTATGATGTATGATTATTAGTTTACTATGAGATAGTAATGTTATATGCTTAGTGAAATGCTGAAATGTATGATTCATATATGTTATGATATGTAATAAAATGTCATGATATGAATTTTCCATATGAAGATATGTTGAAGCATGTTAATTAATTCAATCAATTGCTTATGATTTGTACATGCTATGGGATAGCTATGATGCATGATAGTTGGTTATGATATATATATATGCTATGAGATAATATATAATTTGTTGTAACATATACAAAGATATATTCAATATGTTACAATTATAGAATGTGCATTAGACCAGTTAGCCCTCAATAAAATTATATTAAGTCATAGTGTTGAAAAACTTTGGGCTAACCCATTCTAGAACAATTAATCTAATTAGTGTCTAAGGAAAGCACTAAAGATGGTTCTCTAATTAGGACCTTACTCTCTGAGTAAGGGGAGCGTCCCACCTACTTACCTGGCCAATTATTTGATTGCCTATTATGGATAAGTTTAATATTGATATAATACTATTAATAGCCTTCCTTCATGCCTCGACATTATTATTGTTGGGAACCCGCCCATGCCGCTGATATTTCAAAAATTTTCAGATGGCAGCGGAATCGGCATGCACGGGTTCGACGTTCATCGCATGAACGCTTGTTTCGAGACCTTTCGTAATTAGGTAAGAATTAAAACTTTTAGAACTAATAGGAAGATCAAATCTTCACCTTGCGCGGGTAGATGATCACCGCGAATCTGAATTCGTGGTTTTGGAAGAGGGTTCGTTTGAAGCCGTTCAAACGTCCGGCCTCTACGGGTATCCACACGAAGTAGAGAACCGATCAAAGCTTTCTTGTCTTCCCGGGGTGCTAGCTCCCTTGCAAAGACTCCTTTGATGGCTGATCTCTTCTCTTTCTTTCAACTCTTGAAAGTGCTTGAGAGGAGGAAGAAGAAGAAGGAACTCAAGGAAGAAGAACACAGCTTCTGCAGCCTTCTTTCTTTTCCCTGCGTTGGAAGAAGGATTGGAGGAAGAGGAAGGCGCCAACGCTTGGACCTTGCTCTTCCTTTGCTTGCGGCTGAACTAAGAGAGGAGAGGGGAGGGTGGCGGCAGCAAGAGGAGGATGGCTCCAATACCTAGGGCGCCGGCCTCATGGTGCTTCTTATAGCCATCAAGGGCTCCTCCAAAGTAGGAGCCCTAGATGGTTTTCCAAAGAAAGAAAGGGGGGGTGCGCCGGCCCCTCTCTCTCCTTCAATCCGCACCATCCAAGATGAGAGGGGCTGATGCCCCTCTTACTTGGTTAACCTAATCCTCTTCCAAAGAGGATTAGGTGCCTCTCTCATGGTTTAATCCTAATCTAATTAGGATTGGCCAAATTGGGTTCAATCTATACTAGTCCTAATCCAATTAGGACTTGAATGAACCATGACTCAATTGAACTCTTCAATCCTAATCCAATTAGGAGTCATGTTGATTCATTAGATTAATAATTAATTTGGACTTAAGGAATCCTAATCCAATTAGGATTTGTTTAATTTTAGTCCTGATCCAATTAGGACTCTACTTGAATCCGAAGTCCTAATCCAATTAGGATTTCTAGGAATCCTACTCCAAGTAGGAATCCAATTTTTAATTCAAAACTCCTAATCTCATTAGGATTGAGGAATCCTATTCCAAGTAGGAATCCCAGTCCTAATCCAATTAGAACTCTAGTTATCCTACCCGAAGTAGGATTCTTGTTTCAAGTCCAATTAATTAATTCCTTTTTCCTTCTTCAACTTCTTATCAATCAAATTGATTTCTTGTGATTCCTAATCACGATTTCAACCATCGGATCAGTCAATACTTCTAGTGTGTGTGACCCCATAGGTTCTATTCTGACTGGTAGTGAGATATATTGTGATCTCTATCACTATATCATTGAAAACTCCTTTCAATGGGTTGGAACGATTCCAACTCAACTCATTAGGGTTTATCGATCATCAAGATAATCCCTATGAGTCCCACCATCCACCAGTGACACCTAGCAGCATGTAGTGGCTACCCAGCAGAATGGAATGATGAACCTCTAGGTGCAGTTAACATGTGATACAGTCCTACTATCGTGGATCCCTACAGGACGGAGGTCATGGACAACTCGTCAAACCCCATCGTCTGTCATATGTCAAGATTTATTCGACTCGAGTTCGATAGTGAAAAACTCTTTCTCCACTGTGTATACTGCCCCGGCCGAGGTCTTACGAACTCAGTCTTATAAATCACATAGGATCTCTCCTTATCTATCAAGGTCGATAGATTCCATATAGGTGCATACCCTACTCCTACAGTGAACTTACTGCAGCCAATCTACACTGCATGGACCCATATGGCTAGAGACCATGTATGAGTGCAGTCAAACTACAATAACCTCACTGTGAGTAGCCGAAGCGCCGCAGGTCAAAGGACCAGTCACACTACTGCAACATCAAGCAAGTCACTGACGAGTGGATAGACATCCAAGTGACTTCTTGTATTGGTCACGCTCAGTACCCTTGTTCTCTAACAAGCACCTGCACTATCACTTCAGTGTCCCTACACTGTGGACTCAAGTCTCGTCCATCCAGAAGGAGAGTGATCTGTGCACTGATCGGATCGATCACCGTCCTCGTGATGATACTTTGATCAGGAGCATTTAGAAATTAATCACCAATGATACATGGCTCAAATTCTCAACTCTTGAGAATATGTATCATCATCTTATTAATTTCTTGGACGATTCATAGACACATAAACAATATGAATGAAAAAGATGCCTTTTATTTATTCAATAATAAATAGTCAAGTACAAAATTATGTCCCTAGAATCAACAATGTGTCAGCCAAATTGGCTTCTAGGGCATACATCTAACAATCTCCCACTTGCACTAAAGCCAATTGGTCATATATCTTAGGCCCATCTTCTCAAGGTGGGCTTCAGTCTTTTGCTGACTCAGCTGCTTAGTGAAAGGGTCTGCCATGTTATCCGCGGAGTCTACTCTCTGCACCTCTACATATTTCTTCTCCACATAGTCGCGTATGAGGTGAAAGCGCCGCTCTATATGCTTAGACTTCTGATGAGACCTTGGCTCCTTAGCAAGGGCTATGGCGCCATTGTTATCGCAGTAGAGTGTTATGGCATCTGATGTCATCACATCCAGCTCTGCAATGAATTTCTTGAACCAGAAGCCTTCCTTAGCAGCTTCAGAGGCGGCGATGTATTCGGCTTCCATAGTCGAATCAGCAATGATCGGTTGTTTAGAACTCTTCCAATTCACCGTACCACCATTGCACAAGAACACGTATCCAGATGTTGACTTCCTGTCATCGACATCAGTCATGAAGTCTGAATCTGTGTACCCTTCTACCTTTAACTTTGATGATCCTCCAAAAACCAAGAATAAATCTTTAGTTCTTCTCAAGTACTTAAGAATATTCTTCACAGCTGTCCAGTGTTCTTCACCTGGATTCGACTGATATCTGCTTGTGACACTCACAGCAAGAGCTATATCAGGTCGTGTACATAGCATGGCATACATGAGGCTTCCTATTGCCGATGCATAAGGAATCTTGCTTATGCGTTGATGATGACCCAAAGATTGATTCATAGATTGATTTTGATGATCACAACACCTTGAAGTATAGATACTAATGTTTATGTTGCAAGGAGAAAGATATTTATGTTGCAAGGAACATAGCAAGTTGGAAGAACACAAGAAGGCCTCTAAAAGCACTCAAGAAAAGTTGGAAGAAAGCTACAAGTTATTGGCCCAAGTCTCAAGTTCAAAAGATTCAAATTGGAGGAGCAAATTCAAGGAAAATTTAAAAGAATAGTCTTCGAGTCGACTCCTGAGGAATTCGAGTCGACTCCAATGCTTGGCGAGTCAACTCGAGAGTAGAACGAGTCGACTCCAGGGTGTAAAAGGCAGAAAAGTCAGAGAGGGATTTTCGACCCTGAGATTCGAGTCGACTCCTGAGGAATGCGAGTCGACTCCAATGGTTGTCGGGTCGACTCCAAAGAAAGCGAGAGTCGACTCTCAGTGGTACACAAGGGAAAACTCAGAGAAGCAGTTTTTGGACACTGAGATTCGAGTCGACTCCCACAAAGTCCGAGTCGACTCCAAAGACAGCGCAACCCCAAGACAGAAGACGGTATTTTCGTCTCTGAGAGGCGAGTCGACTCCAAGACAAGTCGAGTCGACTCCAAGGCAGCGCGGCTCCAAAATACAGAGGATCAGTTTTCCGACTCTGAGATTCGAGTCGACTCCCAGACAGCTCGAGTCGACTCCAAGGCAGCACTACACTAAGATGGCAGAAGACCAACTTTCGAAAACTGAGAGCCGAGTCGACTCCAAGGAAGTTCGAGTCGACTCCAAGACTGGACGAGCCAAAAGACAGAGGATCGGGAGTTCGGACTCTGGGATTCGAGTCGACTCCCAGGATAGTCGAGTCGACTCGAGAGGACAAAATTCAAAATTGGATCCACGGACTTCAGTGGATGAGCCGACTCCGAAATTGCCAAGTCAGCTCCAGAAGTTGGCGAGTCGACTCCAGGTTAAGACGAGTCGACTCCCAGTCGAGGCAAGCACATTAATTCAAATTTGGAACAGTGGCCGAGTCGTCTCCGGTAAAACACGAGCCGACTCCTGCAACAGGCGAGCCGACTCCTGATCGCGCGAGTCGACTCCGATCCCAACGGTCATATTGTCAGGAGGTGCAGACTGGTTCCAACGGCTCTATTTTTGTCTCTAACGGCTAGATTCTTGTTTCCACGCCATCTAAAGCTATAAAAACAAGAAGAGAGCTAGGAGAGAACGCATGGAAGTGGGAGAGATCATCTAGGAAAGAGATCTCAAAGAGATTACAAAGGAAATCTCCCACAAGCACAAAAGGGCCATCCAAAACGAAATAGAGAGAAGAAGAGCTTCCAAGTGAATCCCAAAGCTTCCTCTCCATCAGTGTGCTGCCTCGGTGATCCTCTACTTCGTGCCAAATCAGAAGAGGGTCAAGTAAAGAAGAAGTCGAGCTCCTCCATCTTCAAAACTCGTTTGAGGGCTTCTCTTTACTCTGTTTGTTTATATTGTTATATTTGCTTGTTTAAGAAGCTTTGATTTGTTTTAAACTTTGTTTTATTATCTTGTAACTTGATTCAATCACGGGATTGAATCAAGGGGTTAAGGTTTGTTGGTGAGCCAAAGGGAAAACCAACGGTGTAAGGTTTGTTGGTGAGCCGAAGGGAAAACCAACGGAGATAGGTTTGTTGGTGAGCCGAGGGTAAAACCAATGTGTAAGGGTTTGATTGTGAGCCCGGAAAAACAATCGGAGTGGTTCTAGTCGGTGAGCCTGGGAAAACCGACCGAGTTCGTTGTGCGCTCGTAAAACAACAAGTTGGGTTGTGAGCTTGTAAAACAACCGACTGTAATCTGTAGGATTATAGTGAAATTCCCAAGAAGTCTTGGGGAGTGGATGTAGGTGCTGGGGTGCACCGAACCACTATATGTTTGCTGTGTTTGTAATGCTTTTTGTCATTATCTAACTCACACACTTACTCACTTAGATAAATTGCTTGCTTAACTATTATCCGCGAATTCTTTAGTTGCAAGCATACTCAATCAAGTCACATTCTATACATCAAACTGTCGCTAAGTTTAACTTTCACTGCGCATATATACAACTTAGCATAATTAATCAAAAAGTGCTAGAAGTAGCTTAAAAGTTTTAAAAGACCCAATTCACCCCCCCTCTTGGGTTGTATCTACTGGGCAACAAGTGGTATCAGAGCAGGTGCTCAAATATTATTTGTAGTCTTAACCGACTAGAGCCAAAGATCATGACAACCCCACATAACGTATTACTTGCTGAGGGACTTTCCACAAACAGACCTCCACTGTTTGATGGATCTAACTATATTCAATGGAAAGCTAGAATGAAAATCTTTACTCAATCACAAAACTATGAGTTATGGAATGTCATAACAAATGGCCTACACACACCCACGAAATTAATTGAAAGTATGTTCGATAAAAATTTGGCTGAACTAAATGCTAAGGCTATGAACCTTCTCTACTGTGCATTTAATAAAAATATTTTCAACCAAATTTATATATGTTCATCTGCCAAACAAATATGGGATACTCTTGAAGCAACTTATGATATTTTCGAAGAACCCCATGTTAGTTTACTTGAGGATAATTGCAAGACTAACATTGAGCATGCAGGAAACACTCTAAATCAGGAAGAAAGATTCAAAAGCTTCCTAAAGACAAAGAAGAAGAGGAAGCTAGAAGAAAGGAAGAAAGAGATAAAAAGGAAGAAAGCCTTGACCAAGAAAGAGTCAAGCAAGAAATTAAAAGTTAGGAGCAACAATGATGATATTAGCTCCAAGGAACTACAAGAGGTAACTAACTCGTGCTTTATGGCACAAGAAGACAAGGTAAAATCTGAATCTACTCTTACCTCAAATGATTTTCAAGAAGAATTATCTTATGATGAATTATTAAATACTTTTCATGATTTGTATGGTGAATGTAGAAAATTAGCTGTGAAGAATAAAAATCTTAAGAAACTAAATCTGAAAATTTCAAAAGAAAGAAATTCTAATAATGAAATACAAGATAAACTAAATTCTGAAAATAAAATTTTAAGGTTAAATTCAGAACAATTAATTCAGAAAAATCAAAATTTAATTAAAGAAAATCAAAACTTAAGTAAAGAAATTAACCAATTGAAGTCTTTTATTAACAAATTTACTGTAAGTTCAGCAAGATTAAAAATGATGTTTGAAAGCCAACATACAGATTTTGATAAATCAAAATTTGGCTTAACTCCTTCACTTAGCAATGAATCCCTAAAGAAAAAGGTTATCAATTCACCAAGCAATCCATTAAATAAGATAACTTATTTCAAACATGAAAAGAATGGGCATAACAACTTTACCTATCGTTCTAACATAATTAAATCAAGTAGTAAAGTTATTACAATTAAACAAATTTGGGTTCCAAAAGGAACTATATGTCCTAACTCTCAAGGATCCAAGCAAGCTTGGGTACCCAAAATGAAAATATGAGGATGTAGACATAGATGTGCCAAGATACCCATGAAACAAATAGATTCATACAAATGGGTATTCTAGACACATTGAAACTTAAAATATACTTATGAAAAGTAATTTTAAATAATAATAATAATGAAATCAGTAATCCTTGCATCTCATCATTATTTTTGCTTTAGTATGAATTGCTAGTATTGATCAATTTTGTGATATAGAAACTACTTTTGGAAATATAATCAAATCACTTCATTTTATAGGATACTTTACTCACCCTTGGATAAAGTTGCTAAATGATTAATCATTATTAAGATTAATTCTATGAATTCTCTATATGCTTGATTGAGAGTTTTTATCCATGGCATTATTGTTTATTGATCATAGATATGATAATGTGTACTTGGTATGCTTTTGAATATATGCACTATGAATACCAAGATTAAAGAAACCATCCTTGGCACATAGAATCAACTCATGCTAGTATGTACTTAATCTCAAAAGACCTTGCCATAGGCTTACTTAGATTATCTACTTAAAGGTCAAAGTTTTGCTATGCATGCTAACTAAGGAAACAAACAAAAATCATTTCTAAATCTAAAGATGTTGTTTCCATCACTAAGTTTTCAAAAGCTTACATTGGATTTGTTCTTGGAAAATAAAACTGAAGTATTTTTCTGTATTTACTGAATCTTGTAAAAGCGTTTCAAATGAAAAAGGTTTCCAAACTGTGAAGATCATGGCACAGTGTTGAAAACCAAAATCCTGATTAAGGTTATACAGAAAATAATATTAAATTCAATTATTTCAGCTCCAAGGACATCATAAGTAAAATAGGGTTAATAGAATTCTTGAAGAAATGAAAAAGACAATTATGTATGATAGTCATCTACTCAAATAATTTTTTAAAAGACTATCATCACTGCTTGTCATACATATGATTTCTATTAGATCTATTTTTGATGAAAATTTTGATCTTCTGAAAAATGGAAAATGAACCATTGCATATCTTTCATATTTTTCAGTCGTACATGTTATGCTTGATATGCTCTTATGAAAATAATGCCAAATCTGATAAAGATACTTCTATCCTTGGATATCATTCATCAAGCAATGCATATAGAACACTCATGAAAAATTCTAGTTGTAGAGGTATCAATTCATTTTATTCTTTATGAGACTAATGATTTATTATCAAAATACTAAAAACAAATTATATATGTATATGGTTAATCTTTTATATATAACAATCTGAAAAACTTGTTAATAATTAGAACCAAAATTGGATTTTTCAGATATGCACTTAATGAAGAAAAATTGATAACTACTAAAAGACTAAATCAAGAAAAGATAGATCTTGATAAGATTTTTGCATGATTAGAAGTAAAGATCACCATTATTATTTGTTTGCTTCATGAGCTTTATAATCTGTCAAATGAATGTGTAGAATTCACTCCTATGTGGTTATTTCATTAAAAAAAAAGGAGATCTATGTAAAATAACCACCATATTTAAAGATTACACATTACATATATGATAAAGCAATATGTGATTTGGAACAAGCATCAAAAGCATGATAGAATAATTATTTTATCATATACCTAATAGACCAGATTGTGTGATCATTATGTGCCCTTGTGCAAGACTTCAATCTAACTCTAATGAATCATAATTTATTGATAACAAATGAATCATAATCTGAATTTTGATAGAAACAATTGTTTAAGGCAATTTGATCAAAACTTAGCTAGCATGCCTTATTGACAATTATCTTAAGCAAATAGAATCTAAGCTAAATTGATGTTGAAAATAAGAAATTGATTTGATCTTGATAAATCATTCTATTGTCTCACATGCTTGTACTTGAACCATATTGGTTAATGAAACCATCTCTTTAGTTCAAGTGATATGTGCTTGCTTATACTTAGGGAATCTCTTGAGTAAAGTGACTCAACATTCAACTAGTATCATATCTTATATCGAGTCATCTAGTTAAAAATATGGTGGATGAATGTTTTGTATCTTGAAGAAACTAATAACTTTCTTTCAAGGAAGAAAAGGAGCTTGCAGGATCCTTGAGCAAGAAAATGAGAGATTTCAACTTGAAGGATATCTCCACGTAAGATACAATAAACATTCTCATGCAAACAAGAGAGAGGACCTTCTTCAGCCAAAAGTTCATACATAAGAAATCTAGTAGGTATTTGACTGAAGAATGCAGAATGGATTGGTAATTCTAGATACCTCTCTCATAAATTAATTGAGCAAAGTCAATAACTTAAATCTTAGTATGGCATGGTTAAAATCTTTAATTATTAATTCCTTGATATCATGTCTATATATATGTATTGATTGACTTATGCTTTTAGAAATTGTTTCATGGTTTGCCCAAACTAAAATATATCTTTGCCTATGTCATAACCATGAACTACACAAGTTTATGCTTAAAATTTTTGATTTAAAATGACTTGTGAGAAGCTATGAATTCTTGAGCATAATGAAAATGTTGTTTGCATGATATACCTCTATATGATACATTTGATTATTTCTTTATTCTGCTCTTTCAAGTAAATTACTTGAGAATAACAAAGAGAAAGAGAGATAAAGAAAAGATAATGGATATTATTCAAGAGAAGTAAAATCTAAGTAAAGGCAAATACTCCAATCTTAAGAAAAAGCAAAACAAGCATAATATATTCAGCACTTGTGTGAGCATTCTTTTGGAAGGATAAAATCCGTAATGAATTACACTTAAATAGAGGGAGAGTTTAAAGTAAATAGTTTAACCTTTCTATATTGCTTATCATAGGGATGGTGCCAATGGGGAGGCTAGTGGTAGTACCCGGCACTATTTGACCCAACTATTCGGTGTAGGGCATATTAGGGACGGCACAAGAGGGAGGCTAGTGGTAGTACCTCGTGCCCCTTCCCAACTCCACCGGATAGGGAGCAAATAGAGTATAGAGCATAAGAAAGTTATAAATGAAAAACAAAGTAAATGAAAGTAGAATTAAGTCAAATTTTTAATCACTTGAAAACACACTTTAAGGATGAAATCAGTGCAAAATTATATTTAAATAGGGGGAGTTTATTTGAAAAGAATTGATTTTGATCCTTAACATTCTTACTCTTAATATTCTAATGCATGACTTAACACATAATATATTTTGCATATGGCATGATGCTTTAAATTATGGATTCTCAATATTTTGTAATGCTTCATGCTTGGACAATTTGATTGATTGTTTGAAATACTACATAAAATTTTTGTTTGTTAAGAAAATTCAGATTTGTCATTCACAATCATCGTTAAAATGTGAAAGTTGAAATGAGAAGAGAAAGATATCTCTATTTAGGCAAAATGAATTGATCTTGATCTATCTTTCTACTTGCCTAACTTTGATACATAATATCCTAATACTTGTTAAAATATCCTCCATTTTGTATCGAAACTCAATACTAAATACAAAGATTCTGAAAGTGCTCTAATGTTATTGAAATATGTGTTTTCAATCTTAGTAATTTAAGATGAGCTACAAAGTAGAAGATACATATCTCAAATTTTGAGAGCCTTCTTGAAAATTCTTATGAAAATTCAGAATCTGATTTTGTATAAAAGCTTAAACTCAATATGATTTCTAAATAAAATCTTAATTTAAGAAAAACAGAATTAATTTTGATGTCTTGGCTGATTGCTCCGATACGCATCCGAAACATATCCTTTCTTATCATTAAAATCTACTAATATTGGTCTAAATGATCAATGATCTTGATTGCAAGCAAATATTTTTAAATATATGATTTTATTTTGATATTAAAAATATTTATTATGCTTCATGTATACATTGCTGAAAAACTATGATTAAGAAATTGAGTTCTATAAATATATATATTTCAATGATCATCTATATGTTTTTCTCTCCTACATTATTAAAGATAAAATAGAGTGAATGATCTTAAAGCTAGAAATATTTCAGCTCACTCAAATGATTCTAAAAGAAAGAAAATGTAAATGCTTTTGAAAGAAACTGAGCTTCAAATGAATCATTTTCTGATTAATAATTCTATACATTTTTTCTAAGATTAGGAGAAAGCATAACTTGTTCTTAAAGGATTAGGAAGAGTGACTACTATAAATTTTGAATAATTCTAGATCACTCTACACTCTCGATATCAAAAGAAAAGAATGATTAAAGAGGAATGCATCTTTTGAGGGGGAGCTTTAGATATTCTAAAGATACTTTAATTTGATGCATACCTTGAATTTTATGGATTGATTTTGATGAACCTCCTTATATTGCAAGACATGCTTTAATTACCTTGAGATGAGTTCTATAAAGGTTGTCTTATCTCAAACCTTGAACTTATAGAAAATATATTTTTGAGATTGACAATTTTATTGAACATTATCTTCAAATTCTAAACTCTTAAATGGAATGATCAATTGAGGGGGAGAAAGAAAATTTCAGAAGGAGAGGTCTTATGGAACTTAATCGCATTAATCTATAACTAAAGGAGAGAGGAAGAATACTAAATGAAAAGTGATCTTAATGCTCTCCAATATTTATCATCTGAAATTTAAATCTAAAAATTTTTATGATACACCTTGAGGCGTGTTATTTGGTTAGTATATCTCATGCATCACTCTTGAACCAAATTGCAAATCTTAAGAGCCTCTAATTTAATGAAAAAGGAGGAGAACAATGTATTAAATTTTCTTGAGTATCTCTTAGAAAATCTATTTTGAACCTCACTAATGAGTTTTAATTGGCTTACTCTTTAGAACTTCTATTTTGTGCCAATTCATTATTTTATGTATCAAATTGTGCTTATTTTCTAAAGGAATAAAAGAAAGTCTTTAAAAGAGCTCTAAGATGTATCACAAATTGCATGATTTCATAATTTGGTATTTGTGCTCAAATGCACTTATTATTATAAAGAACCTTTGAAGTCATTAAGAATTAATGACCCAACATGATGATATGTATTTCACATATATAAGTTTTGATCTTTTACTCTGAAAATTAATCAAAATTGCTCTCATGTTTGATAAAATACTTAATAGATTGGGCAAAAGGTCTTAATTGAACAAGCTTTCATACTTATTATTGAAGAGAGGTTAGATTTCCACTCGTGTTTTCATTGAATATCATTTGTGGTACTTCTTGAATTAACCTAAGAGAGATTCCACCCACACTTGATTAGAAAACTATCTGTGGTATCAAATTAGAAAACTTCTTGAAATCACATTCAATGTGTTCTGCTCTGAAATTATCTTAATTGGCTCTGATCTGTGCTCACTAATCTGATTCCAATATTATTGCCTTGAGTTAAATGATTCATATCCTGGCAATAATATAACATTCAAACCAGAGTACAGTAAGGGAAAGAAATATTTGAGTGTTCTGATCTTTGTGCTTAATGTTTCACTATCTTTTTGATGCTGTCAAAAAGGGGGAGAAATATCTAAGTATATGCTTATAATGCTTTGTGATAATCAGCTTGAACTGAAATATATTGATTGTGTTAAGCTGATTAAATCTAAAGCATTATCATGAAGTA
Organism: Phoenix dactylifera; assembly: GCF_051530095.1. Lineage (NCBI taxonomy): Eukaryota > Viridiplantae > Streptophyta > Magnoliopsida > Arecales > Arecaceae > Phoenix > Phoenix dactylifera. The sequence goes on along the minus strand of NC_143193.1, from coordinate 26,753,389 downwards.
TGTTTTGTTTTAAATATACATGTTGTCTACTTCATGCAACTTTGCTATGCATTACTTCTAGAAAACAATATCTTTTATATTGCATATACTCCAAGTTTTGTCATCATCAAAAAGGGGGAGATTGATGACCCAAAGATTGATTCATAGATTGATTTTGATGATCACAACACCTTGAAGTATAGATACTAATGTTTATGTTGCAAGGAGAAAGATATTTATGTTGCAAGGAACATAGCAAGTTGGAAGAACACAAGAAGGCCTCTAAAAGCACTCAAGAAAAGTTGGAAGAAAGCTACAAGTTATTGGCCCAAGTCTCAAGTTCAAAAGATTCAAATTGGAGGAGCAAATTCAAGGAAAATTTAAAAGAATAGTCTTCGAGTCGACTCCTGAGGAATTCGAGTCGACTCCAATGCTTGGCGAGTCAACTCGAGAGTAGAACGAGTCGACTCCAGGGTGTAAAAGGCAGAAAAGTCAGAGAGGGATTTTCGACCCTGAGATTCGAGTCGACTCCTGAGGAATGCGAGTCGACTCCAATGGTTGTCGGGTCGACTCCAAAGAAAGCGAGAGTCGACTCTCAGTGGTACACAAGGGAAAACTCAGAGAAGCAGTTTTTGGACACTGAGATTCGAGTCGACTCCCACAAAGTCCGAGTCGACTCCAAAGACAGCGCAACCCCAAGACAGAAGACGGTATTTTCGTCTCTGAGAGGCGAGTCGACTCCAAGACAAGTCGAGTCGACTCCAAGGCAGCGCGGCTCCAAAATACAGAGGATCAGTTTTCCGACTCTGAGATTCGAGTCGACTCCCAGACAGCTCGAGTCGACTCCAAGGCAGCACTACACTAAGATGGCAGAAGACCAACTTTCGAAAACTGAGAGCCGAGTCGACTCCAAGGAAGTTCGAGTCGACTCCAAGACTGGACGAGCCAAAAGACAGAGGATCGGGAGTTCGGACTCTGGGATTCGAGTCGACTCCCAGGATAGTCGAGTCGACTCGAGAGGACAAAATTCAAAATTGGATCCACGGACTTCAGTGGATGAGCCGACTCCGAAATTGCCAAGTCAGCTCCAGAAGTTGGCGAGTCGACTCCAGGTTAAGACGAGTCGACTCCCAGTCGAGGCAAGCACATTAATTCAAATTTGGAACAGTGGCCGAGTCGTCTCCGGTAAAACACGAGCCGACTCCTGCAACAGGCGAGCCGACTCCTGATCGCGCGAGTCGACTCCGATCCCAACGGTCATATTGTCAGGAGGTGCAGACTGGTTCCAACGGCTCTATTTTTGTCTCTAACGGCTAGATTCTTGTTTCCACGCCATCTAAAGCTATAAAAACAAGAAGAGAGCTAGGAGAGAACGCATGGAAGTGGGAGAGATCATCTAGGAAAGAGATCTCAAAGAGATTACAAAGGAAATCTCCCACAAGCACAAAAGGGCCATCCAAAACGAAATAGAGAGAAGAAGAGCTTCCAAGTGAATCCCAAAGCTTCCTCTCCATCAGTGTGCTGCCTCGGTGATCCTCTACTTCGTGCCAAATCAGAAGAGGGTCAAGTAAAGAAGAAGTCGAGCTCCTCCATCTTCAAAACTCGTTTGAGGGCTTCTCTTTACTCTGTTTGTTTATATTGTTATATTTGCTTGTTTAAGAAGCTTTGATTTGTTTTAAACTTTGTTTTATTATCTTGTAACTTGATTCAATCACGGGATTGAATCAAGGGGTTAAGGTTTGTTGGTGAGCCAAAGGGAAAACCAACGGTGTAAGGTTTGTTGGTGAGCCGAAGGGAAAACCAACGGAGATAGGTTTGTTGGTGAGCCGAGGGTAAAACCAATGTGTAAGGGTTTGATTGTGAGCCCGGAAAAACAATCGGAGTGGTTCTAGTCGGTGAGCCTGGGAAAACCGACCGAGTTCGTTGTGCGCTCGTAAAACAACAAGTTGGGTTGTGAGCTTGTAAAACAACCGACTGTAATCTGTAGGATTATAGTGAAATTCCCAAGAAGTCTTGGGGAGTGGATGTAGGTGCTGGGGTGCACCGAACCACTATATGTTTGCTGTGTTTGTAATGCTTTTTGTCATTATCTAACTCACACACTTACTCACTTAGATAAATTGCTTGCTTAACTATTATCCGCGAATTCTTTAGTTGCAAGCATACTCAATCAAGTCACATTCTATACATCAAACTGTCGCTAAGTTTAACTTTCACTGCGCATATATACAACTTAGCATAATTAATCAAAAAGTGCTAGAAGTAGCTTAAAAGTTTTAAAAGACCCAATTCACCCCCCCTCTTGGGTTGTATCTACTGGGCAACAGTTGAATCTCCTCAGATGTGTTGGGGCACATCTTCTTGGAGAGATGAATTCCATGCCTTAGGGGTAAGAGACCCCTCTTGGAGTTTTCCATGCTGAACCTCTTCAGCACCTCCTCTATGTACATTTTCTGTGACAGGCCAAGCATCCTTTTAGATCTATCTCTATAGACCTTTATTCCCAAAATATAGGATGCTTCCCCAAGGTCTTTCATGGAGAATTCTTTTGACAACCAGACCTTGACCGAGGTTAGCATGGGAACATCATTCCCAATCAGGAGAATGTCATCTACGTACAGTACGAGAAAAACGACAGCACTCCCACTAACCTTTTTATAAACACATGGTTCCTCCTCGTTTTTGATGAAATCAAACGTTTTGATTGCATCATCGAAACGAGTGTTCCAACTCCGAGAGGCTTGCTTTAGTCCATAGATGGATCTTTGCAGCTTGCAGACCTTGTGATCTCCATCACTGGAAGTGAAACCCAAAGGCTGTTCCATATAGATATCTTCATCAAGATATCCATTCAGGAAAGCAGTTTTCACATCCATCTGCCAGATTTCATAATCATGAAATGCTGCAATGGCAAGCAATGTTCGGATGGATTTTAGCATGGCTACAGGTGAAAAGGTCTCCTGATAGTCAATGCCTTCGCGCTGACTATACCCTTTCGCCACAAGCCTTGCCTTATAGGTCTCTACCTTTCCATCCGAACCTATCTTCCTTTTGTAGATCCATTTGCATCCAATAGGTACAATACCTTCTGGTGGATCTACTAAGGTCCAGACTTGGTTGGAATGCATGGAGTCTATCTCTGACTTCATAGCTTCCAGCCATTTCTCGGAATCGATATCAGATATCGCCTCGTTGTATGTTTTGGGATCCTGTATGTGATCCCTATCTCCCACTAGGAACATTTCCTCAGTATCCTCTTCAAGTATACCTAAGTATCTATCGGGAGGATGGGAGACTCTACTAGATCTACGAGGTGGTTGAGGGACATCGTGTACTGGCTCCTTATGAATAGGTTCTATAGGATCCATGACTCGTTGCTTTTCAGAGACTTTCTCTTCAAGCTCAATTTTCCTCCCACTGCCTCTATCAAGGATAAACTGATTTTCCAAGAAGATGGCATGACGGCTCACAAACACATTGTGATCCTCTGAGACGTAAAAATTGTATCCTAATGACTCTTTAGGATATCCTATAAAACGAGCACTTATGGTCCTAGCCTCTAACTTGTCTGCCTGTAGTCGCTTGACGTGGGCCGGACATCCCCAAATCTTGAGATGACCCAGACTTGGTTTCTTACCATGCCATATCTCATACGGTGTGGTAGGAACGGATTTAGAGGGAACTCTATTCAATAAATAAATCGCTGTGAGTAAGGCATCTCCCCAAAGGAACATAGGTAAATCAGTGAAGCTCATCATGGACCTGACCATATCCAATAGGGTCCGATTTCTCCTCTCTGACACCCCGTTGAGTTGAGGTGTTCCCGGAGGTGTCCATTGTGAGACTATGCCGTTTTCTTTGAGATAGTCCCGGAATTCCCCACTAAGGTATTCTCCTCCTCGATCTGATCGAAGAGCCTTAAGAGGTTTTCCAGTTTGTTTTTCTACTTCATTCTTGAACTCTTTGAACTTTTCAAAGGATTCAGACTTGTGTCTCATAAGATACACATACCCATACCGTGAATAATCATCGGTAAAGGTAATGAAGTAAGAATAACGTCCCCTGGCTAGCACATCGAATGGGCCACATACATCTGTATGTACTAGGGTAAGTATTTCAGTGGTCCTCTCCCCATGTCCTACAAAGGGTAGTCTGGCCATCTTTCCTTGAAGACAGGACTCGCAAACTGGATATGACTCGGAAGTCAATGAGCCTAAGAGCCCATCTTTATCCATTTTGTTCATTCTATCTTCTCCAATATGGCCAAGTCTGAGGTGCCACAAATATCTTTGGTTTATCTCATCTCTGGATCTTTTGGATCCTTTGGCACTCACATCTTGCTCGGTAACATTCACAGATACATCCATATGTAAATGGTAGAGACTGTCAATCATAAAACCACGTGCGACTATTTTATTTCTCAAATAAATAGAACAGCAGTCTTTGTCAAATGTAAAAACATGACCTTCCTGTGCTAGACATGAAACAGAAATCAAATTTCTGCTAGCAACAGGTACATAATAGCAGTCTCTAAGTATTAAACTAAATCCAGACGGTAGTCGCAGATGGTAGGTGCCCACAGCCACAGCAGCAACTTTTGCCCCGTTGCCAACCCGAAGGGTTACCGCACCTTCCGCCAGCCTTCTACTTTCCTTTAGACCCTGCATGGTAGTGCACAAATGAGCACTAGAACCAGAATCTATAACCCAACTAGAAGTAGAAGAAACCGTTAGATTAGTTTCAATAATGAGCAAGTCTATACCTTCTGAAGGTGTGTCACCTTTCTTGTTCTTTAGGCTCTCGAGGTATGAAGGACAGTTTCTCTTCCAGTGGCCTTCGACATTGCAGTGGAAACATTTTCCTTTGTCGTTAGCCTTTTTCTTTTGAACTTCCTTCTTTGGCTTCTTGTCTTTCTTCTGCTTCTTTGTAGGCTTCCTTTTCTTCCAAGTAGACTTTCTCTTGGAACCAGAAGTCAACTCAGCAGCGAGGACATTGCCCCTTGAACCTTTCAAGGCTCCCTCAGCAGTTACCAACATGTTGATTAGTTCAGTCTTAGTGCATTCAATCTTATTCATGTGGTAGTTTACTATAAACTGACCAAATGAATCAGGAAGTGACTGTAGGATCAAATCCACTTGCAATTCCTTGTGCATGTCCATACCGAGCTTCTCAAGCCCCTCTAGGTCCTTGATCATGGTCAGACCGTGATCATGGACAGACTGCCCTTCGCGCATCTTCGCTTTGAAAAGCCTCTTGGACACTTCAAAACGAGCTGTGCGACTCTGCTCACCATACAACTCTTGTAGGTGTGCCAGTATGTCCCTAGCAGTCTTTATATTTTCATGCTGGCATTGGAGTTCATTAGACATAGATGCCATCATATAGCATTTTACTCTAATGTCATCGTCCAACCACTTTTTATGCATCTCACGCTGAACATCAGTGGGACGTGCTGGTAATGTGGGGATATCTGAATCAAGTATATAGCCTATCTTCTCACAGTCCAAAACTATTTTGAGATTTCTAAGCCAGTCCTTGTAATTGGTTCCGGTCAGTCGGTTGGTCTCAAGAATACGGGTCAAAGGGTTTGAAGCCGACATTGTATCTGCAGAGAGTAAAGATTCTAGTTAGACTTTTGTACTTGATCCTAATCTGTCCTAAGGTCTTTTAGAACAAATGTGACTCCCACTATTTTCTCGAATTCCTCACACTCCCCTGGTAGGAAAACGGTAATCCCACACGACTAGGGTTTCTAGTGGGTACTGCGGTCCCACCAATTTACATGCCACCTCACCTAACAGTTATTGGTGACACATAGATGGATGAGTGTACAACTCTTGTACAATGCTTCTCAAGCATGTTGCAGTGCAACTTGGTCTCTAAGCCATGAAGACCTCACCTAACAGTTATTGGTCTCATTTCTTAGTTAAGTCAGACCCACCGTATAACCGTAGGAATAAAGTCGTCATTGGGTCCTCACCTAACAGTTATTGGTACCCAACCCCACCTTTACCCTACAACATCTCATGTCTATAGAGAGGTCCAGCCCCCCAATGCAACTTGACCACTGTATCCAGCCGAGACAAGTCAACATCAGAAAGGCCTTAGCAGCTCTACTACAGTGGAAGACCTATTGACTTAATATTGGTTAATCAGGTCTTAGTGTTTGCAACTTGAGCCTTTCATAAGAGGTAATCGAACAATTGGCCAGGTAAGCAGGTGGGAGGCTCCCCTTACTCAGAGAGTAAGGTCCTAATTAAGTAACCACCTTTCATGCTTTCCTAGACACCAATTAGATCAATTAATCTAATATGACTTGCTCATGTCGGTTCACTCTCGACTTGATTGAGGAGGTTTTGATTTAGGTCTCAATTGGGTTTGCTACATCACATGTAGACCTATCTACCCGACTCTCATTCACATCACATGCAAACGGCGCATTGCAGGCAGTTATAATCGCGGCAATAATTAAAGCTAAACTTTAACTAGGTGATGATCATGGATTCTAATTAGGTCGTATTACAAGCATATGCACATCAATCGATCAAGTGGTCTTCAACTCTTGAATTGGATCCAAGCTTCCTTGATTCGATCCTTGATCAACTCTTGATCCCATCGCCATCAACCGCTTAGATCACCTTTCATCTCATGCCTTTGCTTCAACTTGATCGTTGATGTACATCACATCACAGAAATACAACCAGATGTAAAATAAAAATAAAAATAATTTACATCTCCTTTTAGGAGGCACGCAGGCCTCTCAAAACATCAAATAAGATGCATGCAAGCATCTGAAAAATTACATGACATCGCAGATCACATCGCAGGTCATTACATTTGATACCAAAAGGGGTTGAATCCTATGATCATCACCGTATGCTACAATTATAATTTTCAGATCTGAAACTTAACTGATTATATCATGACATAGGTCGCTGATCATGCTAATCATGATTCTAAACTTTGTAATCCCATTAACAATGCAATTAGAATCATCTTTTTATCACATAAAAATCAGCATGTAAAAATCAGCACCCCTGAAAAATCTGCATGCAGAATTTTTCAGCATGCATGATCATTTAATTTTCAGATCTAATATGCCTTTAGATATTTAATTCTTACCTTAATCTACGAAGCCTAGGATCTGATACCACTGTTGGGAACCCGCCCATGCCGCTGATATTTCAAAAATTTTCAGATGGCAGCGGAATCGGCATGCACGGGTTCGACGTTCATCGCATGAACGCTTGTTTCGAGACCTTTCGTAATTAGGTAAGAATTAAAACTTTTAGAACTAATAGGAAGATCAAATCTTCACCTTGCGCGGGTAGATGATCACCGCGAATCTGAATTCGTGGTTTTGGAAGAGGGTTCATTTGAAGCCGTTCAAACGTCCGGCCTCTACGGGTATCCACACGAAGTAGAGAACCGATCAAAGCTTTCTTGTCTTCCCGGGGTGCTAGCTCCCTTGCAAAGACTCCTTTGATGGCTGATCTCTTCTCTTTCTTTCAACTCTTGAAAGTGCTTGAGAGGAGGAAGAAGAAGAAGGAACTCAAGGAAGAAGAACACAGCTTCTGCAGCCTTCTTTCTTTTCCCTGCGTTGGAAGAAGGATTGGAGGAAGAGGAAGGCGCCAACGCTTGGACCTTGCTCTTCCTTTGCTTGCGGCTGAACTAAGAGAGGAGAGGGGAGGGTGGCGGCAGCAAGAGGAGGATGGCTCCAATACCTAGGGCGCCGGCCTCATGGTGCTTCTTATAGCCATCAAGGGCTCCTCCAAAGTAGGAGCCCTAGATGGTTTTCCAAAGAAAGAAAGGGGGGGTGCGCCGGCCCCTCTCTCTCCTTCAATCCGCACCATCCAAGATGAGAGGGGCTGATGCCCCTCTTACTTGGTTAACCTAATCCTCTTCCAAAGAGGATTAGGTGCCTCTCTCATGGTTTAATCCTAATCTAATTAGGATTGGCCAAATTGGGTTCAATCTATACTAGTCCTAATCCAATTAGGACTTGAATGAACCATGACTCAATTGAACTCTTCAATCCTAATCCAATTAGGAGTCATGTTGATTCATTAGATTAATAATTAATTTGGACTTAAGGAATCCTAATCCAATTAGGATTTGTTTAATTTTAGTCCTGATCCAATTAGGACTCTACTTGAATCCGAAGTCCTAATCCAATTAGGATTTCTAGGAATCCTACTCCAAGTAGGAATCCAATTTTTAATTCAAAACTCCTAATCTCATTAGGATTGAGGAATCCTATTCCAAGTAGGAATCCCAGTCCTAATCCAATTAGAACTCTAGTTATCCTACCCGAAGTAGGATTCTTGTTTCAAGTCCAATTAATTAATTCCTTTTTCCTTCTTCAACTTCTTATCAATCAAATTGATTTCTTGTGATTCCTAATCACGATTTCAACCATCGGATCAGTCAATACTTCTAGTGTGTGTGACCCCATAGGTTCTATTCTGACTGGTAGTGAGATATATTGTGATCTCTATCACTATATCATTGAAAACTCCTTTCAATGGGTTGGAACGATTCCAACTCAACTCATTAGGGTTTATCGATCATCAAGATAATCCCTATGAGTCCCACCATCCACCAGTGACACCTAGCAGCATGTAGTGGCTACCCAGCAGAATGGAATGATGAACCTCTAGGTGCAGTTAACATGTGATACAGTCCTACTATCGTGGATCCCTACAGGACGGAGGTCATGGACAACTCGTCAAACCCCATCGTCTGTCATATGTCAAGATTTATTCGACTCGAGTTCGATAGTGAAAAACTCTTTCTCCACTGTGTATACTGCCCTGGCCGAGGTCTTACGAACTCAGTCTTATAAATCACATAGGATCTCTCCTTATCTATCAAGGTCGATAGATTCCATATAGGTGCATACCCTACTCCTACAGTGAACTTACTGCAGCCAATCTACACTGCATGGACCCATATGGCTAGAGACCATGTATGTGTGCAGTCAAACTACAATAACCTCACTGTGAGTAGCCGAAGCGCCGCAGGTCAAAGGACCAGTCACACTACTGCAACATCAAGCAAGTCACTGACGAGTGGATAGACATCCAAGTGACTTCTTGTATTGGTCACGCTCAGTACCCTTGTTCTCTAACAAGCACCTGCACTATCACTTCAGTGTCCCTACACTGTGGACTCAAGTCTCGTCCATCCAGAAGGAGAGTGATCTGTGCACTGATCGGATCGATCACCGTCCTCGTGATGATCCTTTGATCAGGAGCATTTAGAAATTAATCACCAATGATACATGGCTCAAATTCTCAACTCTTGAGAATATGTATCATCATCTTATTAATTTCTTGGACGATTCATAGACACATAAACAATATGAATGAAAAAGATGCCTTTTATTTATTCAATAATAAATAGTCAAGTACAAAATTATGTCCCTAGAATCAACAATGTGTCAGCCAAATTGGCTTCTAGGGCATACATCTAACAATTATGTCAAGATCCATGCAAGTTTATTGTGCAACCACAAGGCTTGCAATGGGGACTGATGTTATACTATCTTGGTGCATAGAGATGCTTATGGCATATTTTAATATTTGCTTTGTTGTGCAACCATAAGAGCAATATTATTTGAATATGACTGTATGGAAATGAAGGGTTTGACTAACTAATAAGTGCTTAATAATTTATAATTTAGTTATCTTTCCATAGCACTTATCAATGTTCTTAAACTGATAAATACATATTTTACCATGAAATTGAATAAACAATGAAATGAATTTAAAATATGGTAAGAGGTAAATAATTCTTTTCTCAAAACAGACTCTAAACTTGTCTCTCTCCTGGTTATAATCTTTCATGAAAACATATAAGGAGGAGATTGTGTTGACCCGATTTGGTAACCTAATGGAGTTGTAATCAAGCTAAGGCTATAATTAAATGGATTTTTGGTCCTGATTCGATCGAAAGTTATAATTAATTATGTATGGGGCAAAGGTTTGATTAACCCTTTTTATTAGGTCACGGTCCGGTTTTTAGTCTTGTCTGGTCGAGTTCGATCTGAAGCAGCTTAGCAAGAATTAAATGACAATGGGCTCAAGGACAAGTCAACCATCATGACCCACCTCAAACCCAAAGTCAATTCCCAACCAATTCGTTATCTGCCTTCATATAAAATTTATAATAATAATAACTAAAAATTCACGATTCACTGTTCATATAAACAGTGTCCCGTTAAAACACTGTTCATATGAACAGTGTTAAAAAAAATAATAAATTAAAATGCCGAGAACACTATTCATATGAACAGTGTTCCGTAAAAACACTGTTCATATGAACAGTGTTCCGTAAAAACACTGTTCATGTGAACAGTGTTAGAGAAAAAATAAAATAATACATAATAAATAAATAAATAACAATAATAATAATAATAATAAAAAAAAGGGCTTGGCCACTGTTTATCTTCTTCCCCCCTCCCCCGCAGTGCATCCGGGCCGTTCCCCTTCTTCCCGTCGATTCCGCCTCGTCCTCCGCCTGTGACGCAGCCCGCAGCCGAGATCCAGCTCCGCCATCAAGCCGCGTCGAAATCCCGGCGTCTCCCCGTTGATCTCGCGGCCACCCACCATTCGGAGCGATCCTCCCAGCCGCATCAACCGCGTGCCATCCGCCGCCCGTTCCACCTCCCAGCAGCCGGAAGTCACTCCTCCGTGATCAACGCTCACAGCAGCCTCCTCCGCCTCAGCCCGCGGTAGCCTTCATTGTCATCCATCGCACCATCCCGCGATCCGCCTAGCCGATTCAAGAAGCGTCCTCAGCTGTCCAAATCCGGATCCACCTCCCCGGCAATGGCGCCAAAAATTGATCGGTTATTTCAATTTCAAAAATAAACCACGCAATAGCACGTATCCTGTAGGATAGTGATTATGGGTGTCGGTCCACAGAGATTGAAGAATAAGTTATTTTTCTTTTAAAAATAAATCAAAAAGAAGGATTTGCTAACTTGATTTAACTAAATTAAACTATAAGTACGGATTGGAATTTATCAGAGTAAATAGATCTAGGGTTTGGAATCCACCACATAGCATTGCATCAAGGATTGTGTTCTTAATTTTTGTCTTTTGGAGAGGCATGCAATTTTGGCTACAAGCCTTTTAAAATAAAAGCATAAAGAGTGTTAGGAAGATCCATCTTCGATGTAGCATGAAGTGTCTACCTAAGTATGCTAATCTAGGATGCAGCACACTTCATCTTCCTAGGCATGGATCATCTTAGACTACTTTAGCAAACATGATTAGTAACTAGCATGCTCGAAATTTAAATATCATAAAGAAATATTTCATTGAAAATAAGAATTTAAACAAGCTCCAAAATAATAAAAAAGTAAGAACTACAATTGCCCTGATACATTGCTAGGGCTTCATCCAGCCCAAGATTGGATGTTTAGACAAGCATGGCTTCCGGACGACCTCCCATCTTCAAATGAAATTGATCAACTCCCATTATTCCCAAAATATCAAAACTATTCTCTTTCCTCCCCTTTTTCTCTCTTTTTTTATTTCTTTTTCTCTCTTTTCTTTCAGCTGGTGTCTTTCTTTTCTTCACCGAAACAGGGGTCTCCCCTGTTTCTTTCTTCTCAACCCCGCCCTCCCCTTTCTTCCCTTCCTCCCCTCTCTTATAGATCGCCTGAGCTTGCGTGGATGGCTGGATTATGGGCGGAAGGAGAGGGCGGACGCGGTAGAGGGGGAGGGCAGCCGCTGAGTACACCTCGAATTCGGACGGCTTGGATCACTGGAGGAGCCGGGGTATGTGGTCGCGGGATGTCCGGACGCGGAGGTTGCATTGGTGGGATCGCTGGAGCTCCGGGATCGATCGCGGAATGAAGGAGGCGCGGGCTGAGAGGAGGCATTAATTGAGCCCAATAATTTATAATTAATAATTATAAATTATTTGCGGAACATGAGCCCAATCCTAATAAACAAATCCCCGTGATCCTTGGGCGGCCCTTTTTAGCAACAGCCAATGCATGCATCAATTGTAGAACAGGGGTAATGAACATATCATTTGGGAACATGAAGGTAAAATTAAATGTGTTCAATACGGCCGACCAACCCGCAAGAGAAATTGAGTGTTTTATGATAGACAAAATAGATGACCTCATAGAAGGAGATGCAAAAACTATCTCACTATGTCTGGCTGAAGACAATAAACTTAGCGCTTGTTGGAAGGCAACCCAATTCTCTTAGATTATTTCTTAACATTGAGGACAATGTTAGGTTTAGGTTTGGGGGTATTCATCTTGATTTTCATCCCAAAAAAAAAAATAAAATAAAATAAAATAAAATAAAATAAAAAAATAAAAAATAATAATAATAAAATCATTTTTTTAAAAAAGAAAAAAATAAAAAATAAAAATATTTTTTTTAAAAAAAATGTGTTTATTTTCATTTTTTATAAAATAATAAAAAAAAGTTATTAAAAAAAAGTTTTTGTTAAAAAAAAAAATCCTAATTTATATACATTTATGCGAGAATGATAAACACACAAGGTATATAAAATTTAAAAAGCCCAATGACTAGTGGGAAGTAATACAAATTTAAGTTCTTTTTATTAAGTCTCTCTTAGGGAGTTGTAAGCTAGTTAATACTTTGGAATTTCACTACACACTAGCCGACTCTTCTAAGGTCTAGGCTCGACATTATGTTGAGAGTATGGTAGCAACCTTGGACCCTGATGAATCATACTTATCTAATCCAAAAAAAAAAAAACATCAATAAAAATGGATTTAGTTAGGAACATCGAAAAGGGCTACCTATTGTCAAAGATCAAGTGGGCTTGTGATGAGGACTCCGAGTATAAGTCCGTAGGGGAGTCTTGATGCCCGACACCTTATGCCAACTGGTGTGAGAGTTGTCGACTGATTGCTCGTTACACGGAGAAATCACCACAAGAGTAAAAGTGCACAATTTATATACCTTTCTTTAAAAAAAAAGAAAAAAAAAAGAAAAAAAATGTTGTATTGACCGAAAAGACAATAGTGTGAAAGCCGTCGTTGTAAAAATTCGAGTAAACTGGAATATTACAGATAAAGCCCGTGAGGTACTAAAGTAAACATCCACAATTCTCGAAATTCTGCAGATAAGATGATTTTGAATCAGTGAGTAGGTCTTTTCGACCAATCCTCGGAAACTACTAGTATTAACAATATTTTGGAGATCCGAACCCTTAGCTTGTGTACGGTCCAGATTTCACCGAGCACTCCAGTATAAATAAGTCTTACAACTTCCTAAACGGAAACTTAATGACTTTAACTTAGATTGCATACTAATCTAGAATTTGGGCTGACTTAGTAAATAAAACCGTATGTGCTTTGAAATTCTTATCATTTATGTATCTTAAATTAGATTTTAATTAAAAAAAAAGTTTTTTTTCCTAGCTAGTATGCACTTGGAATTTGAAGTTTCATCAATCAAATTAATTAAAAAAAAAAAAAAACAACAACAACAACAAATTAATCATAACAATAAATGATATTGAAGTTTGTGGGTATCTTCACTGGAAACCCTCACGAGACTATAACTCGTCCACTAGGGTAACCTAGGGGTTTAAAGCCTTGTTACATATGGTAAATGTAACCGCGATGCCTGCGAAAGTGAGTTAGAGCTTTTCTTTAATTTTATTTTGCTCGAGGGCTAGCAAAACATAGGTCTGGGGGTGTGATAAGTGCTTAATAATTTATAATTTAGTTATCTTTCCATAGCACTTATCAATGTTCTTAAACTGATAAATACATATTTTACCATGAAATTGAATAAACAATGAAATGAATTTAAAATATGGTAAGAGGTAAATAATTCTTTTCTCAAAACAGACTCTAAACTTGTCTCTCTCCTGGTTATAATCTTTCATAAAAACATATAAGGAGGAGATTGTGTTGACCCGATTTGGTAACCTAATGGAGTTGTAATCAAGCTAAGGCTATAATTAAATGGGTTTTTGGTCCTGATTCGATCGAAAGTTATAATTAATTATGTATGGGGCAAAGGTTTGATTAACCCTTTTTATTAGGTCACGGTCCGGTTTTTAGTCTTGTCTGGTCGAGTTCGATCTGAAGCAGCTTAGCAAGAATTAAATGACAATGGGCTCAAGGACAAGTCAACCATCATGACCCACCTCAAACCCAAAGTCAATTCCCAACCAATTCGTTATCTGCCTTCATATAAAATTTATAATAATAATAACTAAAAATTCACGATTCACTGTTCATATAAACAGTGTCCCGTTAAAACACTGTTCATATGAACAGTGTTATAAAAAAAATAATAAATTAAAATGCCGAGAACACTGTTCATATGAACAGTGTTCCGTAAAAACACTGTTCATGTGAACAGTGTTAGAGAAAAAATAAAATAATACATAATAAATAAATAAATAACAATAAAAAAATGATAATAAAAAAAGGGCTTGGCCACTGTTTATCTTCTTCCCCCCTCCCCCGCAGTGCATCCGGGCCGTTTCCCTTCTTCCCGTCGATTCCGCCTCGTCCTCCGCCTGTGATGCAGCCCGCAGCCGAGATCCAGCTCCGCCATCAAGCCGCGTCGAAATCCCGACGTCTCCCCGTTGATCCCGTGGCCACCCACCATTCGGAGCGATCCTCCCAGCCGCATCAACCGCGTGCCATCCGCCGCCCGTTCCACCTCCCAGCAGCCGGAAGTCACTCCTCTGTGATCAACGCTCACAACAGCCTCCTCCGCCTCAGCCCGCGGTAGCCTTCATTGTCATCCATCGCACCATCCCGCGATCCGCCTAGCCGATTCAAGAAGCGTCCTCAGCTGTCCAAATCCGGATCCACCTCCCGCAATGCAGTCCGAAAATGCCTCCTCTCAGCCCGTGCCTCCTTCATTCCGCGATCGATCCCGGAGCTCCAGCGATCCCACCAATGCAGCCTCCGCGTCCGGACATCCCGCGACCACATACCCCGGCTCCTCCAGTGATCCAAGCCGTCCGGATTCGAGGCGTACTCAATGGCTGCCCTCCCCCTCTACCGCGTCCGCCCTCTCCTTCCGCCCATAATCCAGCCATCCACGCAAGCTCAGGCGATCTATAAGAGAGGGGAGGAAGGGAAGAAAGGGGAGGGCGGGGTTGAGAAGAAAGAAACAGGGGAGACCCCTGTTACAGTGAAGAAAAGAAAGACACCAGCCGAAAGAAAAGAGAGAAAAAGAAATAAAAAAGAGAGAAAAAGGGGAGGAAAGAGAATAGTTTTGATATTTTGGGAATAATGGGAGTTGATCAATTTCATTTGAAGATGGGAGGTCGTCCGGAAGCCATGCTTGGCTAAACATCCAATCTAGGGCTGGATGAAGCCCTAGCAATGTATCAGGGCAATTGTAGTTCTAACTTTTTTATTATTTTGGAGCTTGTTTAAATTCTTATTTTCAATGAAATATTTCTTTATGATATTTAAATTTCGAGCATGCTAGTTACTAATCATGTTTGCTAAAGTAGTCTAAGATGATCCATGCCTAGGAAGATGAAGTGTGCTGCATCCTAGATTAGCATACTTAGGTAGACACTTCATGCTACACCGAAGATGGATCTTTCTAACACTCTTTATGCTTTTATTTTAAAAGGCTTATAGCCAAAATTGCATGCCTCTCCAAAAGACAAAAATTAAGAACACAATCCTTGATGCAATGCTATGTGGTAGATTCCAAACCCTAGATCTATTTACTCTGATAAATTCCAATCCGTACTTATAGTTTAATTTAGTTAAATCAAGTTAGCAAATCCTTCTTTTTGATTTATTTTTTTAAAAAAAATAACTTATTCTTCAATCTCTGTGGACCGACACCCGTAATCACTATCCTACAGGATACGTGCTATTGCGTGGTTTATTTTTGAAATTGAAATAACCGATCACTAACTAAAACATTATAGTTTGTTGTGCAACCACAAGGCTATAAATATTTTAAGAGGACAAAATAAAGTTGAGAATTGCATGAGATGCAATTGGAAAGAGTTTTCTACATTTGAACTCATAAGGGTTTGTTGTGTAACCACAAGGCTTTTATGATGAATTAGGATCTCAACCCTACTAAGAAAGATTAGGTTTTCCCATTTATCATAGGAGAGGGCTATGATATTTGATTAAAATAGTAGGAAACAATTAGATAAAGTCCTAGTCTAATTGCATATATGTCATCATGATTAGTCTGCTTATAGTAGTTTTGTTCTTGCTTATGTAGAATTATTAAATGTCATTTTCACTATCACTAAGATGCATCTTAGATGCCAACAAGTTAACCGGTCCAAACTATGTGGACTAGTTGAGGAATCTTAAGATTGTACTCACTCAGAAGAAAATTTTCTATATTCTTGAAACCCCTAATCTTGGAGATCTAGGGGATGATGCTACTGAAGAAGAGGTTGCCACACACAAGATGTGGAAGAATGACAGTTTGACTGTCAAATGTATCATGCTTGCCTCCATGAGCAATGTGTTAGGAACCCGCCTATGCCGCTGATATTTCAAAACAAAAATCAGATTGCAGCGGAATCGGCATAAGCGGGATTGACGTTCATCGCATGAACGCTGTTTCTAGACCGTTCGTAGTTAGATAAGGATTAATACTTTTTAAAACCTTTAGGGAGATCAAATTCTCACCTTGTGCGGGTAGATGATCACCGCAAACTGAAGCTCGTGGTTTTAGGTTGAGGGTTCGTTTGAAGCCGTTCAAACGTCCGGCCTCTACGGGTATCCACACGAAGCAGAGGACCTGATCAAAGATCTCTTGTCTTCCCGGGGTGCTAGCTCCCTTGCAAAGACTTCTTTTGATGGCTGATCTCCTCTCTTTCTTTCAACTCTTGAATATGCTTGAGAGGAGGATGAAGAAGGATGAAGAAGAATCCCCATGCAGCCTTCTTTTCTTCCTTGCGTTGGATGAAGGAAGGGAAGGGGAGGAGGCCGCCAACACTTGGATCTTCTTCTTCCCTTGCTTGCGGCTGAAACAAGAAGAGGGAGAGGGTGGCCACGGCACAAGAGGGAGAGGAAGCAATCCTTGTAGGGCGCCGGCTTCATAAGCCTTTTTATAGCCATCTAGGGTTCCTACTAAGTAGGAGCCCTAGACAACTTTCCAAAGAGGGGGCGCCGGCCCCCTCTCTTGTGCCGCACCATGTGATCAAAGGGGGAGGGGCGCCCCTCCCTCTTGGTAAACCCTAGTCCGCCTCAATTAGGGTTTGCATTGCCCTAATGTGGTCAAGCCCTAATCCAATTAGGCTTAGTCCAAGGGTGAACCAATTTGGATCCAATCTAGGTAAGTCCTAATCCAATTAGAACTTAAATCAATTTTGACTCAATTAAACTCTTCAATCCTAATCCAATTAGGAGTCTTATTGATTCATTAGATTAATAATTAATTGTGACTTAAGAAACCCTAATCCATATTAGGACGTATTTAATTTTAGTCCTAATCCAATTAGGATTCTTACTTGAATCCGAAGTCCTAATCCAATTAGGACTTCTAGGAATCCTATTCTAAGTGGGAATTCACATTGAATTCAAAATCCTATTCTAAGTAGGATTGTGGGAATCCTAATCCAAGTAGGAATCCCAATCCTACTCCAACTAGGATTTCCAGTCCTAATCCAATTAGGACTCTAGGAATCCTACTCGAAGTAGGACTCTTATTTCAAGTCCAATTAATTAATTTTCTTTGTTCCTTCTTCAACTGAATATCAATCGAATTGATTACTTGTGATTCCTAATCACATTTCAACCATCGGATCGGTCAATACTTCTAGTGTGTGTGACCCCATAGGTTCTACTCTGACTGGTAGTGAGATATATTGTGATCTCTATCACAATATCATTGAAGACTCCTTTCAATGGGTTGGAACGATTCCAACTCTACTCATTAGGGTTTATCGATCATCGAGACAATCCCTATGAGTCCCACCATCCACCAGTGACACCTAGCAGCATGTAGTGGCTACCCAGCAGAATAGAATGGTGAACCTCTAGGTGCAGTTAATATGTGATACAGTCCTACTATCGTGGATCCCTACAGGACGGAGGTCATGGACAACTCGTCAAACCCCATCGTCTGTCATATGTGAAGATTCATTCGACTTAAGTTCAAGAGTGAAAAACTCTTTCTCCACTGTGCATACTGCCCCGGCCGAGGTCTTACGAACTCAGTCTTATAAATCACATAGGATCTCTCCTTATCTATCAAGGTCGATAGATTCCTTATAGGTGCATACCCTACTCCTACAGTGAACTTACTGCAGCCAATCTACACTGCATGGACCCATATGGCTAGAGACCATGTATGTGTGCAGTCAAACTATAATAACCTCACTGTGAGTAGCCGAAGCACCGCAGGTCAAAGGACCAGTCACACTACTGCAACATCAAGCAAGTCACTGACGAGTGGATAGACATCCAAGTGACTTCTTGTATTGGTCACGCTCAGTACCCTTGTTCTTAACAAGCACCTGCACTATTACTTCAGTGTCGCCACACTGTGGACTCGAGTCTCATCCATCCTTAAGGAAAGTAATCTGTGCACTGATCTCATCGGATTGATCACCGTCCTCGTGATGATCCATCGATCAGGAGCATTCAGAAATTAATCACCAATGATGCATGGCTCAAATTCTTAACTCTTAAGAATATGCATCATCATCTTATTAATTCTTGGACGATTCATAGACACATAAACAATATGAATGAAAAAGATGCCTTTTATTTATTCAATAATAATAAAGTCAAGTACAAATTATGTCCCAGAATTAAGAATGTGTCAGCCAAAAATTGGCTTCTTGGGCATACATCTAACAATCTCCCACTTGCACTAAAGCCAATCAGTCATATATCTTAGTCCCATCTTCTCAAGGTGGGCTTCAGTCTTTTGCTGACTTAGCTGTTTAGTGAATGGGTCTGCCACGTTGTCCGCGGAGTCTACTCTCTGCACCTCGGCATACTTCTTCTCAACATAGTCGCGTATGAGGTGGAAGCGCCGCTCTATATGCTTGGACTTCTGATGAGACCTTGGCTCCTTAGCAAGAGCTATGGCGCCATTATTATCGCAGTAGAGTGTTATGGCATCTGATGACATTACATCCAATTCCGCAATAAATTTCTTGAACCAGAAGCCTTCCTTAGCAGCTTCAGAGGCGGCGATGTATTCAGCTTCCATAGTAGAATCAGCAATGATCGGTTGTTTAGAACTCTTCCAATTCACCGTACCACCATTGCACAAGAACACATATCCAGATGTTGATTTCCTATCATCGACGTCAGTCATGAAGTCTGAATCTGTGTACCCTTCTACCTTTAACTCTGATGATCCTCCAAAGACCAAGAATAAATCTTTAGTTCTTCTTAAGTACTTAAGAATATTCTTCACAGCTGTCCAGTGTTCTTCACCTGGATTCAACTGATATCTGCTTGTGACACTCACAGCTAGGGCTATATCAGGTCGTGTGCATAGCATGGCATACATGAGGCTCCCTATTGCCGATGCATAAGGAATCTTGCTCATGCGTTGAATCTCTTCAAATGTGTTGGGGCACATCTTCTTGGAGAGATGAATTCCATGCCTAAGGGGTAAGAGACCCCTTTTGGAGTTTTTCATGCTGAACCTTTTCAGCACTTCCTCTATATACATTTTCTGTGATAGGCCAAGCATCCTTTTAGATCTATCTCTATAGACCTTTATTCCCAAAATATAGGATGCTTCCCCAAGGTCTTTCATGGAGAACTCTTTTGACAACCAGACCTTGATCGAGGTTAGCATGGGAATATCATTCCCTATCAGGAGGATGTCGTCCACGTACAGTACGAGAAATACGACAGCACTCCCACTAACCTTTTTGTAAACACACGGTTCCTTCTCATTTTTGATGAAATCAAACGTTTTGATTGCGTCATCGAAACGAGTGTTCCAACTCCGAGATGCTTGCTTTAGTCCATAGATGGACCTTTGCAGCTTGCAGACCTTGTGATCTCCATCACTGGAAGCGAAACCCAAAGGCTGTTCCATGTAGATATCTTCATCAAGATGTCCATTTAGGAAAGCAGTTTTCACATCCATCTGCCAGATTTCATAATCATGAAATGCTGCAATGGCAAGCAATGTTTGGATGGATTTCAGCATGGCTACAGGTGAAAAGGTCTCCTGATAGTCAATGCCTTCGCGTTGACTATACCCTTTCGCCACAAGCCTTGCCTTATAGGTCTCTACCTCTCAATCCGAACCTATCTTTCTTTTGTAGATCCATTTACATCCAATAGGTACAATACCTTCTGGTGGATCTACTAAGGTCCAGACTTGGTTGGAATGCATGGAGTCTAATTCTGACTTCATAGCTTCCAACCATTTCTCAGAATCGACATCAGATATCGCCTTGTTGTAGGTTTTGGGATCCTGTATGTGATCCCTATCTCCCACTAGGAACATTTCCTCGGTATCCTCTTCTAGTATACCTAAGTATCTATCGGGAGGATGGGAGACCCTACTTGATCTGCGAGGTGGTTGCGGGACATTGTGTACTGGCTTTGTATGAATGGGTTCGATAGGATCCATGACTCGTTGCTTTTCAGAGACTATCTCTTCAAGTTCAATTTTCCTCCCACTGCCTCTATCAAGGATAAACTGATTTTCCAAGAAGATGGCATGACGGCTCACAAACACATTGTGATCCTCTGAGACGTAAAAATTGTATCCTAATGACTCTTTAGGATATCCTATAAAACGAGCACTTATGGTCCTAGCCTCTAGTTTGTCCGCCTGCAGTCTTTTGACATGGGCCGGACATCCCCAAATCTTGAGATGACCAAGACTTGGTTTCTTACCATGCCATATCTCATACGGTGTGGTAGGAACGGATTTAGAGGGAACTCTATTCAGTAGATATACTGCGGTAAGTAAGGCATCTCCCCAAAGAAACATCGGTAGATCAGTGAAGCTCATCATGGACCGGACCATATCTAATAGAGTCTGATTTCTTCTCTCTGACACCCCGTTGAGTTGAGGCATACACGGAGGAGTCCATTGTGAGACTATGCCATTGTCCTTGAGATAGTCCCGAAATTCTCCACTAAGGTATTCTCCTCCTCGATCTGATCGAAGAGCCTTAAGGGGTTTTCCAGTTTATTTTTCTACTTCATTTCTGAATTCTTTGAACTTTTCAAAAGATTCAGATTTGTGTCTCATAAGATACACATACCCATACCGTGAATAATCATCGATAAAGGTAATGAAGTACGAATAACGTCCCCTGGCTAGCATATCGAATGGGCCACATACATCTGTATGTACTAGGGTAAGTATTTCAGTGGTCCTCTCCCCATGTCCTACAAAGGGTAATCTGGCCATTTTTTCTTGAAGACAGGATTCGCAAACTGGATATGACTCGGAAGTCAATGAGCCGAGAAGCCCATCTTTATCCATTTTGTTCATTCTGTCCTCTCCAATATGGCCAAGCCTGAGGTGCCACAAATATTTTTGGTTTATCTCATCCCTGGATCTTTTGGATCCTTTGGCATTCACTACTTGCTCAGACACATTTATAGATACATCCATATGCAAATGATAGAGACTGTCAATCATAAAACCACGTGCGACTATTTTATTTCTTAAATAAATAGAACAGCAGTCTTTGTCAAATGTAAAAACATGACCTTTCTGTGCTAGACATGAAACAGAAATCAAATTTCTGCTAGCAGCAGGTACATAATAGCAGTCTCTAAGTAATAAACTAAAACCAGACGGTAGTCGCAGATGGTAGGTGCCGACAGCCACAGCAGCAACTTTTGCCCCGTTGCCAACCCGAAGGGTTACTGCACCTTCCGCCAGCCTTCTACTTTTCTTTAGACCCTGCATGGTAGTGCACAGATGAGCACTAGAACCAGAATCTATAACCCAACTAGAAGTAGAAGAAACCGTTAGATTAGTTTCAATTATGAGCAAATCTATACCTTCTGAAGGTTTGTCACCTTTCATGTTCTTCAGGCTCTCGAGGTATGAAGGACAGTTCCTCTTCCAGTGGCCGTCGACATTGCAGTGGAAACATTTTCCTTTGTCATTGGCTTTTTTCTTTTGAACTTCCTTCTTTGACTTCTTGTCTTTCTTTTGCTTCTTCGCAGGCTTCTTTTTCTTCCAAGTAGACTTTCTCTTGGAACCAGAAGTCAACTCAGCAGCAAGGACATTGCCCCTTGAACCTTTCAAGGCTCCCTCAGCAGTTACCAACATATTTATCAGTTCAGTCTTAGTGCATTCAATCTTATTCATGTGGTAGTTTACTATAAACTGACCAAATGAATCAGGAAGGGATTGAAGGATCAGATCAACTTGCAATTTCTTGTGCATGTTCATCCCGAGCTTCTCAAGCTCCTCAAGGTCCTTGATCATAGTCAGACCGTGATCATGGACGGACTGCCCTTCGCGCATCTTTGTCTTGAAGAGCCTCTTGGACACTTCAAAATGAGCTGTGCGACTCTGCTCACCATACAACTCTTGCAGGTGTGCTAGTATGTCCCTAGCAGTCTTGAGATTCTCATGCTGGCATTGGAGTTCATTAGACATGGATGCCATCATATAGCACTTGACTCTAATGTCATCATCCAGCCATTTTTGATGCATCTGTCGCTGAACATCAGTAGGACGTGCTGGTAGTGTGGGGATATCTGAATCGAGTATGTAGCCTATTTTCTCACAGCTCAAAATAATTTTGAGATTTCTAAGCCAGTCCTTGTAATTGGTTCCGGTCAATCGGTTGGTCTCAAGAATACGGGTCAAAGGGTTTGATGCTGACATTATGATCTGCAGAGAGTAAAGATTCTAGTTAGACTTTTGTACTTGATCCTAATCTGTTCTAAGATCTTTTAGAACAAATGTAACTCTCACTATTTTCTCGAATTCCTCATACTCCCCTGGTAGAAAAACGGAAATCCTACACGACTAGGGTTTCTAGTGGGTACTGCGGTTCCACCGATTTACATGCCACCTCACCTAACAGTTATTGATGAGACATAGATTGATGAATGTACAACTCTTGTACAATGCTTCTCAAGCATGTTGCAGTGCTTCTTGGTCTCTAAGCCATGAAGACCTCACCTAACAGTTATTGGTCCCATTTCTTAGTTAAGTCAGACCCACCGTATAACCGTAGGAATAAAGTCGTCATTGGGTCCTCACCTAACAGTTATTGGTGCCCAACCCCACCTTTACCCTACAACATCTCATGTCTATAGAGAGGTCCAGCCCCCCGATGCAACTTGCCCACTGTGTCCAGCCGAGACAAATCAACATCAGAAAGACCTTAGCAGCTCTACTACAGTGGAAGACCTATTGACTTAATATTGGTTAATCAGGTCTTAGTGTTTGCAACTTGAGCTCTTCATAAGAGGTAATCGAACAATTGGCCAGGTAAGCAGGTGGGAGGCTCCCCTTACTCAGAGAGTAAGGTCCTAATTAAGTAACCACCTGTCATGCTTTTCTAGACACCAATTAGATCAATTAATCTAATATGACTTGCTCATGTCGGTTCACTCTCGACTTGATTGAGGAGGTTTTAATTTAGGTCTCAATTGGGTTTGCTACATCACATGTAAACCTATCTACCCGACTCATATTCACATCACATGCAAACGGCACATTGCAGGCAGTTATAATCGCAGCAATAATTAAAGCTAAACTTTAAATAGGTGATGATCATGGATTCTAATTAGGTCGTATTACAAGCACATGCACGTCAATCGATCAACTGATCTTCAACTCTTGAATTGGTTCCAAGCCTCCTTGACTCGATCCTTGACCAACTCTTGATCCAATCGCCATCAAACGCTTAGAGCCCTGTTCATCTCATGCATCATCTTCGACTTGATCGTTGACGTACATCACATTACAGAAAATACAACCAGATATAAAATAAAAATAAAAATAAATTACATCCCCTTTTAGGAGGCACGCAGGCCTCTCAAAACATCAAATAAGATGCATGCAAGCATCTGTAAAATTACATGACATTGCAGATCACATCGCAGGTCTTTACATTTAATACCAAAAGGGTTTGAATCCTATGATCATCACCATATGCAACAATTATAATTTTCAGATCTGATAATTAATTGATTATCTCATGACACAGGTTGCTGATCATGCTAATCATGATTCTAAACTTTGTAATCACATTAACAATGCTATTAGAATCATCCTTTTATCATATAAAAATCAGCATGTAAAAATCAGCATCCTAGAAAAATTCTGCATGCAGAAAATTTTCAGCATGCATGATCATTCAATTTTCATATCTAATAAGCCTACTTATAATTAATTCTTACCTTAAACTACGAATCCTAGGCTCTGATACCACTGTTAGGAACCCGCCTATGCTGCTGATATTTCAAAACAAAAATCAGATTGCAGCGGAATCGGCATAAGCGGGATCGACGTTCATCGCATGAACGCTGTTTCTAGACCGTTCGTAGTTAGATAAGGATTAATACTTTTTAAAACCTTTAGGGAGATAAAATCTTCACCTTGTGCGGGTAGATGATCACCGCAAACTGAAGCTCGTGGTTTTAGGTTGAGGGTTCGTTTGAAGCCGTTCAAACGTCCGGCCTCTACGGGTATCCACACGAAGCAAAGGACCTGATCAAAGATCTCTTGTCTTCCCGGGGTGCTAGCTCCCTTGCAAAGACTTCTTTTGATGGCTGATCTCCTCTCTTTCTTTCAACTCTTGAATATGCTTGAGAGGAGGAAGAAGAAGGATGAAGAAGAATCCCCACGCAGCCTTCTTTTCTTCCTTGCGTTGGATGAAGGAAGGGAAGGGGAGGAGGCCGCCAACACTTGGATCTTCTTCTTCCCTTGCTTGCGGCTGAAACAAGGAGAGGGAGAGGGTGGCCACGGCACAAGAGGGAGAGGAAGCAATCCTTGTAGGGCGCCGGCTTCATAAGCCTTTTTATAGCCATCTAGGGTTCCTACTAAGTAGGAGCCCTAGACAACTTTCCAAAGAGGGGGCGCCGGCCCCCTCTCTTGTGCCACACCATGTGATCAAAGGGGGAGGGGCGCAAGCCCCTCCCTCTTGGTAAACCCTAGTCCACCTCAATTAGGGTTTGCATTGCCCTAATGTGGTCAAGCCCTAATCCAATTAGGCTTAGTCCAAGGGTGAACCAATTTGGATCCAATCTAGGTAAGTCCTAATCCAATTAGAACTTAAATCAATTTTGACTCAATTAAACTCTTCAATCCTAATCCAATTAGGAGTCTTATTGATTCATTAGATTAATAATTAATTGTGACTTAAGAAACCCTAATCCATATTAGGACGTATTTAATTTTAGTCCTAATCCAATTAGAATTCTTACTTGAATCCGAAGTCCTAATCCAATTAGGACTTCTAGGAATCCTATTCTAAGTAGGAATTCACATTGAATTCAAAATCCTATTCTAAGTAGGATTGTGGGAATCCTAATCCAAGTAGGAATCCCAATCCTACTCCAACTAGGATTCCCAGTCCTAATCCAATTAGGACTCTAGGAATCCTACTCGAAGTAGGACTCTTGTTTCAAGTCCAATTAATTAATTTCCTTTGTTCCTTCTTCAACTGAATATCAATCGAATTGATTACTTGTGATTCCTAATCACATTTCAACCATCGGATCGGTCAATACTTCTAGTGTGTGTGACCCCATAGGTTCTACTCAGTCTTATAAATCATATAGGATCTCTCCTTATCTATCAAGGTCGATAGATTCCTTATAGGTGCATACCCTACTCCTACAGTGAACTTACTGCAGCCAATCTACACTGCATGGACCCATATGGCTAGAGACCATGTATGTGTGCAGTCAAACTACAATAACCTCACTGTGAGTAGCCGAAGCACCGCAGGTCAAAGGACCAGTCACACTACTGCAACATCAAGCAAGTAACTGACGAGTGGATAGACATTCAAGTGACTTCTTGTATTGGTCATGCTCAGTACCCTTGTTCTTAACAAGCACCTGCACTATTACTTCAGTGTCGCCACACTATGGACTCGAGTCTCGTCCATCCTTAAGGAAAGTAATCTGTGCACTGATCTCATCGGATTGATCACCGTCCTCGTGATGATCCATCGATCAGGAGCATTTAGAAATTAATCACCAATGATGCATGGCTCAAATTCTTAACTCTTAAGAATATGCATCATCATCTTATTAATTCTTGGACGATTCATAGACACATAAACAATATGAATGAAAAAGATGCCTTTTATTTATTCAATAATAATAAAGTTAAATACAAATTATGTCCCAGAATTAATAATATGTCAGCCAAAAATTGGCTTCTAGGGCATACATCTAACACAATGAGCTACAGAGGCAATATGATAGCATGGATACTTCTCCATACTTCTTAATTTAAAGGAACTATATAGAGAGCAAAGCAGGACTGCTAGATATGAGATATCGAAGTAGTTGTTCCGTGCTAGAATGAATGAAGGGACATCTGTGCAAAACCATTATCTTATGGTTATAGACTTGATTACCAGATTAAGTCAGTTAGGTTTTGCTATGGACAGTGAGCTCAGTCAGGATTTGATCCTGCAATCACTACCTGATTCATTCTCTCAGTTTGTTGTGAACTATCACATGAACAAACTGAATATCTCTTTGCCTGAGCTATTAAACATGCTCAAAACAGCTGAGGGCCACATCAAGAAAGAGAAGGGTCCAATTCTTCTTGTAGATGGTGCCTTCAGAAAAAAGTCAGGCAATAAGGGTTCTAAGAAAAGGTTGAACCCTAAAAGAAGCATCAATAAGAAAAAGAAAGGAAAGAAAATCTTCAAACCAAGTACCTATTTTCATTGCAGCAAGGAAGGTCACTGGAAGAGGAATTGCAAGAGTTTTCTTGCAAGTGTAAAGCAGGATGCAAAAGTTGCATCAAAAGGTATGTTTATGTTACATGCCAATTTGTCATTAAGTTCTTCAAATTCAAATTCATGGGTATTGGATACCGGCTGTGGTTCTCATATTTGCAAATCTTTGCATGGACTACAGAAAATTAAAAGTTTGAAGAAAGATGATTTCGAGCTATATGGCGCTGGAGGAGAGTCCATTCAGGCTGAAGCTATTGGAATCTACCATTTGGAGTTGCCCTCGGGAGAGCTCCTGGAATTAGAAGATTGTTATTATATGCCCAAAATTATTAGAAATGTAATTTCCATTTCTTTGTTGTTAAAGAAAGGATATGAAATTAATGTAAAGAGCAATGCTCAATTTTTTTTTCTAATAAAGTCTATTGCAATGGCATTATGGAAAATGGTCTTCTTGTTCTATTACTTAATGACAATGTCTTTCATATTGATAAAAGCAATAAAAGAAAGAAAGAAGAAGTAAATAACACCCTTCTTTGGCATTGCCGACTTGGTCACATAAGCGAATCAAGAATCAACAAGTTGTACAAAGAAGAGTTCTTTGATCCTTATGATTATGAATCATTAGGAACTTGTGAATCTTGTCTTATAGGTAAAATGACTAAGTCTCCATTCATTGGACATGGAGAAAGGGCAAGTGAGTTATTAGGACTTGTGCATACAGATGTATGTGGTCCTATGACAACTTCAGCTAAAGGTGGATACTCTTACTTCATCACATTCACTGATGATTTATCAAGATTTGGATATGTGTATCTTATGAAACATAAATCTGAAGCCTTTGATAAGTTTAAAGAGTATCAAAGTATGGTTGAAAAACCAACCGAAAAGTGTATTAAAATCCTTCAATCTGATCGAGGAGGTGAATACCTTTCTAGTGATTTTTTAAATCATCTTAAAGAAAAGGGCATTCTCTCTGAATGGACACCTCCGTATACGCCACAATTGTTAGGAACCCGCCCATGCCGCAGAAAAATTTCAAAAATTCAGATGCAGAGGAAGAGGCATGCGCGGGATCAACCATTCATCGCATGAACGTTGTTTAAAACCGTTCGTAGATAGATAAGGATTAAAAACTTTTAAATAACATTAGAAGATCAGATCTTCACCTTGTGCGGGTAGATGATCACTGCAAACTGATGATCGTGGTTTTGGATAAAGATTCGCTTGAAGCCGTTCAAGTGCCCGGCCTCTACGGGTATCCACACGAAGCAAGAACCGATCAAGCTTCTTTGTCTCCCCGGGGTGCTAGCTCCCTTGCAGAGACAACTTTTAATGGCTGATCTCCTCTCTTTCTTTCAACTCTTGAATGTGCTTGAGAGGAGGAAGAAGAAGGATGAAGAATAGTAAAGGAACAAAACCCCTGTAGCCTTCTTTCTTTTCCTTGCGTTGGAAGGAGGAAGGGAGGATGAAGAGGCCACCTTTCTTTTTCTTCCTTTGCTTGCGGCTGAACCAAGGAAAGGGGAGGAGAGGGGGCCACGAATTGGAGAGGAAGAGGGCTTCAATGATGCCCTAGGTCAGCCCCCACGCCTCCTCTTAAATAGCATGTGGAGCTCCTACTTTGTAGGAGCTCCTTGATAAACTTCCAAGAGGGGCGCCGGCCCCTCTTCTTTGCCGCACCAAGCAAGGAAAAGGAGGAGGGGTGTGTGCCCCTCCTTCATGGTTAACCTAATCCTCCTTTAAGGAGGATTAGGAAGGTCACTCATGGTTAGGTCCTAATCTAATTAGGCTTGGACCAAGGGTGAACCAATTTGGGTTTAATCTGGGTAAGTCCTAATCCAATTAGAACTTAATGAACCATGACTCAATTGAACCCTTCAATCCTAATCCAATTAGGAGTCTTGTTGATTCATTAGATTAATAATTAATTAGGACTTAAGAAATCCTAATCTAATTAGGATTTATTTAATTTTGGTCCTAATCCAATTAGGACTCTGATAGGATTTCCAGTCCTAATCCAATTAGGACTCTAGGAATCCTACTCTAAGTAGGAATCCTAGTCCTACTCCAAATAGGATTTTCAGTCCTAATCCAATTAGGACTCTAGAAATTCTATTCCAAGTAAAAATCCCAGTCCTACTCCAAATAGGATTCCCAGTCCTAATCCAATTAGGACTCTAGGAATCCTATTCCAAGTAGGAATCGTATTTAAGTCCAATTAATTAATTTCCTTTGTTCCTTCTTCAACTGTTTATCAATCGAATTGATTACTTGTGATTCCTAATCACGATTCAACCATCGGATCGGTCAGTGTTTCTAATGTGTGTGACCCCATAGGTTCTATTCTGACCGGTAGTGAGATATAATGTGATCTCTATCACAATGCCATTGAAACTCCTTTCAATGGATTGGAACGATTCCAACTCTACTCATCAGGGTTTATCAATCATTGAGATAATCCCTATGAGTCCCACCATCCCCCAGTGACACCTAGCAGCATGTAGTGGCTACCCAGCAGAATAGAATGATGAACCTCTAGGTGCAGTGATGAGAGCACTTTGTGATGAGAGCACAAAAGTGCAATCTACACATCACTCAAATTAGTATTATTGCTAACAAATGATTATAGAAGTGCTGTATTAATATTATATTTTTGTAGGGTGCAGGTGATCGAAAATCAAGCTAAAATGCACATTGGGTCCAAAAATATGCATCACTGCAGGTGATCAGCCAACCGCTTGGGTCAACCCCAGTTGCACACTAGAAGGAGGTCAAGATCAGCTGTCCACTTCATTGCAGCTTCAGTCTTCTACGAGCCCAGCGTGTGATCTCTCATCGCGTCCGTGCAACCTCCCAGCACCCAAATCTCATCCTGCGGCCAGCATTTCGAGTCCATCTTCTCTGCATATGAGTCTGCTTCGCCCGCGAGCCAGAGTTCATCCATCCACCATGTCATATCAAGCTCCCAGTTTCGTGATCTCAGCGCCAGCGTCTCAGGTTCATCACCCGTGATTTTGGTTCACAGCGCCTCCCAGCTCCGTGATCGTGATCCGCCCGTGAAGCTTCCATGTCTGCATCCAAGCTCCATCCGACTTCATCTAAGCGTCCACGTCCGAGTTCCTCACGAGCGCACGCCTCGTCCGCACCTCATCCCAGCATGCCACGTCCGTGATCAGCTTCCTTCACGCGTCCGGAGATCCAGCTCTCAGCCGGGATGTATGCTTCGAACGACCACCCAACCTCCCAACGTCCTGAGATCCCAAGCTTCTGCTATCAGCTCCTGGCGCCCGTGAAGCATCCTGTCACGCGCTTCAGCTTCATCCGTCCGCGTGTAGGTCGGCATCCCGTATCTCAGCATCTGTTCACGTCCGCAGCTTCCGTCTTCCTCGCAGTCCACGCGTCCCAGCTCCAACGATCAAGCTCCATCCGTCCAGGCCTCTTGAGTCCAAGATTCATCTCCAGCTTGGTGATCATCCAGCAAATCGTCCGAGTTTCCAGCATCCTGCGAGGCATCACCCGCGTCCGTGCGTCCTAACGATCCTCCTCGCACCCATCCGCCACGTCCGCGTCCGAAGATCCCGGCATCCCGTGATCTCAGCATCAGCGATCATCTCCCGTTCGCATCCATCCACTTCTTCCGGATCCACAGCTTCATCCTTCCGTCCGCGAGCATCTCTAGCCGTCCACGTCCATCCCCTTCTCCCGGGATTTCATCTCATCCGGCCATCTCCACCGCATGTCCCTCTCGGCTGGGAAGGGAAGGGAGGTTCTCGGGGGTTTAAAGAGAAGGAAAACAGAGGGGTCTGTCATCCCTCATACGAAAAAAAACAGAGAGGCCCTCTGCCATTCAAAAGGAAAGTAAGGGAGAAAGGGAAACAGGGGATGCCCTGTTTCCGAAAATAAAAAGAAAAAAAAAGAAATAAGAGGAAGAGGGGAGTTCTTTTATGTTTATGGCTGGCTAATCCCTTAGGTGAAGGGTGATGGAGGAACTTTTGATGTCTTATTTTCTTTCAAGTAAATTCTGAACATTGCTCTCTTTGCTTTACATCTATTAATATGTTTTTGATTCTTGCATGCTTATTTATGCGATAGATCTCTTATAGTTTATATTTTTTTGATTCATGAATTGTTTCGATGTTTGATTTGTTGTAGACGTAATCGGCACGATAAATACTTAGATCTTGAATTCATGTTTTCAAATTATATACTCCATGATTAGAACTATTCTATCTGATTGATCCTTAATCAAGAATCCCAGAATTTAATTGTTGAAAATAATATCATCGAAGGGGATTCCAGATCCCTACACCATCTTAATCTATCCAAATTTCAATTCTCTGTTTACTGATTTATTTTCTATTTGCAAAACATCATCTTTATCCACAAATTTATTGAATTAATTAATCTAAAATTATATTAAATAATCTAATATATATTTCGTTCCCTGAGGATTCGACCTCGGACTCCCGAGATTTTACTACTTGTGCGATTCTCCTGCACTTGGGAGAACAATTTTATTTTTGCATCAAGTTTTTGGCGCCGTTGCCGGGGAACGGCTTAGTTATTAGTATAATTTTAGTTTTAATTAGTACCCTATCAGTTAGATTGAACATTATAGTAAAACTAAAACTGAAAAAAAAAATTTCTGCTGTTTTTATTCCCTGCACAGTCTGCATCAAACTCTGATATCTACGTAATCCACCGTCTGATTGCACTCCAATTTTGTCGACTGCTGTAGGACACATGTTTCTTTCATCGGAACGGTCTGATTGATATTCTGATACTTTTACGACCATTAAATTAATATAAACTTTGCTGCTGTCTGCTTTGAATTTTCTGTGTTTAATTTTTTTGTTTAGAATCAGAATTTTATTATCATCATATCTCATTAACCCTTGTTGCTACTTGAAAATTGATAAGAACTTTAAGAAAAGATCAAGGGTAATCATTAAAAAAATAAAATAAAATAAAAAACAAAAAAAAACAAACAAATAAATAAACTCTGAAATTTTGTATGCTAGGTTGGAATAGGGACAACACTGGACGTCTGAGTCGACAACTTTTTGACAATTCCTTAGATCACATTATTGAAACTTTTTCGCAAAATCTCAGATCTGGTGAGATGGCTGATGATGATGTAGGAAGTCACCATGGTAATGAAGGTAGACCCCCAGTTATGACACTTCGACAATACTTACATCCCACTAGGACTAGTCAACCTTCATGCATGATTATTCCTGAAAATGTAGGACACTTTGAAATCAAACCAGGAGTAATTCAATTGCTGCCAAAGTATCATGGAATGGAATCCGAGAACCCTTATCTTCATCTTAAGGATTTTGAGGAAATTAGTATCACATTTAGAGTGCCAAATGTATCAGAAGATGTCCTTAAATTGACCTTGTTTCCTTTTTCCTTAAAGGATAAAGCCAAAACATGGCTTAACTCCTTGAGACCTAGATCGCTAGGAACATGGCAGGATATGCAAAGAGAATTCTTGAAAAAAATTCTTTCCCGCACAAAGGACTAATTTTTTGAAAAGGCACATTAGTAATTTCCAGCAAAAAGACCATGAAACATTTTATGAATGCTGGGAGAGATTTAAAGATTTGCTTCTCTCTTGTCCTCATCATGGGTTTGAAACATGGAGAACCATTAGTTTCTTTTACGAAGGGTTGTCTCCACAGTTGAAACAATTTATAGAGACTATGTGCAATGGTCTATTTCTGGAAAAGCAACCCGATGAGGCATGGGACTATTTAGACTCTCTCGCAGAGACTGCACAATTATGGGATACAGGGGATAGAGTGAATAAACCTTTGCCTAAGCCTACTAACATTGGACATGGGGGCCTTTATAACCATAGTACTCAAGATGATATTCAGGCTAAAATGGCAGCCCTTACTAGGAAGGTAGAGGAAATTGAACTTAGAAGGATTGAACCCGTCAAGACCGTAGAGCATAACAACGAGTGTTGTAGGATTTGCGAGATGCCTGGCCATCTCACCACTGATTGCCCCACAATACCCGCATTCAAGGAAGTCTTGCATGATCAGGCCAATGTTATGAATACCTATCAAAAATCTTTCAATAATCCTTTTTCGGGTACTTACAACCCTGGATGGAAGAACCATCCAAATTTCAGGTGGAGAAATGACCAACCTCAACAAGTATATAACCCAACTCCTCCACCTCCGCACCCTCATTATGCACATGCACCCCCTCAAAAATCCAGTCTCGAAGAAACTTTGCAATCTTTCATGCAAGGTCAAGCTAAAATCAATGATGAATTAAGAAATCAACTGATAACGCTAACCACTGCTTTAAGTGCTCAAGAGAAAGGTAAGCTACCAGCTCAACCACAACCTAATCCTCAAGTCTATGGCGGTAGCAATGCATCATCATCAACTTTGCATAAAGAACAAGCAAAGAGTATAATAACTTTGCGAAGTGGAAAGATTATTGACCGACCAGTCCCAAAACAAACACAAGTCATACCTGATTCTGACCCTCCCCAGACAAAAGAAAAGGATAATGAAGAAACTGAAGCACCAACATCTACTGAAAAAATTGAATGTCCTTTTCCTGCACCATTTCCACAAAGATTAAAGCCCTTGCAAAAGCTTGAACCAAACTCTGAAATTCTTGAGCTTTTTAAGCAAGTAAAAATCAATGTACCTCTTCTTGATGCAATCAAACAAGTGCCTTCCTATGCAAAATTTTTAAAAGATTTGTGCACTGTCAAGCGTCGTTTAAATGTCAAGAAGAAGGCATTTCTGGCTGAAAATGTGAGTGCAATTTTATAGCATAACATTCTTCCTAAATATAAGGATCCAGGTTGCCCAACTATCTCGTGCATCATTGGCAATTTTAGGATTGAGCGAGCATTGCTAGATTTAGGAGCGAGTGTGAATTTGTTGCCATATACGGTATATGAGCAACTCGGTTTGGGTGAGTTGAAGCCAACAACTGTGACCTTACAATTAGCTGACAGGTCAGTGAAGGTTCCTAGAGGGATTATCGAAGATGTGTTGGTCCAAGTAGACAAGTTCTATTTTCCTGTTGATTTTATCGTACTGGACACACATTCGGCTTCCAATTCACCATCTCAGATTCCGGTCATCTTAGGACGCCCATTCCTTGCAACTTCTAATGCATTGATCAATTGTAGGAATGGTGTCATGAAACTTTCTTTTGGAAATATGACCTTGGAACTGAACGTCTTTAGTATAGGTAAACAACCCAGTGATCATGAAGAAAGTAAAGAAGTTGAATGGGTTGAAACCATTGCGGAAGAATATTTGTTAAAAGAAATATTTACTGAATCGGCCGACAATGGTTTGATAGATTGGCGTTCTGAAGGTACTGCTGATGATACGGTCCCATCTATTTTAGATAACTCGGATGTCATGATGGTCAATGGGTGGAGACCAAGAATAGAGGAATTTGAATATTTGCCATCTCGAGGAGCAAAGATAGTACCATCCCATGAACAAGCACCTAAGCTCGAGTTGAAACCTTTACCGAAGGAACTCAAGTATGCCTTTCTTGGATCCGATGACACTTTTCCTATAATCATCTCATCTGATCTTGATCATGCCCAAGAAAGAAAATTACTTGGTGTTCTAAAGAATCATAGAGGAGCTTTAGGGTGGTCTATTGCAGACTTGAAGGGGATTAGCCCTTTAATTTGCACGCACCGGATATATTTGGAGGACAATGCCAAAACCACAAGGCAAATGCAACGCAGGTTGAATCCTACGATGAGAGATGTGGTTAAAGCAGAAGTCCTCAAGTTGCTTGACGTGGGTATTATTTACCCAATTTCCGATAGCAAGTGGGTAAGTCCTACTCAAGTCGTGCCCAAAAAAGCAGGTCTGACGGTAGTCAAAAATGAGCAGGGTGAGTTAGTCCCGACTCGTGTCCCCACGAGTTGGCGCATGTCTGTTGACTATCGAAAATTGAATTCGGTCACTAGGAAAGATCACTTTCCCTTACCCTTCCTAGACCAAGTTTTGGAAAGAGTTGCAGGACATAATTTTTATTGTTTTCTCGATGGCTATTCCGGATACTACCAAATCGAGATTTCACCAGAAGATCAAGAGAAGACTACTTTCACTTGTCCTTTTGGTACATTCGCTTTCCGTCGGATGCCGTTCGGGTTATGTAATGCACCTGCAACATTTCAAAGATGCATGCTCAGTATTTTTGAAGACATGAACGAGAAGTTTTTGGAAGTGTTCATGGATGATTTTTCTGTTTTTGGCGATTCTTTTGATGATTGTTTACTACATTTACAAGCTGTCTTAGCTCGGTGTATAGAAAAGAACCTGATACTGAATTGGGAGAAATGCCACTTCATGGTGCCAAAGGGAATTGTCCTAGGACATATTGTTTCATCGAAGGGCATGGAAGTTGATAGAGCTAAGATTGACTTAATCGCCAAGCTACCTGCACCCAAGACGGTTAGAGATGTTAGATCATTTTTGGGTCATGCCGGATTTTATAGGAGGTTCATCAAGGACTTTAGTGTCATAGCCCGACCATTATGTAACCTCCTATCCCTTGATACACCGTTCAATTGGACTGAAACCTGTCAAGAGGCATTCGAAAAGTTGAAGTCTATGCTTAGCACTGCACCCATCGTGCGACCACCCGATTGGTCATTACCTTTTGAGATCATGTGCGATGCTAGTGACTATGCGATAGGAGCTGTCCTAGGACAACGCAAGGATAATAAGCCATATGTCATTTACTATGCAAGCAAAACTTTAAATGATGCTCAAATGAATTACACCACCACCGAAAAGGAATTGCTTGCAGTAGTATTTGCATTAGACAAATTTCGCTCTTATATCCTTGGTGCTCCTATTGTTATCTTTACGGATCATGCAGCGCTAAAATATTTACTGGATAAGAAAGAGGCTAAACCACGCTTAATACGATGGATACTTCTACTCCAAGAATTTGACATCACTATCAAAGATAAAAAGGGAGTAGAGAATGTTGTTGCTGACCATTTATCACGGCTAGTTTTTAATGACTCGGTGCCACAGTTGCCCATCAAGGACTCGTTCCCTGAAGAGCAATTGTTTGCATTTTCTACTATGCCATGGTATGCTGATATTATAAACTTTCTTGTCACTAACCGGATGCCGGAGCATTGGGGATCGAATGATAAGAATAATTTCTTGCGTGAAGTAAGAAATTATTATTATGATGCTCCTTATTTGTTCAAGTATTGCAATGATCAAATCTTTAGAAGATGCATTCCGGAACATGAGATACAAAGTGTACTCTCTTTTTGTCATGCCAGTGCTTGTGGAGGACACTTTGCATCTAAGAAAACGGCAGCTAAGGTGTTGCAATGTGGTTTTTATTGGCCTACACTATTTAAAGATGCCCACGAGTTTTGTAGGACATGTGACCCATGTCAACGTGTTGGAAGTCTAACTCATAGGCAAATGATGCCTCTTCAGCCCATTACTGCTATTGAAATTTTTGACATGTGGGGCATCGATTTCATGAGCCCATTCCCACCGTCTTTTGGATATGAGTATATTTTAGTTGGTGTTGAGTATGTGTCAAAATGGGTAGAAGCTGTTGGCTGTAGAACTAATGATCACAAACTTGTTTTGAAATTTCTAAAAGAAAATATTTTTTCATGATTTGGAATGCCCAAGGTTATAATTAGTGATGGGGGAAAACATTTCTGTAATAAGCCTTTTGAGATCCTATTACGAAAGTACGGTATCACTCATAGAATTGCAACTCCTTATCACCCGCAGACTAGTGGCCAAGTAGAGCTAGCCAATCGGGAGATTAAACGAATTTTAGAGAAAACGGTGAATCCATCACGCAAAGACTGGTCTTTAAAACTTTCTGATGCATTGTGGGCTTACCGTACTGCTTATAAAACTATTCTTGGTATGTCCCCGTATCGGCTAGTCTATGGAAAAGCATGTCATCTACCTGTTGAAATAGAGCATAAATCGTATTGGGCCATTAGAAAATTAAACTTTGAACTGTCAGATGCTGGTTTCGCTAGAAAATTACAATTAAGTGAATTGAATGAAATTCGTCGGGATGCGTATGACAATACTAGACTTTGTAAAGAACGAATGAAAATTAGGCATGATAACTCAATTCTAAGAAAATCTTTTGAGCCTGCACAAAAAGTTCTTTTGTATGACTCTCGCTTACATCTGTTTTCTGGAAAGTTACGATCAAGATGGACAGGTCCTTTCATTGTAAAAACTATTTTTCCACACGGGGCAATTGAAATTGAAAATCTACAGGATGGCAAAATTTTTAAGGTTAATGGACACAGATTAAAACCTTTTCTTGAAAATTTTGCAGATGAAGAGGACTCCTTTTCCTTGGGGGAGCCTTCTTATGACTGAACATGAAGGCCAAGGTATGTGTATATTCGTTAGAATTATTATTTTTTTCTTTTATTTCTAGTTTTCTTCTTATTTTGTAGGTCTTCTTTTCTGAAAATCAACAGCTCAAGGTATTCTTCTTCTCTCTATTATTTTCTCTATTGTCTCTCATATATAGTTTTCTTGCATTTTCTTACATTGAGGACAATGCAATGTTTAAGTTGGGGGGAGGGAAATATTTTGATCAAAAAAAAAAAAAAACTTGTTTTTGCATTTGATTTATTCTATTACTTTCTTTTCTGAGCAAATGCACATGTATTTTCATATTGAGTGTGTACAACTATTAAGACAAGGAACACATGCATACTATGACTGATCAGAGACCTATTATTAGATCCCCACACGTGTACTTAATGACAATAGGAAGGCCTCAGGAGTTCATATTTGTTAACTGCATTTTTGTTAGCCTTATCCATAAAAGAAGTATGAGTATCCTTGTTCGTACCATAAGGTTCAGGATTTGGTTTTCACATAAAGATAGAGGTTGAATATCCCGACTAGATTACTTAGGTGCCTTATGATCCGACTTTGGTTGACCTATAGTCACGATGCAGTCACATATATAATAAAAATATTTATATGGTTCAGTCTATCATTTCTTTTCTTGCATAATTATTATTCAAAAAAAAAAAAAAAACTTATGATGACAAGTCTGGCCTCGTGGCGTAGTCTGGTTCGAGTAATTAAGTCCGAGGGGTGTTTCACCTAATGTCTTGAGCCAACTGGATCGGGGGTCATTGACTGAAAGCTCACTACATGGACCTTACTAGAGCCTAATGGGGTTGGATAGCTGTAGTTGTCATGTGTACTGAAAAAAAAAAAAAATGAAATAAAAATAAGCATGAATGAGTTGGTTAGGCTGAACCTAGTGACATGTGGTAATGGCTGGTTTGACTCCATTATATTGGACCTCTGTGTACCCGGGTTGTTTAGTTGAGATTGATAGCTCTTTCTTTATATGCGAACCATTCTTGACAAATTTAGTCAACAAGTGATATTCTGAAAATTTGATGGATCAGGTTCTAATAAAGTGTAGAAAACATTTGTGGATTTGAGTAGTGCACCTAAAACTCAGGCGATGCTCTGTTGTGGTGGAGGTATTAGTACTCTGAGAAAGTCATATGATTTGATGCACGCTACACTTTTATATTCCTTGCTTTGACGGTTGCCATACTTGAAAATATATGTCAATTAATTACATGTGTATTAGCCTAGGGTTTATTTTTATTAGAATCTCATGTCATATAATTCATGATGTTTGTGGGTAACATCCCTGAAAACCCTCACGAGACAACACTCGTCCACTAGGGTAACCTAGGGGTTTAACGGCTTGTTGCACGTGCTAAGTGCAATCGTGATTCCTACGAAAGTGAGTACTTATCTTAATTTTATGCAATTAGTTCTAATAAAACATCAAAGGATCAACCAACACCTTTTGCACTCTCATTTTATTATCTGCTCGTTAATTGCTAGAGACTAGCAATAAGCTAGTTGGAGGGTGTGATGAGAGCACAAAAGTGCAATCTACACATCACTCAAATTAGTATTATTGCTAACAAATGATTATAGAAGTGCTGTATTAATATTATATTTTTGTAGGGTGCAGGTGATCGGAAATCAAGCTAAAATGCACATTGGGTCCAAAAATATGCATCACTGCAGGTGATCAGCCAACCGCTTGTGTCAACCCCAGTTGCACACTAGAAGGAGGTCAAGATCAGCTGTCCACTTCATTGTAGCTTCAGTCTTCTACGAGCCCAGCGTGTGATCTCTCATCGCGTCCGTGCAACCTCCCAGCACCCAAATCTCATCCTGCGGCCAGCATTTCGAGAACATCTTCTCTGCATATGAGTCCGCTTCGCCCGCGAGACCGAGTTCATCCATCCACCATGTCATATCAAGCTCCCAGTTCCGTGATCTCAGCGCCAGCGTCTCAGGTTCATCACCCGTGATTTCGGTTCACAGCGCCTCCCAGCTCCGTGATCGTGATCCGCCCGTGAAGCTTCCATGTCTGCATCCAAGCTCCATCCGACTTCATCTAAGCGTCCACGTCCGAGTTCCTCACGAGCGCACGCCTCGTCCGCACCTCATCCCAGCATGCCACGTCCGTGATCAGCTTCCTTCACGCGTCTGGAGATCCAGCTCTCAGCCGGGATGTATGCTTCGAACGACCACCCAACCTCCCAACGTCCTGAGATCCCAAGCTTCTGCTATCAGCTCCCGGCGCCCGTGAAGCATCCTCTCACGCGCTTCAGCTTCATCCGTCCGCGTGTAGGTCGGCATCCCGTATCTCAGCATCTGTTCACGTCCGCGGCTTCCGTCTTCCTCGCAGTCCATGCGTCCCAGCTCCAACGATCAAGCTCCATCCGTCCAGGCCTCTTGAGTCCAAGATTCATCTCCAGCTTGGTGATCATCCAGCAAATCGTCCGAGTTTCCAGCATCCTGCGAGGCATCACCCGCGTCCGTGCGTCCTAACGATCCTCCTCGCACCCATCCGCCACGTCCGCGTCCGAAGATCCCGGCATCCCGTGATCTCAGCATCAGCGATCATCTCCCGTTCGCATCCATCCACTTCTTCCGGATCCACAGCTTCATCCTTCCATCCGCGAGCATCTCTAGCCGTCCACGTCCATCCCCTTCTCCCGGGATTTCATCTCATCCGGCCATCTCCACCGCATGTCCCTCTCGGCTGGGAAGGGAAGGGAGGTTCTCGGGGGTTTAAAGAGAAGGAAAACAGAGGGGTCTGTCATCCCTCATACAAAAAAAAACAGAGAGGCCCTCTGCCATTCAAAAGGAAAGTAAGGGAGAAAGGGAAACAGAGGATGCCCTGTTTCCGAAAATAAAAAGAAAAAAAAAGAAATAAGAGGAAGAGGGGAGTTCTTTTATGTTTATGGCTGGCTAATCCCTTAGGTGAAGGGTGATGGAGGAACTTTTGATGTCTTATTTTCTTTCAAGTAAATTCTGAACATTGCTCTCTTTGCTTTACATCTATTAATATGTTTTTGATTCTTGCATGCTTATTTATGCGATAGATCTCTTATGGTTTATATTTTTTGATTCATGAATTGTTTCGATGTTTGATTTGTCGTAGACGTAATCGGCACGATAAATACTTAGATCTTGAATTCATGTTTTCAAATTATATACTCCATGATTAGAACTATTCTATCTGATTGATCCTTAATCAAGAATCCCAGAATTTAATTGTTGAAAATAATATCATCGAAGGGGATTCCAGATCCCTACACCATCTTAATCTATCCAAATTTCAATTCTCTGTTTACTGATTTATTTTCTATTTGCAAAACATCATCTTTATCCACAAATTTATTGAATTAATTAATCTAAAATTATATTAAATAATCTAATATATATTTCGTTCCCTGAGGATTCGACCTCGGACTCCCGAGATTTTACTACTTGTGCGATTCTCCTGCACTTGGGAGAACAATTTTATTTTTGCATCATGCAGTTATCATGTGATAGAGTCCTTCTATCGTGGATCCCTACAAGACGGAGGTCATGGATAACTCGTCAAACCTCTTCGTCTGTCATATGTCAAGATTTATTCGACTTAAATTCGAGAGCGGAGAACTCTTTCTCCACTGTGCAATTTGCCCCGGCCGAGGTCTTACGAACTCAGTCTTATAAATCACATAGGATCTCTCCTTATCTATCAACGTCGATAGATTCCTTATAGGTACATACCCTACTCCTATAGTGAACCTACTGCAGCCAATCTACACTGCATGGACCCATATGGCTAGAAACCATGTATATGTGCAGTCAAACTACAATAACCTCACTGTGAGTAGCCGAAGCATCGGAGGTCAAAGGACCAGTCACACTACTGCAACATCAAGCAAGTCACTGACAAGTAGATAGACATCCAAGTGACTTCTTGTCTTGGTCACGCTCAGTACCCTTGTTTCCTAACAAGCACCTGCACTATTACTTTAGTGTCTCCACACCGTGGACTCGAGTCTCGTCCATCCATAGGGAAAGTAATGTGTGCACTGATCTCATCGGATCGATCACCGTCCTCGTGATGATCCATCGATCAAGAGCCTTTTAGAAATTAATCACTAATGATATATGGTTCAAATTCTTAACTCTTAAAAATACGCATCCTTATCTTATTAATTCTTTGGATGGTTCATAGACACATAAACAATATGAATAAAAAGATGCCTTTTATTTATTCAATAATAAATAGTCAAGTATAAAATTATGTCCCTAGAATTAACAATGTGTCAGCCAGATTGGCTTCTAGGGCATACATCTAACAATCTTCCACTTGCACTAAAGCCAATCAGTCATATATCTTAGTCCCATCTTCTCAAGGTGGGCTTCAGTCTTTTGTTGACTTAGCTGCTTAGTGAATGGGTCTGCCACGTTGTCCGCGGAGTCTACTCTCTGCATCTCGACATACTTCTTCTCAACATAGTCGCGTATGAGGTGGAAGCGCCGCTCTATGGGCTTGGACTTCTGATGAGACCTTGGCTCCTTAGCAAGAGCTATGGCGCCATTATTATCGCAGTAGAGTGTTATGGCATCTGATGTCATCACGTCCAACTCTGTAATGAATTTCTTGAACCAGAATCCTTCTTTAGCAGCTTCAGAGGCGGCGAGGTATTCAGCTTCCATAGTAGAATCAGCAATGATCGGTTGTTTAGAACTTTTCCAATTCACTGTACCACCATTGCACAAGAACACATATCCAGATGTTGACTTTCTATCATCGACATCAGTCATGAAGTCTGAATCTGTGTACCCTTATACCTTTAACTCTGATGATCCTCCAAAGACCAAGAATAAATCTTTAGTTCTTCTCAAGTACTTAAGAATATTCTTCACAGCTGTCCAGTGTTCTTCATCTGGATTCGACTGATATCTGTTTGTGACACTCACAGCAAGGGCTATATCAAGTCGTGTACATAGCATGGCATACATGAGGCTCGCTATTGCTGATGCATAGGGGATCTTGCTCATGCGTTGAATCTCTTCAGATGTGTTGGGGCACATCTTCTTGGAGAAATGAATTCCATGCCTTAGGGGTAAGAGACCCCTTTTAGTGTTTTCCATGCTGAACCTTTTCAGCACTTCCTCTATGTACATCTTCTGTGATAGGCCAAGCATCCTTTTAGATCTATCTCTATAGACCTTTATTCCCAAAATATAGGATGCTTCCCCAAGGTCTTTCATGGAGAACTCTTTTGACAACCAAACCTTGACCGAGGTTAGCATGGGAATATCATTCCCTATCAGGAGGATGTCGTCCATGTACAGTACGAGAAATACGACAGCACTCCCACTAACCTTTTTGTAAACATACGGTTCCTCTTCGTTTTTGATGAAATCAAACGTTTTGATTG
Organism: Phoenix dactylifera; assembly: GCF_051530095.1. Taxonomy (NCBI): domain Eukaryota; kingdom Viridiplantae; phylum Streptophyta; class Magnoliopsida; order Arecales; family Arecaceae; genus Phoenix; species Phoenix dactylifera. Next base: position 26,710,743 of record NC_143193.1, on the reverse strand, counting down.
CATCATCGAAACGAGTGTTCCAACTCCGAGATGCTTGCTTTAGCCCATAGATGGACCTTTGCAGCTTGCAGACCTTGTGATCTCCATCACTGGAAGTGAAACCCAAAGGCTGTCCATTCAGGAAAGCAGTTTTCACATCCATCTGCCAGATTTCATAATCATGAAATGCTGCAATGGCAAGCAATGTTCGGATGGATTTCAGCATGGCTACAGGTGAAAAGGTTTTCTGATAGTCAATGCCTTCGCGTTGACTATATCCTTTCGCCACTAGCCTCATTTATAGGTCTCTACCTTTCCATCCGAATTTATCTTCCTTTTGTAGATCCATTTGCATCCAATAGGTACAATACCTTCTGGTGGATCTACTAAGGTCCAGACTTGGTTGGAATGCATGGAGTCTAACTCTGACTTCATAGCTTCCAACCATTTCTCGAAATCGATATCAGATATCGCCTCGTCGTAGGTTTTGGGATCCTGTATGTGATCCCTATCTTCCACTAGGAACATTTCCTCGGTGTCCTCTTCTAGTATACCTAAGTATCTATCGGAAGGATCGAAGACCCTACCAGATCTGCGAGGTGGTTGAGGGACATCGTGTACTGGCTCTGTATGAATGGGTTCGATAAGATCCATGACTCGTTGCTTTTCAGAGACTTTCTCTTCAAGCTCAATTTTCCTCCCACTGCCTCTATCAAGGATAAACTGGTTTTCCAAGAAGATGGTGTGACGGCTCACAAACACATTGTGATCCTCTGAGACGTAAAAATTGTATCCTAATGACTCTTTAGGATATCCTATAAAACGAGCACTTATGGTCCTAGCCTCTAGTTAGTCCGTCTGTAGTCTTTTGACGTGAGCCGGACATTCCCAAATCTTAAGATGACCAAGACTTGGTTTCTTACCATGCCATATCTCATACGGTGTGGTAGGAATGGATTTAGAGGGAACTCTATTCAGTAGATATACTGCGGTAAGTAAGGCATCTTCCCAAAGAAACATAGATAAATTAGTAAAGCTCATCATGGACCGGACCATATCCAATAGAGTCCGATTTCTCCTCTCTGACACCCCGTTGAGTTGAGGTGTACCCGGAGGTGTCCACTGTGAGACTATGCCGTTTTTTTTGAGATAGTTCCGGAATTCCCTACTATGGTATTCTCCTCCTCGATCTGATCGAAGAGCCTTAAGAGGTTTTTCAGTTTGTTTTTCTACTTCATTCTTGAACTCCTTGAACTTTTCAAAAGATTCAGACTTGTGTCTCATAAGATACACATACCCATACCGTGAATAATCATCGGTAAAGGTAATGAAGTACGAATAACGTCCCCTGGCATGCACATCGAATGGGCCACACACATCTGTGTGTATCAGGGTAAGTATTTCAGTGGTCCTCTCCCCATGTCCTACAAAGAGCAATCTGGCCATTTTTTCTTGAAGACAGGACCCGCAAACTGGATATGACTCGGAAGTCAATGAGCCGAGAAGCCCATCTTTATCCATTTTGTTCATTCTGTCCTCTCCAATATGGCCAAGCATGAGGTGCCATAAATATTTTTGGTTTATCTCATCCCTGAATCTCTTGGATCCTTTGGCACTCACTTCTTGCTCAGACACATTTACAGATACATCCATATGCAAATGATAGAGACTGTCAATCATAAAACCACGTGCGACTATTTTATTTTTGAAATAAATAGAACAGAAGTCTTTGTCAAATATAAAAACATGACCTTCCTATGCTAGACATGAAACAGAAATCAAATTTCTGCTAGCAGTAGGTACATAATAGCAGTCTCTAAGTAATAAACTAAAACCAGACGGTAGTCGCAGATGGTAGGTGCCCATAGCCACAGCAGCAACTTTTGCCCCGTTGCCAATCCGAAGGATTACCGTACCTTCCGCCAGCATTCTACTTTTCTTTAGACCCTGCATGGTAGTGCACAAATGAGCACTAGAACCAGAATCTATAACCCAACTAGAAGTAGAAGAAACCGTTAGATTAGTTTCAATTATGAGCAAGTCTATACCTTCTGAAGGTGTGTCACCTTTCTTATTCTTCAGGCTCTCGAGGTATGAAGGACAGTTTCTCTTCCAGTGGCCGTCGACATTGCAGTGGAAACATTTTCCTTTGTCATTAGCCTTTTTTTTTGAACTTTCTTTTTTGGCTTCTTGTCTTTCTTCTGCTTCTTAGCAGGCTTCTTTTTTTTTTTCCAAGTAGACTTTCTCTTGGAACCAGAAGTCAACTCAGCAGTAAGGACATTGCCTCTTGAACCTTTCAAGGCTCCCTCAGCAGTTACTAACATATTTATCAGTTCAGTCTTAGTGCATTCAATCTTATTCATGTGGTAGTTTACTATAAACTAACCAAATGAATCAGGTAGGGATTGAAGTATCAGATCTACTTGCAATTCCTTGTGCATGTTCATACCGAGCTTCTCAAGCTCTTCTAGGTCCTTGATCATAGTCAGACCGTGATCATGGACAGACTGTCCCTCGCGCATCTTTGCTTTGAAGAGCCTCTTGGACACTTCAAAACGAGCTGTGCGACTCTGCTCACCATACAACTCTTGCAGGTGTGCTAGTATGTCCCTAGCAGTCTTCATATTCTCATGCTGGCATTGGAGTTCATTGGACATGGATGCCATCATATAGCACTTGACTCTAATGTCATCATCCATCCACTTTTGATGCATCTCACGCTGAACATTAGTAGCACGTGTTGGTAGTGTGGGGATATCTGAATCGAGTATGTAGCCTATTTTCTCACAGTTCAAAATAATTTTGAGATTTCTTAGCCAGTCCTTGTAATTGGTTCCAGTAAATCGGTTGGTCTTAAGAATACGGGTCAAAGGATTTGAGGCTAACATTATGATATGCAGAGAGTAAAGATTCTAGTTAGACTTTTGTACTTGATCCTTAATCTGTTCTAAGGACTTTTAGAACAAATGTACCTCCCACTATTTTCTCGAATTCCTCACACTCCCCTGGTAGGAAAATGAAAATCCTACACGACTAGGGTTTCTAGTGGATACTGCGGTCCCACCGATTTACATGCCATCTCACCTAACAGTTATTGGTGACACATAAACAGATGAGTGTACAACTCTTGTACAATGTTTCTTAAGCATGTTGCAGTGCTACTTGGTCTCTAAGCCATGAAGACCTCACCTAACAGTTATTGGTCTCATTTCTTAGTTAAGTCAGACCCACCATATAACCATAGAAATAAAGTTGTCATTGGGTCCTCACTTAACAGTTATTGGTGCCCAACACCACCTTTACCCTACAACATCTCATATCTATAGAGAGGTCCAGTCCCCCGATGCAACTTGCCCACTGTATCCAGCCGAGACAAATCAACATCAGAAAGACCTTAGCAGCTCTACTATAGTGGAAGACCTATTGACTTAATATTGGTTAATCAGGTCTTAGTGTTTGCAACTTGAGCTCTTCATAAGAGGTAATCGAACAATTGGGCAGGTAAGCAGGTGGGAGGCTTTCCTTACTCAGAGAGTAAGGTCCTAATTAAGTAACCATCTTTCATGCTTTACTAGACACCAATTAGATCAATTAATCTAATATGACTCGCTCATGTTGGTTCACTCTCGATTTGATTGAGGAGGTTTTAATTTAGGTCTCAATTGGGTTTGCTACATCACATATAAACCTATCTACCCCGCTCTCATTCACATCATATGCAAACGGCACATCACAGGCAGTTATAATCGCAGCATCAAATAAAGCTAAACTTTAAATAGGTGATGATCATGGATTCTAATTAGGTCATATTACAAACACATGCACGTCAATCGATCAATTGGTCTTCAACTCTTGAATTGGTTCCAAGCCTCCTTGATTCGATCCTTGATTAACTCTTGATCCCATCGCCATCAACCGCTTAGATCACCGTTCATCTCATGCCTTGTCTTCAACTTGATCGTTGACGTACATCACATCACAGAAATACAACCAGATGTAAAATAAAAATAATAATAAATTACATCCCCTTTTAGGAGGCACGCAGGCCTCTCAAAACATCAAATAAGATGCATGCAGGCATCTGAAAAATTACATGACATTACAGATCACATTGCAGGTCATTACATTTGATACCAAAAGGGTTTGAATCCTATGATCATCACCACATGCAGCAATTATAATTTTCAGATCTGAAATCTAATTGATTATCTTATGACATAGGTTGCTGATCATACGAATCATGATTCTAAACTTTGTAATCCCATTAACAATGTAATTAGAATCATCTTTTTATCACATAAAAATCAGCATGCAAAAATCAGCACCCTAGAAAAAATCTGCATGCAGAAAATTTTCAGCATGCATAATCATTTAAATTTCAGATCTAATAAGCCTATTAATAATTAATCTTTATCTTAATCTACGATTCCTAGGCTCTGATACCACTGTTAGAAACCCGCCCATGCCACAGAAAAATTTCAAAAATTCAGATGCAGCGGAAGAGGCATGCGCGGGATCAACCGTTCATCGCATGAACGTTGTTTAAAACCGTTCGTAGATAGATAAGAATTAAAAACTTTTAAATAACATTAGAAGATCAGATCTTCATCTTGTGGGGGTAGATGATCACCGCAAACTGATGATCGTGGTTTTGGATGAAGGTTCGCTTGAAGCCGTTCAAGTGCCCGGCCTCTACGGGTATCCACACGAAGCAAGAACCGATCAAGCTTCTTTGTCTCCCCGGGGTGCTAGCTCCCTTGCAGAGAGAACTTTTAATGGCTGATCTCCTCTCTTTCTTTCAACTCTTGACTGTGCTTGAGAGGAGGAATAAGAAGGATGAAGAATAGTAAAGGAACAAAACCCCTGCAGCCTTCTTTCTTTTCCTTGCGTTGGAAGGAGGAAGGGAGGATGAAGAGGCCACCTTTCTTTTTCTTCCTTTGCTTGCAGCTGAACCAAGGAAAGGGGAGGAGAGGGGGCCACGAATTGGAGAGGAGAGGGCTTCAATGATGCCCTAGGTCAGCCCCCATGCCTCCTCTTAAATAGCATGTGGAGCTCCTACTTTGTAGGAGCTCGTTGATAAACTTCCAAGAGGGGCGCCGGCCCCTCTTCTTTTCCGCACCAAGCAAGGAAAAGGAGGAGGGGCGTGTGCCCCTCCTTCATGGTTAACCTAACCCTCCTTTAAGGAGGATTAGGAAGGTCACTCATGGTTAGGTCCTAATCTAATTAGGCTTGGACCAAGGGTGAACCAATTTGGATTTAATCTGGGTAAGTCCTAATCCAATTAGAACTTAATGAACCATGACTCAATTGAATCCTTCAATCCTAATCCAATTAGGAGTCTTGTTGATTCATTAGATTAATAATTAATTAGGACTTAAGAAATTCTAATCCAATTAGGATTTATTTAATTTTGGTCCTAATCCAAATAGGACTCTGATAGGATTCCCAGTCCTAATCCAATTAGGACTCTAGGAATCCTACTCTAAGTAGGAATCCTAGTCCTACTCTAAATAGAATTTCCAGTCCTAATCCAATTAGGACTCTAGGAATCCTATTCCAAGTAAGAATCCCAGTCCTACTCCAAATAGGATTCCCTATCCTAATCCAATTAGGATTCTAGGAATCCTATTCCAAGTAGGAATCGTATTTAAGTCCAATTAATTAATTTTCTTTGTTCCTTCTTCAACTGTTTATCAATCGAATTGATTACTTGTGATTCCTAATCATGATTCAACCATCGGATCGGTCAGTGCTTCTAATGTGTGTGACCCCATAGGTTCTATTCTGACTGGTAGTGAGATATATTGTGATCTCTATCACAATACCATTGAAAACTCCTTTCAATGAGTTGGAACGATTCCAACTCTACTCATCAGGGTTTATCGATCATTGAGATAAATCCCTATGAGTCCCACCATCCACCAGTGACACCTAGCAGCATGTAGTGGCTACCCAGCAGAATAGAATGATGAACCTCTAGGTGCAGTTATCGTGTGATACAGTCCTTCTATCGTGGATCCCTACAAGACGGAGGTCATGGATAACTCGTCAAACCCCTTCGTCTGTCATATGTCAAGATTTATTCGACTTAAGCTCGAGAGCGGAGAACTCTTTCTCCACTGTGCAATCTACCCCGGCCGAGGTCTTACGAACTCAGTCTTATAAATCACATAGGATCTCTCCTTATCTATCATGGTCGATAGATTCCTTATAGGTGCATACTCTACTCCTACAGTGAACCTACTGCAGCCAATCTACACTGCATGGACCCATATGGCTAGAGACCATGTATATGTGCAGTTAAACTACAATAACCTCACTGTGAGTAGCCGAAGCATCGGAGGTCAAAGGACCAGTCACACTACTGCAACATCAAGCAAGTCACTGACGAGTGGATAGACATCCAAGTGACTTCTTGTCTTGGTCACGCTCAGTATCCTTGTTCTCTAACAAGCACCTGCACTATTACTTCAGTGTCTCTACACCGTGGACTCGAGTCTCGTCCATCCATAGGGAAAGTAATGTGTGCACTGATCTCATCGGATCGATCACCGTCCTCATGATGATCCATCGATCAGGAGTCTTTTAGAAATTAATCACTAATGATACATGGTTCAAATTCTTAACTCTTAAGAATACGCATCATCATCTTATTAATTCTTTGGACGATTCATAGACACATAAACAATATGAATAAAAAGATGCCTTTTATTTATTCAATAATAAATAGTCAAGTACAAAATTATGTCCCTAGAATTAACAATGTGTCAGCCAGATTGGCTTCTAGGGCATACATCTAACAACAATTAAATGGTGTAGCCGAACGGAGGAATCGTACTCTATTAGATATGGTACGGTCCATGATGTGCTTTACAGATCTTTCTATTTCCTTCTGGAGTTTTGCCCTAGAAACTGCTGCACTTGTATTAAATAGGGTACCATCAAAATCTGCATCTAGTACTCCATATGAGATATGGAGAGGAAAGAAGCTTAATCTTAAGTATCTTAAGATATGGGGCTGTAAAGCTTATGTCAAAAGAAATTTTGGACACAAGCTAAGTGCTAGATCAGATAAATGTATTTTTGTAGGTTATCCTAAAGATAGTATAGGATACATCTTCTATCATCCTACCGAACAAAAGATTTTTGTAGGTAGACATGCCACTTTCTTAGAGAAAGAGTTTATCTTAGAAAAATGCAAGGATAGGAGAATTGAACTTGAAGAAGTTCAAGACCTACAGATGGAAACACAAGATATTCCTCAACCAGATGTACCCATTGATGAAGTACAACCACAATACACATCTCCTCTCCAAAGGTCAAATAGAGTGCGAAATGCACCTAAGAGGTATGGGTTTATCATTGAGAATGATGAAGCCCACATCATTGAAAATGATGATCCTCTGATCTATTTGGAAGCTATCATGAGTAATGACTCTAACAAATGGTTAGAAGCTATGAAATCTAAAATAGACTCTATGTATACCAACCAAGTATGGACTTTGGTTGATGCACCGAAGGTGTAAATCCTATAGGTTGCAAATGGATCTATAAGAAGAAGATTGGAATAGATGGCCAAGTAGAAATCTACAAGGCTAGATTGGTGGCAAAAGGTTTCAGGCAAAAATAAGAAATTGACTATGATGAAACTTTTTCACCAGTTGCCATGCTTAAATCTATTCGGATTTTGCTTGCAATAGCTGAATACTATGATTATAAAATCTGGCAGATGGATGTCAAAACTGCCTTCCTTAATGGTTATCTTGAGGAAGAGGTTTACATGACACAGCCAGAAGGATTTGTCTCAAGTGGGAGAGCAAATCAAGTATGCAAGCTTAAGAGATCCATTTATGGATTAAAGCAAGCATCGAGGAGTTGGAACATCCGTTTTGATACAACAGTCAAAGAGTTTGGTTTTATTAAAAATATGGATGAACCATGTGTGTACAAGAAGACTAGTGGGAGTGCCATTGTCTTCTTAATATTGTATGTAGATGACATACTAATCATTGGAAATGATATTCCAATGTTACAATCGGTCAAGACTTGGCTATCAAAAAGCTTTTCCCTGAAAGACTTGGGAGAAGCATCCTATATACTTGGTATAAAGATCTATAGGGATAGATCTAAAAGGATGCTAGGCTTGTCCCAGTCTAGGTACATAGATCGTGTGCTGAAAAGATTCAATATGGAAGGAAGTAAAAGAGGTTACTTACCTATGAGTCATGGCATACGTCTCTCTAAGAAGATATCTCCTAAGACATCTGAAGAGAGAAATAGAATGAATTCTATTCCCTATGCTTCGGCAGTAGGATCGATTATGTATGCTATGCTATGTACTAGGCCTGATGTTGCTTATACCTTAGGCATAACAAGCAGATTCCAAGCTGATCCAGGAGAGGATCATTGGATAGTTGTAAAAAAAATTCTTAAGTACTTGAGAAGAACTAAAGATATTTTTCTAGTTTATGGAGGATCTAAGTTGAAACTAGAAGGATTTTCTGATTCTAGTTTTCAGTCAGACCCAGATGATAGCAAGTCGACTTCAGGGTATGTCTTTACCCTAAATGGTGGTGCAATGAGCTGGAAGAGTTCCAAATAGCAAACTGTAGCTGACTCAACTACTTAGACAGAATACATTGCTGTAAGTGAAGCCGCTAAGGAAGCTGTTTGGATGAAGAAGTTCATCTCTGAGTTAGGAGTAGTTCCTGAGATTGTTGGACCAGTCTCAGTTTATTGTGATAACACTGGAGCTATTGCTCAAGCGAAGGAACCAAGGTCTCATCACAAATCCAAGAACATTCTAAGACGCTTCCACCTCGTTTGAGAGATCGTCGAGAGACAAGACATAGTGATTGAACGAGTAGACACAAAGAACAACCTAGCGGACCCGTTCACTAAAGCTCTACCACAACAGTAGTTCGATCGCCACCTCGATTGTATGGGGATGAAATATAAGAGCGATTGGCTTTAGTGCAAGTGGGAGATTGAAAGAGTAGATGCCCTACAAGCCAATCGCAATATGTATTGCGAAGGATTTTCTTTTGATTTTCCAAATCATGTACATGACATTTAAATATGAATAAAGGCATTGTGTTTTATCATATGCTGTTGATTATATTTGTGATAAACCCTTTAGATTAGGGCAATGATTTTGAGGCTATAATGAGATCATATAGTGAGACCTAAAATCCTAAAATCCTAATCTTAAATATTCCAAGTCATTGGTACATTGAGTCGGGGATCAATGTTTACCAAAAAGACTGGCACATCTTATGTATGCTCGATGCAGAGGGTGATTGATCTCACAATCACTTGTATGGAGACACTAATACAAAGATGTGGGTGCTCATTAGAAGAATGAGTTCACTGAATTGACCTACAAAGAGAAATCTCATGAAGTCTTACTTACATATCAAAAGATGATTCTCTTAGTGGGAGTTGTGCAACTGATCCTATGACCTGAGATCACCATGATATCTTGTGCACATGAATCCATATTTTGGTTTACACTCATTCATGATAATAAGTTGTGTACGAGATCTTCTGGATATGGTGAATTGTGCATGAAGATTATGAGTAGGTCAACAAGAAATTAATCACTTTTAGTAAGAGAAGATAGCATCCTATTTATTCCAATCATATGATAATTCAGGAAGCCTTTGATCAAAGCAGAATGAAAATTAGAAAAAGTTTCTAATGTTTCATTATTTGAATTATCATTAAAAGATTGAGAAAGATATGAATATGAAATTAAGTTTGATATATATTCATACTCATATACATATTCGGGATGCAGTTTGATTAAAGGATTGAATTGCACGGTAACTTGCCACTGAAGGGTATTTTTGGTATTTCTACCAAATTCCATATTTTTCGGGTAGACATGACACGTTGCTAGACGTCAATCTTGTCTTATAGGTTTGATCGAATTAAAGAGTTTAATTCGATCACCAATTAGAAAGGATTCTAATTGTTAAGTTTGGGTTCGCGCAGTTTGGACTTAAATCGATTAGAAGAGTTCTAATCAAGTTGGGTCAACTCCACTCACACCTTTTGCTGGCTAAGTATGGAACCCAATGGGTCACACACAAGGAAACTTATCAAGGGTCTAATTGGATTAGATCATGTTTGTAAGATAAACATCCTAGCAGGTATTGCAAACCCTTAGCTCCTGATTCGAATCTGATTCGAATTGGATTCGAATTTGATTCTTAATTGATCTAATTTGATTAGATCATGTTCTAATATGGGTTAGCCAAGAGTTGGCACCTAATTGGCTTGGTTTGAGTCTAATTGGATTAGATTTGATAAATCATTCAATCTAGACCGTTAGATCTTGATCTACCGTTGATGAAGACATAATGGAGAGTTGGTTTAACCCAATTGGATTGGGTTAGAGAATGGCTATCATAATTGACCATTGGATCTTAATCCCACCATTGGATGAAGACATAATGGGTCAAGTAAATGGCGCCTTGCATTGGAGCCCTTGGATCATCATCATGAAAGATCAAGAGATGAGGCATGATGGACACGTGATTGGCATGTGATGTTGACTTGGTCAAAATATGGCACTACATGAAAGGGCATATCATTTGATACACCTTCTCACTTGATTTGTGCCTCCTCTTATTTGATATGGCCCTTTAGATGATACCCTTTCATGAAAGGATGTGTGGATGGGATGCATCCCTTGGAGATGCATCCCTACGCCTATTATAAATAGGCTAGCGCTCCATGGGTTTCATCATTCCAACTCCACCGCATTCTCTCTCCCTTGTCCCTTCTTTCTTACAAGGTTTTGTCTCTTTCTAGCATTGCTTCTAGGGTGTCCTAATCCAAGACAAGGTGGTCTTCTTTAGGACAAAAGGATTAGAAGTGATTTTAGAAGGTGAAAGAAAAATAGAAAGGAAGGAAAGCAAGCCATTAGAGTTCTTTAGAAGAATTCTGCATTAAGGATCAAAGTCTTTGGAGCTTAAGACTTGAATTAAGTTTTCGTGTGGATCAACGTTGGAGGGTGAACATTTGGGCACCTAGTGTAAATTCTGCACATTGGATTAGCGTTAGAGGTATTCTTCTATTTCTGCATTTATATTATATTATTTGATTGCTTCTATTAAGGTGATCTAGGCTTATAAGGGTTTAATGTTAAGGGACTTTATTAAGAAATTTTTAAAATTCCTAGCTTCCGCTGCGCATTATAACATGCTAAAACCCTTCAAGTGCCGCTCTATATGCTTGGACTTCTGATGAGACCTTGGCTCCTTAGCAAGAGCTATGGCGCCATTATTATCGCAGTAGAGTGTTATGGCATCTGATGACATTACATCCAATTTCGTAATGAATTTCTTGAACCAGAAGCCTTCCTTAGCAGCTTCAGCGGTGGCGGTATATTCAGCTTCCATAGTAGAATCAGCAATGATCGGTTGTTTAGAACTTTTCTAATTTACCGTACCACCATTGCACAAGAACACATATCCAGATATAGACTTTCTATCATCGATATCAATCATGAAGTCTGAATCTGTGTACCCTTCTACCTTTAACTCTGATGCTTCTCCAAAGATCAAGAACAAATCTTTAGTTCTTCTTAAGTACTTAAGAATATTCTTCACAGCTGTCCAATGCTCTTAAACTAGATTCGACTGATATCTGCTAGTGACACTCACAGCAAGGGCTATATCAGGTCGTGTACACAGCATGGCATACATGAGGCTCCCTATTGCCGATGCATAAGGGATCTTGCTCATACGTTGAATCTCTTCAGATGTGTTGGGGCACATCTTCTTGCAGAGATGAATTCCATGCCTAAGGGGTAAGAGACCCCTTTTGGAGTTTTCCATGCTGAACATTTTCAGCACTTCCTCTATATACATGTTCTGTGATAGGCAAGCATCCTTTTAGATCTATCTCTATAGATCTTTATCCCCAAAATATATGATGCTTCCCCAAGGTCTTTCATGGAGAACTCTTTTGATAACCAGACCTTGACCGAGGTTAGCATGGGAATATCATTCCCTATCAAGAGAATGTCGTCCACGTACAATACGAGAAATACGACAGCACTCCCACTAACCTTCTTGTAAACACACGGTTTCTCTTCGTTCTTGATGAAATCAAACATTTTGATTGTATCATTGAAACGAGTATTCCAACTCCGAGATGCTTGCTTTAGTCCATAAATGGACCTTTGCAGCTTGCAGATCTTGCGATTTCCATCACTGGAAGTGAAACCCAAAGGCTGGTCCATATAGATATCTTCATCAAGATATCCATTTAGGAAAGCAGTTTTCACATCCATCTGCCAAATTTCATAATTATGAAATGCTGCAATGGCAAGCAATATTTGGATGGATTTCAGCATGGCTACAGGTGAAAAGATCTCCTGATAGTCAATGCCTTCGCGTTGACTATACCCTTTCGCTACTAGCTTTGCCTTATAGGTCTCTACCTTTCCATCCGAACTTATCTTTCTTTTGTAGATCCATTTGCATCCAATAGGTACAATATCTTTTGGTAGATCCACTAAAGTCCAGACTTGGTTGGAATGCATGGAGTCTAATTCTGACTTCATAGCTTCCAGCCATTTCTCGGAATCGATATCTGATATCGCCTCGTCGTAGGTTTTGGGATCCTGTATGTGTTCCCTATCTCCCATGAGGAACATTTTCTTAGAATCCTCTTCAAGCATACCTAAGTATCTATCAAGAAGATGGGAGACCCTACTAGATCTGCGAGGTGGAGGAACAATGTGTACTGGCTCTGTATGAATAGATTCTATACAATCCATGACTCGTTGCTTTGCAGAGACTTTCTCTTCAAGCTCAATTTTCCTTCCATTGCCTCTATCAAGGATAAACTGTTTTTCCAAGAAGATGGCATGTCGGCTCACAAACATATTGTGATCCTCTAAGACGTAAAAATTATATCCTAATGACTTTTTAGGATATCCTATGAAACGAGCACTTATGGTCATAGCCTCTAGTTTGTCCGCCTGTAGTCACTTTGTTAGAAATATGCCCTAGAAGCCAATTTGGCTGACGCATTATTTTGTTTTGGGACATAAATTTGTACTTGACCTAATAATGAATTTATTAGGATGGGCATTCTTTTCATTCATGTTCTTATGCGTCCATGAATCGTCCAAGGAATTAATAAGATGATGACGCATATTCTCAAGAGTTGAAAATTTGAGGCATGTGTCATTGGTGATTAATTCCTGAATTGCTCCTGATCGATGGATCCATCACGAGGGACGGTGATCGATCCGGTGAGATTAGTGCACAGATCACTTAGTCAGATGGATGAGTCTTGAGTCCACAGTGTAGGGACACTGGAGTGATTGTGTAAGTGCTTGATAGAGAACAAGGGTACTGAGCGTGACCAAAGCAAGTAGTCACTTGGATGTCTATCCACTCGTCAGTGACTTACTTGATGCTGCAGTTGTATGACTGGTCCTTTGACCTGCAATGCCTCGGCTATTCACAGTGAGGTTGCTGTAGTTTGACGAGCACATAAACATGGGCCCTATCCATTTGGGTCCTTGTGGTGCAGATTGGCTGCAGTAGGTTCATTGCAGGAGTAGGGGGTGCATCTAGATGGAATCTATCGACCTTGATAGATTAGGAGAGATCCTATGTGATTTATGAGACTGAGTTCGTAAATCCTTGGCCAAGGTAGTTTTTGGAAAAAAGAGTTTTCCAATCTCGAACTGGAGTCGAATAAATTTTACATATGACAGATGATGGGGTTTGACGAATTATCCATGACCTCCATCCTGTTGGGATCCACGATAGAGGGACTGTATCATACGCTAACTGCACCTAGAGGTTCATCTATTCTACTCTGCTGGGTTGCCACTACATGCTGCTAGGTGTCACTGGTGGATTGTGAGACTCAGAGGCATTCACTTGATGATCAGTGAACCCGAATGAGAAGAGTTGGAATTGTTCCAACCCATTGAAAGGAGTTTCAATGATATTGTGATAGGGATCACAACATATCTCACTACCAGACAGAATAGAACCTATGGGGTCACACACAATAGAGGATCTGATCGATCTAATGGTTGGATTGTGATTGGAATCACAATAGTTTGTAATTGTCAATTTGATTGATAATTAGTTTAACCCACTAAGAGTTAGTGAGTTGAAGAAGGAATTAATTATAATTGGATTGCAATTTGATTGAATCAATTGGACTTAATTAATTGGGCTCGATCTTATATGATAAGGTTCAAGAGTCCTACTTGGAGTAGGACACCTAGAGTTCTAATTAGATTAGGACTTCAAATTATTAGAGTCCTACTTGGAGTAGGATTGCTAAAGTTCTAATTGGATTAGGACTAAAATTATAAAAGTCCTAATTGGATTAGGACTAAAATTATATGAGTCCTAATTGGATTAGGATTCCTAGAGTCCTAATTAATTTTGGTCCAATAGATAAAGATGACTCCTAATTAGATTAGGATTCATGTGAATCAAATAGGGAGACTAATTGGGTTCTACTTAGATTAGGATTCAATGAACCAAGGGCCACCTAAATCCTAATTTGATTAGGATTAGAAGAAAGGGGCAAGAGCCCCTCCCTTCCTCGGATGCTCCCGGGATCCGCATCCCGGATGACCGGGATGCGCGACCCGGATGGACGGGACTCGCGTCCCGGATGCCCGGGACGCGAGACCCGTTTTGGCCAAACATTGGTGCGGCTCCTCCTAACTTCTAGGAGGAGTCCACACCTAGGGCTTCAAAGAAAAAGAATAAAAAAGGGGGCAGCCCCCTTTGGGATAATTCTTGGTGGTTCTTTTTAGGCGAGCGGCCTCCATCTCTCCCTCTCTTCCTTCTTCCATCCGCAAGGTACAAGAGGAGCAGCAAGGATGTTTGATTCTTCCTCCTCTTCATCAGATGCATGGAAGAAAACAAAGAGAGAAAGGTGTTTCTCTCTTCCTCCTTCTTCTTCCATGGTAAAGAAAAGAAAAGAAAGCGTTTCTTCCTTCTCCTTCTTTCTCCTCTTGGAAACAATCAAGAGTTGATTGCTTAGAGAAGTTCCAACCATCAAAAGGGATCTCTGCAAGGGAGCTAGCACCCCGGTGAGATCGCAACCTCGATCAATCCAGATCTTCGTGTGGGTACCCGTAGAGGCCGGACACTTGTGCGGCTTCAAGCGAACCTGATTTCCACAATCATCAAATAGCGGTGAAGATCTACCCGCTCAAAGGTAAAGATTTGATCTTTATAATTTTAATTGTAGATCTGAAAATTAATCAAGTAATTAATTTTAATCCTTTCCTTCAGATTTCATGATCTTCTGAGTTAGAGAACTCAGAATTTTTTTGAAATCTACGTTCCTCTGGACGTTCATGAGATGAACGACCCCGCGCGCGTCTTTCCGCTGCGATCGTCGCAACGCGTGTGAGGGTAAACCGACAGTGGTATCAGAGCCAAGTTTTTTTTTAGGATTAAGATTAACATTAATAGACTTGATTAGGATTTTATTAGATCTGAATTTTAATATTCATGCTTGCTGAAATTTTCTGCGTGCTGAAATTTCAGATTTCAGAAATTTCAGCATGCTGATTTTTATTCTTATGATGTTGCATGTTGATTTTAAATTACAATGAGATTGAAACAATTAAAAATCATGTCTTGTATAATCAGACATTCAGTTGGTAGCATGATTAAAATTAAAATTATCAGATCTGAAATTATATGCATGAGATGCATGTGATAAGAATCAATCATGGATTCATGATCATAAAAATATATTTTTCTGTTTATGCCTATGCTTAAAAGGAAAATTATATATGCATGAGATGAATAAGATATGATCAAATCATGGATTCATGATAATTAAAGGATGTCAACTCGAGTCGACTTAAGGTTAACTCGAGTTGACTCCAAGCATACATGAGTCGACCCCTGTTTGAGGATGTGTTTAAAATGTATGCATGAGATGTATGTATTAGTTAAACAAAATTTATTTGCATGAGATGTAAATAAAATTCTTAAAAATAGGACATTTACATAAGATGTAAACTGAAACAATTATGTCATTTACATAAGATGTAATCACATAATATATGAAAGAGTTTCATATTTACATAGGATGTAAACTTGAACCAATGTGACATTTACATAAGATGTAATTATATAACATTTGGTTTGGGATAGATTGTTACATTAAATGCAAATTCTTTGAGACCTAAAACCTCCTCAATCAGTCGAGAGTGAACGATGCATTGAGCTAGCCATATTTGATTAATTGATCTAATTGGTGTCTAGGAAAGCATTAAAGGTGGTTACTTAATTAGGACCTTACTCTCTGAGTAAGGGGAGCCTCCCACCTGCTTACCTGGCCAATTGATCGATTACCTCCTATGAATAGCTCAAAGTTGGAATCACTAAGACTAGATTACCTAATATTAAGTCTTAAGGTCTTCCACCGTAGTAGAGTTGCTTAGGTCTTTCCGGCGTTGATTTGTCTCGGCTGGATACAGTGGGCAAGTTGCATCGGGGGACTGGACCTCTCTATTGGCATAAGATGTTGTGGGGTAGAGGTGGGGTTGGGTACCAATAACTATTAGGTGAGGGCCCAATGACGACTTTACTTCTGCGGGAATTACGGTGGGTCTGACTTAACCAAGGAACGGGACCAATAACTGTTAGGTGAGGTTCTTATGACTTGGAGACCAAGTAGGCTACAACTTGCTTGAGAAGCATTGTACAAAGAGTTGTACACTTATCATTTATGTGTCATCAATAACTGTTAGGTGAGGTGGCATGTAAATTGGTGGGACCGTAGCACCCCACTTGAAATCTAGAGTCGCAGGTTTCCGTTTCTCTACCAGAGGAGTGTAAGAGATTCGAGAAAATAGTGGGAGGTGTTTGTTTTAAATGTCCTTAAAACAAATAGAGTTCAAGTACAAAATTCTAACTAGAATCTTTACTCTCTGAGGATTATAAAGTCAGCTTCCAAACTCTTAACTCATATCCTAAAGAACCACTGTTTGACCAAACCCAATTATAAAGACTGGCTCTGCAATTTCAAAATAGTTTTGAATTGTGTGAAATTAGGGTGTGTGCTAGACCATGAATTTTCTGTGTTACCAGTCCATCTGATCACTGATCAGCATAAGATGCATGACAAGTGGACGAACAATGACAATAAAATTAGGTGCTATATAATGGCATCAATGTCCAATGAACTTTAATGCCAGCATGAGAACATGAAGACTGCCAGGGATATATTGAATCACATGCAAGAGTTGTAGGGTAAACAGAGTCGCGCAGCATGGTTTGAAGTGTCTAAAAGGCTCTTCAAGGCCAAGATACGCGAAGGGCAGTTCGTCCATAATCATAGTTTGACCATGATAAAGGATTTTGAGGAGCTTGAGAAGCTCGGCATGACCATGCACAAGGAATTGCAAACGGATTTGATCCCGCAATCCCTTCCAGCTTCATATGAACAGTTTATAGTAAACTATCATATGAACAAGACTGTATGCACCAAAATAGAATTGTTAAATAATTGGTAACTACCTTAGGAACCTTGAAGAGTTCAAGGGGCATAGTTTTCGCTGTCGAGTTGGCTTCTACTTCCAAGAGAGAGTCTACCTGGAAGAAGAAGAAGCCTGCGAAGAAGCAGAAGACCAGGAAAAGGCCAAGTAAAAAAGTTCCAAGAAAAGGGCCGATTGCAAGGGAAAGTGTTTTCATTGCATTGTGGACGGCCATTGCAAGAGGAACTGTCCTACATACATGGGAAGCATAAAAAGCAAGAAAGGGTGACACACCTTAAGAAGGTATATCAGATATGCTCAGGATACTTAGGAACTGTTACCTACTGCTAGCAGAAATTTGATTTCTGTATCTTGTTTAGCACAAAAAGATTTTTATAAGACTGCTGTTCCATTTATTTGAGAAATAAATTGGTTCCACGTGGTTTATGATTGACAGTCTCTATCACTTACATTTGGATGTACCTATAAAATTATCTGAGCAAATAGTGAGTACCATAGGATCCAAAAGATCTAGAGATGAGATAAATCTAAAGTATTTGTGGCTCCTCAGGCTTGGCCATATAGGAGAAGATAGAGAAACATGGGCTTTCGACTCATTGACTTCCAAGTCATATCCGATTTGTGAATCCTACCTTCAAGGAAAGATGGCCAAATTACCCTTTGTAGGACACGGGAAGAGGTCCACTGAAATACTTACCCTAGTACACACTGACGTATGTAGCCCATTCGATGTGCAAGCTAGGAAAAATAATTGTTTACTTCATTTACCGATGATTACTCACGGTATTGATATGTGTATGAGACACAAATCTGAAGCTTTTGAAAAGTTCAAAAAGTTCGGATATGAAGTAGAAAAACAAATAGGAAAACTCATTAAGGTTCTTCGATCGGATCGAGAAGGTAAACACCTTAGTGGAGAGTTCCGAGATTTTCTCAAGAAGAATGGTATAGTTTCACAATGGACCCCTCCTGGTACATCTCAGCTCAACGGGGTGTCTGAGAGAGGGAATCAGACCCTGATGACCCAAAGATTGATTCATAGATTGATTTTGATGATCACAAAACCTTGAAGTATAGATACTAATGTTTATGTTGCAAGGAGAAAGATATTTATTTTGCAAGGAACATAGCAAGTTGGAAGAAAGCCACAATTTATTGGCCCAAGCTTAAAGTTCAAAGGATTCAATTTGGAGGAGTAAAATCAAAGAAAAAATTCAAAAGAATAGTCTTCGAGTCGACTCCTGAGGATTTCGAGTCGACTCCAATGTTTACCGAGTCGACTCCGGAGAAGTTTGAGTCGACTCCTAGGAGTCACAGGCAGAAAAGTCAGAGAGCAGTTTTCGGGTCTGAGATTCGAGTCGACTCCAGTGGAACGCGAGTCGACTCCGATGGTTGGTAGGTCGACTCCAAAGAAAGCAAGAGTCGACTCTCAGCGGAACACAAGGAAAAAGTCAGAGAGCATTTTTGGGACTCTGAGATTCGAGTCGACTCCCGCATTGCACGAGTCGACTCCGAGACTCCGCGACCATCAACAGACAGAAAACCAAGTTACTGCCTCTGAGATTCGAGTCGACTCCCAGACAGCTCGAGTCGACTCCAAGACAGCTTCACATCAAAAAGGCAGAAGACCAAGTTTCGCAAACTGAGAGCCGAGTCGACTCCAAGGAAGTTCGAGTCGACTCCAAGACTGGACGAGCCAAAAGACAGAGGATCGGGAGTTTGGGCTCTGAGATTCGAGTCGACTCCCAGGACAGTCGAGTCGACTCGAGAGGACAAAATTCAAAATTGGATCCACGGACTTCAGTGGATGAGCCGACTCCGAAATTGCCAAGTCAGCTCCAGAAGTTGGCGAGTCGACTCCAGGTTAAGACGAGTCGACTCCCAGTCGAGGCAAGCACATTAATTCAAATTTGGAACAGTGGCCGAGTCGTCTCCGGTAAAACACGAGCCGACTCCTGCAACAGGCGAGCCGACTCCTGATCGCGCGAGTCGACTCCGATCCCAACGGTAACATTGTCAGAAAATGCAGACTGTGTCCAACGGCTCTTTTTCTTGTCTCTAACGGCTATATTCTTGTTTCCACGCCATCTAAAGCTATAAAAACAAGAAGAGAGCTAGGGGAGAACTCATGGAAGTGGGAGAGATCATCTAGGAAAGAGATCTCAAAGAGATTACAAAGGAAATCTCCCATAAGCACAAAAGGGCCATCCAAAACGAAATAGAGAGAAGAAGAGCATCCAAGTGAATCCGAAAGCTTCCTCTCCATCCGTGTGCTGCCTCGGGGATCCTCTACTTCATGCCAAATCAGAGGAGGATCAAGTAAAGAAGAAGCCGAGCTCCTCCATCTTCAAAACTCGTTTGAGGGCTTCTCTTTACTCTATTTGTTTATATTGTCATATTTGCTTGTTTAAGAAGCTTTGTTTTGTTTTATACTTTGTTTTCAATATCTTGTAACTTGATTCAATCAAGGGATTGAATCAAGGGGTTAAGGTTTGTTGGTGAGCCAAAGAAAAACCAACGGTGTTAAGGTTTGTTGGTGAGCCAAAGGGAAAAACCAACGGTGTTAGGTTGTGGTTGGTGAGCCTTTGGAAAAACCAACTGGGTTGATTGTGAACCCGGTAAACAATCGTTGTAAGGTTGTGGTTGGTGAGCCTGTGGGGAAAACCAACTGGGTTTGATTGTGAACCCGGGAAAACAATCAGTTGGTTCTAGTCGGTGAGCCTGTGAAAACCGACCGAGTTCGTTGTTATCTCGCAAAACAACAAGTTGGGTTGTGAGCTTGTAAAACAACCGGCTGTAATCTGTAGGATTATAGTGAAATTCCCAAGAGGTCTTGGGGAGTGGATGTAGGTGCTGGGGTGCACCGAACCACTATATGTTTGTTGTGTTTGTAATGATTCTTGTCATTGTCTAACTTACTCACTTACTTACTTAGATAAATTGCTTGCTTAACTTTTATCCGCGCATCCTTTAGTTGCAAGCATATTCAATCTAGTCACATTCTATACATCAAACTGTTGCTAAGTTTAAATTTCACTGTGCATCTATATAACTTAGCATAATTAATTGAAAAGTTTTAGAAGTAGTCTAAAAGTTTAAAAAGACCCAATTCAGCCCCCCTCTTGGGTTGTATCTACTGGGCAACAAGTGGTATCAGAGCAGGTGCTCAAATATTATTTGTAGTCTTAACCAACTAGAGCCAAAGATCATGACAACCCCACATAACGTATTACCTGCTGAGGGACTGTCCACAAACAGACCTCCACTGTTTGATGGATCTAACTATATTCAATGGAAAGCTAGAATGAAAATCTTTACTCAATCACAAAACTATGAGCTATGGAATGTCATAACAAATGGCCTACACACACCCACGAAATTAATTGAAAGTATGTTTGATAAAAATTTGGCTGAACTGAATGCTAAGGCTATGAACCTATTATATTGTGCATTAGATAGGAATGAGTTTAATTACATATCTTCTTGCATAACTGCTAAAGATATATGGAATATGCTTGAAGTTAAATATGAATGCCCTAACAAATCTGAAACATCATGTGTAGAAGAAGAGCAGTATCATATTGCAAATTCATGTTTCATGGCACATGAGGTACATGCTGAAACTGAAAGCAATTTTACATTTGATGAACTTCACGATGCCTTTTCTGATTTGTATTTAGAATATAAGAACTTGTTTGTAAGAACAAGAACTTGAGGAAAGAAAATCAAGAACTAAATCAGAAAAACCAACTTCTCACTGAAAGCCATGATAAACTTAAGAAAAATAATGAATTGCTTTCAGAAGATAACAAAAGATTAACTAAAGAAGTTGACACATTAAAACCCGTTGTTGAAAGATTTACTTTGAGCTCTGAAAAGTTGAATCTAATGATAAATAATCAAAGAGCTGAATTTGATAATATTGGGTTGGGATGTCAACCTTGGTACACCCAAAAATCTTTCAAGAATATGTTTGTTAAAACAGTTTCTAATCATTTTAAAATAGATTCTTATAATGCTGATAAACAGGAACAAAGGTTATGCAAAATCTCTTCTGTTCCTAAATCTGTACATTACAAATTTGATAAACCAAAAAGGCAAAAACAGAAAACTGAAGGGTTATCTACCACTCATGTTAAATCCATGTTTGTTAAATTTAATAAGAAGATGCAGAAATACACTTCTTGTAGCCCTAAAATCTGCAAGCCGATGGACAAAATAGCTATTAAGAAAATATGGGTTCCAAAAGGAACAATAATAGCTAACCTGCACGGACCCAAAAGAGCTTGGGTTCCTAAGTTGAAAATCTAAATATTTTCTGCAGGTGTGTCTAGCACTCAAGGCTCCAACAAAAGATGTTAAATTGGACATTGGGTGCTCTAGACATATATTAAAGAATGAAACTTAAAATATACTTAAGAAAAGTGACTAAAATGGAAGAAATAATGAAATTAGTAATTCTTGCATCCTCTCATACTGAAATTGTTTTATTAGTTGATTAAAACACATCTTGCAAGTATTAATCATTCTTTTCTTGTGATATAAGTGATATTTCTGATATGAAAAGAAAATATATCCAAATCACTCCATCTTTCTTTACTTATAGATGGATAATTTGGTAAATCAATTCTCCTAAGAATAACTCTATGAATTCTCTATATGCTTGACTGAGAGTTTTTATCCATGGCATTATTGTTCATTGATCATAGATATGAAAATGTGTACTTGGTATATCTTTGAATATATGCATTATAAATACTATGATCAAAGAATTCTTTTTGGCATATAAAATTAACTTATGCTAGTATGGACCTAATCTCAAAAGATCTTGTCATTGGTTTACTTAGAATATCTTCTGCAAGGTCAAAGTTTACTATGCATGTTAACTAAGGAAACAAACAAGAATCAAGTTCTAAATCTAAAGATGTTGTTTCCATCACTAAGTTTTCACAAGCTTACATTGGATTTGTTTTTGGCAAGTAAAATTAAAGTATTTTCTGCATTTGCTAAATCTTGTGAAAGGGATCAAATGAAAAAGGTTTGCAAACTATGAAAGTAAAAGAAGTATCATGGCATAGTGTTGAAAACCAATTTTGTATTAAGTTGTGCATAGAAAATAATATTGAATACAATTATTTCTGCACCAAAGAACACCATAAGTAAAATAGGGTTAATAGAATCCTTGAAGAAATGAAAAAGGCAATGTTGTACGATAGTCATTTAAAAGCTATCATCATTGCTTGTCATATATATGGTTTCTATTAGGTCTATTTTTGATGAAAACTCCATTTGATCTTCTGAAAAATAGAAAATGAACTACTGCATATCTTTCATATTTTTCAGTCGTACACGTTATACTTGATATATTCTTATGAAAATAATGCCAAATCTGATAAAGATATTTCTATCCTTGGATATCATTCATCAAGCAATGCATATAGAATATTCAATGAAAAGATTCTAGTTAAAGAAATATCAATTCAGTTTATTCTTTATGAGACTAATGATTCATTATCAAGATACTAAAATCAAATTATATATGGATATGTTTAATCTTTTACATATGACAATCTGAAAACTTGTTAATAATTAGAACCAAATTGAGTTTTCAGAAATGCACTTAATGAAGAAAAATTGGTGACTACTAAAAGATTCAATCAAGAAAAGATGAATTAGATCTTGATGAAATTCTTGCATGATTAGAAGTAAAGATCACCATTATCATTTGCTTGCTTTATGAGCTTTATATTCTGTCAAATGAATGTGTAGAATATACGTCTATGTGGTTATTTCATTTAAAAAAAAATCTATGTAAAATAACCACCTTATTTGAAAACACTCATTACCAATATGATAAAGCAATATGTGATTTGGAACAAGCATCAAAAGCATGATAGAATAATTATTTCATCATACACCTAATAGACCAGATTGTGTGATCATTATGTGCCCTTATGCAAGACTTCAATCTAACTCTAATGAATCATAATTTATTGATAACAAATGAATCATAATCTGAATTTTGATAGAAACAATTGTTTAAGGCAATTTGATCAAAATTTAGCTAGCATGCCTTATTGATAATTATCTTAAGCAAATAGAATCTAAGCTAAATTGATGTTGAAAATAAGAAATTAATTTGACCTTGATGAATCTTCCTATTGCTTCACATGCTTGTCCTTGAACAGTCTTGGTTAATGAAACTATCTCTTTAGTTCAAGTGACATATATTTGCTTATGTTTAGGCAATCTCTTGAGTAAAGTGACTCAACATTCAATTATTATCATATCTTAGGTTGAGTTACCTAGTTAAGAAATATGCTATATGAATGTTTTGTATCTTGAAGAAACTAATAACTTTCTTTCAAGAAAGAAAAGAATTTTGTTAATAATGCAGGATCCTTGAGCAAGAAAATGAGAGATTTCAACTTGAAGGACACCTCCACATAAGATACAACAAACATTCAAATGCAAACAAGAGAGAGAATCTTCTTCAGCCAAAAGTTCACACGTAAGAAATCTAGTTTGGCTTGAAGAATATATATAATGAATAGGTAATTTTAGATACCTTTCTCACAAATTAATTGAGCAAAGTCAATAACTTAAATCTTATGATGGCATGATTAAATTCTTTAATTATTAATTTTTGATATCATGTCTATATGTGTATTGACTGACTTATACTTTTAGAAACTGTTTCATGGTTTGCCCAAACTAAATGATTTCTTAGCCTATATCATAACCATGAATTACACAAGTATATGCTTAAAATTTTGGATGTAAAATAACTTGTGAGAAGTTATGAATCCATGAGCATAATGAAAATGTTGTTTGCATGATATACATATATATGATACATAAGATTAATTCTTTATTCTGCTCTTTCATGTAAATTACTTGAGAATAACAAAAAGAGAGAGAGATAAAGAAAAGAAAATGGATATTATTCAAGAGAAGTAAAATCTAAGTAAAGGCAAATACTTCATCTTAAGGAAAAGCAAAACAAGCATAATATATTTGACTTGTGAAAGGGATAAAATCCGTAATGAATTACACTTAAATAGAGGGAGAGTTTAAAGTAAATAGTTTAACCTTTCTATATTGCTCATCATAGGGATGGTGCCAATGGGGAGGCTAGTGGTAGTACCCGGCACTATTTGACCCAACTATTCGGTGTAGGGCATATTAGGGACGGCACAAGAGGGAGGCTAGTGGTAGTACCTCGTGCCCCTTCCCAACTCCACCAGATAGGGAGCAAGTAGAGTATAGAACATAGGAAAGTTAAAAATGAAAGACAAAGTAAATGAAAGTATATAAGAAGAATCAAGTCAAATTTTTAATCACTTGAAAACACACTTTAAGGATGAAATCAGTGCAAAATTATATTTAAATAGGGGGAGTTTATTTGAAAAGAATTGATTTTGATCCTTGATATGCTTGTTCTTATTATTTTAATGCATGACTTAACACATAATATATCTTGCATGTGGCATGATGTCTTGAATTATGGGTTCTCAATATTTTGTAATGCTTCATACTTGGACAATTTGATTGAATGTTTGAAATGCTACATAACATCTTTTGTTTGATTTTATTGAAAAGAAAATTCAGATTTGTTATTCACAATCATCGTTAAAATCTGAAAGTTAAATAAATTTGTAAAAAAAAAGGAGAAGAGAAGGATATCTCTATTTAGGCAACATGAATTGAGTTTGTCTTATCCATCAACTTGCTTAACTTTGGTATATAATGTGCTAACTCATACCAAAATTCAACATAAATACAAATATTCTGAATATGCTTGAAATATGTGTTTTCAATCGTAATGATTTAAGATAAGCTACAATGTGGAAGATCCATATCTCAAATTATGACTTTGAAAGCCTCTTTTGAAAATCTTTATGAAATTCAGAATCTGATTTCGTATAAAAGCTTAAACTCAATATGATTTCTAAATAAAATCTTAATTTAAGAAAAACAGAATTAATTTTGATGCCTTGGTTGATTGCTCCGATACGCATCCGAAACATATCTTTTCTTATCGTTAAAATGTACTAATATTGGTCCAAATGATGTGTCTTTCGATGATCTTGATTGCAAACAAAAATTTCTAAATATATGATCTTATCTTGATATTAAAAAGATTTATTGTGTTTCATGAATACATTGGTGAAAAACTATGATTAAGAAATTGAGTTCTATAAATATATATACCTCAATGATCATCTATATGTTTTTCTCTCCTACATTCTTAAAGATTTCCATCAGAATATCAATAGAGTGAATGATCTTAAAACTAGAAATATTTCAGTTCACTCAAATGACTCTAAAAGAAAGAAAATGTAAATGCTTTTGAAAGAAATTGAGCTTCAATTGAATCATTTTCTGATTAATACTTTTATACATTTTCTCTAAAATTAGGAGAAAGCATAACTTGTTCTTAAAGGATTAGAAAGAGTGATTACTATAAATTCTGAATAATTCTAGATCACTCTACATTCTTGATATTACAGAATTTCAGTGTTATTCACGTTTATCACTAAAATCTGAAATTCAACAATTTAAAATGATTAAAGAAGAATGCATCTTTTGAGGGGGAGCTTTAGATATTCAGTATCCTATCCCAAAGACACTTTATTTTGATGCATACCTTGATTTTTATGGATTGATTTTGATGAACCTCCTTATATTACAATACTTGCTTTAATTATAAGTTTATACCTTGAGATGAGTTCTATAAAGGTTGTCTTGTCTCAAACCTTGAGTCTTATGAAGATAAGCTGAAATATATTTTTGAGATTGACAATCTTATTGAACATTATCTTAGGATTCTAAACTCTTAAATGGAATGATCAATTGAGGGGGAGAAAGAAAATTTCAGAAGGAGAGGTCTTATGGAACTTAATTACATAAATCTATAGGAGAGGGAAAGAATACTAAATGAAAAGTGATCCTAATACTCTCCAATATGTATCATCTGAAATTTAAATCTGAAAATCTTTATGATACACCTTGAGGCGTGTTATTTGGTTAGTATATCTTATGCATCACTCATGAACCAAATTACAAATCTTAAGAGCCTCTAATTTAATAAAACAGGGGGAGAACAATGTATTAAATTTTCTTGAGTATCTCTTAGAAAATCTATTTTGAACCTCACTAATGAGTTTTAATTGGCTTACTCTTTAGAACTTCTATTTTGTGCCAATTCATTATTTTATGTATCAAATTATGTTTATTTTCTAAAGAAATAAAAGAAAGTCTTTAAAAGAGCTCAAAGATGTATCAAAAATTGCATAGACTCATATTTTGGTATTTGTGCCCCAATGCTCTTATTATCATATAAGAACTTTGAAGTCATTAAGAATTAATGATCCAACATGATGATATGTTTTTCCAAATATATAAGTTTTGATCTTTTACTCTGAAAATTAATTAAATTGCTCTCATGTTGATAAAATACTTAATAGATTGGGCAAAAGGTCTTAAATGAACAAGCTTTCATACTTAGTGAAGAGAGGTTAGATTTCCACTCATATTTTTCCTTGAATATCATTTGTGGTACTTCTTGAATTAACCTAAGAAAGATTTCACCTATACTTGATTAGAAAACTATCTGTGGTATCAAATTAAAAAACCTCTTGAATTCACACTCGATGTGTTCTGCTCTGATCTTTGTACTTAATGTTTCACTATCTTTTTGATGTTGTCAAAAAGGAGGAGAAATATCTAAGTATATGCTATATACTCAGAATGCTTTATTACTTTGAAGTGAATATAAATCAGCTTAAAATTTAAATATGTTGATTGTGTTAAGCTGATTAAATCTAAAGCATTATCATGAAGTATGTTTTTAAATATATATGTCTTCCACTTCATGCAACTTAGCTATGTATTACTTCTAGAAATCAATATCTTTTATATTGCATATACTCCAAGTTTTGTCATCATCAAAAAGGGGGAGATTGATGACCCAAAGATTGATTCATAGATTGATTTTGATGATCACAAAACCTTGAAGTATAGATACTAATGTTTATGTTGCAAGGAGAAAGATATTTATTTTGCAAGGAACATAGCAAGTTGGAAGAAAGCTACAATTTATTGGCCCAAGCTTAAAGTTCAAAGGATTCAATTTGGAGGAGTAAAATCAAAGAAAAAATTCAAAAGAATAGTCTTCGAGTCGACTCCTGAGGATTTCGAGTCGACTCCAATGTTTACCGAGTCGACTCCGGAGAAGTTTGAGTCGACTCCTAGGAGTCACAGGCAGAAAAGTCAGAGAGCAGTTTTCGGGTCTGAGATTCGAGTCGACTCCAGTGGAACGCGAGTCGACTCCGATGGTTGGTAGGTCGACTCCAAAGAAAGCAAGAGTCGACTCTCAGCGGAACACAAGGAAAAAGTCAGAGAGCATTTTTGGGACTCTGAGATTCGAGTCGACTCCCGCATTGCACGAGTCGACTCCGAGACTCCGCGACCATCAACAGACAGAAAACCAAGTTACTGCCTCTGAGATTCGAGTCGACTCGCAGACAGCTCGAGTCGACTCCAAGACAGCTTCACATCAAAAAGGCAGAAGACCAAGTTTCGCAAACTGAGAGCCGAGTCGACTCCAAGGAAGTTCGAGTCGACTCCAAGACTGGACGAGCCAAAAGACAGAGGATCGGGAGTTCGGGCTCTGAGATTCGAGTCGACTCCCAGGACAGTCGAGTCGACTCGAGAGGACAAAATTCAAAATTGGATCCACGGACTTCAGTGGATGAGCCGACTCCGAAATTGCCAAGTCAGCTCCAGAAGTTGGCGAGTCGACTCCAGGTTAAGACGAGTCGACTCCCAGTCGAGGCAAGCACATTAATTCAAATTTGGAACAGTGGCCGAGTCGTCTCCGGTAAAACACGAGCCGACTCCTGCAACAGGCGAGCCGACTCCTGATCGCGCGAGTCGACTCCGATCCCAACGGTAACATTGTCAGGAAATGCAGACTGTGTCCAACGGCTCTTTTTCTTGTCTCTAACGGCTATATTCTTGTTTCCACGCCATCTAAAGCTATAAAAATAAGAAGAGAGCTAGGGGAGAACTCATGGAAGTGGGAGAGATCATCTAGGAAAGAGATCTCAAAGAGATTACAAAGGAAATCTCCCATAAGCACAAAAGGGCCATCCAAAACGAAATAGAGAGAAGAAGAGCATCCAAGTGAATCCGAAAGCTTCCTCTCCATCCGTGTGCTGCCTCGGGGATCCTCTACTTCATGCCAAATCAGAGGAGGATCAAGTAAAGAAGAAGCCGAGCTCCTCCATCTTCAAAACTCGTTTGAGGGCTTCTCTTTACTCTATTTGTTTATATTGTCATATTTGCTTGTTTAAGAAGCTTTGTTTTGTTTTATACTTTGTTTTCAATATCTTGTAACTTGATTCAATCAAGGGATTGAATCAAGGGGTTAAGGTTTGTTGGTGAGCCAAAGAAAAACCAACGGTGTTAAGGTTTGTTGGTGAGCCAAAGGAAAAAACCAACGGTGTTAGGTTGTGGTTGGTGAGCCTTTGGGAAAACCAACTGGGTTGATTGTGAACCCGGTAAACAATCGTTGTAAGGTTGTGGTTGGTGAGCCTGTGGGGAAAACCAACTGGGTTTGATTGTGAACCCGGGAAAACAATCAGTTGGTTCTAGTCGGTGAGCCTGTGAAAACCGACCGAGTTCGTTGTTATCTCGCAAAACAACAAGTTGGGTTGTGAGCTTGTAAAACAACCGGCTGTAATCTGTAGGATTATAGTAAAATTTCCAAGAGGTCTTGGGGAGTGGATGTAGGTGCTGGGGTGCACCGAACCACTATATGTTTGTTGTGTTTGTAATGATTCTTGTCATTGTCTAACTTACTCACTTACTTACTTAGATAAATTGCTTGCTTAACTTTTATCCGCGCATCCTTTAGTTGCAAGCATATTCAATCTAGTCACATTCTATACATCAAACTGTTGCTAAGTTTAAATTTCACTGTGCATCTATATAACTTAGCATAATTAATTGAAAAGTTTTAGAAGTAGTCTAAAAGTTTAAAAAGACCCAATTCACCCCCCCTCTTGGGTTGTATCTACTGGGCAACAGACCCTATTGGATATGGTCAGGTCCATGATGAGCTTCACTGATTTACCCTTGTTTCTTTAGAGAGATACCCTATTTTCAGCTATTTACTTATTGAATAGAGTTTCCTCTAAATCTGTTCCTACCATACCGTATGAGATATGACATGGTAAGAAGCCAAGTCTTAGTTATCTCAAGATTTGGGGATGTCCGGCCCACATCAAGCGACAACAGGCGGACAAGTTAGAGGATAAGATAATTAATACTCGTTTTATTGGATATCCTAAAGAGTCATTAGGATACGATTTTTCCGTCCCAATGGATCACAAAGTGTTTGTGAGCCGACATGCAATCTACATTGAAAAATAGTTTATCCTTGATAGAGGCAGTGGGAGAAAAATTGAGCTCGAAGAGAAAGTCTCTGAAGAGCAACGAGTCATTGTGCCTATAGAACCTATTCGTAGTGAGCCAGTACATGTTGTATCTCCTCCACCTCGTAAGTTTAGTAGGATCTTCCATCCTCCTGAAAGGTACTTAGGTATGCTTATAGAGGATGAAGAGGAAGTGTTCCATGGGAGATAGGGATCAAGGTAAGGATCCCAATACCTACAACGAGGCGATGTTAGACATCGATTCTGAGCAATGGTTGGAAGCAATGAAGTCAGAGATGGACTCCATGCATTCCAACCAAGTCTGGACCTTACACTACAGGAAAAAAGACTTTAGCCGACGCTTTCGTTGAGCTTTGGCGACGCTAATTAGCGTCGGCTAAAACACCCCCGACGAATCGCCAAGCGTTGGCAAAGCGTCGCATATACGAGAGTGGCAAAAGTTTTTGCCGACGCTTTACTCAAGCGTCGGCAAAAAACATGGATTTACCGACGCTTATAAAGCGTCGGCAAAAACATGCCAGAAACATGGCTTTACCGCAAAAAAGCGTTTTCCCCGACGCTTTTTTGCGTCGGTAAATCCATGTTTTTTCCAACGCTTTAAAGCGTCGTCGGAATTACCTTTCCCCGACGCTTTTAAGCGTCGGCAATTGCTCAATTGCCGATGCTTTTGAAGCGTCGGCACAAGCGTGCCGGTGGTGCCCCGACCTTTTTTACCGACGCTTAAAAGCGTCGGGAATTGTCTTTTTTTTAAAAAAAATAAAACAATAATCCGTATTGTAAAATACAAATTACAAAACATATATTATAACAATATGAACCTGTATTACATTGAGACATTGACACAAATACTCAGATCATTCAAAATATGAATATTGATATATCTGATTAAAACTCCATGTTTTTGACTCATGTATCAGAAAAGCTGCCATACAAATTACAATGTACTCTAAAAAAGCAAATTACAATGTACTCTGAAAAAGCAAATTACAATGTACTCTGAAAAAGCAGAAACATATACATATCAAACTCATAAAAGATAATCTAGAATGCATCAGAGACGGGATTCAGCTCCATCATCATCTCTACTAGCGTTTGAAGTATCAGGAATCTACAAAAAAAATAAAAAAAAACTTTAGAAGTTAAGAATAATGTGATACATTAACTCATATATCATAATTGATAATATGTAAAATATTAAAATACATATAGTTATTTACCTGAGAAGGGAGAAACCGTTGTAACATGGAAGAAATATTCGTAAGCTGAGACTGCAAATTTGCTTGGTTTTGCTTCAACTCATCAATAGTTGCTTGAAGCCGACGAACCTCTGCAGTGTTACTAGATTCTCTGGCATTTCTTGTATATGTGCCCACTGAAGACAACTGAGTGGGGGTAACTCCAACGCCGTAACCCCTCACTCGACCATAACGCTCTGGGCCCATCAATTCAGCGAGCACTTCAGCTTCAATATTATGGGTCGCGTCGGATGATGATGACCCCCCGACGCGCTCCGAAATAAGATTTGTTGCCCTATCCTATATCTCTCCAAAAAAAAATCAAATTAATGTATGCGAATAATAGAACCAAAAAAAAATACAGCACAAGTCAAAGATGAATACATACAACTATATCTCTTGACTCCTCTCGGACAAAGCTGCCATCTCGGTGGGTGTGAGTCATCCTATAAAACTCCACCCTACCAGGCTCCCTCCCATTATCATCCACCTACAACAAAAAGTATATTTCAAGAGTATACATGCTATATGATAGAATAATTTAAAATAAATTTAAATTATTTCAAGAAAGCTTACGAATTCAACTCTACGCCTCGCATAACTCATGGAGCCTGAAGTGTGAGGAACAGTCTGTGATGCTCGAGCAGCTCTACCAATATTGGAATATGTCTTCTCCGAAAAACAATAAAAAATGTAATGCATAGTATAAATTTTTAATCTATAATAATAGTAAATACAATCTAAGGTATTGAAAAAATATACACAACCTGAGCTCTCTCGGAAAACCAGTAGTGGACAAGCTCCCTCCACTGATGAGAGATTACATCTGGAGGACAAACACGGGCCACCTCCTCTTCAGTCATGCCCTCGTGCTTCCAATCCGCCTTTAGCTTCGCCTTATATTCTTTCCATTTGCGGTTGACGGACTTCAGCACCCAATCATGGCTATTTGCAGGCAGGATTTCTGTCTACAACATATCATCTTCTACAATAGGATTTCTGAGTAAGCCCCTCATATCATCTTCTACAACAGGATTTCTGTCTGTGTTACTAGATCCAATACTAGCAGTGTGTTCTATAACTAAGGGTTGGTTAGATGAAGACGACAATTTAGACTCTCCATGAAATATCCATTCTGTATAACCCTTCAGAAAACCATTCCATACCAAATGTTCTTCAACAATTTGTGGAGCGATAGCATAACAATTTACACATTTTTGACATGGACAAAAAATATTCCCATTCATTTCAGATTTCTCAAAAGCAAATTTAACGAAATTCTGAACTCCATTCAAATATTCGGCACTGGATCTCGACTTATTTATCCAACTTTTGTCCATTCTATTAAAATACTGATTGAACTGCAAGTAATATAAAACAATAATAAACGAAATTAGGGTATGAATCACCAATACGAAATCATGGTACAAAAAGATCTTCTAGAGCATTCCTTATTTGAAGTTATGGAAACTGTGTTTCATGCTATCTTCTAGGGACTATTTTTAGGATTTAAGCCATGTTTCTGTATTGTTATAACTAACAACAAAGATAACTTAATTGTAAGATATCATCCCATATATGTTCAGTGATTGGAGACTTCAGTTAGTTATGAAGTATAATTGGGTGCATCATGCTATCAATGTGGACCAATGTGTGAAGCTGACAGCAAAACAGGCAGGTATATATGATCTCAGAGTTTCCAGCCATATACTTAGGTGTTCACCAGAGTCAAATTGTTCAGAGGTTAAATCATAGATAGAATCAAATTGTTCTAGGCTTTTTTGTTTCAGTTAGTCGGCAGTCACAGTGATAAAGGCATCAATTGTATTGCAAGGTGAACAGTATAAGCTTAGATTCCAACTCTAGAATAATTTGAAAGAACCTGTCACTGCATTACTACCCAACACGTATTGAAAAGTTGATTCTTTTTTTCTTCTCTCTCACTTTGAAAAAAAATGGGATGGAAGTATGGCAATGGTAAGGTAGAATACATACAGCTGGAAATTATAATGAAAAAATGCATCCTATTCATACTTGATATAAAAACATGCTAACATGACGTTTGGCATAATTCCTTTAGCAGCACGAATGGATATGATTGTTTTGGAAGCATTTTTGCCATAATAACTTAAGGGGAAAAAAAGAACTAGCCATATGGGGACGTGAGCAGGCACCACCATGTATTCCACCCTAATGGATTGAAGGAATAAAATATAAATCAACAAAAATTTAGAGATAGTGCCATATAAGGAATAGACGTTCCCCTGAAAGAGATGCTAGCCGGTTTGATTATGTGATGACAGGATTCTAATGCATGTTAATTTTTCATATCTTGTTAACTGGAAAGAGCAATTTATCAATGAATAACAAGTCAACCTTTTCCACAGAATCTTCAAAATGAAAGATTCGTACTCAAACAAGGGAAGTATAGTTTTTACCTGATCAGATCCTGGACTAATTGTAGTCAACAATTGATCAGACCAAAATACAAACTCCTAAAAAAGTTGTCCCCATCGAAGAAAATCTTATAAAATTTTAAACAGTCAAAACAACGTCAAACAATATCAAAACATCCAGACACGCCGGAGTCAATTATTTCTTGTCGATTCTGCAAAGAACGCAGAAAAGAATCATCTGGCAGCAGTGAATGATAAGCTATCTTCGTCACCGTGCTCTGAAATTCTAGTCCTCATAAGCAAACCAGAGATTTAACCGTACATATCTAATGTGAACCCGGCTATACCCCAAGCAAACACCCAGAAAAAGCATAACCACATAGAGAGAAGCCCCAAGCGAGAGGGGGGATATTAAGAAATTCGAAAATATTGAAGGAGATCTAACTGACCAATTTATATCGACGGAGAGTATGAGGATCACTTACCTCAGACGACGGCGATGTCGACGGCGGCGGAGTAGCTACGGCTCGCTCGGGATGGAGGTGAGATGTCGGCGCTAGGGCATCGACCGGCAGAGGATGAGGAGACGGGGCCGGGCGAGAGTTAAAAACAAGAAGAAAACAAAGAGGAGGAGGAGGAGGAGGAGGAGGAGGAGGAGAAGGAAGAGAAGGAGGAGTAGGAGGCTTACCAAAGACGACGGCAAGTTCGACGGCGGCGGAGTAGCGGAGTCTTCGATCGCCGATCGGGGCTAGGGATGGAGGTGAGATTAGGGCTCAGAAGGAGAGGGGGCCGATCGAGCTAGGGATTACCTCAGAAGGAGAGGTCGACGGCAGCGGGGGTGTCGGCGCGCTCGCAGATAGGAAATGAGGAGAGGGGCTAGGGCTCGCAGATGGGAAATGAGGAGAGGGGGCTGATCGAGCGAGGTGTGGGGTTTTAAGTTTTCTAACGACGCTTATAAGCGTCGTTGTTTCTTGAACTTATAACGACGCTTCAGAGTGTCATTGCAGATAGGAAATCAGGAGAGGGGGGCCGATCGAGCGAGGTGCTGGGGTTTTAAAGTTTATAACGACGCTTATAAGCGTCGTTGTTTCTTAAACTTATAACGACGCTTTATAGCGTCGTTGTTTCTTTCGCTTTTCCAACGCTAACCCAAAGCGTCGGGAAAGGTTGGCTGTGAGCCAACCTTTACCGACGCTTTCCCCTAGCGTCGGGAAAAGTTAGTCGGG
This sequence comes from Phoenix dactylifera, assembly GCF_051530095.1. Classification (NCBI taxonomy): domain Eukaryota; kingdom Viridiplantae; phylum Streptophyta; class Magnoliopsida; order Arecales; family Arecaceae; genus Phoenix; species Phoenix dactylifera. The sequence goes on along the minus strand of NC_143193.1, from coordinate 26,675,925 downwards.
AAAACCAACATTTGTTGTAGTGTTAGTAGATCCACCAGAAGGTATAGTACCTATTGGTTGTAATTAGATTTACAAAAGGACAAAAAGGTTTGAATGGCTAGGTAGAGACCTATAAGGCAAGGCTAGTAGCAAAAGGTTATAATCGATACGAAGGCATTGATTATCAGGATACCTTTTCACCTGTAGCCATGCTGAAGTCTATTCAAATATTGCTCGCTGTTGCAGCATATCATGATATTGTGATGGTGATCACAAGGTCTGTAAACTGCAAATATCCATCTATGGACTAAAGCAAGCATCTCAGAGTTGGAAAACTCATTTCAACGATGTAATCAAATCGTTTGATTTCATCAAGAACGAAGAGAAACCATGTGTTTATAAGAAAGTTAGTGGGAGGGCTATTGTATTTCTCGTATTGTACGCGGATGATATCCTTCTTGTTGGGAATGATATTCCCATGCTAACTAAAGTCAAGGTATGGTTGTCTAAGAAATTATCTATGAAAGACCTTGGAAAAGTATCATATATTTTGGAAATTAAGGTCTATAAAGATATATCTAAGAGGATGCTTGTCCTATCACAGAATATGTACATAGAGGGAGTGCTGAAGAGGTTCGGCATGGAAACCTCTGAAAGGAGATTATTACTCCTTTGGCATGGGATAAATCACTCTAAGAAGATGTGCCCCAACACATCTGAAGAGATTTAGCGGATGAGCAAGATCCCTTATGCTTTGGCTATAGGGAGCCTCATGTATGCCATGCTATGTACATGACCTGATATAGCACATGCTGTGAGTGTCACGAGCATATATCAGTCAAATCCAGGCAACGAGCACTGGATAGCTGTGAAGAACAGTCGTAGGTACTTGAGAAGAACTAAGGACATGTTCTTGGTCTTTAGGAGAAGATCAGAGTTAAAGGTAGAAGGATACACACATTTGATGATAGAAAGTCTACATTAGAATATGTGCAATGGTGTTCTGTAATTTGGAAGAGTTTCAAACAATCGATCATTACAGATTCTACCTTAAAAACTAAATGTATCGCCACCTCTAAGGGTGCAGTGGAAACCTTCTGGATTAAGAAGTTTATTGCAGAATTAGGTGTAATGTCATCCGATGCTATAACACTATACTGCGATAACAATGGCACCATAGCACTAGCTAAGGAGCCAAGGTCTCACCAGAAGTCTAAGCACATAGAGCGGTAGTTTAACCTGATATGCGACTATCTCGAAAAGAAATAAGTAGAGGCATAGAGAGTAGACTCCACAGTCAACGTGGTAGACCCATTCACTAAGAAGCTAAGTCAGCAGAAAATTGAAGCACATCTTGAGAAGATGGGGCTTAAATTTATGGCTGATTGGCTTTAGTGCAAGTGGGAGATTGTTAGAAATATGCCCTAGAAGCCAATTTGGCTGACGCATTATTTTGTTTTGGGACATAAATTTGTACTTGACCTAATAATGAATTTATTAGGATGGGCATTCTTTTCATTCATGTTCTTATACGTCCATGAATCGTCCAAGGAATTAATAAGATGATGACGCATATTCTCAAGAGTTGAAAATTTGAGGCATGTGTCATTGGTGATTAATTCCTGAATTGCTCCTGATCGATGGATCCATCACGAGGGACGGTGATCGATCCGGTGAGATTAGTGCACAGATCACTTAGTCAGATGGATGAGTCTTGAGTCCACAGTGTAGGGACACTGGAGTGATTGTGTAAGTGCTTGATAGAGAACAAGGGTACTGAGCGTGACCAAAGCAAGTAGTCACTTGGATGTCTATCCACTCGTCAGTGACTTACTTGATGCTGCAGTTGTATGACTGGTCCTTTGACCTGCAATGCCTCGGCTATTCACAGTGAGGTTGCTGTAGTTTGACGAGCACATAAACATGGGCCCTATCCATTTGGGTCCTTGTGGTGCAGATTGGCTGCAGTAGGTTCATTGCAGGAGTAGGGGGTGCATCTAGATGGAATCTATCGACCTTGATAGATTAGGAGAGATCCTATGTGATTTATGAGACTGAGTTCGTAAATCCTTGGCCAAGGTAGTTTTTGGAAAAAAGAGTTTTCCAATCTCGAACTGGAGTCGAATAAATTTTACATATGACAGATGATGGGGTTTGACGAGTTATCCATGACCTCCATCCTGTTGGGATCCACGATAGAGGGACTGTATCATACGCTAACTGCACCTAGAGGTTCATCTATTCTACTCTGCTGGGTTGCCACTACATGCTGCTAGGTGTCACTGGTGGATTATGAGACTCAGAGGCATTCACTTGATGATCAGTGAACCCGAATGAGAAGAGTTGGAATTGTTCCAACCCATTGAAAGGATTTCAATGATATTGTGATAGGGATCACAACATATCTCACTACCAGACAGAATAGAACCTATGGGGTCACACACAATAGAGGATCTGATCGATCTAATGGTTGGATTGTGATTTGGAATCACAATAGTTTGTAATTGTCAATTTGATTGATAATTAGTTTAACCCACTAAGAGTTAGTGAGTTGAAGAAGGAATTAATTGTAATTGGATTGCAATTTGATTGAATCAATTGGACTTAATTAATTGGGCTCGATCTTATATGATAAGGTTCAAGAGTCCTACTTGGAGTAGGACACCTAGAGTTCTAATTAGATTAGGACTTCAAATTATTAGAGTCCTACTTGGAGTAGGATTGCTAAAGTTCTAATTGGATTAGGACTAAAATTATAAAAGTCCTAATTGGATTAGGACTAAAATTATATGAGTCCTAATTGGATTAGGATTCCTAGAGTCCTAATTAATTTTGGTCCAATAGATAAAGATGACTCCTAATTAGATTAGGATTCATGTGAATCAAATAGGGAGACTAATTGGGTTCTACTTAGATTAGGATTCAATGAACCAAGGGCCACCTAAATCCTAATTTGATTAGGATTAGAAGGAAGGGGCAAGAGCCCCTCCCTTCCTCGGATGCTCCCGGGATCCGCATCCCGGATGACCGGGATGCGCGACCCGGATGGACGGGACTCGCGTCCCGGATGCCCGGGACGCGAGACCCGTTTTGGCCAAACATTGGTGCGGCTCCTCCTAACTTCTAGGAGGAGTCCACACCTAGGGCTTCAAAGAAAAAGAATAAAAAAGGGGGCAGCCCCCTTTGGGATAATTCTTGGTGGTTCTTTTTAGGCGAGCGGCCTCCATCTCTCCCTCTCTTCCTTCTTCCATCCGCAAGGTAAAAGAGGAGCAGCAAGGATGTTTGATTCTTCCTCCTCTTCATCAGATGCATGGAAGAAAACAAAGAGAGAAAGGTGTTTCTCTCTTCCTCCTTCTTCTTCCATGGTAAAGAAAAGAAAAGAAAGCGTTTCTTCCTTCTCCTTCTTTCTCCTCTTGGAAATAATCAAGAGTTGATTGCTTAGAGAAGTTCCAACCATCAAAAGGGATCTTTGCAAGGGAGCTAGCACTCCGGTGAGATCGCAACCTCGATCAATCCAGATCTTCGTGTGGATACCCGTAGAGGCCGGACACTTGTGCGGCTTCAAGCGAACCTGATTTCCACGATCATCAAATAGCGGTGAAGATCTACCCGCTCAAAGGTAAAGATTTGATCTTTATAATTTTAATTGTAGATCTGAAAATTAATCAAGTAATTAATTTTAATCCTTTCCTTCAGATTTCATGATCTTCTGAGTTAGAGAACTCAGAATTTTTTTGAAATCTACGTTCCTCTGGACGTTCATGAGATGAACGACCCCGCGCGCGTCTTTCCGCTGCGATCGTCGCAACGCGTGTGAGGGTAAACCGACACACTTGACTTGGGCTGGACATCCCCAAATCTTGAGATGACCAAGACTTGGTTTCTTACCATGCCAAATCTCATACGGTGTGGTAGGAACGGATTTAGAGGAAACTCTATTTAGTAGATAAATTGCGATAAGTAAGGCATCTCCCCAAAGAAACATAGGTAAATCAGTGAAGCTCATCATGGATCGGACCATATCTAATAGAGTCCGATTTCTCCTCTCTGACACCTCGTTGAGTTGAGGTGTACCCGGAGGAGTCCATTGTGAGACTATGCCATTCTCTTTGAGATAGTTCCGGAATTTTTTACTAAGGTATTCTCCTCCTCGATTTGATCGAAGAGCCTTAAGGAATTTTTCAGTTTGTTTTTCTACTTCATTTTTGAACTCTTTGAACTTTTCAAAAGATTCAGATTTGTATCTCATAAGATACACATACCCATTGATAAGTGCTTAATAATTCATAATTTAGTTATCTTTCTATAGCACTTATCAATGTTCTTAAACAAATAAATATATATTTTACCAGAAAATTGAATAATCATTGAAATAAATTTGAAATATGTTTTTTTTTTCTTTTCCTTTTTCTTGGTTACGATCTTTCATGAAAACTACAGAAAAACATATAAGGAGGAGATTGTGCTGATTCGGTTTGGTAATCTGATGAAGTTGTAATCAAGCTGAGGTTATAATTAAATAGGTTTTGGTCCTGACTCGATCAAAAGTTATAATTAAATTTGCTAAGGAAAATGTTTGATTAACCCTTTTTATTAAGTCATGGTCTTGTTTTCAGTCTTGACTGGTCGAGTTCGATCTGAAGCAGTTTAGCAATAATTAAATTTGAAGGACAGGGCTCGAGAACAAGTCCAAGTAAATAAACGATCATGACCCACCACAAATCCAAAGCCAATTTCCAACCAATTCGTTACCTGCCTTCATATAAAATTTATAAATTTAAAACAAAATAATAATAATAATAACTAAATATTCACGATTCACTGTTCATATGAACAGTGTCCCGTTAAAACACTGTTCATATGAACAGTGTTAAAAAAATGCCGAAAACACTGTTCGTATGAACAGTGTCCGCGAAAACACTGTTCACATGAACAGTGTCCGTAAAAAAACTGTTCATGTGAACAGTGTTAGAGAAAAAAATAAAATAATAAATAATACATAATAAATAAATAAATAAAAATAAAAAAATAAAAAAGACTCAGCCACTGTTCATCTTCTTCCTCTCCCGATGAACATCTCACGCGCAGCCCACCGTCCGCGGCGTCCTCCCGACGATCCCGTGACCAAATTCCCCGGCAACGACGCCAAAAATTGATCGGTCCTTTCAATTTCAAAAATAAACCACGCAATAGCACGTATCCTGTAGGATAGTAATTATGGGTGTCGGTCCACGGGGATTGCTAGCATAGTTATTTTTCCTATCATTAAAAAAAATTACAAAAAAAAAACTTTTTTAAAAATATATATATATATATCTAAAATAAAAATATTTTCTATTGTTGTTACTTTTCTTGTTTTTTTTCTCTCTCTTACTAATTTTTAATTTTTCTTTTTATATTATTTGATCAGGAATCGAGCAAAAAAATCTGGGATGATCAAAAAGAGAACTGCTGGAAAAGGAATGCTATAAAGGTTTGCCTACAAAAAATTTTAAATTGCTGGAAAAATTTCCTTTGGTAACATCTAAACCTTTCTTATTTAAATTAATTATTAGCTTGAAATTTTGTGGTGATTGTTTGATTTTAATTTCAGCAAAAGTGTGAATGCATGCTTGATACACATACACAAATTAATCCGCACATAGTAAGGGCAATACCCCAATAAGATAAGAGCCGGATTTCATCACCGGACTCTTGCCCAACTTAGGTGAACTCAATCTCACATAGTGTCACATTAATTAAAATCAATTAGACGTTGGCTCCTAGGGACATTCGAGCTCAATAGGATGAAGATCACCGAAAGTTGCACCAATTTCGCTATGTGGCTTAGTTGATGTATAGGCAAGCTTTGTCCCTATAAGGGAGAGTTCATCTGTTCGAGGCAAGTGGGTTTTAAGTGGGACCTTTGCGAACGCATTGTGACCCCTCCACTTACCTGGGAGCTTACCTGGTCAACTCAGTTCAATAGACCAGATTGGAGGCTTAGGTGCCCTCTTCAAACCAGTTAGGAGCTGTCTAGTGATCTTAGGGCAAATACAAGGATTGATGTATTTTGTTTTTCTTTTATTGCATGCTTGACTGATCAAGTACTAGTGTATGCAAGGGAGTCGTTCTAGAGTACGTGACCTATTACCTTTTGACCCTGAAATAGAACGGACCCTTAGGAACATTCGAGCTAAGATCAAAACATTAGGATCATCCCCACCTCTTAAGATGGCTGAAGAACAACCCAAACTCCTAAGGGAGTACTTTACTCCCACCATTTACACTTTCCCATCTTGCATTCGATTACCTGAAGTAGCAGCTGTACAATATGAAATAAAATCTAGTGTGATCCAAATGCTCCCATCTTTTTATGGGCTCACCAATGAAGACCCATATAAACACCTAGATGAATTCCTTGAGATTTGCACCACTGTCAAGATTCAGAACTTTACTGATGATGCTCTAAAACTTAGATTATTCCCCTTCTCCCTTAAAGATAGAGCCAAACAATGGCTAAATTCTTTAGAAGCCAATTCGATTCATTCCTGGGGTCAAATGCAACAAGAATTCCTTAAAAAATACTTTCCCATAGGAAGAACGAACCAGTTTAGACGTGCCATCACGAGCTTCTCCCAAACTGAGGGAGAAGAATTTCATGAAACTTGGGAGAGATTTCGGGACCTAATCCGTAAATGCCCTCATCATCAAATACCTAAGTGGCAGCTAGTGCAATGTTTCTATGACGGATTGACTGAACGAAACCGTCAGATGATCGATGCTGCATGCGGGGGGACATTCATGCTTCAAAATGAGCATGAAGCATGGCAATTATTTGAAAATCTTAATGAAAACTCCCTCCACCATGCTTCCTGTTCTCGTCAAGCACTCCTGAGTTCTCAAAGAAAAGGGACCATTTGTGAAATAAGTCATTCTATTGACCTGTCTAGCAAGGTAGATGCATTGTCCCATAAGATTGATCAACTGATGATAGGTGGGTATTACATGAACTCTTCTCAAGCACAAGTGTGCACTATCTGTTCTAGCCCATCCCACCATATTCATGAGTGCCCTTCAGCACCCCAATTTCCCGAACTCGTGCAAGAACACATCAATGTTGCTCAAACACAGCCTAGACCGGGTAATGACCCATTTTTCAATACATATAACCCGGGATGGCGAAATCATCCAAACTTTTCTTGGAAACAGCAAGCTTCGAACATAGCCCAACCCTATTCCCAAAATTTTCAAAATCTTCAGAATTTTCAAACCCAACAAAATATTCATCTCTACCGTCCCTCGACTCAATTTCAACACACTCCTCCTCCACCCCAAAGAAACACAGCCTTTGAGGAGAAAGTGTTGAATGCCCTTCAAGATTTGGAAACCATTACACAATTGGTGCACTCTCACACGCAATCCATCGTCAAGCTAGAATCCCAAATGGGGCAACTAGCTAATGCACTGAACAAGCGAGAGAAAGGAAAGCTTCCAAGCCAACCACTAAGTAATCCTAGGGGACAATACATGGCTCAAGAAAATCAATTAAATGCAATTCATCACGAACAAGCCAATGCTTTGACTACCCTTAGGAGTGGACGTGTAGTAGACAATAAGATTGGAAAGGACAACAATAAGGAAGGTGAAGAAGAGGATAAAAATGTGTCAAATGAAAATCTAAAACCTTCTCCTTCTTCTTCAGCTAGTCCACCTTCTGCCAAAACTCATATCCCAAAGGCCCCATTTTCTGAAGCTCTTAATTCACCCTCTCCCTTTGGCAAAAAAGGAACTTCACTAGTGGAGATGATGGAGGTTTTCAAACAAGTGAAGATCAACCTTCCACTTCTTGATGCTATTAGACAAGTTCCCTCTTATGCCAAATTTCTTAAAGACCTGTGCACCCAAAAGCGAAAATCTAGGACACATGTGCCTAGAAAGGTTTTCCTAACTGAGCAAGTGAGTTCTATTCTCCAACACAACACCCCTCCGAAATTCAAAGATCCTGGTGCTCCCACCATCTCCTGTGTCTTAGGAAATAATTTCATTGATCGAGCACTCTTAGATCTAGGGGCAAGTGTCAACCTTTTACCTTATTCAGTTTATGAGAAACTTGGGTTAGGAGAATTAAAACCAACCTCGGTATCCCTTCAATTGGCTGATCGATCTGTAAAAACACCACGTGGGATAATTGAAGATGTTCTTATCAAGGTAGACAAATTCTATTTTCCAGTAGATTTCATCGTCCTTGATATGGAACATGAGCCTAATCCTAAGAAACAAATCCCAGTGATCCTTGGGCGCCCCTTTTTAGCAACAGCCAATGCATGCATAAATTGTAGAACGGGGATAATGAACATATCATTTGGGAACATGAAAGTAAAATTAAATGTGTTCAATATGGCCGACCAACCTGCGAGGGAAGTTGAGTGTTTTATGGTAGACAAAATAGATGACCTCATAAAAGAAGATGCAAAAACTACCTCACTGTGTCTGGCTGAAGACAATAAACTTAGCGCTTGTTGGGAGGCAACCCAATTCTCTTAGATTTTTTTTAACATTGAGGACAATGTTAGGTTTAGGTTTGGGGGTATTCTTTTTGATTTTCATCCAAAAAAAAACAAAAAAAAAATTAGAAAAAAATGTTTACCAAAAAGACTGGCACATCTTATGTATGCTCGATGTAGAGGGTGATTGATCTCACAATCACTTGTGTGGAGACACTAATACAAAGATGTGGGTGCTCATTAGAAGAATGAGTTTACTAAATTGACCTACAAAGAGAAATCTCATGAAGTCTTACTTACATATCAAAAGATGATTCTCTTAGTGGGAGTTGTGCAACTGATCCTATGACCTGAGATCACCATGATATCTTGTGCACATGAATCCATATTTTGGTTTACACTCATTCATGACAATAAGTTGTGTACGAGATCTTCTGGATATGGTGAATTGTGCATGAAGATTATGAGTAGGTCAACAAGAAATTAATCACTTTTAGTAAGAGAAGATAGCATCCTATTTATTCTAATCATCTGATAATTCAGGAAGCCTTTGATCAAAGCAGAATGAAAATTAGAAAGAGTTTCTAATATTTCATTATTTAAATTATCATTAAAAGATTGAGAAAGATATGAATATAAAATTAAGTTTGATATATATTTAAACTCATATACATATTCGGGATGCAGTTTGATTAAAGGATTGAATTGCATGGTAACTTGCCACTGAAGGGTATTTTTGGTATTTCTACCAAATTCCATATTTTTCGGGTAGACATGACACGTTGCTAGACGTCAATCTTGTCTTATAGGTTTGATCGAATTAAAGAGTTTAATTCGATCACCAATTAGAAAGGATTCTAATTGTTAAGTTCGGGTTCGCGCAGTTTGGACTTAAATCGATTAGAAGAGTTCTAATCAAGTTGGGTCAACTCCACTCACACCTTTTGCTGGCTAAGTATGGAACCCAATGGGTCACACACAAGGAAACTTATCAAGGGTCTAATTGGATTAGATCATGTTTGCAAGATAAACATCCTAGCAGGTATTGCAAACCCTTAGCTCCTGATTCGAATTGGATTCGAATTGGATTCGAATTTGATTCTTAATTGATCTAATTTGATTAGATCATGTTCTAATATGGGTTAGCCAAGAGTTGGCACCTAATTGGCTTGGTTTGAGTCTAATTGGATTAGATTTGATAAATCATTCAATCTAGACCGTTCCAATTGGAATGGGTTAGAGAATGGCTATCATAATTGACCATTGGATCTTAATCCCACCATTGGATGAAGACATAATGGGTCAAGTAAATGGCGCCTTGCATTGGAGCCCTTGGATCATCATCATGAAAGATCAAGAGATGAGGCATGATGGACACGTGATTGGCATGTGATGTTGACTTAGTCAAAATATGGCACCACATGAAAGGGCATATCATTTGATACACCTCCTCACTTGATCTGTGCCTCCTCTTACTTGATATGGCCCTTAAGATGATACCCTTTCATGAAAGGATGTGTGGATGGGATGCATCCCTTCGAGATGCATCCCTACGCCTATTATAAATAGGCTAGCGCTCCATGGGTTTCATCATTCCAACTCCACCGCATTCTCTCTCCCTTATCCCTTCTTTCTTACAAGGTTTTGTCTCTTTCTAGCATTGCTTCTAGGGTGTCCTAATCCAAGACAAGGTGGTCTTCTTTAGGACAAAAGGATTAGAAGTGATTTTAGAAGGTGAAAGAAAAATAGAAAGGAAGGAAAGCAAGCCATTAGAGTTCTTTAGAAGAATTCTGCATTAAGGATCAAAGTCTTTGGAGCTTAAGACTTGAATTAAGTTTTCGTGTGGATCAACGTTGGAGGGTGAACATTTGGGCACCTAGTGTAAATTCTGCACATTGGATTAGCGTTAGAGGTATTCTTCTATTTCTGTATTTATATTATATTATTTGATTGCTTCTATTAAGGTAAACTAGGCTTATAAGGGTTTAATGTTAAGGGACTTTATTAAGAAATTTTTAAAATCCCTAGCTTCCGCTGCGTATTATAACATGCTAAAACCCTTCAAGTGTCGCTCTATATGCTTGGACTTCTGATGAGACCTTGGCTCCTTAGCAAGAGCTATGGCGCCATTATTATCGCAGTAGAGTGTTATGGCATCTGATGACATTACATCCAATTCCGCAATGAATTTCTTGAACCAGAAGCCTTCCTTAGCAGCTTCAGCGGCGGCGTTATATTCAGCTTCCATAGTAGAATCAGCAATGATCGGTTGTTTAGAACTTTTCTAATTTACCGTACCACCATTGCACAAGAACACATATCCAGATATAGACTTTTTTATCATCGATATCAATCATGAAGTCTGAATCTGTGTACCCTTCTACCATTAACTCTGATGCTTCTCCAAAGATCAAGAACAAATCTTTAGTTCTTCTTAAGTACTTAAGAATATTCTTCACAGCTGTCCAATGCTCTTAAACTAGATTCGACTGATATCTGCTAGTGACACTCACAGCAAGGGCTATATCAGGTCGTGTACATAGCATGGCATACATGAGGCTCCCTATTGCCGATGCATAAGGGATCTTGCTCATACGTTGAATCTCTTCAGATGTGTTGGGGCACATCTTCTTGCAGAGATGAATTCCATGCCTAAGGGGTAAGAAACCCCTTTTGGAGTTTTCCATGCTGAACATTTTCAGCACTTCCTCTATATACATGTTCTGTGATAGGCAAGCATCCTTTTAGATCTATCTCTATAGATCTTTATCCCCAAAATATATGATGCTTCCCCAAGATCTTTCATGGAGAACTCTTTTGATAACCAGACCTTGACAGAGGTTAGCATGGGAATATCATTCCCTATCAAGAGAATGTCGTCCGCGTACAATACGAGAAATACGACAGCACTCCCACTAACCTTCTTGTAAACACACGGTTTCTCTTCGTTCTTGATGAAATCAAACGTTTTGATTGCATCATTGAAACGAGTATTCCAACTCCGAGATGCTTGCTTTAGTCCATAAATGGACCTTTGCAACTTGCAGATCTTGCGATTTCCATCACTGGAAGTGAAACCCAAAGGCTGGTCCATATAGATATCTTCATCAAGATATCCATTTAGGAAAGCAGTTTTCACATCCATTTTCCAAATTTCATAATTATGAAATGCTGCAATGGCAAGCAATATTTGGATGGATTTCAGCATGGCTACAGGTGAAAAGATCTCCTGATAGTCAATGCCTTCGCGTTGACTATACCCTTTCGCTACTAGCCTTGCCTTATAGGTCTCTACCTTTCCATCCGAACTTATCTTTCTTTTGTAGATCCATTTGCATCCAATAGGTACAATATCTTTTGGTAGATCCACTAAAGTCCAGACTTGGTTGGAATGCATGGAGTCTAATTCTGACTTCATAGCTTCCAGCCATTTCTCGGAATCGATATCTGATATCGCCCCGTCGTAGGTTTTGGGATCATGTATGTGTTCCCTATCTCCCATGAGGAACATTTTCTTAGAATCCTCTTCAAGCATACCTAAGTATCTATCAAGAAGATGGGAGACCCTACTAGATCTGCGAGGTGGAGGAATAATGTGTACTGGCTCTGTATGAATAGATTCTATAGAATCCATGACTCGTTGCTTTGCAGAGACTTTCTCTTCAAGCTCAATTTTTCTTCCATTGCCTCTATCAAGGATAAACTGTTTTTCCAAGAAGATGGCATGTCGGCTCACAAACACATTGTGATCCTCTAAGACGTAAAAATTATATCCTAATGACTTTTTAGGATATCCTATGAAACGAGCACTTATGGTCATAGCCTCTAGTTTGTCCGCCTGTAGTCACTTGACGTGGGCTGGACATCCCCAAATCTTGAGATGACCAAGACTTGGTTTCTTACCATGCCAAATCTCATACGGTGTGGTAGGAACGGATTTAGAGGAAACTCTATTTAGTAGATAAATTGCGATAAGTAAGGCATCTCCCCAAAGAAACATAGGTAAATCAGTGAAGCTCATCATGGATCAGACCATATCTAATAGAGTCCGATTTCTCCACTCTGACACCCCGTTGAGTTGAGGTGTACCCGGAGGAGTCCATTGTGAGACTATGCCATTCTCTTTGAGATAGTTCCGGAATTTTTTACTAAGGTATTCTCCTCCTTGATTTGATCGAAGAGCCTTAAGGGGTTTTTCAGTTTGTTTTTCTACTTCATTTCTGAACTCTTTGAACTTTTTAAAAGATTCAGATTTGTGTCTCATAAGATACACATACCCATTGATAAGTGCTTAATAATTCATAATTTAGTTATCTTTCTATAGCACTTATCAATGTTCTTAAACAAATAAATACATATTTTACCAGAAAATTAAATAATCATTGAAATAAATTTGAAATATGTTTTTTTTTTCTTTTCCTTTTTCTTGGTTACGATCTTTCATGAAAACTACAGAAAAACATATAAGGAGGAGATTGTGCTGATTCGGTTTGGTAATCTGATGAAGTTGTAATCAAGCTGAGGTTATAATTAAATAGGTTTTGGTCCTGACTCGATCAAAAGTTATAATTAAATTTGCTAAGGAAAACGTTTGATTAATCCTTTTTATTAAGTCATGGTCTTGTTTTTAGTCTTGACTGGTCGAGTTCGATCTGAAGCAGTTTAGCAATAATTAAATTTGAAGGACAGGGCTCGAGAACAAGTCCAAGAAAATAAACGATCATGACCCACCGCAAATCCAAAGCCAATTTTCAACCAATTCGTTACCTGCCTTCATATAAAATTTATAAATTTAAAACAAAATAATAATAATAATAACTAAATATTTACGATTCACTGTTCATATGAACAGCGTCCCGTTAAAACACTGTTCATATGAATAGTGTTAAAAAATGCCGAAAACACTGTTCATATGAACAGTGTCCGTGAAAACACTGTTCACATGAACAGTGTCCGTAAAAAAACTGTTCATGTGAACAGTGTTAGAGAAAAAAATAAAATAATAAATAATACATAATAAATAAATAAATAAAAAGAAAAAAATAAAAAAGACTCAGCCACTGTTCATCTTCTTCCTCCCCCGATGAACATCTCACGCGCAGCCCACCGTCCGCGGCGTCCTCCCGACGATCCCGTGACCAAATTTTTCGGCAACGGTGCCAAAAATTGATCGGTCCTTTCAATTTCAAAAATAAACCATGCAATAGCACGTATCCTGTAGGATAGTAATTACGGGTGTCGGTCCACGGGGATTCCTAGCATAGTTATTTTTCCTATCATTAAAAAAAATTACAAAAAAAAACTTTTTTAAATATATATATATATATCTAAAATAAAAATATTTTCTATTGTTGTTACTTTTCTTGTTTTTTTTTCTCTCTCTTACTAATTTTTAATTTTTCTTTTTATATTATTTGATCAGGAATCGAGCAAAAAATCTGGGATGATCAAAAAGAGAACTGCTGGAAAAGGAATGCTATAAAGGTTTGCCTACAAAAAAATTTAAATTGCTGGAAAAATTTCCTTTGGTAACCTCTAAACCTTTCTTATTTAAATTAATTATTAGCTTGAAATTTTGTGGTGATTGTTTGATTTTAATTTCAGCAAAAGTGTGAATGCATGCTTGATACACATACACAAATTAATCCGCACATAGTAAGGGCAATCACCCCAACGAGATAAGAGCCGGATTTCATCACCGGACTCTTGCCCAACTTAGGTGAACTCAATCTCACATAGTGTCACATTAATTAAAATCAATTAGACGTTGGCTCCTAGGGACATTCGAGCTCAATAGGACGAAGATCACCGAAAGTTGCACCAATTTCGCTCTATGGCTTAGTTGATGTCTAGACAAGCTTTGTCCCTATAAGGGAGACAGTTCATCTGTTCGAGGCAAGTGGGTTTTAAGTGGGACCTTTGCGAACGCATTGTGACCCCTCCACTTACCTGGGAGCTTACCTGATCAACTCAGTTCATTAGACCGGATTGGAGGCTTAGGTGCCCTCTTCAAACCAGTTAGGAGCTGTCTAGTGATCTTAGGGCAAATACAAGGATTGATGTATTTTGTTTTTCTTTTATTGCATGCTTGACTGATCAAGTATTAGTGTATGCAAGGGAGTCGTTCTAGAGTACGTGACCTATTACCTTTTGACCCTGAAATAGAACGGACCCTTAGGAACATTCGAGCTAAGATCAAAACATTAGGATCATCCCCACCTCTTAAGATGGCTGAAGAACAACCCAAACTCCTAAGGGAGTACTTTACTCCCACCATTTACACTTTTCCATCTTGCATTCGATTACCTGAAGTAGCAGCTGTACAATATGAAATAAAATCTAGTGTGATCCAAATGCTCCCATCTTTTTATGGGCTCACCAATGAAGACCCATATAAACACCTAGATGAATTCCTTGAGATTTGCACCACTGTTAAGATTCAGAACTTTACTGATGATGCTCTAAAACTTAGATTATTCCTCTTCTCCCTTAAAGATAGAGCCAAACAATGGCTAAATTCTTTAGAAGCCAATTCGATTCATTCCTGGGGTCAAATGCAACAAGAATTCCTTAAAAAATACTTTCCCATAGGAAGAACGAACCAGTTTAGATGTGCCATCACGAGCTTCTCCCAAACTGAGGGAGAAGAATTTCATGAAACTTGAGAGAGATTTCGGGACCTAATCCGTAAATGCCCTCATCATCAAATACCTAAGTGGCAGCTAGTGCAATGTTTCTATGACGGATTGACTGAACGAAACCGTCAGATGATCGATGCTGCATGCGGGGGGACATTCATGCTTCAAAATGAGCATGAAGCATGGCAATTATTTGAAAATCTTAATGAAAACTCCCTCCACCATGCTTCCTGTTCTCGTCAAGCACCCCTGAGTTCTCAAAGAAAAGGGACCATTTGTGAAATAAGTCATTCTATTGACCTGTCTAGCAAGGCAGATGCATTGTCCCATAAGATTGATCAACTGATGATAGGTGGGTATTACATGAACTCTTCCCAAGCACAAGTGTGCACTATCTGTTCTAGCCCATCCCACCCTATTCATGAGTGTCCTTCAGCACCCCAATTTCCCGAACTCGTGCAAGAACACATCAATGTTGCTCAAACACAGCCTAGACCGGGTAATGACCCATTTTTCAATACATATAACCCGGGATGGCGAAATCATCCAAACTTTTCTTGGAAGCAGCAAGCTTCGAACATAGCCCAACCCTATTCCCAAAATTTTCAAAATCTTCAGAATTTTCAAACCCAACAAAATATTCATCTCTACCGTCCCTCGACTCAATTTCAACACACTCCTCCTCCACCCCAAAGAAACACAGCCTTTGAGGAGAAAGTGTTGAATGCCCTTCAAGATTTGGAAACCATTACACAATTGGTGCACTCTCACACGCAATCCATCGTCAAGCTAGAATCCCAAATGGGGCAACTAGCTAATGCACTGAACAAGCGAGAGAAAGGAAAGCTTCCAAGCCAACCACTAAGTAATCCTAGGGGACAATACATGGCTCAAGAAAATCAATTAAATGCAATTCATCATGAACAAGCCAATGCTTTGACTACCCTTAGGAGTGGACGTGTAGTAGACAATAAGATTGGGAAGGACAACAATAAGGAAGGTGAAGAAGAGGATAAAAATGTGTCAAATGAAAATCTAAAACCTTCTCCTTCTTCTTCAGCTAGTCCACCTTCTGCCAAAACTCATATCCCAAAGGCCCCATTTCCTGAAGCTCTTAATTCACCCTCTCCCTTTGGCAAAAAAGGAACTTCACTAGAGGAGATGATGGAGGTTTTCAAACAAGTGAAGATCTACCTTCCACTTCTTGATGCTATTAGACAAGTTCCCTCTTATGCCAAATTTCTTAAAGACCTGTGCACCCAAAAGCGAAAATCTAGGACACATGTGCCTAGAAAGGTTTTCCTAACTGAGCAAGTGAGTTCTATTCTCCAACACAACACCCCTCCGAAATTCAAAGATCCTGGTGCTCCCACCATCTCCTGTGTCTTAGGAAATAATTTCATTGATCGAGCACTCTTAGATCTAGGGGCAAGTGTCAACCTTTTACCTTATTCAGTTTATGAGAAACTTGGGTTAGGAGAATTAAAACGAACCTCGGTATCCCTTCAATTGGCTGATCGATCTGTAAAAACACCACGTGGGATAATTGAAGATGTTCTTGTCAAGGTAGACAAATTCTATTTTTCAGTAGATTTCATCGTCCTTGATATGGAACATGAGCCTAATCCTAAGAAACAAATTCCAGTGATCCTTGGGCGCCCCTTTTTAGCAACAGCCAATGCATGCATAAATTGTAGAACGGGGGTAATGAACATATCATTTGGGAACATGAAAGTAAAATTAAATGTGTTCAATATGGCCGACCAACCCGCGAGGAAAGTTGAGTGTTTTATGGTAGACAAAATAGATGACCTCATAAAAGGAGATGCAAAAACTACCTCACTGTGTCGGGCTGAAGACAATAAACTTAGCGCTTGTTGGGAGGCAACCCAATTCTCTTAGATTTTTTTTTAACATTGAGGACAATGTTAGATTTAGGTTTGGGGGTATTCATCTTGATTTTCATCCAAAAAAAAACAAAAAAAAAATAGAAAAAAATGTGTTCATTTTCAATTTTTATAAAATAATAATAATAATAATAAAATTAAAAAAAAAGTTTTTGTTTTTAAAAAACCTAATTTCTATACATTTATGCAAGAATGATAAACACACAAGGTATATAAAATCTAAAAAGCCCAATGACTAGTCGGAAGTAATACAAATTTAAGTTATTTTCATTAAGTCTCTCTTAGGAAGTTGTAAGCTAATTAATACTTCGGAATTTCACTACACACTGGCCGACACTTCTAAGGTCTAGGCTCGACATTATGTTGATAGTATAGTAGCAACCTTGGACCCTAATGAATCATACTTATCTAATCCAAAAAAAAAAAATCATCAATAATAATGGATTTAGTCAGGAACATCGAAAAGGGCTACCTATTGTCAAAGGTCAAGTAGGCTTGTGATGAGAACTCCGAGCATAAGTCCGTAGGAGAGTCTTGATGCCTGACACCTTGTGCCAACTGGTGTGAGAGTTGTCGACTGATTGCTCGTTACACGGAGAAATCACCACAAGAGTAAAAGTGCACAATTTATATGTCTTTATAAAAAAAAATAATAAAAAAAACTCTGTATTGACCTTGAAAAATACAATAGTGTGAAAGCCGTCGTTGTAAAAATTCGAGTAAACTGGAATATTACAGATAAAGCCCGTGAGGTACTAAAGTAAACATCCACAACTCTCGAAATCCTGCAGATAAGATGATTTTGAATCAGTGAGCAGGTTCTTTCGACCAATCCTTGGAAACTACTAGTATTAGCAATATTTTGGAGATCCGAACTCTTAGCTTGTGTACGGTCCAGATTTCACCGAGCACTCCAGTATAAATAAGTCTTACAACTCCCTAACGGAAACTTAATGACTTCAACATGAATTGCATCTTGACCTAGGATTTGGGCTGACTTAGAAAATAAAACCGTGTGTGCTTTGAAATTCTTATCATTTATGTATCTTAAATTAGATTTTAAAAAAAGGAATAAAAAAATAATAAAAATAAATAAAAAAAATAATAATAAAAAATAAAATAAAACAAACAACAACAATAAATTAATCATAATAATAAATGATTTATTTTAATATTGAAGTTTGTGGGTATCTTCGCTGGAAATCCTCACGAGACTATAACTCGTCCACTAGGGTAACCTAGGGGTTTAAAGCCTTGTTGCATATGATAAATGCAATCGCGATGCCTACGAAAGTGAGTTAGAGCTTTTCTTTTTTTTTTATTTTGCTCGAGGACTAGCAAAATATAGGTTTGGGGGTGTGATAAGTGCTTAATAATTCATAGTTTAGTTATCTTTCCATAGCACTTATCAATGTTCTTAAACTAATAAATACATATTTACCAAAAAATTGAATAATCATTGAAATAAATTTGAAATATGTTTTTTTTTTCTTTTCCTTTTTCTTGGTTACGATCTTTCATGAAAACTATAGAAAAACATATAAGGAGGAGATTGTGCTGATTCGGTTTGGTAATCTGATGAAGTTGTAATCAAGCTGAGGTTATAATTAAATAGGTTTTGGTCCTGACTCGATCAAAAGTTATAATTAAATTTGCTAAGGAAAACGTTTGATTAACCCTTTTTATTAAGTCATGGTCTTGTTTTTAGTCTTGACTGGTCGAGTTCGATCTGAAGCAGTTTAGCAATAATTAAATTTGAAGGACACTGGGCTCGAGAACAAGTCCAAGCAAATCAACGATCATGACCCACCGCAAATCCAAAGCCAATTTCCAACCAATTCGTTACCTGCCTTCATATAAAATTTATAAATTTAAAACAAAAAAATAATAATAATAACTAAATATTCATGATTCACTATTCATATGAACAGTGTCCCGTTAAAACACTGTTCATATGAACAGTTAAAAAAATGCCGAAAACACTATTCATATGAACAGTGTCCGCGAAAACACTGTTCACATGAACAGTGTCCGTAAAAAAACTGTTCATGTGAACAGTGTTAGAGAAAAAAATAAATAATAAATAATACATAATAAATAAATAAATAAAAATAATATAAAAAAAAAGACTCAGCCACTGTTCATCTTCTTCCTCCCCCGATGAACATCTCACGCGCAGCCCACCGTCCGCGGCGTCCTCCCGACGATCCCGCGACCAAATCCGCCGGCGACCAGTCCTCCATGATTCCAGTCGGCCGTAATCAGCCGCATGCCCACCGTGCCCGTGCGGTCGACTCTTCCCAGCAGCGGAGATCCAGCCCCTTCGCCATCACTGCCCGCATCTTCTCCTTCGAGATCAACGATCCACTCCTAGCAGTTGAAATCCCAGCATCTCCGCCTCTTCCTCCGCCCGTGATGCAGCCCGCAGCCGAGCCGTGCGACCGTGAATTGTTAGCATCCCACATATGCCATGAAAATTTCGAAATAATTTTCAGATTGCAGCGGAAAAATATATGCGGGATCCGTTCATCGCATGAACGTGTTTTAAAACCTTTCGTTTGTAGATAGATTAGAATTAAATTATTTTAAACCATTTTAAAATCATTAAGAAGATTAGATCTTCACCTTGTGCGGGTAGATGGTCTCCGCAAATCTGATTTACGTGGTATTTGATCAAGGCTCAGTGGAAGCCGCATACGCGTCCGGCCTCTACAGGTATCCACACGAAGTACTGACTCGATCGAAGCCTTTGGATCTCACCGGGGTGCTAGCTCCCTTGCAGAGATGGCTATGGATGGCTGAAGTCCTCTCCTTTGAATCAACCTTTGATTGGCTTGAGAGGAAAAAGAAGAAGGATGGATTTAGGAAGAAGAAAACAAGACCCGCAGCCTTTCTCTTTTTCTTCCTTTTTGGAACCAAGATGAAGAAGGAAGAGGGCGTCCCAAGCTTTTCTTTTTCTTCTCTTGATTGTGGCTCAAAAGAGGAAGATGGAGGAGGGTGCTCACGGCTGAAATGAGGAGAAAAACATTCATTTTGGCCGAAATTCCATGCTCCCTTTTTAATTGCAAAGGGATAAAGATGAGCTCCTATTTTTTAGGAGCTCATCCTTATCTCTATTTCATGCCACCTAGGAGAGGCATGCGCCCCTCCTTTTTCTCCCACGCATGGCTCAAAGGGAGGGGCATATTCCCCTCCCTCTAATCCATTTAAATCTGCCACTTAATCAAATTAATGGGTGATTTAATTTGGGTCTAGTGCATGAGTCCAATCCTAGTCAAAATAGGACTTGTATGGACCTATTTCAATTTCCTCCCAATCCTAATCTAATTAGGACTTAATTGAACCATGAATCTATTGAACTCTTCAATCCAAATCCAATTAGGAGTCATAAAATTAATTAGATTAAATTTAAAATTAATTAGGACTTAAGAAAATCCTAATCTAATCAGAACTTGTTCAAATTTCAGCTCTAAGATAATTAGGACATTAGAAATCCTATTCCAAGTAGGACTCTAATTTAATTTGAAATCCTAATCCAATTAGGACTCCATGATTCCCACTCCAAGTAGGACTCATGATCAAGTCCAATTAATTAAATCCAATTAATTAAATTAAATTACAATCCGATTGTAATTATTCCTTCTTCTAGCCACTAACTCTTAGCGGGTTTTCATTTATCAATCTAATTGATTATTTGTGATTCCTAATCACATTCAACCATTGGATCGGTCAATACCTCTAATGTGTGTGACCCCATAGGTTCCATTCTGACTGGTAGTGAGATATATTATGATCTCTATCACAATATCATTGAAAACTCCTTTCAATGGGTTGAAACAATTCCAACTCAACTCACCAGGGATTATCGACCATCGAGATGATCCCTGTGAGTCTCACCATCCACCAGTGACACCTAGCAGTATGTAGTGGCCACCAAGCAGAATAGAATGATGAACCTCTAGGTGCAGTTATCGTATGATACAGTCCTTCTATCGTGGATCCCTACAGACCGGAGGTCATGGATAACTCGTCAAACCCCGTCGTCTGTCATATGTCTAGATTTATTTGACTTGAGTTCGATAGTGAAAAACTCTTTCTCCACTTTATATTTCTGCCCTGGCCAAGGTCTTAGAACTCAGTCTAACAAATCACATAGGATCACTCCTCTTCTATCAAGGTCGATAGATTCCATGTAAGTGCATACCCTACTCCTACAGTGAACTTACTGCAGCCAATCTACACTACAAGGACCCATATGGCTAGAGACCATGTATACGTGTAGTCAAACTACAATAACCTCACTGTGAGTAGCCGAAGCACCGAGGTCAAAGGACCAGTCATACTACTGCAAGATCAAGTAAGTCCCTGACATCCAAGTGACTTCTTGTCTTGGTCACGCTCAGTACCCTTGTTCTCTAACAAGCACCTGCACTATCACTTCAGTGTCCCTACACTGTGGACTCGAGTCTCGTCCATCCAGAAGAAAAGTGATCTGTACACTGATCGGATCGATCACCGTCCTCGTGATGATCCATTGATCAGGAGCATTTAGAAATTAATCACCAATGATACATGGCTCAAATTCTCAACTCTTGAGAATATGTATCATCATCTTATTAATTTTTTGGACGATTCATAGACACATAAACAATATGAATGAAAAGATGCCCATTTATTATTCAATAATAATAAAGTCAAGTACAAATTTATGTCCTAGAATTAATAATGTGTCTGCCAGATTAGCTTCTAGGGCATACATATAACAATCTCCCACTTGCACTAAAGCCAATCAGACATATATCTAAGTCCCATCTTCTCAAGGTGGGCTTCAGTCTTCTGCTGATTTAACTGCTTAGTGAGCGGGTCCGCCACGTTGTCCGTGGAGTCTACTCTCTGCACCTCGACATATTTCTTCTCGAGGTATTCGCGTATGAGGTGAAAGCGCCGCTCTATGTGCTTGGACTTCTGATGAGACCTTGGCTCCTTAGCAAGAGCTATGATGCCATTATTATCACAGTAGAGTGTGATGGCATCCGATGTCATTACATCTAGCTCTGCAATAAATTTGTTGAACCAGAAGGCTTCCTTTGCAGCTACAGAGGCGGCGATATAATCAGCTTCCATGGTAGAATCAGCAATGATCGGTTGTTTGGAACTCTTCCAATTTACCATACCACCATTGCACAAGAACACATATCGAGATGTAGACTTTCTATCATCAATATCAGTCATAAAATCTGAATCTGTGTATCCTTCTACCTTTAACTCTGATGATCCTCCAAAAATCAAGAACAAATCTTTAGTTCTTCTTAAGTACTTAAGAATGTTCTTCACAGCTGTCCAGTGCTCTTCGCCTGGATTCGACTGATATCTGCTAGTGACACTCACAGCAAGGGCTATATCAGGTCGTGTACATAGCATGGCAAACATGAGGCTCCCTATTGCAGAAGCATAAGGAATCCTGCTCATGCGTTGAATCTCTTCAGATGTGTTGGGGCACATCTTTTTGGAGAGATGAATCCCATGCCTAAGGGGTAATAGACCCCTCTTGGAGTTTTCCATACTGAACCTCTTCAGTACCTCCTCTATGTACATCTTCTGTGACAGACCAAGCAACCTCTTAGATCTATCTTTATAGACCTTAATCCCCAAAATGTAGGATGCTTCCCCAAGGTCTTTCATGGAGAACTCTTTTGACAACCAGACCTTGACCGAGGTTAGCATGGGAACATCATTCCCAATCAAGAGGATGTCATCCACGTACAGTACGAGGAACACGACAGCACTCCCACTAACCTTCTTGTAAACACACGGTTCCTCTTCGTTCTTGATGAAATCAAACGATTTGATTGCATCATTGAAACGAGTATTCCAGCTCCGAGATGCTTGCTTTAGTCCATAGATGGAACTTTGCAGCTTGCAGACCTTGTGATCTCCATCACTGGAAGTGAAACCCAAAGGCTGCTCCATATAGATATCTTCATCAAGATATCCATTCAGGAAAGCAGTTTTTACATCCATCTGCCATATTTTATAATCATGAAATGCTGCAATGGCAAGCAACGTTCGAATGGATTTTAGCATGGCTACAGATGAAAAAGTCTCCTGATAGTCAATGCCTTCGCGCTGACTATACCCTTTCGCCACTAGCCTTGCCTTATAGGTCTCTACCTTTCCATCCGAACCTATCTTTCTTTTGTAGATCCATTTGCATCCAATAGGTACTATACCTTCTGGTGGATCTACTTAGGTCCAGACTTGGTTGTAATATATGGAGTCTATCTCTGACTTCATGGCTTCCAGCCATTTCTCAGAATCGATATCAGATATCGCCTCGTCGTAGGTATTGGGATCCTGTACATGTTCCCTATCTCCTATGAGAAACATTTCCTCGGTGTCCTCTACTAGTATACCTAAGTATCTATCGGGAGGATGGGAGACCCTACTAGATCTACGAGGTGGAGGAGGTACTATGTGTACTGGCTCTGTATGAATAGCTTCTATAGGATCCATGACTCGTTGCTTTTCAGAGACTCTCTCTTCAAGCTTAATTTTTCTCCCACTGCCTCTATCAAGGATAAACTGTTTTTCCAAGAAGACGGCATGTCGGCTCACAAACACATTGTGATCCTCTGAGACGTAAAAATTGTATCCTAATGACTCTTTAGGATATCCAATGAAACGAGCACTTATGGTCCTAGACTCTAACTTGTCCGCCAGTAGTCGCTTGACGTGGGCCGGACATTCCCAAATCTTGAGATGACCAAGACTCGGCTTCTTACCATACCATATCTCATACGGTGTGGTAGGAACGGATTTAGAGGGAACTCTATTCAATAAATAAATTGCGGATAATAAGGCATCTCCCCAAAGAGACATAGGTAGATCAGTGAAGCTCATCATAGATCGAACCATATCCAATAGAGTCTGATTCCTCCTTTCTGACACCCCGTTGAGTTGAGGTGTACCCGGAGGCGTCCATTGTGAGACTATGCCATTCTTCTTGAGATAGTCCCGAAATTTCCCACTAAGGTATTCTCCTCCTCGATCTGATCGAAGAACCTTAAGGGTTTTTCCAGTCTATTTTTCTACTTCATTTCTGAACTCTTTGAACTTTTCAAAAGACTCAGATTTGTATCTTATAAGATACACATACCCATATCGTGAATAGTCATCGGTAAAGGTAATGAAGTATGAATAACGACCCCTGGCTAGCACATCGAATGGGCCACAAACATCAGTATGTACCAGGGTAAGTATTTCAGTGGTCCTCTCCCCATGTCCTACAAAGGGTAATCTAGCCATTTTTCCTTGAAGACAGGACTCACAAAATGGATATGACTCAGAAGTCAATGGGCCAAGAAGCCCATCTTTCTCCATTTTGTTCATTCTGTCCTCTCCAATATGGCCAAGCCTGAGGTGCCACAAATACTTCTAGTTTATCTCATCTCTGGATCTTTTAGATCCTATGGCACTCACTACTTGCTCAGACACATTCACAGACACATCAATATGCAAGTGATAGAGACTATCAATCATGAAACCACGTGCAACTAATTTATTTCTGAAATAAATTGAACAGCAGTCTTTGTCAAAGGTCAAAACATGACCATCCTGTGCTAAACACAAAACAGAAATCAAATTCCTGCTAGCAGCAGGGACATAATAACAGTCTCCAGAAATCAAATTCCTGCTAGCAGCAGGGACATAATAACAGTCTCTAAGCAATAAACTAAATCCAGACGGTAATCGCAGAGGGTAGGTGCCCACAGTTACAGCAGCAACTCTTGCCCCGTTGCCAACCCGAAGGGTCACTGCACCTTCCGCCAGCCTCCTACTTTCGTTTAGACCCTGCATAGTAGTGCACAAATGAGCACTAGAACCAGAATCTATAACCCAACTAGAAGTAGAAGAAACCGTAAGGTTAGTTTCAATCACGAGCAAGTCTAGCATACCTTCAGAAGGTGTGTCCCTTTTGTTCTTCAGGCTCTTGAGGTATGAAGGGCAGTTTCTTTTCCAGTGGCCGTCGACGTTGCAGTGGAAACATTTTCCTTTGTCATTAGCCTTTTTCTTATAAACTTCCTTCTCGGGCTTTTTATCTTTCTTGTGCTTCTTTGCAGACTTCTTTTTCTTCCAAGTAGACTTTCTCTTGGAACCAGAAGTCAGCTCAGCAGCCAGAACAGAGCCCCTTGAACCTTTCAAGGCCCCTTCAGCAGTTACCAACATGTTCAACAACTCAGTCTTCGTGCATTCAATTTTATTCATATGGTAGTTTACTATAAACTGACCAAATGAATTAGGAAGGGATTGCAGCATCAGATCTATCTGCAGTTCCTTATGCATGGACATACTGAGCTTCTCAAGCTCCTCGAGGTCCTTGATCATAGTCAGACAATGATCATGGACAGACTGCCCCTCGTACATCTTTTCCTTGAAGAGCCTCTTGGACACTTCAAAGCGTGCAGTGCGGCTCTGCTCACCATACAACTCTTGCAGATGAGCCAGTATTTCTCTAGCAGTCTTTATGTTCTCATGCTGGCATTGAAGTTCGTTAGTCATGGATGCCATGATGTAGCACTTGACCCTAATGTCGTCATCAGTCCACTTCTGATGCGTCTCACGCTGATCATCAGTAGGACGTGCTGGTAGCCTAGGGATATCATTCTCGAGCACATACCCTATTTTCTCACAATTCAGAATAATTTTCAGGTTCCTAAGCCAGTCTTTAAAGTTGGTTCCGGTCAGTCTGTTGGTCTCAAGGATTCGGGTCAAAAGGTTTGAAGCTGACATTGTGATCTGTAGAGAGTAAAGATTCTAGTTAGACTTTGTACTTGAACTTAATTTGTTCTAGAAACTTTTAAAACAAATATGCTCCCACTATTTTCTCGAATCCCTCATACTCCCCTGATGG
Organism: Phoenix dactylifera; assembly: GCF_051530095.1. Lineage (NCBI taxonomy): Eukaryota > Viridiplantae > Streptophyta > Magnoliopsida > Arecales > Arecaceae > Phoenix > Phoenix dactylifera. The sequence continues at coordinate 26,650,004 of NC_143193.1, read as the reverse complement.
AGAAACGAAAACCCTACGCGACTAGGATTTTTAGTGGGTATTGCGGTCTCACCGATTTACATGCCGCCTCACCTAACAGTTATTGGTGACATATAAATGGATGAGTGTACAACTCTTGTACAATGCTTCTCAAGCAAATTGCAGTGGTACTTGGTCTCTAAGTCATGAAGACCTCACCTAACAGTTATTGGCCCCATTACTTAGTTAAGTCAGACCCACCATATAACCGCAGAAATAAAGTCGTCATTGGGTCCTCACCTAACAGTTATTGGTGCCCAACCCCACCTTTACCCCACAACATCTCATGTCTAATAGAGAGGTCCAGTCCCCCAATGCAACTTGCCCACTGTGTCCAGCCGAGACAAATCAACACCGAAAAGACTTTAGCAGCTCTACTACGGTGGAAGACCTATGGACTTAATATTGCATAATCAAGTCTTAGTATTTGCAACTTGAGTTCTTCATAAGAGGTAATCGAACAATTGGCCAGGTAAGCAGGTGGGAGGCTCCCCTTACTCAGAGAGTAAGGTCCTAATTAAGTAACCACCTTATAGGCTTGCCTAGACACCAATTAGATCAATTAATCTAATATGACTAACTCATGTTGGTTCACCCTCGACTGATTACGGAGGTTTCGATTTAGGTCTCACTCGATCGCGTATTCACATCTCATGCAAATATAAGTCTACCCGCATAATCATAAGCATTAAACATCCAGGCATTTATCAAAAAAAAATTAAATGGTGATGATCATGGATCCAAGATGGGGTCATTTTACAAGCACATGCACGTCAATTGGTTTGATCGTCTTCAACTCTTGACTCGATCTTGATCCTCTAGGTCCAATTGTGATCAACTCCTTGATCCATCTTCAATCAACCCTTGATCTTGATCCGTGCATGTTGAGCTTGTTGATGTACATATCGATCAACCATCGACGTGCAACACACATCACAGATTACATCCCAGATTGCTTTAAAAATTAAATAAAAATAAAAATAAAATTACAACCCTTTTCATTGAGACATGCAGGTCTCTAATACATAAATTTAAGATGCACGCAGGCATCTGAAAATTAAAATTACATGCATCACAGAACATCGCAGAACATTTCAGCACATTCAAAGGGTCCATCCATGATCATCACCATACGCATCACATGCACAAAAAATTATTTTCAGATCTGTAATTTAATTGATTATTCCATCTCATGACTTGCTGATCATGCTAGATTTGACTCTAAATATTTGTAATCACATTATCAAAGCTTTAGAATCATTAATCTAAGCATCTAAAAATTAGTATGCAGAAAAATCAGCAAGCTGAAAATTCTGCATACATAAATTTCAGCAAGCCTAATCCCTTAAATTTCAGATCTAAAATGCCTTGAAAAATTTAATTCTAATCTTAATCTACATAACCTGGCTCTGATACCACTGTTAGCATCCCACATATGCCATGAAAATTTCAAAATAATTTTCAGATTGCAACGGAAAAACATATGCGGGATCCGTTCATCGCATGAACGTGTTTTAAAACCTTTCGTTTGTAGATAGATTAGAATTAAATTATTTTAAACCATTTAAAATCATTAAGAAGATCAGATCTTCACCTTGTGCGGGTAGATGGTCTCCACAAATCTGATTTACGTGGTATTTGATTAAGGCTCAGTGGAAGCCGCACACGCGTCCGGCCTCTACAGGTATCCACACGAAGTACTGACTCGATCGAAGCCTTTGGATCTCACCGAGGTGCTAGCTCCCTTGCAGAGATGGCTATGGATGGCTGAAGTCCTCTCCTTTGAATCAACCTTTGATTGGCTTGAGAGGAAAAAGAAGAAGGATGGATTTAGGAAGAAGAAAACAAGACCCGCAGCCTTTCTCCTTTTCTTCCTTTTTGGAACCAAGATGAAGAAGGAAGAGGGCGTCCCAAGCTTTTCTTTTTCTTCTCTTGATTGTGGCTCAAAAGAGGAAGATGGAGGAGGGTGCTCACGGCTGAAATGAGGAGAAAAACATTCATTTTGGCCGAAATTCCATGCTCCCTTTTTAATTGCAAAGGGATAAAGATGAGCTCCTATTTTTTAGGAGCTCATCCTTATCTCTATTTCATGCCACCTAGGAGGGGCATGCGCCCCTCCTTTTTCTCCCACGCATGGCTCAAAGGGAGGGGCATATTCCCCTCCCTCTTATCCATTTAAATCTGCCACTTAATCAAATTAATGGGTGATTTAATTTGGGTCTAGTGCATGAGTCCAATCCTAGTCAAAATAGGACTTGTATGGACCTATTTCAATTTCCTCCCAATCCTAATCTAATTAGGACTTAATTGAACCATGACTCTATTGAACTCTTCAATCCTAATCCAATTAGGAGTCATGAAATTAATTAGATTAAATTTAAAATTAATTAGGACTTAAGAAAATCCTAATCTAATCAGAACTTGTTCAAATTTCAGCCCTAAGACAATTAGGACATTAGAAATCCTATTCCAAGTAGGACTCTAATTTAATTTGAAATCCTAATCCAATTAGGACTCCATGATTCCCACTCCAAGTAGGACTCATGATCAAGTCCAATTAATTAAATCCAATTAATTAAATTAAATTACAATCCGATTGTAATTATTCCTTCTTCTAGCCACTAACTCTTAGCGGGTTTTCATTTATCAATCTAATTGATTATTTGTGATTCCTAATCACATTCAACCATTGGATCGGTCAATACCTCTAATGTGTGTGACCCCATAGGTTTCATTCTGACTGGTAGTGAGATATATTATGATCTCTATCACAATATCATTGAAAACTCCTTTCAATGGGTTGAAACAATTCCAACTCAACTCACCAGGGATTATCGACCATCGAGATGATCCCTGTGAGTCTCACCATCCACCAGTGACACCTAGCAGTATGTAGTGGCCACCCAGCAGAATAGAATGATGAACCTCTAGGTGCAGTTATCGTATGAAATAGTCCTTCTATCGTGGATCCCTACAGACCGGAGGTCATGGATAACTCGTCAAACCCCGTCGTCTGTCATATGTCTAGATTTATTTGACTTGAGTTCGATAGTGAAAAACTCTTTCTCCACTTTATATTTTTGCCCCGGCCAAGGTCTTAGAACTCAGTCTAACAAATCACATAGGATCACTCCTCTTCTATCAAGGTCGATAGATTCCATGTAAGTGCATACCCTACTCCTACAGTGAACTTACTGCAGCCAATCTACACTACAAGGACCTATATGGCTAGAGACCATGTATACGTGTAGTCAAACTACAATAACCTCACTGTGAGTAGCCGAAGCACCGCAGGTCAAAGGACCAGTCATACTACTGCAACATCAAGTAAGTCCCTGACTAGTGGATAGACATCCAAGTGACTTCTTGTCTTGGTCACGCTCAGTACCCTTGTTCTCTAACAAGCACCTGCACTATCACTTCAGTGTCCCTACACTGTGGACTCGAGTCTCGTCCATCCAGAAGGAAAGTGATCTGTGCACTGATCGGATCGATCACCGTCCTCGTGATGATCCATTGATCAGGAGCATTTAGAAATTAATCACCAATGATACATGGCTCAAATTCTCAACTCTTGAGAATATGTATCATCATCTTATTAATTTCTTGGACGATTCATAGACACATAAACAATATGAATGAAAAGATGCCCATTTATTATTCAATAATAATAAAGTCAAGTACAAATTTATGTCCTAGAATTAATAATGTGTCTGCCAGATTGGCTTCTAGGGCATACATCTAACATGAATCCCCAGCTCCTCTCCGTGATCCCAGCCTCCTCCGTGTCCGGGCATCCCGTGATCTCACCTCCGCATCTCCAGCGCGCTCTCAATGGATCCATCAAGGGGGAGAATGGGTATAAAGAGGGTGGCCATCGGCTTGGAAGGGGAGAGAGCTCGGTGGAGAAAACAGGGGAGACCCTCTGTTTCGGTGAAAAGAAGAAGAGAGCCGAGAGGGAAGAAGAGAAAAAGAAATAAAAAAGAGAGAAAGGAGGGGGAAAGAGAATAGTTTTGGATATTTTGGGAATAATGGGAGGTGATCAATTTCATTTGAAGATGGAAGATCGTCCGGGAGCCATGCTCGGCTAAACGTCTAGTCTAGGGCTGGATGAAGCCCTAGCAATGTTATAGGGCATTGTAGTTCTTATTTTCTTTATTATTATGAAGCTTGTTTAAATTCTTATTTTCAATGAAATATTTCGTTATAATATTTAAACTTTGAGCATGCTAGTTACTAATCATGTTTGCTAAAGTAGTCTAAGAAGATCCATGCCTAGGAAGATGAAGTGTGCTGCATCCTAGATTAGCATACTTAGGTAGACACTTCATGCTACACCGAAGATGGATCTTCCTAACACTCTTTATGCTTTTATTTTAAAAGGCTTGCAGCCAAAATTGCATTCCTCTTCAAAAGACAAAAATTAAGAACACAATCCTTGACGCAATGCTATGTGGTGGATTCCAAACCCTAGATCTATTTACTCTGATAAATTTCAATCCGTACTCATAGTTTAATTTAATTAAATCAAGTTAGCAAATCCTTCTTCTTGATTTATTTTTAAAAGAAAAATAACTTATTCTTCAATCCCTGTGGACCGACACCCGTAATCACTATCCTACAGGATACGTGCTATTGCGTGGTTTATTTTTGAAATTGAAAGGACCGATCACCCATACCGTGAATAATCATCGATAAAGGTAATGAAGTACGAATAACGACCCCTGGCTTGCACATTGAATGGGCCATACACATCTGTGTGTATCAGGGTAAGTATTTCAGTGGTCCTCTCCCCATGTCCTACAAAGGGCAATCTAGCCATTTTTCCTTGAAGACAGGACTTGCAAACTGGATATTTTTGGTTTATCTCATCCCTGGATCTCTTGGATCCTTTGGCACTCACTTCATGCTCAGACACATTTACAGATACATCCATATGCAAATGATAGAGACTGTCAATCATAAAACCACGTGCGACTATTTTATTTCTGAAATAAATAGAACAGTAGTCTTTGTCAAATGTAAAAACATGACCATCCTGTGCTAGACATGAAATAGAAATCAAATTTCTGCTAGCAGCAGGTACATAATAACAGACTCTAAGTAATAAACTAAATCCAGACGGTAGTCGCAGAGGGTACGTGCCCATAGCCACAGCAGCAACTTTTGCCCCGTTGCCAACCCGAAGGGTTACCGTACCTTCTGCCAGCCTTCTACTTTAGACCCTGCATAGTAGTGCACAGGTGAGCACTAGAACCAGAATCTATAACCCAACTCAAAGTAGAGAAAACTGTAAGGTTAGTTTCAATCACGAGCAAGTCTAACATACCTTCTGAAGGTGTGTCTGCCTTCTTGTTCTTCAGGCTCTCGAGGTATGAAGGACAATTCCTCTTCCAGTGGCCATCGACATTACAGTGAAAACATTTTTCTTTGTCATTAGCCTTTTTTCTTTTGAACTTCCTTCTTTGGCTTCTTGTCTTTCTTCTGCTTCTTAGCAGGCTTCTTTTTCTTCCAAGTAGACTTTCTCTTGGAACCAGAAGTCAACTCAGCAGCAAGGACATTGCCCCTTGAACCTTTCAAGGCTCCCTCAGCAGTTACCAACATGTTTAACAGTTTAGTCTTAGTGCATTCAATCTTATTCATGTGGTAGTTTACTATAAACTGTCCAAATGAATCAGGAAGGGATTGCAGAATCAGATCTACTTGCAATTTCTTGTGCATGTTCATACCGTGCTTCTCAAGCTCCTCTAAGTCCTTGATCATAGTCAGACCGTGATCATGGACAGACTGCCCCTCGCGTATCTTTGCCTTGAAGAGTCTTTTGGACACTTCAAAACGAGCTGTGCGACTTTACTCGCTATACAACTCTTGCAGGTGTGCTAGTATGTCCCTAACAGTCTTCATATTCTCATGCCGGCATTGGAGTTCATTTGACAAGGATGCCATAATGAAGCACTTGACCTTAATGTCATCGTCTATCCACTTTTCATACGTCGCACGCTGATCAGCGGTCGGACGTGCTAGTAATGTGGGGATATCATTGTCGAGCACATAGCCTATTTTCTCGCAACTCAGAACAATTTTGAGATTTCTAAGCCAGTCTCTATAATTGGTACCAGTCAGTCGGTTGGTCTCAAGAATCAGGTCAAAGGGTTTGAGGCTGACATTGTGATCTGCAGAGAGTAAAGATTCTAGTTAGATTTTTGTACTTGATCCTAATTTGTTCTAGGTTCTTTTAGAACAAATGTACCTCCCACTATTTTCTCGAATTCCTCACACTCCCCTGGTAGGAAAATAGAAATCTTACACGATTAGGGTTTCTAGTGGAAACTGCGGTCCCATCGATTTACATGCCACCTCACCTAACAGTTATTGGTGATACATAAATTGATGAGTGTACAACTCTTGTACAATGCTTCTCAAGCATGTTGCAGTGCTAGTTGGTCTCTAAGTCATGAAGACCTTACCTAACAGTTATTGGTCTCATTCCTTCGTTAAGTCAGACCCACCGTATAACCGTAGAAATAAAGTTGTCATTGGGTCCTCACCTAACAGTTATTGGTGCCCAACCCCACCTTTATCCCTACAATATCTCATATCTATAGAGAGGTCCGGCCCCCCGATGCAACTTGCCCACTGTGTCCAGCCGAGACAAGTCAACACCAGAAAGACCTTAGCAGCTCTACTACGGTGGAAGACCTATGGACTTAATATTGGTTAATCATGTCTTAGTGTCTGCAACTTGAGCTCTTTATAAGAGGTAATCGAACAATTGGCCGGGTAAGCAGGTGGGAGGCTCTCCTTACTCAGAGAGTAAGGTCCTAATTAAGTAACCACCTTTCATGCTTTTCTAGATACCAATTAGATCAATTAATCTAATATGACTCGCTCATGTTAGTTTACTCTGAACTTGATTGAGGAGGTTTTAGTTTAGATCTCATTGGGATTGGTCTACTAGATTGCATCATATGTAAATCTATCTACCCCGCTCTCATTCGCATCACATGCAAACAGCACATCTCAGGCAGTTATAATTGCAGCAATAAATAAAAGCAGAATTTAAATAGGTGATAATCATGGATTCTAATTAGGTTATATTACAAGCACATGCACGTCAATCGATCAGCTGGTCTTCAACTCTTGAATTGGTCTCGAGCCTCCTTGAATCGATCCCTGATCAACTCTTGACCCAATCGCCATCAACCGCTCAGATCGCCGTTCATCTCATGTACTATCTTCGATTGATCGTTGACGTACATTACATCACAGAAATACAACCAGATATATAATAAATTACATCCCTTTTAGGACGCACGCAGGCCTCTCAAAACATCAAATAAGATGCATGCAAGCATCTGAAAAATTACATGACATTACAGATCACATTGCAGGTCTTTACATTTGATACCAAAAGGGTTTGAATCCTATGATCATCACCGTATGCAGCAATTATAAATTTTCAGATCTGAAATCTAATTGATTACGTTATGACATGGGTTGCTGATCATGCTAGACATGATTCTAAACCTTTGTAATCTTATTAACAATACAATAGAATCATCAACTTATCACATAAAAATTCAACATGCAAAAATCAGCAATCCTGAAAAATCTGCATGCAGAAAATTTTCAGCATGCATAACCTTTTAAATTTCAAATCTAACATGCCTTTTAATAATTAATCCTTACCTTAATCTATGAAGTCTAGGCTCTGATACCATTGTTGGAAACCCGCCCATGCCGCAGAAAATTAAAAAAATTTCAGATGGCAGCGGAATTGGCATGCGCGGGATCGACGTTCATCTTATGAACGTTATTCAAAAACCGTTCGTAGATAGATTAGGATTAGAAAGTTTAAAACTATTTAGGAAGATCAGATCTTCACTTTGTGCGGGTAGATGATCACCGCAAACTAAAGTTCATGGTCTAGGATGAAGGTTCGCTTGAAGCCGCACATATGTTCGGCCTTTATGGGTATCCACACGAAGCAGAAACCGATCCAAGCTTCTTTGTCTCCCCGGGGTGCTAACTCCTTTACAAAGACAATTTTAATGGCTGATGTCCTCCCTTTGAATCAACCCTTGATTGTGCTTAGTAGGAGGAAGAAGAAGGATGAAGCGAGGAAGAGGAACGAAGCCCCTACAGCCTTCTTCCTTTTCCCGGCGTTAGAACCAAGGAGGAGGGAAGAAGATGGCCGCCAACACCTTGGAATTTTCTTCCTTGCTTGCGGCTGAAAAACAAGAGGAAGAAGGAGGCCACGGCACAAGGGAGAGGAGAGAAAAATAATAATGCCCTAGGTGCTGCCCCTTTGATCCTTTAAATAACATGTGGAGCTCCTAACTTTTAGGAGCTCCCTTGAAAATTTTCCAAGAGGGGCGCCGGCCTCTCTTGTGTTGCCGCACCAAGGAGAAAAAGGGGGAGTAGCTGCCGCACCAAGAAGAAAAAGGGGGAGGGGCACACGCCCCTCCCTCATGGTTAACCCTAATCCTCCTCTAAGGAGGATTGGGATGCCCTAATATGGCTAAGCCCTAATCTAATTAGGCTTAGTCCAAGGGTGAACCAATTTTGGGTTTGATCCATGCAATGTCCTAATCCAATTAGAACTCAATAAATCATGACTCAATTGAACCTTTCAATCCTAATCTAATTAGGAGTCATCTTGATTCATTAGATTTATAATTAATTAGGACTTAAGAAATCTTAATCCAATTAAGACTTATTGAATTTTAGTTCTAATCCAATTAGGACTCTAATTTGAATCCGAAGTCCTAATCCAATTAGGACTTCTAGGAATCCTATTCTAAGTTAGGAATCCAAATTGAATTCAAAATCCTATTTCAATTAGGATTGTAGGAATCCTACTCCAAGTAGGACTCCCAGTCCTACTCCAATTAGGACTGTAGGAATCCTACTCCAAGTAGGATTTATGTTTTAAGTCCAATTAATTAATTCCCATTGTTCCTTCTTCTACTAATTATCAATCGAATTGATTTCTCGTGATTCATAATCACTTTTCAACCATCGGATCGGTCAATACCTCTAGTGTGTGTGACCCTATAGGTTCTATTCTGACTGGTAGTGAGATGTATTGCGATCTCTATCACAATATCATTGAAAACTCCTTTCAATGGGTTGGAACAGTTCTAGCTCAACTCATTAGGATTTATCGATCATCAAGATATTCCCTTTGAGTCTCACCATCCACCAGTGACACCTAGCAGCATGTAGTGGCTAGAACGATGAACCTCTAGGTGTAGTTCTCGTATGATACAGTCCTACTATCGTGGATCCCAACAGGACGGAGGTCATAGACAACTCGTCAAACCCCATCGTCTGTCATATGTCAAGATTTATTCGACTTAAGTTTGAGAGTGAAAAACTCTTTCTCCACTGTTTTTACTGCCCCGGCCGAGGTCTTACTGTTAGAAGTATGCCCTAGAAGCCAACGTGGCTGACGCAATTGTTAGATGTATGCCCTAGAAGCCAATCTGGCTAACACATTGTTAATTCTAGAACATAATTTTGTACTTGACTATTTATTATTGAATAAATAAAAGGCATCTTTTTCATTCATATTATTTATGTGTCTATGAATCGTCCAAGAATTAATAAGATGATGATGCATATTATAAAGAGTTAAGAATTTGAGCCATGCATCATTGGTGATTAATTTCTGAATGCTCCTGATCAATGGATTATCACGAGGATGGTGATCGATCCGATGAGATTAGTGCACACATTGCTTTCCTTGTGGATGGAGGAGACTCGAGTCCACGGTGTGGCGACATTGAAGTAATAGTGCAGGTGCTTGTTAAAGAATAAGGGTACTGAGCGTGACCAAGACAAGAAGTCACTTGGATGTCTATCCACTCATCAGTGACTTGCTTGATGTTGCAGTAGTGTGACTGATCCTTTGACCTACGGTATTTAGTGAGGTTATTGTAGTTTGAATGCACGTATACATGGTCTCTAGACATACGGGTCCATGCAGTGTAGATTGGCTGCAATAGGTTCACTGTAGGAGTAGGGTATGCACATATATGGAATCTATCGACCTTGATAGATAAGCAGAGATCCTATGTGATTTATAAGACTGAGTTCGTAAGACCTCGGCCGGGGCAGTATACACAGTGGAGAAAGAGTTTTCCACTCTCGAACTTAAGTCGAATAAATCTTGACATATGACAGACGATGGGGTTTGACAAGTTGTCAATGACCTCCGTCCTGTAGGGATCCACGATAGAAAAACTGTATCATACGATAACTGCACCTAGAGGTTCATCATTCCATTCTGCTTTGTAGCCACTACATGTTGCTAAGTGTCACTGGTGGATGGTGAGACTCACAGGAAATATCTTGATGATCGATAAATCCTGATGAGTTGAGTTGGAATTATTCCAACCCATTGAAAGGAGTTTACAATGATATTATGATAGAGATCGCAATATATCTCACTACCAGTCAGAATAGAACCTATGGGGTCACACACACTAGAGGTATTGACCGATCCGATGGTTGAAATGTGATTATGAATCACGAGTAATCAATTCGATTGATAATCAGTTGAAGAAGAAACAATGAAAATTGATTAATTGGACTTAAAAATACGAATCCTACTTGGAGTAGGATTCCTGGAATCCTAATTGGATTAGGACTAGGAATCCTACTGGGACTAGGATTGGGAGTCCTACTTGGAGTAGGATTCCTACAATCCTAATTAGATTAGGATTTTGAGTTCAATATGGATTCCTACTTAGAATAGGATTCCTAGAAGTCCTAATTAGATTAGGACTTCGGATTCAAATAAAAATCTTAATTGGATTAGGACTAAAATTGAATAAATCCTTATTGGATTAGGATTTCTTAAGTCCTAATTAATTATTAATCTAATAAATTATGATGACTCCTAATTTGATTAGGATTGAAGGGTTCAATTGAGTCATGGTTCAATCAAATCCTAATTGGATTAGGATTTGAAGGGAAACAAGTGCACCCAATCCTCTTTGAAAGAGAATTGAACCAACTAGGCTTAGGCCCCACGCCCCACTTGATTAGATCAAGTGGGGGCATGCGTGATGAAGGGTTAGGAGGGAGGGGTTGGCCGAAATCAAAGAGAAACGAAGAGGGGCATGCGCCCCTCCTCTTGGTTCCTAAAAGGAAAATAATGAAGCTCCTAAAAGGTAGGAGCTCCATATGCCTTTATAAGGAGTAAAAGGCCAAACCCTAGATATAATTCTTCCTCTCCTCTTTCTTGTGCCATGGCCCCTTCCTCCTCTTGGTCTTTAGATGCCATCAGCAAGGAAGAGAAAGGAGGAGGCGTGCATCACCTATTCCATCTTCTTCCCTGGTTCTAGCGCAGGAAAAAGAAAAGACTGTGATAAGTGCTAAATAATGTACAAATTTATCTATTTTACATAGCACTTATTATTATTGTTATGCACATACTTTAAATATTAACAGAAGAAAATGTGTTTCCCCTCGTCATTGCATTTTAATAAATTATTAGAGGTAATTCAAGTTTGGTTTAATTTTCTATATTGATTTAGTCTAATGTGTGTGCAGGTCGAGTCATCCCATTCACGAACTAGTCCCAATCTGTTTCATGTGTGGACTACTTTCTCCCACATGTGCATGAAGCTATCCATTCCTTTGTCCATGTCATATTTCCCCGTGTGCACCAAGCTTCCCAACCTAGCAAAATAGAGGTCTCTCCCATGTTCTTCACGTGTCCAAACTTCCTTTATTTTAGATTCAGAACAAATCCCTTCCAACCTATCCGAGTGGACCCCAACCATTTTTCTAATATATATATATATATAAAATAAAATAATAATAAGATAATATATATATAATAATTCTCATATCACCCCTCATGCACTCATCCCCCATATCATTTTTTTATTATTATTCCTTTCTCCTCCCCTGTTTTGGAATAAGCCGCATGAGCCTCTTCCTTTTTTCCTGTTTCCGCTATCAACAAATAAAGCTCACCTCTCGTTCATCTCCCAGCTCTCTCCAAGCATCCCACGATCTTCTCCTACGTCCGCAGATCAAACAAACAGCCCCAATCCCTGAGATTTAGCCTCCTCCGCCATCACTGTCCGCGTCTCCTCCGGATTCAAGATCCCAAATCACCGGACAACCCCGCCTCTTCCTCTTCTCCCGCGATGCAATCCTCCCCCGCGCGATCAAAGGAGTTCCTCCCAGCCGAACGCCCCAACATCGTCGTCTTCTCCTAAACCTCCCAGATCATTCCCTTCCGTTTACAGCCGCAGCATCCCAGACCGGCCGCTCGTCCCAGCACATTCACGGATCTCCACTGTTCATCTTCTTCCTCCCGCAGTGGATCACGGCCGAGATTCGAGTCGCCACCCGTCGATTCTCCCATTCCAGCCACGAGTCCCACGCGGTGCAGCCAGCGACCAGATCCTCCGCCTCTTCTTCCGTCTGTGACGCCCCCGGATCAGCGCCTCCATCCTGCGGTCAGCTTCATCGATCAGCCGATCCCATGGATTCCGCCCCAACGATCACGCATGTGTTCTTCCTCCTCTTCACGCGAAATCATGGATCCACCGCTGGCTAATCCTTGGTGGGGATCTATAAAAGGAGGAGGGTGGCCATCGGCTTGGGGGAGCTCGGTTGAGAAAAATAGGGGAGACCCCCTGTTTCGGTGAAAAGAAGAAGAAAGCCAAGAGGGAAGAAGAGAAAGAAATAACAAAGAGAGAAAGGAGGGGGAGAGAGAGTATTTTGGATGTTTTGGGAATAATGGGAGGTGAAGACTTTCATTTGAAGATGGGAGGTCGTCCGGAAGCCATGCTCGGCTAAACGTCTAGTCTAGGGCTGGATGAAGCCCTAGCAATATATCAGGGCATTGTAGTTCTTATTTTCTTTATTATTTTGGAGCTTGTTTAAATTCTTATCTTCAATGAAATATTTCTTTTATGATATTTAAACCTTGAGCATGCCATTTACTATTCATGTTTGCTAAAGTAGTCTAAGATGATCCATGCCTAGGAAGAAGAGATGTACTACACCCTAGGTTAGGATAATTAGGTAGACACTTCTTGCTATACCTAAGATGGATTTTCTTAAAACTCTTTATGCTTTTATTTTAAAAGGCTTGTAGCCAATATTGCATGCCTCTCTAAAAGATTAAAAAAAATTAAAGAACACAGACCCTGATGCAATGCTATGTGGTGGATTCCAAACCCTAGATCCATTTAATCTGATAAATTCTAATTCATACTTATAGTTTAATTTAGTTAATTCAAGTTTGCAAATTCTTCTTCTTAATTTATTTTTTTTTAAAAAAAATAACTTGTCTCCAATCTCTATGGACCGACACCCGTAATCACTATCCTACAGGATACGTGCTATTATGTGGTTTATTTTCGAAATTGAAAGGACCGATTGTTGGGAATCCGCCCATGCCGCAGAAAATTCAAAAATTCAGATGCAGCGGAAGAGGCATGTGCGGGATCAACCGTTCATCGCATGAACGTTGTTTAAAAATCGTTCGTAGATAGATAAGGATTAAAAACTTTTAAATAGCATTAGAAGATCAGATCTTCACCTTTGTGCGGGTAGATGATCACCGTAAACTGATGATCGTGGTTTAGGATGAAGGTTCGCTTGAAGCCGTTCAAGTGCCCGGCCTCTACGGGTATCCACACGAAGCAGAAAACCGATCCAAGCTTTCTATCTCCCCGGGGTGCTAGCTCCCTTGCAGAGATAACTTTGATGGCTGATATCCTCCCTTTCAATCAATCCTTGATTGTGCTTGGGAGGAGGAAGAAGAAGGATGAAGAGAAGAAGAGGAACGAAGCCCTGCAGCCTTCTTTTTCTTCCTTGCGTTGGAACCAAACGGTGGAGGAAGAAGGAGGCCACCAAGATCCTTTTCTTCCCTTTGTTGTTGGTGGCTGAAAAGAGAGGAGAGGAGGGTGGCCACGTGATGGAGAGGAGGAGGGCTTCACATATCATTAGGGCACCTCCTTTCAAAGCCTTATAAAGGCATCTAGGGCTCCTATTTGGTTTAGTCCAAATCATGAATCAATTGGGTTCAATCTATGCTAGTCCTAATCCAATTAGAACTTGAATGAACCATGACTCAATTGAACTCTTCAATCCTAATCCAATTAGGAGTCATGTTGATTCATTAGATTAATAATTAATTAGGACTTAAGAAATCCTAATCCAATTAGGACTTGTTTAATTCTAGTCCTAATCCAATTAGGACTCTAATTTGAATTCGAAGTCCTAATCCGATTAGGACTCTAGGAATCCTACTCCAAGTAGGAATCCAAATTTAATTCAAAACTCCTAATCTAATTAGGATTGTAGGAATCCTACTCCAAGTAGGAATCCCAGTCCTACTCCAAATAGGATTTCCAGTCCAAGTAGGAATCCCAGTCCAAGTAGGAATCTCAGTCCAAGTAGGATTCCTAGTCCTAATCCAATTAGGACTCTAGGAATCCTACTCCAAGTAGGACTCTTGTTTTAAGTCCAATTAATTAATTCTCTTTGTTCCTTCTTCAGCTTATTATCAATCGAATTGATTACTTGTGATTCCTAATCACGATTCAACCATCGGATCAGTCAATGCCTCTAGTGTGTGTGACCCCATAGGTTCTACTCTGACTGGTAGTGAGATATATTGTGATCTCTATCACAATATCATTGAAAACTCCTTTAAATGGGTCGGAACGATTCCAACTCTACTCATTAGGGCTTATCGATCATCGAGATAATCCCTATGAGTCCCACCATCCACCAGTGACACCTAGCAGCATGTAGTGGCTACCCAGCAGAATAGAATGATGAACCTCTAGGTGCAGTTATCATGTGATACAGTCCTTCTATCGTGGATCCCTACAGGACGGAGGTCATGGATAACTCGTCAAACCCCTTCGTCTGTCATATGTCAAGATTTATTTGACTCGAGTTCGATAGTGGAAAACTCTTTCTCCACTTTATATTACTGCCCTGGCCAAGGTCTTAGAACTCAGTCTAACAAATCACATAGGATCACTCCTCTTCTATCAAGGTCGATAGATTCCATGTAAGTGCATACCCTACTCCTACAGTGAACTTACTGCAGCCAATCTACACTACAAGGACCCATATGACTAGAGACCATGTATACGTGTAGTCAAACTACAATAACCTCACTGTGAGTAGCCGAAGCACCGCAGGTCAAAGGACCAGTCATACTACTGTAACATCAAGCAAGTCACTGACGAGTGGATAGACGTCCAAGTAACTTCTTGTCTTGGTCACGCTCAGTACCTTTGTTCTCTAACAAGCACCTGCACTATCACTTCAGTGTCCCTACACTGTGGACTCAAGTCTCGTCCATCCAGAAGGAAAGTGATCTGTGCACTGATCGGATCGATCACCGTCCTCGTGATGATCCATTGATCAGGAGCATTTAGAAATTAATCACCAATGATACATGGCTCAAATTCTCAACTCTTGAGAATATGCATCATCATCTTATTAATTTCTTGGACGATTCATAGACACATAATTAATATGAATGAAAAGATGTCTTTTATTTATTCAATAATAAATAGTCAAGTACAAAATTATGTCCCTAGAATTAACAATGTGTCAGCCAGATTGGCTTCTAGGGCATACATCTAACACCGATCAGGCTGCGAAGAGCCTTGTGTTCTTTATCCTTCATCCCTTCTTCTTCCTCCTCCTTCCTAAGGAAATCAAAGATTGATTCAAAGGAAGGATTTCAGCCATCAAGAGTTATCTCTGCAAGGGAATTAGCACCCCGGAGAGACAAGAGAGCTTTGATCCGTTCTCTACTTCATGTGGATACCCGTAGAGGCCGAACGCGTGTGCGGCTTCAAGCGAACCTTCTTCCAAAACCACGAACTTCAGTTTGCGGTGATCATCTACCCGCACAAGGTGAAGATCTGATCTTTCTAATGTTATTAAAAGTTTTAATCCTAATCTAACTACGAACGATTTTTGAACAATGTTCATGAGATGAACGTCGATCCCGTGCATGCCACTTCCGCTGCATCTGAATTTTTTTTAATTTTCTGTGGCATGGGCGGGATTCCAACAGCATATTTGTAATCTGGAGCATAAATTTATAATTTGACACTTATTAATAAATAAGATCGGGCAATTTGTTTTCCATTCATGTTTGTATGTGTCCATTAATCATCCAAGAAATTAATAGATGATGACACATATTCTCAAAGGAGTTGAGAATTTGAGGAATGTGTCATTAGGGATTAATTTCTAAATACTCCTGATCGATGGATCCATCACGAGGGACGGTGATCGATCCACTGAGATTAGTGCACAGATCACTTAGTCAGATGGACGAGTCTCGAGTCCACGGTGTAGAGACACTGGAGTGATTATGCAAGTACTTGTTTGAGAACAAGGTACTGAGCGTGACCAAAGATAGAAGTCACATGGATGTCTATCCACTCGTCAGTGACTACTTATGCTGCAGTTGTATAACTGATCCTTTGACCTGCGATGCCTCAGCTATTCACTATGAGTTTGCTATAGTTTGACGAGCATGTGAACTTGGGCCCTAGCCATTCGGATCCTTGTAGTGTGGATTAGCTGTAGTAGGTTCATTTTGGAATAGGGTTGCATCTAGATGGGATCTATCAACCTTGATAGATTAGGAGTGATCCTATGTGATTTATGAGACTGAGTTCGATAAATTCCTGGCCAGGTATTTTGGAAAAAATATTTTTCATATCTCGAACTGGAAGTCGTATAAATTTGACATATGACGGACGATGGGATTTGACGAGATATCCATAACCTCCGTCACGTCAGAATCCATGATAGAGGGACTGTATCATACGCTAACTACACCTAGAGGTTCAGACATTCCATTCTGCTGGATTGCCACCATATACTGCTAGGTGTCACTAGTGGATTGTGAGATTCGAAGGCATTCACTTGGTGATCAGTGAACCCTGAGAGTAGAACTGAAATCGTTTCAGTCCACTGAAAGAAGTTTCAGTGATATTGAGATGGAGATCTCAATATGTCTCACTACCAGTCAGAATAGAACCTACGGGGTCACACACATAGAGGATTTAATTAGTCAGACTATCATAATTGTGATTTGGAATCACAATAGAAATCAATCATCAATATGATTGATGATTGAATTAACCCACTAAGTGTTAGTAAGTTAATGAAAGATAATTAAGTGGAATTGATTGCAATTGGATTGCAATTGGATTGCAATTGGGCTGATTTAATGAGCCAAATCAAATTGGGTTCGACCCAAATTGATTTGGTTTATGATTGGGTCAATTTGATTAAACCAAGGTTTGTGCGGATTTTAAAGACCACATGTCGTCGTAGGATGAATATGACTTAAGTCATGTTCACACTATGCGAATTTTAAAGACCACATGTCGTCGTAGGATGAATATGACTTAAGTCATGTTTACACTATGCAGACTTTAAAGTCCACATGGCGTCGTAGGATGCATGCTCCAAATCAATTGATTCTCCTAATGAGATTAGGAATCCTAATGTGATTAGGAAATTAATCAATTGATTAAGTGGACACATGTCATGCATCTATGAGCACAAGGATTGGACACTTGGCATTAATCCAAGGGTGGGTTATAGTCCCATACTCCTAATAAGATTAGGAGAGGCCCTAAACCCAATCTATAAAAGGGTAGCAAGGAAGACATTATGAATCAATTCTCTCCTCTTCCTCTCCACGCCTCCTCTCCTTTCTTCCTCCTTCTCCACGGCAGCAAGGGGTCTTCATCCTCCTCTTCTTCCATGGTAGCAAGGCAAGGAAGATCCACGTGCAAGGTTCCTCCTTCCTCTTCCTCCACCGCGAGCAAGGTTGAAGAATAAAGGTTCTTCATCAAGGAGGTATGCTGCAGATTTTTATCTTCCAATATTATAATAGTCATGAGAGGTCTTTGCAAGGAGCTAGCACTCTAGTAAAACCTATTTTCAGATGATTAGATCCTCGTGTGGATACCTGTAGAGGCCGGACAATTGTGCGGCTCAAACAGGAACCAAGAATGGATCATCAGGCTGCGGTGTTCTACACCTACAGAATTTTTGAAGATGAGATCTTCAAATTTAAAACTTCTGATTTTTGTTTCAGTTTTATAAATCTTAATCAACCCTCCTCAGATCCTAATCTTCCCTCCCTAATGAGTTCAAATATCTTTTGGATTTAGATCCAGAAAATTTTTGAATTCTACGATCCGAGGTGCGTTTATTGGATAAACGATATCCCGTTCGAATTCCGCTGCGAACGTCGCATCGAACGGGGCGTAACTCAGCAGTGGTATCAGAGCCTTGGTTCTAGGAAGCATGATTAGGACTTAAGGATTGATTACCACATTTTTAATCTGATTTTTAAAGGAATTATGCTTGCTGGATTTTCTGCGTGCTGAAATTTCAGGTTGCTGCAATTTTCAGAATGCAGATTTTTATTTGCTATGATCTTGCAAATTATTTTAGAATTGCAATTAGATTACAATGTTTTAAATCAAGTAATGCATGATCTGAAATCCAGAAAATAGCATAATAGGTTTAAAGTTTCAGATCTGAAAATACACATAAGATGCATGTGGTAATCATAATGTTCATACTTGTTTAAGGTTATGTTTAAAACAATGTATGCATGAGATGTATGTATTAGTTAAACAAAATTTATTTGCATGAGATATAAATAAAATTCTTAAACAATAGGATATTTACATAAGATGTAAACTGAAACAATTATGTTATTTACATAAGATATAATCACATAATATATGAAAGGGTTTCATAATTACATAGAATGTAAACTTGAACCAATATGACATTTACATAAGATGTAAATCGAATGACATATGGTATGGGGTAGATGGTTACATTAGATGTAAATCCCAAAAGACCTAAAACCTTCCTAAATCAATCGAGAGTGAATGATACATTGAGCTAGCCATATTTGATTAATTGATCTAATTGGTGTCTAGAAAAGCTTAAAGATGGTTACTTAATTAGGACCTTACTCTCTGAGTAAGGGGAGCCTCCCACCTGCTTACCTGGCCAATTGATCGATTACCTCCTATGGAAAGCTCAAAGTTGGAATCACTAAGATCTGATTACCCAATATTAAGTCGATTGGTCTTCCACCGTAGTAGAGTTGCTAAGATCTTTCTGGTGTTAATTAGTCTCGGTTGGATACAGTGGGCTAGTTGCATCGGAGGATTGGACCGCTCTATTAACATGAGATGTTGTGGGGTAAAGGTGGGGTTGGGCTCCAATAACTGTTAGGTGAGGATCCAATCACAGCTTTATTTTCGCGGGATATACGGTGGGTCTGACTTAACCAAGGAACGGGTCCAATAACTGTTAGGTAAGGTCCTTATGACTTGGAGACCAGGTTAGCTCAATATGCTTACGAAGCATTGTACAAGAGTTGTACACTTATCATCTATGTGTCTCCAATAAATGTTAGGTGAGGTGACATGTAGATTGGTAGGACCGCAGCATCCCACTCGAAACCCTAAGTCACAGGTTTTCGTATCTTTACCAAGGGAGTGTGAGAGATCTAAGAAATAGTGAAAGAATTTGATCCAATTTTGTTTTAAAAGTTTCTAAAACAAATTAATGTCAAATACAAATTAGAATCTTTACTCTCTGCAGATGTCAATGGCTTCCAACCCGATAGTTCAAATTCTAGATAACAATAGGTTGACCGGACCAAACTATAAAGATTGGCTCCGCAACTTGAAGATTGTCTTGAGTTGTGAAAAGATAGCTTATGTTCTTGACCATGAACTCCCGGTGTTACCAATTCATGCAACCAATGAGCAGCATGAGACGCATGCAAAATGGTTGGATGACGATAATAAGGTTAGGTGCTACATTTTGGCATCCATGTCCAACGAGTTGCAATACCAGCATGAGAGCATGAAGACTGCTAAGGACATACTTGATCACCTACAAGAGTTGTATGGTGAACAGAGTCGCGCAGCGAGATTTAAAGTGTCCAAGCGGCTCTTCAAAGACAAGATGCGCGATGGGCAGTCCGTCCATGAACATGGTTTGACCATGATCAAGGATCTTGAGGAGCTTGAGAAGCTTGGCATGACCATGCACAAGGATTTGCAAACGGATTTGATCCTACAATCGTTGCCATGTTCATATGGGCAGTTTATTGTAAACTACCATATAAATAAAATTGAATGCACCAAACTTGAACTGTTGAATATGTTGGTGACTGATTACGCCCAAAGAATAACGCGGCTATCGCAGTATATATTGGGGTGTCGATTCCACAGGGAGAAGGTAGGAACACTAAAAGGAACTACAAAACTAAAAAGAAATATCAAAGCAGTAAAATGTGATGTGAATGTTTAAAAGTAAATTGACAATTAGATTGTAGTAGTGAAAAGATGTGACCAGAATTAATGGCAGCAAAGTATCGGGAATTCCTCACTTGAATCAGGTAATTCCATTCATATTTGATCCATTGGATAACTCAATTAGAGATCATAGCACCAGATTCTCTAATTGGAGGATATAGCATTACAATCAAAATATTTAGTGGTAATTCTAGAAAATCATTCTCCTCTTTTAAAACCAAGGATTGTTATCCTTTTAGACTCAGATTCAAAGACAAAAATATACCCAATGGCAATATTTCAGCAAAAAAATCACACTAACTGGATAAACAATCAAATCTAGATATAATCAAGCACCTCAACAATTCTATAGAAAAAGACATGGCTGAATCTATGAAAAGAATAGGTTCAAGATTATTCCAACACAAGAAAGATCTATTGATGAGAAATGATAAACAAAAATTGTATCAACATGAGAATCTATTACATAGATCAAATATAAATGAAACTACCATCATCCAAGCGAGTTCATCCCTAGCTTCACCAAAGAATTAGAGCTCCATGAATTTTTGGCTCCTCTTGATGATTTCTTTGTAATGCAGCCTTTTTTCTCTTTAGAACGGCGTGCTCCCCAAGTATATATATGATTTTGGGGCTAAAAACCCTAGGAAACACGACTTAGACACGTTTGCATGTGTTTTTCCGACTTTACCCTCGAGCACCAACGTCAGCATGAGGTTCGGGAGACTCTCCAGATCACATCTGATCTTCAAATTTTATGTTCTTATAGTCATTTGAAAGCTCTGGAAGTCTAGTTTCCAACAAAATTTGAATCATCTCAATTGGACTTCTGTAGCTCCCGAAATCATCAAAATACTACACAAAGGTCTGATCTGTCAGGGCCCAGGCTGGCGGTTTAGGGAAACCTAACTTTGCAACTTCATAACTTTCTCTCTGGAGCTCCAATTGACCTGATTCTTGATGCATATGAAACCTCAACATGTCTACTTCATCTCCACCAAGTTTCATTTCATTCGGACTGCAATGGGATATTCAATCTTCTTAACTCCATTCCTACAATAAAATCACCAAAATCAATTAAGACTTGGACACTTTGTGAAGTAAAATTCATATTAGAAAAATATCATAAAAATATCCAAATCATGCTTAAGTCTTAACAATTTAGCCTAAAGTGGTAGTGTTAAAAGGTACATTTTCATGCACCTATCAGTGACAACTGAGGGAGTCTTTAAAGGTTCAAGGGGCACAGTTCTCGCTGCTGAGCTAGCTTCTACTTCCAAGAGAAAGTCTACTGGGAAGAAGAAGAAGCCTGCAAAGAAGAAGAAGCCTGCAAAGAAGCAGAAGACCGAGAAAAAGCCGAAGAAGGAAGTTCCTAAGAAGAAGGCCGAACCCAAAGAAAAATGTTTCCATTGCAATGAAGATGGCCATTGGAAGAGTAACTATCCTATCTACATGGGATCCTTAGAGTCCTAATTGGATTAGGATTTTTTCAAATTAAATTAGAGTCCTACTTGGAGTAGGATTTCTAAAGTCCTAATTGCCTTAGGGCTGAAATTTAATAAGTCCTAATTAGATTAGAATTTTCTTAAATCCTAATTAATTTTAATTTTAATCTAATTAATTAAAAGACTTCTAATTGGATTAGGATTGAAGAATTCAATAGAGTCATGGTTCAATTAAATTCTAATTGGATTAGAATTTGGAGAAATTAAAATGGGTGTACATAATCCTATTTTGAATAGGATTGGACCCATCCTTTGGACCCAACCCTTCCTACTTGATTTGATCAACTAGGGGCTAACTAAATGGGAGAAGAGGGGGGGGCCTACGCCCCTCCCTTGGCTGGTGGCGTGAGGGAAAAAGGAGAGGCCACACCCCTCCTATTTTGAATTCACAATGGGATAAAAATGAGCTCCTAAAATTTAGGAGCTCATCTCTATCCACACACCATAAAAGAGGGGTTTAAAGGGGCTACGAATTTTTTATGGTTTTTCTTGGAATTTTTGGCAGCAAGGAACCTCCTTCCATCCCTCCTTTCATCCGCAAGAAAATAAGAAAAAAAGGCTTGTAGCGTGGCCCTTCTTCCTTCCATTCTTTGGTTCCAACGCGAAAGAAAAAAAGAAAGGCTGCGGGCTTTACATTCTTCTTCCTACATCCCTCCTTCTTCTTCCTCCTCTCAAGGCAATCAAGAGTTGATTCAAAGAAGAGGGATATCAGCTATCAATAGCCATCTCTGCAAGGGAGCTAGCTGAAAGTGAATCCTAGGTTCTTCGGTGTTTAGCATGCTGAATTTTTTTTTTTTTAAAAAAAACCATGGCTGAACCTGATCGGGTTGCCTACGTACCCCTTCATAAGGGGGATCAAGCCATACGTAGTTCTTTTTAAGTTTTAAAATGCAGCGAAAAAATCGAATCAAACAATTTAATTCATGCATGCTTACAAGATCAAATCTAAAAATCAGCACCTTAAGAACATATAGGATTATGCCGGAATCGTTTAAACAATTATGCTAAAACTTTTATGCATGATTAACTATCAGATCTGAAACTTAAGAACTCTATTCCAATTAATCTCCGAATATCCATCGAATGGATTCTGGAGATATCTCCGTGAGGAGCCCCAAAAGAGGGTAAAACCTCGGGGAATTGGACCTAGACCTTGACACCATAATAAATGATTAATGCTAGATTAATACCTTTTATGATGGATGAAAGTTGTGAATCTGATTCTTGACTTCGCAGCCACGCACACGAATGGCCTCTACGAGAAGTACACGCGAAGTCCTGAAGGATCTTCTTCCGCAACAGTGCTAGCAGCTGCAGAACACTTGAAAGCTGAAATCTGCCCGCCGGTATTCAATCAACTCTTGATCAATCGTCTTGAAGCAGATAGAGATGAGGTTTGTAAGGGAAGTAGAGGACTCAGATCTGATCTTGAATCTTCTAGATATTTACCCTGAAAACCCTATCTAAAATGGAGAAGAAGAGGAGGAGGAGGCGGGTGAGGAAGAAGGCTGCAATGGATGTGTTTTTGGTGCCCATGTTTGACCCCTTTTAATGGCCTCCGAATTTTCATTCAAAATTCGAAATTTATTTTCAGAAAACCTCTTTTAGTTGGCACATGCAAAGGAATAGGAACAACCCAAATCAGATCTCAACCAAATCTGATTTAAATTCAAATTTTAAACACATGTGCAAGAGGGAAGGAATTTGAAATCCATGCGGCAAGGTAAAACACTTCATAATTTCGAAATCACCTCTTGAAATTCGAATTTAATCCATTCAAAAAATCAGACGCCACCTTGGCTGATGGTTTGAGTGATTAAAATCATTTAACACATTGCTTAATGTTTGAATTTAAATTCAAATAACAAACAATGTCGCCATGTGTCAAGCAATGGGTCCATGTGCCATGCAATAATTTTGGTTTATTTAAAATTCATGAAATCCAATTCCATGTCACCAATAATTGCCACATCATCTGAGCCTAATCCCCTTGGGTTGCACCTAATCAAATTTGGTCAAACCCGAATTAAAACAAAGCAATTTGGTTGAACCCAATCTAATCAGGTCAGACCCTGATTGAGCTCAAATTGAATCCAATTCAATTTTGGCTCATGCAAACTCAATCAAATTGAATTATTACTTTGTGTTGGACCTAATTCAATTAGGTCAATCCCCAATTAAGAACAAATTAATTTAAAATTAATTTGATCAGCTTAAGTCCTTTTTGGTTCTGACCTAATCCAATCAGGTCAAAACCCTGATTGAGCCCAAACTTGAATCCAATTCAATTTGGCTCATCCTTAGCACAATTACTCAATCAAATTGAGTTTATTAGTAATTTAATTACTAATTAATCCTTCAATAATTACTTTAATTATTTTATAAGATAATTTGCCAATCAAATTGACCAAATTATCCCTGAATGATTCTTAATCATTCATCAGCTTTCTTGATCAATCAGGAATCTTCTATGCATGTGACCTCATAGGTTCGAACCTAAGCCGATAGTATAGGAACAATTTTCTACACTAATCGATGTGACCATCTAGCAATGGTACCCGACGTCCGGATAGGTCGAATATATGCGAAGCAAATATTCTGGAACCCTGAACTATGGTTACTGTATAATTCAATCCCTTTGACTCCTAATGCCAGGATGACTTAGAGCTCACTGTCAACCCTATAATTAGTACATCCATTATGTGATTAACTTTAGATATCCCGTGACTCCTCACTGGGATTACCCTGGCCAAGGTTTTGCTAAATTAATCACAAGACATTATCTCCTGTTTTCAGGAGGGGTCAATTCCATCTTGACTCACAACTGACTACGCAAGTACTTGACTGCACCTAGTGACCTTCCGTCACTGAATTAGAAATTCAGGTAGTCCGGTACCAAAGTACAGTGAGTTGCTTGCTAGTCACAGGTTGTGGTCTCAGGTCAGAGGGCCAAACTTATACCCATATCCACTCGGAACATCTCTCGACAGTAGAGCGTTTCGGAATTGGTCACGTTTAGTGAAATGTACTTCTACACTTCACTTGTGTGGCATACCAGTGTCTCCACACTCCTTGGTTAAGAGGACAACCAACGTATATGTCACACAATGACCTAATCTCGATAATGTTGTCGTCCTAGTAACAACATATCATTTCGTCGCAAACAAGTTTAAGGACTCAAAGATAAATCCTCCTTTATCATAACATAAGTCCTAAGGACTTCATCATATAAGAGTTCATTTGAAGATGAAATGATGAATAATGCCAAATAACACTTTATTAATTTATCAATTCATTTACAAAATTCAATCATCAATATGCTGACGATTGACATTTAGGATACAAATTCCAACACTAGCACCCCGGAAAGATCCAAAAGCTTCAATCGGTGCTTTACCTCGTGTGGATACCCGTAGAGGCCGGACGCGTATGCGGCTTCCATCAAACCTTCAACAAATCCATGTAAATCAGATTTGCGGAGACCATCTACCCGCACAAGGTGAAGATCTGATCTTCTTAATAATTTAAAAATGATTTATAAGAATTTAATCCTAATCTATCTACAAACGACGGTTTTAAAATACGTTCATACGATGAACGGGATCTTGCATGCCTTCCACTGTAGATCTGAAATTTTTAAAATTTTTCTGCGGCATGTGACCGATCCTAACAGTGGTATCAGAGCCATGGTTATGTAGATTAAGATTAGGATTAAATATTTAAAGGCATTTTAGATCTGAAGTTTAAAGGATTATGCTTGCTGAAATTTTCTGCAAGCAGAATTTTCAGCTTGCTGATTTTTCTACATGCTGATTTTTGGATGCTTAGATTAATGATTCGAATTTTTTGATAATGTGATTACAAATATTTAGAATCATATCTTGCATAATCAGCAAGTCATGAGTTGAAATAATTAGTTAAATTACAGATCTGAAAATAATATTTATGCATAAGATGCGTGTGGTGATGATCATGGATGGACCCTTTACATGTGCTGAAATGCTCTGCGATGTTCTGTGATGCTATGTGATGGCATGTAATTTTAATTTTTCAGATACCTGCGTGCATCTTAACTTCATGTATTAGAGACCTGCGTGTCTCATGAAAGAGAGTTGTAATTTATTCTTTAATTTTATTTAATTTTTAAAGCAATCTGGGATGTAATCTGTGATGTGTGTTGCACGTCGATGGTTGATCGATATGTACATCAACAAGCTCAACATGCACGGATCGAGATCAAGGGTTGATTGAAGATGGATCAAGAAGTTGATCACAACTGGACCTAAGGGATCAAGATCGAGTCAAGAGTTGAAGACGATCAAACCAATTGACGTGCATGTGCTTGTAAAATGACCCCATCCTGGATCCATGATCATCACCAGTTATTTTTATTTTGATATTATGCCTGGATGTTTATGCTTATGTCTATGTGGGTAGATATATATTTGCATGAGATGTGAATAGTCGATCGAGAAAGACCTAAATACAAACCTCCCCAATCAGTCGAGAGTGAACCAATATGAGCTAGTCATATTAGATTAATTGATCTAATTGGTGTCTAGACAAGCCTAAAAGGTGGTTACTTAATTAGGACCTTACTCTTCGAATAAGGAGAGCCTCCCACCTGCTTACCTGGCCAATTGTTCGATTACCTCTTATGAAGAACTCAAGTTGCAAACACTAAGACATGATTTCACAATATTAAGTCCATAGGTCTTCCACCGTAGTAGAGCTGCTAAGGTCTTTTCGGTGTTGATTTGTCTCGGCTGGACACAGTGGGCAAGTTGCATCGGAGGGCTGTACCTCTCTATTAGACATGAGATGTTGCGGAAAAAAGGTGGGGTTGGGCACCAATAACAGTTAGGTGA
This sequence comes from Phoenix dactylifera, assembly GCF_051530095.1. NCBI lineage: Eukaryota > Viridiplantae > Streptophyta > Magnoliopsida > Arecales > Arecaceae > Phoenix > Phoenix dactylifera. The sequence goes on along the minus strand of NC_143193.1, from coordinate 26,623,226 downwards.
GGACCCAATGACGACTTTATTTCTGTGGCTATACGGTGGGTCTGACTTAACTAAGTAATAGGGCCAATAACTGTTAGGTGAGGTCTTCATGACTTAGAGACTAAGTACCACTGCAATTTGCTTGAGAAGCATTGCACAAGAGTTGTACACTCATCCATTTATATGTCACCAATAACTGTTAGGTAAGGCGGCATGTAAATCGGTGAGACCGCAGTACCCACTAGAAATCCTAGTCGCGTAAGGTTTTCGTTTCTCCATCAGGAAAGTATAGGAAAAGAAATAGTGGGAGTGCATTTATTCTAAAAGATCCTAAAATAAATTAAGATCAAGTATAAAGCCTAACTAGAATCTTTACTCTCTATAGATCACAATGTCAGCTTCAAACTCTTTGACTCGTATTCTTGAGACCAACCGACTGACCGGAACCAATTACAAAGACTGGCTTAGAAACCTGAAAATTGTTTTGAGTTGCGAGAAAATAGGGTATGTACTCGAGAATGATATCCCCAGGTTACCATCACGTCCGACCGATGAACAGCGTGAGACGCATGAAAAATGGACGGATGATGACATTAGGGTCAAGTGCTACATCATGGCATCCATGTAATGAACTTCAATGCCAGAATAAGAATATGAAAACTGCTAAAAAAATACTGGCACACCTGCAAAAGTTGTATTGTGAGCAGAGTCGCACAGCTCACTTTGAAGTGTCCAAGAGGCTCTTCAAGGCAAAGATGCGCGAGGGGCAGTCTGTCCATGATCACTGTCTGACTATGATCAAGGACCTAGAGGAGCTTGAGAAGCTCGGTATGACCATGCATAAGGAACTACAGATAGATCTGATCCTGCAATCCCTTCCTAATTCATTTGGGCAGTTTATAGTAAACTACCATATGAATAAAATTGAATGCACTAAGACCGAACTGTTAAATATGTTGGTAACTGCTGAGGGGGACTTGAAAGGCTCAAGGGGCTTGGCTGCTGAGCTGACTTCTGGTTCCAAGAGAAAGTCTACTTGGAAGAAAAAGAAGCCTGCAAAGAAGCATGAGAAAGACAAGAAGCCTAAGAAGAAAGTTCACAAGAAAAAGGCCAATGACAAAGAAAAATGTTTCCACTGCAATGTCGACGGCCACTGGAAAAGGAACTGCTCTTCATACTGAAAGTAAATCCTAGGTTCTTCGGTGTTTAGCATGCTGAATTTTTTTTTCTTTGAAAACCATGGCTGAACCTGATCGGGTTGCCTACGTACCCCTTCATAAGGGGGATCAAGCCATACGTAGTTCTTTTTAAGTTTCAAAAATGCAGCGAAAAAATCGAATCAAACAATTTAATTCATGCATGTTTACAAGATCAAATCTAGAAATCAGCACCCTAAGAATACATAGGATTATGCCGGAATCGTTTAAACAATTATGCTAAAACTTTCATGCATGATTAACTATCAGATCTGAAACTTAAGAACTCTATTTCAATTAATCTCCGAATATCCATCGAATGGATTCTGGAGATATCTCCGTGAGGAGCCCCAAAAGAGGGTAAAATCTCGAGAAATCGGACCTAGATCTTGACACCATAATAAATGATTAATGCTAGATTAATACCTTTTATGATGGATGAAAGTTATGGATCTGATCCTTGACTTCGCAGCCACGCACACGAATGGCCTCTACGAGAAGTACACGCGAAGTTCCTCAAGAGATCCAATCCTGCGAAAGTGCTAGCTTGCGCAGAATTTCTTAAGGCTGAAATTTGATCTTCCCAACGCTATCAACTTTTAAACCGCCTTCTTGGAAAAACTTGGAGGAAAGGTTTGGAGGGATTGAAGAGGACTTAGATCTGATCTAAAGACTCTTATCAGGGACCCCTAACACTAATGGTGAGATGGACTTAGAGGAGGAAGAAGTCGGCTAGATTGAATGCAGAATTTTTTCATGCATGAACTAGGGTTCCTCTCTTTTCTTTTTCCTTTTTTCTTCTTCTTTTTCTCTCTTTTTTCCTTGAATTCGACCACCAGCTGATGGAGGTCCTTTTAATGTTGTTATCCCCTCTAACTTCATACCAACCATCCCATATTTGTGGAGGATTTTGTGGGGTTTTGAATTTTGAATTCAAAATTCAAGTTCATGTGCCATTACATGATGAAGCTTGATCTAATCTAAACCATTCATCATGTTGCCACTTCCCCCTTTCAATTTCGAAATTCCCATGCCCCCAATCAGATTAGAGGGTCACGTGGTGATTTTGTGGTGATTAAATTCAAAATTCAACCTTAATTAGAAGTGAGATAAAGATAAGGATGACATATACCATGAAGAGAGAGAATTTGATCTTATCCAATTCTTTTCATGAATTTATCTCTCCATGTCACCCCATCTGATGATGAAAGAGGTCCATGATGTTTCCAAGTATCCCATGGAACCATTAAATAAATTAAATTAATTTTTAATCATATTAAAAATTAATTTATAGCGCCATGCATGGATATATGATAAGTAGATTTCAAGATCCGAACAGTTTCAGATCAAACCCATTTAATTTAATTAAATCCTAATAATTAGAATAATCCAATTACCATGGGTTGAACCTAATCCAATTAGGTCAATCCCTAATTAAGCACAAATTTAATCTAATTTAATTTGGTCAACCTAAGTCCTCTTGATTCAGACCTAATCCAATCATGTCAAAAATCCTGATTGAGCCCAGAATTGAATCTAATTCAATTTGGCTCATCCTTAGTCTAATTACTCAATCCAATTGAGTTCATTAGCAATCCAATTACTAATTAATCCTCCGATAATTACTTTAATTATTTTATAAGATAATTTACCAATCGAATTGACCAAATTACCCCTGAATGATTCTTAATCATTCATCAGCCTTCTTGATCAATCAGGATCTTCTATGGGTGTGACCTCATAGGTTCGAACCTAAGCCGATAGTATAGGAACGACTTCCTACACTAATCGATGTGACCATCTAGCAATGGTACCCGACGTCCGGATAGGCTGAATATATGCGAAGCAAATATTCTGGAATCCTGAACTATGGTTACTGTATAATTCAATCCTTTTGACTCCTAATGCCAGGATGACTTAGAGCTCACTGTCAACCCTATAATTAGTACATCCATTATGTGATTAACTTTAGATATCCTGTGACTCCTCACTAGAATTACCCTGGCCAAGGTTTTGCTAAATTAATCACAAGACATTATCTCCTATTTTCAGGAGGGGTCAATTCCATCTCGACTCACAACTGACTATGCAAGTACTTGACTGCACCCAGTGACCTTCCGTCACTGAATTAGAAATTCAGGTAGTCCGGTACCAAAGTACAATGAGTTGTTTGCTAGTCACATGTTGCGGTCTCAGGTCAAAGGGCCAAACTTATACCCATATCCACTCGGAACATCTCTTGACAGTAGAGCATTCCGGAATTGATCACGCTCAGTAAAATGTACTCCTACACTTCACCTGTGTGGCATACCAGTGTCTCCACACTCCTTGGTTAAGAGGACAACCAACGTATATGTCACACAACGACCTAATCTCGATAATGCTGTCGTCCTTGTAACAACATATCATTTGGTCACGAAATAGTTTAAGGATTCGAAGATAAATCCTCCTTTATCATTAATAAGTCCTAAGGACTTCATCATATAAGAGTTCATTTGAAGATGTAAAATGATGAATAATGCCAAAAAAAAAGACTTTATTGATTTGTCAATTCATTTACAAAATTCAATCATCAACATGCTGACGATTGACATTTAGGATACAATTTCCAACACATACCTCGAGAGTCTGAAGAACAAAAAGGTAGACACACCTTCAGAAGGTATGTTAGACTTGCTCGTACTTGAAACTAACCTTACGGTTTCTTCTACTTCTAGTTGGATTATAGATTCTAGTTCTAGTGCTCATTTATGCACTACTATGCAGGGTCTAAAGAAAAGTAGGAGGCTGGCGGAAGGTTAGTTTATTACTTAGAGACTGTTATTATGTCCCTACTGCTAGCAGAAATTTGATTTATGTTTCGTGTTTAGCACAGGATGGTAATGTTTTAACATTCGACAAAGACTGCTGTTCTATTTATTTTAGAGATAAATTAGTTGCACGTGGTTTCATGATTGATAGTCTCTATCACTTACATGTCGATGTATCTGTGAATGTGTCTAAACAAGTAGTGAGTGCCATAGGATTCAAAAGATCCAGAGATGAGATAAACCAGAAGTATTTGTGGCACCTCAGGCTTGGCCATATTGGAGAGGACAGAATGAACAAAATGGAGAAAGATGGGCTTCTCGGCCCATTGACTTCTGAGTCATATCCAGTTTGTGAGTCCTATCTTCAAGGAAAAATGGCTAGATTACCTTTTATAGGACATGGGGAGAGGACCACTGAAATACTTACCCTGGTACACACTGATGTGTGTGGCCCATTTGATGTGTCAGCCAGGGATCGTTATTCGTACTTCATTACCTTTACCGATGACTATTCACGATATGGGTATGTGTATCTTATGAGATATAAATCTGAGTCTTTTGAAAAGTTCAAAGAGTTCAGAAATGAAGTAGAAAAACAGACCGGAAAAACCCTTAAGGTTCTTCGATCAGATCGAGGAGGAGAATACCTTAGTAGAAAATTTCAGAACTATCTCAAGGAGAATGGCATAGTCTCACAATGGACGCCTCCGGGCACACCTCAACTCAACGGGGTGTCAGAAAGGAGGAATCAGACTCTATTGGATATGGTCCGATCTATAATGAGCTTCACAGATCTGCCTATGTTTCTTTGGGGAGATGCCTTATTATCCGCGATTTATTTATTGAATAGAGTTTCCTCTAAATCCGTTTCTACCACACCGTATGAGATATGGCATGGTAAGAAGCCGAGTCTTAGTCATCTCAAGATTTGGGGATGTCCGACCCACGTCAAACGACAGCAGGCGGATAAGTTAGAGCCTAGGACCATAAGTGCTCGTTTCATTAAATATCCTAAAGAGTCATTAGGATACAATTTTTACGTCTCAGAGGATCATAATGTGTTTGTAAGCCGACATGCCGTCTTCTTGGAAAAACAGTTTATCCTTGATAGAGGCGGTGGGAGAAAAATTGAGCTTGAAGAGAAAGTCTCTGAAAAGCAACGAGCCTTGGATCCTATAGAACCTATTCATACAGAGCCAGTACACGTTGTACCTCCTCCACCTCATAGATCTAGTAGGGTCTTCCATCCTTCCAATAGATACTTAGGTATACTAGTAGAGGACACCGAGGAAATGTTCCTCATGGGAGATAGGGAACATGTACAAGATCTCAATACCTACAACGAGGCGATATCAAAAATCGATTCCGAGAAATGGCTGGAAGCCATGAAGTCAGAGATAGACTCCATGTATTCCAACCAAGTCTGGACCTTAGTAGATCCACCAGAAGGTATAGTACCTATTGGATGCAAATGGATCTACAAAAGAAAAATAGGTTCGGATGAAAAGGTAGAGACCTATAAAGCAAGGCTAGTCGCAAAAGGGTATAGTCAACGCGAAGGCATTGACTATCAGGAAACCTTTTCACCTGTAGCCATGCTGAAATCCATTCGAACATTGCTTGCCATTGCAGCATTTCATGATTATGAAATTTGGCAGATGGATGTGAAAACTGCTTTCCTGAATGGATATCTTGATGAAGATATCTATATAGAGCAGCCTTTGGGTTTCACTTCCAATGATGAGATCACAAGGTCTGCAAGCTGCAAAAATCCATCTATGGACTAAAGCAAGCATCTCGAAGTTGGAACACTTGTTTCAATGATGCGATCAAATCGTTTGATTTCATCAAGAACGAAGAGGAACCGTGTGTTTACAAGAAGGTTAGTGGGAGTGCTGTCGTGTTCCTCGTACTGTACGTGGATGACATCCTCTTGATTGGGAATGATGTTCCGATGCTAACCTCGGTCAAGGTCTGGTTGTCAAAAGAGTTCTCCATGAAAGACCTTGGGAAAGCATCCTACATTTTGGGGATTAAGGTCTATAGAGATAGATCTAAAAGGATGCTTGGCCTATCACAGAAGATGTACATAGAGGAGGTACTGAAGAGGTTCAGTATGGAAAACTCCAAGAGGGGTCTATTACCCCTAAGGCATGGGATTCATCTCTCCAAGAAGATGTGCCCCAACACATCTGAAGAGATACAACGCATGAGCAAGATCCCTTATGCTTCGACAATAGGGAGCCTCATGTATGCCATGCTATGTACACGACCTGATATAGCCCTTGCTGTGAGTATCACTAGCAGATATCAGTCGAATCCAGATGAAGAGCACTGGACTGCTGTGAAGAACATTCTTAAGTACTTAAGAAGAACTAAAGATTTGTTCTTGGTTTTTGGAGGATCATCAGAGTTAAAGGTAGAAGGATACACAGATTCAGACTTCATGACTGATATTGATGATAGAAAGTCTACATCTGGATATGTGTTCTTGTGCAATGGTGGTACGGTAAATTGGAAGAGTTCCAAACAACCAATCATTGCTGATTCTACCATGGAAGCTGAGTATATCGCCGCCTCTGAAGCTGCAAAGAAAGCCTTCTGGTTCAAGAAATTCATTGCAGAGTTAGATGTAATGCCATCAGATGCCATCACACTCTACTGCGATAATAATGGCGCCATAGCTCTTGCTAAGGAGCCAAGGTTTTATAGGAAGTCCAAGCATATAGAACGGCGCTTTCACCTCATACGCGATTACCTCGAGAAGAAATATGTCGAGGTGCAGAGAGTAGACTCCGCGGACAACGTGGCGGACCCGCTCACTAAGCAGTTAAATCAGCAGAAGACTAAAGCCCACCTTGAGAAGATGGAACTTAGATATATGACTGATTGGCTTTAGTGTAAGTGGAAGATTGTTAGATGTATGCCCTAGAAGCCAATCTGGCAGACACATTATTTATTCTGGAATATAAATTTGTACTTGACTTTATTATTATTGAATAATAAATGGGCATCTTTTCATTCATATTGTTTATGTATCTATGAATCGTCCAAGAAATTAATAATATGATGATACATATTCTCAAGAGTTGAGAATTTGAGCCATGTATCATTGGTGATTAATTTCTAAATGCTCCTGATCAATGGATCATCACAAGAACGGTGATCGATCCGATCAGTGCACAGATTGCTTTCCTTATGGATGGACGAGACTCGAGTCCACTGTATAGGGACACTGAAGTGAGAGTGCAGGTGCTTGTTAGAGAACAAGGGTACTGAGCGTGACCAAGACAAGAAGTCACTTGGATGTCTATCCACTCGTCAGTGACTTGCTTGATGTTGCAGTAGTGTGACTGGTCCTTTGACCTGCGGTGCTTCGGCTATTCACAGTGAGGTTATTATAGTTTGACTGCACATATATATGGTCTCTAGTCATATGGGTCCTTGTTGTGTAGATTGGCTGCAGTAGGTTCACTGTAGGAGTAGGGTATGCACTTACATGGAATCTATCGACCTTGATAGAAGAGGAGTGATCCTTTGTGATTTATTAGACTAAGTTCTAAGACCTTGGCCAGGGCAGTAATATAAAGTGGAGAAAGAGTTTTTCACTATCGAACTCAAGTCAAATAAATCTAGACATATGACAGACGACGGAGTTTGACGAGTTATCCATGACCTCCAGTCTGTAGGGATCCACGATAGAAGGACTGTATCATACGATAACTGCACCTAGAGGTTCATCATTCTGTTCTGCTGGGTAGCCACTACATACTGCTAGGTGTCACTGGTGGATGGTGAGACTCCATGGATCATCTTTATGGTCGATGAACCCTGATGAGTTGAGTTGGAATTGTTTCAACCCATTGAAAGGAGTTTTCAATGATATTGTGATAGAGATCGCAATATATCTCACTACTAGTCAGAATAGAACCTATGGGGTCACACACATTAGAGGTATTGACCGATCCGATGGTTGAATGTGATTAGGAATCACAAATAATCAATTAGATTGATAAATGGATAACCCGCTAAGAGTTAGTGGTTGGAAGAAGGAATAATTACAATCGGATTGCAATTTAATTTAATTAATTAGATTTAATTAATTGGACTTGATCATGAGTCTTACTTGGAGTGAGATTCATGAAGTCCTAATTAGATTAGGATTTCAAATTAAATTAGAGTCCTACTTGGAATAGGATTTCTAAAATCCTAATTGTCTTAGGGCTGAAATTTGAACAAGTCCTGATTAGATTAGGATTTTCTTAAGTCCTAATTAATTCTAAATTTAATCTAATTAATTTCATGACTCCTAATTAGATTAGGATTGAAGAGTTCAATAGAGTCATGGTTCAATTAAATCCTAATTAGATTAGGATTTGGAGGAAATTAAAATGGGTTCATATAAATCCTATTTTGAATGGGATTAGATCCATGCATTAGACCCAAACCATCTTACCATTTAATTTGATTAAGTGGTTAATTAAAGGATTGAAGAGTTCAATAGAGTCATGGTTCAATTAAATCCTAATTAGATTAGGATTTGGAGGAAATTGAAATGGGTTCATATAAATCCTATTTTGAATGGGATTAGAATGAGCCGACCCCCAAGTGCCCGAGTCGTCTCCAGAAAAGCACGAGTCGACTCCAGTTTGGTCCGAGTCGACTCTAGGACAAGGCGTGCACATTAATTCAAATTTGGAACAGTGGCCGAGTCGTCTCCAGTCAAGCACGAGTCGACTCCTGCAACAGGCGAGTCGACTCCAGATCGCGCGAGTCGACTCCGATCCCAACGGAAACTTTGTCAGGAGTTGCAGACTGTGCACAACGGCTCTATTTTTGTCTCTAACGGCTAGATTTCTATTTCCACGACATCTAAAGCTATAAAATCAAGAGGAGAGCTAGGAAAGAAGGCATGGAAGTGGGAGAGAACATTTAGAGAAGAGATTTTAAAGAGATTACAAGGAAAATCTCCCATAAGCAAAAAAAGGGCCATCCAAAGCGAAATAGAGAGAAGAAGAGCATCCAAATGAATCCCAAAGCTTTCTCTCCATCCGTGTGCTGCCTCAATGATCCTCTACCTCGTGCCAAATCAGAAGAGGGTCAAGTAAAGAAGAAGCCGAGTTCCTTCATCTTCAAAATTCGTTTGAGAGCTTCTCTTTACTCCATTTGTTTATATTTGCTATATTTGCTTAGTTAAGAAGCTTGTATTTCCTTTAAATTCTTTGTCTAATATCTTGTAACTTGATTCAATCAAGGGATTGAATCAAGGGGTTAAGGTTTGTTGGTGAGCCAAAGGAAAAACCAACGGTGTTAAGGTTTGTTGGTGAGCCAAAGGGAAAACCAACGTTGTAAGGTTGTGGTTGGTGAGCCTTTGGAAAAACCAACTGGGTTGGATTGTGAGCCCGTGAAAACAATCGGTAGGTTCTAGTCGGTGAGCCTGTGAAAACCGACCGAGTTCGTTGTGATCTCGTAAAACAACAAGCTGGGTTGTGAGCTTGTAAAACAACCGGCTGTAATCTAAGGGATTATAGTGAAATTTCCAAGAGGTCTTGGGGAGTGGATGTAGGTGCTGGGATGCACCGAACCACTATACTTTTGTTGTGTTTGTGATGCTCTTTGTTGTATGACTTCCTCACTCACTTTCTTACTTAGATACTACGCTTGCTTAACTCTTCTCCGTGTATCCTTTAGTTGCAAGCATATTCAATTTACTTAATCAAGTCTCATTCAATTGAATTGCATACTTGGGCAAACTTAGACTAATCTTTTATTGAGTCCACTGCTTAATAGTTGATTAGATTAGAATCATACTCTTGCTAAGATTAAATTCCACTAAGCATCCATACAACTTAGCTTAATTAACTCTAAAAGATTAGAAGTAGTTGAAAAGTTTTTAAAGACCCAATTCACCCCCCCTCTTGGGTTGTCACCTTGGGCAACAAGTGGTATCAGAGCAGGTGCTCTAAAGTTAATTGTTGATCTCACGATCAAGAGCCAAAGATCATGACAACTCAAATAGATAGTTTTCTAGAAGAGGGACAATTAATTGATAGACCTCCACTATTTAATGGCATAGATTACACATATTGGAAAGCACGCATGCGCATTTTTATTCAATCATAAAACTATTATTTATGGAATATCATAATAAATGACCTTCACACACTCTCTCAAACTGTTAATGAAAAAGGCTTAGCACAATTGAATGATAATGCTATGAACATACTATATTGTGCTATCCATGAAACTATATTTCATAAGATTTCTGCATGCTTATCTGCTAAGGAGATCTGGGATACTTTAGAAAATATTTATGATGAATCTCAGATTAGCTCACATGTGCTTCAATTACATACTAACAATGAGACTGCAGAAAAAGGTGTTGAATCTCCCACCTCAGTCGAGTCGACTCCCAGTTTGTCCGAGTCGACTCCTAGAGGAAAACAGTCTGAAAGGCAGAGACTCAGATTTTCAGACCCTGTCAGCAAGTCGACTCCAGAAAGGTTCGAGTCGACTCCGATGGTTGCCGAGTCGACTTCCGACGTTTCCGAGTCGACTCCTAAGGGTAACAGAAGAAAGACAGAACGATGTATTTCAGACCCTGCAACCGAGTCGACTCCAAGCGCTCTAGAGTCGACTCCCAAGTCAGCCGAGTCGACTCCAAAACGATCCGAGTCAACTCCGAGGCAGTTCAGCTCCAAAAAACTACAAGAGGTAACTAACTTGTGCTTTATGGCACAAGCAGATAAGGTAAAATCTGAATCTACTTTTACATCAAATGATTCTCAAGAAGAATTCCCTTATGATGAATTATTAAGTGCTTTTCATGAGTTGTATGATGAATGTAGAAAATTAGCTATAAAGAATAAAAATCTTAAGAAACTAAATCTGAAAATTTCAAAAGAAAGAAATTCTAGTGATGAAATACAAGATAAACTAAATTCTGAAAATGAAAGCTTAAGATTAAATTTAGAACAATTGATTCAAAAAAATCAGAGTTTAATTAAAGAAAATCAAAACTTAAGTAAAGAAATTAACCAATTAAAATTTTTTATTAACAAATTCACTGTAAGTTCAGAAAGATTAAAAATGATGTTTGAAAGCCAATATGTTGCTTATGATAAATCAAAACTTGGCTTGACTCCTTTACTTAACAATAAATCTCTAGAGAAAAAGGTTATCAATTCACCAAGCAAACCATTAAATAAGATAACTTATTTCAAACATGAAAAGAATGGGCATAACAACTTTACCTATCGTTCTAACATAATTAAATCAAGTGGTAAAGTTATTACAATTAAACAAATTTGGGTTACAAAAGAAACTATATGTCCTAACTCTCAAGGACCCAAGCAAGCTTGGGTACCCAAAATGAAAATATGAGGATGTAGATGTAGGTGTGCCAAGATACCCATGGAACAAATAGAACTTTCATACAAATGGGTGTTCTAGACACACGTCAAAAAAAATAAAACTTAAAATATACTTATGAAAAGTAATTAAAAAATAATGAAATCAGTAACCCTTGCATCTCATCATTATTTTTGCTTTAGTATTTGATTAAAATATGAATTGCAAGTATTGATCAATTTTGTGATATAGAAAATACTTTTGGAAATACACTCAAATCACTTCATTTTATAGTATACTTTACTCACTATTGGATAAGTTGCAAAATGATTAATCAATTTATTAAGAATAACTCTATGAATTCTCTATATGCTTGATTGAGAGTTTTTATCCATGGCATTATTGTTTATTGATCATAGATATGATAATGTGTACTTGGTGTGCTTTTGAATATATATGCACTATGAATACCAAGATTAAAGAAACCATCTTTGGCATATAAAATCAACTCATGCTAGTATGTACTTAATCTCAAAAGATCTTGCCATTGGCTTACTTAGATTATCTTCTGAAAGGTCAAAGTTTGCTATGCATGTTAACTAAGGAAACAAACAAGAATCAATTTCTAAATCTAAAGATGTTGTTTCCATCACTAAGTTTTCAAAAGCTTACATTGGATTTGTTCTTGGCAAATAAAATTGAAGTATTTTCTGTATTTGCTAAATCTTGTAAAAGTGTTTCAAATAAAAAAGGTTTCCAAACTGTGAAGATAAAGAGTATCATGGCACAGTATTGAAAACTAAAATCCTGATAAAGTTTATACAGAAAATAATATTAAATTCAATTATTTCAGCTCCAAGGACACCATAAGTAAAATAGGGTTAATAGAATTCTTGAAGAAATGAAAAAGACAATTGAGTATGATAGTCGTCTACTTAAATGATTTTTAAAAAGCTATCATCACTGCTTGTCATACATATGACTTCTATTAGATCTATTTTTGATGAAAACTTCTTTTGATCTTCTGAAAAATAGAAAATGAACTATTGCATATCTCTCATATTTTTCAGTCGTACATACTATGCTTGATATGTTCTTATGAAAATAATGCCAAATCTGATAAAGATATTTCTATCCTTGGATATCATTCATCAAGCAATGCATATAGAACATTCAATGAAAAGATTCGAGTTGTAGAAATATCAATTCATTTTATTCTTTATGAGACTAATGATTTATTATCAAGATACTAAAATTAAATTATATATGTATATGGTTAATCTTTTACATATAACAATCTGAAAACTTGTTAATAATTATAACCAAATTAAGTTTTTCAGAAATGCACTTAATGAAGAAAAATTGATGACTACTAAAAGACTAAATCAAGAAAAGATGAAATAGATCTTGATTCTTGCATGATTAGAAGTAAAGATCATCATTATCATTTGCTTGCTTTATGAGCTTTATATTCTATCAAATGAATGTGTAGAATGCACTCCTAGGTGCTTATTTTATTAAAGAAGATATATGTTAAATAACCACCATATTTGAAAACACTCATTACAAATATGATAAAGCAATATATAATTTGGAACAAGCATCAAAAGCATGATATAAAAGCTTAAGTAACCTTTTTTTTGATAGAAAGTAATAGTGATAAATCTATGCATCAAAAAGAAGAATTTGTGATATCTTATTTGCTCAAAGTATGCATTGATGACATCATTTTTGGTTCTACTAATGAAGAGTTATATGAAGATTTTACTTAGCTCATGCAAGGTGAGTTTGAAATATGTATGATGAATGAATTAACATCTTCTCTCAAACTCCAAATTAAGACAAACAAGAAAGGGGATCTTCATTGACCAAAGTTAGTCCACAAGAAAACTCTTATAGAAGATTGGCATGAAGAAGGTATGTCTATGACCCCATCTTGTAGAATTTGAAAAGAATGAGCAAAGTAGATCTATTGTTTTAGAGCTGTATTGAAGCATGATAGAATAATTATTTTATCATACAGCTAGTAGACCAGATTGTATGCTCATTATGTGACCTTGTGCAAGACTTCAATCTAACTTTAATGAATCATATTTTATTGATAACAAATAAATCATAATCTGAATTTTGATAGAAACAACTGTTTAAGATAAGTTGATTAAAACTTAGCTAGCGTGTCTTATTGATAATTATCTTAAGCAAATAAAATCTAAACTAAATCGATTTTGAAAATAAGAAATTGATTTGACCTTGATAAATCTTCCTATTGCTTCACATGCTTGTCCTTGAACCTTCTTGGTTAATGAAACTATCTTTTAAGTTCAAGTGACATGTGTTTGCTTATATTTAGGCAATCTCTTGAGTAAAGTGACTCAACATTCAATTGTTGTCATATCTTATGATTGAGTCACCCAGTTAAGCAATATGCTATATGAATGTTTTGTATCTTGAAAAAACTAATGACTTTCTTTCAAGAAAGAAAAGGAGTTTGGTAATAATGCAGGATCCTTGAGCAAGAAAATGAGAAATTTCAACTTGAAGGATATCTCCATGTAAGATACAATAAACATTCACATGCAAACAAGAGAGAGGACCTTCTTCAGCCAAAAGTTCGTACATAAGAAATCTAGTAGGTATTTGACTGAAGAATGCAGAATGAATTGGTAATTCTAGATACCTCTCTCATAAATTAATTGAGCAAAGTCAATAACTTAAATCTTATTATGGCATGATTAAGGTCTTTAATTATTAATTTTTGATATCATGTCTATATATATATTGATTGACTTATATTTTTAGAAATTGTTTCATGGTTTGCCCAAACTAAAATATATCTTTGCCTATGTCATAACCATGAAATACACAAGTTTATGCTTAAAATTTTGATTTAAAATAACTTGTGAGAAATTATGAATCCTTGAGCACAATGAAAAAGTTGTTTGCATGATATACATCTATATGATACATAAGATTATTTCTTTATTCTGCTCTTTCATGTAAATTACTTGAGAATAACAAAAAGAGAGAGAGATAAAGAAAAGAAAATGGATATTATTCAAGAGATGTAAAATCTAAGCAAAGGCAAATACTCCAATCTTAAGAAAAAGCAAAATAAGCATAATATATTCAGCACATTTGGAAGGGATAAAATCCGTAATTAATTACACTGAAACAGGGAGAGTTTGAAGTAAACTTTTTAAATTTTCTATATTGCTCATCATAGGGATGGTGCCAATGGGGAGGCTAGTGGTAGTACCCGGCACTATTTAACCCAACTATTCGGTGTAGGGTATATTAGGGACGGCACAAGAGGGAGGTTAGTGGTAGTACCTCGTGCCCCTTCCAACTCCACCGGATAGGGAGCAAATAGAGTATAGAGCATAAGAAAGTAAAAATGAAAGACAAAGTAAATGAAAGTATATAAGAAGAATCAAGTCAAATTTTTAATCACTTGAAAACACATTTTAAGGATGAAATCAGTGCAAAATTATATTTAAATAGGGGGAGTTTATTTGAAAAGAATTGATTTTGATCCTTGACACGCTGTTTCTTAATATTTTAATGCATGACTTAACGCATGATATATTTTGCATGTGGCATGATGTTCTGAATTATGGATTCTCAATATTTTGTAATGTTCCATGATTAGATAATTTGATTGAATGTTTGAAATACTATATGAAGTTATTTTATGGTATTATTGAAAAGAAATTTTAGATTTGTCGTTCACAATCATCTTTGAAATCTGAAAGTTGAATAAATTTATAAAAAGGAGAAGAGAAGTATATCTCTATTTAGGCAAAATGAATTGATTTTGTTTTATCTTTCAACTTGCCTAATTTTGGTATATAATGTTCTAATTCATACCAAAACTCAATATAAATACAAATATTCTGAATATGCTCTTATATGTTTGAAATATGTGTTTTCAATCGTAATTGTTACGGGGGAACTTAGCCACCATGCCCCACGTGACCGGCACGCGCGCCCAGGAAGACTACGGCTGCCCCTTGATCCAGCAATCCGACCTCGGGTCGGATATCTTCGGCTCCGCAGCCCGACCCCGAATCGGCTGCCCCTTGATCCAGCAATCCGACCTCGGGTCGGATATCTTCGGCTCCGCAGCCCGACCCCGAGTCGGCTGCCCCTTGATCCAGCAATCCGACCTCGGGTCGGATATCTTCGGCTCCGCAGTCCGACCCCGAGTCGGTTGCCCCTTGATCCAGCAATCCGACCTCGGGTCGGCAATCTCTGGACAACAACAGACTGTTCCCCTGAGGCACGCCGCGGCCCCCTGCTCCCCTACTCCCTGCAACGGCCGAATCCGGCGCTACCCCACGATCCCCTGTAACAGTCGTACAAAGCGGAGCTCCACTACGCCCTGCCATGGCCGTACCCAGCGCTGCCCCACGACGCCCTGTAACGGCCACGTCAGTGGCAACCCCATCGTGCCACACGATGACCAATCCCCAGAAAAACCCCCCAGCCTGATATATATGGGGCTGGGGGGGGAAGGGGGAGGGTAAGAAAGATTTTCCAGAGTATCATCTTACCTGCTACCTCTCCTTCTCCTTCTCCTTCGATCTCCCCTGACTTGATCGTCGGAGGGCCCCCACTACCCTGGTGGTGGTGCGAGGCTTGCTTGCAGGTTTCCCGGCGGAGGGCGGAGCGCAACCAAAGCAATTCAAAGGGAACCCCGTTCACACCGCTGTGCCAATCGTTCTCGGTTTGGACCCCCAGCAACAGTTGGCGCTAGAGGAAGGGCCCGGATCTCAGAGCGATCGTAATGGCACGGCGAGGTGGTCGTGGAGCTTCCAATGCTTCCGGTCGCGGGGCCTCTCGCGCCTCTGGCCGGGAGGCCGCTGCATCTCCAACACACTCTCAGCAACACTCCACCGCCCCACCGCCCATTCAGACGGTCGAAGCCGCCCAGTTCGACCAGCTAGCCCAGCAGGTTCGCACCCTCGCGGAGGCGGTGTAGAATCTGCAGGGTGCGATGTCCCGGGCGCCGCAGCGGGCTCAGGAGCCGCTGCTGCCTGAGCGTTCGCCTGTCCTCCTCAACCCGCGCTCCTTCCTCTCCCATGGGGAGGAGCGCCGGCGCGAGGAGGATTCTCGAGCACGCTCCATTCTGCCGGGACCTTCCCACCGGAGCTGCGCGGGGTACGAGAGGCGGGCCCGGGCGCGTTCCCAGACCCCCCAGTCCTCGAGGAACCCGCGCTCTAGTCGGTCCCCCTCTCGCCGCTCCTTGTCTCCCACCCACCGGTCGCGCTCCCTGGACCGGCGGGTGGACGATCTCCACCGACAACTCCAGGTCCTGAAGGGCCATTCCAAAGATCCCTTCGCCGACTTAGAGATCTCCTCCCAGCCGGCGCTCGCCTCGAGGATCCTGCGGACCCCGAATCCGCCGGGGTTCAAAATGCCGGCAATCGAGCCCTATGACGGGGCGGCGGACCCGCGGGATCACGTCGAGAGTTTCAGGACCCTTATGCTCCTCCACGGAGCATCAGATCCCCTTCTCTGCAAGGCTTTCCCGGCAACCCTCCGTGGCCCGGCGAGGGCGTGGTTCGCCGGGCTGGAGGCTGACTCAATCCAGTCCTTCGACCAGTTCACTCGCCTCTTCATCACTCATTTCGCCGTCAGTAGCCGGCGGCGACTGGTCTCCGACTCCCTCTTTGATGTCCGGCAAAACGAGGGAGAAAGCCTGCGGAATTATCTTACCCGCTTCAACAGGGCTACGCTGGAGGTCCGGAACCTGAGTCAGGAGGTAGCTCTTTCAGCCCTGAAGCGTGGCTTCCGGAAGGGCAGACTCACCTTCTCCCTGGACAAACGCCTGCCGCGGAGCTTCCCAGAGCTGTTGTCCCGGGCGAACCAGTATGCGGACGCCGAGGAGGCGGCCGCCCACCGGAGCAAGGAGGCCGCCGAGATCCCTCAAAAGCTTGGGAAGAAAAGGCGGAAAGAGGCACGCCAGAGGAGGAGCCCGACGCCTCAACGTCGGCGCAGAAGCCCGTCGCCGGCGAAGAACCACGGCGCCCCACGCCCTCGTTCTCCGCCCCGACGTTTTCACCAGTACACCCCTCTCCTGACTCCCTGGGCCCAGATCCTTATGGAGATCAAGGGGCGGGAGGACCTCCCGGCCCCGAGACAGATGCGGAGGATCCCTGGGAAGAGGCCCTCCCGGGCGTACTGTGAGTACCACCGAGACCACGGCCACGACACGGAGGACTGCTTCCAGCTTCGGGACGAGATCAAGGCTCTCATCCGCCAGGGGCATCTCGGTCGATATGTGAGCGACCGACGTCCCCCCGCAGACCCGCGTCCGGCCGACCCGGCCCCTCCGGAGCCTCGGGAGCAGAATCGACCCGTTGCGGGCGTGATCCACACTATCACTGGGGGCTGCCCCCGGCCCGTGAGGAACGCAGGGGGCCCGACGGAAGCGTCAGGGGCGGCCGTCGCAAAGAGACAGAGGGTCGGCAATGTAATCACCTTTTGTGATGAGGATGTAAAGGGGGTTCAGACCCCCCACGATGACGCCATGGTGATCTCCCTCACTATGGCAAACTATGATGTAAGGCGTGTTCTTGTGGATAGTGGAAGCTCAGCTGATATCTTGTTTTACGAGGCCTTCCAAAAGATGGGCTTGTCCAGACAATTGTTGCACAAAATATCCACCCCCCTCATAGGATTCACCGGTGACGCTGTCCCGGCGGAAGGTGTCGTTGAGCTGCCTGTGACTGCGGGCGTCGCACCCGCAGAAGCCACGGTGCGACTCGGGTTCTTGGTCGTCCGTGTTCCCTCGGCCTACAACGCTATCCTCGGACGACCCGGACTGAACGCCCTTCGCGCGGTGGTCTCTACGTACCACTTGCTCATGCGGTTCCCCACGGCGGTCGGGATCGGGGAGGTCCGAGGCGACCAACCGACCGCATGGCAATGTTTCCTAGCGACCCTCAAAGGGAAGAAGCCCGCAGAAGCCCTAAGCGTCGAGTCCCTTGATGCCAGAGACGAGGTGGCCTTGCGGCAGAGGGAGCCGGCCGAGGGTGTGGTCGAAGTTCCCCTCGAGGAAGGCCGCCGGGACCGGGTGGTCCGGGTCGGCGCCAATCTCGACCCGGGAGCTCGGGCCCGGTTGGTGGAATTCCTCCGAGCCAATGCCGATGTATTTGCCTGGTCGACGGCCGATGTACCTGGGATCGACCCGGAGGTCATTTCTCACGCCCTCAACGTCGACCCGACCCACCGGCCAGTGAAGCAGAAGAAGAGACACTGTGCCCCGGATCGGATCCGGGTGGTCGACCAGGAGGTAGACAAACTCTTGGAGGCAGGATTCATAAGGGAGGTGAGTTACCCCGAGTGGCTGGCAAATGTTGTACTTGTCCGGAAGGCGAGCGGAAAGTGGAGGATGTGCGTCGACTATACCGACCTGAACAAGGCGTGCCCTAAGGATAGCTTCCCGCTTCCGCGGATAGACCAACTGGTCGACGCGACTTCCGGATATCAGCTGCTGTCTTTCATGGACGCCTTCTCCGGTTACAACCAGATAATGATGGCCCCACAGGACGAGGAGAAAACTGCCTTTATAACGGACCGGGGGCTGTACTGCTACAAGGTAATGCCCTTCGGTCTGAAGAACGCTGGCGCCACTTACCAGCGCCTCGTCAACAAAATCTTCAAAGAGCAAATCGGCCGGAACATGGAGGTGTACGTGGACGATATGCTGGTGAAGAGCCGCCAGGCAGACCAGCACATCGTGGATCTGGAGGAGACTTTCACCACCTTACGGAAGTTTCGCATGAAGCTGAACCCAGCGAAGTGCGCCTTTGGCGCTTCGGCCGGGAGGTTCCTTGGTTTCATTGTCAACCAGCGGGGTATCGAAGCCAACCCGGACAAAATCAAGGCCATCCAAGGTATGTCCCCTCCGACCAAAGTAAAGGAAGTTCAGGAGCTCGCTGGAAGGGTCGCCGCGCTCGGACGATTTGTGGCAAAATCGGCCGAACGCTGCCAACCATTCTTCAAGGTGTTAAAACGCCCAAAAGACTTCCTCTGGACGGCCGAATGTCAAGCAGCATTCGACCAGCTCAAGGAATACCTGGCGTCTCCTCCCCTACTATCTAAGCCGCAAGAAGGGGAGATGCTCTACCTCTATCTGGCGGTCTCCCCAACCGCGGTCAGTGCGGTGCTGGTTCGGGAAGAGGCAAAGCTCCAGAAGCCTGTGTACTACATCAGCCGGGTCCTACGGGACGCCGAGACGCGGTATACGAAGGCTGAAAAGATCGCCTTCGCGTTGCTGACCGCGACCAGGAGGCTCCGCCCCTATTTCCAGGCCCATTCTGTCACCCTCTTAACTGATCAACCGTTACGACAGATCCTCAGCAACCCCGAGAATGCGGGACGGCTGGTGAAGTGGGCAGTAGAACTCGGTGAGTTCGACATCCGCTACCAGCCTCGACCCGCCATCAAGGCCCAGGTGCTCGCGGACTTCCTCGCTGAGTGCACGGTGCAGGAGGCGGAACCTAGACCGCCGAAAACGCCCAGCCTCGACCTCCCGACCTGGACGCTTCACATCGATGGGTCGTCGAACCCCGAGGGTGGAGGGGCCGGGCTGGTCCTTACCAGTCCTGATGGAGTGATAGCCGAGTATGCCTTGAGGTTTGTGTTGTGGGATGGGGTTCCCAGTTTAGTCCCACATCGGATAATCAGCGGAAAGGTCTGTGCCTTAAATGGGGGGTGCAAACACCTCTTCTTACCGAGGGCCCTTTTGTAGGACAAAACCGTGAGGGTAGGGGTAGTACCTCCGCGGACCCCCGCGCCGGCAGGGCTCGGGACTGTCATTGGGCCACGGCCCTGGGCGACCTCCCGCAGACCCGAAGCGGCAATCCCAGAGCGGACAATACCTCGGGGAGGACGCGGATGCTTTCCCTGCTCGTCCGGTGTGCGGGCTGGTGTCGGGGTTCCGACCCCACATCAGATGGCGCTAGAGGAAGGGCCCCGGCCACGCACAGACCTTCCCGCTCGGGGGGCTGTGTTGTGGGATGGGGTTCCCAGTTTAGTCCCACATCGGATAATCAGCGGAAAGGTCTGTGCCTTAAATGGGGGGTGCAAACACCTCTTCTTACCGAGGGCCCTTTTGTAGGACAAAACCGTGAGGGTAGGGGTAGTACCTCCGCGGACCCCCGCGCCGGCAAGGCTCGGGACTGTCATTGGGCCACGGCCCTGGGCGACCTCCCGCAGACCCGAAGCGGCAATCCCAGAGCGGACAATACCTCGGGGAGGACGCGGATGCTTTTCCTGCTCGTCCGGTGTGCGGGCTGGTGTCGGGGTTCCGACCCCACATCAGTTTGGATTTCCAGTTACCAACAACGAGGCGGAATACGAGGCCCTAGTCGCGGGACTCAAACTCACCGGGGAGCTCGGCATCCGGCGTTTGAAGGTCTTCACCGACTCCCAGCTGGTGGTCGGGCAGGTCCGTGGGGAGTTCGAGGCCCGGAGCCCGACCATGCAGAACTACGTCCGGAAGGTGCAAGCACTCATTCCCGACCTCGGCAGTGTCGACATCCAGCAGGTCCCCAGAAGCGAAAATGCCAGGGCCGACAGGTTGTCCCGCTTGGTGGGCGCAGAGGCGCACAACTTGTCGAGGGCAATCTACCTGGAGACCCTGAATGCCCCGAGCATCGGCGAGGCTGGAGCGGTGATGGCGATTGATCCGGAGCCGTCTTGGATGGACCCGCTCGTCGCCTACCTCGCCGAAGGGATCCTCCCTGAAGACGAAGATCAAGCTCGGCGACTTGTCAGGAAGTCCGCCCACTACGTACTCTATGAAGGGAGGCTGTATCGGACCTCGTTTACCGCCCCCCTCTTAAGGTGCCTCCGCCCCTCGGAGGCGGCCTACGTCCTCGGCGAAGTCCATGAGGGCGTCTGCGGATCGCACTCGGGGGCTAGGTCCTTGGCGCACAAGATCATGAGGCAAGGCTATTATTGGCCTACCTTGTTGGAGGACTCAAAGGATCACGTACGGAAATGCGACGCCTGCCAGCGCCACGCCAACGTCCAGAGAGTCCCTTCTGTCCCCTTGGCACCAATCACCGCACCCTGGCCCTTCGCACAGTGGGGAATGGATATCCTCGGACCATTCCCCGTCGCTTCCGCCCAGCGGAAATTCTTGATTGTTGCAATCGACTACTTCACCAAGTGGGTGGAGGCAGAGCCGCTGGCCACTATCACGGAGGCGCAAGTCCGGAAGTTCGTGAAGAAAAACATCATTGTCCGATTTGGGGTACCCCGGGTCCTCATCTCGGATAATGGTCGACAGTTCGACAACAAGCATTTCCGTGACTTCTGCGGAGAATTCGGGATCGAGCATCGGTTCACATCTGTGTCGCATCCCCAAACCAACGGTGAGGCCGAGGTGACAAACCGGACAATCCTCCAAGGAATTAAGGCGCGAATCGGTCGGACGGGGCAAGCTTGGGTCGAAGAACTCGAGAACGTCCTTTGGGCGTATCGGACCACGCATCGGACCCCTACCGGGGAGACGCCTTTCAGCCTAACCTATGGCACGGAAGCGGTTGTCCCCGTGGAGCTCGGACTCCCCTCGCCCCGGGTGGCTACGCACCGACCCGAGGCCAATTCGGAGCAACTCCGAGGAAACCTGGACCTCTTGGAAGAAGCGAGGGAAATGGCGCAGGTTCGGATGGCGATGTATCAGCGGAGGGTAGCCCGATATTATAACTCCAAGGTCCGACCAAAACTATTCAGAATCGGAGATCTGGTGCTAAGGCGAGCCAAAGCATCTCAACCCGCGGAAAGTGGGAAGCTGGCGCCAAATTGGGAAGGCCCGTATAGGGTTCGCTGGGTAAACCGACCTGGCTCCTACCAGTTGGAGGCCCTAGATGGTCGAGAAATTCCAAGGAGCTGGAATTCCGCTAACCTGCGGGTATATTGCCAGTAGAAAGACAAAGCCAGAAAGACAGTTCAAAAAATGTATAGTCCTTTTCATCTCAATAATTCCTGGTTACAATGGCGTGTTCGTGTGATTACAAAGAATTCCCGGAGGGGAATTGGGGAGTAAAGAAAGTAAGGAAGAGGTGGGGACTCCGTGGAGCTGAAGATCCGGGATCCCGAACCCTCCACCCGAAGCAGCTGCAATCCCACCGGACGTGGGTGCTTTCCCCCGGAGGCGCCATCGACGCCTCACGCAAAAGACGAAGAGCCGGCGCGGACGAAGAAGAAGTTCGCACTGCTTCTAGAGGAACGCCACATCCAAGGGATATTCCGGTCCTCCCCAGGAGAAGGGGAGGAAAGGAATACAAGGGAGAAGAGCGCGAGGAGGCGCGATCCCGGATGAAGCGTCTAGCGCAGAGCTCAATCGGGAGGTGGGATTGAAAAGAGGGGGGACGTGATCCCGGATGAAACGCCTAGAGCGGAGTTCCACCGGAGAGAATCTCCCTGTTGATCCCAGATGAAACGACTAGTTGGCGGAAGTTGCGAGGGGCGCGCCTCCCGTTCCTCCGGCAGGGGTTTCCCAGCCACGCACCGGAGAGGAGGTCCACGATCCATGGCAACCTGAACAGCTCCGGCTTGGCAGGCTCCACCGCACCTGCACTTATATTTATAGCCAAACTGTAGCCCCCCGGTCGTTCCGATGCGGGTGGCTCCAATAAATGCGGGTGCATCGAATCCGGAGCCGTTCCGGCTCTCGAGGCGTATCCTCCCATGACCTCCTAAGCGTCGTTCTCCTTAATTGCATTCTTCATGCAGGACACTCCGGGCGGCGTGTATCCCACGGCCCATGTATCTCCGCACGCGCCCAGGCCGCATCCGCCTCGAAGAACGCGCGTATCGCGGCCGCTTAACTGGCACTCCTCGCAAGCAGCAACTGGCCGATCCGATTTCCCAGGTAACGCCTCAATTAGCATTTAATAGCCTTCTGGTGTTCCCCAGGCGACGCTTCAAGAGGAGGAGAAATACGACCGCAGCTGGCCACGGAGAAACCCCGTCGAGCGGCAAGTGATAGGCGCGCGACCAACGAGCGGAATTCCCCGAGGCTCGGCCCTCGGATGCCAGGCTAACCCGATGATCATCCCGGGAGCAGACTAGCCTGAAGCCCCGACCGGTCGCCTCGGCTTGCGCCAGCCTTGGCCGACCAACGAGCGGAATTCCCCGAGGCTCGGCCCTCGGATGCCAGGCTAACCCGATGATCATTCCGGGAGCAGACTAGCCTGAAGCCCCGACCGGTCGCCTCGGCTTGCGCCAGCCTTGGCCGACCAACGAGCGGAATTCTCCGAGGCTCGGCCCTCGGATGCCAGGCTAACCCGATGATCATCCCGGGAGCAGACTAGCCTGAAGCCCCGACCGGTCGCCTCGGCTTGCGCCAGCCTTGGCCGACCAACGAGCGGAATTCTCCGAGGCTCGGCCCTCGGATGCCAGGCTAACCCGATGATCATCCCGGGAGCAGACTAGCCTGAAGCCCCGACCGGTCGCCTCGGCTTGCGCTAGCCTTGGCCGACCAACGAGCGGAATTTCCCGAGGCTCGGCCCTCGGATGCCAGGCTAACCCGATGATCATCCCGGGAGCAGACTAGCCTGAAGCCCCGACCGGTCGCCTCGGCTTGCGCCAGCCTTGGCCGACCAACGAGCGGAATTCCCCGAGGCTCGGTCCTCGGATGCCAGGCTAACCCGATGATCATCCCGGGAGCAGACTAGCCTGAAGCCCCGACCGGTCGCCTCGGCTTGCGCCAGCCTTGGCCGACCAACGAGCGGAATTTACCGAGGCTCGGCCCTCGGATGCCAGGCTAACCCGATGATCATCCCGGGAGCAGACTAGCCTGAAGCCCCGACCGGTCGCCTCGGCTTGCGCCAGTCTTGGCCGACCAACGAGCGGAATTCCCCGAGGCTCGGCCCTCGGATGCCAGGCTAACCCGATGATCATCCCGGGAGCAGACTAGCCTGAAGCCCCGACCGGTCGCCTCGGCTTGCGCCAGCCTTGGCCGACCAACGAGCGGAATTCCCGGAGGCTCGGCCCTCGGATGCCAGGCTAACCCGATGATCATCCCGGGAGCAGACTAGCCTGAAGCCCCGACCGGTCGCCTCGGCTTGCGCCAGCCTTGGCCGACCAACGAGCGGAATTCTCCGAGGCTCGGCCCTCGGATGTCAGGCTAACCCGATGATCATCCCGGGAACAGACTAGCCTGAAGCCCCGACCGGTCGCCTCGGCTTGCGCCAGCCTTGGCCGACCAACGAGCGGAATTCCCCGAGGCTCGGCACTCGGATGCCAGGCTAACCCGATGATCATCCCGGGAGCAGACTAGCCTGAAGCCCCGACCGGTCGCCTCGGCTTGCGCCAGCCTTGGCCGACCAACGAGCGGAATTCTCCGAGGCTCGGCCCTCGGATGCCAGGCTAACCCGATGATCATCCCGGGAGCAGACTAGCCTGAAGCCCCGACCGGTCGCCTCGGCTTGCGCCAGCCTTGGCCGACCAACGAGCGGAATTCCCCGAGGCTCGGCCCTCGGATGCCAGGCTAACCCGATGATCATCCCGGGAGCAGACTAGCCTGAAGCCCCGACCGGTCGCCTCGGCTTGCGCCAGCCTTGGCCGACCAACGAGCGGAATTCTCCGAGGCTCGGCCCTCGGATGCCAGGCTAACCCGATGATCATCCCGGGAGCAGACTAGCCTGAAGCCCCGACCGGTCGCCTCGGCTTGCGCCAGCCTTGGCCGACCAACGAGCGGAATTCTCCGAGGCTCGGTCCTCGGATGCCAGGCTAACCCGATGATCATCCCGGGAGCAGACTAGCCTGAAGCCCCGACCGGTCGCCTCGGCTTGCGCCAGCCTTGGCCGACCAACGAGCGGAATTTCCCGAGGCTCGGTCCTCGGATGCCAGACTAACCCGATGATCATCCCGGGAGCAGACTAGCCTGAAGCCCCGACCGGTCGCCTCGGCTTGCGCCAGCCTTGGCCGACCAACGAGCGGAATTCCCCGAGGCTCAGTCCTCGGATGCCAGGCTAACCCGATGATCATCCCGGGAGCAGACTAGCCTGAAGCCCCGACCGGTCGCCTCGGCTTGCGCCAGCCTTGGCCGACCAATGAGCGGAATTTCCTGAGGCCTAACCCTCGGATGCCTGGCCTAGCGCCGGAAGAATTTCCTGAGGCCTAACCCTCGGATGCCTGGCCTAGCGCCGGAAGAATTTCCTGAGGCCTGACCCTCGGATGCCTGGCCTAGCGCCGGAAGAATTTCCTGAGGCCTGACCCTCGGATGCCTGGCCTAGCGCCGGAAGAATTTCCTGAGGCCTAACCCTCGGATGCCTGGCCTAGCGCCGTAAGAATTTCCTGAGGCCTAACCCTCGGATGCCTGGCCTAGCGCCAGAAGAATTTCCTGAGGCCTAACCCTCGGATGCCTGGCCTAGCGCCGGAAGAATTTCTTGAGGCCTAACCCTCGGATGCCTGGCCTAGTGCCGGAGGAACTTCAAGAGTCAGGAGTCGGCGAGACGCTACCAAGAGTTAAAAAGAGGAAGGACGAAAGTGAAATGGGGAAACACTTTGTTTGCATTAACTTTCGTTGCATCAGGGCCGAGACCCATACAACATGGCAAAACGCCAACATACAAAGAAAAGAACAAAGAAAAAGTACAGAGGGTCAACTTGGAGGAACCCCTGGATCGGGAACGGCGAGCACGTCCGCGAAGGGTAGGGAGACAGTTGGAGAACCGGCAGGCAATGGCATCGGAGGGGAGTCGAGGAGGGAGACCCCACTCAGGTCAATTCCGGGGTATTTAGTGGACACCCTTGCCAGGCCTTCATCGAAGCCTAAGGCAAAGGAGTCGGACCCCGCATCCGACACGTCACGGATGAACTCGGCGGACTGACGATAGGCCTGTACCGCCTGACGCCCGATTTCTGCGCTCTTCTCGGCCAGCGCCGCCTCCGCTCGCTCCGTAATCTGAGCTTTCGCTTCCATGACCTTCGCCACAATCCGGTCGTCCGCCTCGGAGGAGACCCTCAGCAGATCGGCCCGAGCCTCCGTGTGCTTCACCTCGGCAGCGACGCGAGCAGCCTCAGCCTCCTCCAGGCGCGAATGAAGCTCCTGGTTGCTCGCACGAGTCCCCTCCAAGGCCGACTCCAATTCGGCCATCTTGGCTTCAAGAGATCGGGTTCGGTTGCGGGCGTTGTCGGCCGACTGCTGGGCCTTCTCCCACCTTTCCCGAAAGTCGGCAGCCTTCCGGGACTGCTTTTCGGCTCGCTCCTCCGCCTTCCTGATCTCGCTTTCGAGACCCGAGGCAACCTTGAGTTGCTCCTGAGCCTCCAACAGTTGCCTCTCGAGGACGGCGAAGCCGAGTGCCCGCTCTTCGGCCACCTGGAGCCTCGTCTCGAGGTCCCTGGTCGTTCTCCCCGCCGCAGCCTGGCCTCCCTCCTCTACAGCTTTCAGTCGGCTCTCGGCCTTCGCCAGGAGCCTCGCCTGTTCCTCGTGGCTCTCCTCCAGACGGATCATGTACTGGGCGAGCTAAGAGACAGGAAAAATGAGAGCGTCAGACGGGGATCAATAGAGTCTATAAATGACGAAAGCGACCAAAAGAACACTCACCGACATGAGACAGACGCAGCTGGCAGCTCCGACTTCAGGGATCCTCATCTGCCGGACCTGCCTACGGTCACCCTCCAGCAGCACCGTCTCGATGAGGTTTCGGGCGCCGGCGAAAGTGAAGGCCGACCCCGACTTCGCCCCGGAGCCGGACGGTGGTTCTGCGGCCTTATCCTTATGTGGAGTGATTGATTAAAACCCCGTTTGATTTTGATGAGCTCAAAGCATTTGAGTATATCGTGTGATTACTAATGAATTCAATTGAGTGTTTCAGTGAAAATCCTGCTCAAGTGTTTCTAGACATGGTTTACAGTATTTTGGATAAGTTAAGAAGTCTGCTGAACCAATGTCTGAGACTCGAGTCGACTCCCGAGTTTCACGAGTCGACTCCAAGCGTATCAAGGTCACTGGCACGAGCTCGAGTCGACTCCTAATCAGTATGAGTCGACTCCGACTGAAAACAGACAGAAGGATAGAAGAGCAATCTTTCAGATCTGAGATTCGAGTCGACTCCAGTGGAACGCGAGTCGACTCCCAGCGGTGCACAAAGAAAGAGTCAGAGAGTATTTTATGGACTCTGAGATTCGAGTCGACTCCAGTGGAACGCGAGTCGACTCCCAGCGGTACACAAAGAAAGAGTCAGAGAGTATTTTATGGACTCTGAGATTCGAGTCGACTCCAGTGGAACGCGAGTCGACTCCCACCGGTGCACAAAGAAAAAGTCAGAGAGTGTTTTATGGACTCTGAGATTCGAGTCGACTCCCGCATTACGCGAGTCGACTCCAAGATTGTGCGACCATCAACAGAGAAAACCATGTTACTGCCACTGAGATTCGAGTCGACTCCCAGACAGCTCGAGTCGACACCAAGACAAGCTTCACGTCAAAAGGCAGAAGACCAACTTTCGGAAACTGAGAGCCGAGTCGACTCCAAGGAAGTTCGAGTCGACTCCAAGACTGGATGAGCCAAAAGACAGAGAATCGGGAGTTCGGGCTCTGAGATTCGAGTCGACTCCCAGGACAGTCGAGTCGACTCGAGAGGGCAAAATTCAAATTTGTATCCACGGTCTACAGAGGAAAAGCCGACTCCAAAATTGCCAGGTCAGCGCCAGAAGTTGGCGAGTCGACTCCGGGCCAAGACGAGTCGACTCCCAGTCGTGACGGCAACTTTAATTCAAACTTGGAACAGTTGCCGAGTCGACTCCTGAAAAGCTTGAGTCGACTCCCGCTACAGCCGAGTCGACTCCTGATCGCGCGAGTCGACTCCAACCCACCAACGGTCACATTGTCAGGCTGCGCAGAGTGTGCAGAACGGCCAGAAAAAGTGGAGTAACGGCTAGTTTCCGTGGGGGTTGGCTTAAATAGCCACAGAAGACTGTAGCAAAATAGAGAACATACATTCCACTCCAAGCATTCAAGTCTTCAAGCTTTGCAAGTGCTCTTCAACGAGAAAAAGGGGAGATCAGCATTTACTGCGCCACCAACTTCTCCCCAGCATTCAAAGCTTCCTCCTCCTACATTCAAGTCGATCACTCATCCAAGAGGAGACCAGAGTCAAGAAGCCATTCCTCTACTTAAGCTTAAAAGCGTTTGAGGGCTTCTAAACTCATCCTTGAATATATTGTTTCATACCTGCTTTTGAGAAGCTTATTTTCTGTTTTCTTTCTACTACGTGTATTTACTTGGTTCAATCGGGGGATTGAATCAAGGGGATAAAGGTTAGTTGGTGAGCCAGTTTTAAAACCAACGTGTGAAAGGGTTTGATTGTGAGCCCGGGAAAACAATCGGGGTTGGTTCTAGTCGGTGAGCCTGGGAAAACCGACCGAGTTCGTTGTTAGCTCGTAAAACAACAAGTTTGGTTGTGAGCTTGCAAAACAACCGGCTGTAATCCAAGGGGGTTATAGTGTATTCCCAAGAGAAACTTGGGGAGTGGACGTAGGAGCAAGGGATAGCTCCGAACCACTATAAAACTTGTGTTTGTGATTGATTGTCTCTTCCTCTTCTCATTTCATATTGCTCACAGCACATAGTAATTAATTAAATAACTTGGCATAGTTTTTAATTAATCATCCATAACGTTTTAAATTATCCAAATTGTTTTAAAACCCAATTCACCCCCCCCTCTTGGGTTGTCTATCTGGGCAACAGGTGGTATCAGAGCCAAAAACTCTTCCACTCAAGAGTTAAAAGATCAAAATGACAACCCCATTTGGATCTTCTCACATTGAGGGTCAGTCCACCCAAAGACCCCCTTTCTTCAATGGATCCGACTACTCATACTGGAAGGCTAGGATGAAAATATTCATCCAAGCCCAAGACTATGAGATGTGGACCATTGTTGTAAATGGCCCATACATCCCATCCATATATATAGATGGTGTCAAGGTACCCAAACTAGAAACGGATTGGGATGAACATGACATGAGGAAGGCACAATTAAACTCTAAAGCAATGAATGTCTTCTATTGTGCCTTAGACCGTAATGAATTCAATAGGATTTCAACTTGTAATTCAGCAAAAGAAATTTGGGACAGACTTGAAGTGACCCATGAGGGCACGAATCAAGTCAAGGAATCCAAAATAAACATCTTGGTTCATAAATATGAACTATTTAAAATGGATTCAAATGAAACTATCACATCCATGTTCACTAGGTTTACTGATATTGTCAATGGCCTAAAAAGCCTTGGCAAGAACTATACTAACAGTGAGCTTGTCAGGAAAATCCTTCGATGTCTACCGAGGTTGTGGGAAGCTAAAGTGACAGCGATCCAAGAAGCTAAAGACTTGAACAAGCTTCCACTTGAGGAGCTCCTTGGATCCCTGATGACTCACGAACTCACCATGAAACAACACGAGGAAGAGTCTTCCCATAAGAAAAAGGTAATAGCTTTAAAATCTACTTCTTCTAACAAGGACTTATCTTGCAGCAGCAGCAGTGAAGAAGAAGAAGATGAGGAAGATGGTGGTGAGGCTCTTCTTGTGCGCAAATTCAAGAAATTCATCAACCACAAGAAGTCCTATCATCAAAGGAGAGGGCCCTCAAATTTCTACCGGAAGGACAAAGGTAAGGAAAGAGAAAACGAGGGGATTGGATGTTACGAGTGCAAGAAGCCGGGTCACATAAGAGCTGAATGCCCCTTACTGAAGAAGGGGAGTAAGTACAAGAAGAAGAAAGCTCTTGTCACTACACTATCCGACTCCGACTCATCATCCTCCTCTTCTGACGAGGAACAAGAAGAAAAGGCCAATTTCTGCTTCATGGCCAACGAAGACGAGGTAACTTCCGATACGCATCCTGATTTTTCTTTTGATGAACTTTATGATGCGTTCAATGAATTAATGATTGAGTATAAGAATATAAATGTTAAAAACAGAGAACTAAAAGTAACTAATCAAACTTATATTCATAAGCATGATTCATTAATTAAGGATAAAGATAATCTTACCAAAGAAAATCTAGAACTTAAGACAAGCAATCAACTTTTAATTAAGAAGACTAACACCTTAACTAAAGATAATGAAAAACTAACTAAGGAACTTTCAAACCATAAACAAGTCTTAAACAAGGATCTAACAAAAGAACTAAATGATTTAAAAACAGAAAATCAAACATTAACTAAAGAACTTAACAAATACAAACCCTTAGTTGAAAAATTTACATATAGTTCAGAAAAGTTAAACATGATACTAAATAGTCAACGTGCAGTATTTAATAAAGCAGGCTTAGGGTACAAACCAAGGAATAAGCAAAAACTTCTTAGTAATTTCTTTGTTAAAGCTGGGGAAACAAAAACTAAGAAAATCACCTGTTTCTGTTGTGGAAATATAGGACATAAAGCAAATACATGTGACTATAGGAAAAGGAAAACTAAAAGAAAAATTAAAAGGGTATGGGTTCCAAAAGGAACCAACTTGACTAACCATGAAGGACCCAAGAAAACTTGGGTACCTAAGATGACATGATTTGCTTGTGTAGGAGTGTCTTGCAGCCAAGGTCAACAAAAATTGCTGGTATTTGGATAGTGGCTGCTCAAGGCACATGACGGGTGATAAAGACCAATTTTTCACCCTTGAAGCTAAGAAGGGAGGTGTTGTGACGTTTGGAGACAACAACCAAGGTCACATCATTGGCATTGGTAAAGTTCAAATCACCCCTTCTACTTTTATAGATAATGTTAGATATGTTGATGGTCTTAAACATAACTTGTTAAGCATTAGTCAATTATGTGATAAAGGATATGATGTTATGTTTAAACCATCACTATGTATTGTAACAAATCCTAATGATAATAGTTTGGTCTTTAAAGGGATTAGACGTGGAAATGTATATGTTGTAGACCTAGAAGATCTTGCAAAACATAACCAATGTCTAGTTGTAAATGAAACCAAAGAAAATGATGCTAGTTGGTTATGGCACCGTAAGTTAGGTCATGCAAGCATGGACACAATAACTAAACTAGTTAAAAGAGACTCCGTGATAGGTTTGCCAAAATTAAAATTTGAAAAGAACAAAATCTGTGAAGCATGTCAATTTGGCAAACAATCTAGGAATTCTTTTAAATCCATAAAATGTGTCTCTACCTCTAGGCCTCTAGAATTATTACATATGGACTTATTTGGTCCTACTAGAACAACAAGCCTAGGTGGAAATAAATATGGTCTAGGTATAGTAGATGATTACTCTAGGTACACATGGGTCATGTTTCTAGCGCATAAGGATCAAGCATTTTCTATGTTTAAGAAGTTCCACAAGGAAGTAACAAATGCTAGAGAATCCTCAGTTATAGCTATTAGAAGTGACCATGGTACCGAATTCGAAAATCAATTATTTGATGAATTTTGTAGCAAAAAGGGGATAACCCATAATTTCTCAGCACCTAGGACACCACAGCAAAATGGAGTTGTTGAAAGGAAAAATAGAACACTAGAGGAAATGGCTAGAACGATGTTATGTGAAAGTAACCTCCCTAAGTATTTTTGGGGAGAAGCCATTAATACTTCTTGCCATATATTAAATAGAGTTCTATTAAGACCCATCATAAAGAAAACACCATATGAACTGTGGAAAAACAGAAAACCAAAGGTTAACTATTTTCATGTTTTTGGATGTAGGTGTTTTGTACATAATAATGGGAAAGATAATCTAGGGAAATTTGACCCTAAATCTGATGAAGGAATATTCCTAGGTTATTCTACAACTAGTAAAGCCTATAGAATCTTTAATAAAAGAACTCTAGTTATAGAAGAATCCATACATGTTGTTTTTGATGACTCTAGTGACATCTCATCTAGTAAGAAGGTTAATTTTGATGATGATATTGAAATACTTGAAGAAAAGATAGATGAGATGGGATTACGAGATGATAATCAAAAGTTGATTGAAGGAGAATCATCAAACCAAGAGCCTATAGTGGATCATGGGCTAACTAAAGCTTGGAGGTATGCTCACGGGCATCCTAAGGAACTAATTCTAGATGATCCATCACAACCGGTTAGGACTAGAGCATCCCTTAGGAATATGAATAATCATCTAGCCTTTGTTTCACACTTTGAGCCCAAACATATAGAAGAAGCCGAAAATGATGTAAATTGGATAAATGCAATGCAAGAAGAACTAAACCAATTTACTAGAAACAAAGTGTGGGATCTAGTAGAGAGACCTTCTGAATATCCAATTATTGGTACAAAATGGATATATAAAAATAAGCTAGATGAAAATGGAATTGTTATACGGAATAAGGCTAGACTAGTAGCAAAGGGTTATAATCAAGAAGAAGGTATAGACTTTGATGAAACCTTTGCTCCCGTAGCTAGACTTGAGGCTATTAGACTATTATTAGCATATGCATGCTCTAAAGATTTCAAACTATTTCAAATGGATGTAAAGAGTGCATTTTTAAATGGGTATATTAATGAGGAGGTGTATGTAGAACAACCTCCTGGTTTCGAAAATCATCAATACCCTAATCATGTGTATAAACTAAACAAAGCACTTTATGGGTTAAAACAAGCACCTAGAGCATGGTATGAGAGACTTAGTAAATTCCTATTAGAACATGAATTCTCTAGGGGAAATGTAGACACAACATTATTTCTGAAAAGACAAAATAAGGATATGTTGTTAGTACAGATTTATGTTGATGATATCATTTTCGGTGCCACTAACAATCGCCTCTGCGAAGAATTTGCTGATTTGATGCAGAGTGAGTTTGAAATGAGCATGATGGGAGAACTGAACTACTTCCTCGGGCTTCAAATCAAACAATCTGAAGAAGGCATCTTCATCAATCAAGTAAAATATATCAAGGAGATGCTCAAGAAGTTTGATATGGAGGGAAACAAATCAATCAGCACCCCCATGAGCTCATCATGTAAGTTAGACCAAGATGAATCAGGTAAATCCGTCGATCAAAAACTTTATAGAGGTATGATAGGTTCTTTACTGTATCTTACTGCAAGTAGACCTGATATTATGTTTAGTGTGTGCATGTGTGCTAGATATCAGGCTAATCCTAAAGAATCACACCTAGCTGCAGTTAAAAGAATCTTTAAATACTTAATAGGAACTAAGAACATAGGACTGTGGTACTCTAAAGAATCTAGCCTAAACTTAATAGGGTACACAGATTCAGACTTCGCTGGATGTAAACTTGATAGAAAAAGTACCAGCGGGTCTTGTCAATTTCTAGGAGAAAACCTAATCTCATGGTTTAGCAAGAAACAAAACTCGGTTGCATTATCCACTGCAGAAGCTGAATATGTTGCAGCCGGGAGTTGTTGTGCTCAAATCTTATGGATTAAACAACAATTAGAAGATTATGGCATTAAACAAGATGAAATCCCCATTAATTGTGATAACACAAGTGCCATAAATCTAACTAAAAATCCAATTCAACACTCAAGAACTAAACACATTGAGATAAGACATCACTTCATAAGAGATCATGTATTGAATGGTGATGTGTCACTCCACTTTGTGTGTACTGATAATCAATTAGCAGATATTTTCACAAAACCCCTAAGTGAAGAGAGATTTAGTGTGCTTAGAAGGGGATTAGGAGTGATTGATCCATCCTAGTGGGAGTTACCACTAGATTAATTGATTTTGATGATGAGAATGAGGTTAAAAGAGAGTTTCTATTCAATGATCATCATATCAGTCCTTAATTAGGTGATTTTCCCTCATTTGGCGCGATTATAGCAAGAGTTTTAAGTGCGTGCCAAGGTTAGAGACGACTCGAGTAAGTTTCAGAGCCGGCTCCTAAGGGGGAGTCGACTCGCGCATTTGCGGGAGTCGACTCGCAAAGCTGGCAGCAAAAGGGGAGTCGACTCGCGCATATTCTGGAGTCGACTCGAGGTAGAGTCGACTCGCGACTCAGGGGAGTCGACTCGCAGTCGGGATCCGACTTTTTAACCCTAGGTTTGTCGTTTCGCAAACACTTTTCCTCAAGCCGCCACTGTTCACAAAGCCCTAGAGCCGACTCCTAGGTCATCCCCGATCGTCTCCAAGCCTTTTTTCCCGTCGATTCTTCGCCGGACATTGAGTTTCCATCCGTTCCTAGGTCATTTCCGGTCCGTCCCGAGCTTCCTCTGTCCGTCCTTCATCGTCCTCAAGGTATTTTTATTCCCGTTTAGGTCAAGATGCCTCGTAAGGCCGTCGTTAGGAAGAGGTCCCGTCCCGCGGCCGTTCCCGAGCGGCGCTCCAAGGCGCGGCATGATCCCGCGAGGCAACCACCTCCGGATCGTTCCCCGCCTAGGGAGGTTCATGTTAGGCCATTGGCCGGGAAGGCCGTCTCCACCGGGAGGTATGTCGATTTTGACTTCCTCTCCCGGGAAGGGTTCACCATAGGCGATAGGCTTAGAGCCCAGGGTCTAGAGTACTTCCTCACCTTGGACCTTCCCACCTATCCTGGCCTAGTTCAAGAGTTCTATAGTACCGTCCATCGGGGAGATGGAGGTATTGAGGGCACGGTATTAGGTGTCCCATTACGTGTCACGGAGGATCTCGTTGCCCATATCCTCCACCTCCCACTGGTAGGGGTAGCTCCTGCACATCCTGAGGATAGATTTGAGGCCCTTACGATCGTCTTAGGGCAGCCACCTCAGTCCCCCCTAGATGAGGTATCTGCTAGCTCACTTCCTATTGAAGTGAGAATCCTCTTGAGCATTCTATCCAGGTCCATCTTCCCTAAGACAGGAAGATTTGATTTTGTGAATGAGAGGGACCTAGCTATTATGTCTTACATTCTTCAGGACACCCCGGTCAACTTCCCCAAGCTGATTTATAGGTATATGTGTGAGCCTTTAGATAGACCTAGGCTCTCCCTCCCATACGGGATGCTATTCACTCTCCTGTTTAGGCAGTACGAAATTTCCATTCCTGAGAGGGAACCCTCTCGTGCCTTGCGATGGACTGATCGCTTGGGTACGGGGACCATGCACAGGATGGAATTTCGGAAGAAAGACGGGATCTGGGTTAGGAAGTCCACTCTCACTGCTCAGACCACCAGACCATCACCCAGTCCTGAGCCAGACTCTGATTACCCAGACTCTCCACATCATCCAGACCTTCCATCCACTCCTCCTGCTCCTACCACCTCTGCCGGACCTTCCTCCTCAGCTCCACCATCTATGGAGGTCCGTATTGATCCAGAACAGCTCCGAGAGCTGCGGCAGGAGATCGTCCGAGATTTGAGGGACGAGCTGCTCCGGGAGCTCCGAGGTTCCGTGCCAGCTGCCACTCCTGCACCCACTCCTGCACCCACTCCTGCACCCACTCCATCCTCCGCATTGGTGCCATCCTTGACAGCCGTGACAGACATGACGGCTAAAGTGCGGGAAGAGATATATAATATCAGGGATTTGATGCAGGCCCAGTTCCGCAACATGAGGGAGATCAAGAGCACCACTCGACAGTTTCGAGAGGAGATAGGCCGTGACATGCACACCACTACCGAGGGGGCCGAGCGCTTGTCGAATGTGATTGTCGGCAAGCTGGACGCACTTCAGACCTCAGTGACTGGGCTTCAGACGTCGGTGACTGAGCTCTCCACTATGCACAGCAGAGCCACCTCGTCTATCATCACACAGCTTAGCCATGTCACAGAGGCAGTCGCCCTCCTCATGGAGCGGAGCAGATTGGGAGGAGGAGCCACATCCTCCAGAGGAGGAGACGCATCCTCGAGAGGAGGAGCTACATCCTCGAGAGGAGGAGCTACATCCTCGAGAGGGGGAGCTACATCCTCGAGGAGGACATAGATGATTTTGAGTTGTGTTTTATCTTCTTTTGTATTGTTTTTGCCTTACTTATAGTATGCTCAAATGTATTCACCTTCATATCAATACAATGAGTAGACATCTTATCTTTATTTCTGTGCCAATTGACTGTGCCATTTGATGTTTGATTGTGCCATTTGTGCCATTGATTGTGTGTGTGATTACCTCCTTTTTGATATGATGACAAAAAGGGGGAGAAATATGTATAAAATATGTAATAAGGGGAGAAATATGGTTAAAATATGTAAAAGAACTCTTAAAAACACACACAAATTTGTTCTAAGTGGATTCGGTACCTCGAGGCTCATTATCTCTCTTTTGGGGCTCCTAATGGAGTAATCTCCAGAATCTATTCAAGGGATATTCGGAGATTAGCTTAATCGTACTCAAGAACAAATTGACAGATTTTCCCTCTAAAAACAAAAAATTCAGTTCAAAAATTTCAAAGCATTAAAAGGAAATTCAGAAAACTAAAACTAGTTGAATGCATATGTTGAGGGGGAGAATCTGAATTTTAATCAAGATAAATCATTGATAACATATAAGCCAAACAATTGATTGCATAATATGGAGGCTTATATAATTCCAAATGAAAGGGGGAGCTTTAACTCCGAAATTTAAATGTTTCACACCTTTCAAACTTGGATAAATTAAATTTTCAGACATTTGAATTCACTTGTGAATTTTATTTCATTATTTATTGAGCAATTCATTTTACGTATACTCAAAGTTTTGTCATCATCAAAAAGGGGGAGATTGTGGAGTGATTGATTAAAACCCCGTTTGATTTTGATGAGCTCAAAGCATTTGAGTATATCGTGTGATTACTAATGAATTCAATTGAGTGTTTCAGTGAAAATCCTGCTCAAGTGTTTCTAGACATGGTTTACAGTATTTTGGATAAGTTAAGAAGTCTGCTGAACCAATGTCTGAGACTCGAGTCGACTCCCGAGTTTCACGAGTCGACTCCAAGCGTATCAAGGTCACTGGCACGAGCTCGAGTCGACTCCTAATCAGTATGAGTCGACTCCGACTGAAAACAGACAGAAGGATAGAAGAGCAATCTTTCAGATCTGAGATTCGAGTCGACTCCAGTGGAACGCGAGTCGACTCCCAGCGGTGCACAAAGAAAGAGTCAGAGAGTATTTTATGGACTCTGAGATTCGAGTCGACTCCAGTGGAACGCGAGTCGACTCCCAGCGGTACACAAAGAAAGAGTCAGAGAGTATTTTATGGACTCTGAGATTCGAGTCGACTCCAGTGGAACGCGAGTCGACTCCCACCGGTGCACAAAGAAAAAGTCAGAGAGTGTTTTATGGACTCTGAGATTCGAGTCGACTCCCGCATTACGCGAGTCGACTCCAAGATTGTGCGACCATCAACAGAGAAAACCATGTTACTGCCACTGAGATTCGAGTCGACTCCCAGACAGCTCGAGTCGACACCAAGACAAGCTTCACGTCAAAAGGCAGAAGACCAACTTTCGGAAACTGAGAGCCGAGTCGACTCCAAGGAAGTTCGAGTCGACTCCAAGACTGGATGAGCCAAAAGACAGAGAATCGGGAGTTCGGGCTCTGAGATTCGAGTCGACTCCCAGGACAGTCGAGTCGACTCGAGAGGGCAAAATTCAAATTTGTATCCACGGTCTACAGAGGAAAAGCCGACTCCAAAATTGCCAGGTCAGCGCCAGAAGTTGGCGAGTCGACTCCGGGCCAAGACGAGTCGACTCCCAGTCGTGACGGCAACTTTAATTCAAACTTGGAACAGTTGCCGAGTCGACTCCTGAAAAGCTTGAGTCGACTCCCGCTACAGCCGAGTCGACTCCTGATCGCGCGAGTCGACTCCAACCCACCAACGGTCACATTGTCAGGCTGCGCAGAGTGTGCAGAACGGCCAGAAAAAGTGGAGTAACGGCTAGTTTCCGTGGGGGTTGGCTTAAATAGCCACAGAAGACTGTAGCAAAATAGAGAACATACATTCCACTCCAAGCATTCAAGTCTTCAAGCTTTGCAAGTGCTCTTCAACGAGAAAAAGGGGAGATCAGCATTTACTGCGCCACCAACTTCTCCCCAGCATTCAAAGCTTCCTCCTCCTACATTCAAGTCGATCACTCATCCAAGAGGAGACCAGAGTCAAGAAGCCATTCCTCTACTTAAGCTTAAAA
Organism: Phoenix dactylifera; assembly: GCF_051530095.1. Lineage (NCBI taxonomy): Eukaryota > Viridiplantae > Streptophyta > Magnoliopsida > Arecales > Arecaceae > Phoenix > Phoenix dactylifera. The sequence continues at coordinate 26,584,881 of NC_143193.1, read as the reverse complement.
GCGTTTGAGGGCTTCTAAACTCATCCTTGAATATATTGTTTCATACCTGCTTTTGAGAAGCTTATTTTCTGTTTTCTTTCTACTACGTGTATTTACTTGGTTCAATCGGGGGATTGAATCAAGGGGATAAAGGTTAGTTGGTGAGCCAGTTTTAAAACCAACGTGTGAAAGGGTTTGATTGTGAGCCCGGGAAAACAATCGGGGTTGGTTCTAGTCGGTGAGCCTGGGAAAACCGACCGAGTTCGTTGTTAGCTCGTAAAACAACAAGTTTGGTTGTGAGCTTGCAAAACAACCGGCTGTAATCCAAGGGGGTTATAGTGTATTCCCAAGAGAAACTTGGGGAGTGGACGTAGGAGCAAGGGATAGCTCCGAACCACTATAAAACTTGTGTTTGTGATTGATTGTCTCTTCCTCTTCTCATTTCATATTGCTCACAGCACATAGTAATTAATTAAATAACTTGGCATAGTTTTTAATTAATCATCCATAACGTTTTAAATTATCCAAATTGTTTTAAAACCCAATTCACCCCCCCCTCTTGGGTTGTCTATCTGGGCAACACCTTACCCATTGCTTGAGGGAGAGTCATGCCGACCATGCTCGGGGCGGGGGCCGCGCCAGAAATCGACAGGGTCCCGCTCGGCCGGGGCCTCGGCGCGCCCCTCCTTCTCGTATCATCCGAGGCCGACCGAGTCGAAGGCCGGGCTGGGGACCGACCACGGGCGCGCCCGGATGACACCTCCGGAAAAGCGGTAGTCTCATCACCGGAGGGCTGATACGGCGTCAACTGTCGGTCCGAGCCCGCGGCGTCCCCCTGATCGGTGGGCCCGGACCCGTCTGTCGGCGTCGGAGTCGCCTACTGGTGGGGCTTCTTCGCCGGTGGGACCCCGCTCGGAGGAGTCCGTTTCTTCCTCCGGACCGCTTCCAGTAGGGACGCCCTACTAACAGCCATTGCCCTGCCCGACTGCATGACGTCGTCGATTTCTGCAAAAAGAACGAGATGGTTAGAAACTGAGAAACTGATGGAAAGAAGAAACGAAAGAGGAGAAAAGAGCTAAAAAAGAAGGAGTGATGGCGGGCTCACGGTCGGCGGGGACCGAGCTCAGACCGACGTTCACCAAGGCATCCTCGAAAATAAGGCGAGCCACCGGGGGGAGCCGGCCCTCGGCAACCAACCCCCTCAAAACGGCGACGCCATCGGACTCCTCCCTTGACAACCTCGATAGGCCGATCGGAGACTTCATCGGCGTCTCCCAGGTTGTCCCGATTCCCCAAGAGGGATCTACGTCGATGAAAAAGAAACGCTCCTTCCAGCCATGAATGGAGGAAGGAGCCTCCTTGACGAGGCCGCACCCTCGCCGCGCCGCAAAGCACCACCACCCTCTGTCCCGGGGGTGGCCGTTCAGGCCGTAGCATTCCCAAAAGACATTCAGGGTGGCGGGAACCTCGTGCATGCGGCAGAGAACCTGGAAGGCCGTCAGGGTACGCCATGAGTTCGGCACCAGTTGCGTCGGCGCCACTCTTAAACCTCGAAGCACCTGCACGACTAAGTCCGAGGGGGGAAAGCGGAACCCAGCCCGAAGGATGTCCTCATTGATGGCGACCTTCCCTGGAGGAGGATGGGACATCCTCTCCTCAGGCCCCAGGAGCGTAACGTTGCAGGCTTCGGGAAGGTGGTACCGGGCCACGAACCTATCTAGGTCTTCGGGGACCAGTTCCGACTGAATGCGGTCCGCTCTTACTTCGTCCATCCCTAACGGCCAGAGAATCTACGGTCAGGACGGGGTCAAGAGGGAAGAAGGGACCGGAACGACTGGGGTACACTAATACGAAAGGAGAAAGTACGGAGAGCCCTAAATTGAAGAATGGGGCAACTCACCGGAAGGGAAGGAAGAACGGCTCCGAGAGCGTCAAAAGAGGAGCGAACGAACAGTCCGACAGCAACGGCAGCAGCACAAGGGAGAAACTCGAGGATGCCTGTGGAGAGAAAGGCGGACGGGGAGGGCCCCCGGTTAAATAGGCGGAAAGGCGGGTGACGCCTCGGTGACGCCAGAGGACGCCTGGCTGCCGTAGGATCGTTCGCGCCCCAAAGGCGAATCGACGCCATTAAGGAAGGATGTCCGCCGAAATCCGCAGACTGCCAGATCAGCGACAACCGCCATACGCCATAAAGAAGGCGGGGAGCTCGGAGCGCGCGCGCCTTTCCGAGGGATGGCGGCAATCTCGAAGCGTCACTCCCTTCACCCGTTCCCCTCCTGGTTCCAGGCTCGGAAGTGGGGGGCTACTGTTATGGGGGAACTTAGCCACCATGCCCCACGTGACCGGCACGCGCGCCCAGGAAGACTACGGCTGCCCCTTGATCCAGCAATCCGACCTCGGGTCGGATATCTTCGGCTCCGCAGCCCGACCCCGAATCGGCTGCCCCTTGATCCAGTAATCCGACCTCGGGTCGAATATCTTCGGCTCCGCAGCCCGACCCCGAGTCGGCTGCCCCTTGATCCAGCAATCCGACCTCGGGTCGGATATCTTCGGCTCCGCAGTCCGACCCCGAGTCGGTTGCCCCTTGATCCAGCAATCCGACCTCGGGTCGGCAATCTCTTGACAACAACAGACTGTTCCCCTGAGGCACGCCGCGGCCCCCTGCTCCACTACTCCCTGCAACGGCCGAATCCGGCGCTGCCCCACGATCCCCTGTAACAGCCGTACAAAGCGGAGCTCCACTACGCCCTGCCATGGCCGTACCCAACGCTGCCCCACGACGCCCTGTAACGGCCACGTCAGTGGCAACCCCATCGTGCCTCACGATGACCAATCCCCAGAAAAACCCCCCAGCCTGATATATATGGGGCTGGGGGGGAAGGGGGAGGGTAAGAAAGATTTTCCAGAGTATCATCTTACCTGCTACCTCTCCTTCTCCTTCTCCTTCGATCTCCCCTGACTTGATCGTCGGAGGGCCCCCACTACCCTGGTGGTGGTGCGAGGCTTGCTTGCAGGTTTCCCGGCGGAGGGCGGAGCGCAACCAAAGCAATTCAAAGGGAACCCCGTTCACACCGCTGTGCCAATCGTTCTCGGTTTGGACCCCCAGCAACAGTAATGATTTAAGATGAGCTACAATGTGCAAGATACATATCTCAAATTATGATTTTGAAAGCCTCTATTGAAAATCCTTATGTAATTCAGAATCTGATCTTGTATAAAAGCTTAAACTCAATATGATTTCTAAATAAAATCTTAATGTAAGAAAAACAAAATTAATTTTGATGCCTTGGTTGATTGCTCCGATACGCATCCGAAACATATCATTTCTTATCTTTAAAGTGTACTAATATTGGTCCAAATGATGTGTCTTTCGATGATCTTGATTGAAAACAAAAATTTCTAAATATATGATTTTATTTTGATATTAAAAAGATTTATTGTGTTTCATGTATACATTGCTGAAAAACTATGATTAAGAAATTGAGTTCTATAAATATATATACCTCAATGATCATCTATATGTTTTTCTCTCCTACATTCTTAAAAACTTCCATCAGAATATATATAGAGTGAATGATCTTAAAGCTAGAAATATTTCAGCTCACTCAAATGATTCTAAAAGAAAGAAAATGTAAATGCTTTTGAAAGAAACTGAGCTTCAAATGAATCATTTTCTGATTAATATTTCTATACATTTTCTCTAAGATTAAGAGAAAGCATAACTTATTCTTGAAGGATTAGAAAGAGTAATTGCTACAAATTTTGAATAATACTAGATTACTCTACATTCTCGATATCATAGAATTTCAGTATTATTCACGTTTATCACTAAAATCTGAAATTCAACAATAGAAAAGAATGATTAAAGAAGAATGCATCTTTTGAGGGGGAGCTTTAGATATTCAGTATCTCATACCTTAATTTTTATGGATTGATTTTGATGAACCTCCCTATATTGCAAGACTTGCTTTAATTATATAATAAGTTTATACCTTGAGATGAGTTCTATAAAGGTTGTTTTATCACAAAATTTGAGCTTTATGGAAATAGAATATATTGAACATATATTTTCGAGTTTGACAATTTTATTGGACACTATCTTCAAATTTTAAACTCTTAAATGGAATGAATAATTAAGGGGGAGAAAGAAAATTTTAGAGGGAAAGATCATATGAAACTTAATCGCATAAATCCATAACTAAAGGAGAGAGAAATGAAAAGTGATCCTAATACTCTCCAATATGTATCATCTGAAATTTAAATCTGAAAATCTTTATGATACACCTTGAGGCTTGTTATTTGGTTAATATATCTTATGCATAAATCATGAACCAAATTGCAATTCAAACATTTGATCTTAAGAGCCTCTAACTTAATGAAAAAGGGGGAAAATAATGTGTTGAATTTTCTTGAGTATCTCTTAGAAAATCTATTTTGAAATTCACTAATGAGTCCTAATTGGCTTGCTCCTTAGAACTTCAATTTTGTGCCAATTCCTATTTTTATGTATCAAATTGTGCTTATTTTCTAAAGGAATAAAAGAAAGTCTTTAAGAGAGCTCTAAGATATATCAAAAATTGCATGAATCCATATTTTGGTATTTGTGCCCCAATGCTCTTATTATCATTAAATAACTTTGAAGTCATTAAGAATTAATGATCCAACATGATGATATATTTTTCAAGTATATAAGTTTTGATCTTATACTCTGAAAATTAATTAAATTGCTCTCATGTTGATAAAATACTTAATATATTGGGCAAAAGATATTAAATGAACAAGCTTTCATACTTATTATTGAAGAGAGGTTAGATTTCCATTCGTGCTTTCTTTGAATATCATTCGTGGTACTTCTTGAATTAACTTAAGAAAGATTCCATCTACACTTGAGTTGAAAACTATCCTTGGAATCACATTCGATGTGTTCTGCTCTGAAATTATCTTAATTGGCTCTGATCTATGCTCATTAATCTTATTCTAATATTATTGCCTTGAGTTATATGATTCATATCCTTGCAATAATTTGACATGCAAATCAGAGTACAATAAGAAAAAGAAATATTTGAGTAGTCTTATCTTTGTGCTTAATGTTTCACTATCTTTTTGATGTTGTCAAAAAGGGGGAGAAATATCTAAATATATGTTCATAATGCTTTATGTTTTGAATTGAATACAAACCAGCTTAAATTTAGATATGTTGATTATGTTAAGCTGATTAAATCTAAAGCATTATCATGAAGTATGTTTTAAATATATATGTTTTCTACTTCATGCAACTTAGCTATGCACTACTTCTAGAACACAATATATTTTATATTACATATACTCCAAGTTTTGTCATCATCAAAAAGGGGGAGACTGATGACCCAAAGATTGATTTAAAGATTGATTTTGATGATCACAAAACCTTGAAGTATAAATACTAATGTTTGTGTTGCAAGGAGAAAGATATTTATTTTGCAAGGAACATAGCAAGTTGGAAGAAAGCTACAATTTATTGGCCCAAGTTTCAAATTCAAAGGATTCAAGTTGGAGGAGCAAATTCAAAGGAAAATTCAAAAGAATAGTCCTCGAGTCGACTCCTGAAGAATTCGAGTCGACTCCGATGCTTGCCGAGTCGACTCCAGAGTAGAACGAGTCGACTCCAGGGAGTAACAGACGGAAAGACAGAGAAGCTATTTTGGACTCTGAGAGCCGAGTCGACTCCTGAAGAACTCGAGTCGACTCCGATGGCTGGCAAGTCAACTCCTAAGGAAAACAAGGCAAAAGTCAGAGAGCAAATTTCGGACACTGTGAGCCGAGTCGACTCCCGCAAAGTCCGAGTTGACTCCAAGACAGCGCAACCCCAAAGACAGAAGACGGTATTTTCGTCTCTGAGAGGCGAGTCGACTCCAAGACAGTTCGAGTCGACTCCAAGGCAACGCGACCCCAAAATACAGAGGATCAGTTTTCGGGCTCTGAGAGCCGAGTCGACTCCAAGAGAATCCGAGTCGACTCGAGGAAGAAAATCAGAAAATATGTCCTCTGGATTCCTGAGAATGAGCCGACCCCCAAGTGCCCGAGTCGTCTCCAGAAAAGCACGAGTCGACTCCAGTTTGGTCCGAGTCAACTCTAGGACAAGACGTGCACATTAATTCAAATTTGGAACAGTGGCCGAGTCGTCTCCAGTCAAGCACGAGTCGACTCCTGCAACAGGCGAGTCGACTCCAGATCGCGCGAGTCGACTCCGATCCCAACGGAAACTTTGTCAGGAGTTGCAGACTGTGCACAACGGCTCTATTTTTGTCTCTAACGGCTAGATTTCTATTTCCACGACATCTAAAGCTATAAAATCAAGAGGAGAGCTAGGAAAGAAGGCATGGAAGTGGGAGAGAACATTTAGGGAAGAGATTTTAAAGAGATTACAAGGAAAATCTCCCATAAGCAAAAAAGGGCCATCCAAAGCGAAATAGAGAGAAGAAGAGCATCCAAGTGAATCCCAAAGCTTCCTCTCCATCCGTGTGCTGCCTCAATGATCCTCTACCTCGTGCCAAATCAGAAGAGGGTCAAGTAAAGAAGAAGCCGAGTTCCTTCATCTTCAAAATTCGTTTGAGAGCTTCTCTTTACTCCATTTGTTTATATTTGCTATATTTGCTTAGTTAAGAAGCTTGTATTTCCTTTAAATTCTTTGTCTAATATCTTGTAACTTGATTCAATCAAGGGATTGAATCAAGGGGTTAAGGTTTGTTGGTGAGCCAAAGGAAAAACCAACGGTGTTAAGGTTTGTTGGTGAGCCAAAGGGAAAACCAATGTTGTAAGGTTGTGGTTGGTGAGCCTTTGGGAAAACCAACGGGTTGGATTGTGAGCCCGTGAAAACAATCGATAGGTTCTAGTCGGTGAGCCTGTGAAAACCGACTGAGTTCGTTATGATCTCGCAAAACAACAAGTTGGGTTGTGAGCTTGTAAAACAACCGGCTGTAATCTGAGGAATTATAGTGAAATTTTCAAGAGGTCTTGGGGAGTGGATGTAGGTGCTGGGATGCACCGAACCACTATACTTTTGTTGTGTTTGTGATGCTCTTTGTTGTATGACTTCCTCACTCACTTTCTTACTTAGATACTACGCTTGCTTAACTCTTCTCCGTGTATCCTTTAGTTGCAAGCATATTCAATTTACTTAATCAAGTCTCATTCAATTGAATTTATACTTGGGCAAACTTAGACTAATCTTTTATTGAGTCCGCTGCTTAATAGTTGATTAGATTAGAATCATACTCTTGCTAAGCTTAAATTCCACTAAGCATCCATACAACTTAGCTTAATTAACTCTAAAAGATTAGAAGTAGTTGAAAAGTTTTTAAAGACCCAATTCACCCCCCCTCTTGGGTTGTCACCTTGGGCAACAGCTTTGATCGAGTCAGTACTTCGTGTGGATACCTATAGAGGCCGGATGCGTGTGCGGCTTCCACTGAACCTTCATCAAATACCACGTAAATCAGATTTGCGGAGACCATCTATCCGCACAAGGTGAAGATCTGATCTTCTTAGCATGATCAGCAAGTCATGAGATGGAATAATCAATTAAATTACAGATCTAAAAATATTTTTAATGCATGTGATTCGTATGGTGATGATCATGGATGGACCCTTTGAATGTGCTGAAATGTTCTGCGATGTTCTGTGATGCATGTAATTTTAATTTTCAGATGCCTGCGTGCATCTTAAATTCATGTATTAGAGACCTGCGTGTCTCATGAAAAGGGTTGTAATCTATTATTTTATTTTTAATTTAATTTTTAAAGCAATCCGGGATGTAATTTGTGATGTGTGTTGCACGTCGATGGTTGATCGATATGTACATCAACATGCTCAACATGCGCGGATCGAGATCAAGGGTTGATTGAAGATAGATAAAGGAGTTGATCACAATTGGACCTAAGGGATCAAGATCGAGTCAAGAGTTGAAGACGATCAAACCAATTGACGTGCATGTGCTTGTAAAATGACCTCATCCTGGATCCATGATCATCACCATTAATTTTATTTTTGATAAATGCCTGGATGTTTAATGCTTATGTTTATGCGGGTAAATATATATTTGCATGAGATGTGAATACGCGATCGAGTGAGACCTAAATCGAAACCTCCCTAATCAGTCGAGGGTGAACCAATATGAGTTAGTCATATTAGATTAATTGATCTAATTGGTGTCTAGGCAAGCCTAAAAGGTGGTTACTTAATTAGGACCTTACTCTCTGAGTAAGGGGAGCCTCCCACCTGCTTACCTGGCCAATTGTTCGATTACCTCTTATGAAGAACTCAAGTTGCAAACACTAAGACTTGATTTTACAATATTAAGTCCATAGGTCTTCCACCGTAGTAGAGCTCTAAGATCTTTTCGGTGTTGATTTGTCTCGGCTGGACACAGTGGGCAAGTTGCATCGGGGGACTGGACCTCTCTATTAGACATGAGATGTTGCGGGGTAAAGGTGGGGTTGGGCACCAATAACTGTTAGGTGAGGACCCAATGACGACTTTATTTCTGCGGTTATACGGTGGGTCTGACTTAACTAAGTAATGAGACCAATAACTGTTAGGTGAGGTCTTCATGACTTAGAGACCAAGTACCATTGCAATTTGCTTGAGAAGCATTGTACAAGAGTTGTACACTCATTCATTTATATGTCACCAATAACTGTTAGGTGAGGGGGCATGTAAATCGGTGAGACCGCAGTACCCACTAGAAATCCTAGTCGCGTAGGGTTTTCGTTTCTTCATCAGGAGAGTATGAGGGATTCGAGAAAATAGTGGGAGTCCATTTGTTTTAAAAGACCCTAAAACAAATAGAGTTCAAGTACAAAGTCTAACTAGAATCTTTACTCTCTACAGATCACAATGTCAGCTTCAAACCCTTTGACCCGTATTCTTGAGACCAATCGACTAACCGAAACCAACTACAAAGACTGGCTTAGGAACCTGAAAATTGTTCTAAATTGTGAGAAACTAGGGTATGTGCTCGAGAACGATATCCCCAGGTTACCAGCACGTCCTACTGATGATCAGCATGAGACGCATCAAAAGTAGACAGATGACGACATTAGGGTCAAGTGCTACATCATGGCATCCATGACTAATGAACTTCAATGCCAGCATGAGAATATGAAGACTGCTAGGAAAATACTGGCACACCTGCAAGAGTTGTATGGTGAGCAAAGCCGCACTGCACGCTTTGAAGTGTCCAAAAGACTCTTCAAGGCAAAGATGCGCGAGGGGCAGTCTGTCCATGATCGTTGTCTGACTATGATCAAGAATCTAGAGGAGCTTGAGAAGCTCGGTATGTCCATGCATAAGGAACTGCAGATAGATCTGATCCTGCAATCCCTTCCTGATTCATTTGGGCAGTTTATAGTAAACTACCACATGAATAAAATTGAATGCACGAAGACTGAACTACTGAATATGTTGGTAACTGCTGAGGGAGTCTTGAAAGGTTCAAGGGGCTCTATTCTGGCTGCTGACCTGACTTCTGGTTCCAAGAGAAAGTCTACTTGGAAGAAAAAGAAGCCTGCAAAGAAGCAGAAGAAAGACAAGAAGCCTAAGAAGAAAGTTCATAAGAAAAAGGCTGATGACAAAGGAAAATATTTCCACTGCAATGTCAACGGCCACTGGAAAAGGAACTGCCCTTCATACCTCGAGAGCCTAAAGAACAAAAAGGCAGACACACCTTCTGAAGGTATGTTAAACTTGCTCGTAATTGAAACTAACCTTACAGTTTCTTCTACTTCTAGTTGAGATTTGGATTCTGGTTCTAGTGCTCATTTGTGCACTACTATGCAGGGTCTAAAGGAAAGTAGGAGGCTAGCGGAAGGTGCAGTAACCCTTCGGGTTGGCAACGGGGCAAGAGTTGCTGCTGTAGCTGTGGGCACCTATCCTCTGCGATTACTGTCTGGATTTAGTTTGTTTCTTAGAGACTGTTATTATGTTCCTGCTGCTAGCAGAAATTTGATTTCTATTTCATGTTTAGCACAGGATGGTCATATTTTGACATTTGACAAAGACCACTGTTCTATTTATTTCAGAAATAAATTAGTTGCATGTGGTTTCGTGATTGACAGTCTCTATCACTTGCATGTTGATGTGTCTGTGAATGTGTCTGAGCAAGTAGTGAGTGCCATAGGATCTAAAAGATCCAGAGATGAGATAAACCAGAAGTATTTGTGGCACCTCAGGCTTGGCCATATTGGAGAGGACAGAATGAACAAAATGAAGAAAGATGGGCTTCTCGGCTCATTGACTTTCGAGTCATATCCAGTTTGTGAGTTCTGTCTTCAAGGAAAAATGGCTAGACTACCCTTTGTAGGACATGGGGAGAGGACCACTGAAATACTTATCCTGGTTCACACTGATGTGTGTGGCCCATTTGATGTGCTAGCCAGGGGTCATTATTTGTACTTCATTATCTTTACCGATGATTTTTCACGATATGGGTATATGTATCTTATGAGACACAAATCTGAATCTTTTGAAAAGTTCAAAGAGTTCAGAAATGAAGTAGAAAAACAAACTAGAAAACCTCTTAAGGCTCTTCGATCAGATCGAGGAGGAGAATATCTTAGTGAAAAATTCTGGGACGCCTCCGGGTACACCTCAACTCAACATCAGAGAGGAGGAATCGAACTCTATTGGATATGGTCCGATCCATGATGAGCTTCACTGATTTACCTATGTTTTTTTGGGGAGATGTCTTACTTAGCGCAATTTACTTATTGAATAGAGTTCCCTCTAAATTCGTTCCTACCACACCGTATGAGATATGGCATGGTAAGAAGCCGAATCTTGGTCATCTCAAGATTTGGGGATGTTCGGCCCATGTCAAACGACTACAGGCGGACAAGTTAGAGGCTAAGACCATTAATGCTCGTTTTATAGGATATCCTAAAGAGTCATTAGGATACAATTTTTACGTCTCAGAGGATCACAATGTATTTGTGAGCCGACATATCATCTTCTTGGAAAAACAGTTTATCCTTGATAGAGGCAGTGGGAGAAAAATTGAGCTTGAAGAGAAAGTCTCTGAAAAGCAACGAGTTATGAATCCTATAGAACCTATTCACATAGAGCCAGTACACATAGTATCTCCTTCACCTCGTAGATCTAGTAGCGTCTCCCATCCTCCTGATAAATACTTAGGTATGCTCATAGAGGATACCGAGGAGATGTTCCTCATGGGAGATAGGGAACATATACAAGATCCCAATACCTACAATGAAGCGATATCAGATATCGATTCCGAAAAATGGCTGGAAGCTATGAAATCAGAGATAGACTCCATATATTCCAACCAAGTCTGGACCTTAGTAGATCCACCAGAGGGTATAGTACTTATTGGATGCAAATGGATCTACAAAAAGAAGATAGGTTCGGATGGAAAGGTAGAGATATTTAAGGCAAGGCTAGTGGCGAAAGGATATAGTCAGCGCGAAAGCATTGACTATCAGGAGACCTTTTCACCTGTAGTCATGCTGAAATCCATTCGAACATTGCTTGCCATTGCAGCATTTCATGATTATGAAATATGGCAGATGGATGTGAAAACTGCTTTCCTGAATAGATATCTTGATGAAAATATCTATATGGAGCAGCCTTTGAGTTTCACTTCTAGTGATGGAGATCACAAGGTCTGTAAGCTGCAAAGGTCCATCTATGGACTGAAGCAAGCATCTCAGAGTTGGAACACTCGTTTCAATGATGCGATCAAATCGTTTGATTTCATCGAGAACGAAGAGGAATCGTGTGTTTACAAGAAGGTTAGTGGGAGGGCTGTCGTGTTCCTCGTACTATACGTAGACGACATCCTCCTGATAGAGAATGATATTCCCATGCTAACCTCGGTCAAGGTCTGGTTGTCAAAAGAGTTCTCCATGAAAGACCTTGGAGAAGCATCCTACATTTTGGGGATTAAGGTCTATAGAGATAGATCTAAAAGGTTGCTTGGCCTATCACAGAAGATGTACATAGAAGAGGTGCTGAAAAGGTTCAGCATGGAAAACTCTAAAAGGGGTCTATTACCCATTAGGCATGGGATTCATCTCTCCAAGAACATGTGCCCCAACACATCTGAAAAGATTCAACGCATGAGCAAGATCCCTTATGCTTCTGCAATAGGGAGCCTCATGTATACCATGCTGTGTATACGACTTGATATAGCCCTTACTGTGAGTGTCACTAGCAGATATCAGTCGAATCCAGGCGAAGAGCACTGGACAGCTGTGAAGAACATTCTTAAGTACTTGAGAAGAACTAAAGATTTGTTCTTGGTTTTTGAAGGAGCATCAGAGTTAAAGGTAAAAGGATACACAGATTCAAACTTCATGACTGATATTGATGATAGAAAGTCTACATCTGGATATGTGTTCTTGTGCAATGGTGGTACGGTAAATTGGAAGAGTTCCAAACAATCGATCATTGCTGATTCTACCATGGAAGCTGAGTATATCGCCGCCTCTGAAGCTGCAAAGGAAGCCTTCTGGTTCAAGAAATTAATTGCAGAGCTAGATGTAATGCCATCAGATGTCATCACACTCTACTACGATAATAATGGCGCCATAGCTCTTGCTAAGGAGCCAAGGTCTCATCAGAAGTCCAAGCATATAGAGCGGCGCTTTCACCTCATACGCGACTACCTCGAGAAGAAATATATCGAGGTGCAGAGAGTAGATTCCGCGGACAATGTGGCGGACCCGCTCACTTAGCAGCTAAGTCAGCAGAAGACTGAAGCCCACCTTGAGAAGATGGAATTTAGATATATGACTGATTGGCTTTAGTGCAAGTGGGAGATTGTTAGATATATGCCCTAGAAGCCAATCTGGCTGACACATTATTAATTCTCGGACATAGTTTTGTACTTGACTTTATTGAATAATAAATGGACATCTTTATCATTTATATTGTTTATATGTCTATGAATCGTCCAAGAATTTAATAAGATGATGATACATATTTTCAAGAGTTGAGAATTTGAGCCATGTGTCATTGGTGATTAATTTCTAAATGCTCCTGATCAATGGATCATCACGAGGACGGTGATCGATCCGATGAGATCAGTGCACAGATCGCTTTCCTTATGGATGGACGAGACTCGAGTCCACAGTGTAGGGACACTGAAGTGATAGTGCAGGTGCTTGTTAAAGAACAAGGGAACTGAGCGTGACCAAGACAAGAAGTCACTTGGATGTCTATCCACTCGTCAGTGACTTACTTGATATTGCAGTAGTGTGACTAGTCCTTTGACCTACGATGCTTCGACTACTCATAGTGAGGTTATTGTAGTTTGACTGCACATATACATGGTCTCTAGTCATATGGATCCTTGTAGTGTAAATTGGCTGCAGTAGGTTCACTGTAGGAGTAGGATATGCACCTACAAAGAATCTATCGATCTTGATAGATAAGGAGTGATCCTATGTGATTTATAAAACTGAGTTCGTAAGACCTTGGCCAGGACAATATATATAGTGGAGAAAAAGTTTTCCACTCTCGAACTCAAGTCGAATAAATCTAAACGTATGACAGACGACGGGGTTTGACAGGTTATCCATGACCTCCATTCTGTAGGGATCCACGATAGAAGGACTTTATCATATGATAACTGCACCTAGAGGTTCATCATTCCATTCTGCTGGGTGGCCACTATATGCTGCTAGGTGTCACTGGTAGATGGTAAGACTCACAGGGACCATCTTGATGGTCGATGATCCCTGGTGAGTTGAGTTGGAATTGTTTCAACTCATTGAAAGGGTTTTCAATGATATTGTGATAGAGATCGCAATATATCTCACTACCAGATAGAATAAAATCTATGGGGTCACACACATTAAAGGTATTGACCAATCCGATGGTTGAATTGTGATTAGGAATTATAAATAATCGATTTGATTAATAATTGATTAACCCGCTAAGAGTTAGTGAGTTGAAGAAGGAATAATTACAATCGGATTGCATTTTAATTTAATTAATTGAATTTAATTAATTGGACTTGATCATGAGTCCTACTTGGAGTAGGATCCTTAGAGTCCTAATTGGATTAGAATTTCAAATTTAATTAAAGTCCTACTTGGAGTAGGATTTCTAAAGTCCTAATTGCTTTAGGGCTGAAATTTAATAAGTCCTAATTAGATTAGAATTTTCTTAAGTCCTAATTAATTTTAATTTTAATCTAATTAATTAAAAGACTCTTAATTGGATTAGGATTGAAAAGTTCAATAAAGTCATGGTTCAATTAAATTCTAATTAGATTAGAATTTGGAGAAATTAAAATGGGTGTACATAATCCTATTTTGAATAGGATTGGACCCATCCTTTGGACCCAACCCTTCCTACTTGATTTGATCAACTAGGGGCTAACTAAATGGGAGAAGAGGGAGGGGCCTACGCCCCTCCCTTGGCTGGTGGCGTGAGGGAAAAAGGAGGGGCCACACCCCTCCTATTTTGAATTCACAATGGGACCATAAAAGAGGGTTCAAAGGGGCTACGAATTTTTTATGGTTTTTCTTGGGATTTTTGGCAGCAAGGAACCTCCTTCCATCCCTCCTTTCAACCGCAAGAAAATAAGAAAAAAAGGCTTGTGGCGTGGCCCTTCTTCCTTCCATTCTTTGGTTCCAACGCAAAAGAAAAAAAGAAAGGCTGCGGGCTTTACATTCTTCTTCCTACATCCCTCCTTCTTCTTCCTCCTCTCGAGGCAATCAAGAATTGATTCAAAGGAGAGGGATATCAGCCAGCAATAGCCATCTCTGCAAGGGAGCTAGCACCCTGGGAAGATCCAAAAACTTCAATCGGTGCTTTACCTCGTATGGATATCCGTAGAGGCCGGACGCGTGTGCGGCTTCCATCGAACCTTCAACAAATCCATGTAAATCAGATTTGCGGAGACCATCTACCCGCATAAGGTAAAGATTTGATCTTCTTAATAATTTAAAAATGGTTTATAAGAATTTAATCCTAATCTATCTACAAACGACGGTTTTAAAATACGTTCATGCGATAAACGGGATATTGCATGCCTTCCGCTGCAGATCTGAAATTTTTGAAATTTTTCTACCGCATGTGACAGATCCTAACAAGTCATGTTCACACTATGCGGATTTTAAAGACCATATGTCGTCATAGGATGAATAGGACTTAAGTCATGTTCACACTATGTGGACTTTAAAGTCCACATGGAGTCGTAGGATGCATGCTCCCAAATCAATTAATTCTTCTAATGAGATTAGAAATTCTAATGTGATTAGGAAATTAATCAATTGATTAAGTGGACACATGTCATGCATCTATAAGCACAAGGATTGGACACTTGGCATTAATCCAAGGGTGGGTTATAGTCCCATACTCCTAATAAGATTAGGAGAGGCCCTAAACCCAATCTATAAAAGGGTAGCAAGGAAGACATTATAAATCAATTCTCTCCTCTTCCTCTCCATGCCTCCTCTTCTTTCATCCTCCTTCTCTACGGCAGCAAGGGGTCTTCATCCTCGTCTTCTTCCACGGTAGCAAGGCAAGGAAGATCCACGTGCAAGGTTCCTCCTTCCTCTTCCTCCATCGCGAGCAAGGTTGAAGAATAAAAGTTCTTCATCAAGGAGGTATGCTGCAGATTTTTATCTTCCAATATTATGATAGTCATGAGAGGTCTTTGCAAGGAGCTAGCACTCTGGTAAGACCTATTTTCAGATGATTAGTTCCTCGTGTGGATACCGGTAGAGGCCGAAAAATTGTGCGGCTCAAACAGAAACCTAGAATAGATCATCAGGCTGCGGTGTTCTACACCTGCAGAATTTTTGAAGATGAGATCTTCAAATTTAAAACTTCTGATTTTTGTTTCAATTTTATAAATCTTAATCAACCCTCCTCAGATCCTAATATTCCCTCCCTAATGAGTTCAAATATCTTCTGGATTTGGATTCAGAAAATTTTTGAATTCTACGATCCGAGGTGCGTTCATCGGATGAACGACATTCCGTTCGAATTCCGCTGCGAACATCACATCGAACGGGATGTAACTCAACACTTACGAACTCAGTCTTATAAATCACATAGGATCTCTCCTTATCTACCAAGATCGATAGATTCCATATAGGTGCATACCCTACTCCTACAGTGAACCTATTGCAACCAATCTACACTGTATGGATCCGTATGTCTAGAGACATGTATACGAGCAGTCAAACTATAATAACCTCACTGTGAGTAGCCGAAGCATCGCAGGTCAAAGGACCAGTCACACTACTGCATCATCAAGCAAGTCACTGACGAGTGGATAGACATCCAAGTGACTTCTTGTCTTGGTCACGCTCAGTACCCTTATTCTTTAACAAGCACCTGCACTATTACATCAGTGTCATCACACCGTGGACTCGAGTCTCGTCCATCCACAAGGAAAGCAATGTGTGCACTAATCTCATCGAATCGATCACCGTCCTCGTGATGATCCATCGATCAGGAGCATTTAGAAATTAATCACCAATGATACATGGCTTAAATTCTCAACTCTTAAGAATATGCATCATCATCTTATTAATTTCTTGGACGATTCATAGACACATAAACAATATGAATGAAAAAGATGCCTTTTATTTATTCAATAATAAATAGTTAAGTACAAAATTATGTCCTATAATTAACAATGTGTCAGCCAGATTGGCTTCTAAAGCATACATCTAATACTGTCGACCGGGACGCTGAAAGACGGGAGCTGGACAAGCGAGGGCCGCAGAAGTCCCCGCAGAGCTTGAGCCCCCGCGATCGGTGCTCGAAACCTCCTTCCAAGCAGGTCTGGAGGCCCCGGCCCTGGGGGCACTTGCTTCGGCAACCGTGCCCGCCGAAGATTTGGCTTTTTTCCTGGGCTCGGGTAGGGCCTCACCTGCCTCGGCCTCGGCTGCCCTCTTCCTAAATCGGGCATAGAGAGCCGCGCTGCTGGTCACCATCTTTGGGACGTCTGGAAGGACAAAAAAGAAAAGCCCAGATGTCAGGAAAAAGGATACGAGAGAAGGAGAGAAAGTGTAAAATGAATGAGACAAAAAACGACAACCACCCTTACCCTAGGGGCGTGCCGAGCTCAAGCCGACATTGACCAAAGCAACCTCGCTCACGAAGTCATTTAGAAGAATATCTTCCTCGAGGCCGTAAAGAGCATCGAGGATCCCTTGCTCGCTCTCAGAAAGTCTGGGGAGCTTGTTGGCGGTCTTGAGCCGGGCCTGCCCCCACCTGGGGTCAAACCCCCACGCACGCTCGGAGGATAAAAAGAAAAACTTCTCCTTTCACCCATGAATGGATGTAGGAGCACCTCGGAAGAGTGACCGACCGCTCCGAAGAGCAAGGTAAAGCCACTCTCCGTCCTCCGGATTGGACTTCAGCAAGAAGCACCGCCGGAAGATATTGACCGAAGTCGGTATCCCGTGCGCAAGGCAAAGGGACAAAAAACCAATAATAGTCCTCCACGCGTTCGGAACAAGCTGCGCTGGGACAAGCTGATAGGTCGCCAAGAGCTCGTTCACGAACCCATGTAGGAAAAACCACAGGCCGGCCCAGAGTGCCTCTACGTACACTCCGATTTGACCTGGGGGAGGCCTCGTCACCCGATCCTCCGACCCCGCGGGTTCAAGACGAAACCCGCACTGAGGGAAAAACCACTCATCGGCCATTTGCAACTCCTCACTACTCAAGTGGACCCGACTTCGTCCGGACCACGACCCATCCCAGAAAGAAAATGATAGAAGAAGAAAAGGAAAAAAAAGAGCAAAAACCCTTCGAGCGGACGAGGGGCACCTACTGAAATTTCCGCCGGAAATGTCGACGATTCGAAGAAGAGAAACCGAGACGATCGCCTGGAAACGCCTCGGAGTGCCGCCGAAGGAAACTGGAGAACAGGAGAATAAGGAGAGAAGGAGCAACAATAGCGGCGGCCAAATAAGAGCCCTTAGGGCCAGGATAAGGGTCTATAAAGACCTCTCCAATGACCCGGATCAACGAGATAGGATCCCGCCTCCCGTCCAGATCGTGCCACGTGTCGGCCCCGAAAACCGAAGCGGCATATCCGATTCAGATCGACGCTTTGAATACCGAATCAGGGCGGCATCCCATCGGATCATGAAGCCCCATCATGAGCCCACGACGCGAGACCATCTCGAAAGGTAAAAGGGCGTCACCCCGTCCTTTCTTATTAAGAGTGCCTCGAAACACGCGGAACGCCGGAATAAGTTAAGGCTTCCTGGCCCACACCAATATGGTAAAGACAACTACTTTCCACGTCCGAGCTCGCAAACGGCTCGAACTCGGAAGTCGGGGGTAGTGTTGGGGAAAAAAACAAATCGTCCCGAAACACATGGGCGCATGACCATCACGTGCCTGGAGGCGCCCGACCTGAAAGCGCCCGACCTGGAGGCGCCCGATCTGGAGGCGCCCGACCTGGAGGCGCCCGACCTGGAAGCGTCCGACTTTAAGACACGGAGCCAGGCCGGATGTCCGACCAGGCGCTCGACTCCGAGACGCCCGATCCGAGCACTCGACCTCGGCATTCTCAACTTCGGAGGTCCGACCTCGCTATCCACCTACAGCGATCACATCCTTCTGCAGCTCGACCAAGGACCATGCCCTGCCACTGTTATCAACAATTAATGCGTATGGCCTCTGCTGATCTCCGGCTCACTCAACAATTAATGCGCATGGCCTCCACTGATCTCGAGTTCACTCAACAATTAATGCGCATGGCCTCCACTGATCTCCGGTTCACTCAACAATCAATGCGCGTGTTATCTACGGATCTCAAGCCCTCCACGGCAGACAGTTGAGCTACTCCGCCACGTCCGATCAGCCACGACGACTCACTGACTCCAGCCTGATCTTCCACGACAATGTATTAATTCACACGATCGTGCTCAATCATGACGGTAACCCGTTCGCCCCGTTACATCATAGGTAATCCTGTACCCCTCTATAAAAGGGAAACCCCTCCATCTTAGGGGGGTTGGACTCTGAAAACTCTAAAGACATATTTCTCTCCCCTCATACATTTGCCCCCTCTGACTTAGACATTGGAGGGCCGACGCCGGAAACCCCGGCCACCAGCTTTTTGCAGGTCCCCCGGAGGACGCCGCCCGCCGACGGACCGCCACCTGCCATCTCACGACGGAGCTCCTCCTTCTCAGCCGACGGCCGCCCCCGGGTCCAATTTCCAGCAACAAGACCGATGAGCACTATTATATATTTGACGGGCGGTACAAAGTAACGAACATGAGTAGTAGGAGGATACTAACATCTATTGTTAGAACCGCTAGAAGTGGAAGCTAAATATGGATTGTCATCATTCATATGGGCAATTATTATGTTGTTTGTCTTCTAGTATAAATAAATAGTATGTACTCTTAGAAGGACTTTTAACACATCCATGAATCTAGTTTATCCTTAATTTTCTCTAGCGTTACTTTACCTTTCTTTTAAGAAAGCTTTTGCACCATATTTGTAACACTCAAGTTCCTCATCTTAATTAACGGTCAGCGATTTCATCTCTCCACATTAGCATGGCTTGAGCAGCTCCATGAGAGATTAAATCTACCTACTTAGATATTGAAGTTGTCATTGGACAAAAAATCCTAAACAGCCTTCCGATGGGATTGTGGCGTTTATTTAGTGCTTTCGAGAGCCTCACCCGATCTCTCAGCACTACTCCTTGAATGAGTTTTTGATGTTGAATGGGGCTGCTGAATGATAGGATAGGTTCTGCTCAAGGAATATGTTAAACAAGGGCCACAAGCAAATATAGAGGATTGCTCAGCCATGGCCATACCTAAACATAAAAGTAGAGAACTAAAATGAGAAACAAACACGGGAGGACGAGTTTCTGTTTTTTTTCTTTTCTTTTCTTTTTTTTGGCGGAGAGGAAGAGCCTAATATAAAGATTTATTTTAATGGTATGACATATTTATCTTTACAAATTTCCTATTTATATGTATATTTTTTTTAAACGTTCATGTAAGTAACAAAATTTATGAAGACTGCAAAAAATAATTTAAATATACATATACAAATAGTAAATTTATTAGAATATACACATAATTTCTAATATTTATAAGAATATACAGACGTAGAGAAATGCTTTATAAATTTATACTAAATTTGCAAAAATATATATGAATTTCAGATATTATTTCTATAATTCTTTTTATTATTTGTTTTATCATCCAACTCACTTTCATTAGAGGTTTAAGTTAATGCTTTGCGATCTATGCCCGTACCAGGTGCCAGTGAAAGATTGTTCTGCATATGATCCACTAGAAGGGCATGAAGCACAGCACCGTCCAACCTTCACCATAGGCATAAAGGTGACAAGAAAGTTCCTCATAGCAACATCTTTTCTAGAAAATAAAAGCTCTACCATCCAAGAAAGCAGTTTCATATTCAGCATTACCGACATTTAGACAGCCAGATCTGTGTCAATTTCATATTCAGCATCCTATCAGTTAGGTAACCGAATGAGTATTCAGTATTTGCCCAAAAAATAAAAGGTTCCCATAGGAGTCCCTAGCAAACAGACCATAGTATATTTCATCCTTTAAATCAGACGTGGGAAAGACAACTACACACCAACAAAAGGATTAGAATAGGCAAAACATGATCAATATAATCTACAAAGAGGCTGCTCAGGCACTAGCATTGGGTTCTACTTAGAAAAAAGGAGCTTCTTACTGAATTTGAATCATTTGCTGTCAGGTTGAAATTCGCAAGGTGCAGAAATTCTGGAATGGTTCCTGCATTGGTGGTCTACATACAGTAACAATTCAGAACGACTCCAATATGTAGGCCTAGAGTCAAATCCAAGGTATCATGAAACCAAAAAACGCCATATGCCTATGTACATTAGATACAAAGGATTATAAGTCAACAAACAAGCTATCCAATTTCAGTAGTATTTAAAGAAAATTTAATTTAACACTTCGAATACAAAAAAAGTATTATTACAAAGCCATCTAGTTAAGAATCACATATATTATTTTAAAACCAAACAAGCTCTGCAAATTTACGCACAAACAAACAATTAGTATATATGACTAAACCTAAATATAAATGCATCCATTTTTGTAATATACTCCAACTTTATCATAAACACCTGATATCAGCAGATAAAGTACTTATTCATTTAACAATTACAATGAATAATACATCATGAAATAAAATAAGGTAGTTTATATGGATATCACTTAAAAATTAAGAATGACAAATGTCTGCCTTTAGGTATGTATCCAAATAAATCAACCTAAGCAAAGCTGACCTTGGTAACGAGCAAAGAAGAGGACCAATTCAAGGATAGTCAGCAAATAGCTTGCAGTACTTGAGATTGAGGCTAATTGGACTCCAAGGTCACATCTGACTGTAAACGAGGCACAACTAATCAAGTTCTGATATGTGTTGGCTAAACAAGTATAGCCCTGCGCAATAATGTAGCACCACATCCTATAGACAAATAACACTGGATTTACAATTCAAAAAAAAGGTAGAAAGCAGGAATAGTATAATATGAATAAATATTTGACAATATGTAAGGTCTCATAAAATGAAAACCATTGTCCAAATCTCTGTGAATCTAAACATCCTCATTAATTTAAACAATTGTTTCCTGATCAAGTCATAATTATGTAGAATCACATCTAGTTGGAGTAATAGCATAGTTTCATTATCTGAAGCAAGAAATAAAGTGTGTAGGATGTACTGCTGATTCTTGACCTTTCGTGGCGCATGATATAATTATACAAGCATATTACAATGCATTGCAGACTAAATCAATTTTAAAAAAAAGGAAAATTATTATGTATTACAGTGACTAAATGTCTGTGCCTAAGTTGATCGATTGTAAGGATGAATGCATATCTATAGGCATATATATCAGGCATGCATGCATGCACTTGTCACATCCATATATGAAAACATCATCCATACCCCTACAAAGACGTTGACAGCAGCTTCTCTGTTGATACCTAGGAAAGTGTAAGGTGACTTCAAGAATCAGAATTAAAAAAAAAAAAAAAAATCAGCCTCTCTTGCAACCAAGGACTTACATTGAAGTTACCTCCTTAAGACTGACCATTAATTGTAAAAATTGAGCAGTTCAGAGAAATATATCAAGACAAATCAGGGATCTCAGCCATGAGTTTGACATGAAAATGCTTCACATATGATTACTTTCAAGGAACAACCGGGCACAAATCAGGTAGATAATTAGGCACTCAAGGAAGGGCACCATTCTGTGATTTTCAGCTACAAAATGTCAAATTGAAGTTCCATTTCACAGAATCTCAATGAACTACTTAGATTTTAAGAAATACAAATCATTTTGTCGTTTTGCTATACTATGATAGTTAAACTAAGGATTTAGGTATCAGTACCACCCACCTGCAGGCACAACATTGCAGTGCTGAATCTGTTCCAGCACATCTGCTGTTCAATGCAAAAGGAAACAAAAAGCTTACAGAAATACTCAAAAAACATTAATAGAAAATATTTTGCAAAAGGGGTTAATAGCTTCTAAACCGGTCCATGCCAGCTGCTGATACTAGCCCAGCATGCAGAGGCAGTTGAAACCATGAGTTAAACTTCATGATATATTGGAAAATCATAAATTTAAAATGAAAATGTAGATAATAGCCACAAAAAAAGTAAAAATTACAGAAATTTGAAGAAAATAAATGAGCATGTGAGTAAAACTAGCCCCTACTATGCCAAAATATGACAACCTATTCCATATGCACTTTTTTAAGACGAAAGTCCACCAAGAGTGTAACTGCAAGTTCCATTTCAGCCAATAGATAGTGCCTCCAAGGAAGATGAAACAATAGTCTTGATCATCAAAATCATGCAAGCATTCAGCTTTAGAGTACAATTGTTAAGACCTTGAAAGCAGAAAACAAAGCATTAAAATAATGTAGTGGCCAACAGGTATGATATATTGCTGAGAAGCAGTGTCATAATACACCACAGGTCCTTGTGTCATGCTGATGCGTACCTGCTTGAGGTGGGTAGCTCAACTTCCACATGCCATGGAAGAGAGAAATCTCAAGACAACTAGTGACAAGGTTAAAATTAAGTTTATAGATGATTTTATAGTTTTGTCCAATCATCTTGTGAATCCTTGCTATTGTGCTATATAGCTGATCCCTTGTTCACGAGGACTATCATTGTTGCTGGACTTGGAAATGGAAGGATAATAAAGAAGTAAAAAATTCTGCAGCTAAAATTAGTAAAGATGACAAGTAAAATTCATGGAAATCATTAATAATAGACATAGAAATAACAAAAGAAGTCTCTAACACTCATTTAGCCACCAAAAAACAAATCATCCTATATTGAAATTACAATTGTCACAATAGACCACTTTAAAACAGAAGCGAGTTTTGAAAGATGCTTTTTTTAAAAGAATGTGCCTACACTCTACCAATTTAATCAAGGTTTTAAATACCGTGGCATGCATAGTCCCAAGTGTCAGCACAAGGCAGCACCCCATGTGCCGGGACATGACAAGTTACGAAATGGACTAGTTAAAGACATTCACCATCTCAATAGGACATCCAATTCCGTGGAAAAACTAGGATAACCCCATTCCACGGTATTTAAAACCTTAGATTTTACATAGGGAAGATCCCTACTATGAACTATCGAGCATTCAAAATGACAATCAACCTTCTGTATACCATCAATTCACACAAAATTGGAAACAGAAAGAGCAGCCTGACAAGTTGATTCATATAGTACAAGTCTTCATTTTTGTACCACAAGCCTATATACTGCACATATCATGAACATAACAAAATAAACTTCATAAGAGAATCAGGTAGTTTCCTTTTCCCCCTCATTAGAAAGTAAACAGAAAGAATCTGCAGCATAAATGACAAGAACCATAAGAAATTCTTGTTAAGCAAAGAGAACTTCAAGAACTTCATTACCAAACAACCTCAACACCACAGTTGGATCAAACAACCATCAGCCAGAGAATTTAATATTAATGTGAATTCATCTCTTGCTCATACTTCATCACAATTTCACATGACCATCTCCAAACTCTACTCAAGAATCACGATCCATTCCCCAATTTAATTGGTGATAGAATGACACGGGAGGAAGCAAGGCTTCACATAGAAATATTGGATCCCATCAACAAACAAAGCTTTTTAGGGTTACCACAAATCAAAATCCTGAGAGAACATAAAACTTGCAACAAAGAGTCTATTTAATCAGAAAGGAAGCAATAATTATAGAAATGGTACAGATACACGAACTCCTAACCAATCCGTATCGTCTTACGGATCACAAAGGCACAATTTTTACGAAAACAGACCAACTAAGACCCATAATACTTGAGACATCAGGAGACGAGAACCACAGGTAAAAAAGATAACATAAACCATGAAACTCAACTAAAGATGCCTCCAAGGATTAGATCTGCCAGGCCGCCTCCCTCCACTACTTCTTAGCATCGCCTTTATTTTTCGTATCCGCCGCCGCTCCGCCAGAAGATTCCTGCCCTGCCTTCTTCGCCGCCTTCTCTTCCAGCGCTTTCTTATCCCTTCACAAAATCAAACAATTGGAGATCAGTTGTTCTACGAATTCCAAGCCAAGAAAACCCCAACTCAATCCAGTTGATCCAATTGATGGGATGCAGTAGATCAAACCTTTCACGGCGCTGCTCGGGAGTCAGGCCATCGTTTCTTCCCTTCCCCTGGGACTTCCGAGCCTGGGCTCTCTCACGATCGCGCTCCCTCTGGTTGCCGCGTAACCAGCCGAATTAAGGGGAACATCAGGCGACATCGACTTATATCAAATCTTCGGCAAGAAAACAACAACCGAAAACCAAAAAAAAAAAAACGGGGGGGGGGGGGGGGGGGGGGGGGGGGGGGAACATACAGAGCAATATAAAAATCAAAACAGAAAAAAATTCAAGAAAAAGAGTAAAAAATATGAAATCGGAACAATTAATAGAGGATATGAGTCATTCTCTCTTTCCTCTCCTCTTCTCGCCGAACGAAATTACTCGAAAGAGATGATCGACGAAGCGAATCTGTGGACAGAAAGCACGTAGGACAAAAGTCTAGGGTTTGAGAAGAAATAGGGTGGAAAAAGAAGACGAAAGGGGGGAATAAATAGGCAATGGCTGCGTGGGCGTCCGACCCCGAACAAGATACTGTTAATATGGATCTCGAAACTTCTACAGTAAATATACAAAAATAAAGAAATAAATTTAACTAAGTAACTAAGAATCAACAAGCCGCGTCCAGACGTGACGGACCGGCTTGCTTTGGAATTATTAGTTCCCTACATATATATATATATATATATATATATATATATATATATATATATATATATATATATATATATATATATATATATATATATATATATATATATAAAATTATATATATTATTATAAATTTATTATTTATATATAACTTTTGTAAATTATTTTCTCATAGACAACCTGTCCTCGACCACCTTAGTTTAAACTACCATTACCCCAACCAAGAATGTCCGGAGATCCTATGCCACCCTCAATTTTCAGTTGAATCATTTATTTATCTTATATTATAATATTAAATTTATTTTATAAATATTAGATCTTATTTTGTGAATATTTATAATTTTAAAAATTTATTATCTCAGTTTATTGGTCCGGTACTACTTGGAATTTTTCTAATATATCCTACGGATCAAATCCCGTAGAGCATATACTTGTGCTAGCGGGATGAGGCATGACACATGTAATATCAAAGTTTAGGCTATAGATCTTTGGAGCTTAAAGTAGCTAAGAGTGGCCTGTAATTTAAGGTATGATTTGATATCTTAGAATAACCTTACTTTATATTTAAAAAACATCCTAGTAATAGATGACTATTTGAGTGATTTATAATATCAAATCTGATATTTTTTTGCAGATATAAGTTTTGATCCTTAGATTTTCCGTAAGGATGCTTATATAATTAAAACTTTTGGTTAAACATACTCAGATCAAATCTAAGTGAAATGACATCAAAGTTAAAGAATTGATAAATGAGAATGTATTTTGAGTTCTATAGATGGGTTATCTCATAATAAGTTATGTTTTCACTAGTCATTTAAGTTATCTTGAAAAGCTAAACTTAAACATGGGTGTATAATATAGCAATTTTCAATTTTCTAGAAAATATTTTGGATTGCAAAAATTTGGTTTTACGACAAGGTTATTTACGGTGCAGATTAAGAAAGAGTTTCGTAACATCAGAAATTCAAGCAATAAAATGCAGATAAGATTTGAAAATTTAATAAATTGGAAAGAGGTGAGATATCCTATTGAAAAAAAAAAAGAGATAAAATAGTTAAAAATCTTACTCGAGGATATGTGAATTAAGTTGGGATTTGGCTCAAGGAATGAAATGGATATATTTTAAATTGGCAGTTAAAAAAAATGGCAAGACTATACTGAAAAGGATGAAATTGTTAATAATTATCATAATAGTTCTTATTAACTTTATGCTTTAGAGATCTTCTAAGTTGAAGTAGACTATCTCTTTATTTTCTGATATTGTAGCATCAAGAATTATGATAAATTATTTGAAAAAGGAGTTAATACAAATCTATATAATTGGAATATTGCAAATAGAAGTACATGCTTTTTTCTATTAGTGGAATTGATATTGTGAGACCATAGAGCCTGTATCTTGGTAGAATTTCTAATAATATTTGGATGGAATTACTAGATTTCATTTATTATTATTTTTTAGACTATTGGATAGGTTGAAATTTTAAAGTCAATGTTAGGTCATTAATTGATGATCTTGGATCTTTTACCACTATTGTTGAAACTGCTGGTGAAATCTAATATTGAGTAGGGAAACTGATTTTGAGAGGCTTTCATGAGTTTATCATAGAAGGAGGAAGATTTTCTGAGGATTATTAACTGTTAGGAAGCTTGAAAAGGGATAACTAATTTGAATATGCTTAGAAGCAAGTTATTTTTGGGGGCTTCTAATTCATTAGATAAAGTTTTAATCTTTCTACAAGAGATGTTGAATTAGAATCATCTAATCAAATTGTCAAGACAACCCAGGGTTAACTTAGGTCAGACTGGATCTAGAATAACTTGTTCATACGTACAATTGTTTCAAATGTGACAACTAACTTGAGGTTAATTATCATGGGGTGTGTTCAAGGAATAGTAAAGATAATGAAACACAAAAGCTTTGCTCTTGTAAACATTTTGATTGAAGATCATCTAGTGAATCCAAAGAATTTTGGTGAGTTGATAGTCCATTGGTTGATCTCAAACTTGGAATATTTGGTATATGTTTCTTTTCTTCTAGTTCTAAAGTTGTTACTCTTTAAGCTGATATGTTTTTCTCCATCTGATTGAAGGAATTTAAAATTATCCAATAATAAAGAGTTTAGTTGTAAAACTATGGAGGAGATAAATGGAGAAAAAAAAGGATTTTAAATCCGAAGAGCGATTTATGTTCAGGAGTTCTTTTACTTCTACTAAGAGTTACTGAGGTCGATTATGATTTATGCGGGAATCAATTTATTTAAGATAAATTAATGTCATGGGCAAGGAATTATGGTATTTTAACTCGGGCTTAGTATTTAGTATTTTTCAGAAAGAGACCAAGAAAATACAATGCATATTGTGGATATCTTATTATACTACCATCACTTCACATAATCTATTTATGATTCAAATGCGCCAATGATCTTGGCATATGCTCTCTTTCTCTATATATCACAATCTTTTAATTGTGTCAAAAGCCCATCATGATGTATGTGTCAAATCCAATTCAGTTTCGAACTCTATTCAAATACAATTAATTCTAATAATTTATCCAACTATAGGGATTTTAACATTCTACTTTGATCCTAGTTTAATCTTGATTTATCATGCATTTAAATCTAGGGCACAACTTTAATCTCAAATTCTTATTCAAGCATTTTATCAATATTAATCTCGTTGACTTGTATCTTCATTTCGATTATAACAGAAGTTTTGGCGAGTTAGTTTTTTATATAAATAGATCTCAATCTAGTCATTGTACTAATTTTGGTTATATGATCAAAGAAAGTTGAGATCTAAAATTTGAGTTAGAGATCTTTTATTTCTTGAGCTCCTACCAATGATATAGTGATATTTAGGATAAGTACCTGCTCCTCAACTTTATGAAGGCCTAGGTGCCACTTAAATTTTGAGAACCAAATTTTCTTTAAAGGGATTAGGGTGTAATGCCTGATAAAAATAAAGGACATAAACGATCCTTCCTCTATTATTCTTGTTGAATTTTTCTACACTTTCCATCCTAGGATGCTAGCCAAGAAGGCCTAGAGATCCTATGGCCACCTTCCATTTTCAGCTGGGGTCACTTATTTGCCTTGGCCAACCAAACCTGGCCTCATCCTCTCCATTTTTGACCCATGCCAATAAGAGAAAGGCCAATGTCCTTCCATCCTTGCCAAAGCCAACCGACTCCCTTTCCTTTCCCATTGGGCTAGTAGAGGAGGGGTCAATTGCATACCTTCTTCCTCTTTTCCTCTAATTTTCTTGAACCTTCGAGCTAGCATTGGAACCCCCTACATCGATCTTTATCAAGTGATCAATTGGCCTTGTTTTCTCCTCTAGCTCTTTAGATGCCAGGTAATTTCACCAGATCACCCTCCCCTCTCTTCTCCTCAAACCTTTTACTTATTCCTGATGGAGGTTGTGATGCCAGCATGCTCGTTGAATCCCGTTGCATGGGCCATGGCTGATCCTAAGCCCGGTGTACGTGGCCTTGTTCAAAATAGAGCTTCACTTCTTTCCTATCTGAAAAAAAAACCTATGAGACCACTTTATTTCCACCCCCTTTCTCCTCTTCCTCTCCTACATTGTTGTCCCTATCACCTTCTGTGGCTAGTGATCCTTCCCTCCCCCCTTGTCGGCACTCATCGGCTGGCATGCCTACTGAACTACATCATTTGATCTATTGGCCGACTGAGCTATCCTCTGGTAGCCATGTCTCACACAAAGCCCTATTATTTTTTCTTTTTTTGGATGCTCCACAATTACTCTTTCTTCTCTTTATTGGAACTCTTGATGCCTACACACACCTAGTGGTTGGACGCCACAATGATAGGATCATTTCTAATTGAGATTCAGCTGTTTTACGTTCTTTTCTTAACCATTTTACCACCATGTCTTGTTGTCTTCGATTGATTGTTGAGCCAATGATCTTCTCCTACAACCTTACTGAATCCCCTACAGCTTGATGGGCTCCTTCGACTACCTTTTCATTTCCTCTTTGATCTCATCCCTGTGATGCCACCACCACTTGATCACTAATCTTTATCTGATCTTAATAGATCAGGCCATCGACAACCTTGATTATGTTATCCCTATCCAAATCAGGACCCATGCCTCTGACTGTTCTCTACTCAAATCAGATTAGATTTTGGGCACCGGGCACCACCACTTGGCTAGCCTTCTACCTTATCTCTCTCTCTTATATTTTTGTTTCTTTGCCAACCAAGTGATATTAATCTTGTAGGGGTGTAGTTTTCCAATCAAGAAGCCATCTAGCATGAGTACTACTCTTGAATCCTTGGATTGTGGTAAAAATTATGATCTCCTTATTTAATTAATTTCATAAATTAATTAGGATTAGTGAAGGCTCAGGAGAAAGTAGTATTTGAGGTCAAAATTTATTGGCCGGCTGGATAACTAGATTATAATTTATTAATATTAGATTTTTGGGAACTGTTAGGGGCACACTTAGATTGGTGAGTGCATTTTTAGTTTTGTTGTTGGCTGAAGTTAAAATCCCTTAATCTAGAAAGATCCAATGTTGTATAACCTTGGGTAGGTCCTCGCAAAATTAGGAGACCCCTTTGTACCCTAGATCTGAAAAAATGATATCTATATTTGCTTTAGAGTGAGACACCTAACTATTAATATATTCTATCTTGGTTGTGCATAACCTAGTTGGGGAGATATCTGTGCTTTGTGAGTTGAAGGTAAGTAAGTACCTCTATCCTAGTGATTCATCATATATATTATTTGTTTTATAATGCTTAATTCTATATCTACATTCAAATATTATTTTGATATTGAAATTTACTTATGAATATTATTCATGCTTTATGTTAGATGTTGTATATGCTCTGCACAAAATGAATATATAAAATATAGGATCAAGCATAAAATGATTTATCGGGGTATGACTATATCATTGTTGAATCGGAATATTTGTCAATTTTATAAGTTGTGATGTTTGCTTTCTAACCTGACTATGCTCACATGGGTTCAGGATCTAGTCTCATTTTCAGCCTCTAGTAAGGTGATCACTAACGCATGCTGGTTGACAACATGTTGTACTCAGAAACTAGTTTCTTTTGGGCTACGCCAATAGGGCAATCATTGGTACATGATTTCATGAACATATATTTAATGTGATTTTATAGCTAGCTTTCTTTTAGGCCTTTAGTGGGGCGATCATTGACACTTGCAGATGGACTGCATATTGTATTTAGGATCTAGTCTTGTTGACCCAAAAGGTTTGATTATGATGATACAAAATATTTGAGTAAAAAGTTTACCAATCAATTGCTTAGAGTGTACTAGAATGCTTGTAGGAAGCCAAAAAGATATCATTCTATAACTCTCAGTGCGGAAGAATGTAACTTAATTTTGTAAAAGCTCTACACAAGAAGAATCGACTCCAGGAACACCATCAAAGCTCATAGGCAAAGACAGAAAATTTCAATCTTGGGCTATCTTAAGAGTCTACCCCTAGAATATAACGAGTCAACCCTAGCACACTAGTATGAACTGATACACTTGCATGAGTCGACCCTAGAATAGTCTCAAAAGACTGATAGAGAACAGTAAAAATCTGTACTTTCACAAGTTAACCCATAAAAATCACGAGCTAACTCTTATTGACTAAGAGTCAACCCGAGTATGGCCACAGATAAAGGATAGAGAGCAATCAAAATCAATATATTAGCGAGTCAACCTATGAAGATTACGAGCCGACTCCTATTGAGCAAAAAGCCTATCCCAAAAGTAAATAAGTTGACCCCAAAATAGTCATAGACAAAAGATAGAAGGCAATAAAATTTAATATCTTCTCAAGTCAACCATATAAGATAACAAGTCGACCCCTATCAATGGACTAGTCGACCCCTAAACTAAAAGAGTCGACCCCACAATGGCTATAGGTGAAAGACAGAGCACAGCAAAAATAAGAGTCGTTTTGAGTCAACCCTTGAAAATCATGAGTCGACCCCCAAAGAAGTCGAGTCAACCCATCTGCACCTGACAACAGTAACGATTAGTTTTTCTGTAAATTAGAATGATAGTTTTTGTATCACAACAGCTCTTTCAGCCTATCTAATGGCTAGAAATATCTTCCAACCACTCATTGATGATATAAATACATGAAAACACCAAGAGGAAGACAAGGCCTTTGAGCAAAAAAGAAAAAGAGATCAAAAAATAAAGAGAATATTCAAACGCATTCATTAAGAGCTAAAAGATCCCATCCTCCTTTATTCAGAGAGTTGGTAAAGAGCATTCAAGTTCATTCAAGGCCAACCACTAATTCAGAGCTCAATTAATTTCTTGATTATTTGTCTTTAAGGAGTTGTAATTTATTTTGTTACATATCATTCTTATACTTTGTAATTTTTAAAACTTAAAAGTTCCATCCAAATCTTGAATTGGATTTTATTGAGCCTAGAAAAAGGCTTGACGATGGTTTTAGTTGATTTTCAGTGAAAATCAATTGGTTGATTGTGAGCCTTGTCAAAACAATCGGACTGTAATCTTGGAAGGATTATAGTAAAAATTTTCAAAAAAAATATCTTGAAAAGTGAACGTAGGTGCAGGATTGGATCCAAACCACTATAAATTTGCTATGTTTGTAGTGTTTGGTTTGTGTGTTTTATACTCTTGTATCCTTACCTATAGCTCATTTTTGCAATTGCAAATTACATACATGCATTAAAGTTTCATTTCATTGTAATTTGTTTAATTTTTTTTTCGAAAAGCCCAATTCACCCCCTTCCCCCTCTTGGGCTACATAGTTGGGTAACAAGTGGTACTAGAGTTTTGGTACTCTAGCCCTTTGTTGACCTAATAGTCGAGAGTTAAAAATCTACCGCAGCCCTACCTGGAACCTCTTTTACCGAGGGATGGTCTACAAATAGACCCTCTCTTTTCAATCGGCATAAACAACATAGATTAGAA
Organism: Phoenix dactylifera; assembly: GCF_051530095.1. Taxonomy (NCBI): domain Eukaryota; kingdom Viridiplantae; phylum Streptophyta; class Magnoliopsida; order Arecales; family Arecaceae; genus Phoenix; species Phoenix dactylifera. Next base: position 26,552,645 of record NC_143193.1, on the reverse strand, counting down.
AGCATGCATATGCCATTTTGTACAAACATTAGATTATGACATGTGGAGTGTCATAACTAATAGTCCTCACACACCCACTAAAATCATAGATGGTGTGTCTCTTCCCAAGCTTGAAGGAGAATGGGATGGTATGATAAGAAAATGACACAGCTAAATGTTAAAACCATTAATGTTTTATATTGCTCTCTAGATGCTAGTGAATTTAATCATATCTCAACTTGTAATTCTGCTAAAGAGATTTGGGATAGGCTGGAGGTAACTTATGAAGACACTATCCAAGTCAAAGAGTCTAAAATCAATAATCTTGTGCACAAATATGAGATGTTTAAAATGGGATCAACTAAATCTATTATTGATATTTTACTCACTTTACTGACATTGCAAATGGTCTTAAAAGTCTTGGTAAATCATATACAAGTTATTTCAGATGGATGTTAAAAGTCCTTTTCTAATTGGATATATAGCTAAAGAAGTCTATGTAGAACCTAGTTTCAAAAATTATAAATTTTCAAACTATGTTTTTAAATTGAACAAAGCATTATATGGTTTTGAAATAGACACCTTGGGCTTAGTATGAGAGACTAAGTAAATTCTTGTTAGAAAATAATTTTACAAGAGAGAATGTAGATAGAATACTTTTCATAAAAAAATAATAATAATATTTTAACTGTTCAAATATATGCTGATGATATTATTTTTGGTGCCATGCTAAGTGCTAAATAATGCATAAACTAATATCTTATTCATAGCACTTATCATTATTTTAATTCACATATTTTATAAATTTAACTAAAAAAATGTGTTTTCCTTCATCATTTCATTTTAAATAAATTATTCAAGTTTGATTCTTTTTATTATTATTGGTTGAGTCTAATGGATGCAGGTCAAGTCGAATTGATTTAGGATGATCTCTGAACCCAAATCGCATGCACCCCGCAAATCAAGATCCTCTGATTCAGTTACCTAATTTTCTTCCCACTTATTCCAACTCTTTTTCCACATGATCCAATTTTAATCTCAAAAACAATAAAATTCCTTCAATTATTTGTTTCTCAGATCTCAAAGCATACCATCATATTTGCACGAATCCTAAAGCTCCATCCACTCCTCACATCCCATTCGTTCCTAATATCATGGATTACATCCTTATCCCCTGCTTCGGATCCCATCTTCTCCATAATCCTCTTCCTCCGCAGATCAAGCCTCTCAGTTTCACAACAAAACCAAGCCAATCTCCCGAGTTAATCACCTCTTCCCAACAGAGTTCATCCTTCTCCCATTCCGTGGATCAACATCTTCCAACCGTTCCCTCTTCCCACAAGCTCCCACGACTCTGCGACCGAGTTCATCCTAATCCCACGCTCTTCCCAATTGCAGCCCATGATTCTCTCCTTCCTAGATTTCCTCCAAATCTAGCAACACCCTTCCAGCCATCTTCCGAACCAACCCGGCATTCTGGATTGACCCCAGCGTATCCAAACTTCTTCCCCTCTGCGTGAAACAGCATGATCTTATCACTTCCCAGATTATCCAGCCTTCATCCCGTTCACAGATTGACTCTATCTCCCACGGATAAGATCAAGCAATCCTTCCGTGTCGTGGCTTCCAATCCTTTCTCCCAGCGGAACAGAATTCATCCGCATCCAGCTGCCCATCGGTGGATGAGTACCCTGTTCCCAGCCGAAGAAATCCCCTGCATCTCGGATTACATCCTTATTTCGTAACTTCATCATCCCCTGTTACGTGTATCTCCCGTTCGCGATGGCCTTGCATCCTTATCCTATAAGCCCAGACTTTCTTCCGCTAGATCCCATTCGTGATCTTCACTTCATCTCCACGGGATAAACTCAAATCCCAACTGTGGAGTGATTGGTTAAACCCCTATTTGATTTTGATGAGCTCAAAGCATTTGAGTATATTTCATGTTGTACTAATGAATTCAATCTAGTGTTTCAGGCAAATATATGTGAATTTATCTTTAAGAGCATCGAGCTTTTGTTCAAAGTCATTTGGCTAAGTGTTGAACACAATTAAGCCAAAGTCTGAAGCTCGAGTCGACTCCGGAAGATTGCGAGTCAACTCTAAGTGTTTCAGAGGTTCTGGCACAAGCTCGAGTCGACTCCGGTACACTACGAGTCGACTCCGACTGAGAATAGACAGAAGAACAGAAAGATGAATTCAGACCCTGTCACCAAGTCGATTCCGACGATTTCGAGCCGACTCTGATGCTTGCCGAGTCGACTCCCGACGGTTCTGAGTCGACTCCAAGGAGTAACAGACAGAAAAACAGAGAAGTATTTTCTAGACCTTGTTACCGAGTCGACTCCAGAAGGATTTGAGTCGACTCCAATGTTTGGCGAGTCGACTCCTAAACATGCAAGAGTCGACTTTCAGAGGAAAGCAGAATGAAGGGCAGAAAACCAAACAAAGTGACTCTGTGAACGAGTCGACTCCGAGAATACGAGAGTCGACCCTAAGTCAGCCGAGTCGACTCCAAGATAATCCGAGTCGACTCCGAGGCAGTTCAACTCGAAAGACAGAGGATCAGTTTTCGGGCTCTGAGAGCCGAGTCGACTCCAAGATGATCCGAGTCGACTTAAGAAAGAAATGCAGAAAAATAGATCTCTGAAATCTTGAGAACGAGTCATCTCCAAAATGCCAAGTCATCTCCAGATCTTGGCGAGTCGACTCCAGGACGGGACAGCACTTTAATTCAAATCCTGAACAGTGGACGAGTCGTCTCCAGTAAAGCATGAGTCGACTCCAGCAACAGCCGAGTTGACTCCAAATCGAGCAAGTCGACTCCGACCCCAACGGATATATTGTCAGGAGGTGCAGACTGTGCAGAACGACCACAAATCAGTATCTAACAGCTATTTTTCAAGGGGGACTGCTTAAATAGCCAGAGTGAACAGTAGTAGACATCAAGAGAGTTACTCCATCTGTGCATTAAGTATTTTCCAACTACCAAGAGTCTATTGAGAAAAAAGACAAGCAAAAGAAAGGAAGAAACGCATTCAATACATTTCTAGAAGTCTTTCCTTCGCATTCAAGGCTCTTCCTCTGACATCAGATCTTCAGTGCACTCAAAGAGAAGACTCAGAGTTCAAGAAGCCCTTTCTTCCTCTTCCAAAATTTGTTTGAGGGCTTCTAACTTTACTCTATTCATATTGATTCATATTTGCTTGTTAAGAAGCTTTCCTTGTATCTTTTCCCAAACTGTTTTCTTACTTGATTCAATCAGAGGATTGAATCAAGGATTGTAAGGTTTGTTGGTGAGCCGAAGTTAAAACCAACGGTGTAAGGGTTCGATTGTGATCCTGGAAAAACAATCGGGTGGTTCTAGTCGGTGAGCCTGTGAAAACCGACCGAATTCGTTGTGATCTTGCAAAAACAACAAGTTGGGTTGTGAACTTGTAAAACAACTGGTTGTAATCCAAGGGATTATAGTGAACTCCCAAGTGAAGCTTGGGGAGTGGACGTAGGAGCAAGGGTTAGCTCCGAACCACTATAAATTGGTTTGTGTTTGTATTGGCTGCTGTCCTCTCTCTCACTCTTCATTCACTTCATCTAGTAACTTAACTAATTTGCTTGCAATAGATTTAGTTAATTACTAATCATAGTTTTTAATTGGTCGAGAATTAATCCAAACTAATTCACCCCCTCTCTTGGGTTGTCTTCTTGGGCAACAAGTGGTATCAGAGCCGGAGCTCTTATATTAAAAGAGTAAAAGATCAAAATGACAACCCCTTTTGGATCTTCTCTTAGTGAGGGGCAATCCACCAATAGGCCTCTATTCTTCAATAGAACTAACTACACCTATTGGAAGGTTAGGATGAGGATATTTATCCAAGCCCAAGACTATGATGTTTGGAGCATCATAGTTAATGGACCATACATTCCTTCTATTTATGTAGATAATATTACTATACCCAAGCTTGAAAAAGATTGGGATGACAATGATAGAAGGAAGGCACAACTAAATGCCAAAGCAATGAATGTACTTTATTGTGCCTTAGACCATAATGAATTCAATAGAATCTCTGCAATTCTGCAAAAGAGATATGGGACAGACTTGAAGTGACCCACAAGGGCACGAATCAAGTCAAGAAATCCAAAATAAACATGTTAGTTCATAAGTATGAACTATTTAAAATGAAATCTAATGAAACTATTACTTGCATGTTTACTAGATTTACTGATATTGTCAATGGCCTAAAAAGCCTTGGCAAAAGTTATACTGTTCCTTGTCAGGAAAGTTCTTCGATCTTTACCAAGATCATGGGAAGCCAAGGTAACGGCGATCCAAGAAGCCAAAGACTTGAACAAGCTGGCACTCGAGGAGCTCCTTGGATCCTTGATGACACATGAGCTCACAATGAAGCAACACAGTGAAGAAGAGTCCTCCAACAAGAAAATGGTAATTGCCCTTAAGTCTACTTCTTCTAACAAGGATCCCTCTTGCAGTAGCAGCAATGAAGAAGAAGACAATGAGGGAGATGAAGATGAGGCTCTTCTCGTGCGAAAGTTCAGAAAATTCATCAACCGAAAGAAGTCCTTCCATCAGAGGAGAGGTTTCTCAAGTTCCTACAACAAGGACAAAGGTAAGAAAAGGAAAAGTGAGGGAATCGGTTGCTATGAATGCAAGAAATCGGAACATTTCAGAATCGACTGTCCCTTGCTGAAGAAGGGCAGCAAATACAAGAAGAAGAAAGCTCTTGTCTCCATCTTGACAGACTCCGATCAATCATCATCATCATCGGATGAGAAACAAGAGGAAAAAGCAAATTTTTGCTTCATGGCAAATGATAATGAGGTAATATCTGAAACACATTTAAATTTTACCTTTGATGAATTATATGATGCTATTAATGAACTAATGGATGAATATAAGACAATAAACCTTAAAAATAAAGAATTGAAACTAACTAATCAATCTTACATTCATAAGTACGATAAATTAATTAAGGACAAGGACTCTATCATCAAAGAAAACTTAGAACTTAAAACAAGCAACCAATTACTAACTCAAAAAACTAATACCTTAATTAAAGATAACGAAAGATTAACTAAGAAAGTTTCAGAACTTAAAAACAGTAACCAAACTATAAAAGATAACTTTACTAAAGATCTAAATTTATTAAAAACAGAAAAACTGAACTTAACAAAAGAACTTGAAAAATATAAACCTATAGTTAAGAAGTTTACTTTTAGTTCTGAAAAATTAGAAATGATTCTTAATAGTCAAAGAGCTGTTTTTAATAAAGTCGGTTTAGGGTATAAGCCTAACAACAAACAAAAATTTCTTAAAAATTTTTTTGGTGGATTGCATCCCCTGCATCTGCAACAATCCGGTCTTCAACAACTGCATCATCAGCATCCCGTTCGAATCATCCGCGATTCAAGGGATTAGCTCTCCAGCTTCCTCGGCTTCATCCTCCCAAGCTTCACGGCATCCAAGATGATCCTCCCATTCGGAAGAGCCACGAAATAAAGGAGAGAGGGCTGGTGAAGGCTATAAAAGGAGAGAGGGAGCCGGCTGGTCCCAAGCTATCCTTCTCAGGCTGAGTTCCCACCAAACCAAAAAGGGAGAGGAGAGCTAATATTTTTCTAGGTATTATGGGAATAACTCCCCACGAAAAGAAAATATATATGTATATATGCTGAAGGGAGTTTGATTCGTGTTGGGATTAGTCTAAGAAGGGAGTAGGAAGGGAAAAGAGAGAAGAGCCAGTCACAATGAAGGACCTCTGCGCTGCTGCTGTTGCCCACGACTCCATGAAAGGCTGATCTCCTCTTTAGGGCCGGATGCAGCCCTAACAAAGGGCCAAGGGTTTTGTATTTTTTATTTAAGTTCTTGGAATTGTATAAACTTCTTTGATCTTAATGAATATTTCTTTAATTCCATATTTGAATTCTGTGATTTTAAGTATGGTGTTTATACAACTGTTCTTCATGATCATTGAAGTAAAAATAAGATAGTTCATGCTTAAGGAAGATGCGATGTGCTACCACCTTAGATTAGGCTAGACATTGCATGCCAACTAAAGATGGATTATTTCTAAATTACTTTTGTGAATTTTTATCTGAATGCTTATTAGACTTGTAGCCAATTTGCATGTTAATCCAAGAATAAATTAAAATACAATTAATCCTTGTTCCAATGTTAATGGTGAATTTCTTGCCCTAGGTTTCCTCAAACTGATAACATTTTAATTACAATTTTTATTAAATTCCTTAGTTTAATTTTCTTCACAAACTCTTCCTTTTAAATATTTTTATTTTTAAGAAAATAACTGTACCCCAATCCCTGTGGATCGATATCCGTAATCACTATCCTACCAGATACGTGCTATTGCGTGGTTTTTAAAATTGACTATCATGCCACTAATGAAGTTTTAAGTCAAGACTTTACTAAGCTCATGCAAGGAGAGTTCGAGATGAGGATGACGGAAAAACTCACCTTCTTTATCGGACTCCAAATCAAACAAACTAAGGAAGGGATCTCCATTAGCTAAAGCAAATATACAAAAGAGATTTTGAAAAAAATTGATATAGAGAAGGCCAAGCACATTAGCACCTGATAGGCCCTGTTAGATGTATGCCCTAGAAGCCAATTTGGCTGACACATTGTTGATTCTAGGGACATAATTTTGTACTTGACTATTTATTATTGAATAAATAAAAGGCATCCTTTCATTCATATTGTTTATGTGTCTATGAATCGTCCAAGAAATTAATAAGATGATGATACATATTCTCAAGAGTTGAGAATTTGAGCCATGTATCATTGGTGATTAATTTCTAAATGCTCCTGATCAATGGATCATCACGAGGACGGTGATCGATCCGATCAGTGCACAGATCACTCTCCTTCTGGATGGACGAGACTTGAGTCCACAGTGTAGGGACACTGAAGTGATAGTGCAGGTGCTTGTTAGAGAACAAGGGTACTAAGCGTGACCAAGACAAGAAGTCACTTGGATGTCTATCCACTCATCAGTGACTTGCTTGATGTTGCAGTAGTGTGACTGGTCCTTTGACCTGCGGTGCTTCGGCTACTCACAGTGAGGTTATTGTAGTTTGACTGCACACATACATGGTCTCTAGCCATATGGGTCCATGCAGTGTAGATTGGCTGCAGTAAGTTCACTGTAGGAGTAGGATATGCACCTATAAGGAATCTATCGACCTTGATAGAAGAGGAGTGATCCTATGTGATTTGTTAGACTGAGTTCTAAGACCTTGGCCAGGGCAGTAATATAAAGTGGAAAAAGAGTTTTCCATTAGCGAACTCAAGTCGAATAAATCTTGACATATGACAGACGATGGGGTTTGACGAGTTGTCCATGACCTCCGTCCTGTAGGGATCCACGATAGTAGGACTGTATCACACGTTAACTGCACCCAGAGGTTCATCTTTCTATTCTACTGGGTAGCCACTACATGCTGCTAGGTGTCACTGGTGGATGGTGGGACTCATAGGAATTATCTTGATGATCGATAAACCCTAATGAGTTGAGTTGGAATCGTTCCAACCCATTGAAAGGAGTTTTCAATGATATTGAGATAGAGATCACAATATATCTCACTACCAGTCAGAGTAGAACCTATGGGGTCACACACACTAGAAGTATTGACCGATCCGATGGTTGAAATCGGGATTAGGAATCACAAGTAATCAATTTGATTGATAAGAAGTTGAAGAAGGAAAGGGAATTAATTAATTGGACTTGAAACAAGAATCCTACTTTGGGTAGGATTCCTAGAGTCCTAATTGGATTAGGACTGGGAATCCTAGTTGGAGTAGGACTGGGATTCCTACTTGGAATAGGATTACTACAATCCTAATGAGATTAGGAACTTTGAATTAAAATTGGATTCCTACTTGGAGTAGGATTCCTAGAAATCCTAATTGGATTAGGACTTCGAATTCAAATAAAGTCCTAATTGGATTAGGACTAAAATTAAACAAATCCTAATTGGATTAGGATTCCTTAAGTCTAAATTAATTATTAATCTAATGAATCAACATGACTCCTAATTGGATTAGGATTGAAGAGTTCAATTAAGTCATGATTCATTCAAGTCCTAATTGGATTAGGACTAGCGTAGATTGAACCCAAATTTGGCTAATCCTAATTAGATTAGGATTAAACCATGAGAGAGGCACCTAATCCTTTTTGGAAGAGGATTGGGTTAACCAAGTAAGAGGGGCATCAGCCCCTCTTCACTTAGTTGGTGCGACATGAAGAGAGAAGGGGGGCCGGCGCCCCCTCTTGGAAAGTGGTCAAGGGCTCCTAACTTGTAGGAGCCCTTCATCCTTATTAAAGGAGGACTAGGGCCGGCGCCCTAGATGGTTTTTTCTCCTCTTCATCACGTGGCCACCCCCTCTCCATCTCTCCTTGGTTCAGCCGCCATCAGAAAAGGGAAAAGAAGAGGAGGCGTCTCCCTCCTCTTGGTCTTCTTCCTTGGCTCCAACGCATGGAAAAAGAAGAAGGCTGCCGGGGCTTTTGATCTTCTTCCCATCTTCATCCTTCTTCTTCCTCCTCTCAAGCACAATCAAGGGTTGATTGAAAGAGAGGAGATCAGCCATCAAAAGCTATCTCTGCAAGGGAGCTAGCACCCCGGTGAGATAGAGAGCTTGGATCGGATCCTGCTTCGTGTGGATACCCGTAGAGGCCGGACGTTTGAACGGCTTCAAGCGAACCCTCTTCCAAAACCACGAATTCAGATTTGCGGTGATCATCTACCCGCGCAAGGTGAAGATTTGATCTTCCTAATAGTTTTAAAAGTTTTAATTCTTACCTAATTACGAAAGGTCTAGAAACAACGTTCATGCGATGAACGTCGAACCCGTGCATGCCGATTCCGCTGCCATCTGATTTTTGTTTTGAAATATCAGCGGCATGGGCGGGTTCCCAACAGTGGTATCAGAGCCTAGGCTTCGTAGATTAAGGTAAGAATTAAATATCTAAAGGCTTATTAGATCTGAAAAATGAATGATCATGCATGCTGAAAAATTCTGCATGCAGATTTTTCATGGGTGCTGATTTTTGCATGCTGATTTTTATGTGATAAAATGATGATTCTAATTACATTGTTAATGGGATTACAAAGTTTAGAATCATGATTAGCATGATCAGCGACCTATGTCATGATATAATCAGTTAGTTTTCAGATCTGAAAATTATAATTGTTGCATACGGTGATGATCATAGGATTCAACCCCTTTTGGTATCAAATGTAATGACCTGCGATGTGATCTGCGATGTCATGTAATTTTTCAGATGCTTGCATGCATCTTATTTGATGTTTTGAGAGGCCTGCGTGCCTCCTAAAAGGAGATGTAATTTATTTTTATTTTTATTTTACATCTGGTTGTATTTCTGTGATGTGATGTACATCAACGATCAAGTTGAAGCAAAGGCATGAGATGAAAGGTGATCTAAGCGGTTGATGGCGATGGGATCAAGAGTTGATCAAGGATCGAATCAAGGTGGCTTAGAACCAATTCAAGAGTTGAAGACCACTTGATCGATTGATGTGCATGTGCTTGTAATACGACCTAATTAGAATCCATGATCATCACCTATTTAAAGTTTAACTTTATTTGATGCTGCGATTATAACTGCCTGTGATGTACCGTTTGCATGAGATGTGAATGCGAGTCGGGTAGATAGGTTTACATGTGATGTAGCAAACCCAATTGAGACCTAAATCAAAACCTCCTCAATCAAGTCAAGAGTGAACCGACATGAGCAAGTCATATTAGATTAATTGATCTAATTGGTGTCTAGGAAAGCATGAAAGGTGGTTACTTAATTAGGACCTTACTCTCTGAGTAAGGGGAGCCTCCCACCTGCTTACCTGGCCAATTGTTCGATTACCTCTTATGAAGGGCTCAAGTTGCAAACACTAAGACCTGATTAACCAATATTAAGTCAATAGGTCTTCCACTGTAGTAGAGCTGCTAAGGCCTTTCTGATGTTGATTTGTCTCGGCTGGACACAGTGGTCAAGTTGCATCGGGGGCTGGACCTCTCTATAGACATGAGATGTTGTAGGGTAAAGGTGGGGTTGGGCACCAATAACTGTTAGGTGAGGACCCAATGACGACTTTATTCCTACGGTTATACGGTGGGTCTGACTTAACTAAGAAATGGGACCAATAACTGTTAGGTGAGGTCTTCATGGCTTAGAGACCAAGTTACACTGCAACATGCTTGAGAAGCATTGTACAAGAGTTGTACACTCATCCATCTATGTGTCACCAATAACTGTTAGGTGAGGTGGCATGTAAATTGGTGGGACCGCAGTACCCACTAGAAACCCTAGTCGTGTGGAATTTCCGTTTCCCTACCAGGAGAGTGTGAGGGATTCGAGAAAATAGTGGGAGTTACATTTGTTCTAAAAGACCTTAGAATAGATTAGGATCAAGTACAAAAGTCTAACTAGAATCTTTACTCTCTGCAGATACAATGTCAGCTTCAAACCCTTTGACCCGTATTCTTGAGACCAACCGACTGACCGGAACCAATTACAAAGACTGGCTTAGAAATCTCAAAATTGTTTTGGACTGTGAGAAAATAGGCTATATACTCGATTCAGATATCCCCACACTACCAGCACGTCCTACTGATGTTCAGCGTGAGATGCATAAAAAGTGGTTGGATGATGACATTAGAGTAAAATGCTATATGATGGCATCCATGTCTAATGAACTCCAATGCCAGCATGAAAATATAAAGACTGCTAGGGACATACTGGCACACCTGCAAGAGTTGTATGGTGAGCAGAGTCGCACAGCTCGTTTTGAAGTGTCCAAGAGGCTTTTCAAAGCGAAGATGCGCGAGGGGCAGTCTGTCCATGATCACGGTCTGACCATGATCAAGGACCTAGAGGAGCTTGAGAAGCTCGGTATGGACATGCACAAGGAATTACAAGTGGATTTGATCCTACAGTCACTTCCTGATTCATTTGGTCAGTTTATAGTAAACTACCACATGAATAAGATTGAATGCACTAAGACTGAACTAATCAACATGTTGGTAACTGCTGAGGGAGCCTTGAAAGGTTCAAGGGACAATGTCCTTACTGCTGAGTTGACTTCTGGTTCCAAAAGAAAGTCTACTTGGAAGAAAAAGAAGCCTGCTAAGAAGCAGAAGAAAGACAAGAAGCCAAAGAAGGAAGTTCAAAAGAAAAAGGCTAACGACCAAGGAAAATGTTTCCACTGCAATGTCGAAGGCCACTGGAAAAGGAACTGTCCTTCATACCTCGAGAGCCTGAAGAACAAGAAAGGTGACACACCTTCAGAAGGTATAGACTTGCTCATAATTGAAACTAATCTAACGGTTTCTTCTACTTCTAGTTGGGTTATAGATTCTGGTTCTAGTGCTCATCTGTGCACTACCATGCAGGGTCTAAAGGAAAGTAGAAGGCTGGCGGAAGGTGCGGTAACCCTTCGGGTTGGCAACGGGGCAAAAGTTGCTGCTGTGGCTGTGGGCACCTACCATCTGCGACTACCGTCTGGATTTAGTTTAATACTTAGAGATTGCTATTATGTACCTGTTGCTAGCAGAAATTTGATTTCTGTTTCATGTCTAGCACAGGAAGGTCATGTTTTTACATTTGACAAAGACTGCTGTTCTATTTATTTAAGAAATAAAATAGTCGCACGTGGTTTTATGATTGACAGTCTCTATCATTTACATATGGATGTATCTGTGAATGTTACCGAGCAAGAAGTGAATGCCAAAGGATCCAAAAGATCCAGAGATGAGATAAACCAAAGATATTTGTGGCACCTCAGACTTGGCCATATTGGAGAAGACAGAATGAACAAAATGGATAAAGATGGGCTTCTCGGCTCATTGACTTCCGAGTCATATCCAACTTGCGAGTCCTGTCTTTAAGGAAAAATGGCTAGACTGCCCTTTGTAGGACATGGGGAGAGGACCACTGAAATACTTACCCTAATACATACAGATGTATGTGGCCCATTCGATGTGCTAGCCAGGGGACGTTATTCTTACTTCATTACCTTTACCGATGATTATTCACGGTATGGGTATGTGTATCTTATGAGACACAAGTCTGAGTCTTTTGAAAAGTTCAAAGAGTTCAAGAATGAAGTAGAAAAATAAACTGGAAAACCTCTTAAGGCTCTTCGATCAGATCGAGGAGGAGAATACCTTAGTGGGGAATTCCGGGACTATCTCAAAGAAAACGGCATAGTCTCACAATGGACACCTCCGGGTACACCTCAACTCAACGGGGTGTCAGAGAGGAGGAATCGGACCCTGTTGGACATGGTCAGGTCCATGATGAGCTTCACTGATTTACCTATGTTCCTTTGGGGAGATGCCTTACTCACAGCGATTTATTTATTGAATAGAGTTTTCTCTAAATCTGTTCCTACCACACCGTATGAGATATGGCATGGTAAGAAACCAAGTCTGGGTCATCTCAAGATTTGGGGATGTCCGGCCCACGTCAAGAGACTACAGGCGGACAAGTTAGAGGCTAGGACCATAAGTGCTCGTTTTATAGGATATCCTAAAGAGTCATTAGGATACAATTTTTACGTCTCAGAGGATCACAATGTGTTTGTGAGCCGTCATGCCATCTTCTTGGAAAATCAGTTTATCCTTGATAGAGGCAGTAGGAGGAAAATTGAGCTTGAAGAGAAAGTCTCTGAAAAGCAACGAGTCATGGATCCTATTGAACCCATTCATACAGAGCCAGTACACGATGTCCCTCGACCACCTCGTAGATCTAGTAGGGTCTCCCATCCTCCCGATAGATACTTTGGTATACTAGAAGAGGATACCGAGGAAATGTTCCTAGTGGGAGATAGGGATCACATACAGGATCCCAAAACCTACAACGAGGCGATATCTGATATCGATTCCGAGAAATGGCTGGAAGCAATGAAGTCAGAGTTAGACTCCATGCGTTCCAACCAAGTCTGGACCTTAGTAGACCCACCAGAAGGTATTGTACCTATTGGATGCAAATGGATCTACAAAAGGAAGATAGGTTCGGATGGAGAGGTAGAGACCTATAAGGCAAGGCTTGTGGCGAAAGGGTATAGTCAGCGCGAAGGCATTGACTATCAGGAGACCTTTTCACCTGTAGTCATGCTAAAATCCATCCGAACATTGCTTGCCATTGCAGCATTTCATGATTATGAAATCTGGCAGATGGATGTGAAAACTGCTTTCCTGAATGGATATCTTGATGAAGATATTTATATGGAACAGCCTTTGGGTTTCACTTCCAGTGATGGAGATCACAAGGTCTGCAAGCTGCAAAGGTCCATCTATGGACTAAAGCAAGCATCTCGGAGTTGGAACACTCGTTTCGATGACGCAATCAAAACGTTTGATTTCATCAAAAACGAAGAGGAACCGTGTGTTTACAAAAAGGTTAGTGGGAGTGCTGTCGTTTTTCTCGTATTGTACGTAGATGACATTCTCCTAATAGGGAATGATATTCCCATGCTAACCTCGGTTAAGGTCTGGTTGTCAAAAGAATTCTCCATGAAAGACCTTGGGGAAGCATCCTATATTTTGGGAATAAAGGTCTATAGAGATAGATCTAAAAGGATGCTTGGCCTGTCACAGAAAATGTACATAGAGGAGGTGCTGAAGAGGTTCAGCATGGAAAACTCCAAGAGGGTTCTCTTACCCCTAAGGCATGGAATTCATCTCTCCAAGAAGATGTGCCCCAACACATCTGAAGAGATTTAACGCATGAGCAAGATTCCTTATGCATCGGCAATAGGAAGCCTCATGTATGTCATGCTATGTACACGACCTGATATAGCTCTTGCTGTGAGTGTCACAAGCAGATATCAGTCGAATCCAGGTGAAAAACACTGGACAGCTGTGAAGAATATTCTTAAGTACTTGAGAAGAACTAAAGATTTATTCTTGGTTTTTGGAGGATCATCAGAGTTAAAGGTAGAAGGGTACACAGATTCAGACTTCATGACTGATGTCGATGACAGGAAGTCAACATCTGGATACGTGTTCTTGTGCAATGGTGGTGCGGTGAATTGGAAGAGTTCTAAACAACCGATCATTGCTGATTCTACTATGGAAGCTGAATACATCGCCGCCTCTGAAGCTGCTAAGGAAGGCTTCTGGTTCAAGAAATTCATTGCAGAGTTGGATGTGATGACATCAGATGCCATAACACTCTACTGCGATAATAATGGCGCCATAGCCCTTACTAAGGAGCCAAAGTCTCATCAGAAGTCTAAGCATATAGAGCGGCGCTTTCACCTCATACGCGACTATGTGGAGAAGAAATATGTAGAGGTGCAGAGAGTAGACTCCGCGGATAACGTGGCAGACCCGTTCACTAAGCAGCTGAGTCAGCAAAAGACTGAAGCCCACCTTGAGAAGATGGGCCTAAGCTATATGACCAATTGGCTTTAGTGCAAGTGGGAGATTGTTAGATGTATGCCCTAGAAGCCAATTTGGCTGACACATTGTTGATTCTAGGGACATAATTTTGTACTTGACTATTTATTATTGAATAAATAAAAGGCATCCTTTCATTCATATTGTTTATGTGTCTATGAATCGTCCAAGAAATTAATAAGATGATGATACATATTCTCAAGAGTTGAGAATTTGAGCCATGTATCATTGGTGATTAATTTCTAAATGCTCCTGATCAATGGATCATCACGAGGACGGTGATCGATCCGATCAGTGCACAGATCACTCTCCTTCTGGATGGACGAGACTTGAGTCCACAGTGTAGGGACACTGAAGTGATAGTGCAGGTGCTTGTTAGAGAACAAGGGTACTGAGCGTGACCAAGACAAGAAGTCACTTGGATGTCTATCCACTCGTCAGTGACTTGCTTGATGTTGCAGTAGTGTGACTGGTCCTTTGACCTGCGGTGCTTCGGCTACTCACAGTGAGGTTATTGTAGTTTGACTGCACACATACATGGTCTCTAGCCATATGGGTCCATGCAGTGTAGATTGGCTGCAGTAAGTTCACCGTAGGAGTAGGGTATGCACCTATAAGGAATCTATCGACCTTGATAGAAGAGGAGTGATCCTATGTGATTTGTTAGACTGAGTTCTAAGACCTTGGCCAGGGCAGTAATATAAAGTGAAAAAAGAGTTTTCCATTAGCGAACTCAAGTCGAATAAATCTTGACATATGACAGACGATGGGGTTTGACGAGTTGTCTATGACCTCCGTCCTGTAGGAATCCACGATAGTAGGACTGTATCACACGTTAACTGCACCTAGAGGTTCATCTTTCTATTCTACTGGGTAGCCACTACATGCTGCTAGGTGTCACTGGTGGATGGTGGGACTCATAGGGATTATCTTGATGATCGATAAACCCTAATGAGTTGAGTTGGAATCGTTCCAACCCATTGAAAGGAGTTTTCAATGATATTGAGATAGAGATCACAATATATCTCACTACCAGTCAGAGTAGAACCTATGGGGTCACACACACTAGAAGTATTGACCGATCCGATGGTTGAAATCGTGATTAGAAATCACAAGTAATCAATTTGATTGATAAGAAGTTGAAGAAGGAAAGGGAATTAATTAATTGGACTTGAAACAAGAATCCTACTTTGGGTAGGATTCCTAGAGTCCTAATTGGATTAGGACTGGGAATCCTAGTTGGAGTAGGACTGGGATTCCTACTTGGAATAGGATTCCTACAATCCTAATGAGATTAGGAACTTTGAATTAAAATTGGATTCCTACTTGGAGTAGGATTCCTAGAAATCCTAATTGGATTAGGACTTCGAATTCAAATAAAGTCCTAATTGGATTAGGACTAAAATTAAACAAATCCTAATTGGATTAGGATTCCTTAAGTCTAAATTAATTATTAATCTAATGAATCAACATGACTCCTAATTGGATTAGGATTGAAGAGTTCAATTAAGTCATGATTCATTCAAGTCCTAATTGGATTAGGACTAGCGTAGATTGAACCCAAATTTGGCTAATCCTAATTAGATTAGGATTAAACCATGAGAGAGGCACCTAATTCTTTTTGGAAGAGGATTGGGTTAACCAAGTAAGAGGGGCATCAGCCCCTCTTCACTTAGTTGGTGCGACATGAAGAGAGAAGGGGGGCCGGCGCCCCCTCTTGGAAAGTAGTCAAGGGCTCCTAACTTGTAGGAGCCCTTCATCCTTATTAAAGGAGGACTAGGGCCGGCGCCCTAGATGGTTTTTTCTCCTCTTCATCACGTGGCCACCCCCTCTCCATCTCTCCTTGGTTCAGCCGCCATCAGAAAAGGGAAAAGAAGAGGAGGCGTCTCCCTCCTCTTGGTCTTCTTCCTTGGCTCCAACGCATGGAAAAAGAAGAAGGCTGCCGGGGCTTTTGATCTTCTTCCCATCTTCATCCTTCTTCTTCCTCCTCTCAAGCACAATCAAGGGTTGATTGAAAGAGAGGAGATCAGCCATCAAAAGCTATCTCTGCAAGGGAGCTAGCACCCCGGTGAGATAGAGAGCTTGAATCGGATCCTGCTTCGTGTGGATACCCGTAGAGGCCGGACGTTTGAACGGCTTCAAGCGAACCCTCTTCCAAAACCACGAATTCAGATTTGCGGTGATCATCTACCCGCGCAAGGTGAAGATTTGATCTTCCTAATAGTTTTAAAAGTTTTAATTCTTACCTAATTACGAAAGGTCTAGAAACAACGTTCATGCGATGAACGTCGAACCCGTGCATGCCGATTCCGCTGCCATCTGATTTTTGTTTTGAAATATCAGCGGCATGGGCGGGTTCCCAACAGGCCCCTCATAAAAAGATGAGCATAATAAAAGCATGGATTTAAAGCTTTATAGAGGCATGATAGATTCTATACTGTATCTTATACTAGTAGACCGGATATCATATTCAGTATTTACATGTGTGCTAGATTCCAAGCTAATTCTAAATAATCTCACTTAATTGTTGTTAAAAGAATTCTAAGATACCTAAATGGCACTCAAAATTTATGTTTGTAGTGTTCAAAACAATCCTCAATTAATTTAATTGGCTACTCAGGTGCAAACTTTGCTGGCTCTAAAATTGAAAGAGAAAGCACTAGTAGAGCTTGCCAATTTCTAGGAATTAACTTAATCTCTTGATTTATCAAGAAATAAAATTTGGTGGCATCGTCTATGGCCGAGGCTGAATACATTGCAGTCATAAATCGTTGTGCTCAAATCTTGTGGATTAAGTAATAACTTGAGAATTATAGCATTAAACTTAATAAAATTTTTATAAGATGTGATAATACAAGTACAATTAATTTAACTAAAAATCCTATTTGACATTTAAGAACTAAGCATATTAAGATAAGACATCATTTCAAAAGAGATCATGTTCAAAATAGTAGTGTGATGCTAGATTTGGGTGTATTAATAGACAAAAAGTTAACATTTTTACCAAGCTCCCTAGTGAAGATAGATTGAACGAGATTAGAAAATAGATAGGGATCTGTGACCTACTTGCCTAACTTCAATACCTAGACTTTTGCTTAATCCTCATCCTAGTTTACTGAAATTTTGGCTCTTGAATCTTTTCTCCCTTGTTTAGATCTTCATGTTTGTGGTTCATTGAGATTAAAAACTCCTTTTTGCTGACTACAGTATTGTAGGAAAAATTTTCCGAGTTGTCCGATAAAATCGGACGCCAGGCATGAAAATCAGTTTTAAAATTTTATTTATAATAGTTATAAATATTAAAGATAACTGTTATGTAAAATATACCTCGATCCCGCAGCAGAAGTTGGTCGAGGTAGGGCGGATCTAGATCTTTGAACGTTGCTTCGCGAGGCCTAGATCTGCAGGCCCTCTACTTCGCGCGCACGCCAAACTTCATAGGAAGGTAGGATGATGTCTGTATTTTGCAAAACCAGTTTTTGCAAAAGGATCCTAGAAGAAAATACTTTTCTTTCTTTTCCTTTTTCTTCTTCCTTCTCTCCCGTATCTTCACTGTACGCTCGAGAGCTCGGAGGCCGATCACAGAGGAAAGGAAGAAGAGGACACATCGTCGGATCTGGATGCTTACCACCAGAGAGAGGATTGAGAGAGAAAAACCACTTCTTCTCTCTTCTTCTTCTCCTACAGAACTCTCGTTTAAGCCTCTCTATTTCGTGAGTTTTATACACAGACAGAGACATCAATCTTCACTAATCCTCTCTAATTTTTCTCTCTGATTCACTCACAATTCATCTGTGTATCGGGAGGAAACGGTGGCCTACTTATAGGCCAATGCTGAGAGGATTTAATTGGAGTAATTGACTGCCTTTACGAATCCATACGTTTACGAATCCATACATTATGAATTCATAACATTCATTTCAAAAACAAATGTGGAAAAAAACAGTAAATCCATCCGATAATGGCTAGATTTCAAAAATCAAATTGAACCTGAATGTAGCCGGTTCAAAAATTGGACATTCCGGTCCAGACGGCAAGTCGAACGGAGTTCAGATGGTGACGTGGTGTAGAGACGAAGCCGAGAGGAAGAAGGCTCTATTTTCTCCTCCCAGGCTTTTCTCCATCGTGGCTTATAAGAAACCTTAAGGGTCCATGGAAAAAGAGAGTTAAGGGTCCATGTGAGCTTTGGTCTACGGGTCCATGGGTCCACAGGTTATTAAAAGTTGGATTGGGTCAGCCGGTTCAATTAAATGGGTTAGCCTAATTGATTCACTTGGTTCTAAACCAAATTGATGGCCCAATTGAATGATTTTTGATCCGAAAAATTTCACATGAGTCCGACTCATGGGAGGTTCAATTGGGTCCAGTCTCAGCTCGATCCAAGTCCGACTTAGATCAAAACAAATACGAAATTAAATTCCAATTAAATCGTGATCGAGCCCAATTATACTAATTGAGATCCAATCAAACCCAATCTCAACAATTGAGTCCTGATCATGTTTAATTACATTAATTGAAACTTGATCGATCCTGAATACAGACTTAATTAGTTGTTCATCCATGAAATTTAGCATGTACCTCATATTCAGTGCTAGCTAAACATAGACAGGACCAAATTTCAAATGACCCACAATTTTAATTCTTAATTAAATTGGGTCAAGACCTTCCTACTTAGCTTGACTAATGTGCATGACTCCGATAGGTTCGAACACTAAGCCGGTAGTATATGGACTAGTCCATATACTAATCGAGGTGACCATCTAGCAATGATACCTGACGTTCGGATAGGTCGAATATGCAAAGCAACATTCAAGAACCTAGACGTATGGTTACTGCATAATTCATCCCTATGACCATCGATGCTCAAGATGACCTCAGAGTGGACTGTCGACCTCTGGGTCCGGTCATCTATAGTGTATTTCAAATAATCAAATCAAGTGACCTATACTTGGTTTACCCTAGCTAAGGTTTTACTAAATTGAAACACAGCGAGACATCAACTTCTATAATCTGGAGTGGTCAATCCCTTCTTGACTCTTACACTGATTTTGCGAATACTTGACTGCACCCAGCATCCTTCCGATCCTTGAATTAAAAATTCAAGTCGTCTAGTGCCTAAGTACAGTGAGTTGCTTGCAAGTCACTGTGATAGTCTCAGGTCTAAGGGGTACTTATGCCCATACGCTTTGCAAGCTAACTCCCGACAGTGGAATGCTCCGCAGATGAGTCACTGTTCAATGATGATGTGCTCCTACATCTCATCTGTATGCCATACAGTGTCTCCACACTTCTTGGTTAAGAGGATAACCAACTAAATGGTACACAATGATCTATACTTGACATAGCTATCGTCCAAATGATAGCTCATCATTTGGTCGCGAACTGGTTTAAGGATTAAATGATAAAAACCTCCTTTATCCACTAAATTAGTCCTAAGGACTTTATCACAATACACAGGAGTTCAAATTGAAGATGAAACACTTGTGATAAATGAAAAAAATACCAGAATAAATTTTATTCATTTTAATAAAACATATACAAACTTCCATTTCTTACAATTAACAAAAAATTGGCTTTGGGACATAATTCCCAACAACTCCTACTTGAACTAAAGCCAATTTGTATAGTATCTAATACCCATCTTCGATTTGTGATAATCAAACTCCTTTACAGAAAGGGCTTTAGTGAATAGGTCAGCTAGGTTTTCCCTTTCATCGATCTTCTGAAGATTGACGTTACCTCATTCCACGATCTCTCGTACAAGGTGGTAGCAATGCAGAATGTGCTTGGTTCTGTGGTTAGATGTCCATGACATTATCTATTCTAGGGCGCTTACTTGACTTGTACATTACATTAACAGGCTGTGACAATATGTATATGCCATTACTAAATTGTCCATGTATTACAGTAACACCATTCATAATGATATCACAAAAATATTTCTTTATTGAGATTTCATAACCGTTTATGGCCAAAAGGCCTACGAAAATTATATTCATAAGAACGTAGGACAATAGTGACAATCACTCAAGACAACTACATGAGAATTGAAAACAAGTTTGAGATTTCATAAAGCAAAAATTGGAACAGATCTTCCATCTCCAATATTCAGGAATCTCTCACTGTTTTCAAATCTCTCATTGACCTGAAGTCCTTGCAACGAATTGCATATATTAAATGGGCTTCCAGTATCTAATACCCTGGTCAAATTATCACATATAGAGAAATTACAGGGTGTTATCATATAAATACCTTAATCAGCAACTGATTACCCTCTTCTCTTGCTTGGTCTGTTCGGATCAAGTGAGGCAAGGTACTGAGGATAATTTCTCTTCTAATGCCCTTGCTTCTTACAATAGAAGCATTCTGCCAGATTGTGGTCAGCTTTAATCTTTTTGGTCTGACTTGGCTTAGCACGTTGCACTTTTTTCTTCTGATTCTTATTTTTTTTCTTTCCTTTCTTAAAGGTACTACGACCCCTGGACGAACCTCCCACTAAATTCACCGACCCTTTTAGGAGTTGGTGATTCTGTTTGTAGTAAACCCAACAATTGGTGATAATTTACTACCAGTTTCGTCATACAAAAGTTGATGAAAAATAGGCAGTACGAACCAGAAAGAGAATTCAGTATAGCATCCTTCCCCAATTGATCATGTAGGGAAAATCCGAGAGTGCCTAGGCGCTTGATTAACCTCATAATGTACAATACATGATCGGTCACCGAAGCCCCATCCTTCATACGTGCGCTGAAAATAGCACAACTAGTCTTGTACCTTTCAACGTCATCAGAAATACTGAATGATTTATTCAATACTTGAATGATGTCTTCCGGCTGCGCATTCTTAAAACGCCTACTAAACTCATCATTCATTGCAGCGAGCATAATGCAACGGACAATGATATGATCACTGAGCCACTTCTGATAAGTATCTCTGACCGTACCCCGTGCATTAGCAGTGGGCTGCTCAGGTGCCGGATCTGTTATCACATAAAGGATCCATTCATGCTCTAGCACAATTTTCAGTTTTCTATACCAATTATTGAAGTTGGGACCAGTCAACTTATCATTATCCAATAATGAGCGGATAAATTAGTGACCATTTCTGTATAAAAGAAAATTTGGCTATTAGTATATGAATTGACTAAACACATTTAGACTTGGACTTTAGTCTAAAAGTACTCCTACTATTTTATACAAATTGGTAGCCTCTACCTCCAATTCGAAAAATTACTCTTAATTCTTTAGTGGGCACTAAAACCCAATAGATCGCATATAGGCCTGAGTGTGGCTCGGCTAACCCATATGCACCTATTGGTAGGTTCTTAACCAATTGCTTCACCAAGCAACTTCTAGTGATGATTTTGCCCTAGGTTTTTCGGTAGGCGTGTGGCACCTCCACAGAATACCCTAGTCAGGTCCAACCATTAAATGATAGGATTAAGTCTAATCAACTAATAGACGACCAAGCCCGAGTATGGCTTGGCTCACTTGACCGCCTATTGAAGGTACACTTAACTCATCATATATTGAATGACAATTCCAATGTGTGGAGTGATTGATTATACCCCTATTTGATTTTGATGAGCTCAAAGTATTTGAGTATATTTCATGTTGTACTAATGAATTCAATCTAGTGTTTCAGGCGAATATATGTGAATTTATCTTTAAGAGCATCGAGCCTTGGTTCAAAGTAATTTGGCTAAGTGTTGAACTCAATTGAGCCAAAGTCTGAAGCTCGAGTCGACTCCGGAAGATTGCGAGTCGACTTCAAGTGTTTTAGAGGATCTGGCACAAGCTCGAGTCGACTCCGGTACACTACGAGTCGACTTCGACTAAGAACAGACAGAAGGACAGAAAGATGAATTTCAGATCCTATCATCGAGTCGACTCCGAAGATTTCGAGTCGACTCCAAAGATTTCGAGTCGACTCCGATGCTTGCCGAGTCGACTCCCAACGGTTCCGAGTCGACTCCAAAGGGTAACAGACAGAAAGACAGAGAGGTGTTTTCTAGACCCTGTACCGAGTCGACTCCAGAAGGATACGAGTCGACTCCAACGTTTGGCGAGTCGACTCCTAATCATGCAAGAGTCGACTCTCAGAGGAAAGCGGGCTGAAAGGCAGAAAACCAAACTCAGTGAGCCTGTGAATGAGTCGACTCCGAGAATTCGAGAGTCGACCCCAACAAAGTGCGAGTCGACTCCGAGGCAGCTCAGACAACAGACAGAGGATCGATTTTTCGGGCTCTGAGAGCCAAGTCGACTCCAAGAGGATCCGAGTCGACTCGAGAGAGAAATGCAGAAAAATAGATCTCTGGAATCCTGAGAATGAGCCGTCTCCAAAATGCTGAGTCATCTCTAGATCTTGGTGAGTCGACTCCAGGGTTGGACCGAGTCAACTCCAGATTGAGACGACACTTTAATTCAAATCCTGAACAGTGGGCGAGTCGTCTCCTGTAAAGCATGAGTCGACTCCAGCAACAGCCGAGTCGACTTCAGATCGAGCGAGTCGACTCCAACCCCAACGGATACATTGTCAGGAGGTGCAGACTGTGCAGAACGGCTACAAATTAGTGTCTAACGGTTATTTTTCAAAAGAGACTGTTTAAATAGCCAGAGTAAACAGTAGTAGACAAGAATAGAGTTACTCCATATGTGCATTAAGGTATTTCCAACTACCAAGAGTCCATTCAGAGAAAAGACAAGCAAAAGGAGGAAGAAACGCATTCATTTCATTCCTAGAAGTTTTTCCTTTGCATTCAAGGCTCTTCTTCTGACATCAAATCTTCAGTGCACTCAAAGAGGAGACTCAGAGTTCGAGAAGCCCTTTCTTCCTCTTTCAAAATCTGTTTGAGGGCTTCTAACTTTACTCTACTCATATTGATTCATATTTGCTTTTTAAGAAGCTTTTCTTGTATCTTTTCCCAAACTATTTTTCTTACTTGATTCAATCAGGGGATTGAATCAAGGATTGTAAGGTTTGTTGGTGAGCCAAAATTAAAACCAACGGTGTAAGGGTTTGATTGTGATCCCAGAAAAACAATCGGATGGTTCTAGTCGGTGAGCCTGTGAAAACCGACCGAGTTCGTTGTGATCTCGCAACAACAACAAGTTGGGTTGTGAACTTGTAAAACAACCGGCTGTAATCCAAGGAATTATAGTGAACTCCTAAGTGAAGCTTGGGGAGTGGACGTAGGAGCAAGCGTTGGCTCCGAACCACTATAAAATTTCTTTGTGTTTGTATTGGCTATTCGTCTCTTCCAATCTCCTCATCAAGTAGCTTAAAACCTGCTTGCATTAGAATTAAATAATTACTCATCAAGTTTTAATTTGTCAATAATTAATCCAAACCCAATTCACCCCCCCTCTTGGGTTGTCTTCTTGGGAAACAAGTGGTATCAGAGCAGGTGCTCTCATATCGATTGGTGTTCCATTCCGTAAATAGAGTCAAAGATTAAGATGACAACCTCTTTTGGGTCTTTCTTTAGTGAAGGGCAATCCACCAATAGACCTCCATTGTTTAATGGAGCTAATTATACCTATTGGAAGGCTAGAATAAGGATATTTATCCAAGCTCAAGATTATGATGTTTGGGACATCATAATTAATGGTCCACATATTCCTTCTATCTATGTTGATAACATTGCTATACCCAAGCTTGAGAAAGATTGGGATGATAATGATAGAAGGAAGGCACAACTAAATGCTAAAGCAATGAATGTTCTTTATTGTGCCTTAGACCATAATGAATTCAATAGAATCTCTACTTGTAATTCTGCAAAAAAGATATAGGATAGACTCGAAGTGACCCACGAGGGCACAAATCAAGTTAAAGAAACTAAAATTAACATGCTAGTTCATAAATATGAATTATTTAAAATGAACTCTAGTGAAACCATCTCTTGCATGTTTACTCGATTTACTAATATTGTCAACGGCTTGGCAAAAGTTATACTAATAGTGATCTTGTCAGAAAAGTTCTTCGCTCCTTACCAAGGTCATGGGAAGCCAAAGTCATGGCAATCCTAGAAGCAAGGGACTTGAACAAGCTGCCACTCGATGAGCTTCTTGGATCCCTAATGACGCATGAGCTCACAATGAAACAACACAGCGAAGAAGAATTCTCTCATAAGAAAAAGGTAATTGCCCTCAAATCCACTTCTTCTAACAAGGAACTATCGTGCAGTGGCAGTAGTGAAGAAGAAGATAATGAAGGAGATGAAGAAGAGGCTCTTCTCGTGCGAAAGTTCAGAAGATTCATCAACCGAAAGAAGTCCTTTCATCAGAGGAGAGGTCTCTCAAGTTCCTTCAACAAGGATAAAGGTAAGGAAAGGGAAAGTAAGGGAATTGGATGCTATGAATACAGAAAGCCGGGACACTTCAGAGTTGACTGTCCCTTGCTAAAGAAAAGCTACAAACTCAAGAAGAAGAAAGCTCTTGTCTCCACCTTGACAGATTCTGATCAATCATCATCATCATCGGAAGAAGAACAAGAGGAAAAGATCAACTTCTGTTTTATGGCAAATAAAAATGAGGTAATATCTGAAGCACATTTAGATTTTACTTTTGATGAATTGTATGATGCTTTTAATGAACTAATGGATGAATATAAGTCAATAAACCTTAAAAATAAAGAATTGAAGCTAACTAATCAATCTTACATTCATAAATACGATAAATTAATTAAGGATAAGGACTCTATCATCAAAGAAAACTTAGAACTTAAAACAAGCAACCAATTGCTAACTCAAAAAACTAATACCTTAATTAAAGATAACGAAAGACTAACTAAGGAAGTTTCAGAACTTAAAAACAGTAACCGAACTATAAAAGATAACTTTACTAAAGATCTAAATTTATTAAAAACAGAAAAACTGAACTTAATAAAAGAACTTGAAAAATATAAACCTATAGTTGAGAAGTTTACTTTTAGTTCTGAAAAATTAGAAATGATTCTTAATAGTCAAAGAACTGTTTTTAATAAAGTCGGTTTAGGGTATAAGTCTAACAACAAACAAAAATTTCTTAAAAACTTTTTTGTAAAAGCCGGAGAAAGTAAAACCAAAAATATAACTTATTTTTGTTGTGGTAAAGTAGGACATATAGCAAATGTATGTAACCCACAAAAAAACTAAAGTTAAAAGGAAGCTTAAAAAGATTTGGGTTCCAAAAGGAACCAACGTTACTAACCTTGAAGGACCCAAGAAGACTTGGGTACCTAAAATTGTATGATTTCCTTGTGTAGGAGTGTCTTGCAGCCAAGGTTAACAAACACTGTTGGTACTTGGATAGTGGCTACTCAAGACACATGACGGGTGACAAGGAGCAATTCTTCACCCTAGAGCTAAAAAAGGGAGGTGCGGTGACTTTTGGAGATAATAACCAAGGTCACATCATTGGTATAGGTAAAGTACAAATCACCCCTTCAACCTAACCAACTCAATTGACAATAGCTTAGTACTCAAAGAAATAAGACGTGGCAACGTCTATGTAGTAGATTTTGAAGATCTTGCCAAAAATAGCCGTTGCTTAGTAGCTAGTGATACTAAGGTCAATGATGCAAGTTGGTTATGGCACCATAAATTAGGTCATGCAAGTATGGACACAATATCTAAATTAGTTAAAAGAGATTCTGTGATTGGTTTGCCAAAGATAAAGTTTGAGAAAAATAAAATTTGTGAAGCTTGTCAATATGGCAAACAATCTAGAAGTTTTTTTAAATCCATAAATTGTGTCTCTACTATTAGACCCCTTGAACTACTTCACATGGATCTATTTGGACCAACTAGAACAACAAGCCTTGGAGGAAACAAGTATGGTCTTGTCATTGTAGATGATTTCTCTAGATACACATGGGTCATGTTTTTAGCTCATAAAGATGAAGAATTTTCAGTATTTAAGAAATTCCATAAGGAAGTAATTAATGCAAGAAATACTTCAGTTATATCTATCAGAAGTGATCATGGAACAAAATTTGAAAATCATCTGTTTGAAAAATTTTATAGTAAAAAGGGGATAACTCATAATTTTTCTGCACCTAGGACTCCACAACAAAATGGAGTGGTGAAAAGAAAGAATAGAATCTTAGAGGAAATGGCTAGGACCATGTTATGTGAAAGTAATCTCCCAAAATATTTTTGGGAAGAAGCCATTAACACATCATGTCATATAATAAATAGAGTTCTATTTAGACCAATTATAAAGAAAATACCTTACGAACTTTGGAGAGATAGAAAGCCCAAAGTAAACTACTTTCACGTGTTTGGGTGTAGATGTTTCATTCACAATAATGGCAAAGATAATTTATGTAAATTTGATTCCAAATCTGATGAAGGTATATTTTTGGGATACTCTACATCAAGTAAGGCTTATAGAATCTTCAACAAAAGAACCCTTATTATTAAAGAATCCATTCATGTTGTTTTTGATGAGTCTAATGATGCTTCCTCCAGCAAGAGAGTAGCATTTGATGATGATGTAGGAATAATTGAAGAAAAGATGGATGACATGATCATACAAGAGGATGAACCAAAGCAAATTGAAGAGGGCTCAACAAGTCAAGAGGTAATGACTGAACATGGACTTACTAAGGCTTGGAGGTATGCTCACGGTCATCCTAAAGAGTTAATCTTAGATGATCCATCTCAGCCCATTAGAACTAGAGCCTGTGGAGTGATTGATTAAAACCCCATTTGATTTTGATGAGCTCAAAGCATTTGAGTATATCTTGTGATTACTAATGAATTCAATTGAGTGTTTCAGTGAAAATCCTGTCCAAGTGTTTCTAGACTTGGTTCATAGTATTTTGGATAAGTTAAGAAGTCTGCATGAACCAATGTCTGAGACTCGAGTCGACTCCCGAGTATCACGAGTCGACTCCAAGCGTATCAAGTTCACTGGCACGAGCTCGAGTCGACTCCAGATCAGTACGAGTCGACTCCGACTGAGAACAGACAGAAGGACAGAAAGCTTCAACTCAGAGACTGTCAACGAGTCGACTCCCGAAGTGCGCGAGTCGACTCCAATGTTCAACGAGTCGACTCCAGGATAGTAAGAATCGACTCCAAGAGAAACACAAAGAAAAGTCAGAAAGCAGTTTTCGGACTCTGAGATTCGAGTCGACTCCCGCATTGCACGAGTCGACTCCGAGACTCCGCGACCATCAACAGACAGAAGACCAAGTTACTGCCTCTGAGATTCGAGTCGACTCACAGACAGCTCGAGTCGACTCCGAGACAAGCTTCACGTCAAAAGGCAGAAGACCAACTTTCGGAAACTGAGAGCCGAGTCGACTCCAAGGAAGTTCGAGTCGACTCCAAGACTGGATGAGCCAAAAGACAGAGAAACGGGAGTTCGGGCTCTGAGATTCGAGTCGACTCCCAGGACAGTCGAGTCGACTCGAGTGGACAAAATTCAAAATTGGATCCACGGACTTCAGTGGATGAGCCGACTCCAAAATTGCCAGGTCAGCTCCAGAAGTTGGCGAGTCGACTCCAGGTCAAGACGAGTCGACTCCCAGTCAAGACGGCAACTTTAATTCAAATTTGGAACAGTTGCCGAGTCGACTCCGAAAAAGCGTGAGTCGACTCCTGCTACAGCCGAGTCGACTCCTGATCGCGCGAGTCAACTCCAACCCACCAACGGTCATATTGTCAGGCTGCGCAGAGTGTGCAGAACGGCCAGAAAAAGCAGAGTAACGGCTAGTTTCCGTGGGGGTTGGCTTAAATAGCCACAGAGGACTGTAGCAAGGCAGAGAACAGATATTCCACTCCAAGCATTCAAGTTTTCAAGCTCTCCAAGTGCTCTTAAACGAAAAAGGGGAGATCTGCATTTACTGCTCCAACAACTTCTTCCCAACAATCAAAGCTTCCTCCTCCTGCATTCAAGTCGACCACTCTTTCGAGAGGAGACCGGAGTTCCAGAAGCCATACCTCTTCACCAGCTTAAAAGCGTTTGAGGGCTTCTAACTCCTTTACGATTATATTGTTTTAAATCTGCTTTTTGAGAAGCTATTTTCTGTTTTCTTCTATCTCTTGTATTTACTTGATTCAATCGGGGGATTGAATCAAGAGGTTTAAGGTTGGTTGGTGAGCCAAGTTAAAACCAACGTGTGTAAGGGTTTGATTGTGAGCCCGGGAAAACAATCGGGGTTGGTTCTAGTCGGTGAGCCTGGGAAAACCGACCGAGTTCGTTGTGAGCTCGTAAAACAACAAGTTTGGTTGTGAGCTTGCAAAACAACCGGCTGTAATCCAAGGGGGTTATAGTGAAATTCCCAAGTGAGACTTGGAGAGTGGACGTAGGAGCAAGGGTTAGCTCCGAACCACTATAAAACTTTGTGTTTGTAGTGCATTGTCTCTCATCTTCTTCCCCGCACATTACTCACAGCACTAGGCCTTAATTAAATAACTTGCTATAGTTTTTAATTAATCATCCACAAAGTTTTAATTAGTCAAATTATTTTAAAAACCCAATTCACCCCCCCCCCCCCTCTTGGGTTGTCTATCTGGGCAACAAGTGGTATCAGAGCCAAAAACTCTTCCACTCAAGAGTTAAAAGATCAAAATGACAACCCCATTTGGATCTTCTCACATTGAGGGTCAGTCCACCCAAAGACCCCCTTTCTTCAATGGATCTGACTACTCATACTGGAAGGCTAGGATGAGAATATTCATCCAAGCCTAAGACTATGAGATGTGGTCCATTGTAGTAAATGGGCCATACATCCCATCCATTTACGTAGATGGTGTTAAGGTACCTAAACTAGAAATGGACTAGGATGAACATGACATGAGGAAGGCACAATTAAACTCTAAAGCAATGAATGTCTTCTATTGTGCCTTAGACCGTAATGAATTCAATAGGATTTCAACTTGTAATTCAGCAAAAGAAATTTGGGACAGACTTGAAGTGACCCATGAGGGCACGAATCAAGTCAAGGAATCCAAAATAAACATCTTGGTTCATAAATATGAACTATTTAAAATGGATTCAAATGAAACAATCACATCCATGTTCACTAGGTTTACTGATATTGTCAATGGTCTAAAAAGCCTTGGCAAGAACTATACTAACAGTGAGCTTGTCAGGAAAATCCTTCGGTGTCTACCAAGGTCGTGGGAAGCTAAAGTGACAGCAATCCAAGAAGCCAAGGACTTGAACAAGCTACCACTTGAGGAGCTTCTTGGATCCCTCATGACGCACGAGCTCACCATGAAACAACACAACGAGGAAGAGTCCTCCCATAAGAAAAAGGTAATAGCCCTTAAATCTACTTCTTCTAACAAGGACTTGTCTTGCAGCAGCAGCAGTGAAGAAGAAGAAGACGAGGAAGATGGTGGTGAGGCTCTTCTTGTGCGCAAGTTCAAGAAATTCATCAACCACAAGAAGTCCTATCATCAAAGGAGAGGCCCCTCAAATTCCTACCGCAAAGACAAAGGTAAGAAAAGGGAAAATGAGGGGATTGGTTGTTACGAGTGCAAGAAGCCGGGTCACATAAGAGCGGAGTGCCCCTTACTGAAGAAGGGGAGTAAGTACAAGAAGAAAAAGGCACTTGTCACTACCCTATCGGACTCCGACTCATCATCCTCCTCATTAGATGAAGAACAAGAAGAGAAGGCCAATTTCTGCTTCATGGCCAACGAAAACGAGGTAACTTCCGATACGCATTTTGATTTTACATTTGATGAACTTTATGATGCGTTCAATGAATTAATGATTGAGTATAAGAATATAAATGTTAAAAACAGAGAACTAAAAGTAACTAACCAAACTTATATTCATAAGCATGATTCATTAATTAAGGATAAAGATAATCTTACCAAAGAAAATCTAGAACTTAAGACAAGCAACCAACTCTTAATTAAGAAGACTAACACCTTAACGAAAGATAATGAAAAACTAACTAAGGAACTTTCAGAACTTAAAAAATATAAACAAACCTTAGATAAGGATCTTACTAAAGAACTTAATGATCTAAAAGCCGAAAATCAAAAACTAACTAAAGAACTTAACAAATACAAACCCTTAGTTGAAAGATTTACCTATAGTTCTGAAAAATTAAACATGATACTAAATAGTCAACGTGCAGTGTTTAATAAAGCCGGTTTAGGATATAAACCAAGGAATAAGCAAAAACTTCTTAGTAATTTCTTTGTTAAAGCTGGGGAAACAAAAACTAAGAAAATAACCTGCTTTTGTTGTGGTACAGTAGGCCATAAAGCAAATGTATGTAATTTTAGGAAAAGTAAAACTAAAAGAAAAATTAAAAGGGTATGGGTTCCAAAAGGAACCAACTTGACTAACCATGAAGGACCCAAGAAAACTTGGGTACCTAAGATGACATGATTTGCTTGTGTAGGAGTGTCTTGCAGCCAAGGTCAACAAAAATTGCTGGTATTTGGATAGTGGCTGCTCAAGGCACATGACGGGTGATAAAGACCAATTTTTCACCCTTGAAGCTAAGAAGGGAGGTGCTGTGACGTTTGGAGACAACAACCAAGGTCACATCATTGGTATTGGTAAAGTTCAAATCACCCCTTCTACTTTTATAGATAATGTTAGATATGTTGATGGTCTTAAGCATAACTTGTTAAGCGTCAGTCAATTATGTGATAAAGGATATGATGTTATGTTTAAACCATCACTATGTATTATAACAAATCCTAATGATAATAGCTTAGTTTTTAAAGGGATTAGACGTGGAAATGTATATGTTGTAGACCTAGAAGATCTTGCAAAACATAACCAATGTCTAGTTGTAAATGAAACTAAAGATAATGATGCTAGTTGGTTATGGCACCGTAAGTTAGGTCATGCAAGCATGGACACAATAACTAAATTAGTTAAAAGAGACTCCGTGATAGGTTTGCCAAAATTAAAATTTGAAAAGAACAAAATATGTGAAGCATGTCAATTTGGCAAACAATCTAGGAACTCTTTTAAATCCATAAAATGTGTCTCTACCTCTAGGCCTCTAGAATTATTACACATGGACCTATTTGGTCCAACTAGAACAACAAGTCTAGGTGGAAATAAATATGGTCTTGTTATAGTAGATGATTACTCCAGGTACACATGGGTCATGTTCCTAGCACATAAGGATCAAGCATTTTCTATGTTTAAAAAGTTCCATAAGGAAGTAACAAATGCTAGAGAGTCTTCAGTCATAGCCATTAGAAGTGACCATGGTACCGAATTCGAAAATCAATTATTTGACGAATTTTGTAGTAAAAAGGGGATAACCCATAATTTTTCTGCACCTAGGACACCACAACAAAATGGAGTTGTGGAAAGGAAAAATAGAACTCTAGAGGAAATGGCTAGAACGATGTTATGTGAAAGTAACCTCCCTAAGTACTTTTGGGGAGAAGCCATTAATACTTCCTGCCATATATTAAATAGAGTTTTATTAAGACCCATTATAAAGAAAACACCATATGAACTGTGGAAAAACAGAAAACCAAAGGTTAATTATCTTTATGTTTTTGGATGTAGGTGTTTTGTGCATAATAATGGGAAAGACAATCTAGGAAAATTTGACCCTAAATCTGATGAAGGAATATTCTTAGGTTATTCTACAACTAGTAAAGCCTATAGAGTATTTAATAAAAGAACCTTAGTCATAGAAGAATCTATACATGTAGTATTTGATGACTCTAGTGACATCTTCTCTAGTAAGAAAGTTAATTTTGATGATGATGTTGAAATACTTGAGGAAAAGATAGATGAGATGGGATTACAAGATGATAATCATGTTAGATGTATGCCCTAGAAGCCAATTTGGCTGACACATTGTTGATTCTAGGGACATAATTTTGTACTTGACTATTTATTATTGAATAAATAAAAGGCATCTTTTCATTCATATTGTTTATGTGTCTATGAATCGTCCAAGAAATTAATAAGATGATGATACATATTCTCAAGAGTTGAGAATTTGAGCCATGTATCATTGGTGATTAATTTCTAAATGCTCCTGATCAATGGATCATCACGAGGACGGTGATCGATCCGATCAGTGCACAGATCACTTTCCTTCTGGATGGACGAGACTTGAGTCCACAGTGTAGGGACACTGAAGTGATAGTGCAGGTGCTTGTTAGAGAACAAGGGTACTGAGCGTGACCAAGACAAGAAGTCACTTGGATGTCTATCCACTCGTCAGTGACTTGCTTGATGTTGCAGTAGTGTGATTGGTCCTTTGACCTGCGGTGCTTCGGCTACTCACAGTGAGGTTATTGTAGTTTGACTGCACACATACATGGTCTCTAGCCATATGGGTCCATGCAGTGTAGATTGGCTGCAGTAAGTTCACTGTAGGAGTAGGGTATGCACCTATAAGGAATCTATCGACCTTGATAGAAGAGGAGTGATCCTATGTGATTTGTTAGACTGAGTTCTAAGACCTTGGCCAGGGCAGTAATATAAAGTGGAAAAAGAGTTTTCCACTATCGAACTCAAGTCGAATAAATCTTGACATATGACAGACGATGGGGTTTGACGAGTTGTCCATGACCTCCGTCCTGTAGGGATCCACGATAGTAGGACTGTATCACACGTTAACTGCACCTAGAGGTTCATCATTTCTTTCTGCTGGGTAGCCACTACATGCTGCTAGGTGTCACTGGTGGATGGTGGGACCCATAGGGATTATCTTGATGATCGATAAACCCTAACGAGTTGAGTTGGAATCGTTCCAACCCATTGAAAGGAGTTTTCAATGATATTGAGATACAGATCACAATATATCTCACTACCAGTCAGAATAGAACCTATGGGGTCACACACACTAGAAGTATTGATCGATCCGATGGTTGAAATCGTGATTAGGAATCACAAGTAATCAATTTGATTGATAAGAAGTTGAAGAAGGAACAAAGAGAATTAATTAATTGGACTTAAACACAAATCCTACTTCGGGTAGGATTCCTAGAGTCCTAATTGGATTAGGACTGGAAATCCTAGTTGGAGTAGGACTGGGATTCCTACTTAGAATAGGATTCCTACAATCCTAATGAGATTAGAAATTTTGAATTAAAATTGGATTCCTACTTGGAGTAGGATTCCTAGAAATTCTAATTGGATTAGGACTTCGGATTCAAATAAAGTCCTAATTGGATTAGGATTCCTTAAGTCTAAATTAATTATTAATCTAATGAATCAACATGACTCCTAATTGGATTAGGATTGAAGAGTTCAATTGAGTCATGGTTCATTCAAGTCCTAATTGGATTAGGACTAGCCTAGATTGGATCCAAATTGGTTCACCCTTGGGCTAAGCCTAATTGGATTAAGGCTAAACCACATTAGGGCCTCCCAATCCTCATTAGATGAGGATTAGGGCAACATGAGAGGGAGGGGCTCACGCCCCTCCTCCTTGGATCTCTTGGTGCGGCAACAAGAGGGGCCGGCGCCCCTCTTGGTAATACATCAAGGGCTCCTAACTTGTAGGAGCCCTAGATGTTATAAAAGGAGGACTCTTGGGGGCTGACCTAATTGATATAGGAATCCCCCTCCTCTCCATCACGTGGCCACCCTCTCCCTCTCCTCCCTTGGTTCAGCCGCCATCAGCAAAGGGAAAAGAAGAGGAGGCGTCTCCCTCCTCTTGGTCTTCTTCCTTGGCTCCAACGCATGAAAAGAGAAGAAGGCTGCAGGGGCTTTTGATCTTCTTCCCATCTTCATCCTTCTTCTTCCTCCTCTCAAGTGCAATCAAGAGTTGATTGAAAGAGAGGACATCAGCCATCAAAGCTATCTCTGCAAGGGAGCTAGCACCCCGGTGAGATAGAGAGCTTGGATCGGATCCTGCTTCGTGTGGATACCCGTAGAGGCCGGACAATTGAACGGCTTCAAGCGAACCCTCTTCCAAAAACCACGAATTCAGATTTGCGGTGATCATCTACCCGCGCAAGGTGAAGATCTGATCTTCCTAATAGTTTTAAAGGTTTTAATTCTTACCTAATTACGAAAGGTCTCGAAACAACGTTCATGCGATGAACGTCGATCCCGCACATGCCTCTTCTGCTGCCACCTGATTTAATTTTTGAAATATCAGCGGCATGGGCGGGTTCCCAACAGTGGTATCAGAGCCTAGGCTTCGTAGATTAAGGTAAGAATTAAATATCTAAAGGCTTATTAGATCTGAAAATTGAATGATCATGCATGCTGAAAAATTCTGCATGCAGATTTTTCAGGGGTGCTGATTTTTTACATGCTGATTTTTATGTGATAAAAAGATGATTCTAATTGCATTGTTAATGGGATTACAAAGTTTAGAATCATGATTAGCATGATCAGCGACCTATGTCATGATATAATCAGTTAGTTTTCAGATCTGAAAATTATAATTGTTGCATACGGTGATGATCATAGGATTCAAACCCTTTTGGTATCAAATGTAATGACCTGCGATGTGATCTGCGATGTCATGTAATTTTTCAGATGCTTGCATGCATCTTATTTGATGTTTTGAGAGGCCTGCGTGCCTCCTAAAAGGAGATGTAATTTATTTTTATTTTTATTTTACATCTGGTTGTATTTCTGTGATGTGATGTACATCAACGATCAAGTTGAAGCAAAGGCATGAGATGAAAGGTGATCCAAGCGGTTGATGGCGATGGGATCAAGGGTTGATCAAGGATCGAAACAAGGAGGCTTGGAACCAATTCAAGAGTTGAAGACCACTTGATCGATTGATGTGCATGTGCTTGTAATACGACCTAATTAGAATCCATGATCATCACCTATTTAAAGTTTAACTTTAATTTGATGCTGCGATTATAACTGCCTGTGATGTACCGTTTGCATGTGATGTGAATGCGAGTCGGGTAGATAGGTTTACATGTGATGTAGCAAACCCAATTGAGACCTAAATCAAAACCTCCTCAATCAAGTCGAGAGTGAACCGACATGAGCAAGTCATATTAGATTAATTGATCTAATTGGTGTCTAGGAAAGCATGAAAGGTGGTTACTTAATTAGGACCTTACTCTCTGAGTAAGGGGAGCCTCCGACCTGCTTACCTGGCCAATTGTTCGATTACCTCTTATGAAGGGCTCAAGTTGCAAACACTAAGACCTGATTAACCAATATTAAGTCAATAGGTCTTCCACTGTAGTAGAGCTGCTAAGGCCTTTCTGATGTTGATTTGTCTCGGCTGGACACAGTGGTCAAGTTGCATCGGGGGGCTGGACCTCTCTATAGACATGAGATGTTGTAGGGTAAAGGTGGGGTTGGGCACCAATAACTGTTAGGTGAGGACCCAATGACGACTTTATTCCTACGGTTATACGGTGGGTCTGACTTAACTAAGAAATGGGACCAATAACTGTTAGGTGAGGTTTTCATGGCTTAGAGACCAAGTTACACTGCTACATGCTTGAGAAGCATTGTACAAGAGTTGTACACTCATCCATCTATGTGTCACCAATAACTGTTAAGTGAGGTGGCATGTAAATCGGTGGGACCGCAGTACCCACTAGAAACCCTAGTCGTGTGGGATTTCCGTTTCCCTACCAGGGGAGTGTGAGGGATTCGAGAAAATAGTGGGAGTTACATTTGTTCTAAAAGACCTTAGAACAGATTAGGATCAAGTACAAAAGTCTAACTAGAATCTTTACTCTCTAAGGATTATAAAGTCAGCTTCTAGACTCTTAACTCATATCCTATAGAACAACCGTTTGACCAAACCCAATTATAAAGATTGGCTCAGCAAATTTCAAAAATAGTTTTGAATTGTGAGAAATTTGGGTATATGCTAGACCATGGAATCCCCATGTTACCAATCCGTCCGATCACTGATCAGCGTAAGACGCTTGTTAAGTGGACGAACAATAACAATAAAGTTAGGTGCTGCACAAAGGCATCCATGTCCAATGCATTACAATGCCAGCATGAGAACATAAAGATTGCCAGGGACATATTAAATCACCTGCAAAAGTTGTATGGTGATCAGAGTCACGCAGCTCGGTTTGAAGTGTCCAAGAGGCTCTTCAAAGCCAAGATGCACGATGGGCAATCTGTCCATGATCATGGTTTGACCATGATAAAGGACTTAGAGAAGCTTGAGAAGCTTGGCATGACCATGCACAAGGAATTGCAAACGGATTTGATCTCGCAATCCCTTCCAGCTTCATATGAATAGTTTATAGTAAACTACCATATGAAAAGGTTGTATGCACTAAAATAGAATTGTTAAATAAATTGGTAACTACCTTAGGAACCTTGAAGAAGTTCAAGGGGCATCGTTTTTGCTGTCAAGTTGGTTTCTACTTTCAAGAGAGAGTCTATTTGGAAGAAGAAGAAGCCTGCGAAGAAGCAGAAGACTAAGAAAACACCAAGTAAGGAAGTTCCAAGAAAAAAGCCAATTGCAAGGAAAAGTGTTTCCATTGCATCATGGACGGCCATTGGAAGAGGAACTGTCCTACATACATGGGAAGCATAAAGTACATGAAGGGTGACAGACCTTCAGAAGGTTTTTCAGATATGCTCAGGATACTTAGGGACTGTGACCTATTGCTAGCAAAAATTTGATTTCTGTATTTTATTTAGCATAGAAAGATTTTTATTTATTTGAAAAATTAAATTGATTTAACATGGTTTTAAGATTGACAGTCTCTATCACATACATATGGATGTATCTGTGAATATATCTGAGCAAACAGTGAATACCATAGGATCTAATAGATTCAAAAATGAGATAAATCTAAAGTATTTAAGGCACCTCAGGTTTGGCCATATAGGAGAAGACAGAATAAACAAATTGGAGAAACATGAGCTTTTGGGCTCATTGACTTTCGAGTCATATTTGATTTGTGAATTCTGCCTTCAAGGAAAGATGGCCAAATTATCCTTTGTAGGACACAGGGAGGTTCACTGAAATACTTATCCTAGTACACACTGATGTGTGTGGCCCATTCGATGTGCAGGCTAGGGGTTGTAATTTTTTACTTCAATTTACTGATGATTATTCACGGTATGGATATGTGTATGAGACACAAATATGAAACTTTTGAAAGGTTCAAAGAGTTTAAATATGAAGTAGAAAAACATATATAAAAACTCACTAAGGTTCTTCGATCAGATCGAAGAGGTAAATACCTTAGTTGAGAGTTCCGTGATTATCTCAAGAAGAATGGTATAGTTTTATAATGGACTCCTCCTGGTACACCTCAGTTCAACGGAGTGTCGGAGAGGAGGAATCGGACTCTATTGGATATGGTCCGATCCATGATGAGCTTCACTGATTTACCCTTGTCTCTTTAGATAGATGCCCTATTTTCAGCGATTTATTTATTGAATAGAGTTCCCTCTAAATCCGTTCCTACCACACCGTATGAGATATGGTATGGTAAGAAACCAAGTCTGGGTCATCTCAAGATTTGGGGATGTCCGGCCCACGTCAAGAGACTACAGGCGGACAAGCTAGAGGCTAGGATCATAAGTGCTCGTTTTATATGATATCCTAAAGAGTCATTAGGATACAATTTTTACGTATCAGAGGATCACAATGTGTTTGTGACCCGTCATGCCATCTTCTTGGAAAAACAGTTTATCCTTGATAGAGGCAGTGGGAGGAAAATTGAGCTTGAAGAGAAAGTCTCTGAAAAGCAACGAGTCATGGATCCTATCGAACCCATTAATACAGAGCCAGTACACGATGTCCCTCAACCACCTCGCAGATCAAGTAGGGTCTCCCATCCTCCCGATAGATACTTAGGTATACTAGAAGAGGATACCGAGGAAATGTTCCTAGTGGGAGATAGGGATCACATACAGGATCCCAAAACCTACAACGAGGCGATATCTGATATCGATTCCGAGAAAGTCTGGAAGCTATGAAGTCAGAGTTAGACTCCATGCATTCCAACCAAGTCTGGACCTTAGTAGACCCACCAGAAGGTATTGTACCTATTGGATGCAAATGGATCTACAAAAGGAAGATAGATTCAGATGGAGAGGTAGAGACCTATAAGGCAAGGCTTGTGGCGAAAGGGTATAGTCAGCACGAAGGCATTGACTATCAGGAGACCTTTTCACCTGTAGCCATGCTAAAATCCATCCGAACATTGCTTGCCATTGCAGCATTTCATGATTATGAAATCTGGCAGATGGATGTGAAAACTGCTTTCCTGAATGGATATCTTGATGAAGATATCTATATGGAACAGCCTTTGGGTTTCACTTCCAGTGATGGAGATCACAAGGTCTGCAAGCTGCAAAGGTCCATCTATGGACTAAAACAAGCATCTCGGAGTTGGAACACTCGGTTCGATGACGCAATCAAAACGTTTGATTTCATCGAAAACGAAGAGGAACCGTGTGTTTACAAAAAGGTTAGTGGGAGTTCTGTCATTTTTCTCGTGTTGTACGTAGATGACATTCTCCTGATTGGGAATGATATTCCCATGCTAACCTCGGTCAAGGTCTGGTTGTCAAAAGAATTCTCCATGAAAGACCTTGGGGAAGCATCCTATATTTTGGGAATAAAGGTCTATAGAGATAGATCTAAAAGGATGCTTGGCCTTTCACAGAAAATGTACATAGAGGAGGTGCTGAAGAGGTTCAGCATGGAAAACTCCAAGAGGGGTCTCTTACCCCTAAGACATGGAATTCATCTCTCCAAGAAGATGTGCCCCAACATATCTGAAGAGATTCAACGCATGAGCAAGATTCCCTATGCATCGGCAATAGGAAGCCTCATGTATGCCATGCTGTGTACACGACCTGATACAGCTCTTACTGTGAGTGTCACAAGTAGATATCAGTCGGATCCAGGCAAGAAGCACTGGATAGCTGTGAAGAACAGTCTTAAGTACTTGAGAAGAACTAAGGACATGTTCTTGGTCTTTGAGAGAAGATCAGAGTTGAAGGTAGAAGGATGCACACATATTGATGATAGAAAGTCTACATCAGAATATGTGCAATTGTGGTTCAGTAAATTGGAAGAGTTCCAAACAACCGATCATTATAGATTCTACCTTAGAAGCTGAATGTTAAGCCGTATCTAAGGGTGCAGTGGAAACCTTCTGATTAAAAGTTAATTGCAGAGTTAGGTGTAATGTCATTAGATGCCATAACACTTTACTGCGATAACATTGGCACCATAGCACTAGCTATGGAGCCATGGTCTCATCAGAAGTCCAAGCACATAGAGCGGCGCTTCCATTTCATACGCGACTATGATGTAGAGGTGCAGAGAGTAGACTCCGTGGATAACGTGGCAGACCCATTCACTAAGCAGCTGAGTCAGCAAAAGACTGAAGCCCACCTTGAGAAGATGG
This sequence comes from Phoenix dactylifera, assembly GCF_051530095.1. Lineage (NCBI taxonomy): Eukaryota > Viridiplantae > Streptophyta > Magnoliopsida > Arecales > Arecaceae > Phoenix > Phoenix dactylifera. The sequence goes on along the minus strand of NC_143193.1, from coordinate 26,512,938 downwards.
GCCTAAGATATATGACCAATTGGCTTTAGTGCAAGTGGGAGATTGTTATATGTATGCCCTATAAGCCAATTTGGCTGACACATTGTTGATTCTAGGGACATAATTTTGTACTTGACTATTTATTATTGAATAAATAAAAGGCATCTTTTCATTCATATTGTTTATGTGTCTATGAATCGTCCAAGAAATTAATAAGATGATGATACATATTCTCAAGAGTTGAGAATTTGAGCCATGTATCATTGGTGATTAATTTCTAAATGCTCCTGATCAATGGATCATCACGAGGACGGTGATCGATCCGATCAGTGCACAGATCACTTTCCTTCTGGATGGACGAGACTTGAGTCCACAGTGTAGGGACACTGAAGTGATAGTGCAGGTGCTTGTTAGAGAACAAGGGTACTGAGCGTGACCAAGACAAGAAGTCACTTGGATGTCTATCCACTCGTCAGTGACTTGCTTGATGTTGCAGTAGTGTGATTGGTCCTTTGACCTGCGGTGCTTCGGCTACTCACAGTGAGGTTATTGTAGTTTGACTGCACACATACATGGTCTCTAGCCATATGGGTCCATGCAGTGTAGATTGGCTGCAGTAAGTTCACTGTAGGAGTAGGGTATGCACCTATAAGGAATCTATCGACCTTGATAGAAGAGGAGTGATCCTATGTGATTTGTTAGACTGAGTTCTAAGACCTTGGCCAGGGCAGTAATATAAAGTGGAAAAAGAGTTTTCCACTATCGAACTCAAGTCGAATAAATCTTGACATATGACAGACGATGGGGTTTGACGAGTTGTCCATGACCTCCGTCCTGTAGGGATCCACGATAGTAGGACTGTATCACACGTTAACTGCACCTAGAGGTTCATCATTTCTTTCTGCTGGGTAGCCACTACATGCTGCTAGGTGTCACTGGTGGATGGTGGGACCCATAGGGATTATCTTGATGATCGATAAACCCTAACGAGTTGAGTTGGAATCGTTCCAACCCATTGAAAGGAGTTTTCAATGATATTGAGATACAGATCACAATATATCTCACTACCAGTCAGAATAGAACCTATGGGGTCACACACACTAGAAGTATTGATCGATCCGATGGTTGAAATCGTGATTAGGAATCACAAGTAATCAATTTGATTGATAAGAAGTTGAAGAAGGAACAAAGAGAATTAATTAATTGGACTTAAACACAAATCCTACTTCGGGTAGGATTCCTAGAGTCCTAATTGGATTAGGACTGGAAATCCTAGTTGGAGTAGGACTGGGATTCCTACTTAGAATAGGATTCCTACAATCCTAATGAGATTAGAAATTTTGAATTAAAATTGGATTCCTACTTGGAGTAGGATTCCTAGAAATTCTAATTGGATTAGGACTTCGGATTCAAATAAAGTCCTAATTGGATTAGGACTAAAATTAAATACATCCTAATTGGATTAGGATTTCTTAAGTCTAAATTAATTATTAATCTAATGAATCAACATGACTCCTAATTGGATTAGGATTGAAGAGTTCAATTGAGTCATGGTTCATTCAAGTCCTAATTGGATTAGGACTAGCCTAGATTGGATCCAAATTGGTTCACCCTTGGGCTAAGCCTAATTGGATTAAGGCTAAACCACATTAGGGCCTCCCAATCCTCATTAGATGAGGATTAGGGCAACATGAGAGGGAGGGGCTCACGCCCCTCCTCCTTGGATCTCTTGGTGCGGCAACAAGAGGGGTCGGCGCCCCTCTTGGTAATACATCAAGGGCTCCTAACTTGTAGGAGCCCTAGATGTTATAAAAGGAGGACTCTTGGGGGCTGACCTAATTGATATAGGAATCCCCCTCCTCTCCATCACGTGGCCACCCTCTCCCTCTCCTCCCTTGGTTCAGCCGCCATCAGCAAAGGGAAAAGAAGAGGAGGCGTCTCCCTCCTCTTGGTCTTCTTCCTTGGCTCCAACGCATGAAAAGAGAAGAAGGCTGCAGGGGCTTTTGATCTTCTTCCCATCTTCATCCTTCTTCTTCCTCCTCTCAAGTGCAATCAAGAGTTGATTGAAAGAGAGGACATCAGCCATCAAAGCTATCTCTGCAAGGGAGCTAGCACCCCGGTGAGATAGAGAGCTTGGATCGGATCCTGCTTCGTGTGGATACCCGTAGAGGCCGGACAATTGAACGGCTTCAAGCGAACCCTCTTCCAAAAACCACGAATTCAGATTTGCGGTGATCATCTACCCGCGCAAGGTGAAGATCTGATCTTCCTAATAGTTTTAAAGGTTTTAATTCTTACCTAATTACGAAAGGTCTCGAAACAACGTTCATGCGATGAACGTCGATCCCGCACATGCCTCTTCTGCTGCCACCTGATTTAATTTTTGAAATATCAGCGGCATGGGCGGGTTCCCAACAAATCAAAAGTTGATTGAAGGAGAATCATCAAGCCAAGAGGCTATTGTGGATCATGGGCTAACAAAAGCTTGGAGGTATGCTCACGGGCACCCTAAGGAACTCATTCTAGATGATCCATCTCAACCGGTTAGGACTAGAGCTTCACTAAGAAATCTAAATAGCCATCTAGCTTTTGTTTCACACTTTGAGCCCAAACATATAGAAAAAGCCGAAAATGATGTAAATTGGATAAATGCAATGCAAGAAGAACTAAACCAATTTATTAGAAATAAAGTGTGGGATCTAGTAGAGAGGCCTTCTGAATATCCAATTATAGGTACAAAATGGATATATAAAAATAAGCTAGATGAAAATGGAATTGTTATAAGGAATAAGGCTAGACTAGTGGCAAAGGGTTATAATCAAGAAGAAGGCATAGATTTTGATGAAACCTTTGCTCCCGTAGCTAGACTTGAGGCTATTAGACTATTATTAGCATATGCATGCTCTAAGGATTTCAAACTATTTCAAATGGATGTAAAAAGTGCATTTTTAAATGGGTATATAAATGAGGAAGTGTATGTAGAACAACCTCCTGGTTTTGAAAATCATCAATACCCTAATCATGTGTATAAACTGAACAAAGCACTTTATGGACTAAAACAAGCACCTAGAGCTTGGTATGAGAGACTTAGTAAATTCCTATTAGAACATGAATTCTCTAGGAGAAATGTAGATACAACATTATTTCTGAAAAAGAAAAATAAGGATATGTTATTAGTACAGATTTATGTTGATGATATCATTTTCGGTGCTACTAACAATCGCCTCTGCGAGGAATTTGCTGATTTGATGCAGAGTGAATTTGAGATGAGCATGATGGGAGAGCTGAACTACTTCCTCGGGCTTCAAATCAAACAATCTGAAGGAGGCATCTTCATCAATCAAGCAAAATATATCAAGGAGATGCTCAAGAAGTTTGATATGGAGGGAAACAAGTCAATCAGCACCCCCATGAGCTCATCATGCAAGTTAGACCAAGATGAATCAGGTAAATCTGTAGATCAAAAACTTTATAGAGGTATGATAGGTTCTTTACTGTATCTTACTGCAAGTAGGCCTGATATTATGTTTAGTGTGTGCATGTGTGCTAGATATCAGGCTAATCCTAAAGAATCACACCTAGCTGCAGTTAAGAGAATCTTTAAATACTTAATTGGAACTAAGAACATAGGGCTGTGGTACTCTAAAGAATCTAGCCTAAACTTAATAGGGTACACAGATTCAGACTTCGCTGGATGTAAGCTTGATAGAAAAAGTACCAGCGGGTCCTATCAATTTCTAGGAGAAAACCTAATCTCATGGTTTAGCAAGAAACAAAACTCGGTTGCATTATCCACTGCAGAAGCTGAATATGTTGCAACCGGGAGTTGTTGTGCTCAAATCTTATGGATTAAACAACAATTAGAAGATTATGGCATTAAACAAGATAAAATTCCCATTAATTGTGATAATACAAGTGCCATAAATCTAACTAAAAATCCAATTCAACATTCAAGAACTAAACACATTGAGATAAGACATCACTTCATAAGAGATCATGTATTGAATGGTGATGTGTCACTCCAATTTGTTTGTACTGATAATCAATTAGCAGATATTTTTACAAAACCCCTAAGTGAAGAGAGGTTTAGTGTGCTTAGGAGGGGATTAGGAGTGATTGATCCATCCTAGTGGGTTTTTCACTAGATTAATTGATTTTGATGATTAGAATGAGGTTAAAATAGAGTTTCTATGCAGTGATCATCAAATCAGTCCTTAATTAGGTGATTTTCCCTTATTTGGCACGATTATGGCATGGTTTTTAGGTGCGTGCCAAGGTTAGAGACGACTCGAGTAAGTTTCAGAGCCGGCTCCTGAGGGGGAGTCGACTCGCACATTTGCGGGAGTCGACTCGCAAAGTTGGCAGCTGAGGGGGAGTCGACTCGCACACTGTCGGGAGTCGACTCGCGCATATTCTGGAGTCGACTCGAGGTCGAGTCGACTCGCGACTCAGGGGAGTCGACTCGCAGTCGGGATCCGACTTTTTAACCCTAGGTTTGTCGTTTCGCAAACACTTTTCCTCAAGCCGCCACTGTTCACAAAGCCCTAGAGCCGACTCCTAGGTCATCCCCGATCGTCTCCAAGCCCTTTTCCCGTCGATTTTTCGCCGGACATTGAGTTTCCGTCCGTTCCTAGGTCATTTCCGGTCCGTCCCGAGCTTCCTCTGTCGGTCCTTCACCGTCCTCTAGGTATTTTTCTTCCCGTTTAGGTCAAGATGCCTCGTAAGACCGTCGTTAGGAAGAGGTCCCGTCCCGAGGCCGGTCCCGAGCGGTGCTCCAAGGCGCGGCACGATCCCGCGAGGGAACCACCTCCGAATCGTTCCCCGCCTAGGGTGGTTCTCGTTAGGCCGTTGGCCGGGAAGGCCGTCACCTCCGGGAGGTTTGTCGATTTCGACTATCTCTCCCGGGAGGGGTTCACCATAGGCGATAGGCTTAGAGCCCAGGGCCTAGAGTACTTCCTCACCTTGGACCTTCCCACCTATCCTGGCCTAGTTCAAGAGTTTTACAGTACCATCCATCGGGGAGATGGAGGTATCGAGGGCACGGTAGTAGGTGTCCCGTTGCGTGTCACAGAGGACCTCATTGCCCATATCCTTCACCTTCTATTAGTAGGGGTGGCTCCCGCACACCCTGAGGATAGAGTTGCGGCCCTTACGGTCGTCTTAAGGCATCCACCTCAGTCCCCCCTAGATGAGGTATCTGCTAGCTCACTTCCTATTGAAGTGAGAATCCTTTTGAGCATTCTGTCCAGGTCCATCTTCCCTAAGACAGGGAGATTTGATTTTGTGAATGAGAGGGACTTAGCTATTATGTCTTATATCCTTCAGGACACCCCGATCAACTTCCCAAAGCTCATTTATAGGTATATGTGTGAGCCCCTAGATAGACCTAGGCTCTCACTCCCATACGGGATGTTATTCACTCTTCTTTTTAGGCAGTACGAGATTCCCATTCCTGAGAGGGAACCCTCTCGTGCCTTGTGATGGACTGATCGCTTATGTACGGGGACTATGCACAGGATGGGGTTTCGGAAGAGAGAAGGGATCTGGGTTAGGAAGTCCACTCTCACTGCTCAGACCACCAGACCATCACCCAGTCCTGAGCCAGATTCAGACTACCCAGACCTTCCAGACCATCCAGACCTCCCATCCACTCCTCCTGCTCCTACCACCTCTGCCGGACCTTCCTCCTCAGTTCCACCATCTATGGAGGTCCGTATTGATACAGAGCAGCTCCGGGAGCTGCGGCAGGAGATCGTCCGAGATCTGAGGGATGAGCTGCTTCGGGAGCTCCGAGGTGCGGTGCCTGCCCCCACTCCTGCACCCGTATCTTCTCAGTTGGTCCCTTCCTTGACAGCCGTGACTGACATGACGGCTCATGTACGGGAAGAGATCTACAATGTCCGGAGTTTGGTCCAGGCCCAGTTCCACAGCATGAGTGAGGTCACGAGCTCCACTCGACAGATGCGAGAGGAGATAGGTCGTGACATGCACACCACCACCGAGGGGGCCGAGCGCTTGGCGAATGTACTCATCGACAAGCTGGACGCACTTCAGACATCGGTGACTGGGCTTCAGGCGTCGGTGACAGAGCTCTCCACTACACACAGCAGAGCCACCACGTCTATTATCACGCAGCTCGGACATGTGACAGATGCAGTCACCCTCCTCATGGAGCAGAGCCGATTGAGAGGAGGAGCACCATCCTCGAGAGGAGGTGCCACATCCTCCAGAGGAGGAGATGCATCCTCGAGAGGAGGAGCCACACCCTCCAGAGGAGGAGATGCATCCTCGAGAGGGGGAGCTTCATCCTCGAGGAGGACATAGATGTGTTTGAGTTGTGTTTTGTCTTGCTTTGCTTTACTTATTGTATTCTCACATGTATTCACATTCATATCAATACAATGAGTAGACATTTTATCTTCAATTATGTGCCATTTGATGATTGGTTGTGCCATTGATTGTGTGTGATTACCTCCTTTTTGGTATGATGACAAAAAGGGGGAGAAATATGTATAAAATATGTAAAAAGGGGAGAAATATGAAAAAATATGTAAAAGAAATCAATGGAAATAAATAAAAAGATAAACTCTTAATAACACACACAAATTTGTTCTAAGTGGATTCGGTACCTCGAGGCTCATTATCTCTCTTTTGGGGCTCCTAATGGAGTAATCTCCAGAATCTATTCAAGGGATATTCGGAGATTAGCTGAATCCTACTCAAGAACAAATTGACAGATTTTCCCTCTAAAAAGATAAAATTCAGTTCAAAAACTTCAAAGCATTAAAAGGAAATTCAGAGAATCAAAACATAGTTGAATGCATATGTTGAGGGGGAGAATCTGAATTTTAATCAAGCTAAATCATTAATGACATATAAGCCGAACAATTGATTGCATAATATGAAGGCTTATATAATTTCAAATGAAAGGGGGAGCTTTAACTCCGAAATTTAATGTTTCACTCCTTTCAAACTTGGATAAATTAAATTATCAGACATTTGAATTCATTTATGGATTTTACTTCATTGTTTTATGAGCAATTCATTTTACATATACTCAAAGTTTTGTCATCATCAAAAAGGGGGAGATTGTGGAGTGATTGATTAAAACCCCATTTGATTTTGATGAGCTCAAAGCATTTGAGTATATCTTGTGATTACTAATGAATTCAATTGAGTGTTTTAGTGAAAATCCTGTCCAAGTGTTTCTAGACTTGGTTCATAGTATTTTGGATAAGTTAAGAAGTCAGCATGAACCAATGTCTGAGACTCGAGTCGACTCCCGAGTATCACGAGTCGACTCCAAGCGTATCAAGTTCACTGGCACGAGCTCGAGTCGACTCCAGATCAGTACGAGTCGACTCCGACTGAGAACAGACAGAAGGACAGAAAGCTTCAACTCAGAGACTGTCAACGAGTCGACTCCCGAAGTGCGCGAGTCGACTCCAATGTTCAACGAGTCGACTCCAGGGTAGTAAGAGTCGACTCCAAGAGAAACACAAAGAAAAGTCAGAAAGCAGTTTTCGGACTCTGAGATTCGAGTCGACTCCCGCATTGCACGAGTCGACTCCGAGACTCCGCGACCATCAACAGACAGAAGACCAAGTTACTGCCTCTGAGATTCGAGTCGACTCACAGACAGCTCGAGTCGACTCCGAGACAAGCTTCACGTCAAAAGGCAGAAGACCAACTTTCGGAAACTGAGAGCCGAGTCGACTCCAAGGAAGTTCGAGTCGACTCCAAGACTGGATGAGCCAAAAGACAGAGAAACGGGAGTTCGGGCTCTGAGATTCGAGTCGACTCCCAGGACAGTCGAGTCGACTCGAGTGGACAAAATTCAAAATTGGATCCACGGACTTCAGTGGATGAGCCGACTCCAAAATTGCCAAGTCAGCTCCAGAAGTTGGCGAGTCGACTCCAGGTCAAGACGAGTCGACTCCCAGTCAAGACGGCAACTTTAATTCAAATTTGGAACAGTTGCCGAGTCGACTCCGGAAAAGCGTGAGTCGACTCCTGCTACAGCCGAGTCGACTCCTGATCGCGCGAGTCGACTCCAACCCACCAACGGTCATATTGTCAGGCTGCGCAGAGTGTGCAGAACGGCCAGAAAAAGCAGAGTAACGGCTAGTTTCCGTGGGGGTTGGCTTAAATAGCCACAGAGGACTGTAGCAAGGCAGAGAACAGATATTCCACTCTAAGCATTCAAGTTTTCAAGCTCTCCAAGTGCTCTTAAACAAAAAAGGGGAGATCTGCATTTACTGCTCCAACAACTTCTTCCCAACAATCAAAGCTTCCTCCTCCTGCATTCAAGTCGACCACTCTTTCGAGAGGAGACCGGAGTTCCATAAGCCATACCTCTTCACCAGCTTAAAAGCGTTTGAGGGCTTCTAACTCCTTTACGATTATATTGTTTTAAATCTGCTTTTTGAGAAGCTATTTTCTGTTTTCTTCTATCTCTTGTATTTACTTGATTCAATCGGGGGATTGAATCAAGAGGTTTAAGGTTGGTTGGTGAGCCAAGTTAAAACCAACGTGTGTAAGGGTTTGATTGTGAGCCCGGGAAAACAATCGGGGTTGGTTCTAGTCGGTGAGCCTGGGAAAACCGACCGAGTTCGTTGTGAGCTCGTAAAACAACAAGTTTGGTTGTGAGCTTGCAAAACAACCGGCTGTAATCCAAGGGGGTTATAGTGAAATTCCCAAGTGAGACTTGGGGAGTGGACGTAGGAGCAAGGGTTAGCTCCGAACTACTATAAAACTTTGTGTTTGTAGTGCATTGTCTCTCATCTTCTTCCCCGCACATTACTCACAGCACTAGGCCTTAATTAAATAACTTGCTATAGTTTTTAATTAATCATCCACAAAGTTTTAATTAGTCAAATTATTTTAAAAACCCAATTCACCCCCCCCCCTCTTGGGTTGTCTATCTGGGCAACAGAGCCTCACTTAGAAACTTAAATAATCATCTTGCATTTGTTTCATATCAAGAACCTAAAAACTTTGATGAAGCTGAAAGTGATGTAAATTGGATAAATTCTATGCAAGAGGAACTAAACCAATTTACAAGGAACAAAGTATGGAATTTAGTAGAAAGACCCACCGAATATCCGATAATTGGAACTAAATGGGTATACAAAAATAAACTTGATGAAAATGGAGTTGTAGTTAGGAACAAGGCTAGACTAGTAGCAAAGGGTTATAATCAAGAAGAAGGTATAGATTTTGATGAGACCTTTGCTCCTGTGGCTAGACTTGAGGTAATTAGATTGTTGTTAGCATTTGCATGTTCTAAAGACTTCAAATTATTTCAAATGGATGTAAAAAGTGCTTTCTTGAATGGGTATATTAATGAGGAGGTTTATGTAGAACAACTTCCTGGTTTTGAAAATCATCAATACCCCAATCATGTTTACAAACTAGAAAAAGCACTTTATGGTCTAAAACAAGCCCCTAGAGCATGGTATGAAAGACTTAGCAAATTTCTGTTAGACCATGATTTTTTTAGAGGGAACGTTGATACAATACTGTTTTTAAAAAGAAAAAATAAAGATATGTTAGTAGTGCAGATTTATGTAGATGATATTATTTTCGGTGCTACTAACAATCGTCTATGCGAAGAATTTGCTGTTTTAATGCAGAGTGAATTTGAAATGAGCATGATGGAAGAGCTGAATTATTTCCTCGGGCTTCAAATCAAACAATCTAAGAAAGGAATCTTCATCAATCAAGCTAAATACATCAAGGAGATGTTAAAGAAGTTTGATATGGATGGAAACAAACTAATCAGCACACCCATGAGCTCATCATGCAAATTAGACAAAGATGAATCAGGTAAGTCAGTAGATCAAAAGCTGTATAGAGGTATGATAGGTTCATTATTATATCTTACAGCAAGTAGATCTGATATCATGTTTAAAGGAATCATACCTAATTGCAGTTAAGAGAATTTTTAAATATCTAATAGGAACAAAAAATATAGGTCTATGGTACTCTAAAGAATCAAGCATAAACTTAATAGGGTACACTGATTCTAACTTCGTTGGTTGTAAACTTGATAGAAAAAGCACCAGCGGGTCATGTCAATTCTTAGGAGAGAACTTGATCTCATGGTTTAGCAAGAAACAAAACTCGGTTGCACTATCTACGGTGGAAGCCGAATATGTTGCTGCGGGAGTTGTTGTGCTCAAATTTTATGGATTAAGCAACAACTTGAAGATTATGGCATTAAACAAGATAAGATTTTCATAAATTGTGATAATACAAATGCCATAAATCTAACTAAAAATAAATTGTGATAATACAAGTGCCATAAATCTAACTAAAAATCCAATTCAGCACTCAAGAACTAAACATATTGAGATAAGACATCACTTCATAAGAGATCATGTGTTAAATGGTGAAGTGATGCTTGAATTCGTGTGTACTGATGATCAACTTGCTGACATCTTCACAAAATCCTTAAGTGAAGATCGTTTTTGTATTCTTAGAAGAGGATTAGGAGTGATTGATCCATTCGACTGATACTCCCCTATAATTCATTAATTTTGATGATTAGTTTATGTTAGATATTGGATTTCACGTCAGTGATCATCAAATCATTGCATAAATTCTAAGAATTTCTACATTTCTTACATTTTGAGCATAATTGATTAAGACTCTAAGCGTGTGCCAGAGTTTGAGTCGACTCGAATAGATTTTAGAGTCGGCTCGTGAAGGAGTTGACTCGCGCATATTTAGGAGTCGACTCGCGACTTACCGGAGTCGACTCGAGGTCGGAAATCCAACTTTTAACCCTAAGCGAAATGTCTTTTTCTCCACTTCTATTTTCAGCTGCCACTATTCAAAAGCCCTAGAGTCGTGTCCTACATCATCCCCGACCCATTTTCGGCCCTTTCTCTCGTGTTTTCTCCCATTTTCTCTTGTCCTTCCCTCGGTTTTAGGTCAAAATGCCTAGGAAAGCCGTTGTCCTGAGCCGGAAGAGACCTCTCACAGCGAGCGGCGCCGAGAGACGGTCCAAGGCACGAAACGAACCCGTGAGGCCAACACCTTCGATTTCTTCTCCGCCTAGGTCGGTTCCCTCGCATCCGTGCACTGGGAGGGCTGTCTCTATCGGGAGGAAAGTCAACTTTGACTTCCTCTCCCGAGAAGGGTTCACCTTAGGGCATCGTCTTAGGGCCCGGGGCTTAGAGTACCTTTGTTCACTTGACCTCCCTACATACCCAGGGTTAGTTAGAGAATTTTACGAGACCGTCACACGGGATGGCGGTGGTATCTAAGGGACTGTAGCAGGTGTCCCTATTTTCATTTCGGAGGACTTCATTGCTCGAGTCCTCCATCTCTCCCAAGAGGGGATTGCTCCCACACATCCATCTAATAGGACTGAGGCCCTTACGGCCATCAAGGGAGCCCACTTCAATCCCCTATAGAGGAGATGTCTGCAAATCAGCTTTCAGCTGAAATGCGACTCCTCCTAAGTATCTTATCTAGGACTCTTTTTCCTAAGACCGGGAGGTTTGACTTCATTTCTGAGAGAGACCTAGGCTTGATGTTCCACATTCTACAGGACCTCCCCCTGAACTTCCCCAAACTCATCTATAGATATATCTGTGAACCCCTAGACAAACCTAGGTTGAGTCTCCTATATGGCATGCTTTTCACACTCATCTTTAGGAAGTTAGAAGTTCCTATCCCCGAGGGAGAACACTCTCGCTCCCTCAGATTCACTGACCACCTGGGTGAGGGGACTCTCCACCGAATGGGTTTCCACAAGGTGGAGGGTGTCTGGGTTAGGAAAACATCCACATCCACACCATCTGACCCCACTACTCATCATTCCCCTAGCTCTGATCATGACCAGGACCACTACACAGCTCCTCCCACTTTTCCATCCACCTCTGGTCCCTCATTCCCAACTGAACCATCCACTTCAGCTGGACCATCTATAGCTCCACCACCTCAGCAGCCCCTAGAGGTCAGGATCAGCACTGAGCAGCTCCGAGAGCTGAGAGAGGACATAGTGAGGGAGCTGAGAGGTGATATAGTGAGGGAGCTGAGAGGTTCACACGGTGCACCCTCCACTGACGTCATTCCCTCCACAGCAGCGGTATCCATGATGATAGCAGACCTTAAGGAGGAAATGTCCAACATAAGGAGCCTAGTCCAGGGTCAATACTGGAGCCTTAGCGACATAAAGGAAGACACGAGGAAGATGCGAGGCAGCATCAGAGAAGAGATGAGAAGCTAGAGTCAAGGTGCGGAAAGGCTTGCAAATGCCTTAATCCTCAAGCTTGACACTATTCAAGAGACTGTGACCCAGCTAACTGAGATACAATCTAAGGCCACCTCTAAGATCATCACACAACTAGGGAATGTATCTGAGGGGATAAGCTTGCTCATGCGACATACTAGATTGAGTACGAGAGCCACATCCTCCACTACTAGACGATCCTAGTGTATTTTTGATTTTATGATGTACAGTTCCTTGAGGACTTTTCTGATATGTATTCACTTTTGTACTCAATCTTGACTTTAATACAATGAATAGAAATTTTCTTTCAAAAAAAAACTATGCAATTTGACTTGTTATCTCTTTCTGTGTTATGTGCCTTTTCGCTATGATGACAAAAAGGGAGAGAAAGTATGATGAATTGAAATGTAAAGGGAATCTCTAAACAAAAGAAAATCCTTAAAGCAAAATGTAATTTGTTCTTAGTGGATTCGATACCTCGAGGCTCATTATCTCTCTGTTCGGGCTCCTCAAGGAGTAAACTCCAGAATCTATTCAAGGGACATTCAGAGATTAGTTGAATCATACTCAAGAACAAATTATCAGATTTTTCTTCTGAAAGTAAGAATTTAAGCTCAAAAGTTTCAAAACATTAAAAGAAAATTCAGAAAACTTAAACAAAATTGAAGGCACATGTTGATGGGGAGAATCTGAAATCTTAAGAAAACAAATTTATTAAACACATATAAGCCAAATTATTGATTGCATGATTTGAAGGCTTATATAATTCCAAATGAAAGGAGGAGCTTTAATTTCAGGATTTACTGATTCATACCTTTCAATTTTGGATAAATTAAATGACTAGACATTGAAATTTATTTCAAAACTTTACAATAAATCACCTCTTGGTTGAGCAATTCGCTTTACAAATACTCAATGTTTTGTCATCATCAAAAAGAGGAAGATTGTGGGTGATTGATTATATCCCTATTTGATTTTGATGAGCTCAAAGCATTTGAGTATATTTCCTGTTGTACTAATGAATTCAATCTAGTATTTCAGGCGAATATATGTGAATTTATCTTTAAGAACATCGAGCCTTGGTTTAAAGTAATTTGGCTAAGTGTTGAACTCAATTGAGCCAAAGTCTGAAGCTCGAGTCGACTCCGGAAGATTGCAAGTCGACTCCAAGTGTTTCAGAGGGTCTGGCACAAGCTCGAGTCGACTCCGGTACACTACGAGTCGACTCCGACTGAGAACAGATAGAAGGACAGAAAGATAAATTTCAGACCCTGTCACCAAGTCGACTCCGAAGATTTTGAGTCGACTCCGATGCTTGCCGAGTCGACTCCCGATGGTTTCAAGTCGACTCCAAAGGGTAACAGACAGAAAGACAGAGTGGTGTTTTCTAGACCCTGTTACCGAGTCGACTCCAGAAGGATACGAGTTGACTCCAACATTTGACGAGTCGACTCCTAATCATGCAAGAGTCGACTCTTAGAGGAAAGCGGACTGAAAGGCAGAAAACCAAACTCAGTGAGCCTTTGAACAAGTCGACTCCGAGAATTCGAGAGTCGACCCCAAGTCAGCCGAGTCGACCCCAACAAAGTGCGAGTCGACTCCGAGGCAGCTCAGATCAACAGACAGAGGATCGATTTTTCAGGCTCTGAGAGCCGAGTCGACTCGAGAGAGAAATGCAGAAAAATAGATCTCTGGAATCCTGAGAACGAGCCGTCTCCAAAATGCCGAGTCATCTCTAGATCTTGGTGAGTCGACTCCAGGGTTGGACCGAGTCAACTCCAGGTTTGGACGGCACTTTAATTCAAATCTTGAACAGTAGGCGAGTCGTCTCCAGTAAAGCATAAGTCGACTCCAGCAACAGCCGAGTCGACTCCAGATCGAGCGAGTCGACTCCAACCCCAACGGATACATTGTTAGGAGGTGCAGACTGTGCAGAACGGTTACAAATTAGTGTCTAACGGCTATTTTTCAAAAGGGACTGTTTAAATAGCCAGAGTAAACAGTAGTAGACAAAAATAGAGTCACTCCATATGTGTATTAAGGCATTTCCAACTACCAAGAGTTCATTGAGAGAAAAGACAAGCAACAGAAGGAAGAAACGCATTCATTTCATTTCTAGAAGTTTTTTCTTCGCATTCAAGGCTCTTCTTCTGACATCAAATCTTCAGTGCACTCAAAGAGGAGACTCAGAGTTCGAGAAGCCCTTTCTTCCTCTTCCGAAATCTGTTTGAGGGCTTCTAACTTTATTCAACTCATATTGATTCATATTTGCTTTTTAAGAAGCTTTCCTTGTATCTTTTTCCAAACTATTTTTCTTACTTGATTCAATCAGGGGATTGAATCAAGGGTTGTAAGGTTTGTTGGTGAGCCAAAGTTAAAACCAACAGTGTAAGGGTTTGATTGTGATTCCGGAAAAACAATCGGATGGTTCTAGTCGGTGAGCCTGTGAAAACCGACCGAGTTCGTTGTGATCTCGCGAAAACAACAAGTTGGGTTATGAATTTGTAAAACAACCGGCTGTAATCCAAGAAATTATAGTAAACTCCCAAGTGAAGCTTGGAAAGTGGACGTAGGAGCAAGGGTTGGCTCCGAACCATTATAAAATTTTCTTGTGTTTGCATTGGCTATTCGTCTCTTCCAATCTTCTCATCAAGTAGCTTAATTAACCTGCTTGCATTAGAATTAAATAATTACTCATCAAGTTTTAATTTGTCAATAATTAATCCAAACCCAATTCACCCCTCCTCTTGGGTTGTCTTCTTGGGCAACACAATGCTTGATAAGTACCAGATGTGTGGCGCCTCCAATAATTGTCAAAATATTGGATCCATTATCATCCAACTTAATGGGAGGCTATGACCTAGTTATCACCATAACTATTTCATTTTAAGAACCTAATAATTTTAGAGGATTTCATAATTAGGATAGATGAGAAGATCCGGTTAGTCTAATTTCTCCCACTGACTTCACCAAATCAGATTAGACTGAAACCGGTTAAGAAGGTACCTAAATCAGTCAAACTGATTTTTCTTATAAGCATGGGCTAACTTGAATCATTAAGTGATCCAATCAAAATGTGATTGACTATGTCGGCCAGGTAAGTGAGATCGGTGGAAGGGATATGCCATTAACTCGACAAAGACGAATCAGTGCGAGTAGCTCCCAATTAAAAACCACCGGCCTAAACTGCCAAACTTACCTTAGATACCGACTGGTTAAATAATTTCGATTTGATTACTCAAATGACTCGGGCTACACCTCTGAGCCTAAATCAAGTTTTATCTTGGTCTAATCAAAGACATGGACTTGATCCATCTACAACTATTGTAAATTGACCTAGAATTTTCTTGACCTAATCTAGTTACTACTTAATTAGATTTGATCAATTATTTCTATTTGTCTATATATAATTTTAACCTTAGGTCTAACCCAATCCTAGAAACTTGATTCAAGCTAACCCATATGCCCAAAGAATTATGCAATGTCAATTAATTGAGTTACAATTCTATTTCATAACACTTAATTCTCAATTAAGTTTAGACTTATAAAAGTATTGATCATTGCATATTTCTTTTTAATTACATATTAACTACAATCTTTCAGTTCTTAAAACATATTTTCAGATCTGAGTTTTCATAATTAATCATATGTAATCAGATTTAATTCATGTTTAAGTCATTATGTTTTATGTTCATGCATCACATATACATAACAACATGAATTAATTCAAACAACATGCATCTTATGTATTTATTTTTTTACTTTTATTTTCAGATCTGATTTGTTCATTAAAATCAGAGATCATATGAATCATAAACTTTATTTAGATCTAATCTAAACAATATTATGATTTCAGATTTATTCATATTACTAATCCTAACACAAACATGCATTATATGCATCTAAAATTTCAGATCTAGTTATTCATGCATAATCAGCAATTAAATCAATCATAAAAAATACTTTAGATCTAATCTAAATATATTCATGATTTCAGATTTAATTACAAAAATTAAAACAAAAAGGTTTAAACATGAACCTGGCTCTGATACCACTAAAAGTGAATCCTAGGTTCTTCAGTATTAAGCATGCTGAATTTTTTTTTTTTAAAACCATGGCTGAACCTGATCGGGTTGCCTACGTATCCCTTCATAAGGGAGATCAAGCCATATGTAGTTTTTTTTAAGTTTTAAAATGCACTAAAAAAACCGAATCAAACAATTTAATTCATGCATGCTTACAAGATCAAATCTAGAAATCAGCACCTTAAGAACATATAGGATTATGCCGGAATCGTTTAAACAATTATGCTAAAACTTTCATGCATGATTAATTATTAGATCTGAAAAGTAAACACTATATTCTGATTAATCTCCGAATATTCATCGAATGGATTCTGGAGATAACTCCGTGAGGAGCCCCAAAGGAGGGTAAAACCTCGGGAAATCAGATCTAGACTCTGACTCCAAAATAAAATATTGATGTAGGATTAATACCTTTTATAATAGAAGAAACTTATGGATCTGATCCTTGACTTTGCAGCCACACACACGAATGGCCTCTATGAGAAGTACATACAAAACCCTAGGTAAATCGTCTTCCGCGGGAGTGCTAGCTCGCGTAGGAACGTTGCAATGGCTGAATCTGTCTCTTTCTAAACACTCAACCTTTGATTGTTCTTCAAGGATATGGAGGATGGATGTGAGGAAGAAGGAGAAGAAGGGATGGAGGCCCTCAGAAAATTTTTTCAGAATTTTTTGAAACATCTAAATATTGTATATGTTGAACCCAAGGCATGGAGGTCTTTTATAGCCAAAAGACCACCCCACGCCTCACACCTAATTTAGCCAATCAATTTAGCTGATAAAATATCCAAAAAATTCAGATGGTTTGGCAGCTAAGAGGAGATAAACATATCCAAATTTTGTATATTTTGAATCTCTAAAAGATAGGAATTCATGCATCCAAAGTTTAGCCGCAGACCACCCTATTTCATGCACCATACAATCCATACAAATTAGGAAATTCATCTAAATCTTTCTAGAAAGATTTAAGGTGGCATTTTTATAAAAAATATAGCCCCATGCCTCCTCTCTTCTCATGCCAATTTTTGGCCAAAAATAAGGAGGATAGGTGTGGAAAATATTGGGGATAAATCAAGGTATCATTCTTCTCCAAGAAGATAAGGATGGGTTCCTAAAATTTAGGGATTCTTCTTCTTATCCAATTCTGATTATTTGGACTCATAATCCTCATCAAATAAGGTCTCCTAATTTATTTAGATCAAGCCCAATCCAATTGGATCAAGTTTCATCAATTTGGTCAAGCTCAATCTACTTGGGTTGAACCCAATCTAATTAGGTCAAACCCTGATGCAGCCTGTTACGGGGGAACTTAGCCACCATGCCCCACGTGACCGGCACGCGCGCCCAGGAAGACTACGGCTGCCCCTTGATCCAGCAATCCGACCTCGGGTCGGATATCTTCGGCTCCGCAGCCCGACCCTGAATCGGCTGCCCCTTGATCCAGCAATCCGACCTCGGGTCGGATATCTTCGGCTCCGCAGCCCGACCCCGAGTCGGCTGCCCCTTGATCCAGCAATCCGACCTCGGGTCGGATATCTTCGGCTCTGCAGTCCGATCCCGAGTCGGTTGCCCCTTGATCCAGCAATCCGACCTCGGGTCGGCAATCTCTTGACAACAACAGACTGTTCTCCTGAGGCACGCCGCGGCCCCCTGCTCCACTACTCCCTGCAACGGCCGAATCCGGCGCTGCCCCACGATCCCCTGTAACAGCCGTACAAAGCGGAGCTCCACTACGCCCTGCCATGGCCGTACCCAGCGCTGCCCCACGACGCCCTGTAACGGCCACGTCAGTGGCAACCCCATCGTGCCACACGATGACCAATCCCCAGAAAAACCCCCCAGCCTGATATATATGGGGCTGGGGGGGAAAGGGGGAGGGTAAGAAAGATTTTCCAGAGTATCATCTTACCTGCTACCTCTCCTTCTCCTTCTCCTTCGATCTCCCCTGACTTGATCGTCGGAGGGCCCCCACTACCCTGGTGGTGGTGCGAGGCTTGCTTGCAGATTTTCCGGTGGAGGGCGGAGCGCAACCAAAGCAATTCAAAGGGAACCCCGTTCACACCGCTGTGCCAATCGTTCTCGGTTTGGACCCCCAGCAACAGTTGGCGCTAGAGGAAGGGCCCGGATCTCAGAGCGATCGTAATGGCACGGCGAGGTGGTCGTGGAGCTTCCAATGCTTCCGGTCGCGGGGCCTCTCGCGCCTCTGGCCGGGAGGCCGCTGCATCTCCAACACACTCTCAGCAACACTCCACCGCCCTACCGCCCATTCAGATGGTCGAAGCCGCCCAGTTCGACCAGCTAGCCCAGCAGGTTCGCACCCTCGCGGAGGCGGTGCAGAATCTGCAGGGTGCGATGTCCCGGGCGCCGCAGCGGGCTCAGGAGCCGCTGCTGCCTGAGCGTTCGCCTGTCCTCCTCAACCCGCGCTCCTTCCTCTCCCATGGGGAGGAGCGCCGGCGCGAGGAGGATTCTCGAGCATGCTCCATTCTGCCGGGACCTTCCCACCGGAGCTGCGCGGGGTACGAGAGGCGGGCCCGGGCGCGTTCCCAGACCCTCCAGTCCTCGAGGAACCCGCGCTCCAGTCGGTCCCCCTCTCGCCGCTCCTTGTCTCCCACCCACCGGTCGCGCTCCCTGGACCGGCGGGTGGACGATCTCCACCGACAACTCCAGGTCCTGAAGGGCCATTCCAAAGATCCCTTCGCCGACTTAAAGATCTCCTCCCAGCCGGCGCTCGCCTCGAGGATCCTGCGGACCCCGAATCCGCCGGGGTTCAAAATGCCGGCGATCGAGCCCTATGACGGGGCGGCGGACCCGCGGGATCACGTCGAGAGTTTCAGGACCCTTATGCTCCTCCACGGAGCATCAGATCCCCTTCTCTGCAAGGCTTTCTCGGCAACCCTCCGTGGCCCGGCGAGGGCGTGGTTCGCCGGGCTGGAGGCTGACTCAATCCAGTCCTTCGACCAGTTCACTCGCCTCTTCATCACTCATTTCGCCGTCAGTAGCCGGCGGCGACTGGTCTCCGACTCCCTCTTTGATGTCCGGCAAAACGAGGGAGAAAGCCTGCGGGATTATCTTACCCGCTTCAACAGGGCTACGCTGGAGGTCCGGAACCTGAGTCAGGAGGTAGCTCTTTCAGCCCTGAAGCGTGGCTTCCGGAAGGGCAGACTCACCTTCTCCCTGGACAAACGCCTGCCGCGGAGCTTCCCAGAGCTGTTGTCCCGGGCGAACCAGTATGCGGACGCCGAGGAGGCGGCCGCCCACCGGAGCAAGGAGGCCGCCGAGATCCCTCAAAAGCTTGGGAAGAAAAGGCGGAAAGAGGCACGCCAGAGGAGGAGCCCGACGCCTCAGCGTCGGCGCAGAAGCCCGTCGCCGGCGAAGAACCACGGCGCCCCACGCCCTCGTTCTCCGCCCCGACGTTTTCACCGGTACACCCCTCTCCTGACTCCCCGGGCCCAGATCCTTATGGAGATCAAGGGGCGGGAGGACCTCCCGGCCCCGAGACAGATGCGGAGGATCCCTGGGAAGAGGCCCTCCCGGGCGTACTGTGAGTACCACCGAGACCACGGCCACGACACGGAGGACTGCTTCCAGCTTCGGGACGAGATCGAGGCTCTCATCCGCCGGGGGCGTCTCGGTCGATATGTGAGCGACCGACGTCCCCCCGCAGACCCGCGTCCGGCCGACCCGGCCCCTCCGGAGCCTCGGAAGCAGAATCGACCCGTTGCGGGCGTGATCCACACTATCACTGGGGGCTGCCCCCGGCCCGTGAGGAACGCAGGGGGCCCGACGGAAGCGTCAGGGGCGGCCGTCGCAAAGAGACAGAGGGTCGGCAATGTAATCACCTTTTGTGATGAGGATGTAAAGGGGGTTCAGACCCCCCACGATGACGCCATGGTGATCTCTCTCACTATGGCAAACTATGATGTAAGGCGTGTTCTTGTGGATAGTGGAAGCTCAGCTAATATCTTGTTTTACGAGGCCTTCCAAAAGATGGGCTTGTCCAGACAATTGTTGCACAAAATATCCAGCCCCCTCATAGGATTCACCGGTGACGCTGTCCCGGCGGAAGGTGTCGTTGAGCTGCCTGTGACTGCGGGCGTCGCACCCACAGAAGCCACGGTGCGACTCGGGTTCTTGGTCGTCCGTGTTCCCTCGGCCTACAACGCTATCCTCGGACGACCCGGACTGAACGCCCTTCGCGCGGTGGTCTCTACGTACCACTTGCTCATGCGGTTCCCCACGGCGGTCGGGATCGGGGAGGTCCGAGGCGACCAACCGACCGCACGGCAATGTTTCCTAGCGACCCTCAAAGGGAAGAAGCCCGCAGAAGCCCTAAGCGTCGAGTCCCTTGATGCCAGAGACGAGGTGGCCTTGCGGCAGGGGGAGCCGGCCGAGGGTGTGGTCGAAGTTCCCCTCGAGGAAGGCCGCCGGGACCGGGTGGTCCGGGTCGGCGCCAATCTCGACCCGGGAGCTCGGGCCCGGTTGGTGGAATTCCTCCGAGCCAATGCCGATGTATTTGCCTGGTCGGCGGCCGATATACCTGGGATCGACCCGGAGGTCATTTCTCACGCCCTCAACGTCGACCCGACCCACCGGCCAGTGAAGCAGAAGAAGAGACACTGTGCCCCGGATCGGATCCGGGTGGTCGACCAGGAGGTAGACAAACTCTTGGAGGCAGGATTCATAAGGGAGGTGAGTTACCCCGAGTGGCTGGCAAATATTGTACTTGTCCGGAAGGCGAGCGGGAAGTGGAGGATGTGCGTCGACTATACCGACCTGAACAAGGCGTGCCCTAAGGATAGCTTCCCGCTTCCGCGGATAGACCAACTGGTCGACGCGACTTCCGGATATCAGCTGCTGTCTTTTATGGACGCCTTCTCCGGTTACAACCAGATAATGATGGCCCCACAGGACGAGGAGAAAACTGCCTTTATAACGGATCGGGGGCTGTACTGCTACAAGGTAATGCCCTTCGATCTGAAGAACGCTGGCGCCACTTACCAGCGCCTCGTCAACAAAATCTTCAAAGAGCAAATCGGCCGGAACATGGAGGTGTACGTGGACGATATGCTGGTGAAGAGCCGCCAGGCAGACCAGCACATCGTGGATCTGGAGGAGACTTTCACCACCTTACGGAAGTTTCGCATGAAGCTGAACCCAGCGAAGTGCGCCTTTGGCGCTTCGGCCGGGAGGTTCCTTGGTTTCATTGTCAACCAGCGGGGTATCGAAGCCAACCCGGACAAAATCAAGGCCATCCAAGGTATGTCCCCTCCGACCAAAGTAAAGGAAGTTCAGGAGCTCGCTGGAAGGGTCGCCGCGCTCGGACGATTTGTGGCAAAATCGGCCGAACGCTGCCAACCATTCTTCAAGGTGTTAAAACGCCCAAAAGACTTCCTCTGGACGGCCGAATGTCAAGCAGCATTCGACCAGCTCAAGGAATACCTGGCGTCTCCTCCCCTACTGTCCAAGCCGCAAGAAGGGGAGATGCTCTACCTCTATCTGGCGGTCTCCCCAACCGCGGTCAGTGCGGTGCTGGTTCGGGAAGAGGCAAAGCTCCAGAAGCCTGTGTACTACATCAGCCGGGTCCTACGGGACGCCGAGACGCGGTATACGAAGGCTGAAAAGATCGCCTTCGCGCTGCTGACCGCGACCAGGAGGCTCCGCCCCTATTTCCAGGCCCATTCTGTCACCCTCTTAACTGATCAACCGTTACGACAGATCCTCAGCAACCCCGAGAATGCGGGACGGCTGGTGAAGTGGGCAGTAGAACTCGGTGAGTTCGACATCCGCTACCAGCCTCGACCCGCCATCAAGGCCCAGGTGCTCGCGGACTTCCTCGCTGAGTGCACGGTGCAGGAGGCGGAACCTAGACCGCCGGAAACGCCCAGCCTCGACCTCCCGACCTGGACGCTTCACATCGATGGATCGTCGAACCCCGAGGGCGGAGGGGCCGGGCTGGTCCTTACCAGTCCTGATGGAGTGATAGCCGAGTATGCCTTGAGGTTTGGATTTCCAGTTACCAACAACGAGGCGGAATACGAGGCCCTAGTCGCGGGACTCAAACTCACCGGGGAGCTCGGCATCCGGCGTTTGAAGGTCTTCACCGACTCCCAGCTGGTGGTCGGGCAGGTCCGTGGGGAGTTCGAGGCCCGGAGCCCGACCATGCAGAACTACGTCCGGAAGGTGCAAGCACTCATTCCCGACCTCGGCAGTGTCGACATCCAGCAGGTCCCCAGAAGCGAAAATGACAGGGCCGACAGGTTGTCCCGCTTGGTGGGCGCAGAGGCGCACAACTTGTCGAGGGCAATCTACCTGGAGACCCTGGATGCCCCGAGCATCGGCGAGGCTGGAGCGGTGATGGCGATTGATCCGGAGCCGTCTTGGATGGACCCGCTCGTCGCCTACCTCGCCGAAGGGATCCTCCCTGAAGACGAAGATCAAGCTCGGCGACTTGTCAGGAAGTCCGCCCACTACGTACTCTATGAAGGGAGGCTGTATCGGACCTCGTTTACCGCCCCCCTCTTAAGGTGCCTCCGCCCCTCGGAGGCGGCCTACGTCCTCGGCGAAGTCCATGAGGGCGTCTGCGGATCGCACTCGGGGGCTAGGTCCTTGGCGCACAAGATCATGAGGCAAGGCTATTATTGGCCTACCTTGTTGGAGGACTCAAAGGATCACGTACGGAAATGCGACGCCTGCCAGCACCACGCCAACGTCCAGAGAGTCCCTTCTGTCCCCTTGGCACCAATCACCACACCCTGGCCCTTCGCACAGTGGGGAATGGATATCCTCGGACCATTCCCCGTCGCTTCCGTCCAGCGGAAATTCTTGATTGTTGCAATCGACTACTTCACCAAGTGGGTGGAGGCAGAGCCGCTGGCCACTATCACGGAGGCGCAAGTCCGGAAGTTCGTGAAGAAAAACATCATTGTCCGATTTGGGGTACCCCGGGTCCTCATCTCGGATAATGGTCGACAGTTCGACAACAAGCATTTCCGTGACTTCTGCGGGGAATTCGGGATCGAGCATCGGTTCACATCTGTGTCGCATCTCCAAACCAACGGTGAGGCCGAGGTGACAAACCGGACAATCCTCCAAGGAATTAAGGCGCGAATTAGTCGGACGGGGCAAGCTTGGGTCGAAGAACTCGAGAACGTCCTTTGGGCGTATCGGACCACGCATCGGACCCCTACCGGAGAGACGCCTTTCAGCCTAACCTATGGCACGGAAGCGGTTGTCCCCGTGGAGCTCGGACTCCCCTCGCCCCGGGTGGCTACGCACCGACCCGAGGCCAATTCGGAGCAACTCCGAGGAAACCTGGACCTCTTGGAAGAAGCGAGGGAAATGGCGCAGGTTCGGATGGCGATGTATCAGCGGAGGGTGGCCCGATATTATAACTCCAAGGTCCGACCAAAACTTTTCAGAATCGGAGATCTGGTGCTAAGGCGAGCCAAAGCATCTCAACCCGCGGAAGGTGGGAAGCTGGCGCCAAATTGGAAAGGCCCGTATAGGGTTCGCTGGGTAAACCGACCTGGCTCCTACCAGTTGGAGGCCCTAGATGGTCGAGAAATTCTAAGGAGCTGGAATTCCGCTAACCTACGGGTGTATTACCAGTAGAAAGACAAAGCCAGAAAGACAGTTCAAAAAATGTATAGTCCTTTTCATCTCAATAATTCCTGGTTACAATGGCGTGTTCGTGTAATTACAAAGAATTTCCAGAGGGGAATTGGGGAGTAAAGAAAGTAAGAAAGAGGTGGGGACTCTGTTAAGCTGAAGATCTGGGATCCCGAACCCTCCATCCGAAGCAGCTGCAATCCCACCGGGCGTGGGTGCTTCTCCCCGGAGGCGCCATCGACGCCTCACGCAAAAGACGAAGAGCCGGCGCGGACGAAGAAGAAGTTCGCACTGCTTCTAGAGGAACGCCGCCTCCAAGGGATATTCCGGTCCTCCCCAGGAGAAGGGGAGGAAAGGAATACAAGGGAGAATAGCGCGAGGAGGCGCGATCCCGGATGAAGCGTCTAGCGCAGAGCTCAATCGGGAGGTGGGACTGAAAAGAGGGGGGATGTGATCCCGGATGAAACGCCTAGAGCGGAGTTCCGCCGGGGAGAATCTCCTTGTTGATCCCAGATGAAACGGCTAGTTGGCGGAAGTCGCGAGGGGCGCGCCTCCCGTTCCTCCGGCAGGGGTTTCCCAGCCACGCACCGGAGAGGAGGTCCACGATCCATGGCAACCTGAACAGCTCCGGCTTGGCAGGCTCCACCGCACCTGCACATATATTTATAGCCTAACTGTGGCCCCCCGGTCGTTCCGATGCGGGTGGCTCCAATAAATGCGGGCGCATCGAATCCGGAGCCGTTCCGGCTCTCGAGGCGTATCCTCCTACGACCTCCTAAGCGTCGTTCTCCTTAATTGCATTTTTCATGCAGGACACTCCGGGCGGCGTGTATCCCACGGCCCACGTATCTCCGCACGCGCCCAGGCCGCATCCGCCTCGAAGAACGCGCGTATCGCGGCCGCTTAACTGGCACTCCTCGCAAGCAGCAACTGGCCGATCCGATTTTTCAGGTAACGCCTCAATTAGCATTTAATAATTTTTTTCTGGTGTTCCCCAGGCGACGCTTCGAGAGGAGGAGAAATACGATCGCAGCTGGCCACGGAGAAACCCCGTCGAGCGGCAAGTGATAGGCGCGCGACCAACGAGTGGAATTTCCCGAGGCTCGGCCCTCGGATGCCAGGCTAACCCGATGATCATCCCGGGAACAGACTAGCCTGAAGCCCCGACCGGTTGCCTCGGCTTGCGCCAGCCTTGGCCAACCAACGAGCGGAATTCCCCGAGGCTCGGCCCTCGGATGCCAGGCTAACCCGATGATCATCCCAGGAACAGACTAGCCTGAAGCCCCGACCGGTCGCCTCGGCTTGCGCCAGCCTTGGCCGACCAACGAGCGGAATTCCCCGAGGCTCGGCCCTCGGATGCCAGGCTAACCCGATGATCATCCCGGGAGCAGACTAGCCTGAAGCCCCGACCGGTCGCCTCGGCTTGCGCCAGCCTTGGCCGACCAACGAGCGGAATTCCCCGAGGCTCGGCCCTCGGATGCCAGGCTAACCCGATGATCATTTCGGGAACAGACTAGCCTGAAGCCCCGACCGGTCGCCTCGGCTTGCGCCAGCCTTGGCCGACCAACGAGCGGAATTTCCCGAGGCTCGGCCCTCGGATGCCAGGCTAACCCGATGATCATCCCGGGAGCAGACTAGCCTAAAGCCCTGACCGGTCGCCTCGGCTTGCGCCAGCCTTGGCCGACCAACGAGCGGAATTTCCCGAGGCTCGGCCCTCGGATGCCAGGCTAACCCGATGATCATCCCGGGAGCAGACTAGCCTGAAGCCCCGACCGGTCGCCTCGGCTTGCGCCAGCCTTGGCCGACCAACGAGCGGAATTCCCCGAGGCTCGGCCCTCAGATGCCAGGCTAACCCGATGATCATCCCGGGAGCAGACTAGCCTGAAGCCCCGACCGGTCGCCTCGGCTTGCGCCAGCCTTGGCCGACCAACGAGCGGAATTCCCCGAGGCTCGGCCCTCGGATGCCAGGCTAACCCGATGATCATTCAGGGAGCAGACTAGCCTGAAGCCCCGACCGGTCGCCTCGGCTTGCGCCAGCCTTGGCCGACCAACGAGCGGAATTCCCCGAGGCTCGGTCCTCGGATGCCAGGCTAACCCGATGATCATCCCGGGAGCAGACTAGCCTGAAGCCCCGACCGGTCGCCTCGGCTTGCGCCAGCCTTGGCCGACCAACGAGCGGAATTCCCCGAGGCTCAGTCCTCGGATGCCAGGCTAACCCGATGATCATCCCGGGAGCAGACTAGCCTGAAGCCCCGACCGGTCGCCTCGGCTTGCGCCAGCCTTGGCCGACCAACGAGCGGAATTCCCCGAGGCTCAGTCCTCGGATGCCAGGCTAACCCGATGATCATCCCGGGAGCAGACTAGCCTGAAGCCCCGACCGGTCGCCTCGACTTGCGCCAGCCTTGGCCGACCAATGAGCGGAATTTCCTGAGGCCTAACCCTCGGATGCCTGGCCTAGCGCCGGAAGAATTTCCTGAGGCCTGACCCTCGAATGCCTGGCCTAGCGCCGGAAGAATTTCCTAAGGCCTGACCCTCGGATGCCTGGCCTAGCGCCGGAAGAATTTCCTGAGGCCTCACCCTCGGATGCCTGGCCTAGCGCCGGAAGAATTTCCTGAGGCCTAACCCTCGGATGCCTGGCCTAGCGCCGGAAGAATTTCCTGAGGCCTAACCCTCGGATGCCTGGCCTAGCGCCGGAAGAATTTCCTGAGGCCTAACCCTCGGATGCCTGGCCTAGTGCCGGAGGAACTTCAAGAGTCAGGAGTCGGCGAGACGCTACCAAGAGTTAAAAAGAGGAAGGACGAAAGTGAAATGGGGAAACACTTTGTTTGCATTAACTTTCGTTGCATCAGGGCCGAGACCCATACAACATGGCAAAACGCCAACATACAAAGAAAAGAACAAAGAAAAAGTACAGAGGGTCAGCTTGGAGGAACCCCTGGATCGGGAACGGCGAGCACGTCCGCGAAGGGTAGGAAGACGGTTGGAGAACCGGCAGGCAATGGCATCGGAGGGGAGTCGAGGAGGGAGACCCCACTCAGGTCAATTCCGGGGTATTTAGTGGACACCCTTGCCAGGCCTTCATCGAAGCCTAAGGCAAAGGAGTCGGACCCCGCATCCGACATGTCACGGATGAACTCGGCGGACTGACGATAGGCCTGTACCGCCTGACGCCCGATTTCTGCGCTCTTCTCGGCCAGCGCCGCCTCCGCTCGCTCCGTAATCTGAGCTTTCGCTTCCATGACCTTCGCCACAATCCGGTCATCCGCCTCGGAGGAGACCCTCAGTAGATCGGCCCGAGCCTCCGTGTGCTTCGCCTCGGCAGCGACGCGAGCAGCCTCAGCCTCCTCCAGGCGCGAATGAAGCTCCTGGTTGCTCGCACGAGTCCCCTCCAAGGCCGACTCCAATTCGGCCATCTTGGCTTCAAGAGATCGGGCTCGGTTGCGGGCGTTGTCGGCCGACTGCTGGGCCTTCTCCCACCTTTCCCGGAAGTCGGCAGCCTTCCGGGACTGCTTTTCGGCTCGCTCCTCCGCCTTCCTGATCTCGCTTTCGAGACCCGAGGCAACCTTGAGTTGCTCCTGAGCCTCCAACAGTTGCCTCTCGAGGGCGGCGAAGCCGAGTGCCCCCTCTTCGGCCACCTGGAGCCTCGTCTCGAGGTCCCTGGTCGTTCTCCCCGCCGCAGCCTGGCCTCCCTCCTCTACAGCTTTCAGTCGGCTCTCGGCCTTCGCCAGGAGCCTCGCCTGTTCCTCGTGGCTCTCCTCCAGACGGATCATGTACTGGGCGAGCTAAGAGACAGGAAAAATGAGAGCGTCAGACAGGGATCAATAGAGCCTATAAATGACGAAAGCGACCAAAAGAACACTCACCGACATGAGACAGACGCAGCTGGCAGCTCCGACTTCAGGGATCCTCATCTGCCGAACCTGCCTACGGTCACCCTCCAGCAGCACCGTCTCGATGAGGTTTCGGGCGCCGGCGAAAGTGAAGGCCGACCCCGACTTCGCCCCGGAGCCGGACGGTGGTTCTGCGGCCTTACCCTTACCCATTGCTTGAGGGAGAGTCATGCCGACCGTGCTCGGGGCGGGGGCCGCGCCAGAAATCGACAGGGTCCCGCTCGGCCGGGGCCTCGGCGCGCCCCTCCTTCTCGTATCATCCGAGGCCGACCGAGTCGAAGGCCGGGCTGGGGACCGACCACGGGCGCGCCCGGATGACACCTCCAGAAAAGCGGTAGTCTCATCACCGGAGGGCTGATACGGCGTCAACTGTCGGTCCGAGCCCGCGGCGTCCCCCTGATCGGTGGGCCCGGACCCGTCTGTCGGCGTCGGAGTCGCCTGCTGGCGGGGCTTCTTCGCCGATGGGACCCCGCTCGGAGGAGTCCGTTTCTTCCTCCGGACCGCTTCCAGTAGGGACGCCCTACTAACAGCCATTGCCCTGTCCGACTGCATGACGTCGTCGATTTCTGCAAAAAGAACGAGATGGTTAGAAACTGAGAAACTGATGGAAAGAAGAAACGAAAGAGGAGAAAAGAGCTAAAAAAGAAGGAGTGATGGCGGGCTCACGGTCGGCGGAGACCGAGCTCAGACCGACGTTCACCAAGGCATCCTCGGAAATAAGGCGAGCCACCGGGGGGAGCCGGCCCTCGGCAACCAACCCCCTCAAAATGGCGACGCCATCGGACTCCTCCCTTGACAACCTCGATAGGCCGATCGGGGACTTCATCGGCGTCTCCCAGGTTGTCCCGATTCCCCAAGAGGGATCTACGTCGATGAAAAAGAAACGCTCCTTCCAGCCATGAATGGAGGAAGGAGCCTCCTTGACGAGGCCGCACCCTCGCCGCGCCGCAAAGCACCACCACCCTCTGTCCCGGGGGTGGCCGTTCAGGCCGTAGCATTCCCAAAAGATATTCAGGGTGGCGGGAACCTCGTGCATGCGGCAGAGAACCTGGAAGGCCGTCAGGGTACGCCATGAGTTCGGCACCAGTTGCGTCGGCGCCACTCTTAAACCTCGAAGCACCTGCACGACTAAGTCCGAGGGGGGAAAGCGGAACCCAGCCCGAAGGATGTCCTCATTGATGGCGACCTTCCCTGGAGGAGGATGGGACATCCTCTCCTCAGGCCCCGGGAGCGTAACGTTGCAGGCTTCGGGAAGGTGGTACCGGGCCACGAACCTATCTAGGTCTTCGGGGACCAGCTCCGACTGAATGCGGTCCGCTCTTACTTCGTCCATCCCTAACGGCCAGAGAATCTACGGTCAGGACGGGGTCAAGAGGGAAGAAGGGACCGGAACGACTGGGGTACACTAATACGAAAGGAGAAAGTACGGAGAGCCCTAAATTGAAGAATGGGGCAACTCACCGGAAGGGAAGGAAGAACGGCTCCGAGAGCGTCAAAAGACGAGCGAACGAACAGTCCGACAGCAACGGCAGCAGCACAAGGGAGAAACTCGAGGATGCCTGTGGAGAGAAAGGCGGACGGGGAGGGCCCCCGGTTAAATAGGCGGAAAAGCGGGTGACGCCTCGGTGACGCCAGAGGACGCCTGGCTGCCGAAGGATCGTTCGCGCCCCAAAGGCGAATCGACGCCATTAAGAAAGGATGTCCGCCGAAATCCGCAGACTGCCAGATCAGCGACAACCGCCATACGCCATAAAAAAGGCGGGGAGCTCGGAGCGCGCGCGCCTTTTCGAGGGATGGCGGCAATCTCGAAGCGTCACTCCCTTCACCCGTTCCCCTCCTGGTTCCAGGCTCGGAAGTGGGGGGCTACTGTTACGGGGGAACTTAGCCACCATGCCCCACGTGACCGGCACGCGCGCCCAGGAAGACTACGGCTGCCCCTTGATCCAGCAATCCGACCTCGGGTCGGATATCTTCGGCTCCGCAGCCCGACCCCGAATCGGCTGCCCCTTGATCCAGCAATCCGACCTCGGGTCGAATATCTTCGGCTCCGCAGCCCGACCCCGAGTCGGCTGCCCCTTGATCCAGCAATCCGACCTCGGGTCGGATATCTTCGGCTCCGCAGTCCGACCCCGAGTCGGTTGCCCCTTGATCCAGCAATCCGACCTCGGGTCGGCAATCTCTTGACAACAACAGACTGTTCCCCTAAGGCACGCCGCGGCCCCCTGCTCCACTACTCCCTGCAACGGCCGAATCCGGCGCTGCCCCACGATCCCCTGTAACAGCCGTACAAAGCGGAGCTCCACTACGCCCTGCCATGGCCGTACCCAGCGCTGCCCCACGACGCCCTGTAACGGCCACGTCAGTGGCAACCCCATCGTGCCACACGATGACCAATCCCCAGAAAAACCCCCCAGCCTGATATATATGGGGCTGGGGGGGGAAGGGGGAGGGTAAGAAAGATTTTCCAGAGTATCATCTTACCTGCTACCTCTCCTTCTCCTTCTCCTTCGATCTCCCCTGACTTGATCGTCGGAGGGCCCCCACTACCCTGGTGGTGGTGCGAGGCTTGCTTGCAGGTTTTCTGGCGGAGGGCGGAGCGCAACCAAAGCAATTCAAAGGGAACCCCGTTCACACCGCTGTGCCAATCGTTCTCGGTTTGGACCCCCAGCAACACAGCCTAAATTGAATCCTATTCAATTTGGCTCAACCTAAGCCCAATTACTCAATCAAATTGAGTTCATTATCAATTTAATTACTAATTAATCCTCCAATAATTCAATAATTATTTTAATGCAACTTTTGCTTAGGATAATTTGTCAATCGAATTGACCAAATTACCCCTGAATGATTCTTAATCATCAATCAGCCATTTGATCAACCTAAAAATTTTTATGCGTGTGACCTCATAGGTTCGAACCTAAGCCGGTAGTATAGGAACATCTTTCTATACTAATCGATGTGACCATCTAGCAATAGTACCCGACGTCTGGATAGGCCGAATATATGCGAAGCAAATATTCTGAAACCCTGGACTATGGTTACTGTATAATTCAATCTCTTTGACTCCTAATGCCAGGTTGACTTATGTGGAGTGATTGCTTATACCCCTATTTGATTTTGATGAGCTCAAAGCATTTGAGTATATTTCATGTTGTACTAATGAATTCAATCTAGTGTTTCAGGCAAATATATGTGAATTTATATTTAAGAGCATCGAGCTTTTGTTCAAGGTCATTTGGCTAAGTGTTGAACTCAATTAAGCCAAAGTCTGAAGCTCGAGTCGACTCCAGAAGATTACGAGTCGACTCCAAGTATTTCAGAGGTTCTTGCACAAGCCCGAGTCGACTCCGACTGAGAACAGATAGAAGGACAGAAAGATGAATTTCAGATCCTGTCACTGAGTCGACTCCGACGATTTCGAGTCGACTCCGATGCTTGCCGAGTCGACTTCCGACGGTTCCGAGTCGACTCCAAGGAGTAACAGACAGAAAGACAGAGAAATATTTTCAAGACCCTGTTACCGAGTCGACTCCAGAAGAATGCGAGTCGACTCCAACGTTTGGCGAGTCGACTCCTAAATATGCAAAAGTCGACTCTCAGAGGAAAGCAGACTGAAAGGCAAAAAACCAAACAAAGTGACTCTGTGAACGAGTCGACTCCGAGAATACGCGAGTCGACCCCAAGTCAGCCGAGTCGACCCCAACAAAGTGCGAGTCGACTCCGAGGCAGTTCAACTCAAAAGACAGTTTTCGGACTCTGAGAGCCGAATCGACTCGAAGATGATCCGAGTCGACTCGAGAGAGAAATGCAGAAACATAGATCTCTGGAATTCTGAGAATGAGCAGTCTCTAAAAGTGCTGAGTCATCTCCGGATATTGGCGAGTCGACTCCAGGTTTGGCCCGAGTCGACTCCAGGACGGTGTTGGGAACCCGCCCATGCCGCAGAAAATTCAAAAAAATTCAGATGGCAGCGGAATCGGCATAAGCGGGATCGACGTTCATCGCATGAACGTGTTTCAAGAAACCGTTCGTAGATAGATAAGAATTAAAACTTTTAGAACCTTTAGAAGATCAGATCTTCACCTTGTGCGGGTAGATGATCACTGCAAACTGGAGTTCGTGGTTTTAGGATGAAGGTTCGCTTGAAGCCGCACAAGCGTCCGGCCTCTACGGGTATCCACACGAAGCAGAGGACCAATCCAAGCTCTCTATCTCCCCGAGGTGCTAGCTCCCTTGCAGAGATTACTTTGATGGCTGATCACCTCCCTTTACTTCAACTCTTGAATGATAGAGGGAGGAGAAAGAGGATGAAGGGATCAAGGGAGAAGATCCAAAAGGCTAGATGCAGCCTTTCCTTTTCCTTGTGTTGAATCCCAAACGAAGGAGGAAGAAGAAGACTATCAAGGCCCTTTTCCTTCTTGCTTGCGGCTGATCCAAGAGGAGAGAAGGGTGGCCTCGAATTGGAGAGGAGGAGGGCTTCTAATGATGCCCTAGGTCAGCCGCCCACCTCCCTTTTTAAAGTCATGAAGGGCTCCTACAAGTTAGGAGCCCTTGACTTATTTCCAAGAGGGGGCACCGGCCCCTTCTCTTCATGCCGCACCAATCAAGAGGAGAGGGGCTCATGCCCCTCTTACTTGGTTAACCTAATCCTCCTCTAAGGAGGATTAGGTGTCCTTCTCATGGTTTAGTCCTAATCTAATTAGGATTAACCAAATCATGAATCAATCGGGTTCAATCTATGCTAGTCCTAATCCAATTAGAACTTGAATGAACCATGACTCTATTGAACTCTTCAATCCTAACCCAATTAGGAGTCATGTTGATTCATTAGATTAATAATTAATTATGACTTAAGAAATTCTAATCCAATTAGGACTTGTTTAATTCTAGTCCTAATTCAATTAGAACTCTAATTTGAATTCGAAGTCCTAATCCGATTAGGACTCTAGAAATCCTATTCTAAGTAGGAATCCAATTTTAATTCAAATTTCCTAATCTAATTAGGATTGTAGGAATCTTACTCCAAGTAGGAATCCCAGTCCTACTCCAATTAGGATTCCCAGTCCTAATCCAATTAGGACTCTAGGAATCCTACTCGAAGTAGGATTCGTGTTTTAAGTCTAATTAATCAATTTCCATTCCTTCTTCAACTTATTATCAATCGAATTGATTACTCGTGATTCATAATCACTTTTCAACCATCGGATCGGTCAATACTTCTAGTGTGTGTGACCCCATAGGTTCTACTCTGACTGGTAGTGAGATATTTTGTGATCTCTATCACAATATCATTGAAAACTCCTTTCAATGGGTCGGAACGATTCCAACTCTACTCATTAGGGTTTATCGATCATCAAGATAATCCCTATGAGTCCCACCATCCACCAGTGACACCTAGCAGCATGTAGTGGCTACCCAGCAGAATAGAATGATGAACCTCTAGGTGTAGTTATCATGTGATACAGTCCTACTATCGTGGATCCTTACAGGACGGAGGTCATGGACAACTCGTCAAACCCCATCGTCTGTCATATGTGAAGATTTATTCGACTTAAGTTCGAGAGTGGAAAACTCTTTCTCCACTGTGCATACTGCCCCGGCCGAGGTCTTACGAACTCAGTCTTATAAATCACATAGGATCTCTCCTTATCTATCAAGGTCGATAGATTCCTTATAGGTGAATATCCTACTCCTACAGTGAACCTACTGTAGCCAATCTACACTGCATGGACCCATATGGCTAGAGACCATGTATGTGTGCAGTCAAACTACAATAACCTCACTGTGAGTAGTCGAAGCACTGCAGGTCAAAGGACTAGTCACACTGCTGCAACATTAAGCAAGTCACAGACGAGTGGATAGACATCCAAGTGACTTCTTGTATTGGTCACGCTCAGTACCCTTGTTCTCTAACAAGCACCTGCACTATTACTTCAGTGTCTCCACACCGTGGACTCGAGTCTCGTCCATCCATAGGAAAAGTAATGTGTGCACTAATTTTATCAGATCGATCACCGTCCTCATGATGATCCATCGATCAGGAGCGTTTAGAAATTAATCACTAATGATACATGGCTCAAATTCTCAACTCTTGAGAATATGCATCATCATCTTATTAATTCCTTGGACGATTCATAGACACAATAATAATATGAATGAAAAAGATGCCTTTCATTTATTCAATAATAATAAAGTCAAGTACAAATTATGTCCTAGAATTAATAATGTGTCAGCCAAAATTGGCTTCTAGGGCATACATCTAACAATCTCCCACTTGCACTAAAGCCAATCAGTCATATATCTTAGTCCCATCTTCTCAAGGTGGGCTTCAGTCTTTTGTTGACTTAGCTGCTTAGTGAATGGGTCTGCCACGTTGTCCGCGGAGTCTACTCTCTGCACCTCGAGATACTTCTTCTCAACATAGTCGCGTATGAGGTAGAAGCGCCGCTCTATGTGCTTGGACTTCTGATGAGACCTTGGCTCCTTAGCAAGAGTTATGGCGCCATTATTATCGCAGTAGAGTGTTATGGCATCTGATGACATTACATCCAATTCCGCAATAAATTTTTTGAACCAGAAGCCTTCCTTAGCAGCTTTAGAGGCGGCGATGTATTCAGCTTCCATAGTAGAATCAGCAATGATCGGTTGTTTAGAACTCTTCCAATTCACCGTACCACCATTGCACAAGAACACATATCCAGATGTTGACTTTCTATCATCGACATCAGTCATGAAGTCTGAATCTGTGTACCCTTCTACCTTTAACTCTGATGATCCTCCAAAGACCAAGAATAAATCTTTAGTTCTTCTCAAGTACTTAAGAATATTCTTCACAGCTGTCCAGTGTTTTTCACCTGGATTCGACTGATATCTGCTTGTGACACTCACAGCTAGGGCTATATCAGGTCGTGTACATAGCATGGCATACATGAGGCTCCCTATTGCCGATGCATAAGGGATCTTGCTCATGCGTTGAATCTCTTCAGATGTGTTGGGGCACATCTTCTTGGAGAGATGAATTCCATGTCTTAGGGGTAAGAGACCCCTTTTAGAGTTTTCCATGCTGAACCTTTTCAGCACTTCCTCTATGTACATTTTCTGTGATAGGCCAAGCATCCTTTTAGGTCTATCTCTATAGACTTTTATTTCCAAAATATAGGATGCTTCCCCAAGGTCTTTCATGGAGAACTCTTTTGATAACCAGACCTTAACCGAGGTTAGCATGGGAATATCATTCCCTATCAGGAGGATGTCGTCCACGTACAGTACGAGAAATACGACAGCGCTCCCACTAACCTTTTTGTAAACACACGGTTCCTCTTCATTTTTGATGAAATCAAACGTTTTGATTGCGTCATCGAAACGAGTGTTCCAACTTCGAGATGCTTGCTTTAGTCCATAAATGGACCTTTGCAGCTTGCAGACCTTGTGATCTCCATCATTGGAAGTGAAACCCAGAGGCTGTTCCATATAGATATCTTCTTCAAGATATCTATTTAGGAAAGCAGTTTTCACATCCATTACCAGATTTCATAATCATGAAATGCTGCAATGGCAAGCAATGTTCGGATGGATTTTAGCATGGCTACAGGTGAAAAGGTCTCCTGATAGTCAATGCCTTCGCGTTGACTATACCCTTTCGCCACCAGCCTTGCCTTAAAGGTCTCTACCTTTCCATCCGAACCTATTTTTCTTTTGTAGATCTATTTGCATCCAATAGGTACAATACCTTCTGGTAGATCTACTAAGGTCCAAACTTGGTTGGAACGCATGGAGTCTAACTCTGATTTCATGGCTTCCAACCATTTCTCGGAATCGATATCAGATATCGCCTCGTTGTAGGTTTTGGGATCCTGTATGTGATCCCTATCTCCCACTAGGAACATTTTCTCGGTATCCTCTTCTAGTACACCTAAGTATCTATCGGGAGGATGGGAGACCCTACTAGATCTGCGAGGTGGTTGAGGGACATCGTGTACTAGCTCTGTATTAATGGGTTCGATAAGATTCATGACTCGTTGCTTTTCAGAGACTTTCTCTTCAAGCTCAATTTTTCTCCCACTGCCTCTATCAAGGATAAACTGGTTTTCCAAGAAGATGGCATGACGGCTCACAAACACATTGTGCTCCTCTGAGACGTAAAAATTGTATCCTAATGACTCTTTAGGATATCCTATAAAACGAGCACTTATGGTCCTAGCCTCTAGTTTGTCCGCCTGTAGTCTTTTGACGTGGGCTGGACATCCCCAAATCTTGAGATGACCAAGACTTGGTTTCTTACCATGCCATATCTCATACGGTGTGGTAGGAACGGATTTAGAGGGAACTCTATTAAGTAGATATACTGCGGTAAGTAAGGCATCTTCCCAAAGAAACATCGGTAAATCAGTGAAGCTCATCATGGACCGGACCATATCCAATAGAGTCCGATTTCTCCTCTCTGACACCCCGTTGAGTTGAGGTGTACCCGGAGGAGTCCATTGTGAGACTATGCCATTGTCCTTGAGATAGTCCCAGAATTCTCCACTAAGGTATTCTCCTCCTCGATTTGATCGAAGAGCCTTAAGAGGTTTTCCAGTTTGTTTTTCTACTTCATTTCTGAACTCTTTGAACTTTTCGAAAGATTCAGATTTGTGTCTCATAAGATACACATACCCATACCGTGAATAATCATCGGTAAAGGTAATGAAGTACGAATAACGTCTCCTGGCTTGCACATCGAATGGGCCACACACATCTGTGTGTATCAGGGTAAATATTTCAGTGGTCCTCTCCCCATGTCCTACAAAGGGCAATCTGGCCATTTTTTCTTGAAGATAGGACTCGCAAACTGGATATGACTCGGAAGTCAATGAGCCGAGAAGCCCATCTTTATCCATTTTGTTCATTCTGTCCTCTCCAATATGGCCAAGCCTGAGGTGCCACAAATATTTTTGGTTTATCTCATCCCTGGATCTTTTGGATCCTTTGGCACTCATTTCTTGCTCAGACACATTTACAGATACATCCATATGCAAATGATAGAGATTGTCAATCATAAAACCACGTGCGACTATTTTATTTCTGAAATAAATAGAACAGCAGTCTTTGTCAAATGTAAAAATATGACCTTCCTGTGCTAGACATGAAACAGAAATCAAATTTCTGCTAGCAGCAGGTACATAATAGCAGTCTCTAAGTAATAAACTAAAACCAGACGGTAGTCGCAGAGGGTAGGTGCCTACAGCCACAGCAGCAACTTTTGCCCCGTTGCCAATCCGAAGGGTTACCGCACCTTCCGCCAGCCTTCTACTTTCCTTTAGACCCTGCATGGTAGTGCACAGATGAGCACTAGAACAAGAATCTATAACCCAACTAGAAGTAGAAGAAACCGTTAGATTAGTTTCAATTATGAGCAAGTCTATACCTTCTGAAGGTGTGTCACCTTTCTTGTTCTTCAGGCTCTCGAGGTATGAAGGACAGTTCCTCTTCCAGTGGTTGTCGACATTGCAGTGGAAACATTTTCCTTTGTCATTGGCCCTTTTCTTTTGAACTTCCTTCTTTGGCTTCTTGTCTTTCTTCTGCTTCTTCGCAGGCTTCTTTTTCTTCCAAGTAGACTTTCTCTTGGAACCAGAAGTCAGCTCAGCAGCAAGGACATTGCCCCTTGAACCTTTCAAGGCTCCCTCAGCAGTTACCAACATATTTATTAGTTCAGTCTTAGTGCATTCAATCTTATTCATGTGGTAGTTTACTATAAACTGTCCAAATGAATCAGGAAGGGATTGAAGGATCAGATCTACTTGCAATTCCTTGTGCATGTTCATACCGAGCTTCTCAAGCTCCTCTAGGTCCTTGATCATAGTCAGACCGTGATCATGGACAGACTGCCCCTCGCGCATCTTTATTTTGAAGAGCCTCTTGGACACTTCAAAACGAGCTGTGCGACTCTGCTCACCATACAACTCTTGCAGGTGTGCCAGTATGTCCCTAGTAGTCTTCATATTCTCATGCTGGCATTGTAGTTCATTGGACATGGATGCCATCATATAACACTTGACTCTAATGTCATCATCCAACCACTTTTGATGCATCTCACGCTGAACATCAGTAGCACGTGTTGGTAGTGTGGGGATATCTGAATCGAGTACGTAGCCTATTTTCTCACAGTTCAAAACAATTTTGAGGTTTCTTAGCCAGTCTTTGTAATTTGTACCGGTCAATCGGTTGGTCTCAAGAATACGGGTCAAAGGGTTTGAGGCTGACATTATGATCTGCAGAGAGTAAAGATTCTAGTTAGACTTTTGTACTTGATCCTTAATCTGTTCTAAGGACTTTTAGAACAAATGTACCTCCCACTATTTTTCGAATTCCTCACACTCTCCTGGTAGGAAAACGGAAATCCTACACGACTAGGGTTTCTAGTAGGTACTGCGGTCTCACCAATCTATATGGCACCTCACCTAACAGTTATTGGTGACACATAGATGGATGAGTGTACAACTCTTGTACAATGCTTCTCAAGCATGTTGCAGTGCTTCTTGGTCTCTAAGCCATGAAGACCTCACCTAACAGTTATTGGTCCCATTTCTTAGTTAAGTCAGACCCACCGTATAACCGTAGGAATAAAGTCGTCATTGGGCCCTCATCTAACAGTTATTGGTACCCAACCCCACCTTTACCCTACAACATCTCATGTCTATAGAGAGGTCCAGCCCTCCGATGCAACTTGACCACTGTATCCAGCCGAGACAAATCAACATCAGAAAGACCTTAGCAGCTCTACTACAATGGAAGACCTATTGATTTAATATTGGTTAATCAGATCTTAGTGTCTGCAACTTGAGCTCTTCATAAGAGGTAATCGAACAATTGGCCAGGTAAGCAGGTGGGAGGCTCTCCTTACTCAGAGAGTAAGGTCCTAATTAAGTAACCACCTTTCATGCTTTCCTAGACACCAATTAGATCAATTAATCTAATATGACTTGCTCATGTCGGTTCACTTTCGACTTGATTGAGGAGGTTTTAGTTTAGGTCTCATTGGGTTTGCTACATCACATGTAAACCTATCTACCCGACTCTCATTCACATCACATGCAAACGGCACATTGCAGGTAGTTATAATCGCAGCATCAAATAAAGCTAAACTTTAAATGGGTGATGATCATGGATTCTAATTAGGTCGTATTACAAGCACATGCACGTCAATCGATCAATTGGTCTTCAACTCTTGAATTGGTTCCAAGCCTTCTTGATTCGATCCTTGACCAACTCTTGATCCAATCGCCATCAACCGCTTAGACCCCTGTTCATCTCATGTCTTGTCTTCAACTTGATCGTTGACGTACATCACATCACAGAAATACAACCAGATATAAAATAAAAATAATAATAAATTACATCTTCTTTTAGGAGGCACGCAGGCCTCTCAAAACATCAAATAAGATGCATGCAAGCATCCGAAAAATTACATGACATTGCAGATCACATCGCAGCTCTTTACATTTAATACCAAAAGGGTTTGAATCCTATGATCATCACCATATGCATCAATTATAATTTTCAAATCTGAGAATTAATTGATTATGTTATGACATAGGTTGCTGATCATGCTAATCATGATTCTAAACTTTGTAATCTCATTAACAATGCAATTAGAATCATCATCTTATCACATAAAAATCAGCATGCAAAAATTCAGCAACCCTGAAAAATCTGCATGCAGAAATTTTCAGCACGCATAATCCTTCAATTTTTAGATCTAAGATGCCTTTAGATAATTAATTCTTACCTTAATCTATGAAGCCTAGGCTCTGATACCACTGTTGGAAACCCACCCATGCCGCAGAAAATTCAAAAAAATTTAGATGGCAGCGGAATCGGCATAAGCGGGATCGACGTTCATCGCATGAACGTGTTTCAAGAAACCGTTCGTAGATAGATAAGAATTAAAACTTTTAGAACCTTAGAAGATCAGATCTTCACCTTGTGCGGGTAGATGATCACCACAAATTGGAGTTCGTGGTTTTAGGATGAAGGTTCGCTTGAAGCCGCACAAGCGTCCGGCCTCTACGGGTATCCACACGAAGCAGAGGACCAATCCAAGCTCTCTATCTCCCCGGGGTGCTAGCTCCCTTGCAGAGATTACTTTGATGGCGGATCACCTCCCTTTACTTCAACTCTTGAATGATAGAGGGAGGAGGAAGAAGATGAAGGGATCAAGGGAGAAGATCCAAAAGGCTAGATGCAGCCTTTCCTTTTCCTTGTGTTGAATCCCAAACGAAGGAGGAAGAAGAAGACTATCAAGGCCCTTTTCCTTCTTGCTTGCGGCTGATCTAAGAGGAGAGAAGGGTGGCCTCGAATTGGAGAGGAGGAGAGCTTCTAATGATGCCCTAGGACAGCCGCCCACCTCCCTTTTTAAAGTCATGAAGGGCTCCTACAAGTTAGGAGCCCTTGACTTATTTCCAAGAGGGGGCGCCGGCCCCTTCTCTTCATGCCGCACCAATCAAGAGGAGAGGGGCTCATGCCCCTCTTACTTGGTTAACCTAATCCTCCTCTGGTTTAGTCCTAATCTAATTAGGATTAACCAAATCATGAATCAATCGGGTTCAGTCTATGCTAGTCCTAATCCAATTAGAACTTGAATGAACCATGACTCTATTGAACTCTTCAATCCTAACCCAATTAGGAGTCATGTTGATTCATTAGATTAATAATTAATTATGACTTAAGAAATCCTAATCCAATTAGGACTTGTTTAATTCTAGTCCTAATTCAATTAGGACTCTAATTTGAATTCGAAGTCCTAATCCGATTAGGACTCTAGGAATCCTATTCTAAGTAGGAATCCAATTTTAATTCAAATCTCCTAATCTAATTAGGATTGTAGGAATCCTACTCCAAGTAGGAATCCCAGTCCTACTCCAATTAGAATTTCCAGTCCTAATTCAATTAGGACTATAGGAATCCTACTCGAAGTAGGATTCGTGTTTTAAGTCTAATTAATCAATTCCCATTCCTTCTTCAACTTATTATCAATCGAATTGATTACTCGTGATTCATAATCACTTTCCAACCATCGGATCGGTCAATACTTCTAGTATGTGTGACCCCATAGGTTTTACTCTGACTGGTAGTGAGATATTTTGTGATCTCTATCACAATATCATTGAAAACTCTTTTCAATGGGTCGGAACGATTCCAACTCTATTCATTAGGGTTTATCGATCATCAAGATAATCCCTATGAGTCCCACCATCCACCAGTGACACCTAGCAGCATGTAGTGGCTACCCAGCAGACTAGAATGATGAACCTCTAGGTACAGTTATCATGTGATACAGTCCTACTATCGTGGATCCCTACAGGACGGAGGTCATGGACAACTCGTCAAACCCCATCGTCTGTCATATGTGAAGATTTATTCGACTTAAGTTCGAGAGTGGAAAACTCTTTCTCCACTGTGCATACTGCTCCGGCCGAGGTCTTACGAACTCAGTCTTATAAATCACATAGGATCTCTCCTTATCTATCAAGGTCGATAGATTCCTTATAGGTGAATACCCTACTCTTACAGTGAACCTACTGCAGCCAATCTACACTGCATGGACCCATATGGCTAGAGACCATGTATGTGTGCAGTCAAACTACAATAACCTCACTGTGAGTAGCCGAAGCACCGCAGGTCAAAGGACCAGTCACACTACTGCAACATCAAGCAATTCACTGACGAGTGGATAGACATCCAAGTGACTTCTTGTATTGGTCACGCTCAGTACCCTTGTTCTCTAACAAGCACCTGCACTATTACTTCAGTGTCTCCACACTGTGGACTCGAGTCTCGTTCATCCATAGGGAAAGTAATGTGTGCACTGATCTTATCGGATCGATCACCGTCCTCATGATGATCCATCGATCAGGAGCGTTTAGAAATTAATCACTAATGATACATGGCTCAAATTCTCAACTCTTGAGAATATGCATCATCATCTTATTAATTCCTTCGACGATTCATAGACACAATAATAATATGAATGAAAAAGATGCCTGTCATTTATTCAATAATAATAAAGTCAAGTACAAATTATGTCCTAGAATTAATAATGTGTCAGCCAAAATTGGCTTCTAGGGCATACATCTAACAGACGGGACAACACTTTAATTCAAATCCTAAACAGTAGGCGAGTCATCTCCAGTTAAGCATGAGTTGACTCCAGCAACAGCCGAGTTGACTCCAAATCGAGCGAGTCGACTCCGACCCCAACAGATACATTGTCAGGAAGTGCAAACTGTGCAGAACGGCCACAAATCAGTGTCTAACGGCTATTTTTCAAATAGGACTGCTTAAATAGCTAGGGTGAACAGTAGTAGACATGAAGAGAGTTACTCCATCTGAGCATTAAGTGTTTTCCAACTTTCAAAAGTCAATTGAAAGAAAAGTCAAGCAAAAGAAGGAAGAACCGCATTCAATACATTCCTAGAAGTCTTCCCTTCACATTCAAGGCTCTCTCTTTAACATCAGATCTTCAGTGCACTCAAAGAGGAGACTCAGAGTTCGAGAAGCCCCTTCTTCCTCTTCCAAAATCTGTTTGAGGGCTTCTAACTCTACTCTATTCATATTGATTAATATTTGCTTATTAAGAAGCTTTCCTTGTAACTTTTCCCAAACTGTTTTCTTACTTGATTCAATCAGGGGATTGAATCAAGGATTTTAAGGTTTGTTGGTGAGCCGAAGTTAAAACCAACGGTGTAAGGGTTCGATTGTGATCCCGAGAAAACAATCGGAAGGTTCTAGTCGGTGAGCCTGTGAAAATCGACCGAGTTCGTTATGATCTTGTGAAAACAACAAGTTAGGTTGTGAACTGGTAGAACAACCGACTGTAATCCAAGAAATTATAGTGAACTCCCAAGTGAAGCTTGGGGAGTGGACGTAGGAGCAAGGGTTAGCTCGAACTGTTAGGGTTTCCCAGTGCCCTAGGGCGTAGCGGAAGATACGGGATTATAAAATTTTCTTATAAAACCCATTATATGAAACCCTAATAAGCCAAGATCGCCTTAATAGTATAACCAAATAATGTAGAAAATATAATCTTGGTATAGAAGAATACCTATCACGCTATATCCAATATATCTGAAGATGTCCTAAGGTGCCCAAATGTTCACCCTCCGATGTTGATCCACACAGGAATGGGTTCAAGACTCTAGCTCCACCAAAACTTGATTCTAATTGTTCAATCCTTCCAAAGGATTTAATTGGCTGATTTTTCTTCACTTCCTTCTTCCTTTCTACCTCTAAAACATTCACTAGCCTTTTTGTCCTAAAGAAGACCCTCTTGTCTTGGGTTAGGACAAAAGAGAGAGGCTTGTAAGAAAGAAAGGATAAGGGAGAGAGAAGGAGAGACTTTTTCTTTTATATCTTTAGAACCCCAAGGCACCTCCTTATTTATAAGAGATGGAGGGATGCATCATAAAGGGATGCATCCCATCCACACACCTCATCATGATGAGGCATGTGCCA
The DNA here is from genome assembly GCF_051530095.1 of Phoenix dactylifera. Classification (NCBI taxonomy): domain Eukaryota; kingdom Viridiplantae; phylum Streptophyta; class Magnoliopsida; order Arecales; family Arecaceae; genus Phoenix; species Phoenix dactylifera. The sequence goes on along the minus strand of NC_143193.1, from coordinate 26,469,640 downwards.
AGAGAGGCATCCCATCATGATGGGGTGCTAAGGAGAAGGGTGTATCAACTTCTTTCTCATGTCTCCCTCTTAAATCCTGATGATCCAAGGGCCCAAATGCAGTGAATCAAAGCCAATGGTCCAGATCTAGGCACCATCTAATGGTCCAGATCAAGGCATCATCATCCAGGGTGCCATCCAATGGTCCAGAAGCAAGATGCCATCACCGATGGTCCAGATTCAGGCGCTGAGCAACGGTCCAGATCTTTCATCCAGAGAGACATCCAGTGGTCCAGATTCAGGCGCTGACCAATGGTCCAGATCCTTCATCCAGAAATCCATCCAATGGTCCAGATGAAGGCGCCAACCAGTGGACCAGATCCTTCATCCAGAAAACCATCCAATGGTCTAGATGAAGGCGCCAACCAGTGGACCAGATCCTTCATCCAGGGAGTGATCCAATGGTCCAGAAGTGAAGGCCCTATCAAACCCAATCCAATTGGGTTTAACCAACTTAAAGAAAACATTAAACCTAATCAAATCAGGTCTAATTAAAGCCAAATGGGTTTCAACTCTTGGCTAACCCATATTAGGTCATGATCTAATCATATTAGATCAACCTAACCTAAGAATCAAATTCGAATTTAATTTGAATCTGGAGCTAGGGTTTGCAACACGTGCTAGCATGTTCATCTTGCAAACATGATCTAATCCAATTAGACCCTTGATCAATTTCCTTGTGTGTGACCCATTGGGTTCCTTATCTTAGCCAGCAGTAGGTGCAGGTGCAAGTTGACCTAACCTGATTAGAATACCTCTAATCCAATTTAGGTTCAATTTAGTGCTAAACCTGACTTAGCAATCAGAACCTTTCTGATGCTTTGATCTAATCAAACTCTTTGATCCGATCAACCCACAAGACATGATTGACGTCTAGCAACGTATCATGTCTACCCGGAAGATGAGGAATGTATTGGACAAATCCAAACATACCCTTCAGTGGCAAGTTACTGTGCAATTCAATCCCTCAGTCATGCTACAGCCTGAATAAGTGCATGAGTATGGATCAATATCAAACTCAATCACTTATTCATGTCTCTCTCAATCTTTTATATGATAATTCAAACAATGAAACATTAGAAACTCTTTCTAATATTCATTTTGCTTTGATCAAAGGCTTCTTGAATCATCATAAGATTAAAGTAAGTAGGATGTTACCTTCTCTTACTAAAAGTGATTGATTCCTTGTTGACCTACTCACAACCTTCGTACAAAATCCACCATATCCAGAATACCCCGTACACAATGCAATGTCGTGAATGAGGGTAAACCAAAACATAGCTTCAAGTGCACAAGGTACCATGGTGATCTCAGGTCTAAGGATCACTTGCACAACTCCCACTATGAGAACCATCTTTTGATAAGTAAGAATCCATAAGATGTTCTCATGGCTGGTCATTTCAGTGAACTCATTCCTCTAATGAGCACCCACATCTTTGTATTAGTGTCTCACACAAGTGATTGTGAGATCAATCACCCTCTACATTGAGCATACATAAGATGTGCCAGTCTTTTCGGTAATATTGATCCCCGACTCAATATACCAATTTGACTGGGAATATTCTAAATTAGGATTTTAGAATTTTAGGTCTCACTGGTATGATCTCATCATAACCCTAAAACCAATGTCCTAATTTATGGGGTTCATCATCCAATAATAAAATAGATAAGCAGCAAATGATGAAACACAATGCCTTTATTGATATATATCGAGTGTCAAAGTACATGATTTGGAGGATTACAAAGAGAAACCCATCAAATGATTGGCTTATAGGGCATCTACTCTTTCAATCTCCCACTTGCACTAAAGCCAATCGCCCTTATATTTTAACCCCATACAATCGAGGTGACGATTGAATTGCTGCTGTGGTAGAGCTTTAGTAAATGGGTCTTGTTACGGGGGAACTTAGCCACCATGCCCCACGTGACCGGCACGCACGCCCAGGAAGACTACGGCTGCCCCTTGGTCCAGCAATCCGACCTCGGGTCGGATATCTTCGGCTCCGCAGCCCGACCCCGAGTCGGCTGCCCCTTGGTCCAGCAATCCGACCTCGGGTCGGATATCTTCGGCTCCGCAGCCCGACCCCGGGTCGGCTGCCCCTTGATCCAGCAATCCGACCTCGGGTCGGATATCTTCGGCTCCGCAGCCCGACCCCGAGTCGGGTGCCCCTTGATCCAGCAATCCGACCTCGGGTCGGATATCTTCGGCTCCGCAGCCCGACCCCGAGTCGGGTGCCCCTTGATCCAGCAATCCGACCCCAAGTCGGCAATCTCTTGACAACAACAGACTGTTCCCCTGAGGCACGCCGCGGCCCCCTGCTCCACTACTCCCTGCAACGGCCGTATCCGGCGCTGCTCCACGATCCCCTGTAACAGCCGTACAAAGCGGAGCTCCACTACGCCCTGCCATGGCCGTACCCAGCGCTGCCCCACGACGCCCTGTAACGACCATGTCAGTAGCAACCCCATCGTGCCACACGATGACTAATCCCCAGAAAAACCCCCCAGCTTGATATATATGCGGCTGGGGGGGAAGGGGAGGGTAAGCAAGATTTTTTCAGAGTATTATCTTATCTGCTACCTCTTCTTCTCCTTCGATCTCCCCTAACTTGATCGTCGGAGGGCCCCCACCACCCCGGTGGTGGTGCGAGGCTTGCTTGCAGGTTTCCCGGCGGAAGGTGGAGCGCAACCGAAGTAATTCCAAGGGAACCCTGTTCATACCGCTGTGCCAATCGTTCTCGGTTTGGACCCCCAGCAACAGTTGGCGCTAGAGGAAGGGCCCGGATCTCAGAGCGATCATAATGGTACGGCGAGGTGGTCGTGGAGCTTCCAATGCTTCCGGTCGCGGGGCCTCTCGCGCCTCTGGCCGGAGGGCCGCTGCATCTCCAACACACTCTCAGCAACACTCCACCTCCCCACCGCCCGCTCAGACGGTCGAAGCCGCCCAGTTCGACCAGCTAACCCAGCAGGTTCGCACCCTCGCGGAGGCGGTGCAGAATCTGCAGGGTGCGATGTCCCGGGCGCCGCAGCGGGTTCAGGAGCCGCCGCTGCCTGAGCGTTCGCCTGTCCTCCTCAACCCGCGCTCCTTCCTCTCCCATGGGGAGGAGCGCCGGCGCGAGGAGGATTCTCGAGCACGCTCCATTCTGCCGGGACCTTCCCACCGGAGCTGCGCGGGGTCCGAGAGGCGGGCCCGGGCGCGTTCCCAGACACCCCAGTCCTCGAGGAACCCGCGCTCCAGTCGGTCCCCCTCTCGCCGCTCCTTGTCTCCCACCCACCGGTCGCGCTCCCTGGACCGGCGGGTGGACGATCTCCACCGACAACTCCAAGTCCTGAAGGGCCATTCCAAAGATCCCTTCGCCGACTTAGAGATCTCCTCCCAGCCGGTGCTCGCCTCGAGGATCCTGCGGACCCCGAATCCGCCGGGGTTCAAAATGCCGGCGATCGAGCCCTATGACGGGGCGGCGGACCCGCGGGATCACGTCGAGAGTTTCAGGACCCTTATGCTCCTCCACGGAGCATCAGATCCCCTTCTCTGCAAGGCTTTCCCGGCAACCCTCCGTGGCCTGACGAGGGCGTGGTTCGCCGGGCTGGAGGCTGACTCAATCCGGTCCTTCGACCAGTTCACTCGTCTCTTCGTCACTCATTTCGCCGTCAGTAGCCGGCGGCGACTGGTCTCCGACTCCCTCTTCGATGTCCGGCAAAACGAGGGAGAAAGCCTGCGGGATTATCTTACCCGATTCAACAGGGTTACGCTGGAGGTCCGGAACCTGAGTCAGGAGGTAGCTCTTTCAGCCCTGAAGCGTGGCTTCCGGAAGGGCAGACTCACCTTCTCCCTGGACAAACGCCTGCCGCGGAGCTTCCCAGAGCTGTTGTCCCGGGCGAACCAGTATGCGGACGCCGAGGAGGCGGCCGCCCACCGGAGCAAGGAGGCCGCCGAGATCCCTCCAAAGCTTGGGAAGAAAAGGCGGAAAGAGGCATGCCAGAGGAGGAGCCCGACGCCCCAGCGTCGGCGCAGAAGCCCGTCGCCGGCGAAGAACCACGGCGCCCCACGCCCTCGTTCTCCGCCCCGACGTTTCAACCGGTACACCCCTCTCCTGACTCCCCGGGCCCAGATCCTTATGGAGATCAAGGGGCGGGAGGACCTCCCGGCCCCGAGACAGATGCGGAAGATCCCTGGGAAGAGGCCCTCCCGGGCGTACTGTGAGTACCACCGAGACCACGGCCACGACACAGAAGACTGCTTCCAGCTTCGGGACGAGATCGAGGCTCTCATCCGCAGGGGGCGTCTCGGTCGATATGTGAGCGACCGACGTCCCCCCGCAGACCCGCGTCCGGCCGACCCGGCTCCTCCGGAGCCTCGAGAGCAGAATCGACCCTTTGCGGGCGTGATCCACACTATCACTGGGGGCTGCCCCCGGCCCGTGAGGAACGTAGGGGGCTCGACGGAGGCGTCAGGTGCGGCCGTCGCAAAGAGGCAGAGGGTCGGCAATGTAATCACCTTTTGTGATGAGGATGTAAAGGGGGTTCAGACCCCCCACGATGACGCCATGGTAATCTCCCTCACTATGGCAAACTATGATGTAAGGCGTGTTCTTGTGGATAGTGGAAGCTCAGCTGATATCTTGTTTTACGAGGCCTTCCAAAAGCTGGGCTTGTCCAGACAATCGTTGCGCAAAATATCCACCCCCCTCATAGGATTCACCGGCGACGCTGTCCCGGTGGAAGGTGTCGTTGAGCTGCCTGTGACTGCGGGCGTCGCACCCGCAGAAGCCACGGTGCGACTCGGGTTCTTGGTCGTCCGTGTTCCCTCGGCCTACAACGCTATCCTCGGACGACCCGGGCTGAACGCCCTTCGCGCGGTGGTCTCCACGTACCACTTGCTCATGCGGTTCCCCACGACGGTCGGGATCGGGGAGGTCCGAGGTGACCAACCGACCGCACGGCAATGTTTCTTAGCGACCCTCAAAGGGAAGAAGCCCGCAGAAGCCCTCAACGTCGAGTCCCTTGATGCCAGAGACGAGGTGGCCTTGCGGCAGGGGGAGCCGGCCGAGGGTGTGGTCGAAGTTCCCCTCGAGGAAGGCCGCCGGGACCGGGTGGTCCGGGTCGGCGCCAATCTCGACCCGGGAGCTCGGGCCCGGTTGGTGGAATTCCTCCGAGCCAATGCCGATGTATTTGCCTGGTCGGCGGCCGATGTACCTGAGATCGACCCGGAGGTCATTTCTCACGCCCTCAACGTCGACCCGACCCACCGGCCAGTGAAGCAGAAGAAGAGACACTGTGCCCCGGATCGGATCCGGGTGGTCGATCAGGAGGTAGACAAGCTCTTGGAGGCAGGATTCATAAGGGAGGTGAGTTACCCCGAGTGGCTGGCAAATGTCGTACTTGTCCGGAAGGCGAGCGGGAAGTGAAGGATGTGCGTCGACTATACCGACCTGAACAAGGCGTGCCCTAAGGATAGCTTTCCGCTTCCGCGGGTAGACCAACTGGTCGACGCGACTTCCGGATATCAGCTGCTGTCTTTCATGGACGCCTTCTCCGGTTACAACCAGATAATGATGGCCCCACAGGACGAGGAGAAAACTGCCTTTATAACAGACCGGGGGCTGTACTGCTACAAGGAAATGCCCTTCGGTCTGAAGAATGCTGGCGCCACTTACCAGCGCCTCGTCAACAAAATCTTCAAAGAGCAAATCGGCCGGAACATTGAGGTGTACGTGGACGATATGCTGGTGAAGAGCCGCCAGGCAGACCAGCACATCGTGGATCTGGAGGAGACATTCACCACCTTGCGGAAGTTTCGCATGAAGCTGAACCCAGCGAAGTGCGCCTTTGGCGCTTCGGCCGGGAGGTTCCTCGGTTTCATTGTCAACCAGCGGGGTATCGAAGCCAACCCGGATAAAATCAAGGCCATCCAAGGTATGTCCCCTCCGACCAAAGTGAAAGAGGTTCAGGAGCTCGCTGGAAGGGTCGCCGCGCTCGGACGATTTGTGGCAAAATCGGCCGAACGCTGCCAACCATTCTTCAAAGTGTTAAAACGCCCGAAAGACTTCCTCTGGACGGCCGAATGTCAAGCAGCATTCGACCAGCTCAAGGAATACCTGGCGTTTCCTCCCCTGCTGTCCAAGCCGCAAGAAGGGGAGATGCTCTACCTCTATCTGGCGGTCTCCCCAACCGCGGTCAGTGCGGTGCTGGTTCGGGAAGAGGCAAAGCTCCAGAAGCCCGTGTACTACATCAGCCGGGTCCTACGGGATGCCGAGACGCGGTATACGAAGGCTGAAAAGATCGCCTTCGCGCTGCTGACCGCGACCAGGAGGCTCCGCCCCTATTTCCAGGCCCATTCTGTCACCCTCTTGACTGATCAACCACTACGACAGATCCTCAACAACCCCGAGAATGCGGGACGGCTGGTGAAGTGGGCAGTAGAACTCGGTGAGTTCGACATCCGCTACCAGCCTCGACCCGCCATCAAGGCCCAGGTGCTCGCGGACTTCCTCGCTGAGTGCACGGTGCAGGAGGCGGAGCCTAGACCGTCGGAAACGCCCAGCCTCGACCTCCTGACCTGGACGCTTCACATCGATGGGTCGTCGAACCCCGAGGGTGGAGGAGCCGGGCTGGTCCTTACCAGTCCTGATAGAGTGATAGCCGAGTATGCCTTGAGGTTTGGATTTCCAGTGACCAACAACGAGGCGGAGTACGAGGCCCAAGTCGCGGGACTCAAACTCACCGGGGAGCTCGGCATCCGGCGTTTGAAGGTTTTCACCGACTCCCAGCTGGTGGTCGGGCAGGTCCGTGGGGAGTTCGAGGCCCGGATCCCGACCATGCAGAACTACGTCCGGAAGGTGCAAGCACTCATTCCCGACCTCGGCAGCATCGACCTCCAGCAGGTCCCCAGAAGCGAAAATGCCAGGGCCGACAGGTTGTCCCGCTTGGTGGGCGCAGAGGCGCACAACTTGTCGAGGGCAATCTACCTGGAGACCCTGGATGCCCCGAGCATCGGCGAGGCTGGAGCGGTGATGGCGATTGATCCGGAGCCGTCTTGGATGGACCCGCTCGTCGCCTACCTCGCCGAAGGGATCCTCCCTGAAGACGAAGATCAAGCTCGGCGACTTGGCAGGCTCCACCGCACCTACGCTTATATTTATAGCCAAACTGTGGCCCCCCGGTCGTTCCGATGCGGGTGGCTCCAATAAATGCGGGCACATCGAATTCGGAGCCGTTCCGGCTCTCGAGGCTTATCCCCCCACGATCTCCTAAGCGTCGTTCTCCTTAATTGTATTCTTCGTGCAGGACACTCCGGGCGGCGTGTATCCCGCGGCCCCCGTATCTCCGCATGCGCCCAGGCCGCATCCGCCTCGAAGAACGCGCGTATCGTGGCCGCTTAACTGGCACTCCTCGCAAGCAGCAACTGGCCAGTCCGATTTCCCAGGTAACGCCTCAATTAGCATTTAATGGCCTTCTGGTGTTCCCCAGGTGACACTTCGAGAGGAGGAGAAACACGATCGCAGCTGGCCACGGAGAAACCCCGTCGAGCGGCAAGTGATAGGCGCGCGACCAACGAGCGGAATTTCCCGAGGCTCGGCCCTCGGATGCCAGGCTAACCCGATGATCATCCCGGGAGCAGACTAGCCTGAAGCCCCGACCGGTCGCCTCGGCTTGCGCCAGCCTTGGCCGACCAACGAGCGGAATTTCCCGAGGCTCGGCCCTCGGATGCCAGGCTAACCCGATGATCATCCCGGGAGCAGACTAGCCTGAAGCCCCGACCGGTCGCCTCGGCTTGCGCCAGCCTTGGCCGACCAACGAGCGGAATTCCCCGAGGTACGGCCCTCGGATGCCAGGCTAACCCGATGATCATCCCGGGAGCAGACTAGCCTGAAGCCCCGACCGGTCGCCTCGGCTTGCGCCAGCCTTGGCCGACCAACGAGCGGAATTCCCCGAGGCTCGGCCCTCGGATGCCAGGCTAACCCGATGATCATCCCGGGAGTAGACTAGCCTGAAGCCCCGACCGGTCGCCTCGGCTTGCGCCAGCCTTGGCCGACCAACGAGCGGAATTCCCCGAGGCTCGGCCCTCGGATGCCAGGCTAACCCGATGATCATCCCGGGAGCAGACTAGCCTGAAGCCCCGACCGGTCGCCTCGGCTTGCGCCAGCCTTGGCCGACCAACGAGCGGAATTTCCCGAGGCTCGGCCCTCGGATGCCAGGCTAACCCGATGATCATCCCGGGGGCAGACTAGCCTGAAGCCCCGACCGGTCGCCTCGGCTTGCGCCAGCCTTGGCCGACCAGTGGAAGAATTTCCTGAGGCCTAACCCTCGGATGCCTGGCCTAGCGCCGGAAGAATTTCCTGAGGCCTAACCCTCGGATGCCTGGCCTAGCGCCGGAAGAATTTCCTGAGGCCTAACCCTCGGATGCCTGGCCTAGCGCCGGAAGAATTTCCTGAGGCCTAACCCTCGGATGCCTGGCCTAGCGTCGGAAGAATTTCCTGAGGCCTAACCCTCGGATGCCTGGCCTAGCGCCGGAAGAATTTCCTGAGGCCAAACCCTCGGATGCCTGGCCTAGCGCCGGAAGAATTTCCTGAGGCCTAACCCTCGGATGCCTGGCCTAGCGCCGGAGGAACTTCAAGAGTCAGGAGTCGGCGAGACGCTACTAAGAGTTAAAAAGAGGAAGGACGAAAGTGAAATGAGGAAACACTTTATTTGCATTAACTTTCGTTGCATCAGGGCCGAGACCCATACAACATGGCAAAACGCCAACATACAAAGAAAAGAACAAAGAAAAGTACAGAGAGTCAGCTTGGAGGAACCCCTGGGTCTAGAACGGCGAGCACGTCCGCGAAGGGAAGGGAGAACGGCTCCGAGAGCGTCAAAGGAGGAGCGAACGAACAGTCCGACGGCAACGGCAGCAGCACAAGGAAGAAACTCGAGGATGCCTGTGAAGAGAAAGGCGGACGGGGGAGGGCCCCCGGTTAAATAGGCGGGAAGGCGGGTGACGCCTCGGTGACGCCAGAGGACGCCTGGCTGCCGAAGGATCGTTCGCGCCCCAAAGGCGAATCGACGCCATTAAGGAAAGATGTCCGCCGAAATCCGCAGACCGCCAGATCAGCGGCAACCGCTATACGCCATAAAGAAGGTGGGGAGCTCGGAGCGCGCACGCCTTTCCGAGGGATGGCGGCAATCTCGAAGTGCCACTCTCTTCACCCGTTCCCCTCCTGGTTCCAGGCTCGGAAATGGGGGGCTACTGTTACGGGGGAACTTAGCCACCATGCCCCACGTGACCGGCACGCGCGCCCAGGAAGACTACGGCTGCCCCTTGGTCTAGCAATCCGACCTCGGGTCGGATATCTTCGGCTCCGCAGCCCGACCCCGAGTCGGCTGCCTCTTGGTCCAGCAATCCGACCTCGGGTCGGATATCTTCGGCTCCGCAGCCCGACCCCGGGTCGGCTGCCCCTTGATCCAGCAATCCGACCTCGGGTCGGATATCTTCGGCTCCGCAGCCCGACCCCGAGTCGGGTGCCCCTTGATCCAGCAATCCGACCTCGGGTCGGATATCTTCGGCTCCGCAGCCCGACCCCGAGTCGGGTGCCCCTTGATCCAGCAATCCGACCCCAAGTCGGCAATCTCTTGACAACAACAGACTGTTCCCCTGAGGCACGCCGCGGCCCCCTGCTCCACTACTCCCTGCAACGGCCGTATCCGGCGCTGCCCCACGATCCCCTGTAATAGCCGTACAAAGCGGAGCTCCACTACGCCCTGCCATGGCCGTACCCAGCGCTGCCCCACGACGCCCTGTAACGACCATGTCAGTAGCAACCCCATCGTGCCACACGATGACTAATCCCCAGAAAAACCCCCCAGCCTGATATATATGCGGCTGGGGGGGAAGGGGAGGGTAAGCAAGATTTTTCAGAGTATTATCTTACCTGCTACTGTTGGGAACCCGCCCATGCTGCTGATATTTCAAAAATTAAATCAGATGGCAGCGGAAGAGGCATGTGCGGGATCGACGTTCATCGCATGAACGTTGTTTCGAGACCTTTCGTAATTAGGTAAGAATTAAAACTTTTAAAACTATTAGGAAGATCAAATCTTCACCTTGCGCGGGTAGATGATCACCGCAAATCTGAATTCGTGGTTTTGGAAGAGGGTTCGCTTGAAGCCGTTCAAACGTCCGGCCTCTACGGGTATCCACACGAAGCAGGATCCGATCCAAGCTCTCTATCTCACCGGGGTGCTAGCTCCCTTGCAGAGATAGCTTTGATGGCTGATGTCCTCCTTCTCAATCAACTCTTGATTGTGCTTAGAAGGAGGAAGAAGAAGGATGAAGAAGAGGAAGAAGATGATCCCCTATGCAGCCTTCTTTTGTTCCTTGCGTTGGATGAAGGAAGGGAAGGGAAGGAGGCCGCCAACACTTGGAGATCTTTTCCCTTGCTTGCGGCTGAAAACACCAAGGAAAAGAGAGGGCCACGGCTTGGAGGAAGAGAGGTTTCAATGCCTCAGGGGGGCCGGCCCTAGTCCTCCTTTTAAAGGGAGTGGAGCTCCTAACAATTAGGAGCTCCATGACAACTTACCAAAGAAGAGGGCGCCGGCCCTAGCTCTTCATGTCGCCCTAGCCAAGTGAGAGGGGCTGATGTCCCTCTTACTTGGTTAACCTAATCCTCTTCCAAAGCGGATTAGGTGCCTCTCTCATGGTTTAATCCCAATCCAATTAGGATTAGCCAATTGGGTTCAATCTATGCTAGTCCTAATCCAATTAGGACTTGAATGAACCATGACTCAATTGAACTCTTCAATCCTAATCCAATAGGAGTCATTGTTGATTCATTAGATTATTAATTAATTTAGACTTAAGGAATCCTAATCTAATTAGGATGTATTTAATTTCAGTCCTAATCCAATTAGGACTCTATTTGAATCCAAAGTCCTAATCCAATTAGGATTTCTAGGAATCCTACTCCAAGTAGGAATCCAATTTTGATTCAAATCTCCTAATCTCATTAGGATTGAGGAATCCTATTCCAAATAGGAATCCCAGTCCTACTCCAACTAGGATTCCCAGTCCTAATCCAATTGGGACTCTAGGAATCCTATCCGAAGTAGGACTCTTGTTTTAAGTCCAATTAATTAATTCCCTTTGTTCCTTCTTCAACTTCTTATCAATCAAATTGATTACTCGTGATTCCTAATCACGATTTCAACCATCGGATCGGTCAATACTTCTAGTGTGTGTGACCCCATAGGTTCTATTCTGACTGGTAGTGAGATATATTGTGATCTCTATCACTATATCATTGAAAACTCCTTTCAATGGGTTGGAACGGTTCCAACTCAACTCATTAGGGTTTATCGATCATCGAGACAATCCCTATGAGTCCCACCATCCACCAGTGACACCTAGCAGCATGTAGTGGCTACCCAGCAGAATGGAATGATGAACCTCTAGGTGCAGTTAACGTGTGATACAGTCCTACTATCGTGGATCCCTACAGGACGGAGGTCATGGACAACTCGTCAAACCCCATCGTCTGTCATATGTCAAGATTTATTCGACTCGAGTTCGATAGTGAAAAACTCTTTTTCCACTTTATATTACTGCCCTGGCCAAGGTCTTAGAACTCAGTCTAACAAATCACATAGGATCACTCCTCTTCTATCAAGGTCGATAGATTCCTTATAGGTGCATACCCTACTCCTACAGTGAACTTACTGCAGCCAATCTACACTGCATGGACCCATATGGCTAGAGACCATGTATGTGTGCAGTCAAACTACAATACCTCACTGTGAGCAGCCGAAGCACCGCAGGTCAAAGGACCAGTCACACTACTGCAACATCAAGCAAGTCACTGACGAGTGGATAGACATCCAAGTGACTTCTTGTCTTGGTCACGCTCAGTACCCTTGTTCTCTAACAAGCACCTGCACTATCACTTCAGTGTCCCCACACTGTGGACTCCAGCCTCGTCCATCCAGAAGGAAAGTGATCTGTGCACTGATCGGATCGATCACCGTCCTCGTGATGATCCATTGATCAGGAGCATTTAGAAATTAATCACCAATGATACATGGCTCAAATTCTCAACTCTTGGAAATATGTATCATCATCTTATTAATTTCTTGGACGATTTATAGACACATAAATAATATGAATGAAAAGATGCCTTTTATTTATTCAATAATAAATAGTCAAGTACAAAATTATGTCCCTAGAATCAACAATGTGTCAGCCAAATTGGCTTCTAGGGCATACATCTAACAGCTACCTCTTCTTCTCCTTCGATCTCCCCTAACTTGATCGTCGGAGGGCCCCCACCACCCCGGTGGTGGTGCGAGGCTTGCTTGCAGGTTTCCCGGCGGAAGGTGGAGCGCAACCGAAGTAATTCCAAGGGAACCCCGTTCATACCGCTGTGCCAATCGTTCTCGGTTTGGACCCCCAGCAACAGGTCTGCTATATTGTTCTTTGTGTCTACTCGTTCAATCTTGACGTCTTGTCTTTCGATTATCTCTCGAACAAGGTGGAAACATCTCAAAATGTGCTTGGATCTATGATGAGACCTTGGTTCCTTAGCCTGTGCAACTGCTCCAGTGTTATCGCAATAAACTGGAACTGGTCCGGCAATCTCAGGAACTACACCCAGCTCTGTGATGAACTTCTTCATCCAGACTGCTTCCTTAGCAGCTTCACTAACAGCTATGTATTCTGCCTCAGTAGTTGAGTCAGCTACAGTTTGCTGTTTGGAACTTTTCCAACTCACAGCTCCACCATTCAAAGTGAAGATATATCCAGAGATTGACTTGCTATCATCTGGATCAGATTGAAAGCTAGAATCTGAATAGCCTTCTAGTTTCAATTCTGATCCTCCATAAATCAGAAAAACATCTCTAGTCCTTCTCAAGTATTTGAGAATGCTTTTCACAATTTTCCAATGATCCTCCCCGGGATCTGCCTGAAATCTACTTACCATACCTAAGGCATAAGCTACATCAGGCCTGGTACATAACATAGCATACATGATCGACCCTACTGCTGAAGCATAGAGAATAGAACTCATTCTATTCCTCTCTTCAGATGTCTTAGGAGACATCTTCCTAGAGAGTTGTATGCCATGTCCTATGGGTAAGAAACCTTTCTTACTTCCATCCATGCTGAACCTCTTCAGCACATTATCTATGTACCTAGACTGGGATAAACTTAGCATCTTTTTAGATCTATCTCTATAGATCCTTATACCAAGTATATAGGATGCTTCACCCAAGTCTTTCATGGAAAATTTCTTTGATAGCCAAGTCTTGACCGATTGCATCATTGGAACATCATTTTCAATGACCAATATATCGTCCACATATAATATCAAGAAGACAATAGCACTCCCACTAGTCTTCTTGTACACACAAGGTTCATCTATATTTTTAATGAAGCCAAACTCTTTGACTATCATGTCAAAATGGATGTTCCAACTTCTAGATGCCTGCTTTAATCCATAAATGGATTTCTTAAGCCTACATACTTGATTTGCTCTCCCTCTTGAGACAAATCCCTCTGGCTGTGTCATATAGACCTCTTCCTCCAGGTGACCATTAAGGAAGGCGGTTTTGACATCCATCTGCCAGATCTCATAATCATAGTATGCAGCTATAGCAAGCATAATCCGAATAGATTTGAGCATAGCTACTGGCGAAAAAGTTTCATCATAATCAATGCCTTGTTTTTGCCTGAAACCTTTTGCCACTAGCCTGGCCTTGTAGGTTTCTACTTGGCCATCAGCTCCTATCTTCTTCTTGTATACCCATTTGCACCCTATTGGAATCACTCCCACAGGTGCATCAACCAAAGTCCACACTTGGTTTGTATACATAGAATCTATCTCGGATTTCATGGCGTCCAACCATTTGTCAGAGTCCCTACTCTTGACAGCTTCCGAATAGGTCAGAGGGTCATCGTTATCAACGATGTGGGCTTCATCATTCTCAATAATAAATCCATACCTCTCAGGTGCATTTCGCACTCTTTCTGACCTTCGAAAAGAAGTAGTGTGTAGTGGCTGTACCTCTTCCATGGGTACATCTGGTTGAGGATTATTATGTGTCTCACCTTGTAGGTCTTGAACTTCATCAAGTTCAATTCTTCTATCCTTGCCCTTTTCTAAAAAAAACTCTTTTTCCAAGAAAGTGGCATGCCTAGCAACAAATACCTTTTGTTCGGTAGGATTATAGAAGATATATCCTAAACTGTCTTTAGGATAACCTACAAATATACATTTGTCCGATCTAGCACTTAGCTTATGTCCAAAATTTCTTTTGACATAAGCATGACAACCCCATATCTTAAGATACTTAAGATTAGGTTTCTTTCCTTTCCATATCTCATATGGAGTGCTAGATACAGACTTAGATGGTATTCTATTTAATACTAATGCAGCAGTTTCTAGGGCATGTCCCCAGAAGGAAATTGGAAGATTTGTGAAGCACATCATGGACCGTACCATATCTAATAAGGTACGATTCCTTCTTTCAGCTACACCATTTAATTGTGGCGTATATGGAGGTGTCCATTCAGAGAGTATACCCTTTAATTTAAGATAGTCTAAAAATTCACTAGAAAGGTATTCTCCTCCTCGATCAGATCGAAGGATTTTAATACACTTTCCAGTTTGTTTTTCGACCATACTTTGATACTCTTTAAATTTATCAAAGGCTTCGGATTTATGTTTCATTAGATACACAAAACCGAACCTTGATAAGTCATCAGTAAATGTGATGAAGTAAGAGTATCCATCTCTAGCTTGAGTTGACATAGGACCGCACACATTAGTGTGTACGAGTTCTAACAACTCACTTGCCCTTTCTCCATGTCCCGAGAATGGAGACTTGGTCATTTTACCCATAAGACAAGATTCACAAGTTCCTAATGATTCAAAATCATAAGGGTCAAAGAATTTATCTTTATACAACTTATGTAACCTTGTCTCACTAATATGACCTAATCGGTAATGCCAGAGGAGGGTATTATTAATATTTTCTCTTTTTCTTTTATTATCTTTGCCAATATGAAACATAACATTATTAAGACATAATACTAAAAGACCATTTTCCATAGTGCCATGACAATAATACTCATTAGATAAAGAAATAGAGCAACCATTGCTCTTTCCATTTATTTTGAATCCTTTCTTAAGCAACAAAGGAATTAAAATTACATTTCTAATGATTTTTGGCATAAAATAACAGTCTTCTAGCTTCAAGAACTTTCCGGAGGGTAGCTCCAGTATGTAGGTGCCAACAGCTTCAGCCTGGATGGATTCTCCTCCAGCGCCATATAGCTCGAAGTCACCTTTCTTCAGACTTCTAATTTTCTGCAGTCCATGCAAAGATTTGCATATGTGAGAACCACAACCGGTATCCAATACCCATGAATTAGAATCAGAAGAACTTAATGTCATATTGGCATGTAATAAAAACATACTTTTTGATGCAACACTTGCATCAGGCTTCACACTTGCAAGAAAGCTCTTGCAGTTCCTTTTCCAATGCCCCATCTTGCCGCAGTGGAAACAGGTACCGGGTCCAAAGATTTTCTTTTCCTTCTTCTTTTTGATGCGACTCTTAGGGTTTAATAATTTTTTTTTTGAACCCATGTTGCCCATTTTCTTCTTTGAGCTCTCACCAACAAGAAGGATCGGACCCTTGTCCTTCTTGATGTGAAATTCTGCTGTTTTCAGCATATTTAGAAGCTCAGGCAGGGAGAAATTCAGTTTGTTCATGTGATAATTCACAACAAACTGTGAGAATGAGTCGGGTAGTGATTGCAGGATCAAATCCTGACTGAGCTCACTGTCCATAGCAAAGCCAAGTTGACTCAATCGAGTGATCAAGTCTATAACCTTTAAACAGTGGTCTTGCACAGATGATCCCTCGATCATTCTAGCACGGAACAACTGCTTAGATATCTCATATCTAGCAGTTCTGCTCTGCTCACCATATAACTCCTTCAAGTTAAGGAGTATGGAGTGAGTATCCATGCTATCATGCTGTCTCTGCAATTCATTATTCATAGAAGCAAGCATGATACATTTGACAGTCAAACTGTCATTTTTCCACATACGATATGTGGCCAATTCCTCCTCAGTTGCATCTTCCCCTGCTGACCCTAGGTCAAGGGTTTCAAGAATGTAGGAAAGTTTTTCTTGTGTGAGAACAATCTTTAAATTCCTCAACCAGTCCACATAGTTGGGACCAGTCAATTTGTTTGTATCTAAGATACCTCTAAGTGAGAGTGAAGATGCCATTTTTGTAGAATTAATCTATAATTACAAAGAACACTAACATAAGCAGACCAATCATGATGACATGTATTCAATCAGACAAGGACTTTTATCTAATTGTTACTCCCACTATTTTTATCGAATATCATAACCCTCAAGTATGATGAACGAGAAAATACTAATTTTCTTAGTGGGGTTGAGATCCAAATTCCTTATAAAAGACCTTGTGGGAATCACAACAAGCCCTTATAAGTTCAAAGGTAGGAAACTCTTTCCAATTGCATCCCATGCAATTCCCAAATTTATTCTGTCCTCTAGCACACATATAGTCTTGTGGGAATCACAACAAACTATTGTGTCTAGTTAAGTCAAACCCTTCATTTTTATACAGTCATATTTGAATAATGCTGCCCTTGTGGGAATCACAACAAGGCAACATATTAAAATATGCCATATGCATCATATGCACCAAGATATTACAATATCAATCCCTAATACTAGCCTTGTGGGAATCACAACAAGCTAGCGTAGATATTTACATAATAATATCTAAGCATGAAGGAAGGACCTTTATAGTGTTATATCAGCAATTAGCTTTTCCATGGAGGTCAATCAAATAGTTGGCCAGGTAAGCAGATGGGAGGCTCTCCTTACTTAGTAAGGTCCTAATTAAATAACCACCTGTAGCCTCTTTCCTAGACACCAACTTAGTCAATTGATTCAGAATGGCTCAGCTTAAAGCAATTAACACTATGACTTAATTATGAATTTAGTGAGGGCTTTCAAATAGTAGTATCTTACTAACATTAAGCTCAACCATAAAGGACAATCAAATAATTGGCCAGGAAAGCAGGTGGGAGGCACCCCTCACTCAGAGAGTGAGGTCCTAATTAAGTAACCACCTGTGGCTTCCTTCCTAGACACCAACTGAGTCGATTGTTCCAGAATGGGTCAGCCCAAAGTTTTCATACTACTATATTGGTCTCATTGCACATTCTATAATTTAGTACTAGCAATTATACTGTGCTACAACATGAATATAACACTATCTCATAGCATAAACTAATCATGCATACAAACAACCTAGCTATCTCATAGCATCAAGATAATAGCATGTATTATCATTTGGTTAAACTGATTAAGGGTGGCTCTGATACCACTGTTAGGGTTTCCCAGTGCCCTAGGGCGTAGCGGAAGATAAGGGATTATAAAATTTTCTTATAAAACCCATTATATGAAACCCTAATAAGCCAAGATCGTCTTAATAGTATAACCAAATAATGTAGAAAATATAATCTTGGTATAGAAGAATACCTATCACGCTATATCCAATATATCTGAAGATGTCCTAAGGTGCCCAAATGTTCACCCTCCGATGTTGATCCACACAGGAATGGGTTCAAGACTCTAGCTCCACCAAAACTTGATTCTAATTGTTCAATCCTTCCAAAGGATTTAATTGGCTGATTTTTCTTCACTTCCTTCTTCCTTTCTACCTCTAAAACATTCACTAGCCTTTTTGTCCTAAAGCAGACCCTCTTATCTTGGGTTAGGACAAAAGAGAGAGGCTTGTAAGAAAGAAAGGATAAGGGAGAGAGAAGGAGAGACTTTTTCTTTTATATCTTTAGAACCCCAAGGCACCTCCTTATTTATAAGAGATGGAGGGATGCATCATAAAGGGATGCATCCCATCCACACACCTCATCATGATGAGGCATGTGCCAAGAGAGGCATCCCATCATGATGGGGTGCTAAGGAGAAGGGTGTATCAACTTCTTTCTCATGTCTCCCTCTTAAATCCTGATGATCCAAGGGCCCAAATGCAGTGAACCAAAGCCAATGGTCCAGATCTAGGCACCATCTAATGGTCCAGATCAAGGCATCATCATCCAAGGTGCCATCCAATGGTCCAGAAGCAAGATGCCATCACCGATGGTCCAGATTCAGGCGCTGAGCAACGGTCCAGATCTTTCATCCAGAGAGACATCCAGTGGTCCAGATTCAGGCGCTGACCAATGGTCCAGATCCTTCATCCAGAAATCCATCCAATGGTCCAGATGAAGGCGCCAACCAGTGGACCAGATCCTTCATCCAGGAAACCATCCAATGGTCCAGATGAAGGCGCCAACCAGTGGACCAGATCCTTTATCCAGGGAGTGATCCAATGGTCCAGAAGTGAAGGCCCTATCAAACCCAATCCAATTGGGTTTAACCAACTTAAAGAAAATATTAAACCTAATCAAATCAGGTCTAATTAAAGCCAAATGGGTTCCAACTCCTGGCTAACCCATATTAGGTCATGATCTAATCATATTAGATCAACCTAACCTAAGAATCAAATTCGAATTTAATTTGAATCAGGAGCTAGGGTTTGCAACACGTGCTAGCATGTTCATCTTGCAAACATGATCTAATCCAATTAGACCCTTGATCAATTCCCTTGTGTGTGACCCATTGGGTTCCTTATCTTAGCCAGCAGTAGGTGCAGGTGCAAGTTGACCTAACCTGATTAGAATACCTCTAATCCAATTTAGATTCAATTTAGTGCTAAACCTGACTTAGCAATCAGAACCTTTCTGATGCTTTGATCTAATCAAACTCTTTGATCCGATCAACCCACAAGACATGATTGACGTCTAGCAACGTATCATGTCTACCCGAAATATGAGGAATGTATTGGACAAATCCAAACATACCCTTCAATGGCAAGTTACTGTGCAATTCAATCCCTCAGTCATACTACATCCTGAATAAGTGCATGAGTATGGATCAATATCAAACTCAATCACTTATTCATGTCTCTCTCAATCTTTTATATGATAATTCAAACAATGAAACATTAGAAACTCTTTCTAATATTCATTTTGCTTTGATCAAAGGCTTCTTGAATCATCATAAGATTAGAGTAAGTAGGATATTACCTTCTCTTACTAAAAGTGACTGATTCCTTGTTGACCTACTCACAACCTTCGTACAAAATCCACCATATCCAGAATACCCCGTACACAACGCAATGTCGTGAATGAGGGTAAACCGAAACATAGCTTCAAGTGCACAAGGTACCATGGTGATCTCAGGTCTAAGGATCACTTGCACAACTCCCACTATGAGAACCATCTTTTGATAATTAAGTAAGAATCCATCAGATGTTCTCATGGCTGGTCATTTCAGTGAACTCATTCCTCTAATGAGCACCCACATCTTTGTATTAGTGTCTCACACAAGTGATTGTGAGATCAATCACCCTCTACATTGAGCATACATAAGATGTGTCAGTCTTTCCGGTAATATTGATCCCCGACTCAATATACCAATTTGACTGGAAATATTCTAAATTAGGATTTTAGAATTTTAGGTCTCACTGGTATGATCTCATTATAACCCTAAAACCAATGTCCTAATTTATGGGGTTCATCATCCAATAATAAAATAGATAAGCAGCAAATGATGAAACACAATGCCTTTATTGATATATATCGAGTGTCAAAGTACATGATTTAGAGGATTACAAAGAGAAACCCATCAAATGATTGGCTTATAGGGCATCTACTCTTTCACGAACCACTATAAATTAGTTTGTGTTTCTATTGGCCGCTGACCTCTCTCTCTCGTCATTCACTTCATCTAGTAACTTAACCAATTTGCTTGCAATAGATTTAGTTAATTACTAATCATAGTTTTTAATTGGTCGAGAATTAATCCAAACCCAATTCACCCTCCCCTCTTGGGTTGTCTTCTTGGGCAACAAGTGGTATCAGAGCCGGAGATCTTATATTAAAAGAGTAAAAGATCAAAATGACAACCCCTTTTGGATCTTCTCTTAGTGAAGGGCAATCCACCAATAGGCCTCCATTCTTCAATGGAACTAACTACACCTATTGGAAGGCTAGAATGAGGATATTTATCCAAGCCCAAGACTATGATGTTTGGAGTATCATAGTTAATGGACCATATGTTCCTTCTATCTGTGTAGATAACATTTTTATACCCAAGCTTGAAAAAGATTGGGATGATAGTGATAGAAGGAAGGCACAACTAAATGCCAAAGCAATGAATGTACTATTTTGTGCCTTAGACCCTAATGAATTCAATAGAATCTCTACTTGCAATTCTGCAAAAGAGATATGGGATAGACATAGACTTGAAGTGACTCACGAGGGCACGAATCAAGTCAAGGAATCCAAAATAAACATGCTAGTTCATAAGTATGAATTATTTAAAATGGAATCTAATGAAACTATCACTTGCACGTTTACTAGATTTACTGATATTGTCAATGGTCTAAAAAGCCTTGGCAAAAGTTATACTAACAGTGACCTTGTCAGGAAAGTTCTTCGATCTTTACCAAGGTCATGGGAAGCCAAGATAACGGCGATCCAAGAAGCCAAAGACTTGAACAAGCTGGCACTCGAAGAGCTCCTTGGATCTTTGATGACACATGAGCTCACAATGAAGCAACACAGTGAAGAAGAGTCCTCCCACAAGAAAAAGGTAATTTTCCTTAAGTCTACTTCTTCTAACAAGAATCCCTCTTGCAGTAGCAGCAGTGAAGAAGAAGACAATGAGGGAGATGAAGATGAGGCTCTTCTTGTGCGAAAGTTTAGAAGATTCATCAACCGAAAGAAGTCCTTTCATCAGAAGAGAGGTTCCTCAATTTTCTACAACAAGGACAAAGGTAAGAAAAGGGAAAGTGAGGGAATCGGTTGCTATGAATGCAAGAAGCCGGGACATTTCAGAATCGACTGTCCCTTGCTGAAGAAGGGCAGCAAATACAAGAAGAAGAAAGCTCTTGTCTCCACCTTGACAGACTCCGATCAATCTTCATCATCATCGGATGAGGAACAAGAGAAAAAAGCAAATTTTTGCTTCATAGCAAATGATAATGAGGTAATATCTGAAACACATTTAGATTTTACCTTTGATGAATTATATGATGATTTTAATGAACTAATGGATGAATATAAGACAATAAACCTTAAAAACAAAGAATTGAAAGTAACTAATCAATCTTACACTCATAAGTACGATAAATTAATTAAGGATAAGGACTCTATCATCAAAGAAAACTTAGAACTTAAAACAAGCAACCAATTGCTAACTTAAAAAACTAATACCTTAATTAAAGATAACGAAAGACTAACTAAGGAAGTAACAAAACTTAAAAACAGTAACCAAACTATAAAAGATAATCTTACACAAGACTTAAACTTACTAAAAATAGAAAAACTAAAGTTAACAAAAGAACTTGAAAAATACAAACCTATTGTAGAAAAGTTTATATATAGTTCTGAAAAATTGGAGATGATTCTTAATAGTCAACGAGCTGTATTTAATAGAGCTGGTTTAGGGTATAAGCCTAAGAATAAGCAAAAGTTTCTTAAAATTTTTTTTGTAAAAGCTGAGGAAAGTAAAACTAAAAATATAACCTGTTTTTGCTATGAAAAAGTAGGACAAAAAGCTAATGTGTGTGACCATAGGAAAATAGAAGCTAAAAGAAAAATTAAAAAGATTTGGGTTCCAAAAGGAACCAACATAGCTAACCTTGAAGGATCCAAAAAAACTTGGGTATCTAAAATTGTATGATTTCCTTGTGTAGGAGTGTCTTGCAGCCAAGGTCGACAAAAACTGTTGGTACTTGGATAATGGCTGCTCAAGACACATGACGGGTGACAAGGAGCAATTTTTCATCCTAGAGCCTAAAAAGAGAGGTGCTGTGACTTTTGGAGACGATAACTAAGATCACATCGTTGGCATAGGTAAAGTACAAATTACCTCTTCAACCTTCATTGATAATGTACGATTTGTAGATGGTCTTAAGCATAACTTACTTAGCGTTAGTCAATTATATGATAGAGGTTTTGATGTTCTGTTTAAGCCATCTCTATGAATCATAACCAACTCAATTGACAATAGCTTAGTATTCAAAGGAATAAAACGTGGCAATGTTTATATAGTAGATCTTAAAGATCTCGCCAATAATAGCCGTTGCCTTGTAGCTAGTGATTCTAAAGTCAATGATGCAAGTTGGTTATGGCACCGTAAATTAGGTCATGCAAGTATGGATACAATATCAAAATTAGTTAAAAGAGATTCTGTGATTGGTTTGCTAAAGCTAAAATTTGAGAAAAATAAAATTTGTGAAGCATGTCAATATGACAAACAATCTAGAAGTTCCTTTAAATCCATAAATTGTGTCTCTACTGCTAGACCCCTTGAACTACTTCACATGGAAACAAGTATGGTATTGTCATTGTAGATGATTTTTCTAGATACATATGGGTCATATTTTTAGCTCATAAAGATGAAGCATTTTCAGTATTTAAGAAATTTCATAAGAAAGTAACTAACTCAAGAAATGCTTCAGCTATAGCTATTAGGAGTGATCATGGAACGGAATTTGAAAATCATCTATTTGATGAATTCTGTAGTAAAAAGGAAATAACTCATAATTTCTCTGCACCTAGGACACCACAACAAAATAGAGTTGTGGAAAGAAAGAATAGAACCCTAGAGAAAATGGATAGAACCATATTGTGTGAAAGTAACCTCCCTAAGTATTTTTGGGGAGAAGCCATTAACACATCATGTCATATAGTAAATAGAGTTTTATTGAGACCAATTATAAAGAAAATACCTTATGAACTTTGGAGAGATAGAAAGCCCAGAGTAAACTATTTTCATGTTTTTGGGTGTAGGTGTTTCATTCATAATAATGGCAAAGATAACTTAGGCAAATTTGATTCCAAATCTGATGAAGGTATCTTTTTGGGATATTCTACATCAAGTAAAGTTTATAGAGTCTTCAACAAAAGAACCCTTATTATTGAAGAGTCTATACATGTTGTTTTTGATGATACTAATGATGTCTCTTCTAGCAAGAGAGTAGCTCTTGATGATGATGCAGGGATACTTGAGGAAAAGATGAATGACATGACATTACAAGAAAATGAACCGAAACAAATTGGAGATACATCAACAAACCAAGAGGTAATTGTTGATCATGGGCTTACTAAGGCTTGGAGGTATGCTTATGGTCATCCTAAAGAATTAATCTTAGATGATCCATCTCAACCTATTAGAACTAGAGCCTCTCTTAGGAACTTAAATAATCATCTTGCATTTGTTTCATATTTAGAACCTAAAAACATAGAAGAAGTTGAAAGTGATGTAAATTGGATGAATGCTATGCAAGAGGAACTTAACCAATTTACAAGAAATAAAGTATGGAACTTAGTTGAAAGACCCACTGAATACTTAATAATAGGAACTAAATGGATATACAAAAATAAACTTGATGAAAATGGAATTGTGATTAGGAACAAGGCTAGACTAGGAGCAAAGGGCTATAATCAAGAAGAAGGTATAGATTTTGATGAGACTTTTGCTCCTGTAGTTAGACTTGAGGCAATTAGATTGTTACTAGCATTTGCATGCAATAAAGATTTCAAATTATTCCAAATGGATGTAAAAAGTACCTTCTTGAATGGGTATATTAATGAGGAAGTTTATGTAGAACAATCTTCTGGTTTTGAGAATCATCAATACCCCAATCATGTTTATAAACTAAACAAAGCATGATGCAGGAGCACCACCCTCATTCTAATGGCGTGGGACATTGGGTGAGGGGTGAAGAGAATTTGAGTCCAAGAACAGTTGAGTCCAAGCTGAAATTAGATTGAGTTCCTGCAATAAGTGATTTGATTCACAATGGGTTAGCCTCTTCAGTGTCAATTAGATTGAGTCCAAGGCATGAATGGGTCCATGGCTAATTAGAAGTGGTCACATGTCAAAATAAAGAGAAGTTCAACCATGAAGACCTCTCACATGTGGAAGAAATTCAGAGTTCAGATCCAGTTGAAATCCATGACAGATTGAACACTGTATGGTATTTTGAAGACTTTGGGAGCTACAGAAGTCTGATTAAGTTGATTCAAATTTTGTTGAAAAGTAGACATCCTTAGCTTTCCAATGACTATAAGAACATGAAATTTTGATATCAGATGACATTTTAGGAGTCTCCCGAACTTCATGCTGATGTTGGTACCCGAGAAGGAGTTCCACCTAGATAAATATTCATGGCATGCGGCTGAATTCCTTTTGATGGGTTTCAATCCACACGCCATAGATATGGATCTTAGGTGTCTAGGCTTAGGTGTCAAGGCCTTTGATTGGTCAATTAGAAAATTTAAATTTTGAATTGAGTCCACATGTAATTAGGAGTCCAATTTAAAATTCTGTGTAGTCCTTATCCTTATCCTTTGCCAACCTTTTCTTCTATATAAAGGAAGGTATGATGAATGAAGTTAGTTTTTTTTGGATTTCGAAATTATGATTTGTTTGTGTGAAGAGAGGCTACTCCTCTTGCTGGTGCGATGCCAAAGGGGCTGAGGGAAGGTGGGACGCCTCCCCTTCACGCCATTTGAAATTGGGTTGGTTTTGGATGAGATTTCCCTAACCAACTCAAGTTTATCCTTATCCCTTCCTTTGTTCTCACGCCTCCACCCCTTGTGTGCACCCTCCTTGAGTGCCACATCAGCATTTCAGCGCCTCCCTCATGCCCAAGACTCCTTTCCCACGTCCTCCTCTAAGTCCTATTGACATTAGGACTCCACAAAACCCAATTCAGCCTAATCAATTGGTCTAGCCAATTTCAGCCCCCACTAAAATTGGTGTCCAATTTGGTCCATTGGCTGACCCTCCTTGAACCCAATCTCGCCATCCAGCAACCCATCTTCTTCCTCCTTCCTTCCACCACAAAGAACCCTAGCCTCCATTGCCATTGCTTTGAAAAAAAGAAGAAGAAAGATTCAGCCATCCTCAAAGAAGAAAAAAAATCTGCAGCCCATCCCGATTGCGTCAATTGGTATCAAAGCGAATCCTTGTCGCCATGAGTACCAGAAGTGGTCGCCCCTACAACAATGAACGACAACGTGCTGAGATGATGGCCGAGCTCATCCGGCAAGTGGCGGCCTTGAATCAGAAGGTGGAAGTTGTTTGGGATCGTCTCTTCCCTGAGCCAAACAATCTTGAAGATGAACATGCTGTCCTCGTGCAACCTGAAAATTCAGAAGTGCCATTTGGAGGAGACCCCGACGTTGAAGCATTCTCCCCTGGGGGTCTATCACCCTAAAGGCCACCTAGGGATCAGCGGATGCCCCCTCCAAACATTTCTTGTATGGGGAATAATTTTCAGAAACCCCTATGTTCATCAAAATCAGCGGGAGCGCAATGATCTCGACGATGTCATGAAGCGGGTTCGTGTAGAAGTTGCTGATTACAGTGGAAGCATGGACCCAACCCACTTCCAGGATTGGCTGATGTCTCTCGAAGACTACTTCGAATGGTTCAGCATGCCCAATGAAACCAAGGTGCGATTCGTGAAGATGAAGCTCAAGGGCCAAGCACGCATATGGTGGCATAGCGTTGAAGAGAAGCTTCATCGACTTCGACAGCCCCCTATCAATGATTGGGAAGAGATGAAACTTCGTTTGAAGAAAAAGTTTCTTCCCCTTGATTATGAGGAGACACTCTTCGAAGAACTTCTGAAACTTCGTCAAGGGAGCTCTTCCGTAGAGGAGTATACGGCCCGATTCCATGAGTTGATGATCCGCAGCAACCTCATGGAGACGGATCGTCAGTCCCTAACTCGGTACCGATCCGGGCTGAGGGATGACATCAAGAGGGAGCTAATGACGACGCGCATCTTCAGCCTAGAGGAGGCATACCAACTCGCCATTTGAGTTGAATCACAGCTACGACAAAGACACCCTGCGCAAGCACCGGTTGCACGAAGATTTCCCGAGCGCAGCACCAACCGAGGAGTTCCATTTCCTCGAGGTAACGCCCCTGCTTTCAGATCTGAAACCTCTGTAAATAGAAGCACATATCAGGAAAGGGGTGCTCCAAGGGCTAATGAAAAGGGTAAAGATCCTATGCCACAATCCACACCGCAAGGGAAGAATCCTGTTGAATGTTACAAGTGCAGTGGGCGAGGCCATTTCGCCGTTGTTTGTCCTACCCGAGACCAACGATTTGCATTGGTATGTGAAGAGGATGAGATCCTAGGACCCTCTGAAGTCACTCCTCCCTCTCAGCCCGCTGATGAAGAGGGAAATGAAGGGAATGAAGAACATGATGAAGAAGTTCCTGCGGTGGAACTAGAAGCTTCAGATCTACCTGTGTGCGTCGTGCGGCGGGTTCTTACGGGTTGCAAGCAGGAGGAGAACGTGGAGAAAGATTGGAGGCGCACCAATATCTTCCACACTCGCGTCGAGCATGCCAACAAGTTTCTAAACCTCATCATTGACAATGGAAGCTGCATGAACATCATTTCTGAAGAAGTGCTGAAAAAGTTGAATCTGAAACCGGTACCGCATCCAAAGCCGTATCGGGTAAGTTGGATCGAAGACTCCTCCATCCCTGTTAAACAAAGATGCTTGATCAGTTTTTCACTTGGTAAGGACTTCCGAGATGAAGTATGGTGCGATGTTCTGCCCATGAAAGCGTGCCATCTTCTTCTAGGAAGACCTTGGTTGTATGATCGTAGTGTCGAGTATGATAGTCGATCCAATTGTTATTCTCTATATTGTGCCAACAAAAGAGTTGTGTTAAAGCCCCTTCGGATCACTGATTTTACCTCTGAAAATCTGATAATCCAACGGGTTTTAACCATGAGAAAGTTTGAAGCTTGTAGCCGAGAGATTGGAGTCATGTATGCACTAGTATCTAGGGAAGTTGGGGCTGAAATTTTAGAAGTTGTTCCTCTTGATTTCAAGTCTATATTGGATAATTTTTCTGATGTAACCCCTGAGGACCTTCCCAAGGAGCTTCCACCGATGAGGGACATCCAACATGCCATAGATTTGGTGCCCGGTTCAAGCTTACCGAATCTTCCCGCATACCGGCTGAATCCGAGAGAACATGAGGAGCTTCATCGCCAAGTCCAAGAACTTTTGGATAAGGGATTCATCCGAGAGAGCCTCAGTCCATGTGCCATCCCGGCTCTACTTACTCCCAAGAAGGATGGTTCATGGAGAATGTGCGTGGACAGTGATAGTCAACTTTAAAGACCACGCAATAGCACGTATCTAGTAGGATAGTGATTACGGGTATCGATCCACAGGGATTGGGGTATAGTTATTTTTCTTAAAAATAAAAATATTTAAAATGATGAATTTGTGAAGACTATTAAACTAAGCAATTAAATAAAAAAATGTAATTAAAATGATATCAATTTGGGAGAACCTAGGGCATGGAATTCACCACTAACATCGGAACAAGGGTTATTTATATTTTAATTTATTCTTGGATTAACATGCAAATTGGCTACAAGCCTAATAAGCATTCAAATAAAATTTCACAGAAGTAATTTAGGCATAATCCATCTTTAGTTTAGCATGAAATGTCTACCCTAATCTAGGGTGGTAGCACATCGCATCTTCCTTAAGCATGAACTATCTTATTTTTACTTCAATGATCATGAAGAGCATTGTATAAACTTCATATTTAAAATCACAGAAATTAAATATGAGATGAAATAAAATATTCATTAGAAGCAGAATAAGGTTTATACAACTCCAAGAATAGAAATTAAAAATATAAAAACCCTTGGCCCTTTGTTAGGGCTACATCCGGCCCTGGAGAAGAGATCAGCCCTGCATGGAGTTGGAGACGGCAGCA
Organism: Phoenix dactylifera; assembly: GCF_051530095.1. NCBI lineage: Eukaryota > Viridiplantae > Streptophyta > Magnoliopsida > Arecales > Arecaceae > Phoenix > Phoenix dactylifera. The sequence continues at coordinate 26,441,669 of NC_143193.1, read as the reverse complement.
GCAGCACAGCAGCAGGCTCCCATCTCTTCCTTCATGATTTCTTTCTTTGAAATATTCCCAAAATAACAAAACTCTTCTCTCTCCTCTTATTTTTTTATTCTCTCATGTTCCCGTGGCTCACTCCCTCCCCTGTTTCCTCTTCTTCTTCCCGTGGGACTTGCCTCTGAGAGATTGATGCCATGGGATCCGTCTCCTCCTCCTTTTATAGCCTTCACCAGCCGCTGTTATCTCATCACGTCATGGGAAGATAAAGATGACAGGAAGTAGGATAAGGCTCACGAGTGGTTAATCGTTGGGAGATAATCCGTGATGCGAGAGAGGTTGGTTTCGTTCATGGGATACAGGAGGAAAGGAAGACGGTTGGGATGCTGGGTTTATCCGTGGGAGGATGGAGGAGATACGTGGGGTGCTGGGATGCGTTCACGGATCGGGGAAAGATGATATGAAGTTGGCTTTGAATGACTTGGGAGATGAAATGCGAGCGTGGACTGAGAGGATCTGTGAGCAGGGGATGAGCTGGGAGATCCGTGGGATGAGGTTGGCAGTTGGGATATAACGGAGGATAAGCTCGGGAAGAAGCTATCGTGGAGAGGATGGAGTTGTTCCGAAAGCTTTGGAATCGGTTGTATCTTGGATGATGGAATGATCCGGAAGAAGATGGATAGAGTTCATCCAGAATGACGCAGGAAACAGGGGATTCGGAAGAAGATTGATGCTGTGAACAGATGCCTTGGAACTATCCCATGTATGCTGGATGCTTCTCACGAACAGGATGAACTGCAAGATCTTGGAGAAGGTTGGGAGGAAAGCTGCAATCGTGGGAAGATGCGGAGTAGATCTCGGCTGGATGGTTGAGAGGTAATCCGAAAGCAGAGGAGATGAAGATGAATCGGTTGAAGCTGGGAGCTAATCCGGATGAGGTTGAAGAAGCTGGGAGGTGACGTGGAACAGGGGAGAAGAACTGGTTCGGATTTGGAAGCTGGGGAAGATGGAGCTAATCCGCGAGGGAAATCTGGGAAGATGATCCACGGGATTCGGCAGCTCGGGCGTTGGATAAAAATCAGGGAGTGAAGTTCGGATGGTTATGATGATGAACTCCTTGATTTATTTTGCTGAGGGAAGATCTCAGAAGCCCGTGGATTATGCGGAGGATTTGGTTCTGTTTCTTAACAGAGCCCTGTTTGCTGGAACTAGGTGCTTGGGACTCATCCGGAAGGGAAGAAGCTGGGAATCCGGTTGGAGGTTGGGATGCACGGGATGGCGTTCGAAGAAGAAATCTCGGAGGATGTTCGGTTCGGTTGAAATGGAATGTGGGATGAAGAGAAGTTGAGAGAGAGGGCAACCATGGTCTTTGAATTTTGGGGCAATCTGTTGTTGAATGAGAGATGAGGCTTGTGTAGCCATAACAGCTTGCCAAGGAATACTGGTTTTTCTTTTGACCGTGGTGAAGTCTTTCAAGAATTTTGTATAGGAGGGAATTTGTCTTATGGCATCGAGAAAAGGTATATTTATTTGAACAGTTTTAAAGACTTCCATTATTTCATCAAAGTTAGATTGTTTCTTGGAGTCCTGAAGTCTACTAGGAAAGAGAACCTTAGGTTTGTATGTTTCTATGAGTTCTTCCTTTTTGTCTGATTTATCCTGTTCTTGACCCCTCTTCTGAATAGGATTCTTATCGGATTCATTTTATTTTCTTTTCCATGTTCAGAAAGTTGGACTTTATTGTCCACTTGCTTGCCAGACCTTAAAGTGGTAATTGCCTGGACTTCATAGGTCGGATTTTCATTAGAATCGATTTGATACTGACCTCTCTAACCTTGATTTTGTTGTCTACTAGGGTTAGGCACTGGTTGACTAGGTAGTTCACATTTCTTTCTATCCCCCTAGAGAGTTTGCTATTTGGCTTAGACTAACCTCAAGTTTTGCAATTGCTTGCGCATGAAATTGGTTAGTCTGGGCTTGGGCTGTATTGATCTGTTATTGTTGCTTGATAAAATCTTGTTGTTGTTTCATCATATTAGCCATCATGGTTTCTAATTGTGAAGATTGCTGTGGGATAAGGGCATTATAAGGAGGTACAGATGGAACCAATGGTTGGTTCATTTGTGATGGACCTATCCTGGGAAAGTTGTTCTGAAAACCTGATGGACCACCTTGATGCTGAATAGGTTCATTCTGCTTGTATGAGAAATTTGGGTGGAACCTATTATCAGGGTGGTAAACTGGGCTGAACGAGTTGGGAGTGGGCTTCTTAAAGGCACTATATGAATTTAGAGCATTTGCTTGCTCGGCCTTTATGGCGGGCAGATTAAGGCAGCACTCCACTAGATGCTCCGGACTGTTACACAAGACACACAAACTATATGACTCGTGATCCACTTTCATGACGGAATTTGACTCTTTGTATGAACTCGAACTAGTGAAAACAGTGAAAGCATCAAACTTTTTACTTAAGTTATTCATTCCAGTCACCAGATTGGACATGACATTTTTGAGTTCTGGATCTATTTTCATTTCATAATTACCTAGTTTTCTAGATCCGAACTCATCTCTATTTACTTCCTCACCATAGCTACTCCAATTTTGGGCATTTTCAGCTAAGTCAACAAGAAATTCATAGGCTTGATCTGGTGTTTGGTTCATGAACCTACCCTTGTGCATGGACTCAATCATGTTTCTATGTGTCGGAGTTAGTCCTTTATAAAAGAAGTGGACCAGATCAGCCTTATCAAGCCCATGGTGCGGGCACTTGACCAAAAGATCGTGGAATCATTTCTAAAGTTGGAAAAATTCCTCCTCAGATTTTTCTCTAAAAGTTCTGATGGCATCCTTAATTTTTTCAGTTTTTACCATGGGATAGAACTTAGCCATGAACTTCCTAGATAGTTGTTCCCATGATGTGATGGAATTTGAAGCAAGGGAATACAGCCATGCAGCAGCACGATCCTCTAAAGTCATGGGAAACAACCTTAATTTAATACCCTCTTCATCTAAGTTTTGATTTCTAAACGTTTGACAGATTGTCAAAAGTTTATTTAGATGAATGTAGGGTTGTTCACTCTCGAACCCATGAAACTTGGGTAACATGTTTATTGTTGCAGCCCGAATCTCGAATTAGGCTGCATTATTAATTGGTAATACTATGCAAGTAGGGGGACTAGCGGATGTGGGTGCGAACAACTCATTCAAAGTTCTAATATGTTCACCCATTGTAGAGATTGACGGTTGGTTTATAGTTCGCAGGTTGTGATGAAAAGTTCTGTCAATCTCAGGATCAAATGGGGTTAACTTATCCCTTAATGACCTTCTACCATGCATACATTATCAACAATTCATTAGATTTGACTCCTAAAATAAACGAAATCCTAAGAAAAGAAAAGGGCTAGACACAGATGACCACAACCAATACCACACAACAATTTGACCCTATTAGTCTTAGAATTAAGTGAGGTTTAGTAGCTTCTTAAATCTAGTTGCACAGAGATTTATCAGGTTAAAAAGTTTCTGAAATTCTCTCTAGATTAGACAACTCCTAATCTCCCTTTCAGATTAAGCTTGAGCTTACCAGTTAAGCAATCCAGTAATCAGTGACCAGAAAAGTTCCAGAGTGTGTGGTGGTGCCAGAAGGGATACACCGATACCACAATACCCGTAACAGTTCTCACTGTTGTAAAACTTTCCTAGACATCACCAATTACTAAATCCTCACTGGAGTGGCTTTCAGCCGCTTCTCTCCAAGAGCCTAATTGAGCTCGAAAATTCTAAGGCCAACGTCTAATTGATTTTAATTTAATTTGGCTTAGGATATGTATGCAAGGTGGTGATTTTTGGGCTAAGGACAGGTAATGACTTTCCGACCTTATCTTTTTAATGGGTTTTGCCCTTAAATTATTTTATGCAAATGCTTGATGCAACAAATAATCAATGATTTTTTTAAAGTTTATGCAATGTCATTAGGTTGTACTGATTAAATGAGCAAGCAATTTTTTTAAAAAAAATTTACTATTTTTTTATTATTTTTATTTTTTTAATTAATTTTTTTAATTTTTATATAGCAATAACTTGAATGTAAACTAGACACAATCCTTATGCGTCAGTCAATCTCCGAATGCCCGTTGAATAAGCTCTAGAGATTACTCCATGAGGAGTCCCAATAGAGGTATGATAACCTCGGGGGATTGCACCTTATCAATTACTAGCAAAAATAATATTTTTTTATTTAATTAATTTTTTTAAACTTTTTTAAATTTAAATTTCAAATCTCAGAATTCAAATTTTGAATTTAAATTTTTGAATTTTTTGAATTTTGGAAATTTTTTCAATTTTTTTTTAATTATCTCTTTTTTTGAATTTTAAATTTCGAATTTCAAATTTCAGAATTTAATAACTACAAAATTATTAACTAGAAATTATCAAAATAAGAAAAATTAATAAAAATAAAAGTAAAAACTTACTACCGGAGTGCGTTCACTCCAGGCATCCAAAATTCGATTTGATCTTCGTGATCGTTCTTACTTCTCGATTTGCCTCCCCGGCAACGGCGCCAAAATTTTGTTCGTCCGATTCCTGTTTACCTAAAAATATGCTAGACAGATCGTTGTTAGAACCGACAAACAAAGTTTAATTTAATTTTACTCTTACCTTTCCTACTTGAAGAATAGTGGTTGTAAGAGGTCGATCCACAGGGAGGTGGTTGGAGTTGCATAAAAATTAGAACATTCACTCGGATTCAAAATCGATTTTTGAATGATAAAGAAAAAACATTATTTCGGGGATGTGGAATGATTCTCGAGTCTATTAGAGAATGGTTTCTATTTGAAAATAAACAAAGGAAAGAAAGAAAACTTGCAATTGAAATTTGATGCAGAGTAGGATTTGATTTCTAAAGATAGAATATAAATCAAAATCGTCAATCGAACTGCAAAGATTCATTCCAAGGTTAAGAATTCTAGAATGCATATAATAAATTGTAGAATATTAAATTAAAACTTAGACATGTATTGCATAAAAGAAATTAAAAGATTGCATAAAAAGCAGAAATTAACTTGAACCTAGAACAAGAATTGCATAAAAGAAAATTTATTGATTGCATAAAAAGGACAATTACAAAAGAAATAAAATGAAGTTTGGAAGCCTAGTGCCTCCTCCTTCTACAAAATAAAACATAAAAATCAAAGGAAGAAAAACAAAACAAAACAAAACAACTCCTCTTTCTTCTCTCCCCCTAATTTTTTATTCTTCTCTTCTTCAAAACAGAGTGTGCTCTGTTTTTTCTGGGCGTCCATCCCCCATTGCAACCTATGGCCTTGCCTCCCTTAAATAGGTCGCGCACCCCCCTGATTGCATGGAGAGGGGGGGTATGCACGCTCGTGTGCCGGATCGCAGGGAGGAGGATGCCGCGATAGATGATTTTTGAAACGGTGAAAGAGGTGGACGCGGGATCTTTGGCATGATGCTGGAGGGCAGATCGCGGAGGAGGGGCTGCATCGCGGGATCTTTGGATCGGTATTGCTACTGGGGACTCTCGAATCCGAAAGGGAGACGCGTGATTGCTGGGGCGCCGGATTGATTGCAGATGGCTGGATCAATGGAGCTGGCCGCTGGGATTCCGGGAGGTTGACGTGCGGACAGAAGAAAATGGCTACAATGGGGGGCTGATTTGGAGGCTTGGATGCAGTGAGATGCTGGGGTTCTAATCGCGTAAGGAAGGAGACGCGGAAGAGATGAAGGAAAAATTTCCCGAGTTGTCCGATAAAATCGAACGCCAGGCATGAAAAATCAGTTTTAAATTTTTTTTTTATTTTATTTATAACAATTATAAATATTAAATTTAACTTTTATGTAAAATTACCTCAAGCCCGTAGCGGAAGTTGGTCGAGGTAATTTGAATCTGGATCTGGATCTAGATCCCTTAAGGTAGCTCTGCAAGGCCTGGATCTGCAAGCCCTCTACTTCGCACGCACGTCAAGCTTCGCAAGAAGGTTGGATGATGTCTTTACTCGTGCAAAACAATCTTTTGCAAAAGGACCCTTGGAAGAAAGAAAATCTAGAAAAAGGACCTTCCTATTTTTTTCTTTCTTCTCTTTCTTTCTTTCTTCGGTTTCTTTCCTCCCGTTTCTTCACAATACGCCTGAGCCGAACTCTTGATCTTGATCACAGAGGGAATGGAAGGAAGGAGAGGACACCGGCCCTAGACCGTACTCCAAACCACCAGAGGGAATGGAAGGGAGGAGAAAGGACTCCCTCTCTCTCTTCTTCTTCTTCACAGAAGCAAATCTCCCCTTCTGTCTGACAATTTTCTTCTCAAGAAAATTCTCATCCTCACATCTTCAAGATGATACGGTGGCCTCAAATAGGCCAACGCTAAGAGGAGTTAAGAGGCGTTATTGACCGAGCATTAAAGAATTCATTTATGGATGAATTTCATAACGCTTGTTTCAAAACAAATGGTGGGAAAAAACTAGTGAATCCATGAAAACGTGCCAGATTTCAAAAATCTAAATGAACCGGAATGTAGCCAGTTCAAAATCGAACATTCTGGTCCAGACGGCAAGCCGAACGGAGGCTAGACGGTGGCACGGTGTGGAGACGAAGCTGGGAGGAAGAAGGCTCTATTTTCTCCTCCCAGCATTTCTCCATCGCGGCTCACAAAGAAAAGTGTTAAGGGTCCATGAGGGAAAGTGGTCCACGGGTCCATGGGATTTAAAAACCAAGTCAGCCGTTAACCATTGAAATGGGTTTAGCCAAATAGGAAATGGGTTAGCCCATTTTGTAATAAAGCAAGCCTATTTGGTTCTAATCCAAATTGACAGCCGATTTAAATGATTTTTGACTCAGAAAAAATTTCACATGAGTCCGACTCATGGAGAATTCAATTGGGTCCAGTTTCGGCTCGATCCAAATCCGACTTAGATCAGAACAAATACGAAATTAAATCCCACTTAAATCATGATCAAGCCCAATTACACTAATTTAGACCCAATCAAATCCAATCTCAACAATTGAGTCCTGATCAAGTTCCATTACATTAATTGAAACTTGATTGACTCGAAATACGGACTTAATTAGTTGTTCATCCATGAAATTTAGCATGTACCTCATGTTCAGTGCTAGCGGAACATAGACAGAACTAAATTCCAAATGACCCATAATTTAATTCTTAATTAAATTGGGTCAAGACCTTCCTACTTGGTTTGTCTAATGTGCGTGACTCCGATAGGTTCGAACACTAAGCCGGTAGTACATGGATTACTCCATGCACTAATCGAGGTGACCATCTAGCAATGATACCCGATGTCCGGATAGGTCGAATAAGCAACATTCAAGAACCTAAACGTATGGTTATTGCATAATTCATCCCTATGACCATCGATGCTCAAGATGACCTCAGAGTGGACTGTCGAACTCTGGGTCCGGTCATCCATAGTGTATTTCAATTAATCAAATCAAGTGACCATCACTTGGTTTACCCTAGCCAAGGTTTTACTGAATTGAAATACAGCGAGACATCAACTCCTATAATCTGGAGCGGTCAATCCCATCTTGACTCGTACACAGACTTCGCGAGTACTTGCTCGCACCCAGCATCCTTCCGATCCCTGAATTAGAAATTTAGGTCATCCAGTGCCTAAGTACAGTGAGTTGCTTGCAAGTCACCGTGACAGTCTCAGGTCTAAGGGGTACTTATGCCCATACGCTTTGCAAGCTAACTCCTGACAGTAGAGTGCTATGCAGGTGAGTCACTGTTCAGTGACGATGTACTCCTACATCTCACCTGTATGCCATACAGTGTCTCCACACTCCTTGATTTAAGAGGACAACCAACTAAATGGCACACAACGACCTATACTTAACATAGTTATCGTCCAATTGATAGCTCATCATTTGGTCGCGAACTGGTTTAAGGACTAAATGATAAAACCTCTTTTATCCACTAAATTAGTCCTAAGGACTTCATCACAATACACAGGAGTTCAATTTGAAGATGCAACACTTGTGATGAATAGAAAATTGCCAGAATAAATTTTTATTCATTTTAATAAAACATATACATAATTCAATTTTTTACAACTAAAAAATTGGCTTTGGGACACAATTCCCAACAACTCCCACTTGGACTAAAGCCAATTTGTACAGTATCTTATACCCATCTTCGATTTATGATAATCAAACTCCTTTACAGAAAGGGCTTTAGTGAATGGGTCAGCTAGGTTCTGCTTTCCATCGATCTTTTGAAGATTGACGTCACCTCGTTCCACGATCTCTCGTACAAGGTGGTAGCGACGCAGAATGTGCTTGGTTCTATGGTGGAACTTTGGCTCCTTTGCTTGTGCAATGGCTCCAGTATTGTCACAATACAAAAGAACTGAACCGTTGATTGAGGGAGCAACACCAAGTTGATTTACAAACTTCTTGATCCAAACAGCTTCCTTTGCCGCATCTGATGCAGCAACATACTCTGCTTCGCATACGGAATCGGCTACTGAATGCTACTTGGAACTTTTCCAGCAGATTGCTCCTCCATTCAGGGTAAACACAAATTCTGACATACTCTTACTGTCATCATGGTCTGACTGAAAACTAGAGTCTGTAAACCCCACAAGTTTTAAGTCAGATTCTCCATAGATTAACCATTGGTCCTTAGTATTTCTTAAATACTTAAAGATGGTTTTCACCACCTTCCAATGGTTCTCACCCGGATCAGACTGATACCTACTCGCTACTGCTAGTGAGTAAGCAACATCTGGTCTTGTACATGTCATGGCGTACATAATAGAACCTATTGCTGAAGCATATGGGATTCTACTCATACGCTCTCTCTCTTCGGAAGTTGTCGGACAATCTTTCTTAGAGAGAGAAATTCCTTGGCCTATCGGAAGATATCCCTTTTTGGAATTCTCCATGTTGAACCGCTTCAACATAGTGTCAATGTACGTGGATTGGGACAATCCAAGCAACCTCTTAGATCTATCTCTATAGATTTTCATCCCTAGGATGTAGGATGCTTCTCCCAGATCCTTCATGGAGAACTGTGATGACAGCCAGAGTTTCACATTTTGTAATGCAGGAATGTCATTCCCAATTAAGAGAATGTCATCCACATACAACACAAGAAATGTGATCACTGAACCGTTAACCCACTTGTAGACACAAGGTTCTTCTTCGTTCTTAACGAAGCCATATGTTTTGATAGTTTTATCGAAACGTATGTTCCAACTTCGAGAAGCTTGCTTAAGTCAATAAATGGACTTTTGTAGCTTGCATACTTTGGACTCGTCTATGGATGTGAAACCCTCAGGTTGTATCATATACACCTCTTCTTCCAGCTCTCCATTTAGAAAAGCTGTTTTCACATCCATTTGCCAGATTTCATAATCCATATATGCTGCTATAGCTAGCATGATCCGAATAGATTTTAGCATTGCCACAGGAAAAAAAGTCTCATCATAATCGATACCATAACGTTGACGATACCCCTTAGCAACCAGACGGGCTTTATAGGTCTCCACCTTTCCGTCTGCGCCTCTCTTTCTCTTGAAGACCCATTTACACCCTATGGATTTTATCCCTTCGGGTGGATCAACTAGTGTCCATACACTATTGATTTCTATGGATTCCATTTCGGATCTCATGGCATTAAGCCATAACTCAGAGTCGGACCTCTGCATAGCATCCATATAGGTAATCGGATCCTCATTGTTCTCATCAAGCTCAATGGGATCTGCATCTTGGACCAAGAAACCATAGTATCTGTCCACTTGACGCGGTACTCTACCTGATCGTCTTCATGGTGCTTCTACATTGGGCTCCGGGTTTGATCTAATTGAATTCGGTTCTGTGGGTTCAGTAGTTTGTGTTAAATCTTCCATCTGCTGAGCTTCACTAAGTTCAACCTTAGAGGCAACAATTCCTTCACTAAGGAATTCCTTTTCCAAAAAGGTTGCTTTAAGTCCTACGAACACCTTTTGTTCATTAGGAAGGTAGAAGTAATAACCCCTAGTTTCCTTGGGGTACCCTACAAAATAACACTTATCGGATCTAGGACCAAGTTTGTCAGTTTGAGAACATTTAACATAAGCCGGACATCCCCAAACCCTAAGGTATGAAAGTGTCGGCTTACGCCCAGTCCATATCTCATATGGAGTCTTCTCAACAGACTTACTTGGAACCTTATTTAGTATTATACATGCAGACTCTAAAGCATAATCCCAAAAAGATATAGGCAGACTAGTAAACCCCATCATGGATCGAACCATGTCTAACAGAGTTCGATTCCTCCTTTCGGATACACCATTGTGCTGAGGTGTTCCTGGAGGGGTCCATTGTGAGAGAATCCCATTCTCCTCTAGATAAGTCAAGAAATCACCGGAAAGGTATTCTTCTCCTCGATCTGACCGAAGGATCTTAATACTCTTTCCAGTCTGTTTTTCTACTTCACTATGAAATCGTTTGAACATTTCAAATGATTCCGACTTATGCTTCATCAGATAGACATACCCATACCTGGATAGGTCATCTGTGAAGGTTATGAAGTAGTGATAGTCAACTTTAAAGACCACGCAATAGCACGTATCTGGTAGGATAGTGATTACGGGTATCGATCCACAGGGATTGGGGTATAGTTGTTTTCTTAAAAATAAAAATATTTAAAAGGAAGAGTTTGTGAAGAAAATTAAACTAAGGAATTTAATAAAAAATGCAATTGATAATGATATCAGTTGGGAGAAACCTAGGGCAAGGAATTCACCACTAACATCGGAATAAGGATTAATTATATTTTTAATTTATTCTTAGATAAACATGCAAATTGGCTACAAGCCTAATAAGCATTCGAATAAAATTTCACAAAAGTAATTTGGGCATAATCCATCTTCAGTTGGCATGAAATGTCTACCCTAATCTAAGGTGGCAGCACATCGCATCTTCCCTAAGCATGGACTATCTTATATTTACTTAGTGATCATGAAGAACAGTTGTATAAACGTCATATTTAAAATCACAGAAATTAAATATGATTCAAAAGAAGATATCCATTAGAAACAATAAGTTCATACAACCCCAAGAATATAAAATAAAATATAAAACCCGTGTCCCTTTGTTAGGGTTGCATCCGGCCCTAGTGGAAAGTTTAGCCCTCCATGAAAAGTTGAACAATGGCAGCACCGAGAGCTTCCATTTCTTCTTGTCTTCCTCCGGCCTCTGGTTCCCTCCTTCCTCTTTTATCTCCTGTGGGAATTCCTCCGAAGGATGAATGGGATTAGTCGGCTCCCAAGAATACCGTTCTCTGTTCACGCTTGGATCTTATATAGGCTGCATACTTCCCTCTCTCTTCTCCTCTGTGGTTGATCCAAATGGGAGGATAAGGTTGTGGAAGTTGATCTGATCCGGACGTTGGGAAGATGAACTCGATCGCAGTGCTGTGGAAGACGTGATCTGTCAATACGGGAGGAAAGGAAGTGCTCTGTTTTGTTTCCGTAAAGTGGAGCGATTGGGAAGATTGGTTGATTTGCATCGCGGGATAAGATTTGTTCCGCGGAGAAGACGTGTGAACGAGAGAATAGGAAATCTGGGAGGAACTCGGATCAAGCTTTGGAGCGGATGTTTTGGGAGGATATGGCTCACGGTTGAGATGCAGACCGGATCAACATGGATGTGAAACAATGGCTGGGACGTTGGGAGATTAAGCCGAAAGATGGGATTTTGAAACAGGGGATTTTGTTTAGACTTGGTTCGTGGAGGCTAAAGGAAATGAAGACACGGAAGGGAAGAAGTTTGGATACGCTCGAGATGTTCATTCGGCTCCGATGAAGATGGGGATGCTGGGATTTGGATTCGGAATGTGGAGTTGGGAGGTTGGTTGTGCTTCCATTGGCTGGAGATCTGGAAGATGGGCGTTAGATAAGGATAAACTTGGAACAAGATGAGAGCTGGGAGATGTGATCCGAGAAGATAAACTTGGGAAAGAATAGGAATAGAAACAGGGGAAGTGGAACGGCTGGGAAGTTGAGTTCCTGGGATTCTTTTTGATATGGATGAAGGGAAGAAATGATTCGTGAGCTGGGAGTTTGGTTGGATTTGTGAGGTGTGGAGAGATCACAAGTGGTCGCTGTGATGTGGAGCAATGTATTCGAATGGGAAGGAAGCAGAGGAGGCTGTGAATGGTGGATAAGAACTGAAGTTGGTTGGGAGATGATGAGGTTTCGGATGCTGGATTTGTTCCGAAGAAGGGATAAGAGAGGCTTTGATTTGCGGTTGGCTTGGTTCTGACTAGGACACGGAGCAGGGGAAGACATGGAAGCTTGATCTCTAAGCACTAAAAAGGGTGACGTGGATACGGGTTCAGCTGTAAACGCGACCTGCACACATTAGTTCAGACATCATCCCAATTAATTCGACTTGACCTGCACACATTAGACTTAACCAATAAAATCAAGCGAAATCGAATTATTTTTAATAATGCAATGATGAAGGGGAACACATTTTCTTATGTTAAATTTAAAATATGTGCAAGAAAAATAATGATAAGTGCGGTATAAAATAGTAAATATATATATTATTTAGCACTTATCACACCCCCCAACCTACATTTTGCTAGTCCTCAAGCAAAATAAAAACTAACTCACTTTCGCAGGAATCGCGATTGCATTTACCGTATGCAATAAGGCTTTAAAACCCTAGGTGGCCCTAGTGGACGAGTTTTGTCTCGTGAGGGTTTCCGGCTCAAATACCCACAAACTGTTTGTCTCTACTCAAAGAGTTATTGTTTTATAAAATCTAATTTCAAATACATAAATGCCAAGAATTTCAAAAGCACACAAAGTTTTAATTACTAAGTCAGCCCGAATCCTAAGTCAGTATGCAACTTAAGTTGAAATTATTAAGCTTCCGTTAGAGAGTTGTAAGACTTCTTTATACTTGGATGCTCGGTGATATCTGGACCATACACAAGCTAAGGCTTTAGATCCCCAAAATATTGCTAAAGCTAGTAGTTTTCAAGAATTGGTCAGATAAGACCTAATCACTGATTCAAAATCATCCTACCTTGCAGGATTTCGAAAGTTGTGGATGTTTACTTTAATACCTCATGGGCTTTATCTGTAATATTCCAGTTTACTCGAATTTTTACAACGACGGCTTTCACACTATCGTCTTTTTCAAGATCAATATTATTTTCTCTTTTTCTCTTTTTTTTATTTTTTATTATTTTTTATTTTTTTTATTTTTTATTTTATATTTATTACGCACTTTTACTCTTGTAATGATTCCTCCATGTAACGAGCATTCAGTCAACACTCCCACACCAGATGGCATAAGGTGTTAGGCATCAAGACTCCCCTACGGACCTATGCTCGGATTCATTATTGCAAGCCCGCTGACCTTTGACAATAGGTAGCCCTTTTCGATGTGCCTGACTAAATTCGCTTCTTCTTTTTTTTTTTTTAATAGCGAATTAGATAGGTATGATTCATCAGGACTCAAGGTTGCTACCAGACTTAACAACATCATGTTAAACCTAACCCTTAGAAGTGCAGGCCATACGTGTTGTGAAATTTCAAAGTAAAAATTATCTTACAACTCGCTAAAAGAATTTTTAATGAAAAGAACTCAAATTGACTTATTCCTGACTAATCATTGGGCTTTTTAGATTTTATATACTTTGTGTGATTATCATTTCAGCACTAAGGCATAGAAATTAGGTTTTTTTTTTTAAATTCACTTTTTTTTTGAAATTCACTTAAAAATATGAAAATGCGAAAAATTCCTTCAAAAATTTGAATCCTATGCCCCCCAACCTAGATCAGACATTGTCCTCAATATTTTTTTTTTGAATATTATATTATTATTTTTGTTGTTTTATATATTTTTTATTTTGGACGAAAATATGATGCATATGGAGGATAGAAGCATTTTACCGTAGTTGCATCAGTAATATGAGGGATCCTGTTAAGAAAATAAAAAAATGCGACAAGAAAATATGCAAAAATAACCTACGAGAATTGGGTTGCCTCCCAACAAGCGCTAAGTTTAACGTCTTCAGCCAGACGCAGTGCATCCTTATCAAATCATACCGGGTTCATGCCGCGTTCTCCAAGGAAGAAAATTTGTGGAAGACTGATTGTCGGGCAAGGAGTTGACGGCTTCTATGGCCTTGTCTATATCAAAGTCAAAATAGGCCAAGTATGTTTTCAGAGGATTATCTGCCAAAATATAGGGAAGGGTTTCTTCTACAAGATCGTCCATTTTGTCTATTAGGAAGCACTCAACTTCCTTTGCAGGTTGATCAGAGGCACGAAATACATTTAACCTGACCTTCATATTTCCAAAAGATATATTCATCACCCCAGTTCTACAATTTATACTTGCATTGGCTGTAGCTAGAAAGGGATGACCTAGAATCATAGGGATCTGTTTCTTAAGATTAGGCACAGGTTCCATATCAAGGACGATAAAATCGACCGGGAAATAGAATTTGTCTACCTTGACTAGGATGTCTTCAATTGTTCCTCGTGGTATTTTTACAGATCGATCAGCCAATTGAAGGGATACCGAGGTTGGTTTTAACTCACCTAACCCAAGTTTCTCATAAACTGAGTAAGGTAAAATGTTGACACTTGCCCCTAGATCTAAGAGTGCTCGATCAATGAAATTATTTCCTAAGACACAGGAGATGGTGGGAGCACCAGGATCTTTGAATTTCGGAGGGGTGTTGTGTTGGAGAATAGAACTCACTTGCTCAGTTAGGAAGACTTTTTTAGGCACATGTGTCCTAGATTTTCGCTTTTGGGTACAAAGGTCTTTGAGAAATTTGGCATAGGAGGGAACTTGTCTAATAGCATCAAGAAGCGGAAGGTTGATTTTGACTTGTTTAAAAACCTCCATCATCTCCTCTAGTGAAGTTCCCTTTTTGCTAAAGGGAGAGGGTGAATTAAGAGCTTCAGGAAATGGGGCCTTTGGGATATGAGTTTTGGCAGAAGGTGGACTAGCTGAAGAAGAAGAAGAAGGTTTTAGATTTTTATTTGACACATTTCTATCCTCTTCTTTACCTTCCTTATTGTTATCCTCCCCAATCTTATTGTCCACTACACGTCCACTCCTTAGGGTAGTCAAAGCATTGGCTTGTTCATGATGAATTATATTTAGTTGATTTTCTTGAGCCATGTATTGTCCCCTAGGATTACTCACTGGTTGGCTTGGAAGCTTTCCTTCCTCTCGCTTGTTCAGTGCATTAGCTAGTTGCCCCATTTGGGATTCTAGCTTGGTGATGGATTGCGTATGAGAGTGCACCAATTGTGTAATGGTTTCCAAACCTTGAAGAGAGGTCAACACTTTCTCCTCAAAGGCTGTGTTTCTTTGGGGTGCTGGAGGAGGGACACGTTGAAATTGTGAATAGTGAGTAGGAGGACGGTTTGGATGAACACTTTGGAACGGTTGAAAGTTTTGGGAATAAGGTTGGGAAGTATTGGGAGTATGCTGCTTCCAAGAGAAGTTTGGATGGTTGCGCCATCCCGGGTTATAAGTGTTAGAATACGGATCATTACCCGATCTAGGCTGTGTTTGAGCAGCGTTGACTTGTTCTTGCACAAATTCAGGGAATTGAGCTGCCGAAGGGCATTCATGTATAGGGTGAGACGGGCTAGAACAAAGAGCACAGACTTGTGCTTGGAAAAAATTTGGAAGCTGTTCTCTAGACATTAGCTGGTCCAACTTGCGGGACAGTGCATCTACTTTGTCAGATAGACCTATGGACTGGCTAACTTCATATATGGTCCCTTTTTGTTGACCCCCTAATGGATTTTGATGAATACAAAACACTAGAGTATAATTTCCTTTATCTTAACAATTTAATTGAGGATTTCATGTGTTTAATTAAGAATATTGTTAAGAAATGTCTAGGCATGTCTCCATATTTTTCAAGGATTTATTGAAGAATTTTTGAGATGAAGAAAACAGATCAGGGACAGCCGAGACGTCTCCGGTTTGTCCCAGAGACGTCTCTGGCACGAACAGGAAGAATTGGCATGCTTGGAGACGTCCCCGGCACCTGGCGAGGCATCTCGCAGGGTCGGAGTCGACTCCCGACTCTGCGGAGTCGACTCTCTCAGAGGCGGCAGAAAGGCCGATTTCAAGGGATGCGCGCGAGTCGTCTCCAAAGGACGCGGAGTCGTCCCCGCGAGTAAAAACCAGACTTCCCGAGTCGTCCCCAGAGAGCGCGGAGTCGTCCCCTAGGTAGCGGAGTCGACTCTCTCAGAGAATTCCAGAGAATTTGTTTTTCGGAGATAAAGCAGCGGAGTCGTCCCCGAGGCAGCGGAGTCGTCTCCATGCAAAAAGCACAAACATCCCGAGACGTCCCCGTAAAGGGCCAAGGCGACTCTCTCAGAAAAACAGAAAAACAAGCATTCAAACTGTTCATCCTCATAGTCGCCCCCGTAAAGCACCGAGTCGACTCCCAACATCGTCAAAAGTAAATTCATACAGCCGAAACGTCTCGCGTTGAAGCGGAGACGTCTCCGGAGCGCCTGGGATGCGACTGACACACTTTTGCAGGTTTGTTTGAATTTCAAACTTCCATATCTTTGTGTCTAACAGATCTATTTGCTTTTTGGGCTACAAAAGGGAGCTCTTAAGTGCCTTCCAACATCTTCTCACCAACCCAACACAAGATCATTCAAGAGAGAAGAAAGAGAAAGAGGTTCAAGGGAGTTAGAGCTTTCAAGAGAAGAAATCAAGTGCATCCAAGCTTTTCCATCTGATTTCGTGCTCAACTACTCTCTCCCACTCGGCATTCAAAGCTCACATTCAAGCCAACGTGATCCACATCGGAAGAACCACCATTTCCCACGCTTCCAACGGCTAAAAGGGTTCTTTCGGGTTTTATTATTTCTCATTGTTATATTTGCTTCTTAAGAGCTTTCAAATCTTTTGTAAAACATTGATTATTGTGCTTGTTCCAGTCAAGGAACTTGGAACAAGGGATAGGCGTCCCAAGCCTAGGTTAAATTGGGGGATTGTAGGGTTCGTTGTTAGCCCGGTGTAAAACAACGAGTTGGGTAGTGCACTCGCAAAACTACCGTACTGTAATCGTTGATTATAGTGGAAATTCCCAAAGGTGTTTGGGGAGTGGATGTAGGAGCAGTGGAAGCTCCGAACCACTATAAAACCTTGTGTTTGCGATTGACTATTCTTATACCTCTATCTTTACTTTATCACATACACTTGTGTGTTTTATTTTTAATTAGACAAAAAATCTTAAAACACCCAATTCACCCCCCTCTTGGGTGACCATCTCTGGGCAACAAGTGGTATCAGAGCGGGTGCTCTGTGTATTTCTTGAAGACCTAACCGTCTTAGCCAAAGATCTAGATGGCAACACCCTTCAACAATGTTCCTGCTGAGGGGCAGGCAACCAATAGACCTCCACTCTTCAATGGGACAAATTATACCTATTGGAAGACTAGAATGAGGATTTTTATTCAAGCACAAGATTATGCCTTGTGGAGGGTTATAATCAAGGGACCACACGAACCATCTCACATGGTTAATGGCATTCAAGTTTCCAAACCTGAGGAGGATTGGGATGAGAATGATAATAGGATAGTTCAACTCAATGCTAGAGCCATGAACTCATTATTCTGTGCTCTAGATGTGAATGAGTTCAATAGAGTTTCCACCTGTAGTTCCACCAAGGAAATATGGGATAGGCTTGAAGTTACCCACGAGGGTACAAATCAAGTCAAAGAGTCTAAAGTGAACATTCTAGTTCACAAATATGAGTTATTTAAGATGGAACCCAATGAAACCATCTCATGCATGTTCACACGCTTCACCGATATAATAAATGGTCTAAAGAGTTTGGATAAATCTTACACTAATCCAGAACTTGTGAGTAAAATTCTCAGGTCTTTGCCGAAAGCATGGGAAGCGAAGGTCACGGCGATCGTAGAAGCCAAAGACCTCAACACATTGGGACTTGAACAACTATTGGGCTCATTGATGACGCATGAGCTCACAATGAAGCAACATGAAGAAGATTTGCCAAAGAAGAAGACAATCGCACTCAAGGCTACTTCGAGTGTGTGTGAAGAAGAAAGTAGTGAGAGTGAAGAAGAAAGCGAAGATGAGGACTTGGGTTTAATAGTAAGGAAGTTTAAGAAATTCATGAGAAGAAAGAAACCCTTCCCAAGAAAGAAGTTTGGAGGGAGAAATGATTGGAAAAAGGAAAAAGAAAAGGAAAGAGA
Organism: Phoenix dactylifera; assembly: GCF_051530095.1. Classification (NCBI taxonomy): domain Eukaryota; kingdom Viridiplantae; phylum Streptophyta; class Magnoliopsida; order Arecales; family Arecaceae; genus Phoenix; species Phoenix dactylifera. The sequence goes on along the minus strand of NC_143193.1, from coordinate 26,423,433 downwards.
CCCAATCATATGTTATGATTGCAAGAGACCGGGACACATCCGTTCCGAATGCCCTCAACAGAAGAAGCACTTTGGAAAGAAGAAGAAGAAGGCGTTGAAAGCAACGTGGGATGATAGTGACACATCCTCCTCCGAGGAAGAGAAGGAAGAGACCACCAACTTGTGCTTCATGGCATTCGAAGACGATGAGGTATGTCAAAGCTCAACTACAAATTTTACTTTAGAAGAATTATATGAAGCTTTTCAAGAACTCATGAGTGATTGTAGTATGTTAGGAGCAAAGAATAAAGAATTAAAGGCCTCCAATCAAAAACTAAAGGATGATATTAAAAACCTATTGATTGAGAAGGAGAGCGTTAAAAATGTTAACACCATTGACCTAGAAAATAAAAATTCAATACTTAGCATTAAAAATGAAACGGCAAAAATACTAATTAAGGAATTAAATCTAAAAGTTAAATCCCTACTCAATAGTAATACCTCACTTGTACAAAATGTTGAATCCCTTAAAAATGATAAGGAAGAATTGGCTAAAGAAAATTTGGTTCTTAAAAATGAGGTACATAAGTACAAACCAATTGTGGAGAAATTTACACAAAGCTCTGAAAAATTAAATCTTATTCTATCCAATCAAAGAGCTGTTTTTAATAAAGCCGGATTAGGATATAAAACTAGCAAACAACAAAAGTATCTAAAAAATTTCTTTGTGAAAGCAAAAGATGTCAAAACTGAAAAACCTACATGCTTTCATTGTGGAAAAAGTGGACATAAAGCCTATTCTTGCATTCAAAGAAAGATTCAAACTAACAAGAATACATTTGTAAAGGGTAAAAACACAACTAAAGTATGGGTGCCTAAGGGAACCAACTACACTAACCAAGAAGGACCCAAGAAAACTTGGGTACCTAAGAGCTTCACATGATTATTTTGCAGGTATGCCTTGCAGCCGGCAGTAAAAAGAGAATGTGGTATCTTGATAGTGGTTGCTCAAGGCATATGACCGGTGACAAGAGTCTCTTCGTCACCTTGAAATCAAAAGAAGGAGGAGTAGTCACATTTGGAGACAATGCTAAAGGTCAAATCATTGGTGTTGGTAAAATCTCCATATCACCCTCCTCATTTATTGACAATGTATTGTTAGTTAATGGACTAAAACATAATTTATTAAGTATAAATCAATTTTGTGACAAGGGCTTTAAAGTGTCATTTGAATCTTCACTATGCATAATTAGTAGTCCAGTTGACAATGAGATCATACTTACAGGACATAGGCATGGAAATGTTTACATGGTAGATCTTGATGATCTCACCATGAAGGATGGCCAATGTCTTGTAGCCATGGATCCCAAAGTCAATGAGACTAGTTGGTTATGGCATCGTAGGTTAGGGCATGCTAGCATGGATTTAATCTCTAAATTGATTACAAAAGATCTAGTCAAAGGACTACCAAAAATAGACTTTGAAAAGAACAAAATTTGTGCTGCATGTCAATTAGGGAAACAAACGAGAAGCTCTTTCAAGTCTAAGAACATAGGATCAACATCAAAACCCCTAGAACTAATTCACATGGATTTGTTTGGACCCACTAGAACTGCTAGTCTAGGGGGTAAGAAATTTGGTCTTGTAATTGTTGATGATTTTTCACATTTTACATGGGTTTCATTTCTTGCACACAAAGATGAGTCCTTTCCCGCTTTTATCAAGTTTCATAATAGGGTTTCGAATGAACTCAATCTTAAACTAAAAGCAATTAGGAGTGATCATGGTACCGAGTTTGAAAATCAGCATTTTGAAAAATTTTGTGAAGAAAATGGTATCAATCACAATTTCTCGGCACCTAGGACACCCCAACAAAATGGGGTGGTAGAAAGGAAGAATCGCACACTAGCAGATATGGCTCGTACCATGTTGTGCGAATCGGATCTACCAAAGTACTTTTGGGCTGAAGCAATAAATACTTCATGTCATATTTTAAACCGTGCTTTAGTTAGATCCATCTTAAAGAAAACACCTTATGAGTTGATGAAAAGTAAGAAACCAAATATAAGCTATTTTCATGTTTTCGGTTGTCGCTGCTTTATTTTAAATAATGGAAAGGACAATCTAAGTAAATTTAGTGCTAAATCAGATGAGGGGATCTTCTTAGGTTATTCCTCATCTAGTAGAGCATACAGGGTCTTCAACAAGAGAACTCTCGTTGTTGAAGAATCCATTCATGTTGTTTTTGATGAAGCTAATGGAGATTCTTCTAGAAAAGAAGAAGATGGTGATGCAGGTATACTTGAAGATAGAATGAAGGAATTCTTCATACAAGACAAACAACATGAGGATGAGATCAAAGAAGATTCAATTCAACAAGGTGAAGAAGATCAACCTCCAACAAGAAATCAAGATCTTCCTAAGAAATGGAGGTATGCACATGGTCATCCAAGGGATCTAATCCTTGGTGATCCTTCACAAGGGATAAGGACAAGATCCTCTTTAAGAAACACTAGTAATTATCTTGCATTTGTTTCACAGATAGAACCTAAATCACTAGAAGAAGCCGAAAAAGATGAAAATTGGATAAATGCCATGCAAGAAGAATTAAACCAATTTGAAAGAAATCAAGTTTGGACTCTAATAAAAAGACCCCCTAATGTTTCAATTATAGGCACCAAATGGGTATATAGAAATAAACTAGATGAAGATGGAATAGTAATAAGAAACAAAGCTAGGCTAGTAGCCAAAGGATATAATCAGGAGGAAGGGATAGATTTTGATGAAACTTTTGCTCCTGTTGCTAGGTTAGAGGCTATTAGACTTCTTTTGGCATATGCATGCTTTATAGATTTCAAACTCTATCAAATGGATGTAAAAAGTGCCTTTTTAAATGGTTATATAATGGAGGAAGTTTATGTAAGACAACCTCCAGGTTTTGAGAACCACTTACATCCAGATTATGTTTTAAATTGCATAAAGCATTATATGGACTTAAGCAAGCCCCTAGGGCATGGTATGAAAGATTAAGTAATTTTCTAATTGAAAATAAGTTTAAGAGAGGAAATGTAGACAAAACCCTCTTCATTAAAAGAAAAGGAAATGACTTATTGCTTGTGCAAATTTATGTGGATGATATAATTTTTGGTGCTACTAATGATAGTCTTTGTCAAGAGTTTGCTAAGCTTATGCAGGGAAAATTTGAAATGAGCATGATGGGTGAGCTCAACTTCTTCCTTGGGCTACAAATAAAACAATCAGAGGAAGGCATCTTCATCAGTCAGTCCAAATACATCAAGGAAATGTTGGAAAAATTCAAGATGAAGGATGCAAAGAAAATCAGCACACCCATGGGCTCAAGTTGCAAGCTTGACAAAGATGAAAAAGGTAAAAGTATAGACTGCAAATTATACAGAGGTATGATAGGTTCTTTGCTTTACCTTACTGCTAGTAGGCCAGACATATTATTCAGTATTTGCATGTGTGCTAGATACCAAGCATGTCCTAAGGAATCACACTTGCAAGCTGTTAAAAGAATATTCAGATATCTAGTAGGGACATCTAATGTTGGATTATGGTATTCTAAACAATCTGACATAAATTTAATTGCTTATTCCGATGCTGATTTTGCCGGGTGCAAACTCGACAGAAAAAGCACTAGTGGCACATGTCAATTCTTGGGTGCTAATTTGGTTTCTTGGTTTAGCAAGAAATAGAATTCAGTTGCCTTATCCACAGCTGAGGCTGAGTACATTGCAGCTGGAAGCTGTTGTGCCCAAGTTCTTTGGATTAAGCAACAACTTGAAGACTTCGGTATCAAAATGGACAACATACCAATTAGATGTGATAATACAAGTGCAATTAATTTAACAAAAAATTCTGTCCAACACTCTAAATCAAAACACATAGAGATTAGGCATCACTTTATAAGGGATCATGTGCTGAAAAATGATGTGATGATTGAATATGTATGTACTGAAAATCAATTGGCCGATATCTTTACAAAGCACCTTTGTAAAGATAGGTTCAACTTCTTAAGGAATGCTTTGAGCTTGTATGATCCTAGCAAATAAATTGAACTTGTATTGCAATGGTTTGCTACTCAAACTAGTAATCCACCTCAAGGTCACAAATAGCAAACCTAGTATCTATTAAGTGAAAGCATGAATCTATCTAAGTTAAATAACGAATTGTTTGACTTTCCGGAGGATGGTTACCCTTCCTTGGACTCTTCATGGAGATATTTTCAGAGCCTATTTCATAGGTATTCGAAACTTGGTCAAACATTCCTCATTTCAATATTGATAAATTTTTTTTTAAAAAAAAAAACATTATAAAAACTTTTGTAGGATGTATTATTGAAGGGAAGGATCACAAGCAAACTCACTCTATATTCACCAAAAGAAATCACGTTGATTATTGTGGTTGAATAAAATAAATTGGGAAAAGATAGAAATCATTCTGAAATTTTTCAGTGCCGGAGACGTCTCTGGCAAATCGCAGAGACGTCCCCCCAGCGAGACGTCTCGCGTTAGTCGTGGAGACGTCTCGGGGACCGAACGAAGGTTTTTAAATTAGGTGAAACAGCTCGAGCCGACCCGAGCTATCTTCATTCGTCCCCGACAAAAACAAAAAACCCTAGCCTCCATTTGCTCTCCACCACAAACCCTAGCCTCCATTTGCTCTCCACCACAAACCCTAGCCTCCATTCCAAACCATGGCACCTAAGAGAGCTAGACGAACGGGTGGGAGGCGTCCTAGGGTAGCGACCGACGACGAGGAACGGAGGGAAGAGCCTTCCGCGCCGTCTCCTCCGGTTGCTCCGCCAACCACGACCCTTTTCTGTGCAAATCGCACAGTAACCACGGGTAGGCACATTGACTTCCAATTTCTAGATAGTGAGGGGTTCTCTATTGGAGAGAGACTCCGTGCCCAAGGTTGGGAATACCTTTGTACCCTAAATACATCAACCTATCCCGGCCTAGTTAGAGAAATGTTTAGCAATATGGCCTTAGGGGACTCGGGGTACACTGGATATGTCCGAGGGACATTGATAGAAATCAATGAAGATATTCTATCAAGTGTATTACAAATTCCTAAATACGGTGAGGCTCCGACCTCACATCCCCAAAGGGAGATTGCCCTAAACCTAGTTTTAGGACGAGAGGACTGCGGCCCTCTTGACGTAGTTAACTCCCAAGACCTCAATGCCGAGATGAGACTGCTTTTGAGCATTGTTAACCGGGTCTTGTTTCCAAAAACCGGTCGCTTCGATTTCGTTTCAGAGCGAGATTTAGTCATCATGCACCACATCTTACTAGGGATTCCCCTAAACCTCCCTAGACTTATGTTGAACTACATTTCCATATGTCATAGGTATTCTAGGTTTAGCATACCATATGGGATGATCTTTACCCTACTGTTCAAACATTTCAAGGTTCCAATCCCAGAAAATGAGCCGGCAAAACATTTAAGAAACACCGACTACTACAATGAAAGCACAATGCGTAGAATGGAGTTTCACAAGGTAGATGGATCATGGGTTAAGGTACCTAAAAGAAAATCTCAAACCCTAGAGCCTGAGATCCCACATCAGGAGCCTGACCACCACTCTCCTCCACATAGCCATATGGCCTTCCCTGATGTACCTTCCAGCTCGGCTGGACCATCCACATCTATGCCTCCTCCTCCTTCAGTCAGTGGATCCTTCTCCCTATCAGATGAATAGATGCACACTCTAGCATCTATGATATGCCAGCAGATGAGGGAGGAGATGAGATCGATGATCACTGCTGAGTTGGCCCCCATCCGTACCTCACATGAAGCTCTCCTCCAAGAATTGAAGGAAGTCAAAGTTCAGATAGAAGCTGCAACATCAGAATTGTTTCATGTGGGTACAACTCAAACTTTAAGATCAATTGAGTTACAGGCTGACTTGAAGAACATATCAGATAGTCTTCAAGAATTGACGAGCCCTGGAGGCAATGTGGGCAGTGTGGCTGCCCAACTTAGAGGGAAGATTGACAGGGCATCCCGGGAGTTCGAAGCATTAGTGGCTGCTTTCAATCAATCTCAGGGAGATCAGTTTAGAACCCTAATGGATTCAATTAATGCATTTATAGAGGCAGCTGCTAGGGCTATTGAGCAACGTCGCCGTTGAAGGACAGTTTGTAAACATCTAGGGTTCATCTTTTTGTAAAGCCCTAGGCTAATTTTGAAACTTCTTTTGTATTAGGAATCAATACTTGTAATGATTTCCTTTTCTTTTAACCTTGTAATGACTTCAAATGATTGCAATGATATATGAATGTCATACAATTTCTTTGAAATTTTGTATATGTTTCTAATCCTGTGGAATCAAATCTTGTGTATGTAAATCTGTGATGTGCCATAAAAATCTCATAACATACCTTAAGTGTTCAAATTTGACACAACTTATCAATGCATATGAAACAGGGGGAGTACAACTACTTTTAAAAGGTCTGAAATGAATTCCAAAACAAAGGAAGAGTGAAATGAATGCTGAATTCATTAATAAACAAAAACTTGGACAGAGGGAGCATAACTTGAATATCCTTGAGTGATTCATAGTAATATGCTGAATTCCACTAGGAATTGTGTCTTAAGTACCCAAGGATAATTTGTCCCCTTCATTGTTGATGACAAAAAGGGGGAGTAGAACCTATATATGGAGTGTATGGAGTAGAACCTGTTGGGAACCCGCCCATGCCGCTGATATTTCAAAAATTTTTCAGATGGCAGCGGAATCGGCATGCACGGGTTCGACGTTCATCGCATGAACGTTGTTTCGAGACCTTTCGTAATTAGGTAAGAATTAAAACTTTTAAAACTATTAGGAAGATCAAATCTTCACCTTGCGCGGGTAGATGATCACCGCAAATCTGAATTCGTGGTTTTGGAAGAGGGTTCGCTTGAAGCCGTTCAAACGTCCGGCCTCTACGGGTATCCACACGAAGCAGGATCCGATCCAAGCTTTCTATCTCACCGGGGTGCTAGCTCCCTTGCAGAGATAGCTTTGATGGCTGATGTCCTCCCTCTCAATCAACTCTTGATTGTGCTTAGAAGGAGGAAGAAGAAGGATGAAGAAGAGGAAGAAGATGATCCCCTACGCAGCCTTCTCTTGTTCCTTGTGTTGGATGAAGGAAGGGAAGGGAAGGAGGCCGCCAACACTTGGAGAGCTTTTCCCTTGCTTGCGGCTGAGAACACCAAGGAAAGGAGAGGGCCACGGCTTGGAGGAAGAGAGGTTTCAATGCCCTAGGGTGCCGGCCTCATAGTCCCTCTTATAGCCATCAAGGGCTCCTCCAAAGTTGGAGCCCTAGATAACTTTCCAAAGAGAGAAGGGGGCGCCGGCCCCTCTCTTCATGCCGCACACAAGGAGAGGAGGAGGGGCGTGATCCCTCCTTCTTGTGATGCCCTAATCCTCTTCCAAAGAGGATTGGGTGCCTCTCTTATGGTTTAATCCCAATCCAATTAGGATTAGCCAATTGGGTTCAATCTATGCTAGTCCTAATCCAACTAGGACTTGAATGAACCATGACTCAATTGAACTCTTCAATCCTAATCCAATTAGGAGTCATGTTGATTCATTAGATTATTAATTAATTTAGACTTAAGGAATCCTAATCCAATTAGGATTTGTTTAATTTTAGTCCTAATCCAATTAGGACTCTATTTGAATCCGAAGTCCTAATCTAATTAGGATTTCTAGGAATCCTACTCCAAGTAGGAATCCTATTTTAATTCAAAATTCCTAATCTCATTAGGATTGTAGGAATCCTATTCCAAGTAGGAATCCCAGTCCTACTCCAACTAGGATTTCCAGTCCTAATCCAATTAGGATTCTAGGAATCCTACCCGAAGTAGGACTCTTGTTTCAAGTCCAATTAATTAATTCCCTTGGTTCCTTCTTCAACTTCTTTATCAATCAAATTGATTACTTGTGATTCTTAATCACGATTTCAACCATCGGATCGGTCAATACTTCTAGTGTGTGTGACCCCATAGGTTCTATTCTGACTGGTAGTGAGATATATTGTGATCTCTATCTCAATATCATTGAAAACTCCTTTCAATGGGTTGGAACGATTCCAACTCAACTCATTAGGGTTTATCGATCATCGAGATAATCCCTGTGAGTCCCACCATCCACCAGTGACACCTAGCAGCATGTAGTGGCTACCCAGCAGAATGGAATGATGAACCTCTAGGTGCAGTTAACATGTGATACAGTCCTACTATCGTGGATCCCTACAGGACGGAGGTCATGGACAACTCGTCAAACCCCATCGTCTGTCATATGTCAAGATTTATTCGACTTGAGTTCGATAGTGGAAAACTCTTTTTCCACTTTATATTACTGCCCTGGCCAAGGTCTTAGAACTCAGTCTAACAAATCACATAGGATCACTCCTCTTCTATCAAGGTCGATAGATTCTTTATAGGTGCATACCCTACTCCTACAGTGAACCTACTGCAGCCAATCTATACTGCATGGACCCATATGGCTAGAGACCATGTATGTGTGCAGTCAAACTACAATAACCTCACTGTGAGTAGCCGAAGCACCGCAGGTCAAAGGACCAGTCACACTACTGCAACATCAAGCAAGTCACTGACGAGTGGATAGACATCCAAGTGACTTCTTGTCTTGGTCACGCTCAGTACCCTTGTTCTCTAACAAGCACCTGCACTATCACTTCAGTGTCCCTACACTGTGGACTCAAGTCTCGTCCATCCAGAAGAAAAGTGATCTGTGCACTGATCGGATCGATCACCGTCCTCGTGATGATCCATTGATCAGGAGCATTTAGAAATTAATCACCAATGATACATGGCTCAAATTCTCAACTCTTGAGAATATGTATCATCATCTTATTAATTTCTTGGACGATTCATAGACACATAAACAATATGAATGAAAAGATGCCTTTTATTTATTCAATAATAAATAGTCAAGTACAAAATTATGTCCCTAGAATTAATAATGTGTCAGCCAGATTGGCTTCTAGGGCATACATCTAACAATCTCCCACTTGCACTAAAGCCAATTGGTCATATATCTTAGGCCCATCTTCTCAAGGTGGGCTTCAGTCTTTTGCTGACTCAGCTGCTTAGTGAACGGGTCCGCCACGTTATCCGCGGAGTCTACTCTCTGCACCTCTACATATTTCTTCTCCACATAGTCGCGTATGAGGTGAAAGCGCCGCTCTATATGCTTAGACTTCTGATGAGACCTTGGCTCCTTAGCAAGGGCTATGGCGCCATTATTATCGCAGTAGAGTGTTATGGCATCTGATGTCATCACGTCCAACTCTGCAATGAATTTCTTGAACCAAAAGCCTTCCTTAGCAGCTTCAGAGGCGGCGATGTATTCAGCTTCCATAGTAGAATCAGCAATGATCGGTTGTTTAGAACTCTTCCAATTTACCGTACCACCATTGCACAAGAACACATATCCAGATGTTGACTTCCTGTCATCGACATCAGTCATGAAGTCTGAATCTGTGTACCCTTCTACCTTTAACTCTGATGATCCTCCAAAAACCAAGAATAAATCTTTAGTTCTTCTCAAGTACTTAAGAATATTCTTCACAGCTGTCCAGTGTTTTTCACCTGGATTCGACTGATATCTGCTTGTGACACTCACAGCAAGAGCTATATCAGGTCGTGTACATAGCATGGCATACATGAGGCTTCCTATTGCCGATGCATAAGGAATCTTGCTCATGCGTTGAATCTCTTCAGATGTGTTGGGGCACATCTTCTTGGAGAGATGAATTCCATGCCTTAGGGGTAAGAGACCCCTCTTGGAGTTTTCCATGCTGAACCTCTTCAGCACCTCCTCTATGTACATCTTCTGTGAAAGGCCAAGCATCCTTTTAGATCTATCTCTATAGACCTTTATTCTCAAAATATAGGATGCTTCCCCAAGGTCTTTCATGGAGAATTCTTTTGACAACCAGACCTTGACCGAGGTTAGCATGGGAATATCATTCCCAATCAGGAGAATGTCATCTACGTACAGTACGAGAAAAACGACAGCACTCCCACTAACCTTTTTGTAAACACACGGTTCCTCTTCGTTTTTGATGAAATCAAACGTTTTGATTGCATCATCGAAACGAGTGTTCCAACTCCGAGATGCTTGCTTTAGTCCATAGATAGACCTTTGCAGTTTGCAGACCTTGTGATCTCCATCACTGGAAGTGAAACCCAAAGGCTGTTCCATATAGATATCTTCATCAAGATATCCATTCAGGAAAGCAGTTTTCACATCCATCTGCCAGATTTCATAATCATGAAATGCTGCAATGGCAAGCAATGTTCGGATGGATTTTAGCATGGCTACAGGTGAAAAGGTCTCCTGATAGTCAATGCCTTCGCGTTGACTATACCCTTTCGCCACAAGCCTTGCCTTATAGGTCTCTACCTCTCCATCCGAACCTATCTTCCTTTTGTAGATCCATTTGCATCCAATAGGTACAATACCTTCTGGTGGATCTACTAAGGTCCAGACTTGGTTGGAATGCATGGAGTCTAACTCTGACTTCATAGCTTCCAGCCATTTCTCGGAATCGATATCAGATATCGCCTCGTTGTAGGTTTTGGGATCCTGTATGTGATCCCTATCTCCCACTAGGAACATTTCCTCGGTATCCTCTTCTAGTATACCTAAGTATCTATCGGGAGGATGGGAGACCCTACTAGATCTACGAGGTGGTTGAGGGACATCGTGTACTGGCTCTTTATGAATGGGTTCTATAGGATCCATGACTCGTTGCTTTTCAGAGACTTTCTCTTCAAGCTCAATTTTCCTCCCACTGCCTCTATCAAGGATAAACTGATTTTCCAAGAAGATGGCATGACGGCTCACAAATACATTGTGATCCTCTGAGATGTAGAAATTGTATCCTAATGACTCTTTAGGATATCCTACAAAACGAGCACTTATGGTCCTAGCCTCTAACTTGTCCGCCTGTAGTCGCTTGACGTGGGCCGGACATCCCCAAATCTTGAGATGACCCAGACTTGGTTTCTTACCATGCCATATCTCATACGGTGTGGTAGGAACGGATTTAGAGGGAACTCTATTCAATAAATAAATCGCTGTGAGTAAGGCATCGCCCCAAAAGAACATAGGTAAATCAGTGAAGCTCATCATGGACCTGACCATATCCAATAGGGTCCGATTCCTCCTCTCTGACACCCCGTTGAGTTGAGGTGTACCCGGAGGTGTCCATTGTGAGACTATGCCGTTTTCTTTGAGATAGTCCCGAAATTCTCTACTAAGGTATTCTCCTCCTTGATCTGATCGAAGAGCCTTAAGAGGTTTTTCAGTTTGTTTTTCTACTTCATTCTTAAACTCTTTGAACTTTTCAAAAGAGTCAGACTTGTGTCTCATAAGATACACATACCCATACCGTGAATAATCATCGGTAAAGGTAATGAAGTAAGAATAACGTCCCCTGGCTAGCACATCGAATGGGCCACATACATCTGTATGTATTAGGGTAAGTATTTCAGTGGTCCTCTCCCCATGTCCCACAAAGGGCAGTCTAGCCATTTTTCCTTGAAGACAGGACTCGCAAACTGGATATGACTCGAAAGTCAATGAGCCGAGAAGCCCATCTTTATCCATTTTGTTCATCCTATCCTCTCCAATATGGCCAAGTCTGAGGTGCCACAAATATCTTTGGTTTATCTCATCTCTGGATCTTTTGGATCCTTTGGCACTCACATCTTGCTCGGTAACATTCACAGATACATCCATATGTAAATGATAGAGACTGTCAATCATGAAACCACGTGCGACTATTTTATTTCTCAAATAAATAGAACAGCAGTCTTTGTCAAATGTAAAAACATGACCTTCCTGTGCTAGACATGAAACAGAAATCAAATTTCTGCTAGCAACAGGTACATAATAGCAGTCTCTAAGTATTAAACTAGATCCAGACGGTAGTCGCAGATGGTAGGTGCCCACAGCCACAGCAGCAACTTTTGCCCCGTTGCCAACCCGAAGGGTTACCGCACCTTCCGCCAGCCTTCTACTTTCCTTTAGACCCTGCATGGTAGTGCACAAATGAGCACTAGAACCAGAATCTATAATCCAACTAGAAGTAGAAGAAACCGTTAGATTAGTTTCAATTATGAGCAAGTCTATACCTTCTGAAGGTGTGTCACCTTTCTTGTTCTTCAGGCTCTCGAGGTATGAAGGACAGTTTCTCTTCCACTGGCCTTCGACATTGCAGTGGAAACATTTTCCTTTGTCGTTAGCCTTTTTCTTTTGAACTTCCTTTTTTAGCTTCTTGTCTTTCTTCTGCTTCTTAGCAGGCTTCTTTTTCTTCCAAGCAGACTTTCTCTTGGAACCAAAAGTCAACTCAGCAGCAAGGACATTGCCCCTTGAACCTTTCAAGGCTCCCTCAGCAGTTACCAACATGTTGATTAGTTCAGTCTTAGTGCATTCAATCTTATTCATGTGGTAGTTTACTATAAACTGACCAAATGAATCAGGAAGTGACTGTAGGATCAAATCCACTTGCAATTCCTTGTGCATGTCCATACCGAGCTTCTCAAGCTCCTCTAGGTCCTTGATCATGGTCAGACCGTGATCATGGACAGACTGCCCCTCGCGCATCTTCGCTTTGAAAAGCCTCTTGGACACTTCAAAACGAGCTGTGCGACTCTGCTCACCATACAACTCTTGCAGGTGTGCCAGTATGTCCCTAGCAGTCTTTATATTTTCATGCTGGCATTGGAGTTCATTAGACATGGATGCCATCATATAGCATTTTACTCTAATGTCATCATCCAACCACTTTTTATGCATTTCACGCTGAACATCAGTAGGACGTGCTGGTAGTGTGGGGATATCTGAATCGAGTATGTAGCCTATCTTCTCACAGTCTAAAACTATTTTGAGATTTCTAAGCCAGTCTTTGTAATTGGTTCCGGTCAGTCGGTTGGTCTCAAGAATACGGGTCAAAGGATTTGAAGCCGACATTGTATCTGCAGAGAGTAAAGATTCTAGTTAAACTTTTGTACTTGATCCTAATCTGTTCTAAGGTCTTTTAGAACAAATGTAACTCCCACTATTTTCTCGAATCCCTCACACTCCCCTGGTAGGGAAACGGAAATCCCACACGACTAGGGTTTCTAGTGGGTACTGCGGTCCCACCAATTTACATGCCACCTCACCTAACAGTTATTGGTGACACATAGATGGATGAGTGTACAACTCTTGTACAATGCTTCTCAAGCATGTTGCAGTGTAACTTGGTCTCTAAGCCATGAAGACCTCACCTAACAGTTATTGGTCCCATTTCTTAGTTAAGTCAGACCCACCGTATAACCGTAGGAATAAAGTCGTCATTGGGTCCTCACCTAACAGTTATTGGTGCCCAACCCCACCTTTACCCTACAACATCTCATGTCTATAAAGAGGTCCAGCCCCCCGATGCAACTTGACCACTGTGTCCAGCCGAGACAAATCAACATCAGAAAGGCCTTAGCAGCTCTACTACAGTGGAAGACCTATTGACTTAATATTGGTTAATCAGGTCTTAGTGTTTGCAACTTGAGCCCTTCATAAGAGGTAATCGAACAATTGGCCAGGTAAGCAGGTGGGAGGCTCCCCTTACTCAGAGAGTAAGGTCCTAATTAAGTAACCACCTTTCATGCTTTCCTAGACACCAATTAGATCAATTAATCTAATATGACTTGCTCATGTCGGTTCACTCTCGACTTGATTGAGGAGGTTTTGATTTAGGTCTCAATTGGGTTTGCTACATCACATGTAAACCTATCTACCCGACTCGCATTCACATCTCATGCAAACGGTACATCACAGGCAGTTATAATCGCAGCATCAAATAAAGTTAAACTTTAAATAGGTGATGATCATGGATTCTAATTAGGTCGTATTACAAGCACATGCACATCAATCGATCAAGTGGTCTTCAACTCTTGAATTGGTTCTAAGCCTCCTTGATTCGATCCTTGATCAACTCTTGATCCCATCGCCATCAACCGCTTAGATCACCTTTCATCTCATGCCTTTGCTTCAACTTGATCGTTGATGTACATCACATCACAGAAATACAACCAGATGTAAAATAAAAATAAAAATAAATTACATCTCCTTTTAGGAGGCACGCAGGCCTCTCAAAACATCAAATAAGATGCATGCAAGCATCTGAAAAATTACATGACATCGCAGATCACATCGCAGGTCATTACATTTGATACCAAAAGGGTTTGAATCCTATGATCATCACCGTATGCAACAATTATAATTTTCAGATCTGAAAACTAACTGATTATATCATGACATAGGTCGCTGATCATGCTAATCATGATTCTAAACTTTGTAATCCCATTAACAATGCAATTAGAATCATCTTTTTATCACATAAAAATCAGCATGCAAAAATCAGCACCCCTGAAAAATCTGCATGCAGAATTTTTCAGCATGCATGATCATTCAATTTTCAGATCAAATAAGCCTTTAGATATTTAATTCCTACCTTAATCTACGAAGCCTAGGCTCTGATACCACTGTTGGGAACCCGCCCATGCCGCTGATATTTCAAAAATTTTTCAGATGGCAGCGGAATCGGCATGCACGGGTTCGACGTTCATCGCATGAACGTTGTTTCGAGACCTTTCGTAATTAGGTAAGAATTAAAACTTTTAAAACTATTAGGAAGATCAAATCTTCACCTTGTGCGGGTAGATGATCACCGCAAATCTGAATTCGTGGTTTTGGAAGAGGGTTCGCTTGAAGCCGTTCAAACGTCCGGCCTCTACGGGTATCCACACGAAGCATGATCCGATCCAAGCTTTCTATCTCACCGGGGTGCCAGCTCCCTTGCAGAGATAGCTTTGATGGCTGATGTCCTCCCTCTCAATCAACTCTTGATTGTGCTTAGAAGGAGGAAGAAGAAGGATGAAGAAGAGGAAGAAGATGATCCCCTACGCAGCCTTCTCTTGTTCCTTGTGTTGGATGAAGGAAGGGAAGGGAAGGAGGCCGCCAACACTTGGAGAGCTTTTCCCTTGCTTGCGGCTGAGAACACCAAGGAAAGGAGAGGGCCACGGCTTGGAGGAAGAGAGGTTTCAATGCCCTAGGGTGCCGGCCTCATAGTCCCTCTTATAGCCATCAAGGGCTCCTCCAAAGTTGGAGCCCTAGATAACTTTCCAAAGAGAGAAGGGGGGCGCCGGCCCCTCTCTTCATGCCGCACACAAGGAGAGGAGGAGGGGCGTGATCCCTCCTTCTTGTGATGCCCTAATCCTCTTCCAAAGAGGATTGGGTGCCTCTCTTATGGTTTAATCCCAATCCAATTAGGATTAGCCAATTGGGTTCAATCTATGCTAGTCCTAATCCAACTAGGACTTGAATGAACCATGACTCAATTGAACTCTTCAATCCTAATCCAATTAGGAGTCATGTTGATTCATTAGATTATTAATTAATTTAGACTTAAGGAATCCTAATCCAATTAGGATTTGTTTAATTTTAGTCCTAATCCAATTAGGACTCTATTTGAATCCGAAGTCCTAATCTAATTAGGATTTCTAGGAATCCTACTCCAAGTAGGAATCCTATTTTAATTCAAAATTCCTAATCTCATTAGGATTGTAGGAATCCTATTCCAAGTAGGAATCCCAGTCCTACTCCAACTAGGATTTCCAGTCCTAATCCAATTAGGATTCTAGGAATCCTACCCGAAGTAGGACTCTTGTTTCAAGTCCAATTAATTAATTCCCTTGGTTCCTTCTTCAACTTCTTTATCAATCAAATTGATTACTTGTGATTCTTAATCACAATTTCAACCATCGGATCGGTCAATACTTCTAGTGTGTGTGACCCCATAGGTTCTATTCTGACTGGTAGTAAGATATATTGTGATCTCTATCTCAATATCATTGAAAACTCCTTTCAATGGGTTGGAACGATTCCAACTCAACTCATTAGGGTTTATCGATCATCGAGATAATCCCTGTGAGTCCCACCATCCCCCAGTGACACCTAGCAGCATGTAGTGGCTATCCAGCAGAATGGAATGATGAACCTCTAGGTGCAGTTAACATGTGATACAGTCCTACTATCGTGGATCCCTACAGGACGGAGGTCATGGACAACTCGTCAAACCCCATCGTCTGTCATATGTCAAGATTTATTCGACTTGAGTTCGATAGTGGAAAACTCTTTTTCCACTTTATATTACTGCCCTGGCCAAGGTCTTAGAACTCAGTCTAACAAATCACATAGGATCACTCCTCTTCTATCAAGGTCGATAGATTCCTTATAGGTGCATACCCTACTCCTACAGTGAACCTACTGCAGCCAATCTACACTGCATGGACCCATATGGCTAGAGACCATGTATGTGTGCAGTCAAACTACAATAACCTCACTGTGAGTAGCCGAAGCACCGTAGGTCAAAGGACCAGTCACACTACTGCAACATCAAGCAAGTCACTGACGAGTGGATAGACATCCAAGTGACTTCTTGTCTTGGTCACGCTCAGTACCCTTGTTCTCTAACAAGCACCTGCACTATCACTTCAGTGTCCCTACACTGTGGACTCAAGTCTCGTCCATCCAGAAGGAAAGTGATCTGTGCACTGATCGGATCGATCACCGTCCTCGTGATGATCCATTGATCAGGAGCATTTAGAAATTAATCACCAATGATACATGGCTCAAATTCTCAACTCTTGAGAATATGTATCATCATCTTATTAATTCCTTGGACGATTCATAGACACATAAACAATATGAATGAAAAGATGCCTTTTATTTATTCAATAATAAATAGTCAAGTACAAAATTATGTCCCTAGAATTAATAATGTGTCAGCCAGATTAGCTTCTAGGGCATACATCTAACAGAACCAATATATGGAGTATATGGAGTAGAACCTATATATGGAATAGAAAATTGAATTAGAAAAGATAAAATTGAAGAATATTGGCTTTAAGCATTAAGATAATTGCCCTTCTGGAAAAGAAAGGGGGAGTCAAAAAGTATTTAGCCTTCAATTGTCTTTAGCATCAATATTTCATTAATTCACATTTTAACTTGATTCAAATTCAGTTGATATGCTAAAATTGCTCAAGAGCTATTAAAATCAATACTTTTGCATTTATCTAGCTACATCTGATCAAATACTGTGTATATGTTTAAATTTCGAATTTTGCATATACTCAGTGTTTTGTCATCATCAAAAAGGGGGAGATTGTTGACCCCCTAATGGATTTTGATGAATACAAAACACTAGAGTATAATTCCCTTTATTTTAATAATTTAATTGAGGATTTCATGTGTTTAATTAAGAATATTGTTAAGAAATGTCTAGGCATGTTCCCATATTTTTCAAGGATTTATTGAAGAATTTTTGAGATGAAGAAAACAGATCAGGGACAGCCGAGACGTCTCCGGTTTGTCCCAGAGACGTCTCTAGCACGAACAGGAAGAATTGGCACGCTTGGAGACGTCCCCGGCACCTGGCGAGGCGTCTCGCAGGGTCGGAGTCGACTCCCGACTCTGCGGAGTCGACTCTCTCAGAGGCGGCAGAAAGGCCGATTTCAAGGGATGCGCGCGAGTCGTCTCCAAAGGACGCGGAGTCGTCCCCGCGAGTAAAAAGCAGACTTCCCGAGTCATCCCCAGAGAGCGCGGAGTCATCCCCTAGGTAGCGGAGTCGACTCTCTCAGAGAATTCCAGAGGATTTGTTTTTCGGAGATAAAGCAGCGGAGTCGTCCCCGAGGCAGCGGAGTCGTCCCCATGCAAAAAGCACAAACATCCCGAGACGTCCCCATAAAGGGCCGAGGCGACTCTCTCAGAAAAATAAAAAAACAAGCATTCAAACTGTTCATCCTCAGAGTCGCCCCCGTAAAGCACCGAGTCGACTCCCAACATCGTCAAAAGTAAATTCATACAGCCGAGACGTCTTGCGTTGAAGCGGAGACGTCTCCGGAGCGCCTGAGACACGACTGACACACTTTTGCAGGTTTGTTTGAATTTCAAACTTCCATATCTTTGTGTCTAACGGATCTATTTGCTTTTTGGGCTATAAAAGGGAGCTCTTAAGTGCCTTCCAACAACTTCTCACCAACCCAACACAAGATCATTCAAGAGAGAAGAAAGAGAAAGAGGTTCAAGGGAGTTAGAGCTTTCAAGAGAAGAAATCAAGTGCATCCAAGCTTTCCCATCTAATTTCGTGCTCAACTACTCTCTCCCACTCGGCATTCAAAGCTCACATTCAAGCCAACGCGATCCACATCGGAAGAACCACCATTTCCCACGCTTCCAACGGCTAAAAGGGTTCTTCTCATTGTTATATTTGCTTCTTAAGAGCTTTCAAATCTTTTGTAAAACATTGATTATTGTGCTTGTTCCAGTCAAGGGACTTGGAACAAGGGATAGGCATCCCAAACCTAGGTTAAATTGGGGGATTGTAGGGTTCGTTGTTAGCCCGGTGTAAAACAACGAGTTGGGTAGTGCACTCGCAAAACTACCGTACTGTAATCGTTGATTATAGTGGAAATTCCCAAAGATGTTTGGGGAGTGGATGTAGGAGCAGTGGAAGCTCCGACCCACTATAAAACCTTGTGTTTGCGATTGACTATTCTTATACCTCTATCTTTACTTTAGCACATACACTTGTGTGTTTTATTTTTAATTAGACAAAAAATCTTAAAACACCCAATTCACCCCCCTCTTGGGTGACCATCTCTGGGCAACACTTTTCTTTGAAAACTCGGGGGTGCTTGACGAGCGGAGGAGGCATGGTGGAGAGAATTTTCATTAAGGTTTTCAAACATCTGCCATGCCTCATGCTCACTCTTAAGCATGAAAGTACCCCCGCATGCGGCATCGATCATCTGACGGTTTCGTTTAGTCAATCCGTCATAGAAACATTGCACTAACTGCCATTTAGGTATTTGATGATGCGGGCATTTTCGGAGTAAGTCTCTAAATTTTTCCCAAGTTTCATGAAATTCTTTCCCGTCAGATTGGGAGAAGCTCGTGATCGCACGCCTAAATTGGTTCATTCTTCCTATGGAAAAATATTTTTTCAGAAATTCATGTTGCATTTGAGTCCAAGAGAGAATGGAATTGGCTTCTAATGAATGAAGCCACTGCTTAGCTCTATCTTTAAGAGAAAAAGGGAATAGCCTAAGTTTCAGAGCATCGTCAGTGAAGTTCTGAATTTTGACAGTTGTGCAGATCTCAAGAAATTCATCCAAATGTTTATATGGGTCTTCATTGTTAAGTCCATAAAAAGAGGGAAGCATTTGGATGACACTAGACTTAATTTCAAAATGTGCAGCAACGGTGGTATCAGGTAGTCGAATACAAGATGGAGAGGTATAAATGGAAGGAGTGAAGTACTCATTTAGGAGTTTGGGTTATTCTTTAGCCATCTCTATAAGTGGAGCAGATCCTATGGTTCTATAGGTACGGATTTCAGCTCGAAGGGCCCTAATAGAACGCTCTATTTCAGAATCGAAAGGTACTAATTCAGGAGATCTGGAATGACACCCTAGCATACACTAATACTCTTCTGATCAGTTAAGTACAATCAAGCATGCATTAAGAAGAAAAACACGTAAAATCCTAGTATGTCCCTAAAATCACTAGACAGTTCCTAACTGGTTTGAAGAGGGCACCTAAGCCTCCAATCCGGTATAATGAACTTAGTTGACCAGGTAAGCTCCCAGGTAAGTGGGGGGGTCACGATGCGTTCGCAAAGGTCCCACTTAAAAACCACTTGCCTCGAACAGATGAACTGTCTCCCTTGGGACAAAGCTTGCCTAGACATCAACTGAGCCACAGAGCGAAATTGGTGCAACTTTCGGTGATCTTCGTCCTATTGAGCTCGAATGTCCCTAGGGGCCAACGTCTAATTGATTTTAATTTAAAATGATGGCTATGTGAGAATTGATTCACCTAATTTGGGCAAGAATCTGGTGATAAAATCCAGTTCTTATCTTGTTGGGGTGATTGCCCTTACTATGTGCGGATTAATTTGTGTATGTGTATCAGGCATGCATTCACACTTTTGCTGAATTTAAAATCAAACAATCACCACAAAAGGGAATTTAAATAAGAAAGGTTTAGAGGATACCAAAGGAAATTTTCCCAGCAATTTTGAAAAAAAAATTTAGGCAGACCTCGACAGCATTCCTTTTCCAGCAGTTCTCTTTTTGATCGTCCCAGATTTTCTTTTCGATTCCTGATCAAGAAAAATCAAAAATTAGTAAAAGAGAAGAAGGAGATAAGGAAAGTAACAAAAATAGAAAATATTTTTATTTTATTTTAGAGATATATATATATATATAAATTTTTTTATGAAGAGAAAAATAACTATGCTAACAATTCCCGGCAACGGCGCCAAAAATTGATAGTCAACTTTAAAGACCACGCAATAGCACGTATCTGGTAGGATAGTGATTACGGGTATCGATCCACAGAGATTGGGGTATAGTTGTTTTCTTAAAAATAAAAATATTTAAAAGGAAGAGTTTGTGAAGAAAATTAAACTAAGGAATTTAATAAAAAATGCAATTGATAATGATATCAGTTGGGAGAAACCTAGGGCAAGAAATTCACCACTAACATCGGAACAAGGATTAATTATATTTTTAATTTATTCTTGGATAAACATGCAAATTGGCTACAAGCCTAATAAGCATTCGAATAAAATTTCACAAAAGTAATTTGGGCATAATCCATCTTCAGTTGGCATGAAATGTCTACCCTAATCTAAGGTGGCAGCACATCGCATCTTCCCTAAGCATGGACTATCTTATATTTACTTAGTGATCATGAAGAACAGTTGTATAAACGTCATATTTAAAATCACAGAAATTAAATATGATTCAAAAGAAGATATCCATTCGAAACAATAAGTTCATACAACCCCAAGAATATAAAATAAAATATAAAACCCGTGTCCCTTTGTTAGGGTTGCATCCGGCCCTAGTGGAAAGTTTAGCCCTCCATGAAAAGTTGAACAATGGCAGCACCGAGAGCTTCCATTTCTTCTTGTCTTCCTCCGGCCTCTGGTTCCCTCCTTCCTCTTTTATCTCCTGTGGGAATTCCTCCGAAGGATGAATGGGATTAGTCGGCTCCCAAGAATACCGTTCTCTGTTCACGCTTGGATCTTATATAGGCTGCATACTTCCCTCTCTCTTCTCCTCTGTGGTTGATCCAAATGGGAGGATAAGGTTGTGGAAGTTGATCTGATCCGGACGTTGGGAAGATGAACTCGATCGCAGTGCTGTGGAAGACGTGATCTGTCAATACGGGAGGAAACGAAGTGCTCTGTTTTGTTTCCGTAAAGTGGAGCGGTTGGGAAGATTGGTTGATTTGCATCGCGGGATAAGATTTGTTCCGCGGAGAAGACGTGTGAATGAGAGAATAGGAAATCTGGGAGGAACTCGGATCAATCTTTGGAGCGGATGTTTCGGGAGGATATGGCTCACGGCTGAGATGCAGACCGGATCAACATGGACGTGAAACAATGGCTGGGACGTTGGGAGATTAAGCCGAAAGATGGGATTTTGAAACAGGGGATTTTGTTTAGACTTGGTCCGTGGAGGCTAAAGGAAATGAAGACACGGAAGGGAAGAAGTTTGGATACGCTCGAGATGTTCATTCGGCTCCGATGAAGATGGGGATGCTGGGATTTGGATTCGGAGTGTGGAGTTGGGAGGTTGGTTGTGCTTCCGTTGGCTGGAGATCTGGAAGATGGGCGTGAGATAAGGATAAACTTGGAACAAGATGAGAGCTGGGAGATGTGATCCGAGAAGATAAACTTGGGAAAGAATGGGAATAGAAACAGGGGAAGCGGAACGGCTGGGAAGTTGAGTTCCTGGGATTCTTTTTGATATGGATGAAGGGAAGAAATGATTTGTGAGCTGGGAGTTTGGTTGGATTTGTGAGGTGCGGAGAGATCACAAGTGGTCGCTGTGATGTGGAGCAATGTATTCGGATGGGAAGGAAGCAGAGGAGGCTGTGAACAGTGGATAAGAACTGATGTCGTTTGGGAGATGATGAGGTTTCGGATGCTGGATTTGTTCCGAAGAAGGGATAAGAGAGGCTTTGATTTGCGGTTGGCTTGGTTCTGACTAGGACACGGAGCAGGGGAAGACATGGAAGCTTGATCTCTAAGCACTAAAAAGGGTGACGTGGATACGGGTTCAGCTGTAAACGCGACCTGCAGACATTAGTTCAGACATCATCCCAATTAATTCGACTTGACCTGCACACATTAGACTTAACCAATAAAATCAAGCGAAATCGAATTATTTTTAATAATGCAATGATGAAGGGGAACACATTTTCTTATGTTAAATTTAAAATATGTGCAAGAAAAATAATGATAAGTGCGGTATAAAATAGTTAAATATATATATTATTTAGCACTTATCAAGTAGGCATAACCATCTTTGGCACTTACGTTCATAGGTCCACATATATCAGTATGTATGAGGTCAAGAACATCGCTGGCTCGTTCACCTTTTCTAGAAAAAGGTGACTTGGTCATTTTACCCAGAAGACAGGATTCACAAGTTGGCAATGATTCACAATCATTGATTTCTAAAATGCCCTGTTGAGCTAACCTGTTTATACTATTTTTATTTATATGACCTAGCCGGCAATGCCATAAATAGGCTTCATTGACATTATCAACTTAGGGCGTTTATTAGAAGTGTACATTACATTCACAGGCAGTGATAGAGTATAAATGCCATATTTCAATTGTCCACGAAAAATTTTAATACCATTCAAAATGATATCACAAAAATTTTCTTTTATTGATAAACAATAACCATTTTTGGCCAAAAGGCCTACAGAGATGACATTCATTAAAAATGTTGGACAATAATGACAATCATCTAATATGACTACTCTAGATTCAAAAACAAGCTGAATGACTCCTAAAGCTAGAACTGGAACTGATCTTCCATCTCCAACGTTCAGGAATCTCTCGTCATTCTTGAATCTTCTACTAACTTGAAGTTCCTACAATGAATTGCAAATATTAATTGGACTTCCGGTATCCAATACCCAAGTGGTAGAATCATAAATTGAAAAATTACAAGGTGTTGTCATATAATTACCTTGTGCAGCAACTGTTTGCTGTTTTTTCTTCTTAGGCCTGTTTGGATCAAGGGACGCTATGTAAGCCGGACAGTTCCGCTTCCAATGACCCATCTTCTTAAAGAAGAAGCACTCTGCCTTGCTCTTATCGGCTTTACGCTTCTTAGTCTGGCTGGGCTTAGAGACCCCAGCACGAGCTTTCTGCACCTTCTTCTTCTTTCCTTTCTTAAAGGAAGAAAGTCCTGCAGAAGTCCCACCTACCATATTCACCGACTCCTTTTTGAGTTGGTGATCCTTCTCATAGGTCTGCAGTAAACCTAGCAAACCATGATAGGATACTTCAGGTTTAGTCATTCTATAATGACTAAGGAAGGTTAGGTAGGACTTGGAAAGTGAGTTTAAAATGGCGTCCTTGCCCAATTGCTCGTGCAAAGGAAAGCCAAGTTTACTTAGGCGATCGATTTGTTCGACCATGTACAATACATGATCGGTGACCGATGCCCCTTCCCTCATGCGGGCATTGAATATAGCGCAGGAGGTCTTATGTCATTCAACATCATCAGGTGTGCCGAAAGACTCCTTCAACATTTGAAGGATTTCCACTGGCTGCGCTTCCTCGAATTTACGACTAAACTCATCATTCATCGAGGCCCTCATGATGCAACGCACTGTAGTGCGATCGTTGAGCCACTCCTGATAAGCGTCTCTGATTGCACGTGGTGCATTGGCTGCAGGTTCCTCAGGTGCAGGATCCGATATCACATACAGGATCCACTCATGCTCTAATACTATTTTCATCTTTCGATACCAGCTATCGAAGTTAGGTCCATTAAGCTTATCATTGTCTAATAGTGTTCGGAGGGACAATGAGTTAGCCATATCTGAAAAATAAAGAAAAAATCCAACTAATCAGTATATGATTTATTTAATCCTAAAGACTTGGACTTTAGTCTAAAGTTTTCTCCCACTATTTTAATCGAATTAATAGCCTCTACCTTTAATTCGAGGAATTACTTTAATTTCCTAGTGGGTACTAGAATCCGCATAGACTGCATACGGGCCCAAGGAAGGCTCGGCCAACCCATGTGCATCTAAGGGTAGGTACATTACCAATTATTTCTCTAAACAATTTCTAGCAATCAATTTTGCCCCAAGTGGTAATCAGTAGGCGGAGGCCTCCACTGAAAATCCTGGTTAGGTCCAACCATTAATGAACTAACTCGATGATACTACCTAATGTATGATCAGGCCCGAGGAAGGCTTGGCCAACCTAATCACAATTAGATAGCTCAAAAAGCTATCATATAATGAAGGATAATTCCAGTATTTAAAGGAACACCAGACGGAAGCGTCCTGCATGTTCAACTGTAATATTGGACCTATTATCATTCACCTTAATGGGAGGCTATGATCTAGTTATCTATATAACTTTATCATTTTAAGGACCTAATAATTTAGAGAATTTTAAATGATATGTAACATGATCGATAATTCTAAATCCTCCTACTGATTTCACCAAATCATATAGAGAACTAGCTCTTATTGGTCTATTAGACACCTAAATCAGTCACACTGATTTCCTTAATGGCATGGGTGAGTGCCAAGTCTCAAGGTACCTTAATCAAAACTTGATCGACCAAATTGGCCAGGTAAGAGAGAGATCATGGGAGGGTTACGCCATTAACCTCTTTTCTAGACACCAACTATGTTGGCCAGGTAAGAGGTAGCCCCAATTAAAAACCATGATCAAATGCCGACTTACCTTAGACACCAATTGGTTTATCAAGTTGATTTAGGTTACCCTTAGGAACTCGGGCTCGACCACTGAGCCACAATCAGATCCAATTGAAATGTTTGGATATGATAAACTACAACTATTGAGTTTATCATTTTATAAAGCTTGATTTAGTCTAGTTCAACTATTGATTAGATTAAATCATGTTTCTTAAGTTAGTCCATTTCAATTTGATTTCATGATTAGATCTAACCTAGTCAACTAACCTGATTGTGCTAACCCATGCCCCAAAACCCATGTTCAAATTTAAATTTTAATTCGAATTTTAAATTTTGAATTTTAAATCTTTATTTGAAATTCAAATTTTAAATTTTAAATTCAACATTTAATTCTTTATTAAATGTATTATGATCATGGATTCAAGGTGTCAATTTATTCCAAATATAAACAATTTATATTTAAACTTTGTGGTCATAATAAATTTAAACTAAAATTTCATAAACATCAATTATGCATAATTTCACAAAAATAAACTATTTATTGTATGATACAAATTAATCTCAATTTTGTGCGAGGACAACCTTTTCACTATAAGAGATTAACCTTATAGCAGGACAACCTTATAATTCAGCCCAAGATTGATATTTTATCAATAAATCTAGATCTAATCTAAATTTAAAAATTAAATCATGCATAATTCTAGATGTTATAGGCCAATTCCATCGGCCAACCTGGCTCTGATACCAGTTGAAGGAAAAATTTTCCGAGTTGTCCGATAAAATCGAACGCCAGGCATGAAAAATCAGTTTTAAATTTTTTTTATTTTATTTATAACAATTATAAATATTAAATTTAACTTTTATGTAAAATTACCTCAAGCCCGTAGCGGAAGTTGGTCGAGGTAATTTGAATCTGGATCTGGATCTAGATCCCTGAAGGTAGCTCTGCAAGGCCTGGATCTGCAAGCCCTCTACTTCGCACGCACGTCAAGCTTCGCAAGAAGGTTGGATGATGTCTTTACTCGTGCAAAACAATCTTTTGCAAAAGGACCCTTGGAAGAAAGGAAATCTAGAAAAAGGACCTTCCTATTTCTTTCTTTCTTCTCTTTCTTTCTTCTCTTTCTTTCTTTCTTCGGTTTCTTTCCTCCCGTTTCTTCACAATACGCCTGAGCCGAACTCTTGATCTTGATCACAGAGGGAATGGAAGGAAGGAGAGGACACCGGCCCTAAACCGTACTCCAAACCACCAGAGGGAATGGAAGGGAGGAGAAAGGACTCCCTCTCTCTCTTCTTCTTCTTCATAGAAGCAAATCTCCCCTTCTGTCTGACAATTTTCTTCTCAAGAAAATTCTCATCCTCACATCTTCAAGATGATACGGTGGCCTCAAATAGGCCAACGCTAAGAGGAGTTAAGAGGCGTTATTGACCGAGCATTAAAAAATTCATTTATGGATGAATTTCATAACGCTTGTTTCAAAACAAACGGTGGGAAAAAACTAGTGAATCCATGAAAACGTGCCAGATTTCAAAAATCTAAATGAACCGGAATGTAGCCAGTTCAAAACCGAACATTTCGGTCCAGACGGCAAACCGAACGGAGGGTAGACGGTGGCGCGGTGTGGAGACGAAGCTGGGAGGAAGATGTTGGGAACCCGCCTATGCCGCTGATATTTCAAAACAAAAATCAGATTGCAGCGGAATCGGCATAAGTGGGATCGACGTTCATCGCATGAATGCTGTTTCTAGACCGTTCGTAGTTAGATAAGGATTAATACTTTTAAAACCTTTAGGGAGATCAAATCTTCACCTTGTGCGGGTAGATGATCACCGCAAACTGAAGCTCGTGGTTTTAGGTTGAGGGTTCGTTTGAAGCCGTTCAAACGTCCGGCCTCTACGGGTATCCACACGAAGCAGAGGACCTGATCAAAGATCTCTTGTCTTCCCGGGGTGCTAGCTCCCTTGCAAAGACTTCTTTTGATGGCTGATCTCCTCTCTTTCTTTCAACTCTTGAATATGCTTGAGAGGAGGAAGAAGAAGGATGAAGAAGAGGATGAAGAAGAATCCCCACGCAGCCTTCTTTTCTTCCTTGCGTTGGATGAAGGAAGGGAAGGGGAGGAGGCCGCCAACACTTGGATCTTCTTCTTCCCTTGCTTGCGGCTGAAACAAGGAGAGGGAGAGGGTGGCCACGGCACAAGAGGGAGAGACTTCAATGCTTCTAGGGCGCCGGCCTCATAAGCCCTTTTATAGCCATCAAGGGCTCCTCCAAAGTAGGAGCCCTAGATGACTTTCCAAAGAGGGGGCGCCGGCCCCCTCTCTTGTGCCGCACCAAGTGATCAAGGGGAGGGGCTTGCGCCCCTCCCTCTTGGTAAACCCTAGTCCACATTAGGGTTTGCATTGCCCTAATGTGGTCAAGCCCTAATCCTATTAGGCTTAGCCCAAGGGTGAACCAATGGATCCAATCTAGGTAAGTCCTAATCCAATTAGTACTTGAATCAATTTTGACTCAATTGAACTCTTCAATCCTAATCCAATTAGGAGTCTTATTGATTCATTAGATTAATAATTAATTGTGACTTAAGAAACCCTAATCCATATTAGGATGTATTTAATTTTAGTCCTAATCCAATTAGGACTCAATTTGAATCCGAAGTCCTAATCCAATTGGGACTTCTAGGAATCCTATTCTAAGTAGGAATTCACATTGAATTCAAAATCCTATTCTAAGTAGGATTGTGGGAATCCTAATCCAAGTAGGAATCCCAGTCCTACTCCAACTAGGATTCCCAGTCCTAATCCAATTAAGACTCTAGGAATCCTACTCGAAGTAGGACTCTTGTTTCAAGTCCAATTAATTAATTCCCTTTGTTCCTTCTTCAACTGAATATCAATCGAATTGATTATTTGTGATTCCTAATCACTATTCAACCATCAGATCGGTCAATACTTCTAGTGTGTGTGACCCCATAGGTTCTACTCTGACTGGTAGTGAGATATATTGTGATCTCTATCACAATATCATTGAAGACTCCTTTCAATGGGTTGGAACGATTCCAACTCAACTCATTAGGGTTTATCGATCATCAAGATAATCTCTATGAGTCCCACCATCCACCAGTGACACCTAGCAGTATGTAGTGGCTACCCAGCAGAATAGAATGGTGAACCTCTAGGTGCAGTTAATATGTGATACAGTCCTACTATCGTGGATCCCTACAGGACGGAGGTCATGGACAACTCGTCAAACCCCATCGTCTGTCATATGTGAAGATTTATTCGACTTAAGTTCGAGAGTGGAAAACTCTTTCTCCACTGTGCATACTGCCCCGGCCGAGGTCTTACGAACTCAGTCTTATAAATCACATAAGATCTCTCCTTATCTATCAAGGTCGATAGATTCCTTATAGGTGCATACTCTACTCCTACAGTGAACTTACTGCAGCCAATCTACACTGCATGGACCCATATGGCTAGAGACCATGTATGTGTGCAGTCAAACTACAATAACCTCACTGTGAGTAGCCGAAGCACCGCAGGTCAAAGGACCAGTCACACTACTGCAACATCAAGCAAGTCACTGATGAGTGGATAGACATCCAAGTGACTTCTTGTATTGGTCACGCTCGGTACCCTTGTTCTTAACAAGCACCTGCACTATTACTTCAGTGTCGCCACACTGTGGACTCGAGTCTCGTCCATCCTTAAGAAAAGTAATCTGTGCACTGATCTCATCGGATGGATCACCGTCCTCGTGATGATCCATCGATCAGGAGCATTTAGAAATTAATCACCAATGATGCATGGCTCAAATTCTTAACTCTTAAGAATATGCATCATCATCTTATTAATTCTTGGACGATTCATAGACACATAAACAATATGAATGAAAAAGTTGCCTTTTATTTATTCAATAATAATAAAGTCAAATACAAATTATGTCCCAGAATTAATAATGTGTCAGCCAAAAATTGGCTTCTAGGGCATACATCTAACAATCTTCCACTTGCACTAAAGCCAATCAGTCATATATCTTAGTCCCATCTTCTCAAGGTGGGCTTCAGTCTTTTGCTGACTTAGCTGTTTAGTGAATGGGTCTGCCACGTTGTCCGCGGAGTCTACTCTCTGCACCTCGACATACTTCTTCTCAACATAGTCGCGTATGAGGTGGAAGCGCCGCTCCATATGCTTGGACTTCTGATGAAACCTTGGCTCCTTAGCAAGGGCTATGGCGCCATTATTATCGCAGTAGAGTGTTATGGCATCTGATAACATTACATCCAATTCCGCAATGAATTTCTTGAACCAGAAGCCTTCCTTAGCAGCTTCGGAGGCGGCGATGTATTCAGCTTCCATAGTAGAATCAGCAATGATCGGTTGTTTGGAACTCTTCCAATTTACCGTACCACCATTGCACAAGAACACATATCCAGATGTTGACTTCCTATCATCGACATCAGTCATGAAGTCTGAATCTGTGTATCCTTCTACCTTCAATCTGATGATCCTCCAAAAACCAAGAATAAATCTTTAGTTCTTCTCAAGTACTTAAGAATATTCTTCACAGCTGTCCAGTGTTCTTCACCTGGATTTGACTGATATCTGCTTGTGACACTCACAGCAAGAGCTATATCAGGTCGTGTACATAGCATGGCATACATGAGGCTCCCTATTGCCGATGCATAGGGAATCTTGCTCATGCGTTGAATCTCTTCAGATGTGTTGGGGCACATCTTCTTGGAGAGATGAATTCCATGCCTAAGAGGTAAAAGACCCCTTTTGGAGTTTTCCATGTTGAACCTTTTCAGCACTTCCTCTATATACATTTTCTGTGATAGGCCAAGCATCCTTTTAGATCTATCTCTATAGACCTTTATTCCCAAAATATAGGATGCTTCTCCAAGGTCTTTCATGGAGAACTCTTTTGACAACCAGACCTTGACCGAGGTTAGCATGGGAATATCATTCCCTATCAGGAGGATGTCATCCACGTACAGTACGAGAAAAACGACAGCGCTCCCACTAACCTTTTTGTAAACACACGGTTCCTCTTCGTTTTTGATGAAATCAAACGTTTTGATTGCGTCATCGAAACGACTGTTCCAACTCCGAGATGCTTGCTTTAGTCCATAAATGGACCTTTGCAGCTTGCAGACCTTGTGATCTCCATCACTGGAAGTGAAACCCAGAGGCTGTTCCATATAGATATCTTCATCAAGATATCCATTCAGGAAAGCAGTTTTCACATCCATCTGCCAGATTTCATAATCATGAAATGCTGCAATGGCAAGCAATGTTCGGATGGATTTTAGCATGGCTACAGGTGAAAAGGTCTCCTGATAGTCAATGCCTTCGCGCTGACTATACCCTTTCGCCACAAGCCTTGCCTTATAGGTCTCTACCTCTCCATCCGAACCTATCTTCCTTTTGTAGATCCATTTACATCCAATAGGTACAATACCTTCTGGTGGGTCTACTAAGGTCCAGACTTGGTTGGAATGCATGGAGTCTAACTCTGACTTCATGGCTTCCAGCCATTTCTCGGAATCGATATCAGATATCGCCTCGTTGTAGGTTTTGGGATCTTGTGTATGATCCCTATCTCCCACTAGGAACATTTCCTCGGTATCCTCTTCTAGTATACCTAAGTATCTATCGGGAGGATGGGAGACCCTACTAGATCTACGAGGTGGTCGAGGGATATCGTGTACTGGCTCTGTATGAATGGGTTCAATAGGATCTATGACTCGTTGCTTTTCAGAGACTTTCTCTTCAAGCTCAATTTTCCTCCCACTGCCTCTATCAAGGATAAACTGATTTTCCAAGAAGATGGCATGACGGCTCACAAACACATTGTGATCCTCTGAGACGTAAAAATTGTATCCTAATGACTCTTTAGGATATCCTATAAAACGAGCACTTATAGTCCTAGCCTCTAATTTGTCAGCTTGCAGTCTTTTGACATGGGCCGGACATCCCCAAATCTTGAGATGACCAAGACTTGGTTTCTTACCATGCCATATCTCATACGGTGTGGTAGGAACGGATTTAGAGGGAACTCTATTCAGTAGATATACTGCGGTAAGTAAGGCATCTCCCCAAAGAAACATCGGTAGATCAGTGAAGCTCATCATGGACCGGACCATATCTAATAGAGTCCGATTTCTTCTCTCTGACACCGCGTTGAGTTGAGGTGTACCCGGAGGAGTCCATTGTGAGACTATGCCATTGTCCTTGAGATACTCCCGAAATTCTCCACTAAGTTATTTTCCTCCTCGATCTGATCGAAGAGTCTTAAGAGGTTTTCCAGTTTGTTTTTCTACTTCATTTCTAAACTCTTTGAACTTTTCAAAAGATTCAGATTTGTGTCTCATAAGATACACATACCCATACCGTGAATAATCATCGGTAAAGGTAATGAAGTACGAATAACGTCCCCTGGCTAGCACATCGAATGGGCCACATACATCTGTATGTACTAGGGTAAGTATTTCAGTGGTCCTCTCCCCATGTCCTATAAAGGGTAATCTGGCCATTTTTCCTTGAAGACAGGATTCGCAAACTGGATATGACTCGGAAGTCAATGAGCCAAGTGTTGGGGGCCCGCCCATGCCGCAGAAAAATTAAAAAAATTTAGATGGCAGCGGAAGGCATGCGCGAGATCCCGTTCATCGCATGAACATATTTCAAAAACCGTCGTTCGTAGATAGATTAGGATTAAAACCTTTTTCATACAATTAGGAAGATCAGATCTTCACCTTGTGCGGGTAGAAGATCGCCGCAAATCTGATGATCATGGATTTGTTGAAGGTTCGCTTGAAGCCGCACACGCGTCCGGCCTCTACGGGTATCCACACGAGGCAGAGGACCGTTTGAAGCCTTTGAATCTCCCCGGGGTGCTAGCTCCCTTGCAGAGAAGACTTTGGATGGATGAATCTCTTTCTTCTTGCAGCAAATAACTCCTTGATTGCTCTCCCTTGAACAAGAAGGATTGGAGAAAGAAGAATAAAAAGGGAGCAACAAGTTGCAGCCTTTTTATTTTGGTGGAAGAAGGAAGGGAGAAAGGAGAGCCAACGCCTCCTCCTTTTTTTCTTTTGTTGGCGGCTGCTAACAGGGATTAGAGAGAGTCTTTTCACGGCTGAAAGAGGGTTGAAAATCCCTCCTTTGGCGTGGGCCCCTTTTCCTCTTTTAATTAGCCGTGTGGAGCTCCTAAAAAATAGGAGCTCCATGTTTATCTTTTAGAAAAGAGGAGGGGCGGTACGCCCCTCCCTCTTTTCTTCACGTAAAAGGCATGGGAGGGGTGTGGGCCCCTCCCTCTTGGTCCCTCTTTAATCACACCCCACTTAATCATATTAAGTGGGGTGGTGTAGCCACATAGATAGGGTCTAATCCTCTTCTAAAGAGGATTAGGTGAACCCAATTCCTTCTTTCATTCAAATCCTAATCTAATTAGGATTCAATTGAACCATGACTCAATTGAACTCTTCAATCCTAATCTAATTAGGAGCCATCTTAATTTATTAGATTAAAATTAATTAGGACTTAAGAAATTCTAATCTAATTAGGACATATTAAATTTCAGTCCTAATCTAATTAGGACTATAGAAATCCTACTCCTAGTAGGACTCTAATTTAATTTAAAATCCTAATCTAATTAGGATTCTTAGAATCTTACTCCAAGTAGGACTCGTGTCTAATATGATCAAGTCCAATTAATTAAATCCAATTAATTAAATTAAATTACAATCAAATTGCAATTATTCCTTCTTCAACTTGCTAGTTATCAATCAAATTGATAATTATAAATTATTTGTGATTCCTAATCACAATTCAACCATCGGATCAGTCAATACCTCTAATGTGTGTGACCCCATAGGTTCTATTCTGTCTGGTAGTGAGATATATTGCGATCTCTATCACAATATCATTGAAAACTCCTTTCAATGGGTTGGAACAATTCCAACTCTTCTCATTCGGGTTCACTGATCACCAAGTGAATGCCTTTGAGTCTCACAATCCACCAGTGACACCTAGCAGCATGTAGTGGCAACCCAGCAAAATGGAATGATGAACCTCTAGGTGTAGTTAGTGTATGATACAATCCCTCTATCGTAGATCCTGACAAGACGGAGGTCATGGATAACTCGTCAAACCCCTATCGTCTGTCATATGTCAAGATTTATTCGATTTAAGTTCGAGAGTGGAAAACTCCTTTTTCACTATACATACTACCCCGGCCGAGGATTTACGAACTCAGTCTCATAAATCACATAGGATCTCTCTTAACCTATCAAGGTCGATAGATTCCATCTAGATGCACCCCTACTCCTACAATGAACCTACTGCAGCCAATCTGCACCACAAGAACCCAATTGGCTAGGGCTCATGTTTATGTGCTCGTCAAACTACAGCAACCTCACTGTGAATAGCCGAGGCATCGCAGGTCAAAGGACCAGTCATACAACTGCAGCATTAAGTAAGTCACTGACGAGTGGATAGACATCCAAGTGACTACTTGCTATGGTCACGTTCAGTACCCTTGTTCTCTAACAAGCACTTGCACAATTGCTCCAGTGTCGCCACACTGTGGACTCAAGACTCGTCCATCAAAGAAAGCGATCTGTGCACTAATCTCAGCGGATCGATCACCGTCCTCGTGATGATCCATCGATCAGGAGCAATTCAGAAATTAATCACCAATGACACATGCCTCAAATTCTCAACTCTTGAGAATATGCGTCATCATCTTATTAATTTCTTGGACGATTCATGGACACATAAGAACATGAATGAAAAGAATGCCTATTCTAATAAATTCATTATTAGGTCAAGTACAAATTTATGTCCCAGAACTAAATAATGTGTCAGTCAAATTGGCTTCTAGGGCATACTTCTAACAATCTCCCACTTGCACTAAAGCCAATCAGCCATAAATCTAAGCCTCATCTTCTCAAGATGTGCTTTAGTTTTCTGCCGACTTAGCTGCTTAGTGAATGGGTCTACCACATTGCCTGTGGAGTCACTCTCTGTACCTCTACTTATTTCTTTTTGAGGTAGTCGCATATCAGGTTAAACCGCTGCTCTATGTGCTTAGACTTCTGGTAAGAACTTGGCTCCTTAGCTAGTGCTATAGTGCCATTGTTATCGCAGTAGAGTATTATGGCATCTGATGACATTATACCTAACTTTGCAATAAACTTCTTGAACCAGAAGGTTTCACTGCACCCTTAGAGGTGGCGATACATTCAGCTTCCAAGGTAGAATCTACAATGATCGATTGTTTGGAACTCTTTCAAATTACCGAACCACCATTGCACATATTCTGATGTAGACTTTCTATCATCAATATATGTGTATCCTTCTACCTTTAACTCTAATATTCTCCCAAAGATCAAGAACATGTCCTTAGTTCTTCTCAAGTACTTAAGATTGTTCTTCACAGCTATCCAGTGCTCCTTGCCTGGATTTGACTGATATATGCTCGTGATACTCACAACATGTGCTATATTAGGTCATGTACATAGTATGGTATACATGAGGCTCCTTATAGCCAAAGCATAAGGGATCTTGCTCATCCACTGTATCTCTTCCGATGTCTTAGGGCACATCTTCTTGGAGAGATTTATCCCATGCCTAAGGGGTAATAATTCTCCTTTAAGAGGTTTCCATGCCGAACCTCTTCAGCACTTCCTCTATGTACATATCCTGTGACAGGACAAGCATCCTCTTAGATCTATCTATATAGACCTTAATCCCCAAACTATAGGATGCTTCCCCAAGGTCTTTTATGGAGAAATCCTTAGACAACCATACCTTGACCTAAGTTAGCATGGGAACACCATTCCCAATTGGAAGGATATCATCCACGTACAATACGAGGATGCAATAGCCCTCCCACTAACTTTCTTATAAACACATGGTTCCTCTTCGTTCTTGATGAAATCAAACGATTTGATTACATCGTTGAAACGAGTATTCCAACTTCGAGATGCTTGCTTTAGTCCATAGAAGGACCTTTGCAGTTTGCAGACCTTGTGATCACCACCACAATATCTCATAATTATATTATGCTGCAATAGTAAGCAATATTCGAATGAACTTCAGCATGGCTACAGGTGAAAAAGTATCTTGATAATCAGTGCCTTCGCACTGACTATAACCTTTCGCCATTAGCCTTGCCTTATAGGTCTCTACCTAGCCATCCGAACTTAATTTTCTCTTATAGATCCATTTACACTCAATAGGTACTATACCTTCTGGTGGATCTACTAAGGTTCAGACTTGGTTGGAATGCATGGAGTCCATCTCTGACTTCATTGCTTCCAGCCATCTCTCGGAATCGATGTCTAACATCGCCTCGTTGTAGGTATTGGGATCCTTACTTTGATCCCTATCTCCCATGAGGAACACTTCCTCTACATCCTCTGTAAGTATACCTAAGTACCTTTCAGGAGGATGGGAGATCCTACTATATCTACGAGGTGGAGGAGGTACAACATGTACTGGCTTAATATAAATAGGTTCTATAGGCACAATGGCTCGTTGCTGTTTTAGAGACTTTCTCTTCAAGCTCAATTTTTCTCCCACTGTTTCTGTCAAGGATAAACTATTTTCCATGAAGATAGCATCTAGGCTCACAAACACTTTGTGATCCTTTGGGACGAAAAGTCGTATCCTAATGACTCTTTAGGATATCCTATAAAACGAGCATTAATTGTCCTATCCTCTAACTTGTCCGCCTGTTGTCGCTTGAGTTGAGCTGGACATCCCCAAATCTTGAGATAACCAAGACTCAGCTTCTTACCATGTCATATCTCATATGGTGTGGTAGAAACGGACTTTAGAGGAAATTCTATTCAAAAAGTAAATAGCTGAAAATAGGGCATCTATCTAAAGAAACAAGGGTAAATTAGTGAAGTTCATCATGGTCCGGATCATATCCAATAGAGTCCGATTCCTCCTCTCTGACACTCCGTTGAGCTGGGGTGTACCAGGAGGAGTCCATTATGAAACTATACCATTCTCCTTGAGATAATCATGAAACTCTCCACTAAGGTATTCACCTCCTCGATCTGATCGAAGAACCATAATGAGTTTTTCTATTTATTTTTCTACTTCATATCTCAACTCTTTGAACCTTTCAAAAGTTTCAGATTTGTGTCTCATACACATATCCATACCGTGAGTAATCATCGGTAAATGAAGTAAAAATTACAACCCTTAGCCTGCACATCGAATGGGCCACACAAGTCAGTGTGTACTCGGGTAAGTATTTTAGTGGACCTTTTCCTATGTCCTACAAAGGGTAATTTGGCCATCTTTTCTTGAAGGCAGGATTCACAAATCGGATATGACTCGAAAGTCAATGAGCCTAGAAGCCCATGTTTCTCCAATTTGTTTATTCTGTCTTCTCCTATATGACCAAGCCTGAGGTGCCACAAATACTTTAGATTTATCTTATCTCTAGATCTTTTGGATCTTATGGTACTCACTGTTTGCTTAGATACATTCACAG
The DNA here is from genome assembly GCF_051530095.1 of Phoenix dactylifera. Taxonomy (NCBI): domain Eukaryota; kingdom Viridiplantae; phylum Streptophyta; class Magnoliopsida; order Arecales; family Arecaceae; genus Phoenix; species Phoenix dactylifera. The sequence continues at coordinate 26,387,077 of NC_143193.1, read as the reverse complement.
ATACATCCAAATGTATGTGATAGAAACCGTCAATCATAAAACCACGTGCAACCAATTTATTTCTCAAATAAATGGAATAGTAGTCTTATAAAAATCTTCCTGTGCTAAACAAGATACAGAAATCAAATTTCTGCTAGCAATAGGTAACGGTCCCTAAGTATCCTTTTAATAATGAGCATATCTGACATACCTTCTGAAGGTCTGTCACCCTTCTTGCTCTTTATGCTTCTCATGTATGTAGGACAATTCGTCTTCCAATGGCCGTCTATGATGCAATGGAAACACTTTTTCTTGCAATTGGCCTTTTTCTTGGAACTTCCTTACTTGGCGTTTTCTTGTTCTTCTGCTTCTTCGCAGGCTTCTTCTTCTTCCAGGTAGACTCTCTCTTGAAAGTAGAAGCCAACTCGACAGCAAGAATTATGCTCCTTGAACTCTTCAAGGTCCCTAAGGTAGTTACCAATTTATTTAACAATTCTGATTTTGGTGCATACAATCTTATTCATATGGTAGTTTACTATAAACTGTCCATATGAAGCTGGAAGGAATTGCGGGATCAAATCCATTTGCAATTCCTTGTGCATGGTCATGCCGAGCTTCTCAAGTTCTCTAAGTACTTTATCATGGTCAAACCATGATCATGGACAGACTGCCCATCGCGCATCTTGGCCTTGAAGAGCCTCTTGGACATTCAAACCAAGCTGCGTGACTCTGATCACTATACAACTCTTGTAGGTGATTTAATGTGTCCTTGGCAATCTTCATGTTCTCATGCTGGCATTATAATTTATTGGACATGGATGCCATTATGTAGCACCTAACTTTATTGTCATCATTCGTCCACTTGGCATGCGTCTTACGCTGATCAGTGATCGGACAGATTGGTAATACGGGGATTCCATGGTCTAGCACATACCCTAATTTCTCACAATTCAAAACTATTTTGAAATTTACTGAGCCAGTCTTTATAATTGGGTTTGGTCAAACGGTTGTTCTATAAGTTAAAAGTCTAGAAGCTGACATTATAACCCTCAGAGAGTAAAGATTCTAGTTAGAATTTTGTACTTGATCTTAATTTGTTCTAGGGTTTTTTAGAACAAATGTACCTCCCACTATTTTCTCGAATTCCTCACACTCCCCTGGTAGGAAAACGGAAATCCTACACGACTAGGGTTTCTAGTGGGTACTGCGGTCCCACCGATTTATAGGCCACCTCACCTAACAGTTATTGGTGACACATAAATGGATGAGTGTACAACTCTTGTACAATGCTTCTCAAGCATGTTGCAGTGCTACTTGGTCTCTAAGTCATGAAGACCTCACCTAACAGTTATTGGTCCCATTTCTTAGTTAAGTCAGACCCACCGTATAACCGTAGAAATAAAGTCGTCATTGGGTCCTCACCTAACAGTTATTGGTGCCCAACCCCACCTTTACCCTACAACATCTCATGTCTATAGAGAGGTCCAGCCCCCCGATGCAACTTGCCCACTGTGTCCAGCCGAGACAAATCAACATCAGAAAGACCTTAGCAGCTCTACTACAGTGGAAGACCTATTGACTTAATATTGGTTAATCAGGTCTCAGTGTTTGCAACTTGAGCTCTTCATAAGAGGTAATCGAACAATTGGCCAGGTAAGCAGGTGGGAGGCTCCCCTTACTCAGAGAGTAAGGTCCTAATTAAGTAACCACCTTTCATGCTTTCCTAGACACCAATTAGATCAATTAATCTAATATGACCCGCTCATGTTGGTTCACTCTCGACTTGATTGAGGAGGTTTTAGTTTAGGTCTCTTTCGATTGGCAACTCGCATCTTATGCACACATCCATTTACCCGCTATGCATAGGCATAAACATTAAACATCCAGGCATATATATAAAAAGTAAATGTAACTGGTGATGATCATGGATCCAGGATGGGTCATAGTACAAGCACATGCACGTCAATTGGTTTGATCGTTTTCAACTCTTGACTCAATCTTGATCCTTTAGGTTCAATTGTAATCAACTCCTTGATCCATCTTCAATCAACCTATGATCTCAATCCGCGCAAGGCTTGCTTGTAGGAGGCATACATCGATCAACCATCGACGTGCAACATACATCACAGATTACATCCCAGATAAAATTCAAAAATAAAAGAATAATTACAACCCTTTTTCATGAGACACGCAGGTCTCTAATACATGAATTTGAGATGCTCGCAGGCATCTGAAAAATTGATTTACATGTCATCACATAACATCACAGATTACATCGCAGATCATATCAGCACATTCACAAAGGGTCATCCATGATCATCACCATTCGCATCACATGCATTATAATTTACAGATCTGAAACTTAATTGATTACCTCATCTCATGAGTCGCTGATCATGTAAGGGATGATTCTAAATAATTTTAATCATATTAATTACATAACAGAATCTGTTACGGAGGGACTTAGCCACCATGCCCCACATGACCGGCACGCGCGCCCAGGAAGACTACGGCAGCCCCTTGATCCAGCAATCCGACCCCGAGTCGGACATCTTCGGCTCCGCAGCCCGACCCCGAGTCGGCTGCCCCTTGATCCAGCAATCCGACCCCGAGTCGGATATCTTCGGCTCCGCAGCCCGACCCCGAGTCGGCTGCCCCTTGATCCAGCAATCCGACCCCGAGTCGGATATCTTCGTCTCCGCAGCCCGACCCCGAGTCGGACATCTCTCGACAACGACAGGCTATTTCCCAGAGGCACGCCGCGGCCCTCTGCTCCACTACTCCCTGCAACGGTCGTATCCGGCGCTGCTCCACGATCCCCTGTAACAGCCGTACAAAGCGGAGCTCCACTATGCCCTGTCATGGCCGTACCCAGCGCTGCCCCACGACGCCCTGTAACGGCCATGTCAGTGGCAGCTCCATCGTGCTACACGATGACCAACCCCCCAAAAGGGCCCCCCAGCCTGGTATATATGCGGCTGGGGGGAGAAGGGGGAGGGTAAGCAAGAACTTCCAGAGCATTCTCCTACTTGCTACTATTATCTTTCCTTCTCCTCCAATCTCCTCTGACTTGATCGTCGGAGGGCCCCCACTACCCCAGTGGTGGTGCGAGGCTTGCTTGCAGGTTTCCCGATGGAAAGTGGAGCACAATCAACACCAACCAAGGCAACCCAAACGGAACCCCGTTCACACCGCTGTGCCAATCGTTCTCGGTTTGGACCACCAGCAACAGTTGGCGCTAGAAGGAGGGCCCAAATCTCAGAGCGATCGTAATGGCACGGCGAGGTGGTCGTGGAGCTTCCAATGCCTCCGGTCGCGGGGCCTCTCGCGCCTCCGGCCGGGAGGCCGCTGCGTCTCCAACACATTCTCAGCAACACTCCACCGTTCCACCCCCCATTCAGATGGTCGAAGCCGCTCAGTTCGACCAGTTAGCCCAGCAGGTTCGCACCCTCGCGGAGGCAGTGCAGAACCTGCAGGGCGTGATGTCTCGGGCGCCGTAGCGGGCCCAGGAGCCGCTGCTCCCTGAGCGCTCACCTGTCCTCCTCAACCCGCGCTCCTTCCTCTCCCATGGGGAGGAGCGCCGGCGCGAGGAAGATTCTCGAGCACGGTCCATTCTGCCGGGACCTTCCCATCGGAGCTGCGCGGGGTACGAGAGGCGGGCCCGGGCGCGTTCCCAGACCCCCCAGTCCTCAAGGAACCCGCGCTCCAGTCGGTCCCCCTCTCGGTGCACCTTGTCCCCCACCCGTCGGTCGCGCTCCCTGGACCGGCGGGTGGACGATCTCCACCGACAACTCCAGGTCCTGAAGGGCCACTCCAAAGATCCCTTCGCCGACTTGGAGATCTCCTCCCAGCCGGCGCTTGCCTCGAGGATCCTGCGGACCCCGAATCCGCCGGGGTTTAAAATGCCGGCGATCGAGCCCTATGACGGGGCGGCGGACCCGCGGGATCACATCGAGAGTTTCACGACCCTTATGCTCCTCCACGGAGCATCAGATCCTCTCCTCTGCAAGGCCTTCCCGGCGACCCTCCGTGGCCCGGCAAGGGCGTGGTTCGCCGGCTTGGAGGCTAACTCAATCCAGTCCTTCGACCAGTTTACTCGCCTCTTCATCACCCATTTCGCCGTCAGTAGCCGGCGGCGACTGGTCTCCGACTCCCTCTTTGATGTCCGGCAAAACGAGGGAGAAAGCTTGCGGGATTATCTTACCCGCTTCAACAAGGCTACGCTGGAAGTCCGGAACCTGAGCCAGGAAGTGGCTCTTTCAGCCCTGAAGCGTGGCTTCCGAAAGGGCAGACTCACCTTCTCCCTGGACAAACGCCTGCCGCGGAGCTTCCCGGAGCTGTTGTCCCGGGCGAACCAGTATGCGGACGCCGAGGAGGCGGCCGCCCACCGGAGCAAGGAGGCCGCCGAGATCCCTCCAAAGCTCGGGAAGAAAAGGCGAAAAGAGGCACGCCAGAGGAGGAGCCCGACGCCTCAACGTCGGCGCAGGAGCCTGTCGCCGGCGAGGAACCACGGCGCCCTACGCCCTCGTTCTCCGCCCCGACGTTTCAACCGGTACACTCCTCTCCTGACTCCCCGGGCCCAGATCCTCATGGAAATCAAGGGGCGGGAGGACCTCCCGGTCCCGAGATAGATGAAGAAGATTCCTGGGAGGAGGCCCTCTCGGGCGTACTGTGAGTACCACCGGGACCACGGCCACGACACCGAAGACTGCTTCCAGCTTCGGGACGAGATCGAGGCTCTCATCCGTCGAGGACGTCTCGGTCGATATGTGAACGACCGACGTCCCCCCGCAGACCCGCGTCCGGCCGACCCGGCCCCTCAGGAGCCTCGGGAGCAGAATCGACCCGTCGCGGGCGTGATCCACACTATCACTGGGGGCTGCCCCCGGCCCGAGAGGAACGCAGGGGGCTCGACTGAAGCGTCAGGGACAGCCGTCGCGAAGAGGCAGAGGGTCGGTAATGTAATCACTTTTTGTGATGAAGATGTAAAGGGGGTTCAGACCCCCCACGATGACGCCATGGTGATCTCCCTCACTATGGCAAACTATGATGTAAGGCGTGTTCTTGTGGATAGTGGAAGCTCAGCTGATATTTTGTTCTACGAGGCCTTCCAAAAGATGAGCTTGTCCAGACAATTGTTGCACAAAACATCCACCCCCCTCATAGGATTCACTGGTGACGCTATCTCGGCCGAAGGTGTCGTTGAGCTGCCTGTGACTGCGGGCGTTGCACCCGCAGAAGCCATGGTGCGGCTCGGGTTCTTGGTCGTCCGTGTTCCTTCGGCCTACAACGCTATCCTCGGACGACCCGGACTGAACGCCCTTCGCGCGGTGGTCTCTACGTACCACTTGCTCATGCGGTTCCCCACGGCGGCCGGGATTGGAGAGGTCCGAGGTGACCAACCGACCGCAAGGCAATGTTTCCTAGCAACTCTCAAAGGGAAGAAGCCCGTAGAAGCCTTAAGCGTCGAGTCCCTCGACGCCAGAGACGAGGTGGCCTTGCGGCACGGGGAGCCGGCCGAGGGTGTGATCGAAGTTCCCCTCGAGGAAGGTCGCCCGGACAGGACGATCCGGGTCGGCGCCAATCTCGACCTGGGAGCTCGGGCCCGGTTGATGGAATTCCTCCGAGCCAATGTCGATGTGTTTGCCTGGTCGGCGGCCGATGTACCTGGGATCGACCCGGAGGTCATTTCTCACGCCCTCAACGTCGACCCGACCCACCGACCGGTAAAACAGAAGAAGAGACACTGTGCCCCGGATCGGATCCGAGTGGTCGACCAGGAGGTAGACAAACTCTTGGAGGCAGGATTCATAAGGGAGGTCAGCTACCCCGAATGGCTGGCAAATGTCGTACTTGTCCGGAAGGCGAGCGGAAAGTGGAGGATGTGCGTCGACTACACCGACCTGAACAAGGCATGCCCCAAGGATAGCTTTCCGCTTCCGCGGATAGACCAACTGGTCGACGCGACTTCCGGATATCAGCTGCTGTCTTTCATGGACGCCTTCTCCGGCTACAACCAGATAATGATGGCTCCACAGGACGAGGAGAAAACTGCCTTTATAACAGACCGGGGGCTGTACTGTTACAAGGTAATGCCCTTCGGTCTGAAGAATGCTGGCGCCACTTACCAGCGCCTCGTTAACAAAATCTTCAAAGAGCAAATCGGCCGGAACATGGAGGTGTACGTGGACGATATGCTGGTGAAGAGCCGCCATGCAGACCAGCACACCGCGGATCTGGAGGAGACTTTCGCCACCTTGCGGAAGTTTCACATGAAGCTGAACCCAGCGAAGTGCGCCTTTGGCGCTTCGGCCGGGAGGTTCCTCGGTTTCATTGTCAACCAGCGGGGGATCGAAGCCAACCCGGACAAAATCAAGGCCATCCAAGATATGTCCCCTCCGACCAAAGTGAAGGAGGTTCAGGAGCTCGCTGGGAGGGTCGCCGCGCTCGGACGATTTCTGGCAAAATCGGCCGAACGCTACCAACCTTTCTTCAAGGTGTTGAAACGCCCGAAAGACTTCCGCTGGACGGCCGAATGTCAAGCAGCATTCAACCAGCTCAAGGCATACTTGGCGTCTCCTCCCCTGCTGTCCAAGCCGCAAGAAGGGGAGATGCTCTACCTCTATCTGGCGGTCTCCCCAACTGCAGTCAGTGCGGTACTGGTTCGGGAAGAGGCAAAGCTCCAGAAGCCTGTGTACTACATCAGCCGGGTCCTACGGGATGCCGAGACGCGGTATACGAAGGCTGAAAAGATCGCCTTCGCGCTGCTGACCGCGACCAGGAGGCTTCGCCCCTATTTCCAGGCCCATTCTGTCACCCTCTTGACCGATCAACCGCTGCGGCAGATCCTCAGCAGTCCAGAGAATGCGGGACGGCTGGTGAAGTGGGCAATAGAACTTGGTGAGTTCGACATCCGCTACCAGCCCCGACCCGCCATCAAGGCCCAGGCGCTCGCGGATTTCCTCGCTGAGTGCACGGTGCAGGAGGCGGAACCTAGGTCGCCGGAAACACCCAGCCTCGACCTCCCGATTTGGACGCTTCACATCGATGGGTCGTCGAACCCCAAAGGTGGAGGGGCCGGGCTGGTCCTTACCAGTCCAGATGGAGTGATAGCCAAGTATGCCTTGAGGTTCGAATTTCCAGTGACCAACAACGAGGCGGAGTACGAGGCCCTAGTCACGGGACTCAAACTCACCAAGGAGCTCGGCATCCGGCGCCTGAAGGTCTTCACCGACTCCCAGCTGGTGGTCGGGCAGGTCCGTGGGGAGTTCGAGGCCCGGAACCCGACCATGCAGAATTACGTCCGGAAGGTGCAAGCACTCATTCCCGACCTCGGCAATGTCGACATCCAGCAGGTCCCAAGAAGTGAAAATGCCAGGGCCGACAGGTTGTCCCGCTTAGTGAGCGCAGACGCGCACAACTTGTCGAGGGCGATCTACCTGGAGACCCTGGATACCCCGAGCATCGGCGAGGCTGGAGCGGTGATGGCGATTGATCCGGAGCCGTCTTGGATGGACCCGCTTGTCGCCTACCTCGCCGAAGGGATCCTCCCTGAAGACGAAGATCAAGCTCGGCGACTTGTTATGAAGTCCGCCCACTACGTACTCTATGAAGGGAGGCTGTATCGGACCTCGTTCACCGCCCCCCTCTTAAAGTGCCTCCGCCCCTCGGAAGCGGCCTACGTCCTCAGCGAAGTCCACGAAGGCGTTTGCGGATCACACTTGGGGGCTAGGTCCTTGGCGCACAAGATCATGAGGCAAGGCTATTATTGGCCTACCTTGTTGGAGGACTCAAAGGATCATGTACGGAAATGCGACGCCTGCCAGCGCCACGCCAACGTCCAGAGAGTCCCTTCTGTCCCCTTGGCACCAATCACTGCGCCCTGGCCCTTCGCCCAGTGGGGAATGGATATCCTCGGACCATTCCCCGTCGCTTCAGCTCAGCGGAAATTTTTGATTGTTGCAATCGACTACTTCACCAAGTGGGTGGAGGCAGAGCCGCTGGCCACTATCACGGAGGCGCAAGTCCGAAAGTTCGTGAAGAAGAACATCATTGTCCGATTTGGGGTACCTCGGGTCCTCATCTCGGATAATGGCCGACAGTTCGACAACAAGCATTTCCGTGACTTCTGCGAGGAGTTCGGGATCGAGCATCGGTTCACATCTGTGTCGCATCCCCAAACCAACGGCGAGGCCGAGGTCACAAATCGGACAATCCTCCAAGAAATCAAAGTGCGAATCGGTCGGACGGGGCAAGCTTGGGTCGAAGAACTCGAGAATGTCCTTTGGGCGTATCGGACCACGCATCGGACCCCTACCGGGGAGACGCCTTTCAGCCTAACCTATGGCACGGAAGCCGTTGACCCCGTGGAGCTCGGACTCCCCTCACCTCGGGTGGCCGCGCACCGACCCGAGGCCAATTCGGAGCAACTCCGAGGGAACCTGGATCTCTTGGAAGAAGCGAGGGAAATGGCGCAGGTTCGGATGGCGATGTATCAGCGGAGGGTAGCCCGATATTACAACTCCAAGGTCCGATCGAAGCTTTTCAGAATCGGAGATCTGGTGCTAAGGCGAGCTAAAGCATCTCAACCTGCGGAAGGTGGGAAGCTAGCGCCAAATTGGGAAGGCCCGTATAGGGTTCGCTGGGTAAACCGACCTGGCTCCTACCAGTTGGAGGCCCTAGATGGTCGAGAAATTCCAAGGAGCTGGAATTCCGCTAACCTGCGGATGTATTACCAGTAGAACGACAATGCCAGAAAGACAGTTCGAAAATGTATAACACTTTTCATTTCAATAATTTCTGGTTACAATGGCGTGCTCGTGTGATTACAAGGAATTCCCAGAGGGGAATTAGGGTGTAAAGAAAGTAAAGAAGAGGTGGAGACTCCGAGGAGCTGAAGATCTGGGATCCCGAAACCTCCATCCGAAGCGGCTGCGATCCCGCCGGGAGTGGGTGCTTCCAACCGGAGGCGCCATCGGCGTCTCACGAAGAAGACGAAGAGCCGGCGCGGATGAAGAAGAACTGGACGAAGGAGAAGTCCACACTGCTCCTACCCAGAGGCGCCATCCACGCCTCACGAAAAAGACGAGGAGCCGCCGCAGACGAAGCTCCCGCTGCCTCCAGGGGAACGCCACCTCCAAGGGATATTCCGGTCCTCCCCAGTGTTAGGGGAGAGAAGGAATACAAGGGAGAAGAGCATATGGAGGCGCGGTCCCGGATCAAGCGCCTGGTGCGGAGCTCAATCGGGAGGCCGAACTTCAAGGAGGGGAGACGTGATCCCGGATGAAACGCCTAGAGCGGAGTTCCGCCGGGGAGAACCTCCTTGTTGATCCCAGATGAAACGGCTAGTTGGCGGAAGTCGCGAAGGGCGCGCCTCCCGTTCCTTCGATAGGGGTCTCTCAACCATGCGCCGGAGAGGAGGCCCACGATCCATGGCAACCTGAACAGCACCGGCTTGGCAGGCTCCATCGCACCTGCACCTATATTTATAGCCAAACTGCGGCCCCCCGGTCGTTCCGCTGCGGGTGGCTCCAATAAATGCGGGCGCATTGAATCCGGAGCCGATCCGGCTCTCGAGGCGTATCTTCCCGCGATTTTCTAAGCGTTATTCTCCTTAATCGCATTCTTTGTGCAAGACACTCCGGGTGGCCTGTACCCCTAGGTCCACATATCTCCGCTCGCGCCCAGGCCGCATCCGCCTCGAAGAACGCGCGTATCGCGGCCGCTTAACTGACACTCCTCGCAAGCAGCAACTGGCGATCCGATTTCCCAGGTAACCCCTCAATTAGCATTTAATGCTCATCTGGTGTTCCCCAGGCGACGCTTGGAGAGGAGGAGAAACACGATCGCAGCTGGCCACGGAGAAATCCCGTCGGGCGGCAAGCGCCAGGCGCACGACCAACGAACGGAATTTCCCGAGGCTCGGCCCTCGGATGCCAGGCTAACCCGATGATCATCCCGGGAGCAGACTAGCCTGAAGCCCCGACCGGTCGCCTCGGCTTGCGCCAGCCTTGGCCGACCAACGAGCGGAATTTCCCGAGGCTCGGCCCTCGGATGCCAGGCTAACCCGATGATCATCCCGGGAGCAGACTAGCCTGAAGCCCCGACCGGTCGCCTCGGCTTGCGCCAGCCTTGGCCGACCAACGAGCGGAATTTCCCGAGGCTCGGCCCTCGGATGCCAGGCTAACCCGATGATCATCCCGGGAGCAGACTAGCCTGAAGCCCCGACCGGTCGCCTCGGCTTGCGCCAGCCTTGGCCGACCAACGAGCGGAATTTCCCGAGGCTCGGCCCTCGGATGCCAGGCTAACCCGATGGTCATCCCGGGAGCAGACTAGCCTGAAGCCCCGACCGGTCGCCTCGGCTTGCGCCAGCCTTGGCCGACCAACGAGCGGAATTTCCCGAGGCTCGGCCCTCGGATGCCAGGCTAACCCGATGGTCATCCCGGGAGCAGACTAGCCTGAAGCCCCGACCGGTCGCCTCGGCTTGCGCCAGCCTTGGCCGACCAACGAGCGGAATCTCCCGAGGCACGGCCCTCGGATGCCAGGCTAACCCGATGATCGTCCCGGGAGCAGACTAGCCTGAAGCCCCGACCGGTCGCCTCGGCTTGCGCCAGCCTTGGCCGACCAACGAGCGGAAGTTCCTGAGGCCTAACCCTCGGATGCCTGGCTTAGCGCCGGAAGAAGTTCCTGAGGCCTAACCCTCGGATGCCTGGCTTAGCGCCGGAATAAGTTTCTGAGGCCTAACCCTCGGATGCCTGGCTTAGCGCCGGAAGAAGTTCCTGAGGCCTAACCCTCGGATGCCTGGCTTAGCGCCGGAAGAAGTTCCTGAGGCCTAACCCTCGGATGCCTGGCTTAGCGCCGGAAGAAGTTCCTGAGGCCTAACCCTCGGATGCCTGGCTTAGCGCCGGAAGAAGTTCCTGAGGCCTAACCCTCGGATGCCTGGCTTAGCGTCGGAAGAAGTTCCTGAGGCCAAACCCTTGGATGCCTGGCTTAGCGCCGGAAGAAGTTCCTGAGGCCTAATCCTCGGATGCCTGGCTTAGCGCCAGAAGAATTTCAAGAGTCGGGAGTCAGCGAGACGCTACCAAGAGTTAAAAAGAAGAAGGACGAAAGTGAAATGAAGAAACTCTATTTGCATTAACTTTCATTGTTTCAGGGCCGAGACCCATACAACTTGGCAAAACGCCAACACACAAAGAAAAGAACGAAAATACAGAAGGTCAGCTTGGAGGAACCCCCGGGTCGGGAACGCCGGCCACGTCCGCAGGGGGTAGGGAGACGGTTGGAGAAGCAGCAGGCAATGGCGCCGGAGGGGAGTCGAGAAGGGAGATCCCACTCAGGTCAATTTCGGGGTACTTAGCCGACACCCTTGCCAGGCCTTCCTCGAAGCCTAAGACAAAGGAGTCGGACCCCACGTCCGACATGTCGCGGACGAACTCGTCAGACTGACAATAGGCCTGTACCGCCTCCGACATATCACGGGTGAACTCGGCGGACTGACGATAAGCCTGTACCGCCTGACGCCTGATCTCCGCACTCTTCTCGGCCAGCGCCGCCTCTGCCCGCTCCATAATCTGAGCCTTCGCCTCCAAGACCTTCGCCACAATCCGGTCGTCCGCCTCGGAGGAGATCCTCAGCAGATCAGCCTGAGCCTCCTTATGCTTCGCCTCGGCAGCAATGCGAGCAGCCTCAGCCTCCTCCAGGCGCGACTGAAGCTCCTGGTCGCTCGCGCGGGACTTCTCCAAGGCCGACTCCAATTCGCCCAGCTTGGCTTCAAGAGACCGGGTTCGGTTGCGGACGTTGTCGGCTGACCGCTGGGCCTTCTCCCACCTCTCCCGGTAGTCGGCAGCCTTCCGGGACTGCTTCTCGGCCCGCTCCTCCGCCTTCTTGATCTCGCCCTCGAGACCCGAGGCAACCTTGAGTTGCTCCTGAGCCTCCAACAGTTGCTTCTCGAGGGTGACGAAGCCGAGTGCCCGCTCTTCGGCCACCTGGAGCCTCATCTCGAGGTCCCTGGTCGTCCTCCCCGCCGCAGCCTGACCTCCCTCCTCTACTGCCTTCAGTTGGCTCTCGGCCCTCGCCAGAAGCCTCGCCTGTTCCTCGTAGCACTCCTCCAGGCGGATCATGTACTGGGCGAGCTAAGAGATAGGAAAAACGAGGGCGTCAGGCGGGGATCAACAGAGCCTATAAATGATGAAAGCGACCAAAAGAACACTCACCGACATGAGACAGACGCAGCTGGCAGCCCCAACGTCAGGGACCCTCATCTCCCGAACCTGCCTGCGGTCCTTCTCCAGCAGTACCGTCTCGATGAGGCTTCGGGCGCCGGCGAAAGTGAAGGCCGACCCCGACTTCTCCCCGAAGTCGGACGGTGGTTCCGCAGCCTTACCCTTACCCATCGCTTGGGGAAGAGTCATGCTGACCATGCTCGGGGCGGGGACCGCCCCTGGAATTGACAGGGTCCCGCTCGGCCGGGGCCTCGGCGCGTCCCTCCTCGTATCATCCGGAGCCGACCGAGTCAAAGGCTGGGCTGGGGACCGATCACGTCCGACCCGTCCATCTCGGCCGCGCCCGGGTGATGCCTCCGGAGAAACGGTAGTCTCGGCATCGAAGGGCTGATACAGCGTCAACTCCCGGTCCGCGCCCGCGGCGTCCCCCTGATCGGTGGGTCCGGACCCGTCTGTCGGCGTCGGAGTCGCCTGCCGGCGGGACTTCTTCGCCGGTGGGGCCCCGCTCGGAGGAGCTCATTTCTTCCTCCGGACTGCTTCCAGTAGGGACGTCCTACCAACAGCCGTTGCCTTGTCCGACCGCATGACGTCGTCGATCTCTGCAAAAAGGACGAGGTGGTCGGAGGTTGAGAAACTGAAGGAAAGAACGAGACGAAAGAGGAGAAAAGAGCTAAAAAAGAAATGGTGGCGGGCTCACGGTCAGTGGGGACCGAGCTCAGACCAACGTTCACCAAGGTATCCTCGGAAATAAGGCAAGCCACCGAGGGGAGCCGGCCCTCGGCAACCAACCCCTTCAAGACGGCGACGCCATCGGATTCCTCCCTCGACAACCTCGATAGGCCAATCGGGGACTTCATCGGCGTCTCCCAGGTTGCCCTGATTCCCCAAGAGGGATCTACGTCAATGAAAAAGAAACGCTCCTTCCAGCCGTGAATAGAGGAAGGAGCCTCCTTGACGAGGCCGCACCCTCGCCGCGCCGCAAAGCACCACCACCCTTTGTCCTGGGGGTGGCCGCTCAGGCCGTAGCATTCCCAAAAGACATTCAGGGTGGCGGGAACCTCGTGCATGCGGCAGAGAACCTGGAAGGCCGTCAGGGCGCGCCATGAGTTCGGCACCAGTTGCGTCGGCGCCACTCTTAAACCCCGAAGCACCTGCACAACTAAGTCCGAGGGGGGAAAGCGAAACCCAGCCTGAAGAATGCCCTCATTGATGGCGACCTTCCCTGGAGGAGGATGGGACATCCTCTCCTCAGGCCCCGGGAGCGTAACATTGCAGGCCTCGGGAAGGTGGTATCGAGCCACGAACCTATCTAGGTCTTCAGCGACCAGCTCCGTCTTAATGCGGTCTGCTCTCACTTCGCCCATCCCTAATGGCCAGTGAATCTACGGTCAGGACGGGGTCAAGAAGGGGGAAAGGACCGGAACGACTGGAGTACCCTAATACAAAAGGAGAAAGTATGGAGAGCCTTAAATTGAAGAATGGGGCAACTCACCAGAAGAGAAGGAAGAACGGCTCCGAGAGCGTCAAAGGACGAGCAAGCGAACAGTCCGACGGCAATGACGGCAGCGCAAAGGAGAAACTCGAAGATGTCTGTAAAGAGAAAGGCGGACGGAGGAGAGCCCCCGGTTAAATAGGCGGAAAGGTGGGTGACGCCTCGGTGACGCCAGAGGACGCCTGGCTGCCGAAGGGTCGCTCGCGCCCCAAAGGCGAATCGACACCATTAAGGAGGGATGTCCGCCGAAATCCTCAGACTGCCAGGTCAGCAACAACCGCCATACGCCATAAAGAAGGCGGGGAGCTCGAAGCGCGCGCGCCTCTCCGAGGGATGGTGGCAATCACGAAGCATCACTCCCTTCACCCGTTCCCCTTCTGGTTCCAGGCTCGGAAGTGGGGGGCTACTGTTACGGAGGGACTTAGCCACCATGCCCCACGTGACCGGCACGCGCGCCTAGGAAGACTACGGCAGCCCCTTGATCCAGCAATCCGACCCCGAGTCGGACATCTTCGGCTCCGCAGCCCGACCCCGAGTCGGCTGCCCCTTGATCCAGCAATCCGACCCCGAGTCGGATATCTTCGGCTCCGCAGCCCGACCCCGAGTCGGCTGCCCCTTGATCCAGCAATCCGACCCCGAGTCGGATATCTTCGTCTCCGCAGCCCGACCCCGAGTCGGACATCTCTCGACAACGACAGGCTATTTCCCAGAGGCACGCCGCGGCCCTCTGCTCCACTACTCCCTGCAACGGTCGTATCCAGCGCTGCTCCACGATCCCCTGTAACAGCCGTACAAAGCGGAGCTCCACTACGCCCTGTCATGGCCGTACCCAGCGCTGCCCCACGACGCCCTGTAACGGCCATGTCAGTGGCAGCTCCATCGTGCTACACGATGACCAACCCCCCAAAAGGGCCCTCCAGCCTGGTATATATGCGGCTGGGGGGAGAAGGGGGAGGGTAAGCAAGAACTTCCAGAGCATTCTCCTACTTGCTACTATTATCTTTCCTTCTCCTCCAATCTCCTCTGACTTGATCGTCGGAGGGCCCCCACTACCCCAGTGGTGGTGCGAGGCTTGCTTGCAGGTTTCCCGGTGGAAAGTGGAGCGCAATCAACACCAACCAAGGCAACCCAAACGGAACTCCGTTCACACCGCTGTGCCAATCGTTCTCGGTTTGGACCACCAGCAACAGAATCATTAATCAATGCATACCAAAATTCAGCATGCAGAAAAATTCTGCAACCTGAAAATCTGCATGCATAAAAATCAGCAGGCATAATCATTCAATTTTCAGATCTAATATGCCTTAATTCTATTAATCCTAATCATAATCTACGAGGACTAGGCTCTGATACCACTGTTGGGGGCCCGCCCATGCCGCAGAAAAATTAAAAAAATTCAGATGGCAGCGGAAGGCATGCGCGAGATCCCGTTCATCGCATGAACATATTTCAAAAACCGTCGTTCGTAGATAGATTAGGATTAAAACCTTTTTCATACAATTAGGAAGATCAGATCTTCACCTTGTGCGGGTAGAAGATCGCCGCAAATCTGATGATCATGGATTTGTTGAAGGTTCGCTTGAAGCCGCACACGCGTCCGGCCTCTACGGGTATCCACACGAGGCAGAGGACCGTTTGAAGCCTTTGAATCTCCCCGGGGTGCTAGCTCCCTTGCAGAGAAGACTTTGGATGGATGAATCTCTTTCTTCTTGCAGCAAACAACTCCTTGATTGCTCTCCCTTGAACAAGAAGGATTGGAGAAAGAAGAATAAAAAGGGAGCAACAAGTTGCAGCCTTTTTATTTTGGTGGAAGAAGGAAGGGAGAAAGGAGAGCCAACGCCTCCTCCTTTTTTTCTTTTGTTGGCGGCTGCTAACAGGGATTAGAGAGAGTCTTTTCACGGCTGAAAGAGGGTTGAAAATCCCTCCTTTGGCGTGGGCCCCTTTCCCTCTTTTAATTAGCCGTGTGGAGCTCCTAAAAAATAGGAGCTCCATGTTTATCTTTTAGAAAAGAGGAGGGGCGGTACGCCCCTCCCTCTTTTCTTCACGTAAAAGGCATGGGAGGGGTGTGGGCCCCTCCCTCTTAGTCCCTCTTTAATCACACCCCACTTAATCATATTAAGTGGGGTGGTGTAGCCACATAGATAGGGTCTAATCCTCTTCTAAAGAGAATTAGGTGAACCCAATTCCTTCTTTCATTCAAATCCTAATCTAATTAGGATTCAATTGAACCATGACTTAATTGAACTCTTCAATCCTAATCCAATTAGGAGCCATCTTAATTTATTAGATTAAAATTAATTAGGACTTAAGAAATCCTAATCTAATTAGGACATATTAAATTTCAGTCCTAATCTAATTAGGACTATAGAAATCCTACTCCTAGTAGGACTCTAATTTAATTTAAAATCCTAATCTAATTAGGATTCTTAGAATCTTACTCCAAGTAGGACTCGTGTCTAATATGATCAAGTCCAATTAATTAAATCCAATTAATTAAATTAAATTACAATCAAATTGCAATTATTCCTTCTTCAACTTGCTAGTTATCAATCAAATTGATAATTATAAATTATTTGTGATTCCTAATCACAATTCAACTATCGGATCAGTCAATACCTCTAATGTGTGTGACCCCATAGGTTCTATTCTGTCTGGTAGTGAGATATATTGCGATCTCTATCACAATATCATTGAAAACTCCTTTTAATGGGTTGGAACAATTCCAACTCTTCTCATTCGGGTTCACTGATCACCAAGTGAATGCCTTTGAGTCTCACAATCCACCAGTGACACCTAGCAGCATGTAGTGGCAACCCAGCAGAATGGAATGATGAACCTCTAGGTGTAGTTAGTGTATGATACAATCCCTCTATCGTAGATCCTGACAAGACGGAGGTCATGGATAACTCGTCAAACCCCTATCGTCTGTCATATGTCAAGATTTATTCGACTTAAGTTCGAGAGTGGAAAACTCCTTTTTCACTATACATACTACCCCGGCCGAGGATTTACGAACTCAGTCTCATAAATCACATAGGATCTCTCTTAACCTATCAAGGTCGATAGATTCCATCTAGATGCACCCCTACTCCTACAATGAACCTACTGCAGCCAATCTGCACCACAAGAACCCAATTGGCTAGGGCTCATGTTTATGTGCTCGTCAAACTACAGCAACCTCACTGTGAATAGCCGAGGCATCGCAGGTCAAAGGACCAGTCATACAACTGCAGCATCAAGTAAGTCACTGACGAGTGGATAGACATCCAAGTGACTACTTGCTATGGTCACGTTCAGTACCCTTGTTCTCTAACAAGCACTTGCACAATTGCTCCAGTGTCGCCACACTGTGTGTTGTCGGCGCCCCGCACCGGAACCCACTCACACCAGCGCCGCCACCGACGTCGGACAAGCAAGAGAGATACAAACGGATAAGCACTCTCTCGCTCCCTCGACTTCGGACTCAAGGATCACCTCTTCGCTCCGCCTACGAAGGGCAAAAGATTACCCCGTGGTATCAGTAGGATAAAACACTTGAGCACCGCAACGGATTATCAAAGATCAAAGGAAGAAGAAGGAAGAAAATAGCAAAGCAAACACAAAATGTAACGAGGTTCGGCTACAAATAGCCTACGTCCTCCACCGCTCCAAATCTCAATAAGGATGAACTGATTACAGAGATAGCACACACCCGAACGATCACAAGCGATCGATCTACAAGAGATTCACACAGAATTCCCTTTGCACAAGAAGTAGGATCCCAATCCTCTTCTTCTCTAGAACCCTAGCCTCACAAACAAGAGTCTCTCTCAAATATACGGGCAATAACCTTACCCTAGGGCTCTCATGAGTCCTATATATAGTCTCAAGACCTTCAGATGATCATAGTCGTCGAAACGCCACCAAAAACACCAAAAGAAAAATCGTCCGTACGATTTTTCGCGAGCCCGAGTCGACTCGGCTGAAGTCCGAGTCGACTCTGGCACGTCTGAACAACTTCCAGTTTAACTGGCACGATCTCGAGTCGACTCCACTGTATCTCGAGTCGACTCGACGATGCTCCGAGTCGACTCGACTGTAGTTCGAGTCGACTCTGACAGTCCAGACAGAAACATGGTTTTTGCGGCTTTCTCCTATCGGGTCGACTCGACAGACCTCGAGTCGACTCGACTGTTCCCGAGTCGACTCGACTGAAGCTCGAGTCGACTCCGACAGTCCGCCAGACAGAAAACTATGCAGAATTGATTTTCCTTCAATTCTCTTCATTACCAAAGGTCTCCACATACCCCAACAATCTCCCACTTGGAGACCTTGGGTATATCCTCTTGTTACTTGGCTCTCCTCTGTGCTCCCACTGAAACTAAATCATCCTAGTGAAATAGGTACGATGCCTCCTCAACGTCTTCAAGCATGAAGACTAGCAGAAGCTGAACAACTCCTCAGCTTCTCCACCGTGACGACCTTCGTCAACATATCTGCAGGATTCTGACTTGTATGAATCTTCTCCAACTTGACGAGTCCCTGCTCGAGCAATGACCTCACGAAGTGGTACCGTATGTCAATATGCTTCGTCCTTGAATGGAAAGCTGAATTCTTTGCCAGATGAATTGCACTTTGACTATCTGAATATAACATGCAATCCTTCTGCTCCTTCCCAAGCTCCTTCATCAAGCCCTGAAGCCATATTAGTTCCTTGCACGCCTCTGTGGCTGCCACATACTCCGCCTCCGTAGTCGACAATGCAACAACTGGTTGCAACCTGGAAATCCAACTGACGGCTCCACTGCCCAAGGTGAACAAGTACCCTGTCGTGCTTCTCCTGCCGTCCAAGTCCCCTGCCATGTCTGAGTCCACATAGCCCTGTAACCGGATCTCAGAACCTCCATAGCACAATGACATATGCTCAGTGCCTTTCAGATACCTCAGTTTCCATTTGACTGCGCGCCAATGCTCCAAGCCTGGGCAGCTCATGAAGCGACTCACAACTCCCACTGCTTGAGCAATGTCTGGTCTCGTACACACCATAGCGTACATCAAGCTCCCCACTGCCGATGCATACGGGATTTTTGACATATTGAGCTCCTCCACCCGCGTCTTCGGACTTTGCCCTTTTGAGAGCTTAAAATGGGCACCCAGCGGTGTGCCAACAGGTTTGGCACCCTCCATGCAGAATCTCCTGAGTACTCGGCTGATGTACTCCGCCTGAGATAGTCTGAGGATATGTTTAGACCTATCTCTACTGATCCGCATCCCAAGGATCTGTTTTGCTGCTCCTAGATCCTTCATTGCAAATTTTCTTGACAGCTTCAGCTTCAATTTTGCAATCTCATGCATGCTAGCTCCTGCAACTAACATGTCATCAACATACAATAGCAAGATAATGTAAGATGTACCGAAGTCCCGAAAGTAGCAACAGTGATCCTCCTGACATCTCCTGTATCCTATCTCAAGCATGTAACTATCGAACTTGAGATACCATTGTCTGGGTGCCTGTTTCAAACCATTAAGGCTTTTCTTTAGTTTGCAGACTAAGTCACCCGTGCCAGCTGCAATGTATCCCTCCGGCTGCTGCATATATATCTCCTCATCGAGATCTCCGTGGAGAAAGGCCGTCTTCACATCAAGCTGCTCTAAGTGAAGATCCTCTACTGCCACCATGCTCAGCACCGCTCGAATAGTACTCATCTTGACTACAGGAGAAAAGATCTCTGTGAAGTCGATACCTGCTCTCTGCTGAAATTCTTTTACAACCAGCCTGGCCTTGTATCGCTTCTTCCCGCCTTGCTCTTCCTTCAGCCTGTAAACCCATTTGTTTGACAGTGCTTTCTTCCCCTTGGGCAGATCCACCAAATCCCACGTTTGATTCTGCTCCAATGACTTCATCTCATCATCCATGGCCAACTCCCACTCCTTCCTGGTATCAACCTCCAATGCCTCCGTGAAGCATTCAGGTTCGCCATTATCTGTGAGCAGCAAATAACTAAGAGTCCCATCATACCTTTGAGGAGGCTTCCCATGAGTACTACGAGTGGACCTTCTTAGTTGTGGAGGGGGTGCCAATGCTTCAGGTTCTTGCTCTGACTGAGTCTTCTGACCAGAATTTGTAGACTCCTCTTCAGGATCCACAAAACACGGCTCAACAGGTTTTGTTTCTGATTCAGTGCTCTGCTGCATTTTCTCATTGAATACCACATCATTACTACGAATGATCTTCTTGTGTTCGGGATCCCAAAGCCGGTACCCAAACTGTTGACCTCCGTATCCAACGAAAATACACTTCTTTGATTTGGCGTCTAGTTTGCTTCTTTGACTGGAATCAACATGGACATAACTGGTACAACCGAATACTCGTAAGTGCGCCAAATCAATCTTCTTCGCTGTCCATGCTTCCTCAGGAATCCCAAATTCAAGTTTCTTTGATGGCCCTCTGTTGATCAAGTAGGCAGCAGTGTTAACTGCTTCCGCCCAAAACTGCTGTGGCAATCCAGCATGTATCCTCATACTCCTGGCACGCTCATTAATTGTTCTGTTCATCCTTTCAGCAACTCCATTTTGTTGTGGTGTTCCTGGAACTGTCCTTTGCCTGACGATCCCAGCATCTGCACAGTAGTCCTCAAACTCCCTGCTACAATACTCACCACCGTTGTCCGATCTCAGGCATTTCAACCTCTTTCCTGTCTCGAGTTCTACCATCGCCTGCCATCTCCTGAAGACCCCAAATACCTCTGACTTGTGCTTCAAGAAGAACACCCAAAGCTTCCTGGTAGCATCATCAATAAAAGTAACATAGTACTGAGATCCACCAATGGAAGAAACTGGTGCAGGCCCCCACACGTCCGTGTGCACGAGATCTAGCTTTTCTTGCTTTCGAGGTTTACCTTCTTTGTTGAATGAAACACGCTTCTGCTTTCCGAGAACACAATCCTCACAGAAGTCCATCTCAACACTCCTGAGACCCTGCAGCTTTCCCAACTGGTGCATCACCTCCAGTCCCTGATAACTCATGTGCCCAAGTCTACAATGCCATAACTTGGTGTCCACATCTGCTGCAACAACTCCAATAGAGTTCTCCGTGCCGTTGGTGACATAAAGTGTCCCAACCTTCTTGCCACTAGCCACCGTCAACGAACCTCTGGATATCTTCCACTGATCAGCTGTGAAAGTAGCCTTGTACCCCTGGCTCGCCAACTGTCCAACAGAAATCAGATTCCTCTGCAGTTGAGGTACGTGCCGTACGTCCTCAAGCTCAAGTGAAGATCCAGAAACCAACTTCACTTCCGCGCTTCCCCTTCCTTGTATGGTGCAAGGCTCTCCATCCCCTAGGTAGACTTTGCCAAAGTCTCCCTTCTCATATCCTCCAAGAAGCTTCCGTTGGGATGTAGCATGGAAAGACGCGCCCGAGTCTATCACCCAAGACTCGTCACAGGTAGACAAAGATAGAACGAGGGCATCCATATCACCGTCTTCAGCAAGATTTGCCAGATCCTTGCTGACTCCTTCGGTGTGGTCGCCTTGCTTCCCTTTAGGAGATTTGCAATCCCTCCTAAAGTGCCCCGTCTTCCCGCAGTTCCAGCACTTCGCTCCCTTGTTCTGAGGTGCTCGAGACCTGCTGGATCTCGACTTCGAGTCGCTTCGAAATCGACCGTCCTTCTTTTGTCTTCCCCGGTCAGAGGTGTTTAGTGCACTTCCAGACGACTCCGTAGCTCCAGAAGATTTCCTTCTTGCTTCTTCACTCAGAAGCACTCCCACAACGTCATCAAAAATCAACTTCCCCGTTGCCGAAGAGTTGCTCACCGCCATCACCAGGCCCTCCCAGCTATCAGGCAATCCGGAGAGGATTAGCAATGCCCGAATCTCATCGTCAAAACTAATCTCCACTGACTCCAACTGGGCCGTGAGTCCATTGAACTCGTTGAGGTATTCTGCTACGCTGCCGCTATTTTTCATACGAAGATTAAACAACCTCTTCATGAGAAATACCTTGTTTGATGCTGAGGGTTTCTCGTACATCCGCGACAATGTTGCCATCAACTCCATCGTCGTCTTCTCGTTTTTGATGTTGAATGCCACTTGGGATGCAAGTGACAATCTGATGGTGCCGAGCGTCTTCCGATCGAGGACCTCCCAGTCTTCATCGGACATCTTCTCTGGTTTCTTTGCTCTACCTCCAAGAGGTAAATAGAGATCCTTCTGGTAAAGGTAATCTTCTATTTGCATCTTCCAAAACCCGAAGTTCGTGCCATTGAACTTCTCAATTCGCAACTTCCCTTCATCCGCCATTGCAGAATAACCAATAGCTCTGATACCAATTGTTGTCGGCGCCCCGCACCGGAACCCACTCACACCAGCGCCACCACCGACGTCGGACAAGCAAGAGAGATACAAACGGATAAGCACTCTCTCGCTCCCTCGACTCCGGACTCAAGGATCACCTCTTCGCTCCGCCTACGAAGGGCAAAAGATTACCCCGTGGTATCAGTAGGATAAAACACTTGAGCACCGCAACGGATTATCAAAGATCAAAGGAAGAAGAAGGAAGAAAATAGCAAAGCAAACACAAAATGTAACGAGGTTCGGCTACAAATAGCCTACGTCCTCCACCGCTCCAAATCTCAATAAGGATGAACTGATTACAGAGATAGCACACACCCGAACGATCACAAGCGATCGATCTACAAGAGATTCACACAGAATTCCCTTTGCACAAGAAGTAGGATCCCAATCCTCTTCTTCTCTAGAACCCTAGCCTCACAAACAAGAGTCTCTCTCAAATATACGGCCAATAACCTTACCCTAGGGCTCTCATGAGTCCTATATATAGTCTCAAGACCTTCAGATGATCATAGCCGTCGAAACGCCACCAAAAACACCAAAAGAAAAATCGTCCGTACGATTTTTCGCGAGCCCGAGTCGACTCGGCTGAAGTCCGAGTCAACTCTGGCACGTCTGAACAACTTCCAGTTTAACTGGCACGATCTCGAGTCGACTCCACTGTATCTCGAGTCGACTCGACGATGCTCCGAGTCGACTCGACTGTAGTTCGAGTCGACTCTGACAGTCCAGACAGAAACATGGTTTTTGCGGCTTTCTCCTCTCGGGTCGACTCGACAGACCTCGAGTCGACTCGACTGTTCCCGAGTCGACTCGACTGAAGCTCGAGTCGACTCCGACAGTCCGCCAGACAGAAAACTATGCAGAATTGATTTTCCTTCAATTCTCTTCATCACCAAAGGTCTCCACATACCCCAACACTGTGGACTCAAGACTCGTCCATCAAAGAAAGCGATCTGTGCACTAATCTCAGCGGATCGATCACCGTCCTCGTGATGATCCATCGATCAGGAGCAATTCAGAAATTAATCACCAATGACACATGCCTCAAATTCTCAACTCTTGAGAATATGCGTCATCATCTTATTAATTTCTTGGACGATTCATGGACACATAAGAACATGAATGAAAAGAATGCCTATTCTAATAAATTCATTATTAGGTCAAGTACAAATTTATGTCCCAGAACTAAATAATGTGTCAGTCAAATTGGCTTCTAGGGCATACTTCTAACACCAAGAAGCCCATCTTTATCCATTTTGTTCATTCTGTCCTCTCCAATATGGCCAAGCCTGAGGTGCCACAAATATTTTTGGTTTATCTCATCCCTAGATCTTTTGGATTCTTTGGCATTCACTACTTGCTCAGACACATTTATAGATACATCCATATGCAAATGATAGAGACTGTCAATCATAAAACCACGTGCGACTATTTTATTTTTTAAATAAATAGAACAGCAGTCTTTGTCAAATGTAAAAACATGACCTTCCTATGCTAGACATGAAACAGAAATCAAATTTCTGCTAGCAGCAGGTACATAATAGCAGTCTCTAAGTAATAAACTAAAACCAGACGGTAGTCGCAGATGGTAGGTGCCGACAGCCTCAGCAGCAACTTTTGCCTCGTTGCCAACCCGAAGGGTTACCGTACCTTCCGCCAGCCTTCTACTTTCCTTTAGACCCTGCATGGTAGAGCACAGATGAGCACTAGAACCAGAATCTATAACCCAACTAGAAGTAGAAGAAACCGTTAGATTAGTTTCAATTATGAGCAAATCTATATCTTCTGAAGGTTTGTCACCTTTCATGTTCTTCAGGCTCTCGAGGTATGAAGGACAGTTCCTTTTCCAGTGGTCGTCGACATTGCAGTGGAAACATTTTCCTTTGTCATTAGCCTTTTTCTTTTGAACTTCCTTCTTTGGCTTCTTGTCTTTCTTCTGCTTCTTTGCAGGCTTCTTTTTCTTCCAAGTAGACTTTCTCTTGGAACCAGAAGTCAACTCAGCAGCAAGGACATTGCCCCTTGAACCTTTCAAGGCTCCCTCAGCAGTTACCAACATGTTGATCAGTTCAGTCTTAGTGCATTCAATCTTATTCATGTGGTAGTTTACTATAAACTGACCAAATGAATCAGGAAGTGACTGTAGGATCAAATCCACTTGCAATTCCTTGTGCATGTTCATTCCGAGCTTCTCAAGCTCCTCTAGGTCCTTGATCATAGTCAGACCATGATCATGGACAGACTGCCCTTCGCGCATCTTTGTCTTGAAGAGCCTCTTGGACACTTCAAAACGAGCTGTGCGACTCTGCTCACCATACAACTCTTGCAGGTGTGCTAGTATGTCCCTAGCAGTCTTGAGATTCTCATGCTGGCATTGGAGTTCATTTGACATGGATGCCATCATATAGCATTTAACTCTAATGTCATCATCCAGCCATTTTTGTTGCATCTGTCGCTGAACATCAGTAGGACGTGCTGGTAGTGTGGGGATATCTGAATCGAGTATGTAGCCTATTTTCTCACAGCTCAAAACAATTTTGAGATTTCTAAGCCAGTCCTGGTAATTGGTTCCGGTCAATCGGTTGGTCTCAAGAATACGAATCAAAGGGTTTGAGGCTGACATTATGATCTGTAGAGAGTAAAGATTCTAGTTAGACTTTTGTACTTGATCCTAATCTGTTCTAAGGTCTTTTAGAACAAATGTAACTCCCACTATTTTCTCGAATTCCTCACACTCCCCTGGTAGGAAAATGAAAATCCTACACGACTAGGGTTTCTAGTGGGTACTGTGGTTCCACCGATTTACATGCCACCTCACCTAACAGTTATTGATGACACATAGATTGATGAATGTACAACTCTTGTACAATGCTTCTCAAGCATGTTGCAGTGCTTCTTGGTCTCTAAGCCATGAAGACCTCACCTAATAGTTATTGGTCCCATTTCTTAGTTAAGTTAGACCCACCGTATAACCGTAGAAATAAAGTCGTCATTGGGTCCTCACCTAACAGTTATTGGTGCCCAACCCCACCTTTACCCTACAACATCTCATGTCTATAGAGAGGTCCAGCCCCCCGATGCAACTTACCCACTGTGTCCAGCCGAGACAAATCAACATCAGAAAGACCTTAGCAGCTCTACTACAGTGGAAGACCTATTGACTTAATATTGGTTAATCAGGTCTTAGTGTTTGCAACTTGAGCTCTTCATAAGAGGTAATCGAACAATTGGCCAGGTAAGCAGGTGGGAGGCTCCCCTTACTCAGAGAGTAAGGTCCTAATTAAGTAACCACCTTTCATGCTTTCCTAGACACCAATTAGATCAATTAATCTAATATGACTTGCTCATGTCGGTTCACTCTCGACTTGATTGAGGAGGTTTTAATTTAGGTTTCAATTGGGTTTGCTACATCACATGTAAACCTATCTACCCGACTCACATTCACATCACATGCAAACGGCACATTGCAGGCAGTTATAATCGCAGCAATAATTAAAGCTAAACTTTAAATAGGTGATGATCATGGATTCTAATTAGGTCGTATTACAAGCACATGCACGTCAATCGATCAACTGATCTTCAACTCTTGAATTGGTTCCAAGCCTCCTTGACTCGATCCTTGACCAACTCTTGATCCAATCGCCATCAACCGCTTAGAGCCCTGTTCATCTCATGCATCATCTTCGACTTGATCGTTGACGTACATCACATCACAGAAAATATAACCAGATATAAAATAAAAATAAAAATAAATTACATCCCCTTTTAGGAGGCACGCAGGCCTCTCAAAACATCAAATAAGATGCATGCAAGCATCTGTAAAATTACATGACATTGCAGATCACATCGCAGGTCTTTACATTTAATACCAAAAGGGTTTGAATCCTATGATCATCACCATATGCAACAATTATAATTTTCAGATCTGATAATTAATTGATTATCTCATGACATAGGTTGCTGATCATGCTAATCATGATTCTAAACTTTGTAATCACATTAACAATGCTATTAGAATCATCCTTTTATCATATAAAAATCAGCATGTAAAAATCAGCACCCTAGAAAAATTCTGCATGCAGAAAATTTTCAGCATGCATGATCATTCAATTTTCAGATCTAATAAGCCTACTTATAATTAATTCTTACCTTAAACTACGAAGCTTAGGCTCTGATACCACTGTTGGAAACCCGCCTATGCCGCTGATATTTCAAAACAAAAATCAGATTGCAGCGGATAAGCGGGATCGACGTTCATCGCATGAACGCTGTTTCTAGACCGTTCGTAGTTAGATAAGGATTAATACTTTTAAAACCTTTAGGGAGATCAAATCTTCACCTTGTGCGGGTAGATGATCACTGCAAACTGAAGCTCGTGGTTTTAGGTTGAGGGTTCGTTTGAAGCCGTTCAAACGTCCGGCCTCTACGGGTATCCACACGAAGCAGAGGACCTGATCAAAGATCTCTTGTCTTCCCGGGGTGCTAGCTCCCTTGCAAAGACTTCTTTTGATGGCTGATCTCCTCTCTTTCTTTCAACTCTTGAATATGCTTGAGAGGAGGAAGAAGAAGGATGAAGAAGAGGATGAAGAAGAATCCCCATGCAGCCTTCTTTTCTTCCTTGCGTTGGATGAAGGAAGGGAAGGGGAGGAGGCCGCCAACACTTGGATCTTCTTCTTCCCTTGCTTGCGGCTGAAACAAGGAGAGGGAGAGGGTGGCCACGGCACAAGAGGGAGAGGCTTCAATGCTTCTAGGGCGCCGGCCTCATAAGCCCTTTTATAGCCATCAAGGGCTCCTCCAAAGTAGGAGCCCTAGATGACTTTCCAAAGAGGGGGCGCCGGCCCCCTCTCTTGTGCCGCACCAAGTGATCAAGGGGAGGGGCTTGCGCCCCTCCCTCTTGGTAAACCCTAGTCCACATTAGGGTTTGCATTGCCCTAATGTGGTTAAGCCCTAATCCTATTAGGCTTAGCCCAAGGGTGAACCAATGGATCCAATCTAGGTAAGTCCTAATCCAATTAGTACTTGAATCAATTTTGACTCAATTGAACTCTTCAATCCTAATCCAATTAGGAGTCTTATTGATTCATTAGATTAATAATTAATTGTGACTTAAGAAATCCTAATCCATATTAAGATGTATTTAATTTTAGTCCTAATCCAATTAGGACTCAATTTGAATCCGAAGTCCTAATCCAATTGGGACTTCTAGGAATCCTATTCTAAGTAGGAATTCACATTGAATTCAAAATCCTATTCTAAGTAGGATTGTGGGAATCCTAATACAAGTAGGAATCCCAGTCCTATTCCAACTAGGATTTCCAGTCCTAATCCAATTAGGACTCTAGGAATCCTACTCGAAGTAGGACTCTTGTTTCAAGTCCAATTAATTAATTCCCTTTGTTCCTTCTTCAACTGAATATCAATCGAATTGATTATTTGTGATTCCTAATCACTATTCAACCATCAGATCGGTCAATACTTCTAGTGTGTGTGACCCCATAGGTTCTACTCTGACTGGTACTGAGATATATTGTGATCTCTATCACAATATCCTTGAAGACTCCTTTCAATGGGTTGGAACGATTCCAACTCAACTCATTAGGGTTTATCGATCATCAAGATAATCCCTATGAGTCCCACCATCCACCAGTGACACCTAGCAGCATGTAGTGGCTACCCAGCAGAATAGAATGGTGAACCTCTAGGTGCAGTTAATATGTGATACAGTCCTACTATCATGGATCCCTACAGGACGGAGGTCATGGACAACTCGTCAAACCCCATCGTCTGTCATATGTGAAGATTTATTCGACTTAAGTTCGAGAGTGGAAAACTCTTTCTCCACTGTGCATACTGCCCCGGCCGAGATCTTACGAACTCAGTCTTATAAATCACATAGGATCTCTCCTTATCTATCAAGGTCGATAGATTCCTTATAGGTGCATACCCTACTCCTACAGTGAACTTACTGCAGCCAATCTACACTGCATGGACCCATATGGCTAGAGACCATGTATGTGTGCAGTCAAACTACAATAACCTCACTGTGAGTAGCCGAAGCACCGCAGGTCAAAGGACCAATCACACTACTGCAACATCAAGCAAGT
This sequence comes from Phoenix dactylifera, assembly GCF_051530095.1. NCBI lineage: Eukaryota > Viridiplantae > Streptophyta > Magnoliopsida > Arecales > Arecaceae > Phoenix > Phoenix dactylifera. Next base: position 26,358,950 of record NC_143193.1, on the reverse strand, counting down.
CACTGACGAGTGGATAGACATCCAAGTGACTTCTTGTATTGGTCACGCTCAGTACCCTTGTTCTTAACAAGCACCTGCACTATTACTTCAGTGTCGCCACACTGTGGACTCGAGTCTCGTCTATCCTTAAGGAAAGTAATCTGTGCACTGATCTCATCGGATTGATCACCGTCCTCGTGATGATCCATCGATCAGGAGCATTTAGAAATTAATCACCAATGATGCATGGCTCAAATTCTTAACTCTTAAGAATATGCATCATCATCTTATTAATTCTTGGACGATTCATAGACACATAAACAATATGAATGAAAAAGATGCCTTTTATTTATTCAATAATAATAAAGTCAAATACAAATTATGTCCCAGAATTAATAATGTGTCAGCCAAAAATTGGCTTCTAGGGCATACATCTAACAGAAGAAGGCTCTGTTTTCTCCTCCCAGCATTTCTCCATCGCGGCTCACAAAGAAAAGTGTTAAGGGTCCATGAGGGAAAGTGGTCCACGGGTCCATGGGATTTAAAAACCAAGTCAGCCGTTAACCATTGAAATGGGTTTAGCCAAATAGGAAATGGGTTAGCCCATTTTGTAATAAAGCAAGCCTATTTGGTTCTAATCCAAATTGACAGCCGATTTAAATGATTTTTGACTCGGAAAAAATTCCACATGAGTCCGACTCATGGGGAATTCAATTGGGTCCAGTTTCGGCTCGATCCAAATCCAACTTAGATCAGAATAAATACGAAATTAAATCCCACTTAAATCATGATCGAGCCCAATTACACTAATTTAGACCCAATCAAATCCAATCTCAACAATTGAGTCCTGATCAAGTTCCATTACATTAATTGAAACTTGATTGACCCGAAATACGTTCTTAATTAGTTGTTCATCCATGAAATTTAGCATGTACCTCATGTTCAGTGCTAGCGGAACATAGACAGAACTAAATTCCAAATGACCAATAATTTAATTTTTAATTAAATTGGGTCAAGACCTTCCTACTTAGTTTGACTAATGTGCGTGACTCCGATAGCTTCGAACACTAAGCCGGTAGTACATGGACTACTCCATGCACTAATCGAGGTGACCATCTAGCAATGATACCCGACGTCCGGATAGGTCGAATATGCAAAGCAACATTCAAGAACCTAAACGTATGGTTATTGCATAATTCATCCCTATGACCATCGATGCTCAAGATGACCTCAGAGTGGACTGTCGAACTCTGGGTCCGGTCATCCATAGTGTATTTCAATTAATCAAATCAAGTGACCATCACTTGGTTTACCCTGGCCAAGGTTTTACTGAATTGAAATACAGCGAAACATCAACTCCTATAATCTAGAGCGGTCAATCCCATCTTGACTTGTACACAGACTTCGCGAGTACTTGACTGCATCCAGCTTCCTTCCGATCCCTGAATTAGAAATTCAGGTCATCCAGTGCCTAAGTATAGTGAGTTGCTTGCAAGTCACCGTGACAGTCTCAGGTCTAAGGGGTACTTATGCCCATACGCTTTGCAAGCTAACTCCTGACAGTAGAGTGCTATGCAGGTGAGTCACTGTTCAGTGACGATGTACTCCTGCATCTCACCTGTATGCCATACAGTGTCTCCACACTCCTTGATTTAAGAGGACAACCAACTAAATGGCACACAATGACCTATACTTGACATAGTTATCGTCCAATTGATAGCTCATCATTTGGTCGCGAACTGGTTTAAGGACTAAATGATAAAACCTCTTTTATCCACTAAATTAGTCCTAAGGACTTCATCACAATACACAGAAGTTCAATTTGAAGATGCAACACTTGTGATGAATAGAAAATTGCCAGAATAAATTTTTATTCATTTTAATAAAATATATACATAATTCAATTTCGGACAACTAAAAAATTGGCTTTGGGACACAATTCCCAACAAGAGATGCTGGGATGGAGCTGTGATCGCGTTGGGTCGAGCGGAAGAAGCCGGGAGGAGCGTGGATCCGGGCGCTGGGAGGGGCCGGTCATGGGATGCTTGCAGTCGGACGCTGGGATTACGGAATGCTGTGATCACGGCTTGAAATCGGAAGGGAGGAGACGTGCGTGGGCACTGCTGGAAGGAGCGGACGTGGGAGGCTGAAGCTTGGACGCGGCTGGAACGGGCGAAAGAAGTTGCTAGGAGGAAGAACAATGATAAAAAAAAAACATTTCCATAACACTGTTCATATGAACAGTGTTTTTACGTAACACTGTTCATATGAACAGTTTCATCTCAAACATTGTTCATATGAACAGTGTTTTCACGGAACACTGTTCATATGAACAGTGATTTCAGCAATTAATAGTAATTTCGGGAATAAATAGTAATTTCAGTTATTGTTCATGGGATTGGAGGTTAAAAAGTTTTTTTTCTTTGTGATGAAGTGAGAGTGGGAATCTCTATTCCGGAAGAGTGCGGGTGCTAATCCGGAAAGGAGGGAACGCGAGGATCACTTGGAGATCGCACGCGGGCTTGAATGTTTGGGTGCAATTGTGCTCGATCAGATCATGGCAGGATTGGGCCCGTGCAGTTTGGGGCCATGATGCATCCCTCTAAACTCTACCAAATGCGTATTTAAACTTTAATTTTTACTAACCTATGCCAAACAAAAAATATAATATTAACTCGATGAATTTATCATTATCAGTTAGCAATAACACTAATTTAGAAGATATGTAGATCGCACTTTTGTACTCTCATCGGAACACAATACAAACACAAGCATATATAGTGGTTCGGTGTACCCCAAGGCACCTACATCCACTCTCCAAGCATCCTCTTGGGAATTCACTATAACCCTTCGGATTACAGTTGGATTGTTTTACCTGGCTCACAATCCAAAAACCCTACAATTTGGTTTTCCAGGATCACCAATAATCTACGTTGGTTTTACAGGCTCACCAACAACCTAATATTGGTTTTACGGGCTCACCAACAATCTACAATGTTTGTTTTCTGGGCTCACAAACAACCTAGTTGGTTTTACCTTGGCTTACCAACCAAACCAAAAACTTCCCCCTTAATTCAACCCCCTGATTGAATTAAGTTTACAAGATATGAAATGTTAACAATAGTTACAAGCTTCTAAGAAAGCAGATTTAACAATGATAAGCAAAAGGGTAAAGGAAGGAAGCCCTCAAACTCAAATCGATGTTGGAAGAACTCGGCTTCTCCTTTACTTGATCGTCTTCTGATTTCGTACAAAGCTGAGGATCACTGAGGCACCACGTAGATGTAGAGGAAGCTTGGGATTCACTAGAATGCACTCCTTCACTCTCTTTTGCTTTGATATGCCCTTCTAAGCTCTTGGGAAGATTTCTCTTGAAAATCACTAAATCACTTCCCTATCTATTCTCTTCTTCTCCCATTGTTCCCCACTTGCTTTTATACCTCTTGGTGGCGTGGGAACAAGGTTCTAGCCGTTAGACACAAAAATAGAGCCGTTGGAGCTTTGCAGAAACTAACTGTTATGCTGTCCGTCGTGCTGGGGTCGACCCGAGCAAATCTGGGGTCGACCCAAGTTACTGTTCATCAAACTGGGGTCGGCTCAAGCTTTTCTGGGGTTGGCTCCAGCTACAGTGGGGTCAGCCCCTGCTACAGTGGGGTCGACCCAAGCTATAGTGGGGTCGGCCCTCTCAGAAATTCTAGAGACATGTTTTTGAGTTTTGAAGCTGGGGTCGGCTCATGGTCTCTTGGGGTCGGCTCCACTAGGGTCGGCTCAAGGTTTTCTGGGGTCAGCTCCACTTGGGGTCGGCTCAAGAAAACTTGGGGTCCGCCCTCTCAGAAAATTTCAGAAGACTGTATTTTCAGATGGCTCCACTTGGGGTCGGCCCGAGCTTTTCTGGGGTCGACCCGAGATCTATGCCATTTGTGCCAGAATGTGCCAAATTGTGCTAGGGTCGACTTCATCTCTTCTAGGGTCGACTCTAACCCTGTTTTTCTGCATCTTCAGGTTAGATTTGCACATTAAACATACAAAAGAAGTAACAACATTGCAAATCATTTCTTTCTCCTTAGGATGCTTGGCACATTAAAGTTTAAGCTCATTAAGCATGTAAATGATAGAGTTAAGCTTCAATCAAAAGAACTTGACTCTAAGGTATATTAAACTCTAAATTAGTTCTTTCCTCAAGTTCTTCAAATATAATTTGTTTTAGATGTGTTCTTAAAAGTTATTTTAAATATATCAAGCAAAGCGTATCAAGGATGTATCAAATCTTTCTTCCTTACTTACTGATGTATTAGATCAATTGAATTGAAAGCATTAGTATTCACATTTGACCTCAATAGCTTTGTAAACATCAAAATTACACTAGGATCCTCATGGAAAAATTCTGAGAGCCAGCCGCCCTCTCTCCTTCTTCTTCTCTTTCATCTCCATCCTTCATCCTCTCGAAGAAGAATTAAAAGTTCATGCTTCGAGGGAGAAAAGTTCAGCCACTGCAGCATCTTTACGTGAGCTAGCACTCCTATAGTTGTGGATCTTGTTAGAGCTTCGCGTGGACTATCCGTAGAGGCCGGATGCATGTGCGGCTACACAAGGTGATCAAGGCATCATCAAAGTCCTCAAAGCAAAAAAGTATGAGATCTGATTTCATTATAAATTAGGATTAGAAATCAACAAGGTTGCTGAAATTCTGCATGACTACATGTTAGACATAGAATCATGCATACTTGTTTACGATAAATGTTTAAAGTTATGATTTATTTTTGTTGTAGAGTTATGATCTCCAGCATGCATAGGAATTAAATAGTTTAATTCATGCTTCCGCTGTAAAATTTTTTAAATATATATACATGCGACCAATAGGATTCTCAACAGGTGTAACACTAGACTATGATAGTAGTGATTCTAAGTTATAGCTACTCCTAAGATAGAGACTACTAATAGAATAGAATTTACGATAAGATAAAATGTATTGATTTGGATTCTCGAAGAATTCTTGCAACTATAATTTTTACTTATTTATACTAAAGAACATAACTGCCCAATCTGACAGTTGCTATCACTTCTGGTCTCCACTTCTAGTGGTTTGATAACTAATGCTAATTGTCCTCCTACTATGCATGTTTATTAGTATATTTTCTTTGCACTATCATGACCATATCTTTTTCGGCCTTGGCCTCCGACCATCTTACATTGGCCGTCTCTCTTTACTCTAGCCTACGATACGGTCTCCTACACTTTTGGAAATATCTTAGGGACCAATTTAGTAACCTCGATCTGCTTGTCTCAATCATTCAACTTTATATACCTTGTAATATAACTAATTTGTCGGCCTACTCATTAGCATCCTCACCAAATTCTATCTTTTAGGTCTGTACCACTGTAGGTGAGATTTATCATAGCTGGACTTTATCCAGCCCAGCAACGATCACATGATTTCCATCTACCTTAAATTTGTCTAACCTTGTTCATATGACAATTACTCATGGCCTCCAGCTAAGTTGTTAAGATGGAGTATAAACAAGATCATAGTCATTTTGCATGTGGTGTAAACAGCTATATAATATTAAATAGAATTACCAATAGAATAGATATTTAAATATAGATTAGATAGTTGTCTATCCCTATTTGTATCTATTTTACTTTGAGGAACATGGATATAGATATTGATATTAATTGAATGCTCAAATTTGTACCCATATTGGAATAGATTTAGATATGAAAATAGATCTAGAAAGATATTATCTAATCTATTATCACCACTATCACCAAGTATCAAGGTGCATAGCCACCATTGTAAGATTTTATAGCATCCCTATGGGGGTGTTATCCGATGATTGATGATTGAGGTACAATAAGCCTTTTTATTGAGCGATGTTCTGTATATATACATGCATAGAAAGTGAAAAATAAATTCTTTAAATAAGAGAAAGGCAAAGAAACAACTTTCAAATGAAAGAAACTACGAGAAGTAAGAAGCCCAAGAATCTCTTCTATGACATTTGAATGCTCTTGATTTAAAGGTTTTCTTCCAAGAATGGAGTCCTCATTTTAGATTTAATCCCTTTATACAGGGAGAGAGGATATGAAAATATCTCCTGAAGGATGTTTGGATGAACAAGCATCCCAAGAAGAAAAGTTTCCTAGAAGACGAATATGTACAAGAGAAATTTTTACTGCAAGATGTAATGGATAAGTATTGAAACCTTAACATATTAAAGGACCAGGTATAGCACCAAACCAAAACATGAAAACAAATCGTTTCAAATATTTCTCCAAATTATAATAAAATAAATAAAACCCTTCAATTAAAACAAGCTCATTATTGTTTTCTTGTCATCCTCGACTGCAACTCCCAATATTTCCGTGCAATAAATTGAAGCTTCACAGTGGCGGGTGATGAAGCAAAAGGAGTTATAAGGCAGAAGAGAATACAAAAGGGGAAGGAGAATGAAATATACAAGGCAGCAGGAGAAAATGGAAAATGGGATGGGGAGGATGGGGCCAGTGGGAGGTGGCAGATGTAGTGGGCAATTGGAGGTATGAGAAAAGTGGAGAGGATATAAGCAGTGAGAGGAGGATGGCCTTAAAAGGTCAGATGGAGGGGAAGGTATTGGATGTCTAGAGTAATCAGATGGCACCACTCTTCCTGCCTCCCTACCAGCATGCTAGCCAACGATGTAGCAGGCAAGGTATGGAGGACAACCCAACTTTACTTTTAGACCAAATGTTGGAAGGATTCAAGGCTCAGTCTTCATTTTCCTATGTTTGGTGGCTCTTGATGAGAGCACAAAAGTGCGATCTACATATCAACTAAATTAGTGTTATTGCTATTGATAATGATAAATTCACTGGTTTAATATTATATTTTTGTTTGGCACAAGTTATTATAAATTAAAGTTATAATGCACATTTAGTACAGATTGGGTCTAAAAAGATGCACAGCTCAGGCCGCACACGCTCAACTTCGCGATGGTATGGTCGAACCCACCATTCATCGAGCACACTTGCACTCGAGGGACACATGGCAGTCATCCGGCATCCGTTCCGAGTCCATGATCCCAGTTTTCCGCATACAAGCCTCCCACGCATGATCCACTTCTTCCGTCCGCGTTCACAACACGTCGAAGCAGCCCCATTTTTCTCATCCGTTCCAGCGTCCTAGCTCCATTCTGGATCAGATCCTCAGCACCCGTGGCGTCATTCATCCGGATCCAACGTCTCAACCTCCTCCGCAATCTCCCTGCATTGCGTCCGCCCTCTTCTTCCGCCCATCCCACGACAGCATCCCGCATCCCCTGCCTCTTGATTCGCCTCCCGAAATCCCAGCAAACCATGCCGCATCCAGCATCAAGCATCCGTTCCGAGTCTGCGTCCCATCTCCCTTCCCGAATCAGCATCCCATGATCCACTCCTTCCGTCCGACTACAAGCGTGATCCCAGCTCTCTTCCAATTCAAAATTCCCAGCAATCCCGTTCGCATTCATCTTCCGCATCTACAATTGCTCGTGATCCAGCCATTCTTCCGGATTTCCTCGATCCGTCCCAGCTGATCCCGCGGCTTCCTTCTTTCTGGATCAGCGCCAGCATCCCGTGAGATCACGCGTGAGCCCAAGCATCTAGCCGTCCCTCTCTTCCGGATCGAGCCACTCGCCAGCCGTCCCAGCTGATCTCGCGGCCAGCTCCCTTGATCCAGCCGTTTGCATGCATTCCGCCCCAACGATGATGCATGCGTTCCCCCTCTCCACACGAAATCTGGGGATCCATCGCTGGTTGATCTTTGTTGGGGATCTATAAAAGGAGGAAGAGCAAAGGAGGAAGGGGGTCGGCTAGGCCAAAGGGTGGAGCTCTGGTTCAAAAGAAAAGGGAGAAGGGAGAGGTTCTCGGTTGGGGCCAAGAAATAGAGGATGCTCTGTTCTTGAGCAAAGAAAAGAAAAAAAAAAAGAGAGAGAGAGTTCCACTGTGGGAGAGAAATGAGAGAAACAATGCAATTTTCTTGTTCTTATTTTATTTGCAAAAGAGAAGAAGCATTAGGCTTCCAATCTCCATTTTTATATTTGTAATTAATTTTATTTTTATGAAATCCATCAATTTTATTTCATGCAATCCGTGTTCTAGGTTCAGTTTAATTTCTATTTTTTATGCAATCTTTTAATTTTTCTTTTATGCAATCCGTATCTAAGTTTTAATTTAATATTTTGCAATTTATTTTATGCATTATGGAATTCTTATTTTAATTACAAAAACTCTCTTTCTTTTCTTTATATATTTTTCTTTCGAAAAATAGCTCTATTTGGTTAGAGATTAATCGAATATCCTCAATTAAAAATATATTTTTCTTTATATTTTTCTTTTCGGAGTTTCTATTTTCTATTTGTGCACTCCAATCGCCTCCCTGTGGATTGACCTCCTACAACCACTATTCATCGAATAGAGGATGGTAAGAGTATATATAAAAATATATTTGTTTGTTGGTTAAGATTTTGACAACGACACTATTTTTAAGTCATCCTCAGGTCTACAAGAAAATAGCCGACAACAAATTTTGGCGTCGTTGCTGGGGAGGCAAGGCGAGTCACAAGAAAGATTCAGCAAACGCCACTAAGATCAGGTGTGAAATTTTCAATTCTAGCCTTAATATATTTTCTTAGATTATTTTAATCTTGCCTTATTTAATTCTTCCTAGATTAAAGTTAAAAAAAAGTTAAAAATTAAATAAAAAAATTTGCTAGTAATTGATAGGGTGCAATCCTCCGAGATTATCATACCTCTATTGGGGCTCCTTACGAAGTAATCTCCAGAGCTTATTCAACGGGCATTCGGAGATTGACTGACGCATAAGGATTAGTTTTTAGTTTACATTCAAGTCATTCCTATATAAAAATTAAAAAAATAAAATTAAAAAATTAAAAAAAATAAATATAAAAATAAAAATAAAAAATTTGCCTGATCATTTAATTAAAAGAATTTAATGTCATGTCATAAAACTTTAAAAAAAAAATTATGATTGTTGCATGTAGTGTAAAGCATTTGCATAAAATATTCTAAGGGCAGAACCCACTAAAAAGATAAGGTCGGAATTTCATTACTCGTCCTTAGCCCAAAAATCATCACCGTGCATAAATATCCTAAGCCTAATCATATTAAAAATAATTAGACATTGGCCTTAGGGTTTTCGAGCTCAATAGGCTCTTGGAAAGAAGCGACTGAAGGCCACTCCAGTGAGAACTTTAGTAATTGGTGATGTCTAGGCAAGTTTTATAACAGTGAAAACTGTTACCGGAATTGTGGTACTTAAGTGAGCCTAGTACACCACCACACACCCTGGGACTTACCTGGTCACTAGCTACTAGATCTTCTTAACTGGTAAGCTCAAGTTTAATCTGAAAGGGAGATTAGGAGCTATCTAATCTAGGAGAGAATTTTAGAAATTTTTACCTAATAATTCTCCACGCAACTAGATTTAAGAAGCTACTAAACCTCACCTAATTTTAAGACTAATATAGTCAAATTGTTGTGTGGTGTTGGTTGTGGTCATTTATGTCTAGCCCTTCTTTTCTCTTAGGATTTCGTTCATTTTAGGAGTCAAATCTAATGAATTGTTGATAATGTATGCATGGTAGAAGATCATTAAGGGGTAAGTTAACACTATTTGATCCTGAGATTGACAGAACTTTTCATCACAACCAGCGAACTGTAAACCAATCGTCAATCTCTACAATGGGTGAACATATTAGAACTTTGAATGAGTTGTTCGCACCCGCATCTGCTAGTCTCCCTACTTGCATAGTGTTACCAATTAATAATGCAGCCCAATTCGAGATTCGGGCTGCAACAATAAACATGCTACCCAAATTTCATGGGTTTGAGAGTAAACAATCGTATATTCATCTAAACAAATTTTTGACAATTTGTCCAACATTCAGAAATCAAAACTTAGATGAAGAGGATATTAAATTAAGGTTGTTTCCCATGACTTTAGAGAATCGTGCCGCTGCATGGCTGTATTCTCTTGCTTCAAATTCCATCACATCATGGGAACAACTATCTAGGAAGTTCATGGCTAAGTTCTATCCCATGGTAAAAACTGAAAAAATTAAGGATGTCATAAGAACTTTTAGAGAAAAATCTGAGAAGAAGTTTTCCCAATTTTGGAAAAGATTCCATGATCTTTTGGTCAAGTGCCCGCACCATGGGCTTGACAAGGCTGATCTAGTACATTTTTTTTACAAAGGACTACCTCCAGCAGGAACATGATTGAATCCATGCATAAGGGTAGGTTCATGAACCAAACCCCTGATCAAGCCTATGAGTTCCTTGTTGACTGAGCTGAAAATGCTCAAAATTGGAGTAGCTACGGTCAGAAGGTAGATAGGGATGATTATGGGTCTAGAGAACCAAGTACCTACGGACCCAGAACTCAAGAATGTCATGTCCAATCTGGTGAATGGGGTGAACAACCTGAGCAAAAAGTTGGATGCTTGCACTGTTTCCACTAACTCAAACTCACAAAAAGAGTCAAATTCCATCATGAAAGTGGAACATGAGCCACAGAGCTTATGTATCTTGTGTAACAGTTCTGAGCATCTAGTGGAGTGCTGTCCTAGTTTGCCCAACATTAAGGCCGAGCAGGCAAATGCTCTAAATTCATATAACACCTTTAAGAAACCCACTCCCAACTCATTCAGCCCAGTTTATCATCCTGATAATAAGTTTCATCCGAACTTCTCATACAGGCAGACTGAACCTATTCAACATCAGGGTAGTCCACCAAGTTTTCAAAAGAACTTCCCTAGGATTGGTCCATCACAGATGAACCAATCATTAGCTCCACCTATTCCTACTTATAGTGCCCCTATCCCTCAGCAATCTACATCGTTGGAAGCCATGATGGCTAACATGATGAAGCAGCAACAAGACTTCATCCAACAACAACAACAGACCAATATGGCTCAAACCCAGACTAACTAATTCCATGCGCAAGCAACTGCAAAACTTGAGGTTAGTCTGAGCCAAATAGCTAACTCTCTAGGGGATAGAAAGAGAGGTGAATTACCCAGTCAGCCAGTGCCTAACCCTAGTAGGCAACAGAATCAAGGGCCGAGAGGCCAATTTCAGATTGACTCAAATGAAAATCCAAACCATGAAGTCTAAGCAATTACCACTTTACGGTCTGACAAGCAAGTGGACAATAAGGTCCAACTTCCTATACAAGAAAAAGAAGAAAAGCATGAACCGAACCCCACTCAGAAAAAGGGGCAAGAATAGGAAACACAAGGAATAGAGGAAAAACCAATAGAGACACACACCCAAGGCTCCCTTTCCTAGTAGACTACAAAACTCCAAAAAAAAAATCTCAATATGATGAAATCATGGAGGTTTTTAAAAATGTTCAAATAAATTTACCCTTCCTAGATGCCATCAGACAGATCCGCTCCTATACAAAATTTTTAAAAGACCTCACCACGGTAAAAAGGAAAACCAGTATTCCTAAGCAAGCTGTGATGGTGGCACAAGCCTTATCTCTCATTCAACAACAGATTGCCCAAAAATACAAGGACCCTGGTTGCCCCACCGTTGAAATTAAAATAGGAGAAACTATCATCCAGAGAGCCCACCTAGATTTAGGAGCTAGTGTAAACTTGTTACCCTATTCTGTGTACACGGAGTTGGGTTTGGGGGAATTAAAACCCACAAACATCACTCTTTCGTTAGCAGATAGGACAGTAAAGTACCCCAAAGAAATTGTGGAGGATGTGATTGTAAAAGTTAATGAGTTCTACTACCCTGTGGATTTTGTAGTTCTTGAAACTGAACCAGTAAAAAATCCAGAAAATCACATCCCGGTGATCCTAGGTAGACCATTTTTGGCCACTTCAAATGCTGTGATCAGTTGCGGAAATGGAATAATGACTCTAGCCTTTGGAAACATGACAGTCCAACTCAATGTTTTTCACAATAGTAGTCAGTCAACTGGGATGGACGATTTGGAAGAAATTCACATGATCGAGAATATAATTAGCAGTTCTTTTGAAGAGTCAAGTTATTCTGATCCATTAGAAAGATGTTTGGCAAATTTCAGTCAAGATTGTGAATCAAGTCAGGAGGTTAATACATTATTAGATTCCATTCCTGTGATGGATACTAGCAGATGGGCTACCAAGTTCGAACCATTGCCTATTTCGAAATCTCAGCTAGTGCCATCCAATGTCAAACCTCCCCAACTAGAACTTAAAGACCTTCCTGAAAACTTGAAGTATGCATTTCTTGGAGACCACAAGACCTTACCTGTGATAATTGCATCGAATCTGACTGAAGAACAGGAAGAGAAGTTGTTAAGTATCCTTCGGAAGAATCAGGAAGCTATCGGTTTGTCTATAGATGATATTAAGGGGATTAGTCCTTCTGTGATCCAACATAAGATCCATCTAGAAGAGGATGCTAAAATCTCTAGAGAACCACAAAGGCAACTTAATCCAGTCATGAAGGACATAGTTCGAGCCGAGGTCATCAAGCTTTTAGATGCAGGGATTATATATCCTATTTCTGATAGTCAGTGGGTAAGCCAGTTCAAGTCGTACCTAAAAAGTCTGGCATCACTGTAGTAAAAAATGATCCCAATGAGTTAGTCCCTACTCGAATCCAAACAGGATGGCGAGTATGCATCGACTATAGGAAGCTTAATGCCATGACTAGAAAAGACCATTTTCCTCTACCCTTCATCGATCAAATACTAGAACATCTAGCTGGCCACTCTCATTGCTGTTTCCTCGATGGTTATTCTGGATATAACCAAGTTCCTATCGCACGTGAGGATCTAGAGAAAACCACGTTCACCTGTCCTTATGGCACTTTTGCCTATCGTCCCATGCCTTTTGGGCTATGCAATGCACCGGCTACATTCCAGCGGTATATAATGAGTATTTTCTCCAACATGGTGGAGAAATTTTTAGAAGTTTTCATGGATGACTTTTCTGTATTTGGATCAAATTTCGATGAATGTCTGCACCACTTGACACTTGTTGTAAAGTGTTGTAAAGAGAAAAACTTAGTTCTTAACTGGAAGAAGTGTCATTTCATGGTAGAATCAGGTATTGTTTTAGGACACATTGTGTCACAAAGGGAAATTGAGGTGGATAAGGCCAAAGTAGAATTAATTGCTAAATTGCCACCTCCCAAGACGGTAAGAAAAATTCGATCCTTCTTAGGGCATGCGAGTTTTTACCGCCGCTTTATCAAGGATTTCAGCAAAATATCAAAATCCTTATGTGATTTTTTTGGCCAAAGATGCTATTTTTAATTTTTAGCCAACTTGTGTAGCTGCTTTCGAAAGACTAAAGTCTGAATTAACTTCAGCACCCATCATAAGGTCTCCTGATTGGAGTCGTCCTTTTGAAATCATGTATGATGCATCTGATTATGCCATAGGTGCCATCTTGGGTCAGCGAGTGGGGAAGCTTCCCCATGTTATTCATTATGCGAGCAAAACTCTGAATGACGCCCAACTCAACTATTCCACCACTGAAAAAGAACTGTTAGCGGTTGTTTTTGCTCTAGATAAATTTCGCCCCTACCTGATAGGATCTAAGGTCCTTGTTTATTCTGATCATGCCGCCCTTAAATACTTTCTCACAAAGAAGGATGCCAAGGCAAGGCTCATTCGTTGGATCCTATTGCTCCAGGAATTTGATCTCAAAATACTAGATAAAAAAGGATCTGAAAATGTAGTGGCTGACCACTTGTCCAGATTGATTGTTGAGTCATCTGCAGAATCCTTACCTGTATCCGAAACTTTTCCGAATGAACAACTAATGATGATTTTCCATACCAATGTTCCATGGTATGCTGACATAGTCAACTACCTCGTTACTAAACAAATGCCCAGCTCTTGGACCAAACAGGAGCAATTTCGCTTCCTAGCTCGTGTGAAGTGGTATTTTTGGGATGAACTATACCTATTTAAATATTGCCCTGATCAGATCATCCGACGGTGTATCCCTGAACACGAACAAAGGAAAGTCCTTTCCTTTTGTCATGACCATGCTTGTGGTGGTCATTTCAGTGGTAAAAAGACGGCTGCAAAAGTTTTGCAGTGCAGATTCTATTGGCCCACACTATTCCATGACTCTCATGAGTATTGTAAAGCATGTGACCGATGTCAAAGACTAGGAAAAATTTCAAGAAGAAATGAGATGCCCCCAAATCCGATCTTAATTGTAGAAATCTTTGATGTTTGGGGTATTGATTTTATGGGTTCTTTTCCTATGTCGTTTGGGCACCAGTACATACTTCTTGTTGTTGACTATGTGTCCAAGTGGATTGAGGTTGTTGCGTGTAAGACCAATGATCACAAAGTAGTGATCAAGTTCCTTAAGGAGTTTGTTTTCACTCGTTTTGGCACCCCTCGTGCTATCATTAGTGATGGGGGAAAACATTTTTGCAATAGAATTTTTAAAGCCCTTGCTAGGAAGTACAACATTACCCACAAGGTCAGTACACCGTATCATCCACAAAAGAGTGGACAAGTTGAGATTTCCAATAGAGAAATCAAGACCATCCTTGAAAAAACTGTTAATCCATCTCGAAAGGATTGGTCCCTTTGGTTAACAGATGCATTGTGGGCATATCGTATAGTCTACAAAACAAAACACCAATTAGAATGTCCCCATATAGGATTGTCTACGACAAGGCTTGCCATTTACCTCTTGAGTTAGAGCACAAGGCCTATTAGGCAATCAAACTTCTAAATTTCGATTTCGACAAGGCAGGAGAACATAGAAAGCTTCAGCTCGATGAGCTTGAAGAAATTAGGAACGATGCTTACGAGTGCGTTAAAAAGTACAAGGATCGCATGAAGATCATAAATGATAAAATGATCACTCGTAAGGAGTTCCACCAAGGACAAAATGTCCTTCTATATGATTCTCGATTACATCTATTCCCTGGAAAACTTAAATCTCACTGGACTGGCCTATACACGGTAGAGAAAGTGCATACGCATGGTGCAATAGTAATATGCAATACCAAGGATGGTAGGTCCTTTTAAGTCAATGGACATCATTTAAAATCATACCTTGAGTATCTGAGTCCAGAAGTCGAGGAGACACTTCTGACCGATCCTGTCTATCATGAGTGAATTAGAATTGTCTAGCTGAAGACATAAAACTTAGCGCTCTTGGGAGGCAACCCAACAGGTAAAGATTAAAATTATTATTTTTAATAAGTTACTAACATGCAGGTTTGGGGGTATTTTTTCCAATTTCAAGTTATTCAGCCATATCAAGATCCAATATCAGGTAATGTCTCCTCTGTCCTATTACTGTTTTAATTTTCTCAACATTGAGGACAATGCTGAATTTAGGTATGAGGGTGGGAATATTTTTTATTTTTCTTCCTAAAAAGATTTTTGTGCCTAAAAAAAGAAGGATTTCAAATTTTTAACTCAAATTCTAATCTTTTTGGCCGTAAAAACTAGGAATTGCTTTGACAATAACTTTGAGTAAGAAATATAATAGCAGTTCTAGCTTGAGTTTTCGTCCCACCTATCCCCTGCTAATATGATAGAAGATGATTTAGCACTTACACGTAAGCACATGAATAGTGGGGTATGAAAACTTGCAACTAATATGAATACTTTTAATCTTCTGGATAATTTAAAGTTATATGGGTGATGAACACCCTAAAAAAAAAGAGAGTTTATTTTAAGTCTTCTCACTGAGTAACCGGGCCTCTTGCCTGGCAAGCAGCGAGTATTCACGTAAAAAGGTGAAAATGACTTAGATTAAACTCTAAGTGACTAATTCGGCCTTGGAGCCTAGTTCACTTGAGTTATTAAGCCTGTTAGGGTGTCTTTACACCTAGTGCCCCGAGCCATCTGGATCGGGAGTCATTGGCCTAACACTCGCTACATGGGTTAACTAGAAAGCTTAATAAGGCTAGATATTGCACAAGTCATTCTTCTTAACATTCAATCTGATTAAAAGATTAAATCTTGGGTGTTCATTACTATTTAACTCTAGTAAGTCTTGAAAATTGGAGTGATCATATTGGAAATAAGTGAAAGCCACTCATTTATATGATACTATCTTGCACCTCACTACATTCTTGATTTGTTAGCAGATAGATGGGGTGTAATGAAACTTGAGTTAGAGTATGCTTAAATATGAAAGCAACAAGTCTCTATTGTCCTTGCAATTCTAGGTTCATACAGTAATACTTGTTCAAATTTTGAGTTAAAAATTAGTAATCCCTGACTGATGAAGTTTGTGGGTAACTTCACTGCAAACCCTCACGAGACAACACTCATCAACTAGGGTAACTTAGGGGTTTAAAAACTTGTTGCACGTGCTAAGTGCAATCGTGATGCTCTACGAAAATGAGTACATATCTTAGTTTTGTGTACTTAGCTTCAATAAAAAGTCATGGGTTAGACTACATCTTTTGTGCCCTCATTTTATCGTTTGCTCGTTAATTGCTAGAGACTAGCAATAAGCTAGTTGGGGGGTATGATGAGAGCACAAAAGTACGATCTACATATCAACTAAATTAGTGTTATAGTTGACTGATAATGATAAATTTACTGGTTTAATATTATATTTTTGTTTGGCACAAGTTATTATAAATTAAAGTTACAATGCACATTTAGTACAGATTGGGTCTAGAAAGATGCACAGCTCAGGCCGCGCACGCTCAACTTTGCGATGGTATGGTCGAACCCACCATTCATCGAGCACACTTGCACTCGAGGGACACATGGCAGTCATCCGGCGTCCGTTCCGAGTCCGTGATCCTAGTTTTCCGCATACAAGCCTCCCACGCATGATCCACTTCTTCTGTCCGCGTTTACAACACGTCGAAGCAGCCCCATTTTTCTCATCCATTCCAGCGTCCCAGCTCCATTCCGGATCAGATCCTCAGCACCCGCAACGTCATTCATCCGGATCCAACGTCTCAACCTCCTCCGCAATCTCCCTGCATCGCGTCCGCCCTCTTCTTCCGCCCATCCCACGACAACATCCCGCGTCCCCTTCCTCTTGATTCACCTTCCGGAATCCCAGCATCCCACACCGCATCCAGCATCAAGCATCCATTCTGAGTCTGCGTCCCAGCTCCCTTCCCAAATCAGCATCCAGTGATCCACTCCTTCCGTCCGACTGCAAGCATGATTCCAGCTCTCTTCCGATTCGAAATTCCCAGCAATCTCGTCTGCATTCATCTTCTGCGTCTGCAATCTGCTCGTGATCCAGCCATTCTTCCGGATTTCCTCCTCGATCCATCCCAGCTGATCCCGTGGCTTCCTCCTTTCTGGATCAGCGCCAGCATCCCGTGAGATTACGCGTGAGCCCAAGCATCTAGCCGTCGCTCTCTTTCGGATTCGAGCCACTCGCCAGCCGTCCCAGTTGATCTCGCGGCCAGCTCCCTTGATCCAGTCGTTTGCATGCATTCCACCCCAACAATCACGCATGCGTTCCCCCTCTCCACACGAAATCTAGGGATCCATCGCTAGCTGATCTTTGGTGGGGATCTATAAAAGGAGGAAGAGCAGAGGAGGAAGAGGGTCGGCTGGGTCAAAGGGTGGAGCTCTGGTTCAAAAGAAAAGGGAGAAGGGAGAGGTTCTCAGTTGGGGCCAAGAAACAGAGGATGCTCTGTTCTTGAGAAAAGAAAAGAATAAAAAAGAAAGAGTTCCACCGTAGGAGAAAAAGGGAGAGAAACAATGCAATTTTCTTATTCTTTTTTTATTTGCAAAAGAGAAGAAGCATTAGACTTCCAATCTCCATTTTTATCTTCGTAATCGATTTTTTTTTATGAAATCCATCAATTTTATTTCATGCAAATCCGTGTTATAGGTTCAGTTTAATTTCTGCTTTTTATGCAATCTTTTAATTTTTCTTTTATGCAATCCGTGTCTAAATTTTAATTTAATATTCTACAATTTATTTTATGCATTATGGAATTCTTATTTTAATTAAAAAAACTCTCTTTCTTTTCTTTATCTATTTTTCTTTACAAAAATAGCTCTGTTTGGTTAGAGATTAATCGAATATCCTTAATTAATTATTTTTTAAAAAAAAACAAAATAAATCTTTGCGGAGTTTTTATTCTCTATTTGTACACTCCAATCGCCTTCCTGTGGATCGACCTCCTACAACCATTATTCATCGAATAGAGAATGGTAAAAGTAAATATAAAAATATATTTGTTTGTTGGTTAAGATTTTGACAACACCATTTTTAAGTCATCCTCAGTCTTAAAAAAATAGCCAAAAGCCTTTGCTTAGCAGGAATGTTGTATGATGATCTCAAGATCCCAATAAAACTTCCATAGCCATAGATGCATCATGCTTGCTTATAACGCTAAGAAATTACTTTGTACTGGTCAAAGAGAAACGAGGGGGAAGAAGGCATAACCTAGTTGATTCTTAAAATTCTACATTTCTTGTGTTATACAACATAAGCCTGAGGCAACATTCTCTAAGTTACATGTTTAAAGCTAAAATACTAAACAAAACCCTCAACCACATAATTTACACTAAATGAACCAACCGAACGGCCTTGATGCCATGGTTTTCAACCCTGAAACACTAACGGTTGGTTTGCTTCTGCTGAAAACATTCTGCACATCCATTGCCCTTCAAAATCCACACCGTTGGCTAGCATCTTTTAAGAATGTGTAGCATCTTGTCTTTTGTCATCCCAAAATATCTTAACCCAATAAACACGATAAGAATTTACACTAACATGAACTGCTCAAAAATATATTCCTCTAACCCTTGCCTCGTGTATCAGTTTTTATATGTACATCCTGTTGATGCTTTTGGAATGCAGGCAAATTGTGATGTCTTGGGCAGCTAAATGTTTGGTGATTCAGCAGAGGTAACGCTCTGGCAAAGATTAGTAAAACAAATGCCAAAAGTGCTTAAAAGAATCTGGAATTTGGTTCCAAGCAAACACTTGTTGCTGCTGCATAACAAAAAGCGGGCATCAGAAGAGCATACCCTTCACGAGTTCGAGTAAAGCAGATTCTAGATACTATACAATAATCTGGAGAAAGATGGAGTGCCGATGCAACAACTAGAACAGCAAGCTAATCCACTGTCTAATCTTCTTAATAGACAACTAATACATATCATGGACTGCCTCATGGCATTTATTTTTCAATCAAATAATATCTTCCAATCAAACTTCAAATGGCGATTTGACTGATGGTGTTATGATAGGAGCATAAAATCATATCCAAAATTACCAAGCCTTCTCCAAATTCTATAGAATTTGAAGGCATCTAGGTGAAACTTTCATCTTTGTAATTTGAATAAAATAAAACTGACAAGTTTAGTCAGATTAATCACGAGGACTACAATAAATGCTATTAAGGGATGAAATCAGCAAGTCTAATATCAAAGAATGTTCTATTCTCCAGTGGTAATATTACTTGCATACCAACATTATCAATAATAAATTCCACATTTTGAGCTATGTACAAGCATTTGCAGAAACCAGCACTATAAAGAACATTTTATTAGCATTTAGCAAATCCTCCTAGCCCATTTTCTTTATAACCAGTCAGGATGTCTTTAGTGAAAAATTGCAAGCAGATTGATGTTGGAGATGGCATTTGCATGGAACTTCTCCCATTGTTTGCTTCTATTTTTACTACAAGCAGTAAACTTTTGCTGCCAAATGCTCCAAAGTTTCTTCAAGCGATTTTATAAAAAAAGGGTTTCAGGCTACATGTTTGTGCAGTCTAGTTTAATTTTCCTCTTGGATTATTGAAAACAAAAAGAGAAAACCAAAGCCATACCAGATGGGCCCTAAATTACCCCAGAAAAATTAAAGAAAACTATTATGCAGTGCTAAGCAATGTTACATGCACAATTGCGGTACAATTGCGTCTCTCATAGAAGATCGATCTTCACATGTATCCACAAGTCGGATGTGCTTCCAACATTTAAATATGTATCAAACTATGGGATTGTAATGCAGCTCTCATGAATCTCATGATGATTATTAGATTAAGTGGTTTCAGCTGTTCTTGGAATTTGTTCAAGGATGAAGGAAGAAGCTTTCTAAATGTCCTTTTTTTGGTTTAGGTTAGGATTTTCAATTAGGAATATGTATATTGACAATAATACTGACAAATATCACAAACAATCAAGCTTACAATTCATGATTTATGCTATTAAATATTAATCACTCAAAGTGTATGAAACATCATCGAAATTTACAAGCATTAGACCAGTTTTAACATACTTGTGAGCACTTTTTGCATATGAAATTAAGAATGATATTATTGCTCATATAAGTTATATAATACCCCATATGGAACGTTACAGGTGGAGCCACTATTGAGTTCTAGCCAGTTTAGGCAAGGGGGGCCCAACCCATTATATTTTTTTTTTCTTTTTTTTCTTTTTTTTCTTTTCTACTTCCAAATTATGGTATGTCGTACCGTACCGAACCGGATGATGCTGGGCGTACCGTACCAGTTTGGTACCAGTACCGGTACCGGTATGGGTGGCGTACCGACGTACCGATCCATGGTATGCTAAAAAAACTCCATACCATACTATACCAATATTATGCTACGGTGGCACCGGTACGGGATCCGGTACCGATACGGCGAACCTTGCTCCAAATATATATTTGATATTAAATAAATTATAAATTGACTAATATACATGTTATAAATTTTATCATATTGTGTTTTGAATGGAAATTAAATTTGTAATCAAAAGTATTGCTTTTATTATCGAATATTATGAATGCTTGTTTAGAAGTCTTTTATTAAATGTATATATTTGTTTAGAACTTGACATATATATGATGTATGAATAGATTTAATATATTTTAGATCTTTGACTCTCAACTTGACTATGCTTTAGACTCTGCCAATGGCGGTTATACATTGGTACTTTGACAATTACGAAACTAACTATTCTAGCCTTGTCATAGGGTATAAATGTGGTAGTTTTGCCATGCCATATGGTACAAATATAATATTTTAGCCTACTCTGCATGGTATAAGTGCGGTATTCTAGCCCACCTCACATGGTATAATTGCGGTATTCTAGCCTACCTTGCAGTGCAATTCTCTAGCCCTACCACAAGGAATAAATGTGGTTAGTCTAATAGACTATTAAGTTAAATTACAATATTTTTAATTATTCTAATAATTATGAATATAAATATGAATACTTGAGCAAAACATGAATATTCTTGATTACAAAATTTATCTTGTCAAAATATAATGATTTTATTTATATATTTAATATTAGCAAGAATATTTTGTTAATTATTACTTGAGTAATCTACTTGAGATATTCATCACTTACTAGGCTATTGAGCTCGTTATTTGATTTCATCTCTCTTTACAGATTAAGAGAACTAATTGCTAATAGAGTATTATTGTGGGAGTTAGACTACATGCAAGAGCAGTATTCTCAACATAGTCTGGAACTCGCATTTATTTTCTTAGTATAATTAATGAATGTATTTTATAGATTTTCTTTCTTTATTTAATATTTGGAAAATAGTTGATGTTACATTCTTGTGAACCAAATTCTTGAAGTTTCCTCTTAGTTTTTTGACTTGTTAATTACTAAATTTGAAATTTTAGTTGCTCTGATTTTATTCCAATGCCTTATTATGATAAGCTGGATGTCGTGCATGCTTGTGGAGTATTGCCCTATTAGTATCCAATGGTTGTCATGTCCCTGATTTATGATTTCAGGTTGGAGGCGCGACTAAACTTAAAGTACTATCAGAGCTTCAGCATAACCTATAGAGCTAAACATAAGATGAGTGTAGATCGAGTAGACACAAAGTACCTCAAGATGTGTTTCTGTCTTTTACAATATAAGTCTATTTTAATAATTTTCTCCTACTTAATGAAATTGAGAATTTATATTAAGTGTTTTTGCTGCTATCTGATGGGTATACATTAAGATCTCTCTATGTTGGATGAAAAGGGCTGCCAACAATGTTACTAGAGAATATTCAAACCAGCAGATCGATGGTAGTCCCTAACAAGATGGTGTCATTAATCTTGCCAGGAACACCCCAACAAAGAAGCAAGAAACTGAAATGCGCTAACTAATGCAAACATTAGTTCAAATGTCGCAGTAGATATAATAGATTTAATAGATTTAGTATATATGATGCCCTAACTAATGCAACCATTTTTTTTAGAACTTGACATATATATGATGTATGAATAGATTTAATACATCGTGAATCTTTGATTCGCAGCCTAACTATGTTTTGAACTCCGCTAATAAGGAATATCCATTGGTACTGTGATTGCTCCGGAGCTTATTATTCTGGCCCTGCTATAGGATATAAATATAATATTTTAGCCTTATCATAGCGCATAAATGTGGTATTCTAGTCCACTCCGCAAGGCATAGATGTCATATTCTTGTCCTCTCTACAAGATATAAGTGCAATAATCTAACCCACTCTTCAATGCAGAAGTATAGTTCTATGGCCCAACCACAAGGTATAAATATAGTCAGTCTCAGGCCATTGAGTTGAATTAAGGTATTTTTAATTGTTATTATGAATATGAATATAAATATGAATATTGGAGCAAACATGAAAATTCAACTATAAAAATTTCTTATTAAAGTATAATGATTTTACTTACATGCTTAATATTAGCAAGAACATTTTATTAATTATTATTTGAGTAATCTAGTTGAGGCATTCATTACTTACTGGGTCGTTAAGCTTATCATTTGGTCTCTTCTTTCTTTACAGATCCTAAGAAGTAGTAGCTAACAGAGTTTCGTTATTGGATAGCGACTAGATGTAAGAGTAATATTCTTAGCATAGTCTAGAACTAGTATTATCTTCTTAATATAATAGCTGGAAGCACTTTGTAGATTTTCTTTCTTTGATTTAATATCTAGGGTACAATTAAAGTTAAATTCTAGTGAATAAAATTCTTGAAATTTCTTGTTAGTTTTTGAACTTGTCAATTATCAAATTTGAAATTTTAATTTCCCTAATTTTATTCCACTACCTTATTTATTCTATTTTGATATCATGTTGTTTACTTTGCATGCTTGTGGGGTATTGCCTTCCGAGCATGTGGCATTTGCCATGTCCCTCTCATGATTTCAAGTTGGGTGCGTGACAAGTTAGCCAAATAATAATAAGCAAAAACAAAAATACCACTTGCCAACTAGGTAGATGAAATGAATTGATAAATGATACATTTAACATTTTTATTCTACAGCATTAGATAATTAAATACATGTATTTAATTAAAATTATTGTCTTCCTCCTATGTTACCATCCAAGTCAAATACTTGGATACAGATCAGTATCCAAGTCTAATGTCCATGTCCAAGTAACACTGGTTTTAAGTAGTGATATTTCAGAACACTGTGTTAATCAGTTGAAGTTGGTAAGTTGCATTGATTGTTCAAGGAATACTGGCTCATGGGTCATATTGAACATTCTTTGGGTGCAGTAGCTGAACAAGTTATGACAAAAATATAGAAATCAGCAACACCAGAAATGATATCTTGGTTTTACCTAACCTTGAGTATTTGCTGCGGGTTATATTAATGAGTATTCATTCTGGAAGAAATTGACTGAACACTCCTTTTTCTCCCTTGCATGTTGAAGACCTATAGCCCTCATTGCTTTCATTTATTAAATTATTCTTCCCAGATCAAGGAAAGATCAAAGGATTGGATCCTGATCATTTAGCAATTAAATTGATCCAGATTGGAACATGATTATAGAGCAATGATCCAATAGTAGTTGTTTTCACAGTGATTTTCCTTGTGCGCAATTCTTTAAAAAAGGAGAAAAAGAGCACGAAGCTCTCAATCCAAGTGCTGATCACTGAGCCTCACAGAAATTTCTTGCATGTTGTGCAGCAATTAGAATGGCTGGTTGAGAATGTCATGTGTATTCTTGATTGTATCTCACTAAATGACATAATGTCTCAGAAAAGGCTTCTAATATGGCAGTTGGCATGACTCGATCATGCACCTTAATGCTTGTAGCTGATGATTTTCACTAGAGTATATGTTCCACCAGGTATTAAGAACTCACACATGTATGGTTATGTATGCTGATCTGTATCCGTTCTCCCATCTATCTATGGGGCTGTGATCAGTGAGAATGAGAAAGTTCTTGCCCTTTTTATCCCTCCTCAATGATATATTAGAAAATTAATATCAGATTGATTCCATAATTTCGATTCTAGTATATAACCAGAAAATTTAAATATTAAAATGGATTTGACAGTATTTTTATGTCATTCCTTCATTTTGCACCCGTGAAATGGAATAGAATGGTAATTCCAATTCCCTGTATTCCCTTCCTATTGCGGTCTCATTCCAAATCTACTTCCTTTTCATTCCCACAAAACAAACATAGCAAAAGAGAGACAGTGCATGCAGAGGATGGCATTTGATTGAAGAGGTCAAAAAGCATAGAAGTAGGAAGAGGAGGCAGCCACTAGCAGTGGCCAGAGGCAAAGAGTGGTGGATGAAAACTGCAGGTGGAGAGAACAGAGGCAAAACAAATATAATAGGTTGGGGCGTCAGGACGGATAAGAAAAGGGGGTTCAGCATATAGGATTCTTTTTAAAGTAATTATAGCCCTACTTTCCAGCACACATTTCTAGTGGGATCGAATGTTAAATGGTTTAGTCTGAATAACACTTGCCCTTGAACTAAGCTGCCTAGTTCATAGCATTCCATTTCTTGTGAAAAAACTACTTTTGCCATCATCTATACAAAACTCTCACATATGCTGTCAACTTAGCATCATCAAGGTATTAAAGGCTCACAACTCTCATTCATTTTATATTTCATATTATCATAATACCTTTCCAGATGCCTTTTAATTAATGCAATCAAATGAGAGATGTAATTTATAACATTAATTGGTCTCAAAATTATTATGGATTAATGGTATTAATGACTTTAAAGCCAGTAAATAGCCAATACTTTACAAATGGGCAAAAGTCATGATGGTTAACTACTTTCTGGTTTCAAATATATATATTGTAACATTTAAGTCATTACTTACCAGGATAAGGTGAGAGCTATTTGTTATTGTTGCAGCAATTTATTGAGGCTGAGAGGTGCTTCTCATGCACAAATCATTTGATCGTTGATTTTCTCCTTCAACTCTGACATCAAGCATTTCCTGTCCCAAGACTTAAGAAGCTTAAAGGAGAAAGATATGAAATATTCATTAAAATAAAAAATTAATTAAATTAGAAGACGCTACAACTAGATGCTACAACACAGTTTTCTCAAAAGCATTAAATAACCTGTCTCAAGAAGAATAAATGGCTTCGGCTCTTTTTCCTATTTTTAAGGAAAATCAAAGGTAAATAAAACAATTTTTTTATTAGATAAACTTATTATCAGATGAGGTACATTTTTATTGTTTGCTAAATGTCCAACGAAGTATTGCAATCATATGAACATGCACTAGATTAGCATACTTTCCTTTATACGAGAGTTATTCACATTCTCACCTGTACAAAAATTGCACTTAACCTTACACGATATGAATTTTCAGCAACTTCAGTACACTTTTGTCACAGGTGGTTGCACGGACAACTTGGCAGTAGATAGGAGACCACTACCTAGATCACCACAAAATCCAAGGGTCCAAATCTTGACTATGGAACCATACTGAACAATGATCAGTATCTTGCACACCATATCAACAAAGGCTATGGATTTTAATACACTTCGTTGTGGCCTATACACCCCATAGCACAGCCTTTCTTAGCACCTCATTTTTCCTTTTTGCTTTTTCTTACGTTTATTATTTCAATGTTACGTCTTTTGCAAAAACATGGTAAGTGTATTGATTTAAGCACCCTAATCATCCCAATTGAGTTAGAGTCGACCCCAGAAAGTTTGGAGTCAACTCTGATACATTTGGCACCCTATGGCATGCTGTGGCACACCTTGATACATTTGGCACAGAGTTGGAGTCGACCTCAGAAGAATTTGAGTCGATCCTAGCACATTTGGCACATCATTAGCAAGCTCGGCGCACCATTGGCACACTTAGCACAGGGTTCGGGTCGACCCCAGAAAATGACACTGAAGCTTGAGTCGACCCCAACAAGGTTCACAAGAAAATTGCTTTCTGGATTCCCTGCCAGAGCTAACCTCAAGAAAATTGAAGTCGACCCCAGCCATACTCGGGTCGACCCCAACAAAGCTCGAGCCGACACCAGCTTAAAACATCAAGAATTTGCTCTCTAGATTTTCTGTTAGAGTCGACCCCAACAAAGCTCGAGTCGACCCTACTGAAAGCTCGAGTCGACCCCAAGAGTAGTCGAGCTGACCCCAGCTTGAAATATCCGAAAAACAGCTCTCTGGAAGTTCGGCCGACCCCAGCCAAGGTGGAGTCGACCCTAGGAAAGAGTCGACCCCAGCCTTGGAACAGTAGCTCGAGCCGACCCCAGATATGCTCAGATCGACCCCAACATAATGGCTAGTTCTGTAGATGTACTTTTTGGTGCTCCAACAGCTAGAAACGGCTAGTTTCTCCATTCCAGTAGCTGGGGAGTGATCATTTAAGGTTGAAGAAGTATTTAAGAGACACTATTCATCAGGAAAAACTATCTTTTGCAAAATCAAAGTGTGCATTCAAAAGAAAAGATATTCCTAGTGTTCTTCATTTTTATTGCTTCTTTCAAATTCTGAAAGAAGGTGGTTGAGCGGTCTTCAAGTGTCTTCAAGACCTCTACCAATCCCTTGAGGAGTGAAGCAACTTTGGCAAAGAAGAGAAGAGCAATCTACAAAGCGATAACTATTCTCTTACTTCTTCTTTGAGTGCATAATTGTATTACTTACTCATTTAGGAGCTTTAAACTTTTTCTTTATTTCTCTTTGTAAGCCCGTAAAACCAACGGTGTAGGTTGTTGGTTAGCCCGTAAAACCAACGGTTAGGTTTAATTGGTGATCCCGTAAAACCAATTGTAGGATTTTTGGATTGTGAGCCCGGTAAAACAATCCAACTGTAATCCGAGGGATTATAGTGAATTCCCAAAAGGACGCTTGGGGAGTGGACGTAGATGCCTTGGAGTGCACCGAACCACTATACTTCGCTTGTGTTTGTAGTGTGTTTGTTTTGCTTCATTTGCACTTATACAATTTACATAAGCTAAGATACTCATTTATCTATAAGTAAAATTTAAGATCTTAAAATTTAGAAAACCCAATTCACCCCCCCCTCTCCTTTTGGGTTGTTATCTTGGGCAACACTTTCTCTAAGTCAATAAGACCATATGCAGACTTTTTCCTTTGTATTTTTATACCAGTAATCTATGCATCTGTGCACACATACACAAACATAAATATTCCTTTGTACTGAAGTCACCATGGTTGTCAAAACTAAAGAAAGACCATAACTCAATGACATAAGTTAGACAACAAGCCTTGTAATTTCATAAGCCTACAAAGAGTTATTCCTTTGCTGTAACTTATTTATTAGTACCAAAACAATGATAATAAAAGATGTTGTCTTTATGCATTCAAGGCTCCAAATTCTAAATAAAGAAGATTTGTAGGGTTTGTACCCATAGTCAGTACTTGCAAAGGAAACTAACAAAGAAAATGGTGTTGCAAAATTAATCTCAACAAAACCATCAAGATAAATCATAGCTATATTACTCAAAGCTTTAGATTTTTAAAAGTATGGAAGATAGATAGTTTGTACAAGATGTTATCCAACATATGATTAGTTTCCTGCTCATGCTTGCTTGGCATTTAGCATAATGTTGTGAAGCATTCAGTTAATGGACATTCCAATGTGTTTTGACCCTCAATGCTCTAGCATAAGTATCAAACATGATCCATGCTTCAAAGTTTTGCCCAAAATTCTGAAACTGAAAGCCAAATATAACCAATTTTGGTAGGAACCAATCCAAAATTTAGGCTAGGTTGAGAGTTTCAGTTGAACTAAATTATGGGGCAAAGTGTACATACGAGGAAATTTAAACTAAATTTTTGCCGTTTCTTAGGTTCTTTAAATGTTATGAAACATCTTATATATGTTAAACTAAGGAGTAAAGATAGAAGTTTTGGAAGCAATGCCACCTTAGGTTTCAAAGAGATTTCGAAATTTAACCTTCTGAAATCAGTTTCCTATCCTAAAGCTCAAACATCAAGGGTTCTTAGATTGCCATGCGTGATATTGTCCTCAAATAGTACAATAATATTTTACACTCTAAAAATTTTTCTTTAACATTTACTTTGGAAATACATGATTCTTCTAGAGTGAACCACGGAAGCACCATTATGATACACCCAACGGTCCCCAAACAATGCGACATACTATGAAATGGTGTATAACATATCTAGGTATTCTTTTTATTGTTCCATTTAGCATCTTTCTTTAACATTTATTTCTAACATACAAGATTCTTCTAGTGTGAACCGCCAATATGATACACCCAACGGTCCCAAAACCAAGGTTCGCCGGACCGACCGTACCAGCGTACCGGTGAGCACCGGCACCGGTACGAACCGGAGACGCGCGTGTACGCGGCCGCGCGCGCTCGGGCGTCAAAAAAAAAAGCAAAAAAAAAGTGTCCGCGCGCATCCGTCAAATGCCACAGAGTGGGCGCGCTACCCCGTGCGGGGGCGCGATTCCCTGCTGGGGAAACGCGCAGGCGCGGTTCAACCGCGCCCGCATGCGATTCCCACAAAAAAAAAACTCTGCATCCGCATGCGTCCGCACAGACGCGTTAAATGCCACTCTATGGCATGAAGTGGCCCACGCGGGTTCCAGCCACGTGGGCACTCTTCCCTGCGCGCGGACTTGCGCGTTAAATGCCACTCTATGGCATGAAGTGGCCCACACGGGTTCCAGCCGCGTGGGCACTCTTCCTCGCGCGCGGGCGCTCTTCCCCGCGCGAGAAAAATGTGTCTGGACCGGTGCGAACCGGGCTGGTTCGCACCGATATCAGCTTGTATCGGCGCGAACCAGCCCGGTTCGCACCGGTACAAGTATGGAACCAATCGGTTCCGACCTAGTTTGGGTCGGAACCGTTTTTATGGGCTGTACCGTACCGGTGCCGACAGTTCAGCATACCTTGCCCAAAACAATGTGATATACCAAAAAATGGTGCATAACTCATCTTCTAGAATTTTTATTTTCCTTTTGTTCATTTTCCCTTAATTCTAGTTAGGTCTTGTTTCTGTTTTTTTCTTTTTTTTTGTGGATCTGATTTTCTTCCTTATAACTTTCAACTACCACTATCAAAATCCGAAATTATGAAACTATTGTAGCAAATACTCATAAAGTGATATTGTCCAAGTGAAACCAAGACCAAGTTTTTGGAACCTTAGCATGATTAATCCAAAGCAAAGATTGTTGAACCGAGCCGACCCCGTCTCCGACCGGGTTGGCTCTCCAACGGAAAATGGATGTGGCCGGAACCAGTCGGTACCGAACGGTTCCATCTAGTTCGACTCAGATTCGGCATGAACCGGTCGGTTCACACCGAATATAGGGCCCCGCTGTGGGGTTGTGGCAATGAATATAGGGCCCCGCTGTGGGGTTGTGGCAATGAATATGGGCAATTGCCACAACCTAGTTCGGTTCGAACCAATACCGAACCGTACCGGTCAGCGACCGATACAGGTCTCGGTATCGGTTCGACAAACCTTAATCTAAAGGAAACATTGAGTTAAATGTTTATGTTTATTCATTAGTAGCCAGAATCTTGTACCAAGGGTAAGACACCCACTTCGAAATCTTCCCAAATCTCAAACCCAAAACCCCCCTCCTAAATAGTTTACTACTAAATGTTTTTCTAAAATACTTGCTCCTGATTCTGGCAACTAAGGTTTACTCTGTCAAATACATATTACTTCTAATATATACAAAATGCGGTCATACAAGACATTTTAAGGTTACAGTGCTTTTGACACCTTTTCACTTGAGACTTATTGAGTATAAAATATCGATTAAAATAGATTGTCATTTACTAGCATTATTTCGTATGCATAATTACATTTAATTGTCACTTTGACTTTCATCACTTGACACCTTATCACTTGAGACTTATTAAGTATATAATGTTGATTTAAATAGATTGCCATTTACTACCATTATTTCATATGCATAATTTACATTTAATTGTCACTTTGACTTTTATCTAATTTACCCAATTGGTTTAACAATTCTAGGAAGAAAAATCTCCACTATAGAAAATGGAAACTAGTAGATGCTGAAAGCAAAAAAAGTATCATCTATTTAATTGTACCTTGCCCTAACATAGTAATCCTAACTACCGCTGATGATGGTTTATACTATCTATTACTGATGATATAGAGTAAAACACATGGGAAAAACTTAGAAACTAAAATGAGGAACATCACATCAATTATGTCAAAAATTCCATACAGTTTAGAACAGCTGGAGAAACACATCAGGTATCATACATACAGATATGATTTATAACAGTATATTTTACATCCATAATAATAATGTGAACTTTTAGATCAAGAACACAAGATGAAATCATTAAGGTGTAGCTTACTTTTTCACCCCTTGAATCTGGGATTGTACGATCAGAGTTCACCATACTACCTGCTAAACTTGATTTGACTCTTTCAGTTAGGACAGTCATTGGTACAACATTCTGCATTAGGAAATTTTATTGCTAAATGAAAACACACTGAAGCGACATTACCTTATATCCCATAAAATCATAAGCATAAAATGAATACAATTTCCAGAAGTGGATAACAACTAATACCATTTCATCAGGAATGTTAATAGTTTTGTCAAGATATATAGGACTGTTTCTACTTGGCTGCCTTTTTTTGCGTAGAGATGCAATTCCCTGGAGTGTGTATCTTTTGCTGCTTGTATTATTGCCATCCAAATTGCTTGGGCCCCATGTGTACATAACATATTTCCTTAACTGAAAAAAAATAATAAGAATCGACATCTCGTATAAAATGCAATTAACAAAGAATCCAATATCTATTTATTTGCATGGCTAAGCACCTTATCCCAATTTCGTTGAGCACGTCTCCGACTTCGAATATTTTGCATTACATTATCCTCATTACGCAGTCTTTTTATCCTGGCCTCGCACTATGAATAAGTAAGTTAGTGCAAGAACATAGTGAATTAAGTGATAGTAACAAAATTGCAACAGCTTAAAGCAGGACTAGTGAGGCCAATTTCATGGAAAAAATTAAATAACCCAAAGAACATTTTTCAATCAAGTCAATCACAGCAAAGACTCGAGAATTGACTCTTATACACTTTGCTTCAATGTCAGGTAATTTGCAACCCCAAATGAGGGAAAGTATTCATGGATGTGCTCCATGGTACTACATAGATTACCATGAAAGCATAATGATGTGGAAATAGTTCATCCAAGTATAACAAATAAGTGCAACGTACGTGTCATGATAATGCCACATGATGCAAAGAAGATGCACAAAATTAATTCAGGTGTTTGACTAAAATAACTCTAAGGTGCATGAGGTGCACTAAGCATGATGTTTATTAGTAGGTGAACTTAGATAGATGATGGAATATGCACCTGTAAACCCATAGGACCCAATATGTATAAGCAATTAATATAGATTCAACAGACTTCAACCCAACAGCAAAGTGACGTGTCATTGGTAGGCCAGCTTCATATAAAGGCATAATCAAAAATTTTAAGAGGACAATAAATTCAAAACAAGGAATCATGCTAACAATTCTATCTTGCATTTTTGTAGCTTTGCCCACCTAATATGGGAAATCATCTATATTAAAAGTTTTGATTAGCCACATGTATACGGAATGTAAACATGAAAAGTTGTCTTTCAGACCTACTGTGATGGTGAAGCACATCATCCTAGCTGTTAATGCAGCATAGTACCTAAGCTTACAAATCCTAATCTGGCTGCCTTTATTAAAGAAAGGAGTAGTGATAGTCATATACTCCTTGCACTTATGAGGATTCTTGAAGTTCCGGTAAAGAGAAGGTTAAATTTAGCTTGAAGGTGGATCTTTGAAAAGTCTATGATAGAAGAAGCAAGCAACACATCATTAATATGATGCAACAGGTCACTATACAAAATTTTAATTTATTTGAATCCCAGGATGCGTACATTGTAGTTGAATAAAGTAACATTACTACTGAACAATCTTTAATGGAAACTAAATGGTTGTACAGAGCATAACTAAAAATGTACCTCAACTTGTAACTCTCAGATAAAATATATTTCCAAACTACAGCCAAATTATACAAAATACCTATGCTTAGAACATAAACAACAACAATTGAGAACACAGTATCTTCTTTTCTTGGAACGGTCTATTATAACCAAGGTTTGTTGTACTGGTACGGTACCGAACCGGTATTATAGTCTCGCACCGTACCGACACTCGGTACACCTCACCGTCTCGGACCATATCGTATGCCAACACTGCAATAGGATGGTATTGGTATAGGGTTTAGTACCAAGACAGCAAGTCTTGATTATAACCTTCACTAATTACTCTAAAAAGGTTTATAATAAATCAAGTAAGTTACACAGCGTAGGAAGTAACTTCTACCATGAGACCATGACCAAGAATTTAAGTTTTCATTGAAAACAAAAGACCTTTAAAATATAACACATAAACCGGGTTACCATTAGAAAAAGTTCGAGTGAAGGTTCAATTAGACCATTTTAGAGTTCCCATAATCAAATTTTCAATAACTAGAAGGTTTTAAACATGTAAGTTTAAAGAGAGTTCAAGTAGTTCACTTAAAATTATAAGTCAAATAACTGGAAATTCAAGCAAAGGTTTATTGGAACAATCCAATAATGAAATCAGCAAAAATCAAAATCTACTAATAATGAAGAAAACAGTCTAAAATGATTAAAGTATATTTTCTATTTCCAAAAAATCTCTGATGTTCCATATAGTTTCATATTTCGTTACAAAGCTTCACTTATACCCACAAAACCGCTTATATCCTAATTATTAGTTCAACTGAAGCCACTTATATCCTCAATAATAATTCAAATAAGGCCACACATCCTTGTTACTAATGCAAATAAGACCACTTTTATCCTTAAGATCCATGAATACTAGCAGTGTAGATGTCAAGTTATATCCTCGTCAATAATCATGTATAACAACTCCAAGTAGCTAGGAGCCCACTACCTTTCTACTAGGTTTCTAGTTTAAGTAGAAATTCAAATATCCATTTTAAAAGGCTTTGTGACAATAATACTCCAATACAACCAGAATTATAAAAGTTTCTAGAAAGAACAGAACTTTTAAGTTGTAATACATAAACACAAGTCAATAATATAAATGAACTAATATTATTTCAAAGTTTTCCTTAAAGAAATCAAAACCTCATTTCAAATTAACATACTGCCTAGACTCTCCAAAATAGGGAAAAAAACTTCTAGATCTCTCTAACAAGCTGTAGGTTTCAAGACTTAAACATGAAGCAAATGTCTTAAATTTCAAAAGAAACTTAAATTTGGAGATGACAATAAGGTTTAAAATTTCAAGGCATCATATAGGACTGAATTTGACTGCAAAACAAAGAAAGAAAAAAAGAATTCTAGGTTTTAAGTGACCAGGCTCAGGCTTCAAGAGGTTCAAAACAACAACTAAGCTTGGAATTTACTAAGACTCAAGAGCCCAAATTAAACATAAATTCAAGGTACATGGCAAAGTTACTTATTTTATGCTGCAAAAAAGCACAAGAAGATTTTACCCAAGCTCTGCAAGCATTTAAAATAACTACTTACTTCTTCCTATCTCTCCATAAATGCCTCCTATTTATAGGCATAATAGGACAATTAGCTAAGTAGGTGACTAAAGTAGGTTGGTTGTGATTCTACTAACAGATCAGTTGTGTAGGCCAGTTGCCAGACTGGTGAGTTCAGACCTCATAATCAACAGTGGCACTACTAAAGATAGACAATATTTACATGAATATCAACTAAGCAAATGTCCTTTTTTTTTTCATTATTATTTTCATTCAGTTAAGATATTGCAAGTGAATAAGAAGTTACCTCAAAATATGTAAATCTCTTAAGAATAAAAAGTTGATTTTCCAGCTTTAATACAACTTCCAGATTCTTGAGTTTGGCTCAAAACAATGAGTTTTTAAATGCTAAGGTACTTCTCAAATTTTATATTACACAAACATTGCTAAATGAATAGTTACATAATTCCTTCGGACACTTGGTTCAGGTTCATAATTTGCAATTTGCTCTTTCTCAATGAATTAAGTTCTCCTGGAGTAGCATGCGAAAACATATTTTCATTGATTTGTATAATTTAGTATCTTAATTTATTTTCATTTATTATAGTCTTTTCATATAATGCTTTGATTAGTAAAGAGCATACAAAATAAATGATTTAAAAACATATCAAAAGAGAGTTAAAAAGCAATGGACATGGGAATTTAATAAATTAGGTTTTTTTTAATTATAGCATAACTCCTAATTTTATCATATCAGAGTTCAGTTGAAACTCTACTTGAACTAATTCAGAATTTGCTTGCGACTTAGCAAATTAGGCAACTACAGCTAAAACATAGAAGTTCGGTAAGAAAAGTCATATATCTTAATCTCCAAAGAAATTCATCTATGATGACACTAAGCAGTACTTATTTACTTTCAGATTTTACATGCGTGTGTATTTCTAAGTGTTGGTTGAGCTGTTACAATAGAAGTAGGATTTTCTAATGTTAGAAGAATATATTCTAGCGTACGTAAACTCGACTATACTTAGACTAGTCATTGGTTGAGGAAAAGGGATCCAATCTACCCTACTTCCGCTCCAAATCACACAAGATCTCTCCAGATTGCTGGAGATTACTTGCCCGGCAAAAAAAATCAAGGTGCTATATCAAAATAGAGGGGAAAAAGTAACTCCATTATTTTTGCTAATAAATCACTAATTTCCCGAAAATGGAGACAGTTTCTTCAATGAGATGGCGAAAAAAATCATTACTAAATTATCAAGTGTTATAAGGTTGAGCATGAGCAAAGATACAACAACAATTTTTGCCACCAAAGTTCTATTCTGAGACATACATTTCAAAGACAGATAAGATTGGCATGCATGTGCAAAGCTGATTCCAGTAGATTCCTTCACTTGCTGGTAGATTAGAGTAGGTGAGACAAGTTATGGCCTCTTTGCGTCTGTATCACACTGCCTTTTCCATGTAAACTGCCACCAATTGACATGTTGCAAGGGTCTTGCAGACTTTCCTATAGACTAGACTTTCCTATGTAAACTTAGTGATTTACTCCACTCAAGCAATGGGAATTCTAGGGTCCACCTCCGAGTTCAAACTCCACCACAAGTTGTGACCTTGCCAACATCCTCCTTTTTTCTGATTTCTCATTGCCGGCCACTCCATCAAAACCCTTCCCCTCCCCTATTCCAAAAAGTTGTTTCTGCGAGTGCAACTTTATGCCTTCTTTCTTCTCTTTTCTTTTTAGTTTTCACTGCAAAAAGACCAATTTATTTAACTTCCTTGATGGACTCTACAAAGGTTACTTTTGTTTGACACATGCATCACATGTGCAAGACTCTAAAGGTGAAAGGTTTAAATCTCAATATTTCTCGGTCTGTCCTCTGTCACAGATAAGATCGAGGAGATACCAGGTCTTGGGACAGATCTGGGATCCCCAAATCCACAAAATCTGTACTGGATGATATGAACAAGTAAGCGATCTGGACCAGCCGTCACCCATGGGTGTCATGCAAAAAATAAAGGAGGCCCAAGGAGCACTCCTTTGATTGATTTGCACACTTTGGAAAAGGAGAGACATGAAACTGTAATGATCGTAAGATAGAGAAATCTCACAAGAGTTTTGGATAAATAGCTTCATAGATAAGCAAACAATATCATTTAATACCAAAATAAAAGAATTTGAGGATACTTGAAGAAAGTCTTAAGAAAGGCCCCAACTTACTTGCAACAATAAGTAAAGGAAAATTGCAAGGCTAATTGCATAAAGACCACCAACATCCGCAAGGAAACTCACTGCATGCATCGTATACATGGACAATATATGTAAGACTTCAATAATAATTGTAGAATATTAAAATGTATCAAATATAGTTCACAGTTGATTTTCAAGGAGTAATAGATACCGGTCAAGTCTGCAAACATCTCATTTGTTTTTCCCAAGCCCATTTTTTCAGATGTATTTATGCTAATCTAAAGCAAAAAGAACAGAGCAAAAACAAGATATAATCTTTGGAAAATAATACCTGTGCCTTATTTTCAAAAAGAAAATTATATGAAAGAAGTTAAATTATTACTGGAACTCAATTAGATATAGAACAGGACAAGCTAAGATCCAAACTCATTCCTGATCTGGAATAAAGCCATCATCATTGATGATTATCAAAAAAAGCCCTTGAGACATTATAAATTATATACAATGATATGTTTAATATACTGATACTATGTTGCAAAGTGAATAAGAATATGCCAAAAAGATTCCGCCTATCAAATTTGTTGACCAAAATACCATTATACCTAGTTAATAAAACTTGCTAGAAAATGATATCTTAATAAGGTATGAACAAAATGTCAGACTCCTAGCTCTTGTAATGTAAAAATTATTGAGAACTTTCCTTTTTTCCAAGCATCCAATTGAACATCTGTCCTAACAACCTGCTCATTTACGAAGAAAACTCAAATATCTGCGAGATTTTAAATCTAATAATTAAGATTTATTTTAGATAACAATATGAAATCATTCAAGAGGGGAAAAAACTCAAGAATCCCTTGGATTCAAAAATTGTTTATTTCAATAGTTACTTTCACTTTATTGTTTTTCCTTAAACATTCATTGCGCAGATATTGTTGCCAGTAATGTCAAGAAATATTAAACAGAACCTACTAAAATTTCATAAATGGACCTCTGACCGTCAAGTTTGATAGACACATTTAAGGACTCCAAGAATGCATCTCCATCTGTCCTTCTGCCACATGTGCATAGCATGTGTGCAAGTCTGTTAGTTGTTAGATGATAGTAACTTCACATCTTCCCACTAAAAAACCAACAAAATCATTGTCGTCTTCTTGTATTTTAAAGCACTCATTTATATCAAGTATTCAAGATTGACACTTTGGGGTATTTAAGTACCTCATATGCTCAATAATTCGAAAGCAGTACGTCACCCCATAAAAATTATGGAATGTATACAAGAAATAATGTGTGAAGAAACTGGGAAATGACATAAATCATTGAATCAGATATAGGAAAGATTTATAGAAAATCCATGTGACTTATAATAACCATGCTTACCAGGGCCCATAACATTTTCATTATCAATCTCCACAATATAATCAGAAAGATAGCTGATATACAGCGTAGTATTGATCAATCCATCCTTAGGAGTTTGAAGAGAGACTTGGAGATCACTAGCCTCAGAAAAAGATGATCCAGGAATGAAATCATGAAACAATGGCTGTATGAGTTTTAAGTTATGCTTGTTGTGATATGCCTGAGGGAACAAATGAATAATCAATATATTCAAATCTGGCCCCCTGAAGGTTTTTGGCTTATCATTTGTATAGCTCTCTGATTTCATTGTACCACTAACAAAACTCACATGTCTGTCATCACCATGATCCTTTGCTGTAAGATTGAACTGAAAACCAACAGCAGTGGCAGGATCATTCCGAAGGTCCACAAATTGCCATGAAATGTAATGGTTTCTTCGAGGAATCTGACAACTGTTGCATTTAAGAGAAATAGTTGGACCCCTGCTTGTGTTTTGGCAATTATAACTTACATAGGTGGAAAGAGGGAAGACTCTGTAGCCAATGAAACCTGGATTCCCAATTACCAAGGTATCAAGACCACGTAAATGTGAACAACTCATGCTAGAAATTGTGGTTATATTAAATTCCAAGTCATTGACAAATGATAGCAAATCTGGAGCATTAGCTGGTCTGACCCTATGCACCTCAATACTTCTTTTTGTTATAACCTGATATAGCAATCTGTCAAAAGTGAAAAATCAAGTCAAATCAATCTCAGATAGCAATAGTCAGCTTAGGAAAAATGGATTAAATTATCTTAAAAATAATACTTAATTTGCACGAATCTTGGAAAACATAGGCAGGATATGGAGAATACAAAACTTCATCCATCACTCACGCTGATAATAGACCAACAAATAATATCCAGCTTGCTACAGAAAATGATCCCCCCAGCTCGGTTTTCCTCTTCACTACCACCTTTTGGTCATCCTACCCCAATAAAATTAGCCATAAAAAGAATATTAGAAGGCAGTTGACAGATTATCCATAATTCCTTCAAAGATCATGTTGGCTATTAACTTTTTAACATAAATATTGCAAAAGAAACCATATTATCTATATCAAACTTGATATTACATGTGGGACAGTGAAAAACTGTTCAAATCGATATTTGAGATAAGCTAAAAAACACAACAATTAACAACAAATATGAATAAAATTTCAAATAACACATGATGCAAAAGTCCAGATGACCTTCATGCTTATCTGCAGAAGCGTGGTATTGTAGCATCCAACATGGAAGAGATTTTGATAGCATATCTTTTAAAAAGGATTTATATTTAAGGGCTTGAAAGTTTGGTTGCATGAACTGACTAAAACAAAGTTTTATATACCTAAAAAAGAAAATATTAAGTTAAGACATAAACATGTGACAGCCTAAAAATATATTCACAGCATTTTCACAGCGTAGGGTGTAGCATAGGGTGCAATCAATGTCTGCCGAACCAGGTCGAACCGCCCAGTTCGGGCAATGCCGAGCCAACCCGGTGCGAAACCAAATCGGTTCAACTTATATTTTGCGGTTCCAGCCCCGTACCGGCCGGAACCCCTACCGAACCGGCCGGAACCGATTCTCACCAACCAAAACGGGCCAGTAAGTGTCCGAAACGGCCAGAACCAGTCGGTTTGGTGCCGACTCGATGCGAACTAGCCGATTTGTATCGAGCTAACCCGAATCTGAATCAGGCTAAATAAGGGGTGCTTCCTTTTTTCTACCTCATTCCTTCCTTTTTTTGGAGGGGGCTTGAAAAAATAGCTCAAAATTGTAAAATACAGATCATGCCAAAATTTACGATTTGGGCTTATTTTTTTTATATGTTCTATGGACGATCTACATGCTGACATAAAAATTTTTAATTTTTGAAAGACATATAATTTTTAAAAATTAAAAATATATTTTTAAATTAAATTTTTTTAAAAAAAATAAATAAAAATTAAAATAATTGTAAAATCAGAAATATATTTAGGGGCATGCAAGCTACTTTCCATAAAAATTTGGTGTCTATTCATTCAAGTTTTGATGCGATCATGCGCACAATGACCTATGCCTAAATTTAGAAAAAAATAAAGAAATAAGCAGCCTTTGATGTATGTCTGAAGACCTAGAAAAATATATGTAGCATCCATTGTTGGGCTCTACATGGATATAAGCTGAAAGTATTTTTTAAAAATATTAATATTTAAAAGTTATTTTTAAATTCAAAAAATAATTTAAAATATATAAATAATACCACAAATTATAAAAAATTAGTAGTACGTATTACATAATTTAGAAATAATTTCTGAAGTAGAAATCATATTTTTAAAAAATTTATGATATTTAAATACATTTCTAAATTTAAAAATTATTAAAAACATGTAAATAAATAAGAAACATTAGAGTTAAAATCCGATTTATTTTTTGAGGAAAAAAATTATCTTCGTCATAAATTAATTTTGCTATTTACAATAATTAATAAACTGGCGTACTTGATAAACCTACATAAATGGAGTCAAGGAATAAGAAGGACCCAGAGCATGACATTAGCTGAAATCATGGGCAAATGCTCTCGAGCCGGCACCATTGGAAGTGCAACTGGTGCAAAACGGAGTTCAAAAAAGGATAACCAGGTTGAAGCGACACTTCGTTGGTGGTTACCCCGACTTATCTATGCCAGAAATGCCCACAGGAGGTTCGGCAACCGATGAAGAAGCACTTCGCTGATTTCAGAGCAACAAAGAAGAAAGTTGCCAAGAAGAAGATAAAGGTGAACCATCGACCGACAGAACCACCTTTCTATCAATCTAGAGAGTCAGAGGAGGCGTCCACTCCAAATGACGAGGAGGCATAGATTCAGACAGCCATGCAGGCGAGCCTGAATGATCAGTAGCAGCAGGCTGAGGTGGCCAGGCATAGGGCTCAATTTGAGCCCTTATATTACGAGTCAGGCTCTGGTTCTGTGAACAACAAGCCAGATCCAAATTTCAAGAGGACCACCTCAGTCAAAGAGGCCGTCAGCAGATGCGGTTGCCGGATTGCATCAATGCTGGAGTCTCGACAGCTATCGTAAGTAAGAAAATTATGAATTCAGGAATGTTACACATCAAGAGGACATTTACCTAGCATTAGATGATCACTAATATAATACTATATTATATGTAATTTTTTTCAATCTTTTTGCAGCTAAATGATGGATTCATTTTGAGTTGTCCGCAAAAAGTCTTAAGCAACTAGCTATCCGGATCTTCTTCCACACAATCTCCTCAAGTGGCTATGAGCGCAACTAGTCCACCTTCTTCCTTAACCACATCAAGTAGAGGAACCGTTTGACACAAAAGTGTCTCAACGATCTTGTATATGTTCACTACAATCTAAGGTTGAAGCTGAAGTGCATTCAGAAGAAAGTAAAGCTCAAGTATACAGATCCGATCCATAGTACTTTCATTGATGATGAAGATGATCCTATGATCAGATGACTTATGTGCCAGCAGTAGGAGCCGGAGCTTGATAAGCGAGGATCGTCTCAATGACCGACTAGTTTCATAGCCAGCAAGACTAGGGTCGATGTGGGGCAAAGGGTTGAGCGCCATATTCCACGTGTTCTTGCAGCTGATTAGCTACATCCACAGGGGAGCCATTCACCACATGACTCTTTGTCTGAGATGCTTAAACGAGGCCACTACACTACCCAATCGACTCGGTCAGGAGGGCAACATACATCCTCTCAGCATAGCCAGGCAGAGAGGGGCACGAAGGGTAAGAAGGTAGCTGCCCAGCACACCAAAAAATGAAAACAAAAGGTACCGGCAGCCCTAATAAAGAGTGTTGAGGAGAAGTCAGTACACTCAGATTCAGGGACCAGAAGCAGCAGTGATGATAGTTCTTGTGGTCATAGATCTGCCAACCAAGGAGAGAGTGGAGGACAGAAAACCACTGTTTACGAAACACAGCCACAGGATGGTCTTCGATTCACTGGTGAGTTCCAGTTTACGCACGCTACACAGAATATGGACCATGGTGCACGATGTGATAAAGCCCGTGAGGATACGATTACATATAGGATACGGACTCCTCGAAGTCATTCAGATGCAGCAGCAGATGACTTCACACGTGGAGTAGGATCCATAGGCGTATCAAGTTTCGAGTCGTATACTGAATCCTATTATCCCCAGGCCGCAGCCACAGCAGTCTATGACCCATACAGATACAGATATAAATATAGTGCGTTTGAGGCATCTTTTGATGACTACTATCCTACGTAATTCGGAGCATCTTATGGATCAAATTTGCTATCGGCATATTCGAATAGCCCCTCCACAGCCATATTATTAGCCAGAAGACATCTCTCAAAGTCTTTCAGCGAAAGATCCGAAAGTTCTTATAACCCGGTATGCGTTCGTTATGAGATGAACGTACAAGACTACAATGCTACTTGGTTAGAAAAGTGGGCTGATGTGTTTCCTGACTATGCTGATGATCCGGATATCTACAAGAGGCATCGCCACTGGACTCAATTTTAAATATCAGCATGTATGTTGGACTTTAAATATATGTAATTAATTGTATTATTTTTTAATTTTTACGTTACTACTTGATTTGAAAATATTTTATGTTGTTCATTTTATGATTTGTATGGTTTTAAAGCAATAAGATGTGTCATCTAGGTTAAATCGAGATCATAGAAACATCAAAAAAATCAACAAAATATCATATTAGACTTAAAATCATTTAGAAAGTTCAAAAAGAGTTATTACCAATTAAATATTCTTGAAAACTCAAAAAAATGGGCGTGCCTCGGGCGCTGACCAGTACAAGTGCCAATACTAATTCGGCAGACCTTGGGTGCAACCAACAAATACTATGACCATCTAGTCCATACCAAACATCGAAGGAGCCAGCAGATTCTTGGGCGAAAACTGCATATTGGAGGTTTTCGACAGATTTTCTTAAAAATTTTCGATGAAGGACAGTATCAAATTTTAGCTAGATTTCCATATTTATAATAGAATAATTCTAATATGCTTTTTTATTGTCAAGTCCTATTTCAAGTATGATTATGTATCGGGTTTAATACCTGAATTAGGATTAGAGTATCATATCCTATAATATAATACATTATAAGAGGCAAGGTACACTGAAGCGGTAATGGTAGGCGTACCGATCGTCCACCGGACCAGTTCGAGACCGGTTCGTACCGGAACCAGTCTAGTACGAACCGATTTTCTTGTTTTTATTTCGGTTTGCGTCCATGCGCGGGCGTAGGTAAAAAAGGCCACAAAGTGGCATTTATGACCCGCACGGGGCAGCGCG
Organism: Phoenix dactylifera; assembly: GCF_051530095.1. NCBI lineage: Eukaryota > Viridiplantae > Streptophyta > Magnoliopsida > Arecales > Arecaceae > Phoenix > Phoenix dactylifera. The sequence continues at coordinate 26,316,367 of NC_143193.1, read as the reverse complement.
CCACGCGGATGAACTAGCGCGCACCCACGCAGCCCCGCGGGCAGGGGAATGATGGTGGGCGGCATTCGGTCCCAAGCCACCACACCAAATCCTCGCCTCATGCTCCCTGCGCGCACCTTGTTAAGTTGTTAATTTTGGCCGATGCGGGTAACGCCGGTTGATATCCAATCCTTCAGATAGTTGCAATTACAAGTCAAGGGGCGGGCCTACTGGCTGCAGCTTGGCCCAGCCCTTAACTTGTTGCAAATGATGGACGCACTCCTTCGGATGGCCGTGGAAATCAAGACAAGGAGCAGGTCTACTGGTTGCCGCTGGACCCGTCCCTTGGCTTCAAGAAGAACACTTAACACAAGAAGATATGTAAAGGAAAGCTTGTTGATGGATTCTACTCCCAAAAGATCAAGATACAAGAACAATCTAGAGGAAACTATGATTGGTCTCCCCTAGCCCAAGTCTTGGACAAACCCCAAGACCGAATACAACAGGGCAAAGCCCTCCCAAGCCCTTAGGCCGAATACAAAGCAAAGACAATACTAAGACATAAGATAGATCCTCAACTCTCCTCCCCCAAGCCCTTTTATAGCTTCTTCAAGTAGGCACAATAATGGCTAAGGCATAGGGGGTCTTCATGGCACAAGTAGGGCCAAGGCTTGGCCAAGGCATGGCCAAGCCTAGGCATAGGTTGGGCTGGCCTTTGGCTGGCCCGGCTGGGGCTTTGGCAGGGCTTGCAGGCGGCTGCCAGGGGTTGCTAGTCGGCCGCAGGCCCTTCAGGGCGCTAGAGCGCCTACCTGGCATCAGGGGCGCGCGAAGGGCACAATGGCTGGGCGCAGGGCGCTGGCTAGGTCGGCATGGCGCAGCAGGTGGCACGGGTGGTGAGTTCGGCCGAGACTGGGCGTGCTCGGCCGAGGCTGGGCATGCGTGGGCACGCAGTAAGCTCGGCCGAGGCTGGTCGTGCTCAGCCAAGGCTGGGCATGCGTGGGCACACAGTAACCTTTATAAAGATGTACTTGCAAGTATAATATCCTTTTTGAGCCATATGATTATTCCTCCATAATCACCTCTTTCAAGACCTATGATGTTTTTAAGGGCTTAAATTTCAACCACCAAAATTAAAATATTTATATAATCCGGATTGTGCCCTTTGATTTACTCATCAAAAGTAGGACTGCAGGAGAAACTTGTGCTTTCCTCACATATCTAATATGATGAATGTAGAGACTACGTTACATGTATTTCTTCTTCCTTCTTTTCAGAAAAAGCTTCATCAGGCACTGGTGCAAGAATTATCTTTTTCCATCCTCATGAATCAGAAAATAATTCTTTTACTCATAAGTTTCAATATTGCCCTCCATTCATAGTGTCATTTGTCTCCAATAAAAAATGACAAGTATTAATTGACATAACAACAAACAGAATTTCATCAAAACAAGTGCCACGTGAACAAGAAACTTGCAGTCATTTATCACTTTCGGCTTTTTCAAAAAATAATGTCCCATAAATTTTTGGAGATGGATCAACCCTAAAGTTTTAATTGTTGACTATCGTTTTCCATACAAAGTGGTTAAGCTCCACACATCCATGAACATATTGCACCATCAACCGCCTGAAGTACATCTCATCCAAATTATTTGAAGTCCATCTCGCTCCAATTTGTACCATTCCTCATTAGGAAGTTTACGATTGTTGAGATTTTGTTAGCAGGATCAAGCCTCAGCAACCTTGGCAACTCCTTAGGGTTGAAAATGGACCAAATACAGATCAGATATTGGTGTATACCTATATTTATATCTATATTTTTCAACGAATAAGAATCCAGATATAGATATTATACGGATATCAAAATTAATATCCATATTTGTTCTAAACAGTTACAGATACGAATTGGATATTAAATATATCCATATTTGTTTTAAACAGATACGGATACGAATCAGATATTAAACATATCCATATTTTTTTAATCCAAATTCGGATACTATTTTCGGATATGTATCAAATTTTGAGTAAAATTCAATGATGAAAACTCGCAATGAAGACATGATCATAAAGAAAAGATTCGATTAAAAAAGATAATTTTAACAAGAATTCATCAATAAAAGAACTAACAATTTCATAAAGGATATTCTGCTCAAGGTTGCTCATCACCGAAGTAGACAGGATCTATGACGCCTCCAAGGCGTCTCACGGCCGTCGCCGGTTGCAATCGCCAGATGAAAACTAGAAAGTGAATAGAACCTTTGAAATCCTAATTGCTTGAAGACAACGAAGAGAAAAGAGAGACAAAATAGATGAACAAGAGGTTTGAGCCTTTCAAGCGTGCAGGATGATTTGAAGAATTTTATTCAAATCGAGTATTCCATTTTCGGGTTACTATCTTAAGTGACGATCATCCGAAATCTGGATTTCTTTTAGTTTATATTTGGTTAATCACTTAATTGGTTCTCTTATTATACAGATATCCAGATCCAAATCCAAAAAAATTAGGTATATCCGCATCTGTATCCAAAAGATTTTTGAACTAATTATTTGGATCTGTATCCGGATCTAATCGGACCAAAAGAAAGTATACAAATCCGATCTGAATGAGATACGGAAATAGATACGGTCGGATATAAGCCGACCCCTTTCAGCCCTAAAAATAGCAAATCAATCACTACCTACAAACTCCAACCGCACATACTATAACCATGGAACCAACTTCCCAACCTCCTCATTAAGTAGATGATCTCACAAGCTATTGTGATAGAAAAGCAAATTCTCCCATTGTCTATTATCCAAGTCTATACATGCTATATCCATGTTCATGGAAGCAAGGCTCCACTAAAAATGAAGCGGGTTAAGGGATCACTTTTAAGCCATATTTGGTTGTCAAGAATGAGAATCGAGAATCATTTCCTATTTCTAGGATACCAATCCTGAGAATCATTGGGGTTATTGATTCTGATTTCATGTTTCCTGTGCTTAAATAAGTCCAAGATTGCTGTGTCAATCGAAGTAAAATTCATCACTTTTGACTTCTTAAACAGTATGTGAGTACTGACAGGCAATAGGTATCAAAAGGAATAGGAAGGCTATTGGTTGGGAGTCATAACAGGGTGCTATTTTTTACTTGCGCACAAATCTGGAACCTAATAAAATTATAATTAAGCCCCCCTTTGGAATCATTATACCCTCTTTTAGGGAATCCATTACCCACTAGGATCAAGAACATACAAATTACTTACCAAGTATAGGGATCGATTAAATCATATCCACCATAAGAAAATGATTTTATTCAATACTCAAAGAAAGTATATTTACTAAAACAACTCCTGAACCAACTCAAGCAACTTTTAGACACTTCTCTAATCAAATATTCCATATAGCATTCCTTTAACCCAAAAAAAACAATAAATTTATTTGTTAATTTGTCTCAAGCTTCATTGCAAACTCGTTGAAAAAATTTAAGCTAGTTCTTACCATCATTGCCCCAAAAACTAAGACCTAAACATAAAACTTGTAGGATATCAACTTTAAAGACATCTCCAATTATACCTCGAAAGGACTTGACTCGTAAAATCCAAAAGCTGATAAAGTTGACAAAATCCTAATCCTATAGGAGTCCTTGCTTGCATAGGGAAGGCAAGCATTGAAAAGTGGGACGAGGTGGACGAACTCAAACCTTTCCAAGAAAGTTTGCAGACAGCCAGCTGATGCACCCATACCTTCCCAAAACAGTTTAGATGCCTTATAGAAGTATCTTATAACTTAACACCATCGAATCAGACATTTCGTCTGCAGTTAGAATGGTCAATCAATCAGTTTTATAAAGCACAATCCTACAACAACTCAACAGGATGCAGTCTTTAAGAATCTGATTGTTACACTCTTTTTTTTCTTAACATGACAATGAAAAGTTAAGAATCTGACTGTTAGAGTCTTTATTTAAGAATCGGGTTATTATAGTCTTTCCGTTTTACCAAAAAGTTAACAACAAGAATGTTGCTAGCATTGATGATCAAGTATTGTACATGAAGAAGAGAGATACAATAATGCCCACAAACCAGGGAAACGAAAAGAAAAACATCCAATGCCACTCGGTAGATTCAGTTAATTAAAGAAAAATCGGAAAATCTGTAAGTCCAATTACAGCTCAAAGAAGAAGAGGATGTATAGGGATAGGGAGATCTAACCAGCCAATGCTTGGTATCGAAGAAGAAATCAAGGCGGCTGATCCACCACCGAAGCCGAAACCAGATGCTCTTACCGCCGTCCACCTTCCCGAACCGGATCGCCAAGCAGAAGGCGAGCCAAAGGACGAGCGCGACGAGGGTCGCCTCAAGCAGCACGGCCTGAGACTGGGTGAACCGCTTGATGTTCTCAAGGGGGAGCACCGTCGTCAGGAAGGTCGGCTCCGGCGCGATCCCGGAGCTCACCTCCCAGTCTCCGCCGCCCCCCGGGATCTCGAAGAGTACGCAGCTCCCGTTCGCCATGTAATACCCGGGCTCGCAGGCGCACAGCGTCCCGTTGTAGCGGAACGCCTTTGCCGGGCACGACATCGGACCCGGACCCTCTGTCTCTCTCTCCCCTCTCTCTCTCTCTCTTCTCTCTCTCTATCTCTCTCTTACATCCTGATTGAGAGCTTGTTAAAAGGTTGATTGTAGAGAGGGGAAGAGAGAGGACCAGAAGGGGAATCTCCGGGTTGGAGTTGTGAGGTCTTGGCTCGGAAATTGGCTTTTTGCTTCCAGCAGAATTTGTCCTTTATTCTTTGCTTTGCTTTCTGAAGGATTGGGATGAGCTTTTGAAGGGAGGGGGGATTCGAGAGGCTTCCACGAAGAGGGCTTTGAATCGGTAGGAGGGGGACGGAAACAGCCACAATAAAAGCCGTGGGGTTGGCAGTCCTTGAGATGGATGGGTACGGACAGTTTGTAGTGATGTGAGATGTCATTAGCGTTATAACGCCGTCAAGTTATCACCACGTCGTCCGTCCGAAACCGTTGACCGTTTGAACGGAAGTAATACCAGATATGTTCCTCCATAAAGTATTCGACGTTCTTAGGCCAATCAAGAGCATTGGGGTATCGCCTCCAAACTTGTTACCACAGCATTTCCAATCTAATGTGACGCAGAGAATTGCTGCAAAAGAAGTCAGTTATCTATACTGTTGGGAGAAAAATAACCACCCCATATATACAATTAAAGCACCCAAATCCGAGGATCGAGCCGAGCTCATGCAGGCCGAACCGAGCTCGGAAGGCCGAACCGAGCTCGGAAGGCCGAGCCGAGCTCATGCAGACCGAGCCGAGCTTAGAAGAACAAGCCGAGCTCATGCAGGCCGAGCCGAGCTCAGAAGACCGAGCCGAGCTCATGCAGGTCGAGCCAAGCTCAGAAGAACAAGCCGAGCTCATGCAGGCCGAGCCGAGCTCAGAAGACCGAGCCGAGCTCATGCAGGTCGAGCTCAGAAGGCCGAGCTCAGAAGACCGAGCTCATGCAGGCCGAGCTCAGAAGACCGAGCTCGTCGTCCACATGCTGCGGCCATGCCCTGCAGCAGTCTTACCGTACCGTGCTTTGCTTGCCAGCCATGCCACGACACATCGACCAGGGACTATACCCTGCTACAACTGTCAACAATTAATGCGCATTGTCTCCACGGATCTCCGAGTTACTCAAAATCTCAGGTCATCCACAGCAACTCATCGACTCACTCAACTACATCCGGTCTCCCACAACAACTCATTGGCTCTAGTCTCGTCCTCCACGGCAATGCATTAATTCAGATAACCACACTCAATCATGACGGTAACTCATTTAATTCGTCCGGTCACATCACAGGTAACCCTGTATCCCTCCTATAAAAGGAAAACCTCTCCCTCTTAGAAAGGGTTGAACTCTGAAACTCTGGGATATATTTTCTCTCCCTCCATACACTTGCCCTTCTGATTTAAGCATCGGAGGGCCGGCGCCGGAAACCCCAGCCACCGGCTTTTTGCAGGTCCCCCGGAGGACGCCGTCCGTTGATGGACCGCCACCCGCCATCTCTTGCCGAAGCTCCCTCCTTCTCAGCCGACGGCCGCCCCCGGATCCAATTTCCAGCAACAGTTAGCGCTAGAGGAAGGGCCCGAGTCGTGGCCATGAAGCTAAGGAGTAAGGGAGCCTCTAACGCCTTCCGGCATCGCGTACCAAGTCTTGTACACTCAATCTAGAACCCATCACCAAGGCCTCCGGCGGATCCAGTCTTGCGTAGTCAGTTGTGAGTCGAGATGGAATTGACCCCTCCTGAAAACAGGAGATAATGTCTTGTGATTAATTTAGCAAAACCTTGGCCAGGATAATCCCAGTGAGGAGTCACGGGATATCTGAAGTTGATCACATAATGGATGTACTAATTATTGGGTTGACAGTGAGCTCTAAGTCATCCTGGCATTAGAAGTCTAAGGGATTGAATTATACAGTAACCATAGTCTAGGGTTTCAAAATATTTGCTTCGCATATATTCGGCCTATCTGGACGTCGGATACCATTGCTAGATGGTCACATCAATTAGTATAGGAAGATGTTCCTATACTACCGGCTTAGGTTCGAACCTATGAGGTCACACGCATAAAAGTTTCTAGGTTGATCAAATGGCTGATTGATGATTAAGAATCATTCAGGGATAATTTGGTCAATTCGATTGACAAATTATCCTAACCAAAGTTGCATTAAAATAATTATTGAATTATTGGAGGATTAATTAGCAATTAGATTGCTAATGAACTCAATTTGATTGAGTAATTGGGCTTAGGTTGAGCCAAATTGAATAGGATTCAATTTGGGCTGCATCAGAGTTTGACCTAATTGGATTGGGTTCAACCCAAGTAGATTGAGCTTGACCCAATTGATGGGACTTGACCCAATTGGATTGGGCTTGATCCAAATCAATTAGAAGACCGTATTTGATGAGAATTATGAGTCCAAATAATCAGAATTGGATAAGAAAAAGAATCCCTAAATTTTAGGAACCCATCCTTATCTTCTTGGAGAAGAATGACACCTTAATTTATCCCCAATATTTTCTACGTCTATCCTCTTTATTTTTGGCCAAAAATTGGCGTGAAAAGAGAGGAGGCGTGGGGCTATATTTTCTATAAAAATGGCACCTTAAATCTTTCTAGAAAGATTTAGATAAATTTCCTAATTTGTAGGGATTGCATGGTGCATGAAATAGGGTGGTCTGCGGCTGAACTTTGGATGCATAAATTTCAATCTTTTGGGGATCCAAAATGCACAAAATTTGGATATATTTATCTCTTCTTAGCTGCCAAACCACCAGAATTTTTTGGGAATTTTATCAGCCAAATTAGTTGGCTAAATTAGGTGTGAGGCGTGGGGTGGTCTTTTGGCTATAAAAGACCCTCATGCCTTGGGTTCAAGATATACCATATTTAGAGGTTTCAAAAAATTCTGAAAAAATTCTCTAAGGGCCTCCATCCCTTCTTCTCCTTCTTCCTCACATCCATCCTCCATCTTCTTGAAAAACAATCAAAGGTTGAGTATTTAGAAGGAGAAAGCATCAGCCATTGCAACGTTCCTGCGCGAGCAAGCACTCCCGCGGAAGACGATCTACCTAGGGCTTCGCGTGTACTTCTCATAGAGGCCATTCGTGTGCGTGGCTGCGAAGTCAAGGATCAGATCCATAAGTTTCTTCCATCATAAAAGGTATTAATCCCACATCAATATTTTATTTTGGAGTCAGGGTCTAGGTCTGATTTTCCGAGGTTTTACCCTCCTTTGGGGCTCCTCACGGAGTTATCTCCAGAATCCATTCGATGGATATTCGGGGATTAATCGGAATAGAGTTCTTAAGTTTCAGATCTGATAGTTAATCATGCATGAAAGTTTTAGCATAATTGTTTAAATGATTTCGGCATAATCCTATATGTTCTTAAGGTGCTGATTTCTAGATTTGATCTTGTAAGCATGCATGAATTAAATTATTTGATTCGATTTTTTCGCTGTATTTTAAAACTTAAAAAGAACAACATATGGCTTGATCCCCCTTATGAAGGGGTACGTAGGCAACCCGATCAAGTTCAGCCATGGTTTTTTAAAAAAATAAAAATTAAGCTTGCTTAATACCGAAGAACCTAGGAATCACTTTCAGTGGTATCAGAGCAAAGGTCTAAGAGTTGTGACCGATCTCCAGAAACTCTCACGCGTGATCTTGTGACGAAGCGTGGCTCTCCATCCGGAGGCGTATAGAGATGCATGCTCTGATAGGTATACATGGGTGTCACCCTATTTTTAATAGGACCGAACCCATGTAGGAGTGGAGACTCCCCCTTCAGTGGTATCAGAGCTAGGTTCATATTTAAACTTTTATGTTTTAATTTTTGCAATTAAATCTGAAATCATGAGCATGCTTAAATTAGATCTAAAGCATTTTTTATGATTAATTTAATTGCTGATTATGCATGATTAAGTAGATCTGAAATTTTGGATGCATATGATGCATGTTTGTGTTAAGATTTGTAACATAAATAAATCTGAAATCATAATATTGTTTAGATTAGATCTAAATAAAATTTATGATTCATATGATCTCTGATTTTAATGAACAAATCAGATCTGAAAATAAATGTAAAAAAACAAATACATAAGATGTATGTTGTTTGTATTAATTCATGTTGTCATGTATATGTGATGCCTGAACAATAAATATAATGACTTAAACATGAATTAAATCTGATTACATGTGATTAATTACAAAAACTCAGATCTAAAAATATGTTTTAAGAACTGAAAGATTGTAATTAATATGTAATTAAAAAGAAATATGCAATGATCAAAACTTTCATAAGTCTAAACTTAATTGAGAATTAAGTGTTATGAAATAGAATTGTAACTCAATTAATTGACATTGCATAATTCTTTGGGCATATGGGTTAGCTTGAATCAAGTTCCTAGGATTGGGTTAGACCTAAAGTTAGAATCATACATGGACAAATAGAATTAATTGATTAAATCTAATTAAGTAGTAATTAGATTAGGTCAAGAAAATTCTAGGTCAATTTACAATAGTTGTAGATGGATCAAGTCCATGTCTTTGATTAGACCAAAATAGAACTTGATTTAGGCTCAGAGGTGTAGCCCGAGTCATTTGAGTAATCAAATCGAAATTGATTAACTAGTCGGTGTCCAAGGTAAGTTTGGCAGTTTTGATCGATGGTTTTTAATTGGGAGCTACTCGCACTGATTCGTCTTTGTCGAGTTAATGGCATATTCCTTCCACCGATCTCACTTACCTGGCCGATATGGTCAATCACATTTTGATTGGATCACTTAATGATTCGAGTTAGCCCATGCCTATAAGAAAAATCAGTTTGACTGATTTAGGTGCCTCCTTAACCGGTTTCAGTCTAATCTGATTTGGTGAAGTCAGTGGGAGAAATTAGACTAACCGGATCTTCTTATCTATCCTAATTAAGAAATCCTCTAAAATTATTAGGTCCTTAAAATGAAATGGTTATGGGGATAACTAGGTCATAGCCTCCCATTAAGTTGAATGATAATGGGTCCAATGTTTTGATAATTATTGGAGGCGCGACACGCCTGGTACTTATCAAGCATTGGAATTGTAATTCAATATATGATGAGTTAAGTTTACCTTCAATAGGCAGTCAGGTGAGCCGAGCCACACTCGAACTTAGTCGTCTATTAGTTGATTAGACTTAACCCTATCATTTAATGGTTGGACCTGAATAGGATATTCGGTGGAGGCGCCACACGCCTGCCGAAGAACCTATGGCAAAATTATCACTAGAAGTTGCTTGGTGAAGCAACTAGTTTAGAACCTACCAATAGGTGTATATGGGTTGGCCGAGCCACACTCGGGCCTATATGTGATCTATTGAGTTCTAGTGCCCACTAAAGAATTAAGAGTAATTTTTCGAATTGGAGGTAGAAGCTACCAATTTGTATAAAATAGTGGGAGTACCTTTAGACTAAAGTCCAAGTTTAATGTGTTTAGTCAATTCATATACTAATAGCCAAATTTTCTTTTATGCAGAAATAGCCACAAGTTTGTCACTTCGCTCATTATTAGATAATGACAAGTTGACTGGTTCCAACTTCAATAATTGGTATAGAAAACTGAAAATTATGCTAGAGCATGAATGGATCCTTTATGTGATAACAGATCCGGCACCTAAGCAGCCCGCTGCTAATGCACGGGGTACGGTCAGAGATACTTATCAGAAGTGGCTCAGTGATCGTATCACTGTCCGTTGCATTATGCTCGCTGCAATAAATGATGAGTTTAGTAGGCATTTTGAGAATGCGCAGCCGGAAGACATCATTCAAGTGTTGAATGATTCATTCGGTGTTTCCGACGACGTTGAGAGGCGCAAAACCAGTTGTGCCATCTTCAGCGCCCGAATGAAAGATGGAACCTCGGTAACTGATCATGTATTGTACATGATTGAGTTGATCGAGCATCTAATCTCTCTTGGCTTTCCCCTTCATGATCAATTGGGGAAGGATGCTATACTGAATTCTCTTCCTGGTTCGTACTGCCCATTTCTCACCAACTTTCGTATGACGAAACTGGTAGTAAATTATCACCAATTGTTGGATTTACTACAAACTTTTGAGAAGGATCACCAACTCCTAAAAAGGTCGGTGAATTTAGTGGGAGGTTCGTCCAGGGGTCGTGGTACCTTTAAGAAAGGAAAGAAGAAAAATAAGAATCAAAAGAAAAAGGTGCTGTTGGGAATTGTATCCTAAATGTCAATCGTCAGCATGTTGATGATTAAATGAATTGACAAATCAATAAAGTATTTTTTGGTATTATTCATCATTATACATCTTCAAATGAACTCTTATATGATGAAGTCCTTAGGACTTATTAATGATAAATGAGGATTTATCTTCGAGTCCTTAAACTAGTTCGCGACCAAATGATATGTTGTTACAAGGACGACAGCATTATCAAGATTAGGTCATTGTGTGACATATACGTTGGTTGTCCTCTTAACCAAGGAGTGTGGAGATACTGGTATGCCATACAGGTGAAGTGTAGGAGTATATTTCACTGAACGTGACTAATTCCGGAATGCTCTACTGTCAAGAGATGTTCCGAGTGGATATGGGTATAAGTTTGGCCCTCTGACCTGAGACCGCAACTTGTGACTAGCAAGCAACTCATTGTACTTTGGTACCGGACTACCTGGATTTCTAATTCAGTGACGGAAGGTCAATGGGTGCAGTCAAGTACTTGCGTAGTCAGTTGTGAGTCGAGATGGAATTGACCCCTCCTGGAAACAGGAGATAATGTCTTGTGATTAATTTAGCAAAATCTTGGCCAGGATAATCCCAGTGAGGAGTCACGGGATATCTAAAGTTAATCACATAATGGATGTACTAATTATAGGGTTGACAGTGAGCTCTAAGTCATCCTGGCATTAGGAGTCAAAGGGATTGAATTATACAGTAACCATAGTTCAAGGTTCCAGAATATTTGCTTCGCATATATTCGGCCTATCCAGACGTCGGGTACCATTGCTAGATGGTCACATCGATTAGTGTAGGAAGTCGTTCCTATACTACCGGCTTAGGTTCGAACCTATGAAGTCACACGCATAGAAGATTCCTGATTGATCAAGAAGGCTGATGAATGATTAAAAATCATTCAGGGATAATTTGGTCAATTTGATTGGCAAATTATCTTATAAAATAATTAAAGTAATTATCGGAAGATTGATTAGTAATTAGATTGCTAATGAACTCAATTGGATTGAGTAATTAGACTAAGGATGAGCCAAATTGAATTAGATTCAATTCTGGGCTCAATCAGGGTTTTTGACCTGATTGGATTAGGTCTGAATCAAGAGGACTTAGGTTGACCAAATTAAATTAGATTAAATTTGTGCTTAATTAGGGATTGACCTAATTGGATTAGGTTTAACCCATGGTAATTGGATCATTCTAATTGTTAGGATTTAATTAAATTAAATGGGTTTGATCTGAAACTGTTCGGATCTTGAAATCCACTTGTCACATATCCATGCAAGGCGCCATAAATTGATTTTTAATATGATTAATAATTAATTTAATTTATTTAATGGTGCCATGGGACACTTGGCAACATCAGGGACCTCTTTCATCATTAGATGGGTCGAAATGGAGAGATAAATTCATGACAAGAATTGGATAAGATCAAATTCTCTCTCTTCATGACATATGTCATCCTTATCTTTATCTCACTTCTAATTAAGGTTGAATTTTGAATTTAATCACCACAAAATCACCACGTGACCCTCTAATCTGATTGGGGGCATGGGAATTTCGAAATTGAAAGAGGGAAGTGGCAACATGATGAATGGTTTAGATTAGATCAAACTTCATCATGTAATGGCACATGAACTTGAATTTTGAATTCAAAATTCAAAACCCCACAAAATCCTCCACAAATATGGGATGGTTGGCATGAAGTTAGGTGGGAGAGCAACATTAAAAGGACCTCCATCAGCTGGTGGTCGAATTCAAGAAAAAAAAGAGAGAAAAAGAAGAAGAAAAAAGGGAAAAGGAAAGAGAGGAACCCTAGTTCATGCGTGGAAAAATTCTGCATTCAATCTAGCCGATTTCTTCCTCCTCTAAGTCCATCGTGCCATTAGTGTTAGGGGTCCCTGATACGAGTCTTTAGATCAGATCTAAATCCTCTTCAATCCCTTTAAACCTTTCCTCCAAGTTCTTCCAAGAAGGCGGATCAAAAGTTGATAGCGTTGGGAAGATCAAATTTCAGTCTCAAGAAATTCTGCGCAAGCTAGCACTTCCGCAGGATTGGATCTCTTCAAGAACTTCGCGTGGACTTCTCGTAGAGGCCATTCGTGTGCGTGGCTGTGAAGTCGAGGATCAGATCCACAAGCTTCATCCATCATAAAAGGTATTAATCCTACATTAATCTTTTATTATGGTGTCAAGATCTAGGTCTGATTCCTCGAGGTTTTACCCTCTTTTGGGGCTCCTCACGGAGATATCTCCAGAATCCATTCAATGGATATTTGGAGATTAATCGGAATAGAGTTCTTAAGTTTCAGATCTGATAGTTAATCATGCATGAAAGTTTTAGCATAATTGTTTAAACGATTCCGGCATAATCCTATGTATTCTTAATGTGCTGATTTCTAGATTTGATCTTGTAAGCATGCATGAATTAAATTGTTTGATTCATTTTTCCGCTGCGTTTTTGAAACTTAAAAGAACTATATATGGCTTGATCCCCCTTATGAAGGGGTACGTAGGCAACCCGATCAGGTTCAGCCATGGTTTAAAAAAAAAAAAATCAGCATGCTTAACACCGAAGAACCTAGGATTCACTTTCAGTGGTATCAGAGCCAGGTTTATGTTTAAACTTTTATGTTTTAATTTTTGTAATTAAATCTAAAATCATGAGCATGCTTAGATTAGATCTAAAGTATTTTTTATGATTGATTTAATTGCTGATTATGCATGATTAACTAGATCTGAAATTTTGGATGCATATGATGCATGTTTGTGTTAAGATTTGTAACATAAATAAATCTGAAATCATAATATTGTTTAGATTAGATCTAAATAAAATTTATGATTCATATGATCTCTGATTTTAATGAACAAATCAGATCTGAAAATAAAAGTGAAAAAACAAATACATAAGATGTATGTTGTTTGTATTAATTCATGTTGTTATGTGTTAGATGTATGCCCTAGAAGCCAATCTGGCTGACACATTGTTAATTCTAGGGACATAATTTTGTACTTGACTATTTATTATTGAATAAATAAAAGGCATCTTTTCATTCATATTATTTATGTGTCTATGAATCGTCCAAGAAATTAATAAGATGATGATGCATATTCTCAAGAGTTGAGAATTTGAGCCATGTATCATTGGTGATTAATTTCTAAATGCTCCTGATCAATGGATCATCACGAGGACGGTGATCGATCCGATCAGTGCACAGATCACTTTCCTTCTGGATGGACGAGACTTGAGTCCACAGTGTAGGGACACTGAAGTGATAGTGCAGGTGCTTGTTAGAGAACAAGGGTACTGAGCGTGACCAAGACAAGAAGTCACTTGGATGTCTATCCACTCGTCAGTGACTTGCTTGATGTTGCAGTAGTATGACTGGTCCTTTGACCTGCGGTGCTTCAGCTACTCACAGTGAGGTTATTGTAGTTTGACTACACGTATACATGGTCTCTAGTCATATGGGTCCTTGTAGTGTAGATTGGCTGCAGTAAGTTCACTGTAGGAGTAGGGTATGCACTTACATGGAATCTATCGACCTTGATAGAAGAGGAGTGATCCTATGTGATTTGTTAGACTGAGTTCTAAGACCTTGGCTAGGGCAGTAATATAAAGTGGAGAAAGAGTTTTTCACTATCGAACTCGAGTCGAATAAATCTTGACATATGACAAACGAAGGGGTTTGACGAGTTATCCATGACCTCCGTCCTGTAGGGATCCACGATAGTAGGACTGTATCACACGATAACTGCACCTAGAGGTTCATCATTCTATTCTACTGGGTAGCCACTACATGCTGCTAGGTGTCACTGGTGGATGGTGGGACTCACAGGAATTATCTCGATGATCGATAAACCCTAATGAGTAGAGTTGGAATCGTTCCAATCCATTGAAAGGAGTTTTCAATGATATTATGATAGAGATCATAATATATCTCACTACCAGTCAGAATAGAACCTATGGGGTCACACACACTAGAAGTATTGACCGATCCGATGGTTGAATCGTGATTAGGAATCACTAGTAATCAATTCGATTGATATTCAGTTGAAGAAGGAATAAAAAGAAATTAATTAATTGGACTTAAACACAAATCCTACTTCGAGTAGGATTCCTAGAAGTCCTAATTGGATTAGGACTGGAAATCCTAGTTGGAGTAGGACTGGGATTCCTACTTGAAATAGAATTCCTATAGCCCTAATTAGATTAGGAGTTTTGAATTAAGTTTGGATTCCTACTTGGAGTAGGTGTTAGGGAATCAACCCTACGAATGCGGAATATAAAGGATAGTAGGAGAAATGAATAACACGGCAAAAACAATAGCAAAACGCACAAGACACTCAAGTTTATGTGGTTCGGAGTCTCTTGCTCCTACGTCCACAGCCGCACAGATCAATAATTCACTATATGATCAAAGAAAGTTACAGAGATTCAAGAGAAGGAAAACAAACTCTCTTTCTCACAGCAAACAATCTCTCTCAAGACGAGCAACACGTTGTCTTCCTGATGCACACAAAGGATCTACCTTTTGGAACCTCTCGTTGATGAGTTCTAGGGTTTCTCTAGGTTGCAACATAGCCTCTCGTGTCCCTTAAGAAGTCTATATATACCTCCCAATCTCTTACTTTGATTAGGGCTCAAAAAACCTTGGCTTGGACCCGGTTCATAACTCAGCCTCGCGTGAAAACCGTGCTCAAGTCGACTCCCGCAATACTGCGAGTCGACTCGGCAATAGTCCACAGAAAAATGCCTCTCTATCTGCTTGTGGGAGTCGACTCCTGGAGTTCTCGAGTCGACTCTAACACTGGGGAGTCGACTCCAGGTCTGCTGGAGTCGACTCCAAAACTGTGCCAAGACTACCTGCGTGCCAGAGTCGACTCCAAGTCTGCTGGAGTCGACTCCGGACCTTGCTGAAGGTTTCTTTCTTTGCTGATTCAACTCCGAATCTTCTCGAAACTCTTTCCGGCTTGTCTTCCCTTGATCCTCCACCGCCATAGTGCACATAGGGGTCTAGGAAAAGGGAATGGATCAGGCTCCACAACCCAACAACTCTCCCACTTGGAGACTGATACATCCAGTTGTGCATCTATCTTAAAAATAAAACAAACTTCCATATCTTGATATGTATTCTTTGTGCGGCACCTCCATTCAACTATCTTTGGAGGCCAATTGAGGCCATGCATAGCCTCAATTTCTCTGTAGTGACTGTCTTAGTCAACATATCAGCTGAATTCTTTACTCCTTGAATCTTCTCAAGTAACAAACTGCCATCTTCTAGCAACTTTCTGATGAAGTGATATCTCAGCTATATGTGCTTCGTTCTCGCATGAAACATTGGGTTCTTAGCTAAGTGAATAGCACTCTGACTATCGCAGAATAGTACACTACAGTTCTGTTCTCTGCCCAGCTCTTTCAGAAGGTTTTGTAGCCAAATCATCTCCTTGCTGGCTTCTGTAATGGCAACATATTCTGCCTCAGTTGTCGAAAGAGCAACGATCTTTTGCAGTTGTGAGAACCAGCTCACTGCTGTCCCGCCTACGGTATAAACATACCCTGTGGTGCTTCTTCTAGTGTCAGTATCACCTCCTAGGTCTGTATCCACAAAACCTTGTAGTGTTTGACTGCCTTTTCTATAACACAAGCCTACATTTCTGGTACCTTTCAAATATCTTAGGATCCACTTGACAGCCTCCCAATGTTGTCTACCCGGATTGGCCATGTATCTGCTCACAGCTCCCACTGCATGTGCAATGTCGGGTCTCGTGCATATCATAGCATACATCAAGCTGCCTACAGCTGAAGCATATGGTACCCTTGACATCTTCTTCAGCTCCTCATCATCCTTGGGTGATTGCTCTTTGGAAAGTTTGAAGTGGCTTGCCAAAGGTGTCTTCACAGGATCTGCATTTGTCATATTAAATCTATTCAACACCTTATCAATGTAGTTAGCTTGAGAAAGCTTCAGTGTTCCAGCCACCTTATCCCTTTCAATCCTTAGCCCAAGCATCTGTTTTGCTGCACCCATATCTTTCATTGCAAACTTCCTTGATAGCTCTTTCTTCCATCTTTCAATCTCTTGTAGGTTCGGTCCGGCTATCAACATGTCGTCAACATACAAGAGTAAGATGATAAAACTGCCATCAAGTACCTTATGATAACAGCAATGATCTTCTTGACATCTTGCAAAACCATTGTTGATCATGAATCCATCGAACTTTTTGTACCACAACCTCGAGGCCTGTTTCAAACCATACAAACTTCTCTTCAGTTTGCATACAAGGTTCTCCTTGCTAGGGACTGCAAAGCCGATAGGTTGCTGCATGTAGATGTCTTCATCAATCTCTCCATGGAGAAATGCAGTTGTAACATCCAACTGCTCCAAATACAGATTTTCTGCTGCCACAATACTCAGAATCACTCTGATTGTTGAATATTTGACTATCGGAGAGAAAATCTCAGTGTAGTCGATACCTTCCTTCTGTTGGAAGCCTTTCACAACCAACCTTGCTTTGTACCTCTTGCTGCCATCATGTTCCTCTTTAACTTTGTAGACCCACTTGTTCTGTAAAGCCTTCTTGCCTTCTGGTAGTGAACTGAGCTCCCAAGTTTGATTTCTATCCAAGGACTTCATCTCGTCCTTCATGGCTAACTCCCACTTCACCGAACCTTTGCTTTCCATGGCTTCTTCATAACACTCGGGTTCACCTTCATCTGTCAATAGCAGATAATGTAAAGAGGATGAATATCTATCCGGTTGTCTGGAGATTCTTGTAGATCTTCTCAGCTGCGGTATACTTGGTTGAGGTTGTGCCGCAACAGTTTCTGAATTTTCAGGATTTCTCTGAACTCTTTTGGCAACGTCTTCTTCTGTAATCTCTTGCAACTCAACTTGCTGTTTTTCCTTGCTTTGCTCCCCTATATTCTCAAGATCTGAAGTATTCTTGTCCTTATAGAGAACTCGCTCATTGAATATCACATCCTTGCTTCTGATGACCTTCTGGTTCTGCGCATCCCAGAACATGTAACCAAAATCATCTATACCGTATCCAATGAAGAAACATTTTCTGGACTTTGCATCTAGCTTGTCCCTTTTCTCTGCATTGATGTGCACAAAGGAGACACACCCAAAGACCCTCAAGTGTGACAAATTTACTATTTTTTCTGTCCACTCTTCTTCAGGCAATTTGCAATCTAGGGGAACCGACGGGCCTCTGTTTATCAGATACACTGCGGTGTTGACTGCCTCAGCCCAAAACATCTTGGGCAAACCAGCATGGATCCTCATACTGTTGGCTCTCTCGTTCAGGGTTCTGTTCATTCGCTCAGCCACCCCATTTTGCTGCGGTGTGCTCGGTATTGTCTTCTCCATTCGGATTCCATTCTCTGCGCAAAATTTCTTGAACTCGCTGCTGTCATACTCACCGCCATTATCAGACCTTAGTCGTTTTATCTTTACACCAGATTCATTCTCCACAAGACTTTTCCACTTCTTAAAGGTGACAAATACCTCTGATTTGTGCTTCATGAAATAAATCCAACCTTTCTGGTAGAGTCGTCAATGAACGTGACATAATAGTGTGAGCCTCCAAGAGATGCAACTGGTGAAGGCCCCCACACATCTGTGTGTACAAGCTCTAGCTTTTCTGTCTTTGGTGTTCTTCCACCCTTTGAGTAACTAATTCTTTTCTGCTTCCCAAATATGCAGTCTTCACAGAGACCTACATCAACAGTTTTCAGATCTGCTAGCTTGTTCTTTTTCACCATCATCTTCATACCTTTCTCACTCATATGTCCGAGTCTGCGATGCCAAAGACAACTATCTGCACCTCTTTCTGCTAATGCCACCGTATCCTTGGTGTCATTGGTCATGTAGAGAGTTCCCAACTTGTTCCCACGTGCTATCACCATAGCACCTTTGGTAATTTTCCATGAACCACCTACGAAGGTAGTAACATACCCTTCGCTGTCAAGCTGCCCAACAGAAATCAAGTTTCTCTTCAAGCCTGGGACATGCCTCACATTCTTCAGTTTCCACACTGACTGATTCAGCATCCTGATATGAACTTCACCTTTCCCCACAATATCTAAAGGCTCATCATCAGCGAGATAAACCTTTCCGAAGTCTCCTGCAGTGTAATTCAGCATACACTCCTTCCATGAGGTAGAATGAAACGAAGCTCCAGAGTCTAGTATCCACGATTCCATAGGACTGTCCACGCTGAGAATCAAAGCATCGTTGGCTTCATCTGTGGTTGCATTCACGGACTCCTCATTCTGCCCCTTGCTTGGATTCTTCTTTCTGAGCCAACAATTCTTCCTTGTGTGGCCCATCTTGCCACAATGCCAGCAGCCATCGCCTTTCGATCTAGACTTGCTCCTCCTCTTAGACTTCGATCTGCCACGATTTTCACTGCGTTGCACAGTTCTTCCTCTGCCTTCAGATGTGTTCAGAATCGAACCAGATTTCACACCAGACTCCCTCCTTCTGATATCTTCACTGAGTATCAGATTTCGGACCTCCTCAAACTTCAGTTTGTTTGAGCCGCAGGAACTGCTTACAGCTGTCACCGTTGCACCCCAACTTTCTGGCAAGGATGATAGGAGTATTAGAGCACGAACTTCATCCTCAAAGCTTATTTCCACCGAACTCAACTGGCTCGTAATCAGATTGAACTCATTGATGTGATCCGTAACTGAGGAACCTTCACTCATCTTCAGATTGAATAAACGGCGCATCAGGTACACCTTGTTAGAGGCCGAGGGTTTTTCATACATATTCGACAGTGCTCTCAGCAAACCTGCTGTTGTCTTCTCTTCCAAAACGTTGAACGCAACGTTTCGAGCCAACGTCAAGCGAACAACTCCCAAAGCCTGACGATCCATTAAATCCCAGTCGGCCTGTGACATATCTGTCGGTTTCATACCTTCAAGAGGTAGATAAAGTTTCTTCTGATATAAATAGTCTTCGATCTGTATCTTCCAGAAATCAAAGTCTTTGCCGTCAAATCTGTCAATCTTGACCTTGCCTTCTTCAGCCGCCATTGCTCCCACTTATTTCCTTCGAACCAGATTGCTCTGATACCAGTTGTTAGGAAATCAACCCTACGAATGCGGAATATAAAGGATAGTAGGAGAAATGAATAACACGGCAAAAATAATAGCAAAACGCACAAGACACTCAAGTTTATGTGGTTCGGAGTCTCTTGCTCCTACGTCCACAGCCGCACAGATCAATAATTCACTATATGATCAAAGAAAGTTACAGAGATTCAAAAGAAGGGAAACAAACTCTCTTTCTCACAGCAAACAATCTCTCTCAAGACGAGCAACACGTCGTCTTCCTGATGCACACAAAGGATCTACCTTTTGGAACCTCTCGTTGATGAGTTCTAGGGTTTCTCTAGGTTGCAACATAGCCTCTCGTGTCCCTTAAGAAGTCTATATATACCTCCCAATCTCTTACTTTGATTAGGGCTCAAAAAACCTTGGCTTGGACCCGGTTCATAACACAGCCTCGCGTGAAAACCGTGCTCGAGTCGACTCCTGCAATACTGCGAGTCGACTCGGCAACAGTCCACAGAAAAATGCCTCTATGTCTGCCTGTGGGAGTCGACTCCTGGAGTTCTCGAGTCGACTCCAACACTGGGAAGTCGACTCCAGGTCTGCTGGAGTCGACTCCAAAACTGTGCCAAGACTACCTGCGTGCCAGAGTCGACTCCAAGTCTGCTGGAGTCGACTCCGGACCTTGCTGAAGGTTTCTTTCTTTGCTGATTCAACTCCGAATCTTCTCGAAACTCTTTCTGGCTTGTCTTCCCTTGATCCTCCACCACCATAGTGCACATAGGGGTCTAGGAAAAGGGAATGGATCAGGCTCCACAACCCAACAATAGGATTCCTAGAGTCCTAATCGGATTAGGACTCCGAATTCAAATTAGAGTCCTAATTGGATTAGGACTAGAATTAAACAAATCCTAATTGGATTAGGATTCCTCAAGTCCTAATTAATTATTAATCTAATGAATCAACATGACTCCTAATTGGGTTAGGATTGAAGAGTTCAATTGAGTCATGGTTCATTCAAGTTCTAATTAGATTAGGACTAGCATAGATTGAACCCGATTGATTCATGATTTGGTTAATCCTAATTAGATTAGGACTAAACCATGAGAGGGGGACCTAATCCTCTTTTGAAGAGGATTAGGTGAACCAAGTAAGAGGGGCATCAGCCCCTCTCCACTTGGTTAGGGCGACATGAAGAGAGGGGGCCGGCGCCCCCTCTTGGAAATAACTCAAGGGCTCCTAATTGTTAGGAGCCCTTCATACTTATTAAAAGGGAGCTAGGGCCGACGCCCTAGATAGAGCTTTTCCTCTTCCCTTGGAGCCGTGGCCACCCTCTCCCTCCCTTGGTTCTGCCGCCAGCAAGAAGAAGAAAAGAAGAAGCCATGGCGTCCTCCTCTTCCTCCTTTCCTCCTTCCAACGCAGGGAAAAGAAAGTAGGCTGCAGGGGCTTTGCTTCTTCCTCTTCTTCATCCTTCTTCTTCCTCCTCTCAAGTACATTCAAGATTTGAAAGAAAGAGAGGAGATCAGCCATCAAAAGTTATCTCTGCAAGGGAGCTAGCACCCCGGTGAGATAGAGAGCTTGGATCGGATCCTGCTTCGTGTGGATACCCGTAGAGGCCGGGCACTTGAACGGCTTCAAGCGAACCTTCATCCAAAAACCACGATCATCAGTTTGCGGTGATCATCTACCCGCGCAAGATGAAGATCTGATCTTCTAATATATTAAAAGTTTTTAATCCTTATCTATCTACGAACGATTTTTGAACAACGTTCATGCGATGAACGGTTGATCCCGCGCATGCCTCTTCCGCTGCATCTGAATTTTTTAAAAATTTCAGCGGCATGATCGGGGTTTTCTAACAGTGGTATCAGAGCCTAGGCATCGTAGATTAAGGTAAGGATTAATTATTAATAGGCTTAATAGATCTGAAAATTGAATGATCATGCATGTTGAAAATTTTCTGCATGCAGATTTTTTTCTAGGATGCTGATTTTTACATTCTGATTTTATGTGATAAAAAGATGATTCTAATTGCATTGTTAATGGGATTACAAAGTTTAGAATCATGATTAGCATGATCAGCAACCTATGTCATGAGATAATCAGTTAGTTTTCAGATCTGAAAATTATAATTGTTGCATATGGTGATGATCATAGGATTCAAACCCTTTTGGTATCAAATGTAATGACCTGCGATGTGATCTGTAATGTCATGTAATTTTTCAGATGCTTGCATGCATCTTATTTGATGTTTTGAGAGGCCTGCGTGCCTCCTAAAAGAAGATGTAATTTATTATTATTTTTATTTTACATCTGGTTGTATTTCTGTGATGTGATGTACGTCAACGATCAAGTTGAAGACAAGGCATGAGATGAACAGGGGTCTAAGCGGTTGATGGCGATTGGATCAAGAGTTGGTCAAGGATCGAATCAAGGAGGCTTGGAACCAATTCAAGAGTTGAAGACCAATTGATCGATTGACGTGCATGTGCTTGTAATACGACCTAATTAGAATCCATGATCATCACCCATTTAAAGTTTAGCTTTAATTATTGCTGCGATTATAACTGCCTGCAATGTGCCATTTGCGTGTGATGTGAATGAGAGTCGGGTAGATAGGTTTACATGTGATGTAGCAAACCCAATTGAGACCTAAATTAAAACCTCCTCAATCAAGTCGAGAGTGAACCAACATGAGCAAGTCATATTAGATTAATTGATCTAATTGGTGTCTAGGAAAGCATGAAAGGTGGTTACTTAATTAGGACCTTACTCTCTGAGTAAGGGGAGCCTCCCACCTGCTTACCTGGCCAATTGTTCGATTACCTCTTATGAAGAGCTCAAGTTGCAAACACTAAGACCTGATTAACCAATATTAAGTCAATAGGTCTTCCACTGTAGTAGAGCTGCTAAGGTCTTTCTGATGTTGATTTGTCTCGGCTGGACACAGTGGGCAAGTTGCATCGGGGGGCTGGACCTCTCTATAGACATGAGATATTGTAGGATAAATGTGGGGTTGGGCACCAATAACTGTTAGGTGAGGACCCAATGACGACTTTATTCCTACGGTTATACGGTGGGTCTGACTTAACTAAGAAATGGGACCAATAACTGTTAGGTGAGGTTTTCATGGCTTAGAGACCAAGTAGCACTGCAACATGCTTGAGAAGCATTGTACAAGAGTTGTACATTCATCAATTTATGTGTCATCAATAACTGTTAGGTGAGGTGGCATGTAAATCGGTGGAACCGTAGTACCCACTAGAAACCCTAGTCGTGTAGGATTTTCGTTTTCCTACCAAGAGAGTGTGAGGAATTCGAGAAAATAGTGGGAGTTACATTTGTTCTAAAAGACCTTAGAACAGATTAGGATCAAGTACAAAAGTCTAACTAGAATCTTTACTCTCTGAGGATTATAAAGTCAGTTTCTAAACTCTTAACTCATATCCTATAGAACAACCATTTGACCAAACCCAATTATAAAGATTGGCTCAGCAAATTTCAAAAATAGTTTTGAATTGTGAGAAATTCGGGTATGTGCTAGACCATGGAATCCCCGTATTACCAATCCGTCCGATCACTGATCGGCGTAAGACGCTTGTTAAGTGGACGAACAATGACAATAAAGTTAGGTGCTGTACAATGGCATCCATGTCCAATGAATTACAATGCTAGCATGAGAACATGAGACTGCCAGGGACATATTAAATCACCTACAAGAGTTGTATGATGATCAGAGTCGCGCAGCATGTTTTGAAGTGTCCGAGAGGCTCTTTAAGACAAAGATGCGTGAGGGGCAGTCTGTCCACGATCATGGTTTGACCATGATAAAGGACTTAAAGAAGCTTGAGAAGCTCGGCATGATCATGCACAAGGAATTGCAAACGGATTTGATCCCACAATCCCTTCTAGCTTCATATGAACAGTTTATAGTAAATTATTATATGAACAAGATTGTATACACCAAAATAGAATTGTTAAATAAATTGGTAACTAACTTAGGGACCTTGAAGAAGTTTAAGGGGCATCGTTTTCGCTGTCAAGTTGGTTTCTACTTTCAAGAGAGAGTCTACTTGGAAGAAGAAGAAGCCTGCGAAGAAGCAGAAGACTAAGAAAATACCAAGTAAGGAAGTTCCAAGAAAAAGGCCAATTGCAAGGAAAAGCGTTTCCATTGCATAATGGGCGGCCATTGGAAGAGGAACTGTCCTACATACATGGGAAGCATAAAGAACATGAAGGGTGACAGACCTTCAGAAGGTTTGTCAGATATGCTCAGGATACTTAGGGATTGTTACCTATTGCTAGCAGAAATTTGATTTCTGTATTTTATTTAGCACAGAAAGATTTTTATTGATTCAAAATGGTTTTATGATTGACAGTCTCTATCATATACATATGGATGTATCTGTGAATATATCTGAGCAAACAGTGAATACCATAGGATCTAATAGATCCAAAAATGAGATAAATCTAAAGTATTTATGGCACGTCAGGCTTGGCCATATAGGAGAAGACAAAATAAATAAATTGGAGAAACATGAGCTTTTGGGCTCATTGACTTTCGAGTCATATTTGATTTGTGAATTCTGCCTTCAAGGAAAGATGGCCAAATTATCCTTTGTAGGACACAGGGAGGTCCACTGAAATACTTACCCTAGTACACACTGATGTGTGTGGCCCATTCGATGTGCAGGCTAGGGGTTGTAATTTTTTTTTTACTTCATTTTACCGATGATTACTCACGGTATGGATATGTGTATGAGACACAAATATGAAACTTTTGAAATGTTCAAAAAGCTTAGATATGAAGTAGAAAAATAAGCACAAAAACTCATTAAGGTTCTTCGATCAGATCGAGAAAGTGAATACCTTAATGGAGAGTTCCGTAATTATCTCAAGGAGAATGGTATAGTTTCATAATGGACTCCTCTTCGTACACCTCAGCTCAATGGAGTGTCAGAGAAGAGGAATCGGACTCTATTGATATGGTCCAGTCCATGATGAGCTTCACTGATTTACCCTTGTTTCTTTAGATAGATGCCCTATTTTCAGCTATTTACTTGTTGAATAGAGTTCCCTCTAAAGTCCATTCCTACCGCACCATATGAGATATGACATGGTAAGAAACCAAGTCTTGGTCATCTCAAGATTTGGAGATGTCCGGCCCACGTCAAGAGACTACAGGCAGACAAGCTAGAGGCTAGGACCATAAGTGCTCGTTTTATATGATATCCTAAAGAGTCATTAGGATACAATTTTTACGTCTCAAAGGATCACAATGTGTTTGTGAGCCGTCACGCCATCTTCTTGGAAAACCAGTTTATCCTTAATAGAGGCAGTGGGAGGAAAATTGAGCTTGAAGAGAAAGTCTCTGAAAAGCAACGAGTCATGGATCCTATCAAACCCATTCATACAGAGCCAGTACACGATGTCCCTCAACCACCTCGCAGATCTAGTAGGGTCTCCCATCCTCCCGATAGATACTTAGGTATACTAGAAGAGGATACCAAGAAAATGTTCCTAGTGGGAGATAGGGATCACACGCAGGATCCCAAAACCTACGACGAGGCGATATCTGATATCGATTTCGAGAAATGGCTGGAAGCCATGAAGTCAGAGTTAGACTCCATGCATTCCAACCAAGTCTGGACCTTAGTAGATCCACCAGAAGGTATTGTACCTATTGGATGCAAATGGATCTACAAAAGGAAGATAGGTTCGGATGGAGAGGTAGAGACCTATAAAGCAAAGCTTGTAGCGAAAGGGTATAGTCAGCGCGAAGGCATTGACTATCAGGAGACCTTTTCACCTGTAGCCATGCTGAAATCCATCCGAGCATTGCTTGCCATTGCAGTATTTCATGATTATGAAATCTGGCAGATGGATGTGAAAACAGCTTTCCTGAATGGATATCTTGATGAAGACATCTATATGGAACAGCCTTTGGGTTTCACTTCCAGTGATGGAGATCACAAGGTCTGCAAGCTGCAAAGGTCCATCTATGGACTAAAGCAAGCATCTCGGAGTTGGAACACTCGTTTCGATGACGCAATCAAAACGTTTGATTTCATCAAAAACGAAGAGGAACCGTGTGTTTACAAAATGGTTAGTGGGAGTACTGTCGTTTTTCTCGTACTATACGTAGATGACATCCTCCTGATAGAAAATGATATTCCCATGCTAACCTCGGTCAAGGTTTGGTTGTCAAAAAGGTTCTCCATGAAAGACCTTGGGGAAGCATCCTATATTTTGGGAATAAAGGTCTATAGAGATAGATCTAAAAGGATGCTTGGCCTATTACAGAAGATGTACATAGTGGAAGTGCTGAAAAGGTTCAGCATGGAAAACTCTAAAAGGGGTCTATTATCCCTAAGGCATGGAATTAATCTCTCCAAGAAGATGTGCCCCAACACATCTGAAGAGATTCAATGCATGAGCAAGATCCCCTATGCATCAGCAATAGGGAGCCTCATGTATGCCATGCTATGTACATAACTTGATATAGTACATGCTGTGAATGTCACGAGCATATGTCAATCAGATCCAGGCAAAAGCACTGGATAGCTGTGAAGAACAGTCTTAAGTACTTGAGAAGAACTAAGGACATGTTCTTGGTCTTTGGGAGAAGATCAGAGTTGAATATAGAAGGATGCACACATATTGATGATAGAAAGTCTACATCAGAATATGTGCAATGGTGGTTCAGTAAATTGGAAGAGTTCCAAACAACCGATCATTATAGATTCTACCTTAGAAGCTGAATGTTAAGCCGTATCTAAGGGTGCAGTAAAAATCTTCTGGTTAAAAGTTCATTGCAGAGTTAGGTGTAATGTCATTAGATGCCATAACACTTTACTGCGATAACATTGGCACCATAGCACTAGCTATGGAGCCAAGGTCTCATCAGAAGTCCAAGCACATAGAGCGGCGCTTCCACCTCATACGCGACTATGTTGAGAAGAAATATGTAGAGGTGCAGAGAGTAGACTCCGCGGATAACGTGGCAGACCCGTTCACTAAGCAGCTAAGTCAGCAAAAGACTAAAGCCCATCTTGAGAAGATGGGGCTTAGATATATGACTGATTGGCTTTAGTGCAAGTGGGAGATTGTTAGATGTATGCCCTAGAAGCCAATCTGGCTGACACATTGTTAATTTTAGGGACATAATTTTGTACTTGACTATTTATTATTGAATAAATAAAAGGCATCTTTTCATTCATATTATTTATGTGTCTATGAATCGTCCAAGAAATTAATAAGACGATGATGCATATTCTCAAGAGTTGAGAATTTGAGCCATGTATCATTGGTGATTAATTTCTAAATGCTCCTGATCAATGGATCATCACGAGGACGGTGATCGATCCGATCAGTGCACAGATCACTTTCCTTCTGGATGGACGAGACTTGAGTCCACAGTGTAGGGACACTGAAGTGATAGTGCAGGTGCTTGTTAGAGAACAAGGGTACTGAGCTTGACCAAGACAAGAAGTCACTTGGATGTCTATCCACTCGTCAGTGACTTGCTTGATATTGCAGTAGTATGACTGGTCCTTTGACCTGCGGTGCTTCAGCTACTCACAGTGAGGTTATTGTAGTTTGACTACACGTATACATGGTCTCTAGTCATATGGGTCCTTGTAGTGTAGATTGGCTGCAGTAAGTTCACTGTAGGAGTAGGGTATGCACTTACATGGAATCTATTGACCTTGATAGAAGAGGAGTGATCCTATGTGATTTGTTAGACTGAGTTCTAAGACCTTGGCCAGGACAGTAATATAAAGTGGAGAAAGAGTTTTTCACTATCGAACTCGAGTCGAATAAATCTTGACATATGACAGACGAAGGAGTTTGACGAGTTATCCATGACCTCCGTCCTGTAGGGATCCACGATAGTAGGACTGTATCACACGATAACTGCACCTAGAGGTTCATCATTCTATTCTACTGGGTAGCCACTACATGCTGCTAGGTGTCACTGGTGGATGGTGGGACTCACAGGGATTATCTCGATGATCGATAAACCCTAATGAGTAGAGTTGGAATCGTTCCAATCCATTGAAAGGAGTTTTCAATGATATTATGATAGAGATCATAATATATCTCACTACCAGTCAGAATAGAACCTATGGGGTCACACACACTAGAAGTATTGACCGATCCGATGGTTGAATCGTGATTAGGAATCACTAGTAATCAATTCGATTGATATTCAGTTGAAGAAGGAATAAAAGGAAATTAATTAATTGGACTTAAACACAAATCCTACTTCGAGTAGGATTTCTAGAAGTCCTAATTGGATTAGGACTGGGAATCCTAGTTGGAGTAGGACTGGGATTCCTACTTGGAATAGAATTCCTATAGCCCTAATTAGATTAGGAGTTTTGAATTAAGTTTAGATTCCTACTTGGAGTAGGATTCCTAGAGTCCTAATCGGATTAGGACTCCGAATTCAAATTAGAGTCCTAATTGGATTAGGACTAGAATTAAACAAATTCTAATTGGATTAGGATTCCTCAAGTCCTAATTAATTATTAATCTAATGAATCAACATGACTCCTAATTGGGTTAGGATTGAAGAGTTCAATTGAGTCATGGTTCATTCAAGTTCTAATTAGATTAGGACTAGCATAGATTGAACCCGATTGATTCATGATTTGGTTAATCCTAATTAGATTAGGACTAAACCATGAGAGGGGCACCTAATCCTCTTTTGAAGAGGATTAGGTTAACCAAGTAAGAGGGGCATTAGCCCCTCTCCACTTGGTTAGGGCGACATGAAGAGAGGGGGCCGGCGCCCCCTCTTGGAAATAACTCAAGGGCTCCTAATTGTTAGGAGCCCTTCATACTTATTAAAAGGGAGCTAGGGCCGGCGCCCTAGATAGAGCTTTTCCTCTTCCCTTGGAGCCGTGGCCACCCTCTCCCTCCCTTGGTTCAGCCGCCAGCAAGAAGAAGAAAAGAAGAAGCCATGGCGTCCTCCTCTTCCTCCTTTCCTCCTTCCAACGCAGGGAAAAGAAAGTAGGCTGCAGGGGCTTTGCTTCTTCCTCTTCTTCATCCTTCTTCTTCCTCCTCTCAAGTACATTCAAGAGTTGAAAGAAAGAGAGGAGATCAGCTATCAAAAGTTATCTCTACAAGGGAGCTAGCACCCCGGTGAGATAGAGAGCTTGGATCGGATCCTGCTTCGTGTGGATACCCGTAGAGGCCGGGCACTTGAACGGCTTCAAGCGAACCTTCATCCAAAAATCACGATCATCAGTTTGCGGTGATCATCTACCCGCGCAAGGTGAAGATCTGATCTTCTAATATATTAAAAGTTTTTAATCCTTATCTATCTACGAACGGTTTTTGAACAACGTTCATGCGATGAACGGTTGATCCCGCGCATGCCTCTTCCGCTGCATCTGAATTTTTTAAAAATTTCAGCGGCATGATCGGAATTTTCTAACATTATGTATATGTGATGCATGAACATTAAATATAATGACTTAAACATGAATTAAATCTGATTACATGTGATTAATTACAAAAACTCAGGTCTGAAAATATGTTTTAAGAACTGAAAGATTGTAATTAATATGTAATTAAAAATAAATATGCAATGATCAAAACTTTCATAAGTCTAAACTTAATTGAGAATTAAGTGTTATGAAATAGAATTGTAACTCAATTAATTGACATTGCATAATTATTTGGGCATATGGGTTAGCTTGAATCAAGTTTCTAGGATTGGGTTAGACCTAAGGTTAGAATCATACATGGACAAATAGAATTAATTGATCAAATCTAATTAAGTAGTAATTAGATTAGGTGAAGGAAATTCTAGGTCAATTTACAATAGTTGTAGATGGATCAAGTCCATGTCTTTGATTAGACCAAGATGGAACTTGATTTAGGCTCAGAGGTGTAGCCCGAGTCATTTGAGTAATCAAATCGAAATTAATTAACCAGTCGGTGTCTAAGGTAAGTTTGGCAGTTTTGACCGGTGGTTTTTAATTGGGAGCTACTCGCACTGATTCGTCTTTGTCGAGTTAATGGCATATCCCTTCCACCGATCTCACTTACCTGGCCGACATGGTCAATCACATTTTGATAGGATCACTTAATGATTCGAGTTAGCTCATGCCTATAAGGAAAATCAGTTTGACTGATTTAGGTGCCTCCTTAACCGGTTTGAGTCTAATCTGATTTGGTGAAGTCAGTGGGAGAAATTAGACTAACCGGATCTTCTTATCTATCCTAATTAAGAAATCCTCTAAAATTATTAGGTCCTTAAAATGAAATGGTTATGGCGATAACTAGGTCATAGCCTCCCATTAAATTGGGTGATAATGGGTCCAATGTTTTGATAATTATTGGAGGCGCGACACGCCTGGTACTTATCAAGCATTGGAATTGTCATTCAATATATGATGAGTTAAGTGTACCTTTAATAGGCGGTCAGGTGAGCCGAGCCACACTCGGGCTTGATCGTCTATTAGTTGATTAGACTTAACCCTATCACTTAATGGTTGGACCTGACTAGGGTATTCGGTGGAGGCGCTACACGCCTGCCGAAGAACCTAGGGCAAAATTATCACTAGAAGTTGCTTGGTGAAGCAACTGGTTTAGAACCTACCAATAGGTGCATATGGGTTAGCTGAGCCACACTCGGGCCTATATGCGATCTATTAGGTTCTAGTGCCTACTAAAGAATTAGGAGTAATTTTTCGAATTGGAGGTAGAGGCTACCAATTTGTATAAAATAGTGGGAGTATCTTTAGACTAAAGTCCAAGTCTACTGTGTTTAGTCAATTCATATACTAATAGCCAAATTTTCTTTTATGTAGAAATGGCCACAAGTTTGTCACTTCGCTCATTATTGGATAATGACAAGTTGACTGGTCCCAACTTCAATAATTGGTATAGAAAGCTGAAAACTCAACATAGTCAGACCAAAAGGATTAAGGATGACCAAAGTCAGGCAGAATGCTTCTATTGTAAGAAGCAGAGGCATTGGAAGAGGAATTGTCCTCAGTACCTTACCTCACTTGACCCGAACAGGCTAAGCAAGAGAAAAGGGCAATCAGTTGCTGATCAAGGTATTTATATGATAACACCTTGTAATTTCTCTATATGTGATAATTCGACCTGGGTATTAGATACTGGAAGTCCGTTTAATATATGCAATTCATTGCAAGGACTTCAGGTCAATGAGAGATTTGAAAACAGCGAGAGATTTCTGAGTGTTGGAGATGGAAGATCTGTTCCAGTTCTAGCTTTAGGAAATCTCAAACTTATTTTTAATTCTCATTTAGTTGTTTTAAGTGATTGTCACTATTGTCCTACATTCTTATTGAATGTAATTTCCGTAGGCCTTTTGGCCATGAACGGTTATGAAATTTTAATAAAGAAATGTTCTTGTGATATCATTATGAATGGTGTTACTGTAATGAATGGACAATTGAGCAATGGCATCTACTTGTTATCACAACCTGTTAATGTAATGTACACGTCAAGTAAGCGTCCTAGAATAGATAATGTCACGGATGTCTACCTTTGGCATCATAGGCTAGGTCATATTAACAAGAACAGGATGAACAGGTTAAGTAAAGAGGAAATCCTCAATGTTAATGATTGTGAATCATTGACAACCTGTGAGTCATGTCTTCTTAGTAAGATGACCAAATCACCTTTTACCGGAAAAGGTGAACGAGCCAGTGACTTATTGACCCTTGTACATTCTGATGTATGTGGGCCAATGAGCACAAATGCTAGAGGTGGGTATTCATATTTCATTACGTTTACAGAGGACCTTTCTAGGTATGGTTATGTCTATTTAATGAGACATAAATCTGAATAATTTGAAATGTTCAAATTATATCGTAATGAAGTAGAAAAACAAACTGGAAAGAGTATTAAGACTCTTCGATCAGATCGAGGAGGTGAATACCTCACCAGTGAGTTTTTGACATATCTAGGAGAAAATGGAATTCTCTCTCAATGGACTCCTCCTGGTACACCACAGTATAACGGTGTATTAGAAAGGAGATATCAAACTCTATTAGACATGGTTCGATCCATGATGGGGTTTGCTGATCTGCCCATATCCTTTTGGGGATATGCTCTTGAGTCAGCCTGCTACATTCTAAATAAGGTTCCAAGTAATTCTGTAAATAAAACACCACATGAGATGTGGACTGGACGTAAGCCGATGCTCTCTCACCTTAGGGTTTGGGGGTGTCCGGCGTACGTCAAACATTTGAAGACAGACAAACTTGAACCAAAGTCTGACAAATGTTTCTTTGTTGGTTATCCTAAAGAAACTAAAGGATATTACTTCTACTTTGCTAAAGAACAAAAGTTGTTCGTAAGCAATAGAGCTGTTTTCTTAGAGAAAGAATTCCTTAGTGAAGGAACTAAAAGCTCTAATGTTGAGCTTAGGGAAGTTCAACATGTAGAAGATTCGACACCATCTACTGAACTAGTTGAGTCGGATTTGATTAGATCAGATCCAGAACCCATATTAGATGCACCATTAAGGCGATCGGGTAGAGTACCACGTCAGCCAGACAGATACTACGGTTTCTTGGTTCGGGACAGGGATCCTATCGAACTTGAAGAAAATGATGAGGATTCGATCACATATATGGATGCAATGCAGAGGTATGACTCTGATAAATGGCTTGAAGCCATGCAATCCGAATTGGAATCTATGAAGGTCAATGATGTATGGACATTAGTTGACCCACCCGAAGGGATTAAACCCATAGGGTGTAAGTGGATTTTCAAAAGAAAACGGAGCGCAGACGGAAAAGTAGAGACTTATAAAGCCCGTCTGGTTGCTAAGGAATATCGTCAACGTTATGGTATTGACTATGACGAGACATTTTCTCCTGTGGCAATGCTCAAATCCATTCGGATTATGCTTGCGATAGCAGCACACTTAGACTATGAGATCTGGCAGATGGATGTTAAAACCGCTTTTCTAAATGAAGATTTAGAAGAGGAGGTGTATATGATGCAACCTGAAGGTTTTATATCTGCAGATGAGTCTAAGGTGTGCAAGCTTCAAAAATCCATTTATGGATTAAAACAAGCTTTACGGAGTTGGAACATACGATTTGATAAGGTGATCAAATCATATGGCTTCATTAAGAATGAAGAGGAACCTTGCATTTATAAATGGGCAAATGGTTCAGTTATCATATTTCTTGTTTTGTATGTGGATGACATTCTTTTAATCGGGAATGCCATTCCTGCATTACAAGGAATAAAGGTTTGGCTATCATCTCAATTTGTCATGAAGGATTTGGGAGAAGCATCTTACATCCTAGGGATGAAGATCTATAGAGATAGATCTAAAAGATTGCTTGGATTATCCCAATCCACATACATTGATACTATACTGAAGAGGTTCAGTATGATTAATTCCAAGAAAGGCTATCTTCCAATGGGCCATGGAATTAACCTCTCTAAAAGGGATTGTCCGACAACCTCTCAAGAAAGAGAGAGTATGGATAGAATTCCATATGCTTCGGCAGTGGGATCTATAATGTATGCCATGACATGTACTAGACCAGACGTGGCATACTCACTAGGAGTAGTGAGCAGATACCAGTCTGATCCAGGTAGCAACCACTGGAAGGTTGTAAAAACCATCCTTAAGTATTTGAGAAATACTAAAGATCAGTGGCTGGTCTACGGTGATTCTGACTTAAAACTTGAGGGATATACCGACTCAAGTTTTCAGTCAGATCAAGATGATAGCAAGAGTGTGTCGGGATATATCTTTACTCTTAAGGGTGGGGCCATCTGCTGGAGGAGTTCCAAGCAGCATACAGTGGCAGATTCTACATGTGAAGCAGAATACATCGCAGCATCTGATGCAGCCAAGGAAGCCGTATGGTTGCGCAAGTTCATCACCGAGCTGGGAGTGGCACCTTCCATTGATGGTCCAGTTCCTATATTTTGTTATAACACTGGAGCCATAGCTCAGGCAAAGGAACCTAAAGCACATCAGCGGACCAAGCATATTCTACGACGCTATCATCTGGCTCGAGAGATTATAGAACGAGGTGATATTGATCTTCAGAAGATTGACACAAAAGAAAATCTGGCTGACCCATTTACCAAAGTCCTCGGCATTAAAGAGTTCAACGAACACAAGTCGAAGATGGGTATTAGATACTGTGCCGATTGGCTTTAGGCTAAGTGGGAGTTGTTGGAAATTGTATCCTAAATGTCAATCGTCAGCATGTTGATGATTAAATGAATTGACAAATCAATAAAGTATTTTTTGGCATTATTCATCATTTTACATCTTCAAATGAACTCTTATATGATGAAGTCCTTAGGACTTATTAATGATAAAGGAGGATTTATCTTCGAGTCCTTAAAATAGTTCGTGACCAAATGATATGTTGTTACAAGGACGACAGCATTATCAAGATTAGGTCGTTGTGTGACATATACGTTGGTTGTCCTCTTAACCAAAGAGTGTGGAGACACTGGTATGCCACACAGGTGAAGTGTAGGAGTATATTTCACTGAACGTGACCAATTCCGGAATGCTCTACTGTCAAGAGATGTTCCGAGTAGATATGGGTATAAGTTTGGCCCTCTGACCTGAGACCGCAACTTGTGACTAGCAAGCAACTCATTGTACTTTGGTACCGGACTATCTGGATTTCTAATTCAGTGACGGAAGGTCACTGGGTGCAGTCAAGTACTTGCGTAGTCAGTTGTGAGTCGAGATGGAATTGACCCCTCTTGGAAACAGGAGATAATGTCTTGTGATTAATTTAGCAAAACCTTGGCCAGGGTAATCCCAGTGAGGAGTCACGGGATATCTAAAGTTAATCACATAATGGATGTACTAATTATAGGGTTGACAGTGAGCTTTAAGTCATCCTGCATTAGGAGTCAAAGAGATTGAATTATACAGTAACCATAGTTCAAGGTTCCAGAATATTTGCTTCGCATATATTCGGCCTATCCGGACGTCGGGTACCATTGCTAGATGGTCACATCGATTAGTGTAGGAAGTCGTTCCTATACTACCGGCTTAGGTTCGAACCTATGAGGTCACACGCATAGAAGATTCCTGATTGATCAAGAAGGCTGATGAATGATTAAGAATCATTCAGGGGTAATTTGGTCAATTCGATTGGCAAATTATCTTATAAAATAATTAAAGTAATTATCGGAGGATTGATTAGTAATTAGATTGCTAATGAACTCAATTGGATTGAGTAATTAGACTAAGGATGAGCCAAATTGAATTAGATTCAATTCTAGGCTCAATCAGGGTTTTTGACCTGATTGGATTAGGTCTGAATCAAGAGGACTTAGGTTGACCAAATTAAATTAGATTAAATTTGTGC
This sequence comes from Phoenix dactylifera, assembly GCF_051530095.1. Taxonomy (NCBI): domain Eukaryota; kingdom Viridiplantae; phylum Streptophyta; class Magnoliopsida; order Arecales; family Arecaceae; genus Phoenix; species Phoenix dactylifera. Next base: position 26,281,195 of record NC_143193.1, on the reverse strand, counting down.
TTAATTAGGGATTGACCTAATTGGATTAGGTTCAACCCATGGTAATTGGATCATTCTAATTGTTAGGATTTAATTAAATTAAATGGGTTTGATCTGAAACTGTTCGGATCTTGAAATCCACTTGTCACATATCCATGCAAGGCGCCATAAATTGATTTTTAATATGATTAATAATTAATTTAATTTATTTAATGTTGCCATGGGACACTTGGCAACATTAGGGACCTCTTTCATCATTAGATGGGTCGAAATGGAGAGATAAATTCATGAAAAGAATTGGATAAGATCAAATTCTCTCTCTTCATGACATATGTCATCCTTATCTTTATCTCACTTCTAATTAAGGTTGAATTTCGAATTTAATCACCACAAAATCACCACGTGACCCTCTAATCTGATTGGGGGCATGGGAATTTCGAAATTGAAAGAGGGAAGTGGCAACATGATGAATGGTTTAGATTAGATCAAGCTTCATCATGTAATGGCATATGAACTTGAATTTTGAATTCAAAATTCAAAACCCCACAAAATCCTCCACAAATATGGGATGGTTGGCATGAAGTTAGGTGGGAGAGCAACATTAAAAGGACCTCCATCAGCTGGTGGTCGAATTCAAGAAAAAAAGGAGAGAAAAAGAAGAAGAAAAAAGGAAAAAGGAAAGAGAGGAACCCTAGTTCATGCGTGGAAAAATTCTGCATTCAATCTAGCCGATTTCTTCCTCCTCTAAGTCCATCGTGCCATTAGTGTTAGGGGTCCCTGATAAGAGTCTTTAGATCAGATCTAAATCCTCTTCAATCTCTTTAAACCTTTCCTCCAAGTTCTTCCAAGAAGGCGGATCAAAAGTTGATAGCGTTGGGAAGATCAAATTTCAGCCTCAAGAAATTCTGCGCAAGCTAGCACTTCCGCAGGATTGGATCTCTTCAAGAACTTCGCGTGGACTTCTCGTAGAGGCCATTCGTGTGCGTGGCTGTGAAGTCGAGGATTAGATCCACAAGCTTCATCCATCATAAAAGGTATTAATTCTACATTAATCTTTTATTATGGTGTCAAGATCTAGGTCTGATTCTCCGAGGTTTTACCCTCTTTTGGGGCTCCTCACGGAGATATCTCCAGAATCCATTCAATGGATATTCGGAGATTAATCGGAATAGAGTTCTTAAGTTTCAGATCTGATAGTTAATCATGCATGAAAGTTTTAGCATAATTGTTTAAACGATTCCGGCATAATCCTATGTGTTCTTAATGTGCTGATTTCTAGATTTGATCTTGTAAGCATGCATGAATTAAATTGTTTGATTCATTTTTCCACTGCATTTTTGAAACTTAAAAAGAACTACGTATGGCTTGATCCCCCTTATGAAGGGGTACGTAGGCAACCCGATCAGGTTCAGCCATGGTTTAAAAAAAAAATCAGCATGCTTAACACCGAAGAACCTAGGATTCACTTTCAGGTGCAACGTGCTAAGCCAAGTCAGACCAAAAAGATTAATGCTGACCACAATGTGGTAGAATGCTTCTATTGTAAGAAGCAGAGGCATTAGAAGAAAAATTGTCCTCAGTATCTTGCCTCACTTGACCCGAACAGGCCAAGCAAGAGAAAAGGGCAATTAGTTGCTGATCAAGATATTTATATGATAATACCTTGCAATTTTTCTATTTGTGATAATTCGACCTGGGTATTGGATATTGGTAGTCTTTTTAATATTTGCAATTCGTTGCAGGGGCTACAAGTCAATGAGAGATTTAAAAACAGCGAGAGATTCCTGAATGTTGGAGATGGAAGATCTGTTCCAGTTCTAGCTTTAGGAAATCTCAAACTTGTTTTCAGTTCTCATGTAGTTGTCTTGAGTGCTTGTCACTATTGTCCTACATTCTTATTGAATGGAATTTCCGTAGGCCTTTTAGCCATGAACGGTTATGAAATTTCAATAAAGAAATGTTCTTGTGATATCATTATGAATGGTGTTACTGTAATGAATGGACGATTGAGCAATGACATCTACTTGTTATCACAACCTGTTAATGTAATGTACACGTCAAGTAAGCACCCTGGATAGATAATGTCACGGATGTCTACCTTTGGCATCATAGGCTAGGTCATATTAACAAGAACAGGATGAACAGGTTAAGTAAAGAAGGAATCCTCGATGTTAATGATTGTGAATCATTGACAACCTATGAATCATGCCTTCTTGGTAAAATGACCAAATCATCTTTTACCAGAAAAGGTGAACGAGTCAGTGACTTATTGACCCTTGTACATTCTGATGTATGTGGGCCAATGAGCACAAATGTTAGAGGTGGGTATTCATATTTCATTACGTTTACAGACGACCTTTCTAGGTATGGTTATGTCTATTTAATGAGACATAAATCTGAATCATTTGAAATGTTCAAATTATATCGTAATGAAGTAGAAAAATAAACTGAAAAGAGTATTAAAACTCTTCGATCAGATCGAGGAGGTGAATACCTCACCAGTGAGTTTTTGACATATCTAGGAGAAAATGGAATTCTGTCTCAATGGACTCCTCCTGTTACACCACAGTATAACGGTGTATCAGAAAGAAGAAATCAAACTCTGTTAGACATGGTTCGATCCATGATGGGGTTTGCTGATCTGCCCATATCCTTTTGGGGATATGCTCTTGAGTCAGCCTGCTACATTCTAAATAAGGTTCCAAGTAAGTCTGTAAATAAAACACCACATGAGATGTGAACTGGACGTAAGCCGATACTCTCTCACCTTAGGGTTTGGGGGTGTCCAGCGTACGTCAAACGTTTGAAGACAGACAAACTTGAACCCAAGTCTGACAGATGTTTTTTTGTTGGTTATCCTAAAGAAATTAAAGGATATTACTTCTACTTTGCTGAAGAACAAAAGTTGTTCGTAAGTAATAGAGCTGTTTTCTTAGAGAAAGAATTCCTTAGTGAAGGAACTAAAAGCTCTAATGTTGAGCTTAGGGAAGTTCAACATGTAGAAGACCCGACACTATCCACTGAACCAATTGAGTCGGATTTGATTAGATCAGATCCAGAATCCATCTTAGATGCACCATTAAGGCGATCAGGTAGAGTACCACGTCAGCCGGACAGATACTACGGTTTCTTGGTCCGGGACGGGGATCCTGTCGAACTTGATGAAAACGATGAGGATCTGATCACCTACATGGATGCGATGCAGAGGTATGACTCTGATGCATGGCTTGGAGCCATGCAATCCGAAATGGAATCCATGAAGGTCAATGATGTATGGACATTAGTTGACCCACCTGAAGGAATTAAACCCATAGGGTGTAAGTGGATTTTCAAAAAGAAACGGGGCGCAAATGGAAAGATAGAGACCTATAAAGCCCGTCTAGTTGCCAAAGGATATCGTCAGCGTTATGGTATTGACTATGATGAAACGTTTTCTCCTGTGGCAATGCTCAAATCCATTCGGATTATGCTTGCGATAGCAGCACACTTAGATTATGAAATCTGGCAAATAGATGTAAAGACCGCTTTTCTAAATAGAGATTTAGAAGAGAAGGTGTATATGATGCAACCTGAAGGTTTTATATCTGTAGATGAGTCTAAGGTGTGCAAGCTTCAAAAATCCATTTATGGATTAAAGCAAGCTTCACGGAATTGGAACATACGATTTGATAAGGTGATCAAATCGTATGGCTTCATTAAGAATGAAGAGGAACCTTGCATTTATAAATGGGCAAATGGTTCAGTTATCATATTTTTTGTTTTGTATGTGGATAACATTCTTCTAATCGGGAATGACATTCCTGCATTACAAGGAATAAAGGTATGGCTATCATCTCAATTTGACATAAAGGATTTGGGAGAAGCATCTTACATCCTAAGGATGAAGATCTATAGAAATAGATCTAAAAGATTGCTTGGATTATCCCAATCCACATACATTGATACTATACTGAAGAGGTTCAGTATGATTAATTCCAAGAAAGGCTATCTTCCAATGGGCCATGGAATTAACCTCTCTAAAAAAGATTGTCCGACAACCCCTTAAGAAAGAGAGAGTATGGATAGAATTCCATATGCTTCGACAGTGGGATCTATAATGTATGCCATGACATGTACTAGACCAGACGTGGCATACTCACTAGGAGTAGTGAGCAGACACCAGTCTGATCTAGGTAGCAACCACTGGAAGGTTGTAAAAACCATCCTTAAGTATTTGAGAAATACTAAAGATTAGTGGCTTGTCTACGGTGATTATGACTTAAAACTTGAGAGATATACCGATTCAAGTTTTGAGTCAGATCAAGATGATAGCAAGAGCGTGTCGGGTTATATCTTTACTCTTAAGGGTGGTGCTATCTGCTGAAAGAGTTCCAAGCAGCACATAGTGGCAGATTCTACAGAAAATTGATACAAAAGAAAATCTGGCTGACCTATTTACCAAAGTCCTCGGCATCAAAGAGTTCAACGAACACAAGTCGAAGATGGGTATTAGATACTCTGTCGATTGGCTTTAGGCTAAGTGAGAGTTGTTGGGAATTGTATCCTAAATGTCAATTGTCAGCATATTGATGATTGAATTTTGTAAATGAATTGACAAATTAATAAAGTATTATTTGGCATTATTTATCATTTCATCTTCAAATGAACTCTTATATGATGAAGTCCTTAGGACTTATGTTATGATAAAGGAGGATTTATCTTTGAGTCCTTAAACTTGTTTGCGGCCAAATGATATGTTGTTACTAGGACGACAATATTATCGAGATTAGGTCGTTGTGTGACATATACGTTGGTTGTCCTCTTAACCAAGGAGTGTGGAGACACTGGTATGCCATACAGGTGAAGTGTAGGAGTACATTTCACTGAACGTGACCAATTCCGAAATGCTCCACTGTCAAGAGATGTTCCGAGTGGATATGGGTATAAGTTTGGCCCTCTGACCTGAGACCGCAACCTATGACTAGCAAGCAACTCACTGTACTTTGGTACCGGATTACCTGAATTTCAATTCAGTGACGGAAGGTCACTGGGTGCAGTCAAGTACTTGTGTAGTCAGTTGTGAGTCGAGATGGAATTGACCCCTCCTGAAAATAGGAGATAATGTCTTGTGATTAATTTAGCAAAACTTTGGCCAGGGTAATCCCAGTGAGGATATCTAAAGTTAATCATATAATGGATGTACTAATTATAGGGTTGACAGTGAGCTCTAAGTCATCCTGGCATTAGGAGTCAAAGGGATTGAATAATACAGTAACCATAGTCCAGGGTTCCAGAATATTTGCTTCGCATATATTCGGCCTATCTGGACGTCGGATACCATTTCTAGATGGTCACATCGATTAGTATAGGAAGATGTTTCTATACTACCGGCTTAGGCTTGAACCTATAAGGTCACACGCATAGAAATTTCTAGGTTGATCAAATGGCTGATTGATGATTAAGAATCATTAAGGGGTAATTTGGTCAATACAATTGACAAATTATCCTAAGCAAAAGTTGCATTAAAATAATTATTGAATTATTGGAGGATTAATTAGCAATTAGATTGCTAATGAACTTAATTTGATTAAGTAATTGGGCTTAGGTTGAGCCAAATTGAATAGGATTCAATTTGGGCTGCACCAGGGTTTGACCTAATTGGATTGGGTTCAACCCAAGTAGATTGAGCTTGACCCAATTGATGGGACTTGACCCAATTGGATTGGGCTTGATCCAAATAAATTAGAAGACCTTATTTGATGAGGATTATGAGTCCAAATAATCAGAATTGGATAAGGAGAAGAATCCCTAAATTTTAGGAACCCATCCTTATCTTCTTGGAGAAGAATGACACCTTAATTTGTCCCCAATATTTTCTATGTCTATCTTCTTTATTTTTAGCCAAAAATTGCATGAGAAGAGAGGAGGCGTGGGGCTATATTTCCTATAAAAATGGAGCCTTAAATCTTTCTAGAAAGATTTAGATGAATTTCCTAATTTGTAGGGATTGCATGGTGCATGAAATAGGGTGGTCTGCGGCTGAACTTTGGACGCATGAATTCCTATCTTTTAGGAATCCAAAATGACGAAATTTGGATATGTTTATCTCTTCTTAGCTGCCAAACCACCAAAATTTTTTGAAAATTTTATCAGCCAAATTATTTGGCTAAATTAGGTGTGAGGCGTGGGGTGGTCTTTTGGCTATAAAAGACCCCCATGCCTTGGGTTCAAGATATACCATATTTAGAGGTTTCAAAAAATTATGAAAAAATTCTCTGAGGGCCTCCATTCCTTCTTCTCCTTCTTCCTCACGTCCATCCTCTATCTCCTTGAAGAACAATCAAAGGTTGAGTGTTTAGAAGGAGAAAGCTTCAGCCATCGCAACGTTCCTGCACGAGCTAGCACTCCCGTGGAAGACGATCTACCTAGGGCTTCGCGTGTACTTCTCATAGAGGCCATTCGTGTGCGTGGCTACGAAGTCAAGGATCAGATCCATAAGTTTCTTCCATCATAAAAGGTATTAATCCCACATCAATATTTTATTTTGGAGTCAGGGTCTAGGTCTGATTTCCCGAGGTTTTACCCTCCTTTGGGGCTCCTCACGGAGTTATCTCCAGAATCCATTCGATGGATATTCGGAGATTAATCGGAATAGAGTTATTAAGTTTCAGATCTGATAGTTAATCATGCATGAAAGTTTTAGCATAATTGTTTAAACGATTCCGGCATAATCCTATGTGTTCTTAAGGTGCTGATTTCTAGATTTGATCTTGTAAGCATGCATGAATTAAATTATTTGATTCGGTTTTTCCGCTGCATTTTAAAACTTAAAAAGAACTACGTATGGCTTGATCCCCCTTATGAAGGGGTACGTAGGCAACCCGATCAGGTTCAGCCATGGTTTAAAAAAAAAAAAATTAAGCATGCTTAATACCGAAGAACCTAGGAATCACTTTCAGCGCATCCATTATCCTGCGAGCTCGCGCTGAAGCCTGACGCCTCGAGCCCGAGAGTACCCATCTGAGGCGGGGCCTGCCCCATGCCGAGCTGCAACAGGAGTCCCACCTGAGCTCGGCAGAAAGATCGAGAAACTCGAGTGGCAGATTGAGGCGCTCCACAGCCAGAAGGCAAGGCGTGAAGATGACTTTGAGTTCACCACCAAGTCACCTTTCTCCTGCCAGATCGAAGATGAGCCGGTCCCACCGAGGTTCAAAATGCCTCAGATAGAGCCCTACAACGGGACCACCGACTCCCTTGACCACTTGGAGAGCTATCGAGCCCTTATGGCACTGCAAGGGTCCTTGGAGGCCGTGCTCTGCAAGGCCTTCCCTGCAACCCTCCAAGGTGCGGCTCGGCTTTGGTTCTCCGGTCTGAAGCCGAGCACTGTGTCCTCCTTTGAGCAGCTCGGCAGGCAGTTCGCTGCCAACCAACGCCAGTGACGAACATCGGATTCTCTCCTCGATATCAAGCAAAAGGAAGGAGAGTTCCTTAAAGACTACATCGACCGTTTCACCGCTGCAACATGGGAGGTTCGTGATCTCGACCAGTCAATTATAATGTCAGCATTGAAGACTGGAGCTCGATCCTACAAATTTCTCTTCTTGATTGAGAAGAGCTTTCCTACCGACTTTGTTGAAATGTTGGCCTATGGAGTGATTGATTATAACCCTATTTGATTTTGATGAGCTCAAAGCATTTGAGTATATCTTATGTTTACTAATGAATTCAATCTAGTGTTTCAGTGATATCCTTGTAAATTTATGGCTAAGTGTCTCTAGATTTGGTTCAAGACAATTTGGATAAGTTAAGAAGTCAATGTGAACCAAAGTCTGAGACTCGAGTCGACTCCAGGATATTTCGAGTCGACTCCAAGTGTATCAGAAGCACTGGCACAGGCTCGAGTCGACTCCGGGACATTACGAGGCGACTCCGACTGAGAACAGACAGACGAACAGAAAGATACAACTCAAAACCTGTCAGCGAGTCGACTCCTGAAGAGCGCGAGTCGACTCCGATGCTAGCCGAGTCGACTCCAGGGTTGTACGAGTCGACTCCAGGGAGTTACAGATAGAAAGACAGAGAAGCTATTTTGGACCCTGAGAGCCGAATCGACTCCTGAGGAACGCAAGTCGACTCCGATGGTTGGCAGGTCGACTCCAAAGGAAGCGAGAGTCGACTCTCAGTGTAATACAAGGCAAAAGTCAGAGAGCAATTTTCGGACACTGAGAGCCGAGTCGACTCCCGCAAAGGCCGAGTCGACTCCGAGACAGCGCGACCCCAAAAAGACAGAAGACAGTATTTTTGTCTCTGAGAGGCGAGTCGACTCCAAGACAGTTCGAGTCGACTCCAAGGCAGCGCTACCCCAAAAAGACAGAAGACTGCTTTTCGGATACTGAGAGCCGAGTCGACTCCAGAACAGTCCGAGTCGACTCCAAGACAGCACGAGCCAAAAGACAGAAGCTCGGGAGTTCGGACTCTGAGTGCCGAGTCGACTCCCAGAATTCACGAGTCGACTCGAGTGAGCAAACTTGGAAAATACATCCATGGATTCCTTGGGATGAGCCGACTCCAAAAGTGCCAAGTCAGCTCCAGACTTTGGGGAGTCGACTCCGGGTTAAGTCGAGTCGACTCCCAGTCGAGAAGAGCACTTTAATTCAAATCCAGAACAGTTGCCGAGCCGACTCCAGAAAAGCATGAGTCGACTCCTGCTGCAGCCGAGTCGACTCCAGATCGAGTGAGTCGACTCCGATCCCAACGGAAACATTGTCAGGATGTGCAGAATGTGCAGAACGGCTAGTAAAGTGTGTCTAACGGCTAGTTCCCATGGGGAATGGCTTAAATAGCCACAGAGGACTGTAGCAAAAAAAAGAAGTGACACTCCTTTCAAAGAAAACTCAAAATCTTCCTCTGCCAAAGCATTTCAACGAAAAAGAAGGAAGAGTGCCATCAACTCCATTCAAACAATTCTTCCAGCATTAAAGAAGTCTCCTTCAGCTTTCAAGTTTTCGAGACATACAAGAGGAGACCCAGAGTTCAAGAAGCCCTCCACTACATCATCATAAACTGTTTGAGGGCTCTTAACTTTTCTATTATTTATATCGCTGTATATCTGCTTTTTAGAAGCTCTATTCTTCTGTTTGTTTCTGTTCAAACCATTTGGTCCTTACTTGATTCAATCAGGGGATTGAATCAAGGGTGTAAAGGTTTGTTGGTGAGCCTAGGTTGAAACCAACGTGTAAGGGTTTGATTGTGATCCCGGAAAAACAATCGGGCGGTTCTAGTCGGTGAGCTTGGGAAAACCGACCAAGTTCGTTGTAACCTCGTAAAACAACAAGTTGGGTTGTGAGCTTTGAAAACAACCGGTTGTAATCCGAGGGGTTATAGTGAATTCCCAAGTGAGGCTTGGGGAGTAGACGTAGGAGCAAGGGTTAGCTCCGAACCACTATAAAATCATTGTGTTTGTGATTGCCTTGTCGTCTTTTACTTTCATTTCATTCACAGCACATAGCATCTAATTAATCAACTTGCTAAAAGTGTTAATTAGTTATCCACAAACATTTTAATTGTAATAATTATTTTAAAACCCAATTCACCCCCCCCTCTTGGGTTGTCTATCTAGGCAACAAGTGGTATCAGAGCCGGAACTCTTTTACCCAAAGAGTAAAAGATCAAAATGACAACCCCATTTGGATCTTCCCACATTGAGGGCCAGTCCACCCAAAGATCTCCATTCTTCAATGGATCCGACTACGCATATTGGAAGGCTAGGATGAGAATATTTATCCAAGCCCAAGACTATGAGATGTGGACCATTATACTAAATGGACCATACATCCCATCCATTTATGTAGAGGGTGTCACTGTACCCAAACTTGAAAAGGATTGGGATGACAATGACATTAGGAAGGCACAACTCAATGCCAAAGCAATGAATGTGCTTTACTGTGCATTAGATAGAAATGAATTCAATAGAGTTTCTACTTGCAATCTTGCAAAAGAGATTTGGGATAGACTTGAAGTGACCCACGAGGGCACGAATCAAGTCAAAGAATCCAAAATAAATATATTAGTTCATAAGTATGAATTATTTAAGATGGATTCTAATGAAACAATCACTTGCATGTTCACTAGATTTACTGACATTGTCAATGGCCTAAAAAGCCTTGGCAAAAATTATACTAACAGTGAGCTTGTCAGAAAGATTCTTCGCTGTCTACCAAGATCATGGGAAGCCAAGGTGACGGCAATCCAAGAAGCTAAGGACTTGATGAGGATGATAGTGTTATTTTGATGATTAACAAGCAATTATCTAGAGTATGTTATAAGTTAAATCGATACTTCATTTATAAGTTTATTACTCTCAGTATATTTTGTATTAATTGATATAGATACATTTCATTGTTCATTTGAATGAATCTAACCTTGAGATGCAGCAAAGTGTGGATTGAGTCGACCCAAAGGATAAATTGGGTCGACCCCGGCACATCAAGAAAACATTTGGCACACCTCTGCAAATATGGCACAAATGAACAGTGAGTTGGGTCGACCCAAGGAAAGCATGAGTCGACCCAAACATCAAGATCCTCAAACAGAAGACAGAAAATGGTTCTCCGGATTTACTGAGAGGGTCGACCCAAGATATAGTTGAGTCGACCCAAGCTTGAGTCGACCCAAACCCTGAGAGGGTCGACCCAAAGGCAAGACAGAACAGAAGACAGAAAAGGTTCTCTGGAAACCCTGTTAGGGTCGACCCAAGAAGAAGTTGAGTCGACCCAACTGAACCTTGAGTCGACCCAAAGAAAGGTTGGGTCGACCCAAGTGAAGGAATGCTGAATTTCAAGTTTCTGTGGACTCTGAGAGGGTCGACCCAAGGAATGTTTGAGTCGACCCAAGTGAAAGTTGGGTCGACCCAAGGACAGGTTGAGCCGACCCAAGCACGGGCAGAAGCATAACGGCTAGTTGTGCAGAAGTGCTTTTTGGACTCCCAACGGCTATAAACGGCTAGTTTCTTCAATCCAACGGTCAGGAAGGACTATTTGGAGGTTGGAGAAGTATTTAAGAGGGAGTATTCATCAGAGGAAGCAAGCTTTGGAAAATACATCAAGTGCATTCAAGAGAGAACCCTAGCAAGGCAAGCTTCATCCAAGTGCTTCATTCAAGAATCAAAAGAAAGTGGTTGAGCAGATTCAAAGAGTCATCAAGAGCTCCATCCACCCTTGAAGAGTGAAGCATCCTTGACAAAGAAGAGAGAAGTCACATCAAGCGATAAATATTCTCTAAACTCTTCTTTGTAGATTATATTGTTATATTTGCTCATCTAGGAGTTTAAATCTTCTTCCTTTGTTTATTAAACTACTTGTAAAGGTTGGTTGGTTAGCCCGCAAAACCAACGGAATAGGTTGATTGGTGAACCCGGAAAACCAATTGTAAAGGTTCGTTGGTGAGCCCGTAAAACCAACATAGGTTGTTGGTAAGCCCGTAAAACCAACGTAGGTTGTTGGTGAACCCGTAAAACCAATTGTATAGGTTCGTTGGTGAGCCCGTAAAACCAACATAGGTTCGTTGGTGAGCCCGTAAAACCAACATAGGTTTTTGGTGAACCCGGAAAACCAAAGTGTAAAGGTTTTTGGATTGTGAGCCCGGAAAACAATCCAACTGTAATCCGCGGGATTATAGTGAATTCCCAAGGGGTCGCTTGGGGAGTGGACGTAGGTGCTAAGGAGAGCACCGAACCACTATACTTCTTGTTGTTTGCATTGTGATTTGTTTAAGTTCACTAACTCATCATTTAACACAAGTAAGATAGTTAAAATTAAAAGAAACCAATTCACCCCCCCTCTTGGCTTGTCACCTTGGGCAACAAGTGGTATCAGAGCAAGGTGCTCTAATAGTACTCATTGATCTCACAATCAAGAGTTAAAGATCATGACAACCCAAGTGGGATGTTCTATGAGTGAGGGACAATTAATTGATAGACCTCCACTATTTGATGGTATAAACTACACATATTAGAAAGCACGCATGCGCATTTTCATTCAAGCACATGACTACGATTTATGGAGTATCATAGTCAATGGGCTACACACAAACACTAATCATGATAAAGAAAGGGCTCAGCAAAATGCAAAAGCCATGAATATTCTATATTGTGCATTGGATGATAGTGAACTTAATAGCATATCTTTTTGCATAACTGCTAAGGAAATATGGAATATGCTTGAAGTTAAATATGAATGCACTAACGTTTCTAGTGAATTTGAAACTAGTTCCGAAGAAGAAGAGTATCAAACTGAAACTGAAAATCTATGCTTTGTAGCACATGAAGATGAGGTATGTACTCGAACACAAAGTGATTTCTCATTCAAAAATCAAGTACATACTGAAGCTCAATCTGATTTTACATTTGATGAACTTCATGATGTTTTTTCTGATTTATACTTAGAATACAAGAAGCTTAATTTAAAAAATAAGAAGCTTAGTTTAAAGAATAAAAAGCTAAATCTGAAAATGTCAGAAGAAAGAAATTCTACCGTTGAAATGAAAGACAAATTAAATTTTGAGAATGAACATTTAAGGTTAAATTCAGAAGAATTAATTCAGAAAAATCAGAATTTAATTAAAGAAAATCAAAACTTAAGTAAAAAGGTTAACCAACTGAAATCTTTTATTAACAAATTCACTGTAAGTTCAGAAAGATTAAAAACAATGTTTGAAAGCCAACATGCTGATTTTGATAAATCAAAACTTGACTGGACTTCCTTACTTAACAATAAACCCCTAAATAAAAAGGTAATTAATTCACCAAGCAAACCATCAAATAAGATAACTTGTTTCAAATATGAAAAGAATAGGCATAAAAACTTTACCTATTGTTTCAATACAAGCAAATCAAATGATAAAATTATTACAATTAAACAGATTTGGATTCCAAAAGGAACCATATGCACTAACTCCCAAAGACCCAAGCAAGCTTGGGTACCTAAAATGAAAAACTGAGATTATCTTGCAAATGTGTCAAAGCAGCCCTTGAAGCTCATGTGAAACTCTTAATTGGGTGCCATGGCATGTGACTTATAAATAAATTTTATTTCATCATTTGTGAATGTAATTTAAATTGTCATTTTATGTCTTGATATGCTTAACTTTATAAATTCAGTTAGGCTATTGAATATTTATTAAATGCCTTGTATGTATGACAAATCTTATCTACACGATCTTAGCATGAAATTTTCTAGTGCTTGCATGATGATAAGAAAACAATGAATGAATATGTATAACTTTCTCCTTCAAGTTTTCAAAATCTAAATTTTCTCTCTAGTATAAATGATTGATGCTGATTTCATGCCTTCATGTTAAAACTTCATTGAGCATAATCATTGTATCCATGATTAATATCTTTCTCTAAAATTATCTCAAATTCTACTGATTAATTGTAACATGTCATGCTTAACTTGATCATAAAAATCTTTTAAAGCATGAATATTAATTCTTTTAAACTATCACTCATAAGTCAAAATAAAATCCTAATTGCTCTAAAAGAAGATTGCTCAACTCCCTGAAACATGATTATTAGTGTTGAAAACTAAATCATAATCAAAATTTTTGATAGAAACAACTGTTTAAGATAATTTGATTAAAACTCAACTTGTATATCTTATTGATAATTATCTTAAGCAAATAGAATCTAAGCTAAATTAATTCTGAAAATAAAAAAAAATTGATTTGACCTTGATGAATCCTTCTATTGCCTCACATGCTTGTCCTTGAACCATTTTACTTAATGAAGTTATCTCTTTAGTTCAAGTGACTTGTGCTTGCTTATATTTAGGCAATCTCTTGAGTAAAGTGACTCAAATTCAATTATTATCATGTCTCATGTTGAGTCATCTAGTTAAGAAATATGTTGTATGAATGTTTTTGTATCCTAGAGAACCTAATGAATTGCCTTCAAGAAAAGAAAAAGATTTAGCTAATGATACAGGACTTATGAGCAAAAAATTTCAACTTGAAGGACACCTCGATGAAAGATACAATAAACATCCCCTTGCAAACAAAAAAAAAAGAGAGATTTTCTTCAGCCAAGGATGTAAAGAATTTAAAAGATATTTGGCTTGAAGAATGCTAAATGCATTGGTAATCTAAACCCTTCTCTTGTGAGTTAGTTGAGCAAAATTAATAGTCTGAAATTATATGGTAGCATGATTAAACATTTAATTGCTAATCTTCTTGATATCATGCTTCATTCTCATGCTAATGATAATTGTTTCATGGTATGATTAAATTGAAGTTCACTTTTGCCTGTATAATGCATAACCATGAAATACACAAGTTTATGCCTCAAGTTTCTAATTCAAAATAACTTGTGATAAGCTATGAATCATTGGGCATAATGAAAATGCTGTTTGCATGATATATATTTATATGCAGCATATTAGATTAATTCTTTATTCTGCTCTTTCATGTAACTACTTGAAAATGATAAAAAGAGAGAGAGATAAAGAAAAAGAAAATGAACATTGCTTAGAAGAAGTAAAAGCTAAGTAAATACTCCAATCTTAAGTAAAAGCAGCGCAAGCATAATATATTCAGCATATTTGTGAGACTTGTGTGAACATTCTTTTGGAAGGGATAAAATCCGTAATTAATTATATTTAAATAGGGAGAGTTTGGAGTGAATATCTTGTTGCTAAAGAGAACAGTTTAACATTTCTACATTGCTCATTATAGGGATGGTGCCAATGGGGAGGCTAGTGGTAGTACCCGGCACTATTTGACCCAACTATTCGGTGTAGGGTATATTAGGGACGGCACAAGAGGGAGGCTAGTGGTAGTACCTCGTGCCCCTTCCAACTCCACCGGATAGGGAGCAAATAGAGTATAGAGCATAAGAAGGTAAAAATGAAAGTATATAAGAAGAATCAAGTCAAATTTTTAATCACTTGAAAACACACTTTAAGGATGAAATCAGTGCAAGATTATATTTAAATAGGAGGAGTTTATTTGAAAAGAATTAATTTTGATCATTGACATGCTTGCTCTTAATATTTTAATGCATGACTTAACACATAATATATTTTGCATATGGCATGATGTCTTGAATTATGGGTTCTCAATATTTTGTAATGCTCCATGCTTGGACAATTTGATTGAATGTTTGAAATACTACCTAAAATTTATTTGGTATTATTGAAAAAAAATTTCAGAATTGTCGTTCACAATCATCTTTAAAATTTGAAAGTTGAATAAATTTGTAAAAAGGAGAAGAGAAGGATATCTCTATTTAGGCAAAATGAATTGATTTTGTTTTATCCTTCAACTTGCTTAACTTTGGTATATAATGTTCAAATTCATACCAAAATTCAACATAAATACAAATATTCTGAATATGCTCTTATATGTTTGAAATATGTGTTTTCAATCGTAATGATTTAAGATGAGCTACAATGTGAAGATACATATCTCAAATTACAACTTTGAAAGCTTCCTTGAGAATCTTTATGAAATTCAGAATCTGATTTTGTATAAAAGCTTAAACTCAATATGAATTTCTAGATAAAACTACAGCTTAAGAAAAATAGAATAATTCTGATGCCTTGATTGCTTGCCCCGATACGCATCTGAAACATATCATTTCTTATCTTCAAAGTGTACTAATATTGGTCTGAATGATGTGTCTTTCGATGATCTTGATTGCAAACAAATATTTTTAAATATGTGATTTTATTTTGATATTGAAAAGATTTATTGTGCTTCATATATACATTGCTGAAAAACTTTGATTAAGAAATTGAGTTCTATAAATATATATACTTCAATGATCATCTATATGTTTTTTTCCTCTCCTACATTATTAAAGACTTCTATCAAAATATATATGTATATATATATTATTAAAAGAGTGAATGATATTAAGTTTAGAAATATTTCAGCTCACTCAAATGATTCTTAAAAGAAAGAAAATGTAAATGCTTTTGAA
Organism: Phoenix dactylifera; assembly: GCF_051530095.1. NCBI lineage: Eukaryota > Viridiplantae > Streptophyta > Magnoliopsida > Arecales > Arecaceae > Phoenix > Phoenix dactylifera. The sequence goes on along the minus strand of NC_143193.1, from coordinate 26,265,261 downwards.
AGAATTTGAGCTTCAAATGAATTATTTTCTGATTAATATTTCAGTACATTTTCTCAAAGATTAAGAGGAAGCATAACTTGTTCTTAAAAGATTAAAATGAGTGATTGCTATAAATTTTGAATAATTCTAGATCACTCTACATTCTTGATATCATAAAGTTTCAGTTTTATTCACGTTTATCATTAAAATCTGAAATTCAACAAAAGATAAGAATAATTAAAGAAGAATGCATCTTTTAAGGGGGAGCTTTAGATATTCAGTATCTTATCCTAAAGTTACTTTAATTTGATGCATATCTTGAATTTTATGGATTGATTTTGATGAACCTCCTTATATTGCAAGACTTGCTTTAATTATATAATAAGTTTATACCTTGAGATGAGTTCTATAAAGATTGTCTTATCTCAAACCTTGAGTCTTATGAAAATAAAATATATTTTCGAGATTGACAATTTTATTGAACAAATTCTAAAACTCTCAAATGGAATGATTAATTAAGGGGGAGAAAGAAAATTTCAGAGGGAGAGATCATATAGAACTTAATCATGTAAATTCACAACTAAAGATGAGAGAAAGAATACTAAATGTAAAGTAGTATTAAACTTTGTGCCTCATTGAATATCTTTTGAAAGTTGGATTTTCATCTGTACTTAATTGGTAAATCACTTGTTTTGAAAACTAAGTGAAAAGGATTCCATTTGTCTTAGTATTGGAAATTTACTTTGGAATCTACTAATGAGCTCTTATTGGCTTGCACTTTAGTGTTTCAATCATGAGCCAATTCATTTTAATTGATTTTGATGATATGATCTTTAAAGGAGTAAAAGAAAGTCTTTAAGAGAGCTTTCAAAGAACTTTCAAAGCCCTGAATTTTATGTATCCTACATTGCATAAATTCATATTTTGGTATCTATGCTCCAATACTTTTATATCATGAAAGAACTTTGAAGTCATTAAGAATTAAGGATTCAACATAATCTTATGTTTTTCGAGTATATAAGTTTTGATCTTTATCTGCTCTTATACTATACTCTAAAAATTAATTAGATTGCTCTCATGTTGCTATATACTTAATATATTAAAAAAAAAAAGGTATTGAAGTTTCATTCGTGCTTTCTTTGAATATTATTCTTGATACTCCTTGAAATAACTTGAAAAAGATTCCATCTACACTTGATTTCAAAACTATCTTTGGAATCTACATTTAGAGATCACTTCTGGCTTATATCCTAAATATCTCATTCCTAAAGCCAAACACATAGAAATAAGAAATGATTTTATTAGGGATCATGTGCAAAATGGAAACATATGTATTGAGCATATATGCACTGAAAAACAATTAGCCGACATATTCACAAAACCCTTGAGTGAAGATAGATTCTGCACGCTAAGGAGAGAATTAGGTATATGTGATCCTTTTTATTGAAGAAATATAAAAGGGAGCAAGTAGTCTCATGATACATTCCTCCAATTTCTAAAAATCCATGAAACATGAGTCAAACTTGTTATCTATAGATTCCTTACTCATGTATCATTATCCCAGAAAGAATTTATAAGGATTGGAAGCAAGGAAAATTTTTAGAAGCAAAAAGGAAGAGAAAAGAAAAATTCTGCACTTGGGTCAACCCAACCCAGAATAGGGTCGACCCAACGTTGAGTCGACCCAAGAAGTTTCTTGAGTCGACCCAACGTCGGGATCCCACTGTTAAAAGGGGGACCCGTGAGCTATCTAGGGCACTGTTTACCCTTTGTCCTCTTCCGAAAACCTTATTTTCCACTCTCAAATCTTCTCCAATCATCTCCAAACAGTAGATTACTTCAAGATCTTGGAGAAATGGGACCCGAGAGAGCCGTAGCCAAGTGATCCGGGAGAGTCTCACGATCTTGTTTAGAGACTAGGATATGTATCTAGTTCTCATATGTATTTGGTGGTTATCATGCATCTTTAAACTTTGATTGAGGAATATTGTATTTACTTTTGCTTTTGATATACTAAAATGTTCCTATTTTGATCAATGAAGTTTGAAGTTTGGTATTTATTGCATCTTTTCCCATGTACCTATTTGATGATAACAAAAAGGGGGAGAAGTAAAGAAAGAGTAAATAGGGGAGAAGTAAACATAAAAGTAAATAGAGTAACAAAAAGGGGGAGAAGTAAAGAAAGAGTAATAAGGGGAGAAGTAAAGAAAGAAAGTAAAATAATTTATAAAACAAATTGAAAATCATATAGGAAAGCATATACATCCAAGGGGGAGCAATTTGCAACAATGAAAATGTTCAACTCAACAATTTATATCAAATTTCAGAATTTGGCACACATAAATTCAGAATTTGGCACGCACCTTTCACACCTCGATACATAACCTGAAACTCATGTTTTATCTCAAATTTTTGGAGTTTCATCTTTAATGAATTATAAATGAAAGGGGGAGTAACACAAAAAGTCAAATTGGCAATATTTAAATGATATAGGGGGAGACTTCACTCTTATATATGAAAAGCTGAAATTCAGCAAGTTAAACCCTTTCAAAAACTGAATTTAAGATAAGTATCAATAGGCTCATACTCTTTATTTTGTAATCATCAAAAAGGGGGAGATTGAGGATGATAGTGTTATTTTGATGATTAACAAGCAATTATCTAGAGTATGTTATAAGTTAAATCGATACTTCATTTATAAGTTTATTACTCTCAGTATATTTTGTATTAATTGATATAGATACATTTCATTGTTTATTTGAATGAATCTAACCTTGAGATGCAGCAAAGTGTGGATTGAGTCGACCCAAAGGATAAATTGGGTCGACCCCGGCACATCAAGAAAACATTTGGCACACCTCTGCAAATATGGCACAAATGAACAGTGAGTTGGGTCGACCCAAGGAAAGCATGAGTCGACCCAAACATCAAGATCCTCAAACAGAAGACAGAAAATGGTTCTCTGGATTTACTGAGAGGGTCGACCCAAGATATAGTTGAGTCGACCCAAGCTTGAGTCGACCCAAACCCTGAGAGGGTCGACCTAAAGGCAAGACAGAACAGAAGACAGAAAAGGTTCTCTGGAAACCCTGTTAGGGTCGACCCAAGAAGAAGTTGAGTCGACCCAACTGAACCTTGAGTCGACCCAAAGAAAGGTTGGGTCGACCCAAGTGAAGGAATGCTGAATTTCAAGTTTCTGTGGACTTTGAGAGGGTCGACCCAAGGAATGTTTGAGTCGACCCAAGTGAAAGTTGGGTCGACCCAAGGACAGGTTGAGCCGACCCAAGCACGGGCAGAAGCATAACGGCTAGTTGTGCAGAAGTGCTTTTTGGACTCCCAACGGCTATAAACGGCTAGTTTCTTCAATCCAACGGTCAGGAAGGACTATTTGGAGGTTGGAGAAGTATTTAAGAGGGAGTATTCATCAGAGGAAGCAAGCTTTGGAAAATACATCAAGTGCATTCAAGAGAGAACCCTAGCAAGGCAAGCTTCATCCAAGTGCTTCATTCAAGAATCAAAAGAAAGTGGTTGAGCAGATTCAAAGAGTCATCAAGAGCTCCATCCACCCTTGAAGAGTGAAGCATCCTTGACAAAGAAGAGAGAAGTCACATCAAGCGATAAATATTCTCTAAACTCTTTTTTGTAGATTATATTGTTATATTTGCTCATCTAGGAGTTTAAATCTTCTTCCTTTGTTTATTAAACTACTTGTAAAGGTTGGTTGGTTAGCCCGCAAAACCAACGGAATAGGTTGATTGGTGAACCCGGAAAACCAATTGTAAAGGTTCGTTGGTGAGCCCGTAAAACCAACATAGGTTGTTGGTAAGCCCGTAAAACCAACGTAGGTTGTTGGTGAACCCGTAAAACCAATTGTATAGGTTCGTTGGTGAGCCCGTAAAACCAACATAGGTTCGTTGGTGAGCCCGTATAACCAACATAGGTTTTTGGTGAACCCGGAAAACCAAAGTGTAAAGGTTTTTGGATTGTGAGCCCGGAAAACAATCCAACTGTAATCCGCGGGATTATAGTGAATTCCCAAGGGGTCGCTTGGGAAGTGGACGTAGGTGCTAAGGAGAGCACCGAACCACTATACTTCTTGTTGTTTGCATTATGATTTGTTTAAGTTCACTAACTCATCATTTAATACAAGTAAGATAGTTAAAATTAAAAGAAACCAATTCACCCCCCCTCTTGGCTTGTCACCTTGGGCAACACTTGAACAAGCTTCCACTTGAGGAGCTTCTTGGATCCCTAATGATGCACGAGCTCACAATGAAATAACACAGCGAAGAAGAGTCCTCCCACAAGAAAAAGGTAATAGCCCTCAAATCTGTTTCTACTAACAAAGACTTATCTTGCAGCAGCAGCAGTGAAGAGGAAGACAATGAGGGAGATGATGATGAGGCTCTTCTCGTGCGTAAGTTCAGAAAATTCATCAACCGTAAGAAGACCTTTCATCAAAGGAGAGGCCCCTCAAGTTTCTATCACAAGGATAAAGGTAAGAAAAGAGAAAATGAGGGAATCGGATGTTACGAATGTAAGAAACCGGGACACTTCAGAGCAGACTACCCTTTGCTCAAGAAGGCCAGCAAATACAAGAAAAAGAAGGTCCTCGTCTCCACCCTATCGGACTCCGACACATCTTCATCATCATCGGATGAGGAACAAGAAGAAAAGGCCAATCTATGCTTTATGGCAAACGAAAATGAGGTAACATCTGAAACGCATTTAGATTTTACCTTTGATGAGTTATATGATGCGTTTAATGAATTAATGGATGAATATAAGACAATAAGCCTTAAGAATAAAGAGCTAAAACTAACTAATCAATCTCACCTCCATAAATACGATAAATTAGTTAAGGATAAGGATTTTATCACTAAAGAAAATTTAGAACTTAAGACAAGCAACCAAATGTTAATTAAAAAAACTAATTCCTTGAGTAAAGATAACGAAAAACTAACCAAGGAAATTTCTGAACTTAAAAAGGATAAACAAACTATTGGAGGTAATTTCACAAAAGACTTAGATGCACTAAAAACAGAAAAACAAAAGTTGGCACTAGAACTTGAGAAGTACAAGCCTTTTGTAGAAAAATTTACTTATAGCTCAGAAAAATTAGAAATGATACTTAATAGTCAACGAGTTGTGTTCAATAGAGCTGGTTTAGGGTATAAACCTAAAAATAGACAAAAACTCCTTAGTAATTTCTTTGTTAAAGCAGGAGAAAGCAAAACTAAGAAAATAACATGTTTTTGCTGTGGAACTTTAGGACATAAAGCAAATGTGTGTGATTATAGAAAAGAAAAAACTAAAAGAAAAATTAAAAGGGTTTGGGTTCCAAAAGGAACCACCATTACTAACCATGAAGGATCCAAGAAAACTTGGGTACCTAAAATTGTATGATTTGCTTGTGTAGGAGTGTCTTGCAGCCAAGGTCGACAAAAATTGTCGGTACTTGGATAGTGGCTGCTTGAGACACATGACGGGTGACAAGGATCAATTCTTCACCCTTGAAGCTAAGAAGGGAGGTGCTGTGACTTTTGGAGACAATAACCAAGGTCACATCATTGGTATAGGTAAAGTACAAATTACCCCTTCAACCTTTATTGATAATGTTCGATATGTTGATGGTCTTAAGCATAATCTACTTAGCATTAGTCAATTGTGTGATAGAGGCTTTGATGTTTTGTTCAAACCATCACTATGCATCATAACCAACTCAAATGACAATAGTTTAGTTTTTAAAGGAATAAGACGTGCGAATGTGTATGTTGTAGACCTTGAGGATCTTGCCAAACATAACCCATGTTTAGTTGTTAATGAAACTAAGGATAATGATGCTAGTTAGTTATGGCACCGTAAGTTAGGTCATGCAAGCATGGACACAATATCAAAACTAGTTAAAAGAGATTCCGTGATAGGTTTGCCAAAACTAAAGTTTGAAAAGAATAAAATATGTGAAGCTTGTCAATATGGCAAACAATCAAGGAACTCCTTTAAATCCATAAATTGTGTCTCTACCTCTAGACCTCTAGAACTACTACACATGGATCTATTCGGACCAACTAGAACCACAAGTCTAGGTGGAAGTAAATATGGTCTAGTTATTGTAGATGATTATTCTAGATACACTTGGGCCATGTTCTTAGCTCATAAAGATCAAGCATTTTCAGTTTTTAAGAAATTTCATAAGGAAGTAACAAATGCTAGAGATACTTCAGTCATAGCTATTAGAAGTGACCATGAAACCGAATTTGAAAATCATTTATTTGATGAGTTTTGTAGTAAAAAGGGAATAACTCATAATTTTTCTGCACCTAGGACTCCACAACAAAATGGAGTTGTAGAAAGGAAAAATAGAACCCTAGAGGAAATGGCTAGAACCATGCTATGTGAAAGTAACCTCCCTAAGTATTTTTGGGGAGAAGCCATTAATACCTCATGTCATATACTAAATAGAGTTTTATTGAGACCCATTATAAAGAAAACACCTTATGAATTTTGGAAAAACAGAAAACCAAAGGTAAACTATTTTCATGTCTTTGGATGTAGGTGTTTTGTTCATAATAATGGGAAAGATAATCTAGGTAAATTTGACTCTAAATCTGATGAGGGTATATTTTTGGGGTATTCTACAACTAGTAAAGCCTATAGAGTCTTTAATAAAAGAACCCTTGTTATTGAAGAATCAATACATGTAGTTTTTGATGACTCTAGTGATAATTCTTCTAGCAAGAGAGTTGATCTTGATGATGATGCTGAAATACTTGAAGAAAAGATTGATGAGATGACATTACAAGAAGATGAACAAAAATTAATTGGAAATGCATCATCAAGCCAAGAGGCTGTTGTGGATCATGGGCTGACTAAGGCTTGGAGGTATGCTCATGGGCATCCTAAGGATTTAATTTTAGATGATCCATCTCAACCTGTTAGGACTAGAGCATCTCTTAGGAACTTAAATAATCATCTAGCTTTTGTCTCACATTTCGAACCCAAACACATAGAAGAAGCTGAAAAAGATGTAAATTGGATAAATGCAATGCAAGAAAAATTAAACCAGTTTACTAGAAACAAGGTATAGAACCTAGTTGAACGACCCCCTAAATATTCAATTATAGGTACCAAATGGATATATAAAAATAAACTTGATGAAAATGAAATTGTAATTAGGAATAAGGCTAGACTAGTAGCAAAGGGCTATAATCAAGAAGAAGGTATAGATTTTGATGAAACCTTTGCTCCTGTATCTAGACTTGAGGCAATCAGGCTATTACTAGCATTTGCATGCTCTAAGGATTTCAAATTATTTCAAATGGATGTAAAAAGTGCATTTTTAAATGGGTATATTAATGAGGAGGTGTATGTGGAACAACCTCCTGGTTTTGAGAATTATCAATACCCTAATCATGTGTATAAATTGAACAAAGCACTTTATGGTTTGAAACAAGCACCTAGAGCATGGTATGAAAGACTTAGCAAATTTCTACTAGATCATGAGTTCTCTAGGAGAAATGTAGATACAACACTGTTTTTGAAGAAGAAAAACAAAGATATGTTATTAGTGCAGATTTATGTTGATGATATTATTTTCGGTGCTACTAACAATCGCCTCTGCGAAGAATTTGCTGACTTGATGCAGAGTGAGTTTGAAATGAGCATGATGGGAGAGCTGAACTATTTCCTCGAGCTTCAAATCAAACAATCAAAAGAAGGGATCTTCATCAATCAAGCTAAATACATCAAGGAGATGCTTAAGAAGTTTGATATGGAGGGAAACAAGTCAATCAGCACACCCATGAGCTCATCATGCAAACTAGACCAAGATGAATCAGGTAAATCTGTAGATCAAAAGCTGTATAGAGGTATGATAGGATCTTTATTGTATCTCACTGCAAGTAGACCTGATATCATGTTTAGTGTATGCATGTGTGCTAGATATCAGTCTAATCCTAAGGAATCTCATCTTATTGCAGTAAAGAGAATCTTTAAATACCTAATAGGAACAAAAAGTATAGGTTTATGGTATTCTAAAGAATCTAGTCTGAACTTAATAGGATACACAGATTCAGACTTTGCTGGTTGTAAACTTGATAGAAAAAGCACCAGCGGGTCATGTCAATTCCTAGGAGAAAATTTAATTTCATGGTTTAGCAAGAAACAAAACTCGGTTGCATTATCTACTGCTGAAGCTGAATATGTAGCTGCCGAAAGTTGTTGTGCTCAAATTATGTGGATTAAACAACAACTTGAAGACTATGGCATTAAACAAGATAAAATTCACATCAATTGTGATAATACAAGTGCCATTAATCTAACTAAAAATCCAATTCAGCATTCAAGAACTAAACATATTGAGATAAGACATCACTTCATAAGAGATCATGTACTGAATGGTGATGTGACACTTCAATTTGTTTGTACTGATGATCAATTAGCTGATATCTTCACAAAACCCTTGAGTGAAGAGAGATTTTGTGTGCTTAGGAGAGGATTACGAGTGATTGATCCATCCTAGTGATGTACTCTTCTAGTTCATTGATTTTGATGATTAGATTGTGTTAAAAATAGAGTTTCTCATCTATGATCATCAAATCAGATCATAACTTAGTGAGTGTCCCTTGTTTGGTACGAAAATAGCATAATTTTTAGGTGCGTGCCAGAGTTCGAGTCGACTCGGATACGTTTCAGAGTCGGCTCATGACGGGGAGTCGACTCGCACGGGAGTCGACTCGAGGCCGATGGAAGCATAAGGGGAGTCGACTCGCGCATATTTTGGAGTCGACTCGAGGTCGAGTCGACTCGCGACTTACAGGAGTCGACTCGAGGTCGGGATCCGGGTTTTTAACCCTAATCCAAGCGTTTAATCAACACTTCTATTCACCGCCTCCACTGTTCACAAACCCTAGAGCCGTCTCCGAGATCGTCTCCAACCGTCGTTAGGGCTTTTCCGTCGACCTTCTTCCGTCCCTTAGGTTTTACCCCATCCCTAGGTCAAGGATGCCTCGGAAAATGGTTGTCCCAAGCCGGAAGAGGCCCCAACCCGCGACCGGTGCCGAGCGACGGTCCAAGGCTCGGAATAATCCCGTGAGGCCACAACCTCCGGTTCGTTCCCCGCCGAGGCCGGTTCCCTCGCGACCGTGCGCCGGGAAGGCGGTCTCCACCGGGAGATACGTCAACTTCGACTATCTCTCCCGGGAGGGCTTCACCATGGGAGATAGGTTGAGGGGCCAAGGTTTAGAGTTCTTTTGTTCATTAGATCTCCCCACATACCCAGGTCTAGTTAGGGAGTTCTATGGAACAGTGGATAGGGGCAATGGGGGGATACAGGGAACCGTAGCGGGTGTTCCTCTATTCATTTCTGAGGATTTCATAGCACAAATTCTACATCTTCCCCAAGTTGGGGTATTTCCTACACACCCAGAGGATAGGACTGAGGCCCTTACGGCCATTTTAGGGAGTCCACCCCAGTCCCCAATCGATGAGGTGTCCGCTAGTTCACTGTCAGTTGAAATGCGGCTCCTCCTGAATATTATCTCTAGGACCCTTTTTCCTAAGACCGGCCGCTTTGATTTTGTATCTGAGAGGGACCTAGCCCTTATGTTCTACATCCTCCAAGACACACCTATTAACTTCCCCAAGATGATCTACAAGTACCTTTGTGAGCCACTAGACAGACCTAGGCTCACCCTTCCTTATGGGATGATGTACACCCTGATCTTTAGGGAGTCCGGGATCCCCATTCCTGATGAGGAACCCTCTCGCGCACTGCGATGGACAGATCGCATGAGTGAGGGAACCCTACACAGGATGGGTTTTCATAAGGTAGAGGGAACCTGGGTCAGGAAACCATCCTCCTTCACACCTACCACTAAACGCTCCCCCAGTCCTGATCCAGATTTTGACTATCCCACCTTTCCCTCCACATCAGCACCATCCACCTCAGCCGGACCCTCCTCCTCAGCTCCACCCACTCAGCCGATGGAGGTCCGGATTTCTCCTGAGCAGCTCCGGGAGTTGTGGCAGGAGATTGTACGAGATCTTCGGGACGACCTGCTGAGGGAGCTCCGAGGTCCAGCGACTGCTCCCTCCACTGCCCCCTCTTCTGCATTGGTTCCTTCCCTATCAGCCGTGACCGAGATGACGGCCCATCTGAGGGAAGAAATTTACAATGTCAGAAGCTTGATACAAGCCCAGTTCTCCAATATGAGCGATGTCACAAGCAACACAAGGAAGATGCGAGATGACATCCGACATGATATGGGCACCCAGAGCCAGGGGGCCGAGCGTTTGGCGAATGTATTGATCGCCAAGCTGGACACACTCCAGGAGAGTGTGACTGAGCTCTCCTCGATTCACAGCAGGGCTACTTCGGCGATCATCACACAGTTAGGGCACGTCACAGATGGGGTCACCCTACTCATGGAACAATCGAGACTGCCCAAGGGAGCCGCATCCTCCTCCAAGAAGCCCTAGCTTACTTATTGTCTTTTGACATGTATTTATTGCTTTCCTCTTTGTAATCACAAGTGTACTTACTTATACATCAATACAAGGAGTAGACCATTTTCTTCAAAAATGTGCAAATTAATCTCTAAGTTGCTTGTGTAATGTGTTTTCTTCCTTTTTGCTATGATGACAAAAAGGGGGAGAAATATATTGAATAGACATGTAAAGAGAATTAATGAAAATCAATAAAAAGAAAACTTTTAAAACACACAATAATTTGTTCTTAGTGGATTCGATACCTCGAGGCTCATTATCTCTCTGTTGGGGCTCCTAATGGAGTAATCTCCAGAATCTATTCAAGGGATATTTGGAGATTAGTTGAATCATACTTAAGAACAAATTGACAGATTTTTCCTTTAAAAACCAAAAATTTAAGTTCAAAAGCTTCAATGCACTAAAAGAAAATTCTGAGATTCAAAACAAAGTTGAATGCATGTGTTGAGGGGGAGAATCTGAATTTTTAAGAAAGCAAAATCATTAAATATATATAAGCCAAACAATTGATTGCATGATATGAAGGCTTATATAATTCCAAATGAAAGGGGGAGCCTTAACGTCGAAATTTATTGTTTCACACCTTTCAAGTCTGGATAAATTAAAACTAACTAGACACTTGAATTCATTTTCAAATTTTACTATAATTCTCCTTGTTTGTTGAGCAATTCACTTTACATATACTCAATGTTTTGTCATCATCAAAAAGGGGGAGATTGTGGAGTGATTGATTATAACCCTATTTGATTTTGATGAGCTCAAAGCATTTGAGTATATCTTATGTTTACTAATGAATTCAATCTAGTGTTTCAGTGATATCCTTGTAAATTTATGTCTAAGTGTCTCTAGATTTGGTTCAAGATAATTTGGATAAGTTAAGAAGTCAATATGAACCAAAGTCTGAGACTCGAGTCAACTCCAGGATATTTCGAGTCGACTCCAAGCGTATCAGAAGCACTGGCACAGGCTCGAGTCGACTCCGGGACATTACGAGGCGACTCCGACTGAGAACAGACAGACGAACAGAAAGATACAACTCAAAACCTGTCAGCGAGTCGACTCCTAAAGAGCGCGAGTCGACTCCGATGCTAGCCGAGTCGACTCCAGGGTTGTATGAGTCGACTCCAGGGAGTTACAGACAGAAAGACAGAGAAGCTATTTTGGACCCTGAGAGCCGAGTCGACTCCTGAGGAACGCGAGTCGACTCTGATGGTTGGCAGGTCGACTCCAAAGGAAGCGAGAGTTGACTCTTAGTGTAATACAAGGCAAAAGTCAGAGCAATTTTCGGACACTGAGAGCCGAGTCGACTCCCGCAAAGGCCGAGTCGACTCCGAGACAGCGCGACCCCAAAAAGACAGAAGACAGTATTTTTGTCTCTGAGAGGCGAGTCGACTCCAAGACAGTTCGAGTCGACTCCAAGGCAGCGCTACTCCAAAAAAATAGAAGACTGCTTTTCGGATACTGAGAGCCAAGTCGACTCCAGAACAGTCCGAATCGACTCCAAGATAGCACGAGCCAAAAGACAGAAGCTCGGGAGTTCGGACTCTGAGTGCCGAGTCGACTTCCAGAATTCACGAGTCGACTCAAGTGAGCAAACTTGGAAAATGCATCCATGGATTTCTTGGGATGAGCCGACTCCAAAAGTGCCAAGTCAGCTCCAGACTTTGGGGAGTCGACTCCGGGTTAAGTCGAGTCGACTCCCAGTCGAGAAGAGCACTTTAATTCAAATCCGGAATAGTTGCCGAGCCGACTCCAGAAAAGCATGAGTCGACTCCTGCTGCAGCCGAGTCGACTCCAGATCGAGCGAGTCGACTCCGATCCCAACGGAAACATTGTCAGGATGTGCAGAATGTGCAGAACGGCTAGTAAAGTGTGTCTAACGGCTAGTTCCCGTGGGGAATGGCTTAAATAGCCACAGAGGACTGTAGCAAAAAAAAGAAGTGACACTCCTTTCAAAGAAAACTCAAAATCTTCCTCTGCCAAAGCATTTCAACGAAAAAGAAGGAAGAGTGCCATCAACTCCATTCAAACAATTCTTCCAGCATTAAAGAAGTCTCCTTCAGCTTTCAAGTCTTCGAGACATACAAGAGGAGACCCAGAGTTCAAGAAGCCCTCCACTACATCATCATAAACTGTTTGAGGGCTCTTAACTTTTCTATTATTTATATCGCTGTATATCTACTTTTTAGAAGCTCTATTCTTCTGTTTGTTTCTGTTTAAACCGTTTGGTCCTTACTTGATTCAATCAGAGGATTTAATCAAGGGTGTAAAGGTTTGTTGGTGAGCCTAGGTTGAAACCAACGTATAAGGGTTTGATTGTGATCCCGGAAAAACAATCGGGCGGTTCTAGTCGGTGAGCCTGGGAAAACCGACCGAGTTCGTTGTGACCTCGTAAAACAACAAGTTGGGTTGTGAGCTTGGAAAACAACCGGCTGTAATCCGAGGGGTTATAGTGAATTCCCAAGTGAGGCTTGGGGAGTGGACGTAGGAGCAAGGGTTAGCTCCGAACCACTATAAAATCATTGTGTTTGTGATTGCCTTGTCGTCTTTTACTTTCATTTCATTCACAGCACATAGCATCTAATTAATCAACTTGCTAAAAGTGTTAATTAGTTATCCACAAACATTTTAATTGTAATAATTATTTTAAAACCCAATTCACCCCCCCTCTTGGGTTGTCTATCTGGGCAACATGGCCCGAGCTCGCAAGTACGCCAAAGCTGAGGAAGCCATGGCCTCTCGGCGGGAAGCAGCCGAATGATCTGCCAAGATGCAGAAGAAGCACCCCGAGGAGCGCTCCCAACTAAGCAGCAGATCCCCCTGGCGCGAGGAGAATCCTCCTCGGCCTAAAAGTCCGGCTCGACAGAGGTTTTTCCTCCAAAAATTCGAGGAATACACTCCTCTCACATCCACCCGAGCTGAGATCCTCATGAAGATTGAGGATCGGGGCTACCTCCGACCTCTCCCAAAAACATGGCCGTCAGAGTTGCAGAAGCACTCGAAGAAGTACTACCGCTTCCACCGAAATCACGGCCACGACACGGAAGATTGGTACCGGCTCCATGACGAGATCGAGGCACTCATCTGTTGAGGTCGACTGGGTCGGTTCGTCCGTGATCAAGCTAAAAGGAGGGAGCCAGAGGAACGGGACCCAGAGCCCCCTTTATGAAGACCTAAAGGGTGTTGAAACCCCTCATAGCCATGCTACAGTTATTGCAAAGTTTGATGTAAAAGGATTTGTGGATAACAAAAGCACTACGGACATCTTGTTCTTGATGCCTTCCAATGGTTGTAAAACAACTGGAGAAGATGAGCAACCCTCTGGCCGGCTTCACAGAAGGTCTCGTACCGGCGAAAGGGGTTATCGGCCTGCTAATCACGGCTGCGCCCCCCCCCCAAGAGAGTACTGTGAAGCTAAACTTTCTCGTAGTCCAGGTCGGCTCGGCCTTCAACGCTATTATCGGCCGACCAGGCGCTCTCCAAGCTACGGTCCCTATCTTCCACCCCCTCGTGCAGTTCTCCGTTGGCCGAGCTTAACATGGAGAAGAATCTCTCAATATAGCTCCTATATACTGCATGTCGACGACTCTGTGGCCTTGGGGGGCAGTGGCGCAGCCCAGAACTTAACGCCTGCCCCCTAAGGGTCTCCAACAACTCTCCGCCGGTGTTGATCCAAGTCCTAAGGGACTTCGAAGCTCGAGAGCTGTCAAATGCCTCCAAAAGGTACGAGACGTCACTTCGGCTTTAAATAATTTCAATATTCAATATATTCCCAGGTCGAAAAAGGCAAAAGCTAACCTGCAAAAATCTACATCTCCAACGTCGCCCCGATCAGAGTGGGGGCGCACGGTCGCCAACGGACAAGGTCCGTCGTCTCCGGATATCTACATCTCCAACGTCGCCCCGATTTGAGTGGGGGCCCCCTGCTGAGTTGACCACAAGCCAAAGAAGGCCGCTGAGTCGACCTGAAGCACTTAGCTCCAACTGCATGAGAGATACACCCTACTTGGCACGTATATCTCTATAGACATTTGGCTATATTATAGGATGATCGACGACTGGACTTGAGGATGATAGTGGTATTTTGATGATTAATACAATGATTAAGAGTATGTTACAAGTTAAATACATCATTAATAAGTCTGTCACTCTCGATACATTAGTATAATGAGATTAAGATGTATTTCAATGATTATTAATGAGATAAAATTTGTGATAGGAAAGGGATAGTGAATTCTAAATTCTAATTCGGCAAAGTTTCAAGTGAAACATACTCTTAAGTGGACAATAGTAATTTTCATTGTTTGGAGTATGTAGCACTACCATGACATATATTCAAAATTGTTTAAAGATTATTTCATTGATTATATGGATGAATCTAACCTTAAGTTGCAGCAAAGTGTGGATTGAGTCGACCCCAAGATTGATTGAGTCGACCCCGGCACATCAAGAAACCATCTGGCACACTTCTGCAAAAATGGCACGGATGAACAGTACTTGGGTCGACCCAAGCAAAGGATGAGTCGACCCAATCCTCAAGCCTCAAGAAAACAGTTCTCTGGAAATCCTGAGAGGGTCGACCCAAATGAAACTTGAGTCGACCCAAACTTGAGTCGATCCCAAGTTAACATGAGTCGACCCAAAAGCA
Organism: Phoenix dactylifera; assembly: GCF_051530095.1. Lineage (NCBI taxonomy): Eukaryota > Viridiplantae > Streptophyta > Magnoliopsida > Arecales > Arecaceae > Phoenix > Phoenix dactylifera. Next base: position 26,250,128 of record NC_143193.1, on the reverse strand, counting down.
ATGACATTCAAAAATAGGTTCTCTGGAAACCCTGAGAGGGTCGACCCAAGTGGAAGTTGAGTCGACCCAACTGAACCTTGAGTCGACCCAAAAAGTGTTGAGTCGACCCAAGTGAAGGAAGGCTGAAATACAAGGTTCTGTGGTTTCTGAGAGGGTCGACCCCAATGATGCTTGAGTCGACCCAAGTGAAAGTTGGGTCGACCCCAGTAAAAGTTGAGTCGACCCAAGCACGGGCAGAAGCATAACGGCTAGTTCTGCAGAAGTACTTTCAGACCTCCCAACAGTGAGTAACGGCTAGTTTTTGAATTCTAACCATTGGGGCTTGTCCAATGGATGAAGGAAACTATTTAAAGTGACACTATTCATCAGAGGAAACAACCTTTTGCAAAATATCAAAGCTTACACAAGAAAGACAAGTGCCCTAATCTTCTTCATCCAAGTGCTTCATTCAAGAGTCAAAAGAAAGTGGTTGAGCAGATTCCAAGAGATATTAAGAGCTCCATCCACCCTTGAAGAGTGAAGCATTCTTGACAAAGAAGAGAGAAGTCTCATCAAGCGATAACTATTCTCTAAACTCTTCTTTGTAGCTTATATATGTTATATTTGCTCATCTAGGAGCTTCAACTTTCTTCTTTCTTTTTATTAATCACTTTGTAAAGGTTTGTTGGTGAGCCCGCAAAACCAACGGTGTAGGTTTATTGGTGAACCCGTAAAACCAATTGTGAAGGTTCGTTGGTGAGCCCGTAAAACCAACATAGGTTCTTGGTGATCCCGAAAAAGCAAAGTGTAAAAGTTTTTGAATTGTGAGCCCGGAAAACAATCCAACTGTAATCCGCGGGATTATAGTGAATTCTCAAGGGGTCGCTTGGGGAGTAGACGTAGGTGCTTAGGAGAGCACCGAACCACTATACTTCTTGTGTGTTTGTATTGTGCATTGTTCTAATTTCACTCATTCATCAATTGACAGAAGTAAGATAGTAAAAATTAAGAGAAACCAATTCACCCCCCCTCTTGGCTTGTCACCTTGGGCAACAAGTGGTATCAGAGCAAGGTGCTCATATAGTATTTGTTGATCTCACAATCAAGAGACAAAGATCATGACAACCCAAGTGGGATGTTCTATGAGTGAGGGGTAATCCACAAATAGACCTCCTCTATTTAATGGCACTAATTACACATACTGGAAAGCTAGGATGAGGATATTCATTCAAGCTCTAGACTATGAATTGTGGTATATTATAATTAGAGGACCTCACACACCCACAATTAGTATAGAGGGCACTATCATTCTCAAACTAGAAATGGATTGGAATGAGAATGATAGAAGACTAGCACAATTAAATGCTAAAGCAATAAATGTACTTTACTGCTCACTAGATGTAAGTGAATTCAATAGAATATCTACATGCATCTCCGCAAAAGAAATTTGGGATAAACTTGAGGTCACACATGAAGGAACTAATCAAGTTAAGGAGTCAAAGATAAACATATTAGTACATAAGTATGAGTTGTTTAAAATGGAATCCACTGAGTCCGTAACTGAAATGTTTACTCGTTTCACGGAAATCATAAATGGGCTAAAGAGTCTAGGAAAGTCTTATACTAACTCTGAATTGGTGCGAAAAATTCTCAGGTCTCTACCAAGAGTTTGGGAGGCCAAGATAACCGCAATTCAGGAAACAAAGGACCTCAATACACTGCAATTGGAGGAACTTCTAGGATCACTCATGACCCATGAGTTGACCATGAGGCAAAATTCAGAAAATGAGGTCAAGAGAAGAAAGACCATTGTCCTAAAGTCTACCACTCCAAAACAAGAAACTGAATCGGAAGAATCTGATGATGATGATGAACTTGATGAAGAAGGAATGGCTATGCTTGGAAGAAAATTCAGAAAATTTATGAGAGGTAAGAAGAGATTTCATAAAAAGAAACCCTTCTTCAAAGGTAGCTCAAGCAAAGAAAAGGGTAAGGACAAAGAGAAAGAAAAGAAAACACCAATTTGTTATGAGTGTAACAAGCCCGGGCATTTTAAGATAGATTGCTCGAAATTAAAATGGATGGCAAGAAAACTTAAGAAGAAGAACTATGGAGTGAAAGTGAGGAGTCAAGTTCGGAAGAGGAAGATCATCAAGAGACGGCCCAAATCTGCCATATGGCCAATGACGATGAGGTAGATTCTGAACTTGAATGTGATTTTACTGTTGATGAATTACATGATGCATTTTTAGAACTCATGGAAGAACACAAAAAACTGATCAATAAAAATAAAGTTCTAAAAGAAGAAAATCAATCTCTTATCAAAGATAAGCTGAAACTATCTAATAATTATGAAACATTAAGTAGGAGACTCACAAATGAAACCAAGAATCTAATTGCTGAAAATGTCAAGTTAAAAGAAGATGCTGAAAAATATAAATCCTTAGTAGACAAGTTTACACTTAGCTCAACCAAATTAAATATGATTCTTGATAGTCAAAAAGCTGTATATGATAAAGCTGGATTAGGATATAAAACAAATAGGAAACAAAAATACTTAAAGAGCATATTTGTAAAAGCTAAAAATGAAAATATAACTTGCCATTATTGCAATAAATTAGGACATAAAGCATATGAATGTAACTATAGAAAGTCTAGCTATAACAAATTGAGTAACAATTATAAGCTTAAATCCAAGAAAGTTTGGATTCCAAAAGGAACATCAAGTACTAACCCTAAAGAACCCAACATAGTTTGGGTACCTAAAGCTCATTCTTGATCTTGATTGCAGGGGCGTCTTGCAGCTAATAAGGTGGATAAACGATGGTATCTAGATAGCGGCTGTTCAAGACATATGACCGGTGATGTAGACCAATTTGTCACCTTGGAGTCTAAGAAGGGTGGAGTAGTAACCTATGGAGACAATGGAAAAGGGTATATCATAGGAAAGGGTAAAATTTTCATTACTCCATCTACCTTCATAGAAAATATCTTATTAGTTAATGGTTTGAAACATAACCTACTTAGTATAAGTCAATTTTGTGATAAAGGGTTTAAAGTCACATTTGAAGCATCAGTATGCATAATCACAAATCCTAAAAATAATAGCATTGTACTTATAGGACAAAGGCAAAGAAATATTTACATGGTAGATCTTCATGAATTAGGCAAGAAAAATGGATTATGTTTAATTACTAATGAAGAAAAGAAAAATGAAACAAGTTGGCTTTGGCATCGTAGACTAGGACATGCTAGTATGGATTTAATATCAAAACTAGTCAAGAAGGAATTAATAAAAGATGTGCCAAAATTGATCTTTGAAAAGGACAAAATTTGTGGACCATGCTCATTAGGAAAACAAACAAAATCATCCTTCAAATCAAAGAATATAGTATCAATAACTAGGCCTTTTGAACTCATACATATGGATCTATCTGGACCCACTAGAACTGCGAGTCTAGGAGGGAAGAAGTATGGACTAGTTATAGTAGATGATTTTTCAAGATATACATGGGTTTCATTTTTGGCACATAAGAATGAAGCATTTTCAGCATTCTTGAAATATTATAATAATATCATAAATGAAAAGAAGCTCACTTTAATAGCAATTCGAAATGATCATGGAATTGAATTTGAAAATCAACACTTTGAAGAATTTTGTAATGAAAATGGTATCTCACATCAATTTTCAGCACCTAGAACGCCTCAACAAAATGGGGTTGTTGAAAGGAAAAATAGGACCTTGGCAGAAATGGCACGCACGATGTTGTGCGAGTCAAATCTTCCAAAGTACTTTTGGGCTGAAGCTATAAGCACTGCTTGCCATATTCTAAATCGGATTTTAATACAACCTATAACCAAGAAAACTCCTTATGAACTTTGGAAGAATAAGAAACCAACCGCTAAATATCTTAGAGTATTTGGATGTAGATGTTTCATTTTAAACAATGACAAGGAGGATCTAAGTAAATTTGATGCCAAGTCAGATGAAGGTATCTTCTTAGGATACTCCACATCTAGCAGGGCATACAGAGTGTTTAATAAAAGAACTCTTGTAGTCGAAGAGTCAGTTAATATCATATTTGATGAGTCTGATAGTGAGTCTGCTAGGAAAGAAAATATCCTTGATGATGATGCAGGAATTATTAACTTTGAAAAATTGAATCTTGATGACGTGCCAAATCAAGATAAGGAAAATGATCGCGTGCCACCACAATCTCAAGACTTGCCAAAGGAATGGAGGTATGCATATGGACATCCTAAAGACTTAATCATTGGTGATCCATCTCAAGGGGTAAGAACTCGATTCTCTCTCAGAAATTTAAATGATTATCTTGCTTTTGTTTCACAGTTAGAACCTAAGACTTATGAAGAAGCTGAAAAAGACACCAATTGGATAAATGCTATGCAAGAAGAATTAAATCAATTCAAAAGAAGTAATATATGGACATTAACTGAGAGACCAAAGCATAACTCTGTAATTGGAACAAAATGGGTCTTTAGAAATAAATTAGATGAAAATGGGGTAGTTATAAGAAATAAAGCTAGACTTGTAGCTAAGGGATACAATCAAGAAGAAGGGATAGACTTTGAGGAAACATTTGTTCCCATGGCTAGATTAGAGGCTATTAGGTTACTTCTAGCTTTTGCATGTTTCATGGATTTCAAGTTGTATCAAATGGATGTAAAAAGTGCCTTCTTAAACGGTTTTATAGAGGAAGAGGTATATGTAGAGCAACCTCCTGGTTTTGAAAATCATGAATTGCCAAATCATGTGTTTAGACTACATAAGGCATTATATGGACTAAAACAAGCACCTAGGGCTTGGTATGATCGACTAAGCAAATTTCTACTGAATAATGATTTCAGTAGAAGAAATGTAGACAAAACACTTTTCTTAAAAGAGAAGACAAAAATCTGCTAGTGGTACAAATATATGTAGATGACATAATTTTTGGTGCCACAGATGACAATCTTTGCAAAGAGTTTGCTAATTTAATGCAAGGAGAATTCGAGATGAGTTTAATGGGAGAACTAAATTTCTTTCTCGGGTTACAAATCAAACAAACTAAAGAAGGTATCTTCATTCATCGAACTAAGTATACAAAGAAAATATTAAAAAAATTTGGGAATGAAAATCACAAGGGAGTAGGCACCCCAATGAATCCCACTAGTAAGTTAGACAAAGATGAGAAAGGAAAAAGTATTGATATGAAGTTTTATAGAGGATTAATTGGATCCTTGCTCTACCTTACTGCTAGTAGACCAGACATAGTATTTAGTGTGGGAATATGTGCTAGATACCAATCAGATCCTAAGGAGTCACATTTAAGTGCTGTTAAAAAAATTCTTAGATATTTGAGAGGGACTACAAACATAGGATTATGGTACTCAAGAGACTCCTGTCTAGAATTGCTTGCCTACTCTGATGCAGATTTTGCTGGATGCAAATTAGATAGGAAGAGCACTAGTGGAACATGTCAATTTTTAGGAAATAATTTGGTATCATGGTTTAGCAAAAAGCAGAATTCAGTAGCACTGTCAACGGCTGAAGCCGAATATATAGCCGCCGGCAGTTGCTGTGCTCAAGTATTATGGCTTAAGCAATAACTAGAGGACTATGGAATTAAACTAGATAACATTCCTATAAAGTGTGATAATACTAGTGCCATCAACCTTACTAAAAATCCGGTTCAGCACTCTAAAGCCAAACACATTGAAATAAGATATCATTTTATTAGAGATCATGTGCAAAATGGAAACATTTGTATTGAGCATATATGTACTGAGAAATAATTAGCTGACATATTCACAAAACCTTTGAGTGAAGATAGATTTTGCATGCTAAGGAGGGAATTAGGCATATGTGATCCTTTTGATTGAGAAGATATAAAAAGGAGAAAGCTGTATCATGATACTCTCCTCCCATTTCTAAAAACCCATGAAACATTAGTCAAACTAGTCATCTATAGATTTCTAACTCATGTATCATTGTCCTAGTAAGAATTTGTAAGGATTGGAAGAGAAAGAAAAATTTCTGAACTTGGGTCGACCCAACCCAGAATGGGGTCGACCCAACATTGAGTCGACCGAAGAAAAATCTAGGGTCGACCCAACGACGGGACCCCACTGTTAAAAGGGGGACCCGTGAGCTATCTAGGGCACTGTATTCTCTTTGTCCTCTTCCGAAAATTCTATTCTCCACTCTCAAATCTCTTCCAATCATCTCCAAATAGTAGATTAGATCAAGATCTTGAAGAAATGGGACCCAAGAGAGCCGTAGCCAAGCGATCCGGGAGGGTTTCACGGACCACCCGTGCGGATAGAGCTGCTACAGAGCCTTCTACAGTGCCTCCACAAGGTGAGACACGTGTAGAGCCTCCTCCTCCTCCCTCCCCTTCAGTCCAACTTGCGAAATTTGCGGGGAGACCGGTTACCACGGGGAGAAGGATCCACTCCGAGTTTTTGGATCAAGAAGGGTTCCGTTTGGGGAACTGGATCCGAAGGCAAGGATGGGAGTATCTTTGCTCCATAGATGTGGTGATCTACCCAGGATTGGTTCGTGAGTTCTATGCCTTCCTGAAAACTGGAATGGGAGGGCTTATATCTGAAGTCCGAGGGGTAAGGGTTAGGGTTTCAGAAGAGAGTTTGAGTGAGTTGCTTCATCTCCCCTACGAAGGAGCAACTCCAGAAAAGCCCGAAAATAAGTTGAGAGCCTTGCAGTTGATTCTTGAGAATGAAGACTTTGATTATTCAGAAAATGTAATAGCAAGCTCTCTTTCAGCTGAAATGAGGTTGTTGCACAACTTCATAGGTCGGATTTTGTTTCCGAAAAGCGGAAGATTTGATCTCATTTCTGAGCGAGACCTGGTCGTCATGGAGCACATTATTCAGGGCATTTCCCTGAACCTCCCTGCTATGATACTCAGGCAGATGAGAAAGGTTATATGCAATTCCAGAGTCTCCCTGCCTTATAGTATGATACTCACCCTGATCTTCCGACAGCATGATATATCAGTAGAGGGAGAGATCTCCAGGCATCTACTATTCACTGACACATACACTGCACGATCCCTTATTCGCATAGGTTATGAGAAGGTGAACGGGCAGTGGGTACGTGCAAGAGCTGGGATTCAGGGTGATGCACCAGAGATTGGAGACCCCATCCCTGAGGATGAGGAGCCTACGGATCATCCTACAGCATCTTCAGAGGCTGGACCTTCGTCATCTGTTCCTGCGGGATACACAGATGAGTTTTGGAGTAGGATGACTGAGCTTATGTCAGCTCAGGTGAGGACTATCACTGATGGACTGACGAGCAGATTGGATATTATGACTGCTGAGATTAGCAATCTTAGAGAGCATATAGGAGCTCTACGGAGAGAGAGAGAGGTTCATGGACCATCTGTGCCCCAGGCAGCTGAGTCAGAGATTTCGGCACAGAGTCATCTAGCTCACCGAGCTCCACGCCAGACTCAGTCCCATCAGGCTCGACCTCCCCTCGCCACTTATGCTAGGAGGATGAGGACTAGATCACGGCCATTAGATACCCCCTAGGCTGATATTAGCATTATGATTAGAGCCTAGGATATGTATCTAGTTCTCATATGTATTTTGTGTTGATCATGTACTTTGTACTTTGATTGAGGAATATTGTATTTGTTTTGTTTTGGTATTATTGTACTACAATGTTCCATTTTGATCAATGAAACTGAAATGTTTGTTAATTATTGTGTCTACTTATCTATTCCCATGCACCTATTTGATGATAACAAAAAGGGGAAGAAGCAAGGAAAGAGAAATAAGTTGACAAACAAGTTGAAAATTATAATAGGAAAGGGTATACATTTAAGGGGGAGCAATTTGTAACAATGAAAATGTTAAAGTTTAAGATTTAAATCGAATTTCAGAATTTGGCACATAGAATTTCAGAATTTGGCACATACCTTTCACACCTCGATACATAATCTGAAACTCATGCTTTATCTCAAATTTTTGAAGTTTCATCTTTAATGAAATATAAAAGAAAGGGAGAGTAATTCAAAAGGTCAAATTGGAAACATTTGGATGAAATAGGGGGAGACTTCACTCTCAAATTTGAAAAGCTGAAATTCAGCAACTTGAGCCCTTCTAAAACTAATTTTAAGATAGGCTCATACTCAATATTTTGTAATCATCCAAAAGGGGGAGATTGAGGATGATAGTGGTATTTTGATAATTAATACAATGATTAAGAGTATGTTACAAGTTAATTCGATACATCATTAATAAGTCTGTCACTCTCGATACATTAGTATAATGAGATTAAGATGTATTTCAATGATTATTAATGAGATAAAATTTGTGATAGGAAAGGGATAGTGAATTCTAAATTCTAATTCGGCAAAGTTTCAAGTGAAACATACTCTTACGTGGACAATTGTAATTTTCATTGTTTGGAGTATGTAGCACTACCATGACATATATTCAAAATTGTTTAAAGGTTATTTCATTGATTATATGGATGAATCTAACCTTAAGTTGCAGCAAAATGTGGATTGAGTCGACCCCAAGATTGATTGAGTCGACCCCGGTGTTGTCAGCGCCCACGCCGGAACCCACTCACACCGGCGCCGCCACCGACGTCGGACAAGCAAAGAGAGAAACAAACGGATAAGCACTCTCTCGCTCCCTCGACACCGGACTCAAGGATCACCACTTCGCTTCCGCTGCGAAGGGCAAAAGATTACCCCTGGTATCAATAGGGTAAAACACTTGAGCACCGCAACGGATTATCAGACCAAAGAAAGAAGAAAGAAGAAAATAGCAAAGCAAACACAAAGATGTAACGAGGTTCGGCTACAAGTAGCCTACGTCCTCCACCGCTCCAAATCTCAATTAGGATGATCTGATTACAGAGATAGCACACACCCGAACGATCACAAGCGATCGCTCTTCAAGAGATTCACACAGAATTCTCTTTGCACAAGAAGTAGGATCCCAATCCTCTTCTTCTCTAGAACCCTAGCCTCACAAAACAAGAGTCTCTCTCAAATATACGGCAATCTCTATACCCTAGGGCTCTCATGAGTCCTATATATAGTCTCAAGACCTTCAGATGATCATAGCCGTCGAAACGCCAACAAAACACCAAAAGAAAACTCATCCGTATGATTTCCCGCGAGCTCGAGTCGACTCGACTTTAGTTCGAGTCGACTCGGGCACGTCTGAACAACTTTCAGTATGACTGGCACGATCTCGGGTCGACTCGACTGTGGCTCGAGTCGACTCGACGATGCTCCGAGTCGACTCGACTGTAGCTCGAGTCGACTCTGACAGTCCAGATAGAAACATGGTTTTTGCGGCTTTTCTCCTCTCGGGTCGACTCGACGAGCCTCAAGTCGACTCGACTGTTCCCGAGTCGACTCGACTGTAGCTCGAGTCGACTCCGACAGTCCGCCAGACAGAACTATGCAGAATTAATTCTCCTTCAATTCTCTTCATCACCAATGGTCTCCACATACCCCAACAATCTCCCACTTGGAGACCTTGGGTATATCCTCTTGTTACTTGGTTCTCTTTTGTGCTCCCACTGAAACTGGATCATCCTAGTGAAATCGGTACGATGCCTCCTCAACGTCTTCAAGCATGAAGACCAGTAGAAGCTGAACAACTCCTCAGCTTCTCCACCGTGACGACCTTCGTCAACATATCTGCAGGATTCTGACTTGTATGAATTTTCTCCAACTTGACGAGTCCCTGCTCGAGCAATGACCTCACGAAGTGGTACCGTATGTCAATATGCTTCGTCCTTGAATGGAAAGCTGAATTCTTCGCCAGATGAATTGCACTTTGACTATCTGAATATAACATGCAATCCTTCTGCTCCTTCCCAAGCTCCTTCATCAAGCTTTGAAGCCATATTAGTTCCTTGCACGCCTCTGTGGCTGCCACATACTCCGCCTCCGTAGTCGACAATGCAACAACTGGTTGCAACCTGGAAATCCAACTGACGGCTCCACTGCCCAAGGTGAACAAGTACCCTGTCGTGCTCCTTCTTCCGTCCAAGTCCCCTGCCATGTCTGAGTCCACAGAGCCCTGTAACTGGATCTCAGAACCTCCATAACATAATGACATGTGCTCAGTGCCTCTCAGATACCTCAGTATCCATTTGACCGCGTGCCAATGCTCCAAGCCTGGGCAGCTCATAAAGCGACTCACAACTCCCACTGCTTGAGCAATGTCTGGTCTCGTACACACCATAGCGTACATCAAGCTCCCCACTGCCGATGCATACGGGATTTTTGACATATTGAGCTCCTCCACCCGTGTCTTCGGACTTTGCCCTTTTGAAAGCTTAAAGTGGGCACCCAGCGGTGTGCCAACAGGTTTGGCACTCTCCATGCAGAATCTCCTGAGTACTCGGCTGATGTACTCCGCCTGAGATAGTCTGAGGATATGTTTAGACCTATCTCTGCTGATCCGCATCCCAAGGATCTGTTTCGCTGCTCCTAGATCCTTCATTGCAAATTTTCTTGACAGCTTCAGCTTCAATTTTGCAATCTCATGCATGCTAGCTCCTGCAACTAACATGTCATCAACATACAATAGCAAGATAATGTAAGATGTACCGAAGTCTCGGAAGTAGCAACAGTGATCCTCCTGACATCTCCTGTATCCTATCTCAAGCATGTAACTATCGAACTTGAGATACCATTGTCTGGGTGCCTGTTTCAAACCATAGAGGCTTTTCTTTAATTTGCAGACTAAGTCACCCGTGCCAGCTGCAATGTATCCCTCCGACTGCTGAATATATATCTCCTCATTGAGATCTCCGTGGAGAAAGGCCGTCTTCACATCAAGTTGCTCTAAGTGAAGATCCTCTACTGCCACCATGCTCAGCACCGCTCGAATAGAACTCATCTTGACTACAGGAGAAAAAATCTCTGTGAAGTCGATACCTGCTCTCTGCTGAAATTCTTTTACAACCAGCCTGGCCTTGTACCGCTTCTTCCCACCCTGCTCTTCCTTCAGCCTGTAAACCCATTTGTTTGACAGTGCTTTCTTCCCCTTAGGCAGATCCACCAAATCCCACGTTTGATTCTGCTCCAATGACTTCATCTCATCATCCATGGCCAACTCCCACTCCTTTCTGGTATCAACCTCCAATGCCTCCGTGAAGCATTCAGGTTCGCCATTATCTGTGAGCAGCAAATAACTAAGAGTCCCATCATACCTTTGAGGAGGCTTCCCATGAGTACTACGAGTGGACCTTCTTAGTTGTGGAGGGGGTGCCAATGCTTCAGGTTCTTGCTCTGACTGAGTCTTCTGACCAGAATTTGTAGACTCCTCTTCAGGATCCACAAAACACGGCTCAACAGGTTTTGTTTCTGATTCATAGCTCTGCTGCATTTTCTCATTGAATACCACATCATTACTACGAATGATCTTCCTGTGTTCGGGATCCCACAGCCGGTACCCAAACAGTTGACCTCCGTATCCAACGAAAATGCACTTCTTTGATTTGGCGTCTAGTTTGCTTCTTTGACTGGAATCAACATGGACATAACTGGTACAACCGAATACTCGTAAGTGCGCCAAATCAATCTTCTTCGCTGTCCATGCTTCCTCAGAAATCCCACAAAGCAGCTCTAACTCGAAAGTCGGAGGGTAGTGTTGGAGAAAAAATGGACTACCCCACAAATACAATTAAAGCACCCAAATCCGAAGGCCGAGCCAAGCTCAGAGGACCGAGCCGAGCTTGGAAGGCCGAGCCGAGCTCATGCAGGCCGAGCCGAGCTCAGAGGACCGAGCCGAGCTTGGAAGGCCGAGCCGAGCTCATGCAGGCCGAGCCGAGCTCAGAGGACCGAGCCGAGCTCCGAAGGCCGAGCCGAGCTCATGCAGGCTGAGCTGAGCTCGGAAGACCGAGCCGAGCTCAGAAGACCGAGCCGAGCTCATGCAAGCTGAGCTCATGCAGGCCGAGCCGAGCTCAAAAGACCGAGCTCATGCAGGCCGAGCTCAAAAGACCGAGCTCGTTGTCCACATGCTGCGGCCACGTCCTGCAGCAGTCTCACTGTACCGTGCTTTGGTTGCCGGCCACGCCACGACACATCAACCAGGGACCATACCCTGCTACGACTGTCAACAATTAATGCGCATGGCCTCCACGGATCTTCGGATTACTCAAAATCTCAGGTCATCCACGGCAACTCATCGACTCACTCAACTACGTCCGATCACCCACAGCAACTCATTGGCTCCAGTTCCGTCCTCCACGGCAACGCATTAATTCAGATGACCACACTCAATCCTGACGGTAACTCATTTAATTCGTCCGATCACATCACAGGTAACCCTGTATCCCTCCTATAAAAGGGAAATCTCTCCCTCTTAGAAAGGGTTGAACTCTGAAACTTTGGAATATATTTTCTCTTCCTCCATACACTTGTCCCATCTGATTTAAGCATCGGAGGGCTGGCGCCGGAAACCCTAGCCACCGGCTTTTTGCAGGTCACCTGGAGGACGCCGCCCGCCGACGGACCGCCACCCGCCATATCTTGCCGGAGCTCCCTCCTTCTCAGCCGACGGCCGCCCCCGGGTTTAATTTCCAGCAACATATACCATGCCATCACAAAACTTAAGAAAAACAATGAATTGCTTTCAGAAGATAATAAAAAACTAACTAAAGAAGTTGAAAATTTGAAACCTATTGTTGAAAGATTCACTCTCAGTTCTGAAAAATTAAATTCAATGATAGAAAATTCAAGAGCTGGATATGATAAAGTTGGATTGGGATATCAACCATGGTACATTCAAGAATCTTTCAAGAATATGTTTGTTAAATCCTCCGTTGCCTATCCTAAAATAGATTCTTATAAATATGATGAACAAAAATTAATTAAAATCTCTTCTGTTCATCCTAAAATAGTTTTTCATAAATTTGATAAACCTAATGAACAAAATCAGAAAATTAAAAATTCATCATCTACTTATGTTAAATCTATAATTGTTAAATTTAACAAGAATATGCAGAAAAACACATCTTGTAATCCTAAAATCTGCAAGCCTATGGACACAATAGCTATTAAGAAAATATGGATTCCAAAAGGACTAATAATAGCTAACCTGCAAGGACCCAAAAGAGCTTGGGTTCCTAAGTTAAAAACTTAAATATTTTCTGCAGGTGTGTCTAGCACTCAAGACTCTAACAAAAGATGTTAATTTGGACATTGGGTGTTCTAGACATATATTAAAGAATGAAACTTAAAAAATACTTAAGAAAAGTAATTAAAATGAAAAGAGTAATGAAATTAGTAATCCTTGTATCTTATCATTCTCTTTGCCTTAGTATCTGATTAAAACATGAATTGCAGGTATTAATCAATTTTGTGATATAGGTATTATTTTAAAAATATAATCATATCACTTCATTTTATAGTATGCCTTACTGTTGGATAAGTTGCTAAATGATTAATCAATTTATTAAGAATAACACTATGAATTCTCTATATGCTTGATTGAGAGTTTTTATCCATGGCATTATCTTTTATTGATCATAGATATAAGAATGTGTACTTGGTATATTTTTAGATATATGCATTATGAATACCAAGATTAAAGAAACTAGTTTTGGCATATAAAATCAACTCATACTAGTATGGACTTAATCTCAAAAGACCTTGTCATTGGTTTACTTAAATTATTTTCTACAAGGTCAAAATTTTCTAGGCATGTCATCTAGGAAAACAAATTAGAATCATTTTTAAATCTGAAAACATTATTTTCACCTCATAGTCCTTGAAAATTCTCCACAAGAACTTATTTGGATCTCTAGAATTATGAACCTAGGAGATAAGTTCTTGATTTTGTAATTGTGAATGATTTGTCAAAGCTAACGTTGGTTTTGTTCTTGGCACTTAAATTGAAATATTTTCTACATTGGCACAAACTCACAAAAGGGTTCAAATAAAAAAGGTTTGCAAATTGTGAAAATAAAGAAGTATCATGGCACAGTTTTGAAAACCAATTTCTTGCTAAGTTTTGCACAGAAAATAATATTAAATACAATTGTTTCTGCACCAAGAACACCATAAGTAAAATAGGGTTAATAGAATTCTTGAAGAAACGAAAAAAGCAATGTTGTATGATAGTCATCTGCTTAAATGATTTTTGTTAAAAGCTATCATCACTGCTTGTCATACATATGGTTTCTATTAGATCTATTTTTGATGAAAACTCCTTTTGACCTTCTGAAAAATAAAGAATAAACTATTGCATATCTTTCATATTTTTCAGTTGTACATGTTATGCTTGATATGTTCTTATGAAAATAATGCCAAATCTGATAAAGATACTTCTGTCTTTGGGTATCATTCATCAAGCAATGCATATAGAATATTCAATGAAAAGATCTTAGTTGTAGAAATATCAATTCATTTTATTCTTTATGAGACTAATGATCTTTCATCAAAACACTAAAATCAGATTATATGATATGTATATGATTAATCTTTTTGCTTACATATAACAATCTGAAACTAAAACATCTTAAGAAGAATGAACAAGATTATAATTGGTCAAGTTAAACTAAATCATTTTTTTGAAAGAGATAGAATTTGAAATCTTGTTGATAAAATCTGAAAACTTGTTAATCATTAAAACTAAATTGAGTTTTTCAGAAATGCACTTAATGAAGAAAAATTGGTGACTACTAAAAGATTCAATCAAGAATAGATGAAATAGATCTTGATGAAATTCTTGCATGATTAGAAGTAAAGATCACCATTATTATTTGTTTGCTTTATGAGCTTTATATTCTGTCAAATGAATGTGTAGAATGCACTCCTATATGGTTATTTCATTAAAGAAGATCTATGTAAAATAACCATCTTATTTGAAAATACTTATTACAAATATGATAAAGCAATATATGATTTGTAACAAGCACCAAAAGCATGATATGAAATCTTGAGTAACTTTTTGATAGAAAGCAATATTGATAAGTCTATGCATCAAAAAGTCAAATCTGTGATATCTTATCTGCTTAAAGTATACATTGATGACATCATTTTTAGTTCTACTATTGAAGCTCTATACGAAGTTTTACTAAGCTCATGCAGGGTGAGTTCTGTATTAAAGCATGATAGAATAATTATTTTATCATGCAGTTAGTAGATCAGATTGTATGCTCATTATATGCCCTTGTGCAAAACTTCAATCTAACTCTAACGAATTATATTTTATTAATAACAAATGAATCAAAATTTTGATAGAAACAACTGATAATCAGATTAAAACTTAATTTGTGATCTTTTGAGCATAATAAGAATTTTGTTTGCATGATATATATAGTTATGTGGTATGCAGCATATTAGATTATTTCTTTATTCTGCTCTTTCATAAAAAGAGAAAGAAAAGAAAGAAAAAGAAAAAGAAAATGAACATTGTTCAAAGAAAATAAAAAATAAGTAAAATTAAATACTCCAACTATAAGTAAATATATTCAGCACATTTGTGAAATTTATTCTTGAAAGGGATAAAATCCATAATAACCTATATTTAAACAGGAAGAGTTTGGAGTAAATACTTTGTTGTTAAAAGAAACGATTTAACCTTTCTATATTGCTCATCATAGGGATGGTGCCAATGGGAAGGCTAGTGGTAGTACCCGGCACTATTTGACCCAACTATTTGATGTAGGATATATTAGGGACGACACAAGAGGAAGGCTAGTAGTAGTATCTCGTGCCCCTTCCAACTCCACCGGATAGGGAGCAAATAGAGTATAGAGCATAAGAAAGTAAAAACAAAAAAAAAACAAAATCAAAATGTTCATTGATTGGTTAATAAAAGAAATTAAAAAAAATGATGAGAAAATAAATGAAAGTACACAAGAAGAATCAAATGATGCTTCAATCACTTGAAAACACACCTCAAGGATGAAATCAATGTAGAATTATATTTAAATAGGAAAAGGTTATTTGAAAATAATTGATTTGATCCATGAAATGCTTATTATGATTGGCATGCTTTGAATTATGTGCTTACAATATTTAGATAACAAAGATCTTCCTTAGATATAAGTTGCAATGCTCCATGCTTGGATAAGTTGATTGAAACATGTTTTATCAACAACAAATTGATAACTTGGAATATATTTTGATTTTGCACACAAGTTTTTGTTTCACCCTTGCCTTAAAATAACTTGTATTCCAAAGCTTAATGAAAATTGTTTTCAGTTGCATTTGAATTCATCTTGTGTTCTTCTGATAAAAAATTTTCTTTATTAAATTTGTTCCAATGCTTGAATATTTGAGATACTACATAAAGGTTTTATAAGTAATATTAAAAGAAATTTCAGATTTATCGTTCACGATCATCTTTGAAATCTGAAAGTAAAATAAATTTACAAAAAAAAGAAGAGAAGGATATTTCTATTTAGGCGAAATGAATTAATCTTGATCTATCTTTCTACTTGCCTAACTTTGGTACATAATGTCCTAATACTTGTTAAAATATCCTCCAATTTGTACCAAAGCTCAATATTAAAAATAAAGATTCTGAATGTGCTCTAATGTTATTGAAATATGTGTTTTTAATCTTAGTGTTTTAAGATGAGCTACAATATAGAAGATACATATCTCAAATTATAATTTTGAAAGCTTTCTTGAAAATTCTTATGAAATTCAGAATCTGATTTTGTATAAAAACTTAAACTTAATTAAAAATGCTTATATCGTTGCATCTTTGTAACTTTAGTTATATGCTTCAATAATCGCATTATTTAGGAGAATAACTCAATATGATTCCTAGATGAAAATTATAACTTAAGAAAAATAGAATTAATTTTAATGCCTTGGTTGATTGTTCCGATACACATCTGAAACGTATTATTTTGTATCTTATAAGTATACTGAAATTGGTCTAAATGATGCATGTTTCAATGGTCTTGATTGCTAACAAATATTTTTAAATATATGATTTTATTTTATGTTTTATGTATACATTACTATAAAACTATGATTAAGAAATTAAGTTCTATAAATATATACTTGAATGATTTTCTATATCCCTTTCTGCATGATTGTTGCTTCCACACTAAAAGAAAAAGCTAGTTTCTAAAAAGAGAGTGAATGCTCCTAAAGCTAGAAATGTTTTAACTCACTCAAATGACTCTTAAAAGAAAGAAAATGTAATGGCTTTTGAAAGAAATTGAGCTTCAAAAGAATTATTTTCTGATTAATATTTCAGTATATTTTTTCAAAGATTAAGAGGAAGCATAACTTGTTCTTGAAAGATGAAAAAGAGTGATTGCTATAAATTTTGAAAAACTCTAGATCACTTTACATTCTTGATATCATAGAATTTTAGTTTTATTCACGCTTATCATTAAAATCTGAAATTCAACAAAAAAAAATGATTAAAGAAAAATACATCTTTTGAGGGGGAGCTTTAGATATATGAATCTCTCTAGATTTTGCATCTTATTCAAAAGTCACTATCATATCATGCATACCTTGAATATTTTATGAATTGATTTTGATGAACCTCCTTATGTTGCCATTACTTGTCTTAGTTATATATAGCCTATACTTTGAGTTTAATTCTATAGAGCGTTTATTATCTCAAATGAATATGATTTGATACTTGCAAATATGCTCTCAATGGGTTAAGTTGAAAATATGCTAAAATTTGTAGAAAACATATTTTCAAGATTAACAATTTGAATGTTTTATTGAAAATTATCTTCAAATTCTAAACTCTTAAATAGAATGCTCAATTAAGGGGGAGAAAGAAAAATTTAGGGGGAGAGATCATATGGAACTTAATCGCATAAATCCATAACTAAAGGAGAGAGAAAGAATACTAAATGAGAAGTGATCCTAATACTCTCCAATATGTATCATCTGAAATTTAAATCTGAAAATCTTTATAATACACCTTAAGGCTTGTTATTTAGTTAGTATATCTTATGTATCAACCATGAACCAAATTGCAATTCAAACAGTTGATCTTAAATGCTTCTAATTTAATGAAAAAGGGGGAGAAAAATAAAAGTAAAAAAAACCCAGCTTGGAACGTAATGTTTTATGTTTGATTCATGATCATTGTTGTCGATATATGAAAAGCATGAATAGATCTCAAGAGGCTTACATAAATTAAAAAAATATGAATGTTCTTAAAAACTAAATCAATAAAGGTTACTCTATGTAAATTTGGCAAAAGACTTTTAGTATGCTTTTAATGTCTAATTGGTATCAATTTAAGCAGATTTTTGGTATCAAACTTTGTGCTTCATTGAATATCTTGTGAAAGTTGAATTTTTATCTGTACTTAATTGGTAAATCATTAGTTGTGAAGGATTTCACCTGTCTTAGTACCAGAAATTTTCATTGGAATCTACTAATGAGTTCTTATTGGCTTGCACTTTAGAGTTTTAATCCTGTGCCAATTCATTTTAATTGATTTTTATGTTATTCTTTTTAACGGAGTAAAAGAAAGTCTTTAAAAGAGCTCTAAAAGAACCTTCAAAGCTTTGAATTTTATGTATGCTCTAAGATATATCATAACTTGCATGAATTCATATTTTAATACTTGTGCCCCGATGCTTTTATTATCATAAAAGAACTTTGGAGTCATTAAGAATTGATGATCCAACATGATGGTATATTTTTCAAGTATATAAGTTTTGATCTTATACCCTGAAAATTAATTAGATTGCACTCATATTGTTAAATACTTAATATACTGGGCAAAAGATCTTAAATGACCAAATTTTCATACTTGTTATTAAAAATCTTTCAAAAAAAAAGGTTAGATTCCATTCGTGCTTTCTTTGAATATCATTCTTGATACTTCTTGAATTAACTTGAAAAAGGTTCCACCTATACTTGATTTGAAAACTATCTTTGGAATCACATTCGATGTGCTCTCATTATAATTTGCTCTGAAATCATCTTAATTGGCTTTGATCTATGCTCATTATTGCCTTGAGTTATATGATTCATATTCTTGCAATAATTCGATATGCATTGACTGAAAATCAGAGTGCAATAAGAAAAAGGAATATTTGAGTATCATTTGATGCTTTGTGCTTAATTTTTCATTATCTTGCAACCTTTTTGATGTTGTCAAAAAGGAGGAGAAATATCTGAGTATATGCTCATAATGTTTTATGTGTTGATTATGTTAAGTTGAATAAATCTAAAATATTATCATGAAGTATGTTTTAAATATGCATGTTTTCTACTTCATGCAACTTAGCTATGCATTAGTTCTAGAACACAATCTATTTTATATTGCATATACTCCAAGTTTTGTCATCATCAAAAAGGGGAAGATTGCTGACCCAAAGATTGATTTTGATGATCACAAAATCTTGAAGTATAATTAATAATATTTGTGTTGCAAGAAGAAAGATAATTTGTTTTGCAAGGAACATAGCAAGTTGAAAAAATACAAGAAGGCCTCAAAAGCTCTCAAGAAAAGTTGGAAGAAAGCCACACTTCATTGGTCCAAGGTTCGAGTTCAAAGGATTCAAGTTGGAGGAGCAAACTCCAAGAAAAATTCAAAAGAACAGTCCTCGAGTCGACTCCTGAAAGTTCAGAGTCGACTGTGGCATTTTGGAGTTTCAAGGAACAGTGCTCGAGTCGACTCCTACTGTTCATGAACCGACTTTCAAAGAAAAAGATAGAAAGACAGAACGATAGATTTTAGACCCTGTTAGCGAGTCGACTCGAAAAGGTTGCGAGTCGACTCCAGATGTTCCAGAGTCGTCTCCCAAGTCATCCGAGTCGACTCCTAATTTGGCCGAGTCGACTCGTGAGAGAAATACAGAAAGTTAGATTTCTAGAACCTTGAGAACGAGCCGACCCCTAAGTGCCCGAATCGTCTCCAGCTATTGGCGACTCGACTCCAGTTTGGTCCGAGTCGACCCCAGGACAAGAGATGCACTTTAATTCAAATTTGGAACAGTGGCCGAGTCGTCTTCAGTAAAGCACGAGTCAACTCCAGTAACAGCCGAGTCGACTCCAGATCGCACGAGTCGACTCCGATCCCAACGGATACATTGTCAGAATGTGCAGACGGGTCATAACGGCTCTATTCTTATCTCTAACGGCTAGATCTTTGTTTCCACGCCATCCAAAGCTATAAAATCAAGGGAAGAGCTAGGGGAGAAGTTAAGAAAGTGGGAGAGAACACATAGGAAAGAGATTTCAAAGAGATTTCAAGAGAAATCTCCCAAAAGAAAGAGAAGAAGAGCATCCAAGTGAATCCCAAGACTTCCTCTCCAACTGTGTGCTGCCTCAGTGATCCTCTACCTCGTGCGAAATCAGAAGAGGGTAAAGTAAAGAAAAAGCCGAGTTCCTTCATTTGCAAAACTTGGTTGAGGGCTTCTTCTCTTTACTCTATTTGTTTACATTGTTATATCTGCTTGTTTAAGAAGCTTTTATTTGTTTTAAACTCTTGTTCTAATATCTTATAACTTGATTCAATCAAGGGATTAAGGTTTGTTGGTGAGCCAAAGGTAAAATCAATGGTGTAAGGTTGTGGTTGGTGAATCGGGAAAAACCAACTGGGTTTGATTAGTGAACCCTGAAAAACAATCGAGTGGTTCTAGTCGGTGAGCCTGTGAAAACCGACCGAGTTCGTTGTGATCTCGTGAAAACAACAAGTTAGGTTGTGAGCTTGTAAAACAACCGGCTGTAATCTGAGGAATTATAATGAAATTTCCAAGAGGTCTTAGGGAGTGGATGTAGGTGCTGGGGTGCACCGAACCACTATATGTTTGTTGTATTTGTGATGCTTTCTTTCATTGTTTAATTTTCTCACTTACTTACTTAGATAAATATCTAATTGAATTGCTTGCTTAACTCTTATCTGCGCATCTTTTAGTTGTAAGTATATTCAAATTGTTTAATCAAGTTTTATTTAATAAAACTGCATTAAGATTCATTGTATTGAAATGCTTGCTTGGAAAAATCTAGACTAATTGTTTATTGAGTCCGCTGTTTAATAGTTTTAATCTTGATCAGATTAGAATCAAACTGTTGCTAAGTTTAAATTCTACTGTGCATCTATACAACTTAGCTTAATTAATTGAAAAGTTTAGAAGTAGTTGAAAAGTTTTAAAAGACCCAATTCACCCCCCCTCTGGGGTTGTATCTACTGGGCAACAATATCCATATGAAGCAGCCTTTGGGTTTCACTTCCAGTGATGGTGATCATAAGGTCTGCAAACTGCAAAGGTCTATCTATGGACTAAAGCAAGCGTCTCGGAGTTGGAACACTCGTTTCAACGATGTAATCAAATCATTTGATTTCATCAAGAATAAAGAGGAACCATGTGTTTATAAGAAGGTTAGTGGGAGGGCTGTTGTATTCCTCGTATTGTACGTGGATGATATCCTCTTAATTGAAAATGATATTCCAATGCTTACTTCGGTCAAAGTTTGGTTGTCTAAGGAATTCTCCATGAAAGATCTTGGAAAAGCATCCTACATTTTGGGGATTAAGGTCTATAGAGATAGATCTAAAAGGATGCTTGGCATGTCATAGAAAATGTACATAGAGGAAGTGCTTAAGAAGTTTAGCATGAAAAACTCTAAAACAAGATTGCTACTCCTTAGGCATGGGATTCATCTCTTCAAGAAAATGTGCCCCAACACATCTGAAGAGATTCAACGCATGAGCAAGATCCCTTATACTTCGGCTATAGGGAGCCTCATGTATACCATACTATGTACACGACCTGATATATCACATGCTGTGAGTGTCACGAGTATATATTAGTCGAATCCAGGTGAGGAGCACTAGATAGCTGTGAAGAACATTCTTAAGTACTTAAGAAGAACTAAGGATATGTTCTTAGTCTTTGGAGGAGAATCAGGATAAAAGGTAGAAGGATACACAAATTCAGACTTTATAACTGACATTGATGATAAAAAGTCTACATCAGGATATGTGTTCTTATGCAATTGTGGTTCGGTAAATTGGAAGAGTTCCAAACAACCGATCCTTGTAGATTCTACCGTGGAAGCTGAGTATATTGCCACCTCTAAAGCTGCAAAGGAAGCATTTTGGTACAAAAAGTTTGTTGAAGATTTAGGCATGATGTTATGAGATGCCATCACACTTTACTGTGACAACAATGGTGCCATAGCACTAGCTAAGGAGCCAAGGTCTCACCAGAAATCCAAGCACACAGAGCGGCGATATCATCTGATACGCGACTACCTCGAAAAGAAGTATGTAGAGGTGCAAAGAGTAGACTCCACAGACAATGTGGCGGACCCATTCAGTAAACAGCTGAGTCAGCAGAAGATAAAAGCACTCTTGAGAAGATGGAGCTTAGATATATTCTGATTGGCTTTAGTGTAAGTGAGAGATTGTTAGAAGTATGCCCTAGAAGCCAATTGACAGACACATTATATTTGTTCTAGGACATGAAATTTATACTTGACCTTTTTATTGATTAATAAAATCGGACATTTTGTTTATTCACGTTATTATGTGTCCATGAATCGTCCTAGGAATTAATAAGATAATAACACATATTCTCAAGAGTTGAGAATTTAAGACATGTGTCATTAGGTAGTTAATTCCTGAATTGCTCCTGATCGATGGATCATCACGAAGGACGGTGATCGATCCGATAAGATTAGTGCACAGATCACTTTTCTTGATGGACACGTCTTAAGTCCACAGTGTGGGGACACTGGAGTGATTATGGAAGTGCTTGTTAGAGAACAAGGGTACTGAACGTGACTAAAGCAAGAAGTCACTTGGATGTCTATCCATTCGTCAGTGACTTATTTGATGTTGCAGTTGTATGACTAGTACTTAGACCTGCGATAACTTAGCTAATCATGGTGAGATTGCTGTATCTTGACGAGTATATAAATATGGGCCTTAAGGATCCTTGTGGTGCAGATTGGCTGCAGTAGGTTCGCTGTCAGATTAGGGTTGCATCTAGATGGGATCTATCGATCTTGATAGATTAGGAGTGATCCTATGTGATTTATGAGACTAAGTTCGAAAGACCTTGGCCAGGACAGTTCTGAAAAAAGAGTTTTCCAATCTCGAACTTGAGTCAAATAAATTTGACATAAGACAGACGATGGGGTTTGACGAGTTATCCATAACCTCCGTCATGTCAGAATCCACGATAGAGGTACTGTATCATTCGCTAATTGCACCCAGAGGTTCATCCATTCCATTCTGCTGGGTTGCCACTATGTGCTGCTAGGTGTCACTAGTGAATTGTGAGACTCGAAGTCATTTACTTGGTGATCAGTAAACTCTAAGAGAAGAGTTGAAATTATTTCAACCCATTGAAAGGAGTTTCAATGATATTATGATAGAGATCATAATATATCTCACTACCAGATAGAATAGAACCTAGGAGGTCACACACATTAGAGATTTTGAACATTCCGACGGTTGGATTGCGATTCAGATCGCAATTGATCTTGATTGTCAATTTGATTGACATTTGGTTTAACCCGCTAAGAGTTAGTGAGTTAAATAAGAAGGAATTGCAATTGGATTGCAATTTAATTGATTCAATTGGATCTAATTAAATTAGGCTTAAACTTATTGGATAAGGATGGGAATGCCTAATTAATTAGAACTCCTTATTAGATAAGAAACTTAATTCATGAAGTCCAATTTGAATCCTAATAGAATTAGGATTCACATGAATTAAATTGGAGGACACATTGGGTTCTAATTGGATTAGGATTCTATTGATCAAATGGGACCATGTAAATCCTAATTGAATTAGGAGATCCATGCATGGAAGGAAGGGAAAGATGAAAGCGATCCTATGATGCTAATAGTGATACCATGCTGAAATTTAAAATTTTTCAAAATCAATGGCCATACCTGTTCGGGTTGCCTACGTACCCCTTCACAAGGGGGATTAAGCCATACGTAGTTCTTTTAATTTTGAAATTCGCAGCGGAAAAATCGAATTAAACATTTTAATGCTAGCATGCATAAGAAATCAAATTTCAAAGTACCACTACAAGTATTCATGATCAATATGTCGGGATCGTTTAAACGATTATGCTAAAATCATTGCACGATTAATTTTAGATCTGAAATGAGATTATTAATTAAGTTCTACACTCAATTAATCTAACAACCAACTAATCTTCGAATGCCCATTGAGTAGGCTCTGAAGATTACTCTGTGAAGAGCCCCAAAAGAGGTTTAACCCTCGGAGATTGGAATCTATAAGAAATATCTTTGGATCTAGATTCATACCTTTATGAAATCTGAAAGTAATGGATTTGATGCTCGAGCTTCGTAGCCACACACTCGTCTGGCCTCTATAAGTAATCCACGTGAAGCTCCTGGAGTGATCCAATTCTGCGGAAGTGCTAGCTTGCGCAGGATCTTACTTTGCTGAATTTTGATCTTTCCGACGCTATCAACTTTTGATTCACCTTCTTGGAAGAACTTGGAGAAATAGTTTGTAGGGATTGAAGAGGACTTAGATCTGATCTAAAGGCTCTTATCAGGAATCCCTATCAGCTATGGCGAGATGGACTTAAAGGAGAATGAAGTCGGCTAGATGGAAGGCTGATTTTCATTTTTTTGCAACACAAGGAATTAATCCCTTTTTAATGGCATGCCATCTGCTCATTTGAATTTGAAATTCAAATGGAAATCTGGTATCTTGTTGGCGCATGAAGGGGTTGGTTGTAACAAGATAGATCTTATCTTGTTTGAATTCAAAATTCAAATACTATATTGTTCATGCGGGTGAGATAATTTGAAATGGATGGTGCTGATTTGATTTCATTCAAATTTAATTCGGAATTCCATTGATAATCATCAAACCATTCTCCCACATCTCCTACAATCTAAATCCCATCACTTTTCATTGAAAATCTATGTCTAGATCGAATCCCTCGAGTTCAGCCCGTCTGTGAGTTCCAGGAATTTTAGAAGGAGTCGATCTTCCCAATCTCGAGTCGACTCCAAGTCGCCTCGAGTCGACTCCTTCCCCTTCGAGTCGACTCCAAAGTCCACCCGAGTCGACCCCAGAGCTTCGTAGGTCGACCTTGGCTGAGACGACAGAGAGCTTCTTCCCCTAATATGCCCAGCAAGTCGACCCCTTCAGGGCTCGAGTTGACCCCAGCTTACTCGAGTCAACCCTAAGGAAAACTCGAGTCGACTCCACCTAGAAAAACAGAAGAGGTCGTCCTTTGGATTCTTTGAGAGAGTCAACCCCAGCCAAGCTTGAGTTGACCCCATCTCGAGTCGATCCCTCTTTACTTCGAGTTGATCCCAATCAGGTCAAAAGCCTGATTGAACCCAAAATTGAATCCAATTCAATTTGGCTCATTCTTAGTCCATTTACTCAATCAAATTGAGTTTATTAGTAATCTAATTACTAATTAATCCTCCAATAATTACTTTAATTATTTTGTAGGATAATTTGCCAATCGAATTGACCAAATTATCCCTGAATGATTTTCAATCATCCATCAACCATCTTGATCAATTAGAAATTTCTATGCGTATGACCTTATAGGTTCGAACCTAAGCCGGTAGTATAGGAATGACTTCCTGCACTAATCGATGTGACCATCTAGCAATGGTACCCAACATCCGGATAGGCCGAATATAAGTGAAGTAAATATTCTAAAATTCTGAACTATGGTTACTATATAATTCATCCCTTTGACTCCTAATGCTAGGATGACCTCAGAGTTCTGTCAACTCTCTAATCAGTATATCCACTATGTGATTAACTTTAGAAATCCTGTGACTCATCACAAAGATTATTCTGGCCAAGGTTTTGCTAATTTGAACACAAAGCATTATCTCCTATTTTCAGGAGGGGTCAATTCCATCTTGACTCACGCACCAATTTTGCAAGTACTTGACTACACCCAGTAACCTTTCGTTCCAAAATTAGAAATTTTACTAGTCCGGTACCAAAGTACAGTGAGTTGCTTGCTAATCACTGTGGTGATCTCAAGTCTGAGGGATACTTATATCCATATCCACTTGGAATATCTCTTGACAGTAGAGCGTTCCGGAATTGTCACGTTCAGTGAAATGTACTCCTACACTTCACCTGTGTGACATATCAGTGTCTCCACACTCCTTGGTTAAGAGGACAACCAACGTATATGTCACACAATGATCTAATCTCGATAAGCCGTCGTCCTAGTAACAGCATATCATTTGATCAGGAACAGGTTTAAGGACTTGAAGATAAATACTCCTTTATCATAAAATAAGTCCTAAGGACTTCATCATATAAGAGTTCATTTGAAGATGTACAATGAAATGATGAATAACGCCAAATAACACTTTATTAATTTGTCAATTCATTTACAAAATTCAATCATTAATATACTGATGATTGACACTTAGGATACAATTCCCAACAACTCCCACTTAGCCTAAAGCCAATCGGCACAGTATCTAATACACATCTTCGACTTGTTTTCGTTGAACTCTTTGATGCCGAGGACTTTGGTAAATGGGTCAGCCAGATTTTCTTCTGTATCTTCTGTAGATCAATGTCACATCGTTCTATAATCCCCTGAACCAGATGATAGTGTCGTAGAATATGCTTGATCTGCTGATGTGCTTTAGGTTTCTTTGCTTGAGCAATGACTCCAGTGTTATCACAAAATATAGGAACTGGACCATCAATAGAGGGTGCCACTCCAAGCTCGGTGATGAACTTGCGCAACCATACAACTTGCTTGGCGGCATCAGATGCTGCAATGTATTCTGCTTCGCATGTAGAATCTGCCACTGTGTGCTGCTTGGAACTCTTCCAGCAGATAGCACCATCCTTAAGAGTAAAGATATAACTTGACACGCTCTTGCTATCATCTCGATCTGACTGGAAACTAGAATCAATATAACCCTCAAGTTTCAAGTCAGAATCACCATAGATAAGCCACTGGTCCTTAGTATTTCTCAAATACTTTAGGATGGTTTTTACAACCTTCCAGTGGTTGCTACCTGGATCAGACTAGTATTTACTCACTGCTCCTAGTGAGTATGCCACGTCTGGTCTAGTACATGTCATGGCGTACATTATAGATCTCACTGCCGAAGCATATCGAATTCTATCCATACTCTCTCTTTCTTGAGGAGTTGTCGGACAATCCTTTTTTGAAAGGTTAATTCTATGGCCCATTGAAAGATAGCCTTTTTTGGAATTAATCATGCTGAACCTCTTCAGCATAGTATCAATGTACGTAGATTAGGATAATCCAAGCAATCTTTTAGATCTATCTCTATAGATCTTCATTCCCAGGATGTAAAATGCTTCACCCAAATCTTTCATGACAAATTGAGATGATAACCATACTTTTATTCATTGTAATGTAGGGACATCATTCCTAATTAATAGAATGTCATCCACATACAAAACTAGAAATATCATAACTGAACCATTGACCCATTTATAAATGCAGGGTTCTTCTTCATTCTTAATGAAGCCATATATTCTGATTACCTTATCAAAACGTATATTCCAACTCCGTGAAGCTTGCTTTATCCATAAATAAATTTTTGAAGCTTGTACACTTTAGATTCATCTACAGATATAAAACCTTCAGGTTATATCATATACACTTCCTCTTCTAAATCCTCATTTAGAAAGATGGTTTTAACATCCATCTGCCAGATCTTATAATCTAAATGTGCTGCTATTGCAAGCATAATTCGAATGGACTTGAGCATTGCCATGGAAGAAAACGTCTCGTTATAGTCAATACCATAATGTTGATGATATTCCTTGGCAACCAGATGAGCTTTATAAGTCTCAACCTGACCGTCTGCTCCCCATTTTCTTTTGAAAATCCACTTACACCCTATGGGTTTAATCCCTTCGGGTGGGTCAACTAATGTCCATACATCATTGACCTTCATGGATTTTATTTTGGATTGCATGGCTCCAAGCCATGCATCAGAGTCATGCCTCTACGTAGCACCATATAGGTGATCGGATCCTCATCATTTTCATCAAGTTCGACAGGATCTCCGTTTCGGACCAAGAAATCGTAGTATCTGTCCGGCTAACATGGTACTCTACCTGATCTTCTTAATGGTGCATCCAAGATGGGTTCGGAATCTGATCTAATCAAATCTAACTCAATAGGTCCAGTGGATGGTATTGAGTCTTCTACATGTTGAACTTCTCTAAGTTCTATATTAGAGCTTCTACTTCCTTCTCCAAGAATACAGCTCTATTGCTTATGAACAACTTTTGTGATGATTTATTTACAACGGGCTACATGCTGAAAATTAAAAATTTTTCTTAAAAACCGTGGCTGCTCCTGATCGGGTTGCCTACGTACCCCTTCGAAAGGGGGATCAAGCCACACGTAGTTCTTAATGTTTAAATCACAGCGGAAAAATAGAATTAAATAGTTTAATTCTAGCATGCAGAATAGATCATAAATAAATACCATGATCGTTTAAACGATTATGCATAAAACCAACTATGCATGATTATCATTAGATCTGAAAATAAGAGCATAAGTAAAGTTCTAAACTCGACTAATTTTGGATCCAATCTATCTCCGAATGCTCATTGAATGAGATCTGGAGATTACTCCGTGAGGAGCCCAAAAAGAGGAATGAACCCTCGAGGGATTGAACTCGATTAAAACTTAGCACAAAATTATATCTCTAAATTTATACCTTTATGAATCACAGAGACAAATGAATATGATGCTCGAGCTTCGTAGCCACACAACCATCTGGCCTCCACGGGTGATCCACGTGAAGCTCTTGGATGATCGACCTCCCCAGGATTGCTAGCTTGTGAGGATGTGCTGTAATCTTAAAACAATCAACCCTTGATCGTTCCTTTGAAGGCGACGAAGGAGGAGATGAAGGAGATCAAAGAGAGCTTGTGACCTTCACGTGTTCTCTCTTTTTTTTTTTCAGAACTTAGGCTATCCAGAAATTCACACACACATGGAGGAGATCGCATGGAGGGCCTCTTTTTGCCAAAAAAACCCACACCTTCCTTCCTTCTTTGCACCAATTAATTGCCATCAAATAGTAATTGAAATCCCCATCAAACAGGGACCATGTGCGGTGGAATAAAAGAGGAGGTGTGGCCATTGAATGCTGCATTTGAATCCCTAACGAATAGCGATTCATTTCTTCCAAAAGAAAACAGCCGCTTGCCCCCTAATTTTGCATCCCCTGCTAGGATCTCGCCACATGTCACTTGGCACCATCAAATGAAGGAATTAAAATCCTAATCAAATCAAGATAAATTCTCTTCATGGTGCCACACCATAGATCCTTGCCATGTGTCATCATGCGCCATCAACTAAAAAGAAAAAATCCCATCTATGGCGCCATTGATGTGAGGGTGACATGTGTCATCTGATTTCCAAAACTAGGTTCCTAATTTTCAGGAATTGATCTCGAATTCAAATTTCAAATATTTGAATTCAGAATCTTCATCAGATGAGGATCTTGGATCATGCCCAATCCAATTGGGTCAAGTCCCATTAATTAGGTCAAGCCCAATCTTCTTGGTTTAAACCCAATCTAATTAAGTCAAACCCTAATGTAGCACAAATTGAATCTAATTCAATTTGGCTCAACCCAAGCTCTATTACTCAATCAAATTGAGTCAATTAACAATCTAATTTCTTATTAATCATCCAATAATTAATTATTTTATAGCAACATTTTACTTAGGATAATTTGTCAATTGAATTGACCAAATTACCCTTGGATGATTCTTAATCGTCCATCAGCTTTTATGATCAACCTAGAAAACATCTATGCATGTGACCCCATATGTTCGAACCTAAGCTGGTAGCACAGGAACGATTTTCTGTACTAATCAATGTGACTGCTGGTTACACCTCGTTCGATGCGACGTTCGCAGCGGAATTTGAACGGAACGTCGTTCATCGTATGAACGTGCCTCGGATCGTAGAATTCAAAAAATTTTCTGTATCCAAATCCAGAAGATCCTTGAACTCATTAGGAAGGAAAGATTAGGATCTGAGGAGGGTTGATTAAGATTTATAAAACTGAAACAAAATCAGAAGTTATTAGATTTGAAGATCTCATCTTCAAAAATTCTGCAGGTGTAGAACACCGCAACCTGATGATCTATTCTAGGTTCCTGTTTGAGCCGCACAATTGTCCGTTCTCTACAGGTATCCACACGAGGATCTAATCATTTGAGAATAGGTTTTACCGGAGTGCTAGCTCTTTGCAAAGATCTCTCATGACTATCATAATATTGGAAGATAAAAATCTGCAGCATACCTCTTTGAAGAAGAACGCTTTCTTCTTCAACCTTGCTCGCAATGGAGGAAGATGAGGGATGAAGCTTTAAGCGTGGATCTTCCTTGCCTTGCTCCTGTGGATGAAGAGGAAGACGAGGTCCCCTTGCTGCCATGGAGAAGGAAGGAAGAAGAGAGGGAGAGAGGAGACGTGGGGAGGAAGAGAAGAGAATTGATTCATAATGTCTCCCTTGCTACCCTTTTATAGATTGGGTTTAGGGCCTCTTCTAATCTTATTAGGAGTATGGGACTATAACCCACCCTTGGATTAATGCCAAGTGTCCAATCCTTGTGCTCATAGATGCATGACATATGTTCACTTAATCAATTGATTAATTTTCTAATCACATTAGGATTCCTAATCTCATTAGGAGAATTAATTGATTTGGGAGTATGCATCCAACGACGCCATGTGGACTTTAAAGTCCACATAGTGTGAACATGACTTAAGTCATATTCATCCTACGACGACATGTGGTCTTTAAAATCCGCACAAATCTTGGTTTAATCAACTTGACCCAATCATGAACCCAAATCAATTTGGGTCGAACCCAATTTGATTTGGCTCATTAAATCAGTCCAATTGTAATCCAATTGCAATCAATTCCACTTAATTCTTCTTCTATTAACTCAATAACACTTAGTGGGTTAATTCAATCACCAATTATATTGATGATTGATTTCTATTGTGATTCCAAATCACAATTATGATAGTCTCACTAATTAAATCCTCTATGTGTGTGACCCTGCAGGTTCTATTCTGACTGGTAGTGAGACATATTGAGATCTCCATCTTAATATCACTGAAACTTCTTTCAGTGGACTGAAACGATTTCAGTTCTACTCTCAGGGTTCACTGATCATCAAGTGAATGCCTTCGAGTCTCACAATCCACTAGTGATACTTAGCAGTATGTGGTGGCAACCCAGCAGAATGGAATGTCTAAATCTCTAGGTGCAGTTAGTGTATGATACAGTCCCTCTATCATGGATCCCGACGTGACGAAGGTTATGGATATCTCGTCAAACCCCATCGTCCGTCATATGTCAAATTTATACGACTTCCAATTCGAGATATGGAAAACTCTTTTTCCAAAATACCTGGCCAGGAATTTATCGAACTCAGTCTCATAAATCACATAGGATCATTCCTAATCTATCAAGATCGATAGATCCAATCTAGATGCAACTCTATTCCAAAATGAATCTACTGTAGCCAATCCGCACTACAAGGACCCGAATGGCTAGGGCCCAAGTTCACATGCTCGTCAAACTACAGAAACCTCATAGTGAATAGCTGAGGCATCACAGGTCAAAGAACCAGTCATACAACTGCAGCATAAGTAGTCACTGACGAGTGGATAGACATCCATATGACTACTATCTTTGGTCACACTCAGTACTTTGTTCTCTAACAAGTACTTGCATAATCACTCCAGTGTCTCTACACCATGGACTCGAGACTCGTCCATCTCACTAAGTGATCTATGCACTAATCTCAGCAGATCGATCACCGTCCCTCATGATGGATCCATCGATCAGAAGCATTTAGAAATTAATCCCTAATGAATATGCCTCAAATTTTCAACTCCTTGAGAATATGTGTCAACATCTATTAATTTCTTGGACGATTCGTGGACACATACAAACATGAATGAAAAATAAATTGCCCAATCTTATTTATTAATAAGAGTCAAATTACAAATTTGTGCCCCAGATTACAAATATGCGTCAGCCACGTTGGCTTCTAGGGCATACTTTTAACAATCTCCCACTTGCACTAAAGCTAATCAGACATGTATTTAAGTCCCATTTTTTCAAGATGGACTTCTAATTTCTTCTAACTCAGCTGCTTAGTGAATGGGTCCGCCACGTTATCAGTGGAGTCTACTCTCTGCACCTCTACATACTTCTTTTCGAGGTAGTTGCGAATTAGATAAAATCACCGCTCTATGTGCTTGGACTTCTGGTGAGACCTCGGCTCCTTAGCCAGTGCTATGACACCGTTGTTGTCGCAGAAAAGAATTATGGCATCTGATGACATGACTCCTAGCTCTTCGACAAACTTCTTGTACCAGAACGCTTCCTTCGCAGCATCCGATGCAGCAATGTACTCTGCTTCCATGGTAGAATCTGCAATAATCAGTTGCTTGGAACTCTTCCAATTTACCGATCCTCCATTGCATAAGAATACATATCCTGATGTAGACTTTCTATCATCAGGGTCAGTCATGAAGTCTGAATCAGTATATCCTTCTACCTTTAACTCTGTGCCTCCTCCAAAGACCAAAAACATATCCTTAGTCCTTCTCAAGTCTTAAGGATATTTTTCACATCTATCTAGTGCTTCTCGTCTGGATTCGACTGATATCTGCTCGTGACACTCACAGCATGTGCTATATCAGGTCGAGTACATAGCATGGCATACATGAGGCTCCCTATTGCCGATGCATAAGGGATCCTACTCATGCGCCGAATCTCTTCAGATATTTTGGGACACATCTTCTTGGAGAGATTTATCCCATGCCTTAGGGGTAACAATCCCCTTTTAGAGTTTTCCATGCTGAACCTCTTCAGCACTTCCTCTATGTACATTTTCTATGATAGGCCAAGCATCAGATCTATCTCTATAGACCTTAATTCCCAAAATATAAGATGCTTCACCTAGGTCTTTCATGGAAAACTTCTTAGACAGCCATAATTTGACCAATGTGAGCATGGGAATATCATTGCCAATTAGGAGTATATCATCCACGTATAATACGAGGAATACTATAGCCCTCCCATTGACCTTTTTGTACACACATGGTTCCTCTTCGTTTTTGATGAAATCAAATGATTTGATCACATCATCAAAATGAGTGTTCCAACTCCGAGATGCTTGCTTTAGTCCATAAATAGATCTTTGCAGCTTGCAGACCTTGTGATTACCATCACTGAAAGTGAAACCCTGAGGCTGTTTCATATAGATATCTTCCTCAAGATATCCATTAAGGAATGCAGGTTTCACTTCCATCTGCCATATCTCATAATCATAATAAGCTGCAATGGCAAGCAACGTTCGAATGAACTTCAGCATGGCTACCGGTGAAAAGGTATCCTGATAGTCAATGCCTTCACGCTGACTATAACCTTTTGCCACCAACCTTGCCTTATAGGTCTCTACCTTGCCATCCGAACTTATTTTTCTTTTGTAGATCCATTTACACCCAATAGGTACAATGTTGGAAATCCGCTCATGCTGCAAAAAATTAAAAAAATTTCAGATGCAGTGGAAGTGGCATGCGTGGGATCGACGTTCATCTCATGAACGTTGTTCAAAAACCGTTCGTAGTTAGTTAGGATTAAAAACTTTTAAACCAATTAGGAAGATCAGATCTTCACCTTGTGCGGGTAGATAATCACCGCAAACTGATGATCGTGGTTTTGGAAGAAGGCTCGTTTGAAGCCGCACACACATCCGGCCTCTACGGATAGACACACGAAGCAAAAATCGATCCAAGCTTCTTTGTCTCCCCGGGATGCTAGCTCCCTTGCAGAGACAACTTTAATGGCTGATGTCCTTCCTTTGAATCAACCTTTGATTATGCTTGGGAGGAGGAAGAAGAAGGATGAAGTGAAGAAGAGGAACAAAGCCCCTGCAGCCTTCTTTCTTTTCCCTGCGTTGGAAGGAGGAAGGGAGGAGGAGGAGGAGGCCAAGGCCTTCTTCTTTTCTTCTCCTTGCTTGCGGCTGAACCAAGGAAGAGGAGAGGGGGGCCACGGCTTGGAGAGGAAGAGGGCTTGAATGCCCTAATGCAGCCCCGCGCCTCCTCTTAAATAGCATGTGGAGCTCTTACAAAGAGGGGTTCCAAGAGGGGCGCCGGCCCCTCTTGTTGTGCCGCACCAAACAAGAGGAGGAGGGGCGTGCGCCCCTCCTTCTTGGTTAACCTAATCCTCCTCTAAGGAGGATTAGGAAGCCCTAATATGGTTAAGCCTTAATCCAATTAGGCTTAGACCAAGGGTGAACCAATTTCGGGTTTAATCAATGCTAGTTCTAATCCAATTAGAACTCAAATAAATTGTGACTCAATTGAACTCTTCAATCCTAATCCAATTAGGAGTCATGTTAATTCATTAGATTAGCCTTTCATTTTCTTTAGTTAAGGTATTAGTCTTTTGAGTTAAAAGTTTATTGCTTGTCTTAAGTTCCATATTTTCTTTGGTGATTAAGTCCTTATCCTTAACTAATTTATCGTACTTAAGTATGTATGATTGATTAGCTATTTTTAGTTCTTTATTCTTCAGATTTATTGCCTTATATTCTATCATTAATTCATTAAAAGCATCATAAAGCTCATCAAAAGTAAAATCTAAAGGTGATTCGGATGTTACCTCACTTTCATTGGCCATGAAGCAGAGATTGGCCTTTTCCTCTTGTTCCTCATCCGATGAAGAGGATGATGAGTCGGAGTCGGATAGAGTCGTGACAAGAGCCTTCTTCTTTTTGTACTTGCTCCCCTTTTTCAGTAAAGGGCATTCAGCTCTTATGTGACCCGGCTTCTTGCACTCGTAACACCCAATCCCCTCGTTTTCCCTTTCCTTACCTTTGTCCTTGTGGTAGAAATTTGAGGGGCCTCTCCTTTGATGATAGGACTTCTTGTGGTTGATGAATCTCTTGAACTTGCGCACAAGAAGAGCCTCACCATCATCTTCCTCATCCTCTTCTTCGTCACTGCTGCTACTGCAAGATAAGTCCTTGTTAGATAAAGTAGATTTTAGAGCTATTACCTTTTTCTTATGGGAGGACTCTTCCTCGTTGTGTTGCTTCATGGTTAGCTCGTGCGTCATTAGGGATCCAAGAAGCTCCTCTAGTGGTAACTTGTTCAAGTCCTTGGCTTCTTGGATTGCCGTCACTTTAGCTTCCCACGACCTAGGTAGACACCGAAGGATTTTCCTGACAAGATCACTGTTAGTATAGCTCTTGCCAAGGCTTTTTAGGCCATTGACAATGTCTGTAAACCTAGTGAACATGCTAGTGATTGTCTCATTAGAATCCATTCTAAATAGTTCATACTTATGAACCAGTATATTTATTTTGGATTCTTTAACTTGATTTGTGCCCTCATGGGTCACTTCAAGTCTATCCCAAATCTCTTTTGCAGAGTTGCAAGTAGAGACCCTATTGAATTCATTTCTATCTAAGGCACAATAAAACACATTCATAGCTTTAGAGTTTAGTTGTGCCTTCCTCATGTCATGTTCATCCCAATCCGTTTCTAGTTTGGGTACCTTGACACCATCTACATATATGGATGGGATGTATGGCCCATTTACTACAATAGTCCACATCTCATAGTCTTGGGCTTGGATGAATATTCTCATCCTAGCCTTCCAATATGAGTAGTCAGACCCATTAAAGAATGGGGGTCTTTGGGTGGACTGACCCTCAATGTGGGAAGATCCAAATGGGGTTGTCATTTCGATCTTTTACTCTTGGGTGGAAGAGTTTAGGCTCTGATACCACTTGTTGCCCAGATAGACAACCCAAGAGGGGGGGGGTGAATTGGGTTTTAAAATAATTTAGATAATTTAAAACGTTATGGATGACTAATTAAAAACTATTGCAAGTTATTTAATTAATTACTATGTGCTGTGAGTAATATGAAATGAGAAGAAGGAGAGACAATCAATCACAAACACAAGTTTTATAGTGGTTCGGAGCTAACCCTTGCTCCTACGTCCACTCCCCAAGTCTCACTTGGGAATTCACTATAATCTCCTTGGATTACAGCCGGTTGTTTTCCAAGCTCACAACCAAACTTGTTGTTTTACGAGCTCACAACGAACTCGGTCGGTTTTCCCAGGCTCACCGACTAGAACCACCCCCGATTGTTTTCCCGGGATCACAATCGAACCCTTACACACGTTGGTTTTAACTCGGCTCACCAACCAACCTCAATCCCCTTGATTCAATCCCCGATTGAACCAAGTAAATACAAGTTGTAGAAAGAAAACAGAAAATGAGCTTCTCAAAAAGCAGATGAAAACAATATGAACAATAAATGAAGTTAAGAAGCCTCAAACGCTTTTAGATTGGAGATGAGGAATGGCTTCTTAAACTTCTGGTCTCCTCTTGAAAGAGTAGTCGACTTGAATGCAGGAGAAGGAGGCTTTAATTGCTGGGAAGATGTAGTTGGAAGCAGTAAATGCAGATCTTCCTCTTTTTCGTTGAAGAGCACGTTGCAGAGCTTGAATGCTTGATTAGTTGGAGTGAAAATAGTTGTTCCTTTTTCTTGCTACAGTCCTCTGTGGCTATTTAAGCCAACCCCCACGGAAACTAGCCGTTAGAGTGCTTTTTCTGCCCGTTCTGAACACTCTGCGCAGCCTGACAATATGACCGTTGGTGGGTTGGAGTCGACTCGCGCGATCAGGAGTCGACTCGGCTGTAGCGGGAGTCGACTCAAGCTTTTCCGGAGTCGACTCGGCAACTGTTCCAAATTTGAATTAAAGTTGCCTTCACGACTGGGAGTCGACTCGTCTTGACCAGGAGTCGACTCGTCAACTTCTGGAGCTGACTTGGCAATTTTGGAATCGGCTCATCCACTGAAGTCCGTGGATCCAATTTTGAATTTTGTCCACTCGAGTCGACTCGACTGTCCTGGGAGTCGACTCGAATCTCAGAGCCCGAACTCCCGATCCTCTGTCTTTTGGCTCGTCCAGTCTTGGAGTCGACTCGAACTTCCTTGGAGTCGACTCGGCTCTCAGTTTCCGAAAGATGGTCTTCTGCCTTTTGACGTGAAGCTGTCTTGGAGTCGACTCGAGCTGTCTGGGAGTCGACTCGAATCTCAGAGGCAGTAACTTGGTTTTCTGTCTGTCTTGGGGTCGCGGTGTCTTGGAGTCGACTCGCGTATTGCGGGAGTCGACTCGAATCTCAGAGTCCATAAAATGGTCTCTGACTTTCTTTGTGTACCGCTGAGAGTCGACTCTTGCTTTCTTTGGAGTCGACCTGTCAACCATCGGAGTCGACTCGCGTTCCACTGGAGTCGACTCGAATCTCAGACCCGAAAACTGCTCTCCGACTTTTCTGCCTGTGACTGCTTGGAGTCGACTCTTACTTCCCTGGAGTCGACTTGGTGAACATTGGAGTCGACTCGCGCACTTCAGGAGTCGACTCGTTGACAGGTTCTGAGTTGATCCTTTCTGTTCTTCTGTCTGTTCTCAGTCGGAGTCAACTCGTACTCATCTGGAGTCGACTCGAGCTCGTGCCAGTGAACTTGATACGCTTGGAGTCGACTCGTGATACTCGGGAGTCGACTCGAGTCTCAGACATTGGTTCAAACAGACTCCTTAACTTATCCAACAATTATGAACCAAGTCTTGGGACACTTAGACAGGATTTTCACTGAAACACTCAATTGAATTCATTAGTAATTAAAAGATATACTCAAATGCTTTGAGCTCATCAAAATCAAATGGGGTTTTAATCAATCACTCCACACACATCAGCAATCATCTCAACCAGACGCCACCTCAACACCACATCAGCAATCATCTCAACCAAGAGGATAATGCCAAATGGAAGAGTCAAAATCAAAAGAACCAATCACCATGCCACCTCATACAAGTAGACACGTCACCCAAATTCAAAGTTCAAGAGGTCGGCCACAATTTAAATGAAAGAAATTTTCAAATGGGAGCCAACAACTTTTCAAATCCCCCCCTTAAAGCCGGCCAACTTTCTTTCCTTTTCTCTAGCAACCAAGCTTTCAAATGTGGAGCGCCATTCATTATGTGTTTAAATTTCAAATCATGTGGAAAGTCTATAAATACCTCCTCATGACATATTGTAATTTCAGTTGATGAATGAATAAAAAAAAAGAGCTTCTTTCTTTCTTAGCAATCTTGCTTTGTCACCTTGAGAGAAGGTTGGGCGTGAGGCCCTTGTTCCAAGTTGGGCGTGAGGCCCTAAAGCCACTTCCACATCCACCGCAGCCCTATCTCCTCTCGCCTCCCTTTTCTTTTATGATTCCATTCCTCTCTCACGCCAAACCTCTAATTCCTATTTCTTTGCAGGTCCTTAAAGTACTCCATGTCATTGGGTCTATTATCAAACCAATAGCAAGGGGGCCCTGTTGCAACGGAAGATGAAGCTTGGTTATCCAATCATCAACCCTCGAGAGTGAGATCAAGGATCCTCCTCCAGAAGTTTAATGTTTGGTAAGCCTCAACTCTAGGTCTGATTTATTGAAGAAAGCGTCCTAATCTAGTGGTTTCTCAACCACAACGGTCCATTACTCTTAAGTCCTAAATGAATTAGTATATGCGGGTAACTAGTCCTGAAATTACTATGCTCATGATAATGCTTTCTTAGCTCATATGTGACTGAATTTTCTGTTGCAATTAGGCTAATTAATCAACATAACTTACTGATAACCCTTATATTTAAATCCCTCGCATTCATCCCGCATCATTTTTGGTATCAGAGCAGGCTAATTAGGACACGCACATTTCTTTCTATATGAAGATGAAAAAAGGAAAAGGGTCAAACATTGAAATTTTGAAACATCAGATCTGAAATCCAAATTTGAAATTCAAAATTCGAAATTAAAAGTGGGGACTTAAATTTAAAAAAAAAATCTGAGATTCCAAAATTTAAATTTGAAATTTAAACTTGAAATTAGAAATTTGAAATTCAAAAGCTAAAAACTAAAATTCAAATCTGAAATTCAAAATTCAAAAGTTTAAATTCAAAATTTGAAATTTGAAATTTTAAATCTCAACTTGTGTGGACATTTAAAATAGTTGCATCCATCATAAATCATATTAAGGGCACTCTAATTACAACATAAGGGAAGGATTTCATCACCTTTCCTTAGCCCAAAACAACCACCCTCATAAATCTAGAACCCAAGCCTAATTTAAAACTCAACTAGCCAACTTAACTTAGAAACTATAATGAGTCTTTAGGCTAATTGAATTTGGCTAATTCCTTGCTGTCTAGAAAAGTTCCGATCAGGGTCGTGGCTACCATCTTATCTGCCCAGCCCCGTTAAGCGGTTGGTGTCAGCTAAGTATGGTTAATGGTAGTTACACGAACTCTTGGTCCAACTGGCCTGGGTAAGTGATGAACTAATTTTGATTAGATAAGTCTTTGATTTAGATTTAGCAAACCCTAGCATAGGTTAGTCATTTTGTTTTGTCTTAAGCCTTGTATGACAACTAAATCAGGAACATCCTACAACCCATCACATACACAACCCATTGAAGCCATGGACCCCAATCTTGAGACCATCCTAAGGACTATGACTGAGCAGTTGAAGCAATTGAACAATAGGTTTGATCAAGTTGAGAAGAGGCTAGGAATCCTAGAGAAAAATCAACAGACCCACGTGGGACCTGAACTACCTGAATTGACACCCCAACGCCATCGCCACCTTTTCACTCCTAAACATAATCAGCGACGACCACATCAGGATCATGTAGACCAGGATGAACGAGCCCTTAGGAGTATCAGACTTGATGCACCCTCCTTCGAAGGAAGTCTAGACCCTAAGGTATACACTGATTGGGAAAATGACATGGATCAATATTTTGAGTGGTATGAAATGTCGGAAGAAAGAAAATTCAAATTTGCCAAGCTTAGGTTGACACGACATGCAAGATTATACTGGGAGAATATTGAGAGGATCACTAGACAAAGAGAAGAAGTACCTATCAATACATGGAGACAGATGAAAATTAAGCTAAGAGAGAAATACGTCCCATTATCCTACGAACAGAGGTTACTAGATCAATGGCAAAGATTAAATCAAGGAGGAAAAACTGTATCTGAGTACATTGCCAAATTTGATGAGTTCGCTATAAGGTGCAACATAATCGAGTCAGAAGCCGTAACCCTATCGAGGTTTATAGCTGGTCTTAAGGAGGACATTCAAAGGGAATTGTTCCTAAGGGAATTCATGATTTAGACCAAGCCTACCAGATTGCTAGAGACTGCGAACGATTCCAGAGGGGACCCATTTTTCGACGACCTGAACCCAATAGGATTAGCAACCCTGGAAGCAGGCCGAACCCAAGTGCAAACCCATCACACAGACCCAATCCTATCACTCCACAGGCTCGTAGGGACGACAAAGGAAAGGCCCCTGAAGGTAGAAGGGAAAACAATGTTCCTTGTTTTAGGTGTCGTAAAATGGGACATTATGCAAGCCAATGCCCCACTAGAGCATTACACATAGGAGAAGTAGAAGAAGAAGATCCTGAGACCCTAGAGAATTATGGAGAAGAAGTCTACGAAGCAGAGACCAATTTGGTAGATGAATATAAAGAAGAGGAAGAAATCATTGAGATGTCTGAATTTCTAGGAGTTGTGAGATGTATATTGACCCAGGCTAAAGAACAAGAAGATTGGCATAGGACCAACATCCTACAAACCTTTATCAAAATAGAAGAAAAAGCCTGCAAAATCATCTTAGATAGTGGAAGCTGTGTCAATGCCATATCAACCAACACCGTCAAGAGTTTAGGGTTGCCTACCGTACCCCATCCCAATCCCTATAAGGTATCTTGAATAAATTCGACCTCAATACCCATTAAACTTAGATGCCAAGTCTAGATACAATTCCAATCCTATTAGGAGAAGGTATGGTGTGATGTCCTTCCTATGGGAGTAAGTAGCATTATCCTAGGCAGGCCATGGCTATACGATCATGATGCTACCCTGTTTAGACAATCAAATTCGGGTTCCTTCAATCATAATGGAAAGAAAATTGTAGTTCATCCTACCCCACCTGAGGACAACGTTAAGAGGGGAGCTAGTAGTAGTCTGAAGGAAAAGAAACCTGGATTGAACCTAATCAATGCTAAGGAATTAGAGCAAGAGATCAATGAAGGTTCACCCATGTGGATGTTGACTGTTAAGGAGACTCAGGACCAAACCCCAGTAGCACACCCTCAAGAAGTGGTTGAAATCTTAGAGGAGTTCAAAGATGTATTTCCTAAAGATCTTCCTGACAACCTACCACCTTTAAGGGACATTCAGCATGCCATAGATCTAGTTCCAGGAGCCACCTTGCCCAATCTACCCCATTATAGGATGAATCCTTCAGAGCACCAAGAATTGCAAAAGCAAGTTGGCAAGTTACTTAGGAAAGGGTTCATTAGGGAGAGTTTAAGTCCTTGTGCAGTACCTGCCCTTCTGACCCCTAAGAAAGATGGCACTTGGAGAATGTGTGTAGATAGTCGTGCCATCAATAAGATTACCGTCAAATACCATTTTTCTATTTTTCGTCTACACGACATGTTAGATATGATGGCCGGAGCCATGGTATTCTCCAAAATCAATCTTAGGAGTGGCTATCATCAAGTAAGAATTAGGCCGGGGGATGAATGGAAAAACACCTTTAAGACTAAGGACGTCTTATTTGAATGGATAGTGATGCCTTTCGGTTTATCCAATGCACCTAGTACCTTTATGAGGATTATGACCCAAGTTTTAAGGACATTCATTGGAAAGTTTGTAGTGGTCTATTTCGATGATATTCTCATATATAGCAAAACAAAAGATGACCACTTGAATCACCTTAGACAAGTTTGTCAATCACTTAGACAAGATAGCCTCTATGCTAATCGAAAGAAATGTGAATTCATGACACATAGGACTATCTTTTTAGGATTTGTCGTGACCACTGAAGGAGTATCTGCCGATCCCAAAAAAGTTAAATCCATAATTGAGTGGCCAGTACCCAAAAACATTCATGACATTCGTAGCTTTCATGGTCTAGCCACATTCTACAAGAGATTTATTAGAGGATTCAGCACAATTGTCGCCCCCATTACTGATTGCCTTAAAAGAGGAAATTTTGAGTGGACCAAGGCAGCTGAAAAAGCCTTTAGAGAGATTAAGGACAAGATGACACAAGCACCTATATTGAGATTACCTGACTTTTTCAAAGTTTTCGAGGTTGCTTGTGACGCATCAGGAGTCGGGATTGGAGGCGTTCTAAGTCAGGAAAACCACCCAGTAGCATTCTTTAGTGAGAAATTAAACGATGCCAAACTAAGATATTCTACCTACGATAGAGAGTTGTATGTAGTGGTCCAAGCCCTAAGGTACTGGAGACACTACCTTCTGCCACTAGAGTTTGTCCTATACTCCGATCATGAAGCCCTACGTTTCCTCAACTCTCAAAAAAAGTTGAATCCTAGACATGCGAAATGGGTAGAGTACATCCAGGCCTATACCTTCGTCCTGAAACATAAGGCTGGAAAAGAAAACCGTGTTGCCGACGTCCTTAGTAGACGATCTATGCTCCTCACTTCTGTTAGTACCAAAGTCATAGGTTTTGAAAGGCTTAAGGAGGAGTATGAACATTGCCCCGACTTTAAGAAAATCTACCAATCAATCCGTCAAGGACCCTCGAGCCAATTCCACGATTTTACCATTCACGATGGATTCCTCTTCAAAAGAAATAAGTTGTGCATTCCCCGCACCTCCATCCGAGACTTTCTAGTTTGGGAAATCCACGCCGGAGGCCTAGTTGGTCACTTTGGTAGGAACAAAACCATCTTAGAAGTCGAAGACC
Organism: Phoenix dactylifera; assembly: GCF_051530095.1. NCBI lineage: Eukaryota > Viridiplantae > Streptophyta > Magnoliopsida > Arecales > Arecaceae > Phoenix > Phoenix dactylifera. The sequence continues at coordinate 26,207,300 of NC_143193.1, read as the reverse complement.
AGTTCTTTTGGCCAGGTCTAAAGAAAAACGTTGCCCAAATAGTAGCCCGATGTCGAACCTGCACCACAGCAAAGCAACACCGACAAAACACCGGTCTATACACTCCCCTACCAGTCCCCGAATGCCCTTGGCAAGATATTAGCATGGACTTTATGTTAGGATTACCCAAAATCTTGAGAAAATATGATTTAGTATATGTCGTGGTAGACCGATTCTCCAAAATGGCGCACTTCATACCTTGTTTCCAGACTTATGATGCCTCAAAAATAGCTAAACGTTTTCTAAATGAAGTGGTTAGGCTACGTGGTTTACCCAAGACCATCGTATCAGATAGAGACGTTAAGTTCACTAGCTATTTCTGGAAGATCCTTTGGCATATGCTAGGAACCAAACTCAAATTCTCCACTGCCTACCACCCTCAAATTGATGGTCAGACCGAAGTCGTTAATCGGAGTCTAGGGAACTTATTGAGATGCCTTGTCGGTGACAACCTAGGAAACTGGGATCTCCTATTATCACGTGCTGAATTCACTTATAACAGCTCAGTCAATAGATCCACAGGAAAGAGTCCTTTTGAGATTGTCCATGGATATAAACCTAGGAAACCTGTAGATCTTATTCCATTACCATCACATGCACGAGTCTCAGAGATAACAGAATCATATGCACAACATGTCAGGGATTTACATAAGAAAATTAGTAAGAAAATTGACATGAGTAACAAAGCTTATGCACAAGCAGCTAATCGTCACAAACGAGCTAAAGAATTAATTGAAGGAGACAATGTAATGATTAGACTAAAACCTGAAAGGTTTTCCCCAGGAACTATGAAAAAATTGCATGCCCGCAGTGCAGGTCCATTTAGGATATTAAAGAAAATTGAACCTAACGCTTATGTGGTTGACTTACCCCTTGATTTTGGTATTAGCTCGACCTTCAACATCTCAGACCTTATAGAGTATAAGGGACCAACATTGATACCTAGTGAACCTTTTGATCATGCTCCCATTGAGAGTGAACCCACACCTAAGTGCCCTCCAGCCACATTTCAAGAATCAAGAGATAGGGTTGAACATGTTTTGGATGATCAAGCTATCACCACCCGGAACAAAGGGTACCAACGCTATTTGGTTCACTGGGAGGGTCGACTAAAATCTGATGATTCATGGATTACTCGAGAGGACCTACAGAGACTCAACCCAGATCTTCTAGAAAAGTACCACAGCCAAACCAACCGCTGTTCGACAGAGTCGAATTCTTCCCACCCCGGGAGAATTAGTGCGGGCACCAGAATCCAGAAAAGACTCCAATCAATTAACTTAAGGTCACTGTGGCTTTGATCGAGTCCTGTAAATAAAATCAATAAGTCAGAAAGCAAGCCTCAATAAGTCAGTTAGCAAGCCAAGTCAGGACAGGTTGCATGTTTCTACTACCACCTTGCATGTTTCTACCACCACCTTTGCACACCCTTGGAGCATCACTTCGGCATCCACATCAACATCAGCTGGCCACCTCACCACCACTCCAACCAATGGAAGCACGCCAACCAGGATGAAGTCAAGCATAAGGAGCCGACTATATCATCTCATCAAAATAACCACTGCAACGTCATGCCACCTCATCAGAAGAACCAATTACTATGCAACATGCTATATGACACCTATTGGGACGCCACCTCAACACCACATCAGCAATCATCTCAACCAGATGCCACCTCAATACCACATCAGCAATCATCTTAACCAAGAGGATAATGCCAAATGAAAGAGTCAAAATTAAAAAAACCAATTACCATGCCACCTCATACAAGTTGACACGTCACCCAAATTCAAAATCCAAGAGGTCGGCCACAATTTAAATGCAAGAACATTTCAAATGGGAGCCAACAACTTTTCAAATCCCCCCTTAGAGCCGGCCAACTTTCTTTCCTTTTCTCTAGCAACCAAGCCTTCAAATGTGGAGTGCATTCATTATGTGTTTAAATTTCAAATCATGAGGAAAATCTATAAATATCTCCTCATGACATCTTGTAATTTCAGTTGATGAATGAATTAAAAAAAAAAGAGCTTCTTTCTTCCTTAGCAATCTTGCTTTGTCACCTTGAGAGAAGGTTGGGCGTGAGGCCCTTGTTCCACGTTGGGCGTGAGGCCCTAAAGCCACTTCCACATCCACCGCAGCCCTATCTCCTCTAGCCTCCCTTTTCTTTTGTGATTCCATTCCTCTCTCACGCCAAACCTCTAATCCCTGTTTCTTTGTGATAAGTGCTAAATAATGTATATATTTAACTATTTTTCATAGCACTTATCATTATTTTAATTTACATATTTTATAAATTTAACCAAAAAAATGTGTTACCTTCATCATTACATTTTAATAAATTATTAAAGGTAATTCGAGTTTTACTTATTTATTTACTGATTGAGTCTAATGTGTGCAGGTCCAGTCAAATTCATTTAAAGTGATCTCTGAACCCAAGTCGTATGCACCCCGTGAATCAGACCCTCTCAGATTTCCGATTCAGCCCAACTCATTAATTCCTTTCACATCCAATCGAGTTCAACCTTTTATGTTTTAAACTTCACTCCCATAACTCCCACATTATATTATTTGAGTCCTTATCACATCCACAATTAGTCATTCAAAGTTTTCCTAAAAGTTCCACGTGTCTTCAGCCATTCCCAATCTCCCCTGTTTTCCAGCCATGCCGAGCATCACGGAAGAAGCTCACGCGTGCATGATCCACGTCCTCCGCAGCCCACATCCCGTTCGTGATCTTCTCCCGTTCGGATCAAGGAACCAATATCGTGATGACCTCCACGTTGATTCCCAGACTTCATCCTCCCGTGTTCCAAAGTCCACAACCTTCGGAATAGAGCAGAGTCCAGCTCATCTCCTCCACGTTGATTCTCTCTCCAGATTGCGTTTGTGATCTATCTTCATCCCACGACCGCATCAAATCCCCTGCATCTCGGATTACAGGCTTATCTCCTGCTTCGAAACCAACTCTCATCCCCTGCTCCATTAGATTTCGCCCACAGGATGAACACAAATCCCAGCAATCCTTCCTCCCAAACCGACCAATCCTTATCCCAACTAAATTCCGCTAGCTCCCAGCCTTCCTGTCATCATCCACGAATGAGTTCCAAGCAAGCTTCATCTCAACTGTCAACCGAATCCAAACTCCCTCCCATACGGATTAATTCCATTGACCACGGAAGAATCCCTTGTTCCTATCTTCCCCGAGCTTATCCGCCCAAGATAAATCCTATCTAACCTTCAGCACCATCTTCCCCTTCTTCCGTGAACCAACAACCACTCCTCCCAGTAAATCTCGGCTTCCATCTTCATGGATTGCGTCCCAGTTCCCCTGTTCCGCATCACCAGATCGTATTCCATATCATCCTACCTTCCGAACCAATCCAGCATCTCTCCGGATAGATCCCAGCCTCCGAGATCCTCTCACACGCCTGCGTCTTGCATAATCCTCTGTTCCCAGCCGTTCTCAGCTGCTCAACCGCAGATCTAACCCAAAGTTTTCTGGATTGGCAGAATCTCATCCACGTTGAAGAAGCCCGTTCGCAGCATGCCACCGCAAGTAGAAACAACTTCCCCTGCTTCAGCCAAGTATCCTCCCAAGATATCACCGAGCTTCATGGATTCCTCTATTTTCGGAACCACTCTCAGCCGAATCCAGCCTTCTTCTTGTCCGGATTCCTCTCGTTCGCAGCATCCGTGGATAAGCTTCCAAGGATCAAGCCAAACGTGATCAGCTCCCAGCTCACCGGCTTCCCAAAATCCGGATTAGATCTTCTCAAGAGATTCACCCAAGTCTGCGGAACAGAAGCTGCTCCTCTGTCTTTATCTTCTCACTCGGAAGGTTACATCCGGAGGATGATAATAGGGGTCAAGAGGCTATTAAAGATGTTGGGGTATGTGGAGACCTTTGGTGATGAAGAGAATTGAAGGAAAATTAATTCTGCATAGTTTTCTGTCTGGCGGACTGTCGGAGTCGACTCGAGCTTCAGTCGAGTCGACTCGGGAACAGTCGAGTCGACTCGAGGTCTGTCGAGTCGACCCGAGAGGAGAAAGCCGCAAAAACCATGTTTCTGTCTGGACTGTCAGAGTCGACTCGAACTACAGTCGAGTCGACTCGGAGCATCGTCGAGTCGACTCGAGATACAGTGGAGTCGACTCGAGATCGTGCCAGTTAAACTGGAAGTTGTTCAGACGTGCCAGAGTCGACTCGGACTTCAGCCGAGTCGACTCGGGCTCGCGAAAAATCGTACGGACGATTTTTCTTTTGGTGTTTTTGGTGGCGTTTCGACGGCTATGATCATCTGAAGGTCTTGAGACTATATATAGGACTCATGAGAGCCCTAGGGTAAGATTATTGGCCGTATATTTGAGAGAGACTCTTGTTTGTGAGGCTAGGGTTCTAGAGAAGAAGAGGATTGGGATCCTACTTCTTGTGCAAAGGGAATTCTGTGTGAATCTCTTGTAGATCGATCGCTTGTGATCGTTCGGGTGTGTGCTATCTCTGTAATCAGTTCATCCTTATTGAGATTTGGAGCGGTGGAGGACGTAGGCTATTTGTAGCCGAACCTCGTTACATTTTGTGTTTGCTTTGCTATTTTCTTCCTTCTTCTTCCTTTGATCTTTGATAATCCGTTGCGGTGCTCAAGTGTTTTATCCTACTGATACCACGGGGTAATCTTTTGCCCTTCGTAGGCGGAGCGAAGAGGTGATCCTTGAGTCCGGAGTCGAGGGAGCGAGAGAGTGCTTATCCGTTTGTATCTCTCTTGCTTGTCCGACGTCGGTGGCGGCGCTGGTGTGAGTGGGTTCCGGTGCGGGGCGCCGACAACAATTGGTATCAGAGCTATTGGTTATTCTGCAATGGCGGATTAAGGGAAGTTGCGAATTGAGAAGTTCAATGGCACGAACTTCGGGTTTTGGAAGATGCAAATAGAAGATTACCTTTACCAGAAGGATCTCTATTTACCTCTTGGAGGTAGAGCAAAGAAACCAGAGAAGATGTCCGATGAAGACTGGGAGGTCCTCGATCGGAAGACGCTCGGCAGCATCAGATTGTCACTTGCATCCCAAGTGGCATTCAACATCAAAAACGAAAAGACGACGATGGAGTTGATGGCAACATTGTCGCGGATGTACGAGAAACCCTCAGCATCAAACAAGGTATTTCTCATGAAGAGGTTGTTTAATCTTCGTATGAAAAATGGCGGCAGCGTAGCAGAATACCTCAACGAGTTCAATGGACTCACGGCCCAGTTGGAGTCAGTGGAGATTAGTTTTGACGATGAGATTCGGGCATTGCTAATCCTCTCCGGATTGCCTGATAGCTGGGAGGGCCTGGTGATGGCGGTGAGCAACTCTTCGGCAACGGGGAAGTTGATTTTTGATGACGTTGTGGGAGTGCTTCTGAGTGAAGAAGCAAGAAGGAAATCTTCTGGAGCTACGGAGTCGTCTGGAAGTGCACTAAACACCTCTGACCGGGGAAGACAAAAGAAGGACGGTCGATTTCGAAGCGACTCGAAGTCGAGATCCAGCAGGTCTCGAGCACCTCAGAACAAGGGAGCGAAGTGCTGGAACTGCGGGAAGACGGGGCACTTTAGGAGGGATTGCAAAACTCCTAAAGGGAAGCAAGGCGACCACACCGAAGGAGTCAGCAAGGATCTGGCAAATCTTGCTGAAGACGGTGATATGGATGCCCTCGTTCTATCTTTGTCTACCTGTGACGAGTCTTGGGTGATAGACTCGGGCGCGTCTTTCCATGCTACATCCCAACGGAAGCTTCTTGGAGGATATGAGAAGGGAGACTTTGGCAAAGTCTACCTAGGGGATGGAGAGCCTTGCACCATACAAGGAAGGGGAAGCGCGGAAGTGAAGTTGGTTTCTGGATCTTCACTTGAGCTTGAGGACGTACGGCACGTACCTCAACTGCAGAGGAATCTGATTTCTGTTGGACAGTTGGCGAGCCAGGGGTACAAGGCTACTTTCACAGCTGATCAGTGGAAGATATCCAGAGGTTCGTTGACGGTGGCTAGTGGCAAGAAGGTTGGGACACTTTATGTCACCAACGGCACGGAGAACTCTATTGGAGTTGTTGCAGCAGATGTGGACACCAAGTTATGGCATTGTAGACTTGGGCACATGAGTTATCAGGGACTGGAGGTGATGCACCAGTTGGGAAAGCTGCAGGGTCTCAGGAGTGTTGAGATGGACTTCTGTGAGGATTGTGTTCTCGGAAAGCAGAAGCGTGTTTCATTCAACAAAGAAGGTAAACCTCGGAAGCAAGAAAAGCTAGATCTCGTGCACACGGACGTGTGGGGGCCTGCACCAGTTTCTTCCATTGGTGGATCTCAGTACTATGTTACTTTTATTGATGATGCTACCAGGAAGCTTTGGGTGTTCTTCTTGAAGCACAAGTCAGAGGTATTTGGGGTCTTCAGGAGATGGCAGGCGATGGTAGAACTCGAGACAGGAAAGAGGTTGAAATGCCTGAGATCGGACAACGGTGGTGAGTATTGTAGCAGGGAGTTTGAGGACTACTGTGCAGATGCTGGGATCGTCAGGCAAAGGACAGTTCCAGGAACACCACAACAAAATGGAGTTGCTGAAAGGATGAACAGAACAATTAATGAGCGTGCCAGGAGTATGAGGATACATGCTGGATTGCCACAGCAGTTTTGGGCGGAAGCAGTTAACACTGCTGCCTACTTGATCAACAGAGGGCCATCAAAGAAACTTGAATTTGGAATTCCTGAGGAAGCATGGACAGCGAAGAAGATTGATTTGGCGCACTTAAGAGTATTCGGTTGTACCAGTTATGTCCATGTTGATTCCAGTCAAAGAAGCAAACTAGACGCCAAATCAAAGAAGTGTATTTTCGTTGGATACGGAGGTCAACAGTTTGGGTACCAGCTTTGGGATCCCGAACACAAGAAGATCATTCGTAGTAATGATGTGGTATTCAATGAGAAAATGCAGCAGAGCACTGAATCAGAAACAAAACCTGTTGAGCCGTGTTTTGTGGATCCTGAAGAGGAGTCTACAAATTCTGGTCAGAAGACTCAGTCAGAGTAAGAACCTGAAGCATTGGCACCCCCTCCACAACTAAGAAGGTCCACTCGTAGTACTCATGGGAAGCCTCCTCAAAGGTATGATGGGACTCTTAGTTATTTGCTGCTCACAGATAATGGCGAACCTGAATGCTTCACGGAGGCATTGGAGGTTGATACCAGGAAGGAGTGGGAGTTGGCCATGGATGATGAGATGAAGTCATTGGAGCAGAATCAAACGTGGGATTTGGTGGATCTGCCCAAGGGGAAGAAAGCACTGTCAAACAAATGGGTTTACAGGCTGAAGGAAGAGCAAGGCGGGAAGAAGCGATACAAGGCCAGGCTGGTTGTAAAAGGATTTCAGCAGAGAGCAGGTATCGACTTCACAGAGATCTTTTCTCCTGTAGTCAAGATGAGTACTATTCGAGCGGTGCTGAGCATGGTGGCAGTAGAGGATCTTCACTTAGAGCAGCTTGATGTGAAGACGGCCTTTCTCCACGGAGATCTCGATGAGGAGATATATATGCAGCAGCCGGAGGGATACATTGCAGCTGGCACGGGTGACTTAGTCTGCAAACTAAAGAAAAGCCTCTATGGTTTGAAACAGGCACCCAGACAATGGTATCTCAAGTTCGATAGTTACATGCTTGAGATAGGATACAGGAGATGTCAGGAGGATCACTGTTGCTACTTCCGGGACTTCGGTACATCTTACATTATCTTGCTATTGTATGTTGATGACATGTTAGTTGCAGGAGCTAGCATGCATGAGATTGCAAAATTGAAGCTGAAGCTGTCAAGAAAATTTGCAATGAAGGATCTAGGAGCAGCAAAACAGATCCTTGGGATGCGGATCAGCAGAGATAGGTCTAAACATATCCTCAGACTATCTCAGGCGGAGTACATCAGCCGAGTACTCAGGAGATTCTGCATGGAGGGTGCCAAACCTGTTGGCACACCGCTGGGTGCCCATTTTAAGCTCTCAAAAGGGCAAAGTCCGAAGACGCGGGTGGAGGAGCTCAATATGTCAAAAATCCCGTATGCATCGGCAGTGGGGAGCTTGATGTACGCTATGGTGTGTACGAGACCAGACATTGCTCAAGCAGTGGGAGTTGTGAGTCGCTTCATGAGCTGCCCAGGCTTGGAGCATTGGCGCGCAGTCAAATGGATACTGAGGTATCTGAAAGGCACTGAGCACATGTCATTGTGCTATGGAGGTTCTGAGATCCGGTTACAGGGCTATGTGGACTCAGACATGGCAGGGGACTTGGACGGCAGGAGAAGCACGACAGGGTACTTGTTCACCTTGGGCAGTGGAGCCGTCAGTTGGATTTCCAGGTTGCAACCAGTTGTTGCATTGTCGACTATGGAGGCGGAGTATGTGGCAGCCACAGAGGCGTGCAAGGAACTAATATGGCTTCAAGTCTTGATGAAGGAGCTTGGGAAGGAACAGAAGGATTGCATGTTATATTCAGATAGTCAAAGTGCAATTCATCTGGCAAAGAATTCAGCTTTCCATTCAAGGACGAAGCATATTGACATACGGTACCACTTCGTGAGGTCATTGCTCGAGCAGGGACTCGTCAAGTTGGAGAAGATTCATACAAGTCAGAATCCTGCAGATATGTTGACGAAGGTCGTCACGGTGGAGAAACTGAGGAGTTGTTCAGCTTCTGCTGGTCTTCATGCTTGAAGACGTTGAGGAGGCATCGTACCTATTTCACTAGGATGATTTAGTTTCAGTGGGAGCACAGAGGAGAGCCAAGTAACAAGAGGATATACCCAAGGTCTCCAAGTGGGAGATTGTTGGGGTATGTGGAGACCTTTGGTGATGAAGAGAATTGAAGAAAAATCAATTCTGCATAGTTTTCTGTCTGGCGGACTGTCGGAGTCGACTCGAGCTTCAGTCGAGTCGACTCGGGAACAGTCGAGTCGACTCGAGGTCTGTCGAGTCGACCCGAGAGGAGAAAGCCGCAAAAACCATGTTTCTGTCTGGACTGTCAGAGTCGACTCGAACTACAGTCGAGTCGACTCGGAGCATCGTCGAGTCGACTCGAGATACAGTGGAGTCGACTCGAGATCGTGCCAGTTAAACTGGAAGTTGTTCAGACGTGCCAGAGTCGACTCGGACTTCAGCCGAGTCGACTCGGGCTCGCGAAAAATCGTACGGACGATTTTTCTTTTGGTGTTTTTGGTGGCGTTTCGACGGCTATGATCATCTGAAGGTCTTGAGACTATATATAGGACTCATGAGAGCCCTAGGGTAAGATTATTGGCCGTATATTTGAGAGAGACTCTTGTTTGTGAGGCTAGGGTTCTAGAGAAGAAGAGGATTGGGATCCTACTTCTTGTGCAAAGGGAATTCTGTGTGAATCTCTTGTAGATCGATCGCTTGTGATCGTTCGGGTGTGTGCTATCTCTGTAATCAGTTCATCCTTATTGAGATTTGGAGCGGTGGAGGACGTAGGCTATTTGTAGCGGAACCTCGTTACATTTTGTGTTTGCTTTGCTATTTTCTTCCTTCTTCTTCCTTTGATCTTTGATAATCCGTTGCGGTGCTCAAGTGTTTTATCCTACTGATACCACGGGGTAATCTTTTGCCCTTCGTAGGCGAAGCGAAGAGGTGATCCTTGAGTCCGGAGTCGAGGGAGCGAGAGAGTGCTTATCCGTTTGTATCTCTCTTGCTTGTCCGACGTCGGTGGCAGCGCTGGTGTGAGTGGGTTCCGGTGCGGGGCGCCGACAACAAAAGAGGGGACTTCTTCTCCTGAGGGGGCATCCTTTGCTTATCGAATAATACTTTGATCATCTCTTCTCAGGTGGAGTTCCCACAGAAGTAAAAGGAAAGAGAGTTTTTTTGGGTATAGTGGGAAGAACGTCCCACGGGAAGAAAAAAATAAAATAAAATGCTACTTGAGGAGGGAGAGTGAGCTGACGGAAGGAAGGAGGGAAAGCCAATCATCATAAAGTCCCCCTGCAGTGCCACTGTTCGATTCTTCATGGAAGGCTGATCTCTTCTCGAGGGCTGGATGCAGCCCTAACAAAGGGCCAAGGGTTTTATATTTTAATTTTATATTCTTGGAGTTGTATGAACTTATTGTTTTTAATGAATATCTTCTTTTATTTCATATTTAATTTCTGTGATTTTAAATATAAAGTTTATACAACTGTTCTTCATGATCATTGAAGTAAAAATAAGATAGTTCATGCTTAAGGAAAATGCGATGTGCTGCCACCTTAGATTAGGATAGACATTTCATACTAACTAAAGATGGATTATGCCTAAATTACTTTTGTGAAATTTTATTCGAATGCTTATTAGGCTTGTAGCCAATTTGCATTTTAATCCAAGAATAAATTAAAATACAAATAATCCTTGTTCCGATATTAGTGGTGAATTCCTTGCCCTAGGTTCCCCCGAACTGATATCATTTTAATTACATTATTTTTATTATTAAATTTCTTAGTTTAATTTTCTTCACAAACTTTTTCTTTTTCAAATATTTTTAAGAAAACAATTGTACCCCAATCCCTGTGGATCGATACCCGTAATCACTATCCTACCAGATACGTGCTATTGCGTGGTCTTTAAAGTTGACTATCAATTTTTGGCGCCGTTGCCGGGGATTGCTAGTATAGTTGTTTTTCTTTTCATAAAAAAATAAAAAAAAACTTTCAAAAAAAATATATATCTAAAATAAAATAAAAATATTTTCTATTTTTGTTACTTTACTTATCTCCTTTTTCTCTCTTACTAATTTTTGGTTTTTCTTTTGATATTATTTGATCAGGAATCGAAGAGGAAGTCCGGGACGATCAAAAAGGGAACTACTGAAAAGGAATGCTGTAGAGGTTTGCTTAAAAATAAAAAAATTACTGGGAAAATTTTCTTTGGTAACCTTTAAACCTTTCTTATTTAAATTGATCCCTAGTTTGCTTGAAATTTTGTGGTGATTGTTTGATTTTAATTTCAGTAAAAGTGTGAATGCATGCTTGATATACATATACCAATTAATCCGTACATAGTAAGGGCAATCACCCCAACAAGATAAGAACTGGATTTCATCATCAGATTGTTGCCCAAATTAGGTGAATCAATTCTCACATAGCTATCACGTTAATTAAAATCAATTAGACGTTGGCCCCTAGGGACATTCGAGCTCAATAGGACGAAGATCACCGAAAGTTGCACCAATTTTGCTCTGTGGCTCAGTTGATGTCTAGGCAAGCTTTGTCTCAAGGGAGACAGTTCATCTGTTCGAGGCAAGTGGTTTTTAAGTGGGACCTTTGCAACGCATCGTGACCCCCCTACTTACCTGGGAGCTTACCTGGTCAACTCAGTTCATTAGACCGTATTGGAGGCTTAGGTGCCCTCTTCAAACCAGTTAGGAGCTGTCTAGTAATTTTAGGGCAAACATAAGGAATTGATGTGTTTTTCTTTTAATGCATGCTTGACTGTACTTGACTGATCAGAAATGTATTAGTGTATGCTAGGGTGTCATTCCAGATCTCCTGAATTAGTATCTTTTGATTCTGAAATAGAGCGTTCTATTAGGACCCTTCGAGCCAAAATCCGTACCTATAGAACCATAGGATCTGCTCCACCTGTCGAGATGGCTGAAGAACAACCCAAGCTATTAAAGGAGTACTTCACTCCTTCCATTTATACCTCTCCATCTTGTATTCGACTACCTGATACCACTGCTGCTGCACAATTTGAAATTAAGTCTAGTGTCATCCAAATGCTTCCCTCTTTTTATGGACTTAACAATAAAGACCCATACAAACATTTGGATGAGTTCCTTGAGATCTGCACTACTGTCAAAATTCAGAACTTCACTGATGATGCTCTGAAACTTAGGCTGTTTCCTTTTTTCCTTAAGGATAGAGCTAAACAGTGGCTCCATTCATTAGAAACCAATTTCATTCTTTCATGGGCTCAAATGCAACATGAATTTCTAAAAAAATATTTTCCCATAGGAAGAACGAACCAATTTAGGCGTGCTATCACGAGCTTCTCCCAATCTGACGGGGAAGAATTTCATGAAACTTGAAAGAAATTTAGAGATTTACTCCGAAAATGCCCGCATCATCAAATACCCAAATGGCAATTAGTGCAATGTTTCTATGACGGGTTGTTCGAACGAAATCGTCAAATGGTTGATGCTTCTTGTGGGGGTACTTTCATGCTTAAAAGTGAACATGAGGCATGGCAATTGTTTGAAAATCTTAATGAAAATTTCCTCGACCATGCCTCCTCTGCTCGTCAAGCACCCCCGAGTTCTCAAAGAAAAGGAACCATATATGAAGTTAACCAGTCCATAGGTCTATCTGACAAAGTAGATGCACTATCCCGCAAGTTGGACCAGCTAATGACTAAAGAACAGCTTCTAAACTTTCCCCAAGCATAAGTGTGTGCTCTCTGTTCTAGTCCGTCTCATACTGTTTTTGAGTGCCCTTCGGCAGCACAATTCCCTGAATTTGTGCAAAAACAAGTAAATGCTGCCCAAACGTAATCCCGACCCGGTAATGATCCGTATTCTAACACTTATAACCCGGGGTGGCGCAACCATTCAAATTTCTCTTGGAAGCAGCAGACTTCCAATACTTTCCAGCCTTATTCCCAAAACTTTCAACCATTCCAGAATGTTAATCCCTACCGTCTTTTGACTCAATTTCAACACACTCCTCCTTCACCCCATAGAAACACAGCCTTTGAGGAAAAAGTGTTGACCGCCCTTCAAGGTTTGGAAACCCTTACACAATTGGTGCACTCTCACACGCAATCCATCGCCAAGCTAGAATCCCAAATGGGGCAACTAGCTAATGCACTGAACAAGCGAAAGGAAGGAAAGCTTCCAAGCCAACCAGTGAGTAATCCTAGGGGACAATACATGGCTCAAGAAAATCAGTTAAATACAATTCATCATGAACAAGCTAATGCTCTGACTACCCTAAGGAGTGGACGTGTAGTAGACAATGAGATTGGAGAGGGTAACAATAAGGAAGGTAAAGAGGAGGAGAGAAATGTATCACCTGAAAATCCAAAACCTTCTTCTTCCTCAGTTAGTCCACCTTCTGCCAAAACTCTCATTACAAAAGTTCCATTTCCTGAAGCACTTAATTCACCCTCTCCCTTTGGCAAAAAGGGAACTTCACTAGAGGAGATGATGGAGGTTTTCAAACAAGTCAAAATCAACCTCTCGCTTCTTAATGCTATTAGACAAGTTTCCTCCTATGCCAAATTTCTCAAAGACCTTTGTACCCAAAAGCGAAAATCTAGGACACATGTGCCTAGAAAGGTCTTCCTAACTGAGCAAGTGAGTTCTATTCTCCAACACAATACCCCTCTGAAATTCAGAGATCCTGGTGCTCCCACCATCTCCTGTGTCTTAGGAAATAATTTCATTGATCGAGCACTCTTAGATCTAGGGGCAAGTGTCAACCTTTTACCTTACTCAGTTTATGAAAAACTTGGGTTAGGTGAGTTAAAACCGACCTTTTACCTTTTACCTTCTACAGCCAATGCAAGTATAAATTGTAGAACTGGGGTGATGAATATATCCTTTGGGAATATGAAGGTCAAGTTAAATATATTTCGTACCTTTGATCAACCCGCAAAGGAAGTTGAGTGCTTCCTAATAGATAAAATGGACGATCTTGTAGAAGAAAACCTTTCCTATATTTTGGCAGATGACCTTCTGAAAACATGCTTGGCCCATTTTGACTTTGATATAGACAAGGACATAGAAGCAGTCAACTCTGTGCCCGACAATCAGTTTTCAACAAATTTTCTTCCTTGGAGAACTCGGCATGAACCCGGTATAATTTGATAAGAATGCGCTGCGTCTGGCTGAAGACGTTAAACTTAGCGCTTGTTGGGAGGCAATCCAATTTTCGTAGTTCGTTTTTGCATTTTTTTTATCGCATTTTTCAATATTTAACAGGATCCCTCATATTACTGATGCAACTACGGTAAAATGCTTCTATCCTCCATATGCATCATATTTTCATCCAAAATAAAAATAAAAAAATAATAAAAATAAAAAAATAAAAATATAATATTATTAAAAAAAACAAAAAAAACATTGAGGATAATGTCTGGTCTAGGTTAGGGGGTATAGGATTCGAATTTTTGAAGAAATTTTTCGTATTTTTAAATATTTCATCTCAAAAAAAAAATCCTAATTTATATGCCTTAGTGCTGAAATGATAAATACACAAAGTATATAAAATCTAAAAAGCCCAATGATTAGTCAGGAGTAAGATAATTTGAGTTCTTTTCATTAAAAGTTCTTTTAGTGAGTTGTAAGATAATTTTTACTTTGGAATTTCACAACACACATGGCCTGCACTTCTAAGGGCTAGGTTCAATATTATGTTGTTAAGTCTGGTAGCAACCTTGAGTCCTGATGAATCATACCTATCTAATTCACTATTATCAAAAAAAAAAAAGTGCATTTAGTCAGGTACATCGAAAAGGGCTACCTATTGTCAAAGGTCGGCGGGCTTGTGATGATGAACCCGAGCATAGGTTCGTAGGGAAGTCTTGATGCCCAACACCTTATGCCATCTGGTGTGGGAGTGGTTAACTGAATGCTCGCTACACGGAGGAATCATTACAAGAGTAAAAGTGCATAATTTATTTATAACTATAAAATAAAATAAAATAAAATAAAATAAAAAGAGAAAGAGAAAATAATATTGACCTTGAAAAAGACGATAGTGTGAAAGCCGTCATTGTAAAAATTCGAGTAAACTGGAATATTACAGATAAAGCCCATGAGGTATTAAAGTAAATGTCCACAACTCTCGAAATCCTGCAAGATAGGATGATTTTGAATCAGTGGTTAGGTCTTATCTGACCAATTCTTGGAAACTACTAGCTTTAGCAGTATTTTGGGGATCTAAAGTCTTAGCTTGTGTATGGCCCAGATTTCACCGAGCACCCAAGTATAAATTAGCCTTACAACTCTCTAATGGAAACTTAATAACTTCAACTTAAGTTGCATACTGACATAGGATTTGGGCTGACTTAACAATTAAAACTTTGTGTGCTTTTGAAATTCTTGGCATTTATGCATTTGAAATTAGATTTTATAAAACAATAAACTCTTTGAGTAGAGACAACAGTTTGTGGGTATCTGAGCCGGAAATCCTTACGAGACAAAACTCGTCCACTAGGGCCACCGAGGGGTTTAAAGCCTTATTACATACAGTAAATGCAATCGCGATTCCTGCGAAAGTGAGTTAGTTTTTTTTATTTTATTTTACTCGAGGACTAGCAAAATATAGGCTGGGGGGTGTGATAAGTGCTAAATAATATATATATTTAACTAATTTTCATAACACTTATCATTATTTTAATTCACATATTTTATAAATTTAACCAAAAAAATGTGTTACCTTCATCATTGCATTTTAATAAATTATTAAAGGTAATTCAAGTTTTACTTATTTATTTACTGATTGAGTCTAATGTGTGCAGGTCCAGTCAAATTCATTTAAAATGATCTCTGAACCCAAGTCGTATGCACCCCGTAAATCAGACCCTCTCAGATTTCCGATTCAGCCCAACTCATTAATTCCTTTCACATCCAATCGAGTTCAACCTTTTATGTTTTAAACTTCACTCCCATAACTCCTACATTATATTATTTGAGTCCTTATCACATCCGCAATTAGTCATTCAAAGTTTTCCTAAAAGTTCCACGTGTCTTCAGCCATTCCCAATCTCCCCTGTTTTCCAGCCATGCCGAGCATCACGAAAGAAGCTCACGCGTGCATGATCCACGTCCTCCGCAGCCCACATCCCGTTCGTGATCTTCTCTCATTCGGATCAAGCAACCAATATCGTGATGACCTCCACGTTGATTCCCAGACTTCATCCTCCCGTGTTCCAAAGTCCACAACCTTCGGAACAGAGCATAGTCCAGCTCATCTCCTCCATGTTGATTCTCTCTCCGGATTGCGTTTGTGATCTATCTTCATCCCATGACCGCATCAAATCCCCTGCATCTCGGATTACAAGCTTATCTCCTGCTTCGAAACCAACTCTCATCCCCTGCTCCATTAGATTTCGCCCACAGGATGAACACAAATCCCAGCAATCCTTCCTCCCAAACCGACCAATCCTTATCCCAACTAAATTCCGCTAGCTCCCAGCCTTCCTGTCATCATCCACGAATGAGTTCCAAGCAAGCTTCATCTCAACTATCAACCGAATCCAAACTCCCTCCCATACGGATTAATTCCATTGACCACGGAAGAATCCCATGTTCCTATCTTCCCCGAGCTTATCAGCCCAAGATAAATCCTATCTAACCTTTAGAACCATCTTCCCCTTCTTCCGTGAACCAACAACCACTCCTCCCAGCAAATCTCGGCTTCCATCTTCATGGATTGCATCCCAGTTCCCCTATTCCGCATCACCAGATCGTATTCCATATCATCCTACCTCCCGAACCAATCCAGCATCTCTCCGGATAGATCCCAGCCTCCGAGATCCTCTCACACGCCTGCGTCTTGCATAATCCTCTGTTCCCAGCCGTTCTCAGCTGCTCAACCGCAGATCTAACCCAAAGTTTTCCGAATTGGCAGAATCTCATCCACGTTGAAGAAGCCCGTTCGCAGCATACCACCGTAAGTAGAAACAACTTCCCCTGCTTCAGCCAAGTATCCTCCCAAGATATCACCGAGCTTCATGGATTCCTCTGTTTTTGGAACCAGTCTCAGCCGAATCCAGCCTTCTTCTTGTCCGGATTCCTCTCGTTCGCAGCATCCGTGGATAAGCTTCCAAGGATCAAGCCAAACGTGATCAGCTCCCAGCTCACCGGCTTCCCAAAATTCGGATTAGATCTTCTTAAGAGATTCACCCACGTCTGCGGAACAGAAGCCGCTCCTCTGTCTTTATCTTCTCACTCGGAAGGTTATATCCGGAGGATGATACTAGGGGTCAAGAGGCTATAAAAGAGGGGACTTCTTCTCCTGAGGGGGCATCCTTTGCTTATCGAATAATACTTTGATCATCTCTTCTCAGGTGGAGTTCCCACAGAAGTAAAAGGAAAGAGAGTTTTTTTGGGTATAGTGGGAAGAACTTCCCACGGGAAGAAAAAAATAAAATAAAATGTTACTTGAGGAGGGAGAGTGAGCTGACGGGAGGAAGGAGGGAAAGCCAATCATCATGAAGTCCCCCTACAGTGCCACTGTTCGATTCTTCATGGAAGGCTGATCTCTTCTCCAGGGCTGGATGCAGCCCTAATAGAGGGCCAAGGGTTTTATATTTTAATTTTATATTCTTGGAGTTGTATGAACTTATTGTTTTTAATGAATATCTTCTTTTATTTCATGTTTAATTTCTGTGATTTTAAATATGAAGTTTATGCAACTGTTCTTCATGATCATTGAAGTAAAAATAATATAGTTCATGCTTAAGGAAGATGCGATGTGCTGCCACCTTAGATTAGGGTAGACATTTCATGCTAACTAAAGATGGATTATGCCTAAATTACTTTTGTGAAATTTTATTCGAATGCTTATTAGGCTTGTAGCCAATTTGCATTTTAATCCAAGAATAAATTAAAATACAAATAACCCTTGTTCCGATGTTAGTGGTGAATTCCTTGCCTTAGGTTCCCCCGAACTGATATCATTTTAGTTGCATTATTTTTATTATTAAATTTCTTAGTTTAATTTTCTTCACAAACTTTTTCTTTTTCAAATATTTTTAAGAAAATAACTGTACCCCAATCCCTGTGGATCGATACCCGTAATCACTATCCTACCAGATACGTGCTATTGCGTGGTCTTTAAAGTTGACTATCACTTTGTAGGTCCTTAAAGTACTCCATGTCATTGGGTCTATTATCCTTCCAAACCAATGGCAAGGGAGCCCTGTTGCAACGGAAGATGAAGCTTGGTTATCTAATCATCAACCCTCGAGAGTGAGATCAAGGATCCTCCTCCAGAAGAATTGCAGAAGTTCAATGTTTGGTAAGCCTCAACTCTAGGTCTGATTTATTGAAGAAAGCGTCCTAATCTAGTAGTTTCTCAACCACAACAGTCCATTACTCTAAGTCCTAAATGAATTAGTATATGCGGGTAACTAGTCCTGAAATTACTATGCTCATGATAATGCTTTCTTAGCTCATATGTGACTGAATTTTCTATTGCAATTAGGCTAGTTAATCAACATAACTTACTGATAACCCTTATGTTTAAATTCCTCGCATTCATCCCGCATCAACACACATCAGTGTGCACTAGGGCAAGTATTTCAGCGGACCTCTCCCCATATCCTACAAAGGGTAATTTGGCCATTTTTTCTTGAAGGCAGGATTCACAAATCGGATATGACTCAGAAGTCAATGAACTCAAAAGCCCATGTTTCTCCAATTTGTTAATTCTGTCTTCTTCTATATGACCAAGTCTGAGGTGCCACAAATACTTTTAATTTATCTCATCTCTAGATCTTTTAGATCCTATGGTACTCACTGTATGCTCAGATATGTTCATAGATACATCCATATGCAAGTGATAGAGACCGTCAATCATAAAACCACGTCCAAACAATTTATTTCACAAATAAATGAAAACGTAGTCTTTAATGAAATTGAATTCATAATGTTCCTGTGCTAGACAAGATACAGAAATCAGATTTCTGCTAACACTAGGTACAAAATAACAATCTCTAAGTATCAAACTAAATCCTGACGGTAAATGCAAAGGAAATGTGCCCACAGCAACAGCAGCAACTCTTGCTTCATTGCCAACCCGTAGGGTTACTGCACCTTCCGGAAGTTCTTGGTCAAGAACATAAGCTATCTTTTTACAACTCAAGACAATCTTCAAGTTGCGGAGCCAATCTTTATAGTTTGATCCGGTCAACCTATTGTTATCTAGAATTCGAACTATCGGGTTGGAATCCATTGACATCTGCAGAGAGTAAAGATTCTAATTAGAAATTTGTATTTGATATTAATTTGTTTTAGGAACTTTTAAAACAAAGTTGGATCAAATCCTCTGTTGCCCAAGGTGACAACCCAAGAGGGGGGGTGAATTGGGTTTTTCTAAATTTTTGGTGCTGTAAAAGTTTCCTTAGTTAAGTGCGGTAGATGCTTTCTTAAAGTATTTAAATGAATTAAACTAGAGCAAAGATGAAAGATAATGTAAGAATAAGCATAAGAACAAGCACAACACAAACACAACGATATATAGTGGTTCGGTGTACCCCAAGGCACCTACGTCCACTTTCCAAGCGTTTCCTTGAGAATTTTACTATAACCCCTTGGATTATAGTAGGATTGTTTTCCGGACTCACAATCCAAAACCTTTACAATTGGTTTTCCGGGATCACCAATAAACCTAACTATTGGTTTTACGGGCTCACCAACAACCAACGTTGGTTTTACGGGCTGACCAACAACCTACGTTGGTTTTACGGGCTGACCAACAACCTACGTTGGTTTTACGGGCTTACCAACAACCTATGTTGGTTTTACGGGCTTACCAATAACCTACAATGTTGGTTTTATGGGCTTACCAACAAACCTTACAACAAGAATAAAGAACAAGGATCTAAAGCTCCTAAATGAACAAATAAAATAATTATAAGCTACAAAAAAGAGTTTAGAATATAGTTATCGCTTTAATAAGGCTCTTCTCTTCTTTGTCAAGATTGCTTCACTCTTCAAGAATTGGTGGAGCTCTTAATGTCTCTTGGAATATGCTCAACCACTTTCTTTTAGCTCTTGAATGAAGCAATTGAATGAAGCTTGCCTTGCTAGGGTTTTCTCTTGAGTGGACTTGATGATTTTCAAAAGATTGCTTTCTCTGATGAATACTCCCTCTTAAATACTTCTCCAACCTCCAAATCAACCTTTCTGACCGTTGGATTGAAGAAACTAGCCGTTTATAGCTGTTGGGAGTCCAAAAAGTACTTATGCACAACTAGCCGTTATGCTGTCAGTCGTGCTCGGGTCGACCCCAATTCTGCTCGGGTCAACCCCACCTTCACTGGGGTCGACCCCTACTCTTCTAAGGTCGGCTCAACAGTGCTGGGGTCGACCCCAATACTTCTGGGATCGGCCCTGATAGAAAATCCAGAGAGTATTTTTTTTGCATTGCAGCTACAGTGTCTCGGGTCGACCCCAGCTTTTCTCGGGTCGACCCTGCTACAGTGTTTTCTGGGAATACATTTTCTGCATTGCAAGCTTGGGGTCGGCTCCATTGGGGTTGGCTCCAACATTCTTGGGGTCGACCCAAAACCTGTGCCAATGACTCAAAATATACCATTTGAGTGTCAAGATGCTCTGAATGTTTCAGGATTGACTCCACTCCTCCTGGGGTCGACTTCAACTCTATCCCAAGTATTTTTGACTCAAGTTCAAGCTTCGTGCCAAGTATCCCACTTTGTGCCATTTCGTGCCAAACATATCAGGGTCGGCTCCAAACCTCTTGGGGTCGACTCTAGCTATGATTCTCTGCATCTAAAAGTTAGACATGTACAAGAAATCCACAGAGAAATAATTTCAAGTAAAATAGAATGCATGGCACAATAATGTTTCATATTCTTAATAGTAAAAATTACAGGATTGCCCTTTAGATATTCTTAACTTGAAACTTTGTCAAAATGAATTTCTAATCTTTCTACCATTCTCTATTACAAATTTTATCTCGTTATTAATTCTTGAGAGTTGTTTTGACTGTATATTCATAATGTATCGTGAATGTATCGAAAGTGTGTCATGTATTAATGATGTATCGAGTTAATTTGTATTTCTAATTTGATATGGCCTCAGTGGTTATGTTAATTGTCAAAATAACATTATCATCCTCAATCTCCCCCTTTTTGATGATTAAAAAATATTGAGTATAAGCAAATTGATGTTTATATGAGAATTGAGGTTTAAAGTTTAGAAAATGCTTTAGGTGCTGAAATTTCAGCATCTTCTAAATTTGAGAGTGAAAGTTCCCCCTATCTCATCCAAATAGATGCCAATTTGAACTTTAGTTTTGCTCCCCCTTACTCTTGTGCTTTATTAAAGATGAGATTCCAAAAGTTTGTGCCAATGTAAGTTTTTCAAGTTATGTATCGAGGCAAGAAGAGTATATGCCAAATTCAGATTTTTATTAATCAAAATTTAGATTTTCATATGTCAAGATTTAAAGTTTTCATTTATCAAATTGCAGATTTTTCTTTGTAGCACATGTCTCCCCCTTAAGTAAACAATTCCTCTCTTATTTCTTTTTATTTAACTTTGCTTATAGGATTTATATTTTCTTCCCCTTTTTGTCATCATCAAAAAGAATGAATATCAATGAAATGAGTAATATAACAGTGACAATCACAAAGATCATGACTTAAAAAAAAACATTGATTTTCATCCAAACCAAAAGTACAATATTTTAGAGAAGAAATACAAACAATAACAGAGAGTAAACGTTAGTCAAAATAAATACAAAATCTAAGAGATACTTTAATAACATACTTCATGATAATATTTTAGAGTTAATCAGCTTTAACATAATTAATATATTTCAATCTAAGCTGATTTATATTCAATTCAAAACATAAAGCATTATGAGCATATACTCAGATAATGAGTATAGATCAGAGCTAATTAAGATAGTTTCAAATTATGATGAGATCAAAATAAATTTGATGATTTTAACATTCTTTTAAAGTTCTTTTACCTCTCTTTCAAATAGAGTAAACCTGAAATAATTTCGGGGTTAACAAATATCATCAAAATTAAGGATGAAAAGTTTGGCTTTAAGAATGAGACATTTGAGATACGACCTAGAAGAAATCTTTAAATATATATTCTAAAGATAGTTTTTAAATTAAGTATAAATAGAATCTTTTTTTTAAAAGTTATTTCAAGGAGTATCGAGAATGATATTCAATGAAAGCACGAATGAAAATCCAACCTCTTTTTCTTTTTTTTTTAAAAGATCTTTAATAACATATGAAAGCTTTTTCATTTAAAACTTTTTTCCCAATATATTAAGTATATAGCAACATGAGAGCAATCTAATTAATTTTCAGAGTATAGTATAAGAGCAGATAAAGATCAAAACTGTTGCTGGGGGTCCAAACCGAGAACGATTGGCACAGCGGTATGAACGGGGTTCCCTTGGAATTACTTCGGTTGCGCTCCACCTTCCGCCGGGAAACCTGCAAGCAAGCCTCGCACCACCACCGGGGTAGTGGGGGCCCTCCGATGATCAAGTTAGGGGAGATCGAAGGAGAAGAAGAGGTAGCAGGTAAGATAATACTCTGGAAAATCTTGCTTACCCTCCCCTTCCCCCCCAGCCGCATATATATCAGGCTGGGGGGTTTTTCTGGGGATTGGTCATCGTGTGGCACGATGGGGTTGCCACTGACATGGTCGTTACAGGGCGTCGTGGGGCAGCGCTGGGTACGGCCATGGCAGGACGTAGTGGAGCTCCGCTTTGTACGGCTGTTACAGGGGATCGTGGGGCAGCGCCGGATACGGCCGTTGCAGGGAGTAGTGGAGCAGGGGGCCGCGGCGTGCCTCAGGGGAACAGTCTGTTGTTGTCAAGAGATTGCCGACCCGAGGATTGCTGGATCAAGGGGCAGCCGTAGTCTTCCTGGGCGCGCGTGCCGATCACGTGGGGCATGGTGGCTAAGTTCCCCCGTAACAAAAACTTATATACTCGAAAAATATAAGATCATGTTAAATCATTAATTCTTAATAACTTCGAAAAATAATTGGGGCATAGATATCAAAACATGAATTTCATGCAATTTATGATACATCTTAGAGCATATATAAAATCCAAAGCTTTGAAAGTTCTTTTAGAGCTCTTTTAAAGACTTTTTTTTACTCCTTTAAAGACATAGCATCAAAATCAATTAAAATAAATTGGTTCAGGATTGAAATACTAAAGTGCAACCCAATAAGAACTCATAAGTAGACTCCAAGATAAATTTTCGATACTAAGACAAATGGAGTCCTTTTCAATTAATTTTCAGAAACAAATGATTTATCGATGAATATAGATGGAAATACAACTTTCAAAAGATATTCAATGAAGCATAAAGTTTAATACCACTTTACATTTAGTATTCTTTCTCTCATCTTTAGTTGTGAATTTACACGATTAAGTTCTATATGATCTCTCCCTCTGAAATTTTCTTTCTCCTCCTTAATTAATCATTCCATTTGAGAGTTTAGAGTTTGAAGATAATTTTCAATAAAAAAATTGAGTATTTAAAGCTCTCCCTCAAAATATGTATTTTTCTTCAAACTCTCTTTTCTTTTATGAATTTAAGATTTTAATGAGAAGCGTGAATAAAACTGAAATTCTATAATATCAAGAATGTAGAGTGATCCAGAATTTTTCAAAATTTATAGCAATTACTCTTTTTAATCTTTCAGGAGTAAATTATGTTTCCTCTTAATTTTTTTTGAATATGTATGAAAATATTAATCAGAAAATAATTCTTTTGAAGCTCAAATTTCTTTCAAAAGTAATTACATTTTCTTTCCTATAAGAATTATTGGAGTGAGTTGAAATATTTTAAGCTTTAGGATCATTAACTCTCTTCTTAAGAATAGCTTTTCTTTTTAATAATAGAGAATTTAATTATGCAGGAGTGTATATTCAAAATATTAATTTCTTAGTCATAGTTTTTCAGCAATGTATATATGAAGCACGATAAATTTTTTAAATATCAAAATAATATCATATGTTTAGAAATATTTATTCGCAATTAAGATCATTGAAAAACACATCATTTAGACCAATTTCAGTACACTTATAAGATAAAAAATGATATATTTCAGATGCGTATCGGAGCAAACAATCAAGGTATCAAAATTAATTCTATTTTTCTTAAGCTGTAGTTTTTATCTAAGAATCATAGTAAATTATTCTCCAGCATGATGCAATCTTTAAAGCATATAATGAAAGTTACAAAAATGCAAAGATATAAGTATTTTATATGGAGTTTAAACTTTTATACTACGTCATATTCTGAATTTCATAAAAATTTTCAAGGAGGCTTACAAAATTTATAATTTGAGATATGTATCTTCTACATTGTAGCTCATCTTAAGTCATTAAGATTGAAAATACATATTTCAAGCACATCAGAGTACATTCAGAATCTTTATTTTTAATATTGAGTTTTGGTACAAATTGGAGGACA
This sequence comes from Phoenix dactylifera, assembly GCF_051530095.1. Classification (NCBI taxonomy): domain Eukaryota; kingdom Viridiplantae; phylum Streptophyta; class Magnoliopsida; order Arecales; family Arecaceae; genus Phoenix; species Phoenix dactylifera. Next base: position 26,183,048 of record NC_143193.1, on the reverse strand, counting down.
TTTAACATATATCAGAACATCATGTGCCAATGTTAGGCAAGATGAAAGATAACTCAGAATTAATTCATTTTGCCTAATTTGCAATTCACATTGTTCTTTTCTTTTATTTTTCAGAAGATATTTACTAAAATAAAATGTTGTTGTTGGTAGAAATATGTTTCAATTAAATTATCTAGGCATAGAGCATTACAAATTATATTTGAATAAGATTCTCAATTTATCTGAATATTGAAAACTCACAATTCAAAACATTATGCCACATGCAAAACATAGTATGCATACCATTAAAGTATTAAGAACAAGTATGTCAAGGATCAAAATCAATTCTTTTCAAATAAAATTTCCCCTATTTAAATACAATTTAGCACTGATTTTATCCTTAAGGTGTGTTTTCAAGTGATTGAAACTTCATTTGGTTTTTCACAACCTTCTTATATATTTTCATTTATTTATCATTCATTCCCCAATTTTTTTTTTAATTTCTTTCTTTAACCACTCAATGAACATTTTGATTATCTTTATTTATTTTTTGATTTTACTTTTCTATGCTCTATATTCTATTTGCTCCCTATCCGGTGAAGTTGGAAGAGGCACGAGGTACTACCACTAGCCTTCCTCTTGTGCCGTCCCTAATATACACTACACCGAATAATTGGGTCAAATAGTATCGGGTACTACCACTAGCCTTCCTATTGGCACCATCCCTATGATGAGCAATATAGAAAGGTTAAACTGTTCTCTTCAACAACAAGATATTCACTCCAAACTCTTCCTATTTAAATATAATTAATTACGGATTTTATCCCTTCCAAAAGAATGCTCACACAAGTCTCACAAATGTGCTGAATATATTATGCTTGCTCTGCTTTTACTTAAGATTGGAGTATTTACTTAGCTTTTACTTATCCTTAACAATGTTCATTTTCTTTTTCTTTCTCTCTCTCTCTCTTTGTTATTTTCAAGTAATTACATAAAAGAACAGAATAAAGAATTAATCTAATATGTTGTATATAAATATATATCATGCAAACAACATTTTCATTATGCCCAATGATTCATAGCTTATCACAAGTTATTTTGAATTAGAGATTTGAGGCATAAACTTGTGTATTTCATGGTTATGCATTATACAGGCAAAAGTAAACTTCAATTTAATCATACCATGAAACAATTATCATTAACATGAGAATGAAGCATGATATCAAGATGATCAACAATTAAAGGTTTAATCATGCTACTGTATAATTTCAGACTATTGATTTTGCTCAACTAACTCACAAGAGAAGGGTTTAGATTACCAGTGCATTTAGCATTCTTCAAGCCAAATACCTTTTAGATTCTTTACACCCTTGGCTGAAGAAAATCTTTCTTTTTTTTGTTTGCAAGGGAATGTTTAATGTATCTTTCATCGAGGTGTCCTTCAAGTTGAAATTTCTTGCTCATAAATTCTGCATCATTAGCAAAATCTTTTTCTTTTCTTGAAGGCAATTCATTAGGTTCTCTAGGATACAAAAACATTCATACAACATATTTCTTAACTAGATGACTCAACATGAGACATGACAATAATTGAATTTGAGTCACTTTACTCAAGAGATTGCCTAAATATAAGCAAGCACAAGTCATTTGAACTAAAGAGATAACTTCATTAAGTAAAATGGTTCAAGGACAAGTATGTGAGGCAATAGAAAGATTCATTAAAGTTAAATCAATTTTTTATTTTCAGAATCAATTTAACTTAGATTCTATTTGTTTAAGATAATTATCAACAAAATATACAAGTTGAATTTTAATCAGAATATCTTAAATAGTTGTTTCTATCAAAATTTTGATTATGATTTAGCTTTCAACACAGATACTCTTGTTTCAGGAAGACAAGCAATCTTCTTTTAGAACAAATAAGAAATATTTTTGACTTATGAGAGATAGTTCAAGAAAAGTAATATTCATACTTTAACAGATTTTTATACTCAGATTAAACATGATGAGTTAAAATTAATCCGTGGAATTTGAGATCATTTTAGGAGAGGGTGTTAATCATTCAATCAAGGATATAATAATTATGCTCAATGAAATACTTTAAAGATCAGATTTATTGATTTTAGTTTTAGAATAGTCTTGAAAATTACTTGTAAAAGGAAAAATAATTCGTTATTGTAAGACTTTTAAGTGAGTTTTTCGTTATGATCATAATACATTAATCATTTATGAATGAACCAATTTGAGATGATGATGATTTAACATATGATGCGCACATGCGACTTATAGTATATTTCGAATAATTATATAAGGAATGAATGATATAATGATAGATTATATTCATACCTTCACAAAAGATGAAATAAGATTTCATAAGTATTATGCTCAATAAAGTTTTAACATGAAGGCATGAAATCAGCATCAAACGTTTATACTAGAGAGGGAATTTAGATTTTGTAAACTTGAAGAAGAAGGTTATATATATCCATTCATTGTTTTCTTATCATGATGCAAGCACTAGAAAGTTTCATGCTAAAATCGTTGAGATAAGATTTAACATATGAGGCATTTAAAAACTTTGATGCAGAGAGCATCGTAATTACATAAAAAGATAATTTCGGTACACGATGTAGAATGTTAAACCTTATACTAGATTTAATGAATAAATTGAGACTTATCTTTAATTATGTGACAACGCATCCATTTGTATGAAAGTTTCATTTGTTCCATGGATAGCTTGGCACAACTACATCTACACCCTCATATTTTTATTTTGGGTACCCAAGCTTGCTTGGTAGTGCATATGGTTACTTTTTGAATCCAAATCTGTTTAATAGTAATAACTTTACTATTTGATTTATTCGTATTAGAACCATAGGTAAAGTTTTTATGCCCAATCTTTTTATGTTTGAAATAAGTTATCTTATTTGATGGTTTGCTTGGCAAATTGATAACCTTTTTCTTGTTGAGCAAAGGAATCTAGCCAAGTCTTGATTTATCAAAAATAGCATGTTGGCTTTCAAATATCGTTTTTAATCTTTCTGAACTTACAGTAAATTTGTTAATAAAAGATTTCAGTTGGTTAACTTCTTCACTTAAGTTTTGATTTTCTTTAATTAAATTCTAATTTTTCTGAATCAATTCTTCTAAATTTAACCTTAAGTGTTCATTCTCAGAATTTAATTTGTCTTTCATTTCGGCGGAAGAATTTTTTTCTTCTGACATTTTCAGATTTAGCTTTTTCAGATTTTTATTTTTCATAACTAATTTTCTACACTCACCATACAAATTATGAAAAGCATTTAATAGTTCATCATAAGAGAATTCTTCTTGAAATTCATTAGGTGTAAAATCAGATTCAGATTTTACTTATCTTCTTGTACAATAAAGCATAAGTTAGCTACCTCTTGTAGTTCTTTGGAGCTAGTATCATCATTGTTGCTCCTAACTTTCATTTTCTTGCTTGACTCTTCCTTGGTCAAGGCTTTTTTGCTTTTTATCTCTTTCTTACTTTCTTCTTGCTTTCTCTTCTTCTTTGTCTTTAGGAAGCTTTTGAATTTTTCGGTGTTTGGGTATGGATCCTTGTTTTCATCACCGAATTCTTCATTTGTTATTCTTTCTTTCTGATTGGGAGATTCAACAACTTTTTCTGCAGGCTTACTGTTAGTATGTAATTGAAACACATGTGAGCTAATCTGAATTTTGTCATAAATATTTTCAAAAGTATCCCAGATCTCCTTAGCAGATAAGCGTGCAGAGATTTCATTAAATACAGTTTCATGGATAGCACAATATAGTATATTCATAGCATTAGCATTCAATTGTGCTAAGTCTTTTTTATTAATAGTGTGAGAGAGTGAGTGAGGGCCATTTGTTATGATATTCCATAACTCATAGTTTTATGATTGAACAAAGATTTTCATTCTAGCTTTCCATTGGATATAGTTATTTTCATCAAACAGTGGAGGTCTGTTTATGAAAATCTCTCGATAAATAATTTCATGCGGGGTTGTCATGATCTTTGGATCTAGTCGGTTAAGAGTATAAATGATAAGAGAGCACCTGCTCTGATACCACTTGTTGCCTAAGGTGACAACCCAAGAGGGGGGTGAATTGGGTTTTTCTAAATTTTTGGTGCTTTAAAAGTTTTCTTAGTTAAGTGCGGTGGATGCTTTCTTAAATTATTTGAATGAATTAAACTAGAGCAAAGATGAAAGATAATGCAAGAATAAGCATAAGAACATGCACAACACAAACACAACGATATATAGTGGTTCAGTGCACCCCAAGGCACCTACGTCCACTCCTCAAGCGTTCCCTTGGAAATTTTACTATAACTCCTCGGATTACAGTAGGATTGTTTTCTGGGTTCACAATCCAAAACCTTTACAATTGGTTTTCCAGGATCACCAATAAACCTAATTGTTGGTTTTACAGGCTCACCAACAACCAACGTTGGTTTTACGGGCTGACCAACAACCTACGTTGGTTTTACGGGCTGACGAACAACCTACGTTGATTTTACGGGCTGACCAACAACCTACATTGGTTTTACGGGCTTACCAACAACCTACGTTGGTTTTACGGGCTTACCAACAACCTACAATGTTGGTTTTATGGGCTTACCAACAAACCTTACAACAAGAATAAAGAACAAGGATCTAAAGCTCCTAAATGAGCAAATAAAACAATTATAAGCTACAAAGAAGAGTTTAGAATATAGTTATCGCTTTAATAAGGCTCTTTTCTTTTTTGTCAAGATTGCTTCACTCTACAAGAATTGGTGGAGCTCTTAATGTCTCTTGGAATCTGCTCAACCACTTTCTTTTGGCTCTTGAATGAAGCAATTGAATGAAGCTTGCCTTGCTAGGATTTTCTCTTGAGTGGACTTGATGATTTTCAAAAGATTGCTTCCTCTGATGAATACTCCCTCTTAAATACTTCTCCAACCTCCAAATAGACCTTCCTATTTGTTGGATTGAAGAAATTAGCCGTTTATAGCCGTTGGGAGTCCAAAAAATATTTCTGCACAACTAGCCGTTATGCTGTCAGTCGTACTCAGGTCGACCCCAATTCTGCTCGGGTCGACCCCACCTTCACTGGGGTCGACCCCTACTCTTTTGGGGTCGGCTCAACAGTGCTGGGGTCGGCCCTGACAGAAAATCCAGAGAGTATGTTTTTTTGCATTGCAGCTACAGTGTCTCGGGTCGACCCCAGCTTTTCTCGGGTCGACCCCGCTACAGTATTTTTAGGGAATACATTTTCTGCATTGCAAGCTTGGGATCGGCTCTGACTTTTCTGGAGTCGGCTCCATTGGGGTTGGCTCCAACATTCTTGGGGTCGACCCAAAACCTGTGCCAATGACTCAAAATATACCATTTGAGTGTCAACATGCTCTGAATGTTTCGGGATTGACTCCACTCCTCCTGGGGTCGACTTCAACTCTATCCCAAGTATTTTTGACTCAAGTTCAAGCTTCATGCCAAGTGTCCCACTTCGTGCCATTTCGTGCCAAACGTATCAGGGTCGGCTCCAAACCTCTTGGGGTCGACTCTAGCTATGATTCTCTGCATCTAAAAGTTAGACATGCACAAGGAATCCACAGAGAAATAATTTCAAGTAAAATAGAATGCATGGCACAATAATGTTTCATATTCTTAATAGTAAAAATTACAGAATTTCCCTTTTAGATATTCTTAACTTGAAACTTTGTCAAAATGAATATTTAATCTTTCTACCATTCTTTATTACAAATTTTATTTCGTTATTAATTCTTGAAAGTTGTTTTGACCTTATATTCATAATGTATCGTGAATGTATCGAGGGTGTGTCATTTATTAATGATGTATCGAGTTAATTTACATTTCTAATTTGATATGGCCTCAATGGTTATGTTAATCATCAAAATAACACTATCGTCCTCATCCTTCCACTATTTCTCAGATCTCTCACACTCCCCTTGTAAAGATACAGAAACCTGCGACTTAGGGTTTCGAGTGGGGTGCTGCGGTTCCACCAATCTACATGTCACCTCACCTAACAGTTATTGGAGACACATAGACGATGAGTGTACAACTCTTGTACAATGCTTCGTATGCAAATTGAGCTAACCTAGTCTCCAAGTCATAAGTGTAGGGTTCTAGCATGTTATAATGGGCAGCGGAAGCTAGGGATTTTAAAAATTTCTTAATAAAGTCTCCTAACATTAAACTCTTATAAGCCTAGATCACCTTAATACAAGAAATCAAATAATATAATATAAATATAGAAATAGAAGAGTACCTCTAACGCTAATCCAATGTGCATAATTTCCACTAGGTGCCCAAATGTTCACCCTCCAACGTTGATCCACATGAAAACTTAATTCAATTATTAAGCTCCAAAGACTTTGATCCTTAATGCAGAATTCTTCTAAAGAACTCTAATGACTTGCTTTCCTTCCTTTCTATTTTTCTTTAACCTTCTAAAATCACTTCTAATTCTTTTATCCTAAAGAAGACCACCTTGCCTTGGATTAAGACACCCTAGAAGCAATCCTAGAAAGAAGGAAACTAATGTAAGAAAGAAGAGATATGAGAGAGAGAGAGTTGGATTGATTTCCGATTATTAGAAAACACCGGGAGCATTCCCTATTTATAGATGGCGTATGGATGCATTGTAGCCATCCATTCATGCATGAAGAGGGGCGTGAGATCAAGGGAGGCATCATTTGATGTGAGGGCATATCAAATGTGGTTAGGATAAGATCAAGCGCTTATGATATGGCGCTTCATTCCCTAAGCACCTCTTCATGAAATGCGCCGTACTCTTCCCTTTCTTCACTTTTTCTCACGCATGAAAAATAGGAACCAACCTTATCCATTCATCAAGGGTTGATGATGATCCAAAGTCCATGAAAGAGGGTGCCATATATCCCCTAGGCGTGATGAAGAGAGAGAGAGTTCAAATGGATACAATCAAAGGAAGATTCATCCTTATCCATTTAAAATCTCATGCTATCCTCTCTTTTCCCTTCACGTATTTTTTATCATCACGCCTCCAGATGAGATCCATCACGCCATCATGATCTCCCATCATCCCATGATGAAGATCCAATGGCTCCAATCCATGGCGCCATCCATTTGATCCTTCTCTTCATCCAATGTTGATCCAACGGTCAAAATTAAATGATTTATCAAATCTAATCCAATTAAACTCAAACCAAGCCAATTAGGTGCCAACTCTTGGCTAACCCATATTAGAATATGATCTAATCAAATTAGATCAATTAAGAATTAGATTCGAATCCAATTCAAATCAGATTCGAATCCAATTTGAATCAGGAGCTAAGGTTTGCAACACCTGCTAGGATGTTTATCTTGCAAACATGATCTAATCCAATTAGATCCTTGATAAGTTTTCTTGTGTGTGACCCATTGGGTTCCATACTTAGCCAGCAATAGGTGTGAGTGCGAGTTGACCCAACTTGATTAGAACTCTTCTAATCGATTTAAGTCCAAACTGCGCGAACCCGAACTTAACAATTAGAATCCTTTCTAATTTGTGATCGAATTAAACTCTTTAATTCAATCAAATCTATAAGACAAGATTGACGTCTAGCAACGTGTCATATCTACCCGAAAAATATGGAATTTGGTGAAAATACCAAAAATACCCTTCAGTGGCAAGTTACCGTGCAATTCAATCCTTTAATCAAACTGCATCCCAAATATGTATATGAGTATGAATATATGTCAAACTCAATTTCATATTCATATTTTTCTCAATCTTTTAATGATAATTCAAATAATGAAACATTAGAAAATCTTTCTAATTTTCATTCTGCTTTGATCAAAGGCTTTCTGAATTATCATATGATTAGAATAAATAGGATGTTATCTTCTCTTACTAGAAGTGATTAATTCCTTGTTGACCTACTCATAATCTTCGTACACAATTCACCATATCCAGAAGACCTCGTACACAACTTATTATCATGAATGAGTGTAAACCAAAACATGAGTTCATGTGCACAAGATACCATGGTGATCTCAGGTCATAGGATTAGTTGCACAACTCCCACTAAGAGAATCATCCTTTGACATGTAAGTAAGACTTCATAAGATTTCTCTTTGTAGGTCAATTCAGTGAACTCTTTCTTCTAATAAGCACCCACATTTTTGTATTAGTGTCTCTACATAAATGATTGTGAGATCAATTACCCTCTGCATCGAGCATACATAAGACGTACCAGTCTTTCCGGTAATCATTGATCCCCGACTCAATGTACCAATGACTGGAAATATTTAAGATTAGGATTTTAGCATTTTAGGTCTCACTAGTATGATCTCATCATAGCCTCAAAACCATTGCTCTAATCTAAGGAGTTTATCACAAATATAATCAACAGCATATGATAAAACACAATGCCTTTATTCTTATTTAAATGTCATGTACATGATTTGGACAAATCAAAAGAAAAACCCTTCGCAATACATATTGCGATTGGCTTGTAGGGCATCTACTCTTTCAATCTCCCACTTGCACTAAAGCCAATCGCTCTTATATTTCATCTCCATACAATCAAGGTGGCGATCGAACTGCTGTTGTGGCAGAGCTTTAGTGAACGGGTCTGCTAAGTTGTTCTTTGTGTCTACTCGTTCAATGACTATGTCTTGTCTCTCGACAATCTCTCGAACAAGATGGAAGCGTCTTAGAATGTGCTTGGATTTGTGATGAGACCTTGGTTCCTTCGCTTGAGCAATAGCTCCAGTGTTATCACAATAAACTGGGACTGGTCCAGCAATCTCAGGAATTACTCCTAACTCAGAGATGAACTTCTTCATCCAGACAGCTTCCTTAGCGGCTTCACTTACAGCAATGTATTCTGCCTCAGTAGTTGAGTCAGCTACAGTTTGCTGTTTGGAACTCTTCCAGCTCACTACACCACCATTTAGGGTAAAGACATACCCTAAAGTGGACTTGCTATCATCTGGGTCTGATTGAAAACTAGAATCAGAAAATCCTTCTAGTTTCAACTCAGATCCTCCATAAACTAGAAAAATATCTTTAATCCTTCTCAAGTACTTAAGAATATTTTTCACAGCTATCCAATGATCCTCTCTTGGATCAGCCTGGAATCTGCTTGTTATGCCTAAGGCATAAGCAACATCAGGCCTAGTACATAGCATAGCATACATAATCGATCCTACTACCGAAGCATAGGAATTAGAATTCATTCTATTTCTCTCTTCAGATGTCTCCTAAGACATCTTCTTAGAGAGACGTATGCCATGACTCATAGGCAAGTAACCTCTTTTACTTCCTTACATGCTGAATCTTTTCAGTACATGATCTATGTACCTAGACTGGGATAAGCCTATCATCCTTTTAGATCTATCCCTATAGATCTTTATACCAAGTATATAGGATGCTTCTTCCAAGTCTTTCATGGAAAAGTTTTTTGACAGCCAAGTCTTGACTGATTGTAACATTGGAATATCATTTTCAATGATCAGTATGTCATCTACATACAATATTAAGAAGACAATGGCACTCCCACTAGTCTTCTTGTACACACATGGTTTATCCACATTTTTGATAAAACCAAACTCTTTGACTATTGTATCAAAATGGATGTTCCAACTCCTCGATGCTTGTTTTAATCCATAAATGGATCTCTTAAGCTTGCATACTTGATTTGCTCTCTTACTTGAGATAAATCCTTCTGGCTGTGTCATGTAAACCTCTTCCTCAAGATGACCATTAAGGAAGACGGTTTTGACATCCATCTGCCAGATTTCATAATCATAGTATGCAGCTATTGCAAGCAAAATCCGAATAGATTTGAGCATAGCTACTAGTGAAAAAGTTTCATCATAGTCAATTCCTTGCTTTTGCCTGAAACCTTTTGCCACCAATCTAGCCTTGTAGATTTCTACTTGGCCATCTGCTCCAATCTTTTTCTTATAGACCCATTTGCAACCTATAAGGTTTACACCCTCTGGTGCATCAACCAAAGTCCATACTTGGTTGGTATACATAAAATCTATTTCTGATTTCATGGCTTCTAGCCATTTGTCAGAGTTACTACTCATGACAGCTTTCGAATAGGTCATAGGATCATTATTCTGAACAATGTGGGCTTCATCATTCTCAATGATGAACCTATATCTCTTAGGTGCTCTTCGCACTCTATCTGACCATCAGAGAGGAGATGTGTGTTGTGGTTGTACCTTATTTATGGGTACATTTGGTTGAAGAATTTCTTATGTTTCTATTTGTAGGTCTTGAACTTTATTAAGTTCAATTCTTCTTTCACTGCCCTTTTCTAAGATAAACTCTTTTTCTAAGAAAGTGGCATGCTTACTAACAAATACCTTTTGTTCAGTAGGGTGATAGAAGAATCCAATACTTTCTTTGGAATAACCTACAAATGTACATTTATCTGATCTAGCACTTAGCTTATGTCCAAAATTTCTTTTGACATATGCTTGGCAGCCCCATATTTTAAAATATTTAAGATTGGGCTTTCTACCTCTCCATATCTCATATGGAGTACTAGATACAGATTTTGAAGGTATCCTGTTTAGCACATATGTGGCAGATTCTAAGGCAAAATCCCATAAAGAAATAGGAAGATCTGTAAAGCACATCATGGACCTTACCATATCTAATAGAGTACGATTCTTCCGTTCAGCTACACCATTTAATTGTGGCGTATACGGAGGTGTCCATTCAGAGAGAATGTCATTTTCTTTAAGATGATTTAAAAACTCACTAGAAAGGTATTCACCTTCTCGATCAGATCGAAGGATTTTAATACACTTTCCAGTTTGTTTTTCAACAATACTTTGATACTCTTTAAACTTATCAAAGGCTTCGGATTTATGTTTCATAAGATACACAAATCCGAACCTTGATAAATCATCAGTGAATGTGATGAAGTAAGAGTATCCACCTGTAGCTGGAGTTGTCATAGGACCACATACATCTGTATGTATAAGTCCTAATAACTCACTTGCCCTTTCTCCATGTCCAGTGAATGGAGACTTAGTCATTTTTTCCATAAGACAAGATTCACAAGTTCCTAATGATTCATAATCATAAGGATCAAAGAACTTTTCTTTGTATAACTTGTTGATTCTTGATTCACTTATGTGACCAAGTCGGCAATGCCAAAGGAGGGTATTATTCACTTCCTCTCTATTTCTTTTATTGCTTTTATTAATATGAAAGACATTGTCATTAAGTAATAAAACAAGAAGACCATTTTTCATAATGCCATTGCAAAGATGCTTATTAGAAAAATAAATAAAGCAACCATTGCCCTTTCTATTAATTTCAAAACCTTTCTTTAATAACAAAGGAATGAAAATTATATTTCTAATAATTTTGGGTATATAATAACAATCTTCTAATTGTAGGAGTTCTTCCGAAGGCAACTCCAAGTTGTAGGTTCTAACAACTTCAGCCTGGATGGACTCTCCTCCAGCGCCATACAGCTCGAAGTCACCTTTTTTCAAAATTTTAATTTTCTGTAGTTCGCGCAAAGATTTGCAAATATGAAAACTACAGCCGGTATCCAATACCCATGAATTTGAATTTGAAGAACTTAATGACAAGTTGGCATGTAACATAAACATACCTTTCGATGCAACTATTGCATCGGTCTTCATACTTGCAAAAAAACTCTTGCAATTTCTTTTCCAGTAGCCAGCTTTGCCGCAATGAAAATAGGTACTTGATCCGGAGTTTTTCTTTCCTTTTTTCTTTTTGATGCTACTCTTAGGGTTCAATCTTTTCTTAGAACCCTTATTTCCCGATTTCCTCTTAGAGGTGCTATCTATAAGAAGGAGTGAACCTTTATCCTTCTTAATATGGCCTTCAGCTATTTTGAGCATATTTAACAGCTCGGGCAGGGAGGTGTTCAACTTGTTCATGTGAAAGTTCACAACAAACTGAGAGAATGAATCAGGCAGTGATTGCAGGATCAAATCCTGACTGAGCTCACTATCCATAGCAAAACCTAATTGACTTAATCTGGTGATTAAGTCTATAACCATAAGAACATGGTTTTGCATTGGAGTTCCTTCATTCATTCTAGCACGGAACAACTGCTTAGATATCTCATACCTAGCAGTCCTGCTTTGTTCTCCATACAACTCTTTTAAATAGAGAAGTATGGATTGAGTGTCCATGCTTTCATGTTGCCTCTGTAATTCATTGCTCATAGAGGCAAGTATGATACATTTGACAGTCAAACCGTCATTTTTCCACATCTTATGTGTGGCAACCTACTCTTCTGTAGCATCATCCCCTAGATCTCCAAGATCAAGGGTTTCAAGTATATAGGAAATTTTCTCCTGAGTGAGTACTATCTTTAAATTCCTCAACCAATCCACATAGTTTGGACCGATCAACTTGTTGGCATCTAAGATGCCTCTTAGTGAAAGTGAAGAAGCCATTTAATAATTCTACATATGCAAGAACAAAACTAACATAAGCAGACCAATCATGATGACATGTTTGCAACTAGATAAGAACTTTAATCTAATTTGTCTCCTACTATTTTTATCGAATATCATAGCCCTCTCCTATGATAAACGTGAAAATATAATTTTTCTTAGTAGGGTTGAGATCCTAATTCATCATAAAAAGCCTTGTGGTTACACAACAAACCCTTATGAGTTCAAAGGTAGGAAACTCTTTCCAATTGCATCTCATGCAATTCTCAACTTTATCTTGTCCTCTTAAAACACTTATTGCCTTGTGTTAGCACAGCAAACAATAATATTTTAGTTAAGTCAAACCCTTCATTTCCATATAGTCATATTCGAATAATATTGCCCTTGTGGTTGCACAACAAAGCAATATATTAAAATATGCCATAAGCATCTTAATGCACCAAGACAATATAAAATCAGTTCCCATAACAAGCCTTGTGTTAGCACAACAAACTAGCATGGATCTTGACATAATAATATCGAGGCATGAAGGAAGGCTATCAATAGTGTTATATCAATATTAAGCTTATCCATAATAGGCAATCAAACAATTGGCCAGATAAGCAGGTGGGAAGCTCCCCTTACTTAGAGAGTAAAGTCCTAATTAGAGAACCACCTTTAGTGCTTTCCTTAGACACCAATTAGATTAATTGTTCTAGAATGGGTTAGCCCAAAGTTTTTCAACACTATGACTTAATATAATTTTTATTGAGAGCTTACTAGTCTCTAGCACATTCTTTAATTATAACATATATTTAACATGTCTAAAATAAACTATTATGCATCATGGCTATCTCATAGCATGTATAAATCATAAGCAATTAATTAACATGCTTCAACATATCTTCATATGGAAAATTTCATATCATGACATTTTATTACATATCATATCATATATGAATTATACATTTTAGCATTTCTCTAAGCATATGACATTACTATCTCATAGTAAATTAATAATCATACATCATGCATAATTATTTGATTGAACCAATTAAGGACGGCTCTGATACTACTGTAGGGGGAGTCTCCACTCCTACATAGGTTCGGTCCTATTAAAAATAGGGTGACACCCATGTATACCTATCAGAGCACGTATCTCTATATGCCTTCGGACGGAGAGCCATGCTTTGTCACACGATCATGCGTGAGAGTTCCCGGAGATCGGTCACAACTCTTGGACCTTTGCTCTGATACTACTGTAGGGTTCTAGCATGTTATAATGGGCAGCGGAAGCTAGGAATTTTAAAAATTTCTTAATAAAGTCTCCTAACATTAAACCCTTATAAGCCTAGATCACCTTAATAGAAGCAATCAAATAATATAATATAAATACAGAAATAGAAGAATACCTCTAACGCTAATCCAATGTATAGAATTTTCACTAGGTGCCCAAATGTTCACCCTCCAACATTGATCCACACGAAAACTTAATTCAAGTCTTAAGCTCTAAAGACTTTGATCCTTAATGCAGAATTCTTCTAAAGAACTCTAATGGCTTGCTTTCCTTGCTTTCTATTTTTCTTTAACCTTCTAAAATCACTTCTAATTCTTTTGTCCTAAAGAAGATCACCTTGCCTTGGATTAGGACAGCCTAGAAGCTATCCTAGAAAGAAGGAAACTAATGTAAAAAAGAAGGGATATGAGAGAGAGAGAGAGTTGGATTGATTTCCGATTATTAGAAAACATCGGGAGCATTCCCTATTTATAGATGGCGTATGGATGCATTGTAGCCATCCATTCATGCATGAAGAGGGGCGTGAGATCAAAGGAGGCGTCATTTGATGAGAGGGCATATCAAAAGTGGTTAGGATAAGATCAAGCGCTTATGATATGGCGCTTCATTCCCTAAGCACCTCTTCATGAAATGCGTCGTACTCTTCCCTTTCTTCACTTTTTCTCATGCATGAAAAATAAGAACCAACCTTATCCATTCATCAAGGGTTGATGATGATCCAAAGGCCATGAAAGAGGGCACCATATATCCCTTAGGCGTGATGAAGAGAGAGAGAGTTCAAATGGATAAGATCAAAGGAAGATTCATCCTTATCCATTTAAAATCTCACGCTATCCTCTCTCTTCCCTTCACGTATTTTTCATCATCACGCCTCCAGATGAGATCCATCATGCCATCATGATCTCCCATCATCCCATGATGAAGATCCAATGGCTCCAATCCATGGCGCCATCCATTTGATCCTTCTCTTCATCCAATGTTGATCCAACGGTCAAAATTAAATGATTTATCAAATCTAATCCAATTAGACTCAAACCAAGCCAATTAGGTGCCAACTCTTGGCTAACCCATATTAGAATATGATCTAATCAAATTAGATCAATTAAGAATCAGATTCGAATCCAATTCGAATCAGATTCGAATCCAATTCGAATTAGGAGCTAAGGTTTGCAACACCTGGTAGGATGTTTATCTTGCAAACATGATCTAATCCAATTAGATCCTTGATAAGTTTTCTTGTATGTGACCCATTGGGTTCCATACTTAGCCAGCAATTGGTGTGAGTGCGAGTTGCCCCAACTTGATTAGAACTCTTCTAATCGATTTAAGTCCAAACTGTGCGAACCCGAACTTAACAATTAGAATCCTTTCTAATTGGTGATCGAATTAAACTCTTTAATTCGATCAAACCTATAAGACAAGATTGACGTCTAGCAACGTGTCATGTCTATCCAGAAAATATGAAATTTGGTGGAAATACCAAAAAAACCCTTCAGTGGCAAGTTACCGTGCAATTCAATTCTTTAATCAAACTGCATCCCAAATATGTATATGAGTATGAATATATGTCAAACTCAATTTCATATTCATATTTTTCTCAATCTTTTAATGATAATTCAAATAATAAAACATTAAAAAATCTTTCTAATTTTCATTCTGCTTTGATCAAAGGCTTTCTGAATTATCATATGATTAGAATAAATAGGATGCTATCTTCTCTTACTAGAAGTGATTAATTCCTTGTTGACCTACTCATAATCTTCGTACATAACTCACCATATCCAGAAGACCTTGTACACAACTTGTTGTCATGAATGAGTGTAAACCAAAACATGGGTTCATGTGCACAAGATACCATGGTGATCTCAGGTCATAGGATCAGTTGCACAACTTCCACTAAGAGAATCATCTTTTGACATGTAAGTAAGACTTCATAAGATTTCTCTTTATAGGTCAATTCAGTGAACTCATTCTTCTAATGAGCACCCACATCTTTGTATTAGTGTCTCCACATAAATGATTGTGAGATCAATCATCCTCTACATCGAGCATACATAAGACGTACCAGTCTTTCCGGTAATCATTGATCCCCGACTCAATGTACCAATGACTGGAAATATTTAAGATTAGAATTTTAGGTCTCACTAGTATGATCTCATCATAGCCTCAAAATCATTGCCCTAATCTAAGGGGTTTATCATAAATATAATCAACAGCATATGATAAAACACAATGCCTTTATTCATATTTAAATGTCATGTACATGATTTGGACAAATCAAAAGAAAAACCCTTCGCAATACATATTGCGATTGGCTTGTAGGGCATCTACTCTTTCAATAAGGACCTTACCTAACAGTTATTGGACCCGTTCCTTGGTTAAGTCATACCCACCGTATATCCCACGAAAATAAAGCTGTGATTGGGTCCTCACCTAACAGTTATTGGAGCCCAACCCCACCTTTACCCCGTAACATCTCATGTTAATAGAGAGGTCCAATCCCCCGATGCAACTAGTCCACTGTATCCAGCCGAGACTAATCAACATCGGAAAGATCTTAGCAACTCTACTACGGTGGAAGACCAATCGATTTAATATTGGGTAATCAGATCTTAGTGATTCCAACTTTGAGCTTTCCACAGGAGGTAATCGATCAATTGGCCAGGTAAGCAGGTGGGAGGCTCTCCTTACTCAGAGAGTAAGGTCCTAATTAAGTAATCACCTTTGAGCTTTCCTAGACACCAATTAGATCAATTAATCAAATATGGCTAGCTCAATGTATCGTTCACTTTCGATTGATTTAGAAAAGTTTTAGGTCTCTTGGGATTTACATCTAATGTAACAATCTACCCCATACCATATGTCATTCGACTTACATCTTATGTAAATGTCATATTGGTTCAAGTTTACATCCTATGTAATTATGAAACCCTTTCATATATTATGTGATTACATCTTATGTAAATGACAATTGTTTCAGTTTACATCTTATGTAAATGTCCTATTGTTTAAGGGTTTTATTTACATCTCATGCAAATAAATTTTGTTTAACTAATACGTACATCTCATGCAAACATTGTTTTAAACATAACCTTAAACAAGTATGAACATTATGATTACATGCATCTTATGTATATTTTCAGATATGAAACTTTAAACTTATTATGCTATTCTCTGGATTTCAGATCATGCATTACTTGATTTAAAACATTGTAATCTAATTGCAATTCTAAAATAATTTGCAAGATCATAGCAAATAAAAATCTGCATGCTGAAATTTTCAGCAACCTGAAATTTTAGCACGCAGAAAATCCAGCAAGCATAATTTCTTTAAAAATCAGATTAAAAATATGGTAATCAATCCTTAAGTCCTAATCATGCTCCCTAGAACCTTGGATCTGATACCACTGCTGAATTATACTCCGTTCGATGCAACGTTCGCAGCGGAATTCGAACGAGACGTCGTTCATCGTATGAACGTACCTCGGATTGTGGAATTCAAAAAAAATTTTGGATCCAAATCCAGAAGATATTTGAACTCATTAGGAAGGGAAGATTAGGATCTGAGGAGAGTTGATTAAGATTTATAAAACTGAAACGAAATTAGAAGTTATTAGATTTGAAGATCTCATCTTCAAAAATTCTGCAGGTGTAGAACACCGTAACCTGATAATCTATTCTAGGTTCCTGTTTGAGCCACACTGTTGGCGGAGGCCTGAGGGGCCGAGTCAACGTTGGCGGAGGCCTGGAGGGCCGAGTCAGTCCTGCCGCCTGCCAACGTGGATGCGCTGGAGGAGTAGGGTGGGTTATACCACTAGGGGGTCCCTGAACCCACTGGCGAGGCCCTGTCGGAGTCCGGAGTTGGGCGAGGCTTGGTCGGAGTCGACTCGTGGCGCTATGGGCCCCTGCGCTAGTTTAAGGAAATAAAGTTGCGCCTTCACTAACACTTGCGGATTTTGGTGTAATGGTAGCGCTTGATCCTGACAATTGGTATCAGAGCCATAGGTCTCGAGTTCGAAATCCAGGCATCACGTTGGGGGGGAGGATTGTTGGCGGAGGCCTGAGGGGCCGAGTCAACGTTGGCGGAGGCCTGGAGGGCCGAGTCAGTCCTGCCGCCTGCCAACGTGGATGCGCTGGAGGAGTAGGGTGGGTTATACCACTAGGAGGTCCCTGAACCCACTGGCGAGGCCCTGTCGGAGTCCGAAGTTGGGCGAGGCTTGGTCGGAGTCGACTCGTGGCGCTATGGGCCCCTGCGCTAGTTTAAGGAAATAAAGTTGCGCCTTCACTAACACCTGCGGGTTTTGGTGTAATGGTAGCACTTGATCCTGACACACACAATTATCCGGCCTCTACAGGTATCCACACGAGGATCTAATCATCTGAGAATAGGTCTTACCGGAGTGCTAGCTCCTTGCAAAGATCTCTCATGACTATCATAATATTGGAAGATAAAAATCTGCAGCATACCTCTTTGAAGAAGAACGCTTTCTTCTTCAACCTTGCTCGCAATGGAGGAAGATGAGGGATGAAGCTTTAAGCGTGAATCTTCCTTGCCTTGCCCCCGTGGATGAAGAGGAAGATGAGGTCCCCTTGCTGCCGTGGAGAAGGAAGGAAGAAGAGAGGGAGAGAGGAGATGTGGGGAGGAAGAGGAGAGAATTGATTCATAATGTCTTCCTTGCTACCCTTTTATAGATTGGGTTTAGGGCCTCTACTAATCTTATTAGGAGTATGGGACTATAATCCACCCTTGGATTAATGCCAAGTGTCCAATCCTTGTGCTCATAGATGCATGACATGTGTCCACTTAATCAACTGATTAATTTTCTAATCATATTAGGATTCCTAATCTCATTAGAAGAATTAATTGATTTGGGAGCATGTATCCTACGATGCTATGTGGACTTTAAAGTCCGCACAATGTGAACATGACTTAAGTCATATTCATCCAACGATGATATGTGGTCTTTAAAATCCGCATAAATCTTGGTTTAATCAAATTGACCCAATCATGAACCCAAATCAATTTGGATTGAACCCAATTTAATTTGGCTCATTAAATCAGCCCAATTACAATCCAATTGCAATCAATTCCATTTAATTCTTCTTCCATTAACTCACTAACACTTAGTGGGTTAATTCAATCACCAATCATATTGATGATTGATTTCTATTATGATTCCAAATCATAATTATGATAGTCCGACTAATTAAATCCTCTATGTGTGTGACCTCGTAGGTTCTATTCTGACTGGTAGTGAGACATATTGAGATCTCCATCTCAATATCACTGAAACTTCTTTTAGTGGACTGAAACGATTTTAGTTCTACTCTCAGGGTTCACTGATTACCAAGTGAATGCCTTCGAGTCTCACAATCCACTAGTGACACCTAGCAGTATGTGGTGGCAACCAAACAGAATGAAATGTTTGAACCTCTAGGTGCAGTTAGTGTATGATACAGTCCCTCTATCATGGATCCCGACGTGGCGGAGGTTATGGATATCTCGTCAAACCCCATCATCCGTCATGTGTCAAATTTATACGACTTCCAGTTCGAGATATAAAAAAATCTTTTTCCAAAATACCTGGCCAGAAATTTATCGAACTCAGTCTCATAAATCACATAGGATCACTCCTAATCTATCAAGGTCGATAGATCCCTTCTAGATGTAACTCTATTCCAAAATGAACCTACTGTAGCCAATCCGCACTACAAGAATCCGAATGGCTAGGGCCCAAGTTCACATGCTCGTCAAACTATAGCAACCTCATACTGAATAGCTGAGGCATCGCAGGTCAAAGGACCAGTCATGCAACTGCAACATAAGTAGTCACTGGCGAGTGGATAGACATCCATGTGACTACTATCTTTGGTCACGCTCAGTACTTTGTTCTCTAACAAGTACTTGCATAATCACTTCAGTGTCTCTACACTGTTGACTCGAGACTCGTCCATCTGACTAAGTGATTTGTGCACTAATCTCAGCGGATCGATCACCGTCCCTCATGATGGATCCATCGATCAGAAGCATTTAGAAATTAATCCCTAATGACATATGCCTCAAATTCTCAACTCCTTGAGAATATGTGTCATCATCTATTAATTTCTTGGATGATTCGTGGACACATACAAACATGAATGAAAAACAAATTACCCAATCTTATTTATTAATAAGAGTCAAATTACAAATTTGTACCCCATATTACAAATATGCGTCAGCCACGTTGGCTTATAGGGCATACTTCTAACAGTGACCATCTAGCAATGGTACCCGACGTCCGGATAGGCCGAATTATTACGAAGCAATATTCTGGAACCTTGGACTATGGTTACCGTATAATTCATCCCTATAACTCCTAATGCCAGGATGACATCAGAGTTCTATCAACTCTGTAATAGTACATCCACTCTGTGATTCAATTTTTACAAATCTTGTGACACCTCACAAGGATTACTCTAGCCAAGGTTTTGCTAAATTGAACATAAGGGTATTATCTCCTATCACCAGGAGGTATCAATTCCATCTTGACTCACACACCGACTTTGCAAATACTTGACCGCACCCAGTGACCTTCCGTCCTTGAATTAGAAATTCAGTTAGTCCGGTATCAAAGTACAGTGAGTTGCTTATTAATCACCATGGTGATCTCAGGTCTGAGGGATACATGTACCCATATCCACTTGGAACATCTTTTGACAGCAGAGCATTCCGAAATTAGTCACGTTCAGTGAAATGTACTCCTACACTTCATTTGTGCGACATATTAGTGTCTCCACACTTCTTGGTTAAGAAGACAACCAACGTATATGTCACACAACGACCTAAACTCGATAATGCTGTTATCTTATTAACAGCATATCATTTGGTCGTGAACTGGTTTAAGGACTCACAGATAAATCCTCCTTTATCATAAAAGAATTCTAAGGATTTCATCATACTACAAGAGTTCATTTTAAAGATGTACAAAAAAAATGATGAATAATGCCAAAATAATACTTTATTAATTTGTTAATTCATTTACAAAATCGATCATCAACATGCTGATGATTGACTCTTAGGGTACAATTCCCAACAAGTACAATTCCCAATATTTTGTTCTTCAGCAAGGTAGAAATAATATCCTTTAGTTTCTTTAGGGTAACCGATAAAGAAACATTTGTCAGACTTAGCTTCAGGTTTGTCTGCTTTCAAACATTTGACATAAGCCGGACACCCCGAAATCATAAGGTGAGAAAGTACCGGTTTCCACCCCGTTCACATCTCATGTGGTATTTTATTCATAGATTTACTTAGAACCTTATTAAGAATATAACAGGCTGACTCAAGTGCATACCTCCAAAAGGATATGGGCAGATCAGCAAACCCCATCATGGATTGAACCAAGTCTAATAGAGTTCGATTTCTCCTTTCTGACACACCGTTATATTGCGGTGTACCAGGAGAAGTCCATTGGGAGAGAATGCCATTTTCTCCTAGATATGTCAAAAACTCACTGGAGAGGTATTCACCTCCTCGATTTGATCGAAAAATTTTAATACTCTTTCTAGTTTGCTTTTCTACTTCATTACGATATAATTTGAACATTGCAAATGATTCAGATTTATGTCTCATTAAATAGACATAACCATACCTAGCTAGAAAGGTCGTCTGTAAATATAATGAAATATAAATATCCATCTCTTGCATTTGTGCTCATTGGCCCACATACATTAGAATGTACAAGGGTCAACAAGTCACTTGCTCGTTTACCTTTTCTGGTAAAAGGTGATTTGGTCATCTTACCAAGAAGACATGACTCGCATGTTGTCAATGATTCACAATCATTAACATTGAGGATTTCCTCTTTAATTAACCTGTTCATCATGTTCTTGTTAATATGACCTAGCCTATGATGCTAAAGGTAGACATCCGTGACATTATCTATTATAGGGTGCTTGCTTGACTTGTACCTTACATTAACAGGCTGTGACAATATATAAATTTCATTGCTCAAATGTCCATGCATTACAGTAGACCATTCATAATGATATCACAATAATTTTTTTTATTGAAATCTCATAACCTTTCATGGCCAAAAAGCCTACAAAAATTATGCTCAATAGGAAAGAAGGACAAAAATGACAATCATCTAAGATAATTTCTTGAGAATTAAATACAAGTTTCAGACTTCCTAAAGCTAGAACTGGAACTGATCTTCCATCTCCAATATTTAGGAATCTTTCGCTTTCTCCAAATCTCTCAATGACTTGCAGTCTCTGCAACGAATTGCAAATGTTAAAAGGACTACTGATATCCAATACCCAAGTCAAATTATCACAAATGAAAAAATTACTAGGCGTTATCATATAAGTACATTGATTTGCAACAGATTGCACATTTCTCCTAAGCCTGTTTGGATCAAGTGTGGCAATGTATTGAGAATAATTCTATTAGATATATGCCCTAGAAGCCATCTGGCTGACACATTATTAATTTTGGAACATAGTTTTGTACTTGACTTTTTTATTATTGATTAATAAATGGGCATTCTTTTTTATTCATATTGTTTATGTGTCTATGAATCGCTCAAGAAATTAATAAGATGATGATACATATTCTCAAGATTTGAGCCATGTATCATTAGTGATTAATTTCTAAATGCTCCTGATTAATGGATCATCACCAGGACGGTGATCGATCCGATGAGATCAGTGCACAGATTGCTTTTCTTATGGATGGATGAGACTCGAGTCCACAGTGTAGGGATACTGAAGTGATAGTGCAGGTGCTTGTTAGAGAATAAGGGTACTGAGCATGACCAATACCCTATATAAAGGCTTGATGTAATCAGTTTTAGGAGTATCACTTGTATTATTTTCTGGAGAAATAAGAGCCACCAGAAAACTTTCTCCCACGTTCTCTCTTCTCTTCCTCTTCTTCTTCATGAAAACCCTAATTTGTGATTGTGGTTCTTCATCTCTTCTTTCTTCTTTCTCCACGCGGCCTGATGCCCTAGGGGATGCTCTAGGTTAGCGGTTATCAGGGATACACACGCTTTCGCACAGCGCCAACAATTGGTATCAGAGCGAGGTTTTGGCGTGGGAAAGAAGAAACGAAGGAAAGACATCAAGAGAAAAGCAGTCCGCTCATCTCCTTTCAAGGTAATTTCTCAAACCACTGTAGGGTTCGGATCATGTATAATGGGCAGTGAAAGCTAGGGATTTTAAAAAAATTTCTTAATAAAGTTCCTTAACATGAAACCCTTATAAGCCTAGATCACCTTAATGGTAACAATCAAACAATATAAATATAAATACTGAAATAGAAAAATACCTGTAACGCTAAATTCAAGTTTGTAGAATCTCCATGAGGTGTCCAAGTGTCCACCCTCCAACGGTGATCCACACGAAAACTCGATCAAGATTTTAGCCCCAAAGATTTTTGATCCTTAATGCTGAATCCTTTCAAAGGATTTAAATTGGCTTGCTTTCTCTCCTCTCGTATTTTTCTTTCACCTTTCTAAATTACTTCTAATCTTTTTGTCTTAAAGAAGACCTCCTTGTCTTGGCTTAGGACACTCTAGAAGCAATGCTACAAAAAGACAAAGGCTTGTAAGAAAGAAGGGATAAGGGAGAGAGAATGCGGTGGAGTTGGAATGAAGAATGCGGTGGAGTTGGAATGAAGTCTCTAGAAGCAATGCTACAAAAAGACAAAGGCTTGTAAGAAAAAAGGGATAAGGGAGAGAGAATGCGGTGGAGTTGGAATGAAGAATACGGTGGAATGGCTCCCTATTTATAGATGTGAAGGGATGCATCCTAGCCATCCCTTTATGCATCAAAGGGTGTGATAAGAAGGCGCCAACAAGAGGGGAGGCCTATCTAGAATGGGGCGCAAGCAAGAGAGAGAGGGAGGCGTATCAAATAAGGATTCATCCTTATCCATCCAAGAGACGTATTTACGATACGTCTCTTCATACTTTGAGCCGTACTCTTCCCTTATTTTCTTTCTTCTCACGCATGAAATGTAGGAGCCATTCCCATCCATTGATCAAGCCTTGATGATGATCCAAAGGCTATGAAAGAGGGCACCACATTCACCTTAGCCGTGATGAAGAGAGGAGAGAGAGAATGGATAAGATCAAATAAATGGTTCATCCTTATCCATTCAATTTTCATGTATTCTCTCTCTCTTTCCTTCATGTATTTTTCATCATCACGCCTCCTGATGTAATCCATCATGCCATCATGATCTCTCATTATCCTATGATGAAGATCTAATGGCTCCAATCCATGGCGCCATCAATTTATCAATTAAGTCTTCATCCAACGGCTTGAGGAAGATCCAACGGACTAAATTGAATGATTAATCAAATCTAATTCAATTAGGCTGAAACCAAGCCAATTAGGTGCCAACTCTTGGCTAACCCATATCATGATATGATCTAATTAAATTAGATCAATTAAGAATCAGATTTGAATCGAATTCGAATCAGATTCGAATTCAATTCGAATCAGGAGCTAAGGTTTGCAACACCTGCTAGGATGTTTATTTTGCAAACATGATCTATTCCAATTAGACCTTTGATAAGTTTTCTTGTGTGTGACCCATTGGGTTCCATACTTAGCCAGCAATATGTGTGAGTGCGAGTTGACCTAACTTGATTAGAACTCTTCTAATCGACTTAAGTCCAAACTGCGTGAACTCGAACTTAACAATTGGAATCCTTTCTAATTGGTGATCGAATTAAACTCTTTAATTCGATCAAAAAATATGCAATTTGGTAGAAATACCAAAAATATCCTTCAGTGGCAAGTTACCGTGTAATTCAATCCTTCAATCAAACTGCATCACGAATATGTATATGAGTATGAATATATATTAAACTCAATTTCATATTCATATATTTCTCAATCTTCTAATGATAATTCTATTATAAGTATGCCCTAGAAGCCAATGTGGCTGATGCATATTTGTAATTTGGGGCACAAATTTGTAATTTGACTCTTATAAAAAAATAAGATTGGGCAATTTATTTTTCATTCATGTTTGTATGTGTCCATGAATCATCCAAGAAATTAATATATGATGACACATATTCTCAAGGAGTTAAGAATTTGAGGCATGTGTCATTAGGAATTAATTTCTAAATGCTCCTGATCGATGGATCCATCACGAGGGACGGTGATCGATCCTCTGAGATTAGTACACAGATCACTTAGTCAGATGGACGAGTCTCGAGTCCACGGTGTAATGACACTGGAGTGATTATGCAAGTACTTGTTAGAGAACAAGGTACTGAGCATGACCAAAGATAGTAGTCACATGGATGTCTATCCACTCGTCAGTGACTATTTATGCTGCAGTTGTATGACTGGTCCTTTGACCTGCGATGCCTCAGCTATTCACTGTGAGGTTGCTGTAGTTTGACGAGCATGTGAGCTTGGGCCCTAGCTATTCGGGTTCTTGTAGTGCGGATTGGCTACAGTAGGTTCATTTTGGAATAGGGTTGCATCTAGATGGGATCTATCGACCTTGATAGAATAGGAGTGATCCTATGTAATTTATGAGACTGAGTTCGATAAATTTCTTTCCAGGTATTTTGGAAAAAGAGTTTTCCATATCTCGAACTGAAAGTCATATAAATTTGACATATGACAGACGATGAGGTTTGACGAGATATCTATAACCTCGTCATGTCGGGATCCATGATAGAGGGACTGTATCATACGCTAACTGTACCTAAAGGTTCAGACATTCCATTCTGCTGGGTTGCCACCACATACTGCTAGGTGTCACTAGTGGATTGTGAGACTTAAAGGCATTCACTTGGTGATCAGTGAACCCTGAGAGTAGAACTGAAATCATTTCAATCCACTGAAAGAAGTTTCAGTGATATTGAGATGGAGATCTCAATATGTCTCACTACCAGTCAGAATAGAACCTACGGGGTCACACACATAGAGAATTTAATTAGTCAGACTATCATAATTGTAATTTGGAATCACAATAGAAATCAATCATCAATATGATTGGTGATTGAATTAACCCACTAAGTGTTAGTGAATTAATAGAAGAAGAATTAAGTAGAATTGATTGCAATTGGATTGCAATTGGGCTGATTTAACGAGCCAAATCAAATTGGGTTCGACCCAAATTGATTTGGATTCATGATTGGGTCAATTTGATTAAACCAAGGATTGTGCGGATTTTAAAGAGTACATGTCGTCATAGGATGAATATGATTTAAGTCGTGTTCACACTATGCCAACTTTAAAGTCCACATGGCATCGTAGGATGCATGCTCCCAAATCAATTAATTCTCCTAATAAGATTAGGAATCCTAATGTAATTGAAAAATTAATCAATTGATTAAGTGGACACATGTCATGCATCTATGAGCACAAGGATTGGACACTTGGCATTAATGCAAGGGTGGGTTATAGTCCCATACTCCCAATAAGATTAGAAGAAGCCCTAAACCCAATCTATAAAAGGGTAGCAAGGGAGATATTATGAATCAATTCTCTCCTCTTCCTCTCCACGCCTCCCTTTCTCTTTTCTTCTCCCTTCCCATGGCAGCAAGAGGCTTCCCTTCTTCTTCCCACGGCAGCAAGGGAGATCAAGTTCATCTTCTTCCAAGTGTTGGAAAGAAAGAAAGAAGAAGAACCTAGGAAGAGATCAATTCGCCCAAGGAAAGAAGGAGTTCTTTCCTCCACGCCCAAGCCCATTCTTCCTCCTTCTCCACGACAGCAAGGGGGTCCTCTGCATTCTCTTCTTCCACGGCATCAAGGCAAGGAAGATCCACGCGCAAAGGTTCCTCCTTCCTCTTCCTCCGTTGTGAGTAAGATCAAAGAATAAAGGTTTTTTCTTCAAGGAGATATGTTGCAGATTTCTTCCAATTTATTTGATAGTCATGAGAGGTCTTTGCAAGGAGCTAGCACTCTGGTAAGACCCTATCTCATATGATTAGATCCTCGTGTGGATACCTGTAGAGGCCGGTGATAGTCAACTTTAAAGACCACGCAATTGCACGTATCTGGTAGGATAGTGATTAGATCCATAGGGATTGGGGTACAGTTGTTTTCTTAAAAAAAATATTTAAAAAGAAAGTTTGGGAAGACTATTGAACTAAATAATTTAAGAAAAATGCAATTAAAAAAATATCAGTTTGGAAGAACCTAGGGCAAGAAATTCACCACTAACAAAACGACAAGGATTAATTGTATTTTAATTTATTCTTGGATTAACATGCAAATTGGCTACAAGCCTAATAACCATTCAAAAAAAGTTTCACAAAAATAATTTAGGAACATCCATCTTCGGTTGGCATGAAATGTTAACCCTAAACTAATGTGGTAGGACACTGCATCTTTCCTAAGCATGGATGATCTTTTATTAACTTAGTGATCATGAAAAACGGTTGTATAAACGTCACATTTAAAATCACAGAAATTAAACATGAGATAAAAGAAAATATTCATTAAGAACAAAATAAAGTTTATACAACTCCAAGAATAGAAATCAAAAATACAAAATCCTTGACCCTTCATTAGGGCTGCATCTAGCCCTAGTGAAGAGCTCAGCCCTGCATGATATGGGAGGTGATAGCGGCGACGCATAAGGCTTCCATCTCTTCGACGTCTCCTTCCCTCCTAGGCATCTATGGGATCTCCCTTCCGGTGAAGCGTCTCCCAGATAAGAGAATGATGGATGGGAACCTCGGGTGAGTGGAATGGGTGAGAAGAATGCCTCCTCCCCTTCACATCTTGACTCCTTTTATAGGCTGCCCCCCCTCCCCCTGTTCCGAGTGCAGATAAGGATCAACGGCTGCGGGATAAGGCCGATATCTCTTGATCCTTGAACGCGGAAGATATGCTGTTAGGAGCGGGAATGATGCGGAAGAAGGTGATGATCTCGATCATATCTCGATGCAGTTGGCTTTGGAGCTTATCCCGTGTGACTCTGTTCTGCTGGGAGAAGGTGATCCGGAATGCTGGGATGCTGGGATTAATCCAGAACACTGGCTGGTTCGGAAGTAGTGGATAGGCTGGGATCTGGGGTGAATCCGTAGATGAGATGAGCTGGGCACTGCTTTGGAAGGAACTCACGGATGCTGGGATGAATCCGTGGGCACTAAAGGATTGGATATGGCTAAGAGAAGATGCTCGTGATGGTTCTATTCCGCTGAAACAGGGGATGCGCGGGTGGATGAAGGCCATTACGAATGGGAGACACACGTAACAGGGGATTATCTTGGATGAAGTTACGAAATAAGGATGTAATCCGAGATGCAGGGGATTTGATGCGGTCGTGGGATGAAGATAGATCACGAACACATCCGGAGGGAGGCTGGGATGGGCTCTGGATTTGGTTTGCAAGAAGGATACGGCTGGAATGCTCATCCTTGGAGCTCGGGGATGTTGCTGTTGGCTGGATGTGGATGCAGTGGGCGAGAAGAAGATGGGATTCGAAGCAGGGGATAAGCTTGTATTTGCTGGGATTGGAGTGGTTAATTGCAAACGGGATAAGAAAGCAAGCTGGGTGCCCAAACGCGGAAGGAGCTGGGAGCGTGGAGTTGGGATTAATTCGGAAGAAGTGGGTTTTGATTTTATCCCACGGGTCATGTGACTTTATTCCATAACAGGGGAAGAAAAATGACGTGGAAGGAGCTTTGGATGTGGAAGGGAAGAAATCCGGAAGAAAAGCTCTTCCGTGGTGCTCGGGGAGGAAGGTTGCTCGATTGGTTTTGTTCATGGGATATGGGAGGAAAGGAAGTGCTCTATTTTGTTTCCGTGAAGATGAACGGTTGGGATGCTGGGTTTATCCGTGGGAGGATGGAGCTAGATCCTACGCGAACAGTGAAGTGATGCTGGATTCGAACTGATCTTGAAGCAGGGGATGTTTGGATGAAGCTCACGGCTGAGAAGAGGTGAGGCTTTGGGATCCGTGCAACTATAGATGGTATGCTTTGAGATCTGAGAGACAAATAATTGAAGGGATTTGATTGTTTTTGAGATTAAAATAGGGGAATTGGATCATGTGGAAAAAGAGTTGGAACGATTGGGAAGAAATTTAGGTGAACTTGTGAAAAGTCAGAAATTAATGGGAAGCACTGGGTTTTGGAGAAGAGTTCTTGGAGTCGACTCCGGAGGATATGAAATTGTGAAATGATGCAGTGTCAGTTTAGGCTTTACCTAATTAAGCTTGACTCGACCTGCATACATTAAGCTTAATCAGTAAATAAATAAGTAAAACTCGAATTACCTTTAATAATTTATTAAAATGCAATGATGAAGGTAACATAATTTTTTTAGTTGAATTTACAAAATATGTGAATTAAAATAATGATAAGTGCTATGAATAAGATATTAATTTATGCATTATTTAGCACTTATCACACCCTCCAACCTACATTTTGCTAGTCCTCGAGCAAAATAAAACTAACTCACTTTTGTAGGAATCGCGATTGCATTTACCATATGCGATTAGGCTTTAAACCTCTAGGTGGCCCTAGTGGACGAGTTTTGTCTTGTGAGGGTTTCCGGCGCAGATACCCACAAACTGCTGTCTCTACCTAAAGAATTTGTTTTATTACTTTATAAAATCTAATTTCAAATACATAAGTGCTAAAAATTTCAAAAGCACACAAAGTTTTAATTACTAAGTCAGCCCAAATTCTAGGTCAGTATGCAATTTAAGTTGAAGTTATTAAGTTTCCGTTAGGAAGTTGTAAGGCTCATTTATACTTGGGTGCTCGGTGATATCTGGACCATACACAAGCTAAGGCTTTAGATTCCCAAGATACTGCTAAAGCTAGTAGTTTCCAAGAATTTGTCAGATAAGACCTATTCACTGATTCAAAATCATCCTATCTTGCAGGATTTCAAGAGTTGTGGATGTTTACTTTAATACCTCATGGGCTTTATCTATAATATTCCAGTTTACTCGAATTTTTACAACGACGGCTTTCACACTATTGTCTTTTTTCAAGGTCAATATTATTTTCTCTTTTTTTTAAAATTTATAAATAAACTACGCACTTTTACTCTTGTAATGATTTCTCCGTGTAGCGAGCATTCAGTCAACACTCCCACACCAGATGGTATAAGGTGTTGGGCATCAAGACTCCCCTACGGACCTATGCTCGTGTTCCTCATGCAAGTCCGCTGATCTTTGACAATAGCTAGCCCTTTTCGATGTACCTGACTAAATTCACTCTTTTTTTAAAATAAATATGGGAAAGTAGCGAATTAGATAGGTATGATTCATCAGGACTCAAGGTTGCTACCAGACTTAACAATATAATGTTGAACCTAACCCTTAGAAGTGCAGGCCATGTGTGTTATGAAATTCCAAAGTAAAAATTATCTTACAACTCACTAAAATTTTTTTTAATGAAAAGAACTCAAATTGACTTACTCCTGACTAATCATTAGGCTTTTAGATTTTATATACTTTGTGTATTTATCATTTCAGCAATAAGGCATAGAAATTAGGATTTTTTTTTTTAGAAATGAAAAATTTATTCGAAAATGTGAAAAATTTCTGCAAAAATTCGAATCCTATACCCCCCAACCTAGATCAAACATTGTCCTCAATATTTATTATTATTATTATTATTATTATATTATTTTATTTTGAATGAAAATATGATGCATATGGAGGATAGAAGCATTTTACCTTAGTTGCATCAGCAATATGAGGATTCCTGTTAAAAAAATGCGACAAGAAAATGTGAAAAAATAACCTATGAGAATTGGGTTGCCTCCCAACAAGCGCTAGGTTTAACGTCTTCAGCCAGACGCAGTGCATCCTTAATCATCCTGATAAATAGGATCCGTCAAATCAAGGGATTCAATCAACTGTCCATCTGCAACACACTCTATATAAAGTTTCAATCTTTGACCATTTAAGTCAGGACACGACCATCACTGATGTTCTGAATTTCTACTGCACCATGAGGAAAAACCTTTCTAACTAAAAAGGGACCATCCCACCTAGAGCGAAGTTTACCAGGGAAGAGACGCATTTTATAATGGAATAGCCAAACCTTTTGATTAGGCTCGAAAGACTTATGCTTAATGTATTTGTCATGAAAAGCCTTAGTCCTTGCCTTGTAAATTTTGGCATTTTCATATGCTTCATTGCGTAACTCTTCAAGCTCATTGAGTTGAAGTTTCCGATTAGAACTAGCTGCTGCCATATCAAAGTTAAACTTTTTAATAGCCCAAAAAGCTCTATGCTCGAGTTCTACGGATAAGTGGCAAGCTTTTCCAAAAATCAGTCGATAAGGAGATATGCCAATAGGAGTCTTATAGGCAGTACGATAAGCCTAGAGAGAATCGTTTAATCTTTGAGACCAATCTTTCCTATCAGGGCATATTGTTTTCTCTAAGATGTGTTTTATCTCCCTATTGGAAACTTCAACTTTTCTGCTTGTTTGGGGATGGTACGGGGTGGCAACTTTGTGGGTGATTGAATATTTACGAACCAAAACTTCGAAAGATCGGTTGCAGAAATGTGATCCCCCATCACTAATGATAGCTCGGGGTGTGCCAAAGCGACTAAATATATTGGTTTGTAAGAACAACCTTGTGATCATTAGTCCTAGTGGCAACAGCTTCTACCCACTTCGAGACATAATCTACCCCGACAAGAATGTACTCAAAACCAAAAGAATGCGGGAAAGGACCCATGAAGTCAATACCCCAGACATCAAAAATTTCTATAATTAAAATGGGGTTGAGTGGCATCATATCTCTACGGATGATTGTACCCATTTGCTGGCATCGCTCACAAGTCTGGCAAAAATTATGAGCATCAATGAACAATGAGGGCCAATAAAATCCACTTTGTAAGACTTTAACTGCAGTTTTTCTATCCCCAAAATATCCCCCGTAGGCTTGGGTATGACAAAAATCAAGAATACTCTAAAATTCACATTCAGGCACACATCGACGGATTACTTGATCAGGGCAATACTTAAAAAGATCGGGGTCATCCCAAAAGTAGAACTTAACTTGCGAAAAGAATCGATCCTTGTCCTGCTTGGACCAATGATCGGGAATTTATCATATGGCAAGATAGTTCACTATATTGGCAAAGGCTACCTGAACTGAAGGAGTTCCCGCAATACCTGTGAACACTCGCCAGGTAGGCCTTCGGCTCACCAATAGTTCAAATTCCTCAAGCTACCAAGGTGTTTTCACTTGTTGTACCTCAAACAATTGTTCATCTGGAAAGGAGTCATGAAGTGGTGAAATGTTATGAGGAGGTTCGAGAAGGATTCTAGATAAATGGTCCGCTACAACATTTGTGGTGCCTTTCTTATCACGAATTTCTAGATTAAATTCTTGTAACAATAGGATCCATCGAATTAGGTGAGACTTGGTGCCCTTCTTTGAAAGGAGGTATCGGAGAGCAGAATGATTAGTGAACACAATAACCTTGGACCCTAAGAGATAGGACCAAAATTTGTCCAGAGCAAATACTACTGCTAGTAATTCTTTTTCAATAGTAGTGCAGTTCAATTGTGCAATGAGAGTGTTTTACTAGCGTAGTAGATGACATGAGGTAACTTATCTAGTCGTTGCCCTAAAACCGCCCCAATGGCATAGTCAGAAGCGTCACACATAAGTTCGAATGGAAGGGTCCAATTGGGAGGTTGTATGATAGGTGCTGTAGATAACTTAGATCGGAGCTTTTCAAAGGCTCCTTTACATGCTTCATCAAAGACAAAGGGTATATCCTTGGCAAGGAGATTGCACAAGGGCCTAGAGATTTTGCTGAAATCCTTAATGAAACGACGGTAAAAACCAGCATGGCCAAGAAAAGAACGGATTTGTTTCACAGATTTGGATGGAGGAAGATTAGAAATAAGATCAACGTTTGCTTTATCTACCTCAATACCCCTTCTGGACATAATGTGTCCCAAGACTATACCCTCTTGAACCATGAAATGGCTCTTTTTCCAACTTAGCACTAGATTGGTCTCCTTACATCTTTTTAGAACCAGGGCTAAATTATTGAGACAGTCAACAAATGAGGGGCCAAAAACTGAAAAATCATCCATGAATACTTCGAGAAATTTTTCTACGATGTCAGAAAAAATTGCTATCATGCATCGTTGAAATGTCGCGGGTGCATTGCAGAGTCCAAATGGCATTCTTCTATACGCAAATGTCCCAAATGAACATGTGAAAGTGGTTTTCTCTTAATCATCGGAATACCCGGCCACTTGGTTATACCCAGAATAACCATCTAAGAAACAGTAGAAACCCTGACAGGCTAGCCTTTCTAATATTTGGTCAATAAAAGGCAAAGAAAAATGATCCTTCCTAATCATGGAGTTAAGCTTTCTATAATCAATGCAAACACACCAGCTAGTGGTCGTGCGTGTGGGCATCAACTCTCCTTCTATATTTTCAACCACAGTAATGCCCGACTTCTTTGGTACTACTTGAGTAGGACTCACCCAGTTGCTATCAGAGATAGGGTAAATGATTCCGGCATCCAACAGCTTTACTACTTCTTTCTTGACTACCTCTTTCGTGTTAGGATTGAGTCTCCTTTGCATTTCATGGGTAGGTTTCGCATCTTCTTCTAGGTGAATTTGATGCATGCAAATGGAAGGGTCAATCCCCTTCAGATCGGTTACGGACCATCCAATTGCATGTTTGTGTTCCCCTAGCACACTCAAAAGTTGACTTTCCTGGTTGTCCGACAAGTCAACCGCGATGATTACAGGTAGGGTGTCTTCGGATCCTAGAAAAGCATACTTAAGGGTTACCGAAAGTGGCTTTAACTCAAGTTTGGAAGGAGACTCGATGGAGGAGCACTGTGGCGTACTAGAAAGGGTAGGAAGAGGTTCATATCGGATTCGCCAAAGATGAGAATTTGTGGGAGATGGATTGTCAAGTAGGACATTGACTTCTTCTATGGCCTTGTTTAAATTAAAGTTATCAATGTCAAAATGGGCTAAACATGCTTCCAAAGGGTCATCTGCCAGAATATAGGGAAGGGCTTCTTCTATAAGATCGTCCATTTTGTCTACTAGGAAGCACTCATCTTCCCTTGCGGGTTGATCGGAGGCGTGGAATACATTCAGTTTGACTTTCATGTTTCCAAAAGATAAATCCATTACCCCAGTTCTACAGTTAATACATGCATTGGCTGTAGCGAGGAAGGGATGACCAAGAATCATAGGGATCTGTTTCTTAAGGTTCGGCACAGGTTCCATATCAAGGACGATAAAATCAACTGGAAAATAAAATTTATCTACCTTGACTAGGACATTTTCAATTGTTCCTCATGGTATTTTAACAGATCGATCAGCCAATTGCAGGGACACCGAAGTAGGCTTTAATTCACCTAATCCGAACTTTTCATAGACTGAATAAGGAAGAAGATTAACACTTGCCCCTAAACTAATAGTGCACGATCAATCGAATTGTCTCCTACCACACAAGAGATGGTAGGGGCACCAGGATCTTTGAACTTGGGAGGAGTTTTGTGCTGGAGGATGGAGCTCACTTGTTCAGTTAGGAAGACCTTTTTAGGCACATGTGTCCTAGATTTTCGTTTCTGGGTGCAAAGGTCTTTGAGAAATTTGGCATAAGATGGAACTTGTTTTATAGCATCAAGGAGAGGGAGGTTGATTTTGACTTGTTTGAATACCTCCATTATTTCTTCCAACGAAGTTCCTTTCTTGCCAAAGGAAGAAGGTGCATTCAGACACTGAGGGAAAGGAGCCTTCGGTGTAAAAAGTGTGGTCGATACTGGACTAGATGGAGACAAGAAAGTGTTTGGATTCTCGTTAGGCACAGTCATACTCTTGTCTTCATTTTTCTTATGTTCTTTTTCTCCAACCTTATTATCCACTACACGTCTGCTTCTTAAAGTAGTCATGGCATTAGCTTGTTCATGGTGAACATCATTCGGGTGAGTCTCTTGAGCCATGTACTGCCCTCTCGGGTTACTCACTGGTTGGCTTGGAAGCTTGCCTTCCTCTCTTTTATTTAGTGCACTCGCTAGCTGCCCTAGCTGGATTTCTAATTTGGCAATAGACTGGGTGTGGAAGTGCAATAATTGTGTATTAGCTTCGAATCCTTGAAGGGCAGTCAAAATTTTTTGCTCAAAAGCCATATCTCTTTGGGATGCTGGAGGAGGGACATGTTGAAATTGTGAATAGTGAGTTCGGATGAACATTCTAGAATGGTTGAAAGTTTTGGGAATAAAGTTGGGAAGTATTGGGAGTCTGCTGCTTTCAAGAGAAATTCAGATGGTTGCGCCATCCCGGATTGTAAGTGGTAGAATATGGATCATTACCGGGTCGGGATTGTGTTTGGGCAGCATTTACTTGTTCTTGCACAAATTCAGGAAATTGTGCTGCCGAAGGGCACTCAAAAACAGTATGAGACGGACTAGAACAGAGAGCACACACTTGTGCTTGGGAAAGTTTGGAAGCTGTTCTCTAGACATTAGCTGGTCCAACTTGCGGGATAGTGCATCTACTTTGTCAGATAGACCTATGGACGGGCTAACTTCATATATGGTTCATTTTCTTTGAGAACTCGGGGGTGCTTGACGAGTGGAGGAGGCATGGTGGAGGGAGTTTTCATTAAGATTTTCAAATAATTGCCATGCCTCATATTCACTCTTAAGCATGAAAGTTTCCCTACAAGAAGCATCAACCATCTGACGGTTTCGTTCAGACAACCCGTCATAAAAGCATTGCACTAATTGCCACTTGGGTATTTAATGATGCGGGCATTTTCGGATTAGGTTTCGAAATCTTTTCCAAGTTTCATGAAATTCTTCTTCCTCAGTTTGGGAGAAGCTTGTGATGGCACGTCTAAACTGGTTCGTTCTTCCTATAGGAAAGTATTTTTTAAGGAATTTTTGTTGCATTTGATCCCAGGAACGAATCGAATCGGCTTCTAAAGAATTCAGCCATTGCTTGGCTCTGTCTTTAAGGAAGAAGGAGAATAATCTAAGTTTTAGAGTATCATCAGTGAAGTTCTGAATCTTGACAGTGGTGCAGATTTCAAGAATTCATCTAGGTGTTTATATGGGTCTTCGTTGGTGAGCCCATAAAAAGATGGGAGCATTTGGATCACACTAGACTTTATTTCATATTGTACAGCTGCTACTTCAGGTAATCGAATGCAAGATGGGAAAGTATAAATGGTGGGAGTAAAGTACTCCCTCAGGAGTTTGGGTTGTTCTTCAGCCATCTGAGGAGATGGGGATGATTCTAATGTTCTGATCTCAGCTCGAATATTCCTAAGGGTCCGTTCTATTTCAGAGTCTAAAGGTAATAGGTCACGCACTCTAGAACGACTCCCTTGCATAAACTAGTACTTGATCAGTCAAGCATGCAATAAGAGAAAAACACATCAAATCCTTATATTTGCCCTAAAATCACTAGACAGCTCCTAACTGGTTTGAAGAGGGCACCTAAGCCTCCAATCCGGTCTAATGAAATGAGTTGACCAGGTAAGCTCCCAAGTAAGTGGGGGGGTCACGATGCATTCGCAAAGGTCCCACTTAAAAACCACTTGCCTTGAGCAGATGAACTATTTCCCTTATAGGGACAAAGCTTGCCTAGACATCAACTGAGCCACAGAGCGAAATTGGTGCAACTTTCGGTGATCTTCGTCCTATTGAGCTCGAATGTTCCTAAGGGCCAATATCTAATTGATTTTAATTAAAATGATAGCTATGTAAGAATTGATTCATCTAATTTGGGCAAGAATCTGGTGATGAAATCCAGTTCTTATCTTGTTGGGATGATTGCTCTTACTATGTGCGGATTAATTGGTGTAGGTGTATGAAGCATGCATTCACACTTTTGCTGAAATTAAAATCAAACAATCACCATAAAATTTCAAGCTAATTTGAAATCAATTTAAATAAGAAAGGTTCAGATGTTACCAAAGGAAATTTTTCCAGCAATTTTTTTTATTTTAAAGCAAACCTCTACAACATTCCTTTTCCAGCGATTTTCTTTTTGATCGTCCTAGATTTTCTCTTCAATTCCTGATCAAATAATACCAAGAGAAAAATCAAAAATTAGTAAGAGAGAAAAAAGAGATAAGGAAAGTAACAAAAATATAAAATATTTGTATATATATATGTATATTTTGAAAGTTTAATTTATGAAAAAAAATAACTATGCTGGCAATTCTCGGCAACGGCGCCAAAAATTGATAGTCAACTTTAAAGACCATGCAATAGCACGTATCTGGTAGGATAGTGATTACGGGTATCGATCCACAGAGATTGGGGTACAGTTATTTTCTTAAAAAAAATATTTAAAAAGAAAGTTTAAGAAGACTATTGAACTAAATAATTTAAGGGAAATGCAATTAAAAAAATATCAGTTTGGAAGAACCTAGGGCAAGGAATTCACCACTAACAAAGTGACAAGGATTAATTGTATTTTAATTTATTCTTGGATTAACATGCAAATTGGCTACAAGCCTAATAAGCATTCAAATAAAATTTTACAAAAGTATTTTAGGAACATCCATCTTCGGTTGGCATGAAATGTCTACCCTAAACTAATGTGGTAGGACACTGCATCTTTCCTAAGCATGGGTGATCTTTTATTAACTTAGTGATCATGAAAAACGGTTGTATAAACGTCACATTTAAAATCACAGAAATTAAACATGAGATAAAAGAAAATATTCATTAAGAACAAAATAAGGTTTATACAACTTCAAGAATAGAAATCAAAAATACAAAATCCTTGGCCCTTCGTTAGGGCTGCATCCAGCCCTAGTGAAGAGCTCAGCCCTGCATGATATGGGAGGTGATAGCGGCGACGCAGAAGGCTTCCATCTCTTCGACGTCTCCTTCCCTCCCAGGCATCTATGGGATCTCCCTTCCGGTGAAGCCTCTCCCAGATAAGAGAATGATGGATGGAAACCTTGGGTGAGTGGAATGGGTGAGAAGAATGCCTCCTCCCCTTCACATCTTGACTCCTTTTATAGGCTTCCCCCCTCCCCTTGTTCCGAGTGCAGATAAGGATCGATGGTTGTAGGATAAGGCCGACATCTCTTGATCCTTGAACGCGGAAGATATGCCGTTAGGAGCGGGAACGATGCGGAAGAAGGTGATGATCTCGATCATATTCCGATGCAGTTGGATTTGGAGCTTACCCTATGTGACTCTGTTCTGCTGGGAGAAGGTGATCCGGAATGCTGGGATGTTGGGATTAATCCGGAACACTGGCTAGTTCGGAAGTAGTGGATAGGCTGGGATCTGGGGTGAATCTGCAGATGAGATGAGCTGGGCTCTGCTCTGGGAGGAACTCACGGATGCTGGGATGAATCCGTGGGCGCTAAAGGATTGGATATGGCTGAGAGAAGATGCTCCTGATGGTTCTGTTCCGCTGAAATAGGGGATGCGTGGGTGGATGAAGGCTATGTTGGGTTGTGGAGCCTGATCCATTCCCTTTTTTTCTAGACCCCTATGTGCGCTATGGTGGTGGAGGATCAAGGGAAGACAAGCCGGAAAGAGTTCGAGAAGATTCAGAGTTGAATCAGCAAAGAAAAAATCTTCAGCAAGGTTTGGAGTCGACTCTGGCACGCAGGTAGACTTGGCACAGCTTTTGGAGTCGACTCCAGCAGACTTGGAGTCGACTACCTAATGTTGGAGTCGACTCGAGAACTCCAGGAGTCGACTCCCACAGGCAGACAGAGAGGCATTTTCTGTGGACTGTTGCTGAGTCGACTCGCAGAATTGTGGGAGTCGACTCGAGCACGATTTTCACGCGAGGCTGAGTTATGAACCGGGTCCAAGCCAAGGTTTTTTGAGCCCTAATCAAAGTAAGAGATTGGGAGGTATATATAGACTTCTTGAGGGACACGAGAGGTATGTTGCAACCTAGAGAAACTCTAGAACTCATCAACGAGAGGTTCCAAAAGTAGATCCTTTGTGTGCATCAGGAAGACGACGTGTTGCTCGTCTTGAGAGAGATTGTTTGCTGTGAGAAAGAGAGTTTGTTCTCTTCTCTTAAATCTCTGTAACTTTCTTTGATCATATAGTGAAATATTGGTCTGTGCGGCTGTGGACGTAGGAGCAAGTGACTCCGAACCACATAAACTTGAGTGTCTTATGCGTTTGCTATTGTTTTTTACCGTGTTCTTCTTTCTCCTACTATCCTTTATATTCCGCAATCGTAGGGTTGATCCCTAACAACTGGTATCAGAGCTATCTGGTTCGAAGGAAAAAGTGGGAGCAATGGCGGCTGAAGAAGGCAAGGTCAAGATTGACAGATTTGACGGCAAAGACTTTGGTTTCTGGAAGATGCAGATCGAAGATTATCTGTATCAGAAGAAACTTCATCTACCTCTTGAAGTTATGAAACCGACAGATATGTCACAGGCCGACTGGGATTTAATGGATCGCCAGGCTTTGGAAGTTGTTTGCTTGACATTGGCTCGAAACGTTGCGTTCAACATTTTGGAAGAGAAGACAACAACAGGTTTGCTGAAAGCACTGTCAAATATGTACGAAAAACCCTCGGCCTCCAATAAGGTGTACCTGATGCGCCGTTTATTCAATCTGAAGATGAGTGAAGGTTCCTCAGTTACAGATCATATCAATGAGTTCAATCTGATTACGAGCCAGTTGAGTTCGGTGGAAATCAGTTTTGAGGATGAAGTTCATGCTCTAATTCTCCTATCCTCCTTGCCAGAAAGTTGGGGTGCAATGGTGACAGCTGTAAGCAGTTCCTGCGGCTCAAACAAACTGAAGTTTGGGGAGGTCCAAAATCTGATACTCAGTGAAGATATCAGAAGGAGGGAGTCTGGTGTGAAATCTGGTTCGATTCTGAACACATCTGAAGGTAGAGGAAGAACTGTGCAACGCAGTGATAACCGTGGCAGATCGAAGTCTAAGAGGAGGAGCAAGTCTAGATCGAAAGGTGATGGCTGCTGGCATTGTGGCAAGATGGGCCACACGAGGAAGAATTGTTGGCTCAGAAAGAAGAATCCAAGCAAGGGGCAGAATGAGGAGTCCGTGAATGCAACCACAGATGAAGCCAACGATGCTTTGATTCTTAGCGTGGACAGTCCTATGGAATCGTGGATACTAGACTCTGGAGCTTCGTTTCATTCTACCTCACGGAAGGAGTGTATGCTAAATTACACTGCAGGAGACTTCGGAAAGGTTTATCTCGCTGATGATGAGCCTTTAGATATTGTGAAAAAAGGTGAAGTTCATATCAAGATGCTGAATCAGTCAGTGTGGAAACTGAAGAATTTGAGGCATGTCCCAGGCTTGAAGAGAAACTTGATTTTTGTTGGGCAGCTTGACAGCGAAGGGTATGTTACTACCTTCGTAGGTGGTTCATGGAAAGTTACCAAAGGAGCTATGGTGATAGCACGTGGGAATAAGTTGGGGACACTCTACATGACCAATGACACCAAGGATATGGTGGCATTAGCAGAGACAGGTGCAGATAGTTCTCTTTGGCATCGCAGACTCGGATATATGAGTGAGAAAGGTATGAAGATAATGGTGAAGAAGAACAAGCTAGCAGATCTGAAAACTGTTGATGTAGGTCTCTGTGAAGACTGCATATTTGGAAAGCAGAAAAGAGTCAGTTTCTCAAAGGGTGGAAGAACACCGAAGACAGAAAAGCTAGAGCTTGTACACACAGATGTGTGGGGGCCTTCACCGATTGCATCTCTTGGAGGCTCACACTATTATATCACGTTCATCGATGACTCTACCAGAAAGGTTTGGATTTATTTCATGAAGCACAAATCGGAGGTATTTGTCACCTTTAAGAAGTGGAAAAGTCTAGTGGAGAATGAATCTGGTGCAAAGATAAAACGACTAAGGTCTGACAATGGCGGTGAGTATGACAGCAGTGAGTTCAAGGAATTCTGCGCAGTAAATGAAATCCGAATGGAGAAGACAATACCGAGCACACCGCAGCACAATGGGGTGGCTGAGCGAATGAACAGAACCCTGAATGAGAGAGCCAATAGTATGAGGATCCATGCTGGTTTGCCCAAGATGTTTTGGGTTGAGGCAGTCAACACCGCAGCGTATCTGATAAACAGAGGCCCGTCGGTTCATCTAGATTGCAAATTGCCTGAAGAAGAGTGGACAGAAAAAATAGTAAATTTGTCACACTTGAGGGTCTTTGGGTGTGTCTCCTTTGTGCACATCAATGCAGAGAAAAGGGATAAGCTAGATGCAAAGTCCAAAAAGTGTTTCTTCATTGGATACAGTACAGATGATTTTGGTTACAAGTTCTGGGATGCGCAGAACAAGAAGGTCATCAGAAGCAAGGATGTAATATTCAATGAGCGAGTTCTCTATAAGGATAAGAATACTTCAGATCTTGAGAATGTAGGGGAGCAAAGCAAGGAAAAACAACAAGTTGAGTTGCAAGAGATTACAGAAGAAGACGTTGCCAAAAGAGCTAAGAGAAATCCTAAAAATTTAGAAACTATTGTGGCACAACCTCAACCAAGTATACCGCAGCTGAGAAGATCTACAAAAATCTCGAGACAATCGAATAGATATTCATCCTCTTTACATTATCTGCTATTGACAGATGGAGGTGAACCCGAGTGTTATGAAGAAGCCATGGAAAGTGAAGATTCGGTGAAGTGGGAGTTAGCCATGAAGGACGAGATGAAGTCCTTGGATAGAAATTAAACTTGGGAACTCAGTTCACTACCAGAAGGCAAGAAGGCTTTACAGAACAAGTGGATCTACAGTGTTAAAGAGGAACATGGTGGTAGCAAAAGGTACAAAGCAAGGTTGGTTGTGAAAGGCTTCCAACAGAAGGAAGGTATCGACTACACTGAGATTTTCTCTCCGGTAGTCAAATATTCAACAATTAGAGTGATTCTGAGTATTGTGGCAGCAGAAAATCTATATTTGGAGCAGTTGGATGTTACGACTGCATTTTTTCATGGAGAGATTGATGAAGACATCTACATGCAGCAACCTGTCGGCTTTGCAGTCCCTGGCAAGGAGAACCTTGTATGCAAGCTAAAGAGAAGTTTGTATGGTTTAAAACAGACCCTGAGGTTGTGGTACAAAAAGTTCGATGCATTCATGATCAACAATGGTTTTGCAAGATGTCAAGAAGATCATTGCTGTTATCTTAAGGTACTTGATGGCAGTTTTATCATCTTACTATTGTATGTTGACGACATGTTGATAGCCGGACCGAACCTACAAGAGATTGAAAGATGGAAGAAAGAACTATCAAGGGAGTTTGCAATGAAATATATGGGTGCAGCAAAATAGATGCTTGGGCTGAGGATTGAAAGGGACAATGTGG
Source organism: Phoenix dactylifera (assembly GCF_051530095.1). Lineage (NCBI taxonomy): Eukaryota > Viridiplantae > Streptophyta > Magnoliopsida > Arecales > Arecaceae > Phoenix > Phoenix dactylifera. The sequence continues at coordinate 26,141,046 of NC_143193.1, read as the reverse complement.
CTGGAACACTAAAGCTTTCTCAAGCTAACTATATTGATAAGGTGCTGAATAGATTCAATATGACAGATGCAGATCCTGTGAAGATACCTTTGACGAGCCACTTCAAACTTTCAAAAGAGCAATCACCCAAGGATGATGAGGAGCTGAAGAAGATGTCAAGAGTACCATATGCTTTAGCCGTAGACAGCTTGATGTATGCTATGATATGCACGAAACCCGACATTGCACATGCAGTGGGAGCTGTGAGCAGATACATGGCCAATCCGGGTAGACAACATTGGGAGGCTGTCAAGTGGATCCTAAGATATTTGAAAGGTACCAGAAATGTAGGCTTGTATTATAGAAAAGGCAGTCAAACACTATAAGGTTTTGTGGATGCAGACTTAGGAGGTGATACTGACACTAGAAGAAGCACCACAGGGTATGTTTATACCGTAGGCGGGACAGCAGTGAGCTGGTTCTCACAACTACAAAAGATCGTTGCTCTTTCGACAACTGAGGCAGAATATGTTGCCATTACAGAAGCCAGCAAGGAGATGATTTGGCTGCAGAACCTTCTGAAAGAGTTGGGCAGAGAACATAACTGTAGTGTATTATTCTGCGACAGTCAGAGTGCTATTCACTTAGCTAAGAACCCAATGTTTCATGCGAGAACGAAGCACATTGATAAGTGCTGAATAATTTATAATTTAGTTATGTTTTCATAGCACTTATCAATGTTCTTAAACTGATAAATACATACTTTACCATGAAATTGAATAAACATTGAAATAAATTTAAAATGTGGCAAGAGGTAAATAATTCTTTTATCAAAACAGACTCTGTACTTGTCTCTCTTCTGGTTGTAATCTTTCATGAAAATATATATGGAGGAGATTGTGTTGACCCGGTTTAGTAACTTGATGGAGTTGTAATCAAGCTAAGGCTATGATTAAATAGGTTTTGGTCCTGATTAGATAATTATTCTTGTATGAGGAAAAAGGTTTGATTAACCCTTTTTATTAAGTCACGGTCCTGCTTTTAGCCTTGTTGAGTCCGGTCTCAAGCTGTTTAGCAAGAATTAAATTTAAACGATATTGGGCTCGAGAACAAGTTCAAGCAAATCAACGATCATAACCCACCTCAAATCCAAAGCCAATTCCCAAACCAATCCCATTCCTTTCCCGCGACCATTATTCAAGCAATCCAACGGTTCAGAAACTCCCGTCTCCGCATCACGTTTCCAAACTAAGCAAAATAGAGGAAACCCTTGTTTTAAATTCATATATGCCCATTTTCACGTCAAAATTAAGCAAGAAAAACAACTTTTTCCAAAATTACTGAAAACACTGTTCATATGAACAGTGTTCCGAGATGACACTGTTCATATGAACAGTGGTCCGTGAAAACACTGTTCAAATAAACAGTGTTACGAAGACCAAAACCCATCTCACTATTCATCTTCTTCCTCCCGTAATCATCACGGTCGTTCGTCTTCATCCAGGATCCAGCTCCTCCGCCATCAGCCCATTCCAGCGCATCCCCTCCTCCCCCAAACTTCCAAAACAGGCAGCGATCCGTTGCGAAGCAAGGGAAAGATCTCTTCTCCCAGCGTATCACGTGGTGAACCAGCCCGCCGTCCGTGCATCCAGCCATTTTCCAGATCCTCCCAGATCTCCTCTTATCCCACGGTGCAGCCAGCGAATCAGGCGTTCGTCCGAAGCATCTTCAACGCGTCCATGGCACGATTCAAGGCTGCAGCGCATCTCCGGCCATCCTTCCGTTTCGAACACAGCCGTGGCGTCCCAGATTTCAGATCCCTGTAATCATCGCGACCAGATCAGCAGAGATCGTGCCGGCACGCCTCACAGCTTCCGCGATCACCGTGCGTATCATCCAGCAACGTCTCCAGCCAGCCGGACGACTCCCGCATCAGGCATCCGCCTGCATCCCCGCCTCCTCACAGCTGCCATTCCGAGCGAGATCCAAGATTCAGCGCATCCAGCTCCTTCCCTTCCATCCCCACGCCCAAAATCGGGGAAGATTCGATTTTATTCGATGCTGAACCGACGCCCGGGGATATTAAAAGGAGGAGGGTGGCCATTGGGGAGGGAGGCTCGGTTCGAAAGAAAACAGGGGAGACCCCCTGTTTCGGTGAAAAGAAGAAGAAAGCCGAGAGGAGAGAAGAGAAATAAAAAAAAAGAGAAAGAGGGGGGAGGAAAGAGAATGTTTTGTGATGTTCTGGGAGGTCATCCAGAAGCCATGCTCAGCTAAACATCCAATCTAGGGCTGGATGAAGCCCTAGCAATGTATCAGGGCATTGTAGTTCTTACTCTTTTAATATTTTTGGAGCTTGTTTAAATTCTAATTTTCAATGAAATATTCCTTTATGATATTTAAATTTTGAGCATGCTAGTTACTAATCATGTTTGCTAAAGTATCTAAGATGATCCATGCCTAGGAAGATGAGGTGTGCTGCACCCTAGATTAGCATACTTAGGTAGACACTTCATGCTATACCGAAGATGGATCTTCTGCGGAGATGCGCTGCAGCCTTGAATCGTGCCATGGACGCGTTGAAGACGCTTCGGACGAACGCCTGATTCGCTGGCTGCACCGTGGGATAAGAGGAGATCTGGGAGGATCTGGAAAATGGCTGGATGCACGGACGGCGGGCTGGTTCACCACGTGATACGCTGGGAGAAGAGATCTTTCCCTTGCTTCGCAATGGATCGCTGCCTGTTTTGGAAGTTTGGGGGAGGAGGGGATGCGCTGGAATGGGCTGATGGCGGAAGAGCTGGATCCTGGATGAAGACGAACGGCCGTGATGATTACGAGAGGAAGAAGATGAATAGTGAGATGGGTTTTGGTCTTCGTAACACTGTTCATTTGAACAGTGTTTTCACGGACCACTGTTCATATGAACAGTGTCATCTCGGAACACTGTTCATATGAACATTATTTTCAGTAATTTTGGGAAAAGTTGTTTTTCTTGCTTTATTTTGACGTGAAAATGGGCATATATGAATTTAAAACAAGGGTTTCCTCTATTTTGCTTAGTTTGGAAACGTGATGCGGAGACGGGAGTTTCTGAACCGTTGGATTGCTTGAATAGTGGTTGCGGGAAAGGAATGGGATTGGTTTGGGAATTGGCTTTGGATTTGAGGTGGGTTATGATCGTTGATTTGCTTGAACTTGTTCTCGAGCCCAATGTCGTTTAAATTTAATTCTTGCTAAACAGCTTCAGACCGGACTCAACAAGGCTAAAAGCAGGACCATGACTTAATAAAAAGGGTTAATCAAACCTTTTTCCTCATACAAGAATAATTATCTAATCAGGACCAAAACCTATTTAATCATAGCCTTAGCTTGATTACAACTCCATCAGGTTACTAAACTGGGTCAACACAATCTCCTCCTTATATGTTTTCATAAAAGATTACAACCTGGAGAGAGACAAGTTCAGAGTCTGTTTTGAGAAAAGAATTATTTACCTCTTACCATATTTTAAATTTATTTCAATGTTTATTCAATTTCATGGTAAAGTATGTATTTATCAGTTTAAGAACATTGATAAGTGCTATGAAAAGATAACTAAATTATAAATTATTCAGCACTTATCACACCCCCAAACTTATGTTTTGCTAGTCCTCGAGCAAAATAAAACTAGAAAAGAAGAATTCTAACTCACTTTCGCAGGCATCGCGGTTACATTTACCATATGTAACAAGGCTTTAAACCCCTAGGTTACCCTAGTGGACGACTTATAGTCTCGTGAGGGTTTTTAGTGAAGATACCCACAAACTTCAATAAATCATTTATTATTATTGTTATTATTAATTTCTTCTTTTTTTTAGATCGATTGATCTATGAAGTGAAAATCAAATTCCAAATGCATACTAGTAAGGAATTTCAAAAACTCTTTTTTATTATTATTATTATTAAAATCTAATTTAAGATACATAAATGATAAGAATTTTAAAACACACACGGTTTTATTTACTAGGTCAGCCCAAATCCTAGGTCAAAATGTAATTCAAGTTGAGGTCATTAAGTTTCCGTTAGGGAGTTGTAAGACTTATTTATACTGGAGTGCTCAATGAAATCTGGACCGTACACAAGCTAAGGGTTCGGATCTCCAAAATATTGCAAAGACTAGTAGTTTTCAAGGATTGGTCGAAGGGACCTACTCACTAATTCAAAATCATCTTATCTGCAGGATTTTGAGAGTTGTGGATATTTACTTTAGTACCTCACGGGCTTTATTTGTAATATTCCAGTTTACTCGAATTTTTACAACGACGGCTCTCACACTATTGTCTTTTTCAAGGTCAATACAGAGTTTTTTTTTCATAAAAGATATATAAATTGTGCACTTTTACTCTTGTGGTGATTTCTCCGTGTAATGAGCAATCAGTCGACAACTCTCACACCAGTTGGCATAAGGTGTCGGGCATCGAGACTCTCCTACGGACTTATGCTCGGAGTCCTCATCACAAGCCCATTTGACCTTTGACAATAGATAGCCCTTTTCGATGTTCCTGACTAAATCCATTTTTATTGATGAATTTTTTTTTTGGGATTCGATAAATATGATTCATCAGGGTCCAAGGTTGCTACTATACTATCAACATATTGTCGAGCTTAGACCTTAGAAGGGTCGGCCAGTGTGTAGTGAAATTCCAAAGTATTAATTAGCTTACAACTCCCTAAGAGAGACTTAATAAAACGAACTTAAATTTGTATTACTTCCGACTAGTCATTGGGCTTTTTAGATTTTATATACCTTGTGTGTTTATCATGCTCGCATAAATGTATAGAAATTAGGTTTTTAAAAACAAAAACTTTTTTATTTATTTAATTTTTTTTTTATTATTATTTATTATTATTTTATAAAAAATGAAAATGAACACACATTTTTTCTAAAAGATTTTTTTATTTTTTATTTTTTATTTTTGAAAATGAACACATTTTTTAAAAGATATTTTTATTTTTTATTTTTTATTTTTTCGATAAACCTGAAATTATGAAGTGAAAACGAATACAAGAGATGCAAACAAAAAAAATACTTAAAAATACCCCCAAATCTAAACCTAACATTGTCCTCAATGTTAAAGAAATCTAAAAGAATTGGGTTGCCTCCCAACAAGCGCTAAGTTTATTGTCTTTAGCCAGACATAGTGAGATAGTTTTTGCATCTTCTTTTATGAGGTCATCTATTTTGTCTATCATAAAACACTCAACTTCCCTCGCGGGTTGGTCGGCCGCATTGAACGCATTTAATTTTACCTTCATGTTTCCAAATGATATGTTCATTACCCCTGTTCTACAATTGATGCATGCATTGGCTATTGCTAAAAAGGGCCGCCCAAGGATCACGGGGATTTGTTTCTTAGGATTAGGCTCATGTTCCATATCAAGGACAATGAAATCTACTGAAAAATAGAATTTGTCTACCTTGACAAGAACATCTTCAATTATTCCACGTGGTGTTTTTACAGATCGATCAGCCAATTGAAGGAATACCGAGGTTGGTTTTAACTCACCTAAACCAAGTTTCTCATAAACTGAATAAGGTAAAAGGTTGACACTTGCCCCTAGATCTAAGAGTGCTCGATCAATGAAATTATTTCCTAAGACACAGGAGATGGTGGGAGCACCAGGATCTTTGAATTTTGGAGGGGTGTTGTGTTGAAGAATAGAACTCACTTGCTCAGTTAGGAAGACCTTTTTAGGCACATGTGTCCTAGATTTTCGCTTTTGTGTACAAAGGTCTTTGAGAAATTTGGCATAGGAGGGAACTTGTCTAATAGCATCAAGAAGCGGAAGGTTGATTTTCACTTGTTTGAAAACCTCCATCATTTTCTCTAGTGAAGTTCCCTTTTTGCCAAAGGGAGAGGGTGAATTAAGAGCTTCAGGAAATGGGGCCTTTGGGATGTGAGTTTTGGCAGAAGGTGGACTAGCTGAAGAAGAAGAAGAAGATTTTAGATTTTCATTTGACACATTTCTATCCTCTTCTTCACCTTCCTTATTGTTGTCCTCCCCAATCTTATTGTCTACTACACGTCCACTCCTTAGGATAGTCAAAGCATTGGCTTGTTCATGATGAATTGCATTTAATTGATTTTCTCGAGCCATGTATTGTCCCCTAGGATTACTTAGTAGTTGGCTTGGAAGCTTTCCTTCCTCTTGCTTGTTCAGTGCATTAGCTAGTTGCCCCATTTGGGATTCTAGCTTGGCGATGGATTGCGTGTGAGAGTGCACCAATTGTGTAATGGTTTCCAAACCTTGAAGGGCGTTCAACACTTTCTCCTCAAAGGCTGTGTTTCTTTGGGGTGGAGGAGAAGTGTGTTGAAATTGAATCGAGTGACGGTAGGGATGAATATTTTGTGGGGTTTGAAACTTCTAAGGATTTTGAAAATTTTTGGGAATAGGGTTGGGCTGTGTTCGAAGCTTGCTGCTTCCAAGAAAAGTTTAGATGATTTCGCCATCCCGGGTTATATGTATTGGAAAATGGGTCAGTACCCGGTCTAGGCTGTGTTTGAGCAACATTGATGTGTTCTTGCACGAGTTCGGGGAATTGGGGCGCTGAAGGGCACTCATGAATAGGGTGGGATGGGCTAGAATAGATAGTACATACTTGTGCTTGGGAAGAGTTCATGTAATGCCCACCTATCATCAGTTGGTCAATCTTATGGGACAATGCATCTACCTTGCTAGACAGGTCCATAGAATGACTTATTTCACAAATGGTCCATTTTCTTTGATAACTCAGGGGTGCTTCACGAGAACAGGAACCATGGTGGAGGGAGTTTTCATTTAGATTTTCAAATAATTGCCATGCTTCATGCTCATTTCGAAGCATGAATGTCCCCCCGCATGCGGCATCAATCATCTGACGGTTTCGTTCAGTCAATCCGTCATAGAATCATTGCACTAGCTGCCATTTAGGTATTTGATGATGTGGGCATTTACGGATTAGGTTCCGAAATCTCTCCCAAGTTTCATGAAATTCTTCTTCCTCAGTTTGGGAGAAGCTTGTAATGGCACGTCTAAACTGGTTCGTTCTTCCTATGGGAAAGTATTTTTTAAGGAATTCTTGTTGCATTTGATCCCAAGAACGAATCGAGTTAGCTTCTAAAGAATTCAGCCATTATTTGGCTCTATCTTTAAGGAAGAAGGGGAATAATCTAAGTTTCAGAGCATCATCAGTGAAGTTCTGAATCTTGACAGTGGTGCAAATCTCAAGGAATTCATCTAGGTGCTTATATGGGTCTTCATTGGTGAGCCCATAAAAAGATGGGAGCATTTGGATCACACTAGACTTTATTTCATATTGTACCGCTGCTACCTCAGGTAATCGAATGCAAGATGGGGAAGTGTAAATGGTGGGAGTAAAGTACTCCCTCAGGAGTTTGGGTTGTTCTTCAGCCATCTCAGGAGGTGGGGATGATTCTAATGTTCTGATCTCAGTTCGAATATTCCTAAGGGTCCGTTCTATTTCCGGGTCAAAAGGTAATAGATCACGTACTCTAGAATGATTTCCTTGCATACACTAGTACTTGATCAGTCAAGCATGCAATAAAAGATAAACACATCAATCCTTGTATTTGTCCTAAAATCACTAGACAGCTCCTAACTGGTTTGAAGAGGGCACCTAAGCCTCCAATCCGGTCTAATGAACCGAGTCGACCAGGTAAGCTCCCAGGTAAGTGGAGGGGTCACGATGCGTTTGCAAAGGTCCCACTTAAAACTCACTTGCCTCGAACAGATGAACTGTCTCCCTTATAGGGACAAAGCTTGCCTAGACATCAACTAAGCCACAGAGCGAAATTGGTGCAACTTTCGGTGATCTTCGTCCTATTGAGCTCGGATGTCCCTAGGAGCCAACGTCTAATTGATTTTAATTAAAGTGGCACTATGTGAGATTGAGTTCACCTAAGTTGGGCAAGAATCCGGTGATAAAATCTGGCTCTTATCTTGTTGGGGTGATTGCCCTTACTATATACGGATTAATTTGTGTATGTGTATCAAGCATGCATTCACACTTTTGCTGAAATTAAAATCAAACAATCACCACAAAATTTCAAGCTAATAATTAATTTAAATAAGAAAGGTGTAGAGGTTACCAAAGGAAATTTTCCCAGCAATTTAAATTTTTTAGGCAAACCTTTACAGCATTCCTTTTCATCCCAGATTTTTCCTTCGATTCCTGATCAAATAAGACCAAAAAAAAATTGAAAAAAAAAATTAGTAGAAGAGAAAAAGAAGATAAGAAAAGTAACAATAATAGAAAATAATTATATATATATATATTTTTAAAAGTTTTTTTTAATTAATTTTTTTTAATGATAGGAAAAATAACTATGCAAGCAATCTCCGGCAACAGCGCCAAAAATTGATTGGTTATTTTAATTTCAAAAATAAACCACGCAATAGCACGTATCCTGTATGATAGTGATTACGGGTGTCGGTCCCCAGGAATTGGAGATAAGTTATTTTTCTTTTAAAAATAAATCACGAAGAAGAATTTGCTAACTTGATTTAACTAAATTAATCTATGAGTACGAATTGAAATTTATCAAAGTAGATGGATCTAGGGTTTGGAATCCACCGCGTAGCATTGCATTAGGGACTGTGTTCTTAATTTTTATCTTTTGGAGAGGCATGCAAAATTGGCTACAAGCCTTTTAAAATAAAAACATAAAGAGTATTAGGAAGATCCATCTTCGGTATAGCATGAAGTGTCTACCTAAGTATGCTAATCTAGGGTGTAGCACACCTCATCTTCCTAGGCATGGATCATCTTAGACTACTTTAGCAAACATGATTAGTAACTAGCATGCTCAAAGTTTAAATATCATAAAGGAATATTTCATTGAAAATTAGAATTTAAACAAGCTCCAAAAATATTAAAAGAGTAAGAACTACAATGCCCTGATACATTGCTAGGGCTTCATCCAACCCTAGATTGGATGTTTAGCTGAGCATGGCTTCTGGATGACCTCCCATCTGCAAATGAAAGCCTTCACCTCCCATCATTCCCAAAATATCACAAAACATTCTCTTTCCTCCCCCCCTCTTTCTCTTTTTTTTTTATTTCTCTTCTCTCTTCTTCCACGCACGGCTTTCTCCTTCCTTTTATTCACCGAAACAGGGGGTCCCCTGTTTCTGTCGGAGCCTCCCCCTGTTTCTGTCAATAAAAGGAAGGAGAAAGCCGTGCGTGGAAGAAGAGAGAAGAGAAATAAAAAAAAAAGAGAAAGAGGGGGGGGGGAGGAAAGAGAATGTTTTGTGATATTTTGGGAATGATGGGAGGTGAAGGCTTTCATTTGCAGATGGGAGGTCATCCAGAAGCCATGCTCAGCTAAACATCCAATCTAGGGCTGGATGAAGCCCTAGCAATGTATCAGGGCATTGTAGTTCTTGCTCTTTTAATATTTTTGGAGCTTGTTTAAATTCTAATTTTCAATGAAATATTCCTTTATGATATTTAAACTTTGAGCATGCTAGTTACTAATCATATTTGCTAAAGTAGTCTAAGATGATCCATGCCTAGGAAGATGAGGTGTGCTACACCCTAGATTAGCATACTTAGGTAGACACTTCATGCTATACCGAAGATGGATCTTCCTAACACTCTTTATGTTTTTATTTTAAAAGGCTTGTAGCCAATTTTGCATGCCTCTCCAAAAGATAAAAATGAAGAACACAGTCCCTAATGCAATGCTACGCGGTGGATTCCAAACCCTAGATCCATCTACTTTGATAAATTTCAATTCGTACTCATAGATTAATTTAGTTAAATCAAGTTAGCAAATTCTTCTTCGTGATTTATTTTTTTTAAAAAAATAACTTATCTCCAATCCCTATGGACCGACACCCATAATCACTATCCTACAGGATACGTGCTATTGTGTGGTTTATTTTTGAAATTGAAATCACATTAAGCTGAGATATCACTTCATCAAAAAGTTGCTAAAAGATGGCAGTTTGTTACTTGAGAAGATTCAAGGAGTACAGAATTCAGCTGATATGTTGACTAAGACAGTCACTACAGAGAAATTAAGGCGATGCATGGCCTCAATTGGCCTCCAAAGATAGTTGAATGGAGGTGCTGCACAGAGAATACAGATCAAGATATGGAAGTTTGTTTATTTTTAAGATAGATGCACGACTGGATGTATCAGTCTCCAAGTGGGAGAGTTGTTGGGTTGTGGAGCCTGATCCATTCTCTTTTTTTCTAGACCCCTATGTGCACTATGGTGGTAGAGGATCAAGAGAAGACAAGCCGGAAAGAGTTTGAGAAGATTCAGAGTTGAATCAGCAAAGAAAAAATCTTCAGCAAGGTTCGGAGTCGACTCCAGCAGACTTGGAGTCGACTCTGGCACGCAGGTAGACTTGGCACAGCTTTTGGAGTCGACTCCAGCAGACTTGGAGTCGACTCCCCAGTGTTGGAGTCGACTCGAGAACTCCAAGAGTCGACTCCCACAGGCAGACAGAGAGGCATTTTCTATGGACTGTTGCCGAGTCGACTCGCAGAATTGTGGGAGTCGACTCGAGCACGATTTTCACGCGAGGCTGAGTTATGAACCGGGTCCAAGCTAAGGTTTTTTGAGCCCTAATCAAAGTAAGAGATTGGGAGGTATATATAGACTTCTTGAGGGACACGAGAGGTATGTTGCAACCTAAAGAAACCCTAGAACTCATCAACGAGAGGTTCCAAAAGTAGATCCTTTGTGTGCATCAGGAAGACGACGTGTTGCTTGTCTTGAGAGAGATTGTTTGCTGTGAGAAAGAGAGTTTGTTCTCTTCTCTTGAATCTCTGTAACTTCCTTTGATCATATAGTGAAATATTGATCTGTGCGGCTGTGGACGTAGGAGCAAGAGACTCCGAACCACATAAACTTGAGTGTCTTGTGCGTTTGCTATTATTTTTTGCCGTGTTCTTCTTTCTCCTACTATCCTTTATATTCCGCAATCGTAGGGTTGATCCCTAACAGGCCATTGCGAACGGAAGACACACGTAACAGGGGATTATCTTGGATGAAGTTACGAAATAAGGATGTAATCCGAGATGCAGGGGATTTGATGCGGTCGTGGGATGAAGATAGATCACGAACGCATCCGGAGGGAGGCTAGGACGGGCTCTGGATTTGGTTTGCAATAAGGATATGGCTGGAATGCTCATCCTTGGAGCTCGGGGATGTTGCCGTTGGCTGGACGTGGATGCAGTGGGTGAGAAGAAGATGGGATTCGAAGTAGGGGATAAGCTTGTATTTGCTGGGATTGGAGTGGTTAATTGCAAACGGGATAAGAAAGCAAGCTGGGTGCCCAGATGTGGAAGGAACTGGGAGCGTGGAGTTGGGATTAATTCAGAAGAAGTGGGTTTTGATTTTATCCCACGGGTCATGTGACTTTATTCCAGAACAGGGGAAGAAAAATGACGTGGAAGGAGCTTTGGATGTGGAAGGGAAGAAATCCGGAAGAAAAGCTCTTCCGTGGTGCTCGGGGAGGAAGGTTGTTCGATTGGTTTTGTTCATGGGATACAGGAGGAAAGGAAGTGCTCTGTTTTGTTTTCGTGAAGAGGAACGGTTGGGATGCTAGGTTTATCCGTGGGAGGATGGAGCTAGATCCTACGCGAACAGTGAAGTGATGCTGGATTCGAACTGATATTGAAGCAGGGGATGTTTGGATGAAGCTCACGGCTGAGAAGAGATGAGGCTTTGGGATCCGTGCAACTATAGATGGTATGCTTTGAGATCTGAGAGACAAATAGGGATTTGATTATTTTTGAGAATAAAATAGGAGAATTGGATCATGTGGAAAAAGAGTTGGAACGATTGGGAAGAAATTTAGGTGAACTTATGAAAAGTCAGGAATTAATGGGAAGCACTGGATTTTGGAGAAGAGTTCTTAGAGTCGACTCCAGAGAATATGAAATTGTGAAATGATGCAGTGTCAGTTTAGGCTTTAACTAATTAAGCTTGACTCGACCTGCATACATTAAGCTTAATCAGTAAATAAATAAGTAAAACTCGAATTACCTTTAATAATTTATTAAAATGCAATGATGAAGATAACACAATTTTTTTAGTTGAATTTATAAAATATGTGAATTAAAATAATGATAAGTGCTATGAATAAGATATTAATTTATGCATTATTTAGCACTTATTAGCCGGACACATGTGCGGCTTAACCAGGAACCTAGAAAGATTATCAGGCTATGGTGTTCTACACCTGCAGAATTTTTGAAGAAGAGATCTTCAAATTAGAAACTTCTGATTTTTGTTTCAGTTTTATAAATCTTAATTAACCCTCTTCAGATTCTAATCTCTCCTTCCTAATGAGTTCAAAGATCTTCTGGATTTGGATCCAGAAAATTTTTGAATTCTACGATCCGAGGCGCGTTCATACGATGAACGACGTCCCGTTCGAATTCTGCTACGAACGTCGCATCGAACGGAGCGTAACTCAGCAGTAGTATCAGAGCCATGGTTCTAGGGAGCATGATTAGGACTTAAGGATTGATTACCACATTTTTAATCTGATTTTTAAAAGAATTATGCTTGCTGGATTTTCTGCGTGCTGAAATTTCAGGTTGCTGAAATTTTCAGCATGCAGATTTTTATTTGCTATGATCTTGCAAATTATTTTAGAATTGCAATTAGATTACAATGTTTTAAATTAAGTAATGCATGATCTGAAATCCAGAGAATAGCATAATAGGTTTAAAGTTTCAGATCTGAAAATATACATGAGATGCATGTGGTAATCATAATGTTCATACTTGTTTAAGGTTATGTTTAAAACAATGTATGCATGAGATGTACGTATTAGTTAAACAAAATTTATTTGCATGAGATGTAAATAAAACCCTTAAACAATAGGACATTTATATAAGATGTAAACTGAAACAATTATGTCATTTACATAAGATGTAATCACATAATATATGAAAGGGTTTCATAATTACATAGGATGTAAACCTGAACCAATGTGACATTTACATAAGATGTAAATCGAATGACATTTGGTATGGGGTAGATGGTTACATTAGATGTAAATCCCAAGAGACCTAAAACCTTCCTAAATCAATCGAGAGTGAATGATACGTTGAGCTTACTAGGATCTCATGCATGTCACAGAAAATTTCAAAAAATTTCAGATCGCAGCGGAAAGGCATGCAAGATCCCGTTCATCACATGAACATATTTTTAAAACTTCGTTTGTAGATAGATTAGGATTAAATTCTTATGAACCAATTTTAAATCATTAAGAATGTCAGATCTTCACCTTGTGTTGGTAGATGGTCTCCGCAAATCTGATATTCGTGGATTTGTAGAAGGTTCGATGGAAACCGTACATGCGTTCGACCTCTACGGGTATCCACACGAGGTAGTGAACCGATCGAAGCTTTTGGATCTCTTCGGGGTGCTAGCTCCCTTGCAAAGATGGCTATTGATGGCTGATATCCTCTCCTTTGAATCAACTCTTGATTGCCTAGAAAGGAGGAAGAAGAAGGAGGGATGTAGGTGTAGGGAATATCTCCCGAGTTGTCCGATAAAATCGAATGCCAGGCATGAAAATCAGTTTTAAAATTTTTTTATTTATTTTATTTATAATAATTATAAATATTTAATTTAACTTTTATGTAAAATTACCTCAAGCACGCAGCGGAAGTTGGTCGAGGTAATCTGGATCTGGATCTGGATTTGGATATCTGAAGGTAGCTCTGCGAGGCCTGGATCTGCAAGCCCTCTACTTCGCACGCATGTCGAGCTTCGTAGGAAGGTTGGACGATATCTGTATTTTGCAAAACCACTTTTTGCAAAAAGGACCCTAGAAGAAACACTTTTCTTTTCTTCTCCTTCTTCTTCTTCCTTCTCTCCCGTTTCCAACCCGAGAGCTTCAATTTTGGACTGATCGCAGAGGAGAAGAGAGGAGACTAGAAAGTGATAAGTGCTTAATAATTTATTATTTAGTTATCTTTCCATAGCACTTATCAATGTTCTTAAACTAATAAATACATATTTTACCATGAAATTGAATAAACATTGAAATAAATTTAAAATATGGTAAGAGGTAAATAATTTTTTTCTCAAAACAGACTCTGAACTTGTCTCTCTCCTGTTTGCAATCTTTCATGCAAACATATAAGGAGGAGATTGTGTTGACCCGGTTTAGTAACCTGATGGAGTTGTAACCAAGCTAAGGCTATGATTAAATAGATTTTGGTTCTGATTAGATAATTATTTTTGGAAAAAGGTTTGATTAACCCTTTTTATTAAGTCACGGTCCTATTTTTAGTCTTGTCGAGTCCAGTCTGAAGCAGTTTAGCAAGAATTAAATTTAAATGACATTGGGCTTGAGAACAAGTTCAAGCAAATCAACGATCATGACACTACAACAAAAAATCTGTTTGCCGACCCTATATTGCCGACGCTAGATAAAAGCGTCGGCAATTTTTTTTCTTGCAACAGTAAATGCCGACGCTTTTGGAAAGCGTCGGTACAAAATCTTCTGCCGACGCTTTTGATAGCGTCGCATTGTTTAATCACCGACGCTTATAAGCGTCGGCATAAGGGATAAATGCGACGACGCTTATAAGCGTCGTCAGACTTCATTTCTCCCACAACAAAACCTGATCGACCCTCTCCCTCCGCAGCCTTAAATCCCTACTATCCCTAGCTCGCTCACGCCGACCGACTCCCCCCTCCCTCCGCCGATCTCAGCCATTCCCCTCCTTCGAGCGACCCCAAATCGCGTTCCTCCGCCGCATCTCCTTCCCCTCCTCCCCCTCTCCGTTGGCCTCCTCTTTGTGGATATCTCCCGCCTCCTCCGCCGCAGAGCACTCACGCGGCGTTTGAAGTTTGGAGCCGGCAAGGACAGGGACAAGGCCAGGTTTGGGATCTTCTTCTCTTGCTTCGATCTTTAAATTCTAGATGTTCTGGATCTTTAAATCCGTGCTTGCCACCGCCATCCACACCGGCAGAGCCTGAGGGTAGCTATCCTCCTCCGCCGCCTGGGATGCTGAATTCTGAATACTACCCTCCATCATCAGGTTCATGGGTTTGCTCACATTGTTACTGGGATTTCTTCTATGCTAGTCCATATATATGTTGTGTTTTTCTTTCTACTAGTTCGTAACTTCTGTTTTTTTTTTTAAATTTGAAGAACTATTGGTGCTTTTGGTTGATGTATAACTATAGAGTAAGGTGGTTTTCTTCTGCATATTTTCAAATTACTGCTCATAGATTACGTATTAGAAGCTAAATGATTGAGGAGGTGATCGCAGATGGGAAAAAGATGCTGGAATGTTTGAGTGAAAATCTGACCTTGCCTACGGGACTCCTTCCCCAATTCATGGTGGAAATAAGCTTTATATTTTTTTTTTGTTTTTAATTTTGATATGATTTTGCATGACAAAATAAGCTCCAGGTTCAGGTTCTATTCTGATACTGGTGTCCTTGTCGTATTTTCCAAAAGTATTATCCTATCATAAAGCTGATTATCGATTAGATGCAAAAAATATCAAATTTTAAATAAACTTAGATCGAAACCCATCAAAATAAATATAGTTTAGGCCTGATGCCCCTCCGCTATATTTGGTCATTAACTCCTTCAATTTTTTTTTTTTTAGATTTATAAGTAGTATCTAAGTTTATAGTCATCATCTGACCAAAGATATTTATATACTACAAACAAGAGAAGTTCATGGTTCTGTTGGTTCTTCTGGTGGTCCTGATGTGGTGCTGACGGTCCTACTATAGTTCTCAAAAAGTAATTGATCCTTAGGTCTACCTAAACCATCTTTTTAGCTTTATAATTAGCATCTAATTTTGCAATTATCATCTGACACAGAACATTTGTACTAATGCACTATAAAGTAATGTAAGAGAGAACTCCTTTCGAAAGTGAATTAGTACGTTATCAAATCAAAGCCATAATTATATCTCAAACAAAACCGTAGTTTATTTCCTACAAAAGTGGATGTCAGACAAGTAACTGCAGTTAAACATCGTGCTTCTGTAGCAGTGATGCGAGCAATTCCTTAACCCTTCATGCTTCGAGTCTAGACCCCATAAAACAGAGTCAACCACATTTAGTATTTATTTTCATAAGTACATAAGTACTAAAGGGTCTCAAAAAAATCTATTTTGAGAATACGACCATGGCAACCACATTTGGTCCAGACATCTACAGGCTGTAGAAATTTGAAAAATATATTAAAATGGTCTCACTTTGAAACACCAGTCAAAACACCATGCTATTAAACTGAGAGCAATATTTGACTTGCCTTGAACCATCTGACATCATCAGGATTGTGAAACATAAAACGCACAGTGGCCTTCTTCTTTGACACTCTTTGGGGGTAACTGCAACAACAAAAAGAAGCAAAACACCTTAACTTGCAACAAAGCCATAACGAAAATGAGATCAATGGACAAAATGCAGAAGCATACAAAATGAAGATTTTAGGGGTTGCTAATTATACTTTACTATTTTGTGACCATTCGCTCATATTGCACACGCAAGAGAAAAAATTGAAAATGCAAAGCAAGGACATCACTTTCAGTTTATAAAAAAGTGAATTTTTGCTCTTCAAAGTACAATCTGAATCCTAAAAGACACGGAAATCATGCCTTGGAAAAATGAACAAACCCCTCCATATGAAGGAGGTTTGACGGTTCTTTTTTATTCAAATCTTGGCTGCATAATTTCTCATGTATTTAGCCTGGATAATTCTAACAGGCGGTACTCCTGTCGTTATTCCCATAAAGGATCCAGCACCATTTCCAAGGTTTTAGAATGTGGTGCATGCAGCTACATAAGCAAATGTGGCCCCCTGATTGCAGAGAATCATCTATATATAGTTAGAGTTGTCATACTGCATAAGGGCCAAAAAAGCAGTCCACTACGAACTGTCCAGCAGCATTGCAGGTTTAAGCTATTGGTTAGGTTGGACATGTCTTTCAGGTAGCTAGTTACATGGATAAATAATGTTATTGTTATTAACTATATTATAACTATTGATATTAGATATTAAGAACTAACAAGCACTGATTAATAGTTATCATTGTTACTATTACTACTATTTATGCAAAAGAAGAAAAAAAAAGATTACTATTGTTGCCTTATTTGTATTATTGTTTATTTTCTAATTATTTTAATTAATTTGCCTCCAATGTTTTAATTATTATTTTTTATAGATGAACAAGTGAGAGTGAGGTTGACACGGGGTTCCTCTCGAGCACGAGATGTGTGGCAGCTTCGTGAGGATGAGAAGATGGTCGTCGAATGCAACAAACTAGGGCAGCCCATCAAGAGGGCTGGAAGCCTTTTATCAAGTTTCTTAGGATCAGTTGCGCGTAGGGGTCAGTTGTGTCCGCTCAACTATCATAAGTGGAATGATATGCTTCCTTCTTATAAAGTTGAGCTTCTTAAATTTGTACAGGTAAAGAATTGAATTTAATATTATTAATTTGATAGCTACTGTATGTTAATTTGCTTACTATTATAAATTTAATTTTTTGATTTAATATTATTATAACATTCTTTTGTTTTGGTGTAGAAAAAGTTTGTGCTCCCTCCAGAGAGCCATGATTGGGTGCTAAAGTCCCTCAACCGCAAATGAAAAGAATATAAGTCGAAGTTGAAGGCCGACTGGAAGCGCGAGGGTATGACAGAGGAGGAGGTTGCTCGTGTTTGTCCTCCTGATGTATACCATCATCAGTGGAGGGAGCTTGTTCACTATTGGTTTTTCGAGAGAGGACAGGTTGTGTATTCTCTCTCAATACCTTATATAATATTTAATATATTTAATATATTACAATGTTTAATTTTTTCGTGGTAGACATATTCTGACATTGGTCGAGCCGCACGAGCATCTCAGACAATTCCTCACACTTCAGGCTCGAAGAGTTATGCGAGGCTCAGAGCTGAATTCGTAAGTTTTTTTGAAACTTTTTGAAACTCTTGTATCATATAGCATGTATCATGATATAGTTCTATAAGATGAAACTCTTCCAATATACTTTTTGTTGTAGATGGAAGACCATGGGAGGAAACCTGGTGAGGTGGAGTTCTATAAGATGACTCACACCCACCGAGATGGCAGCTTTGTCCGAGAGGAGTCGAGAGATATAGTTGTATGTATTTATTAATAATTTCTGCAATGATTTTTTATATATTTTAATTTTTCAAAAATTAATTTGATTGTTTTTGAGAGATATAGGACAGAGCTACATCCCTTATTTCAGAGCGTATCGGAGAGTCATCTTCAATCGGCAACACCAGAGGTGTCGAAGCTCAGGTGTTTACCGAGTTGATGGGCTCGGAGCGTTATGGTCGAGTGAGGGGTTATGGCGTTGGAGTTACCCCCACTCAGTTGTCTGCAGTGGGTAGATATACTCAAGATGTTAGACAGAGTAGTAGCACTGCAGAGGTTAATGATCTGAAGGCAGAGATAAAAGAGTTGAAGCAGAGCCACCAGACAGAGATGCAATCTTTGAGGGCTCAGATTAATCAGATTACATCTTTGTTGCATCAGTTTGTCCCTCCTCAGGTAAATTACTACATCTACTTGAATATTTTGCATAAGTATCATATTTTTCTTAAAGAGTTTAATAATTTTCGTATTCTTAACTGCTTTAGTTTTTTTATTACAGGTTCCTGATAGTTCATCTGCACGTAGAGATGGTGATGCTAGCGACCCCTGAAACATTTATTTTGGAGTTTATATGTATTTTTTTATGCTTTTTGAAGTACATTGTAAACGTAAATTGATAGTATGAATGTAATTTGACAATATGAATGTTTAGATAAATATGTTTGATTTTGTGTATATCTCGCTTAGTTGTGTGGCTTTGATTTTGTAAACAGGGTTTAGAAATTTGGTGCCTCCCTTTTCAGGAATGGCCTGAAGAAGATTATCCACCATATGCAAATGGTCCTGGCTATGTTGTGTCTTCTGATATTTCAAGCTTTATTGTATTAGAATTTGAGAAACAAAAATTGAGGGTACGCCTTTTTCTTTTTTTTAATCTTCTTATGCTTTGAACATTCTGGAATAGTTAATTTCTTTAGACAGGTTTAGGACTGCTTGAAACCAAATCTTACGTGCGTGCATGATGTTTTTCATCTTTGAAATGATCTTTGTGATGGCTGTCTGAAATCAAAAGACAGTCTCCCATGTTTTTGTGGATTTCTTTACTATTTAATCTGTTAAACGTGCATTCTTGCCTAGGATGTGGGTTCAAGGATCATGTGAGGTTGGTGTCTTTGCATGTCTAAATTACCTTGGAAGTGAGGTAACCTTGTTGTCACTTACATATCTGTAACTCCTTTCTTATGCATTTTTTATATTAACTATATGGAGATTTGAACTGTATTCTCAATTGCATGAAGGGCATAACTCATGCTATCAAATGTAAACCTGTCTGATCTGATTGAGTTATCTGAGTTGCATTTATAATGCATGGAAACATAATTTATAGCATTATTACAATACATGGTATAAATAAATTGTATATGTGAGTCCAGATAGTTGCTGTGATAGTTGTTGCACTCTGATAGTTACAATGAGATTGCCGGCATCAACAATTTCTAGTATCTTTTCATGCTCTGCTGGTACATTCTTCGGAATATTTTGCATGGCTGTTGATTGTGGAAGTGCCATCTTGTTCAGCCTTTCCCTTCACTTTTCTCTTCACAGCTATACTGAGACTTCTGAAGGTTCTCCTAGTCGCCGTCACTAGATTCCATGAGAAGTCCTCTAGGATGCTTCCTGATGTTTGAGAGTTTCTGAGCTGCTCACAGCACTCATCAAAGTTTCAATTGATTCGGCATTTTCCTTCAATTTGAGAGGCTTACCTGGTTTGATAGAGAGAACCAGGTGAATGCCTGGTTCTCCTCCGCTGCAAGGACTCTCATGGAGCAATGAGTTGTTGATGCTCTGCACATTGCTATTGATGCTTGCAGTGATTGCTGGATTTTTATTACCTGTATGATTCAACAACTGTTTCTGGATCTCTTTATTACCGCTGCTTGCCTCGGCTTTGTTGTTGTTAAGCCTGCGGCCTCTGCGAGTGTGGAGGATGCCTTGCATGTTTGCGGTCTCATGTCCTATTAACATGGTAGCCCCTTTGTTCTCACCTGCTAAGGTTATGATTCTTGTTGTGCCCTCGCTTCCCCAGCTGCTGCAACTGCCCAAGATTCAGCTTTTGGACCAATTTGGGCTCCTGAGTTGTTGCTTCTTGTTGTGGCTCGGAGGTTTCTTGGGGTGGTGAGGGAGATCTTGACCTTGTTGGAGTTGGAGATGGCTCTGAAGATCTTCTAGAAGATGGTGATGGTTGCTGCAGCTATGTTTGTTCTGCTGGCTGCTTCTGAGATGATTTCTGTGACAGCGACGGTGAGGGCGATGGTGGTGGAGCTCGAATCCTCCTGATCGGTATTTCTGTTGGAGTGGCTGATGGGGATCGGGATGGTGATGGAGGCCTTGATTGAGGTGGGGATGGGGGCTGAGGCTGGGTTGCTGGCTGTGGTGGTGGTGGTTGTGGTGGAGCATGAGCAGCTGGCCATAGCGTAGCCACTGGTGGACGTGGAGGTGGTGTGGGATTGGTCCAGCATGGCTGCTGCTGCCGGGTTGGTTGGCCATGGCTGCTGCTTCAATGTTTTGCTCTGTGGTAAGGACGAGGAGAAGGGGAAAAAAAAATGGAAGCTTTAGAAAGAGAATTGATGGATGAATGGGACTCTCCATGACGGAGAGATGGTTCCGTTTGTGTGGCAAACTTGTTCTAATAAGTTTGCATCCGATTCTTCAGGGACTCGTGGTAGTTTGATTTCTAGGCAAGAATTAATATTAAAAGCCTTTTATTTTTAAAAAAAAATTTAATATTCTAACGACGCTTTAAAGCGTCGCTAAAATGTCGACCAATTAGCGACGCTTTAAAGCGTCGTTACATTACAGCTAGCGACGCTTTAAAGCGTCGCTAAGTTTGCAATTGCCGACGCTAAAAAGCGTCGGGAAAACCTTCGACGTTTTTCGATGCGTCGGAAAAAATTTTCTCCACTGTAGCATAGGCGACGCTTTGCCGACGCTTACGAAAGCGTCGGGAAGGTTTTTAGCGACGCTTAAAAGCGTCGTTAAAGGCCAAAAAATGCGTCGCTAATGACCATTATTCTTGTAGTGTGACCCACCTCAAATCCAAAGCCAATTCCCAACCAATTCCTTACCTGCCTTCATATAAAATTTATAATTTTAAAACAAAAAAAATAAAAATCCACAATAATTTCAAGAAAAATTACTAGATTCACTGTTCATATGAACAGTGTTCCGTGAAAACACTGTTCATATGAACAGTGTTACAAAAAAATATATATATATAAAAGATAAAAACACTGTTCATCTTCTTCCCCCACTCCCCACAGTGTATCACAGCCGAGATTTAGGAGATGGCGTCTCCTGAGAGATCTTCCACGAAATCCTCCACGCGGCGCAGCCACCTCCCGTTCCCCCGCCTCTTCATCCGCAGTTGAGATCCCGCTCTTCCGCATCAGTCCATTTCAGCTGCATCCAACGAGCACACCAGCGACCAGCATCCTGTTTCTCCGCCATCAGCCGGTGCAGCCTCTCTTCCTAGCTCCTCCGCCATCAATCCCTGTGATTCAGCCTTCTCCACGATCATCGTCTGCCCAGCCATCCATGATCGGCTCGTCCAGCTCCATTCCATTGATCCGGCAATCTCACCTTATTCCGTCTGCACGTCAACATCCCGTCGATCCAACGGCCAGCTCCATTGATCCGGCCATCTGCATTCAACTCAGTGCTCCACGGATCATGCTAACATCCCGAGATCCAGCCATTCGCCATCCGTTCGCGATCTGTCCTCCGCTTCTTCTTTCGCGATGCATCTGGAGCCCGCCATCACGTTGATCCCGCGGCTCCTCCCACCGAGTATCTCGGATTCGCATCCCCAACAGCACGCTCCCAAGGGATCCATCACCGGGTGAGAGGGTCTATATGAAGAAGCCATCGGCAGGGAGCTTGGGGGGGAGCTCGGTTGGGAGAAAAATAGGGGAGACCCTCTGTTTCGGTGAAAAGAAGAAGAGAGCCGAGAGGGAAGAAGAAAAAAAAAGAAGAAATAAAAAAAGAGAGAAAGGAGGGGGAAAGAGAATAGTTTTGAATATTTTGGGAATAATGGGAGGTGATCAATTTCATTTGAAGATGGGAGGTCGTCCGGAAGCCATGCTCGGCTAAACATCTAGTCTAGGGCTGGATGAAGCCCTAGCAATGTTACAGGGCATTGTAGTTCTTATTTTCTTTATTATTTTGGAGCTTGTTTAAATTCTTATTATCAATAAAAAATCCTTTTATGATGTTTAAACTTTGAGCACGCTATTTATTATTCATGTTTGCTAAAGTAGTCTAAAATGATCCATGCCTAGGAAGATGAGGTGTACTGCACCCTAGGTTAGCATAATTAGGTAGACACTTCTTGCTATACCGAAGATAGATTTTCTTAAAACTCTTTATGCTTTTATTTTAAAAGGCTTGTAGCCAATATTGCATGCCTCTCCAAAAGATAAAAAAATAAAGAATACAAACCCTGATGCAATGCTATGTGGTGGACTCCAAACCCTAGATCCATTTATTATGATAAATTCTAATTCGCACTCATAGTTTAATTTAGTTAAATCAAGTTAGCAAATTCTTCTTCTTGATTTATTTTTTAAAAAAAATAACTTATTCTTCAATCACTGTGGACCGTCACCCGTAATCACTATCCTACAGGATACGCGCTATTGCGTGGTTTATTTTTGAAATTGAAATAATCGATCAATTTTTGGCGCCGTTGCCGGAGATTGCTAGCATAGTTATTTTTTCTATCATTAAAAAAATAATTAATTAAAAAAATTTCAATATATATATCTAAAATAAAATAAAAAAATTATTTTCTATTATTGTTACTTTTCTTATCTCTTTTTTTTTCTCTTCTACTATTTTTTTTTAATATTTTATTTTGGTCTTATTTGATCAGGAATTGAAGGAAAAATCTGGGATGATCAAAAGGAGAATAGCTGGAAAAGGAATGCTGTAAAGGTTTGCCTAAAAAAATTTAAATTGCTGGAGAAATTCCCTTTGGTAACCTCTAAACCTTTCTTATTTAAATTAATTAATAGCTTGAAATTTTGTGGTGATTGTTTAATTTTAATTTTAGCAAAATTGTGAATGCATGCTTGATACATATTCACCAATTAATCTGCACTTAGTAAGGGCAATCATCTCAACAAGATAAGAGCCGGATTTCATCATCGGACTCTTGCCCAACTTAGGTGAACTCAATCTCACATAATGTCACTTTAATTAAAATCAATTAGACGTTGGCTCCTAGGGACATTCGAGCTCAATAGGACGAAGATCACTGAAAGTTGCACCAATTTCGCTCTGTGGCTTAGTTGATGTCTAGGCAAGCTTTGTCCCTATAAGGAAGATAGTTCATCTGTTCGAGGCAAGTGGGTTTTAAGTGGAACTTTTGCGAACGCATCGTGACCCCTCCACTTACCTGGGAGCTTACCTGGTCAACTCGGTTCATTAGACCGGATTGGAGGCTTAGGTGCCCTCTTCAAACCAGTTAGGAGCTATCTAGTGATTTTAGGACAAATACAAGGATTGATATGTTTATCTTTTATTGCATGCTTGACTGATCAAGTACTAGTGTATGCAAGGGAGTCGTTCTAGCGTACGTGACCTATTACCTTTTGACCCTGAAATAGAACGGACCCTTAGGAATATTCGAGCTGAGATTAGAACATTAGAATCATCCCCACCTCCTGAGATGGCTGAAGAACAACCCAAACTCCTGAGGGAGTACTTTACTCCCACCATTTACACTTCCCCATCTTGCATTCGATTACCTGAGGTAGCAGCTGTACAATACGAAATAAAGTCTAGTGTGATCCAAATGCTCCCATCTTTTTATGGGCTCACCAACGAAGAACCATATAAACACCTATATGAATTTCTTGAGATTTGCACCACTGTCAAGATTCAGAACTTCACTGATGATGCTCTGAAACTTAGATTATTCCCTTTCTCCCTTAAAGATAGAGCCAAACAATGGCTGAATTCTTTAGAAGCTAACTCGATTCGTTCTTGGGATCAAATGCAACAAGAATTCCTTAAAAAATACTTTCCCATAGGAAGAACGAACCAGTTTAGACGTGCCATTACAAGCTTCTCCCAAACTGAAGGAGAAGAATTTCATGAAACTTGGGAGAGATTTCGGGACCTAATCCGTAAATGCCCTCGTCATCAAATACCTAAGTGGCAGCTAGTGCAATGTTTCTATGACGGATTGACTGAACGAAACCGTCAGATGATCGATGCTGCATGCAGGGGGACTTTCATGCTTCAAAATGAGCATGAAGCATGGCAATTATTTGAAAATCTTAATGAAAACTCCCTCCACCATGCTTTCTGTTCTCGTCAAGTACCCCCGAGTTCTCAAAGAAAAGGGACCATTTGTGAAATAAGTCATTCCATGGACCTGTCTAGCAAGGTAGATGCATTGTTCCATAAGATTGATCAATTGATGATAGGAGGACATATCGTTAGCTCGTCCCAAGAACAAGTGTGTGCTATCTGTTCTAGCCCATCGCACCCTATTCATGAGTGCCCCTCAGCACCCCAATATCTCGAACTCGTGCAAGAACACATCAATGCTGCCCAAACACAGCCCAGATCATGTAATGACCCATTTTCCAATACATATAACCCGGGATGGCGGAATCATCCAAATTTTTCTTGGAGGCAGCAAGCTTCGAATAATGCCCAACCCTACTCCCAAAATTTTCATCTCTACCATCCCTCAACTCAATTTCAACACCCTCCTCCTCCAACCCAAAGAAATACAGCCTTTGAGGAGAAAGTGTTGACTGCCCTTCAAGGTTTGGAGGCAAACACACAACTATTGCACTTCACACGCAATCAATTGCTAAGCTAGAATCCCAAATGGGTCAACTAGCCAATGCATTAAATAAGCGAGAGGAAGGTAAGCTTCCAAGTCAACCAATGAGTAATCCTAGGGGACAATACGTGGCTCAAAAAACTCGACTAAATCATGAGCAAGCCAATGCTTTGACTACTCTAAGAAGTGGACGTATAATAGATAATAAGGTTGGGGAGGGTAACAATAAGAAAGATGAAGAAGAGGGAAGGAATGTATCACATGAAATCCAAAACCTTCTTCAGCTAGTCCACCATCTGCCACAACCCACATTCCAAAGGCTCCATTCCCTGAAGCACTTAATGCACCCTCTCCCTTTGGCAAGAAGGGAACTTCATTAGAAGATATGATGGAGGTCTTCAAACAAGTTAAAATCAACCTCCCACTCCTTGATGCCATCAAACAAGTTCCCTCCTATGCCAAATTTCTCAAAGACCTTTGCACCCAAAAGCGGAAATCTAGGACACATGTGCCTAAAAAGGTCCTCCTAACTGAGCAGGTAAGTTCCATTCTCCAACACAACATCCCTCCAAAATTCAAAGATCCTGGCGCTCCCACTATTTCCTGTGTCATAGGAGATAACTCCATTGATCGAGCACTTTTAGATCTAGGAGCAAGTGTGAATCTTCTACCCTATTCAGTCTATGAAAAATTTGGGTTGGGTGAATTGAAACCTACCTCGGTATCTTTACAATTGGCTGATAGATCGGTGAAGATGCCAAGGGGGATGATTGAAGATGTTCTTGTCAAGGTAGACAAATTCTATTTTCCTGTAGATTTTATCGTCCTTGACATGGAACATGCGCCCAACCTAAAAAAACAAATCTCTGTGATTCTTGGCCGTCCCTTTTTAGCGACAGCCAATGCATGTATCAACTGTAGAATTGGGGCAATGGATATATCATTTGGGAACATGAAAATTAAGTTAAATGTGTTTCATGCTGCTGACCAACATGTGAGGGAAGACGAGTGTTGCCTAATTGACGAAATGGATGATCTTGTAGAGAACGCCCTTCCCTATATCTTAGCAAATGACCCCTTAGTGGTATGTTTGGCCCATTTTGACATTGACAACTTTGATATAGACAAGGCCGCAGAAGAAGTTAATATTTTACTCGACAATCAATCTCCTATGAGTTCCCTTCCTTGGAAGATCTGACCTGAACCCTTTCCCCCCATTGCTAGCACACCACTTTGTCCTTCCATTGATTCTCCACCTAAACTTGAGTTGAAGCCACTTCCGACAAATCTTAAGTATGCCTTTCTAGGACCAGAAGATAGCCTCCCTGTAATCATCGCAGCCAACTTATCTACTGAACAGGAGGGTAAACTTTTAAGGGTGCTAGAAGAGAATAAACATGCCATAGGATGGTCTGTAGCCGATTTGAAAGGGGTTGACCCCTTTGTTTGTATGCATCGAATTCATCTCGAAGATGATGCAAAGCCCACCCGAGAAATGCAAAGAAGACTCAATCCTAACATGAAGGAGGTAGTCAAGAAAGAAGTGGTGAAGTTATTAGATGCCGGAATCATTTATCTAATTTCTGATAGTAAGTGGGTGAGTCCGACACAAGTGGTACCCAAGAAATCAGGTATCACTGTGGTTGAAAATACGGAAGGAGAATTGATACAAACACGCACAACCACGGGTTGGTGCGTGTGCATTGACTACAGAAAACTTAATTCAATGACTAGGAAGGACCATTTTCCTCTACCTTTCATAGATCAAATTTTGGAATGGTTGGCTGGTCAAGGTTTCTACTGCTTCTTAGATGGTTATTCTGGATATAATCAAGTACCTGTTTACCTGGACGATCAAGACAAAACCACTTTTACTTGCCCATTTGGGACATTTGCATATAGGAGGATGCCTTTTGGACTATGCAATGTACCCGCAACTTTTCAACGATGCATGATGGCCATTTTTTCAGATATGGTGGAAAACTTTCTAGAAGTGTTCATTGATGATTTCTCAGTTTTTGGCCTATCTTTGACGATTGTCTGGACAATTTGACCTTAGTTTTGAAAAGATGTAAGGAGACCAACCTAGTATTAAGTTGGGAAAAGAGCCATTTCATGGTTCAAGAAGGCATAGTTTTAGGACACGTCGTATCCAAGAGGGGCATTGAAGTAGATAAAGCCAAAGTCGATCTTATTTTCAATCTCCCTCCACCCAAAACTGTGAAACAAATCCGATCATTCCTTGGCCATGCTGGTTTCTACCGTCGCTTCATTCAGGATTTCAGCAAGATTTCCAAACCCTTGTGCAATCTTCTTGCTAAGGACACTCCCTTTGTCTTTGATAAAGCATGCGAGGAGGCATTTAAAAATCTTCGCTTGAAATTAACCACTACACCTATCATACGGCCCCCTAATTGGACCCTTCCATTTGAACTGATGTGTGACGCATCCGACTATGCCATTGGGGCAGTTTTAGGGCAACGGCTAGATAAGGTACCTCATGTTATCTACTACGCTAGTAAAGCACTCTCAGATGCACAATTGAACTACACCACCACTGAGAAAGAATTGCTAGCTGTAGTATTCGTGCTAGACAAGTTTCGATCTTACCTATTAGGATCCAAGGTTACCGTATTCACTGATCATGCTGCCCTTCGACACCTTCTTGCAAAGAAGGACATCAAACCCCGTCTGATTCGATGGATTCTTTTACTACAAGAATTTGACCTAGAAATTCGTGACAAGAAAGAAACTGCAAATGTCGTAGCAGACCACTTATCTAGGATTCTTCTTGAGCCCTCTAAGAATACCTCAAACTTACATGATGCTTTCCCAGATGAACAATTATTTGGGGTACAAGGAATGAAAACGCCATGGTTTGCAAACATAGTGAATTACCTTGCCATAGGACGAATTCCTGATGATTGGTCAACTCAAGACAAGAATCGATTCTTTTCACAAGTAAAATTCTATTATTGGGATGATCCCGATCTATTCAAGTATTGTCCCAATCAAGTAATCCGTCGATGTGTCCCCGAATGCGAATTTCAAAGTATTCTTTCATTCTGCCATTCACAAGCTTGTGGGGGGCATTTTGGGGGTGGAAAAACTGCAGCAAAAGTTTTACAGAGTGGATTTTATTGGCCCACACTTTTCAAAGATGCCCATAACTTTTTCCAAACTTGTGAACGGTGCCAACGGATGGGTACCATCTCCCGTAGAGATATGATGCCTCTCAATCCTATTTTAATTGTAGAAATCTTTGATGTATGGGGTATTGACTTCATGGGCCCTTTCCCACCATCTTTTGGTTTCGAATATATTCTTGTAGGGGTTGATTATGTTTCAAAATGGGTATAAGCTGTCGTCACTAAAACTAATGACCACAAGGTTGTGATTAAATTTTTACATGAAAATATCTTTTGTCGTTTTGGCACACCCAGAGCCATCATCAGTGATGGGGGATCTCATTTTTGCAACCGGTCTTTCGAGGCTTTGGTTCGCAAATATAACATCACCCACAAAGTTGCTACCCCATACCATCCCCAAACGAGTGGACAAGTCGAGGTGTCTAATAGGGAGTTAAAACACATCTTAGAGAAAACGGTACGTCCCAATAGAAAAGATTGGTCTCAAAGGATAAATGATGCACTCTGGGCCTATCGTACTGCCTACAAAACTCCTATTGGCATGTCTCCCTACCGATTAGTTTTTTGGAAAAGCTTGTCACTTACCGGTAGAACTTGAACATAGAGCTTTTTGGGCTATCAAAAAGTTTAACTTAGACATGACAGTAGCTGGTCCTCACCGAAAACTCCAACTAAGTGAACTTGAAGAATTGCGCAATGAGGCTTGTGAAAATGCTAAAATTTATAAAGCAAGGACTAAGGCTTTTCATGATAAAAATATCAACCGTAAGTCCTTCGAACCTGGTCAAAAGGTTTGGCTGCTCAATTCCAAGTTGCGACTCTTCCCGGGTAAACTTCGCTCTAGGTGGGATGGACCATTCGTAGTGAAAAAGGTTTCTCCTTATGGTGCAGTAGAGATCCAACACCTCAATTGTGGACATGTTTTAAAAGTCAATGGTCAAAGGTTAAAACCTTATGTGGACTATGTTGCCGATGGGCAATTGATCGAATCCCTTAATTTGACGAACCCTGTTTATCAAAATAATTAAGGATGCACTGTGTCTAGCTGAAGACAATAAACTTAGCGCTTAATGGGAGGCAACCCAATTCTTTTAGTTTTCTTTAACATTGAGGACAATGTTAGGTTTAGGTTTGGAGGTATTTTTAAGTATTTTTAATCATTTTTGTTTTGTTTGCATCTCTTGCATTCGTTTTCACTTCATAATGTCAGGTTTATTGAAAAAAATAAAAAAATAAAAATAAAAATAAAAATATTTTTTTTAAAAAAATTGTGTTCATTTTCATTTTTATAAATTAAAAAAAATAAAAAAATAAATAATAATAATAATAATAATAATAATAATAATAAATTTTAAAATATATATATATATTTTTTACCTAATTTCTATACATGAATGCGAGAATGATAAACACACAGGGTATATAAAATCTAAAAAGCCCAATGACTAGTCGGAAGTAATACAAATTTAAGTTCTTTTTATTAAGTCTCTCTTATGGAGTTGTAAGCTAATTAATACTTTAGAATTTTCCTACACACTGGCCGACCCTTCTAAGGTCTAGGCTCGATATTATGTTGATAGTATAGTAGCAACCTTGAACCCTGATGAATCATACTTGTCTAATCCAAAAAAAAAATAAAAAAAAATAATTATCAATAAAAATGGATTTAGTCAGGAACATCAAAAAGGGCTACCTATTGTCAAAGGTCAAGTGGGCTTGTGATGAAAACTCTGAGCATAAGTCCGTAGGGGACTCTTGATGCCCGACACCTTATGCCAACTGGTGTGAGAGTTGTCGACTGATTGCTCGTTACACGGAGAAATCACCACAAGAGAAAAAGTGCACAATTTATATATTAAAAAAAAAACTTTGTATTGACCTTGAAAAAGACAATACTATGAAAGCCGTCGTTGTAAAAATTTGAGTAAACTGGAATATTACAGATAAAGCCCGTGAGGTACTAAAGTAAACATTCACAACTCTTGAAATCCTGTAGATAAGATGATTTTGAATCAGCGAGCAGGTTTTTCGACCAATTCTTGGAAACTACTAGTATTAGCAATATTTTGGAGATCCGAACCCTTAGCTTGTGTACAGTCCAAATTTCACCGAGCACTCCAGTATAAATGAGTCTTACAACTCCCTAAACGAAAACTTAATGACTTTAACTTAGATTGCATACTAACCTAGAATTTGGGCTGACTAGGTAAATAAAACCGTGTGTGCTTTGAAATTCTTATCATTTATGTATCTTAAATTAGATTTTAATAATAATATTAATAATAATAATAAAAGAGTTTTTGAACATCTTAGCTAGTATGCATGTGGAATTTAATCTTCATAGATCAATCGATCTAAAAAATAAAAAAAATATAATAAATAATAATAATAATAATAAATGATTTATTTTAAGATTGAAGTTTGTGGGTATCTTCACTGGAAACTCTCACGAGACTAAAACTCGTCCACTAGAATGACCTAGGGGTTTAAAGCCTTGTTGCATATGGTAAATGCAAATGCGATGCCTGCGAAAGTGAGTTAGAGTTTTTCTTTTTTTAATTTTGCTCGAGGACTAGCAAAACATAGGTTTGAGGGTGTGATAAGTGCTTAATAATTTATTATTTAGTTATCTTTCCATAGCACTTATCAATGTTCTTAAACTGATAAATACATATTTGACCATGAAATTGAATAAACATTGAAATAAATTTAAAATATGGTAAGAGGTAAATAATTCTTTTCTCAAAACAGACTCTGAACTTGTCTCTCTCCTGTTTGTAATCTTTCATGAAAACATATAAGGAGGAGATTGTGTTGACCTGGTTTAGTAACCTGATGGAGTTGTAACCAAGCTAAGGCTATGATTAAATAGGTTTTGGTCCTGATTAGATAATTATTTTTGGAAAAAGGTTTGATTAACCCTTTTTATTAAGTCACGGTCCTGTTTTTAGTCTTGTCGAGTCCTGTCTGAAGCAGTTTAGCAAGAATTAAATTTAAATGACATTGGGCTCGAGAACAAGTTCAAGCAAATCAACAATCATGACCCACCTCAAATCCAAAGCCAATTCCCAACCAATTCCTTACCTGCCTTTATATAAAATTTATAATTTTAAAACAAAAAAATAATAATCCATAATAATTTCAAGAAAAATTACTAGATTCACTATTCATATGAACAGTGTTCCGTGAAAACACTGTTCATATGAATAGTGTTACAAAAAATATATATATAAAAGATAAAAATACTGTTCATCTTCTTCCCCCACTCCCCACAGTGTATCACGGCCGAGATTCAGGAGATGGCGTCGCTTGAGAGATTTTCCACGAAATCCTCCACGCGACGCAGCCACCTCCCGTTCCTCCGCCTCTTCATCCGCAGCTGAGATCCCGCTCTTCCGCATCAGTCCATTCCAGCTGCATCCAACGAGCACACCAGCGACCAGCATCCTGTTTCTCCGCCATCAGTCGGTGCAGCCTCTCTTCCCTGCTCCTCCGCCATCAATCCCTTGATTCAGCCTTCTCCGCGATCATCGTCTGCCCAGCCGTCCGTGATCGGCTCGTCCAGCTCCATTCCATTGATCCGGCCATCTCACCTTATTCCGTCTGCACGTCAACATCCCTTCGATCCAGCAGCCAGCTCCATTGATCCGGCCATCTGCATTCAACTCAGCGCTCCATGGATCATGCTAACATCCCGAGATCTAGCCATTCGCCATCCGTCCGCGATCTGTCCCCCGCTTCTTTTTCCGCGATGCATCCGGAGCCCGCCATCATGTTGATCCCGCAGCTCCTCCCACCGAGTATCCCGGATTCGCATCCCCACCAGCACGCTCCCAAGGGATCCATCACTGGGTGAGAGGGTCTATATGAAGAAGCCATCGGCAGGGAGCTTGGGGGGGTAGCTCGGTTGGGAGAAAAATAGGGGAGACCCTCTGTTTCGGCGAAAAGAAGAAGAGAGCCGAGAGGGAAGAAGAAAAAAAAAAGAAGAAATAAAAAAAGAGAGAAAGGAAGGGGAAAGAGAATAGTTTTGAATAGTTTGGGAATAATGGGAGGTGATCAATTTCATTTGAAGATGGGAGATCGTCCGGAAGCCATGCTCGGCTAAACGTCTAGTCTAGGGCTGGATGAAGCCCTAACAATGTTACAGGGCATTGTAGTTCTTATTTTCTTTATTATTTTGGAGCTTGTTTAAATTCTTATTATCAATAAAAAATCCTTTTATGATGTTTAAACTTTGAGCATGCTATTTATTATTCATGTTTGCTAAAGTAGTCTAAGATGATCCATGCCTAGGAAGATGAGGTGTACTGCACCCTAGGTTAGCATAATTAGGTAGACACTTCTTGCTATACCGAAGATGGATTTTCTTAAAACTCTTTATGCTTTTATTTCAAAAGGCTTGTAGCCAATATTGCATGCCTCTCCAAAAGATAAAAAAATAAAGAATACAAACCCTGATGCAATGCTATGTGGTGGACTCCAGACCCTAGATCCATTTATTCTGATAAATTCTAATTCGCACTCATAGTTTAATTTAGTTAAATTAAGTTAGCAAATTCTTCTTCTTGATTTATTTTTAAAAGAAAAATAACTTATTCTTCAATCCCTGTGGACCGACACCCGTAATCACTATCCTACAGGATACGTGCTATTGTGTGGTTTATTTTTGAAATTGAAATAACCGATCAGAAAGCCGGATCTGAATGCTTGCCACTGGGAGAAGATTGAGAGAGAAGGACCACTTCTTCTCTCTTCCTCTTCTCCTTTAGAAAAATCCCACCGAAGCCGCCTCTGTCTGTGAAGTTTCTTCCCAAAATTTCACAGACAGATTCACTCCTTTTTCTCTCTGATTCGTTCTGTATTCAAGAGGAAAAATGTTGGTCTATCTATAGGCCAACGCAGAGAGGATTTAAGAGGAGTAATGACTATCTTTACGAATCCATACGTTATGAATTCATAATGTTCTTTCAAAAACAAATGTGGGAAAAAAACAGTAAATCCATCCGATAACAGCTGGATTTCAAAAATCAAATTTAACCGGAATGTAGCCGGTTCAAAACCGGACATTCCGGTCCAGGCGGCAAAGCGGCCAGAGGCCAGACGGTGGCACGGTGTGGAGACGAAGCCGGGAGGAAGAAGGCTCTATTTTCTCCTCCCAGGCATTTCACCATTGCGGTTCACAAAAAAATCCTTAAGGGTCCATGAGGGAAAGTGGTCCACGGGTCCATGGGAGTTTAAAAACAAGTCAGCCGTAACCATTTAAATGGGATTAGTCAAATAGGAAATGGTTTAGCCCATTTTGAAATAAAGCAAGCCTATTTGGTTCTCAACCAAATTGACAGCCCATTTGAATGATTTTTGACCCGAAAAAATTCCACATGAGTCCGACTCATGGGCGATTCAATTAGGTCTAGTTTTGGCTCGATCCAAGTCCGGCTTAGATCAGAACAAATACGAAATTAAATCCCAATTAAATCATGATCGAGCCCAATTACATTAATTTAGACCCAATCAAATCCAATCTCAACAATTGAGTCCTGATCAAGTTCAATTATATTAATTAAAACTTGATTGACCCAAAATATAGACTTAATTAGTTGTTCATCCATGAAATTAAGCATGTACCTCATGTTCAGTGCTAGCTGAACATAGACAGAATCAAATTCCAAATGACCCACAATTTAATTTTTAATTAAATTGGGTCAAGACCTTCCTACTTAGCTTGACTAATGTGCGTGACTCCGATAGGTTCGAACACTAAGCTGGTAGTACATGGACTACTCCATGCACTAATCGAGGTGACCATCTAGCAATGATACCCGACGTCCGGATAGGTCGAATATGCAAAGCAACATTCAAGAACCTAGACGTATGGTTGTTGCATAATTCATCCCTATGACCATCGATGCTCAAGATGACCTCAGAGTGGACTGTCGAACTCTGGGTCCGGTCATTCATAGTATATTTCAATTAATCAAATCAAGTGACTTATCACTTGGTTTACCCTGGCCAAGGTTTTACTGAATTGAAATACAGTGAGACATCAACTCCTAAAATCTGGAGCGGTCAATCCCATCTTGACTCATACACAGATTTTGCGAGTACTTGACTGCACCCAGCATCCTTCCGATCCCTGAATTAGAAATTCAGGTCATCCCGTGCCTAAGTACAGTGAGTTGCTTGCAAGTCACCGTGACAGTCTCAGGTCTAAGGGGTACTTATACCCATACGTTTTACGAGCTAACTCCCGACAGTGGAGTGCTACGCAGGTGAGTCACTATTCAGTGACGATGTACTCCTACATCTCATCTGTATGCCATACAGTGTCTCCAAACTCCTTGGTTTAAGAGGACAACCAATTAAATGGCGCACAACGACTTATACTTGACATAGCTATCGTCCAATTGACAGCTCATCATTTGGTCGCGAACTAGTTTAAGGACTAAATGATAAAACCTCTTTTATCCACTAAATTAGTCCTAAGGACTTCATCACAATACACAGGAGTTTAATTTGAAGATGTAACACTTGTAATGAATAGAAAATTGTCAGAATAAATTTTTATTCATTTTAATAAAATATATACATAATCCAATTTCTTACAATTAAAAAATTGGCTTTGGGACACAATTTCCAACAACTCCCACTTGGACTAAAGCTAATTTGTACTGTATCTTATACCCATCTTCGATTTATGATAATCGAACTCATTTACAGAAAGGGCTTTAGTGAATGGGTCAGCTAGGTTCTCCTTTCCATCGATCTTCTGAAGATTGACGTCACCTCGTTCCACAATCTCTTGTAAAAGGTGGTAGCGACGCAGAATGTGCTTGGTCCTGTGGTGAGACTTTGGCTCCTTTGCTTGTGCAATGGCTCCAATATTGTCACAATACAAAAGAACTGGATTGTTGATTGAGGGAGCAACACCAAGTTGATTTACAAACTTCCTGATCCAAACAGCTTCCTTTGCCGCATCTGATGCAACAACATACTCTGCTTCGCATACAGAATCGGCTACTAAATGCTGCTTGGAACTTTTCCAGCAGACTGCTCCTCCATTCAGGGTAAACACAAATCCTGACATACTCTTACTGTCATCATGGTCTGACTGAAAACTAGAGTCTGTAAACCCTACAAGTTTTAAGTCAAATTATCCATAGATTAACCATTGGTCCTTAGTATTTCTTAAATACTTAAGGATGGTTTTCACCACCTTCCAATGGTTCTCACTCGTATCAGACTGATACCTACTTGCTACTGCTAGTGAGTAAGCAACATCCGGTCTTGTACATGTCATGGCGTACATGATAGAACCTACTGCTGAAGCATATGGGATTCTACTCATATGCTCTCTCTCTTCGGAAGTTGTCGGACAATCATTCTTAGAGAGAGAAATTCCTTGGCCTATCGGAAGATAGCCCTTCTTGGAATTCTCCATGTTGAACCGCTTCAACATAGTGTCGATGTACGTGGATTGGGACAATCCAAGCAACCTCTTAGATCTATCTCTATAGATTTTCATCCCTAGGATGTAGGATACTTCTCCCAGATCCTTCATGGAGAACTGTGATGACAGCCAGAGTTTCACATTTTGTAATGCAGGGATGTCATTCCTAATTAGGAGAATGTCATCCACAAACAAGACAAGGAATGTGATCACTGAACCGTTAGCCCACTTGTAAACACAAGGTTCTTCTTCGTTCTTAATGAAGCCATACGTTTTGATAGTTTTATCGAAACGTATGTTCCAACTTCAAGAAGCTTGCTTAAGTCCATAAATGGACTTTTGTAGCTTGCATACTTTAAACTCGTCTATAGATGTGAAGCCCTCAGGTTGTATCATATACACTACTTCTTCCAGCTCTCCATTTAGAAAAGCTATTTTCACATCCATTTGCCAGATTTCATAATCCATATATGCTGCTATAGCAAGCATGATCCGAATAGATTTTAGCATTGCCACAGGAGAAAAAGTCTCGTCATAGTCGATACTATAACGTTGACGATACCCCTTGGCAACTAGACGGGCTTTATAGGTCTCCACCTTTCCGTCTGCGCCTCTCTTTCTTTTGAAGATCCATTTGCACCCTATGGGTTTTATTCCTTCGGGTGGATCAACTAGTGTCCATACACTATTGATTTCCATGGATTCCATTTCAAATCTCATGGCGTTAAGCCATAACTCAGAGTCGGACCTCTGCATAGCATCTATATAGGTGATCGGATCCTCATTGTTCTCATCGAGCTCAGTGGGATCTGCATCTTGGACCAATAAACCATAGTATCTATCCACTCGACGCGGTACTCTAC
Source organism: Phoenix dactylifera (assembly GCF_051530095.1). Lineage (NCBI taxonomy): Eukaryota > Viridiplantae > Streptophyta > Magnoliopsida > Arecales > Arecaceae > Phoenix > Phoenix dactylifera. Next base: position 26,104,637 of record NC_143193.1, on the reverse strand, counting down.
CTGATTGCCTTAATGGTGCTTCTACATGTTGGGAACCCGCCTATGCCGCTGATATTTCAAAAAAAAATCAGATGGCAGCGGAAGAGGCATGTGCGGGATCGACGTTCATCGCATGAACGTTGTTTCATGAACCGTTCGTAGTTAGGCAAGGATTAAAAACTTTTAAAAATATTAGAAGATCAGATCTTCACCTTGTGCGGGTAGATGATCACCGCAAATCTGAGTTCGTGGTTTTAGGAAGAGGGTTCACTTGAAGCCGTTCAAGTGTCCGGCCTCTACAGGTATCCACACGAAGCAGAGATCCGATCAAAGCTCTCTAGTCTTCCCGGGGTGCTAGCTCCCTTGCAAAGACTTCTTTTGATGGCTGATTTTCTCTCTTTCAATCAACCCTTGATTGTGCTTGAGAGGAGGAAGAAGAAAGGGGATCTTGAAGAAGAACCAAAGCCCCTGCTGCAGCCTTTCTTTTCCCTGCGTTGGATGAAGGAAGGGAAGGGGAGGAGGCCGCCAAGGCTTCTTCTTTTCTTCCCTTTGCTTGCGGCTGAACCAAGGAGAGGGGAGAGGGTGGCTACGGCTGCAAGGAGGGGAGAAGAATCACTTAGGGCGTCGGCCCCTTTGCCCTCCTTTTATAACCATCTAGGGCTCCTACAAGTTAGGAGCCCTTGATGTATTACCAAGAGGGGCGCCGCCCCCTCTTGTTGCCGCACCAAAGGATCAAAGGAGGAGGGGCGTGAGCCCCTCCTTCATGGTTGCCCTAATCCTTATTAAGTAAGGATTGGGATGCCCTAATGTGGTCAAGCCCTAATCCAATTAGGCTTAGCCCAAGGGTGAACCAATTTGGATCCAATCTAGGTAAGTCCTAATCCAATTAGAACTTAAATCAATTTTGACTCAATTGAACTCTTCAATCCTAATCCAATTAGGAGTCTTATTGATTCATTAGATTAATAATTAATTGTGACTTAAGAAACCCTAATCCAAATTAGGACATATTTAATTTTAGTCCTAATCCAATTAGGACTCTATTTGAATCCGAAGTCCTAATCCAATTAGGATTTCTAGGAATCCTATTCTAAGTAGGAATCCAAAGATGAATTCAAAATCCTAATCTAATTAGGATTGTAGGAATCTTACTCCAAGTAGGAATCCCAGTCCTACTCCAACTAGGATTCCCAGTCCTAATCCAATTAGGACTCTAGGAATCCTACTCGAAGTAGGACTCTTGTTTCAAGTCCAATTAATTAATTTCCATTGTTCCTTCTTCAACTTATTTATCAATCGAATTGATTACTCGTGATTCATAATCACTTTTCAACCATCGGATCGGTCAATACTTCTAGTATGTGTGACCCCATAGGTTCTATTCTGACTGGTAGTGAGATATATTGTGATCTCTATCACAATATCATTGAAAACTCCTTTCAATGGATTGGAACGATTCCAACTCTACTCATTAGGGTTTATTGATCATCAAGATAATCCCTATGAGTCCCACCATCCACCAGTGACACCTAGCAGCATGTAGTGGCTACCCAGCAGAATAGAATGATGAACCTCTAGGTGCAGTTATCATGTGATACAGTCCTTCTATCGTGGATCCCTACAGGACGGAGGTCATGGACAACTCGTCAAACCCCATCGTCTGTCATATGTCAAGATTTATTCGACTTAAGTTCGAGAGTGGAAAACTCTTTCTCCACTGTGCATACTGCCCCGGCCGAGGTCTTACGAACTCAGTCTTATAAATCACATAGGATCTCTCCTTATCTATCAAGGTCGATAGATTCCTTATAGGTGCATACCCTACTCCTACAGTGAACTTACTGCAGCCAATCTACACTGCATGGACCCATATGGCTAGAGACCATGTATGTGTGCAGTCAAACTACAATAACCTCACTGTGAGTGGCCGAAGCACCGCAGGTCAAAGGACCAGTCACACTACTGCAACGTCAAGCAAGTCACTGACGAGTGGATAGACATCCAAGTGACTTCTTGTATTGGTCACGCTCAGTACCCTTGTTCTTAACAAGCACCTGCACTATTACTTCAGTGTCGCCACACTGTGGACTCGAGTCTTGTCCATCCATAAAGAAAGTAATCTGTGCACTGATCTCATCGGATCGATCACCGTCCTCGTGTTGATCCATCGATCAGGAGCGTTCAGAAATTAATCACTAATGATACATGGCTCAAATTCTCAACTCTTGAGAATATGCATCATCATCTTATTAATTCCTTGGACGATTCATAGACACAATAATAATATGAATGAAAAAGATGCCTTTCATTTATTCAATAATAATAAAGTCAAGTACAAATTATGTCCTAGAATTAATAATGTGTCAGCCAAAATTGGCTTCTAGGGCATACATCTAACAATCTCCCACTTGCATTAAAGCCAATCAGTCATATATCTTAGTCCCATCTTCTCAAGGTGGGCTTCAGTCTTTTGCTGACTTAGCTGTTTAGTGAATGGGTCTGCCACGTTATCCGCGGAGTCTACTCTCTGCACTTCGACATATTTCTTCTCAACATAGTCGCGTATGAGATGGAAGCGCCGCTCTATATGCTTGGACTTCTGATGAGACCTTGGCTCCTTAGCAAGGGCTATGGCGCCATTATTATCGCAGTAGAGTATTATGGCATCTGATGACATTAAATCCAATTCCGCAATGAATTTTTTGAACCAGAAGCCTTCCTTAGCAGCTTCGGAGGCGGCGATGTATTCAGCTTACATAGTAGAATCAGCAATGATCGGTTGTTTGGAACTCTTCCAATTTACCGTACCACCATTGCACAAGAACACATATCCAGATGTTGACTTCCTATCAACGACATCAGTCATGAAGTCTGAATCTGTGTATCCTTCTACCTTCAACTCTGATGATCCTCCAAAAACCAAGAATAAATCTTTAGTTCTTCTCAAGTACTTAAGAATATTCTTCACAGCTGTCTAGTGTTCTTCACCTGGATTTGACTGATATCTGCTTGTGACACTCACAGCAAGAGCTATATCAGGTCGTGTACATAGCATGGCATACATGAGGCTCCCTATTGCCGATGCATAGGAAATCTTGCTCATGCGTTGAATCTCTTCAGATGTGTTGGGGCACATCTTTTTGGAGAGATGAATTCCATGCCTAAGGGGTAAAAGACCCCTTTTGGAGTTTTCCATGCTGAACCTTTTCAGCACTTCCTCTATATATATTTTCTGTGATAGGCCAAGCATCCTTTTAGATCTATCTCTATAGACCTTTATTCCCAAAATATAGGATGCTTCCCCAAGGTCTTTCATGGAGAACTCTTTTGACAACCAGACCTTGACCGAGGTTAGCATGGAAATATCATTCCCTATCAGGAGGATGTCGTCCACGTACAGTACGAAAAAAACGACAGCGCTCCCACTAACCTTTTTGTAAACACACGGTTCCTTTTCGTTTTTGATGAAATCAAACATTTTGATTGCGTCATCGAAACGAGTGTTCCAACTCCGAGATACTTGCTTTAGTCCATAAATGGACCTTTGCAGCTTGCAGACCTTGTGATCTCCATCACTGGAAGTGAAACCCAGAGGCTGTTCCATATAGATATCTTCATCAAGATATCCATTCAGGAAAGCAGTTTTCACATCCATCTTCCAGATTTCATAATCATGAAATGCTGCAATGGCAAGCAATGTTCGGATGGATTTCAGCATGGCTACAGGTGAAAAGGTCTCCTGATAGTCAATGCCTTCGCGTTGACTATACCCTTTCGCCACCAGCCTTGCCTTAAAGGTCTCTACCTTTCCATCCGAACCTATTTTCCTTTTGTAGATCCATTTACATCCAATAGGTACAATACCTTCTGGTGGATCTACTAAGGTCCAGACTTGGTTGGAATGCATGGAGTCTAACTCTGACTTCATGGCTTCCAGCCATTTCTCAGAATCGATATCAGATATCGCCTCATCGTAGTTTTTGGGATCTTGTGTATGATCCCTATCTCCCACTAGGAACATTTCCTCGGTATCCTTTTCTAGTATACCTAAGTATCTATCGGGAGGATAGGAGACCCTACTAGATCTACGAGGTGGTCGAGGGACATCGTGTACTGGCTCTGTATGAATGGGTTCAATAGGATCCATGACTCGTTGCTTTTCAGAGACTTTCTATTCAAGCTCAATTTTCCTCCCATTGCCTCTATCAAGGATAAACTGGTTTTCCAAGAAGATGGCATGACGGCTCACAAACACATTGTGATCCTCTGAGACGTAAAAATTGTATCCTAATGACTCTTTAGGATATCCTATAAAATGAGCACTTATGGTCCTAGCCTCTAGTTTGTCCGCCTGTAGCCTTTTGACGTGGGCCAGACATCCCCAAATCTTGAGGTGACCAAGACATGGTTTCTTACCATGTCATATCTCATACGGTGTGGTAGGAACGGATTTTGAAGGAACTCTATTTAGTAGATATACTGCGGTAAGTAAGGCATCTCCCCAAAGAAACATAGGTAAATCAGTGAAGCTCATCATGGACCTGACCATATCCAATAGGGTCCGATTCCTCCTCTCTGACACCCCGTTGAGTTGAGGTGTACCCGGAGGAGTCCATTGTGAGACTATGCCATTGTCCTTGAGATAGTCCCGGAATTTTCCACTAAGGTATTCTCCTCCTCGATCTGATCGAAGAGCCTTAAGAGGTTTTCTAGTTTGTTTTTCTACTTCATTCTTGAACTCTTTGAACTTTTCAAAAGATTCAGACTTGTGTCTCATAAGATACACATACCCATACCGTGAATAATCATCGGTAAAGGTAATGAAGTACGAATAACGTCCCCTGGCTAGCACATCGAATGGGCCACATACATCTGTATGTACTAGGGTAAGTATTTCAGTGGTCCTCTCCCCATGTCCTACAAAGGGCAATCTAGCCTTTTTTTTCTTGAAGACAGGACTCGCAAACTGGATATGACTCGGAAGTCAATGAGCCGAGAAGCCCATCTTTATCCATTTTGTTCATCCTATCCTCTCCAATATGGCCAAGCCTGAGGTGCCACAAATATTTTTTGGTTTATCTCATCCCTGGATCTTTTGGATCCTTTGGCATTCACTACTTGCTCAGACACATTTATAGATACATTCATATGCAAATGATAGAGACTGTCAATCATAAAACCACGTGCAACTATTTTATTTCTGAAATAAATAGAACAGCAGTCTTTGTCAAAAGTAAAAACATGACCTTCCTGTGCTAGACATGAAACAGAAATCAAATTTCTGCTAGCAGCAGGTACATAATAGCAGTCTCTAAGCAATAAACTAAAACCAGACGGTAGTCGCAGATGGTAGGTGCCCACAGCCACAGCAGCAACTTTTGCCCCGTTGCCAATCCGAAGGGTTACCGCACCTTTCGCCAGCCTTCTACTTTTATTTAGACCCTGCATGGTAGTGCATAGATGAGCACTAGAACCAGAATCTATAACCCAACTAGAAGTAGAAGAAACCGTTAGATTAGTTTCAATTATGAGCAAGTCTATACCTTCTGAAGGTGTGTCAGTCTTCTTGTTCTTCAGGCTCTCGAGGTATGAAGGACAGTTCCTTTTCCAGTGGCCGTCGACATTGCAGTGGAAACATTTTCCTTTGTCATTAGCCTTTTTCTTTTGAACTTCCCTCTTTGGCTTCTTGTCTTTCTTCTGCTTCTTCGCAGGCTTCTTTTTCTTCCAAGCAGACTTTCTCTTAGAACCAGAAGTCAACTCAGCAGCAAAGACATTGCCCCTTGAACCTTTCAAGGCTCCCTCAGCAGTTACCAACATGTTGATCAGTTCAGTCTTAGTGCATTCAATCTTATTCATGTGGTAGTTTACTATAAACTGACCAAATAAATCAGGAAGTGACTGTAGGATCAAATCCACTTGCAATTCCTTGTGCATGTTCATTCCGAGCTTCTCAAGCTCCTCTAGGTCCTTGATCATAGTCAGACCGTGATCATGGACAGACTGCCCTTCGCGCATCTTTGTCTTGAAGAGCCTCTTGGACACTTCAAAACGAGCTGTGCGACTCTGCTCACCATACAACTCTTGCAGGTGTGCCAGTATGTCCCTAGCAGTCTTCATATTTTCATGCTGGCATTGGAGTTCATTTGACATGGATGCCATCATATAGCATTTAACTCTAATGTCATCATCCATCCATTTTTGATGCATCTGACGCTGAACATCAGTAGGACGTGTTGGTAGTGTGGGGATATCTGAATCGAGTATGTAGCCTATTTTCTCACAGTCCAAAACAATTTTAAGGTTTCTAAGCCAGTCCTTGTAATTGGTTCCGGTCAATCGGTTGGTCTCAAGAATACGGGTCAAAGGGTTTGAAGCTGACATTGTATCTGCAGAGAGTAAAGATTCTAGTTAGACTTTTGTACTTGATCATTAATCTGTTCTAAGGTCTTTTAGAACAAATGTAACTCCCACTATTTTCTCGAATTCCTCACACTCCCCTGGTAGGACAACGAAAATCCTACACGACTAGGGTTTCTAGTGGGTACTGCGGTTCCACCGATTTACATGCCACCTCACCTAACAGTTATTGGTGACACATAGATTGATGAATGTACAACTCTTGTACAATGCTTCTCAAGCATGTTGCAGTGTAACTTGGTCTCTAAGCCATGAAAACCTCACCTAACAGTTATTGGTCCCATTTCTTAGTTAAGTCAGACCCACCGTATAACCGTAGGAATAGAGTCGTCATTGGGTCCTCACCTAACAGTTATTGGTGCCCAACCCCACCTTTACTCTACAACATCTCATGTCTATAGAGAGGTCCAGCCCCCCGATGCAACTTGACCACTGTGTCCAGCCGAGACAAATCAACATCAGAAAGGCCTTAGCAGGTCTACTACAGTGGAAGACCTATTGACTTAATATTGGTTAATCAGGTCTTAGTGTTTGCAACTTGAGCTTTTCATAAGAGGTAATCGAACAATTGGCCAGGTAAGCAGGTGGGAGGCTCTCCTTACTCAGAGAGTAAGGTCCTAATTAAGTAACCACCTTTCATGCTTTCCTAGACACCAATTAGATCAATTAATCTTATATGACTTGCTCATGTCGGTTCACTCTCGACTTGATTGAGGAGGTTTTAATTTAGGTCTCAATTGGGTTTGCTACATCACATGTAAACATATCTACCCGACTCACATTCACATCACATGCAAACGGCACATTGCAGGCAGTTATAATCGCAGCAATAATTAAAGCTAAACTTTAAATAGGTGATGATCATGGATTCTAGTTAGGTCGTATTACAAGCACATGCACGTCAATCGATCAACTGGTCTTCAACTCTTGAATTGGTTCCAAGCCTTCTTGACTCGATCCTTGACCAACTCTTGATCCAATCGCCATCAACCGCTTAGACCCCTGTTCATCTCATGCCTTGTCTTCAACTTGATCGTTGACGTACATCACATCACAGAAATACAACCAGATGTAAAATAAAAATAAAAATAAATTATATCCCCTTTTAGGAGGCACGCAGGCCTCTCAAAATATTAAACAAGATGCATGCAAGCATCTGAAAAATTACATGACATCACAGATCACATCGCAGGTCATTACATTTGATACCAAAAGGGTTTGAATCCTATGATCATCACCACATGCAGCAATTATAATTTTCAGATCTGAAAACTAACTGATTATCTCATGACATAGGTTGCTGATCATGCTAATCATGATTCTAAACTTTGTAATCCCATTAACAATGCAATTAGAATCATCTTTTTATCACATAAAAATCAGCATGTAAAAATCAGCACCCTAGAAAAAATCTGCATGCAGAAATTTTCAGCATGCATGATCATTCAATTTTCAGATCTAATAAGCCTTTAGATAATTAATTCTTATCTTAATCTACGATGCCTAGGCTCTGATACCACTGTTGGGAACCCGCCTATGCCGCTGATATTTCAAAAAAAATCAGATGGCAGCGGAAGAGGCATGTGCGGGATCGACGTTCATCGCATGAACGTTGTTTCATGAACCGTTCGTAGTTAGGCAAGGATTAAAAACTTTTAAAAATATTAGAAGATCAGATCTTCACCTTGTGCGGGTAGATGATCACCGCAAATCTGAGTTCATGGTTTTAGGAAGAGGGTTCGCTTGAAGCCATTCAAGTGTACGGCCTCTACGGGTATCCACACGAAGCAGAGATCCGATCAAAGCTCTCTAGTCTTCCTGGGATGCTAGCTCCCTTGCAAAGACTTCTTTTGATGGTTGATTTCCTCTCTTTCAATCAACCCTTGATTGTGCTTGAGAGGAGGAAGAAGAAAGGGGATCTTGAAGAAGAACCAAAGCCCCTACTGCAGCCTTTCTTTTCCCTGCGTTGGATGAAGGAAGGGAAGGGGAGGAGGCCGCCAAGGCTTCTTCTTTTCTTCCCTTTGCTTGCGGCTGAACCAAGGAGAGGGGAGAGGGTGGCTACGGCTGCAAGGAGGGGAGAAGAATCACTTAGGGCGCCGGCCCCTTTGCCCTCCTTTTATAACCATCTAGGGCTCCTACAAGTTAGGAGCCCTTGATGTATTACCAAGAGGGGCGCCGGCCCCTCTTGTTGCCGCACCAAAGGATCAAAGGAGGAGGGGCGTGAGCCCCTCCTTCATGGTTGCCCTAATCCTTATTAAGTAAGGATTGGGATGCCCTAATGTGGTCAAGCCCTAATCTAATTAGGCTTAGCCCAAGGGTGAACCAATTTGGATCCAATCTAGGTAAGTCCTAATCCAATTAGAACTTAAATCAATTTTGACTCAATTGAACTCTTCAATCCTAATCCAATTAGGAGTCTTATTGATTCATTAGATTAATAATTAATTGTGACTTAAGAAACCCTAATCTAAATTAGGACATATTTAATTTTAGTCCTAATCCAATTAGTACTCTATTTGAATCCGAAGTCCTAATCCAATTAGGATTTCTAGGAATCCTATTCTAAGTAGGAATCCAAAGATGAATTCAAAATCCTAATCTAATTAGGATTGTAGGAATCCTACTCCAAGTAGGAATCCCAGTCCTACTCCAACTAGGATTTCCAGTCCTAATCCAATTAGGACTCTAGGAATCCTACTCGAAGTAGGACTCTTGTTTCAAGTCCAATTAATTAATTTCCATTGTTCCTTCTTCAACTTATTTATCAATCGAATTGATTACTCGTGATTCATAATCACTTTTCAACCATCGGATCGGTCAATACTTCTAGTGTGTGTGACCCCATAGGTTCTATTCTGACTGGTAGTGAGATATATTGTGATCTCTATCACAATATCATTGAAAACTCCTTTCAATGGATTGGAACGATTCCAACTCTACTCATTAGGGTTTATCGATCATCAAGATAATCCCTATGAGTCCCACCATCCACCAGTGACACCTAGCAGCATGTAGTGGCTACCCAGCAGAATAGAATGATGAACATCTAGGTGCAGTTATCATGTGATACAGTCCTTCTATCGTGGATCCCTACAGGACGGAGGTCATGGACAACTCGTCAAACCCCATCGTCTGTCATATGTCAAGATTTATTCAACTTAAGTTCGAGAGTGGAAAACTCTTTCTCCACTATGCATACTGCCCCGACCGAGGTCTTACGAACTCAGTCTTATAAATCACATAGGATCTCTCCTTATCTATCAAGGTCGATAGATTCCTTATAGGTGCATACCCTACTCCTACAGTGAACTTACTGCAGCCAATCGACACTGCATGGACCCATATGGCTAGAGACCATGTATGTGTGCAGTCAAACTACAATAACTTTACTGTGAGTGGCCGAAGCACCGCAGGTCAAAGGACCAGTCACACTACTGCAACGTCAAGCAAGTCACTGACGAGTGGATAGACATCCAAGTGATTTCTTGTATTGGTCACGCTCAGTACCCTTGTTCTTAACAAGCACCTGCACTATTACTTCAGTGTCGCCACACTGTGGACTCGAGTCTCGTCCATCCATAAGGAAAGTAATCTGTGCACTGATCTCATCGGATCGATCACCGTCCTCGTGATGATCCATCGATCAGAAGCGTTCAGAAATTAATCACTAATGATACATGGCTCAAATTCTCAACTCTTGAGAATTTGCATCATCATCTTATTAATTCCTTGGACGATTCATAGACACAATAATAATATGAATGAAAAAGATGCCTTTCATTTATTCAATAATAATAAAGTCAAGTACAAATTATGTCCTAGAATTAATAATGTGTCAGCCAAAATTGGCTTCTAGGGCATACATCTAACACTACATTGGGCTCCAAGTTTGATCTAATCGAATTCGGTTCTGTGGGTTTAGTAGATTGTGTTAAATATTCCACCTACTGGACTTCACTAAGTTCAACCTTAGAGGCAATAATTTCTTCACTAAGGAATTCCTTTTCCAAAAAGGTTGCCTTAAGTCCTACGAACACCTTTTGTTCATTAGGAAGGTAGAAGTAATAACCCTTAGTTTGCTTGGGGTACCCTACAAAATAACACTTATCGGACCTAGGACCCAGTTTGTCAGTTTGAGAACGTTTAACATAAGCCGGACATCCCCAAATCCTAAGGTATGAAAGTGTCGGCTTACGCCCAGTCCATATCTCATATGGAGTCTTCTCAACAGACTTACTTGGAACCATATTTAGTATTATACACGCAGACTCTAAAGCATAACCCCAAAAAGATAGAGGCAGACTAGTAAACCCCATCATGGATCGAACCATGTCTAACAGAGTTCGATTCCTCCTTTCGGATACACCATTGTGCTGAGGTGTTCCTGGACGGGTCCATTGTGAGAGAATCCCATTCTCCTCTAGATAAGTCAAGAAATCACCGGAAAGGTATTCTCCTCCTCGGTCTGACCGAAGGATCTTAATACTCTTTCCAGTCTATTTTTCTACTTCATTACAAAATCGTTTGAACATTTTAAATGATTCCGACTTATACTTCATTAGATAGACATACCCATACCTGGATAGGTCATCTGTGAAGGTTATGAAGTAGGCATAACCACCTTTGGCACTTACGTTCATAGGTCCATATACATCAGTATGTATGAGGCCAAGAACATCGCTGGCTCGTTCACCCTTTTCAGAAAAAAGTGACTTGGTCATCTTACCCAGAAGACAGGATTCACAAGTTGGCAATGATTCACAATCATTGATTTCTAAAATGCCCTATTGGGCTAACCTGTTTATCCTATTTTTATTTATGTGACCTAGCCGGCAATGCCATAAATAGGCTTCATTGACATTATCTAACTTAGGGCGTTTATTAGAGGTGTACATTACATTCACAGGCAGTGATAGAGTATAAATGCCATATTTCAATTGTCCACGAAAAATTTTAATACCATTCAAAATGATATCACAAAAATTTTCTTTTATTGATAAACAATAACCATTTTTGGCCAAAAGGCCTACAGAGATGACATTCATTAAAAAATGTTGGACAATAATGACAATCATCTAATATGACTACTCTAGTTTCAAAAACAAGCTCAATGACTCCTAAAGCTAGGACTGGAACTGATCTTCCATCTCCAACGTTCAAAAATCTTTCGCCACTCTTGAATCTTCTACTAACTTGAAGTCCCTGCAACGAATTGCAAATATTAATTGGACTTCCGGTATCCAATACCCAAGTGGTAGAATCATAAATTGAAAAATTACAAGGTGTTATCATATAATTACCTTGTGCAGCAACTATTTGCTGCTTTTTCTTCTTAGGCCTGTTTGGATTAAGGGACTGAGGGGTTTTAGCATGTTATAATGCGCAGCGGAAGTTAGGAATTTTAAAAATTTCTTGATAAAGTTCCTTAACATAAAACCCTTATAAGCCAAGATCACCTTAATGGAAGCAATCAAATAATATAATATAAATGCAGAAATAGAAGAATACCTCTAACGCTAATCCAATATGCAGAATTTCCACTAGGTGCCCAAGTGTTCACCCTCCAACGTTGATCCACACGAAAACTTGATTTAAGTCTTAAGCTCTAAAGACTTTGATCCTTAATGCAGAATTCTTAAAGAACTCTAATGGCTTGCTTTCCTTTCTTTCTATTTTTCTTTAACCTTCTTGAATCACTTCTAATCCTTTTGTCCTAAAGAAGACCACCTTGTCTTGGCTTAGGACACACTAGAAGCAATGCTAGAAAGAAAGAAACTAATATAAGAAAGAAAGAAGAGAGGAGTGGGGTAGAGTTGAATGATGAAACCCATGGAGTGCTAGCCTATTTATAATAGGTGTAGGGATGCATCTCCAAGGGATGCATCCCATCCACACATCCTTTCATGAAAGGACATCATCTAAGGGCCATATCAAATAAGAGGAGGTGCAGATCAAGTGAAGAGGTGTATCAAATGATATGTCCTTTCATGTGGTGCCATATTTTGACCAAGTCAACATCACATGCTAATCACATGTCCATCATGCCTCACCTCTTGATCTTTCATGATGATGATCCAAGGGCTCCAATGCAAGGCGCCATTTACTTGACCCATTATGTCTTCATCCAATGGTGGGATTAAGATCCAATGGTCAATTATGATAGCCATCCTCTAACCCAATCCAATTGGGTTAAACCAACTCTCCGTTATGTCTTCATCCAACGGTAGATCAAGATCTAACGGTCTAGATTGAATGATTTATTAAATCTAATCCAATTAGACTCAAACCAAGCCAATTAGGTGCCAACTCTTGGCTAACCCATATTAGAAGATGATCTAATCAAATTAGATCAATTAAGAATCAGATTCGAATCCAATTCGAATCAAGAGCTAAGGGTTTGCAACACCTGCTAGGATGTCTATCTTGCAAACATGATCTAATCCAATTAGACCCTTAATAAGTTTTCTTGTGTGTGACCCATTGGGTTCCATACTTAGCCAGCAATAGGTGTGAGTGCAAGTTGACCCAACTTGATTAGAACTCTTCTAATCGATTTAAGTCCAAACTGCGCGAACCCAAACTTAACAATTAGAATCCTTTCTAATTGGTGATCGAATTAAACTCTTTAATTCGATCAAACCTATAAGACAAGATTGACGTCTAGCAACGTGTCATGTCTACCCGAAAAATATGGAATTTGGTGGAAATACCAAAAATACCCTTCAGTGGCAAGTTACCATGCAATTCAATCCTTTAATCAAACTGCATCCCAAATATGTATATGAGTATGAATATATGTCAAACTCAATTTCATATTCATATTTTTCTCAATCTTTTAATGATAATTCAAATAATGAAACATTAGAAACTCTTTCTAATTTTCATTCTGCTTTGATCAAAGGCTTCCTGAATTATCATATGATTAGAATAAATAGGATGCTATCTTCTCTTACTAGAAGTGATTAATTCCTTGTTGACCTACTCATAATCTTCGTACACAATTCACCATATCCAGAAGACCTCGTACATAACTTATTGTCATGAATGAGTGTAAACCAAAATATGGGTTCATGTGCACAAGATACCATGGTGATCTCAGGTCATAGGATCAGTTGCACAACTCCCACTAAGAGAATCATATTTTGACATGTAAGTAAGACTTCATAAGATTTCTCTTTGTAGGTCAATTCAGTGAACTCATTCCTCTAATGAGCACCCACATCTTTATATTAGTGTCTCCACACAAATGATTGTGAGATCAATCATCCTCTGCATCGAGCATACATAAGACATGCCAGTCTTTCCGGTAATCATTGATCCCCGACTCAATGTACCAATGACTGGGAATATTTAAGATTAGGATTTTAGGATTTTAAGTTTCACTAGTATGATCTCATCATAGTCTTAAAACCATTGCCCTAATCTAAGGAGTTTATCATAAATATAATCAACAGCATATGATAAAACATAACGCCTTTATTCATATTTAAATGTCATGTACATGATTTGGACAAATCAAAAGAAAAAACCTTTCGCAATACATATTGCGATTGGCTTGTAGGGCATCTACTCTTTCAATCTCCCACTTGCACTAAGGCCAATCGCTCTTATATTTTATCCCCATACAATCGAGGTGGCGATCGAACTGCTGTTGTGGTAGAGCTTTAGTGAACGGGTCTGCTAAGTTGTTCTTTGTGTCTACTCGTTCAATGACTATGTCTTGTCTCTCGACGATCTCTCGAACGAGGTGGAAGCGTCTTAGAATGTGCTTGGATTTGTGATGAGATCTTGGTTCCTTTGCTTGAGCAACAGCTCCAGTGTTGTCACAATAAACTGAAACTGGTCCAGCAATCTCAGGAACTACTCCCAACTCAGCGATGAACTTCTTCATCCAGACAGCTTCCTTAGCGGCTTCACTTACAGCGATGTATTCTGCCTCAGTAGTTGAGTCAGCTACAGTTTGCTGCTTGGAACTCTTCCAGCTCACTGCACCACCATTTAGGGTAAAGACATACCCTGAAGTGGACTTGCTATCATCTGGATCTGATTGAAAACTAGAATCAGAAAATTCTTCTAGTTTCAACTCAGATCCTCCATAAACTAGAAAAATATCTTTAGTCCTTCTTAAGTACTTAAGAATATTTTTCACAGCTATCCAATGATTTTCTCCTGGATCAGCCTGGAATCTGCTTGTTATGCCTAAGGCATAAGCAACATCAGGCCTAGTACATAGCATAGCATACATAATTGATCCTACTGCCGAAGCATAGGGAATAGAATTCATTCTATTCCTCTCTTCAGATGTCTTAGGAGACATCTTCTTAGAGAGACGTATGCCATGACTCATAGGTAAGTAACCTCTTTTACTTCCTTCCATGCTGAATCTTTTTAGCACATGATCTATGTACCTAGACTGGGACAAGCCTAGCATCCTTTTAGATCTATCCCTATAGATCTTTATACCAAGTATATAGGATGCTTCTCCCAAGTCTTTCATGGAAAAGCTTTTTGATAGCCAAGTCTTGACCGATTGTAACATTGGAATATCATTTCCAATGATTAGTATGTCATCTACATACAATATTAAGAAGACAACGGCACTCCCACTAGTCTTCTTGTACACACATGGTTCATCCACATTTTTTATAAAACCAAACTCTTTGACTGTTGTATCAAAACGGATGTTCCAACTCCTCGATGCTTGCTTTAATCCATAAATGGATCTCTTAAGCTTGCATACTTGATTTGCTCTCCCACTTGAGACAAATCCTTCTGGCTGTGTCATGTAAACCTCTTCCTCAAGATAACCATTAAGGAAGGCGGTTTTGACATCCATCTGCCAAATTTCATAATCATAGTATGCAGCTATTGCAAGCAAAATCCGAATAGATTTAAGCATGGCAACTGGTGAAAAAGTTTCATCATAGTCAATTCCTTGCTTTTGCCTGAAACCTTTTGCCACCAATCTAGCCTTGTAGGTTTCTACTTGGCCATCTGCTCCAATCTTCTTCTTATAGACCCATTTGCAACCTATAGGGTTTACACCTTCTGGTGCATCAACCAAAGTCCATACTTGATTGGTATACATAGAGTCTATTTCGGATTTCATAGCTTCTAACCATTTGTTAGAGTCATTACTCATGATAGCTTCCGAATAGGTCAGAGGATCATCATTTTCGACGATGTGGGCTTCATCATTCTCAATGATAAACCCATACCTCTTATGTGCATTTCGCACTCTATCTGACCTTTGGAGAGGAGATGTGTGTTGTGGTTGTACTTCATCAATGGGTACATCTGGTTGAAGAATTTCTTGTGTTTCTATTTGTAGGTCTTGAACTTCATTAAGTTCAATTCTTCTTTCACTGCCCTTTTCTAAGATAAACTCTTTTTCTAAGAAAGTGGCATGCCTACTAACAAATACCTTTTGTTCAGTAGGGTGATAGAAGAGATATCCAATACTTTCTTTGGAATAACCTATAAATGTACATTTATCTGATCTAGCACTTAGCTTATGTCCAAAATTTCTTTTGACATATGCTTGGCAGCCCCATATTTTAAAATATTTAAGATTGGGCTTTCTACCTCTCCATATCTCATATGGAGTACTAGATACAGATTTTGAAGGTATCCTGTTTAGCACATATGTAGCAGTTTCTAAGGCATAACCCCAGAAGGAAATAGGAAGATCTGTAAAGCACATCATGGACCTTACCATATCTAATAGAGTACGATTCCTCCGTTCAGCTACACCATTTAGTTGTGGTGTATACGGAGGTGTCCATTCAGAGAGAATGCCCTTTTCTTTAAGATGATTTAAAAATTCACTAGAAAGGTATTCACCTCCTCGATCAGATCGAAGGATTTTAATACACTTTCCGGTTTGTTTTTCAACCATACTTTGATACTCTTTAAACTTATCAAAGGCTTCGTATTTATGTTTCATAAGATACACAAATCCGAACCTTGATAAATCATCAGTGAATGTGATGAAGTAAGAGTATCCACCTCTAGCTGGAGTTGTCATAGGACCACATACATCTGTATGTATAAGTCCTAATAACTCACTTGTCCTTTCTCCATGTCCAGTGAATGGAGACTTGGTCATTTTTCCCATAAGACAAGATTCACAAGTTCCTAATGATTCATAATCATAAGGATCAAAGAACTCTTCTTTGTATAACTTGTTGATTCTTGATTCACTTATGTGACCAAGTCGGCAATGCCAAAGGAGGGTATTATTCACTTCCTCTCTCTTTCTTTTATTGCTTTTATTAATATGAAAGACATTGTCATTAAGTAATAAAACTAGAAGACCATTTTCCATAATGCCATTGCAAAGATGCTTATTAGAAAAATAAATAGAGCAACCATTGCCCTTTCCATTAATTTCAAAACCTTTCTTTAACAACAAAGGAATGGAAATTACATTTCTAATAATTTTGGGCATATAATAACAATCTTCTAATTGTAGGAGCTTTCCCGAAGGCAATTCCAAGTTGTAGGTTCCAACAGCTTCAGCCTGGATGGACTCTCCTCCAGCGCCATACAGCTCGAAGTCACCTTTCTTCAAAATTTTAATTTTCTGTAGTCCATGCAAAGATTTGCAAATGTGAAAACCACAGCCGGTATCCAATACCCATGAATTTGAATTTGAAGAACTTAATGACAAGTTGGCATGTAACATAAACATACCTTTTGATGCAACTCTTGCATCGGTCTTCATACTTGCAAGAAAACTCTTGCAATTCCTTTTCCAGTGTCCAGCTTTGCCGCAATGAAAACAGGTACTTGATCCGGAGTTTTTCTTTCCTTTTTTCTTTTTGATGCTACTCTTAGGGTTCAATCTTTTCTTAGAACCCTTATTGCCCGATTTTCTCTTAGAGGTGCCATCTATAAGAAGGAGTGGACCTTTATCCTTCTTAATATGGCCTTAAGCTGTTTTGAGCATATTTAACAGCTCGGGCAGGGAGGTGTTCAGCTTGTTCATGTGAAAGTTCACAACAAACTGAGAGAATGAATCAGGCAGTGATTGCAGGATCAAATCCTGACTGAGCTCACTATCCATAGCAAAACCTAATTGACTTAATCTGGTGATCAAGTCTATAACCATAAGAACATGGTTTTGCACTGGAGTTCCTTCATTCATTCTAGCACGGAACAACTGCTTAGATATCTCATACCTAGCAGTCCTGCTTTGTTCTCCATACAACTCTTTTAAATTGAGAAGTATGGATTGAGTGTCCATGCCTTCATGTTGCCTCTGTAATTCATTGTTCATAGAGGCAAGTATGATACATTTGACAGTCACACTGTCATTTTTCCACATCTTATGTGTGGCAACCTCCTCTTCTGTAGCATCATCCCCTAGATCTCCAAGATCAGGGGTTTCAAGTATATAGGAAATTTTCTCCTGAGTGAGTACTATCTTTAAATTCCTCAACCAGTCCACATAGTTTGGTCCGGTCAACTTGTTGGCATCTAAGATGCCTCTTAGTGAAAGTGAAGAAGCCATTTAATAATTCTACATATGCAAGAACATAACTAATATAAGCAGACCAATCATGATGACATGTTTGCAACTAGATAAGGACTTTAATCTAATTTGTCTCCTACTATTTTTATCGAATATCATAGCCCTCTCCTATGATAAACGTGAAAATATAATTTTTCTTAGTAGGGTTGAGATCCTAATTCATCATAAAAAGCCTTGTGTTTACACAACAAACTCTTATGAGTTCAAAGGTAGGAACCTCTTTCCAATTGCATCTCATGCAATTCTCAACTTTATCTTGTCCTCTTAAAATACTTATTGCCTTGTGTTAGCACAACAAACAATAATATTTTAGTTAAGTCAAACCCTTCATTTCCATATAGTCATATTCGAATAATATTGCCCTTGTGGTTGCACAACAAGGCAATATATTAAAATATGCCATAAGCATCTAAATGCACTAAGACAGTATAACATCAGTCCCCATTGCAAGTTTTGTGTTAGCACAACAAACTAGCATGGATCTTGACATAATAATATCGAGGCATGAAGGAAGGCTATCAATAGTGTTATATCAATATTAAGCTTATCCATAATAGGCAATCAAACAATTGGCCAGGTAAGCAGGTGGGAGGCTCCCCTTACTCAGAGAGTAAGGTCCTAATTAAGTAACCACCTTTAGTGCTTTCCTTAGACACCAATTAGATTAATTGTTCTAGAATGGGTTAGCTCAAAGTTTTTCAACACTATGACTTAATATAATTTTTATTGAGGGCTTACTAGTCTCTAGCACATTCTTTAATTGTAACATACATTTAACATATCTAAAATAAGCTATCATGCATCATAGCTATCTCATAGCATGTATAAATCATAAGCAACTAATTAACATGCTTCAACATATTTTCATATGGAAAATTTCATATCATGACATTTTATTACATATCATATCATATATGAATCATATATTTCAGCATTTCATTAAGCATATGACATTACTATCTCATAGTAAATTAATAATCATACATCATATATAATTATTTGATTGAACCAATTAAGGATGGCTCTGATACCACTTTTAGGGGTTTTAGCATGTTATAATGCGCAGCGGAAGTTAGGAATTTTAAAAATTTCTTGATAAAGTTCCTTAACATAAAACCCTTATAAGCCAAGATCACCTTAATGGAAGCAATCAAATAATATAATATAAATGCAGAAATAGAAGAATACCTCTAACGCTAATCCAATATGCAGAATTTCCACTAGGTGCCCAAGTGTTCACCCTCCAACGTTGATCCACACGAAAACTTGATTTAAGTCTTAAGCTCTAAAGACTTTGATCCTTAATGCAGAATTCTTAAAGAACTCTAATGGCTTGCTTTCCTTTCTTTCTATTTTTCTTTAACCTTCTAGAATCACTTCTAATCCTTTTGTCCTAAAGAAGACCACCTTGTCTTGGCTTAGGACACACTAGAAGCAATGCTAGAAAGAAAGAAACTAATGTAAGAAAGAAAGAAGAGAGGAGTGGGGTGGAGTTGAATGATGAAACCCATGGAGTGCTAGCCTATTTATAATAGGTGTAGGGATGCATCTCCAAGGGATGCATCCCATCCACACATCCTTTCATGAAAGGACATCATCTAAGGGCCATATCAAATAAGAGGAGGTGCAGATCAAGTGAAGAGGTGTATCAAATGATATGTCCTTTCATGTGGTGCCATATTTTGACCAAGTCAACATCACATGCTAATCACATGTCCATCATGCCTCACCTCTTGATCTTTCATGATGATGATCCAAGGGCTCCAATGCAAGGCGCCATTTACTTGACCCATTATGTCTTCATCCAATGGTGGGATTAAGATCCAATGGTCAATTATGATAGCCATCCTCTAACCCAATCCAATTGGGTTAAACCAACTCTCCGTTATGTCTTCATCCAACGGTAGATCAAGATCTAACGGTCTAGATTGAATGATTTATTAAATCTAATCCAATTAGACTCAAACCAAGCCAATTAGGTGCCAACTCTTGGCTAACCCATATTAGAAATGATCTAATCAAATTAGATCAATTAAGAATCAGATTCGAATCCAATTCGAATCAAGAGCTAAGGGTTTGCAACACCTGCTAGGATGTCTATCTTGCAAACATGATCTAATCCAATTAGACCCTTAATAAGTTTTCTTGTGTGTGACCCATTGGGTTCCATACTTAGCCAGCAATAGGTGTGAGTGCAAGTTGACCCAACTTGATTAGAACTCTTCTAATCGATTTAAGTCCAAACTGCGCGAACCCAAACTTAACAATTAGAATCCTTTCTAATTGGTGATCGAATTAAACTCTTTAATTCGATCAAACCTATAAGACAAGATTGACGTCTAGCAACGTGTCATGTCTACCCGAAAAATATGGAATTTGGTGGAAATACCAAAAATACCCTTCAGTGGCAAGTTACCATGCAATTCAATCCTTTAATCAAACTGCATCCCAAATATGTATATGAGTATGAATATATGTCAAACTCAATTTCATATTCATATTTTTCTCAATCTTTTAATGATAATTCAAATAATGAAACATTAGAAACTCTTTCTAATTTTCATTCTGCTTTGATCAAAGGCTTCCTGAATTATCATATGATTAGAATAAATAGGATGCTATCTTCTCTTACTAGAAGTGATTAATTCCTTGTTGACCTACTCATAATCTTCGTACACAATTCACCATATCCAGAAGACCTCGTACATAACTTATTGTCATGAATGAGTGTAAACCAAAATATGGGTTCATATGCACAAGATACCATGGTGATCTCAGGTCATAGGATCAGTTGCACAACTCCCACTAAGAGAATCATCTTTTGACATGTAAGTAAGACTTCATAAGATTTCTCTTTGTAGGTCAATTCAGTGAACTCATTCCTCTAATGAGCACCCACATCTTTATATTAGTGTCTCCACACAAATGATTGTGAGATCAATCATCCTCTGCATCGAGCATACATAAGACATGCCAGTCTTTCCGGTAATCATTGATCCTCGACTCAATGTACCAATGACTGGGAATATTTAAGATTAGGATTTTAGGATTTTAAGTCTCACTAGTATGATCTCATCATAGTCTTAAAACCATTGCCCTAATCTAAGGAGTTTATCATAAATATAATCAACAGCATATGATAAAACATAACGCCTTTATTCATATTTAAATGTCATGTACATGATTTGGACAAATCAAAAGAAAAAATCTTTCGCAATACATATTGCGATTGGCTTGTAGGGCATCTACTCTTTCAGGGACGCTATGTAAGCCGGACAGTTCCGCTTCCAATGACCCATCTTCTTACAGAAGAAGCACTCTGCCTTGCTCTTATCAGCTTTACGCTTCTTAGTCTAGCTGAGCTTAGAGACCCCAGCACGAGCTTTTTGCACCTTCTTCTTCTTTTCTTTCTTAAAGGAAGAAAGTCCTGCAGAAGTCCCACCTACCACATTCACCGACTCCTTTTTGAGTTGGTGATCCTTCTCATAGGTCTGCAGTAAACCTAGCAAACCATGATAGGATACTTCAGGTTTAGTCATTCTATAATGACTAAGGTCAGGTAGGACTTGGGAAGTGAGTTCAAAATGGCGTCCTTGCCCAATTGCTCGTGCAAAGGAAAGCCAAGTTTACTTAGGCGATCGATTTGTTCGACTATGTACAATACATGATCGGTGACCGATGCCCCTTCCCTCATGCGGGCATTGAATATAGCGCAGGATGTCTTATGTCGTTCAACATCATCAGGTGTGTCGAAAGACTCCTTCAACATTTGAAGGATTTCCACTGGCTGCTCTTCCTCGAATTTACGACTAAACTCGTCATTCATCGAGGCCCTCATGATGCAACGCACTGTAGTGCGATCGTTGAGCCACTTCTGATAAGCGTCTCTGATTGCATGTGGTGCATTGGCTGCAGGTTCCTCAGGTGCAGGATCCGATATCACATACAGGATCCGCTCATGCTCTAATACGATTTTCATCTTTCGATACCAGCTATCGAAGTTAGGTCCATTAAGTTTATCATTGTCTAATAGTGTTCGGAGGGACAATGAGTTAGCCATATCTGAAAAATAAAGGAAAAACCCAACTAATCAGTATATGATTTATTTAATCCTAAAGACTTGGACTTTAGTCAAAAGTTTTCTCCCACTATTTTAATCGAATTAATAGCTTCTACCTTTAATTTGAGAATTACTTTAATTCCCTAGTGAGTACTAGAATCCGCATAGACTGCATACGGGCCCGAGGAAAGCTCGGCCAATCCATTTGCATCTAAGGGTAGGTCTATTACCAATTGTTTCTCTAACCAATTTCTAGTAATCAATTTTGCCCTAGGTGGTAATCAGTAGCGGAGGCCTCCACTGAAGATCCTGGTTAGGTCCAACCATTAATGAACTAACTCGATGACACTACCTAATGTATGATCAGGCCCGAGGAAGGCTCGGCCAACCTAATCACAATTAGATAGCTCAAAAACTATCATATAACGAAGGATAATTCTAGTATTCAGAGGAACACCAGACGGAAGCGTCCTGCATGTTCAACTGTAATATTGGACCCATTATCATTCACCTTAATGGGAGGCTATGATCTAGTTATCTATATAACTTTATCATTTTAAGGACCTAATAATTTAGAGGATTTTAAATGATATGTAACACTGACCGATAATTCTAAATCCTCCCACTGACTTCACCAAATCATATAGAGGACTAGCTCTTATTGGTCTATTAGACACCTAAATCAGTCACACTGATTTTCCTTAATGGCATGGGTGAGTGCCAAGTCTCAAGGTACCTTAATCAAAACTTGATCGACCAAATTGGCCAGGTAAGAGAGATCATGGGAGGGTTACGCCATTAACCTCTTTCCTAGACACCAACTATGTTGGCCAGGTAAGAGGTAGCCCCAATTAAAAATCATGATCAAATGTCGACTTACCTTAGACACCAATTGGTTTATCAAGTTGATTTAGGTTATCCTTGGGAACTCGGGCTAGACCACTGAGCCACAATCAGATCCAATTGAAATGTTTGGATATGATAAACTACAACTATTGAGTTTGATCATTTTATAAACCTTGATTTAGTCTAGTTCAACTATTGATTAGATTAAATCATGTTTCTTAAGTTAGTCCATTTCAATTTGATTTCATGATTAGGTCTAACCTAGTCAACTAATCTGATTGTGCTAACCCATGCCCCAAATCCCATGTTCAAATTTAAATTTTAATTGAAATTTCAAATTTTGAATTTTAAATCTTTATTTGAAATTCAAATTTTAAATTTTAAATTCAACATTTAATTCTTTATTAAATGCATTATGATCATGGATTCAAGGTGTCAATTTATTCCAAATATAAACAATTTATATTTAAATTTTGTGGTCATAATAAATTTAAAATTGAAATTTCATAAACATCAATTATGCATAATTTCACAAAAATAAACTATTTATTTTATTATACAAATTAATCTCAATTTTGTGTTAGGACAACCTTTTCACTATAAGGGGTTAACCTTATAGCAGGACAAGCTTATAATTCAGCACAAGATTGATATTTTATCAATAAATCTAGATCTAATCTAAATTAAAAAATTAAATCATGCATAATTCTAGATATGATAGGCCAATTCTATCGGCCAACCTCGCTCTGATACCAGTTGTAGGGAATATCTTCCGAGTTGTCCGACAAAATCGAACGCCAGGCATGAAAATCAGTTTTAATTTTTTTTTATTTATTTTTTTTTAACAATTAGAAATATTTAATTTAACTTTTATGTAAAATTACCTCAAGCACGCAGCGAAAGTTGGTCAAGGTAATCTGGATCTGGATCTGGATTTGGATCCCTGAAGGTAGCTCTGCGAGGCCTGGATCTACAAGCCCTCTACTTCGCACGCACGTCGAGCTTCGTAGGAAGGTTGGACGATATCTGTATTTTGCAAAACTACTTTTTGCAAAAAGGACCCTAGAAGAAACACTTTTCTTTTCTTCTCCTTCTTCTTCTTCCTTCTCTCCCATTTCCAACCCGAGAGCTTCAATTTTGGACTGATCGCAGAGGAGAAGAGAGGAGACTAGAAAGCCGGATCTGAATGCTTCAATTTTGGACATTCCGGTCCAGACGGCAGAGCGGCCGGAGGCCAGACAGTGGCACGGTGTGGAGACGAAGCCGGGAGGAAGAAGGCTCTGTTTTCTCCTCCCAGGCTTTTCTCCATCGCGGTTCACACAAAAATCCTTAAGGGTCCATGAGGTGAAGTGGTCCACGGGTCCATGGGAGTTTAAAAACAAGTCAGCCGTAACCATATAAATAGGATTAGTCAAATAGGAAATGGGTTAGCCCATTTTGAAATAAAGCAAGCCTATTTGGTTCTCAACCAAATTGACAGCCCATTTGAATGATTTTTGACCCGAAAAAATTCCACATGAGTCTGACTCATGGGAGATTCAATTAGGTCCAATTTCGGCTCGATCCAAGTCTGACTTAGATCAGAACAAATACGAAATTAAATCCCAATTAAATCATGATCGAGCCCAATTACATTAATTTAGACCCAATCAAATCCAATCTCAACAATTGAGTCTTGATCAAGTTCAATTATATTAATTAAAACTTGATTGACCCGAAATACAGACTTAATTAGTTGTTCATCCATGAAATTTAGCATGTACCTCATGTTCAGTGCTAGCTGAACATAGATAGAACCAAATTCCAAATGACCCACAATTTAATTCTTAATTAAATTGGATCAAGACCTTCCTACTTAGCTTAACTAATGTGCGTGACTCCGATAGGTTCGAACACTAAGCCGGTAGTACATGGACTACTCCATGCACTAATCGAGGTGACCATCTAGCAATGATACCCGATGTCCGGATAGGTCGAATATGCAAAGCAACATTCAAGAACCTAGACATATGGTTGTTGCATAATTCATCCCTATGACCATCGATGCTCAAGATGACCTCAGAGTGGACTGTCGAACACTGGGTCTGGTCATTCATAGTGTATTTCAATTAATCAAATCAAGTGACTTATCACTTGGTTTACCCTGGCCAAGGTTTTACTGAATTGAAATACAGTGAGACATCAACTCCTAAAATCTGGAGCGGTCAATCCCATCTTGACTCATACACAGACTTCGTGAGTACTTGACTGCACCCAGCATCCTTCTGATCCCTGAATTAGAAATTCAGGTCATCCAGTGCCTAAGTACAGTGAGTTGCTTGCAAGTCACCGTGACAGTCTCAGGTCTAAGGGGTACTTATGCCCATACGTTTTACGAGCTAACTCCCGACAGTGGAGTGCTACGCACGTGAGTCACTATTCAGTGACGATGTACTCCTACATCTCACCTGTATGCCATACAGTGTCTCCACACTTCTTGGTTTAAGAGGACAACCAACTAAATGGCACACAACGACCTATACTTGACATAGCTATCGTCCAATTGACAGCTCATCATTTGGTCGCGAACTAATTTAAGGACTAAATGATAAAACCTCTTTTATCCACTAAATTAGTCCTAAGGACTTCATCACAATACACAGGAGTTCAATTTGAAGATGTAATACTTGTGATGAATAGAAAATTACCAGAATAAATTTTTATTCATTTTAATAAAACATATACATAATCCAATTTCTTAGAATTAAAAAATTGGCTTTGGGACACAATTTTCAACAGTAGGAAGAAGAATGTAAAGCCCGCAACCTTTCCTTTTTCCCTTCGCGTTGGAACCAAAGAATGGAAGGAAGAAGGGCCACACCACAAACCTTTTTTTCTTGCTTTCTTGCAGCTGAAAGGAGGGATGGAAGGAGGTTCCTTGCTGCCAAAAATCCCGAGGAAAAACCATGAAAAATTTGCAGCCCCTTTGAATCCCTCTTTTATGGTGTGTGGATAGAGATGAGCTCCTAAAATTTAGGAGCTCATCTTTATCCCTATGTGAATTCAAAATAGGAGGGGCGTGGCCCCTCCTTTTTCCTTCACGCCACCAGCCAAGGGAGGGGCGTAGGCCCCTCCCTCTTCTTCCATTTGGTTAGCCCCCACTTAATCTAATTAAATGGGGAGGGTTGGGTCCAAGTGTTAGGATTCAATCCTATTCAAAATAGGATTTGCACCCATTTAAATTTCCTCCAAATCCTAATCTAATTAGGATTTAATTGAACCATGACTCAATTGAACTCTTCAATCCTAATCCAATTAGGAGTCTTTTAATTAATTAGATTAAAATTAAAATTAATTAGGACTTAAGAAAATCCTAATCTAATTAGGACTTATTAAATTTCAGCCCTAAGGCAATTAGGACTTTAGAAATCCTACTCTAAGTAGGACTCTAATTTAATTTGAAATCCTAATCCAATTAGGACTCCAAGGATCCTACTCCAAGTAGAACACATGATCAAGTCCAATTAATTAAATCCAATTAATTAAATTAAATTGCAATCCGATTGCAATTATTCCTTCTTCAACTCACTAACTCTTAGCGGGTTAACCAATTATCAATCAAATTGATTATTTGGGATTCCTAATCACAATTCAACCATCGGATCGGTCAATACCTCTAATGTGTGTGACCCTATAGGTTCTATTTTGACTGATAGTGAGATATATTGCGATCTCTATCACAATATCATTGAATACTCCTTTCAATGGGTTGAAACAATTCCAACTCAACTCACTAAGGATCATCGACCATTAAGATGGTCCCTGTGAGTCTCACCATCCACTAGTGACACCTAGCAGCATGTAGTGGCTACCCAGCAGAATGGAATGATGAACCTCTAGGTGCAGTTACCGTATGATACAGTCCTTCTGATAAGTGCTAAATAATGCATAAATTAATATCTTATTTATAGCACTTATCATTATTTTAATTCACATATTTTGTAAATTTAACTAAAAATTGTATTACCTTCATGATTGCATTTTAATAAATTATCCAAGGTAATTCAAGTTTAATTTGATTATTTATTGATTAAGCTTAATGTATACAGGTCGAATCAAATTCATCTGGGATGACCCCTGAACCTAAATTGCATGCACCCCATGAATCGGATCTTCCCAACCAATTAGAGTCGACCCCAATTTTCATTTTTCAACACATGGCCACCCCAAGTTCACGTATGTTCTCCCTATTTCGTGTCCTAGCCATATCTAAGCTACTCTACCATAACTCCAACTGCAAGTCATCTCAGCCATTCATCACGTTTCACGAACTCATCTCCCCATCGTATCTCTATTCCGTTTGCATCCCATTCATAGTTCGGCATCCAAAGCTCCTTCCATGAAACAGAGCCGCATCTGGATGAACCCAAATCCCAGTCATCCCGTTCCATGCGGATTCAGCTCTTCGTCCCAGCTCCAACCTCTCTCACATCTAGCTTCATCATCCCGAGCTCCACGGTTCCACCAAACCAACCATCTCCCAGGAAACTTCCTTCGGATTCCTTCCACGTCCGTTCCAGCTCCTCTGTTCTCAACCGAGAACACCACCAGCATAATCCCAACTTCATCTCTTCCCAACGTCCAAGCTTATCCTCTTCCCCTGTTTCGAGATCCCATCAGCCAAGATAAAGCCAAACTCCAAAATCTTCTCAAACGCCCGCAGGATGACCTTCATCTCCCAGCCATCTTCCGGATGAGAACCAGCAACCTTCTGCCGGACTACTCCCAACGGCCCAAGCCGTTCCCGAGAATCCAGATCCCATCCGGATTTGCTCCCATCCTCATCACATATCAGCTCAAATCCTCCGCATCAGCCGAATCAAGCTATCCATCATCCACGTCCTTCCCAACTCTCCTGTATCCATCAACAAAAACCCATGCATCCGTTCCCTGTTATCAACCGATATCCAAACATTCCATCCTCTGTTTCGTGCGGATAAAAACCAGAAACATCTCCCGGATTTCTAGCCAACGGCAGCACAACCAAATGATCCCAACGTCATCCTCTCATCCAAACTTTACTTCCCCTGTTTCGGAACCAATCCAAATCTTATCCCGTTGTGATCCATCTTCATCCAAACGTCCCAACTCCCCTTCTTCGGAACAGAGGATCATCCTTATCCTCTTCCGAATCAGGCCGAACTTCATCCCAGCAGCATCATCACCAAGCTCCCAGCCGTCCCAACTTCCGAGATCCTCTCACGTCCACATTTCAGCGTCCCAACCGCGTCCAAGATATTCAGCCGTGTCGCCTCTGCGTTGAAGCCACATCACCAACATTTCGGATCACATCCATCCTCAACCGTGGGCACCGTTCCAGCATCCACATCATCCTCTGCATCCTTATCCTTGATTCGAAAGACGGGAGGAAAGAGAAGTGGGCAGTCTATTTAAAGGAATCGGACGTGAAGACCAAGGCCATTCATCCTTCCCCACCGGGGGGGGCATTCCTCCTCTTCCCCACCAGGGGAGGGGACTGCTCCCATCCCTTCTTCCCCCATCGGGGGCTGATCTATCAATCTCTCGGAGGCAAGTCCCACGGGAAGAAGAAGAGGAAACAGGGGAGGGAGTGAGCCACGGGAACATGAGAGAATAAAAAATAAGAGGAGAGAGAAGAGTTTTGTTATTTTGGGAATATTTCAAAGAAAGAAATCATGAAGGAAGAGATGGGAGCCTGCTACTGTGCTGCTGCTGCCGTCTCCAACTCCATGCAGGGCTGATCTCTTCTCCAGGGCCGGATGTAGCCCTAACAAAGGGCCAAGGGTTTTTATATTTTTAATTTCTATTCTTGAAGTTGTATAAACCTTATTCTGCTTCTAATGAATATTTTATTTTCATCTCATATTTAATTTCTGTGATTTTAAATATGAAGTTTATACAACTGCTCTTCATGATCATTGAAGTAAAAATAAGATAGTTCATGCTTAAGGAAGATGCGATGTGCTACCACCTTAGATTAAGGTAGACATTTCATACTAAACTAAATATGGATTATGCCTAAATTACTTCTGTAAAATTTTATTCGAATGCTTGTTAGGCTTGTAGCCAATTTGCATGTTAATCCAAGAATGAATTAAAATATAAATAACCCTTGTTCCGATGTTAGTGGTGAATTCCTTGCCCTAGGTTCTCTCAAATTGATATCATTTTAATTGCATTTTTTTTATTCAATTGCTTAGTTTAATAGTCTTCACAAATTCATCATTTTAAATATTTTTAATTTTAAGAAAAATAACTATACCCCAATCCCTGTGGATCGATACCCGTAATCACTATCCTACTAGATACGTGCTATTGCGTGGTCTTTAAAGTTGACTATCACCTTCTATCGTGGATCCCTGCAGACTAGAGGTCATGAATAACTCGTCAAACTCCGTCGTCTGTCATATGTCTAGATTTATTCAACTTGAGTTCGAGAGTGGAAAACTCTTTTTCCACTGTAGGTAATCCTAGGCCAAGGTCTTACGAATTCAGTCTTATAAATCACATAGAATCTCTCCTCATCTATCAAGGTCGATAGATTCCATGTAGGTACATACCCTATTCCTCTAGTGAACCTACTGCAGCCAATCTACACTACAAGGACCCATATGACTAGAGACCATGTATATGTGTAGTCAAACTGCAATAACCTCACTGTGAGTAGCCGAAGCACCGCAGGTCAAAGGACCAGTCACACTACTACAACATCAAGCAAGTCACTGACGAGTGGATAGACATCCAAGTGACTTCTTGTCTTGGTCATGCTCAGTACCCTTGTTCTCTAACAAGCACCTGCACTATCACTTCAGTGTCCCTACACTATGGACTCGAGTCTCGTCCATCCATAAGAAAAACGATCTGTGCACTGTTCTCATCGGATCGATCACCATCCTCGTGATGATCCATTGATTAGGAGCATTTAGAAATTAATCACCAATGATACATGGCTCAAATTCTCAATTTTTGAGAATATGTATCATCATCTTATTAATTCCTTGGACGATTCATAGACACATAAAAAATATGAATGAAAAATATGCCTATTTATTATTTAATAATAATAAAGTCAAGTATAAAATTATGTCCCAGAATTATTATTGTGTCAGCCAGATTGGCTTCTAGGGCATACATCTAACAATCTCCCACTTGCACTAAAGCCAATCAGTCATATATCTAAGTCCCATCTTCTTAAGGTGGGCTTCAGTCTTCTGCTGACTTAGCTGCTTAATGAGCGGGTCCGCCACATTGTCCGCGGAGTCTACTCTCTGCACTTCTACATATTTCTTCTCGAGATAGTCGCGTATGAGGTGAAAGCGCCGCTCTATGTGCTTGGACTTCTGATGAGACCTTGGCTCCTTAGCAAGAGCTATGGCGCCATAATTATCACAGTAGAGAGTTATAGCATCTGATGGCATTACATCTAGCTCTACAATGAATTTTTTGAACCAGAAGGCTTTCTTTGCAGCTTCAGAGGCGGCGATATACTCAGCTTCCATAGTAGAATCAGCAATGATCGATTGTTTGGAACTCTTACAATTTACCGTACCACCATTGCACAAGAACACATATCCAAATGTAGACTTTCTATCATCAATATCAATCATGATGTCTAAATCTGTGTATCCTTCTACCTTTAACTCTGATGCTCCCCCAAAGACCAAGAACAAATCTTTAGTTCTTCTCAAGTACTTAAGAATGTTCTTCACAGCTGTCCAGTGCTCTTCGCCTGGATTCGACTGATATCTGCTAGTGACACTCACAGCAAGGGCTATATCAGGTTGTGTACACAGCATGGCATACATGAGGCTCCCTATTGCCGAAGCGTAAGGGATCTTGCTCATGCGTTGAATCTCTTCAGATGTGTTGGGGCACATCTTCTTGGAGAGATGAATCCCATGCCTTAGGGATAATAGACCCCTTTTGGAGTTTTCCATATTGAACCTTTTAGCACCTCCTCTATGTAGATTTTCTGTGATAGGCCAAGCATTCTCTTAGACTTATCTCTATAGACCTTAATCCCAAAATATAGGATGCTTCCCCAAGGTCATTCATAGAGAACTCTTTTGACAACCAGACCTTGACCGAGGTTAGCATGGGAATATCATTCCCTATCAGGAGGATGTCGTCTACGTACAGTACGAGGAACACGACAGCACTCCCACTAACCTTCTTGTAAATACACGGTTTCTCTTCGTTCTTGATGAAATCAAACGATTTGATCGCATCATTGAAACGAATATTCCAACTCCAAGATGCTTGCTTTAATCCATAGATGAACCTTTGCAGCTTGCAGACCTTGTGATCTCCATCACTGGAAGTGAAACCCAAAGGCTGCTCCATATAGATATCTTCATCAAGATATCCATTCAAGAAAGCAGTTTTTACATCCATCTGCCATATTTCATAATCATGAAATGCTGTAATGGCAAGCAATATTTGAATGGATTTCAGCATCGCTACAGGTGAAAAGGTCTCCTGATAGTCAATGCCTTCGTGCTAACTATACCTTTTCGCCACTAGCCTTGCCTTAAAGGTCTCTACCTTTCCATCTGAACCTATCTTTCTTTTGTAGATCCATTTACATCCAATAGGTACAATACCTTCTGGTGGATCCACTAAGGTCCAGACATGGTTGGAATGCATGGAGTCTATCTCTGACTTCATGGCTTTCAGCCATTTCTCGGAATCGATATTTGATATCGCCTCGTTGTAGGTATTGAAATCTTGTACGTGTTCCTTATCTCCTATGAGGAACATTTCCTCGGTATCTTCTATAAGCATACCTAAGTATCTATCAGGAGGATGGGAGACCCTACTAGATCTACAAGGTGGAGGAGGTACGACGTGTACTGGCTCTATACGAATAGGTTCTATAGGATCCATGACTCGTTGCTTTTCAGAGATTCTCCCTTCAAGCTCAATTTTCCTCCCACTGCCTCTATTGAGGATAAACTATTTTTCCAAGAAGATGGCATGTCAGCTCATAAATACATTGTGATCTTCTGAGATGTAAAAATTGTATCCTAATGACTCCTTAGGATATCCTATAAAACGAGCACTTATGGTCCTAGCCTCTAATTTGTCCGCCTGTAGTCGCTTGACATGGGCCGGACATCCCCAAATCTTGAGATGACCAAGATTCGGCTTCTTACAATGCCATATCTCATACGGTGTGGTAGGAACGGATTTAGAGAGAACTCTATTCAATAAGTAAATTGCGGAGAATAAGGCAAATCCCCAAAGAAACATAGGTAGATCAGTGAAGCTCATCATGGATAGGACCATATCCAATAGAGTCTGATTCCTCCTCTCTGACACCCCATTGAGTTGAGGTGTACTCGGAGGCGTCCATTGTGAGATTATGCCATTTTCCTTAAGATAGTTCCGGAATTCCCCACTAAGGTATTCTCCTCCTCGATCTGATCGAAGAGTCTTAAGGGATTTTCTAGTTTGTTTTTCTACTTCATTTCTGAACTCTATGAACTTTTCAAAAGATTCAGATTTGTATCTCATAAGATATACATACCCATATCGTGAATAATCATTAGTAAAGGTAATGAAATACGAATAACGGCCCCTAGCTAGCACATCGAATGGGCCACACACATCAGTGTGAACCAGGGTAAGCATTTCAGTGGTCCTCTCCCCATGTCCTACAAAGGGTAGTCTATCCATTTTTTCTTGAAGATATTGACAAACTGGATATGACTCAGAAGTCAATGAGCAAAGAAGCCCATCTTTCTTTATTTTGTTCATTCTGTCCTCTCCAATATGGCCAAGCCTGAGGTGCCATAAATACTTCTGGTTTATCTCATCTCTTGATCTTTTGGATCCTATGACACTCACTACTTGCTTAGACACATTCACAGACACATCGACATGTAAGTGATAGAGACTGTCAATCATGAAACCACGTGCAACTAATTTATTTCTGAAACAAATAGAACATCAGTCTTTGTTGATAGTCAACTTTAAAGACCACGCAATAGCACGTATCTGGTAGGATAGTGATTACGGGTATCGATCCACAGGGATTGGGGTACAGTTGTTTTTCTTTTAAAGAAAAATAAAATATTTAAAAAGGAAGAGTTGGTGAAGAAAATTAAACTAAGGAATTTTAATAAAGCAAAATGCATTTAAAAGGATAGCAGTTTGAGGGAAACCTGGGGCAAGGAATTCACCACTAACATCGGAACAAGGGTTATTTATATTTTATTTCGTTCTTGGATTAACATGCAAATTGGCTACAAGCCTAATAAGCATTTAAATAAAAATTCACAAAAGTAATTTGGGCATAATCCATCTTCAGTTGGCATGAAATGTCTACCCTAATCTAAGGTGGCAGCACATTGCATCTTCCCTAAGCATGGACTATCTTATATTTACTTAGTGATCATGAAGAACAGTTGTACGAACATCATACTTAAAATCACAGAAATTAAATATGATTCAAAAGAAGATATTCATTAAAACAATAAGTTCATACAACTCCAAGAATATAAAATTAAAATATAAAACCCTTGGCCCTTTGTTAGGGCTGCATCCAGCCCTAGTGAAGAGCTTAAGCTTCCATGAAGTTGTGGGTGACAGCAGCAGTGGCACAGCAGCGGGCTTCCATTTCTATCACGATCGGCTTCCTCTGCCTCAGCACTTCATTTTCTTTTTTTCTTTTGAGAAGGCATTCCCAAAAAGACCCAAACTCTTCTCTCTCCTGTTATTTCATCTTCTTCCGTGGGAACTTCACCTGTGAAACCGAGCTCTTCTTCTCCCAGTGGAAACTTGGCCTGTGAAGAGAGTTGGGAGAAGCCTCCCCCTAGTGGGGGAAGAGGGAATGCCCCCCGGTGGGGGAGAGGAGGAATGCCTCTAGCTTGCATGCATTGATTCCCTTTTATAGCCTTCACAGCCTCTGTTATCACGCAGGGGATAAGGATGACTTTGATTTGCAGTTGGCTGGGATTAATCTAGAAGACGGCTGGGAATAATCTCGGAGGCTGACTGTGGGATGCTAGGAGATTCCATGGGATCCGAAAGATGGCTGGGAGATTGTTGGGTTCGGTTGAGGACGTTGAAGTTGAAACAGGGGAGGATAGTTTGGTTGTTCACGGGATGAGGATGCAGGGAAGTTTGTTCGTGGACGTGGGAGGAATCTTGAAGAAGATCAATTCGGAACACTAGGTTGATAGTTTTGAAACAGGGGAAGATGCATTTGGATGCCGTGAAGCTCAGAAAGAAGCTATCGTGGAGAGGATGGGATCTGAACTTGGTTCTGGGAGTGG
Source organism: Phoenix dactylifera (assembly GCF_051530095.1). NCBI lineage: Eukaryota > Viridiplantae > Streptophyta > Magnoliopsida > Arecales > Arecaceae > Phoenix > Phoenix dactylifera. The sequence continues at coordinate 26,070,502 of NC_143193.1, read as the reverse complement.
TTGTTTGGAATGTTCATCCGATTGGGAACAGGGGATGCTGGGATTTAGGATGATGTGGACGGTAAAGGATGGTTGCTGAGACGTTGGGATAAGGTTGATTGCAAGAACAAGGGAGATACCGTGTGAGATTTCTCATGTGGATAGTTGAATCAAGCATATCCGAACGCGAACGGGATGAAGATTTTCACGGTGGAAGCTGGGAGTCCGGAAGAAGATCTTGGATGTTGGGAGGAGCTGGATTCGGCTGATGGCTGGTACTCTGTTTCGAAGGAAGAGGATGCTGGGAGGATGCGTTTGGTTATCGGCTGAAGCATAGATAAGCTGGAGCTTTGAACACGGAAGGGATAAGGATGTGAGATCGATCCGAAAGAAGACGTGGCTTATGGGAACAGGCGCGAGGGGGAGCTGAGAAGATCTCGGCTGGGAGTTTGGTTGGATTTGTAGGGAGTGTGGAGTTGGGGATCCGGTTGGGAGATGATCCAGAAACAGGGAATGGGTCTCGGCTTTGGATAAGGATGATAGGAAATCTGGAAAGCTTATTTTGACTGGGATCTAGCGGAAGACGTTGAGGGTGTGGCCAAGTCGGGATGCAAGGGGAGATGCGAAATGCTGGTCCGTGGGTCTCGGCTCTGTTCCGGCTGTGGACTTTGGAATACGGGAGTTGGGAAGGACGTGGAGGAAAATCCACAAAGTTGAGATGGAATGAAGGGGATTTGCATGATGACGTGTAATGAAGAGATGACTGGAATGGCTGGTTTCAACCGGGATAAAGTCTAATGAACGTGATATGGGCTTAAACATTGCAACGTAGGAGATTTTGGGACAAAATGTTAGAACATGAAAAGTCGAGCTCAATTGGATGTGAAAGAAACAATAGAGTTGGGATGAACGGGGTGCGTGTCATTCGGGTTCAGGGATCATCCGAAATAAGTTTGACTCGACCTGCATATATTAGATTCGACCTGCATACATTAGGCTCAATTAATAAATAACTAAATCAAACTCGAATTAATTTATTAAAATGCAATGATGAGGGTAACACATTTTTTTAGTTAAATTTACAAAATATGTGAATTAAAATAATGATAAGTGCTATGAATAAGATATGAATTTATGCATTATTTAGCACTTATCACACCCCCCAACCTACATTTTGCTAGTCCTCAAGCAAAATAAAATATATAAAAAAACTAACTCACTTTCGCAGGAATCGCGATTGCATTTACCGTATGCAATAAGGCTTTAAACCCCTAGGTGGCCCTAGTGGACGAGTTTTGTCTCGTGAGGTTTTCCGGCGCAGCTACCCACAAACTGCTGTCTAAAGAATTTATTTTATTATTTTATAAAATCTAATTTCAAATGCATTAATGCCAGGAATTTCAAAAGCACACAAAGTTTTAATTATTAAGCCAGCCCAAATCCTAGATCAAGATGCAATTCAAGTTGAGGTTATTAAGCTTCCGTTAGAGAGTTGTAAGGTTTATTATACTTGGGTGCTTGGTGATATCTGGACCATACACAAACTAAGGCTTTAGATTCCCCAAAATACTGCTAAAGCTAGTAGTTTCCAAGAATTGGTCAGATAAGACCTATTCACTGATTCAAAATCATCCTATCTTGCAGGATTTCGAGAGTTGTGGATGTTTATTTTAATACCTCATGGGCTTTATCTATAATATTCCAGATTACTCGAATTTTTACAACGACGGCTTTCACACTATCGTCTTTTTCAAGGTCAATATTACTTTCTCTTTTTGTTTTTCCTTTTCTTTTTTTAAAAAATTTTATTTTGTATTTATACATGAATTATGCACTTTTACTCTTGTAATGATTCCTCCGTGTAGCGAGCATTCAGTCAACACTCCCACACCAGATGGCATAAGGTGTTGGGCATCAAGACTCCCCTACGGACCTATGCTCGGGTTCCTCATACAAGCCCGCTGACCTTTGACAATAGGTAGCCCTTTTCGATGTACCTGACTAAATTCACTTTTTTTTTTTATATGGGATAATAGTGAATTAGATAGGTATGATTCATCAGGACTCAAGGTTGCTACCAGACTTAACAACATAATGTTGAACCTAACCCTTAGAAGTGCAGGCCATGTGTGTTGTGAAATTCCAAAGTAAAAATGATCTTACAACTCGCTAAAAGAACGTTTAATAAAAAGAACTCAAATTGTCTTACTCCTGACTAGTCATTGGGCTTTTTAGATTTTATATACTTTGTGTGTTTATCATTTCAGCACTAAAGCATAGAAATTAGGTGTTTTTTTTTGAGATAAAATTTATTAAAAAAAATGCGAAAATGCAAAAAAAAATTTCTTCAAAAATTCGAATCCTATACCCCCCAACCTAGTTCAGACATTGTCCTCAATGTTTTTTTTTGAATATTATATTATTATTTTTATTTTTTATATTTTTTTATTTTTTTTATTTTAGTTTGGACGAAAATATGATGCAAATGGAGGATAGAAGCATTTTACCATAATTGCATCAGTAATATAAAGGATCCTGTTAATGCAATAAAAAGAATTGCAAAAATAACCTACGAAAATTGGGTTGCCTCCCAACAAGCGCTAAGTTTAACGTCTTCAGCCGGACGCATCAGGTGCAGTTAAGCATGTATTAAAAGAAAAACACATCAATTCCTTATGTTTGCCCTAAAATCACTAGATAGCTCCTAACTGGTTTGAAGAGGGCACCTAAGCCTCCAATTCGGTCTAATGAACTGAGTTGACCAGGTAAGCTCCCAGGTAAGTGGGGGGGTCACGATGCGTTGCAAAGGTCCCACTTAAAAACCACTTGCCTCGAACAGATGAACTGTCTCCCTTGGGACAAAGCTTGCCTAGACATCAACTGAGCCACAGAGCGAAATTGGTGCAACTTTCGGTGATCTTCGTCCTATTGAGCTCGAATGTCCCTAGGGGCCAACGTCTAATTGATTTTAATTAATGTGACAGCTATATGAGAATTGATTCACCTAATTTGGGCAAGAATCTGGTGATGAAATCCAGTTCTTATCTTGTTGGGGTGATTGCACTTACTATGTGCAGATTAATTGGTGTATGTGTATCAAGCATGCATTCACACTTTTGCTGAATTTAAAATCAAACAATCACCACAAAAGGAAATTTAAATAAGAAACGTTTAGAGGTTACCAAAGGGAATTTCTCCAGCAATTTTGAAAAAAAATTTGCTCAAACCTCGACAGCATTCCTTTTCCAGCAGTTCCCTTTTTGATCGTCCCAGATTTTCTTTTCGATTCCTGATCAAGAAAAATCAAGAGAAAAATCAAAAATTAGTAAAAGAAAAAAGAGATAAGGAAAGTAACAAAAATAGAAAATATTTTTATTTTATTTTAAATATATATATTTTTTTTTGAAAGTTTTTTTTTTTTTTATGAAAAGGAAAACAACTATGCTAGCAATCCCCGGCAACGGCGCCAAAAATTGATAGTCAACTTTAAAGACCACGCAATAGCACGTATCTGGTAGGATAGTGATTACGGATATCGATCCACAGGGATTGGGGTACAGTTGTTTTTCTTTTAAAGAAAAATAAAATATTTAAAAAGGAAGAGTTGGTGAAGAAAATTAAACTAAGGAATTTTAATAAAGCAAAATGCATTTAAAAGGATAGCAGTTTGAGGGAAACCTGGGGCAAGGAATTCACCACTAACATCGGAACAAGGGTTATTTATATTTTATTTCGTTCTTGGATTAACATGCAAATTGGCTACAAGCCTAATAAGCATTTAAATAAAAATTCACAAAAGTAATTTGGGCATAATCCATCTTCAGTTGGCATGAAATGTCTATCCTAATCTAAGGTGGCAGCACATTGCATCTTCCCTAAGCATGGACTATCTTATATTTACTTAGTGATCATGAAGAACAGTTGTACGAACATCATACTTAAAATCACAGAAATTAAATATGATTCAAAAGAAGATATTCATTAAAAACAATAAGTTCATACAACTCCAAGAATATAAAATTAAAATATAAAACCCTTGGCCCTTTGTTAGGGCTGCATCCAGCCCTAGTGAAGAGCTTAAGCTTCCATGAAGTTGTGGGTGACAGCAGCAGTGGCACAACAGCGGGCTTCCATTTCTATCACGATCGGCTTCCTCTGCCTCAGCACTTCATTTTCTTTTTTTCTTTTGAGAAGGCATTCCCAAAAAGACCCAAACTCTTCTCTCTCCTGTTATTTCATCTTCTTCCGTGGGAACTTCACCTGTGAAACCGAGCTCTTCTTCTCCCGGTGGGAACTTGGCTTGTGAAGAGAGTTGGGAGAAGCCTCCCCCCCAGTGGGGGAAGAGGGAATGCCCCCCGGTGGGGGAGAGGAGGAATGCCTCTAGCTTGCATGCATTGATTCCCTTTTATAGCCTTCACAGCCTCTGTTATCACGCAGGGGATAAGGATGACTTTGATTTGCAGTTGGCTGGGATTAATCTAGAAGACGGCTGGGAATAATCTCGGAGGCTGACTATGGGATGCTAGGAGATTCCATGGGATCCGAAAGATGGCTGGGAGATTGTTGGGTTCGGTTGAGGACGTTGAAGTTGAAACAGGGGAGGATAGTTTGGTTGTTCACGGGATGAGGATGCAAGGAAGTTTGTTCGTGGACGTGGGAGGAATCTTGAAGAAGATCAATTCGGAACACTGGGTTGATAGTTTTGAAACAGGGGAAGATGCATTTGGATGCCGTGAAGCTCAGAAAGAAGCTATCGTGGAGAGGATGGGATCTGAACTTGGTTCTGGGAGTGGTTGTTTGGAATGTTCATCCGATTGGGAACAGGGGATGCTGGGATTTAGGATGATGTGGACGGTAAAGGATGGTTGCTGAGACGTTGGGATAAGGTTGATTGCAAGAACAGGGGAGATACCGTGTGAGATTTCTCATGTGGATGGTTGAGTCAAGCATATCCGAACGCGAACGGGATGAAGATTTTCACGGTGGAAGCTGGGAGTCCAAAAGAAGATCTTGGATGTTGGGAGGAGCTGGATTCGGCTGATGGCTGGTACTCTGTTTCGAAGGAAGAGGATGCTGGGAGGATGCGTTTGGTTATCGGCTGAAGCATAGATAAGCTGGAGCTTTGAACACGGAAGGGATAAGGATGTGAGATCGATCCGAAAGAAGACGTGGCTTATGGGAACAGGCGCGAGGGGGAGATGAGAAGATCTCGGCTGGGAGTTTGGTTGGATTTGTAGGGAGTGTGGAGTTGGGGATCCGGTTGGGAGATGATCCAGAAACAGGGAATGGGTCTCGGCTTTGGATAAGGATGATAGGAAATCTGGAAAGCTTATTTTGACTGGGATCTAGCGGAAGACGTTGAGGGTGTGGCCAAGTCGGGATGCAAGGGGAGATGCGAAATGCTGGTCCGTGGGTCTCGGCTCTGTTCCGGCTGTGGACTTTGGAATACGGGAGTTGGGAAGGACGTGGAGGAAAATCCACAAAGTTGAGATGGAATGAAGGGGATTTGCATGATGACGTGTAATGAAGAGATGACTGGAATGGCTGGTTTCAACCGGGATAAAGTCTAATGAACATGATATGGGCTTAAACATTGCAACATGGGAGATTTTGGGACAAAATGTTAGAACATGAAAAGTCGAGCTCAATTGGATGTGAAAGAAACAATAGAGTTGGGATGAACGGGGTGCGTGTCATTCGGGTTCAGGGATCATCCGAAATAAGTTTGACTCGACCTGCATATATTAGATTCGACCTGCATACATTAGGCTCAATTAATAAATAACTAAATCAAACTCGAATTAATTTATTAAAATGCAATGATGAGGGTAACACATTTTTTTAGTTAAATTTACAAAATATGTGAATTAAAATAATGATAAGTGCTATGAATAAGATATGAATTTATGCATTATTTAGCACTTATCACACCCCCCAACCTACATTTTGCTAGTCCTCAAGCAAAATAAAATATATAAAAAAACTAACTCACTTTCGCAGGAATCGCGATTGCATTTACCGTATGCAATAAGGCTTTAAACCCCTAGGTGGCCCTAGTGGACGAGTTTTGTCTCGTGAGGTTTTCCGGCGCAGCTACCCACAAACTGCTGTCTAAAGAATTTATTTTATTATTTTATAAAATCTAATTTCAAATGCATTAATGCCAGGAATTTCAAAAGCACACAAAGTTTTAATTATTAAGCCAGCCCAAATCCTAGATCAAGATGCAATTCAAGTTGAGGTTATTAAGCTTCCGTTAGAGAGTTGTAAGGTTTATTATACTTGGGTGCTTGGTGATATCTGGACCATACACAAACTAAGGCTTTAGATTCCCCAAAATACTGCTAAAGCTAGTAGTTTCCAAGAATTGGTCAGATAAGACCTATTCACTGATTCAAAATCATCCTATCTTGCAGGATTTCGAGAGTTGTGGATGTTTATTTTAATACCTCATGGGCTTTATCTATAATATTCCAGATTACTCGAATTTTTACAACGACGGCTTTCACACTATCGTCTTTTTCAAGGTCAATATTACTTTCTCTTTTTGTTTTTCCTTTTCTTTTTTTAAAAAATTTTATTTTGTATTTATACATGAATTATGCACTTTTACTCTTGTAATGATTCCTCCGTGTAGCGAGCATTCAGTCAACACTCCCACACCAGATGGCATAAGGTGTTGGGCATCAAGACTCCCCTACGGACCTATGCTCGGGTTCCTCATACAAGCCCGCTGACCTTTGACAATAGGTAGCCCTTTTCGATGTACCTGACTAAATTCACTTTTTTTTTTTATATGGGATAATAGTGAATTAGATAGGTATGATTCATCAGGACTCAAGGTTGCTACCAGACTTAACAACATAATGTTGAACCTAACCCTTAGAAGTGCAGGCCATGTGTGTTGTGAAATTCCAAAGTAAAAATGATCTTACAACTCGCTAAAAGAACGTTTAATAAAAAGAACTCAAATTGTCTTACTCCTGACTAGTCATTGGGCTTTTTAGATTTTATATACTTTGTGTGTTTATCATTTCAGCACTAAAGCATAGAAATTAGGTGTTTTTTTTTGAGATAAAATTTATTAAAAAAAATGCGAAAATGCAAAAAAAAATTTCTTCAAAAATTCGAATCCTATACCCCCCAACCTAGTTCAGACATTGTCCTCAATGTTTTTTTTTGAATATTATATTATTATTTTTATTTTTTTATATTTTTTTATTTTTTTTATTTTAGTTTGGACGAAAATATGATGCAAATGGAGGATAGAAGCATTTTACCATAATTGCATCAGTAATATAAAGGATCCTGTTAATGCAATAAAAAGAATTGCAAAAATAACCTACGAAAATTGGGTTGCCTCCCAACAAGCGCTAAGTTTAACGTCTTCAGCCGGACGCATCAGGTGCAGTTAAGCATGTATTAAAAGAAAAACACATCAATTCCTTATGTTTGCCCTAAAATCACTAGATAGCTCCTAACTGGTTTGAAGAGGGCACCTAAGCCTCCAATTCGGTCTAATGAACTGAGTTGACCAGGTAAGCTCCCAGGTAAGTGGGGGGGTCACGATGCGTTGCAAAGGTCCCACTTAAAAACCACTTGCCTCGAACAGATGAACTGTCTCCCTTGGGACAAAGCTTGCCTAGACATCAACTGAGCCACAGAGCGAAATTGGTGCAACTTTCGGTGATCTTCGTCCTATTGAGCTCGAATGTCCCTAGGGGCCAACGTCTAATTGATTTTAATTAATGTGACAGCTATATGAGAATTGATTCACCTAATTTGGGCAAGAATCTGGTGATGAAATCCAGTTCTTATCTTGTTGGGGTGATTGCACTTACTATGTGCAGATTAATTGGTGTATGTGTATCAAGCATGCATTCACACTTTTGCTGAATTTAAAATCAAACAATCACCACAAAAGGAAATTTAAATAAGAAACGTTTAGAGGTTACCAAAGGGAATTTCTCCAGCAATTTTGAAAAAAAATTTGCTCAAACCTCGACAGCATTCCTTTTCCAGCAGTTCCCTTTTTGATCGTCCCAGATTTTCTTTTCGATTCCTGATCAAGAAAAATCAAGAGAAAAATCAAAAATTAGTAAAAGAAAAAAGAGATAAGGAAAGTAACAAAAATAGAAAATATTTTTATTTTATTTTAAATATATATATTTTTTTTTGAAAGTTTTTTTTTTTTTTATGAAAAGGAAAACAACTATGCTAGCAATCCCCGGCAACGGCGCCAAAAATTGATAGTCAACTTTAAAGACCACGCAATAGCACGTATCTGGTAGGATAGTGATTACGGATATCGATCCACAGGGATTGGGGTACAGTTGTTTTTCTTTTAAAGAAAAATAAAATATTTAAAAAGGAAGAGTTGGTGAAGAAAATTAAACTAAGGAATTTTAATAAAGCAAAATGCATTTAAAAGGATAGCAGTTTGAGGGAAACCTGGGGCAAGGAATTCACCACTAACATCGGAACAAGGGTTATTTATATTTTATTTCGTTCTTGGATTAACATGCAAATTGGCTACAAGCCTAATAAGCATTTAAATAAAAATTCACAAAAGTAATTTGGGCATAATCCATCTTCAGTTGGCATGAAATGTCTATCCTAATCTAAGGTGGCAGCACATTGCATCTTCCCTAAGCATGGACTATCTTATATTTACTTAGTGATCATGAAGAACAGTTGTACGAACATCATACTTAAAATCACAGAAATTAAATATGATTCAAAAGAAGATATTCATTAAAAACAATAAGTTCATACAACTCCAAGAATATAAAATTAAAATATAAAACCCTTGGCCCTTTGTTAGGGCTGCATCCAGCCCTAGTGAAGAGCTTAAGCTTCCATGAAGTTGTGGGTGACAGCAGCAGTGGCACAACAGCGGGCTTCCATTTCTATCACGATCGGCTTCCTCTGCCTCAGCACTTCATTTTCTTTTTTTCTTTTGAGAAGGCATTCCCAAAAAGACCCAAACTCTTCTCTCTCCTGTTATTTCATCTTCTTCCGTGGGAACTTCACCTGTGAAACCGAGCTCTTCTTCTCCCGGTGGGAACTTGGCTTGTGAAGAGAGTTGGGAGAAGCCTCCCCCCCAGTGGGGGAAGAGGGAATGCCCCCCGGTGGGGGAGAGGAGGAATGCCTCTAGCTTGCATGCATTGATTCCCTTTTATAGCCTTCACAGCCTCTGTTATCACGCAGGGGATAAGGATGACTTTGATTTGCAGTTGGCTGGGATTAATCTAGAAGACGGCTGGGAATAATCTCGGAGGCTGACTATGGGATGCTAGGAGATTCCATGGGATCCGAAAGATGGCTGGGAGATTGTTGGGTTCGGTTGAGGACGTTGAAGTTGAAACAGGGGAGGATAGTTTGGTTGTTCACGGGATGAGGATGCAAGGAAGTTTGTTCGTGGACGTGGGAGGAATCTTGAAGAAGATCAATTCGGAACACTGGGTTGATAGTTTTGAAACAGGGGAAGATGCATTTGGATGCCGTGAAGCTCAGAAAGAAGCTATCGTGGAGAGGATGGGATCTGAACTTGGTTCTGGGAGTGGTTGTTTGGAATGTTCATCCGATTGGGAACAGGGGATGCTGGGATTTAGGATGATGTGGACGGTAAAGGATGGTTGCTGAGACGTTGGGATAAGGTTGATTGCAAGAACAGGGGAGATACCGTGTGAGATTTCTCATGTGGATGGTTGAGTCAAGCATATCCGAACGCGAACGGGATGAAGATTTTCACGGTGGAAGCTGGGAGTCCAAAAGAAGATCTTGGATGTTGGGAGGAGCTGGATTCGGCTGATGGCTGGTACTCTGTTTCGAAGGAAGAGGATGCTGGGAGGATGCGTTTGGTTATCGGCTGAAGCATAGATAAGCTGGAGCTTTGAACACGGAAGGGATAAGGATGTGAGATCGATCCGAAAGAAGACGTGGCTTATGGGAACAGGCGCGAGGGGGAGATGAGAAGATCTCGGCTGGGAGTTTGGTTGGATTTGTAGGGAGTGTGGAGTTGGGGATCCGGTTGGGAGATGATCCAGAAACAGGGAATGGGTCTCGGCTTTGGATAAGGATGATAGGAAATCTGGAAAGCTTATTTTGACTGGGATCTAGCGGAAGACGTTGAGGGTGTGGCCAAGTCGGGATGCAAGGGGAGATGCGAAATGCTGGTCCGTGGGTCTCGGCTCTGTTCCGGCTGTGGACTTTGGAATACGGGAGTTGGGAAGGACGTGGAGGAAAATCCACAAAGTTGAGATGGAATGAAGGGGATTTGCATGATGACGTGTAATGAAGAGATGACTGGAATGGCTGGTTTCAACCGGGATAAAGTCTAATGAACATGATATGGGCTTAAACATTGCAACATGGGAGATTTTGGGACAAAATGTTAGAACATGAAAAGTCGAGCTCAATTGGATGTGAAAGAAACAATAGAGTTGGGATGAACGGGGTGCGTGTCATTCGGGTTCAGGGATCATCCGAAATAAGTTTGACTCGACCTGCATATATTAGATTCGACCTGCATACATTAGGCTCAATTAATAAATAACTAAATCAAACTCGAATTAATTTATTAAAATGCAATGATGAGGGTAACACATTTTTTTAGTTAAATTTACAAAATATGTGAATTAAAATAATGATAAGTGCTATGAATAAGATATGAATTTATGCATTATTTAGCACTTATCATTTGTCAAATGTAAAAACATGACCATCCTACGCTAAACACAAAATAGAAATTAAATTTCTGCTAGCAACAGGAACATAATAACAGTCTCTAAGCAATAAACTAAAACCAGACGGTAATCGCAGAGGATAGGTGCCCACAGCTATAACAGCAACTCTTGCCCTATTGCCTACTGGAAGGATTACTGCACCTTCCGCCAGCCTCCTACTTTCCTTTAGACCCTTCATATTAGTGCACAAATGAGCACGAGAACCAGAATCTATAATCCAACTAGAAGTAGAAGAAACCGTAAGGTTAGTTTTAATTACGAGCAAGTCTAACATACCTTCTGAAGGTGTGTCTGCCTTTTTGTTCTTCAGGTTCTCGAGGTATGAAGGGCAGTTCCTTTTCCAGTGGCCGTCGACGTTGCAGTGGAAATATTTTCCTTTGTCATTAGCCTTTTTCTTATGAACTTCCTTCTTAGGCTTCTTGTCTTTCTTCTGCTTCTTTGCAGGCTTCTTTTTCTTCCAAGTAGACTTTCTTCTGGAACCAGAAGTCAGCTCAGCAGCAAGAACAGTGTCCCTTGAAACTTTCAAGGCCCCCTCAGCAGTTACCAACATATTTATTAGTTCTGTCTTAGTGCATTCAATCTTGTTCATATGGTAGTTTACTATAAACTACCCAAATGAATCAGGAAGGGATTGCAGGATCAGATCTACTTGCAATTCCTTGTGCATGGTCATACCGAGCTTCTCAAGCTCCTCTAGGTCCTTGATCATAGTCAGACTGTGATCATGGACAGACTGCCCCTCGCGCATCTTTGCCTTGAAGAGCCTCTTGGATACTTCAAAGCGAGCTGTGCGAATTTGCTCACCATGCAACTCTTGCAGGTGTGCCAATATCTCCCTAGCAGTCTTCATATTCTCATGCTGGCATTGGAGTTCATTTGACATGGATGCCATGATGTAGCACTTGACTCTAATATCATCGTCCGTCCATTTTTCATGCGTCTCATGTTGATCATCGGTCGGACGTGATGGTAACCTGGGGATGTCTTTCTTGAGTATATAGCCTAGTTTCTCGCAACTCGGAATGATTTTGAGGTTTCTAAGCCAGTCTTTGTAATTGGTTCCGGTCAGTCGGTTGGTCTCAAGGATACGGGTCAAAGGGTTCGAAGCTGACATTGTGATCTGTAGAGAGTAAAGATTCTAGTTAGACTTTGTACTTGATCTTAATTTGTTCTAGAAACTTTTAAAACAAATATGCTCCCACTATTTTCTCGAATCCCTCATACTCTCCTGATGGAGAAATGAAAACTCTACACGACTAGAGTTTCTAGTGGGTACTGCGGTCTTACCAATTTACATGCCGCCTCACCTAACAGTTATTGGTGACATATAAATGGATGAGTGTACAACTCTTATACAATGCTTCTCAAGCAAATTGCAGTGGTACTTGGTCTCTAAGTCATGAAGACCTCACCTAACAGTTATTGGCCCCATTACTTAGTTAAGTCAGACCCATCGTAAAATCGCAGAAATAAAGTCGTTATTGGATCCTCACCTAACAGTTATTGGCGCCCAACCCCACCTTTACCCCACAACATCTTATGTCTAATAGAGAGGTCCAGTCCCCCGATGCAACTTGCCCACTGTGTCCAGCCAAGACAAATCAACACCAGAAAGATCTTAGCAGCTCTACTACGGTGGAAGACCTATGGACTTAATATTGTGAAATCATGTCTTAGTGTTTGCAACCTTGAGCTCTTCATAAGAGGTAATCGATCAATTGGCCAGGTAAGCAGATGTGAGGCTCCCCTTACTCAGAGAGTAAGGTCCTGATTAAGTAACCACCTTTTAGGCTGCCTAGACACCAATTAGATCAATTAATCTAATATGACTAGCTGATGTTGGTTCACTCTCGACTAATTGAGGAGGTTTGTATTTAGGTCTCTCTCGATCGACTATTTATATCTCATGCAAATATATATCTACCTACATAGACATAAGCATAAACATCCAGGCATAATGTTAAAATAAATATAACTGGTGATGATCATGGATCTAGGATGGGGTCATTTTGTAGGGTTCTGATCATGTCATGATGGGCAGCGGAAGCTAGAGATTTTAAAAATTTCTTAATAAAGTTCCTTAACATGAAACCCTTATAAGCCTAGATCACCTTAATGGTAACAATCAAACAATATAAATATAAATGCTGAAATAGAAGAATACCTGTAACGCTAAATCCAAGTTTGTAAAAATCCACAAGGCGTCCAAGTGTCCGCCCTCCAATGGTGATCCACACGGAAACTCGATCAAGACTTTAGCTCTAAAGATTTTTGATCCTTAATGATGAATCCTTCTAAAGGATTTAAATTGGCTTGCTTTCTCTCCTCTCTTATTTTTCTTTCACCTTTCTAAATCACTTCTAATATTTTTGTCCTAAAGAAGACCTCCTTGTCTTGGCTTAGGACACTCTAGAAGCAATGCTAGAAAGAGACAAAGGGTTGTAACAAAGAAGGGATAAGGAAGAGAGAATGCGGTGGAGTTGGAATGAAGAATACGGTGGAATGGCTTTCTATTTATAGATGTGAAGGGATGCATCCTAGCCATCCCTTCATGCATCAAAGGGTGTGATAAGAGGGTGCCAACAATAGAGAGAGGGAGGCGTATTAAGCTTTAGAAAAAGCCGTATCTAATGATACGCTTCTTTCTCACGTCTCCTTCTTAAATCCTGATGATCCAAAAGCCCAAATGCAGGGAACCAAAGCCAATGGTCCAGATCTAGGCGCCATCTAATGGTCCAGATCAAGGCATCATCATCCAGGGTGCCATCCAATAGTCCAGAAGCAAGATGCCATCATCAATGGTCCAGATTCAGATGCTGAGCAATGGTCCAGATCTTTCATCCAAGGAGCCATCCAGTGGTCCAGATTTAGGCGTTGAGCAATGGTCCAGATTTTTCATCCAGGGAGCCATCCAATGGTCCAGAATAAGGTGCCAACCAGTGAACCAGATTTTTCATCCAGGAAGCCATCCAATGGTCTAGATGAAGGCGCCAACCAGTGGACCAGATCCTTCATCCAAGGAGCGATCCAATGGTCCAGAAGTGAAGGCCCTATCAAACCCAATCCAATTGGGTTTAACCAACTTAAAGGAAACATTAAACCTAGTGAAATCAGGTCTAATTAAAGCCGAATGGGTTTCAACTCTTGGCTAACCCATATTAGGTCATGATCTAATCATATTAGATCAAGCTAATATAAGAATAAGATTCGAATTTAATTTGAATCAGGAGATAGGGTTTGCAACACCTGCTAGGATGTTTATCTTGCAAACATGATCTAATCCAATTAGACCCTTGATAAGTTTTCTTGTGTGTGACCCATTAAGTTCTATACATAGCCAGCAATAGGTGTGAGTGCGAGTTGACCCAACTTGATTAGAACTTTTCTAATCGATTTAAGTCCAAACTGCGCGAATCCGAACTTAACAATTAGAATTTTTTCTAATTGGTGGTCGAATTAAACTCTTTAATTCGATCAAACCTATAAGACAAGATTGACGTCTAGCAACGTGTCATGTCTATCCAAAAAATATAGAATTTGGTAGAAATACCAAAAATATCCTTCAGTGGCAAGTTACCGTGCAATTCAATCCTTTAATCAAACTGCATCCCGAATATGTATATGAGTATGAATATATATCAAACTTAATTTCATATTCATATATTTCTCAATCTTCTAATGATAATTCTGAAAGTGAATCTTAGGTTCTTCGGTATTAAGCATGCTGATTTTTTTTTATTTAAAACCATGGCTGAACCTGATCGGGTTGCCTACGTACCCCTTCATAAGGGGGATCAAGCCATATGTAGTTTTTTTTAAGTTTTAAAATGCAGCGGAAAAACCGAATCAAACAATTTAATTCATGCATGCTTACAAGATCAAATCTAGAAATCAGCACCTTAAGAACAAATAGGATTATGCCGGAATAATTTAAACAATTATGTTAAAACTTTTATGCATGATTAACTATCAGATCTGAAAGGTAAACACTCTATTTCGATTAATCTCCGAATATCCATCGATTGGATTCTGGAGATAACTCCATGAGGAGCCCCAAAGAAGGGATCTTGGAGAATCAGACCTAGATCCTGACTCCAAAATAAAATATTGATGTGGGATTAATACCTTTTATGATAGAAGAAACTTGTGGATCTGATCCTTGACTTCGCAGCCACGTACATGAATGGCCTCTATGAGAAGTACATGCGAAGCCCTAGGTAGATCATCTTCCGCGGGAGTGCTAGCTCGTGCAGGAACGTTGCAATGGCTGAAGCTGTCTCCTTCTAAATACTCAATCATTGATTGTTCTTCAAGGATATGGAGGATGGACGTGAGGAAGAAGGATAAGAAGGGATTGAGGCCCTCAAGAAATTTTTTCAGAATTTTTTGAAACCTCTAAATATTATATATTTTGAACCCAAGGCATGGGGATCTTTTATAGCCAAAAGACCACCCACGCCTCACACCTAATTTAGCCAACTAATTTAGCTGATATGGTTTGGAAGCTAAGAGGAGATAAAGATATCCAAATTTTGTGCATTTTGGATATCTAAAAGATAGGAATTCATGCATCCAAAGTTCAGCCGCAGACCACCCTATTTCATGCGCCATGCAATCCCTACATATTAGGAAATTCATCTAAATCTTTCTAGGAAGATTTAAGGTGCCATTTTTCTAGAAAATATAGCCCCACTCCTCCTCTCTTCTCATGCCAATTTTTGGCCAAAAATAAGGAGGAAAGGCTTGAAAAATATTGGGGATAAATCAAGGTGTCATTCTTCTCTAAGAAGATAAGGACGGGTTCCTAAAATTTAGGGATTCTTCTCCTTATCCAATTCTGATTATTTGGACTCATAATCCTCATCAAATAAGGTCTTCTAATTGATTTGGATCAAGCCCAATCCAATTGGGTCAAGTCCCATCAATTGGGTCAAGCTCAATCTACTTGGGTTGAAACCAATCCAATTAGGTCAAACCCTGATGCAGCCCAAATTGAAATTTGGCTCAACCTAAGCCCAATTACTCAATCAAATTGAGTTCATTAGCAATCAATTTCTAATTAATCCTCCAATAATTCAATAATTATTTTATTGCAATTTTTGCTTAGGATAATTTGTCAATCGAATTGACCAAATTACCCTTGAATGATTCTTAATCATCAATCAGCCATTTGATCAACCTAGAAACTTCTATGCGTGTGACCTCATAGGTTCGAACCTAAGTCGGTAGTATAGGAACATATTCCTATACTAATCGATGTGACCATCTAGCAATGGTACCCGACGTCCGGATAGGCCAAATATATGCGAAGTAAATATTCTGGAACCCTGAACTATGGTTACTGTATAATTCAATCCTTTTGACTTCTAATGACAGGATGACTTAGAGCTCACTATCAACCCTATAATTAGTACATCCATTATGTGATTAACTTTAGATATCCCGTGACTCCTCATCGGGATTACCCTGGCCAAGGTTTTGCTAAATTAATCACAAGACATTATCTCCTATTTTCAGAAGGGGTCAATTCCATCTTGACTCACAACTGACTACGCAAGTACTTGACTACACCCAGTGATCTTTCGTCACTGAATTAGAAATTCAGGCAGTCCGGTACCAAAGTAAAGTGAGTTGCTTGCTAGTCATAGGTTGCGGTCTCAGGTCAAAGGGCCAAACTTATACTCATATCTACTCGGAACATCTCTTGACAGTAGAGCATTCCGGAATTGGTCACGTTCGGTGAAATGTACTCCTACATTTCACCTTGATAAGTGCTAAATAATGTACAAATTTATCTATTTTACATAGCACTTATTATTACTGTTATGCACATATTTTAAATATTAACAGAAGAAAATGTGTTTCCCCTCGTCATTGTATTTTAATAAATTATTAGAGGTAATTCAAGTTTGGTTTAATTTTCTATATTGATTTAGTCTAATGTGTGTGCAGGCCGAGTCATCCCATTCACGAACTAGTCCCAATATGTTTCATGTGTGGACTACTTTCTCCCACATGTGCATGAAGCTATCCATTCCTTTGTCCATGTCATATTTCCCCGTGTGCACCAAGCTTCCCAACCTAGCAAAACAGAGGCCTCTTCCATTTTCTCCACGTGTCCAAACTTTCTTTATTTTAGATTCAGAACAAAGCCCTTCCAACCTACCCGAGTGGACCCCAACCACTTTTCTAAAAAAAGAAGAAGAAATATAAATAATAAAAAATTCACATAACCTCCCTCATTCCCGTATTCATCTTCCACATTATTTTCCTTTCTCCTCCCCTGTTTTGGAACAAGCCGCATGAGCCTCTTCCTTTTCCCCCACTTCCGCTATCAACAAATATCTCCTAGCTCAGCTCCAAACATCCCACGATCTTCTCCTACGTCCGCAGATCAACCAAACAACTCCAATCCCTGAGATTTAGTCTTCTCCGCCATCACCGTCCGCGTCTGCTCTGGATTCAAAATCCCAAATCACCGGATGACCCCGCCTCTTCCTCTTCTCCCGCGATGCAATCCTCCCCCACGCGATCAAAGGAGTTCCTCCCAGCCGAACGCCCCAACATCGTCGTCTTCTCCTAATCCTCCCAGATCATTCCCTTCCATTTACAGCCGCAGCATCCCAAACCGGCCGCTCATCCCAGCGCGTTCACAGATCTCCACTGTTCATCTTCTTCCTCCCGCAATGGGTCACGGCCGAGATTCGAGTCGCCACCCGTCGATTCTCCCGTTCTAGCCATGAGTCCCACGCGGTGCAGCCAGCGACCAGATCCTCCGCCTCTTCTTCCGCCCGTGACGCCCCCGGATCAGCGCCTCCATCCCGCGGTCAGCTTCATCGATCAGCTGATCCCATGGATTCCGCCCCAACGATCACGCATGCGTTCTTCCTCCTCTTCACGCGAAATCATGGATCCACCGCTGGCTAATCCTTGGTGGGGATCCATAAAAGGAGGAAGAACCAAGAAACCGGGGCGTTCGGTGGCAAGGGGGAGAGCTCGGTGGAGGAAGGAAAGAAAATAAGGGGGAGAGCTCGATTCGAAAGAAACAGGGGATACCCTGCTTCGGTGAAGAGAAGAAGAGAGTCGAGAACCAGAGAAAAGAAATAAAAAAAAAGGGGGGGGGGAGAGAGAGTATTTTGGATATTTTGGAAATAGAGGGAGCCGAATGGGAGCGAAAGACTTTTATTTGAAGATGGAAGGTCGTCCGGAAGCCATGCTCGACTAAACGTCCAATCTAGGGCTGGATGAAGCCCTAGCAATGTATCAGGGCATTGTAGTTCTTACTTTTTTTTATTTTTGGAGCTTATTTAAATTCTTATCTTCAATGAAATATTTCTTTTATGATGTTTAAACCTTGAGCATGCCATTTACTATTCATGGTTGCTAAAGTAGTCTAAGATGATCCGTGCCTAGGGAGATGAGGTGTACTGCACCCTAGATTAGCATACTTAGGTAGACACTTCATGCTATACCGAAGATGGATTTTCCTAAAACTCTTTATATTTTTATTTTAAAAGGCTTGTAGCCAATTTGCAAGCCTCTCCAAAAGATAAAAATTAAGAACACAATCCCTAATGCAATGCTACGCGGTGGATTCCAAACCCTAGATCCATCTACTTTGATAAATTTCAATTCGTACTCATAGATTAATTCAGTATAATTAAGTTAGCAAACTCTTCTTTTTGATTTATTTTTAAAAGAAAAATAACTTATTCTTCAATCCCTGTGGACCGACACCCGTAATCACTATCCTACAGGATACGTGCTATTGCGTGGTTTATTTTCAAAATTGAAAGAACCGATCAATTTTTGGCGCCGTTGCCGGGGTGCCTAGACATCAACTAAGCCACAGAGCGAAATTGGTGCAACTTTCAGTGATCTTCGTCCTATTGAGCTCGAATGTCCCTTGGAGCCAACGTCTAATTAATTTTAATTAAAGTGACACTATGTGAGATTGAGTTCACCTAAGTTGGGCAAGAATCTGGTGATGAAATCTGGCTCTTATCATGTTGGGGTGATTGCCCTTACTATGTGCGGATTAATTTGTGTATGTGTATCAAGCATGCATTCACACTTTTGCTGAAATTAAAATCAAACAATCACCACAAAATTTCAAGCTAATAATCAATTTAAATAAGAAAGGTTTAGAGGTTACCAAAGAAAATTTTTCCAGCAAATTTTTTTTTAAAGCAAACTTCTACAGCATTTCTTTTCCAGCAGTTCTCTTTTTGATCATCCCAAATTTTTTTTTTCTCGATTCCTGATCAAATAAGACCAAAAGAAAAATTAAAAAAAAATAGTAGAAGAGAAAAAGGAGATAAGAAAAGTAACAATAATAGAAAATAATTTTTTTACTTTATTTTAGATATATATATGTTTTTTTTAAAGTTTTTTTTATAATTTTTTTTAATGATAGGAAAAATAACTATGCTAGCAAAGCTTGTCCCTATAAGGGAGACAGTTCATCTGTTCGAGGCAAGTGGTTTTTAAGTGGGACCTTTGCGAACGCATCATGACCCCTCCAATTACCTGAGAGCTTACCTGGTCAACTCGGTTTATTAGACCGGATTGGAGGCTTAGGTGCCCTCTTCAAACCAGTTAGGAGCTGTCTAGTGATTTTAGGGCGAATACAAGGATTTGATGTGTTGTTCTTTTATTGCATGCTTGACTGATCAAGTACTAGTGTATGCAAGGGAGTCGTTCTAGAGTACGTGACTTATTACCGTTTGACCCTAAAATAGAACGGACCCTTAGGAATATTCGAGCTGAGATCAGAACATTAGAATCATTCCCACCTCCTGAGATGGCTGAAGAACAACCCAAACTCCTGATGGAGTACTTTACTCCCACCATTTACATTTTCTCATCTTGCATTCGATTACCTGAAGTAGCAGCGGTACAATATGAAATAAAGTCTAGTATGATCCAAATGCTCCCATCTTTTTATGGGCTCACCAACGAAGGCCCATATAAACACTTAGATGAATTTCTTGAGATTTGCACCACTGTCAAGATTCAGAATTTCACTGATGATGCTCTAAAACTTAGATTATTCCCCTTCTCCCTTAAAGATAGAGCCAAGCAATGGCTGAATTCTTTAGAAGTCAATTCGATTCGTTTCTGGGATCAAATGCAACAAGAATTTCTTAAAAAATGCTTTCCCATAAGAAGAACGAACCAGTTTAGACGTGCCATTACAAGCTTCTCCCAAACCGAGGGAGAAGAATTTCATGAAACTTGGGAGAGATTTCGGGACCTAATCCGTAAATGCCTACATCATCAAATACCTAAATGGCAGCTAGTGCAATGTTTCTATGACGGATTGACTGAACGAAACCGTCAGATGATCGATGCTGCATGCGGGGGGACTTTTATGCTTCAAAATGAGCATGAAGCATGGCAATTATTTGAAAATCTTATTGAAAACTCCCTCCACCATGCTTCTTGTTCTCGTCAAGCACCCTCGAGTTCTCAAAGAAAAGGGACCATTTGTGAAATAAGTCATTCTATGGACCTGTCTAGCAAGGTAGATGCATTGTCCCATAAGATTGACCAACTGATGATAGGTGGGCATTTCATTAACTCTTCTCAAGCACAAGTGTGTACTATCTATTCTAGCCCATCCCACCCTATTCATGAGTGCCTCTCAGTGCCCCAATTTTCCGAACTCGTGCAGGAACACATCAATGCTGCTCAAACACAGCCCAGACCGGGTAATGACCCATTTTCCAATACATATAACCCGGGATGGCGGAATCATCCAAACTTTTCTTGGAAGCAGCAATCTTTGAATACTGCCCAACCCTACTCCCAAAATTTTCAAACCCCACAAAATATTCATCCCTACCGTCCCTCGACTCAATTTCAACACACTCCTCCTCCACCCCAAAGAAACACAGTTTTTGAGGAGAAAGTGTTGAACGCCCTTCAAGGTTTGGAAATCATTACACAATTGGTGCACTCTCACATGCAATCAATCGCCAAGCTAGAATCCCATATGGGGCAACTAGCTAATGCACTGAACAAGCGAGAGGAAGGAAAGCTTCCAAGCCAACCACTAAGTAATCCTAGGGGACAATACATGGCTCAAGAAAATCAACTAAATATAATTCATCATGAACAAGCCAATGCTTTGACTATCCTAAGGAGTGGACGTGTAGTAGACAATAAGATTGGAAAGGATAACAATAAGGAAGGTGAAGAAGAGGATAAAAATGTATCAAATGAAAATCTAAAAACTTCTTCTTCTTCTTCAGCTAGTCCACCTTCTGCCAAAACTTACATTCCAAAGGCCCCATTTTCTAAAGCTCTTAATTCACCCTCTTCCTTTGGCAAAAAATGAACTTCACTAGAGGAGATGATGGAGGTTTTCAAACAAGTTAAAATCAACCTTCCACTTCTTGATGCTATTAGATAAGTTTCCTCCTATGCCAAATTTCTCAAAGACCTTTGTACCCAAAAGCGAAAATCTAGGACACATGTGCCTAGAAAGGTCTTCCTAACTGAGCAAGTGAGTTCTATTCTCCAACACAACACTCCTTCGAAATTCAAAGATCCTGGTGCTCCCACCATCTCCTGTGTCTTAGGAAATAATTTCATTGATCGAGCACTCTTAGATCTAGGGGCAAGTGTCAACCTTTTACCTTATTCAGTTTATGAGAAATTTGGATTAGGTGAGTTAAAACCAACCTCGGTATCCCTTCAATTGGCTGATCGATCTATAAAAATACCACGTGGGATAATTGAAGATGTTCTTGTCAAGGTAGACAAATTCTATTTTTCAGTAGATTCCATCGTCCTTGATACGGAACATGAACCTAATCCTAAGAAACAAATCTCCGTGATCCTTGGGCGCCCCTTTTTAGCAACAGCCAATGCGTGCATCAATTGTAGAACGGAGGTAATGAACATATCATTTGGAAACATGAAAGTAAAATTAAATGTGTTTAATGCGGCCGCCAACCCGCGAGGGAAGTTGAGTATTTTATAATAGACAAAATAGATGACCTCATAGAAGGATATGCAAAAACTACCT
Organism: Phoenix dactylifera; assembly: GCF_051530095.1. Taxonomy (NCBI): domain Eukaryota; kingdom Viridiplantae; phylum Streptophyta; class Magnoliopsida; order Arecales; family Arecaceae; genus Phoenix; species Phoenix dactylifera. Next base: position 26,048,740 of record NC_143193.1, on the reverse strand, counting down.
CACTGTGTCTGGCTGGAGACAATAAACTTAGCGCTTGTTGGGAGGCAACCCAATTCTCTTATATTTATTTAACATTGAGGACAATGTTAGGTTTAGGTTTGGAGGTATTTTTAAGTATTTTTTAAATATTTTTATTTTGTTTGCATCTCTTGCATTCGTTTTTACTTCACAATGTCAGGTTTAGGTTTGGGGGTATTCATTTTGATTTTCACCCAAAAAAAATAAAAAAATGTGTTCATTTTCATTTTTTATAAAATAATAATAAATAATAATAATAAAAAATTTAAAAATAAAAAAAAATTTTTGTTTTTAAAAACCTAATTTCTATACATTTATGCGAGAATGATAAATACACAAGGTATATAAAATCTAAAAAGCCCAATGACTAGTCGGAAGTAATACAAATTTAAGTTATTTTTATTAAGTCTCTCTTAGGGAGTTGTAAGCTAATTAATACTTTAGAATTTCACTACACACTGGCCGACCCTTCTAAGGTCTAGGCTCGACAATATGTTGATAGTATAGTAGCAACCTTGGACCCTGATGAATCATACTTATCTAATTCAAAAAAAAAAAATCATCAATAAAAATGGATTTAATCAGGAACATCGAAAAGGGCTACCTATTGTCAAAGGTCAAGTGAGCTTGTGATGAGGACACCGAGCATAAGTCTGTAGGGGAGTCTTGATGCCCGACACCTCATGCCAACTGGTGTGAGAGTTGTCGACTGACTGCTCGTTACATGGAGAAATCACCACAAGAGTAAAAGTGCACAATTTATATATCTTTTATAAAAAAAAACTTTGTATTGACCTTGAAAAAGACAATAGTGTGAAAGCCGTCGTTGTAAAAATTTGAGTAAACTGAAATATTACAGATAAAGCCCGTGAGGTACTAAAGTAAACATCCACAATTCTCGAAATCCTGCAGATAAGATGATTTTGAATCAGTGAGCAGGTCCTTTCGACCAATCCTTGGAAACTACTAGTATTAGCAATATTTTGAAGATCCGAATTTTTAGCTTGTGTACGGTCCAGATTTCACCGAGCACTCCAGTATAAATGAGTCTTACAACTCCCTAAACGGAAACTTAACGACTTTAACTTAGATTGCATACTAACCTAGAATTTGGGCTGATTTAGTAAATAAAACCGTGTGTGCTTTGAAATTCTTATCATTTATGTATCTTAAATTAGATTTTAATAAAAAAAAAGGAGTTTTTGAAATTTTTAGCTAGTATGCATTTGGAATTTGATTTTCACTTCATAGATCAATCGATAAAAAAAATAAAAAATAAAAAAAAATAATCATAACAATAAATGATTTATTTTAATATTAAAGTTTGTGGATATCTTCACTGGAAACCCTCATGAGACTATAACTCGTCCACTAGAGTAACCTAGGGGTTTAAAGCCTTGTCGCATATGGTAAATGCAATCGCGATTCCTGCGAAAGTGAGTTAATTTCTCTTCTATTTTGCTCGAGGACTAGCAAAATGTAGGTTTGGGGGTGTGATAAGTGCTAAATAATGTACAAATTTATCTATTTTACATAGCACTTATTATTACTGTTATGCACATATTTTAAATATTAACAGAAGAAAACGTGTTTCCCCTCGTCATTGCATTTTAATAAATTATTAGGGGTAATTCAAGTTTGGTTTAATTTTCTATATTGATTTCGTCTAATGTGTGTGCAGGTCGAGTCATCCCATTCACGAACTAGTCCCAATCTATTTCATGTGTGGACTACTTTCTCCCACATGTGCATGAAGCTATCCATTCCTTTGTCCATGTCATATTTCCCCGTGTGCACCAAACTTCCCAACCTAGCAAAACAGAGGCCTCTCCCATTTTCTCCACGTGTCCAAACTTCCTTTATTTTAGATTCAGAACAAAGCCCTTCCAACCTACCCGAGTGGACCCCAACCACTTTTCTAAAAAAAGAAGAAGAAATATAAATAATAAAAAATTCACATAACCTCCCTCATTCCCGTATTGATCTTTCACATTATTTTCCTTTCTCCTCCCCTGTTTTGGAACAAGCCGCATGAGCCTCTTCCTTTTCCCCCGCTTTCGCTATCAACAAATATCTCCCAGCTCATCTCCAAGCATCCCACGATCTTCTCCCACGTCTGCAGATCAACCAAACAGCTCCAATCCCTGAGATTCAGCCTTCTCCGCCATCACCGTCCGCATCTCCTGAAAGAGTAGATGCCCTATAAGCCAATCATTTGATGGGTTTCTCTTTGTAATCCTCCAAATCATGTATTTTGACACTCGATATATATCAATAAAGACATTGTGTTTCATCATTTGCTGCTTATCTATTTTATTATTGGATGATGAACCCCATAAATTAGGACATTGGTTTTAGGGTTATGATAAGATCATACCAGTGAGACCTAAAATCCTAAAATCCTAATTTAGAATTTTTCCAGTCAAATTGGTATATTGAGTCGGGGATCAATATTATCGGAAAGACTGGCACATCTTATGTATGTTCGATGTAGAGGGTGATTGATCTCACAATCACTTATGTGAGACACTAATACAAAGATGTGGGTGGTCATTAGAGGAATGAGTTCACTGAAATGACCAGCCATGAGAACATCTTATGGATTCTTACTTAATGATCAAAAGATGGTTCTCATAGTGGGAGTTGTGCAAGTGATCCTTAGACCTGAGATCACCATGGTACCTTGTGCACTTGAAGCTATATTTTGGTTTACCCTCATTCACGACATTGCGTTGTGTACGGGGTATTCTGGATATGGTGGATTTTGTATGAAGGTTGTGAGTAGGTCAACAAGAAATTAGTCACTTCTAGTAAGAGAAGGTAACATCCTACTTTCTCTAATCTTATGATGATTCAAGAAGTCTTTGATCAAAGCAAAATGAATATTAGAAAGCGTTTCTAATGTTTCATTGTTTGAATTATCATATAAAAGATTGAGAGAGAAATGAATAAGTGATTGAGTTTGATATTGATCCATACTCATGCACTTATTCAGGATGTAATATGACTGAGGGATTGAATTGCACGGTAACCTGCCACTGAAGGGTATGTTTGGATTCGTCCAATATATTCCTCATCTTCCGGGTAGATATGATACGTTGCTAGACGTCAATCATGTCTTGTGGGTTGATCGGATCAAAGAGTTTGATTAGATCAAAGCACCAGAAAGGTTCTAATTGTTAAGTCAGGTTTAGCACTAAATTGAACCTAAATTGGATTAGTGGTATTCTAATCAGGCTAGGTCAACTTGCACCTGCACCTACTGCTGGCTAAGATAAGAAACCCAATGGGTCACACACAAGGGAATTGATCAAGGGTCTAATTGGATTAGATCATGTTTGCAAGATGAACATGCTAGCACGTGTTGCAAACCTTAGCTCCTGATTCAAATTAAATTCGAATCTGATTCTTAGGTTAGGTTGATCTAATATGATTAGATCATGACCTAATATGGGTTAGCCAAGAGTTGGAACCCATTTGGCTTTAATTAGACCTGATTTGATTAGGTTTAATGTTTTCTTTAAGTTGGTTAAACCCAATTGGATTGGATTTGATGGCGCCTTCATCTGGACCATTGGATGGCTTCCTGGATGAAGGATCTAGTCCACTGGTTGGCACCTTCATCTGGACCATTGGATGGATTCCTGGATGAAGGATCTAGACCATTGGTCAGCGCCTGAATCTGGACCGCTGGATGGCTCTCTAGATGAAAGATCTGGACCGTTGCTCAGCGCTTGAATCTGGACCATCGGTGATGGCATCTTGCTTCTGGACCATTGGATGGCACCCTGGATGATGATGCCTTGATCTGGACCATTAGATGGCGCCTCGATCTGGACCATTGGCTTTGGTTCACTGCATTTGAGCCCTTGGATCATCAGGATTTAAGAGGGAGACATGAGAAAGAAGTTGATACACCCTTCTCCTTAGCACCCCATCATGATAGGATGCCTCTCTTGGCACATGCCTCATCATGATGAGGTGTGTGGATGGGATGCATCCCTTTCTGATGCATCCCTCCATCTCTTATAAATAAGGAGGTGCCTTGGGGTTCTAAAGATCATCCAAGAAAAAGCATCTCCTTCTCTCTCCCTTATCCCTTCTTTCTTACAAGCCTCTCTCTTTTGTCCTAACCCAAGACAAGAGGGTCTTCTTTAAGACAAAAATGCTAGTGAATATTTTAGAGGTAGAAAGGAAGAAGGAAGTGAAGGAAAATCAGCCAATTAAATCCTTTGGAAGGATTGAATAATTAGAATCAAGTTTTGGTGGAGCTAGAGTCTTGAACCCATTCCTGTGTGGATCAACATCGGAGGGTGAACATTTGGGCACCTTAGGACATCTTCAGACATATTGGATATAGCATGATAGGTATTCTTCTACACCAAGATTATATTTTCTACATTATTTGGTTATACTATTAAGGTGATCTTGGCTTATTAGGGTTTCATATAATGGATTTTATAAGAAAATTTTATAATTCCGTATCTTCCGCTGCGCCCTAGGGCACTGGAAAATCCAACAGTGGTATCAGAGCCACCCTTAATCCTTTTAACCAAATGATAATACATGCTATTATCTTGATGCTATGAGATAGCTAGGTTGTTTGTATGCATGATTAGTTTATGCCATGAGATAGTGTTATATTCATGTTGTAGCACAGTATAATTGCTAGTGCTAAATTATAGAATGTGCAATGAGACCAATATAGTAGTATGAAAACTTTGGGCTGACCCATTCTGGAACAATCGACTCAGTTGGTGTCTAGAAAGGAAGCCACAGTTGGTTACTTAATTAGGACCTCACTCTCTGAGTGAGGGGTGCCTCCCACCTGCTTTCCTGGCCAATTATTTGATTGTCCTTTATGGTTAAGCTTAATGTTAGTAAGATACTACTATTGGAAAGCCCTCACTAAATTCATAATTAAGTCATAGTGTTAATTGTTTTAAGCTGAGCCATTCTGAATCAATTGACTAAGTTGGTGTCTAGGAAAGAGGCTACAGGTGGTTATTTAATTAGGACCTTACTAAGTAAGGAGAGCCTCCCATCTGCTTACCTAGCCAACTATTTGATTGACCTCCATGAAAAAGCTAATTGCTGATATAACACTATAAAGGTCCTTCCTTCATGCTTAGATATTATTATGTCAATATCTACGCTAGCTTGTTGTGATTCCCACAAGGCTAGTATTAGGGATTGATATTGTAATATCTTGGTGCATAAGATGCATATGGCATATTTTAGTATCTTGGATCACGGCTGAGATTTGAGTCGCCACCCGTCGATTCTCCTGTTCCAGCCACGAGTCCCACGCGGTGCAGCCAGCGACCAGATCCTCCACCTCTTCTTCCACCCGTGACACCTGTTAGAATACCCGCCCATGCCGTAGAAAAATTTCAAAAATTTCAGATGCAGCGGAAGAGGCATGCGCGGGATCAACCGTTCATCGCATGAACGTTGTTTAAAACCGTTCGTAGATAGATAAGGATTAAAAACTTTTTAAAAATATTAGAAGATCGGATCTTCACCTTGTGCGGGTAGATGATCACCGCAAACTGATGATCGTGGTTTTTGGATGAAGGTTCGCTTGAAGCCGTTCAAGTGCCCGGCCTCTACGGGTATCCACACGAAGCAGGAACCGATCCAAGCTTTCTATCTCCCCGGGGTGCTAGCTCCCTTGCAGAGATAACTTTGATGGCTGATGTCCTCCCTTTTAATCAACCCTTGATTGTGCTTGGGAGGAGGAAGAAGAAGGATGAAGAGAGGAAGAAGATCAAAGCCCCTGCAGCCTTCTTTCTTTTCCCTGCGTTGGAAGGAAGAAGGGAGGATGAAGAGGCCACCTTTCTTTTTCTTCCTTTGCTTGCGGCTGAACCAAGGAAAGGGGAGGAGAGGGGGCCACGAATTGGAGAGGGAGAGGGCTTCAATGAATGCCCTAGGTCAGCCCCACGCCTCCTCTTAAATAGCATGTGGAGCTCCTACAAATAGGAGCTCCTTGATTAAATTTCAAGAGGGGCGCCGACCCCTCTTCTTTGCCGCACCAAGCAAGGAAAAGGAGGAGGGGCGTGTGCCCCTACTTCATGGTTAACCTATTATGAAGGTCACTCTTGGTTTGGTCCTAATCTAATTAGGTTTGGACCAAGGGTGAACCAATTTGGGTTTTAATCTAGGTAAGTCCTAATCCAATTAGAACTTGATGAGCCATGACTCAATTGAACCCTTCAATCCTAATCTAATTAGGAGTCATCTTGATTCATTAGAATAATAATTAATTGGGACTTAAGAAGTCCTAATCCCATTAGGATTTATTTAATTCTAGTCCTAATCCAATTAGGACTCTAATTTGAATTCGAAGTCCTAATCCGATTAGGACTCTAGAAATCCTACTCCAAGTAGGAATCTAAATTTAATTCAAAACTCCTAATCTCATTAGGATTATAGGAATTCTACTCCATGTAGGAATCCTAGTCCTACTCCAAATAGGATTCTCAGTCCAAGTAAGAATCCCAGTCCAAGTAGGAATTCTAGTCCTAATCCAATTAGGACTCCAAGAATCCAACTCCAAGTAGGACTCTTGTTTCAAGTCCAATTAATTAATTCCCTTTATTCCTTCTTCAACTTATTATCAATCAAATTGATTACTTGTGATTCCTAATCACGATTCAACCATCGGATCGGTCAATGCCTCTAGTGTGTGTGACCCCATAGGTTCTACTCTGACTGGTAGTGAGATATATTGTGATCTCTATCACAATATCATTGAAAACTCCTTTCAATGGTCGGAATGATTCCAACTCTACTCATTAGGGTTTATCGATCATCAAGATAAACCCTATGAGTCCCACCATCCACCAGTGACACCTAGCAGCATGTAGTGGCTACCCAGCAGAATAGAATGATGAACCTCTAGGTGCAGTTATCATGTGATACAGTCCTTCTATCATGGATCCCTACAAGACGGAGGTCATGGATAACTCGTCAAACCCCTTCGTCTGTCATATGTCAAGATTTATTCGACTTAAGTTCGAGAGCGGAGAACTCTTTCTCCACTGTGCAATCTGCCCCGGCCGAGGTCTTACGAACTCAGTCTTATAAATCACATAGGATCTCTCCTTATCTATCAAGGTCGATAGATTCCTTGTAGATGCATACCCTACTCCTACAGTGAACCTACTGCAGTCAATCTACACTGCATGGACCCATATGGCTAGAGACCATGTATTTGTGCAGTCAAACTACAATAACCTCACTGTGAGTAGCCGAAGCATCGCAGGTCAAAGGACCAGTCACACTACTGCAACATCAAGCAAGTCACTGACAAGTGGATAGACATCCAAGTGACTTCTTGTGTTGGTCACGCTCAGTACCCTTGTTCTCTAACAAGCACTTGCACAATTGCTCCAGTGTCCCTACACTGTGGACTCAAGACTCGTCCATCAAAGAAAGCAATATGTGCACTAATCTCAGCGGATCAATCATCGTCCTCGTGATGATCCATCGATCAGGAGCAATTCAGGAATTAATCACCAATGACACATGCCTCAAATTCTCAACTCTTGAGAATATGCGTCATCATCTTATTAATTCCTTGGACGATTCATGGACACATAAGAACATGAATGAAAAAGATGCCTTTTATTTATTCAATAATAAATAGTCAAGTACAAAATTATGTCCTAGAATAAAATAATGCGTCTGCCAAATTGGCTTCTAGGGCATACTTCTAACAATCTCCCACTTGCACTAAAGCCAATTAGCCATAAATCTAAGCCCCATCTTCTCAAGATGCGTTTTAGTTTTCTGCTGAGTTATCTGCTTAGTGAATGGGTCCACCACATTTCCTGTGGAGTCTACTTTTTGATCCTCTACTTATTTCTTTTCGAGGTAGTCGCTTATTAGGTTAAACCTCCGCTCTATGTGCTTCGATTTCTGGTGAGACCTTTGGCTCCTTAGCTAGTGCTATGGTGCCTTTGTTATTGCAGAAGAGTGCTATGGCATCTGATGGCATTACACCTAATTCTGCAATGAACCTTTTAAACCAAAAGGTTTCCACTGCACCCTTAGAGACGGCTTAACATTCAGCTTCTAAGGTAGAATCTACAATGATTGGTTGTTTGGAACTCTTCCAATTTACTAAACCATTATTGTACATATTCTGATGTAGACTTTCTATCATCAATATGTGTGCATCCTTCTACCTTCAACTCTGATTTTCTTCCAAAGACCAAGAATAAATCTTTAGTTCTTCTTAAGTACTTAAGAATATTCTTCACAGTTATCCAGTGCTTATTGCTTGGATTTGACTGATATATGCTCGTGACACTCACAGCATATATTATATCATTTCACGTACATAGCATGGTATACATGAGGCTCCCTATAGCCGAAGCATAAGGAATCTTGCTCATCCGCTGAATCTCTTCAGATGTGTTAAGGCACATCTTCTTGGAGAGATTTATCCCATGCCTAAGGGGTAATAATCCTCTTTTAGAGGTTTCCATGCCGAACCTCTTCAGCACTCCCTCTATATACATATTCTGTGACAGGACAAGCATCCTTTTAGATCTATCTTTATAGACCTTTATTCTCAAAATATAGGATGCTTCCCCAAGGTCTTTCATGGAGAACTCTTTTAATAACCAGACCTTGATCGAGGTTAGCATGGAAATATCATCCCCTATCAGGAGGATGTCATCCATGTACAGTATGAGAAATACGACAGCACTCCCACTAATCTTTTTGTAAACATATGGTTCCTCTTCGTTTTTGATGAAATCAAACGTTTTGATTGCGTCATCGAAACGAGTGTTCCAACTCTGAGATGCTTGCTTTAGTCCATAGATGGACCTTTGCAGCTTGCAGACCTTGTGATCTCCATCACTGGAAGTGAAACTCAAAGGCTGTTCCATATAGATATCTTCATTAAGATATCCATTCAGGAATGCAGTTTTCACATCCATCTGCCAGATTTCATAATCATGAAATGCTGCAATGGCAAGCAATGTTCGGATGGATTTTAACATGGCTACAGGTGAAAAAGTCTCCTGATAGTCAATGCCTTCGCGTTGACTATACCCTTTCGCCACTAGCCTTGCTTTATAGGTCTCTACCTTTCCATCCGAACCTATCTTCCTTTTGTAGATCCATTTGCATCCAATAGGTACAATACCTTCTGGTGGATCTACTAGGGTCCATACTTGGTTGGAATGCATGGAGTCTAACTCCAACTATTTCTCGGAATTGATATCAGATATCGCCTCGTCATAGGTTTTGGGATCCTGTATGTGATCCCTATCTCCCACTAGAAACATTTCCTCGGTATCCTCTTCTAGTATACCTTACTAGATCTGCGAGGTGATTGAGGGACATCGTGTACTGGCTTAATATAAATAGGTTCTATAGGCACAATGGTTTGTTGCTATTTAAAGACTTTCTCTTCAAGCTCAATTTTCCTCCCGCTGTCTTTGTCAAGGATAAACTATTTCCATGAAGATAGCATCTAGGCTCACAAACACTTTGTGATCCTTTGGGACGAAAAGTCGTATCCTAATGACTCTTTAGGATATCCTATAAAACGAGCATTAATTGTCCTATCCTCTAGCTTGTCTGCCTGTAGTCGCTTGACGTGGCCCGGACATCCCCAAATCTTTGATATGACCAAGACTTGGTTTCTTACCATGTCATATCTCATATGGTGTGGTAGGAACGGACTTTAGAGGAAACTCTATTCAATAAGTAAATAGCTGAAAATAGGGCATCTATCTAAAGAAACAAGGGTAAATTAGTGAAGCTCATCATGGACCGGACCATATCCAATAGAGTCCGATTCCTCCTCTCTGACATTCCATTGAGCTGAGGTGTACCAGGAGGAGTCCATTATGAAACTATACCATTCTCCTAGAGATAATCACGAAACTCTCTATTAAGGTGTTCACCTCCTCGATCTGATCGAAGAACCTTAATGAGTTTTTTCTATTTATTTTTCTACTTCATATCTTAACTCTTTGAAACTTTCAAAAGTTTCAGATTTGTGTGTCATACACATATCCATACCGTGAGTAATCATCGGTAAATGAAGTAAAAATTACAACCCCTAGCTTGCACATCGAATGGGCCACACATATCAGTGTGTACTAGGATAAGTATTTCAGTGGACCACCCTATGTCCTACAAAGGATAAGTTGGCCATCTTTTCTTGAAGGCAGAATTAACAAATTGAATATGACTCGAAAGTCAATGAGCCCAAAAGTTCATGTTTCTCCAATTTGTTTATTCTGTCTTCTCCTATATGGCCAAGCCTGAGGTGCCACAAATACTTTAGATTTATCTCATTTCTAGATCTATTAGATCCTATGGTATTCACTGTTTGCTCAGATACATTCACAAATACATCCATATGTATGTTATAGAGACTGTCAATCATAAAACCACGTTGAATCAATTTATTTCTTAAATAAATGGAATAGTAGTCTTATAAAAATCTTTCTGTGCTAAACAAGATACAGAAATCAAATTTCTGCTAGCAACAGGTAACAGTCCCTAAGTATCCTGAGCATATCTGACATACCTTCTGAAGGTCTATCACCCTTCATGTTTTTATGCTTTCCATGTATGTAGGACAGTTCCTCTTCCAATGGCCGTCCATGATGCAAATGAAAATATTTTTCCTTGCAATTGGCCTTTTTCTTGGAACTTTCTTACTTGGCATTTTCTCAGTCTTCTGCTTCTTCGCAGGCTTCTTCTTCTTCCAAATAGACTCTCTTTTGGAATTAGAAACCAACTCGACAGCAAGAATGATGCCCCTTGAACTCTTCAATGTCCCTAAGGTAGTTACCAATTTATTTAACAATTCTGTTTTGGTGCATACAATCTTGTTCATATGATAATTTACTATAAACTGTTCATATGAAGCTAGAAGGGATTGTGGGATCAAATCCGTTTGCAATTCCTTGTGCATGGTCATGCCGAGCTTCTCAAGCTTCTCTAAGTCCTTTATCATGGTCAAACCATGATCATGGATAGACTGCCCATCACGCATCTTGGCCTTGAAGAGCCTCTTGGACATTCAAACCAAGCTGCATGACTCTGATCACCATACAACTCTTGCAGGTGTTTTAATGTGTCCTTGGAAATCTTCATGTTCTCATGCTGGCATTATAATTTATTGGACATGGATGCCATTATGTAGCACCTAACTTTATTGTCATCGTTCGTCCACTTGGCATGCGTCTTACGCTGATCAGTGATTGGACAGATTGGTAATACAGGGATTCCATGGTCTAGCTCATACCCTAATTTCTCACAATTCAAAACTATTTTGAAATTTGCTGAGCCAGTCTTTATAATTGGGTTTGGTCAAACGGTTGTTATATAGGATATGAGTTAAAAATCTAGAAGCTGATATTATAATCATCATAGAGTAAAGATTCTAGTTAGAATTTTGTACTTGATCCTTATTTGTTCTGGGGTCTTTTAGAACAAATGTACCTCCCACTATTTTCTCGAATTTCTCACACTCCCCTAGTAGGAAAACGCAAATCCTACACGACTAGGGTTTCTAGTAGGTACTGCGGTCTCACCAATCTACATGGCACCTCACCTAACAGTTATTGGTGACACATAGATGGATGAGTGTACAACTCTTGTACAATGCTTCTCAAGCATGTTGCAGTGCAACTTGGTCTCTAAGCCATGAAGACCTCACCTAACAGTTATTGGTCCCATTTCTTAGTTAAGTCAGACCCACCGTATAACCGTAGGAATAAAGTCGTCATTGGGTCCTCACCTAACAGTTATTGGTGCCCAACCCCACCTTTACCCTACAACATCTCATGTCTATAGAGAGGTCCAGCCCCCCGATGCAACTTGCCCACTGTATCCAGCCGAGACAAATCAATATCAGAAAGACCTTAGCAGCTCTACTACAGTGGAAGACCTATTGACTTAATATTAGTTAATCAGGTCTTAGTGTTTGTAACTTGAGCTCTTCATAAGAGGTAATCGAACAATTGGCCAGGTAAGCAGGTGGGAGGCTCCCCTTACTCAGAGAGTAAGGTCCTAATTAAGTAACCACCTTTCATGCTTTCCTTCGACACCAATTAGATCAATTAATCTAATATGACTCGCTCATGTTGGTTCACTCTCGATTTGATTGAGGAGGTTTTAATTTAGGTCTCATTGGGTTTGCTACATCACATGTAAACCTATCTACCCAACTCTCATTCACATCACATGCAAACGGCACATCACAGGCAGTTATAATCGCAGCATCAAATAAAGCTAAACTTTAAATAGGTGATGATCATGAATTCTAATTAGGTCGTATTACAAGCACATGCACGTCAATCGATCAACTGATCTTCAACTCTTGAATTGGTTCCAAGCCTCCTTGACTCGATCCTTGATCAACTCTTGATCCCATCGCCATCAACCACTTGGATCGCCGTTCATCTCATGTCTTGTCTTCAACTTGATCGTTGACGTACATCACATCATAGAAATACAACCAGATGTAAAATAAAAATAATAATAAATTACATCCCCTTTTAGGAGGCACGCAGGCCTCTCAAAACATCAAATAAGGTGCATGCAAGCATCTGAAAAATTACATGACATTACAGATCACATCGCAGGTCATTACATTTGATACCAAAAGGGTTTGAATCCTATGATCATCACCACATGCAACAATTATAATTTTTAGATCTGAAATCTAATTGATTATCTCATGACATAGGTTACTGATCATGCTAATCATGATTCTAAACTTTGTAATCCCATTAACAATACAATTAGAATTATCTTTTTATCACATAAAAATCAGCATGCAAAAATCAGCATCCTAGAAAAAATCTGCATGCAGAAAATTTTCAGCATGCAGAAAATTTTCAGCATGCATAATCATTTAAATTTCAGATCTAATAAGCCTATGAATAATTAATCCTTACCTTAATCTACGATGCCTAGGCTCTGATACCACTGTTAGAATACCCGCCCATGCCGCAGAAAAATTTCAAAAATTTCAGATGCAGCGGAAGAGGCATGCGCGGGATCAACCGTTCATCGCATGAACGTTGTTTAAAATCGTTCGTAGATAGATAAGGATTAAAAACTTTTTAAAAATATTAGAAGATCAGATCTTCACCTTGTGCGGGTAGATGATCACCGCAAACTAATGATCGTGGTTTTTGGATGAAGGTTCGCTTGAAGCCGTTCAAGTGCCCGGCCTCTACGGGTATCCACACGAAGCAGGAACCGATCCAAGCTTTCTATCTCCCCGGGGTGCTAGCTCCCTTGCAGAGATAACTTTGATGGCTGATGTCCTCCCTTTTAATCAACCCTTGATTGTGCTTGGGAGGAGAAAGAAGAAGGATGAAGAGAGGAAGAAGATCAAAGCCCCTGCAGCCTTCTTTCTTTTCCCTGCGTTGGAAGGAAGAAGGGAGGATGAAGAGGCCACCTTTCTTTTTCTTCCTTTGCTTGCGGCTGAACCAAGGAAAGGGGAGGAGAGGGGGCCACGAATTGGAGAGGGAGAGGGCTTCAATGAATGCCCTAGGTCAGCCCCACGCCTCCTCTTAAATAGCATGTGGAGCTCCTACTTTGTAGGAGCTCCTTGATTAAATTCCAAGAGGGGCGTCGGCCCCTCTTCTTTGCTGCACCAAGCAAGGAAAAGGAGGAGGGGCGTGTGCCCCTACTTCATGGTTAACCTAATCCTCCTCTAAGGAGGATTAGGAAGGTCACTCTTGGTTAGGTCCTAATCTAATTAGGTTTGGACCAAGGGTGAACCAATTTGGGTTTTAATCTAGGTAAGTCCTAATCCAATTAGAACTTGATGAGCCATGACTCAATTGAACCCTTCAATCCTAATCTAATTAGGAGTCATCTTAATTCATTAGATTAATAATTAATTGGGACTTAAGAAGTCCTAATCTCATTAGGATTTATTTAATTCTAGTCCTAATCCAATTAGGACTCTAATTTGAATTCGAAGTCCTAATCCGATTAGGACTCTAGAAATCCTATTCCAAGTAGGAATCCAAATTTAATTCAAAACTCCTAATCTCATTAGGATTATAGAAATTCTACTCCATGTAGGAATCCTAGTCCTACTCCAAATAGGATTCCCAGTCCAAGTAGGAATTCTAATTCTAATCCAATTAGGACTCCAAGAATCCAACTCCAAGTAGGACTTTTGTTTCAAGTCCAATTAATTAATTCCCTTTGTTCCTTCTTCAACTTATTATCAATCAAATTGATTACTTGTGATTCCTAATCACGATTCAACCATCGGATCGGTCAATGCCTCTAGTGTGTGTGATCCCATAGGTTCTACTCTGACTGGTAGTGAGATATATTGTGATCTCTATCACAATATCATTGAAAACTCCTTTCAATGGGTCGGAATGATTCCAACTCTACTCATTAGGGTTTATCGATCATCAAGATAATTTCTATGAGTCCCACCATCCACCAGTGACACCTAGCAGCATGTAGTGGCTACCCAGCAGAATAGAATGATGAACCTCTAGGTGCAGTTATCATTTGATGCAGTCCTTCTATCGTGGATCCCTACAAGACGGAGGTCATGGATAACTCGTCAAACCCCTTCGTCTGTCATATGTCAAGATTTATTCGACTTAAGTTCGAGAGCGGAGAACTCTTTCTCCACTGTGCAATCTGCCCCGGCCGAGGTCTTGCGAACTCAGTCTTATAAATCACATAGGATCTCTCCTTATCTATCAAGGTCGATAGATTCCTTGTAGATGCATACCCTACTCCTACAGTGAACCTACTGCAGCCAATCTACACTGCATGGACCCATATGGCTAGAGACCATGTATTTGTGCAGTCAAACTACAATAACCTCACTGTGAGTAGCCAAAGCATCGCAGGTCAAAGGACCAGTCACACTACTGCAACATCAAGCAAGTCACTGACAAGTGGATAGACATCCAAGTGACTTCTTGTGTTGGTCACGCTCAGTACCCTTGTTCTCTAACAAGCACTTGCACAATTGCTCCAGTGTCCCTACACTGTGGACTCAAGACTCGTCCATCAAAGAAAGCAATATGTGCACTAATCTCAGCGGATCAATCATCGTCCTCGTGATGATCCATCGATCAGGAGCAATTCAGGAATTAATCACCAATGACACATGCCTCAAATTCTCAACTCTTGAGAATATGCGTCATCATCTTATTAATTTCTTGGACGATTCATGGACACATAAGAACATCAATGAAAAAGATGCCTTTTATTTATTCAATAATAAATAGTCAAGTACAAAATTATGTCCTAGAATAAAATAATGCGTCTGCCAAATTGGCTTCTAGGGCATACTTCTAACAACACCCCCGGATCAGCGCCTCCATCCCGCGGTCAGCTTCATCGATCAGCCGATCCCATGGATTCCGCCCCAATGATCACGCATGCGTTCTTCCTCCTCTTCATGCGAAATCATGGATCCACCGCTGGCTAATCCTTGGTGGGGATCTATAAAAGGAGGAAGAACCAAGAAACCGGGGCATTCGGTGGCAAGGGGGAGAGCTCGGTGGAGGAAGGAAAGAAAACAAGGGGGAGAGCTCGATTCGAAAGAAACAGGGGAGACCCTGCTTCGGTGAAGAGAAGAAGAGAGCCGAGAACCAGAGAAAAGAAATAAAAAAAATGAAAGGGGTGGGAGAGAGAGTATTTTGGATATTTTGGGAATAAAGGGAGCCGAATGGGAGTGGAAGACTTTCATTTGAAGATGGGAGGTCGTCCGGAAGCTATGCTCGGCTAAACATCCAATCTAGGACTGGATGAAGCCCAAGCAATGTATCAGAACATTGTAATTCTTACTTTTTTTTATTATTTTGGAGCTTGTTTAAATTCTTATCTTTAATGAAATATTTCTTTTATGATGTTTAAACCTTGAGCATGCCATTTACTATTCATGGTTGCTAAAGTAGTCAAAGATGATCCGTGCCTAGGAAGATGAGGGGTGCTGCATCCTAGATTAGCATACTTAGGTAGACACTTCATGCTATACCGAAGATGGATCTTCCTAAAACTCTTTATGTTTTTATTTTAAAAGGCTTGTAGCCAAATTGCATGCCTCTCCAAAAGATAAAAATTAAGAACACAGTCCCTGATGTAATGCTATGTGGTGGATTCCAAATCTTAGATCCATTTGCTCTGATAAATTCTAATTCGTACTCATAGTTTAATTTAGTTAAATCAAGTTAGCAAATCCTTCTTTTTGATTTATTTTTAAAAGAAAAATAATTTATTCTTCAATCTCTGTGGACCGACACCCGTAATCACTATCCTACAGGATACGTGCTATTGCGTGGTTTATTTTCAAAATTGAAAGAACCGATCACACCTGTGTGGCATACCAGTGTCTCCACACTCCTTGCTTAAGAGGACAAGCAACGTATATGTCACACAACAATCTAATCTCGATAATGTTGTCGTCCTAGTAACAATATATCATTTGGTCGCGAACAAGTTTAAGGAGTCAAAGATAAATCCTCCTTTATCATAACATAAGTCCTAAGGACTTTATCATATAAGAGTTTATTTGAAGATGAAATGATGAATAATGCCAAATAACACTTTATTAATTTGTTAATTTATTTATAAAATTCAATCATCAATATGCTGACGATTGACATTTAGGATACAATTCTCAACAACTCCCACTTAGCCTAAAGCCAATCGGCATAGTATCTAATACCCATCTTCGACTTGTGTTCGTTGAACTCTTTGATGCAGAGGACTTTGGTAAATGGGTCAGTCATATTTTCTTTTGTATCAATTTTCTGTAGAATCTACCACTGTGTGCTGCTTGGAACTCTTTCAGCAGATAGTACCATCCTTAAGAGTAAAGATATAACCCGACATGCTTTTGCTATCATCTCGATCTGATTGAAAATTTGAATCAGTATATCCTTCAAGTTTTAAGTTAGAATCACCATACACAAGCCACTGGTCTTTAGTATTTCTCAAATACTTAAGAATGATTTTCACAACCTTCCAGTGGTTGCTACCTGGATCAGACTGGTATCTGCTCACTACTCCTAGTAAGTATGCCACGTCTAGTCTAGTACATGTCATGGCATACATTATAGATCCCACTGCCGAAGCATATGGAATTCTATCCATACTCTCTCTTTCTTGAGGGGTTGTCGGACAATCCCTTTTAGAGAGGTTAATTCCATGGCCCATTGGAAGATAGCCTTTCTTGGAATTAATCATACTGAACCTCTTCAGTATAGTATCAATGTATGTGGATTGGGATAATCCAAGCAATCTTTTAGATCTATCTCTATAGATCTTCATCCCTAGGATGTAAGATGCTTCTCCCAAATCCTTCATAGCAAATTGAGATGATAGCCATACCTTTATTCCTTGTAATGCAGGAATGTCATTCCCGATTAGAAAAATGTCATCCACATATAAAACAAGAAATATAATAACTGAACCATTTGCCCATTTATAAATGCAAGATTTCTCTCATTCTTAATGAAGCCATATGATTTGATCACCTTATCAAATCGTATGTTCCAACTCCATGAAGCTTGTTTTAATCCATAAATGGATTTTTGAAACTTGCACACCTTAGACTCATCTGCAGATGTAAAACCGGTTGTATCATATACACTTTCTCTTCTAAATCTCCATTTAGAAATGCGGTCTTTACATCCATTTGCCAGATTTCATAGTCTAAATGTGCTGCTATCGCAAGCACAATCCGAATGGACTTGAGCATTACCACAGGAGAAAATGTCTTGTTATCGTCAATACCATAACGTTGACTATATCCTTTGGCAACCAGACGGGCTTTATAGGTCTCTACCTTTCCGTCTGCGCCCCGTTTTCTTTTGAATATCTACTTACACCCTATGGGTTTTGGATTTGATCTAATCAAATCCGACTCAATTGATTCAGTAGATGGTGTCGGATCGTCTACATGTTGAACTTTGCTAAGCTCAACATTAGAGCTTTTAGTTTCTTTACTAAGGAATTCTTTCTCTAAGAAAATAGCTCTATTGCTTACAAACAACTTTTGTTTTTCAGCAAAGTAGAAGTAATATCCTTTAGTTTCTTTAGGATAACCAACAAAGAAACATTTGTCAGACTTGACTTGGGTTCAAGTTTGTCTGTCTTCAAACGTTTGACGTACGCTGGACAACCCCAAACCCTTAGGTGAGCGAGCATCGGCTTACGTCCAGTCCACATATCATGTGTGTTTTATTTACAGACTTACTTGAAGCCTTATTTAGAATATAGTAGGCTGACTCAAGAGCATATCCCCAAAAGGATATGGGCAGATCAGCAAACCCCATCATGGATCGAACCATATCTAACAGAGTTCGATTTCTCTTTTCTGACACACCAATATATTGTGGTGTACTGGGAGGAGTCCATTAGGAGAGAATCCCATTTTCTCCTAGATATGTCAAAAACTCACTGGAGAGGTATTCACCTCCTCGATCTGATCGAAGAGTTTTAATATTCTTTCTAGTTTATTTTTCTACTTCATTACGATATAATTTGAACATTTTAAATGATTCAGATTTATGTCTCATTAAATAGACATAACCATACCTAGAAAAGTCGTCTGTAAACGTAATGAATTATGAATACCTATCTCTAGCATTTGTACTCATTGGCCCACATACATCAGAATGCACAAGGGTCAATAAATCACTGGCTTGTTTACCTTTTCCGGTAAAAGGTGATTTAGTCATTTTATCAAGAAGGCATGATTCACAGGTTGTCAATGATTCACAATCATTAACATTGAGGATTCCCTCTTTACTTAACCTGTTCATCCTGTTCTTGTTAATATGACCTAGCCTATGATGCCAAAGACAGACATCCGTGACATTATCTATTCTAGGACGCTTACTTGACTTGTACATTACATTAACAGGCTGTGACAATATGTATATGCCATTACTCAATTGTCCATGTATTACAGTAACACCATTCATAATGATATCACAAAAATATTTTTTTATTGAGATTTCATAACTATTTATGGCCAAAAGACCTACGAAAATTACATTCAACAAGAACATAGGACAATAGTGACAATCACTCAAGACAACTACATGAGAATTGAAAATAAGTTTGAGATTTCATAAAGCAAGAACTGGAACAGATCTTCCATCTCCAACATTCAGGAATCTCTCACTATTTCCAAATCTCTCATTGACCTGAAGTCCTTGCAACGAATTGCATATATTAAACGGACTTCCAGAATCTAATACCCAGGTCGAATTATCACATATAGAGAAATTACAAGGTGTTATCTTATAAATACCTTAATCAGTAACTGATTGCCCTTTTCTCTTGCTTGGCTTGTTCAGGTCAACTGAGGCAAGGTACTGAGGATAATTCCTCTTTTAATGCCCCTGCTTCTTACAATAGAAGCATTCTGCCAGATTGTGGTCAGCCTTAATCTTTTTGGTCTGACTTGGCTTAGCACGTTGCACCTTTTTCTTTTGATTCTTATTTTTCTTCTTCCCTTTTTTAAAGGTACCACGACCCCTGGATGAACCTCCCACTAAATTCACCGACCCTTTTAGGAGTTGGTGATCCTTCTCAAAAGTTTGTAGTAAACCCAACAATTGGTGATAATTTACTACCAGTTTCGTCATACGAAAGTTGGTGAGAAATGGGCAGTACGAACCAGGAAGAGAATTCAGTATAGCATCCTTCCCAATTGATCATGTAGGAGAGATCCGAAAGTGCCTAGGCGCTCGATTAACTCAATCATGTACAATACATGATCGGTCACCGAAGTTCCATCCTTCATACGTGCATTGAAAATAGCACAACTTTCAATTTCCTATTTCAATTATTGAAGTTGGGACCAGTCAACTTGTCATTATCCAATAATGAGCGAAGTGACAAATTAGTGGCCATTTCTGTATAAAAAAATTTGGCTATTAGTATATGAATTGACTAAACATATTAGACTTGGACTTTAGTCTAAAGGTACTCCCACTATTTTATACAAATGCTGAGTTACGCCCCATTCGATTCGACGTTCGCAGCGGAATTCGAACGGGACGTCGTTCATCGTATGAACGTGCCTCGGATCGTAGAATTCAAAAAATTTTCTAGATCCAAATCCAAAAGATCTTTGAACTCATTAGGAAGGGAAGATTAGAATCTGAGGAGGGCTGATTAAGATTTATAAAACTGAAACAAAATCAGAAGTTATTAGATTTGAAGATCTTATCTACAAAAATTCTGCAAGTGTAGAACACCGCAGCCTGATGATCTATTCCAGGTTCCTGTTTGAGCTGCACAATTGTCCGGCCTCTACAGGTATCCACACAAGGATCTAATCATCTAAGAATGGGTCTTACCGGAGTACTAGCTCCTTGCAAAGATCTCTCATGACTATCATAAGTTGGAATAAGAATCTGCAACTTACCTCCTTGATGAAGAACCTTTCTTCTTCAACCTTTCTCGCAATGGAGGAAGAAGAAGGAGGAACCTTGCACGTGGATCTTCCTTGCCTTGCTACCGTGAAAGAAGAGGAGGATGAAGATCCCTTGCTGCCGTGGAGAAGAAGGAAGAAAGAAAAGAAGGCGTGGAGAGGAAGAGGAGAGAATTGATTCATAATGTCTCCCTTTCTACTCTTTTATAGATTGGGTTTAGGGCCTCTCCTAATCTTATTAGGAGTATGGGACTATAACCCACCCTTGAATTAATGCCAAGTGTTCAATTCTTGTGCTCATAGATGCATGACATGTGTCCACTTAATCAATTGATTAATTTCCTAATCACATTAGGATTCCTAATCTCTTTAGGAGAATTAATTGATTTGGGAGTATGCATCCTACGACGCCATGTGGACTTTAAAGTCCGCATAGTGTGAATATGACTTAAGTCATATTCTTCCTATGACGACATGTGGTCTTTAAAATCCGCAAAAACCTTGGTTTAATCAAATTGACCCAATCATGAACCCAAATCAATTTGGGTTAAACCCAATTTGATTTGGCTCACATAATCAGCTTTATTGCAATCTAATTGCAATCAATTCCACATAATTCTTCTTCCATTAACTCACTAACGCTTAGTGGGTTAATTCAATCACTAATCATATTGATGATTGATTTCTATTGTGATTCCAAATCACAATTATTAAAGTCTGACTAATTAAATGCTCTATGTGTGTGACCTCGTAGGTTCTATTCTGACTGGTAGTAAGACATATTGAGATCTCCATCTTAATATCACTGAAACTCCTTTCAATGGACTGAAACGATTTCAGTTCTACTCTCAGGGTTCACTGATCACCAAGTGAATGCCTTCGAGTCTCACAATCCACTAGTGACACCTAGCAGTATATGGTGGCAACCCAGCAGAATGGAATGTCTGAATCTCTAGGTGCAGTTAGCGTATGATACAGTTCCGCTGTCATGGATTCCGACGTGACGGAGGTTATGGATATCTCGTCAAATCCCATCATCCGTCATATGTCAAATTTATACGACTTCTAGTTCGAGATATGGAAAACTCTTTTTCCAAAATATCTGGCCAGAAATTTATCGAACTCAGTCTCATAAATCACATAGGATCACTCCTAATCTATCAAGATCGATAAATCCCATCTAGATGCAACCCTATTCCAAAATGAACCTACTGTAGCCAATCCGCACTAAAAGGATCCGAATGGCTAGGGCCTAAGTTCACATGCTCGTCAAACTACAGCAATATCATAGTGAATAGCTGAGGCATCGCAGGTCAAAGGACCAGTCATACAACTGCAGCATAAGTAGTCACTGACAAATGGATAGACATCCATGTGATTACTATCTTTGGTCATGCTCAGTACTTTGTTCTTTACCAAGTACTTGCATAATCACTCTAGTGTCTCTACACCATGGACTCAAGACTCGTCCATCTGACTAAGTGATCTGTGCACTAATCTCAGCAGATCGATCACCATCCCTCGTAATGGATCCATCGATCAGGAGCATTTAGAAATTAATCCCTAATGACACATGCCTCAAATTCTCAACTCCTTTGAGAATATGTGTTATCATCTATTAATTTCTTGGACGATTCATGGACACATACAAAACATGAATGAAAAACAAATTGCCCAATCTTATTTATTAATAAGAGTCAAATTATAAATTTGTGCCCCAGATTATAAATATGCGTCAGCCACGTTGGCTTCTAGGGCATACTTCTTACAATCTTCCACTTGCACTAAAGCCAATCAGACATGTATTTAAGTCGCATTTTTTCAAGATGGACTTCTAATTTCTTCTATGTGCTTGGACTTCTGGTGAGACCTCGGCTCCTTAGCCAGTGCTATGGCACCATTGTTGTCGCAGAAAAGGGTTATGGCATCTGATGACATGACTCCTAGCTCTTCGACAAACTTCTTGTACCAGAACGCTTCCTTCACAGCATTTGATGCAGCAATGTACTTTGCTTCCATGGTAGAATCTGCAATAATCAGTTGCTTAGAACTCTTCCAATTTACCGATCCTCCATTGCATAAGAATACATATCCTGATATAGACTTTCTATCATTAGGGTCAGTCATGAAGTCTGAATCAGTATATCCTTCTACCTTTAACTCTGTGCCTCCCCCAAAGACCAAAAACATATCCTTAGTCCTTCTCAAGTGCTTAAGGATATTTTTCACAGCTATCCAGTGCTCCTCGCCTGGATTCGACTGATATCTGCTCGTGACACTCACAGCATGTGCTATATCAGGTCAAGTATATAGCATGGCATACATGAGGCTCCCTATTGCCGATGCATAAGGGATCCTACTCATGCGCTGAATCTCTTCAGATGTTTTGGGACACATCTTCTTGGAGAGATTTATCCCATGCCTTAGGGGTAACAATCCCCTTTTAGAGTTTTTCATGCTGAACCTCTTTAGCACTTCCTCTATGTACATTTTCTGTGATAGGCCAAGCGTCCTCTTAGATTTATCTCTATAGACCTTAATCCCCAAAATATAAGATGCTTCACCTAGGTCTTTCATGGAAAACTTCTTAGACAGCCATAACTTGACCGATGTGAGCATAGGAATATCATTCCCAATTAGGAGTATATCATCCACATACAATACGAGGAATACTATAGCGCTTCCACTGACCTTTTTGTACACACATGGTTCCTCTTCGTTTTTGATGAAATCAAACGATTTGATCACATCATCGAAACGAGTGTTCTAACTCCGAGATGCTTGCTGTAGTCCATAAATGGATCTTTGCAGCTTGCAGACCTTGTGATCACCATCACTGGAAGTGAAACCCTGAGGCTGTTTCATATAGATATCTTCCTCAAGATATCCATTAAGGAATGCAGTTTTCACATCCATCTACCATATCTCATAATCATGATAAGCTGCAATGGCAAGCAACGTTCGAATGGACTTCAGCATGGCTACTGGTGAAAAGGTATCCTGATAGTCAATGCCTTCGCGCTGACTATAATCCTTTGTCACCAACCTTGCCTTATAGGTCTCTACCTTGCCATCCGAACCCATTTTTCTTTTGTAGATCCATTTACACCCAATAGGTACAATACCTTCAGGTGGATCTACTATGGTCCATACTTGGTTGGAATGCATAGAGTCTATTTCTGACTTCATTGCATCCATCCATTTTTCGGAGTTGATGTCTAACATCGCTTCGTTGTAGGTCTTAGAATCATTACTATGATCTCTTTCTCCCATGAGGAACTCTTCCTCTATGTCCTCTGTAAGCATACCTAAGTATATTTCAGGAGGATGGGAGATCCTACTGGATCTACGAAGTGGACGAGGTTCTTCATGTATTGGCTCAATGTGAATAGGTTCACTAGGCTCAATTGCTCGTTGCTCTTCAGAGACTTTCTCTTCGAGCTCAATTTTCCTCCCACTGCCTCTATCAAGGATAAATTGTTTTTCCAAGAAGATGGCATGTCGGCTCACAAATACTTTGTGGTCTTCTGGGATGTAAAAATTATATCCTAATGACTCTTTAGGATATCCAATGAAACGAGCACCAATTATCCTAGTCTCTAACTTGTCTGCCTGTTGTCGTTTGACTTGGGCCGGACATCCCCAAATCTTGAGATAACCAAGATTTGGTTTCTTACCATGCCATATCTCATACGGTGTGGTAGGAGCAGACTTAGAGAAAACTCTATTCAATATGCAGATAGCTGTAAGTAGGGCATCTCCCCACAAGAATACGGATAAATCAGTGAAGCTCATCATGGACCTGACCATATCCAATAGGATCCGATTCCTCCTTTCTGACACTCCATTGAGTTGAGGTGTTCCAGAAGGTGTCCATTGTGAAACTATACCATTTTGTTTGAGATAATCGCGAAACTCTCCACTAAGGTATTCTCCTCCTCGATCTGATCGAAGAACCTTAATGAGTGTCTATTTTTCTACTTCAAATTTGAATTCTTTGAACCTTTCAAATGCTTCAGATTTATGTCTCATAAGATAGACATAACCATACCGTAAGAAATCATCGGTAAAAGTAATAAAGTAGAAAAATTGACCCCTAGCCTGCACATCGAATGGGCCACACACATCAGTGTGTACTAGGGCAAGTATTTCAGCGGATCTCTCCCCATGTCCTACAAAGGGTAATTTGGCCATTTTTTCTTGAAGGCAAGATTCACAAATCGGATATGACTCAGAAGTCAATGAACTCAAAAGCCCATATTTCTCCAATTTGTTAATACTGTCTTCTCCTATATGACCAAGTCTGAGGTGCCATAAATACTTTTGATTTATCTCATCTCTAAATCTTTTCGATTCTATGGTACTTACTGTATGCTCAGATACGTTCACAGATACATCCATATGTAAGTGATAGAGACCGTCAATCATAAAACCACATCCAAATAGTTTATTTTGCAAATAAATGGAAACGTAGTCTTTATTGAAATTGAATTCATAATGTTCCTGTGCTAGACAAGATACAGAAATCAGATTTCTGCTAACACTAGGTACAAAATAACAATCTCTAAGTATCAAACTAAATCCTGATGGTAAATGCAAAGAGAATGTGCCCACAGCAACAGCAGCAACTCTTGCTCCATTACCAACCCGTAGGGTTACCGCACCATCCGTAAGCCTTCTACTTTTCTTTAGATCGTGCATGGTAGTGCACAAGTGAACACTAGAACCAAAGTCTATAACCCAACTGGAAATAGAAGAAACCGTTAGATTAGTTTCAATTATGAGCATATTAGATATACCTTTAGAAGGTGTGTCACCCTTCTTTCTCTTTATATTTTCCATGTAGATAGGACAATTCCTCTTCCAATGGCCTTCTTCATTGCAATGGAAACATTTTTCTTTGGCTTCAGCCTTCTTCTTAAGAACTTCCTTCTTCGGCTTTTTCTCGGTCTTCTGCTTCTTCTCAGGCTTCTTCTTCTTTGCAGTAGACTTTCTCTTGGAAATAGAAGCTAGCTCAGCAGCAAGAACTGTGCCCCTTGAACCTTTCAAGGCTCCCTCAATTGTCACCAACATATTCAACAATTCAAGTTTGGTGCATTCAATTTTATTCATATGGTAGTTTACAATAAACTACCCATATGAATATGGCAATGAGTGTAGGATCAAATCCGTTTGCAAATCCTTGTGCATGGTCATGCCAAGCTTCTCAAGCTCCTCAAGATCCTTGATCATGATCAAACCATGTTCATGGACGGACTGCCCATCGCGCATCTTGGCTTTGAAGAGCCACTTGGACACTTCAAACCTTGCTACGCGACTCTGTTCACCATACAACTCTTGTAGATGACCAAGTATGTCCTTAGCAGTCTTCATGCTCTCATGCTGGCATTGCAATTCGTTAGACATGGATGCCAAAATGTAGCACCTAACCTTATTGTCGTCATCCAACCATTTTGCATGCATCTCACGCTGCTCATTAGTTGCATGGGCTGGTAACACCAGGAGTTCATGGTCAAGGACATAAGCTATCTTATCGCAACTCAAGACAATCTTCAAGTTGCGGAGCCAATCTATGTAGTTTGGTCCGATCAACCTATTGTTATCTAGGATTCGAACTATCAGATTGGAAGCCATTGACATCTGCAGAGAGTAAAGATTCTAATTAGAAATTTGTATTTGATATTAATTTGTTTTAGGGACTCTAAAAACAAAATTGGATCAAATCCTCCCACTATTTCTCGGATCTCTCACACTCCCCTGGTAAAGATACGGAAACCTGCGACTTAGGATTTCGAGTGGGGTGCTGCAGTCCCACCAATCTACATGTCACCTCACCTAACAGTTATTGGAGACACATAGACGATGAGTGTACAACTCTTGTACAATGCTTCGTAAGCATATTGAGCTAACCTAGTCTCCAAGTCATAAGGACCTCACCTAACAGTTATTGGACCCGTTCCTTAGTTAAGTCAGATCCGCTGTATATCCTGCGAAAATAAAGCTGTGATTGGGTCCTCACCTAATAGTTATTGGAGCCCAACTCCATCTTTATCCCACAATATCTCATGTTAATAGAGAGGTCCAATCCCCCGATGCAACTAGCCCACTGTATCCAGCCGAGACTAATCAACGCCGGAAAGATCTTAGCAACTCTACTACGGTGGAAGACCAATCGACTTAATATTGGGTAATTAGATCTTAGTGATTCCAACTTTGAGCTTTTCATAGGAGGTAATCGATCAATTGGCCAGGTAAGTAGGTGGGAGGCTCTCTTTACTCAGAGAGTAAGGTCCTAATTGAGTAACCATCTTTGAGCTTTTCTAGACACCAATTAGATCAATTAATCAAATATGGCTAGCTCAATGTATCATTCACTTTCGATTGATTTAGGAAGATTTTAGGTCTCTTGGGATTTACATCTAATGTAACAATCTACCCCATACCATATGTCATTCGATTTACATCTTATGTAAATGTTATATTGGTTCAAGTTTACATCCTATGTAATTTTGAAACCCTTTCATAGATTATGTGATTACATCTTATGTAAATGACATAATTGTTTCAGTTTACATCTTATGTAAATGTCCTATTGTTTAAGGATTTTATTTACATCTCATGCAAATAAATTTTGTTTAACTAATATATACATCTCACGCATACATTGTTTTAAACATAACCTTAAACAAGTATGAATATTATGATTACATGCATCTTATGTATATTTTCAGATCTGAAACTTTAAACCTATTATGCTATTATCTAGATTTCAGATCATGCATTACTTGATTTAAAACATTGTAATCTTATTGCAATTCTAAAATACTTTGCAAGATCATAGCAAATAAAAATCTGCATGCTGAAATTTCAGCACGCAGAAAATGCAGCAAGCATAATTTCTTTAAAAATTAGATTAAAAATATGGTAATCAATCCTTAAGTCCTAATCATGCTCCCTAAAACCTTGGCTCTGATACCACTGCTGAGTTACGCCCAGTTCGATGCGACGTTCGCAGCGGAATTCGAACGGGACGTCGTTCATCGTATGAACGTGCCTCGGATTGTAGAATTCAAAAAATTTTCTGGATCCAAATCCAGAAGATCTTTAAACTCATTAGGAAGGGGAGATTAGGATCTAAGGAGGGTTTATTAAGATTTATAAAATTGAAACAAAAATCATAAGTTATAAATTTGAAAATCTCATCTTCAAAAATTCTGCAGGTGTAGAACACCGCAGCCTGATGATCTATTCTAGGTTCCTGTTTGAGCCGCACAATTGTCCGGCCTCTACAGGTATCCACACGAGGATCTAATCATCTGATAATAGATCTTATCGGAGTGCTAGCTCCTTGCAAAGATCTCTCATGACTATCATAATATTGGAAGATAAAAATCTGCAGCATACCTCTTTGAAGAAGAACCTTTCTTCTTCAACCTTGCTTGCGATGGAGGAAGAGGAAGGAGGAACCTTGCATGTGGATCTTCGTTGCCTTGCTACCGTGGAAGAAGAGGAGGATGAAGACCCCTTGCTACCGTGGAGAAGGAGGAAGAAAGAAGAGAAGGCGTGGAGAGGAAGAGGAGACAATTGATTCATAATGTCTCCCTTGCTATCCTTTTATAGATTGGGTTTAGGGCCTCTCCTAATCTTATTAGGAGTATAGGACTATAACCCGCCCTTGGATTAATGCCAAGTGTCCAATCCTTGTACTCATAGATGCATGACATGTGTCCACTTAATCAATTAATTAATTTCCTAATCACATTCGGATTCCTAATCTCGTTAGGAGAATTAATTGATTTGGGAGCATGCATCCTACGCCGCCATATGGACTTTAAAGTCCACATAGTGTGAACATGACTTAAGTCATATTCATCCTACGACGACATGTGATCTTTAAAATCTGCATAGTGTGAACATGACTTAAGTCATATTCATCCTACGACGACATGTGGTATTTAAAATCCGCACAAACCTTGGTTTAATCAAATTGACCCAATCATGAACCCAAATCAATTTGGGTCGAACCCAATTTGATTTAGCTCATTAAATCAACCCAATTGCAATCAATTCCACTTAATTCTTCTTTCATTAATTTACTAACACTTAGTGGGTTAATTCAATCACCAATCATATTGATGATTGATTTCTATTGTGATTCTAAATCACAATTATGATAGTCTGACTAATTAAATTATCTATGTGTGTGATCCCGTAGGTTCTATTCTGACTGGTAGTGAGACATATTGAGATCTCCATTCAGTGGACTGAAACGATTTCAGTTCTACTCTCAGGGTTCACTGATAACCAAGTGAATGCCTTCGAGTCTCACAATCCACTAGTGACACCTAGCAGTATACGGTGGCAACCCAGCAGAATGGAATATCTGAACCTCTAGGTACAGTTAGCGTATGATACAGTCCCTCTATCATGGATCCCAACATGATGGAGGTTATGGATATCTCGTCAAACTCCATCGTCCGTTATATGTCAAATTTATACGACTTCCAGTTCGAGATATGGAAAACTCTTTTTCCAAAATACCTGGCCAGAAATTTATCGAACTCAGTCTCATAAATCACATAGGATCACTCCTAATCTATCAAGGTCGATAGATCCCATCTAGATGCAACCCTATTCCAAAATGAACCTACTGTAGCTAATCCGCACTACAAGAATCCGAATGGCTAGGGCCCAAGTTCACATGCTCGTCAAACTATAGCAACCTCATAGTGAATAGCTGAGGCATCGCAGGTCAAACGACCAGTCATACAACTGCAGCATAAGTAGTCACTGACGAGTGGATAGACATCCACGTGACTACTATCTTTGGTCATGCTCAGTACTTTGTTCTCTAACAAGTACTTGCATAATCACTCCAGTGTCTCTACACCGTGGACTCAAGACTCGTCTATCTGACTAAGTGATCTGTGCACTAATCTCAGCGGATCGATCACCGTCCCTCGTGATGGATCCATCAATCAGGAGCATTTAGAAATTAATCCCTAATGACACATGCCTCAAATTCTCAACTTCTTTGAGAATATGTGTCATCATCTATTAATTTCTTGGACGATCCATGGACACATACAAAACATGAATGAAAAATAAATTGCCCAATCTTATTTATTAATAAGAGTCAAATTACAAATTTGTGCCCTAGATTACAAATATGCGTCAGCCACGTTGGCTTCTAGGGCATGCTTCTAACATAGAGATCCAAGTAACTTCTTATCTTGGTCACGCTCAGTACACTTGTTCTCTGACAAGCACCTGCACTACCACTTCAGTGTCTCTACACTGTGGATTCGAGTCTCGTCCATCCATAAGGAAATTGATCTGTGCACTGATCTCATCGGATCGATCACCGTCCTCGTGATGATCCATTGATCAGAAGCATTTAGAAATTAATCACCAATGATACATGGCTCAAATTCTCAACTCTTGAGAATATGTATCATCATCTTATTAATTCCTTGGATGATTCATAGACACATAAACAATATGAATGAAAAAGATGCCCATTTATTATTAAATAATAATAAAATCAAGTACAAGATTATGTCCCAGAATTAATAATGTGTCAGTCAGATTGGCTTTTAGGACATGCATCTAACAATCTCCCACTTGCACTAAGGCTGATCAGCCATATATCTAAGTCCCATCTTCTCAAGGTGGGCTTCAGTCTTCTGCTGACTTAGCATCTTAGTGAGCGGGTCCGCCACATTGTCCGCGGAGTCTACTCTCTGCACCTCGACATATTTCTTCTTGTGGTAGTCGCGTATGAGGTGAAAGCGCCACTCTATGTGCTTAGACTTCTGATGAGACCTTAGCTCCTTAGCAAGAGCTATGACGCCATTATTATCGCAGTAGAGTGTGATGGCATCTGATGGCATTACATCTAGCTCTGCAATGAATTTCTTGAACCAGAAGGCTTCCTTTGCAGCTTTAGAGGTGGCGATATACTCAGCCTCTATGGTAGAATCAGCAATGATCGGTTGTTTGAAACTCTTTCAATTTACCGTACCATCATTGCACAAGAACACATATTCAGATGTAGACTTTCTATCATCAATATCAGTCATGAAGTATGAATCTGTGTATCCTTCTACCTTTAACTCTGATGCTCCTCCAAAGACCAAGAACAAATCTCTAGTTCTTCTTAAGTACTTAAGAATGTTCTTCACAGTTGTCCAGTGCTCTTCGCCTGGATTCGACTGATATCTGCTAGTGACACTCACAGCAAGGGCTATATCAGGTCGTGTACACAGCATGGCATACATGAGGCTCCCTATTGCCGAAGCATAAGGGATCTTGCTCATGCATTGTATCTCTTCAGATGTGTTGGGGCACATCTTCTTGGAGAGATGAATCCCATGCCTAAGGGGTAATAGTGTTAGATGTATGCCCTAGAAGCCAATCTGGCGGACACATTATTAATTCTGAGACATAAAATTGTACTTGACTTTATTATTATTAAATAATAAATGGGCATCTTTTCATTGATATTGTTTATATGTCTATGAATCATTCAAGAAATTAATAAGATGATGATACATATTCTCAAGAGTTGAGAATTTGAGCTATGTATTATTGGTGATTAATTTCTAAATGCTCCTGATCAATGGATCATCACGAGGATGGTGATCGATCCGATCAGTGCACAGATCGCTTTTCTTATGGATGGACGAGACTCGAGTCCACAGTGTAGGGACACTGAAGTGATAGTGCAGGTGCTTGTTAGAGAACAAGGGTACTGAGCGTGACCAAGACAAGAAGTCACTTGGATGTCTATCCACTCGTCAGTGACTTGCATGATGTTGTAGTAGTGTGACTAGACCTTTGACCTACGGTGCTTCGGCTATTCACAGTGAGGTTATTGTAGTTTGACTATACATATACATGGTCTCTAGTTATATGGGTCCTTGTTGTGTAGATTGGCTGCAATAGGTTCACTATAGGAGTAGGATATGCACTTACATGGAATCTATCGACCTTGATAGATGAGGAGAGATCCTATGTGATTTATAAGACTGAGTTCTAAGACCTTGGCCAGGGCAGAATATATAGTGGAAAAGAGTTTTCTACTCTCGAACTTAAGTCGAATAAATCTAGACATATGACAGACGACGGAGTTTGACGAGTTATCCATGACCTCCGGTCTGTAGAGATCTACGATAGAAGGAGTGTATCATACGATAACTACACCTAGAGGTTCATCATTCTATTCTGCTGGGTGGCCACTACATACTGCTAGGTGTCAATGGTGGATGGTGAGACTCACAGGGATCATCTTGATGGTCGATAGTCTCTGGTGAGTTGAGTTGAAATTGTTTCAACCCATTGAAAGGAGTTTTCAATGATATTGTGAAAGAGATCGCAATATATATCACTACCAGTCAGAATAGAATCTATGGGATCACACACATTAGAGGTATTGACCGATCCGATGGTTGAATGTGATTAGAAATCACAAATAATCAATTAGACTGATAAATGGATAACCCGCTAAGAGTTAGTGGTTGGAAGAAAGAACAATTGCAATCGGATTGCAATTTAATTTAATTAATTGGATTTAATTAATTGGACTTGATCATGAGTCCTACTTGGAGTAGGATCCTTGGAGTCCTAATTGGATTAGGATTTCAAATTAAATTAGAGTCCTACTTGGAGTAGGATTTCTTAAGTCCTTATTGTCTTAGGGCTGAAATTTGAACTAGTCCTGATTAGATTAGGACTTTCTTAAGTCCTAATTAATTTTAAATTTAATCTAATTAATTTCATGACTCCTAAGTGGATTAGGATTGAAGAGTTCAATAGAGTCATGGTTCAATTAAATCCTAATTAGATTAGGATAAGGAGGAAATTGAAATGGGTTCATATAAATCCTATTTTGAATAGGATTGGACTCATGAAATGAACCCAAATTAAATCACCCTTTAATTTGATTAAATGGTGAATTTAATTGGACTTTAGGGAGGGGCCCACGCCCCTCCCCTTGGTGCTTGTGTGAGAAGAAAAGGAGGGGGCTACGCCCCTCCTTGCTTGCCACCTAAAGGGATAAGAATGAGTTCCTTAAAAATAGGAACTCATCTTTATCCCTTAAGGCATTAAAAGAGCATAGGAATTTCGGCCACTATTCAAGGTTTTTCCTCTCATTCCAGCCGTGAGCATCCTCCTCCATCTTCCTCCTTTGAGCCCCAATCAAGAGAAGAAAAAGGAAAGCCTAAGACGCCCTCTTCCTTCTTCATCTTAGTTCAAAAAGAAGGAAAAGAAAAAGGCTGCACAGAGGCATTCAATCTTCTTCCTTGGTTCTTCCTTCTTACTATTCCTCTCAAGCCAATCAAAGGTTGATTCAAAGGAGAGGACTTCAGCCATCAATAGGATTCTCTGCAAGGGAGCTAGCACCCCGGGGAGATCCAAAGGCTTCGATCGACTCATTACTTCGTGTGGATACCTGTAGAGGCCGGACGCGTGTGCGGCTTCCACTGAGCCTTGATCAAATACCACGTAAATCAGATTTGCGGAGACCATCTACCCGCACAAGATCAAGATCTGATCTTCTTAATGATTTTAAAATGATTTAAAATAATTTAATTCTAATCTATCTACAAACGAAAGGTTTTAAAACACGTTCATGCGATGAACGGATCCCGCATATGTTTTTCCGCTGCAATCTGAAAATTATTTCGAAATTTTTATGGCATATGAGGGATGCTAACAGTGGTATCAGATCCATGGTTATGTAGATTAAGATTACAATTAAAATTTTCAAGATATTTTAGATCTAAAATTTAAGGGATTATATTTCCTGAAATTTATGTATGCAGAATTTTCAGCTTGCTGATTTTTCTGCATACTAATTTTTAGATTCTTAGATTAATGATTCTAATGCTTTGATAATGTGATTACAAATTTTTAGAGTCAAATCTAGCATGATCAGTAAGTCATGAGATGGAATAATCAATTTAAATTA
The DNA here is from genome assembly GCF_051530095.1 of Phoenix dactylifera. NCBI lineage: Eukaryota > Viridiplantae > Streptophyta > Magnoliopsida > Arecales > Arecaceae > Phoenix > Phoenix dactylifera. The sequence goes on along the minus strand of NC_143193.1, from coordinate 26,015,318 downwards.
CAGATTTGAAAATAATTTTTATGCATATGATGCGTATGGTGATGATCATGGATGGATCCTTTGAATGTGCTGAAATATTCTGCGATGTTCTATGATGCATGTTATTTTAATTTTTCAGATGCCTACGTGCATCTTAAATTCATGTATTAGAGACCTGCGTGTCTCATGAAAAAGGATTGTAATTTATTATTATTTTTATTTAATTTTTAAAGCAATCTAGGATGTAATTTGTGATGTGTGTTGCACGTCGATGGTCGATCGATATGTACATCAACAAGCTCAACATGCGCGGATCATGATCAAGGGTTGATTGAAGATGGATCAAGGAGTTGATCACAACTGGACCTAAAGGATCAAGATCGAGTCAAGAGTTGAAGACGATCAAACCAATTGACGTGCACATGCTTGTAAAATGACCCCATCCTGGATCCATGATCATCACCATTTAATTTTATTTTGATAAATGCCTGGATGTTTAATGCTTATGTCTACGCGGGTAGATTTATATTTGCATGAGATATGAATACACGATCGAGTGAGACCGAATTATAAACCTCCCTAATTAGTCGATGGTGAACCAACATGAGTTAGTCATATTAGATTAATTGATCTAATTGGTGTCTAGGCAAGCCTAAAATGTGGTTATTTAATTAGGACCTTACTCTCCGAGTAAGGGGAGCCTCCCACCTGCTTACCTGGCCAATTGTTCGATTACCTCTTATGAAGAACTCAAGTTGCAAACACTAAGACATGATTATGCAATATTAAGTCCATAGGTCTTCCACCGTAGTAGAGCTGCTAAAGTCTTTCCGGTGTTGATTTGTCTCGGCTAGACACAGTGGGCAAGTTGCATCGGAGGACTGGACCTCTCTATTAGACATGAGATGTTGTGGGGTAAAGGTGGGGTTGAGCACCAATAACTGTTAGGTGAGGACCCAATGACGACTTTATTTCTACGGTTATACAGTGGGTCTGACTTAACTAAGTAATGGGGTCAATAACTATTAGGTGAGGTCTTCATCACTTAGAGACCAAGTACCACTGTAATATGCTTGAGAAGCATTGTACAAGAGTTGTACACTCATCCATTTATATGTCACCAATAACTGTTAGGTGAGGCGGCATGTAAATCGGTGAGACCACAGTACCTACTAGAAATTCTAGTCGCGTAGGATTTTTGTTTCTCCATCAGGAGAGTATGAGAGATTCGAGAAAATAGTGGAAACATATTTGTTTTAAAAGTTCCTAGAACAAATTAAGTTCAAGTATAAAGTCTAACTAGAATCTTTACTCTCTACAGATCACAATGTCAGCTTCAAACCCTTTGATCCGTATTCTTGAAACCAACCGACTGACTGGAACCAATTACAAAGACTGGCTGAGAAATCTCAAAATAGTTCTGAGTTGTGAGAAATTAGGGTATGTGCTCGAGAGTGACATCCCCAGGTTACCATCACGTCCGACCGATGATCAGCGTGAGATGCATGAAAAATGGACGGACGATGATATTAAAGTCAAGTACTACATTATGGCATCCATGACTAATGAACTTTAATGCCAGCATGAGAACATGAAGACTGCTAGGGAAATATTGACTCATCTGCAAGAGTTGTATGGTGAGCAGAGCCGCACTGCATGCTTTGAAGTATCCAAGAGGATTTTCAAGGCAAAAATGAGCGAAGGGCAGTCTGTCTATGATTACTGTCTCTCTATGATCAAGGACCTAAAGGAGCTTAAGAAGCTCGGTATGACCATGCATATGGAACTGCAGATAGCTGATCCTGCAATCCCTTTCTGATTCATTTGGTCAGTTTATAGTAAACTACCATATGAAAAAAATTGAATGCACGAAAACTGAACTACTGAATATGATGGTAGCTGCTGAGGGAGCCTTGAAAGGTTCAAGGGGCTCTGTTCTGGCTGCTGAGCTGACTTTTGGTTCTAAGAGAAAGTTTACTTGGAAGAAAAAGAAGCCTATAAAGAAGTAGAAGAAAGACAAGAAGCCTAAGAGAAAGTTCATAAGAAAAAGGCTAATGACATGTAAAAATGTTTCCACTGTAATGTCGATGGCCACTGAAAAAGGAACTGCCCTTCATATCTCGAGAGCCTGAAGAACAAAAAGGCAGACACACCTTCTGAAGGTATGTTAGACTTGCTCGTAATTGAAACTAACCTTACGGTTTCTTCTACTTCTAGTTGGATTATAGATTCTGGTTCTAGGGCTCATTTGTGCACTACTATGAAGGGTTTAAAGGAAAGTAGGAGGCTGGCGGAAGGTGCAGTAACTCTTCGGGTTGGCAACGGGGCAAGAGTTGCTGCTGTAGCTGTGGGCACCTATCCTCTGCGATTACCGTCTGGGTTTAGTTTATTGCTTAGAGACTGTTATTATGTCCCTGCTGCTAGCAGGAATTTGATTTCTGTTTCATGTTTAGCACAGGATGATCATGTTATGACATTTGACAAAGACTGCTGTTCTATTTATTTCAGAAATAAATTAGTTGCACGTGGTTTCATGATTGACAGTCTCTATCACTTGCATATTGATGTGTCCGTGAATGTGTCTGAGCAAGTTGTGAGTGCCATAGGATCTAAAAGATCAAGAGATGAGATAAATTAGAAGTATTTGTGGCATCTCAGGCTTGGCCATATTGGAGAGGACAGAATGAACAAAATGGAGAAAGATGGGCTTCTCGGCCCATTGATTTTCGAGTCATATCCAGTTTGTGAGTCTTGTCTTTAAGAAAAAATGGCTAGATTGCCCTTTATAGGACATGGAGAGAGGACCACTGAAATACTTACCCTGGTACACACTGATGTGTGTGGCCCATTTGATGTGTCAGCCAGAGATCGTTATTCGTACTTCATTATCTTTACCGATGACTATTCACGATATGGGTATGTGTATCTTATGAGATACAAATCTGAATCTTTTGAAAAGTTCAAAGAATTCAGAAATAAAGTAGAAAAACAGACTGAAAATACCCTTAAGGTTCTTCGATCAGATCGAGGAGGAGAATACCTTAGTAGAGAATTTCGTGATTATCTCAAGGATAATGGCATAGTCTCATAATGGATGCCTCTGGATACACCTCAACTCAACGGGGTGTCAGAAAGGAGGAATCAAACTCTATTGGATATGGCACGATCCATGATGAGCTTCACAGATCTGCCTATGTTTCTTTGGGGAGATGCCTTATTATCTGCGATTTATTTACTAAATAGAGTTTCCTCTAAATCCGTTCCTACCACACCGTATGAGATATGGCATGGTAAGAAGCCGAGTCTTGGTCATCTCAAGATTTGGGGATGTCCTGCCCACGTCAAGCGACAACAGGCGGACAAGTTAGAGCCTAGGACCATGAGTGCTCGTTTCATAGGATATCCTAAAGAGTCATTAGGATACAATTTTTACGTCTTAGAGGATCACGATGTGTTTGTGAGCCGACATGTCATCTTCTTGGAAAAACAGTTTATCCTTGATAGAGGCAGTGGGAGGAAAATTGAGCTTGAAGAGAAAGTCTCTGAAAAGCAACGAGTAATGGATCCTATAGAACCTATCACATAGAGCCAGTACACGTTGAACCTCCTCCACCTCATAGATCAAGTAGGGTCTTCCATCCTCCTGATAGATACTTAGGTATACTAATAGAGGATACTGAGATTCCTCATGGGAGATAGAAAACATGTACAGGATCCCAATATCTACAATGAGGCGATATCAGATATCGATTCCGAGAAATGGCTGGAAGCCATGAAGTCAGAGATAGACTCCATGTATTCCAACCAAGTCTGGACCTTAATAGATCCACCAGAACGTATAGTACCTATTGGATGCAAATGGATCTATAAAAGGAAGATAGGTTCGGATAGAAAGGTAGAGACCTATAAGGCAAGGCTAGTGGCGAAAGGGTATAGTCAGCCCGAAGGCATTGACTATCAGGAGACCTTTTCACCTGTAGCCATGCTAAAATCCATTCGAATATTGCTTGCCATTACAGTATTTCATGATTACGAAATATGGCAGATGGATGTAAAAACTGCTTTCCTAAATAGATATCTTGATGAAGATATCTATATGGGACAGCCTTTGGGTTTCACTTTCAGTGATGGTGATCACAAGGTCTGCAAGCTGCAAAGGTCCATCTATGGACTAAAGCAAGCATCTCGGAGTTGGAACACTCGTTTCAATGATGCAATCAAATCGTTTGATTTTACCAAAAACGAAGAGGAACCGTGTGTTTACAAGAAGGTTAATGGGAGTGCTATCGTGTTTCTCGTACTGTACGTGGATGACATCCTCCTAATAGGGAATGATATTCCTATGCTAACCTCGGTCAAGGTCTGGTTATCAAAAGAGTTCTCCATGAAAGACCGTGGGGAAGCATCCTACATTTTGGAAATTAAGGTCTATAGAGATAGATCTAAAAAGATGCTTAGCCTATCACAGAAGATGTACATAGAGGAGGTACTGAAGAGGTTCAGTATGGAAAACTCCAATAGGGGTCTATTATCCCTTAGGCATGGGATTCATCTCTCTAAGAAGATGTGTCCCAACACATCTGAAGAGATTCAACGCATGAGCAAGATTCCTTATGCTTCGGCAATAGGGAGCCTTATGTATGCCATGCTGTGTACATGACCTGATATAGCCCTTGCTGTGAGTGTCACTCGCAGATATCAGTCGAATTCAGGTAAAGAGCACTGAACAGCTGTGAAGAACATTCTTAAGTACTTGAGAAGAACTAAAAATTTCTTCTTGGTTTTTGGAGGATCATCAGAGTTAAAGATAGAAGGATACACAGATTCAAATTTCATGACTGATATTGATGATAGAAAGTCTACATCTGAATATATGTTCTTGTGCAATGGTGGTACGATAAATTGGAAGAGTTCCAAACAATCGATCATTGCTGATTCTACCATGGAAGCTGAGTATATTGCTGCCTCTGAAGCTGCAAAAGAAGCCTTCTGGTTCAAGAAATTCATTGCAGAGCTAGATGTAATGCCATCAGATGCCATCACACTCTACTGCGATAATAATGGCACCATAGCTCTTGCTAAGGAGCCTAGGTCTCATCAGAAGTCCAAGCACATAGAGCGGCGCTTTCACCTCATACGCGACTACCTCGAAAAGAAATATATCGAGATGCAGAGAGTAGACTCCACGGACAACGTGGCGGACCCACTCACTAAGCAGTTAAATCAGCAGAAGACTGAAGCCCACCTTGAGAAGATGAGACTTAGATATATGACTGATTGGCTTTAGTGCAAGTGGGAGATTATTAGATGTATGCCCTAGAAGCCAATCTGGCGGACACATTATTAATTATGGAACATAAAATTATACTTGTCTTTATTATTATTGAATAATAAATGGGCACCTTTTCATTCATATTGTTTATGTGTCTATGAATCATCCAAGAAATTAATAAGATGATGATACATATTCTCAAGAGTTGAGAATTTGAGCCATGTATCATTAGTGATTAATTTCTAAATGCTCCTGATCAATGGATCATCACGAGGACGGTGATCGATCCGATCAGTGCACAGATCGCTTTCCTTATGGATGGACGAGACTTGAGTCCATAGTGTAGGAACACTGAAGTGATAGTGCAGGTGCTTGTTAGAGAACAAGGGTACTGAGCGTGACCAAGACAAGAAGTCACTTGGATGTCTATCCACTCGTTAGTGACTTGCTTGATGTTGCAGTAGTGTGGCTGGTCTTTTGACCTACGGTGCTTCGGCTATTCACAGTGAGGTTATCGTAGTTTGACTGCACATATACATAGTCTCTAGTCATATGGGTCCTTGTTGTGTAGATTGGCTGTAGTAGGTTCACTGTAGGAGTAGGGTATGCACTTACATGGAATCTATCAACCTTGATAGATGAGGAGAAATCCTATGTAATTTATAAGACGGAGTTCTAAGACCTTGGCCAGGGTAGAATATATAGTGGAAAAGAGTTTTCTACTCTCGAACTCAAGTTGAATAAATCTAGACATATAACAGACGACGGAGTTTGACGAGTTATTCATGACCTCCGGTCTGTAGAGATCCACGATAAAAGCACTGTATCATACGAGAACTGCACCTAAAGGTTCATCATTCTATTCTGCTGGGTGGCTACTACATACTGCTAGGTGTCACTAGTGGATGGTGAGACTCATAGGGATCATCTTGATAGTCGATAATTCCTGGTGAGTTGAGTTGAAATTGTTTCAACCCATTGAAAGGAGTTTTCAATGATATTATGATAGAGATCGCAATATATCTCACTACCAGTCAGAATAGAACCTATGGGGTCACACACATTAGAGGTATTGACCGATCCGATGGTTGAATGTGATTAGGAATCATAAATAATCAATTAGATTGATAAATGGATAACCTGCTAAGAGTTAGTGATTGGAAGAAGGAACAATTGCAATCGGATTGCAATTTAATTTAATTAATTGGATTTAATTAATTAGACTTGATCATGAGTCCTACTTGGAGTAGGATCCTTGGAGTCCTAATTGGATTAGAATTTCAAGTTAAATTAAAGTCCTACTTGGAGTAGGATTTCTTTAGTCTTAATTGTCTTAGGGCTGAAATTTGAACAAGTCCTGATTAGATTAGGATTTTCTTAAGTCCTAATTAATTTTAAATTTAATCTAATTAATTTTATGACTCCTGATTGGATTAGGATTGAAGAGTTCAATAGAGTCATGGTTCAATTAAATTCTAATTAGATTAGGATAAGGAGGAAATTGAAATGGGTTCATATAAATCCTATTTTGAATAGGATTGGACTCATGAAATGAACCCAAATTAAATCACCCTTTAATTTGATTAAATGGTGGATTTAATTGGACTTGAGGGAGAGGCCCACGCCCCTCCCCTTGGTGCTTGCGTGAGAAGAAAAGGAGGGGGCTACGCCTCTCCTTGCTTGCCACCTAAAGGGATAAGAATGAGTTCCTTAAAAATAGGAACTCATCTTTATCCCTTAAGGCATTAAAAGAGCATGGGAATTTTGGCCACTATTCAAGGTTTTTCCTCCTCATTCCAACCGTGAGCATCCTCCTCCATCTTCCTCCTTTGAGCCGCAATCAAGAGAAGAAAAAGGAAAGCCTAGGATGCCCTCTTCCTTCTTCATCTTAGTTCAAAAAGAAGGAAAAGAAAAAGGCTGCGCAGAGGCATTCAATCTTCTTCCTTGGTTCTTCCTTCTTACTATTCCTCTCAAGCCAATCAAAGATTGATTTAAATGAGAGGACTTCAGCCATCAATAGCCTTCTCTGCAAGGGAGCTAGCACCCCGGGGAGATCCAAAGGCTTCGATCGACTCATTACTTCGTGTAGATACCCGTAGAGGCCGGACGCGTGTGCGGCTTCCACTGAGCCTTGATCAAATACCACGTAAATCAGATTTGGAGAGACCATCTAGCCGCGCAAGGTGAAGATCTGATCTTCTTAATGATTTTAAAATGGTTTAAAATAATTTAATTCTAATCTATCTACAAACGAAAGGTTTTAAAACACGTTCATGCGATGAACGGATCCTGCATATGTTTTTCCGCTGCAATCTGAAAATTATTTCAAAATTTTTATGGCATATGAGGGATGCTAAAAATAGACCCCTTTTGGAGTTTTCCATGCTGAACCTTTTCAGCACCTCCTCTATGTATATTTTTTGTGATAGGCCAAGCATCCTCTTAGATCTATCTCTATAGACCTTAATCCCCAAAATGTAGGATGCTTCTCCAAGGTCTTTCTGTTGGGAATTGTATCCTAAATGTCAATCGTCAGCATGTTGATGATTGAATTTTGTAATTGAATTAACAAATCAATAAAGTATTTTTTGGCATTATTCATCATTTTACATCTTCAAATGGACTCTTATATGATGAAGTCCTTAGGACTTATTAATGATAAATGAGGATTTATCTTCGAGTCCATAAACTAGTTCGCGACCAAATGATATGTTGTTACAAGGACGACAGCATTATCAAGATTAGGTCGTTGTGTGACATATACGTTGGTTGTCCTCTTAATCGAGAAGTGTGGAGACACTGGTATGCCACATAGGTGAAGTGTAGGAGTACATTTCACTGAACGTGACCAATTCTAAAATGCTCTACTGTCAAAAGATGTTCCGAGTGGATATGGGTATAAATTTGGCCCTCTGACCTGAGACCGCAACCTGTGACTAACAAGCAACTCATTGTACTTTGGTACCGGACTATCTGAATTTTTAATTCATTGACGGAAGGTCACTGGGTGCAGTCAAGTACTTGCGTAGTCAGTTGTGAGTCGAGATGGAATTGACCCCTCCTGAAAATAGGAGATAATGTCTTGTGATTAATTTAGCAAAATCTTGGCCAGGGTAATCCCAGTGAGGAGTCACAGGATATCTAAAGTTAATCACATAATGGATGTACTAATTATAGGGCTGACAGTGAGCTCTAAGTCATCCTGGCATTAGGAGTCAAAGGGATTGAATTATACAGTAACCATAGTTTAGGGTTCCAAAATATTTGCTTCGCATATATTCGGCCTATCCGGACGTCGGGTACCATTGCTAGATGGTCACATCGATTAGTGTAGGAAGTCGTTCCTATACTACCGGCTTAGGTTCAAACCTATGAGGTCACACGCATAGAAGATTCTTGATTGATCAAGAAGGCTGATAAATGATTAAGAATCATTCAGGGATAATTTGGTCAATTCGATTGGCAAATTATCTTATAAAATAATCAAAGCAATTATCGAAGGATTAATTAGTAATTAGATTGCTAATAAACTCAATTAGATTGAGTAATTAGACTAAAGATGAGCTAAATTGAATTAGATTCAATTCTGGGCTCAATCAGGATTTTTGACCTGATTGGATTAGGTCTGAATCAAAAGGACTTAGGTTGACCAAATTAAATTAGATTAAATTTGTTCTTACTTAGGGATTGACCTAATTGGATTAGATTCAACACATGGTAATTGGATCATTCTAATTGTTAGTATTTAATTAAATTAAATGGGTTTGATCTGAAACTGTTCGGATCTTAAAATTCACTTGTCACATATCCATGCATGGCACCATAAATTAATTTTTAATATGATTAAAAATTAATTTAATTTATTTATTGGTGCAATGGGATACTTGGCAACATCAGAGACCTCTTTCATCATTAGATGGGTCAAAATGGAGAGATACATTCATGAAAAGAATTGGATAAGATCAAATTCTCTCTCTTCATGACATATGTCATCCTTATCTTTATCTCACTTCTAATTAAGGTTGAATTTCGAATTTAATCACCACAAAATCACCACGTGACCCTCTAATCTGATTGGGGGCATGGGAATTTTGAAATTGAAAGAGGGAAGTGGCAACATGATGAATGGTTTAGATTAGATCAAGCTTTATCATGTAATGGCGCATGAACTTGAATTTTGAATTCAAAATTCAAAATCCCACAAAATCCTCCCCAAATATGGGATGGTTGGCATGAAGTTAGGGGGGATAGCAACATTAAAAGGACCTCCATCAGCTGGTGGTCAAATTCAAGAAAAAAAGAGAGAAAAAGAAGAAGAAAAAAGGGAAAAGAAAAGAGAGGAACCCTAGTTCATGCATGAAAAAATTCTGCATTCAATCTAGCCGATTTCTTCCTCCTCTAAGTCCATCGCGCCATTAGTGTTAGGGGTCCCTGATAAGAGTCTTTAGATCAGATCTAAGTCCTCTTCAATCCCTCCAAACCTTTCCTCTAAGTTCTTCCAAGAAGGCGGTTCAAAAGTTGATAGCGTTGGGAAGATCAAATTTCAACCTCAAAAAATTCTGCGCAAGCTAGCACTTCCGCAGGATTGGATCTCTTCAAGAACTTCGCGTGTACTTCTCGTAGAGGCCATTTGTGTGCGTGGCTGCGAAGTCAAGGATTAGATCGACAACTTTCATCCATCATTGAGGATGATAGTGTTATTTTGATGATTAACACAACCATTGAGAAAATATCTAATTAAATACTACAAGTTAACATGATACATCATTACTGAGTTCGACACTCTCGATACATTAGAAGAATGAGATTAAGATGTCTTTCAATGATTAACAATGAGATAAAATTTGCGATAGAAAAGGGATAGTGAATTCTAAATTCTAATTCAGCAAAGTTTCAAGTGAAACGTACTCTTAAGGGCACAATAGTCATTTTCATTGTTAAGAGTATGTAGGACTACCATGGCATACATTCAAAATTGCTTGAAGTGTATTTCATTGATTGTATGGATGAATCTAACCTTAAGATGCAGCAAAGAGTGGAATGAGTCGACCCCAAGAAAGGTGGAGTCGACCCCGGCACATCATGGAACCATCAGGCACAGCTCTGCGAAAATGGCACGGATAAACAGTAGTGGAGTCGACCCCAAGCATGCTTGAGTCGACCCCATCTTCAAGCCTCAAGAAAATAAGTCTCTGGAATTTACTGAGAGGGCCAACTCCAACCTTCTTTGAGCCAACCCCAGATGGAGCCGACCCCAGGAATGCTTGAGTCGACCCCAATGGAGTCGACCCCAACTGAACATGAGTCGACCCCAAGGTTGTGTCGTTCAAAACTGTCTCTGAAATTCCTTAGAGAATCGACCCCAATGGAACTTGAGTCGACTCCACTGTACCTTGAGTCGACCCCAGTAAAAAATAGCTGAAATATAAGGTTCTGTGTTTCCTGAGAGGGCCGACCCCAATGTAGCAGGAGTCGACTTCAGTGAAAGTTGGGTCGACCCCAGTGAAAGTTGAGTCGACCCCAAGTATAATGAACAGTGGTTTGAGTCGACCCAAAAAAAGTTTGGGTCGACCCCAGCATGGGCAGAAGCATAACGACTAGTTTTGCAGAAGTACTTTTTGACCTTCCAACAGCAAGTAACGGCTAGTTTTTGAAATCTAACCAATGGGAGGTGTCCAATGGATGAGGAAAACTCTTTAAAGTGACACTATTCATCAGAGAAGACATCCTTTTGCAAAATATCAAAGCTTACACAAGAAAGACAAGAGCCCTAATTTTCTTCATCCAAGTGCTTCATTCGAAGAGCCAAAAGGAAGTGATTGAGCAGATTCTAAGAAACGTTAAGAGCTCCATCAATCCTTGAAGAATGAAGCAATCTTGACAAAGAAAAGAGAAGTCTCATCAAAGCGATAACTATATTCTAAACTCTTCTTTGTAGCTCATAGTTGTTATATTTGCTCATCTAGGAGTTTCAACTTTCTTCTTGTTCTTAATCACCTTGTAAAGGTTTGTTGGTGAGCCCGTAAAACCAACGGTGTAGGTTTGTTGGTAAACCCGTAAAATCAACTGTGAAGGTTTGTTGGTGAGCCCGTAAAACCAACATAGATTTTTGGTGATCCCGGAAAACCAAAGTGTAAAGATTTTTGGATTGTGAGCCCAAAAAATAATCCAACTGTAATCCGCGGAATTATAGTGAATTTCCAAGGGGTCGCTTGGAGAGTGGACGTAGGTGCTTAGGAGAGCACCGAACCACTATACTTCTTGTGTGTTTGCATTGTGTATTGTTTTAACTTCACTCACTCATCAATTGACTCAACTAAGGTAGTAAAAATTTAGAGAAACCAATTCACCCCCCTCCTGGCTTGTCACCTTGGGCAATAAGTGGTATCAGAGCAAGGTGCTCTCATAGTATTTGCTGATCCCACAATCAAGAGACAGAAATCATGACAACCTAAGTAGGATATTCTATGAGCGAGGGGCAATCCACAAATAGACCTCCTCTATTTAATGGCACTAATTACACTTACTGGAAAGCTAGGATGAGGATATTCATTCAAGCTCTAGACTATGAATTGTGGAATATCATAACTAGAGGACCACACAACCACAATTAGTATAGAGGGCACAATCATTTCCAAACCAGAAATGGATTGGAATGAGAGTGATAGAAGACTAGCACAACTAAATGCTAAAGCAATTAATGTACTTTACTGTTCACTAGAGGTAAGTAAATTCAATAGAATATCTACTTGCATCTCCGCGAAAGAAATTTGGGATAAATTGGAGGTCACACATGAAGGAACTAATCAAGTCAAGGAGTCAAAAATAAATATATTAGTACATAAGTATGAGTTGTTTAAAATGGAATCCACTGAGTTCATAACTGAAATGTTTACTCGATTCACGGAAATCATAAATGGGCTAAAGAGCTTAGAAAAGTCTTATACTAACTCTGAACTAGTGCGAAAAATTCTCAGGTCTCTACCAAGAGTTTGGGAGGCCAAGGTAACTGCAATTTAAGAAGCAAAGGATCTCAATACACTGCAATTGGAAGAACTTCTAGGATCACTCATGATCCATGAGTTGACCATGAGGCAAAATTCAGAAGATGAGGTCAAGAAAAGAAAGACCATTGCCTTGAAGTCTACCACTCCAAAATAGAAAACTGAATCAGAAGAATCTGATGATGAGGAGGAATATGATGGAGAAAGAATGGCTATGCTTGCAAGAAAATTCAAAAAATTTATGAGAGAAAAGAAAAAATTTTATAAAAGAAAGCCCTTCCTCAAAGGTAGCTCAAGCAAGAAAAAGGATAAGGACAAAGAAAAGAAAAGGAAAACACCAATTTGCTATGAGTGTAACAAGCCCGGGCATTTCAAGATAGATTGTCCGGAATTGAAATGGATGGCAAGAAAACTTAAGAAGAGGAACCTCATAGTTGAATGGAGTGAAAGTGAGGAGTCAAGTTCGGAAGAGGAAGATCAACAAGAGATGGCCCAAATCTGCTACATGGCCAATGACGATGAGATAGATTCTGAACTTGAATGTGATTTTACAGTAGAAGAGTTACATGATGCATTTTTAGAACTCATGGACGAACACAAGAAATTAATCAATAAAAATAAAGTTCTAAAAGATGAAAATCAATCTCTTATCAAAGAAAAGCTAAAACTATCTAATGACTATGAAACATTAAGTAGGAGATTCACCAATGAAACCAAAAGTCAAATTGCTGAAAATGTCAAGTTAAAAAAAGATGCAGAAAATTACAAATCCTTAGTGGACAAGTTTATACTTAGCTAAACTAAATTAAATATGATTCTTGATAGTCAAAAAGCTGTATATGATGAAGCTGGGTTAGGATATAAAATAAATAGAAAACAAAAATACTTAAAGAACATATTTGTGAAAGCCAAAAATGAAAATATAACTTGTCATTGCTGCAATAAAGTAGGACATAAAGCATATGAATGTAATTATAGAAAGTCTAGCTATAACAAATTGAGTGATAATTATAAGCTAAAATTCAAGAAAATTTGGATTCCAAAAGAAACATCAAGTACTAATCCTAAAGGGCCCAACATAGTTTGGGTACCTTAAGCATATTCTTGATCTTGATTGCAGGGGTGTCTTGCAGCTAATAAGGTGGATAAACGATGGTATCTAGATAGCGGCTGTTCAAGACACATAACAGGTGACGTAGAACAATTTGTCATCTTAGAATCTAAGAAGGGTGGAGTGGTAACCTATGGAGACAATGGAAAAGGACTTATCATTGAAAAGGGTAAAATTTATATTACTCCATCCACCTTTATAGAAAATATTTTATTAGTTAATGGTCTGAAACATAACCTACTTAGCATAAGTCAATTTTGTGATAAAGGTCTTAAAGTCACATTTGAAGCCTCAGTATGCATAATCACAAATTCTAAAGATAATAGCATTGTACTTATAGGACAAAGGCAGAAAAATATTTACATGGAAGATCTTCATGATTTAGGCAAGAAAAATGGATTATGTTTAATTACTAATGAAGAAAGTAAAAATGAAATAAATTGGCTTTGGCATCATAGACTAGGACATGCTAGGATGGACTTAATATCAAAACTAGTCAAGAAGGATTTGATAAAAGATGTGCCAAAATTGATCTTTGAAAAGGACAAAATCTATGGACTATGCTCATTAGGAAAGCAAACAAAATCATCCTTCAAATCAAAGAATATAGTATCAACCACTAGACCTTTTGAACTCATACACATGGATCTATTTGGACCTACTAGAACCATGAGTCTAGGAGGAAAGAAGTATAGACTAGTTATAGTAGATGATTTCTCAAAATATACATGGGTTTCATTTCTTGCACATAAGAATGAAGCATTTTTAGAATTCTTGAAATACTATAAAAATATCATAACTGAAAAGAAGCTCATCTTAAAAGCAATTCGAAGTGATCATAGAACTGAATTTGAAAATTAATACTTTGAAGAATTTTGTAATGAAAATGTTGGCCAAGAAGACAACCCAAGAGGGGGGGGGGGGGTGAATTGGATTTTAAGTGATTATTACAAATAAAAACTTAATGAGTAACTAATTAAACCTTATTGCAAGCGGATTAATTAGTTTGCTATATGTAGTGAATGAAGGGGATGGAGGAGACAATGAACCAATCACAAACACAAGAGATTTTATAGTGGTTTGGAGCTAACCCTTGCTCGTACGTCCACTCCCCAAGCTTCACTTGGGAGTTCACTATAATCTCTCGGATTACAGCCGGTTGTTTTACAAGCTCACAATCCAACTTGTTGTTTTACGAGATCACAACGAACTCGGTCGGTTTTCACAGGCTCACCGACTAGAACCACCCGATTGTTTTTCCGGGATCATAATCGACCCTTACACCGTTGGTTTTACCTTCGGCTCACCAACCAACCTTAACACCCTTGATTCAATTCCCTGATTGACTCAAGTAAGAGAAACAGTTTGGAAAGAGTACAAGGATAGCTTCTTAAAAAGCAAATATGAACAATATGAATAAAGTAGAGTTAGAAGCCCTCAAACAGATTTTTGGAAGGGGAAGAAGGGGCTTCTTGAACTCTGAGACTCCTCTTTGAGTGTACTGAAGATTTGCTGTCAGAAGGGGAGCCTTGAATGCGAGGAAAGCGTTTGTAGGATGGAGTTCAATGCACTTCTTCCTTCTTTCTCTTGTATTTACTCTTGAGAGCCTTTGGTAGGTGGAAATCACTTTTTCTTTGAATGGAATCTCTCTCTTGATATCTATTACTGTTCACTCTAGCTATTTAAGCAGTCCACTTTGAAAACTAGCCGTTAGACACCAATTTAGAGCCGTTCTGCACATTCTGCAACTCCTGACAATGTGTCCGTTGGGATCGAAGTCGACTTGCTCGATCTGGAGTCGACTCGGCTGTTGCTGGATTCGACTCATGCTTTACTGGAGACGACTCACCCACTATTCAGGATTTGAATTAAAGTGTTGTCCCGTTCTGGAGTCGACTCGGCCAAACTTGGAGTCGACTTATGTTGCCCAGATAGACAACCCAAGAGGGGGGGTGAATTGGGTTTTAAAATAATTTTGCAATTAAAACGTTGTGGATGACTAATTAATGCTTTACCAAGATGATTAATTAATTGCTATGTGCTGTGAATGAAATGAGAGTAAAAGAAAGAGACAAACAATCACAAACACAAGGCTTTTATAGTGGTTCGGAGCTAACCCTTGCTCCTACGTCCACTCTCCAAGTCTCACTTGGGAATTCACTATAACCCCTTGGATTACAGCCGGTTGTTTCACAAGCTCACAACCAAACTTGTTGTTTTACGAGCTCACAACGAACTCGGTCGGTTTTCCCTGGCTCACCGACTAGAACCACCCTGATTGTTTTTCCGGGATCACAATCGAACCCTTACACGTTGGTTTTACACTCGGCTCACCAACCAACCTCTACACCCTTGATTCAATCCCCCGATTGAACCAAGCAAAGACAAGATGGAAATAATGACAACAAACAGAAAAACAGAGCTTCTCAAAAGCAGATAAATAACAATATAAACTAGAGAGAAGTTAAGAGCCCTCAAACACGTTTGAGTTGGAGTAGAGTAAGGCTTCTTGAACTTCAGGTCTCCTCTTGAATGTCTGGTCGACTTGAATGCAGGAAGAGATCTCTTTCAATGTTTGGGAAGAGGTAGTTGGATGGAGTTATGGCGCTCTTCCCTCTTTTCGTTGAAAAACCACTTGCAGAGAATGAATGCTTGATTTCTTTGAATGGAATGGTAGTTCTCTGCCTTGCTACAGTCCTCTGTGGCTATTTAAGCCATCCCCCACGGAAACTAGCCGTTAGACACCTTTTTCTGCCCGTTCTGCACACTCTGCACAACCTGACAATATGTCTGTTGGGGGTCGGAGTCGACTCGCGCGATCAGGAGTCGACTCGGCTGTAACGGGAGTCGACTCATGCTTTTCTGGAGTCGATTCGGCAACTGTTCCGGATTTGAATTAAAGTAGCCTCTTCGACTGGGAGTCGACTCGTCTTGACCCGGAGTCGACTCGCCAACTTCTGGAGCTGACTTGGCATTTTCGGAGTCGGCTCATCTCATGAAATCCATGGAGCTAATTTTCAACTTGGCCCACTCGAGTCGACTCGACAATCCTGGGAGTCGACTCGGCGCTCAGAGCCCGAACTCCCGATCTTCTGTCTTTTGGCTCGTCCAGTCTTGGAGTCGACTCGGACTGTTCTGGAGTCGACTCGGCTCTCAGTTTCCGAAACATGGCCTTCTGCCTTTTTGGTGTAGCGCTGCCTTGGGGTCGACTCGAGCTGTCTGGGAGTCGACTCGGCTCTCAGAGATAGTAAATCGGTCTTCTGTCTTTTTGGGGTCGCGCTGTCTCGGAGTCGACTCGCGCATTGCGGGAGTCGACTCGAATCTCAGAGTCCGAAAACTGCTCTCTGACTTTTGCCTTGTGAACCACTGAGAGTCGACTCTCACTTTCTTTGGAGTCGACCTACCAACCATCGGAGTCGACTCGCGTTCCACAGGAGTCGACTCGAATCTCAGGGTTGAAATTCGCTCTCTGACTTTTCTGTCTGTAACTCCTTGGAGTCGACTCATACTACTCCGGAGTCGACTCGGTAAACATCGGAGTCGACTCGCGCACTTTAGGAGTCGACTCGCTGACAGGTTTTGAGTTGATGCTTTCTGCTCGTCTGTCTGTTCTCAGTCGGAGTCGACTCGTAATGATCCGGAGTCGACTCGAGCCCGTGCCAGTGATTCTGATACGCTTGGAGTCGACTCGTAATACTCCGGAGTCGACTCGAGTCTCAGACTTTGGTTCAAACTGACTTCTTAACTTATCCAAAATATTATGAACCAAGTCTAGAAACACTTTAGACAAGATTTTCACTGAAACACTCAATTGAATTCATTAGTAAACAAGAGATATACTCAGATGCTTTGAGCTCATCAAAATCAAATAGGGTTATGATCAATCACTCCACAATCTCCCCCTTTTTGATGATGACAAAACATTGAGTATATGTAAAGTGAATTGCTCAATAAACAAGGAAATAAAATCCATAAATGAATTCAAGTGTCTGGTTATTTAATTTATCCAAGCTTGAAAGGTGTGAAACAATAAATTTTGGAATTAAAGCTCCCCCTTTCATTTGGAATTATATAAGCCTTCATATCATGCAATCAATTGTTTGGCTTATATATATTTAATGATTTAGCTTTCTTAAAAATTCAGATTCTCCCCCTCAACATATGCATTCAACTTTGTTTTGATTCTCTGAATTTTCTTTTAATGCATTGAAGTTTTTGAACTGAAATTTTTGGTTTTTAGAGGAAAAATCTGTCAATTTGTTCTTGAGTAGGATTCAGCTAATCTTCGAATATCCCTTGAATAGATTCTGGAGATTACTCCATTAGG
Organism: Phoenix dactylifera; assembly: GCF_051530095.1. Taxonomy (NCBI): domain Eukaryota; kingdom Viridiplantae; phylum Streptophyta; class Magnoliopsida; order Arecales; family Arecaceae; genus Phoenix; species Phoenix dactylifera. The sequence continues at coordinate 25,997,625 of NC_143193.1, read as the reverse complement.
AGCCCCAACAGAGAGATAATGAGCCTCGAGGTACCAAATCCACTAAGAACAAATTATGTTTTAATTCTCATTTTGATTCCTTTTATGTTGATTCCATTTACATAACTATTAAGTAATTCTCCCCCTTTTTGTCATCATATCAAAAAGGAGGTAAGCAGAACAAACAATCACTTAGAGATCAAATTGCACACAATTGAAGAGAATATGTCTACTCATTGTATTGATGTGTATGTAAATACATTTGAGAATACAATAAGTAAAGCAAAAAAAAAGAAATACATGTCAAAATAAAGCAAAAAGCAGCTAAGGTCTCCTCGAGGATGTGGCTCCTCCTCTCGAGGATGTGGCTCCTCCTCTCAATCTGTTCTGCTCCATGAGGAGGGTGACCGCATCTGTAACATGCCCGAGCTGAGAGATAATGGACGAAGTGGCCCTGCTATGTGTAGTGGAGAGCTCGGTCACCGACTTCTGAAGTGCGTCCAGCTTGTCGATGAGCACGTTCGACAAGCGCTCGGCCCCCTGAGTAGTGGTGCTCATGTCCTTCCGGATGTCATCGCGCATCTTCCGAGTGATGCTCGTGACCTCACTCATATTGGAGAATTGAGCCTGGATCAGGCTCCGGACGTTGTAAATCTCTTTCCGCACATGGGCCATCATCTCAGTCACGGCTGTCAAGGAAGGGACCAACGCTGACGAAGGTGCAGGAGTGGGAGCAGGCACTGAACCCCGGAGCTCCCGAAGTAGATCATCTCGCAGATCTCGGACAATCTCCTGCCGCAACTCCCGGAGCTGCTCAGGAGCGATCCGGACCTCCATGACCTGAGGAGCTGAGGAGGAGGGTCCGGCTGAGGTGGTAGGAGCAGAAGTGGAGGGAAAGTCAGGATAATCTGAGTCTGGCTCAGGACTAGGGAAATGTCTGGTGGTATTGTGGAGGTGGAAGACTTCCTAACCCAGGTCCCCTCTACCTTCCGAAACCCCATCCTGTGTAGGGTCCCCGGACGCATGCGATTTGTCCATCGCAATGCGCGAGAGGGTTCCCCCTCAGGAATGGGAATCTCGGCCTCCCTAAACAAAAGGGTGAACATCATGCCGTAGGGGAGGGTGAGCCTAGGTCTATCTAGTGGCTCACATAGATATCTATAAATAAGTTTTGGGAAGTTGACTGGGGTGTCCTGGAGAATATAGAACATAAGGGCGAGGTCCCTCTCAGAAACAAAGTCGAAGCGCCCAGTCTTCGGGAAGAGGGACCTAGACAGGATGCTCAGGAGGATCTGCACCTCAACTGGAAGTGAGCTAGCGGATACCTCATCCAAGGGGGACTGGGGTGGATGCCCTAGAATGGCCGTAAGGGCCTCAGTCCTATCCTCAGGGTGTGCGGGTGCCACCCCAACTTGGAGAAGATGGAGGACCTGAGCAATGATATCCTCCGAAATGAATAATGGGACACCGGCTACCGTGCCCTCTATACCCCCATCGCCCCTGTGGACGGTACCGTAGAACTCCCTAACTAGTCCAGGGTATGTGGGGAGATCTAAGGTGAGGAAATACTCTAAGCCCTGGGCCCTAAGTCTCTCTCCTATCGTAAAGCCCTCCCGGGAGAGATAGTCGAAATCGACGTATCTCCCGGTGGAGACCGCCTTCCCGGCGCACGGCCTCGAGGGAACCGCCCTCGGCGGGGAACGAGCCGGAGGTTGTGGCCTCGCGGGATCGTTCCGAGCCTTGGAACGTCGCTCGGTGCCGGTTGCGGGTTGGGGCCTCTTCCGGCTTGGGACAACGGTTTTACGAGGCATGGTCGACCTAGAATGGAGTAAAACGCTAATGGACGGTGAAAGGTCGACGGGAAAAAGCTTAGGGACGGCCGGAGACGATCTAGGAGTCGGCTCTAGGTTTTTGAACAGTGGCGGCGGTGAAAATAAGTGTTTTCTAAACGATGGAGTTAGGGTTAAAAAGTCGGATCCCGACTGCGAGTCGACTCCTCTGAGTCGCGAGTCGACTCGACCTCGAGTCGACTCCAAAATAGGCGCGAGTCGACTCTCCTTATGTGCCTGTTAACCTCGAGTCGACTCCCGTCTGTATGCGAGTCGACTCCCCCTCTGCTGCCATCGATCTCGAGTCGACTCCCGCAAATGCGCGAGTTGACTCCCCCTTACGAGCCGACTCTGAAACTTGCTCGAGTCGTCTCGAACTCTGGCACGCACCTAAAAATCATGCTATATTCGTGCCGAATGAGGGAAAATCACTAAATTATGATCTGATTTGATGATCATTGAAACGAAACTCTATATTAATCACAATCTAATCATCAAAATCAAATGAATTTAGTGGAAAATACCACTAGGATGGATCAATCACTCCTAATCCCCTCCTAAGCACACTAAATCTCTCTTCACTTAGGGGTTTTGTAAAAATGTCAGCTAATTGATCATCAGTACAACCAAATTGTAATGTCACATCACCATTCAGTACATGATCTCTTATGAAGTGATGTCTTATCTCAATATGTTTAGTTCTTGAATGCTGAATTGGATTCTTAGTTAGATTAATGGCACTTGTATTATCACAATTAATGGGTATTTTATCTTGTTTAATGCCATAATCTTCTAATTGTTGTTTGACCCATAAGATTTGAGCACAACAACTCCCGGCTGCAACATATTCAGCTTCAGCAGTAGATAATGCAACCGAGTTTTGTTTCTTGCTAAACCATGAGATTAAGTTTTCTCCTAGAAATTGACAAGACCCGCTGGTATTTTTTCTATCAAGTTTACATCCAGCAAAGTCTGAATCTGTGTATCCTATTAATTTTAGGCTAGATTCTTTAGAATACCATAAACCTATATTCTTAGTTCCTATTAGGTATTTAAAGATTCTCTTAACTGCAATTAGATGTGATTCCTTAGGAATAGACTGATATCTAGCACACATGCAAACACTAAACATGATATCAGGTCTACTTGCAGTAAGATACAATAAAGATCCTATCATACCTCTATATAGTTTCTGATCTACAGATTTACCTGATTCATCTTGGTCTAATTTGCATGATGAGCTCATGGGGGTGCTGATTGACTTGTTCCCCTCCATATCAAACTTTTTAAGCATCTCCTTGATATATTTGGCTTGATTGATGAAGATGCCTCCTTCAGACTGTTTGATTTGAAGCCCGAGAAAGTAGTTCAGCTCTTCCATCATGCTCATCTCAAATTCACTCTGCATCAAATCAGTAAATTCTTCGCAGAGGCGATTGTTAGTAGCACCGAAAATAATATCATCAACGTAAATCTGCACTAATAACATATCTTTGTTTTGCTTTTTCAGAAATAGTGTTGTATCTACATTACCCCTAGAGAACTCATGTTCTAATAGGAATTTGCTAAGCCTCTCATACCATGCTCTAGGTGCTTGTTTCAAACCATAAAGTGCTTTGTTCAATTTAGATACATGATTAGGGTATTGATGATTTTCAAAACCAGGAGGTTGTTCTACATATACCTCCTCATTAATATACCCATTTAAAAATGCACTTTTTACATCCATTTGAAATAGTTTGAAGTCCTTAGAGCATGCATATGCTAATAATAATCTAATAGCCTCAAGTCTAGCTACAGGAGCAAAGGTTTCATCAAAATCTATACCTTCTTCTTGATTATATCCCTTTGCTACTAGTCTAGCCTTATTCCTTATGACAATTCCATTTTCATCAAGTTTATTTTTATAAATCCATTTGGTACCTATAATTGGATATTCAGAAGGTCTTTCAACTAGATTCCATACTTTGTTTCTAGTAAATTGGTTTAATTCTTCTTGCATTGCATTTATCCAATTTACATCGTTTTCAGCTTCTTCTATGCGTTTAGGCTCAAAATGTGAAACGAAAGCTAGATGATTGTTTAAGTTCCTAAGGGATGCTCTAGTCCTAATAGGTTGAGACGGATCATCTAGAATTAATTCCTTAGGATGCCCGTGAGCATACCTCCAAGCTTTAGTTAGCCCATGATTTACTATAGTCTCTTGGCTTGATGATGCATCTTCAATTAATTTTTGACTGTTATCTTGTAATGTCATCTCGTCAATCTTTTTTTCAAGAATTTCCGCATCATCATCAAAATTAACTCTCTTACTAGAAGAGATATCACTAGAATCATCGAAGACAACATGTATGGATTCTTCTATAACTAGGTTTCTTTTATTAAAGACTCTATATGCTTTACTAGTTGTAGAGTACCCCAAGAATATGCCCTCATCAGATTTAGAATCAAATTTTCCTAGATTATCTTTCCCATTATTATGAACAAAACACCTACATCCAAAGATATGAAAATAGTTTACCTTTGGTTTTCTGTTTTTCCAAAGTTCATAAGGTGTTTTCTTTATAATAGGTCTCAATAAAACTCTATTTAATATATGACAAGAAGTATTAATGGCTTCTCCCCAAAAGTACTTAGGGAGGTTACTTTCACATAACATGGTTCTAGCCATTTCCTCTAGAGTTCTATTTTTCCTCTCCACAACTCCATTTTGTTGTGGTGTCCTAGGTGAAGAAAAATTGTGTGTTATCCCCTTTTTACTACAAAACTCATCAAATAAATGATTTTCGAATTCGGTACCATGGTCACTTCTAATAGCTATTACTGAAGTATCTCTAGCATTGGTTACTTCTTTATGAAATTTCTTGAAAACTGAAAAAGCTTGATCCTTATGAGCTAAGAACATGACCCAAGTGTATCTAGAATAATCATCTACAATAACTAGACCATATTTATTTCCACCTAGGCTTGTGGTTCTAGTTGGTCCGAATAGGTCCATGTGTAGTAGTTCTAGAGGTCTAGAGGTTGAGACACAATTTATAGATTTAAAGGAGTTCTTTGATTGTTTGCCAAATTGACATGCTTCACATATTTTATTCTTTTCAAACTTTAATTTTGGCAAACCTATCACCGAATCTCTTTTAACTAGTTTAGATATTGTGTCCATGCTTGCATGACCTAACTTACGGTGCCATAACCAACTAGCATCATTGTCCTTAGTTTCATTAACAACTAAGCATGGGTTGTGTTTGGCAAGATCCTCAAGGTCTACAACATACACATTTTCACGTCTTATTCCTTTAAAAACTAAACTATTGTCATTTGGGTTTGTTACGATGCATAGTGATGGTTTAAACATAACATCATAACCTTTATCACATAATTGACTAATGCTTAATAAATTATGCTTAAGACCGTCAACATATCTAACATTATCAATAAAAGTAGAAGGGGTAATTTGTACTTTATCTATACCAATGATGTGACCTTGGTTGTTGTCTCCAAAAGTCACAGCACCTCCCTTCTTAGCTTCAAGGGTGAAGAATTGATCCTTGTCACCCGTCATGTGTCTTGAACAGCCACTATCCAAGTACCAGCAATTTTTGTTGACCTTGGCTGCAAGACACTCCTACACAAGCAGATCATATAATCTTAGGTACCCAAGTTTTCTTAGGTCCTTCATGGTTAGTCATATTGGTTCCTTTTGGAACCCATACCCTTTTAATTTTTCTTTTAGTTTTTCCTTTCCTATAGTCACATACATTTGCTTTATGTCCTACAGTTCCACAACAAAAGCAGGTTACTTTCTTAGTTTTGCTTTCTCCAGCTTTAACAAAGAAGTTACTCAGAAGTTTTTGCTTATTTTTAGGTTTATATCCTAAACCTGCTCTATTGAATACTGCTCGTTGACTATTAAGTATCATATTCAGTTTTTCTGAACTATATGTAAATTTTTCAACCAAGGGTTTGTATTTTTCAAGTTCTTTAGTTAGTGTTTGTTTTTCTGCTTTTAGATCATTCAGTTCTTTTGTGATACTCTCATTTATATGTTTATTGTTTTTGGGTTCTAATGTTTCTTTGTTCAGCCTTTCATTTTCTTTAGTTAAGGTATTATTCTTTTGTATCAAGATTTGGTTGCTTGTTTTAAGTTCTGCATTTTCTTTGGTGATACAATCCTTATCCTTAACTAACTTATCGTATTTATGTAGGTAAGATTGATTAGCTATTTTTAGTTCTTTATTCTTAAGATTTATGGCCTTATATTCAATCATTAATTCATTAAATGCATCATACAATTCATCAAAGGTAAAATCGAGATGCGTGTTGGATGTTACCTCATTTTCATTGGCCATGAAACAGAAATTGGCCTTTTCTTCTTGTTCCTCATCCGATGATGAAGATGATGCGTCGGAGTCCGATAAGGTGGTGACAAGGGCTTTCTTCTTCTTATACTTGCTGCCCTTCTTTAGTAAGGGACACTCAGCTCTGATGTGCCCCGGCTTCTTGCACTCATAACACCCAATCCCCTCATTTTCCCTTTCCTTACCTTTATCCTTGCGATAGGAATTTGAGGGGCCTCTCCTTTGATGATAGGACTTCTTGTGGTTGATGAATTTTCTGAACTTGCGCACAAGAAGAGCCTCATCATCATCTCCCTCATGATCTTCTTCTTCACTGCTGCTACTGCAAGACAAATCTTTGTTAGATGATGTAGATTTGAGAGCTATTACCTTTTTCTTATGGGAGGACTCTTCTTCGCTGTGCTGCTTCATTGTTAGCTCGTGAGTCATTAGGGATCCAAGGAGCTCTTCAAGTGGAAGCTTGTTCAAGTCCTTAGCTTCTTGGATTGTCGTCACCTTGGCTTCCCATGACCTTGGTAGACAGCGAAGAATTTTTCTGACAAGATCACTGTTAGTATAGTTTTTGCCAAGGCTTTTTAGGCCATTGACAATGTCAGTAAACCTAGTGAACATGCTAGTGATTGTCTCATTAGAATCCATCTTAAATAGTTCATACTTATGAACTAATATATTTATTTTGGATTCTTTGACTTGATTCGTGCCCTCATGGGTCACTTCAAGTCTGTCCCAAATCTCTTTTGCAGAATTGCAAGTAGAGACTCTATTGAATTCATTCCTATCTAATGCACAGTAAAGCACATTCATTGCTTTAGAATTGAGTTGTGCCTTTCTCATGTCATGTTCATCCCAATCCTTTTCTAGTTTAGGTACAGTGACACCCTCTACATAGATGGATGGGATGTATGGTCCATTTACTACAATGGTCCACATCTCATAGTCTTGGGCTTGGATGAATATTCTCATCCTAGCCTTCCAATATGAGTAGTCGGATCCATTAAAGAATGGGGGTCTTTGGGTGGACTGACCCTCAATGTGGGAAGATCCAAATGGGGTTGTCATTTTGATCTTTTACTCTTAGGGTAGAAGAGTTTAGGCTCTGATACCACTTGTTGCCCAGATAGACAACCCAAGAGGGGGGGGTGAATTGGGTTTTAAAATAATTTTGCAATTAAAACGTTGTGGATGACTAATTAATGCTTTACCAAGATGATTAATTAATTGCTATGTGCTGTGAATGAAATGAGAGTAAAAGAAAGAGACAAACAATCACAAACACAAGGCTTTTATAGTGGTTCGGAGCTAACCCTTGCTCCTACGTCCACTCCCCAAGTCTCACTTGGGAATTCACTATAACCCCTTGGATTACAGCCGGTTGTTTTACAAGCTCACAACCAAACTTGTTGTTTTACGAGCTCACAACGAACTCGGTCGGTTTTTCCTGGCTCATCGACTAGAACCACCCTGATTGTTTTTCCGGGATCACAATCGAACCCTTACACGTTGGTTTTACACTCGGCTCACCAACCAACCTCTACACCCTTGATTCAATCCCCCGATTGAACCAAGCAAAGACAAGATGGAAATAATGACAACAAACAGAAAAACAGAGCTTCTCAAAAGTAGATAAATAACAATATAAACTAGAGAGAAGTTAAGAGCCCTCAAACACGTTTGAGTTGGAGTAGAGTAGGGCTTCTTGAACTTCGGGTCTCCTCTTGAATGTCTGGTCGACTTGAATGCAGGAGGAGATCTCTTTCAATGTTTGGGAAGAGGTAGTTGGATGGAGTTATGGCGCTCTTCCCTCTTTTCGTTGAAAAACCACTTGTAGAGAATGAATGCTTGATTTCTTTGAATGGAATGGTAGTTCTCTGCCTTGCTACAGTCCTCTGTGGCTATTTAAGCCATCCTCCACGGAAACTAGCCGTTAGACACCTTTTTCTGCCCGTTCTGCACACTCTGCACAACCTGACAATATGTCCATTGGGGGTCGCAGTCGACTCACGCGATCAGGAGTCGACTCGGCTGTAGCGGGAGTCGACTCATGCTTTTCTGGAGTCGACTCGGCAACTATTCCGGATTTGAATTAAAGTAGCCTCTTCGACTGGGAGTCGACTCGTCTTGACCCGGAGTCGACTCGCCAACTTCTGGAGCTGACTTGGCATTTTCGGAGTCGGCTCATCTCATGAAATCCATGGAGCTAATTTTCAACTTGGCCCACTCGAGTCGACTCGACAATCCTGGGAGTCGACTCGGCGCTCAGAGCCCGAACTTCCGATCTTCTGTCTTTTGGCTCGTCCAGTCTTGGAGTCGACTCGGACTGTTCTGGAGTCGACTCGGCTCTCAGTTTCCGAAACATGGCCTTCTGCCTTTTTGGTGTAGCGCTGCCTTGGGGTCGACTCGAGCTGTCTGGGAGTCGACTCGGCTCTCAGAGAAGTAAATCGGTCTTCTGTCTTTTTGGGGTCGCGCTGTCTCGGAGTCGACTCGCGCATTGCGGGAGTCGACTCGAATCTCAGAGTCCGAAAACTGCTCTCTGACTTTTGCCTTGTGAACCACTGAGAGTCGACTCTCGCTTTCTTTGGAGTCGACCTACCAACCATCGGAGTCGACTCGCGTTCCACAGGAGTCGACTCGAATCTCAGGGTCGAAATTCGCTCTCTGACTTTTCTGTCTGTAACTCCTTGGAGTCGACTCATACTACTCCGGAGTCGACTCGGTAAACATCGGAGTCGACTCGCGCACTTCAGGAGTCGACTCGCTGATAGGTTTTGAGTTGATGCTTTCTGCTCGTCTGTCTGTTCTCAGTCGAAGTCGACTCGTAATGATCCGGAATCGACTCGAGCCCGTGCCAGTGATTCTGATACGCTTGGAGTCGACTCGTAATACTCCGGAGTCGACTCGAGTCTCAGACTTTGGTTCAAACTGACTTCTTAACTTATCCAAAATATTATGAACCAAGTCTAGAAACACTTTAGACAAGATTTTCACTGAAACACTCAATTGAATTCATTAGTAAACAAGAGATATACTCAGATGCTTTGAGCTCATCAAAATCAAATAGGGTTATGATCAATCACTCCACAACTTGCTAGTATCTGGAGATGACTCGGCCCTCTGGAGACGACTCGTTCTCAGGATTCTAGAGATCTTTCTTTCAGGTTTACTCCCTCGAGTCGACTCGGATTCTCTTGAAGTCGACTCGGTTCTCAGAGACCGAAAAATTGATCTTTTGTCTTTGGAGTTGAACTGCCTCGGAGTCGACTCGGATCGTCTTGGAGTCGACTCGGTTCTCAGAGCCCAAAAACTGATGTTCTATCTTTGGAGTTGAATTCCCTCGGAGTCGACTCGGATTGTCGTGGAGTCGACTCGGCTCTGAAAGCCCGAAATTGGTTCTCTGTCTTTTAGTCTTGCTTTCCTCTAAGAGTCGACTCTTGCTTGTTTAGGAGTCGACTCTCCAACTGTTGGAGTCGACTCGAGTTCTTCTGGAGTCGACTCGGTAATAGGGTCTAGAAACCACTTCTCTGTCTTTCTGTCTGTTACTCCTTGGAGTCGACTCGGAACTATCGAGAGTCGACTCGGCAAGCATTGGAGTCGACTCGAATTCTTCAGGAGTCGACTTGGTGACAGGGTTTGAGATTCATCTTTCTGTTCTGCTGTCTGTTCTCAGTCGGAGTCGACTCGCAGTGTGCCGGAGTTGACTCGAGCCTGTGCCAGAACATCTGAAACACTTGGAGTCGACTCGTAATCCTCCGGAGTCGACTCGAGTTTCAGCCTTTGACTTAAGCTGATTTTCACATGCACTCAAAAGAAGATTCTCACAAATTTTGCCTGAGATACTGGATTGAATTCATTAGTATAACATAAAATATACTCAATTGCTTTGTGCTCATCAAAATCAAATAGGGTTATAATCAATCACTCCACAATCTCCCCCTTTTTGATGATGACAAAATATTGAGTATTTTTAAAGTGAATTGCTCAATCAAAAGATGATTCATAGTAAAGATTTTGAAATGAATTCAAATGTCTAGTTATTTTAATTTATCCAGAATTGAAAGGTATGAATCAGTAAATTCTAAGATTAAAGCTTCTTCTTTCATTTGGAATTATATAAGTCTTCATATCATGCAGTCAATTGTTTGGCTTATATGTGTTTAATGAATTTGCTTTCTTAAGATTTCAGATTCTTCCCCTCAACATATGCATTCAATTTTGCTTAGACTTTCTGAATTTTCTTTTAATGTCTTGAATCTTTTTAGCTTAAATTCTTACTTTCAGAGGAAAAATCTGACAATTTGTTCTTGAGTATGATTCAACTAATCTCCGAATATCCTTTGAATAGATTCGGGAGATTACTCCTTGAGGAGCCCCAATAGAGAGATAATGAGCCTCGAGGTATCGAATCCACTTAGAACAAATTACATTTTGTTTTAAGAATTCTCCTTTTTTGTGATTCCCTTTACGTTCAATTCATCATATTTTCTTCCCCTTTTTGTCATCATAGCAAAAAGGCACAGAACACAGTTTTGAAACTCAAATTGCACAATTTTGAAAGGAAATGTCTACTCATTGTATTGATGCTAATTTGAGTACAACTGTAAAAACATCGTACAAGTGTAAAAACAAATACATCATAAAATAAATACACTAGGATTTCTTGGAGGATGAGGCTCCTGAACCTAGTTTCGTGTGTTTCAAGACCAAGCTGAGCGCCTCTTGAACATTCCCTAGCTGAACTATGATCTCCGAGGTGGCCCTTGACTGGATCGTGGTAAGCTCGGTCACACTCTCCTGAAGGGTGTCCAACCTGGAGATCAACGCATGGGCTAGTCGCTCTGCACCCTGGCTCTGGCTGCCTAGCTCATGTCGGATGCCGTCTCGCATCTTCTACGTGTCATCCTTGACGTCACTCATGTTCCAATATTGAGCTTGAACTAGGCTTCGCACATTGGATATTTCCTCCCTCAGGTGCGCAATCATCTCGGTCACGGTTGCCAAGGAGGGAACTAGCTCGGTGGAGGGAACTGTCTGAGGACCTCGGAGCTCCCTCAGCAGGTCATCCCTCAGCTCCCTCACTATCTCCTGCCGCAACTCTCGGAGCTGCTCAGAAGATATCCGAACCTCCAGGGGCTGCTGCTGAGAAGGTGGGGCAGTGGAGGTGGAGGGCTCAGTATGGGTAGGACCAGAAGTGGAAGGATAGGTGGGAAGATCTGTACAGTGCTCCTGGTCATGGTCAGGGCTAGGAGAGTGATGAGTGGTAGGGTCAGATGGTGTGGATGTGGATAGTTTCCGTACCCAGACTCCCTCGACCTTATGGAATCCCATCCGATGAAAGGTCCCCTCACCCATGCGATCTGTAAAATGCAGTGAGCGAGAGGGTTCCCCCTCAGGGATAGGGACCTCTAGCTCCCTAAAGATAAGGGTGAACAACATCCCATACGGGAGACTCAGCCTAGGTTTGTCTAGGAGTTCACAAAGGTATTTGTAGATGAGTTTAGGAAAGTTGATGGGAGTGTCTTGGAGGATGTAGAACATCAAAGCTAGGTCTCTCTCTGAAATGAAGTCAAACCTACCAGTTTTGGGGAAGAGAGTCCTAGAAATGATACTTAGGAGAAGCCGCATTTTAGCCGAAAGCTGATTTGCGAACACCTCCTCTATGGGGGACAGAGGTGGACTCCCTAAGATGGCCGTAAGGGCCTCTGTCCTATCGGAGGGGTGTGTGGGAACAATCCCCTCACTGGAGAGATGGAGGACTCGAGCAATAAAGTCCTCCGAGATGAAAATAGGGACACCCACTACAGTCCCCTAGATACCGCCGCTAACCCGTGCGACAGTACCGTAAAATTTCCTAACTAACCCTGGATAGGTAGGGAGGTCAAGTGAACAGAATAACTCTAAGCCCTGGGCCCTAAGGTGATGCCCTAGGTTGAACCCTTCCCGGGAGAGGAAGTCAAAGTTGACTTGCCTCCCGGTAGAGACAACCTTCCCGGCACATGAGCACGAGGGAACCGGCCTAGGCGGGGAAGGAACCGGAGGTGGTGGCCTCGTGGGTTCGTTCCTAGCCTTGGACCGTCGCTCGGCCCCACTCGCGGAGAAGGGTCTCTTTCGGCTTGGGACAACGACTTTACTAGGCATTTTTGACCTAAACACGGGGGAAGGTCAAGGAAAATGAAAGAAAACTCGACGGAGATGACCTAAAATGGGTCGGAGACGAGGTCGGAGACGGCTCTAGGGCTTTTGAACAGTGGCGGATGAAAATAGAAGTGAAGAGAAAAATATTCTACTTAGGGTTAAAAGTCAGATTCCCGACCTCGAGTCGACTCTGGTAAGTCGCGAGTCGACTCGACCTCGAGTCGACTCCCAAATATGCGCGAGTCGACTCGCCCACGAGCCGACTCTAAAATTTATTCGAGTCGACTCGAACTCTGGCACATAACCAAAAATCTTTTTATTTTTGTGCCAAAAGAGAGAGTTATGCGACTATCTCAGATTTAAGAACTGATTTGATGATCATAGATAAGAGGTCCTATGTCCAACATAAACTAATCATCAAAATCAATGAATTAGAGGAGAGTATCACAAGAATGGATCAATCACTCCTAACCCTCTTCTAAGTATACAAAATCGATCTTCACTCAAAGATTTTGTGAAGATATTAGCAAGTTGATCATCAGTACAAACAAATTGAAGTGTCTCATCACCATTTAGAACATGATCTCTTATGAAGTGATGTCTTATCTCAATGTGTTTAGTTCTTGAATGTTGAATTGGATTTTTAGTTAAATTAATGGCCCTTGTATTATCACAGTTAATGAAAATTTTATTTTGTTTAATGCCATAATCTTCAAGTTGTTGTTTAATCCACAAGATTTGAGCACAACAACTCCCGACAGCTACATATTCGGCTTCAGCCGTAGATAGTGCAACCGAGTTTTGTTTCTTGCTAAACCAAGAGATTAAGTTTTCTCCTAAGAATTGGCATGACCCGTTGGTGCTTTTTCTATCAAGTTTACAACCAGCAAAGTCTGAATCAGTGTATCCTATTAAGTTTATGCTCGAGTCTTTAGAGTACCATAAACCTATATTTTTTGTTCCTATTAGGTATTTAAAGATTCTCTTAACAGCAATTAAATGTGATTTCTTAGGATTAGATTGATATCTAGCACACATGCATACACTAAACATGTTATCAGGTCTACTTGCAGTAAGATATAATAAAGATCCTATCATACCTCTACACATCTTTTGATCTACTGATTTACCTGATTCATCTTTGTCTAGTTTGCATGATGAACTCATGGGTGTGCTGATTGACTTGTTTCCTTCCATATCAACCTTCTTAAGCATCTCCTTGATGTATTTTGCTTGACAGATGAAGATGCCTTCTTTAGATTGTTTGATTTGGAGCCCGAGGAAATAGTTCAGCTCTCCCATTATGCTCATTTCAAATTCACTCTGTATTAAGTCAGCAAATTCTTCGCAGAGGCAATTGTTAGTAGCACCGAAAATAATATCATCAACATAAATCTGAACAACTAACATATCTTTGTTTTTCTTCTTTAAAAATAGTGTTGTATCAACGTTCCCTCTAGAGAATTCATGGTCTAATAGAAATTTGCTAAATCTTTCATACCATGCTCTAGGAGCTTGTTTCAGACCATAAAGTGCTTTGTTTAGTTTATAAACATGATTGGGGTATTGATGATTTTCAAAACCAGGAGGTTGTTCTACATACACCTCCTCATTAATATACCCATTCAAAAAGGTACTTTTTACAACCATTTGAAATAGTTTGAAGTCTTTAGAGCATGCAAATACTAGTAACAATCTAATTGCTTCAAGTCTAGCTACAGGAGCAAAAGTCTCATCAAAGTCTATACCTTCTTCTTGATTATAGCCCTTTGCTACTAGCCTAGCCCTGTTCCTAATCACGATTCCATTTTCATCAAGTTTATTTTTATATATTCATTTAGTTTCTATTATTGAGTATTCAGTAGGTCGTTCAACTAGGTTCCATACTTTGTTTCTAGTAAATTGGTTTAGCTCTTCTTGCATCGCATTTATCCAATTTACATCATTTTCAGCTTCTTCTATGTTTTTAGGTTCAAAGTGTGAGACAAATGCTAGATGATTATTTAAGTTCCTAAGAGATGCTCTAGTTCTAACAGGTTGAGATGGATCATCTAAAATTAATTCCTTAGGATAACCATGAGCATACCTCCAAGCCTTAGTCAGCCCATGATCAACAATTACCTCTTGGCTTGTTGAAGTTTCTCCAATTTGCTTTGGTTCATCCTCTTGTAATGTCATCTCATCTATCTTTTCTTCAAGAATTTCTGCATCATCATCAAGAGCTACTTTTTTGCTAAAAGAGATATCATTAGTATAATCAAAAACAACATGTATAGACTCTTCAATAACAAGGGTTCTTTTGTTAAAGACTCTATAAGCTTTACTTAATGTGGAATATCCCAAAAAGATACCTTCATCTGATTTAGAATCAAATTTACCTAAGTTATCTTTGCCATTATTATGAATGAAACACCTACATCCAAAAACATGAAAATAGTTTACTTTGGGCTTTCTACCTCTCCAAAGTTCATAAGGTGTTTTCTTTATAATTGGTCTCAATAAAACTCTATTTAATATATGACATGATGTATTAATCGCTTCTCCCTAAAAATACTTAGGGAGGTTACTTTCGCACAACATGGTTCTAGCCATTTTCTCTAGGGTTCTATTCTTTCTTTCTACAACTCCATTTTGTTGTGGTGTCCTAGGTGCAGAGAAGTTATGAGTTATTCTCTTTTTACTACAAAATTCGTCAAATAGATAATTTTCAAATTCCGTTCCATGATCACTCCTAATAGCTATAACTGAAGCATTTCTTGAATTAGTAACTTCCTTATGAAATTTCTTAAATATTGAAAATGCTTCATCTTTATGAGCTAAGAACATGACCCATGTGTATCTAGAAAAATCATCTACAATGACAAGTCCATACTTGTTTCCACCAAGACTTGTAGTTCTAGTTGGTCCAAATAGATCCATGTGTAGTAGTTTAAGGGGTCTAGTAGTAGTGACACAATTTATGGATTTAAAAGAACTCCTAGATTATTTGCCATATTGACATGCTTCACAAATTTTATTTTTCTCGAATTTTAGTTTTGGCAAACCTATTACAGAATCTCTTTTAACTAGTTTTGATATTGTATCCATACTTGCATGACCTAACCTACGATGTCATAACCAACTTGCATCATTAACCTTAGTATCACTAGCTACTAAGCAAGGGTTATCTTTGGCAAGATCTTCAAGATCTACTACATATACATTTCCACATCTTATTCCTTTGAATACTAAGCTATTGTCAATTGAGTTGGTTATGATGCATAGGGTTGGCTTAAACAGAACATCAAAACCTCTATCACATAATTGACTTACGCTAAGTAAGTTATGCTTAAGACCATCTACAAATCGTATATTATCAACAAAGGTTGAAGAGGTGATTTGTACTTTACCTATACCAACGATGTGACCTTGATTATTGTCTCCAAATGTCACAGCACCTCTCCTTTTAGGCTCTAGGGTGAAGAATTGGTCCTTGTCACCCGTCATGTGTCTTGAGCAGCCACTATCCAAGTACCAACAGTTTTTGTCAACTTTGGCTGCAAGACATTCCTACACAAGAAAATCATACAATTTTAGGTACCCGAGTTTTCTTGGGTCCTTCAAGGTTAATAATATTGGTTTCTTTTGGAACCCAAATCTTTTTAATTTTTCTTTTAACTTATACTTTCCTATGGTCACACACATTAGCTTTATGTCCTACTTTTCCACAGCAAAAATAGGTTATATTCTTAGTTTTACTTTTCCCTGCTTTCACAAAAAAGTTTCTAAGGAGCTTTTGCTTATTCTTAGGTTTATACCCTAAACCAGCTCTATTAAATACAGCTCGTTGATTATTAAGTATCATTTTCAATTTTTCAGAACTATATGTAAACTTTTCAACAATAGGTTTGTATCTTTCAAGTTCTTTTGTTAGCTTTTGTTTTTCTGTTTTTAGTATATTTAAGTCTTTTGTGAGATTATCTTTTATAGTTTGTTTACCGTTTTTAAGTTCTAAAATTTTCTTGGTTAGTTTTTCGTTATCTTTAATTAAGGTATTAGTTTTTTGAATTAAAATTTGGTTGTTTGTCTTAAGTTCCAAATTTTCTTTAATGATAAAATCCTTGTCCTTAATTAATTTATCGTATTTATGTAAGTGAGATTGATTAGTTAGCTTTAGTTCTTTATTCTTAAGATTTATTGACTTATATTCATCCATTAGTTCATTAAAAGCATCATACAATTCATTAAAGGTAAAATCTAAATGCGTTTCAGATGTTACCTCATTTTCATTCGCCATAAAACAAAAGTTGGACTTTTCCTCTTGTTTCTCATCCGATGATGATGATGATGATGAATCGGAGTCCGTCAAAGTGGAGACGAGGACTTTCTTTTTCTTATATTTGCTGCCCTTCTTCAGTAAGGAACAGTCAACTCTAAAATGTCCCGGCTTCTTGCATTCATAGCATCCGATTCCTTCATTTTTTCTTTCCTTACCTTTATCCTTATTGTAGGAACTTGAGGGACCTCTCCTCTGATGAAAGGACTTCTTCCGGTTGATGAATTTTCTGAACTTTCGCACGAGAAGAGCCTCATCATCGTCTTCCTCATTATTTTCTTCTTCGCTGCTGCTACTGCAAGATGGATTCTTGTTAGAAGAAGTAGATTTGAGGGCTATTACCTTTTTCTTATGAGAGGATTCTTCTTCGATGTGTTGTTTCATCGTGAGCTCATGCGTCATAAGGGATCCAAGAAGCTCCTCAAGTGGCAGCTTGTTCAAGTCCTTGGCTTCTTGGATTGCCGTTACCTTGGCTTCCCATGACCTTGGCAAAGATCGAAGAATTTTCCTCACAAGGTCACTGTTAGCATAGCTTTTGCCAAGACATTTTAAACCATTGACAATATCAGTAAATCTAGTAAACATGCTAGTGATAGTTTCATTAGAATCCATTTTAAATAGTTCATACTTATGAACTAGCATGTTTATTTTAGATTCTTTGACTTGATTCGTGCCCTTGTGGGTCACCTCAAGTCTGTCCCATATCTCTTTTGCAGAATTGCAAGTAGAGACTCTATTGAATTCATTGCGGTCTAAGGCACAATAAAGCACATTCATTGCTTTGGCATTTAGTTGTGCCTTCCTTATATCATTGTCATCCCAATCTTTTTCAAGTTTGGGTATAGTAATACCATCTACAAAAATTGAAGGAATGAATGGTCCATTAACTATGGTGCTCCAAATCTCATAATCTTGAGCTTGGATAAATATCCTCATCCTAGCCTTCCAATAGGTGTAGTCGGTTCCATTGAAGAATGAAGGTCTATGGGTGGATTGCCCCTTAATAAGAGAAGATCCAAATGGGGTTGTCATTTTGATGTTTTACGCTTTTGATATAAGAGTTTCTGCTCTGATACCACTTGTTGCCCGAGAAGACAACCCAAGAGGGGAGGATGAATTGGGTTTTAAGTGATTATTACAAATAAAAACTTAATGAGTAACTAATTAAACCTTATTGCAAGCGGATTAATTAGTTTGCTATATGTAGTGAATGAAGGGGATGGAGGAGACAATGAACCAATCACAAACATAAGAGATTTTATAGTGGTTTGGAGCTAACCCTTGCTCCTACGTCCACTTCAAAGTTCACTATATGACATGCACATCTAATATGCAATAAATTTTCATCTAACATGGGATGCAATGAGTCTTTTAATAATGCAATAGCAGAATTATTATTAGATGCATTATCAAAAGTAATAGACATAATTTTATCATTAATATTATATGAACATGCAGTTTGATAAATGATATTTGAAATTTGTTGCCCAGAATGTGGAAAATCAAACGCACGAAAAGCAATAATACGTTTATTTAATTGCCAATCATTATCAATATAATGAGCAGTAATGGCAATAAAATAATTACTACCTACAGATGCTGACCAAATATCAGAAGTTAATGAAATTTTTACATTTAAAGTAGAAAGTGTTTCAATTAAACTTTGTTTCATTGCTAAAAAGTTAGTCATAGCTACTCTTCTAAATGTACGCCTACTAGTTCTTTTGTAAGCAGGTTGTAGGTTTAATTGAACATATTCTTCAAAATTAAAAGATTCACATAAACTAAAAGGTAATTCATCCTTAACTATCCATTTTACAAGTGCTTTTCTTTGATTTTCATGATTATATGCAAAATTACCTACAAGTAATCCCCCTTGTATATTAAGGGTACTTTGAGTTTGAGCATGAGAATCATGCATCCTATGACTCTCTTGATGTCTTTTTAAATGCCCTGTTCCCCCACTACTACTACAACTATAAAGTTTGGCACATTTTTTACATTTAGCTTTCCAGACTCCATCAACTATAACTCTATCAAATTCATTCCATACAGCACTAGTCCTCTTACGAGAAGAGGTTTGATCTTCACTCGGTTCACTAGTTCTAGAGGAACTAGGAACATGGGGTTGGGGATTAGTTTCTTCTCCCTCAGAAACAGGAGGAATGCCAAACTGACTTTCCTCAAAAGATGACATATCTAAATTGATGAATTCAAAAAATAAAAACTAACCACAAGGAGGAATTGAGTAGAGGGTCGGAGGGCAGAGGCAGAGCCGAGATTCTGAGCTTCCTCTTGTGCTCTCAACAGGAGTGACCTTCTCTTCTCAACAGGAACCTCCTCTTGTGTAGCACTTGAACACTTGCTAAATGCAAACTAAAAATTAAATTGCTAGAAGAGCACTTTAGAAGAGAGAAATAATAGCAGTAGAGAAGGAGAGAATAGTTGGTTTGGTGTGGTGAGAATGAGGGAGGAAAGGGCTATTTATAGAAGCCCAAATTTTTTTTCCCAAAATACCCCTCAATTTAGCCGTTTTTGGACTGTTGGGAGGGGCAAAATTGGAAATTTTCCAAAATAGCCATTGGAAATGGCTATTTTTCTCCCCCCCTCTCCAGACGGGCCGTGCCAGGCACGGCCCATTTGGAACCGTTGCGGGCCATGCCTGGCACGGCCCGTTTCGTGCCGTGCCCGGCCCGGCCCGCCAATAGACGGGCCTGGGGCCGGGCCGGGCTTCCGTTTGCGCCCGAGACGGGCCGTGCCGGCACGGCCCGCTTCATAAGTTGGCCGGGCCAGGCACGGCCCGTTTAGACCTTGGGCCCGGTGGGCCTGGGCCGGGCCGGCCCGGCACGGCCCGGTGCCCAACTCTATTGAGAGGGCCGACCCCAATGTAGCAGGAGTCGACCCTAGTGAAAGTTGGGTCGACCCCAGTAAAAGTTGAGTCGACCTCAAGTATGATGAACAGTGGTTTGAGTCGACCCCACAAAAGTTTGGGTCGACCCCAGCATGGGCAGAAGCATAACGACTAGTTCTGCAGAAGTACTTTTTGACCTTCCAACTGCAAGTAACAGCTAGTTTTTGAAATCTAACCAATGGGAGGTGTCCAATGGATGAGGAAAACTATTTAAAGTGATACTATTCATCAGAGAAGACATCCTTTTGCAAAATATCAAAACTTACACAAGAAAGACAAGAGCCCTAATTTTCTTCATCCAAGTGCTTCATTCGAAGAGCCAAAAGAAAGTGATTGAGCAGATTCTAAGAAACGTTAAGAGCTCTATCAACCCTTGAAGAGTGAAGCAATCTTGACAAAGAAGAGAGAAGTCTCATCAAAGTGATAACTATATTCTAAACTCTTCTTTGTAGCTCATAATTGTTATATTTGCTCATCTAGGAGTTTCAACTTTCTTCTTATTCTTAATCACCTTGTAAAGGTTTGTTGGTGAGCCTGTAAAACCAACGGTGTAGGTTTTGTTGGTGAACCCGTAAAACCAACTATGAAGGTTTGTTGGTGAGCCCGTAAAACCAACATAGATTTTTGGTGATCCCAAAAAACCAAAGTGTAAAGATTTTTGGATTGTGAGCTCGGAAAACAATCCAACTGTAATTCGCGAAATTATAGTGAATTTCCAAGGGATCGCTTGGGGAGTGGACGTAGGTGCTTAGGAGAGCACCGAACCACTATACTTCCTGTGTGTTTGCATTGTGTATTGTTTTAACTTCACTCACTCATCAATTGACTCAACTAAGGTAGTAAAAATTTAGAGAAACCAATTCACCCCCCGTTGGCTTGTCACCTTGGGCAACAAGTGGTATCAGAGCAAGGTGCTCTCATAGTATTTGCTGATCTCACAATCAAGAGACAAAGATCATGACAACCCAAGTAGGATGTTCTATGAGCGAGGGGCAATCCACAAATAGACCTCCTCTGTTTAATGGCACTAATTACACATACTGAAAAGCTAGGATGAGGATATTCATTCAAGCTTTAGACTATGAATTGTGGAATATCATAACTAGAGGACCACACACATCCACAATTAGTATAGAGGGCACAATCATTCCCAAACCAGAAATGGATTGGAATGAGAGTGATAGAAGACTAGCACAACTAAATGCTAAAGCAATTAATGTACTTTACTGTTCACTAGATGTAAGTGAATTCAATAGAATATCTACTTGCATCTCCGCGAAAGAAATTTGGGATAAACTGGAGGTCACACATGAAGGAACTAATCAAGTCAAGGAGTCAAAAATAAATATATTAGTACATAAGTATGAGTTGTTTAAAATGGAATTCACTGAGTCTATAACTGAAATGTTTACTCGATTCACGGAAATCATAAATGGGCTAAAGAGCTTAGGAAAGTCTTATACTAACTCTGAACTAGTGCGAAAAATTTTTAGGTCTCTACCAAGAGTTTGGGAGGCCAAGGTAAATATGATGAATTCGTAAATATGATGCTTAGGTTTAGAATCCACCGATGAATTCGTAAATATGATGCTTTCAATGATTTAGATGCGTGTATGATCTGATTGCTCTTAACTACAAGTTAGGGCAATCATACAAAAAGTTAAAATCTAACCCACAGTATGAGTCATCTAAGCCTGGTACAAACCATCTTCTCTAAGGATAGGCATGGTCTATCCTATTTAGCATGATTTATCTGATGATTAATTTCTCAAAGATAAATCTGGTAGTTGCATAGCAATCTCCTCCAAACCACAGGTATTGGACTCAATTTCGATAAACTAGATTAATTCATGCAAAGGCTTTCTACAAGATAAACATTTTACACAAATTAAATAAGATATTTCAAGATCATAATTTCATTAAATATGCAACTGTCATACAATGCTAAAAAATCAAAGAAATGCAACATAAATACTCATCCATGGCTTCATCAAACCCCTAAACCAGGTTCAGCCACTCATGATGCTCGGCGACTTTGATCAGTTTGCTGGGATGCTCCATGCCATCCGCCTCAAGTCTAGTTCCGTCGCTCATTAATTTCTTTTTCTTTCACTCATTGACCCGCTCACAGCCTCCCTCGATATTTTTCATTTTTTTTATTCCCCCTTTCCTTACAAAACAGAGCATGCTCTGTTCTTCATCACCGAGCGTCCCCTCCCCTTTTTGAACCGAGCTCCTCGTCTTCCTCTTGTAGATCACTGAAGACCCAGCGATCGATCCCGAGAGAGGAGGAGGGCGTGGTCTGCGGTCATTGATCTCGTGGAGGCTTGATTCCTGTTGCACGCGAGGGCGTGATGCTGGGAGAATGGTTGGAGCTCGGGCGAAGACGATGAAGGGCGTCATCCGTGGAGCGCCGGATTGATTGTAGATGGCCGGATCAATGGAGCTGGCTGCTGGATCGACGGGAGGCTGATGCGGAATGTCTGGATCTCGGAGAAGATGGGGATGGAGCTAGAAACGGATGCCGATTTGGAAGGAGCTGGGTTACCGGCTCGTTGAATGCAGACGGCTGGGATCGCAGAGGAGTGGTCGCTGGTTGCACCGGCTGATGGCGGAGGAGCTGGATCTCGGCTGCTAGGAGGTAGAACGGGCTGCGTCATGGGCGGAAGAAGGGCCGGAGGATCTGGTCGCGGGATCGTCGGGAGGCTGTCGTGGACGGTCGTGATGCTTACAGGGAGGAAGAAGATGAACAGTGGGATTAGTTTTTATATATATATATATTTTGTAACACTGTTCATATGAACAGTGTTTTCAGCATTTCGGGAAAAACTCTTTTTCTTGCTCTTATTTTATCATGAAAATAGGCATATGTGGATTGAAAACAAAGGTCTCCCCTATTTTGCTTAGTTTGAAAACATGATGCAGAGATGGGAATTTCTGAACCGTTGGATCACTTGGGAAGCCACGGACGGTGGACAGTGCTTGGGTGCATGCATGTCAGTTGGGCATTGGGCTCGAACCCAGTGTTATTGAACTAAAATGTGCTAGTTGGTACGCTCGGAAGGCGAGGACATGTGAATTATTTACTTCTTACCATATTTTAAATTTATTTCAAAGATTGTTCTATTTTGTAGTAAAATAAGTAGTTATCCGTTTAAGAACATTGACAAGTGCTGGAAAAAGAATATTAAATTATAGATTAATCAGCACTTATCACACCCCCAAACCTACATTTTACTAGTCCTCGAGCAAAATAAAATCAGAAAAGAAAAATTCTAACTCACTTTCGCAGGCATCGCGATTGCATTTACCATATGCAACGAGGCTTTAAACCCCTAGGTTACCCTAGTGGACGAGTTATAGTCTCGTGAGGATTTTCAGTGAAGATACCCACAAACTTCAATAAATCATTTATTATTATTGTTATTATTAATTTCTTTTTTTTTGTTTTTTTTGTTTTTTTATTTTTTTTTATTTTAGATCGATTGATCTATGAAGTGAAAATCAAATTCCAAATGCATACTAGTAAAGAATTTCAAAAACTCTCTTTTTTTTATTAAAATCTAATTTAAGATACATAAATGATAAGAATTTCAAAGCACACACGGTTTTATTTACTAAGTCAGCCCAAATTTTAGGTTAGTATGCAATCTAAGTTAAAATTATTAAGTTTCCATTTAGGAAGTTGTAAGACTTATTTATACTGGAGTGCTCGGTGAAATCTAGACCGTACACAAGCTAAGAGTTCGGATCTCCAAAATATTGCTAATACTAGTAGTTTCCAAGGATTGGTCGAAAGGACCTGCTCACTGATTCAAAATCATCTTATCGGCAGGATTTCGAGAGTTGTGGATGTTTACTTTAGTACCTCACGGGCTTTATCTATAATATTCCAGTTTACTCAAATTTGTACAACGACGGCTTTCACACTATTATCTTTTTCAAGGTCAATACAGAGTTTTTTTTTCATCATTTTTTTTCATAAAAGATATATAAATTGTGCACTTTTACTCTTGTGGTGATTTCTCCGTGTAACGAGCAGTCAGTCGACAACTCTTACACCAGTTGGCATAAGGTGTCGGGCATCAAGACTCCCCTACGGACTTATGCTCGGAGTCCTCATCACAAGCCCACTTGACCTTTGACAATAGGTAGCCCTTTTCGATGTTCCTAACTAAATCCATTTTTATTGATGATTTTTTTTTGAATTAGATAAGTATGATTCATCAGGGTCCAAGGTTGCTACTATACTATCAACATAATGTCGAGCCTAGACCTTAGAAGAGTCGGCTAGTGTGTAGTGAAATTACAAAGTATTAATTAGCTAACAACTCCCTAAGAGAGACTTAATAAAAAGAACTTAAATTTGTATTACTTCCGACTAGTCATTGGGATTTTTAGATTTTATATACCTTGTGTATTTATCATTCTCGCATTAATGTATATAAATTAGATTTTTTAAAAATAAAAACTTTTTTTATATTTTTAATTTTTTTTATTATTTATTTTTTTATAAAAATAAAAATGAACACATTTTTTTCTAAAATTTTTATTTATTTATTTATTTATTATTATTTTTATTAATTATTCAATTTATAAAAATAAAAAAGAATACATTTTTTTTGGATGAAAATCAAGATGAATACCCCCAAACCTAAACCTGACATTGTAAAGTGAAAACGAATGCAAGAGATGCAAACAAAACCAAAAATGCTTAAAAATACTTAAAAATAACCTCCAAACCTAAACCTAACATTGTCCTCAATGTTAAAAAAAATCTAAGAGAATTGGGTTGCCTCCCAACAAGCGCTAAGTTTATTATCTTCTGCCAGACACAGTGAGGTAGTTTTTGCATCTCCTTCTATGAGGTCATCTATTTTATCTATCATAAAACACTCAACTTTCTTCGCGGGTTGGTCGGCCGCATTGAACACATTTAATTTAATTTTCATGTTCGCAAATGATATATCCATTGCTCCAGTTCTACAGTTGATACATGCATTGGCTGTCGCTAAAAAGGGACGACCAAGAATCACAGGGATTTATTTTTTTATGTTGGGCATATGTTCCATATCAAGGACGATAAAATCTACTGAAAAATAGAATTTATCTACCTTGACAAGAACATCTTCAATCATCCCCCGTGGTATCTTCACAAATCGATCAGCCAATTGTAAGGACACCGAGGTAGGTTTTAATTCACCTAACCCAAATTTTTTATAGACTGAATAGGGTAGAAGATTCACACTTGCCCCTAGATCTAAAAGTGCTCGATCAATGGAGTTATCTCTTATGACACAGAAAATAGTGGGAGCACCAGGATCTTTGAATTTTGGAGGGATGTTGTGTTGGAGAATGAAACTTACCTGTTCAGTAAGTAGGACCTTTTTAGGCACATGTGTCCTAGATTTTCGCATTTGGGTGCAAATGTCTTTGAGAAATTTGGCATAGGAGAGAACTTGTTTGATGGCATCAAGGAGCAGGAGGTTAATTTTAACTTGTTTGAAGACCTCCATCATCTCTTCTAGTGAAGTTTCCTTCTTGCCAAAGGGAGAGGGTGCATTAAGTGCTTCAGGAAATGAGACTTTTGGAATGTGGGTTGTGGCAGATGGTGGACTAGCTGAAGAAGGTTTTGGATTTTCATGTGATACATTCCTCTCCTCTTCTTCACCTTCCTTGTTGTTATCCTTCCCAACCTTATTATTTATTACACGTACACTCCTAAGGGTAGTCAAAGCATTGGCTTGCTCATAATTTAATCAAGTTTCTTGAGCCACTTATTATCCCCTTGGGTTACTCATTGGTTGACTTAGAAGCTTGCCTTCCTCTCGCTTGTTTAATGCATTAGCTAGTTGACCCATTTGGGATTCTAGTTTAGCAATTGATTGCGTGTGACAGTGCAATAGTTGTGTGTTTGCCTCCAAACCTTGAAGGGCAGTCAACATCTTCTCCTCAAAGGCTGTATTTCTTTGGGTTGGAGGAGGAGGATGTTGAAATTGAGTTGAGGGACGGTAGAGATGAAAATTC
Organism: Phoenix dactylifera; assembly: GCF_051530095.1. Classification (NCBI taxonomy): domain Eukaryota; kingdom Viridiplantae; phylum Streptophyta; class Magnoliopsida; order Arecales; family Arecaceae; genus Phoenix; species Phoenix dactylifera. The sequence goes on along the minus strand of NC_143193.1, from coordinate 25,972,074 downwards.
TGAGGATTTTGAAAATTTTGGGAGAAGGGTTGGGAGGTATTTGAAGCTTGCTGCCTTCAAGAAAAATTTGGATGATTCCGCCATCCCGAATTATATGTATTGGAAAATGGGTCATTACCTAGTCTGGGCTGGGTTTGAGCAGCATTGATGTGTTCTTGCACGAGTTCGGAGAATTGGGGTGCTGAGGGGCACTCATGAATAGGATGCGATGGGCTAGAGCAGATAGCACACACTTATGCTTGGGAAGAGCTAACAACATGTCCTCCTATCATCAGTTGATCAATCTTATGGGACAATGCATCTACCTTGCTAGATAGGTCCATAGAATGACTTATTTCACAAATTGTCCCTTTTCTTTGAGAACTCGGAGGTGCTTGACGAGAACAAGAAGCATGGTGGAGGGAGTTTTCATTAAGATTTTCAAATAATTGCCATGCTTCATGCTCATTTTGAAAAAACAGTTTATCCTTGATAGAGGCAGTGGGAGGAAAATTGAGCTTGAAGAGAAAGTCTCTGAAAAGCAACGAGTAATGGATCCTATAGAACCTATCACATAGAGCCAGTACACGTTGAACCTCCTCCACCTCGTAGATCAAGTAGGGTCTTCCATCCTCCTGATAGATACTTAGGTATACTAATAGAGGATACTGAGATTCCTCATGGGAGATAGAAAACATGTACAGGATCTCAATATCTACAACGAGGCGATATCAGATATCGATTCCGAGAAATGGCTGGAAGCCATGAAGTCAGAGATAGACTCCATGTATTCCAACCAAGTCTGGACCTTAATAGATCCACCAGAACGTATAGTACCTATTGGATGCAAATGGATCTATAAAAGGAAGATAGGTTCGGATGGAAAGGTAGAACCTATAAGGCAAGGCTAGTGGCGAAAGGGTATAGTCAGCCCGAAGGCATTGACTATCAGGAGACCTTCTCACCTGTAGCCATGCTAAAATCCATTCGAATATTGCTTGCCATTACAGTATTTCATGATTACGAAATATGGCAGATGGATGTAAAAACTGCTTTCCTAAATGGATATCTTGATGAAGATATCTATATGGGGCAGCCTTTGGGTTTCACTTTCAGTGATGGTGATCACAAGGTCTGCAAGCTGTAAAGGTCCATCTATGGACTAAAGCAAGCATCTCGGAGTTAGAACACTCGTTTCAATGATGCAATCAAATCGTTTGATTTCACCAAAAACGAAGAGGAACCAAATTGTTTGATTTCACCAACATAGATTTTTGGTGATCCCGGAAAACCAAAGTGTAAAGGTTTTTGGATTGTGAGCCCAAAAAATAATCCAACTGTAATCCGCGGAATTATAGTGAATTTCCAAGGGGTCGCTTGGAGAGTGGACGTAGGTGCTTAGGAGAGCCCGAACCACTATACTTCTTGTGTGTTTGCATTGTGTATTGTTTTAACTTCACTCACTCATCAATTGACTCAACTAAGGTAGTAAAAATTTAGAGAAACCAATTCACCCCCCTCCTGGCTTGTCACCTTGGGCAATAAGTGGTATCAGAGCAAGGTGCTCTCATAGTATTTGCTGATCCTACAATCAAGAGACAGAAATCATGACAACCTAAGTAGGATGTTCTATGAGCGAGGGGCAATCCACAAATAGACATCCTCTATTTAATGGCACTAATTACATTTACTGAAAAGCTAGGATGAGGATATTCATTCAAGCTCTAGACTATGAATTGTGGAATATCATAACTAGAGGACCACACAACCACAATTAGTATAGAGGGCACAATCATTCCCAAACCAGAAATGGATTGGAATGAGAGTGATAGAAGACTAGCACAACTAAATGCTAAAGCAATTAATGTACTTTACTGTTCACTAGAGGTAAGTAAATTCAATAGAATATCTACTTGCATCTCCGCGAAAGAAATTTGGGATAAATTGGAGGTCACACATGAAGGAACTAATCAAGTCAAGGAGTCAAAAATAAATATATTAGTACATAAGTATGAGTTGTTTAAAATGAAATCCACTGAGTTCATAACTGAAATGTTTACTCGATTCATGGAAATCATAAATGGGCTAAAGAGCTTAGAAAAGTCTTATACTAACTCTGAACTAGTGCGAAAAATTCTCAGGTCTCTACCAAGAGTTTGGGAGGCCAAGGTAACTGCAATTTAAGAAGCAAAGGACTTCAATACACTGCAATTGGAAGAACTTCTAGGATCACTCATGATCCATGAGTTGACCATGAGGCAAAATTCAGAAGATGAGGTCAAGAAAAGAAAGACCATTGCCTTGAAGTCTACCACTCCAAAATAGAAAACTGAATCAGAAGAATCTGATGATGAGGAGGAATATGATGGAGAAAGAATGGCTATGCTTGCAAGAAAATTCAGAAAATTTATGAGAGAAAAGAAGAAATTTTATAAAAGAAAGCCCTTCCTCAAAGGTAGCTCAAGCAAGAAAAAGGATAAGGACAAAGAAAAGGAAAGGAAAACACCAATTTGCTATGAGTGTAACAAGCCCGGGCATTTCAAGATAGATTGTCCGGAATTGAAATGGATGGCAAGAAAACTTAAGAAGAGGAACCTCATAGTTGAATGGAGTGAAAGTGAGGAGTCAAGTTCGGAAGAGGAAGATCAACAAGAGATGGCCCAAATCTGCTACATGGCCAATGACGATGAGATAGATTCTGAACTTGAATGTGATTTTACAGTAAAAGAGTTACATGATGCATTTTTAGAACTCATGGACGAACACAAGAAATTAATCAATAAAAATAAAGTTCTAAAAGATGAAAATCAATCTCTTATCAAAGAAAAGCTAAAACTATCTAATGACTATGAAACATTAAGTAGGAGATTCACCAATGAAACCAAAAGTCAAATTGCTGAAAATGTCAAGTTAAAAAAAGATGCAGAAAATTACAAATCCTTAGTGGACAAGTTTATACTTAGCTAAACTAAATTAAATATGATTCTTGATAGTCAAAAAGCTGTATATGATAAAGCTGGGTTAGGATATAAAATAAATAGAAAACAAAAATACTTAAAGAACATATTTGTGAAAGCCAAAAATGAAAATATAACTTGTCATTGCTGCAATAAAGTAGGACATAAAGCATATGAATGTAATTATAGAAAGTCTAGCTATAACAAATTGAGTGATAATTATAAGCTAAAATTCAAGAAAATTTGGATTCCAAAAGAAACATCAAGTACTAATCCTAAAGGGCCCAACATAGTTTGGGTACCTTAAGCATATTCTTGATCTTGATTGCAGGGGTGTCTTGCAGCTAATAAGGTGGATAAACGATGGTATCTAGATAGCGGCTGTTCAGACACATGACAGGTGACGTAGAACAATTTGTCATCTTAGAATCTAAGAAGGGTGGAGTGGTAACCTATGGAGACAATGGAAAAGGACTTATCATTGAAAAGGGTAAAATTTATATTACTCCATCCACCTTTATAGAAAATATTTTATTAGTTAATGGTCTGAAACATAACCTACTTAGCATAAGTCAATTTTGTGATAAAGGTCTTAAAGTCACATTTGAAGCCTCAGTATGCATAATCACAAATTCTAAAGATAATAGCATTGTACTTATAGGACAAAGGCAGAAAAATATTTACATGGAAGATCTTCATGATTTAGGCAAGAAAAATGGATTATGTTTAATTACTAATGAAGAAAGTAAAAATGAAATAAATTGGCTTTGGCATCATAGACTAGGACATGCTAGGATGGACTTAATATCAAAACTAGTCAAGAAGGATTTGATAAAAGATGTGCCAAAATTGATCTTTGAAAAGGACAAAATCTATGGACTATGCTCATTAGGAAAGCAAACAAAATCATCCTTCAAATCAAAGAATATAGTATCAACCACTAGACCTTTTGAACTCATACACATGGATCTATTTGGACCTACTAGAACCATGAGTCTAGGAGGAAAGAAGTATGGACTAGTTATAGTAGATGATTTCTCAAGATATACATGGGTTTCATTTCTTGCACATAAGAATGAAGCATTTTTAGAATTCTTGAAATACTATAAAAATATCATAACTGAAAAGAAGCTCATCTTAAAAGCAATTCGAAGTGATCATAGAACTGAATTTGAAAATTAATACTTTGAAGAATTTTGTAATGAAAATGTTGGCCAAGAAGACAACCCAAGAAGGGGGGGGGGGGGGGGTGAATTGGGTTTTAAGTGATTATTACAAATAAAAACTTAATGAGTAACTAATTAAACCTTATTGCAAGCGGATTAATTAGTTTGCTATATGTAGTGAATGAAGGGGATGGAGGAGACAATGAACCAATCACAAACACAAGAGATTTTATAGTGGTTTGGAGCTAATCCTTGCTCGTACGTCCACTCCCCAAGCTTCACTTGGGAGTTCACTATAATCTCTCGGATTACAGCCGGTTATTTTACAAGCTCACAATCCAACTTGTTGTTTTACGAGATCACAACGAACTCGATCGGTTTTCACAGGCTCACCGACTAGAACCACCCGATTGTTTTCCCGGGATCATAATCGACCCTTACACCGTTGGTTTTACCTTCGGCTCACCAACCAACCTTAACACCCTTGATTCAATTCCCTGATTGACTCAAGTAAGAGAAACAGTTTGGAAAGAGTACAAGGATAGCTTCTTAAAAAGCAAATATGAACAATATGAATAAAGTAGAGTTAGAAGCCCTCAAACAGATTTTTGGAAGGGGAAGAAGGGGCTTCTTGAACTCTGAGACTCCTCTTTGAGTGTACTGAAGATTTGCTGTCAGAAGGGGAGCCTTGAATGCGAGGAAAGCGTTTGTAGGATGGAGTTCAATGCACTTCTTCCTTCTTTCTCTTGTATTTACTCTTGAGAGCCTTTGGTAGGTGGAAATCACTTTTTCTTTAAATGGAATCTCTCTCTTGATATCTATTACTGTTCACTCTAGCTATTTAAGCAGTCCACTTTGAAAACTAGCCGTTAGACACCAATTTAGAGCCGTTCTGCACATTCTGCAACTCCTGACAATGTGTCCGTTGGGATCGAAGTCGACTTGCTCGATCTGGAGTCGACTCGGCTGTTGCTGGATTCGACTCATGCTTTACTGGAGACGACTCACCCACTATTCAGGATTTGAATTAAAGTGCTGTCCCGTTCTGGAGTCGACTCGGCCAAACTTGGAGTCGACTTGTGTTGCCCAGATAGACAACCCAAGAGGGGGGGTGAATTGGGTTTTAAAATAATTTTGCAATTAAAACGTTGTGGATGACTAATTAATGCTTTACCAAGATGATTAATTAATTGCTATGTGCTGTGAATGAAATGAGAGTAAAAGAAAGAGACAAACAATCACAAACACAAGGCTTTTATAGTGGTTCGGAGCTAACCCTTGCTCCTACGTCCACTCCCCAAGTCTCACTTGGGAATTCACTATAACTCCTTGGATTACAGCCGGTTGTTTTACAAGCTCACAACCAAACTTGTTGTTTTACGAGCTCACAACGAACTCGGTCGGTTTTCCCTGGCTCACCGACTAGAACCACCCTGATTGTTTTTCCGGGATCACAATCGAACCCTTACACGTTGGTTTTACACTCGGCTCACCAACCAACCTCTACACCCTTGATTCAATCTCCCGATTGAACCAAGCAAAGACAAGATGGAAATAATGACAACAAACAGAAAAACAGAGCTTCTCAAAAGCAGATAAATAACAATATAAACTAGAGAGAAGTTAAGAGCCCTCAAACACGTTTGAGTTGGAGTAGAGTAGGGCTTCTTGAACTTCGGGTCTCCTCTTGAATGTCTGGTCGACTTGAATGCAGGAGGAGATCTCTTTCAATGTTTGGGAAGAGGTAGTTGGATGGAGTTATGGCGCTCTTCCCTCTTTTCGTTGAAAAACCACTTGCAGAGAATGAATGCTTGATTTCTTTGAATGGAATGGTAGTTCTCTGCCTTGCTACAGTCCTCTGTGGCTATTTAAGCCATCCCCCACGGAAACTAGCCGTTAGACACCTTTTTCTGCCCGTTCTGCACACTCTGCACAACCTGACAATATGTCCGTTGGGGGTCGGAGTCGACTCGCGCGATCAGGAGTCGACTCGGCTGTAACGGGAGTCGACTCATGCTTTTCTGGAGTCGACTCGGCAACTGTTCCGGATTTGAATTAAAGTAGCCTCTTCGACTGGGAGTCGACTCGTCTTGACTCGGAGTCGACTCGCCAACTTCTGGAGCTGACTTGGCATTTTCGGAGTCGGCTCATCTCATGAAATCCATGGAGCTAATTTTCAACTTGGCCCACTCGAGTCGACTCGACAATCCTGGGAGTCGACTCGGCGCTTAGAGCCCGAACTCCCGATCTTCTGTCTTTTGGCTCGTCCAGTCTTGGAGTCGACTCAGACTGTTCTGGAGTCGACTCGGCTCTCAGTTTCCGAAACATAGCCTTCTGCCTTTTTGGTGTAGCGCTGCCTTGGGGTCGACTCGAGCTGTCTGGGAGTCGACTCGGCTCTCAGAGACAGTAAATCGGTCTTCTGTCTTTTTGGGGTCGCGCTGTCTCGGAGTCGACTCGCGCATTGCGGGAGTCGACTCGAATCTCAGAGTCCGAAAACTGCTCTCTGACTTTTGCCTTGTGAACCACTGAGAGTCGACTCTCGCTTTCTTTGGAGTCGACCTACCAACCATCGGAGTCGACTCGCGTTCCACAGGAGTCGACTCGAATCTCAGGGTCGAAATTCGCTCTCTGACTTTTCTGTCTGTAACTCCTTGGAGTCGACTCATACTACTCCGGAGTCGACTCGGTAAACATCAGAGTCGACTCGCGCACTTCAGGAGTCGACTCGCTGACAGGTTTTGAGTTGATGATTTCTGCTCGTCTGTCTGTTCTCAGTCGGAGTCGACTCGTAATGATCCGGAGTCGACTCGAGCCCGTGCCAGTGATTCTGATACGCTTGGAGTCGACTCGTAATACTCCGGAGTCGACTCGAGTCTCAGACTTTGGTTCAAACTGACTTCTTAACTTATCCAAAATATTATGAACCAAGTCTAGAAACACTTTAGACAAGATTTTCACTGAAACACTCAATTGAATTCATTAGTAAACAAGAGATATACTCAGATGCTTTGAGCTCATCAAAATCAAATAGGGTTATGATCAATCACTCCACAATCTCCCCCTTTTTGATGATGACAAAACATTGAGTATATGTAAAGTGAATTGCTCAATAAACAAGGAAATAAAATCCATAAATGAATTCAAGTGTCTGATTATTTAATTTATCCAAGCTTGAAAGGTGTGAAACAATAAATTTTGGAATTAAAGCTCCCTCTTTCATTTGGAATTACATAAGCCTTCATATCATGCAATCAATTGTTTGGCTTATATATATTTAATGATTTAGCTTTCTTAAAAATTCAGATTCTCCCCCTCAACATATGCATTCAACTTTGTTTTGATTCTCTGAATTTTCTTTTAATGCATTGAAGTTTTTGAACTGAAATTTTTGGTTTTTAGAGGGAAAATCTGTCAATTTGTTCTTGAGTAGGATTCAGCTAATCTCCGAATATCCCTTGAATAGATTCTGGAGATTACTCCATTAGGAGCCCCAACAGAGAGATAATGAGCCTCGAGGTACCAAATCCACTAAGAACAAATTATGTTTTAATTCTCATTTTGATTCCTTTTATGTTGATTCCATTTACATATCTATTAAGTAATTCTCCCCCTTTTTGTCATCATATCAAAAAGGAGGTAAGCAGAATAAACAATCACTTAGAGATCAAATTGCACACAATTGAAGAGAATATGTCTACTCATTGTATTGATGTGTATGTAAATACATTTGAGAATACAATAAGTAAAGCAAAAAAAAAGAAATACATGTCAAAATAAAGCAAAAAGCAGCTAAGGTCTCCTCGAGGATGTGGCTCCTCCTCTCGAGGATGTGGCTCCTCCTCTCGAGGATGTTCGGCTCCATGAGGAGGGTGACCGCATCTGTAACATGCCCGAGCTGAGAGATAATGGACGAAGTGGCCCTGCTATGTGTAGTGGAGAGCTCGGTCACCGACTTCTGAAGTGCGTCCAGCTTGTCGATGAGCACGTTCGACAAGCGCTCGGCCCCCTGAGTAGTGGTGCTCATGTCCTTCCGGATGTCATCGCGCATCTTCCGAGTGATGCCCGTGACCTCACTCATACTGGAGAATTGAGCCTGGATCAGGCTCCGGACGTTGTAAATCTCTTCCCGCACATGGGCCGTCATCTCAGTCACGGCTGTCAAGGAAGGGACCAACGCTGACGAAGGTGCAGGAGTGGGAGCAGGCACTGAACCCCGGAGCTCCCGAAGTAGATCATCTCGCAGATCTCGGACAATCTCCTGCCGCAACTCCCGGAGCTGCTCAGGAGCGATCCGGACCTCCATGACCTGAGGAGCTGAGGAGGAGGGTCCGGCTGAGGTGGTAGGAGCAGAAGTGGAGGGAAAGTCAGGGTAATCTGAGTCTGGCTCAGGACTAGGGAAATGTCTGGTGGTATGTGTGGAGGTGGAAGACTTCCTAACCCAGGTCCCCTCTACCTTCCGAAACCCCATCCTGTGTAGGGTCCCCGGACGCATGCGATCTGTCCATCGCAATGTGCGAGAGGGTTCCCCCTCAGGAATGGGAATCTCGGCCTCCCTAAATAAAAGGGTGAACATCATGCCGTAGGGGAGGGTGAGCCTAGGTCTATCTAGTGGCTCACATAGATATCTATAAATAAGTTTTGGGAAGTTGACTGGGGTGTCCTGGAGAATATAGAACATAAGGGCGAGGTCCCTCTCAGAAACAAAGTCGAAGCGCCCAGTCTTCGGGAAGAGGGACCTAGACAGGATGCTCAGGAGGATCCGCACCTCAACTGAAAGTGAGCTAGCGGATACCTCATCCAAGGGGGACTGGGGTGGATGCCCTAGAATGGCCGTAAGGGCCTCAGTCCTATCCTCAGGGTGTGCGGGTGCCACCCCAACTTGGGAAAGATGGAGGACCTGAGCAATGATATCCTCCGAAATGAATAATGGGACACCGGCTATCGTGCCCTCTATACCCCCATCGCCCCTGTGGACGGTACCGTAGAACTCCCTAACTAGTCCAGGGTATGTGGGGAGATCTAAGGTGAGGAAATACTCTAAGCCCTGGGCCCTAAGTCTCTCTCCTATCGTAAAGCCCTCCCGGGAGAGATAGTCGAAATCGACGTATCTCCCGGTGGAGACCGCCTTCCCGGCGCACGGCCTCGAGGGAACCGCCCTCGGCGGGGAACGAGCCGGAGGTTGTGGCCTCGCGGGATCGTTCCGAGCCTTGGAACGTCGCTCGGTGCCGGTTGCGGGTTGGGGCCTCTTCCGGCTTGGGACAACGGTTTTACGAGGCATGGTCGACCTAGAATGGAGTAAAACGCTAATGGACGGTGAAAGGTCGACGGAAAAAAGCTTAGGGACGGCCGGAGACGATCTAGGAGTCGGCTCTAGGTTTTTGAACAGTGGCGGCGGTGAAAATAAGTGTTTTCTAAACGATGGAGTTAGGGTTAAAAAGTCGGATCCCGACTGCGAGTCGACTCCTCTGAGTCGCGAGTCGACTCGACCTCGAGTCGACTCCAAAATAGGCGCGAGTCGACTCTCCTTATGTGCCTGTTAACCTCGAGTCGACTCCCGTCTGTATGCGAGTCGACTCCCCCTCTGCTGCCATCGATCTCGAGTCGACTCCCGCAAATGCGCGAGTCGACTCCCCCTTACGAGCCGACTCTGAAACTTACTCGAGTCGTCTCGAACTCTGGCACGCACCTAAAAATCATGCTATATTCATGCCGAATGAGGGAAAATCACTAAATTATGATCTGATTTGATGATCATTGAAACGAAACTCTATATTAATCACAATCTAATCATCAAAATCAAATGAATCTAGTGGAAAATACCACTAGGATGGATCAATCACTCCTAATCCCCTCCTAAGCACACTAAATCTCTCTTCACTTAGGGGTTTTGTAAAAATGTCAGCTAATTGATCATCAGTACAAACAAATTGTAATGTCACATCACCATTCAGTACATGATCTCTTATGAAGTGATGTCTTATCTCAATATGTTTAGTTCTTGAATGCTGAATTGGATTCTTAGTTAGATTAATGGCACTTGTATTATCACAATTAATGGGTATTTTATCTTGTTTAATGCCATAATCTTCTAATTGTTGTTTGACCCATAAGATTTGAGCACAACAACTCCCGGCTGCAACATATTCAGCTTCAGCAGTAGATAATGCAACCGAGTTTTGTTTCTTGCTAAACCATGAGATTAAGTTTTCTCCTAGAAATTGACAAGACCCGCTGGTACTTTTTCTATCAAGTTTACATCCAGCAAAGTCTGAATCTGTGTATCCTATTAATTTTAGGCTAGATTCTTTAGAATACCATAAACCTATATTCTTAGTTCCTATTAGGTATTTAAAGATTCTCTTAACTGCAATTAGATGTGATTCCTTAGGAATAGACTGATATCTAGCACACATGCAAACACTAAACATGATATCAGATCTACTTGCAGTAAGATACAATAAAGATCCTATCATACCTCTATATAGTTTCTGATCTACAGATTTACCTGATTCATCTTGGTCTAATTTGCATGATGAGCTCATGGGGGTGCTGATTGACTTGTTCCCCTCCATATCAAACTTTTTAAGCATCTCCTTGATATATTTGGCTTGATTGATGAAGATGCCTCCTTCAGACTGTTTGATTTGAAGCCCGAGGAAGTAGTTCAGCTCTCCCATCATGCTCATCTCAAATTCACTCTGCATCAAATCAGCAAATTCTTCGCAGAGGCGATTGTTAGTAGCACCGAAAATAATATCATCAACGTAAATCTGCACTAATAACATATCTTTGTTTTGCTTTTTCAGAAATAGTGTTGTATCTACATTACCCCTAGAGAACTCATGTTCTAATAGGAATTTGCTAAGCCTCTCATACCATGCTCTAGGTGCTTGTTTCAAACCATAAAGTGCTTTGTTCAATTTATATACATGATTAGGATATTGATGATTTTCAAAACCAGGAGGTTGTTCTACATATACCTCCTCATTAATATACCCATTTAAAAATGCACTTTTTACATCCATTTGAAATAGTTTGAAGTCCTTAGAGCATGCATATGCTAATAATAATCTAATAGCCTCAAGTCTAGCTACAGGAGCAAAGGTTTCATCAAAATCTATACCTTCTTCTTGATTATATCCCTTTGCTACTAGTCTAGCCTTATTCCTTATGACAATTCCATTTTCATCAAGTTTATTTTTATAAATCTATTTGGTACCTATAATTGGATATTCAGAAGGTCTTTCAACTAGATTCCATACTTTGTTTCTAGTAAATTGGTTTAATTCTTCTTGCATTGCATTTATCCAATTTACATCGTTTTCAGCTTCTTCTATGCGTTTAGGCTCAAAATGTGAAACGAAAGCTAGATGATTGTTTAAGTTCCTAAGGGATGCTCTAGTCCTAATAGGTTGAGACGGATCATCTAGAATTAATTTCTTAGGATGCCCGTGAGCATACCTCCAAGCTTTAGTTAGCCCATGATCTACTATAGTCTCTTGGCTTGATGATGCATCTTCAATTAATTTTTGACTGTTATCTTGTAATGTCATCTCGTCAATCTTTTCTTCAAGAATTTCCGTATCATCATCAAAATTAACTCTCTTACTAGAAGAGATATCACTAGAATCATCGAAGACAACATGTATGGATTCTTCTATAACTAGGGTTCTTTTATTAAAGACTCTATATGCTTTACTAGTTGTAGAGTACCCCAAGAATATGCCCTCATCAGATTTAGAATCAAATTTTCCTAGATTATCTTTCCCATTATTATGAACAAAACACCTACATCCAAAGATATGAAAATAGTTTACCTTTGGTTTTCTGTTTTTCCAAAGTTCATAAGGTGTTTTTTTTATAATAGGTCTCAATAAAACTCTATTTAGTATATGACAAGAAGTATTAATGGCTTCTCCCCAAAAGTACTTAGGGAGGTTACATTCACATAACATGGTTCTAGCTATTTCCTCTAGAATTCTATTTTTCCTCTCCACAACTCCATTTTGTTGTGGTGTCCTAGGTGCAGAAAAATTGTGTGTTATCCCCTTTTTACTACAAAACTCATCAAATAAATGATTTTCGAATTCGGTACCATGGTCACTTCTAATAGCTATTACTGAAGTATCTCTAGCATTGGTTACTTCTTTATGAAATTTCTTGAAAACTGAAAAAGCTTGATCCTTATGAGCTAAGAACATGACCCAAGTGTATCTAGAATAATCATCTACAATAACTAGACCATATTTATTTCCACCTAGGCTTGTGGTTCTAGTTGGTCCGAATAGGTCCATGTGTAGTAGTTCTAGAGGTCTAGAGGTTGAGACACAATTTATAGATTTAAAGGAGTTCTTTGATTGTTTGCCAAATTGACATGCTTCACATATTTTATTCTTTTCAAACTTTAATTTTGGCAAACCTATCACCGAATCTCTTTTAACTAGTTTAGATATTGTGTCCATGCTTGCATGACCTAACTTACGGTGCCATAACCAACTAGCATCATTGTCCTTAGTTTCATTAACAACTAAGCATGGGTTGTGTTTGGCAAGATCCTCAAGGTCTACAACATACACATTTCCACGTCTTATTCCTTTAAAAACTAAACTATTGTCATTTGGGTTTGTTACGATGCATAGTGATGGTTTAAACATAACATCATAACCTTTATCACATAATTGACTAATGCTTAATAAATTATGCTTAAGACCGTCAACATATCTAACATTATCAATAAAAGTAGAAGAGGTAATTTGTACTTTACCTATACCAATGATGTGACCTTGGTTGTTGTCTCCAAAAGTCACAGCACCTCCCTTCTTAGCTTCAAGGGTGAAGAATTGATCCTTGTCACCCGTCATGTGTCTTGAACAGCCACTATCCAAGTACCAGCAATTTTTGTTGACCTTGGCTGCAAGACACTCCTACACAAGCAGATCATATAATCTTAGGTACCCAAGTTTTCTTGGGTCCTTCATGGTTAGTCATATTGGTTCCTTTTGGAACCCATACCCTTTTAATTTTTCTTTTAGTTTTTCCTTTCCTATAGTCACATACATTTGCTTTATGTCCTACAGTTCCACAACAAAAGCAGGTTACTTTCTTAGTTTTGCTTTCTCCAGCTTTAACAAAGAAGTTACTCAGAAGTTTTTGCTTATTTTTAGGTTTATATCCTAAACCTGCTCTATTGAATACTGCTCGTTGACTATTAAGTATCATATTCAGTTTTTCTGAACTATATGTAAATTTTTCAACCAAGGGTTTGTATTTTTCAAGTTTTTTAGTTAGTGTTTGTTTTTCTGCTTTTAGATCATTCAGTTCTTTTGTGATACTCTCATTTATATGTTTATTGTTTTTGGGTTCTAATGTTTCTTTGTTCAGCCTTTCATTTTCTTTAGTTAAGGTATTATTCTTTTGTATCAAGATTTGGTTGCTTGTTTTAAGTTCTGCATTTTCTTTGGTGATACAATCCTTATCCTTAACTAACTTATCGTATTTATGTAGGTAAGATTGATTAGCTATTTTTAGTTCTTTATTCTTAAGATTTATGGCCTTATATTCAATCATTAATTCATTAAATGCATCATACAATTCATCAAAGGTAAAATCGAGATGCGTGTTGGATGTTATCTCATTTTCATTGGCCATGAAACAGAAATTGGCCTTTTCTTCTTGTTCCTCATCCGATGATGAAGATGATGCGTCGGAGTCCGATAAGGTGGTGACAAGGGCTTTCTTCTTCTTGTACTTGCTGCCCTTCTTTAGTAAGGGACACTCAGCTCTGATGTGCCCCGGCTTCTTGCACTCATAACACCCAATCCCCTCATTTTCCCTTTCCTTACCTTTATCCTTGCGATAGGAATTTGAGGGGCCTCTCCTTTGATGATAGGACTTCTTGTGGTTGATGAATTTTCTGAACTTGCGCACAAGAAGAGCCTCATCATCATCTCCCTCATGATCTTCTTCTTCACTGCTGCTACTGCAAGACAAATCTTTGTTAGATGATGTAGATTTGAGAGCTATTACCTTTTTCTTATGGGAGGACTCTTCTTCGCTGTGCTGCTTCATTGTTAGCTCGTGAGTCATTAGGGATCCAAGGAGCTCTTCAAGTGGAAGCTTGTTCAAGTCCTTAGCTTCTTGGATTGCCGTCACCTTGGCTTCCCATGACCTTGGTAGACAGCGAAGAATTTTCCTGACAAGATCACTGTTAGTATAGTTTTTGCCAAGGCTTTTTAGGCCATTGACAATGTCAGTAAACCTAGTGAACATGCTAGTGATTGTCTCATTAGAATCCATCTTAAATAGTTCATACTTATGAACTAATATATTTATTTTGGATTCTTTGACTTGATTCGTGCCCTCATGGGTCACTTCAAGTCTGTCCCAAATCTCTTTTGCAGAATTGCAAGTAGAGACTCTATTGAATTCATTCCTATCTAATGCACAGTAAAGCACATTCATTGCTTTAGAATTGAGTTGTGCCTTTCTCATGTCATGTTCATCCCAATCCTTTTCTAGTTTAGGTACAGTGACACCCTCTACATAGATGGATGGGATGTATGGTCCATTTACTACAATGGTCCACATCTCATAGTCTTGGGCTTGGATGAATATTCTCATCCTAGCCTTCCAATATGAGTAGTCGGATCCATTAAAGAATGGGGGTCTTTGGGTGGACTGACCCTCAATGTGGGAAGATCCAAATGGGGTTGTCATTTTGATCTTTTACTCTTAGGGTAGAAGAGTTTAGGCTCTGATACCACTTGTTACCCAGATAGACAACCCAAGAGGGGGGGGGGGGTGAATTGGGTTTTAAAATAATTTTGCAATTAAAACGTTGTGGATGACTAATTAATGCTTTACCAAGATGATTAATTAATTGCTATGTGCTGTGAATGAAATGAGAGTAAAAGAAAGAGACAAACAATCACAAACACAAGGCTTTTATAGTGGTTCGGAGCTAACCCTTGCTCCTACGTCCACTCCCCAAGTCTCACTTGGGAATTCACTATAACCCCTTGGATTACAGCCGGTTGTTTTACAAGCTCACAACCAAACTTGTTGTTTTACGAGCTCACAACGAACTCGGTCGGTTTTTCCTGGCTCACCGACTAGAACCACCCTGATTGTTTTTCCGGGATCACAATCGAACCCTTACACGTTGGTTTTACACTCAGCTCACCAACCAACCTCTACACCCTTGATTCAATCCCCCGATTGAACCAAGCAAAGACAAGATGGAAATAATGACAACAAACAGAAAAACAGAGCTTCTCAAAAGCAGATAAATAACAATATAAACTAGAGAGAAGTTAAGAGCCCTCAAACACGTTTGAGTTGGAGTAGAGTAGGGCTTCTTGAACTTCGGGTCTCCTCTTGAATGTCTGGTCGACTTGAATGCAGGAGGAGATCTCTTTCAATGTTTGGGAAGAGGTAGTTGGATGGAGTTATGGCGCTCTTCCCTCTTTTCGTTGAAAAACCACTTGCAGAGAATGAATGCTTGATTTCTTTGAATGGAATGGTAGTTCTCTGCCTTGCTACAGTCCTCTGTGGCTATTTAAGCCATCCCCCACGGAAACTAGCCGTTAGACACCTTTTTCTGCCCGTTCTGCACACTCTGCACAACCTGACAATATGTCCATTGGTGGTCGGAGTCGACTCGCGCGATCAGGAGTCGACTCGGCTGTAGCGGGAGTCGACTCATGCTTTTCTGGAGTCGACTCGGCAACTGTTCCGAATTTGAATTAAAGTAGCCTCTTCGACTGGGAGTCGACTCGTCTTGACCCGGAGTCGACTCGCCAACTTCTGGAGCTGACTTGGCATTTTCGGAGTCGGCTCATCTCATGAAATCCATGGAGCTAATTTTCAACTTGGCCCACTCGAGTCGACTCGACAATCCTGGGAGTCGACTCGGCGCTCAGAGCCCGAACTCCCGATCTTCTGTCTTTTGGCTCGTCCAGTCTTGGAGTCGACTCGGACTGTTCTGGAGTCGACTCGGCTCTCAGTTTCTGAAACATGGCCTTCTGCCTTTTTGGTGTAGCGCTGCCTTGGGGTCGACTCGAGCTGTCTGGGAGTCGACTCGGCTCTCAGAGACAGTAAATCGGTCTTCTGTCTTTTTGGGGTCGCGCTGTCTCGGAGTCGACTCGCGCATTGCGGGAGTCGACTCGAATCTCAGAGTCCGAAAACTGCTCTCTGACTTTTGCCTTGTGAACCACTGAGAGTCGACTCTCGCTTTCTTTGGAGTCGACCTACCAACCATCGGAGTCGACTCGCGTTCCACAGGAGTCGACTCGAATCTCAGGGTCAAAATTCGCTCTCTGACTTTTCTGTCTGTAACTCCTTGGAGTCGACTCATACTACTCCGGAGTCGACTCGGTAAACATCGGAGTCGACTCGCGCACTTCAGGAGTCGACTCGCTGACAGGTTTTGAGTTGATGCTTTCTGCTCGTCTGTCTGTTCTCAGTCGGAGTCGACTCGTAATGATCCGGAGTCGACTCGAGCCCGTGCCAGTGATTCTGATACGCTTGGAGTCGACTCGTAATACTCCGGAGTCGACTCGAGTCTCAGACTTTGGTTCAAACTGACTTCTTAACTTATCCAAAATATTATGAACCAAGTCTAGAAACACTTTAGACAAGATTTTCACTGAAACACTCAATTGAATTCATTAGTAAACAAGAGATATACTCAAATGCTTTGAGCTCATCAAAATCAAATAGGGTTATGATCAATCACTCCACAACTTGCTAGTATCCGGAGATGACTCGGCCCTCTGGAGACGACTCGTTCTCAGGATTCTAGAGATCTTTCTTTCAGGTTTACTCCCTCGAGTCGACTCGGATTCTCTTGAAGTCGACTCGGTTCTCAGAGACCGAAAAATTGATCTTTTGTCTTTGGAGTTGAACTGCCTCGGAGTCGACTCGGATCGTCTTGGAGTCGACTCGGCTCTCAGAGCCCAAAAACTGATGTTCTATCTTTGGAGTTGAATTCCCTCGGAGTCGACTCGGATTGTCGTGGAGTCGACTCGGCTCTGAAAGCCCGAAATTGGTTCTCTGTCTTTTAGTCTTGCTTTCCTCTAAGAGTCGACTCTTGCTTGTTTAGGAGTCGACTCCCCAACTGTTGGAGTCGACTCGAGTTCTTCTGGAGTCGACTCGGTAACAGGGTCTAGAAACCACTTCTCTGTCTTTCTGTCTGTTACTCCTTGGAGTCGACTCGGAACTATCGGGAGTCGACTCGGCAAGCATCGGAGTCGACTCGAATTCTTCAGGAGTCGACTTGGTGACAGGGTCTGAGATTCATCTTTCTATTCTGCTGTCTGTTCTCAGTCGGAGTCGACTCGCAGTGTGCCGGAGTTGACTCGAGCCTGTGCCAGAACATCTGAAACACTTGGAGTCGACTCGTAATCCTCCGGAGTCGACTCGAGTTTCAGCCTTTGACTTAAGCTGATTTCCACATGCACTCAAAAGAAGATTCTCACAAATTTTGCCTGAGATACTGGATTGAATTCATTAGTATAACATAAAATATACTCAATTGCTTTGTGCTCATCAAAATCAAATAGGGTTATAATCAATCACTCCACAAACTCCTCCTTTTTGATGATGACAAAATATTGAGTATTTTTAAAGTGAATTGCTCAATCAAAAGATGATTCATAGTAAAAATTTTGAAATGAATTCAAATGTCTAGTTATTTTAATTTATCCAGAATTGAAAGGTATGAATCAGTAAATCCTAAGATTAAAGATTCCCCTTTCATTTGGAATTATATAAGTCTTCATATCATGCAGTCAATTGTTTGGCTTATATGTGTTTAATGAATTTGCTTTCTTAAGATTTCAGATTCTTTCCCTCAACATATGCATTCAATTTTGCTTAGACTTTCTGAATTTTCTTTTAATGTCTTGAATCTTTTTAGCTTAAATTCTTACTTTCAGAGGAAAAATCTGACAATTTGTTCTTGAGTATGATTCAACTAATCTCCGAATATCCTTTGAATAGATTCGGGAGATTACTCCTTGAGGAGCCCCAATAGAGAGATAATGAGCCTCGAGGTATCGAATCCACTTAGAACAAATTACATTTTGTTTTAAGAATTCTCCTTTTTTGTGATTCCCTTTACGTTCAATTCATCATATTTTCTTCCCCTTTTTGTCATCATAGCAAAAAGGCACAGAACACAGTTTTGAAACTCAAATTGCACAATTTTGAAAGGAAATGTCTACTCATTGTATTGATGCTAATTTGAGTACAACTGTAAAAACATCGTACAAGTGTAAAAACAAATACATCATAAAATAAATACACAAGGATTTCTTGGAGGATGAGGCTCCTGAACCTAGTTTCGTGTGTTTCAAGACCAAGCTGAGCGCCTCTTGAACATTCCCTAGCTGAACTATGATCTCCGAGGTGGCCCTTGACTGGATCGTGGTAAGCTCGGTCACACTCTCCTGAAGGGTGTCCAACCTGGAGATTAACGCATGGGCTAGTCGCTCTGCACCCTGGCTCTGGCTGCCTAGCTCATGTCGGATGCCGTCTCGCATCTTCTACGTGTCATCCTTGACGTCACTCATGTTTCAATATTGAGCTTGAACTAGGCTTCGCACATTGGATATTTCCTCCCTCAGGTGCGCAATCATCTCGGTCACGGCTGCCAAGGAGGGAACTAGCTCGGTGGAGGGAACTGTCTGAGGACCTCGGAGCTCCCTCAGCAGGTCATCCCTCAGCTCCCTCACTATCTCCTGCCGCAACTCTCGGAGCTGCTCAGAAGATATCCGAACCTCCAGGGGCTGCTGCTGAGAAGGTGGGGCAGTGGAGGTGGAGGGCTCAGTATGGGTAGGACCAGAAGTGGAAGGATAGGTGGGAAGATCTGCACAGTGCTCCTGGTCATGGTCAGGGCTAGGAGAGTGATGAGTGGTAGGGTCAGATGGTGTGGATGTGGATAGTTTCCATACCCAGACTCCCTCGACCTTATGGAATCCCATCCGATGAAAGGTCCCCTCACCCATGCGATCTGTAAAATGCAGTGAGCGAGAGGGTTCCCCCTCAGGGATAGGGACCTCTAGCTCCCTAAAGATAAGGGTGAACAACATCCCATACGGGAGACTCAGCCTAGGTTTGTCTAGGAGTTCACAAAGGTATTTGTAGATGAGTTTAGGAAAGTTGATGGGAGTGTCTTGGAGGATGTAGAACATCAAAGCTAGGTCTCTCTCTGAAATGAAGTCAAACCTACCAGTTTTGGGGAAGAGAGTCCTAGAAATGATACTTAGGAGAAGCCGCATTTTAGCCAAAAGCTGATTTGCGAACACCTCCTCTATGGGGGACAGAGGTGGACTCCCTAAGATGGCCGTAAGGGCCTCTGTCCTATCGGAGGGGTGTGTGGGAACAATCCCCTCACTGGAGAGATGGAGGACTCGAGCAATAAAGTCCTCCGAGATGAAAATAGGGACACCCACTACAGTCCCCTAGATACCGCCGCTAACCCGTGCGACAGTACCGTAAAATTTCCTAACTAACCCTGGATAGGTAGGGAGGTCAAGTGAACAGAATAACTCTAAGCCCTGGGCCCTAAGGTGATGCCCTAGGTTGAACCCTTTCCGGGAGAGGAAGTCAAAGTTGACTTGCCTCCCGGTAGAGACAACCTTCCCGGCACATGAGCACGAGGGAACCGGCCTAGGCGGGGAAGGAACCGGAGGTGGTGGCCTCGTGGGTTCGTTCCTAGCCTTGGACCGTCGCTCGGCCCCACTCGCGGAGAAGGGTCTCTTTCGGCTTGGGACAACGACTTTACTAGGCATTTTTGACCTAAACACGGGAGAAGGTCAAGGAAAATGAAAGAAAACTCGACGGAGATGACCTAAAATGGGTCGGAGACGAGGTCGGAGACGGCTCTAGGGCTTTTGAACAGTGGCGGATGAAAATAGAAGTGAAGAGAAAAATATTCTACTTAGGGTTAAAAGTCAGATTTCCGACCTCGAGTCGACTCTGGTAAGTCGCGAGTCGACTCGACATCGAGTCGACTCCCAAATATGCGCGAGTCGACTCGCCCACGAGCCGACTCTAAAATTTATTCGAGTCGACTCGAACTCTGGCACATAACCAAAAATCTTTTTATTTTTGTGCCAAAAGAGAGAGTTATGCGACTATCTCAGATTTAAGAACTGATTTGATGATCATAGATAAGAGGTCCTATGTCCAACATAAACTAATCATCAAAATCAATGAATTAGAGGAGAGTATCACAAGAATGGATCAATCACTCCTAACTCTCTTCTAAGTATACAAAATCGATCTTCACTCAAAGATTTTGTGAAGATATTAGCAAGTTGATCATCAGTACAAACAAATTGAAGTGTCACATCACCATTTAGAACATGATCTCTTATGAAGTGATGTCTTATCTCAATGTGTTTAGTTCTTGAATGTTGAATTGGATTTTTAGTTAAATTAATGGCACTTGTATTATCACAGTTAATGGAAATTTTATTTTGTTTAATGCCATAATCTTCAAGTTGTTGTTTAATCCACAAGATTTGAGCACAACAACTCCCGGCAGCTACATATTCGGCTTCAGCCGTAGATAGTGCAACCGAGTTTTGTTTCTTGCTAAACCAAGAGATTAAGTTTTCTCCTAAGAATTGGCATGACCCGCTGGTGCTTTTTCTATCAAGTTTACAACCAGCAAAGTCTGAATTAGTGTATCCTATTAAGTTTATGCTCGAGTCTTTAGAGTACCATAAACCTATATTTTTTGTTCCTCTTAGGTATTTAAAGATTATCTTAACAGCAATTAAATGTGATTTCTTAAGATTAGATTGATATCTAGCACACATGCATACACTAAACATGTTATCAGGTCTACTTGCAGTAAGATATAATAAAGATGTTAGTAAACCCCGATCATGCCGCTGAAATTTAAAAAAATTCAGAACGCAGCGGAAGAGGCATGCGCGGGATCAACCGTTCATCGCATGAATGCTGTTTCTAGACCGTTCGTAGATAAGATAAGGATTAATACTTTTAAAATCTTTAGGAAGATCAGATCTTCACCTTGTGCGGGTAGATGATCACCGCAAATCTGAGTTCGTGGTTTTAGGAAGAGGGTTCTCTTGAAGCCGTTCAAGTGTCCGGCCTCTACGGGTATCCACATGAAGCAGAGGACCGATCAAAGCTTTCTTGTCTTTCCGGGGTGCTAGCTCCCTTGCAAAGACTTCCTTTTGATGGCTGATCTCCTCTCTTTCAATCAACCCTTGATTGTGCTTGAGAGGAGGAAGAAGAAGAATGAAGAAGAGGAAGAAGATCAAAGCCCTTCGCAGCCTTCTTCTTTTCTCATGCGTTGAAGCCAAGAGGAGGAAGAAGGGATGTCGCCAAGCTCTTCTTTCCCTTGCACCTTGCTTGCGGTTGAACCAAGGGAGGAGAAGGGAGGGTGGCGGCAGCAAGAGGAGGAGGCTTCAATTGATTAGGGCGCCGGCCCCTAGTCCTCCTTTTAAAGGGAGTGGAGCTCCTAACATTTAGGAGCTCCATGACAACTTGCCTTTCTCTTCTCCCTTCTTCACATGGAAAAGGGAGGGGCATATTTCCTTCCTCATGGTTAACCCTAATCCACATTAAGTAGGGTTTGAAATGCCCTAATGTGGTCAAGCCCTAATCCAATTAGGCTTAGCCCAAGGGTGAACCAATTAGGATCCAATCTAGGTAAGTCCTAATCCAATTAGAACTTAAATCTTCAATCCTAATCCAATTAGGAGTCTTATTGATTCATTAGATTAATAATTAATTGTGACTTAAGAAACCCTAATCCAAATTAGGACATATTTAATTTTAGTCCTAATCCAATTAGGACTCTATTTGAATCCGAAGTCCTAATCCGATTAGGACTCTAGGAATCCTACTCCAAGTAGGAATCCAATTTTGATTCAAAACTCCTAATCTCATTAGGATTGCAGGAATCCTATTCCAAATAGGAATCCCAGTCCTACTCCAACTAGGATTCCCAGTCCTAATCCAATTAGGACTCTAGGAATCCTACCCGAAGTAGGACTCTTGTTTTAAGTCCAATTAATTAATTCCTTTTGTTCCTTCTTCAACTTCTTATCAATCAAATTGATTACTTGTGATTCATAATCACTTTTCAACCATCGGATCGGTCAATACTTCTAGTGTGTGTGACCCCATAGGTTCTACTCTGACTGGTAGTGAGATATATTATGATCTCTATCACAATATCATTGAAAACTCCTTTCAATGGGTTGGAACAATTCCAACTCAACTCATTAGGGTTTATCGATCATCAAGATAATCCCTATGAGTCCCACCATCCACCAGTGACACCTAGCAGCATGTAGTGGCTACCCAGTAGAATAGAAAGATGAACCTCTAGGTGCAGTTAACGTGTGATACAGTCCTACTATCGTGGATCCCTACAGGACGGAGGTCATGGACAACTCGTCAAACCCCATCGTCTGTCATATGTCAAGATTTATTTGACTTGAGTTCGATAGTGGAAAACTCTTTTTCCACTTTATATTACTGCCCTGGCCAAGGTCTTAGAACTCAGTCTAACAAATCACATAGGATCACTCCTTTTCTATCAAGGTCGATAGATTCCTTATAGGTGCATACCCTACTCCTACAGTGAACTTACTGCAGCCAATCTACACTGCATGGACCCATATGGCTAGAGACCATGTATGTGTGCAGTCAAACTACAATAACCTCACTGTGAGTAGCCGAAGCACCGCAGGTCAAAGGACCAGTCACACTACTGCAACATCAAGCAAGTCACTGACGAGTGGATAGAAATCCAAGTGACTTCTTGTCTTGGTCACGCTCAGTACCCTTGTTCTCTAACAAGCACCTGCACTATCACTTTAGTGTCCCTACACTGTGGACTCAAGTCTCGTCCATCCATAAGGAAAGTGATCTGTGCACTGATCGGATCGATCACCGTCCTCGTGATGATCCATTGATCAGGAGCATTTAGAAATTAATCATCAATGATACATGGCTTAAATTCTCAACTCTTGGAAATATGCATCATCATCTTATTAATTTCTTGGACGATTCATAGACACATAAATAATATGAATGAAAAGATGCCTTTTATTTATTCAATAATAAATAGTCAAGTACAAAATTATGTCCCTAGAATTAATAATGTGTCAGCCAGATTGGCTTCTAGGGCATACATCTAACAATCTCCCACTTGCACTAAAGCCAATCAGTCATATATCTAAGCCCCATCTTCTCAAGATGGGCTTCAGTCTTTTGCTGACTTAGCTGCTTAGCGAACGGGTCTGCCACGTTATCCGCGGAGTCTACTCTCTGCACCTCTACATATTTCTTCTCAACATAGTCGCGTATGAGATGGAAGCGCCGCTCTATATGCTTAGACTTCTGATGAGACCTTGGCTCCTTAGCAAGGGCTATGGCGCCATTATTATCGCAGTAGAGTGTTATGGCATCTGATGTCATCACGTCCAACTCTGCAATGAATTTCTTGAATCAGAAGCCTTCCTTAGCAGCTTCAGAGGCGGCAATGTATTCAGCTTCCATAGTAGAATCAGCAATGATCGGTTGTTTAGAACTCTTCCAATTTACCGTACCACCATTGCACAAGAACACATATCCAGATGTTGACTTCCTGTTATCGACATCAGTCATGAAGTCTGAATCTGTGTACCCTTCTACTTTTAACTCTGATGATCCTCCAAAAACCAAGAATAAATCTTTAGTTCTTCTCAAGTACTTAAGAATATTCTTCACAGCTGTCCAGTGTTCTTCACCTGGATTCGACTGATATCTGCTTGTGACACTCACAGCAAAAGCTATATCAGGTTGTGTACACAGCATGGCATACATGAGGCTTCCTATTGCCGATGCATAGGGAATCTTGCTCATGCGTTGAATCTCTTCAGATGTGTTGGGGCACATCTTCTTGGAGAGATGAATTCCATGCCTAAGGGGTAAGAGACCCCTCTTGGAGATTTCCATGCTGAACCTCTTCAGCACCTCCTCTATGTATATTTTCTGTAAAAGGCCAAGCATCCTTTTAGATCTATCTCTATAGACCTTTATTTCCAAAATATAGGATGCTTCCCCAAGGTCTTTCATGGAGAATTCTTTTGACAACCAGACCTTGACCGAGGTTAGCATGGGAATATCATTCCCAATCAGGAGAATGTCATCTACGTACAGTACGAGAAAAATGACAGCACTCCCACTAACCTTTTTGTAAACACACGGTTCCTCTTCGTTTTTGATGAAATCAAACATTTTGATTGCGTCATCGAAACGAGTGTTCCAACTCCGAGATGCTTGCTTTAGTCCATAGATGGACCTTTGCAGCTTGCAGACCTTGTGATCTCCATCACTGGAAGTGAAACCCAAAGGCTGTTCCATATAGATGTCTTCATTAAGATATCCATTCAGGAAAGCAGTTTTCACATCCATCTGCCAGATTTCATAATCATGAAATGCTGCAATGGCAAGCAGTGTTCGGATGGATTTCAGCATGGCTACAGGTGAAAAGGTCTCCTGATAGTCAATGCCTTCGCGCTGACTATACCCTTTCGCCACAAGCCTTGCCTTATAGGTCTCTACCTCTCCATCCGAACCTATCTTTCTTTTGTAGATCCATTTGCATCCAATAGGTACAATACCTTCTGGTGGGTCTACTAAGGTCCAGACTTGGTTGGAATGCATGGAGTCTAACTCTGACTTCATAGCTTCCAGCCATTTCTCGGAATCGATATCAGATATCGCCTCGTTGTAGGTTTTAGGATCCTGTATGTGATCCCTATCTCCCACTAGGAATATTTCCTTGGTATCCTCTTCTAGTATACCTAAGTATCTATCGGGAGGATGAGAGACCCTACTAGATCTTCGAGGTGGTCGAGGGACATCGTGTACTGGCTCTTTATGAATGGGTTCTATAGGATCCATGACTCGTTGCTTTTCAGAGACTTTCTCTTCAAGTTCAATTTTCCTCCCACTGCCTCTATCAAGGATAAACTGATTTTCCAAGAAGATGGCATGACGGCTCACAAACACATTGTGATCCTCTGAGATGTAAAAATTGTATCCTAATGACTCTTTAGGATATCCTATAAAACGAGCACTTATGGTCTTAGCCTCTAACTTGTCTGCCTGTAGTCTCTTGACGTGGGCCGGACATCCCCAAATCTTGAGATGACCAAGACTTGGTTTCTTACCATGCCATATCTCATACGGTGTGGTAGGAACGGATTTAGAGGGAACTCTATTCAACAAGTAAATAGCTGAAAATAGGGCATCTATCTAAAGAAACAAGGATAAATCAGTGAAGCTCATCATGGACTGGACCATATCAATAGAGTCCGATTCCTCCTCTCTGACACTCCATTGAGCTGAGGTGTTCCAGGAGGAGTCCATTATGAAACTATACCATTCTCCTTGAGATAATCACGGAACTCTCCATTAAGGTATTCACTTCCTCGATCTGATCGAAGAACCTTAATGAGTTTTTGCACTTATTTTTCTACTTCATATCTAAGCTTTTTGAACCTTTCAAAAGTTTTATATTTGTGTCTCATACACATATCCATACCGTGAGTAATCATCGGTAAATGAAGTAAAAATTATAACCCCTAGCCTGCACATCGAATGGGCCACACACATCAGTGTGTACTAGGATAAGTATTTCAGTGGACCTCCCTGTGTCCTACAAAGGATAACTTGGCCATCTTTCCTTGAAGGCAGAATTCACAAATCAAATATGACTCGAAAGTCAATGAGCCCAAAAGCTCATGTTTCTCCAATTTGTTTATTCTGTCTTCTCCTATATGGCCAAGCCTGAGGTGCCACAAATACTTTAGATTTATCTCATTTTTGGATCTATTAGATCCTATGGTATTCACTGTTTGCTCAGATATATTCACAGATACATCCATATGTATGTGATGGAGACTGTCAATCTTAAAACCATGTTGAATCAATTTATTTTTCAAATAAAAATCTTTCTATGCTAAATACAGAAATCAAATTTCTGCTAGCAATAGGTTACAGTCCCTAAGTATCCTGAGCATATCTGACATACCTTCTGAAGGTCTGTCACCCTTCATGTTCTTTATGCTTCCCATGTATGTAGGACAGTTCCTCTTCCAATGGCCGTCCATGATGCAATAGAAACACTTTTCCTTGCAATTGGCCTTTTTCTTGGAACTTCCTTACTTGGTGTTTTCTTAGTCTTCTGTTTCTTCGCAGGCTTCTTCTTCTTTCAAATAGACTCTCTCTTGAAAGTAGAAACCAACTTGACAGCGAAAACGATACCCCTTGAACTTCTTCAAGGTCCCTAAGGTAGTTACCAATTTATTTAACAATTCTATTTTAGTGCATACAACCTTGTTCATATGGTAGTTTACTATAAACTATTCATATGAAGCTGGAAGGGATTGCGGGATCAAATCTGTTTGCAATTCCTTGTGCATGGTCATGCCAAGCTTCTCAAGCTTCTCTAAGTCCTTTATCATGGTCAAACCATGATCATGGACAGACTGCCCATCGTGCATCTTGGCTTTGAAGAGCCTCTTGGACACTTCAAACCGAGCTGCGTGACTCTGATCACCATACAACTCTTGCAGGTGATTTAATATGTCCCTGGCAGTCTTCATGTTCTCATGCTGGTATTGTAATGCATTGGACATGGATGCCATTGTGCAGCACCTAACTTTATTGTCATTGTTCGTCCACTTAACAAGCGTCTTACGCTGATCAGTGATCGGACGGATTGGTAACATGGGGATTCCATGGTCTAGCATATACCCGAATTTCTCACAATTCAAAACTATTTTTGAAATTTGCTGAGCCAATCTTTATAATTGGGTTTGGTCAAACGATTGTTCTATAGGATATGAGTTAAGAGTCTAGAAGCTGACTTTATAATCCTCAGAGAGTAAAGATTCTAGTTAGACTTTTGTACTTGATCCTAATCTGTTCTAAGGTCTTTTAGAACAAATGTAACTCCCACTATTTTCTCGAATCCCTCATACTCCTCTGGTAGGAAAACGGAAATCCCACACGACTAGGGTTTCTAGTGGGTACTGCGGTCCCACCGATATACATGCCACCTCACCTAACAGTTATTGGTGACACATAGATGGATGAGTGTACAACTCTTGTACAATGCTTCTTAAGCATGTTGCAGTGTAACTTGGTCTCTAAGCCATGAAAACCTCACCTAACAGTTATTGGTCCCATCGCTTAGTTAAGTCAGACCCACCGTATAACCGTAGGAATAAAGTCGTCATTGGGTCCTCACCTAACAGTTATTGGTGCCCAACCCCACCTTTACCCTACAACATCTCATGTCTATAGAGAGGTCCAGCCCCCCGATGCAACTTGACCACTGTGTCCAGCCGAGACAAATCAACATCAGAAAGGCCTTAGCAGCTCTACTACAGTGGAAGACCTATTGACTTAATATTGGTTAATCAGGTCTTAGTGTTTGCAACTTGAGCCCTTCATAAGAGGTAATCGAACAATTAGCCAGGTAAGCAGGTGGGAGGCTCCCCTTACTCAGAGAGTAAGGTCCTAATTAAGTAACCACCTTTCATGCTTTTCTAGACACCAATTAGATCAATTAATCTAATATGACTTGCTCAAGTCGGTTCACTCTCGACTTGATTGAGGAGGTTTTGATTTAGGTCTCAATTGGGTTTGCTACATCACATGTAAACCTATCTACCCGACTCGCATTCACATCACATGCAAACGGCACATCACAGGCAGTTATAATCGCAGCATCAAATTAAAGCTAAACTTTAAATAGGTGATGATCATGGATTTTAGTTAGGTCGTATTACAAGCACATGCACGTTAATCGATCAACTGGTCTTCAACTCTTGAATTGGTTCCAAGCCTCCTTGATTCGATCCTTGACCAACTCTTGATCCAATCGCCATCAGCCGCTTGGAGCCCTGTTCATCTCATGCAACATCTTCGACTTGATCGTTGACGTACATCACATCACAGAAATACAACCAGATGTAAAAAAAATAAAAATAAATTACATCTCCTTTTAGGAGGCACGCAGGCCTCTCAAAACATCAAATAAGATGCATGCAAGCATCTGAAAAATTACATGACATCGCAGATCACATCGTAGGTCATTACATTTGATACCAAAAGGGTTTGAATCCTATGATCATCACCATATGCAACAATTATAATTTTCAGATCTGAAAACTAACTGATTATGTCATGACATAGGTTGCTGATCATGCTAATCATGATTCTAAACTTTGTAATCTCATTAACAACGCAATTAGAATCATCATTTTATCACATAAAAATCAGCATGCAAAAATCAGCACCCCTGAAAAATCTGCATGCAGAAATTTTCAGCATGCATGATCATTCAATTTTCAGATCTAATAAGCCTTTTTAATTCTTACCTTAATCTACGAAGCCTAGGCTCTGATACCACTATTAGAAAACCCCGATCATGCCGCTGAAATTTAAAAAAATTCAGAACGCAGCGGAAGAGGCATGCGCGGGATCAACCGTTCATCGCATGAACGCTGTTTCTAGACCGTTCGTAGATAAGATAAGGATTAATACTTTTAAAACCTTTAGGAAGATCAGATCTTCACCTTGTGCGGGTAGATGATCACCGCAAATCTGAGTTCGTGGTTTTAGGAAGAGGGTTCGCTTGAAGCCGTTCAAGTGTCCGGCCTCTACGGGTATCCACACGAAGCAGAGGACCGATCAAAGCTTTCTTGTCTTCCCGGGGTGCTAGCTCCCTTGCAAAGACTTACTTTTGATGGCTGATCTCCTCTCTTTCAATCAACCCTTGATTGTGCTTGAGAGGAGGAAGAAGAAGAATGAAGAAGAGGAAGAAGATCAAAGCCCTTCGCAGCCTTCTTCTTTTCTCATGCGTTGAAGCCAAGAGGAGGAAGAAGGGATGTCGCCAAGCTCTTCTTTCCCTTGCACCTTGCTTGCGGTTGAACCAAGGGAGGAGAAGGGAGGGTGGCGGCAGCAAGAGGAGGAGGCTTCAATTGATTAGGGCGCCGGCCCCTAGTCCTCCTTTTAAAGGGAGTGGAGCTCCTAACATTTAGGAGCTCCATGACAACTTGCCTTTCTCTTCTCCCTTCTTCACATGGAAAAGGGAGGGGCATATTCCCTTCCTCATGGTTAACCCTAATCCACATTAAGTAGGGTTTGAAATGCCCTAATGTGGTCAAGCCCTAATCCAATTAGGCTTAGCCCAAGGGTGAACCAATTAGGATCCAATCTAGGTAAGTCCTAATCCAATTAGAACTTAAATCTTCAATCCTAATCCAATTAGGAGTCTTATTGATTCATTAGATTAATAATTAATTGTGACTTAAGAAACCCTAATCCAAATTAGGACTGTTGCTGGGGGTTCAAACCGAGAACGATTGGCACAGCGGTGTGAACGGGGTTCCCTTGGAATTGCTTCGGTTGCGCTCCACCTTCCGCCGGGAAACCTGCAAGCAAGCCTCGCACCACCACCGGGATAGTGGGGGCCCTCCGACGATTAAGTTAGGGAAGATCGAAGGAGAAGGAGAGGTAGCAGGTAAGATGATACTCTGGAAAATCTTGCTTACCCTCCCCCTTCCCCCCCAGCCGCATATATACCAGGCTGGGGGGTTCTTTTGGGGATTGGTCATCATGTGGCGCGATGGGGTTGCCACTGACATGGCCGTTACAGGGCGTCGTGGGGCAGCGCTGGGTACGGCTATGGCAGGGCGTAGTGGAGTTCCGCTTTGTACGGCTATTACAGGGGATCGTGAAACAGCGTCGGATACGGCCGTTGCAGGGAGTAGTGGAGCAGGGGGCCGCGGCGTGCCTCAGGGGAACAGTCTGTTGTTGTCAGAGATTGCCGACTCGGGGTCGGATTGCTGGATCAAGGGGCAGCCGACTCGGGGTCGGGCTGCAGAGCCGAAGATATCCGACCCGAGGTCGGATTGCTGGATCAAGGGGCAGCCGACTCGGGGTCGGGCTGCGGAGCCGAAGATATCCGACCCGAGGTCGGATTGCTGGATCAAGGGGCAGCCGCAGTCTTCCCGGGCGCGCGTGCCGGTCACGTGGGGCATGGTGGCTAAGTTCCCCCGTAACAGTAGCCCCCCACTTCCAAGCCTGGAATCAGGAGGGGAACGGGTGAAGGGAGTGATGCTTCGAGATTGCCGCCATCCCTCGGAAAGGCGCGCGCGCTTCGAACTTCCCGCCTTCTTTACGGCGTATGGCGGTTGTCGCTGATCTGGCGGTCTGCGGATTTCGGCGGACATCCTTCCTTAATGGTGTCGATTCGCCTTTGGGGCGCGAACGAACCTTCGGCAGCCAGGCGTCCTCTGGCGTCACCGAGGCGTCACCCGCCTTTCCGCCTATTTAGCCGGGGGCCCTCCCCCGTCCGCCTTTCTCTTCACAGGCATCCTCGAGTTTCTCCCTTGTGCTGCTGCCGTTGCCGTCGGACTGTTCGTTCGCTCCTCCTTTGGCGCTCTCGGAGCCGTTCTTCCTTCCCTTCTGGTGAGTTGCCCCACTCTGCAATTTAGGGCCCTCCGTACTTTCTCCTTTCGTATTAGTGTACCCCAGTCGTTCCGGTCCCTTCTCCCCTCTTGACCCCGTCCTGACCGTAGATTCACTGGCCGTTAAGGATGGACGAAGTAAGAGCAGACCGCATTCAGTCGGAGCTGGTCCCCGAAGACCTAGATAGGTTCGTGGCCCGGTACCACCTTTCCGAAACCTGCAACGTTACGCTCCCGGGGCCTGAGGAGAGGATGTCCCATCCTCCTCCAGGGAAGGTCGCCATCAATGAGGACATCCTTCGAGCTGGGTTCCGCCTTCCCCTCTCGGACTTAGTCGTGCAGGTGCTTCGAGGTTTAAGAGTGGCGCCGACGCAACTGGTGCCGAACTCATGGCGTACCCTGACGGCCTTCCAGGTTCTCTGCCGCATGCACGAGGTTCCCGCCACCCTGAACGTCTTTTGGGAATGCTATGGCCTGAACGGCCACCCCCGGGACAGAGGGTGGTGGTGCTTTGCGGCGCGGCGAGGGTGCGGCCTCGTCAAGGAGGCTCCTTCCTCCATTCATGGCTGGAAGGAGCGTTTCTTTTTCATCGACGTAGACCCCTCATGGAGAATCGAGACAACCTGGGAGACGCCGATGAAGTCCCCGATCGGCCTATCGAGGTTGTCGAGGGAGGAGTCCGATGGCGTCGCCGTCTTGAGGGGGTTGGTTGCCGAGGGCCGGCTCCCCCCGGTGGCTAGCCTTATTTCCGAGGATGCCTTGGTGAACGTCGGTCTGAGCTCGGTCCCCGCCGACCGTGAGCCCGCCACCACTTCTTCTTTTTTAGCTCTTTTCTCCTCTTTCCTTTCTTCTTTCCATCGGTTTCTTAGTTTCTAACCATCTCGTCCTTTTTGCAGAAATCGACGACGTCATGCAGTCGGACAAGGCAATGGCTGTTAGTAGGGCGTCCCTACTGGAAGCGGTCCGGAGGAAGAAACGGACTCCTCCGAGCGGGGTCCCACCGGCGAAGAAGCCCCGCCAGCAGGCGACTCCGACGCCGACAGACGGGTCCGGGCCCATCGATCAGGGGGACGCCGCGGGCTCGGACCGACAGTTGGCGCCGTATCAGCCCTCCAGTGATGAGACTATCGTTTTTTCGGAGGTGTCATCCGAGCGTGCCCGGGGCGGCCAGGTCGGACGCAGTCGGTCCCCAGCCCGATCTTCGACTCGGTCGGCTTCGGATGATACGAGAAGGGGGGGCGCGCCGAGGCCCCGGCCGAGCGGGACCCTGTCGATCTCTGACGTGGCCCCTGCCCCGCGCACGGTTGGCATGACTCTCTCCCAAGCGATGGGTAAGGGTAAGGCTGCAGAACGACCGTCCGGCTCCGGGGCGAAGTCGGGGTCGGCCTTCACTTTCGCCGGCGCCCGAAACCTCGTCGAGACGGTGCTGCTGGAGAGGGACCGTAGGCAGGTCCGGCAGATGAGCATCCCTGAAGTCGGAGCTGCCAGCTGCGTCTGTCTCATGTCGGTGAGTGTTCTTTTGGTCGCTTTCGTCGTTTATAGGCTCTGTTGATCCCCGTCTGACGCTCTCATTTTTCCTATCTCTTAGCTCGCCCAGTACATGATCCGCCTGGAGGAGAGCCACGAGGAACAGGCGAGGCTTCTGGCGAGGACCGAGAGCCGACTGAAAGCTGTAGAGGAGGGAGGCCAGGCTGCGGCGGGGAGGACGACCAGGGACCTCGAAACGAGGCTCCAGGTGGCCGAAGAGCGGGCACTCGGCTTCGCCGTCCTTGAGAGGCAACTGTTGGATGCTCAGGAGCAACTCAAGGTTGCCTCGGGTCTCGAAAGCGAGATCAGGAAGGCGGTGGAGCGGGCCGAAAAGCAGTCCCGGAAGGCTGCCGACTTCCGGGAGAGGTGGGAGAAGGCCCAGCAGTCGGCCAACGCCCGCAACCGAACTTGATCTCTTGAAGCCAAGCTGGCCGAATTGGAGTCGGCCTTGGAGGGGACTCGTGCGAGCAACCAGGAGCTTCATTCGCGCCTGGAGGAGGCTGAGGCTGCTCGCGTCGCTGCCGAGGCGAGGCACATGGAGGCTCGGGCCGATCTGCTGAGGGTCTCCTCCGAGGCGGACGACCGGATTGTGGCGAAGGTCATGGAAGCGAAAGCTCAGATTACGGAGCGAGCGGAGGCTGCACTGGCCGAGAAGAGTGCGGAAATCGGGCGTCAGGCGGTACAGGCCTATCGTCAGTCCGCCGAGTTCATCCGTGACATGTCGGACGCGGGATCCGACTCCTTTGCCTTAGGCTTCGATGAAGGCCTGGCAAGGGTGTCCGCTAAATACCCCGGAATTGACCTGAGTGAGGTCTCCCTCCTCGACTCCCCTCCGATGCCATTGCCTGCCGATTCTCCAACCGTCTCCCCACCCTTCGTGGACGTGCTCGCCGTTCCCGACTCAGGGGTTCCTCCAAACTGACTCTCTATACTTTTCTTTGTTCTTTTCTTTGTATGTTGGCGTTTTGCCATGTCGTATGGGTCTCGGCCCTGATGCAACGAAAGTTAATGCAAACAGAGTGTTTCCTTATTTCACTTTCGTCCTTTCTCTTCTTAACTCTTGGTAGCGTCTCGCCGACTCCTGATTCTTGAAGTTCTTCCGGCGCTAGGCCAGGCATCCGAGGGTTAGGCCTCAGGAAATTCTTCCGGCGCTAGGCCAGGCATCCGAGGGTTAGGCCTCAGGAAATTCTCCCGGCGCTAGGCCAGGCATCCGGGGGTTAGGCCTCAGGAAATTCTTCTGGCGCTAGGCCAGGCATCCGAGGGTTGGGCCTCAGGAAATTCTTCCGGCGCTAGGCCAGGCATCCGAGGGTTCGGCCTCAGGAAATTCTTCCGCTGGGCGACCGGTCGGGGCTTCAGGCTAGTCTGCTCCCGGGATGATCATCGGGTTAGCCTGGCATCCGAGGGCCGAGCCTCGGGGAATTCTGCTCGTTGGTCGGCCAAGGCTGGCGCAAGCCGAGGCGACCGGTCGGGGCTTCAGGCTAGTCTGCTCCCGGGATGATCATCGGGTTAGCCTGGCATCCGAGGGCCGAGCCTCGGAGAATTCCGCTCGTTGGTCGGCCAAGGCTGGCGCAAGCCGAGGCGACCGGTCGGGGCTTCAGGCTAGTCTGCTCCCGGGATGATCATCGGGTTAGCCTGGCATCCGAGGGCCGAGCCTCGGAAAATTCCGCTCGTTGGTCGGCCAAGGCTGGCGCAAGCCGAGGCGACCGGTCGGGGCTTCAGGCTAGTCTGCTCCCGGGATGATCATCGGGTTAGCCTGGCATCCGAGGGCCGAGCCTCGGGAAATTCCGCTCGTTGGTCGGCCAAGGCTGGCGCAAGCCGAGGCGACCGGTCGGGGCTTCAGGCTAGTCTGCTCCCGGGATGATCATCGGGTTAGCCTGGCATCCGAGGGCCGAGCCTCGGGGAATTCCGCTCGTTGGTCGGCCAAGGCTGGCGCAAGCCGAGGCGACCGGTCGGGGCTTCAGGCTAGTCTGCTCCCGGGATGATCATCGGGTTAGCCTGGCATCCGAGGGCCGAGCCTCGGGGAATTCTGCTCGTTGGTCGGCCAAGGCTGGCGCAAGCCGAGGCGACCGGTCGGGGCTTCAGGCTAGTCTGCTCCTGGGATGATCATCGGGTTAGCCTGGCATCCGAGGGCCGAGCCTCGGAGAATTCCGCTCGTTGGTCGGCCAAGGCTGGCGCAAGCCGAGGCGACCGGTTGGGGCTTCAGGCTAGTCTGCTCCCGGGATGATCATCGGGTTAGCCTGGCATCCGAGGGCCGAGCCTCGAGAAATTCCGCTCGTTGGTCGGCCAAGGCTGGCGCAAGCCGAGGCGACCGGTCGGGGCTTCAGGCTAGTCTGCTCCCGGGATGATCATCGGGTTAGCCTGGCATCCGAGGGCCGAGCCTCGGGGAATTCCGCTCGTTGGTCGGCCAAGGCTGGCGCAAGCCGAGGCGACCGGTCGGGGCTTCAGACTAGTCTGCTCCCGGGATGATCATCGGGTTAGCCTGGCATCCGAGGGCCGAGCCTCGGAGAATTCCGCTCGTTGGTCGGCCAAGGCTGGCGCAAGCCGAGGCGGCCGGTCGGGGCTTCAGGCTAGTCTGCTCTCGGGATGATCATCGGGTTAGCCTGGCATCCGAGGGCCGAGCCTCGGGAAATTCCGCTCGTTGGTCGGCCAAGGCTGGCGCAAGCCGAGGCGACCGGTCGGGGCTTCAGGCTAGTCTGCTCCCGGGATGATCATCGGGTTAGCCTGGCATCCGAGGGCCGAGCCTCGAGGAATTCCGCTCGTTGGTCGGCCAAGGTTGGCGCAAGCCGAGGCGACCGGTCGGGGCTTCAGGCTAGTCTGCTCCCGGGATGATCATCGGGTTAGCCTGGCATCCGAGGGCCGAGCCTCGGGGAATTCCGCTCGTTGGCCACGCGCCTGTCACTTGCCGCTCGACGGGGTTTCTCCGTGGCCAGCTGCGATCGTGTTTCTCCCCCTCTCGAAGCGTCGCCTGGGGAACACTAGAAGGCCATTAAATGCTAATTGAGGCGTTACCTGGGAAATCGGACCGGCCAGTTGCTGCTTGCGAGGAGTGCCAGTTAAGCGGCCGCGATACGCGCATTCTTCGAGGCGGATGCGGCCTGGGCGCGTGCGGAGATACGTGGGCCGCGGGATACACGCCGTCCGGAGTGTCCTGCACGAAGAATGCAATTAAGGAGAATGATGCCTAGGAGATCGTGGGGGGATAAACCTCGAGAGCCGGAACGGCTCCGGATTCGATGTGCCCGCATTTATTGGAGCCACCCGCATCGGAACGACCGGGGGGCCACAGTTTGGCTATAAATATAAGCGCAGGTGCGGTGGAGCCTGCCAAGCCGGAGCTGTTCAGGTTGCCATGGATCGTTGACCTCCTCTCCGGCGCGTGGCTGGGAAATCCCAGCCGGAGGAACGGGAGGCGTGCCCCTCGCGACTTCCACCAACTAGCCGTTTCATCTGGGATCAACGGGAGGATTCTCCCCGGCGGAACTCCGCTCTAGGCGTTTCATCCGGGATCACGCCTCCTCGCGCTCTTCTCCCTTATATTCCTTTCCTCCCCTTCTCCTGGGGAGGACCGGAATATCCCTTGGAGGTGGCGTTCCTCTAGAAGCAGTGTGAACTTCTTCTTCGTCCGCGCCGGCTCTTCGTCTTTTGCGTGAGGCGTCGATGGCGCCTCCGGGGGGAAGCACCCACGGCCAGTGGGATTGCAGCTGCTTCGGGCGGAGGGTTCGGGATCCCAGATCTTCAGCTCCATGGAGTCCCCACCTCTTCCTTAGTTTCTTTACTCCCCAATCCCCCTCTGGGAATTCTTTGTAATCACACGAACACGCCATTGTAACCAGGAATTATTGAAATGAAAAGAACTATATATTTTTTGAGCTGTCTTTCTGGCTTTGTCTTTCTACTGGTAATATACCCGCAGGTTAGCGGAATTCCAGCTCCTTGGAATTTCTCGACCATCTAGTGCCTCCAACTGGTAGGAGCCAGGTCGGTTTACCCAGCGAACCCTATACGGGCCTTCCCAATTTGGCGCCAGCTTCCCACCTTCCGCGGGCTGAGATGCTTTGGCCCGCCTTAGCACCAGATCTCCGATTCTGAAAAGTTTTGGTCGGACCTTGGAGTTATAATACCGGGCCACCCTCCGCTGATACATCGCCATCCGGACCTGCGCCATTTCCCTCGCTTCTTCCAAGAGGTCCAGGTTCCCTCGGAGCTGCTCCGAATTGGCCTCGGGTCGGTGCGCGGCCACCCGGGGCGAGGGGAGTCCGAGCTCCACGGGGACGACCGCTTCCGTGCCATAGGTTAGGCCGAAAGGCGTCTCCCCGGTAGGGGTCCGATGCATGGTCCGATATGCCCAAAGGACGTTCTCGAGTTCTTCGACCCAAGCTTGCCTCGTCCGACCGATTCGCGCCTTAATTCCTTGGAGGATTGTCCGATTTGTCACTTCGGCCTCACCGTTGGTTTGGGGATGCGACACAGATGTGAACCGATGCTCGATCCCGAACTCCTCGCAGAAGTCACGGAAATGCTTGTTGTCGAACTGTCGACCATTATCCGAGATGAGGACCCGGGGTACCCCAAATCGGACAATGATGTTTTTCTTTACGAACTTCCGGACTTGCGCCTCCGTGATAGTGGCCAGCAGCTCCGCCTCCACCCACTTGGTGAAGTAGTCGATTGCAACAATCAAGAATTTCCGCTGGGCGG
Source organism: Phoenix dactylifera (assembly GCF_051530095.1). Lineage (NCBI taxonomy): Eukaryota > Viridiplantae > Streptophyta > Magnoliopsida > Arecales > Arecaceae > Phoenix > Phoenix dactylifera. The sequence continues at coordinate 25,935,225 of NC_143193.1, read as the reverse complement.
AAGCGACGGGGAACGGTCCGAGGATATCCATTCCCCACTGTGAGAAGGGCCAGGGTGCGGTGATTGGTGCCAAGGGGACAGAAGGGACTCTCTGGACGTTGGCGTGGCGCTGGCAGGCGTCGCATTTCCGTACGTGATCCTTTGAGTCCTCCAACAAGGTAGGCCAATAATAGCCTTGCCTCATGATCTTGTGCGCCAAGGACCTAGCCCCCGAGTGCGATCCGCAGACGCCCTCGTGGACTTCGCCGAGGACGTAGGCCGCCTCCAAGGGGCGGAGGCACCTTAAGAGGGGGGGTGAACGAGGTCCGATACAGCCTTCCTTCATAGAGTACGTAGTGGGCGGACTTCCTGACAAGTCGCCGAGCTTGATCTTCGTCTTCAGGGAGGATCCCTTCGGCGAGGTAGGCGACGAGCGGGTCCATCCAAGACGGCTCCAGATCAATCGCCATCACCGCCCCAGCCTCGCCGATGCTCGGGGCATCCAGAGTCTCCAGGTAGATTGCCCTCGACAGGTTGCGCGCCTCTGCGCCCACCAAGCGGGACAACCTGTCGGCCCTGGCATTTTTGCTTCTGGGGACCTGCTGGAGGTCGACGCTGCCGAGGTCGGGAATGAGTGCTTGCACCTTCCGGACGTAGTTCTGCATGGTCGGGCTCCGGGCCTCGAACTCCCCACGGACCTGCCCGACCACCAGCTAGGAGTCGGTGAAGACCTTCAAACGCCGGATGCCGAGCTCCCCGGCGAGTTTGAGTCCCGCGACTAGGGCCTCGTACTCCGCCTCGTTGTTGGTCGCTGGAAATCCAAACCTCAAGGCATACTCGGCTATCACTCCATCAAGACTGGTAAGGACCAGCCCGGCCCCTCCACCCTCGGGGTTCGACGACCCATCGATGTGAAGCGTCCAGGTCGGGAGGTCGAGGCTGGGCGTTTCTGGCGGTCTAGGTTCCGCCACCTGCACCGTGCACTCAGCGAGGAAGTCCGCGAGCACCTGGGCCTTGATGGCGGGCCGAGGCTGGTAGCGGATGTCGAACTCACCGAGTTCTATTGCCCACTTCACCAGCCGTCCCGCATTCTCGGGGTTGCTGAGGATCTGTCGTAGTGGTTGATCAGTTAAGAGGGTGACAGAATGGGCCTGAAAATAGGGGCGGAGCCTCCTGGTCGCGGTCAACAGCGCGAAGGCGATCTTTTCAGCCTTCGTATACCGCGCCTCGGCATCTCGTAGGACCCGGCTGATGTAGTACACGGGCTTCTGGAGCTTTGCCTCTTCCCGAACCAGCACCGCACTGACCGCGGTTGGGGAGACCGCCAGATAGAGGTAGAGCATCTCCCCTTCTTGCGGCTTGGACAGCAGGGGAGGAGACGCCAGGTATTCCTTGAGCTGGTCGAATGCTGCTTGACATTCGGCCGTCCAGAGGAAGTCTTTCGGGCGTTTTAACACCTTGAAGAATGGTTGGCAGCGTTCGGCCGATTTTGCCACAAATCGTCCGAGCGCGGCAACCCTTCCAGCGAGCTCCTGAACCTTCTTCACTTTGGTCGGAGGGGACATACCTTGGATGGCCATGATTTTGCCCGGGTTGGCTTCGATACCCCGCTGGTTGACAATAAAACCGAGGAACCTCCCGGCCGAAGCGCCAAAGGCGCACTTCGCTGGGTTCAGCTTCCTGCGAAACTTCCGCAAGGTGGTGAAAGTCTCCTCTAGATCCACGATGTGCTGGTCTGCCTGGCGGCTCTTCACCAGCATATCGTCCACGTACACCTCCATATTCCGGCCGATTTGCTCTTTGAAGATTTTGTTGACGAGGCGCTGGTAAGTGGCGCCAGCATTCTTCAGACCGAAGGGCATTACCTTGTAGCAGTACAGCCCCCGGTCTGTTATAAAGGCAGTTTTCTCCTCGTCCTGTGGGGCCATCATTATCTGGTTGTAACCGGAGAAGGCGTCCATGAAAGACAGCAGCTGATGTCCGGAAGTCGCGTCGACCAGTTGGTCTATCCGCGGAAGCGGAAAGCTATCCTTGGGGCACGCCTTGTTCAGGTCGGTATAGTCGACGCACATCCTCCACTTCCCGCTCGCCTTTCGGACAAGTACGACATTTGCCAGCCACTCGGGGTAACTCACCTCCCTTATGAATCCTGCCTCCAAGAGTTTGTCTACCTCCTGGTCGATCACCCGGATCCGATCCGGGGCACAGTGTCTCTTCTTCTGCTTCACTGGCCGGTGGGTCGGGTCGACATTGAGGGCGTGAGAGATGACCTCCGGGTCGATCCCAGGTACATCGGCCGCCGACCAGGCAAATACATCGGCATTGGCTCGGAGGAATTCCACCAACCGGGCCCGAGCTCCCGGGTCGAGATTGGCGCCGACCCGGACCGCCCGGTCCCGGCGGCCTTCCTCGAGGGGAACTTCGACCACACCCTCGGCCGGCTCCCCCTGCCGCAAGGCCACCTCGTCTCTGGCATCAAGGGACTCGACGCTTAGGGCTTCTGCGGGCTTCTTCCCTTTGAGGGTCGCTAAGAAACATTGCCGTGTGGTCGGTTGGTCACCTCGGACCTCTCCGATCCCGACCGTCGTGGGGAACCGCATGAGCAAGTGGTACGTGGAGACCACCGCACGAAGGGCGTTCAGCCCGGGTCGTCCGAGGATAGCGTTGTAAGCCGAGGAAACACGGACGACCAAGAGCCCGAGTCGCACCGTGGCTTCTGCGGGTGCGACGCCCGCAGTCACAGGCAGCTCAACGACACCTTCCACCGGGACAGCGTCTCCGGTGAATCCTACGAGGGGGGTGGACATTTTGTGCAACAATTGTCTGGACAAGCCCAGCTTTTGGAAGGCCTCGTAAAACAAGATATCAGTTGAGCTTCCACTATCCACAAGAACACGCCTTACATCATAGTTTGCCATGGTGAGGGAGATTACCATGGCGTCATCGTGGGGGGTCTGAACCCCCTTTACATCCTCATCACAAAAAGTGATTACGTTGCCGACCCTCTGCCTCTTTGCGACGGCCGCCCCCGACGCCTCCGTCGAGCCCCCTGCGTTCCTCACGGGTCGGGGGCAGCCCCCAGTGATAGTGTGGATCACGCCCGCAACGGGTCGATTCTGCTCCCGAGGCCCCGGAGGAGCCGGGTCGGCCGGACGCGGGTCTGCGGGGGGACGTCGGTCGCTCACATATCGACCGAGACGCCCCCGGCGGATGAGAGCCTCGATCTCGTCCCGAAGCTGGAAGCAGTCTTCCGTGTCGTGGCCGTGGTCTCGGTGGTACTCACAGTACGCCCGGGAGGGCCTCTTCCCAGGGATCTTCCGCATCTGTCTCGGGGCCGGGAGGTCCTTCCGCCCCTTGATCTCCATAAGGATCTTGGCCCGGGGAGTCAGGAGAGGGGTGTACCGGTTGAAACGTCGGGGTGGAGAACGAGGGCGTGGGGCGCCGTGGTTCTTCGCCGGCGACGGGCTTCTGCGCCGACGCTGGGGCGTCGGGCTCCTCCTCTGGCGTGCCTCTTTCCGCCTTTTCTTCCCAAGCTTTGGAGGGATCTCGGCGGCCTCCTTGCTCCGGTGGGCGGCCGCCTCCTCGGCGTCCGCATACTGGTTCGCCCGGGACAACAGCTCTGGAAAGCTCCGCGGCAGGCGTTTGTCCAGGGAGAAGGTGAGTCTGCCCTTCCGGAAGCCACGCTTCAGGGCTGAAAGAGCTACCTCCTGACTCAGGCTCCGGGCCTCCAGCGTAGCCCTGTTGAAGCGGGTAAGATAATCCCGCAGGCTTTCTCCCTCGTTTTGCCGGACATCAAAGAGGGAGTCGGAGACCAGTCGCCTGTTAGATGTATGCCCTAGAAGCCAATTTGGCTGACACATTGTTGATTCTAGGGACATAATTTTGTACTTGACTATTTATTATTGAATAAATAAAAGGCATCTTTTCATTCATATTATTTATGTGTCTATGAATCGTCCAAGGAATTAATAAGATGATGATACATATTCTCAAGAGTTGAGAATTTGAGCCATGTATCATTGGTGATTAATTTCTAAATGCTCCTGATCAATGGATCATCACGAGGACGGTGATCGATCCGATCAGTGCACAGATCACTTTCCTTCTGGATGGACGAGACTTGAGTCCACAGTGTAGGGACACTGAAGTGATAGTGCAGGTGCTTGTTAGAGAACAAGGGTACTGAGCGTGACCAAGACAAGAAGTCACTTGGATGTCTATCCACTCGTCAGTGACTTGCTTGATGTTGCAGTAGTGTGACTGGTCCTTTGACCTGCGGTGCTTCGGCTACTCACCGTGAGGTTATTGTAGTTTGACTGCACACATACATGGTCTCTAGCCATATGGGTCCATGCAGTGTAGATTGGCTGCAGTAAGTTCACTGTAGGAGTAGGGTATGCACCTATAAGGAATCTATCGACCTTGATAGAAGAGGAGTGATCCTATGTGATTTGTTAGACTGAGTTCTAAGACCTTGGCCAGGGCAGTAATATAAAGTGGAGAAAGAGTTTTCCACAATCGAACTCGAGTCGAATAAATCTTGACATATGACAGACGATGGGGTTTGACGAGTTGTCCATGACCTCCGTCCTGTAGGGATCCACGATAGTAGGACTGTATCACACGTTAACTGCACCTAGAGGTTCATCATTCCATTCTGCTGGGTAGCCACTATATGCTGCTAGGTGTCACTGGTGGATGGTGGGACTCATAGGGATTATCTTGATGATCGATAAACCCTAACGAGTTGAGTTGGAATCGTTCCAACCCATTGAAAGGAGTTTTCAATGATATTGAGATAGAGATCACAATATATCTCACTACCAGTCAGAATAGAACCTATGGGGTCACACACACTAGAAGTATTGACCGATCCGATGGTTGAAATCGTGATTAGGAATCACAAGTAATCAATTTGATTGATAAGAAGTTGAAGAAGGAACAAAGGAAATTAATTAATTGGACTTAAACACAAATCCTACTTCGAGTAGGATTCCTAGAGTCCTAATTGGATTAGGACTGGGAATCCTAGTTGGAGTAGGACTGGAATTCCTACTTAGAATAGGATTCCTACAATCCTAATGAGATTAGGAATTTTGAATTAAAATTGGATTCCTACTTGGAGTAGGATTCCTCGAAATCCTAATTGGATTAGGACTTCGGATTCAAATAGAGTCCTAATTGGATTAGGACTAAAATTAAATACATCCTAATTGGATTAGGATTCCTTAAGTCTAAATTAATTATTAATCTAATGAATCAACATGACTCCTAATTGGATTAGGATTGAAGAGTTCAATTGAGTCATGGTTCATTCAAGTCCTAATTGGATTAGGACTAGCCTAGATTGGATCCAAATTGGTTCACCCTTGGGCTAAGCCTAATTAGATTAAGGCTAAACCACATTAGGGCCACCCAATCCTCATTAGATGAGGATTAGGGCAACATGAGAGGGAGGGGCTCACGCCCCTCCTCCTTGGATCTCTTGGTGCGGCAACAAGAGGGGCCGGCGCCCCTCTTGGTAATACATCAAGGGCTCCTAACTTGTAGGAGCCCTAGATGTTATAAAAGGAGGACTCTTGGGGGCTGACCTAATGAATATAGGAATCCCCCTCCTCTCCATCACGTGGACACCCTCTCCCTCCCTTGGTTCAGCCGCCAGCAAGAAGAAGGGAAAAAGAAGCCATGGCGCCCTCCTCTTCCTCCTTTCCTCCTTCCAACGCAGGGAAAAGAAAGTAGGCTGCAGGGGCCTTGCTTCTTCCTCTTCTTCTTCCTTCTTCTTCCTCCTCTCAAGTATATTCATGAGTTGAAAGAAAGAGAGGAGATCAGCCATCAAAAGTTATCTCTGCAAGGGAGCTAGCACCCCGGTGAGATAGAAAGCTTGGATCGGATCCTGCTTCGTGTGGATACCCGTAGAGACCGGACGTTTGAACGGCTTCAAGCGAACCCTCTTCCAAAACTACGAATTCAGATTTGCGGTGATCATCTACCCGCGCAAGGTGAAGATTTGATCTTCCTAATAGTTTTAAAAGTTTTAATTCTTACCTAATTACGAAAGGTCTCGAAACAACGTTCATGCAATGAACGTCGATCCCGCACATACCTCTTCCGCTGCCACCTGATTTAATTTTTGAAATATCAGCGGCATGGGCGGGTTCCCAACAGTGGTATCAGAGCCTAGGCTTCGTAGATTAAGGTAAGAATTAAATATCTAAAGGCATATTAGATCTGAAAATTGAATGATCATGCATGCTGAAAAATTCTGTATGCAGATTTTTCAGGGGTGCTGATTTTTTGCATGCTGATTTTTATGTGATAAAAAGATGATTCTAAATGCATTGTTAATGGGATTACAAAGTTTAGAATCATGATTAGCATGATCAGCGACCTATGTCATGATACAATCAGTTAGTTTTCAGATCTGAAAATTATAATTGTTGCATACGGTGATGATCATAGGATTCAAACCCTTTTGGTATCAAATGTAATGACCTGCGATGTGATCTGCGATGTCATGTAATTTTTCAGATGCTTGCATGCATCTTATTTGATGTTTTGAGAGGCCTGCGTGCCTCCTAAAAGGAGATGTAATTTATTTTTATTTTTATTTTACATCTGGTTGTATTTCTGTGATGTGATGTACATCAACGATCGAGTTGAAGCAAAGGCATGAGATGAAAGGTGATCTAAGCGGTTGATGGCGATGGGATCAAGAGTTGATCAAGGATCGAATCAAGGAGGCTTGGAACCAATTCAAGAGTTGAAGACCACTTGATCGATTGATGTGCATGTGCTTGTAATACGACCTAATTAGAATCCATGATCATCACCTATTTAAAGTTTAGCTTTAATTTGATGCTGCGATTATAACTGCATGTGATGAGCCGTTTGCATGTGATGTGAATGCGAGTCGGGTAGATAGGTTTACATGTGATGTAGCAAACCCAAATTGAGACCTAAATCAAAACCTCCTCAATCAAGTCGAGAGTGAACCGACATGAGCAAGTCATATTAGACTAATTGATCTAATTGGTGTCTAGGAAAGCATGAAAGGTGGTTACTTAATTAGGACCTTACTCTCTGAGTAAGGGGAGCCTCCCACCTGCTTACCTGGCCAATTGTTCGATTACCTCTTATGAAGGGCTCAAGTTGCAAACACTAAGACCTGATTAATCAATATTAAGTCAATAGGTCTTCCACTGTAGTAGGGCTGCTAAGGCCTTTCTGATGTTGATTTGTCTCGGCTGGACACAGTGGTCAAGTTGCATCGGGGGGCTGGACCTCTCTATAGACATGAGATGTTGTAGGGTAAAGGTGGGATTGGGCACCAATAACTGTTAGGTGAGGACCCAATGACGACTTTATTCCTACGGTTATACGGTGGGTCTGACTTAACTAAGAAATGGGACCAATAACTGTTAGGTGAGGTCTTCATGGCTTAGAGACCAAGTTACACTGCAACATGCTTGAGAAGCATTGTACAAGAGTTGTACACTCATCCATCTATGTGTCACCAATAACTGTTAGGTGAGGTGGCATGTAAATTGGTGAGACCGCAGTACCTACTAGAAACCCTAGTCGCGTAGGATTTCCGTTTTCCTACCAGGGGAGTGTGAGGAATTCGAGAAAATAGTGGGAGTTACATTTGTTCTAAAAGACTTTAGAACAGATTAGGATCAAGTACAAAAGTCTAACTAGAATCTTTACTCTCTGCAGATACAATGTCGGCTTCAAACCCTCTGACCCATATTCTTGAGACCAACCGACTGACCGGAACCAATTACAAAGACTGGCTTAGAAATCTCAAAATAGTTTTGGACTGTGAGAAGATAGGCTACATACTCGATTCAGATATCCCCACACTACCAGCACGTCCCACTGATGTTCAGCGTGAGTTGCATAAAAAGTGGTTGGATGATGACATTAGAGTAAAATGCTATATGATGGCATCCATGTCTAATGAACTCCAATGCCAGCATAAAAGTATGAAGACTGCTAGGGACATACTAGCACACCTGCAAGAGTTGTATGGTGAGCAAAGTCGCACAGCTCGTTTTGAAGTGTCCAAGAGGCTTTTCAAAGCGAAGATGCGCGAGGGGCAGTCTGTCCATGATCACGGTCTGACCATGATCAAGGACCTAGAGGAGCTTGAGAAGCTCGGTATGGACATGCACAAGGAATTACAAGTGGATTTGATCCTACAGTCACTTCCTGATTCATTTGGTCAGTTTATAGTAAACTACCACATGAATAAGATTGAATGCACTAAGACTGAACTAATCAACATGTTGGTAACTGCTGAGGGAGCCTTGAAAGGTTCAAGGGGCAATGTCCTTGCTGCTGAGTTGACTTCTGGTTCCAAGAGAAAGTCTACTTGGAAGAAAAAGAAGCCTGCTAAGAAGCAGAAGAGGGACAAGAAGCCAAAGAAGGAAGTTCAAAAGAAAAAGGCTAACGACAAAGGAAAATGTTTCCACTGCAATGTCGAAGGCCACTGGAAGAGAAACTGTCCTTCATACCTCGAAAGCCTGAAGAACAAGAAAGGTGACACACCTTCAGAAGGTATAGACTTGCTCATAATTGAAACTAATCTAACGGTTTCTTCTACTTCTAGTTGGGTTATAGATTCTGGTTCTAGTGCTCATTTGTGCACTACCATGCAGGGTCTAAAGGAAAGTAGAAGGCTGGCGGAAGGTGCGGTAACCCTTCGGGTTGGCAACGGGGCAAAAGTTGCTGCTGTGGCTGTAGGCACCTACCATCTGCGACTACCGTCTGGATTTAGTTTATTACTTAGAGACTGCTATTATGTACCTGCTGCTAGCAGAAATTTGATTTCTGTCTCTTGTCTAGCACAGGAAGGTCATGTTTTTACATTTGACAAAAACTGCTGTTCTATTTATTTAAGAAATAAAATAGTCGCACGTGGTTTCATGATCGACAGTCTCTATCATTTACATATGGATGTATCTGTGAATATTACCGAGCAAGAAGTGAGTGCCAAAGGATCCAAAAGATCCAGAGATGAGATAAACCAAAGATATTTGTGGCACCTCAGGCTTGGCCATATTGGAGAGGACAGAATGAACAAAATGGATAAAGATGGGCTTTTAGGCTCATTGACTTCCGAGTCATATCCAGTTTGCGAGTCCTGTCTTCAAGAAAAAATGGCTAGACTGCCCTTTGTAGGACATGGGGAGAGGACCACTGAAATACTTACCCTAGTACATACAGATGTATGTGGCCCATTTGATGTGCTAGCCAGGGGACGTTATTCTTACTTCATTACCTTTACCGATGATTATTCGCGGTATGGGTATGTGTATCTTATGAGACACAAGTCTGAGTCTTTTGAAAAGTTCAAAGAGTTCAAGAATGAAGTAGAAAAACAAACTGAAAAACCTCTTAAGGCTCTTCGATCAGATCGAGGAGGAGAATACCTTAGTGGGGAATTTCGGGACTATCTCAAAGAAAACGGCATAGTCTCACAATGGACACCTCTAGGTACACCTCAACTCAACGGAGTGTCAGAGAGGAGGAATCGGACCCTATTAGATATGGTCAGGTCCATGATGAGCTTCACTGATTTACCTATGTTCCTTTGGGGAGAAGCCTTACTCACAGCGATTTATTTGTTGAATAGAGTTCCCTCTAAATTCGTTCCTACCACACCGTATGAGATATGGCATGGTAAGAAACCAAGTCTTGGTCATCTCAAGATTTGGGGATGTCCGGCCCACGTCAAGCGACTACAGGCAGACAAGTTAGAGGCTAGGACCATAAGTGCTCGTTTTATAGGATATCCTAAAGAGTCATTAGGATACAATTTTTACGTCTCAAAGGATCACAATGTGTTTGTGAGCCGTCATGCCATCTTCTTGGAAAATCAGTTTATCCTTGATAGAGGTAGTGGGAGGAAAATTGAGCTTGAAGAGAAAGTCTCTGAAAAGCAACGAGTCATGGCTCCTATAGAACCCATTCATAAAGAGCCAGTACACGATGTCCCTCGACCACCTCGTAGATCTAGTAGGGTCTCCCATCCTCCCGATAGATACTTAGGTATACTAGCAGAGGATACCGAGGAAATGTTCCTAGTGGGAGATAGGGATCACATACAGGATCCCAAAACCTACAACGAGGCGATATCTGATATCGATTCCGAGAAATGGCTGGAAGCTATGAAGTCAGAGTTAGACTCCATGCATTCCAACCAAGTCTGGACCTTAGTAGATCCACCAGAAGGTATTGTACCTATTGGATGCAAATGGATCTACAAAAGGAAGATAGGTTCGGATGGAGAGGTAGAGACCTATAAGGCAAGGCTTGTGGCGAAAGGGTATAGTCAGCGCGAAGGCATTGACTATCAGGAGACCTTTTCACCTGTAGCCATGCTAAAATCCATCCGAACATTGCTTGCCATTGCAGCATTTCATGATTATGAAATCTGGCAGATGGATGTGAAAACTGCTTTCCTGAATGGATATCTTGATGAAGATATCTATATGGAACAGCCTTTGGGTTTCACTTCCAGTGATGGAGATCACAAGGTCTGCAAGCTGCAAAGGTCCATCTATGGACTAAGCATCTCGGAGTTGGAACACTCGTTTCGATGATGCAATCAAAATGTTTGATTTCATCAAAAACGAAGAGGAACCGTGTGTTTACAAAAAGGTTAGTGGGAGTGCTGTCGTTTTTCTCGTACTGTACGTAGATGACATTCTCCTAATAGGGAATGATATTCCCATGCTAACCTCGGTTAAGGTCTGGTTGTCAAAAGAATTCTCCATGAAAGACCTTGGGGAAGCATCCTATATTTTGGAAATAAAGGTCTATAGAGATAGATCTAAAAGAATGCTTGGCCTTTCACAGAAGATGTACATAGAGGAGGTGCTGAAGAGATTCAACACATGAGCACGATTCCCTATGCATCGGCAATGGGAAGCCTCATGTATGCCATGCTGTGTACATAACCTGATATAGCTCTTGCTGTAAGTGTCACAAGCAGATATCAGTCGGATCCAGGCAAGAAGCACTGGATAGCTGTGAAAGAACAGTCTTAAGTACTTGAGAAGAACTAAGGACATGTTCTTGGTCTTTGGGAGAAGATCAGAGTTGAAGGTAGAAGGATGCACACATATTGATGATAGAAAGTCTACATCAGAATATGTGCAATTGTGGTTCAGTAAATTGGAAGAGTTCCAAACAACCGATCATTATAGATTCTACCTTAGAAGCTGAATGTTAAGCCGTATCCAAGGGTGCAGTGGAAACCTTCTGATTAAAAGTTAATTGCAGAGTTAGGTGTAATGTCATTAGATGCCATAACACTTTACTGCGATAACATTGGCACCATAGCACTAGCTATGGAGCCATGGTCTCATCATAAGTCCAAGCACATAGAGCGGCGCTTCCATCTCATACGCGACTATGTTGAGAAGAAATGCAGAGAGTAGACTCCGCGGATAACGTGGCAGAACCGTTCACTAAGCAGCTGAGTCAGCAAAAGACTGAAGCCCACCTTGAGAAGATGGGCCTAAGATATATGACCAATTGGCTTTAGTGCAAGTGGGAGATTGTTAGATGTATGCCCTAGAAGCCAATTTGGCTGACACATTGTTGATTCTAGGGACATAATTTTGTACTTGACTATTTATTATTGAATAAATAAAAGGCATCTTTTCATTCATATTATTTATGTGTCTATGAATCGTCCAAGGAATTAATAAGATGATGATACATATTCTCAAGAGTTGAGAATTTGAGCCATGTATCATTGGTGATTAATTTCTAAATGCTCCTGATCAATGGATCATCACGAGGACGGTGATCGATCCGATCAGTGCACAGATCACTTTCCTTCTGGATGGACGAGACTTGAGTCCACAGTGTAGGGACACTGAAGTGATAGTGCAGGTGCTTGTTAGAGAACAAGGGTACTGAGCGTGACCAAGACAAGAAGTCACTTGGATGTCTATCCACTCGTCGGTGACTTGCTTGATGTTGCAGTAGTGTGACTGGTCCTTTGACCTGCGGTGCTTCGGCTACTCACCGTGAGGTTATTGTAGTTTGACTGCACACATACATGGTCTCTAGCCATATGGGTCCATGCAGTGTAGATTGGCTGCAGTAAGTTCACTGTAGGAGTAGGGTATGCACCTATAAGGAATCTATCGACCTTGATAGAAGAGGAGTGATCCTATGTGATTTGTTAGACTGAGTTCTAAGACCTTGGCCAGGGCAGTAATATAAAGTGGAGAAAGAGTTTTCCACAATCGAACTCGAGTCGAATAAATCTTGACATATGACAGACGATGGGGTTTGACGAGTTGTCCATGACCTCCGTCCTGTAGGGATCCACGATAGTAGGACTGTATCACACGTTAACTGCACCTAGAGGTTCATCATTCCATTCTGCTGGGTAGCCACTATATGCTGCTAGGTGTCACTGGTGGATGGTGGGACTCATAGGGATTATCTTGATGATCGATAAACCCTAACGAGTTGAGTTGGAATCGTTCCAACCCATTGAAAGGAGTTTTCAATGATATTGAGATAGAGATCACAATATATCTCACTACCAGTCAGAATAGAACCTATGGGGTCACACACACTAGAAGTATTGACCGATCCGATGGTTGAAATCGTGATTAGGAATCACAAGTAATCAATTTGATTGATAAGAAGTTGAAGAAGGAACAAAGGGAATTAATTAATTGGACTTAAACACAAATCCTACTTCGAGTAGGATTTCTAGAGTCCTAATTGGATTAGGACTGGGAATCCTAGTTGGAGTAGGACTGGAATTCCTACTTAGAATAGGATTCCTACAATCCTAATGAGATTAGGAATTTTGAATTAAAATTGGATTCCTACTTGGAGTAGGATTCCTAGAAATCCTAATTGGATTAGGACTTCGGATTCAAATAGAGTCCTAATTGGATTAGGACTAAAATTAAATACATCCTAATTGGATTAGGATTCCTTAAGTCTAAATTAATTATTAATCTAATGAATCAACATGACTCCTAATTGGATTAGGATTGAAGAGTTCAATTGAGTCATGGTTCATTCAAGTCCTAATTGGATTAGGACTAGCCTAGATTGGATCCAAATTGGTTCACCCTTGGGCTAAGCCTAATTAGATTAAGGCTAAACCACATTAGGGCCACCCAATCCTCATTAGATGAGGATTAGGGCAACATGAGAGGGAGGGGCTCACGCCCCTCCTCCTTGGATCTCTTGGTGCGGCAACAAGAGGGGCCGGCGCCCCTCTTGGTAATACATCAAGGGCTCCTAACTTGTAGGAGCCCTAGATGTTATAAAAGGAGGACTCTTGGGGGCTGACCTAATGAATATAGGAATCCCCCTCCTCTCCATCACGTGGCCACCCTCTCCCTCCCTTGGTTCAGCCGCCAGCAAGAAGAAGGGAAAAAGAAGCCATGGCGCCCTCCTCTTCCTCCTTTCCTCCTTCCAACGCAGGGAAAAGAAAGTAGGCTGCAGGGGCCTTGCTTCTTCCTCTTCTTCTTCCTTCTTCTTCCTCCTCTCAAGTATATTCATGAGTTGAAAGAAAGAGAGGAGATCAGCCATCAAAAGTTATCTCTGCAAGGGAGCTAGCACCCCGGTGAGATAGAAAGCTTGGATCGGATCCTGCTTCGTGTGGATACCCGTAGAGACCGGACGTTTGAACGGCTTCAAGCGAACCCTCTTCCAAAACCACGAATTCAGATTTGCGGTGATCATCTACCCGCGCAAGGTGAAGATTTGATCTTCCTAATAGTTTTAAAAGTTTTAATTCTTACCTAATTACGAAAGGTCTCGAAACAACGTTCATGCAATGAATGTCGATCCCGCACATGCCTCTTCCGCTGCCACCTGATTTAATTTTTGAAATATCAGCGGCATGGGCGGGTTCCCAACATCGCCGCCGGCTACTGACGGCAAAATGAGTGACGAAGAGGCGAGTGAACTGGTCGAAGGACCGGATTGAGTCAGCCTCCAGCCCGGCGAACCATGCCCTCGCCGGGCCACGGAGGGTTGCCGGGAAAGCCTTGCAGAGAAGGGGATCTGATGCTCCGTGGAGGAGCATAAGGGTCCTGAAACTCTCGACGTGATCCCGCGGGTCCGCCGCCCCGTCATAGGGCTCGATCGCCGGCATTTTGAACCCCGGCGGATTCAGGGTCCGCAGGATCCTCGAGGCAAGCGCCGGCTGGGAGGAGATCTCTAAGTCGGCGAAGGGATCTTTGGAATGGCCCTTCAGGACCTGGAGTTGTCGGTGGAGATCGTCCACCCGCCGGTCCAGGGAGCGCGACCGGTGGGTGGGAGACAAGGAGCGGCGAGATGGGGACCGACTGGAGCGCGGGTTCCTCGAGGATTGGCGGGTCTAGGAACGCGCCCGGGCCCGCCTCTCGGACCCCGCGCGGCTCCGGTGGGAGGGTCTCGGCAGAATGGAGCGTGCTCGAGAATCCTCCTCGCGCCGGCGCTCATCCCCATGGGAGAGGAAGGAGCGCGGGTTGAGGAGGACAGGTGAATGCTCAGGCCGCGGCGGCTCCTGAGCCCGCTGCGGCGCCCGGAAAATCGCACCCTGCAGATTCTGCACCGCCTCCGCGAGGGTGCGAACCTGCTGGGTTAGTTGGTCGAACTGGGCGGCTTCGACCGTCTGAACGGGCGGTGGGGAGGTGGAGTGTTGCTGAGAGTGTGTTGGAGATGCAGCGGCCTTCCGGCCAGAGGCGTGAGAGGCCCCGCGACCGGAAGCATTGGAAGCTCCACGACCACCTCGCCGTGCCATTACGATCGCTCTGAGATCCGGGCCCTCCTTCTAGCGCCAACTGTTGCTGGGGGTTCAAACCGAGAACGATTGGTACAGCGGTGTGAACGGGGTTCCCTTGGAATTGCTTCGGTTGCGCTCCACCTTCCGCCGGGAAACCTGCAAGCAAGCCTCGCACCACCACCGGGGTAGTGGGGGCCCTCCGACGATCAAGTTAGGGAAAATCGAAGGAGAAGGAGAGGTAGCAGGTAAGATGATACTCTGAAAAATCTTGCTTACCCTCCCCCTTCCCCCCCAGCCGCATATATACCAGGCTGGGGGGTTCTTTTGGGGATTGGTCATCGTGTGGCGCGATGGGGTTGCCACTGACATGGCCGTTACAGGGCGTCGTGGGGCAGCGCTGGGTACGGCTATGGCAGGGCGTAGTGGAGTTCCGCTTTGTACGGCTGTTACAGGGGATCGTGAAACAGCGTCGGATACGGCCGTTGCAGGGAGTAGTGGAGCAGGGGGCCGCGGCGTGCCTCAGGGGAACAGTCTGTTGTTGTCAGAGATTGCCGACTCGGGGTTGGATTGCTGGATCAAGGGGCAGCCGACTCGGGGTCGGGCTGCGGAGCCGAAGATATCCGACCCGAGGTCGGATTGCTGGATCAAGGGGCAGCCGACTCGGGGTCGGGCTGCGGAGCCGAAGATATCCGACCCGAGGTCGGATTGCTGGATCAAGGGGCAGCCGACTCGGGGTCGGGCTGCGGAGCCGAAGATATCCGACCCGAGGTCGGATTGCTGGATCAAGGGGCAGCCGCAGTCTTCCCGGGCGCGCGTGCCGGTCACGTGGGGCATGGTGGCTAAGTTCCCCCGTAACAAGGACATATTTAATTTTAGTCCTAATCCAATTAGGACTCTATTTGAATCCGAAGTCCTAATCCGATTAGGACTCTAGGAATCCTACTCCAAGTAGGAATCCAATTTTTATTCAAAACTCCTAATCTCATTAGGATTGCAAGAATCCTATTCCAAATAGGAATCCCAGTCCTACTCCAACTAGGATTCCCAGTCCTAATCCAATTAGGACTCTAGGAATCCTACCCGAAGTAGGACTCTTGTTTTAAGTCCAATTAATTAATTCCCTTTGTTCCTTCTTCAACTTCTTATCAATCAAATTGATTACTTGTGATTCATAATCACTTTTCAACCATCGGATCGGTCAATACTTCTAGTGTGTGTGACCCCATAGGTTCTACTCTGACTGGTAGTGAGATATATTATGATCTCTATCACAATATCATTGAAAACTCCTTTCAATGGGTTGGAACGATTCCAACTCAACTCATTAGGGTTTATCGATCATCAAGATAATCCCTATGAGTCCCACCATCCACCAGTGACACCTAGCAGCATGTAGTGGCTACCCAGTAGAATAGAAAGATGAACCTCTAGGTGCAGTTAACGTGTGATACAGTCCTACTATCGTGGATCCCTATAGGACGGAGGTCATGGACAACTCGTCAAACCCCATCGTCTGTCATATGTCAAGATTTATTTGACTTGAGTTCGATAGTGGAAAACTCTTTTTTCACTTTATATTACTGCCCTGGCCAAGGTCTTAGAACTCAGTCTAACAAATCACATAGGATCACTCCTTTTCTATCAAGGTCGATAGATTCCTTATAGGTGCATATCCTACTCCTACAGTGAACTTACTGCAGCCAATCTACACTGCATGGACCCATATGGCTAGAGACCATGTATGTGTGCAGTCAAACTACAATAACCTCACTGTGAGTAGCCGAAGCACCGCAGGTCAAAGGACCAGTCACACTACTGCAACATCAAGCAAGTCACTGACGAGTGGATAGACATCCAAGTGACTTCTTGTCTTGGTCACGCTCAGTACCCTTGTTCTCTAACAAGCACCTGCACTATCACTTTAGTGTCCCTACACTGTGGACTCAAGTCTCGTCCATCCATAAGGAAAGTGATCTGTGCACTGATCGGATCGATCACCGTCCTCGTGATGATCCATTGATCAGGAGCATTTAGAAATTAATCACCAATGATACATGGCTTAAATTCTCAACTCTTGAGAATATGCATCATCATCTTATTAATTTCTTGGACGATTCATAGACACATAAATAATATGAATGAAAAGATGCCTTTTATTTATTCAATAATAAATAGTCAAGTACAAAATTATGTCCTTAGAATTAATAATGTGTCAGCCAGATTGGCTTCTAGGGCATACATCTAACAAAAGATCCTATCATACCTCTACACATCTTTTGATCTACTAATTTACCTGATTCATCTTTGTCTAGTTTGCATGATGAACTCATGGGTGTGCTGATTGACTTGTTTCCTTCCATATCAACCTTCTTAAGCATCTCCTTGATGTATTTTGCTTGACAGATGAAGATGCCTTCTTTAGATTGTTTGATTTGGAGCCCGAGGAAATAGTTCAGCTCTCCCATTATGCTCATTTCAAATTCACTCTGCATTAAGTCAGCAAATTCTTCGCAGAGGCAATTGTTAGTAGCACCGAAAATAATATCATCAACATAAATCTGAACAACTAACATATCTTTGTTTTTCTTCTTTAAAAATAGTGTTGTATCAACGTTCCCTCTAAAGAATTCATGGTCTAATAGAAATTTGCTAAATCTTTCATACCATGCTCTAGGAGCTTGTTTCAGACCATAAAGTGCTTTGTTTAGTTTATAAACATGATTGGGGTATTGATGATTTTCAAAACCAGAAGGTTGTTCTACATACACCTCCTCATTAATATACCCATTCAAAAAGGTACTTTTTACAACCATTTAAAATAGTTTGAAGTCTTTAGAGCATGCAAATGCTAGTAACAATCTAATTGCTTCAAGTCTAGCTACAGGAGCAAAAGTCTCATCAAAGTCTATACCTTCTTCTTGATTATAGCCCTTTGCTACTAGCCTAGCCCTGTTCCTAATCACGATTCCATTTTCATCAAGTTTATTTTTATATATTCATTTAGTTTCTATTATTGAGTATTCAGTGGGTCGTTCAACTAGGTTCCGTACTTTGTTTCTAGTAAATTGGTTTAGCTCTTCTTGCATCGCATTTATCCAATTTACATCATTTTCAGCTTCTTCTATGTTTTTAGGTTCAAAGTGTGAGACAAATGCTAGATGATTATTTAAGTTCCTAAGAGATGCTCTAGTTCTAACAGGTTGAGATGGATCATCTAAAATTAATTCCTTAGGATAACCATGAGCATACCTCCAAGCCTTAGTCAGCCCATGATCAACAATTACCTCTTGGCTTGTTGAAGTTTCTCCAATTTGCTTTGGTTCATCCTCTTGTAATGTCATCTCATCTATCTTTTCTTCAAGAATTTCTGCATCATCATCAAGAGCTACTTTTTTGCTAGAAGAGATATCATTAGTATAATCAAAAACAACATGTATAGACTCTTCAATAACAAGGGTTCTTTTGTTAAAGACTCTATAAGCTTTACTTAATGTGGAATATCCCAAAAAGATACCTTCATCTGATTTAGAATCAAATTTACCTAAGTTATCTTTGCCATTATTATGAATGAAACACCTACATCCAAAAACATGAAAATAGTTTACTTTGGGCTTTCTACCTCTCCAAAGTTCATAAGGTGTTTTCTTTATAATTGGTCTCAATAAAACTCTATTTAATATATGACATGATGTATTAATCGCTTCTCCCTAAAAATACTTAGGGAGGTTACTTTCGCACAACATGGTTCTAGCCATTTCCTCTAGGGTTCTATTCTTTCTTTCTACAACTCCATTTTGTTGTGGTGTCCTAGGTGCAGAGAAGTTATGAGTTATTCTCTTTTTACTACAAAATTCGTCAAATAGATGATTTTCAAATTTCGTTCCATGATCACTCCTAATAGCTATAACTGAAGCATTTCTTGAATTAGTAACTTCCTTATGAAATTTCTTAAATACTGAAAATGCTTCATCTTTATGAGCTAAGAACATGACCCATGTGTATCTAGAAAAATCATCTACAATGACAAGTCCATACTTGTTTCCACCAAGACTTGTAGTTCTAGTTGGTCCAAATAGATCCATGTGTAGTAGTTTAAGGGGTCTAGTAGTAGTGACACAATTTATGGATTTAAAAGAACTCCTAGATTATTTGCCATATTGACATGCTTCACAAATTTTATTTTTTTCGAATTTTAGTTTTGGCAAACCTATTACAGAATCTCTTTTAACTAGTTTTGATATTGTATCCATACTTGCATGACCTAACGTACGATGCCATAACCAACTTGCATCATTAACCTTAGTATCACTAGCTACTAAGCAAGGGTTATCTTTGGCAAGATCTTCAAGATCTACTACATATACATTTCCACATCTTATTCCTTTGAATACTAAGCTATTGTCAATTGAGTTGGTTATGATGCATAGGGTTGGCTTAAACAGAACATCAAAACCTCTATCACATAATTGACTTACGCTAAGTAAGTTATGCTTAAGACCATCTACAAATCGTATATTATCAACAAAGGTTGAAGAGGTGATTTGTACTTTACCTATACCAACGATGTGACCTTGATTATTGTCTCCAAATGTCACAGCACCTCTCCTTTTAGGCTCTAGGGTGAAGAATTGGTCCTTGTCACCCGTCATGTGTCTTGAGCAGCCACTATCCAAGTACCAACAGTTTTTGTCAACTTTGGCTGCAAGACATTCCTACACAAGAAAATCATACAATTTTAGGTACCCAAGTTTTCTTGGGTCCTTCAAGGTTAATAATATTGGTTTCTTTTGGAACCCAAATCTTTTTAATTTTTTTTTTAACTTCTACTTTCCTATGGTCACACACATTAGCTTTATGTCCTACTTTTCCACAGCAAAAATAGGTTATATTCTTAGTTTTACTTTTCCCTGCTTTCACAAAAAAGTTTCTAAGGAGCTTTTGCTTATTCTTAGGTTTATACCCTAAACCAGCTCTATTAAATACAGCTCGTTGATTATTAAGTATCATTTTTAATTTTTCAGAACTATATGTAAACTTTTCAACAATAGGTTTGTATCTTTCAAGTTCTTTTGTTAGCTTTTGTTTTTCTGTTTTTAGTATGTTTAAGTCTTTTGTGAGATTATCTTTTATAGTTTGTTTACCGTTTTTAAGTTCTAAAATTTTCTTGGTTAGTTTTTCGTTATCTTTAATTAAGGTATTAGTTTTTTGAATTAACATTTGGTTGTTTGTCTTAAGTTCCAAATTTTCTTTAATGATAAAATCCTTGTCCTTAATTAATTTATCGTATTTATGTAAGTGAGATTGATTAGTTAGCTTTAGTTCTTTATTCTTAAGATTTATTGACTTATATTCATCCATTAGTTCATTAAAAGCATCATACAATTCATTAAAGGTAAAATCTAAATGCGTTTCAGATGTTACCTCATTTTCATTCGCCATAAAACAAAAGTTGGACTTTTCCTCTTGTTTCTCATCCGATGATGATGATGATGAATCGGAGTCCGTCAAAGTGGAGACGAGGACTCTCTTTTTCTTATATTTGCTGCCCTTCTTCAGTAAGGAACAGTCAACTCTGAAATGTCCCGGCTTCTTGCATTCATAGCATCCGATTCCTTCATTTTTCCTTTCCTTACCTTTATCCTTATTGTAGGAACTTGAGGGACCTCTCCTCTGATGAAAGGACTTCTTCCGGTTGATGAATTTTCTGAACTTTCGCACGAGAAGAGCCTCATCATCGTCTTCCTCATTATTTTCTTCTTCGCTGCTGCTACTGCAAGATGGATTCTTGTTAGAAGAAGTAGATTTGAGGGCTATTACCTTTTTCTTATGAGAGGATTCTTCTTCGATGTGTTGTTTCATCGTGAGCTCATGCGTCATAAGGGATCCAAGAAGCTCCTCAAGTGGCAGCTTGTTCAAGTCCTTGGCTTCTTGGATTGCCGTTACCTTGGCTTCCCATGACCTTGGCAAAGATCGAAGAATTTTTCTGACAAGGTCACTGTTAGCATAGCTTTTGCCAAGACATTTTAAACCATTGACAATATCAGTAAATCTAGTAAACATGCTAGTGATAGTTTCATTAGAATCCATTTTAAATAGTTCATACTTATGAACTAGCATGTTTATTTTAGATTCTTTGACTTGATTCGTGCCCTTGTGGGTCACCTCAAGTCTGTCCCATATCTCTTTTGCAGAATTGCAAGTAGAGACTCTATTGAATTCATTGCGGTCTAAGGCACAATAAAGCACATTCATTGCTTTGGCATTTAGTTGTACCTTCCTTATATCATTGTCATCCCAATCTTTTTCAAGTTTGGGTATAGTAATACCATCTACAAAAATTGAAGGAATGAATGGTCCATTAACTATGGTGCTCCAAATCTCATAATCTTGAGCTTGGATAAATATCCTCATCCTAGCCTTCTAATAGGTGTAGTCGGTTCCATTGAAGAATGAAGGTCTATGGGTGGATTGCCCCTTAATAAGAGAAGATCCAAATGGGGTTGTCATTTTGATGTTTTACGCTTTTGATATAAGAGTTCCTGCTCTGATACCACTTGTTGCCCGAGAAGACAACCCAAGAGGGGAGGATGAATTGGGTTTTAAGTGATTATTACAAATAAAAACTTAATGAGTAACTAATTAAACCTTATTGCAAGCGGATTAATTAGTTTGCTATATGTAGTGAATGAAGGGGATGAAGGAGACAATGAACCAATCACAAACATAAGAGATTTTATAGTGGTTCGGAGCTAACCCTTGCTCCTACGTCCACTTCCCAAGCTTCACTTGAAAGTTCACTATAATCCCTCGGATTTGTTAGATGTATGCCCTAGAAGCCAATTTGGCTGACACATTGTTGATTCTAGGGACATAATTTTGTACTTGACTGTTTATTATTGAATAAATAAAAGGCATCTTTTCATTCATATTATTTATGTGTCTATGAATCGTCCAAGGAATTAATAAGATGATGATACATATTCTCAAGAGTTGAGAATTTGAGCCATGTATCATTGGTGATTAATTTCTAAATGCTCCTGATCAATGGATCATCACGAGGACGGTGATCGATCCGATCAGTACACAGATCACTTTCCTTCTGGATAGACGAGACTTGAGTCCACAGTGTAGGGACACTGAAGTGATAGTGCAGGTGCTTGTTAGAGAACAAGGGTACTGAGCGTGACCAAGACAAGAAGTCACTTGGATGTCTATCCACTCGTCGGTGACTTGCTTGATGTTGCAGTAGTGTGACTGGTCCTTTGACCTACGGTGCTTCGGCTACTCACAGTGAGGTTATTGTAGTTTGACTGCACACATACATGGTCTCTAGCCATATGGGTCCATGCAGTGTAGATTGGCTGCAGTAGGTTCACTGTAGGAGTAGGGTATGCACCTATAAGGAATCTATCGACCTTGATAGAAGAGGAGTGATCCTATGTGATTTGTTAGACTGAGTTCTAAGACCTTGGCCAGGGCAGAAATATGAAGTGGAAAAGGAGTTTTTCACTATCGAACTCAAGTCGAATAAATCTTGACATATGACAGACGATGGGGTTTGACGAGTTATCCATGACCTCCGTCCTGTAGGGATCCACGATAGTAGGACTGTATCACACGTTAACTGCACCTAGAGGTTCATCATTCCATTCTGCTGGGTAGCCACTACATGCTGCTAGGTGTCACTGGTGGATGGTGGGACTCATAGGGATTATCTTGATGATCGATAAACCCTAATGAGTTGAGTTGGAATCGTTCCAACCCATTGAAAGGAGTTTTCAATGATATTGAGATAGAGATCACAATATATCTCACTACCAGTCAGAATAGAACCTATGGGGTCACACACACTAGAAGTATTGACCGATCCGATGGTTGAAATCGTGATTAGGAATCACAAGAAATCACTTTGATTGATAAGAAGTTGAAGAAGGAAAGGGAATTAATTAATTGGACTTGAAACAAGAAATCCTACTTCGGGTAGGATACCTAGAGTTCTAATTGGATTAGGACTGGGAATCCTAGTTGGAGTAGGACTGGGATTCCTACTTGGAATAGGATTCCTCAATCCTAATGAGATTAGGAGTTTTGAATCAAAATTGGATTCCTACTTGGAGTAGGATTCCTAGAGTCCTAATCGGATTAGGACTTTGGATTCAAATTAGAGTCCTAATTGGATTAGGACTAGAATTAAACAAATCCTAATTGGATTAGGATTCCTTAAGTCCTAATTAATTATTAATCTAATGAATCAACATGACTCCTAATTGGATTAGGATTGAAGAGTTCAAATGAGTCATGGTTCATTCAAGTCCTAATTGGATTAGGACTAGCATAGATTGAACCCAATTTGGCTAATCCTAATTGGATTGGGATGAAACCATGAGAGAGGCACCTAATCCTCTTTGGAAGAGGATTAGGTTAACCAAGAAGAAGGACATCAGCCCCTCTTCACTTGGCTAGGGCGACATGAAGAGCTAGGGCCGGCGCCCCCTTCCTTTGGTAAGTTATCATGGAACTCCTAATTGTTAGGAGCTCCAATCCTTATAAAAGGAGGACTAGGGGCCGGCGCCCTAAGGCATTGAAGAATCCTCCTCTTGCTGCCGCCACCCTCCCCTCTCCTCCCTTGGTTAGGCCGCAAGCAAGGTGCAAGCAAGTTGAAGCTAGGCGGCATCCCTTCTCCTTCCTCTTGGCTTCAACGCGTAAGAAAAGAAGAAGGCTGCGAAGGGCTGTGATCTTCTTCCTCTTCTTCATCCTTCTTCTTCCTCCTCTCAAGTGCAATCAAGGGTTGATTGAAAGAGAGGAGATCAGCCATCAAAAGCTATCTCTGCAAGGGAGCTAGCACCCCGGTGAGATAGAGAGCTTGGATCGGATCCTGCTTCGTGTGGATACCCGTAGAGGCCGGACGTTTGAACGGCTTCAAGCGAACCCTCTTCCAAAACCACGAATTCAGATTTGCAGTGATCATCTACCCGCGCAAGGTGAAGATTTGATCTTCCTATTAGTTTTAAAAGTTTTAATTCTTACCTAATTGCGAAAGGTCTCGAAACAACGTTCATGCGATGAACGTCGAACCCGTGCATGCCGATTCCGCTGCCATCTAAAAATTTTTGAAATATCAGCGGCATGTGCGGGTTTCCAACAGTGGTATCAGAGCCTAGGCTTCGTAGATTAAGGTAAGAATTAAATATCTAAAGGCTTATTAGATATGAAAATTGATTGATCATGCATGCTGAAAAATTCTGCATGCAGATTTTTCAGGGGTGCTGATTTTTGCATGCTGATTTTTATGTGATAAAATGATGATTCTAATTACATTGTTAATGGGATTACAAAGTTTAGAATCATGATTAGCATGATCAGCGACCTATGTCATGATACAATCAGTTAGTTTTCAGATCTGAAAATTATAATTGTTGCATACGGTGATGATCATAGGATTCAACCCCTTTTGGTATCAAATGTAATGACCTGCGATGTAATCTGCAATGTCATGTAATTTTTCAGATGCTTGCATGCATCTTATTTGATGTTTTGAGAGGCCTGCGTGTCTCCTAAAAGGAGATGTAATTTATTTTTATTTTTATTTTACATCTGGTTGTATTTCTGTGATGTGATGTACATCAACGATCAAGTTGAAGCATAAGCATGAGATGAAAGGTGATCCAAGCGGTTGATGGCGATGGGATCAAGGGTTGATCAAGGATCGAATCAAGGAGGCTTGGAACCAATTCAAGAGTTGAAGACCACTTGATCGATTGATGTGCATGTGCTTGTAATACGATCTAATTAGAATCCATAATCATCACCTAGTTAAAGTTTAGCTTTAATTTGATGCTGCGATTATAACTGCCTGTGATGTGCCGTTTGCATGTGATGTGAATGCGAGTCGGGTAGATAGGTTTACATGTGATGTAGCAAACCCAATTGAGACCTAAATCAAAACCTCCTCAATCAAGTCGAGAGTGAACCGACATGAGCAAGTCATATTAGATTAATTGATCTAATTGGTGTCTAGGAAAGCATGAAAGGTGGTTACTTAATTAGGACCTTACTCTCTGAGTAAGGGGAGCCTCCCACCTGCTTACCTGGCCAATTGTTCGATTACCTCTTATGAAGGGCTCAAGTTGCAAACACTAAGACCTGATTAACCAATATTAAGTCAATAGGTCTTCCACTGTAGTAGAGCTGCTAAGGTCTTTCTGATGTTGATTTGTCTCGGCTGGACACAGTGGTCAAGTTGCATCGGGGGGCTGGACCTCTCTATAGACATGAGATGTTGTAGGGTAAAGGTGGGGTTGGGCACCAATAACTGTTAGGTGAGGACCCAATGACGACTTTATTCCTACGGTTATACGGTGGGTCTGACTTAACTAAGAAATGGGACCAATAACTGTTAGGTGAGGTCTTCATGGCTTAGAGACCAAGTTACACTGCAACATGCTTGAGAAGCATTGTACAAGAGTTGTACACTCATCCATCTATGTGTCACCAATAACTGTTAGGTGAGGTGGCATGTAAATCGGTGGGACCGCAGTACCCACTAGAAACCCTAGTCGTGTGGGATTTCCGTTTTCCTACCAGGGGAGTGTGAGGAATTCGAGAAAATAGTGGGAGTCACATTTGTTCTAAAAGACCTTAGAACAGATTAGGATCAAGTACAAAAGTCTAACTAGAATCTTTACTCTCTGCAGATACAATGTCGGCTTCAAACCCTCTGACCCGTATTCTTGAGACCAACCGACTGACCGGAACCAATTACAAAGACTGGCTTAGAAATCTCAAAATAGTTTTGGACTGTGAGAAGATAGGCTACATACTCGATTCAGATATCCCCACACTACCAGCACGTCCTACTGATGTTCAGCGTGAGTTGCATAAAAAGTGGTTGGATGATGACATAAGAGTTAAATGCTATATGATGGCATCTATGTCAAATGAACTCCAATGCCAGCATGAAAATATGAAGACTGCTAGGGAAATACTGGCACACCTGCAAGAGTTGTATGGTGAGCAGAGTCGCACAGCTCGTTTTGAAGTGTCCAAGAGACTTTTCAAAGCGAAGATGCGCGAGGGGCAGTCTGTCCATGATCACGGTCTGACCATGATCAAGGACCTAGAGGAGCTTGAGAAGCTCGGTATGGACATGCACAAGGAATTACAAGTGGATTTGATCCTACAGTCACTTCCTGATTCATTTGGTCAGTTTATAGTAAACTACCACATGAATAAGATTGAATGCACTAAGACTGAACTAATCAACATGTTGGTAACTGCTGAGGGAGCCTTGAAAGGTTCAAGGGGCAATGTCCTTGCTGCTGAGTTGACTTCTGGTTCCAAGAGAAAGTCTACTTGGAAGAAAAAGAAGCCTGCTAAGAAGCAGAAGAGGGACAAGAAGCCAAAGAAGGAAGTTCAAAAGAAAAAGGCTAACGACAAAGGAAAATGTTTCCACTGCAATGTTGAAGGCCACTGGAAGAGAAACTGTCCTTCATACCTCGAGAGCCTGAAGAACAAGAAAGGTGACACACCTTCAGAAGGTATAGACTTGCTCATAATTGAAACTAATCTAACGGTTTCTTCTACTTCTAGTTGGGTTATAGATTCTGGTTCTAGTGCTCATTTGTGCACTACCATGCAGGGTCTAAAGGAAAGTAGAAGGCTGGCGGAAGGTGCGGTAACCCTTCGGGTTGGCAACAGGGCAAAAGTTGCTGCTGTGGCTGTGGGCACCTACCATCTGCGACTACCGTCTGGATTTAGTTTAATACTTAGAGACTGCTATTATGTACCTGCTGCTAGCAGAAATTTGATTTCTGTCTCATGTCTAGCACAGGAAGGTCATGTTTTTACATTTGACAAAGACTGCTGTTCTATTTATTTGAGAAATAAAATAGTCGCACGTGGTTTCATGATTGACAGTCTCTATCATTTACATATGGATGTATCTGTGAATGTTACCGAGCAAGAAGTGAGTGCCAAAGGATCCAAAAGATCCAGAGATGAGATAAACCAAAGATATTTGTGGCACCTCAGGCTTGGCCATATTGGAGAAGACAGAATAAACAAAATGGATAAAGATGGGCTTTTAGGCTCATTGACTTCCGAGTCATATCCAGTTTGCGAGTCCTGTCTTCAAGAAAAAATGGCTAGACTGCCCTTTGTAGGACATGGGGAGAGGACCACTGAAATACTTACCCTAGTACATACAGATGTATGTGGCCCATTCGATGTGCTAGCCAGGGGACGTTATTCTTACTTCATTACCTTTACCGATGATTATTCACGGTATGGGTATGTGTATCTTATGAGATACAAGTCTGAATCTTTTGAAAAGTTCAAAGAGTTCAGGAATGAAGTAGAAAAACAAACTGGAAAACCTCTTAAGGCACTTCGATCAGATCGAGGAGGAGAATACCTTAGTGGGGAAGTCCGGGACTATCTCAAAGAAAACGGCATAGTCTCACAATGGACACCTCCGGGTACACCTCAACTCAACGGGGTGTCAGAGAGGAGGAATCGGACCCTATTGGATATGGTCAGGTCCATGATGAGCTTCACTGATTTACCTATGTTCCTTTGGGGAGATGCCTTACTCACAGCGATTTATTTGTTGAATAGGGTTCCCTCTAAATCCGTTCCTACCACACCGTATGAGATATGGCATGGTAAGAAACCAAGTCTTGGTCATCTCAAGATTTGGGGATGTCCGGCCCACGTCAAGCGACTACAGGCAGACAAGTTAGAGGCTAGGACCATAAGTGCTCATTTTATAGGATATCCTAAAGAGTCATTAGGATACAATTTTTACGTCTCAGAGGATCACAATGTGTTTGTGAGCCGTCATGCCATCTTCTTGGAAAATCAGTTTATCCTTGATAGAGGCAGTGGGAGGAAAATTGAGCTTGAAGAGAAAGTCTCTGAAAAGCAACGAGTCATGGATCCTATAGAACCCATTCATAAAGAGCCAGTACATGATGTCCCTCGACCACCTCGTAGATTTAGTAGGGTCTCCCATCCTCCCGATAGATACTTAGGTATACTAGAAGAGGATACCAAGAAAATGTTCCTAGTGGGAGATAGGGATCATACACAAGATCCCAAAACCTACGACGAGGCGATATCTGATATCGATTCCGAGAAATGGCTGGAAGCTATGAAGTCAGAGTTAGACTCCATGCATTCCAACCAAGTCTGGACCTTAGTAGATCCACCAGAAGGTATTGTACCTATTGGATGCAAATGGATCTACAAGAGGAAGATAGGTTCGGATGGAGAGGTAGAGACCTATAAGGCAAGGCTTGTGGCGAAAGGGTATAGTCAGCGCGAAGGCATTGACTATCAGGAGACCTTTTCACTTGTAGCCATGCTAAAATCTATCCGAACATTGCTTGCCACTGCAGCATTTCATGATTATGAAATCTGGCAGATGGATGTGAAAACTGCTTTCCTGAATGGATATCTTGATGAAGATATCTATATGGAACAGCCTTTGGGTTTCACTTCCAGTGATGGTGATCACAAGGTCTGCAAGCTGCAAAGGTCCATCTATGGACTAAAGCAAGCATCTCGGAGTTGGAACACTCGTTTCGATGATGCAATCAAAACGTTTGATTTCATCAAAAACGAAGAGGAACCGTGTGTTTACAAAAAGGTTAGTGGCAGTGCGGTCGTTTTTCTCGTACTGTACGTAGATGACATTCTCCTGATAGGGAATGATATTCCCATGCTAACCTCGGTTAAGGTCTGGTTGTCAAAAAGAATTCTCAATGAAAGACCTTGGGGAAGCATCCTATATTTTGGGAATAAAGGTCTATAGAGATAGATCTAAAAGGATGCTTGGCCTTTCACAGAAGATGTACATAGAGGAGGTGCTGAAGAGGTTCAGCATGGAAAACTCCAAGAGGGGTCTCTTACCCCTAAGACATGGAATTCATCTCTCCAAGAAGATGTGCCCCAACACATCTGAAGAGATTCAACACATGAGCAAGATTCCCTATGCATCGGCAATAGGAAGCCTCATGTATGCCATGCTGTGTGCACAACCTGATATAGCTCTTGCTGTGAGTGTCACAAGCAGATATCAGTCGGATCCAGGCAAGAAGCACTGGATAGCTGTGAAGAACAGTCTTAAGTACTTGAGAAGAACTAAGGACATGTTCTTGGTCTTTGGGAGAAGATCAGAGTTGAAGGTAGAAAGATGCACACATATTGATGATAGAAAGTCTACATCAGAATATATGCAATTGTGGTTCAGTAAATTGGAAGAGTTCCAAACAACCGATCATTATAGATTCTACCTTAGAAGCTGAATGTTAAGCCGTATCTAAGGGTGCAGTGGAAACCTTCTGATTAAAAGCAGAATTAGGTGTAATGTTATTAGATGCCATAACACTTTACTGCGATAACATTGGCACCATAGCACTAGCTATGGAGCCATGGTCTCATCAGAAGTCCAAGCACATAGAGCGGCGCTTCCATTTCATACGCGACTATGATGTAGAGGTGCAGAGAGTAGACTCCGCGGATAACATGGCAGACCCGTTCACTAAGCAGCTGAGTCAGCAAAAGACTGAAGCCCACCTTGAGAAGATGGGCCTAAGATATATGACCAATTGGCTTTAGTGCAAGTGGGAGATTGTTAGATGTATGCCCTAGAAGCCAATTTGGCTGACACATTGTTGATTCTAGGGACATAATTTTGTACTTGACTATTTATTATTGAATAAATAAAAGGCATCTTTTCATTCATATTATTTATGTGTCTATGAATCGTCCAAGGAATTAATAAGATGATGATACATATTCTCAAGAGTTGAGAATTTGAGCCATGTATCATTGGTGATTAATTTCTAAATGCTCCTGATCAATGGATCATCACGAGGACGGTGATCGATCCGATCAGTACACAGATCACTTTCCTTCTGGATGGACGAGACTTGAGTCCACAGTGTAGGGACACTGAAGTGATAGTGCAGGTGCTTGTTAGAGAACAAGGGTACTGAGCGTGACCAAGACAAGAAGTCACTTGGATGTCTATCCACTCGTCGGTGACTTGCTTGATGTTGCAGTAGTGTGACTGGTCCTTTGACCTACGGTGCTTCGGCTACTCACAGTGAGGTTATTATAGTTTGACTGCACACATACATGGTCTCTAGCCATATGGGTCCATGCAGTGTAGATTGGCTGCAGTAGGTTCACTGTAGGAGTAGGGTATGCACCTATAAGGAATCTATCGACCTTGATAGAAGAGGAGTGATCCTATGTGATTTGTTAGACTGAGTTCTAAGACCTTGGCCAGGGCAGAAATATGAAGTGGAAAAGGAGTTTTTCACTATCGAACTCAAGTCGAATAAATCTTGACATATGACAGATGATGGGGTTTGACGAGTTATCCATGACCTCCGTCCTGTAGGGATCCACGATAGTAGGACTGTATCACACGTTAACTGCACCTAGAGGTTCATCATTCCATTCTGCTGGGTAGCCACTACATGCTGCTAGGTGTCACTGGTGGATGGTGGGACTCATAGGGATTATCTTGATGATCGATAAACCCTAATGAGTTGAGTTGGAATCGTTCCAACCCATTGAAAGGAGTTTTCAATAATATTGAGATAGAGATCACAATATATCTCACTACCAGTCAGAATAGAACCTATGGGGTCACACACACTAGAAGTATTGACCGATCCGATGGTTGAAATCGTGATTAGGAATCACAAGAAATCAATTTGATTGATAAGAAGTTGAAGAAGGAAAGGGAATTAATTAATTGGACTTGAAACAAGAAATCCTACTTCGGGTAGGATACTTAGAGTTCTAATTGGATTAGGACTGGGAATCCTAGTTGGAGTAGGACTGAGATTCCTACTTGGAATAGGATTCCTCAATCCTAATGAGATTAGGAGTTTTGAATCAAAATTGGATTCCTACTTGGAGTAGGATTCCTAGAGTCCTAATCGGATTAGGACTTTGGATTCAAATTAGAGTCCTAATTGGATTAGGACTAGAATTAAACAAATCCTAATTGGATTAGGATTCCTTAAGTCCTAATTAATTATTAATCTAATGAATCAACATGACTCCTAATTAGATTAGGATTGAAGAGTTCAAATGAGTCATGGTTCATTCAAGTCCTAATTGGATTAGGACTAGCATAGATTGAACCCAATTTGGCTAATCCTAATTGGATTGGGATGAAACCATGAGAGAGGCACCTAATCCTCTTTGGAAGAGGATTAGGTTAACCAAGTAAGAAGGACATCAGCCCCTCTTCACTTGGCTAGGGCGACATGAAGAGCTAGGGCCGGCGCCCCCTTCCTTTGGTAAGTTATCATGGAACTCCTAATTGTTAGGAGCTCCAATCCTTATAAAAGGAGGACTAGGGGCCGGCGCCCTAAGGCATTGAAGAATCCTCCTCTTGCTGCCGCCACCCTCCCCTCTCCTCCCTTGGTTAGGCCGCAAGCAAGGTGCAAGCAAGTTGAAGCTAGGCGGCATCCCTTCTCCTTCCTCTTGGCTTCAACGCGTAAGAAAAGAAGAAGGCTGCGAAGGGCTGTGATCTTCTTCCTCTTCTTCATCCTTCTTCTTCCTCCTCTCAAGTGCAATCAAGGGTTGATTGAAAGAGAGGAGATCAGCCATCAAAAGCTATCTCTGCAAGGGAGCTAGCACCCCGGTGAGATAGAGAGCTTGGATCGGATCCTGCTTCGTGTGGATACCCGTAGAGGCCGGACGTTTGAACGGCTTCAAGCGAACCCTCTTCCAAAACCACGAATTCAGATTTGCGGTGATCATCTACCCGCGCAAGGTGAAGATTTGATCTTCCTATTAGTTTTAAAAGTTTTAATTCTTACCTAATTGCGAAAGGTCTCGAAACAACGTTCATGCGATGAACGTCGAACCCGTGCATGCCGATTCCGCTGCCATCTGAAAATTTTTGAAATATCAGCGGCATGGGCGGGTTCCCAACAGGATTACAGTCGGTTGTTTCACAAGCTCACAACCCAACTTGTTATTTTACGAGATCACAACGAACTCGGTCGGTTTTCACAGGCTCACCGACTAGAACCATCCGATTGTTTTTCTGGGATCACAATCGAACCCTTACACCATTGGTTTTACCCTCGGCTCACCAACAAACCTTAACACCCTTGATTCAATCCCCTGATTGACTCAAGTAAGAGAAACAGTTTGGAAAGAGTACAAGGACAGCTTCTTAAAAAGCAAATATGAACAATATGAATAAAGTAGAGTTAGAAGCCCTCAAACAGATTTTTGGAAGGGGAAGAAGGGGCTTCTCGAACTCTGAGACTCCTCTTTGAGTGTGCTGAAGATTTGCTGTCAGAAGGGGAGCCTTGAATGCGAGGAAAGCGTTTGTAGGATGGAGTTCAATGCACTTCTTCCTTCTTTCTCTTGTATTTACTCTTGAGAGCCTTTGGTAGGTGGAAATCACTTTTTCTTTGAATGGAATCTCTCTCTTGATATCTATTACTATTCACTATGGCTATTTAAGCAGTCCACTTTGAAAACTAGCCGTTAGACACCAATTTAGAGCCGTTCTGCACATTCTGCAACTCCTGACAATGTGTCCATTGGGATCGGAGTCGACTCGCTCGATCTGGAGTCGACTCGGCTGTTGCTGGATTCGACTCATGTTTTACTGGAGACGACTCGCCCACTGTTCAGGATTTGAATTAAAGTGCTGTCCCGTTCTGGAGTCGATTCGGCCAAACTTGGAGTCAACTCACCAGTATCCGGAGATGACTCGGCCCTCTGGAGACGACTCGTTCTCAGGATTCCAGAGATCTTTCTTTTAGGTTTACTCCCTCGAGTCGACTCGGATTCTCTTGAAGTCGACTCGGTTCTCAGAGACCGAAAAACTGATCTTCTGTCTTTGGTGTTGAACTGCCTCGAAGTCGACTCAGATCGTCTTGGAGTCGACTCGGCTCTCAGAGCCCAAAAACTGATCTTCTATCTTTGGAGTTGAATTCCCTCGGAGTCGACTCGGATTGTCGTGGAGTCAACTCGGCTCTCAGAGCCCGAAATTGGTTCTCTGTCTTTTAGTCTTGCTTTCCTCTGAGAGTCGACTCTTGCTTGTTTAGGAGTCGACTCCCCAACTGTTGGAGTCGACTCAAATTCTTCTAGAGTCGACTCGGTAACAGGGTCCAGAAACCACTTCTCTGTCTTTCTGTCTGTTACTCCTTGGAGTCGACTCGGAACTATCGGAAGTCGACTCGGCAAGCATCGGAGTCGACTCGAATTCTTCAGGAGTCGACTCGGTGACAGGGTCTGACAGTGTGCCGGAGTCGACTTGAGCCTGTGCCAGAACATCTGAAACACTTGGAGTCGACTCGTAATCCTCCGGAGTCGACTCGAGTTTTAGCCTTTGACTTAAGCTGATTTCCACATGCACTCAAAAGAAGATTTTCACAAATTTTACCTAAGATACTGGATTGAATTCATTAGTATAACATAAAATATACTCAATTGCTTTGTGCTCGTCAAAATCAAATAGGGTTATAATCAATCACTCCACAGAAAATGATATCTCACATCAATTTTCAACACCTAGAATGCCTCAACAAAATGAGGTTGTTGAAAGAAAAAATAGGACCTTGGCAGAAATGGCACGCACAATGTTGTGCGAGTCAAATCTTCCAAAGTACTTTTAGGCTGAAGCTATAAGCACTGCTTGCCATATTCTAAATCGGGTTTTAATATGACCTATAACCAAGAAAACTCCTTATGAACTTTGAAAGAATAAGAAACCAACTGCTAAATATCTTAGAGTATTTGGATGTAGATGTTTCATTTTAAACAATGGCAAGGAGGATCTAAGTAAATTTGATGCCAAGTCAAATGAAGGTATCTTCTTAGGATACTCAACATCTAGCAGGGCATACAGAGTGTTCAACAAAAAAACTCTTATAGTTGAAGAGTCAATTAATATCATTTTTGATGAGTCTGATAGTGAGTCTCGTAGGAGAGAAAATACTTTTGATGATGATGCAGGAACTATTGACTTTGAAAAATTGAATCTTGATGACGTGCTAAATCAAGAAAAGGAAAATGATCGCGTGCCACCACAATCTCAAGACTTGCCAAAGGAATGGAGGTATACACATGGACACCCTAAAGACTTAATCATTGGTGATCCATCTTAAGGGGTAAGAACTCGATCCTCTCTTAGAAATTTAAATGACTATCTTGCTTTTGTTTCACAAATAGAACCTAAGACTTATGAAGAAGCTGAAAAAGACATAAATTGGATAAATGCTATGCAAGAAGAATTAAATCAATTCAAAAGAAGTAATGTATGGACATTAATTGAGAGACCAAAGTATAACTCTGTAATTGGAACAAAATGGATGGGGTAGTTATAAGAAATAAAGCTAGACTTGTAGCTAAGGGATACAATCAAGAAGAAGGAATAGATTTTGAGGAAATATTTGCTCCCGTGGCCAGATTAGAAGCTATTAGATTACTTCTAGCTTTTGCATGCTTCATAGATTTCAAATTGTATCAAATGGATGTAAAAAGTACCTTCTTAAATGGTTTTATAGAGGAATAAGTATATGTAGAGCAACCTCCTGGTTTTGAGAATCATGAATTGCCCAATCATGTGTTTAGATTACATAAGGCATTATATGGATTGAAACAAGCACCTAGGGCTTGGTATGATCGACTAAGCAAATTTCTACTGAATAATAATTTCAATAGAGGAAATATAGATAAAACACTTTTTCTCAAAAGAAAAAACAAAAATCTGCTAGTAGTACAAATATACGTAGATGACATAATCTTTGGTGCCACTAATGTTAATCTTTGCAAAGAGTTTGCTAAATTAATGCAAGAAAAATTCGAGATGACTATGATGGGAGAACTAAATTTTTTTCTCGGATTACAAATCAAGCAAACTAAGGAAGGTATCTTTATTCATCAAACTAAGTACACAAAGGAAATATTAAAGAAGTTTGGAAATGAAAATCACAAGGAAATAGGCACCCCAATGAATCCCACTAGTAAGCTAGACAAAGATGAAAAAGGAAAAAAAATAGATATGAAACTTTATAGAGGCTTAATTGGATCTTTGCTTTACCTTACTGCTAGTAGGCCAGACATAGTGTTTAGTGTGGAAATATGTGCTAGATACCAATCAGATCCTAAGGAGTCACATCTAAGTGCTGTCAAAAGAATCCTTAGATATTTGAGAGCAACCACAAACATAGGTTTATGGTACTCTAGAGACTCCTATCTAGATTTACTTGCATATTCTGATGCAGATTTTGCTGGTTGCAAATTAGATAGGAAGAGCACTAGTGGAACATGTCAATTTTTAGGAAATAACTTAGTATCATGGTTTAGCAAAAAGCAAAATTCAGTAGCATTGTCCACGGCTGAGGCCGAATATATAGCTGTCGGAAGTTGCTGTGCTCAAGTACTATGGCTCAAGCAACAACTAGAGGACTATGGAATTAAATTAGATAACATTCCTATAAAGTGTGATAACACTAGTGCCATTAACCTTACCAAAAATCCGGTTCAGCACTCTAAAGCCAAACATATTGAAATAAGATATCATTTCATTAGAGATCATGTGCAAAATGGGAACATATGTATTGAGCATGTATGTATTGAGAAACAATTAGCTACATATTCATAAAACCTTTAAGTGAAGATAGATTTTGCATGCTTAGGAGGGAATTAGGCATATGTGATCCTTTTGATTGAAGAGATATAAAAGGAACAAGTTGTCTCATGATACTCTCCTCCCATTTCGAAAAATCTATGAAACATTAGTCAAACTAGCTATCTATAGACTCTTTACTCATGTATCATTGTCCCATAAAGAATTTGTAAGGATTGGAGGAAAGGAAGAATTATTTTTTTTAAAAAAGAGAAAGAACATTTTTCTGAACTGGGGCCGACCTGAGCCAGAATGGGGTCAACCCCACGTTGAGTCGACCCAAGAAAAATTTGGGGTCGACCCAACGACGGGATGCTATTTTTAAAGAGGGACCCGTGAGCTATTTTAAGGCACTGTTTCATCTTGTCCTCTTCCTAAAATCCTATTTTCCACTTTCCAATCCCTTCCAATCATCTCCAAACAGTGCTAGATTGCTTCTCTACGCCGTTAGATCAAGACCTAAGGAAGGATTTGGTGAAAATGGGACCCAAGCGAGCCGTTGCTAAGAGATCCGGAAGAGTCTCACGCCCAACCATTGTAGATAGACATGCTAGAGATTCCTCTACAGTTCCCCCACAAGGTGAGACACGTGTTGAGCCTCCTCCACCTCCTTCCCCTTCAGTTCAACTTGCTAAATATGCGGGGAGACCGGTAACCACGGGAAGAAGGATCCACTCTGAATTTTTGGATCAAGAAGGGTTCCGTTTGGGGGATTGGATCCGAAGACAAGGATGGGAGTATCTTTGCTCCCTAGACTTGGTGACCTACCCGGGCTTGGTTTGTGAGTTCTATGCCTTCCTAAAAGTTGGAATGGGAGGGCTTGTGTCTGAGGTCCGAGGTGTACGGGTTAGGATTTCAGAAGAAAGTTTGAGTGAGTTGCGCCATCTCTCCTGCGAAGGTGCAACTCCAAAAAGGCCGAAAAGCAAGTTGAGAGCTCTACAGTTGATCTTTGAGAACGATGATTTTGACTATTCCGAAAATGTGATAGCTAGCTCTCTATCAGCTGAGATGAGGTTGTTGCACAACTTCATAGGTCGGATTTTGTTTTCGAAAAATGGAAGATTTGAGCACATATCTGAGCGAGGTTTGGTCATTATGGAGCACGTCATTCAGGGCATTCCCCTGAACCTCCCAGCTATGATGATCAGGCAGATGAGAGAGGCTATATGCAAATCGAGAGTTTTCCTATCCTATGGTATGATACTCACCCTGGTCTTCCGACAACATGACATATCAGTGAAGGGAGAGATCTCCAAGCATCTATTATTTACCGACACTTACACTGCACGGTCCCTAGTTCGCATGGGTTATGAGAAGGTAAACGGGCAGTGGGTGCGTGGAGGAGCAGGGATACATGCACAGGAGGGTGATGCACCAGAGGTTGGAGACCCCATCCCTGAGCTGAGGTACCTAAGGATCATCCTATGGCACCTTCAGAGGCTGGCCCGTCGTCATCCGTACCCACGGGGTGCACAGAGGAGTTTTGGAGTAGGATGACTGAGCTTGTGTCAGCTCAGGTGAGGACTCTCTCTGACGGATTGACGAGCAGGATGGACATTATGACTGTTGAGATTGGAGACCTTAGAGAGCAGGTGGGAGCATTACAGAGAGAGAGAGAGGCTCATGGTCCATCTGTGCCCTGAGCAGCTAAGTCGGAGGTTTCGGCACAAAGTCATCCAGCTCAGCGAGGTCCACGCCAGACTCAGTCCCATCAGGCTCGACCTTCCCTCGCCACTTATACTAGGAGGATGAGGACTAGATCACAGCCCTTAGATACTCCCTAGGCTGATGTTAGCATTATGATTAGTGCGTAGGATTTATCTAGCTCTCATATGTCTTTTGCTTTGTTGATGTACTTTGCACTTTGATTGAAGAACATTGTATTTTTGATATTAATGTACTACAATGTTCCATTTTAATCAATGAAACTTGATTGTTTATTATTTACTGCTTCTACTTATCCATTGTCATGCACCTATTTGATGATAACAAAAAAGGAAAGAAGTAAGGAAAGAAAGAAGTTGCAATAAGTTGACAAACAAGTTTGAAAATTATAATAGGAGATAATATACACTTAAGGGGGAGCGATATGTAACAATGAAAATGTTAAGGTCTAAACTTTTAATCAAAATTCAGAATTTATGTTGCCCAAGAAGACAACCCAAGAGCGGGGGTGAATTAGGTTTTCTAAAAATTATGTTCCCTAATTTTTACTTTGAATTGAATGCAGCGGGATGATAAGATGCTACTTACTTAAGCTCAAGGCAATTACAAGTAAAACAGTGGAAAATTAAGCTAGAGCAATTGTACTATGGCTTTAGGGTGCAATTGATCTAAAATTAACTTATAGTTGTATGATCAATTTTAATCTATGTGAATGGTAAGAATGGAGTGGAAGCTAAGCAAGTTCTAAACAAACACTTATAAATCAATAGGAAACGAAGCTAGAGATATTACACAATCAAGTATGAATGTAAGGCATGAAACAAAAGAGATAAAGCATCACAAACACAAAGATGTATAGTGGTTCGGTGCACCCCAGCACCTACATCCACTCCCCAAGACCTCTTAGAAATTTTACTATAATCCCTCAGATTACAGCCGGTTGTTTTACAAGCTCACAACCTAACTTGTTGTTTTTATGAGATCACAACGAACTCGGTCGGTTTTCACAGGCTCACCGACTAGAACCAATCCGATTATTTTCACGGGCTCACAATCCAACCCAGTTGGTTTTCTCCGGTTTATCAACCACAACCTTACACCGTTGGTTTTTCTTTTGGCTCACCAACAAACCTTAACCCCTTGATTCAATCCCTTGATTAAATCAAGTTACAAGATATTAGAACAAGAGTTTAAAACAAATCAAAGCTTCTTAAACAAGCAAATATAACAATGTAAACAAATAGAGTAAAGAGAAGCCCTCAAACAAGTTTTGTAGATGAGAGAACTCGGCTTCTTCTTTACTTGACCCTCTTATGATTTCGCATGAGGTAGAGGATCACTGAGGCAGCACACAGTTGGAGAGGAAGCTTTGGGATTCACTTGGATGCTCTTCTTCTCCCACTTTTGCTTTGAATGGCCCTTTTGTGTTTTTGGAAGGTTTCTCTTGAAATCTCTTTGAAATCTCTTTCCTATGTGTTCTATCCCACTTCCTTATCTTCTCCCCTTGCTCTCCCCTTGATTTATAGCTTTAGAGGGAGTGGTGACAAAAATCTAGCTGTTAGAGACAAAAATAGAGCCGTTGGAGTTGAGAAAAAACTAGCCGTTATGCCTCCCAGCGTGCTCGAGTCGACTCGGTTGAAGTAGGAGTCGACTCGGCTGAAGCAGGAGTCGACTCCGCTGGGAGTCGACTCGACTGGGAGTCGACTCGGCTGAGAGTCGACTCGAGCACTACAGCGCTGAAAATCAACTCTCTGTCTTTTTGTCTGTTCTCAGTCAGAGTCGACTCGCAGAATCCCGGAGTCGACTCGAGCACTGTTCCTTGAAACTCCAGAGTGCCAGAGTCGACTCTGAACTTCCAGGAGTCGACTCGAGGACTATTCTTTTGAATCTTTCTTTGAATTTGCTCCTCCAACTTGAATTTTTTGAACTTGAAACTTGGGCCAATGAAGTGTAGCTTTCTTCCAACTTTTCTTGAGAGCTTTTGAGGCCTTCTTGTATTTTTCTAACTTGCTATGTTCCTTGCAAAACAAATTATCTTTCTTCTTGCAACACAAGCATTAGTAATTATACTTCAAGGTTTTTTGATCATCAAAATTAATCTTTAAATCAATCTTTGGGTCATCAATCTTCCCCTTTTTGATGATGACAAAACTTGGAGTATATGCAATATGAAATAATAACTAAGTTGCATGAAGTAGAAAACATATATCTTTAAAATATACTTCATGATAATTCTTTAGATTTAATCAACTTAACATAATCAACACATAAAGCATTATGAGCATATACTCAGATATTTCTCCCCCTTTTTGACAACATCAAAATGGTTGCAAGATAATGAAATATTAAGCACAAAGATAATGATACTCAAATATTTCTTTTCCTTATTGTACTTTGATTTTCAGTTAATGCATGTCAAATTATTGCAAGAATATGAATCATATAACTCAAGGCAATAATGTCAGAATGAGATTAATCAGCATAGATCAGAGCCAATTAAGATGATTTCAGAGCAAATTATAAGGAGAGCACATCGAATGTGATTCCAAAGATTTTTAATAACATGTATGAAGGCTTGTTTATTTAAGATCTTTTGCCCAATATATTAAGTATTTAGCAACATGAGAGCAATTTAATTAATTTTCAGAGTATAAGATCAAAACTTATATACTTGAAAAACATACCATCATGTTGGATCATTAATTCTTAATGACTTCAAAGTTCTTTTATGATAATAAGAGCATTGGGGCACAAATACCAAAATATAAATTCATGCAATTTTTGATACATCTTTGAGCTCTTTTAAAGACTTTCTTTTATTCCTTTAGAGAGAAACACATTTTAATATATATATAAATGAATTGGCACAGGATTGAAACTCTAAAGAGCAAGCCAATAAGAACTCATTAGTGAATTCCAAAATAGATTTTCTAATAGAGACAGATGAATTTTTTTTTAAAAAAAAATTTCAAAACAGTTGATTTGCCAATTAGGTATATTTTACAATCTATAAATCTATCACATATAGTAGTTAATTTAAATTTGTGTTCATAAGAAATACTGAAGGAAATTTAGCTCAACACATTATTCTCCCCCTCTTTCATTAAACTAGAGGCTCTTAAGATCAACTGTTTGAATTGCAATTTGGTTCATGATTGATGCACTAACCAAATAACAAGCCTCAAGGTGTATCATACAGATTTTCAGATTTAAATTTCAGATAATTTAAATTTCAGATTTAAATTTCAGATTGAAGAGTATTAGGATCACTTCTCATTTAATATTCTTTCTCTCTCCTTTAGTTATGGATTTATGCGATTGAGCTCCATATGATCTCTCCTCCTAAAAATTTTCTTTCTCCCCCTTAATTGAACATTCCATTTAGGAGTTTAGAATTTGAAGATAATTTTCAATAAAATATTCAAATTGTCAATCTGAAAAATATATGTTCTATAAGTTTCAGCACAGCTTATACTAATGAGAGCATATTTTCATAAAGCTCAAAGTTTGAGATAAGACAACCTTTATAAAACCCAACTCAAGGTATAGGCTTTACATAGTTAAGACAAGTAATAGTATGCATTCAAGGAGGTTCATCAAAATCAATTCATAAAGTATTCAAGGTATGCATCATATGATGGTGACTTTTGAATAAGATGCAAAATCTAGAGAGATTGATATGTCTAAAGCTCTCCCTCAAAAGATGCATTCTTCTTTAATCATTCTTTTCTTTTTGTTGAATTTCAGATGTTAATGATAAGCATGAATAAAACTGAAATTCTATGATATTAAGAATATAAAGTGATCTAGAGTTTTTCAAAATTTATAGCAATCACACTTTTTCATCTTTCAAGAACAAGTTATGCTTTTTCTTAATCTTTGAGAAAATGTACTAAAATATTAATCAAAAAATAATTCATTTGAAGCTCAATTTTTTTTAAAAGCAATTACATTTTCTTTCTTTTAAGAGTCATTTGAGTGAGTTAAAATATTTCTAGCTTTAGGAGCATTCACTTTCTTTTAAAAATAGCTTTTTCTTTTAGTGATGGAAGCAACAATCATGCAGAAAGGGATATAGAAGATCATTCAAGTGAATGTTTATAGGATTTAATTTCTTACTCATAGATTCACAGCAATGTATACATGAAACATAATAAATCTTTTTAATATTAAAATAAAATCATATATTTAGAAACATTTGTTCGCAATCAAGATCATTGAAAAATACATCATTTAGACCAATTTTAGTACACTTTAAAGATAAAAAAATGATATGTTTCAGATGCGTATCGGAGCAATCAACCAAGGCATCAAAATTAATTCTATTTTTCCTAAGTTAAAATTTTCATTTTGGAATCATATTGAGTTATTCTCCTAAATGATGCGATCATTGAAGCATATAACTAAAGTTACAAAGATGTAACGATATAAGCATTTTTAAATTAAGTTGAAACTTTTATACAAAATCGGATTCTGAACTTCATAAAGATTTTCAAGGAGGCTTTCAAAGTCATAACTTGAGATATGTATCTTCCACATTGTAGCTCATCTTAAATCATTACGATTGAAAACACATGTTTCAAACATATAAGAGTATATTCAGAATATTTGTATTTAATGTTGAGTTTTGGTACGAATTAGAACATTATGTACCAAAGTTAGGCAAGTTGAAAGATAAAACAAAATCAATTCATTTTGTCTAAATAGAGATATCCTTCTCTTCTTCTTTTTACAAATTTATTCAACTTTTAGATTTCAAAGATGATTGTGAACGACAAATCTAAAATTTCTTTTCAATAATACCATAAAATAATTTTATGTAGTATTTCAAACATTTAATCAAATTATCCAAGCATGGAGCATTACAAAATATTGAGAACCCATAATTCAAAACATCATGTCGCATGCAAAATATATTATGTGTTAAGTCATGCATTAAAATATTAAGAATAAGCATGTCAAGGATCAAAATCAATTCTTTTCAAATAAACTTTCCCTATTTAAATATAATCTTCCACTGATTTCATCCTTAAAGTGTGTTTCCAAGTGATTAAAACTTGACTTGATTCTTCTTATATACTTTCATTTACTTTGTCATTCATTTTCTCATTTTTTTTGAATTTTCTTTCTTAACCAATTAACAAACATTTTGATTTTGTTTTTCATTTTTACTTTCTTATGCTCTATACTCTATTTGCTCCCTATCCGGTAGAGTTGGAAGGGGCACGAGGTACTACCACTAGCCTTCCTCTTGTGCCGTCCCTAATATACCCTACACCGAATAGTTGGGTCAAATAGTGCTGGGTACTACCACTAGCCTTCCCATTGGCACCATCCCTATGATGAGCAATATAGAAAGGTTAAAATATTCACTTCAAACTCCCCCTGGTTAAGTGTAATTAATTACGAATTTTATCCCTTCCAAAAGAATGCTCACATAAGTCTCACAAATGTGCCGAATATATTATGCTTATTTTGCTTTTCCTTAAGATTGGAGTATTTGCCTTTACTTAGATTTTATTTCTCTTGAATAATGTTCATTTTCTTTTCTTTATCTCTCTCTTTTTGTTATTCTCAAGTAATTTACATGAAAGAGTAGAATAAAGAAATAATCTTATGTATCATATAGATGTATATCATGCAAACAACATTTTCATTATGCTCAAGGATTCATAGCTTCTTACAAGTTTTTTTAAATCAAAATTTTAAGCATAAACTTGTGTATTCCATGGTTATGACATAGGCAAAGATATATTTTAGTTTGGGCAAACCATGAAATAATTTCTAAAAGCATAAGTCAATCAATATATATATAGACATGATATCAAGAAATTAATAATTAAAGACTTTAATCCTGCCATAATAAGATTTAAGTTATTGACTTTGCTCAGCTAATTTATGAGAGAGGTATCTAAAACTACCGATTCATTCTGCATTCTTCAAGTCAACTACCTACTAGATTTTTTATGTGTAAACTTTTGGCTGAAGAAAGTCCCCTTTCTTGTTTGCATGTGAATGTTTATTGTATCTTATGTGGAGGTGTCCTTCAAGTTGAAATCTCTCATTTTCTTACTCAAGGATCGTGCATTATTAACAAAATCTTTTTCTTTCTTGAAGGGAAGTCATCAGTTTCTTCAAGATACAAAATATTCATATAACATATTTCTTAACTAGATGACTCAACATAAGATATGACAATAATTGAATGTTGAGTCACTTTACTCAAGAGATTGCCTAAACATAAGCAAGCACATGTCACTTGAACTAATGAGATAGTTTCATTAACCAAGATGGTTCAAGGACAAGCATATGAGGCAATAGAAAGATTCATCGAGGTCAAATCAATTTCTTGCTTTCAGAATCAATTTAGCTTAGATTC
This sequence comes from Phoenix dactylifera, assembly GCF_051530095.1. NCBI lineage: Eukaryota > Viridiplantae > Streptophyta > Magnoliopsida > Arecales > Arecaceae > Phoenix > Phoenix dactylifera. The sequence continues at coordinate 25,891,761 of NC_143193.1, read as the reverse complement.
TATTTGCTTAAGATAATTATCAATAAGATATGCTAGCTAAGTTTTAATCAAATTATCTTAAACAGTTGTTTCTATCAAAATTCAGATTATGATTCATTTGTTATCAATAAAATATGATTCATTTGAGTCAAATTGAAGTCTTGCATAAAGGCACATAATGAGCATACAATCTGGTCTACTAGCTATATGATAAAATAATTATTATATTATCATGCTTCAATACAGCTTTAAAACAATAGATCTACTTTGCTCATCCTTTTCAAATTCTACAAGATGGGGTCATAGACATACCTTCTTCATGCCAATCTTCTATAAGAGTTTTCTTGTGGACTAACTTTGGTCAATGAAGATCCCCTTTCTTGTTTGTCTTAATTTGGAGTTCGAGAGAAAATGTTAATTCATTCATCATACATATTTCAAACTCACCTTGCATGAGCTTAGTAAAATCTTCATATAAATCTTCATTAGTAGAACCAAAATGATGTCATCAATGTATACTTTGAGCAAATAAGATATCACAAATTCTTCTTTTTGATGCATAGATTTATCACTATTACTTTCTATCAAAAAAGTTACTCAAGCTTTTATATCATGCTTTTGGTGCTTGTTTCAAATCACATATTGCTTTATCATATTTGTAATGAATGTTTTTAAATAAGGTGGTTATTTTTACATAGATCTTCTTTAATAAAATAACCACATAGGAGTGCATTCTATACATTCATTTGACAGAATATAAAGCTCATAATTAGTCAAGCAAATGATAATGGTGATCTTTACTTTTAATCATGTAAGAATTTCATCAAGATCTATTTCATCTTTTTCTTGATTGAATCTTTTAGTAGTCACCAATTTTTTTCATTAAGTATATTTCTGAAAAACTCAATTTGGTTCTAATTATTAACAAGTTTTTAGATTTTATCGGCAAGATTTTAAATTCTATCTCTTTCAAAAAATGATTTAGTTTAACTTGACCAATTATAATCTTGTTCATTCTTTTTAAGGTGTTTTAGTTTCAAATTGTTATATGTAAGCAAAAAGATTAACCATATACATATATAATCTGATTTTAGTGACTTGATGAAAGATCATTAGTCTCATAAAGAATAAAATGAATTGATATTTCTATAACTAGAATCTTTTCATTGAATATTCTATATGCATTGCTTGATGAATGATATCCAAGGATAGAAATATTTTTATCAGATTTGGCATTATTTTCATAAGAACATATCAAGCATAACATGTACGACTGAAAAATGTGAAAGATATGCAATAGTTCATTTTCTATTTTTTAGAAGATCAAAAGGAGTTTTCATCAAAAATAGATGTAATAAAAACCATATGTATGACAAGCAGTGATGATAGCTTTTAACAAAAATTATTTAAGTAGATGACTATCATACACCATTGTCTTTTTCATTTCTTCAAGAATTCTATTAACCCTATTTTACTTATGGTGTCCTTGGTGCTGAAATAATTATATTCAATATTATTTTATGTATAAACCTTATCAGGATTTTAGTTTTCAACACTATGCCATGATACTCTTTATCTTCACAGTTTGGAAACCTTTTTCATTTGAAACACTTTTACAAGATTTAGCAAATGCAGAAAATACTTCAATTTTATTTGCCAAGAACAAATCCAATGTAAGCTTTTGAAAAAACTTAGTGATGGAAACAATATCTTTAGATTTAGAAATTGATTCTTGTTTGTTTTCTTAGTTAATATGCATAGCAAACTTTGACCTTTCAGAAGATAATGACAAGGTCTTTTGAGATTAAGTGCATACTAGCATGAGTTGATTTTATATGCCAAAAGTGGTTTCTTTACTTTTGGTATTCATAATGCATAAAAATATACCAAGTACACATTCTTATGCCTAAGATCAATAAAAGATAATGCCATGGATAAACCTCTCAATCAAGCATATAGAGGACTCAAAAAGATATTGTAAGGAAATTGATTAATCATTAACAAAGTATGCATCAATAAGTAAAGTATAACATAGATGGATGGAGGAATTTGAATTTATTTTTTCTATTTTAATTGCTTTTCTCGATTATATTTTAAGTTCCATTCTTTAACGTTTGTCTAGAACACCCATTTGTATGAAAGTTCTATTTGTTCCATGGGTATCTTGGCACACCTACATCTACATCCTCATATTTTTATTTTGGGTACCCAAGCTTGCTTGGATCCTTGAGAGTTAGGACATATGGTTCCTTTTGGAACCCAAATCTGTTTAATAGTAATAACTTTACCATTTGATTTAATTGTACTAGAACTATAGGTAAAGTTGTTATGCCCATTCTTTTGATGTTTGAAATACGTTATCCTTTTTGATGATTTGCTTGACGAATTTATAACCTTTTTCTTTAGGGATTCATTGCTAAGCGAAGGAGTCAAGCCAAATTTTGATTTATCAAAAACAGCATATTAGCTTTCAAACATCATTTTTAATCTTTCTGAACTTACAGTGAATTTGTTAATAAAAAATTTTAATTGGTTAATTTCTTTACTTAAGTTTTGATTTTCTTTAATTAAATTCTGATTATTCTGAATTAATTGTTCTGAATTTAACCTTAAGCTTTCATTTTCAGATTTTAGTTTTCTAAGATTTTTATTCTTCATAGCTAATTTTCTATATTCACCATACAAATCATAAAAAGCATTTAATAATTCATCATAAGAAAATTCTTCTTGAAAAACATTTGATGTAAAAGTAGATTCAGATTTTACCTTATCTTCTTGTGCCATAAAGCACAAGTTAGTTACCTCTTGTAGTTCTTTGGAGCTAATATCATTATTGTTGCTCCTAACTTTCATTTTCTTGCTTGATTCTTCCTTGGTCAAGGCTTTCTTCCTTTTTATCTCTTTCTTTCTTTCTTCTTGCTTCCTCTTCTTCTTTGTCTTTAGGAAGCTTTTGAATTTTTTTGTTGTTCTTTCTTCCTCGAGTCGACTCGGGTTTACATGGAGTCGACTCGACTGACTTGAGAGGCGACTCGAGATCTTCGGAAGACGTCTCGTTCTCAGAGGCCTAAAAAACGATTCTTTGTCTTTTGAACTGATCTGCCTCAGAGTCGACTCGGGCTTTGTTGGAGTCGACTCGGCTAACTTGGGGGTCGACTCTGAAATACTTGGAGTCGACTCGTTCACAGGGTCTCCAAAATTGAGTTTCTACCTTTCAGGCTGTTTTCCTCTAGGAGTCGACTCGGACAAACTGGGAGTCGACTCGGCTGATGTGGGAGATTCTGCAGTCTCACTGTTAGTATGTAATTGAAGCACATGTGAGCTAATCTGAGATTTCTCATAAATAATTTCTAAAATATCCCAGATTTCTTTAGCAGATAAGTATGCAGAAATCTTATTAAATATAGTTTCATGGATAGCACAATATAGTATGTTCATAGCATTAGCATTCAATTGTGCTAAGTCTTTTTCATTAATAGTTTGAGAGAGTGTGTGAAGGTCATTTATTATGATATTCCATAAATCATAGTTTTGTGATTGAATAAAAATGCGCATGCGTGCTTTCCAATGTGTGTAGTTTATGCCATTAAATAGTGGAGGTCTATCAATTAATTGTTTCTCTCCTAGAAAACTATCTATTTGAGTTGTCATGATCTTTGGCTCTTGATCGTGAGATCAACAATTAACTTAGAGCACCTGCTCTGATACCACTTGTTGCCCAAGAAGACAACCCAAGAGGGGTGGTGAATTGGGTTTTCTAAAAATTATGTTCCCTAATTTTTACTTTGAATTGAATGCAGCGGGATGATAAGATGCTACTTATTTAAGCTCTAGGCAATTACAAGTAAAACAGTGGAAAATTAAGCTAGAGCAATTGTACTATGGCTTTAGGGTGCAATTGATCTAAAATTAACTTATAGTTGTATGATCAATTTTAATCTATGTGAATGGTAAGAATGGAGTGGAAGCTAAGCAAGTTCTAAACAAACACTTATAAATCAATATGAAACGAAGCTAGAGATATTACACAATCAAGTATGAGTGTAAGGCATGAAACACAAGAGATAAAGCATCACAAACACAAAGATGTATAGTGGTTCGGTGCACCCCAGCACCTACATCCACTCCCCAAGATCTCTTGGAAATTTTACTATAATCCCTCAGATTACAGCCGGTTGTTTTACAAGCTCACAACCTAACTTGTTGTTTTCACGAGATCACAACGAACTCGGTCGATTTTCACAGGCTCACCGACTAGAACCAATCCGATTGTTTTCACGGGCTCACAATCCAACCCAGTTGGTTTTTTCTGGTTCACCAACCACAACCTTACACCGTTGGTTTATCCTTTGGCTCACCAACAAACCTTAACCCCTTGATTCAATCCCTTGATTGAATCAAGTTACAAGATATTAGAACAAGAGTTTAAAACAAATCAAAGCTTCTTAAACAAGCAAATATAACAATATAAACAAATAGAGTAAAGAAATGCCCTCAAACAAGTTTTGTAGATGAGGGAACTCGGCTTCTTCTTTACTTGACCCTCTTCTGATTTTGCATGAGGTAGAGGATCACTGAGGCAGCACACAGTTGGAGAGGAAGCTTTGGGATTCACTTGGATGCTCTTCTTCTCCCACTTTTGCTTTGAATGGCCCTTTTGTGCTTTTGGAAGGTTTCTCTTGAAATCTCTTTGAAATCTCTTTCCTATGTGTTCTCTCCCACTTCCTTATCTTCTCCCCTTGCTCTCCCCTTGATTTTATAGCTTTAGAGGGAGTGGGGATAAAAATCCAGCCGTTAGAGACAAAAATAGAGCCGTTGGAGTTGAGAAAAAACTAGCCGTTATGTCTCCCAGCATGCTCGAGTCGACTCAGCTAAAGTAGGAGTCGACTCGGCTGAAGCAGGAGTCGACTCGGCTGGGAGTCGACTCAGCTGGGAGTCGACTCGAGCACTGCAGCGCTGAAAATCAACTCTCTGTCTTTTTCTCTGTTCTCAGTCGGAGTCGACTCGCAGAATCCCAGAGTTGACTCGAGCACTGTTCCTTGAAACTCCAGAGTGCCAGAGTCGACTCTGAACTTCTAGAAGTCGACTCGAGGACTATTCTTTTGAATATTTCTTTGAATTTGCTCTTCCAACTTGAATCCTTTAAACTTGAAACTTGAGCCAATGAAGTGTAGCTTTCTTCCAACTTTTCTTGAGAGCTTTTGAGGCCTTCTTGTATTTTTCCAACTTGTTATATTCCTTGCAAAACAAATTATCTTTCTTCTTGCAACACAAGCATTAGTAATTATACTTCAAGGTTTTGTGATCATCAAAATTAATCTTTAAATCAATCTTTGGGTCATCAATTTATCTCAAATTTTTGAAACTCTTGCTTTATCTCAAATTTTTGAAGTTTCATCTTTAACCAAATATAAAAAAAAGGGGGAGAAAATCAAAAGTTCAAATTGGCAATATTTGGATGAAAAAGGGGGAGACTTCACTCTCAAATTTGAAAAGCTGAAATTCAGCAACTTGAGCTCTTCTAAAATAAATTTTCTAATTTTAAGATATGTATCAATCTGCTCATACTCAATATTTTGTAATCATCAAAAAGGGGGAGATTGAGGATGATAGTGTTATTTTGATGATTAACACAACCATTGAGAAAATATTTAATTAAATACTACAAGTTAACATGATACATCATTATTGAGTTCGACACTCTCGATACATTAGAAGAATGAGATCAAGATGTCTTTCAATGATTAACAATGAGATAAAATTTGCGATAGAAAAGGGATAGTGAATTCTAAATTCTAATTCAGCAAAGTTTCAAGTGAAACGTACTCTTAAGGGCACAATAGTAATTTTCATTGTTAAGAGTATGTAGCACTACCATGGCATACATTTAAAATTGCTTGAAGTATATTTCATTGATTGTATGGATGAATCTAACCTTAAGATGCAGCAAAGAGTAGAATGAGTCGACCCCAAGAAAGGTGGAGTCGACCCCGGCACATCATGGAACCATCAGGCACACCTCTGCGAAAAGGGGACGGATGAATAGTAGTGGAGTCGACCCCAAGCATGCTTGAGTCGATCCCATCTTCAAGCCTCAAGAAAACAAGTCTCTAGAATTTACTGAGAGGGCCGACCCCAACCTTCCTTGAGCCGACCCCAGATGGAGCCAACCCAGGAATGCTTGAGTCGACCCCAATGGAGTCGACCCTAACTGAACATGAGTCGACCCCAAGGCTCTGTCGTTCAAAACTATCTCTGAAATCCCTGAGAGGGTCGACCCCAATGGAACTTGAGTCGACCCCACTGTACCTTGAGTCGACCTCAAAAAGTATTGAGTCGACCCCAAAAAAGGTTCTGTGTTTTCTGAGAGGTAGAGTTGGGCACTGGGCCAGGCTGCCCACGGCCGGGCACGGCCCGGCACGAAGCGGGCCGTGCCAGTGCCGGGCCGTGCCTGGCACGGCCCATTTAAGGGGGGCGTGCTGGGTCACAGGTTACTGGCCCGCGGGCCGAGCCCGGCACGGCCCGCTTCGGGCCTGGGCCGGCACGGCCCGCTCTAGGCCCGCGGGCCAAGCACGGCACGGCCCGCGGGCCAGCCCGGCACGGCCCATAAGGGCCTGGGCCGGGCTGGCCCGCGGGCCTGGCACGGTCCGAGCCTGGGCCCAGCCCGGCCCGATAAAAATTAATGCTTCATAAATTTTTTTAATAAATTAATAAATATTGAAAACTAAGGATTTATGAATATAAAGCCACCTTAATGGTGGGGGGTTTGGCATAGACCCCTACCAGTTTATTAATTTAAATCAAAATGGTACATGAAGGGAGGTTTGGACCTTGGTCTGACCTCCAGAATACAATAAGAAAGGGCCGAGGTTTGGACCTTGGTCTGACCTCCAGAATACAATAAAAATGTATAATTATAAAAAATTAAGAAATCTTACTAATCATCAGTGATTCAGTGAATCAGTATTCACTCTTCAGTCTTCAGTAATGTTTGTATCATCATCATCAGAGGATGTTGTATTATGTCCACCTTTATCTTGAAGTCTTGCCTCAGCATCCAACCAATCTTTGAAGCAGAGAAGCATCTCCACCGTTTCACCCGTCATCCTACTTCTCTTTTCGTCAAGAACACGCCGACCTGCACTAAAAGCGGATTCCGATGCTACCGTGGACATCGGCACAGCTAAAATATCGCATGCAATTGCAGACATAACAGGATATTGATTTCTAACACTCTTCCACCAAGATAATACATCTAGATTCTCTATTTGATTTTCATCATATGCAGACTGAAGATCATTTCGTAAATAAAATTCTAGTTCACTACTTAAAGATGAAGAAGATGAAGATAAACTTGAAGCATGTGTGTGTCTTCTCTGTGCAATGAATGAAAAAATAGATGACGAACGAGAACTACTAGAAGAAGAAATAGAAGTTTGTATTTGTGTTCTAGATCCACGAATTTTTTCATCATATATAGCATAAATATCATAAAAAAGTTGTTTTACCTCATTTTTAGCAGATTCAGAATCTTGATTCATATTTTCACAGTATGCATCAAGTAAAATTAGCACGCCATTTAATTTAACTCTAGGATCAAATACAGCAGCTAAGTTATGCATAGGACATATCTTGTCCCAATACTCATTCCATTTAGATTCCATTAGGTCAATAATAGGCATTAAAACATCATCATATCTATGTTCTGCAAATTTTTGACTAATTATATATGCTTGTTGTAAAAATGAACATGAAGTTGGATAATAAATACCAGAAAGAACATTGGTAGCATTATAAAAACTAAGCAAAAAATCTTCCAAAATTTTTTCTTTATTCCAATCAGTTTCAGTCAATGTAAAGCCTAATCCACGATCATTAATATATGCACTTAATAAGTTTTTATATGGGTATGCATCATGTATCATGCTATATGTTGAGTTCCAACGAGTAATTACATCAAGTTTAAATTTTTTAAAATGTTTACCATGATTTATACATAGTTTCTTAAATTCTTGAAGTCTTGATCTTGAAGCATGAATAAAAGAAACTGCATTTCTAATTTTACCAATCACATCTTGAATCATACCCATGCCAGCTTGAACAGAAAGATTTAAGATATGACATGCACATCTAATATGCAATAAATTTTCATCTAACATGGGATGCAATGAGTCTTTTAATAATGCAACAGCAGAATTATTATTAGATGCATTATCAAAAGTAATAGACATAATTTTATCATTAATATTATATGAACATGCAGTTTGATAAATGATATTTGAAATTTGTTGCCCAGAATGTGGAAAATCAAACGCACGAAAAGCAATAATACATTTATTTAATTGCCAATCATTATCAATATAATGAGCAGTAATGGCAATAAAACAATTACTACCTACAGATGCTGACCAAATATCAGAAGTTAATGAAATTTTTACATTTAAAGTAGAAAGTGTTTCAATTAAACTTTGTTTCATTGCTAAAAAGTTAGTCATAGCTACTCTTCTAAATGTACGCCTACTAGTTCTTTTGTAAGCAGGTTGTAGGTTTAATTGAACATATTCTTCAAAATTAAAAGATTCACATAAACTAAAAGGTAATTCATCCTTAACAATCCATTTTACAAGTGCTTTTCTTTGATTTTCATGATTATATGTAAAATTACCTACAAGTAATCCCCCTTGTATATTAAGGGTACTTTGAGTTTGAGCATGAGAATCATGCATCCTATGACTCTCTTGATGTCTTTTTAAATGCCCTGTTCCCCCACTACTACTACAACTATAAAGTTTGGCACATTTTTTACATTTAGCTTTCCAGACTCCATCAACTATAACTCTATCAAATTCATTCCATACAGCACTAGTCCTCTTACGAGAAGAGGTTTGATCTTCACTCGGTTCACTAGTTCTAGAGGAACTAGGAACATGGGGTTGGGGATTAGTTTCTTCTCCCTCAGAAACAGGAGGAATGCCAAACTGACTTTCCTCAAAAGATGACATATCTAAATTGATGAATTCAAAAAATAAAAACTAACCACAAGGAGGAATTGAGTAGAGGGTCGGAGGGCAGAGGCAGAGCCGAGATTCTGAGCTTCCTCTTGTGCTCTCAACAGGAGTGACCTTCTCTTCTCAACAGGAACCTCCTCTTGTATAGCACTTGAACACTTGCTAAATGCAAACTAAAAATTAAATTGCTAGAAGAGCACTTTAGAAGAGAGAAATAATAGCAGTAGAGAAGGAGAGAATAGTTGGTTTGGTGTGGTGAGAATGAGGGAGGAAAGGGCTATTTATAGAAGCCCAAATTTTTTTTTCCCAAAATACCCCTCAATTTAGCCGTTTTTGGACTGTTGGGAGGGGCAAAATTGGAAATTTTCCAAAATAGCCATTGGAAATGGCTATTTTTCTCCCCCCCTCTCCAGACGGGCCGTGCCAGGCACGGCCCATTTGGAACCGTTGCGGGCCGTGCCTGGCACGGCCCGTTTCGTGCCGTGCCCGGCCCGGCCCGCCCATTTGGAACCGTTGCGGGCCGTGCCTGGCACGGCCCGTTTCGTGCCGTGCCCGGCCCGGCCCGCCAATAGACGGGCCTGGGGCCGGGCCGGGCTTCCTTTTGCGCCCGAGACGGGCCATGCCTGGCCCGGCCCTTGGGCCCGGTGGGCCTGGGCCGGGCCGGCCCGGCACGGCCCGATGCCCAACTCTATTGAGAGGGCCGACCCCAATGTAGCAGGAGTCGACCCCAGTGAAAGTTGGGTCGACCCCAGTGAAAGTTGAGTCGACCTCAAGTATGATGAACAGTGGTTTGAGTCGACCCCACAAAAGTTTGGGTCGACCCCAGCATGGGCAGAAGCATAACGACTAGTTCTGCAGAAGTACTTTTTGACCTTCCAACAGCAAGTAACAGCTAGTTTTTGAAATCTAACCAATGGGAGGTGTCCAATGGATGAGGAAAACTATTTAAAGTGATACTATTCATCAGAGAAGACATCCTTTTGCAAAATATCAAAGCTTACACAAGAAAGACAAGAGCCCTAATTTTCTTCATCCAAGTGCTTCATTCGAAGAGCCAAAAGAAAGTGATTGAGCAGATTCTAAGAAACGTTAAGAGCTCTATCAACCCTTGAAGAGTGAAGCAATCTTGACAAAGAAGAGAGAAGTCTCATCAAAGTGATAACTATATTCTAAACTCTTCTTTGTAGCTCATAATTGTTATATTTGCTCATCTAGGAGTTTCAACTTTCTTCTTATTCTTAATCACCTTGTAAAGGTTTGTTGGTGAGCCCGTAAAACCAACGGTGTAGGTTTTGTTGGTGAACCCGTAAAACCAACTATGAAGGTTTGTTGGTGAGCCCGTAAAACCAACATAGATTTTTGGTGATCCCGAAAAACCAAAGTGTAAAGGTTTTTGGATTGTGAGCCTAGAAAACAATCCAACTGTAATTCGCGAAATTATAGTGAATTTCCAAGGGATCGCTTGGGGAGTGGACGTAGGTGCTTAGGAGAGCACCGAACCACTATACTTCCTGTGTGTTTGCATTGTGTATTGTTTTAACTTCACTCACTCATCAATTGACTCAACTAAGGTAGTAAAAATTTAGAGAAACCAATTCACCCCCCGTTGGCTTGTCACCTTGGGCAACAAGTGGTATCAGAGCAAGGTGCTCTCATAGTATTTGCTGATCTCACAATCAAGAGACAAAGATCATGACAACCCAAGTAGGATGTTCTATGAGCGAGGGGCAATCCACAAATAGACCTCCTCTGTTTAATGGCACTAATTACACATACTGAAAAGCTAGGATGAGGATATTCATTCAAACTTTAGACTATGAATTGTGGAATATCATAACTAGAGGACCACACACATCCACAATTAGTATAGAGGGCACAATCATTCCCAAACCAGAAATGGATTGGAATGAGAGTGATAGAAGACTAGCACAACTAAATGCTAAAGCAATTAGTGTACTTTACTGTTCACTAGATGTAAGTGAATTCAATAGAATATCTACTTGTATCTCCGTGAAAGAAATTTGGAATAAACTGGAGGTCACACATGAAGGAACTAATCAAGTCAAGGAGTCAAAAATAAATATATTAGTACATAAGTATGAGTTGTTTAAAATGGAATTCACTGAGTCTATAACTGAAATGTTTACTAGATTCACGGAAATCATAAATGGGCTAAAGAGCTTAGGAAAGTCTTATACTAACTCTGAACTAGTGCGAAAAATTTTTAGGTCTCTACCAAGAGTTTGGGAGGCCAAGGTAATTGCAATTCAAGAAGCAAAGAACCTCAATACACTGCAACTAGAAGAACTTCTAGGATCACTCATGACCCATGAGTTGACCATGAGGCAAAATTCAGAAGATGAGGTCAAGAAAAGAAAAACCATTGCCTTGAAGTCTATGACTCCAAAATAGGAAACTGAATCAGAAGAATCTGATGATGAGGAGGAATATGATGAAGAAGGAATGGCTATGCTTGCAAGAAAATTCAGAAAATTTATGAGAGGAAAGAAAAAATTTCATAAAAGGAAGCCCTTCCTCAAAGGTAGCTCAAGCAAGAAAAAGGGTAAGGACAAAGAAAAGAAAAGGGAAACACCAATTTGCTATGAGTGTAACAATCTCGGGCATTTCAAGATAGATTGTCAAAAATTGAAATGGATGGCAAGAAAACTTAAGAAGAGAAACCTCATGGCTGAATGGAGTAAAAGTGAGGAGTCAAGTTCGGAAGAGGAAGATCAACAAGAGACGGCCCAAATCTGCTATATGGCCAATGACGATGAGGTAGATTCTGAACTTGAATGTGATTTTATAGTAGAAGAGTTACATGATGCTGATCGGTTCTTTCAATTTCAAAAATAAACCATGCAATAGCACGTATCTTGTAAGATAGTGATTATGGATGTCGGTCCACAAGGATTGGAGACAAGTTATTTTTCTTAAATAATTAATTCAAAGGGTATAAGCTGGAGTAAAAAGAATTTTAAGTTATCGATTAATGAGAACTAAAAGTAAGATGAATGCAACAGTAGGATTATTTTATGGAAAGAGATGTTTAGGTTTAGAATCCACCGATGAATTCGTAAATATGATGCTTTCAATGATTTAGATGCGTGTATGATCTGATTGCTCTTAACTACAAGTTAGGGCAATCATACAAAAAGTTAAAATCTAACCCACAGTATGAGTCATCTAAGCCTGGTACAAACCATCTTCTCTAAGGATAGGCATGGTCTATCCTATTTAGCATGATTTATCTGATGATTAATTTCTCAAAGATAAATCTGGTAGTTGCATAGCAATCTCCTCCAAACCACAGGTATTGGACTCAATTTCGATAAACTAGATTAATTCATGCAAAGGCTTTCTACAAGATAAACATTTTACACAAATTAAACAAGATATTTCAAGATCATAATTTCATTAAATATGCAACTGTCATACAATGCTAAAAAATCAAAGAAATGCAACATAAATACTCATCCACGGCTTCATCAAACCCCTAAACCAGGGTTCAGCCACTCATGATGCTCGGCGACTTTGATCAGTTTGCTGGGATGCTCCATGCCATCCGCCTCAAGTCTAGTTCCGTCGCTCATTAATTTCTTTTTCTTTCACTCATTGACCCGCTCACAGCCTCCCTCGATATTTTCCATTTTTTTTATTCCCCCTTTCCTTACAAAACAGAGCATGCTCTGTTCTTCATCACCGAGCGTCCCCTCCCCTTTTTGAACCGAGCTCCCCGTCTTCCTCTTGTAGATCACTGAAGACCCAGCGATCGATCCTGAGAGAGGAGGAGGGCGTGGTCTGCGGTCATTGATCTCGTGGAGGCTTGATTCCTGTTGCACGCGAGGGCGTGATGCTGGGAGAATGGTTGGAGCTCGGGCGAAGACGATGAAGGGCGTCATCCGTGGAGCGCCGGATTGATTGTAGATGGCCGGATCAATGGAGCTGGCTGCTGGATCGACGGGAGGCTGATGCGGAATGTCTGGATCTCGGAGAAGATGGGGATGGAGCTAGAAACGGATGCCGATTTGGAAGGAGCTGGGTTACCGGCTCGTTGAATGCAGACGGCTGGGATCGCAGAGGAGTGGTCGCTGGCTGCACCGGCTGATGGCGGAGGAGCTAGATCTTGGCTGCTAGGAGGTAGAACGGGCTGCGTCATGGGCGGAAGAAGGGCCGGAGGATCTGGTCGCGGGATCGTCGGGAAGCTGTCGTGGACGGTCGTGATGCTTACAGGGAGGAAGAAGATGAACAGTGGGATTAGTTTTTATATATATATATATATATTTTGTAACACTGTTCATATGAACAGTGTTTTCAGCATTTCGGAAAAAACTCTTTTTCTTGCTCTTATTTTATCATGAAAATAGGCATATGTGGATTTAAAACAAAGGTCTCCCCTATTTTGCTTAGTTTGAAAACATGATGCAGAGATGGGAATTTCTGAACCGTTGGATCACTTGGGAAGCCACGGACGGTGGACAGTGCTTGGGTGCATGCATGTCAGTTGGGCATTGGGCTCGAACCCAGTGTTATTGAACTAAAATGTGCTAGTTGGTACGCTCGGAAGACGAGGACATGTGAATTATTTACTTCTTACCATATTTTAAATTTATTTCAAAGATTGTTCTATTTTGTAGTAAAATAAGTAGTTATCCATTTAAGAACATTGACAAGTACTGGAAAAAGAATATTAAATTATAGATTAATCAGCACTTATTACACCCCCAAACCTACATTTTACTAGTCCTCAAGCAAAATAAAATCAGAAAAGAAAAATTCTAACTCACTTTCGCAGGCATCGCGATTGCATTTACCATATGCAACGAGGCTTTAAACCCCTAGGTTACCCTAGTGGACGAGTTATAGTCTCGTGAGGATTTTCAGTGAAGATATCCACAAACTTCAATAAATCATTTATTATTATTGTTATTATTAATTTTTTTTTTGTTTTTTTTGTTTTTTTATTTTTTTTATTTTAGATCGATTGATCTATGAAGTGAAAATCAAATTCCAAATGCATACTAGTAAAGAATTTCAAAAACTCTCTTTTTTTTATTAAAATCTAATTTAAGATACATAAATGATAAGAATTTCAAAGCACACACAGTTTTATTTACTAAGTCAGCCCAAATTTTAGGTTAGTATGCAATCTAAGTTAAAATTATTAAGTTTCCGTTTAGGAAGTTGTAAGACTTATTTATACTGGAGTGCTCGGTGAAATCTAGACCGTACACAAGCTAAGAGTTCGGATCTCCAAAATATTGCTAATACTAGTAGTTTCCAAGGATTGGTCGAAAGGACCTGCTCACTGATTCAAAATCATCTTATCGGCAGGATTTCGAGAGTTGTGGATGTTTACTTTAGTACCTCACGGGCTTTATCTATAATATTTCAGTTTACTCGAATTTGTACAACGACGGCTTTCACACTATTATCTTTTTCAAGGTCAATACAGAGTTTTTTTTTCATCATTTTTTTTTCATAAAAGATATATAAATTGTGCACTTTTACTCTTGTGGTGATTTCTCCGTGTAACGAGCAGTCAGTCGACAACTCTTACACCAGTTGGCATAAGGTGTCGGGCATCAAGACTCCCCTACGGACTTATGCTCGGAGTCCTCATCACAAGCCCACTTGACCTTTAACAATAGGTAGCCCTTTTCGATGTTCTTAACTAAATCCATTTTTATTGATGATTTTTTTTTGAATTAGATAAGTATGATTCATCAGGGTCCAAGGTTGCTACTATACTATCAACATAATGTCGAGCCTAGACCTTAGAAGAGTCGGCTAGTGTGTAGTGAAATTACAAAGTATTAATTAGCTAACAACTCCCTAAGAGAGACTTAATAAAAAGAACTTAAATTTGTATTACTTCCGACTAGTCATTGGGATTTTTAGATTTTATATACCTTGTGTATTTATCATTCTCGCATTAATGTATATAAATTAGATTTTTTAAAAATAAAAACTTTTTTTATATTTTTAATTTTTTTTATTATTTATTTTTTATAAAAATAAAAATGAACACATTTTTTTCTAAAATTTTTATTTATTTATTTATTTATTATTATTTTTATTAATTATTCAATTTATAAAAATGAAAAAGAATACATTTTTTTTGGATGAAAATCAAGATGAATACCCCCAAACCTAAACCTGACATTGTGAAGTGAAAACGAATGCAAGAGATGCAAACAAAACCAAAAATGCTTAAAAATACTTAAAAATAACCTCCAAACCTAAACCTAACATTGTCCTCAATATTAAAAAAAATCTAAGAGAATTGGGTTGCCTTCCAACAAGCGCTAAGTTTATTATCTTCTGCCAGACACAGTGAGGTAGTTTTTGCATCTCCTTCTATGAGGTCATCTATTTTATCTATCATAAAACACTCAACTTTCCTCGCGGGTTGGTCGGCCGCATTGAACACATTTAATTTAATTTTCATGTTCGCAAATGATATATCCATTGCTCCAGTTCTACAGTTGATACATGCATTGGCTGTCACTAAAAAGGGACGACCAAGAATCACAGGGATTTATTTTTTTATGTTGGGCATATGTTCCATATCAAGGACGATAAAATCTACTGAAAAATAGAATTTATCTACCTTGACAAGAACATCTTCAATCATCCCCCGTGGTATCTTCACAAATCGATCAGCCAATTGTAAGGACACCGAGGTAGGTTTTAATTCACCTAACCCAAATTTTTTATAGACTGAATAGGGTAGAAGATTCACACTTGCCCCTAGATCTAAAAGTGCTCGATCAATGGAGTTATCTCTTATGACACAGAAAATAGTGGGAGCGCCAGGATCTTTGAATTTTGGAGGGATGTTGTGTTGGAGAATGAAACTTACCTGTTCAGTAAGTAGGACCTTTTTAGGCACATGTGTCCTAGATTTTCGCATTTGGGTGCAAATGTCTTTGAGAAATTTGGCATAGGAGAGAACTTGTTTGATGGCATCAAGGAGCAGGAGGTTAATTTTAACTTGTTTGAAGACCTCCATCATCTCTTCTAGTGAAGTTTCCTTCTTGCCAAAGGGAGAGGGTGCATTAAGTGCTTCAGGAAATGAGACTTTTGGAATGTGGGTTGTGGCAGATGGTGGACTAGCTGAAGAAGGTTTTGGATTTTCATGTGATACATTCCTCTCCTCTTCTTCACCTTCCTTGTTGTTATCCTTCCCAACCTTATTATTTATTACACGTACACTCCTAAGGATAGTCAAAGCATTGGCTTGCTCATAATTTAATCAAGTTTCTTGAGCCACTTATTATCCCCTTGGGTTACTCATTGGTTGACTTGGAAGCTTGCCTTCCTCTCGCTTGTTTAATGCATTAGCTAGTTGACCCATTTGGGATTCTAGCTTAGCAATTGATTGCGTGTGACAGTGCAATAGTTGTGTGTTTGCCTCCAAATCTTGAAGGGCAGTCAACATCTTCTCCTCAAAGGCTGTATTTCTTTGGGTTGGAGGAGGAGGATGTTGAAATTGAGTTGAGGGACGGTAGAGATGAAAATTCTGAGGATTTTGAAAATTTTGGGAGAAGGGTTGGGAGGTATTTGAAGCTTGCTGCCTTCAAGAAAAATTTGGATGATTCCGCCATCCCGAATTATATGTATTGGAAAATGGGTCATTACCTAGTCTGGGCTGGGTTTGAGCAGCATTGATGTGTTCTTGCACGAGTTCGGAGAATTGGGGTGCTGAGGGGCACTCATGAATAGGATGCGATGGGCTAGAGCAGATAGCACACACTTATGCTTGGGAAGAGCTAACAACATGTCCTCCTATCATCAGTTGATCAATCTTATGGGACAATGCATCTACCTTGCTAGATAGGTCCATAGAATGACTTATTTCACAAATGGTCCCTTTTCTTTGAGAACTCGGAGGTGCTTGACGAGAACAAGAAGCATGGTGGAGGGAGTTTTCATTAAGATTTTCAAATAATTGCCATGCTTCATGCTCATTTTGAAACATGAAAGTCCCCCCGCATCCAGCATCGATCATCTGACGGTTTCGTTTAGTCAATCCATCATAGAAACATTGCACTAGCTGCCATTTAGGTATTTGATGATGTGGGCATTTACGGATTAGGTCCCGAAATCTTTTTCAAGTTTCATGAAATTCTTCTCCCTCAGTTTGGAAGAAGCTTGTGATAGCTCGTCTAAACTTGTTCGTTCTTCCTATGAAAAAGTATGTTTTAAGAAATTCTTGTTGCATTTGATCCCAGGAATGAATCGAATTGGCTTCTAAAGAATTCAACCATTGCTTGGCTCTATCTTTAAGGAAGAAGGGGAATATGATGAGAGCACAAAAGTGCAATCGTCGTACCATTTTAATTAGTATTATATTTAATCTTTAATGATAAAATTAATTAATTAACATTTGTTGCCCAAGGTGACAACCCAAGAGGGGGGGTGAATTGGGTCTTTTAAAAACTTTTCAACTACTTCTAATCTTTTAGAGTTAATTAAGCTAAGTTGTATGGATGCATAGTGGAATTTAAACTTAGCAAGAGTATGATTCTAATCTAATCAACTATTAAGTAGCAGACTCAATAAAAGATTAGTCTAAGTTTGCCCAAGTATGCAATTCAATACAATGAGTCTTAATGCAGTTATGTTGAATGAGACTTGATTAAGTAAATTGAATATGCTTGCAACTAAAGGATGCACGGAGAAGAGTTAAGCAAGCAATTTATCTAAGTAAGTAAGTGAGTGAGGAAGTTAGAAAACAAAGAGCATCACAGACACAACAAAAGTATAGTGGTTCGGTGCATCCCAGCACCTACATCCACTCCCCAAGACCTCTTGGGAATTTCACTATAATCCCTCAGATTACAGCCGGTTGTTTTACAAGCTCACAACCCAACTTGTTGTTTTGCGAGATCACAACGAACTCGGTCGGTTTTCACAGGCTCACCGACTAGAACCAACCGATTGTTTTCACGGGCTCACAATCCAACCCAGTTGGTTTTTCCAAAGGCTCACCAACCACAACCTTATAAGGATTGTTTTCCGGGTTCACAATCAACCCAGTTGGTTTTCCCAAAGGCTCACCAACCACAACCTTACAACGTTGGTTTTCCCTTTGGCTCACCAACAAACCTTAACCCCTTGATTCAATCCCTTGATTGAATCAAGTTACGAGATATTAGAACAAGAGTTTAAATCAAATACAAGCATCTCACATAAGCAAATATAGCAAATATAAATAAGTAAAGTAAAGAGAAGAAGCCCTCAAACAAATTTGTAGATGGAGGAACTCGGCTTCTTCTTTACTTGACCCTCTTCTGATTTTGCACGAAGTAGAGGATCACCGAGGCAGCACACGGATGGAGAGGAAGCTTTGGGATTCACTTGGATGCTCTTCTTCTCTCTATTTTACTTTGAATGGCCCTTTTGTGCTTATGGGAGATTTTCCTTGTAATCTCTTTGAAATCTCTTCCCTAAATGTTCTCTCCCACTTCCATACCTTCTTCCCTAGCTCTCCTTTTGATTTTATAGCTTTATAGGGAATGAAAACAAAAATCTAGCCGTTAGAGACAAAAATAGAGCCGTTGGAATCAAGAAAAAACTAGCCGTTATGCCTCCCAGCGTGCTCGAGTCGACTCGGCTGAAGTAGGAGTCGACTCGGCTGAAACAGGAGTCGACCTGTGAATAGTAGTCTGCCGGCACTGTAGCTGGGAGTCGACTCCGCACTGTAGCGCTGAAGTTGGAGTCGACTCGAGATCACTGTAGCGCTGAAAATCAACTCTCTGTCTTTTTGTTTGTTCTCAGTCGGAGTCGACTCGTAGAGTATCGGAGTCGACTCGAGAACTGTTTCTTGAAACTCTAGAGTGCCAGAGTCGACTCTAAACTTTCGGGAGTCGACTCGAGGACTATTCTTTTGAATCTTTCTTTGAATTTGCTCCTTCAACTTGAATCCTTTGAACTTGAAACTTGGGCCAATGAAGTGAAGCTTTCTTCCAACTTTTTTGAGAGCTTTTGAAGGCCTTCTTGTATTCTTCCAACTTGCTATGTTCTTTGCAAAATAAATATCTTTCTCCTTGCAACACAAACATTAGTAATTATACTTCAAGGTTTTGTGATCATCAAAATCAATCTTTAAATCAATCTTTGGGTCATCAGTCTCTCCCTTTTTGATGATGACAAAACTTGGAGTATATGCAATATAAAATATATTGTGTTCTAGAAGTAATGCATAGCTAAGTTGTTTGAAGTAGAAAATATATATCTTTAAAATATATTTCATGATAATACTTTAGATTTAATCAACTTAACACAATCAATATATTTCAATTTAAGCTGATTTGTATTCAATTCAAAACATAAAGCATTATGAGCATATACTCATACTCAAATATTTATCCCCCTTTTTGACAATATCAAAAAGGTTGCAAAGTAATGAAACATTAAGCACAAAGCAACAAATGATACTCAAATATTCTTTTTCCTTAGTGTACTCTGATTTGCATGTCAAATTATTGCAAGAATATGAATCATATAACTCAAGGCAATAATGTTAGAAAAAGATTAATGAGCATAGATCAGAGCCAATTAGGATAATTTCAGAGGAGAACACATCGAATGTGATTCCAAGGATAGTTTTCAAATCAAGTGTAGGTGGAATCTTTCTTAAGTTAATTCAAGAAGTACCACAAATAATATTCAAGGAAAGCACGAATGGAAATCTAACCTCTCTTCAATAATAAGTATGAAAGCTTGTTCATTTAAGATCTTTTGCCCAATATATTAAGTATTTTAGCAACATGAGAGCAATTTGACTAATTTTCAGAGTATAAGAGCAATATATTAAGTATGATTGCAAAGTTCTTTTATGGTGTAAAAATATTGTGGCATAAATATCAAAACATGAATTCATGCAATTTATGATATATCTGAGAGTATACATAAAATTCAAAGCTTTGAAGGTTCTTTTAAAGCTCTTTTAAAGACTTTATTCCTTTAAAAAGAAGCACATTTTGGTACATATAATAATGAATTGGCACAAAATTGAAGTTCTAAAGAACAAGCCAATAAGAACTCATTAGTGAATTCCAAAAATAGGTTTTCTAAGAGATACTCAAGAAACTTCAACACATTATTCTCCCCCTTTTTCATTAAGCTAGAGGCTCTTAAGATCAACTATTTGTATTATGCATAGGATATATTAACCAAATAACAAGCCTCAAGGTGTATCATAAATTCTTTCTCTCTCCTTTAGTTATAGATTTATGCGATGAGTTTCAGCATAGGTTATACTAATGAGAGCATATTTTCATAAAGCTCAAAGTTTGAGATAAGATAACCTCTATAGAACTCAACTCAAGGTATAGGCTTATTATGTAACTAAGGCTAGTAAGTCCATACAAGGAGGTTCATCAAAATCAATCCATAAAATTCAAGGTATGCATCATATGATGGTGGCTTTTGAATAAGATGTAAAATCTTGATATGTCTAAGCTCCCCCTCAAAAGATGCATTCTTCTTTAATCATTCTTTTCTTTTTGTTGAATTTCAGATTTTAATGATAAGCGTAAATAAAAACAGAAATTCTATGATATCAAGAATGTAGAGGGATCTAGATTTATTCAAAATTTATAGCAATCACTCTTTTTAATCCTTCAAGAACAAGTTATGCTTCCTCTAAATACTTGAGAAAATGTATAAAAATATTAATCAAAAAATGATTCATTTGAAGCTCAATTTCTTTTAAGAGCAATTACATTTTCTTTCTTTTAAGAGTCATTTGAGTGAGTTAAAATATTTCTAGCTTTAGGAGCATTCACTTTCTTTTAAAAATAGCTCTTTCTTTTAGTGATGGAAGCAACAATTATGCAGAAAGGGATATAGAAGATCATTCAAGTGAATGTTTATAGGATTTAATTTCTTACTCATAGATTCACAGCAATGTATACATGAAACATAATAAATCTTTTTAATATCAAAATAAAATCATATATTTAGAAATATTTGTTTGCAATCAAGATCATCGAAAGACACATCATTTGGACCAATATTAGTACACTTTAAAGATAAGAAATGATATGTTTCAGATGCGTATCGGGGCAAGCAATCAATGCATCAGAATTATTCTATTTTTCTTAAGTTAAGATTTTATTTAGAAATCATATTGAGTTTAAGCTTTTATACAAAATCAGATTCTAAATTTCATAAAGATTTTCAATAGAGGCTTTCAAAGTCATAATTTGATATATGTATCTTTCACATTGTAGCTCATCTTAAATCATTACGATTGAAAATACATATTTTAAACATATAAGAGCATATTCAGAATATTTGTATTTATGTTGAGTTTTGGTATGAATTAGAACATTATATACCAAAGTTAAGCAAGTTGAAGGATAAAACAAAATCAATTCATTTTGCCTAAATAGAGATATCCTTCTCTTCTCCTTTTTACAAATTTATTCAACTTTCAGATTTTAACGATGATTGTGAACGACAAATCTGAAATTTCTTTTCAATAATACCAAACAAAAATTTTATGTAGTATTTCAAACATTCAATCAAATTGTCCAAGTATGGAGCATTACAAAATATTGAGAGCCCATAATTCAAGACATCATGCCACATGCAAAATATATTATGTGTTAAGTCATGCATTAAAATAACAAGCATGTCAATGATCAAAATCAATTCTTTTCAAATAAACTCTTCCTATTTAAATATACTCTTGCACTGATTTCATCCTTAAAGTGTGTTTTCAAGTGATTAAAAATTTGACTTGATTCTTTTTATATATTTTCATTTACTTTGTCTTTCATTTTTACTTTCTTATGCTCTATACTCTATTTGCTCCTTATTCGGTGGAGTTGGAAGGGGCACGAGGTACTACCACTAGCCTCCCTCTTGTGCCGTCCCTAATATACCCTACACCGAATAGTTAGGTCAAATAGTGCCGGGTACTACCACTAGCCTCTCCATTGGCACCATCCCTATGATGAGCAATATAGAAATGTTAAAATATTTACTTCAAACTCTCCCTATTTAAGTGTAATTAATTACGGATTTTATCCCTTCCAAAAGAATGCTCACACATGTCACACAAATGTGCCGAATATATTATGCTTGTTTTGCTTTTCCTTAAGATTGGAGTATTTGCCTTGACTTAGATTTTACTTCTCTTGAATAATATCCATTTTCTTTTCTTTATCTCTCTCTCTTTTTGTTATTCTCAAGTAATTTACATGAAAGAGCAGAATAAAGAAATAATCTTATGTATCATATAGATGTATATCATGCAAACAACATTTTCATTGTGCTCAAGGATTCATAACTTCTCACAAGTTATTTTAAATCAAAATTTTAAGCATAAACTTGTGTATTTCATGGTTATGACATAGGCAAAGATATATTTTAGTTTGGGCAAACCATGAAACAATTTCTAAAAGTATAAGTCAATCAATACATATATAGACATGATATCAAAAATTAATAATTAAAGACTTTAATCATGCCATAATAAGGTTTAAGTTATTGACTTTGCTTAGCTAATTTATCAAAGAGGTATCTAAAATTACCGATTCATTCTGCATTCTTCAAGTCAAATACCTACTAGATTTCTTATGTATGAACTTTTGGCTGAAGAAGATCCTCTCTCTTGTTTGCATGTGAATGTTTATTGTATCTTATGTGGAGGTGTCCTTCAAGCTGAAATCTCTCATTTTCTTGCTTAAAGATCCTGCATTATTAACAAAATTCTTTTCTTTCTTGAAGGAAAGTCATTAGTTTCTTCAAGATATAAAACATTCATACCATATATTTCTTAACTAGATGACTCAACGTACGATATGACAATAATTGAATGTTGAGTCATTTTACTCAAGAGATTGCCTAAATATAAGCAACCATATGTCACTTGAACTTAAAGAGATAGTTTCATTAACCAAGATGGTTCAAGGACAAGCATATGAGGTAATAGGAAGATTCATCAAGGTCAAATCAATTTCTTATTTTCAAAATCAATTTAGTTTAGATTTTATTTGCTTAAGATAATTATCAATAAGACACGCTAGCTAAGTTTTAATCAACTTATCTTAAACAGTTGTTTCTATCAATATTCAGATTATGATTTATTTGTTATCAATAAAATATGATTCATTAAAGTTAGATTGAATTCTTGCACAAGGGCACATAATGAGCATACAATCTGGTCTACTAGCTGTATGACAAAATAATTATTCTATCATGCTTCAATACAGCTTTAAAACAATAGATCTACTTTGCTCATCCTTTTCAAATTCTACAAGATGGGGTCATAGACATACCTTCTTCATGCCAATCTTCTATAAGAGTTTTCTTGTGGACTAACTTTGGTCAATGAAGATCCCCTTTCTTGTTTGTCTTAATTTGGAGTTTGAGAGAAGATGTTAATTCATTCATCATACATATTTCAAACTCACCTTGCATAAGCTTAGTAAAATCTTCATATAAATCTTCATTAGTAGAACCAAAAATGATGTCATCAATGTATACTTTGGGCAAATAAGATATCACAAATTCTTCTTTTTGATGCATAGATTTATCACTATTACTTTCTATCAAAAAGGTTACTCAAGCTTTTATATCATGCTTTTGATGCTTGTTCCAAATCATATATTGCTTTATCATATATGTAATGAGTGTTTTTAAATAAGGTGGTTATTTTACATAGATCTTTTCTAATGAAATAACCACATAGGAGTGCATTCTACACATTCATTTGACAGAATATAAAGCTCATAAAGCAAGCAAATGATAATGGTGATCTTTACTTCTAATTATGCAAGAATCTCATCAAGATCTATTTCATCTTTTCTTGATTTAGTCTTTTAGTAGTCATCAATTTTTCTTCATTAAGTGCATTTCTGAAAAGCTCAATTTGGTTCTAATTATTAACAAGTTTTCAGCTTGTTATATGTAAAAGATTAACCATATACATATATAATTTGATTTTAGTATCTTGATAATAAATCGTTAGTCTCATAAAGAATAAAATGAATTGATATTTCTACAACTATAATCTTTTCATTAAATGTTCCATATGCATTGCTTGATGAATGATATCCAAAAATAAAAATATCTTTATCAGATTTGGCATTATTTTCAAAAGACCATATCAAGCATAACATATACTACTGAAAAATATGAAAGATATGCAATAGATCATTTTCTATTTTTCAGAAGATCAAATGGAGTTTTCATCAAAAATAGATCTAATAGAAACCATATATATGAGAAGCAATGATGATAGCTTTTAACAAAAAAAATAATAATAATAATAATTTAAGTAGATGACTATCATACAACATTGCCTTTTTCATTTCTTCAAGGATTCTATTAATCCTATTTTACTTATGGTGTTCTTGGTTCTGAAACAATTGTATTCAATATTATTTTCTGTGCACAACTTAATACAAAATTAGTTTTCAAAACTATGCCATGATACTTCTTTATTTTCATAGTTTGCAAACCTTTTTCATTTGAACCCTTTTTGTGAGTTTGTGCCAATGTAGAAAATATTTCAATTTGAGTGCCAAGAACAAAACTAATGTAAGCTTTTGAAAACTTAGTGATGGAAACAACATCTTTAGATTTAGAAATTGATTTTTGTTTGTTTCCTTAGTTAACATGCATAGCAAACTTTGACCTTTCAGAAGATAATCTAAGTAAGCCAATGGCATGATCTTTTGAGATTAAGTACATACTAGCATGAGTTGATTTTATATGCCAAAGATGGTTTCTTTAATCTTGGTATTCATAGTGCATATATTCAAAAGCATACCAAGTACACATTATCATATCTATGATCAATAAACAATAATGCCATGGATAAAAACTCTCAATCAAGCATATAGAGAATTCATAGAGTTATTCTTAATAAATTGATTAATCATTTAGCAACTTATCCAATAGTGAGTAAAGCATACTATAAAATGAAGTGATTTGATTATATTTCCAAAAGTATTTTTTATATCACAAAATTGATCAATACTTGCAATTCAGATTTTAATCAAATACTAAAGCAAAAATAATGATGAGATGCAAGAATTACTGATTTTATTATTATTATTATTATTTTTTATTTAAAATTACTTTTCATAAGTATATTTTAAGTTTCATTTTTTGACGTGTGTCTAGAACACCCATTTGTATGAAAGTTCTATTTGTTCCATGGGTATCTTGGCACACCTATGACTACATCCTCATATTTTCATTTTGGGTACCCAAGCTTGCTTGGGTCCTTGAGAGTTAGGACATATGGTTCCTTTTGGAACCCAAATCTGTTTAATAGTAATAACTTTACCATTTGATTTAATTGTACTAGAACTACAGGTAAGGTTGTTATGTCCATTCTTTTGATGTTTGAAATACGTTATCCTTTTTGATGATTTGCTTGACAAATTTAAAACCTTTTTCTTTAGGGATTCATTGCTAAGTGAAGGAGTTAAGCCAAATTTTGATTTATCAAAATCAGCATGTTGGCTTTCAAACATCATTTTTAATCTTTCTGAACATACAGTAAATTTGTTAACAAAAGACTTCAATTGGTTAATTTCTTCACTTAAGTTTTGATTTTCTTTAATTAAATTCTGATTTTTCTGAATCAATTGTTCTGAATTTAACCTTAAGCTTTCATTTTCAGAATTTAGTTTGTCATATATTTCAGCAATATAATTTCTTTCTTTTGAGATTTCGAGATTTAGTTTTTTAAGATTTTTATTTTTGATAGCTAATTTTCTACATTCATCATACAAATCATGAAAAGCATTTAATAGTTCATCATAAGAATATTCTTCATGAAATTCATTTAGTGTAAAATTAGATTCAGATTCTACTTTATCTTCTAGTGCCATAAAACATAAGTTAGTTACCTCTTGTAGTTCATTGGAGCTAATATCATCATTGTTGCTCCTAGCATTCATTTTCTTGCTTGACTCTTCCTTGGTCAAGGCTTTCTTCCTTTTTATCTCTTTCTTTCTTTCTTCTTGCTTCCTCTTCTTCTTTGTCTTTAGGAAGCTTTTGAATTTTCCTGCTGTTTTTTCTTCCTCGAGTCGACTCGGGTTTACTTGGAGTCGGCTCGACTGACTTGAGAGTCGACTCGAGATCTTCGGGAGATGTTTCGTTCTCAGAGGCCTAAAAGATGATTCTCTGTCTTTTGAACTGTTCTGCCTCGGAGTCGACTCGGGCCTTGTTGGAGTCGACTCGGCTAACTTGGGAGTCGACTCTGAAATACTTGGAGTCGACTCGTTCATAGGATCTCTAAGACTGAGTCTCTGCCTTTCAGACTGTTCTTCTCTAGGAGTCGACTCGGACAAACTGGGAGTCGACTCGGCTAATGTGGAAGATTCTGCAGTCTCATTGTTAGTATGCAATTGAAACACATGTGAGCTAATCTGAGATTTATCATAAATATTTCTTAAAGTATCTCAGATTTTTTTAGCAGATAAGCATGCAGAAATCTTATGAAATATAGATTCATGGATAGCACAACATAGAATGTTCATAGCATTAGCATTCAATTGTGTTAAGTCTTTTTCATTGACAGCTTGAGAGAGTGTGTGAGGGCCATTTATAATGATATTCCATATTTTATAGTTTTGTGATTGAACAAAAATTTTCATTCTAGCTTTCCATTGAATATAGTAAGTTCCATCAAACAGTGGAGGTCTGTTTATGGAAAGTCCCTCGGCAAATAATATGTTATGTGGAGTTGTCATAATCTTTAGCTCTAGTCGGTTAAGACTATAATTAATAGAAGAGCACCTGCTCTGATACCACTTGTTGCCCAAGGTGACAACCCAAGAGGGGGGGTGAATTGGGTCTTTTAAAAACTTTTCAACTACTTCTAATCTTTTAGAGTTAATTAAGCTAAGTTGTATGGATGCATAGTAGAATTTAAACTTAGCAAGAGTATGATTCTAATCTAATCAACTATTAAGCAGCGGACTCAATAAAAGATTAGTCTAAGTTTGCCCAAGTATGCAATTCAATACAATGAGTCTTAATGCAGTTATATTGAATGAGACTTGATTGAGTAAATTGAATATGCTTGCAACTAAAGGATGCACGAAGAAGAGTTAAGCAAGCAATTTATCTAAGTAAGTAAGTGAGTGAGGAAGTTAGAAAACAAAGAGCATCACAGACACAACAAAAGTATAGTGGTTCGGTGCATCCCAGCACCTACATCCACTCCCCAAGACCTCTTGGGAATTTCACTATAATCCCTCAGATTACAACCGGTTGTTTTACAAGCTCACAACCCAACTTGTTGTTTTGCGAGATCACAACGAACTCGGTCGGTTTTCACAGGCTCACCGACTAGAACCAACCGATTGTTTTCACGGGCTCCAATCCAACCCAGTTGGTTTTCCCAAAGGCTCACCAACCACAACCTTACAATGATTGTTTTTCGGGTTCACAATCAACCCAGTTGGTTTTCCCAAAGGCTCACCAACCACAAACTTACAACGTTGGTTTTTCCTTTGGCTCACCAACAAACCTTAACCCCTTGATTCAATCCCTTGATTGAATCAAGTTACAAGATATTAGAACAAGAGTTTAAATCAAATACAAGCTTCTCACATAAGCAAATATAGCAAATATAAATAAGTAAAGTAAAGAGAAGAAGCCCTCAAACAAATTTGTAGATGGAGGAACTCGGCTTCTTCTTTACTTGACCCTCTTCTGATTTTGCACGAAGTAGAGGATCATCGAGGCAGCACACGGATGGAGAGGAAGCTTTGGGATTCACTTGGATGCTCTTCTTCTCTCTATTTTACTTTGAATGGCCCTTTTGTGCTTATGGGAGATTTTCCTTGTAATCTCTTTGAAATCTCTTCCCTAAATGTTCTCTCCCACTTCCATACCTTCTTCCCTAGCTCTCCTCTTGATTTTATAGCTTTAGAGGGAGTGGAAACAAAAATCTAGCCGTTAGAGACAAAAATAGAGCCGTTGGAATCAAGAAAAAACTAGCCGTTATGCCTCCCAGCGTGCTCGAGTCGACTCGGCTGAAGTAGGAGTCGACTCGGCTGAAACAGGAGTCGACCTGTGAATAGTAGTCTGCCGGCACTGTAGCTGGGAGTCAACTCGAGATCACTGTAGCGCTGAAAATCAACTCTCTGTCTTTTTGTTTGTTCTCAGTCAGAGTCGACTAGTAGAGTATCGGAGTCGACTCGAGAACTGTTTCTTGAAACTCTAGAGTGTCAGAGTCGACTCTAAACTTTCGGGAGTCGACTCGAGGACTATTCTTTTGAATCTTTCTTTGAATTTGCTCCTTCAACTTGAATCCCTTGAACTTGAAACTTGGGCCAATGAAGTGAAGCTTTCTTCCAACTTTTTTGAGAGCTTTTGAAGGCTTTCTTGTATTCTTCCAACTTGCTATGTTCCTTGCAAAATAAATATCTTTCTCCTTGCAACACAAACATTAGTAATTATACTTCAAGGTTTTGTGATCATCAAAATCAATCTTTAAATCAATCTTTGGGTCATCAACGTTGTATTTGTGTTTGAGTGCAAGGAATCCAAGAGATCCAATAACATTGGGTTTGACCCAATGCCCGGCAGCCCGAGCTCAACAAATTTCCCAGCTGCCATGCATGCATGAAATCCCGACCGTCCACGCCATCAACGCAATCAAACCAAGCATCCCACTTCCCAAACCTGTTTCATCAGGTTCATCTCCATCCGTTGAGAACACACCCCAGCCAATCAACAGCCCGTACGGCCAGCTCGTTCCCCCTGCATTGCGTCCCCCACTTGGGCCAAAGAAGGAAGTCCACAGCGCCCCCTCCACGAGCCCCAGCTTCTTCCTCCCGTCGATCACGACCCCACCTCAGCACATCCCGAGAGCAGCTGCCAGCATCCCAACCACATCCCAGCGCTCCAGCCTCCTCCATCGTCCCATGTCCGCATCCCAGCTCCTTCCCAAATCAGCAAGCCGCAAAGCGATCTCCCAACGCCTCATCCGCGACTGCAAGCGTGATCGCCTCCTCATCCAGCAACGGTTCCGTGGCCAACCCCTCTCCCATGATCCAAGCATCGCGCCCAATCATCCCGCCGTCCACGACTCCTCCCTTACCGTCCGCCTTCTCCTTCTGCCCGCGTCCGCGTCTTCAACGCCATCATCCGGCGGCCAGCCCTTCATCCAAATCAAAGCCCGTGATCCCATGGATTGACGCCCTCTGCCTCTTCCAAACCTCCCAGCTCATCCCGCAACGTTCTAGCCGTGATCCAAGCCATGATCGGCTCCTTCTCGGTGCTTCCGGCGCCCCAGCAATCACGCCGTCCTCCTTCCGGATCGGCGCCCGTCTGCCCTCCCCCTCCACCGCATCCGCCCTCTCCTTGGATCTATATAAGGGAGCCAAAGAACAGGGTGAGGGAGGGAGCTCTCGGTGCGAGAGGTGGCCGGCGGGTCCACAGAAAATAGAAGAACAGGGGAGAAGGGGGGCCATCGGTTTGGAGGAAGGAAAACGGGAGAGGAGAAGTCGTGCTCTATTTTCAAACAGAGCACGTTGCTTGTTCTTCTTCTTCTTTTTATTTTATTTTATTATTATTTTTTGTTTTTTTTAGTTTTAGTTTAATTAAGAGCAGTGTTATTTTTAATTTTAATTAATGGTCTTATTTGTAGCTCTTTCTGTTGCAATTTTACTAGAGAGTTTTATTTTAAGAGCTTTAGATTTGCAATCTTAATTTATATATTTCATATTCTGTAATTTTTCTTTTAATGCAATATATTTAAATTTTTTTCATGCAATTTATGTCCCAGACTTCAATCTTCTTAGCTTTCATCCCTTTTAAGTTATGCCAAAGCCTTTCTTTTCCATTAAATATATAAATGCTCTTTAAATCTAAGTATATATCTTCGAGTTAATTTCAATTAAAAATAATTCTCTGGTAGATCAAAAAATCAGTCAATATCCCCGACATAATGTTTTTCTTTTATCATTCAAAAATCGATTTCAAATCCAAGTGAACGTTCTAATTTTTATGCAACTCCAATCGCCTCCATGTGGATCGACCTCTTACAACCACTATTCTTCAAGTAGGAAAGGTAAGAGTAAAATTAAATTAAACTTTGTTTGTCGGTTCTAACACCGATCTGTTTAGCATATTTTTAGTTAGACAGAAATCGGCACAAAAGAATTTTGGCGCCGTTGCCGGGGAGGCAAATCGAGAAGCAAGAACGATCACGAAGATTAAATCGAATTTTGGATGCTCGGAGTGAACGCACTTCGGTAGTAAGTTTTTATTTTTATTTTTATTAATTTTCCTTATTTTGATAATTTCTAGTTAATAATTTCGTAGTTATTAAATTCTAAAATTTGAAATTCGAAATTTAAAATTCAAAAAAAATTAAAATTAAAAAAAATTCCAAAATTCAAAAATTCAAAAAAAATTTAAATTCAAAATTTGAATTCTGAGATTTGAAATTTGAAATTTAAAAAGAAAAAAAAATAAATCAAAAAAAAAATTATTTTTGCTAGTAATTGATAGGGTGCAATCCCCCAAGGTTATCATACCTCTATTTGGACTCCTCACGGAGTAATCTCCAGAGCTTATTCAACGGGCATTCGGAGATTGACTAACGCATAAGGATTGTGTTTAGTTTACATTCAAGTTATTGCTATATAAAAATTAAAAATTAAAAAATAATAAAAAATAATAAAAAAAATTTGTTTGCTCATTTAATCAGTACAACCTAATGACATTGCATAAACTTTAAAAATTATTGATTATTTGCTGCATTTAGTATTAAGCATTTGCATAAAATAATTTAAGGACAAAACCCATTAAAAAGATAAGGTCAGGAAGTCATTACCTGTCCTTAGCCCAAAAATCACCACCTTGCATGCAATCCTAAGCCAAATTAAATTAAAATCAAATTAGACGTTGGCCTTAGGGTTTTTGAGCTCAATTAGGCTCTTGGAAAGAAGCAGCTGAAAGCCACTCCAGTGAGAATTTAGTAATTGGTGATGTCTAGAAAAGTTTTACAACAGTGAGAACTGTTACGGGTATTGTGGTATCGGTGTATCCCTTCTGGCACCACCACACACCCCGGGACTTTTCTGGTCACTGGTTACTGGATCGCTTAACTGGTAAGCTCAAGCTTAATCTGAAAGGGAGATTAGGAGCTGTCTAATCTAGAGAGAATTTCAGAAACTTTTTAACCTGATAAATCTCTGTGCAACTAGATTTAAGAAGCTACTAAACCTCACTTAATTCTAAGACTAATAGGGTTAAATTGTTGTGTGGTGTTGGTTGTGGTCATCTGTGTCTAGCCCTTCTCTTCTTTTAAGATTTCGTTCATTGTAGGAGTCAAATCTAATGAAGTGTTGATAATGTATGCATGGTAGAAGGTCATTAAGGAATAAGTTAACCCCATTTGATCCTGAGATTGACAGAACTTTTCATCACAACTTGCGAACTGTAAACCAACTGTCAATCTCTACAATGGGTGAACACATTAGAACTTTGAATGAGTTGTTCGCACCCGCATCTGCTAGTCCCCCTACTTGCATAGTATTACCAATTAATAATGCAGCCCAATTCGAGATTCAAGCTGCAACAATAAACATGTTACCCAAGTTTCATGGGTTCGAGAGTGAACAACCCTATATTCATCTAAACAAATTTTTGACAATCTGTCAAACATTTAGAAATCAAATCTTAGATGAAGAGGGTATTAAATTAAGGTTGTTTCCCATGACTTTAGAGGATCGTGCCGCTGCATGGCTGTATTCTCTTGCTTCTAATTCCATCACATCATGGGAACAACTATCTAGGAAGTTCATGGCTAAGTTCTATCCTATGGTAAAAACTGAAAAAATTAAGGATGCCATCAGAACTTTTAGAGGAAAATCTGAAGAGGAATTTTTCCAACTTTGGAAAAGATTCCATAATCTTTTGGTCAAGTGCCCGCACCATGGGCTTGACAAGGCTGATCTAGTACATTTCTTTTATAAAGGATTACCTCCGGCACATAGAAACACGATCAAGTCCATGCACAAAGGTAGGTTCATGAACCAAACCCCGGATCAAGCCTATGAATTTCTTGTTGACTTAGCCGAGAATGCCCAAAATTGGAGTAGCTATGGTGAGGAAGTAAATAGAGATGAGTTCGGGTCTAGAAAATCAGAAAATTATGAAATAAAAGCAGACCCAGAACTAAAAAATGTCATGTCCAATCTGGTGACTGGAATGAACAACTTAAGCAAAAAGTTTGATGCTTTCACTGTTTCTACTAGCTCAAGTTCATATAAAGAGTTAAATCCCATCATGAAAGTGGATCACGAGTCACAAAGTTTATGTATCTTGTGTAACAGTTCTGAGCATCTAGTGGAGTGTTGTCCTAGTTTATCCAACATTAAGGCTGAGCAGGCAAATGCTCTAAACTCATATAGTGCCTTCAAGAAGCCCACTCCCAATTCATTCAGCCCAGTCTACCATCCTGATAATAGGTTCCACCCAAATTTCTCATACAAGCAAAATGAACCTATTCAGCATCAAGGTGGTCCACCAGGTTTTCAGAAGAATTTTTTCAGGATAGGTCCATCACAAATGAACCAACCTTTGTTTCCATCTGTACCTCCTTATAATACCCCTATCCCTCAGCAAACTACATCATTGGAAGCCATGATGGCTAACATGATGAAGCAGCAACAAGACTTCATCCAACAACAACAACAGACCAACATGGCTCAAACCCAGACTAACCAATTCCATGCGCAAGCGATTGCAAAACTTGAGGTTAGTCTGAGCCAAATAGCTAACTCTCTAGGGGATAGGAAGAGAGGTGAATTGCCCAGTCAGCCAGTGCCTAACCCTAGTAGGCAACAGAATCAAGGGCCGAGAGGCCAGTTTCAGATTGATTCTAATGGAAACCCTACCCATGAAGTCCAAGCAATTACGACTTTACGGTCTGGCAAGCAAGTGGATAACAAAGTCCAACTTCCTATGCAAGAAAAAGAAGAAAAGCATGAACCAAACCCCATCCAAAAAAAGGCACAAGAACAGGGAACAAAAGAAATAGAGGAGAAACCAATAGAGACGTACACACCCAAGGCTTCCTTTCCTAGTACACTACAAGACTCAAAGAAAAAATCTCAGTACGATGAAAACATGAAAGTCTTTAAAAATGTCCAAATAAATTTATCCTTCCTAGATGCCATCAGACAGATCCCCTCCTATACAAAATTCTTAAAAGACTTAACCACGGTGAAAAGGAAAACTAGTATTTCTAGGCAAGCTGTGATGGCGGCACAAGCCTCATCTCTTATTCAACAACAGATTGCCCCAAAATACAAGGACCCTGGTTGCCCCACTGTTGAAATTAAAATAGGAGAAACCATCATTTGAAGAGCTCTATTAGACTTAGGAGCAAGTGTAAACCTATTACCCTATTCTGTCTACACCGAACTAGGTTTGGAGGAATTAAAGCCCACAAACATTACTTTGTCATTAGCAGATAGGACTGTGAAGTATCCTAAGAGAATTGTAGAGGATATAATTGTAAAGATAAATGAGTTTTACTACCCTGTGGATTTTGTAGTCCTCGAAACTAAACCAGTGAAAAATCCAGGTAGTCACATCCCGGTAATCCTTGGTAGACCATTTTTGGCCACTTCAAATGCTGTGATCAGTTGCCGAAATGGGATAATGACCTTAGCATTTAGAAACTTGACCGTCCAACTCAATGCCTTTCACAGTAGTAATCAACCATCTGAGATGGACGATTTAGAAGAAATTCACATGATTGAAAACATAATCGGCAAGTCCTTCGAGGAATCAAGTTATTCTGATCCACTAGAAAGATGTTTGGCCCAATTCAGTCAAGATTGTGAGGAAGGAGAGTCGAATCAGGAGGTTAATGCATTACTAGATTCCATTCCTGTAATGGATACTAGCAGATGGGCTACTAAATTTGAATCATTACCTATACTTGAATCCCAGCTAATACCTTCAAGTGTCAAACCTCCCCAGCTTGAACTTAAAGATCTGCCTGAAAACCTAAAATATGCATTTCTAGGGGACAACAACACCTTACCTGTTATTATTGCATCAAATTTAACTGAAGAACAGGAAGAGAAGTTGTTAAATATCCTTCAGAAAAATCAAGAAGCGATCGGCTGATCTATAGCTGATATTAAAGGGATTAGCCCTTCTGTGGTCCAACATAAAATTCATCTAGAAGAGGATGCAAAAATCTCTAGAGAACCACAAAGGCGACTTAACCCAGTCATGAAGGATGTGGTTCTAGCTGAAATCATTAAACCTTAGATGCAGGGATTATATATCCTATTTCTGATAGCCAGTGGGTGAGCCTAGTTCAAGTCGTACCCAAGAAATCTGGAATTACTATGATCAAGAATGGCCAAAATGAGTTAATCCCAACTCGAATCCAAACTGGATGGCGAGTGTGCATCGACTACAGAAAGCTGAACGCCATGACTAGGAAAGACCACTTCCCACTACCCTTCATTGACCAAATGTTAGAATGTCTAGCTGGCCACTCTCATTACTATTTCCTTGATGGTTATTCTGGATATAACCAAGTTCCAATTGCACGTGAGGATCAAGAGAAAACTACATTCACCTGTCATTATGGCACTTTTGCCTATCGTCGCATGCCTTTTGGGTTATGCAATGCACTGGCTACATTCCAGCGGTGTATGATGAGCATTTTCTCCGACATGGTGGAGAAATTTTTAGAAGTTTTTATGCATGACTTTTCTGTATTCGGATCTAATTTTAATGAATGTCTCCATCACTTGACCCTTGTTGTAGAACGATGTAAAGAGAAAAATTTAGTTCTTAACTGGAAAAAATGCCATTTTATGGTCCAATCAGGTATTGTTTTGGGACACATTGTGTCACAAAGGGGAATCGAGGTGGATAAAGCCAAAGTAGAATTAATTGCCAAGTTACCACCTCCCAAAACTGTTAGGGAAGTCAGATCTTTTTTAGGGTATGCAGGTTTTTACCACCGCTTTATCAAGGATTTTAGTAAAATATCAAAACCCTTATGTGATTTGTTGGCCAAAGATATTGTTTTCAATTTTTCACCAACTTGTGTAACTGCTTTCAAAAGACTGAAGTCTGAATTGACTTCAGCACCCATCATAAGGTGTCCTGATTGGAGTCGTCTTTTTGAAATCATGTGTGATGCATCCGATTATGCCATAGGTGCTGTCTTAGGTCAGCGAGTAGAGAAGCTTCCCCATGTTATTCATTATGCGAGCAAAACTCTGAATGACGCCCAACTCAACTATTCCACCACTAAAAAAGAATTGTTGGCAGTTGTTTTTGCCCTAGATAAATTTCGCCCCTACCTGATAGGATCTAAGGTTCTTGTTTATTCTGATCATGCCACCCTTAAGTACCTTCTCACAAAGAAGGATGCTAAGGCAAGGCTCATTCGTTGGATCCTATTGCTCCAGGAATTTGATCTTGAAATTCGAGACAAAAAGGGATCGAAAAATGTAGTAGCTGACTACTTGTCCAGACTGATTCTTGAGTCATCTGCAGAATCCTTACCTGTATTCGAAACTTTTTCGGATGAACAACTAATGATGATTTCCTATACCAATGTTTCATGGTATGCTGACATAGTCAACTACCTCGTTACTGAACAAATGCCCAGCTCTTGGACCAAACGGAGAAATTTCGCTTCCTAGCTCGTGTGAAGTGGTATTTTTGGGATGAACCATACCTATTTAAATATTGCCCTGATCAGATCATCCGACGGTGTATCCCTGAATACGAACAAAGGAAAGTCTTTTCCTTTTGTCATGACCACGCTTGTGGTGGTCATTTTAGTGGTAAAAAGATGGCTTCAAAGGTTTTGCAGTGCGGATTCTATTGGCCCACACTATTTCATGACTCACACGAGTATTGTAAAGCATGTGACCGATGTCAAAGACTAGGAAAAATTTCAAGAAAAAATGAGATGCCCCTGAACCCGATCTTAATTGTAGAAATCTTTGATGTTTGGGGTATTGATTTTATGGGTCCTTTTCCTATGTCATTTGGGCACCAGTACATACTCCTAGCTGTTGACTATGTCTCTAAGTGGATTGAGGCTATCGCGTGTAAGACTAATGATCACAAAGTAGTGATCAAGTTTCTTAAGGAGTCTGTCTTCGCTCGCTTTGGCACCCCTCGTGCTATCATTAGTGATGGGGGAAAACATTTTTGCAATAGAATTTTTAAAGCCCTTGCTAGAAAGTACAACATCACCCACAAGGTTGGTACACCATATCATCCACAAACGAGTGGACAAGTTGAGATTTCCAATAGAGAAATCAAGACCATCCTTGAAAAAACTGTCAACCCATCTCGAAAGGATTGGTTCCTTAGGTTAACAGATGCATTGTGGGCATATCGAACGGCCTACAAAACACCAATTGGAATGTCTCCATATAGAACTGTCTATGGCAAGGCCTGCCATTTACCTGTTGAGTTAGAGCACAAGGCTTGTTGGGCTATTAAACATTTAAATTTCAATCTTGACAAAGCAGGAGAACATAGGAAGCTTCAGCTCGACGAGCTTGAAGAAATTAGGAACAATGCTTACGAGTGTGTTAAGAAGTACAAGGATCGCATGAAAGTCATGCATGATAAAATGATTACTCGTAAAGAATTTCACCAAGGACAAAAAGTCCTTCTATATGATTCTCGATTACATCTATTCCTTGGAAAACTTAAATCTCGCTGGACTGGCCCATACATAGTAGAGAAAGTGCATCCTCATGGTGCAGTAGTAATATGCAATACCAAGGATGGTAGGTCCTTTCAAATCAATGGACATCATTTAAAACCATACCTTGAGTATCTGAGTCCAGAAGTTGAGGAGACACTTCTGACCGACCCTGTCTATCATGAATGAATTAGAATTATCTGGTTGAAGAAACCCAACATTGTCGTTTAGCGCTCTTGGGAGGCAACCTAACATGTAAATATCTTCTAATTAAAAAAAATAAAAAATAAAAAATCAATAAATTACTAACATGCAGGTTTGAGGGATTTTGCCCCAACTTTCAATTTACCCACCCATATTAGGTAACTTCTCCTCTATTCTCTTACTGCTTTAAATTTTCTTTAACATTGAGGACAATGTTAGATTTAGGTTTGGGGGTATTTTTAAGCATTTGGAATTTTATAAAAAAAAAGTTTTTAGTTAAATTTTTTTTTTAAAAAAAAAATTACAACACACAAGGTATATAAAAACTAAGAGCCCAATGACTAGTCGGAAGTAGTGCAAGGTGAGTTCTTTTTATTAAGTTCCTTTTAGTGAGTTGTAAGCTAATTAGTACTTTGAATATCACAACACATCTGGCCTGCATTTTCTAAGGTACAGGTTCGACATTGTATTAAGAATATGGTAGCAACCTCGAATCCTGATGAACCATCTTTTTCTGATCCAAAAAAAAAGAAAAAAAACTATTTGGTGGATTTAGTCAGGTACATCGAAAAGGGCTACTTATTGTCAAAGGTCAGCGGGCTTGTGATGAGGAACCCGAGCATAGGTCCGTAGGGGAGTCTTGATGCCCGATACCTCATGCCAACTGGTGTGAGAATTGTCGACTAATTGCTCGCTACATGGAGGAATCATCACGGGAGTAAAAGTGCACAATATAAACATGTTCATGTTTCCCAAAAAAAAAGTTGTAAAAGCTGTCGTTGCAAAAATTCGAGTAAATTGGAATATTACAGATAAAGCCCATGAGGTATTAAAGTAAACATCCACAGCTCTCGAAATCCTGCAGAAAAGATGATTTTGAATCAACAAATAGGTCTTGTCCGACCAATTCTTGGAAACTACCAATATTAGCGATATTTTGGAGATCCAAAACCTTAGCTTGTGCATGGTCCAAACTTCACTGAGCACTCAAATATAAATAAATCTTACAACTCCCTAACGGAAAACTTAATGACTTCAACTTAAATTGCATACTAACCTAAAATTTGGACTACTTAGTAATTAAAACCTTGTGTGCTTTTGAAATTCTTATCAGTTAGGTACTTAAAATTAGACTTTCATTTCATAAAACAAATTTTATTTTGGGATTGAAGTTTGTGGGTAACTTAACTGCAAACCCTCACGAGACAACACTCGTCCACTAGGGTAACCTAGGGGTTTAAAGGCTTGTTGCACGTGCTAAGTGCAATCGTGATTCCCTACGAAAATGGGTACATATCTTAGTTTTTTGTATTTAGCTTAAAAAAAATATAATATATATATATATATATATAAATTTAAAAAAAAAAATCTAGGGTGTTCATTACCATTTAACTCTAGAAAGTCTTGAAAATTGGAGTGATCATGTTGGAAGTAAGTCAAAGCCACTCATTTATATGATACTATCTTGCACCTCACTACATTCTTGACTTGTTAGCAGATAGATGGGGTGTAATGGAACTTGAATTAGAGTCTGCTTAAATATGATAGCAACAAGTTTTTATTGTCCTTGCAATTATAAGTTCATACAGTAATACTTGTTCAAATTTCGAGTTAAAAATTGAAAATCCCTGACTGATGAAGTTTGTGGGTAACTTCACTGCAAACCCTCACGAGACAACACTCGTCCACTAGGATAACCTAGGGGTTTAACGGCTTGTTGCACGTGCTAAGTGCAATCGTAATGCTCTACGAAAGTGAGTATTTATCTTAGTATATTTATATAATAAATAACACTTTTGCACTCTTATTTTATTTTATCATTTTCGCACTAAATTGCTAGAGACTAGCAATAAGCTAGTTGGGGGGTGTGATGAGAGCACAAAAGTGCAATCATCGTACCATTTTAATTAGTATTATAGTTAATCTTTAATGATAAAATTAATTAATTAACGTTGTATTTGTGTTTGAGTGCAAGGAATCCAAGAGACCCAATAACATTGGGTTTGAGCCCAATGCCCGGCAGCCCGAGCTCAACAAATTTTCCAGCTGCCATGCATGCATGAAATCCCGGCCGTCCACGCCATCAACGCAATCAAACCAAGCATCCCACTTCCCAAACCTGTTTCATCAGGTTCATCTCCATCCGTTGAGAACACACCCCAGCCAATCAACAGCCCGTACGGCCAGTTCGTTCCCCCCTGCATCGCGTCCCCCACTTGGGCCAAAGAAGGAAGTCCACAACGCCCCCTCCACGAGCCCCAGCTTCTTCCTCCCGTCGATCACGACCCCGCCTCAGCACATCCCGAGAGCAGCTGCTAGCATCCCAACCACATCCCAGCGCTCCAGCCTCCTCCATCATCCCACGTTCGCGTCCTATCTCCTTCCCAAATCAGCAAGCCGCAAAGCGATCTCCCAACGCCTCATCCACAACTGCAAGCGTGATCGCCTCCTCATCCAGCAACGGTTTCGTGAAAAGCCCCTCTCCCGTGATCCAAGCATCACGCCCAATCATCCCGCCGTCCACGACTCCTCCCTTCCCGTCCGCCTTCTCCTTCCGCCCGCGTCCGCGTCTTCAATGCCATCATCCTGCGGCCAACCCTTCATCCAAATCAAAGCCCGTGATCCCATGGATTGACGCCCTCTGCCTCTTCCAAACCTCCCAGCTCATCCCGCAACGTTCCAGTCGTGATCCAAGCCATGATCGGCTCCTTCTCGGTGCTTCCGGCGCCCCAGCAATCACGCCGTCCTCCTTCCGGATCGGCGCCCGTCTGCCCTCCCCCTCCACCGCATCCGCCCTCTCCGTGGATCTATATAAGGGAGCCAAAGAACAGGGTGAGGGAGGGAGCTCTCGGTGCGAGAGGTGGCCGGCGGGTCCACAGAAAATAGAAGAACAGGGGAGAAGGGGGGCCATCGGTTTGGAGGAAGGAAAACGGGAGAGGAGAAGTCGTGCTCTATTTTCAAACAGAGCACGTTGCTTGTTCTTCTTCTTCTTTTTATTTTATTTTATTATTATTTTTTGTTTTTTTTAGTTTTGGTTTAATTAAGAGTAGTGTTGTTTTTAATTTTAATTAATGGTCTTATTTGTAGCTCTTTTTGTTGCAATTTTACTAGAGAGTTTTATTTTAAGAGCTTTAGATTTGCAATCTTAATTTATATTTTTCACATTCTGTAATTTTTCTTTTAATGCAATATATTTAAATTTCTTTCATGCAATTTATGTCCCAGGCTTCAATATTCTTAGCTTTCATCCATTTTAAGCTATGCCAAAGCCTTTCTTTTCCATTAAATATATAAATGCTCTTTAAATCTAAGTATATGTCTTCGAGTTAATTTCAATTAAAAATAATTCTCTGGTAGACCAGAAAATCAGTCAATATCCCCGACATAATGTTTTTCTTTTATCATTCAAAAATTGATTTCAAATCCGAGTGAACGTTCTAATTTTTATGCAACTCCAATCGCCTCCCTGTGGATCGACCTCTTACAATCACTATTCTTCAAGTAGGAAAGGTAAGAGTAAAATTAAATTAAACTTTGTTTGTCGGTTCTAACAACGATCTGTTTAGCATATTTTTAGTTAGACAGGAATCGGCACAACAGAATAATCTAAGTTTCAGAGCATCATCAGTGATGTTCTGAATCTTGACAGTGGTGCAAATCTCAAGAAATTCATCTAAGTGTTTATATGGGTCTTCGTTGGTGAGCCCATAAAAAGATGGGAGCATTTGGATCACACTAGACTTTATTTCATATTGTACCGCTGCTACTTCAGGTAATCGAATGCAAGATGCGGAAGTGTAAATGGTGGGAGTAAAGTACTCCCTCAGGAGTTTGGGTTGTTCTTCAGCCATCTCAGGAGGTGGGGATGATTCTAATGTTCTGATCTCAGATGAATATTCCTAAGGGTCCGTTCTATTTCAGGGTCAAAGGATAATAGGTCACGTACTCTAGAACAACTCCCTTGCATACACTAGTACTTGATCAGTCAAGCATGCAATAAAAGAAAAACACATCAAATTCTTGTATTTGCCCTAAAATCACTAGACAGCTCCTAACTGGTTTGAAGAGGGCACCTAAGCCTCCAATCCGGTCTAATAAACTGAGTTGACTAGGTAAGCTCCCAGGTAAGTGGAGGTGTCACGATGTGTTCGCAAAGGTTCCACTTAAAAACCACTTGCCTCGAATAGATGAACTATCTTCCTTATAGGGACAAAGCTTGCCTAGACATCAACTAAGCCACAGAGCGAAATTGGTACAACTTTCGGTGATCTTCATCCTATTGAGCTCGAATGTCCCTAGTGGCCAACGTCTAATTGATTTTAATTAAAGTGACACTATGTGAGATTGAGTTCACCTAAGTTGGGCAAGAGTCCGGTGATGAAATCTGGCTCTTATCTTGTTGGGATGATTGCCCTTACTAAGTGTGGATTAATTGGTGTATGTGTATCAAGCATGCATTCACACTTTTGCTAAAATTAAAATCAAACAATCACCACAAAATTTTAAGCTAATTGTGAATCAATTTAAAAAAGAAAGGTTTAGAGGTTACCAAAGAAAATTTTTCTAGGAAATTTTTTTTTTTTAAGCAAACCTCTACAGCATTTCTTTTTTTTTGCAGTCCCCTCTTTGATCGTCCCAGATTTCCTCTTCGAATCCTGATCAAATAATATCAAAAGAAAATTAAAAATTAGTAAGAGAGAAAAAAAGGAGATAAGAAAAGTAACAATAATAGAAAATATTTTTATTTTAGATATATATATATATATTTAAAGCTTTTTTTTAAATGAAAAGAAAAATAACTATGCTAGCAATTTCCGGCAATGGCACCAAAAATTGATCGGTTCTTTCAATTTCAAAAATAAACCATGCAATAGCACGTATCTTGTAAGATAGTGAATACGGGTGTCGGTCCACAGGGATTGGAGACAAGTTATTTTTCTTAAATAATTAATTCAAAGGGCATAAGCTAAAGTAAAAAGAATTTTAAGTTATCGATTAATGAGAACTAAAAGTAAGATGAATGCAACAGTAGGAATATTTTATGGAAAGAGATGTTTAGGGTTAGAATCCACCGATGGATTCGTAAATATGATGCTTTCAATGATTTAGATGCGTGTATGATCTGATTGCTCTTAACTACAAGTTAGGGCAATCATACAAAAAGTTGAAATCTAACCCACAGTATGAGTCATCTAAGCCTGGTACAAACCATCTTCTCTAAGGATAGGCATGGTCTGTCCTATTTAGCATGATTCATCTGATGATTAATTTCTCAAAGATAAATCTGGTAGTTGCATAGCAATCTCCTCCAAACCACAAGTATTGGACTCGATTTCGATAAACTAGATTAATTCATGCAAAGACTTTCTACAAGATAAATATTTTACACAAATTAAACAAGACATTTCAAGATCATAATTTCATTAAATATGCAACTATCATACAACGCTAAAAAATCAAAGAAATGCAACATAAATACTCATCCACGGCTTCATCAAACCCCTAAACCAGGGTTCAGCCACTCATGATGCTCGGCGACTTTGATCGGTTTGCTGGGATGCTCCACGCCATCCGCCTCAAGTCTGGTTCCATCGCTCACTAATTTCTTTTTCTTTCACTCATTAACCCGCTCACAGCCTCCCTCGATATTTTTCATTTTTTTTATTCCCCCTTTCCTTACAAAACAGAGCATGCTCTGTTCTTCATCACCGAGCGTCCCCCCCCCCCTTTTGAACCGAGCTCCCCGTCTCCGTCTTCCTCTTATAGATCACTGAAGACCCAGCGATCGATCCCGAAAGAGGAGGAGGGTGTGGTCTGCGGTCATTGATCTCGCGGAGGCTTGATTCCTGTTGCACGCGAGGGCATGATACTGGGAGAATGGCTGGATCTCGAGCGAAGACGAAGAAGGGCGTCATCCGTGGAGCGCCAGATTGATTGTAGATGGCCGGATCAATGGAGCTGGCTGCTGGATCGACGGGAGGCTGATGCGGAATGTCTGGATCTCGGAGAAGATAGGGATGGAGCTAGAAACGGATGCCGATCCGGAAGGAGCTGGGTTACCGGCTCGTTGAATGCAGACGGCTGGGATCGCGGAGGAATGGTCGCTGGCTGCACCGGCTGATGGCGGAGGAGCTAGATCTCGGCTGCTGGGAGGTGGAACGGGCTGCGTCACGGGCGGAAGAAGGGCCGGAGGATCTGGTCGCGGGATCGTCGGGAGGCTGTCGTGGAAAGTCGTGATGCTTACAGGGAGGAAGAAGATGAACAGTGGGATTAGTTTTTATATATATATATTTTTTGTGACACTGTTCATATGAACAGTGTTTTCACGGAACACTGTTCATATGAATAGTGTCATCTCGGAACACTGTTCATATGAACAGTGTTTTCAGCATTTCGGGAAAAACACTTTTTCTTGCTCTTATTTATCATGAAAATGGGCATATATGGATTTAAAACAAAGGTCTCCCCTATTTTGCTTAGTTTGAAAACATGATGCGGAGATGGAAATTTCTGAATCGTTGAATCACTTGGGGAGCCACGGACGGTGGACAGTGCTTGGGTGCATGCATGTCAGTTGGGCATTGGGCTCGAACCCAGTGTTATTGAACTGAAACGTGCTGGCTAGTACGCTCGGAAGGCGAGGACATGTGAATTATTTACTTCTTACCATATTTTAAATTTATTTCAAAGATTGTTCTATTTTGTAGTAAAATAAGTAGTTATCCGTTTAAGAACATTGACAAGTGCTGAAAAAAAATATTAAATTATAGATTAATCAGCACTTATCAGATGCATTTTTAGAACTCATGGAAGAACACAAGAAATTAATCAATAAAAATAAAGTTTTAAAAAATGAAAATCAATCTCTTATCAAAGAAAGGCTAAAACTATCTAATGACTATGAAACATTAAGTAAGAGATTCACCAATGAAACCAAAAGTCAAATTGCTGAAAATGTCAAGTTAAAAGAAGATGCAGATAAATATAAATTCTTAGTGGACAAGTTTACACTTAGCTCAACTAAATTAAATATGATTCTTGATAGTCAGAAAGCTATAAATGATAAAGCTGGGTTAGGATATAAAACAAATAGGAAACAAAAATACTTAAAGAACATATTTGTGAAAGCCAAAAATGAAAATATAACTTGTCATTGCTGCAATAAAGTAGGACATAAAGCATATGAATGTAATTATAGAAAGTCTAGCTACAACAAATTGAGTGATAATTATAAGCTAAAATTCAAGAAAATTTGGGTTCCAAAAGGAACATCAAGTACTAACCCTAAAGGACCCAACATAGTTTGGGTACCTAAAGGATATTCTTGATCTTGATTGCAGGGGTGTCTTGCAGCTAATAAGGTGGATAAACGATGGTATTTAGATAGCGGCTGTTCAAGATACATGATAGGTGACGTAGAACAATTTGTCACCTTGGAATCTAAGAAGAGTGGAGTGGTAACCTATAGAGACAATGGAAAAGGACTTATCATTGAAAAGGGTAAAATTTATATTACTCCATCCACCTTTATAGAAAATATTTTATTAGTTAATGGTCTGAAACATAACCTACTT
Source organism: Phoenix dactylifera (assembly GCF_051530095.1). Taxonomy (NCBI): domain Eukaryota; kingdom Viridiplantae; phylum Streptophyta; class Magnoliopsida; order Arecales; family Arecaceae; genus Phoenix; species Phoenix dactylifera. The sequence goes on along the minus strand of NC_143193.1, from coordinate 25,847,290 downwards.
AGCATAAGTCAATTTTGTGATAAAGCTCTTAAAGTCACATTTGAAGCCTCAATATGCATAATCACAAATTCTAAGGATAATAGCATTGTACTTATAGGACAAAGGCAGAGAAATATTTACATGGTAGATCTTCATGATTTAGGAAAAAAATGGATTATGTTTAATTACTAATGAAGAAAGGAAAAATGAAACAAGTTGACTTTGGCATCGTAGACTAGGACACCGAAGAACCTAGGATTTACTTTCAGTGGTATCAGAGCAAAGGTCCAAGAGTTGTGACCGATCTCCGGGAACTCTCACACGTGATCGTGTGACGAAGCATGGCTCTCCATCCGGAGGCGTATAGAGATGCGTGCTCTGATAGGTATACATGGGTGTCACCCTATTTTTATTAGGATCGAACCCATGTAGGAGTGGAGACTCCCCCTATAGTGGTATCAGAGCCAAATTCATGTTTAAACTTTATATTTTAATTTTTGTAATTAAATCTAAAATTATAAGCATGCTTAGATTAGATCTAAAGTATTTTTTATGATTGATTTAATTGCTGATTATACATGATTAACTAGATCTGAAATTTTGAATACATATGATGCATGTTTGTGTTAAAATTTGTAACATAAATAAATCTGAAATCATAATATTATTTAGATTAGATCTAAATAAAGTTTATGATTCATATGATCTCTGATTTTAATGAACAAATCAGATCTGAAAATAAAAGTAAAAAAATAAATACATAAGATGTATGTTGTTTGTATTAATTCATGTTGTTATGTATATGTGATGCATGAACATAAAACATAATGACTTAAACATGAATTAAATCTGATTACATGTGATTAATTACAAAAACTCAGATCTGAAAATATGTTTTAAGAACTGAAAGATTGTAATTAATATATAATTAAAAAGAAATATGCAATGATCAAAACTTTCATAAGTCTAAACTTAATTGAGAATTAAGTGTTATGAAATAGAATTGTAACTCAATTAATTGACATTGCATAATTCTTTGGGCATATGGGTTAGCTTAAATCAAGTTCCTAGGATTGGGTTAGACCTAAGGTTAGAATCATACATGGACAAATAGAATTAATTGATCAAATCTAATTAAGTAGTAACTAAATTAGGTCAAGAAAATTCTAGGTCAATTTACAATAGTTGTAGATGGATCAAGTCCATGTCTTTGATTAGACCAAGATGGAACTTTATTTAGGCTCAGAGGTGTAGCCCGAGTTATTTGAGTAATCAAATCGAAATTGATTAACCAGTCGGTGTCTAAGGTAAGTTTGGCAATTTTGACCGGTGATTTTTAATTGGAAGCTACTCGCACTGATTCATCTTTGTCGAGTTAATGGCATATCCCTTCCACCGATCTCACTTACCTGGCCGACATGGTCAATCATATTTTGATTGGATCACTTAATAATTCGAGTTAGCCCATGCCTATAAGGAAAATCAATTTGACTGATTTTGGTGCCTCCTTAATCGGTTTGAGTCTAATCTGATTTGGTAAAGTCAGTGGGAGAAATTAGACTAACCGGATCTTCTCATCTATCCTAATTATAAAATCTTCTAAAATTATTAGATCCTTAAAATGAAATGGTTATGGGGATAACTAGGTCATAGCCTTCCATTAAGTTGGGTTAATGGGTCCAATGTTTTGATAATTATTGGAGGCGCGACACGCCTGGTACTTATCGAGCATTGGAATTGTCATTCAATATTGCTGAGTTATGCCCCGTTCGATGCGACGTTCGCAGCGGAATTCGAACGGGACGTCGTTCATCGTATGAACGCGCCTCAGATCGTGGAATTCAAAAAATTTTCTGGATCCAAATCCAGAAGATCTTTGAATTCATTAGGGAGGGGAGATTAGGATCTGAGGAAGGTTGATTAAGATTCATAAAACTGAAACTAAAATCAGAAAAAATTAATTTGAAGATCTCATCTTCAAACATACTGCAGGTGAAGAACACCGCAGCCTGATGATCTATCTAGGTTCCTGTTTGAGCCACACAATTATCCGGCCTCTACAGGTATCCACACGAGGATCTAATCATCTGAGATAGGGTCTTACCGGAGTGCTAGCTCCTTGCAAAGATCTTTCATGACTATCAAATAGATTAGAAGATAAAAATCTGCAACATACCTCCTTAAAGAAGAACCCTTTCTTCTTCAACCTTGCTCGCGATGGAGGAAGAGGAAGGAGGAACCTTGCACGTGGATCTTCCCTGCCTTGCTACCGTGGAAGAAGAGGAGGATGAAGACCCCTTGCTGCCGTGGAGAAGGAGGAAGAAAAAGAGGAGGTGTGGAGAGGAAGAGGAGAGAATTCATTCATAACTTCTCCCTTGCTATCCTTTTATAGATTGGGTTTGGGGCTCCTCCTAATCTTATTAGGAGTATGGGACTATAACCCACCCTTGGATTAATGCCAAGTGTCCAATCCTTGTGCTCATAGATGCATGACATGTGTCTATTTAATCAATTGATTAATTTTCTAATCATATTAGGATTCCTAATCTCATTAGGAGAATTAATTGATTTGGGAGCATGCATCCTACGACGCCATGTGGACTTTAAAGTCCGCATAGTGTGAACATGACTTAAGTCGTATACATTCTACAACGACATGAGGTCTTTAAAATCCGCACAAACCTTGGTTTAATCAAATTGACCCAATCATGAATCCAAATCAATTTGGGTCAAATCCAATTTGATTTGGCTCATTAAATCAGCCCAATTGCAATCCAATTGCAATCAATTCCACTTAATTCTTCTTCCATTAACTCACTAACACTTAGTGGGTTAATTCAATCACCAATCATATTGATAATTGACTTAAATTGAGATTCTAAATCATAATTATGATAGTCTGACTAATTAAACCCTCTATGTGTGTGACCTCGTAGGTTCTATTCTGAGTGGTAGTGAGAAATATTGAGATCTCTATGTCAATATCATTGAAACTCCTTTCAGTGGACTGAAACGATTTCAGTTCTACTCTTATGGTTCACTGATCACCAAGTGAATACCTTCGAGTCTCACAATCCACTAGTGATACCTAGCAGTATGTGGTGGCAATCCAGCAGAATGGAATATCTGAATCTCTTGGTGCAGTTAGCATATGATACAGTCCCTCTATCATGGATCCCGACGTGATGGAGGTTATGGATATCTCGTCAAACTCTATAGTCTGTCATATGTCAAATTTATACGACTTCCAGTTCGAGATATGGAAAACTTTTTTTCCAAAATACCTGGTCAGAAATTTATCGAACTCAGTCTCATAAATCACATAGGATCACTCCTAATCTATCAAGGTCGATAGATCCCATCTAGATGCATCCCTATTCCAAAATGAACCTACTGCAGCCAATTCGCACTACAAGGACCCGAATGACTAAGGCCCAAGTTCACATGCTCGTCAAACTACAGCAACCTCACAGTGAATAGCTGAGGCATCACATGTCAAAGGACCAGTCATACAACTACAGCATAAGTAGTCATTGACGAGTGGATAGACATCCATGTGACTACTATCTTTGGTCACGCTCAGTACCTTGTTCTCTAACAAGTACTTGCATAATTACTCCAGTGTCTCTATACCGTGGACTCGAGACTCGTTCATCTGATTAAGTGATCTGTGCACTAATCTCAGTTGATCGATCACCATCCCTCGTGATGGATCCATCGATCATGAGCATTTAGAAATTAATCCCTAATGACACATGCCTCAAATTCTCAACTCCTTGAAATTATATGTCATCATCTATTAATTTTTTGGATGATTCATGGACACATACAAACATAAATAAAAAATAAATTGCCCAATCTTATTTATTAATAAGTGTCAAATTATAAATTTATGCCCCAGATTACAAATATGCGTCAGCCACGTTGGCTTCTAGGACATACTTCTAACAATCTCGCACTTGCACTAAAGCCAATCAGACATATATTTAAGTTCCATTTTTTCAAGATGGACTTCTAATTTTTTCTGACTCAGTTGCTTAGTGAATGGCTCCGCCACATTATCAGTGGAGTCTACTTTCTGCACCTCTACATATTTCTTTTCAAGGTAGTCGTGAATTAGATGAAATCGCCGCTCTTCTGGTGAGACCTCGGCTCCTTAGCCAGTGCTATGGCACCGTTGTTGTCGCAGAAAAGGGTTATGACATCTGATGATATGACTCCTAGCTCTTCGACAAACTTCTTGTACCAGAACGCTTCCTTCGCAGCATCCGATGCAGCAATGTACTCTACTTCCATGGTAGAATTTGCAATAATCGGTTGCTTGGAACTCTTCCAATTTTTCGATCCTCCATTGCATAAGAATACATATCCTGATGTAGACTTTCTATCATCAGGGTCAGTCATGAAGTCTGAATCAGTATATCCTTCTACCTTTAACTCTGTGCCACCCCCAAAGACCAAAAACAGATCCTTAGTCCTTCTCAAGTACTTAAGGATATTTTTCACAGCTATCTAGTGCTCCTCGTCTGGATTTGACTGATATCTTCTCGTGACACTCACAGCATGTGCTATATCAGGTCGAGTACATAGCATGGCATACATGAGGCTCCCTATTGCCGATGCATAAGGGATCCTACTCATGCGCTGAATCTCTTCATATGTTTTGGGACACATCTTCTTGGAGAGATTTATCCCATGCCTTAGGGGTAACAATCCCCTTTTAGAGTTTTCCATGCTGAACCTCTTTAGCACTTTCTCTATGTACATTTTTTGTGATAGGCCAAGCATCCTCTTAGATCTATCTCTATAGATCTTAATCCCCAAAATATAAGATGCTTCACCTAGATCTTTCATGGAGAACTTCTTAGACAGCCATAACTTGACCGATGTGAGCATGGGAATATCATTCCCAATTAGGAGTATATCATCCATGTACAATACGAGGAATACTGTAGCCCTCCCACTGACCTTTTTGTACACACATGGTTCCTCTTCGTTCTTGATGAAATCAAACGATTTGATCACATCACCAAAATGAGTGTTCCAACTCCGAGATGCTTGCTTTAGTCCATAAATGGATCTTTGCAGCTTGCAGATCTAGTGATCACCATCACTGAAAGTGAAAATCTGAGGTTGTTCCATATAGATATTTTCCTCAAGATATCCATTAAGAAAAGCAGTTTTTACATCCATCTGCCATATCTCATAATCATGATAAGCTGCAATGGCAAGCAACGTTCGAATAGACTTCAACATGGCTACCAGTGAAAAGGTATCTTGATAGTCAATGCCTTCGCGCTGACTATAACCTTTTGCCACCAACCTTGCCTTATAGGTTTCTACCTTGCCATCCGAACCCATTTTCCTTTTGTAGATCCATTTACACCCAATAGGTACTATATCTTCAGGCGGATCTACTAAGGTCCATACTTGGTTGGAATGCATGGAGTCTATTTCTGACTTCATCGCATCAATCCATTTTTCGGAGTCGATGTCTAACATCGCTTCATTGTAGGTCTTGGGATCATTCCTATGATCTCTTTCTCCCATGAGGAACTCTTCCTCTATTTCCTCTGTAAGCATACCTAAGTATCTTTCAGGAGGATAGGAGATCCTACTGGATCTATGAAGTGGACGAGGTTCTTCATGTATTGGCTCAATGTGAATAGGTTCACTAGGCTCAATTGCTCGTTGCTCTTCAGAGACTTTCTCTTCGAGCTCAATTTTTCTCCCACTGCCTCTATCAAGGATAAACTGTTTTTCCAAGAAGATGGCATGTCGGCTCACAAACACTTTGTGATCTTCTGGGATGTAAAAATTGTATCCTAACAACTCTTTAGGATATCTAATGAAACGAGCACCAATTATCCTAGACTCTAACTTGTCCGCCTGTTGTCGCTTGACTTGGGCTGGACATCCCCAAATCTTGAGATAACCAAGACTTGGTTTCTTACCATGTCATATCTCATACGGTGTGGTAGGAACGGACTTAGAGGAAACTCAATTCAATATATAGATAGCTGTAAGTAGGACATCTCCCCACAAGAATAAGGGTAAGTTAGTGAAGCTCATCATGGACCTGACCATATCCAATAGGGTCCGATTCCTCCTTTCTGACACTCTGTTGAGTTGAGGTGTTCCAGGAGGTGTCTATTGTGAAACTATACCATTTTGTTTGAGATAATCGTGAAACTCTCCACTAAGGTATTCTCCTCCTTGATCTGATCGAAGAACCTTAATGAGTTTTCCTGTCTGTTTTTCTACTTCAAATCCAAATGCTTCAGATTTATGTCTCATAAGATAGACATAACCATACCGTGAGAAATCATCGGTAAAAATAATAAAGTAGAAAAATTGACCCCTAGCTTGCACATTAAATGGGTCACACATATCAGTGTGTACTAGGGCAAGTATTTCAGTGGACCTCCCTCCGTATCCTATAAAGGGTAATTTGGCCATTTTTCCTTGAAGGCAGGATTCACAAATCGGATATGACTCAGAAGTCAATGAACTCAAAAGCCCATGTTTCTCCAATTTGTTAATTCCGTCTTCTCCTATAAGACCAAGTCTGAGGTGCCATAAATACTTTTGATTTATCTCATCTCTAGATCTTTTTAATGCTATGGTACTCACTGTATGCTCAGATACGTTCACAGATACATCCATATGTAAGTGATAGAGACCGTCAATCATAAAACCACGTTCAAACAGTTTATTTCGCAAATAAATAGAAACGTAGTCTTTATTGAAATTGAATTCATAATGTTCCTGTGCTAGACAAGATACAGAAATCAGATTTCTGCTAGCACTAGGTACAAAATAACAATCTCTAAGTATCAAACTAAATACTGACGGTAAATGCAAAGGAAATGTGCCCACAGCAACAACAGCAACTCTTGCTCCATTGCCAACCCTTAGGGTTACCGTACCTTCCGTAAGCCTTCTACTTTTCTTTAGACCCTGCATGGTAGTGCACAAGTAAACACTAAAACCAAAGTCTATAATCCAACTGGAAATAGAAGAAACCGTTAGATTAGTTTCAATAATGAGCATATTAGACATACCTTCAGAAGGCATGTCACCCTTCTTGTTCTTGATGTTTTCCATGTAGATAGGATAGTTCCTCTTCCAATGGCCGTCTTCATTGCAATGGAAACATTTTCCTTTGGGTTCGGCATTCTTCTTAGGAACTTCCTTCTTCGGCTTCTTCTCGGTCTTCTGCTTCTTCGCAGGCTTCTTCTTCTTCCCAGTAGACTTTCTCTTGGAAGTAGAAGCAAGCTTAGCAGCGAGAACTATGCCCCTTGAACCTTTCAAGGCTCCCTCAGTTGTCACCAACATATTCAACAATTCAAGTTTGGTGCATTTAATTTTATTCATATGGTAGTTTACAATAAACTGCCCATATGAAGATGGCAACGATTGTAGGATCAAATCCGTTTGCAAATCCTCGTGCATGGTCATGACAAGCTTCTCAAGCTCCTCAAGATCCTTGATCATGGTCAAACCATGTTCATGGACGGACTGCCCATCACGCATCTTGGCTTTGAAGAGCCGCTTGGATACTTCAAACCTTGCTGCGCGACTCTGTTCACCATACAACTCTTGTAGGTGATCAAGTATGTCCTTAGCAGTCTTCATGCTCTCATGCTGGCATTGCAATTTGTTAAACATGGATGCCAAAATGTAGCACCTAACCTTATTGTCGTCATCCAACCATTTTGCATGCATCTCACGCTGCTCATTGGTTGCACGGGTTGGTAACATCGGGAGTTCATGGTCAAGAACATAAGCTATCTTTTCGCAACTCAAGATAATCTTCAAGTTGCGGAGCCAATCTTTATAGTTTGGTCCAGTCAACCTATTGTTATCTAGAATTCGAACTATCGGGTTGGAAGCCATTGATATCTGCAGAGAGTAAAAATTCTAATTAGAAATTTGTATTTGACATTAATTTGTTTTAGAGACTTTTAAAACAAAATTAGATCAAATCCTCCCACTATTTCTCGAATCTCTCACACTCCCCTGGTAAAGATACGAAAACCTGCGACTTAGGGTTTCGAGTGGGGTGCTGCGGTCCCACCAATCTACATGTCACCTCACTTAATAGTTATTGGAGACACATAGACGATAAGTGTACAACTCTTGTACAATACTTCGTAAGCATATTGAGCTAACCTGGTCTCCAAGCCATAAGGACCTCACCTAATAGTTATTGGACTCGTTCCTTGGTTAAGTCAGACCCACCGTATATCCTGCGAAAATAAAGCTGTAATTGGGTCCTCGCCTAACAGTTATTGGAGCCCAACCCTATCTTTACCCCACAACATCTCATATTAATAGAGAGGTCCAATCCCTCGATGCAACTAGCCCACTGTATCCAGCCAAGACTAATCAGCGCTGGAAAGATCTTAGCAACTCTACTACGGTGGAAGACCAATCGACTTAATATTAGGTAATCAGATCTTAGTGATTCCAACTTTGAGCTTTTCATAGGAGGTAATCGATCAATTGGTCAGGTAAGCAGGTGGGAGGCTCCCCTTACTCAGAGAGTAAGGTCCTATGAAGTAACCACCTTTGAGCTTACCTAGACACCAATTAAATCAATTAATCAAATATGGCTAGCTCAATGTATCGTTCACTCTCGATTGATTTAGTAAGCTCAACGTATCATTCACTCTCGATTGATTTAGGAAGGTTTTAGGTCTCTTGGGATTTACATCTAATGTAACCATCTACCCCATACCATATGTCATTCGATTTACATCTTACGTAAATGTCACATTGGTTCAGGTTTACATCCTATGTAATTATAAAACCCTTTCATATATTATGTGATTACATCTTATGTAAATGATATAATTATTTCAGTTTACATCTTATGTAAATATTCTATTGTTTAAGAATTTTATTTACATCTCATGCAAATAATTTTTTGTTTAACTAATACATACATCTCATGCATACATTATTTTAAATATAACCTTAAACAAGTATGAACATTATGATTACCATATGCATCTCATGTATATTTTCAGATCTGAAATTTTAAACCTATTATTCTATTCTCTGGATTTCAGATCATGCATTACTTGATTTAAAACATTGTAATCTAATTGTAATTCTAAAATAATTTGCAAGATCATAGCAAATAAAAATCTGCATGCTGAAAATTTCAGCACGCAGAAAATCCAGCAAGCATAATTCCTCTAAAAATCAAATTAAAAAACGTGGTAATCAATGCTTAAGTCCTAATCATGCTCCCTAGAACCATATGTCATATGTCAAATTTATACGACTTCTAGTTCGAGATATGGAAAAAAATTTTTCCAAAATACCTGGCCAGGAATTTATCGAACTCAGTCTCATAAATCACATAGAATCACTCCTAATCTATCAAGGTCGATAGATCCCATCTAGATGCAACCCTATTCCAAAATGAAACCTACTGCAGCCAATTCGCACTACAAGGACCCGAATGACTAGGGCCCAAGTTCACATGCTCGTCAAACTACAGCAACCTCATAGTGAATAGCTGAGGCATTACAGGTCAAAGGACCAGTCATACAACTGCAGCATAAGTAGTCACTGACGAGTGGATAGACATCCATGTGACTACTATCTTTGGTCACGCTCAGTACCTTGTTCTCTAACAAGTACTTGCATAATTACTCCAGTGTCTCTATACCGTGGACTCGAGACTCGTCCATCTGTCTAAGTGATCTGTGCACTAATCTCGACGGATCGATCACCGTCCCTCGTGAGGGATCCATCGATCAGGAGCATTTAGAAATTAATCCCTAATGACACATGCCTCAAATTCTCAACTCCTTGAAATTATGTGTCATCATCTATTAATTTTTTGGACGATTCATGGACACATACAAATATGAATGAAAAATAAATTGCCCAATCTTATTTATTAATAAGTATCAAATTGCAAATTTATGCCCCAGATTACAAATATGTGTCAGCCACGTTGGCTTCTAGGGCATACTTCTAACAAATATATGATGAGTTAAGTGTACCTTCAATAGGCGGTCAGGTGAGCCGAGCGACACTCGGGCTTGGTCATCTATTAGTTGATTAGACTTAACCCTATCATTTAATGGTTGGACCTAACTAGGATATTCGATGGAGGCGCCACACGCCTGCCGAAGAACCTAGGATAAAATTATCACTAGAAGTTGCTTGGTGAAGCAACTGGTTTAGAACCTACCAATAGGTGCATATGGGTTAGCCGAGCCACACTTGGGCCTATATGCGATCTATTGGGTTCTAGTGCCCACTAAAGAATTAGGAGTAATTTTTCGAATTATATGTAGAGGCTACTAATTTGTATAAAATAGTGGGAGTACCTTTAGACTAAAGTCCAAGTCTATTGAGTTTAGTCAATTCATATACTAATAGCCAAATTTTTTTTAATGCAAAAATGGCCACTAATTTGTCACTTCGCTCATTGTTGGACAATGACAAGTTGACTGGTCCAAATTTCAATAATTGGCATAGAAAACTAAAAATAGTGCTAGAGCATGAGAGGATTCTTTATGTGATAACGGATCAAGCACCTGAGCAGCCCGCTGCTAATGCATCAAGATCGGCCAGAGACACTTATCAGAAGTGGCTCAGTGATCGAATCACTATTCGATGCATCATGTTGGCAGCAATGAGTGATGAGTTTAGTAGGCGTTTTGAGAATACGTAGCCGGAAGATATCATTCAAGTGTTGAATGAATCATTCGGCGTTCCTGATGACGTTGAGAGGCACAAAACTAGTTGTGCCATCTTCAGCGTCCGAATGAAAGATGGAACCTCGGTAACTGATCATGTACTGTTGATAAGTGCTAAATAATGCATAAATTAATATCTTATTCATAGCACTTATCATTATTTTAATTCACATATTTTGTAAATTCAACTAAAAAATTGAATTATCTTCATCATTGCATTATTAAAAATAATTCAATTTTTGCTTGATTTTATTGGTCCATCTAATGTATGCAGGTCGAATCAAATTCATCTGGGATGACCCCTGAACCCTATTCGCATGCACCCCATGAATCGAGTCGACACCAATTTCCTTTTCAACACATGGCCACCCCTAGTTCACGTATTTTCTCCCCTGTTCCGTGCCCTAGCCATATCTAAGCTACTATACCACAACCCCAACTGCAAGTCATCTCAGCCATCCATCAAGTCCCAACATCATCCTTATCCCGGATCCCCAACTTCATCTCTTCCCAATTCTTCTGGCATCTCCTCTCAGCCGAGAACACCACCCCCCTGATCCCAGCCATTAACGAAGTCCCAAGCTACCCATCCCGTGTTTGCAGATTAAGCATCCCAGCCTCAAAACAGAGTTCATCTCCCCTGCTTCCATGATTCCTCCCAAGCTTCCCAGCCATCAACCGAATCCTCAAGTTCTTTTCTCAGGCGGGATAAGCCTTTCGAAACGCCCAGATCTCATCCGTTTGGAACGGAGTCCCATCATCCATGGATAAAGCCCAGGAATCCAACTCCTTCCGCATCCCAAGATCATCTCGTATCCATTCGTAATCTTCTCAAACGCCCACGTCCTGCATCGTTCTCTATTCCAAGCCAAATGAATCTGCTCCCAGCTCCCAAATCTATCTAGTCCCAGCCGAATGAATTTGCTCCCAGCTCCCGAATCTAACCTTCCATTATCCACGGAACAGAGCAGCCGTATCTCAGCCGGATTAGCTCGCATCCAACCATTTCATTCCCTTGCGTCCAGCTTTCATCCGTGAGTTCCCTCCCAGCTGGATGAGCATCCCATCTTTCTTCCGCTAGATCCCGGTCCAAGCACTTCCTCCTCATCTCCTCTGCGTCCAGCTCACCACGTTTGTGATCTATTCCACGTTCCAACGCCTCCCCATCGTATCTTCATCACGAGTTCATCCCTGTTTTAGCTTCAAAACATAGCCATATCCCAACCAAATCCAAACGTATTCTTCCCTGTTTCGGAACAACTTCCTCCCAGCCGAATCCAAACCTCCACGTCCTTCCCAGCTTCCCTGCATTCACAACATCCATCTAGAACCAAGTCTAAACAAAATCCCCTGTTCCTATTCCCATTCTTTTCCAAGTTTATCTTCTTGGATCACATCTCCCAGATCTCCAACCAACAGCAGCACAACCAACCTCCCAACTCCACACTCTGAGTTCATTTCCTTATCCTCATCTTCCTCTCTCTCCCTGCTCCACGTCCGCATCTTCATCCTCCTGAGCTTCATGGCAAGGAACTCCATCCTCCCCTATTTTGGAACAGGATCCCAACTCATCTTCACAGCATCTGGAAGCCAGCAACCGTCCGAGATCCTCTCCATGGCCTCCTCCATCGACAAGGGATCAGCTCCCAGTTCCGTTCCCAGCACCTCATACACGGACCCAAGGATCAAGCCGACTTCAGCCAACGAATCCCAGCTCCCAGTTCATCAACTTTCACGTCCGATTCTGAAAATCTTCCTTCATCTGCGGATCGGATCAAGCTTCTGCCTACTCTCTGCATCCTTATCCTTATCTCGACGTGAAATAGGGAGGAGGAGCGAGGGGGAGTTGCAGCCTATAAAAGGCTCAAGCGTGAACCGAGAAGGGCATTCCTCCTCTTCCCCACCAGGGGAGGGGGCTGCTCCCTTTCTTCCTTCTTCTCCTACCGAGCTCTTCACAAGGGAGTTTCCACAAAAGAATAAAAAAAAGGAGAGGGAGAGAATACTTTGTGATATTTTGGGAATAGAGGGAGTGGGACGAAAGCGAAAGATTTTCATATGAAGATGGGAGCCTGTTGCTGTGCTGCTACTGCCGTCCACCACTGCATGAAATCCTGATCTCCTCTTTAGGGCCGGATGCAGCCCTAACAAAGGGCTAAGGATTTTGTATTTTTGATTTCTATTCTTGGAGTTGTATAAACCTTATTTTGTTCTTAATGAATATTTTATTTCATCGCATATTTAATTTCTGTGATTTTAAATATGATGTTTATACAACTGATCTTCATGATCACTAAGTTACTAGAAGATCATCCATGCTTAGGGAAGATGCAGTGTCCTGCCACATTAGTTTAGGGTAGACATTTCATGCCAACCAAAGATGGATGTTCCTAAATTACTTTTGTGAATTTCTATTTAAATGCTTATTAGGCTTGTAGCCAATTTGCATGTTAATCCAAGAATAAATTAAAATACAATTAATCCTTGTTCTGATGTTAGCAGTGAATTCCTTGCCCTAGGTCCCCTCACACTGATATCACTTCAGTTGCATTTTCATTAAATTTCTTAGTTTACTTTTCTTTACAAATTCTTCTTTTTAAATATTTTTTTTAGAAAACAACTATACTCCAATTCCTGTGGATCGATACCCATAATACTATCCTACCAGATACATGCTATTGCATGGTCTTTAAAGTTGATTATCAATTTTTGGCACCGTTGCCGAAGATTGTTAGTATAGTTATTTTTCTTTTCATATATATATAAAAAAATTTAAAATAATAATAATAATAAATATATATATCTCTAAAATAAAATAAAAATATTTTCTATTTTTGTTACTTTAATTATCCCCTTTCTTCTTTCTTACTAATTCTTGATTTTTATTTTGGTATTATTTGATCAGAAATCGAAGAGAAAATCTGGGACGATCAAAAAGGGAACTACTGGAAAAAGAATGCTGTAGAGGTTTGATTTAAAAATAAAAAAAATTGCTGGGAAAATTTCCTTTGGTAACATCTGAACCTTTCTTATTTAGATTGATTTCCAATTAGCCTGAAATTTTGTGGTGATTGTTTGATTTAAATTTCAGCAAAAGTGTGAATGCATGCTTGATACACATACACCAATTAATCCGCACATAGTAAGAGCAATCATCCCAACAAGATAAGAACTGGATTTCATCACCAGATTCTTGCCCAAATTAGGTGAATCAATTCTCACATAGCTATCACCTTAATTAAAATCAATTAGATGTTGGCCCCTAGAGACATTCGAGCTCAATAGGATGAAGATCACCGAAAGTTGCACCAATTTCGCTCTATGGCTCAGTTGATGTCTAGGCAAGCTTTGTCCCTTTAAGGGAGACAGTTCATCTGTTCGAGGCAAGTGGTTTTTAAGTGGGACCTTTGCAAACGCATCGTGACCCCCCCACTTACCTGAAAGCTTACCTGGTCAACTCAGTTCATTAGACTGAATTGGAGGCTTAGGTGCCCTCTTCAAACCAGTTAGGAGCTGTCTAGGGCAAACATAAGGAATTGATGTATTTTTCTTTTAATACATGCTTGACTGCACTTGATGCGTCTGGCTGAAGACGTTAAACTTAGCGCTTGTTGGGAGGCAACCCAATTCTCGTAGCTTATTTCTGCACATTTTTTTTTCATATTTTCTTGTCGCTTTTTTTTATTAACAGGATCCCTCATATTACTGATGCAACTATGGTAAAATGCTTCTATCCTCCATCTGCATCATATTTTCGTCCAAACTAAAACAACATAAAAATAATAAAAAAAAATAAAATATATATATAATATAATATTAAAAAAAAACATTGAGGATAATGTCTGATCTAGGTTGGGGGGTATAGAATTTGAATTTTTGAAGAAATTTTTACATTTTCGTATTTTTAAATAAGTTTATCTCAAAAAAAAAACTTAATTTCTATGCTTTAGTGCTGAAATGATAAACACACAAAGTATATAAAATCTAAACATGCCTAATTTCTTGAATGGAGGGCTAATTTCTTTTGGCAAAGGGTGATGGATGAACCCTTGGCATGTTGCTTTCATCAAGTATACTCTAAACTTGTATTCTAATTGTTTAATATCTATTGGTATGACTTTGATTCTTGCATACTCATCTATGAGATAGACTTGTATGGTTTATATATATTGATGCATGGATTGTTTTGATGCTTGATTTGTCATAGATGTAACCGGCACGATAAATACTTGGATATTGAATTCATGTTCTTCGATTGTATACTCCATGATTAGAACTACTCTATCATATGAATCCTTAATCAAGAATCGCCGAGTTTATTTATTGAAAGTAATATTATCAAAAAGCATTCCGGATCCCTAGCCTTCTCTATATCATCGAACTTTATTTATTGATCTATTATTCTTTGTTTTTAATTTCTGAAAACCAACTGAAAATTATATTTAAAAATTACGCTAATAATTCATAGACCGTTCCCTGAGGAATCGACCTCGGACTTCCGAGTTATACTACTTGTGCGATTCTCCTGCACTTGGGAGAACAATTTTTCGAAAGCACCAAGTTTTTGGCGCCGTTGCCGTGGAACGGCTGAGTTACATAATAAGACCATTATGTAACCTCCTATCCCTTGATACACCGTTCAATTGGACTGAAACCTGTCAGGAGGTATTTGAAAAGTTGAAGTCTATGCTTAGCACTGCACCCATCGTGCAGCCACCTGATTGGTCATTACCTTTTGAGATCATATGCGATGCTAGTGACTATGCGATAGGAGCTGTCCTAGGACAATGCAAGGATAATAAGCCATATGTCATTTACTATGCAAGCAAAACCTTAAACAATGCTCAAATGAATTACACCACCACCGAGAAGGAATTGCTTGCAGTAGTATTTGCCTTAGATAAATTTCGTTCTTATATCCTTGGTGCTCCTATTGTTATCTTCACGGACCATGCAGCACTAAAATCTTTGTTGGATAAGAAAGAGGCCAAACCACGCTTAATACGATGGATACTTCTACTCCAAGAATTTGACATCACTATCAAAGATAAAAAGGGAGTAGAAAATATGGTTGCTGACCATTTATCACGATTAGTTTTTAATGATTCGGTACCACAGTTTTCCATCAAGGACTCATTCCCCGAAGAGCAGTTGTTTGCACTTTCTACTATGCCATGGTATGCTGATATTGTAAACTTTCTTGTCACGAACCGGATTCCAGAGCATTGGGGGTCGACAGATAGAAAATTTTTTTTGCACGAAGTGAGGAATTATTACTATGACGAACTCTATTTATTTAAATAATGCAATGACCAAATTTTTAGACGATGCATACCGAATCATGATATACAAAGCGTACTTTCTTTCTGTCACACAGATGCTTGTGGTAGACACTTTGCTTCTAAGAAAACCGCCGCAAAGGTCTTGCAATGTGCTTTCTATTGGCCTACTATGTTCAAAGATGCCCACGAGTTCTGCAGGACATGTGATCCATGTCAATGTATTGGAAGTCTAACTCATAGGCAAATGATGCCTCTTCAACCCATTACTATTATCGAAATTTTCGATTGTTGGGGCATCGATTTTATGGGCCCATTCCCACCATCTTTTGGATATGAATACATTTTAGTCGATGTCGAGTATGTGTCCAAATGGGTAGAAGCTGTCGCTTGTAGGACCAATGATCACAAACCTATCCTGAAGTTTTTAAAAGAAAATATTTTTTCACGATTTAGGATGCCTAAGGTTATAATTAGTGACAGTGGAAAACACTTTTGTAATAAGCCTTTCGAGACCTTATTGAAAAAGTATGGTGACACTCACAGAGTTGCTACCCCATATCACCTGCAAACTAGTGGCCAAGTAGAATTAGCCAATAGAGAGATCAATCGTATTTTAGAAAAAATGGTAAATCCATCACAAAAAAATTGGTCCTTGAAACTATCAGATGCATTATGGGCCTATCGTACTGCATACAAAACCATTCTTGGCATGTCTCCCTACCGGCTAGTCTACGGAAAAGCGTGTCACCTGTCTGTAGAAATAGAACATAAATCGTATTGGGCAATTAGAAAATTGAATTTTGATTTACAAGATGCCGGTCTAGCTAGAAATTGCAATTGAACGAGCTTAATGAGATTCGCAGAGATGCTTATGACAATGCTAGACTTTGTAAAGAACGAATGAAAATTAGGCACGATAGATCAATTTTAAGAAAATCTTTTAAACCTTCACAAAAAGTTCTTTGTTATGACTCTCGCTTACATCTGTTTCCTGGCAAGTTGCGATCGAGATGGACAGGTCCTTATATTATAAAATCTGTTTTTCCACATGGGGCGGTTGAGATTGAGAATCCACGGGATGGTAAAATTTTTAAGATAAATGGACACAGGTTAAAACCTTTTCTTGAGAATTTTGCAGATGAAGAGGATTCGTTTTTCTTAGGGGAGCCTTCTTATGACTGAACATGAAGGCAAAGGTATGTGTATATTAGTTAGAATTATTTTTCTAGTTTTGTAGGTCTTATTTTATGGATATCAACAGCTCAAGGTATTCCTCTTCTCTCCAATATTATTTTCTTGTATCTATTACATTGAGGACAATGCAATGTTTAAGTTGGGGGGAGGGAAATATTTTGCCACCAAAAAAAAAAAGCAAAAAAACTTGTTTTTGCATTTGATTTATTACCAATGCACATGTATTTTCATATTAAGTTTGTGCAACTATTAAGGCAAGGAACACATGCATACTATGACTGATCAGAGATCTATTATTAGATCCCCGCATATGTACTTAATGATTATAGGAAGGCCTCAGGAGTTCACATTTGTTTAATGCATTTTTATTAAGCCATATCTGTAAAAGAAGTACGAGTATCCTTGTCCGTACTATAAGGTTCATGATTTGGTTTTCACATAAAGATAGAAGTTGAATACCCTGGCTAGATCACCTAAATGCCTTATGTTCCGTCCTTGGTTGACCTATAGTCACGATGCAGTCACGTTATATGGTTCAGTTTACCTACTCTTATTATTAAAAAAAAGAAGAAGAAAGAGATGACAAGTCTGACCTCGTGGCGTAGTCTGGTTTGAGTAATTAAGTCCGAGGGATGTTTCACCTAATGCCTTGAGCCAACTGCATCAGGAGTCATTGGCCGAAAACTCGCTACATGGACCTTACTACAGCCTAAGGGGGTTGGACTATTGTAATCGTCATATTTGATAAAATAAAATAAAATATAAAAAAAAGCATGAATAAGGTTGGTTGGACTGAACCCATTAACATGTGGTAATGGCTGGTTTGACTCCATTAAATTGGAACTCTGCGTACTCTAGATATTTAGCTGGGCTTGATAGCTCCTCCTTTATATGCGAACCATTTTTGACAAATTTAGACAACATGAGATATTCTGAAAATTTGATGGATTAGGCTCTAATAAACTGTTGTAAACACTTGTGAACTTGAGTAGTGCACCTAAAAATTCAAGCAGTACCATGTTGTGGTGGAGATATTAGTACTCTAAGAAAGTCATTCTGTTTATGCACACTACACTTTAGTATTCCCCTTGCTTTGATAGTTGCCAAGCTTAAGAAAAATATATATCACATTTGTATTAGCTTAGGCTTTATTTCATATTTTTTAGGATCTCATGTCATATCATTCATGATGTTTGTGGGTAATATCCCTAAAAACCCTCACGAGACAACACTCGTCCACTAGGATAACCTAGGGGTTTAACGGCTTGTTGCACGTGCTAAGTGCAATCGTGATGCCCTACGAAAGTAGGTACATATCTTAGTTTTATGTCTTTAGCTTAATAAAAAGTCAAAGAATTGACCTACACTTTTTGTACTCTCATGTTATTATTTACTCTGAATTGCTAGAGACTAGCAATAAGCTAGTTGGAGGGTATGATGAGAGCACTAAAGTACGATCTAAGTACCAATTAATTTAGCCTAATGCTAGCAAAATAATGATAAATATAGATGTTAATATTTGCATGATTAATATTTTATCCTTAGCGCTTATTATAATTTTTAATATTATTTTATATAAATTCATCTAAAAAGGATGCATCCTCCCAACTGCAGAACAGAGTCTATGACTCTTCTTCCGCGCACCCAAGTGACTCCCCAAATTCCGCAATGCAACCCAAGCTTCCATCCGTCCATGAGCCAAGATCTGTGATCTGATCTCCCGCACCCAATCCTAGCATCCTGATTCCATCCGCACCAGTGATCAGCTCCCTTCCCGTCTTGACCGCATTCTCAACCTCCCAGTCCCAACGTCCGCTTCATCCACGGCATCAGTTCTCTTCTCCCTGCAATCCCGTCTTGACCGCGATCACCTCCCAAGCGTCCGCGGAGCACCCGTATCAAGCCTCCAGATCCTGTGCGAGCTTCTCGTGAAGCGTCGCACCGTGAGCAATCTTCTCCAGTGATCCTCACGCGCAGCCCCAGCGTCCGCCTCCTCCATTCACGCGTCCAGCTCTCAGCGTGATTCTCCCGTGTTCATGATCCCAGCGTCCGCAATCAGCTCCTCCACAGCCATCCGCGCCCATTTCCCGGCAAGCAATAGGGCTCTCACGAACTATATAAGGATCTCTCTCGGCTGGGAGGAGGGGGAGGCTCATTTGGGGAGAAGAAGAGGAAGAACAGAGGAGGCGGGGGCTGCTGCGGTTGAAGGAAGGAAACAGAGGAGGAGCTCCAGCCGTTTGGGAAGGAAAGAAAAAAAAAGAGAGGAAACAGGGGATGCCCTGTTTCCGAAAAGAATAAAAAAAAATGGTGAGTCTAATTCTTGAATGGAGGGCTAATTTCTTTTGGCAAAGGGTGATGGATGAACCCTTGGCATGTTGCTTTCATCAAGTATACTCTAAACTTGTATTCTAATTGTTTAATATCTATTGGTATGACTTTGATTCTTGCATACTCATCTATGAGATAGACTTGTATGGTTTATATATATTGATGCATGGATTGTTTTGATGCTTGATTTGTCGTAGACGTAACCGGCACGATAAATACTTGGATGTTGAATTCATGTTCTTAGATTGTATACTCCATGATTAGAACTACTCTATCATATTAATCCTTAATCAAGAATCGCCGAGTTTATTTATTGAAAGTAATATTGTCAAGAAGGATTCCGGATCCCTAGCCTTCTCTATATCATCGAACTTTATTTATTGATCTATTATTCTTTGTTTTTAATTTCTAAAAACCAACTGAAAATTACATTTAAAAATTATGCTAATAATTCATAGACCGTTCCCTGAGGAATCGACCTCAGACTTTCGAGTTATACTACTTCTGCGATTCCTCTGCACTTGGGAGAACAATTTTTCGAAAGCACCATTGATCGTCCAAACAGGATAGCATCATGATCGTATAGCCATGGCCTGCCTAGGATAATGCTACTTACTCCCATAGGAAGGACATCACACCATACCTTCTCCGGATAGGATTGGAATTGTATCTGGACTTGGCATATAAGTTTAATGGGTATTGAGGTCGAATTTATTCAAGATACCTTATAGGGATTGGGATGGGGTACGGTAGGCAACCTTAAAATCTTGACGGTGTTGGTTGATATGGCATTGACACAGCTTCCACTATCTAAGATGATTTTGCAGGCTTTTTCTCCTATTTTGATAAAGGTTTGTAGGATGTTGGTCCTACGCCAATCTTCTTGTTCTTTAGCCTGGGTCAATATACATCTCATAACTCCTAGAAATTCAGACATCTCAATGATTTCTTCCTCTTCTTCATATTCATCTACCAAATTGGTCTCTGCTTTGTAGACTTTTTCTCCATAATTCTCTAGGGTCTCAGGATCTTCTTCTTCTACTTCTCCTATGTGTAATGCTCTAATGGGGCATTGGCTTGCATAATATCCCATTTTATGACACTTAAAATAAGGGACATTGTTTTCCCTTCTACCTTCAGGGGCCTTTTCTTTGTCGTCCCTACGAGCCTGTGGAGTGATAGGATTGGGTCTGTGTGATGGGTTTGGACTTGGGTTCAGCCTGCTTCCAGGGTTGCTAATCCTATTGGGTTCAGATCATCGAAAAATGGGTCCCCTCTAGAATCATTCGCAGTCTCTGGCAATCTGGTAGGCTTGGTCTAAATCATGAATTTTTCTTAAGAACAATTTCCTTTGAATGTCCTCCTTAAGACCAGCTCTAAACCTAGCTAGGGTTACGGCTTCTGACTCGATTATGTTGCACCTCATAGCGAACTCATCAAATTTGGCAATGTACTTAGATATAGTTTTCCCTCCTTGATTTAATCTTTGCCATTGATCTCGTAACCTCTGTTCGTAGGATAATGGGACGTATTTCTCTCTTAGCTTAATTTTCATCTATCTCCATGTATTGATAGGTACTTCTTCTCTTTGCCTAGTGATCCTCTCAATATTTTTCCAGTATAATCTTGCATGTTGTGTCAACCTAAGCTTGGCAAATTTGAATTTTCTTTCTTCCGACATTTCATACCACTCAAAATATTGATCCATATCATTTTCTCAATCAATGTATACCTTAGGGTCTAGACTTCCTTCGAAGGAGGGTGCATCAAGTCTGATACTCCTAAGGGCTCGTTCATCCTGGTCTACATGATCCTGATGTGGTCGTCGCTGATTATGTTCCGGAGTGAAAATGTGGCGATGGGGTTGGGGTGTCAATTTAGGTAGTTCAGGTCCCACGTGGGTCTGTTGATTTTCCTCTAGGGTTCCTAGCCTCTCCTCAACTTGATCAAACCTATTGTTCAATTGCTTGAACTGCTCAGTTATAGTCCTTAGGATGGTCTTAAGATTGGGGTCCATGGCTTCAATGGGTTGTGTATGTTAGATGTATGCCCTAGAAGCCAATCTGGCTGACACATTGTTAATTCTAGGACATAATTTTATATTTGACTATTTATTATTGAATAAATAAAAGGCATCTTTTTCATTCATATTATTTATATGTCTATGAATCGTCCAAAAATTAATAGGATGATGATGCATATTCTTAAGAGTTAAGAATTTGAGCCATGCATCATTGGTGATTAATTTCTAAATGCTCCTGATCAATGGATCATCACGAGGACAGTGATCGATCCGATGAGATCAGTGCATACATTGCTTTCTTTATGGATGGACGAGACTCGAGTCCATGGTGTGGCGATACTGAAGTAATAGTGCAGGTGCTTGTTAAAGAACAAGGATACTGAGCGTGACCAAGATAAAAAGTTACTTGGATGTCTATCCACTCGTCAGTACTTGCTTGATGTTGCAGTAGTGTGACTGGTCCTTTGACCTGCGGTGCTTTGGCTACTCACAGTGAGGTTATTGTAGTTTGACTGCACGTATACATGGTCTCTAGACATACGGATCCATGCAGTGTAGATTGGCTGCAATAGGTTCACTGTAGGAGTAGGGTATGCACCTATATGGAATCTATCGACCTTGGTAGATAAGGAGAGATCCTATGTGATTTATAAGACTGAGTTCGTAAGACCTCGGCCGGGGCAGTATACACAGTGGAGAAAGAGTTTTCCACTCCCGAACTTAAGTCGAATGAATCTTGATATATGACAGACGATGGGGTTTGACGAGTTGTCCATGACCTCCGTCCTGTAGGGATCTACGATAGAAGGACTGTATCATACGATAACTACACCTACAGATTCATCATTCCATTCTGCTGAGTAGCCACTACATGCTGCTAGGTGTCACTGGTGAATGGTGAGACTCACAGGGAATATCTTGATGATCGATAAACCCTGATGAGTTGAGTTGGAACTGTTCCAACCCATTGAAAGGAGTTTTCAATGATATTGTGATAGAGATCACAATATATCTCACTACCACTCAGAATAGAACCTATGGGGTCACACACACTAGAGGTATTGACCGATCCGATGGTTGAAATGTGATTATGAATTACGAGTAATCAATTCGATTGATAATCAGTTGAAGAAGGAACAATGGGAATTGATTAACTGGACTTAAAACACGAATCCTACTTGAAGTAGGATTCCTGAAATTCTAATTGGATTAGGACTGAAAATCCTACTTAGATTAGGACTGGGAGTCCTACTTGGAGTAGGATTCCTACAATCCTAATTAGATTAGGATTTTGAATTCAATATGGATTTCTACTTAGAATAGGATTCCTAGAAGTCCTAATTAGATTAGGACTTCGGATTCAAATAAAAGTCCTAATTGGATTAGGACTAAAATTGAATAAATCCTTATTGGATTAGAATTTCTTAAGTCCTAGTTAATTATCAATCTAATGAATTATGATGACTCCTAATTTGATTAGGATTGAAGGATTCAATTGAGTCATAGTTCAATCAAATCCTAATTGGATTAGGATTTGAAGGAAAACAAGTGCACCCAATCCTCTTTGGAAGAGGATTGAACCAACTAGGCTTAGGCCCCACGCCCCACTTGATTAGACCGAGTGGGGGCATGCGTGATGAAGGGTTAGGAGGGAGGGGTTGGCCGAAATCAATGAGAAAAGAAGAGGGGCGTGCGCCCCTCCTCTTGGTTCCTAAAAGGAAAATAATGAATCTCCTAAAAGGTAGGAGCTCCATATGCCTTTATAAGGAGTAAAAGGCCAAACCCTAGGTATTATTCTTCCTCTCCTCTCTCTTGTGCCGTGGCCCCTTCCTCCTCTTGGTCTTCAGCCGCCATCAGCAAGGAAGAGAAAGGAGGAGGCGTGCATCACCTATTCCATCTTCTTCCCTGGTTCTAGCGCAGAAAAAGAAAAGGCTGCGAAGAGCCTTGTGTTCTTCATCCTTCATCCCTTCTTCTTCCTCCTCCTTCCTAAGAAAATCAAAGGTTGATTCAAAAGAAGGATTTCAGCCATCAAGAGTTGTCTCTGCAAGGAAGCTAGCACCTCGGGAAGACAAGAGAGATTTGATCGGTTCTCTACTTCGTGTGGATACCCGTAGAGGCCGGACGCATGTGCGGCTTCAAGCGAGCCTTCTTCCTAAACCACGAACTTCAGTTTGCGGTGATCATCTACCCGCACAAGGTGAAGATCTGATCTTTCTAAGGTTATTAAAAGTTTTAATCCTAATCTAACAACGAACGGTTTTTGAACAACGTTCATGAGATGAATGTCGATCCTGCGCATGCCACTTCCGCTGCATCTGAATTTTTTTTAATTTCTGTGGCATGGGCGGGTTTCCAAAAGTGGTATCAGAGCATAGGCTTCGTAGATTACGATTAGAATTAAAAGGATTAAGGCATATTAGATCTGAAAATTAAAGGATTAAGCCTGCTGATTTTTATGCATGCAGAATTTCAGGTTGCAGAATTTTTCTGCATGCTGAATTTAGTATGCATTGATTAATAATTCTACTGTGTAATTAATATGATTACAATTATTTAGAATCATCCCTTGCATGATCAGCGACTCATGAGATGAGGTAATCAATTAAGTTTCAGATCTGTAAATTATATTTATGCATGTGATGCGTACGGTGATGATCATGGATGACCCTTTGTGAATGTGCTGAAATGTTCTGCGATGTAATCTATGATGTTATGTGATAACATGTAAATCATTTTTCAGATGCCTGCGAGCATCTTAAATTCATGTATTAGAGACCTGCGTGTCTCATCAAAATGGGGTTATAATTATTCTTTTATTTTTGAATTTTATCTGGGATGTAATCTGTGATATATGATGCACGTCGATGGTTGATCGATGCACGCCTCCTACAAGCAAGCTTTGCACGGATCAAGATCATAGGTTGATTGAAGATGGATCAAGAAGTTGATTACAATTGAACCTAAGGGATCAAGATCGAGTCAAGAGTTGAAGACGATCAAACCAATTGACGTGCATGTGCTTGTACTATGACCCATCCTGGATCCATGATCATCACGAGTTACATTTACTTTCTTATATATATGCCTGGATGTTTAATGTTTATGCCTATGCATAGCAGGTAGATGGATGTGTGCATGAGATGCGAATAGTCAATCGAAAGAGACCTAAACTAAAACCTCCTCAATCAAGTCGAGAGTGAACCAACATGAGCGAGTCATATTAGATTAATTGATCTAATTGGTGTCTAGGAAAGCATGAAAGGTGGTTACTTAATTAGGACCTTACTCTCTGAGTAAGGGGAGCCTCCCACTTGCTTACCTGGCCAATTATTCGAGTACCTCTTATGAAGAGCTCAAGTTGCAAACACTAAGACATGATTAACCAATATTAAGTCTATAGGTCTTCCACCATAGTAGAGCTGCTAAGGTCTTTCTGGTGTTGACTTGTCTTGGCTGGACACAGTGGGCAAGTTGCATTGGGGGGCTGGACCTCTCTATAGACATGAGATGTTGTAGGGCTAAAGATGGGGTTGGGCACCAATAACTATTAGGTGAGGACCCAATGACGACTTTATTTCTACGGTTATACGGTTGGTCTGACTTAACTAAGGAATGGGACCAATAACTGTTAGGTGAGGTCTTCATGACTCAGAGATCAAGTAGCACTGCAATATACTTGAGAAGCATTGTACAAGAGTTGTACACTCATCCATTTATGTGTCACTAATAACTGTTAGGTGAGGTGGCATGTAAATCGGTGGGACCGCAGTACCCACTAGAAATCTTAGTCGTGTAAGATTTCCATTTTTCTACCAAGAGAGTGTGAAAAATTCGAAAAAATAGTGGAAGGTACATTTGTTCTAAAAGATCCTAGAACAAATTAGGATCAAATACAAAAATTTAACTAGAATCTTTACTCTCTGCAGATCACAATGTCAGCCTCAAACCCTTTGACCCGTATTCTTGAGATCAACCGACTAACCGGTACCAATTACAGAGACTGGCTTAGAAATATCAAAATTATTTTAAGTTGCGAGAAAATAGGCTATGTACTCGATAATGATATCCCCACATTACCAGCACGTCCGACTGCTGATCAGCGTGCGACGCATGAAAATTGGACAGACGATGACATTAGGGTCAAGTGCTATATCATGGCATCCATGTCCAATGAACTCCAATGCCAGCATGAAAATATGAAGACTGCTAGGGACATACTGGCACACCTGCAAGAGTTGTATGGTGAGCAGAGTCGCACAGCTCATTTTGAAGTGTCCAAGAGGCTCTTCAAGGCAAAGATGCACGAGGGGCAGTCTATCCATGATCACGGTCTGACTATGATCAAGGACCTAGAGGAGCTTGAGAAGCTCGGTATAAACATGCACAAAGAATTGCAAGTAGATCTGATCCTTCAATCCCTTCCTGATTTATTTGGACAGTTTATAGTAAACTACCACATGAATAAGATTGAATGCACTAAGACTGAACTGTTAAACATGTTGGTAACTGATGAGGGAGCCTTGAAAGGTTCAAGGGGCAATGTCCTTGCTGTTGAGTTGACTTCTGGTTCCAAGAGAAAGTCTACTTGGAAGAAAAAGAAGCCTGCGAAGCAGCAAAAAAAAGACAAGAAGCCAAAGAAGGAAGTTCAAAAGAAAAAGGCTAATGACAAAGTAAAATGTTTCCACTGCAATGTCGATGGCTACTGGAAGAGGAACTGCCCTTCATACCTCGAGAGCCTGAAGAACAAGAAGGCAGACACACCTTCAGATGGTATGTTAGACTTGCTCATAATTGAAACTAACCTTACGGTTTCCTCTACTTCGAGTTGGGTTATAAATTCTGGTTCTAGTGCTTATTTGTGCACTACTATGCAAGGTCTAAAGGAATGTAGAAGGCTAGCGGAAGGTGCGGTAACCCTTCGGGTTGGCAACGGGGCAAAAGTTGCTGCTGTGGCTGTGGGCACCTACCCTCTGCGACTACCGTCTGGATTTAGTTTATTACTTAGAGACTATTATTATGTACCTGCTGCTAGCAGAAATTTGATTTCTGTTTCATGTCTAGCACAGGAAGGTCATGTTTTAAAATTTGACAAAGACTGCTGTTCTATTTATTTCAGAAATAAAATAGTCGCACGTGGTTTTATGATTGATAGTCTCTACCATTTGCATATGAATGTGTCTGTAAATATGTTTGAGCAAGAAGTAAGTGCCAAAGGATCTAAGAGATCCAGGGATGAGATAAACCAAAAATATTTATGGCACCTCAGACTTGGCCATATTGGAGAGGATAGAATGAACAAAATGGATAAAGATGGGCTTCTCGGCTCATTAACTTTCGAGTCATATCCAGTTTGTGAGTCATGTCTTCAAGAAAAAATGGCTAGATTACCCTTTGTAGGACATGGGGAGAGGACCACTGAAATACTTACCCTGGTACACACAGATGTGTGTGGCCTATTCGATGTACTAGCCAGGGGTCGTTATTCATACTTCATTACCTTTACCGATGATTATTCACGGTATGGGTATGTGTATCTTATGAGACACAAATCTGAATCTTTTGAAAAGTTCAAAGAGTTCAGAAATGAAGTAGAAAAACAAACTGAAAAACTCCTTAAGGCTCTTCGATCGGATCGAGGAGGAGAATACCTTAGTGAGAAATTTCGGGACTATCTCAAGGAGAATGGCATAGTCTCACAATGGACTCCTTCGGGTACACCTCAGCTCAACAGGGTGTCAGAGAGAAGAAATCGGACTCTATTGGATATGATCCAGTCCATGATGAGCTTCACTGATTTACCTATGTTTCTTTGGGGAGATGCCTTACTTACCGCAATTTATCTACTAAATAGAGTTTTCTCTAAATCCGTTCCTACCACTCCGTATGAGATATGGCATGGTAAGAAACCAAGTCTTGGTCATCTCAAGATTTGGGGATGTCCGGCCCACGTCAAGCGACTACAGGCGGACAAGCTAGAGGCTAGGACCATAAATGCTCGTTTTATAGGATATCCTAAAGGGTCATTAGGATATAATTTTTACGTCTCAGAAGATCACAATGTGTTTGTGAGCCGACATGCCATCTTCTTGCAAAAACAGTTTATCCTTGATAGAGGCAGTGGGAGGAAAATTAAGCTTGAAGAGAAAGTCTCTGAAAAGCAACAAGTCATGGATCCTATAGAACCCATTCATACAGAGCCAGTACAAGTTGTTCCTCCACCTCGCAGATCTAGTAGGGTCTCCCATCCTCCTGATAGATACTTAGGTATGCTTGAAGATGATACTAAAAAAATATTCCTCATGGGAGATAAGGAATACATAGAGGATCCCAATCTGGCGGACACATTATTAATTCTGGGACATAAATTTGTACTTGACTTTATTATTATTGAATAATAAATGGGCATCTTTTCATTCATATTGTTTATGTGTCTATGAATCGTCCAAGAAATTAATAAGATGATGATACATATTCTCAAGAGTTGAGAATTTGAGCCATGTATTGTATCATTGGTGATTAATTTCTAAATGCTTCTGGTCAATGGATCATCACGAGGACGGTGATCAATCCGATCAGTGCACAGATCGCTTTCCTTATGGATGGACGAGACTCGAGTGCACAGTGTAGAGACACTGAAGTGATAGTGCAGGTGCTTGTTAGAGAACAAGGGTACTGAGCGTGACCAAGACAAGAAGTCACTTGGATGTCTATCCACTCGTCGTGACTTGCTTGATGTTGCAGTAGTGTGACTGGTCCTTTGACCTGCGGTGCTTCAGCTATTCACAGTAAGGTTATTGTAGTTTGACTGTACATATACATGGTCTCTAGTCATATGGATCCTTGTTGTGTAGATTGGCTGCAGTAGGTTCACTATAGGAGTAAGGTATGCATTTACATGGAATCTATTGACCTTGATAGAAGAGGAGTGATCCTATGTAATTTATTAGACTGAGTTCTAAGATCTTGCCCAGGGTAGTAATATAAAGTGGAGAAAGAGTTTTTCACTATCGAACTCAAGTCGAATAAATCTAGACATATGACAGATGACGGGGTTTGATGAGTTATACATGACCTCCGGTCTGTAGGAATCCACGATAGAAGGACTGTATCATACGATAATTGCACCTAGAGGTTCATCATTCTATTCTGCTGGGTAGCCACTACATACTGCTAGGTGTCACTAGTAGATGGTGAGACTCATAGGGATCATCTCGATAGTCGATAATCCCTGGTGAGTTAGTTGGAATTGTTTCAACCCATTGAAATGAGTTTTCAATGATATTGTGATAGAGATCGCAATATATCTCGCTACCAGTCAGAATAAAATCTATAGGGTCACACACATTAGAGGTATTGACCGATCTGATGGTTGAATTGTGATTAAGAATCACATATGATCAATTAGATTGATAAATGGATAACCCGCTAAGAGTTAGTGGTTAAAAGAAGGAACAATTGCAATCGATTGCAATTTAATTTAATTAATTGAATTTAATTAATTGAACTTGATCATGAGTCCTACTTGGAGTAGGATCTTTGAAGTCCTAATTGGATTAGAATTTCAAATTAAATTAGAGTCCTACTTGGAGTAGGATTTCTAATGCCCTAATTATCTTAGGGCTGAAATTTAAACAAGTCCTGATTAGATTAAAATTTTCTTAAATTCTAATTAATTTTAATTTTAATCTAATTAATTAAATGACTCCTAATTGGATTAGGATTGAAGAGTTCAATAGAGTCATGGTTCAATTAAATCCTAATTAGATTAGGAAAAAGGAGGAAATTGAAATGGGTTCATATAAATCCTATTTTGAATAGGATTGGACTCATGAAATGAACCCAAATTAAATCACCCTTTAATTTGATTAAATGGCAGATTTAATCGGACTTGAGGGAGGGGCCCACGCCCCTCCCCTTGGGAATTGCGTGGAAGAAAAAGGAGGGGCGTAAGCCCCTCCTTGCTGCCGAATTAAGGAGATAAGGGTGAGCTCCTAAAAATTAGGAGCTCATCCTTATCTCATGGAGAAATAAAAGGAGGAGGGGTTTGGCCCCTCCTCTCATCTTTTCTTTTGGTGTTCACGGCAGCAAGTCCCCATTCTCCTCCTCCTTTGATCTGCAAGCAAGAGAAGAGGAAGAAAGATCTTGGTGGCTCTCATCCATCTTCCTCTTGGTTCCAAAAACAAAGAGAAAGGAAAAAGGCTGCGCAAGGGTTTCAAATCTTCTTTCTTGGTCCTTCCTTCTTCTACCTCCTCTCAAGGCAATCAAAAGTTGATTCAAGGGAGAGGATATCAGCCATCATTAGCCTTCTCTACAAGGGAGCTAGCACCCGTGGAGATCCAAAGGCTTCAATCAACTCACTACTTCGTGTGGATACCTGTAGAGACCGGACGCGTGTGCGGCTTCCATTGAACCCTCATCAAATACCACGTGAATCAGATTTGCGGAGACCATCTACCTGCACAAGATGAAGATCTGATCTTCTTAATCATAATTTTAAAATTATTTAATAAGAATTTAATCCTGATTTATCTACAAAAGGTTTTAAAATGCGTTCATGCGATGAATGGGATATGCACATGTCTTCCGCTGCATATCTGAAAATTTTTGAATTTTCAGCGGCATGTGACAGATCCTAACAGTAGTATCAGAGCCATGGTTATGTAGATTGTGATTAGGATTAAATTTTTTAAGGTATTTTAGATCTGAAATTTAAGGGATTATGCTTACTGAAATTTATATATGCAGAATTTTTAGCTTACTGATTTTTAGATGCTTAGATTAATGATTCTAATACTTTGATAATATGATTACAAATATTTAGAGTCAAATCTAGCATGATCAGCAAGTCATGAGATGGAATAATCAATTAAATTATAGATCTGATAATAATTTTTATGCATGTGATGCGTATGGTGATGATCATGGATGGACCCTTTGAATGTGTTGAAATATTCTGGGATGTTCTGCGATGCATGTAATTTTAATTTTTTAGATGCCTGCGTGCATCTTAAATTCATGTATTAGAGACCTACGTGTCTCATGAAAAGGGTTGTAATTTATTATTTTATTTTTATTTAATTTTTAAAGCAATCTGGGATGTAATCTGTGATGTGTGTTGTACGTCGATGGTTGATCGATATGTACATCAACAAGCTCAACATGCGCGGATCGAGATCAAGGGTTGATTGAAGATGGATCAAGAAGTTGATCACAATTGGACCTATGGGATCACGATCAAGTCAAGAGTTGAAGACGATCTAACCAATTGACGTGCATGTGCTTGTAAAATGACCCCATCCTGGATCCATGATCATCACCATTTAATTTTATTTTTGATAAATGCTTGGATGTTTAATGTTTATATCTATGCGGGTAGATTTATATTTACATGAGATGTGAATACGCGATCGAGTGAGACCGAATAATAAACCTTCCTAAACAGTCGATGGTGAACCAACATGAGTTAGACATATTTGATTAATTGATCTAATTGATGTCTAAGCAAGCCTATAAGGTGGTTACTTAATTAGGACCTTACTCTTCGAGTAAGGGGAGCCTCCCACCTGCTTACCTGGCCAATTGTTCGATTACCTCTTATGAAGACTCAAGTTGCAAACACTAAGACATGATTATGCAATATTAAGTCCATAGGTCTTCCACCGTAGTAGAGCTGCTAAGGTCTTTCCAGTGTTGATTTGTCTCGGCTGGACACAGTGGGCAAGTTGCATCGGGGGACTGAACCTCTCTATTAGACATGAGATGTTGTGGGGTAAAGGTGGGGTTGGGCACCAATAACTGTTAGGTGAGAACTCAATGACGACTTTATTTCTGCAGTTATACGGTGGGTCTGACGTAACTAAGTAATGGGGCCAATAACTGTTAGGTGAGGTCTTCATCACTTAGAGACCAAGTACCACTGCAATTTGCTTAAGAAGCATTGTACAAGAGTTGTACACTCATCCATTTTTATGTCACCAATAACTGTTAGGTGAGGCGGCATATAAATCGGTGAGACCGCAGTACCTACTAAAAATCCTAGTCGCGTAGGATTTTCGTTTCTCCATCAAGGGAGTATGAGAGATTCGAGAAAATAGTGGGAGCATATTTGTTTTAAAAGTCCCTAGGACAAATTAAGTTCAAGTACAAAGTCTAACTAGAATCTTTACTCTCTACAGATCACAATGTCAGCTTCGAACCCTTTGACCCGTATTCTTGAGACCAACCGATTGACTGGAACCAATTACAAGGATTGGCTAAGAAACCTCAAAATTGTTCTGAGTTGCGAGAAATTAGGGTATGTACTCGAGAGTGACATCTCCAGGTTACCATCACGTCCGACCGATGATCAGCGTGAGACGCATGAAAAATGAACGGATGATGACATTAGAGTCAAGTGCTACATCATGGCATCCATGACTAATGAACTTCAATGCCAGCATGAGAACATGAAGACTACTAGGAAAATACTGGCTCGCCTGCAAGAGTTGTATGGTGAGCAGAGCCGCACTGCACGCTTTGAAGTATCCAAGAGGATTTTCAAGGCAAAAATGCGCGAAGGGCAGTCTGTCCATGATCACTGTCTCTCTATGATCAAGGACCTAGAGGAGCTTGAGAAGCTCGGTATGACCATGCATAAGGAACTGCAGATAGATCTGATCCTGCAATCCCTTTCTGATTCATTTGGGCAGTTTATAGTAAACTACCATATGAATAAAATTGAATGCACTAAGACCGAACTATTGAATATGTTGGTAACCGCTGAGGGGGCCTTGAAAGGTTCAAGAGGCTCTATTCTGGCTGCTGAGTTGACTTCTGGTTCCAAGAGAAAGTCTGCTTGGAAGAAAAAGAAGCCTGTAAAGAAGCAGAAGAAAGACAAGAAGCCTAAGAAGAAAGTTCATAAGAAAAAGGCTAATGACAAGGAAAAATGTTTCGACTGCAACGTCGACGGCCATTGGAAAAGGAACAACCCTTCATACCTCGAGAGCCTGAAGAACAAAAAGGCAGACACACCTTCTAAAGGTATGTTAGACTTGCTCGTAATTGAAACTAACCTTACGGTTTCTTCTACTTCTAGTTGGGTTATAGATTCTGATTCTAGTGCTCACTTGTGCACTACTATGCAGAGTCTAACGGAAAGTAGGAGGCTGGCGGATGGTGCAATAACCCTTCGGATTGGCAACGGGGCAAGAGTTGCTGCTGTAGCTGTGGGCACCTATCCGCTGCGATTACCGTCTGGATTTAGTTTATTGCTTAGAGACTGTTATTATGTTCCTGCTGCTAGCAGGAATTTGATTTTTGTTTCATGTTTAGCACAGGATGACCATATTTTGACATTTGACAAAGACTACTGTTCTATTTATTTCAGAAATAAATTAGTTGCACGTTGGTTTTATGATCAACAGTCTCTATCACTTGCATATTGATGTGTCTGTGAATGTATCTGAGCAAGTAGTGAATGCCATAGGATCTAAAAGATCCAGAGATAAGATAAACCAGAAGTATTTGTGGCACCTCAGGCTTGGTCATATTGGAGAGGACAGAATGAACAAAATAGAGAAAGATGGGCTTCTCGACCCATTGACTTCTGAGTCATATCCAGTTTGTGAGTCGTATCTTCAAGGAAAAATGGCTAGATAACCCTTTGTAGGACATGGGGAGAGGACCACTGAAATACTTATCCTTGTACACACTGTTGTGTATGGCCCATTTGATGTGTCAGCTAGAGATCATTTTTCGTACTTCATTACCTTCACCGATGACTATTCGCGATATGGGTATGTGTATCTTATGAGATACAAATCTGAGTCTTTTGAAAGGTTCAAAAAATTTAGAAATGAAGTAGAAAAACAGACTGGAAAAACCCTTAAGGTTCTTCGATCAGATCGAGGAGGAGAATACCTTAGTGGAAAATTCCGGAACTATCTCAAAGAGAATGGCATAGTCTCACAATGGACGCTTCTGGGTACACCTCAACTCAACGGGGTGTCAGAAAGGAGGAATCAGACTCTATTGGATATGGTCCGATCCATGATGAACTTCACAGATCTGCCTATATTTCTTTGGGAAGATGTCTTATTATCTGCGATTTATTTATTGAATAGAGTTTCCTCTAAATTCGTTCCTACCACACCGTATGAGATATGGCATGGTAAGAAGCCGAGTCTTGGTCATCTCAAGATTTGGCGATGTCCTGCCCACGTTAAGCGACAACAGGCGGACAAGTTAGAGCCTAAGACCATAAGTGCTCGTTTTATAGGATATCCTAAAGAGTCATTAGGATACAATTTTTACGTCTCAGAGGATCACAATGTATTTGTGAGCCGACATGCCATCTTCTTGGAAAAACAATTTATCCTTGATAGAGGCAGTGGGAGGAAAATTGAGCTTGAAGAAAGAGTCTCTGAAAAACAACGAGTAATGGATCCTATAGAACCTATTCACATAGAGCCAGTACACGTAGTACCTCCTCCACCTCGTAGATCAAGTAGGATCTCCCATCCTCCTGACAGATACTTAGGTATACTAGTAGAGGACACCGAGGAAATGTTTCTCATGGGAGATAGAAAACATGTACAGGATCCCAATAACTACAACGAGGCGATATCTGATATCGATTCCGAGAAATGGCTAGAAGCCATGAAGTCAGAGATAGACTCAATGTATTCCAACCAAGTCTGGACCTTAGTGGATCCACCAGAAGGTATAGTACCTATTGGATGTAAATGGATCTATAAAAGAAAAATAGGTTCGGATGGAAAGGTAGAGACCTATAAGGCAAGGCTAGTGGCAAATGGGTATAGTTAGCGCGAAGGCATTGACTATCAGGAGACCTTTTCACCTGTAGCCATGCTGAAATCCATTCGAACATTGCTTGCCATTGCAGCATTTCATGATTATGAAATATGACAGATGGATGTGAAAACTGCTTTCCTGAATGGATATCTTGATGAAGATATTTATATGGAGCAGCCTTTGAGTTTCACTTTCAATGATGGTGATCACAAGGTCTGCAAGCTGCAAAGGTCCATCTATGGACTAAAGCAAGCATCTCGGAGTTGGAACACTCGTTTTAATGATGCGATCAAATCGTTTGATTTCATCAAGAACGAAGAGGAACCGTATGTTTACAAAAAGGTTAGTGGGAGTGCTGTCGTATTCCTCGTACTGTACATGAACGATATCCTCCTAATTGGAAATGATATTCCTATGCTAACCTCGGTTAAGGTCTGGTTATCAAAAGAATTCTCCATGAAAGACCTTGGGGAGGCATCCTACATTTTGGGGATTAAGGTCTATAGAGATAGATCTAAAAGGATGCTTGGCCTATCATAGAAGATGTACATAGAGGAAGTACTGAAGAGGTTCAGTATGGAAAACTCCAAGAGGGGTCTATTACCCTTAAGGCATGGGATTCATCTCTCCAAGAAGATGTGCCCCAACACATCTGAAGAGATTTAACGCATGAGAAGGATTCCTTATGCTTCTGCAATAGGAAGCCTCATGTATGCCATGCTGTGTATAAGACCTGATATAGCCCTTGCTGTGAGTGTCACTAGCAGATATCAGTCGAATCTAGATGAAGAGCACTGGACAGCTGTGAAGAACATTCTTAAGTACTTGAGAATAACTAAAGATTTGTTCTTGATTTTTGGAGGATCATCAGAGTTAAAGGTAGAAGGATACACAGATTCAGATTTCATGACTGATATTGATGATAGAAAGTCTACATCTGGATATGTGTTCTTGTGCAATGGTGGTACAGTAAATTGGAAAAGTTTCAAACAATCGATTATTGCTGATTCTACCATGAAAGCTGAGTATATCGCCGCCTCTGAAGCTGCAAAAGAAGCCTTCTGGTTCAAAAAATTCATTGCAGAGCTACATGTAATGCCATTAGATGCCATCACACTCTACTACGATAATAATTGCGCCATAGCTCTTGCTAAGGAGCCAAGATCTCATCAGAAGTCCAAGCACATAGAGCGACGCTTTCACCTCATACGCGACTACCTCGAAAAGAAATATGTCGAGGTGCAGAGAGTAGACTCCGCGGATAACATGGCGGACCCGCTCACTAAGCAGTTAAATCAGCAGAAGACTGAAGCCCACCTTGAGAAGATGGGACTTAGATATATGTCTGATTGGCTTTAGTGCAAGTGGGAGATTGTTAGATGTATGCCCTAGAAGCCAATCTGGCGGACACATTATTAATTTTGGGACATAAATTTGTACTTGACTTTATTATTATTGAATAATAAATGGGCATCTTTTCATTCATATTGTTTATGTATCTATGAATCGTCTAAAAAATTAATAAGATGATGATACATATTCTTAAGAGTTGAGAATTCGAGCCATGTATCATTGGTGATTAATTCTAAATGCTCCTGATCAATGAATCATCACGAGGACGGTGATCAATCAGATTAGTGCACAGATCGCTTTTCTTATGGATGGACGAGATTCGAGTCCACAGTGTAGAGATATTGAAGTGATAGTGCAGGTGCTTGTTAGAGAACAAGGGTACTGAGCGTGACCAAGACAAGATGTCACTTGGATGTCTATCCACTCATCGTGACTTGCTTGATGTTGCAGTAGTGTGACTGGTCCTTTGACCTGCGGTGCTTCGGCTATTCACAGTGAGGTTATTGTAGTTTGACTGCACATATACATGATCTCTAGTCATATGGATTCTTGTTGTGTAGATTGGCTGCAGTAGGTTCACTGTAGGAGTAAGGTATGTATTTACATGGAATCTATCGACCTTGATAGAAGAGGAGTGATTCTATATGATTTATTAGACTGAGTTCTAAAACCTTGGCCAGGGCAGTAATATAAAGTGGAGAAAGAGTTTCCACTATCGAACTCAAATCGAATAATTCTAGACATATGACAGACGACGGAATTTGACGAGTTATCCATGACCTCCGGTCTGTAGGGATCCACGATAGAAGGACTGTATCATACGATAACTGCACCTAGAGGTTCATCATTCTATTCTACTGGGTAGCCACTACATACTGCTAGGGGTCACTGGTGGATAGTGAGACTCACAGGGATCATCCCGATGGTCGATAATTCCTGGTGAGTTGAGTTGGAATTGTTTCAATCCATTGAAAGGAGTTTTCAATGATATTGTGATAGAGATCGCAATATATCTCACTACCAGTCAGAATAGAACCTATGGGGTCACATACATTAGAGGTATTGACCGATCCGATGGTTGAATTGTGATTAAGAATCACATATGATCAATTAGATTGATAAATGGATTACCCGCTAAGAGTTAGTGGTTAAAAGAAGGAACAATTGCAATCGGATTGTAATTTAATTTAATTAATTGAATTTAATTAATTGGACTTGATCATGAGTCCTACTTGGAGTAGTATCTTTGGAGTCCTAATTGGATTAGGATTTCAAATTAAGTTAGAGTCCTACTTGGAGTAGGATTTCTAAAGTCCTAATTGTCTTAGGGCTGAAATTTAAACAAGTCCTGATTAGATTAGGATTTTCTTAAGTCCTAATTAATTTTATTTTTAATCTAATTAATTAAATGACTTCTAATTGGATTAGGATTGAAGAGTTAAATAGAGTCATGGTTCAATTAAATCCTAATTAGATTAGGAAAAAGGAGAAAATTGAAATGGGTTCATATAAATCCTATTTTGAATAGGATTGGACTCATGAAATGAACCCAAATTAAATCACCCTTTAATTTGATTAAATGGTAGATTTAATTGGACTTGAGGGAGGGGCTCACGCCCCTCCCCTTGGGAATTGCGTGGAAGAAAAAGGAGGGGCGTAAGCCCCTCCTTGCTGCCGAATTAAGGAGATAAGGGTGAGCTCCTAGAAATTAGGAGCCCATCCTTATCTCATGGTGAAATAAAAGGAGGAGGGGTTCGGCCCCTCCTCTCATTCTTTTCTTTTGGTGTTCACGGCAGCAAGTCCCCATTCTCCTCCTCCTTTGATCCGCAAGCAAGAGAAGAGGAAGAAAGATCTTGGTGGCTCTCATCCATCTTCCTCTTGGTTCCAAAAACAAAGAGAAAGGAAAAAGGCAGCACAAGGGTTTCAAATCTTCTTCTTTAGTCCTTCCTTCTTCTACCTCCTCTCAAGGCAATCAAAAGTTAATTCAAGGGAGAGGATATCAGCCATCATTAGCCTTCTCTGCAAGGGAGCTAGCACCCCGGGGAGATCCAAAGGCTTCGATCGACTCACTACTTCGTGTGGATACCCGTAGAGGCCAGATGCATATGCGGCTTCCATTGAACCCTCATCAAATACCATGTGAATCAGATTTACGAAAACCATCAACCCGCACAAGGTGAAGATCTGATCTTCTTAATCATGATTTTAAAATGATTTAATAAAATTTAATCCTGATCTATCTACAAAAGGTTTTAAAATACGTTCATGCGATGAATGGGATATGCACATGTCTTTCCGCTGCATATCTGAAAATTTTTGAATTTTCAGCGGCATGTGACAGATCCTAATACATGTATGCCATGCTGTGTACACGACCTGATATAGCCCTTGATGTGAGTGTCACTGGCAGATATCAGTCGAATCCAGGTAAAGAGCACTAGACAGCTGTGAAGAATATTCTTAAGTACCTAAGAAGAACTAAAGATTTATTCTTGGTCTATGGAGGAACATCAGAGTTAAAGGTAGAAGGGTACACAGATTCAGACTTCATGATTGATATCGATGATAGAAAGTCTACATCTGGATATGTGTTCTAGTGCAATGGTGGTACGGTGAATTGAAAAAGTTCTAAACAACCGATCATTGCTGATTCTACTATGGAAGCTGAATATATCGCCGCCTTTGAAGCTGCTAAGGAAGGCTTCTGGTTCAAAAAATTCATTGCGGAATTGGATGTAATGTCATTAGATGCTATAACACTCTACTGCGATGATAATGGTGCCATAGCTCTTGCTAAGGAGCCAAGGTCTCATCAGAAGTCCAAGCATATAGAGCGGTGCTTCCACGTCATACGCGACTATATTGAGAAGAAGTATGTCAAGGTGTAGAGAGTAGACTCTGTGGATAACGTGGCAGACCCGTTCACTAAGCAGCTGAGTTAGCAAAAGACTGAAGCCCACCTTGAGAAGATGAGACTTAGATATATAACTGATTGGCTTTAGTGCAAGTGGGAGATTGTTAGATGTATGACCTAGAAGCCAATCTGGCATACACGTTGTTAATTCTAGAAAATAATTTTGTACTTGACTATTTATTATTGAATAAATAAAAGGCATCTTTTTCATTCATATTATTTATGTGTCTATGAATCGTCCAAGAATTAATAAGATGATGATGCATATTCCTAAGAGTTAAGAATTTGAGCCATGCATCATTGGTGATTAATTTCTGAATGCTCCTGATTAATGGATCATCACGAGGACGGTGATCGATCCGATGAGATCAGTGCACACATTGCTTTCCTTATGGATAGACGAGACTCGAGTCCATGGTGTGGCGATACTGAAGTAATAGTGCAGGTGCTTGTTAAAGAACAAGGATACTGAGCATGATCAAGATAAAAAGTCACTTGGATGTCTATCCACTCGTCAGTGATTTGCTTGATGTTGCAATAGTGTGACTGGTCCTTTGACCTGCGGTGCTTCGACTACTCATAGTGAGGTTATTGTAGTTTGACTGCACGTATACATGGTCTCTAGACATACGGGTCCATGCAATGTAGATTGGCTGCAATAGGTTCACTGTAGGAGTAGGGTATGTACCTATACGAAATCTATCGACCTTGGTAGATAAGGAGAGATCCTATGTGATTTATAAGACTGAGTTTGTAAGACCTCGGCCGGGGCAGTATACACAGTGGAGAAAGAGTTTTCCACCCTCGAACTTAAGTCGAATGAATCTTGACATATGACAGACAATGGGGTTTGACGAGTTGTCCATGACCTCCGTCCTGTAGGGATCTACGATAGAAGGACTGTATCATACGATAACTGCGCCTAGAGGTTCATCATTCCATTCTGCTGGGTAGCCACTACATGTTGCTAGGTGTCACTGGTGGATGGTGAGACTCATAAGGAATATCTTGATGATCGATAAATCCTGATGAGTTGAGTTGGAACTGTTCCAACCCATTGAAAGGAGTTTTCAATGATAGTGTAATAGAGATCACAATATATCTCACTACCAGCCAGAATAGAACCTATGGGGTCACACACACTAGAGGTATTGACTGATCCGATGGTTAAAATGTGATTATGAATCACGAGTAATCAACTCGATTGATAATCAATTGAAGAAGGAACAATGGAAATTGATTAATTGGACTTAAAACACGAATCCTACTTGGAGTAGGATTCTTGAAATTCTAATTGGATTAGGACTGAAAATCCTACTTGGACTAGGACTGGAAGTTCTACTTGGAGTAGGATTTCTACAATCCTAATTAGATTAGAATTTTGAATTCAATATGGATTCCTACTTAGAATAGGATTCCTAGAAGTCCTAATTAGATTAGGACTTCGGATTCAAATAAAAGTCCTAATTGGATTAGGACTAAAATTAAATAAATCCTTATTGGATTAGGATTTCTTAAGTCCTAATTAATTATTAATCTAATGAATTATGATGACTCCTAATTTAATTAGGATTGAAGGGTTCAATTGAGTCATGGTTCAATCAAATCCTAATTGGATTAGGATTTGAAGGGAAACAAGTGCACCCAATCCTCTTTGGAAGAGGATTGAACCAACTAGGCTTAGGCCCCACGCCCCACTTGATTAGCGTGCGTGATGAAGGGTTAGGAGGGAGAGGTTGGTCAAAATCAAAGAGAAAAGAAGAGGGGCGTGCGCCCCTCCTCTTGGTTCCTAAAAGGAAAATAATGAAGCTCCTAAAAGGTAGGAGCTCCATATGCCTTTATAAGGAGTAAAAGGCCAAACCCTAGGTATTATTCTTCCTCTCCTCTCCCTTGTGCCGTGGCCCCTTCCTCCTCTTGGTCTTCAGCTGCCATCAGCAAGGAAGAGAAAGGAGGAGGCGTGCATCACCTATTCCATCTTCTTCCCTGGTTCTAGCGCAGAAAAAGAAAAGGCTGCGAAGAGCCTTGTGTTCTTCATCCTTCATCCCTTCTTCTTCCTCCTCCTTCCTAAGGAAATCAAAGGTTGATTCAAAGAAAGAATTTCAGCCATCAAGAGTTGTCTCTGCAAGGGAGTTAGCACCCCGGGGAGACAAGAGAGCTTTGATCGGTTCTCTACTTCGTGTGGATACCCGTAGAAGCCGAACGCGTGTGCGGCTTCAAGCGAGCCTTCTTCCTAAACCACGAACTTCAGTTTGTGGTGATCATCTACCCGCACAAGGTGAAGATCTGATCTTCCTAATGTTATTAAAATTTTTAATCCTAATCTAACTATGAATGATTTTTGAACAACGTTTATGAGATGAACGTCGATCCCGCGCATGCCACTTCCGCTGCATCTGAATTTTTTTTTAATTTTCTGCGGCATGGGCGGGTTTCCAAAAGTGTATGTGATGGGTTGTAGGATGTTCCTGATCTAGTTGTCATACAAGGCTTAAGACAAAACAAAATGACTAACCTATGCTAGGGTTTGCTAAATCTAAATCAAAGACTTATTTAATCAAAATTGGTTCATCACTTGCCTAGGCCAGTTGGACCAAGAGTTCGTGTAATTGCCATTAACCATACTTAGCTGACACCAACCGTTTAATGAGGCTGGGCAGATAATATGGTAGCCACGACCCTGATCGAAACTTTTCTAGACAGCAAGAAATTAGCCAAATTCAATTAGCCTAAAGACTCGTTGTAGTTTCTAAGTTAAGTTGGCTAGTTGAGTTTTAAATTAGGCTTGGGTTTTAGATTTATGAGGGTGGTTGTTTTGGGCTAAGGAAAGGTGATGAAATCCTTCCCTTATATTGTAATTAGAGTGTCCTTAATATGATTTATGATGGATGCAACTATTTTAAATGTCCACACAAGTTGAGATTTAAAATTTCAAATTTCAAATTTCGAATTTAAACTTTTGAATTTTGAATTTCAGATTTGAATTTTAGTTTTTAGCTTTTGAATTTTAAATTTCAAATTTCAAGTTTAAATTTCAAATTTAAATTTTGGAATCTCAGATTTTTTTTTTTCAATTTAAGTCCCCACTTTTAATTTCGAATTTTGAATTTCAAATTTGGATTTTAGATCTGATGTTTCAAAATTTCAAGTTTTGAAATTCGGATTTACAAGTCAAATTGGAAATTTCATATTTGGAGCCCAAATTTAGTTTTTCCAAATTTAACTTTGAAATTGTTAACTTCAAATCCTAAATTTATGGAGATCGGATCTCAACTTTAATAACTAAAATTTGGAATTAAAATTTGAAATATTCAGATTTAATTCATAAACTTAATAAGGCATGCAAACTAGAATTTTAACATCAATGGATTTTCGCAGAGGGCAGAAATTTCAGCAAGTGCAGAATTTCAGCATAATCAATGTGCGTGTCATAATTAGCCTGCTCTGATACCAAAAATGATGCGGGATGAATGCGAGGGATTTAAACATAAGGGTTATCAGTAAGTTATGTTGATTAACTAGCCTAATTGCAACAGAAAATTCAGTCACATATGAGCTAAGAAAGCATTATCATGAGCATAGTCATTTCAGGACTAGTTACCCGCATATACTAATTCATTTAGGACTTAGAGTAATGGACCGTTGTGGTTGAGAAACCACTAGATTAGGATGCTTTCTTCAATAAATCAGACCTAGAGTTGAGGCTTACCAAACATTGAACTTCTGAAATTTTTCTGGAGGAGGATCCTTGATCTCACTCTTGAGGGTTGATGATTGGATAACCAAGCTTCATCTTCCGTTGCAACAGGGCCCCCTTGCTATTGGTTTGGAAGGATAATAGACCCAATGACATGGAGTACTTTAAGGACCTGCAAAGAAACAGGGATTAGAGGTTTGGCGTGAGAGGGGAATGGAATCACAAAAGAAAAGGGAGGCGAGAGGAGATAGGGCTGCGGTGGATGTGGAAGTGGCTTTAGGGCCTCACGCCCAACTTAGAACAAGGGCCTCACGCCCAACCTTCTCTCAAGGTGACAAAGCAAGATTGCTAAGGAAGAAAGAAGCTCTTTTTTTTTATTCATTCATCAACTCAAATTACAAGATATCATGAGGAGGTATTTATAGACTTTCCTCATGATTTGAAATTTAAACACATAATGAATGGCGCTCCACATTTGAAGGTTTGGTTGCTAGAGAAAAGGAAAGAAAGTTGGCCGGCTTTAAGGGGGAATTTGAAAAGTTATTGGTTCCCATTTGAAATTTTCTTGCATTTAAATTGTGGCAGGACCTCTTGGACTTTGAATTTGGGTGACGTGTCAACTTATATGAGTGGCATGGTGATTGGTTCTTTTGATTTTGACTCTTCCATTTGCCATTATCCTCTTGGTTGAGATGATTGCTGATGTGGTGTTGAGGTGGCGTCTGGTTGAGATGATTGCTGATGTGGTATTGAGGTGGCGTCCCAATAGGTGTCATATAGCATGTTGCATAATAATTGGTTCTTTTGATGAGGTGGTATGACGTTGCAGTGGTTCTTTTGATGAGATGATATGGTCGGCTCCTTATGCTTGACTTCATCCTGGTTGGCGTGCTTCCATTGATTGAAGTGGTGGTGAGGTGGCCAGCTGATGTTGATGTGGATGCCGAGGTGGTGCTCCAAGGGTGTGCAAAGGTGGTGGTAGAAACATGCAAGGTAGTAGTAGAAACATGCAACCTATTCTGACTTGGCTTGCTTTCTGACTTATTGAGGCTTGCTTTCTGACTTATTGATTTTATTTATAGGACTCGATCAAAGCCACAGTGACCTTGAGTTAATTGATTGGAGTTTTTTCTGGATTCTGGTGCCGCACCAATCAACAATTCGGTCTGAGTGCATTCTGTTGGGAACCCGCCCATGCCGCTGATATTTCAAAAATTTTCAGATGGCAGCGGAATCGGCATGCACGGGTTCGACGTTCATCGCATGAACGCTTGTTTCGAGACCTTTCGTAATTAGGTAAGAATTAAAACTTTTAGAACTAATAGGAAGATCAAATCTTCACCTTGCGCGG
The DNA here is from genome assembly GCF_051530095.1 of Phoenix dactylifera. Classification (NCBI taxonomy): domain Eukaryota; kingdom Viridiplantae; phylum Streptophyta; class Magnoliopsida; order Arecales; family Arecaceae; genus Phoenix; species Phoenix dactylifera. The sequence continues at coordinate 25,803,656 of NC_143193.1, read as the reverse complement.
GTAGATGATCACCGCGAATCTGAATTCGTGGTTTTGGAAGAGGGTTCGTTTGAAGCCGTTCAAACGTCCGGCCTCTACGGGTATCCACACGAAGTAGAGAACCGATCAAAGCTTTCTTGTCTTCCCGGGGTGCTAGCTCCCTTGCAAAGACTCCTTTGATGGCTGATCTCTTCTCTTTCTTTCAACTCTTGAAAGTGCTTGAGAGGAGGAAGAAGAAGAAGGAACTCAAGGAAGAAGAACACAGCTTCTGCAGCCTTCTTTCTTTTCCCTGCGTTGGAAGAAGGATTGGAGGAAGAGGATGAAGCCAACGCTTGGACTTTGCTCTCCCTTTGCTTGCGGCTGAACCAAGAGAGGAGAGGGGCTGGTGGCGGCAGCAAGAGGAGGAAGAGAGCTCTTAGCTAGGGCGCCGGCCTCATGCCTCCTTATAAAGCCATCTAGGGCTCCTACAATCTAGGAGCCCTAGACATATTGCCTAAGAGGGAAGGGGGGCGCCGGCCCCTCTCTTCATGCCGCACACAAGGAGAGGAGGAGGGGTGTGAACCCTCCTTCTTGTGATGCCCTAATCCTCTTCCAAAGAGGATTGGGTGCCTCTCTTATGGTTTAATCCCAATCCAATTAGGATTAGCCAAATTGGGTTCAATCTATGCTAGTCCTAATCCAATTAGGACTTGAATGAACCATGACTCAATTGAACTCTTCAATCCTAATCCAATTAGGAGTCATGTTGATTCATTAGATTAATAATTAATTTAGACTTAAGGAATCCTAATCTAATTAGGATGTATTTAATTTTAGTCCTAATCCAATTAGGATTTCTAGGAATCCTACTCCAAGTAGGAATCCAATTTTAATTCAAAACTCCTAATCTCATTAGGATTTTAGGAATCCTATTCCAAGTAGGAATTCCAGTCCTACTCCAACTAGGATTCCCAGCCCTAATCCAATTAGGACTCTAGGAATCCTACCCGAAGTAGGATTTGTGTTTAAGTCTAATTAATTAATTCCCTTTGTTCTTCTTCAACTTCTTATCAATCAAATTGATTTCTTGTGATTCCTAATCACGATTTCAACCATCGGATCGGTCAATACTTCTAGTGTGTGTGACCCCATAGGTTCTATTCTGACTGGTAGTGAGATATATTGTGATCTCTATCACTATATCATTGAAAACTCCTTTCAATGGGTTGGAACGATTCCAACTCAACTCATTAGGGTTTATCGATCATCAAGATAATCCCTATGAGTCCCACCATCCACCAGTGACACCTAGCAGCATGTAGTGGCTACCCAGCAGAATGGAATGATGAACCTCTAGGTGCAGTTAACATGTGATACAGTCCTACTATCGTGGATCCCTACAGGACGGAGGTCATGGACAACTCGTCAAACCCCATCGTCTGTCATATGTCAAGATTTATTCGACTCGAGTTCGATAGTGAAAAACTCTTTCTCCACTGTGTATACTGCCCCGGCCGAGGTCTTACGAACTCAGTCTTATAAATCACATAGGATCTCTCCTTATCTATCAAGGTCGATAGATTCCATATAGGTGCATACCCTACTCCTACAGTGAACTTACTGCAGCCAATCTACACTGCATGGACCCATATGGCTAGAGACCATGTATGTGTGCAGTCAAACTACAATAACCTCACTGTGAGTAGCCGAAGCGCCGCAGGTCAAAGGACCAGTCACACTACTGCAACATCAAGCAAGTCACTGACGAGTGGATAGACATCCAAGTGACTTCTTGTATTGGTCACGCTCAGTACCCTTGTTCTCTAACAAGCACCTGCACTATCACTTCAGTGTCCCTACACTGTGGACTCAAGTCTCGTCCATCCAGAAGGAGAGTGATCTGTGCACTGATCGGATCGATCACCGTCCTCGTGATGATCCTTTGATCAGGAGCATTTAGAAATTAATCACCAATGATACATGGCTCAAATTCTCAACTCTTGAGAATATGTATCATCATCTTATTAATTTCTTGGACGATTCATAGACACATAAACAATATGAATGAAAAAGATGCCTTTTATTTATTCAATAATAAATAGTCAAGTACAAAATTATGTCCCTAGAATCAACAATGTGTCAGCCAAATTGGCTTCTAGGGCATACATCTAACAATCTCCCACTTGCACTAAAGCCAATTGGTCATATATCTTAGGCCCATCTTCTCAAGGTGGGCTTCAGTCTTTTGCTGACTCAGCTGCTTAGTGAAAGGGTCTGCCACGTTATCCGCGGAGTCTACTCTCTGCACCTCTACATATTTCTTCTCCACATAGTCGCGTATGAGGTGAAAGCGCCGCTCTATATGCTTAGACTTCTGATGAGACCTTGGCTCCTTAGCAAGGGCTATGGCGCCATTGTTATCGCAGTAGAGTGTTATGGCATCTGATGTCATCACATCCAGCTCTGCAATGAATTTCTTGAACCAGAAGCCTTCCTTAGCAGCTTCAGAGGCGGCGATGTATTCGGCTTCCATAGTCGAATCAGCAATGATCGGTTGTTTAGAACTCTTCCAATTCACCGTACCACCATTGCACAAGAACACGTATCCAGATGTTGACTTCCTGTCATCGACATCAGTCATGAAGTCTGAATCTGTGTACCCTTCTACCTTTAACTCTGATGATCCTCCAAAAACCAAGAATAAATCTTTAGTTCTTCTCAAGTACTTAAGAATATTCTTCACAGCTGTCCAGTGTTCTTCACCTGGATTCGACTGATATCTGCTTGTGACACTCACAGCAAGAGCTATATCAGGTCGTGTACATAGCATGGCATACATGAGGCTTCCTATTGCCGATGCATAAGGAATCTTGCTCATGCGTTGAATCTCCTCAGATGTGTTGGGGCACATCTTCTTGGAGAGATGAATTCCATGCCTTAGGGGTAAGAGACCCCTCTTGGAGTTTTCCATGCTGAACCTCTTCAGCACCTCCTCTATGTACATTTTCTGTGACAGGCCAAGCATCCTTTTAGATCTATCTCTATAGACCTTTATTCCCAAAATATAGGATGCTTCCCCAAGGTCTTTCATGGAGAATTCTTTTGACAACCAGACCTTGACCGAGGTTAGCATGGGAATATCATTCCCAATCAGGAGAATGTCATCTACGTACAGTACGAGAAAAACGACAGCACTCCCACTAACCTTTTTATAAACACATGGTTCCTCCTCGTTTTTGATGAAATCAAACGTTTTGATTGCATCATCGAAACGAGTGTTCCAACTCCGAGAGGCTTGCTTTAGTCCATAGATGGATCTTTGCAGCTTGCAGACCTTGTGATCTCCATCACTGGAAGTGAAACCCAAAGGCTGTTCCATATAGATATCTTCATCAAGATATCCATTCAGGAAAGCAGTTTTCACATCCATCTGCCAGATTTCATAATCATGAAATGCTGCAATGGCAAGCAATGTTCGGATGGATTTTAGCATGGCTACAGGTGAAAAGGTCTCCTGATAGTCAATGCCTTCGCGCTGACTATACCCTTTCGCCACAAGCCTTGCCTTATAGGTCTCTACCTTTCCATCCGAACCTATCTTCCTTTTGTAGATCCATTTGCATCCAATAGGTACAATACCTTCTGGTGGATCTACTAAGGTCCAGACTTGGTTGGAATGCATGGAGTCTATCTCTGACTTCATAGCTTCCAGCCATTTCTCGGAATCGATATCAGATATCGCCTCGTTGTATGTTTTGGGATCCTGTATGTGATCCCTATCTCCCACTAGGAACATTTCCTCAGTATCCTCTTCAAGTATACCTAAGTATCTATCGGGAGGATGGGAGACTCTACTAGATCTACGAGGTGGTTGAGGGACATCGTGTACTGGCTCCTTATGAATAGGTTCTATAGGATCCATGACTCGTTGCTTTTCAGAGACTTTCTCTTCAAGCTCAATTTTCCTCCCACTGCCTCTATCAAGGATAAACTGATTTTCCAAGAAGATGGCATGACGGCTCACAAACACATTGTGATCCTCTGAGACGTAAAAATTGTATCCTAATGACTCTTTAGGATATCCTATAAAACGAGCACTTATGGTCCTAGCCTCTAACTTGTCCGCCTGTAGTCGCTTGACGTGGGCCGGACATCCCCAAATCTTGAGATGACCCAGACTTGGTTTCTTACCATGCCATATCTCATACGGTGTGGTAGGAACGGATTTAGAGAGAACTCTATTCAATAAATAAATCGCTGTGAGTAAGGCATCTCCCCAAAGGAACATAGGTAAATCAGTGAAGCTCATCATGGACCTGACCATATCCAATAGGGTCCGATTTCTCCTCTCTGACACCCCGTTGAGTTGAGGTGTTCCCGGAGGTGTCCATTGTGAGACTATGCCGTTTTCTTTGAGATAGTCCCGGAATTCCCCACTAAGGTATTCTCCTCCTCGATCTGATCGAAGAGCCTTAAGAGGTTTTTCAGTTTATTTTTCTACTTCATTCTTGAACTCTTTGAACTTTTCAAAGGATTCAGACTTGTGTCTCATAAGATACACATACCCATACCGTGAATAATCATCGGTAAAGGTAATGAAGTAAGAATAACGTCCCCTGGCTAGCACATCGAATGGGCCACATACATCTGTATGTACTAGGGTAAGTATTTCAGTGGTCCTCTCCCCATGTCCTACAAAGGGTAGTCTGGCCATCTTTCCTTGAAGACAGGACTCGCAAACTGGATATGACTCGGAAGTCAATGAGCCTAAGAGCCCATCTTTATCCATTTTGTTCATTCTATCTTCTCCAATATGGCCAAGTCTGAGGTGCCACAAATATCTTTGGTTTATCTCATCTCTGGATCTTTTGGATCCTTTGGCACTCACATCTTGCTCGGTAACATTCACAGATACATCCATATGTAAATGGTAGAGACTGTCAATCATAAAACCACGTGCGACTATTTTATTTCTCAAATAAATAGAACAGCAGTCTTTGTCAAATGTAAAAACATGACCTTCCTGTGCTAGACATGAAACAGAAATCAAATTTCTGCTAGCAACAGGTACATAATAGCAGTCTCTAAGTATTAAACTAAATCCAGACGGTAGTCGCAGATGGTAGGTGCCCACAGCCACAGCAGCAACTTTTGCCCCGTTGCCAACCCGAAGGGTTACCGCACCTTCCGCCAGCCTTCTACTTTCCTTTAGACCCTGCATGGTAGTGCACAAATGAGCACTAGAACCAGAATCTATAACCCAACTAGAAGTAGAAGAAACCGTTAGATTAGTTTCAATAATGAGCAAGTCTATACCTTCTGAAGGTGTGTCACCTTTCTTGTTCTTTAGGCTCTCGAGGTATGAAGGACAGTTTCTCTTCCAGTGGCCTTCGACATTGCAGTGGAAACATTTTCCTTTGTCGTTAGCCTTTTTCTTTTGAACTTCCTTCTTTGGCTTCTTGTCTTTCTTCTGCTTCTTTGTAGGCTTCCTTTTCTTCCAAGTAGACTTTCTCTTGGAACCAGAAGTCAACTCAGCAGCGAGGACATTGCCCCTTGAACCTTTCAAGGCTCCCTCAGCAGTTACCAACATGTTGATTAGTTCAGTCTTAGTGCATTCAATCTTATTCATGTGGTAGTTTACTATAAACTGACCAAATGAATCAGAAAGTGACTGTAGGATCAAATCCACTTGCAATTCCTTGTGCATGTCCATACCGAGCTTCTCAAGCTCCTCTAGGTCCTTGATCATGGTCAGACCGTGATCATGGACAGACTGCCCTTCGCGCATCTTCGCTTTGAAAAGCCTCTTGGACACTTCAAAACGAGCTGTGCGACTCTGCTCACCATACAACTCTTGTAGGTGTGCCAGTATGTCCCTAGCAGTCTTTATATTTTCATGCTGGCATTGGAGTTCATTAGACATAGATGCCATCATATAGCATTTTACTCTAATGTCATCGTCCAACCACTTTTTATGCATCTCACGCTGAACATCAGTGGGACGTGCTGGTAATGTGGGGATATCTGAATCAAGTATATAGCCTATCTTCTCACAGTCCAAAACTATTTTGAGATTTCTAAGCCAGTCCTTGTAATTGGTTCCGGTCAGTCGGTTGGTCTCAAGAATACGGGTCAAAGGGTTTGAAGCCGACATTATATCTGCAGAGAGTAAAGATTCTAGTTAGACTTTTGTACTTGATCCTAATCTGTCCTAAGGTCTTTTAGAACAAATGTGACTCCCACTATTTTCTCGAATTCCTCACACTCCCCTGGTAGGAAAACGGAAATCCCACACGACTAGGGTTTCTAGTGGGTACTGCGGTCCCACCAATTTACATGCCACCTCACCTAACAGTTATTGGTGACACATAGATGGATGAGTGTACAACTCTTGTACAATGCTTCTCAAGCATGTTGCAGTGCAACTTGGTCTCTAAGCCATGAAGACCTCACCTAACAGTTATTGGTCTCATTTCTTAGTTAAGTCAGACCCACCGTATAACCGTAGGAATAAAGTCGTCATTGGGTCCTCACCTAACAGTTATTGGTACCCAACCCCACCTTTACCCTACAACATCTCATGTCTATAGAGAGGTCCAGCCCCCCAATGCAACTTGACCACTGTATCCAGCCGAGACAAGTCAACATCAGAAAGGCCTTAGCAGCTCTACTACAGTGGAAGACCTATTGACTTAATATTGGTTAATCAGGTCTTAGTGTTTGCAACTTGAACCTTTCATAAGAGGTAATCGAACAATTGGCCAGGTAAGCAGGTGGGAGGCTCCCCTTACTCAGAGAGTAAGGTCCTAATTAAGTAACCACCTTTCATGCTTTCCTAGACACCAATTAGATCAATTAATCTAATATGACTTGCTCATGTCGGTTCACTCTCGACTTGATTGAGGAGGTTTTGATTTAGGTCTCAATTGGGTTTGCTACATCACATGTAAGCCTATCTACCCGACTCTCATTCACATCACATGCAAACGGCGCATTGCAGGCAGTTATAATCGCGGCAATAATTAAAGCTAAACTTTAACTAGGTGATGATCATGGATTCTAATTAGGTCGTATTACAAGCACATGCACATCAATCGATCAAGTGGTCTTCAACTCTTGAATTGATTCCAAGCTTCCTTGATTCGATCCTTGATCAACTCTTGATCCCATCGCCATCAACCGCTTAGATCACCGTCATCTCATGCCTTTGCTTCAACTTGATCGTTGATGTACATCACATCACAGAAATACAACCAGATGTAAAAATAAAAATAAATTACATCTCCTTTTAGGAGGCACGCAGGCCTCTCAAAACATCAAATAAGATGCATGCAAGCATCTGTAAAATTTACATGACATCGCAGATCACATCGCAGGTCATTACATTTGATACCAAAAGGGGTTGAATCCTATGATCATCACCGTATGCTACAATTATAATTTTCAGATCTGAAACTTAACTGATTATATCATGACATAGGTCGCTGATCATGCTAATCATGATTCTAAACTTTGTAATCCCATTAACAATGCAATTAGAATCATCTTTTTATCACATAAAAATCAGCATGTAAAAATCAGCACCCCTGAAAAATCTGCATGCAGAATTTTTCAGCATGCATGATCATTTAATTTTCAGATCTAATATGCCTTTAGATATTTAATTCTTACCTTAATCTACGAAGCCTAGGCTCTGATACCACTGTTGGGAACCCGCCCATGCCGCTGATATTTCAAAAATTTTCAGATGGCAGCGGAATCGGCATGCACGGGTTCGACGTTCATCGCATGAACGCTTGTTTCGAGACCTTTCGTAATTAGGTAAGAATTAAAACTTTTAGAACTAATAGGAAGATCAAATCTTCACCTTGCGCGGGTAGATGATCACCGCGAATCTGAATTCGTGGTTTTGGAAGAGGGTTCGTTTGAAGCCGTTCAAACGTCCGGCCTCTACGGGTATCCACACGAAGTAGAGAATCGATCAAAGCTTTCTTGTCTTCCCGGGGTGCTAGCTCCCTTGCAAAGACTCCTTTGATGGCTGATCTCTTCTCTTTCTTTCAACTCTTGAAAGTGCTTGAGAGGAGGAAGAAGAAGAAGGAACTCAAGGAAGAAGAACACAGCTTCTGCAGCCTTCTTTCTTTTCCCTGCGTTGGAAGAAGGATTGGAGGAAGAGGATGAAGCCAACGCTTGGACTTTGCTCTCCCTTTGCTTGCGGCTGAACCAAGAGAGGAGAGGGGCTGGTGGCAGCAGCAAGAGGAGGAAGAGAGCTCTTAGCTAGGGCGCCGGCCTCATGCCTCCTTATAAAGCCATCTAGGGCTCCTACAATCTAGGAGCCCTAGACATATTGCCTAAGAGGGAAGGGGGGCGCCGGCCCCTCTCTTCATGCCGCACACAAGGAGAGGAGGAGGGGTGTGAACCCTCCTTCTTGTGATGCCCTAATCCTCTTCCAAAGAGGATTGGGTGCCTCTCTTATGGTTTAATCCCAATCCAATTAGGATTAGCCAAATTGGGTTCAATCTATGCTAGTCCTAATCCAATTAGGACTTGAATGAACCATGACTCAATTGAACTCTTCAATCCTAATCCAATTAGGAGTCATGTTGATTCATTAGATTAATAATTAATTTAGACTTAAGGAATCCTAATCTAATTAGGATGTATTTAATTTTAGTCCTAATCCAATTAGGATTTCTAGGAATCCTACTCCAAGTAGGAATCCAATTTTAATTCAAAACTCCTAATCTCATTAGGATTTTAGGAATCCTATTCCAAGTAGGAATTCCAGTCCTACTCCAACTAGGATTCCCAGCCCTAATCCAATTAGGACTCTAGGAATCCTACCCGAAGTAGGATTTGTGTTTAAGTCTAATTAATTAATTCCCTTTGTTCTTCTTCAACTTCTTATCAATCAAATTGATTTCTTGTGATTCCTAATCACGATTTCAACCATCGGATCGGTCAATACTTCTAGTGTGTGTGACCCCATAGGTTCTATTCTGACTGGTAGTGAGATATATTGTGATCTCTATCACTATATCATTGAAAACTCCTTTCAATGGGTTGGAACGATTCCAACTCAACTCATTAGGGTTTATCGATCATCAAGATAATCCCTATGAGTCCCACCATCCACCAGTGACACCTAGCAGCATGTAGTGGCTACCCAGCAGAATGGAATGATGAACCTCTAGGTGCAGTTAACATGTGATACAGTCCTACTATCGTGGATCCCTACAGGACGGAGGTCATGGACAACTCGTCAAACCCCATCGTCTGTCATATGTCAAGATTTATTCGACTCGAGTTCGATAGTGAAAAACTCTTTCTCCACTGTGTATACTGCCCCGGCCGAGGTCTTACGAACTCAGTCTTATAAATCACATAGGATCTCTCCTTATCTATCAAGGTCGATAGATTCCATATAGGTGCATACCCTACTCCTACAGTGAACTTACTGCAGCCAATCTACACTGCATGGACCCATATGGCTAGAGACCATGTATGTGTGCAGTCAAACTACAATAACCTCACTGTGAGTAGCCGAAGCGCCGCAGGTCAAAGGACCAGTCACACTACTGCAACATCAAGCAAGTCACTGACGAGTGGATAGACATCCAAGTGACTTCTTGTATTGGTCACGCTCAGTACCCTTGTTCTCTAACAAGCACCTGCACTATCACTTCAGTGTCCCTACACTGTGGACTCAAGTCTCGTCCATCCAGAAGGAGAGTGATCTGTGCACTGATCGGATCGATCACCGTCCTCGTGATGATCCTTTGATCAGGAGCATTTAGAAATTAATCACCAATGATACATGGCTCAAATTCTCAACTCTTGAGAATATGTATCATCATCTTATTAATTTCTTGGACGATTCATAGACACATAAACAATATGAATGAAAAAGATGCCTTTTATTTATTCAATAATAAATAGTCAAGTACAAAATTATGTCCCTAGAATCAACAATGTGTCAGCCAAATTGGCTTCTAGGGCATACATCTAACACATTCAATCTTATTCATATGGTAGTTTACTATAAACTGCCCAAATGAATCAGGAAGGGATTGCAGAATCAGATCTATTTGCAATTCCTTGTGCATGGTCATACCGAGCTTCTCAAGCTTCTCTAGGTCCTTGATCATAGTCAGACAGTGATCATGGACAGACTGCCCCTCGCGCATGTTTGCCTTGAAGAGCCTATTGGACATTTCAAAACGTGCTGTGCGGCTCTGCTCACCATACAACTCTTGCAGGTGTGCCAGTATTTTTCTAGCAGTCTTCATATTCTCATGCTGGCATTGGAGTTCATTAGTCATGGATGCCATAATATAGCACTTGATCTGAATGTCATCGTCCGTCCATTTTTCATGCATCTCACGCTGTTCATCGGTCGGACGTGATGGTAACCTAGGGATATCATTTTCGAGCACATAACCTATTTTCTCGCAACTCAGAACAATTTTGAGGTTTCTTAGCCAATCTTTGTAATTGGTTCCGGTCAGTTGGTTGGTCTCAAGAATACGGGTCAAAGGATTCGAAGCTGACATTGTGATCTGTAGAGAGTAAAGATTCTAGTTAGACTTTGTACTTGAACTATATTTATTTTAGGGTCTTTTAAAACAAATATGCTCCCACTATTTTTTCGAATCCCTCATACTTCCCTGATGGAGATACGAAAATCCTACGCGACTAGAATTTCTAGTGGGTACTACGGTCTCACCGATTTACATGCCGCCTCACCTAACAGTTATTGGTGACATATAAATGGATGAGTATGCAACTCTTGTACAATGCTTCTTAAGCAAATTGCAGTGGTACTTGGTCTCTAAGTCATGAAGACTTCACCTAACAGTTATTGGCCCCATTACTTAGTTAAGTCAGACCCACTGTATAACCGCAGAAATAAAATCGTCATTGGGTCCTCCCCTAACAGTTATTGGCACCCAACCCCACCTTTACCCCACAACATCTCATGTCTAATAGAGAGGTTCAGTCCCCCGATGCAACTTGCCCACTGTGTCCAGCTGAGACAAATCAACACCGGAAAGACCTTAGCAACTCTACTATGATGGAAGATCTATGGACTTAATATTGCGTAATTATGTCTTAGTGTTTGCAACCTTGAGCTCTTCATAAGAGGTAATCGAGCAATTGGCCAGGTAAGCAGGTGGAAGGCTTTCCTTACTCGGAGAGTAAGGTCCTAATTAAGTAACCACCTTTTAGGCTTGCCTAGACACCAATTAGATCAATTAATCTAATATGACTAGCTGATAAGTGCTAAATAATGCATTAATTAACTTCTTGCTCATAGGACTTATCATTATTTTTATGCACATATTTTAACTTTAAACATAAGAAAAATTCATTCCCCTTCATCATTGCATTTTATTAAATTATTAGAAGTAATTTAAGTTTGATTGATTTTATTGGTCGAGTCCAATTTATGCAGGTCGAGTCTAATGTGTGCAAGTCGAGTCAAACCAATTGGGATGATGTCTAAACTTGAACCACATGCACCTCCTGTATCTAGGGATCAAGCTTCCATCCTAGCGGTACAACGTCAAGATCATGTATTCCTTTCTTCCATGATTCAGTTCAATGCAAATTTCCTTCGCGTTTGTAGCGGTGCCCATGTCCACGTCATCCTTTAAGTGCTTAACGATTAATGCTCTAAGTTTGATCCTAGCCGTCCCATGTTGATCTCCCAATATCCCAGCTCACAGATCCGTTTCGTCCTCCCATTACTCTCACACATTACAGCCTCCCAGATTGATCCTAGCCAAATCAAATTCACATCATCCTTCCGAGTCCCTAGCCGTGAGAGTCTCCCATATTTTTGATAGTCAACTTTAAAGACCACGCAATAGCACGTATCAGGTAGGATAGTGATTACGGGTATCGATCCACAGGGATTGGGGTATAGTTATTTTTCTTTAAAAATATAAATATTTAAAAGGATGAATTTGTAAAGACTATTAAACTAAGCAATTTAATAAAAGAAAATGCAATTAAAGGGATATCAATTTAGGAGAACCTAGGGCAAGGAATTCACCACTAACATCGAGACAAGGGTTATTTATATTTTAATTTATTCTTGGATAAACATGCAAATTGGCTACAAGCCTAATAAGCATTTAAATAAAAATTTACAAAAGTAATTTAGGCATAATCCATCTTCAGTTGGCATGCAATGTCTATCCTAAACTAATGCGGTAGCACACCACATTTTTCTTAAGCATGGACTATCTTATATTTACCTAGTGATCATGAAGAACAGTTGTACGAACATCATACTTAAAATCACAGAAATTAAATATGATTCAAAGGAAGATATCCATTAAAAACAATAAGTACATACAACCCCAAGAATATAAAATAAAATATAAAACCCGTGTCCCTTTGTTAGGGCTGCATCCGGCCCCAGTGAAGAAATCAGCCCTGCATAGTATGGGAGGTGGTAGCGGCGACGCTGAAGGCTTCCATCTCTTCCTTCCTTCCTTCCTTCCCTGATTCTCTCCTCCCTTCTGTTGGAACTCCCTGATGATCAAGCCACAGACTTCTTCGGATCAGAAAAGAGCTCCTTTGAAATATTCCCAAAATACCCAAACTCTTCTCTCTCCTTTTATTTTTTTCTTCTTCCCGTGGGAGCTTGTGGGATTCCGCCTCTGAGAAGATCTTGATGGGGATCAGTCCCCAGTGGGGAAGAGGGAATGCCCCCCGGTGGGGAAGGAGGAATGAATTCTCTGTTTCATGCGTGGCCCCTTTTATAGGCTGCCCACCTCTCTCTCCATTCCCGGTTGAGAGGAGATGACGATGAATCATGGAAAGGACGCAGGAGGTTGCTGGGACTGGAGCTTATCCGGAAGAAGATTGGGATGATCTGTGGTCGATGGAGGCTGATCGCAAATGGGAGAGAGGCTGCAGACGTGGAGGGAAGGAGCCTTGAATCACGGATGGTGGCTGGCTGTGATTCGCGAACGTGAAGAATTTGGAAGAAGCTTGTGGAGTATCCGGACGTGGGAGTAGATTGGAAGCGAGACTTCATCTGTGGACGGCTAAACTTGATCGTATCAGGATGAGGTCTGGTTCAGGGAAGTTGCTTGATTTGCGGCCACGGGATGGACTACGTGGAAGAAGCTCGCGGCTAGGGGACTCGTGGACACCTCGCGGATTACTGAAGCTCTGTTCCGAAACAGGGGAAGAGGAGGAATCCGTGGGTGATGAAGTTAATCCGGATGCTGGGAAGCTTGGATTTGCATCTATCTTGGCTGAGATCTAGCGGAGCAGGGGATGCGACGTGGGTGATGAAGGCATCGGTTGATACACGTAACAGGGGAGGATGCGATTGAAGTTTGATCTGCATCGCGGGAGAAGAGGGTGGTTGCTGGTTCTCACGCGGAACAGGGAATTTTAGGATTTGAGTTTATCCCGTGAAGATGGAACCAATTCGAACGGGATAAGCGTAGGATCTAGTGGAAGAAATTGGGGAGATGCAGATGAACACGGGCGCAAGGAAGAATCTGGGAATGATTCGGTTTGAAGAAAAGATGACCTGTGAGCTGGGAGAATCTGTTTCCGTGAAGTCTGGGAAGAAGAATCGGAAGCCATGAAGTTGGGATTTGAGGTTGAGCTGGGAGCGTTAACGCTTGGAACTCATTCGTGGAGGATGGAATCAATCCATAACGCTTGGGAATGCGGCTGGCCATGGGTTAAGGATGATTAGTAACGGGATGAAGGCTGGGATTCATGACAGGTGGAAGCGGTTCTATTCTTTGGAAATGACGTGGAACAGGGGAGATAATGTTGGGAAGATCTCGGATGATTGCTTGGTTCGGAAGAGGGAAGAGAGCTGGGAAGTTTAGTTGGTTTTGTTAACGGAGAGGAGTTCGGGGTTGTGTTTAGAGATGGAATAAGAATGAGGATGGGTTGAGGCTTTGGGATCCGTGCAACTAGATGATATACTTTGAGATATGAGAAACAAATACTTGAAGGGATTTTATTAAAATAGGATCATGTGGAAAAAGAGTTGGAATGAGTGAACACATAAGGAGAAGGGAAGAATTTGATGGGATGTAGTTGATCTTGGAGTCGACTCCAAATGATGTGGAGTCGACTCTGATTGCTTGTGAAATGGTGCAGTGTGATGGAGTCATTCGAGTTCTTTGGACATGGGAGGGAGAGTGACATTCTGCTGGAATTAATCCCGAAGCAGAGGAATGTTTGTTGGATGTGGAAGATAACATGAAGTTGGATGTAGATGCTGGATAAGAAAATGAGCTGGGATGCATGGGTTGTATCACGGAGAAGTGGAAATGCTGGATCATGATTGGATGCATGTTTGTTTGCAAAGTAATCCTGCCATCCAGGCGTTCATAATTCTTCTTACTTTTGAAATCCCATGTACTTTGGCATGTGTCATTCGGGATGGCTACCATGTGTGCTCTAGCGTGATCAGGCTTCATGGTTATGAGTCAGATGATGGGTTTGACCCGACCTGCATACATTGAATTCGACCCAAAATAATTAAATCAAACTCGAATTATCGAATAATTTATTAAAATGCAATGATGAAGGGAAACACATTTTTTTATGTTTATATTTAAAATATGTGCATAAAACTAATAATAAGTGCTATGTAAAATAGATAAATTTATTCATTATTTAGCACTTATTACACTCCCCAACCTACATTTTGCTAGTCCTCGAGCAAAATAAAAACTAACTCACTTTCGCAGGAATCGCGATTGCATTTACTGCATGCAATAAGGCTTTAAACCCCTAGGTGGCCCTAGTGGACGAGTTTTGTCTCGTGAGGGTTTCCGGCTCAGATACCCACAAACTGTTGTCTTTACCCAAAGAGTTTATTGTTTTATAAAATCTAATTTCAAATGCATAAGTGCCAAGAATTTCAAAAGCACACAAAGTTTTAATTACTAAGTCAGCCCAAATCCTAGGTCAGTATGCAACTTAAGTTGAAGTTATTGAGTTTTCGTTAGAGAGTTGTAAGGCTTATTTATACTTGGGTGCTCGGTGATATATGGACCATACACAAGCTAAGGCTTTAGATTTTTCAAAATACTGCTAAAGCTAGTAGGTTCCAAGAATTGGTCAGATAAGACCTATTCACTGATTCAAAATCATCCTATCTTGCAGGATTTCGAGAGTTGTGGATGTTTACTTTAATACCTCATGGGCTTTATCTGTAATATTCCAGTTTACTCGAATTTTTACAACGACGGCTTTCACACTATCGTCTTTTTTCAAGGTCAATATTATTTTCTTTTTTTTTCTTTTTTTTTAAATTTATAAATAAATTGCGCACTTTTACTCTTGTAATGATTCCTTCGTGTAGCGAGCATTCAGTCAACACTCCCATACCAGATGGCATAAGGTGTTGGACATCAAGACTCCCCTACGGACCTATGCTCGGGTTCATCATTGCAAGCCCGCTGACCTTTGACAATAGGTAGCCCTTTTCGATGTACCTGACTGAATTCACTTCTTTTTTTTTCTTTTTTTTAAAAAAAATAAATATGGGATAATAGTGAATTAGATAGGTATGATTCATCATGACTCAAGGTTGCTACCAGACTTAACAACATAATGTTGAACCTAACCCTTAGAAGTGCAGGCCATGTGTGTTGTGAAATTCCAAAGTAAAAAAATGATCTTACAACTTGCTA
Organism: Phoenix dactylifera; assembly: GCF_051530095.1. Classification (NCBI taxonomy): domain Eukaryota; kingdom Viridiplantae; phylum Streptophyta; class Magnoliopsida; order Arecales; family Arecaceae; genus Phoenix; species Phoenix dactylifera. The sequence goes on along the minus strand of NC_143193.1, from coordinate 25,788,012 downwards.
AAAGAACCTTTAATAAAAAGAACTTAAATTGTCTTACTCCTGACTAATCATTGGGCTTTTAGATTTTATATACTTCGTGTGTTTATCATTTCAGCACTAAGGTATAGAAATTAGTTTTTTTTTTAATCAAAAATTCGAAAAACTTATTCGAAAATACGAAAAATTTCTTCAAAAATTCGAATCCTATACCCCCCAACCTAGATCAGACATTGTCCTCAATTTTTTTTTGAATATTATATTATTATTTTTTTATATATTTTTTTATTTATTTTTTTATTTTAGTTTGGACGAAAATATGATGCAAATGGAGGATAGAAGCATTTTACCGTAATTGCATCAGTAATATGAGGGATCCTGTTAATGCAATGCAAAAATAACCTACAAAAATTGGGTTGCCTCCCAACAAGCGCTAAGTTTAACGTCTTCAGCCAGACGGAGCGCATTCTTATCAAATTATACCGGATTCATGTCGAGTTCTCCAAGGAAGAAAATTTGTGGAAGACTGATTGTCGAGCAAGGAGTTATACTCTTCTAATCAGTCAAGTCAAGCATGCACTAAAAGAAAAATACGTCAAATCCTTGTATTTGCCCTAAAATCATTAGACAGCTCCTAACTGATTTGAAGAGGGCACCTAAGCCTCCAATCCGGTCTAATGAACTAGTTGACCAAGTAAGCTCCCAGGTAAGTGGGGGGGTCACGATGCGTTGCAAAGGTCCCACTTAGAAACCACTTGCCTCGAACAGATGAACTGTCTCCCTTAAAGGGACAAAGCTTGCCTAGACATCAACTGAGCCACAGAGCGAAATTTGTGCAACTTTTGGTGATCTTCGTCCTACTGAGCTCGAATGTCCCTAGGGGCCAATGTTTAATTGATTTTAATTAAAGTGGTAACTATGTGAGAATTGATTTACCTAATTTGGGCAAGAATCTGGTGATGAAATCCAGTTCTTATCTTGTTGGGGTGATTGCCCTTACTATGTGCAGATTAATTGGTGTATGTGTATCAAGCATGCATTCACACTTTCGCTGAAATTAAAATCAAACAATCACCACAAAATTTCAGGCAAACTGGGAATCAATTTAAATAAGAAAGGTTTAGAGGTTACCAAAGAAAATTTCCCCAGCAATTTTGTTTTATTTTTTTAGGCAAACCTCTACAGCATTCCTTTTCCAGCAATTTTCTTTTTGATTGTCCCAAATGTCTTCTTCAATTTCTGATTAAATAATACCAAAATCAAAAATTAGTAAGAGAGAAGAAGGAGATAAGGAAAGTAACAAAAAAATAGAAAATTTTTTTATTTTATTTTAGATATATATATTTTTTGAAAGTTTTTTTTTTAAAAGTTTTTTTTTAATGAAAAGAAAAACAACTATGCTAACAATCCCCGGCAACGGCGCCAAAAATTGATAGTCAACTTTAAAGACCACGCAATAGCACGTATCAGGTAGGATAGTGATTACGGGTATCGATCCACAGGAATTGGGGTATAGTTATTTTTCTTTAAAAATATAAATATTTAAAAGGATGAATTTGTAAAGACTATTAAACTAAGCAATTTAATAAAAGAAAATGCAATTAAAGGGATATCAATTTAGGAGAACCTAGGGCAAGGAATTCACCACTAACATCGAGACAAGGGTTATTTATATTTTAATTTATTCTTGGATAAACATGCAAATTGGCTACAAGCCTAATAAGCATTTAAATAAAAATTTACAAAAGTAATTTAGGCATAATCCATCTTCAGTTGGCATGCAATGTCTACCCTAAACTAATGCGGTAGCACACCACATCTTTCTTAAGCATGGACTATCTTATATTTACCTAGTGATCATGAAGAACAGTTGTACGAACATCATACTTAAAATCACAAAAATTAAATATGATTCAAAAGAAGATATCCATTAAAAACAATAAGTTCATACAACCCTAAGAATATAAAATAAAATATAAAACCCGTGTCCCTTTGTTAGGGCTGCATCCGGCCCTAGTGAAGAAATCAGCCCTGCATAGTATGGGAGGTGGTAGCGGCGACGCTGAAGGCTTCCATCTCTTCCTTCCTTCCTTCCTTCCCTGATTCTCTCCTCCCTTCTGTTGGAACTCCCTGATGATCAAGCCACAGACTTCTTCGGATCAGAAAAGAGCTCCTTTGAAATATTCCCAAAATACCCAAACTCTTCTCTCTCCTTTTATTTTTTTCTTCTTCCCGTGGGAGCTTGTGGGATTCCGCCTCTGAGAAGATCTTGATGGGGATCAGTCCCCAGTGGGGAAGAGGGAATGCCCCCCGGTGGGGAAGGAGGAATGAATTCTCTGTTTCATGCGTGGCCCCTTTTATAGGCTGCCCACCTCTCTCTCCATTCCCGGTTGAGAGGAGATGACGATGAATCACGGAAAAGACGCAGGAGGTTGCTGGGACTGGAGCTTATCCGGAAGAAGATTGGGATGATCTGTGGTCGATGGAGGCTGATCGCAAATGGGAGAGAGGCTGCAGACGTGGAGGGAAGGAGCCTTGAATCACGGATGGTGGCTGGCTGTGATTCGCGAACGTGAAGAATCTGGAAGAAGCTTGCGGAGTATCCGGACGTGGGAGTAGATTGGAAGCGAGACTTCATCTGTGGACGGCTAAACTTGATCGTATCAGGATGAGGTCTGGTTCAGGGAAGTTGCTTGATCTGCGGCCACGGGATGGACTACGTGGAAGAAGCTCGCGGCTAGGGGACTCGTGGACACCTCGCGGATTACTGAAGCTCTGTTCCGAAACAGGGGAAGAGGAGGAATCCGTGGGTGATGAAGTTAATCCGGATGCTGGGAAGCTTGGATTTGCATCTATCTTGGCTGAGATCTAGCGGAGCAGGGGATGCGATGTGGGTGATGAAGGCATCGGTTGATACACGTAACAGGGGAGGATGCGATTGAAGTTTGATCTGCATCGCGGGAGAAGAGGGTGGTTGCTGGTTCTCACGCGGAACAGGGAATTTTAGGATTTGAGTTTATCCCGTGAAGATGGAACCAATCCGAACGGGATAAGCGTAGGATCTAGTGGAAGAAATTGGGGAGATGCAGATGAACACGGGCGCAAGGAAGAATCTGGGAATGATTCGGTTTGAAGAAAAGATGACCTGTGAGCTGGGAGAATCTGTTTCCGTGAAGTCTGGGAAGAAGAATCGGAAGCCATGAAGTTGGGATTTGAGGTTGAGCTGGGAGCGTTAACGCTTGGAACTCATTCGTGGAGGATGGAATCAATCCATAACGCTTGGGAATGCGGCTGGCCATGGGTTAAGGATGATTAGTAACGGGATGAAGGTTGGGATTCATCACAGGTGGAAGCGGTTCTATTCTTTGGAAATGACGTGGAACAGGGGAGATAATGTTGGGAAGATCTCGGATGATTGCTTGGTTCGGAAGAGGGAAGAGAGCTGGGAAGTTTAGTTGGTTTTGTTAACGGAGAGGAGTTCGGGGTTGTGTTTAGAGATGGAATAAGGATGAGGATGGGTTGAGGCTTTGGGATCCGTGCAAATAGATGATATACTTTGAGATATGAGAAACAAATACTTGAAGGGATTTTATTAAAATAGGATCATGTGGAAAAAGAGTTGGAATGAGTGAACACATAAGGAGAAGGGAAGAATTTGATGGGATGTAGTTGATCTTGGAGTCGACTCCAAATGATGTGGAGTCGACTCTGATTGCTTGTGAAATGGTGCAGTGTGATGGAGTCATTCGAGTTCTTTGGACATGGGAGGGAGAGTGACATTCTGCTGGAATTAATCCCGAAGCAGAGGAATGTTTGTTGGATGTGGAAGATAACATGAAGTTGGATGTAGATGCTGGATAAGAAAATGAGCTGGGATGCATGGGTTGTATCACGGAGAAGTGGAAATGCTAGATCATGATTGGATGCATGTTTGTTTGCAAAGTAATCTTGCCATCCAGGCGTTCATAATTCTTCTTACTTTTGAAATCCCATGTACTTTGGCATGTGTCATTCGGGATGGCTACCATGTGTGCTCTAGCGTGATCAAGCTTCATGGTTATGAGTCAGATGATGGGTTTGACCCGACCTGCATACATTGAATTCGACCCAAAATAATTAAATCAAACTCGAATTATCGAATAATTTATTAAAATGCAATGATGAAGGGAAACACATTTTTTTATGTTTATATTTAAAATATGTGCATAAAAATAATAATAAGTGCTATGTAAAATAGATAAATTTATTCATTATTTAGCACTTATCAGTTTTCCTCTTCTTCCGCTAGCTCCCAGCCTTCCTGTTCTTATCCACGGACGAGTTCACAGTGATCCTATCAACGCCCACCATCCGCATGAGATTCCTTCATCACTATTCGCATCTCATGTATAAATATTAATTTCAGATCTATAATTTAACTAATTATTTCATCTCATGACTTGCTAATTATGCAAGATATGATTCTAAACATTTGTAATTACATAATCAAAGCATTAGAATTATTAATCTAAGCATCCAAAAATCAACATGCAGAAAAATCAGCAAGCTGAAAATTCTGCATGCAGAAAATTTCAGCAAGCATAATCCTTTAAATTTTAGATCCAAAATGCCTTTAAATATTTAATTCTAATATTAATCTACATAACCTGGCTCTGATAGCACTATTTGGATCTCATGCATGTCGCAAAAAAATTTCAAAAATTTTTAGATCTGCAGCGGAAGGGCATGCGTGGATCCCTTTCATCGCATGAATGTATTTTTAAAACATCGTATGTAGATAGATTAGGATTAAATATTTTAAACCATTTTGCATTATTAAGAAGATCAGATCTTCACCTTGTGCGGATAGATGGTCTCCGCAAATCTGATTCACGTGGATTCGTTGAAGGTTCGAAGGAAGCCGCACATGCGTCCGACCTCTACGGGGGGTAAAGCACCGATCGAAGCTTTGGATCTCCCCAGGGTGCTAGCTCCCTTGCAGAGATGGCTATTGATGGCTGATATCTTCCTTTTCAATTAACTCTTGAATGCCTAAGGGAGGAAGAAGAAGAAAGTTGGTTCAATGGAAGGAGAACAAAAGCCCGCAGCCTTTTTCTTTTTCCTTCGCGTTGGAACCAAAATGGAGGAAGTAGGAGAGCCGCCAAGGCTCCTTTTTTTTCTTGTTGCTTGCGGCTCAAAGAAGGATAGGAGAGGAGGAGTTTGCTGCCAAAATCCCAAGGAAAAACCATTAAAAATTCGTAGCCCCTATGAACCCCTCTTTTATGGTGTGTGGATAGAGATGAGCTCCTAAATTTTAGGAGCTTATCTTTATCCCTTTGTGAATTCAAAATAGGAGGGCATGGCCCCTCCTTTTTCCTTCACGCCACCAGCCAAGGGAGGGGCGTAGGCCCCTCCCTCTTCTACCATTTGCTTTCAGGACTCCGCTGGCACCTTATGAGAAATCAAAGTTTTTGGGTTCCGGGGGTGTTGCCCAGATAGACAACCCAAGAGGGGGGGTGAATTGGGTTTTAAAATAATCTTACAATTTAAAACGATGTGGATGACTAATTAAAGCTATTGTAAGTTGTTCGATTAATTGCTATGTGCTGTGAGTGATATGAGAGTAAGAGAAAGAGAGACAATCAATCACAAACACCAAGTTTTATAGTGGTTCGGAGCTAACCCTTGCTCCTACGTCCACTCCCCAAGTCTCACTTGGGAATTCACTATAACCCCTTGGATTACAGCCGGTTGTTTTCCAAGCTCACAACCAAACTTATTGTTTTACGAGCTCACAACGAACTCGGTCGGTTTTTCCAGGCTCACCGACTAGAACCAACCCCGATTGTTTTCCCGGGATCACAATCGAACCCTTACACGTTGGTTTTACACTCGGCTCACCAACCAACCTCTATACCCTTGATTCAATCCCCCGATTGAACCAAGCAAAGACAATGTGTAGATGAAAAGAACAAACAGAAAAATACAGCTTCTCAAAAGCAGATAAATGGCAATATGAACAATAACGAAGTTAAGAGCCCTCAAACGCTTTTAAGTTGGAGAAGAGGAAGGGCTTCTTGAACTTCGGGTCTCCTCTTGAATGTGTAGTCGACTTGAATGCAGGAGGAGGCTCTTTCAATATTGGGAAGAAGTAGGTGGATGCAGTTAATGCTGCTCTTCCCTCTTTTTCGTTGAAGAACAAGTTGCAGAGATTGAAAGCTTGATTACTTGGAGTGGAATGGTTGTTCTCTTCTTTGCTACAGTCCTCTGTGGCTATTTAAACCAACCCCCACGGAAACTAACCGTCAGAGAGCTTTTTCTGCCCGTTCTGCACACTCTGTACACCCTGACAATGTGTCCGTTGGTGGGTTGGAGTCGACTCGCGCGATCAGGAGTAGACTCGGCTGTAGCGGGAGTCGACTCATGCTTTTCTGAAGTCGACTCGGCAACTGTTTCGGATTTGAATTAAAGTAGCCTCTTAGACTGGGAGTCGACTCGTCTTGACCTGGAGTCGACTCGCCAACTTCTGGAGCTGACTTGGCTTTCTCGGAGTCGGCTCATCCCATGGAGTCCGTGGATCTATTTTTGAATTTGGTCCACTCGAGTCGACTCGACAATCCTGGGAGTCGACTCGGCGCTCAGAGTCCGAAACACTGTCTTCTATCTTTTTGATGTAGAGCTGCCTTGGAGTCGACTCTAGCTGTCTGGGAGTCGACTCGAATCTCAGAGACAGTAAATTGGTCTTCTGTCTTCTTTGTGGTCGCGGAGTCTCGGAGTCGACTCGCGTATTGCGGGAGTCGACTCGAATCTCAGAGTTCGAAAAACGTTTTCTGACTTTTTTCTTGTGTTCCTCTGAGAGTCGACTCTCACTTTCTTTGAAGTCGATTTGCCAACCATCGGAGTCGACTCGCGTTCCACTGGAGTCGACTCGAATCTCAGACCCGAAAACTGCTCTCTGACTTTTCTGCCTGTGGCTCCTTGGAGTCGACTCTTGCTACCCTGGAGTCGACTCGGTGAACATCGGAGTCGACTCGCGCACTTCAGGAGTCGACTCGCTGACAGGTTTTGAGTTGATGCTTTATGTTCGTCTGTCTGTTCTAAGTCGGAGTCGACTCGTACTTATCCGGAGTCGACTCGAGCCCGTGCCAGTGAACTTGATACGCTTGGAGTCGACTCGTGATACTTTGGAGTCGACTCGAGTCTCAGACTTTGGTTCAGGCTGACTTCTTAACTTATCCAAAATATTATGAACTAAGTCTAGAGACACTTAGACAAGATTTTCACTGAAACACTTAATTGAATTCATTAGTAAACAAGAGATATACTCAAATGCTTTGAGCTCATCAAAATCAAATAGGGTTTTAATCAATCACTCCACAATCTCCCCCTTTTTGATGATGACAAAACATTGAGTATATGTAAAGTGAATTGCTCAATAAACAATGAAATAAAATCCATAATTGAATTCAAATGTCTGGTAATTCAATTTATCCAAGCTTGAAAGGAGTGAAACAATAAATTTCGGAGTTAAAGCTCCCCCTTTCATTTGGAATTATATAAGCCTTCATATTATACAATCAATTGTTTGGCTTATATATCTTTAATGATTTAGCTTGATTAATATTCAGATTCTCCCCCTCAACATATGCATTCTACTATATTTTGATTCTCTGAATTTCCTTTTAATGCTTTGAAGTTTTTGAACTGAATTTTTTGTTTTTAGAGGGAAAATCTGTCAATTTGTTCTTGAGTAGGATTCAGCTAATCTCCGAATATCCCTTGAATAGATTCTGGAGATTACTCCATTAGGAGTCCCAAAAGAGAGATAATGAGCCTCGAGGTACCAAATCCACTTAGAACAAATTTTGTGTGTTTTAACATTTTTTTTGGTTTTCATTGATTCCTTTTACATATTTTATACATATTTCTCCCCCTTTTTGTCATCGTATCAAAAAGAAGGTAAGCACACACAATCAATGGCACAACCAATCAATCATCAAATGGCACAGAATTGAAGAAAATATGGCTACTCATTGTATTGATTTGCATGTAAATACATTTGAGAGTACAAAAAATAAGGCAAAACAATACAGTCAAAACAAAACACAAAAAGTAGCTATGGTCTCCTCGAGGATGTAGCTCCTCCTCTCGAAGATGTATCTCCTCCTCTCGAGGACGTGGCTCCTCCTCTCGAGGATGTATCTCCTCCTCTTGAGGACGTGGCTCCTCCTCTCGAGGATGTAGCTCCTCCTCTCAATCTGCTCTGCTCCATGAGGAGGGTGACTGCATCTGTAACATGCCCGAGCTGAGTGATAATGGACGAAGTGGCTCTGCTATGTGTAGTAGAGAGCTCAGTCACCGACGTCTGAAGTGCGTCCAGCTTGTCGATGAGCACATTCAACAAGCGCTCGGCCCCCTCGGTAGTGGTGTGCATGTCACGACCGATGTCCTCCCTCATCTGTCGAGTGGTGCTCGTGACCTCACTCATGCTATGAAACTGGGCCTGGAGCAAAGTCCTCATGTTGTAGATCTCTTCCCGCACATGAGCCGTCATGTCAGTCACGGCCGTCAGGGAAGGGACCAACGCTGAAGATGGAGCGGGAGAGGGAGCAGGCACCGAACCTCGGAGCTCCCGAAGCAACTCATCCCTCAGATCTCGGACTATCTCCTGCCGCAGCTCCCGGAGCTGCTCAGGAGCGATGCGGACCTCCATGGATGGTGGAGCCGAGGAGGAGGGTCCGGCGGAGGTGGTAGGAGCAGAAGTGGATGGAAAGTCTGGTAAGTCGGGAAGGTCAGAGTCTGGCTCAGGACTGGGGGAAGGTCTGGTGGTCTGTGTGGTGATGGAAGACTTCCTAACCCATGTCCCCTCTCTCTTCCGAAACCCCATCCTGTGTAGGGTCCCTGCACGCGTGCGATCAGTCCATCGCAATGCGCGAAAGGGTTCCCCCTCAGGGATAGGAATCTCGTACTCCCTAAATAACAAGGTGAAGACCATACCGTAGGGCAAAGTGAGCCTAGGTCTGTCTAGTGGCTCACACATGTATCGATATATGAGTTTGGGGAAGTTGATTGGGGTGTCATGAAGCATGTAGAACATGAGAGCTAGGTCTCTCTCAGATACAAAGTCAAATCTCCCGGTCTTAGGGAAGATGGACCTAGACAATATACTTAGGAGGATCCGCATCTCAATCGGAAGTGAGCTAGCGGATACCTCGTCTAAGGGTGACTGGGGTGGATGCCCTAGAACGGCCGTAAGGGCCTCAACCCTGTCCTCGGGATGTGTGGGAGCCACCCCTACTAGTGGAAGGTGGAGGATGTGGGCAATAAGATCCTCCGTAATGAACAGAGGGACACCGGCTACCGTGCCCTCGATACCCCATCTTCCCGATGGACGGTACCGTAAAACTCTCTAATGAGCCCTGGATATGTGGGGAGATCTAAGGTGAGGAAGTACTCTAAGCCCTGGGCCCTAAGTCTATCACTTATAGTGAACCCTTCCCGGGAGAGATAGTCGAAGTCGACATATCTCCCGGTGGTGACGGCCTTTCCGGCTAATGGCCTCGCGGGAACCGCCCTTGGCGGGGAACGAGCCGGAGGTTGTGGCCTCGCGGGATCGTGCCGAGCCTTGGAGCGCCTCTCGGGACCGGCCTCGGGTCGGGACCTCTTCCGAACTACGGTTTTACGTGGCATAATGACCTAGAACGGGATGAAAACCTAAAGGATGGTGAAAGGTCGACGGAGAAGGCTTGGGAACGACCGGGGACGACCTAGGAAGGGAGGAAAACCCTAAGGGACGGTGAAAAATCGACGGGAAAAGGCCTTTGGGACGACCGGGGACGACCTAGGAGTCGGCTCTAGGGCTTGTGAACAGTGGCGGCTGAGAAAGAAGTATTTTCGAAACGACAAAGTTAGGGTTAAAAAGTCGGATCCCGACTGCGAGTCGACTCCACTGAGTCGCGAGTCGACTCGACCTCGAGTCGACTCCAGAATATGCGCGAGTCGACTCTCCTTATGCGCCTGTAGACCTCGAGTCGACTCCCGACTATATGAGAGTCGACTCCCCCTCTGCTGCCATCTTTGCGAGTCGACTCCCGCAAATGCGCGAGTCGACTCCCCCTTAGGAGCCGACTCTGAAACTTACTCAAGTCGTCTCTAACTTTGGCACGCACCTAAAAATCATGTTATGTTCGTGCCGAATGAGGGAAAATCACTAAATTATGATCTGATTTGATGATCATTGGAAAGAAACTCTATTTTAACCACAATCTAATCATCAAAATCAACGAATCTAGTGGAAACTACCACTAGGATGGATCAATCACTCCTAATCCCCTCCTAAGCACACTAAACCTCTCTTCACTTAGGGGTTTTGTAAAAATGTCTGCTAATTGATCATCAGTACAAACAAATTGTAGTGTCACATCACTATTCAGTACATGATCTCTTATGAAGTGATGTCTTATCTCAATGTGTTTAGTTCTTGAATGCTGAATTGGATTTTTAGTTAGATTAATGGCACTTGTATTATCACAGTTAATAGGTATTTTATCTTGTTTAATGCCATAATCTTCTAATTGTTGTTTGATCCACAAGATTTGAGCACAACAACTCCCGGCTGCAACATATTCAGCTTCAGCAGTAGATAATGCAACCGAGTTTTGTTTCTTGCTAAACCATGAGATTAGGTTTTCTCCTAGAAATTGACAAGACCCGCTGGTACTTTTTCTATCAAGCTTACATCCAGCGAAGTCTGAATCTGTGTATCCTATTAAGTTTAGGCTAGATTCTTTAGAGTACCATAACCCTATATTCTTAGTTCCTATTAAGTATTTAAAAATTCTCTTAACTGCAACTAGATGTGATTCCTTAGGATTAGCCTGATATCTAGCACACATGCAGACACTAAACATAATATCAGGTCTACTTGCAGTAAGATACAATAAAGATCCTATCATACCTCTATACAGTTTCTGATCTACAGATTTACCTGATTCATCTTGGTCTAATTTGCATGATGAGCTCATGGGGGTGCTGATTGACTTGTTTCCCTCCATATCAAACTTCTTGAGCATCTCCTTGATATATTTGGCTTGATTGATGAAGATGCCTCCTTCAGACTGTTTGATTTGAAGCCCGAGGAAGTAGTTCAGCTCTCCCATCATGCTCATCTCAAATTCACTCTGCATCAAATCAGCAAATTCTTCGCAGAGGCGATTATTAGTAGCACCGAAAATGATATCATCAACATAAATCTGTACTAGTAGCATATCTTGGTTTTTCTTTTTCAGAAATAGTGTTGTATCTTCATTACCCCTAGAGAACTCATGTTCTAGTAGGAATTTGCTAAGCCTCTCATACCATGCTCTAGGTGCTTGTTTTAAACCATAAAGTGCTTTGTTCAGTTTATATACATGATTAGGGTATTGATGATTTTCAAAACCAGGAGGTTGTTCTACATATACCTCCTCATTTATATACCCATTTAAAAATGCACTTTTTACATCCATTTGAAATAGTTTGAAATCCTTAGAGCATGCATATGCTAATAATAATCTAATAGCCTCAAGTCTAGCTACAGGAGCAAAGGTTTCATCAAAATCTATACCTTCTTCTTGATTATAACCCTTTGCTACTAGTCTAGCCTTATTCCTTACAACAATTCCATTTTCATCAAGTTTATTTTTATAAATCCATTTAGTACCTATAATCGGATATTCAGAAGGTCTCTCTACTAGATTCCATACCTTGTTTCTAGTAAATTGGTTTAATTCTTCTTGCATTGCATTTATCCAATTTACATCATTTTCGGCTTCTTCTATATGTTTGGGCTCAAAGTGTGAGACGAAAGCTAGATGGTTATTTAAATTCCTAAGAGATGCTCTAGTCCTAACCGGTTGAGATGGATCATCTAGAATTAGTTTCTTAGGATGCCCGTGAGCATACCTCCAAGCTTTAGTTAGCCCATGATTCACAATAGCCTCTTGGCTTGATGATGCTCCTTCAATCAATTTTTGATTATCATCTTGTAATGTCATCTCATCTATCTTTTCTTCAAGAATTTCAGCATCATCATCAAAGTTAACTTTCTTACTAGAGGAGATGTCACTAGAATCATCAAATACAACATGTATAGATTCTTCTATAACTAAGGTTCTTTTATTAAAGACTCTATAGGCTTTACTAGTTATAGAGTAACCTAAGAATATTCCCTCATCAGATTTAGAGTCAAATTTACCTAGATTATCTTTCCCATTATTATGAACAAAACACCTACATCCAAAAACATGAAAGTAATTAACTTTTGGTTTTCTGTTTTTCCAAAGTTCATAAGGTGTTTTCTTTATGATGGGTCTCAATAGAACTCTATTTAATATATGACAAGAAGTATTAATGGCTTCTCCCCAAAAGTACTTAGGGAGGTTACTTTCACATAACATAGTTCTAGCCATTTCCTCTAGAGTTCTATTTTTTCTCTCCACAACTCCATTTTGTTGTGGTGTCCTAGGTGCAGAAAAATTATGGGTTATCCCCTTTTTACTACAAAACTCATCAAATGACTGATTTTCGAATTCGGTACCATGGTCACTTCTAATGGCTATTACTGAAGTATCTCTAGCATTGGTTACTTCCTTATGAAACTTTTTAAATACTGAAAAAGCTTGATCTTTATGTGCTAAGAACATAACCCAAGTGTATCTAGAATAGTCATCTACAATAACTAGACCATATTTATTTCCACCTAGGCTAGTGGTTCTAGTTGGTCCGAATAGGTCCATGTGTAATAATTCTAGAGGTCTAGATGTAGAGACACATTTTATGGATTTAAATGAGTTCCTAGATTGTTTGCCAAATTGACATGCTTCACATATTTTGTTCTTCTCAAATTTTAATTTTGGCAAACCTATCACGGAATCTCTTTTAACTAGTTTAGTTATTGTGTCCATGCTTGCATGACCTAACTTACGGTGCCATAACCAGCTAGCATCATTATCCTTAGTTTCATTAACAACTAGACATTGGTTATGTTTGGCAAGATCTTCAAGGTCTACAACATACACATTCCCACGTCTAATTCCTTTAAAAACTAAACTATTGTCATTAGGGTTTGTTATAATGCATAGTGATGGTTTAAACATAACATCATACCCTTTATCACATAATTGACTAATGCTTAATAAGTTATGCTTAAGACCATCAACATATCTAACATTATCAATAAAAGTAGAAGGGATAATTTGAACTTTACCAATACCAATGATGTGACCTTGGTTGTTGTCTCCAAAAGTCACAGCACCTCCCTTCTTAGCTTCAAGGGTAAAAAATTGATCCTTGTCACCCGTCATGTGTCTTGAGCAGCCACTGTCCAAATACCAGCAGTTTTTGTTGACCTTCGCTGCAAGACACTCCTACACAAGCAAATCATATCATCTTAGGTACCAAAGTTTTCTTGGGTCCTTCATGGTTAGTCAAGTTGGTTCCTTTTGGAACCCATACCCTTTTAATTTTTCTTTTTGTTTTACCTTTCCTAAAATTACACACATTTGCTTTATGACCTATAGTTCCACAACAAAAGCAGGTTATTTTCTTAGTTTTACTTTTCCCAGCTTTAACAAAGAAGTTACTAAGAAGTTTTTGTTTATTTCTTGGTTTATATCCTAAACCCGCTTTATTAAATACTGCTCGTTGACTATTTAGTATCATATTTAACTTTTCAGAACTATATGTAAATTTTTCAACCAAAGGTTTGTATTTGTTAAGTTCTTTAGTTAGTGTTTGATTTTCTGCTTTTAGATCATTTAGTTCTTTTGTGAGATCCTTGTTTAAGATTTGTTTATGGTTTTTAAGTTCTGAAAATTCCTTAGTTAGTTCTTCGTTATCTTTACTTAAGGTGTTAGTTTTCTTAATTAAGAGTTGGTTGCTTGTCTTAAGTTCTAGATTTTCTATGGTGATACAGTCCTTATCCTTAACTAGTTTATCGCATTTAAGTATGTATGATTGTTTAGCTATTTTTAGTTCTTTATTCTTAAGATTTATGGCCTTATATTCTATCATTAATTCATTAAATGCATCATAAAGTTCATCAAAAGAAAAATCGAGATGTGATTCAGATGTTACCTCATTTTCATTGGCCATGAAGCATAAATTGGCCTTTTCTTCTTGTTCTTCATCCGATGATGAAGATGATGCGTCGGAGTCCGATAAGGTGGTGACGAGGGCTTTCTTCTTCTTGTACTTGTTACCCTTCTTTAGTAAGGGACACTCAGCTCTGATGTGTCCCGGTTTTTTACACTCATAGCAGCCAATCCCCTCATTTTTCCTTTTCTTACCTTTGTCCTTGCGGTAGGAATTTGAGGGGCCTCTCCTTTGATGATAGGACTTCTTGTGGTTGATGAATTTTCTGAATTTGCGCACAAGAAGAGCCTCACCATCATCTTCCTTATGTTCTTCTTCTTCACTGCTGCTACTGCAAGACAAGTCCTTGTTAGATGAAGTAGATTTAAGAGCTATTACCTTTTTCTTATGGGAGGACTCTTCCTCGTTGTGTTGCTTCATGGTTAGCTCGTGCGTCATTAGGGATCCAAGAAGCTCCTCAAGTGGTAACTTGTTCAAGTCCTTGGCTTCTTGGATTGCCGTCACTTTAGCTTCCCATGACCTTGGTAGACAACGAAGGATTTTCCTGACAAGCTCACTGTTAGTATAGTTCTTGCCAAGGCTTTTTAGGCCATTGACAATGTCAGTAAACCTAGTGAACATGCATGTGATTGTTTCATTAGAATCCATTTTAAATAGTTCATACTTATGAACCAAAATATTTATTTTGGATTCTTTGACTTGATTCGTGCCCTCATGGGTCACTTCAAGTCTGTCCCAAATCTCTTTTGCAGAATTGCAAGTTGAGACCCTATTGAATTCATTTCTATCTAAGGCACAATAAAGCACATTCATAGCTTTAGAGTTTAGTTGTGCCTTTCTCATGTCATGTTCATCCCAATCCTTTTCTAGTTTGGGTACCGTGACACCCTCTACATATATGGATGGGATGTATGGCCCATTTACTACAATGGTCCACATCTCATAGTCTTGGGCTTGGATGAATATTCTCATCCTAGCCTTCCAATATGAGTAGTCGGATCCATTAAAGAATGGGGGTCTTTGGGTGGACTGACCCTCAATGTGGGAAGATCCAAATGGGGTTGTCATTTCGATCTTTTACTCTTGGGTGGAAGAGTTTAGGCTCTGATACCACTTGTTGCCCAGATAGACAACCCAAGAGGGGGGGGTGAATTGGGTTTTAAAATAATCTTACAATTTAAAACGATGTGGATGAGTAATTAAAGCTATTGTAAGTTGTTCGATTAATTGCTATGTGCTGTGAGTGATATGAGAGTAAGAGAAAGAGAGACAATCAATCACAAACACCAAGTTTTATAGTGGTTCGGAGCTAACCCTTGCTCCTACGTCCACTCCCCAAGTCTCACTTGGGAATTCACTATAACCCCTTGGATTACAGCCGGTTGTTTTCCAAGCTCACAACCAAACTTGTTGTTTTACGAGCTCACAACGAACTCGGTCGGTTTTCCTAGGCTCACCGACTAGAACCAACCCCGATTGTTTTTCCGGGATCACAATCGAACCCTTACACGTTGGTTTTACACTCGGCTCACCAACCAACCTCTATACCCTTGATTCAATCCCCCGATTGAACCAAGCAAAGACAATGTGTAGATGAAAAGAACAAACAGAAAAATACAGCTTCTCAAAAGCAGATAAATGGCAATATGAACAATAACGAAGTTAAGAGCCCTCAAACGCTTTTAAGTTGGAGAAGAGGAAGGGCTTCTTGAACTTCGGGTCTCCTCTTGAATGTGTAATCGACTTGAATGCAGGAGGAGGCTCTTTCAATGTTGGGAAGAAGTAGGTGGATGCAGTTAATGCTGCTCTTCCCTCTTTTTGTTGAAGAACAAGTTGCAGAGATTGAAAGCTTGATTACTTGGAGTGGAATGGTTGTTCTCTTCTTTGCTACAGTCCTCTGTGGCTATTTAAACCAACCCCCACGGAAACTAGCCGTTAGAGAGCTTTTTCTGCCCGTTCTGCACACTCTGTACACCCTGACAATGTGTCCGTTGGTGGGTTGGAGTCGACTCGCGCGATCAGGAGTCGACTCGCGCGATCAGGAGTCGACTCGGCTGTAGTGGGAGTCGACTCATGCTTTTTTGGAGTCGACTCGGCAACTGTTTCGGATTTGAATTAAAGTAGCCTCTTAGACTGGGAGTCGACTCGTCTTGACCTGGAGTCGACTCGCCAACTTCTGGAGCTAACTTGGCTTTCTCGGAGTCGGCTCATCCCATGGAGTCCGTGGATCTATTTTTGAATTTGGTCCACTCGAGTCGACTCGACAATCCTGGGAGTCGACTCGGCGCTCAGAGCCCGAAACACTGTCTTCTGTCTTTTTGATGTAGAGCTGCCTTGGAGTCGACTCTAGCTGTCTGGGAGTCGACTCGAATCTCAGAGACAGTAAATTGGTCTTCTGTCTTCTTTGTGGTCGCGGAGTCTCAGAGTCGACTCGCGTATTGCGGGAGTCGACTCGAATCTCAGAGTTCGAAAAACGTTTTCTGACTTTTTTCTTGTGTTCCTCTGAGAGTCGACTCTCACTTTCTTTGAAGTCGACTTGCCAACCATCGGAGTCGACTCGCGTTCCACTGGAGTCGACTCGAATCTCAGACCCGAAAACTGCTCTCTGACTTTTCTGCCTGTGGCTCCTTGGAGTCGACTCTTGCTACCCTAGAGTCGACTCGGTGAACATCGGAGTCGACTCGCGCACTTCAGGAGTCGACTCGCTGACAGGTTTTGAGTTGATGCTTTCTGTTCGTCTGTCTGTTCTAAGTCGGAGTCGACTCGTACTTATCCGGAGTCGACTCGAGCCCGTGCCAGTGAACTTGATACGCTTGGAGTCGACTCGTGATACTCTGGAGTCGACTCGAGTCTCAGACTTTGGTTCAGGCTGACTTCTTAACTTATCCAAAATATTATGAACTAAGTCTAGAGACACTTAGACAAGATTTTCACTGAAACACTTAATTAAATTCATTAGTAAACAAGAGATATACTCAAATGCTTTGAGCTCATCAAAATCAAATAGGGTTTTAATCAATCACTCCACAGGGGGGAGTATGGTCGCAAGGCTGAAACTTAAAGAAATTGACGGAAGGGCACCACCAGGAGTGGAGCCTGCGGCTTAATTTGACTCAACACGGAAAAACTTACCAGGTCCATGTTGGAATTTGTATCCTAAATGTCAATCGTCAGCATATTGATGATTGAATTTTGTAAATGAATTGACAAATTAATAAAGTGTTATTTGGCATTATTCATCATTTCATCTTCAAATGAACTCTTATATGATGAAGTCCTTAGGACTTATGTTGTGATAAAGGAGGATTTATCTTTGAGTCCTTAAACTTGTTCGCGACCAAATGATATGTTGTTACTAGGACGACAGCATTATCGAGATTAGGTCGTTGTGTGACATATACGTTGGTTGTCCTCTTAACCAAGGAGTGTGGAGACACTGGTATGCCACACAGGTGAAGTGTAGGAGTACATTTCACTGAACGTGACCAATTTCGGAATGCTCTACTGTCGAGAGATGTTCCGAGTGGATTTCAAATTCCTTCCCTCTTGCACATGTGTTTAAAATTTGAATTTAAATCAGATTTGGTTGAGATCTGATTTGGGTTGTTCCTATTCCTTTGCATGTGCCAACTAAAAGAGGTTTTCTGAAAATAAATTTCGAATTTTGAATGAAAATTCGGAGGCCATTAAGAGGGGTCAAACATGGGCACCAAAAATCCATCCATTGCAGGCTTCTTCCTCACCTGCCTCCTCTTCCTCTTCTTCTCCATTTTAGATAGGATTTTCAGGGTGAATATCTAGAAGATTCAAGATCAGATCTGAGTCCTCTACTTTCCTTACAAACCTCATCTCCATCTGCTTCAAGACGATTGATCAAGAGTTGATTGAATCCCGACGGGCAGATTTCAGCTTTCAAGTGTTCTGCAACTGCTAGCACTGTTGCGGAAGAAGATCCTTCAGGACTTCGCGTGTACTTCTCGTAGAGGCCATTCGTGTGCGTGGCTGCGAAGTCAAGAATCAGATTCACAACTTTCATCCATCATAAAAGGTATTAATCTAGCATTAATCATTTATTATGGTGTCAAAGTCTAGGTTCGATTCCCCGAGGTTTTACCCTCTTTTGGGGCTCCTCACGGAGATATCTTCAGAATCCATTCGATGGATATTCGGAGATTAATTAGAATAGAGTTCTTAAGTTTCAGATCTGATAGTTAATCGTGCATAAAAGTTTTAGCATAATTGTTTAAACGATTCCGGCATAATCCTATGTGTTCTTAATGTGCTGATTTCTAGATTTGATCTTGTAAGCATGTATGAATTAAATTGTTTGATTCATTTTTCCGCTGTATTTTTAAAATTTTAAAAGAACTACATGTGGCTTGATTCCTCTTGTGAAGATGTACGTAGGCAACCCGATCAGGTTCAGCCATGGTTTTCAAAAAAAAAAAAAATTCAGCATGCTAAACACCGAAGAACCTAGGAATCACTTTCAATGGTATCAGAGCCAGGTTTATGTTTAAACTTTTATGTTTTAATTCTTGCAATTAAATCTAAAATCATTAACATGTTTAGATTAGATCTAAAGTGCTTTTTATGATTGATTTAATTGCTGATTATGCATGATTAAGTAGATCTGAAATTTTGGATGCATATGATGCATGTTTGTGTTAGGATTAGTAACATGAATAAATCTGAAATCATAATATTGTTTAGATTAGATCTAAATAAAGTTTATGATTCATATGATCTCTGATTTTAATGAACAAATCAGATCTGAAAATAAAAGTGAAAAAATAAATACATAAGATGTATGTTGTTTGTATTAATTCATGTTGTTATGTATATGTGATGCATGAACATAAAACATAATGACTTAAACATGAATTAAATCTGATTACATGTGATTAATCACAAAAACTCAGATCTGAAAATATGTTTTAAGAACTGAAAGATTGTAATTAATATGTAATTAAAAAGAAATATGCAATGATCAAAACTTTCATAAGTCTAAACTTAATTGAGAATTAAGTGTTATGAAAGAGAATTGTAACTCAATTAATTGACATTGCATAATTCTTTGGGCATATGGGTTAGCTTGAATCAAGTTCTTAGGATTGGGTTAGACCTAAGGTTAGAATCAAACATGGTCTAATTAGAGTTAATTGATCAAATCTAATTAAGTAGTAACTAGATTAGGTCAAGAAAATTCTAGGTTAAATACAATAGTTGTAGATTGATCAATTCCATGTCTTTGATTAGACCAAGATGGAACTTGATTTAGGCTCAGAGGTGTAGCCCGAGTCATTTGAGTAATCAAATCGAAATTGATTCACCAGTCGGTGTCTAAGGTAAGTTTGGCAGTTTTGACCGGTGGTTTTTAATTGGGAGCTACTCGCACTGATTCGTCTTTGTCGAGTTAATGGCATATCCCTTCCACCGATCTCACTTACCTGGCCAACATGGTCAATCACATTTTGATTGGATCACTTAATGATTCGAGTTAGCCCATGCCTTAAGGAAAATCAGTATGACTGATTTAGGTGTCTCCTTAACCGGTTTGAGTCTAATCTGATTTGGTGAAGTCAGTGGGAGAAATTAGACTAACCGGATCTTCTCATCTATCCTAATTATGAAATCCTCTAAAATTATTAGGTCCTTAAAATGAAATGGTTATGGGGATAACTAGGTCATAGCCTCCCATTAAGTTGGGTGATAATGCGTCCAATGTTTTGATAATTATTGGAGGCGCCACACGCCTGGTACTTATCAAGCATTGGAATTGTCATTCAATATATGATGAGTTAAGTGTACCTTCAATAGGCGGTCAGGTGAGCCGAGCCACACTCGGGCTTGATCGTCTATTAGTTGATTAGACTTAACCCTATCATTTAATGGTTGGATCTGACTAGGATATTCGGTGGAGGCGCCACACGCCTGCCGAAAAACCTAGGGCAAAATCATCACTAGAAGTTGCTTGGTGAAACAATTGGTTAAGAACCTACCAATAGGTGCATATGGGTTGGCCGAGCCACACTCGGGCCTATATGTGATCTATTGGGTTCTAGTGCCCACTAAAGAATTAGGAGTAATTTTTTGAATTAGAGGTAGAGGCTATCAATTTGTATAAAATAGTGGGAATACCTTTAGACTAAAGTCCAAGTCTATTGAGTTTAGTCAATTCATATACTAATAGCCAAATTTTCTTTTTATGCAGAAATGGCCACTAATTTGTCACTTCGCTCATTGTTGGACAATGACAAGTTGACTGGTCCAAATTTCAATAATTAGCATAGGAAACTGAAAATAGTGCTAGAGCATGAGAGGATCCTTTATGTAATAACGGATTAAGCACCTGAGCAGCCCACTGCTAATGCATCAAGATCGGCCAGAGACACTTATCAGAAGTGGCTCAGTGATCGGATCACTGTTCGATGCATCATGTTGGCAGCAATGAGTGATGAGTTTAGTAGGCGTTTTGAGAATACGCAGCCGGAAGATATCATTCAAGTGTTGAATGAATCATTCGGCGTTCCTGACGACATTAAGAGGCACAAAACTAGTTGTGCCATCTTCAGCGCCCGAATGAAAGATGGGACCTCGGTAACTGATCATGTACTGTACATGATTGAGTTGATCGAGCATCTAAGCTCTCTTGGCTTTTCCCTTCATGATCAATTGGGGAAGGATGCCATACTAAACTCATTGCCTGGATCATACCGTCCTTTTCTCACTCATTTTCGTATGACGAAACCTGTAGTGAATTATCACCAATTGTTGGGGTTACTATAGATGTTTGAGAATGATCACCAACTTCTTAAGAAGACGGTGAACTTAGTGGGAGGTTCATCCAAGGGTCGCTCCTTTAAGAAAGGGAAAAAGAAAAATAAAATCCAAAAGAAACAGGTGCACCATGCTCAGCCTAGTCAGAAAAATAATAAAAAGGCTGATCAGAGAAAAGCGGAGTGCTTCTTCTGCAAGAAGCAAGGACATTGGAAGAGGAACTGTCCTCTTTACATTGCATCCCTCGATCCGAACTGGCCTAAGAAAAGTGGACAATCAGTTGCCAATCAAGGTACTTATATGATAACACCTTGCAATTTTTTCATTTGTGATAATTCGACCTGGGTATTGGATACCGGTAGTCCTTTTAATATTTGCAATTTGTTGCAGGGGCTACAAGTCAGTAAGAGATTTGAAGAAGGAGAAAGGTTCCTGAATGTTGGAGATGGAGACCAGTTCCAGTTCTAGCTTTAGAAATTCTTAAACTTAAATTCAGCTCTTATGTAAATGTCCTTAGTGATTGTCACTATTGTCCAAGTTTTCTATTGAATATCATTTCTGTAGGCCTTTTGGCCAAAAATGGTTATGAAATATCAATAAAAAAGGATTATTGCAATGTCATTTGGAATGGTGCTGTTGTAATGAATGGAATTCTGAGTAATGGCATTTACATTTTGTCACAGCCTGTTCATGTAATGTATAAATCCAATAAGCGCCCTAGAATAGATAATGTCACGGATGTCTACCTTTGGCATCATAGGCTAGGTCATATTAACAAGAACAGGATGAACAGGTTAAGTAAAGAAGGAATCCTTGATGTTAATGATTGTGAATCATTGACAACCTGTGAATCATGTCTTCTTGGTAAAATGACCAAATCACCTTTTACCGGAAAAGGTGAACGAGCCAGTGATTTATTGACCCTTGTACATTCTGATGTATGTGGGCCAATGAGCACAGATGCTAGAGGTGGGTATTCATATTTCATTACGTTTACAGACGACCTTTCAAGGTATGGTTATGTCTATTTAATGAGACATAAATCTGAATCATTTGAAATGTTCAAATTATATCGTAATGAAGTAGAAAAACAAACTAGAAAGAGTATTAAAACTCTTCGATCAGATCGAGGAGGTGAATACCTCTCCAGTGAATTTTTGACATATCTAGGAGAAAATGGGATTCTCTCTCAATGGACTCCTCCTGGTACACCACAATATAATGGTGTGTCAGAAAGGAGAAATCGAACTCTGTTAGACATGGTTCGATCCATGATGGGGTTTGCTAATCTGGCCATATCCTTTTGGGGATATGCTCTTGAGGCAGCCTGCTATATTCTAAATAAGGTTCCAAGTAAGTCTGTAAATAAAACACTACATGAGATGTGGACTGGACGCAAGCCGATGCTCTCTCACCTTAGGATTTAGGGGTGTCCGGCGTACGTCAAATGTTTGAAGACAGACAAACTTGAACCCAAGTCTGACAAATGTTTCTTTGTTGGTTACCCTAAAGAAACTAAAGGATATTACTTCTACTTTGCTGAAGAACAAAAATTGTTCGTAAGCAATAGAGTAATTTTCTTAGAAAAGGAATTCCTTGGTGAAGGAACAAATAGCTCTAATGTTGAGCTTAGAGAAGTTCAACATGTAGAAGATCCGACACCATCTACTGAACCAGTTGAGTCAGATTTGATTAGATCAGATCCAGAACCCATATTAGATGCACCATTAAGGCGATTGGGTAGAGTACCACGTCAGCCGGACAGATATTACGGTTTCTTAGTCCGGGATGGAGATCCTATCGAACTTGATGAAAACGATGAGGATCCGATCACATATATGGATGCAATGCAGAGGTATGACTCTGATAAATGGCTTGGAGCCATGCAATCCGAAATGGAATCCATGAAGGTCAATGATGTTTGGACATTAGTTGACCCACCCGAAGGAATTAAACCCATAGGGTGTAAGTGGATATTCAAAAGGAAACGAGGCGCAGACGGAAAGGTAGAGACCTATAAAGCCCGTCTGGTTGCCAAGGGTTATCGTC
This sequence comes from Phoenix dactylifera, assembly GCF_051530095.1. Classification (NCBI taxonomy): domain Eukaryota; kingdom Viridiplantae; phylum Streptophyta; class Magnoliopsida; order Arecales; family Arecaceae; genus Phoenix; species Phoenix dactylifera. The sequence continues at coordinate 25,765,095 of NC_143193.1, read as the reverse complement.
AACGTTATGGTATTGACTATGACGAGATGTTTTCTCCTGTGGCAATGCTCAAGTCCATTCGGATTGTGCTTGCGATAGCAGCACATTTAGACTATGAAATCTGGCAAATGGATGTAAAGACCGCATTTCTAAATGAAGATTTAGAAGAAGAAGTGTATATGATACAACCTGAAGGTTTTACATCTGCAGATGAGTCTAAAGTGTGCAAGCTTCAAAAATCCATTTATGGATTAAAGCAAGCTTCACGAAGTTGGAATATACGTTTTGATAAGGTAATCAAAATATATGGCTTTATTAAGAATGAAGAGGAACCTTGCATTTATAAATGGGCAAATGGTTCAGTTATTATATTCCTTATTTTGTATGTGGATGACATTCTTTTAATCGGGAATGACATTCCTGCATTACAAGGAATAAAGGTTTGGCTATCATCTCAATTTGCTATGAAGGATTTGGGAGAAGCATCTTACATCCTAGGGATGAAGATCTATAGAGATAGATCTAGAAAATTGCTTGGATTATGCCAATCCACATACATTGATACTATACTGAAGAGGTTCAGTATGATTAATTCCAAGAAAGGCTATCTTCCGATGGGCCATGGAATTAACCTCTCTAAAAGGGATTGTCCGACAACCCCTCAAGAAAGAGAGAGTATGGATAGAATTCCATATGCTTCGGCAGTGGGATCTATAATGTATGCCATGACATGTACTAGACCAGACGTGGCATACTCACTAGGAGTAGTGAGCAGATACCAGTCTGATCCAGATAGCAACCACTGGAAGGTTGTAAAAACCATCCTTAAGTATTTGAGAAATACTAAAGATCAGTGGCTTGTCTATGGTGATTCTGACTTAAAACTTGAGGGATATACTGATTCAAGTTTTCAGTCAGATCAAGATGATAGCAAGAGCGTGTCAGGATATATCTTCACTCTTAAGGGTGGGGCCATCTGCTGGAAGAGTTCCAAGCAGCATACAGTGGCAGATTCTACATGTGAAGCAGAATATATCGCAGCATCTGATGCCGCCAAGGAAGCTGTATGGTTGCGGAAGTTCATCACCGAGCTTGGAGTGACACCCTCCATTGATGGTCCAGTGCCTGTATTTTGTGACAATACTGGGGCCATAGCTCAAGCAAGGGAACCTAAAGCACATCAGCGGACCAAGCATATTCTACGCCGCTACCACCTGGTTCGAGAGATCATCGATCGAGGTGATATTGATCTTCAGAAGATTGACACAAAAGAAAATCTGGCTGACCCATTTACCAAAGTCCTCGGCATCAAAGAGTTCGACGAACACAAGTCGAAGATGGATATTAGATACTGTGCCGATTGGCATTAGGCTAAGTGGGAGTTGTTGGGATTTGTATCCTAAATGTCAATTGTCAACATACTGATGATTGAATTTTGTAAATGAATTGACAAATTAATAAAGTGTTATTTGGCATTATTCATCATTTCATCTTCAAATGAACTCTTATATGATGAAGTCCTTAGGACTTATGTTATGATAAAAGAGGATTTATCTTTGAGTCCTTAAACTTGTTCGCGACCAAATGATATGTTGTTACTAGGACGACAGCATTATCGAGATTAGGTCGTTGTGTGACATATACGTTGGTTGTCCTCTTAACCAAGGAGTGTGGAGACACTGGTATGCCACACAGGTGAAGTGTAGGAGTACATTTCACTGAACGTGACCAATTCCGAAACGCTCTACTGTCGAGAGATGTTTCGAGTGGATATGGGTATAAGTTTGGCCCTCTGACCTGAGACCGCAACCTGTGACTAGCAAGCAACTCACTGTACTTTGGTACCGGACTACCTGAATTTCTAATTCAGTGACAGAAGGTCACTGGGTGCAGTCAAGTACTTGCGTAGTCAGTGGTGAGTCAAGATGGAATTGACCCCTCCTGAAAATAGGAGATAATGTCTTGTGATTAATTTAGCAAAACCTTGGCCAGGGTAATCCCAGTGAGGAGTCACGGGATATCTAAAGTTAATCACATAATGGATGTACTAATTATAGGGTTGACAGTGAGCTCTAAGTCATCCTGGCATTAGGAGTCAAAGGGATTGAATTATACAGTAACCATAGTTCAGGGTTCCAGAATATTTGCTTTACATATATTCGGCCTATCCGGACGTTGGGTACCATTGCTAGATGGTCACATCAATTAGTGTAGGAAATTGTTCCTATACTACCGGCTTAGGTTCGAACCTATGAGGTCACACGCATAGAAGATTCCTGATTGATCAAGAAAGCTGATGAATGATTAAGAATCATTCAGGGATAATTTGGTCAATTTGATTGGCAAATTATTTTATAAAATAATTAAAGTAATTATTGAAGGATTAATTAGTAATTAAATTACTAATAAATTCAATTTGATTGAGTAATTGTGCTAAGGATGAGCCAAATTGAATTGGATTCAAGTTTGGGCTCAATCAGGATTTTGACCTGATTGGATTAGGTTAGAACCAAAAAGGACTTAAGCTGATCAAATTAATTTTAAATTAATTTGTTCTTAATTGGGGATTGACCTAATTGGATTAGGTCCAACACAAAGTAATTAATTCAATTTGATTGAGTTTGCATGAGCCAAAATTGAATTGGATTCAATTTGAGCTCAATCAGGGTCTGACCTGATTAGATTGGGTTCAACCAAATTGCTTTGTTTTAATTCGGGTTTGACCAAATTTGATTAGGTGCAACCCAAGAGGATTAGGCTCAGATGATGTGGCAATTATTGGTGACATGGAATTGGATTTCATGAATTTTAAATAAACCAAAATTATTGCATGGCACATAGACCCATTGCTTGATACATGGCGACATTGTTTGTTATTTGAATTTATATTCAAACATTAAGCAATGTGTTAAATGATTTTAATCACTCAAACCATCAGCCAAGGTGGCATATGAGTTTTTGAATGGATTAAATTCGAATTTCAAGAGGTGATTTCGAAATTATGAAGTATTTTACCTTGCCGCATGGATTTCAAATTCCTTCCCTCTTGCACATGTGTTTAAAATTTGAATTTAAATCAGATTTAGTTGAGATCTGATTTGGGTTGTTCCTATTTCTTTGCATGTGCCAACTAAAAGAGGTTTTCTAAAAATAAATTTCGAATTTTGAATGAAAATTCGGAGGCCATTAAAAGGGGTCAAACATGGGCACCAAAAATCCATCCATTGCAGCCTTCTTCCTCACCCGCCTCCTCTTCCTCTTCTTCTCCATTTTAGATAGGATTTTCAGGGTGAATATCTAGAAGATTCAACATCAGATCTGAGTCCTCTACTTTTCTTACAAACCTCATCTCCATCTGCTTCAAGACGATTGATCAAGAGTTGATTGAATCCCGACGGACAGATTTCAGCTTTCAAGTGTTCTGCAACTGCTAGCACTGTTGCGAAAGAAGATCCTTCAGGACTTTGCGTGTACTTCTCGTAGAGGCCATTCGTGTGCGTGGCTGCGAAGTCAAGAATCAGATTCACAACTTTCATCCATCATAAAAGGTATTAATCTAGCATTAATCATTTATTATGGTGTCAAAGTCTAGGTCCGATTTCCCGAGGTTTTACCCTCTTTTGGGGCTCCTCACGGAGATATCTCCAGAATCCATTCGATGGATATTCGGAGATTAATTGGAATAGAGTTCTTAAGTTTCAGATCTGATAGTTAATCATGCATAAAAGTTTTAGCATAATTGTTTAAACGATTCCGGCATAATCCTATATGTTCTTAATGTGCTGATTTCTAGATTTGATCTTGTAACATGCATGAATTAAATTGTTTGATTCATTTTTCCGCTGTATTTTTGAAATTTTAAAAGAACTACATGTGGCTTGATTCTCTTTGTGAAGGGGTACGTAGGCAACCCGATCAGGTTCAGTCATGGTTTTCAAAAAAAAAAATATTCAGCATGCTAAACACCGAAGAATCTAGGAATCACTTTCAGTCCAGACATAGCAAGGATTGACAGACTGAGAGCTCTTTCTTGATTCTATGGGTGGTGGTGCATGGCCGTTCTTAGTTGGTGGAGCGATTTGTCTGGTTAATTCCGTTAACGAACGAGACCTCAGCCTGCTAACTAGCTATGCGGAGGCATCCCTCTGCGGCCAGCTTCTTAGAGGGACTATGGCCGCTTAGGCCACGGAAGTTTGAGGCAATAACAGGTCTGTGATGCCCTTAGATGTTCTGGGCCGCACGCGTGCTACACTGATGTATCCAACGAGTCTATAGCCTTGGCCGACAAGCCCGGGTAATCTTCGAAAATTTCATCGTGATGGGGATAGATCATTGCAATTGTTGGGGATAGATCATTGCAATTGTTGGTCTTCAACGAGGAATTCCTAGTAAGCGCGAGTCATCAGCTCGCGTTGACTACGTCCATGCCCTTTGTACACTCCTCCCGTCGCTCCTACCGATTGAATGGTCCGCTGAAGTGTTCGGATCGCGGCGACGCGAGCGGTTCGCCGCCCGCGACGTTGCGAGAAGTCCACTGAACCTTATCATTTAGAGGAAGGAGAAGTCGTAACAAGGTTTCCGTAGGTGAACCTGCGGAAGGATCAATGCCGAGACCCGGATGAGGAAGACCCGCGAACATGTGAACGCGCTGTGTAGGAGCGGGAAGGCCCGGCTGACCCGCTACGTAGACCCTGTCCCCCCTCCCCCCGTCTCGCCTGCCTCGGGGCACGTACCCCTGCCCGGTGGGGCCTGGAGGTGCGCCCGCGGCGTGCGGCGCGGGGTAGCGGGAGGGCCAAACCCGGCGCGGAGGGCGCCAAGGAACAGAGCATGGAAACGGCGCACCGCCGCCCGCCCGCCCCATTCCGGGGCCTGGTATGCGGATGGCGCCGCCGTCGACGGCAGCCTTACATGATACGACTCTCGGCAACGGATATCTCAGCTCTTGCATCGATGAAGAACGTAGCGAAATGTGATACCTAGTGTGAATTGCAGAATCCCGTGAGCCATCGAGTCTTTGAACGCAAGTTGCGTCCGAAGCCACCAGGCTGAGGGCACGCCTGCCTGGGCGTCACGCCAAGCGACGCTCCTTTCCCCCGGGCCACGACGGGCTCCTAGGGAGCCGGACGCAGACATTGGGCCCCCGCGCCCCCGGCGCGGCGGCCGAAGAGCGGTCAGCCGGCGGGGACGGACACGGCGGATGGTGGACGCTGATGCGATCCTGTCGCCGTGACGCCGGACCCCAGAGGCGAAGGGCCCCTGCCGCCCCCATCGTGCGCGGCGCCCCGAGAGTTGGGTCCAAGTGCTAGGATTCAATCCTATTCAAAATAGGATTTGCACTCATTTCAATTTCCTCTAAATCCTAATTTAATTAGGATTTAATTGAACCATGACTCAATTGAACTCTTCAATCCTAATCTAATTAGAAGTCATGGGATTAATTAGTGATCGGTTCTTTTAATTTTGAAAATAAACCATGCAATAGCACGTATCCTGTAGGATAGTGATTACGGGTGTCGGTCCACAGGGATTAAAGAATAAGTTATTTTTCTTTTAAATATAAATTAAGAAGAAAAATTTGCTAACTCGAATTAACTAAATTAAACTATGAGTGCGAATTGAAATTTATCAGAGTAAATGGATCTAGGATTTGGAATCCACCACATAACATTGCATCAAGGACTGTGTTCTTAATTTTTGTCTTTTGGAGAGGCATGCAATTTGGCTACAAGCCTTTTAAAATAAAATCATAAAGAGTGTTAGGAAGATCCATCTTTGGTGTAGCATGAAGTGTCTACCTAAGTATGCTAATCTAGGATGCAGCACACTTCATCTTCCTAGGCATGGATCATCTTAGACTACTTTAGCAAACATGATTAGTAACTAGCATGCTCAAAGTTTAAATATCATAAAGAAATATTTCATTAAAAATAAGAATTTAAACAAGCTCCAAAATAATAAAAAAAATAAGAACTACAATTGCCCTGATACATTGTTGGGGCTTCATCCAGCCCTAGATTGGACGTTTAGCCGCTCATGGCTTCCGGACGACCTCCCATCTTCAAGTGAAAGTCTTCCGCTCCCATTCTTCCCAAAATATCAAAGTATTCTCTCTCCCCTCCCTTCCTTTCCTTTTTTTTATATTGGTTCTCGGCTCTCTTCTTCCTTTCACCGAAACAAGGTCTCCCTTGTTTCTTTCGAACCCAGCTCCCTCTCCCCGATGGCCACCCTCCTCCTTTTAATCTCCCCGGGTGCCGGTTCAGCATCGAATAAAATCGAATCTTCCCCGATTTTGGGCATGGGGATGGAAGGGAAGGAGCAGGACGTGCTGAATCTTGGATCTCGCTTGGCACGGCAGCTGTGAGGAGAGAGGGATGTTGGTATCGGCTGATGTAGAAGTCGTCCGGCTAGCTGGAGATGTTGCTGGCTGATACGCATGAAGATCACAAGAGCTGGGAAGATGTGAGGCATGATGGCACGATCTCTGCTGATCTAGGCGCGATTGGGAGCTGAAATCTAGGATGCCGCGGCTGTGTTCGAAACAGAAGGGAATCCGGATGGCCGGAGATGCGCTGCAGATTACTCGGATGAACGTTGGCTGCATCGTGGGATGAGGGGAGATCTGGGAGGATGTGGAGGATATCTCAGTCGCGGGAGGGACGCGGAGAAGGCTCGGATGCTTGGAGGAAATATGGGAAGGAAGGAATGGAAGATCGGGTCATGGACACGGTGAATGGGAGGAATCTGGATTGATTTGTTTTGGTGTGATGGAAGGGAAAGAAATCACCGGTTGGCTACATTGGGAAGAAGGTCTCCCCTATTTCAATGCTGGGAAGGAGAATGGAAAGAGAGGATCTGGGAGATGATCCGTGAGGCTCTAGATGTGGCTGGAGGTTGAGATTTGAATCGCGGAAGCGGAGGAGGATGCGGAGGATCATGCGGCTTGTTCCAAAACAGTGGAAAAGAAAAGAAAATAATGTGGAAGATGAATACGGGAATGAGGGAGGATATGTGAATTTTTTATTATTTATATTTTTTCTTCTTCTTTTTTTTAGAAAGGTGGTTGGGGTCCACTCGGGTAGGTTGGAAGGGCTTTGTTCTAAATCTAAAATAAAGGAAGTTTAGACACGTGGAGAAAATGGGAGAGGCCTCTGTTTTGCTAGGTTGGGAAGCTTGGTGCACACGGGAAAATATGACATGGACAAAGGAATGGATAGCTTCATGCACATGTAGGAGAAAGTAGTCCACACATGAAACAGATTGGGACTAGTTCGTGAATGGGATGACTCGACCTGCACACACATTAGACTAAATCAATATAGAAAATTAAACCAAACTTGAATTACCTCTAATAATTTATTAAAATGAAATGACGAGGGGAAACACATTTTCTTCTGTTAATATTTAAAATATGTGAATAACAATAATAATAAGTGCTATGTAAAATAGATAAATTTGTACATTATTTAGCACTTATCACACCCCCAAACCTATATTTTGCTAGTCCTCGAGCAAAATAGAAGAGAAATTAACTTACTTTCGCAGGAATCGCGATTGCATTTACCATATGTAACAAGACTTTAAACCCCTAGGTTACCCTAGTGGACGAGTTATAGTCTCGTGAGGGTTTCCAGTGAAGATACCCACAAACTTCAATATTAAAATAAATCATTTATTGTCATGATTATTTTTTTATTTTATTTTTATTTTATTTTTTTTATTTCTTTTATCGATTGATCTATGAAGTAAAAATCAAATTCCAAATGCATACTAGCTAAGAATTTCAAAAACATCCCTTTTTTATTAAAATCTAATTTAAGATACATAAATGATAAGAATTTCAAAGCACACACGGTTTTATTTACTAAATCAGCCCAAATTCTAGGTTAGTATGCAATCTAATTTAAAGACATTAAGTTTCCGTTTAGGAAGTTGTAAGACTCATTTATACTGGAGTGCTCGGTGAAATCTGGACCGTACACAAGCTAAGAGTTTGGATCTCCAAAATATTGCTAATACTAGTAGTTTCCAAGGATTGGTCGAAAGGACCTGTTCACTGATTCAAAATCATCTTATCTGCAGGATTTCGAGAGTTGTGGATGTTTACTTTAGTACCTCACGGGCTTTATCTATAATATTCCAGTTTACTCGAATTTTTATCACACTATTATCTTTTTCAAGGTCAATACAGAGTTTTTTTTTATAGAAGATATATAAATTGTGCACTTTTACTCTTGTGGTGATTTCTCCGTGTAACGAGCAGTCAGTCGACACCTCTCACACCAGTTGGCATAAGGTGTCGGGCATCAAGACTCTGTTGGGAACCCGCCCATGCCGCTGATATTTCAAAAATTAAATCAAATGGCAACGGAAGAGGCATGTGCGGGATCGACGTTCATCACATGAACGTTGTTTCGAGACCTTTCGTAATTAGGTAAGAATTAAAACTTTTAAAACTATTAGGAAGATCAAATCTTCACCTTGTGCGGGTAGATGATCACCGCAAATCTGAATTCGTGGTTTTGGAAGAGGGTTCGCTTGAAGCCGTTCAAACGTCCGGCCTCTACGGGTATCCACATGAAGCAGGATTCGATCCAAGCTCTCTATCTCACCGGGGTGCTAGCTCCCTTGCAGAGATAGCTTTGATGGCTGATGTCCTCCCTCTCAATCAACTCTTGATTGTGCTTGGAAGGAGGAAGAAGAAGGATGAAGAAGAGGAAGAAGATGAGCCCCTACGCAGCCTTCTGCTGTTCCTTGCGTTGGATGAAGGAAGGGAAGGGAAAGGAAGCCGCCAACTCTTGGCTTTTCTTCTCCCTTTGCTTGCGGCTGAACCAAGAGGAGGAGAGGGGGCTTCCACGGCTTGAAGAGGAGGAAAAAGATTCATCTAGGGCGCCGGCCCTAGTCCTCCTTTAATAAGGATGAAGGGCTCCTACAAGTTAGGAGCCCTTGACAACTTTCCAAGAGGGGGCGCCGGCCCCCTCTCTCTTCATGTCGGACCTAATCAAGTGGAGAGGGGCTGATGCCCCTCTTACTTGGTTAGCCTAATCCTCTTCCAAAGAGGATTAGGTCCCTCTTTCATGGTTTAATCCTAATCTAATTAGGATTGGCCAAATTGGGTTCAATCTATGCTAGTCCTAATCCAATTAGGACTTGAATGAACCATGACTCAATTGAACTCTTCAATCCTAATCCAATTAGGAGTCATGTTGATTCATAATAATTAATTTAGACTTAAGGAATCCTAATCTAATTAGGATTTGTTTAATTTTAGTCCTAATCCAATTAGGACTCTATTTGAATCCGAAGTCCTAATCCAATTAGGATTTCTAGGAATCCTACTCCAAGTAGGAATCCAATTTTGATTTAAAATTCCTAATCTCATTAGGATTGTAGGAATCCTATTCCAAGTAGGAATTCCAGTCCTACTCCAACTAGGATTCCCAGTCCTAATCCAACTAGGACTCTAGGAATCCTACCCGAAGTAGGACTCTTGTTTCAAGTCCAATTAATTAATTCCCTTTGTTCCTTCTTCAACTTCTTATCAATCAAATTGATTACTTGTGATTCCTAATCACGATTTCAACCATCGGATCGGTCAATACTTCTAGTGTGTGTGACCCCATAGGTTCTATTCTGACTGGTAGTGAGATATATTGTGATCTCTATCTCAATATCATTGAAAACTCCTTTCAATGGGTTGGAACGATTCCAACTCAACTCATTAGGGTTTATCGATCATCGAGATAATCCCTGTGAGTCCCACCATCCACCAGTGACACCTAGCAGCATGTAGTGGCTACCCAGCAGAATGGAATGATGAACCTCTAGGTGCAGTTAACATGTGATACGGTCCTACTATCGTGGATCCCTACAGGACGGAGGTCATGGACAACTCGTCAAACCCCATCGTCTGTCATATGTCAAGATTTATTCGACTTGAGTTCGATAGTGGAAAACTCTTTTTCTACTTTATATTACTGCCCTGGCCAAGGCCTTAGAACTCAGTCTAACAAATCACATAGGATCACTCCTCTTCTATCAAGGTCGATAGATTCCTTATAGGTGCATACCCTACTCCTACAGTGAACCTACTGCAGCCAATCTACACTGCATGGACCCATATGGCTAGAGACCATGTATGTGTGCAGTCAAACTACAATAACCTCACTGTGAGTAGCCGAAGCACCGCAGGTCAAAGGACCAGTCACACTACTGCAACATCAAGCAAGTCACTGACGAGTGGATAGACATCCAAGTGACTTCTTGTCTTGGTCACGCTCAGTACCCTTGTTCTCTAACAAGCACCTGCACTATCACTTCAGTGTCCCTACACTGTGGACTCAAGTCTCGTCCATCCAAAAGGAAAGTGATCTGTGCACTGATCGGATCGATCACCGTCCTTGTGATGATCCTTTGATCAGGAGCATTTAGAAATTAATCACCAATGATACATGGCTCAAATTCTCAACTCTTGAGAATATGTATCATCATCTTATTAATTCCTTGGACGATTCATAGACACATAAATAATATGAATGAAAAGATGCCTTTTATTTATTCAATAATAAACAGTCAAGTACAAAATTATGTCCCTAGAATCAACAATGTGTCAGCCAAATTGGCTTCTAGGGCATACATCTAACAATCTCCCACTTGCACTAAAGCCAATTGGTCATATATCTTAGGCCCATCTTCTCAAGGTGGGCTTCAGTCTTTTGCTGACTCAGCTGCTTAGTGAACGTGTCTGCCACGTTATCCGCGGAGTCTACTCTCTGCACCTCTACATCATAGTCGCGTATGAAATGGAAGCGCCGCTCTATGTGCTTGGACTTCTGATGAGACCATGGCTCCATAGCTAGTGCTATGGTGCCAATGTTATCGCAGTAAAGTGTTATGGCATCTAATGACATTACACCTAACTCTGCAATTAACTTTTAATCAGAAGGTTTCCACTGTACCCTTAGATACGGCTTAACATTCAGCTTCTAAGGTAGATCTATAATGATCGATTGTTTGGAACTCTTCCAATTTACTGAATCACAATTGCACATATTCTGATGTAGACTTTCTATCATCAATATGTGTGCATCCTTCTACCTTCAACTCTGATCTTCTCCCAAAGACCAAGAACATGTCCTTAGTTCTTCTCAAGTACTTAAGACTGTTCTTCACAGCTATCCAGTGCTTCTTGCCGATGTACACAGCATGGCTTACATGAGGCTTCCTATTGCCGATGCATAGGGAATCTTGCTCATGCGTTGAATCTCTTCAGATGTGTTGGGGCACATCTTCTTGGAGAGATGAATTCCATGCCTTAGGGGTAAGAGACCCCACTTGGAGTTTTCCATGCTGAACCTTTTCAGCACCTCCTCTATGCACATCTTCTGTGAAAGGCCAAGCATCCTTTTAGATCTATCTCTATAGACCTTTATTCCCAAAATATAGGATGCTTCCCCAAGGTCTTTCATGGAGAATTCTTTTGACAACCAGACCTTGACCGAGGTTAGCATGGGAATATCATTCCCTATCAGGAGAATGTCATCTACGTATAGTACGAGAAAAACGACAGCACTCCCACTAACCTTTTTGTGAACACACGGTTCCTCTTCGTTTTTGATGAAATCAAACGTTTTGATTGCATCATCGAAACGAGTGTTCCAACTCCGAGATGCTTGCTTTAGTCCATAGATGGACCTTTGCAGCTTGCAGACCTTGTGATCTCCATCACTGGAAGTGAAACCCAAAGGCTGTTCCATATAGATATCTTCATCAAGATATCCATTCAGGAAAGCAGTTTTCACATCCATCTGCCAGATTTCATAATCATGAAATGCTGCAATGGCAAGCAATGTTCGGATGGATTTTAGCATGGCTACAGGTGAAAAGGTCTCCTGATAGTCAATGCCTTCGCGTTGACTATACCCTTTCGCCACAAGCCTTGCCTTATAGGTCTCTACCTCTCCATCCGAACCTATCTTCCTTTTGTAGATCCATTTGCATCCAATAGGTACAATACCTTCTGGTGGATCTACTAAGGTCCAGACTTGGTTGGAATGCATGGAGTCTAACTCTGACTTCATAGCTTCCAGCCATTTCTCGGAATCGATATCAGATATCGCCTCGTTGTAGGTTTTGGGATCCTGTATGTGATCTCTATCTCCCACTAGGAACATTTCCTCGGTATCCTCTTCTAGTATACCTAAGTATCTATCGGGAGGATGGGAGACCCTACTAGATCTACGAGGTGGTTGAGGGACATCGTGCACTGGCTCTTTATAAATTGGTTCTATAGGATCCATGACTCGTTGCTTTTCAGAGACTTTCTCTTCAAGCTCAATTTTCCTCCCACTGCCTCTATCAAGGATAAACTGATTTTCCAAGAAGATGGCATGACGGCTCACAAACACATTGTGATCCTCTGAGATGTAGAAATTGTATCCTAATGACTCTTTAGGATATCCTATAAAATGAGCACTTATGGTCCTAGCCTCTAATTTGTCCGCCTGTAGTCGCTTGACGTGGGCCGGACATCCCCAAATCTTGAGATGACCCAGACTTGGTTTCTTACCATGCCATATCTCATACGGTGTGGTAGGAACGGATTTAGAGGGAACTCTATTCAATAAATAAATCGCTATGAGTAAGGCATCTCCCCAAAGGAACATAGGTAAATTAGTGAAGCTCATCATGGACCTGACCATATCCAATAGGGTCCGATTCCTCCTCTCTGACACCCCGTTGAGTTGAGGTGTACCCGGAGGTGTCCATTGTGAGACTATGCCGTTTTCTTTGAGATAGTCCCGGAATTCTCTACTAAGGTATTCTCCTCCTCGATCTGATCGAAGAGCCTTAAGAGGTTTTCCAGTTTGTTTTTCTACTTCATTCTTGAACTCTTTGAACTTTTCAAAAGAGTCAGACTTGTGTCTCATAAGATACACATACCCATACCGTGAATAATCATCGGTAAAGGTAATGAAGTAAGAATAACGTCCCCTGGCTAGCACATCGAATGGGCCACATACATCTGTATGTATTAGGGTAAGTATTTCAGTGGTCCTCTCCCCATGTCCTACAAAGGGCAGTCTAGCCATTTTTTCTTGAAGACAGGACTCGCAAACTGGATATGACTCGGAAGTCAATGAACCGAGAAGCCCATCTTTATCCATTTTGTTCATCCTATCCTCTCCAATATGGCCAAGTCTGAGGTGCCACAAATATCTTTGGTTTATCTCATCTCTGGATCTTTTGGATCCTTTGGCACTCACATCTTGCTCGGTAACATTCACAGATACATCCATATGTAAATGATAGAGACTATCAATCATGAAACCACGTGCGACTATTTTATTTCTCAAATAAATAGAACAGCAGTCTTTGTCAAATGTAAAAACATGACCTTCCTGTGCTAGACATGAAACAGAAATCAAATTTCTGCTAGCAACAGGTACATAATAGCAGTCTCTAAGTATTAAACTAAATCCAGACGGTAGTCGCAGATGGTAGGTGCCCACAGCCACAGCAGCAACTTTTGCCCCGTTGCCAACCCGAAGGGTTACCGCACCTTCCGCCAGCCTTCTACTTTCCTTTAGACCCTGCATGGTAGTGCACAAATGAGCACTAGAACCAGAATCTATAACCCAACTAGAAGTAGAAGAAACCGTTAGATTAGTTTCAATTATGAGCAAGTCTATACCTTCTGAAGGTATGTCACCTTTCTTGTTCTTCAGGCTCTCGAGGTATGAAGGACAGTTTCTCTTCCAGTGGCCTTCGACATTGCAGTGGAAACATTTTCCTTTGTCGTTAGCCTTTTTCTTTTGAACTTCCTTCTTTGGCTTCTTGTCTTTCTTCTGCTTCTTTGCAGGCTTCTTTTTCTTCCAAGTAGACTTTCTCTTAGAACCAGAAGTCAACTCAGCAGCAAGGACATTGCCCCTTGAACCTTTCAAGGCTCCCTCAGCAATTACCAACATGTTGATTAGTTCAGTCTTAGTGCATTCAATCTTATTCATGTGGTAGTTTACTATAAACTGACCAAATGAATCAGAAAGTGACTGTAGGATCAAATCCACTTGTAATTCCTTGTGCATGTCCATACCGAGCTTCTCAAGCTCCTCTAGGTCCTTGATCATGGTCAGACCGTGATTATGGACAGACTGCCCCTCGCGCATCTTCGCTTTGAAGAGCCTCCTGGACACTTCAAAACGAGCTGTGCGACTCTGCTCACCATACAACTCTTGCAGGTGTGCCAGTATGTCCCTAGCAGTCTTTATATTTTCATGCTGGCATTGAAGTTCATTAGACATGGATGCCATCATATAGCATTTTACTCTAATGTCATCATCCAACCACTTTTTATGCATTTCACGCTGAACATCAGTAGGACGTGCTGGTAGTGTGGGGATATCTGAATCGAGTATGTAGCCTATTTTCTCACAGTCCAAAACTATTTTGAGATTTCTAAGCGAGTCTTTGTAATTGGTTCCGGTCAGTCGGTTGGTCTCAAGAATACGGGTCAAAGGGTTTGAAGCCGACATTGTATCTGCAGAGAGTAAAGATTCTAGTTAGACTTTTGTACTTGATCCTAATCTGTTCTAAGGTCTTTTAGAACAAATGTAACTCCCACTATTTTCTCGAATCCCTCACACTCCCCTGGTAGGAAAACGGAAATCCCACACGACTAGGGTTCTAGTGGGTACTGCGGTCCCACCAATTTACATGCCACCTCACCTAACAGTTATTGGTGACACATAGATGGATGAGTGTACAACTCTTGTACAATGCTTCTCAAGCATGTTGCAGTGTAACTTGGTCTCTAAGCCATGAAGACCTCACCTAACAGTTATTGGTCCCATTTCTTAGTTAAGTCAGACCCACCGTATAACCGTAGGAATAAAGTCGTCATTGGGTCCTCACCTAACAGTTATTGGTGCCCAACCCCACCTTTACCCTACAACATCTCATGTCTATAGAGAGGTCCAGCCCCCCGATGCAACTTGACCACTGTGTCCAGCCGAGACAAATCAACATCAGAAAGGCCTTAGCAACTCTACTACAGTGGAAGACCTATTGACTTAATATTGGTTAATCAGGTCTTAGTGTTTGCAACTTGAGCCCTTCATAAGAGGTAATCGAACAATTGGCCAGGTAAGCAGGTGGGAGGCTCCCCTTACTCAGAGAGTAAGGTCCTAATTAAGTAACCACCTTTCATGCTTTCCTAGACACCAATTAGATCAATTAATCTAATATGACTTGCTCATGTCGGTTCACTCTCGACTTGATTGAGGAGGTTTTGTTTTAGGTCTCAATTGGGTTTGCTACATCACATGTAAACCTATCTACCCGACTCGCATTCACATCTCATGCAAACGGTACATCACAGGCAGTTATAATCGCAGCATCAAATAAAGTTAAACTTTAAATAGGTGATGATCATGGATTCTAATTAGGTCGTATTACAAGCACATGCACATCAATTGATCAAGTGGTCTTCAACTCTTGAATTGGTTCTAAGCCTCCTTGATTCGATCCTTGATCAACTCTTGATCCCATCGCCATCAACCGCTTAGATCACTTTTCATCTCATGCCTTTGCTTCAACTTGATCGTTGATGTACATCACATCACAGAAATACAACCAGATATAAAATAAAAATAAAAATAAATTACATCTCCTTTTAGGAGGCACGCAGGCCTCTCAAAACATCAAATAAGATGCATGCAAGCATCTGAAAAAGTACATGACATCGCAGATCACATCGCAGGTCATTACATTTGATACCAAAAGGGTTTGAATTCTATGATCATTACCGTATGCAACAATTATAATTTTCAGATCTGAAAACTAACTGATTATATCATGACATAGGTCGCTGATCATGCTAATCATGATTCTAAACTTTGTAATCCCATTAACAATGCAATTAGAATCATCTTTTTATCACATAAAAATCAGCATGTAAAAAATCAGCACCCCTGAAAAATCTGCATGCAGAATTTTTCAGCATGCATGATCATTCAATTTTCAGATCTAATAAGCCTTTAGATATTTAATTCTTACCTTAATCTACGAAGCCTAGGCTCTGATACCACTGTTGGGAACCCGCCCATGCCGCTGATATTTCAAAAATTAAATCAGATGGCAGCGGAAGAGGCATGTGTGGGATCGACGTTCATCGCATGAACGTTGTTTCGAGACCTTTCGTAATTAGGTAAGAATTAAAACTTCTAAAACTATTAGGAAGATCAAATCTTCACCTTGCGTGGGTAGATGATCACTGCAAATCTGAATTCGTGGTTTTGGAAGAGGGTTCGCTTGAAGCCGTTCAAACGTCCGGCCTCTACGGGTATCCACACGAAGCAGGATCCGATCCAAGCTCTCTATCTCACCGGGGTGCTAGCTCCCTTGCAGAGATAGCTTTGATGGCTGATGTCCTCCCTCTCAATCAACTCTTGATTGTGCTTGGAAGGAGGAAGAAGAAGGATGAAGAAGAGGAAGAAGATGAGCCCCTACGCAGCCTTCTGCTGTTCCTTGCGTTGGATGAAGGAAGGGAAGGGAAAGGAAGCCGCCAACTCTTGGCTTTTCTTCTCCCTTTTCTTGCGGCTGAACCAAGAGGAGGAGAGGGGGCTTCCACGGCTTGAAGAGGAGGAAAAAGATTCATCTAGGGCGCCGGCCCTAGTCCTCCTTTAATAAGGATGAAGGGCTCCTACAAGTTAGGAGCCCTTGACAACTTTCCAAGAGGGGGCGCCGGCCCCCTCTCTCTTCATGTCGGACCTAATCAAGTGGAGAGGGGCTGATGCCCCTCTTACTTGGTTAGCCTAATCCTCTTCCAAAGAGGATTAGGTCCCTCTTTCATGGTTTAATCCTAATCTAATTAGGATTGGCCAAATTGGGTTCAATCTATGCTAGTCCTAATCCAATTAGGACTTGAATGAACCATGACTCAATTGAACTCTTCAATCCTAATCCAATTAGGAGTCATGTTGATTCATTAGATTAATAATTAATTTAGACTTAAGGAATCCTAATCTAATTAGGATTTGTTTAATTTTAGTCCTAATCCAATTAGGACTCTATTTGAATCCGAAGTCCTAATCCAATTAGGATTTCTAGGAATCCTACTCCAAGTAGGAATCCAATTTTGATTCAAAATTCCTAATCTCATTAGGATTGTAGGAATCCTATTCCAAGTAGGAATTCCAGTCCTACTCCAACTAGGATTCCCAGTCCTAATCCAACTAGGACTCTAGGAATCCTACCCGAAGTAGGACTCTTGTTTCAAGTCCAATTAATTAATTCCCTTTGTTCCTTCTTCAACTTCTTATCAATCAAATTGATTACTTGTGATTCCTAATCACGATTTCAACCATCGGATCGGTCAATACTTCTAGTGTGTGTGACCCCATAGGTTCTATTCTGACTGGTAGTGAGATATATTGTGATCTCTATCTCAATATCATTGAAAACTCCTTTCAATGGGTTGGAACGATTCCAACTCAACTCATTAGGGTTTATCGATCATCGAGATAATCCCTGTGAGTCCCACCATCCACCAGTGACACCTAGCAGCATGTAGTGGCTACCCAGCAGAATGGAATGATGAACCTCTAGGTGCAGTTAACATGTGATACAGTCCTACTATCGTGGATCCCTATAGGACGGAGGTCATGGACAACTCGTCAAACCCCATCGTCTGTCATATGTCAAGATTTATTCGACTTGAGTTCGATAGTGGAAAACTCTTTTTCCACTTTATATTACTGCCCTGGCCAAGGTCTTAGAACTCAGTCTAACAAATCACATAGGATCACTCCTCTTCTATCAAGGTCGATAGATTCTTTATAGGTGCATACCCTACTCCTACAGTGAACCTACTGCAGCCAATCTACACTGCATGGACCCATATGGCTAGAGACCATATATGTGTGCAGTCAAACTACAATAACCTCACTGTGAGTAGCCGAAGCACCGCAGGTCAAAGGACCAGTCATACTACTGCAACATCAAGCAAGTCACTGACGAGTGGATAGACATCCAAGTGACTTCTTGTCTTGGTCACGCTCAGTACCCTTGTTCTCTAACAAGCACCTGCACTATCACTTCAGTGTCCCTACACTGTGGACTCAAGTCTCGTCCATCCAGAAGGAAAGTGATCTGTGCACTGATCGGATCGATCACCGTCCTTGTGATGATCCTTTGATCAGGAGCATTTAGAAATTAATTACCAATGATACATGGCTCAAATTCTCAACTCTTGAGAATATGTATCATCATCTTATTAATTCCTTGGACGATTCATAGACACATAAATAATATGAATGAAAAGATGCCTTTTATTTATTCAATAATAAACAGTCAAGTACAAAATTATGTCCCTAGAATCAACAATGTGTCAGCCAAATTGGCTTCTAGGGCATACATCTAACAGACTCCCCTACGGACTTATGCTCAGAGTCCTCATCACAAGCCCACTTGACCTTTGACAATAGGTAGCCTTTTTCGATGTTCCTGACTAAATCCATTTTTATTGATGATTTTTTTTTTTGAATTAGATAAGTATGATTCATCAGGGTCCAAGGTTGCTACTATACTATCAACATATTGTCGAGCCTAGACCTTAGAAGGGTCAGCCAGTGTGTAGTAAAATTCCAAAGTATTAATTAGCTTACAACTCCCTAAGAGAGACTTAATAAAAGGAACTTAAATTTGTATTACTTCTGACTAGTCATTGAGCTTTTTAGATTTTATATACCTTGTATATTTATCATTCTCGCATAAATGTATAGAAATTAGGTTTTTAAAAACAAAAACTTCTTTTTTATTTTTAAATTTTTATTATTATTATTTATTATTATTTTATAAAAAATGAAAATGAACACATTTTTTCTATTATTTTTTTGGATGAAAATCAAGATGAATACCACCAAACCTAAACCTAACATTGTCATCAATGTTAAAGAAATCTAAGAGAATTGGGTTGCCTCCCAACAAGCGCTAAGTTTATTGTCTTCAGCCAGACACAGTGAGGTAGTTTTTGCATCTCCTTCTATGAGGTCATCTATTTTGTCTATTATAAAACACTCAACTTCCCTCGCGGGTTGGTCGGCCGCATTGAACACATTTAATTTTACCTTCATGTTTCCAAATGATATGTTCATTACCCCCGTTCTACAATTGATGCACGCATTGGCTGTTGCTAAAAAGGGGCGCCCAAGGATCACGGGGATTTGTTTCTTAGGATTAGGTTCATGTTCCATATCAAGGACGATGAAATCTACGGAAAAATAGAATTTGTCTACCTTGACAAGAACATCTTCAATTATCCTACGTGGTGTTTTTACAGATCGATCAGCCAATTGAAGGGATACCGAGGTTGGTTTTAACTCACCTAACC
Source organism: Phoenix dactylifera (assembly GCF_051530095.1). NCBI lineage: Eukaryota > Viridiplantae > Streptophyta > Magnoliopsida > Arecales > Arecaceae > Phoenix > Phoenix dactylifera. Next base: position 25,745,732 of record NC_143193.1, on the reverse strand, counting down.
CAAGTTTCTCATAAACTGAATAAGGTAAAAGGTTGACACTTGCCCCTAGATCTAAGAGTGCTCGATCAATGAAATTATTTCCTAAGACACAGGAGATGGTGGGAGCACCAGGATCTTTGAATTTCGGAGGAGTGTTGTGTTGGAGAATAGAACTCACTTGCTCAGTTAGGAAGACCTTTCTAGGCACATGTGTCCTAGATTTTTGCTTTTGGGTACAAAGGTCTTTGAAAAATTTGGCATAGGAGGAAACTTGTCTATAGCATCAAGAAGCGGAAGGTTGATTTTAACTTGTTTGAAAACCTCCATCATCTCCTCTAGTGAAGTTCCTTTTTTGCCAAAGGGAGAGGGTGAATTAAGAGCTTCAGAAAATGGGGCCTTTGGGATGTGAGTTTTGGCAGAAGGTGGACTAGCTGAAGAAGAAGAAGAAATTTTTAGATTTTCATTTGACACATTTTTATTCTCTTCTTCACCTTCCTTATTGTTATCCTCCCCAATCTTATTGTCTACTACACGTCCACTCCTTAGGGTAGTCAAAGCATTGGCTTGTTCATGATGAATTGTATTTAGTTGATTTTCTTGAGCCATGTATTGTCCCCTAGGATTACTTAGTGGTTGGCTTGGAAGCTTTTCTTCCTCTCGCTTGTTCAGTGCATTAGCTAGTTGCCCCATTTGAGATTCTAGCTTGGCGATTGATTGCATGTGAGAGTGCACCAATTGTGTAATGGTTTCCAAACCTTGAAGGGCGTTCAACACTTTCTCCTCAAAAGCTGTGTTTCTTTGGGGTGGAGGAGGAGTATGTTGAAATTAAGTCGAGGGACGGTAGGGATGAATATTTTGTGGGGTTTGAAAATTTTGGGAGCAGGGTTGGGCAGTATTCGAAGCTTACTGCTTCCAAAAAAAGTTTGGATGATTCCGCCATCCCGGGTTATATGTATTAGAAAATGGGTCATTACCCGGTCTGGGCTGTGTTTGAGCAGCATTGATGTGTTCTTGCACGAGTTCGGAGAATTGGGGCGCTGAGGGGCACTCATGAATAGGGTGGGATGGGCTAGAACAGATAGTACACACTTGTGCTTGAGAAGAGTTAATGAAATGCCCACCTATCATCAGTTGGTCAATCTTATGGGACAATGCATCTACCTTGCTAGACAAGTCCATAGAATGACTTATCTCATAAATGGTCCCTTTTCTTTGAGAACTCGGGGGTGTTTGACGAGAACAGGAAACATGGTGGAGGGAGTTTTCATTAAGATTTTCAAATAATTGCCATGCTTCATGCTCATTTTGAAGCATAAAAGTCCCCTCGCATGCAGCATCGATCATCTGAAGGTTTCATTCAGTCAATCTGTCATAGAAACATTGCACTAGCTACCATTTAGGTATTTGATGATGTGGGCATTTACGGATTAGGTTTCGAAATCTCTTCCAAGTTTCATGAAATTCTTCTCCCTCAGTTTGGGAGAAGCTTGTAATGGCACGTCCAAACTGGTTCGTTCTTCCTATGAGAAAGTATTTTTTAAGAAATTCTTGTTGCATTTGATCCCAACAACGAATCGAATTGGCTTCTAAAGAATTCAGCCATTGCTTGGCTCTATCTTTAACGGAGAAGGGGAATAATCTAAGTTTTAGAGCATCATCAGTGAAATTCTGAATCTTGACAGTGGTGCAAATCTCAAGAAATTTATCTAAGTGTTTATATGGGTCTTCATTGGTGAGCCCATAAAAAGATGAGAGCATTTGGATCACACTAGACTTTATTTCATATTGTACAGCTGCTACTTCAGGTAATTGAATGCAAGATGGAGAAGTGTAAATGGTGGGAGTAAAGTATTCCCTCAGGAGTTTGGGTTGTTCTTCAGCCATCTCAGGAGGTGGGGATGATTCTAATATTCTGATCTCAGCTCGAATATTCCTAAGGGTCCGTTCTATTTCAAGGTCAAAAGGTAATAGGTCACGTACTCTAAAACGACTCCCTTGCATATACACTAGTACTTGATCAGTCAAGCATGCAATAAAAAAAAAAACACATCAATCCTTGTATTTGTCCTAAAATCACTAGACAGCTCCTAACTGGTTTGAAGAGGGCACCTAAGCCTCCAATCCGGTCTAATGAACTGAGTTGACCAGGTAAGCTCCCAGGTAAGTGGAGGGTCACGATGCGTTTGCAAAGGTCCCACTTAAAAACCACTTGCCTCGAACAGATGAACTGTCTCCCTTATAGGGACAAAGCTTGCCTAGACATCAACTAAGCCACAGAGCGAAATTGGTGCAACTTTCGATGATCTTCATCCTATTGAGCTCGAATGTCCCTAGGAGCCAACGTCTAATTGATTTTAATTAAAGTGACACTATGTGAGATTGAGTTCACCTAAATTGGGCAAGAGTCCGGTGATGAAATCCGGCTCTTATCTTGTTGGGGTGATTGCCCTTACTAAGTGCAGATTAATTAGTGTATGTGTATCAGGCATGCATTCACAATTTTACTGAAATTAAAATCAAACAATCACCACAAAATTTTAAGCTAATAATAAATTTAAACAAGAAAGATTTAGAGGTTACCAAAGAAAATTTCTCCAGTAATTTAAATTTTTTTTTTAGGCAAACCTCTATAGCATTTCTTTTCCAGCAGTTCTTCTTTTGATCATCCCAAATTTTTTTCTCGATTCTTGATAAAATAATATAAAAATAAAAATTTAAAATTAGTGAGAGAGAAAGAGGAGATAAGAAAAGTAACAATAATAGAAAATAATTTTTATTTTAGATAAATATATATATATATTTGAAAGTTTTTTTTAAAATTTTTTTTAATGATAGAAAAAATAATTATGCTAGCAATCCCCGGCAATGACGCCAAAAATTGATCGGTTCTTTCAATTTTGAAAATAAACTACACAATAGCACGTATTCTGTAGGATAGTGATTACGGGTGTCGGTCCACAGGAATTGAAAAATAAGTTATATTTTTTAAAATATAAATTAAGAAGAAGAATTTGCTAACTCGAATTAACTAAATTAAACTATGAGTGCGAATTGAAATTTATCAGAGTAAAAGGATCTAGGGTTTGGAATCCACCACATAGCATTGCATCAAGAACTGTGTTCTTAATTTTTGTTTTTTGGAGAGGCATGCAATTTGGCTACAAGCCTTTTAAAATAAAATCATAAAGAGTGTTAGGAATATCCATCTTTGGTGTAGCATGAAGTGTCTACCTAAGTATGCTAATCTAGGATGCAGCATACTTCATCTTCCTAGGCATGGATCATCTTAGACTACTTTAGCAAACATGATTAGTAACTAGCATGCTCAAAGTTTAAATGTCAAAAAGAAATATTTCATTAAAAATAAGAATTTAAACAAGCTCCAAAATAATAAAAAAATAAGAACTACAATTGCCCTGATACATTGCTAGGGCTTCATCCAGCCCTAAATTGGACGTTTAGCCGCTCATGGCTTCCGGACGACCTCCCATCTTCAAGTGAAAGTCTTCCGCTCCCATTCTTCTCAAAATATCAAAGTATTCTCTCTCCCCTCCCTTCCTTTCCTTTTTTTTTATATTGGTTCTCGGCTCTCTTCTTCCTTTCACCGAAACAGGGTCTCCCCTGTTTCTTTCGAACCCAGCTCCCTCTCCCCGATGGCCACCCTCCTCCTTTTAATCTCCCCAGGCGCCGGTTCAGCATCGAATAAAATCGAATCTTCCCCGATTTTGGGCGTGGGGATGGAAGGGAAGGAGTTGGACGTGCTGAATCTCGGATCTCGCTTGGCACAGTAGCTGTGAGGAGGCGGGGATGTTGGGATCGGCTGATGCAGAAGTCATCCGGCTAGCTAGAGATGTTGCTGGCTGATACGCACGAAGATCGCAGGAGCTGGGAAGATGTGAGGCGTGATGGCACGATCTCTGCTGATCTAGGCGCGATTGGGAGCTGAAATCCGGGATGCCGCGGCTGTGTTCGAAATGGAAGGGAATCCGGATGGCCGGAGACGCGCTGCAGATTACTTGGATGAATGCTGGCTGCATCATGGGAGGAGGGGAGATCTGGGAGGATGTGGAGGATATCTCGGTCGTGGGAGGGACGCGGAGAAGGCTCGGATGCTTGGAGGAAATATGGGAAGGAAGGAATGGAAGATCGGGTCATGGATGCGGTGAATGGGAGGAATCTGGATTGATTTGTTTTGGTGTGCTGGGAGGGAAAGAAATCACCAGTTGGCTGCGTTGGGAAGAAGGTCTCCCCTATTTCAATGTTGGGAAGGAGAATGGAAAGAGAGGATCTGGGAGATGATCCGCGAGGCTCTAGACGTGGTTGGAGGTTGAGATTTGAATCGCGGAAGCGGAGGAGGATGCGGAGGATCATGCGGCTTGTTCCAAAACAGGGGAAAAGAAAAGAAAATAATGTGGAAGATGAATACGGGAATGAGGGAGGATATGTGAATTTTTTATTATTGATATTTTTTCTTCTTTTTTTTAGAAAGGTGGTTGGGGTCCACTCGGGTAGGTTGGAAGGGCTTTGTTCTGAATCTAAAATAAAGAAAGTTTAGACATGTGGAGAAAATGGGAGAGGCCTCTGTTTTGCTAGGTTGGGAAGCTTGGTGCACATGTGGAAATATGACATGGACAAAGGAATGGATAGCTTCATGCACATGTGGGAGAAAGTAGTCCACACATGAAATAGATTGGGACTAGTTCGTGAATGGGATGACTCGACCTGCACACACATTAGACTAAATCAATATAGAAAATTAAACCAAACTTGAATTACCTCTAATAATTTATTAAAATGAAATGACGAGGGGAAACACATTTTCTTCTGTTAATATTTAAAATATGTGCATAACAATAATAATAAGTGCTATGTAAAATAGATAAATTTGTACATTATTTAGTACTTATCAATTAGATTAAAATTAATTAGGACTTAAGAACTCCTAATCTAGTTAGGACTACTGAAATTTCAGTCCTAATCCAATTAGAACTTTAGAAATCCTACTCCAAGTAGGACTCTAATTTAATTTGAAATCCTAATCCAATTAGGACTCTAAGAATCCTACTCCAAGTAGGACTCATGATCAAGTTCAATTAATTAAATTAAATTGCAATCCGATTGCAATTATTTCTTCTTCAACTCACTACCTCTTAGCGGGTTAACCAAATTATCAATCAAATTGATTATTTGTGATTCCTAATCACAATTCAGCCACCGGATCGGTCAATATCTCTAATGTGTGTGATCCCATAGATTCAATTCTGACTGGTAGTGAGATATATTACGATCTCTATCACAATATCATTGAATACTCCTTTCAATGGGTTGAAACAATTCCAACTCAACTCATCAGGGATCATCAACCATCAAAATGGTCCCTGTGAGTCTCACCATCCACCAGTGACACCTAGCAGTATGTAGTGGCTACCCAGCAGAATGGAATGATGAACCTCTAGATGCAGTTATCGTATGATACAGTCCTTCTATCATGGATCCCTACAGACCGGAGGTCCTGGATAACTCGTCAAACCCCATCGTTTGTCATATGTCTAGATTTATTCGACTTTAGTTCCAGAGTGGAAAGCACTTTCTCCACTGTATATAATGCCCTGGCCAAGGTCTTAGAACTCAGTCTAATAAATCACATAGGATCACTCCTCATCTATCAAGATTGATAGATTCCATGTAAGTGCATACCCTACTCCTACAGTGAACTTACTGCAGCCAATCTACACAACAAGGATCCATATGACTAGAGACCATGTATATGTGCAGTCAAACTACAATAACCTCACTGTGAGTAGCCGAAGCATCGCAGGTCAAAGGACCAGTCACACTACTGCAACATCAAGTAAGTCACTGACGAGTGGATAGATATCCAAGTGACTTCTTGTCTTGGTCACGCTCAGTATCCTTGTTCTCTGACAAGCACCTGCACTATCACTTCAGTGTCTCTACACTGTGGACTCGAGTCTCGTCCATCCATAAGGAAAGCGATCTATGCACTGATCTCATTGGATCGATCACCGTCCTCGTGATGATCCATTGATCGGGAGCATTTAGAAATTAATCACCAATGATACATGGCTCAAATTCATAACTCTTGAGAATATGTATCATCATCTTATTAATTCCTTGGATGATTCATAGACACATAAACAATATGAATGAAAAAGATGCCCATTTTTATTCAATAATAATAAAGTCAAGTACAAAATTAAGTTCCAAAATTAATAATGTGTCAGCCATATTGGCTTATAGGGCATACATCTAACAGAGATGCCCTACTTACAACTATCTACATATTGAATAGAGTTTCCTCTAAGTTCGTTCCTACCACACCGTATGAGATATGGCATGGTAAGAAACCAAGTCTTAGTTATCTCAAGATTTGGGGATGTCCAGCCCAAGTCAAGCGACAATAGGCAGACAAGTTAGAGTCTAGGACAATTGGTGCTCATTTCATTGGATATCCTAAAGGGTCATTAGGATACAATTTTTACATCCCAGAAGATCATAAAGTGCTTGTGAGCCGACATGCCATCTTCTTGGAAAAACACTTTATCCTTGATAGAGGCAGTGGGAGAAAAATTGAGCTCGAAGAGAAAGTCTTTGAAGAGCAACTAGCAATTGAGCCTAGTGAACCTATTCACGTTGAGCCAATACATGAAGAACCTCGTCCACTTTGTAGATCCAGTAGGATCTCCCATCCTTCTGAAAGATACTTAGGTATGCTTACAGAGAAAATAGAGGAAGAGTTCCTCATGGGAGAAAGAGACCATACTGATGATCCCAAGACCTACAACGAAGCAATGTTAGACATCGACTCCGAAAAATGGATGGATGCGATGAAGTCAGAAATAGACTCCATGCATTCCAACCAAGAATGAACCTTAGTAGATCCGCCTGAAGGTATAGTACCTATTGGGTGTAAATAGATCTACAAAAGAAAAATGGATTCGGATGGCAAGGTAGAGACCTATAAGGCAAGGTTGGTGGCAAAAGATTATAGTCAGCACGAAGACATTGACTATCAGGATACCTTTTCACCCGTAGCCATGCTGAAGTCCATTCGAACGTTGCTTGCCATTGCAGCTTATCATGATTATGATATATAGTAGATGGATGTGAAAACTGCATTCCTTATTGGATATCTTGAGGAAGATATCTATATGGAACAACCTCAGGATTTCACTTCCAGTGATGGTGATCACAAGGTCTGCAAGCTGCAAAGATCCATTTATGGACTAAAGCAAGCATCTCGAAATTGGAACACTCGTTTCGATGATATGATCAAATTGTTTGATTTCATCAAGAACGAAGAGGAACCATATGTGTACAAAAAGGTCAGTGGGAGGGCTATAGTATTCCTCGTATTGTACGTGGATGATATACTCCTGATTGGGAATGATATTCCTATGCTCACATCGGTCAAGTTATGGTTGTCTAAGAAATTCTCCATGAAAGACCTAGGTGAAGCATCTTATATTTTGGGGATTAAGGTCTATAGAGATAGATCTAAAAGGATGCTTGACCTATCACAAAAAATGTACATAAGATGGAAAAAATCTCTCCAAAAAGAGGGGATTGTTACCCCTAAGGCATGGAATAAATCTCTCCAAAAAGATGTGCCCCAAAATATTTGAAGAGATTCAGCGCATGAGTAGGATCCCTTATGCATCGGCAATAGGGAGCCTTATGTATGCCATGCTATGTACTCGACCTGATATAGCACATGCTGTGAGTGTCACGAGCAGATATCAGTCAAATCTAGGCAAGGAGCATTGGATAGCTGTGAAAAATATTCTTATGTACTTAAGAAGGACTAAGGATATGTTTTTGGTCTTTGGGGGGGCACAGAGTTAAAGGTAGAAGGATATACTGATTCAGACTTCATGACTGACCCTGATGATAGAAAGTCTATATCAGAATATGTATTCTTATGCAATGGAGGATCGGTAAATTGAAAGAGTTCCAAGCAACCGATTATTGCAGATTTTACCATGGAAGCAGAGTACATTGCTACATCGGATGCTGCGAAGGAAGCATTCTAGTACAAGAAGTTTGTCGAAGAGCTAGGAGTCATGTCATCAGATGGCATAATCTTTTTCTGCGATAACAATGGTGCCATAGCACTGGCTAAGGTGCCGAGGTCTCACCAGAAGTTCAAGCACATAAAGCAGCAATTTTATCTAATTCACGACTACCTCGAAAAGAAATATGTAGAGGTGCAGAGAGTAGACTCCACTGATAACGTGGCGGATCTATTCACTAAGCAGCTGAGTCAGAAAAAATTAGAAGTCCATCTTAAGAAAATGGAACTTAAATACATGTCTGATTGGCTTTAGTGCAAGTGGCAGATTGTTAGAAGTATGCCCTAAAAGCCAACATGGCTAACATATATTTGTAATCTAGGGCACAAATTTGTAATTTGACTCTTATCAATAAATAAGATTGGACAATTTGTTTTTCATTCATATTTATATGTGTCCATGAATCATCCAAGAAATTAATATATGATGACACATATTCTCAATGAGTTGAGAATTTGAGGCATGTGTCATTAGGGATTAATTTCTAAATGCTCCTGATCGATGGATCCATCATGAGGGACGGTGATCGATCCGCTGAGATTAGTGCACAGATCCTTAGTCAGATGGACGAGTCTCGAATCCACGGTGTAGAGATACTGGAGTGATTATGCAAGTACTTGTTACAAAACAAGGTATTGAGCGTGACCAAAGATAGTAGTCACATGAATGTCTATCCACTCGTTAGTGACTACTATACTGCAGTTGTATGACTGGTCCTTTGACCTGCGATGCCTCAGCTATTCACTATGAGCTTGCTGTAGTTTGACGAGCATGTGAACTTAGGCCCTAGCTGTTAAAACCCGCCCATGCCGTAGAAAATTAAAAAAAAAATCAGATGGCAACGGAAGAGGCATGCGCGGGATCACACGTTCATCCTATGAACGTTGTTCAAAAACCGTTCATAGATAGATAAGGATTAAAAACTTTTGAAACATTAGGAAGATCAGATCTTCACCTTTGTGCGGGTAGATGATCACCGCAAACTGATGATCGTGATTTTGGAAGAAGGTTCGCTTGAAGCCGTTCAAGTGTCCGGCCTCTACGGGTATCCACACGAAGCAAAAACCGATCCTAGCTTCTTTGTCTCCTGATGAGAGTACAAAAGTAAAATTTTTATACCATCTTAAATTAGTATTATAGCTAATTTTTATTAATAAAATTAATTAATTAATGTTTTATTTGTATTTGAGTGAAATTAATCCAAGAGACCCAGTAACTCTGGATTTGAGCCCAATGCCTGGCAGCCCAAGCTCAACAAATTTTCCAAATGTCCGCAGCATGGGGGCTTTGAAATTTTCCAACTTCTCAACTGTCCGTGACCTCTTAGAACATGCAACAGGATCAACATCCCATCTCTTCTGTTTAGGAACAAACACAACATTCCAAGCCGAGTCCCCCACTTTCTTTACAGCAAATGAATTCCAGCCATCAGAGAAGTCTTCTCAACTTTCCAACATAAATATCTTCCCAGATTCTCTTCCCAGCTTCTCATCTACCTGTGAAGCACATTCCCACAAAGAGAGCATGCATCCGTGAGGAGTTTCCCTGCATTTGTGGCGATGTGCGCAACTCCCAAACTTCTGCAACGTCCCCAGCATTCATCTTCCAACCAGATCATTCCACCCCGTGTCTCATCCGTTCTCAAACTTCTGCAACGTTCCCAGCTGAAGAGTCTCAAGCGATTCAACTTCATCCCGCATCTCAAGCAACCGGATCAACTCCCAAACCACCACATGTCTCACCAGCCGCGCCTTCAACATGCTATAAGAGGGGGAGGCCATTCGGGAGGAGGGAATTTCGATTCATTCCTACACAGCCGACGGAAGAGGAGGAAGCCAGCAGCCGCAACGGAGGAGGAAGAGGCTAAAGGAACCAGCGAAGCAAAACTCTCATCTCCTCTTCTGATCCGTCTTCTCAACCGGGTGAGAGAGGAGGAGAGGTGAGGGAGGAGAACCGGGAGCAGCCGTGACAAAGGAGGAGACGCGAGAGAGAAGAGAAAACAGAGCACTCTGTTTTCTCAACCAAAGAAAAAAAAAGAAAAAAAAAGGGATTTATTCTTTATTTTATTTATTCTATGCTAATCCCTTTTATAAAAATGCTTGCATCTCATATGGATAGCTAAATCTTTTTTAGCTAAGGCTAGGGAAAAGCCTAGCATTTTCTTCATGTATTTTTTTTAATCATCAATGGGATTTTAATGTTTTTGATTTGATTTATGGTGCAGCAGATTTATAGAAACTATTTTAAACTTATATATTTTTTTTGATTTGTTATTTCCTCCGAGTATAACAGATGCTTAGAAATCCCTGTAGTTTAAAATAGAATTACTGTAATACTGCCCATAAAACTAAATCTATTTTAATAATGATTAATTGGTATTTTTACCTCTCCACTTTCCGGTTATATCTTTACTCAGATCTAACTGAGATAATAGATGATTTTAAGAAAAGCATGATGAAGTGCTAGGCTGAATCCTGATGCCTTAGTTATATTTTTGTCAATCTGAATATTATTTAGCCTTTAGTTTTTGCTCACTGTCAAATTCCTGTGGATTCGATCTCGGACTCACCGAGAATATTACTTTGCTACACCCTATACTTGGAGTATTCTACATTTAATTTCCCTTTTTAAAAAGAGTAAGATTAAAATCGTAGCAAGTTTTTGGCGCCGCTGCCGGGGATTTGCAACGTGCAAACGAGAACAAGGCTGCAAATTTCAATTTTTAATTTCTAGTTCTTCAATTTTTCTTTATTTTTAACACGACTAAAATTTCAAATCTTTACAGATTCAAGAACGACAAAAAGCGAGACCAGTAACGAGGAAGATCAAGATCATATTTTTGGATTCCCGAGAGTGAACGAACTCCGGCTGTGAGTATTTAAATTAATTTTCCTATTTTGTTCATACTAGTCCTATTTTTCCTAGATTAGAATTTTACTCTTGTTTAAAAAAATTTTAATCATAAAAAAATAAAAATAAATAAATAAATAAAAAGAAAAAAAAATTAACTAGTTTGCTTGATCAACTATTCAAATGCAATTTAATGTCATGACATAAAATGTTAAAAATCTTCTTGATTGTTGCATATAGTATAAAGCATTTGCCTAAAATAATCTAAGGGCTGAACCCATTAAAAAGATAAGATCGAAATTTCATCACTCGTCCTTAGCCCAAAAATTATCCAAGTGCATAAATATCCTAAGCCTAATTAAAATCAACTAGACGTTGGCCCCTAAGGATATTCGAGCTCAATAGGACGAAGACCACTGAAAGTTGCACCAATTTCGCTCTGTGGCCCGGTCGATGTCTAGGCAAGCTTTGTCCCTCTAAGTGATTGAAGGGAGACAGTTTCTGTTCGAGAAAAGTGGATTTTAAGTGGGACCTTTGCTACACGCATCGTGACCCCTCCACTTACCTGGGAGCTTACCTGGTCGACTAAGGTTACTAGACCGGATTGGAGGCTTAGGTGTCCTCTTCAAACCAGTTAGGAGCTGTCTAGAATTTTTAGGAAAACATTAGAAATTAATGGGGGATGTTTAATTTTAATTAAATTTTTGTTAAGGTGTTTGTTTAGATCTCTTTAGGTGGTACTTGTACCAACAATATATATATATATAATAAATAAATAAATAAATAAAAAATTCAGTTTATGCTGTTGTGGGAGAGAGATAAAACGAATAGATTATTTCGAGTTGAATCAAGAGATAAAAATTTAATTGTTCAAAATTCAAATAATCAAATGGAAGATAATGGTAGTAATCAGGGAGGTAATGAATTTCAAGATGACTTACCTATTAGAACGCTTCGTGATTATCTACAACCCACTAGGACCAGTATCCCATCCTGTATGGTTATTCCTACTGCTGCGGGAGCTTTTGACATGAAACCAGGAATAATCCAATTACTCCCAAAGTTTCACGGACTTGATTCTGAAAGTCCCTATTTGCATCTGAAAGAATTTGATGAAGTGTGTTCAACACTTCATTTCAATGATGTCACTGAAGAGGTAGTTAAGCTTAAGTATTTCCTTTTTCTTTAAAGGAAAAAGCTAAGTCATGGTTACACTCCTTAAGGCCTAGGACCATAGCTACCTGGCAAGAAATGACACGAGAATTTTTAAAGAAATTCTTCCCAACATGTGGAGTGATTGATTAAAACCCCATTTGATTTTGATGAGCTCAAAGCATTTGAGTATATCTTGTGATTACTAATGAATTCAATTGAGTGTTTCAGTGAAAATCCTGTCCAAGTGTCTCTAGATTTGGTTCATAGTATTTTGGATAAGGTAAGAAGTCTGCTGAACCAAAGTCTGAGACTCGAGTCGACTCCCGAGTATCACGAGTCGACTCCAAGCGTATCAAGTTCACTGGCACGAGCTCGAGTCGACTCCAGATTAGTACGAGTCGACTCCGACTGAGAACAGAAAGAAGAACAGAAAGCTTCATCTCAGAACCTGTCAACGAGTCGACTCCTGAAGTGCGCGAGTCGACTCCAATGTTCACCGAGTCGACTCCAGGGAAGTAAGAGTCGACTCCAAGCAGTCACAGGCAGAAAAGTCAGAGAGCAGTTTTCGGGTCTGAGATTCGAGTCGACTCCAGTGGAACGCGAGTCGACTCCGATGGTTGGCAGGTCGACTCCAAAGAAGGTAAGAGTCGACTCTCAGAGGAACACAAGGAAAAAGTCAGAGAACGATTTTCGGACTCTGAGATTCGAGTCGACTCCCGCAGTACACGAGTCGACTCCGAGACTGAGCGACCATCAACAGACAGAAGACCATGTTACTGCCTCTGAGATTCGAGTCGACTCACAGACAGCACGAGTCGACTCCGAGACAAGCTTCACGTCAAAAGGCAGAAGACCAACTTTCGGAAACTGAGAGCCGAGTCGACTCCAAGGAAGTTCGAGTCAACTCCAAGACTGGATGAACCAAACGACAGAGAATCGAGAGTTCGGGCTCTGAGATTCGAGTCGACTCCCAGGACAGTCGAGTCAACTCGAGTGGACAAAATTCAAATTTGGATCCACGGACTTCAGTGGATGAGCCGACTCCAAAAATTGCCAGGTCAACTCCAGAAGTTGGCGAGTCGACTCCAGGTCAAGACGAGTCGACTCCTGCTACAGCCGAGTCGACTCCTGATCGCGCGAGTCGACTCCAACCCACCAACGGTCATATTGTCAGGCTGCGCAGAGTGTGCAGAACGGCCAGAAAAAGCAGAGTAACGGCTAGTTTCCGTGGGGATTGGCTTAAATAGCCACAGAGGACTGTAGCAAGGAAGAGAAAAGATACTCCACTCCAAGCATTCAAGTTTTCAAGCTCTCCAAGTGCTCTTAAACGAAAAAGGGGAGATCTGCATTTACTGCTCCAACAACTTCTTCCCAACAATCAAAGCTTCCTCCTCCTGCATTCAAATCGACCACTCTTTCAAGAGGAGACCGGAGTTCCAGAAGCCATACCTCTTCACCAGCTTAAAAGCGTTTGAGGGCTTCTAACTCCTTTACGATTATATTGTCTTAAATCTGCTTTTTGAGAAGCTATTTTCTGTTTTCTCCTATCTCTTGTATTTACTTGATTCAATCGGGGGATTGAATCAAGGGGTTTAAGGTTGGTTGGTGAGCCAAGTTAAAACCAACGTGTGTAAGGGTTTGATTGTGAGCCCGGAAAAACAATCGGGGTTGGTTCTAGTCGGTGAGCCTGGGAAAACTGACCGAGTTCGTTGTGAGCTCGTAAAACAACAAGTTTGGTTGTGAGCTTGCAAAACAACCGGCTGTAATCCAAGGGGGTTATAGTGAAATTCCCAAGTGAGACTTGGGGAGTGGACGTAGGAGCAAGGGTTAGCTCCGAACCACTATAAAACTTTGTGTTTATAGTGCATTGTCTCTCATCTTCTTCCCCGCACATTACTCACAGCACTAGGCTTTAATTAAATAACTTGCTATAGTTTTTAATTAATCATCCACAAAGTTTTAATTAGCCAAATTATATTAAAAACCCAATTCACCCCCCCTCTTGGGTTGTCTATCTGGGCAACAAATGGTATCAGAGCCAAAAACTCTTCCACTCAAGAGTTAAAAGATCAAAATGACAACCCCATTTGGATCTTCTCACATTGAGGGTCAGTCCACCCAAAGACCCCCTTTCTTCAATGGATCTGACTACTCATACTGGAAGGCTAGGATGAGAATATTCATCCAAGCCCAAGACTATGAGATGTGGTCCATTGTAGTAAATGGGCCATACATCCCATCCATATACGTAGATGGTGTTAAGGTACCTAAACTTGAAATGGACTGGGATGAACATGACATGAGGAAGGCACAATTAAACTCTAAAGCAATGAATGTCTTCTATTGTGCCTTAGACCGTAATGAATTCAATAGGGTCTCTACTTGCAATTCTGCAAAAGAGATTTGGGACAGACTTGAAGTGACCCATGAGGGCACGAATCAAGTGAAAGAGTCCAAAATAAATATTTTGGTTCATAAATATGAACTATTTAAAATGGACTCTAACGAAACAATTACATGCATGTTCACTAGGTTTACTGATATTGTCAATGGCCTAAAAAGCCTTGGCAAGAACTATACTAACAGTGAACTTGACAGAAAAATCCTTCGGTGTCTACCAAGGTCGTGGGAAGCTAAAGTGACGGCAATCTAAGAAGCTAAAGACTTGAACAAGCTTCCACTTGAAGAGCTCCTTGGATCCCTTATGACGCATGAGCTTACCATGAAACAACACAACGAGGAAGAGTCCTCCCATAAGAAAAAGGTAATAGCTTTAAAATCTACTTCTTCTAACAAGGACTTGTCTTGCAGCAGCAGCAGTGAAGAAGAAGAAGATGAGGAAGATGGTGGTGAGGCTCTTCTTGTGCGCAAGTTCAAGAAATTCATCAACCACAAGAAGTCCTATCATCAAAGGAGAGGCCCCTCAAATTCCTACCGCAAGGACAAAGGTAAGGAAAGGAAAAGTGAGGGGACCGGCTGCTATGAGTGCAAAAAGCCGGGACACATCCGAGCTGAGTGTCCCTTACTAAAGAAGAGCAGCAAGTACAAGAAGAAGAAGAAAGCCCTTGTCACCACCCTATCGGACTCCGACGCATCATCTTCATCATCGGATGAAGAACAAGAAAAGAAGGCCAATTTTTGTTTCATGGCCAACGAAAATGAGGTAACTTCCGATACGCACTATGATTTTTCATTTGATGAACTTTATGATGCATTTAATGAATTAATGGTAGAATATAAGGCTATAAATCTTAAGAATAAAGAACTGAAAATAACTAATCAATCATACCTACATAAATACGATAAATTAGTTAAGGATAAGGATTTAATCACCAAAAAAAATATAGAACTTAAAACAAGCAACCAACTTTTAACTCAAAAGACCAACACCTTAACTAAAGAAAATCAGACACTAACTAAAGAACTTAACAAATACAAACCCTTAGTTGAAAGATTTACCTATAGTTCTGAAAAATTAAACATGATACTAAATAGTCAACGTGCAGTGTTTAATAAAGCCGGTTTAGGATATAAACCAAGGAATAAGCAAAAACTTCTTAGTAACTTCTTTGTTAAAGCTGGGGAAACAAAAACTAAGAAAATAACCTGCTTTTGTTGTGGTACAGTAGGCCATAAAGCAAATGTATGTAATTTTAGGAAAAGTAAAACTAAAAGAAAAATTAAAAGGGTATGGGTTCCAAAAGGAACCAACTTGACTAACCATGAAGGACCCAAGAAAACTTGGGTACCTAAGATGACATGATTTGCTTGTGTAGGAGTGTCTTGCAGCCAAGGTCAACAAAAATTGCTGGTATTTGGATAGTGGCTGCTCAAGGCACATGACGGGTGATAAAGACCAATTTTTCACCCTTGAAGCTAAGAAGGGAGGTGCTGTGACGTTTGGAGACAACAACCAAGGTCACATCATTGGTATTGGTAAAGTTCAAATCACCCCTTCTACTTTTATAGATAATGTTAGATATGTTGATGGTCTTAAGCATAACTTGTTAAGCATTAGTCAATTATGTGACAAAGGATATGATGTTATGTTTAAACCATCACTGTGCATTATAACAAATACTAATGATAATAGTTTAGTTTTTAAAGGGATTAGACGTGGAAATGTATATGTGGTAGACCTAGAAGACCTTGCAAAACATAACCAATGTTTAGTTGTTAATGAAACTAAAGATAATAATGCTAGTTGGTTATGGCACCGTAAGTTAGGTCATGCAAGCATGGACACAATAACTAAATTAGTTAAAAGAGATTCCGTGATAGGTTTGCCAAAGTTAAAATTTGAAAAGAACAAAATTTGTGAAGCATGTCAATTTGGCAAACAATCTAGGAATTCTTTTAAACTCATAAAATGTTTCTCTACCTCTAGGCCTCTAGAATTATTACACATGGACCTATTTGGTCCAACTAGAACAACAAGCCTAGGTGGAAATAAATATGGTCTAGTCATAGTAGATGATTACTCTAGGTACACATGGGTCATGTTTCTAGCACATAAGGACCAAGCATTTTCCATGTTTAAAAAGTTCCATAAGGAAGTAACAAATGCTAGAGAGTCTTCAGTCATAGCCATTAGAAGTGACCATGGTACCGAATTCGAAAATCAATTATTTGATGAATTTTGTAGTAAAAAGGGGATAACCCATAATTTTTCTGCACCTAGGACACCACAACAAAATGGAGTTGTGGAAAGGAAAAATAGAACACTAGAGGAAATGGCTAGAACGATGTTATGTGAAAGTAACCTCCCTAAGTACTTTTGGGGAGAAGCCATTAATACTTCTTGCCATATATTAAATAGAGTTCTATTAAGACCCATCATAAAGAAAATACCTTATGAACTGTGGAAAAACAGAAAACCAAATGTTAACTATTTTCATGTTTTTGGATGTAGGTGTTTTGTACATAATAATGGAAAAGATAATCTAGGAAAATTTGACCCTAAATCTGATGAAGGAATATTCTTAGGTTATTCTACAACTAGTAAAGCCTATAGAGTCTTTAATAAAAGAACACTAGTTATAGAAGAATCTATACATGTTGTATTTGATGACTCTAGTGACATCTCCTCTAGTAAGAAAGCCAATCTTGATGATGATATTGAAATACTTGAAGAAAAGATAGATGAGGTGGGATTACAAGATGGTAATCAAAAGTTGATTGAAGGAGAATCATCAAACCAAGAGCCTATAGTGGATCATGGGCTAACTAAAGCTTGGAGGTATGCTCACGGGCATCCTAAGGAACTAATTCTAGATGATCCATCACAACCGGTTAGGACTAGAGCATCTCTTAGAAATTTGAATAACCATCTAGCTTTTGTTTCACACTTTGAGCCCAAACATATAGAAGAAGCCGAAAATGATGTAAATTGGATAAATGCAATGCAAGAAGAACTAAACCAATTTACTAGAAACAAAGTGTGGGATCTAGTAGAGAGACCTTCTGAATATCCAATAATAGGTACAAAATGGATATATAAAAATAAACTAGATGAAAATGGAATTGTTATAAGGAATAAGGCTAGACTAGTAGCAAAGGGTTATAATCAAGAAGAAGGCATAGATTTTGATGAAACCTTTGCTCCCGTAGCTAGACTTGAGGCGATTAGACTTCTATTAGCATATGCATGCTCTAAGGACTTCAAGCTATATCAAATGGATGTAAAAAGTGCTTTTCTAAATGGGTTTATTAATGAGGAGGTGTATGTAGAACAACCTCCTGGTTTTGAAAATCATCAATACCCTAATCATGTGTATAAACTGAACAAAGCGCTTTATGGACTAAAACAAGCACCTAGAGCATGGTATGAGAGACTTAGTAAATTCCTATTAGAACATGAATTCTCTAGAGGAAATGTAGATACAACATTATTTCTGAAAAAGAAAAATAAGGATATGTTATTAGTACAGATCTATGTTGATGATATCATTTTCGGTGCTACTAACAATCGCCTCTGCGAGGAATTTGCTGATTTGATGCAGAGTGAGTTTGAGATGAGCATGATGGGAGAGCTGAACTATTTCCTCGGGCTTCAAATCAAACAATCTGAAGGAGGCATCTTCATCAATCAAGCAAAATATATCAAGGAGATGCTCAAGAAGTTTGATATGGAGGGAAACAAGTCAATCAGCACCCCCATGAGCTCATCATGCAAGTTAGACCAAGATGAATCAGGTAAATCTGTAGATCAAAAACTTTATAGAGGTATGATAGGTTCTTTACTGTATCTTACTGCAAGTAGGCCTGATATTATGTTTAGTGTGTGCATGTGTGCTAGATATCAGGCTAATCCTAAAGAATCACACCTAGCTGCAGTTAAGAGAATCTTTAAATACTTGATTGGAACTAAGAACATAGGGCTGTGGTACTCTAAAGAATCTAGCCTAAACTTAATAGGGTACACAGATTCAGACTTCGCTGGATGTAAGCTTGATAGAAAAAGTACCAGCGGGTCTTGTCAATTTCTAGGAGAAAACCTAATCTCATGGTTTAGCAAGAAACAAAACTCGGTTGCATTATCCACTGCAGAAGCTGAATATGTTGCAGCCGGGAGTTGTTGTGCTCAAATCTTATGGATTAAACAACAATTAGAAGATTATGGCATTAAACAAGATAAAATTCCCATTAATTGTGATAACACAAGTGCCATAAATCTAACTAAAAATTCAATTCAACACTCAAGAACTAAACACATTGAGATAAGACATCACTTCATAAGAGATCATGTATTGAATGGTGATGTGTCACTCCAATTTGTGTGTACTGATAATCAATTAGCAGATATTTTTACAAAACCCCTAAGTGAAGAGAGGTTTAGTGTGCTTAGAAGGGGATTAGGAGTGATTGATCCATCCTAGTGAGAGTTTTTCACTAGATTAATTGATTTTGATGATTAGAATGAGGTTAAGATAGAGTTTCTATGCAGTGATCATCAAATCAGTCCTTAATTAGGTGATTTTCCCTCATTTGGCACGATTATGGCATGGTTTTTAGGTGCGTGCCAAGGTTAGAGACGACTCGAGTAAGTTTCAGAGCCGGCTCCTAAGGGGGAGTCGACTCGCGCATTAGCGGGAGTCGACTCGCAAAGTTGGCAGGTGAGGGGGAGTCGACTCGCACACTGTCGGGAGTCGACTCGCAGTCGGGATCCGACTTTTTAACCCTAGGTTTGTCGTTTCGCAAACACTTTTCCTCAAGCCGCCACTGTTCACAAAGCCCTAGAGCCGACTCCTAGGTCATCCCCGATCGTCTCTAAGCCCCTTTCCCGTCGATTCTTCGCCGGACATTGAGTTTCCGTCCGTTCCTAGGTCATTTCCGGTCCGTCCCGAGCTTCCTCTGTCGGTTCTTCACCGTCCTCTAGGTATTTTTCTTCCCGTTTAAGTCAAGATGCCTCGTAAGACCGTCGTTAGGAAGAGGTCCCGTCCCGAGGCCGGTCCCGAGCGACGCTCCAAGGCGCGGCACGATCCCGCGAGGCAACCACCTCCGGATCGGTCCCCGCCTAGGGTGGTTCTCGTTAGGCCGTTGGCCGGGAAGGCCGTCACCTCCGGGAGGTTTGTCGATTTCGACTATCTCTCCCGGGAGGGGTTCACCATAGGCGATAGGCTTAGAGCCCAGGGCCTAGAGTACTTCCTCACCTTGGACCTTCCCACCTATCCTGGCCTAGTTCAAGAGTTTTACAGTACCGTCCATCGGGGAGATGGAGGTATCGAGGGTACGGTAGTAGGTGTCCCGTTGCGTGTCACAGAGGACCTCATTGCCCATATCCTTCATCTTCCATTAGTAGGGGTGGCTCCCGCACACCCTAAGGATAGAGTTGCGGCCCTTACG
Organism: Phoenix dactylifera; assembly: GCF_051530095.1. Lineage (NCBI taxonomy): Eukaryota > Viridiplantae > Streptophyta > Magnoliopsida > Arecales > Arecaceae > Phoenix > Phoenix dactylifera. The sequence continues at coordinate 25,725,810 of NC_143193.1, read as the reverse complement.
GTCGTCTTAGGGCATCCACCTCAGTCCCCCCTAGATGAGGTATCTGCTAGCTCACTTCCTATTGAAGTGAGAATCCTTTTGAGCATTCTGTCCAGGTCCATCTTCCCTAAGACAGGGAGATTTGATTTTGTGAATGAGAGGGACTTAGCTATTATGTCTTATATCCTTCAGGACACCCCGATCAACTTCCCAAAGCTCATTTATAGGTATATGTGTGAGCCCCTAGATAGACCTAGGCTCTCACTCCCATACGGGATGTTGTTCACTCTTCTTTTTAGGCAGTACGAGATTCCCATTCCTGAGAGGGAACCCTCTCGTGCCTTGCGATGGACTGATCGCTTATGTACGGGGACTATGCACAGGATGGGATTTCGGAAGAGAGAAGGGATCTGGGTTAGGAAGTCCACTCTTACTGCTCAGACCACCAGACCATCACCCAGTCCTGAGCCAGATTCAGACTACCCAGACCTTCCAGACCATCCAGACCTCCCATCCACTCCTTCTGCTCCTACCACCTCTGCCGGACCTTCCTCCTCAGTTCCACCATCTATGGAGGTCCGTATTGATACAGAGCAGCTCCGGGAGCTGCGGCAGGAGATCGTCCGAGATCTGAGGGATGAGCTGCTTCGGGAGCTCCGAGGTGCAGTGCCTGCCCCCACTCCTGCACCCGTATCTTCTCAGTTGGTCCCTTCCTTGATAGCCGTGACTGACATGACGGCTCATGTACGGGAAGAGATCTACAATGTCCGGAGTTTGGTCCAGGCCCAGTTCCACAGCATGAGTGAGGTCACGAGCTCCACTCTACAGATGCGAGAGGAGATAGGTCGTGACATGCACACCACCACCGAGGGGGCCGAGCGCTTGGCGAATGTACTCATCGACAAGCTGGACGCACTTAAGACATCGGTGACTGGGCTTCAGGCGTCGGTGACAGAGCTCTCCACTACACATAGCAGAGCCACCACGTCTATTATCACGCAGCTCGGACATGTGACAGATGCAGTCACCCTCCTCATGGAGCAGAGCCGATTGAGAGGAGGTGCCACATCCTCCAGAGGAGGAGATGCATCCTCGAGAGGGGGATCTTCATCCTCGAGGAGACCATAGATGTTCTTTTTGTTTTGTTTTGTTTTGCTTTACTTATTGTATGCTCAAATGTATTCACATTCATATCAATACAATGAGTAGACATCTTATCTTCAGTTCTGTGCCATTTGATGATGGGTTGTGCCATTTGTGCCATTGATTGTGTGTGATTACCTCCTTTTTGGTATGATGACAAAAAGGGGGAGAACTACGTATAAAATGTGTAAAAGGGGAGAAATATGGAAAAATATGTAAAAGAAATCAATGAAAATAAATAAAAAGATAAACTCTTAAAAACACACTCAAATTTGTTCTAAGTAGATTCGGTACCTCGAGGCTCATTATCTCTCTTTTGGGGCTCCTAATGGAGTAATCTCCAGAATCTATTCAAGGGATATTCGGAGATTAGCTGAATCCTACTCAAGAACAAATTGACAGATTTTCCCTCTAAAAATATAAAATTCAGTTCAAAAACTTCAAAGCATTAAAAGGAAATTCAGAGAATCAAAACATAGTTGAATGCATATGTTGAGGGGGAGAATCTGAATCTTAATCAAGCTAAATCATTAATGACATATAAGCCAAACAATTGATTGCATAATATGAAGGCTTATATAATTCCAAATGAAAGGGGGAGCTTTAACTCCGAAATTTAATGTTTCACTCCTTTCAAACTTGGATAAATTAAATTATCAGACATTTGAATTCATTTATGGATTTTACTTCATTGTTTTATGAGCAATTCATTTTTCACATACTCAAAGTTTTGTCATCATCAAAAAGGGGGAGATTGTGGAGTGATTGATTAAAACCCCATTTGATTTTGATGAGCTCAAAGTATTTGAGTATATCTTGTGATTACTAAGGAATTCAATTGAGTGTTTCAGTGAAAATCCTGTCCAAGTGTCTCTAGATTTGGTTCATAGTATTTTGGATAAGGTAAGAAGTCTGCTGAACCAAAGTCTGAGACTCGAGTCGACTCCCGAGTATCACGAGTCGACTCCAAGCGTATCAAGTTCACTGGCACGAGCTCGAGTCGACTCCAGATTAGTACGAGTCGACTCCGACTGAGAACAGAAAGAAGAACAGAAAGCTTCATCTTAGAACCTGTCAACGAGTCGACTCCTGAAGTGCGCGAGTCGACTCCAATGTTCACCGAGTCGACTCCAGGGAAGTAAGAGTCGACTCCAAGCAGTCACAGGCAGAAAAGTCAGAGAGCAGTTTTCGGGTCTGAGATTCGAGTCGACTCCAGTGGAACGCGAGTCGACTCCGATGGTTGGCAGGTCGACTCCAAAGAAGGTAAGAGTCGACTCTCAGAGGAACACAAGGAAAAAGTCAGAGAACGATTTTCGGACTCTGAGATTCGAGTCGACTCCCGCAGTACACGAGTCGACTCCGAGACTGAGCGACCATCAACAGACAGAAGACCATGTTACTGCCTCTGAGATTCGAGTCGACTCACAGACAGCTCGAGTCGACTCCGAGACAAGCTTCACGTCAAAAGGCAGAAGACCAACTTTCGGAAACTGAGAGCCGAGTCGACTCCAAGGAAGTTCGAGTCGACTCCAAGACTGGATGAACCAAACGACAGAGAATCGAGAGTTCGGGCTCTGAGATTCGAGTCGACTCCCAGGACAGTCGAGTCGACTCGAGTGGACAAAATTCAAATTTGGATCCACGGACTTCAGTGGATGAGCCGACTCCAAAAATTGCCAGGTCAACTCCAGAAGTTGGCGAGTCGACTCCAGGTCAAGACGAGTCGACTCCTGCTACAGCCGAGTCGACTCCTGATCGCGCGAGTCGACTCCAACCCACCAACGGTCATATTGTCAGGCTGCGCAGAGTGTGCAGAACGGCCAGAAAAAGCAGAGTAACGGCTAGTTTCCGTGGGGATTGGCTTAAATAGCCACAGAGGACTGTAGCAAGGAAGAGAAAAGATACTCCACTCCAAGCATTCAAGTTTTCAAGCTCTCCAAGTGCTCTTAAACGAAAAAAGGGAGATCTGCATTTACTGCTCCAACAACTTCTTCCCAACAATCAAAGCTTCCTCCTCCTGCATTCAAATCGACCACTCTTTCAAGAGGAGACCGGAGTTCCAGAAGCCATACCTCTTCACCAGCTTAAAAGCGTTTGAGGGCTTCTAACTCCTTTACGATTATATTGTCTTAAATCTGCTTTTTGAGAAGCTATTTTCTGTTTTCTCCTATCTCTTGTATTTACTTGATTCAATCGGGGGATTGAATCAAGGGGTTTAAGGTTGGTTGGTGAGCCAAGTTAAAACCAACGTGTGTAAGGGTTTGATTGTGAGCCCGGGAAAACAATCGGGGTTGGTTCTAGTCGGTGAGCCTGGGAAAACCGACCGAGTTCGTTGTGAGCTCATAAAACAACAAGTTTGGTTTTGAGCTTGCAAAACAACCGGCTGTAATCCAAGGGGGTTATAGTGAAATTCCCAAGTGAGACTTGGGGAGTGGACGTAGGAGCAAGGGTTAGCTCCGAACCACTATAAAACTTTGTGTTTGTAGTGCATTGTCTCTCATCTTCTTCCCCGCACATTACTCACAGCACTAGGCTTTAATTAAATAACTTGCTATAGTTTTTAATTAATCATCCACAAAGTTTTAATTAACCAAATTATATTAAAAACCCAATTCACCCCCCCCCCCCCCCTCTTGGGTTGTCTATCTGGGCAACACAACACATAAAACAAACACACTTAGAAGAAATATCATAAACTTCGCACAAAAAGATGGAGAAACATTTTTTCAGTGTTGGGAAAGTTTAAGGACCTTTTGCTTGCTTGCCCACATCATGGATATGAAATTTGGAGGGTCATTAGTTTTTTTTATGATGGTTTGTCCTCCAATATGAGACAATTTGTAGAAATGATGTGTAATGGTGAATTCATGAGTAAGGAACCAAATGAAGCCTAGGATTATTTTGATCTTTTAGCAAAAAATGCACAAGCTTGGGATACAACAGATAAAAATGAAAAATCTAAAATAGCACCTAATGCAAAAGGAGGAATATATCTTATTAAAGATGATAATGATGTCAATGTAAAAATTGCTAATCTGACTAGGAAGGTTGAAGCCATGGAATTAAGCAAAGCCAATATAGGAAAAGCACAAACTATTGTTGAAAGTATATGTGGAATTTGCGAGAGTAATGCACATGTGACCAAGGATTGTCCTACAATCCTTGCTTTTCAAGAAGTGTTGCATGATCAAGCAAATTTCACCAATACTTATTAAAGACCATTTTCAGAAACATATAATCCTAATTGGTGAAACCATCCTAACTTTAGCTGGAGACATGGACCCATTGCCAATGAATCTCAAGGAAATTCTATTCCTACTCCTTATGTGCCACCACATAGGAAATCCCTTGAAGATACTTTGCAAACCTTCATGCAAGGGCAGACTCAAATAAATCAGAATACAATGCAATCACTCCAAGAACTTAAAAATTCTATAGGTAGAATTGAGGCTCAACTCAATGTTAGGGAAAAAGGGACATTTCTAGCCCAACCTCAATCTAACCCAAAGGGTCAACATGAGGTCCATGAAGCAAGTTCATCCCAACCTAAATTCGAGCAAGTTAAGTCTGTCACAACCCTTCGTAGCGAAAAAATAATTAACAAAGAAATTCCGACAAAAGATGACAAACCTGAAAAATCTATTGAAAAGAAGGATGAAGATGATAATGAACAAGATGATCCAATACTGCATCACAAGATAGTTGCTCCATTTCCTCAGCGCTTGCTTGCAGCTAAAAAGGGAATACCTGACCAAGAAATTCTGAAAATCTTTAAACAAGTAAAGATTAATATTCCTTTATTAGATGCCATTAAGCAGATCCCATCTTATGCCAAATTTTTAAAAGATCTTTGTACTATAAAGCGAAAGCTTTACGTACAAAAGAAAGCTTTTCTAACTGAACAGGTGAGTGCTATTCTCAAACACAACACCCCACCTAAGTATAAAGATCCTGGTTGTCCTACCATATCTTGCATCATAGGAAACTTCAGGATACAATGAGCCCTTCTTGATTTAGGTGCAAGTGTTAACTTACTGCCCTATTCAGTTTATGAACAGTTAGGACTTGGTGAATTAAAACCCACCAAGGTTACTCTCCAACTTGCCGATCGATCTATAAAGATACCAAGAGGAGTAGTCGAGGATGTACTTATCCAAATTGATAAATTCTACTTTCCAGTCGACTTCATAGTATTAGATACCCAGCCTGTCATGAACTGTACCACTCCAATACCTGTCATTCTAGGCCGCCCATTTCTAGCTACTTCCAATGCTTTGATCAACTGTCGAAATGGAATAATGAAAATGTCATTCAAAAATATGACTATAGATTTTAATATATTTAACATTTGTAAACAACCCGATAATGACAACAAAAATGATGAAATTCATGGAGTTAATCTGATCGACTCCATTGTAGAAGATGCTCTTGTCCCATCTCTTTCTTCTGATCCTTTAGAAACATGCCTAACTCATTTCGGAAATACAGATATCAACCAAAACTTTAGAGAAATCAGTGCTATATTAGATTCAGCTCCTTTGTTGGATACAGATAGGTGGAAATCTCGTTTTGAAGAATTGCCCACACGCAACAATAGTCCTCTACAATCTAGTGTTCAAGCACCTAAACTTGAGCTAAAGCCTTTGCCATCTGAGCTCAAGTACGCATACCTTGGTCAAGAAGAGACTTTTCCTGTGATCATATCATCCCAACTCGAACAAAGTCAAGAACTAAAATTATTAGAAATTCTCAAAGAGCATAAGGGAGCAATAGGGTGGACAATTGCTGATATCAAGGGAATTAATCCCTCAATTTGCACTCATAGAATCCACTTAGAAGCTGATGCCAAACCTTCTCGTCAACCTCAATGTCGATTAAACCCAAACATGAAGGATGTGGTTAGGGCAGAAGTTCTGAAACTTCTGGATGCGGGTATGATTTACCCAATTTCAGATAGTAAATGGGTAAGTCCAACCCAAGTGGTCCCAAAAAAATCTGGTATTACTGTAGTCAAAAATGCCAACAATGAATTAGTTCCAACTAGGGTCCCCACTAGTTGGCGTGTATGCATTGACTATAGAAAACTTAATTCTGTCACAAGGAAGGATCACTTTTCTCTACCTTTTATTGATCAAATCTTAGAAAGGTTGGTAGGTCATAAATTTTATTGCTTCCTAAATGGCTATTCAGGTTACAACCAAATTGCAATTGATCCTGAAGATCAGGAAAAGACCACTTTTATATGTCCTTTTGGCACATTTGCTTACAAGAGAATGCCTTTTGGATTATGTAATGCTCCTGCAACCTTCCAAAGATGCATGCTCACTATTTTCTCTGACATGGTTGAGCATTTTTTGGAAGTCTTCATGGATGATTTTTCGGTTTTCGGCTCCTCTTTTGAAAACTGTGCGGACCATTTAAGGCTAGTCTTAATTCGGTGTGAGGAGAAGAATCTAATCTTAAACTGGAAAAAGTGCCATTTCATGGTAACTAGGGGAATTGTTCTCGAGCATGTCATTTCATCTGAAGGAATTGAAGTAGACAAGGCTAAACTTGACTTAATTGCTAATTTACCCAACCCAAAAACTATCAAAGATATACGCTCATTTTTGGGTCATGCAGGATTTTATGGGAGATTCATTAAAGATTTTAGCTCAATATCTAAACCCTTATGTAATCTCCTTCAAAAGGAAACCCAATTTGTGTAGTCTGAAGAATGTCAAAGAGCTTTTGATAAACTTAAAAGCTCGCTGACCTCTGCTCCCATCATGCAACCACCAGACTGGTCGCTTCCTTTTGAAATTATGTGTGATGCTAGTGAATATGCAGTTGGGGTAGTTCTAGGGCAAAGAAAGGAAAGAAAACCTCATGTTATCTACTATGCAAGTAAGACTTTAAATAGTGCACAAATGAATTACACTACTACGGAAAAAGAACTACTCGCCGTAGTATTTGCACTAGACAAATTTAGGTCTTACTTGATTGGATCCAAAATCATTATCTACACTGACCACGCTGCCCTTAAGTACCTTTTTTCAAAAAAGGATGCTAAGGCGCATTTGCTTAGGTGGATCCTTCTGCTCCAAGAATTTTTTCTAGAAATAAGACATAAAAAGGGGGTAGAGAACGTAGTAGCTGATCACTTGTCCCGTCTCACTCTTCCAGATTCCATAGACAATTCACCCATAAGAGACACTTTCCCTGATGAGCAACTCTTTGAGATCACGTCGTCACCCTGGTTTGCAGACATTGCAAATTTTCTTGTCACGGGTGAACTTCCGATTCATTGGAATAAACAGGACAAAAGAAAATTTCTGACCGAAATAAAAAATTTCTTCTAGGATGATCCTTATCTTTTCAAATACTGCCCAGACCAAATTATTAGGAGATGTGTACCTAATGACGAATTTATTAGTGTCATTTTCTTTTGTCATTCTAAAGCTTGCGGTGGTCATTTCTCTGCTAAGAAAACGGCTGCAAAAATTTTACAGTGCGGTTTCTATTGGCCCACCTTGTTCAAAGATTCCCATAACTTTTGCAAAGCTTGCGAGTGTTGTCAAAAGTTAGGTGGGATAACTCGTAGGAATATGATGCCCCTCAATCCAATTTTAATTATCGAAATATTTGACTGTTGGGGAATAGATTTTATGGGTCCATTTCTTCCTTCATTCGGAAATTTGTACATCTTAGTAGCTATAGATTATGTCTCCAAATGGATTGAGGCAATTCCTTGCAAACATAATGACCACAAAACTGTTTTAAAATTTTTAAAAGAAAACATTCTTTCCAGATTTGGAACGCCTCGAGCCATCATCAGTGATGGGGGTTCACACTTCTGTAATAAGCCTTTTGAGGCTTTAATGCGAAAATATGGGATCACCCATAAAGTCGCCACCCCTTATCATCCACAAACAAGTAGACAAGTTGAAGTATCCAATCGATCAATTAAGAATATTCTGAAAAAAATGGTTAACCCAAATCGCAAAGACTGGTCTTTGCGTTTAACTGATGCACTCTGGGCTTATCGTACTGCTTTTAAAAGCCTGATTGGTATGTTCCCGTACCGTCTTATTTTTGGCAAACCGTATCACTTGCCTGTGGAATTGGAGCATAGGGCCTACTGGGCTATTAAAAGATTTAATTTTGATATGGATAAGGCTAGTTCACTACGCAAACTTCAACTTAATGAACTAGAAGAAATCAGGAATGAAGCATATGAGAATGCTCGAATTTATAAGAACAAAATAAAAGTCTTTCATGATAGAAATATTATAAGAAAAACATTTGAGCCTTTTCAGAAAGTTCTATTGTATAATTCAAGACTTCATTTATTTCCAGGAAAATTGAGATCTAGGTGGACCGGCCAGTTTATAGTTAAAACTGTTTATCCGTATGGAACTGTTGAGATAGAGAATCCAAATACCGGTAATATTTTTAAAGTAAATGGCCAACATTTGAAGTTATTTTTAGACAACTTTACCCCAGAGGTTGAATCGACCAATCTGGGAGATCCTGTTTATCAGGATTGATCTCTATATCTGCTAGAGATCCTCTGTTTGTATCATAATTTGTCTTTCTTTCATTTTCTGTTATAATGACAATTGAAGAGCAACAACAGTATGCAGTCATTCTATCAGGTAAATTCTCACCTTCAGCCTTATTATCCTTCATACAATCATTAATGTCATATTTTATGCATTCATGTTGCAACATTGGGGACAATGTTGAAATTAAGTTGGGGGGAGAGATTACTGTATTTTTCTATATATCATACCAATTGTCATATCTTTCAAAAAAAATAATAATAATAATAAATAAAATAATAAAAAAAATAATAAAATAATAATAAATAAATAAATAATAAAAAAAATAAATAAAATAAATAAAATAAGAAATAAATATATATAATAATAATAATAGTAATAATAATAACAAACATATATTTTGTTGCATTTAATTACCACTTTAATTTTTTTTTTCAAAGAATTAAACATGTGTAGCTATTAAGGCAAGGAGCACATTATGACTTATTAGAGACCTATTATTAGATCCCCACACAAGTATTCAATGACAATAGGAAGGCTTTAGGAGTTCACTTGTGTTACCTATTTGTTTGTTGACCTTATTTGCAAGAGAAGTACGAGTGTCCTTGTCCTAAAGTTCATTATTTGGTTTTCACATAAAGATAGAGTTTGAAATTCCCGGCTAGATCATCTGGGTGCCTTATGTTCTGACCTTGGTTGACCTATAGTCACAATACAGTCACGTTACATATATATATAAAAAAAAAGAGAGAGAAATAATACAGTTTGTCTTCACTGAGTAACCGGGCCTCTTGCCTACAAAGCAGCGAGTGTTCGCGTAAAAAGGTGAAAATGACTGAAATAAGTGACTAGTCTGGCCTCGTGGTGTAGTCTGGTTCGAGTAATTAAGTCCGAGGGGTGTTTCACCTAATGCCTTGAGCCAACTGGATCAAGAGTCATTGACCCAAAGCTCGTTACATGGACCTTACTAGAGCCTAATGGAGTTGGACTGTTGTAATCACTGTGAAAAATATATATATATATTTTAAACATGAGTGAGTTAGTTAAACTTAAACCAAGTGACATGTGGATGACTGGTTTGACTCCATTGTTTTAGAACTATGTGTACCTGGGATGTCTAGTTGGGATTGATAGCTTCATTTTTATATGCGAACCATTCTGGATAAATAACATATGATATTCGAAAAATTTAGTGAGTCGGGAGCTAACAAATGATAGTTAACACTTGTGAATTTGAGTAGTGCACCTAGAACTCAAGGGGTACCCAATTGTGGTGGAGGTATAGATATTCTAAGACGTCACATTTACATTTGCCTTAAGGGTTGCTATGTTTTAAAGTATCTTCTAACTTAAAAACGATGTTTGTGGGTAACATCACTGCAAACCCTCACGAGACAACGCTCGTCCACTAGGATAACCTAGGGGTTTAACGGCTTGTTGCACATGCTAAGTGCAATCGTAATGCTCTACGAAAGTGAGTATTTATTTTAATTCATGCATATTGATATATATTAATAAAATAAACAATACTTTTGCACCCTCATTTTATCATTTTCACACTAAATTGCTAGAGACTAGCAATAAGCTAGTTGGGGGGTGTGATGAGAGTACAAAAGTAAAATTTTTATACCATCTTAAATTAGTATTATAGCTAATTTTTATTAATAAAATTAATTAATTAATGTTTTATTTGTGTTTGAGTGAAATTAATCCAAGAGACCCAGTAACTCTGGATTTGAGCCCAATGCCTGGCAGCCCAAGCTCAATAAATTTTCCAAACATCCGCAGCATGGGGGCTTTGAAATTTTCCAACTTCTCAACTGTCCGTGACCTCTTAGAACATGCAACAGGATCAACATCCCATCTCTTCTGTTTAGGAACAAACCCAACATTCCAAGCCGAGTCCTCCACTTTCTTTACAGCAAATGAATTCCAGCCATCAGAGGAGTTTTCTCAACTTTCCAACATAAATGTCTTCCTAGTTTCTCTTCCCAGCTTCTCATCTACCCGTGAAGCACATTCCCACAAACAGAGCATGCATCCGTGAGGAGTTTCCCTGCATTTGTGGCGATGTGCGCAACTCCCAAACTTCTGCAACATCCCCAGCATTCATCTTCCAACCGGATCATTCCACCCCGTATCTCATCCATTCTCAAACTTCTGCAATGTTCCCAGCTGAAGAGTCTCAAGCGATTCAACTTCATCCCGCATCTCAAGCAACCGGATCAACTCCCAAACCACCACACGTCTCACCAGCCGTACCTTCAACATGCTATAAGAGGGGGAGGCCATTCGGGAGGAGGGAATTTAGATTCATTCCTACACAGCCGACGGAAGAGGAGGAAGCCAGCAGCCGCGACGGAGGAGGAAGAGGCTAAAGGAACCAGCGAAGCAAAACTCTCATCTCCTCTTCCGATCCGTCTTCTCAACCGGGTGAGAGAGGAGGAGAGGTGAGGGAGGAGAACCGGGAGCAGCCGTGACAAAGGAGGAGACGCGAGAGAGAAGAGAAAATAGAGCACTCTGTTTTCTCAACCAAAGAAAAAAAAAAGAAAAAAAAAGGGATTTATTCTTTATTTTATTTATTCTATGCTAATCCCTTTTATAAAAATGCTTGCATCTCATATGGATAGCTAAATCTTTTTTAGCTAAGGCTAGGGAAAAGCTTAGCATTTTCTTCATGTATTTTCTTTAATCATCAATGGGATTTTAATGTTTTTGATTTGATTTATGGTGCAGCAGATTTATAGAAACTATTTTAAACTTATATGTTTTTTTTTAAATTGTTATTTTCTCCGGGTATAACAGATGCTTAGAAATCCCTGTAGTTTAAAATAGAATTACTGTAATACTGCCCATAAAACTAAATCTATTTTAATAACGATTAATTGGTATTTTTACCTCTCCACTTTCCGGTTAGGTCTTTACTCAGATCTAATTGAGATAATAGATGATTTTAAGAAAAGCAGATGAAGTGCTAGGCTGAATCCTGATGCCTTAGTTATATTTTTGTCAATCCGAATATTATTTAGCCTTTAGTTTTTGCTCACTGTCAAATCCCTGTGGATTCGATCTCGGACTCACCGAGAATATTACTTTGCTACACCCTATACTTGGTGTTACGGGGGAACTTAGCCACCATGCCCCACGTGACCGGCACGCGCGCCCAGGAAGACTACGGCTGCCCCTTGATCCAGCAATCCGACCTCGGGTCGGATATCTTCGGCTCCGCAGCCCGACCCCGAGTCGGCTGCCCCTTGATCCAGCAATCCGACCTCGGGTCGGATATCTTCGGCTCCGCAGTCCTACCCCGAGTCGGCTGCCCCTTGATCCAGCAATCCGACCTCGGGTCGGATATCTTCGGCTCCGCAGCCCGACCCCGAGTCGGCTGCCCCTTGATCCAGCAGTCCGACCCCGAGTCGGTTGCCCCTTGATCCAGCAATCCGACCTCGGGTCGGCAATCTCTTGACAACAACAGACTGTTCTCCTGAGGCACACCGCGGCCCCCTGCTCCACTACTCCCTGCAACGGCCGAATCCGGCGCTGCCCCACGATCCCCTGTAACAACCGTACAAAGCGGAGCTCCACTACGCCCTGCCATGGCCGTACCCGGCGCTGCCCCACGACGCCCTGTAACGGCCACGTCAGTGGCAACCCCATCGTGCCACACGATGACCAATCCCCAGAAAAACCCCCCAGTCTGATATATATGGGGCTGGGGGGGAAGGGGGAGGGTAAGCAAGATTCTCCATAGCATCATCTTACCTGCTACCTCTCCTTCTCCTTCGATTCCCTCTAACTTGATCGTCGGAGGGCCCCCACTACCCCAGTGGTGGTGCGAGGCTTGCTTGCAGGTTTCCCGGCGGAAGGTGGAGCGCAACCAAAGCAATTCAAAGGGAACCCCGTTCACACCGCTGTGCCAATCGTTCTCGGTTTGGACCCCCAGCAACAGTTGGCGCTAGAGGAAGGGCCCGGATCTCAGAGCGATCGTAATGGCACGGCGAGGTGGTCGTGGAGCTTCCAATGCTTCCGGTCGTGGGGCCTCTCGCGCCACTGGCCGGGAGGCCGCTGCATCTCCAACACGCTCTCAGCAACACTCCACCGCCCCACCGCCCATTCAGATGGTCGAAGCCGCCCAGTTCGACCAGCTAACCCAGCAGGTTCGCACCCTCGCGGAGGCGGTGCAGAATCTGCAGGGTGCGATGTCCCGGGCGCTGCAGCGGGCTCAGGAGCCGCCGCTGCCTGAGCGTTCGCCTGTCCTCCTCAACCCGCGCTCCTTCCTCTCCCATGGGGAGGAGCGCCGGTGCGAGGAGGATTTTCGAGCACGCTCCATTCTGCCGGGACCTTCCCACCGGAGCTGCGCGGGGTACGAGAGGCGGGCCCGGGCGCGTTTCCAGACCCCCCAGTCCTCGAAGAACCCGCGCTCCAGTCGGTCCCCCTCTCGCCGCTCCTTGTCTCCCACCCACCGGTCGCGCTCCCTGGACCGGCGGGTGGACGATCTCCACCGACAACTCCAGGTCCTGAAGGGCCATTCCAAAGATCCCTTCGCCGACTTAGAGATCTCCTCCCAGCCGGCGCTCGCCTCGAGGATCCTGCGGACCCCGAATCCGCCGGGGTTCAAAATGCCGGCAATCGAGCCCTATGACGGGGCGGCGGATCCGCGGGATCACGTCGAGAGTTTCAGGACCCTTATGCTCCTCCACGGAGCATCAGATCCCCTTCTCTGCAAGGCTTTTCCGGCAACCCTCCGCGGCCCGGCGAGGGCATGGTTCGTCGGGCTGGAGGCTGACTCAATCCGGTCCTTCGACCAGTTCACTCGCCTCTTCATCACTCATTTCGCCGTCAGTAGCCGGTGGCGACTGGTCTCCGACTCCCTCTTTGATGTCCGGCAAAACGAGGGAGAAAGCCTGCGGGATTATCTTACCCGCTTCAACAGGGCTACGCTGGAGGTCCGGAACCTGAGTCAGGAGGTAGCTCTTTCAGCCCTGAAGCGTGGCTTCCGAAAGGGCAGACTCACCTTCTTCCTGGACAAACGCCTGCCGCGGAGCTTCCCAGAGCTGTTGTCCCGGGCGAACCAGTATGCGGACGCCGAGGAGGCGGCCGCCCATCGGAGCAAGGAGGCCGCCGAGATCCCTCAAAAGCTTGGAAAGAAAAGGCGGAAAGAGGCACGCCAGAGGAGGAGCCCGACGCCTCAGCGTCGGCGCAGAAGCCCGTCGCCGGCGAAGAACCACGGCGCCCCACGCCCTCGTTCTCCGCCCCGACGTTTTCACCAGTACACCCCTCTCCTGACTCCCCGGGCCCAGATCCTTATGGAGATCAAGGGGCGGGAGGACCTCCCGGCCCCGAGACAGATGCGGAGGATCCCTGGGAAGAGGCCCTCCCGGGCGTACTGTGAGTACCACCGAGACCACGGCCACGACACGGAGGACTGCTTCCAGCTTCGGGACGAGATCGAGGCTCTCATCCGCCGGGGGCGTCTCGGTCGATATGTGAGCGACCGACGTCCCCCCGCAGACCCGCGTCCGGCCGACCCGGCCCCTCCGGAGCCTCGAGAGCAGAATCGACCCGTTGCGGGCGTAATCCACACTATCACTGGGGGCTGCCCCCGGCCCGTGAGGAAAGCAGGGGGCTCGACGGAAGCGTTAGGGGCGGCCGTCGCAAAGAGGCAGAGGGTCGGCAATGTAATCACCTTTTGTGATGAGGATGTAAAGGGGGTTCAGACCCCCCACGATGACGCCATGGTGATCTCCCTCACTATGGCAAACTATGATGTAAGGCGTGTTCGTGTGATTACAAAGAATTCCCAGAGGGGGATTGGGGAGTAAAGAAAGTAAGAAAGAGGTGGAGACTCCGTAGAGTTGAAGATCCGGGATCCCGAACCCTCCACCCGAAGCAGCTGCAATCCCTCCGGGCGTGGGTGCTTCTCCCCGGAGGCGCCATCGACGCCTCACGCAAAAGACGAAGAGCCGGCGCGGACGAAGAAGAAGTGGACGAAGAAGGAGTTCACACTGCTCCTAGAGGAACGCCACCTCCAAAGGATATTCCGGCCCTCCCCAAGAGAAGGGGAGGGAAGGAATACAAGGGAGAAGAGCGCGAGGAGGCGCGATCCCGGATGAAGCGTCTGGCGCAGAGCTCAATCGGGAGGTGGGATGGAAAAGAGGGGGGATGTGATCCCGGATGAAACGCCTAGAGCGGAGTTCCACCGGGGAGAATCTCCCCGTTGATCCCAGATGAAATGACTAGTTGGCGGAAGTCGCGAGGGGCGCACCTCCCGTTCTTCCGGCAGGGGCTTCCCAGCCACGCACCGGAGAGGAGGTCCACGATCCATGGCAACCTGAACAGCTCCGGCTTGGCAGGCTCCACCGCACCTGCACTTATATTTATAGCCAAACTGTGGCCCCCCGGTCGTTCCGATGCGGGTGGCTCCAATAAATGCGGGCGCATCGAATCCGGAGTCGTTCCGGCTCTCGAGGCGTATCCTCCCGCGACCTCCTAAGCGTCGTTCTCCTTAATTGCATTCTTCATGCAGGACACTCCGGGCGGCGTGTATCCCACGGCACACGTATCTCCGCACGCGCCCAGGCCGCATCCGCCTCGAAGAACGCGCGTATCGCGGCCGCTTAACTGGCACTCCTCGCAAGCAGCAACTGGCCGATCCGATTTCCCAGGTAACGCCTCAATTAGCATTTAATAGCCTTCTGGTGTTCCCCAGGCGACGCGTCGAGAGGAGGAGAAATACGATCGCAGCTGGCCACGGAGAAACTCCGTCGAGCGGCAAGTGATAGGCGCGCGACCAACGAGCGGAATTCCCCGAAGCTCGGCCTTTGGATACCAGGCTAACCCGATGATCATCCCGGGAGCAGACTAGCCTGAAGCCCCGACCGGTCGCCTCGGCTTGCGCCAGCCTTGGCCGACCAACGAGCGGAATTCCCCGAGGCTCGGCCCTCGGATGCCAGGCTAACCCGATGATCATCCTGGGAGCAGACTAGCCTGAAGCCCCGACCGGTCGCCTCGGCTTGCGCCAGCCTTGGCCGACCAACGAGCGGAATTCTCCGAAGCTCGGCCTTCGGATGCCAGGCTAACCCGATGATCATCCCGGGAGCAGACTAGCTTGAAGCCCCGACCGGTCGCCTCGGCTTGCGCCAGCCTTGGCCGACCAACGAGCGGAATTCCCCGAGGCTCGGCCCTCGGATGCCAGGCTAACCCGATGATCATCCCGGGAGCAGACTAGCCTGAAGCCCCGACCGGTCGCCTCGGCTTGCGCCAGCCTTGGCCGACCAACGAGCGGAATTCCCCGAGGCTCGGCCCTCGGATGCCAGGCTAACCCGATGATCATCCCGGGAGCAGACTAGCCTGAAGCCCCGACCGGTCGCCTCGGCTTGCGCCAGCCTTGGCCGACCAACGAGCGGAATTCCCCGAGGCTCGGCCCTCGGATGCCAGGCTAACCCGATGATCATCCCGGGAGCAGACTAGCCTGAAGCCCCGACCGGTCGCCTCGGCTTGCGCCAGCCTTGGCCGACCAACGAGCGGAATTCCCCGAGGCTCGGCCCTCGGATGCCAGGCTAACCCGATGATCATCCCGGGAGCAGACTAGCCTGAAGCCCCGACCGGTCGCCTCGGCTTGCGCCAGCCTTGGCCGACCAACGAGCGGAATTCCCCGAGGCTCGGCCCTCGGATGCCAGGCTAACCCGATGATCATCCCGGGAGCAGACTAGCCTGAAGCCCCGACCGGTCGCCTCGGCTTGCGCCAGCCTTGGCCGACCAACGAGCGAGATTCCCCGAGGCTCAGTCCTCGGATGCCAAGCTAACCCGATGATCATCCCGGGAGCAGACTAGCCTGAAGCCCCGACCGGTCGCCTCGGCTTGCGCCAGCCTTGGCCGACCAACGAGCGGAATTCTCCGAGGCTCGGCCCTCGGATGCCTGGCCTAGCGCCGGAAGAATTTTCTGAGGCCTAACCCTCGGATGCCTGGCCTAGCGCCGGAAGAATTTCCTGAGGCCTAACCCTCGGATGCCTGGCCTAGCGCCGGAAGAATTTCCTAAGGCCTAACCCTCGGATGCCTGGCCTAGCGCCGGAAGAATTTCCTGAGGCCTAACCCTCGGATGCCTGGCCTAGCGCCGGAGGAATTTCCTGAGGCCTAACCCTCGGATGCCTGGCCTAGCGCCGGAAGAATTTCCTGAGGCCTAACCCTCGGATGCCTGGCCTAGCGCCGGAAGAATTTCCTGAGGCCTAACCCTCGGATGCCTGGCCTAGCGCCGGAAGGATTTCCTGAGGCCTAACCTTCGGATGCCTGGCCTAGTGCCAGAGGAACTTCAAGAGTCAGGAGTCGGCGAGACGCTATCAAGAGTTAAAAAGAGGAAGGACGAAAGTGAAATGAGGAAACACTTTGTTTGCATTAACTTTCGTTGCATCAGGGCCGAGACCCATACAACATGGCAAAACGCCAACATACAAAGAAAAGAACAAAGAAAAAGTACAGAGGGTCAGCTTGGAGGAACCCCTGGATCGGGAACGGCAAGCACGTCCGCGAAGGGTAGGGAGACGGTTGGAGAACCGGCAGGCAATGGCATCGGAGGGGAGTCGAGGAGGGAGACCCCACTCAGGTCAATTCCGGGGTATTTAGTGGACACCCTTGCCAGGCCTTCATCGAAGCCTAAGGCAAAGGAGTCGGACCCCGCATCCGACATGTCACGGATGAACTCGGCGGACTGACGATAGGCCTGTACCGCCTGACGCCCGATTTCTGCGCTCTTCTCGGCCAGCGCCGCCTCCGCTCGCTCCGTAATCTGAGCTTTCGCTTCCATGACCTTCGCCACAATCCGCTCGTCCGCCTCGGAGGAGACCCTCAGCAGATCGGCCCGAGCCTCCATGTGCTTCGCCTCGGCAGCGACGCGAGCAGCCTCAGCCTCCTCCAGGCGCGAATGAAGCTCCTGGTTGCTCGCACGAGTCCCCTCCAAGGCCGACTCCAATTCGGCCATCTTGGCTTCAAGAGATCGGGTTCGGTTGCGGGCGTTGTCGGCCGACTGCTGGGCCTTCTCCCACCTCTCCCGGAAGTCGGCAGCCTTCCGCGACTGCTTTTCGGCTCGCTCCTCCGCCTTCCTGATCTCGCTTTCGAGACCCGAGGCAACCTTGAGTTGCTCCTGAGCCTCCAACAGTTGCCTCTCGAGGGCGGCGAAGCCGAGTGCCCGCTCTTCGGCCACCTGGAGCCTCGTCTCGAGGTCCCTGGTCGTTCTCCCCGCCGCAGCCTGGCCTCCCTCCTCTACAGCTTTCAGTCGGCTCTCGGCCTTCGCCAGGAGCCTCGCCTGTTCCTCGTGGCTCTCCTCCAGACGGATCATGTACTGGGCGAGCTAAGAGACAGGAAAAATAAGAGCGTCAGACGGGGATCAATAGAGCCTATAAATGACGAAAGCGACCAAAAGAACACTCACCGACATGAGGCAGACGCAGCTGGCAGCTCCGACTTCAGGGATCCTCATCTGTTGGACCTGCCTACGGTCACCCTCCAGCAGCACCGTCTCGATGAGGTTTCGGGCGCCGGCGAAAGTGAAGGCCGATCCCGACTTCGCCCCGGAGCCGGACGGTGGTTCTGCGGCCTTACCCTTACCCATTGCTTGAGGGAGAGTCATGCCGACCGTGCTCGGGGCGGGGGCCGCGCCAGAAATCGACAGGGTCCCGCTCGGCCGAGGCCTCGGCGCGCCCCTCCTCGTATCATCCGAGGCCGACCGAGTCGAAGGCCGGGCTGGGGACCGACCGCGTCCGACCCGGCCGTCTCGGGCGCGCCCGGATGACACCTCCGGAAAAGTGGTAGTCTCATCACCGGAGGGCTGATACGGCGTCAACTGTCGGTCCGAGCCCGCGGCATCCCCCTGATCGGTGGGCCCGGACCCGTCTGTCGGCGTCGGAGTCGCCTGCTGGCGGGGCTTCTTCGCCGGTGGGACCCCGCTCGGAGGAGTCCGTTTCTTCCTCCGGACCGCTTCCAGTAGGGACGCCCTACTAACAGCCATTGCCCTGTCCGACTGCATGACGTCGTCGATTTCTGCAAAAAGAACGAGATGGTTAGAAACTGAGAAGCTGATGGAAAGAAGAAACGAAAGAGGAGAAAAGAGCTAAAAAAGAAGAAGTGATGGCGGGCTCACGGTCGGCGGGGACCGAGCTCAGACCGACGTTCACCAAGGCATCCTCGGAAATAAGGCGAGCCACCGGGGGGAGCCGGCCCTCGGCAACCAACCCCCTCAAAATGGCGACGCCATCGGACTCCTCCCTTGACAACCTCGATAGGCCGATCGGGGACTTCATCGGCGTCTCCCAGGTTGTCCCGATTCCCCAAGAGGGATCTACGTCGATGAAAAAGAAACGCTCCTTCCAGCCATGAATGGAGGAAGGAGCCTCCTTGACGAGGCCGCACCCTCGCCGCACCGCAAAGCACCACCACCCTCTGTCCCGGGGGTGGCCGTTCAGGCCGTAGCATTCCCAAAAGACATTCAGGGTGGCGGGAACTTCGTGCATGCGGCAGAGAACCTGGAAGGCCGTCAGGGTACGCCATGAGTTCGGCACCAGTTGCGTCGGCGCCACTCTTAAACCTCGAAGCACCTGCACGACTAAGTCCGAGGGGGGAAAGCGGAACCCAGCCCGAAGGATGTCCTCATTAATGGCGACCTTCCCTGGAGGAGGATGGGACATCCTCTCCTCAGGCCCCGGGAGCGTAACGTTGCAGGCTTCGGGAAGGTGGTACCGGGCCACGAACCTATCTAGGTCTTCGGGGACCAGCTCCGACTGAATGCGGTCCGCTCTTACTTCGTCCATCCCTAACGGCCAGAGAATCTACGGTCAGGACGGGGTCAAGAGGGGAGAAGGGACCGGAACGACTGGGGTACACTAATACGAAAAGAGAAAGTACGGAGAGCCCTAAATTGAAGAGTGGGGCAACTCACCGGAAGGAAAGGAAGAACGGCCCCGAGAGCGTCAAAGAGGAGCGAACGAACAGTCCGACGGCAACGGCAACAGCACAAGGGAGAAACTCGAGGATGCCTGTGAAGAGAAAGGCGGACGGGGGAGGGCCCCTGGTTAAATAGGCAGAAAGGCGGGTGACGCCTCGGTGACGCTAGAGGACGCCTGGCTACCGAAGGATCGTTCTCGCCCCAAAGGCGAATCGACGCCATTAAGGAAGGATGTCCGCCGAAATCCGCAGACCGTCAGATCAGCGACAACCGCCATACGCCATAAAAAAAGAGCGGGGAGCTCGGAGCGCGCGCGCCTTTCCGAGGGATGGCGGCAATCTCGAAGCATCACTCCCTTCACCCGTTCCCCTCCTGGTTCCAGGCTCGAAAGTGGGGGGCTACTGTTACGGGGGAACTTAGCCACCATTCCCCACGTGACCGGCACGCGCGCCCACGAAGACTACGGCTGCCCCTTGATCCAGCAATCCGACCTCGGATCGGATATCTTCGGCTCCGCAGCCCGACCCCGAGTCGGCTGCCCCTTGATCCAGCAGTCCGACCTCGAGTCGGTTGCCCCTTGATCCAGCAATCCGACCTCGGGTCGGCAATCTCTTGACAACAACAGACTGTTCTCCTGAGGCACGCCGCGGCCCCCTGCTCCACTACTCCCTGCAACGGCCGAATCCGGCGCTGCCCCACGATCCCCTGTAACAACCGTACAAAGCGGAGCTCCACTACGCCCTGCCATGGCCGTACCCGGCGCTGCCCCACGACGCCCTGTAACGGCCACGTCAGTGGCAACCCCATCGTGCCACACGATGACCAATCCCCAGAAAAACCCCCCAGCCTGATATATATGGGGCTCGGGGGGAAGGGGGAGGGTAAGCAAGATTCTCCATAGCATCATCTTACCTGCTACCTCTCCTTCTCCTTCGATTCCCTCTAACTTGATCGTCGGAGGGCCCCCACTACCCCAGTGGTGGTGCGAGGCTTGCTTGCAGGTTTCCCGGCGGAAGGTGGAGCGCAACCAAAGCAATTCAAAGGAAACCCCGTTCACACCGCTGTGCCAATCGTTCTCGGTTTGGACCCCCAGCAACACTTGGGGTATTCTACATTTAATTTTCCTTTTTAAAAAGAGTAAGATTAAAATCGTAGCAACCGGGGTGCTAGCTCCCTTGCAGAGACAATTTTAATGGCTGATCTCCTCTCTTTCTTTCAACTCTTGAATGTGTTTGAAAGGAGGAAGAAGAAGGAGGGTAGAGGAAGAGGAACGAAGCCCCTGCAGCCTTCTTTTTCTTCCCTGCGTTGGAACCAAGGAAGGAGGCCAAGAAGAGGTGCATGCCTCTTCTTCTTTTCCCTTTGCTGATGGCGGCTAAAAAACCAAGAGAAAGAGGTGGCTCACGGCTGGAAGAGGAGGAAAAAGAATGCCCCAGGGGTTGGCCCTTTACCTCCTTATAAAGACACATGGAGCTCCTACATTTTAGGAGCTTCATGTTTTTCCTGTTAATCATCAAAATAACATTATCATCCTCAATCTCTCCCTTTTTGATGATTACAAAATATTGAGTGTAAGCAAATTGGCATTCATATGAAAAGTTAGATTTAACATTCATAAAGTACTTTTGGTTCAAGAATTTCAAAGTAGTCTTATTTAGAGTTTGTATAAATGAACCAAAAACTCCCCCTATCCTATCCAAATGGATGCCAAATGAGTTTTAGTTTTGCTCCCCCTTACTCTTGTATTTCATTAAGACAATTTTCAAAAGTTTGTGTCAAAGCAAGAGTTTCAAGTCATGTATCGAGGCAAGAAAAATCTCTATGATTATGTGCCAGAATTTAGATTTTCTTTTTGTCACATGTATCGAGGCAAGAAAAATCTCTATGATTATGTGCCAGAATTTAGATTTTCTTTTTGTCACATGTCTCCCCCTTAAGTATATAATATATACCTTTTATATTTTCTCCCCTATACTGTTTTTCTTATAGAATTTGCTTCTAGTTTCTCCCTTATATTTTCTCCCCCTTTTTGTTATCATCAAAAAGAATGAATAATAATGAAATGGATAGCATTGTAATGACAATCACAAAGATCATAACTCAAGAGAAACATTGTCTATGCCAAAAGCACTATGTTTTAGAGAAGAAATACAAACTACCACAAGAGCAAATATAAGTCAAAACAAATACAAAGTCTGGGAGATACTTTAAGAACATACTTCATGATAATGCTTTAGAGTTAATCAGCTTTAACATCATCAACATATTTCAATCTAAGCTGATTTATATTCAATTCAAAACATAAAGCATTATAAGCATATACTCAGATATTTCTTTTTCTTTTTGACAATATCAAAAAGATTGCAAAATAATGAAACATTAAGCACAAGGCAATATTTCATTCAATGTATGTCAAATTATTGCAAGCATATGAATCACGTAACTCAAGGCAATAATGTCAGGGCAAGATAATGAGTATAGATCAGAGCCAATTAAGGTAGTTTCAAAATTATGATGAGATTACATCAAATTTGATGATTTTAACATTCTTTTAAAGTTCTTTTATCTTTCTTTCAAAAGGAGTAAATCTGAAATAATTTTAGGGGTAACAGATATCATCAAAATCAAGGATGAAAAGTTTGGCTTTAAGAATGAGACATTTAGGATGTGAGCCAGAAGTGATCTCTAAATGTAGATTCCAAAGATAGTTTTCAAATCAAGTGTAGATGAAATCTTTTTCAAGTTATTTCAAGGAGTATCAAGAATAATATTCAAAGAAAGCACGAATGAAAATCCAACACCCTTTTTTTTTTAATATATTAAGTATATAGCAACATGAGAGCAATCTAATTAATTTTCAAAGTATAGTATAAGAGCAGATAAAGATCAAAACTTATATACTCGAAAAACATAAGATTATGTTGAATCCTTAATTCTTAATGACTTCAAAGTTCTTTCATGATATAAAAGTATTGGGGCATAGATACTAAAATATGAATTTATGCAATGTAGGATACATAAAATTCAGGGCTTTGAAAGTTCTTTTAAAGTTTTCTTAAAGACTTTCTTTTACTCCTTTAAAGATCATAGCATCAAAATCAATTAAAATGGATTGGCTCAGGATTGAAACACTAAAGTGCAAGCCAATAAGAGCTTATTCATAGATTCCAAAGTAAATTTTCAATACTAAGACAAATGGAATTCTTTTCAAGTGATTTACCAATTAAGTACATATGAAAATCCAACTTTCAAAAGATATTCAATAAATCACAAAGTCTAATACTAAAATATGCTTAAATTTGATATCAGTTTTAGATCAGTTAGACATTAAAAACATACTAAAAGTTCTTTGCCAAATTTACATAGAGTAACCTTTAATGATTTAGCTTTAAGAAAATTCATTTCTCTTTCATTTATGTAAGGCTCTTGATATTAATTCATGCTTTGTAAGTAAAGTGGTTAAATTTAGAAATTGACAAGAATGATTATGAATCAAACATAAAACATTCAAAGTATGCATCAAATGTAAGTGACTTTTGAAAAAGATGCACAATGCAAGAAGATTGAATATTTAAGGCTTTCCCTCAAAAGATATATTCTTCTTTAAATATTCTTTTCTTTTATTGAATTTCAGATTTTAATGATAAGCATGAATGAACTGAAATTTTGTGATATAGAGTGATCTAGAGTTTTTCAAAATTTATAGCAATCACTCTTTTAAGTCTTTCAAGAACAAGTTATACTTCTTCTTAACTTTTGAGAATATGCACTGAAATATTGATCTGAAAATAATTCTTTTGAAGCTCAAATTTTTTTCAAAAGCAATTACATTTTCTTTTCTTTATGAATCATTTGAGTGAGCTAAAATATTACTAGCCTTAAGATCATTCACTCTCCTCTAAAAATAGCTTTTTCTCTTAATGATAGAAGCACTTAATTATGTAGGAGAAAAGCATATAGAAAATCATTCAAGTGTATATTTATAAAATTCAATTTCTTAGTCATGTCTTCTTAGCAATGTATACATGTAGCACAATAAATATTTTTAATATCAAAACAAAATCATATGCTTAGAACTATTTGTTCGCAATCAAGATTATTGAAAAACACATCATTTAGACCAATTTCAGTATATTTATAAGATAGAAAAAGATATGTTTTATATGCGTATCGGAGCAAACAACCAAGGCATCAAAATTAATTCTATTTTTCTTAAACCGTAGTTTTCATCTAGGAATCATATTGAGTTATTCTCCAAATTTTTTTTTAATTTCTTCCTTTAACCACTCAATAAACATTTTGATTATCTTCATTTGTTTTTCGATTTTACTTTTCTATGCTCTATATTCTATTTGCTCCCTATCCGGTGGAGTTGGAAGGGGCACGAGGTACTACCACTAGCCTCCCTCTTGTGCCGTTCCTAATATACCCTACACCAAATAGTTGGATCAAATAGTGCCGGGTACTACCACTAGCCTCCCTATTGGCACCATCCCTATGATGAGCAATGTAGAAAGGTTAAACTTTTCTCTTTAAAAATGTTCACTCCAAACTCTTCCTATTATAGTTGATTATGGATTTTATCCCATCCAAAGGAATGCTCACATAATTCTTACAAATGTACTGAATATATTATGCTTGTTTTGCTTTTACCTAAGATTGGAGTACTTACTTAGTTTTATTATCTTAACAGATTTTTATGAATCTTTTGATATCAATTAGATATGATTCATTAGAATTAGTTTGATATCTTTGCATATAAGCACAAAATGAGCATACAATTTGGCCTACAAACTGCATGATATAGTAATACAGCTTCAAACAATAAAATTACCTTGCTCATTATTTTTAAACTCTACAATATGGGGTCATAGATATACCTTTCTTTATGCCAAACTTCTGTAAGAATATTCTTGTGAACTTACTTTGGCCAATGAAGATCTCCTTTCTTATTTGTCTTAGTTTGGAGTTCGAGAGGAAAGATTAGTTCATCCATTTTACTCATTTCGAACTCACCCTGCATGAGCTTAGAAAAAAAAAACTTTACATAAAGCTTCATTAGTAGCACCACAAATAATGTCATCAATATATATTTGAGCAATTATGATATCAGAATTTTTCTTTTTGATACAAAGTTTTATCACTATTACTTTCTATCAAAAAGTTACTTAATCATTCATATCATGCTGTTGGTGCTTGTTCTAAATCAAATAGTATTTTATCATGTTTGTAATGAATATTTTTCAAATATAGATGGTTATTTTTACATAAAAATTTTAATAATATAACCACACAGAAGTTCATTCTACACATTCATTTGACAAAATACAAGTCTCATAAAACAATCAAATGAAAGTGGTTATCTTTGGCTTCTAATCATGCAAAGATTTCATCAAGAACTATTTCATCTTTTCTGATTAATTCTTTTAGTAATCACAAATTCTTCTTAATTAAGTGTGTTTCTAAAAAACTCAGTTTTGTTCCAAATATAAAAAGTTTTCAGATTCTTCAATAAGATTTCAAATTTTATCCCTTTCAAAATGATTTAGTTTAACTTAACCAATTATCATCTTGTTCATTCTTCTTAATGTCTTTTAAATAGAAGCAAAATGACAAACTATATTCTCAATAAAAGATCTAGTTTTAATAAGAATAATATGAACTGACATTTCTACAACTAGTATCTTTTCATTGAATATTCTATATGCATTGCTTAGAGAGTAATATCCAAAGAAACACTTATTTTATCAGATTTGGCATATATTTCATTCATAAGAACATAACATGTATAACTGAAAAACATGAAGGTTTGCACCATTTGATTTTCTATTTTTCATGAGTTCACATGGGGTTTTCTTCAAAAATAGATTTAAAAGAAACCTTATAATATGACAAGCTGTGATGATAACATTAATCAACTGCTATCACAAAGCATTGTCCTTACACAACAAAGGTTCTATTTTTATATTTTTATAACCCCTATATGTAATAGTATTCTTGGTGCAAAAATAATTGTATTCAATACCGTTTTCTGTGCAAACCTTATTAACAAATTGGTTTTCAAAACTGTGCCATGATACTTTCACAGTTTGCAAACCCTTTTTATTTGAAACCTTTTGTATGTTTGTGCCAAAGCAGAGAATATTTTAATTTAAGTGCCAAGAATAAAACCAACGTTAGCTTTGAGAAATCATCCATAATTACAAAGTCAAGAAGCTTATCTCCTAGGCTCACTATCCTAGAGATCCAAATAAGTTCTTATGGAGAATTTTCAAAGACTAAGAGGTGGAAACAATGTTTTCAGATTTCGAAATGATTCTAGTTTGTTTTTCTAGATGACATGCATAGCAAACTTTGACCTTTTAGAAACTAATTTAAGTAAGCCAATGACAAGGTCTTTTGAGATTAAGTACATACTAGTATGAGTTGATTTTATATGCCAAAAGTGGTTTCTTTAATCTTGGTATTCATAGTGCATATATTTAAAGGCATATCAAGTATACATTCTCATGTCTATTATCAATAAAAGATAATACCATTGATAAAAACTCTCAATCAAGCATATAGAGAATTCATAGAGTTATTCTTAATAAATTGATTAATCATTTAGCAACTTATCCAGCAGTAAGTAAATCATACTATAAAATGAAGTGATTTGGTTATATTTTTAAAAATATTACCTGTTACGGGGGAACTTAGCCACCATGCCCCACGTGACCGGCACGCGCGCCCAGGAAGACTACGGCAGCCCCTTGATCCAGCAATCCGACCCCGAGTCGGACATCTTCGGCTCCGCAGCCCGACCCCGAGTCGGCTGCCCCTTGATCCAGCAATCCGACCCCGAGTCGGACATCTTCGGCTCCGCAGCCCGACCCCGAGTCGGCTGCCCCTTGATCCAGCAATCCGACCCCGAGTCGGACATCTTCGGCTCCGCAGCCCGACCCCAAGTCGGACATCTCTCGACAACGACAGGCTATTCCCCAGAGGCACGCCGCAGCCTCCTGCTCCACTACTCCCTGCAACGGTTGTATCTGGCGCTGCTCCACGATCCCCTGTAACAGCCGTACAAGGCGGAGCTCCACTACGCCCTGTCATGGCCGTACCCAGCGCTGCCCCACGACGCCCTGTAACGGCCGTGTCAGTGGCAGCTCCATCGTGCCCCACGATGACGAACCCCCCTGAAAGACCCCCCAGCCTGGTATATATGCGGCTGGGGGGAGGAGGGGGGAGGGGTAAGCGAGAACTTCCAGAGCATTCTCTTACTTGCTACTATTATCTCTCCTTCTCCTCCAATCTCCTCTGACTTGATCGTCGGAGGGCCCCCACTACCCCAGTGGTGGTGCGAGGCTTGCTTGCAGGTTTCCCGGTGGAAGGTGGAGCACAATCAACACCAACCAAGGCAACTCAAACGGAACCCCGTTCACACCGCTGTGCCAATCGTTCTCGGTTTGGACCACCAGCAACAGTTGGCGCTAGAGGAAGGGCCGAATCTCAGAGCGATCGTAATGGCACGGCGAGGTGGTCGTGGAGCTTCCAATGCCTCCGGTCGCGGGGCCTCTCGCGCCTCTGGCTGGGAGGCCGCTGCGTCTCCAACACATTCTCAGCAACACTCCACTGCTCCACCTCCCATTCAGATGGTCGAAGCCGCTCAGTTCGACCAGTTAGCCCAGCAGGTTCGCACCCTCGCGGAGGCAGTGCAGAACCTGCAGGGTGTGATGTCTCGGGCGCCGCAGCGGGCCCAGGAGCCGCTGCTCCCTGAGCGCTCACCTGTCCTCCTCAACCCGCGCTCCTTCCTCTCCCATGGGGAGGAGCGCCGGCGCGAGGAAGATTCTCGAGCACGGTCCATTCTGCCGGGACCTTCCCATCGGAGCTGCGCGGGGTACGAGAGGCGGGCCCGGGCGCGTTCCCAAACCCCCCAGTCCTCAAGGAACCCGCGCTCCAGTCGGTCCCCCTCTCGGTGCTCCTTGTCTCCCACCCATCGGTCGCGCTCCCTGGACCGGCGGGTGGACGATCTCCACCGACAACTCCAGGTCCTGAAGGGCCACTCCAAAGATCCCTTCGCCGACTTGGAGATCTCCTCCCAGCCGGAGCTTGCCTCGAGGATCCTGCGGACCCCGAATCCGTCGGGGTTTAAAATGCCGGCGATCGAGCCCTATGACGGGGCGGCAGACCCGCGGGATCACGTCGAGAGTTTCAGGACCCTTATGCTCCTCCACAGAGCATCAGATCCTCTCCTCTGCAAGGCCTTCCCAGCGACCCTCCGTGGTCCGGCAAGGGCGTGGTTCGCCGGCTTGGAGGCTAACTCAATCCAGTCCTTCGACCAGTTTACTCGCCTCTTCATCACCCATTTCGCCGTCAGTAGCCGGCGGCGACTGGTCTCCGACTCCCTCTTTGATGTCCGGCAAAACGAGGGAGAAAGCTTGCGGGATTATCTTACCCGCTTCAACAAGGCTACGCTGGAAGTCCGGAACCGCCAGGAGGTGGCTCTTTCAGCCCTGAAGCGTGGCTTCCGAAAGGGCAGACTCAACTTCTCCCTGGACAAACGCCTGCCGCGGAGCTTCCCGGAGCTGTTGTCCCGGGCGAACCAGTATGCGGACGCCGAGGAGGCGGCCGCCCACCGGAGCAAGGAGGCCGCCGAGATCCCTCCAAAGCTCGGGAAGAAAAGGCGAAAAGAGGCACACCAGAGGAGGAGCCCGACGCCTCAACGTCGGCGCAGAAGCCTGTCACCGGCGAGGAACCACGGCGCCCTACGCCCTCGTTCTCCGCCCCGACGTTTCAACCGGTACACTCCTCTCCTGACTCCCCGGGCCCAGATCCTCATGGAAATCAAGGGGCGGGAGGACCTCCCGGTCCCGAGACAGATGAAGAAGATTCCTGGGAGGAGGCCCTCTCGGGCGTACTGTGAGTACCACCGAGACCACGGCCACGACACCGAAGACTGCTTCCAGCTTCGGGACGAGATCGAGGCTCTCATCCGCCCAGGGCGTCTCGGTCGATATGTGAACGACCGACGTCCCCCCGCAGACCCGCGTCCGGCCGACCCGGCCCCTCAGGAGCCTCGGGAGCAGAATCGACCCGTCGCGGGCGTGATCCACACTATCACTGGGGGCTGCCCCCGGCCCGAGAGGAACGCAGGGGGCTCGACTGAAGCGTCAGGGGCAGCCGTCGCAAAGAGGCAAAGGGTCGGTAATGTAAGCACTTTTTGTGATGAAGATGTAAAGGGGGTTCAGACCCCCCACGATGACGCCATGGTGATCTCCCTCACTATGGCAAACTATGATGTAAGGCGTGTTCTTGTGGATAGTGGAAGCTCAGCTGATATTTTGTTTTACGAGGCCTTCCAAAAGATGAGCTTGTCCAGACAATTGTTGCACAAAACATCCACCCCCCTTATAGGATTCACTGGTGACGCTATCTCGGCCGAAGGTGTCGTTGAGCTGCCTGTGACTGCGGGCGTTGCACCCGCAGAAGCCACGGTGCGGCTCGGGTTCTTGATCGTCCGTGTTCCCTCGGCCTACAACGCTATCCTCGGACGACCCGGACTGAACGCCCTTCGCGCGGTGGTCTCTACGTACCACTTGCTCATGCGGTTCCCCACGGCGGCCGGGATTGGAGAGGTCCGAGGTGACCAACCGACCGCAAGGCAATGTTTCCTAGCAACTCTCAAAGAGAAGAAGCCCGTAGAAGCCTTAAGCGTCGAGTCCCTCGACGCCAGAGACGAGGTGGCCTTGCGGCACGGGGAGCCGGCCGAGGGTGTGATCGAAGTTCCCCTCGAGGAAGGTCGCCCGGACAGAACGATCCGGGTCGGCGCCAATCTCGACCCGGGAGCTCGGGCCCGGTTGGTGGAATTCCTCCGAGCCAATGTCGATGTGTTTGCCTGGTCGGCGGCCGATGTACCTGGGATCGACCCGGAGGTCATTTCTCACGCCCTCAACGTCGACCCGACCCACCGACCGGTAAAACAGAAGAAGAGACACTGTGCCCCGGATCGGATCCGAGTGGTCGACCAGGAGGTAGACAAGCTCTTGGAGGCAGGATTCATAAGGGAGGTCAGCTACCCCGAATGGCTGGCAAATGTCGTACTTGTCCGGAAGGCGAGCGGAAAGTGGAGGATGTGCGTCGACTACACCGACCTGAACAAGGCATGCCCCAAGGATAGCTTTCCGCTCCCGCGGATAGACCAACTGGTCGACGCGACTTCCGGATATCAGCTGCTGTCTTTCATGGACGCCTTCTCCGGCTACAACCAGATAATGATGGCTCCACAGGACGAGGAGAAAACTGCCTTTATAATAGACCGGGGGCTGTACTGTTACAAGGTAATGCCCTTCGGTCTGAAGAATGCTGGCGCCACTTACCAGCGCCTCGTCAACAAAATCTTCAAAGAGCAAATCGGCCGGAACATGGAGGTGTACGTGGACGATATGCTGGTGAAGAGCCGCCATGCAGACCAGCACATCGCGGATCTGGAGGAGACTTTCGCCACCTTGCGGAAGTTTCGCATGAAGCTGAACCCAGCGAAGTGCGCCTTTGGCGCTTCGGCCGGGAGGTTCCTCGGTTTCATTGTCAACCAGCGGGGGATCGAAGCCAACCCGGACAAAATCAAGGCCATCCAAGATATGTCCCCTCCGACCAAAGTGAAGGAGGTTCAGGAGCTCGCTGGGAGGGTCGCCGCGCTCGGACGATTTGTGGCAAAATCGGCCGAACGCTGCCAACCTTTCTTCAAGGTGTTGAAACGCCCGAAAGACTTCCTCTGGACGGCCGAATGTCAAGCAGCATTCGACCAGCTCAAGGAATACTTGGCGTCTCCTCCCCTGCTGTCCAAGCCGCAAGAAGGGGAGATGCTCTACCTCTATCTGGCGGTCTCCCCAACCGCAGTCAGTGCGGTACTGGTTCGGGAAGAGGCAAAGCTCCAGAAGCCTGTGTACTACATCAGCCGGGTCCTACGGAATGCCGAGACGCGGTATACGAAGGCTGAAAAGATCGCCTTCGCGCTGCTGACCGCGACCAGGAGGCTTCGCCCCTATTTCCAGGCCCATTCTGTCACCCTCTTGACCGATCAACCGCTGCGGCAGATCCTCAGCAATCCTGAGAATGCGGGACGGCTGGTGAAGTGGGCAGTAGAACTTGGTGAGTTCGACATCCGCTACCAGCCCCGACCCGCCATCAAGGCCCAGGCGCTCGCGGATTTCCTCGCTGAGTGCACGGTGCAGGAGGCGGAACCTAGGTTGCCGGAAACACCCAGCCTCGACCTCCCGATTTGGACGCTTCACATCGATGGGTCGTCGAACCCCGAAGGTGGAGGGGCCGGGCTGGTCCTTACCAGTCCTGATGGAGTAATAGCCGAGTATGCCTTGAGGTTCGGATTTCCAGTGACCAACAACGAGGCGGAGTACGAGGCCCTAGTCACGGGACTCAAACTCACCAAGGAGCTCGGCATCCGGCGCCTGAAGGTCTTCACCGACTCCCAGCTGGTGGTCGGGCAGGTCCGTGGGGAGTTCGAGGCCCGGAACCCGACCATGCAGAATTACGTCCGGAAGGTGCAAGCACTCATTCCCGACCTCGGCAGTGTCGACATCCAGCAGGTCCCAAGAAGTGAAAATGCCAGGGCCGACAGGTTGTCCCGCTTGTGGGCGCAGACGCGCACAACTTGTCGAGGGCGATCTACCTGGAGACCCTGGATGCCCCGAGCATCGGCGAGGCTGGAGCGGTGATGGCGATTGATCCGGAGCCATCTTGGATGGACCCGCTTGTCGCCTACCTCGCCGAAGGGATCCTCCCTGAAGACGAAGATCAAGCTCGGCGACTTGTTATGAAGTCCGCCCACTACGTACTCTATGAAGGGAGGCTGTATCGGACCTCGTTCACCGCCCCCCTCTTAAAGTGCCTCCGCCCCTCGGAAGCGGCCTACGTCCTCGGCGAAGTCCACGAAGGCGTTTGCGGATCACACTTGGGGGCTAGGTCCTTGGCGCACAAGATCATGAGGCAAGGCTATTATTGGCCTACCTTGTTGGAGGACTCAAAGGATCATGTACGGAAATGCGACGCCTGCCAGCGCCACGCCAATGTCCAGAGAGTCTCTTCTGTCCCCTTGGCACCAATCACTGCACCCTGGCCCTTCGCCCAGTGGGGAATGGATATCCTCGGACCATTTCCCGTCGCTTCAGCTTAGCGGAAATTTTTGATTGTTGCAATCGACTACTTCACCAAGTGGGTGGAGGCAGAGCCGCTGGCCACTATCACGGAGGCGCAAGTCCGGAAGTTCGTGAAGAAGAACATCATTGTCCGATTTGGGGTACCTCGGGTCCTCATCTCGGATAATGGTCGACAGTTTGACAACAAGCATTTCCGTGACTTCTGCGAGGAGTTCGGGATCGAGCATCGGTTCACATCTGTGTCACATCCCCAAACCAACGGCGAGGCCGAGGTCACAAATCGGACAATCCTCCAAGGAATCAAAGCGCGAATCGGTCGGACGGGGCAAGCTTGGGTCGAAGAACTCGAGAATGTCCTTTGGGCGTATCGGACCTCGCATCGGACCCCTACCGGGGAGACGCCTTTCAGCCTAACCTATGGCACGGAAGCTGTTGTCCCCATGGAGCTCGGACTCCCCTCACCTCGGGTGGCCGCGCACCGACCCGAGGCCAATTCGGAGCAACTCCGAGGGAACCTGGATCTCTTGGAAGAAGCGAGGGAAATGGCGCAGGTTCGGATGGCGATGTATCAGCGGAGGGTGGCCCGATATTACAACTCCAAGGTCCGACCGAAGCTTTTCAGAATCGGAGATCTGGTGCTAAGGCGAGCTAAAGCATCTCAACCTGCGGAAGGTGGGAAGCTAGCGCCAAATTGGGAAGGCCCGTATAGGGTTCGCTGGGTAAACCGACCTGGCTCCTACCAGTTGGAGGCCCTAGATGGTCGAGAAATTCCAAGGAGCTGGAATTCCGCTAACCTGCGGATGTATTACCAGTAGAACGACAATGCCAGAAAGACAGTTCAAAAATGTATAACACTTTTCATTTCAATAATTTCTGGTTACAATGGCGTGCTCGTGTGATTACAAGAAATTCCCAGAGGGGAATTAGGGTGTAAAGAAAGTAAAGAAGAGGTGGAGACTCCGAGGAGCTGAAGATCTGGGATCCCGAAACCTCCATCCGAAGCGGCTGCAATCCCACCGGAAGTGGGTGCTTCCAACCGGAGGCGCCATCGACGTCTCACGAAAAAGACGAAGAGCCAGCGCGGATGAAGAAGAAGTGGACGAAGGAGAAGTCCACACTGCTCCTACCCAGAGGCGCCATCCATGCCTCACGAAAAAGACGAGGAGCCGCCGCAGAAGAAGCTCCCGCTGCCTCCAGGGGAACGCCACCTCCAAGGGATATTCCGATCCTCCCCAGTGTTAGGGGAGAGAAGGAATACAAGGGAGAAGAGCATATGGAGGCGCGGTCCCGGATCAAGCGTCTGGCGCGGAGCTCAATCGGGAGGCTGAACTTCAAGGAGGGGAGACGTGATCCCGGATGAAACGCCTAGAGTGGAGTTCCGCCGGGGAGAACCTCCTTGTTGATCCCAGATGAAACGGCTAGTTGGCGGAAGTCGCGAAGGGCGCGCCTCCCGTTCCTTCGGTAGGGGTCTCTCAACCTTGCGCCGGAGAGGAGGCCCACGATCCATGGCAACCTGAACAGCTCCGGCTTGGCAGGCTCCATCGCACCTGCACCAATATTTATAGCCAAACTGCGGCCCCCCGGTCGTTCCGATGCGGGTGGCTCCAATAAATGCGGGTGCATTGAATCCGGAGCCGATCCGGCTCTCGAGGCATATCTTCCCGCGATTTCCTAAGCGTTATTCTCCTTAATCGCATTCTTTGTGCAGGACACTCCGGGTGGCCTGTACCCCTAGGTCCACATATCTCCGCTCGCGCCCAGGCCGCATCCGCCTCGAAGAACGCGCGTATCGCGGCCGCTTAACTGACACTCCTCGCAAGCAGCAACTGGCGATCCGATTTCCCAGGTAACCTCTCAATTAGCATTTAATGCCCATCTGGTGTTCCCCAGGCGACGCTTGGAGAGGAGGAGAAACACGATCGCAGCTGGCCACGGAGAAATCCCGTCGGGCGGCAAGCGACTGAGGCCTGACAACCCTCAGATGCCAGGCTAACCCGATGATCATCCCGGGAGCAGACTAGCCTGAAGCCCCGACCGGTCGCCTCGGCTTGCGCCAGCCTTGGCCGACCAACGAGCGGAATTTCCCGAGGCTCGGCCCTCGGATGCCAGGCTAACCCGATGATCATCCCGGGAGCAGACTAGCCTGAAGCCCCGACCGGTCGCCTCGGCTTGCGCCAGCCTTGGCCGACCAACGAGCGGAATTTCTCGAGGCTCGGCCCTCGAATGCCAGGCTAACCCGATGATCATCCCGGGAGCAGACTAGCCTGAAGCCCCGACCGGTCGCCTCGGCTTGCGCCAGCCTTGGCCGACCAACGAGCAGAATTTCCTGAGGCCTGACAACCCTCAGATGCCAGGCTAACCCGATGATCATCCCGGGAGCAGACTAGCCTGAAGCCCCGACCGGTCGCCTCGGCTTGTGCCAGCCTTGGCCGACCAACGAGCGGAATCTCCCGAGGCTCGGCCCTCGGATGCCAGGCTAACCCGATGATCATCCCGGGAGCAGACTAGCCTGAAGCCCCGACCGGTCGCCTCGGCTTGCGCCAGCCTTGGCCGACCAACGAGCGGAATCTCCCGAGGCTTGGCCCTCGGATGCCAGGCTAACCCGATGATCATCCCGGGAGCAAACTAGCCTGAAGCCCCGACCGGTCGCCTCGGCTTGCGCCAGCCTTGGCCGACCAACGAGCGGAATTTCCTAAGGCCTAACCCTCGGATGCCTGGCTTAGCGCCGGAAGAAGTTTCTGAGGCCTAACCCTCGGATGCCTGGCTTAGCGCCGGAAGAAGTTGCTGAGGCCTAACCCTCGGATGCCTGGCCTAGCGCCGAAAGAATTCCCTGAGGCCTAACCCTCGGATGCCTGGCCTAGCGCCAGAAGAATTTCCTGAGGCCTAACCCTCGGATGCCTGGCCTAGCGCCAGAAGAATTTCCTGAGGCCTAACCCTCGGATGCCTGGCTTAGCGCCGGAAGAATTTCCTGAGGCCTAATCCTCGGATGCCTGGCTTAGCGCCGGAAGAAATTCCTGAGGCCTAACCCTCGGATGCCTGGCTTAGCGCCGGAAGAATTCCCTGAGGCCTAACCCTCAGATACCTGGCCTAGCGCCAGAAGAATTTCAAGAGTCGGGAGTCAGCGAGACGCTACCAAGAGTTAAAAAGAAGAAGGGGGAAAGGACCGGAACGACTGGAGTACACTAATACAAAAGGAGAAAGTATGGAGAGCCTTAAATTGAAGAATGGGGCAACTCACCGGAAGAGAAGGAAGAACGGCTCCGAGAGCGTCAAAGGAGGAGCAAGCGAACAGTCCGACGGCAATGACGGCAGCGCAAAGGAGAAACTCGAAGATGTCTGTAAAGAGAAAGGCGGACGGAGGAGGGCCCCCGGTTAAATAGGCGAAAAGGTGGGTGACGCCTCGGTGACGCCAGAGGACGCCTGGCTGCCGAAGGGTCGCTCGCGCCCCAAAGGCGAATCGACGCCATTAAGGAAGGATGTCCGCCGAAATCCTCAGACTGCCAGGTCAGCAACAACCGCCATACGCCATAAAGAAGGCGGGGAGCTCGAAGCGCGCGCGCCTCTCCGAGGGATGGCGGCAATCTCGAAGCATCACTCCCTTCACCCGTTCCCCTTCTGGTTCCGGGCTCGGAAGTGGGGGGCTACTGTTACGGGGGAACTTAGCCACCATGCCCCACGTGACCGGCACGCGCGCCCAGGAAGACTACGGCAGCCCCTTGATCCAGCAATCCGACCCCGAGTCGGACATCTTCGGCTCCGCAGCCCGACCCCGAGTCGGCTGCCCCTTGATCCAGCAATCCGACCCCGAGTCGGACATCTTCGGCTCCGCAGCCCGACCCCGAGTCGGCTGCCCCTTGATCCAGCAATCCGACCCCGAGTCGGACATCTTCGTCTCCGCAGCCCGACCCCGAGTCGGACATCTCTCGATAACGACAGGCTATTCCCCAGTGGCACGCCGCAGCCTCCTGCTCCACTACTCCCTGCAACGGTTGTATCTGGCGCTGCTCCACGATCCCCTGTAACAGCCGTACAAGGCGGAGCTCCACTACGCCCTGTCATGGCCGTACCCAGCGCTGCCCCATGACGCCCTGTAACGGCCGTGTCAGTGGCAGCTCCATCGTGCCCCACGATGACGAACCCCCCTGAAAGACCCCCCAGCCTGGTATATATGCGGCTGGGGGGAGGAGGGGGGAGGGGTAAGCGAGAACTTCCAGAGCATTCTCTTACTTGCTACTATTATCTCTCCTTCTCCTCCAATCTCCTCTGACTTGATCGTCGGAGGGCCCCCACTACCCCAGTGGTGGTGCGAGGCTTGCTTGCAGGTTTCCCGGTGGAAGGTGGAGCGCAATCAATACCAACCAAGGCAACTCAAACGGAACCCCGTTCACACCGCTGTGCCAATCGTTCTCGGTTTGGACCACCAGCAACATTACCTATATCACAGAATTGATTAATACCTGCAATTTATGTTTTAATTGGATACTAAGGCAAAGAGAATGATGAGATGCAAGGATTACTAATTTCATTATTCTTTTCATTTCAATTACTTTTTTTAAGTATATTTTAAGTTTCATTCTTTAATATATGTCTAGAGCACCCAATGTCTAAATTAACATCTTTTGTTGGAGCCTTGAGTGCTAGACACACCTACAGAAAATATTTAGATTTTCAACTTAGGAACCCAAGCTCTTTTGGGTCCTTGTAGGTTAGCTATTATTGTTCCTTTTGGAACCCATATTTTCTTAATAGCTATTTTGTCCATAGGCTTGCAGATTTTAGGATTATAAGGAATGTATTTCTGCATACTCTTATTAAATTTAACAAACATCGATTTAATATAAGTAGATGATGGATTTTTAATTTTCTGTTTTTGTTCATTAGGTTCATCAGATAAATTAGAATCCGTTTTAGGATAGATAGTGGAGGATTTAACACATATGTCATTAAGAAATTTTTGTGTGTACCAAGATTGATATCCTAATCCAGCCTTTTCAAATTCAGCTCTTTGATTATTTATCATTAAGTTCAGTTTTTCAGAGCTGATAGTAAATTTTTCAACTATAGGCTTAAATTTGTTAACTTCTTTAGTTAGCCTTTCATTGTCTTCTGAAAGTAATTTACTATTTTTCTGAGTTATATCATAGCTTTCAGCAAGAGATAGATTTTTCTGATTTAGCTTTTTTTTCTTTAAACTAAGCTTCTTATATTCTAAGTATAGATCAGAAAAAGCATCATGAAGTTCATCAAATGTAAAATCAGATTGAGTTTCAGCATGTACTTTATCTTGGAATGAGAAATCACTTTGTATTCCAATACATACCTTATCTTCATGTGCCATAAAGCAAGGATTTTTAATTTCAGTTTGCTGCTCTTCTTCTTCAGAGCTAGTTTCAGATTCACTAAAAATATTAGTGCATTCATATTTACCTTCAAGCATATTCCAGATTTCCTTAGCAGTTATGCAAAAAGATATGCTATTAAGTTCACTATCATCTAATGCACAATATAGAATATTCATGGCTTTTGCATTTTGCTGAGCCATTTTCTTATCATGATTAGTGTTTGTGTGTAGCCCGTTGACTATGATACTCCATAAATCATAGTTATGTGCTTGAATGAAAATGCGCATGCGTGCTTTCCAATGTGTGTAGTTTATGCCATTAAATAGTGGAGGTCGATCAATTAACTGTCCCTCTCCTAGAAAACTGTCTATTTGAATTGTCATGATCTTTGTCTCTTGATTGTGAGATCAACAAATACTATATGAGCATCTTGCTCTGATACCACTTGTTGCCCAAGGTGACAAGCCAAGAGGGAGGGGTGAATTAGTTTTTCTAACTTTTCGATTCCTTAATCGAGTTAATTGATGAGTAAGTAATTGTAGTAAAGTAAGACAATACACAATGCAAACACACAAGAAATATAGTGGTTCGGTGCTCTCCTAAGCACCTACGTCCACTCCCCAAGCGACCCCGTGGGAATTCACTATAATCCCGCGGATTACAGTTGGATTGTTTTTCGGGCTCACAATCCAAAAATCTTTACACTTTGGTTTTTCGGGATCACCAAAAATCTATGTTGGTTTTACGGGCTCACCAACGAACCTTCACAATTGGTTTTACGGGTTCACCAACAACCTACGTTGGTTTTACGGGCTTACCAACAACCTATGTTGGTTTTACGGGCTTACCAACAACCTACGTTGGTTTTACGGGCTTACCAACAACCTACTTTGGTTTTACGGGCTTACCAACAACCTACAATGTTGGTTTTACAGGCTTACCAACAAACCTTACAACAAGAATAAAGAACAAGGAACTAAAGCTCTTAAATGAGCAAATAAAACAATTATGAGCTACAAAGAAGAGTTTAGAATATAGTTATCCCTTTAATAAGGCTCTTCTCTTCTTTGTCAAGATTGCTTCACTCTTCAAGGGTTGGTGGAGCTCTTAATGTCTCTTGGAATCTGCTCAACCACTTCCTTTTGGCTCTTTGAATGAAGCAATTGAATGAAGCTTGCGTTGCTAGGGTTCTCTCTTGAATGCACTTGATGTATTTTCCAAAGCTTTCTTCCTCTGATGAATACTCCCTCTTAAATACTTCTCCAACCTCCAAATAGTCCTTCCTGACCGTTGGATTGAAGAAACTAGCCGTTTATAGCCGTTGGAAGTTCAAAAAGCACTTCTGCACAACTAGCCGTTATGCTTCTGCCCGTGCTTGGGTCGACCCAAACTTTTCTGGGGTCGACCCAAACCACTATTCATCAGACTTGGGTTAGCTCAAGCTTTTCTTGGGTCGGCCCTCTCAGAAAATACAGAACCTTGTATTTCAGCCTTCCTTCACTTGGGTCGACTCAACTCTTTTTGGGTCGACTCAAGGTTGGGTCGACTCAAGATTGGGTCGACTCAAGGTGGGGTCGACTCAAGTTCCATTGGGGTCGACCCTCTCAGAGATTCCAGAGACTTGTTTTCTTGAAGCTTGAAGATGGGGTCGACTCAACTTTCACTTGGGTCGACCCAAGTGCTGTTCATCCATGCCATAAGTGCTAGAATGTGCCAGAATGTTTCTAAAACGTGCTAGGGTCGACTCCATCTCTTCTAGGGTCGACTCTTACTCTGTGCCAAGTGTTCCAAAGGTGTGCCACTTCGTTCCAAGGCGTGCCAAATGTATCAGAGTCGACTCCAAACTAATTGGGGTCGACTCTAACCATGTTTTTCTGCACTTTGAAGGTTAGTTATGCACATTGAAACAACAATATGATATTCCAAGCAAATTACGATGCATGGCACAATAGAGTTTCATATCCTTAACAGTGAAAATTACCGAATTGCCCTTTTAGGTATTTTTAACGTGAAACTTTGCCAAAATGGATTCTTGAGCTTTCTACCATTCTCTATTACAAATTTTATCTCGTTTATCAATTCTTGAGAGTGGTTTTGACCATATAGTCCTAATGTATCATGAGTGTATCAAGGGTGTGCCATTTATCAATGAAGTATCGAGTTAATTTGCATTTCTAATTTGATATGGCCTCAATGGTTGTGTTAATCATCAAAATAACATTATCATCCTCACTTCCTAATCCTCCTTAAAGGAGGATTAGGTTAACTATGAAGGAGGGGCACACGCCCCTCCTCCTTTTTCTTGCTTGGTGCGGCAAAGAAGAGGGGCCGGCGCCCCTCTTGGAAGTTTATCAAGGAGCTCCTACAAAGTAGGAGCTCTACATGCTATTTAAGAGGAGGCGTGGGGGCTGACCTAGGGCATCATTGAAGCTCTCTCCCTCTCCAATTCGTGGCCCCCTCTCCTCCCCTTTCCTTGGTTCAGCCGCAAGCAAAGGAAGAAAAAGAAAGGTGGCCTCTTCATCCTCCCTTCCTCCTTCCAACGCAAGGAAAAGAAAGAAGGCTGCAGAGGTTTTGTTCCTTTACTATTCTTCATCCTTCTTCTTCCTCCTCTCAAGCACATTCAAGAGTTGAAAGAAAGAGAGGAGATCAGCCATCAAAGTTATCTCTGCAAGGGAGCTAGCACCCCGGGGAGATAGAAAGCTTGGATCAGTTCCTGCTTCGTGTGGATACCCGTAGAGGCCGGGCACTTGAACGGCTTCAAGCGAACCTTCATCCAAAACCATGATCATCAGTTTGCGGTGATCATCTACCCGCACAAGGTGAAGATCTGATCTTCCAAAAGGTTTTAAAAGTTTTAATCCTTATCTATCTACGAACGGTTTTTGAACAACGTTCATGCGATGAACGGTTGATCCCGTGCATGCCTCTTCCACTGCATCTGAATTTTGATAATTTTCTGCGGCATGGGCAGGGTTTCTAACATGAGATCCTTTGCCTCTTGAATTGCGGTTACCTTGGCCTCCGAAACTTTTGGTAGAGACCTGAGAATTTTTCACACCAATTCAGAGTTAGTATAAAATTTGCCTAAGCTCTTTAGTCCATTTATGATTTTCGTAAATCTAGTGAACATTTCAATTATGGACTCAGTGGACTCTATTTTAAATAATTCATACCTATGTACTAACATATTTATTTTTGACTCTTTAACTTGATTAGTTCGTTCATGTATGACTTCTAGTCTATCCCAAATTTCTTTGGCGGAGGTTCATGTAGATATTCTATTGAACTCATTTACATCTAGGGAGCAGTAAAGTACATTAATCGCTTTAGCGTTTAGTTGCGCTAGTCTTTTATCACTATCATTTCAATCTATTTCAGGTTTAGGAATGATTGTGCCCTTTATGCTAATTGTGGGTGTGTGTGATCCTCTAGTTATAATATTCCACAAATCATAATCTAGAGCTTGAATAAATATTCTCATTCTAGCTTTCCAATATGTGTAGTTCGTGCCATTAAACAAAGAAGGTCTATTTGTGGATTGCCCCTCGCTTATAGAACATCCTACTTGGGTTGCCATGATCTTTGGCTCTTGATCATGAGATCAACAAATACTATGAGAGCATCCGCTCTGATACCACTTGTTGCCCTAGGTGACAAGCCAAGAGGGGGGGTGAATTGGATTTT
This sequence comes from Phoenix dactylifera, assembly GCF_051530095.1. NCBI lineage: Eukaryota > Viridiplantae > Streptophyta > Magnoliopsida > Arecales > Arecaceae > Phoenix > Phoenix dactylifera. The sequence goes on along the minus strand of NC_143193.1, from coordinate 25,685,033 downwards.
CTAAATTTTTAATCCCTTAATCAAATTGATAGATGAATGGGTAGTTTAGTTAATATTAATTGTGTGTAGTGAAATTAGAAAGACACACAATGCAAACACACAAGAAATATAGTTGTTCGGTGCTCTCCTAAGCACCTACGTCCCGTGGATTACAGTTGGATTGTTTTTCGGGCTTACAATCCAAAAACCTTTATACTTTGATTTTTCGGGATCACCAATAACCTACGTTGGTTTTGCGGGCTCACCAACAATCTACACCGTTGGTTTTACAGGCTCACCAACAAACCTTACAAGGAATTTAAAAGGAAGAAGTATGTAGCTCCTAAATGAGCAAATATAACAAATATGCACTAAAAGAAGAGATGAGAAATAGTTATCACTTTGAGGATGCTCTTCTCTTCTTTGCTCAGATTATTTCTGATGCAGATCAAGGAATTGCTGAAAATTCCCCTATTGCTGAAGTTCTGCTGGCCTGGGAACAGGGTGGGTATGGACGAGACGAAACCAAGGAAGACGATGCGGATGGAGTGCGATCCTTGGATTCCAACAAATCCCACTTGATCTCCTGATCCTAGAGATCAATCCCACGGTCTACAAGATCCTGAATGTTGGTTTAATTGAGTCCTACTTTGTTTGAAACTTCTGAACTTGAGTCTGTTAAAGTCTGAATTTTGTTCTGAAATCTGGCTTGATTTTAATTTGATTAGGAGTCTGTTTTAATTCGAATTTGGTTAGGAATTGAGTCCTTATTGTTAGGGTTTAGAGGGAGATCGTGGCCCTATAAAAAGGATTGGTGTAAAGGGCCGCCGCCTCTCTTTTTCCTTTTGGCTTGTTTTTTTTACACGGTGAATGAAAAAAAACTTGAAGCTCTGTTTTCCTGAGCCCAAACTCCTCTGTTTCCTGTTGCTGTGAATTGCAGCGGGCTGCAGGAGATTGAATCCCACGCTTCCCCGCATCATTTGGTATCAGAGCAGGCTTCTCCTGCTTCGATGGCGGATGACAGCGCTGCGAGCGTTCACCCCGGCAACGGTGATCACGGGGTGCCGGCGCTTTGGGCAGCGATCCGAGGCCTTGAAGGTGCTGTGCGCGACATCCAGCATGCACTTCAAGAGTTGAGGATCGGAAATCATGGAGATCTCAACCGGGATCGGGTGCCAGCCGGCGAGGCCTTCCCTCGTGGACCACCAGCACCGGCGCGAGATCTTCCCCACCGGCATAGGCAGCAACCCCTCATGGACTCGTCCGAAGATGAGGAAGAAGGACCCGCCTTCTTCGAGTTCGATGGTCTATGCCCGAGAAGAAACCCCGAGCAGGCTGATTTCAGGCGTGCAGGGGGCGAACGACGACGTCGATCGCCTGATGGAAGAGGGGTCTACGACGACGTTGGCGGGTGGCGTCCGCGACGGAACCAGGAACCAGCGGGTTTTCGGCGTGAAAGAGGAGACCATGGCTCCTCTGATTTTAGACTAAAAGTGGATCTTCCAACCTTCAGCGGCAACCTCCACATCGAGGGATTTCTGGATTGGCTGGCCGAGGTGGAGAAATTCTTCGATTACATGGAGATCCCAGATCAGAAAAAAGTGAAGCTGGTTGCCTACAAGTTGAAGGGTGGAGCCTCCGCGTGGTGGGATCAACTACAGCACAACCGTCCGCGGCAGGGAAAGATGCAGATCTCTACCTGGCGCAAGATGAAGCAGCACCTGCGAAGTCGTTTCCTCCCGCCTGACTACGAGCAGGCACTCTACCACCAGTATCAGAATTGTCGACAGGGCCCCCGAACGGTGATCGAATACACAGATGAATTCAACCGACTCAATGCCCGCAACAACCTGTCAGAAACAGAAAATCAGCAGGTGGCGAGGTACATTGGTGGGTTGAAGCCGGCGATCCGAGACCAAGTGGATCTTTATCCCGTGTGGAGTCTATCCGAAGCCACGAGCTTAGCCTTGAAACTGGAGGCACAGGCGACGCGAAGGGCGAATCAGTTTCAACCCACAAATCGAGCTACTCCTTCACGCCCCACCACGGCGAAACCGAAGGGCGTTGATGGTGCCACCTCTTCGAGTCAGCCTCTACCTCCAACTGCATCAAGGGGCGCCGGAAATTTTAGCAAGCAACCTGTGGCACCGAGGGGCAGCAATCCTTATGAAAAGCCTATGCCCATTAGATGTTACAGGTGTCAAGAGGTTGGGCACCGTTCCAATGAGTGCCCGAGGCGGCGGACCGTTAACGTAGTAGAGGCGGAGGAGGATGAAGGGGTGTTGTATGAGGAAGAAGAGCAAGAGGAGGAGCGGTCAGAAGAGGAGGAGGTGACCGTGACGACGCCTGATCAGGGGGTTCCAGCTTCTTTTGTAGTTCAGCGAATTTTGCTTTCTCCAAAGGTTAAAGAGGAGTCCCAACGCCACAAGATCTTCAAAACTCGCTGTACCATCAATAAAACAGTATGTAATGTGATCATTGATAGTGGCAGCAGTGAGAACATTGCTTCCTTGGCACTGGCCGGTGCAATGGGATTGAAGACCGAAGATCATCCGTCTCCTTACAAGATCGGGTGGATTAAGAAGGGTGCTGAAACAAGAGTGGACAAGGTGTGCAAGGTCCCATTATCAATTGGACGGTATTACCAGGATGAGGTTGTGTGTGATGTGGTGGACATGGATGCTTGCCATGTCTTGCTGGGGCGCCCATGGATGCATGACACGGACGTCACTTACAGGGGTCGGGACAACACCTATTTGTTTCGGTGGCACGGCCGGAAAATCCTCCTAGTTCCCATGAATGAAAGGTGCATCCCCAAATCTTCTCAAGTGGAGGGGAAATTCTTTCTTGCAGTTTCAGCAGAGCAGTTCATGGAGGACGTCAAGGAGACCAAGCAAATTCTGGTGCTGGCCGCGAAGCAATCAAATTCAGCAAGCATGCAGCCGGTGCCCAAGGAGTTTGAGGAGTTGCTTATGGAATTTCAGGATATTACACTTGCAGAATTGCCGTATGGGCTGCCTCCCATGCGAGAAATTCAGCACCACATTGATTTAGTGCCTGGCGCAAGCCTTCCCAATCTACCTCATTACCGCCTGAGCCCTAAGGAGAGCCAAATTCTGCAGCAGCAAGTTGAAGATCTGATGAAGAAGGGGCTGATTCGGGAGAGCATGAGCCCATGCGCAGTGCCAGCCTTGTTGACACCGAAGAAGGATGGAAGTTGGCGCATGTGTGTGGACAGCCGTGCGATCAACCGGATAACGGTAAAGTACCGATTTCCCATTCCCCGCTTGACTGACATGCTGGACATGCTGGAAGGAGCAAAGGTTTTCTCCAAAATTGATCTTCGGAGCGGCTACCATCAGATCCGAATTCGGCCCGGTGACGAATGGAAGACGGCATTCAAGACGAAGGATGGACTTTACGAGTGGATGGTCATGCCTTTTGGCCTATCCAACGCACCGAGCACCTTCATGAGGATAATGAACCAGGTATTAAAACCATTTATTGGAAAGTTCGTCATTGTCTATTTTGATGATATCCTGGTTTATAGCCGTAAAGAGATTGAGCATAAGGAACATTTGAGGGCGGTTTTGCTTGCATTGAGGAAAAATAAATTGTTTGTCAATCTTAAGAAGTGCCACTTTGTAACTACCCGCCTGGTGTTTCTGGGGTTTGTTGTTGGGGCCGACGGTATACATGTTGATGAAGAGAAGGTGCGGGCAATACGGGAGTGGCCCACCCCCACAAATGTCAGTCAAGTCCGCAGCTTCCATGGGTTAGCAACATTTTATCGGCGCTTCATTCGAAATTTCAGCACCATTGTCGCTCCTATTACTGAATTGTATGAAGAAAGGTCGGTATCAATGGGGAGAGCCTCAGCAAGCTAGCTTTGAATTGATAAAAGAAAAATTATCTTCGGCACCAGTGCTAGCTTTGCCAAGCTTTGAGAAGCTATTTGAGGTAGAGTGTGATGCCTCGGGAGTTGGGATAGAGGCTGTTCTGACTCAAGAAGGGCGGCCGGTGGAGTACTTCAGTGAGAAGCTCAGCGAAGCACGGCAGAAATGGACTACGTATGAGCTTGAGTTTTATGCCATCATCCGGGCATTGAAGCACTGGGAGCACTATCTAGTTCAGAGGGAGTTTGTCTTATACAGTGATCATCAGGCCTTGAAGTACATCAATAGCCAGAACCACTTGAACCGCATGCATGTCAGATGGGTAAGCTTCTTGCAGAAATTTTCTTTTGTGTTGAAGCACCGATCTGGACAACAGAACCGAGTGGCAGATGCATTGAGTCGGCGTAACACATTATTGACAACCTTGCACTTGGAGGTTGTGGGTTTCGAATGCATGAAGGAGTTGTATGCTGAAGACGATGACTTCAAGGATGTGTGGGCCAAGTGTTCCAGCAATCATGCAATGGAAGATTTTCACATACAAGAGGGTTATTTATTCCGGGGTAATTCCTTGTGCATTCCCAGATCATCACTGAGAGAGAAGCTGATTAGAGACCTTCATGGTGGCGGGCTTAGTGGGCATCTAGGCCGAGACAAGACCATTGCTAGTCTTATGGAGAGGTATTATTGGCCACAAATGCAAAGAGATGTTGGAAAGTTTGTCCAGAGGTGTTATATTTGTCAAACAGCAAAAGGACAGTCTCAAAACACCGGTCTCTACATGCCCCTAGCTGTGCCAAATGACATTTGGGAGGATCTATCGATGGACTTTGTATTGGGTCTTCCCCGAACGCAGAGAGGTGTGGATTCAGTCTTCGTCGTTGTGGACAGTTTCTCCAAGATGGCGCATTTCATCCCTTGTAAAAAGACATCAGATGCGTCCCATATTGCAAGGTTATTTTTCAGGGAGATTGTCCGTTTGCATGGAGTCCCACAATCTATCACATCGGATCGGGATTCAAAATTTTTGAGTCACTTTTGGCTTACTTTATGGAGAATGTTTGACACTTCCTTAAAATTCAGTAGCACTGCACATCCTCAGACTGACGGGCAGACAGAAGTCACTAATCGAACCCTTGGAAATCTAATTCGCTGTATTTGTGGGAATAGTCCGAAGCATTGGGATCATGCATTGCCCCAAGCAGAGTTTGCTTACAATAGTGCTAATCATCGAAGCACCGGTAAATCACCTTTCTCTATTGTTTATACAAAAGCTCCAAAGCATGCTGTGGATTTAGTTCGTCTACCAAAATTTCCAGGAAAGAGTGTAGCAGCAGAAAATTTAGCGGAGGAAGTTAAAGCAACACAGTTGGAGGTGAAGAAGCGCTTGGAAGGTATGAATGCCCGGTACAAGGCCAAGGCGGATGAACATAGGCGATATAAGGAGTTTAAAGAAGGAGATGAGGTAATGGTTTACTTGCGGAAGGAGAGATTTCCAGTGGGAGCATACAGCAAGTGGAAGCCACGGAAGTATGGGCCATAAAGATTTTAACGAAGATCAATAGTAACGCATATGTGATTGACTTGCCGGAAGACATGGGAATCTCAAAAACTTTCAATGTTGCTGATCTCTATGAGTATCATGATCCGGGAGAGCCGCTGTATCCTGAGAGGAACTCAGGGACGAGTTCTTTCCAAGTGGAGGGGACTGATGCAGATCAAGGAATTGCTGAAAATTCCCCTATTGCTGAAGTTCTGCTGGCCTGGGAACAGGGTGGGTATGGACGAGACGAAACCAAGGAAGACGATGCGGATGGAGTGCGATCCTTGGATTCCAACAAATCCCACTTGATCTCCTGATCCTAGAGATCAATCCCACGGTCTACAAGATCCTGAATGTTGGTTTAATTGAGTCCTACTTTGTTTGAAACTTCTGAACTTGAGTCTGTTAAAGTCTGAATTTTGTTCTGAAATCTGGCTTGATTTTAATTTGATTAGGAGTCTGTTTTAATTCGAATTTGGTTAGGAATTGAGTCCTTATTGTTAGGGTTTAGAGGGAGATCGTGGCCCTATAAAAAGGATTGGTGTAAAGGGCCGCCGCCTCTCTTTTTCCTTTTGGCTTGTTTTTTTTACACGGTGAATGAAAAAAAACTTGAAGCTCTGTTTTCCTGAGCCCAAACTCCTCTGTTTCCTGTTGCTGTGAATTGCAGCGGGCTGCAGGAGATTGAATCCCACGCTTCCCCGCATCAATTTCACTTCACAATAGGTTGGTGGAGCTGTTGAATGCACTTTCAGATTGCTCAACCACCTTCTTTTTGAGACTTGAATGAAGCAATTTGATGAAGAACACCTGGGCTTGCTTTCTCTTGAATACTCTATTGATTTTTTGCAAAAGATAATTTCCTCTGATGAATAATATCTCTTAAATACCTTCCAACCTCTATAGATCACTTTCCAACTGTTTGATTTGAAAAATTAGCCGTTTCTAGCCGTTGGGAGCTCAAAAAGTACATCTGCAGAACTAGTCGTTATATTGTCAGCCGTGCTGGAATCGACCCAAGCTTTTCTGGGATCGGCTCAAGTTACTGTTCATCAGCCTTGGGATCGACTCAAACTTCTCTCGGGTCGGCTCAAGTTACTATTCATCAGCCTTGGGGTCGACTCAAACTTCTATGGGGTTGACCCCTACTACAGTGGGGTCGGCCCCTATTACAGTGGGGTCGGCCTTCTCAAGAACCACGGAACCTTGTTTTTCTGACTATTTTCACTAGGGTCGACTCATGCTTTCTTGGGGTCGACCCGTTCTACAGTGGGGTTGACCCAAAATTCGTCGAGATCGGCCCTCTCAGAGATTCTAGAGACACGGTTTTTGGACACTCATCCTAGGATCGGCTCATGTTCTCTTGGGGTCGGCTCCACTGGGGTCGACTCAAGTCTTCCTGGGGACAACTCCACCTGGGGTCGGCTCAAGGAAACTTGGGGTCGGCCCTCTCAGTAAATTCCAGAGAGTTGTTTTCTTTGAGGTTGCACGTTGGGGTCGGCTCATGTTCTCTTGGGGTCGGCCCCAGTTACTGTTCATCTGTGCCATTTTTACAAGTACGTGCCAAATCGTTCCAAAACGTGCCAGGGTCGACTCCACCTCTTCTGGGGTCGACTCTTACTCTGTGCCAAGTGTGTCACTCCGTGCCAGTGCGTGCCATATGTATCAGGGTCGACTCCAAACCTCTTTGGGGTCGATCAACTCACAATTTTCTGCATCTTAAGGTTAGACTAATTCATAAAGTCAATAGAGTATATTTCAAATAATTTTGAGTGTATGACACGATAGAGCTTCATACCCTTAACAATAAAAATTACAGTTTTGCCCTTAACAGTCTACTTGACTTGAAACTTTGCCGAATTAGATTTAAAAGCTCTCTATCATTTTCTACTACATATTTTATCTTGTTGTTAATCATTATGAGTCATGTTGATCTCATTTTCTTAACGTATCATGAATGTATCGAGGATATGACATTCATTAATGATGTATCAAGTTAAACTGCATTATTAATTTGATATTCTCTCAATTATTGTGTTAATCATCGAAATAATACTATCATCCTCACCCCCCAACCACCAGGTTCGCCCCTAATTGAGGCCACATCTAAACATCATTATTTATTATTTATTTGCTTGCTAATTCATTTGTGAATCTAATATATATGTATTTTTATTTGCTGATTGTTTATTTTTAATAAATCCTGCACGACTCCAAATATTGTATTGTTTATTCCATTTTTGTCCAAAGCCTTGTCCTCTCTCCAAAATGACACCCTTTGCATATATTGCTTACATAGTTTCAGGAAGAATATGGTGGCTGAGGTATCTTATTGCAACAAAGTTATGATTTAACTAGGAAAGGATTGAAATTATTTTTTTCTTGGATAAAACATAGAACTCATCCACTGAAATCCAGACCTGCGTCACATATATATACATTTAAATCTGACAAGAACATTTTCTTTTTTGTCCTTTTTTAAGAGCAAAGATTTGCAAGCTCATTCACTTTTATTTGGAGAGAACATAAGCAGGTGTAAGAAAAGAAACAAATTTGAACAGAGGAAAGCAAGAGTATAAATACAAAAGATACAAAAATCAGAGGAAACAATCATTCAGAAGAAAGAATTCCAATGCAGCCGGACTTTGGGGTAGTACTGAATGAGACAATCATTCAAGGGAAATTGTCAACAACTTGATCTGCTGGACTAAATTCTGCTATTTCTTTTTAACCACAAGGACCAACAATCGGTGGCGGCGAAAAGAAGCCATACCTTCAAACCTTGTTGGTTGCTATTCTTTTCCATTCAGCCCAAAGTATTTTTGAGCTTCCCTAAAATCAAAAAATACACTCGTTTGGAGAATTGCTTTGAAGAACAAATGATCAGGGCTTTCCTCTCACAACTAAGAAGGAACAGCCAGTGCCTCTTTAAAATAATTTCGGCAGTAGGTAACTTTCCCTCCTATTAAACTATAGGAAGAATTTTGTCTTTTCCACTACATGGTTTTCCAAATTGCCTCAGGAGACGCCCAAAGGCTTCCACCATGTTTTTTGAAATTTATTCCAATTATTCAACTGAAGATCCCCTGTTTTAATCTGCTTACACATTAATTCATCTCCAGTTGAAGCCAGAAAAAAAAAATTGTAGCTTAGAAATCACGTTCATCAACTCTACTCCAATTAATCTGTAATCTGCCCACCAAATTCTAAATTCTCGGGTTTCGTCATTAATGTTCACTTGCGCCACCACCTTACCTCTTCCTCGAAGCTACATTGAAAATATTCTGATCAAACAATCTTTAAAGGTGAATTCTCTAACCAGTTGTTCGACATTTCCGCTTGCAATAATTAAACACAAAAGCAGTACACAGTAATTATCACAGTATCACCATAAAAAGAAGTGCTACAGCAAATAACATATATAATAAGTCTTGCTATTCTCAAACTTGGTAAGTTTTATGAAATGAAAGGCATGCTATGGATTCGCATCCCTGGATTCTCCAGAAAACATTAACGGTTTACAAGCTTGGGCGATCATACATGACAACCAACAATTACCACCCCACCGCGAGAGTGAGGTCAGGAGAGTAGGTGATGCCCATCTATGTCGTTGGTTTTAATTAACTGCATTTCAATGAGCTGTTCTCAACTACTACCAAAAAAGGGATAGGATTGATGAATTTACCACTGTGAAAAATTTAGTAATAGTAGAAACCTAAAGCACCTAAAAGCAAGATATAAACAACAGGATGCCATACAGAACTCAAATCCACCTGAGGAAAAAAACTGTTACTGCACTGTGCTGACAAGGCTCCAACTTTGTGTCAGAGACCTTTAAGCTGACCAACTAAGCCAGTCAAGCCTATCCACTTCTCCAATGCAGTAGCTGATGATACAAAAGCCAGTTTGGATGATTCGATGTCACGCTTGCCAACTGCAAGAAGAGGGCATGTTAGCTTAACCTTACTGAAAAATAGCAGAATGTCTGGATAAAAGGAGCCAGTTTGTAACATGAACGGCACCTGATGAAAATAAAGATGCCAATGAGGAATTGAATGTGTCCACCTCAATTTTCTCTTCAGGACTAGAGCTTAGCTGGCAAATGAATTACGAGGGCAGGATTAAGATAATTATTTACAATAATTCTGAACAGGGACGCCTAGATCAAATGTAACTGGTAGTTGTCTGCCAACCTTTGTGAAAGCTGTATTGACATTTTGTAACCAATCAGCATTGGCACTTGGGCCTAAAACAGAACTTGCTGCAGAGAGATTATTATTCTCAATAGCTTGGCCCACTTTGCTGAGCTTGTAGATAAGCTCTTGCAGATAACCTGTGATAATAAAACTAATTGTTCAGTCAATAGACTGAAAAGTCATAGAAGTATAGTTGGAAAAATCAAATGGAATTCTAATAATTTCCATGGGCAAGGGTTTGTGTGCGAGGAAGAAATGAAGAAAACCAAAATGACAACTAAATAGTTTATAAATCTTAATCACTCTAGATGTCTTATCAAGAAATTAAACAACAAAAGAAGGAATGTTAGTATTGTGTAATATTCTAATATTTTAACACTCTACACTTCAAGGATGAGGAGAGCAATTACTTTTCCCTTTATTTGGCTGATGAATGTTGGAAGGATGATAAAACAACTACAATAACACTTATCACTAGGATAAAATAGATTTATTGAAAGAGTAAGGCTAAATACCAGCAAAGTTGTACCCAAACATTGCCCTTCAATAATAAAATCCTGGGTTCTAGGGTAAACTTACCACCTCAAGCTTCTCATTCAATCATTAATTGAATTCAAAGAGTATAGTTCCAAAAGTTTAGCCAATCCTTAACCTGATAATTCATGATATGACAAAAAATCTGTTTATTAGAAAATAAGGTTTATGTGCTCAATATGAAAACACAATGCAGAAGAAACTGCAAACTGACTCTTCCACCCTCTATTTTGCTCCCATTTTGTGGGAGCAAAATGCTAAAAGGCTATAGGCTTATTTGGATCCTCATACCTCTATAAATTTTGATACGCCTCCAAATCAGCCACAGCTCACCAGAAGGACCAGCCGATCAGAATTCGTCACAACACCAATACGTGGTTGATCAGGAAGCAGCCACTTGGGAAGCCCAGCGCGGAGCCACCAAGTAAAAAGACGAGCAAACTCTCATTCATTTGGCAAAAAAAGGAAGAAAAGTACAAACAACGGCTCGCAGCCGAGCCAACACAAAAAAAGGGGGGAAAGAGAGATAAAAAGCAGCAAACACAATTACGCATCTCTCCTCGACTCTTCCTCCTTTTCTTCCTCTTCCTCCTCCTTGGACTTGCTCCCCAGTTCCCGAAGGAAGGCCTCCTCGCCCGAGCATTCGCCCAAGAAGGTGACCAAGCTAAGGTTGAGCATAGGATCCATCTTATAGACTCTTCCCCAGCAGACAGTGAAACCCTTCTTGAAGGAGTCTCTAGTGGCCACCAACATCTCGCTGCAAAACTCTATCGAAGCCTTGGAGTCCGCGACAGCGTGCTGGGCCCTCTCCTCTGAAAGAGATCTATGCAGTCTAGCAGTGGCAGCATGCTGAAATTTATTTTTTTTTTTTAAAACCGGCGGCTGCACTTATTCGGGTTTCCTACGTACCCCTTCAAAAGGAGAATGAAGCCATACATAGTTCTTATATGTTTGAAAAATGCAGCGGAAAGATCGAATTAAACATTTTAATTCTACCATGCAAGAGAAATCAAATCTCAAAAACATCACTACAAAAACTCATAATCAAAGTGTCGGGATCTTTTAAACGATTATGCTAAAATCTAATGTATGATTAACATAAGATCTGAAATGAAAGACCTTATTTAAGTTCTAAACTTAAACAACTTAGATCCAACTAATCTCTGAATATCCATCGAATAGACTCTAGATATTACTCCGTGAGGAGCCCCAATAGAGGTATGAACCCTTGGGGTATTGAATCTGAACTAAAATGCTAGCGAAAAATCTATCTCTAGACAAGTCTCTAGATTCATACCTTTATGAAAATAGAAACAAATAAATCCGTGTCTCGTAGCCGCACAGTTTGTCAGGCCCCTATGGATCGTCCACACGAAGCCCTGGGCTGATCAACATCCACGGAAGTGCTACCTCGCGAGGATGTCCTGTGATGGCTGAAATCAATCTTTCTCGAAAGTGATCAACCTTTGATCTTCTTCGAGAAAGGACAAGAATGTATGAGGAAGAAGAGGAGATGGGCTCTCTGATATTCACAAAATCAGATTGCTTCTTTTTTTCCCTTATGGAAGAATCCTGCATTTTCTAGGTGTTGGAGGGAGAGGGTGATGAGGTGTTGGCGTGTGTTAAGGAAGAAAATTAATATGATTGAAATCATTCCATTCCTATTCCATGCCTCCTCCTCCTCTCCTTTTATTATTTGGCGCATTAAAGGATATACCTTTCATTATACAAATAAAATCTCAAGGGATAAATCTTATCCCTTGATTAGGTCAACTCTAATCATGCGCCTCATCATAGGATCATGCCATGTGTCATGACTGTTAGATGTATGCCCTAGAAGCCAATTTTGGATGACACATAATTAATTCTGGGACATAATTTGTATTTGACTTTATTATTATTAAATAAATAAAAGGCATCTTTTTCATTCATATTGTTTATGTGTCTATGAATCGTCCAAGAATTAATAAGATGATGATGCATATTCTTAAGAGTTAAGAATTTGAGCCATGCATCATTGGTGATTAATTTCTGAATGCTCCTGATCGATGGATCATCATGAAGTAATAGTGCACACATTACTTTCCTTATGGATGGACGAGACTCGAGTCCATGGTGTGGGGACACTGAAGTAATAGTGCAGGTGCTTGTTAGAGAACAAGGGTACTGAGCGTGACCAATACAAGAAGTCACTTGGATGTCTATCCACTCGTCAGTGACTTGCTTGATGTTGCAGTAGTGTGACTGGTCCTTTGACCTGCGGTGCTTCGGCTACTCACAGTGAGGTTATTGTAGTTTGACTGCACACATACATGGTCTCTAGCCATATGGGTCCATGCAGTGTAGATTGGCTGCAGTAGGTTCACTGTAGGAGTAGGGTATTCACCTATAAGGAATCTATCGACCTTGATAGATAAGGAGAGATCCTATGTGATTTATAAGACTGAGTTCGTAAGACCTCGGCCGGGGCAGTATGCACAGTGGAGAAAGAGTTTTCCACTCTCGAACTTAAGTCGAATAAATCTTCACATATGACAGACGATGGGGTTTGACGAGTTGTCCATGACCTCCGTCCTGTAGGGATCCACGATAGTAGGACTGTATCACATGATAACTGCACCTAGAGGTTCATCATTCTATTCTGCTGGGTAGCCACTATATGCTGCTAGGTGTCACTGGTGGATGGTGGGACTCATAGGGATTATCTTGATGATCGATAAACCCTAATGAGTAGAGTTGGAATCGTTCCGACCCATTGAAAGGAGTTTTCAATGATATTGTGATAGAGATCACAAAATATCTCACTACCAGTCAGAGTAGAACCTATGGGGTCACACACACTAGAAGTATTGACCGATCCGATGGTTGGAAAGTGATTATGAATCACGAGTAATCAATTCGATTGATAATAAGTTGAAGAAGGAATGGAAATTGATTAATTAGACTTAAAACACGAATCATACTTCGAGTAGGATTCCTAGAGTCCTAATTAGATTAGGACTGGAAATCCTAATTGGAGTAGGACTGGGATTCCTACTTGGAGTAGGATTCCTACAATCCTAATTAGATTAGGAGATTTGAATTAAAATTGGATTCCTACTTAGAATAGGATTTCTAGAGTCCTAATCGGATTAGGACTTCGAATTCAAATTAGAGTCCTAATTGAATTAGGACTAGAATTAAACAAGTCCTAATTGGATTAGGATTTCTTAAGTCATAATTAAATATTAATCTAATGAATCAACATGACTCCTAATTGGGTTAGGATTGAAGAGTTCAATAGAGTCATGGTTCATTCAAGTTCTAATTGGATTAGGACTAGCATAGATTGGACCCGATTGATTCATGATTTGGTTAATCCTAATTAGATTAGGACTAAACCATGAGAAGGACACCTAATCCTCCTTGGAGGAGGATTAGGTTAACCAAGTAAGAGGGGCATGAGCCCCTCTCCTCTTGATTGGTGCGGCATGAAGAGAAGGGGCCGGCGCCCCCTCTTGGAAATAAGTCAAGGGCTCCTAACTTGTAGGAGCCCTTCATGACTTTAAAAAGGGAGGTGGGCGGCTGACCTAGGGCATCATTAGAAGCCCTCCTCTTCTCCAATTCGTGGCCACCCTTCTCTCCTCTTGGATCAGCCGCAAGCAAGAAGGAAAAGGGCCTTGATAGTCTTCTTCTTCCTCCTTCGTTTGGGATTCAACACAAGGAAAAGGAAAGGCTGCATCTAGCCTTTTGGATCTTCTTCCTTGATCCCTTCATATTCTTCCTCCTCCCTCTATCATTCAAGAGTTGAAGTAAAGGGAGGTGATCAGCCATCAAAGTAATCTCTGCAAGGGAGCTAGCACCCCGGGGAGATAGAGAGCTTGGATTGGTCCTCTGCTTCGTGTGGATACCCGTAGAGGCCGGACGCTTGTGCGGCTTCAAGCGAACCTTCATCCTAAAATCACGAACTCCAGTTTGCGGTGATCATCTACCCGCACAAGGTGAAGATCTGATCTTCTAATGTTTCTAAAAGTTTTAATTCTTATCTATCTACGAACGGTTTCTTGAAACATGTTCATGCGATGAACGTCGATCCCGCTTATGCTGATTCCGCTGCCATCTGAATTTTTTTGAATTTTCTGCGGCATGGGCGGGTTCCCAACAATGACACTATCATTTAAAGCAATTAACCCCTTAATCAAATTAAGATAAATTCACTTATATGGCGCCTCACCCTAGATGCATGCCATGTGTCACCATGCGCCATTAATTTGATGAGATTAGATCCTAATCTAATTAGGATAAATCCTATCATATGGCGCGAGACACAAGACAATGACAAGTGTCATTTGATCCCTTACTTTAAGGGATTCATTTTAATCTGATTAGAATATTTGTAGGCGCCATCTTTAAAGCCCATGCATCCTCTTTCCTTTATGCCAACAATTGACTAAAAATAGGTAAGAGGCGCCATGCATCAAGGGAAAGTGATGTGTCAATTCCTTCACCAAGAAGGAAAGATGGGTTCCTAAATTGTTAGGAATTGATCTCCTTTTAAAATTTCAAACTTTTGAACTTAGAATCCTTATCAGATAAGGACCTCGGATCAAACCCAATCCAATAGGGTCAAGTCCATCTATTGGGTCAAGTCCAATCCATTTGGTTTGGGCCCAATCCGATTAGGTCAAACTCTGTCATGGCCCAAATCGAATTTAATTCAATTTGGCTCAACCTAAGCTCAATCACTCAATTAAATTGAATTAATTAGCAATCTAATTGCCAATCATTCCTCCAATAATTCTTTAATTATTTTAATGCAACTTTTGCTTAGGATAATTTGTCAATCGAATTGACCAAATTACCCCTGGATGATTCTTAATCATCCATCAGCCACTATGATCAACCTAGAAAACTTCTATGCGTATGACCCCATAGGTTCGAACCTAAGCCGGTAGCATAGAAACAATTTTCTGCACTAATCGGTGTGACCATCTAGCAATGGTACCCGACATCCGAATAGGCCGAATATATGCGAAGCAATATTCTAGAACCCTGGACTATGGTTACCGTATAATTCATCCCTATGATTCTTAATGCCTAGGATGACTTTAGAGTTCTGTCAACTCTTTAATCAGTGCATCCATGATGTGATTCAACTTTAGAAATCCTATGACTCCTCACAAGGATTACCTTGGCCAAGATTTTGTTAAATTGAACACAAGGGCATTATCTCCTGTCACTAAGGTTTTGTTAAATTGAACACAAGATCTCCTATCACCAGAAGGGTCAAATTCTATCTCGACTCATGCACCGACTTCGCAAGTACTTGACTGCACCTAGTGGCCTTCCATTCCTAAATTAGAAATTTAGCTAGTCCGGTATCAAAGTATAGTGAGTTGCTTGTTAATCATCGTGGTGATCTTAGGTCTGAGGGATACTTATTTTTTACCATATCTACTCGGAACATCTCTTGACAGTAGAGCATTCCGGAATTGGTCACATTCAGTGAAGTGTACTCCTATACTTCACCTATGCAATATATGAGTGCCTCCACACTTCTAGGTTAAGAGGATAACCAACGTATATGTTACACAACGACCTAATCTCGATAATGCTGTCGTCCTAGTAACAACATATCATTTGGTCGTGAACAAGTTTAAGGACTCACAGATAAATCCTCCTTTATCATAAAAAAAGTCCAAAGGACTTCATGATATAAGAGTTCATTTAAAGATGTACAATAATGATGAATAATGCCAAATAACACTTTATTAATTTATCAATTCATTTACAAATTCAATCATCAACATGCTGACGATTGACTCTTAGGATACAAATCCCAACATCCTCGGCACGGGAAGCCTCCTCCTTTGCCCAGGCGACCTCTTTGGCTACGAGGTCGGCCCACTCCTTAGACTGGGCAACTTTATCCTCTACCCAAGCGACCCTCTCCTCAGCTTGGGAGAATTGGAGTTCAGCTGTAGTGACTGCATCCCTCGGGCGGGCAATGTCACATCGACCTCCCTCCTCACACAGGCCCCTTCCTCGCTGATGGCCTGCTGCATCTCCTATAGCCAAACGACCATCTGCTGCAGCTCTGCCTGGGAATTCTTAGCCTTGGAGCTGAAGAACCGAGCCTGCGCCTCAGCATCCTCTCTTCTCTTCTCGGCCTCTGCCCGCTCGCCTCAGTGCGGGCTCTATTGTGCTCCGCCTCTCAAAAGAGGCGGTCGAAGACCTCCAATCTCTGCTAATGGGAGCGGATGACCTCAATGAGTATGCGGACGGTGTACACCCCCACAAGAACGAAAAGGAGTCCAGTTATTCAAAAAACAAACAAGAAAAACAAAAAACAAACAGGTAGAAGAAACAATTTGATTACCCCAATGGCAGTAAGGCAAGACGAGGTGAGCATGTTCTCCGACGGCCTCCACCGCAGCTCCTCGTTGCCAAGAAACATGAATCCCTGGACCATCACCCGAAGATCACCCTCATGTAGCACTGAGTCGGAGACCCTCACAGACCAGTTTGGTAAAAAGGTCCCCGACTCTATGCTCCGTAGGGTCGGACGATGCAAAGAAGTCGATGCATGCATGCCCCTGATGGGAGGGTTGAAGACTAGCTCAAATGCCTTGGCTTGCGGCATGGCAGTGGCAGGACCAGTAGTAGAATGTGGCCCTTCTGTTGGGACCGAAGAAGGACTGGCAGTATCTGGTTAACTCATGAAATCGCAACAGCCATAGAGGCCATCTCGAAGATCAGAGCGGTCGCTAGAGTAGGTAATTGTACATCGATGAGGAGGACAGTGAGCACCTCCACCTTCAATGATTCTCCCTTGACGGGCTCCTCAATCATGATAACAGGCCCAATGGGTACACTCCTCTTGCCCGAGAAGGAACTGCTCTCGCTGGACTTCCTCTTCCTCAAGGAGCGGAAGAGTTCTTCTACCTCGAATTGTTAGATATATGCCCTAGAAGCCAATCTGGCTGACACATTATTAATTGTGGGACATAGTATTGTACTTGACTTTATTATTATTGAATAATAAATGGGCATCTTTTTCATTCATATTGTTTATGTATCTATGAATCGTCCAAGGAATTAATAAGATGATGATGCATATTCTCAAGTGTTGAGAATTTGAGCCATATGTCATTAGTGATTAATTTCTAAATGCTCCTGATCGATGGATCATCACGAGGATGGTGATTGATCCGATGAGATTAGTGCACAGATCACTTTTCATATGGGTGGACAAGTCTTGAGTCCACAGTGTAGAGACACTGAAGTGATAGTGCAGTTGCTTGTTAGAGAACAAGGGTATTGAGCATGACCAAGATAAGAAGTCACTTGGATGTCTATCCACTCGTCAGTGACTTACTTGATGTTGCAATAGTATGACTGATCCTCTGATCTGGGGTGCTTCGGCCACTCACCGTAAGGTTACTGTAGTTTGACTACACGTATACATAGTCTCTTGCCATATGGATCTTTGTGGTGTAGATTGGCTGCAGTAGGATCACTGTAGAAGTAGGGTATGCACCTACAAAAAATCTATCAACCTTGGTAGATAAGAAATGATCCTATGTGATTTATAAGACTGAGTTCGTAAGACCTCGGCCGAGGCAGTATGTATAGTGGAAAAAGAATTTTCCACTTCTCGAACTTAAGTCGAATAAATCTTAACATATGATAGACGATGAGGTTTGATGAGTTATCCATGACCTCCGTCCTATAGGGATCCACGATAGAAGGATTGTATCATGCGAAAACTGTACCTAGAGGTTCATCATTTTATTCTATTGGGTAGCCACTACATGCTGCTAGGTGTCACTGGTGGATGGTACGACTTACAAGGATTATCTTGATGATTGATGATCCCTGGTGAGTTGAGTTGGAATTGTTCCAACTCATTGAAAGAAGTTTTCAATGATATTGTGATAGAGATCGCAATATATCTCACTACCAGACAGAATAGAACCTATGAGGTCACACACATTAGAGGTATTGACCGATCCGATGGTTGAATTGTGATTAGTAATCACAAACAATTCATAATTATCAATTTGATTGATAATTAGTGTAACCCACTAAGAGTTAGTGAGTTAAGAAGGAATAATTGCAATTAGATTACAATTTAATTGAATCAATTGGATTTAAATTAATTGGACTTAATCATATTAAATTAGAATCCTATTTGGAGTAGGATTTCTAAAGTTCTAATTGGATTAGGACTGAAATCTAATAAGTCCTAATTACATTAGGAGTTCTTAAGTTCTAATTAATTTTAATCTAATTAATCTAATGACTCCTAATTGGATTAGGATTGAAGAGTTCAATTGAATCATGGTTCAATTGAATCCTAATTGGATTAGGATTTGAAAGGAAAGAAAATGGGTGCACCTAATCCTCTTTGGAAGAGGATTGGACCCCTAGCATTAGACCCAACCCCCTCACTTAATTTGATTAAGTGGGGGCTGACTTGAGGGAGAATAGGAAGGAGGGGCGTACGCCCCTCCTTTGCATTTGCATGAAGAGAAAAGGAGGGGTGTGCGCCCCTCCTCTCTTGGAAACGTGGGGATAAGGATGAGCTCCTAAAATTTAGGAACTCATCCCAATCAGCTAGGGCTTCAAAGAGGAGGGCGTGCGACCCCTCCTCTCATTCTTTTCCCTTTGGAAATACGGCAGCAAAGTCCTCCCCTCTTCATCCTTTCAGCTGCAAGAGAAAAAGGAAGGAAAAAATTGTGGCGTGGCCTCCTTCCTCCCTTTCTTTGGTTCCAACGCAAAAGAAAACAAAAGGCTGCAAAGGGCTTTTTGTTCTTCTTTATTGAACCATCCTTCTTCTTCCTCCGCCCTTAAGCATTCAAGAGTTGATTCAAAGGGAGGTTATCAGCCATCAAAAGTTTTCTCTGCAAGGGAGCTAGCATCCCGGGGAGATTCAAAGGCTTCGATTGGTCCTCTGCCTCGTGTGGATACCTGTAGAGGTCGGACGTGTGTGCGGCTTCAATCGAACCTTCATCAAATACCATGATCATTAGTTTGCGGCTATCATCTACCCGCACAAGATGAAGATCTAATCTTCTTAATGATGTAAAAAGAATTTAATCCTAATCTATCTACGAACGATGGTTTTAAAATACGTTTATGCGATGAACGGGATCTCGCGCATGCCTTTCCTCTACGTTCAGAATTTTTCTGTGGCGTGCGAAGGATTCCAACAGTGGTATCAGAGCCATGGTTACGTAGATTAAGATTAGGATTAATCATTAAAGACATATTAGATCTGAAAATTTAAAAGATTATGCATGCTGAAATTTGCTGCATGTAGAATTTCAGGTTGCTGATTTTTGTGTGCATAGATTAATGATTCTATTGTTTTGTTAATATGATTACAAATATTTAGAATTATATCTTGTATGATCAGCAACTCATGAGATAACATCATCAGTTAAATTACAGATCTGTAAATTATATTTATGCATGAGATGAGTATGGTGATGATCATGGATGAACCCTTATACATGTGCTGAAATGTTCTGCGATGTTCTGTGATGTTATGAGATGGCATGTAATTCAGATTTTCAGATGCCTGCGTGCATCTTAAATTCATGTATTAGAGACCTGCGTATCTCATGAAAAAGGATTGTAATTATTATTTTACTTTTAAAGTAATCTGGGATGTAATCTGTGATGTGTTTGCACGTCGATGGTTGATCGATGCATGCCTCTACAAGCACGACTTGCATGGATCAAGATCAAGGGTTGGTTAAAGATGGATCAAGGAGTTGATCACAATTGGACCTAGGGGATTAAGATCGAGTCAAGAGTTGAAGACGATCTAACCAATTGACGTGCATGTGCTTGTATTATGACCCCATCCTGGATCCATGATCATCACCAGTTATTTTTGTGATTATGCCTGGATGTTTATGTTTATGTTTATGCAAAGTGGGTAGATAATTATTTGCATGAGATGTAGATAATTAAACGAAATATACCTAAATCAAAACCTCCTCAATCAGTCAAGAGTGAACCAACAATGAGCTAGTCATATTAGATTAATTGATCTAATTGGTGTCTAGGAAAGCATGAAAGGTGATTACATAATTAGGACCTTACTCTCCGAGTAAGAGGAGCCTCCCACCTGCTTACCTGATCAATTGATCGATTACTTCCTATGAAGAGCTCAAGGTTGCAATCACTAAGACCTGATCATGGAATATTAAGTCCATAGGTCTTCCACCGTAGTAGAGCTGCCAAGATCTTTCCGGTGTTGATTTGTCTCGGCTGGACATAGTAGGCAAGTTGCATTGGGAGGCTGGACCTCTCTATTAGACATGAGATGTTGCGGGGTAAAGGTGGGGTTGGGCACCAATAACTGTTAGGTGAGGACCCAATAACGACTTTATTTCTACGGTTATACAATGGGTCTGATTTAACTAAGGAATATGGCCAATAACTATTAGGTGAGGTCTTCATGACTTAGAGATCGAGTAGCCCTACAATTTACCTGAGAAGCATTATACAAGAGTTGTACACTCATCCTTTTATGTGTCACCAATAACTGTTAGGTGAGGCGACATATAAATCGGTCGGACCGCAGTACCCACTAAAAATCCTAGTCGCGTAGAGTTTCCGTTTTCCTACCAGAGAAGTGTGAGGAATTCGAGAAAATAGTGGGAGGTGTATTTATTTTAAAAATTCCTAAAATAAATAGAGTTCAAGTACAAAATCTAACTACAATATTTACTCTCTACAGATTACAATGTCAGCTTCGAACCCTTTGACCTGTATTCTTGAAACCAACCGACTGACTGAAACCAATTACAAAGACTGGCTAACAAACCTGAAAATTATTCTGAGTTGCGAGAAAATAGGCTATGTGCTCGACAACGATATCCATAGATTACCATCACATCCGACCGATGATCAGCATGAGACGTATGAAAAGTGGATGGACGATGATATTAGGATCAAGTGCTACATCAGGGCATCAATGTCCAATGAACTTCAATACCAGCATGAGAATATGAAGACTGCTAGGGAGATATTGGCACACCTGCAAGAGTTGTATGGTGAGCAGAGTTGCACAGCACGCTTTAAAGTGTCCAACAGGCTCTTCAAGGCAAAGATGCGTGAGGGGTAGTCTGTCCATGATCATTGTTTGACTATGATCAAGGACCTAAAGGAGCTTGAGAAGCTCGGTATGAACATGCACAAGAAATTGCAAGTTGATTTGATCCTGCAATCCCTTTCTAATTCATTTGGGCAGTTTATAGTAAACTACCATATGAATAAGATTGAATGTACTAAGACTGAATTGTTGAATATGTTGGTAACTGCTGAGGAGACCTTAAAAGGTTCAAGAGGCACTATCCTTGCTGCTGAATTGACTTCAACCTCCAAGAGAAAGTCTACTTGGAAGAAGAAGAAGCCTGCGAAAAAGCAGAAGAAAGACAAGAAGCCAAAGAAGGAAGTTCAAAAGAAAAAGACTAATGACAAAGGAAAATATTTCCACTGCGATGTCGACAGCCACTGGAAGAGGAACTGTCCTTCATATCTCAAGAGCCTAAAGAACAAAAATGCAGACACATCTTCAGAAGGTATGTTAGACATGCTCGTAATTGAAACTAATCTTACGATTTCTTCTACTTCTAGTTGGGTTATAAATTTTGGTTCTAGTGCTCACTTGTGCACTACTATGCATGGTCTAAAGGAAAGTAGAAGAGTAGTGGAAGGTGCAGTAATTCTTTGGGTTGGCAATAGGGTAAGAGTTGCTGCTATAGTTGTGGGCACCTATCATCTGCGACTACCGTTGGTTTTAATTTGTTGCTTAGAGACTGTTATTATGTACCTGCTGCTGGCAGGAATTTGATTTCTGTTTCGTGTCTAGCACAAGATGGTCATATTTTTACATTTGATAAATACTGCTGTTCTATTTATTTCAGAAATAAATTAGTTGCACGTAGTTTCATGATTGACAGTTTCTATCACTTACATATCGATGTGTCTGTGAATGTGTCTAAGCAAGTAGTGAGTGCCATAGGATCCAAAAGATCCAGAGATGAGATAAACCAGAAGTATTTGTGGCACCTCAGGCTTGGCCATATTGGAGAGGACAGCTTACCCGGTACATATTGGTGTATGTGGCCCATTTGATGTGCTGGCCATGGGTCGTTATTCATACTTCATTACCTTTACCGATGATTTTTCACGATATGGATATGTGTATCTTATGAGATACAAATCTGAGTCTTTTAAAAAGTTCAAAGAGTTAAAAAATGAAGTAGAAAAACAAACTGGAAAACTCCTTAAGGCTCTTCGATCAGATCGAGGAGGAAAATACCTTAGTGGAGAATTTCGGGAGTATCTCAAAGAAAATGGCATAGTCTCATAATGGACGCCTCCGGGTACACCTCAACTCAATGGGGTGTTAGAGAGGAGAAATTGGACTCTATTGGATATGGTCCGGTCCATGATGAGCTTCACTGATTTACCTATATTTCTTTGTGGAGATGCCTTACTTTCCGCGATTTACTTATTGAATAGAGTTTCCTCTAAATCCGTTCTTACCATACCGTATGAGATATGGCATGGTAAGAAGCCGAGTCTTGGTCATTCAAGATTTGGGGATGTCCAGCCCACGTCAAGCGACTACAGGCGGACAAGTTAGAGACTAGGACCATATGTGCTCATTTTATTGGATATCCTAAAGAGTTATTAGGATACAATTTTTACGTCTCAGATGATCACAATATTTTCGTGAGCCGACATGCTATCTTCTTGGAAAAATAGTTTATCCTTGATAGAGGCAGTGGGAGAAAAATTGAACTTGAAGAGAGTCTCTGAAAAGCAACGAGTTATGAATCCTATAAAATCCATTCATATAGAGCCAGTACATGTAATACCTGCTCCACCTTATAGATTTAGTAGGGTCTCCCATCCTCCTGATAGATACTTAGGTATGCTAATAGAGGATACCGAGAAAATATTTCTAACGGGAGATAAGTAACATATACAGGATCCCAATACTTACAACGAGGTGATATTAGATATCGATTCTGAGAAATGGCTGAAAGCTATAAGGCCAGAGATAGACTCCATGCATTCCAACCAAATCTGGACCTTAGTAGATCCACCAGAAGGTATAGTACCTATTGGATGCAAATGGATCTACAAAAGGAAGATAGATTCGGATGGAAAGGTAGATACCTATAAGGCAAGGCTAGTGGCGAAAGGGTATAGTCAGCGCGAAGGCATTGACTATCAGAAGATCTTTTCACCTATAGCCATGCTGAAATCCATTCGAACATTGCTTGCCATTGCAACATTTCATGATTATGAAATTTGGTAGATGGATGTGAAAACTGCTTTTCTGAATGGATATCTTGATGAAGATATCTATATGGAGCAGCCTTTGGGTTTCACTTCCAGTGATGGAGATCACAAAGTCTGCAAGCTGCAAAGGTCCATCTATGGACTAAAGCAAGCATCTCGGAGTTGGAACACTCGTTTCAATGATGCGATCAAAACGTTTGATTTCATCAAGAATGAAAAGGAGCCATGTGTTTACAAGAAGGTTAGTGGGAGTGCTGTCGTGTTCCTCGTATTGTACGTGGACGACATCCTCCTGATAGGAAATGATATTCCAATGCTAACCTCGGTTAAGGTCTGGTTGTCAAAAGAATTCTCCATGAAAGACCATGGGGAAGCGTCCTATATTTTGGGGATTAAGATCTATAGAGATAGATCTAAAAGGATGCTTGGCCCATGACAGAAGATGTACATAGAGGAGGTGCTGAAGAGGTTCAGCGTGAAAAACTCCAAAAGGGTCTGCTACCCCTTAGGCATGGGATTCATCTCTCCAAGAAGATGTGCATTAATATATCTGAAGAGATTCAATGCATGAGCAAGATCCCTTATGCTTCGGCAATAAGAAGCCTCATATATGTCATGCTATGTACACGACCTGATATAGCTCTTGCTGTGAGTATCACTAGCAAATATCAGTCGAATCTAGGCGAAGAGCACTGGACAGCTGTGAAAAACATTCTTAAGTACTTAAGAAGAACTAAAGATTTGTTCTTGATCTTTGGAAGAGCATCAAAGTTAAAGGTAGAAGGATACACAGATTTAGACTTCATGACTGATATTGATGATAGAAAATGTACATCAGGATATGTGTTCTTGTGCAATGGTGGTTCGGTAAATTGGATGAGTTTCAAACAACCGATCATTGCTGATTCTACCATGGAAGCAAAGTATATCGCCACCTCTGAAGCTGCAAAGGAAGCCTTCTAGTTCAAGAAATTCATTGCAGAGTTTGATGTAATGTCATCAGATGTCATAACACTTTACTGCAATAATAATGTCGCCATAGCTCTCGCTAAGAAGCCGAGGTCTCATCAGAAGTTCAAGCACATAGAGCGGCACTTTCACCTCATACGCGACTACCTTGAGAAGAAATATGTTAAGGTGCAGAGAGTGGATTCCGCGGACAATGTGGCAGACCCGTTCACTAAGCAGCTAAGTCAGCAGAAGACTGAAGCCCATCTTGAGAAGATGGAACTTAGATATATGATCGATTGGCTTTAGTGCAAGTGGAAGATTGCTAGATATATGTCCTAGAAGCCAATCTGGCTGACACATTATTAATTCTGGAACATAGTATTATACTTGACTTTATTATTATTGAATAATAAATAGGCATCTTTTTCATTCATATTGTTTATGTGTCTATGAATCATCCAAGGAATTAATAAGATGATGCATATTCTCAAGAATTGAGAATTTGAGCCATGTGTCATTAGTAATTCATTTCTAAATGCTCCTGATCGATGGATCATCATGAGGACGGTGATTGATCCGATGAGATTAGTGCACAGATCACTTTTCTTATGGGTGGACGAGTCTCGAGTCCACAATGTAGAAATACTGAAGTGATAGTGCAGGTGCCTGTTAGAGAACAAGGATACTGAGCATGACCAAGACAAGAAGTGACTTGGATGTCTATCCACTCGTCAGTGACTTACTTGATGTTGTAGTGTGACTGGTCCTTTGACCTGTGGTGCTTCGGCTATTCATAGTAAGGTTGCTGTAGTTTGGCTGCACGTATACATGGTCTCTAGCCATATGGGTCCTTATGGTGTAGATTGGCTGCAGTAGGTTCACTGTAGGAGTAGGATATGCACCTACAAGGAATCTATCGATCTTGGTAGATAAGCAATTATCCTATGTGATTTATAAGACTAAGTTCATAAGACCTCGGCCGGAGCAGTATGTATAGAGAAAAAAGTGTTTTCCACTTCTCGAACTTAAGTCGAATAAATTTTGACATATGACAGACGATGAGGTTTGACGAGTTATCCATGACCTCCTTCCTATAGGGATCCACGATAGAAGGACTGTATCACGCGTAACTGCAACTAGAGGTTCATCATTCCATTCTGCTAGGTAGCCACTACATGCTGCTAGGTGTCACTGGTGGATGGTGAGACTTACAGGGACTATCTTGATGATCGATGATCCCTGGTGAGTTGAGTTGGAATTGTTCCAACCCATTGAAAGAAGTTTTCAATAATATTATGATAGAGATCGTAATATATCTCACTATCTGATGCAGGAGCACCACCCTCATTCTAATGGCATGGGACATTAGGTGAGGGGTGAAAAGAATTTGAGTCCAAGCAAAGTTGAGTCCAAGATGAAATTAGATTGAGTCCATATAATAAGTGATTTGATTCACAATGGGTTAGCCTCTTCAACGCCAATTAGATTGAGTCCAAGGCGTGAATGGGTCCATGGCTAATTAGAAGTGGTCACATGTCAAAAGAAAGAGAGTCTAAGGTCATTGGACTTGATCTCATGCGGCATGGA
Organism: Phoenix dactylifera; assembly: GCF_051530095.1. Lineage (NCBI taxonomy): Eukaryota > Viridiplantae > Streptophyta > Magnoliopsida > Arecales > Arecaceae > Phoenix > Phoenix dactylifera. Next base: position 25,659,036 of record NC_143193.1, on the reverse strand, counting down.
GTGGGTTCACCTAGTCTAATTCATGGCATGTGGCTGAACTCCTTTAATGAGTTTCAATCCACACGCCATATGGAATGGATTCCTAGGTGTTTAGGCTTAGGTGTCAAGGCCTTTGTTTGGTCAATTAGAAAATTTAAATTTGAATTGAGTCCTCATGTAATTATAAGTCCAATTTAAAATTTTGTGTAGTCCTTATCCTTTGCCAACCTTTCTTTCTATATAAGGGAGGGTATGATGAATGAAATTAGTTTTGGATTTTGAAATTCCCCTTGTTTGCGTGAAGAGGAGCTAGTCCCTTGCTTGCTGCGACGCCAAGATGCTGGAGGAAGAGGTGGGATGCCTCCCCTCACGCCTTCCAAGTTTGAATTAGTTTGGATGAGACTTCCAAACTAATTCATCCTTATCCACAACTCCCTCTCTTTGTTTCACGCCTACCTTCCCTTGTGTGCGCCTCGTTGAGTGCCACCTCAGCCCCTCTAGCGTATTCCCCAAGCCACAACTCCCTCTCACGTACTCCCTTGTGTCCTAATTCCAATAGGACTTCAATTAACCCAAGCCGGCCATCCTAGTTGGTGCATCCCAATTTCAGCCGCCCATCAATCTTGGTGCCTAATTTTGGTTCATTGGCTGAACCTCCTTGAACCCAATCTCACCATCCAGCAACCCATCTTCTTCCTCCTCCCTTCCCCCACAAAGAAACCTAGCCTCCATTGCCATTGCTTAGAGGGAAAAAAAAATTTCAGCCACCATAATGAAGGGGAAAATTCTGCAGCCCACCCTGTTCGTCATCAATTGGTATCAGAGCGAATCCTTGTCGCCATGAGTACCAGAAGTGGTCTCCCATATAACAATGAACGACAACGTGCTGAGATGATGGCCGAGCTCATCCAGCAAATGGCGGCTTTGAATCAGAAGATGGAAGTTGTTTGGGATCGTCACTTCCCCAAGTAAGACAATCTTGAAGATGATCATGGCGTTCCTGCACATCCTGAAAATCTATAAGTGCCGCTCGAGAAAGAACCCGACGTTGAGGCATTCTCCCCAAGAGGTCTCTCACCTCATAGGCCCCCTAGGGGTCAGCGGATGCCCCCTCCAAACATTCCTCGTATGGGGAATAATTTCAGAAACCCCTATGTTCATCAAAATCAGCGGGAGCACAATGACTTCGACGATGCAATGAAGCAGGTTCGTGTAGAAGTTGCTGATTACAGCGGAAGCATGGACCCAACCCACTTACAGGATTGGCTGATATCTCTCGAAGACTACTTCGAGTGGTTCAGCATGCCCAATAAAACCAAGGTGCGATTCGTAAAGATGAAGCTTAAGGGCCAAGCACACATATGGTGGCATAGCATTGAAGAAAAGCTTCATCGACTTTGACAGCCTCCTATCAATGATTGGGAGGAGATGAAACTTCATCTGAAGGAGAAGTTTCTTCCCCTCGATTATGAGGAGACACTCTTTGAAGAACTTTTGAAACTTCGTCAAGGAAGCTCTTCCGTAGAGAAGTATACGGCCCGATTCCATGAGTTGTTGATCCGCAGCAACCTCACGGAGACGGATCGACAGTCCCTAACTCGGTACCGATCCGGGCTGAGGGATGACATCAAGAGGGAGCTAATGATGGCGTGCATCTTCAGCCTAGAGGAGGCATACCAACTTGCTATTTGAGTTGAATCGCAGCTACGACAAAGACACCCTGCGCAAGCACCGGTTGTATGACGGTTTCCTAAGCGCAGCACCAACCGAGGAGTTCCTTTTCCGCGAGGTAACACCCCTGCTTTCAGATCTGAAACCACTATTAATCGAATCACATCTCAGGAGAGGGGTGTTCCAAGGGCTAATGAAAAGGGTAAAGGTCCTATGCCACAATCCACGCCGCAAGGGAAGAATCTTGTTGAATGCTACAAGTGCGGCGGGCGAGGCCATTTCGCCATTGTTTGTCCTACCCGAGACCAATGTTTTGCATTAGCATGTGAGAAGAATGAGATCATAGGACCCTCTGAAGTCACTCATCCCTTTCAGCCTGCTGATGAAGAGAAAAATGAAGGGAACGAAGAACATGATGAAGAAGCCCCTGCGGTAGAGCTAGAAGCTTCAGATCTACTAGTGTGCGTCGTGCGGCGGATTCTTATGGGTTGCAAATAGGAGAAGAACGTGGAGGAAGATTGGAGGTGCACCAATATCTTCCACACTCGCGTCGAGCATGCCAACAAGTCCCTAAACCTCATCATCGACAATGGAAGCTACATGAACATCATATCCGAAGAAGTGCTGAAAAAACTGAATCTGAAACTGGTACCGCATCCAAAGCTGTAACGGATAAGTTGGATCGAAGACTCCTCCATCCCTATTAAACAAAGATGCTTGTTCAGTTTTTCACTTAGTAAGGACTTTCAAAATGAAGTATGGTGCGATGTTCTGCCCATGAAGGCGTGCCATCTTCTTCTAGGAAAACCATGGTTGTATGATTGTAGTGTCGAGTATGACGGTCGATCCAATTGTTATTCTCTATATTGTGCCAACAAAAGAGTTGTGTTAAAGCCCTTCGAATCACTGATTTTACCTCTGAAAATCTGATAATCCAACAGATTTTAACCATGAGAAAGTTTGAAGCTTGTAGCCGAGAGATTGGTGTCATGTATACACTAGTGTCTAGGAAGGTTGGGGCTGAAATTTCAGAAGTTGTTCCTCCTGATTTCAATTCTATATTGAATGATTTTTCTGATGTAACCCAAGAGGACCTTCCCAAGAAGCTTTCACCGATGAGGGATATCCAACCTGCCATAGATTTGGTGCCTGGTGTCGGGTTACCCCCGCACGCGTTGCGACTATCGCAGCGGAAAAACACGCGCGGGATCGTTCATCTCATGAACATCCCTAGGAACGTAGATTTCAAAAAAAAATCAGAGTTCTCTAACTCAGAAGATTATAAAATCTAAAGGATAGATTAAAATTAAATACTTGGTTAATTTTTAGATCTACAAAAATAATTGTAAAGATTAAATCTTTACCTTTGAGCGGGTAGATCTTCACCGCTATCTGATGACCGTGGAAACTGGGTTCGTTTGAAGCCGCACAAGCGTCCGGCCTCTACGAATATCCACATGAAGATCTGGATCGATCAAGGTCATGATCTCACCGGAGTGCTAGCTCCCTTGCAGAGATCCCTCTTTGATGGTTGGAACTCCTCCAAGCAATCAACTCTTGATTGCTTCCAAGAGGAAGAAGAAGGAGAAGGAAGAAACACTTTCTTGCCTTTCCTTTACCATGGATGGAGGGAAGAGAGGAACACCTTCCTCTCTTTATTTTCTTCCATGTAGCTGACCAAGAGGAGGAAGAAGACTCCATGCTTGCTACCCCTCTTTGTGCCTTGCGGATGGAAGAAGGAAGAGATGGACGCCGCTCGCCTAAAAAGAACCACCAAGAATAATCCCAAGGTGCCCCCCTTTTTATTCTTTTTCTTTGAAGCCCTAGGCGTGGACTCCTAGAAGTTAGGAGCCATACCAAAGTTTGGCCAAAACGGGTCTCACGACCCGGGCATCCGGGATGCGAGTCCCGTCCATCCGGGTCACGCATCCCGGCCATCCGGTATGCGGATCCCGGGAGCATCCAAGGAAGGGAGAGGGAAAAGCCCCTCCCTTCTAATCCTAATCAAAATAGGATTTAGGTGGTCCTTGGTTCATTAAATCCTAATCTAAGTAGGACCCAATTAGTCTCCCTATTTGATTCACATGAATCCTAATCTAATTAGGAGTCATCTTTATCTATTGGACCAAAATTAATTAGGACTCTAGGACTTCTAATCCAATTAGGACTCATATAATTTTAGTCCTAATCCAATTATGACTTTTAGGAATCCTACTCCAAGTAGGACTCTAATAATTTGAAGTCCTAATTTAATTAGAACTCTAGGAGTTTTACTTCAAGTAGGACTCTTGAACCTCATCAAATAAGATCGAGTCCAATTAATTAAGTCCAATTGATTCAATCAAATTGCAATCCAATTGCAATTAATTCCTTCTTCAACTCACTAACTCTTAGTGGGTTAAACCAATTATCAATCAAATTGACAATTACAACTATTATGATTCCAAATCACAATCCAACCATTAGATCAATCAGATCTTCTACTGGGTGTGACCCCATAGATTCTATTCTGTCTGGTAGTGAGACATATTGTGATCCCTATCACAATATCATTGAAACTCCTTTCAATGGGTTGGAACAATTCCAACTTTTCTCATTCGGATTCACTGATCATCAAGTGAATGCCTCTGAGTCTCACAATCTACCAGTGACACCTAGCAGCATGTAGTGGCAACCCAGCAGAATGGAATAGATGAACCTCTAGGTGCAGTTAGCGTATGATACAGTTCCTCTATCGTAGATCCCAACAGGATGGAGGTCATGGATAACTCGTCAAACTCCATCATCTGTCATATGAAAAATTTATTCGACTCCAGTTCGAGATTGGAAAAATCTTTTTCCAAAAACTACCTTGGCCAAGGATTTACGAACTCAGTTTCATAAATCATATAGGATCTCTCCTAATCTATCAAGGTAGATAGATTCCATCTAGATGCATCCCTACTACTGCCATGAACCTACCGCTTTAAAGAAATTGCAAAAAAAGAAGAAGAAGGCATTTGTTGCAATGTGGGGAGATAGTGATGAATCTTCATCAGAAGAAGAACCCTAAGAAGTAGCCAACATTTGCCTTATGGCTCAAGATAATTAGGTAAGTTCTACTGCTTTACCAAGTTTCTCTTTTGATGAATTATATAAAGCCTTCAATGAACTAGTTAGTGACTATAAGAAACTTGGTATGAAAAATAAAGAGTTAAGAATTGAAAACAACACTTTAAATGATTTATCAGAAAAATACAATGAAGAAAAATAATTTTTAGCCAAAGAAGTGCAAATGCTGAAATCTGAAAAACAGAAGAAGATTAAACAAAATGAAGAGATGCTAAATGAGAACCAAAACCTTAAAAAGGAAGCAGATAAGTATAAGTTAATTGTAGATAAGTTCACTTTCAGCTTTGAAAAACTAGATATGATTCTAAGTAGTCAAAGAGCTATTTTTAACAAAGCAGGGCTAGGATTTAGGCCTAACAAGGAACAAAAACTTTTAAAGAACTTTTTTGTCAAAGCAACAAAAACTGAATCTAATGAACCTACATGTTTCTATTGTGGTAAACCTGGACATAAATCTTATGTATGCAACCATAGACAAATATCAAAGAAAAACAACATAAAGAAAATTTGGGTCCCAAAAGGATCCACTCACACTAACCATGAAGGACCCAAGAAGACTTGGGTACCTAAAATCTTTTGATTTTCATACAGGTATGTCTTGCGGCCAACCAAGCTAAAAGAAATTGGTACCTCGATAGTGGTTGTTCAAGATACATGACCGGTGATAAAGATGAATTCTTCACCCTCGAGTCGAAAGAAGGAGTGGTAACCTTCAGGGATAATAGTCAAGGTCAAATCATCGATATTGGTAAAATTCAGATCTCTCCTACTTTCATAGATAATGTGTTGTATGTGAATGGATTAAAGCATAATCTTATTAGCATTAGTCAATTGTATAATAAAGGTTTCAAGGTTACCTTTGAAGCCTCACTGTGCACCGTAGCTAACTCAACAAATAATAACACTATCTTTGTAGGATACAGACATGGTAATGTCTATATGATAAACTTAGATGATCTTGTAAGAAGCAATCAATGCCTAGTGGTCACAAAAGCAAAAGATAATGAAATTAGTTGGTCATGGCATCGTAAGCTAGGGCATGCAAACATAGACTTAATCTCTAAATTGATTAGCAAGGAACTAGTTAAGGGGATACCTAAGATAAACTTTGAGAAAGATAGAGTATGTAGAGGTTGTCAACTAGGAAAGCAGATAAGAAGTTTCTTTAAGTCCAAGCATGATGTGTCAACCTCTAGGCCCTTAGAATTGCTTCATATGAATCTTTTCGGACCAACTAGGACCAATAGCTTGGGAGGTAAGAAGTATGATTTTGTAATAGTGGATGACTTCACTAAGTACACATGGGTAATATTTCTAGCACATAAAGATGAAACCTTTTCAATCTTTTTAAAATTCTATAGGAAAGTCATAAATGAAAAGGGAACAACCATTATCTCAATAAGAAGTGATCATGGGACTGAATTCGAAAATCGTCTTTTTGATGAATTTTGTGATGAAAACGGAATTAACCACACCTTCTCGGCACCTAGAACACCTCAACAAAATGGGGTAGTAGAAAGAAAAAACAGAACTCTAGCAGATATATCCCGTACCATGTTATGTGAGGAAAATCTTCCAAGGTACTTATGGGCTGAAGCAGTAAACACAGCATGCTATATTCTAAATAGAGTTTCCATCAGACCAATTCTTAAGAAAAAACCCTATGAGCTTTGGAAAGGCAAAATATCAAACATTAGTCACTTTCATGAGTTTGGTTGCATATGCTACATACACAATAATGATAAAAACAATCTAGAAAAGTTTGATAGAAAATCAGATGATGGAATATTTCTAGGATACTCATCAACTAGCAAATCCTATAGGGTATTTAACAAAAGAACACTTGTGGTTGAGGAATCAGTACATGTAGTTTTTGATGAGAATTCTAGTCATTCACTTAGGATGGATGAACCTGAAGATGACATAGAAATTCTGAAAAATGAGATTGAAAGAATTACTCTTGAAGATTCACCAATACCAACCATGAAGAGGATGTTGAACAAGCTGAGATTGAAGTAGTTGAAGAACTAGATCATAATCTACCTAAGGAGTGGAGATATGCAGCTAGCCACCCTAAGGAACTAATTATAGGTGATCCAGCACATCAAATTAAGACAAGGGCATCTCTTAGAAATGCAAATAACTACTTAGTCTTTGTCTCCCAAATTGAACCAAAGATCCTAGAAGAAGCAGAAGTAGATGTAAATTGGGTAAATGCAATGCAAGAAGAATTGAACCAATTTACAAGAAATAATGTTTGGGAATTAATTGAAAGACCTAAGAATTACCCTATAATAGGTACAAAATGGGTTTCCAGAAATAAGTTAGATGAAATGGTATTGTTATAAGAAACAAGGCTAGGCTCGTAGCAAAGGGATATACAAGAAGAAGAAATTAACTTTGATGAAACCTTTGCTCTAGTAGCTAGATTAGAAGCCCTTAGACTGTTGCTTGCATTTGCCACTTCTATGGACTTCAGATTTTATCAAATGGATGTCAAAAGTGCCTTTCTAAATGGGTATATAACTGAAGAGGTGTATGTAGAACAACCTTCAGGATTTGAAGATCATAAATACTCTAATCATGTTTTCAAACTCAACAAGGCACTCTATGTACTAAAGCAAGCACCAAGAGCATGGTATGAAAGATTGAGGAAATTTTTATTGGAAAATGAATTCACTAGAGGTGTTGACACTACTCTATTTCTGAAAAGAAAAGACAAGGACATGTTGATAGTACAAGTCTATGTTGATGACATTATATTTGGAGCTACCAACAACAGTCTATGTCAAGAATTTGCAGAATTAATGCAAAGTGAATTTGAAATGAGTATGATGGGGGAACTGAATTTCTTTATTGGTTTACAAATCAAACAACTAAAGGATGGAATATTTATTAACCAAGCCAAATATATCAAAGAAATGTTAAGAAAATTTGGGATGGAAACCAATAAATCCATAGGCACACCCATGAGTCCATCATGCAAATTAGACAAAGATGAAGCAAGCAAGAGTGTAGATCAAAAGCTCTATAGAGGTATGATTGGATCTTTGTTGTATCTTACAGCAAGTAGACCAGATATTATGTTAAGTGTATGCATGTGTGCCAGATTTCAATCAAATCCAAAAGAATCACACCTACATGTAGTTAAAAGAATTTTTAAAAATCTAGTTGGAACTCAACATATAGGGTTACGGTACTCAAAAGACTCCAACTTGAAACTAATAGGACACACAGATGCTGACTTTGCAGGATGTAAATTAGATAGAAAAAGCACAAGCGGCACATGTCAACTTCTAGGTGAAAACTTAATTTTATGGTTTAGCAAAAAGCAAAATTCGGTTGCATTATCGACGGCGAAAGCTAAATATATAGCAGCCGGAAGTTGTTGTGCTCAAATCTTATGGATTAAACAACAATTAGAAGATTATGGGATTAAGAAAACAAAAATATCCATTAATTGTGATAATACAAGTGCTATAAATTTATCTAAAAATCCAATTCAACACTCAAGGACTAAATACATTGAAATACGACATCATTTCTTAAGGGATCATGTCTCAAATGAAGACATATTACTTGATTTTGTGTGCACCGATGATCAATTAGCCGATATTCTTACAAAATCCTTAAGTGAAGATAGATTTAGTACTCTTCGAAGAAAATTGGAAGTAATTGATCCCTTTCAATGATCATGTTTTCACTTCCCTAAATCCATTCCTTCATGATCTGACTCTCAATCAAATGGAACATTCCTGGCTACTGTCCAAAGGTAAAAGTCAATCAAACCAATTCTAGATCCTTTGGATTAACCTCTATAAATGGTTTGAAGAAGGATAGACCTCGAGCCGACTCGAGAAGAATTCGAGTTGACTTGCGTGCGAGTCATCTATGACCAATGCATGAGACGTCTCGAGGTCAGACTCACAGTGCCCTACTTTTGCCGAGCCGTCTCGAACATTTGCGGGAGACGTCTCAAAGAAAAACTGACTAGTCGAGTCGTCTCAACCCTTGCACGAGACATCTCGAATTTGAATCGACGATTCTTTTTACAGCTGTGCTCTTTTAAACCTTGGGTTAACTCACCGATAGGACACCCACTTGAACCGCAAGCAAGTTGTTCACCTTCCGAACACTTCCTCAACCCCTCTTCCCTCGTGCCCTAGCTCTTCACCGTCTCTCTTCGATTCTAAGGTAAAACCTCAAGATCTTCCGTGTCCTCACCAATTCTTCGCACCAATGGGATCTAGGAAGAGGCTCGCATTTCGAAGGAAGAGATTTAAAGAAATGAGTCAAGAGGAAGCGAGATCCACATGGAGAAGAACCAGCTCGACAGAACCCACAGTTCCGATCTCGCCTTCGCCGACGACCGAAAGAAATGTAACTAAAGGTAGGAGGATTGATTTTGAGTTTCTGGTAAGAGAAAGACTTACAATAGGAGAAAAATTCAAAGCCTTCGGTTGGGACTACATGTGCTCTTTGGATTTACCCATCTACCCTGATCTTGTTAGAAATTTTTACCGATCCTTGAAGGCTGATACCCAAATAGGAACTTTGACTTGCTCTGTTAGAGAAACCAACATCATATTAATCGAGCAACTGTTTCCTCAAGTTCTGAAAATGTCGAATGAAGGATTTTCCCCTATAGGACCTGGTGATAAAGTGAGTGCACTAAAAGCAATTCTGGGAAAGAATGACATAGGCCCCGTGGAGAATATTACAGCAATCCAACTACCCATAGAGATGAAGCTACTCCACAGTATCTTAGCAAGGATTCTGTTCCCTAGGATGGGACTTTTTGAGAGGCTAACCGAAAGAGACATTGTGGTTATGTACTATTTGATAAAGGACATTCAGTTAAATTTACCAAGAATGATGATGATCTACATGAGAGAGGCAGCCACAAAAATCAGACTAAGTCTACCCTATGGAATGGTTCTCACCTTGCTGTTTAGAGCTTTTGGGGTTGTCATTCCTGAAAATGAACCACAGATAGTACTCCACAATGCTGAGGTATATAATGAAAAATCCTTGCACAGAATGGGTTTCAGTAAAATAAAGAGAAAATGGCAAAGAAAAAATTCTAGATACTTGGAAGAAGGTGAGTCTAGCCGAGTACGAGCACAGACTGCACCTCCCTATAGCTCATCTTCTGAATCATCTGGACAGCTAGCAAAATTTCCTATGGGAGTTGATGATGATCAAATGAAGAAAATGGGTAAAATGGTTGTAGATGAAGTGAATGCCAAACTCACCGAAAAGATAGAATAGGGTATCCGGAGGATTGAGGCCATAGAAGCCAGACTCCAGCACCTTGAGACAGAAGTTGAAAGGATTGCTAATGGTCTAGGGCGACAGCCAGCAGCATCATCCTCCAGAGGTCGTGCTTCTAGAGGGAGAGCCAGCAGGCATTCTAGACCCCCACAGCATATACAGATTGCCTCCCGTACTAGATGTCTTAGGCATTTTCCTAGAGGTCCTCCTTCTAAGGCTAGTAGTCCTGAAAATATTACCTCAGAAGAAGAATAGGATTACTGGTGTGCCTGCTGCCTGAACTACTAACTCATGTCAGATTTTTTTTCTCTCACACAAGTGATGTACTTTTTGAACCTACTCCTACATCAAAAATGTATACACTCTTTTGATGAAATGAAATGCTCAATTTCTGTTGCCCAGAGGTGCAGCCCAAGAGGGGGGTTGAATTGGGTCTCTTAAAAAAATTATTAACGTTGAAACGTATGGAGAATATGAGTTACTAATATCTTATAGATTCAGCAGCGGAAATGAGATTGCACAAATATGACAGTAAATAAAAGTTAGGAATGTAGTAAGGAATATGCAGAGGAAAGAAAGAGAAAAACCACAATCACAAACACCAAGGTTTATAGTGGTTCGGTGCACTCCCAGCACCTACGTCCACTCCTCAAGCCTAGCTTGAGATTTTCACTATAACCCAGCAGATTACAGCCTGATTGTTTTTCGGGCTCACAATCAAAAATCCAATTGGTTTTCAGATGAACCAACCAAAACTATCACCCTTGTTGAATACACCTGATTTAGCAACTTCCAATCAAGGCTTGGAAGAGCCTTTACAAGTTTCAAATCAATGAAACTGTTACAGCAGCAACTAATCCAACTAAAAGAATGCTGTAACTTGAAAACTTAAAGCTTCAGAGCATATAAAAAATAAATCAATGAAAGCAAAAAGCTGAAGCCGATGAAGTAGTTTGCTGTGGAAGGATGTTCCAATGTCTGAACAGTGCTCTTCACGATGCAGTGAGAAACTTCGACTGATCTCCTCACAAGAGAAAGTTTCTGATTACAGTGCTGGTGAGGAAGATGAACTGTTAAGCTTTTCTTCTCTTTTTCTCAGTAGAAACTTTTTGTTTTCAATGGAATATTTTTCTTTTCTTGTTGTTTCCATTCTGAGGTTCCCTCATATTTATAGACAAATTCTTTGGTGGGATTTGAATTCCTTTCTTCCCGTTCTGATGAGAATCTTTTTCTGTTACAGAAGAAGACAAAAATCGTTCACAGCTTCCCGTTGTGGTCCTAGCAGTACAAGGATCGACTCATGTTCTTTTTGGATTGGCACTTCAAATCGTGGAGAGAGCTTTTGCTGTGTCATCTTCGAAAGGTCGACTCTTAATTCTTAAGGGTCAGCTCATCTTCATCAGGAGTCGCCTCTTTAAACACAAGGGTCGACTCATGCTTTAGTTTTTCGGCCGACGCTGAGACTGAGCAGGGGTCGACTCTTCAATTTCGGAGGTCGACTCATTTTGAACAAGGATCGACTCTTCAAGCTTTTCTCAGGCGATAAAAAACTTTTTGTTTACTACACAAGGGTCAACTCATGTTTTACGGGGGTCGACTCTTTGACTGTGTTTCTTGAATAAAACTTATCAGAATCAACTTAAACTTGTCCTTTTTTCTTAGAAGTTGACTCAAGTCTTTCAAATAGAAAACTTTAGACTTCTTTTCAGATCTCCATAGACTAGATTAAGATCAATTCCTTTTAGAACATGTCCAATGAGATATTTGCGAAGAACTTAAGATTTTGCAGTGCTTCAATTCTTCTGATTTTTCTTGACTTATAAAACTTCACAATTAAGCCAATGTCATCAGTACACAACATGATCTCAAGTGTTTTATAATCATCAAAATTCATCCTTTAGGGTTGACAATTTCTTATCAGTCTTTTGTAATTACTACTCTCTTCTATTATATTTTTCGCTGATGACAAAAAGGGGGAGAAGAGTTAGGAAAACAAGAACTATGTATAAAGGGTAAAGAAGGTAAGTAAATTAAATAATGCACAAATTTAGAGGGAGCCAAGGGAATCAAATGCACTAATCTAGGGGAGCTAAATGAACTACTGTTATACAAATTAAGAACTCACATGATCACACAAATTCCAAGAGAAAGGGGGAGCATCATAATATTGAAGTTTATTGCTCACCTTTTTCATATCTCGGATAAATTAAAAAGATGAGCATACATTCTTGATTGAATTTACTTATGCAATTTATACTTGTTTGAAAACACTCAATGTTTTGTCATCATAAAAAAGGGGGAGATTGCTGAGTAATTGATTAATCTCTAACTTGGTTTTGATGTACCAAAACATTTTGAGTGTATTCTTTGTTGGACTAACAGTTTTAAACAAGTATCTTCAGGATAACGACGCTACAACTTCAAAAGAATAACTTAGAAATGGTTCATGGATCTTAGAGTCAAGCTTTGGAACCACTCAAGCACTTTTCAGAGTTCGAGTCAACTCCCAGAAAGTTCGAGTCGACTCCGGCACAAGCATAGAATATTGGCACACCTTCGAGCCATCTCCACAAAGCGCGAGTCGACTCTCTCAGAAAGACAGAAAGAGGTATTTTCGGTCGCAAAGCGCGAGTCGACTCGAGTCAAGCGCGAGCCATCTCCCATTCTTCAAACAAAGCACGAGACGACTCTCGGCAGTTACGAGACGACTCTCTCAGGTAGACAGAAAGTGTATTTCAAGTCGCAAAGCGCGAGTCGACTCGAGTCAAGCGCGAGTCGTCTCCTATCCACGGACGAAGCACGAGTCGCCTCTTCACTAGTTCGGGATGACTCTCTCAAACAAAAACAGAAAACTTGTTTTCGGTGGACGAAGTTGCGAGACGACTTCCGAGCCACGCGAGCCGACTCCAACAAAAAGTTGATCGATAACCCGACCGAAGGATTCCCAGCAAGAGGCGACTCCAGACTCATACGAGACGTCTCCAATTTTAGTCGAACCGACTCCTGAATGGGCGAGCCATCTCCAGCTTCAACGAAGCTTTTTGTCAGAAATGACAGGCGCGACAGAACGACGAGTTTTTGGGTATAACGTCTAGTTTCTTCAAAACTAAGCTATAAAAAGACCCATTCAGAATGAAACAAATACAAGAATGAAAACCCCAAACAAAGAAAAAAAGCAAATCAGTTTGAAACAAGGGCTCAAAGGATATTCAAAGGAAAATCGGGAGAAAGCAAGTCTTCATCGAAAATCCATTCTTTCTCTACACCAGAGCCATAATAGAAGAATCCTTTATTGCTGTTTGATCTAAGAAAGGATTCAGAAGAAAAGAAGCAGCATCTCGATCGGCTAAAATCATCTGAGAAGCTTCTTTTCCCTTATTCATTTAAAACTATTTTTTATCTGCTTTACTAGAAGCTTGTACTTATACATTTATTCTCATATTTGGGTGCTTAATTCAATTAAGGGATTGAATCAGAAGGATTTAGGTTGTAGTTGGTAATCCAGAAAAACCAACTGAGTTGGATTGTGAGCCCGTGAAAATAGTCGGATTGGTTCTAGTTGGTGAGCCTGTGAAAACCAACCGAGTTCGTTCTGATCTCGTGAAAACAACAAGTTAGTTTGTGAGTTTGTAAAACAACCATGCTGTAATTCTAGGATTATAGTGAAAATCTCAAGTGAAACTTGGGAAGTGGACGTAGGAGCAAGGGTAGCTCCGAACCACTATAAATTTTGTGTCTTTTTGCTTTGCTTTTCCATTGTCTCATTATCTTCATATCGTTAACTAACATTTTAGATTAAGCACAAATTGAATTTCCGTATTTTTAATTAAGCCCCAATTCACCCCCCCTCTTGGGCTGCCTACTGGGCAACACGTACATTGGGCGCTTTATGGTTGTTTATTTTGATGACATTTTGATTTTCAGTCGTAGCCGTGTGGATCATCAGCAACATCTTCGCCGAGTGCTTCTTACACTTCGATCAAAAAAACTTTATGTTAAACTAAAGAAGTGCTTCTTTGCTGAATCACAAGTACCATTCCTTGGTTTCATAATTTCAGATCAAGGTGTTGCAGTAGATTCGGAGAAAGTTCGTGCCACTCGGGAGTGGCCGACGCCAAGTAACATTCATGAGGTGAGGAGCTTCCATGTCTTGGCTTCCTTCTACCGCCGGTTCATAAGAAATTTCAGCAGCATAGTAGCACCAATCACCAATTGTATGAAGGCTGAAAATTTTCGTTGGATGCCGGCCGCCACTAGAGCCTTTGAAGACATCAAGGAACGTCTAACCCAAGCCCCAGTTCTTCGACTTCCAAACTTTGTTCAGCTCTTCGAGGTCGCTTGTGATGCTTCTCACATCGGGATTGGTGGAGTTCTGAGCCAAGAAGGTCATCCCGTCACCTTCTACAGCGAAAAGCTCCACGACGCCAAGCGAAGGTATTCCACTTATGATATTGAGTTTTATGCTATGGTTCAAACTCTTAAACATTGAAAGCATTATCTCCTACATCGAGAGTTTGTCATGTACACCAATGACGACTCTCTAAAGTACATCAATTCGTAAAAGAAGCTAAGTGCGCGACATGCGAGATGGGTGGATGTACTGCAACAATTTACTTTTGTATTGAAGCATAGGCCGGGTGCAGAAAATTGAGTCACTGATGTCCTTAGCCGGAAGACACATGTTTTCACCCTCTTGAATATAGAAGTAACGGGCTTCAATAATCTGAAAATTCTATATTCTACTGATGCATATTTTCAGCCTTTCTACACCGAAATTTCGGCAGGAGGTCACCTGCAGCATTCTGATTTTTCGATCTATGACAGCTTTCTCTTTCGTGGCACATGCTTATGTATTCCAGAAACCTCTCTTTGCAACCAATTCATCCGGGAGGTTCATGGGGGAGGTCTTGCTGGTCACTTCGGGCGTGACAAGACCGTTGTTATGATGGAGGATAGGTTCTATTGGCCGACCCTGCGCAAGGATGTCCACCGAATCATCAAACATTGCCGAACTTGTCAACTAGCCAAGGGAACAAAATCCAATGCCGGCCTCTACTCTCCACTACCATTGCCGAGCTCACCATGGGAGGACCTCAGCATGGACTTCATGCTTGGGTTGCCCAAGACGGTACGAGGACATGATTCTATTTTTTTCATTATTGACAGGTTTTCAAAAATGTCGCACTTTGTGCCCTGTGCAAAGACTTATGATGCATCTCGAGTTGCTGATTTGTTCTTAAAAGAAGTGGTTCGTCTACATGGGCTTCCGAAGACTATTGTATCTGATCGTGATGTCAAGTTCGTTGGCTATTTTTGGAAGATACTTTGGGCGAAGCTTGGCACCCGTCTTTCCTTCTCTAGTGCCTATCATCCTCAAACTGATGGGCAAACCAAGGTGGTCAACCGCAGTCTTGGGAACCTTCTTCGATGTTTAGTCCGGGATCATGTGAAGTCATGGGATCTGATTTTACACCATGCCGAGTTTGCCTACAACAGCAGTGCCAACCATACCACAGGATTGTCACCTTTTGAGATTGTTTTCGGATTGAAGCCACGGCGGCCCATTGATCTTGTACCACTTTTCATCAACACAAGGACCAACGAAGGTGGTGAAGACTTCGCTAGGTATATACAAGACATCCATGCTGAAGTTCGACGTCATTTGGTCACCAACACCGAGATTTACATGCAACAAGCAGACTTGAAGCGATGTCCCCTGAAATTCAAAGAAGGAGACCTTGTGATGATGCAGTTGAGTGCTGATCGCTTTCCTTGCAGAAATTTTCAGAAGCTTCATCCTCGTCGCGCCGGCCCCTTCAAGGTAGTGAAACGAATGGGACCAAATGCATATATGCTTGATTTGCCTGAAGACTTGCAGGTTAGCCCAATTTTCAATGTTGAAGACCTGCAGCTTTATGAAGGACACTATGCTGAAGATGAAGACCCTCCAGCCGTACCACCATCACTACTGTTGGCGCTGTGCGGAAGCATGTGGATTCCTGATATCTGCTAACCTAGGGCGTCAGGCCGCTTGGGGAAAGAAGGAAGAAGAGATGAAGAATCACAGTCACAAACTAGGATTTTCGTGGAGAAGAGGAAGAGAAGAGAGAACGTGGGAGAAAGTTTTCTGGCAGCTCTTATTTCTCCAGAAAATAATACAAGTGATGACCCTAAAACTGATTACATCAAGCATTTATATAGGCTCTCAATTTTAGTCTACTCCCAAGCCAACTCAATCTTCCCCTAAGCCACATTAGAAAGCACTCAACCCAAGTCCATGACTTACATGCTCTCTTCCCTTGAGTCTAAACCTAGCCCAAAAATGACTTAGACCCTTAGGAACATAAATCATGAAGTCCCTAAGCCAGTCAAGACCAAAAATTCCCGTCACTGATTGAATGGCACGTCTGGCATGGCGTTCGAGTCGACCCCTGCAGATCAAGGGTTGACCCTAATACTTCAAGGGTCGACCCCTCACAGACAGAGGTTGACCCCTCCTTCACTGGGGTCGACCCCTTCCTGAGACGACAGAAAACAGCTCTCTGTCGTCTCCCTATGACTTCCTAAGGTCGACCCTTCCTTCACTGGGGTCGACCCTTGACTGTTAGGGGTCGACCCCACCTGAGACCGACAGAGAAGTGCTCTCTGTTGTCTCCCTGTGACTTTTTGGGGTCGACCCTTCCTTCACTGGGGTCAACCCCAGTTCTTCATGGGTCAACCCCAGCTTTCCATGAGTCGACCCCAGCCTTGCAGAAACTGAATTTTGAGCTGATTTTCTTTTGGATGCGCCACACATGAGCCTACAATCTCCACCTTGGCGCTCCAAAGCCTCTGCAAGCTTCTCTTGGTCCATCAATCCTATCAGCGTCACACACCTAAGGAAGCCATCCCTTGGAAGAGTCTTGGCCAGTGCATCTGCCAGGTTCTCCTTCGTATGAACTTTGGCTAGCTCCACTTCACGTTCTTCCACCAACTCCCTAATCTTATGGTAGCTGATGTCAATATGTTTGGTCCTCGCATGACAGACCGAGTTCTGAACCTAACATAATGCACTCTGACTATCACAATGCACCCTGACAGCCTTCTATGCAAATCCCATTTCCAATGCCAATCTTTTCAACCATAGAGCTTCCTTCACAGCTTTTGTGATGCCACTATACTCTGCTTCTCTTGTAGACAATGCCGTGATTGATTGCAAGCTTGATCTCCATAACACTGGACCTCTGTTCAAATAAACACATAACTTGTGGTATGAACGCCGTGTGTCCATGTCTCCTCCGTAATCAGCATCCACAAAACCAATCATCCAGCTTTGGTTCTCCTTGGTCATATTGGAATCCTTTTCCTTGCTACCTTCCTGTCCATAGCAAATACCAACTCCAACTGTGCCCACCAAGTATCTAAAAATACCTTTCAGTGCTCTCCAATGCTCCTTGCCAGGGTTAGCCATGAACCTGCTGACTTGGTTAACTGCATGTGCAAAATCTGGTCTACAACAGACCATGGCATACATCAAACTTCCAACTCCTGAAGCATATGGAATGCTCTTCATCTTCTCAGCTTCCACCTCAGTCTGTGGTGACATTGTCTTCAAAAGACTGACATGACCGGCTATTGGTAATGCCGCCGGTTTCGCTCCATCCATGCCATATCTCCACAATACCTTTCTGATGTAACCTCCCTGAGATAAATGTAGCACCTTCTTGGTTCTATCCCTGAGAATCTCCATGCCTAGAATCTTCGTGGCTGGACCCAAATCCTTCATCTCAAATTTTCGAGATAAGGCTACCTTTAAGTCTTCCACAATTCCTCTACTCTTGCAAGCAATCAGCATGTCATCTACATACAAGAGTAGATATAATTTAGACTCATCCTTAAGAGTCTTTACATAGACACAAGGGTCATACTCACATCTGATCATGCCAATGCTCCTCACATATGTATCAAACCACAAGTATCATTGCCTTGATGATTGCTTCAACCTATAGAGTGATCTCTGTAGCAAATAGACTTTTCCTTCTGACCCTGGATCACCAAACCTCTTTGGCTGCTCCATATAAATCTTCTCCTCCAAATTTCCATGGAGGAAGGCTGTTTTAACATCCATTTGCTCCAACTCCAAATTCTGGATGGCAACAATGCTCAACAGCATCCGAATAGAAGTATGTTGAACAACTGGGGAGAATACTTCATTATAATCAATGCTCTCCTTCTGGGAGTATCCCTTAGCCACTAACCTAGCCTTGTATCTGATGCCTTCTCTATCTGAAAGTTCTTCCATGCATTGGAACACCCACTTGCATCCAATGGGCTTCTTTCCACTTGGTAACTGCACCAACCGCCAAGTCTGATTTTTCTGGAGAGACTGCATCTCCTCTGCCATAGCTTGGACCCACCTATCGCTATCCTGGCATGCCAATGCCTCCTCATAGGTCTCCGGATCTTCATTCACAGCAACCAATGCATAAGACATGGTTTCGCCAAAACCATACCTCTCCGGCTGCCTCACAATCCGCTTAGGCTTGTGCAGTGCGACTCCGATGCTTCTGCTGGGATCTTGTTCCTCCCTTTGCACATCTCATCTCCGAGTTAGCATCTCGCTCCTCTCCACATGTGGAGGCACCTCTGACTAGTGCTCCACCTGAATTTTATGTCCTTCTGGTGCACCTGCAAAAGGTAAAACTGAATAAGAAGTTAGCTATCCAACCCTGTCCGGTTGGTTCTCCCCCCACTCTTCTTTCACTCTTTGCATCTTTAGGACAGAATTCTCATCAAAGACCACATCCCTACTGATAGTAGTCTTCTTCTCCAAGGGATCCCACAGTCGATAACCCTTGACTCCACGCGGATATCCTATGAACACCATCTTTCGTGACTTGGCATCCAACTTGCTCCTCTCACTAGGATCAATGTGCACAAATGTCGTGCACCCAAATACTCTAAGATGGCCAACCTCCACCTTCTTTCCAGACCATAGCTCCTCTAGAATTCTTCCATCTACCTTTGTATGAGGAGATCGATTCACCAAGTAGCAGGCTGTGTCTACTGTGTCCACCCAAAACACCTTGGGAAGCCCTGCCTGCAATCTCATACATCTAGCTTTCTTCATGAGAGTACTGTTCATCTTTTCTGCCACCCCATTCTGTTGAGGAGTCTTCCTCACTGAAAATTGCCTCTTGATCCCACAATCTTCGCAAAATTTCAGAAACTCCTTGTGAATTCGCCACCATTGTCGGACCGCACACACTTCACGCAGCATTCCTTCTCTTTCTCTACCTCTGCCCTCCAGGCTTTGAACTTAGAGAAGACCTCTGACTTTTTTCTCAAGAAGTACATCCAAACTCTCCTTAAAAAGTCATCAATAAGGGTTAGAAAATATCTTGCCCCATTCCTGGTTGTGACCGGGGCCGGTTCCCAAACATTCGTGTGCACTAGCTCCAGGGGACCACCGCTACGTGTAGTACTGGTAGAAAACTTCATCCTTTGTTGCTTTTCCAACTGGCAAGGCTCACACACCTCTGGAACTCCTCCATCCAGATCTGATATCAGTCCATCTTTGCTCAGCATCTTCATACCACGATCTCCCATGTGGCCCAAGCGGTAATGCCACAAACGATATGCTTCCTGCTGGCTCTGTGCCACTGCTGCTGTTTCGGATCCCCCACACACCATGGACTCTTTCATCCTGTACAAATTATTCTCCAACCTCCTCCCCTTCATCATAACTATGGCTCCTATGGATATATTCAAAATACCACTCCTGGAACGGCAACTAAAGCTGTAACCGTTCTTCTCCAAGTAGCCAAGTGACACTAGATTCTTTTTTAGATCCGGGACGTGCTTTACATTGGTAAGAGTCCGCACCATCCCATCAAACATCCTCACCTTGATGGTTCCAATGCCAATCACCTTGCAAGGATGATCATCTCCTAATGTCACACTCCCCTCATCGATTTTGGTGTATGTAGTAAACCAAGACCGATTTGGTGTGTAGTGATGAGAGTAGGCTGAATCCATTGTCCAGATATCCGTGTTGTTCCTTTGATCATCCAAAACTACCAAAAGGTCATCCTCCACCTTGAGATCAGCCACGGCACTGGCTGAATCCTTGCCATTCTTCTCTTCCTGAAGCTTCTTTCAAAATGGACAATTCCACTTCAAGTGTCCTGCTTCATTGCTCTTGTAGCATCCGAACTATTTCTTGCCTTTCTTGGACTTTGATCATCCCCTTTGCTTGCTCTGTTCCTTCCCTCTCCCAGGCCTCTCTCCGACAGTAAGACCTTCCTGAGGAACTCCATCCTTTGTCAATCTTTCTCTTTTCTCATTGGACCTTAGCATAGAAATTATGTCTTCATAATTCAGCGTCTCCTTTCCATACAGCAAAGTAGTAACCAAAGGATCATAAGAACCTGGCAGCGAGCAAAGCAAGAGTAGAGATCTATCCTCCTCTTCCATCTTCACCCCAAGGGTCTGCAAGTCATTGCAAACCTGG
The DNA here is from genome assembly GCF_051530095.1 of Phoenix dactylifera. Lineage (NCBI taxonomy): Eukaryota > Viridiplantae > Streptophyta > Magnoliopsida > Arecales > Arecaceae > Phoenix > Phoenix dactylifera. Next base: position 25,638,509 of record NC_143193.1, on the reverse strand, counting down.
TCAAACCTCTGAATATGAAGAATAATATCTCCACCTTCATGCATCCGAAGGCTGTACAATTGTTTCTTCAACATCAACTTGTTACACATATTCTTCCCTATATACATGGTATGCAACTTTGTCCATAATCCCTTGAGTGTCTTCCCCTCTAGGATGCTGTACAAGGTTGAATCCGCCAAGCATCCTCTGATGGCAGAGCAAGTCCTTTTCTCCAAAGAAAACCATTTCTTATCTGTCATACCCTCCGGCCTATCCTCCAAGGCCGAATCCAGATAGTTCTGCACCAAGAGATCCTCCACCCGGACCTTCCACATAGAGAAGCTTCTCTTTCCATTAAACTTCTCATACTCCACCTTCATGTCATTGTTCATTGTTGGCCAGACCACAATCACAAATAAACACAAATCTGATTTGAGAAATCACCTTGAAGGGAGATAAGTGGACTGCTTTCCTCTTGATGTCTTTCCTTCGTTTCTTCTTTCCTACGCCAAAACCTCGCTCTGATACTAATTGTTGGCGCTGTGCGGAAGTGTGTGGATCTCTGATATCCGCTAACCTAGGGCGTCCCCTAGGGCGTCAGGCTGCGTGGGGAAAGAAGGAAGAAGAGATGAAGAATCACAATCACAAACTAGGGTTTTCATGGAGAAGAAGAGGAAGAGAAGAGAACGTGGGAGAAAGTTTTCTGGCGGCTCTTATTTTTCCAAGAAATAATATAAGTGATAACCCTAAAACTGATTACATCAAGCCTTTATATAGGCTCTCAATTTTAGTCTAATCCCAAGCCAACTCAATCTCTCCCTAAGCCACATTAGAAAACACTCAACCCAAGTTCGTGACTTACATGCTCTCTTCCCTTGAGTCTAAACCTAACCCAAGAATGACTTAGACCCTTAGAAACATAAATCATGAAGTCCCTAAGCCAGTCAAAGACCAAAAATTTCTGTCATTGACTGAATGGAACGCCTGGCATGGCGTTGGAGTTGACCCCTGCAGATCAGGGGTCGACCCCAATACTTCAGGGGTCGACCCCTCACAGACAAGGGTCGACCCCTCCTTCATTGGGGTCGACCCTAGAGAAGCTCTCTAGGGGTCGACCCCTTCCTAAGATGACAGAAAACAGCTCTCTATCGTCTCCCTATGACTTCCTGGGGTCGACCCTTCCTTCACTGAGGTCGACCCCACCTGAGACCGACAGAGGGGGTCGACCCCTGACTGTTAGGAGTCGACCCCACCTGAGACCGACATAGAAGTGCTCTCTGTCATCTTTCTATGACTTCTTGGGGTCGACCCTTCCTTCACTGGGGTCAACCCCAGCTCTTCATAGGTCGACCCCACCTTTCTATGAGTCGACCCCAACCTTGCAGAAACTAAATTTTGAGCTGGTTTTTCTTTAGATACGCCACACATGAGCCTACAACTACCACGTCGATCAACCCCTAAAGAAACCATTGAAGACATTTTGGATGGAAATTTCTAGTTAAATGGAAAGGCGGGCCAATTTCAGATTGTTCTTGGTTGAAGACGGAGGAAGTCCAACGATTGAACCCGGATCTCTACGAGCTCTATCAGTTGCGAAACTCGACAGAGACGAGTCTTTTTCCAGCTAGGGAGAGTTGATGCAGGAGCACCACCCTCATTCTAATAGCATGGGACATTGGGTGAGGGGTGAAAAGAATTTGAGTCCAAGCAAAGTTGAGTCCAAGCTGAAATTAGATTGAGTCCATGTAATAAGTGATTTGATTTACAATGGGTTAGCCTCTTCAACGTCAATTACATTGAGTCCAAGGCGTGAATGGGTCCATGGCTAATTAGAAGTGGTTACATGTCAAAAGGAAGAGAGTCTAAGGTCATTGGACTTGATCCCATGCGGCATGGAGTGGGTTCACCTAGTCTAATTCATGGCATGCGGCTGAACTCCTTTGATGAGTTTCAATCCACACGCCATATGGAATGGATTCCTAGGTGTTTAGGCTTAGGTGTCAAGGCCTTTGATTGGTCAATTAGAAAATTTAAATTTTGAATTGAGTCCTCATGTAATTAGGAGTCCAATTTAAAATTCTGTGTAGTCCTTATTCTTTGCCAACCTTTCTTTCTATATAAAGGAGGGTTGGATTTTGAAATTCCCCTTGTTTACATGAAGAGGAGCTAGTCCCTTGCTTGGTGCGACGCCAAGATGCTGGAGGAAGAGGTGGGACACCTCCCCACACACCTTCCAAGTTTAAATTAGTTCGGATGAGACTTCCAAACTAATTCATCCTTATCCACAACTCCCTCTCCTTGTTTCACGCCTCCCTTCCCTTGTGTGCGCATCCTTGAGTGCCACCTCAGCCCCTCCAGCGTATTCCCCATGCCACAACTCCCTCTCACGTACTCCCTTGAGTCCTAATTCCAATAGGACTTCAATTAACCCAAGCCGGCCATCCTAGTAGGTGCATCCCAATTTCAGCTGCCCATCAATCTTGGTGCCTAATTTTGGTTCATTGGCTGAACCTCCTTGAACTCAATCTCACCATCCAGCAACCCATCTTCTTCCTCCTCCCTTCCCCCACAAAGAAACCTAGCCTCCATTGCCATTGCTTAAAAAAAAAAAAAAAAAAAAAATTTCAGCCACCATCATCAAGGGGAAAATTCTGCAGCCCACCCCATTCCGCGTCATATGGGGTCACACACATTAGATGTATTGACCGATCCGATGGTTGAATTATGATTAGAAATCAAAAATAATTCATAATTATCAATTTGATTGATAATTAGTGTAACCCACTAAGAGTTAGTGAGTTAAAGAAGGAATAATTGTAATTAGATTGCAATTTAATTGAATCAATTAAATTTAAATTAATTGGACTTGATCATATTAAATTAGAGTCCTACTTGGAGTAGGATTTCTAAAGTCCTAATTGGATTAGAACTGAAATTTAATAAATCCTAAATAGATTAGGAGTTCTTAAGTCCTAATTAATTTTAATCTAATTAATCTAATGACTCCTAATTAGATTAGGATTTAAGAGTTCAATTGAGTCATGGTTCAATTGAATCCTAATTGGATTAGGATTTGAAAGGAAAGAAAATGGGTGCACCTAATCCTCTTTGGAAGAGGATTGGATCTCTAGCATTAGACCCAACCCCCTCACTTAATTTGATTAAGTGGGGGCTGACTTAAGGGAGAATAGGAAGGAGGGGTGTACACCCCTCCTTTGCATTTGCGTGAAGAGAAAAGGAGGGGCGTACGCCCCTCCTCTCTTGGAAATGTGGGGATAAGGATGAGCTCCTAAATTTTTAGGAGCTCATCCCAATCCTTTAGGGCTTCAAAGAGGAGGGCGTGCGACCCCTCCTCTCATTCTTTTTCGCTTTGGAAATACGGCAGCAAAGTCCACCCCTCCTCCTCCTTTCAGCCGCAAGAGAAAAAGGAAGAAAAAAATTGTGGCATGGCCTCCTTCCTCCCTTTCTTTGGTTCCAACGCAAAAGAAAACAAAAGGCTGCAAAGGGCTTTTGTTCTTCTTCATTGAACCATCCTTCTTCTTCCTCCTCCCTTAGGCATTGATCAAGAGTTGATTCAAAGGGAGGTTATCAGCCATCAAAAGTCTTCTCTGCAAGGGAGCTAGCACCCCGGGGAGATTCAAAGGCTTCGATTGATCCTCTGCCTCATGTGGATACCTATAGAGGCCAGACGCATGTGCGGCTTCAATCGAACCTTCATCAATACCACGATCATCAGTTTGCGGCGATTATCTACCCGCACAAGGTGAAGATCTGATCTTCTTAATGATGTAAAAAAAATTTAATCCTAATCTATCTACGAACGACGGTTTTAAAATATGTTCATGCGATGAACGGGATCTCGCGCATGCCTTTCCGTTGCGTTCAGAATTTTTCTGCGGCGTGCGAGGGATTCCAACACGAACTTCATGTGTGTAAGAATGGAAGAGGAGGAAGTTAGTCATAAAGCCAGACTAACAAAAAAGAAGCAGAACAAGATGAGAAAATATACTAACAAAAGGGGCAGGGCTTAAGCCGGCGCCGACCAAGGCCGACTCTTGAAGCAGCTTGGCCAAAGATGGAGCCTTCATCCAACAGAAAAGGGAAGGGCTCAATGCTTGGTTCCTAGGTGTCCTCCACAGGGTTGGAAAACCCCAAGGAGTCGTTGAAGGCATAAGGAAATTCTACCCTTTTCACTCGTGGATGGACAAAGGGCCAGGAGGAAGGACATTATAACCCTTCCTCCAAGAAAGATACCACCACCCCTTATTCCGAGGATGGGGCTTCACTTGAAAGAAAGCTCGAAGCATCCCCGACATAGGAGTGATCCCTTGGAGCAAGACAAATTAAAAAAAGCCCACAATCATCCTCCAAAAATTGGGCATGAGCTGTGTGGGGACAAATTGGTACTGGGACAGTAGGTCGGCAATAACCGACGGGATCGGAAGTGTTATCCTACCTTCAGGGACTCCTCATATAGTGCCATATGGTTCTCCCTAGGCAAAGTCATCCGATCTGAAGGACCAGGGCGTTCAAGGACAAAGCCCACGAAAATAAAAAATGCCATCCAAATTCGATCGAGTTTGGACTTCCCCAGAAAACTTATCTCAGTATTTAGACAGGAAGACACCTTGGAAAGAACTCCCTCCGAGGTCATAGAGACCTAGTACCTCATTGTTGGAAGACCGACCTCCAGTAGATGGGTCGATGGATGGTCGCCAAGAAAAAGAGAAGAAAATAAGGAGAAAGAGATAAAAGAGGGGAGAGAAAGCAAAACAACCCACCAGAAAGCAAAGGCAAGATTCTAGTTGGGGACATAGAAGGCGAACCTTCCGATAGAAGTGTTAGAAGTATGCCCTAGAAGTCAATTTGGCAGACGCATTGTAATTGTTCTGAGACATAAATTTGTTAGATGTATGCCCTAGAAGCCAATCTGGCGGACACATTATTAATTCTGAGACATAAATTTGTACTTGATTTTATTATTATTGAATAATAAATGGGCATCTTTTCATTCATATTATTTATGTGTCTATGAATCGTCCAACAAATTAATAAGATGATGATACATATTCTCAAGAGTTGAAAATTTGAGCCATGTATCATTGATGATTAATTTCTAAATGCTCCTGATCAATGGATCATCACGAGGACGGTGATCGATCCGATCAGTGCACAGATTGCTTCCCTTATGGATGGACGAGACTCGAATCCACAGTATAGGGACACTGAAGTAAGAGTGCAGGTGCTTGTTAGAGAACAAGGGTATTGAGCGTGACCAAGATAAGAAGTCACTTGGATGTCTATCCACTCGTCAGTGACTTGCTTGATGTTACAGTAGTGTGACTAGTCCTTTGACCTGCGGTGCTTCGGCTATTCACAGTGAGGTTATTGTAGTTTGACTGCACATATACATGGTCTCTAGTCATATGGGTCCTTGTTGTGTAGATTGGCTGCAGTAAGTTCACTGTAGGAGTAGGGTATACACTTACATGGAATCTATCGACCTTGATAGATGAGGAGTGATCCTATGTGATTTATTAGACTGAGTTCTAAGACCTTGTTCAGGGCAGAATATATAGTGGAAAAGAGTTTTCTACTCTCGAACTCAAGTCGAATAAATCTAGACATATGACAGACGACGGGGTTTGACGAGTTATCCATGACCTCCGGTCTGTAGGGATCCACGATAGAAGGACTGTATCATACGATAACTGCACCTAGAGGTTCATCATTCTATTCTGCTGGGTTGCCACTACATGCTGCTAGGTGTCACTGGTGGATGGTGAGACTCATAGGGACCATCTTGATGGTCGATGATCTCTGGTGAGTTGAGTTGAAATTGTTTCAACCCATTAAAAGAAGTTTTCAATGATATTGTGATAGAGATCGCAATATATCTCACTACCAGTCAGAATAGAACCTATGGGGTCACACACATTAGAGGTATTGACCGATCCGATGGTTGAATGTGATTAGGAATCAGAAATAATCAATTTGATTGATAATTGGTTAACCCGCTAAGAGTTAGTGAGTTGAAGAAGGAATAATTGCAATCGGATTGCAATTTAATTTAATTAATTGGATTTAATTAATTGGACTTGATCATGAGTCCTACTTGGAGTAGGATTCTTGAAGTCCTAATTAAATTAGGATTTCAAGTTAAATTAAAGTCCCACTTGGAGTAGGATTTCTAATGTCTTAATTAATTTAATCTAATAAATTAAAATAATTCCTAATTAGATTAGGAATCACTTAAAGATGGGTCACCTAATCCTCCTCTAAGGAGGATTAAGTCTACATAAGAGGAAAGGGGCTCACGCCCTCCTCTTTCTCTTCTTTGTGCGGCACAAAAGGGATAAGCATTGGAGCTCCTAATTTTTAGGAGCTCCACGTGCATGATAGAAATGAGGGAGGGGCATTAGGAGCTCCACGTGCATGATAGAAATGAGGGAGGGGCGTAGGCCCCTCCGTGGGCTCATTAATTGAAGGGAAAAGGAGGGGCGTACGCCCCTCCTTGGGATAAATATGGAGCTCCTAAAAGTTAGGAGCTCCACACTTATCCATATTAAAAAAACCAGGGGCTGCCCCCTTATAAAATCCCTCCCAAAAAGTTTGTGCCGTGAGCTTTTAAAAGAAAAGGAATCTTCCCTTGAGTAGCCAGCCGCAAGCCCCCTATTCTCCTCTCTTGTTTTTCAGCCGTGAGAACAAAAAGAAAAGGGAGGAAGGCATGTGGGATAATGCCTATTCTATTCCTTCATCCACCGCGAGAACAAAAGAAAAGGCTGTAAGGAGTGTTGCAATCTTCTTCCTTTTCTTTGTTCCTTCCCACAAATCAATCAAAAGTTGATTGAAAAGGGGGAGCTTCAACCATCAAAATAAATCTCTGCAAGGGAGCTAGCACCCCGGGGAGATACGAGAGCTTCGATCGGTCCTCTACCTCGTGTGGATACCCGTAGAGGCCGGATGCGTGTGCGGCTTCCATCGAACCTTCAACAAATCCACGTAAATCAGATTTGCGGAGATCATCTACCCGCACAAGGTGAAGATCTGATCTTCTTATTGATTTTTAAATGGTTTAAAATAATTTAATTCTAATCTATCTACAAACGAAAGGTTTTAAAACACGTTCAAGCAATGAACGGATCCCGCATATGTTTTTCCGCTGCAATCTAAAAATTATTTCAAAATTTTCATGGCATATGAGGGTTGCTAACAAAATTTGTACTTGATCTTTTTATTAATTAATAAAATTAGGCATTCTTTTCATTCATGTTATTATGTGTCCATGAATCGTCCAAAAAATTAATAAAATGACACATATTCTCAAGAGTTGAGAATTTAAGACATGTGTCATTGGTAATTAATTTCTGAATTGCTCCTGATCGATGGATCATCACGAAGGATGTTGATCGATCCGATGAGATTAGTGCACAAATCACTTTTTTTGATGGATGAGTCTTGAGTCCACAGTGTGGGGACATTGGAGTGATTGTGCAAGTGCTTGTTACAGAACAGGGGTACTAAGCGTGACCAAAGCAAGAAGTCACTTGGATGTCTATCCACTCGTCAGTGACTTATTTGATGCTGCAGTTGTACGACTGGTACTTAGACCTGCGATGCCTCAGCTATTCACGGTGAGGTTGCTGTAGTTGGACGAGCACATAACATAGGCCCTATCAATAAGGATCCTTATGGTGCAGATTGGCTGTAGTAGGTTCACTATCGGATTAGGGTCGCATCTAGATGGAATCTATCAACCTTGATAGATTAGGAGAGATCATATGTGATTTATTAGATGAGTTCAAAAGAACTTGGCCAGGGCATTTAGGGAACCATCCTAACTTAGGCATCAGAGAGTCCCCCGCCGGATATGCTCCAGCCCGAGGACTTCTTCATTTGTGCTATTTCAGGTTGGAGTCCGTCCACCCAACAAGGACCCCGGTAGCAACTGTGCGTCGTTCGCCCTCTCCGATCCCCACCAAAGTAGCCAATAGCCGAGCTCTACAGCATCATTGTGCTTCTAATCGCAGTGCCTTGGATGGGCCAGTTTTCAGCAGCATCAAATTTAATCACACATAAGAGAGCATCATTTGGCATTGAGCATCGAATTCTACTGTTTGAAGATTGGCAATAGATTGTTAGATCTTAATAGCGCCTTGCTATATTTTTTTCCCTGATTGACATGCTAATGTCAAACAATATCAATCTATATATTGACAAGGATACTTAAAGAATTTTCTTGGATTCCTTTAAAGTATGATGATATAGATATACTCCAAAAGCTACAAACCGAACCAGAAAGAACGCAAGCCTTCATTTTTTAGGTATTTATACCACTGGATGATCAAAAAATTATTTAAAATAATGTTTAATAATTTAAGAACACTGGGAACATAGTTATAAACCAAATGCACCCTTTAATTAATGTTCGTATTTATGCATAGACTAAATGATCAATTGCATCTGCAATCTTTCTTCAGGTAACAATGCTACTTTTTGGCTTGATTGTTGATCGATTACAAATGGATGATGATGGGTTCCTACTAGCCCAATTAGGAAAGTGATTGGGATGTGGTACGCAATGACTTTGTTCAAATCCGACCTACAACTGGCTGGCTGGGTAGGGGATACCACCTCCCGTTAAATAAATATATTATAACTGGAAGATGACTCCATATGTGATACTTATCTTGGTTTCATGTTGAACTAGATTTCTGTAAGAAACATATTAATACTGATCTTTAGATGCTAGACTGCAAATCCATGCATTAATCCTAAGCTTTTAAAATTGGAGAATCCAAAAGTCATACCAATTTGCAGCATTACACATATACTACCATCCAAGCAGCATGCCTTATAATGCGCAACATTACACATACTAACATCCAGCATCGAGTATTCTGAAATGTAAGGTGTCTTCTAACCCCTTTCCACAGCTCCATCAGAAGCTTTAGTGGTCTTTCCTTGTCCTACATAGTCATTGTTAGAAGTATGCCCAAGAAGCCAATTTGGCTGACGCATTATTTTGTTCTGGGACATAAATTTGTACTTGACCTAATAATGAATTTATTAGGATGGGCATTCTTTTCATTCAGGTTCTTATGTGTCCATGAATCGTCCAAGGAATTAATAAGATAATGACGCAAATTCTCAAGAGTTGAGAATTTGAGGCATGTGTCATTGGTGATTAATTCCTGAATTGCTCCTGATCGATGGATCCATCATGAGGGACGGTGATCGATCCGCTAAGATTAGTGCACAAATCACTTAGTCAGATGGATGAGTCTTGAGTCCACAGTGTAGGGACACTGGAGTGATTGTGCAAGTGCTTGTTAGAGAACAAGGGTACTGAGCGTGACCAAAGCAAGTAGTCACTTGGATGTCTATCCACTCGTCAGTGACTTACTTGATGCTGCAGTTGTATGGCTGGTCCTTTGACCTACGATGCCTCGGCTATTCATAGTGAGGTTGCTGTAGTTTGACAAGCACATAAATATGGGCCCTATCCATTTGGGTCCTTGTGGTGCAGATTGGCTGCAGTAGGTTCATTGCAGGAGTAGGGGTGCATCTAGATGGAATCTATCGACCTTGATAGATTAGGAGAGTCCTATGTGATTTATGAGACTGAGTTCGTAAATCCTTGGCTAAGGTAGTTTTTGAAAAAAGAGTTTTCCAATCTCGAACTAGAGTTGAATAAATTTTACATATGACAGATGATGGAGTTTGACGAGTTATCCATGACCTCCATCCTGTCGGGATCCACGATAGAGGGACTGTATCATACGCTAACTGCATCTAGAGGTTCATCTATTCCATTCTACTGGGTTGCCACTACATGCTGCTAGGTGTCACTGGTGGATTGTGAGACTCAGAGACATTCACTTGATGATCAGTGAACCCAAATGAGAAGAGTTGGAATTGTTCCAACCCATTGAAAGGAGTTTCAATGATATTGTGATAGGAATCACAATATATCTCACTACCAGATAGAATAGAACCTATGGGATCACACACAATAGAGGATCTGATTGATCTAATGGTTGGATTGTGATTTGGAATCACAATGGTTTGTAATTATCAATTTGACTGATAATTGGTTTAACCCACTAAGAGTTAGTGAGTTGAAAAAGAGATTAATTGCAATTAGATTGCAATTTGATTGAATCAATTGGACTTAATTAATTGGGCTCGATCTTATTTGATAAGGTTCAAGAGTCCTACTTGAAGTAGGACTCCTAGAGTTCTAATAAGATTAGGACTTCAAATTATTAGAGTCCTACTTGGAGTAGGATTCCTAAAGTCCTAATTAGATTAGGACTAAAATTATATGAATCCTAATTGGATTAGGATTCCTAGAGTCTTAATTAATTGTGGTTTAATTGATAAAGATGACTCCTAATTAGATTAGGATTCATGTGAATCAAATAGAGAGACTAATTGGGTCCTAATTAGATTAGGTTTCAATAAACCAAGGGCCACCTAAATCCTAATTTGATTAGGATTAGAAGGGAGGGGCAAGAGCCCCTCCTTTCCTCGGATGCTCCCAGGACCCGCGTCCCGGTTGGCCGGGATGCGCATCCCGGGCGTCCAGGACTCGCATCCCGGGCGTCCAGGATGCGAGACCCGAGGCGTGGCTCCTCTTATATATATGAGGAGGCCACACCTAGGGCAAGCATGAGAAAAGAAAAGAGGATTTTTCTTTCATGTTGGCGGCCCTCCTCTTCTCCCTCGAGCTTTTCTTTCATGATGGCGGCCTCTCATCTTCTTCCTTCTTCCATCCACAAGGGCCAAAGAAAAGGGTCAGCAAGCAAGGTTGGTCTTCTTCCTCTTCTTCATCAGCCACATGAAAGAAACCATAGAGAGGAAGGTGTTCCTCTCTTCCCTCCTTCTTCATCCATGGTAAAGGAAAGGCAAAAAAGTGTTTCTTCCTTCTCCTTCTTCTTCCTCTTGGAAGCAATCAAGAGTTGATTGCTTAGAGGAGTTCCAACCATCAAAAGGGATCTTTGCAAGGGAGCTAGCACCCCGGTGAGATCGCAACCTCGATCAATCCAGATCTTCGTGTGGATACCCGTAGAGGCCGGACACTTGTGCGGCTTCAAGCGAACCTGATTTTTACGATCATCAAATAGCGGTGAAGATCTACCCGTTCAAAGATAAAGATTTGATCTTTATAATTTTTAATTGTAGATCTGAAAATTAATCAAGTAATTAATTTTAATCCTTTCCTTCAGATTTCATGATCTTCTGAGTTAGAAAACTCAGAATTTTTTTGAAATCTACGTTCCTCGGGACATTCATGAGATGAACGACCCCGCGCGCGTCTTTCCGCTGCGATCGTGGCAACGTGTGCAGAGGTAACCTGACAGTGGTATCAGAGCCGCGTTTAAGGGATTAAGATTAAAATTGAGAGGCTTGATTAGGATTAAATTAGATCTGAATTTTAATATTCATGCTTGCTGAAATTTTCTACATGCTGAAATTTCAGTTTTCAGAAATTTCAGCATGCTGATTTTTATTCTTATGATCTTGCATGTAGATTTTAAATTACAATAAGATTGAAACAATTAAAAATCATGTCTTGCATGATCAGAGATTCAATTGGTAGCATGATTAAAATTAAAATTATCAGATCTGAAATTGTATGCCTGAGATGCATGTGATAAGAATCAATCATGGATTCATGATCATAAAAATATATTTTTCTGTTTATGCCTATGCTTAAAAGGAAAATTATATATGCATGAGATGAATAAGATATGATCAAATCATGGATTCATGATAATTAAAGGATAATATTGTTTAGGCCAATGCTTAAAAGGAAATTGTATATGCATGAGATGTATATATATAAATGTTAAACAATCTTTACATGGGATGTAAATAAAACCCAAATAGGTTAGGTCATTTACATAACATGTAAACCTAAACTAATATGTCATTTACATAAGATGTAAACACATAACATATGAAAGGGTTTTATATTTACATAAGGTGTAAACCTAAACAAATATGTCATTTACATAAGATGTAAACGCATAACATATGAAAGGAGTTTCATATTTACATAAGATGTAAACCCTAATCGAGACCTAAAACCTCCTCAATCAGTCGAGAGTGAGCGATACATTGAGCTAGCCATATTTAATTAATTGATCTTGGTGTCTAGGAAAGCATTAAAGGTGGTTACTTAATTAGGACCTTACTCTTTGAGTAAGGAGAGCCTCCCACCTGCTTACTTGGCCAATTGATCAATTACGACCTATGAAGAGCTCAAAGTTAGAATCACTAAGACTAGATTATCTAATATTAAGTCTAGAGGTCTTCCACCATTGTAGAGCTGCTAAGGTCTTTCCAGCGTTAATTTGTCTCGGCTGGATACAGTAGGCAAGTTGCATTAGGGGACTGGACCTCTCTATTAACATGAGATGTAGTGGGAATAAAGATGGGGTTGGGCTCCAATAACTGTTAGGTGAGGATCCAATGACGGCTTTATTTCTGCGGGATATATGGTGGGTCTGACTTAACCAAGGAACGGGGCCAATAACTGTTAGGTGAGGTCCTTATGACTTGGAGACCAAGTTGGCTACAACTTGCTTGAGAAGCATTGTACAAAGAGTTGTACACTCATCGTTTATATGTCACCAATAACTGTTAGGTGAGGTAACATGTAAATTGGTGGAACTGTAGCACCCCACTTGAAATCTAGAGTCGCAGGTTTCCGTTTCTCTTCCGGAGGAGTGTAAGAGATTCAAGAAAATAGTGGGAGGTGTTTGTTTTAAATGTCCCTAATAAAACAAATAGAGTTCAAGTACAAAATTCTAACTAGAATCTTTACTCTCTGAGGATTATAAAGTCAGCTTCCAAACTCTTAACTCATATCCTAGAGAACAACTGTTTGATCAAACTCAATTATAAAGACTGGCTCAGCAATTTCAAAATAGTTTTGAATTGTAAGAAATTAGGGTATATGCTAGACCATGACATCTCTGTGTTACCAGTCCATCCGATCACTGATCAGCGTAAGACGCATGACAAGTGGACGAACGATGACAATAAATTTAGGTGCTACATAATGGTATGAGAACATGAAGACTGCCAGGGACATATTGAATCATCTGCATGAGTTGTAGGGTGAACAGAGTCGCGCAGCATGGTTTGAAGTGTCCAAAAGGCTCTTCAAGGCCAAGATATGCGAAGGGCAGTTCGTCCATGATCATGGTTTGACCATGATAAAGGACTTAGAGGAGCTTAAGAAGCTTAGCATGACCATGCACAAGGAATTGCAAACGGATTTGATCTCGCAGTCCCTTCTAGCTTCATGTGAACAGTTTATAGTAAACTATCATATGAACAAGACTGTATACACCAAAACAAAATTGTTAAATAAATTGGTAACTACCTTAGAGACCTTGAAGAGTTCAAGGGGCATAGTTCTTGCTGTCAAGTTGGCTTCTACTTCCAAGAGAGAGTCTACATGGAAGAAGGGGAAGCCTGCAAAGAAGGGGAAGCCTGAGAAAGAGCCAAGTAAGAAAGTTCCAAGAAAAAGGCCGATTGTAAGAAAAAGTATTTCCATTGCATTACGAACGGACATTGGAAGAGAAACTGTCCTATATCCATGAGAAGTATAAAGAGCAAGAAAGGGTGACACACCTTCAGAAGGTATGTCAGATATGCTCAGGATACTTAGGAACTGTTACCTGCTACTAGCAGAAATTTGATTTCTGTATCTTGTTTAGCACAGGAAGATTTTTATAAGACTGCTGTTCCATTTATTTGAGAAATAAATTGGTTCCACGAGGTTTTATGATTGACAGTCTCTATCACTTACATTCGATGTATCTGTGAAATTATCTCAGCAAATAGTGAGTACTATAGATTCCAAAAGATCTAGAGATGAGATAAATTTAAAGTATTTGTGACACCTCAGGCTTGGCCATATAGGAGAAGACAGAATAAACAAATTGGAGAAACATGGGCTTCTGGCTCATTGACTTCCGAGTCATATCTGATTTGTGAATCCTGCCTTCAAGAAAAGATGGCCAAATTACCCTTTGTAGGACACGGGGAGAGGTCCACTAAAATACTTACCTTAGTACACACTGACATGTGTGACCCATTCGATGTGCAGGCTAGAGGTCATAATTTTTACTTCATTTACCAATGATTACTCACGGTATGGATATGTGTATGAGACACAAATCTGAAGCTTTTGAATAGTTCATAGAGTTCAGATATGAAGTAGAAAAACAAACAGAAAAACTTATTAAGGTTCTTCGATCAGATCGAGGAGGTAAGCACCTTAATGGAGAGTTCTGTGATTATCTCAAAGAGAATGGTATAGTTTCATAATGGACCCCTCCTAGTACACCTCAGCTCAATGGGGTGTCAGAGAGGAGGAATCAGACCCTATTGGATATGGTCAGGTCCATGATGAGTTTCACTAATTTACCCTTGTTTCTTTAGAGAGATACCTTATTTTCAGCTATTTACTTATTGAATAGAGTTTCCTCTAAAGTCCGTACCTACCACACCATACGAGAGATATGGCATGGTAAGAAGCCGAATCTTGGTTATCTTAAGATTTGGAGATGTCCGGCCCAAGTCAAGCGACAATAAGCGGATAAGTTAGAGGATAGGATAATTAGTGCTCGTTTTAATGGATATCCTTAAGAGTCATTAGGATATGATTTTTCGTTCCATAGGATCACAAAGTGTTTGTGAGCCGACATGCTATCTTCATGAAAAATAATTTTTTCTTGATAGAGGCAGTGGGAGAAAAATTGAGCTTGACGAGAAAGTCTCTGAAGAGCAACGAGCCATTGTGCCTATAGAATCTATTCATATTGAGCCAGTACATGCAGTACCTCCTCCACCTTGTAGATCTAGTATGATCTCCCGTCCTCCTAAAAGGTACTTGGGTATGCTTACAGAGGATGTAGAGGAAATGTTCCTCATGGGAGATAGGGATCAAGGTACAAATCCCAATACCTACAACAAGGCGATGTTAGACATTGATTCCGAGAGATGGCTGGAAGTAATGAAGTCAAAGATGGACTCCATGCATTCCAACCAAGTCTGGACCTTAGTAGATCCACCAGAAGGTATAGTAACTATTGGGTGTAAATGGATCTACAAAAGAAAATTAAGTTTGGATGAAAAGGTAGAGACCTATAAGGCAAGGCTAGTGGCAAAATGTTATAGTCAGTGTGAAAGCATTAACTATCAAGATACCTTTTCATCTATAGCCATGCTGAAGTCCATTCGAATATTGCTCGCTGTTGCAGCATATCATGATATTGTAATGGTGATCATAAGGTCTATAAATTGCTAATGTCCATCTATGAACTAAAGCAAGCATCTCGGAGTTGGAAAACTCATTTCAACGATGTAATCAAATCGTTTGATTTCATCAAGAACGAAGAGGAACCATGTGTTTATAAAAAGGTTAGTGGGAGCTCTATTATATTTCTCGTATCGTACATGGATAATATCCTTCTTATTGGAAATAATATTTCCATGCTAACTAAGGTCCAGGTATGGTTGTCTAAGAAATTCTCCATGAAAGACCTTAGAAAAATATCCTATATTTTGGAAATTAAGGTCTAGAGATAGATCTAAGAGGATACTTTTTCTATCACATAATATGTACATAGAGAAAATGCTGAAGAGGTTGGCATGGAAATCTCTAAAAGGAGATTATTACCCCTTAGGCATGGGATAAATCTCTCCAAGAAGATGTGCCCCAACACATCTGAAGAGATTCAGCGGATGAGCAAGATCCCTTATGCTTCGGCTATAGGGAGCCTCATGTATACCATGCAATGTACACGACTTAATATAGCACATGCTGTGAGTGTTACGAGCATATATCAGTCAAATCCAGGCCACGAGCACTGGATAGCTATGAAGAATAGTCTTAATTACTTGAGAAGAACTGAGGACATGTTCTTGGTCTTTAGGAGAAGATCAGAGTTAAAGGTAGAAGGATACATACATATTGATGATAGAAAGTCTACATCAGAATATGTGCAATGGTGGTTCGGTAATTTAGAAGAGTTCTAAACAATCGATCATTACAGATTCTACCTTAAAAACTGAATGTATCGCCGCCTCTAAGGGTGCAGTGAAAACCTTCTGGATTAAGAAGTTTATTGCAGAATTAGGTGTAATGTCATCAGATGCTATAACACTATACTGCGATAACAATGGCACCATAGCACTAGCTAAGGAGCCAAGGTCTCACCAGAAGTCCAAGCACATAGAGGGATGGTTTAACCTAATATGCGACTATCTCGAAAAGAAATAAGTAGAGGCATAGAGAGTAGACTCCACAGTCAACATGGTAAACCCATTCACTAAGAAGCTAAGTCAGCAGAAAATTGAAGCACATCTTGAGAAGATGGGGCTTAGATTTATGGCTGATTGGCTTTAGTGCAAGTGGAAGATTGTTAGAAGTATGCCCTAGAAGCCAATTTGGCTGACGCATTATTTTGTTCTGGGACATAAATTTGTACTTGACCTAATAATGAATTTATTAGGATGGGCATTCTTTTCATTCATGTTCTTATGTGTCCATGAATCGTCCAAGGAATTAATAAGATGATGACGTATATTCTCAAGAGTTGAGAATTTGAGGCATGTGTCATTAGTGATTAATTCCTGAATTGCTCCTGATCGATGGATCCATCACGAGGGACGGTGATCGATCCGCTGAGATTAGTGCACAGATTACTTAGTCAGATAGATGAGTCTTGAGTCCACAGTGTAGGGACACTGGAGTGATTGTGCAAGTGCTTGTTAGAGAACAAGGGTACTGAGCGTGACCAAAGTAAGTAGTCACTTGGATGTCTATCCACTCGTCAGTGACTTACTTGATGCTGCAGTTGTATGGCTGGTCCTTTGACCTGCGATGCCTCGGCTATTCATAGTGAGGTTGCTGTAGTTTGACAAGCACATAAACATGGGCCCTATCCATTTGGATCCTTGTGGTGCAGATTGGCTGCAGTAGGTTCATTGCAGGAGTATAGTGCATCTAGATAGAATCTATCGACCTTGATAGATTAGGAGAGTCCTATGTGATTTATGAGACTGAGTTCGTAAATCCTTGGCCAAGGTAGTTTTTGGAAAAAGAGTTTTTCAATCTCGAACTGGAGTTGAATAAATTTTACATATGACAGATGATGGAGTTTGACGAGTTATCCATGACCTCCATCCTGTCGGGATCCACGATAGAGGAACTGTATCATACGCTAACTGCACCTAGAGGTTCATCTATTCCATTCTACTGGGTTGCCACTACATGCTGCTAGGTGTCACTGGTGGATTGTGAGACTCAGAGACATTCACTTGATGATCACTGAACCCAAATGAGAAGAGTTGGAATTGTTCCAACCCATTGAAAGGAGTTTCAATGATATTGTGATAGGGATCACAATATATCTCACTACCAGATAGAATAGAACCTATGGGGTCACACACAATAGAGGATCTGATTGATCTAATGGTTGGATTGTGATTTGGAATCACAATGGTTTGTAATTATCAATTTGATTGATAATTGGTTTAACCCACTAAGAGTTAGTGAGTTGAAGAAGGGATTAATTGCAATTAGATTGCAATTTGATTGAATCAATTGGACTTAATTAATTGGGCTCGATCTTATTTGATAAGGTTCAAGAGTCCTACTTGAAGTAGGACTCCTAGAGTTCTAATAAGATTAGGACTTCAAATTATTAGAGTCCTACTTAGAGTAGGATTCCTAAAGTCCTAATTAGATTAGGACTAAAATTATATGAATCCTAATTGGATTAGGATTCCTAGAGTCCTAATTAATTTTGGTTTAATAGATAAAGATGACTCCTAATTAGATTAGGATTCATGTGAATCAAATAGAGAGATTAATTGGGTCCTAATTAGATTGGGTTTCAATAAACCAAGGGCCACCTAAATCCTAATTTGATTAGGATTAGAAGGGAGGGGCAAGAGCCCCTCCTTTCCTCGGATGCTCCCAGGACCCGCATCCCGGTTGGCCGGAATGCGCATCCCGGGCGTCCGGGACTCGCGTCCCGGGCGTCCAGGATGCGAGACCCGTGGCGTGGCTTCTCTTATATATATGAGGAGGCCACACCTAGGGCAAGCATGAGAAAAGAAAAGAGGATTTTTCTTTCATGTTGGCGGCCCTCCTCTTCTCCCTAGAGCTTTTCTTTCATGATGGCGGCCTCTCATCTTCTTCCTTCTTCCATCCACAAGGGCCAAAGAAAAGGGGCAGCAAGCAAGGTTGGTCTTCTTCCTCTTCTTCATCAGCCACATGAAAGAAACCATAGAGAGGAAGGTGTTCCTCTCTTCCCTCCTTCTTCATCCATGGTAAAGGAAAGGCAAGAAAGTGTTTCTTCCTTCTCCTTCTTCTTCCTCTTAGAAGCAATCAAGAGTTGATTGCTTAGAGGAGTTCCAACCATCAAAAGGGATCTCTGCAAGGGAGCTAGCACCCCGGTGAGATCGCAACCTCGATCAATCCAGATCTTCGTGTGGATACCCGTAGAGGCCGAACACTTGTGTGGCTTCAACCGAACCTGATTTTCACGATCATCAAATAGCGGTGAAGATCTACCCGCTCAAAGATAAAGATTTGATCTTTATAATTTTTAATTGTAGATCTGAAAATTAATCAAGTAATTAATTTTAATCCTTTCCTTCAGATTTCATGATCTTCTGAGTTAGAGAACTCAGAATTTTTTTGAAATCTACGTTCCTCGGGACGTTCATGAGATGAACGACCCCGCGCGCGTCTTTCCGCTGCGATCGTCGCAACGTGTGCAGAGGTAACCCGACAGTCATTTGGCTCTTTATTATACAGGTGACTTGAGCAGTTCCCCATTTTCATTATTGGTGCAATATTGAGGATCTCTCTGAAATAAATTGGTCGGTAGAGACTATTGACCGCAAAGTTGCAGCCGTGCATAATAAAGATCACTGTTTCTCAATATTATAATTATAACAAAGAAGAATGGTTCATGAGACAACAGAAAGAAATAATGAAAGAAGAAAAGAAAGAAAGAATGAAGGAATGAAAGAAAGAAAGAAGGAACGAAAGAAAAGGAACAAAAGAAAAAACAAATGATAGAAAGAAGGAAAGAAAGAAAGAAAGAAAGAAATAACGAAATAAAGAAAGAACGAAAGGAAGGAAGGAAGGAAGGAGAAGAAGAATATTTTTGAATAACATGGATTTCATCTTTATATTAATTTATATTTGCACTATTATTTGCATATATTTTTATTGTGTACATCTACAAGTGTTACTTAGGAATACAAATATGGGTAGATAGGCAACAGTTACAAAACGTCCTTGCCTGAATGAGATTTAAATTTTAAAGTGTCCAGCATTACATGCATACATAAAGCCAACATTTTTTATGAATATTAAAATATTATTTTATATTAAAAAATGTTTTTGAGAAAAAATGTTTTATTCAAAATTATTAAAATTTTGTTTAATGACCTTTGGTACATCACTAGCTTGTCTAATGTAAATTTAATCTTTGAATTAATTTATAGTTGCACCTAACTGTTTTCAGAAATTTTGTTCTGTTACATCTGCAAGTATCATGTACGAACACAAACATGGGTATGTCAATGGAAGTTCTGAAACTTCCTATGAGATTCAGATTTTAAAATAGTAACATTAAAAAGATTAAGGATTTGATTTTTTGGAAACCAATAAAACATAAACGCTATTTTCTTAATAGAGATAACAGAAAGTATTAAAGAATTGACAATTTTTCGGAAGTTGGATGAAAGGCCAATTTTTTTAGAATAATTTTCGGGGGTGGGGGGGGGGGGGGGGGGAAGGGGGTGTGGGGGGCATGTAAATCAGCCTCTGCTCATTTGAGTAGTTGGTGGAGCCAGTAGATTATCTATGCTTCTAGTTCTTTATAGTCCTCAAGCATCTCAAAATTCATCAGTGAAAACTTAGCCACAGCTGTTTTCAATCCATTCTAAAAAGGATGCGACTTTCAGCGATGCTTGCTATTGGTCAATATAGAGTCACCTCCACTTACAAATAAGAAAAATTGTTCTTTGTATAATGAAGAGAATGATTTTCACAGATTATTACCAAATGAGGATCAGAAAGTTGGCTGTTGAAATAAAGTTCGTACTACAAGCATTTATAACAGAATTAAAAGGAACATGACATATTACAGGCGTAACTGTTTATGTATCAAAAGACAGAAAGACACAAGTAAAATTCGAGCACAAATCAGTTCATCAGGTGAGTCTGCATTAAGGACAGGTATTTAAGTAAACTAAACAACCACTTTTCTTTGGAAAGTCCATAGGATGTTAGTGCTTTTTATATGAGAATGTTGCATGACTTATATGTGGTGTTTGTTATCTTATGGATGCACTAGTGGAAGAAGATTTCTGTATAGCTAAAAATATACAGGATCTAGGCCCTCATGATATATAGAATAACAAAGGCAGGAATAGAAATTATGTGTAAATATGCCAAATTCAACAACGCAAGTGTTCTCCTCCTGCTGTACTGCTTTCATTGTCTTAACGAAAGTGATTGGTCTCAACTTAAAATATCCTTAAATGGGGGGGCAAGGTGTCGAAGGATGTGGAACAATCCATTGAGATTGAACATCTTTCCTGAAACAACACTGAGCAACAAGTGAAAGACCTTGAAGCGTCAACAGAGGGCAAGGCTGTCAAGTGAACAGAACACTTACAAGTGGTTTGTGCACAATCTCAAATTCTACTTGAAAGGGCTTGCTCAATTAGTAAACAAGTCAAGCTTGAGATTGACCTAGTCCTTCACGTCAGGCTCAATTAAGATCAAAATATAAATTAAATAATTAAATAAATCATATCAGTATACTATTTGAGTTACTATTTTTAAATAATAGTGTTATTTATATTTACCTATTAGATACTAACAAATTTAACGCAATAAGAATGTAATTAGCTGTAAAAAATTGAAACATGATGGCAGAAAATAGATTAAGAAATACATCTGAAAACCCTCACATCTTAACAAATCCCTTGTGTAGTTTGTAAACAACTATATGAGCTTGAATGTAAGAGCTAGTTCAAGCTCTCTTTGATTATAAAACTAGCTGAGCTAGAGGAAAACTAGATTATTCTGCTTGATTATAAAACTAGCTGACCTAGAGCAAAACTAGAGCATGGCCTGCCTTGCTTGAGCTTGGCCTGTTTGGATACTCAAACAGAGGGCACTAAGATAAGAGTCATGCAATGCACAAAAGTAATTAGATCACATGACTTTTTGGAACTATCTAATGAGCATAAATCATCTCACTGAATGTACAGGATTGCAGGGTTTCAACGAGGCAAGTTAAACAAAATTGTATAATTCAGTTTTTCTTTTCTTTTTTTCTTCTTAAGAAAAGCAGAAGCAGGTGTCAAGTGGTTCAGTTGGTAAATCTAATTTTATTCCATCCATCTTAAGTCATTAAACCGCTGACCGGAGACAACTATTGTAAGAACCCGGAACTGGGCCCGGTCCACTCGACCGGCCCAGTCCCAAATCTTGGCCTCACGTGCAACGCACGTGAGGCAACGGGATGGAACCTCCATCCCGAAGAAGAAGGAGGAGCCCTGTTTTAGGGCTTCCTTCTCCTTCCTCTCCTCCTTTGAGCCTACCGAAAGAGAGAGCCGCCGCGCGTAAGGGGGGGAGGGTCTTCTTCGTGTGGCCACCGAGAGAGAGGGAGAGAGAGAGAGAGAGGGAGAGAGGGAGAGAGAGAGGACCCACGGCACCGGGTGGCGGTTGGTCTCCTTCTTCTTTTCCGTCGGAGAGGGGGAGGCGCCGCTCTTCGTCGGGGCTGAGGTAAGAATCTCTCACCTTCTTCTCCTTTTCTTCTGAAGCTTGGCCACGATGTGTGGTGGGTTGGGGCCGGCCGATCGCCGGATTTGGCTCCAAAACGGCTGCCCTAGCCGTCGGCGTGTTCGCCGCCGCCAGTCGCCGGGGGTGGCCGGGCTTGCTCCGCCACCTCCTGCTGCTGCCAAGGCCAGCCACCGCGGCCGCCTTGGGTCCGACCGAGAGGGAAGAAGAAGAGGGGGCTGGGGCTCATGGGTCCCCTGTCTCGCCGAAGAAGAAGAGGGGATTCGGGAGAAGAAGGGAAAAGAAAAAAAAAAAAAAAAGAAAGAAGAAGGGAAAAAGAAAAGAAAAGAAAAAGAAAAGAAAAGAAAAGGAAAAAGAAAAAAAAAATAAATAACTAAAAGGAGGGTGGTTTACGGGTATGAACCCGGATCCGAACCCGAACCCGGGGTGCTAGACACTTCGGCAGGGTCGGCCCTGGGAGAATGTTAAAATTTAGATTTTATATATATATATTGTGATGAATTTTAAAAGAAAATATGGTTTTTGAATATTAGGTGCTGCGAGGAATTTGCAGAATTAATTGGATTTGTTGTGGATCGCGTTCGCAAGGTAAGTGATGTAACCTCTTTCCTAGATTTATCGGCAAAGTAAATATCTGTTTTACGAATCGAATTATTTGTGATTATGAATTTGATGCGTGGATTATATGTATATTTTTAGAATATTGTATGACTCTGATTGGACGTATTTGCTTCTGGTTGAATTGTATTTAATTGCTCTGACATTGTATTTTTCGGCTTGAAACAATGAACATAATGTAAGAAAAGATAATGACTTGAGATAGATTCAGACTTGCAGTCGAGCTATGTTGAGGACCCTGCCAATGGGGGCTAATACATTGGTACCGCAAGAAGAATAGTCGGTGATATGACCCTGCCACAGGGAACATGTGGTCATAGTCCTTGGCTGTTGAGTTGAATCTGGTAAATTGAAAGAGGTTAAGATATGAACGATATTTGGTTTTGACACTGTATGTTTTTATAACTGAAATATGAAATAGAGAACTAATTGAACTATCGACCTGGCTATGTTGAGGACCCCGCCAATGGGGGCAGATACGTTGGCAATTGATTGTCCTGAAGGACTCACCGCAAGAAGATTAGTCGGTGTTGATGACCCTGCCACAGGGAACATGTGGTCATAGTCCAGGATCGACAAGATGAATTGAATATGTGAAAGAATCTTGAAACCGCGAAAAGAATCTTATGAATTGAAAAAATATTTGACTTATACTTTGGAACTGCATATCTATTTATTTTCCACATATTATTGCTTGATTTATCTAGCTAGGGTGTTCATTACTTACTGGGCTGTCTAGCTCATTATACCCTCTCTTATTGTTTTACAGATTTCGAGAACTAGTCTATTGGGGATTCAAATTGGGAGAGCGACTAGAAGGATTGTGGCACAAGTTATCTTAGATTAGGGTTATTTAAGTTGATTTGTTATTATGGACATTTATTACGATTGGTGGACTTTTATTATTTTAAGAACTAGGTTTCTGCATGTTGGTAAATAATTATTCCGCTGCATATTTAGACTTGTGAGACATTATGACTTGAGTTAGTCAATGGAATAAGATTCCAATTTATTCTATTAAATTATTTTGGAAATTTATAATTGAGGTGTTTGGTTTAGATGCCTTGCATGCTCGTGGGGAGAGTTTCCTACGGGTGTGCGGCGGTTGGCGCGACCCCCGGCCCGCGATCTCGGGACGGGGGCGTGACAACTCAAATGGTATCAGAGCGGACCCGGCCCATAACCTATGTGAACTAGGGGACACTGCAGCACGGATCCATTGGGGCTGACTACGGGCCAATCGTGGTGCTTGTGATTAGATTTGAATAGATATGAACCCTTAGCTTGACGAGGATGTCAGGGCTTGAACGGGAAGAGTATGTGAGGACCCGTGCAGGCGTGTGTTTAGTCCCACATCGGTTATTCGCTGGGTAGATCTTGGGTATTTATACAGGATCAAGGAACCCAAATAGTAACTTCCGGCTAGCCATTTTGGGTGAGATCTTGGGTTGTTACAAATGGAATCCGAGGAAAATTCACAGAACTAGCCAAATTTGTTCCGAAATTGGTAGAGGATGAGCAAGACCGAGTGCACAAGTTTGAGATGGGATTGAAGACTGAAATTAGGAAGCAAGTGGTACCCTATGAGTTGACTACCTATGCAGCTGTGGTGAATAAAGCTTTAATCATTGAAAGGGAAGTCAACGAAGCTTTTGCTGAAAGAGAAAGAAACCAAAAGAAAAGAAACAGACCTGCTGAATTTAAAGGGGGAAACAAGAATTTCAAGAATCCAGCTCAGAAGCCAAATAAAGATAGAAATCCCAAAAATGAGAATGAAAAGTGTTCAAGATGTGGCGGTAATCATGAATTTGCAAATTGTCCCTGGGTTACAGGTTCTTGTTTTCATTGCGGACAGAAAGGTCATAAAATTGCAGATTGCCCACAAAAAAACGAGATTAAATCTACGCAGACAATGGAAGGAAGCCAGAGGCCAAAGACTCAAGGAAGGGTGTTCGCACTTACACAGCAGGATGCACAAGCTTCTAATGCAGTGGTGACAGGTACTATTCCCGTATTCGATATTTATGCTTATGTCCTATTTGATCCGGGTGCCACACATTCATTCATATCCTCTAGCTTTATCAAAACACATAATATATTGTGTGAATCTATGACCACTAAGTTCTATGTGGAGACGCCAGTAGGTGGTATGTTGAGCACTGATGTTATATGCAAGGCATGCAAAATTGAAATAATAGATAGGGAGTTACCTGTGGATCTAATTGTACTTGATATGCGGGATTTTGATGTCATTCTGGGGATGGATTGGCTTGCTACCTATCATGCCTCAGTGGACTGTCATGGCAAGAGGGTAAATTTCCAAATTTCGGAGGAACCGGCATTCAGTTTCTGTGGGAACCAGGGAACTGCTTTTCCTCATATTATCTCGGCTTTGCAAGCTGGACGAATGTTAAGGAAAGGATGCACAGGTTATCTGGCCTCAGTAATTGATATACAACAAGATGAACTAAAGATAGAGGATATTCCTATAGCGAATGAATTTTCGGACGTCTTTTCCGAGGAGTTATCAGGATTGCCACCGGACAGAGAAATTGAATTCACTATTGATCTTGTACCCGGTTCAGGTCCGATTTCTAAAGCTCCTTATCGAATGGCCCCAGCTGAATTAAAAGAATTGAAAGATCAGTTGCAAGATTTACTGGACAAGGGTTTTATACGACCTAGTGTGTCACCTTGGGGAGCTCCAGTGCTCTTTATGAAAAAGAAAGATGGAAGCATGAGACTCTGCATTGACTATAGAGAATTGAATAAAGTTACTATAAAGAACAAGTACCCTTTGCCTCGAATAGATGATTTATTTGACCAGTTGCAAGGTGCACATGTTTTCTCTAAGATTGATCTCCGCACAGGATATCATCAGCTAAAGATCAAAGCGGAAGATGTACCCAAGACTGCATTCAGAACTCATTATGGACATTATAAATTCTTGGTGATGCCTTTTGGATTGACGAATGCCCCAGCAGCTTTCATGGACTTAATGAACAGAATATTTAAATCTTTTCTAGATCAATTTGTGGTGGTGTTCATAGATGACATTTTAATTTATTCAAAAGGAAAAGAAGAACATGAGGAACATTTACGAAGCGTACTTCAACTCTTAAGAAGGGAGAAGCTCTATGCTAAATTAAAGAAGTGTGAGTTTTGGTTGAATGAGATATCGTTTTTGGGGCATATCATATCCGGAGATGGGATTTCTATGGATCCAGCAAAAGTGGAAGCTGTAGTACAGTGGAACAGGCCTACTAATGTTTCTGAGATTCGCAGCTTTCTAGGAATGGCAGGCTATTACAGACGATTTATGGAAGGATTTTCCTCTATAGCTATACCTTTGACTCGTTTAACTCAAAAAGGAGTTAAGTTTGAATGGACTGAAGAATGTGAACGAGGCTTTCAGGAATTAAAGAGGCGATTGGTTACAGCACCTATTCTTACTATACCTACAGTTGATGATGGATTCACAATTTATAGTGATGCTTCAAGGAAGGGACTCGGCTGTGTTTTGATGCAGCATGGTAAGGTAGTAGCCTATGCCTCTAGACAATTAAAATCTTATGAGCAAAATTATCCTACTCATGATTTGGAGTTAGCAGCTGTGATTTTTGCTCTCAAGATTTGGAGACATCATCTTTACGGAGTACGATGCGAGGTGTTTACAGATCACAAAAGTTTGAAATATATATTTACCCAGAAGGAATTGAATTTGAGACAAAGAAGATGGCTGGAACTGTTGAAGGACTATGATCTAACGATAAATTATCACCCTGGAAAAGCTAACATTGTTGCAGATGCCTTGAGCAGAAAGTCAATAGGAAATATGGCTACTTTGATTACTAGCCAACTACAAATTTTGGAAGATGTGAGGAAACTTGAACTAGAAATCCGAGTATCTAGCACAAGGACTCAACTGGCTTATATGCAGGTTCAGCCGACACTCATAGAGAGGATCAAGACAGCTCAGGGTAATGACCAGCAGTTATTGAAGATTCGGAAGTCGATAGAAGCAGGAGATATATCTGAATTCAGGATTCATGAGGACGGATCTTTGAGGTATCGGAATAGAATTTGTGTACCTATGGATTTAGTAATCAAACAGGAAATTCTTAAAGAAGCCCATCAGTCTGGATATACAGTGCACCCAGGAGGAACTAAGATGTATAGAGATTTAAAGGAATTGTATTGGTGGAACAACATGAAAAGAGAAATTGCTCAATTCGTGGCACAATGTCTAGTATGTCAGCAGGTTAAAGCTGAACACCAAAGACCTGCAGGACCGCTTCAGCCTCTTGACATTCCAATATGGAAGTGGGAACAAATTTCTATGGATTTTGTGACAGGACTGCCAAAGACTCCCAGTTCTAATGATGCAGTATGGGTGATAGTGGATAGGCTAACCAAATCGGCACACTTTTTACCTATCAAAGTGGGGTTCGGTCTGGAAAGGCTAGCTAAATTATACATTAAAGAAATTGTGAGACTGCACGGTATTCCAGTATCCATTGTGTCGGATCGAGATACTAGATTTGTATCACAATTTTGGAAAAGCTTGCATAAGGCTTTGGGGACAAAATTATGTTTTAGTACTGCCTTTCACCCTCAGACCGATGGTCAGTCTGAGAGGACCATTCAGATTCTCGAGGATATGTTGAGAGCTTGCGTCATAGATATGGAGGGTTCTTGGGATGAGCATCTACCTCTGATAGAATTTGCATATAACAACAGTTATCAGAGTAGCATACAGATGGCGCCTTATGAAGCTTTATACGGAAGAAAACGTCGTTCGCCAATTTGTTGGGATGATATTGGTGAACGAAAATTATTGGGCCCTGAACTTGTACAACAGACAGTTGAGAAAATTCAGCTAATCAGAGATCGCCTTCGGACTGCACAAAGTAGACAGAAGAGTTATGCGGATAATAGAAGACGAGAATTAGAATTTCAAGTTGGTGACTATGTATTTCTTAAAATATCACCTACAAAGGGAGTTGCAAGATTCGGCATTCGAGGAAAATTGAATCCCAGATTTGTTGGTCCATTCGAGATCTTAGAAAGAATTGGTAAGGTGGCTTACAGACTTGCCCTGCCGCCTTCTCTGGCTGGTGTACACGATGTTTTCCATGTTTCGATGTTGAAGAAATATATACCGGACCCAAGTAATGTCACGGAGCTTGAGCCTATACAAGTTAGAGAAGATCTATCATATAAGGAGCATCCAGTGCGGATAGTGGACAGAAAAGATCAAGTTTTGAGACACCGTGTTATACCTTATGTCAAGGTGCAGTGGAGCCATCATACAGAAAGAGAAGCTACCTGAGAACTGGAAGATGAGATGAAGCAGAAATACCCTCAACTTTTTGAAACTGTAGGTACGGAAATTTCGGGGACGAAATTTTCTTTTTAGGAGGGTGGGATGTAAGAACCCGGAACTGGGCCCGGTCCACTCGACCGGCCCAGTCCCAAATCTTGGCCTCACGTGCAACGCACGTGAGGCAACGGGATGGAACCTCCATCCCGAAGAAGAAGGAGGAGCCCTGTTTTAGGGCTTCCTTCTCCTTCCTCTCCTCCTTTGAGCCTACCGAAAGAGAGAGCCGCCGCGCGTAAGGGGAGGAGGGTCTTCTTCGTGTGGCCACCGAGAGAGAGGGAGAGAGAGAGAGAGAGGGAGAGAGGGAGAGAGAGAGGATCCACGGCACCGGGTGGCGGGTGGTCTCCTTCTTCTTTTCCGTCGGAGAGGGGGAGGCGCCGCTCTTCGTCGGGGCTGAGGTAAGAATCTCTCACCTTCTCCTTTTCTTCTGAAGCTTGGCCACGATGTGTGGTGGGTTGGGGCCGGCCGATCGCCGGATTTGGCTCCAAAACGGCTGCCCTAGCCGTCGGCGTGTTCGCCGCCGCCAGTCGCCGGGGTGGCCGGGCTTGCTCCGCCACCTCCTGCTGCTGCCAAGGCCAGCCACCGCGGCCGCCTTGCGTCCGACCGAGAGGGAAGAAGAAGAGGGGGCGGGGGCTCACGGGTCCCCTGTCTCGCCGAAGAAGAAGAGGGGATTCGGGAGAAGAAGGGAAAAGAAAAAAAAAAAAAGAAAGAAGAAGGGGAAAAGAAAAGAAAAGAAAAAGAAAAGAAAAGAAAAGGAAAAAGAAAAAAAAAAGAATAAATAACTAAAAGGAGGGTGGTTTACGGGTATGAACCCGGATCCGAACCCGAACTCGGGGTGCTAGACACTTCGGCAGGGTTGGCCCTGGGAGAATGTTAAAATTTAGGTTTTATATATATATATTGTGATGAATTTTAAAAGAAAATATGGTTTTTGAATATTAGGTGCTGCGAGGGATTTGCAGAATTAATTGGATTTGTTGTGGATCGCGTTCGCAAGGTAAGTGATGTAACCTCTTTCCTAGATTTATCGGCAAAGTAAATATCTGTTTTACGAATCGAATTATTTGTGATTACGAATTTGATGCGTGGATTATATGTATATTTTTAGAATATTGTATGACTCTGATTGGACGTATTTGCTTCTGGTTGAATTGTATTTAATTGCTCTGACATTGTATTTTTCGGCTTGAAACAATGAACATAATGTAAGAAAAGATAATGACTTGAGATAGATTCAGACTTGCAGTCGAGCTATGTTGAGGACCCTGCCAATGGGGGCTAATACATTGGTACCGCAAGAAGAATAGTCGGTGATATGACCCTGCCATAGGGAACATGTGGTCATAGTCCTTGGCTGTTGAGTTGAATCTAGTAAATTGAAAGAGGTTAAGATATGAACGATATTTGGTTTTGACACTGTATGTTTTTATAACTTAAATATGAAATAGAGAACTAATTGAACTATCGACCTGGCTATGTTGAGGACCCCACCAATGGGGGCAGATACGTTGGCAATTGATTGTCCTGAAGGACTCACCGCAAGAAGATTAGTCGGTGTTGATGACCCTGCCACAGGGAACATGTGGTCATAGTCCAGGATCGACAAAATGAATTGAATATGTGAAAGAATCTTGAAACCGCGAAAAGAATCTTATGAATTTAAGAAATATTTGACTTATACTTTGGAACTGCATATCTATTTATTTTCCACATATTATTGCTTGATTTATCTAGCTAGGGTGTTCATTACTTACTGGGCTGTCTAGCTCATTATACCCTCTCTTGTTGTTTTACAGATTTCGAGAACTAGTCTATTGGGGATTCAAATTGGGAGAGCGACTAGAAGGATTGTGGCACAAGTTATCTTAGATTAGGGTTATTTAAGTTGATTTGTTATTATGGACATTTATTACGATTGGTGGACTTTTATTATTTTAAGAACTAGGTTTCTGCATGTTGGTAAATGATTATTCCGCTGCATAATTAGACTTGTGAGACATTATGACTTGAGTTAGTCAATGGAATAAGATTCCAATTTATTCTGCTAAATTATTTTGGAAATTTATAATTGAGGTGTTTGGTTTAGATGCCTTGCATGCTCGTGGGGAGAGTTTCCTACGGGTGTGCGGCGGTTGGCGCGACCCCCGGCCCGTGATCTCGGGACGGGGGCGTGACAACTATCATACGAATCTAATTAGCTGCGTAAAATTTCCAAAGATGTGAGTTATGCGATGATTTATGGCCATCCAGAACGAAAATATAACCATAAAATCAACACTGCGATTTTTTATCCAATATCGTTGTCTTTTCTTTATCTGCTGTTCGAATAGAAGAACCAGTGGTCACTGGACCGTAGCATTCGCATGACCTATGAAATGCTATAATGGAATTCATATGCTAGTGATAAATTTGAAAAATGAACTGGCTTAGCTAGACATTCCCCTGGTAGTGTGATGCGGTTATTATTGTAAATATACCCTTAAAACCCGGCCTATACTACTCCATTGTTTAGATGGTTTGAACAGTGTCGTAAAACAAGGCCTCAAATACAGGGTTGGACAAAAGAAGCAAAATGATTTGAAATGGCAGTCCTGCAAAAGGGAGGGGTCAAGAAAGAAGAACCTGTTTCCTTATCGGAGGAGCTGATGACGCCTTGCCTTTGGAGCCTCTTCTTTCTGTCCTTCTTCACCCTCTCCAGGAGCTCCTCATCGTCGTCCGCCTCCAAGATGGCAGCCCTGGAAGGATTCGCAAGGACGGAGAGGGTGAGAGCCGTGAGACCGACGGAAAGGCCGTGGCGCCTGCTTAAAGGAACGGGTGGAGGTGCCTTTGCAATGGGCTTGGACTTTGAAGTAACAGTACTTGGTGTTGGAGGAGCGCATGAGGCAGCGGGAGTCCAAGCCCTTATCATTGTTGTATCTTTCGCCGGGATGAGGATGAAGATGATGATGCCTGAAGAAACGAACCATGAGTCCACCGACGGGTGGTTGCAAGGAAATCGTTGGCACCATAAGGATAGGATAGGGTTCTGGTAGTGGATAGGATCAGGTGAGAATCAAGTCATTTTGGCAGTGACTCTCATCATGCGGTGGGAGGATTCCGACGGCTGTGATTCTCAGGGGTGTATAAATGAAGAGAATCTTAGAGCTGTCACTCCAAATCTTGAACTCGTACCTATTTCTGATCGTGATGGTTGTGTTAGGTTTGAACCATGTGGACCCTAAAAAATTAATTTTGATGACATAAGATATTTAAATAAAAAATATACTTATCATTTTTTTTTTTTTGGGGTATACTTGAATGTTTAAAAAAAACACTAAGAAAAAAAGCCTTCAATAACTTTTAAATGAAGATTAATTATTCAAAGTTTTACACAAAGAAACTCAACTCCAAAAATACCTTGAAGCAACTCTCGATTGCTCACATGCAAATACAGAAAATTCCGATTTGGATTATCTTAAGAGTCGACTCTTAGATTACAATGAGTCGACCTTAATACACTAATATAGACTGATACGTCTTCACAAGTCAACTCCCACAGATCACGAGTTGACCTAGAGCAGTCTCAGAAAACAGACAGATTGCTATAAATTTCATCATATTAGCGAGTCGACACATGAAAAATACGAGCTGATTCTAGTCGGACAAGAGTCAATCCCCCAAAGCAAATAAGTCGATCCTTAAATGGCAATAGAAAAAAGACAAAGAATAGTAAAATTCGGTCGGTTGGACAGTCGACCCCTGAAGAGAACGAGTCGACCTCTAAACAAAAAATGTTGACTCCATAATGGTCGTAGAAGAAAGACAAAGTGCCGCAAAAACAGCAGCTAGTTTGAGTCTACCCCCGAAGATCATGAGTCGACTCTTCGAGATCATAAATCGACCCTAAAAATGTCGAGTCGACTCCTCTGCGTCTGACAACACTAATGACTAGTTTTTCTATAAACTAGAATGACTGTTTTTATCTCA
Organism: Phoenix dactylifera; assembly: GCF_051530095.1. Classification (NCBI taxonomy): domain Eukaryota; kingdom Viridiplantae; phylum Streptophyta; class Magnoliopsida; order Arecales; family Arecaceae; genus Phoenix; species Phoenix dactylifera. Next base: position 25,606,704 of record NC_143193.1, on the reverse strand, counting down.
CAATGGCTGTTTTGACCAATCTAATGGCTAGGAGAGTCTTCCAACCACTCCTAAGTGGTATAAATGTATAAGAATACCAAAAGAAAGCAAGAAGATGGAAAATAGATTGAAATGAACCGCCAAAGAAAAAAAATGGAGCCTTAAAAAAATAAATATTCAAGTACATTCATTAAGAGCTGAAAGATCATATCCTCTATAATTGAGAGAGTTTGTGAAGTGCATTCAAGATCAATCAAGACCAATCAGTAGATTCAAAGCTCCATTTATTAATTATATTTGTCTTTAAAGAGTTGTACTTTATTGTGTTACATATTATTCTTTGGTCTATCTATTCCAAAATATGTCCCCATTTCCTATGGTTCTGGTGAGGGATGCTCAAAATCAGTAAACTGACTCCCTGCTTCTGCTGCTGAAGTGGAGGATCCTGCTGTTACTACTGTGCCACTTGGACAAGGAGGATGCTCAGCTCGTTCCTCATACTCTCCTTCTTCTCTACTCTAGCTTCTCCCTTAGCTCTAGTCCACTATCCATCAATCTTAGAGGATCCCATTCCATGAAGAGTATTCTAGTTGTATGTATTCGAATGGAGTAACTTCTCCTTATTCTTATTACTCAAATCCACTCCATAATTCTTGATGATAACAGTTAATATCATGCCATAAGGTAGAGTGGAGTTAGCTCCGCTTACAGATTTATGCATTTGGCTAATTAACAATAAAAGGAGGTTCAAAAGTATGCTGTTCAGCATATGGTACATCAAATAAATATCTCTTTTCAAGATATATTCAAATCTCACGATCTTAGAAAAAAAAAATTCAGGATACAAAATGATGTAACAACCTCATCTCAATACTTGACGCTAATCCTTTCAATCCCAGAAAAGCCCGATCTGCCTAGCTTTTCTGTCATGTAGTTTGTTTGCTGCCACGCTATGATACCCCAGCTCATGATCGCAGCCCGAGCTCATACATATGTTGGGTCCGTCATTAAAGGCAGTGCCCTTTCCCATTTTAAGATTCAAAATAGGGGAGAACTCACCCTATTTTGCACGAGCGCTTAAAGTTCTCTGCTCCACCGCCTCTCCCTTTCCTATCACGGGTCTTCACCTGATTTGTGACCTTAGCTCCACTGCCTCGCTCTGCCATCGCCGCTTCTCACGCACCTTCTTCTCTCTCACACGATTGTGGCCTCTTTCTTCTTGTAAGCACCTCAGCCTCCGATCACCATCTCTGACTCTCTGTTCCCCCTCTTCCCTCCACCTTCTCCTCCTCTCTCTTCTCCTCCTCTCAACTGAGCCTCATCAGTTGCTGCCTCGTTGTCGCTGGTCGGAGCTTTAGAGAAAAAAGCCATCATCAAGCTAAGACCCTAAACTTTTCTTTAATCAGATTTTTGAAATGATAGAACTAAATTTTGAAAGGTTCAAGTAAGATTTAATTCCCAAAATTTCAGAGAGATTGGGTAATGTTGCTCAAGGAGACAATCCAAGAGGAGGGGATGAATTGGGTTTTAATTAAATATTGATCAATTAAAAATATGATAAGTAATTAACTAAATCTATTGCAAGCGGATTAATTAGATTACTAGATGCAGTGAGTGAAGAGAGTGAAAGAGACATGATGCAATACAAACACAAAAGATTTATAGTGGTTCGGAGCCAACTCTTGCTCCTACGTCCACTCCCCAGCCATACTTGGGAGTTCACTATAATCCCTAGAATTACAACCGGTTGTTTTACAAGCTCACAACCCAACTTGTTGTTTTCACGAGGCCACAACGAACTCGGTCGATTTTGACAGGCTCACCGACTAAAACCACCCAATTATTTTTCCGAGTTCATAATCAAACCCAGTTGGCTTTCTCCGATTCACCAACCACAACCTTACACCATTGGTTTTATCTTTGGCTCAGCAACAAACCTTACAATCCTTGATTCAATCCCCTGATTGAATCAAGTAAGAAAAAGACAAAGTTTAAGAGTTCACAAAGAAAGCTTCTAAGAAGCAAGTGTGAGAACAATATAAGCAAAGTAGAGTTAGAAGCCCTCAAACAGATTTTAGATGAGAAAATGGGGCTTCTCGATTTCTGAGTCTCCTCTTGAAAGCATCGAAGGTTGGAGGACAGTAGTAGAGCCTTGAATGCGAAGGAAGCACTTTTCGGTTTGAATTGAATATGCTTCTTTCTTCTTTTGCTCGGATTAACTCTCTTGAAGCTCTTAGTGGTTGATATGCTTTAATGCTCAAGTGAAATAGCTCTCTTGTTGTCTACTACTATTCACTCTGGCTATTTAAGTGGTTTCATTCGAAAACTAGCCGTTAGAGAGAGATTTGGAGCCGGAGCCGTTCTGTCCCGTCTGCACATCCTAACAATGTATCCGTTAGGATCAGAGTCGACTCGTGCGATTTGGAGTCGACTCGTGCGATCTGGAGTCGACTCGGCTGTTACTGGAGTCGACTCGCGCTTTACTGGAAACGACTCGTCCGCTGTTCCAAATTTGAATCAAAGTGCATGCCTCGTCCTGGAGTTGACTCGGACCAAACTGGAGTCAACTCGCTAACAGCTGAAGATGACTCGGGCACTTAGGGGTCGGCTCGTTCTCAGGGTTTCAGAAACTTAACTTTCTGTTTTTCTTCCTCGAGTTGACTCGGGTTTACTTGGAGTCGACTCAGCTGACTTGAGAGACAACTCGACATTTTCGGAAGACGACTCGTTCTCAGAGACCGAAAAATTGATTCTCTGTCTTTTGAACATTTCTGCCTTGGAGTCGACTCGGACCTTACTAGAGTCGACTCGATCTTGGGGGTCGACTCTACAACACTTGGAGTCAACTCGTTCACAGGGTCTCCGAAAGTGAGTCTCTGCCTTTTCAGACTGCTTTCCTCTGGGAGTCGACTCGCAACCTTTTAGAGTCGACTCGGTAATAGGATCTAAAATCCATCGTTCTATCTTTCTGTCTGTTACCCTTTGGAGTCGACTCGAGACCATCGGAGTCGACTCGAAACCTTCAGGAGTCGACTCGCTGATAGGGTCTGAAAACCATCGTTCTGTCTGTTCTCAGTCGGAGTCGACTCGAGGAGTTCCAGAGTCGACTCGAGCTTGTGCCAGAAACATCAAACCACCCAGAGTCAACTCGTGATGCAGACTTTGGTTCAAATTGAGTCCAACACTTATGTTGCCCAAGGTGACAAGCCAAGAGGGGGGGTGAATTGGGTCTTTTAAAAACTTTTAAACTACTTCTAATCTTTTAGAATTAATTAAGCTAAGTTGTATGGATGCTTAGTGAAATTTAAACTTAGCAAGAGTATGATTCTGATCTAATCAACTATTAAGCAGCGGATTCAATAAAAGATTAGTCTAGGTTTGCCCAAGTATGCAATTCAATTGAATGAGACTTGATTAAGTAAATTGAATATGCTTGCAACTAAAGGATGCACGAAGAAGAGTTAAGCAAGCTTAGTATCTAAGTAAGTAAGTGAGTGAGGAAGTCAGACAACAAAGAGCATCACAAACACAACAAAAATATAGTGGTTCGGTGCATCCCAGCACCTACATCCACTCCCCAAGACCTCTTGGGAATTTCACTATAATCCCTCAGATTACAGCCGGTTGTTTTACAAGCTCACAACCCAACTTGTTGTTTTGCGAGATCACAACGAACTCGGTCGGTTTTCACAGGCTCACCGACTAGAACCTACCGATTGTTTTCACGGGCTCACAATCCAACCCAGTTGGTTTTCCCAAAGGCTCACCAACCACAACCTTACAACGTTGGTTTTCTCTTTGGCTCACCAACAAACCTTAACACCGTTGGTTTTTCTTTGGCTCACCAACAAACCTTAACCTCTTGATTCAATCCCTTGATTGAATCAAGTTACAAGATATTAGACTAAGAATTTAAAGCAAGTACAAGCTTCTTAACTAAGCAAATATATCAAATATAAACAAATGGAGTAAAGAGAAGCTCTCAAACGAATTTTGAAGATGAAGGAACTCGGCTTCTTCTTTACTTGACCCTCTTCTGATTTGGCACGAGGTAGAGGATGATTGAGGCAGCACACGGATGGAGAGGAAGCTTTGGGATTCACTAGGATGCTCTTCTTCTCTCTATTTCGCTTTGGATGGCCCTTTTGTGCTTATGGGAGATTTTCCTTGTAATCTCTTTGAAATCTCTTCCCTAAATGTTTTCTCCCACTTCCATAACTTCTTCCCTAGCTCTCCTCTTGATTTTATAGCTTTGGATGACTTGGGAACAAAAATCTAGCCGTTAGAGACAAGAATAGAGCCGTTGGAGCCAAGAAAAAACTAGCCGTTACGCCTCCCAGCGTGCTGGAGTCGACTCGGCTGAAGTAGGAGTCGACTCTGCTGAAAATCAACTTTCTGTTTTGTCTGTTTGCAGTCCTGGAGTCGACCTGGGAGCTGACTCGCAGTCTCGGAGTCGACCTGGGAGTCGACTCGAGCACTGTAGCACTGAAAATCAACTCTCTGTTTTTTTTGTTTGTTCTCAGTCGGAGTCGACTCGTAAAGTTCCGGAGTCGACTCGAGCACTGTTCTTTGAAGCTCTAGAGTGCCAGAGTCGACTCGGAACTTCCAGGAGTCGACTCGAGGACTATTCTTTTGAATCTTTCTTTGAGTTTGCTCCTCCAACTTGAATCCTTTGAACTTGAAACTTGGGCCAATTAAGTATATCTTTCTTCCAACTTTTTGAGAGCTTTTGAGGCCTTCTTCTATTCTTCCAACTTGTTCTGTTTCTAGCAAAATAAATATCTTTCTTCTTGCAACATAAACATTAGTAATTATACTTCAAGGTTTTGTGATCATCAAAATCAATCTTTAACTCAATCTTTGGGTCATCAGTCTCCCCCTTTTTGATGATGACAAAACTTGGAGTATATGCAATATAAAATAGATTATGTTCTAGAACTAATGCATAACTAAGTTGCATGAAGTAGAAAATATGTATGTATCTTTAAAATATACTTCATGATAGTGCTTTAGATTTAATCAACTTAACATAATCAACACATAAAGCATTATGAGCATATACTTAGATATTTCTCCCCCTTTTTGACAACATCAAAAAGATAGTGAAACATTAAGCACAAAGATAAGAATATTCAAATATTTCTTTTTCTTATAGTACTCTGATTTTCAATTAATGCATGTCAAATTATTGCAAGAATATGAATCATATAACTCAAGGCAATAATGTCAGAATCAGATTAATCAGAATAGGCAAATGATGATGAGAGCACATCGAATGTGATTCCAAGGATAGTTTTCAACTCAAGTGTAGGTGGAATCTTTCTTAAGTTAATTCAAGAAGTACCACAAATGATATTTAAGAAAAGCACGAATGAAAATCTAATCATTTTTTTTAATAATAAGTATGAAAGCTTGTTCATTTAAGATCTTTTGCCCAATATATTAAGTATTTTAGCAGCATGAGAGCAATTGAACTAATTTTCTTTTATGGAGTATAATAGCAATATTTTAAGTATAATTTCAAAGTTCTTTTATTCCTTTAAAAATAAGTACATTTTGATACATATAATAATGAATTGGCACAAAATTGAAGTTCTAAAGAACAAGCCAATTAGGACTCATTACTGAATTTTCAAAATAGATTTTCTGAGAGATACTCAAGAAAATTCAACACATTATTCTCCCCCTTTTTCATTAAGTTAGAGGCTCTTAAGATCATCTGTTTGAATTGCAATTTGGTTCATGATTTATGCATAAGATATATTAACTAAATAACAAGCTTCAAGGTGTATCATAAAGATTTTCAGATTTAAATTTCAGATGACACATATTGGAGAGTATTAGGATCACTTTTCATTTAGTATTCATTTTCTCTCCTTTAGTTATAGATTTATGCGATTAAGTTCCATCAGATCTCTCCTTCTGAAATTTTCTTTCTCCCCCTCAATTGATCATTCCATTTAAGAGTTTAGAATTTGAAGATAATGTTCAATAAAATTGTCAATCTCAAAAATATATTTTCTATAAGTTTCAGCTTATTTTCATAAGACTCAAGGTTTGAGATAAGACAACCTTTATAGAACTCATCTCAAGGTATAAACTTATTATATAATTAAAGCAAGTCTTGCAATATAAGGAGGTTCATCAAAATCAATCCATAAAATTCAAGGTATGTATTAAAGTAACTATAGGATAAGATACTGAATATCTAAAGCTCCCCCTCAAAAGATGCATTCTTCTTTAATCATTTTTTTCTTTTGTTGAATTTCAGATTTTAATGATAAACGTGAATAAAACTGAAACTTTATGATATCAAGAATGTAGAGTGATCTAGAATTATTCAAAATTTATAGCAATCACTCTTTTTAATCTTTCAAGAACAAGTTATGCTTCCTCTTAATCTTTGAGAAAATGTACTGAAATATTAATCAGAAAATGATTTATTTGAAGCTCAAATTCTTTTAAAAGCATTTACATTTTCTTTCTTTTAAGAATCATTTGAGTGAGCTGAAATGTTTCTAGACTTAAGATCATTCACTCTCTTAATAATATATATATATATATATATATATTGATGGAAGTCTTTAATAATGTAGGAGAGAAAAACATATAGATGATCATTGAAATATATATATTTATAGAACTCAATTTCTTAATTATAGTTTTTCAGCAATGTATACATGAAGCACAATAAATCTTTTTAATATCAAAATAAAATCATATATTTAGAAATTTTTGTTTTCAATCAAGATCATCGAAAGACACATCATTTGGACCAATATTAGTACACTTTAAAGATAAGAAATGATATGTTTCGGATGCGTATCGGAGCAATCAACCAAGGCATCAAAATTAATTCTGTTTTTCTTACATTAAGAATTTATTTAGAAATCATATTGAGTTTAAGCTTTTATACAAAATCAGATTCTGAATTACATAAGGATTTTCAATAGAGGCTTTCAAAATTATAATTTTAGATATGTATCTTCTACATTGTAGCTCATCTTAAATCACTAAGATTGAAAACACATATTTCAATAACATTCGAGCACTTTCAGAATCTTTGTATTTAATATTGAGTTTCGATACAAAATAAAGGATATTTTAACAAGTATTAGGACATTATGTATCAAAGTTAGGCAAGTAGAAAGATAGATCAAGATCAATTCATTTTGCCTAAATAGAAATTTCCTTCTCTTCTTCTTTTTGTAAATCTATTTAACTTTCAAAGTTAATCGTGAATGATAAAACTGAAATTTCTTTTTAATATTACTTAAAAAAAAACTTTATGTAGTATTTTAAACATTCAAGCATTGGAACACAAGTTAGTTTGAGGCAAGGGTGAAGCAAAGACTTGTGAGCAAAGTTAAGACATATTCCAAGTTAAGACCTATTTCAATCAACTTATTCAAGTATGCGGCATTACAAAATATCGAGAACTCATAATTCAAAACATCATGCCACATGCAAAATATATTATGTGTTAAGTCATGCATAAAAATACTAAGAACAAGCATGTTAAGGATCAAAATCAATTCTTTTTAAATAAACTCCCCCTATTTAAATATAATCTTGCATTGATTTCATCCTTAAAGTGTGTTTTCAAGTGATAAAAGAAAAAATTGACTTGATTCTTCTTATATACTTTCATTTATTTTGTCTTTCATTTTTTTTTACTTTCTTATGCTCTATACTCTATTTGCTCCCTATCCGGTGGAGTTGGAAGGGGCACGAGGTACTACCACTAGCCTCCCTCTTGTGCCATTCCTAATATACCCTACACCGAATAGTTGGGTCAAATAGTGCCGGGTACTACCACTAGCCTCCCCATTGGCACCATCCCTATGATGAGCAATATAGAAAATTTATAAAGTTCACTTCAAACTCTCCCTGTTTAAGTGTAATTAATTACGAATTTTATCCCTTCCAAATGTGCCGAATATATTATGCTTGTTTTGCTTTTCCTTAAGATTGGAGTATTTGCCTTTGCTTAGATTTTACATCTCTTGAATAATATCCATTTTCTTTTCTTTATCTCTCTCTCTGTTTGTTATTCTCAAGTAATTTACATGAAAGAGTAGAATAAAGAAATAATCTTATGTATCATATAGATGTATATCATGCACACAACATTTTCATTGTGCTCAAGGATTCATAATTTCTCACAAGTTATTTTAAATCAAAATTTTAAGCATAAACTTGTGTATTTCATGGTTATGACATAGGCAAAGATATATTTTAGTTTGGGCAAACCATGAAATAATTTCTAAAAGTATAAGTCAATCAATATATATATATATAGACATGATATCAAAAATTTATAATTAAAGACCTTAATCATGCCATAATAAGATTTAAGTTATTGACTTTGCTCAATTAATTTATGAGAGAAGTATCTAGAATTACCAATTCATTCTGCATTCTTCAGTCAAATACCTACTAGATTTCTTATGTATGAACTTTTGGCTGAAGAAGGTCCTCTCTCTTGTTTGCATGTGAATATTTATTGTATCTTACATGGAGATATCCTTCAAGTTGAGATCTCTCATTTTCTTGCTCAAGGATCCTGCATTATTAACAAACTCCTTTTCTTTCTTGAAGGAAAGTCATTAGTTTCTTCAAGATACAAAACATTCATCCAACATATTTTTTTAACTAGATGACTCAATATAAGATATGACAATAGTTGCATGTTGAGTCACTTTACTCAAGAGATTGCCTAAATATAAGCAAGCACATATCACTTGAACTAAAGAGATAGTTTCATTAACCAAGATGGTTCAAGGACAAGCATGTGAGGCAATAGAAAGATTTATCAAGGTCAAATTAATTTTTTTTATTTTCAGAATCAATTTAGCTTAGATTCTATTTGCTTAAGATAATTATCAATAAGACATGTTAGCTAAGTTTTAATCAACTTATCTTAAACGGTTGTTTCTATCAAAATTCAGATTATGATTTATTTGTTATCAATAAAATATGATTCATTAAAGTTAGATTGAAGTCTTGCACAAGGGCACATAATGAGCATACAATCTGGTCTACTAGCTGTATGATAAAATAGTTATTCTATCATGCTTCAATACAGCTTTAAAACAATAGATCTACTTTGCTCATCCTTTTCAAATTCTACAAGATGGGGTCACAGACATACCTTCTTCATGCCAATCTTCTATTAAGAGTTTTCTTGTGGACTAACTTTGGTCAATGAAGATCCCCTTTCTTGTTTGGCTTAATTTGGAGTTCGAGAGAAAATGTTAATTCATTCATCATACATATTTCAAACTCACCTTGCATGAGCTTAGTAAAATCTTCATATAAATCTCCATTAGTAGAACCAAGAATGATGTCATCAATGTATACTTTGAGCAAGTAAGATATCACAAATTCTTCTTTTTGATACAAAGATTTATCACTATTACTTTCTATCAAAAAGGTTGCTTAAGCTTTTATATCATGCTTTTGATGCTTGTTTCAAATCATATATTGCTTTATCATATTTGTAATGAGTGTTTTCAAATATGGTAGTTATTTAACAAATATCTTCTTTAATAAAGTAAGCACATAGGAGTCCATTCTACACACTCATTTGATAGAATATAAAGCTCATAAAGCAAGCAAATGATAATGGTGATCTTTACTTCTAATCATACAAGAATCTTATCAAGATCTATTTCATCTTTTCTTGATTTGGTCTTTTAGTAGTCATCAATTTTTCTTCATTAAGTGCATTTCTGAAAAACTCAATTTGGTTCTAATTATTAACATATTTTCAGATTGTTATATGTAAAAGATTAACCATATACATATATAATTTGATTTTAGTATCTTGATAATAAATCATTAGTCTCATAAAGAATAAAATGAATTGATATTTCTGCAACTAAAATCTTTTCATTGAATATTCTATATGCATTGCTTGATGAATGATATCCAAGGATAGACATATCTCTATCAGATTTGGCATTACTTTCAAGAAACCATATCAAGTATAACATATACTACTGATAAATATGAAAGATATGCAATAGTTCATTTTCTATTTTTCAGAAGATCAAAAGGAGTTTTCATCAAAAATAGATCTAATAGAAATCATATGTATGACAAGCAGTGATGATAGCTTTAAAAAAATATTTAAGTAGATGACTATCATACACAATTGTCTTTTTCATTTCTTCAAGAATTCTATTAACCCTATTTTACTTATGGTGTCCTTGGTGCTGAAATAATTAATTTTTGTATGAACTTTATCAGGATTTTGGTTTTCAACACTGTGCCATGATACTCTTTATCTTCATAGTTTGGAAACCTTTATCATTTGAAACACTTTTACAAGATTTAGCAAATACAGAAAATATTTCAATTTTATTTGCCAAGAACAAATCCAATGTAAGCTTTTGAAAACTTAGTGATGGAAACAACATCTTTAGATTTAGAAATTGATTTTTGTTTGTTTTCTTAGTTAGCATGCATAGCAAACTTTGACCTTTCAGAAGATAATCTAAGTAAGCCAATGGCAAGGTCTTTTGAGATTAAGTACATACTAGCATGAGTTGATTTTATATGCCAAAGATGGTTTCTTTAATCTTGGTATTCATAGTGCATATATTCAAAAGCACACCAAGTACACATTATCATATCTATGATCAATAAACAATAATGCCATGAATAAAAACTCTCAATCAAGCATATAGAGAATTCATAGAGTTATTCTTAATAAATTGATTAATCATTTAGCAACTTATCCAATAGTGAGTAAAGTATACTATAAAATGAAGTGATTTGATTATATTTCCAAAAGTATTTTCTATATCACAAAATTGATCAATACATGCAATTCATATTTTAATCAAATACTAAAGCAAAAATAATGATGAGATGCAAGGATTACTGATTTCATTATTATTATTATTATTATTTTTATTTAAAATTACTTTTCATAAGTATGTTTTAAGTTTCATTTTTTTGACGTGTGTCTAGAACACCCATTTGTATGAATCTATTTGTTCCATGGGTATCTTAGCACATCTATGTCTACATCCTCATATTTTCATTTTGGGTACCCAAGCTTACTTGGGTCCTTGAGAGTTAGGACATATGGTTCCTTTTGGAACCCAGATTTGTTTAATTGTAATAACTTTACCACTTGATTTAATTATGTTAGAACGATAGATAAAGTTGTTATGCCCCTTCTTTTTATGTTTGAAATAAGTTATCTTATTTAATAGTTTGCTTGGTGAATTGATAACCTTTTTCTCTAGAGATTTATTATTAAGTAAGGGTGTCAAGCTAAATTTTGATTTATCATAAGCAACATATTGACTTTCAAACATTATTTTTAATCTTTCTGAACTTACAGTGAATTTGTTAATAAAAGATTTTAATTGGTTAGTTTCTTCATTTAAGTTTTGATTTTCTTTAATTAAATTCTGATTTTTTTGAATCAATTGTTCTGAATTTAACCTTAAGCTTTTATTTTCAGAATTTAGTTTGTCATATATTTCAGCAATAGAATTTTTTTCTTTTGAGATTTCGAGATTTAGCTTTTTAAGATTTTTATTTTTGATAGCTAATTTTCTACATTCACTATACAAATCATGAAAAGTATTTAATAGTTCATCATAAGAATATTCTTCATGAAATTCATTAGATTCAGATTCTACTTTATCTTCTAGTGCCATAAAACATAAGTTAGTTACCTTTTGTAGTTCATTGTTGCTTCTGGCTTTTAATTTCTTGCTTGACTCTTCCTTGGTCAAAACTTTCTTCCTTTTTATCTCTTTCTTTCTTTCTTCTTGCTTCCTCTTCTTCTTTGTCTTTAGGAAGCTTTTGAATTTTTTTGTTGTTCTTTCTTCCTCGAGTCGACTCGGGTTTACTTGGAGTCGACTCGACTGACTTGAGAGTCGACTCGAGATCTTCGGGAGATGTCTCGTTCTCAGAGGCCTAAAAGATGATTCTCTGTCTTTTGAACTGTTCTGCCTCGGAGTCGACTCGGGCCTTGTCGGAGTCGACTCGGCTAACTTGGGAGTCGACTCGGAACTACTTGGAGTCGACTCGTTCACAGGGTCTTCAAGACTGTGTCTCTGCCTTTCAGACTGTTCTTCTCTAGGAGTCGACTCGGACAAACTAGGAGTCGACTCGGCTACTGTGGAGGATTCTGCAATCTCATTGTTAGTACGCAATTGAAGCACATGTGAGCTAATCTGAGATTTATCATAAATATTTTCTAAAGTATCCCAGATCTCCTTAGCAGATAAGCATGCAGAAATTTCATTAAACTTCGTTTCATGAATAGCACAATATAATATGTTCATAGCATTAGCATTCAATTGTGCTAAGTCCTTTTCATTAATAGTTTGAGAGAGTGTGTGAAGGTCATTTATTATGATTTTCTATAAATAATAGTTTTGTGATTGAATAAAAATGCGCATGCGTGCTTTCCAATATGTGTAGTTTATGCCATTAAACAGTGGAGGGCTATCAATTAACTGTCCCTCTCCTAGATAACTATCTATTTGAGTTGTCATGATCTTTGGCTCTTGATCGTGAGATCAATAATTAATCTTGAGCACCTGCTCTGATACCACTTGTTGCCCAAGGTGACAAGCCAAGAGGGGGGGGTGAATTGGGTCTTTTAAAAACTTTTAAACTACTTCTAATCTTTTAGAATTAATTAAGCTAAGTTGTATGGATGCTTAGTGAAATTTAAACTTAGCAAGAGTATGATTCTGATCTAATCAACTATTAAGCAGCGGATTCAATAAAAGATTAGTCTAGGTTTGCCCAAGTATGCAATTCAATTGAATGAGACTTGATTAAGTAAATTGAATATGCTTGCAACTAAAGGATGCACGAAGAAGAGTTAAGCAAGCTTAGTATCTAAGTAAGTAAGTGAGTGAGGAAGTCAGACAACAAAGAGCATCACAAATACAACAAAAATATAGTGGTTCGGTGCATCCCAGCACCTACATCCACTCCCCAAGACCTCTTGGGAATTTCACTATAATCCCTCAGATTACAGCCGGTTGTTTACAAGCTCACAACCCAACTTGTTGTTTTGCGAGATCACAACGAACTCGGTCGGTTTTCACAGGCTCACCGACTAGAACCTATCGATTGTTTTCACGGGCTCACAATCCAACCCAGTTGGTTTTCCCAAAGGCTCACCAACCACAACCTTACAACGTTGGTTTTTCCTTTGGCTCACCAACAAACCTTAACACCGTTGGTTTTTCTTTGGCTCACCAACAAACCTTAACCTCTTGATTCAATCCCTTGATTGAATCAAGTTACAAGATATTAGACTAAGAATTTAAAGCAAGTACAAGCTTCTTAACTAAGCAAATATATCAAATATAAACAAATGGAGTAAAGAGAAGCTCTCAAACGAATTTTGAAGATGAAGGAACTCGGCTTCTTCTTTACTTGACCCTCTTCTGATTTGGCACGAGGTAGAGGATGATTGAGGCAGCACACGGATGGAGAGGAAGCTTTGGGATTCACTAGGATGCTCTTCTTCTCTCTATTTCGCTTTGGATGGCCCTTTTGTGCTTATGGGAGATTTTTCTTGTAATCTCTTTGAAATCTCTTTCCTAAATGTTTTCTCCCACTTTCATAACTTCTTCCCTAGCTCTCCTCTTGATTTTATAGCTTTGGATGACTTGGGAACAAAAATCTAGCCGTTAGAGACAAGAATAGAGCCGTTGGAGCCAAGAAAAAACTAGCCGTTACGCCTCCCAGCGTGCTGGAGTCGACTCGGCTGAAGTAGGAGTCGACTCTGCTGAAAATCAACTTTCTGTTTTGTCTGTTTGCAGTCCTGGAGTCGACCTGGGAGCTGACTCGCAGTCTCGGAGTCGACCTGGGAGTCGACTCGAGCACTGTAGCACTGAAAATCAACTCTCTGTTTTTTTTGTTTGTTCTCAGTCGGAGTCGACTCGTAAAGTTCCGGAGTCGACTCGAGCACTGTTCTTTGAAGCTCTAGAGTGCCAGAGTCGACTCGGAACTTCCAGGAGTCGACTCGAGGACTATTCTTTTGAATCTTTCTTTGAGTTTGCTCCTCCAACTTGAATCCTTTGAACTTGAAACTTGGGCCAATTAAGTATATCTTTCTTCCAACTTTTTGAGAGCTTTTGAGGCCTTCTTCTATTCTTCCAACTTGTTATGTTTCTAGCAAAATAAATATCTTTCTTCTTGCAACATAAACATTAGTAATTATACTTCAAGGTTTTGTGATCATCAAAATCAATCTTTAACTCAATCTTTGGGTCATCAACTTAGCCAAATTACTTTGAACCAAAGCTCGAGGCACTTAAACAGAAATTCACACATATTTGCCTGAAACACTAGATTGAATTCATTAGTACAACATAAGATATACTCAAAATGCTTTGTGCTCATCAAAATCAATTAGGGAATACTCAATTACTCCACAGGTAACAATGAATTAGGGGATAGGAAGGATTTTGTATATTTTGATGGCAATCCCAAAGTGGACGCCCTTATTATAGTCCGAGAATTTTAACTCATAATTGGATAAGTATTTTAATCTGAAATTTTAATTGTTAGCTCATGGGTCATAAACCAACAAAATTTGATAATTTTTGAAAGATGTTAGCTTCATCAATTAAAGCATTCAAGTGGCTTGACGAGCAGAGAATGGCCGAACAAAATATTGATCTTGTATCTGGTTTGAACCTTACTTATTCCTAGTTTTTTGGCATGATTTTTTGCTAAAATTGTACTAATAATGTTTTTGTTTGAATCTGAAAGGTTTCATCTATTATTCCATAAGTAAAGTATGGGAAATCTGTTGGCCCGGAGTGGCAAACTCAAGAGAGAGGGTGAATTGAGTTTTATAAAATTTTGTGAAATAAAAACAAATCTCCTTAAGTTTTTAAATCTAATGAAATAAACTAGATGCAACAAGTGATAATCACAAATATGCAGCTAAGTATGGAAAATTAAAGAGCGAAGGGAAGAAAAATAATACGTAATGATTTATAGTGGTTCGGTCTTCTTGTGAGCCTACATCCACTCTTTGGGACTCCTTTTCAAGATTTAATTCACTATGTTTTCCAAAGCTTTACAAACTGCTTGTCTTCCGGGTGCAAGCAACCTTTACACTTGGTGATTGTTAACAGCGAAGACCAAGTCCGAATAGAAGACCAAGTCAGCACAGATTGTGTTTCAAAAACTTAAACTCACGAGTCCTAACCACTCTTAGATAACAACTCTTGTTCATTCTTGTTTTACCTTGACAGAGTCTTGTGTAGTAAATCTTGGTATATATTCAATAATTGGTTATTACAATACTCAATAAATACAAGTATCTACCCACTCTGTTAGGTGTGGTGAGACTTCAAAAACCATTTTTTTCTTTGTCTTCTGCTTGGTATTAGAGCATCAAAATGACTTCCGCATCTTCTTTAAGTGTTAGCAATTTTGTGACACTTCGTCTTAAACCAGAAAACTATCCACTTTGGAGAGAACAAATTCTTGCCTTAGCCGAGAGTCAAGATTTGTTAGATTATTTAACTGGTGACATATCACTCCCTCCAGCTCTACTCCCTGCCACTGGCGATTCCACTTCAGCACCCATTCCTAATCCAGAATTCAAAAAATGGAAGACCACTGATCGTCTTCTATGAGACTGGATTATTGGCACCCTGGGAGAGGAAGCACTCGGTCATGTGATCGGCGTGGATACCTCCAAAGAAGTCAGGAGCGTCAATTGAAGGAAGTCTATGCCCAAGCTTCACAGGAGTGTCAATTCAACTCACTCAAACAATTAACTTATCTTTGGAAAGATTCGGATACTTCCCTCAATGATTATATTCACAAATTCAAGAGTATTTGCGATAGTCTTGCAGCCATTGGCAACGCGGTAAGTGACAAAACCAAGATTTTCTCCCTTCTTACTGGCTTAGGCATTCACTATGAACCTTTTACTACTTCCATGCTTAAACCTCCTATGCCATCATACAGTGAGGTTGTTCCCCTTCTACAAAGTTATGAAACCCGTATTTCACTTCACAACCCAGACTCGACATCCTTCCAAGCTTTCTTTAACCAGAAAACCAATCCCAAGCAAACCAATAAAAATTCCAAAAACACCAGATCCTTCTCTTCCAAACGAAAAGGCTTTGTCCCTGCCAACAACTCTACCAACATGTCTACTGGCCAAAACACTAATCCCCAGCCCTTCTCACGTGACAACTATCGAGTTACCCCCGCACACGTTGCGACGATCGTAACGGAAAGACATATGCAGGGTCGTTCATCTCATGAACGTCCTAGAGAACGTAGATTTCAAAAAAAATTTTGTGTTCTCTAACTCAGATTTATGAAATCTAAAGAAAAAATTAAAATTAAAGACTAGATTAATTTTCAGATCTACTACAATTCTTAATTGTAAAGAATTTATAAAGATCTAATCTTTACCTTTGAGTGGGTAGAACTTTACCGTTATCTGATGATCGTTGGATTTGGTTTGCTTGAAGCCGCACAAGCATCCGACCTCTACAGGTGTCCATACGAGGTAGATCGTTTCAAGCTTCTTGATCTCACCAGGGTACTAGCTTCCTTGCAGAGATCGGTTTGATGGCTGATTTTCTCTCCCTCAACTCCTTGATTACTTTGAGAGGAAGAAGGAGGATGAAGAAGGACGAAGAGGAAGAAGAAGAAGACGCCTCTCCTCTTCTTTCTTTTGCTCAAGCCAGGGAGGAGAAGGAGGAAGGAGTGGGCGGCTGAATGAAGGCTCTAATGCTTTTATGCCTCACACTTAGCCCTCTTTTATAGGCATCTCATGCCCATTCAAATAAGGAATAATCTCAATGATAAATCACTCCTTGATTCATCCCTCCAAATTCTACCATACCTCTTACTTAATTCTATCAAATTCCTTACTTAAAAGAGATTGGAGAGAATCCAAGGGATAAGCTTGTGCCGTGTGGCAATCCATATGAACGACGAGGAGGAGGAGGGGTGGATGCCCCTCCTCTTGGCGTGTGGACCAAAAACGAAAGGAGGGGCGGACGCCCCTCCTTCCTTTGGGCGTGTGAGAAGGAGGAGGGGCGGATATCTTAGATTTATGCCCATGCCCTTGGAGGAGGGAAGTGTGAGAAGGAGGAGAGGCAGGCATGTTAGATTTATGCCCTGAAAAGGTTCAGCATGGAAAACTCCAAAAGGAGAATTCTACCCCTTAGGCATGGGATTCATTTCTCCAAGAAGATGTGCCCCAACACATCTGAAGAGATTCAACGCATGAGCAAGATCCCTTATGCTTAGGCTCTAGGAAGCCTCATATACGCCATGCTATGTACATGACCTGATATAGCCCTTGCTGTGAGTGTCACTAGTAGATATCAGTCGAATACAGGCAAGGAGCACTGGACAGCTGTGAAGAACATTCTTAAGTACTTAAGAAGAATTAAAGATTTGTTCTTGGTCTTTGGAGGAGGATCGGAGTTAAAGGTATGTTGCCCAGAGGTGCAGCCCAAGAGGGGGGATGAATTGGGTCTCTTAAAAAAAATTTATGAACATTGAAACGTATAGAGAGTATGAGTTACTAATATCTTATAGATTCAGCAGCGAAAATGAGATTGCACAAATATGACAATAAATAAAAGTTAGGAATGCAGTAAGGAATATGCAGAGGAAAGAAAGAGAAGAACCGCAATCACAAACACCAAGGTTTATAGTGGTTCGGTGCACTCCCAGCATCTACGTCCACTCCTCAAGCCTAGCTTGAGATTTTTACTATAACCCAGCAGATTACAGCCTGATTGTTTTTCAGGTTCACAATCAAAAATCCAGTTGGTTTTTTCAGGCAACCAACCAAAAATTTTTTATTTTCCGAGATCACAAACAACCCAGTTGGTTTTTAGACAAACCAACCAAAAACTTTACACCATTTGTTTTCAGATGAACCAACCAAAACTATCACCCTTGCTGAATACACCTGATTCAGCAACTTCCAATCAAGGCTTGGAAGAGCCTTTACAAGTTTCAAATCAATGAAACTGTTACAACAGCAATTAATCCAACTAAAAGAATGCTGTAACTTGAAAACTTAAAGCTTCAGAGCATATAAAAAATAAATCAATGAAAGCAAAAAAGCTGAAGCCGATGAAGTAGTTTGCTATGGAAGGATGTTCCAATGTCTGAACAGCAGCTCTTCACGATGCAATGAGAAACTTCGACTGATCTCCTCACAAGAGAAAGTTTCTGATTACAGTGCTGGTGAGGAAGATGAACTGTTAAGCTTTTCTTCTCTTTTTCTCAGTGGAAACTTTTTGTTTTCAATGGAATCTTTTCCCTTTTCTTGTTGTTTCTATTCTAAGGTTCCCTCGTATTTATAAACAAATTCTTCGACGGGATTTGAATTCCTTTCTTTCTATTTTGATGAGAATCTTTTTCTGTTACAGAAGAGACAAATCGTTCACAGCTTTCCGTTGTGATCCTAGCAGTACAAGGGTTGACTCATGTATCTCAGGGGTCGACTCATGTTCTTTCTGGATTGACACTTCAAATCGTGGAGAGTGCTTTTGCTGTGTCATCTTCAAAGGGTCGACTCTTAATTCTTAAGGGTCGGCTCATCTTCATAAGGAGTCGTCTCTTTAAACACAAGGGTCGACTCATGCTTTAGTTTTTCGCCCGGCGCTAAGACTGAGCAGGGGTCGACTCTTCAAATGCAAGGGTCAACTCTTCAATTTCGGGGGTCGACTCATTTTGAACAAGGGTCAACTCTTCAAGCTTTTCTCAGACGATAAAAAACTTTCTCCAAAATTGAACATAGCTTTTATAATATTGTCTCCAATAAATTTTAACTGCCATTTGTCAAGTCTGAGTGGAGGATCTGATGGTCTTTGTATTGGAGGAGGCTAACTGACTGGTGGTTCTGTTGGAGGTGCTTGTGTAGGGATTCTTTTGCCTTTTAGTGGTGTAGTAGTGTCTTGACCACTTTCATCTTGAGATCCTTTTCGTTTATGAGTCCATTTTTTCCTTAGATTTGACAAATCCCATCTTCTTCAGTGATTTGTCATTGTAAACATCAGAAGATGATAATTCTTTCTTGGTTTCTCCTTCTAGATTTACATTGAAGTTACAGAGGACTTAAGTTAAGACCATACCATAAGGAAGTGAAGCTCCTTTTCTTTGACCTTGAGCTTCCATGTATCTAAGCATCAGGCAAGGTAGGTTCAGTGGGAGTCCTTGGATGATATGGTGCATTACTAGTATATCCCTTTCTGAAACTGTTGGGATTTGTATCCTAAATGTCAATCGTCAGCATATTGATGATTGAATTTTGTAAATGAATTGACAAATTAATAAAGTGTTATTTGACATTATTAATCATTTCATCTTCAAATGAACTCTTATATGATGAAGTTCTTAGGACTTATGTTATGATAAAGGAGGATTTATCTTTGAGTCCTTAAACTTATTCGCGACCAAATGATATGTTGTTATTAGGAGACAGCATTATCGAGATTAGGTCATTGTGTGACATATACGTTGGTTGTCCTCTTAACCAAGGAGTGTGGAGACACTGGTATGCCACACAGGTGAAGTGTATGAGTACATTTCACTGAACGTGACCAATTCCGGAACGCTCTACTGTTGAGAGATGTTCCGAATGGATATGGGTATAAGTTTGGCCGTCTGACCTGAGACCGCAACTTGTGACTAGCAAGCAACTCACGGTGCTTTGGTACCGGACTACCTGAATTTCTAATTCAGTGACGGAAGATCACCGGGTGCAGTCAAGTACTTGCGAGTCAGTTGTGAGTCAAGATGGAATTGATCCCTCCTGAAAATAGGAGATAATGTCTTGTGATTAATTTAGCAAAACCTTGGTCAGGGTAATCCCAGTGAGGAGTCACGGGATATCTAAAGTTAATCACATAATGGATATACTAATTATAGGGTTGACAGTGAGCTCTAAGTCATCCTGGCATTAGGAGTCAAAGAGATTGAATTATATAGTAACTATAATCCAGGGTTCGAGAATATTTGCTTCACATATATTCGGCCTATCCGGACGTCGGGTACCATTGCTAGATAGTTATATTGATTAGTGTAGGAAGTCATTCCTATACTACCGACCTAGGTTCGAACCTATGAGGTCACACGCATAGAAGATTCCTGATTGATCAAGAAGGCTGATGAATGATTAAGAATCATTCAGGGGTAATTTAGTCAATTTGATTGGCAAATTATCTTATAAAATAATTAAAGTAATTATTGGATGATTAATTAATAATTAAATTACTAATAAACTTAATTTAATTGAGTAATTGTACTAAGAATGAGCCAAATTGAATTGGATTCAACTTTGGGCTCAATCAGGGTTTTGACCTGATTGGATTAGGTCGGAACCAAAAAGGACCTAAGCTGATCAAATTAATTTTAAATTAATTTGCGCTTAATTGGGGATGACCTAATTGGATTAGGTCCAACACAAAGTAATTAATTCAATTTGATTGAGTTTGGTGAGCCAAAAATTGAATTGGATTCAATTTGAGCTCAATCAGGGTCTGACCTGATTAGATTAGGGTTCAACCAAATTGCTTTGTTTTAATCCGGGTTTGACCAAATTTGATTAGGTGCAACCCAAGAGGATTAGGCTCAGATGATGTGGCAATTAGTGGTGACATGGAATTGGATTTCATGAATTTTAAATAAACCAAAATTATTGCATGGCGCATGGATCCATTGCTTGACACATGGCGACATTGTTTGTTGTTTGAATTTGTATTCAAACATTAAGCAATATATTAAATGATTTCATACATCAAATAACTTTCCTAGCTGGCGTGTGAACCTCTGAATCATTTAAATTCAAAATTCAAATGAAATATATGCGACAGGAGGAAGGAAAATTCTGCTGCATGGATTTCAAATTCCTCCCCTCTTGCACATGTGTTTAAAATTTGAATTTAAATCAGATTTTGTTGAGATCTGATTTGGGTTGTTCCTATTCCTTTGCATGCACCAACTAAAGAAGGTTTTCTGAATATAAATTTTGAATTTTGAATGAAAATTCGGAGGCCATTAAAAGGGGTCAAACATGAGCACCGAAAATATCAATTGCAGCCTTCTTTCTCACACGCCTCCTCCTCCTCTTCTTCTCCATTTTAGATAGGGTTTTCAGGGTGAATATCTCGAAGATTCAAGATCAGATCTGAGTCCTCTACTTTTCTTACAAACCTCATCTCCATCTGCTTCAAGACGATTGATCAAGAGTTGATTGAATCCTGGCGAGCAGATTTCAGCTTTCAAGTGTTCTGCAGCTGCTAACACTGTTGCGGAAGAAGATCCTTCAGGGCTTCGCGTGTACTTCTCGTAGAGGCCATTCGTGTGCATGGTTGCAAAGTCAAGAATTAGATCCACAACTTTCATCCATCATAAAAGGTATTAATCTAGCATTAATCATTTATTATGGTGCCAAGGTCTAGGTCCGATTTCCCGAGGTTTTACCCTCTTTTGGGGCTCCTTATGGAGATATCTCTAGAATCCATTCGATGGATATTCGGAGATTAATTAGAATGGAATTCTCAAGTTTCAGATCTGATAGTTAATCATGCATAAAAGTTTTAGCATAATTGTTTAAACAATTCCAGCATAATCCTATGTGTTCTTAATGTGCTGATTTCTAAATTTGATCTTATAAGCATGCATGAATTAAATTGTTTGATTCATTTTCCCACTACATTTTTGAAACTTAAAAAGAACTACGTGTGGCTTGATCCCCCTTGTGAAGGGGTACGTAGGCAACCCGATCAGGTTCAGCCATGGTTTTCAAAAAAAAAAATTCAACATGCTAAACACCGAAGAACCTAGGATGCACGATCAGTGGTATCAGAGCTAGGTTTATATTTAAATTTTTATGTTTTAATTCTTGCAATTAAATATGAAATCATTAACATATTTAGATTAGATCTAAAGTACTTTTTATGATTGATTTAATTGCTGATTATGCATGATTAAGTAGATCTGAAATTTTGGATGCATATGATGCATGTTTGTGTTAGAATTAGTAACATGAATAAATCTGAAATCATAATATTGTTTAGATTAGATCTAAATAAAGTTTATGATTCATATGATCTCTGATTTTAATAAACAAATCAGATCTGAAAATAAAAGTGAAAAAACAAATATATAAGATGTATGTTGTTTGTATTAATTCATGTTGTTATATATATGTGATGCATGAACATAAAACATAATGACTTAAACATAAATTAAATCTGATTACATGTGATTAATTACAAAAACTCAGATCTGAAAATATGTTTTAAGAACTAAAAGATTAAAATTAATATGTAATTAAAAAGAAATATGCAATGATCAAAACTTTCATAAGTCTAAACTTAATTAAGAATTAAGTGTTATGAAATAGAATTGTAACTCAATTAATTGACATTGCATAATTCTTTGGGCATATGGGTTAGCTTGAATCAAGTTCTTAGGATTGGGTTAGACCTAAGGTTAGAATCATACATGGACTAATAGAATTAATTGATCAAATCTAATTAAGTAGTAACTAGATTAGGTCAAGAAAATTCTAAGTCAATTTACAATAGTTGTAGATGGATCAAGTCCATGTCTTTGATTAGACCAAGATGTAACTTGATTTAGGCTCAGTGGTGTAGCCCGAGTCATTTCAGTAATCAAATCGAAATTGATTAACCAGTCAGTGTCTAAGGTAAGTTTGGCAGACTTGATCGGTGGTTTTTAATTGGGAGCTACTCGCACTGATTCGTCTTTGTCGAGTTAATGGCATATCCCTTCCACCGATCTTACTTACCTGGCCGGCATGGTCAATCACATTTTGATTGGATCACTTAATGATTCGAGTTAGCGCATGCCTTAAGAAAAATCAGTATGACTAATTTAGGTGTCTCCTTAACCGGTTTCAGTCTAATCTGATTTGGTGAAGTCAGTGGGAGAAATTAGACTAACCGAATCTTCTCATCTATCCTAATTATGAAATCCTCTAAAATTATTAGGTCCTTAAAATGAAATGGTTATGGAGATAACTAGGTCATAGCCTTCCATTAAGTTGGGTGATAATGGGTCCAATATTTTGATAATTATTGGAGGCGCCACACGCCTGATACCTATCAAGCATTGGAATTGTTATTCAATATATGATGAGATAAGTGTACCTTCAATAGGTGGTCAGATGAGCCGAGCCATACTCGGTCTTGGTCGTCTATTAGTTGATTAGACTTAACCCTATCATTTAATGGTTGGACCTGACTAGGATATTCGGTGGAGGCGCTACATGCCTGCCGAAAAATCTAGGGCAACATTATCACTAGAAGTTGCTTGGTGAAGCAATTGGTTAAAAACCTACCAATAGGTGCATATGGGTTGGCCGAGCCACACTCGAGCCTATATGCGATTTGGTGGATTCTAGTGCCCACTAAAGAATTAGGAGTAATTTTTTGAATTAGAGGTAGAGGCTACCAATTTGTATAAAATAGTGGGAGTACCTTTAGACTAAAGTCCAAGTTTATTGAGTTTAGTCAATTCATATACTAATAGCCAAATTTTCTTTTTATGCAGAAATGGCCACTAATTTGTCACTTCGCTCATTGTTGGACAATGACAAGTTGACTGGTACAAATTTCAATAATTGGCATAGGAAACTGAAAATAGTGCTAGAGCATGAGAGGATCCTTTATGCGATAACGGATCAAGCACCTGAGCAGCCCGCTGCTAATGCATCAAGATCGGCCAGAGACACTTATCAGAAGTGGCTCAGTGACCGGATCACTGTTCGATGCATCATGTTGGCAGCAATGAGTGATGAGTTTAGTAGGCATTTTGAGAATATGCAGCCGGAAGATATCATTCAAGTGTTGAATGAATCATTCGGTGTTCCTGACAACGTTGAGAGGCACAAAACTAGTTGTGCCATCTTCAGCGCCCGAATGAAAGATGGAACCTCGGTAACTGATCATGTACTGTACATGATTGAGTTGATCGAGCGTCTAAGCTCTCTTGGCTTTTCCCTTCATGATCAATTGGGGAAGAATGCCATACTAAACTTATTGCCTGGATCATACCGTCCTTTTCTCACTCATTTTCGTATGACGAAACCTGTAGTAAATTATCACCAATTGTTGGGGTTACTACAGACATTTGAGAATGATCACCAACTTCTTAAGAAGACGGTAAACTTAGTGGGAGGTTCATCCAAGGGTCGCCCCTTTAAGAAAGGAAAAAAAAATTCCAAAAAAAATCGGTGCACCATGCTCAGCCTAGTCAGAAAAAGAATAAAAAGGCTGATCAGAGAAAGGCAGAGTGCTTCTTCTGCAAGAAGCAAGTGCTGAGTTACGCCCCGTTCGATGCGACGTTTGCAGTGGAATTCGAACGGAACGTCGTTCATCGTATGAACGTGCCTCGGATCGTAGAATTCAAAAATTTTTCTGGATCCAAATCCAGAAGATCTTTAAACTCATTAGAAAGGAAAGATTAGGATCTGAGGAGGGTTGATTAAGATTTATAAAACTAAAACAAAATCAGAAGTTATTAGATTCGAAGATCTTATCTTCAAAAATTCTGCAGGTGTAGAACACCGCAGCCTGATGATCTATTCTAGGTTCCTGTTTGAGCCGCACAATTGTCCGGCCTCTACAGGTATCCATACGAGGATCTAATCATCTGAGAATAGGTCTTACCGGAGTGCTAGCTCCTTGCAAAGACCTCTCATGACTATCATAAGTTGGAATAAGAATCTGCAACTTACCTTCTTGATGAAGAACCTTTCTTCTTCAACCTTGCTCGCGATGGAGGAAGAAGGAGGAACCTTGCACGTGGATCTTCCTTGCCTTGCTACCGTGGAAGAAGAGGAGGATGAAGACCCCTTGCTGCCGTGGAGAAGGAGGAAGAAAGAAGAGGAGGCGTGGAGAGGAAGAGGAGAGAATTGATTCATAATGTCTTCCTTGCTACCCTTTTATAGATTGGGTTTAGGGCCTCTCCTAATTTTATTAGGAGTATGCGACTATAACCCACTCTTGGATTAATGCCAAGTGTCCAATCCTTGTGCACATAGATGCATGACATATGTCCACTTAATCAATTGATTAATTTTCTGATCACATTAGAATTTCTGATCTCATTAGGAGAATTAATTGATTTGGGAGCATGCATCCTACGACGCCATGTGGACTTTAAAGTCTGCATAGTGTGAACATGACTTAAGTCATATTCATCCTACGACGACATGTGGTCTTTAAAATCCACACAAACTTGGGTTTAATCAAATTGACCCAATCATGAACCCAAATCAATTTGGATCGAACCCAATTTGATTTGGCTCATTAAATCAGCCCAATTGCAATCCAATTGCAACCAATTCCACTTAATTCTTCTTCCATTAACTTACTAACACTTAGTGGGTTAATTCAATCACCAATCATATTGATGATTGATTTCTATTGTGATTCCAAATCATAATTATAATAGTCTGACTAATTAAATCCTCTATATGTGTGACCCCGTAGGTTCTATTCTGACAGGTAGTGAGATATATTGAGGTCTCCATCTCAATATCACTGAAACTCCTTTCAGTGGACTGAAACGATTTCAGTTCTACTCTCAAGGTTCACTGATCACCAAGTGAATGCCTTCGAGTCTCACAATCCACTAGTGACACCTAGCAGTATATGGTGGCAACCCAACAGAATAGAATGTCTGAACCTTTAGGTGCAGTTAGCGTATGATACAGTCCCTCTATCATGGATTCCGACGTGATGGAGGTTATGGATATCTCGTCAAACCCCATCGTCCGTCATATGTCAAATTTATACGACTTCCAGCTCGAGATATGGAAAACTCTTTTTCTAAAATACATGGCCAGGAATTTATCGAACTCAGTCTCATAAATCACATAGGATCACTCCTAATCTATCAAGGTCGATAGATCCCATCTAGATGCAACTCTATTTCAAAATGAACCTACTGTAGCCAATCCGTACTACAAGGACCCGAATGGCTAGGGCCTAAGTTCACTTGCTCGTCAAACTACAACAACCTCATAGTGAATAGCTGAGGCATCGCGGGTTAAAGGACCAGTCATACAACTGCAGCATAAGTAATCACTGACGAGTGGATAGATATCTTTGGTCATGCTTAGTACTTTGTTCTCTAATAAGTACTTGCATAATCACTTCAGTGTCTCTACACGTGGACTCGAGACTCATCTATATGACTAAGTGATCTGTGCACTAATCTTAGCGGATCGATCACCATCCCTCATGATGGATCCATCGACTCATGAGCATTTAGAAATTAATCCCCAATGACATATGCCTCAAATTCTCAACTCCTTGAGAATATGTGTCATCATCTATTAATTTCTTGGACGATTCATGGACACATACAAACATGAATGAAAAATAAATTGCCCAATCTTATTTATTAATAAGAGTCAAATTGCAAATTTGTACTCCAGATTACAAATATGCGTCAGCCACGTTGGCTTATAAGGCATACTTCTAACAGCAAGGATATTAGAAGAGGAACTGTCCTCTTTACATTACATCCCTCGATCCGAACCGGCCTAAGAAAAGTAGGCAATCAGTTGCCAATCAAGGTACTTATATGATAACACCTTGCAATTTTTCTATTTGTGATAATTTGACTTGGGTATTGGATACGGGTAGTCCTTTTAATATTTGCAATTCATTGCAGGGGCTACAAGTCAGTAAGAGGTTTGAAGAAGGAGAAAGGTTCCTGAATTTTGGATATGGAAGACCAGTTTCAGTTCTAGCTTTAAGAATTCTTAAACTTGAATTCAGCTCTCATGTAAATGTCCTTAGTGATTGTCACTATTGTCCAAGTTTTCTATTGAATATCATTTCTGTAGGCCTTTTGGCCAAAAAAGGTTATGAAATATCAATAAAAAAGGATTATTGCAATGTCATTTGGAATGGTGTTGTTGTAATGAATGGAATTCTGAGTAATGGCATTTACATTTTGTCACAGCCTGTTCATGTAATGTATAAATCCAATAAGCGCCATAAAATAGATAATATCACGGATGTCTACCTTTGGCATCATAGGCTAGGTCATATTAACAAGAACAGGATGAACAGGTTAAGTAAAGAGGGAATCCTCGATGTTAATGATTGTGAATCATTGACAACCTGTGAATCATGCCTTCTTGGTAAGATGACCAAATCACCTTTTACCGAAAAAGGTGAATGAGCCAGTGATTTATTGACCCTTGTGCATTCTAATGTATGTGGGCCAATGAGTACAAATGCTAGAGATGGGTATTCATATTTCATTACGTTTACAGATGACTTTTCTAGGTATGGTTATGTCTATTTAATGAGACATAAATCTGAATCATTTGAAATATTTAAATTATATCGTAATGAAGTAGAAAAATAAACTGGAAAGAGTATTAAAACTCTTCGATCAGATCGAGAAGGTGAATACCTCTCCAGTGAGTTTTTATCTAGAAGAAAATGGGATTCTCTCCTAATGGACTCCTCCTGGTACACCACAATATAATGGTGTGTCAGAAAGTAAAAATCAAACTCTGTTAGATATGGTTCGATCCATGATGGGATTTGCTGATCTGCCCATATCCTTTTGGGGATATGCTATTGAGTCAGCCTGTTATATTCTAAATAAAGTTCCAAGTAAGTCTGTAAATAAAACACTACATGAGATGTGGACTGGACGTAAGCCGATGCTCTCTCACTTTAGGATTTGGGAGTGTCCGGCGTACATCAAACGTTTGAAGATAGACAAACTTGAACCCAAGTCTGACAAATGTTTCTTTGTTGGTTACCCTAAAGAAACAAAAGGATATTACTTCTACTTTGCTGAAGAACAAAAGTTGTTCGTAAGCAATAGAGCAATTTTCTTATAGAAGGAATTTCTTGGTGAAGGAACAAAAAGCTCTAATGTTGAGCTTAGAGAAGTTCAACATGTAGAAGACCTGACACCATCTATTGAACCAGTTGAGTCGGATTTGATTAGATCATATGCAGAACCTATATTAGATGCACCATGATCGGGTAGAGTACCACATCAGCTGGACAGATACTATGGTTTCTTGGTCCGGGATGGGGATCCTATCAAACTTGATGAAAATGATGAGGATCCGATCACATATATGGATGCAATGAAGAGGTATGATTCTGATAAATGGCTTGGAGCCATGCAATCCGAAATGAAATCCATAAAGGTCAATGATGTATGGACATTAGTTGACCCACCCGAAGGGATTAAACCCATAGGGTCTAAGTGGATATTCAAAAGGAAATGGGGCGCAGACGTAAAGGTAGAGACCTATAAAGCCCGTCTGGTTGCCAAGGGATATCGTCAACATTATGGTATTGACTATGACGAGACGTTTTCTCCTGTAGCAATGCGCAAGTTCATTCAGATTTTGCTTGCGATAGCAGCATATTTAGACTATAAAATCCGGCAAATGGATGTAAAGACCGCATTTCTAAATGGAGATTTAGAAGAGCAAGTGTATATGATACAACCTGAAGGTTTTACATATGCAGATGAGTATAAAGTGTGCAAGTTTCAAAAATCCATTTATGAATTAAAGCAAGCTTCACGGAGTTGGAATATACGTTTTGATAAGGTAATCAAATAAGCACTAGAACCAGAATTTATAACCCAACTAGAAGTAGAAGAAACCGTAAGGTTAGTTTCAATTACAAGCAAGTCTAACATACCTTTAGAAGGTGTGTTTGCCTTTTTGTTCTTCAGGCTCTCGAGGTATGTGTTAGATGTATGCCCTAGAAGCCAATATGACGGACACATTATTAATTTTAGGACATAAATTTGTACTTGACTTTATTATTATTGAATAATAAATGGGCATCTTTTCATTCATATTGTTTATGTGTCTATGAATCGTCCAAGGAATTAATAAGATGATAATACATATTCTCAAGAGTTGAGAATTTGAGCCATGTATCATTGGTGATTAATTTCTAAATGCTCCTGATCAATGGATCATCACGAGGATGGTGATCGATCCGATCAGTGCACAGATCGCTTTCCTTATGGATGGATGAGACTCGAGTCCACAATGTAGGGACACTGAAGTGATAGTGCAGGTGCTTGTTAGAGAACAAGGGTACTGAGCGTGACCAAGATAAGAAGTCACTTGGATGTCTATCCACTCGTCAGTAATTTGCTTGATGTTGCAGTAGTGTGATTGGTCCTTTGACCTACGGTGCTTCGGCTATTCACAGTGAGGTTATTGTAGTTTGACTGCACATATACATGGTCTCTAGTCATATGGGTCCTTGTTGTGTAGATTGGCTGCAGTAGGTTCACTATAGGAGTAGGGTATGCACTTACATGGAATCTATCGACCTTGATAGATGAGAAGAGATCCTATGTGATTTATAAGACTGAGTTCTAAGATCTTGGCCAGGGCAATATATATAGTGGAGAAAGAGTTTTTCACTCTCGAACTCAAGTCGAATAAATCTAAACATATGTCAGACGACGGGGTTTGACGAGTTATCTATGACCTCCGATCTGTAGAGATCCACGATAAAAGGACTGTATCATACGATAACTGTACCTAGAGGTTCATCATTCCATTCTGCTGGGTAGCCACTACATACTGCTAGGAGTCATTGGTGGATGGTGAGACTCACAGGGACCATCTTGATGGTCGATGATCCCTGGTGAGTTGAGTTGGAATTGTTTCAACCCATTGAAAGGAGTATTCAATGATATTGTGATAGAGATCGCAATATATATCTCACTACCAGTCAGAATAGAACCTATGAGATCACACACATTAGAGGTATTGACCGATCCAATGGTTGAATTGTGATTAGAAATTACAAATAATCAATTTGATTGATAATTGGTTAACCCGCCAAGAGTTAGTGAGTTGAAGAAGTAATAATTGCAATCAGATTGCAATTTAATTTAATTAATTGGACTTGATCATGAGTCCTACTTGGAGTGGAATTCATGAAGTTCTAATTAGATTAGGATTTCAAATTAAATTAGAGTCCTACTTGGAATAGGATTTCTGAAGTCCTAATTGTCTTAGGGCTGAAATTTGAACAAGTCCTGATTAGATTAGGATTTTCTCAAGTCCTAATTAATTTTAATTTTAATCTAATTAATTAAATGACTTCTAATTAGATTAGGATTGAAGAGTTCAATTGAGTCATGGTTCAATTAAATTCTATTGGATTAGAATTTGGAGAAATTAAAATGGGTGTACATAATCCTATTTTGAATAGGATTGGACCCATCCTTTGGACCCAACCCTCCCTACTTGATTTGATCAACTAGGGGTCAACCATATGGGAGAAGAGGGAGGGGCCTACGCCCCTCCATTGGCTGGTGGTGTGAAGGAAAAAGGAGGGACCATGCCCCTCCTATTTTGAATTCACAAAGGGATAAAGATGAGCTCCTAAAATTTAGGAGTTCATCTCTATCCACACACCATAAAAGAGGGGTTTAAAGGGGCTTCGAATTTTTCATAATTTTTATTGGGATTTTTGGCAGCAAGGAACCTTCTTCCATTCCTCCTTTCAGCCACAAGGAAGCAAGGGAAAAGAAGCTCTTGGCATGGTCTACTTCATCCCCTTCCTTGGTTCCAATGCGAAGGAAAAAGAAAAGGTTGCGGGTTTTTGTTCTCCTTCCATTGAACCATCCTTCTTCTTCCTCCTCCCTTAGGCATTCAAGAGTTGATTGATAGGAAGGATATCAGCCATCAATAGCCTTCTCTGCAAGAGAGCTAGCACCCTGAGGAGATCCAAAGGCTTCAATCGACTCACTACTTCGTGTGCATACCCGTAGAGGCCGGACGCATGTGCGGCTTCCACTGAACCCTCATCAAATACCACGTGAATCAGATTTGCGGAGACCATCTATCCGCACAAGGTGAAGATCTGATCTTCTTAATCATGATTTTAAAATGATTTAATAAGAATTTAATCCTAATATATCTATAAATGGTTTTAAAATACGTTCATACGATGAACGGGATATGCACATGTTTTTCTGCTGCATATCTGAAAATTTTTGAATTTTCAGCGGCATGTGACACATTCTAACAGTATGAAGGGCAGTTCCTTTTCTAGTGGCCATCGATATTGCAGTGGAAACATTTTTCCTTGTTACTTACCTTTTTCTTATGAACTTCCTTCTTAGGCTTCTTGTCTTTCTTCTGCTTCTTTACAGGCTTCTTTTTCTTCCAAGTAGACTTTCTCTTGGAACCAGAAGTTAGCTCAGCAGCCAGAACAGAGCCCCTTGAACCTTTCAAGGCCCCCTTAGCAGTTACCAACATATTCAATAGTTCAGTCTCAGTGCATTCAATCTTATTTATATGGTAGTTTACTATAAACTGACCAAATGAATCAGGAAGGGATTGCAGGATCAGATCTATCTGCAGTTCCTTATGCATGGTCTTACCGAGCTTCTCAAGCTCCTCTAGATCCTTGATCATAGTCAAACAGTGATTGTGGACAGATTACCCCTCGCGCATTTTTGCCTTGAAGAGCCTCTTGGACACTTCAAAGCGTGCAGTGCAGCTTTGCTCACCATACAACTCTTGCAGGAGTGCCAATATTTTCCTAGCAGTCTTCATGTTCTCATGCTGACAGTGAAGTTCATTAGTCATGGATGCCATGATGTAGCACTTGACTCTAATGTCATCGTCCGTCCATTTCTCATGCGTCTCACGCTGATCATCGGTCGGACGTGATGGTAACTTTGGGATGTCGTTCTCGAGCACATACCCTAATTTCTCGCAGCTTAGAACAATTTTGAGGTTTCTAAGCCAGTCTTTGTAATTGGTTCCGGTCAGTCGGTTGGTCTCAAGAATACGGGTCAAAGGGTTTGAAGCTGACATTGTGATCTGTAGAGAGTAAAGATTCTAGTTAGACTTTGTACTTAAACTTAATTTGTTCTAGAAACTTTTAAAACAAATATGCTCCCACTATTTTCTCGAATCCCTCATACTCCCCTGATGGAGAAACGAAAACCCTACATGATTAGGATTTCTAGTGGGTACTACGGTCTCACCGATTTACATGCCGCCTCACCTAATAGTTATTGGTGACATATAAATGGATGAGTGTACAACTCTTGTACAATGGTTTAATCGTCTTCAATTGGTTAAGAAAATGGGATCCGTCAATTGGTTTAATCGTCTTCAACTCTTGACTCGATCTTGATGTTAGCATCCCTCATATGCCATGAAAATTTTGAAATAATTTTCAGATTGCAGCGAAAAAACATATGCGGGATCCGTTCATCGCATGAACGTATTTTAAAACCTTTCGTTTGTAGATAGATTAGAATTAAATTATTTTAAACCATTTTAAAATCATTAAGAAGATCGGATCTTCACCTTGTGCGGGTAGATAGTCTCCGCAAATCTGATTTACGTGGTATTTGATCAAGGCTCAGTGGAAGCTGCACACGCGTCCGGCCTCTACGGATATCCACACGAAGTAATGAGTCGATCGAAGCCTTTGGATCTTCTCGGGGTGCTAGCTCCCTTGCAGAGAAGGCTTTTGATGGCTGAAGTCCTCTTTTTTGAATCAACCTTTGATTGGCTTGAGAGGAATAGTAAGAAAGAAGAACCAAGGAAGAAGATTGAATGCCTCTGCGCAGCCTTTTTCTTTTCCTTCTTTTTGAACTAAGATGAAGAAGGAAGAGGGCGTCCTAGGCTTTCCTTTTTCTTCTCTTGATTGCGGCTCAAAGGAGGAAGATGGAGGAGGATGCTCACAGCTGGAATGAGGAGGAAAAGCCTTGAATAGTGGCCGAAATTCCCATGCTCTTTTAATGCCTTAAGGGATAAAGATGAGTTCCTATTTTTAAGGAACTCATTCTTATCCCTTTAGGTGGCAAGCAAGGAGGGGCGTAGCCCCCTCCTTTTCTTCTCACGCAAGCACCAAGGGGAGGGGCGTGGGCCCCTCCCTCAAGTCCAATTAAATTCACCATTTAATCAAATTAAAGGGTGATTTAATTTGGGTTTATTTTATGAGTCCAATCCTATTCAAAATAGGATTTTTATGAACCCATTTCAATTTCCTCCTTATCCTAATCTAATTAGGATTTAATTGAACCATGACTCTAATGAACTCTTCAATTCTAATCTAATTAGGAGTCATGAAATTAATTAGATTAAATTTAAAATTAATTAGGACTTAAGAAAATCCTAATCTAATCAGGACTTGTTCAAATTTTAGCCCTAAGACAACTAGGACTTAAGAAATCCTACTCCTAGTA
Organism: Phoenix dactylifera; assembly: GCF_051530095.1. NCBI lineage: Eukaryota > Viridiplantae > Streptophyta > Magnoliopsida > Arecales > Arecaceae > Phoenix > Phoenix dactylifera. Next base: position 25,573,458 of record NC_143193.1, on the reverse strand, counting down.
GGACTCTAATTTAATTTGAAATTCTAATCCAATTAGGACTCCAAGGATCCTACTTCAAGTAGGACTCATGATCAAGTCTAAATAATTAAATCCAATTAATTAAATTAAATTGCAATTCGATTGCAATTGTTCCTTCTTCCAACCACTAACTCTTAGCGGGTTATCCATTTATCAATCTAATTAATTATTTGTAATTCTTAATCACATTCAACCATCAGATCGATCAATATTTCTAATGTGTGTGACCCCATAGGTTCTATTCTGACTGGTAGTGAGATATATTGCGATCTCTATCATAATATCATTGAAAACTCCTTTCAATGGGTTGAAACAATTTCAACTCAACTCACCAGGGATTATCGACCATCAAGATGATTTCTGTGAGTCTCACCATCCACTAGTGACACCTAGCAGTATGTAGTGACCACCCAGCAGAATAGAATGATGAACCTCTAGGTGCAGTTATCGTATGATACAGTCCTTCTATCATGGATCCCTACAGACCGGAGGTCATGGATAACTCGTCAAACCCTGTCGTCTGTCATATGTCTAGATTTATTCGACTTGAGTTCGAGAGTAGAAAACTCTTTTCCACTATATATTCTGCCCTAGCCAAGGTCTTAGAACTCAGTCTTATAAATCACATAGGATCTCTCCTCATCTATCAAGGTCGATAGATTCCATGTAAGTGCATACCCTACTCCTACAGTGAACCTACTGCAGCCAATCTACATAACAAGGACACATATGACTAGAGACCATGTATATGTGCAGTCAAACTACGATAACCTCACTGTGAATAGCCGAAGCACCGCAGGTCAAAGGACCAGTCACACTACTGCAACATCAAGCAAGTCAATGACGAGTGGATAGACATCCAAGTGACTTCTTGTCTTGGTCACGCTCAGTACCCTTGTTCTCTAACGAGCACCTGCACTATCACTTCAGTGTCCCTACACTGTGGACTCTAGTCTCATCCATCCATAAAGAAAGCGATCTGTACACTGATCGGATCGATCACCGTCCTCATGATGATCCATTGATCAGAAGCATTTAGAAATTAATCACCAATGATACATGGCTCAAATTCTCAACTCTTGAGAATATGTATCATCATCTTATTAATTTCTTGGACGATTCATAGACACATAAACAATATGAATGAAAAGATGCCCATTTATTATTCAATAATAATAAAGTCAAGTACAAATTTATGTCCCAGAATTAAAAATGTGTCCGCCAGATTGGCTTCTAGGGCATACATCTAACAATCTCCCACTTGCACTAAAGTCAATCAGACATATAACTAAGTCCCATCTTCTCAAGGTGGGCTTCAGTCTTCTGCTGATTTAACTGCTTAGTGAGCGGGTCCGCCACATTGTCGCGGAGTCTACTCTCTGCACCTCGACATATTTCTTTTCGAGGTAGTCGCGTATGAGGTGAAAACGCCGCTCTATGTGCTTGGACTTCTGATGAGACCTAGGCTCCTTAGCAGGAGCTATGGCGCTATTATTATCGCAGTAGAGTGTGATGGCATCTGATGGTATTACATCTAGCTCTGCAATGAATTTCTTGAATCAGAAGGCTTCCTTTGCAGCTTCAGAGGCAGTGATATACTCAGCTTCTACAAGTATCCACACGAGGTTGCTGAAGATCAGAGATGGAGCTTCACCGGTGTGCTAGCTCCTTGCAAAAGCCTCTCTTGGATGTCGAAGAAGGAGGAAGAAGAAATCACAAGGATCCCACCTTGTGAAGCCTTCAAAGTAAGAAGAAAACCCTTCACTGTTTTTTTTTCTTTTCTCTCCCTTTCTTTGCTGATTTAAATATCCCAAAAAATCCTTCTTGCTGCCCCACGGCTGGAAGAAGAACTCATTTAAAAAAGTGGGGGCATGGGGCTTCTTTTTTTATAAGGCACAAAACCCTAGGCGCCAAGGGTCCTAGTCCCACTAGGATTCCTTGGCGCCTCCCCTTTTTTAATTGGATGGCCCCTTGATTCTTGGAAAGAATCAAGGGGTGCCGGCTGAAAACAAAGAAGGAGAGGGGGCCACGCCACTCCTTGCCCTCTTGGCTGCCCCCTCTTGCCTATTTTGACCCCTCAAAATAAGGCATCAAGAGGGAGGCTCCAATAATAAGAAAAAGGCTGAATTAGGCAGCATTTTTAGGGACTCGATCTAGCCAACTCTTGACTAGGATTTGAGTCAAATTTCTTTGTGTCAGACCCAACATAATTTGACTCAATTAATCAGCAATAAAAGACTTAATTATAATCTAATTATAATTATTTAATTCTTTCATTTAACTCACTAACTCTTAGTGGGTTATTTCAAACATCAATCACATTGACATTGTGATTTCAAATCACAATGCGACAATCCTAATAATCAGAACCCCTAATGTGTGTGACATCGTAGGTTCTAATCTAACTGGTAATGAGACATATTGAGATCTCCATCTCAATATCACTGAAACACCTTTCAGTGGACTGAAACACTTTTAGTTCTACTCGTCAGGGTTTACCGATCATCAGGTAAATGCCCGTGAGTCCCGACATCCACAAGTGACACCTAGCAGTATATAGTGGCAACCCAGTAGAATAGAATAATGAACCTCTAGGTGCAGTTATCGTATGATACAGTCCTACTATCGTAGATTCCTACAGGACGGAGGTCATGGACAACTTGTCAAACCCCATCGTCTGTCATATGTCAAGGTTTTATAAGGCACAAAACCCTAGGCGCCAAGGGTCCTAGTCCCACTAGGATTCCTTGGCGCCTCCCCTTTTTTAATTGGATGGCCCCTTGATTCTTGGAAAGAATCAAGGGGTGCCGGCTGAAAACAAAGAAGGAGAGGGGGCCACGCCACTCCTTGCCCTCTTGGCTGCCCCCTCTTGCCTATTTTGACCCCTCAAAATAAGGCATCAAGAGGGAGGCTCCAATAATAAGAAAAAGGCTGAATTAGGCAGCATTTTTAGGGACTCGATCTAGCCAACTCTTGACTAGGATTTGAGTCAAATTTCTTTGTGTCAGACCCAACATAATTTGACTCAATTAATCAGCAATAAAAGACTTAATTATAATCTAATTATAATTATTTAATTCTTCCATTTAACTCACTAACTCTTAGTGGGTTATTTCAAACATCAATCACATTGTCATTGTGATTTCAAATCACAATGCGACAATCCTAATAATCAGAACCCCTAATGTGTGTGACATCGTAGGTTCTAATCTAACTGGTAATGAGACATATTGAGATCTCCATCTTAATATCACTGAAACACCTTTCAGTGGACTGAAACACTTTTAGTTCTACTCGTCAGGGTTTACCGATCATCAGGTAAATGCCCGTGAGTCCCGACATCCACAAGTGACACCTAGCAGTATATAGTGGCAACCCAGTAGAATAGAATAATGAACCTCTAGGTGCAGTTATCGTATGATACAGTCCTACTATCGTAGATTCCTACAGGACGGAGGTCATGGACAACTTGTCAAACCCCATCGTCTGTCATATGTCAAGATTTATTCGACTTAAGTTCGAGAGTGGAAAACTCTTTCTCCACTATTTTTACTGCCCCGGCCGAGGTCTTACGAACTCAGTCTTATAAATCACATAGGATCTCTCCTTATCTACCAAGGTCGATAGATTCCATATAGGTGCATACCGTACTCCTACAGTGAACCTACTGCAGCCAATCTACACTGCATGGACCCATATGTCTAGAGACCATGTATATGTGCAGTCAAACTACAATAACCTCACTGTGAGTAGCCGAAGCACCGCAGGTCAAAGGACCAGTCACACTACTGCAACATCAAGCAAGTCACTGACGAGTGGATAGACATCCAAGTGACTTCTTGTCTTGGTCATGCTCAGTACCCTTGTTCTCTAACAAGCACCTGCACTATCACTTCAGTGTCCCTACACTGTGGACTCGAGTCTCGTCCATCCATAAGGAAAGCGATCTGTGTACTGATCTCATCGGATCGATCACCGTCCTCGTGATGATCCATTGATCAGGAGCATTTAGAAATTAATTACTAATGACACATGGCTCAAATTTTCAACTCTTGAGAATATGTGTCATCATCTTATTAATTCCTTGGACGATTCATGGATACATAAGAACATGAATGAAAAGAATGCCCAACTTCATAAATTCATAGTAAGGTCAAGTACAAATTTATGTCCCCGAATAAAATAATGCATCAGCCAAATTGGCTTCTAGGGCATACTTCCAACAATCTCCCACTTGCACTAAAGCCAATCGGCCATAAACCTAAAGCCCCATCTTCTCAAGATGCACTTCAGTTTTCTGCCGACTTAGCTGCTTAGTCAATGGGTCCACCATATTTTCTATGGAGTCTACTCTCTGATTCTCTACTTATTTCTTTTCGAGGTAATCGCTTATTAGGTTAAACCGCCGCTCTATGTGCTTCGACTTCTGGTGAGACCTTGACTCTTTAGCTAGTGCTATGGTGCCTTTGTTATCGTAGTTGAGGGTTATGGCATCTGATGACCTTACACCTAACTCAGCAATGAACTTCTTAAACCAGAAGGTTTTCTCTGCACCCTTAGATACGGCTTAACATTCAGCTTCTAAGGTAGAATCTACAATGATCAGTTGTTTGGAACTCTTCCAATTTACTGAACCATCATTGCACATATTCTGATGTAGACTTTCTATCATCAATATGTGTGCATCCTTCTACCTTCAACTCTGATATTCTTCCAAAGATCAAGAACATGTCCTTTAGTTCTTCTCAAGTACTTAAGACTGTTCTTCATATCTATCCAGTGCTTCTTGCCTGAATTTGACTGATATATGCTCGTGACACTCACAGCATATACTATATCATATCACGTACATAGGATGGTATACATGAGGCTCCCTATAGCCGAAGCATAAAGGATCTTGCTCATTCGCTGAATCTCTTCAGATGTGTTGAGGCCCATCTTCTTGGAGAGATTTATTTCATGCCTAAGGGATAATAATCCCCTTTTAGAGGTTTCCATGCCGAACCTCTTCAGCACTCCCTCTATGTAATATTCTGTGACAGGACAAGCATCCTTTTAGATCTATCTCTATAGACCTTAATTCTCAAAATATAGGATGCTTTTCCAAAGTCTTTTATGGAGAAATCCTTAGACTACTATACCTTGACCTAAGTTAGCTTGGGAACACCATTTCCAATTGGAAGAATATCATCCATGTACAACACGAGGAATACAATAGCCCTCCTACTAACCCTTCTTATAAACACATGGTTCCTCTTCATTCTTGATGAAATCAAACGATTTGATTACATCGTTGAAACGAGTATTCCAACTCCGAGATGCTTGCTTTAGTCCATAGAAGGACCTTTGCAGTTTGCAGATCTTGTGATCACCATCACAATATCTCATAATCATATTATGCTGCAATATCAAGCAATATTCGAATGGACTTCAGCATGGCTACAGGTAAAAAAGTATCCTGATATTCAGTGCCTTCGCACTGACTATAACCTTTCGCCATTAGCCTTGCCTTATAGGTCTCTACCTAGCCATCCGAACTTAATTTTCTCTTGTAGATCCATTTACACCCAATAGGTACTATACCTTTTGGTGAATCTACTAAGGTTCAGACTTGGTTGGAATGCATGGAGTTCAACTCTGACTTCATTGCTTCCAGCCATCTCTCGAAATCGATGTCTAACATCGCCTCGTTGTAGGTATTGGGATCCTTACCTTGATCTCTATCTCCCATGAGGAACACTTCCTCTACATCCTCTGTAAGCATACCTAAGTACCTTTCAGGCGGACGGGAGATCCTACTAGATTTACGAGGTGGAGGAGGTACTACGTGTACTGGCTTAATATGAATAGGTTCCATAAGCACAATGGCTCGTTGCTTTTCAGTGACTTTCTCTTTGAGCTTATTTTTCCTCCCACTGCCTCTATCAAGGATAAACTATTTTCATGAAGATAGCATGTCGACTCACAAACACTTTGTGATCCTTTGGGACGTAAAAATCGTATCCTAATAAATCTTTTAGGATATCTAATAAAACGAGCATTAATTATCCTATCCTCTAACTTGTACGCCTGTTGTCGCTTGACGTGGGCTGGACATCCCCAAATCTTGAGATGACCAAGACTCGGCTTCTTACCATGCCATATCTCATACGGTGTGGTAGGAACAGACTTAGAGAAAACACTATTCAATATGTAAATAGCTGAAAATATGGCATCTATCTAAAGAAACAAGGATAAATAAGTGAAGTTCATAATGGACCAGACCATATCCAATATGTTAGAAACCCGCCCATGCCGCAGAAAAATTTCAAAAATTTCAGATGCAGCGGAAGAGGCATGCGCGGGATCAACCGTTCATCGCATGAACGTTGTTTAAAATCGTTCGTAGATAGACAAGGATTAAAAACTTTTTAAAATATTAGAAGATCAGATCTTCACCTGGTGCGGGTAGATGATCACCACAAACTGATGATCGTAGTTTTTGGATGAAGGTTCGCTTGAAGCCGTTCAAGTGCCCGGCCTCTACGGGTATCCACACGAAGCAGGAACCGATCCAAGCTTTCTATCTCCCCGGGGTGCTAGCTCCCTTGCAGAGATAACTTTTGATGGCTGATGTCCTTCCTTTTAATCAACCCTTGATTGTGCTTGGGAGGAGGAAGAAGAAGGATGAAGAGAGGAAGAAGATCAAAGCCCCTGCAGCCTTCTTTCTTTTTCCTACGTTGGAAGGAAGAAGGGAGGAGGAAGAGGCCACCAAACAATCTTCCTTTGCTTTCCCTTGCTTGCGGCTGAAGATGGAGAAGGAGGAGAGGGAGGCCACGGCTGCAAGGAGAGGGAGATCACATCACATAGGGCGCCGGCCCTTGCTCCCCTTTTAAAGCCATCTAGGGCTCCTACAATTTAGGAGCCCTAGACTAACTTCCTAAGAGGGGGCGCCGGCCCCCTCTCTTCATGCCACACCAAGAAAAGGAGAGGGGATCATGCCCCTCTTATTTGGTTAACCTAATCCTCCTCCAAGGAGGATTAGGTGTCCCTCTTGTGGCTTAGTCCTAATCCAATTAGGCTTAAGTCAAATCATGAATCAATTGGGTTCAATCTATGCTAGTCCTAATCCAATTAGAACTTGAATGAACCATGATTCAATTGAACCCTTCAATCCTAATCCAATTAGGAGTCATGTTGATTCATTAGACTAATAATTAATTAGGACTTAAGAAATCCTAATCCAATTAGGACTTATTTAATTTTAGTCCTAATCCAATTAGGACTCTTATTTGAATTTGAAGTCCTAATCCGATTAGGACTCTAGAAATCCTACTCCAAGTAGGAATCCAAATTTAATTCAAAACTCCTAATCTAATTAGGATTGTAGGAATCCTACTCCAAGTAGGAATCCTAGTCCTACTCCAAATAGGATTCTCAGTCCAAGTAGGAATCCCAGTCCAAGTAGGATTCTTGTTTTAAGTCCAATTTAATTATTTTCCTCTGTTCCTTCTTCAACTTATTATCAATCGAATTGATTACTTGTGATTCCTAATCATGATTCAACCATCGGATCGGTCAATACCTCTAGTGTGTGTGACCCCATAGGTTCTACTCTGACTGGTAGTGAGATATATTGTGATCTCTATCACAATATCATTGAAAACTTCTTTCAATGGATTGGAACGATTCCAACTCTACTCATTAGGGTTTATCGATCATCGAGATAATCCCTATGAGTTCGACCATCCATCAGTGACACCTAGCAGCATGTAGTGACTACCCAGTATAATAGAATGATGAACCTCTAGATGCAGTTATCATGTGATACAGTCCTACTATCGTGGATCCCTACAGGATGGAGGTCATGGACAACTCGTCAAACCCCATCACCTATCATATGTCAAGATTTATTCGACTTAAGTTCGAGAGCGGAGAACTCTTTCTCCACTGTGCAATCTGCCCCGGCCGAGGTCTTACAAACTCAGTCTTATAAATCACATAGGATCTCTCCTTATCTATCAAGGTCGATAGATTTCTTATAGGTGCATACCCTACTCCTACAGTGAACCTACTGCAGCCAATCTACACTGCATGGACCCATATGGCTAGAGACCATGTATATGTGCAGTCAAACTACAATAACCTCACTATGAGTAGCCGAAGCATCGCAGGTCAAAGGATCAGTCATACTACTGCTACATCAAGCAAGTCACTGACGAGTGGATAGACATCCAAGTGACTTCTTGTTTTGGTCACGCTCAGTACCTTTTTCTCTAACAAGCACCTGCACTATTACTTCAGTGTCTCCACACCGTGGACTCGAGTCTCGTCCATCCATAGGAAAAGTAATGTGTGTACTGATCTCATCGGATCGATCACCGTCCTCGTGATGATCCATCGATTAGGAGCGTTTAGAAATTAATCACTAATGATACATGGCTCAAATTCTCAACTCTTGAGAATATGGATCATCATCTTATTAATTCCTTGGACGATTCATAGACACAATAACAATATGAATGAAAAAGATGCCTTTCATTTATTCAATAATAAATAGTCAAGTACAAAATTATATCCCCAGAATTAACAATGTGTCAGCCAGATTGGCTTCTAGGGCATACATCTAACAATCTCCCACTTGCACTAAAGCCAATTGGTCATATATCTTAGGCCCATCTTCTCAAGGTGGGCTTCAGTCTTTTGCTGACTCAGCTGCTTAGTGAATGGGTCTGCCACGTTGTCCGCGGAGTCTACTCTCTGCACCTCGACATACTTTTTCTCAACATAGTCGCGTATGAGGTGGAAGCGCCGCTCTATATGCTTGGACTTTTGATGAGACCTTGGCTTCTTAGCAAGAGCTATGGCGCCATTATTATCGCAGTAGAGTGTTATGGCATCTGATGTCATCACGTCCAACTCTGCAATAAATTTCTTGAACCAGAAGCCTTCTTTAGCAGCTTCAGAGGCGGCGATGTATTCAGCTTCCATAGTAGAATCAGCAATGATCGGTTGTTTAGAACTCTTCCAATTCACCGTACCACCATTGCACAAGAACATATATCCAGATGTTGACTTTCTATCATCAACGTCAGTCATGACGTCTGAATCTGTGTACCCTTCTACCTTTAACTCTGATGATCCTTCAAAGACCAAGAATAAATCTTTAGTTCTTCTCAAGTACTTAAGAATATTCTTCATAGCTGTCTAATGTTCTTCACCTGGATTCGACTGATATCTGCTTGTGACACTCACAGCAAGGGCTATATCAGGTCGTGTACATAGCATGGCATACATGAGGCTCCCTATTGCCGATGCATAGGGGATCTTGCTCATGCGTTGAATCTCTTCAGATGTGTTGGGGCACATCTTCTTCGAGAGATGAATTCCATGCCTTAGGGTAAGAGACCCCTTTTAGAGTTTTCCATGCTGAACCTTTTCAGCACTTCCTCTATGTACATCTTCTGTGATAGGCCAAGCATCCTTTTAGATCTATCTCTATAGACCTTTATTCCCAAAATATAGGATGCTTCCCCAAGGTCTTTCATGGAGAACTCTTTTGACAACCAGACCTTGATCGAGGTTAGCATGGGAATATCATTTCCTATCAGGAGGATGTCGTCCACGTACAGTACGAGAAAAACGACAGCACTCCCACTAACCTTTTTGTAAATACACGGTTCCTCTTCATTTTTGATGAAATCAAATATTTTGATTGCGTCATCGAAACGAGTGTTCCAACTCCGAGATGCTTGCTTTAGTCCATAGATGAATCTTTGCAGCTTGCAGACCTTGTGATCTCCATCGCTTTAAGTGAAACCCAAAGGCTGTTCCATATAGATATCTTCATCAAGATATCCATTCAGGAAAGCAGTTTTCACATCCATCTGCCAGATTTCATAATCATGAAATGCTGCAATGGCAAGCAATGTTCGGATGGATTTTAGCATGGCTACAGGTGAAAAGGTCTCCTGATAGTCAATGCCTTCGCGTTGACTATACCCTTTCACCACTAGCCTTGCTTTATAGGTCTCTACCTTTCCATCCGAACCTATCTTCCTTTTGTAGATCCATTTGCATCTAATAGGTACAATATCTTCTAGTGGATCTACTAAGGTCCAGACTTGGTTGGAATGCATGGAGTCTAACTCTGACTTTATAGCTTCCAACCATTTCTCGGAATCGATATCAGATATCGCCTCGTCGTAGGTTTTGGGATCCTGTATGTGATCCCTATCTCCCACTAGGAACATTTTCTCGGTATCCTCTTCTAGTATACCTAAGTATCTATCGGGAGGATGGGAGACCCTACTAGATCTGCGAGGTGGTTGAGGAACATCGTGTACTGGCTCTATATGAATGGGTTCGATAGGATTCATGACTCGTTGCTTTTCAGAAACTTTCTCTTCAAGCTCAATTTTCCTCCCACTACCTTTATCAAGGATAAACTGGTTTTCCAAGAAGATGGCATGACGGCTCACAAATACATTGTGATCCTCTGAGATGTAAAAATTGTATCCTAATGACTCTTTAGGATATCCTATAAAACGAGCACTTATGGTCCTAGCCTCTAGTTTGTCCGCCTGTAGTCTTTTGACGTGGGCCGGACATCCCCAAATCTTGAGATGACCAAGACTTGGTTTCTTACCATGCCATATCTCATACGGTGTGGTAGGAACGGATTTAGAGGGAACTCTATTCAGTAGATATACTGCGGTAACTAAGGCATCTCCCCAAAGAAATATTGGTAGATTAGTGAAGCTCATCATGGACCGGACCATATCTAATAGAGTCTGATTTCTTCTCTCTGACACCCCGTTGAGTTGAGGTGTACCCGGAGGTGTCCACTGTGAGACTATGCCGTTTTCCCCACTAAGGTATTATCCTCCTCGATCTGATCGAAGAGCCTTAAGAGGTTTTCCAGTTTGTTTTTCTATTTCATTCTTGAACTCCTTGAACTTTTCAAAAGATTCAGACTTGTGTCTCATAAGATACACATACCCATACCGTGAATAATCATCGGTAAAGATAATGAAGTACGAATAACGTCCCCTAGCTTGCACATCGAATGGGCCACATACATCTGTGTGTACTAGGGTAAGTATTTCAGTATTTTTGTTGCAAAGGATTTGGCCATTATGCTTCAAACTGTCCCAAAAAATTATGCAAGTACTGCAAAAAGGATGGCCATATCATCAAGGAATGTCCTACTCGACCCCCTAAATTATCAACAGGCTAGGGAAGCCCTGATGAGATTGAAACCAGAGGAGAGCGGGCTTTGGAGAGAAGATGCCCGAGACCAAGCTCTAAAAAGGCAGGAACGACCCTGCTCTTGATCCCTCCCACATTTGTATTAGTATTAGTATTTCACATTTACAATGAAATTTTCAAAGATTGACCCGCTGTGTGTTATTCCGCACAAAAACAGGACGAGGGTAGGTCAGTTGGTCTAGGGAAGGGGAGCAGCAGCCGAAGCCGTGATTTGTATGGTATGTCTTGCCCTCCTAGTCCGGTTGGTTGGTAAGTCACTAAATCCCTATCTCCCGGTGGTCGAGTACCCCCGACGCGTCGAATGGGTGGCAGGGTACTAAGAAGCCAGTGGGGTACGTAAACGGGGACAGATCACATGGCACATTGAGTTGGGGAAGCCTCCTGTTCTTCCTACCCTGTTGAAAAAGAGACAACGCGAAAAGAGTTGTTCTCGCTTGCCTTCAGCCAGCAGAGCGTGATTCCGTTTATGTTATGTCGAATCACAATAAAAAAAACTTAACAAAACAATTAAACTTTGTTTTTCTCTCAATGTGCCATAGGTAAAGATAATGAAGTACGAATAACGTCCCATGTCCTGCAAAGGGCAATCTAGCCATTTTTTCTTGAAGACAGGACTCGCAAACTGGATATGACTCAGAAGTCAATGAGCCGAGAAGCCCATCTTTATCCATTTTGTTCATTCTGTCCTCTCCAATATGGCCAAGCCTGAGGTGCCACAAATATTTTTGGTTTATCTCATCCCTGGATCTCTTGGATCCTTTGGCACTCACTTCTTGCTCAGACACATTTACAGATACATCCATATGCAAATGATAGAGACTGTCAATTATAAAACTACGTGCGACTATTTTATTTCTGAAATAAATAGAACAGCAGTCTTTGTCAAATATAAAAACATGACCTTCCTGTGCTAGACATGAAACAGAAATCAAATTTCTGCTAGTAGCAGGTACATAATAGCAGTCTTTAAGTAATAAACTAAAACTAGACGGTAGTCGCAGATGGTAGGTGCCCACAGCCACAACATCAACTTTTGCCCCGTTGCCAACCCGAAGGGTTACCGCACCTTCCGCCAGCCTTCTACTTTCCTTTAGACCCTGCATGGTAGTGCACAAATGAGCACTAGAACCAGAATCTATAACCCAACTAGAAGTAGAAGAAACCGATAGATTAGTTTCAATTATGAGCAAGTCTATACCTTCTGAAGGTGTGTCACCTTTCTTGTTCTTCAGGCTCTCGAGGTATGATGGACAGTTTCTCTTCCAGTGGCTGTCGACATTGCAGTGGAAACATTTTCCTTTGTCATTAGCCTTTTTTCTTTGAACTTCCTTCTTTGGCTTCTTGTCTTTCTTCTGCTTCTTAGCAGGTTTCTTTTTCTTCCAAGTAGACTTTCTCTTGGAGCCAGAAGTCAACTCAGCAGCAAGGACATTGCCCCTTGAACCTTTCAAGGCTCCCTCAGCAGTTACCAACATATTTATCAGTTCAGTCTTAGTGCATTCAATCTTATTCATGTGGTAGTTTACTATAAACTGACCAAATGAATCAGGAAGGGATTGAAGGATCAGATCTACTTGCAATTCCTTGTGCATGTTCATACCGAGCTTCTCAAGCTCCTCTAGGTCCTTGATCATAGTCAAACCGTGATCATGGACAGACTGCCCCTCGCGCATCTTTGCTTTGAAGAGCCTTTTGGACACTTCAAAACGAGCTGTGCGACTCTGTTCACCATACAACTCTTGCAGGTGTGCTAGTATGTCCCTAGCAGTCTTCATATTCTCATGCTGGCATTGGAGTTCATTGGACATGGATGCCATCATATGGCACTTGACTCTAATGTCATCATCCATCCACTTTTGATGCATCTCACGCTGAACATCAGTAGCATGTGTTGGTAGTGTGGGGATATCTGAATCGAGTATGTAGCCTATTTTTTCACAGTTCAAAACAATTTTGAGGTTTCTAAGCTAGTCCTTGTAATTGGTTTCGGTCAGTCGGTTGGTCTCAAGAATACGGGTCAAAGGATTTGAAGCTGACATTGTATCTGCAGAGAGTAAAGATTCTAGTTAGACTTTTGTACGTAATCCTTAATCTATTCTAAGGTCTTTTAGAACAAATGTACCTCCTACTATTTTCTCGAATTCCTTACACTCCCCTGGTAAAAAAAACGGAAATCCTACGCGATTAGGGTTTCTAGTAGGTACTGCGGTCTCACCAATCTACATGGCACCTCACCTAATAGTTATTGGTGACACATAGATGGATGAGTGTACAACTCTTGTACAATGCTTCTCAAGCATGTTGCAGTGCAACTTGATCTCTAAGCCATGAAGACCTCACCTAATAGTTATTGGTCCCATTTCTTAGTTAAGTCAGACCCACCGTATAACCGTAGAAATAAAGTCGTCATTGGGTCCTCACCTAACAGTTATTGGTGCCCAACCCCACCTTTACCCTACAACATCTCATATCTATAGAGAGGTCCAGCCCTCCGATGCAACTTGCCCACTGTATCCAGCCGAGACAAATCAACATCAGAAAGACCTTAGCAGCTCTACTACAGTGGAAGACCTATTGACTTAATATTGGTTAATCAGGTCTTAGTGTTTGCAACTTGAGCTCTTCATAAGAGGTCGAACAATTGGCCAGGTAAGCAGGTGGGAGGCTCCCCTTACTCAGAGAGTAAGGTCCTAATTAAGTAACCACCTTTCATGCTTTCCTAGACACCAATTAGATCAATTAATCTAATATGACTCGCTCATGTTGGTTCACTCTCGACTTGATTGAGGAGGTTTTAATTTAGGTCTCAATTGGGTTTGTTACATCACATGTAAACCTATCTATCCCGCTCTCATTCACATCACATGCAAACGGCACATCACAGGCAGTTATAATCGCAGCATCAAATAAAGCTAAACTTTAAATAGGTGATGATCATGGATTCTAATTAGGTCGTATTACAAGCACATGCACGTCAATCGATCAATTGGTCTTCAACTCTTGAATTGGTTCCAAGCCTCCTTGATTCGATCCTTGATCAACTCTTGATCCCATCGCCATCAACCGCTTAGATCGCCGTTCATCTCATGCCTTATCTTCAACTTGATCGTTGACGTACATCACATCACAGAAATACAACCAGATGTAAAATAAAAATAATAATAAATTACATCCCCTTTTTGTTGGAATTTGTATCCTAAATGTCAATCGTCAGCATATTGATGATTGAATTATGTAAATAAATTGACAAATTAATAAAGTGTTATTTGGCATTATTCATCATTTCATCTTCAAATGAACTCTTATATGATGAAGTCCTTAGGACTTATGTTATGATAAATGAGGATTTATCTTTGAGTCCTTAAACTTGTTTGCGACGAAATGATATGTTGTTACTAGGACGACAACATTATCGAGATTAGGTCGTTGTGTGACATATACGTTGGTTGTCCTCTTAACCAAGGAGTGTGGAGACACTGGTATGCCACACAAGTGAAGTGTAGAAGTACATTTCACTAAACGTGACCAATTCCGGAACGCTCTACTGTCGAGAGATGTTCCGAGTGGATATGGGTATAAGTTTGGCCCTCTGACCTGAGACCGCAACCTGTGACTAGCAAGCAACTCACTGTATTTTGGTACCGGACTACCTGAATTTCTAATTCAGTGACGGAAGGTCACTGGGTGCAGTCAAGTACTTGCGTAGTCAGTTATGAGTCAAGATGGAATTGACCCCTCCTGAAAACAGGAGATAATGTCTTGTGATTAATTTAGCAAAACCTTGGCCAGGGTAATCCCAGTGAGGAGTCACAGGATATCTAAAGTTAATCACATAATGGATGTACTAATTATAGGGTTGACAGTGAGCTCTAAGTCATCCTGGCATTAGGAGTCAAAGGGATTGAATTATACAGTAACCATAGTTCAGGATTCCAGAATATTTGCTTCGCATATATTCGACCTATCCGGACGTCGGGTACCATTGCTAGATGGTCACATCGATTAGTGTAGAAAATTGTTCCTATACTACCGGCTTAGGTTCGAACCTATGAGGTCACACGCATAGAAGATTCCTGATTGATCAAGAAAGCTGATGAATGATTAAGAATCATTCAGGGGTAATTTGGTCAATTTGATTGGCAAATTATCTTATAAAATAATTAAAGTAATTATTGAAGGATTAATTAGTAATTAAATTACTAATAAACTCAATTTGATTGAGTAATTGTGCTAAGGATGAGCCAAATTGAATTGGATTCAAGTTTGGGCTCAATCAGGGTTTTGACCTGATTGGATTAGGTCAGAACCAAAAAGGACTTAAGCTGATCAAATTAATTTTAAATTAATTTGTTCTTAATTGGGGATTGACCTAATTGAATTAGGTCCAACACAAAGTAATAATTCAATTTGATTGAGTTTGCATGAGCCAAAATTGAATTGGATTCAATTTGAGCTCAATCAGGGTCTGACCTGATTAGATTGGGTTCAACCAAATTGCTTTGTTTTAATTCGGGTTTGACCAAATTTGATTAGGTGCAACCCAAGGGGATTAGGCTCAGATGATGTGGCAATTATTGGTAACATGGAATTGGATTTCATGAATTTTAAATAAACCAAAATTATTGCATGGCACATGGACCCATTGCTTGACACATGGCGACATTGTTTGTTATTTGAATTTAAATTCAAATATTAAGCAATGTGTTAAATGATTTTAATCACTCAAACCATCAGCCAAGGTGGCGTCTGAGTTTTTGAATGGATTAAATTCGAATTTCAAGAGGTGATTTCGAAATTATGAAGTGTTTTACCTTGCCGCGTGGATTTCAAATTCCTTCCCTCTTGCACATGTGTTTAAAATTTGAATTTAAATCAGATTTGGTTGAGATCTGATTTGGGTTGTTCCTATTCCTTTGCATGTGCCAACTAAAAGAGGTTTTCTGAAAATAAATTTCGAATTTTGAATGAAAATTCGGAGGCCATTAAATGGGGTCAAACATGGGCACCAAAAATACATCCATTGCAGCCTTCTTCCTCACCCGCCTCCTCCTCCTCTTCTTCTCCATTTTAGATAGAGTTTTCAGGGTGAATATCTAGAAGATTCAAGATCAGATCTGAGTCCTCTACTTCCTTTACAAACTTCATCTCTATCTGCTTCAAGACGATTGATCAAGAGTTGATTGAATCCCGGCGGGCAGATTTCAGCTTTCAAGTGTTCTGCAGCTTCTAGCACTGTTGCGGAAGAAGATCCTTCAGGACTTCGCGTGTACTTCTCGTAGAGGCCATTCGTGTGCGTGGCTGCGAAGTCAAGAATCAGATTCACAACTTTCATCCATCATAAAAGGTATTAATCTAGCATTAATCATTTATTATGGTGTCAAGGTCTAGGTCCAATTCCCCGAGGTTTTACCCTCTTTTGGGGCTCCTCACGGAGATATCTCCAGAATCCATTCGATGGATATTCGGAGATTAATTGGAATAGAGTTCTTAAGTTTCAGATCTGATAGTTAATCATGCATAAAAGTTTTAGCATAATTGTTTAAACGATTCCGGCATAATCCTATATGTTCTTAAGGTGCTGATTTCTAGATTTGATCTTGTAAGCATGCATGAATTAAATTATTTGATTCGGTTTTTCCGCTGCGTTTTAAAACTTAAAAAGAACTACGTATGGCTTGATCCCCCTTATGAAGGGGTACGTAGGCAACCCGATCAGGTTCAGCCATGGTTTTCAAAAAAAAAAAAAAATTCAGCATGCTAAACACCGAAGAACCTAGGATTCACTTTCAGTGGTATCAGAGCCAGGTTTATGTTTAAACTTTTATGTTTTAATTCTTGCAATTAAATCTGAAATCATTAACATGTTTAGATTAGATCTAAAGTGCTTTTTATGATTGATTTAATTGCTGATTATGCATGATTAAGTAGATCTGAAATTTTGGATGCATATGATGCATGTTTGTGTTAGGATTAGTAACATGAATAAATATGAAATCATAATATTGTTTAGATTAGATCTAAATAAAGTTTATGATTCATATGATCTTTGATTTTAATGAACAAATCAGATCTGAAAATAAAAGTGAAAAAACAAATACATAAGATGTATGTTGTTTGTATTAATTCATGTTGTTATGTATATGTGATGCATGAACATAAAACATAATGACTTAAACATGAATTAAATCTGATTACATGTGATTAATTACAAAAACTCAGATCTGAAAATGTGTTTTAAGAACTGAAAGATTGTAATTAATATGTAGTTAAAAAGAAATATGCAATGATCAAAACTTTCATAAGTCTAAACTTAATTGAGAATTAAGTGTTATGAAATAGAATTGTAACTCAATTAATTGACATTGCATAATTCTTTGGGCATATGGGTTAGCTTGAATCAAGTTCTTAGGATTGGGTTAGACCTAAGGTTAGAATCAAACATGGTCTAATTAGAGTTAATTGATCAAATCTAATTAAGTAGTAACTAGATTAGGTCAAGAAAACTCTAGGTTAAATACAATAGTTGTAGATTGATCAATTCCATGTCTTTGATTAGACCAAGATGGAACTTGATTTAGGCTCAGAGGTGTAGCCCGAGTCATTTGAGTAATCAAATCGAAATTGATTAACCAGTCGGTGTCTAAGGTAAGTTTGGCAGTTTTGACCGGTGGTTTTTAATTGGGAGCTACTCGCACTGATTCGTCTTTGTCGAGTTAATGGCATATCCCTTCCACCGATCTCACTTACCTGGCCGACATGGTCAATCACATTTTGATTGGATCACTTAATGATTCGAGTTAGCCCATGCCTTAAGAAAAATCAGTATGACTGATTTAGGTGTCTCCTTAACCGGTTTGAGTCTAATCTGATTTGGTGAAGTCAGTGGAAGAAATTAGACTAACCGGATCTTCTCATCTATCCTAATTATGAAATCCTCTAAAATTATTAGGTCCTTAAAATGAAATGGTTATGGAGATAACTAGGTCATAGCCTCCCATTAAGTTGGGTGATAATGGGTCCAATGTTTTGATAATTATTGGAGACGCCACACGCCTGGTACTTATCAAGCATTGGAATTGTCATTCAATATATGATGAGTTAAGTGTACCTTCAATAGGCGGTCAGATGAGCCGAGCCACACTCGGGCTTGGTCGTCTATTAGTTGATTAGACTTAACCCTATCATTTAATGGTTGGACCTGACTAGGGTATTCGGTGGAGGCACCACACGCCTGCCGGAAAACCTAGGGCAAAATCATCACTAGAAGTTGCTTGGTGAAGCAATTGGTTAAGAACCTACCAATAGGTGCATATGGGTTGGCCGAGCCACACTCGGGCCTATATGGGATCTATTGGGTTCTAGTGCCCACTAAAGAATTAGGAGTAATTTTTCGAATTAGAGGTAGAGGCTACCAATTTGTATAAAATAGTGGGAATATCTTTAGACTAAAGTCCAAGTCTACTGTGTTTAGTCAATTCATATACTAATAGCCAAATTTTCTTTTTATGCAGAAATGGCCACTAATTTATCACTTCGCTCATTGTTGGACAATGACAAGTTGACTGGTCCAAATTTCAATAATTGGCATAGAAAACTGAAAATAGTGCTAGAGCATGAGAGGATCCTTTATGTGATAACGGATCAAGCACCTGAGCAGCCCGCTGCTAATGCATCAAGATCGGCCAGAGACACTTATCAGAAGTGGCTCAGTGACCGGATCACTGTTCGATGCATCATGTTGGCAGCAATGAGTGATGAGTTTAGTAGGCGTTTTGAGAATACGCAGCCGGAAGATATCATTCAAGTGTTGAATGAATCATTCGGGGTTCCTGACGACGTTGAGAGGCACAAAACTAGTTGTGCCATCTTCAGCGCCCGAATGAAAGATGGGACCTTGGTAACTGATCATGTACTGTACATGATTGAGTTGATCGAGCGTCTAAGCTCTCTTGGCTTTCCCCTTCATGATCAATTGGGGAAGGATGCCATACTAAACTCATTGCCTGGATCATACCGTCCTTTTCTCACTCATTTTCGTATGACGAAACCTGTAGTGAATTATCACCAATTGTTGGGGTTACTACAGATGTTTGAGAATGATCACCAACTTCTTAAGAAGACGGTGAATTTAGTGGGAGGTTCATCCAAGGGTCGCTCCTTTAAGAAAGGGAAAAAGAAAAATAAAATCCAAAAGAAACAGGTGCACCATGCTCAGCCTAGTCAGAAAAAGAATAAAAAGGCTGATCAGAGCAAGGCGGAGTGCTTCTTCTGCAAGAAGCAAGGACATTGGAAGAGGAACTGTCCTCTTTACATTGCATCCCTCGATCCGAACCAGCCTAAGAAAAGTGGGCAATCAGTTGCCAATCAAGGTACTTATATGATAACACCTTGTAATTTTTCTATTTGTGATAATTCGACCTGGGTATTGGATACCGGTAGTGCTTTTAATATTTGCAATTCGTTGCAGGGGCTACAAGTCAGTAAGAGGTTTGAAGAAGGAGAAAGGTTCCTGAATGTTGGAGATGGAAGATCAGTTCCAGTTCTAGCTTTAGGAATTCTTAAACTTGAATTCAGCTCTCATGTAAATGTCCTTAGTGATTGTCACTATTGTCCAAGTTTTCTATTGAATATCATTTCTGTAGGCCTTTTGGCCAAAAATGGTTATGAAATATCAATAAAAAAGGATTATTGCAATGTCATTTGGAATGGTGTTGTTGTAATGAATGGAATTCTGAGTAATGGCATTTACATTTTGTCACAGCCTGTTCATGTAATGTATAAATCCAATAAGCGCCCTAGAATAGATAATGTCATGGATGTCTACCTTTGGCATCATAGACTAGGTCATATTAACACGAATAGGATGAACAGGTTAAGTAAAGAGGGAATCCTTGATGTTAATGATTGTGAATCATTGACAACCTGTGAATCATGTCTTCTTGGTAAAATGACCAAATCACCTTTTACCGAAAAAGGTGAACGAGCCAGTGATTTATTGACCCTTGTACATTCTGATGTATGTGGGCCAATGAGCACAGATGCTAGAGGTGGGTATTCATATTTCATTACGTTTACAGACGACCTTTCTAGGTATGGTTATATCTATTTAATGAGACATAAATCTAAATCATTTGAAATGTTCAAATTATATCGTAATGAAGTAGAAAAACAAACTGGAAAGAGTATTAAAACTCTTCGATCAGATCGAGGAGGTGAATACCTCTACAGTGAATTTTTGACATATCTAGAAGAAAATGAAATTCTCTCCCAATGGACTCCTCCTGGTACACCACAATATAATGGTGTGTCAGAAAGGAGAAATCGAACTCTGTTAGACATGGTTCGATCCATGATGGGGTTTGCTAATCTGCCCATATCTTTTTGGGGATATGCTCTTGAGTCAGCCTGCTATATTCTAAATAAGGTTCCAAGTAAGTCTGTAAATAAAACACCACATGAGATGTGGACTGGACGTAAGCCGATGCTCTCTCACCTTAGGATTTGGGGGTGTCCGGCGTACGCAAACGTTTGAAGACAGACAAACTTGAACCCAAGTCTGACAAATGTTTCTTTGTTGGTTACCCTAAAGAAACTAAAGGATATTACTTCTACTTTGCTGAAGAACAAAAGTTGTTCGTAAGCAATAGAGCAATTTTCTTAGAAAAAGAATTCCTTGGTGAAGGAACAAATAGCTCTAATGTTGAGCTTAGAGAAGTTCAACATGTAGAAGATCCGACACCATCTACTGAACCAGTTGAGTCGGATTTGATTAGATCAGATCCAGAACCCATATTAGATGCACCATTAAGGCGATCGGGTAGAGTACCACGTCAGCCGGACAGATACTACGGTTTCTTGGTCCGGGATGGGGATCCTATCGAACTTGATGAAAACGATGAGGATCCGATCACATATATGGATGCAATGCAGAGGTATGACTCTGATAAATGGCTTGGAGCCATGCAATCCGAAATGGAATCCATGAAGGTCAATGATGTTTGGACATTAGTTGACCCACCCGAAGGAATTAAATCCATAGGGTGTAAGTGGATATTCAAAAGAAAACGGGGCGCAGACGGAAAGGTAGAGACCTATAAAGCCCGTTTGGTTGCCAAGGGTTATCGTCAACGTTATGGTATTGACTATGACGAGACGTTTTCTCCTGTGGCAATGCTCAAGTCCATTCGGATTGTGCTTGCGATAGCAGCACATTTAGACTATGAAATCTGGCAAATGGATGTAAAGACCGCATTTCTAAATGGAGATTTAGAAGAGGAAGTGTATATGATACAACCTGAAGGTTTTACATCTGCAGATGAGTCTAAAGTGTGCAAGCTTCAAAAATCCATTTATGGATTAAAGCAAGCTTCACGGAGTTGGAATATACGTTTTGATAAGGTAATCAAAACATATGGCTTCATTAAGAATGAAGAGGAACCTTGCATTTATAAATGGGCAAATGGTTCAGTTATTATATTCCTTATTTTGTATGTGGATGACATTCTTTTAATCGGGAATGACATTCCTGCATTACAAGGAATAAAGGTTTGGCTATCATCTCAATTTGCCATGAAGGATTTGGGAGAAGCATCTTACATCCTAGGGATGAAGATCTATAGAGATAGATCTAGAAGATTGCTTGGATTATCCCAATCCACATACATTGATACTATACTGAAGAGGTTCAGTATGATTAATTCCAAGAAAGGCTATCTTCCGATGGGCCATGGAATTAACCTCTCTAAAAAGGATTGTCCGACAACCCCTCAAGAAAGAGAGAGTATGGATAGAATTCCATATGCTTCGGCAGTGGGATCTATAATGTATGCCATGACATGTACTAGACCAGACGTGGCATACTCACTAGGAGTAGTGAGCAGATACCAGTCTGATCCAGGTAGCAACCACTGGAAGGTTGTAAAAACCATCCTTAAGTATTTGAGAAATACTAAAGATCAGTGGCTTGTCTATGGTGATTCTGACTTAAAACTTGAGGGATATACTGATTCAAGTTTTCAGTCAGATCAAGATGATAGCAAGAACGTGTCAGGATATATCTTCACTCTTAAGGGTGGGGCCATCTGCTGGAAGAGTTCCAAGCAGCATACAGTGGCAGATTCTACATGTGAAGCAGAATATATCGCAGCATCTGATGCCGCCAAGGAAGCTGTATGGTTGCGGAAGTTCATCACCGAGCTTGGAGTGACACCCTCCATTGATGGTCCAGTGCCTGTATTTTGTGACAATACTGGGGCCATAGCTCAAGCAAGAGAACCCAAAGCACATCAGCGGACCAAGCATATTCTACGTCGCTACCACCTGGTTCGAGAGATCATCGATCGAGGTGATATTGATCTTCAGAAGATTGACACAAAAGAAAATCTGGCTGACCCATTTACCAAAGTCCTCGGCATCAAAGAGTTCGACGAACACAAGTCGAAGATGGGTATTAGATACTGTGCCGATTGGCATTAGGCTAAGTGGGAGTTGTTGGAATTTGTATCCTAAATGTCAATCGTCAGCATATTGATGATTGAATTTTGTAAATGAATTGACAAATTAATAAAGTGTTATTTGGCATTATTCATCATTTCATCTTCAAATGAACTCTTATATGATGAAGTCCTTGGGACTTATGTTATGATAAAGGAGGATTTATCTTTGAGTCCTTAAACTTGTTTGCGACGAAATGATATGTTGTTACTAGGACGACAACATTATCGAGATTAGGTCGTTGTGTGACATATACGTTGGTTGTCCTCTTAACCAAGGAGTGTGGAGACACTGGTATGCCACACAAGTGAAGTGTAGAAGTACATTTCACTAAACGTGACCAATTCCGGAATGCTCTACTGTCGAGAGATGTTCCGAGTGGATATGGGTATAAGTTTGGCCCTCTGACCTGAGACCGTAACCTGTGACTAGCAAGCAACTCACTGTACTTTGGTACCGGACTACCTGAATTTCTAATTCAGTGACGGAAGGTCACTGGGTGCAGTCAAGTACTTGCGTAGTCAGTTGTGAGTCAAGATGGAATTGACCCCTCCTGAAAACAGGAGATAATGTCTTGTGATTAATTTAGCAAAACCTTGGCCAGGGTAATCCCAGTGAGGAGTCACGGGATATCTAAAGTTAATCACATAATGGATGTACTAATTATAGGGTTGACAGTGAGCTCTAAGTCATCCTGGCATTAGGAGTCAAAGGGATTGAATTATACAGTAACCATAGTTCAGGGTTCCAGAATATTTGCTTCGCATATATTCGACCTATCCGGACGTCGGGTACCATTGCTAGATGGTCACATCGATTAGTGTAGAAAATTGTTCCTATACTACTGGCTTAGGTTCGAACCTATGAGGTCACACGCATAGAAGATTCCTGATTGATCAAGAAAGCTGATGAATGATTAAGAATCATTTAGGGGTAATTTGGTCAATTTGATTGGCAAATTATCTTATAAAATAATTAAAGTAATTATTGAAGGATTAATTAGTAATTAAATTACTAATAAACTCAATTTGATTGAGTAATTGTGCTAAGGATGAGCCAAATTGAATTGGATTCAAGTTTGGGCTCAATCAGGGTTTTGACCTGATTGGATTAGGTCAGAACCAAAAAGGACTTAAGCTGATCAAATTAATTTTAAATTAATTTGTTCTTAATTGGAGATTGACCTAATTAAATTAGGTCCAACACAAAGTAATAATTCAATTTGATTGAGTTTGCATGAGCCAAAATTGAATTGGATTCAATTTGAGCTCAATCAGGGTCTGACCTGATTAGATTGGGTTCAACCAAATTGCTTTGTTTTAATTCGGGTTTGACCAAATTTGATTAGGTGCAACCCAAGGGGATTAGGCTCAGATGATGTGACAATTATTGGTGACATGGAATTGGATTTCATGAATTTTAAATAAACCAAAATTATTGCATGGCACATGGACCCATTGCTTGACACATGGCGACATTGTTTGTTATTTGAATTTAAATTCAAACATTAAGCAATGTGTTAAATAATTTTAATCACTCAAACCATCAGCCAAGGTGGCGTCTGAGTTTTTGAATGGATTAAATTCAAATTTCAAGAGGTGATTTCGAAATTATGAAGTGTTTTACCTTGCCGCATGGATTTCAAATTCCTTCCCTCTTGCACATGTGTTTAAAATTTGAATTTAAATCAGATTTGGTTGAGATCTGATTTGGGTTGTTCCTATTCCTTTGCATGTGCCAACTAAAAGAGGTTTTCTGAAAATAAATTTCGAATTTTGAATGAAAATTCGGAGGCCATTAAAAGGGGTCAAACATGGGCACCAAAAACACATCC
Source organism: Phoenix dactylifera (assembly GCF_051530095.1). Taxonomy (NCBI): domain Eukaryota; kingdom Viridiplantae; phylum Streptophyta; class Magnoliopsida; order Arecales; family Arecaceae; genus Phoenix; species Phoenix dactylifera. Next base: position 25,548,866 of record NC_143193.1, on the reverse strand, counting down.
ATTGCAGCCTTCTTCCTCACCCGCCTCCTCCTCCTCTTCTTCTCCATTTTAGATAGGGTTTTCAGGGTGAATATCTAGAAGATTAAAGATCAGATCTGAGTCCTCTACTTCCCTTAAAAACCTCATCTCTATCTGCTTCAAGACGATTGATCAAGAGTTGATTGAATCCCGGCGGACAGATTTCAGCTTTCAAGTGTTCTGCAGCTGCTAGCACTGTTGCGGAAGAAGATCCTTCAGGACTTCGCGTGTACTTCTCGTAGAGGCCATTCGTGTGCGTGGCTGCGAAGTCAAGAATCAGATTCACAACTTTCATCCATCATAAAAGGTATTAATCTAGCATTAATCATTTATTATGGTGTCAAGGTCTAGGTCCAATTCTCCGAGGTTTTACCCTCTTTTGGGGCTCCTCACGGAGATATCTCCAGAATCCATTCGATGGATATTCGGAGATTAATTAGAATAGAGTTCTTAAGTTTCAGATCTGATAGTTAATCATGCATAAAAGTTTTAGCATAATTGTTTAAACGATTCCGGCATAATCCTATATGTTCTTAAGGTGCTGATTTCTAGATTTGATCTTGTAAGCATGCATGAATTAAATTGTTTGATTCGGTTTTTCCGCTGCGTTTTAAAACTTAAAAAGAACTACGTATGGCTTGATCCTCCTTACGAAGGGGTACGTAGGCAACCCGATCAGGTTCAGCCATGGTTTTCAAAAAAAAAAAAAATTCAGCATGCTAAACACCGAAGAACCTAGGATTCACTTTCACTTTTAGGAGGCACGCAGGCCTCTCAAAACATCAAATAAGATGCATGCAAGCATCTAAAATATTACATGACATTACAGATCACATCGCAGGTCATTACATTTGATACCAAAAAAGGGTTTGAATCCTATGATCATCACCACATGCAGCAATTATAATTTTCAGATCTGAAATCTAATTGATTATCTCATGACATAGGTTGCTGATCATGCTAATCATGATTCTAAACTTTGTAATACCATTAACAATGCAATTAGAATCATCTTTTTATCACATAAAAATCAGCATGCAAAAATCAGCACCCCAGAAAAAATCTGCATGCAGAAAATTTTCAGCATGCATAATCATTTAAATTTCAGATCTAATAAGCCTATTAATAATTAATCCTTATCTTAATCTACGATGCCTAGGCTCTGATACCACTGTTAGAAACCTGCCCATGCCTCAGAAAAATTTCAAAAATTTCAGATGCAGCGGAAGAGGCATGCGCGGGATCAACTGTTCATCGCATGAACGTTGTTTAAAACCGTTCGTAGATAGATAAGGATTAAAAACTTTTTAAAATATTAGAAGATCAGATCTTCACCTTGTGCGGGTAGATGATCACCGCAAACTGATGATCGTGGTTTTTGGATGAAGGTTCGCTTGAAGCCGTTCAAGTGCCCGGCCTCTACGGGTATCCACACGAAGCAGGAACCAATCCAAGCTTTCTATCTCCCCGAGGTGCTAGCTCCCTTGCAGAGATAACTTTTGATGGCTGATGTCCTTCCTTTTAATCAACCCTTGATTGTGCTTGGGAGGAGGAAGAAGAAGGATGAAGAGAGGAAGAAGATCAAACCCCTTGCAGCCTTCTTTCTTTTTCCTGCGTTGGAAGGAAGAAGGGAGGAGGAAGAGGCCACCAAACAATCTTCCTTTGCTTTCCCTTGCTTGCGGCTGAAGATGGAGAAGGAGGAGAGGGAGGCCACGGCTGCAAGGAGAGGGAGATCACATCACATAGGGCGCCGGCCCTTGCTCCCTTTTTAAAGCCATCTAGGGCTCCTACAATTTAGGAGCCCTAGACTAACTTCCTAAGAGGGGGCGCCGGCCCCCTCTCTTCATGCCACACCAAGAAAAGGAGAGGGGATCATGCCCCTCTTATTTGGTTAACCTAATCCTCCTCCAAGGAGGATTAGGTGTCCCTCTTGTGGCTTAGTCCTAATCCAATTAGGCTTAAGTCAAATTATGAATCAATTGGGTTCAATCTATGCTAGTCCTAATCCAATTAGAACTTGAATGAACCATGACTCAATTGAACCCTTCAATCCTAATCCAATTAGGAGTCATGTTGATTCATTAGATTAATAATTAATTAGGACTTAAGAAATCCTAATCCAATTAGGACTTATTTAATTTTAGTCCTAATCCAATTAGGACTCTTATTTGAATTTGAAGTCCTAATCCGATTAGGACTCTAGAAATCCTACTCCAAGTAGGAATCCAAATTTAATTCAAAACTCCTAATCTAATTAGGATTGTAGGAATCCTACTCCAAGTAGGAATTCTAGTCCTACTCCAAATAGGATTCCCAGTCCAAGTAGGAATCCCAGTCCAAGTAGGATTCTTGTTTTAAGTCCAATTTAATTATTTTCCTCTGTTCCTTCTTCAACTTATTATCAATCGAATTGATTACTTGTGATTCCTAATTACGATTCAACCATCGGATCGGTCAATACCTCTAGTGTGTGTGAATCCACAGGTTCTACTCTGACTGGTAGTGAGATATATTGTGATCTCTATCACAATATTATTGAAAACTTCTTTCAATGGATTGGAACGATTCCAACTCTACTCATTAGGGTTTATCGATCATCGAGATAATCCCTATGAGTCCCACCATCCACCAGTGACACCAAGCAGCATGTAGTGGCTACCCAGTAGAATAGAATGATGAACCTCTAGGTCCAGTTATCATGTGATACAGTCCTACTATCGTGGATCCCTACAGGACGGAGGTCATGGACAACTTGTCAAACCCCATCGCCTGTCATATGTCAATATTTATTCGACTTAAGTTCGAGAGCGGAGAACTCTTTCTCCACTATGCAATCTGACCCGGCCGAGGTCTTACGAACTCAGTCTTATAAATCACATAGGATCTCTCCTTATCTATCAGGGTCGATAGATTCCTTATAGGTGCATACCCTACTCCTACAGTGAACCTACTGCAGCCAATCTACACTGCATGGACCCATATGGCTAGAGACCATGTATATGTGCAGTCAAATTATAATAACCTCACCGTGAGTAGCCGAAGCATTGCAGGTCAAAGGACCAGTCACACTACTGCAACATCAAGCAAGTCACTGACGAGTGGATAGACATCCAAGTGACTTCTTGTCTTGGTCACGCTCAGTACCCTTGTTCTCTAACAAGCACCTGCACTATTACTTCAGTGTCTCCACACCGTGGACTCGAGTCTCATCCATCCATAGGGAGAGTAATGTGTGCACTGATCTCATCGGATCGATCACCGTCCTCGTGATGATCCATCGATTAGGAGCGTTTAGAAATTAATCACTAATGATACATGGCTCAAATTCTCAACTCTTGAGAATATGCATCATCATCTTATTAATTCCTTGGACGATTCATAGACACAATAACAATATGAATGAAAAAGATGCCTTTCATTTATTCAATAATAAATAGTCAAGTACAAAATTATGTCCCTAGAATTAACAATGTGTCAGCCAGATTGGCTTCTAGGGCATACATCTAACACAATAGAGTCTGATTCCTTCTCTCTGACACTCCGTTGATCTGAGGTGTACCAGGAGGAGTCCATTATGAAACTATACGATTCTCCTTGAGATAATCACGGAACTCTCCACTAAGGTATTCACCTCCTCGATTTGATCGAAGAACCTTAATGAGTTTTTCTGTTTATTTTTCTACTTTATATCTTAACTCTTTAAACCTTTCAAAAGTTTCAGATTTGTGTATCATACACATATCCATACCGTGAGTAATCATCGGTTAATAAAGTAAAAATTACAACCCCTAGCCTGCACATCGAATGGGCCACACACATCAGTGTGTACTAGGTTAAGTATTTTAGTAGACCTTCCTGTGTCCTACAAAGAATAATTTGGCCATCTTTCCTTGAAGGCAGAATTCACAAATCGAATATGACTCGAAAGTCAATGAGCCCAAAAGCTCATGTTTCTCCAATTTGTTTATTCTATCCTCTCCTATATGGCCAAGCTTGAGGTGCCACAAATACTTTAGATTTATCTCATTTCTGGATCTATTAGATTCTATGGTATTTAATGTTTGTTCAAATACATTCACAGATACATCCATATGTATGTGATAGAGACTGTCAATCGTAAAACCACGTTGAACCGATTTATTTCTCAAATAAATGGAATAATAGTCTTATAAAAATCTTTCTATGCTAAACAAGATACATAAATCAAATTTCTGCTAGCAATAGGTAACAGTCCCTAAGTATCCTGAGCATTTCTGACATACCTTCTGAAGGTCTGTCACCCTTCATGTTCTTTATGCTTCTCATGTATGTAGGACAGTTTCTTTTCCAATGGCCGTTCATTATGCAATGAAAACACTTTTCCTTGCAATTGGCCTTTTTCTTGGAACTTCCTTACTTGGCTTCTTGTCCTTTTTCTACTTCTTTGCAGGCTTCTTTTTCTTCCAGATAGACTCTCTCTTGAAAGTAGAAACCAACTCGACAGCGAGAATGATGCCCCTTGAACTCTTCAAGGTCCTTAAGGTAGTTACCAATTTATTTAACAATTCTATTTTTGGTGCATACAATCTTGTTCATATGGTAGTCTACTATAAACAGTTCATATGAATCTAGAAGGGATTGCAGGATCAGATCTATTTGCAATTCCTTATGCATGGTTATACCGAGCTTCTCAAGCTCCTCTAGGTCTTTGATCATAGTCAAACAATGATCGTGGACAGACTGCCCCTTACGCATCTTTGCCTTGAAGAGCCTCTTGGACACTTCAAAACATGCTGCGCGACTCTGATCACCATACAACTCGTGCAGCATTCAGCAGCCGATTCTGTATGCGAAGCAGAGTATGTTGCTGCATCAGATGCGGCAAAGGAAGCTGTTTGGATCAAGAAGTTTGTAAATCAACTTGGTGTTGCTCCCTCAATCAACGGTCCAGTTCTTTTGTATTGTGACAATACTGGAGCCATTGCACAAGCAAAGGAGCCAAAGTCTCACCACAGGACCAAGCACATTCTGCGTCGCTACCACCTTGTACGAGAGATCGTGGAACCAGGTGACGTCAATCTTCAGAAGATCGATGGAAAGGAGAACCTAGCTGACCCATTCACTAAAGCCCTTTCTGTAAAGGAGTTCGATTATCACAAATCGAAGATGGGTATAAGATACTGTACAAATTGGTTTTAGTCCAAGTGGGAGTTGTTGGGAATTGTGTCCCAAAGCCAATTTATTAGTTGTAAGAAATTGAATTATGTATATGTTTTATTAAAATGAATAAAAATTTATTCTGGCAATTTTCTATTCATCACAAGTGTTGCATCTTCAAATTGAACTCCTGTGTATTGTGATGAAGTCCTTAGGACTAATTTAGTGGATAAAAGAGGTTTTATCATTTAGTCCTTAAACCAGTTCGCGACCAAATGACGAGCTGTCAATTGGACGATAGCTATGTCAAGTATAGGTCGTTGTGTGCCATTTAGTTGGTTGTCCTCTTAAACCAAGGAGTGTGGAGATACTGTATGGCATACAGGTGAGATGTAGGAGTACATCGTCACTGAATAGTGACTCACCTGCGTAGCACTCCACTGTCGGGAGTTAGCTCGTAAAACGTATGGGCAAAAGTACCCCTTAGACCTGAGACTGTCACGGTGACTTGCAAGCAACTCACTGTACTTAGGCACTGGATGACCTGAATTTCTAATTCAGGGATCGGAAGGATGCTGGGTGCAGTCAAGTACTCGCGAAGTCTGTGTATGAGTCAAGATGGGATTGACCGCTTCAGATTTTAGGAGTTGATGTCTCACTGTATTTCAATTCAGTAAAATCTTGGCCAGGGTAAACCAAGTGATAAGTCACTTGATTTGATTAATTGAAATACACTATGAATGACCGGACCCAGAGTTCGACAGTTCACTCTGAGGTCATCTTGAGCATCGAAGGTCATAGGGATGAATTATGCAACAACCATACGTCTAGGTTCTTGAATGTTGCTTTGCATATTTGACCTATCCGGACGTCGGGTATCATTGCTAGATGGTCACCTCGATTAGTGCATGGAGTAGTCCATGTACTACCGGCTTAGTGTTCGAACCTATCGGAGTCACGCACATTAGTCAAGCTAAGTAGGAAGGTCTTGACCCAATTTAATTAAGAATTAAATTATGGGTCATTTGGAATTTGGCTCTGTCTATGTTCAGCTAGCACTGAACATGAGGTACATGCTAAATTTTATGGATGAACAACTAATTAAGTCTGTATTTCGGGTCAATCAAGTTTTAATTAATATAATTGAACTTGATCAGGACTCAATTGTTGAGATTGGATTTGATTGGGTCTAAATTAGTGTAATTGGGCTCGATCATGATTTAATTGGGATTTAATTTCGTATTTGTTCTGATCTAAGTCGGACTTGGATCGAGCCGAAACTAGACCCAATTGAATCTCCTATGAGTCAGACTCATGTGGAATTTTTTCGGGTCAAAAATTCATTCAAATGGGCTGCAAATTTGGTTTAGAACCAAATTGACTAACTTATGATCAAATGGGCTAACCCATTTGTATCACAAGTTGACTTTTCCCATTTAGAGTGGTTGCTGACCGTGAATAAATCCCATGGACCCGTGGACCACTCCCTTCACATGGACCCTTAGCACCTTTTTTGTGAGCCGCGACTCACCTGGGACGCATGAAACAGAGCTTCTCTGTTTCACGCGTCCGCAACCCTTCCAACCGTCGATTGCGCGGCCAACCGGCCTCCGGCCAGACGGCCGACTGGACCGGAATGTGCGGTTTTGAACCGCCAACATTCCAGTCCAGTTTGATTTTTGAAATCCAGCAATAATTGACATTAATCACTGTTTTATTCCACGGTTGTTTTTGAAACAATCGTTATCAAATTCATTCATATTTGATAATGAATGAATTCAATAACGCTAGACCATTTATGCCTCTTAACTCCTCTCAGCGTTGGCCTATTTGTAGGCCACCGTTTCCTCTCGAAGAGAGAGAGAGAAAAAATTTTCTTGGGAAGAAAACGTGAGACAGAGAGATAGGTTGATTCTGTGAAGAAGAAGAAGAGTGAGGAAGGAGTTTCTCTCTCTTTCTGGTGGTTTGGAGTTCGGCCCAGGTCCGGCGTCCTCTCCTCCCTTCCATTCCTCTGTGATCAGGATCAAGAGACGGGTGTCTGTTCGGCCTAGGCGTGCTGTGAACAAATGGGAGAAAGAAACCGAAGAAAGAAAGAAAGAGAAGAAAGAAAGAAATAGGAAGGTCCTTTTTCTAGTTTTCCTTTCTTCCAAGGGTCCTTTTGCAAAAGATTGTTTTGCACGAGTAAAGACATCATCCAACCTTCTTGCGAAGCTTTACGTGCGTGCGAAGTAGAGGGCTTGCATATCCAGGCCTTGCAGAGCTACCTTCAGGGATCTAGATCCAGATCCAGATTCAAATTACATCGACCAACTTCCGCTACGGGCTTGAGGTAATTTTACATAAAAGTTAAATTTAATATTTATAATTGTTATAAATAAAATAAAAAAAAATTTAAACTGATTTTCATGCCTGGCGTTCGATTTTATCGGACAACTCGGGAAATGTTTCCTTCAACTGGTATCAGAGCCAGGTTGGCCGATGGAATTGGCCTATAATATCTAGAATTATGCATGATTTAATTTTTAAATTTAGATTAGATCTAGATTTATTGATAAAATATCAATCTTGTGCTGAATTATAAGGTTGTCCTGCTATAAGGTTAACCCCTTATAGTAAAAAGGTTGTCCTAGCACAAAATTGAGATAAATTTGTATCATAAAATAAATAGTTTATTTTTGTGAAATTATGCATAATTGCTGTTTATGAAATTTCAGTTTTAAATTTATTATGGCCATAAAATTTAAATATAAATTGTTTATATTTGGAATAAATTGACACCTTGAATCCATGATCATAATGCATTTAATAAAGAATTAAATGTTGAATTTAAAATTTAAAATTTGAATTTCAAATAAAGATTTAAAATTCAAAATTTGAAATTCGAATTAAAATTTAAATTTGAACATGGGATTTGGGGATGGGTTAGCACAATCAGATTAGTTGACTAGGTTAGACCTAATCATGAAATCAAATTGAAATGGACTAACTTAAGAAACATGATTTAATCTAATCAATAGTTGAACTAGACTAAATCAAGGTTTATAAAATGATCAAACTCAATAGTTGTAGTTTATCATATCCAAACATTTCAATTGGATCTGATTGTGGCTTAGTGGTCGAGCCCGAGTTCCCAAGGATAACCTAAATCAACTTGATAAACCAATTGGTGTCTAAGGTAAGTCGGCATTTGATCATGGTTTTTAATTGGGGCTACCTCTTACCTGGCCAACATAGTTGGTGTCTAGGAAAGAGGTTAATGGCGTAACCCTCCCATGATCTCTCTTACCTGGCCAATTTGGTCGATCAAGTTTTGATTAAGGTACCTTGAGACTTGGCACTCACCCATGCCATTAAGAAAAATCAGTGTGACTGATTTAGGTGTCTAATAGACCAATAAGAGCTAGTCCTCTATATGATTTGGTGAAGTCAGTGGGAGGATTTAGAATTATCCGTCAGTGTTACATATCATTTAAAATCCTCTAAATTATTAGGTCCTTAAAATGATAAAATTATATAGATAACTAGATCATAGCCTCCCATTAAGGTGAATGATAATAGGTCCAATATTACAGTTGAACATGCAGGACGCTTCCGTCTGGTGTTCCTCTGAATACTGGAATTATCCTTCGTTATATGATAGCGTTTTGAGCTATCTAATTGTGATTAGGTTGGCCGAGCCTTCCTCGGGCCTGATCATACATTAGGTAGTGTCATCGAGTTAGTTCATTAATGGTTGGACCTAACCAGGATCTTCAGTGGAGGCCTCCGCCTACTGATTACCACCTGGGGCAAAATTGATTACTAGAAATTGGTTAGAGAAACAATTGGTAATAGACCTACCCTTAGATGCAAATGGGTTGGCCGAGCCTTCCTCGGGCCCGTATGCAGTCTATGCGGATTCTAGTACTCACTAGGGAATTAAAGTAATTCCTCGAATTAAAGGTAGAGGCTATTAATTCGATTAAAATAGTGGGAGAAAACTTTTGACTAAAGTCCAAGTCTTTAGGATTAAATAAATCATATACTGATTAGTTGGGTTTTTCCTTTATTTTTCAGATATAGCTAACTCATTATCCCTCCGAACACTATTAGACAATGATAAGCTTAATGGACCTAACTTCGATAGCTGGTATCGAAGGATGAAAATAGTATTAGAGCATGAGCGGATCCTGTATGTGATATCGGATCCTGCACCTGAGGAACCTGCAGCCAATGCACCACGTGCAATCAGAGACGCTTATCAGAAGTGGCTCAACGATCGCACTACAGTGCGTTGCATCATGAGGGCCTCGATGAATGACGAGTTTAGTCGTAAATTCGAAGAAGCGCAGCCAGTGGAAATCCTTCAAATGTTGAAGGAGTCTTTCGGCACACCTGATGATGTTGAACGACATAAGACCTCCTGCGCTATATTCAATGCCCGCATGAGGGAAGGGGCTCGGTCACCGATCATGTATTGTATATGGTCGAACAAATCGATCGCCTAAGTAAACTTGGCTTTCCTTTGCACGAGCAATTGGGCAAGGATGCCATTTTGAACTCACTTTCCAAGTCCTACCTGACCTTCCTTAGTCATTATAGAATGACTAAACCTGAAGTATCCTATCATGGTTTGCTAGGTTTACTGCAGACCTATGAGAATGATCACCAACTCAAAAAGGAGTCGGTGAATGTGGTAGGTGGGACTTCTGCAGGACTTTCTTCCTTTAAGAAAGGAAAGAAGAAGAAGGTGCAAAAAGCTCGTGCTGGGGTCTCTAAGCCCAGCCAGACTAAGAAGCATAAAGCCGATAAGAGCAAGGCAGAGTGCTTCTTCTGTAAGAAGATGGGTCATTGGAAGCGGAACTGTCCGGCTTATATAGCGTCCCTTGATCCAAATAGGCCTAAGAAGAAAAAAAACAGCAAACAGTTGCTGCATAAGGTAATTATATGATAACACCTTGTAATTTTTCTATTTATGATTCTACTGCTTGGGTATTGGATACCGGAAGTCCAATTAATATTTGCAATTCATTGCAGGGACTTCAAGTTAGTAGAAGATTCAAGAGTGGCGAAAGATTCCTGAACGTTGGAGATGGAAGATCAGTTCCAGTCCTAGCTTTAGGAGTCATTGAGCTTGTTTTTGAATCTAGAGTAGTCATATTAGATGATTGTCATTATTGTCCAACATTTTTAATGAATGTCATCTCTGTAGGCCTTTTGGCCAAAAATGGTTATTGCTTATCAATAAAAGAAAATTTTTGTGATATCATTTTGAATGGTATTAAAATTTTTCGTGGACAATTGAAATATGGCATTTATACTCTATCACTGCCTGTGAATGTAATGTACACCTCTAATAAACGCCCTAAGTTAGATAATGTCAATGAAGCCTATTTATGGCATTGCCGGCTAGGTCACATAAATAAAAACAGGATAAACAGGTTAGCCCAACAGCGCATTTTAGAAATCAATGATTGTGAATCATTGCCAACTTGTGAATCCTGTCTTCTGGGTAAGATGACCAAGTCACCTTTTTCTGGAAAGGGTGAACGAGCCAGCGATGTTCTTGGCCTCATACATACTGATGTATGTGGACCTATGAACATAAGTGCCAAAGGTGGTTATGCCTACTTCATAACCTTCACAGATGACCTATCCAGGTATGGGTATGTCTATATGATGAAGCATAAGTCGGAATCATTTGAAATGTTCAAACAATTTCGTAATGAAGTAGAAAAACAGACTGGAAAGAGTATTAAGATCCTTCGGTCAGACCGAGGAGGAGAATACCTTTCCGGTGATTTCTTGACTTATCTAGAGGAGAATGGGATTCTCTCACAATGGACCCCTCCAGGAACACCTCAGCACCATGGTGTATCCGAAAGGAGGAATCGAACTCTGTTAGACATGGTTCGATCCATGATGGGGTTTACTAGTCTGCCTCTATCTTTTTGGGGTTATGCTTTAGAGTCTGCGTGTATAATACTAAATAAGGTTCCAAGTAAGTCTGTTGAGAAGACTCCATATGAGATATGGACTAGGCGTAAGCCGACACTTTCATACCTTAGGGTTTGGGGATGTCCGGCTTATGTTAAACGTTCTCAAACTGACAAACTTGGTCCTAGGTCCGATAAGTGTTATTTTGTAGGGTACCCCAAGGAAACTAGGGGTTATTACTTCTACCTTCCTGATGAACAAAAGGTGTTCGTAGGACTTAAGGCAACCTTTTTGAAAAAAGAATTCCTTAGTGAAGGAATTGTTGCCTCTAAGGTTGAACTTAATGAAGCTCAGCAGATGGAAGATTTAACACAAACTACTGAACCCATAGAACCGGATTCGATTAGATCAAACCCGGAGCCCAATATAGAAGCACCATTAAGGCGATCAGGTAGAGTACCGCGTCAAGTGGACAGATACTACGGTTTCTTGGTCCAAGACGCAGATCCCATTGAGCTTGATGAGAACAATGAGGATCCGATTACCTATATGGATGCTATGCAGAGGTCCGACTCTGAGTTATGGCTTAATGCCATGAGATCCAAAATGGAATCTGTTACGGGGGAACTTAGCCACCATGCCCCACGTGACCGGCACGCGCGCCCAGGAAGACTAGGCAGCCCCTTGATCCAGCAATCCGACCCCGAGTCGGACATCTTCGGCTCCGCAGCCCGACCCCGAGTCGGCTGCCCCTTGATCCAGCAATCCGACCCCGAGTCGGACATCTTCGGCTCCGCAGCCCGACCCCGAGTCGGCTGCCCCTTGATCCAGCAATCCGACCCCGAGTCGGACATCTTCGTCTCCGCAGCCCGACCCCGAGTCGGACATCTCTCGACAACGACAGGCTATTTCCCAGAGGCACGCCGCGGCCCTCTGCTCCACTACTCCCTGCAACGGTCGTATCCGGCGCTGCTCCACGATCCCCTGTAACAGCCGTACAAAGCGGAGCTCCACTACGCCCTGTCATGGCCGTACCCAGCGCTGCCCCACGACGCCCTGTAACGGCCATGTCAGTAGCAGCTCCATCGTGCTACACGATGACCAACCCCCCAAAAGGGCCCCCCAGCCTGGTATATATGCGGCTGGGGGGAGAAGGGGGAGGGTAAGCAAGAACTTCCAGAGCATTCTCCTACTTGCTACTATTATCTTTCCTTCTTCTCCAATCTCCTCTGACTTGATCGTCGGAGGGCCCCCACTACCCCAGTGGTGGTGCGAGGCTTGCTTGCAGGTTTCCCGGTGGAAAGTGGAGCGCAATCAACACCAACCAAGGCAACCCAAACGGAACCCCGTTCACACCGCTGTGCCAATCGTTCTCGGTTTGGACTACCAGCAACAGTTGGCGCTAGAGGAAGGGCCGAATCTCAGAGCGATCGTAATGGCACGGCGAGGTGGTCGTGGAGCTTCCAATGCCTCCGATCGCGGGGCCTCTCGCGCCTCCGGCCGGGAGGCCGCTGCGTCTCCAACACATTCTCAGCAACACTCCACCGTTCCACCCCCCATTCAGATGGTCGAAGCCGCTCAGTTCGACCAGTTAGCCCAGCAGGTTCGCACCCTCGCGGAGGCAGTGCAGAACTTGCAGGGCGTGATGTCTCGGGCGCCGCAGCGGGCCCAGGAGCCGCTGCTCCCTGAGCGCTCACCTGTCCTCCTCAACCCGCGCTCCTTCCTCTCCCGTGGGGAGGAGCGCCGGCGCGAGGAAGATTCTCGAGCACGGTCCATTCTGCCGGGACCTTCCCATCGGAGCTGCGCGGGGTACGAGAGGCGGGCCCGGGTGCGTTCCCAGACCCCCCAGTCCTCAAGGAACCCGCGCTCCAGTCGGTCCCCCTCTCGGTGCTCCTTGTCTCCCACCCATCGGTCGCGCTCCCTGGACCGGCGGGTGGACGATCTCCACCGACAACTCCAGGTCTTGAAGGGCCACTCCAAAGATCCCTTCGCCGACTTGGAGATCTCCTCCCAGCCGGCGCTTGCCTCGAGGATCCTGCGGACCCCGAATCCGCCGGGGTTTAAAATGCCGGCGATCGAACCCTATGACGGGGCGGCGGACCCGCGGGATCACGTCGAGAGTTTCAGGACCCTTATGCTCCTCCACGGAGCATCAGATCCTCTCCTCTGCAAGGCCTTCCCGGCGACCCTCCGTGGCCCGGCAAGGGCGTGGTTCGCCGGCTTGGAGGCTAACTCAATCCAGTCCTTCGACCAGTTTACTCGCCTTTTCATCACCCATTTCGCCGTCAGTAGCCGGCGGCGACTGGTCTCCGACTCCCTCTTTGATGTCCGGCAAAACGAGGGAGAAAGCTTGCGGGATTATCTTACCCGCTTCAACAAGGCTACGCTGGAAGTCCGGGACCTGAGCCAGGAAGTGGCTCTTTCAGCCCTGAAGCGTGGCTTCCGAAAGGGCAGACTCACCTTCTCCCTGGACAAACGCCTGCCGCGGAGCTTCCCGGAGCTGTTGTCCCGGGCGAACCAGTATGCGGACGCCGAGGAGGCGGCCGCCCACCGGAGCAAGGAGGCCGCCGAGATCCCTCCAAAGCTCGGGAAGAAAAGGCGAAAAGAGGCACGCCAGAGGAGGAGCCCGACGCCTCAACGTCGGCGCAGGAGCCTGTCGCCGGCGAGGAACCACGGCGCCCTACGCCCTCGTTCTCCGCCCCGACGTTTCAACCGGTACACTCCTCTCCTGACTCCCCGGGCCCAGATCCTTATGGAAATCAAGGGGCGGGAGGACCTCCCGGTCCCGAGACAGATGAAGAAGATTCCTGGGAGGAGGCCCTCTCGGGCGTACTGTGAGTACCACCGGGACCACGGCCACGACACCGAAGACTGCTTCCAGCTTCGGGACGAGATCGAGGCTCTCATCCGCCGAGGGCGTCTCGGTCGATATGTGAACGACCGACGTCCCCCCGCAGACCCGCGTCCGGCCGATCCGGCCCCTCAGGAGCCTCGGGAGCAGAATCGACCCGTCACGGGCGTGATCCACACTATCACTGGGGGCTGCCCCCGGCCCGAGAGGAACGCAGGGGGCTCGACTGAAGCGTCAGGGACAGCCGTCGCGAAGAGGCAGAGGGTCGGTAATGTAATCACTTTTTGTGATGAAGATGTAAAGGGGGTTCAGACCCCCCACGATGACGCCATGGTGATCTCCCTCACTATGGCAAACTATGATGTAAGGCGTGTTCTTGTGGATAGTGGAAGCTCAGCTGATATTTTGTTTTACGAGGCCTTCCAAAAGATGAGCTTGTCCAGACAATTGTTGCACAAAACATCCACCCCCCTCATAGGATTCACTGGTGACGCTATCTCGGCCGAAGGTGTCGTTGAGCTGCCTGTGACTGCGGGCGTTGCACCCGCAGAAGCCACGGTGCGGCTCGGGTTCTTGATCGTCCGTGTTCCCTCGGCCTACAACGCTATCCTCGGACGACCCGGACTGAACGCCCTTCGCGCGGTGGTCTCTACGTACCACTTGCTCATGCGGTTCCCCACGGCGGCCGGGATTGGAGAGGTCCGAGGTGACCAACCGACCGCAAGGCAATGTTTCCTAGCAACTCTCAAAGGGAAGAAGCCCGTAGAAGCCTTAAGCGTCGAGTCCCTCGACGCCAGAGACGAGGTGGCCTTGCGGCACGGGGAGCCGGCCGAGGGTGTGATCGAGGTTCCCCTCGAGGAAGGTCGCCCGGACAGGACGATCCGGGTCGGCGTCAATCTCGACCTGGGAGCTCGGGCCCGGTTGGTGGAATTCCTCCGAGCCAATGTCGATGTGTTTGCCTGGTCGGCGGCCGATGTACCTGGGATCGACCCGGAGGTCATTTCTCACGCCCTCAACGTCGACCCGACCCACCGACCGGTAAAACAGAAGAAGAGACACTGTGCCCCGGATCGGATCCGAGTGGTCGACCAGGAGGTAGACAAACTCTTGGAGGCAGGATTCATAAGGGAGGTCAGCTACCCCGAATGGCTGGCAAATGTCGTACTTGTCCGAAAGGCGAGCGGAAAGTGGAGGATGTGCGTCGACTACACCGACCTGAACAAGGCATGCCCCAAGGATAGCTTTCCGCTTCCGCGGATAGACCAACTGGTCGACGCGACTTCCGGATATCAGCTGCTGTCTTTCATGGACGCCTTCTTCGGCTACAACCAGATAATGATGGCTCCACAGGACGAGGAGAAAACTGCCTTTATAACAGACCGGGGGCTGTACTGTTACAAGGTAATGCCCTTCGGTCTGAAGAATGCTGGCGCCACTTACCAGCGCCTCGTCAACAAAATCTTCAAAGAGCAAATCGGCCGGAACATGGAGGTGTACGTGGACGATATGCTGGTGAAGAGCCGCCATACAGACTAGCACATCGCGGATCTGGAGGAGACTTTCGCCACCTTGCGGAAGTTTCACATGAAGCTGAACCCAGCGAAGTGCGCCTTTGGCGCTTCGGCCGGGAGGTTCCTCGGTTTCATTGTCAACCAGCGGGGGATCGAAGCCAACCCGGACAAAATCAAGGCCATCCAAGATATGTCCCCTCCGACCAAAGTGAAGGAGGTTCAGGAGCTCGCTGGGAGGGTCGCCGCGCTCGGACGATTTGTGGCAAAATCGGCCGAACGCTGCCAACCTTTCTTCAAGGTGTTGAAACGCCCGAAAGACTTCCTCTGGACGGCCGAATGTCAAGCAGCATTCGACCAGCTCAAGGAATACTTGGCGTCTCCTCCCCTGCTGTCCAAGCCGCAAGAAGGGGAGATGCTCTACCTCTATCTGGCGGTCTCCCCAACCGCAGTCAGTGCGGTACTGGTTCGGGAAGAGGCAAAGCTCCAGAAGCCTGTGTACTACATCAGCCGGGTCCTACGGGATGCCGAGACGCGGTATACGAAGGCTGAAAAGATCGCCTTCGCGCTGCTGACCGCGACCAGGAGGCTTCGCCCCTATTTCCAGGCCCATTCTGTCACCCTCTTGACCGATCAACCGCTGCGGCAGATCCTCAGCAATCCAGAGAATGCGGGACGGCTGGTGAAGTGGGCAATAGAACTTGGTGAGTTCGACATCCGCTACCAGCCCCGACCCGCCATCAAGGCCCAGGCGCTCGCGGATTTCCTCGCTGAGTGCACGGTGCAGGAGGCGAAACCTAGGTCGCCGGAAACACCCAGCCTCGACCTCCCGATTTGGACGCTTCACATCGATGGGTCGTCGAACCCCGAAGGTGGAGGGGCCGGGCTGGTCCTTACCAGTCCAGATGGAGTGATAGCCGAGTATGCCTTGAGGTTCGGATTTCCAGTGACCAACAACGAGGCGGAGTACGAGGCCCTAGTCACGGAACTCAAACTCACCAAGGAGCTCGGCATCCGGCGCCTGAAGGTCTTCACCGACTCCCAGCTGGTGGTCGGGCAGGTCCGTGGGGAGTTCGAAGCCCGGAACCCGACCATGCAGAATTACGTCCGGAAGGTGCAAGCACTCATTCCCGACCTCGGCAGTGTCGACATCCAGCAGGTCCCAAGAAGTGAAAATGCCAGGGCCGACAGGTTGTCCCGCTTAGTGAGCGCAGACGCGCACAACTTGTCGAGGGCGATCTACCTGGAGACCCTGGATGCCCCGAGCATCGGCGAGGCTGGAGCGGTGATGGCGATTGATCCGGAGCCGTCTTGGATGGACCCGCTTGTCGCCTACTTCGCCGAAGGGATCCTCCCTGAAGACGAAGATCAAGCTCGGCGACTTGTTATGAAGTCCGCCCACTACGTACTCTATGAAGGGAGGCTGTATCGGACCTCGTTCACCGCCCCCCTCTTAAAGTGCCTCCGCCCCTCGGAAGCGACCTACGTCCTCGGCGAAGTCCACGAAGGCGTTTGCGGATCACACTTGGGGGCTAGGTCCTTGGCGCACAAGATCATGAGGCAAGGCTATTATTGGCCTACCTTGTTGGAGGACTCAAAGGATCATGTACGGAAATGCGACGCCTGCCAGCGCCACGCCAACGTTCAGAGAGTCCCTTCTGTCCCCTTGGCGCCAATCACTGCACCCTGGCCCTTCGCCCAGTGGGGAATGGATATCCTCGGACCATTCCCCGTCGCTTCAGCTCAGCGGAAATTTTTGATTGTTGCAATCGACTACTTCACCAAGTGGGTGGAGGCAGAGCCGCTGGCCACTATCACGGAGGCGCAAGTCCGGAAGTTCGTGAAGAAGAACATCATTGTCCGATTTGGGGTACCTCGGGTCCTCATCTCGGATAATGGTCGACAGTTCGACAACAAGCATTTCCGTGACTTCTGCGAGGAGTTTGGGATCGAGCATCGGTTCACATCGGTGTCGCATCCCCAAACCAACGGCGAGGCCGAGGTCACAAATCGGACAATCCTCCAAGGAATCAAAGCGCGAATCGGTCGGACGGGGCAAGCTTGGGTCGAAGAACTCGAGAACGTCCTTTGGGCGTATCGGACCACGCATCGGACCCCTACCGGGGAGACGCCTTTCAGCCTAACCTATGGCACGGAAGCCGTTGTCCCCGTGGAGCTCGGACTCCCCTCACCTCGGGTGGCCGCGCACCGACCCGAGGCCAATTCGGAGCAACTCCGAGGGAACCTGGATCTCTTGGAAGAAGCAAGGGAAATGGCGCAGGTTCGGATGGCGATGTATCAGCGGAGGGTGGCCCGATATTACAACTCCAAGGTCCGACCGAAGCTTTTCAGAATCGGAGATCTGGTGCTAAGGCGAGCTAAAGCATCTCAACCTGCGGAAGGTGGGAAGCTAGCGCCAAATTGGGAAGGCCCGTATAGGGTTCGCTGGGTAAACCGACCTGGCTCCTACCAGTTGGAGGCCCTAGATGGTCGAGAAATTCCAAGGAGCTGGAATTCCGCTAACCTGCGGATGTATTACCAGTAGAACGACAATGCCAGAAAGACAGTTCAAAAATGTATAACACTTTTCATTTCAATAATTTCTGGTTACAATGGTGTGCTCGTGTGATTACAAGGAATTCCCAGAGGGGAATTAGGGCGTAAAGAAAGTAAAGAAGAGGTGGAGACTCCGAGGAGCTGAAGATCTGGGATCCCGAAACCTCCATCCGAAGCGGCTGCAATCCCGCCGGAAGTGGGTGCTTCCAACCGGAGGCGCCATCGGCGTCTCACGAAGAAGACGAAGAGCCGGCGCGGATGAAGAAGAACTGGACGAAGGAGAAGTCCACACTGCTCCTGCCCAGAGGCGCCATCCACGCCTCACGAAAAAGACGAGGAGCCGCCGCAGACGAAGCTCCCGCTGCCTCCAGGGGAACGCCACCTCCAAGGGATATTCCGGTCCTCCCCAGAGTTAGGAGAGAGAAGGAATACAAGGGAGAAGAGCATATGGAGGCGCGGTCCCGGATCAAGCGCCTGGTGCGGAGCTCAATTGGGAGGCCGAACTTCAAGGAGGGGAGACGTGATCCCGGATGAAACGCCTAGAGCGGAGTTCCGCCGGGGAGAACCTCCTTGTTGATCCCAGATGAAACGGCTAGTTGGCGGAAGTCGCGAAGGGCGCGCCTCCCGTTCCTTCGATAGGGGTCTCTCAACCATGCGCCGGAGAGGAGGCCCACGATCCATGGTAACCTGAACAGCTCCGGCTTGGCAGGCTCCATCGCACCTGCACCTATATTTATAGCCAAACTGCGGCCCCCCGGTCGTTCCGCTGCGGGTGGCTCCAATAAATGCGGGCGCATTGAATCCGGAGCCGATCCGGCTCTCGAGGCGTATCTTCCCGCGATTTCCTAAGCGTTATTCTCCTTAATCGCATTCTTTGTGCAAGACACTCCGGGTGGCCTGTACCCCTAGGTCCACATATCTCCGCTCGCGCCCAGGCCGCATCCGCCTCGAAGAACGCGCGTATCGCGGCCGCTTAACTGACACTCCTCGCAAGCAGCAACTGGCGATCCGATTTCCCAGGTAACCCCTCAATTAGCATTTAATGCCCATCTGGTGTTCCCCAGGCGACGCTTGGAGAGGAGGAGAAACACGATCGCAGCTGGCCACGGAGAAATCCCGTCGGGCGGCAAGCGACAGGCGCACGACCAGCGAACGGAATTTCCCGAGGCTCGGCCCTCGGATGCCAGGCTAACCCGATGATCATCCCGGGAGCAGACTAGCCTGAAGCCCCGACCGGTCGCCTCGGCTTGCGCCAGCCTTGGCCGACCAACGAGCGGAATTTCCCGAGGCTCGGCCCTCGGATGCCAGGCTAACCCGATGATCATCCCGGGAGCAGACTAGCCTGAAGCCCCGACCGGTCGCCTCGGCTTGCGCCAGCCTTGGCCGACCAACGAGCGGAATTTCCCGAGGCTCGGCCCTCGGATGCCAGGCTAACCCGATGATCATCCCGGGAGCAGACTAGCCTGAAGCCCCGACCGGTCGCCTCGGCTTGCGCCAGCCTTGGCCGACCAACGAGCGGAATTTCCCGAGGCTCGACCCTCGGATGCCAGGCTAACCCGATGATCATCCCGGGAGCAGACTAGCCTGAAGCCCCGACCGGTCGCCTCGGCTTGCGCCAGCCTTGGCCGACCAACGAGCGGAATTTCCCGAGGCTCGGCCCTCGGATGCCAGGCTAACCCGATGATCATCCCGGGAGCAGACTAGCCTGAAGCCCCGACCGGTCGCCTCGGCTTGCGCCAGCCTTGGCCGACCAACGAGCGGAATTTCTCGAGGCTCGGCCCTCGGATGCCAGGCTAACCCGATGATCATCCCGGGAGCAGACTAGCCTGAAGCCCCGACCTGTCGCCTCGGCTTGCGCCAGCCTTGGCCGACCAACGAGCGGAATTTCCCGAGGCTCGAACCTCGGATGCCAGGCTAACCCGATGATCATCTCGGGAGCAGACTAGCCTGAAGCCCCGACCGGTCGCCTCGGCTTGCACCAGCCTTGGCCGACCAACGAGCGGAATTTTCCGAGGCTCGGCCCTCGGATGCCAGGCTAACCCGATGATCATCCCGGGAGCAGACTAGCCTGAAGCCCCGACTGGTCGCCTCGGCTTGCGCCAGCCTTGGCCGACCAACGAGTGGAATTTCCCGAGGCTCGGCCCTCGGATGCCAGGCTAACCCGATGATCATCCCGGGAGCAGACTAGCCTGAAGCCCCGACCGGTCGCCTCGGCTTGCGCCAGCCTTGGCCGACCAACGAGCGGAATTTCCCGAGGCTCGGCCCTCGGATGCCAGGCTAACCCGATGATCATCCCGGGAGCAGACTAGCCTGAAGCCCCGACCGGTCGCCTCGGCTTGCGCCAGCCTTGGCCGACCAACGAGCGGAATTTCCCGAGGCTCGGCCCTCGGATGCCAGGCTAACCCGATGGTCATCCCGGGAGCAGACTAGCCTGAAGCCCCGACCGGTCGCCTCGGCTTGCGCTAGCCTTGGCCGACCAACGAGCGGAATCTCCCGAGGCACGGCCCTCGGATGCCAGGCTAACCCGATGATCATCCCGGGAGCAGACTAGCCTGAAGCCCCGACCGGTCGCCTCGGCTTGCGCCAGCCTTGGCCGACCAACGAGCGGAAGAAGTTCCTGAGGCCTAACCCTCGGATGCCTGGCTTAGCGCCGGAAGAAGTTCCTGAGGCCTAACCCTCGGATGCCTGGCTTAGCGCCGGAAGAAGTTCCTGAGGCCTAACCCTCGGATGCCTGGCTTAGCGCCGGAAGAAGTTCCTGAGGCCAAACCCTTGGATGCCTGGCTTAGCGCCGGAAGAAGTTCCTGAGGCCTAACCCTCGGATGCCTGGCTTAGCGCCAGAAGAATTTCAAGAGTCGGGAGTCAGCGAGACGCTACCAAGAGTTAAAAAGAAGAAGGACGAAAGTGAAATGAAGAAACTCTATTTGCATTAACTTTCATTGTTTCAGGGCCGAGACCCATACAACTTGGCAAAACGCCAACACACAAAGAAAAGAACGAAAATACAGAAGGTCAGCTTGGAGGAACCCCCGGGTCGGGAACGCCGGCCACGTCCGCAGGGGGTAGGGAGACGGTTGGAGAAGCAGCAGGCAATGGCGCCGGAGGGGAGTCGAGAAGGGAGATCCCACTCAGGTCAATTTCGGGGTACTTAGCCGACACCCTTGCCAGGCCTTCCTCGAAGCCTAAGACAAAGGAGTCGGACCCCGCGTCCGACATGTCACGGACGAACTCGTCAGACTGACGATAGGCCTGTACCGCCTCCGACATATCACGGGTGAACTCGGCGGACTGACGATAAGCCTGTACCGCCTGACGCCCGACCTCCGCACTCTTCTCGGCCAGCGCCGCCTCTGCCCGCTCCATAATCTGAGCCTTCGCCTCCAAGACCTTCGCCACAATCCGGTCGTCCGCCTCGGAGGAGATCCTCAGCAGATCAGCCTGAGCCTCCTTGTGCTTCGCCTCGGCAGCAATGCGAGCAGCCTCAGCCTCCTCCAGGCGCGACTGAAGCTCCTGGTCGCTCGCGCGGGACTTCTCCAAGGCCGACTCCAATTCGCCCAGCTTGGCTTCAAGAGACCGGGTTCGGTTGCGGGCGTTGTCGGCTGACCGCTGGGCCTTCTCCCACCTCTCCCGGTAGTCGGCAGCCTTCCGGGACTGCTTCTCGGCCCGCTCCTCCGCCTTCTTGATCTCGCCCTCGAGACCCGAGGCAACCTTGAGTTGCTCCTGAGCCTCCAACAGTTGCTTCTCGAGGGTGACGAAGCCGAGTGCCCGCTCTTCGGCCACCTGGAGCCTCATCTCGAGGTCCCTGGTCGTCCTCCCCGCCGCAGCCTGACCTCCCTCCTCTACTGCCTTCAGTTGGCTCTCGGCCCTCGCCAGAAGCCTCGCCTGTTCCTCGTAGCACTCCTCCAGGCGGATCATGTACTGGGCGAGCTAAGAGATAGGAAAAACGAGGGCGTCAGGCGGGGATCAACAGAGCCTATAAATGATGAAAGCGACCAAAAGAACACTCACCGACATGAGACAGACGCAGCTGGCAACCCCAACGTCAGGGACCCTCATCTCCCGGACCTGCCTGCAGTCCTTCTCCAGCAGTACCGTCTCGATGAGGCTTCGGGCGCCGGCGAAAGTGAAGGCCGACCCCGACTTCTCCCCGGAGTCGGACGGTGGTTCCGCAGCCTTACCCTTACCCATCGCTTGGGGAAGAGTCATGCTGACCATGCTCGGGGCGGGGACCGCCCCTGGAATTGACAGGGTCCCGCTCGGCCGGGGCCTTGGCGCGTCCCTCCTCGTATCATCCGGAGCCGACCGAGTCAAAGGCTGGGCCGGGGACCGATCACGTCCGACCCGTCCATCTCGGCCGCGCCCGGGTGATGCCTCCGGAGAAACGGTAGTCTCGGCATCGAAGGGCTGATACAGCGTCAACTCCCGGTCCGCGCCCGCGGCGTCCCCCTGATCGGTGGGTCCGGACCCGTCTGTCGGCGTCGGAGTCGCCTGCCGGCGGGACTTCTTCGCCGGTGGGGCCCCGCTCGGAGGAGCTCGTTTCTTCCTCCGGACTGCTTCCAGTAGGGACGTCCTACCAACAGCCGTTGCCTTGTCCGACCGCATGACGTCGTCGATCTCTGCAAAAAGGACGAGGTGGTCGGAGGTTGAGAAACTGAAGGAAAGAACGAGACGAAAGAGGAGAAAAGAGCTAAAAAAGAAATGGTGGCGGGCTCACGGTCAGTGGGGACCGAGCTCAGACCAACGTTCACCAAGGTATCCTCGGAAATAAGGCAAGCCACCGAGGGGAGCCGGCCCTCGGCAACCAACCCCTTTAAGATGGCGACGCCATCGGATTCCTCCCTCGACAACCTCGATAGGCCAATCGGGGACTTCATCGGCGTCTCCCAGGTTGCCCTGATTCCCCAAGAGGGATCTACGTCAATGAAAAAGAAACGCTCCTTCCAGCCGTGAATGGAGGAAGGAGCCTCCTTGACGAGGCCGCACCCTCGCCGCGCCGCAAAGCACCACCACCCTTTGTCCTGGGGGTGGCCGCTCAGGCCGTAGCATTCCCAAAAGACACTCAGGGTGGCGGGAACCTCGTGCATGCGGCAGAGAACCTGGAAGGCCGTCAGGGCGCGCCATGAGTTCGGCACCAGTTGCGTCGGCGCCACTCTTAAACCCCGAAGCACCTACACAACCAAGTCCGAGGGGGGAAAGCGAAACCCAGCCTGAAGAATGCCCTCATTGATGGCGACCTTCCCTGGAGGAGGATGGGACATCCTCTCCTCAGGCCCCGGGAGCGTAACATTGCAAGCCTCGGGAAGGTGGTATCGAGCCACGAACCTATCTAGGTCTTCAGCGACCAGCTCCGTCTTAATGCGGTCTGCTCTCACTTCGCCCATCCCTAATGGCCAGTGAATCTACGGTCAGGACGGGGTCAAGAAGGGGGAAAGGACCGGAACGACTGGAGTACCCTAATACAAAAGGAGAAAGTATGGAGAGCCTTAAATTGAAGAATGGGGCAACTCACCGGAAGAAAAGGAAGAACGGCTCCGAGAGCGTCAAAGGAGGAGCAAGCGAACAGTCCGACGGCAATGGCGGCAGCGCAAAGGAGAAACTCGAAGATGTCTGTAAAGAGAAAGGCGGACGGAGGAGGGCCCCCGGTTAAATAGGCGGAAAGGTGGGTGACGCCTCGGTGACGCCAGAGGACGCCTGGCTGCCGAAGGGTCGCTCGCGCCCCAAAGGCGAATCGACGCCATTAAGGAGGGATGTCCGCCGAAATCCTCAGACTGCCAGGTTAGCAACAACCGCCGTACGCCATAAAGAAGGCGGGGAGCTCGAAGCGCGCGCGCCTCTCCGAGGGATGGCGGCAATCTCGAAGCATCACTCCCTTCACCCGTTCCCCTTCTGATTTCAGGCTCGGAAGTGGGGGGCTACTGTTACGGGGGAACTTAGCCACCATGCCCCACGTGACCGGCACGCGCGCCCAGGAAGACTAGGCAGCCCCTTGATCCAGCAATCCGACCCCGAGTCGGACATCTTCGGCTCCGCAGCCCGACCCCGAGTCGGCTGCCCCTTGATCCAGCAATCCGACCCCGAGTCGGACATCTTCGGCTCCGCAGCCCGACCCCGAGTCGGCTGCCCCTTGATCCAGCAATCCGACCCCGAGTCGGACATCTTCGTCTCCGCAGCCCGACCCCGAGTCAGACATCTCTCGACAATGACAGGCTATTTCCCAGAGGCACGCCGCGGCCCTCTGCTCCACTACTCCCTGCAACGGTCGTATCCGGCGCTGCTCCACGATCCCCTGTAACAGCCGTACAAAGCGGAGCTCCACTACGCCCTGTCATGGCCGTACCCAGCGCTGCCCCACGACGCCCTGTAACGGCCATGTCAGTGGCAGCTCCATCGTGCTACACGATGACCAACCCCCCAAAAGGGCCCCCCAGCCTGGTATATATGCGGCTGGGGGGAGAAGGGGGAGGGTAAGCAAGAACTTCCAGAGCATTCTCCTACTTGCTACTATTATCTTTCCTTCTTCTCCAATCTCCTCTGACTTGATCGTCGGAGGGCCCCCACTACCCCAGTGGTGGTGCGAGGCTTGCTTGCAGGTTTCCCGGTGGAAAGTGGAGCGCAATCAACACCAACCAAGGCAACCCAAACGGAACCCCGTTCACACCGCTGTGCCAATCGTTCTCGGTTTGGACTACCAGCAGCAGAATCCATGGAAATCAATAGTGTATGGACACTAGTTGATCCACCCAAAGGGATAAAACCCATAGGGTGCAAATGGATCTTCAAAAGAAAGAGAGGCGCAGACGGAAAGGTGGAGACCTATAAAGCCCGTTTGGTTGCCAAGGGGTATCGTCAACGTTATGGTATCGACTATGATGAGACTTTTTCCCCTGTGGCAATGCTAAAATCTATTCGGATCATGCTTGCTATAGCAGCATATATGGATTATGAAATCTGGCAAATGGATGTGAAAACAGCTTTTCTAAATGGAGAGCTGGAAGAAGAGGTGTATATGATACAACCTGAGGGTTTCACATCCACAGACGAGTCCAAAGTATGCAAGCTACAAAAGTCCATTTATGGACTTAAGCAAGCTTCTCGAAGTTGGAACATACGTTTCGATAAAACTATCAAAACGTATGGCTTCGTTAAGAACGAAGAAGAACCTTGTGTCTACAAGTGGACTAACGGTTCAGTGATCACATTCCTTGTCTTGTATGTGGATGACATTCTCTTAATTGGAAATGACATTCCTGCATTACAGAATGTGAAACTCTGGTTGTCATCTCCATGAAGGATTTGGGAGAAGCATCCTACATCCTAGGGATGAAGATCTATAGAGATAGATCTAAGAGGTTGCTTGGATTGTCCCAATCCATGTACATCGACGCTATGTTGAAGCGGTTCAACATGGAGAATTCCAAGAAGGGCTATCTTCCGATAGGCCAAGGAATTTCTCTCTCTAAGAAAGATTGTCCGACAACTTCCGAAGAGAGAGAGCGTATGAGTAGAATCCCATATGCTTCTGCAGTAGGTTCTATTATGTACGCCATGACATGTACAAGACCGGATGTTGCTTACTCACTAGCAGTAGCGAGTAGGTATCAGTCTGATCCGAGTGAGAACCATTGGAAGGTGGTGAAAACCATCCTTAAGTATTTAAGAAATACTAAGGACCAATGGTTAATCTATGGAGAATCTGACTTAAAACTTGTGGAGTTTACAGACTCTAGTTTTCAGTCAGACCATGATGATAGTAAGAGTATGTCTGGATTTGTGTTTATCCTTAATGGAGGAGCAGTCTGCTGGAAAAGTTCTAAGCAGCATTCAGTAGCCGATTCTGTATGCGAAGCAGAGTATGTTGCTGCATCAGATGCGGCAAAGGAAGCTGTTTGGATCAAGAAGTTTGTAAATCAACTTGGTGTTGCTCCCTCAATCAACGGTCCAGTTCTTTTGTATTGTGACAATACTGGAGCCATTGCACAAGCAAAGGAGCCAAAGTCTCACCACAGGACCAAGCACATTCTGCGTCGCTACCACCTTGTACGAGAGATCATGGAACGAGGTGACGTCAATCTTCAGAAGATCGATGGAAAGGAGAACCTAGCTGACCCATTCACTAAAGCCCTTTCTGTAAAGGAGTTCGATTATCACAAATCGAAGATGGGTATAAGATACTGTACAAATTGGTTTTAGTCCAAGTAGGAGTTGTTGGGAATTGTGTCCCAAAGCCAATTTATTAGTTGTAAGAAATTGAATTATGTATATGTTTTATTAAAATGAATAAAAATTTATTCTGGCAATTTTCTATTCATCACAAGTGTTGCATCTTCAAATTGAACTCCTGTGTATTGTGATGAAGTCCTTAGGACTAATTTAGTGGATAAAAGAGGTTTTATCATTTAGTCCTTAAACCAGTTCGCGACCAAATGACGAGCTATCAATTGGACGATAGCTATGTCAAGTATAGGTCGTTGTGTGCCATTTAGTTGGTTGTCCTCTTAAACCAAGGAGTGTGGAGACACTGTATGGCATACAGGTGAGATGTAGGAGTACATCGTCACTGAATAGTGACTCACCTGCGTAGCACTCCACTGTCGGGAGTTAGCTCGTAAAACGTATGGGCATAAGTACCCCTTAGACCTGAGACTGTCACGGTGACTTGCAAGCAACTCACTGTACTTAGGCACTGGATGACCTGAATTTCTAATTCAGGAATCGGAAGGATGCTGGGTGCAGTCAAGTACTCGCGAAGTCTGTGTATGAGTCAAGATGGGATTGACCGCTTCAGATTTTAGGAGTTGATGTCTCACTGTATTTCAATTCAGTAAAATCTTGGCCAGGATAAACCAAGTGATAAGTCACTTGATTTAATTAATTGAAATACACTATGAATGATCGGACCCAGAGTTCGACAGTCCACTCTGAGGTCATCTTGAGCATCGAAGGTCATAGGGATGAATTATGCAACAACCATACGTCTAGATTCTTGAATGTTGCTTTGCATATTTGACCTATCCGGACGTCGGGTATCATTGCTAGATGGTCACCTCGATTAGTGCATGGAGTAGTCCATGTACTACCGGCTTAGTGTTCGAACCTATCGGAGTCACGCACATTAGTCAAGCTAAGTAGGAAGGTCTTGACCCAATTTAATTAAGAATTAAATTATGGGTCATTTGGAATTTGGCTCTGTCTATGTTCAGCTAGCACTGAACATGAGGTACATGCTAAATTTCATGGATGAACAACTAATTAAGTCTGTATTTCGGGTCAATCAAGTTTTAATTAATATAATTGAACTTGATCAGGACTCAATTGTTGAGATTGGATTTGATTGGGTCTAAATTAGTGTAATTGGGCTCGATCATGATTTAATTGGGATTTAATTTCGTATTTGTTCTGATCTAAGTCGGACTTGGATCGAGCCGAAACTAGACCCAATTGAATCTCCTATGAGTCAGACTCATGTGGAATTTTTTCGGATCAAAAATTCATTCAAATGGGCTGCAAATTTGGTTTAGAACCAAATTGACTAACTTATGATCAAATGGGCTAACCCATTTGTATCACAAGTTGACTTTTCCCATTTAGAGTGGTTGCTGACCGTGAATAAATCCCATGGACCCGTGGACCACTCCCTTCACATGGACCCTTAGCACCTTTTTTGTGAGCCGCGACTCACCTGGGACGCATGAAACAGAGCTTCTCTGTTTCACGCGTCCGCAACCCTTCCGACCGTCGATTGCGCGGCCAACCGGCCTCCGGCCAGACGGCCGACTGGACCGGAATGTGCGGTTTTGAACCGCCAACATTCCAGTCCAGTTTGATTTTTGAAATCCAGCAATAATTGACATTAATCACTGTTTTATTCCACGGTTGTTTTTGAAACAATCGTTATCAAATTCATTCATATTTGATAATGAATGAATTCAATAACGCTAGACCATTTACGCCTCTTAACTCCTCTCAGCGTTGGCCTATTTGTAGGCCACCGTTTCCTCTCGAAGAGAGAGAGAGAAAAAATTTTCTTGGGAAGAAAACGTGAGACAGAGAGATAGGTTGATTCTGTGAAGAAGAAGAAGAGTGAGGAAGGAGTTTCTCTCTCTTTCTGGTGGTTTGGAGTTCGGCCCAGGTCCGGCGTCCTCTCCTCCCTTCCATTCCTCTGTGATCAGGATCAAGAGACGGGTGTCTGTTCGGCCTAGGCGTGCTGTGAACAAACGGGAGAAAGAAACCGAAGAAAGAAAGAAAGAGAAGAAAGAAAGAAATAGGAAGGTCCTTTTTCTAGTTTTCCTTTCTTCCAAGGGTCCTTTTGCAAATGATTGTTTTGCACGAGTAAAGACATCATCCAACCTTCTTGCGAAGCTTGACGTGCGTGCGAAGTAGAGGGCTTGCAGATCCAGGCCTTGCAGAGCTACCTTCAGGGATCTAGATCCAGATCCAGATTCAAATTACATCGACCAACTTCCGCTACGGGCTTGAGGTAATTTTACATAAAAGTTAAATTTAATATTTATAATTGTTATAAATAAAATAAAAAAAAATTTAAACTGATTTTCATGCCTGGCGTTCGATTTTATCGGACAACTCGGGAAATATTTCCTTCAACTGGTATCAGAGCCAGGTTGGCCGATGGAATTGGCCTATAATATCTAGAATTATGCATGATTTAATTTTTAAATTTAGATTAGATCTAGATTTATTGATAAAATATCAATCTTGTGCTGAATTATAAGGTTGTCCTGCTATAAGGTTAACCCCTTATAGTGAAAAGGTTGTCCTAGCACAAAATTGAGATAAATTTGTATCATAAAATAAATAGTTTATTTTTGTGAAATTATGCATAATTGATGTTTATGATATTTCAGTTTTAAATTTATTATGGCCATAAAATTTAAATATAAATTGTTTATATTTGGAATAAATTGACACCTTGAATCCATGATCATAATGCATTTAATAAAGAATTAAATGTTGAATTTAAAATTTAAAATTTGAATTTCAAATAAAGATTTAAAATTCAAAATTTGAAATTCGAATTAAAATTTAAATTTGAACATGGGATTTGGGGATGGGTTAGCACAATCAGATTAGTTGACTAGGTTAGACCTAATCATGAAATCAAATTGAAATGGACTAACTTAAGAAACATGATTTAATCTAATCAATAGTTGAACTAGACTAAATCAAGGTTTATAAAATGATCAAACTCAATAGTTGTAGTTTATCATATCCAAACATTTCAATTGGATCTGATTGTGGCTTAGTGGTCGAGCCCGAGTTCCCAAGGATAACCTAAATCAACTTGATAAACCAATTGGTGTCTAAGGTAAGTCGGCATTTGATTATGGTTTTTAATTGGGGCTACCTCTTACCTGGCCAACATAGTTGGTGTCTAGGAAAGAGGTTAATGGCGTAACCCTCCCATGATCTCTCTTACCTGGCCAATTTGGTCGATCAAGTTTTGATTAAGGTACCTTGAGACTTGGCACTCACCCATGCCATTAAGAAAAATCAGTGTGACTGATTTAGGTGTCTAATAGACCAATAAGAGCTAGTCCTCTATATGATTTGGTGAAGTCAGTGGGAGGATTTAGAATTATCGGTCAGTGTTACATATCATTTAAAATCCTCTAAATTATTAGGTCCTTAAAATGATAAAGTTATATAGATAACTAGATCATAGCCTCCCATTAAGGTGAATGATAATGGGTCCAATATTACAGTTGAACATACAGGACGCTTCCGTCTGGTGTTCCTCTGAATACTGGAATTATCCTTCGTTATATGATAGCTTTTTGAGCTATCTAATTGTGATTAGGTTGGCCGAGCCTTCCTCGGGCTTGATCATACATTAGGTAGTGTCATCGAGTTAGTTCATTAATGGTTGGACCTAACCAGGATCTTCAGTGGAGGCCTCCGCCTACTGATTACCACCTGGGGCAAAATTGATTACTAGAAATTGGTTAGAGAAACAATTGGTAATAGACCTACCCTTAGATGCAAATGGGTTGGCCGAGCCTTCCTCAGGCCCGTATGCAGTCTATGCGGATTCTAGTACTCACTAGGGAATTAAAGTAATTCCTCGAATTAAAGGTAGAGGCTATTAATTCGATTAAAATAGTGGGAGAAAACTTTTGACTAAAGTCCAAGTCTTTAGGATTAAATAAATCATATACTGATTAGTTGGGTTTTTCCTTTATTTTTCAGATATGGCTAACTCATTGTCCCTCCGAACACTATTAGACAATGATAAGCTTAATGGACCTAACTTCGATAGCTGGTATCGAAAGATGAAAATAGTATTAGAGCATGAGCGGATCCTGTATGTGATATCGGATCCTGCACCTGAGGAACCTGCAGCCAATGCACCACGTGCAATCAGAGACGCTTATCAGAAGTGGCTCAACGATCGCACTACAGTGCGTTGCATCATGAGGGCCTCGATGAATGACGAGTTTAGTCGTAAATTCGAAGAAGCGCAGCCAGTGGAAATCCTTCAAATGTTGAAGGAGTCTTTCGGCACACCTGATGATGTTGAACGACATAAGACCTCCTGCGCTATATTCAATGCCCGCATGAGGGAAGGGGCATCGGTCACCGATCATGTATTGTATATGGTCGAACAAATCGATCGCCTAAGTAAACTTGGCTTTCCTTTGCACGAGCAATTGGGCAAGGACGCCATTTTGAACTCACTTCCCAAGTCCTACCTGACCTTCCTTAGTCATTATAGAATGATTAAACCTGAAGTATCCTATCATGGTTTGCTAGGTTTACTGCAGACCTATGAGAAGGATCACCAACTCAAAAAGGAGTCGGTGAATGTGGTAGGTGGGACTTCTGCAGGATTTTCTTTCTTTAAGAAAGGAAAGAAGAAGAAGGTGCAAAAAAGCTCGTGCTGGGGTCTCTAAGCCCAGCCAGACTAAGAAGCATAAAGTCGATAAGAGCAAGGCAGAGTGCTTCTTCAGTAAGAAGATGGGTCATTGGAAGCGGAACTGTCCGGCTTATATAGCGTCCCTTGATCCAAACAGGCCTAAGAAGAAAAAAAAACAGCAAACAGTTGCTGCACAAGGTAATTATATGATAACACCTTGTAATTTTTCTATTTATGATTCTACTGCTTGGGTATTGGATACCGGAAGTCCAATTAATATTTGCAATTCATTGCAGGGACTTCAAGTTAGTAGAAGATTCAAGAGTGGCGAAAGATTCCTGAACGTTGGAGATGGAAGATCAGTTCCAGTCCTAGCTTTAGGAGTCATTGAGCTTGTTTTTGAATCTAGAGTAGTCATATTAGATGATTGTCATTATTGTCCAACATTTTTAATGAATGTCATCTCTGTAGGCCTTTTGGCCAAAAATGGTTATTGCTTATCAATAAAAGAAAATTTTTGTGATATCATTTTGAATGGTATTAAAATTTTTCGTGAACAATTGAAATATGGCATTTATACTCTATCACCGCCTGTGAATGTAATGTACACCTCTAATAAACGCCCTAAGTTAGATAATGTCAATGAAGCCTATTTATGGCATTGCCGGCTAGGTCACATAAATAAAAACAGGATAAACAGGTTAGCCCAACAGGGCATTTTAGAAATCAATGATTGTGAATCATTGCCAACTTGTGAATCCTGTCTTCTGGGTAAGATGACCAAGTCACCTTTTTCTGGAAAGGGTGAACGAGCCAGCGATGTTCTTGGCCTCATACATACTGATGTATGTGGACCTATGAACGTAAGTGCCAAAGGTGGTTATGCCTACTTCATAACCTTCACAGATGACCTATCCAGGTATGGGTATGTCTATCTGATGAAGCATAAGTCGGAATCATTTGAAATGTTCAAACAATTTCGTAATGAAGTAGAAAAACAGACTGGAAAGAGTATTAAGATCCTTCGGTCAGACCGAGGAGGAGAATACCTTTCCGGTGATTTCTTGACTTATCTAGAGGAGAATGGGATTCTCTCACAATGGACCCCTCCAGGAACACCTCAGCACAATGGTGTATCCGAAAGGAGGAATCGAACTCTGTTAGACATGGTTCGATCCATGATGGGGTTTACTAGTCTGCCTCTATCTTTTTGGGGTTATGCTTTAGAGTCTGCGTGTATAATACTAAATAAGGTTCCAAGTAAGTCTGTTGAGAAGACTCCATATGAGATATGGACTGGGCGTAAGCCGACACTTTCATACCTTAGGGTTTGGGGATGTCCGGCTTATGTTAAACGTTCTCAAACTGACAAACTTGGTCCTAGGTCCGATAAGTGTTATTTTGTAGGGTACCCCAAGGAAACTAGGGGTTATTACTTCTACCTTCCTAATGAACAAAAGGTGTTCGTAGGACTTAAGGCAACCTTTTTGGAAAAAGAATTCCTTAGTGAAGGAATTGTTGCCTCTAAGGTTGAACTTAATGAAGCTCAGCAGATGGAAGATTTAACACAAACTACTGAACCCATAGAACCGGATTCGATTAGATCAAACCCGGAGCCCAATATAGAAGCACCATTAAGGCGATCAGGTAGAGTACCGCGTCAAGTGGACAGATACTACGGTTTTTTGGTCCAAGACGAAGATCCTATTGAGCTTGATGAGAACAATGAGGATCCGATTACCTATATGGATGCTATGCAGAGGTCCGACTCTGAGTTATGGCTTAATGCCATGAGATCCGAAATGGAATCCATGGAAATCAATAGTGTATGGACACTAGTTGATCCACCCGAAGGGATAAAACCCATAGGGTGCAAATGGATCTTCAAAAGAAAGAGAGGCGCAGATGGAAAGGTGGAGATCTATAAAGCCCGTTTGGTTGCCAAGGGATATCGTCAACGTTATGGTATCGACTATGACGAGACTGTTGGAATTTGTATCCTAAATGTCAATCGTCAGCATATTGATGATTGAATTTTGTAAATGAATTGACAAATTAATAAAGTGTTATTTGGCATTATTCATCATTTCATCTTCAAATGAACTCTTATATGATGAAGTCCTTAGGACTTATGTTATGATAAAGGAGGATTTATCTTTGAGTCCTTAAATTTGTTTGCGACGAAATGATATGTTGTTACTAGGACGACAACATTATCGAGATTAGGTCGTTGTGTGACATATACGTTGGTTGTCCTCTTAACCAAGGAGTGTGGAGACACTGGTATGCCACACAAGTGAAGTGTAGAAGTACATTTCACTAAACGTGACCAATTCCGGAACGCTCTACTGTCGAGAGATGTTCCGAGTGGATATGGGTATAAGTTTGGCCCTCTGACCTGAGACCGCAACCTGTGACTAGCAAGCAACTCACTGTACTTTGGTACCGGACTACCTGAATTTCTAATTCAGTGACGGAAGGTCACTGGGTGCAGTCAAGTACTTGCGTAGTCAGTTATGAGTCAAGATGGAATTGACCCCTCCTGAAAACAGGAGATAATGTCTTGTGATTAATTTAGCAAAACCTTGGCCAGGGTAATCCCAGTGAGGAGTCACAGGATATCTAAAGTTAATCACATAATGGATGTACTAATTATAGGGTTGACAGTGAGCTCTAAGTCATCCTGGCATTAGGAGTCAAAGGGATTGAATTATACAGTAACCATAGTTCAGGATTCCAGAATATTTGCTTCGCATATATTCGACCTATCCGGACGTCGGGTACCATTGCTAGATGGTCACATCGATTAGTGTAGAAAATTGTTCCTATACTACCGGCTTAGGTTCGAACCTATGAGGTCACACGCATAGAAGATTCCTGATTGATCAAGAAAGCTGATGAATGATTAAGAATCATTCAGGGGTAATTTGGTCAATTTGATTGGCAAATTATCTTATAAAATAATTAAAGTAATTATTGAAGGATTAATTAGTAATTAAATTACTAATAAACTCAATTTGATTGAGTAATTGTGCTAAGGATGAGCCAAATTGAATTGGATTCAAGTTTGGGCTCAATCAGGGTTTTGACCTGATTGGATTAGGTCAGAACCAAAAAGGACTTAAGCTGATCAAATTAATTTTAAATTAATTTGTTCTTAATTGGGGATTGACCTAATTGAATTAGGTCCAACACAAAGTAATAATTCAATTTGATTGAGTTTGCATGAGCCAAAATTGAATTGGATTCAATTTGAGCTCAATCAGGGTCTGACCTGATTAGATTGGGTTCAACCAAATTGCTTTGTTTTAATTCGGGTTTGACCAAATTTGATTAGGTGCAACCCAAGGGGATTAGGCTCAGATGATGTGGCAATTATTGGTAACATGGAATTGGATTTCATGAATTTTAAATAAACCAAAATTATTGCATGGCACATGGACCCATTGCTTGACACATGGCGACATTGTTTGTTATTTGAATTTAAATTCAAACATTAAGCAATGTGTTAAATGATTTTAATCACTCAAACCATCAGCCAAGGTGGCGTCTGAGTTTTTGAATGGATTAAATTCGAATTTCAAGAGGTGATTTCGAAATTATGAAGTGTTTTACCTTGCCGCGTGGATTTCAAATTCCTTCCCTCTTGCACATGTGTTTAAAATTTGAATTTAAATCAGATTTGGTTGAGATCTGATTTGGGTTGTTCCTATTTCTTTGCACGTGCCAACTAAAAGAGGTTTTCTGAAAATAAATTTTGAATTTTGAATGAAAATTCGGAGGCCATTAAAAGGGGTCAAACATGGGCACCAAAAACACATCCATTGCAGCCTTCTTCCTCACCCGCCTCCTCCTCCTCTTCTTCTCCATTTTAGATAGGGTTTTCAGGGTGAATATCTAGAAGATTCAAGATCAGATCTGAGTCCTCTACTTCCCTTACAAACCTCATCTCTATCTGCTTCAAGACGATTGATCAAGAGTTGATTGAATCCTGGCGGGCAGATTTCAGCTTTCAAGTGTTCTGCAGCTTCTAGCACTGTTGCGGAAGAAGATCCTTCAGGACTTCGCGTGTACTTCTCGTAGAGGCCATTCGTGTGCGTGGCTGCGAAGTCAAGAATCAGATTCACAACTTTCATCCATCATAAAAGGTATTAATCTAGCATTAATCATTTATTATGGTGTCAAGGTCTAGGTCCAATTTTCCGAGGTTTTACCCTCTTTTGGGGCTCCTCACGGAGATATCTCCAGAATCCATTCGATGGATATTCGGAGATTAATTGGAATAGAGTTCTTAAGTTTCAGATCTGATAGTTAATCATGCATAAAAGTTTTAGCATAATTGTTTAAACAATTCTGGCATAATCCTATATGTTCTTAAGGTGCTGATTTCTAGATTTAATCTTGTAAGCATGCATGAATTAAATTGTTTGATTCGGTTTTTCCGCTGCGTTTTAAAACTTAAAAAGAACTACGTATGGCTTGATCCCCCTTATGAAGGGGTACGTAGGCAACCCGATCAGGTTCAGCCATGGTTTTCAAAAAAAAAAAAAAAATTCAGCATGCTAAATACCGAAGAACCTAGGATTCACTTTCAGTGGTATCAGAGCCAGGTTTATGTTTAAACTTTTATGTTTTAATTCTTGCAATTAAATCTGAAATCATTAACATGTTTAGATTAGATCTAAAGTGCTTTTTATGATTGATTTAATTGCTGATTATGCATGATTAAGTAGATCTGAAATTTTGGATGCATATGATGCATGTTTGTGTTAGGATTAGTAACATGAATAAATCTGAAATCATAATATTGTTTAGATTAGATCTAAATAAAGTTTATGATTCATATGATCTTTGATTTTAATGAACAAATCAGAT
The DNA here is from genome assembly GCF_051530095.1 of Phoenix dactylifera. Taxonomy (NCBI): domain Eukaryota; kingdom Viridiplantae; phylum Streptophyta; class Magnoliopsida; order Arecales; family Arecaceae; genus Phoenix; species Phoenix dactylifera. The sequence continues at coordinate 25,513,138 of NC_143193.1, read as the reverse complement.
CTGAAAATAAAAGTGAAAAAACAAATACATAAGATGTATGTTGTTTGTATTAATTCATGTTGTTAGGTATATGTGATGCATGAACATAAAACATAATGACTTAAACATGAATTAAATCTGATTACATGTGATTAATTACAAAAACTCAGATCTGAAAATGTGTTTTAAGAACTGAAAGATTGTAATTAATATGTAATTAAAAAGAAATATGCAATGATCAAAACTTTCATAAGTCTAAACTTAATTGAGAATTAAGTGTTATGAAATAGAATTGTAACTCAATTAATTGACATTGCATAATTCTTTGGGCATATGGGTTAGCTTGAATCAAGTTCTTAGGATTGGGTTAGACCTAAGGATAGAATCAAACATGGTCTAATTAGAGTTAATTGATCAAATCTAATTAAGTAGTAACTAGATTAGGTCAAGAAAACTCTAGGTTAAATACAATAGTTGTAGATTGATCAATTCCATGTCTTTGATTAGACCAAGATGGAACTTGATTTAGGCTCAGAGGTGTAGCCCGAGTCATTTGAGTAATCAAATCGAAATTGATTAACCAGTCGGTGTCTAAGATAAGTTTGGCAGTTTTGACCGGTGGTTTTTAATTGGGAGCTACTCGCACTGATTCGTCTTTGTCGAGTTAATGGCATATCCCTTCCACCGATCTCACTTACCTGGCCGACATGGTCAATCACATTTTGATTGGATCACTTAATGATTCGAGTTAGCCCATGCCTTAAGAAAAATCAGTATGACTGATTTAGGTGTCTCCTTAACCGGTTTGAGTCTAATCTGATTTGGTGAAGTCAGTGGGAGAAATTAGACTAACCGGATCTTCTCATCTATCCTAATTATGAAATCCTCTAAAATTATTAGGTCGTTAAAATGAAATGGTTATGGAGATAACTAGGTCATAGCCTCCCATTAAGTTGGGTGATAATGGGTCCAATGTTTTGATAATTATTGGAGGCGCCACACGCCTGGTACTTATCAAGCATTAGAATTGTCATTCAATATATGATGAGTTAAGTGTACCTTCAATAGGCGGTCAGGTGAGCCGAGCCACACTCGGGCTTGGTCGTCTATTAGTTGATTAGACTTAACCCTATCATTTAATGGTTGGACCTGACTAGGGTATTCGGTGGAGGCACCACACACCTGCCGAAAAACCTAGGGCAAAATCATCACTAGAAGTTGCTTGGTGAAGCAATTGGTTAAGAACCTACCAATAGGTGCATATGGGTTGGCCGAGCCACACTCGGGCCTATATGGGATCTATTGGGTTCTAGTGCCCACTAAAGAATTAGGAGTAATTTTTCGAATTAGAGGTAGAGGCTACCAATTTGTATAAAATAGTGGGAATATCTTTAGACTAAAGTCCAAGTCTACTGTGTTTAGTCAATTCATATACTAATAGCCAAATTTTCTTTTTATGCAGAAATGGCCATTAATTTATCACTTCGCTCATTGTTGGACAATGACAAGTTGACTGGTCCAAATTTCAATAATTGGCATAGGAAACTGAAAATAGTGCTAGAGCATGAGAGGATCCTTTATGTGATAACGGATCAAGCACCTGAGCAGCCCGCTGCTAATGCATCAAGATCGGCCAGAGACACTTATCAGAAGTGGCTCAGTGACCGGATCACTGTTCGATGCATCATGTTGGCAGCAATGAGTGATAAGTTTAGTAGGCGTTTTGAGAATACGCAGCCGGAAGATATCATTCAAGTGTTGAATGAATCATTCGGGGTTCCTGATGACGTTGAGAGGCACAAAACTAGTTGTGCCATCTTCAGCGCCCGAATGAAATATGGGACCTCGGTAACTGATCATGTACTGTACATGATTGAGTTGATCGAGCGTCTAAGCTCTCTTGGCTTTCCCCTTCATGATCAATTGGGGAAGGATGCCATACTAAACTTATTGCCTGGATCATACCGTCCTTTTCTCACTCATTTTCGTATGACGAAACCTGTAGTGAATTATCACCAATTGTTGGGGTTACTACAGACGTTTGAGAATGATCACCAACTTCTTAAGAAGACGGTGAATTTAGTGGGAGGTTCATCCAAGGGTCGCTCCTTTAAGAAAGGAAAAAAGAAAAATAAAATCCAAAAGAAACAGGTGCACCATGCTCAGCCTAGTCAGAAAAAGAATAAAAAGGCTGATCAGAGCAAGGCGGAGTGCTTCTTCTGCAAGAAGCAAGGACATTGGAAGAGGAACTGTCCTCTTTACATTGCATCCCTCGATCCGAACCGGCCTAAGAAAAGTGGGCAATCAGTTGCCAATCAAGGTACTTATATGATAACACCTTGCAATTTTTCTATTTGTGATAATTCGATCTGGGTATTGGATACCGGTTGTCCTTTTAATATTTGCAATTCGTTGCAGGGGCTATAAGTCAGTAAGAGGTTTGAAGAAGGAGAAAGGTTCCTGAATGTTGGAGATGGAAGACCAGTTCCAGTTCTAGCTTTAGGAATTCTTAAACTTGAATTCAGCTCTCATGTAAATGTCCTTAGTGATTGTCACTATTGTCCAAGTTTTCTATTGAATATCATTTCTGTAGGCCTTTTGGCCAAAAATGGTTATGAAATATCAATAAAAAAGGATTATTGCAATGTCATTTGGAATGGTGTTGTTGTAATGAATGGAATTCTGAGTAATGGCATTTACATTTTGTCACAGCCTGTTCATGTAATGTATAAATCCAATAAGCGCCCTAGAATAGATAATGTCACGGATGTCTACCTTTGGCATCATAGGCTAGGTCATATTAACAAGAATAGGATGAACAGGTTAAGTAAAGAGGGAATCCTTGATGTTAATGATTGTGAATCATTGACAACCTGTGAATCATGTCTTCTTGGTAAAATGACCAAATCACCTTTTACCGGAAAAGGTGAACGAGCCAGTGATTTATTGACCCTTGTACATTCTGATGTATGTGGGCCAATGAGCACAGATGCTAGAGGTGGGTATTCATATTTCATTACATTTACAGACGACCTTTCTAGGTATGGTTGTCTATTTAATGAGACATAAATCTGAATCATTTGAAATATTCAAATTATATCGTAATGAAGTAGAAAAACAAACTGGAAAGAGTATTAAAACTCTTCGATCAGATCGAGGAGGTGAATACCTCTCCAGTGAATTTTTGACATATCTAGAAGAAAATGGGATTCTCTCCCAATGGACTCCTCCTGGTACACCACAATATAATGGTGTGTCAGAAAGGAGAAATCGAACTCTGTTAGACATGGTTCGATCCATGATGGGGTTTGCTAATCTGCCCATATCCTTTTGGGGATATGCTCTTGAGTCAGCCTGCTATATTTTAAATAAGGTTCCAAGTAAGTCTGTAAATAAAACACCACATGAGATGTGGACTGGACGTAAGCCGATGCTCTCTCACCTTAGGATTTGGGGGTGTCCGGCGTACGTCAAACGTTTGAAGACAGACAAACTTGAACCCAAGTCTGACAAATGTTTCTTTGTTGGTTACCCTAAAGAAACTAAAGGATATTACTTCTACTTTGCTGAAGAACAAAAGTTGTTCGTAAGCAATAGAGCAATTTTCTTAGAAAAGGAATTCCTTGGTGAAGGAACAAATAGCTCTAATGTTGAGCTTAGAGAAGTTCAACATGTAGAAGATCCGACACCATCTACTGAACCAGTTGAGTCGGATTTGATTAGATCAGATCCAGAACCCATATTAGATGCACCATTAAGGCGATCGGGTAGAGTACCACGTCAGCCGGACAAATACTACGGTTTCTTGGTCTGGGATGGGGATCCTATCGAACTTGATGAAAACGATGAGGATCCGATCACATATATGGATGCAATGCAGAGGTATGACTCTGATAAATGGCTTGGAGCCATGCAATCCGAAATGGAATCCATGAAGGTCAATGATGTTTGGACATTAGTTGACCCACCCGAAGGAATTAAATTCATAGGGTGTAAGTGGATATTCAAAAGGAAACGGGGCGCACACGGAAAGGTAGAGACCTATAAAGCCCGTTTGGTTGCCAAGGGTTATCGTCAACGTTATGGTATTGACTATGATGAGACGTTTTCTCCTGTGGCAATGCTCAAGTCCATTCGGATTGTGCTTGCGATAGCAGCACATTTAGACTATGAAATCTGGCAAATGGATGTAAAGACCGCATTTCTAAATGGAGATTTAGAAGAGGAAGTGTATATGATACAATCTGAAGGTTTTACATCTGCAGATGAGTCTAAAGTGTGCAAGCTTCAAAAATCCATTTATGGATTAAAGCAAGCTTCACGGAGTTGAAATATACGTTTTGATAAGGTAATCAAAACATATGGCTTCATTAAGAATGAAGAGGAACCTTGCATTTATAAATGGGCAAATGGTTCAGTTATTATATTCCTTATTTTGTATGTGGATGACATTCTTTTAATCGGGAATGACATTCCTGCATTACAAGGAATAAAGGTTTGGCTATCATCTCAATTTGCCATGAAGGATTTGGGAGAAGCATCTTACATCCTAGGGATGAAGATCTATAGAGATAGATCTAGAAGATTGCTTGGATTATCCCAATCCACATACATTGATACTATACTGAAGAGGTTCAGTATGATTAATTCCAAGAAAGGCTATCTTCCGATGGGCCATGGAATTAACCTCTCTAAAAGGGATTGTCCGACAACCCCTCAAGAAAGAGAGAGTATGGATAGAATTCCATATGCTTCGGCAGTGGGATCTATAATGTATGCCATGACATGTACTAGACCAGACGTGGCATACTCACTAGGAGTAGTGAGCAGATACCAGTCTGATCCAGGTAGCAACCACTGGAAGGTTGTAAAAACCATCCTTAAGTATTTGAGAAATACTAAAGATCAGTGGCTTGTCTATGGTGATTCTGACTTAAAACTTGAGGGATATACTGATTCAAGTTTTCAGTCAGATCAAGATGATAGCAAGAGCGTGTCAGGATATATCTTCACTCTTAAGGGTGGGGCCATCTGCTGGAAGAGTTCCAAGCAGCATACAATGGCAGATTCTACATGTGAAGCAGAATATATCGCAGCATCTGATGCCGCCAAGGAAGCTGTATGGTTGCGGAAGTTCATCACCAAGCTTGGAGTGACACCCTCCATTGATGGTCCAGTGCCTGTATTTTGTGACAATACTGGGGCCATAGCTCAAGCAAGAGAACCCAAAGCACATCAGCGGACTAAGCATATTCTACGTCGCTACCACCTGGTTCGAGAGATCATCGATCGAGGTGATATTGATCTTCAGAAGATTGACACAAAAGAAAATCTGGCTGACCCATTTACCAAAGTCCTCGGCATCAAAGAGTTCGACGAATACAAGTCGAAGATGGGTATTAGATACTGTGCCGATTGGCATTAGGCTAAGTGGGAGTTGTTGGAATTTGTATCCTAAATGTCAATCGTCAGCATATTGATGATTGAATTTTGTAAATGAATTGACAAATTAATAAAGTGTTATTTGGCATTATTCATCATTTCATCTTCAAATGAACTCTTATATGATGAAGTCCTTAGGACTTATGTTATGATAAAGGAGGATTTATCTTTGAGTCCTTAAATTTGTTTGCGATGAAATGATATGTTGTTACTAGGACGACAACATTATCGAGATTAGGCCGTTGTGTGACATATACGTTGGTTGTCCTCTTAACCAAGGAGTGTGGAGACACTGGTATGCCACACAAGTGAAGTGTAGAAGTACATTTCACTAAACGTGACCAATTCCGGAACGCTCTACTGTCGAGAGATGTTCCGAGTGGATATGAGTATAAGTTTGGCCCTCTGACCTGAGACCGCAACCTGTGACTAGCAAGCAACTCACTGTACTTTGGTATCGGACTACCTGAATTTCTAATTCAGTGACGGAAGGTCACTGGGTGCAGTCAAGTACTTGCGTAGTCAGTTGTGAGTCAAGATGGAATAGACCCCTCCTGAAAACAGGAGATAATGTCTTGTGATTAATTTAGCAAAACCTTGGCCAGGGTAATCCCAGTGAGGAGTCACAGGATATCTAAAGTTAATCACATAATGGATGTACTAATTATAGGGTTGACAGTGAGCTCTAAGTCATCCTGGCATTAGGAGTCAAAGGGATTGAATTATACAGTAACCATAGTTCAGGGTTCCAGAATATTTGCTTCGCATATATTCGACCTATCCGGACGTCGGGTACCATTGCTAGATGGTCACATCGATTAGTGTAGAAAATTGTTCCTATACTACCGGCTTAGGTTCGAACCTATGAGGTCACACGCATAGAAGATTCCTGATTGATCAAGAAAGCTGATGAATGATTAAGAATCATTCAGGGGTAATTTGGTCAATTTGATTGGCAAATTATCTTATAAAATAATTAAAGTAATTATTGAAGGATTAATTAGTAATTAAATTACTAATAAACTCAATTTGATTGAGTAATTGTGCTAAAGATGAGCCAAATTGAATTGGATTCAAGTTTGGGCTCAATCAGGGTTTTCACCTGATTGGATTAGGTCAGAACCAAAAAGGACTTAAGCTGATCAAATTAATTTTAAATTAATTTGTTCTTAATTGGGGATTGACCTAATTGAATTAGGTCCAACACAAAGTAATAATTCAATTTGATTGAGTTTGCATGAGCCAAAATTGAATTGGATTCAATTTGAGCTCAATCAGGGTCTGACCCGATTAGATTGGGTTGTTATGGGGGAATTTAGCCACCATGCCCCACGTGACCGGCACGCGCGCCCAGGAAGACTACGGCAGTCCCTTGATCCAGCAATCCGACCCCGAGTCGGATATCTTCGGCTTCGCAGCCCGACCCCGAGTCGGCTGCCCCTTGATCCAGCAATCCGACCCCGAGTCGGATATCTTCGGCTCCGCAGCCCGACCCCGAGTCGGCTGCCCCTTGATCCAGCAATCCGACCCCGAGTCGGATATCTTCGGCTCCGCAGCCCGACCCCGAGTCGGCTGCCCCTTGATCCAGCAATCCGACCCCGAGTCGGATATCTTCGGCTCCGCAGCCCGACCCCGAGTCGGCTGCCCCCTGATCCAGTCATCCGACCCCGAGTCGGCAATCTCTCGACAACAACAGACTGTTCCTCTGAGGCACGCCGCGGCCCCCTGCTCCACTACTCCCTGCAACGGCCGTATCCGGCGCTGCCCCATGATCCCCTGTAACAGCCGTACAAAGCGGAGCTCCACTATGCCCTGCCAGGGCCGTACCCAGCGCTGCCCCACGACGCCCTATAACGGCCATGTCAGTGGCAGCCCCATCGTGCCACACGATGACGAATCTCCGGAAAAACCCCCCAGCCTGATATATATGGGGCTGGGGGGGGAGGGGGAGGGTAAGCAAAGGTTTTCCAGAGTATTCTCTTATCCGTTACTACTATCTCTCCTTCTCCTTCAATCTCCTCTGACTTGATCGTCGGAGGGCCCCCACTACCCCAGTGGTGGTGCGAGGCTTGCCTGCAGGTTTCCCGGTGGAAGGTGGAGCGCAATCAACCCAACTCCAAGGGAACCCCGTTCACACCGCTGTGCCAATCGTTCTCGGTTTGGACCACCAGCAACAGTTGGCGCTAGAAGGAGGGTCGGATCTTAGAGCGATCGTAATGGCACGGCGAGGTGGTCGTGGAGCTTCCAATGCTTCCGGTCGCGGGGCCTCTCGCACCTCTGGCCGGGAAGCCGCTGCATCTCCAACACGCTCTCAGCAACACTCCACCGCCCCACCGCCCATTCAGACGGTCGAAGTCGCCCAGTTCGACCAGCTAGCCCAGCAGGTTCGCACCCTCGCGGAGGCGGTGCAGAATCTGCAGGGTGCGATGTCCCGGGCGCCGCAGCGGGCTCAGGAGCCGCTGCTGCCTGAGCGTTCGCCTGCCCTCCTCAACCCGCGCTCCTTCCTCTCCCATGGGGAGGAGCGCCGGCGCGAGGAGGATTCTCGAGCACGCTCCATTCTGCCGGGACCTTCCCATCGGAGTTGCGCGGGGTACGAGAGGCGGGCCCGGGCGCGTTCCCAGACCCCCCAGTCCTCAAGGAACCCGCGCTCCAGTCGGTCTCCCTCTCGCCGCTCCTTGTCTCCCACCCACCGGTCGCGTTCCCTGGATCGGCGGGTGGACGATCTCCACCGACAACTCCAGGTCCTGAAGGGCCATTCCAAAGATCCCTTCGCCGACTTGGAGATCTCCTCCCAGCCGGCGCTTGCCTCAAGGATCCTGCGGACCCCGAATCCGCCGGGTTTCAAAATGCCGGCGATCGAGCCCTATGACGGGGCGGCGGACCCTCGGGATCACGTTGAGAGTTTCAGGACCCTCATGCTCCTCCACGGAGCATCAGATCCCCTTCTCTGCAAAGCTTTTCCGGCAACCCTCCGTGGCCCGGCGAGGGCGTGGTTCGCCGGGCTGGAGGCTGACTCGATCCGGTCCTTCGACCAGTTCACTCGCCTCTTCATCACTCACTTCGCCGTCAGTAGCCGGCGGCGACTGGTCTCCGACTCCCTCTTTGATGTCCGGCAAAACGAGGGAGAGAGCCTGCGGGATTATCTTACCCGCTTCAACAAGGCTACGCTGGAGGTCCGGAACCTGAGTCAGGAGGTGGCCCTTTCAGCCCTGAAGCGTGGCTTCCGGAAGGGCAGACTCACCTTCTCCCTGGATAAACGCCTGCCACGGAGCTTTCCGGAGCTGTTGTCCCGGGCGAACCAGTATGCGGACGCCGAGGAGGCGGCCGCCCACCGGAGCAAGGAGGCCGCCGAGATCCCTCCAAAGCTTGGGAAGAAAAGGCGAAAAGAGGCACGCCAGAGGAGGAGCCCGACGCCCCAGCGTCGGCGCAGAAGCCCGTCGCCGGCGAGAAACCACGGCACCCCACGCCCTCGTTCTCCGCCTCGACGTTTCAACCGGTACACCCCTCTCCTGACTCCCCGGGCCCAGATCCTTATGGAGATCAAGGGGCGGGAGGATCTCCCGGCTCCGAGACAGATGCGGAAGATCCCTGGGAAGAGGCCCTCTCGGGCGTACTGTGAGTACCACCGAGACCACGGCCACGACACGGAGGACTGCTTCCAGCTTCAGGACGAGATCGAGGCTCTCATCCGTCGGGGGCGTCTCGGTCGATATGTGAGCGACCGACGTCCCCCCGCGGACCCGCGTCCGGCCGACCCGGCTCCTCCGGAGCCTCGGGAGCAGAACCGACCCATTGCGGGCGTGATCCATACTATCACTGGGGGCTGCTCTCGGCCTGTGAGGAACGCAGGGGGCTCGATGGAAGCATCAGGGATGGCCGTCGTAAAGAGGCAGAGGGTCGGCAATGTAATCACCTTTTCTGACGAGGATGTAAAGGGGGTTCAGACTCCCCACGATGACGCCATGGTGATCTCCCTCACTATGGCAAACTATGATGTAAGGCGTGTTCTTGTTGATAGTGGAAGCTCAGCCGATATTTTGTTTTACGAGGCCTTCCAAAAGATGAGCTTGTCCAGACAGTTGTTGCACAAAGTGTCCACCCCCCGCGTAGGATTCACCGGTGACGCAGTCCCGGCGGAAGGTGTCGTTGAGCTGCCTGTGACTGCGGGCGTCGCACCCACAGAAGCCACGGTGCGACTCGGGTTCTTGGTCGTCCGCATCCCCTCGGCCTACAACGCTATCCTCGGGCGACCCGGGCTGAACGCCCTTCGCGCGGTGGTCTCCACGTACCACTTGCTCATGCGGTTCCCCACGGCGATCGGGATCGGAGAGGTCCGAGGTGACCAACCGACCGCACGGCAATGTTTTCTAGCAACCCTCAAAGGGAAGAAGCCCGTGGAAGCCCTAAGCGTCGAGTCCCTTGATGCTAGAGACGAGGTGGCCTTGCGGCACGGGGAGCCGGCCGAGGGAGTGGTCGAAGTTCCCCTCGAGGAAGGCCGCCCGGACCGGACGGTCCGGGTCGGCGCCAATCTCGACTCGGGAGCTCGGGCCCGGTTGGTGGAATTCCTCCGAGCCAATGCCGATGTATTTGCCTGGTCGGCGGCCGATGTACCTGGAATCGACCCGGAGGTCATTTCTCACGCCCTCAACGTCGACCCGACCCACCGACCAATAAAGCAGAAGAAGAGACACTGTGCCCCGGATCGGATCCAGATGGTCGACCAGGAGGTAGACAAGCTCTTGGAGGCAGGATTCATAAGGGAGGTAAGCTACCCCGAGTGGCTGGCAAATGTTGTACTTGTCCGGAAGGCGAGCGGGAAGTGGAGGATGTGCATCGACTATACCGACCTGAACAAGGCGTGCCCTAAGGATAGCTTTCCGCTTCCGCGAATAGACCAACTGGTCGACGCGACTTCCGGATATCAGCTGCTGTCTTTCATGGACGCATTCTCCGGTTACAACCAGATAATGATGGCCCCACAGGACGAGGAGAAAACTGCCTTTATAACAGACCGGGGGCTGTACTGCTACAAGGTAATGCCCTTCGGTCTGAAGAATGCTGGCGCCACTTACCAGCGCCTCGTCAACAAAATCTTCAAAGAGCAAATCAGCCGGAACATGGAGGTGTACGTGGACGATATGCTGGTGAAGAGCCGCCATGCAGACCAGCACATCGCGAATTTGGAGGAAACTTTCACCACCTTGCGAAAGTTTCGCATGAAGCTGAACCCAGCGAAGTGCGCCTTCGGCGCTTCGGCCGGGAGGTTCCTCGGTTTCATTGTCAACCAGCGGGGTATCGAAGCCAACCCAAACAAAATCAAGGCCATCCAAGGTATGTCCCCTCCGACCAAAGTAAAGGAGGTTCAGGAGCTCGCTGGAAGGGTCGCCGCGCTTGGACGATTTGTGGCAAAATCGGCCGAACGCTGCCAACCATTCTTCAAGGTGTTAAAACGCCCGAAAGACTTCCTCTGGACGGCCGAATGTCAAGCAGCATTCGACCAGCTCAAGGAATACCTGGCGTCTCCCCCCTACTGTCCAAGCCGCAAGAAGGGGAGATGCTCTACCTCTATCTGGCGGTCTCCCCAACCGCGGTCAGTGCGGTGCTGGTTCGGAAAGAGGCAAAGCTCCAGAAGCCTGTGTACTACATCAGCCGGGTCCTACGGGATGCCGAGACGCGGTACACGAAGGCTGAAAAGATCGCCTTCGCGCTGCTGACCGCGACCAGGAGGCTTCGCCCCTATTTCCAGGCTCATTCGGTCACCCTCTTAACCGATCAACCACTACGGCAGATCCTCAGCAACCCCGAGAATGCGGGACGACTGGTGAAGTGGGCAGTAGAACTCGGTGAGTTCGACATCCGCTACCAGCCTCGACCCGCCATCAAGGCCCAGGTGCTCGCGGACTTCCTCGCTGAGTGCACGGTGCAGGAGGCGGAACCTAAACCGCCGGACACGCCCAGCCTCGACCTCCCGATTTGGATGCTTCACATCGATGGGTCGTCGAACCCCGAGGGTGGAGGGGCCGGGCTGGTCCTTACCAGTCCTGATGGAGTGATAGCCGAGTATGCCTTGAGGTTTGGATTTCCAGTGACCAACAACGAGGCGGAGTACGAGGCCCTAGTCACGGGACTCAAACTCACCAGGGAGCTCGGCATTCGGCGTTTGAAGGTCTTCACCGACTCCCAGCTGGTGGTCGGGCAGGTTCGTGGGGAGTTCGAGGCCCGGAGCCCGACCATGCAAAACTACGTCCGGAAGGTGCAAGCACTCATTCCCAACCTCGGCAGTGTCGACATCCAGCAGGTCCCCAGAAGCGAAAATGCCAGGGCCGACAGGTTGTCCCGCTTGGTGGGCACAGAGGCGCACAACTTGTCGAGGGCAATCTACCTGGAGACCCTGGATGCCCCGAGCGTCGGCGAGGTTGGAGCGGTGATGGCGATTGATCCGGAGCCGTCTTGGATGGACCCGCTCGTCGCCTACCTCGCCGAAGGGATCCTCCCTGAAGACGAAGATCAAGCTCGGCGACTTGTCAAGAAGTCCGCCCACTACGTACTCTATGAAGGGAGGCTGTACCGGACCTCGTTCACCGCCCCCCTCTTAAGGTGCCTCCGCCCCTCGGAGGCGGCCTACGTCCTCGGTGAAGTCCATGAGGGCGTCTGCGGATCGCACTTGGGGGCTAGGTCCTTAGCGCACAAGATCATGAGGCAAGGCTATTATTGGCCTACCTTGTTGGAGGACTCGAAGAATCACGTACGGAAATGCGACGCCTGCCAGCGCCACGCCAACGTCCAGAGAGTCCCTTCTGTCCCCTTGGCACCAATCACCGCGCCCTGGCCCTTCGCACAGTGGGGAATGGATATCCTCGGACCATTCTCCGTCGCTTCAGCTCAGCGGAAATTTTTGATTGTTGCAATCGACTACTTCACCAAGTGGGTGGAGGCAGAGCCGCTGGCCACTATCACGGAGGCGCAAGTCCGGAAGTTCGTGAAGAAAAACATCATTGTCCGATTTGGGGTACCTCGGGTCCTCATCTCGGATAATGGTCGACAGTTCGACAACAAGCATTTCCGTGACTTCTGCGAGGAGTTCGGGATCGAGCATCGGTTCACATCTGTGTCGCATCCCCAAACCAACGGTGAGGCCGAGGTCACAAATCGGACAATCCTCCAAGGAATTAAGGCGCGAATCGGTCGGACGGGGCAAGCTTGGGTCGAAGAACTCGAGAATGTCCTTTGGGCGTATCGGACCACGCATCGGACCCCTACCGGGGAGACGCCTTTCAGCCTAACCTATGGCACGGAAGCGGTTGTTCCCGTGGAGCTCGGACTCCCCTCGCCCCGGGTGGCCGCGCACCGACCCGAGGCCAATTCGGAGCAACTCCGAGGAAACCTGGACCTCTTGGAAGAAGCAAGAGAAATGGCGCAGGTTCGGATGGCGATGTATCAGCGGAGGGTGGCCCGATATTATAACTCCAAGGTCCGACCGAAACTTTTCAGAATCGGAGATCTGGTGCTAAGGCGAGCCAAAGCATCTCAACCCGCGGAAGGTGGGAAGCTGGCGCCAAATTGGGAAGGCCCGTATAGGGTTCGCTGGGTAAACCGACCTGGCTCCTACCAATTGGAGGCCCTAGATGGTCGAGAAATTCCGAGGAGCTGGAATTCCGCTAACCTGCGGGTGTATTACCAGTAGAACGACAAAGCCAGGAAGACAGTTCGAAAAATGTACAATTCTTTTCATTTCAATAATTCCTGGTTACAACGGTGTGTTCGTGTGATTACAAAGAACTCCCAGAGGGGAATTGGGGAGTAAAGAAAACAAAGAAGAGGTGGAGACTCCGTGGAACTGAAGATCTGGGATCCCGAACCCTCCATCCGAAGCAGCTGCAATCCCACCGGGCGTGGGTGCTTCTCCCCGGAGGCGCCATCGACGCCTCACGCAAAAGACGAAGAGCCGGCGCGGACGAAGAAGAAGTGGACGAAGGAGGAGTTTCCGCTGCCTCCAGAGGAACGCCACCTCCAAGGGATATTTCGGTCCTCCCCAGGAGAAGGGGAGGGAAGGAACACAAGGGAGAAGAGCGCGAGGAGGCGCGAACCCGGATGAAGCGTCTGGCGCAGAGCTCAATCGGGAGGCGGGGCTGAAAGGAGGGGGGATGTGATCCCGGATGAAACGCCTAGAGCGGAGTTCCGCCGGGGAGAACCTCCCTGTTGATCCCAGATGAAACGGCTAGTTGGCGGAAGTCGCGAGGGGCGCGCCTCCCGTTCCTCCGGCGGGGGTTTCCCAGCCACACGCCGGAGAGGAGGTCCACGAACCATGGCAACCTGAATAGCTCCGGCTTGGCAGGCTCCACCGCGCCTGCACTTATATTTATAGCCAAACTGAGGCCCCCTGGTCGTTCCGATGCGGGCGGCTCCAATAAAGGCGGGCGCACCGAATCCGGAGCCGTTCCGGCTCTCGAGGCGTATCCTCCCACGATCTCCTAAGAGTCGTTCTCCTTAATTGCATTCTTCATGCAGGACACTCCGGGCAGCGTGTATCCCGCGGCCCACGTATCTCCGCTCGCGCCCAGGCCGCATCCGCCTCGAAGAGCGCGCGTATCGCGGCCGCTTAACTGACACTCCTTGCAAGCAGCAACTGGCGATCCGATTTTCCAGGTAACGCTTCAATTAGCATTTAATGCCCTTCCAGTGTTCCCCAGGCGACGCTTGGAGAGGAGGAGAAACACGATCGTAGCTGGCCACGGAGAAATCCCGTCGAGCGGCAAGCGACAGGCGCGTGGCCAACGAGCGGAATTTCCCGAGGCTCGGCCCTCGGATGCCAGGCTAACCCGATGATCATCCCGGGAGCAGACTAGCCTGAAGCCCCGACCGGTCGCCTCGGCTTGCGCCAGCCTTGGCCGACCAACGAGCGGAATTTCCCGAGGCTCGGCCCTCGGATGCCAGGCTAACCCGATGATCATCCCGGGAGCAGACTAGCCTGAAGCCCCGACCGGTCGCCTCGGCTTGCGCCAGCCTTGGCCGACCAACGAGCGGAATTTCCCGAGGCTCGGCCCTCGGATGCCAGGCTAACCCGATGATCATCCCGGGAGCAGACTAGCCTGAAGCCCCGACCGGTCGCCTCGGCTTGCGCCAGCCTTGGCCGACCAACGAGCGGAATTTCCCGAGGCTCGGCCCTCGGATGCCAGGCTAACCCGATGATCATCCCAGGAGTAGACTAGCCTGAAGCCCCGACCGGTCGCCTCGGCTTGCGCCAGCCTTGGCCGACCAACGAGCGGAATCTCCCGAGGCTCGGCCCTCGGATGCCTGGCCTAGCGCCGGAAGAATTTTCTGAGGCCTAACCCTCGGACGCCTGGCCTAGCGTCGGAAGAATTTCCTGAGGTCTAACCCTCGGATGCCTGGCCTAGCGCCGGAAGAATTTCCTGAGGCCTAACCCTCGGAGGCCTGGCCTAGCGCCGGAAGAATTTCCTGAGGCCTAACCCTCGGACGCCTGGCCTAGCGCCGGAAGAATTTCCTGAGGCCTAACCCTCGGATACCTGGCCTAGCGTCGGAAGAATTTCCTGAGGCCTAACCCTCGGATGCCTGGCCTAGCGCCGGAAGAATTTTCTGAGGCCTAACCCTCGGACGCCTGGCCTAGCGCCGGAAGAATTTCCTGAGGCCTAACCCTCGGATGCCTGGCCTAGTGCCGGAAGAATTTCCTGAGGCCTGACCCTCGGATGCCTGGCCTAGCGCCGGAAGAATTTCCTAAGGCCTAACCCTCGGACGCCAGGCCTAGCGCCGGAAGAATTTCCTGAGGCCTAACCCTCGGATGCCTGGCCTAGTGCCGGAAGAATTTCCTGAGGCCTAACCCTCGGATGCCTGGCCTAGCGCCGGAAGAACTTCAAGAGTTAGGAGTCGGCGAGACGCTACCAAGAGTTAAAAAGAGGAAGGACGAAAGTGAAATGAAGAAACACTCTATTTGCATTAACTTTCATTGTTTCAGGGCCGAGACCCGTACAACTTGGCAAAACGCCAACATACAAAGAAAAGGACAAAGAAAGGTACAGAGGGTCAGCTTGAAGGAACCCCTGGGTCGGGAACGTCGGGCACGTCCGCAAGGGGTAGGGAGGCAGTTGGAGAATCAGCAGGCAATGGCGCCGGAGGGGAGTCGAGGAGGGAGACCCCACTCAGGTCAATCCCGGGGTATTTGGCCGACACCCTTGCCAAGCCTTCATCGAAGCCTAAGACAAAGGAGTCGGACCCCGCATCCGATATGTCACGGACGAACTCATCGGACCGACGATAGGCCTGTACCGCCTCCGACATGTCACGGATGAACTCGGCGGACTGACGATAGGCCTGTACCGCCAGACGCCCGATTTCCGCGCTCTTCTCGGCCAGCGCCGCCTCTGCTCGCTCCGTAATCTGAGCTTTTGCCTCCATGACCTTCGCCACAATCCGGTCGTCCGCCTCGGAGGAGACCCTCAGCAGATCAGCCCGAGCCTCCTTGTGCTTCGCCTCGGCAGCAATGCGAGCAGCCTCGGCCTCCTCCAGGCGCGAACGAAGCTCCTGGTCGCTCGCGCGGGACTCCTCCAAGACCGACTCCAATTCGCCCAGCTTGGCTTCAAGAGACCGGGTTCGGTTGCGGGCGTTGTCGGCTGACTGCCGGGCCTTCTCCCACCTCTTCCAGAAGTCGACAGCCTTCCGGGACTGCTTTTCGGCCCGCTCCTCCGCCTTCCTGACCTCGCTTTCGAGACCCGAGGCAACCTTGAGTTGCTCCTGAGCCTCCAACAATTGCCTCTCGAGGGCGGCGAAGCCGAGTGCCCGCTCTTCGGCCACCTGGAGCCTCGTCTCGAGGTCCCTGGTCGTCCTCCCCGCCGCAGCCTGGCCTCCCTCCTCTACTGCTTTCAGTTGGCTCTCGGCCCTCGCCAGGAGCCTCGCCTGTTCCTCGTGGCTCTCCTCCAGACGAATCATGTACTGGGCGAGCTAAAAGATAGGAAAAATGAGAGCGTCAGACGGGGATCAATAGAGCTTATGAGTGGCGGAAGCGACCAAAAGAACACTCACCGACATAAGACAGACGCAGCTGGCAGCCCCGACGTCAGGGATCCTCATCTGCCGGACCTGCCTACGGTCCTTCTCCAGCAGCACCGTCTCGATGAGGTTTCGGGCGCCGGCGAAAGTGAAGGCCGACCCCGACTTCGCCCCGGAGCCGGACGGTGGTTCTACAGCCTTACCCTTGCCCATCGCTTGGGGAAGAGTCATGCTGACCGTGCTCGGGGCGGGGGCCGCTCCAGGAATCGACAGGGTCCCGCTCGGCCGGGGCCTCGACGCGCCCCTCCTTCTCGTGTCATCCGAAGCCGACCGAGTCGAAGGCCGGGTTGGGGACCGATCGCGTCCAACCCGGCCGTCTCGGGCGCGCTCGGATGACACCTCCGGAATAACGGTAGTCTCATCACCGGAGGGCTGATACAGCGCCAACTGTCAGTCCGAGCCCGCGGCGTCCCCCTAATCGCGTCTGTCGGCGTCGGAGTCGCCTGCAGGCGGGACTTCTTCGCCGGTGGGACCCCGCTCGGAGGAGTCCGTTTCTTCCTCCGGACCGCTTCCAGTAGGGACGTCCTACCAACAGCCATCGCCTTGTCCGACCGCATGACGTCGTCGATTTCTGCAAAAAGGACGAGATGGTCGGAGACTGAGAAGCTGATGGAAAGAAGAAACGAAAGAGGAGAAAAAAGCTAAAAAAGAAGTGGTGGCGGGCTCACGGTCAGCGGGGACCGAGCTCAGACCGACGTTCACCAAGGTGTCCTCAGAAATAAGGCGAGACACCGGGGGGAGCCGGCCCTCGGCAACCAACCCCTTCAAGACGGCGACGCCATCGGATTCCTCCCTCGACAACCTCGATAGGCCGATCGGGGACTTCATCGGCGTCTCCCAGGTTGCCCTGATTCCCCAAGAGGGATCTACGTCAATGAAAAAGAAACGCTCCTTCCAGCCGTGAATGGAGGAAGGAGCCTCCTTGACGAGGCCGCACCCTCGCCGCGCCGCAAAGCACCACCACCCTCTGTCCTGGGGGTGGCCGTTCAGGCCGTAGCATTCCCAAAAGACATTCAGGGTGGCGGGAACCTCGTGCATGCGGCAGAGAACCTGGAAGGCCGTCAGGGCGCGCCATGAGTTCGGCACCAGTTGCGTCGGCGCCACTCTTAAACCCCGAAGCACCTGCACAACTAAGTCCGAGGGGGGAAAGCGGAACCCGGCCCGAAGGATGTCCTCGTTGATGGCGACCTTCCCCGGAGGAGGATGGGACATCCTCTCCTCAGGCCCCGGGAGCGTGACGTTGCAGGCTTCGGGAAGGTGGTACCGGGCCACGAACCTATCTAGGTCTTCGGGGACCAGATCCGACTGAATGCGGTCCGCTCTTACTTCGTCCATACCTAATGGCCAGTGGATCTACGGTCAGGACAGGGCCAAGAAGGGGGAAAGGACCGGAACGACTGAAGTACACTAATACGGAAGGAGAAAGTATGGAGAGCCCTAAATTGAAGAATGGGGCAACTCACCGGAAGGGAAGGAAGAACGGCTCCGAAGGCGTCAAAGGAGGAGCGAGCAAACAGTCCGACGGCAACGACAGCAGCGCAAGGAAGAAACTCGAAGATGCCTGCGAAGAGAAAAGCGAACGGGGGAGGGCCCCCGATTAAATAGGCGGAAGGGCGGGTGACGCCTCGGTGACGCCAGAGGACGCCTGGCTGCCGAAGGATCGCTCGCGCCCCAAAGGCGAATCGACGCCATTAAGGAAGGATGTCCGCTGAAATCCGCAGACTGCCAGATCAGCGACAACCGCTATACGCCATAATGGAGGCGGGGAGCTCGAAGCGCGCGCGCCTTTCCGAGGGATGGCGGTAATCTCGAAGCATCACTCCCTTCACCCGTTCCCCTCCTGGTTCCAGGCTCGGAAGTGGGGGGCTACTGTTACGGGGGAATTTAGCCACCATGCCCCACGTGACCGGCACGCGCGCCCAGGAAGACTACGGCAGTCCCTTGATCCAGCAATCCGACCCCGAGTCGGATATCTTCGGCTCCGCAGCCCGACCCCGAGTCGGCTGCCCCTTGATCCAGCAATCCGACCCCGAGTCGGATATCTTCGGCTCCGCAGCCCGACCCCGAGTCGGCTGCCCCTTGATCCAGCAATCCGACCCCGAGTCGGATATCTTCGGCTCCGCAGCCCAACCCCGAGTCGGCTGCCCCCTGATCCAGTCATCCGACCCCGAGTCGGCAATCTCTCGACAACAACAGACTGTTCCTCTGAGGCACGCCGCGGCCCCCTGCTCCACTACTCCCTGCAACGGCCGTATCCGGCGCTGCCCCACGATCCCCTGTAACAGCCGTACAAAGCGGAGCTCCACTATGCCCTGCCAGGGCCGTACCCAGCGCTGCCCCACGATGCCCTGTAACGGCCATGTCAGTGGCAGCCCCATCGTGCCACACGATGACGAATCCCCGGAAAAACCCCCCAGCCTGATATATATGGGGCTGGGGGGGGAGGGGGAGGGTAAGCAAAGGTTTTCCAGAGTATTCTCTTATCCGTTACTACTATCTCTCCTTCTCCTTCAATATCCTCTGACTTGATCGTCGGAGGGCCCCCACTACCCCAGTGGTGGTGCGAGGCTTGCCTGCAGGTTTCCCGGTGGAAGGTGGAGCGCAATCAACCCAACTCCAAGGGAACCCCGTTCACACCGCTGTGTCAATCGTTCTCGGTTTGGACCACCAGCAACAGATTGGGTTCAACCAAATTGCTTTGTTTTAATTCGGGTTTGACCAAATTTGATTAGGTGCAACCCAAGGGGATTAGGCTCAGATGATGTGGCAATTATTGGTGACATGGAATTGGATTTCATGAATTTTAAATAAACCAAAATTATTGCATGGTACATGGACCCATTGCTTGACACATGGCGACATTGTTTGTTATTTGAATTTAAATTCAAACATTAAGCAATGTGTTAAATGATTTTAATCACTCAAACCATCAGCCAAGGTGGCGTCTGAGTTTTTGAATGGATTAAATTCAAATTTCAAGAGGTGATTTCGAAATTATGAAGTGTTTTACCTTGCCGCATGGATTTCAAATTCCTTCCCTCTTGCACATGTGTTTAAAATTTGAATTTAAATCAAAAATGGTTGAGATCTGATTTGGATTGTTCCTATTCCTTTGCATGTGCCAACTAAAAGAGGTTTTCTGAAAATAAATTTCGAATTTTGAATGAAAATTCGGAGGCCATTAAAAGGGGTCAAACATGGGCACCAAAAACACATCCATTGCAGCCTTCTTCCTCACCCGCCTCCTCCTCCTCTTCTTCTCCATTTTAGATAGGGTTTTCAGGGTGAATATCTAGAAGATTCAAGATCAGATCTGAGTCCTCTACTTCCCTTACAAACCTCATCTCTATCTGCTTCAAGACGATTGATCAAGAGTTGATTGAATCCCGGCGGGCAGATTTCAGCTTTCAATTGTTCTGCAGCTGCTAGCACTGTTGCGGAAGAAGATCCTTCAGGACTTCGCGTGTACTTCTCGTAGAGGCCATTCGTGTGCGTGGCTGCGAAGTCAAGAATCAGATTCACAACTTTCATCCATCATAAAAGGTATTAATCTAGCATTAAACATTTATTATGGTGTCAAGGTCTAGGTCCAATTCCCCGAGGTTTTACCCTCTTTTGGGGCTCCTCATGGAGATATCTCCAGAATCCATTCGATGGATATTCGGAGATTAATTGGAATAGAGTTCTTAAGTTTCAGATCTGATAGTTAATCATGCATAAAAGTTTTAGCATAATTGTTTAAACGATTCCGGCATAATCCTATATGTTCTTAAGGTGCTGATTTCTAGATTTGATCTTGTAAGCATGCATGAATTAAATTGTTTGATTCGGTTTTTCCACTGCGTTTTAAAACTTAAAAAGAACTACGTAAGGCTTGATCCCCCTTATGAAGGGGTACGTAGGCAACCCGATCAGGTTCAGCCATGGTTTTCAAAAAAAAAAAAAATTCAGCATGCTAAACACCGAAGAACCTAGGATTCACTTTCAGAGACTTTTTCTCCTGTGGCAATGCTAAAATCTATTCGGATCATGCTTGCTATAGTAGCATATATGGATTATGAAATCTGGCAAATGGATGTGAAAACAGCTTTTCTAAATGGAGAGCTGGAAGAAGAGGTGTATATGATACAACCTGAGGGTTTCACATCCACAGACGAGTTCAAAGTATGCAAGCTACAAAAGTCCATTTATGGACTTAAGCAAGCTTCTCGAAGTTGGAACATACGTTTCGATAAAACTATCAAAACGTATGGCTTCGTTAAGAACGAAGAAGAACCTTGTGTCTACAAGTGGACTAACGGTTCAGTGATCACATTCCTTGTCTTGTATGTGGATGACATTCTCTTAATTGGAAATGACATTCCTGCATTACAGAATGTGAAACTCTGGTTGTCATCACAGTTCTCCATGAAGGATTTGGGAGAAGCATCCTACATCCTAGGGATGAAGATCTATAGAGATAGATCTAAGAGGTTGCTTGGATTGTCCCAATCCATGTACATCGACACTATGTTGAAGCGGTTCAACATGGAGAATTCTAAGAAGGGCTATCTTCCGATAGGCCAAGGAATTTCTCTCTCTAAGAAAGATTGTCCGACAACTTCCGAAAAGAGAGAGCGTATGAGTAGAATCCCATATGCTTCTGCAGTAGGTTCTATTATGTACGCCATGACATGTACAAGACCGGATGTTGCTTACTCACTAGCAGTAGCGAGTAGGTATCAGTCTGATTCGGGTGAGAACCATTGGAAGGTGGTGAAAACCATCCTTAAGTATTTAAGAAATACTAAGGACCAATGGTTAATCTATGGAGAATTTGACTTAAAACTTGTGGGGTTTACAGACTCTAGTTTTCAGTCAGACCATGATGACAGTAAGAGTATGTCTGGATTTGTGTTTACCCTGAATGGAGGAGCAGTCTGCTGGAAAAGTTCTAAGCAGTATTCAGTAGCCGATTCCGTATGCGAAGCAGAGTATGTTGCTGCATCAGATGCGGCAAAGGAAGCTGTTTGGATCAAGAAGTTTGTAAATCAACTTGGTGTTGCTCCCTCAATCAACGGTCCAGTTCTTTTGTATTGTGACAATACTGGAGCCATTGCACAAGCAAAGGAGCCAAAGTCTCACCACAGGACCAAGCACATTCTGCGTCGCTACCACCTTGTACGAGAGATCGTGGAACGAGGTGACGTCAATCTTCAGAAGATCGATGGAAAGGAGAACCTAGCTGACCCATTCACTAAAGCCCTTTCTGTAAAGGAGTTCGATTATCACAAATCGAAGATGGGTATAAGATACTGTACAAATTGGTTTTAGTCCAAGTGGGAGTTGTTGGGAATTGTGTCCCAAAGCCAATTTATTAGTTGTAAGAAATTGAATTATATATATGTTTTATTAAAATGAATAAAAATTTATTCTGGCAATTTTCTATTCATCACAAGTGTTGCATCTTCAAATTGAACTCCTGTGTATTGTGATGAAGTCCTTAGGACTAATTTAGTGGATAAAAGAGGTTTTATCATTTAGTCCTTAAACCAGTTCGCGACCAAATGACGAGCTGTCAATTGGACGATAGCTATGTCAAGTATAGGTCGTTGTGTGCCATTTAGTTGGTTGTCCTCTTAAACCAAGGAGTGTGGAGACACTGTATGGCATATAGGTGAGATGTAGGAGTACATCGTCACTGAATAGTGACTCACCTGCGTAGCACTCCACTGTCGGAAGTTAGCTCGTAAAACGTATGGGCATAAGTACCCCTTAGACCTGAGACTGTCACGGTGACTTGCAAGCAACTCACTGTACTTAGGCACTGGATGACCTGAATTTCTAATTCAGGGATCGAAAGGATGCTGGGTGCAGTCAAGTACTCGCGAAGTCTGTGTATGAGTCAAGATGGGATTGACCGCTTCAGATTTTAGGAGTTGATGTCTCATTGAATTTCAATTCAGTAAAACCTTGGCTAGGGTAAACCAAGTGATAAGTCACTTGATTTGATTAATTGAAATACACTATGAATGACCGAACCCAGAGTTCGACAGTCCACTCTGAGGTCATCTTGAGCATCGAAGGTCATAGGGATGAATTATGCAACAACCATACGTCTAGGTTCTTGAATATTGCTTTGCATATTTGACCTATCCGGACGTCAGGTATCATTGCTAGATGGTCACCTCGATTAGTGCATGGAGTAGTCCATGTACTACCGGCTTAGTGTTCGAACCTATCGGAGTCACGCACATTAGTCAAGCTAAGTAGGAAGGTCTTGACCCAATTTAATTAAGAATTAAATTATGGGTCATTTGGAATTTGGCTCTGTCTATGTTCAGCTAGCACTGAACATGAGGTACATGCTAAATTTCATGGATGAACAACTAATTAAGTCTGTATTTCGGGTCAATCAAGTTTTAATTAATATAGTTGAACTTGATCAGGACTCAATTGTTGAGATTGGATTTGATTGGGTCTAAATTAGTGTAATTGGGCTCGATCATGATTTAATTGGGATTTAATTTCGTATTTGTTCTGATCTAAGTCGGACTTGGATCGAGCCGAAACTAGACCCAATTGAATCTCCTATGAGTCAGACTCATGTGGAATTTTTTTGGGTCAAAAATTCATTCAAATGGGCTGCAAATTTGGTTTAGAACCAAATTGACTAACTTATGATCAAATGGGCTAACCCATTTGTATCACAAGTTGACTTTTCCCATTTAGAGTGGTTGCTGACCGTGAATAAATCCCATGGACCCGTGGACCACTCCCTTCACATGGACCCTTAGCACCTTTTTTGTGAGCCGCGACTCACCTGGGACGCATGAAACAGAGCTTCTCTGTTTCACGCGTCCGCAACCCTTCCGACCGTCGATTGCGCAGCCAACCGGCCTCCGGCCAGACGGCCGACTGGATCGGAATGTGCGGTTTTGAACCGCCAACATTCCAGTCCAGTTTGATTTTTGAAATCCAGCAATAATTGACATTAATCACTGTTTTATTCCACGGTTGTTTTTGAAACAATCGTTATCAAATTCATTCATATTTGATAATGAATGAACTCAATAACGCTAGACCATTTACGCCTCTTAACTCCTCTCAGCGTTGGCCTATTTGTAGGCCACCGTTTCCTCTCGAAGAGAGAGAGAGAAAAAATTTTCTTGGGAAGAAAACGTGAGACAGAGAGATAGGTTGATTCTGTGAAGAAGAAGAAGAGTGAGGAAGGAGTTTCTCTCTCTTTCTGGTGGTTTGGAGTTCGGCCCTGGTCCGGCGTCCTCTCCTCCCTTCCATTCCTCTATGATCAGGATCAAGAGACGGGTGTCTGTTCGGCCTAGGCGTGCTGTGAGCAAACGGGAGAAAGAAACCGAAGAAAGAAAGAAAGAGAAGAAAGAAAGAAATAGGAAGGTCCTTTTTCTAGTTTTCCTTTCTTCCAAGGGTCCTTTTGCAAAAGATTGTTTTGCACAAGTAAAGACATCATCCAACCTTCTTGCGAAGCTTGACGTGCGTGCGAAGTAGAGAGCTTGCAGATCCAGGCCTTGCAGAGCTACCTTCAGGGATCTAGATCCAGATCCAGATTCAAATTACATCGACCAACTTCCGCTACGGGCTTGAGGTAATTTTACATAAAAGTTAAATTTAATATTTATAATTGTTTTAAATAAAATAAAAAAATTTTTAAACTGATTTTCATGCCTGGCGTTCGATTTTATCGGACAACTCGAGAAATGTTTCCTTCATGAAATACTTACCCTGGTACACACAGATGTGTGTGGCCCATTCGATGTGCAAGCCAGAGATCGTTATTCGTACTTCATTACCTTTACCGATGATTATTCACGGTATAGGTATGTGTATCTTATGAGACACAAATCTGAATCTTTTGAAAAGTTCAAAGAGTTCAGAAATGAAGTAGAAAAACAAATTGGAAAATTCTTTAAGGCTCTTCAATCAGATCGAGGAGGAGAATACCTTAGTGGAGAATTTTGGGACTATCTCAAAGAGAATGGCATAGTCTCACAATGGACTCCTCCAGGTACATCTCAACTCAACGGGGTATCAGAGAGGAGAAATCAGACTCTATTGGATATGGTCCGGTCCATGATGAGCTTCACTGATTTACCTATATTTCTTTGGGGAGATGCCTTACTTACCGTAGTATATCTACTGAATAGAGTTCCCTCTAAATCCGTTCCTACCACACCGTATGAGATATGGCATGGTAAGAAACCAAGTCTTGATCATCTCAAAATTTGGGGATGTCCGGCCCACGTCAAGGGACTACAGGCGGACAAGCTAGAGGCTAGGACCATAAGTGCTTCTTTTATAGGATATCCTAAAGAGTCATTAGGATATAATTTTTACGTCTCAGAGGATCACAATGTGTTTGTGAGCCGACATGCCATTTTCTTGGAAAAATAGTTTTTCCTTGATAGAGGTAGTGGGAGGAAATTGAGCTTGAAGAGAAAGTCTCTGAAAAGCAACGAGTCATGAATCCTATAGAATCCATTCTTACAGAGCCAGTACACGTTGTTCCTCCACCTCACAGATCTAGTAGGATCTTCCATCCTCCTGATAGATACTTAGGTATGCTTGAAGAGAATACTGATAGTCAACTTTAAAGACCACGCAATAGCACGTATCTGGTAGGATAGTGATTACGGGTATCGATCCACAAGGATTGGGGAACAGTTGCTTTTCTTTTAAAAAAAATAAAAATATTTAAAAGGAAGAGTTTGTGAAGAAAATTAAACTAAGGAATTTAATAAATAAATGCAATTAAAATGATATCAGTTTGAGGAAACTTAGGGCAGGGAATTCATCACTAACATCGGAACAAGGATTATTTATATTTTAATCTATTCTTGGATTAACATGCAAATTGGCTACAAGCCTAATAAGCATTTAAATAGAAATTCACAAAAGTAATTTGAGAATAATCCATCTTCAATTGGCATGAAATGTCTACCCTAAACTAATGTGGCAGGACACCGTATTTTTTCTAAGCATGAACCATCTTATATTTACTTAGTGATCATGAAGAATAGTTGTATAAACGTCATACTTAAAATCACAGAAATTAAATATGAGATGAAATAAAATATTCATTAGGAGCAAAATAAAGTTTATACAACTCCAGGAATAGAAAAGTAAAATATAAAACCCTTGGCCCTTTGTTAGGGCTGCATCCAGCCCTAGTGCAGAGCTTAGGCTTTCAAGCAGTGGTGGACGGCAGCAGCAGCATAGCAGCGGGCTCCCATCATGGCTATCTCCTTCTTTTCTCTGTCTTCTCCCTGCATTTTTACTTCGGTGGGAACTCCTGAGAAGAGATTGGATGAGAAGGCTGGCATGATGACAGAGGGAGCTCTGGCTAATCCCTTTCTTCCATGGGAGAAGGTGGCATGAGAGAGGAGAAGATGGCGTAACGCTAATGAAAGAAGGCCCTGGCTGATCCTTCGATGCCTCTCCATGCAGTGGCAGATAGCCTTTTATAGCTCACTCTTCCTCATGGCTTTATCCAAGTCTTCTACCAGCGGATAACTTCAAATCAAGGGGCTGAGAGGAATCGGGAAGGGCTTCAACGTGGAGGGCTCTATTCGTGGATACGGGAGATCCCTCGTGGTTGGCTGGCGTCAATCCGGAATGCCGAGATGTATTCATTGAATAGCTGGGATTCGGGTTATCTCGTGGATAAGCTGATGCTCTGTTCTTTGGATACTTGCAGTTGGCATCTGGATGAGGATCACGCTGAGATGCACGGTCGCGGATGGAGCTGGGGCGTTGGGATGAATCGTGGATAAGGGGATCTTTGGAATCAAGCCGGAAGAGGAGGATTGAGATGAAGGTGGATCACGGAAAGAATGGGACCTTGATACTTCGGTTTCGAAACAGAGGAAGCTTGTTTGGACGCCGTGAAATCTAGGACTTCGTTTCGAACGGGAGGATGAGACGGAATGGTTGAATGCGAAGAAGGCTTGGAAGCTTGGAGGAAATCTGGGATGATACGGATGACATGGGAGGGTAGGTTGGATTTGGCTGGGGTTAAGCTGGGAGATCCGTGGGATAAGGATGAACTTTGTTTTGAGGCTGGGATGCTTAATCTACGGACACAGGATGGGTAGCTTGGGACTTCGTTAAAGGCTGGGATGAGGGGGGTGGTGTTCTCGGCTGAGAGGAGATGCCGGAAGAATTGGATTTGGGTTCATCCCGTGGATCATGTGATTCTGTTTTGGGATGCAGGGAATCACAAGCGGGATGAGAGTTGGTTCCGAAACAGGGGATAAGCTTGGGAAGTTTGCTGGGATTAGTCCGGAAGGATGTTGGGATGTGGAGAAGATAAGGATGCTAGGAGGAAGATACGATGGGAAGATGAACTGGGATGCAGGGGATTCGGAAGTCATGGGAAGGAGAAATGATTCGTGAGCTGGGATATTCGGAGAAGGAAAGATGTGCTGGGAGCAAATCCGGATGGGGTTGATCCGGCTGAGATGCGGCTGAGCCGGACGCGTTCGAAGATGAAATGGTTAGAAGATGTTGATCCACGGGAGATTAGCTCTATTTTGAATCTAAAACAGGGGAGGAAAGGATGACGTGGAAGCTTTGGATGCGGAAGGGAAGGACGAGGATGAACGCGGAGAAATCCGGAAGAAGGAATCTGTTCTTGTTCTTTGGACATGGGAGGGAAGGACGTGGAACAGGGGATGATCTTGGATTCTTATCCATGGGAGATGAAGATGTTGAATCCTTGTTTTGTGGAAAGGATTGAGTGCATGGGATAGGGATGAACGGCTGAAGCTGGAGAGTCTGTGGGTGATGAAAAGCTAGTTCGGTTGGGAGAAAATTGGATACGGGGATGGCTTGGTTCTGGCTAGGACACGCACATGACTGAGATGCGAATGGGTGCCTGAAACTTGAGGGAACACTAATACGTGGAAGCATTAGATGGATAATTTATTTGCAAAGTAATCCTGCCATCCAAGTGTTCATGATCCTCCTTTTGAAATCCCATGTACTTTGGCATATAGGCATGTGTCACTCGGGATAGCTGCCACGTGTGCTCTAGTGTTATCAGTCTTCATGGTTATGAGTCAGACAAATGATGGGTTCGACCCGACCTGCATACATTAGACTCGACCAAAATAATTAAACCAAACTCGAATTATCAAATAATTTATTAAAATACAATGATGAAGGGAAACATATTTTCTTATGTTTAACTTTAAAATATGTGCATAAAAACAATAATATGTGCTATGTAAAATAGGTAAATTTATTTATTATTTAACACTTATCACACCCCCAACCTACATTTTGCTAGTCCTCAAGCAAAATAAAAACTAACTCACTTTCTCAGGAATCGCGATTGCATTTACCGTATGCAATAAGGCTTTAAACCCCTAGATGGCCCTAGTGGATGAGTTTTGTCTCGTGCGGATTTCCGGCTTAGATACCCACAAACTGTTGTCTCTACCCAAAGAGTTTATTGTTTTATACAATCTAATTTCAAATGCATAAGTGCCAAAAATTTCAAAAGCTCACAAAGTTTTAATTACTAAGTCAGCCCAAAGCCTAGGTCAAAATACAATTCAAGTTGAGGTCATTAAGTTTCCGTTAGGGAGTTGTAAGACTTTTTATTCTTGGGTGCTCGATGAAATCTGGACCATACACAAGCTAAGGCTTTAGATCCTCCAAAATACTGCTAAAGCTAGTAGTTTCCAAGCACTGGTCAATAAGACCTAATCACTGATTCAAAATCATCCTATCTTGCAGAATTTCGAGAGTTGTGGATGTTTACTTTAATACCTCATGGACTTTATCTGTAATATTCCAGTTTACTCGAATTTTTACAACGACGGCTTTCACACTATCGTCTTTTCCAAGGTCAATATTATTTTCTCTTTCTCTTTTTTTTCTTATTTATTTATTTATTTATTTATTTTGTATTTATAAATAAATTATGCACTTTTACTCTTGTAATGATTCCTCCGTGTAGCGAGCATTCAGTCAACAACTCCCACACCAAATGGCATAAGGTGTTGGGCATCAAGACTCCCCTACGGACCTATGCTCGGGTCCATCATTACAAGCCCGCTGACCTTTGACAATAGGTAGCCCTTTTCGATGTACCTGACTAAATTCACCTCTCTTTTTTTTTTAATAGTGAATTAGATAGGTATGATTCATCAGGACTCAAGGTTGCTACCAGACTTAACAACATCATGTTGAACCTAACCCTTAGAAGTGCAGACCATGTGTGCAGACCATGTTTACTTTAATACCTCATGGACTTTATCTGTAATATTCCAGTTTACTCGAATTTTTACAACGACGGCTTTCACACTATCGTCTTTTCCAAGGTCAATATTATTTTCTCTTTCTCTTTTTTTTCTTATTTATTTATTTATTTATTTTGTATTTATAAATAAATTATAAATACAAAATAAATAAATAAATAAGAAAAAAAAAATAATAAATACAAAATATTGACCTTGGAAAAGTACATTACCAAATATCGAATCTTATATAAGATGCACATATATATTTGATGTACATATCATACCAAGTAAAAGTACATTACCAAATATCATTTGCTTCTTCATTTAAAAAAATATTCATTTTTTTATAAAAAAATATTCTTCGAATTGTACATAAGTTACCGATATAAATGGGAGTCCCTGTTAGCCCACGACCTTTCCAGAATTCCGGTTCAACTCCGTAGCCGTTGGTCTCGGCGCCGTTTGATGCGGAGGAATCGGCACGGTCCGCTTTTGAAGAAGTTTGAAACCGGAAAGAAACAGGGACGGTGGAGAAAAGCCGCGTCCTCCCTCGTCTCGCAAAATCTTTGGGCGGAAAGCCGGTGGGGACCGACCCGCGGGTGGACGCCGCGGTTTCCTCTTCCTGCTTTCCAACGATATAAATTTATACCGATATAAATTTATATCGTGGAAAGGTTGTTGACTCCCATTTGGTGTGGGAGTCAACAACTCCCACACCAAATGGCATAAGGTGTTGGGCATCAAGACTCCCCTACGGACCTATGCTCGGGTCCATCATTACAAGCCCGCTGACCTTTGACAATAGGTAGCCCTTTTCGATGTACCTGACTAAATTCACCTCTCTTTTTTTTTTAATAGTGAATTAGATAGGTATGATTCATCAGGACTCAAGGTTGCTACCAGACTTAACAACATCATGTTGAACCTAACCCTTAGAAGTGCAGACCATGTGTGTTGTGAAATTCTAAAGTAAAAATTATCTTGCAACTCACTAAAAGAATTTTTAATGAAAAGAACTCAAGTTGTCTTACTTCTGACTAATCATTGGGCTTGTTAGATTTTATATACTTTGTGTGATTATCATTTCAGCACTAAAACATAGAAATTAAGTTTTTTTTTTCTTTTTTTTGAGATAAAACTTATTTAAAAATACGAAAACTTTCTTCAAATTCGAATTCTATACCCCCTAACCTAGACCAGACGTTGTCCTCAATATTTTTTTTATTTTTTTTTATTTTTATTTTTTAATAATATTATATTATTATTATTTTTTTATTGATTTTGTTATTTTTATTTTGGACGAAAATATGATGCATATGGAGGATAGAAGCATTTTACCGTAGTTACATCAGTAATATGAGGGATCCTGTTAAACATTGAAAAATGCAATAAGAAAAATGCAAAAACGAATTACGAAAATTGGGTTGCCACCCAACAAGCACTAAGTTTAACGTCTTCAGCCAGACGCAGCGCATCCTTAATTATATCATGCCGGGTTCATGCTGAGTTCTCCAAGAAAGAAAATTTGTGGAAAACTGATTGTCAGGCAAGGAGTTGACTGCTTCTATAGCCTTGTCTATATCAAAGTCAAAATGGGCCAAGTATGTTTTTAGAGGGTCATCTTCTAAAATATAGGGAAGGACTTTTTCTATAAGATCATCCATTTTTTCTATTAGGAAGCACTCAACTTTCCTCGCGGGTTAATCAGAAGCACGAAATATATTTAACTTGACCTTCATATTCTCAAAGGATATATTCATCACCCCAGTTCTACAATTTATACTCGCATTGGCTGTAGCTAAAAAGAGGCGCCCAAGGATCACGGAGATTTGTTT
This sequence comes from Phoenix dactylifera, assembly GCF_051530095.1. Classification (NCBI taxonomy): domain Eukaryota; kingdom Viridiplantae; phylum Streptophyta; class Magnoliopsida; order Arecales; family Arecaceae; genus Phoenix; species Phoenix dactylifera. The sequence continues at coordinate 25,482,561 of NC_143193.1, read as the reverse complement.
CTTAGGATTAGGCTCATGTTCCATATCAAGGACGATAAAATCTACTGAAAAATAGAATTTGTCTACCTTAACAAGAACATCTTCAATTATCCCACGTGGTGTTTTTACAGATCGATCAGCTAATTGAAGGGATACCGATGTTGGTTTTAAGTCACCTAACACAAGTTTCTTATAAACTGAGTAAGGTAAAAGGTTGACACTTGCCCCTAGATCTAAGAGTGCTCGATCAATGAAATTATTTCCTAAGACACAGGAGATGGTGGGAGCACCAGGATCTTTGAATTTCGGAGGGATGTTGTGTTGGAGAATAGAACTCACTTGCTCAGTTAGGAAGACCTTTTTAGGCACATGTGTCCTAGATTTTTGCTTTTGGGTACAAAGGTCTTTGAGAAATTTGGCATAGAAGGAAACTTGTCTAATAGCATCAAGAAGTGGAAGGTTGATTTTAACTTGTTTGAAAACCTCCATCATCTCCTCTAGTGAAGTTCCCTTTTTGCCAAAGGAAGAGGGTGAATTAAGAGCTTCAGGAAATGGGACTTTTGAAATGTGAGTTCTGGCAGAAGGTGGACTAGCTGAAGAAGAAGAAGGTTTTGAATTTTTATGTGATACATTTCTATCCTCTTCTTCACCTTTCTTATTGTTATCCTCACCAATCTTATTGTTTACTACACGTCCACTCCTTAGGGTAGTCAAAGCATTGGCTTGTTCATGATGAAATTGTATTTAGTTGATTTTCTTGAGCCATGTATTGTCCCCTAGGATTACTCACTGGTTGGCTTGGAAGCTTTTCTTCCTCTCGCTTGTTCAGTGCATTTGCTAATTGCCCCATTTGGGATTCTAGCTTGGCGATAGATTGCATGTGAGAGTGCACCAATTGTGTAATGGTTTCCAAACCTTGAAGGGCGGTCAACACTTTCTCCTCAAAGGCTGTGTTTCTATGGGGCGGAGGAGGAGTGTGTTGAAATTGAGTCGAAGGATGGTAGGGATTATCATTCTGGAATGGTTGAAAGTTTTGGAAATAAGGTTGGGAAGTATTGGAAGTCTGCTGCTTCCAAGAGAAATTCGGATGGTTGCGTCATCCCGGGTTGTAAGTGGTAGAATATGGATCATTACCGGGTCGGAATTGTGTTTGGGCAGCATTTACGTGTTCTTGCACAAATTCAGAGAATTGTGCTGCCGAAGGGCACTCAAAAACGGTATGAGATGGACTAGAACAAAGAGCACAAACTTGTTCTTCGAAAAAGTTTGGAAGCTGTTCTCTAGACATTAGCTGGTCCAATTTGCGGGACAGTGCATCTACTTTGTTGGATAGACCTATGGACAGGCTAACTTCATATATGGTCCATTTTCTTTGAGAATTCGGGGGTGCTTGACGAGCGGAGGAGGCATGGTGGAGGAAATTTTCATTAAGGTTTTCAAACATCTGCCATGCCTCATGCTCACTCTTAAGCATGAAAGTTCCCCCACAAGAAGCATCAACCATCTGACGGTTTCGTTCAGACAATCCGTCATAAAAGCATTGCACTAATTGCCATTTAGGTATTTGATGATGCGGGCATTTTCGGAGTAAATATCTAAATTTTTTCTAAGTTTCATGAAATTCTTTCCCATCAGATTGGGAGAAGCTCGTGATAGCACGCCTAAATTGGTTTGTTCTTCCTATGGAAAAATATTTCTTTAGAAATTCATGTTGCATTTGAGCCCAAGAGAGAATAGAATTGGCTTCTAATGAATGGAGCCATTGTTTAGCTCTATCCTTAAGGGAAAAAGTAAACAGCCTAAGTTTCAGAGCGTCATCAGTGAAGTTCTGAATTTTGACAGTAGTGCAGATCTCGAGGAACTCATCTAAATGTTTGTATGGGTCTTCATTGTTGAGTCCATAAAAAGAGGGAAGCATTTGGATGACATTAGACTTAATCTCAAATTGTGCAGCAGCAGTGGTATCAGGTAGTCGAATACAAGATGGAGAGGTATAAATGGAAGGAGTGAAGTACTCTTTTAACAGTTTGGGTTGTTCTTCAGCCATCTCGATAGGTGGAGCAGATCCTATGGTTCTATAGGTACGAATTTCGGCTCGAAGGGCCCTAATAGAACGCTCTATTTCAGAATCGAAAGGTACTAATTCAGGAGATCTGGAACGACACCCTAGCATACACCAATACCTTTCTGATCAGTCAAGTACAGTCAAGCATGCACTAAAAGAAAAACACATCAAGTCCTTGTGTTTGCCCTAAAATCACTAGACAGCTCCTAACTGATTTGAAGAGGGCACCTAAGCCTCCAATCCAGTCTAATAAACTGAGTTGACCAGGTAAGCTCCCAGGTAAGTGGGGGGGTCACGATGCGTTGCAAAGGTCCCACTTAAAAACCACTTGCCTCAAACAGATGAACTGTCTCCCTTGGGACAAAGCTTGCCTAGAAATCAACTAAGCCACAGAGCGAAATTAGTGTAACTTTCGGTGATATTCGTCCTATTGAGCTCGAATGTCCCTAGGGGCCAACGTCTAATTGATTTTAATTAAAGTGGTAATTATGTGAGAATTGATTCACCTAATTTGGGCAAGAATCTGGTGATGAAATCCAGCTCTTATCTTGTTGGGGTGATTGCCCTTACTATGTGCGGATTAATTGGTGTATGTGTATCAAGCATGCATTCACACTTTTGCTGAAATTAAAATCATACAATCACCACAAAATTTCAGGCTAGTTGGAAATCAATTTAAATAGGAAAGGTTCAGATGTTACCAAGAGGAATTTTTCCAGCAATTTTTAAAGCAAACCTTTACAGCATTCCTTTTCCAATAGTTCCCTTTTTGATCGCCCCAGATTTTCTCTTCGATTCCTGATCAAATAATACCAAAATAAAAATCAAGAATTAGTAAGAAAGAAGAAAGGGGATAATTAAAGTAACAAAAATAGAAAATATTTTTATTTTATTATATATATATATATATATATATTTGAAAGTTTTTTTTATATATATATGAAAAGAAAAACAACTATACTAACAATCCCCGGCAACGACGCCAAAAATTGATAGTCAACTTTAAAGACCACGCAATAGCACGTATCTGGTAGGATAGTGATTACGGGTATCGATCCACAGGGATTGGGGAACAGTTGCTTTTCTTTTTAAAAAAATAAAAATATTTAAAAGGAAGAGTTTTTGAAGAAAATTAAACTAAGGAATTTAATAAATAAATGCAATTAAAATGCTATCAGTTTGAGGGAACCTAGGACAGGAAATTCACCACTAACATCGGAACAAGAATTATTTGTATTTTAATCTATTCTTGGATTAACATGCAAATTGGCTACAAGCCTAATAAGCATTTAAATAGAAATTCACAAAAGTAATTTGAGAATAATCCATCTTCAGTTGGCATGAAATATCTATCCTAAACTAATGTGGCAGGACACCGCATCTTCCCTGAGGATGGACTATCTTATATTTACTTAGTGATCATGAAGAATAGTTGTATAAACATCATACTTAAAATTACAGAAATTAAATATGAGAAGAAATAAAATATTCATTAGGAGCAAAATAAAGTTTATAGAACTCCAGGAATAGGAAATTAAAATATAAAACCCTTGGCCCTTTTTTAGGGCTGCATCCAGCCCTAGTGCAGAGCTTAGGCTTTCATGCAGTGGTGGACGGAAGCAGCAGCACAGCAGCGGGCTCCGATCATGGCTATCTCCTTCTTTTCTCTGTCTTCTCCCTGCATTTTTACTTCGGTGGGAACTCCTGAGAAGAGATTGGATAAGAAGGCTGGCATGATGACAGAGGGAGCTCTGGCTAATCCCTTTCTTCCATGGGAGAAGGTGGCGTGAGAGAGGAGAAGATGGCGTAACGCTAATGAAAGAAGGCCCTGGCTAATCCTTCGATGCCTCTCCATGCAGTGGCAGATGGCCTTTTATAGCCCACTCTTCCTCATGGCTTTATCCAAGTCTTCTACCAGTGGATAACTTCAAATCAAGGGCCTGAGAGGAATCTGGAAGGGCTTCAACGTGGAGGGCTCTATTCGTGGATACGGGAGATCCCTTGTGGTTGGCTGGCGTCAATCCGGAATGCCGAGATGTATTCGTTGAATAGCTGGGATTCGGGTTATCTCGTGGATAAGCTGATGCTCTGTTCTTTGGATACTTGCAGTTGGCATCTAGATGAGGATCACGTTGAGATGCACGGTCGCGGAAGGAGCTGAGACGTTGGGATGAATCGTGGATAAGGGGATCTTTGGAATCAAGCTGGAAGAGGAGGATTGAGATGAAGGTGGATCACGGAAAGAATGGGACCTTGATACTTCGGTTTCGAAACAGAGGAAGCTTGTTTGGACGCCGTGAAATCTGGGACTTCGTTCCGAACGGGAGGATGAGACGGAATGGTTGAATGCGAAGAAGGCTTGGAAGCTTGGAGGAAATCTGGGATGATACGGACGACATGGGAGGGTACGTTGGATTTGGCTGGGATTAAGCTGGGAGATCCGTGGGATAAGGATGAACTCTGTTTTGAGGCTGGGATGCTTAATCTACGGACACGGGATGGGTAGCTTGGGACTTCTTTAACGGCTGGGATCAGGGGGGTGGTGTTCTCGGCTGAGAGGAGATGCCGGAAAAATTGGATTTGGGTTCATCCCATGGATCATGGGATTCTGTTTTCGGATGCAGGGAATCACAAGCGGGATGAGAGTTGGTTCCGAAACAGGGGATAAGCTTGGGAAGTTTGCTGGGATTAGTCCGGAAGGATGTTGGGATGTGGAGAAGATAAGGATGCTGGGAGGAAGATACGATGGGAAGATGAACTGGGATGCAGGGGATTCGGAAGTCATGGGAAGAAGAAATGATTCGTGAGCTGGGATATTCGGAGAAGGAAAGATGTGCTGGGAGCAAATCCGGATGGGGTTGATCCGGCTGAGATGCGGCTGAGCCGGATGCGTGGGAAGACGAAACGGTTAGAAGATGTTGATCCATGGGAGATTAGCTCTATTTTGAATCTAAAACAGGGGAGGAAAGGATGACTTGGAAGCTTTGGATGCGGAAGGGAAGGACGAGGATGAACGCGGAGAAATTCGGAAGAAGGAATCTGTTCTTGTTCTTTGGACATGGGAGGGAAGGACGTGGAACAGGGGATGATCTTGGATTCTTATCCATGGGAGATGAAGATGTTGAATGCTTGTTTTGCGGAAAGGATTGAGTGCATGGGATAGGGGTGAACGGCTGAAGCTGGGGAGTCTGTGGGTGATGAAAAGCTAGTTCGGTTGGGAGGAAATTGGATACGGGGACGGCTTGGATCTGGCTAGGACACGCACATGACTGAGATGCGAATGGGTGCCTGAAACTTGAGGGAACTCTAATACGTGGAAGGATTAGATGGATAATTTATTTGCAAAGTAATCCTGCCATTCAAGTGTTCATGAACCTCCTTTTGAAATCCCATGTACTTTGACATATAGGCATGTGTCACTCGGGATAGCTGCCACGTGTGCTCTAGTGTAATCAGTCTTCATGGTTATGAGCCAGACAAATGATGGGTTCGACCCGACCTGCATACATTAGACTCGACCAAAATAATTAAACCAAACTCGAATTACCTAATAATTTATTAAAATACAATGATAAAGAGAAACATATTTTCTTATGTTTAACTTTAAAATATGTGCATAAAAACAATAATATGTGCTATGTAAAATAGGTAAATTTATTTATTATTTAACACTTATCAGATACTAAGGAAATGTTCCTCATGGGAGATAGGGAACACATAGAGGATCTCAAAACCTACAACGAGGCGATATCAGATATCGATTCCGAGAAATGGTTGGAAGCTATGAAGTCAGAGTTAGACTCCATGCATTCCAACCAAGTCTGGACTTTAGTAGATCCACCAGAAGGTATTGTACCTATTGGATACAAATGGATCTACAAAAGGAAGATAGGTTCGGATGGAAAGGTAGAGACCTATAAGGCAAGGCTAGTAGCGAAAGGGTATAGTCAACGCGAAGGCATTGACTATCAGGTGACCTTTTCACCTGTAGGCATGCTGAAATCCATCCGAACATTGCTTGCCATAGCAGCATTTCATGATTATGAAATTTGGTAGATGGACGTGAAAACTGCTTTCCTGAATGGATATCTTGATGAAGATATCTATATGGAACAGCCATTGGGTTTTACCTCCAGTGATGGAGATCACAAGGTCTGCAAGCTGCAAAGGTCCATTTATGGACTAAAGCAAGCATCTCGAAGTTGGAACACTCGTTTTAATGATGCAATCAAAACGTTTGATTTCATCAAAAACGAAGAAGAACCGTGTATTTATAAGAAGGTTAGTGGGAGTGCTGTCATATTTTTCGTATTGTACTTGGACGACATTCTCTTGATAGGGAATGATATTTCCATGCTAACCTCGGTCAAGGTTTGGTTATCAAAAGAATTCTCCATGAAAGACCTTGGGGAAGCATCCTATATTTTGGGGATAAAGGTCTATAGAGATAGATCTAAAAGGATGCTTGGCCTATCAAAGAAGATGTACATAGAGGAAGTGCTGAAAAGGTTCAGCATGGAAAACTCTAAAAGGGGTCTCTTACCCCTAAGGCATGGAATTCATCTCTCCAAGAAGATGTGCCCCAACACATCTGAAGAGATTCAACGCATGAGCAAGATCCCTTATGTATCGGCAATAGGGAGCCTCATGTATGCCATGCTGCGACACGACCTGATATAGCCCTTGCTGTGAGTGTCACTAGTAGATATCAGTCGAATCCAGGTGAAGAGCACTGGACAGCTGTGAAGAATATTCTTAAGTACTTAAGAAGAACTAAAAATTTATTCTTGATCTATGGAGGAACAACAGAGTTAAAGGTAGAAGGATACATAGATTCAGACTTCATGACTGATATTGATGATAGAAAGTCAACATCTGGATATGTATTTTTATGCAATGGTGGTACGGTGAATTGAAAAAGTTCTAAACAGCCGATCATTGCTGATTCTACCATGGAAGCTGAATACATCGCCGCCTCTGAAGCTATTAAGGAAGGCTTCTGGTTCAAGAAATTCATTGCGGAATTGGATGTAATGTCATCAGATAACATAACACTCTACTGCGATAATAATGGCGCCATAGCTCTTGCTAAGGAGCTAAGGTCTCATCAGAAGTCAAAGCATATAGAGCGGCGTTTTCACCCCATACGCGACTATGTTGAGAAGAAATATGTCGAGGTGCAGAGAGTAGACTCCACGGACAACGTGGCGGACTTGTTCACTAAGCAGCTGAGTCAGCAAAAGACTGAAGCCCACCTTGAGAAGATGGGACTAAGATATATGACTGATTGGCTTTAGTGTAAGTGGGAGATTGTTAGATGTATGCCCTAGAAGCCAATTTAACTGACACATTATTAATTCTGGGACATAATTTGTACTTGACTTTATTATTATTGAATAAATGAAAGGCATCTTTTTTATTCATATTTTTTATGTGTCTATTGTTAGAAATCCCGATCATGCCGCTGAAATTTAAAAAAAAATTCAGACGCAGTGGAAAAGGCATGCGCGGGATCAACCGTTCATCGCATGAACGTTGTTCAAAAACCGTTCGTAGATAGATAAGGATTAAAAACTTTTAAAACCTTTAGAAGATCAGATCTTCACCTTGTGCGGGTAGATGATCACCGCAAACTGAAGTTCGTGGTTTAGGATGAAGGTTCGCTTGAAGCCGTTCAAGTGCCCGGCCTCTACGGGTATCCACACGAAGCAGAGGACCAATCCAAGCTTTCTATCTCCCCGGGGTGCTAGCTCCCTTGCAGAGATAATTTTTGATGGCTGATCTCCTCTCTTTCAATGAACCCTTGATTGTGCTTGAGAGGAGGAAGAAGAAGGATGAAGAGAGGAAGAAGATCAAAGCCCCTGCAGCCTTCTTTCTTTTCCTTGCGTTGGAAGGGAGAAGGGAGGAGGAAGAGGCCACCAAACAATCTTCCCTTGCTTTCCTTTGCTTGCGGCTGAAGATGGAGAAGGGAGAGGGAGGCCACGGCTGCAAGGAGGAGAGCATCACATGCATTAGGGCGTCAGCCCCCTTTCACCTCCTTATAAAGCATCTAGGGCTCCTACAAGTTAGGAGCCCTAGACTTTTTTCCAAGAGGGGCGCCGGCCCCTCTTGTGTTGCCGCACCAATGAAGCAAAGGAGGAGGGGCTTGAGCCCCTCCTTCTTGTGTTGCCCCAATCCTCATCTAATGAGGATTGGGAGCCCCTAATGTGGTTTAGCCTTAATCCAATTAGGGTTTAACCAAATCATGAATCAATTGGGTTCAATCTATACTAGTCCTAATCCAATTAGAACTTGAGTGAACCATGACTCAATTGAACTCTTCAATCCTAACCCAATTAGGAGTCATGTTGATTCATTAGATTAATAATTAATTAGGACTTAAGAAATCCTAATCAAATTAGGACTTATTTAATTTTAGTCCTAATCCAATTAGGACTCTAATTTGAATCCGAAGTCCTAATCCGATTAGGACTCTAGGAATCCTACTCCAAGTAGGAATCCAATTTTAATTCAAAACTCCTAATCTAATTAGGATTGTAGGAATCCTATTCCAAGTAGGAATCCCAGTCCTACTCCAACTAGGATTCCCAGTCCTAATCCAATTAGGACTCTAGGAATCCTACTCGAAGTAGGATTTGTGTTTAAGTCCAATTAATTAATTCTCTTTGTTCCTTCTTCAACTGAATATCAATCTAATTGATTACTTGTGATTCCTAATCACGATTCAACCATCGGATCGGTCAATACTTCTAGTGTGTGTGACCCCATAGGTTCTACTCTGACTGGTAGTGAGATATATTATGATCTCTATCACAATATCATTGAAAACTCCTTTCAATGGATTGGAACGATTCCAACTCTACTCATTAGGATTTATCGATCATCGAGATAATCCCTGTGAGTCCCACCATCCACCAGTGACACCTAGCAGCATGTAGTGGCTACCCAGTAGAATAGAATGATGAACCTCTAGGTGCAGTTATCATGTGATACAGTCCTACTATCGTGGATCCCTACAGGATGGAGGTTATGGATAACTCGTCAAACCCCTTCGTCTGTCATATGTCAAGATTTATTCGACTCGAGTTCGTTAATGGAAAACTCTTTCTCCATTTTATATTACTGCCCTGGCCAAGGTCTTAGAACTCAGTCTAACAAATCACATAGGATCACTCCTCTTCTATCAAGGTCGATAGATTCCATGTGAGTGCATACCCTACTCCTACAGTGAACTTACTGCAGCCAATCTACACTACAAGGACCCATATGACTAGAGACCATGTATACGTGTAGTCAAACTACAATAACCTCACTGTGAGTAGCTGAAGCACCGCAGGTCAAAGGACCAGTCATACTACTGCAACATCAAGCAAGTCACTGACGAATGGATAGACATCCAAGTGACTTCTTGTCTTGGTCACGCTCAGTACCCTTGTTCTCTAACAAGCACCTGCACTATCACTTCAGTGTTCCTACACTGTGGACTCAAGTCTCGTCCATCCAGAAGGAAAGTGATCTGTGCACTGATCGGATCGATCACCGTCCTCGTGATGATCCATTGATCAGGAGCATTTAGAAATTAATCACCAATGATACATGGCTCAAATTCTCAACTCTTGAGAATATGCATCATCATCTTATTAATTTCTTGGACGATTCATAGACACATAAACAATATGAATGCCCATTTATTAATCAATAATAATAAAGTCAAGTACCAAATTATGTCCTAGAATTAATAATATGCCAGCCAGATTGGCTTCTAGGGCATACTTCTAACAATCTCCCACTTGCACTAAAGCCAATCAGCCATAAACCTAAGCCCCATCTTCTCATGATGCGCTTTAGTTTTCTGCCGACTTAGCTGCTTAGTGAATGGGTCCGCCACATTTTCTGTGGAGTCTACTCTCTGATCCTCTACTTATTTTTTTCGAGGTAGTTGGTTATTAGGTTAAACTGCCGCTCTATGTGCTTCGATTTCTGGTGAGACCTTTGGCTCCTTAGCTAGTGCTATGGTGCCTTTGTTATCATAGTAGAGTGTTATGTTATCTGATGACATTTCACCTAACTCTGCAATGAACTTTTTAAACCAAAAGATTTCCACTGCACCCTTAGAGACGGCTTAACATTCAGCTTCTAAGGTAGAATCTATAATGATCGGTTGTTTGGAACTCTTCCAATTTACTGAACCACCATTGCACATATTCTGATGTAGACTTTCTATCATCAATATGTGTGCATCCTTCTACCTTCAACTCTGATCTTCTCCCAAAGACCAAGAACAAGTCCTTGGTTCTTCTCAAGTACTTAAGACTGTTCTTCATAGCTATCCAGTGCTTTTTGCCTGGATCTGATTGACATATGCTCGTGACATTCACAGCATGTACTATATCAAGTCATGTACATAGCATGGCATACATGAGGCTCCCTATTGCTGATGCATAGGGGATCTTGCTCATGCGTTGAATCTCTTCAGATGTGTTGGGTCACATCTTCTTGGAGAGATTAATTCCATGCCTTAGGGGTAAGAGACCCCTTTTAGAGTTTTCCATGCTAAACCTTTTCAGCACTTCCTCTATGTACATCTTCTGTGATAGGCCAAGCATCCTTTTAGATCTATCTCTATAGACCTTTATTCCCAAATTATAGGATGCTTCCCCAAGGTCTTTCATGGAGAACCTTTTTGACAACCTGACCTTGACCGAGGTTAGCATGGGAATATCATTTCCTATCAGGAGGACGTCGTCTACGTACAGTACGAGAAATACAACAGCACTCCCACTAACCCTTTTGTAAACACACGGTTCCTCTTCGTTTTTGATGAAATCAAACGTTTTGATTGCGTCATTGAAACGAGTGTTCCAACTCCGAGATGCTTGCTTTAGTCCATAGATGGACCTTTGCAGCTTGCAGACCTTGTGATCTCCATCACTGGAAGTGAAACTCAAAGGCTGTTCCATATAGATGTCTTCATCAAGATATCCATTCAGGAAAGCTGTTTTCACATCCATCTGCTAGATTTCATAATCATGAAATGCTGCAATGGCAAGTAATGTTCGGATGGATTTCAGCATGGCTACAGGTGAAAAGGTCTCCTGATAGTCAATGCCCTCGCGCTGACTATACCCTTTCGCCACAAGCTTTGTCTTATAGGTCTCTACCTCTCCATCCGAACCTGTCTTCCTTTTGTAGATCCATTTTTATCCAATAGGTACAATACCTTCTGGTGGATCTACTAAGGTCCAGACTTGGTTGGAATGCATGGAGTCTAACTCTGACTTCATAGCTTCCAACCATTTCTCGGAATCGATATCAGATATCGCCTCGTCATAGGTTTTGGGATCCTGCGTGTGATCCCTATCTCCCACTAGGAACATTTCCTCGGTATCCTCTTCTAGTATACCTAAGTATCTATCGGAAGGATGGGAGACCCTACTTGATCTACGAGGTGGTCGAGGGACATCGTGTACTGGCTCTGTATGAATGGGTTCGATAGGATCCATGACTCGTTGCTTTTCAGAGACTTTCTCTTCAAGCTTAATTTTCCTCCCACTGCCTCTATCAAGGATAAACTGGTTTTCCAAGAAGATGGCATGACGGCTCACAAACACATTGTGATCCTCTGAGACGTAAAAACTGTATCCTAATGACTCTTTAGGATATCCTATAAAACGAGCACTTATGGTCCTAGCCTCTAATTTGTCCGCCTGTAGTCTTTTGACGTGGGCCGGACATCCCCAAATCTTAAGATGACCAAGACTTGGTTTCTTACCATGCCATATCTCATACGGTGTGGTAGGAACGGATTTAGAGGAAACTCTATTCAACAAGTAAATAGCTGAAAATAGGGCATCTATCTAAAGAAACAAGGGTAAATCAGTGAAGCTCATCATGGACTGGACCATATCAATAGAGTCTGATTTCTCCTCTCTGACACTCCATTGAGCTGAGGTGTACCAGGAGGAGTCCATTATGAAACTATACCATTCTCCTTGAGATAATCACGGAACTCTCCATTAAGGTATTCACTTCCTCGATCTGATCGAAGAACCTTAATGAGTTTTGTGCTTATTTTTCTACTTCATATCTAAGCTTTTTGAACCTTTCAAAAGTTTCATATTTGTGTCTCATACACATATTCATACCGTGAGTAATCATCGGTAAAATGAAGTAAAAATTACAACCCCTAGCCTGCACATCGAATGGGCCACACACATCAGTGTGTACTAGGGTAAGTATTTCAGTGGACCTCCCTGTGTCCTACAAAGGATAATTTGGCCATCTTTCCTTGAAGGCAGAATTCACAAATCAAATATGACTCGGAAGTCAATGAGCCCAAAAGCTCATGTTTCTCCAATTTGTTTATTCTGTCTTCTCTTATATGGCCAAGCCTGAGGTGCCACAAATACTTTAGATTTATCTCATTTTTGGATCTATTAGATCCTATGGTATTCACTGTTTGCTCAGATATATTCACAGATACATCCATATGTATGTGATAGAGACTGTCAATCATAAAACCATATTTAATCAATTTATTTTTTCAAATAAAAATCTTTCTATGCTAAATAAAATACAGAAACCAAATTTCTGCTAGCAATAGGTAACAGTCCCTAAGTATCCTGAGCATATCTGACATACCTTCTGAAGGTCTGTCACCCTTCATGTTCTTTATGCTTCCCATGTATGTAGGACAGTTCCTCTTTCAATGGCCATCCATGATGCAATGGAAACACTTTTCCTTGCAATTGGCCTTTTTCTTGGAACTTCCTTACTTGGTGTTTTCTTAGTCTTCTGTTTCTTTGCAGGCTTCTTCTTCTTCTAAATAGACTCTCTCTTGAAAGTAGAAACCAACTTGACAGCGAAAACGAAGCCCCTTGAACTTCTTCAAGGTCCCTAAGTTAGTTACCAATTTATTTAACAATTCTATTTTGGTGCATACAATCTTGTTCATATGGTAATTTACTATAAACTGTTCATATGAAGCTAGAAGGAATTGTGGGATCAAATCCGTTTGCAATTCCTTGTGCATGGTCATGCCGAGCTTCTCAAGCTTCTTCAAGTCCTTTATCATGATCAAACCATGATTGTGGACAGACTGCCCCTCACGCATCTTTGTCTTAAAGAGCCTCTTGGACACTTCAAAACATGCTGCGTGACTCTGATCACCATACAACTCTTGCAGGTGATTTAATATGTCCCTGGCAGTCTCATGTTCTCATGCTAGCATTGTAATTCATTGGACATGGATGCCATTGTGCAGCACCTTACTTTATTGTCATTGTTCGTCCACTTAGCATGCGTTTTACGCTGATCAGTGATCGGATAGATTGGTAACACGGGGATTCCATGGTCTAGCACATACCCTAATTTCTCATAATTCAAAACTATTTTGAAATTTGCGGAGCCAGTCTTTATAATTGGGTTTGGTCAAACGGTTGTTCTATAGGATATGAGTTAAAAGTCTAAAAGTTAACATTATAATCCTCAGAGAGTAAAGATTCTAGTTAGAATTTTGTACTTGATTCTAATTTGTTCTAGGGTCTTTTAGAACAAATGTACCTCCCACTATTTTTTCGAATTCCTCACACTCTCCTGGTAGGAAAACGGAAATCCTACACGACTAGGGTTTCTAGTGGGTACTGCGGTCCCACCGATTTACATGCCACCTCACCTAACAGTTATTGGTGACACATAAATTGATGAATGTACAACTCTTGTACAATGCTTCTCAAGCATGTTGCAGTGCTACTTGGTCTCTAAGCCATGAAGACCTCACCTAATAGTTATTGGTCCCATTTCTTAGTTAAGTCATACCCACCGTATAACCGTAGAAATAAAGTCGTCGTTGGGTCCTCACCTAACAGTTATTGGTGCCCAACCCCACCTTTATCCTACAACATCTCATGTCCATAGAGAGGTCCAGCCCCCCGATGCAACTTGACCACTGTATCCAGCCGAGACAAATCAACATCAGAAAGGCCTTAGCAGCTCTACTACAGTGGAAGACCTATTGACTTAATATTGGTTAATCAGGTCTTAGTGTTTGCAACTTGAGCTCTTCATAAGAGGTAATCGAACAATTGGCAAGGTAAGCAGGTGAGAGGCTCTCCTTACTCAGAGAGTAAGGTCCTAATTAAGTAACCACCTTTCATGCTTTTCTAGACACCAATTAGATCAATTAGTCTAATATGACTTGCTCATGTTGGTTCACTCTCGACTTGATTGAGGAGGTTTTAATTTAGGTCTCAATTGGGTTTGTTACATCACATGTAAACCTATCTACCCAGCTTTCATTCACATCACATGCAAACGGCACATCACAGGCAGTTATAATCGCAGCATCAAAATAAAGCTAAACTTTAAATAGGTGATGATCATGGATTCTAATTAGGTCGTATTACTAGCACATGCACGTCAATCGATCAATGGTCTTCAACTCTTGAATTGGTTCCAAGCCTCCTTGATTCGATCCTTGACCAACTCTTGATCCAATCGCCATCAACCGCTTAGACCCCTGTTCATCTCATGCCTTGTCTTCAACTTGATCGTTGACGTACATCACATCACAGAAATACAACCAGATGTAAAATAATAATAATAATAATAAATTACATCTTCTTTTAGGAGGCACGCAGGCCTCTCAAAACATCAAATAAGATGCATGTAAGCATCTGAAAAATTACATGACATTGCAGATCACATTGCAGGTCTTTACATTTAATACCAAAAGGGTTTGAATCCTATGATCATCACCACATGCAGCAATTATAATTTTCAGATCTGAAAACTAACTGATTATCTCATGACATAGGTTGCTGATCATGCTAATCATAATTCTAAACTTTGTAATCTCATTAACAATGCAATTAGAATCATCATCTTATCATATAAAAATCAGCATGCAAAAATCAGCACCCTAGAAAAAATCTGCATGCAGAAAATTTTCAGCATGCATAATCTTTCAATTTTCAGATCTAATAAGCCTACTAATAATTAATCCTTACCTTAATCTATGAAGCCTAGGCACTGATACCACTGTTAGAAATCCCGATCATGCCGCTGAAATTTAAAAAAAAATTCAGACGCAGCGGAAGAGGCATGCGCGGGATCAACCGTTCATCGCATGAACGTTGTTCAAAAACCGTTCGTAGATAGATAAGGATTAAAAACTTTTAAAACCTTTAGAAGATCAGATCTTCACCTTGTGCGGGTAGATGATCACCGCAAACTGAAGTTTGTGGTTTAGGATGAAGGTTCGCTTGAAGCCGTTCAAGTGCCCGGCCTCTACAGGTATCCACACGAAGCAGAAGACCAATCCAAGCTTTCTATCTCCCCGGGGTGCTAGCTCCCTTACAGAGATAACTTTTGATGGTTGATCTCCTCTCTTTCAATGAACCCTTGATTGTGCTTGAGAGGAGGAAGAAGAATGATGAAGAGAGGAAGAAGATCAAAGCCCCTGCAGCCTTCTTTCTTTTCCTTGCGTTGGAAGGGAGAAGGGAGGAGGAAGAGGCCACCAAACAATCTTCCCTTGCTTTCCTTTGCTTGCGGCTGAAGATGGAGAAGGGAGAGGGAGGCCACGGCTGCAAGGAGGAGAGCATCACATGCATTAGGGCGTCAGCCCCCTTTCACCTCCTTATAAAGCATCTAGGGCTCCTACAAGTTAGGAGCCCTAGACTTTTTTCCAAGAGGGGCGCCGGCCCCTCTTGTGTTGCCGCACCAATGAAGCAAAGGAGGAGGGGCTTGAGCTCCTCCTTCTTGTGTTGCCCTAATCCTCATCTAATGAGGATTGGGAGCCCCTAATGTGGTTTAGCCCTAATCCAATTAGGGTTTAACCAAATCATGAATTAATTGGGTTCAATCTATACTAGTCCTAATCCAATTAGAACTTGAGTGAACCATGACTCAATTGAACTCTTCAATCCTAACCCAATTAGGAGTCATGTTGATTCATTAGATTAATAATTAATTAGGACTTAAGAAACCCTAATCAAATTAGGACTTATTTAATTTTAGTCCTAATCCAATTAGGACTCTAATTTGAATCCGAAGTCCTAATCCGATTAGGACTCTAGAAATCCTACTCCAAGTAGGAATCCAATTTTAATTCAAAACTCCTAATCTAATTAGGATTGTAGGTGTAGGGTTCTAGCATGTCATAATGGGCAGCGGAAGCTAGGGATTTTAAAAGTTTTCTTAATAAAGTTCCTATGCATGAAACCCTTTTAAGCCTAGATCACCTTAATGATTACAATCAAATAATATAAAATAAATGCAGAATTAGTAGAATACCTCAAACGCTAATCCAAAGTGTACAATCTCCACGAGGCGTCCAAGTGTCCGCCCTCCAATGGTGATCCACACGAAAACTTGATCAAGACTTTAGCTCCAAAGACTTTTGATTCTTAATGCAGAATTCTTCTAAAGAACTCTAATGGCTTGCTTTCCTTCCTTTCTATTTTTCTTTAGCCTTCTAAAATCACTTCTAATCCTTTTGTCCTAAGGAAGACCACCTTGTCTTGGCTTAGGACACACTAGAAGCAATGTTAGAAAGAAAGAAACTAATGTAAGAAAGAAGGGATATGAGAGAGAGAGAGTTGGATTGATTTCCGATGATTGAAAAACACCGGGAGCATTCCCTATTTATAGATGGCGTACGGATGCATTGTAGCCATCCATTCATGCATGAAGAGGGGCGTGAGATCAAGGGGCGTGTCATTTGATGAGAGGGTATATCAGAAGTAGTTAGGATAAGATGAAGTGCTTATGATATGGCGCTTCATCCTTATCCATTCCCTAAGCATCTCTTCATGAAATCCACCGTACTCATGCCTCTCTTCATTTCTTCTCACGCATGAAAAATAGGGAGCATTCTCAACCATTGATCAAGGCTAGATGATGATCCAAAGGCCCTTATTGGTGGCGCCATAAGAAAGAAGGAGAGAGAGAATGATGCGGTTGAAGGGAAAGTAGTTAGGATAAGATGACGTGTCATCTTTATCCAATCCAAGTGGCGCTTCTTCATGAGGCGCCATTCTACATTCACCGTATTCCCTTCTTTCTCACGCCATCTGATGTTGACTAAGTCAATATCACAAGTCCATCACGAGATCATGATCTCCCATCATCCCATGATGAAGATCCAATGGCTCTAATCCATGGCGCCATCCATTTGATCCTTCTCTTCATCCAAATGTTGATCCAACGGTCAAAATTAAATGTTTTATCAAATCTAATCCAATTAGACTCAAATCAAGCCAATTAGATGCCAACTCTTGGCTAACCCATATTAGAATATGATCTAATCAAATTAGATTCTAATCAAATTAGATCAATTAAGAGTCAGATTCGAATCCAATTCGAATCAGATTCGAATCCAATTCGAATCAGATTCGAATCCAATTCGAATCAGATTCGAATCCAGTTCGAATCAGGAGCTAAGGTTTGCAACACCTGCTAGGATGTTTATCTTGCAAATATGATCTAATCCAATTAGACCCTTGATAAGTTTTCTTGTATGTGACCCATTGGGTTCCATACTTAGCCAGCAATAGGTGTGAGTGCGAGTTGACCCAACTTGATTAGAACTCTTCTAATCGATTTAAGTCCAAACTGCGCAAATCCGAACTTAACAATTAGAATCCTTTCTAATTGGTGATCGAATTAAACTCTTTAATTCGATCAAACCTATAAGACAAGATTGACGTCTAGCAACATGTCATGTCTACCCAAAAAATATGAAATTTGGTGGAAATACCAAAAATACCCTTCAGTGGCAAGTTACCATGCAATTCAATCCTTTAATCAAACTGCATCCCAAATATGTATATGAGTATGAATATATGTCAAACTCAATTTCATATTCATATTTTTCTCAATCTTTTAATGATAATTCAAATAATGAAACATTAGAAACTCTTTCTAATTTTCATTCTGCTTTGATCAAAGGCTTCCTGAATTATCATATGATTAGAATAAATAGGATGCTATCTTCTCTTACTAGAAGTGATTAATTCCTTGTTGACCTACTCATAATCTTCATACACAATCCACCATATCCAGAGACCTCGTACATAACTTATTGTCATGAATGAGTATAAACCAAAACATAGGTTCATGTGCACAAGATACCATGGTGATCTTAGGTCAAAGGATCAGTTGCACAACTCCCACTAAGAGAATCATCTTTTGACATGTAAGTAAGACTTCATAAGATTTCTCTTTGTAGGTCAATTCAGTGAACTCATTCTTCTAATGAGCACCCATATCTTTGTATTAGTGTCTCCACACAAATGATTGTGAGATCAATCATCCTCTGCATTGAGCATACATAAGACATGCCAGTCTTTCCGGTAATCATTGATCCCCGACTCAATGTACCAATGACTGGAAATATTTAAGATTAGGATTTTAGAATTTTAAGTCTCACTAGTATGATCTCATCATAGTCTTAAAATCATTGCCCTAATCTAAAGAGTTTATCATAAATATAATCAACAGCATATGATAAAACATAACGCCTTTATTCATATTTAAATGTCATGTACATGATTTGGACAAATCAAAAGAAAAACCCTTCGCAATACATATTGCGATTGGCTTGTAGGGCATCTACTCTTTCAATCTCCCACTTGCACTAAAGCCAATCGCTCTTATATTTTATCCCCATACAATAGAGGTGGCGATCGAACTGCTGTTGTGGTAGAGCTTTAGTGAACGGGTCTGCTAGGTTGTTCTTGGTGTCTACTCGTTCAATGACTATGTCTTGTCTCTCGATAATCTCTCGAACAAGATGGAAGCGTCTTAGAATGTGCTTGGATTTGTGATGAGACCTTGGTTCCTTCGCTTGAGCAACAGCTCCAGTGTTATCACAATAAACTGGGACTGGTCCAGCAATCTCGGGAACTACTCCTAACTCAGAGATGAACTTCTTCATCCAGACAGCTTCCTTAGCGGCTTCACTTACAGCAATGTATTCTGCCTCAGTAGTTGAGTCAGCTACAGTTTGCTGTTTGGAATTCTTCCAGCTCACTGCACCACCATTTAGGGTAAAGACATACCCTGAAGTGGACTTGCTATCATCTGGGTCTGATTGAAAACTAGAATCAGAAAATCCTTCTAGTTTCAACTCAGATCCTCCATAAACTAGAAAAATATCTTTAGTCCTTCTCAAGTACTTAAGAATATTTTTCACAGCTATCCAATGATCCTCTCCTGGATCAGCCTGGAATCTACTTGTTATGCCTAAGGCATAAGCAACATCAGGCCTAGTACATAGCATAGCATACATAATCGATCCTACTGCCGAAGCATAGGGAATAGAATTCATTCTATTCCTCTCTTCAGATGTCTTAGGAGACATCTTCTTGGAGAGACGTATGCCATGACTCATAGGCAAATAACCTCTTTTACTTTCTTCCATGCTGAATCTTCTCAGCACATTATCTATGTACCTAGACTGGGACAAGCCTAGCATCCTTTTAGATCTATCCCTATAGATCTTTATACCAAGTATATAGGATGCTTCTCCCAAATCTTTCATGGAAAAGCTTTTTGACAGCCAAGTCTTGACCGATTGTAACATTGGAATATCATTTCCAATGATCAGTATGTCATCTATGTAGGGTTCTAGCATGTCATAATGGGCAGCGGAAGCTAGGGATTTTAAAATTTTCTTAATAAAGTCCCTATGCATGAAACCCTTTTAAGCCTAGATCACCTTAATGATTACAATCAAATAATATAAAATAAATGCAGAATTAGTAGAATACCTCAAACGCTAATCCAAAGTGTACAATCTCCACGAGGCGTCCAAGTGTCCGCCCTCCAATGGTGATCCACACGAAAACTTGATCAAGACTTTAGCTCCAAAGACTTTTGATCCTTAATGCAGTATTCTTCTAAAGAACTCTAATGGCTTGCTTTCCTTCCTTTCTATTTTTCTTTAGCCTTCTAAAATCACTTCTAATCCTTTTGTCCTAAGGAAGACCACCTTGTCTTGGCTTAGGACACACTAGAAGCAATGTTAGAAAGAAAGAAACTAATGTAAGAAAGAAGGGATATGAGAGAGAGAGAGTTGGATTGATTTCCGATGATTAGAAAACACCGGGAGCATTCCTATTTATAGATGGCGTGGGGATGCATCACCAAAGGATGCATCCCATCCACACATCCTTCAGATGGGGCGTGATAAGAGGAGAGAAGGCGCCACAAAAATAGGGAGAGGCGTATCAAAAGTGGTTAGGATAAGATCAAGCGCTTATGATGTGGCGCTTGATTCCCTAAGCACCTCTTCATGAAAATGCGCCGTACTCTTCCCTTTCTTCACTTCTTCTCACGCAAGAAAAATAGGAACCAACCTTATCCATTCATCAAGTGTTGATGATGATCCAAAGGCCATGAAAGAAGGCGCCATATATCCCTTAGGCGTGATGAAGAGAGAAGAGAGAGAATGGATAAGATCAAATAAATGGTTCATCCTTATCCATTTAATCTTCACGTATTCTCTCTCTTTTCTTCACCTATTTTTCATCTCCATGCCTCCCAATGATATCCATCACGTCATCATGATCTCCCATCATCCTATGATGAAAATCCAATGGCTCCAATTCATGGTGCCATCCATTTATTCCATCTCTTCATCCAAATGTTGATCCAACGGTCAAAAATGAATGATTTATCAAATCTAATCCAATTAGACTCAAACCAAGCCAATTAGGTGCCAACTCTTGGCTAACCCATATTAGAATATGATCTAATCAAATTAGATCAATTAAGAATCAGATTCGAATCCAATTCGAATCAGATTCGAATCCAGTTCGAATCAGGAGCTAAGGTTTGCAACACCTGCTAGGATGTTTATCTTGCAAACATGATCTAATCCAATTAGACCCTTGATAAATTTTCTTGTGTGTGACCCATTGGGTTCCATACTTAGCCAGCAATAGGTGTGAGTGCGAGTTGACCCAACTTGATTAGAACTCTTCTAATCGATTTAAGTCTAAACTGCGCGAATCCGAACTTAACAATTAGAATCCTTTCTAATTGGTGATCGAATTAAACTCTTTAATTCGATCAAACCTATAAGACAAGATTGACGTCTAGCAACGTGTCATGTCTACCCGAAAAATATGGAATTTGGTGGAAATACCAAAAATACCCTTCAGTGGCAAGTTACCATGCAATTCAATCCTTTAATCAAACTGCATCCCAAATATGTATATGAGTATGAATATATGTCAAACTCAATTTCATATTCATATTTTTCTCAATCTTTTAATGATAATTCAAATAATGAAACATTAGAAACTCTTTCTAATTTTCATTCTGCTTTGATCAAAGGCTTCCTGAATTATCATATGATTAGAATAAATAGGATGCTATCTTCTCTTACTAGAAGTGATTAATTCCTTGTTGACCTACTCATAATCTTCGTACACAATCCACCATATCCAGAAGACCTCGTACATAACTTATTGTCATGAATGAGTGTAAACCAAAACATAGGTTCATGTGTGTTGGGAACCCGCCCATGCCGCTGATATTTCAAAAATTTTCAGATGGCAGCGGAATCGGCATGCACGGGTTCGACGTTCATCGCATGAACGTTGTTTCGAGACCTTTCGCAATTAGGTAAGAATTAAAACTTTTAAAACTAATAGGAAGATCAAATCTTCACCTTGCGCGGGTAGATGATCACCGCAAATCTGAATTCGTGGTTTTGGAAGAGGGTTCGCTTGAAGCCGTTCAAACGTCCGGCCTCTACGGGTATCCACACGAAGCAGGATCCGATCCAAGCTCTCTATCTCACCGGGGTGCTAGCTCCCTTGCAGAGATAGCTTTTGATGGCTGATCTCCTCTCTTTCAATCAACCCTTGATTGCACTTGAGAGGAGGAAGAAGAAGGATGAGGAAGAGGAAGAAGATCACAGCCCTTCCCAGCCTTCTTCTTTTCTTACGCGTTGAAGCCAAGAGGAAGGAGAAGGGATGCCGCCTAGCTTCAACTTGCTTGCACCTTGCTTGCGGCCTAACCAAGGGAGGAGAGGGGAGGGTGGCGGCAGCAAGAGGAGGATTCTTCAATGCCTTAGGGCGCCGGCCCCTAGTCCTCCTTTTATAAGGATTGGAGCTCCTAACAATTAGGAGTTCCATGATAACTTACCAAAGGAAGGGGGCGCCGGCCCTAGCTCTTCATGTCGCCCTAGCCAAGTGAAGAGGGGCTGATGTCCTTCTGACTTGGTTAACCTAATCCTCTTCCAAAGAGGATTAGGTGCCTCTCTCATGGTTTCATCCCAATCCAATTAGGATTAGCCAAATTGGGTTCAATCTATGCTAGTCCTAATCTAATTAGGACTTGAATGAACCATGACTCATTTGAACTCTTCAATCCTAATCCAATTAGGAGTCATGTTGATTCATTAGATTAATAATTAATTAGGACTTAAGGAATCCTAATCCAATTAGAATTTGTTTAATTCTAGTCCTAATCCAATTAGGACTCTAATTTGAATCCAAAGTCCTAATCCGATTAGGACTCTAGGAATCCTACTCCAAGTAGGAATCCAATTTTGATTCAAAACTCCTAATCTCATTAGGATTGAGGAATCCTATTCCAAGTAGGAATCCCAGTCCTACTCCAACTAGGATTCCCAGTCCTAATCCAATTAGAACTCTAGGTATCCTACCCGAAGTAGGATTTCTTGTTTCAAGTCCAATTAATTAATTCCCTTTCCTTCTTCAACTTCTTATCAATCAAATTGATTTCTTGTGATTCCTAATCACGATTTCAACCATCGGATCGGTCAATACTTCTAGTGTGTGTGACCCCATAGGTTCTATTCTGACTGGTAGTGAGATATATTATGATCTCTATCTCAATATCATTGAAAACTCCTTTCAATGGGTTGGAACGATTCCAACTCAACTCATTAGGGTTTATCGATCATCAAGATAATCCCTATGAGTCCCACCATCCACCAGTGACACCTAGCAGCATGTAGTGGCTACCCAGCAGAATGGAATGATGAACCTCTAGGTGCAGTTAACGTGTGATACAGTCCTACTATCGTGGATCCCTACAGGACGGAGGTCATGGATAACTCGTCAAACCCCATCGTCTGTCATATGTCAAGATTTATTCGACTTGAGTTCGATAGTGAAAAACTCCTTTTCCACTTCATATTTCTGCCCTGGCCAAGGTCTTAGAACTCAGTCTAACAAATCACATAGGATCACTCCTCTTCTATCAAGGTCGATAGATTCCTTATAGGTGCATACCCTACTCCTACAGTGAACCTACTGCAGCCAATCTACACTGCATGGACCCATATGGCTAGAGACCATGTATGTGTGCAGTCAAACTACAATAACCTCACTGTGAGTAGCCGAAGCACCGTAGGTCAAAGGACCAGTCACACTACTGCAACATCAAGCAAGTCACCGACGAGTGGATAGACATCCAAGTGACTTCTTGTCTTGGTCACGCTCAGTACCCTTGTTCTCTAACAAGCACCTGCACTATCACTTCAGTGTCCCTACACTGTGGACTCAAGTCTCGTCCATCCAGAAGGAAAGTGATCTGTGTACTGATCGGATCGATCACCGTCCTCGTGATGATCCATTGATCAGGAGCATTTAGAAATTAATCACCAATGATACATGGCTCAAATTCTCAACTCTTGAGAATATGTATCATCATCTTATTAATTCCTTGGACGATTCATAGACACATAAATAATATGAATGAAAAGATGCCTTTTATTTATTCAATAATAAACAGTCAAGTACAAAATTATGTCCCTAGAATCAACAATGTGTCAGCCAAATTGGCTTCTAGGGCATACATCTAACAATCTCCCACTTGCACTAAAGCCAATTGGTCATATATCTTAGGCCCATCTTCTCAAGGTGGGCTTCAGTCTTTTGCTGACTCAGCTGCTTAGTGAACGGGTCTGCCATGTTATCCGCGGAGTCTACTCTCTGCACCTCTACATCATAGTCGCGTATGAAATGGAAGCGCCGCTCTATGTGCTTGGACTTCTGATGAGACCATGGCTCCATAGCTAGTGCTATGGTGCCAATGTTATCGCAGTAAAGTGTTATGGCATCTAATGACATTACACCTAATTCTGCTTTTAATCAGAAGGTTTCCACTGCACCCTTAGATACGGCTTAACATTCAGCTTCTAAGGTAGAATCTATAATGATCGGTTGTTTGGAACTCTTCCAATTTACTGAACCACAATTGCACATATTCTGATGTAGACTTTCTATCATCAATATGTGTGCATCTTTCTACCTTCAACTCTGATCTTCTCCCAAAGACCAAGAATATGTCCTTAGTTCTTCTTAAGTACTTAAGACTGTTCTTCACAGCTATCCAGTGCTTCTTGCCTGGATCCGACTGATATCTGCTTGTGACACTCACAGCAAGAGCTATATCAGGTTGTGCACACAGCATGGCATACATGAGGCTTCCTATTGCCGATGCATAGGGAATCTTGCTCATGTGTTGAATCTCTTCAGATGTGTTGGGGCACATCTTCTTGGAGAGATGAATTCCATGTCTTAGGGGTAAGAGACCCCTCTTGGAGTTTTCCATGCTGAACCTCTTCAGCACCTCCTCTATGTACATCTTCTGTGAAAGGCCAAGCATCCTTTTAGATCTATCTCTATAGACCTTTATTCCCAAAATATAGGATGCTTCCCCAAGGTCTTTCATGGAGAATTCTTTTTGACAACCAGACCTTAACCGAGGTTAGCATGGGAATATCATTCCCTATCAGGAGAATGTCATCTACGTACAGTACGAGAAAAACGACCGCACTGCCACTAACCTTTTTGTAAACACACGGTTCCTCTTCGTTTTTGATGAAATCAAACGTTTTGATTGCATCATCGAAACGAGTGTTCCAACTCCGAGATGCTTGCTTTAGTCCATAGATGGACCTTTGCAGCTTGCAGACCTTGTGATCTCCATCACTGGAAGTGAAACCCAAAGGCTGTTCCATATAGATATCTTCATCAAGATATCCATTCAGGAAAGCAGTTTTCACATCCATCTGCCAGATTTCATAATCATGAAATGCTGCAGTGGCAAGCAATGTTCGGATGGATTTTAGCATGGCTACAGGTGAAAAGGTCTCCTGATAGTCAATGCCTTCGCGCTGACTATACCCTTTCGCCACAAGCCTTGCCTTATAGGTCTCTACCTCTCCATCCGAACCTATCTTCCTCTTGTAGATCCATTTGCATCCAATAGGTACAATACCTTCTGGTGGATCTACTAAGGTCCAGACTTAGTTGGAATGCATGGAGTCTAACTCTGACTTCATAGCTTCCAGCCATTTCTCGGAATCGATATCAGATATCGCCTCGTCGTAGGTTTTGGGATCTTGTGTATGATCCCTATCTCCCACTAGGAACATTTCCTTGGTATCTTCTTCTAGTATACCTAAGTATCTATCGGGAGGATGGGAGATCCTACTAAATCTACGAGGTGGTCGAGGGACATCATGTACTGGCTCTTTATGAATGGGTTCTATAGGATCCATGACTCGTTGCTTTTCAGAGACTTTCTCTTCAAGCTCAATTTTCCTCCCACTGCCTCTATCAAGGATAAACTGATTTTCCAAGAAGATGGCATGACGGCTCACAAACACATTGTGATCCTCTGAGACGTAAAAATTGTATCCTAATGACTCTTTAGGATATCCTATAAAATGAGCACTTATGGTCCTAGCCTCTAACTTGTCTGCCTGTAGTCGCTTGACGTGGGCCGGACATCCCCAAATCTTGAGATGACCAAGACTTGGTTTCTTACCATGCCATATCTCATACGGTGTGGTAGGAACGGATTTAGAGGGAACCCTATTCAATAAATAAATCGCTGTGAGTAAGGCATCTCCCCAAAGGAACATAGATAAATCAGTGAAGCTCATCATGGACCTGACCATATCCAATAGGGTCCGATTCCTCCTCTCTGACACCCCGTTGAGTTGAGGTGTACCCGGAGGTGTCCATTGTGAGACTATGCCGTTTTCTTTGAGATAGTCCCGGACTTCCCCACTAAGGTATTCTCCTCCTCGATCTGATCGAAGTGCCTTAAGAGGTTTTTCAGTTTGTTTTTCTACTTCATTCCTGAACTCTTTGAACTTTTCAAAAGATTCAGACTTGTGTCTCATAAGATATACATACCCATACCGTGAATAATCATCGGTAAAGGTAATGAAGTAAGAATAACGTCCCCTGGCTAGCACATCGAATGGGCCACATACATCTGTATGTACTAGGGTAAGTATTTCAGTGGTCCTCTCCCCATGTCCTACAAAGGGCAGTCTAGCCATTTTTCCTTGAAGACAGGACTCGCAAACTGGATATGACTCGGAAGTCAATGAGCCTAAAAGCCCATCTTTATCCATTTTGTTTATTCTGTCTTCTCCAATATGGCCAAGCCTGAGGTGCCACAAATATCTTTGGTTTATCTCATCTCTGGATCTTTTGGATCCTTTGGCACTCACTTCTTGCTCGGTAACATTCACAGATACATCCATATGTAAATGATAGAGACTGTCAATCATGAAACCACGTGCGACTATTTTATTTCTCAAATAAATAGAACAGCAGTCTTTGTCAAATGTAAAAACATGACCTTCCTGTGCTAGACATGAGACAGAAATCAAATTTCTGCTAGCAGCAGGTACATAATAGCAGTCTCTAAGTATTAAACTAAATCCAGACGGTAGTCGCAGATGGTAGGTGCCCACAGCCACAGCAGCAACTTTTGCCCCGTTGCCAACCCGAAGGGTTACCGCACCTTCCGCCAGCCTTCTACTTTCCTTTAGACCCTGCATGGTAGTGCACAAATGAGCACTAGAACCAGAATCTATAACCCAACTAGAAGTAGAAGAAACCGTTAGATTAGTTTCAATTATGAGCAAGTCTATACCTTCTGAAGGTGTGTCACCTTTCTTGTTCTTCAGGCTCTCGAGGTATGAAGGACAGTTTCTCTTCCAGTGGCCTTCGACATTGCAGTGGAAACATTTTCCTTTGTCGTTAGCCTTTTTCTTTTGAACTTCCTTCTTTGGCTTCTTGTCCCTCTTCTGCTTCTTAGCAGGCTTCTTTTTCTTCCAAGTAGACTTTCTCTTGGAACCAGAAGTCAACTCAGCAGCAAGGACATTGCCCCTTGAACCTTTCAAGGCTCCCTCAGCAGTTACCAACATGTTGATTAGTTCAGTCTTAGTGCATTCAATCTTATTCATGTGGTAGTTTACTATAAACTGACCAAATGAATCAGGAAGTGACTGTAGGATCAAATCCACTTGTAATTCCTTGTGCATGTCCATACCGAGCTTCTCAAGCTCCTCTAGGTCCTTGATCATGGTCAGACCGTGATCATGGACAGACTGCCCCTCGCGCATCTTCGCTTTGAAAAGTCTCTTGGACACTTCAAAACGAGCTGTGCGACTCTGCTCACCATACAACTCTTGCAGGTGTGCCAGTATTTTCCTAGCAGTCTTCATATTTTCATGCTGGCATTGGAGTTCATTTGACATAGATGCCATCATATAGCATTTAACTCTTATGTCATCATCCAACCACTTTTTATGCAACTCACGCTGAACATCAGTAGGACGTGCTGGTAGTGTGGGGATATCTGAATCGAGTATGTAGCCTATCTTCTCACAGTCCAAAACTATTTTGAGATTTCTAAGCCAGTCTTTGTAATTGGTTCCGGTCAGTCGGTTGGTCTCAAGAATATGGGTCAGAGGGTTTGAAGCCGACATGTATCTGCAGAGAGTAAAGATTCTAGTTAGACTTTTGTACTTGATCCTAATCTGTTCTAAGGTCTTTTAGAACAAATGTGACTCCCACTATTTTCTCGAATTCCTCACACTCCCCTGGTAGGAAAACGGAAATCCCACACGACTAAGGTTTCTAGTGGGTACTGTGGTCCCACCGATTTACATGCCACCTCACCTAACAGTTATTGGTGACACATAGATGGATGAGTGTACAACTCTTGTACAATGCTTCTCAAGCATGTTGCAGTGTAACTTGGTCTCTAAGCCATGAAGACCTCACCTAACAGTTATTGGTCCCATTTCTTAGTTAAGTCAGACCCACCGTATAACCGTAGGAATAAAGTCGTCATTGGGTCCTCACCTAACAGTTATTGGTGCCCAACCCCACCTTTACCCTACAACATCTCATGTCTATAGAGAGGTCCAGCCCCCCGATGCAACTTGACCACTGTGTCCAGCCGAGACAAATCAACATCAGAAAGACCTTAACAGCTCTACTACAGTGGAAGACCTATTGACTTAATATTGGTTAATCAGGTCTTAGTGTTTGCAACTTGAGCCCTTCATAAGAGGTAATCGAACAATTGGCCAGGTAAGCAGGTGGGAGGCTCCCCTTACTCAGAGAGTAAGGTCCTAATTAAGTAACCACTTTTCATGCTTTCCTAGACACCAATTAGATCAATTAATCTAATATGACTTGCTCATGTCGGTTCACTCTCGACTTGATTGAGGAGGTTTTGATTTAGGTCTCAATTGGGTTTGCTACATCACATGTAAACCTATCTACCCGACTCGCATTCACATCACATGCAAACGGCACATCACAGGCAGTTATAATCGCAGCATCAAATTAAAGCTAAACTTTAACTAGGTGATGATTATGGATTCTAATTAGATCGTATTACAAGCACATGCACATCAATCGATCAAGTGGTCTTCAACTCTTGAATTGGTTCCAAGCCTCCTTGATTCGATCCTTGATCAACCCTTGATCCCATCGCCATCAACCGCTTGGATCACCTTTCATCTCATGCTTATGCTTCAACTTGATCGTTGATGTACATCACATCACAGAAATACAACCAGATGTAAAATAAAAATAAAAATAAATTACATCTCCTTTTAGGAGACACGCAGGCCTCTCAAAACATCAAATAAGATGCATGCAAGCATCTGAAAAATTACATGACATTGCAGATTACATCGCAGGTCATTACATTTGATACCAAAAGGGGTTGAATCCTATGATCATCACCGTATGCAACAATTATAATTTTCAGATCTGAAAACTAACTGATTGTATCATGACATAGGTCGCTGATCATGCTAATCATGATTCTAAACTTTGTAATCCCATTAACAATGTAATTAGAATCATCATTTTATCACATAAAAATCAGCATGCAAAAATCAGCACCCCTGAAAAATCTGCATGCAGAATTTTTCAGCATGCATGATCAATCAATTTTCAGATCTAATAAGCCTTTAGATATTTAATTCTTACCTTAATCTACGAAGCCTAGGCTCTGATACCACTGTTGGGAACCCGCCCATGCCGCTGATATTTCAAAAATTTTCAGATGGCAGCGGAATCGGCATGCACGGGTTCGACGTTCATCGCATGAACGTTGTTTCGAGACCTTTCGCAATTAGGTAAGAATTAAAACTTTTAAAACTAATAGGAAGATCAAATCTTCACCTTGCGCGGGTAGATGATCACTGCAAATCTGAATTCATGGTTTTGGAAGAGGGTTCGCTTGAAGCCGTTCAAACGTCCGGCCTCTACGGGTATCCACACGAAGCAGGATCCGATCCAAGCTCTCTATCTCACCGGGGTGCTAGCTCCCTTGCAGAGATAGCTTTTGATGGCTGATCTCCTCTCTTTCAATCAACCCTTGATTGCACTTGAGAGGAGGAAGAAGAAGGATGAAGAAGAGGAAGAAGATCACAGCCCTTCGCAGCCTTCTTCTTTTCTTACGCGTTGAAGCCAAGAGGAAGGAGAAGGGATGCCGCCTAGCTTCAACTTGCTTGCACCTTGCTTGCGGCCTAACCAAGGGAGGAGAGGGGAGGGTGGCGGCAGCAAGAGGAGGATTCTTCAATGCCTTAGGGCGCCGGCCCCTAGTCCTCCTTTTATAAGGATTGGAGCTCCTAACAATTAGGAGTTCCATGATAACTTACCAAAGGAAGGGGGCGCCGGCCCTAGCTCTTCATGTCGCCCTAGCCAAGTGAAGAGGGGCTGATGTCCTTCTTACTTGGTTAACCTAATCCTCTTCCAAAGAGGATTAGGTGCCTCTCTCATGGTTTCATCCCAATCCAATTAGGATTAGCCAAATTGGGTTCAATCTATGCTAGTCCTAATCCAATTAGGACTTGAATGAACCATGACTCATTTGAACTCTTCAATCCTAATCCAATTAGGAGTCATGTTGATTCATTAGATTAATAATTAATTAGGACTTAAGGAATCCTAATCCAATTAGGATTTGTTTAATTCTAGTCCTAATCCAATTAGGACTCTAATTTGAATCCAAAGTCCTAATCCGATTAGGACTCTAGGAATCCTACTCCAAGTAGGAATCCAATTTTGATTCAAAACTCCTAATCTCATTAGGATTGAGGAATCCTATTCCAAGTAGAAATTCCAGTCCTACTCCAACTAGGATTCCCAGTCCTAATCCAATTAGAACTCTAGGTATCCTACCCGAAGTAGGATTTCTTGTTTCAAGTCCAATTAATTAATTCCCTTTCCTTCTTCAACTTCTTATCAATCAAATTGATTTCTTGTGATTCCTAATCACGATTTCAACCATCGGATCGGTCAATACTTCTAGTGTGTGTGACCCCATAGGTTCTATTCTGACTGGTAGTGAGATATATTGTGATCTCTATCTCAATATCATTGAAAACTCCTTTCAATGGGTTGGAACGATTCCAACTCAACTCATTAGGGTTTATCGATCATCAAGATAATCCCTATGAGTCCCACCATCCACCAGTGACACCTAGCAGCATATAGTGGCTACCCAGCAGAATAGAATGATGAACCTCTAGGTGCAGTTAACATGTGATACAGTCCTACTATCGTGGATCCCTACAGGACGAAGGTCATGGATAACTCGTCAAACCCCATCGTCTGTCATATGTCAAGATTTATTCGACTTGAGTTCGATAGTGAAAAACTCCTTTTCCACTTCATATTTCTGCCCTGGCCAAGGTCTTAGAACTCAGTCTAACAAATCACATAGGATCACTCCTCTTCTATCAAGGTCGATAGATTCTTTATAGGTGCATACCCTACTCCTACAGTGAACCTACTGCAGCCAATCTACACTGCATGGACCCATATGGCTAGAGACCATGTATGTGTGCAGTCAAACTACAATAACCTCACTGTGAGTAGCCGAAGCACCGTAGGTCAAAGGACCAGTCACACTACTGCAACATCAAGCAAGTCACCGACGAGTGGATAGACATCCAAGTGACTTCTTGTCTTGGTCACGCTCAGTACCCTTGTTCTCTAACAAGCACCTGCACTATCACTTCAGTGTCCCTACACTGTGGACTCAAGTCTCGTCCATCCAGAAGGAAAGTGATCTGTGTACTGATCGGATCGATCACCGTCCTCGTGATGATCCATTGATCAGGAGCATTTAGAAATTAATCACCAATGATACATGGCTCAAATTCTCAACTCTTGAGAATATGTATCATCATCTTATTAATTCCTTGGACGATTCATAGACACATAAATAATATGAATGAAAAGATGACTTTTATTTATTCAATAATAAACAGTCAAGTACAAAATTATGTCCCTAGAATCAACAATGTGTCAGCCAAATTGGCTTCTAGGGCATACATCTAACAATGTGCACAAGATACCATGGTGATCTCAGGTCAAAGGATCAGTTGCACAACTCCCACTAAGAGAATCATCTTTTGACATGTAAGTAAGACTTCATAAGATTTCTCTTTGTAGGTCAATTCAGTGAACTCATTCTTCTAATGAGCACCCATATCTTTGTATTAGTGTCTCCACACAAATGATTGTGAGATCAATCATCCTCTGCATCGAGCATACATAAGACATGTGTTGCCCAGATAGACAACCCAAGAGGGGGGGTGAATTGGGTTTTAAAATAATTTTACAATTAAAACTTTTGTAGATGACTAATTAATACTTTTGCAAGGTGATTAATTAGTTGCTATGTGCTGTGAGTGAAATGAGAATGAGAGAAAGAGAGACAACCAATCACAAATACAAAGTTTTTATAGTGGTTCGGAGCTAACCCTTGCTCCTACGTCCACTCCCCAAGTCTTACTTGGGAATTCACTATAACCCCTTGGATTACAGCCGGTTGTTTTACAAGCTCACAACCTAACTTGTTGTTTTACGAGCTCACAACGAACTCGGTTGGTTTTCCCAGGCTCACCGACTAGAACCACCCCGATTGTTTTCCCGGGATCACAATCGAACCCTTACACGTTGGTTTTAACCTAGGCTCACCAACTAACCTCTACACCCTTGATTCAATCTCCCGATTGAATCAAGCAAAGACAATATGGAAAGAATAAGAAACAAACAGAAAAACTGAGCTTCTTAAAAAGCATATTTGCTACAATATAAACTAGAGAGAAGTTAAGAGCCCTCAAACACTTTTGCGTTGGAGTAGAATAAGGCTTCTTGAACTTTGAGTCTCCTCTGGAACGTCTGATCGACTTGAATGCAGGAGGAGACTTCTTTCAATGCTGGGAAGAGGTTGTTGGATTGAGTTAATGGCGCTCTTTTTTCTTTTTCGTTGAAAGCAAGTTTGCAGAGAATAAATACTTGATCTCTTTGAATGGAATGGTAGTTCTCTACCTTGCTACAGTCCTCTGTGGCTATTTAAGCCATCCCCCACGGAAACTAGCCGTTAGACACCTATTTCTGCCCGTTCTGCACACTCTGCACAACCTGACAATGTGTCCGTTGGGGTCGGAGTCGACTCGCGCGATCAGGAGTCGACTCGGCTGTAGCGGGAGTCGACTCATGCTTTTCTGGAGTCGACTCGGCAACTGTTTCGGATTTGAATTAAAGTAGCTTCTTCGACTGGGAGTCGACTCGTCTTGACCCGGAGTCGACTCGCCAACTTCTGGAGCTGACTTGGCATTTTCGGAGTCGGCTCCTCCCATGAAATCCGTAGATCAACTTTTCAATTTGGTCCGCTCGAGTCGACTCGACAGTCCTGGGAGTCGACTCGGCGCTCAGAGCCCGAACTCCCGATCTTCTGTCTTTTGGCTCGTCCAGTCTTGGAGTCGACTCGAACTTCCCCGGAGTCGACTCGGCTCTCAGTTTCCGAAACTTAGTCTTCTGCCTTTTTGGTGTACCGCTGCCTTAGAGTCGACTCGAGCTGTCTGGGAGTCGACTCGGCTCTCAGAGACAACAAATTGATCTTCTGTCTTTTTGGGTCGCGCTGTCTTGGAGTCGACTCGCGTATTGCGGGAGTCGACTCGAATCTCAAAGTCCGAAAACGGTTCTCTGACTTTTGCCTTGTGTTCCACTGAGAGTCGACTCTCACTTTCTTTGAAGTCGACCTGCCAACCATCGGAGTCGACTCGCGTTCCACAGGAGTCGACTCGAATCTCAGAGTCCGAAAACGGTTCTCTTACTTTTCTGTCTGTAGCTTCTTGGAGCGACTCATATTACTCCGGAGTCGACTCGGTAAGCATCGGAGTCGACTCGCGCACTTCAGGAGTCGACTCGCTGACAGGTTTTGAGTTGATGCTTTTTGTTCATCTGTCTGTTCTCAGTCGGAGTCGACTCGTACTGGTCTGGAGTCGACTCGAGCCCGTGCCAGTGATTCTGATACGCTTGGAGTCGACTCAAGTCTCAGACTTTGGTTCAAACTGACTTCATACCTTATCCAAAATATCTTGAACCAAGTCTAGAAACACTTAGACACGATTTTCACTGAAACACTTAATTGAATTCATTAGTAAACATAAGATATACTCAAACGCTTTGAGCTCATCAAAATCAAATAGGAGTTTTAATCAATCACTCCACAATCTCCCCCTTTTTGATGATGACAAAACTTTGAGTATATGTAAAGTGAATTGCTTAATAAACAAGAAAATAAAATCCATAAATGAATTCAAATGTCTGGTTATTTGATTTATCCAATCTTGAAAGGTGTGAAACAATAAATTTTGGAGTTAAAGCTCCCCCTTTCATTTGGAATTATATAAGCCTTCATATCATGCAATCAATTGTTTGGCTTATATATATTTAATGATTTAGCTTTCTTAAAAATTCAGATTCTCCCCCTCAACATACGCATTCTACTTTATTTTGATTCTCTGAATTTTCTTTTAATGCATTGAAGTTTTTGAACTGAAATTTTTGGTTTTTAGAGAGAAAATCTGTCAATTTGTTCTTGAGTAGGATTCGGCTAATCTCCGAATATCCCTTGAATAGATTCTGGAGATTACTCCATTAGGAGCCCCAACAGAGAGATAATGAGCCTCGAGGTACCAAATCCACTAAGAACAAATTATGTTTTAATTTTCATTTTGATTCCTTTTATGTTGATTCCATTTACATATCTATTAAATATTTCTCCCCCTTTTTGTCATCGTATCAAAAAGGAGGTAATCAGAACACACAATCAATCATAGATCAAATGGCACAGAATTTGCAGAAAATATGGCTACTCATTGTATTGATTTGTATGTAAATACATTTGAGAATACAATAAGTAAAGGAAAACAATACATATCCAAATACAAAACGATATCTAGGGCTTCCTCGAAGAGGATGTGGCTCCTCGAGGCATGCGCTCAGCGAGTGCTTGGACCGCATTGGTGACGTGCTCTAGCTGTCAGATGATGGCCGAGGTGGCCCTGCTATGCATCGTGTCGAGCTCGGTCACCGACTTCTGAAGTGCGTCCAGCTTGTCGATGAGCACATTCGACAAGCGCTCGGCCCCCTGAGTAGTGGTGCTCATGTCCTTCCGGATGT
Organism: Phoenix dactylifera; assembly: GCF_051530095.1. Classification (NCBI taxonomy): domain Eukaryota; kingdom Viridiplantae; phylum Streptophyta; class Magnoliopsida; order Arecales; family Arecaceae; genus Phoenix; species Phoenix dactylifera. The sequence goes on along the minus strand of NC_143193.1, from coordinate 25,447,719 downwards.
CATCGCGCATCTTCCGAGTGATACCCGTGACCTCACTCATGCTGGAGAACTGAGCCTGGATCAAGCTCCGGACATTGTAGATCTCTTCCTGTACATGGGCCGTCATGTCAGTCACGGCAGTCAAGGAAGGGACCAACTCAGAAGATGTGGGTGCAGGAGTGGGAGCAGGCACTGAACCTCGGAGCTCCCGAAGTAGATCATCCCGCAGGTCTCTGACAATCTCCTGCCGCAACTCCAGGAGCTGCTCAGGAGCGATCCGGACCTCCATGGGTGGTGGAGCTGAGGAGGAGGGTTCGGCTGAGGTGGAGGGTACTGGAGTGGAAGGCTGAGTGGGATAATCAGAGTCTGGGTCAGGACTAGGAGAGTGTCTGGTGGTACGTGTGGAGGTAGAAGACTTCCTAACCCATGTCCCCTCGACCTTCCGAAACCCCATCCTGTGTAGGGTCCCCGGACGCATGCGATCTGTCCATCGCAATGCGCAAGAGGGTTCCCCCTCAGGAATAGGGATCTCGGCCTCCCTAAAGATAAGGGTGAACAACATGCCATAGGGGAGGGTGAGCCTAGGTCTATCTAGTGGCTCACATAGGTATCTATATATCATCTTGGGAAAGTTTATGGGGGTATCCTGGAGAAAGTAGTACATGAGGGCTAGGTCCCTCTCAGACACAAAGTCGAACCGTCCGATCTTTGGGAACAAAGACCGAGAAATGATGCTCAAGAGGAGCCGCATCTCAACTGAAAGTGAGCTGGCGGACACCTCATCTAAAGGGGACTGGGGTGGATGCCCTAGAATGGCCGTAAGGGCCTCAGTCCTATCTTCGGGGTGTGTGGGAGCCACCCCTAACTGTGGAAGGTGGAGGATTTGGGCTATGAAATCCTCGGAAATAAACAGTGGGACACCGGCTACGGTTCCCTCTATTCCCCCATCCCCCCTATGGACAGTACCATAGAACTCTCTAATCAGGCCAGGATATGTGGGGAGGTCTAGGGAACAAAAGTACTCTAAACCCTGGGCCCTAAGTCTATCTCCTATAGTGAAGCCCTCCCGGGAGAGATAGTCGAAATCGACGTATCTCCCGGTGGAGACCGCCTTCCCGGCACACGGCCTCGAGGGAACGGCCCTCGGCGGGGAACGAGCCGGAGGTTGTGGCCTCACGGGGTCGTTCCGAGCCTTGGAACGCCGCTCGGCACCGGTTGCGGAATGGGGCCTCTTCCGGCTTGGGACAGAGGCATGGTTGACCTAGAATGGGATGAGAAACCTAATGGACTATGAAAGATCGACGGAAAAAGACCTAGGGGCGGCCGGAGACGATCTAGGAGTCGGCTCTAGGGTTTTGAACAGTGGCGGCGGTGAAAATAAGTGTTTTCTAAACGATGGAGTTAGGGTTAAAAAGTCGGATCCCGACTGCGAGTCGACTCCACTGAGTCGCGAGTCGACTCGACCTCGAGTCGACTCCAAAATATGCACGAGTCGACTCTCCTTATGCGCCTGTTTACCTTGAGTCGACTCCCGACTGTATGCGAGTCGACTCCCCCTCTGCTGCCATCGTTCTCGAGTCGACTTCCGTAAATGTGCGAGTCGACTTCCCCTTACGAGCCGACTCTGAAACTTGCTCGAGTCGTCTTGAACCCTGGCACGCACCTAAAAATCATGCTATGTTCGTGCCGTATGAGGGAAAATCACTAAGTTATGATCTGATTTGATGATCATTGTAAAGAAACTCTAAATTAACCATGATCTAATCATCAAAATCAATGAACTAGTGGAAAATACCACTAGGATGGATCAATCACTCCTAATCCCCTCCTAAGCACACTAAATCTCTCTTCACTTAGGGGTTTTGTAAAAATGTCAGCTAATTGATCATCAGTGCACACAAATTGTAGTGTCACATCACCATTCAGTACATGATCTCTTATGAAGTGATGTCTTATCTCAATATGTTTAGTTCTTGAATGCTGAATTGGATTTTTAGTTAGATTAATGGCACTTGTATTATCACAATTAATGGGTATTTTATCTTGTTTAATGCCATAATCTTCTAATTATTGTTTGATCCATAAGATTTGAGCACAACAACTCCCGGCTGCAACATATTCAGCTTCAGCATTAGATAATGCAACCGAGTTTTGTTTCTTGCTAAACCATGAGATTAGGTTTTCTCCTAGGAATTGACATGACCCGCTGGTGCTTTTTCTATCAAGTTTACATCCAGCAAAGTCTGAATCTGTATATCCTATTAAGTTCAGACTAGATTCTTTAGAATACCATAAACCTATGTTCTTAGTTCCTATTAGGTATTTAAAGATTCTCTTAACTGCAATTAGATGTGATTCCTTAGGATTAGACTGATATCTTGCACACATGCAAACACTAAACATGATATCAGGCCTACTTGCAGTAAGATACAGTAAAGATCCTATCATACCTCTATATAGTTTCTGATCTACAGATTTACCTGATTCATCTTGGTCTAATTTACATGATGAGCTCATGGGGGTGCTGATTGACTTGTTTCCCTCCATATCAAACTTCTTGAGCATCTCCTTGATATATTTGGCTTGATTGATGAAGATGCCTCCTTCGGACTGTTTGATTTGAAGCCCGAGGAAGTAGTTCAGCTCTCCCATCATGCTTATCTCAAATTCACTCTGCATCAAATCAGCAAATTCTTCGCAGAGGCGATTGTTAGTAGCACCGAAAATGATATCATCAACATAAATCTGCACTAACAACATATCTTTGTTTTGCTTTTTCAGAAATAGTGTTGTATCTACATTACCCCTAGAGAACTCATGTTCTAATAGAAATTTGCTAAGCCTTTCATACCATGCTCTAGGTGCTTGTTTCAAACCATAAAGTGCTTTGTTCAATTTATAAACATGATTAGGGTATTGATGATTTTCAAAAGCAGGAGGTTGTTCTACATATACCTCCTCATTAATATATCCATTTAAAAATATACTTTTTACATCCATTTGAAATAATTTAAAGTCCTTAGAGCATGAAAAAGCTAGTAAAAGTCTAATTGCTTCAAGTCTAGCTACCGGAGCAAAGGTTTCATCAAAATCTATACCTTCTTCTTGATTATAACCCTTTGCTACTAGTCTAGCCTTATTCCTTATTACAATACCATTTTCATCAAGTTTATTTTTATAAATCCATTTGGTACCTATAATTGAATATTCAGTAGGTCTTTCAACTAGATTCCATACTTTGTTTCTAGTAAATTGGTTTAATTCTTCTTGCATTGCATTTATCCAATTTACATCTTTTTCAGCTTCTTCTATGTGTTTGGGCTCAAAATGTGAAACGAAAGCTAGATAATTGTTTAAGTTCCTAAGGGATGCTCTAGTCCTAATAGGTTGAGATGGATCATCTAGAATTAATTCCTTAGGATGCCCGTGAGCATACCTCCAAGCTTTAGTTAGCCCATGATCCACAATAGCCTCTTGGCTTGATGATGCACCTTCAATTAATTTTTGATTATCATCTTGTAATGTCATCTCATCTATCTTTTCTTCAAGAATTTCAGCATCATCATCAAAATTAACTCTCTTGCTAGAAGAGATGTCACTAGAATCATCAAATACAACATGTATAGATTCTTCTATAACTAAGGTTTTTTTATTAAAGACTCTATAGGCTTTGCTAGTTGTAGAGTACCCCAAGAATATAGCCTCATCAGATTTTGAGTCAAATTTTTCTAGATTATCTTTCCCATTATTATGAACAAAACACCTACATTCAAAGACATGAAAATAGTTTACCTTTGGTTTTCTGTTTTTCCAAAGTTCATAAGGTGTTTTCTTTATAATAGGTCTCAATAAAACTCTATTTAGTATATGACAGGAAGTATTAATGGCTTCTCCCCATAAGTACTTAGGGAGGTTACTTTCACATAACATAGTTCTAGCCATTTCCTCTAGAGTTCTATTTTTTCTCTCCACAACTCCATTTTGTTGTGGTGTCCTAGGTGCAGAAAAGTTGTGTGTTATCCCCTTTTTACTACAAAATTCTTCAAATAAATAATTTTCAAATTCGGTACCATGGTCACTTCTAATAGCTATTACTGAAGTATCCCTAGCATTGGTTACTTCTTTATGAAATTTCTTGAAAACTGAAAAAGCTTGATCCTTATGAGTTAAGAACATGACCCAAGTGTATCTAGAATAATCATCTACAATAACTAGACCATATTTATTTCTACCTAGGCTTGTGGTTCTAGTTGGTCCGAATAGGTCCATGTGTAGTAGTTCTAGAGGTCTAGAAGTTGAGACACAATTTATAGATTTAAAGGAGTTCCTTGATTGTTTGCCAAATTGACATGCTTCACAAATTTTATTCTTTTCAAACTTTAATTTTGGCAAACCTATCACAGAATCTCTTTTAACTAGTTTGGATATTGTGTCCATGCTTGCATGACCTAACTTACGGTGCCATAACCAACTAGCATCATTGTCCTTAGTTTCATTAACAACTAAGCATGGGTTGTGTTTGGCAAGATCCTCAAGGTCTACAACATACACATTTCCACGTCTTATTCCTTTAAAAACTAAACTATTGTCATTTGGGTTTGTTACGATGCATAGTGATGGTTTAAACATAACATCATAGCCTCTATCACATAATTGACTAATGCTTAATAAATTATGCTTAAGACCATCAACATATCGAACATTATCAATAAAAGTAGAAGGGATAATTTGTACTTTACCTATACCAATGATGTGACCTTGGTTGTTGTCTCCAAAAGTCACAGCACCTCCCTTCTTAGCTTCAAGGGTGAAGAATTGATCCTTGTCACCCGTCATGTGTCTTGAGCAGCCACTGTCCAAATACCAGCAATTTTTGTTGACCTTGGCTGCAAGACACTCCTACACAAGCAGATCATATAATCTTAGGTACCCAAGTTTTCTTGGGTCCTTCATGGTTAGTCATATTGGTTCCTTTTGGAACCCATACCCTTTTAATTTTTCTTTTAGTTTTCCCTTTCCTATAGTCACATATGTTTGCTTTATGTCCTACAGTTCCACAACAAAAGCAGGTTACTTTCTTAGTTTTGCTTTCTCCAGCTTTAACAAAGAAGTTACTAAGAAGTTTTTGCTTATTTTTAGGTTTATATCCTAAACCCGCTCTATTAAATATGGCTCGTTGACTATTAAGTATCATATTCAGTTTTTCTGAACTATATGTAAATTTTTCAACCAAAGGTTTGTACTTTTCAAGTTCTTTAGTTAGAGTTTGTTTTTCGGTTTTTAGAATGTTTAAATCTTTTATGACATTCTCGTTTAAGATTTGTTTATTGTTTTTAAGTTCTGAAATTTTCTTAGTTAGTTTTTCAATATCTTTACTCAAGGTATTAGTCTTTTGAGTTAAGAGTTGATTGCTTGTCTTAAGTTCTAAATTTTCTTTGGTGATAGAGTCCTTATCCTTAACTAATTTATCGTATTTATGTAAGTAAGATTGATTAGCTAGCTTTAGCTCTTTGTTCTTAAGGTTTATAGCCTTATATTCTATCATTAATTCATTAAATGCATCATACAATTCATCAAATGTAAAATCTAGATGCGTTTCGGACGTTACCTCATTTTCATTGGCCATGAAGCAGAAATTGGCCTTTTCTTCTTGTTCTTCATCCGATGATGAAGATGATGCGTCAGAGTCCGATAAGGTGGTAACAAGGGCTTTCTTCTTCTTGTACTTGCTGCTCTTCTTTAGTAAGGGACACTCAGCTCTGATGTGTCCCGGCTTTTTGCACTCATAGCAACCAATCCCCTCATTTTCTCTTTCCTTACCTTTATCCTTGCGATAGGAATTTGAGGGGCCTCTCCTTTGATGATAGGACTTCTTGTGGTTGATGAATTTTCTGAATTTGCGCACAAGAAGAGCCTCATCATCATCTCCCTCATGATCCTCTTCTTCACTGCTGCTACTGCAAGATAAGTCCTTGTTAGATGATGTAGATTTAAGAGCTATTACCTTTTTCTTATGGGAGGACTCTTCTTCGCTGTGCTGCTTCATTGTTAGCTCGTGAGTCATTAGGGATCCAAGGAGCTCTTCAAGTGGAAGTTTGTTCAAGTCCTTAGCTTCTTGGATTGCCGTCACCTTGGCTTCCCATGACCTTGGTAGACAGCGAAGAATTTTCCTGACAAGATCACTGTTAGTATAGTTTTTGCCAAGGCTTTTTAGGCCATTGACAATGTCAGTAAACCTAGTGAACATGCTAGTGATTGTCTCATTAGAATCCATCTTAAATAGTTCATACTTATGAACTAATATATTTATTTTGGATTCTTTGACTTGATTCGTGCCCTCATGGGTCACTTCAAGTCTGTCCCAAATCTCTTTTGCAGAATTGCAAGTAGAGACTCTATTGAATTCATTCCTATCTAATGCACAGTAAAGCACATTCATTGCTTTAGAATTGAGTTGGGCCTTTCTCATGTCATGTTCATCCCAATCCTTTTCTAGTTTGGGTACAGTGACCCCCTCTACATAGATGGATGGGATGTATGGTCCATTTGATACAATGGTCCACATCTCATAGTCTTGGGCTTGGATGAATATTCTCATCCTAGCCTTCCAATATGAGTAATCGGATCCATTAAAGAATGGGGGTCTTTGGGTGGACTGACCCTCAATGTGAGAAGATCCAAATGGGGTTGTTATTTCGATCTTTTACTCTTAGGGTAGAAGAGTTTAGGCTCTGATACCACTTGTTGCCCAGATAGACAACCCAAGAGGGGGGGTGAATTGGGTTTTAAAATAATTTTACAATTAAAACTTTTGTAGATGACTAATTAATACTTTTGCAAGGTGATTAATTGTTAGATGTATGCCCTAGAAGCCAATTTGGCTGACACATTGTTGATTCTAGGGACATAATTTTGTACTTGACTATTTATTATTGAATAAATAAAAGGCATCTTTTTCATTCATATTGTTTATGTGTCTATGAATCGTCCAAGAAATTAATAAGATGATGATACATATTCTCAAGAGTTGAGAATTTGAGCCATGTATCATTGGTGATTAATTTCTAAATGCTCCTGATCAAAGGATCATCACGAGGACGGTGATCGATCCGATCAGTGCACAGATCACTCTCCTTCTGGATGGACGAGACTTGAGTCCACAGTGTAGGGACACTGAAGTGATACTGCAGGTGCTTGTTAGAGAACAAGGGTACTGAGCGTGACCAATACAAGAAGTCACTTGGATGTCTATCCACTCGTCAGTGACTTGCTTGATGTTGCAGTAGTGTGACTGGTCCTTTGACCTGCGGTGCTTCGGCTACTCACAGTGAGGTTATTGTAGTTTGACTGCACACATACATGGTCTCTAGCCATATGGGTCCATGCAGTGTAGATTGGCTGCAGTAAGTTCACTGTAGGAGTAGGGTATGCACCTATATGGAATCTATCGACCTTGATAGATAAGGAGAGATCCTATGTGATTTATAAGACTGAGTTCGTAAGACCTCGGCCGGGGCAGTATGCACAGTGGAGAAAGAGTTTTTCACTATCGAACTCGAGTCGAATAAATCTTGACATATGATAGACGATGGGGTTTGACGAGTTGTCCATGACCTCCGTCCTGTAGGGATCCACGATAGTAGGACTGTATCACATGTTTAACTGCACCTAGAGGTTCATCATTCTATTCTGCTGGGTAGCCACTACATGCTGCTAGGTGTCACTGGTGGATGGTGGGACTCATAGGGATTATCTTGATGATCGATAAACCCCAATGAGTTGAGTTGGAATCGTTCCAACCCATTGAAAGGAGTTTTCAATGATATAGTGATAGAGATCACAATATATCTCACTACCAGTCAGAATAGAACCTATGGGGTCACACACACTAGAAGTATTGACCGATCCGATGGTTGAAATCGTGATTAGGAATCACAAGAAATCAATTTGATTGATAAAAGGATGAAGAAGGAAAAAGGAATTAATTAATTGGACTTGAAACAAGAATCCTACTTCGGATAGGATACCTAGAGTTCTAATTGGATTAGGACTGGGATTCCTACTTGGAATAGGATTCCTCAATCCTAATAAGATTAGGAATTTTGAATCTAAATCGGATTCCTACTTGGAGTAGGATTCCTAGGAATCCTAAATGGATTAGGACTTCGGATTCAAATCTAATCCTAATTGGATTAGGACTAAATACATCCTAATATGGATTAGGGTTTCTTAAGTCACAATTAATTATTAATCTAATGAATCAATAAGACTCCTAATTGGATTAGGATTGAAGAGTTCAATTGAGTCAAAATTGATTCAAGTTCTAATTGGATTAGGACTTACCTAGATTGGATCCATTGGTTCACCCTTGGGCTAAACCTAATAGGATTAGGGCTTGACCACATTAGGGCAATGCAAACCCTAATGTGGACTAGGGTTTACCAAGAGGGAGGGGCGCAAGCCCCTCCCCCTTGATCCATTGGTGCGGCACAAGAGAGGGGGCCGGCGCCCCCTCTTTGGAAAGATGTCTAGGGCTCCTACTTAGTAGGAACCCTAGATGGCTATAAAAGGAGGTGTGAGGCCGGCGCCCTAAGCATAGAAGAACTCCTCCTTCTCCTTGCCGTGAGCCTCCCTCTCCTCTCTTCTTGTGATCAGCCGCAAGCAAGGAAGACCAAGGCCAAAGGTTGGCGGCATCCTCTTCCTCCCTTCTTCCTTCCAACGCAGGGAAAAGAAAGAAGGCTGCGTGGGGATTCTTCTTCTTCCTCTTCTTCAACCTTCTTCTTCCTCCTCTCAAGCACTTTCAAGAGTTGAAAGAAAGAGAAGAGATCAGCCATCAAAGGAGTCTTTGCAAGGGAGCTAGCACCCCGGGAGGACAAGAAAGCTTTGATCGGTTCTCTACTTCGTGTGGATACCCGTAGAGGCCGGACGTTTGAACGGCTTCAAACGAACCCTCTTCCAAAACCACGAATTCAGATTCGCGGTGATCGTCTACCCGCGCAAGGTGAAGATTTGATCTTCCTATTAGTTCTAAAAGTTTTAATTCTTACCTAATTACGAAAGGTCTCGAAACAAGCGTTCATGCGATGAACGTCGAACCCGTGCATGCCGATTCCGCTGCCATCTGAAAAATTTTTGAAATATCAGCGGCATGGGCGGGTTCCCAACAGTGGTATCAGAGCCAGGTTTTCGTAGATTAAGGTAAGAATTAAACATCTAGAGGCATATTAGATCTGAAAATTAAATGATCATGCATGCTGAAAAATTCTGCATGCAGATTTTTTCAGGGGTGCTGATTTTTACATGCTGATTTTTATGTGATAAAAGGATGATTCTAATTGCATTGTTAATGGGATTACAAAGTTTAGAATCATGATTAGCATGATCAGCGACCTATGTCATGATATAATCAGTTAAGTTTCAGATCTGAAAATTATAATTGTAGCATACTGTGATGATCATAGGATTCAACCCCTTTTGGTATCAAATGTAATGACCTGCGATGTGATCTGCGATGTCATGTAATTTTTCAGATGCTTGCATGCATCTTATTTGATGTTTTGAGAGGCCTGCGTGCCTCCTAAAAGGAGATGTAAATTATTTTTATTTTTATTTTACATCTGGTTGTATTTCTGTGATGTGATGTACATCAACGATCAAGTTGAAGCAAAGGCATGAGATGAAAGGTGATCCAAGCGGTTGATGGCGATGGGATCAAGGGTTGATCAAGGATCGAATCAAGGAGGCTTGGAACCAATTCAAGAGTTGAAGACCACTTGATCAATTGATGTGCATGTGCTTGTAATACGACCTAATTAGAATCCATGATCATCACCTAGTTAAAGTTTAGCTTTAATTATTGCCGCGATTATAACTGCCTGCAATGCGCCGTTTGCATGTGATGTGAATGAGAGTCGGGTAGATAGGTCTACATGTGATGTAGCAAACCCAATTGAGACCTAAATCAAAACCTCCTCAATCAAGTCAAGAGTGAACCGACATGAGCAAGTCATATTAGATTAATTGATCTAATTGGTGTCTAGGAAAGCATGAAAGGTGGTTACTTAATTAGGACCTTACTCTCTGAGTAAGGGGAGCCTCCCACCTGCTTACCTGGCCAATTGTTCAATTACCTCTTATGAAAGGCTCAAGTTGCAAACACTAAGACCTGATTAACCAATATTAAGTCAATAGGTCTTCCACTGTAGTAGAGCTGCTAAGGCCTTTCTGATGTTGACTTGTCTCGGCTGGACACAGTGGTCAAGTTGCATTGGGGGGCTGGACCTCTCTATAGACATGAGATGTTGTAGGGTAAAGATGGGGTTGGGCACCAATAACTGTTAGGTGAGGACCCAATGACGACTTTATTCCTACGGTTATACAGTGGGTCTGACTTAACTAAGAAATGGGACCAATAACTGTTAGGTGAGGTCTTCATGGCTTAGAGACCAAGTTGCACTGCAACATGCTTGAGAAGCATTGTACAAGAGTTGTACACTCATCCATCTATGTGTCACCAATAACTGTTAGGTGAGGTGGCATGTAAATTGGTGGGACCGCAGTACCCACTAGAAACCCTAGTCGTGTGGGATTTCCGTTTTCCTACCAGGGGAGTGTGAGGAATTCGAGAAAATAGTGGGAGTCACATTTGTTCTAAAAGACCTTAGGACAGATTAGGATCAAGTACAAGAGTCTAACTAGAATCTTTACTCTCTGCAGATACAATGTCGGCTTCAAACCCTTTGACCCGTATTCTTGAGACCAACCGACTGACCGGAACCAATTACAAGGACTGGCTTAGAAATCTCAAAATAGTTTTGGACTGTGAGAAGATAGGTTATATACTCGATTCAGATATCCCCACATTACCAGCACGTCCCACTGATGTTCAGCGTGAGATGCATAAAAAGTGGTTGGACGATGACATTAGAGTAAAATGCTATATGATGGCATCTATGTCTAATGAACTCCAATGCCAGCATGAAAATATAAAGACTGCTAGGGACATACTGGCACACCTACAAGAGTTGTATGGTGAGCAGAGTCGCACAGCTCGTTTTGAAGTGTCCAAGAGGCTTTTCAAAGCGAAGATGCACGAAGGGCAGTCTGTTCATGATCACGGTCTGACCATGATCAAGGACCTAGAGGAGCTTGAGAAGCTCGGTATGGACATGCACAAGGAATTGCAAGTGGATTTGATTCTACAGTCACTTCCTGATTCATTTGGTCAGTTTATAGTAAACTACCACATGAATAAGATTGAATGCACTAAGACTGAACTAATCAACATGTTGGTAACTGCTGAGGGAGCCTTGAAAGGTTCAAGGGGCAATGTCCTCGCTGCTGAGTTGACTTCTGGTTCCAAGAGAAAGTCTACTTGGAAGAAAAAGAAGCCTGCTAAGAAGCAGAAGAAAGACAAGAAGCCAAAGAAGAAAGTTCAAAAGAAAAAGGCTAACAACAAAGGAAAATGTTTCCACTGTAATGTCGAAGGCCACTGGAAGAGAAACTGTCCTTCATACCTCGAGAGCCTGAAGAACAAGAAAGGTGACACACCTTCAGAAGGTATAGACTTGCTCATAGTTGAAACTAATCTAACGGTTTCTTCTACTTCTAGTTGGGTTATAGATTCTGGTTCTAGTGCTCATCTGTGCACTACCATGCAGGGTCTAAAGGAAAGTAGAAGGCTGGCAGAAGGTGCGGTAACCCTTAGGGTTGGCAACGGGGCAAAAGTTGCTGCTGTGGCTGTGGGCACCTACCATCTGCGACTACCGTCTGGATTTAGTTTAATACTTAGAGACTGCTATTATGTACCTGTTGCTAGCAGAAATTTGATTTCTGTTTCATGTCTAGCACAGGAAGGTCATGTTTTTACATTTGACAAAGACTGCTGTTCTATTTATTTGAGAAATAAAATAGTCGCACGTGGTTTTATGATTGACAGTCTCTATCATTTACATATGGATGTATCTGTGAATGTTACCGAGCAAGATGTGAGTGCCAAAGGATCCAAAAGATCCAGAGATGAGATAAACCAAAGATATTTGTGGCACCTCAGACTTGGCCATATTGGAGAAGATAGAATGAACAAAATGGATAAAGATGGGCTCTTAGGCTCATTGACTTCCGAGTCATATCCAGTTTGCGAGTCCTGTCTTCAAGGAAAAATGGCTAGACTGCCCTTTGTAGGACATGGGGAGAGGACCACTGAAATACTTACCCTAGTACATACAGATGTATGTGGCCCATTCGATGTGCTAGCCAGGGGACGTTATTCTTACTTCATTACCTTTACCGATGATTATTCACGGTATGGGTATGTGTATCTTATGAGACACAAGTCTGAATCCTTTGAAAAGTTCAAAGAGTTCAAAAATAAAGTAGAAAAACAAACTGGAAAACCTCTTAAGGCTCTTCGATCAGATCGGGGAGGAGAATACCTTAGTGGGGAATTTCGGGACTATCTCAAAGAAAACGGCATAGTCTCACAATGGACACCTCCGGGTACACCTCAACTCAACGGGGTGTCAGAGAGGAGAAATCGGACCCTATTGGATATGGTCAGGTCCATGATGAGCTTCACTGATTTACCTATGTTCCTTTGGGGAGATGCCTTACTCACAGCGATTTATTTATTGAATAGAGTTCCCTCTAAATCCGTTCCTACCACACCGTATGAGATATGGCATGGTAAGAAACCAAGTCTGGGTCATCTCAAGATTTGGGAATGTCCGGCCCACGTCAAGCGACTACAGGCGGACAAGTTAGAGGCTAGGACCATAAGTGCTCGTTTTATAGGATATCCTAAAGAGTCATTAGGATACAATTTTTACGTCTCAGAGGATCACAATGTGTTTGTGAGCCGTCATGCCATCTTCTTGGAAAATCAGTTTATCCTTGATAGAGGCAGTGGGAGGAAAATTGAGCTTGAAGAGAAAGTCTCCGAAAAGCAACGAGTCATGGATCCTAAAGAACCTATTCATAAGGAGCCAGTACACGATGTCCCTCAACCACCTCGTAGATCTAGTAGAGTCTCCCATCCTCCCGATAGATACTTAGGTATAATTGAAGAGGATACTGAGGAAATGTTCCTAGTGGGAGATAGGGATCACATACAGGATCCCAAAACCTACAACGAGGCGATATCTGATATCGATTCCGAGAAATGGCTGGAAGCTATGAAGTCAGAGATAGACTCCATGCATTCCAACCAAGTCTGGACCTTAGTAGATCCACCAGAAGGTATTGTACCTATTGGATGCAAATGGATCTACAAAAGGAAGATAGGTTCGGATGGAGAGGTAGAGACCTATAAGGCAAGGCTTGTGGCGAAAGGGTATAGTCAGCGCGAAGGCATTGACTATCAGGAGACCTTTTCACCTGTAGCCATGCTAAAATCCATCCGAACATTGCTTGCCATTGCAGCATTTCATGATTATGAAATCTGGCAGATGGATGTGAAAACTGCTTTTCTGAATGGATATCTTGATGAAGATATCTATATGGAACAGCCTTTGGGTTTTACTTCCAGTGATGGAGATCACAAGGTCTGCAAGCTGCAAAGGTCCATCTATGGACTAAAGCAAGCATCTCGGAGTTGGAACACTCGTTTCGATGATACAATCAAAACGTTTGATTTCATCAAAAACGAGGAGGAACCATGTGTTTATAAAAAGGTTAGTGGGAGTGCTGTCGTTTTTCTCGTACTGTACGTAGATGACATTCTCCTGATTGGGAATGATATTCCCATGCTAACCTCGGTCAAGGTCTGGTTGTCAAAAGAATTCTCCATGAAAGACCTTGGGGAAGCATCCTATATTTTGGGAATAAAGGTCTATAGAGATAGATCTAAAAGGATGCTTGGCCTGTCACAGAAAATGTACATAGAGGAGGTGCTGAAGAGGTTCAGCATGGAAAACTCCAAGAGGGGTCTTTTACCCCTAAGGCATGGAATTCATCTCTCCAAGAAGATGTGCCCCAACACACCTGAGGAGATTCAACGCATGAGCAAGATTCCTTATGCATCGGCAATAGGAAGCCTCATGTATGCCATGCTATGTACACGACCTGATATAGCTCTTGCTGTGAGTGTCACAAGCAGATATCAGTCGAATCCAGGTGAAGAACACTGGACAGCTGTGAAGAATATTCTTAAGTACTTGAGAAGAACTAAAGATTTATTCTTGGTTTTTGGAGGATCATCAGAGTTAAAGGTAGAAGGGTACACAGATTCAGACTTCATGACTGATGTCGATGACAGGAAGTCAACATCTGGATATGTGTTCTTGTGCAATGGTGGTGCGGTAAATTGGAAGAGTTCTAAACAACCGATCATTGCTGATTCTACTATGGAAGCCGAATACATCGCCGCCTCTGAAGCTGCTAAGGAAGGCTTCTGGTTCAAGAAATTCATTGCAAGAGTTGGATGTGATGACATCAGATGCCATAACACTCTACTGCGATAATAATGGCGCCATAGCCCTTGCTAAGGAGCCAAGGTCTCATCAGAAGTCTAAGCATATAGAGCAGCGCTTTCACCTCATACGCGACTATGTGGAGAAGAAATATGTAGAGGTGCAGAGAGTAGACTCCGCGGATAACGTGGCAGACCCTTTCACTAAGCAGCTGAGTCAGCAAAAGACTGAAGCCCACCTTGAGAAGATGGGCCTAAGATATATGACCAATTGGCTTTAGTGCAAGTGGGAGATTGTTAGATGTATGCCCTAGAAGCCAATTTGGCTGACACATTGTTGATTCTAGGGACATAATTTTGTACTTGACTATTTATTATTGAATAAATAAAAGGCATCTTTTTCATTCATATTGTTTATGTGTCTATGAATCGTCCAAGAAATTAATAAGATAATGATACATATTCTCAAGAGTTGAGAATTTGAGCCATGTATCATTGGTGATTAATTTCTAAATGCTCCTGATCAAAGGATCATCACGAGGACGGTGATCGATCCGATCAGTGCACAGATCACTCTCCTTCTGGATGGACGAGACTTGAGTCCACAGTGTAGGGACACTGAAGTGATACTGCAGGTGCTTGTTAGAGAACAAGGGTACTGAGCGTGACCAATACAAGAAGTCACTTGGATGTCTATCCACTCGTCAGTGACTTGCTTGATGTTGCAGTAGTGTGACTGGTCCTTTGACCTGCGGTGCTTCGGCTACTCACAGTGAGGTTATTGTAGTTTGACTGCACACATACATGGTCTCTAGCCATATGGGTCCATGCAGTGTAGATTGGCTGCAGTAAGTTCACTGTAGGAGTAGGGTATGCACCTATATGGAATCTATCGACCTTGATAGATAAGGAGAGATCCTATGTGATTTATAAGACTGAGTTCGTAAGACCTCGGCCGGGGCAGTATGCACAGTGGAGAAAGAGTTTTTCACTATCGAACTCGAGTCGAATAAATCTTGACATATGACAGACGATGGGGTTTGACGAGTTGTCCATGACCTCCGTCCTGTAGGGATCCACGATAGTAGGACTGTATCACATGTTTAACTGCACCTAGAGGTTCATCATTCTATTCTGCTGGGTAGCCACTACATGCTGCTAGGTGTCACTGGTGGATGGTGGGACTCATAGGGATTATCTTGATGATCGATAAACCCCAATGAGTTGAGTTGGAATCGTTCCAACCCATTGAAAGGAGTTTTCAATGATATAGTGATAGAGATCACAATATATCTCACTACCAGTCAGAATAGAACCTATGGGGTCACACACACTAGAAGTATTGACCGATCCGATGGTTGAAATCGTGATTAGGAATCACAAGAAATCAATTTGATTGATAAAAGGATGAAGAAGGAAAAAGGAATTAATTAATTGGACTTGAAACAAGAATCCTACTTCGGATAGGATACCTAGAGTTCTAATTGGATTAGGACTGGGATTCCTACTTGGAATAGGATTCCTCAATCCTAATAAGATTAGGAATTTTGAATCTAAATCGGATTCCTACTTGGAGTAGGATTCCTAGGAATCCTAAATGGATTAGGACTTCGGATTCAAATCTAATCCTAATTGGATTAGGACTAAATACATCCTAATATGGATTAGGGTTTCTTAAGTCACAATTAATTATTAATCTAATGAATCAATAAGACTCCTAATTGGATTAGGATTGAAGAGTTCAATTGAGTCAAAATTGATTCAAGTTCTAATTGGATTAGGACTTACCTAGATTGGATCCATTGGTTCACCCTTGGGCTAAACCTAATAGGATTAGGGCTTGACCACATTAGGGCAATGCAAACCCTAATGTGGACTAGGGTTTACCAAGAGGGAGGGGCGCAAGCCCCTCCCCCTTGATCCATTGGTGCGGCACAAGAGAGGGGGCCGGCGCCCCCTCTTTGGAAAGATGTCTAGGGCTCCTACTTAGTAGGAACCCTAGATGGCTATAAAAGGAGGTGTGAGGCCGGCGCCCTAAGCATAGAAGAACTCCTCCTTCTCCTTGCCGTGAGCCTCCCTCTCCTCTCTTCTTGTGATCAGCCGCAAGCAAGGAAGACCAAGGCCAAAGGTTGGCGGCATCCTCTTCCTCCCTTCTTCCTTCCAACGCAGGGAAAAGAAAGAAGGCTGCGTGGGGATTCTTCTTCTTCCTCTTCTTCAACCTTCTTCTTCCTCCTCTCAAGCACTTTCAAGAGTTGAAAGAAAGAGAAGAGATCAGCCATCAAAGGAGTCTTTGCAAGGGAGCTAGCACCCCGGGAAGACAAGAAAGCTTTGATCGGTTCTCTACTTCGTGTGGATACCCGTAGAGGCCGGACGTTTGAACGGCTTCAAACGAACCCTCTTCCAAAACCACGAATTCAGATTCGCGGTGATCGTCTACCCGCGCAAGGTGAAGATTTGATCTTCCTATTAGTTCTAAAAGTTTTAATTCTTACCTAATTACGAAAGGTCTCGAAACAAGCGTTCATGCGATGAACGTCGAACCCGTGCATGCCGATTCCGCTGCCATCTGAAAAATTTTTGAAATATCAGCGGCATGGGCGGGTTCCCAACATTAATTAGTTGCTATGTGCTGTGTGTGAAATGAGAATGAGAGAAAGAGAGACAACCAATCACAAACACAAAGTTTTTATAGTGGTTCGGAGCTAACCCTTGCTCCTACGTCCACTCCCCAAGTCTTACTTGGGAATTCACTATAACCCCTTGGATTACAGCCGGTTGTTTTACAAGCTCACAACCTAACTTGTTGTTTTACGAGCTCACAACGAACTCGGTCGGTTTTCCCAGGCTCACCGACTAGAACCACCCCGATTGTTTTCCCGGGATCACAATCGAACCCTTACACATTGGTTTTAACCTAGGCTCACCAACTAACCTCTACACCCTTGATTCAATCTCCCGATTGAATCAAGCAAAGACAATATGAAAAGAATAAGAAACAAACAGAAAAACTGAGCTTCTTAAAAAGCAGATTTGCTACAATATAAACTAGAGAGAAGTTAAGAGCCCTCAAACACTTTTGCGTTGGAGTAGAATAAGGCTTCTTGAACTTTGAGTCTCCTCTGGAACGTCTGATCGACTTGAATGCAGGAGGAGACTTCTTTCAATGCTGGGAAGAGGTTGTTGGATTGAGTTAATGGCGCTCTTTTTTCTTTTTCGTTGAAAGCAAGTTTGCAGAGAATAAATGCTTGATCTCTTTGAATGGAATGGTAGTTCTCTACCTTGCTACAGTCCTCTGTGGCTATTTAAGCCATCCCCCACGGAAACTAGCCGTTAGACACCTATTTCTGCCCGTTCTGCACACTCTGCACAACCTGACAATGTGTCCGTTGGGGTCGGAGTCGACTCGCGCGATCAGGAGTCGACTCGGCTGTAGCGGGAGTCGACTCATGCTTTTCTGGAGTCGACTCGGCAACTGTTTCGGATTTGAATTAAAGTAGCTTCTTCGACTGGGAGTCGACTCGTCTTGACCCGGAGTCGACTCGCCAACTTCTGGAGCTGACTTGGCATTTTCGGAGTCGGCTCCTCCCATGAAATCCGTAGATCAACTTTTCAATTTGGTCCGCTCGAGTCGACTCGACAGTCCTGGGAGTCGACTCGGCGCTCAGAGCCCGAACTCCCGATCTTCTGTCTTTTGGCTCGTCCAGTCTTGGAGTCGACTCGAACTTCCCCGGAGTCGACTCGGCTCTCAGTTTCCGAAACTTAGTCTTCTGCCTTTTTGGTGTACCGCTGCCTTGGAGTCGACTCGAGCTGTCTGGGAGTCGACTCGGCTCTCAGAGACAACAAATTGATCTTCTGTGTTTTTGGGTCGCGCTGTCTTGGAGTCGACTCGCGTATTGCGGGAGTCGACTCGAATCTCAGAGTCCGAAAACGGTTCTCTGACTTTTGCCTTGTGTTCCACTGAGAGTCGACTCTCACTTTCTTTGGAGTCGACCTGCCAACCATCGGAGTCGACTCGCGTTCCACAGGAGTCGACTCGAATCTCAGAGTCCGAAAACGGTTCTCTTACTTTTCTGTCTGTAGCTTCTTGGAGTCGACTCATATTACTCCGGAGTCGACTCGGTAAGCATCGGAGTCGACTCGCGCACTTCAGGAGTCGACTCGCTGACAGGTTTTGAGTTGATGCTTTCTGTTCGTCTGTCTGTTCTCAGTCGGAGTCGACTCGTACTGGTCTGGAGTCGACTCGAGCCCGTGCCAGTGATTCTGATATGCTTGGAGTCGACTCGTAATATCCTGGAGTCGACTCAAGTCTCAGACTTTGGTTCAAACTGACTTCATACCTTATCCAAAATATCTTGAACCAAGTCTAGAAACACTTAGACACGATTTTCACTGAAACACTTAATTGAATTCATTAGTAAACATAAGATATACTCAAATGCTTTGAGCTCATCAAAATCAAATAGGGGTTTTAATCAATCACTCCACAACATGCCAGTCTTTCCGGTAATCATTGATCCCCGACTCAATATACCAATGACTGGGAATATTTAAGATTAGGATTTTAGGATTTTAAGTCTCACTAGTATGATCTCATCATAGTCTTAAAACCATTGTCCTAATCTAAGGAGTTTATCATAAATATAATCAACAGCATATGATAAAACATAACGCCTTTATTCATATTTAAAAGTCATGTACATGTTTTGGACAAATCAAAAGAAAAACCCTTCGCAATACATATTGCGATTGGCTTGTAGGGCATCTACTCTTTCAATCTCCCACTTGCACTAAAGCCAATCGCTCTTATATTTTATTCCCATACAATCGAGGTGGCGATCGAACTGCTGTTGTGGTAGAGCTTTAGTGAACGGGTCTGCTAAGTTGTTCTTGGTGTCTACTCGTTCAATGACTATGTCTTGTCTCTCGACAATCTCTCGAACAAGATGGAAGCGTCTTAGAATGTGCTTGGATTTGTGATGAGACCTTGGTTCCTTCGCTTGAGCAACAGCTCCAGTGTTATCACAATAAACTGAGACTGGTCCAGCAATCTCGGAAACTACTCCTAACTCAGAGATGAACTTCTTCATCCAGACAGCTTCCTTAGCGGCTTCACTTACAGCAATGTATTCTGCCTCAGTAATTGAGTCAGCTACAGTTTGCTGTTTGGAACTCTTCCAGCTCATTGCACCACCATTTAGGGTAAAGACATACCCTGAAGTGGACTTGCTATCATCTGGATCTGATTGAAAACTAGAATCAGAAAATCCTTCTAGTTTTAACTCAGATCCTCCATAAACTAGAAAAATATCTTTAGTCCTTCTCAAGTACTTAAGAATATTTTTCACAGCTATCCAATGATCCTCTCCTGGATCAGCCTGGAATCTACTTGTTATGCCTAAGGCATAAGCAACATCAGGCCTAGTACATAGCATAGCATACATAATCGATCCTACTGCCGAAGCATAGGGAATAGAATTCATTCTATTCCTCTCTTCAGATGTCTTAGGAGACATCTTCTTAGAGAGACGTATGCCATGACTCATAGGCAAATAACCTCTTTTACTTTCTTCCATGCTGAATCTTTTCAGCAATTATCTATGTACCTAGACTGGGACAAGCCTAGCATCCTTTTAGATCTATCCCTATAGATCTTTATACCAAGCATATAGGATGCTTCTCCCAAGTCTTTCATGGAAAAGCTTTTTGACAGCCAAGTCTTGACCGATTGTAACATTGGAATATCATTTCCAATGATCAGTATGTCATCTACATACAATATTAAGAAGACAATGGCACTCCCACTAGTCTTTTTGTACACACATGGTTCATCCACATTTTTGATAAAACCAAACTCTTTGACTGTTGTATCAAAACGGATGTTCCAACTCCTTGATGCTTGCTTTAATCCAGAAATGGATCTCTTAAGCTTGCATACTTGATTTGCTCTCTTACTTGAGACAAATCCTTCTGGCTGTGTCATGTAAACCTCTTCCTCAAGATAACCATTAAGGAAGGCGGTTTTGACATCCATCTGCCAGATTTCATAATCATAGTATGCAGCTATTGCAAGCAAAATCCGAATAGATTTGAGCATAGCTACTGGCAAAAAAGTTTCATCATAGTCAATTCCTTGCTTTTGCCTGAAACCTTTTGCCACCAATCTAGCCTTGTAGGTTTCTACTTGGCCATCTGCTCCAATCTTTTTCTTATAGACCCATTTGCAACCTATAGGGTTTACACCCTCTGGTGCATCAACCAAAGTCCATACTTGGTTGGTATACATAGAATCTATTTCGGATTTCATGGCTTCTAGCCATTTGTCAGAGTCACTACTCATGACAGCTTCCGAATAGGTCAGAGGATCATTATTCTGAACAATGTGGGCTTCATCATTCTCAATGATGAACCCATACCTCTGAGGTGCTCTTTGCACTCTATTTGACCTTCGGAGAGGAGATGTGTGTTGTGGTTGTACCTCATCAATGGGTACATCTGGTTGAAGAATTTCTTGTGTTTCTATTTGTAGGTTTTGAACTTCTTCAAGTTCAATTTTCCTATCCTTGCCCTTTTCTAAGATAAACTCTTTTTCTAAGAAAATGGCATGCCTACCTACAAAAACTTTTTGTTCGGTAGGATGATAGAAGATGTATCCTATACTATCTTTAGGATAACCTACAAAAATATATTTATCTGATCTAGCACTTAGCTTATGTCCAAAATTTCTTTTGACATAAGCTTGACAACCCCATATCTTAAGATACTTAAGATTAGGCTTCTTTTCTCTCCATATCTCATATGGAGTGCTAGGTACAGACTTAGAAGGTACCTTGTTTAATATTAGTGCAGCAGTCTCTAGGGCAAAACCCCAGAAGGAAATAGAAAGATCAGTAAAGCACATCATGGACCTTACCGGATCTAATAGAGTACGATTCCTCCGTTCAGCTACACCATTTAATTGTGGCGTATACGGAGGTGTCCATTCAGAGAGAATGCCCTTTTCTTTAAGATGATTTAAAAACTCACTAGAAAGGTATTCACCTCCTCGATCAGATCGAAGGATTTTAATACACTTTCTGGTTTTTTTTTCAACCATACTTTGATACTCTTTAAACTTATCAAAAGCTTCGAATTTATGTTTCATAAGATACACATATCCGAACCTTGATAAATCATCAGTGAATGTGATGAAGTAAGAGTATCCACCTCTAGCTGGAGTTGTCATAGGACCACATACATCTGTGTGTATAAGTCCTAATAACTCACTTGCCCTTTCTCCATGTCCAGTGAATGGAGACTTAGTCATTTTACCCATAAGACAAGATTCACAAGTTTCTAATGATTCATAATCATAAGGATCAAAGAACTCTTCTTTGTATAACTTGTTGATTCTTGATTCACTTATGTGACCAAGTCGGCAATGCCAAAGAAGGGTGTTATTTACTTCCTCTCTCTTTCTTTTATTGCTTTTATTAATATGAAAGACATTGTCATTAAGTAATAAAACAAGAAGACCATTTTCCATAATGCCATTGCAAAGATGCTTATTAGAAAAATAAATAGAGCAACCATTGCCCTTTCCATTAATTTCAAATCCTTTCTTTAACAACAAAGGAATGGAAATTACATTTCTAATAATTTTGGGCATATAATAACAATCTTCTAATTGTAGGAGCTCTCCCGAAGGTAACTCCAAGTTGTAGGTTCCAACAGCTTCAGCCTGGATGGACTCTCCTCCAGCGCCATACAGCTCGAAGTCACCTTTCTTCAAAATTTTAATTTTTTGTAGTCCATGCAAAGATTTGCAAATGTGAAAACCACAGCCGGTATCCAATACCCATGAATTTGAATTTGAAGAACTTAATGACAAGTTGGCATGTAACATAAACATACCTTTTGATGCAACTCTTGCATCGGTCTTCATACTTGCAAGAAAACTCTTGCAATTTTTTTTCTAGTGGCCAGCTTTGCCGCAATGAAAACAGGTACTTGATCCGGAGTTTTTCTTTCCTTTTTTCTTTTTGATGCTACTCTTGGGGTTCAATCGTTTCTTAGAACCCTTATTTCCCGATTTCCTTTTAGAAGTGCTATTTATAAGAAGGAGTGGACCTTTATCCTTCTTAATATGGCCTTCAGCTGTTTTGAGCATATTTAACAGCTCGGGCAGGGAGGTGTTCAGCTTGTTCATGTGAAAGTTCACAACAAACTGAGAGAATGAATCAGGCAGTGATTGCAGGATCAAATCCTGACTGAGCTCACTATCCATAGCAAAACCTAATTGACTTAATCTAGTGATTAAGTCTATAACCATAAGAACATGGTTTTGCACTAGAGTTCCTTCATTCATTTTAGCACGGAACAACTGCTTAGATATCTCATACCTAGCAGTCCTGCTTTGTTCTCCATACAACTCTTTTAAATTGAGAAGTATGGATTGAGTGTCCATGCCTTCATGTTGCCTCTGTAATTCATTGCTCATAGAGGCAAGTATGATACATTTGACAGTCAAACTGTCATTTTTCCACATCTTATGTGTGGCAACCTCCTCTTCTGTAGCATCATCCCCTAGATCTCCAAGATCAGGGGTTTCAAGTATATAGGAAATTTTCTCCTGAGTGAGTACTATCTTTAAATTCCTCAACCAGTCCACATAGTTTGGTCCGGTCAACTTGTTGGCATCTAAGATGCCTCTTAGTGAAAGTGAAGAAGCCATTTAATAATTCTACATATGCAAGAACATAACTAATATAAGCAGACCAATCATGATGACATGTTTGCAACTAGATAAGGACTTTAATCTAATTTGTCTCCTACTATTTTTATCGAATATCATAGCCCTCTCCTATGATAAACGTGAAAATATAATTTTTCTTAGTAGGGTTGAGATCCTAATTCATCATAAAAAGCCTTGTGTTTACACAACAAACTCTTATGAGTTCAAAGGTAGGAAACTCTTTCCAATTGCATCTCATGCAATTCTCAACTTTATTTTGTCCTCTTAAAATACTTATTGCCTTGTGTTAGCACAACAAACAATAATATTTTAGTTAAGTCAAACCCTTCATTTCCATATAGTCATATTCGAATAATATTGCCCTTGTGGTTGCACAACAAGGCAATATATTAAAATATGCCATAGGCATCTTAATGCACCAAGACAGTATAACATCAGTCCCCATTGCAAGTTTTGTGTTAGCACAACAAACTAGCATGGATCTTGACATAATAATATCGAGGCATGAAGGAAGGCTATCAATAGTGTTATATCAATATTAAGCTTATCCATAATAGGCAATCAAACAATTGGCCAGGTAAGCAGGTGGGAGGCTCCCCTTACTCAAAGAGTAAGGTCCTAATTAAGTAACCACCTTTAGTGCTTTCCTTAGACACCAATTTGTGGAGTGATTGATTAAAACCCCGTTTGATTTTGATGAGCTCAAAGCATTTGAGTATATCGTGTGATTACTAATGAATTCAATTGAGTGTTTCAGTGAAAA
This sequence comes from Phoenix dactylifera, assembly GCF_051530095.1. Classification (NCBI taxonomy): domain Eukaryota; kingdom Viridiplantae; phylum Streptophyta; class Magnoliopsida; order Arecales; family Arecaceae; genus Phoenix; species Phoenix dactylifera. Next base: position 25,423,839 of record NC_143193.1, on the reverse strand, counting down.
TCCTGCTCAAGTGTTTCTAGACATGGTTTACAGTATTTTGGATAAGTTAAGAAGTCTGCTGAACCAATGTCTGAGACTCGAGTCGACTCCCGAGTTTCACGAGTCGACTCCAAGCGTATCAAGGTCACTGGCACGAGCTCGAGTCGACTCCTAATCAGTATGAGTCGACTCCGACTGAAAACAGACAGAAGGATAGAAGAGCAATCTTTCAGATCTGAGATTCGAGTCGACTCCAGTGGAACGCGAGTCGACTCCCAGCGGTGCACAAAGAAAGAGTCAGAGAGTATTTTATGGACTCTGAGATTCGAGTCGACTCCAGTGGAACGCGAGTCGACTCCCAGCGGTACACAAAGAAAGAGTCAGAGAGTATTTTATGGACTCTGAGATTCGAGTCGACTCCAGTGGAACGCGAGTCGACTCCCACCGGTGCACAAAGAAAAAGTCAGAGAGTGTTTTATGGACTCTGAGATTCGAGTCGACTCCCGCATTACGCGAGTCGACTCCAAGATTGTGCGACCATCAACAGAGAAAACCATGTTACTGCCACTGAGATTCGAGTCGACTCCCAGACAGCTCGAGTCGACACCAAGACAAGCTTCACGTCAAAAGGCAGAAGACCAACTTTCGGAAACTGAGAGCCGAGTCGACTCCAAGGAAGTTCGAGTCGACTCCAAGACTGGATGAGCCAAAAGACAGAGAATCGGGAGTTCGGGCTCTGAGATTCGAGTCGACTCCCAGGACAGTCGAGTCGACTCGAGAGGGCAAAATTCAAATTTGTATCCACGGTCTACAGAGGAAAAGCCGACTCCAAAATTGCCAGGTCAGCGCCAGAAGTTGGCGAGTCGACTCCGGGCCAAGACGAGTCGACTCCCAGTCGTGACGGCAACTTTAATTCAAACTTGGAACAGTTGCCGAGTCGACTCCTGAAAAGCTTGAGTCGACTCCCGCTACAGCCGAGTCGACTCCTGATCGCGCGAGTCGACTCCAACCCACCAACGGTCACATTGTCAGGCTGCGCAGAGTGTGCAGAACGGCCAGAAAAAGTGGAGTAACGGCTAGTTTCCGTGGGGGTTGGCTTAAATAGCCACAGAAGACTGTAGCAAAATAGAGAACATACATTCCACTCCAAGCATTCAAGTCTTCAAGCTTTGCAAGTGCTCTTCAACGAGAAAAAGGGGAGATCAGCATTTACTGCGCCACCAACTTCTCCCCAGCATTCAAAGCTTCCTCCTCCTACATTCAAGTCGATCACTCATCCAAGAGGAGACCAGAGTCAAGAAGCCATTCCTCTACTTAAGCTTAAAAGCGTTTGAGGGCTTCTAAACTCATCCTTGAATATATTGTTTCATACCTGCTTTTGAGAAGCTTATTTTCTGTTTTCTTTCTACTACGTGTATTTACTTGGTTCAATCGGGGGATTGAATCAAGGGGATAAAGGTTAGTTGGTGAGCCAGTTTTAAAACCAACGTGTGAAAGGGTTTGATTGTGAGCCCGGGAAAACAATCGGGGTTGGTTCTAGTCGGTGAGCCTGGGAAAACCGACCGAGTTCGTTGTTAGCTCGTAAAACAACAAGTTTGGTTGTGAGCTTGCAAAACAACCGGCTGTAATCCAAGGGGGTTATAGTGTATTCCCAAGAGAAACTTGGGGAGTGGACGTAGGAGCAAGGGATAGCTCCGAACCACTATAAAACTTGTGTTTGTGATTGATTGTCTCTTCCTCTTCTCATTTCATATTGCTCACAGCACATAGTAATTAATTAAATAACTTGGCATAGTTTTTAATTAATCATCCATAACGTTTTAAATTATCCAAATTGTTTTAAAACCCAATTCACCCCCCCCTCTTGGGTTGTCTATCTGGGCAACAGGTGGTATCAGAGCCAAAAACTCTTCCACTCAAGAGTTAAAAGATCAAAATGACAACCCCATTTGGATCTTCTCACATTGAGGGTCAGTCCACCCAAAGACCCCCTTTCTTCAATGGATCCGACTACTCATACTGGAAGGCTAGGATGAAAATATTCATCCAAGCCCAAGACTATGAGATGTGGACCATTGTTGTAAATGGCCCATACATCCCATCCATATATATAGATGGTGTCAAGGTACCCAAACTAGAAACGGATTGGGATGAACATGACATGAGGAAGGCACAATTAAACTCTAAAGCAATGAATGTCTTCTATTGTGCCTTAGACCGTAATGAATTCAATAGGATTTCAACTTGTAATTCAGCAAAAGAAATTTGGGACAGACTTGAAGTGACCCATGAGGGCACGAATCAAGTCAAGGAATCCAAAATAAACATCTTGGTTCATAAATATGAACTATTTAAAATGGATTCAAATGAAACTATCACATCCATGTTCACTAGGTTTACTGATATTGTCAATGGCCTAAAAAGCCTTGGCAAGAACTATACTAACAGTGAGCTTGTCAGGAAAATCCTTCGATGTCTACCGAGGTTGTGGGAAGCTAAAGTGACAGCGATCCAAGAAGCTAAAGACTTGAACAAGCTTCCACTTGAGGAGCTCCTTGGATCCCTGATGACTCACGAACTCACCATGAAACAACACGAGGAAGAGTCTTCCCATAAGAAAAAGGTAATAGCTTTAAAATCTACTTCTTCTAACAAGGACTTATCTTGCAGCAGCAGCAGTGAAGAAGAAGAAGATGAGGAAGATGGTGGTGAGGCTCTTCTTGTGCGCAAATTCAAGAAATTCATCAACCACAAGAAGTCCTATCATCAAAGGAGAGGGCCCTCAAATTTCTACCGGAAGGACAAAGGTAAGGAAAGAGAAAACGAGGGGATTGGATGTTACGAGTGCAAGAAGCCGGGTCACATAAGAGCTGAATGCCCCTTACTGAAGAAGGGGAGTAAGTACAAGAAGAAGAAAGCTCTTGTCACTACACTATCCGACTCCGACTCATCATCCTCCTCTTCTGACGAGGAACAAGAAGAAAAGGCCAATTTCTGCTTCATGGCCAACGAAGACGAGGTAACTTCCGATACGCATCCTGATTTTTCTTTTGATGAACTTTATGATGCGTTCAATGAATTAATGATTGAGTATAAGAATATAAATGTTAAAAACAGAGAACTAAAAGTAACTAATCAAACTTATATTCATAAGCATGATTCATTAATTAAGGATAAAGATAATCTTACCAAAGAAAATCTAGAACTTAAGACAAGCAATCAACTTTTAATTAAGAAGACTAACACCTTAACTAAAGATAATGAAAAACTAACTAAGGAACTTTCAAACCATAAACAAGTCTTAAACAAGGATCTAACAAAAGAACTAAATGATTTAAAAACAGAAAATCAAACATTAACTAAAGAACTTAACAAATACAAACCCTTAGTTGAAAAATTTACATATAGTTCAGAAAAGTTAAACATGATACTAAATAGTCAACGTGCAGTATTTAATAAAGCAGGCTTAGGGTACAAACCAAGGAATAAGCAAAAACTTCTTAGTAATTTCTTTGTTAAAGCTGGGGAAACAAAAACTAAGAAAATCACCTGTTTCTGTTGTGGAAATATAGGACATAAAGCAAATACATGTGACTATAGGAAAAGGAAAACTAAAAGAAAAATTAAAAGGGTATGGGTTCCAAAAGGAACCAACTTGACTAACCATGAAGGACCCAAGAAAACTTGGGTACCTAAGATGACATGATTTGCTTGTGTAGGAGTGTCTTGCAGCCAAGGTCAACAAAAATTGCTGGTATTTGGATAGTGGCTGCTCAAGGCACATGACGGGTGATAAAGACCAATTTTTCACCCTTGAAGCTAAGAAGGGAGGTGTTGTGACGTTTGGAGACAACAACCAAGGTCACATCATTGGCATTGGTAAAGTTCAAATCACCCCTTCTACTTTTATAGATAATGTTAGATATGTTGATGGTCTTAAACATAACTTGTTAAGCATTAGTCAATTATGTGATAAAGGATATGATGTTATGTTTAAACCATCACTATGTATTGTAACAAATCCTAATGATAATAGTTTGGTCTTTAAAGGGATTAGACGTGGAAATGTATATGTTGTAGACCTAGAAGATCTTGCAAAACATAACCAATGTCTAGTTGTAAATGAAACCAAAGAAAATGATGCTAGTTGGTTATGGCACCGTAAGTTAGGTCATGCAAGCATGGACACAATAACTAAACTAGTTAAAAGAGACTCCGTGATAGGTTTGCCAAAATTAAAATTTGAAAAGAACAAAATCTGTGAAGCATGTCAATTTGGCAAACAATCTAGGAATTCTTTTAAATCCATAAAATGTGTCTCTACCTCTAGGCCTCTAGAATTATTACATATGGACTTATTTGGTCCTACTAGAACAACAAGCCTAGGTGGAAATAAATATGGTCTAGGTATAGTAGATGATTACTCTAGGTACACATGGGTCATGTTTCTAGCGCATAAGGATCAAGCATTTTCTATGTTTAAGAAGTTCCACAAGGAAGTAACAAATGCTAGAGAATCCTCAGTTATAGCTATTAGAAGTGACCATGGTACCGAATTCGAAAATCAATTATTTGATGAATTTTGTAGCAAAAAGGGGATAACCCATAATTTCTCAGCACCTAGGACACCACAGCAAAATGGAGTTGTTGAAAGGAAAAATAGAACACTAGAGGAAATGGCTAGAACGATGTTATGTGAAAGTAACCTCCCTAAGTATTTTTGGGGAGAAGCCATTAATACTTCTTGCCATATATTAAATAGAGTTCTATTAAGACCCATCATAAAGAAAACACCATATGAACTGTGGAAAAACAGAAAACCAAAGGTTAACTATTTTCATGTTTTTGGATGTAGGTGTTTTGTACATAATAATGGGAAAGATAATCTAGGGAAATTTGACCCTAAATCTGATGAAGGAATATTCCTAGGTTATTCTACAACTAGTAAAGCCTATAGAATCTTTAATAAAAGAACTCTAGTTATAGAAGAATCCATACATGTTGTTTTTGATGACTCTAGTGACATCTCATCTAGTAAGAAGGTTAATTTTGATGATGATATTGAAATACTTGAAGAAAAGATAGATGAGATGGGATTACGAGATGATAATCAAAAGTTGATTGAAGGAGAATCATCAAACCAAGAGCCTATAGTGGATCATGGGCTAACTAAAGCTTGGAGGTATGCTCACGGGCATCCTAAGGAACTAATTCTAGATGATCCATCACAACCGGTTAGGACTAGAGCATCCCTTAGGAATATGAATAATCATCTAGCCTTTGTTTCACACTTTGAGCCCAAACATATAGAAGAAGCCGAAAATGATGTAAATTGGATAAATGCAATGCAAGAAGAACTAAACCAATTTACTAGAAACAAAGTGTGGGATCTAGTAGAGAGACCTTCTGAATATCCAATTATTGGTACAAAATGGATATATAAAAATAAGCTAGATGAAAATGGAATTGTTATACGGAATAAGGCTAGACTAGTAGCAAAGGGTTATAATCAAGAAGAAGGTATAGACTTTGATGAAACCTTTGCTCCCGTAGCTAGACTTGAGGCTATTAGACTATTATTAGCATATGCATGCTCTAAAGATTTCAAACTATTTCAAATGGATGTAAAGAGTGCATTTTTAAATGGGTATATTAATGAGGAGGTGTATGTAGAACAACCTCCTGGTTTCGAAAATCATCAATACCCTAATCATGTGTATAAACTAAACAAAGCACTTTATGGGTTAAAACAAGCACCTAGAGCATGGTATGAGAGACTTAGTAAATTCCTATTAGAACATGAATTCTCTAGGGGAAATGTAGACACAACATTATTTCTGAAAAGACAAAATAAGGATATGTTGTTAGTACAGATTTATGTTGATGATATCATTTTCGGTGCCACTAACAATCGCCTCTGCGAAGAATTTGCTGATTTGATGCAGAGTGAGTTTGAAATGAGCATGATGGGAGAACTGAACTACTTCCTCGGGCTTCAAATCAAACAATCTGAAGAAGGCATCTTCATCAATCAAGTAAAATATATCAAGGAGATGCTCAAGAAGTTTGATATGGAGGGAAACAAATCAATCAGCACCCCCATGAGCTCATCATGTAAGTTAGACCAAGATGAATCAGGTAAATCCGTCGATCAAAAACTTTATAGAGGTATGATAGGTTCTTTACTGTATCTTACTGCAAGTAGACCTGATATTATGTTTAGTGTGTGCATGTGTGCTAGATATCAGGCTAATCCTAAAGAATCACACCTAGCTGCAGTTAAAAGAATCTTTAAATACTTAATAGGAACTAAGAACATAGGACTGTGGTACTCTAAAGAATCTAGCCTAAACTTAATAGGGTACACAGATTCAGACTTCGCTGGATGTAAACTTGATAGAAAAAGTACCAGCGGGTCTTGTCAATTTCTAGGAGAAAACCTAATCTCATGGTTTAGCAAGAAACAAAACTCGGTTGCATTATCCACTGCAGAAGCTGAATATGTTGCAGCCGGGAGTTGTTGTGCTCAAATCTTATGGATTAAACAACAATTAGAAGATTATGGCATTAAACAAGATGAAATCCCCATTAATTGTGATAACACAAGTGCCATAAATCTAACTAAAAATCCAATTCAACACTCAAGAACTAAACACATTGAGATAAGACATCACTTCATAAGAGATCATGTATTGAATGGTGATGTGTCACTCCACTTTGTGTGTACTGATAATCAATTAGCAGATATTTTCACAAAACCCCTAAGTGAAGAGAGATTTAGTGTGCTTAGAAGGGGATTAGGAGTGATTGATCCATCCTAGTGGGAGTTACCACTAGATTAATTGATTTTGATGATGAGAATGAGGTTAAAAGAGAGTTTCTATTCAATGATCATCATATCAGTCCTTAATTAGGTGATTTTCCCTCATTTGGCGCGATTATAGCAAGAGTTTTAAGTGCGTGCCAAGGTTAGAGACGACTCGAGTAAGTTTCAGAGCCGGCTCCTAAGGGGGAGTCGACTCGCGCATTTGCGGGAGTCGACTCGCAAAGCTGGCAGCAAAAGGGGAGTCGACTCGCGCATATTCTGGAGTCGACTCGAGGTAGAGTCGACTCGCGACTCAGGGGAGTCGACTCGCAGTCGGGATCCGACTTTTTAACCCTAGGTTTGTCGTTTCGCAAACACTTTTCCTCAAGCCGCCACTGTTCACAAAGCCCTAGAGCCGACTCCTAGGTCATCCCCGATCGTCTCCAAGCCTTTTTTCCCGTCGATTCTTCGCCGGACATTGAGTTTCCATCCGTTCCTAGGTCATTTCCGGTCCGTCCCGAGCTTCCTCTGTCCGTCCTTCATCGTCCTCAAGGTATTTTTATTCCCGTTTAGGTCAAGATGCCTCGTAAGGCCGTCGTTAGGAAGAGGTCCCGTCCCGCGGCCGTTCCCGAGCGGCGCTCCAAGGCGCGGCATGATCCCGCGAGGCAACCACCTCCGGATCGTTCCCCGCCTAGGGAGGTTCATGTTAGGCCATTGGCCGGGAAGGCCGTCTCCACCGGGAGGTATGTCGATTTTGACTTCCTCTCCCGGGAAGGGTTCACCATAGGCGATAGGCTTAGAGCCCAGGGTCTAGAGTACTTCCTCACCTTGGACCTTCCCACCTATCCTGGCCTAGTTCAAGAGTTCTATAGTACCGTCCATCGGGGAGATGGAGGTATTGAGGGCACGGTATTAGGTGTCCCATTACGTGTCACGGAGGATCTCGTTGCCCATATCCTCCACCTCCCACTGGTAGGGGTAGCTCCTGCACATCCTGAGGATAGATTTGAGGCCCTTACGATCGTCTTAGGGCAGCCACCTCAGTCCCCCCTAGATGAGGTATCTGCTAGCTCACTTCCTATTGAAGTGAGAATCCTCTTGAGCATTCTATCCAGGTCCATCTTCCCTAAGACAGGAAGATTTGATTTTGTGAATGAGAGGGACCTAGCTATTATGTCTTACATTCTTCAGGACACCCCGGTCAACTTCCCCAAGCTGATTTATAGGTATATGTGTGAGCCTTTAGATAGACCTAGGCTCTCCCTCCCATACGGGATGCTATTCACTCTCCTGTTTAGGCAGTACGAAATTTCCATTCCTGAGAGGGAACCCTCTCGTGCCTTGCGATGGACTGATCGCTTGGGTACGGGGACCATGCACAGGATGGAATTTCGGAAGAAAGACGGGATCTGGGTTAGGAAGTCCACTCTCACTGCTCAGACCACCAGACCATCACCCAGTCCTGAGCCAGACTCTGATTACCCAGACTCTCCACATCATCCAGACCTTCCATCCACTCCTCCTGCTCCTACCACCTCTGCCGGACCTTCCTCCTCAGCTCCACCATCTATGGAGGTCCGTATTGATCCAGAACAGCTCCGAGAGCTGCGGCAGGAGATCGTCCGAGATTTGAGGGACGAGCTGCTCCGGGAGCTCCGAGGTTCCGTGCCAGCTGCCACTCCTGCACCCACTCCTGCACCCACTCCTGCACCCACTCCATCCTCCGCATTGGTGCCATCCTTGACAGCCGTGACAGACATGACGGCTAAAGTGCGGGAAGAGATATATAATATCAGGGATTTGATGCAGGCCCAGTTCCGCAACATGAGGGAGATCAAGAGCACCACTCGACAGTTTCGAGAGGAGATAGGCCGTGACATGCACACCACTACCGAGGGGGCCGAGCGCTTGTCGAATGTGATTGTCGGCAAGCTGGACGCACTTCAGACCTCAGTGACTGGGCTTCAGACGTCGGTGACTGAGCTCTCCACTATGCACAGCAGAGCCACCTCGTCTATCATCACACAGCTTAGCCATGTCACAGAGGCAGTCGCCCTCCTCATGGAGCGGAGCAGATTGGGAGGAGGAGCCACATCCTCCAGAGGAGGAGACGCATCCTCGAGAGGAGGAGCTACATCCTCGAGAGGAGGAGCTACATCCTCGAGAGGGGGAGCTACATCCTCGAGGAGGACATAGATGATTTTGAGTTGTGTTTTATCTTCTTTTGTATTGTTTTTGCCTTACTTATAGTATGCTCAAATGTATTCACCTTCATATCAATACAATGAGTAGACATCTTATCTTTATTTCTGTGCCAATTGACTGTGCCATTTGATGTTTGATTGTGCCATTTGTGCCATTGATTGTGTGTGTGATTACCTCCTTTTTGATATGATGACAAAAAGGGGGAGAAATATGTATAAAATATGTAATAAGGGGAGAAATATGGTTAAAATATGTAAAAGAACTCTTAAAAACACACACAAATTTGTTCTAAGTGGATTCGGTACCTCGAGGCTCATTATCTCTCTTTTGGGGCTCCTAATGGAGTAATCTCCAGAATCTATTCAAGGGATATTCGGAGATTAGCTTAATCGTACTCAAGAACAAATTGACAGATTTTCCCTCTAAAAACAAAAAATTCAGTTCAAAAATTTCAAAGCATTAAAAGGAAATTCAGAAAACTAAAACTAGTTGAATGCATATGTTGAGGGGGAGAATCTGAATTTTAATCAAGATAAATCATTGATAACATATAAGCCAAACAATTGATTGCATAATATGGAGGCTTATATAATTCCAAATGAAAGGGGGAGCTTTAACTCCGAAATTTAAATGTTTCACACCTTTCAAACTTGGATAAATTAAATTTTCAGACATTTGAATTCACTTGTGAATTTTATTTCATTATTTATTGAGCAATTCATTTTACGTATACTCAAAGTTTTGTCATCATCAAAAAGGGGGAGATTGTGGAGTGATTGATTAAAACCCCGTTTGATTTTGATGAGCTCAAAGCATTTGAGTATATCGTGTGATTACTAATGAATTCAATTGAGTGTTTCAGTGAAAATCCTGCTCAAGTGTTTCTAGACATGGTTTACAGTATTTTGGATAAGTTAAGAAGTCTGCTGAACCAATGTCTGAGACTCGAGTCGACTCCCGAGTTTCACGAGTCGACTCCAAGCGTATCAAGGTCACTGGCACGAGCTCGAGTCGACTCCTAATCAGTATGAGTCGACTCCGACTGAAAACAGACAGAAGGATAGAAGAGCAATCTTTCAGATCTGAGATTCGAGTCGACTCCAGTGGAACGCGAGTCGACTCCCAGCGGTGCACAAAGAAAGAGTCAGAGAGTATTTTATGGACTCTGAGATTCGAGTCGACTCCAGTGGAACGCGAGTCGACTCCCAGCGGTACACAAAGAAAGAGTCAGAGAGTATTTTATGGACTCTGAGATTCGAGTCGACTCCAGTGGAACGCGAGTCGACTCCCACCGGTGCACAAAGAAAAAGTCAGAGAGTGTTTTATGGACTCTGAGATTCGAGTCGACTCCCGCATTACGCGAGTCGACTCCAAGATTGTGCGACCATCAACAGAGAAAACCATGTTACTGCCACTGAGATTCGAGTCGACTCCCAGACAGCTCGAGTCGACACCAAGACAAGCTTCACGTCAAAAGGCAGAAGACCAACTTTCGGAAACTGAGAGCCGAGTCGACTCCAAGGAAGTTCGAGTCGACTCCAAGACTGGATGAGCCAAAAGACAGAGAATCGGGAGTTCGGGCTCTGAGATTCGAGTCGACTCCCAGGACAGTCGAGTCGACTCGAGAGGGCAAAATTCAAATTTGTATCCACGGTCTACAGAGGAAAAGCCGACTCCAAAATTGCCAGGTCAGCGCCAGAAGTTGGCGAGTCGACTCCGGGCCAAGACGAGTCGACTCCCAGTCGTGACGGCAACTTTAATTCAAACTTGGAACAGTTGCCGAGTCGACTCCTGAAAAGCTTGAGTCGACTCCCGCTACAGCCGAGTCGACTCCTGATCGCGCGAGTCGACTCCAACCCACCAACGGTCACATTGTCAGGCTGCGCAGAGTGTGCAGAACGGCCAGAAAAAGTGGAGTAACGGCTAGTTTCCGTGGGGGTTGGCTTAAATAGCCACAGAAGACTGTAGCAAAATAGAGAACATACATTCCACTCCAAGCATTCAAGTCTTCAAGCTTTGCAAGTGCTCTTCAACGAGAAAAAGGGGAGATCAGCATTTACTGCGCCACCAACTTCTCCCCAGCATTCAAAGCTTCCTCCTCCTACATTCAAGTCGATCACTCATCCAAGAGGAGACCAGAGTCAAGAAGCCATTCCTCTACTTAAGCTTAAAAGCGTTTGAGGGCTTCTAAACTCATCCTTGAATATATTGTTTCATACCTGCTTTTGAGAAGCTTATTTTCTGTTTTCTTTCTACTACGTGTATTTACTTGGTTCAATCGGGGGATTGAATCAAGGGGATAAAGGTTAGTTGGTGAGCCAGTTTTAAAACCAACGTGTGAAAGGGTTTGATTGTGAGCCCGGGAAAACAATCGGGGTTGGTTCTAGTCGGTGAGCCTGGGAAAACCGACCGAGTTCGTTGTTAGCTCGTAAAACAACAAGTTTGGTTGTGAGCTTGCAAAACAACCGGCTGTAATCCAAGGGGGTTATAGTGTATTCCCAAGAGAAACTTGGGGAGTGGACGTAGGAGCAAGGGATAGCTCCGAACTTGTGTTTGTGATTGATTGTCTCTTCCTCTTCTCATTTCATATTGCTCACAGCACATAGTAATTAATTAAATAACTTGGCATAGTTTTTAATTAATCATCCATAACGTTTTAAATTATCCAAATTGTTTTAAAACCCAATTCACCCCCCCCTCTTGGGTTGTCTATCTGGGCAACACAATTAGATTAATTGTTCTAGAATGGGTTAGCTCAAAATTTTTTAACACTATGACTTAATATAATTTTTATTGAGGGCTTACTAGTCTCTAGCACATTCTTTAATTGTAACATATATTTAACATATCTAAAATAAGCTATCATGCATCATAGCTATCTCATAGCATGTATAAATCATAAGCAACTAATTAACATGCTTCAACATATTTTCATATGGAAAATTTCATATCATGACATTTTATTACATATCATATCATATATGAATCATATATTTCAGCATTTCATTAAGCATATGACATTACTATCTCATAGTAAATTAATAATCATACATCATGCATTATTATTTGATTGAACCAATTAAGGATAGCTCTGATACCACTGTAGGGTTCTAGCATGTCATAATGGGCAGCGGAAGCTAGGGATTTTAAAATTTTCTTAATAAAGTCCCTATGCATGAAACCCTTTTAAGCCTAGATCACCTTAATGATTACAATCAAATAATATAAAATAAATGCAGAATTAGTAGAATACCTCAAACTTTAATCCAAAGTGTACAATCTCCACGAGGCGTCCAAGTGTCCGCCCTCCAATGGTGATCCACACGAAAACTTGATCAAGACTTTAGCTCCAAAGACTTTTGATCCTTAATGCAGAATTCTTCTAAAGAACTCTAATGGCTTGCTTTCTTTCCTTTCTATTTTTTTTTAGCCTTCTAAAATCACTTCTAATCCTTTTGTCCTAAGGAAGACCACCTTGTCTTGGCTTAGGACACACTAGAAGCAATGTTAGAAAGAAAGAAACTAATGTAAGAAAGAAGGGATATGAGAGAGAGAGAGTTGGATTGATTTCCGATGATTAGAAAACACCGGGAGCATTCCTATTTATAGATGGCGTGGGGATGCATCACCAAAGGATGCATCCCATCCACACATCCTTCAGATGGGGCGTGATAAGAGGAGAGAAGGCGCCACAAAAATAGGGAGAGGCGTATCAAAAGTGGTTAGGATAAGATCAAGCGCTTATGATGTGGCGCTTGATTCCCTAAGCACCTCTTCATGAAAATGCGCCGTACTCTTCCCTTTCTTCACTTCTTCTCACGCAAGAAAAATAGGAACCAACCTTATCCATTCATCAAGTGTTGATGATGATCCAAAGGCCATGAAAGAAGGCGCCATATATCCCTTAGGCGTGATGAAGAGAGAAGAGAGAGAATGGATAAGATCAAATAAATGGTTCATCCTTATCCATTTAATCTTCACGTATTCTCTCTCTTTCCTTCACCTATTTTTCATCTCCACGCCTCCCAATGATATCCATCACGTCATCATGATCTCCCATCATCCTATGATGAAAATCCAATGGCTCCAATTCATGGTGCCATCCATTTGATCCATCTCTTCATCCAAATGTTGATCCAACGGTCAAAAATGAATGATTTATCAAATCTAATCCAATTAGACTCAAACCAAGCCAATTAGGTGCCAACTCTTGGCTAACCCATATTAGAATATGATCTAATCAAATTAGATCAATTAAAAATCAGATTCGAATCCAGTTCGAATCAGATTCGAATCCAGTTCGAATCAGGAGCTAAGGTTTGCAACACCTGCTAGGATGTTTATCTTGCAAACATGATCTAATCCAATTAGACCCTTGATAAATTTTCTTGTGTGTGACCCATTGGGTTCCATACTTAGCCAGCAATAGGTGTGAGTGCGAGTTGACCCAACTTGATTATAACTCTTCTAATCGATTTAAGTCTAAACTGCGCGAATCCGAACTTAACAATTAGAATCCTTTCTAATTGGTGATCGAATTAAACTCTTTAATTCGATCAAACCTATAAGACAAGATTGACGTCTAGCAACGTGTCATGTCTACCCGAAAAATATGAAATTTGGTGGAAATACCAAAAATACCCTTCAGTGGCAAGTTACCATGCAATTCAATCCTTTAATCAAACTGCATCCCAAATATGTATATGAGTATGAATATATGTCAAACTCAATTTCATATTCATATTTTTCTCAATCTTTTAATGATAATTCAAATAATGAAACATTAGAAACTCTTTCTAATTTTCATTCTGCTTTGATAAAAGGCTTCCTGAATTATCATATGATTAGAATAAATAGGATGCTATCTTCTCTTACTAGAAGTGATTAATTCCTTGTTGACCTACTCATAATTTTCGTACACAATCCACCATATCCAGAAGACCTCGTACATAACTTATTGTCATGAATGAGTGTAAACCAAAACATAGGTTCATGTGCACAAGATACCATGGTGATCTCAGGTCAAAGGATCAGTTGCACAACTCCCACTAAGAGAATCATCTTTTGACATGTAAGTAAGACTTCATAAGATTTCTCTTTGTAGGTCAATTCAGTGAACTCATTCTTCTAATGAGCACCCATATCTTTGTATTAGTGTCTCCACACAAATGATTGTGAGATCAATCATCCTCTGCATCGAGCATACATAAGACATGCCAGTCTTTCCGGTAATCATTGATCCCCGACTCAATGTACCAATGACTGGAAATATTTAAGATTAGGATTTTAGAATTTTAAGTCTCCCTAGTATGATCTCATCATAGTCTTAAAACCATTGCCCTAATCTAAGGAGTTTATCATAAATATAATCAACAGCATATGATAAAACATAACGCCTTTATTCATATTTAAAAGTCATGTACATGTTTTGGACAAATCAAAAGAAAAACCCTTCGCAATACATATTGCGATTGGCTTGTAGGGCATCTACTCTTTCAATCTACATACAATATTAAGAAGACAATGGCACTCCCACTAGTCTTCTTGTACACACATGGTTCATCCACATTTTTGATGAAACCAAACTCTTTGACTGTTGTATCAAAACGGATGTTCCAACTCCTCGATGCTTGCTTTAATCCATAAATGGATCTCTTAAGCTTGCATACTTGATTTGCTCTCTTACTTGAGACAAATCCTTCTGGCTGTGTCATGTAAACCTCTTCCTCAAGATAACCATTAAGGAAGGCGGTTTTGACATCCATCTGCCAGATTTCATAATCATAGTATGCAGCTATTGCAAGCAAAATCCGAATAGATTTGAGCATAGCTACTGGCGAAAAAGTTTCATCATAGTCAATTCCTTGCTTTTGCCTGAAACCTTTTGCCACCAATCTAGCCTTGTAGGTTTCTACTTGGCCATCTGCTCCAATCTTTTTCTTATAGACCCATTTGCAACCTATAGGGTTTACACCCTCTGGTGCATCAACCAAAGTCCATACTTGGTTGGTATACATAGAATCTATTTCGGATTTTATAGCTTCTAGCCATTTGTCAGAGTCACTACTCATGACAGCTTCCGAATAGGTCAGAGGATCATTATTCTGAACAATGTGGGCTTCATCATTCTCAATGATGAACCCATACCTCTCAGGTGCTCTTCGCACTCTATCTGACCTTCGGAGAGGAGATGTATGTTGTGGTTGTACCTCATCAATGGGTACATCTGGTTGAAGAATTTCTTGTGTTTCTATTTGTAGGTCTTGAACTTCTTCAAGTTCAATTTTCCTATCCTTGCCCTTTTCTAAGATAAACTCTTTTTCTAAGAAAATGGCATGCCTACCTACAAAAACTTTTTGTTCGGTAGGATGATAGAAGATGTATCCTATACTATCTTTAGGATAACCTACAAAAATATATTTATCTGATCTAGCACTTAGCTTGTGTCCAAAATTTCTTTTGACATAAGCTTGACAACCCCATATCTTAAGATACTTAAGATTAGGCTTCTTTCCTCTCCATATCTCATATGGAGTGCTAGGTACAGACTTAGAAGGTACCCTGTTTAATATTAGTGCAGCAGTCTCTAGGGCAAAACCCCAGAAGGAAATAGAAAGATCAGTAAAGCACATCATGGACCTTACCATATCTAATAGAGTACGATTCCTCCGTTCAGCTACACCATTTAATTGTGGCGTATATGGAGGTGTCCATTCATAGAGAATGTCCTTTTCTTTAAGATGATTTAAAAACTCACTAGAAAGGTATTCACTTCCTCGATCAGATCGAAGGATTTTAATATACTTTCCGGTTTGTTTTTCAACCATACTTTGATACTCTTTAAACTTATCAAAAGCTTCGGATTTATGTTTCATAAGATACACATATCCGAACCTTGATAAATCATCAGTGAATGTGATGAAGTAAGAGTATCCACCTCTAGCTGGAGTTGTCATAGGACCACATACATCTGTGTGTATAAGTCCTAATAACTCACTTGCCCTTTCTCCATGTCCAGTGAATGGAGACTTAGTCATTTTACCCATAAGACAAGATTCACAAGTTCCTAATGATTCATAATCATAAGGATCAAAGAACTCTTCTTTGTATAACTTGTTGATTCTTGATTCACTTATGTGACCAAGTCGGCAATGCCAAAGAAGGGTGTTATTTACTTCCTCTCTCTTTCTTTTATTGCTTTTATTAATATGAAAGACATTGTCATTAAGTAATAAAACAAGAAGACCATTTTCCATAATGCCATTGCAAAGATGCTTATTAGAAAAATAAATAGAGCAACCATTGCCCTTTCCATTAATTTCAAATCCTTTCTTTAACAACAAAGGAATGGAAATTACATTTCTAATAATTTTGGGCATATAATAACAATCTTCTAATTGTAGGAGCTCTCCCAAAGGTAACTCCAAGTTGTAGGTTCCAACAGCTTCAGCCTGGATGGACTCTCCTCCAGCGCCATACAGCTCGAAGTCACCTTTCTTCAAAATTTTAATTTTCTGTAGTCCATGTAAAGATTTGCAAATGTGAAAACCACAGCCGGTATCCAATACCCATGAATTTGAATTTGAAGAACTTAATGACAAGTTGGCATGTAACATAAACATACCTTTTGATGCAACTCTTGCATCGGTCTTCATACTTGCAAGAAAACTCTTGCAATTCCTTTTCCAGTGGCCAGCTTTGCCACAATGAAAACAGGTACTTGATCCAGAGTTTTTCTTTTCTTTTTTCTTTTTGATGCTACTCTTGGGGTTCAATCGTTTCCTAGAACTCTTATTTTCCGATTTCCTTTTAGAAGTGCTATTTATAAGAAGGAGTGGACCTTTATCCTTCTTAATATGGCCTTCAGCTGTTTTGAGCATATTTAACAGCTCGGGCAGGGAGGTGTTCAGCTTGTTCATGTGAAAGTTCACAATAAACTGAGAGAATGAATCAGGCAGTGATTGCAGGATCAAATCCTGACTGAGCTCACTATCCATAGCAAAACCTAATTGACTTAATCTAGTGATTAAGTCTATAACCATAAGAACATAGTTTTGCACTGGAGTTCCTTCATTCATTCTAGCACGGAACAACTGCTTAGATATCTCATACCTAGCAGTCATGCTTTATTCTCCATACAACTCTTTTAAATTGAGAAGTATGGATTGAGTGTCCATGCCTTCATGTTGCCTCTGTAATTCATTGCTCATAGAGGCAAGTATGATACATTTGACAGTCAAACTGTCATTTTTCCACATCTTATGTGCGGCAACCTTCTGAGTGAGTACTATCTTTAAATTCCTCAACCAGTCCACATAGTTTGGTCCGGTCAACTTGTTGGCATCTAAGATGCCTCTTAGTGAAAGTGAAGAAGCCATTTAATAATTCTACATATGCAAGAACATAACTAATATAAGCAGACCAATCATGATGACATGTTTGCAACTAGATAAGGACTTTAATCTAATTTGTCTCCTACTATTTTTATCGAATATCATAGCCCTCTTCTATGATAAACGTGAAAATATAATTTTTCTTTGTAGGGTTGAGATCCTAATTCATCATAAAAAGCCTTGTGTTTACACAACAAACTCTTATGAGTTCAAAGGTAGGAAACTCTTTCCAATTGCATCTCATGCAATTCTCAACTTTATCTTGTCCTCTTAAAATACTTATTGCCTTGTGTTAGCACAACAAACAATAATATTTTAGTTAAGTCAAACCCTTCATTTCCATATAGTCATATTCGAATAATATTGCCCTTGTGGTTGCACAACAAGGCAATATATTAAAATATACCATAAGCATCTTAATGCACCAAGACAGTATAACATCAGTCCCCATTGCAAGTTTTGTGTTAGCACAACAAACTAGCATGGATCTTGACATAATAATATCGAGGCATGAAGGAAGGCTATCAATAGTGTTATATCAATATTATGCTTATCCATAATAGACAATCAAATAATTGGCCAGGTAAGCAGGTGGGAGGCTCCCCTTACTCAAAGAGTAAGGTCCTAATTAAGTAACCACCTTTAGTGCTTTCCTTAGACACCAATTAGATTAATTGTTCTAGAATGGGTTAGCTCAAAGTTTTTCAATACTATGACTTAATATAATTTTTATTGAGGGCTTACTAGTCTCTAGCACATTCTTTAATTGTAACATATATTTAACATATCTAAAATAAGCTATTATGCATCATAGCTATCTCATAGCATGTATAAATCATAAGCAACTAATTAACATGCTTCAACATATCTTCATATGGAAAATTTCATATCATGACATTTTATTACATATCATATCATATATGAATCATATATTTCAGCATTTCATTAAGCATATGACATTACTATCTCATAGTAAATTAATAATCATACATCATGCATTATTATTTGATTGAACCAATTAAGGATAGCTCTGATACCACTGTAGGGTTCTAGCATGTCATAATGGGCAGCGGAAGCTAGGGATTTTAAAAATTTTCTTAATAAAGTCCCTATGCATGAAACCCTTTTAAGCCTAGATCACCTTAATGATTACAATCAAATAATATAAAATAAATGCAGAATTAGTAGAATACCTCAAACGCTAATCCAAAGTGTACAATCTCCACGAGGTGTCCAAGTGTCCGCCCTCCAATGGTGATCCACACGAAAACTTGATCAAGACTTTAGCTCCAAAGACTTTTGATCCTTAATGCAGAATTCTTCTAAAGAACTCTAATGGCTTGCTTTCCTTCCTTTCTATTTTTCTTTAGCCTTCTAAAATCACTTCTAATCCTTTTGTCCTAAGGAAGACCACCTTGTCTTGGCTTAGGACACACTAGAAGCAATGTTAGAAAGAAAGAAACTAATGTAAGAAAGAAGGGATATGAGAGAGAGAGAGAGTTGGATTGATTTCCGATGATTGAAAAACACCGGGAGCATTCCCTATTTATAGATGGCGTACGGATGCATTGTAGCCATCCATTCATGCATGAAGAGGGGCGTGAGATCAAGGGGTGTGTCATTTGATGAGAGGGCATATCAGAAGTAGTTAGGATAAGATGAAGTGCTTATGATATGGCGCTTCATCCTTATCCATTCCCTAAGCATCTCTTCATGAAATCCACCGTACTCATGCCTCTCTTCATTTCTTCTCACGCATGAAAAATAGGGAGCATTCTCAACCATTGATCAAGGCTAAATGATGATCCAAAGGCCCTTATTGGTGGCGCCATAAGAAAGAAGGAGAGAGAGAATGATGCGGTTGAAGGGAAAGTAGTTAGGATAAGATGACGTGTCATCTTTATCCAATCCAAGTGGCGCTTCTTCATGAGGCGCCATTCTACATTCACCGTATTCCCTTCTTTCTCACGCCATCTGATGTTGACTAAGTCAATATCACAAGTCCATCAAGAGATCATGATCTCCCATCATCCCATGATGAAGATCCAATGGCTCTAATCCATGGCGCCATCCATTTGATCATTCTCTTCATCCAAATGTTGATCCAACGGTCAAAATTAAATGTTTTATCAAATCTAATCCAATTAGACTCAAATCAAGCCAATTAGGTGCCAACTCTTGGCTAACCCATATTAGAATATGATCTAATCAAATTAGATCAATTAAGAATCAGATTTGAATCCAATTCGAATCAGATTCGAATCCAGTTCGAATCAGGAGCTAAGGTTTGCAACACCTGCTAGGATGTTTATCTTGCAAACATGATCTAATCCAATTAGACCCTTGATAAGTTTTCTTGTATGTGACCCATTGGGTTCCATACTTAGCCAGCAATAGGTGTGAGTGCGAGTTGACCCAACTTGATTAGAACTCATCTAATCGATTTAAGTCCAAACTGCGCGAATCCGAACTTAACAATTAGAATCCTTTCTAATTGGTGATCGAATTAAACTCTTTAATTCGATCAAACCTATAAGACAAGATTGACGTCTAGCAACATGTCATGTCTACCCGAAAAATATGAAATTTGGTGGAAATACCAAAAATACCCTTCAGTGGCAAGTTACCATGCAATTCAATCCTTTAATCAAACTGCATCCCAAATATGTATATGAGTATGAATATATGTCAAACTCAATTTCATATTCATATTTTTCTCAATCTTTTAATGATAATTCAAATAATGAAACATTAGAAACTCTTTCTAATTTTCATTCTGCTTTGATCAAAGGCTTCCTGAATTATCATATGATTAGAATAAATAGGATGCTATCTTCTCTTACTAGAAGTGATTAATTCCTTGTTGACCTACTCATAATCTTCATACACAATCCACCATATCCAGAAGACCTCGTACATAACTTATTGTCATGAATGAGTGTAAACCAAAACATAGGTTCATGTGCACAAGATACCATGGTGATCTCAGGTCAAAGGATCAGTTGCACAACTCCTACTAAGAGAATCATCTTTTGACATGTAAGTAAGACTTCATAAGATTTCTCTTTGTAGGTCAATTCAGTGAACTCATTCTTCTAATGAGCACCCATATCTTTGTATTAGTGTCTCCACACAAATGATTGTGAGATCAATCATCCTCTGCATTGAGCATACATAAGACATGCCAGTCTTTCCGGTAATCATTGATCCCCGACTCAATGTACCAATGACTGGAAATATTTAAGATTAGGATTTTAGGATTTTAAGTCTTACTAGTATGATCTCATCATAGTCTTAAAACCATTGCCCTAATCTAAGGAGTTTATCATAAATATAATCAACAGCATATGATAAAACATAACGCCTTTATTCATATTTAAATGTCATGTACATGATTTGGACAAATCAAAAGAAAAACCCTTCGCAATACATATTGCGATTGGCTTGTAGGGCATCTACTCTTTCAATCTCCCACTTGCACTAAAGCCAATCGCTCTTATATTTTATCCCCATACAATAGAGGTGGCGATCGAACTGCTGTTGTGGTAGAGCTTTAGTGAACGGGTCTGCTAGGTTGTTCTTGGTGTCTACTCGTTCAATGACTATGTCTTGTCTCTCGATAATCTCTCGAACAAGATGGAAGCGTCTTAGAATGTGCTTGGATTTGTGATGAGACCTTGGTTCCTTCGCTTGAGCAACAGCTCCAGTGTTATCACAATAAACTGGGACTGGTCCAGCAATCTCGGGAACTACTCCTAACTCAGAGATGAACTTCTTCATCCAGACAGCTTCCTTAGCGGCTTCACTTACAGCAATGTATTCTGCCTCAGTAGTTGAGTCAGCTACAGTTTGCTGTTTGGAACTCTTCCAGCTCACTGCACCACCATTTAGGGTAAAGACATACCCTGAAGTGGACTTGCTATCATCTGGGTCTGATTGAAAACTAGAATCAGAAAATCCTTCTAGTTTCAACTCAGATCCTCCATAAACTAGAAAAATATCTTTAGTCCTTCTCAAGTACTTAAGAATATTTTTCATAGCTATCCAATGATCCTCTCCTGGATCAGCCTGGAATCTACTTGTTATGCCTAAGGCATAAGCAACATCAGGCCTAGTACATAGCATAGCATACATAATCGATCCTACTGCCGAAGCATAGGGAATAGAATTCATTCTATTCCTCTCTTCAGATGTCTTAGGAGACATCTTCTTAGAGAGACGTATGCCATGACTCATAGGCAAATAACCTCTTTTACTTTCTTCCATGCTGAATCTTTTCAGCACATTATCTATGTACCTAGACTGGGACAAGCCTAGCATCCTTTTAGATCTATTCCTATAGATCTTTATACCAAGTATATAGGATGCTTCTCCCAAATCTTTTATGGAAAAGCTTTTTGACAGCCAAGTCTTGCCGATTGTAACATCGGAATATCATTTCCAATGATCAGTATGTCATCTACATACAATATTAAGAAGACAATGGCACTCCCACTAGTCTTCTTGTACACACATGGTTCATCCACATTTTTGATAAAACCAAACTCTTTGACTGTTGTATCAAAACAGATGTTCCAACTCCTCGATGCTTGCTTTAACCCATAAATGGATCTCTTAAGCTTGCATACTTGATTTGCTCTCTTACTTGAGACAAATCCTTCTGGCTGTGTCATGTAAACCTCTTCCTCAGGATAACCATTAAGGAAGGCGATTTTGACATCCATCTGCCAGATTTCATAATCATAGTATGCAGCTATTGCAAGCAAAATCCGAATAGATTTGAGCATAGCTACTGGCGAAAAAGTTTCATCATAGTCAATTCCTTGCTTTTGCCTGAAACCTTTTGCCACCAATCTAGCCTTGTAGGTTTCTACTTGGCCATCTGCTCCAATCTTTTTCTTATAGACCCATTTGCAACCTATAGGGTTTACACCCTCTGGTGCATCAACCAAAGTCCATACTTGGTTGGTATACATAGAATCTATTTCGGATTTCATGGCTTCTAGCCATTTGTCAGAGTCACTACTCATGACAGCTTCCGAATAGGTCAGAGGATCATTATTCTGAACAATGTGGGCTTCATCATTCTCAATAATGAACCCATACCTCTCAGGTGCTCTTCGCACTCTATCTGACCTTCGGAGAGGAGATGTATGTTGTGGTTGTACCTCATCAATGGGTACATCTGGTTGAAGAATTTCTTGTGTTTCTATTTGTAGGTCTTGAACTTCTTCATGTTCAATTTTCCTATCCTTGCCCTTTTCTAAGATAAACTCTTTTTCTAAGAAAATGGCATGCCTACCTACAAAAACTTTTTGTTCGGTAGGATGATAGAAGATGTATCCTATACTATCTTTAGGATAACCTACAAAAATATATTTATCTGATCTAGCACTTAGCTTGTGTCCAAAATTTCTTTTGACATAAGCTTGACAACCCCATATCTTAAGATACTTAAGATTAGGCTTCTTTCCTCTCCATATCTCATATGGAGTGCTAGGTACAGACTTAGAAGGTACCCTGTTTAATATTAGTGCAGCAGTCTCTAGGACAAAACCCCAGAAGGAAATAGGAAGATCAGTAAAGCACATCATGGACCTTACCATATCTAATAGAGTACGATTCCTCCGTTCATCTACACCATTTAATTGTGGCGTATACGGAGGTGTCCATTCAGAGAGAATGCCCTTTTCTTTAAGATGATTTAAAAACTCACTAGAAAGGTATTCACCTCCTCGATCAGATCGAAGGATTTTAATACACTTTCCGGTTTGTTTTTCAACCATACTTTGATACTCTTTAAACTTATCAAAAGCTTCGAATTTATGTTTCATAAGATACACATATCCGAACCTTGATAAATCATCAGTGAATGTGATGAAGTAAGAGTATCCACCTCTAGCTGGAGTTGTCATAGGACCACATAAATCTGTGTGTATAAGTCCTAATAACTCACTTGCCCTTTCTCCATGTCCAGTGAATGGAGACTTAGTCATTTTACCCATAAGACAAGATTCACAAGTTCCTAATGATTCATAATCATAAGGATCAAAGAACTCTTCTTTGTATAACTTGTTGATTCTTGATTCACTTAGGACTCTAGGAATCCTACTCGAAGTAGGATTTGTGTTTAAGTCCAATTAATTAATTCTCTTTGTTCCTTCTTCAACTGAATATCAATCTAATTGATTACTTGTGATTCCTAATCACGATTCAACCATCAGATCGGTCAATACTTCTAGTGTGTGTGACCCCATAGGTTCTACTCTGACTGGTAGTGAGATATATTATGATCTCTATCACAATATCATTGAAAACTCCTTTCAATGGATTGGAACGATTCCAACTCTACTCATTAGGGTTTATCGATCATCGAGATAATCACTGTGAGTCCCACCATCCACCAGTGACACCTAGCAGCATGTAGTGGCTACCCAGTAGAATAGAATGATGAACCTCTAGGTGCAGTTATCATGTGATACAGTCCTACTATCGTGGATCCCTACAGGACGGAGGTCATGGATAACTCGTCAAACCCCTTCGTCTGTCATATGTCAAGATTTATTCGACTCGAGTTCGTTAGTGAAAAACTCTTTCTCCACTTTATATTACTGCCCTGGCCAAGGTCTTAGAACTCAGTCTAACAAATCACATAGGATCACTCCTCTTCTATCAAGGTCGATAGATTTCATGTGAGTGGATACCCTACTCCTACAGTGAACTTACTGCAGCCAATCTACACTACAAGGACCCATATGACTAGAGACCATGTATACGTGTAGTCAAACTACAATAACCTCACTGTGAGTAGCTGAAGCACCGCAGGTCAAAGGACCAGTCATACTACTGCAACATCAAGCAAGTCACTGACGAATGGATAGACATCCAAGTGACTTCTTGTCTTGGTCACGCTCAATACCCTTGTTCTCTAACAAGCACCTGCACTATCACTTCAGTGTCCCTACATTGTGGACTCAAGTCTCGTCCATCCAGAAGGAAAGTGATCTGTGCACTGATCGGATCGATCGCCGTCCTCGTGATGATCCATTGATCAGGAGCATTTAGAAATTAATCACCAATGATACATGGCTCAAATTCTCAACTCTTGAGAATATGCATCATCATCTTATTAATTTCTTGGATGATTCATAGACACATAAACAATATGAATGAAAAGAATGCCCATTTATTAATCAATAATAATAAAGTCAAGTACCAAATTATGTCCTAGAATTAATAATGTGTCAGCCAGATTGGCTTCTAGGGCATACTTGTAACATCTATGAATCGTCCAAAAAATTAATAAGATAATGATGCACATTCTCAAGAGTTGAGAATTTGAGCCATGTATCATTGGTGATTGATTTCTAAATGCTCCTGATCGATGGATCATCATGAGGACGGTGATCGATCCGATCAGTGCACACATTACTTTTCTTAAGGATAGACAAGACTCGAGTCCACGGTGTGGGGACATTGAAGTAATAGTGCAGGTGTTTGTTAAAGAACAAGGGTACTGAGTGTGACCAAGACAAGAAGTCACTTGGATTTCTATCCACTCGTCAGTGACTTGCTTGATGTTGCAGTAGTGTGACTGGTCCTTTGACCTGCGGTGCTTCGGCTACTCACAGTGAGGTTATTGTAGTTTGACTGCACATATACATGGTCTCTAGACATATGGGTCCATGCAGTGTAGATTGGCTGTAGTAGGTTCACTGTAGGAGTAGGGTATGCACCTATATGGAATCTATCGACCTTGGTAGATAAGGAGAGATCCTATGTGATTTATGAGACTGAGTTCATAAGACCTCGGCCGGGGCAGTAAAAATAGTGGAGAAAGAGTTTTCCACTCTCGAACTTAAGTCGAATAAATCTTGACATATGACAGACGATGGGGTTTGACGAGTTGTCCATGACCTCCGTCCTGTAGGGATCCACGATAGTAGGACTGTATCATACAATAACTGCACCTAGAGGTTCATCATTCCGTTCTGCTGAGTGGCCACTACATGCTGCTAGGTGTCATTGGTGGATGGTGAGACTCACAGGGAATATCTTGATGATCGATAAACCCTGATGAGTTGAGTTGGAACTGTTCCAACTCATTGAAAGGAGTTTTCAATGATGTTATGATAGAGATCGCAATATATCTCACTACCAGTCAGAATAGAACCTATGGAGTCACACACACAAGAAGTATTGACCGATCGGATGGTTGAAATGTGATTATGAATCACGAGTAATCAATTCGATTGATAATCAGTTGAAGAAGGAACAATGGAAATTGATTAATTGGACTTAAAACACGAATCCTACTTGGAGTAGGATTTCTAGAGTCCTAATTGGATTAGGACTGGAATTCCTTCTTGGACTAGGACTGGGAGTCCCACTCAGAGTAGGATTCTTACAATCCTAATTAAATTAGTATTTTGAATTCAATTTGGATTCCTACTTAGAATAGGAATCCTAGAAGTTCTAATTAGATTACGACTTCAAATTCAAATACGAGTCCAATTGGATTTGGACTAAAATAAGTCCTAATTGGATTAGGACTTCTTAAGTCCTAATTAATTATTAATCTAATGAATCAAGATGACTCCTAATTGGGTTAGGATTGAAGAGTTCAATTGAGTCATGGTTCATTCAAGTTCTAATTGGATTAGGACTTGCATAAAATCCAATTTGGTTCACCCTTAGACTAAGCCTAATTAGATTAGGACTTAGCCACTAGAAGCCCCCCTAATCCTCCTTAGAGGAGGACTAGGGCTAACCAAGAGGAGGGCCGTATGCACCCTCCTCCTTTTCTTCTTCGGTGCGGCAAGACAAGAGGGGCCGGCGCCCCTCTTGGAATATCATCAAGGAGCTCCTAAAAGTTAGGAGCTCCACTTGCTTTATAAAAGGGTATGGGAGGCACCTAGGGCATTCATTCAAGCCCTCTTCTCCCTTGTGCCGTACGCCTCCCTCTCCCCTTTCCTTGGTTCAGCCGCAAGCAAGGAGAAGAAAGAAGTGTTGGCGGCATCCTCTTTCTCCCTTCCTCCTTCCAATGCATGCAAAGGAAAAGGGGCTGCAAGGCTTGGTGATCTTCTTCCTTGAGTCCACCTTCTTCATCCTCCTCCCTTAGGCAATCAAGGGTTGATTAAAAGAGAGGACATCAGCCATCAAAACAAATCTCTACAAGGGAGCTAGCACCCCGGGGAGATTGGAGCGTTTGGATCGGTTCTTTGCTTCGTGTGGATAACTGTAGAGGCTGGACGCTTGTGCGGCTTCAAGCGAGCCTTCTTCCAAAACCATGATCATCAGTTTGCGGGGATCATCTACCCGCACAAGGTGAAGATCTAATCTTCATAATTGTTTTAAAAGTTTTTAATTCTAATCTATCTACGAACGGTTTTTAAATAACGTTCATGTGATGAACGTCGATCTCGCTTATGCCTCTTCCGCTGCCATCTGAAAATTTTTAATTTTCTACGGCATGGGCGGGTTTCCAACACCTTTTTCTTATGAACTTCCTTCTTAGGCTTCTTGTCTTTCTTCTGCTTTTAGCAGGCTTCTTTTTCTTCCAAGTAGACTTTCTCTTGGAACCAGAAGTCAGCTCAGCAGCTAGAACAGAGCCCCTTGAACCTTTCAAGGCCCCTTCAACAGTTACCAACATGTTCAACAATTCGGTCTTAGTGCATTTAATCTTATTCATATGGTAGTTTACTACAAACTGCCCAAATGAATCAGGAAGGGATTGCAGGATCAGATCTATCTGCAGTTCCTTATGCATGGACATACCGAGCTTCTCAAGCTCCTCAAGGTCCTTGATCATAGTCAGACAATGATCATGGACAGACTGCCCCTCGCGCATCTTTGCCTTGAAGAGTCTCTTGGACACTTCAAAGCGTGTTGTGCGACTCTGCTCACCATACAACTCTTGTAGGTGAGCCAGTATTTCTCTAGCAGTCTTCATGTTCTCATGCTGGCATTGAAGTTCATTAGTCATGGATGCCATGATGTAGCACTTGACCCTAATGTCATCATCTGTCCACTTTTGATGCGTCTCACGTTGATCATCAGTAGGACGTGCTGGTAACCTGGGGATGTCATTCTCGAGCACATACCCTAATTTCTCATAATTCAGAATAATTTTTAGGTTTTTAAGCCAGTCTTTGTAATTGGTTTCGGTCAGTCGGTTGGTCTCAAGGATACGGGTCAAAGGATTTGAAGCTGACATTGTGATATGTAGAGAGTAAAGATTCTAGTTAGACTTTGTACTTGAACTCTATTTGTTTTAGGATCTTTTAAAATAAATGTACTCTCACTATTTTCTCGAATCCCTCATACTCTCCTGATGGAGAAACAAAAATCCTACGTGACTAGTATTTCTAGTGAGTACTGCAGTCTCACCGATTTACATGCCACCTCACCTAACAGTTATTGGTGACGTATAAATAGATGAGTGTACAACTCTTGTACAATGCTATTCAAGCATATTGCAGTGGTACTTGGTCTCTAAGTCATGAAGACCTCACCTAACAGTTATTAGCCCCATTACTTAGTTAAGTCAGACCCACCGTATAACCGCAGAAATAAAGTCATCATTGGGTCCTCACCTAACAGTTATTGGTGTCCAACCCCACCTTTACCCCATAACATCTCATGTCTAATAGAGAGGTCCAATCTTCCGATGCAACTTGCCCACTGTGTCCAGCCGAGACAAATCAACACCGAAAAGACCTTAGCAGCTCTACTACGGTGGAAGACCTATGGACTTAATATTGCATAATCAAGTCTTAGTGTTTACAACTTGAGTTCTTCATAAGAGATAATCGAACAATTGGCCAGGTAAGCAGGTGGAAGGCTCCCCTTACTCAGAGAGTAAGGTCCTAATTAAGTAACCACCTTTTAGGCTTGCCTAGACACCAATTAAATTAATTAATCTAATATGACTAACTCATGTTGGTTCACCCTTGACTGATTAGGGAGGTTTAGATTTAGGTCTCACTCGATCGCGTATTCATATCTCATGCAAATATAAATCTATCCGCATAAACATAAGCATTAAACATCGAGGCATTTATTAAAAATAAAATTAAATGGTGATGATCATGGATCTAGGATGGGGTCATTTTACAAGCACATGCACGTCAATTGGTTAGATCGTCTTCAACTCTTGACTTGATCTTGATTCCTTAGGTACAATTGTGATCAACTCCTTGATCCATCTTCAATCAATCCTTGATCTCGATTCGCGCATGTTGAGCTTGTTGATGTACATATCGATCGACCATCGACGTGCATCACACATCATAGATTACATCCCACATTGCTTTAAAAAATTAAATAAAAATAAAATTACAACCCTTTTTCATGAGACACGCAGGTTTCTAATACATGAATTTAAGATGCACACAGGCATCTGAAAAATTAAAATTACATGCATCACAGAACATCGCAGAACATTTCAGCACATTCAAAGGGTCCATCCATGATCATCACCATACGCATCACATGCATAAAAATTATTTTTCAGATCTGTAATTTAATTGATTATTTCATCTCATGACTTGCTGATCATGCTAGATTTGACTCTAAACATTTGTAATCACATTATCAAAGCATTAGAATCATTAATCTAAGCATCTAAAAATTAGTATGCAGAAAAATCAGCAAGCTGAAAATTCTGCATACATAAATTTCAGCAAGCATAATTCCTTAAATTTTAGATCTAAAATATCTTTAAAAATTTAATTCTAATCTTAATCTACATAACCATGGCTCTGATACCACTGTTAGCATCCCTCATATGCCATGAAAATTTTGAAATAATTTTCAGATTGCAGCGGAAAAGCATATGCGGGATCCGTTCATCGCATGAACGTATTTTAAAACCTTTCGTTTGCAGATAGATTAGAATTAAATTATTTTAAACCATTTTAAAATCATTAAGAAGATTAGATCTTCACCTTGTGTGGGTAGATGGTCTTCGCAAATCTGATTTATGTGGTATTTGATCAAGGCTCAGTGGAAGCTGCACACGCGTCCGGCCTCTACGGGTATCCACACGAAGTAATGAGTCGATCGAAGCCTTTGGATCTCCCCGGGGTGCTAGCTCCCTTGCAGAGAAGGCTATTGATGGCTGAAGTTCTCTCCTTTGAATCAACCTTTGATTGGCTTGAGAGGAATAGTAAGAAGGAAGAACCAAGGAAGAAGATTGAATGCCTCTGCGCAACCTTTTTCTTTTCCTTCTTTTTGAACTAAGATGAAGAAGGAAGAGGGTGTCCTAGGCTTTCCTTTTTCTTCTCTTGATTGCAGCTCAAAGGAGGAAGATGGAGGAGGATGCTCACCACTGGAATGAGGAGGAAAGAGGTTCTTTGTAAGAGAGCCATCTTATGAGTGAGAGGCATCCGACGCTAGCTCAGATGATATTCGAAGTTTACCCGGAAAGAGTCGCAACTTGGAATTGAATAGCCAAACCTTTTGACCAGGTTCGAAGGACTTATGGTTAATGTTTTTATCATGAAAAGCCTTAGTCCTTGCTTTATAAATTTTAGCATTCTCATAGGCCTCATTGCGCAACTCTTCAAGTTCACTTAGTTGGAGTTTTCGGTTAGGACCAGCTGCTGCCATGTTTAACTTAAACTTTTTGATAGCCCAGAAAGCTCTATGTCAAGTTCTACCGGTAAGTGACAAGCTTTTCCAAAAACTAATCGGTAGGGGGACATGCCAATAGGAGTTTTGTAGGCAGTACGGTAGGCCCAGAGTGCATCATTTATTCTTTGAGACCAATCTTTTCTATTGGGACGTACCGTTTTTTCTAAGATGTGTTTTAACTCCCTATTGGACACCTCGATTTGTCCACTCGTTTGGGGATGGTATGGGGTAGCAACTTTGTGGGTGATGTTATATTTGCGAGCCAAAGCCTCGAAACACCGGTTGCAAAAATGAGATCCCCCATCACTGATGGTGGCTCGGGGTGTGCCAAAATGACAAAAGATGTTTTCATGTAAAAATTTAATCACAACCTTGTGGTCATTAGTTTTAGTGGCGACAGCTTCTACCCATTTTGAAACATAATCAACCCCTACAAGAATATATTCGAAACCAAAGAATGGTGGGAAAGGGCCCATGAAGTCAATACCCCATACATCAAAGATTTCTACAATTAAAATAGGATTGAGAGGCATCATATCTCTACGGGAGATGATACCCATCCGTCGGCACCGTTCAAAAGTTTGGAAAAAGTTATGGGCATCTTTGAAAAGTGTGGGCTAATAAAATCCACTCTGTAAAACTTTTGCTGCAGTTTTTCTACCCCCAAAATGTCCCCCACAAGCTTGTGAATGGCAGAATGAAAGAATACTTTGAAATTCGCATTCGGAGACACATCGACGGATTACTTGATCGGGACAATACTTGAATAGATCGGGATCATCCCAATAATAGAACTTTACTTGTGAAAAGAATCAGTTCTTCTCTTGAGTTGACCAATCATCAGAAATTCATCCTATGGCAAGGTAATTTACTATGTTTGCAAACCATGGCGTTTTCATTCCTTGTACCTCAAATAATTGTTCATCTGGGAAAGCATCATGTAAGGGTGAGGTATTCTTAGAGGGCTCAAGAAGAATCCTAGATAAGTGGTCTGCTACGATATTTGCAGTTCCTTTCTTGTCACGAATTTCTAGGTCAAATTCTTGTAGTAAAAGAATCCATCGAATCAGATAGGGTCTAGTGTCCTTCTTTGCAAGAAGATGTCGAAGGACAGCATGATCAATGAATACGGTAATCTTGGATCCTAATAGGTAAGATTGAAACTTGTCTAGCGCGAATACTACAGCTAGCAATTCTTTCTCAGTGGTGTTGTAGTTCAATTGTGCATCTGAGAGTGCTTTACTAGCGTAGTAGATGACATGAGGTACTTTATCTAGCCGTTGCCCTAAAACTGCCCCAATTGCATAGTCGGATGCGTCACACATTAATTCAAATGGAAGGGTCCAATTAGGGGGCCGTATGATAGGTGCAGTGGTCAATTTCGAGCGAAGATTTTCAAATGCCTCCTCGCATGCTTTATCAAAGACAAAGGGAGTGTCCTTGGCAAGAAGATTGCACAAGAGTTTGCAAATCTTACTGAAATCCTGAATGAAACGATGGTAGAAACCAGCATAGCCAAGGAATGATCGGATTTGTTTCACAGTTTTGGGTGGAGGGAGATTGGAAATAAGATCGACTTTAGCTTTATCTACTTCAATGCCCCTCTTGTACACGACGTGTCCTAAAACTATGCCTTCTTGAACCATGAAATGGCTCTTTTTCTAACTTAATACTAGGTTGGTTTCCTTACATCTTTTTAAAACTAAGGTCAAATTGTCCAGACAATCGTCAAAAGATAGGCTAAAAACTAAGAAATCATCAATGAACACTTCTAGAAAGTTTTCCACCATATCTGAAAAAATCGTCATCATGCATCGTTGAAAAGTTGCGGGTGCATTGCATAGTTCAAAAGGCATCCTCCTATATGCAAATGTTCCAAATGGGCAACTAAAAGTGGTTTTCTCTTGATCGTCCAGGTAAACAGGTACTTAATTATATCTAGAATAACCATCTAAGAAGCAGTAGAAACCTTGACCAGCCAACCATTCCAAAATTTGATCGATGAAAGGTAGAGGAAAATGGTCCTTCCTAGTCATTGAATTAAGTTTCCTGTAGTCAATGCACACGCGCCAACCCGTGGTTGTGCGTGTTTGTATCAATTCTCCTTCCGTATTTTCAACCACAGTGATACCTGATTTTTTGGGTACCACTTGTGGGAGACTCACCCACTTACTATCAGAAATTGGATAAATGATTCCGGCATCTAATAACTTCACCACTTCTTTTTTGACTACCTCCTTCATGTTAGGATTGAGTCTTCTTTGCATTTCTCGGATGGGTTTTGCATCATCTTCGAGATGAATTCGATGCATACAAACAGAGGGGTCAACCCCTTTCAAATCGGCTACAGACCATCCTATGGCATGTTTATTGTCTTCTAGCACTCTTAAAAGTTTACCCTCCTGTTCAGTAGATAAGTTAGCTGCGATGATTACAGAGAGGCTATCTTCTGGTCCTAGAAAGGCATATTGAAGATTTGTCGGAAGTGGCTTTAACTCAATTTTAGGTGGAGAATCAATGGAAGGACAAAGTGGTGCGCTAGCAATAGGGGGAAGAGGTTCAGGTCGGATCTTCCAAGAAAGGGAACTCATGGGAGATTGATTGTCAAGTAAGATATTAACTTCTTCTATGGCCTTGTCTATATCAAAGTTGTCAATGTCAAAATGGGCCAAACATGCCTCTAGGGGGTCATCTGCTAAGATATAAGGAAGGGCTTCCTCTACAAGATCATCCATTTCGTCAATTAGGCAACACTCGTCTTCCCTCACATGTTGGTCGGCGGCATGAAACACATTCAACTTAATTTTCATGTTTCTAAATGATATATCCATTGCCCCAGTTCTACAGTTGATACATGCATTGACTGTCGCTAAAAAGGGACGACCAAGAATCACAGAAATTTATTTTTTTAGGTTGGGCACATGTTCCATGTCAAGGACGATAAAATCTACTGAAAAATAGAATTTGTCTACCTTGACAAGAACATCTTCAATCATCCCCCTTGGCATCTTCACCGATCGATCAGCCAATTGTAAAGATACCGACGTAGGTTTCAATTCACCCAACCCAAATTTTTCATAGACTGAATAGGGTAGAAGATTCACACTTGCCCCTAGATCTAAAAATGCTCGATCAATGGAGTTATCTCCTATGACACAGAAAATAGTGGGAGCACCAGGATCTTTGAATTTTGGAGGGGTGTTGTATTGAAGAATGGAACTTACCTGTTCAGTAAGTAGGACCTGCCCTAGATTTTCGCTTTTGGGTGCAAAGGTCTTTGAGAAACTTGGCATAGGAGGGAACTTATTTGATGGCATCAAGGAGTGGAAGGTTGATTTTAACTTGTTTGAAAATCTCTATCATCTCTTATAGTGAAGTTCTCTTCTTGCCAAAGGAAGTGGGTGCATGAAGTGCTTCAGGGAATGGGGCCTTTGGAATGTGGGTTGTGGCAGATAGTGGACTAGCTCAAGAAGGTTTTGGGTTTTCATGTGAGACATTCCTCTCCTCTTCTTCACCTTCCTTATTGTTACCCTCCCCAACCTTATTATCTATTATACGGCCACTCCTCAGGGTAGTCAAAGCAATGGCTTGTTCATGATTTAGTCGAGTTTCTTGAGCCACGTATTGTCCCCTTAGATTACTTATTGGTTGACTTGGAAGCTTACCTTCCTCTCGTTTGTTTAATGCATTGGCCAGTTGACCCATTTGGGATTCTATTTTAGCAATTGATTGCGTGTGAGAGTGCAATAGTTGTGTGTTTGCCTCCAAACCTTGAAGGGCAGTCAACACTTTCTCCTCAAAGGTTGTATTTCTTAGGGTTGGAGGAGGTGGGTGTTGAAATTGAGTTGAGGGATGATAGAAATGAAAATTCTAAGGGTTTTGAAAATTTTGGAAGTAGGGTTGGGCAGTATTCGAAGCTTGCTGTCTCCAAGAGAAATTTGGATGATTCCGCCATCCCGGGTTATATGTATTGAAAAATGGGTCATTACCTGGTCTGGGCTGTGTTTGAGCAGCATTGATGTGTTCTTGCACGAGTTCGGGAAATTGGGGCGCTGAGGGGCACTCATGAATAGGGTGGGATGGGCTAGAACATATAGTACACGCTTGTGCTTGAGAAGAGTTAATGAAATGCCCACCTATCATCAGTTGGTCAATCTTATGGGATAATGCATCTACCTTGCTAGACAGGTCCATAGAATAACTTATTTCATAAATGGTTCCTTTTCTTTGAGAACTCGGGGGTGCTTGACGAGAACAGAAAGCATGGTGGAGAAAGTTTTCATTAATATTTTCAAATAATTGCCATGCTTTATGCTCATTTTGAAACATAAAAGTCCCCCTGCATGCAGCATCGATCATCTGACGGTTTCGTTCAGTCAATCCGTCATAGAAACATTGCACTAGCTGCCACTTAGGTATTTGATGATGAGGACATTTACGGATTAGGTCCTGAAATCTCTTCCAAGTTTCATGAAATTCTTCTCCCTCGGTTTGGGAGAAGCTTGTAATGGCACGTTGAAACTGGTTCGTTCTTCCTATGGGAAAGTATTTTTTAAGGAATTCTTATTGCATTTGATCCCAAGAACGAATCGAGTTGGCTTCTAAAGAATTCAGCCATTGTTTGACTCTATCTTCAAGGGAGAAGGGGAATAATCTATGTTTCAGAGCATCATCAGTGAAGTTCTGAATTTTGACAGTGGTGCAAATCTCAAGAAATTCATCTAGGTGTTTATATGGGTCTTCATTGGTGAGCCCATAAAAAGATGGGAGCATTTGGATTACACTAGACTTTATTTCATATTGTACAGCTGCTACTTCAGGTAATCGAATGCAAGATGGAGAAGTGTAAATGGTGGGAGTAAAGTACTCCCTCAGGAGTTTGGGTTGTTCTTCAGCCATCTCAGAAGGTGGGGATGATTCTATTGTTCTGATCTCAGCTCGAATATTTCTAAGGGTCCGTTCTATTTCAGGGTCAAAAGATAATAGGTCACGTACTCTAGAACGACTCCCTTGCATACACTAGTACTTGATCAATCAAGCATGCAATAAAAGAAAAACACATCAATCCTTGTATTTGTCCTAAAATCACTAGACAGCTCCTAACTGGTTTGAAGAGGGCACCTAAGCCTCCAATCCGGTCTAATGAACCGAGTTGACCAGGTAAGCTCCCAGGTAAGTGGAGGGGTCATGATGCATTCGCAAAGGTCCCACTTAAAACCCACTTGCCTTGAACAGATGAACTGTCTCCCTTATAGGGACAAAGCTTGCCTAGACATCAACTAAGCCACAGAGCGAAATTGATGCAACTTTCGGTGATCTTCGTCCTATTGAGCTCGAATGTCCTTAGGAGCCAATGTCTAATTGATTTTAATTAATGTGACTCTATGTGAGATTGAGTTCACCTAAGTTGGGCAAGAGTCCGGTGATGAAATCCGGCTCTTATCTTGTTGGGGTGATTGCCCTTACTAAGTGTAGATCAATTGGTGTATGTGTATCAGGCATGCATTCACAATTTTGCTGAAATTAAAATTAAACAATCACCATAAAATTTTAAACTAATAATCAATTTAAACAAGAAAGGTTTAGAGGTTACCAAAGAAAATTTTTCCAGCAATTAAATTTATTTTTTTAGGCAAACCTCTACAGCATTTCTTTTCCAGTAGTTCTCTTTCTGATCATCCCAGATTTTTTCTCGATTTCTGATAAAATAATATATAAAAAAAATTAAAAGTTAGTGAGAAAAAAAAGGAGATAAGAAAAGTAACAACAATAGAAAATATTTTTATTTTAGATATATATATATTTGAAAGTTTTTTTTTAATTAATTTTTTTTAATGATAGGAAAAATAACAATGCTAGCAATCCCCAGCAATGACACCAAAAATTGATCGGTCCTTTCAATTTCAAAAATAAATTATGCAATAGCACGTATCCTGTAGGATAGTGATTAAGGGTGTCGGTCCACAGGAATTGGAGACAAGTTATTTTTCTTTTAAAAAAATAAATCAAGAAGAAGAATTTACTAACTTGAATTAACTAAATTAAACTATAAGTACGAATTAGAATTTATCAGATTAAATGGATCTAGGGTTTGGAGTCCACCACATAGCATTGCATCAGGGTCTGTGTTCTTTAATTTTTTTTTTTATCTTTTGGAGAGGCATGCAATATTGGCTACAAGCCTTTTAAAATAAACGCATAAAGAGTTTTAAGAAAATCCATCTTAGGAATAGCAAGAAGTGTCTACCTAATTATCCTAACCTAGGGTGTAGTACATCTTTTCTTCCTAGGCATGGATCATCTTAGACTACTTTAGCAAACATGAATAATAAATGGCATGCTCAAGGTTTAAATATCATAAAAGAAATATTTCATTGAAGATAAGAATTTAAACAAGCTCCAAAATAATAAAAAAAATAAGAACTACAATGTCCTGATACATTGCTAGGGCTTCATCCAGCCCTAGACTAGACGTTTAGCCGAGCATGGCTTCCGGACGACCTCCCATCTTCAAATGAAAGTCTTCAC
The DNA here is from genome assembly GCF_051530095.1 of Phoenix dactylifera. Lineage (NCBI taxonomy): Eukaryota > Viridiplantae > Streptophyta > Magnoliopsida > Arecales > Arecaceae > Phoenix > Phoenix dactylifera. Next base: position 25,387,293 of record NC_143193.1, on the reverse strand, counting down.
TTCCCATTATTCCCAAAATATCCAAAATACTCTCTCTCTCCCCCTCCTTTCTCTCTTTTTTTATTTCTTTTTCTCTTCTTCCCTCTCGGCTTTCTTCTTCTTTTCACCAAAATAGGGGGTCTCCCCTGTTTTTCTCAACCAAGCTCCCCCTCTTCCCTGCCGATGGCTTCTTCATATAGACCCTCTCACCCGGTGATGGATCCCTTGGGATGGCTGGGAGGATTGCTCCGGACGACTTCTTTCTTTGGACCGTGGAAGGAATGGATGTGGGATCGCCGGACGCCTGATGCGGAAGAATGGCTGACTCTGAGAGCGGCTGGGACGCGATGCTGGGAGGAGCGGAAGAAGAAGGTGGCCAGATCCATGGCGTGATACGCTGGGACGCGATGTTGTCTCGAATGCTCGGAATGGCCGCTATGCGGAGGCGCTGGCGCAGGTGGATGAAGAGGCGGAGGAACGGGAGGCTGGCTGCACCGCGTGGAGGATTGCGTGGAGGATCTCTTAGGCGATGCCATCTCGTGGCTGGAACGGGAGAATCGACGGGAATCTCGGCCGTGATGCACTGCGGGGGAGGGGGGAAGAAGATGAATAGTGGAGTTTTCATTTGTTTTATTATATATATATTTTTTTTGTAACACTGTTCATATGAACAGTGTTTTCACGGGACACTGCTCATATGAATAGTGAATCATGGATATTTAATTATTATTATTATTATTATTTATTTTAAAATTATAAATTTTATATGAAGACAGGTAAGGAATTGGTTGGGAATTAGCTTTGGATTTGAGGTGGGTTATGATCGTTGATTTGCTTGAACTTGCTCTCGAGCCCAATGTCATTTAAATTTAATTCTTGCTGAACTACTTCAGACCGGACTCGACAAGACTAAAAACAGGACTATGACTTAATAAAAAGGGTTAATCAAACTTTTTTGCTCATACAAAAATAATTATCTAATCAGGACCAAAACCTATTTAATTATAACTTTAGCATGGTTACAACTCCATCAGGATACTAAATCGGGTCAACAATCTCCTCCTTATATGTTTTTCTGTAGTTTTCATGAAAGATCGTCACCAAGAGAGAGACAAGTTCAGAGTCTGGTTTAAGAAAAGAATTATTTACTTCTTACCATATTTTAAATTTATTTCAATGATTATTCAATTTCATGGTAAAATATGTATTTATCAGTTTAAGAATATTGATAAGTGCTATGGAAAGATAACTAAATCATAGATTATTAAGCACTTATCAGAGGCGTGTGTTCATGAGGAGCTCAGATGCGGGTCCTTCCCGGATGGCAAAATACGGAAGAGGAAGCATGGATCGCGGGCTCCGAGGAATGAAGTGTTGTTTCCTTTTTTCGACCACAAAAAAAAAGGGAACGCGGAGATGCGTGGAGGGCGGATCCAACGCAGAAGGAATATGAGATGCTTGGGCTCGCGGATGATGAAGCCGCGGACACTGAGGATTACTGGGCCTCAATCTCCGAAAGCTGGAACGCGTGAGGCGCGGGATGAGCGGACGGAGCGGGCGGGAGTTGGACCAGGGACTTGGATGGATGCGTGGAGGAAGCTGGAAGCAGGACTCCGGAAACTAGAAATGCTGCTGATTTCTTTCTTTATTTTGAATTCCAATTCAGAGTTCCAATGCACTCTAGGGACTGTTGTTAGAAGTATGCCCTAGAAGCCAACGTGGCTGACGCATATTTGTAATATGAGCATAAATTTGTAATTTGACACTTATTAATAAATAAGATTGGGCAATTTATTTTTCATTCATGTTTGTATGTGTCCATGAATCGTCCAAAAAATTAATAGATGATGACACATAATTTCAAGGAGTTGAGAATTTGAGGCATGTGTCATTAGGGATTAATTTATAAATGCTCCTGATCGATGGATCCATCATGAGGGACGGTGATCGATCCGCTGAGATTAGTGCACAGATCACTTAGTCAGATGGACGAGTCTCGAGTCCATGGTGTAGAGACACTGGAGTGCTTATGCAAGTACTTGTTAGAGAACAAGGTACTGAGCGTGACCAAAGATAGTAGTCAATGGATGTCTATCCACTCGTCGGTGACTACTTATACTGCAGTTGTATGACTGGTCCTTTGACTTGCGATGCCTCAGCTATTCACTATGAGGTTGCTGTAGTTTGACGAGCATGTGAACTTGGGCCCTAGTCATTCGGGTCCTTGTAGTGCGAATTGGCTGCAGTAGGTTCATTTTGGAATAGGGTTGCATCTAGATGGGATCTATCGACCTTGATAGATTAGGAGTGATCCTATGTGATTTATGAGACTGAGTTCGATAAATTTATGGCCAGGTATTTTGGAAAAAGAGTTTTCTATATCTCGAACTGGAAGTCGTATAAATTTGACATATGACAGACGATGGGGTTTGACGAGATATCCATAACCTCCATCACGTCGGGATCCATGATAGAGGGACTGTATCATACGCTAACTGCACCAAGAGGTTCAGATATTCCATTCTGCTAGGTTGCCACCACATACTGCTAGGTGTCACTAGTGGATTGTGAGACTCGAAGGCATTCACTTGGTGATCAGTGAACTCTAAGAGTAGAACTGAAATCGTTTCAGTCTACTGAAAAGAGTTTCAGTAATATTGAGATGGAGATCTCAATATTTCTCACTACCAGTCAGAATAGAACCTACGGGATCACACACATAGAGGATTTAATTAGTCAGACTATCATAATTGTGATTTGGAAACATAATAGAAATCAATCATCAATATGATTGGTGATTGAATTAATCCACTAAGTGTTAGTGAGTTAATGGAAGAAGAATTAAATCAACCTCCTTCTCCACGGCAGCAAGGGGTCTTCATCCTCTTCTTCCATGGTAGCAAGGCAAGGAAGATCTACGTGCAAGATTCCTCCTTCCTCTTCCTCCATCGCGAGTAAGGTTGAAGAAGAAAGGGTTCTTCTTTAAGGAGGTATGTTGCAGATTTTTATCTTCTAATCTATATGATAGTCATCAGATGTCTTTGCAAGGAGCTAGCACTCCAGTAAGACCCTATCTGAGATGATTAGATCCTCGTGTAGATACCTGTAGAGGCCGGACAATTGTGTGGCTCAAATAGGAACCTAGATAGATCATCAGGCTACGGTGCTCTTCACCTGTAGAATTTTTGAAGATGAGATCTTCAAATTAATTTTTTCTGATTTTAGTTTCAGTTTTATGAATCTTAATTAACCTTCCTCAGATCCTAATCTCTCCTCCCTAATGATTCAAAGATCTTCTGGATTTGGATCCAGAAAAATTTTTGAATTCTACGATCCGAGGCGCGTTCATGTGATGAACGACGTTCCGTTCGAATTCCGCTGCGAACGTCGCATTGAACGGGGCGTAACTCAGCAACTATGACGTGCGGACACATCTTGCTCAGGTGCAAGTGTGCTTAACCTGGTTCAATTATGCTCCAGTGTAATCAGGCTTGAAGTCATGAATCATCACAATCTATACCAAATGCGCATTTAAACTCTGATTTACGACAACCTGTGCCAAATAAAAATATAATATTAAATCAGCAATTTTATCATTATCTGTTGAAAATAATACTAATTTAAGTGGTACATAGATCGCACTTTTATACTCTCATCACACCCCCCAACTAGCTTATTGCTAGTCTCTAGCAATTAACGAGCAAATAAAATAACCTGAGAGTGCAAAGATGGTGTGGTTTAACCTATGTCATTTTATTGAAGCTAAAAGCACAAAACTAAGATATGTACCCATTTTCGTATGGCATCACGATTGCACTTAGCATATGCAACAAGCCGTTAAACCCCTAGGTTATCCTAGTGGACGAGTGTTGTCTCATGAGGGTTTGCAGAGATGTTATCCACAAACATCATGAATAATATGACATGACATGAGATCCTAATAATAATGTGAAATAAATTCTAAGACAATACATATGTATTTAATTAATATATATATATTCAAGCATGGCAACTATCAAAGTAAGAAAATATAAAAGTGTAGCATGCATAAAATAGTATGACTTTATCAGAGTACTAATACCTCCACCACAACAGGGCACCATCCGAGTTTTAGGCGCACTACTCAAGTTCACAAGTGTTTTCTACAGTTTGTTAGAACCTGACCCATCAAATTTTCAGAATATCACATGTTGTCTAAATTTGTCAAGAATGGTTTGCACGTAAAGAATATACATGAGATGCATATGGTAATCATAATGTTTATACTTGTTGAAGGTTATGTTTAAAATAATGTATGTATTAGTTAAACAAAAATTTATTTGCATGAGATGTAAATAAAATCCTTAAACAATAGGACATTTACATAAGATGTAAACTAAAATAATTATGTCATTTACATAAGATGTAATCATATAATATATGAAAGGGTTTCATAATTACATAGGATGTAAACCTGAACCAATGTGACATTTACATAAGATGTAAATCGAATGACATATGGTATGGGGTAGATGGTTACATTAGATATAAATCCCAAGAGACCTAAAACCTTCCTAAATCAATCGAGAGTGAACGATACATTGAGCTAGCCATATTTGATTAATTGATCTAATTGGTGTCTAGGCAAGCTCAAAGGTGGTTTCTTAATTAGGACCTTATTCTCTGAGTAAGGGGAGCCTCCCACCTGCTTACCTGGCCAATTGATCGATTACCTCCTATGGAAAGCTCAAAGTTGGAATCCCTAAGATCTGATTACCCAATATTAAGTCAATTGGTCTTCCACCATAGTAAAGTTGCTAAGATCTTTCCGGCGTTGATTAGTCTCGGCTGGATACAGTGGGCTAGTTGCATCGGGGGATTGGACCTCTCTATTAACATTAGACCTTGTGGGGTAAAGGTGGGGTTGGGCTCCAATAACTGTTAGGTGAGGACCCAATCACAGCTTTATTTTTGCGGGATATACGGTGGGTCTGACTTAACCAAGGAACGGGTCCAATAACTGTTAGGTGAGGTCCTTATGACTTGGAGACCAGGTTAGCTCAATATGCTTACGAAGCATTGTACAAGAGTTGTACACTCATCATCTATGTGTCTCCAATAACTGTTAGGTGAGGTGATATGTAGATTGGTGAGACCGTGGCGCCCCACTCGAAACCCTAAGTCGCAGGTTTCCGTATCTTTACCAGGGGAGTGTGAGAGATCCGAGAAATAGTGGAAGAATTTGATCCAATTTTGTTTTAAAAGTCTCTAAAACAAATTAATGTCAAATACAAATTTCTAATTAGAATCTTTACTCTCTGCAGATGTCAATGGCTTCCAACCCGATAGTTCGAATTCTAGATAACAATAGGTTGACCAGACCAAACTATAAAGATTGGCTCCGCAACTTGAAGATTGTCTTGAGTTGCGAAAAGATAGCTTATGTTCTTGACCATGAACTTCCGGTGTTACCAACCCGTGCAACCAATGAGCAGCGTGAGACGCATGCAAAATGGTTGGATGGCGACAATAAGTTTAGGTGCTACATTTTGGCATCCATGTCCAACGAATTGCAATGCCAGCATGAAGACTGCTAAGGACATACTTGATCACCTACAAGAGTTGTATGGTGAACAGAGTCACGCAGCAAGGTTTGAAGTGTCCAAGCGGCTCTTCAAAGCTAAGATGCGTGATGGGCAGTCCGTCCATGAACATGGTTTGGCCATGATCAAGGATCTTGAGGAGCTTGAGAAGCTTGGCATGACCATGCATAAGGATTTGCAAATGGGTTTGATCCTACAATTGTTGCCATCTTCATATGGGCAGTTTATTGTAAACTACCATATGAATAAAATTGAATGCACCAAACTTGAATTGTTGAATATGTTGGTAACAACTGAGGGAGCCTTGAAAGGTTCAAGGGGCACAGTTCTCACTGCTGAGCTAGCTTCTACTTCCAAGAGAAAGTCTACTGGGAATAAGAAAAAGCCTGCGAAGAAGCAGAAGACCGAGAAAAAGCCGAAGAAGGAAGTTCCTAAGAAGAAGGCCGAACCCAAAGGAAAATATTTCCATTGCAATGAAGACGGCCATTGGAAGAGGAACTGTCCTATCTACATGGGAAACATAAAGAGCAAGAAGGGTGACACGCCTTCTGAAGGTATGTCTAATATGCTCATTATTGAAACTAATCTAACGGTTTCTTCTATTTCCAGTTGGGTTATAGACTCTAGTTCTAGTGTTCACTTATGCACTACCATGCAGGGTCTAAAGAAAAGTAGAAGGCTTACGGAAGGTGCGGTAACCCTAAGGGTTGGCAATGGAGCAAGAGTTGCTGCTGTTGCTGTGGGCACATTTCCTTTGCATTTACCGTCAGGATTTAGTTTGATACTTAGAGATTGTTATTTTGTACCTAGTGCTAGCAGAAATCTGATTTCTGTATCTTGTCTAGCACAGGAACATTATGAATTCAATTTCAATAAAGACTACGTTTCTATTTATTTACGAAATAAACTGTTTGGACGTGGTTTTATGATTGACGGTCTCTATCACTTGCATATGGATGTATCTATGAACGTATCTGAGCATACAGTGAGTACCATAGGATCAAAAAGATCTAGAAATGAGATAAATCAAAAGTATTTATGGCACCTCAGACTCGGTCATATAGGAGAAGATAGAATTAACAAATTAGAGAAATATGGGCTTTTGAGTTCATTGACTTCTGAGTCATATTCGATTTGTGAATCCTGCCTTCAAGAAAAAATGGCCAAATTACCCCTTGTAGGACACGGAAAGAGGTCCACTGAAATACTTGCCCTAGTACACACTGATGTGTGTGGCCCATTCGATGTGCAGGCTAGGGGTCAATTTTTCTACTTTATTACTTTTACCGATGATTTCTCACGGTATGGTTATGTCTATCTTATGAGACATAAATCTGAAGCATTTGAAAGGTTCAAAGAATTCAGATTTAGAGTAGAAAAACAGACAGGAAAACTCATTAAGGTTCTTCGATCAGATCGAGGAGGAGAATACCTTAGTGGAGAGTTTCGCGATTATCTCAAACAAAATGGTATAGTTTCACAATGGACACCTTCTGGAACACCTCAACTCAACGGAGTGTCAGAAAGGAGGAATCGGACCCTATTGGATATGGTCAGGTCCATGATGAGCTTCACTGACTTACCCTTACTCTTGTGGAAAGATGCCCTACTTACAATTATCTATATATTGAATAGAGTTCCCTCTAAGTCCGTTCCTACCACACCGTATGAGATATGGCATGGTAAGAAACCAAGTCTTGGTTATCTCAAGATTCGGAGATGTCCAGCCCAAGTCAAGCAACAACAGGCGGACAAGTTAGAGTCTAGGACAATTGGTGCTCGTTTCATTAGATATCCTAAAGAGTCGTTAGGATACAATTTTTACATCCTAGAAGATCACAAAGTGTTTGTGAGCTGACATGCCATCTTCTTGGAAAAATAGTTTATCCTTGATAGAGGCAGTGGGAGAAAAATTGAGCTCGAAGAGAAAGTCTCTGAAGAGCAACGAGCAATTGAGCCTAGTGATCCTATTCACATTGAGCCAATACATGAAGAACCTCATCCACTTCGTAGATCCAGTAGGATCTCCCATCCTCCTGAAAGATACTTAGGTATGCTTACAGAGGAAATAGAGGAAGAGTTCCTCATGGGAGAAAGAGATCATAGTAATGATCCCAAGACCTACAACGAAGCGATGTTAGACATCGACACCGAAAAATGGATTGATGCGATGAAGTCAGAAATAGACTCCATGCATTTCAACCAAGTATGAACCTTAGTAGATCCGCCTAGTACCTATTGGGTGTAAATGGATCTACAAAAGAAAAATGGGTTCGGATGGCAAGATAGAGACCTATAAGGTAAGGTTGGTGGCAAAATGTTATAGTCAGCGCGAAGGCATTGACTATCAAGATACCTTTTCACCGGTAGCCATGCTGAAGTTCATTCGAACGTTGCTTGCCATTGCAGCTTATCATGATTATGGGATATGGCAGATGGATGTGAAAACTGCTTTTCTTAATGGATATCTTGAGGAAGATATCTATATGGAACAACCTCAGGGTTTCACTTTCAGTGATGGTAATCACAAGGTCTGCAAGCTGCAAAGATCCATTTATGGACTAAAGCAAGCATCTCGGAGTTGGAACACTCGTTTCGATGATGTGATCAAATTGTTTGATTTCATCAAGAATGAAGAGGAACCATATGTGTACAAAAAGGTCAGTGGGAGGGCTACAGTATTCCTCATATTGTACGTGGATGATATACTCCTAATTGGGAATGATATTCCTATGCTCACATCGGTCAAGTTATGGCTGTCTAAGAAGTTCTCCATGAAAGATCTAGGTGAAGCATCTTATATTTTGGGGATTAAGGTCTATAGAGATAGATCTAAGAGGATATTTGGTCTATCACAGAAAATGTACATAGAGGAAGTGCTGAAGAGGTTTAGCATGGAAAATTCTAAGAGGGGATTGTTACCCCTAAGGCATGGGATAAATCTCTCCAAAAAGATGTGCCCCAAAACATCTGAAGAGATTCAGCGCATGAGTAGGATCACTTATGCATCGACAATAGGGAGCCTCATGTATGCCATGCTATGTACTCGACCTGATATAGCACATACTGTGAGTGTCACGAGCAGATATCAGTCAAATCCAGACGAGGAGCACTGGATAGCTGTGAAAAATATCCTTAAGTACTTGAGAAGGACTAAGGATCTGTTTTTGGTCATTGGGGGAGGCACAAAGTTAAAGGTAGAAGAATATACTGATTCAGACTTCATGACTGATCCTGATGATAGAAAGTCTACATCAGGATATGTATTCTTATGCAATGGAGGATTGGTAAATTGGAAGAGTTCCAAGCAACCGATTATTGCAGATTCTACCATGGAAGCAGAGTACATTATTGCATCGAATGCTGCGAAGGAAGCGTTCTGGTACAAGAAGTTTGTCGAAGAGCTAGAAGTCATGTCATCAGATGCCATAACCCTTTTCTGCGACAACAACGGCGCTATAGCACTGGCTAAGGAGCCGAGGTCTCACCAGAAGTCCAAGCACATAGAGCGGCGATTTCATCTAATTTGTGACTACCTCAAAAAGAAATATGTAGAGGTGCAGAGAGTAGACTCCACTGATAATGTGGCAGACCCATTCACTAAGCAGCTGAGTCAGAAGAAATTAGAAGTCTATCTTGAAAAAATGTGACTTAAATATATGTCTGATTGGCTTTAGTGCAAGTGGGAGATTGTTAGAAGTATGCCCTAGAAGCCAACGTGGCTGATGCATATTTGTAATATGGGGCATAAATTTGTAATTTGACACTTATTAATAAATAAGATTGGGCAATTTATTTTTCATTCATGTTTGTATGTGTCCATGAATCCTCCAAAAAATTAATAGATGATGACACATAATTTCAAGGAGTTGAGAATTTGAGGCATGTGTCATTAGGGATTAATTTCTAAATGCTTCTGATCGATGGATCCATCATGAGGGACGGTGATCGATCCGCTGAGATTAGTACACAGATCACTTAGTCAGATAGACGAGTCTCGAGTCCACGGTGTAGAGACACTGGAGTAATTATGCAAGTACTTGTTAGAGAACAAGGTACTGAGCGTGACCAAAGATAGTAGTCACATGGATGTCTATCCACTCGTCAGTGACTACTTATACTGCAGTTGTATGACTGGTCCTTTGACCTGCGATGCCTCAGCTATTCATTGTGAGGTTGCTGTAGTTTGACGAGCATGTGAACTTGGGCCTTAGTCATTCGGATCCTTGTAGTGCGAATTAGCTGCAGTAGGTTCATTTTGGAATAGGGTTGCATCTAGATGGGATCTATCGACCTTGATAGATTAGGAGTGATCCTATGTGATTTATGAGACTGAGTTCGATAAATTCCTGGCTAGATATTTTGGAAAAAGAATTTTCCATATCTCGAACTGAAAGTCGTATAAATTTGACATATGACAGACGATGGGGTTTGACGAGATATCCATAACCTCCGTCACGTCGGGATCCATGATAGAGGGACTGTATCATACACTAACTGCACCAAGAGGTTCAGATATTTCATTCTGCTGGGTTGCCACCACATACTGCTAGGTGTCACTAGTGGATTGTGAGACTCGAAGGCATTCACTTAGTGATCAGTGAACTCTAAGAGTAGAACTGAAATCGTTTCAGTCCACTGAAAGGAGTTTTAGTGATATTGAGATGGAGATCTCAATATTTCTCACAACCAGTCAGAATAGAACCTACGGGGTCACACACATAGAGGATTTAATTAGTCAGACTATCATAATTGTGATTTGGAATCATAATAGAAATCAATCATCAATATGATTGGTGATTGAATTAATCCACTAAGTGTTAGTGAGTTAATGGAAGAAGAATTAAGTGGAATTGATTGCAATTGGATTGCAATTGGGCTGATTTAATGAGCCAAATTAAATTGGGTTCGACCCAAATTGATTTGGGTTCATGATTGGGTCAATTTGATTAAACCAAGGTTTGTGCGGATTTTAAAGACCACATGTTGTTGTAGGATGAATATGACTTAAGTCATGTTCACACTATGCAGACTTTAAAGTCCACATAGCGTCGTAGGATGCATGCTCCGAAATCAATTAATTCTCTTAATGAGATTAGAAATCCTAATATGATTAGAAAATTAATCAATTGATTATATAGACACATGTCATGCATCTATGAGCACAAGGATTGGACACTTGGCATTAATCCAATGGTGGGTTATAGTTCCATACTCCTAATAAGATTAGGAGGAGCCCTAAACCCAATCTATAAAAGGGTAGCAAGGAAGAAGTTATGAATTAATTCTCTCCTCTTCCTCTCCACGCCTCCTCTTCTTTCTTCCTCCTTCTCCACGACAGCAAGGGGTCTTCATCCTCCTCTTCTTCCACGGTAGCAAGGTAAAGAAGATCCACGTGCAAGGTTCCTCCTTCCTCTTCCTCCATCGCGAGTAAGGTTGAAGAAGAAAGGGTTCTTCTTTAAGGAGGTATGTTGCAGATTTTTATCTTCTAATCTATATGATAGTCATGAGAGGTCTTTGCAAGGAGCTAGCACTCCGGTAAGACCCTATCTCAGATGATTAGATCCTCGTGTGGATACCTGTAGAGGCTGGACAATTGTGTGGCTCAAACAGGAACCTAGATAGATCATTAGGCTGCGGTGTTCTTCACCTACAGAATTTTTGAAGATGAGATCTTCAAATTAATTTCTTCTGATTTTAGTTTCAGTTTTATGAATCTTAATCAACCTTCCTCAGATCCTAATCTCTCCTCCCTAATGAATTCAAAGATCTTCTGGATTTGAATCCAGAAAATTTTTTGAATTCTACAATCTGAGGCGCGTTCATGCGATGAACGACGTCCCGTTCGAATTCTGCTGCGAACGTTGCATTGAACGGGGCGTAACTCAGCAACTGTGATGTGTAGACACGTCTTGCTCAGGTGCAAGTGTGCTTAACCAGGTTCAATCGTGCTCCAGTGTAATCAGGCTTGAAGTCATAAATCATCACAATCTGTACCAAATGCGTATTTAAACTCTGATTTACGACAACCTATGCCAAATAAAAATATAATATTAAATCAGCAATTTTATCATTATCTGTTGAAAATAATACTAATTTAAGTGGTACATAGATCGCACTTTTGTGCTCTCATCACACCCCCTAACTAGCTTATTGCTAGTCTCTAGCAATTAACGAGCAAATAATAACCTGAGAGTGCAAAAAAGGTGTGGTTTAACCTATGTCATTTTATTGAAGCTAAAAGCACAAAACTAAGATACGTACCCATTTTCGTATTGAAGAAAAAATCTCCCGAGTTGTCCGATAAAATCGAACGCCAGGCATGAAAAATCAGTTTTAAAATTTTTATTTATTTTATTTATAACAATTATAAATATTTAATTTAACTTTTATGTAAAATTACCTCAAGCCCGCAGCGGAAGTTGGTCAAGGTAATCTGGATCTGGATCCGGATCTAGATCCTTGAAGGTAGCTCTGCGAGGCCTGGTTCTGCAAGCCCTCTACTTCGCACGCACGTCAAACTTCACAAGAAGGTTGGATGATGTCTTTACTCATGCAAAACAATCTTTTGCAAAAAGGACCCTTGGAAGAAAAGAAATCCAGAAAAAGGACCTTTTCTTTTCTCTTTCTTTCTTTCTTCTCTTTCTTTCTTTCTTCGGTTTCTTTTCTCCCGTTTCTTCACAGCACGCCTGGGCCACAGACGCCCGTCTCTTGATCCTGATCACAGAGGGAATGGAAGGGAGGAGAGGACACCGGATCTAGGCCGAACTCCAAACCACCAGAGAGAAAGGACTCCTTCCTCTCTCTTCTTCTTCTTCTTCACAGAATCAAATCTCCTTCTCTGTCTGACAATTTCTTCTCAAGAAAATTCTCTTCCTCTCTCTTTTTCTAAGAGGATACGGTGGCCTACAAATAGGCCAACGCTGAGAGGAGTTAAGAGGCGTTATTGGCCAAGCATTAAAGAATTCATTCATGATGAATTTCATAACGTTTGTTTCAAAAACAAACGGTGGAAAAAACTAGTGAATCCATGAAAACGTGCCAGATTTCGAAAATCTAAATGAACCGGAATGTAGCCGGTTCTAAACCGAACATTTCGGTCCAGACGGCAAGCCGAACGGAGTCCGGATGGTGGCACAGTGTGGCGTTGAACCAAGGACGGAGAAGACTCTGTTTTTGCTCCCAAGCGTTTCTTTTCCATCGCGGCTCACAAGCATCTCTTAAGGGTCCATGAGCTTAAGGGTCCATGGGTCCACAGGAGTTTAAAACAAGTCAGCCGTCACCATTCAAATGGGATTAGCCAAATAGAAAATGGGTTAGCCCATTTTGAAATAAAACAAGCCTATTTGGTTCTAAACCAAATTGACAGCCCATTTGAATGATTTTTGACCCGAAAAAATTCCACATGAGTCCGACTCATGAGAGATACAATTAGGTCCAGTTTCGCTTCGATCCAAGTCCGACTTAGATCAGAACAAATACGAAATTAAATCCCAATTAAATCATGATCGAGCCCAATTACACTAATTTAGACCCAATCAAATCCAATCTCAACAATTGAGTCCTGATCAAGTTCAATTATATTAATTAAAACTTGATTGATCCGAAATACAGACTTAATTAGTTGTTCATCCATGAAATTTAGCATGTACCTCATGTTCAGTGCTAGCTGAACATAGACAGAACCAAATTCCAAATGACCCACAATTTAATTCTTAATTAAATTGGATCAAGACCTTCCTACTTAGTTTGACTAATGTGCGTGACTCCGATAGGTTCGAACACTAAGCCGGTAGTACATGGACTACTCCATGCACTAATCGAGGTGACCATCTAGCAATGATACCCGACGTCCGGATAGGTCGAATATGCAAAGCAATATTCAAGAACCTAGACGTATGGTTGTTGCATAATTCATCCCTATGACCATCATTGCTCAAGATGACCTCAGAGTGGACTGTCGACCTCCGGGTCCGGTCATCCATAGTGTATTTCAATTAATCAAATCAAGTGACCATCACTTGGTTTACCCTGGCCAAGGTTTTACTGAATTGAAATACAGCGAGACATCAACTCCTATGATCTAGAGCGGTCAATCCCATCTTGACTCGTACACAAACTTTGCGAGTACTTGACTGCACCCAGCATCCTTCCGATCCCTGAATTAGAAATTCAGGTCATCCAGTGCCTAAGTACAGTGAGTTGCTTGCAAGTCACCGTGACAGTCTCAGGTCTAAGGGGTACTTATGCCCATACGCTTTGCGAGCTAACTCCCGACAGTGGAGTGCTACGCAGGTGAGTCACTGTTCAGTGATGATGTACTCCTACATCTCACCTGTATGCCATACAGTGTCTCCACACTCCTTGGTTTAAGAGGACAACCAACTAAATGACACACAACGACCTATACTTGACATAGCTATTGTCCAATTGACAGCTCATCATTTGGTCGCGAACTGGTTTAAGGACTAAATGATAAAACCTCTTTTATCCACTAAATTAGTCCTAAGGACTTCATCACAATACACAGGAGTTCAATTTGAAGATGTAACACTTGTGATGAATAGAAAATTGCCAGAATAAATTTTTATTCATTTTAATAAAATATATACATAATCCAATTTCTTACAATTAAAAATTGGCTTTGGAACACAATTCCCAACAACTCCCACTTAGACTAAAGTGAATTTATACAGTATCTTATACCCATCTTCAATTTGTGATAATCGAACTCCTTTACAGAAAGGGCTTTAGTGAATGGGTCAGCTAGGTTCTCCTTTCCATCGATCTTCTGAAGATTGACGTCACCTCGTTCCACGATCTCTCGTACAAGGTGGTAGCGACGCAGAATGTGCTTGGTCCTGTGGTGAGACTTTGGCTCCTTTGCTTGTGCAATGGCTCCAGTATTGTCACAATACAAAAGAACTGGACCGTTGATTGAGGAAGCAACACCAAGTTGATTTACAAATTTCTTGATCCAAACAGCTTCTTTTGCCGCATCTGATGCAGCAACATACTCTGCTTCGCATATGGAATCGGCTACTGAATGCTGCTTAGAACTTTTCCAGCAGACTGCTCCTCCATTCAGGGTAAACACAAATCTTGACATACTCTTACTGTCATCATGGTCTGACTAAAAACTAGAGTCTGTAAACCCCACAAGTTTTAAGTCAGATTCTCCATAGATTAACCATTGGTCCTTAGTATTTCTTAAATACTTAAGGATGGTTTTCACCACCTTCCAATGGTTCTCACCCGGATCAAACTGATACCTACTCGCTACTGCTAGTGAGTAAGCAATATCCGGTCTTGTACATGTCATGGCGTACATGATAGAACCTATTGCAGAAGCATATGGGATTCTACTCATACGCTCTCTCTCTTCGGAAGTTGTCGGACAATCTTTCTTAGAGAGAGAAATTCCTTGGCCTATCGGAAGATAGCCCTTCTTGGAATTCTCCATGTTGAACCACTTCAACATAGTGTCGATGTACGTGGATTGGGACAATCCAAGCAACCTCTTAGATCTATCTCTATAGATTTTCATCCCTAGGATGTAGGATGCTTCTCCGAAATCCTTCATGGAGAATTGTGATGACAACCAGAGTTTCACATTCTGTAATGCAGGAATGTCATTCCCAATTAAGAGAATGTCATCCACATACAAGACAAGGAATGTGATCACTGAACCGTTAGCCCACTTGTAGACACAAGGTTCTTCTTCGTTCTTAATGAAGCCATATGTTTTGATAGTTTTATCGAAATGTATGTTCCAACTTCGAGAAGCTTGCTTAAGTCTATAAATGGACTTTTGTAGCTTGCATACTTTGGACTCGTCTGTGGATGTGAAACCCTCAGGTTGTATCATATACACCTCTTCTTCCAGCTCTCCATTTAGAAAAGCTGTTTTTCCATCCATTTGCCAGATTTCATAATCCATATATGCTGCTATAGCAAGCATGATCCGAATAGATTTTAACATTGCCACAGGAGAAAAAGTCTCGTCATAGTCGATACCATAACGTTGACGATATCCCTTGGCAACCAGACGGGCTTTATAGGTCTCCACCTTTCGGTCTGCGCCTCTCTTTCTTTTGAAGATCCATTTGCACCCTATGGGTTTTATCCCTTCGGGTGGATCAACTAGTGTCCATACACTATTGTTGCCCAGTAGATACAACCCAAGAGGGGGGGTGAATTGGGTCTTTTAAAACTTTTAAGCTACTTCTAACATTTTTCAATTAATTATGCTAAGTTGTATAGTTGCACAGTGAAATTTAAACTTAGCAATAGGTTGATTTATCGAATGAGACTTGATTAAGTAAATTGAATATGCTTGCAACAATAATCCTACAGATTACAGCCGGTTGTTTTACAAGCTCACAACCCAACTTGTTGTTTTGCGAGATAACAACGAACTCGGTCGGTTTTCACAGGCTCACCGACTAGAACCAACCGATTGTTTTTCCGGGTTCACAATCAAACCCAGTTGGTTTTCCCACAGGCTCACCAACCACAACCTTACAACGATTGTTTTTCGGGTTCACAATCAACCCAGTTGGTTTTCCCAAAGGCTCACCAACCACAACCTAACACCGTTGGTTTTCCCCTTTGGCTCACCAACAAACCTTAACCCCTTGATTCAATCCCTTGATTGAATCAAGTTACAAGATATTAAAACAAAGGTTTAAAACAAATCAAAGCTTCTTAAACAAGCAAATATAACAATATAAACAAATAGAGTAAAGAGAAGCCCTTAAACGAGTTTTGAAGATGAAGGAGCTCGGCTTCTTCTTTACTTGACCCTCTTCTGATTTGGCACGAAGTAGAGGATCACCGAGGCAGTACACGGATGGAGAGGAAGCTTTGGGATTCACTTGGATGCTCTTCTTCTCTCTGTTTCGCTTTGGATGGCCCTTTTGTGCTTATAGGAGATTTCCCTTGTAATCTCTTTGAAATCTCTTCTCTAAATGTTCTCTCCCACTTCCATACCGTCTCCCCTAGCTCTCCTCTTGATTTTATAGCTTTACATGTCGTGGAACCAGAAATCTAGCCGTTAGAGACAAAAATAGAGTCGTTGTCCACAGTCTGCAACTCCTGACAAAGTTTCCGTTGGGATCGGAGTCGACTCGCGCGATCTGGAGTCGACTCGACTGTAGCAGGAGTCGACTCATGCTTTTCTGGAGTCGGCTCGGCAACTGTTCCAGATTTGAATTAAAGTGGTCTTCTCGACTGGGAGTCGACTCGACTTAACCCGGAGTCGACTCGCCAAAATCTGGAACTGACCTTGCACTTTTGGAGTCGGCTCATCCCAAGGAATCCATGGATGCATTTTTCAACTTTGCTTACTCGAGTCGACTCGGAAATTCTGGGAGTCGACTCGGTGCTCAGAGTCCGAACTCCCGAGCTTCTGTCTTTTGGCTCGTGCTGTCTCGGAGTCGACTCGAACTGTCTCGGAGTCGACTCGGCCCTCAGTATCCAAAAAACAGTCTTCTGTCTTTTGGGGTCGCGCTGCCTTGGAGTCGACTCGAACTGTCTTGGAGTCGACTCGCCTCTCAGAGACGAAAATGCCGTCTTCTGTCTGTGGGGTTGCGCTGCCTCGGAGTCGACTCGGATTTTGCGGGAGTCGACTCGGCTCTCAGTGTCTGAAATTGGCTCTCTGACTTTTTGCTTGTTTTCCTCTGGGAGTCGACTCTAGCTTCCTTTGGAGTCGACCTGCCAACCATCGGAGTCGACTCGAGTTCCTCAGGAGTCGACTCGGCTCTCAGGGTCCAAAATAACTTCTCTGTGTTTCTGCCTTGTTACTCCCTGGAGTCGACTCGTACTATCCAGGAGTCGACTCGAGGACTATTCTTTTGGATTTTTCTTTGAATTTGCTCTTCCAACTTGAGTCCTTTGAACTTGAAACTTGGGTCAATAAATTGTAGCTTTCTTCCAACTTTTCTTGAGAGCTTTGGAGGCCTTCTTGTGTTCTTCCAACTTGCTATATTCCTTGCAAAATAACTATCTTTCTCCTTGCAACACAAACGTTAGTATTTATACTTCAAGGTTTTGTGATCATCAAAATCAATCTTTAAATCAATCTTTGGGTCATCAACTATTGATTTCCATGGATTCCATTTCGGATCTCATGGCATTAAGCCATAACTCAGAGTCGGACCTCTGCATAGCATCCATATAGGTAATCGGATCCTCATTGTTCTCATCAAGCTCAATGGGATCTGCGTCTTGGACCAAGAAACCGTAGTATCTGTCCACTTGACGCGGTACTCTACCTGATCGCCTTAATAGTGCTTCTACATTGGGCTCCGGGTTTGATCTAATCGAATCCGGTTCTGTGGGTTCAGTAGTTTGTGTTAAATCTTCCATCTGCTGAGCTTCATTAAGTTCAACCTTAGAGGCAACAATTCCTTCACTAAGGAATTCTTTTTCCAAAATGGTTGCCTTAAGTCCTACGAACACCTTTTGTTCATTAGGAAGGTAGAAGTAATAACCCCTAGTTTCCTTGGGGTACCCTACAAAATAACACTTATCGGATCTAGGACCAAGTTTATCAGTTTGAGAACGTTTAACATAAGCCGGACATCCCCAAACCCTAAGGTATGAAAGTGTCGGCTTACGCCCAGTCCATATCTTATATGGAGTCTTCTCAACAAACTTACTTGGAACCTTATTTAGTATTATACACGCAGACTCTAAAGCATAACCCCAAAAAGATACAGGCAGACTAATAAACCCCATCATGGATCGAACCATGTCTAATAGAGTTCGATTCCTCCTTTCGGATACACCATTGTGCTGAGGTGTTCCTGGAGGGGTCCATTGTGAGAGAATCCCATTCTCCTCTAGATAAGTCAAGAAATCACCAGAAAGGTATTCTCCTCCTCGGTCTGACCGAAGGATCTTAATACTCTTTCCAGTCTATTTTTCTACTTCATTACGAAATTGTTTGAACATTTCAAATGATTCCGATTTATGCTTCATCAGATAGACATACCCATACCTGGATAGGTCATTTGTGAAGGTTATGAAATAGGCATAACCACCTTTGGCACTTACGTTCATAGGTCCACATACATCAGTATGTATGAGGCCAAGAACATCGCTGGCTCGTTCACCCTTTTCAGAAAAAGGTGACTTGGTCATCTTACCCAGAAGACAGGATTCACAAGTTGGCAATGATTCACAATCATTGATTTCTAAAATGCCCTGTTGGGCTAACCTGTTTATCCTGTTTTTATTTATGTGACCTAACCGGCAATGCCACAAATAGGCTTCATTAACATTATCTAACTTAGGGCGTTTATTAGATGTGTACATTACATTCACAGGCAGTGATAGAGTATAAATGCCATATTTCAATTGTCCACGAAAAATTTTAATACCATTCAAAATGATATCACAAAAATTTTCTTTATTGATAAATAATAACCATTTTTGGCCAAAAGGCCTACAGAGATGACATTCATTAAAAATGTTGGACAATAATGACAATCATCTAATATGACTACTCTAGATTCAAAAACAAGCTGAATGACTCCTAAAGCTAGGACTGGAACTGATCTTCCATCTCCAACGTTCAGGAATCTCTCGTCATTCTTGAATCTTCTACTAACTTGAAGTCCCTGCAATGAATTGCAAATATTAATTGGACTTCCGGTATCCAATACCCAAGTGGTAGAATCATAAATTGAAAAATTACAAGGTGTTATCGTATAATTACCTTGTGCAGCAACTGTTTGCTGCTTTTTCTTCTTAGGCCTGTTTGGATCAAGGGACGCTATATAAGCCGGACAGTTCCGCTTCCAATGACCCATCTTCTTACAGAAGAAGCACTCTGCCTTGCCCTTATCGGCTTTATGCTTCTTAGTCTGGCTGGGCTTAGAGACCCCAGCACGAGCTTTCTGCACCTTCTTCTTCTTTCCTTTCTTAAAGGAAGAAAGTCTTGCAGAAGTCCCACCTACCACATTCACCGACTCCTTTTTGAGTTGGTGATCCTTCTCATAGGTCTGCAGTAAACCTAGCAAACCATGATAGGATACTTCAGGTTTAGTCATTCTATAATGACTAAGGAAGGTCAGGTAGGACTTGGGAAGTGAATTCAAAATGGCATCCTTGCCCAATTGCTCGTGCAAAGGAAAGCCAAGTTTACTTAGGCGATCGATTTGTTCGACCATGTACAATACATGATCGGTGACCGATGCCCCTTCCCTCATGCGGGCATTGAATATAGCACAGGAGGTCTTATGTCGTTCAACATCATCAGGTGTGCCAAAAGACTCCTTCAACATTTGAAGGATTTCCACTGGCTGCGCTTCCTCGAATTTACGACTAAACTTGTCATTCATCGAGGCCCTCATGATGCAACGCACTGTAGTGCGATCATTGAGCCACTTCTGATAAGTGTCTCTGATTGCACGTGGTGCATTGGCTGCAGGTTCCTCAGGTGCAGGATCCGATATCACATACAGGATCCGCTCATGCTCTAATACTATTTTCATCTTTTGATACCAGCTATCGAAGTTAGGTCCATTAAGCTTATCATTGTCTAATAGTGTTCGGAGGGATAATGAGTTAGCCATATCTAAAAAATAAAGAAAAAACCCAACTAATCAGTATATGATTTATTTAATCCTAAAGACTTGGACTTTAGTCTAAAGTTTTCTTCCACTATTTTAATCAAATTAATAGCCTCTACCTTTAATTCGAGGAATTACTTTAATTCCCTAGTGGGTACTAGAATCCGCATAGACTGCATACGGGCCCAAGGAAGGCTCGGCCAACCCATGTGCATCTAAGGGTAGGTACACACCAATTATTTCTCTAAACAATTTCTAGCAATCAATTTTGCCCCAAGTGGTAATCAGTAGGCGGAGGCCTCCACTGAAAATCCTGGTTAGGTCCAACCATTAATGAACTAACTCGATGATACTACCTAATGTATGATCAGGCCCGAGGAAGGCTCGGCCAACCTAATCACAATTAGATAGCTCAAAAAGCTATCATATAATGAAGGATAATTCCAGTATTTAGAGGAACACCAGACGGAAGCGTCCTGCATGTTCAACTGTAATATTGGACCTATTATCATTCACCTTAATGGGAGGCTATGATCTAGTTATCTATATAACTTTATCATTTTGAGGACCTAATAATTTAGAGGATTTTAAATGATATGTAACCTGATCGATAATTCTAAATCCTCCCACTGATTTCACCAAATCATATAGAGAACTAGCTCTTATTGGTCTATTAGACACCTAA
This sequence comes from Phoenix dactylifera, assembly GCF_051530095.1. Classification (NCBI taxonomy): domain Eukaryota; kingdom Viridiplantae; phylum Streptophyta; class Magnoliopsida; order Arecales; family Arecaceae; genus Phoenix; species Phoenix dactylifera. The sequence continues at coordinate 25,366,468 of NC_143193.1, read as the reverse complement.
TTCAGTCACACTGATTTCCTTAATGGCATGGGTGAGTGCCAAGTCTCAAGGTACCTTAATCAAAACTTGATCGACCAAATTGGCCAGGTAAGAGAGATCATGGGAGGGTTACGCCATTAACCTCTTTCCTAGACACCAACTATGTTGGCCAGGTAAGAGGTAGCCCCAATTAAAAACCATGATCAAATGCCGACTTACCTTAGACACCAATTGGTTTATCAAGTTGATTTAGGTTATCCTTAGGAACTCGGGCTCGACCACTGAGCCACAATCAGATCCAATTGAAATGTTTGGATATGATAAACTACAACTATTGAGTTTATCCTTTTATAAAGCTTGATTTAGTCTAGTTCAACTATTGATTAGATTAAATCATGTTTCTTAAGTTAGTCCATTTCAATTTGATTTCATGATTAGGTCTAACCTAGTCAACTAATCTGATTGTGCTAACCATGCCCCAAAACTCATGTTCAAATTTAAATTTTAATTCGAATTTTAAATTTTGAATTTTAAATCTTTATTTGAAATTCAAATTTTAAATTTTAAATTCAACATTTAATTCTTTATTAAATGTATTATGATCATGGATTCAAGGTGTCAATTTATTACAAATATAAACAATTTATATTTAAACTTTGTGGTCATAATAAATTTAAAACTAAAATTTCATAAACATCAATTATGCATAATTTCACAAAAATAAACTATTTATTTTATGATACAAATTAATCTCAATTTTGTGCTAGGACAACCTTTTTAGTATAAGGGATTAACCTTATAGCAGGACAACCTTATAATTCAGCACAAGATTGATATTTTATCAATAAATCTAGATCTAACCTAAATTTAAAAATTAAATCATGCATAATTCTAGATATTATAGGCCAATTCCATCGGCCAACCTGGCTCTGATACCAGTTGAAGGAAAAATCTCCCGAGTTGTCCGATAAAATCGAACGCCAGGCATGAAAAATCAGTTTTAAAATTTTTATTTATTTTATTTATAACAATTATAAATATTTAATTTAACTTTTATGTAAAATTACCTCAAGCCCGCAGCGGAAGTTGGTCAAGGTAATCTGAATCTGGATCCGGATCTAGATCCTTGAAGGTAGCTCTGCGAGGCCTGGATCTGCAAGCCCTCTACTTCGCACGCACGTCAAACTTCGCAAGAAGGTTGGATGATGTCTTTACTCGTGCAAAACAATCTTTTGCAAAAAGGACCCTTGGAAGAAAAGAAATCCAGAAAAAGGACCTTCTCTTTTCTCTTTCTTTCTTTCTTCTCTTTCTTTCTTTCTTCGGTTTCTTTTCTCCCGTTTCTTCACAGCACGCCTGGGCCACAGACGCCCGTCTCTTGATCCTGATCACAGAGGGAATGGAAGGGAGGAGAGGACACCGGATCTGGGCCGAACTCCAAACCACCAGAGAGAAAGGACTCCTTCCTCTCTCTTCTTCTTCTTCTTCTTCACAGAATCAAATCTCCTTCTCTGTCTGACAATTTCTTCCCAAGAAAATTCTCTTCCTCTCTCTTTTTCTAAGAGGATACGGTGGCCTACAAATAGGCCAACGCTGAGAGGAGTTAAGAGGCGTTATTGGCCAAGCATTAAAGAATTCATTCATGATGAATTTCATAACGTTTGTTTCAAAAACAAACGGTGGAAAAAACTGGTGAATCCATGAAAACGTGCCAGATTTCGAAAATCTAAATGAACCGGAATGTAGCCGGTTCAAAACCGAACATTCCGGTCCAGACGGCAAGCCGAACGGAGTCCGGATGGTGGCACGGTGTGGCGTTGAACCAAGGATGGAGAAGACTCTGTTTTTGCTCCCAAGCGTTTCTTTTCCATCGCGGCTCACAAGCATCTCTTAAGGGTCCATGAGCTTAAGGGTCCACGGGTCCACAGGAGTTTAAAACAAGTCAGCCGTTCACCATTCAAATGGGATTAGCCAAATAGGAAATGGGTTAGCCCATTTTGAAATAAAACAAGCCTATTTGGTTCTAAACCAAATTGACAGCCCATTTGAATGATTTTTGACACGAAAAAATTCCACATGAGTCCGACTCATGAGAGATACAATTAGGTCCAGTTTCGCTTCGATCCAAGTCCGACTTAGATCAGAACAAATACGAAATTAAATCCCAATTAAATCATGATCGAGCCCAATTACACTAATTTATACCCAATCAAATCCAATCTCAACAATTGAGTCCTGATCAAGTTCAATTATATTAATTAAAACTTGATTGACCCGAAATACAGACTTAATTAGTTGTTCATCCATGAAATTTAGCATGTACCTCATGTTCAGTGCTAGCTGAACATAGACAGAACCAAATTCCAAATGACCCACAATTTAATTCTTAATTAAATTGGATCAAGACCTTCCTACTTAGTTTGACTAATGTGCGTGACTCCGATAGGTTCGAACACTAAGCCGGTAGTACATGGACTACTCCATGCACTAATCGAGGTGACCATCTAGCAATGATACCCGACATCCGGATAGGTCGAATATGCAAAGCAATATTCAAGAACCTAGACGTATGGTTGTTGCATAATTCATCCCTATGACCATCGATGCTCAAGATGACCTTAGAGTGGACTGTCGACCTCCGGATCCGGTCATCCATAGTGTATTTCAATTAATCAAATCAAGTGACCATCACTTGATTTACCCTGGCCAAGGTTTTACTGAATTGAAATACAGCGAGACATCAACTCCTATGATCTGGAGCGGTCAATCCCATCTTGACTCGTACACAGACTTCGCGAGTACTTGACTGCACCCAGCATCCTTCCGATCCCTGAATTAGAAATTCAGGTCATCCAGTGCCTAAGTACAGTGAGTTGCTTGCAAGTCACCGTGACAGTCTCAGGTCTAAGGGGTACTTATGCCCATACGCATTGCGAGCTAACTCCCGACAGTGGAGTGCTACGCAGGTGAGTCACTGTTCAGTGATGATGTACTCCTACATCTCACCTGTATGCCATACAGTGTCTCCACACTCCTTGGTTTAAGAGGACAACCAACTAAATGACACACAACGACCTATACTTGACATAGCTATTGTCCAATTGACAGCTCATCATTTGGTCGCGAACTGGTTTAAGGACTAAATGATAAAACCTCTTTTATCCACCAAATTAGTCCTAAGGACTTCATCACAATACACAGGAGTTCAATTTGAAGATGTAACACTTGTGATGAATAAAAAATTGCCAGAATAAATTTTTATTTATTTTAATAAAATATATACATAATCCAATTTCTTACAATTAAAAATTGACTTTGGAACACAATTCCCAACACGTATGGCATCACGATTGCACTTAGCACGTGCAACAAGCCGTTAAACCCTTAGGTTACCGTAGTGGACGAGTGTTGTCTCGTGAGGGTTTGCAGAGATGTTACCCACAAACATCATGAATAATATGACATGACATGAGATCCTAATAATAATGTGAAATAAATTCTAAGACAATACATATGTATTTAATTAATATATATATATATATTCAAGCATGGCAACTATCAAAGCAAGGAAATATAAAAGTGTAGCATGCATAAAATAGTATGACTTTATTAGAGTACTAATACCTCCACCACAACAGGGCACCGTCCGAGTTTTAGGCGCACTACTCAAGTTCACAAGTGTTTTCTACAGTTTGTTAGAACCTGGCCCATCAAATTTTTAGAATATCACATGTTGTCTAAATTTGTCAAGAATGGTTTGTACGTAAAGAATGAGCTATCAATCCCAACCAAACAACCTGGGTACACAGAGGTCCAACACAATGGAGTCAAATCAGCCATTACCTCATGTCACTGGGTTCAGTCTGACCAACCCATTCATGCTTATTATTATTATTATTATTATTATTATTTTATTTTATTTATTTTTTTTGCAAAATATTTTCCTCCCCCGAACTTAAACATTGCATTGTCCTCAATGTAATAGACAAAAAAAACTATATATGAGAGACAGTAGAGAAAATAATATTGGAGAGAAGAGGAATACCTTGAGCTGTTGATATCCAGAAAAGAAGACCTACAAAATAAAAAGAAAACTAGAAATAAAAGAAAAAATAATTCTAACTAATATATACATACCTTTGCCGTCATGCTCAGTCATAAGATGGTTTCCCCAAGGAAAAAGAGTCCTCTTCATCTGCAAAATTCTCAAAAAAAGATTTTAACCTGTGTCCATTCACCTTAAATATCGTGCCATCTCGTGGATTCTCAATTTCAACCGCCGCATATGGAAAAATAGTTTTTATAATGTAAGGACATGTCCATCTCGATCGCAACTTACCAGAAAACAGATGTAAGCGGGAGTCGTATATAAGAACTTTTTGCAATGGTTGAAAAGATTTTTTCAAAATTGTTTTATCATGTAAGATCTTCATTCGTTCTTTGCAAATTTTAGCATTGTCAAAGCATATCTGTGAATCTCGTTAAGCTCATTCAATTGCAATTTTCTAGCTAGACTGGCATCATATAAATCAAAATTCAATTTTCTAATTGCCCAATATAATTTATGCTCTATTTCTACAGGCAGATGACATGCTTTTCCATAGACTAGCCGGTAGAAAGACATGCCAAGAATAGTTTTATATGCAGTACGATAAGCCCATAATGCATCTAATAGTTTCAAGGACCAATCTTTTCATGATGGGTTCACCATTTTCTCTAAAATACGCTTGATCTTTCTATTGGCTAACTCTACCTGGCCACTAGTTTGTGGATGATATGGGGTAGCAACTCTGTGAGTGACACCATACTTTTTCAATAAGGTCTCGAAAGGCTTATTATAAAAGTGCTTTCCACCATCACTAATTATGACCTTAGGCATCCTAAATCGTGAAAAAATATTTTCTTTTAGAAATTTCAAAACAGGTTTGTGATCATTGGTTCTACAGGCAACAGCTTCTACCCATTTGGACACATACTCGACACCAACTAAAATGTACTCACATCCAAAAGATGGTGGAAATGGGCCCATGAAATCGATGCCCCAACAGTCAAAAATTTCGTTAATAGTAATGGGTTGAAGAGGCATCATTTGCCTACGAGTTAGACTTCCAATACGTTTACATGGATCACATGTCCTGCAGAACTCGTGGGCATCTTTGAACATAGTAGGCCAATAGAAACCACATTGCAAGACCTTTGCAGCGGTTTTCTTAGAAGCAAAGTGTCCACCACAAGCATCAGTATGGCAAAAATATAGTACGCTTTGTATATCATGATCTGGTATGCATCGTCTAAAAATTTGGTCATTGCAAATAGTAATAATTCTTCACTTCGCGCAAAAAGTTTTTTCTATCTGTCGACCCCCAATGCTCCGAAGTTCGGTTCGTAACAAGAAAATTTACAATATCAACATACCATGGCACAGTAGAGAGTGCAAACAACTGCTCTTCAGGGAATGAGTCCTTGATGGGAAACTGTGGCACCGAATCATGAAAACTAGCCGTGATAAATGATCAACAACCACATTCTCTACTCCCTTTTTATCTTTGATAGTGATGTCAAATTCTTGGAGTAGAAGTATCCATCGTATTAAGCATAGTTTGGCCTCTTTCTTATCCAGCAAATATTTTAGCGTTGCATGGTCCGTGAAGATAACAATAGGGGTACCAAGGATATAAGAACGAAATTTGTCTAATGCAAATACTATTGCAAACAATTCCTTTTCGGTAGTGGTGTAATTTATTTGAGCATCGTTTAAGGTTTTGCTTGCATAGTAAATGACATATGGCTTATTATCCTTGCGTTGTCCTAGGATAGCTCCTATCGCATAGTTGCTAGCGTCGCACATGATCTCAAAAGGTAGTGAGCAATCGGGTGGTCGAACGATGGGTGCAGTGCTAAGCATAGACTTCAACTTTTCGAATGCATCTTGACAGGTTTCAGTCCAATTGAACAGTGTATCAAGGGATAGGAGGTTACATAACGGTCGAGCTATGACACTAAAGTTCTTGATGAACCTCATATAAAATCCAACGTGATCCAAAAATGATCTAACATCTCTAACCGTCTTGGGTGCAGGTAGCTTAGAATTTGAAAATCATCTATTTGAAAAATTTTGTAGTAAAAAGCGGATAACTCATAATTTTTCTGCACCTAGGACTCCATAACAAAATGGAGTGGTGGAAAGAAAGAATACAACCCTAGAGAAAATGGCTAGGACTATGTTATGTGAAAGTGATCTCTCAAAGTATTTTTGGGGTGAAGCTATTAACACATTATGTTATATTCTAAATAGAGTTCTATTGAGTCCAATTATAAAGAAAACACCTTATGAACTTTGGAGAGATAGAAAGCCCAAATTAAACTACTTTCATATTTTAGATTGTAGGTATTTCATTCATAATAATGGCAAAGATAACTTAGGTAAATTTGATTTCAAATCTGATAAAGGTATCTTTTTGAGATATTCTACATCAAGTAGGGTATATAGAATCTTCAACAAAAGAACTCTTATTATTGAAGAATCTATTCATGTTGTTTTTGATGAGACTAATGATGCTTCCTCTACCAAGGGAGTAACTTTTGATGATGATGTAGGGATACTTGAGGAAAAGATGGATGACATGACCTTACAAGAGGATGAACCGAAGCAAATTGAAGAGACTTCAACAAGCCAAGAGGTAATTGCTGAATATGGGCTTACAAAGGCTTGGAGGTATGCTCACGATCACCCTAAAGAGTTAATCTTAGATGATCCATCTCAACCTGTTAGAACTAGAGCCTCTCTTAGAAACTTAAATAATCATTTTGCATTTGTATCACATTTAGAACCTAAAAAAATTGAAGAAGCTAAAAATGATGTAAATTGGATAAATGCTATGCAAGAGGAACTAAACCAATTTACAAGGAACAAAGTATGGAACTTAGTTGAAAGATCCTCTGAATACTCAACAATTGAAACCAAATGGGTGTACAAAAATAAACTTGATGAAAATGGAGTTGTAGTTAGGAACAAGGCTAGACTAGTAGCAAAGGGCTATAATCAAGAAGAAGGTATAGATTTTGATGAGACCTTTGCTCCTGTGGCTAGACTCGAGGCAATTAGATTGTTACTAGCATTTGCATGTTTTAAAGATTTTAAATTATTTCAAATGGATGTAAAAAGTGCTTTCTTGAATGGGTATATTAATGAGGAGGTTTATGTAGAAGAATCACCTGATTTTGAAAATCATCAATACCTCAACCATGTTTACAAATTAAATAAAGCACTTTATGGTCTAAAACAAGCTCCTAGAGCATGGTATGAAAGACTTAGCAAATTTCTTTTAGACTATGAATTTTCTAGAGAAAATGTTGATACAACCTTATTTTTGAAAAAGAAAAACAAAGATATATCAGTAGTGTAGATTTATGTAGATGATATTATTTTCGGTGCTACTAACAATCGTCTTTATGAAGAATTTGCTAAATTAATGCAGAGTGAATTTGAGATGAGCATGATGGGAGAGTTGAACTACTTCCTCGGACTTCAAATCAAACAATCTAAGAAAGGTATTTTCATCAATCAAGCTAAGTACATCAAGAAAATGCTAAAGAAATTTGATATGGATGGAAACAAGTTAATTGGCACCCCCATGAGCTCATCATACAAACTAGACAAAGATGAATCAGGTAAGTCAGTAGATCAAAAGCTGTATAGAGGTATAATCGGATCATTGTTATATCTTACAGCAAGTAGACCTGATATCATGTTTAATGGATGCATGTGTGATAGATATCAATCTAATCCTAAGGAATCACACCTAATTGCAGTTAAAAGAATTTTCAAGTATCTAATAGGAACAAAAAATATAGGGTTATGGTACTCTAAAGAATCAAGCATAGACTTAATAGAGTACACTGATTCTGACTTTGCTGATTGTAAACTTGATAGGAAAAGCACCAGCAGGTCATGCCAATTCTTAGGAGAAAACTTAATCTCATGGTTTAGCAAGAAACAAAACTCGGTTGCACTATCTATGGTAGAGGCCGAATACGTTGCTGCCGAGAGTTGTTGTGCTCAAATTTTATGGATCAAGCAACAACTTGAAGATTATGGCATTAAGCAAGAGAAGATTTCCAAAAACTGTGATAACACAAGTGCCATAAATCTAACTAAAAATCTAATTCAGCACTCAAGAACTAAACATATTGAGATAAGACATCACTTCATAAGAGATCATGTGTTAAATGGTGATGTGATGCTTGAATTTGTTTGTACTGATGATCAACTTGCTGATATCTTTACAAAACCCTTAAGTGAAGATCGATTTTGCACTCTTAGAAGAGGATTAGGATTGATTGATCCATTTCTTTGATTCTTTTCTCTCATTCATTGATTTTGATCATTAATTTACGTTTGATATAGTATTCCACGTCTATGATTATTAAATCATTCCTTAAGCTCTAAAGATTACCATATCTCTCTTTTGGCACGGTATTAACTGAGATTTTGGTTATGTGCCAGAGTTCGAATCAACTCGGATGATTCTGAGAGTCGACTCGTGGGCAAGTCGACTCGCGAATTTTTAGAAGTCGACTCGAGGTCGGAAATCCGTCTTTTAACCCTAAACGAAATGATTTTTTTCAAATCTTTTTTTTCAGCTGCCACTGTTCCAAAACCCTCAAGTCGTCTCCCCCGGTCGTCTCTACCTCCTCTCTTTATTTCTTCTCCGATTTTCCTCCCTTTTCATGTCTCTCCATCCTTGGGTAGGTCAAGATGCCTAGAAAAATCATTGTACCTCGCCGGAAGAGACATCTTGCAGTGAGCGGCGCCGAGAGATGATCCAAGGCGTGGAATGAACCCGTGAGGTCACCTCCTCTGGTTCCCTCTCCACCTCGGTTGGTTCCCTCGCGTTCGTGCGCCGGGAGGATTGTCTCAACCGGAAGAAAAGTCTATTTTGACTTCCTCTCCTGTGAAGGGTTCACCTTAGGGCATCGTCTTAGGGCTCAAGGTTTAGATTACTTTTATTCCCTTCACCTTCCTACATATCCTGGGTTAGTCCAAAAATTCTATGGCACCGTCACACGGGGTGGCGGTGGTATTCAAGGAAGGGTAGCCAATGTCTCTATTTCCATTTTGGAGGATCTCATTGCACGAGTCCTCCACCTCTCTCATGAGGGTATAGCTCCCACTCACCCTACTGATAGGTCTGAGGCCCTTACGACCATTCTAGGGAGAGCACCCCGGTCCCCCATTAAGGAGATTTTCGCAAATCAGCTCTCCGCTGAGATGCGCCTCCTACTTAGTATAATTTCTCGCACTCTCTTTCCTAAAATGGGTAGCTTTGACTTTATTTCCGAGAGAGACCTAGCTATCATGTTTAACATCCTACATGACGTCCCTCTCAACTTTTCTAAACTCATTTACAGTTATATTTGTGAATCCTTTGACAAACCTAAACTGAGTTTTCCCTATGGTATGATCTTTACCTTGATCTTTAGAGAGTTTGAGGTTCCTATCTCTGAGGGGGAATCCTCTCGTTCACTTCGATACACTGACCATATGGGGGAGGGGACTCTCCACCGAATGGGTTTCCACAAGGTTGAGGGTATTTGGGTTAGAAAGAGTTCCTCTACCATACCATCTGACCCCACTGCTCCTCATTCTCCCACTTCTAAACTTGAACCAGATATCTCCGCAGATCCCTCCACCTTCCCATCCACTGCTGGCCCTTCATCCACTGCTGGTCCATCATCTATTGTGCCACCACCTGAGCAGTCCCTTGAGGTTAGGATTAGTAGTGAGCAGCTCAGAGAACTGAGGGATGACATTTTGAGAGAACTAAGGAGTACCACTAGTACACCCTCCACTGAAATGATCCCCTCCACTGTAGCAGTGTCAGTGATGATTGCTGAAGTCAAGGAGGAACTATCCAGTCTGAGAAGTCTTATTCAGGATCAATATATGAGATTCTCAGAAATTAAGGAAGAAACGAAGCAGATGCAAGATTCAGTGAGATCTGAGCTGCTAAGGCTAAATGAAGGAGCTGAAAGAGTAGCAAATGCTGTTATCCATAAGCTTAACGAGAACACTGAAAGTATAAACCAGCTGACCCAATTCCACAATACGACTACTTCGGAAATTATTCAGCAATTGGGGAATATCTCTGAGGGAGTTCGTCTGCTTATGGAGTGTCAGCACAGAAATATTGGAGCTTCATCTTCCTCTAGACGTCTACCTCCCTAGACTTGTATTTTCTTGAAAATCATATGAAGTCCTTTGGACTTTCAATCACTGTACTCATTTTTGTAATATTTACAATGAATTGAAAAGTTTTATCTTTATCTAAGAATTTATTTATGCTTTTTGTGCTTTGAGTACTATGTACTTCTTTATCTCATCTTGTATGTTTTTGACTCTTTGATACTTCACCTTTTTGCTATGATGACAAAAAGGGGGAGAACATATGATATATTGTAAATAAAGGGAATCACTAAACAAGAAAATCTTTAAGCAAAATATGATTTATTCTCAATGGATTTGATACCTTGAGGCTCATTATCCCTCTGTTGGGGCTTCTCAAGGAGTAATCTCCAAAATCTATTCAAGAAATATTCGGAGATTAGTTGAATCATATTCAAGAACAAATCGTCAGATTTTTCCTTCTATAATTAAGAACTTAAGCTCAAGTTTAAAACATTAAAAGAAAATTCAGAAAACTTGAACAAAATTCAAACAAAATTGAATGCACATGCTGAGGGGGAGAATCTGAAATTCCAAGAAAGCAAATTCATTAAAGACATATAAGCCAAATAATTGATTGCATGATTTGAAGGTTTATATAATTCCAAATGAAAGGAGGAGCTTTAATTGCAGAGTTTACTGACTCATACCTTTCAATTTTGGATACACTAAATGACTAGATATTTGAATTCAGTTCAAAACTTTACTATGAATCACTTCTTGAATGAGCAATTCGCTTTACAAATACTCAATGTTTTGTCATCATCAAAAAGGGGGAGATTGTGGAGTGATTGAGTATTCCCTAATTGATTTTGATGAGCTCAAAGCATTGGAGTATGTCTTATGTTATTCTAATGAATTCAATCTAGTGGTTCAGGTAAATCTTTATGAATTTCTATCTAAGTGTCTTGAGCTTTGGTTCAAAATAGTTTGGTTGAGTATTGAACTCTATTTGAACCAAAGCCTGCATCACGAGTCGACTCCTGAACCTTGCGAGTCGACTCCTGCACTTCGAGTTTTTGGCACAAGCTCGAGTTGACTCCGAAGCTCTTCGAGTTGACTCCGACTGAGAACAGACAGAAAGACAAAATGATAGATTTTAGACCTTGTTAACGAGTCGACTCCAAAAGGTTGAGAGCCGACTCCAGATGATCCCGAGTCGACTCCAAAGGGTAATAGACAAAAGACAGAACGCTTGTTTTTGAGACCCTGTCAACGAGCCGTCTCGCGAAGCCTACGAGTCGTCTCCCATGTCAGCCGAGTCGACTCCCAATTTGTCCGAGTCGACTCCCAGAGGAAAGCAGTCTGAAAGGAAGAGACTCAGTTTTGGAGACCTTGTGAACGAGTCGACTCCAAGTGTTTCAGAGTCGACCCTCAAGTTAGCCGAGTCGACTCCAACAAGGCTCGAGTCGACTCCGAGGCAGAACAGCTCAAAAGACAGAGAATCAATTTTTTGGTCTCTAAGAATGAGATGTTTCCCAAAGATCTTGAGTCGCCTCTCAAGTCAGCCGAGTCGACTCCAAGTAAATCCGAGTCGACTCGAGGAAGAAAAATAGAAAGTTGGGTTTCTGGAACCCTGAGAATGAGCCGATCCCTAAGTGCCCGAGTCGTCTCCTGTTGGCGAGTCGACTCCAATTTGGCCTGAGTCGACCCCAGGACGAGGCATGCACTTTAATTCAAATCTAGAATAGCGGGGGAGTCGTCTCCAATAAAGCGCGAGTCGACTCCAGTAACAGATGAGTCAACTCCAGATCGCACGAGTCGACTCCGATCCCAACGGATACATTGTCAGATTATGCAGACGGGTCAGAACGGCTCCAAATCACTCTCTAACGGCTATTTTTTAAAAGGAATCACTTAAATAGCTAGAGTGAACAGTAGTAGACAACAAGAGAGTTATTCCATTTGAGCATTAAAGGTTTTCAACCACCAAGAGCTTCCATCAAGTGAATCCAAGCAAAAGAAGGAAGAAGTGCATTCAACTCAAACCCAATAGGCTTCCTTTGCATTCAAGGCTCTACCTACTGTTCTCCATCCTTCGACTCATTCAAGAGGAGACTCAGAAATCGAGAAGCCCCACTTCTTCATCTCATATCTGTTTGAGGGCTTCTAACTCAACCTTGCTTACATTGTTTCACATTAGCTTTTTTAGAAGCTTCTTCTTGTGAACTATAAACTCTTATTTTGTATACTTGATTCAATCAGGGGATTGAATCAAGGGTTGTAAGGTTTGTTGGTGAGCCAAAGATAAAACCAACAGTGTAAGGTTGTGGTTGGTGAACCGGAAAAAACCAACTGGGTTTGATTATGAATCCGAAAAAACAGTCGAGTGGTTCTATCGGTGAGCCTATCAAAACCGACCGAGTTCGTTGTGACCTCGTGAAAACAACAAGTTAGATTGTGAGCTTACAAAACAACCGCCTGTAATCCTAGGAATTATAGTGAACTCCCAAGTGCGACTTGGGGAGTGGACGTAGGAGCAAGGGTTGGCTCTGAACCACTATAAAACTTTCTATGATTGTATTGGACCGTATCTCTTTCTCTCTCTTCACTCATTGCATCTAGTGATCTAACAAATTCACTTGCAGTAGACTTAGTTAATCACTCATCTTATTTTTAATTGGTCAATAATTAATTAAAACCCAATTCACCCCCCCTCTTGGGTTGTCTTCTTGGGCAACAGCTACAGTTTGCTGCTTGAAACTCTTCCAGCTCACTGCACCACCATTTAGGGTAAAGACATACCCTGAAGTGGATTTGCTATCATCTGGATCGGACTGAAAACTAGAATCAGAAAATCCTTCTAGTTTCAACTCAGATCCTCCATAAACTAGAAAAATATCTTTAGTCCTTCTCAAGTACTTAAGAATATTTTTCACAGCTATCCAATGATCCTCTCCTGGATCAGCCTGGAATATGCTTGTTATGCCTAAGGCATAAGCAACATCAGGCCTGGTACATAGCATAACATACATAATCGATCCTACTGCTGAAGCATAGGGAATAGAATTCATTCTATTCCTTTCTTCAGATGTCTTAGGAGACATCTTCTTAGAGAGACGTATGCCATGACTCATAGGCAAGTAACCTCTTTTACTTTCTTCCATGCTGAATCTTTTCAGCACATGATCTATGTACCTAGACTAGGACAAGCCTAGCATCCTTTTAGATCTATCTCTATAGATCTTTATGCCAAGTATATAGGATACTTCTCTCAAGTCTTTTATGGAAAAGCTTTTTGATAGCCAAGTCTTAACCGATTGTAACATAGGAATATCATTTCCTATAATTAGTAGTCATCTATATACAATATTAAGAAGACAATGGCGCTCCCACTAGTTTTCTTGTACACACATGGTTCATCCACATTTTTGATAAAACCAAACTCTTTGACTGTTGTATCAAAACGGATGTTCCAACTCCTCGATGCTTGCTTTAATCCATAAATGGATCTCTTAAACTTGCATACTTGATTTGCTCTCCCACTTGAGACAAATCCTTCTGGCTGTGTCATGTAAACCTCTTCCTTAAGATTACCATTAAAAAAGACGGTTTTGACATCCATCTGCCAGATTCATAATCATAGTATGCAGCTATTGCAAGCAAAATCCGAATAGATTTAAGCATGGCAACTGGTGAAAAAGTTTCATCATAATCAATTTCTTGCTTTTGCCTGAAACCTTTTGCCACCAGTCTGGCCTTGTAGGTTTCTACTTGGCTATCTACTCCAATCGTTTTCTTATAGACCCATTTGCAACCTATAGGGTTTACACCTTTCGGTGCATCAACCAAAGTCGATACTTGGTTGGTATACATAGAGTCTATTTCGGATTTCATGGCCTTTAGCCATTTGTCAGAGTCACTACTCATGACAGCTTCCGAATAGGTCAGAGGATCATCATTTTCAATGATGTGGGCTTCATCATTCTCAATGATAAACCCATACCTCTTAGGTGCATTTCGCACTCTATCTGACCTTCGAAGAGGAAATGTGTGTTGTGGTTGTACCTCATTAATAGGTACATCTGGTTGAGGAATATCTTGTATATTTATTTGTAGGTCTTGAACTTCTTCAAGTTCAATTCTTCTATCCTTGCATTTTTCAAAGAAAAACTCTTTCTCCATGAAAGTGGCATGCCTACCTACAAAAACCTTTTCTTCGGTAGGTTGATAGAAGATGTATCCTATAGTATCTTTAGGATAACCTATAAATATACACTTATCTGATCTAGCACTTAGCTTGTGTCCAAAATTTTTTTTGACATAAGCTTGGCAGCCCCATATCTTAAGGTACTTAAGATTTGGCTTTTTACCTCTCCATATCTCATATGGAGCGCTAGGTACAGACTTAGAAGGTATCCTATTTAATATTAGTGCAGCAGTCTCTAGGGCAAAACTTCAGAAGGAAATAGGAAGATCAGTAAAACACATCATGGACCGTACCATATCTAATAAAGTACGATTTCTCCATTCGGCTACACAACTGTGGCGTATACGGAGGTGTCCATTTAGAGAGAATGCCTTTTTCTTTAAGATGATTTAAAAACTCACTAGAAAGGTATTCACCTTCTCGATCAGATCAAAGGATTTTAATACACTTTCCAGTTTGTTTTTCAACCATACTTTGATACTCTTCGAACTTATCAAAGGCTTCGGATTTATGTTTCATAAGATACACATATCCGAACCTTGATAAATCATCAGTGAATGTGATGAAGTAAGAGTATCCACCTATAGCTGAAGTTGTCATAGGACCACATATATCTGTATGTATAAGTCCTAATAACTCACTTGCCTTTTCTCCATGTCCAGTGAATAGAGACTTGGTCATTTTTTCCATAAGACAATATTCACAAGTTCCCAATGATTCATAATCATAAGGATCAAAGAACTCTTCTTTGTATAACTTGTTAATTCTTAATTCACTTAAGTGACCAAGTCGGCAATGCCAAAGGAGCGTATTATTCACTTCCTCTCTCTTTCTTTTATTGCTTTTATTAATATGAAAGACATTGTCATTAAGTAATAAAACAAGAAGACCATTTTCCATAATGCCATTGCAAAGATGCTTATTAGAAAAATAAATAGAGCAACCATTGTCCTTTTCATTAATTTCAAAATCTTTCTTTAACAAAAAAGGAATGAAAATTACATTTCTAATAATTTTGGGCATATAATAACAATCTTCTAATTGTAAGAGCTCTCCCGAAGGCAACTCCAAGTTGTAGGTTCCAACAGCTTCAGCCTGAATGGACTCTCCTCCAACGCCATACAGCTCGAAGTCACCTTTCTTCAAAATTTTAATTTTCTATAGTCCATGCAAAGATTTGCAAATGTAAAAACCACAGCCGGTATCCAATACCCATGAATTTGAATTTGAAGAACTTAATGACAAGTTGGTTTGTAGCATAAACATACCTTTCGATGCAACTTTTGCATCGGTCTTCAAACTTGCAAGAAAACTCTTGCAATTCCTTTTCCAGTAGCCAGCTTTACCGTAATGGAAACGAGTACTTGATTCGAAGTTTTTCTTTCCTTTCTTCTTTTTGATGCTACTCTTAGGGTTTAATCTTTTCTTAGAACCCTTATTTTCCGATTTTCTCTTAGAGGTGCCATCTATAAGAAGGAGTGGACCTTTATCCTTCTTAATATGGCCTTCAGCTATTTTGAGCATATTTAACAGCTCGGGCAGGGAGGTGTTCAGCTTGTTCATGTGAAAGTTCACAACAAACTGAGAAAATAAATCAGGTAGTGATTGCATGATCAAATCCTAGCTGAGCTCACTATCCATAACAAAATCTAATTGACTTAATTTGGTGATTAAGGTCTATAACCATAAGAACATGGTTTTGCACTGGAGTTCCTTCATTCATTCTAGCACAGAACAACTGCTTAGATATCTCATACCTAACAGTCCTGCTTTGTTCTCCATACAACTCTTTTAAATTTAGAAGTATGGATTGAGTGTCCATGCTTTCATGTTGCCTTTGTAATTCATTGCTCATAGAGGCAAGCATGATACATTTGATAGTCAAACTGTCATTTTTCTACATCTTATGTGTGGCAACCTCCTCTTCTATAGAATCATCCCCTAGATCTCCAAGATCCGGGATTTCAAGTATACAGAAAATTTTCTCCTGAGTGAGTACTATCTTTAAATTCCTCAACCAGTCCACATAGTTTGGACCAGTCAACTTGTTGGCATCTAAGATGCCTCTTAGTGAAAGTGAAGAAGCCATTTAATAATTCTACATATGCAAGAACAAAACTAACATAAGCTAACCAATCATGATGACATATATGCAACTAGATAAGAACTTTTATCTAATTTATCTCCTACTATTTTTATCGAATATCATAGCCCTCTCCTATGATAAACGTAAAAATATAATTTTTCTTAGTAGGGTTGAGATCCTAATTTATTATATAAGCCTTGTGGTTACACAACAAACCCTTTAGTACTTTCCTTAGACACCAATTAGATTAATTATTCTAGAATGGGTTAGCCCAAAGCTTTTCAACACTATGACTTAATATAATTTTTATTGAGGGCTTACTAGTCTCTAGCACATTCTTTAATTGTAACATATATTTAACATGTCTAAAATAAACTATCATGCATCATGGTGATAAGTGCTTAATAATTTATAATTTAGTTCTCTTTCCATAGCACTTATCAATGTTCTTAAACTGATAAAAACATATTTTACCATGAAATTGAATAAACATTAAAATAAATTTAAAATATGGTAAGAAGTAAATAATTCTTTTCTTAAACCAAACTCTGAACTTGTCTCTCTCTTGGTTGCGATCTTTCATGAAAACTACTGAAAAACATATAAGAAGAAGATTGTGTTGACCCGGTTCGGTAACCTGATGGAATTGTAATCAAACTAAGGGTATAATTAAATGAGTTTTGGTCCTGATTAGATTGAAAGTTATAATTAATTATTTTTGTATGGGAAAAAGGTCTGAGTAATCCTTTTTATTAAGTCACAGTCTTGTTTATTTTATCTGGTCGAGTTCGGTCTGAAGCAGTTTAGCAAGAATTAAATTTAAATAACATTGGGCTCGAGAACAAGTTCAAGCAAATCAACAATCATGACCCACCTCAAATTCAAAGCCAATTCCCAACCAATTCCTTACCTACCTTCGTATAAAATTTATAATTTTAAAACTAAAAATAATAATTAAATATCCACAGTAATTTTGGGAAAAATTACTGGAATCACTGTTCATATGAACAGTGTTCCGTGAAAAACACTGTTCATATGAACAGTGTTACAAAAAAAAATATAAAATATAATCCACTGTTTATCTTCTTCCTCCCGCAGTGCACCACGGTCGTCCACCTTCCTCCCGTCGATCCCATGACCAGATCCGCCGCCCGTTCCAGCCGCATTAGCCGCATGTCTTCTGCATCTAGGTAGTTGCGGCATCGTCGTCGTCCCCGGGTGTTCCGCCATCAGTCAATGCAGCCAGCGACCACTCCTCCGCGATCCCAGCCGGCTGCAATCAACAAGCCATTCCAACTGCCCAGCAGCCAAGATTCGCATCCACCGATCAGCCCATTCCAGCCAGCGACCGAGTGGAAGACCAATCTCCTCCATGATCATCGTCCGCCCAGCCACGAGCTGCCGAATCACAGAAATGGCATTCCGTCTCTTCCTCTTCCGAATTCCCATCGATCCTCCGATTGGCTCCTCCCTGCGTATCCCCTGCATTCGTGAAGGAAATCCCAGCAGCCGGTGATTCAGCCCTTCCGCATCAAGCCAAGGATCATGCATCCAAATCGGGATATGTATTCAACCCCTTCTCCCGTCTGTATTCATCTTCCACGGACCACTCTTCCGCGACCAGCTCCCATGATCCAGCCTCCGCCCAAGGATCATGCGTCCGTTCCCCTTGGATTCATTGCCAGGGAGAGATCTATATAAAGGGTACAAGAAGAGAAAGAAGAGGAGGGTAGCTCGGTTCGAAAGAAACAGGGGAGATCCTGTTTCGGTGAAGAGAAGAAGAGAGCTGAGAACCAGAGAAAAGAAATAAAAAAAAAGAAAGGATGGGGGGAGAGAGTATTTTGGATATTTTGGGAATAGAGGGAGCCGAATGGAAGCGGAAGACTTTCATTTGAAGATGGAAGGTCGTTCGGATGCCATGCTCGGCTAAACATCCAATCTAGGGCTAGATGAAGCCCTAGCAATGTATCAGGGCATTGTAGTTCTTACTTTTTTTTATTATTTTGGAGCTTGTTGAAATTCTTATCTTCAATGAAATATTTTTTTTATAATGTTTAAACCTTGAGCATGCCATTTACTAATCATGTTTGCTAAAGTAGTTTAAGATGATCCATGCCTAGGAAGATGAGGTGTGCTGCACCCTAGATTAGCATACTTAGGTAGACACTTCGTGCTATACCGAAGATGGATCTTCCTAAAACTCTTTATATTTTTATTTTAAAAGGCTTGTAGCCAAATTGCATGCCTCTCCAAAAGACAAAAATTAAGAACACAGTCCCTGATGTAATGCTATGTGGTGGATTCCAAATACTAGATCCATTTACTCTGATAAATTCTAATTCGTACTCATAGTTTAATTTAGTTAAATCAAGTTAGCAAATCCTTCTTCTTGATTTATTTTTAAAAGAAAAATAACTTATTCTTCAATCCCTATGGACCGACACCCGTAATCACTATCCTACAGAATACGTGCTATTGCGTGGTTTATTTTCAAAATTGAAATAACCGATCAATTTTTGGCGCCGTTGCCGGGGATTGCTAGCATAGTTATTTTTCCTATCATTAAAAAAAATTAATTAATTTTAAAAAAAACTTTCAAAAAAATATATATATCTAAAATAAAATAAAAAATTATTTTCTATTATTGTTACTTTTCTTATCTCCTTTTTCTTTTCTACTATTTTTTTTTAATTTTTCTTTTGGACTTATTTGATCAGGAATCGAAGAAAAAATCTGGGATGATCAAAAGAAGAATAGCTGGAAAAGGAATGCTGTGAAGGTTTGCCTAAAAAAATTTAAATTACTGGGAAAATTTCCTTTGGTAACCTCTAAACCTTTCTTATTTAAATTAATTATTAGCTTGAAATTTTATGGTGATTGTTTAATTTTAATTTCAGCAAAATTGTGAATGCATGTCTAATACACATTCACCAATTAATCTGCACTTAGTAAGGGCAATCACCCCAATAAGATAAGAGCCGGATTTCATCACCGGACTCTTGCCCAACTTAGGTGAACACAATCTTACATAGTGTCACTTTTATTAAAATCAATTAGATGTTGGCTCCTAGGGACATTCGAGCTCAATAGGACGAAGATCACCGAAAGTTGCACCAATTTCGCTTTGTGGCTTAGTTGATGTCTAGGCAAGCTTTGTCCCTATAAGAGAGACAGTTCATCTGTTCAAGACAAGTGGATTTTAAGTGGGACCTTTGCGAATGCATCGTGATCCCTCCACTTACCTGGGAGCTTATTTGGTCAACTCGGTTCATTAGACCGGATTGGAGGCTTAGGTGCCCTCTTCAAACCAGTTGGGAGCTGTCTAGTGATTTTAGGACAAATACAAGGATTGATGAGTTTTTCTTTTATTGCATGCTTGATTGATCAAGTACTAGTGTATGCAAGGGAGTTGTTCTAGAGTACGTGACCTATTACCTTTTGACCCTGAAATAGAACGACCCTTAGAAATATTCGAGCTGAGATCAGAACAATAGAATCATCCCCACCTCTTGAGATGGCTGAAGAACAACCCAAACTCCTGAGGGAGTACTTTACTCCCACCATTTACACTTCCCCATCTTGCATTCGATTACCTGAAGTAGCAGCTGTACAATATGAAATAAAGTCTAGTGTGATCCAAATGCTCCCATCTTTTTATGGGCTCACCAATGAAGACCCATATAAACACCTAGATGAATTTCTTGAGATTTGCACCACTGTCAAGATTCAGAACTTCACTGATGATGCTCTGAAACTTAGATTATTCTCCTTATCCCTTAAAGATAGAGCCAAACAATGGCTGAATTCTTTAGAAGCCAACTTGATTCATTCTTGGGATCAAATGCAACAAGAATTCCTTAAAAAATACTTTCCCATAGGAAGAATGAATCAGTTTAGACGTGCCATCACAAGCTTCTCCCAAACTGAGGGAGAAGAATTTCATGAAACTTGTGAGAGATTTCGGAACCTAATCCGTAAATGCCCACATCATCAAATACCTAAATGGTAGCTAGTGCAATGTTTCTATGATGGATTGACTGAACAAAACCGTCAGATGATTGATGCCGCATGCGGGGGGACATTCATGCTTCAAAATGAGCATGAAGCATGGCAATTATTTGAAAATCTAAATGAATACTCCCTCCACCATGCTTCCTGTTCTCATCAAGCACCCCTGAGTTCTCAAAGAAAAGGGACCATTTGTGAAATAAGTCATTCTATGGACCTGTCTAGCAAGGTAGATGCATTGTCCCATAAGATTGACCAACTGATGATAGGTGGGCATTACATTAACTCTTCCCAAGCACAAGTATGTACTATCTGTTCTAGCCCATCCCACCCTATTCATGAGTGCCCTTCAGTGCCCCAATTCCCCGAACTTGTGCAAGAACACATCAATGCTGCTCAAACACAGCCTAGATCGGGTAATGACCCATTTTCCAATACATATAACCCGGGATGGCGAAATCATCCAAACTTTTCTTGGAAGCAGCAAGCTTCGAATACAGCCCAACTCTATTTTCAAAATTTTCAAAATCCTCAGAATTTTCAAACCCCACAAAATATTCATCCCTACCATCCCTCGATTCAATTTCAACACACTCCTCGTCCACCCCAAAGAAACACAGCCTTTGAGGAGAAAGTGTTGAACGCCCTTCAAGGTTTGGAAACCATTACACAATTGGTGCACTCTCACATGCAATCCATCGCCAAGCTAGAATCCCAAATGGGCCAACTAGCTAATGCACTGAACAAGCGAGAGGAAGGAAAGCTTCCAAGCCAACCATTAAGTAATCCTAGGGGACAATACATGGCTTAAGAAAATCAACTAAATGCAATTCATCATGAACAAGCCAATGCTTTGACTACCCTAAGGAGTGGACGTATAATAGACAATAAGATTGGGAAAGATAACAATAAGGAAGATGAAGAAGAGGATAGACATGTGTCAAATAAAAATCTAAAACCTTCTTCTTCTTCAACTAGTCCACCTTCTGCCAAAACTCACATCCCAAAGGCCCCATTTTCTGAAGCTCTTAATTCACCCTCTCCCTTTGACAGAAAGAAAACTTCACTAGAGAAAATAATGGAGGTTTCCAAACAAGTGAAAATCAACCTTCCGCTTCTTGATGCTATTAAACAAGTTCCCTCCTATGCTAAATTTCTCAAAGACCTTTGCACCCAAAAGCGAAAATCTAGGACACATGTGCCTAGAAAGGTCTTTCTAACTGAGCAAGTGAGTTCTATTCTCCAACACAATACCCCTCCGAAATTCAAAGATCCTGGTGCTCCCACCATCTTCTGTGTCTTAGAAAATAATTTCATTGATCGAGCACTCTTAGATCTAGGGGCAAGTGTCAACCTTTTACCTTATTCAGTTTATGAGAAGCTTGGGTTAGGTAAGTTAAAACCAACCTCAGTATCCCTTCAATTGGCTGATCGATCTGTAAAAACACCACGTGGGATAATTGAAGATGTTCTTGTCAAGGTAGACAAATTCTATTTTCTAGTAGATTTCATCATCCTTGATATGGAGTATGAACCTAATCCTAAGAAACAAATCCCCGTGATCCTTGGGCGGCCCCTTTTTAGCAACAACCAATGCGTGCATCAATTGTAGAACAGGGATAATGAACATATCATTTGGGAACTTGAAGGTAAAATTAAATGTGTTCAATGCGGCCGACCAACCCGCGAGGAAAGTTGAGTGTTTTATGATAGTCAATATAGATGACCTCATAAAAGAAGATGCAAAAACTACCTCACTGTGTCTGGCTAAAGACAATAAACTTAGCGCTTATTGGGAGGCAACCCAATTCTTCTAGATTTCTTTAACATTGAGGACAATGTTAGGTTTAGGTTTGGAGATATTTTTAAGCATTTTTGGTTTTATTTGCATCTCTTGCATTCATTTTCACTTCACAATGTCAGGTTTAGGTTTGGGGGTCTTCATCTTGATTTTCATCCCAACAAAAAAAATAATAAAAATAAATAAATAAATAAATAAAAATAAAATAAAAAAATAAAATTCATCTTTTAAAAATAAAAAAATTTGTTCATTGAAAAAAATATAAAAAAAATAAAAGAAAAAATAATAATAAATAATAAAAAAAATTAAATTAAAGTTTTTAAAAAAAAACCTAATTTCTGTACATTAATGCGAGAATGATAAACACACAAGGTATATAAAATCTAAAAAGCCCAATAACTAGTCGGAAGTAATACAAATTTAAGTTCTTTTTATTAAGTCTCTCTTAGGGAGTTGTAAGCTAATTAATACTTTGTAATTTTACTACATACTGGCTGATCCTTCTAATGTCTAGGCTCGATATTATGTTGATAGTATAGTAGTAACCTTGAACCCTGATGAATTATACCTATCTAATCCAAAAAAAAGAAAAAAAAACAACCATCAATAAAAATGGATTTAGTCAGGAACATCGAAAAGGGCTACCTATTGTCAAAGGTCAAGTGGGCTTGTGATGTGGACTCCGAGCATAAGTCCGTAGAGGAGTCTTGATGCCCGACACCTTGTGCCAACTGGTGTGAGAGTTGTCGACTGATTGCTCGTTACACAGAGAAATCACCATAAGAGTAAAAATGCACAATTTATACATTTTCTTTTATGATAAATAATAATAAAAAAAACTCTATATTGACCTTGTAAAAGATAATAGTGTGAAAGCCGTCGTTGTAAAAATTTGAGTAAACTGGAATATTACATATAAAGCTCGTGAGGTACTAAAGTAAACATCCACAACTCTTGAAATCCTGCAGATAAGATGATTTTGAATCAGTGAGCAGGTCCTTTCGACCAATCCTTGAAAACTACTAGTATTAGCAATAGTTTGGAGATCCGAACTCTTAGCTTGTGTACGGTCCAGATTTCACCGAGCACTCCAGTATAAATAAGTCTTACAACTCCCTAACGGAAACTTAATGACCTCAACTTGAATTGCATTTTGACCTAAGATTTGGGCTGACTTAGTAAATAAAACCGTGTGTGCTTTGAAATTCTTATCATTTATGTAACTTAAAATTAGATTTTAATAATAATAATGAAAAAAAAGAGAGTTTTTGAAATTCTTAGCTAGTATGCATTTGGAATTTGATTTTCACTTCATAGATCAATCGATCTAAAAAATAATAATAAAAATAATAATAATAATAATAATAATAATAATAATAATAACAATAATAATAAATGATTTATTTTAAGATTGAAGTTTGTGGGTATCTTCACTGAAAACCCTCACGAGACTATAACTCATCCACTAGGATAACCTAGGGGTTTGAAGCCTTGTTGCATATGGTAAATGCAATTGCGATTCCTGCGAAAGTGAGTTAATTTCTTTTCTATTTTGCTCGAGGACTAGCAAAATGTAGGTTTGGGGGTGTGATAAGTGCTTAATAATTTATAATTTAGTTATCTTTCCATAGCACTTATCATTGTTCTTAAACTGATAAATACATATTTTACCATGAAATTGAATAAACATTGAAATAAATTTAAAATATGGTAAGAAGTAAATAATTCTTTTCTTAAACCAGACTCTGAACTTGTCTCTCTCTTGGTTGCGATCTTTCATGAAAACTACTGGAAAACATATAAGGAGGAGATTGTGTTGACCCGGTTCGGTAACCTGATGGAATTGTAATCAAGCTAAGGGTATAATTAAATGGGTTTTGGTCCTGATTAGATTGAAAGTTATAATTAATTATTTTTGTATGGGGAAAAGGTTTGAGTAATCTTTTTTATTAAGTCACAGTCTTGTTTATTTTATCTGGTCGAGTTCGGTCTGAAGCAGTTTAGCAAGAATTAAATTTAAATAACTTTGGGCTCGAGAACAAGTTCAAGCAAATCAACGATCATGACCCACCTCAAATCCAAAGCCAATTCCCAACCAATTTCTTACCTACCTTCGTATAAAATTTATAATTTTAAAACTAAAAAAAATTAAATATCCACAGTAATTTCGGAAAAAATTACTGGAATCACTGTTCATATGAACAGTGTTCCGTGAAAAACACTGTTCATATGAACAGTGTTACAAAAAAAATATATATAAAATATAATCCACTGTTTATCTTCTTCCTCCCACAGTGCACCGCGGTCGTCCACCTTCCTCCCGTCGATCCCGCGACCAGATCCACCGCCCGTTCCAGCCACATCAGCCGCATGTCTTCCGCATCCAGGTAGCTGCGGCATCGTCGTCGTCCCCGGGTGTTCCGCCATCAGTCGATGCAGCCAGCGACCACTCCTCCGCGATCCTAGCCGGCTGCAATCAACGAGCCATTCCAACCGCCCAGCAGCCGAGATTCACGTCCTCCGATCAGCCCATTCCAGCTAGCGACCGAGTGGAAGACCAATCTCCTCCGCGATCATCGTCTGCCCAGCCACCAGCTGCCGAATCACAGAAATGGCGTTCCGTCTCTTCCTCTTCCGGATTCCCATCGATCCTCCGATTGGCTCCTCCCAGCGTATCCCCTACATCCGTGAAGGAAATCCCAGCAGCCGGTGATTCAGCCCTCCCGCATCAAGCCAAGGATCATGCATCCAAATCGGGATATGTATTCAGCCCCTTCTCCCGTCCGTATTCATCTTCCACAGACCACTCTTCCGCGACCAGCTCCCATGATCCAGCCTCCACCCAAGGATCATGCGTCTGTTCCCCTTGGATTCATTGCCAGGGAGAGATCTATATAAAGGGTAGAAGAAGAGAAAGAAGAGGAGGGTAGCTCGGTTCGAAAGAAACAGGGGAGACCCTGTTTCGGTGAAGAGAAGAAGAGAGCCGAGAACCAGAGAAAAGAAATAAAAAAAAAACAAAGGAGGGGGGAGAGAGAGTATTTTGGATATTTTGGGAATAGAGGGAGCCGAGTGGGAGCGGAAGACTTTCATTTGAAGATGGGAGGTCGTTCGGAAGCCATGCTCGGCTAAACGTGCAATCTAGGGCTGGATGAAGCCCTCAATGTATCAGGCCATTGTAGTTCTTACTTTTTTTTATTATTTTGGAGCTTGTTTAAATTCTTATCTTCAATAAAATATTTTTTTTATGATGTTTAAACCTTGAGCATGCCATTTACTAATCATGTTTGCTAAAGTAGTTTAAGATGATCCATGCCTAGGAAGATGAGGTGTGCTGCATCCTAGATTAGCATACTTAGGTAGACACTTCATGCTATACCGAAGATGGATCTTCCTAAAACTCTTTATGTTTTTATTTTAAAAGGCTTGTAGCCAAATTGCATGCCACTCCAAAAGACAAAAATTAAGAACACAGTCCCTGATGTAATGCTATGTGGTGGATTCCAAATCCTAGATCCATTTACTCTGATAAATTCTAATTCGTACTCATAGTTTAATTTAGTTAAATCAAGTTAGCAAATCCTTCTTCTTGATTTATTTTTAAAAGAAAAATAACTTATTCTTCAATCCCTGTGGACCGACACCCGTAATCACTATCCTACAGGATACGTGCTATTGCGTGGTTTATTTTCAAAATTAAAATAACCGATCACATGGCTATCTCATAGCATGTATAAATCATAAGCAATTGATTGAATCAATTAACATGCTTCAACATATCTTCATATGGAAAATTTCATATCATGACATTTTATTACATATCATATCATATATGAATCATACATTTCAGCATTTCACTAAGCATATGACATTACTATCTCATAGTAAATTAATAATCATATATCATGCATAATTATTTGATTGAACCAATTAAGGACGGCTCTGATACCACTGTAGGGTTCTAGCATGTCATAATATGCAGAGAAAGCTAAAAATTTTAAAAATTTCTTAGTAAAATTCCTTAACATGAAACCCTTATTAGCCTAGATCACCTTAATGGTAACAATCAAATAACATATAAATATAAATATAGGAATAGAAGAATACTTCTAATGCTAAATCCAAGTTTGTAGAATCTCCACGAGGCGTCCAAGTGTCCGCCCTCCAACGGTGATCGACACGAAAACTTGATCAAGACTTTAGCTCCAAAGACTTTTGATCCTTAATGCAGAATTCTTCTAAAGAACTCTAATGGCTTGTTTTCCTTCCTTTCTAATTTTTTTCTTTTTCTAAATCTCCTTCTAAGCTATTTGTCCTAAAGAAGACCTCCTTGTCTTGAATTAGGACAACCTAAGAGGGATGTTAGAAAGAAAGAAGGCTTGTAAGAAAGAAGGGATAAGAGAGAGAGAGTTGGATTGGAATCGGGATGAATTAAATCACCGGGAGCAACTCCCTTTTATAGATGGCATGGGGATGCATCACCAAAGGATGCATCCCATCCACACATCCTTCAGATGGGACGTGATAAGAGGGGAAGAGGCGCCACAAAAAGAGGGAGAGGCGTATTCAAGAGAGGGAGGCATATCTTGATTGGAAGTTAAGATAAGGATGATGTGGCGCTTCATCCTTATATAATCCCAAGGGGCACCTCTCTCTCCTTTTTTAATACGTAAACCCACTTCTCATCTTTTTTATCATACCATCCGATGAGGCCTTATGCTTTTCACGCCATCAATCATGATCATCCATCATTTCATGTTGAAGATCCAAGGGCATCAATGCAAGGCGCCATAAGGATAAGGTTAAGTCATCATCCAACGGTTCTAGAATGATCCAATGGTCCCAATGCAAGGCGCCATGTACTTGACTCATTATGTCTTCATCCAACGGCTGATGAAGATCTAATGGTCATGATTAAAAGCCACTTCTAACCCAATCCAATTGGGTTCAAACCAACTCATCATTATGTCTTCATCCAACGGTAGATGAAGATCTAACGGTCAAAAATAAATAATTTATCAAATCTAATTCAATTAGACTCAAACCAAGCTAATTAGGTGCCAACTCTTGGCTAACCCATATTAGAACATGATCTAATCAAATTAGATCAATTAAGAATCAGATTTGAATCCAATTCGAATCAAGAGTTAAGGGTTTGCAACACCTGCTAGGATGTCTATCTTGCAAATATGATCTAATCCAATTAGACCCTTGATAAGTTTTTTTGTGTGTGACCCATTGGGTTCCATACTTAGCCAGCAATAGGTGTGAGTGCGAACTTAGCAACTCGTCAGAACACGAGTTGGGACTAGTTCACCCTGCTCATTTTCGACTACCGTCAGACCCGCTTTCTTGGGCACGACTTGAGTAGGACTCACCCACTTGTTGTCGAAAATCGGGTAAATAATACTCACATCAAGCAACTTCAGGACTTCTATTTTAACCACGTCTCTCATTGTCGGATTCAGCCTATGCTGCATTTGCCTTGTGGTTTTTGCATTATCCTCCAAATATATCCGATGCATGCAAATCAAAGGGTTAATCCCTTTTAAGTCTGCAATCGACCATCCAAGCGCTTCTTTATGACTCTTTAGGACCGTAAGTAATTTTCCTTCTTGATCATTATCGAGCTCAGTCGAGATAATTACGGAAAAAGTGTTATCGGGTCCAAGAAAGGCATACTTGAGTTTCCTTGGTAAGGGTTTCAGCTCAAGTATGGGTGCTTGTTTTCGAGATTGTGAAATTTTCGTCCCCTGTGAGGGCAACTGCTCGAATTTCTCTATTCTCGGTCTCCATCCATTGACCATCATGACATCCGAATTATCTAAAACAGGTGGGACCACATCATCAGCAGTACCTTCGGAACACCAATCTATTAAACCATTGTCGACCGATTCAGTAAATATTTCTTTTAACAAATATTCTTCCGCAATGGTTTCAACCCATTCAACCTCTTTACTTTCTTCATGATCACTGGGTTGTCTGCCTATACTACAGACGTTCAGTTTCAAGGTCATATTGCCAACAGAAAGCTTCATGACACCATTCCTACAATTGATCAATGCATTAGAAGTTGCAAGGAATGGACGTCCTAAGATGATCGAAATCTGAGATGGTGAATTGGAAGCCGGATGTGTGTCCAATACGATAAAGTCGACAGAAAAATAGAACTTGTCTACTTGGACCAACACATCTTCGATAATCCCTCTAGGGATCTTCACTGACCTGTCAGCTAATTATAAGGTGACAGTTATTGGTTTCAACTCATCCAAACCGAGTTGCTCATATACCGTAAATGGCAACAAGTTCACACTCGCTCCTAAATCTAGCAATGCTCGCTCAATCCTAAAATTGCCAATGATGCATGAGATAGTTGGGCAACCTAGATCCTTATATTTAAGAAGAATGTTATGCTGTAAAATTGCACTTACATTTTCAGCCAGAAATGCCTTCTTCTTGACATTTAATCGACGTTTGACAGTGCACAAATCCTTCAAAAATTTTGCATATGAAGGCACTTGTTTGATTGCATCAAGAAGAGGTACATTGATTTTTACTTGCTTAAAAAGCTCAAGAATTTCAAAGTTTGGTTCAAGCTTTTGCAAGGGCTTTAATCTTTGTGAAAATGGTGCAGAAAAAGGACATTTGATTTTTTCAGTAGATGTTGGTGCTTCGATTTCTTTATTATCCTTTTCTTTTGTCTTGGGAGGGTCAGAATCAGGTATGACTTGAGTCTGTTCTAGGACTGGAATGTCAATAACCTTTCCACTTCGCAAAGTTATTATACTCTTTGCTTGTTCTTTATGTGAAGTTGAAGGTGATGCATTTTTACCGCTATAGACTTGAGGGTTTGGTTGTGGTTGAGCTGGTAGCTTACCCTTCTCTTGAGAACTTAAAGCAGTGGTCAGCGTTGTCAGTTGATTTCTTATTTCATCATTGATTTTGGCTTGACCTTGCATGAAAGATTGCAAAGTTTCTTCGAGACTGGGTTTTTGAGGGAGTGTGTGTGCATAATGAGGTTGCGGAGGTGGAGGAGTTGGGTTATATACTTGTTGAGGTTGGTCATTCCTCCACCTGAAATTTGGATGGTTCTTCCATCCAGGGTTGTAAGTACCCGAAAAAGGATTATTAAAATTTTTTTGATAGGTATTCATAACATTGGTCTAATCGTGCAAGACTTTCTTGAATGCGGGTATTGTGGGGCAATTAGTGGTGAGATGGCCAGGCATCTCACAAATCCTACAACACTCGTTGTTATGTTCTACGGTCTTGACGGGTTTAATCCTTTTAAGTTCAATTTCCTCTATCTTCCTAGTAAGGGCTGCTATTTTAGCCTGAATATCATCCTGAGTACTAAGGTTATAAAGGCCCCCGTGTCCAATGCTAGTAGGCTTAGGCAAAGGTTTATTCACTCTATCCCCTGCATCCCATAATTGTGCAGTCTCTACAAGAGAGTCTAAATAGTCCCATGCCTCATCGGGTTGCTTTTCCAAAAATAGACCATTGCACATAGTCTCTATAAGTTGTTTTAACTATGGAGACAACCCTTCGTAAAAGAAACTAATGGTTCTCCATGTTTCAAACCTGTGATGAGGACAAGAGAGAAGCAACTCTTTAAATCTCTCCCAGCATTCATAAAATGTTTCATGGTCTTTTTGTTGGAAATTACTAATGTGCCTTTTCAAAAAGTTAGTCCTTTGTGCAGAAAAGAATTTTTTCAAAAATTCTCTTTGCATATCATGCCATGTTCCTAACGATCTAGGTCTCAAGGAGTTCAGCCATGTTTTGGCTTTATCCTTTAAGAAAAAAGAAAACAAGGTCAATTTAAGGACGTCTTCCGATACATTTGGCACTCTAATGTGATGCTAATTTTCTCAAAATCCTTAAAGTGAAGATAAGGATTCTCGGATTCCATCCCATGATATTTTGGCAGCAATTGAATTACTCCTGGTTTGATTTCAAAGTGTCCTACGTTTTCAGGAATAATCATGCATGAAGGTTGACTAGTCCTAGTGGGGTGTAAGTATTGTCGAAGTGTCATAAATGGGGGTCTACCTTCATTACCATGGTGACTTCCTACATCATCATCAGCCATCTCACCAGATCTAAGATTTTGCGAAAGAGTTTCAATAATATGATCTAAGAAATTGTCAAAAGTTTGTCGATTCAGACGCCCAATGTCGTCCCTATTCCAACCTAGCATACAAAATTTCAGAGTTTATTTATTTATTTTTTTCAATGATTACCCTTGATCTTTTCTTAAAGTTCTTATCAATTTTCAATTAGCAATAAGGGTTAATGAGATATGATAATAATAAAATTCTGATTCTAAAAAAAAATTAAACACAGAAAATTTAAACAGATAGCAGCAAGGTTTTATATTAACCCTTATAAAATATCAATCAGACCGTTCAGATGAAAGAAACATGTGTCCTGCACCAGCTGACCAAATTTGAGTCCAATCAGATAGTGAATTACTCTGATATCAGAGTTTGATGCAGACTGTGCAGGGAATTAAAAAAAAAAAATTAGTTTTAATTTTACTGTAAGGTTCAACCTAGCTACTAAGGTACTAATTAAATCTAAAATTACACTAATAACTCAGTTGTTCCCCGGCAACGGCGCCAAAAACTTGACACGTTCGTAAAAATGCTTTCGCGAAACTAATCTCCCAAGTGCAGGAGAATCGCACAAGTAGTAAATTCTTGAAAGTCCGAGATCAAATCCTCATAAAACGAAATATATATGAGATTATTTAATATAATTTTAGATTAATTAATTTAATAAATTTATAGATTAAGATGATGTTTTGCAAATAGAAAATAAATCAGTAAACAGAGAATCGAAGTTTGGATAGATTAAGATGGTCTAGGGATCTAGAATCTCCCTTGACAATAGTACATTCAAGATATAAACTCTACGGTTTCTGATTTAAAAGTTCAAATGTAGGGTAGATCTAATCATGGAATATATTGTTTGAACACACGAACTCAATTTCTAAGCATTTGTCATGCTGGTTATGTCTACGACAAATCAAATAATAAAGTAATCCATGCATCAATAGATATAAACCATTAAAGAACTATCTACAACATAGGCAAGCAAGAAACAAAACATATCAAAAGATCTAAATTGAATAGAACAATAGTTTAGAGTTTACTTCAAGAAAGTAACAAGTCAAGGGTTCTCCCATCACCCTTCACCTAAGGGATTAGCCGGCCATCAACATAAAAGAAAACTCCCCTATTCCTCTTCCTTCATTTTTTTCTTTTTATTTTCGGAAACAGGGGATGCCCTGTTTCCTTTTCTTTTTTTTTTCTTTTCAAATGGCAGGGGGCCTCCTCTGTTTTTTGAATGAACGCCCCCCCAGCCAAGAGAACCCCTCTATATGTTGCAATGGATCCCTGATCCCACAGGATACGTGGAGATGCCGAGTATCACGGATGCGAGAAGGCCAAACGCAGGATGGGAGCTGATCACGGATCCTAGGATGCTGATGATCTTCGAACACGGAGGAATGGCTGGATAGCAGAAACGGGAGATCACACGCATGCAAATCCAGTGGAAGAAGCGGATGGATCGGAAGGAAGATAGGACTCAGGGCTTGGGAGATCCACATGCGGACGGCTGGAGGCTCTGGGATGCGAACTCGGAAGGCTGAGATGCATTGGATGCTGGGATGAAGTCGGATCTTT
This sequence comes from Phoenix dactylifera, assembly GCF_051530095.1. NCBI lineage: Eukaryota > Viridiplantae > Streptophyta > Magnoliopsida > Arecales > Arecaceae > Phoenix > Phoenix dactylifera. Next base: position 25,334,530 of record NC_143193.1, on the reverse strand, counting down.
GCTGGAAAATCGCTGGGAAGAGATGCGGAAATGCTGGGATTCTTGCGAACGACTGGATGAACGCGTGGACTCGGATGATGTGCTGGATGGTCACCGAGCTAAAGATGAATCTTGGACTCGTGAGGCCTGGATGAATGGAGCTTGATCGTGAAGAGTGCTGGAGCGTGGAAGCTTCAGAATGCAACACGGGAAGGAGCTAACGGCGGAAGAATGTGGCTCGATTGAGAAGGATCGGGATCTCTTCCACGCGGGCGGACGCGTGGGATTGAACGTAGACAGCTGCATCGCGATCTTCTTCAAATGGACGCACGGGATGAGACGAGAAGGAAGCTGGACACGCTGTTGATTTCTTTCTTTATTTTGAATTCCAATGCAGAATTCCAATGCACTCTAGGGACTGTGACGTGCAGACAAGTGTTTCTCAGGTGCAAGTGTACTTGATCAGAATAATTATGCTCCAGCATGATCAGGTTTGGAGTTATGCATCATCCCAATCTGTACCAAATGCGCATCTTAACTCTGATTTACGATCATCTGCATCCAACAAGAAAATATAATATTAATACAACACTTCTATCATTATTTGTTAGCAATATACTAATTTAAGTGATGTGTAGATCGCACTTTTGTGCTCTCATCAGGGGTTCATCGCAAATATAATCAACAACATATGATGAAACACAATGCCTTTATTTATATTAAATGTCATATACATGATTTGGAAAATCAAAAGAAAATCCTTCGCAATACATAATGCGATTGGCTTGTGGGGCATCTACTCTTTCAAGTTGTGTAATTGATCCTATGACCTGAGATCACCATGGTATGTTGGGCACATGAACCCATGTTTTGGTTTACACTCATTCATAACTTTAAGTTGTGTACGGTGTCTTCTAGATATGGTGAATTGTGTACGAAGATTATGAGTAGGTCAACAAGAAATCAATCACTTCTAGTAAGAGAAGATCGCATCCCCTTTATTCTAATCATATAATTTAGGGAGCCTTTGATCAAACTAGAATGAAAATTAGAAAGAGTTTCTAATGTTTCATGATTCGAATTATCATTAGAAGATTAAGAGAAATATGAATATGAAATTGAGTTTAACATACATTCATACTCATATACATATTCGGAATGCAGTTTGATTGAAGGATTGAATTGTACGGTAACTTGCCACTGAAGGGTATTTTTGGTATTTTCATCAAATTTTATATTTTTTGGGCAGACATGACATGTTGCTAGACGTCAATCTTGTCTTATAGGTTTGATCGAATTAAAGAGTTTAATTCGATCACCAATTAGAAAAGATTCTAATTGTTAAGTTCCGGTTCGCGCAGTTTGGACCTAAATCGATTATAAGAGTTCTAATCAAGTTGGGTCAACTCATATTCACACCTATTGCTGGCTAAGTATGGAACCTAATGGGTCACACAGAAGAAAATTGATCAAGGGTCTAATTGGATTTGATCATGTTTGCAAGATAAACATCCTAGTAGGTGTTGCAAACCTTAGCGCCTGATTCGACTTGGATTCGAATCTGATTCTTAATTGATCTAATTTGATTAGATCATATCCTAATATGGGTTAGCCAAAAGTTGATACCTAATTGGCTTGGTTTGAGTCTAATTGAATTAGATTTGATAAATCATTTATCTTTGACCATTAGATCTTCATCTACCATTGGATGAAGACATAATGGTGAGTTGGTTTGAACCCAATGGGATTGGGTTAGATAGAGCCTTTAATCATGATCATTTGATCTTCATCAACCATTAGATGAAGACATAATGGGATCATGATGAGGTGCCTTAAATTAGAGTCCTTGGATCATCTTTGATGATGAGATGGATCAAGTATGATGGCGCATGCATTCCTAGCCATTGGATCGTGATCATGTGATGGCACATCATAATCACCATTGGATGGCGTGATGGGCTTCTTGGGAGGCATGATGACGTGAGAACGAGTGCATGAGAAGGAGATGGGTGCATGATATAAATCACTGTATCATGAAGAGGCGCTTCTATGGATGGATAAGGATGAAACATAACTAACTTCTTATCCACTTATCATATCTCCTTATCTCTCCTCATCACACCTTATCTAGATAAGACTTCTCATTAGGAGGTGCATCCCTTGGATCCCACACCCCCCTTGATGCATGAATGGATGGCTACAATGCATCCGTATGCCATCTATAAATAGGAATGCTCCCGGTGTTTTCTAATCATCGGAACTCTAGAATTCCAACTCTCTCTCTTATCCCTTCTTTCTTACATTAGTTTCTTTTTTTCTAGCATTGCTTCTAGAGTATCCTAAGCCAAGACTAGGTGGTCTTCTTTAGGACAAAAGGATTAGAAGTGATTTTAGAAGGTGAAAGAAAAATAGAAAGCAAGGAAAGCAAGCCATTAGAATTCTTTGGAAGAATTCTGCATTAAGGATCAAAGTCTTTGGAGCTAAAATCTTGAATCAAGTTTTCGTGTGGATCACCATTGGAGGGCGGACATGATGAGAGCACAAAAGTGCGATCTACATATCACCTAAATTAGTGTTATTGCTAACTGATAATGATAAATTCACCAGTTTAATATTATATTTTTGTTTGGTACAAGTTACTATAAATTAAAGTCTAAATGCGCATTTGGTATAGACTGGGTTTAGAGAGATGCATCATGGCCCCAAACCGTGTGGGCCCAATCCTGCCATGATCTGATCGAGCACATTTGCACCATCCAAGGATCATAGAACCGAGCCCGATTTGAAGACATAGAGTAGGAGAGCTAACAGTGAAGTCCCACCAACCGACCACATCCTTCCAAATCAGTCTACACGTATCTCATCCCGTAAGATCACGCGAGCCCAAGCATCAAGTCACAATGAGCATCTCATGCGATCTCTAGCTTCATCAAGGGAGAAGAAATGGTCCCACGATCAACCGAGCCGGGCGTTCCTCCCAATAATCAAGCCATTCACCATCCGTCCGCGTTCACAACACGTCGAAGCAGCGCCCCAGCCCCGTTGTCCTGATTCGGCGATCCATCCTAGCATCGCGTCCAAGCTGCATCAAAATCCCAGCCTCCTTCCCGTGAACCCATCCTCCACTGCGGTCGTGATCGGCTCCTCCCAGCAGCCCAAGAGTCCGTCAGCATTCATCCTCCCAGCATCCCAGCTCTTCCACACATCACAACGCGTCTACAGAGCTTCTTCCGCCTGTTCCAGCCACACCCAACGATCTTGCCGAACCCCTCATCCGAATTCCATCGATCATGCATGATGAGAGCACAAAAGTGCAATCGTCAGACCATTTTAATCAGTATTTTAGCTAATCATTAAAAATAAAATTAACTAATTAATATTTTATTCGTACAAGCATCCCACGTTCCATGTCCAGGTTCAACCGAGTCCCAGCTGCATCTAACTTCTCTTAATTCCCACAGCCATCACCCTGATGGAGTCAAGTCACTGCCGACCGCCATCCCACCGTTGTTTCAGCCCAACTGAGATTTCGGCTCCCAATCGCGCGTATCAGCGTATCAGCCATTCATTCTGCAATCAACCCGTCGTCCGCATCGCAACGCCCGCGTCCCCAGCGTGCCAGCCAGCAGCTAACATCCCAGGGTCTCCAAATCAACCGCGTTCCAGATCCCATGCGAAAGAAGGGGAGAAGAAAGGATTCACCAGCCACCGTCCCCACCTTCCGCATGCGTCCCAAATCCATTCCGTGATCCCAGCGCCTCCCAGCCAGCCATTCACGAAGCTTCCAATTCGGCCATCCTCCCTTCCGCTCCAGCCGTGAAGCTCCCAAGCATCTTCTGTGATCACGTTCCGGCTCCCCATCCCAGCAATCCGGATCACGCGTGATCCCAACATCTCAGCCTTCCCGCGATCCACGCGCCTCCTTCCTTCCGCGACTGGTCCAGCCTCCACCGTGGCCATGATCGGATTCTCCCCAAGATCTCAGCTTCCAGCCGGATCAATCTTCCCGAGTCCCTGCTCCTTCCACATTCTCCGCAATCCATCCCGTGATGCACTCCCGCAGCTCTTCCGCGATCAAGGCTGCAGCCCCTCCTCCTCGGCGCGCTGTTGGGAACCCGCCCATGCCGCTGATATTTCAAAAATTAAATCAGGTGGCAGCGGAAGAGGCATGTGCGGGATCGACGTTCATCGCATGAACGTTGTTTCGAGACCTTTCGTAATTAGGTAAGAATTAAAACTTTTAAAACAATTAGGAAGATCAAATCTTCACCTTGCGCGGTTAGATGATCACCGCAAATCTGAATTCGTGGTTTTGGAAGAGGGTTCGCTTGAAGCCGTTCAAACGTCCGGCCTCTACGGGTATCCACACGAAGCAGGATCCGATCCAAGCTCTCTATCTCACCGGGGTGCTAGCTCCCTTGCAGAGATAGCTTTGATGGCTGATGTCCTCTCTTTCAATCAACTCTTGATTGCACTAGAGAGGAGGAAGAAGAAGGATCTTTGAAGAAGAACCAAAGCCTGACTGCAGCCCTTTTATTTTCCTTGCGCTGGAGGAAGAAAGCAAGGATGGAGGAGGGCCACCAATCACCTTCTTTTGATTCCTTGCTTGCGGCTGAAGATGGAGAAGGAGGCCACGGCTGCAAGGAGAGGGAGAGCTCTTCTACCTAGGGCGCCGGCCTCATGCCTCCTTATAAAGCCATCTAGGGCTCCTACAATCTAGGAGCCCTAGACATATTGCCTAAGAGGGAAGGGGGGCGCCGGCCCCTCTCTTCATGCCACACACAAGGAGAGGAGGAGGGGCGTGATCCCTCCTTCTTGTGATGCCCTAATCCTCTTCCAAAGAGGATTGGGTGCCTCTCTTATGGTTAAGTCCTAATCTAATTAGGATTGACCATATTGGGTTCAATCTACGCTAGTCCTAATCCAATTAGGACTTGAATGAACCATGACTCAATTGAACTCTTCAATCCTAATCCAATTAGGAGTCATGTTGATTCATTAGATTATTAATTAATTTAGACTTAAGGAATCCTAATCCAATTAGGATTTGTTTAATTTTAGTCCTAATCCAATTAGGACTCTATTTGAATCCGTAGTCCTAATCCAATTAGGATTTCTAGGAATCCTACTCCAAGTAGGAATCCAATTTTGATTCAAAATTCCTAATCTCATTAGGATTGTAGGAATCCTATTCTAAGTAGGAATTCCAGTCCTACTCCAACTAGGATTCCCAGCCCTAATCCAATTAGGACTCTAGGAATCCTACCCGAAGTAGGATTTGTGTTTAAGTCTAATTAATTAATTTCCTTTGTTCCTTCTTCAACTTCTTATCAATCAAATTGATTACTTGTGATTCCTAATCACAATTTCAACCATCGGATCGGTCAATACTTCTAGTGTGTGTGACCCCATAGGTTCTATTCTGACTGGTAGTGAGATATATTGTGATCTCTATCACTATATCATTGAAAACTCCTTTCAATGGGTTGGAACGATTCCAACTCAACTCATTAGGGTTTATCGATCATCAAGATAATCCCTATGAGTCCCACCATCCACCAGTGACACCTAGCAGCATGTAGTGGCTACCCAGCAGAATGGAATGATGAACCTCTAGGTGCAGTTAACATGTGATACAGTCCTACTATCGTGGATCCCTACAGGACGGAGGTCATGGACAACTCGTCAAACCCCATCGTCTGTCATATGTCAAGATTTATTCGACTTGAGTTCGATAGTGGAAAACTCTTTTTCCACTTTATATTACTGCCCTGGCCAAGGTCTTAGAACTCAGTCTAACAAATCACATAGGATCACTCCTCTTCTATCAAGGTCGATAGATTCCTTATAGGTGCATACCCTACTCCTACAGTGAACCTACTGCAGCCAATCTACACTGCATGGACCCATATGGCTAGAGACCATGTATGTGTGCAGTCAAACTACAATAACCTCACTGTGAGTAGCCGAAGCACCGCAGGTCAAAGGACCAGTCACACTACTGCAACATCAAGCAAGTCACTGACGAGTGGATAGACATCCAAGTGACTTCTTGTCTTGGTCACGCTCAGTACCCTTGTTCTCTAACAAGCACCTGCACTATCACTTCAGTGTCCCTACACTGTGGACTCAAGTCTCGTCCATCCAGAAGGAAAGTGATCTGTGCACTGATCGGATCGATCACCGTCCTCGTGATGATCCTTTGATCAGGAGCATTTAGAAATTAATCACCAATGATACATGGCTCAAATTCTCAACTCTTGAGAATATGTATCATCATCTTATTAATTCCTTGGACGATTCATAGACACATAAATAATATGAATGAAAAGATGCCTTTTATTTATTCAATAATAAACAGTCAAGTACAAAATTATGTCCCTAGAATCGACAATGTGTCAGCCAAATTGGCTTCTAGGGCATACATCTAACAATCTCCCACTTGCACTAAAGCCAATTGGTCATATATCTTAGGCCCATCTTCTCAAGGTGGGCTTCAGTCTTTTGCTGACTCAGCTGCTTAGTGAACGAGTCTGCCACGTTATCCGCGGAGTCTACTCTCTGCACCTCTACATCATAGTCGCGTATGAAATGGAAGCGCCGCTCTATGTGCTTGGACTTCTGATGAGACCATGGCTCCATAGCTAGTGCTATGGTGCCAATGTTATCGCAGTAAAGTGTTATGGCATCTAATGACATTACACCTAACTCTGCAATTAACTTTTAATCAGAAGGTTTCCACTGCACCCTTAGATACGGCTTAACATTCAGCTTCTAAGGTAGATCTATAATGATCGGTTGTTTGGAACTCTTCCAATTTACTGAACCACAATTGCACATATTCTGATGTAGACTTTCTATCATCAATATGTGTGCATCCTTCTACCTTCAACTCTGATCTTCTCCGAAGACCAAGAATAAATCTTTAGTTCTTCTCAAGTACTTAAGAATATTCTTCACAGCTATCCGGTGTTCTTCACCTGGATTCGACTGATATCTGCTTGTGACACTCACAGCAAGGGCTATATCAGGTCGTGTACACAGCATGGCATACATGAGGCTTCCCATTGCCGATGCATAGGGAATCTTGCTCATGTGTTGAATCTCTTCAGCACCTCCTCTATGTACATCTTCTGTGAAAGGCCAAGCATTCTTTTAGATCTATCTCTATAGACCTTTATTTCCAAAATATAGGATGCTTCCCCAAGGTCTTTCATGGAGAATTCTTTTGACAACCAGACCTTGACCGAGGTTAGCATGGAAATATCATTCTCAATCAGGAGAATGTCATCTACGTACAGTACGAGAAAAACGACAGCACTCCCACTAACCTTTTTGTAAACACATGGTTCCTCTTCGTTTTTGATGAAATCAATCGTTTTGATTGCGTCATCGAAACGAGTGTTCCAACTCCGAGATGCTTGCTTTAGTCCATAGATGGACCTTTGCAGCTTGCAGACCTTGTGATCTCCATCACTGGAAGTGAAACCCAAAGGCTGTTCCATATAGATATCTTCATCAAAATATCCATTCAGGAAAGCAGTTTTCACATCCATCTGCCAGATTTCATAATCATGAAATGCTGCAATGGCAAGCAATGTTCGGATGGATTTTAGCATGGCTACAGGTGAAAAGGTCTCCTGATAGTCAATGCCTTCGCGCTGACTATACCCTTTCGCCACAAGCCTTGCCTTATAGGTCTCTACCTCTCCATCCGAACCTATTTTCCTTTTGTAGATCCATTTACATCCAATAGGTACAATACCTTCTGGTGGATCTACTAAGGTCCAGACTTGGTTGGAATGCATGGAGTCTAACTCTGACTTCATGGCTTCCAGCCATTTCTCGGAATCGATATCAGATATCGCCTCGTTGTAGGTTTTGGGATCCTGTATGTGATCCCTATCTCCTACTAGGAACATTTCCTCGGTATCCTCTTCTAGTATACCTAAGTATCTATCGGGAGGATGGGAGACCCTACTAGATCTACGAGGTGGTCGAGGGACATCGTGTACTGGCTCTTTATGAATGGGTTCTATAGGATCCATGACTCGTTGCTTTTCAGAGACTTTCTCTTCAAGCTCAATTTTCCTCCCACTGCCTCTATCAAGGATAAACTGATTTTCCAAGAAGATGGCATGACGGCTCACAAACACATTGTGATCCTCTGAGATGTAGAAATTGTATCCTAATGACTCTTTAGGATATCCTATAAAACGAGCACTTATGGTCCTAGCCTCTAACTTGTCCGCCTGTAGTCGCTTGACGTGGGCCGGACATCCCCAAATCTTGAGATGACCCAGACTTGGTTTCTTACCATGCCATATCTCATACGGTGTGGTAGGAACGGATTTAGAGGAAACTCTATTCAATAAATAAATCGCTGTGAGTAAGGCATCTCCCCAAAGGAACATAGGTAAATCAGTGAAGCTCATCATGGACCTGACCATATCCAATAGGGTCCGATTCCTCCTTTCTGACACTCTGTTGAACTGAGGTGTACCAGAAGGAGTCCATTATAAAACTATACCATTTTCTTTGAGATAATCACGGAACTCTCAACTAAGGTATTTACCTCTTCGATCTGATCGAAGAACCTTAGTGAGTTTTTCTATATGTTTTTCTACTTCATATTTAAACTCTTTGAACCTTTCAAAAGTTTCATATTTGTGTCTCATACACATATCCATACCGTGAATAATCATCGGTAAATTGAAGTAAAAAATTACAACCCCTAGCCTGCACATCGAATGGGCCACACACATCAGTGTGTACTAGGGTAAGTATTTCAGTGAACCTCCCTGTGTCCTACAAAGGATAATTTGGCCATCTTTCCTTGAAGGCAGAATTCACAAATCAAATATGACTCGAAAGTCAATGAGCCCAAAAGCTCATGTTTCTCCAATTTGTTTATTCTGTCTTCTCCTATATGGCCAAGCCTGAGGTGCCTTAAATACTTTAGATTTATCTCATTTTTGGATCTATTAGATCCTATGGTATTCACTGTTTGCTCAGATATATTCACAAATACATCCATATGTATGTGATAGAGACTGTCAATCTTGAAACCACGTGCGACTATTTTATTTCTTAAATAAATAGAACAGCAGTCTTTGTCAAATGTAAAAACATGACCTTCCTGTGCTAGACATGAAACAGAAATCAAATTTCTGCTAGCAACGGGTACATAATAGCAGTCTCTAAGTATTAAACTAAATCCAGACGGTAGTCGCAGATGGTAGGTGCCCACAGCCACAGTAGCAACTTTTGTCCCGTTGCCAATCCGAAGGGTTACCGCACCTTCCGCCAGCCTTCTACTTTCCTTTAGACCCTGCATGGTAGTGCACAAATGAGCACTAGAACCAGAATCTATAACCCAACTAGAAGTAGAAGAAACCGTTAGATTAGTTTCAATTATGAGCAAGTCTATACCTTCTGAAGGTGTGTCACCTTTCTTGTTCTTCAGGCTCTCGAGGTATGAAGGACAGTTTCTCTTCCAGTGGCCTTCGACATTGCAGTGGAAACATTTTCCTTTGTCGTTAGCCTTTTTCTTTTGAACTTCCTTCTTTGGCTTCTTGTCCCTCTTCTGCTTCTTAGCAGGCTTCTTTTTCTTCCAAGTAGACTTTCTCTTGGAACCAGAAGTCAACTCAGCAGCAAGGACATTGCCCCTTGAACCTTTCAAGGCTCCCTCAGCAGTTACCAACATGTTGATTAGTTCAGTCTTAATGCATTCAATCTTATTCATGTGGTAGTTTACTATAAACTGACCAAATGAATTAGGAAGTGACTGTAGGATCAAATCCACTTGTAATTTCTTGTGCATGTCCATACCGAGCTTCTCAAGCTCCTCTAGGTCCTTGATCATGGTCAGACCGTGATCATGGACAGACTGCCCCTCGCGCATCTTCGCTTTGAAAAGTCTCTTGGACACTTCAAAACGAGCTGTGCGACTCTGCTCACCATACAACTCTTGCAGGTGTGCCAGTATTTTCCTAGCAGTCTTCATATTTTCATGCTGGCATTGGAGTTCATTTGACATAGATGCCATCATATAGCATTTAACTCTTATGTCATCATCCAACCACTTTTTATGCAACTCACGCTGAACATCAGTAGGACGTGCTGGTAGTGTGGGGATATCTGAATCGAGTATGTAGCCTATCTTCTCACAGTCCAAAACTATTTTGAGATTTCTAAGCCAGTCTTTGTAATTGGTTCCGGTCAGTCGGTTGGTCTCAAGAATACGGGTCAGAGGGTTTGAAGCCGACATTGTATCTGCAGAGAGTAAAGATTCTAGTTAGACTTTTGTACTTGATCCTAATCTGTTCTAAGGTCTTTTAGAACAAATGTGACTCCCACTATTTTCTCGAATTCCTCACACTCCCCTGGTAGGAAAACGAAAATCCCACACGACTAGGGTTTCTAGTGGGTACTGCGGTCCCACCGATTTACATGCCACCTCACCTAACAGTTATTGGTGACACATAGATGGATGAGTGTACAACTCTTGTACAATGCTTCTCAAGCATATTGCAGTGTAACTTGGTCTCTAAGCCATGAAGACCTCACCTAACAGTTATTGGTCCCATTTCTTAGTTAAGTCAGACCCACCGTATAACCGTAGGAATAAAGTCGTCATTGGGTCCTCACCTAACAGTTATTGGTGCCCAACCCCACCTTTACCCTACAACATCTCATGTCTATAGAGAGGTCCAGCCCCCCGATGCAACTTGACCACTGTGTCCAGCCGAGACAAATCAACATCAGAAAGACCTTAGCAGCTCTACTACAGTGGAAGACCTATTGACTTAATATTGGTTAATCAGGTCTTAGTGTTTGCAACTTGAGCCCTTCATAAGAGGTAATCGAACAATTGGCCAGGTAAGCAGGTGGGAGGCTCCCCTTACTCAGAGAGTAAGGTCCTAATTAAGTAACCACCTTTCATGCTTTCCTAGACACCAATTAGATCAATTAATCTAATATGACTTGCTCATGTCGGTTCACTCTCGACTTGATTGAGGAGGTTTTGATTTAGGTCTCAATTGGGTTTGCTACATCACATGTAAACCTATCTACCCGACTCGCATTCACATCACATGCAAACGGCACATCACAGGCAGTTATAATCGCAGCATCAAATTAAAGCTAAACTTTAACTAGGTGATGATTATGGATTCTAATTAGGTCGTATTACAAGCACAAGCACATCAATCGATCAAGTGGTCTTCAACTCTTGAATTGGTTCCAAGCCTCCTTGATTCGATCCTTGATCAACCCTTGATCCCATCGCCATCAACCGCTTGGATCACCTTTCATCTCATGCTTATGCTTCAACTTGATCGTTGATTTACATCACATCACAGAAATACAACCAGATGTAAAATAAAAATAAAAATAAATTACATCTCCTTTTAGGAGACACGCAGGCCTCTCAAAACATCAAATAAGATGCATGCAAGCATCTGAAAAATTACATGACATTGCAGATTACATCGCAGGTCGTTACATTTGAAACCAAAAGGGGTTGAATCCTATGATCATCACCGTATGCAACAATTATAATTTTCAGATCTGAAAACTAACTGATTGTATCATGACATAGGTCGCTGATCATGCTAATCATGATTCTAAACTTTGTAATCCCATTAACAATGTAATTAGAATCATCATTTTATCACATAAAAATCAGCATGCAAAAATCAGCACCCCTGAAAAATCTGCATGCAGAATTTTTCAGCATGCATGATCATTCAATTTTCAGATCTAATAAGCCTTTAGATATTTAATTCTTACCTTAATCTACGAAGCCTAGGCTCTGATACCACTGTTGGGAACCCGCCCATGCCGCTGATATTTCAAAAATTAAATCAGGTGGCAGCGGAAGAGGCATGTGCGGGATCGACGTTCATCGCATGAACGTTGTTTCGAGACCTTTCGTAATTAGGTAAGAATTAAAACTTTTAAAACTATTAGGAAGATCAAATCTTCACCTTGCGCGGGTAGATGATCACCGCAAATCTGAATTCGTGGTTTTGGAAGAGGGTTCGCTTGAAGCCGTTCAAACATCCGGCCTCTACGGGTATCCACACGAAGCAGGATCCGATCCAAGCTCTCTATCTCACCGGGGTGCTAGCTCCCTTGCAGAGATAGCTTTGATGGCTGATGTCCTCTCTTTCAATCAACTCTTGATTGCACTAGAGAGGAGGAAGAAGAAGGATCTTTGAAGAAGAACCAAAGCCTGACTGCAGCCCTTTTATTTTCCTTGCGCTGGAGGAAGAAAGCAAGGATGGAGGAGGGCCGCCAATCACCTTCTTTTGATTCCTTGCTTGCGGCTGAAGATGGAGAAGGAGGAGAAGGAGGCCACGGCTGCAAGAAGAGGGAGAGCTCTTCTACCTAGGGCGCCGGCCTCATGCCTCCTTATAAAGCCATCTAGGGCTCCTACAATCTAGGAGCCCTAGACATATTGCCTAAGAGGGAAGGGGGGCGCCGGCCCCTCTCTTCATGCCGCACACAAGGAGAGGAGGAGGGGCGTGATCCCTCCTTCTTGTGATGCCCTAATCCTCTTCCAAAGAGGATTGGGTGCCTCTCTTATGGTTAAGTCCTAATCTAATTAGGATTGACCATATTGGGTTCAATCTACGCTAGTCCTAATCCAATTAGGACTTGAATGAACCATGACTCAATTGAACTCTTCAATCCTAATCCAATTAGGAGTCATGTTGATTCATTAGATTATTAATTAATTTAGACTTAAGGAATCCTAATCCAATTAGGATTTGTTTAATTTTAGTCCTAATCCAATTAGGACTCTATTTGAATCCGTAGTCCTAATCCAATTAGGATTTCTAGGAATCCTACTCCAAGTAGGAATCCAATTTTGATTCAAAATTCCTAATCTCATTAGGATTGTAGGAATCCTATTCTAAGTAGGAATTCCAGTCCTACTCCAATTAGGATTCCCAGCCCTAATCCAATTAGGACTCTAGAAATCCTACCCGAAGTAGGATTTGTGTTTAAGTCTAATTAATTAATTTCCTTTGTTCCTTCTTCAACTTCTTATCAATCAAATTGATTACTTGTGATTCCTAATTACAATTTCAACCATCGGATCGGTCAATACTTCTAGTGTGTGTGACCCCATAGGTTCTATTCTGACTGGTAGTGAGATATATTGTGATCTCTATCACTATATCATTGAAAACTCCTTTCAATGGGTTGGAACGATTCCAACTCAACTCATTAGGGTTTATCGATCATCAAGATAATCCCTATGAGTCCCACCATCCACCAGTGACACCTAGCAGCATGTAGTGGCTACCCAGCAGAATGGAATGATGAACCTCTAGGTGCAGTTAACATGTGATACAGTCCTACTATCGTGGATCCCTGCAGGACGGAGGTCATGGACAACTCGTCAAACCCCATCGTCTGTCATATGTCAAGATTTATTTGACTTGAGTTCGATAGTGGAAAACTCTTTTTCCACTTTATATTACTGCCCTGGCCAAGGTCTTAGAACTCAGTCTAACAAATCACATAGGATCACTTCTCTTCTATCAAGGTTGATAGATTCCTTATAGGTGCATACCCTACTCCTACAGTGAACCTACTGCAGCCAATCTACACTGCATGGACCCATATGGCTAGAGACCATGTATATGTGCAGTCAAACTACAATAACCTCACTGTGAGTAGCCGAAGCACCGCAGGTCAAAGGACCAGTCACACTACTGCAACATCAAGCAAGTCACAGACGAGTGGATAGACATCCAAGTGACTTCTTGTCTTGGTCACGCTCAGTACCCTTGTTCTCTAACAAGCACCTGCACTATCACTTCAGTGTCCCTACACTGTGGACTCAAGTCTCGTCCATCTAGAAGGAAAGTGATCTGTGCGTTGATCGGATTGATCACCGTCCTCGTGATGATCCTTTGATCAGGAGCATTTAGAAATTAATCACCAATGATACATGGCTCAAATTCTCAACTCTTGAGAATATGTATCATCATCTTATTAATTCCTTGGACGATTCATAGACACATAAATAATATGAATGAAAAGATGCCTTTTATTTATTCAATAATAAACAGTCAAGTACAAAATTATGTCCCTAGAATCAATAATGTGTCAGCCAAATTGGCTTCTAGGGCATACATCTAACACGCGCGTCTCCACCTTCCGCTTTCAACGCCAGCATCACGCGTCCGTGAATGGCGTCCAACCTTCCGCATGCGTCCCCCTCTTCCCATTTTCCTCTATTTCCTCAGCTGTCCTTCCGCCGATGATTCAGCCATCCATGCTTGCTGTGGCTGTTGCCCAGTAGATACAACCCAAGAGGGGGGGTGAATTGGGTCTTTTAAAACTTTTAAGCTACTTCTAGCACTTTTTGATTAATTATGCTAAGTTGTATATATGCGCAGTGAAAGTTAAACTTAGCGACAGTTTGATGTATAGAATGTGACTTGATTGAGTATGCTTGCAACTAAAGAATTCGCGGATAATAGTTAAGCAAGCAATTTATCTAAGTGAGTAAGTGTGTGAGTTAGATAATGACAAAAAGCATTACAAACACAGCAAACATATAGTGGTTCGGTGCACCCCAGCACCTACATCCACTCCCCAAGACTTCTTGGGAATTTCACTATAATCCTACAGATTACAGTCGGTTGTTTTACAAGCTCACAACCCAACTTGTTGTTTTACGAGCGCACAACGAACTCGGTCAGTTTTCCCAGGCTCACCGACTAGAACCTCCCCGATTGTTTTCCCGGGATCACAATCAAACCCTTACACGTTGGTTTTACCCTCGGCTCACCAACAAACCTAAACCCCGTTGGTTTTCCCTTTGGCTCACCAACAAACCTTAACCCCGTTGGTTTTCCCTTTGGCTCACCAACAAACCTTACACCGTTGGTTTTCCCTTTGGCTCACCAACAAACCTTTACCCCTTGATTCAATCCCGTGATTGAATCAAGTTACAAGATATTATAACAAAGTTTAAGATAAATCAAAGCTTCTTAAACAAGCAAATATAACACTATAAGCAAATAGAGTAAAGTGAAGTCCTCAAACGAGTTTGGAAGATGAAGGAGCTCGACTTCTTCTTTACTTGACCCTCTTCTGATTTGGCACGAAGTGGAGGATCACTGAGGCAGCACACGGATGGAGAGGAAGCTTTGGGATTCACTTGGATGCTCTTCTTCCCTCTATTTCACTTTGAATGGCCCTTTTGTGCTTTTGGGAGATTTCCCTTGTAATCTGTTTGGAATCTCTTCCCTAAAAGTTCTCTCCCACTTCCATGAGTTCTCCCCTAGCTCTCTTCTTGTTTTTATAGCTTTAGATGGAGTGGAAACAAGAATATAGCCGTTAGAGACAAAAATATAGCCGTTGGAACCAGTCTGCACCTCCTGACAATATTACCGTTGGGATCGGAGTCGACTCGCGCGATCAGGAGTCGACTCGGCTGTAGCGGGAGTCGACTCAAGCTTTTCCGGAGTCGACTCGGCAACTGTTCCAAATTTGAATTTTGTCCACTCGAGTCGACTCGACTATCCTGGGAGTCGACTCGAATCTCAGAGCCCGAACTCCCGATTCTCTGTCTTTTGGCTCATCCAGTCTTGGAGTCGACTCGAACTTCCTTGGAGTCGACTCGGCTCTCAGTTTCCGAAAGTTGGTCTTCTGCCATCTTAGTGTAGCGCTGCCTTGGAGTCGACTCGAGCTGTCTGGGAGTCGACTCGAATCTCAGAGTCGGAAAACTGATCCTCTGTATTTTGGAGCCGCGCTGCCTTGGAGTCGACTCGACTTGTCTTGGAGTCGACTCGCCTCTCAGAGACGAAAATACCGTCTTCTGTCTTGGGGTTGCGCTGTCTTTGGAGTCGACTCGGACTTTGTGGGAGTCGACTCGAATCTCAGTGTCCAAAAACTGCTTCTCTGAGTTTTCCCTTGTGTACCACTGAGAGTCGACTCTCGCTTTCTTTGGAGTCGACCCGACAACCATTGGAGTCGACTCGCATTCCTCAGGAGTCGACTCGAATCTCAGGGTCGAAAATCCCTCTCTGACTTTTCTGCCTTTTACACCCTGGAGTCGACTCGTTCTACTCTCGAGTTGACTCGCCAAGCATTGGAGTCGACTCGAATTCCTCAGGAGTCGACTCGAAGACTATTCTTTTAAATTTTCTTTGAATTTGCTCCTCCAATTTGAATCTTTTGAACTTGAGACTTGGGCCAATAACTTGTAGCTTTCTTCCAACTTTTCTTGAGTGCTTTTAGAGGCCTTCTTGTGTTCTTCCAACTTGCTATGTTCCTTGCAACATAAATATCTTTCTCCTTGCAACATAAACATTAGTATCTATACTTCAAGGTTTTGTGATCATCAAAATCAATCTATGAATCAATCTTTGGGTCATCAATCTCCCCCTTTTTGATGATGACAAAACTTGGAGTATATGCAATATAAAAGATATTGTTTTCTAGAAGTAATACATAGCTAAGTTGCATGAAGTAGAAAACATATATATTTGAAACATACTTCATGATACTGCTTTAGATTCAATCAGCTTAACACAATCAATTTAAGCTGATTTGTACTCAATACAAAAAGCATTATAAGCATATAATTATAAGCATATACTTAAATATTTCTCCCCCTTTTTGACAACATCAAAAAAAAATAGGGAAACATTAAGCACAAATATTTCTTTTCCTTATTGTACTCTGATTTGAATGTTGAATTATTGCAAGAATATGAATCATATAACTCAAGGCAATAATATTGGAATCAGATTAGTGAGCACAGATCAGAGCCAATTAAGATAATTTCAGAGCAGAACACATTGAATGTGATTTCAAGAAGTTTTCTAATTTGATACCACAGATAGTTTTCTAATCAAGTGTGGGTGGAATCTCTCTTAGGTTAATTCAAGAAGTACCACAAATGATATTCAATGAAAAGCACGAATGGAAGTCTAACATCTCTTCAATAATAAGTATGAAAGCTTGTTCATTTAAGATCTTTTGCCCAATCTATTAAGTGTTTTATCAACAGGAGAGCAATTTAATTAATTTTCAGAGTAACAGGTCAAAACCTATATATGTAAAAGACACATCATCATGTTGGATCATTAAGTCTTAATAACTTCAAAGTTCTTTAATGATAATAAGATCATTGGGGCACAAACACCAAAATATGAAATCATGCAACATGATTTCTTTAGAGACTTTCTTTTATCTCTGTAGAAAGTAAGCACAATTTGATACATAACAATATGAATTGGCACACAATTTAAGTTCTAAAGTTCAAGTCAATTACACGTTATTCTCCCCCTTTTTCATTAAGTTAGAGGCTCTCAAGATTTGTAATTTGGTTCATGAGTGATGCATAAGATATACTAACCAAATAACACGCCTCAAGGTGTATCATAAAGATTTTCAGATTTAAATTTCAGATGATACATATTGGAGAGTATTAGGATCACTTTTCATTTAGTATTCTTTCCCTCTCCTATAGATTCATGTAATTAAGTTCCATAAGACCTCTCCTTCTGAAATTTTCTTTCTCCCCCTCAATTGATCATTCCATTTAAGAGTTTAGAATCCTAAGATAATGTTCAACAAAATTGTCAATCTCAAAAATATATTTTCTATAAGTTTCAGCTTATTTTCATAAGACTCAAGGTTTGAGATAAGACAACCTTTATAGAACTCATCTCAAGGTAATTAAAGCATGTCTTGCAATATAAGGAGGTTCATCAAAATCAATCCATAAAGTTCAAAGCATGCATCAAAATAAAGTGTCTTTGGGATAGGATACTGAATATCTAAAGCTCCCCCTCAAAAGATGCATTCTTCTTTAATCATTTTAAATTGTTGAATTTCAGATTATAGTGATAAACGTGAATAACACTGAAATTCTATGACATCGAGAATGTAGAGTAATCTAGTATTATTCAAAATTTGTAGCAATTACTCTTTCTAATCCTTTAAGAACAAGGTATGCTTCCTCTTCAACTTTGAGAAAATGTACTGAAATATTAATCAAAAATGATTCATTTGAAGCTCAGTTTCTTTCAAAACCATTTACATTTTCTTTCTTTTAGACTCATTTGAGTGAGGTGAAATATTTCTAGGCTTTAAGATCATTCACTATATTAATGGAAGTCTTTTATAATGTAGGAGGGAAAAACATATAGATGATCATTGAGGTATATATTTTATAAACTTCAATTTCTTAATCACAGTTTTTCAGCTATGTACACATGAAGCTCAATAAAATTTTAAATATTAAAATAAAGTCATATATTTAAAAATATTTGCTTGTAATCAAGATCATTGATCATTTAGACCAATATTAGTAGATTTTAATGATAAGAAAGGATATGTTTCGGATGCGTATCGGAGCAATCAGCCAAGACATCAAAATTAATTCTGTTTTTCTTAAATTAAGATTTTATTTAGAAATCATATTGAGTTTAAGCTTTTATACAAAATCAGATTCTGAATTTTCATAAGAATTTTCAAGAAGGCTCTCAAAATTTGAGATATGTATCTTCTACTTTGTAGCTCATCTTAAATTACTAAGATTGAAAACACATATTTCAATAACATTAGAGCACTTTCAGAATCTTTGTATTTAGTATTGAGTTTCGATACAAAATGGAGGATATTTTAACAAGTATTAGGATATTATGTATCAAAGTTAGGCAAGTAGAAAGATAGATCAAGATCAATTCATTTTGCCTAAATAGAGATATCTTTCTCTTCTCATTTCAACTTTCACATTTTAACGATGATTGTGAATGACAAATCTGAATTTTCTTAACAAACAAAAATTTTATGTAGTATTTCAAACAATCAATCAAATTGTCCAAGCATGAAGCATTACAAAATATTGAGAATCCATAATTTAAAGCATCATGCCATATGCAAAATATATTATGTGTTAAGTCATGCATTAGAATATTAAGAGTAAGAATGTTAAGGATCAAAATCAATTCTTTTCAAATAAACTCCCCCTATTTAAATATAATTTTGCACTGATTTCATCCTTAAAGTGTGTTTTCAAGTGATTAAAAATTTGACTTAATTCTACTTTCATTTACTTTGTTTTTCATTTATAACTTTCTTATGCTCTATACTCTATTTGCTCCCTATCCGGTGGAGTTGGGAAGGGGCACGAGGTACTACCACTAGCCTCCCTCTTGTGCCGTCCCTAATATGCCCTACACCGAATAGTTGGGTCAAATAGTGCCGGGTACTACCACTAGCCTCCCCATTGGCACCATCCCTATGATAAGCAATATAGAAAGGTTAAACTATTTACTTTAAACTCTCCCTCTATTTAAGTGTAATTCATTACGGATTTTATCCTTCCAAAAGAATGCTCACACAAGTGCTGAATATATTATGCTTGTTTTGCTTTTTCTTAAGATTGGAGTATTTGCCTTTACTTAGATTTTACTTCTCTTGAATAATATCCATTATCTTTTCTTTATCTCTCTTTCTCTTTGTTATTCTCAAGTAATTTACTTGAAAGAGCAGAATAAAGAAATAATCAAATGTATCATATAGAGGTATATCATGCAAACAACATTTTCATTATGCTCAAGAATTCATAGCTTCTCACAAGTCATTTTAAATCAAAAAATTTTAAGCATAAACTTGTGTAGTTCATGGTTATGACATAGGCAAAGATATATTTTAGTTTGGGCAAACCATGAAACAATTTCTAAAAGCATAAGTCAATCAATACATATATATAGACATGATATCAAGGAATTAATAATTAAAGATTTTAACCATGCCATACTAAGATTTAAGTTATTGACTTTGCTCAATTAATTTATGAGAGAGGTATCTAGAATTACCAATCCATTCTGCATTCTTCAGTCAAATACCTACTAGATTTCTTATGTATGAACTTTTGGCTGAAGAAGGTCCTCTCTCTTGTTTGCATGAGAATGTTTATTGTATCTTACGTGGAGATATCCTTCAAGTTGAAATCTCTCATTTTCTTGCTCAAGGATCCTGCAAGCTCCTTTTCTTCCTTGAAAGAAAGTTATTAGTTTCTTCAAGATACAAAACATTCATCCACCATATTTTTAACTAGATGACTCGATATAAGATATGATACTAGTTGAATGTTGAGTCACTTTACTCAAGAGATTCCCTAAGTATAAGCAAGCACATATCACTTGAACTAAAGAGATGGTTTCATTAACCAATATGGTTCAAGTACAAGCATGTGAGACAATAGAATGATTTATCAAGATCAAATCAATTTCTTATTTTCAACATCAATTTAGCTTAGATTCTATTTGCTTAAGATAATTGTCAATAAGGCATGCTAGCTAAGTTTTGATCAAATTGCCTTAAACAATTGTTTCTATCAAAATTCAGATTATGATTCATTTGTTATCAATAAATTATGATTCATTAGAGTTAGATTGAAGTCTTGCACAAGGGCACATAATGATCACACAATCTGGTCTATTAGGTATATGATAAAATAATTATTCTATCATGCTTTTGATGCTTGTTCCAAATCACATATTGCTTTATCATATATGTAATGTGTAATCTTTAAATATGGTGGTTATTTTACATAGATCTCCTTTTTTTTAATGAAATAACCACATAGGAGTGAATTCTACACATTCATTTGACAGATTATAAAGCTCATGAAGCAAACAAATAATAATGGTGATCTTTACTTCTAATCATGCAAAAATCTTATCAAGATCTATCTTTTCTTGATTTAGTCTTTTAGTAGTTATCAATTTTTCTTCATTAAGTGCATATCTGAAAAATCCAATTTTGGTTCTAATTATTAACAAGTTTTTCAGATTGTTATATATAAAAGATTAACCATATACATATATAATTTGTTTTTAGTATTTTGATAATAAATCATTAGTCTCATAAAGAATAAAATGAATTGATACCTCTACAACTAGAATTTTTCATGAATGTTCTATATGCATTGCTTGATGAATGATATCCAAGGATAGAAGTATCTTTATCAGATTTGGCATTATTTTCATAAGAGCATATCAAGCATAACATGTACGACTGAAAAATATGAAAGATATGCAATGGTTCATTTTCCATTTTTCAGAAGATCAAAATTTTCATCAAAAATAGATCTAATAGAAATCATATGTATGACAAGCAGTGATGATAGTCTTTTAAAAAATTATTTGAGTAGATGACTATCATACATAATTGTCTTTTTCATTTCTTCAAGAATTCTATTAACCCTATTTTACTTATGATGTCCTTGGAGCTGAAATAATTGAATTTAATATTATTTTCTGTATAACCTTAATCAGGATTTTGGTTTTCAACACTGTGCCATGATCTTCACAGTTTGGAAACCTTTTTCATTTGAAACGCTTTTACAAGATTCAGTAAATACAGAAAAATACTTCAGTTTTATTTTCCAAGAACAAATCCAATGTAAGCTTTTGAAAACTTAGTGATGGAAACAACATCTTTAGATTTAGAAATGATTTTTGTTTGTTTCCTTAGTTAGCATGCATAGCAAAACTTTGACCTTTAAGTAGATAATCTAAGTAAGCCTATGGCAAGGTCTTTTGAGATTAAGTACATACTAGCATGAGTTGATTCTATGTGCCAAGGATGGTTTCTTTAATCTTGGTATTCATAGTGCATATATTCAAAAGCATACCAAGTACACATTATCATATCTATGATCAATAAACAATAATGCCATGGATAAAAACTCTCAATCAAGCATATAGAGAATTCATAGAATTAATCTTAATAATGATTAATCATTTAGCAACTTTATCCAAGGGTGAGTAAAGTATCCTATAAAATGAAGTGATTTGATTATATTTCCAAAAGTAGTTTCTATATCACAAAATTGATCAATACTAGCAATTCATACTAAAGCAAAAATAATGATGAGATGCAAGGATTACTGATTTCATTATTATTATTATTTAAAATTACTTTTCATAAGTATATTTTAAGTTTCAATGTGTCTAGAATACCCATTTGTATGAATCTATTTGTTTCATGGGTATCTTGGCACATCTATGTCTACATCCTCATATTTTCATTTTGGGTACCCAAGCTTGCTTGGATCCTTGAGAGTTAGGACATATAGTTCCTTTTGGAACCCAAATTTGTTTAATTGTAATAACTTTACTACTTGATTTAATTATGTTAGAACGATAGGTAAAGTTGTTATGCCCATTCTTTTCATGTTTGAAATAAGTTATCTTATTTAATGGATTGCTTGGTGAATTGATAACCTTTTTCTTTAGGGATTCATTGCTAAGTGAAGGAGTTAAGCCAAATTTTGATTTATCAAAATCTGTATGTTGGCTTTCAAACATCATTTTTAATCTTGCTGAACTTACAGTAAATTTGTTAATAAAAGACTTCAATTGGTTAATTTCTTTACTTAAGTTTTGATTTTCTTTAATTAAATTTTGATTTTTCTGAATTAATTGTTCTGAATTTAACCTTAAAATTTTATTTTCAGAATTTAGTTTATCTTGTATTTCATTATTAGAATTTCTTTCTTTTGAAATTTTCAGATTTAGTTTCTTAAGATTTTTATTCTTCACAGCTAATTTTCTACATTCACCATACAAATCATGAAAAGTATTTAATAATTCATCATAAGATAATTCTTCTTGAAAATCATTTGAGGTAAGAGTAGATTCAGATTTTACCTTGTCTTCTTGTGCCATAAAGCACGAGTTAGTTACCTCTTGTAGTTCCTTGGAGCTAATATCATCATTGTTGCTCCTAACTTTTAATTTCTTGCTTGACTCTTTCTTGGTCAAGGCTTTCTTCCTTTTTATCTCTTTCTTCCTTTCTTCTAGCTTCCTCTTCTTCTTTGTCTTTAGGAAGCTTTTGAATCTTTCTTCCTGATTTAGAGTGTTTCCTGCATGCTCAATGTTAGTCTTGCAATTATCCTCAAGTAAACTAACATGGGGTTCTTCGAAAATATCATAAGTTGCTTCAAGAGTATCCCATATTTGTTTGGCAGATGAACATATATAAATTTGGTTGAAAATATTTTTATTAAATGCACAGTAGAGAAGGTTCATAGCCTTAGCATTTAGTTCAGCCAAATTTTTATCGAACATACTTTCAATTAATTTCGTGGGTGTGTGTAGGCCATTTGTTATGACATTCCATAACTCATAGTTTTGTGATTGAGTAAAGATTTTCATTCTAGCTTTCCATTGAATATAGTTAGATCCATCAAACAGTGGAGGTCTGTTTGTGGAAAGTCCCTCAGCAAGTAATACGTTATGTGGGGTTGTCATGATCTTTGGCTCTAGTCGGTTAAGACTACAAATAATATTTGAGCACCTGCTCTGATACCACTTGTTGCCCAGTAGATACAACCCAAGAGGGGGGGTGAATTGGGTCTTTTAAAACTTTTAAGCTACTTCTAGCACTTTTTGATTAATTATGCTAAGTTGTATATATGCGCAGTGAAAGTTAAACTTAGCGACAGTTTGATGTATAGAATGTGACTTGATTGAGTATGCTTGCAACTAAAGAATTCGCGGATAATAGTTAAGCAAGCAATTTATCTAAGTGAGTAAGTGTGTGAGTTAGATAATGACAAAAAGCATTACAAACACAGCAAACATATAGTGGTTCGGTGCACCCCAGCACCTACATCCACTCCCCAAGACTTCTTGGGAATTTCACTATAATCCTACAGATTACAGTCGGTTGTTTTACAAGCTCACAACCCAACTTGTTGTTTTACGAGCGCACAACGAACTCGGTCAGTTTTCCCAGGCTCACCGACTAGAACCTCCCCGATTGTTTTCCCGGGATCACAATCAAACCCTTACACGTTGGTTTTACCCTCGGCTCACCAACAAACCTAAACCCCGTTGGTTTTCCCTTTGGCTCACCAACAAACCTTAACCCCGTTGGTTTTCCCTTTGGCTCACCAACAAACCTTACACCGTTGGTTTTCCCTTTGGCTCACCAACAAACCTTTACCCCTTGATTCAATCCCGTGATTGAATCAAGTTACAAGATATTATAACAAAGTTTAAGATAAATCAAAGCTTCTTAAACAAGCAAATATAACACTATAAGCAAATAGAGTAAAGTGAAGTCCTCAAACGAGTTTGGAAGATGAAGGAGCTCGACTTCTTCTTTACTTGACCCTCTTCTGATTTGGCACGAAGTGGAGGATCACTGAGGCAGCACACGGATGGAGAGGAAGCTTTGGGATTCACTTGGATGCTCTTCTTCCCTCTATTTCACTTTGAATGGCCCTTTTGTGCTTTTGGGAGATTTCCCTTGTAATCTGTTTGGAATCTCTTCCCTAAAAGTTCTCTCCCACTTCCATGAGTTCTCCCCTAGCTCTCTTCTTGTTTTTATAGCTTTAGATGGAGTGGAAACAAGAATATAGCCGTTAGAGACAAAAATATAGCCGTTGGAACCAGTCTGCACCTCCTGACAATATTACCGTTGGGATCGGAGTCGACTCGCGCGATCAGGAGTCGACTCGGCTGTAGCGGGAGTCGACTCAAGCTTTTCCGGAGTCGACTCGGCAACTGTTCCAAATTTGAATTTTGTCCACTCGAGTCGACTCGACTATCCTGGGAGTCGACTCGAATCTCAGAGCCCGAACTCCCGATTCTCTGTCTTTTGGCTCATCCAGTCTTGGAGTCGACTCGAACTTCCTTGGAGTCGACTCGGCTCTCAGTTTCCGAAAGTTGGTCTTCTGCCATCTTAGTGTAGCGCTGCCTTGGAGTCGACTCGAGCTGTCTGGGAGTCGACTCGAATCTCAGAGTCGGAAAACTGATCCTCTGTATTTTGGAGCCGCGCTGCCTTGGAGTCGACTCGACTTGTCTTGGAGTCGACTCGCCTCTCAGAGACGAAAATACCGTCTTCTGTCTTGGGGTTGCGCTGTCTTTGGAGTCGACTCGGACTTTGTGGGAGTCGACTCGAATCTCAGTGTCCAAAAACTGCTTCTCTGAGTTTTCCCTTGTGTACCACTGAGAGTCGACTCTCGCTTTCTTTGGAGTCGACCCGACAACCATTGGAGTCGACTCGCATTCCTCAGGAGTCGACTCGAATCTCAGGGTCGAAAATCCCTCTCTGACTTTTCTGCCTTTTACACCCTGGAGTCGACTCGTTCTACTCTCGAGTTGACTCGCCAAGCATTGGAGTCGACTCGAATTCCTCAGGAGTCGACTCGAAGACTATTCTTTTAAATTTTCTTTGAATTTGCTCCTCCAATTTGAATCTTTTGAACTTGAGACTTGGGCCAATAACTTGTAGCTTTCTTCCAACTTTTCTTGAGTGCTTTTAGAGGCCTTCTTGTGTTCTTCCAACTTGCTATGTTCCTTGCAACATAAATATCTTTCTCCTTGCAACATAAACATTAGTATCTATACTTCAAGGTTTTGTGATCATCAAAATCAATCTATGAATCAATCTTTGGGTCATCAGTGGCACTATAAGAGGACGTGGTGGCCGGCTGGTTCGGGGGGAAGAGGCGGAGAGGAGGAGAGGGCCAAGGGGGGGTGTGCTCGGTTGGGGTGGTGGCTGGCTGGTCGAAGGAAGAAGGAGTTTGGCTCCTTCGGTTAGTCCAAAGAAACAGGGGAAGAGGAGAGAGGGAGGAGGGGAGCGCTCGGTTGTGGGCCAAAGAAATAGGGGAAGGGAAGCTCTGTTCCAAAGAAAAAAGGAGAGTTTTGAGTTTGTGCTCTGTTTTCAAACAGAGCACGTTGTTGTTCTTCTTTTTTTCTTTTTATTTTTTTGTTTTATTTTAATTAAGAGCAGTGTTGTTTTTAATTTTAATTAAGAGTTTTATTTGTAATTCTTTCTGTTGCAATTTTACTGGAGAGTTTTATTTTAAGAGCTTTAGATTTGCAATTTTAATTTATGTTTTTCACATTCTATAATTTTTCTTTTCATGCAATATATGAAATTCTCTCTCATGCAATTTAGATTCCAAGCTTTAATCTTCTTAATCACTGTTTTCATCCATGCCAAAGTTTTCCTTTGAATAGTTAAATATTTCATGAAATTTATAAATGCTCTTCGATTTCTAAGTACTTGTCTTTTCTTTATTTTAAAAATAATGAAGATTCTCTGGTAGACCAGAAAATCAGTCAACATCCCCAACGAAATGTTTTTCTTCTATCATTCAAAAATCGATTTCAAATCCGAGTGAACGTTTTAATTTTTATGCAACTCCAATCGCCTCCCTGTGGATCGACCTCTTACAACCGCTATTCTTCGAGTAGAACAGGTAAGAGTAAAAATTTAAATTAAACTTTGTTTGTCGGTTCTAACAACGATCTGTCTAGTATATTTTTAGTTAGACAGGAATCGCACAACAAATTTTTGGCAAGCTCTCTCGTGCCAGCTCTTCCGAATCCCATGATTCAGTCCGTGATCCCAGATCCCACGTCCATGAAGGAAACTCCAGCCCATCAACGCGTTCACAGTCAGCGATCCAGCCTTCTCCCAGCGCCTCACAGCAGCCCATCCACATCTCAAACCATTTTCAAGCATCCCAACCGCATCCCGAGCCTCCCAAATCAGCAGCCACAGCAACGGATTTTCAGCAATCCTCCACCGCGTCCATGATCGGCTCCTCCCGAAGATCACGCTCCCAGCTCTTCCGTGATCTTCTCCTCCGCATCCAAGCGCCCGGCCGCCTCTTGCGCATCCTCCGCGTTCTCCTCCTCGTCCCAGTGCTATAAGAAGGGGGGAAGAGGAAAGGCAGGGTGTGCTCGGTTGCTGGTGGAGGCCTAGAACTAGGGAAGAGGGAGGCCATCGGTTGGGGTGGAAGCCAAGAGAGGAGAGTGCTCTGTTTGTGAGAGAAGAAAGAGGGGAAGAGTAATGCTCTGTTTTCAGATTTGAAAACAGAGCATCACGTTTCCTTAGTATTTTTTATTGTTTTAGTTGTTTACTTTTTTTTAGAAGTTATGTTTTTAATTTGTGTATTAGTGATTTTGGGCATTATGTTGTTCCTATTTCTTTATTTTAATTGAGAGCAATGTTTTAATTTTTTTAGTAGGAGTTTTATTTTGAAACATGTTGTTTTGGGATTTTTAGATTTAGTTTAATAAAGAGTTGTATTTATGCTAAAGTTTTTAATTTATGTTGTTTTTAATTTCCGTTCCTCAGATTCTGTAATCTTTCTTTAATACATTAAAATTTCTTTCATGAAATCGATGTTCTAGTCTTCAATCTCCCTAAGCACTATTTTCATCCATTTTAATTTTATGCCAGAGCTTTATTTTTTATTAAAAATGCTTTTTGAATCTAAGTACATGTCATCTAGTTTATTCCAATTAAAAATCATTCTCCGGTAGACTAGAGAATCCATCAACATCCCCGACATAATGTTTTTCTTTTATTATTCAAAAATCGATTTTGAATCCGAGTGAATGTTCTAATTTTTATGCAACTCCAATCGCCTCCCTATGGATCGACCTCTTACAACCACTATTCTTCGAGTAGAACAGGTAAGAGTAAATTAAATTTAAACTTTGTTTGTCGGTTCTAACAACGATCTGTTTAGCATATTTTTAGTTAGACAGGAAAAAGACGAACAAAAATTTGGCGCCGTTGCCGGGGAGGCAAATCGAGAAGCAAGAACGATCACGAAGATCAAATTGGATTTTGGATGCCCGGAGTGAACGCACTCCGGTAGTAAGTTTTTATTTTTATTCATTTTCCTTATTTTGATTATTTTTAGTTAATAATTTCGTAGTTATTAAATTCTGAAATTTGAAATTCGAAATTTAAAGTTTTCTAAAAAAAAGTAAAAAAAAATTTGAAAAAATTTCCAAAATTCAAAAATTCAAAAATTTTAATTCAAAATTGGAATTCTGTGATTCGAAATTTGAAATTTTAAAAAAAAGTTAAAAAAAATTAATTAAATCAAAAAAAAATTTAAAAAAAAATATTATTTTTGCTAGTAATTGATAGGGTGCAATCCCCCGAGGTGATCATACCTCTATTGGGGCTCCTCACGGAGTAATCTCCAGAACTTATTCAACGTGCATTCGGAGATTGACTGACGCATAAGGATTAGTTTTAGTTTACATTCAAGTTATTCCTATATAAAAAAATTAAAAAAAAAACAACATAAAATTAAAAAAAAATTATTAAGAAAAATAAAAAAAATTGCTTGCTCATTTAATCAGTACAACCTAATGACATCGCATAAACTTTAAAAAATCATTGATTATTTACTGCATTTAGTATTAAGCATTTGCATAAAAAAATTTAAGGGCAAAACCCATTAAAAAGATAAGGTCAGGAAGTCATTACCTGTCCTTAGCCCAAATATCACCACCTTGCATACATATCCTAAGCCAAATTAAATTAAAATCAAATTAGACGTCGGCCTTAGGGTTTTCGAGCTCAATTAGGCTCTTGGAAAGAAGCGGCTGAAAGCCACTCCAGTGAGAATTTAGTAATTGGTAATGTCTAAGAAAGTTTTACAACAGTGAGAACTGTTACGGGTATTGTGGTATCGGTGTATCCCTTCTGGCACCACCACACACCCCGGGACTTTCCTGGTCACTGGTTACTGGATTGCTTAACTGGTAAGCTCAAGCTTAATCTGAAAGGAAGATTAGGAGCTGTCTAATCTAGAGAGAATTTCAGGAACTTTTTAACCTGATAAGTCTCTATGCAACTAGATTTAAGAAGCTACTAAACCTCACTTAGTTCTAAGACTAATAAGGTCAAATTGTTGTGTGGTGTTGATTGTGGTCATCTTGGTCTAGCCCTTCTTCTCTTCTTCTAGGATTTCATTTAAGAGTCGAGTCTAATTAAGTTGTGGATAATGTATGCATGGTAGAAGATCATTAAGGGGTAAGTTAACACCATTTAACCCAGAGGTTGGAAAAAAGCATCATCACACCCGACGAATTATTGATCAACCACCAATCTCTACAATGGGTGATCACATTAGAACCCTGAATGAATTATTCGCCCCTGCATCCGCTAGTCCACCTACATGTATAGTATTGCCAATAAATAATGCGGCCCAATTTGAAATTCGGGCTGCAACAATAAACATGTTACCCAAGTTTCATGGGTTCGAGAGTGAACAACCCTATATTCATCTAAACAAGTTTTTGACAATCTGTCAAACATTTAGAAATCAAAACTTAGATAAAGAGGGTATTAAATTAAGATTGTTTCTCATGACTTTAGAAGATCGTGCTGCTGCATGGCTGTATTCCCTTGCTTCAAATTCCATCACATCATGGGAACAGTTGTCTAGGAAGTTCATGGCTAAGTTCTATCCCATGGTAAAAACTGAAAAAATTAAGGATGCCATCAGAACTTTTAGAGGAAAATCTGAAGAAGAATTCTTTCAAACTTGGGAACGATTCCATGACTTGTTGGTCAAATGCCCACACCATGGGCTTGATAAGGCTGATCTGGTCCACTTCTGTTATAAAGGACTAACTCCGGCACATAGAAACATGATTGAGTCCATGCACAAGGGTAGGTTCATGAACCAAACCCCGGATCAAGCCTATGAATTTCTTGTTGACTTAGCTGAAAATGCCCAAAATTGGAATAGCTATGGTGAGGAAGTAATTAGAGATGAGTTTGGGTCTAGAAAAACTAGGTAATTATGAAATGAAAGTAGACCCAGAACTCAAAAATGTCATGTCTAATCTGGTGACTGGAATGAACAACTTAAGTAAAAAGTTTGATGCTTTCACTGTTTCCACTAGTTCGAGTTCATACAAAGAGTCAAATCCCGTCATGAAAGTGGATCACGAGTCATATAATTTGTGTGTCTTGTGTAACAGTCCGGAGCATCTAGTGGAGTGCTGCCCTAATCTGCCCACCATAAAGGCCGAGCAAGCAAATGCTCTAAATTCATATAGTGCCTTTAAGAAGCCCACTCCCAACTCGTTCAGCCCAGTTTATCACCCTGATAATAGGTTCCACCCAAATTTCTCATACAAGCAAAATGAACCTATTCAGCATCAAGGTGGTCCACCAGGTTTTCAGAACAACTTTCCCAGGATAGGTCCATCACAAATGAACCAACCATTGGTTCCATCTGTACCTCCTTATAATGCCCCTATCCCACAGCAACATTCACAATTAGAAACCATGATGGCTAATATGATGAAACAACAACAAGATTTTATCAAGCAACAACAACAGACCAATACAGCCCAAGCCCAGACTAACCAATTCCATGCACAAGCAATTGCAAAACTTGAGGTTAGTCTGAGCCAAATAGCTAACTCTCTAGGGGATAGGAAGAAAGGTGAACTACCTAGTCAACCAGTGCCTAACCCTAGTAGACAACAAAATCAAGGTCAGATAGGTCAGTATCAAATCAATTCTAATGGAAATCCGACCTATGAAGTCCAGGCAATTACCACTTTAAGGTTTGGCAAGCAAGTGGACAATAAAGTCCAACTTCCTGAACATGAAAAAAAAAATAAAACTGAATCCGATAAGAACCCTATTCAGAAGAGGGGTCAAGAACAGAACAAACCGAAAAAAAGGGAAGAACCCATTGAAACATACAAACCCAAGGTTCCCTTTCCCAGTAGACTTCAGGACTCCAAGAAACAATCTAACTTTGATGAAATCATGGAAGTCTTTAAAACTGTTCAAATAAATATACCTTTTCTCGATGCCATAAGACAAATTTCCTCCTATGCAAAATTCTTGAAAGACCTCACCACGGTCAAAAGAAAAATCAGTACTCCTAGGCAAGCTGTTATGGCTGCACAAGCCTCATCTCTCATTCAACAACAGATTGCCCCGAAATTCAAAGACCCTGGTTGCCCAACTATTGAAATAAAAATAGGAGAGACGATCATCCAGAGAGCTCTATTAGATTTAGGAGCCAGTGTAAACCTACTTCCCTACTATGTGTACCAAAAATTAGGTTTGGGAGAATTAAAGCCTACAAATATTACCCTTTCCTTAGCAGATAGGACAGTGAAGTACCCCAAGGGGATTGTAGAGGATGTAATAGTGAAAGTAAATGAGTTTTACTATCCTGTGGACTTCGTTATCCTTGAGACTGAACCTGCAATACATCCAGATAGTCACACACCTATAATTTTAGGTAGACCTTTCTTAGCCACAGCAAATGCTGTGATCAACTGTCGAAATGGGATGCTGAAGTTATCTTTTGGAAACATGAAAGTCGAGCTTAATGTCTTCAACATAAGTAAACAACCACCAGACGACAAAGAAATCAATGAAGTTGACATGATTGAAAGTCTGGTTCAGGAGACTTTCTTACAAATTTATAATAAGGACCCTTTAGAAGCTTACCTTGCCCATTCCGAGGAAGGGGTCAAGCATGCGCCCCTTAGTTCTGTTCCCCTTATGAGCATAGATCGTCATCAGCCGACTGTTCTTCATCGGACTCTTCTAAAACCATTCTTAGATAATGGTTGAAAAAAAAAAGGAGGATTTAAATTTTGTCCGGCTGAAGACATAAAACTTAGCGCTCTTTGGGAGGCAACCCAACATGTAAGTTTCTTTTTTTTTTAAAAAAAAAAAACCCATCAATAAATTACTAACTTGCAGGTTTGGGGGATTTTGCCCTAATTTTTAATTTACCCACCCATATCAGGTAACCTCTCCTCTGTCCTCTTACTGCTTTAAATTTTCTTTAACATTGAGGACAATGTTAGATTTAGGTTTGGGGGTATTTTTAAGCATTTGGAATTTTATATATATATATAAAAAAAATTAAATTTTTGAAAAAAAAATAATAATAATAATTATACAACACACAAGGTATATAAAATCTAAGAGCCCAATGACTAGTTGGAAGTAGTGCAAAGTGAGTTTTCTTTTTATTAAGTTCCTTTTAGTGAGTTGTAACCTAATTAGTGCTTTGAATTTCACAACACATCTGGCCTGCATTTTCTAAGGTATAGGTTCGACATTGTGTTGAGAATATGGTAGCAACCTCGAATCCTGATGAACCATCTTTTTCTGATCCCCCAAAAAAAAAATGGTGGATTTAGTCAGGTACATCGAAAAGGGCTACCTATTGTCAAAGGTCAGCGGGCTTGTGATGAGGAACCCGAGCATAGGTCCGTAGGGGAGTCTTGATGCCCGACACCTCATGCCAACTGGTGTGAGAATTGTCGACTAATTGCTCGCTACATGGAGGAATCATCACAGGAGTAAAAGTGCACAATATATACATTATCATTTCTTTTTAATGCAAAAAAAAAATCAAAAAAAAAATAAAAAAAAATGTATATTGACCTTAAGAAAGACAATAGTGTGAAAGCCATCGTTGTAAAAATTCGAGTAAACTGGAATATTACAGATAAAGCCCATGAGGTATTAAAGTAAACATCCACAGCTCTCGAAATCCTGCAGAAAAGATGATTTTGAATCAGCAAATAGGTCTTGTCCGACCAATTCTTGGAAACTACTAATATTAGCGATATTTTGGAGATCCAAAACCTTAGCTTGTGCATGGTCCAAACTTCACTGAGCACTCAAGTATAAATAAGTCTTACAACTTCCTAACGGAAAACTTAATAACTTCAACTTAAATTGCATACTAACCTAGAAATTGGGCTACTTAGTAATTAAAACCTTGTGTGCTTTTGAAATTCTTATCAGTTATGTACTTGAAATTAGACTTTCATTTCACAAATCAAATTTTACTTTGGGATTGAAGTTTGTGGGTAACTTCACTGCAAACCCTCACGAGACAATACTCGTCCACTAGGGTAACCTAGGGGTTTAACGGCTTGTTGCACGTGCTAAGTGCAATCGTAATGCTCTACGAAAGTGAGTATTTATCTTAGTTCATGTATATTTATATATATATAATAAATAAAACTTTTTGCACTCTCATTTATCATTGACGCACTAAATTGCTGGAGACTAGCAATAAGCTGGTTGGGGGGTGTGATGAGAGCACAAAAGTGCAATCATCAGACCATTTTAATCAGTATTTTAGCTAATCATTAAAAATAAAATTAACTAATTAATGTTTTATTCGTGCAAGCATCCCACGTTCCATGTCCAGGTTCAACCGAGTCCCAGCTGCATCTAACTTCTCTTAATTCCCACAGCCATCACCCTGATGGAGTCAAGTCACTGCCGACTGCCATCCCACCGTTGTTTCAGCCCAACTGAGATTTCGGCTCCCAATCGCGCGTATCAGCGTATCAGCCATTGATTCTGCAATCAGCCCGTCGTCCGCATCGCAACGCCCGCGTCCCCAGCATGCCAGCCAGCAGCAAACATCCCAGGGTCTCCAAATCAATCGCGTGCCAGATCCCATGCGAAAGAAGGGGAGAAGAAAGGATTCACCAGCCACCGTCCCCACCTTCCGCATGCGTCCCAAATCCATTCCGTGATACCAGCGCCTCCCAGCCAGCCATTCACGAAGCTTCCAATTCGGCCATCCTCCCTTCCGCTCCAGCCGTGAAGCTCCCAAGCATCTTCTGTGATCACGTTCCGGCTCCCCATCCCAGCAATCCGGATCACGCGTGATCCCAACATATCAGCCTTCCCGTGATCCACGCGCCTCCTTCCTTCCGCGACTGGTCCAGCCTCCACCGTGGCCATGATCGGATTCTCCCCAAGATCTCAGCTTCCAGCCGGATCAATCTTCCCGAGTCCCTGCTCCTTCCACATTCTCCGCGATCCATCCCGTGATGCACTCCCGCAGCTCTTCCGCGATCAAGGCTGCAGCCCCTCCTCCTCGGCGTGCGTCTCCACCTTCCGCTTTCAACGCCAGCTGTTGGGAATTGTATCCTAAATGTCAATCGTCAGCATATTGATGATTGAATTTTGTAAATAAATTGACAAATTAATAAAGTATTATTTGGCATTATTCATCATTTCATCTTCAAATGAAAGAATATGATGAAGTCCTTAGGACTTATGTTATGATAAAGGAGGATTTATCTTTGAGTCCTTAAACTTGTTCGCGACCAAATAATATGTTGTTACTAGGACGACAACATTATCGAGATTAGGTCGTTGTGTGACATATACGTTGGTTGTCCTCTTAACCAAGGAGTGTGGAGACACTGGTATGCCATACAGGTGAAGTGTAGGAGTACATTTCACTGAACGTGACCAATTCCGGAACGCTCTACTGTCGAGAGATGTTCCGAGTGGATATGGGTATAAGTTTGGCCCTCTGACCTGAGACCGCAACCTGTGACTAGCAAGCAACTCACTGTACTTTGGTATCGGACTACCTGAATTTCTAATTCAGTGACGGAAGGTCACTGGGTGCAGTCAAGTACTTGCGTAGTCAGTTGTGAGTCAAGATGGAATTGACCCCTCCTGGAAACAGGAATAATGTCTTGTGATTAATTTAGCAAAACCTTGGCCAGGGTAATCCCAGTGAGGAGTCACGGGATATCTAAAGTTAATCACATAATGGATGTACTAATTATAGGGTTGACAGTGAGCTCTAAGTCATCCTGGCATTAGGAGTCAAAGGGATTGAATTATACAGTAACCATAGTCCAGGGTTCCAGAATATTTGCTTCGCATATATTCGGCCTATCCGGACGTCAGGTACCATTGCTAGATGGTCACATCGATTAGTATAGGAAGACGTTCCTATACTACCGGCTTAGGTTCGAACCTATGAGGTCACACGCATAGAAGTTTCTAGGTTGATCAAATGGCTGATTGATGATTAAGAATTATTCAGGGGTAATTTGGTCAATTCGATTGACAAATTATCCAAAGCAAAAATTGTATTAAAATAATTATTGAATTATTGAAGGATTAATTAGTAATTAGATTACTAATGAACTCAATTTGATTGAGTAAATTGGGATTAGGTTGAGCCAAATTGAATAGGATTCAATTTGGGCTGCATCAGGGTTTGACCTAATTGGATTGGGTTCAACCCAAGTAGATTGAGCTTGACCCAATTGATGGGACTTGACCCAATTGGATTGGGCTTGATCCAAATCAATTAGAAGACCTTATTTGATGAGGATTATGAGTCCAAATAATCAGAATTGGATAAGGAGAAGAATCCCTAAATTTTAGAAATCCATCCTTATCTTCTTGGAGAAGAATGACACCTTAATTTATTCCCAATAATTTCTATGCCTATCCTCTTTATTTTTGGCCAAAAATTGGCATGAGAAGAGAGGAGGCCTGGGGCTATAATTTCTATAAAAATGGCGCCTTAAATCTTTCTAGAAAGATTTAGATGAATTTCCTAATTTGCAGGGATTGCATGGTGCATGAAATAGGGTGGTCTGCGGCTGAACTTTGGACGCATGAATTCCTATCTTTTAGGAATCCAAAATGCACGAAATTTGGATATGTTTATCTCCTCTTAGCTGTCAAACCACCAGAATTTTTTGGGAATTTTATCAGCCAAATTAGTTGGCTAAATTAGGTGTGATACGTGGGGGGATCTTTTGGCTATAAAAGACCCCCATGCCTTGGGTTCAAGATATACCATATTTAGATGTTTCAAAAAATTCTGAAAAAATTTCCTGAGGGCCTCCATCCCTTCTTCTCCTTCTTCCTCACATCCATCCTCCATCTCCTTGAAAAACAATCAAAGGTTGAGTGTTTAGAAGGAGAAAGCTTCAGCCATTGCTGCGTTCCTGCGCGAGCTAGCACTCCCGCGGAAGACGATCTACCTAGGGCTTCGCGTGTACTTCTCATAGAGGCCATTCGTGTGCGTGGCTACGAAGTCAAGGATCAGATCCATAAGTTTCTTCCATCATAAAAGATATTAATCCCACATCAATATTTTATTTTGGAGTCAGAGTCTAGGTCTGATTCTCCGAGGTTTTACCCTCCTTTGGGGCTCCTCACGGAGTTATCTCCAGAATCCATTCGATGGATATTCGGAGATTAATCGGAATAGAGTTCTTAAGTTTCAGATCTGATAGTTAATCATGCATGAATGTTTTAGCATAATTGTTTAAACGATTCCGGCATAATTCTATGTGTTCTTAAGGTGCTGATTTCTAGATTTGATCTTGTAAGCATGCATGAATAAAATTGTTTGATTCGATTTTTCCGCTGCATTTTAAAATTTAAAAAGAACTACGTATAGCTTGATCCCCCTTATGAAGGGTACGTAGGCAGCCCGATCAGGTTCAGCCATGGTTTTTCAAAAAAAAAACAGCATGCTTAACACCGTATAACCTAGGATTCACTTTCAGTGGTATCAGAGCCAGGTTCAT
This sequence comes from Phoenix dactylifera, assembly GCF_051530095.1. Classification (NCBI taxonomy): domain Eukaryota; kingdom Viridiplantae; phylum Streptophyta; class Magnoliopsida; order Arecales; family Arecaceae; genus Phoenix; species Phoenix dactylifera. Next base: position 25,298,357 of record NC_143193.1, on the reverse strand, counting down.
GTTTAAACTTTTATGTTTTAATTTTTGCAATTGAATCTGAAATCATGAGCATGCTTAGATTAGATCTAAAGTATTTTTTATGATTGATTTAATTACTGATTATGCATGATTAACTAGATCTGAAATTTTGGATGCATATGATGCATGTTTGTGTTAGGATTAGTAACATGAATACATCTGAAATTATAATATTATTTAGATTAGATCTAAATAAAGTTTATGATTTATATGATCTCTGATTTTAATGAACAAATCAGATTTAAAAATAAAAGTGAAAAAATAAATACATAAGATGTATGTTATTTGAATTAATTCATGTTGTTGTGTATTTGTGATGCATGAACATAAAACATAATGACTTAAACATACCTTTTGATGCAACTCTTGCATCGGTCTTCATACTTGCAAGAAAACTCTTGCAATTTCTTTTCCAGTGGCCAGCTTTGCCGCAATGAAAACAGGTACTTGATCCAGAGTTTTTCTTTTCTTTTTTCTTTTTGATGCTACTCTTGGGGTTCAATCGTTTCTTAGAACCCTTATTTCTCGATTTTCTCATAGAGGTGCTATTTATAAGAAGGAGTGGACCTTTATCCTTCTTAATATGCCCTTCAGCTGTTTTGAGCATATTTAACAGCTCGGGCAGGAAGGTGTTCAGCTTGTTCATGTGAAAGTTCACAACAAACTGAGAGAATGAATCAGGCAGTGATTGCAGGATCAAATCCTGACTGAGATCACTATCCATAGCAAAACCTAATTGACTTAATCTGGTGATCAAGTCTATAACCATAAGAACATGGTTTTGCACTGGAGTTCCTTCATTCATTCTAGCACGGAACAACTGCTTAGATATCTCATACCTAGCAGTCCTGCTTTGTTCTCCATACAACTCTTTTAAATTGAGAAGTATGGATTGAGTGTCCATGCCTTCATGTTGCCTCTGTAATTCATTGTTCATAGAGGCAAGTATGATACATTTGACAGTCACATTGTCATTTTTTCACATCTTATGTGTGGCAACCTCCTCTTCTGTAGCATCATCCCCTAGATCTCCAAGATCAGGGGTTTCAAGTATATAGGAAATTTTCTCCTGAGTGAGTACTATCTTTAAATTCCTCAACCAGTCCACATAGTTTGGTCCGGTCAACTTGTTGGCATCTAAGATGCCTCTTAGTGAAAGTGAAGAAGCCATTTAATAATTCTACATATGCAAGAACAAAACTAATATAAGCAGACCAATCATGATGACATGTTTGCAACTAGATAAGGACTTTAATCTAATTTGTCTCCTACTATTTTTATCGAATATCATAGCCCTCTCCTATGATAAACGTAAAAATATAATTTTTCTTAGTAGGGTTGAGATCCTAATTCATCATAAAAAGCCTTGTGTTTACACAACAAACTCTTATGAGTTCAAAGGTAGGAAACTCTTTCCAATTGCATCTCATGCAATTCTCAACTTTATCTTGTCCTCTTAAAATACTTATTGCCTTGTGTTAGCACAACAAACAATAATATTTTAGTTAAGTCAAACCCTTCATTTCCATATAGTCATATTCGAATAATATTGCCCTTGTGGTTGCACAACAAGGCAATATATTAAAATATGCCATAAGCATCTTAATGCACCAAGACAGTATAACATCAGTCCCCATTGCAAGTCTTGTGTTAGCACAACAAACTAGCATGGATCTTGACATAATAATATCGAGGCATGAAGGAAGGCTATCAATAGTGTTATATCAATATTAAGCTTATCCATAATAGGCAATCAAACAATTGGCCAGATAAGCAGGTGGGAGGCTCCCCTTACTCAGAGAGTAAGGTCCTAATTAAGTAACCACCTTTAGTGCTTTCCTTAGACACCAATTAGATTAATTGTTCTAGAATGGGTTAGCTCAAAGTTTTTCAACACTATGACTTAATATAATTTTTATTGAGGGCTTACTAGTCTCTAGCACATTCTTTAATTGTAACATACATTTAACATGTCTAAAATAAACTATTATGCATCATGGCTATCTCATAGCATGTATAAATCATAAGCAATTAATTAACATGCTTCAACATATTTTCATATGGAAAATTTCATATCATGATATTTTATTACATAACATATCATATATTAATCATACATTTCAGCATTTCTCTAAGCATATGACATTACTATCTCATAGTAAATTAATAATCATACATCATACATAATTATTTGATTGAACCAATTAAGGATGGCTCTGATACCACTGAAGGATTTTAGCATGTTATAATGCGCAGCGGAAGCTAGGGATTTTAAAAATTTCTTAATAAAGTCCCTATGCATGAAACCCTTTTAAGCCTAGATCACCTTAATGATTACAATCAAATGATATAAAATAAATGCAGGATTAGTAGAATACCTCAAACGCTAATCCAAAGTGTACAATCTCCACGAGGCGTCCAAGTGTCCGCCCTCCAATGGTGATCCACACGAAAACTTGATCAAGACTTTAGCTCCAAAGACTTTTGATCCTTAATGCAGAATTCTTCTAAAGAACTCTAATGGCTTGCTTTCCTTCCTTTCTATTTTCCTTTAGCCTTCTAAAATCACTTCTAATCCTTTTGTCCTAAAGAAGACCACCTTGTCTTGGCTTAGGACACACTAGAAGCAATGCTAGAAAGAAAGAAACTAATGTAAGAAAGAAAGAAGAGAGGAGTGGGGTGGAATTGGAATGATGAAACCCATGGAGTGCTAACCTATTTATAATAGGTGTAGGGATGCATCTCCAAGGGATGCATCCCATCCACACATCCTCTCATGAAAGGGCATCATCTAAAGGGCCATATCAAATAAGAGGAGGTGCAGATCAAGTGAGGAGGTGTATCAAATGATATGTCCTTTCATGTGGTGCCATATTTTGACCAAGTCAACATCACATGCTAATCACATGTCCATCACGCCTCACCTTTTGATCTTTCATGATGATGATCCAAGGGCTCCAATGCAAGGCGCCATTCACTTGACCCATTATATCTTCATCCAATGGTGGGATTAAGATCCAATGGTCAATTATGGTAGCCATCCTCTAACCCAATCCAATTGGGTTAAACCAACTCTCCATTATGTCTTCATCCAACGGTAGATCAAGATCTAACGGTCTAGATTGAATGATTTATTAAATCTAATCTAATTAGACTCAAACCAAGCCAATTAGGTGCCAACTCTTGGCTAACCCATATTAGAATATGATCTAATCAAATTAGATCAATTAAGAATCAGATTCGAATCCAATTCGAATCAGATTCGAATCCAATTCGAATCAGGAGCTAAGGTTTGCAACACCTGCTAGGATGTTTATCTTGCAAACATGATCTAATCCAATTAGACCCTTGATAAGTTTTCTTGTGTGTGACCCATTGGGTTCCATACTTAGCCAGCAATAGGTGTGAGTGCGAGTTGACCCAACTTGATTAGAACTCTTCTAATCGATTTAAGTCCAAACTGCGCGAACCCGAACTTAACAATTAGAATCCTTTCTAATTGGTGATCGAATTAAACTCTTTAATTTGATCAAACCTATAAAACAAGATTGACGTCTAGCAACGTGTCATGTCTACCCGAAAAATATGGAATTTGGTGGAAATACCAAAAATACCCTTCAGTGGCAAGTTACCATGCAATTCAATCCTTTAATCAAACTGCATCCCAAATATGTATATGAGTATGAATATATGTCAAACTCAATTTCATATTCATATTTTTCTCAATCTTTTAATGATAATTCAAATAATGAAATATTAGAAACTCTTTCTAATTTTCATTCTGCTTTGATCAAAGGCTTCCTGAATTATCATATGATTAGAATAAATAGGATGCTATCTTCTCTTACTAGAAGTGATTAATTCCTTGTTGACCTACTCATAATTTTCGTACACAATTCACCATATCCAGAAGACCTCGTACATAACTTATTGTTATGAATGAGTGTAAACCAAAATATGGGTTCATGTGCACAAGATACCATGGTGATCTCAGGTCATAGGATCAGTTGCACAACTCCCACTAAGAGAATCATCTTTTGACATGTAAGTAAGACTTCATAAGATTTCTCTTTGTAGGTCAATTCAGTGAACTCATTCCTCTAATGAGCACCCACATCTTTGTATTAGTGTCTCCACACAAATGATTGTGAGATCAATCATCCTCTGCATCGAGCATACATAAGACATACCAGTCTTTCCGGTAATCATTGATCCCCGACTCAATGTACCAATGACTGGGAATATTTAAGATTAGGATTTTAGGATTTTAAGTCTCACTAGTATGATCTCATCATAGTCTTAAAACCATTGCCCTAATCTAAGGAGTTTATCATAAATATAATCAACAGCATATGATAAAACATAACGCCTTTATTCATATTTAAATGTCATGTACATGATTTGGACAAATCAAAAGAAAAAACCTTTCGCAATACATATTGCGATTGACTTGTAGGGCATCTACTCTTTCAATCTCCCACTTGCACTAAAGCCAATCGCTCTTATATTTTATCCCCATACAATCGAGGTGGCGATCGAACTGCTGTTGTGGTAGAGCTTTAGTGAATGGGTCTGCTAAGTTGTTCTTTGTGTCTACTCGTTCAATGACTATGTCTTGTCTCTCGACGATCTCTCGAACGAGGTGGAAGCGTCTTAGAATGTGCTTGGATTTGTGATGAGATCTTGGTTCTTTGCTTGAGCAACAGCTCCAGTGTTATCACAATAAACTAAAACTGGTCCAGCAATCTCAGGAACTACTTCCAACTCAGCGATGAACTTCTTCATCCAGACAGCTTCCTTAGCGGCTTCACTTACAGCGATGTATTCTGCCTCAGTAGTTGAGTCAGCTACAGTTTGCTGCTTGGAACTCTTCCAGCTCACTGCACCACCATTTAGGGTAAAGACATACCCTGAAGTGGACTTGCTATCATCTGGATCTGATTGAAAACTAGAATCAGAAAATCCTTCTAGTTTCAACTCAGATCCTCCATAAACTAGAAAAATATCTTTAGTCCTTCTTAAGTACTTAAGAATATTTTTCACAGCTATCCAATAATTTTCTCCTGCATCAGCCTGGAATCTGCTTGTTATGCCTAAGGCATAAGCAACATCAGGCCTAGTACATAGCATAGCATACATAATTGATCCTACTGCCGAAGCATAGGGAATAGAATTCATTCTATTCCTCTCTTCAGATGTTTTAGGAGACATCTTCTTAGAGAGACGTATGCCATGACTCATAGGTAAGTAACCTCTTTTACTTCCTTCCATGCTGAATCTTTTCAGCACACGATCTATGTACTTAGACTGGGACAAGCCTAGCATCCTTTTAGATCTATCCCTATAGATCTTTATACCAAGTATATAGGATGCTTCTCCCAAGTCTTTCATGGAAAAGCTTTTTGATAGCCAAGTCTTGACCGATTGTAACATTGGAATATCATTTCCAATGATTAGTATGTCATCTACATACAATATTAAGAAGACAACGGCACTCCCACTAGTCTTCTTGTACACACATGGTTCATCCACATTTTTGATAAAACCAAACTCTTTGACTGTTGTATCAAAACGGATGTTCCAACTCCTCGATGCTTGCTTTAATCCATAAATGGATCTCTTAAGCTTGCATACTTGATTTGCTCTCCCACTTGAGACAAATCCTTCTGGCTGTGTCATGTAAACCTCTTCCTCAAGATAACCATTAAGGAAGGCGGTTTTGACATCCATCTGCCAAATTTCATAATCATAGTATGCAGCTATTGCAAGCAAAATTCGAATAGATTTAAGCATGGCAACTGGTGAAAAAGTTTCATCATAGTCAATTCCTTGCTTTTGACTGAAACCTTTTGCCACCAATCTAGCCTTGTAGGTTTCTACTTGGCCATCTGCTCCAATCTTCTTCTTATAGACCCATTTGCAACCTATAGGGTTTACACCTTCTGGTGCATCAACCAAAGTCCATACTTGGTTGGTATACATAGAGTCTATTTCGGATTTCATAGCTTCTAACCATTTGTTAGAGTCATTACTCATGATAGCTTCCGAATAGGTCAGAGGATCATCATTTTCGATGATGTGGGCTTCATTATTCTCAATAATAAACCCATACCTCTTAGGTGCATTTCGCACTCTATCTGACCTTTGGAGAGGAGATGTGTGTTGTGGTTGTACTTCATCAATGGGTACATCTGGTTGAAGAATTTCTTGTGTTTCTATTTGTAGGTCTTGAACTTCATTAAGTTCAATTCTTCTTTCACTGCCCTTTTCTAAGATAAACTCTTTTTCTAAGAAAGTGGCATGCCTACTAACAAATACCTTTTGTTCAGTAGGGTGATAGAAGAGATATCCAATACTTTCTTTGGAATAACCTATAAATGTACATTTATCTGATCTAGCACTTAGCTTATGTCCAAAATTTTTTTTGACATATGCTTGGCAGCCCCATATTTTAAAATATTTAAGATTGGGCTTTCTACCTCTCCATATCTCATATGGAGTACTAGATACAGATTTTGAAGGTATCCTGTTTAGCACATATGTAGCAGTTTCTAAGGCATAACCCCAGAAGGAAATAGGAAGATCTGTAAAGCACATCATGGACCTTACCATATCAAATAGAGTACGATTCCTCCGTTCAGCTACACCATTTAGTTGTGGCGTATACGGAGGTGTCCATTCAGAGAGAATGCCCTTTTCTTTAAGATGATTTAAAAATTCACTAGAAAGGTATTCACCTCCTCGATCAGATTGAAGAATTTTAATACACTTTCCGGTTTGTTTTTCAACCATACTTTGATACTCTTTAAACTTATCAAAGGCTTCGTATTTATGTTTCATAAGATACACAAATCCGAACCTTGATAAATCATCAGTGAATGTGATGAAGTAAGAGTATCCACCTCTAGCTGGAGTTGTCATAGGACCACATATATCTGTATGTATAAGTCCTAATAACTCACTTGCCCTTTCTCCATGTCCAGTGAATGGAGACTTGGTCATTTTTCCCATAAGACAAGATTCACAAGTTCCTAATGATTCATAATCATAAGGATCAAAGAACTCTTCTTTGTATAACTTGTTGATTCTTGATTCACTTATGTGACTAAGTCGGCAATGCCAAAGGAGGGTATTATTCACTTCCTCTCTCTTTCTTTTATTGCTTTTATTAATATGAAAGACATTGTCATTAAGTAATAAAACTAGAAGACCATTTTTCATAATGCCATTGCAAAGATGCTTATTAGAAAAATAAATAGAGCAACCATTACCCTTTCCATTAATTTCAAAACCTTTCTTTAACAACAAAGGAATGAAAATTACATTTCTAATAATTTTGGGCATATAATAACAATCTTCTAATTGTAGGAGCTTTCCCGAAGGCAATTCCAAGTTGTAGGTTCCAACAGCTTCAGCCTGGATGGACTCTCCTCCAGCGCCATACAGCTCGAAGTCACCTTTCTTCAAAATTTTAATTTTCTGTAGTCAATGCAAAGATTTGCAAATGTGAAAACCACAGCCGGTATCCAATACCCATGAATTTGAATTTGAAGAACTTAATGACAAGTTGGCATGTAACATAAACATACCTTTTGATGCAACTCTTGCATCGGTCTTCATACTTGCAAGAAAACTCTTGCAATTTCTTTTCCAGTGGCCAGCTTTGCCGCAATGAAAACAGGTACTTGATCCGGAGTTTTTCTTTCCTTTTTTCTTTTTGATGCTACTCTTGGGGTTCAATCGTTTCTTAGAACCCTTATTTCTCGATTTTCTCATAGAGGTGCTATTTATAAGAAGGAGTGGACCTTTATCCTTCTTAATATGCCCTTCAGCTGTTTTGAGCATATTTAACAGCTCAGGCAGGGAGGTGTTCAGCTTGTTCATGTGAAAGTTCACAACAAACTGAGAGAATGAATCAGACAGTGATTGCAGGATCAAATCCTGACTGAGATCACTATTTATAGCAAAACCTAATTGACTTAATCTGGTGATCAAGTCTATAACCATAAGAACATGGTTTTGCACTGGAGTTCCTTCATTCATTCTAGCACGGAACAACTGCTTAGATATCTCATACCTAGCAGTCCTGCTTTGTTCTCCATACAACTCTTTTAAATTGAGAAGTATGGATTGAGTGTCCATGCCTTCATGTTGCCTCTGTAATTCATTGTTCATAGAGGCAAGTATGATACATTTGACAGTCACACTGTCATTTTTCCACATCTTATGTGTGGCAACCTCCTCTTCTGTAGCATCATCCCCTAGATCTCCAAGATCAGGGGTTTCAAGTATATAGAAAATTTTCTCCTGAGTGAGTACTATCTTTAAATTCCTCAACCAGTCCACATAGTTTGGTCCGGTCAACTTGTTGGCATCTAAGATGCCTCTTAGTGAAAGTGAAGAAGCCATTTAATAATTCTACATATGCAAGAACAAAACTAATATAAGCAGACCAATCATGATGACATGTTTGCAACTAGATAAGGACTTTAATCTAATTTGTCTCCTACTATTTTTATCGAATATCATAGCCCTCTCCTATGATAAACGTAAAAATATAATTTTTCTTAGTAGGGTTGAGATCCTAATTCATCATAAAAAGCCTTGTGTTTACACAACAAACTCTTATGAGTTCAAAGGTAGGAAACTCTTTCCAATTGCATCTCATGCAATTCTCAACTTTATCTTGTCCTCTTAAAATACTTATTGCCTTGTGTTAGCACAACAAACAATAATATTTTAGTTAAGTCAAACCCTTCATTTCCATATAGTCATATTCGAATAATATTGCCCTTGTGGTTGCACAACAAGGCAATATATTAAAATATGCCATAAGCATCTTAATGCACCAAGATAGTATAACATCAGTCCCCATTGCAAGTCTTGTGTTAGCACAACAAACTAGCATGGATCTTGACATAATAATATCGAGGCATGAAGGAAGGCTATCAATAGTGTTATATCAATATTAAGCTTATCCATAATAGGCAATCAAACAATTGGCCAGATAAGCAGGTGGGAGGCTTCCCTTACTCAGAGAGTAAGGTCCTAATTAAGTAACCACCTTTAGTGCTTTCCTTAGACACCAATTAGATTAATTGTTCTAGAATGGGTTAGCTCAAAGTTTTTCAACACTATGACTTAATATAATTTTTATTGAGGGCTTACTAGTCTCTAGCACATTCTTTAATTGTAACATACATTTAACATGTCTAAAATAAACTATTATGCATCATGGCTATCTCATAGCATGTATAAATCATAAGCAATTAATTAACATGCTTCAACATATTTTCATATGAAAAATTTCATATCATGATATTTTATTACATAACATATCATATATTAATCATACATTTCAGCATTTCTCTAAGCATATGACATTACTATCTCATAGTAAATTAATAATCATACATCATACATAATTATTTGATTGAACCAATTAAGGATGGCTCTGATACCACTGAAGGGTTTTAGCATGTTATAATGCGCAGCGGAAGCTAGGGATTTTAAAAATTTCTTAATAAAGTTCCTATGCATGAAACCCTTTTAAGCCTAGATCACCTTAATGATTACAATCAAATGATATAAAATAAATGCAGGATTAGTAGAATACCTCAAACGCTAATCCAAAGTGTACAATCTCCACGAGGCGTCCAAGTGTCCGCCCTCCAATGGTGATCCACACGAAAACTTGATCAAGACTTTAGCTCCAAAGACTTTTGATCCTTAATGCAGAGTTCTTCTAAAGAACTCTAATGGCTTGCTTTCCTTCCTTTCTATTTTTCTTTAGCCTTCTAAAATCACTTCTAATCCTTTTATCCTAAAGAAGACCACCTTGTCTTGGCTTAGGACACACTAGAAGCAATGCTAGAAAGAAAGAAACTAATGTAAGAAAGAAAGAAGAGAGGAGTGGGGGGAATTGGAATGATGAAACCCATGGAGTGCTAACCTATTTATAATAGGTGTAGGGATGCATCTCCAAGGGATGCATCCCATCCACACATCCTCTCATGAAAGGGCATCATCTAAAGGGCCATATCAAATAAGAAGAGGTGCAGATCAAGTGAGGAGGTGTATCAAATGATATGTCCTTTCATGCGGTGCCATATTTTGACCAAGTCAACATCACATGCTAATCACATGTCCATCACGCCTCACCTCTTGATCTTTCATGATGATGATCCAAGGGCTCCAATGCAAGGCGCCATTCACTTGACCCATTATGTCTTCATCCAATGGTGGGATTAAGATCCAATGGTCAATTATGGTAGCCATCCTCTAACCCAATCCAATTGGGTTAAACCAACTCTCCATTATGTCTTCATCCAACGGTAGATCAAGATCTAACGGTCTAGATTGAATGATTTATTAAATCTAATCTAATTAGACTCAAACCAAGCCAATTAGGTGCCAACTCTTGGCTAACCCATATTAGAATATGATCTAATCAAATTAGATCAATTAAGAATCAGATTCGAATCCAATTCGAATCAGATTCGAATCCAATTCGAATCAGATTCGAATCCAATTCGAATCAGGAGCTAAGGTTTGCAACACCTGCTAGAATGTTTATCTTGCAAACATGATCTAATCCAATTAGACCCTTGATAAGTTTTCTTGTGTGTGACCCATTGGGTTCCATACTTAGCCAGCAATAGGTGTGAGTGCGAGTTGACCCAACTTGATTAGAGCTCTTCTAATCGATTTAAGTCCAAACTGCGCGAACCCGAACTTAACAATTAGAATCCTTTCTAATTGGTGATCGAATTAAACTCTTTAATTTGATCAAACCTATAAAACAAGATTGATGTCTAGCAACGTGTCATGTCTACCCGGAAAATATGGAATTTGGTGGAAATACCAAAAATACCCTTCAGTGGCAAGTTACCATGCAATTCAATCCTTTAATCAAACTGCATCCCAAATATGTATATGAGTATGAATATATGTCAAACTCAATTTCATATTCATATTTTTCTCAATCTTTTAATGATAATTCAAATAATGAAATATTAGAAACTCTTTCTAATTTTCATTCTGCTTTGATCAAAGGCTTCCTGAATTATCATATGATTAGAATAAATAGGATGCTATCTTCTCTTACTAGAAGTGATTAATTCCTTGTTGACCTACTCATAATCTTCGTACACAATTCACCATATCCAGAAGACCTCGTACATAACTTATTGTTATGAATGAGTGTAAACCAAAATATGGGTTCATGTGCACAACATACCATGGTGATCTCAGGTCATAGGATCAGTTGCACAACTCCCACTAAGAGAATCATCTTTTGACATGTAAGTAAGACTTCATAAGATTTCTCTTTGTAGGTCAATTCAGTGAACTCATTCCTCTAATGAGCACCCACATCTTTGTATTAGTGTCTCCACACAAATGATTGTGAGATCAATCATCCTCTGCATCGAGCATACATAAGACATGCCAGTCTTTCCGGTAATCATTGATCCTCGACTCAATGTACCAATGACTGGGAATATTTAAGATTAGGATTTTAGGATTTTAAGTTTCACTAGTATGATCTCATCATAGTCTTAAAACCATTGCCCTAATCTAAGGAGTTTATCATAAATATAATCAACAGCATATGATAAAACATAACGCCTTTATTCATATTTAAATGTCATGTACATGATTTGGACAAATCAAAAGAAAAGACCTTTCGCAATACATATTGCGATTGACTTGTAGGGCATCTACTCTTTCACAGCCATTGCTGCATTCCTGCGCGAGCTAGCACTCCCGCGGAAGACGATCTACCTAGGGCTTCGCGTGTACTTCTCATAGAGGCCATTCGTGTGCGTGGCTATGAAGTCAAGGATCAGATCCATAAGTTTCTTCCATCATAAAAGATATTAATCCCACATCAATATTTTATTTTGGAGTCAGAGTCTAGGTCTGATTCTCCGAGGTTTTACCCTCCTTTGGGGCTCCTCACGGAGTTATCTCCAGAATCCATTCGATGGATATTCGGAGATTAATCGGAATAGAGTTCTTAAGTTTTAGATCTGATAGTTAATCATGCATGAATATTTTAGCATAATTGTTTAAACGATTCCGGCATAATTCTATGTGTTCTTAAGGTGCTGATTTCTAGATTTGATCTTGTAAGCATGCATGAATAAAATTGTTTGATTCGATTTTTCCGCTGCATTTTAAAACATAAAAAGAACTACGTATAGCTTGATCCCCCTTATGAAGGGGTACGTAGGCAACCCGATCAGGTTCAGCCATGGTTTTTCAAAAAAAAAAACAGCATGCTTAACACCGTATAACCTAGGATTCACTTTCAGTGGTATCAGAGCCAGGTTCATGTTTAAACTTTTATGTTTTAATTTTTGCAATTGAATTTGAAATCATGAGCATGCTTAGATTAGATCTAAAGTATTTTTTATGATTGATTTAATTACTGATTATGCATGATTAACTAGATCTGAAATTTTGGATGCATATGATGCATGTTTGTGTTAGGATTAGTAACATGAATACATCTGAAATTATAATATTATTTAGATTAGATCTAAATAAAGTTTATGATTTATATGATCTCTGATTTTAATGAACAAATCAGATTTGAAAATAAAAGTGAAAAAATAAATACATAAGATGTATGTTATTTGAATTAATTCATGTTGTTGTGTATTTGTGATGCATGAACATAAAACATAATGACTTAAACATGAATTAAATCTGATTACATGTGATTAATTACAAAAACTCAGATCTGAAAATATGTTTTAAGAACTGAAAGATTGTAATTAATATGTAATTAAAAAGAAATATGCAATGATCAAAACATTCATAAGTCTAAACTTAATTGAGAATTAAGGTTATGAAATAGAATTGTAACTCAATTAATTGACATTGCATAATTCTTTGGGCATATGGGTTAGCTTGAATCAAGTTCCTGGGATTGGGTTAGACCTAAGGTTAGAATCATACATGGACAAATAGAATTAATTGATCAAATCTAATTAAGTAGTAACTAGATTAGGTCAAGAAAATTCTAGATCAATTTACAATAGTTGTAGATGGATCAAGTCCATATCTTTGATTAGACCAAGATGGAACTTGATTTAGGCTCAAACGTGTAGCCCGAGTCAGTTGAGTAATCAAATCGAAATTGATTAACCAGTCGGTGTCTAAGGTAAATTTGGCAGTTTTGACCGGTGGTTTTTAATTGGGAGCTACTCGCACTGATTCGTCTTTGTCGAGTTAATGGCATATCCCTTCCACCGATCTCACTTACCTGGCCGACATGGTCAATCACATTTTGATTGGATCACTTAATGATTCGAGTTAGCCCATGCCTATAAGGAAAATCAGTTTGACTGATTTAGGTGCCTCCTTAACCAGTTTAAGTCTAATCTGATTTGGTGAAGTCAGTGGGAGAAATTAGACTAACCAGATCTTCTTATCTATCCTAATTAAGAAATCCTCTAAAATTATTAGGTCCTTAAATGAAATGGTTATGGGGATAACTAGGTCATAGCCTCCCATTAAGTTGGGTGATAATGGGTCCAATGCTTTGATAATTATTGGAGGCGCGACACGCCTGGTACTTATCAAGCATTGGAATTGTCATTCAATATATGATGAGTTAAGTGTACCTTCAATAGGCGGTCAGGTGAGCCGAGCCACACTCGGGCTTGGTCGTCTATTAGTTGATTAGACTTAACCCTATCATTTAATGGTTGGACCTGACTAGGGTATTCGGTGGAGGCGCCACACGCCTGTCGAAGAACCTAGGGCAAAATTATCACTAGAAGTTGCTTGGTGAAGCAACTGGTTTAGAACCTACCAATAGGTGCATATGGGTTAGCCAAGCCACACTCGGGCCTATATGCGATCTATTGGGTTCTAGTGCCCACTAAAGAATTAGGAGTAATTTTTCGAATTGGAGGTAGAGGCTACCAATTTGTACAAAATAGTGGGAGTACCTTTAGACTAAAGTCCAAGTCAAATGTGTTTAGTCAATTCATATACTAATAGCCAAATTTTCTTTTATACAGAAATGGCCACTAATTTGTCACTTCGCTCATTATTGGATAATGACAAGTTGACAGGTCCCAACTTCAATAATTGGTATAGGAAACTGAAAATTGTGCTAGAGCATGAATGGATCCTTTATGTGATAACAGATCCGGCACCTGAGCAGCCCGCTGCTAATGCACGGGGTACAGTCAGAGACACTTATCAGAAGTGGCTCAGTGATCATATCACTGTCCGTTGCATTATGCTCGCTGCAATGAATGATGAGTTTAGTAGGCATTTTGAGAATGCGCAGCCGGAAGACATCATTCAAGTGTTGAATGAATCTTTCGGTATTCCTGATGATGTTGAAAGGCACAAGACTAGTTGTGCTATTTTCAGCGCACGTATGAAGGATGGGGCTTCGGTGACCGATCATGTATTGTACATGATTGAGTTAATCGAGCGCCTAAGCACTTTCGGATCTCCCCTATATGATCAATTGGGGAAGGATGCTATACTGAATTCTCTTTCTGGTTCGTACTGCCCATTTCTCATCAACTTTCATATGACGAAACTGGTAGTAAATTATCACCAATTGTTGGGTTTACTACAAACTTTTGAGAAGGATCACCAACTCCTAAAAGGGTCGGTGAATTTAGTGGGAGGTTCGTCCAGAGGTCGTGGTACCTTTAAAGGAAAGAAGAAAAATAAGAATCAAAAGAAAAAGGTGCAACGTGCTAAGCCAAGTCAGACCAAAAAGATTAAGGCTGACCACAATCTGGCAGAATGCTTCTATTGTAAGAAGCAGGGGCATTGGAAGAGAAATTGTCCTCAGTACCTTACCTCACTTGACCCGAACAGGCTAAGCAAGAGAAAAGGGCAATCAGTTGCTGATCAAGGTATTTATATGATAACACCTTGTAATTTCTCTATATGTGATAATTCGACCTGGGTATTAGATACTGGAAGTCCGTTTAATATATGCAATTTGTTGCAAGGACTTCAGGTCAATGAGAGATTTGAAAACAGTGAGAGATTCCTGAATGTTGGAGATGGAAGATCTGTTCCAGTTCTAGCTTTAGGAAATCTCAAACTTGTTTTCAATTCTCATGTAGTTGTCTTGAGTGATTGTCACTATTGTCCTACATTCTTATTGAATGTAATTTCCGTAGGCCTTTTGGCCATGAACGGTTATGAAATTTCAATAAAGAAATATTCTTGTGATATCATTATGAATGGTGTTACTGTAATGAATGGACAATTGAGCAATGGCATCTACTTGTTATCACAACCTGTTAATGTAATGTACACGTCAAGTAAGCGTCCTAGAATAGATAATGTCACGGATGTCTACCTTTGGCATCATAGGCTAGGTCATATTAACAAGAACAGGATGAACAGGTTAAGTAAAGAGGGAATCCTCAATGTTAATGATTGTGAATCATTGACAACCTGTGAGTCATGTCTTCTTGGTAAGATGACCAAATCACCTTTTACCGGAAAAGGTGAACGAGCCAGTGATTTATTGACCCTTGTACATTCTGATGTATGTGGGCCAATAAGCACAGATGCTAGAGGTGGGTATTCATATTTCATTACGTTTACAGACGACCTTTCTAGGTATGGTTATGTCTATTTAATGAGACATAAATCTGAATCATTTGAAATGTTCAAATTATATCGTAATGAAGTAGAAAAACAAACTGGAAAGAGTATTAAAACTCTTCGATCAGATCGAGGAGGTGAATACCTCACCAGTGAGTTTTTGACATATCTAGGAGAAAATGGGATTCTTTCTCAATGGACTCCTCCTGGTACACTATAGTATAACGGTGTATCAGAAAGGAGAAATCGAACTCTGTTAGACATGGTTCGATCCATGATGGGGTTTGCTGATCTGCCCATATTCTTTTGGGAATATGCTCTTGAGTCAGCCTGCTACATTCTAAATAAGGTTCCAAATAAGTCTGTAAATAAAACACCACATGAGATGTGGACTGGACGTAAGCCGGTGCTCTCTCACCTTAGGGTTTGGGGGTGTCCAGCGTACGTCAAACGTTTGAAGACAGACAAACTTGAACCCAAGTCTGACAAATGTTTCTTTATTGGTTATCCTAAAGAAACTAAAGGATATTACTTCTACTTTGCTAAAGAACAAAAGTTATTCGTAAGCAATAGAGCTATTTTCTTAGAGAAAGAATTCCTTAGTGAAGGAACTAAAAACTCTAATGTTGAGCTTAGGGAAGTTCAACATGTAGAAGATCCGACACCATCTACTGAACTAGTTAAGTCAGATTTGATTAGATCAGATCCAGAACCCATCTTAGATGCACCATTAAGGCGATCAGGTAGAGTACCACGTCAGCCGGACAGATACTACGGTTTCTTGGTCCAGGACGGGGATCCTGTCGAACTTGATGAAAACGATGAGGATCCGATCACCTATATGGATGCTATGCAGAGGCATGACTCTGATGCATGGCTTGGAGCCATGCAATCCGAAATGGAATCCATGAAGGTCAATGATGTATGGACATTAGTTGACCCACCCGAAGGGATTAAACCCATAGGGTGTAAGTGGATTTTCAAAAGAAAACGGGGCGCAGACGGAAAAGTAGAAACCTATAAAGCCCGTTTGGTTGCCAAGGGATATCGTCAACGTTATGGTATTGACTATGACGAGACGTTTTCTCCTGTGGCAATGCTCAAATTCATTCGGATTATGCTTGCGATAGCAGCACACTTAGATTATGAGATCTGGCAGATGGATGTTAAAACCGCTTTTCTAAATGGAGATTTAGAAGAGGAGGTGTATATGATGCAACCTGAAGGTTTTATATCTGCGGATGAGTCTAAGGTGTGCAAGCTTCAAAAATCCATTTATGGATTAAAGCAAGCTTCACGGAGTTGGAACATACGATTTGATAAGGTGATCAAATCATATGGCTTCATTAAGAATGAAGAGAAACCTTGCATTTATAAATGGGCAAATGGTTCAGTTATTATATTTCTTGTTTTGTATATGGATGACATTCTTTTAATCGGGAATGACATTCCTGCATTACAAGGAATAAAGGTTTGGCTATCATCTCAATTTGCCATGAAGGATTTGGGAGAAGCATCTTACATCCTAGGGATAAAGATCTATAGAGATAGATCTAGAAGATTGCTTGGATTATCCCAATCCACATACATTGATACTATACTGAAAAGGTTCAGTATGATTAATTCCAAGAAAGGCTATCTTCCAATGGGCCATGAAATTAACCTCTCTAAAAGGATTGTCCGACAACCTCTCAAGAAAGAGAGAGTATGGATAGAATTCCATATGCTTCGGCAGTGGGATCTATAATGTATGCCATGACATGTACTAGACCAGACGTGGCATACTCATTAGGAGTAGTGAGTAGATACCAGTCTGATCCAGGTAGCAACCACTGGAAGGTTGTAAAAACCATCCTTAAGTATTTGAGAAATACTAAAGATCAGTGGCTTGTCTACGGTGATTCTGACTTAAAACTTGAGGGATATACCGATTCAAGTTTTCAGTCAGATCAAGATGATAGCAAGAGCGTGTCGGGATATATCTTCACTCTTAAGGGTGGGGCCATCTGCTGGAAGAGTTCCAAGCAGCATACAGTGGCAGATTCTACATGTGAAGCAGAATACATTGTAGCATCTGATGCAGCCAAGGAAGCCGTATGGTTGCGCAAGTTCATCACCGAGCTGGGAGTGGCACCTTCCATTGATGGTCCAGTTCCTATATTTTGTGATAATACTGGAGCCATAGCTCAGGCAAAGGAACCTAAAGTACATCAGCGGACCAAGCATATTCTGCGACGCTATCACCTGGTTCGAGAGATTATAGAACGAGGTGATATTGATCTTCAGAAGATTGACACAAAAGAAAATCTGGCTGACCCATTTACCAAAGTTCTCGGCATCAAAGAGTTCAACGAACACAAGTCGAAGATGGGTATTAGATACTGTGCCGATTGGCTTTAGGCTAAGTGGGAGTTGTTGGGAATTGTATCCTAAATGTCAATCGTCAGCATATTGATGATTGAATTTTGTAAATAAATTGACAAATTAATAAAGTATTATATGGCATTATTCATCATTTCATCTTCAAATGAACTCTTATATGATGAAGTCCTTAGGACTTATGTTATGATAAAGGAGGATTTATCTTTGAGTCCTTAAACTTGTTCGCGACCAAATAATATGTTGTTACTAGGACGACAACATTATCGAGATTAGGTTGTTGTGTGACATATACGTTGGTTGTCCTCTTAACCAAGGAGTGTGGAGACACTGGTATGCCATACAGGTGAAGTGTAGGAGTACATTTCACTGAACGTGACCAATTCCGGAACGCTCTACTGTCGAGAGATGTTCCGAGTGGATATGGGTATAAGTTTGGCCCTCTGACCTGAGACCGCAACCTGTGACTAGCAAGCAACTCACTGTACTTTGGTACCGAACTACCTGAATTTCTAATTCAGTGACGGAAGGTCACTGGGTGCAGTCAAGTACTTGCGTAGTCAGTTGTGAGTCAAGATGGAATTGACCCCTCCTGGAAACAGGAATAATGTCTTGTGATTAATTTAGCAAAACCTTGGCCAGGGTAATCCCAGTGAGGAGTCACGGGATATCTAAAGTTAATCACATAATGGATGTACTAATTATAGGGTTGACAGTAAGCTCTAAGTCATCCTGGCATTAGGAGTCAAAGGGATTGAATTATACAGTAACCATAGTCCAGGGTTCCAGAATATTTGCTTCGCATATATTCGGCCTATCCGGACGTCGGGTACCATTGCTAGATGGTCACATCGATTAGTATAAGAAGACGTTCCTATACTACCGGCTTAGGTTCGAACCTATGAGGTCACACGCATAGAAGTTTCTAGGTTGATCAAATGGCTGATTGATGATTAAGAATCATTCAGGGGTAATTTGGTCAATTCGATTGACAAATTATCCAAAGCAAAAATTGTATTAAAATAATTATTGAATTATTGGAGGATTAATTAGTAATTAGATTACTAATGAACTCAATTTGATTGAGTAAATTGGGCTTAGGTTGAGCCAAATTGAATAGGATTCAATTTGGGCTGCATGAGGGTTTGACCTAATTGGATTGGGTTCAACCCAAGTAGATTGAGCTTGACCCAATTGATGGGACTTGACCCAATTGGATTGGGCTTGATCCAAATCAATTAGAAGACCTTATTTGATGAGGATTATGAGTCCAAATAATCAGAATTGGATAAGGAGAAGAATCCCTAAATTTTAGGAACCCATCCTTATCTTCTTGGAGAAGAATGACACCTTAATTTATTCCCAATAATTTCTACGCCTATCCTCTTTATTTTTGGCCAAAAATTGGCATGAAAGAGAGGAGGCGTGGGGCTATAATTTCTATAAAAATGGCACCTTAAATCTTTCTAGAAAGATTTAGATGAATTTCCTAATTTGTAGGGATTGCATGGTGCATGAAATAGGGTGGTCTGCGGCTGAAATTTGGACGCATGAATTCCTATCTTTTAGGGATCCAAAATGCACGAAATTTGGATATGTTTATCTCCTCTTAGCTGTCAAACCACAAGAATTTTTTGGGAATTTTATCAGCCAAATTAGTTGGCTAAATTAGGTGTGATACGTGGGGGGATCTTTTGGCTATAAAAGACCCCCATGCCTTGGGTTCAAGATATACCATATTTAGATGTTTCAAAAAATTCTGAAAAAATTCCCTGAGGGCCTCCATCCCTTCTTCTCCTTCTTCCTCACATCCATCCTCCATCTCCTTGAAGAACAATCAAAGGTTGAGTATTTAGAAGGAGAAAGCTTCAGCCATTGCTGCGTTCCTGCGCGAGCTAGCACTCCCGCGGAAGACGATCTACCTAGGGCTTCGCGTGTACTTCTCATAGAGGCCATTCATGTGCGTGGCTACGAAGTCAAGGATCAGATCCATAAGTTTCTTCCATCATAAAAGGTATTAATTGTTGGGAACCCGCCCAT
This sequence comes from Phoenix dactylifera, assembly GCF_051530095.1. NCBI lineage: Eukaryota > Viridiplantae > Streptophyta > Magnoliopsida > Arecales > Arecaceae > Phoenix > Phoenix dactylifera. The sequence continues at coordinate 25,278,317 of NC_143193.1, read as the reverse complement.
GCCGCTGATATTTCAAAAATTAAATCAGGTGGCAGCGGAAGAGGCATGTGTGGGATCGACGTTCATCGCATGAACGTTGTTTCGAGACCTTTCGTAATTAGGTAAGAATTAAAACTTTTAAAACTATTAGGAAGATCAAATCTTCACCTTGCGCGGGTAGATGATCACCGCAAATCTAAATTCGTGGTTTTGGAAGAGGGTTCGCTTGAAGCCGTTCAAACGTCCGGCCTCTACGGGTATCCACACGAAGCAGGATCCGATCTAAGCTCTCTATCTCACCGGGGTGCTAGCTCCCTTGCAGAGATAGCTTTGATGGCTGATGTCCTCTCTTTCAATCAACTCTTGATTGCACTAGAGAGGAGGAAGAAGAAGGATCTTTGAAGAAGAACCAAAGCCTGACTGCAGCCCTTTTATTTTCCTTGCGCTGGAGGAAGAAAGCAAGGATGGAGGAGGGCCGCCAATCACCTTCTTTTGATTCCTTGCTTGCGGCTGAAGATGGAGAAGGAGGAGAAGGAGGCCACGGCTGCAAGGAGAGGGAGAGCTCTTCTTCCTAGGGCGCCGGCCTCATGCCTCCTTATAAAGCCATCTAGGGCTCCTACAATCTAGGAGCCCTAGACATATTGCCTAAGAGGGAAGGGGGGCGCCGGCCCCTCTCTTCATGCCGCACACAAGGAGAGGAGGAGGGGCGTGATCCCTCCTTCTTGTGATGCCCTAATCCTCTTCCAAAGAGGATTGGGTGCCTCTCTTATGGTTAAGTCCTAATCTAATTAGGATTGACCATATTGGGTTCAATCTATGCTAGTCCTAATCCAATTAGGACTTGAATGAACCATGACTCAATTGAACTCTTCAATCCTAATCCAATTAGGAGTCATGTTGATTCATTAGATTATTAATTAATTTAGACTTAAGGAATCCTAATCCAATTAGGATTTGTTTAATTTTAGTCCTAATCCAATTAGGACTCTATTTGAATCCGTAGTCCTAATCCAATTAGGATTTCTAGGAATCCTACTCCAAGTAGGAATCCAATTTTGATTCAAAACTCCTAATCTCATTAGGATTGAGGAATCCTATTCCAAGTAGGAATCCCAGTCCTACTCCAACTAGGATTCCCAGTCCTAATCCAATTAGAACTCTAGGTATCCTACCCGAAGTAGGATTCTTGTTTCAAGTCCAATTAATTAATTCCCTTTTCTTCTTCAACTTCTTATCAATCAAATTGATTTCTTGTGATTCCTAATCACGATTTCAACTATCGGATCGGTCAATACTTCTAGTGTGTGTGACCCCATAGGTTCTATTCTGACTGGTAGTGAGATATATTGTGATCTCTATCTCAATATCATTGAAAACTCCTTTCAATGGGTTGGAACGATTCCAACTCAACTCATTAGGATTTTTCGATCATCAAGATAATCCCTATGAGTCCCACCATCCACCAGTGACACCTAGCAGCATGTAGTGGCCACCCAGCAGAATGGAATGATGAACCTCTAGGTGCAGTTAACGTGTGATACAGTCCTACTATCGTGGATCCCTACAGGACGGAGGTCATGGACAACTCGTCAAACCCCATCGTCTGTCATATGTCAAGATTTATTCGACTCGAGTTCGATAGTGGAAAACTCTTTTTCCACTTTATATTACTGCCCTGGCCAAGGTCTTAGAACTCAGTCTAACAAATCACATAGGATCACTCCTCTTCTATCAAGGTCGATAGATTCCTTATAGGTGCATACCCTACTCCTACAGTGAACCTACTGCAGCCAATCTACACTGCATGGACCCATATGGCTAGAGACCATGTATGTGTGCAGTCAAACTACAATAACCTCACTGTGAGTAGCCGAAGCACCGCAGGTCAAAGGACCAGTCATACTACTGCAACATCAAGCAAGTCACTGACGAGTGGATAGACATCCAAGTGACTTCTTGTCTTGGTCACGCTCAGTACCCTTGTTCTCTAACAAGCACCTGCACTATCACTTCAGTGTCCCTACACTGTGGACTCAAGTCTCGTCCATCCAGAAGGAAAGTGATCTGTGCACTGATCGGATCGATAACCGTCCTCGTGATGATCCATTGATCAGGAGCATTTAGAAATTAATCACCAATGATACATGGCTCAAATTTTCAACTCTTGAGAATATGTATCATCATCTTATTAATTCCTTGGACGATTCATAGACACATAAACAATATGAATGAAAAGATGCCTTTTATTTATTCAATAATAAATAGTCAAGTACAAAATTATGTCCCTAGAATCAACAATGTGTCAGCCAAATTGGCTTCTAGGGCATACATCTAACATTAATCCCACATCAATATTTTATTTTGGAGTCAGAGTCTAGGTCTGATTCCCCGAGGTTTTACCCTCCTTTGGGGCTCCTCACGGAGTTATCTCCAGATCCATTCGATGGATATTCGGAGATTAATTGGAATAGAGTTCTTAAGTTTCAGATCTGATAGTTAATCATGCATGAAAGTTTTAGCATAATTGTTTAAACGATTCCGGCATAATTCTATGTGTTCTTAAGGTGCTGATTTCTAGATTTGATCTTGTAAGCATGCATGAATAAAATTGTTTGATTTGATTTTTCCGCTGCATTTTAAAACTTAAAAAGAACTACGTATGGCTTGATCCCCCTTGTGAAGGGGTACGTAGGCAACCTGATCAGGTTCAGCCATGGTTTTAAAAAAAAAAAAACAGCATGCTTAACACCGTATAACCTAGGATTCACTTTCACCAGCATCACGCGTCCGTGAATGGCGTCCAACCTTCCGCATGCGTCCCCCTCTTCCCATTTTCCTCTATTTCCTCAGCTGTCCTTCCACCGATGATTCAGCCATCCATGCTTGCTGTGGCACTATAAGAGGACGTGGTGGCCGGCTGGTTCGGGGGGAAGAGGCGGAGAGGAGGAGAGGGCCAAGGGGGGGGTGCTCGGTTGGGGTGGTGGCTGGCTGGTCGAAGGAAGAAGAAGGAGTTTGGCTCCTTCGATTTGTCCAAAGAAACAGGGGAAGAGGAGAGAGGGAGGAGGGGAGCGCTCAGTTGTGGGCCAAAGAAACAGGGGAAGGGAAGCTCTGTTCCAAAGAAAAAAGGAGAGTTTTGAGTTTGTGCTCTGTTTTCAAACAGAGCACATTGTTGTTCTTCTTTTTTTCTTTTTATTTTTTTGTTTTATTTTAATTAAGAGCAGTGTTGTTTTTAATTTTAATTAAGAGTTTTATTTGTAATTCTTTCTGTTGCAATTTTACTGGAGAGTTTTATTTTAAGAGCTTTAGATTTGCAATTTTAATTTATGTTTTTCACATTCTATAATTTTTCTTTTCATGCAATATATGAAATTCTCTCTCATGCAATTTAGATTCCAAGCTTTAATCTTCTTAATCACTGTTTTCATCCATGCCAAAGTTTTTCTTTGAATAGTTAAATATTTCATGAAATTTATAAATGCTCTTCGATTTCTAAGTACTTGTCTTTTCTTTATTTTAAAAATAATGAAGATTCTCTGGTAGACCAGAAAATCAGTCAACATCCCCAACGAAATGTTTTTCTTCTATCATTCAAAAATCGATTTCAAATCCGAGTGAACGTTTTAATTTTTATGCAACTCCAATCGCCTCCCTGTGGATCGACCTCTTACAACCGCTATTCTTCGAGTAGAACAGATAAGAGTAAAAATTTAAATTAAACTTTATTTGTCGGTTCTAATAACGATCTGTCTAGTATATTTTTAGTTAGACAGGAATCGCACAACAATGCACTCTCGGCGATTTTCCAGCTCCCGCGATATATGCAATCACGATCCATCCGTGCGTCCACCTCTCCCAGATTTGTCATCATCAACCAGTGCGCTCCCAGGGGATCCATCACCGGGTGAGAGTTGGCTATATAAGGAGGCCATCGGCTGAGAGGAAAGGGGGGAAAAGAAGGGAGCTCTCGGTTGGGGCCAAGTGACAGAGGAGAAAACAGAGCCATGCTCTGTTCTTGAAGGAAAAGAATAAAAAAAAAGGATTTTTCCACCGAGAGGGAAAAGAGAAGTGATTTGTTTTTCTTTATTTTCTTTATTTTATGTGCAAAAGAGGAGTATTAGGCCTCTAATCTCCATTTTTATTTGTAATCAATTTTATTTTTATAAAATCTATCATTTCTTTTTTATACAATCCTTGTTCTAGGTTTAGTTTAATTTCTATTTTTTTTATGCAATCTTTTAATTTTTCTTTCATGCAATATATAAAATTTTCTTTTATGCAATTTATGTTCTAGGCTTCAATCTTCTTAGCACTGTTTTCATCCATTTTAATTTATGCCAAAGCTCATCTTTGATTAGTTAAATATATAAATGCTCCTTGAATCTAAGTACCTACTTTTTATTAAAACTAGAGAATCATTTAACATCCTCAAAGTAATGTTTTTCTTCTATCTTTCAAAAATCGATTTCGAATCTGAGTGAACGTTTACATTTTTATGCAACTCCAATTGCCTCCCTATGGATCGACCTCTTACGACCACTATACTTCGAGTAGAAAAGGTAAGAGTAAAATTAAATTGAACTTTGTTTGTTGGTTTTAACAACAATCTGTTTAGCATATTTTTAGGTAAACAGAAATCGGACAACAAAATTTTGGCGCCGTTGCCGGGAAGGCAAATCGAGAAGCAAGAATGATCACGAAGATCAAATCAAATTTTGGATGCCCGGAGTGAACGCACTCCGATAGTAAGTTTTTTTTTTTAATTTTTTTTCTTGTTTTGATTATCTTTAGTTAATAATTTCGTAGTTAGTAAATTCTGAAATTTGAAATTTGAAATTTAAAATTTTGAAAAAAAATTCCAAAATTCTAAAATTTAAAAATCTAAATTCAAAATTTGAATTCTGAAATTCAAAATTTGAAATTTAAAAAAAAATTAAAAAAAATTGCTAGTAATTGATAGGGTGCAATCCTTCGAGGTTATCATATCTCTATTGGGGCTCCTCACGGAGTAATCTCCAGAGCTTATTCAACGGGCATTCAGAGATTGACTGACGCATAAGGATTAGTTTTTAGTTTACATTCAAGTTATTCGTATATAAAACTTTAAATAAAAAAACATAAAATTAAAAAAAAAATTAAAGAAAAATAAATATAAAAATAAAATAAATTTTTTTTTGCTTGCTCATTTAATCAGTACAACCTAATGACATTCCATAAACTTTAAAAAAAAATCATTGAATATTTGCTGCATTTAGTATTAAGCATTTGCATAAAATAATTTAAGGGCAAAATCCATTAAAAAGATAAGGTCGGAAAGTCATTACCTGTCCTTAGCCCAAAAATCACCACCTTGCATACATATCCTAAGCCAAATTAAATTAAATTAAAATCAATTAGACGTTGGCCTTAGGATTTTCGAGCTCAATTAGGCTCTTGAAAAGAAGCGGCTGAAAGCCACTCCAGTGAGAATTTAGTAATTGGTGATGTCTAGAAAAGTTTTACAATAGTGAGAACTATTACGCGTATTGTGGTATTGGTGTATCCCTTCTGGCACCACCACACACCCCGGAACTTTTCTGGTTAATGGTTACTGGATAGCTTAACTGAGAAACTCAAGCTTAATCTGAAAGGGAGATTAGGAGCTGTTTAATCTAGGAGAGAATTTTAGGAAATTTTACCTAATAATTCTCCACGCAACTAGATTTAAGAAGCTACTAAACCTCACTTAATTCTAAAACTAATAGAGTCAAATTGTTGTATGGTGTTGGTTGTGGTCATCTGTGTCTAGCCCTTCTTTTCTCTTAGGATTTTGTTCATTTTAGGAGTCAAATCTAATGAATTGTTGATAATGTATGCATGGTAAAAGGTCATTAAGGGGTAAGTTAACATCATTTGATCCTGAGATTGATAGAACTTTTCATCACAATCAGCGAATTGTAAGCCAACCGTCAATCTCTACAATGGGTGAACATATTAGAACTTTGAATGAGTTGTTTGCACCCGCATCCGCTAGTCCCCCTACTTGCATAGTACTACCAATTAATAGTGCAGCCCAATTCGAGATTCGGGCTGCAACAATAAACATGTTACCTAAATTTCATAGGTTTGAGAGTGAACAACCATATATTCATCTAAACAAATTTTTGACAATCTGTCAAACATTTAGAAATCAAGATTTAGATGAAGAGGATATTAAATTAAGGTTGTTTTCCATGACTTTTGTGGAGTGATTGATTAAAACCCTATTTGATTTTGATGAGCTCAAAGCATTTGAGTATATCTTTTGTTTACTAATGAATTCAATTGAGTGTTTCAGTGAAAATCTTGTCTAAGTGTTTCTAGATTTGGTTCAAGATATTTTGATAAGTTAAGAAGTCAGTTTGAGCCAAAGTCTGAGACTCGAGTCGACTCCAGAATAGTACGAGTCGACTCCAAGCGTATCAGAATCCCTGGCACGGGCTCGAGTCGACTCCGGATCATTACGAGTCGACTCCGACTGAGAACAGACAGACGAACAGAAAGACTCAACTCAAAACCTGTCAGCGAGTCGACTCCTGAAGTGCGCGAGTCGACTCCAATGCTTACAGAGTCGACTCTGGAGTAGTATGAGTCGACTCCAAGGAGTTACAGACAGAAAAGTCAGAGAGCGATTTTCGACCCTGAGATTCGAGTCGACTCCTGTGGAACGCGAGTCGACTCCGATGGTTGGCAGGTCGACTCCAAAGAAAGCGAGAGTCGACTCTCAGTGGTACACAAGGCAAAAGTCAGAGAGCAGTTTTCGGACTCTGAGATCCGAGTCGACTCCCGCAATGCGCGAGTCGACTCCGAGACAGCGCGACCCCAAAAAGATAGAAGACCGAATTATTATCTCTGAGAGCCGAGTCGACTCCCAGACAGCTCGAGTCGACTCCAAGGCAGCGCTACATCAAAAAGGCAGAAGGCTGTGTTTCGGAAACTGAGAGCCGAGTCGACTCCGGAACAGTCCGAGTCGACTCCAAGACTGGACGAGCCAAAAGACAGAAGATCGGGAGTTCGGGCTCTGAGCGCCGAGTCGACTCCCAGGATTGTCGAGTCGACTCGAGTGGGCCAAGTTGAAAAATTAGCTCCATGGACTTCATGGGATGAGCCGACTCCGAAAATGGCAAGTCAGCTCCAGAAGTTGGCGAGTCGACTCCGGGTTAAGTCGAGTCGACTCCCAGTCGCGGAGGTCACTTTAATTCAAATCCGGAACAGTTGCCGAGCCGACTCCAGAAAAGCATGAGTCGACTCCCTCTACAGTCGAGTCGACTCCAGATCGCGCGAGTCGACTCCGACCCCAACGGACATATTGTCAGGATGTGCAGAGTGTGCAGAACGGGCAGAAAAAGGTGTCTAACGGCTAGTTTCCGTGGGGGATGGCTTAAATAGCCACAGAGGACTGTAGCAAGGTAGAGAAGCACTATTCCACTCAAAGAAATCAAGCATCCTATCTCTGCCAACTGGTTTTCAACAGAAAAGAAGGAAGAGCGCCATTAACTCCATCCAGCTACCTCTTCCCAGCATTTAAAAGAAGTCTCCTCCTGCCTTCAAGTCGACCAGACATTCAAGAGGAGACTTACAGTTCAAAAAGCCCTACTCTACTCCAACTCAAACGTGTTTGAGGGCTCTTAACTTCTCTCTAGTTTATATCGCTGTATATCTGCTTTTTAGAAGCTCTGTTTTTCGGTTTGTGTCTGTTCTTTCCATCTTAACTTTGCTTGATTCAATCAGGGGATTGAATCAAGAGTGCATAGAGGTTGGTTGGTGAGCCGAGGGTAAAACCAACGTGTAAGGGTTCGATTGTGATCCCGGAAAAACAATCGGGGTGGTTCTAGTCGGTGAGCCTGGGAAAACCGACCGAGTTCGTTGTGAGCTCGTAAAACAACAAGTTGGGTTGTGAGCTTGTAAAACAACCGGCTGTAATCCGAGGGGTTATAGTGAATTCCCAAGTGAGACTTGGAGAGTGGACGTAGGAGCTAGGGTAAGCTCCGAACCACTATAAACATTGTGTTTGTGATTGCTTGTGTCTCTTTCTCTCACTCTCATTTCACTCACAGCACATAGCAACTAATTATTCATCTTGCAAAAGTATTAATCAGTCATTTACAAACGTTTCAATTGCAAAATTATTTTTAAAACCCAATTCACCCCCCCTCTTGGGTTGTCTATCTGGGCAACAACTTTAGAGGATTGTGCTGCTGCATGGCTGTATTATCTTGCTTCAAATTCCATCACATCATGGGAACAACTATCTAGGAAGTTCGTGGCTAAGTTCTATCCCATGGTAAAGACTGAAAAAATTAAGGATGCCATCATAACTTTTAGAAAAAAATCTGAGGAGGAATTTTTCCAACTTTGGAAAAGATTCCATGATCTGTTGGTCAAATGCCCACACCATGGGCTTGATAAGGCTGATCTGGTCAACTTCTTTTATAAAGGACTACTTCCGGCATATAGAAACATGATCGAGTCCATGCACAAGGGTAGGTTCATGAACCAAACCCCGGATCAAGCCTATGAATTTCTTGTTGACTTAGCCGAGAACGCCCAAAATTGGAGTAGCTATGGTGAGGAAGTAAATAGAGATGAGTTCGGGTCTAGAAAACCAAGTAATTATGAAATAAAAGCAGACCTAGATCTCAAAAATATCATGTCCAATCTAGTAACTGGAGTAAACAACTTAAGTAAAATGTTTGATGCTTTCACTATTTCCACTAGTTCGAGTTCATATAAAAAATCAAATCCCATCATGAAAGTGGAACACGAGCCACATAGTTTGTGTATCTTGTGTAACAGTCCTGAGCATCTGGTGGAGTGCTGTCCTAATCTCTCCACCATAAAGGCCGAGCAAGCAAATGCTCTAAATTCATATAGTGCCTTTAAGAAGCCCACTCCCAACTCGTTCAGCCTAGTTTACCACCCTGATAATAGGTTCCACCCAAATTTCTCATACAAGCAAAATGAACCTATTCAGCATCAAGGTGGTCTACCAGGTTTTCAGAACAACTTTCCCAGGATAGGTCCATCACAAATGAACCAACCTTTGGTTCCATCTGTACCTTCTTATAATGCCCCTATCCCACAGCAACCTTCACCATTAGAAACCATGATAGCTAATATGATGAAACAACAACAAAATTTTATCAAGTAACAACAACAGACCAATACAGCCCAAGCCCAGACTAACCAATTCCATATGCAAGCAATTACAAAACTTGAGGTTAGTCTAAGCCAAATAGCAAACTCTCTAAGGGATAGAAAGAAAGGTGAACTACCTAGTCAACCTGTGCCTAATCCTACTAGACAACAAAATCAAGGTCAGAGAGGTCAGTATCAAATCGATTCTAATCAAAATTCAACCTATGAAGTCCAGGCAATTACCACTTTAAGGTCTGGCAAGCAAGTGGACAATAAAGTCTAACTTTCTGAACACGTAAAAGAAAATCAGAATGAATCCAATAAGAACCCTATTCAAAAGAGGGGTCAAGAACAGGACAAAAAGGAAGAATCCATAGAAACATACAAACCTAAGGTTCCCTTTCTCAGTAGACTTCAGGACTCCAAGAAACAATCTAACTTTGATGAAATAAAAGAAATCTTTAAAACTGTTCAAATAAATATACCTTTTCTTGATGCCATACGACAAATTCCCTCCTATACAAAATTCTTGAAAGACCTCACCACGATTAAAAGAAAAACCAGCAATTACCACTTTAAGGTCTGGCAAGCAAGTGGACAATAAAGTCTAACTTTCTGAACACGTAAAAGAAAATCAGAATGAATCCAATAAGAACCGTATTCAAAAGAGGGGTCAAGAACAGGACAAAAAGGAAGAATCCATAGAAACATACAAACCTAAGGTTCCCTTTCTCAGTAGACTTCAGGACTCCAAGAAACAATCTAACTTTGATGAAATAATAGAAATCTTTAAAACTGTTCAAATAAATATACCTTTTCTTGATGCCATACGACAAACTCCCTCCTATACAAAATTCTTGAAAGGCCTCACCACGATTAAAAGAAAAACCAGCATTCCTAGGCAAGCTGTTATGGTTGCACAAGCCTCATCTCTCATTCAACAACAGATTGCCCCGAAATTCAAAGACCCTGGTTGCCCCACCATTGAAATAAAAATAGGAGAGACGATCATCTAGAGAGCCCTATTAGATTTAGGAGCCAGTGTGAACCTACTTCCCTACTATGTGTACCAAAAGTTAGGTTTGGAGGAATTAAAGCCCACAAATATTATCCTTTCCTTAGCAGATAGGACGGTGAAGTACCCAAGGAGATTGTAGAGGATGTAATAGTGAAGGTAAACGAGTTTTACTATCCTGTGGACTTCGTTATCCTTGAGACCAAACCTATAATACATCCAGACGGTCACACACCTATAATTTTAGGTAGACCTTTCTTAGCCACAGCAAATGCTATGATAAATTGTCGAAATGGCATGCTGAAGTTATCTTTTCGCAACATGAAAGTCGAGCTTAATGTCTTCAACATAAGTAAACAACCACCAGATGATGAAGAAATCAATGAAGTTGACATGATTGAAAGTCTGGTTCAGGAGACTTTCTTACAAACTTATAGTAAGGACTCTTTAGAGGCTTACCTTGCCCATTTTGAGGAAGGGGTGGAGCATGCACTCTCTAATTCTGTTCCCTTTATGAGCATAGATCGTCATCGGCTGACTGTTCTTACTCGGACTCTTCCCAAACCATTCTTATATAATGGTTGAAAAAAAATGAATCTACATTTTCTCTGGCTGAAGACATAAAACTTAGCGCTCTTGGAAGGCAACCCGACATGTAAATATTATTAAAAAAATATATAAAAAATTTAATAAATTACTAACATGCAGGTTTGGAGGTTTTTGCCCCAATTGTCAATTTACCTACCAATATCAGGTAACTTCTCCTCTATCCTATTGCTGCTTTAACATTGAGGACAATGTTAGATTTAGGTATGGGGGTGAGAATATTTTTGATTTTTCTGCCTAAAAAGATTTTTGTGTTAAAAAAAAGGGAGGGGGGATTTCAAATTTTTAACTCAAAATCTAATCTTTTTGGTAGTATAAACTAGGAATTGCTTTGACAATAGCTTGGAGTCAAAAAATATGATAGTAGTTCTAGCTTGAATTTTCGTCCCACCTATCTTCTGCTAACATGATAGAAGACGATTTAGTACCTACACGTAAGTACATGAATAGTAGGATATGTAAACTTGCGACTAATATGAATACTTTTAATCTTTTGGATAATTTAAAGTTATATGTGTGATGAACACCCTATTAAAAAATATATATATAAATAAAAAAAAGAGAAGAAAATAAAACGAGTTTATTTTAAGTCTTCTCACTGAGTAACTGGGCCTCTTGCCTGGCAAGCAGCGAGTGTTCGCATAAAAAGGCAAGGATGACTAAGATTAAACTCTGAGTGACTAATTCGGCCTTGGAGTCTAGTTGACTTGAGTTATTAAGCCTGTTAGGGTGTCTTTATACCTAGTGCCCTGAGCCATCTGGATCAGGAGTCATTGGCCTAACACTCGCTACATAGGTTAGCTAGAAAGCTTAATAAGGCTAGATATTGCACAAGTCATTCTTCTTAGCATTCAGTCTGATTAAAAGTTAAATTCTGGGTGTTCATTACCATTTAACTCTATAAAGTCTTAAAAATTAGGGTGATCACGTTGGAAGTAAGTGAAAACCACTCATTTATATAATACTATCTTGCACCTCACTCTATTCTTGACTTGTTAGCAGATAGATAGGGTGTAATGGAACTTGAGTTAGAGTCTGCTTAAATATGATAGCAATAAGTCTTTATTGTATTTGCAATTCTAGGTTCATACAATAATACTTGTTCAAATTTTTAGTTAAACATTGGAAATCCCTGACTGATGAAGTTTGTGGGTAACTTCACTACAAACCCTCACGAGACAACACTCGTCCACTAGGGTAGCCTAGGGGTTTAAAGGCTTGTTGCACGTGCTAGGTGCAATCGTGATTCCCTACGAAAATAGGTACATATCTTAGTTTTGTGCATTTAGCTTCAATAAAAAAAAATCTAAAAAAATAGAAGAAGTCATAAGTTAGACTACATCTTTTTGTGCCCTCATTTTATCATTTGCTTGTTAATTGCTAGAGACTAGCAATAAGCTAGTTGGGGGGTGTGATGAGAGCACAAAAGTACGATCTACATATCACCTAAATTAGTGTTATTGCTAACTGATAATGATAAATTCACCGGTTTAATATTATATTTTCATTTGGTACAAGTTATTATAAATTAAAGTTTAAATGCGCATTTAGTATAGACTGGGTTTAGAGAGATGCATCATGGCCCCAAACCACGCGGGCCCAATCCTACCATGATCTGATCGAGCACATTTGCACCATCCAAGGATCATAGAACTGAGCCCAATTTGAAGACATAGAGTAGGAGAGTTAACTATTTAATCATGCATAAACAGCAATTAAATTAATCATAAATTTATTTTAGATCTAATCTAAATACATTCATGATTTCAAATTTAATTGCAATGATTAAAATAATTTTAATCAGTCTTTTAAGGTTCATCTTCAAACATCGCACACAATGGCACCCCTACACGTCATAGGAGATCCCATCGAATGGAAAATAAGGGAGATGATCCCTTCTTTCTCCTATGACCGGACGATCTGGTGATTGATTTATCATATTACTTTACAAAGGAATAAACAAGTTTTATAACATAAAAATTTAAACATCCAACCTAGCTCTGATATCACTGAAAGTGTGTCCTAGGGTTCTAGCAGTGATTAGCATGTTGAATTTTAGAATTTTTTAAAACATGGATGAACCTGATCAGGTTGCCTACGTACCCCTTCAAAAGGGGGATCAAGCCAAACGTAGTTCTTTAAGAGTTTTAAAATCATAGCGGAAAAGTCAAATTAGATAATTTAATTCATACATGCTAACAAGATCAAATCTAGAAATCACCACTGTGAGAACTCATAGGATCATGCCAGAATCGTTTAAACAGTTATGCTAAAAAAAAAAACTATTGCATGATTAATATCAGATCTGAAATGAAAAACTCTAATCCAATTAATCTCCGAATATCCATCGAATGGACTCTAGAGATAACTCCGTGAGGAGCCCCAATGGAGGATAAAATCTCGGAGAACTAAACCTAGACTGTAACACTAGTATAAAGGTTTTAACTCAAGACAAAAATTATACCTTTATGATGATCGAAGCTTGTGGATCTGATGCTCGACCTCGCAACCACACAAGTGTATGGTCTCTACAGGTGATCCACGCGAAGCTCCGGATGGATCGAAGTCCTGCAAGAGTGCTAGCAAGCGCAGAACTTGTTGGCTGAATTTTTCTTCCTCGTTCTTGAAGTCACCAACACTTGGTGATCAAGAAAGGAAGAAGAGGGAGGATCTGAAGGAGAGGAAGAAGACTTCACCACGATGGATCAGCAAGGATACACCACATAAAACTTCTTCTCTAAAGGAACTCAAGTCGTGGGAACCATGAAAACAATTCTGCACTATCTCAAACTCCATTTCGAAAATGAAGACTCCCTTAAGTAGAGATTTAGAATTGTTGCCCCTTGCTGATTTTCCTCCAAATCTCATGCCCCAATCAAGGAGAGGATCTGATCATTTAGTTAGGAATTTTGAATTCAAAAAATAACCAAAAGAAATTTTGAATTCAGAATTCAAACATCAATGTTGTGGGCGAGTGGGACTTTCTTCATATGTCATGACACCATGAAGTGTGATGGCTTGATCTCATCAAAGCCATTCATCACTTCATGTCATGGCATCATAAGAGGCCCCATTCGCCATCAGATCCAATACAAAAATTTGAATTCAAAATTCAAACAAAAAAAAGTGGGCGTGAAGGATAAAAAAGGACATGTGTCATGGCGCCTTCATGGAAAGTGTAATGCAATAAAGGAAAAGAATTAGTTGACCCATTAATACAAATCATAAGATCAAATCTGATGATTCCCCTTTTTAGATGGTTGCCACTTGTCCCATGGTTCCATTAATCAAGTATTAATAATCCTAATCAAATTAGGATGGCGCCAAGCATTGGATGAAGGACAAGTGTCCCATGCTCCATCACATGTTCATATAGACTTTAAGATCCGCATGATTCGGATCAAACCCAATCCAATTGGATCAAGTCCTATCAATTAGGGAAGCCTAATCTCCTTGGGTTGAACCTAATCCGATTAGGTCAAACTCTGATTAAAGAACAATCCTCTTAGATCGAACCTAATCCAATTAGGTCAAACCTGAATGAAGCCCAAATTGAATCCAATTCAATTTTGGCTCATTCTTAGTCCAATAACTCAATCAAATTAAGTTCATTAATAATCTAATTGCTAATAAATCCTCCAATAATTTATTAACTATTTTTTAGCAATATTTATTTAAGATAATTTGTCAATCAAATTGATCAAATTATTCTTGAATGATTCTTAATCATCCATCAGCCAAAATGATCTGTTAGGAACCCGCCCATGCCGCAGAAAAATTTCAAAAATTCAGATGCAGCGGAAGAGGCATGCGCGGAATCAACCGTTCATCGCATGAACGTTGTTTAAAATCGTTCGTAGATAGATAAGGATTAAAAACTTTTAAATAATATTAGAAGATCAGATCTTCACCTTGTGCGGGTAGATAATCACCACAAACTGATGATCGTGGTTTTGGATGAAGGTTCGCTTGAAGCCGTTCAAGTGCCTGGCCTCTACGGGTATCCACACGAAGCAAGAACCGATCAAGCTTCTTTGTCTCCCCGGGGTGCTAGCTCCCTTGCAGAGACAACTTTTAATGGCTAATCTCCTCTCTTTCTTTCAACTCTTGAATGTGCTTGAGAGGAGGAAGAAGAAGGATGAAGAATAGTAAAGGAACAAAATCCCTGCAGCCTTTTTTCTTTTCCTTGCATTGGAAGGAGGAAGGGAGGATGAAGAGGCCACCTTTCTTTTTCTTCCTTTGCTTGCGGCTGAACCAAGGAAAGGGGAGGAGAGGGGGCCACGAATTGGAGAGGGAGAGGGCTTCAATGATGCCCTAGGTCAGCCCCCATGCCTCCTCTTAAATAGCATGTGGAGCTCCTACAAAGTAGGAGCTCCTTGATAAACTTCCAAGAGGGGCGCCGGCCCCTCTTCTTTGCCGCACCAAGCAAGCAAAAGGAGGAGGGGCGTGTGCCCCTCCTTCATGGTTAACCTAATCCTCCTTTAAGGAGGATTAGGAAGGTCACTCATGGTTAGGTCCTAATCTAATTAGGCTTGGACCAAGGGTGAACCAATTTGGGTTTAATCTGGGTAAGTCCTAATCCAATTAGAACTTAATGAACCATGACTCAATTGAACCCTTCAATCCTATTCCAATTAGGAGTCTTGTTGATTCATTAGATTAATAATTAATTAGGACTTAAGAAATCCTAATCCAATTAGGACTTATTTAATTTTGGTCCTAATCTAATTAGGACTCTGATAGGATTCTCAGTCCTAATCCAATTAGAACTCTAGGAATCCTACTCTAAGTAGGAATTCTAGTCCTACTCCAAATAGGATTTCCAGTCCTAATCCAATTAGGACTCTAGAAATCCTATTCCAAGTAAGAATCCCAGTCCTACTCCAAATAGGATTCCCAGGCCTAATCCAATTAGGACTCTAGGAATCCTATTCCAAGTAGAAATCGTATTTAAGTCCAATTAATTAATTTTCTTTGTTCCTTCTTCAACTGTTTATCAATCGAATTGATTACTTGTGATTCCTAATCACGATTCAACCATCGTTGATGAGAACACAAAAGTGCGTTATACACGTTGCTTAAATTAATATTATTGCTAACAAATAATGATGAAAGGGCTGCATTAATTTTATATTTTATTTGGCACAGATTATCGTAAATCAGAGTTTAAATGTGCATTTGGTTGACTTCAAGCCTATTTACACTGGAACATAATTGAACCTGGTCAAGCACACTTGCACCTGAGGGACACATGGCAGCCATCTGGAGGCAATGCGTAATGAAACATCCAAGGGTTTAGATTCATCAAGCCAAGAAGATCTGCAATTGGATCTCCCAGCTTCCTCCAAGCTCCCAGCCATCTGCAGTCAATTGACTTTATGATTCCAAATCAGCATCATCCCAAGCGCCAGCATAAGTTGTTTTCCATTTTCACCGTCCACGTTCCAACTCATCCCAGCTTCCTCCAATGTCCAACCGTGATCTACACCATCCACGTCTGCATCTGATGCTTCCGGACCCGTTTCAGCTCCAACGTCGCAGCAACTGTGATCAAAGCCTCCTCCTTCCGCGATCAGCTCCTTCTTCCACCCGAACCCGTGAAACTTCCCAGCATCCCGTCCACCGTGTCAGCCTTCTCCCACGTTCCCATCCATTCCAGCCGAGATCAGCGCCTCCCAGCAGTCCGTGACCAGCTCCCGTGCACAATCCCAGCGTCCGCCTCCTCCTCGAGCCTCACGCGTCTCACCCTCCATGTCACAGATCCCAGCATCCCGTCTCCATAGCGTCCGTGAAGCCCCCGCGATCACCTCTGCATCCGTGATCTGCTCCTCTTCCGCCCGCCTCACGCGTCCATTCCTTCCGATCCGCCCGCCGATCGCGTGAAGCACCCCCCGCATTCAGTCCTCCTTCATCAATATATCGCGATCAACGTCCGAAATTGATTCCGGTCTGCCCATCTCCACCGCGTGCGCTGAGGGGGGATGCGATCTATATATCTCTCGGTTGAAGAGGAGAAAGGGGAGGGGGGGCCATCGAAGAAGAAGAACAGGGAGGAGCCGGGCTGCTGCAGTAGAAAGAAAAAAAAAGTAGAAAGAAACAGGGGATGCCCTGTTTCTGTTATTAAAAAAAAAGAGTGAGAAAGAGAGAGGAAGATGATGAGCTAAAATCCTTGGTGATGGGTGAAGGAGGATCCTTTGGTGTACCGAGTTCATGATGTAAATTCTAATCCTTTGCTTTATACGATTTATCTTTTGATTATGTTATGATTCTTATATGTTGAAAATTCTTTTATGATTTATGCTTATTGATACATGTCTTCCTCAATTATTTGATTCATCGTTGACGTTCTAAGGCACGTTGAATGCTTAAAAAGAGAATTCATGTTATCAAGAACATACTCAATAATTAAATTTTATCTGCTTATAATTTTTAAAAGAAAACAAAAGAATCATAGAATTTATTGCATGAACTTGATATTATTAAAGGAGATTCTGGATCCCTACACCATCTTAATCTATCCAAACTTCGACTCTCTATTTACTGGTTTATTTTCTATTTGCAAACCATCATCTTAATCCACAAGTTTATTGAATCAATTAATCTGAAATTAAGCTAATAATCCATAGATCGTTTCCTGAGGAATCGACCTCGGATTTCTGAGTTATACTACTTGTGCGATTCTCCTGCACTTGGGAGAATAATTTTATTTTTGCACCAAGTTTTTGGCACCGTTGCCGGAGAACGACTGAGTTATTAGTATAATTTTAGATTTAATTTTTACCTTAGTAGTTAGTATTTGTCTTTTGGAAAAAAAAAATAAATTAAATCTTTACTACTATTTTTAATTCCCTGCATAGTCTGCATCAAACTCTGATATCATAGAAATTAGCCGTCTGATTTGACTCAAATTTGGTCAGCTAGTGCAAGACACATTGTTCAATAATCTGAACGGTCTGATTGACATTCTGAGACTTTTAGGACCATTAGATTAATACAAAACGTTGCTGCTTTCTGTTTTGAATTTTCTGCATTTAATTTTTTTTTAGAATCAGAATTTTATTGTTATCATATCTCATTAACCCTTGTTGCTAATTGAAAATCAATTAAAAAAAAATTTAAGAGAAGATCAAGGGTGATTATTCAAAAATTTTAAAAAAAGGGAAAACCTAAAATTTCAAATTTTAAATTTCAAATTTCAGAATTCAAATTTCAAACTTCAGCTCATAAAATTTAAAAAGAAAAATAAATAATTTGCTTGATCACCTATTCAATAAAATTTAATGTCATGTCATAAAATATTAAAAAAAAAATCTCTTGATTGTTGCATATAGTATAAGGCATCAGCATAAAATATTTTAAGGGCAGAACCCATTTAAAAAGATAAGGTCGGAATTTCATCACTCGTCCTTAGCCCAAAAATCACCCCAGTGCATAAATATCCTAAGCTTAACTAAAATCAACTAGACGTTGGCCCCTAAGGACATTCGAGCTCAATAGGACGAAGACCACCGAAAGTTGCACCAATTTGCTCTGTGGCTTAGTTGATGTCTAGGCAAGCTTTGTCCCTATAAGGGAGACAGTTCATCTGTTCGAGGCAAGTGGATTTTAAGTGAGACCTTTGCAAACGCATCGTGACCCCTTCACTTACCTGGGAGCTTACCTGGTCAACTCGGTTTATTAGACCGGATTGGAGGCTTAGGTGCCCTCTTCAAACCAGTTAGGAATTGTCTAGAAATTTAAGAAAAACATTAGAAATTGAGGTGTAATGTTTTGTTGCATGTTTGATTGTGAATAGATTTTTGTTTTAGGGTGTCATTTTAGGGTATCTTTAGTTGGTACTTATATTTATTTTTATTAAATTAAAAAAAAGAGAGAGGGAATTATTTTGCATGCTAAAGTGGAATAGGGACGACACCGGTCGATTAAGTCGTACAACTTTAGATCATCCTTTAGGACATACCCCTGAAATTCTTTCTCAATATCTCACACCTTGTGAGATGGCTGATTTAAATGAAGATGCGGGAAGCCACCACGATCGAGAACGTGAACCCCATGTTATGACCCTAAGACAATACCTACAACCGGCTAGGACTAGTCAGCCTTCATGCATAATTTTTTCTGATAATATAGGACATTTTGACATCAAACCCGGGATAATTCAATTGCTGCCCAAGTTCCACGGGTTAGAGTCCGAGAGTCCGTATCTTCATTTAAAAGATTTTGAAGAATTGAGCATTACATTTAGAGTGCCGAACGTCACCGAGGATGTCCTCAAGCTGACATTGTTTTCTTTCTCTCTAAAAGATAAGGCCAAAACATGGCTAAACTCGTTGCGACCTAGATCAATAAGAACTTGGCAAGATATGCAGAGAGAATTTTTGAAGAAGTTCTTTCCCACACAAAGGACCAACTTTTTAAAAAGACATATTAGCAATTTCCAACAAAAAGATAATGAAACATTTTATGAATGTTGGAAAAGATTTAAAGACCTTCTTCTCTCATGTCCTCATCACGGGTTCGAAACTTGGAGAACCATTAGCTTCTTTTATGAAGGTTTATCACCACAATTGAAACAGTTTGTAGAGACCATGTGCAATGGTAGATTTTTAGAAAAACAACCTGATGAGGCGTGGAAATATTTGGATTCCCTTGCTGAGACTGTCCAACTTTGGGATAACGGGGATAGAAACACCAAGTCTTTACCTAAGCCTACTAGCTCTGTACAAGGAGGCCTTTACAACCTCAGAACTGAGGATGATCTTCATGCTAAAATGACAGCCCTTACTAGGAAGGTAGAAGAAATTGAGCTTAGGAAGGTTGAGCCTGTCAAGACTATAGAGCTTAGAAACGAGTGTTGTGGTATCTGCGATATGTCAGGTCATACCACTACAGATTGCCCCACCATACCGGCATTCAAAGAAGTCTTGCACGATCAAGCAAATGCTATGAACTCCTACCAAAAGCCTTATAATGATCCATACTCGAATACCTATAACCCTGGTTGGAAGAATCATCCAAACTTTAGGTGGAGAAATGATCATCCTCAACAGTCACACCATTCAGCTCCTCCACCTACACATCTGGCTTATGCACCACCACCTCCTCAAAAGCCGAGTATTGAGGGTACCTTGCAATCTATACAATCTTTTCTACAGAGTCAAGCTGATATCAATGCCCAAAATACTCGAAATTTTGAAGATATAAGGAACCAATTGTCCATGTTGACTACCGTCCTAAGTACCCAAGAGAAGGGAAAGCTTTCAGCTCAACCCCAACCTAACCCATAAATGCACGGTAGTAATAATACGGCTCCTTATAGTTCGCAAACAGAACATGCAAAGAGCATCATGACTTTGCGTAATGAAAAAATCATTAATCAGACTGTCCCATTGAGACCGCAGGTCACTTTTAATTCTGAAGCTCCCAAAGCCGATGAAAGGAACAAAGAAGAAGTTGAGGTCCCAACTTCTACTGAGAAAGTTGAATGTCCTTTTCCTCCACCTTTTCCACAACGGTTAAAGCCGTTGCAAAAGCTCGAACCTAATTCTGAAATTCTTGAGCTTTTTAAGCAAGTGAAGATCAACATACCTCTTCTTGATGCAATCAAACAAGTACCCTCATATGCCAAATTTTTGAAGAACTTGTGTACTGTCAAACGCCGATTAAATGTTAAGAAGAAGGCATTTTTAACTGAAAATGTGAGTGCTATTTTGCAGCACAACATTCTTCCTAAATATAAAGATCCAGGTTGCCCAACCATTTCATGCATCATAGGCGACTTTAGGATAGAGCGAGCATTGTTAGATTTAGGGGCAAGTGTGAATTTGTTGCCATATTCTGTATATGAGCAACTTGGTTTAGATGAGTTGAAGCCAACCTTCGTCACTTTGCAATTAGCTGACAGGTCAGTTAAAATTCCAAGGGGGATTGTCGAGGATGTATTAGTCCAAGTAGACAAGTTCTACTTTCCTGTCGATTTTATCGTATTGGACACACATCCGGCTTCGAACTCACAGTCTCAGATTTCGGTCATTTTAGGACGTCCATTCCTTGCAACTTCTAATGCATTGATTAATTGTAGGAATGGCGTCATGTAGCTTTCTTTTGGTAACATGACCTTAGAACTAAACATTTTTAATGTGTGCAAACAACCTAATGATCCCGAAGAGAGTAAGGAGGTTGATTGGGTTGAAACCATCGCGGAGGAATATTTGTTAGCTGAAGCATTTAACGATCCATCCGGCGATAGTTTAATTGATTGGTGTTCTAATGGCACCAATGAAGATAATTTGTTGGTCAAACCTAGTATGAATTTTTTGAACGCCATGATGATCAATGGGTGGAGACCAAAAGTAGAAAAATTTGAACAGTTGCCACCTCGAGAAGTAAAGATAGTACCATCCCATGAGCAAGTGCCTAAGCTCGAGTTAAAACCTTTGCCGAAGGAACTCAAGTATGCCTTTCTTGGACCTGAGGATACTTTTCCTGTAATCATCTCGTCTGGACTTGATCATACCCAAGAAAGAAAATTAGTTGGTGTTCTAAAGAATCATAAAGGAGCCTTAGGATGGTCTATTGCCGACTTGAAGGGGATTAGCCCCTTAATCTGTACGTATCGGATATATTTGGAGGACAATGCCAAAACCACAAGGCAAATGCAACGAAGGTTAAATCCTACGATGAGAGATGTGGTTAAGGCAGAAGTCCTTAAGTTGCTTGACGTGGGTATTATTTACCCAATTTCCGACAGTAAGTGGGTAAGCCCTACTCAAGTCGTTTCTAAGAAGTCGGGTTTGATGGTGGTAGAAAATGAACAAGGTGAACTAGTTCCAACTCGTGTCCCGACGAGTTGGCGCATGTGTGTGGACTACCGAAAGCTGAATTTGGTCACACGAAAAGGATCACTTTCCTCTGCCCTTCCTAGACCAAGTGTTGGAAAGAGTTGCAGGGCATGATTTCTATTGTTTTCTCGATGGCTATTCGGGATATTATCAAATTGAGATTTTTCCATAAGATCAAGAGAAGACTACCTTCACTTGTCCTTTTGCCACATTTGCTTTCCGACGAATGCCATTTGGATTGTGTAATGCACCTGCAACATTCCAAAGATGTATGCTCAGCATCTTTGAAGACATGAACGAGAAGTTTTTGGAAGTGTTCATGGACGACTTTTCCATTTTTGGCGACTCATTTGATGATTGCTTGTCACATTTACAAGCAGTCTTAGCTCGATGTATAGAAAAGAATTTGATACTGAATTGGGAGAAATGCCACTTCATGGTGCCTAAAGGAATTGTCCTAGGACATATTGTTTCATCGAAGGGCATGGAAGTTGATAGAGCTAAGATTGACTTAATCGCCAAGCTACCTGCACCCAAGACAGTTAGAGATGTTAGATCATTTTTGGATCATGCCGGATTTTATAGGAGGTTCATCAAGGACTTTAGTGTCATAGCTCGACCATTATGTAACCTCCTGTCCCTTGATACACCGTTCAATTGGACTGAAATCTGTCAGGAGGCATTCAAAAAGTTGAAGTCTATGCTTAGCACTACACCCATCGTACGACCACCTGATTGGTCATTACCTTTTGAGATCATGTGCGACGCTAGCGACTATGCGATAGGAGCCGTCCTAGGACAACGCAAGGATAATAAGCCATACGTTATTTACTATGCAAACAAAACCTTAAACGATGCTCAAATGAATTACACCACTACTGAAAAGGAATTGCTTGCAGTAGTATTTGCATTAGACAAATTTCGTTCTTATATCCTTGGTGCTCCTATTGTTATCTTCACGGACCATGCAGCACTAAAATATTTGCTAGATAAGAAACTGGCCAAACCACGCCTAATACGATGGATACTTCTACTCCAAGAATTTGACATCACCATCAAAGATAAAAAGGGAGTAGAAAATGTGGTTGCTGACCATTTATCACGGCTAGTTTTTCATGATTCGGTGCCACAGTTTTCCATCAAGGACTCATTCCCTGAAGAGCAGTTGTTTGCACTTTCTAGTATACCATGGTATGCAGATATTGTAAATTTTTTTGTTACAAGCCGGATGCCGGAACATTGGGGGTCGACAGATAGAAAAATTTTCTTGCACAAAGTAAAGAATTATTACTATGACGAACCCTATTTATTTAAATATTGCAATGACCAAATTTTTAGACGATGCATACCAGATCATGATATACAAAGCGTACTTTCTTTCTGTCACACTTTTGCTTGTGGTGGACACTTTGCTTCTAAGAAAACGACGGCTAAGGTATTGCAATGTGGTTTTTATTGGCCTACACTATTTAAAGATGCCCACGAGTTCTGTAGGACATGTGACCCATGTCAACGTGTTGGGAGTCTAACTCGTAGGCAAATGATGCCTCTTCAGCCCATTGCTGCTATTGAGATTTTTGACATATGGGGCATCGATTTCATGGGCCCATTCCCACCGTCTTTTGGATATGAGTACATTTTAGTCGGTGTTGAGTATGTATCTAAATGGGTAGAAGCTATCGCCTGTAGAACCAACGATCACAAACCTATTTTGAAATTCCTGAAAGAAAATATTTTTTCACGATTTGGGATGCCTAAGGTCATAATTAGTGATGGGGGAAAACACTTTTGTAATAAGCCTTTTGAGACATTATTAAAAAAGTATGGTGTGACCCACAGAGTTGCTACCCCATATCACCCGCAAACTAATGGCCAGGTAGAGTTAGCCAATCGGGAGATTAAACGAATTTTAGAAAAAATGGTGAATCCATCACGAAAGGATTGGTCCTTGAAACTATCAGATGCATTATGGGCTTACCGTACTGCATACAAAATCATTCTTGGCATGTCTCCCTACCGGCTAGTCTACGGAAAAGCGTGTCATTTGCCCGTAGAAATAGAACATAAATCGTATTGAGCAATTAGAAAATTGAATTTTGATTTACAAGATGCCGGTCCAGCTAGAAAATTGCAATTGAACGAGCTTAATGAGATTCGCAGAGATGCTTATGATAATGCTAAAATTTGCAAAGAACGAATGAAGATCTTACATGATAAATCAATTTTGAAAAAATCTTTTGAACCTTTGCAAAAAGTTCTTTTATATGATTCCTGCTTACATCTGTTTCCTGGTAAGTTGTGATCAAGATGGACAGGTCCTTACATTATAAACACTGTTTTTCCACATGGGGCGGTAGAGATTGAGAATCCACGGGATGGTAGAATTTTTAAGGTAAATGGACACAGGTTAAAACCTTTTCTTGAGAATTTTTTAGATGAAGAGGACTCCTTTTTCTTAGGGGAGCCTTCTTATGACTAAAGCATGATGGCAAAGGTATGTATATATTATTTAGAATTAAATTTTTTTTTATTTCTATTTTTTTTCTTATTTTGTAGGTCTTATTTTCTAGATATCAACAGCTCAAGGTATTCCTCTTCTCTCCAATATTATTTTCTCTACTGTCTCTCATATATAGTTTTCTTGTATCTATTACATTGAGGACAATGCAATGTTTAAGTTGGGGGGAGGAAAATATTTTGCAAAAAAAAAAAAAAAAAACTTGCTTTTGCATTTAATTTATTCTATTACTTTCTTTTCTAAGCAAATGCACATGTATTTTCATATTGAGTTTGTGCAACTATTACGGCAAGGAACACATGCATATTATGACTGATCAGAGACCTATTATTAGATCCCCGCACATGTACTTAATGATTATAGGAAGGCCTCAGGAGTTTATATTTGTTTAATGCATTTTTATTAAGCCGTATCTGTAAAAGAAGTACGAGTATCCTTGTCCGTACTATAAGGTTTATGATTTGGTTTTCACATAAAGATAGAGGTTGAATACCCTGGCTAGATCACCTAAGTGCCTTATGTTCCGACCTTGGTTGACCTATAGTCACGATGCAGTCACGTTATATGGTTCAGTTTACCTCCTCTTTTTATCGCAAAAAAAAAAAAAAGAGATGACAAGTCTGCCCTCGTGGCGTAGTCTGGTTCGAGTAATTAAGCCCGAGGGGTGTTTCACCTAATGCCTTGAGCCAACTGGATCAGGAGTCATTGGCCGAAAACTCGTTACATGGATCTTACTAGAGCCTAAGGGGGTTGGACTATTGTAATCGTCGTATTTGTTCAAAAATAAAAATAAGCATGAATAAGGTTGGTTGGACTGAACCCAGTGACATGTGGTAATGGCTGGTTTGACTCTATTAATTTGGAACTCTGTGTACTTTGGATGTTTAGCTGGGCTCGATAGCTCCTTCTTTATATGCGAACCATTTTTAACAAATTTAGACAACATGAGATATTCTGAAAATTTGATGGATCAGGCTCTAATAAACTGTAGTAAACACTTGTGAACTTGAGTAGTGCACCTAAAAAAATTCAAGCAATGCTATGTTGTGGTGGAGGTATTAGTGCTCTAAGAAAGTCATACTCTTTTATGCACACTACACTTTCATATTTTTCTTGCTTTGATAGTTACCATGCTTAAAAATATATATTAGTTACATGAGTATTAGCTTAAAATTTAGGACCTCATGTCATATCATTCATGATGTTTGTGGGTAACATCTCTACAAACCCTCACGAGACAACACTCGTCCGCTAGGGTAACCTAGGGGTTTAACGGCTTGTTGCACGAGCCAAGTGCAATCGTGATGCCCTACGAAAGTGGGTACGTATCTTAGTTTTGTGTTTTTAGCTTCAATAAAAAGTCATAGGTTAGACCACACTTTTTTTGTCCTCATTATTGTTTGCTCGTTAATTACTAGAGACTAGCAATAAGCTAGTTGGGGGGTATGATGAGAACACAAAAGTGCGTTATACACGTTGCTTAAATTAATATTATTGCTAACAAATAATGATGAAAGGGTTGCATTAATTTTATATTTTATTTGGCACAGATTATCGTAAATCAGAGTTTAAATGTGCATTTGGTTGACTTCAAGCCAATTTACACTGGAACAGAATTGAACCTGGTCAAGCACACTTGCACCCGAGGGACACATGGCAGCCATCTGGAGGCAATGCGTAATGAAACATCCAAGGGCTTAGATTCATCAAGCCAAGAAGATCTGCAATTGGATCTCCCAGCTTCCTCCAAGCTCCCAGCCATCTGCAGTCAATTGACTTTATGATTCCAAATCAGCATCATCCCAAGCACCAGCATAAGTTGTTTTCCATTTTCACCGTCCACGTTCCAACTCATCCCAGCTTCCTCCAATGTCCAACCATGATCTACACCATCCACGTCTGCATCTGATGCTTCCAGACCTGTTTTAGCTCCAACGTCGCAGCAACTGTGATCAAAGCCTCCTCCTTCCGCGATCAGCTCCTTCTTCCACCCGAACCCGTGAAACTTCCCAGCATCCCGTCCACCGTGTCAGCCTTCTCCCACGTTCCCATCCATTCCAGCCGAGATCAGCGCCTCCCAGCAGCCCGTGACCAGCTCCCGTGCACAATCCCAGCGTCCGCCTCCTCCTCGAGCCTCACGCGTCTCACCCTCCATGTCACAGATCCCAGCATCCCGTCTCCATAGCGTCCGTGAAGCCCCCACGATCACCTCTGCATCCGTGATCTGCTCCTCTTCCGCCCGCCTCATGCATCCATTCCTTCCGATCCGCCCGCCGATCGCGCGAAGCACCCCCCGCATTCAGTCCTCCTTCATCAATATCTCGCGATCAACGTCCGAAATTGATTTCGGTCTGCCCATCTCCACCGCGTGCGCTGAGGGGGGATGCGATCTATATATCTCTCGGTTGAAGAGGAGAAAGGGGAGGGGGGCCATCGAAGAAGAAGAACAGGGAGGAGCCGGGCTGCTGCAGTAGAAAGAAAAAAAAAGTAGAAAGAAACAAGGGATGCCCTGTTTCTGTTATTAAAAAAAAAGAGTGAGAAAGACAGAGGAAGATGATGAGCTAAAATCCTTCGTGATGGGTGAAGGAGGATCCTTTGGTGTACCGAGTTCATGATGTAAATTCTAATCCTTTGCTTTATACGATTTATCTTTTGATTATGTTATGATTCTTATATGTTGAAAATTCTTTTATGATTTATGCTTATTGATACATGTCTTCCTCAATTATTTGATTCATCGTTGACGTTCTAAGGCACGTTGAATGCTTAAAAAGAGAATTCATGTTATCAAGAACATACTCAATAATTAAATTTTATCTGCTTATAATTTTTAAAAGAAAACAAAAGAATCATAGAATTTATTGCATGAACTTGATATTATTAAAGGAGATTCTGGATCCCTACACCATCTTAATCTATCCAAACTTCGACTCTCTATTTACTGGTTTATTTTCTATTTGCAAACCATCATCTTAATCCACAAGTTTATTGAATCAATTAATCTGAAATTAAGTTAATAATCCATAGATCGTTCCCTGAGGAATCGACCTCGGACTTCCGAGTTATACTACTTGTGCGATTCTCCTGCAGTTGGGAGAACAATTTTATTTTTGCACCAATCGGATCGGTCAGTGCTTCTAATGTGTGTGACCCCATAGGTTCTATTCTGACTGGTAGTGAGATATAATGTGATCTCTATCACAATACCATTGAAAACTCCTTTTAAAGGGTTGGAACGATTCCAACTCTACTCATCAGGGTTTATCGATCATCGAGATAATCCCTATGAGTCCCACCATCCACCAGTGACACCTAGCAGCGTGTAGTGGCTACCCAGCAGAATAGAATGATGAACCTCTAGGTGCAGTTATCATGTGATCCAGTCCTTCTATCGTGGATCCCTACAAGACGGAGGTCATGGATAACTCGTCAAACCCCTTCGTCTGTCATATGTCAAGATTTATTCGACTTAAGTTCGAGAGCAGAGAACTCTTTCTCCACTATGTAATCTACCCGGGCCGAGGTCTTACAAACTCAGTCTTATAAATCACATAGGATCTCTCCTTATCTATCAAGATCGATAGATTCCTTATAGGTGCATACCCTACTCCTACAGTGAACCTACTGCAGCCAATCTATACTGCATGGACCCATATGGCTAGAGACCATGTATATGTGCAGTCAAACTACAATAACCTCACTGTGAGTATCCGAAGCATCGCAGGTTAAAGGACCAGTCACACTACTGCAACATCAAGCAAGTCACTGACGAGTGGATAGACATCCAAGTGACTTCTTGTCTTGGTCACGCTCAGTACCCTTGTTCTCTAACAAGCACCTGCACTATTACTTCAGTGTCTCCACACCGTGGACTCGAGTCTCATCCATCCATAGGGAAAGTAATGTGTGCACTGATCTTATCGGATCGATCACCATCCTCGTGATGATCCATCGATGAGGAGCGTTTAGAAATTTATCACTAATGATATATGGCTCAAATTCTCAACTCTTGAGAATATGCATCATCATCTTATTAATTCCTTGGATGATTCATAGACACAATAACAATATAAATGAAAAAGATGCCTTTTATTTATTCAATAATAAATAGTCAAGTACAAAGTTATGTCCCTAGAATTAACAATATGTCAGCCAGATTGGCTTCTAGGGCATACATCTAACAATCTCCCACTTGCACTAAAGCCAATTGGTCATATATCTTAGGCCCATCTTCTCAAGGTGGGCTTCAGTCTTTTGCTGTCTCAGCTGCTTAGTGAATGGGTCTGCCACGTTATCCGCGGAGTCTACTCTCTGCACCTCGACATACTTCTTCTCAACATAGTCGCGTATGAGGTGGAACCGCCGCTCTATATGCTTGGATTTCTGATGAGACCTTGGCTCTTTAGCAAGAGCTATGGAGCCATTATTATCGCAGTAGAGTGTTATGGCATCTGATGTCATCACGTCCAACTCTGCAATAAATTTTTTGAACCAGAAGCCTTCTTTAGCAGCTTCAGAGGCGGCGATGTATTTAGCTTCCATAGTAGAATCAGCAATGATTGGTTGTTTAGATCTTTCCAATTCACCGTACCACCATTGCACAAGAACACATATCCAGATGTTGACTTTCTATCATCGACGTCAGTCATGAAGTCTGAATCTGTGTACCCTTCTACCTTTAACTCTGATGATCCTCCAAAGACCAAAAATAAATCTTTAGTTCTTCTCAAGTACTTAAGAATATTCTTCACAGCTGTCCAGTGTTCTTCACCTGGATTCGACTGATATCTGCTTGTGACACTCACAGCAAGGGCTATATCAGGTCGTGTATATAGCATTGCATACATGAGGCTCCCTATTGCTGATGCATAGGGGATCTTGCTCATGCGTTGAATCTCTTCAGATGTGTTGGGGCACATCTTCTTGGAGAGATGAATTCCATGCCTTAGGGGTAAGAGACCCCTTTTAGTGTTTTCCATGCTGAATCTTTTCAGCACTTCCTCTATGTACATCTTCTGTGATAGGCCAAGCATCCTTTTAGATCTATCTCTATAGACTTTTATTCCCAAAATATAGGATGCTTTCCCAAGGTTTTTTATGGAGAATTCTTTTGACCACCAGACCTTGACTGAGGTTAGTATGGGAATATCATTCCCTATCAGGAGGATGTCGTCCATGTACAGTATGAGAAATATGACAGCACTCCCACTAACCTTTTTGTAAACACACGGTTCCTCTTCGTTTTTTATGAAATCAAACGTTTTGATTGCGTCATCGAAACGAATGTTCCAACTCCGAGATGCTTGATTTAGTCCATAGATGGACCTTTGCAGCTTGCAGACCTTGTGATCTCCATCACTAGAAGTGAAACCCAAAGGCTGTTCCATATAGATGTCTTCATCAAGATATTCATTCAGGAAAGCAGTTTTCACATCCATCTGCCAGATTTCATAATCATGAAATGCTGCAATGGCAAGCAATGTTTGGATGAATTTCAGCATGGCTACAGGTGAAAAGGTTTCCTGATAGTCAATGACTTCGCGTTGACTATATCCTTTCGCCACTAGCCTTGCTTTATAGGTCTCTACCTTTCCATCCGAACCTATCTTTCTTTTGTAGATCCATTTGCATCTAATAGGTACAATACCTTCTGGTGGATCTACTAAGGTCCAGACTTGGTTGGAATGCATGGAGTCTAACTCTGACTTCATGGCTTCCAGCCATTTCTCGGAATCGATATCTGATATCGCCTCGTTGTAGGTTTTGGGATCTTGTATGTGATCCCTATCTCCCACTAGGAACATTTTCTCGGTATCCTCTTCTAGTATACCTAAGTATCTATCGGGAGGATGGGAGACCCTACTAGATCGGCGAGATGGTTGAGGGACATCGTGTACTGGCTCTGTATGAATGGGTTCGATAGGATCCATGACTCGTTGCTTTTCAGAGACTTTTTCTTCAAGCTTAATTTTACTCCCACTGTCTCTATCAAGGATAAACTGGTTTTCCAAGAAGATGGCATGACGGCTCACAAACACATTGTGATCCTCTGAGACGTAAAAATTGTATCCTAATGACTCTTTAGGATATCCTATAAAACGAGCACTTATGGTCCTAGCCTCTAGCTTGTCCGCCTGTAGTCTTTTGACGTGGGCCGGACATCTCCAAATCTTGAGATGACCAAGACTTGGTTTCTTACCATGCCATATCTCATACGGTGTGGTAGGAACGGATTTAGAGGGAACTCTATTCAGTAGATATACTGCGGTAAGTAAGGCATCTCCCCAAAGAAACATAGGTAAATCAGTGAAGCTCATTATGGACCGGACCATATCCAATAGAGTCCCATTTCTTTTCTCTGACACCCCGTTGAGTTGAGGTATAC
Organism: Phoenix dactylifera; assembly: GCF_051530095.1. Classification (NCBI taxonomy): domain Eukaryota; kingdom Viridiplantae; phylum Streptophyta; class Magnoliopsida; order Arecales; family Arecaceae; genus Phoenix; species Phoenix dactylifera. Next base: position 25,247,820 of record NC_143193.1, on the reverse strand, counting down.
CCGGAGGAGTCCATTGTGAGACTATGCCATTGTCCTTGAGATAGTTTCAGAATTCTCCACTAAGGTATTCTCCTCCTCGATCTGATCGAAGAGCCTTAAGAGGTTTTCCAGTTTGTTTTTCTACTTCATTTCTGAACTCTTTGAACTTTTCAAAAGATTCAGACTTGTGTCTCATAAGATACACATACCCATACCGTGAATAATCATCGGTAAAGGTAATGAAGTACGAATAACGTCCCCTGGCTAGCACATCGAATGGGCCACATACATCTGTATGTACTAGGGTAAGTATTTCAGTGGTACTCTCCCCATGTCCTACAAAGGGCAATCTAGCCATTTTTTCTTGAAGACAGGACTCGCAAACTGGATATGACTCGGAAGTCAATGAGCCGAGAAGCCCATCTTTATCCATTTTGTTCATTCTGTCCTCTCCAATATGGCCAAGCCTGAGGTGCCACAAATATTTTTGGTTTATCTCATCTCTGGATCTTTTGGATCCTTTGGCACTCACTTCTTGCTCAGACACATTTACAGATACATCCATATGCAAATGATAGAGACTGTCAATCATAAAACCACGTGCGACTATTTTATTTCTGAAATAAATAGAACAACAGTCTTTGTCAAATGTAAAAACATGACCTTCCTGTGCTAGACATGAAACAGAAATCAAATTTCTGCTAGCAGTAGGTACATAATAGCAGTCTCTAAGTAATAAACTAAAACCAGACGGTAGTCGTAGATGGTAAGTGCCCACAGCCACAGCAGCAACTTTTGCCCCGTTGCCAACCCGAAGGGTTACCGCACCTTCCGCCAGCCTTATACTTTTCTTTAGACCCTGTATGGTAGTGCACAAATGAGCACTAGAACCAGAATCTATAACCCAACTAGAAGTAGAAGAAACCGTTAGATTAGTTTCAATTATGAGCAAGTCTATACCTTCTGAAGGTGTGTCACCTTTCTTGTTCTTCAGGCTCTCGAGGTATGAAGGACAGTTTCTCTTCCAGTGGCCGTCGACATTGCAGTGGAAACATTTTTCTTTGTCATTAGCCTTTTCTTTTGAACTTCCTTCTTTGGCTTCTTGTCTTTCTTCTGCTTCTTAGCAGGCTTCTTTTTCTTCCAAGTAGACTTTCTCTTGGAACCAGAAGTCAACTCAGCAGCAAGGACATTGCTCTTTGAACTTTTCAAGGCTCCCTCAGCAGTTACCAACATATTTATCAGTTCAGTCTTAGTGCATTCAATCTTATTCATGTGGTAGTTTACTATAAACTGACCAAATGAATCAGGTAGGGATTGAAGGATCAGATCTACTTGCAATTCCTTGTGCATGTTCATACCGAGCTTCTCAAGCTCCTCTAGGTCCTTGATCATAGTCAGACCGTGATCATGGACGGACTGCCCTTCGCGCATCTTTGCCTTGAAGAGCCTCTTGGACACTTCAAAACGAGCTGTGCGACTCTGCTCACCATACAACTCTTGCAGGTGTGCTAGTATGTCCCTAGCAGTCTTCATATTCTCATGCTGGCATTGGAGTTCATTGGACGTGGATGCCATGATATAGCACTTGACTCTGATGTCATCATCCGTCCACTTTTGATGCGTCACACGCTGATCATCAGTAGGACGTGCTGGTAGTCTAGGGATATCATTTTCGAGTATGTAGCCCAGTTTCTCACAGTTCAAAACAATTTTGAGGTTTCTTAGCCAGTCCTTGTTATTGGTTCCAGTCAATCGGTTGGTCTCAAGAATACGGGTCAAAGGGTTTGAGGCTCACATTATGATCTGCAGAGAGTAAAGATTCTAGTTAGACTTTTGTACTTGATCCTTAATATATTCTAAGGTCTTTTAGAACAAATGTACCTCCCACTATTTTCTCGAATCCCTTACACTCTTCTGGTAAGAAAACGGAAATCCGACGCGACTAGGGTTTCTAGTAGGTACTGCGGTCTCACCAATCTTCATGGCACCTCACCTAACAGTTATTGGTGACACATAGATGGATGAGTGTACAACTCTTGTACAATGCTTCTCAAGCATGTTGCAGTGCAACTTGGTCTCTAAGCCATGAAGACCTCACCTAACAGTTATTGGTCCCATTTTTTAGTTAAGTCATACCCACCATATAACCGTAGAAATAAAGTCGTCATTGGGTCCTCACCTAACAGTTATTGGTGCCCAACCCCACCTTTACCCTACAACATCTCATGTCTATAGAGAGGTCCAGCCCCCCGATGCAACATGCCCACTGTATCCAGCCGAGACAAATAAACATCAGAAAGACCTTAGCAGCTCTACTACAGTGGAAGACCTATTGACTTAATATTGGTTAATCAAGTCTTAGTGTTTGCAACTTGAGCTCTTCATAAGAGGTAATCGAACAATTGGCTAGGTAAGTAGGTGGGACGCTCCCCTTACTCAGAGAGTAAGGTCCTAATTAAGTAACCACCTTTCATGCTTTCCTAGACACCAATTAGATCAATTAATCTAATATGACTCGCTCATGTTGGTTCACTCTCGACTTGATTGAGGAGGTTTTAATTTAGGTCTCAATTGGGTTTGCTACATCACATGTAAACCTATCTACCCCGCTCTCATTCACATCACATGCAAACGGCACATCACAGGCAGTTATAATCGCAGCATCAAGTAAAACCAAATTTTAAATAGGTGATGATCATGGATTCTAATTAGGTCATATTACAAGCACATGTACGTCAATCGATCAATTGGTCTTCAACTCTTGAATTGGTTCCCAGCCTCCTTGATTCGATCCTTGATCAACTCTTGATCCCATCGCCATCAACCGCTTAGATCGCCGTTCATCTCATGCCTTGTCTTCAACTTGATCATTCACGTACATCACATCACAGAAATACAACCAGATGTAAAATAAAAATAATAATAAATTACATCCCCTTTTAAGAGGCATGCAGGCCTCTCAAAACATTAAATAAGATGCATGCAAGCATCTGAAAAATCACATGACATTACAGATCACATCGCAGGTCATTACATTTGATACCAAAAGGGTTTGAATCCTATGATCATCACCACATGCAGCAATTATAATTTTCAGATCTGAAATCTAATTGATTATCTCATGATATAGGTTGCTGATCATGCTAATCATGATTCTAAACTTTGTAATCCTATTAACAATGCAAGTAGAATCATCTTTTTATCACATAAAAATCAGCATGCAAAAATCAGCACCCTAGAAAAAATCTGCATGCAGAAAATTTTCAGCATGCATAATCATTTAAATTTCAGATCTAATAAGCCTATTAATAATTAATCCTTACCTTAATCTACGATGCCTAGGCTCTGATACCAGTGTTAGGAACCCGCCCATACCGCAGAAAAATTTCAAAAATTCAGATGCAGCGGAAGAGGCATGCGCGGGATCAACCGTTCATCGCATGAACGTTGTTTAAAACCGTTCATAGATAGATAAGGATTAAAAACTTTTAAATAACATTAGAAGATCAGATCTTCACCTTGTGCGGGTAGATGATCACCGCAAACTGATGATCGTGGTTTTGGATTAAGATTCACTTGAACCCGTTCAAGTGCCCGGCCTCTATGGGTATCCACACGAAGCAAGAACCGATCAAGCTTCTTTGTCTCCCCGAGGTGCTAGCTCCCTTGCAGAGACAACTTTTAATGGCTGATCTCCTCTCTTTCTTTCAACTCTTGAATGTGCTTGAGAGGAGGAAGAAGAAGGATGAAGAATAGTAAAGGAACAAAACCCCTGCAGCCTTCTTTCTTTTCCTTGTGTTGGAAGGAGGAAGGGAGGATGAAGAGGCCACTTTTCTTTTTCTTCCTTTGCTTGCGGCTGAACCAAGGAAAGGGGAGGAGAGGGGGCCACGAATTGGAGAGGGAGAGGGCTTCAATGATGCCCTAGGTCAGAGCTCCTTGATAAACTTCCAAGAGGGGCGCCGACCCCTCTTCTTTGCCGCACCAAGCAAGTAAAAGGAGGAGGGGCGTGTGCCCCTCCTTCATGGTTAACCTAATCCTCCTTTAAGGAGGATTAGGAAGGTCACTCATGGTTAGGTCCTAATCTAATTAGGCTTGGACCAAGGGTGAACCAATTTGGGTTTAATCTGGGTAAGTCCTAATCCAATTAGAACTTAATGAACCATGACTCAATTGAACCCTTCAATCCTAATCCAATTAGGAGTCTTGTTGATTCATTAGATTAATAATTAATTAGGACTTAAGAAATCCTAATCCAATTAGGACTTATTTAATTTTGGTCCTTATCCAATTAGGACTCTGATAGGATTTTCAGTCCTAATCCAATTAGGACTCTAGGAATCCTACTCTAAGTAGGAATTCTAGTCCTACTCCAAATAGAATTTCCAGTCCTAATTCAATTAGAACTCTAGGAATCCTATTCCAAGTAAGAATCCCAGTCCTACTCCAAATAGGATTCCCAGTCCTAATCCAATTAGGACTCTAGAAATCCTATTCCAAGTAGGAATCGTATTTAAGTCCAATTAATTAATTTTCTTTGTTCCTTCTTCAACTGTTTATCAATCGAATTGATTACTTGTGATTCCTAATCACGATTCAACCATCGGATCGGTCAGTGCTTCTAATGTGTGTGACCCCATAGGTTCTATTCTGACTAGTAGTGAGATATAATGTGATCTCTATCACAATACCATTGAAAACTCTTTTTAATGGGTTGGAACGATTCCAACTCTACTCATCAGGATTTATCGATCATCGAGATAATCCCTATGAGTCCCACCATCCACCAGTGACATCTAGCAGCATGTAGTGGCTACCCAGCAGAATAGAATGATGAACATCTAGGTGCAGTTATCATGTGATACAGTCCTTCTATCGTGGATTCCTACAAGACGGAGGTCATGGATAACTCGTCAAACCCCTTCGTCTGTCATATGTCAAGATTTATTCAACTTAAGTTCGAGGGCAGAGAACTCTTTCTCCACTATGTAATCTGCCCCGGCCGAGGTCTTACAAACTCAGTCTTATAAATCACATAGGATCTCTCCTTATCTATCAAGGTCGATAGATTCCTTATAGGTGCATACCCTACTCCTACAGTGAACCTACTGCAGCCAATCTACACTGCATGGACCCATATGGCTGGAGACCATGTATATGTGCAGTCAAACTACAATAACCTCACTGTGAGTAGCCGAAGCATCGCAGGTCAAAGGACCAGTCACACTACTGCAGCATCAAGCAAGTCACTGACGAGTGGATAGACATCCACGTGACTTCTTGTCTTGGTCACGCTCAGTACCCTTGTTCTCTAACAAGCACCTGCACTATTACTTCAGTGTCTCCACACCGTGGACTCGAGTCTCGTCCATCCATAGAAAAAGTAATGTGTGCACTGATCTTATCGGATCGATCACCGTCCTCGTGATGATCTATCGATCAGGAGCGTTTAGAAATTAATCACTAATGATACATGGCTCAAATTCTCAACTCTTGAGAATATGCATCATCATTTTATTAATTTCTTGGACGATTCATAGACACAATAACAATATGAATAAAAAAATGTCTTTCATTTATTCAATAATAAATAGTCAAGTACAAAATTATGTCCCTAGAATTAACAATGTGTCAGCCAGATTGGCTTCTAGGGCATACATCTAACATCATCATCCCAGAAACTTCTATGAGTGTGACCCTATAGGTTCAAACGTAAGCCGGTAGTATAGGAATGACTTCTTAAACTAATCGATGTGACCATCTAGCAATGGTACCTGACGGCCGGATAGGCCGAATATACGCAAAGCAAATATCCTGGAACCCTAGACTATGGTTACCGTATAATTCATCCCTTTGACTCCTAATGTCAGGATGACTTTAGAGTTCTGTCAACTCTGTAATCAGTACATCCATTCTGTGATCAACTTTAGGAATCCCGTGACTCCTCACAAGGATAACCCAGGTCTAGGTTTTGCTAAATTGAATACAAGGCATTATCTCCTGTTTTCAGGAGGAGTCAATTCCATCTTGACTCATGTACCGACTTTGCAAGTTCTTGACTGCACCCAGTGACCTTCCATCCTAGAATTAGAAATTCTGCTAGTTCGGTACCAAAGTAAAGTGAGTTGCTTGCTAATCATCGTAGTGATCTTATATCTGAGGGACACTTATACCCATATCCACTCGAAACTTCTCTTGACAGTAGAGTGTTCTGGAATTGGTCACGTTCAGTGAAATGTACTCCTACACTTCACATGTGTGACATATCAGTGTCTCCACACTCTTTAGTTAAGAGGACAACCAACGTATATGTTACACAATGACCTAAACTCGATAATGATGTCGTCCTATTAGCAGCATATCATTCGGTCGTGAACTGGTTTAAGGACTCACATCCTCTATTGAGTTGACTCCCTCCACAGTAGCAGTGTCTGTCATGGTAACCGAAGTCAAGGAGGAGCTATCCAGTCTGAGGAGTCTAGTTCAGGGTCAGTATATGAGACTCTCTGAAATTCAGGAAGCTACCAAACAAATGCAAGACTCAGTGAGGTCCGAGCTACTAAGCCTGAATCAAGGAGCAGAAAGGGTTGCAAACGCAGTGATAGACAAGCTTGATATAATCAACGAAAGCGTAACCCAACTGACCCAGACTCAAGCTACGACTACTTCAAAAATAATTGCGCAATTGGGGAATCTCTCTGAAGGAGTTAGCTTGGTTTTTCAGTGTCAACGAAGAAATCTAGGAGCTTCATCTTCTACTTTTAGACGTCCTTAGACTTGTATTTTGTTTTTATTATCATTTAAAGCCCTTTTGGGACTTTCAATCATTGTACTCAAATTTTGTAATACTTACAATGAGTTGAAGTCTTTTTCTAAAAACTTGTGTAAATTATGCTTTCTGTGTTATGAGTATTGTGTTATGAGCATTGTCTATATTGATTCTTTGATACTTCACCATTTTGCTATGATGACATACATACATTGTATGTAAAGGGAATCACTAAACAAGAAAAACAATAAAATTTTTTAAGGAAAATGTGATTTGTGCTTAGTGGATTCGATACCTCGAGGCTCATTATCTCTCTGTTGGGGCTCCTCAAGGAGTAATATCTAAAATCTATTCAAAGGATATTCGGAGATTAGTTGAATCATATTCAAGAACAAATTGTCATATTTTTCCTTCTATAATTAAGAACTTAAGCTCAAGTTTAAAACATTAAAAGAAAATTCAGAAAACTTGAGCAAAATTCAAACAAAATTGAATGCACATACTGAGGGGGAGAATCTAAAATTCTAAGAAAGTAAATTCATTAAAGACATATAAGCCAAACAATTGATTGCATGATTTGAAGGCTTATATAATTCCAAATGAAAGGGGGAGCTTTAATTTCAAAGTATAATGACTCATACATTTCAATTTTGGATACACTAAATGACTAGACATTTGAATTCATTTCAAAACTTTATCTATAAATCATTCTTTGAATGGGTAATTCACTTTACAAATACTCAATATTTTGTCATCATCAAAAAGGAAGAGATTGTGAAGTAATTGAGTATTCCCTAATTGATTCTGATGAGCACAAAGCATTTTGAGTATATCTTATCTTGTACTAATGAATTCAATCTAGTGTTTCAGGCAAATATGTGTGAATTTCTGTTTAAGTGCCTTGAGCTTTTGTTCAAAGTAATTTGGCTAAGTGTTGGACTCAATTTGAACCAAAGTCTGCATCACGAGTCGACTCCAAAACTTTGCGAGTCGATTCCGGGTGGTTTAACATTTCTAGCACAAGCTCGAGTCGACTCCGACTGAGAACAGACAGAAAGACCGAATGATGGTTTTCAGACCCTGTCAGTGAGTCGACTCCTGAAGGTTTTGAGTCGACTCCGATGCTTGGCGAGTCGACTCCAGATGGTCCTGAGTCGACTCCAAAGGGTAACAGACAGAATGATGGATTTTAGATCCTGTTACCGAGTTGACTCCACAAGATTGCGAGTCGACTTCGATTCTTGGCGAGTCGACTCCCAGTATGTCCGAGTCAACTTCCAGAGGAAAGCAGTCTGAAAAGGCAGAGACTCACTTTCGGAGACCCTGTGAACGAGTCGACTCCAAGTGTTGCAGAGTCGACCCCCAAGATAGTCGAGTCGACTCTAGTAAGGTCCGAGTCGACTCTGAGGTAGATCAGTTCAAAAGATAGAGAATCAGTCCTTGCGGTCTCTGAGAATGAGACGTCTTTTGAAGATCTCGAGTTGCCTCTCAAGTTGACCGAGTCGACTCCAAGTAAACTCGAGTCGACTCGAGGAAGAAAAACAGAAAGTTGAGTTTCTGAAATCCTAAGAACGAGCCGACTCCTAAGTGCCCGAGTTGTCTCCAGCTGTTGGCGAGTCGACTCCAGTTTGGTCCAAGTCGACCCCAAGATGAGGGATGCACTTTAATTCAAATCTGGAACAACGAGTGAGTCGTCTCCAGTAAAGCACGAGTCAACTCCAGTAACAGCCGAGTCGACTCCAGATCGCACGAGTCGACTCCGATCCCAATAGATACATTGTCAGAATGTGCAGACGGAACAGAACGGCTCCAAATCTCTCCCTAACGGCTAATTTTCAAAAGGAACCACTTAAATAGCCAGAGTGAACAGTAGTAGACAACAAGAGAGCTATTCCATCTAAGTATTAAAGCATTTCAACCACCAAGAGCTTCCGTTAAGTAAATCTAAGAAAAAGAAGGAAAAAGTGCATTCAACTCAAACCGAAAAGTGCTTCTTTCGTATTCAAGGCTCTACTACTGTCCTCCATCATTCGACACATTCAAAAGGAGACTCAGAAATCGAGAAGCCCCCACTTCTTCATCTAAAATCTGTTTGAGGGCTTCTAACTCAACTTTGTTTATATTGTCTCACACTTGTTTTTTAGAAGCTTTCTTTGAGAACTTTTAAACTCTTATTTTGTATACTTGATTCAATTAGGGAATTGAATCAAGGGTTGTAAGGTTTGTTTGTGAGCCAAAGATAAAACCAACGGTGTAAGATTGTGGTTGGTGAACTGGGAAAAACCAACTAGGTTTGATTGTGAATCCCGAAAAACAATCGGATGGTTCTAGTCAGTGAGCCTGTCAAAACCGACCGAGTTCATTGTGACTTCGTGAAAACAACAAGTTGGGTTGTCAGCTTGTAAAACAACCGGCTGTAATCCTAGAGATTATAGTGAACTCCCAAGTGCGGCTTGGAGAGTGGACGTAGAAGCAAGAGTTGGCTCCGAACCACTATAAATCTTTCTGTGTTTGTATCGCACCTTGTCTCTTTCACTCTCTTCAATCATTGCATCTAGTGATCTAATTAATTCACTTGCAATTTAATTAGTTAATCACTCACCTTCTTTTTAATTGAGCAATAATTAATTAAAACCCAATTCACACCCCTCTTGGGTTATTTTCTTAGGCAACAAGTGGTATCAGAGCAGGTGCTCTAATATCGATTGGTGTTCCAATCCTTAAAAAGAGTAAAAGATTCAGATGACAACCCCTTTTGGTGAAAGTGAATCCCAGGTTCTTCGATGTTAAGCGTGCTGAATTTTTTTTTTTTAAACCATGGCTGAACCTGATTGGGTTGCCTACGTACCCCTTCATAAGGAGGATCATGTCATATGTAGTTCTTTTTAAGTTTTAAAAATGCAGCGAAAAAACCGAATCAAACAATTTAATTCATGCATGCTTACAAGATCAAATCTAAAAATCAGCACCTTAAGAACACATAGGATTATGCCGGAATCGTTTAAACAATTATATGCTAAAACTTTCATGCATGATTAACTATCAGATATGAAACTTAAGAACTCTATTTCAATTAATCTCTGAATATCCATCGAATGGATTCGGGAGATATCTCTGTGAGGAGCCCCAAAAGAGGGTAAAACCTCGGAGAATCGGACCTAGATCTTGACACCATAATAAATAATTAATGCTAGATTAATACCTTTTATGATGGATGAAAGTTGTGGATCTGATTCTTGACTTCGCAGCCACGCACATGAATGGCCTCTATGAGAAGTACACGCGAAGTTTCTGAAGAGATCCAATCCTGCGTAAGTGCTAGTTTGCGCAGAATTTCTTGAGGCTGAAATTTGATCTTCCCAACGCAATCAACTTTTGATCCGCCTTCTTGGAAGAACTTGGAGGAAAGGTTTAGAGAGTTTGAAGAGGACTTAGATCTGATCTAAAGACTCTTATGATTAGGCTGAAGGGTTTTAGCATGTTATAATGCGCAGCGGAAGCTAGGAATTTTAAAAATTTCTTGATAAAGTTCCTTAACATAAAACCCTTATAAGCCAAGATCACCTTAATGGAAGCAATCAAATAATATAATATAAATACAGAAATAGAAGAATACCTCTAACGCTAATCCAATATGCAGAATTTTCACTAGGTGCCCAAGTGTTCACCCTCCAACGTTGATCCACACGAAAACTTGATTTAAGTCTTAAGCTCCAAAGACTTTGATCCTTAATGCAGAATTCTTAAAGAACTCTAATGGCTTGCTTTCCTTTCTTTCTATTTTTCTTTAACCTTCTAAAATCACTTCTAATCCTTTTCTCCTAAAGAAGACCACCTTGTCTTGGCTTAGGACACACTAGAAGCAATGCTAGAAAGAAAGAAACTAATGTAAGAAAGAAAGAAAAGAGGAGTGGGGTGGAGTTGGAATGATGAAACCCATGGAGTGCTAGCCTATTTATAATAGGTGTAGGGATGCATCTCCAAGGGATGCATCCCATCCACACATCCTTTCATGAAAGGACATCATCTAAGGGCCATATCAAATAAGAGGAGGTGCAGATCAAGTGAAGAGGTGTATCAAATGATATGTCCTTTCATGTGGTGCCATATTTTGACCAAGTCAACATCACATGCTAATCACATGTCCATCACGCCTCACCTCTTGATCTTTCATGATGATGATCCAAGGGCTCCAATGCAAGGCGCCATTTACTTGACCCATTATGTCTTCATCCAATGATGGGATTAAGATCCAATGGTCAATTATGATAGCCATCCTCTAACCCAATCCAATTGGGTTAAACCAACTCTCCATTATGTCTTCATCCAACGGTAGATCAAGATCTAACGGTCTAGATTGAATGATTTATTAAATCTAATCCAATTAGACTCAAACCAAGCCAATTAGGTGCCAACTCTTGGCTAACCCATATTAGAAGATGATCTAATCAAATTAGATCAATTAAGAATCAGATTCGAATCCAATTCGAATCAAGAGCTAAGGGTTTGCAACACCTGCTAGGATGTCTATCTTGCAAACATGATCTAATCCAATTAGACCCTTAATAAGTTTTCTTGTGTGTGACCCATTGGGTTCCATACTTAGCCAGCAATAGGTGTGAGTGCAAGTTGACCCAACTTGATTAGAACTCTTCTAATCGATTTAAGTCCAAACTGCGCGAACCCAAACTTAACAATTAGAATCCTTTCTAATTGGTGATCGAATTAAACTCTTTAATTCGATCAAACCTATAAGACAAGATTGACGTCTAGCAACGTGTCATGTCTACCCGAAAAATATGGAATTTGGTGGAAATACCAAAAATACCCTTCAGTGGCAAGTTACCGTGCAATTCAATCCTTTAATCAAACTGCATCCCGAATATGTATATGAGTATGAATATATGTCAAACTCAATTTTATATTCATATATTTCTCAATCTTCTAATGATAATTCGAATAATGAAATATTAGAAACTCTTTCTAATTTTCATTGTGCTTTGATCAAAGACTTTCTGAATTATCATATGATTAGAATAAATAGGATGCGATCTTCTCTTACTAGAAGTGATTAATTCCTTGTTGACCTACTCATAACCTTCGTACACATTCCACCATATCCAGAAGACCTCGTACATAACTTATTGTCATGAATGAGTGAAAACCAAAATATGGATTTATGTGCACAAGATACTATGGTGATCTCAGGTCGAAGGATCAGTTGCACAACTCCCACTAAGAGAATCATCTTTTGACATGTAAGTAAGACTTCATAAGATTTCTCTTTGTAGGTCAATTCAGTGAACTCATTTCTCTAATGAGCACCCACATCTTTGTATTAGTGTCTCCACACAAGTGATTGTGAGATCAATCACCCTCTGCATCGAGCATACATAAGATGTGCCAGTCTTTCCGGTAAACATTGATCCTCGACTCAATGTACCAATGACTGGAAATATTTAAGATTAGGATTTTAAGATTTTAGGTCTCACTAGTATGATCTCATCATAGCCTCAAAATTATTGTCTTAATCTAAGAGGTTCATCACAAATATAATCAACAGCATATGATGAAACACAATGCCTTTATTTATATTAAATGTCATGTACATGATTTGGAAAATCAAAAGAAAATCCTTCACAATACATATTGCGATTGGCTTGTAGGGCATCTACTCTTTCAATCTCCCACTTGCACTAAAGTCAATCGCCCTTATATTTCATCCCCATACAATCGAGGTGGCGATCGAACTGCTGTTGTGGTAGAGCTTTAGTGAACGGGTCTGCTAAGTTGTTCTTTGTGTCTACTCGTTCAATGACTATGTCTTGTCTCTCGACGATCTCTCGAACGAGGTGGAAGCGTCTTAGAATGTGCTTGGATTTGTGATGAGATCTTGGTTCCTTTGCTTGAGCAACAGCTCCAGTATTGTCACAATAAACTGGAACTGGTCCAGCAATCTCAGGAACTACTCCCAACTCAGCGATGAACTTCTTCATCCAGACAGCTTCCTTAGCGGCTTCACTTACAGCGATGTATTCTGCCTCAGTAGTTGAGTCAGCTACAGTTTGCTGCTTGGAACTCTTCCAGCTCACTGCACCACCATTTAGGGTAAAGACATACCCTGAAGTGGACTTGCTATCATCTGGGTCTGATTGAAAACTAGAATCAGAAAATCCTTCTAGTTTCAACTCAGATCCTCCATAAACTAGAAAAATATCTTTAGTCCTTCTTAAGTACTTAAGAATATTTTTCACAGCTATCCAATGATTTTCTCCTGGATCAGCCTGGAATCTGCTTGTTATGCCTAAGGCATAAGCAACATCAGGCCTAGTACATAGCATAGCATACATAATTGATCCTACTGCCGAAGCATAGGGAATAGAATTCATTCTATTCCTCTCTTCAGATGTCTTAGGAGACATCTTCTTAGAGAGACGTATGCCATGACTCATAGGTAAGTAACCTCTTTTACTTCCTTCCATGCTGAATCTTTTCAGCACACGATCTATGTACTTAGATTGGGACAAGCCTAGCATCCTTTTAGATCTATCCCTATAGATCTTTATACTAAGTATATAGGATGCTTCTCCCAAGTCTTTCATGGAAAAGCTTTTTGATAGCCAAGTCTTGACCGATTGTAACATTGGAATATCATTTTCAATGATTAGTATGTCATCTACATACAATATTAAGAAGACAACGGCACTCCCACTAGTCTTCTTGTACACACATGGTTCATCCACATTTTTGATAAAACCAAACTCTTTGACTGTTGTATCAAAACGGATGTTCCAACTCCTCGATGTTTGCTTTAATCCATAAATGGATCTCTTAAGCTTGCATACTTGATTTGCTCTCCCACTTGAGCCAAATCCTTCTGGCTGTGTCATGTAAACCTCTTCCTCAAGATAACCATTAAGGAAGGTGGTTTTGACATCCATCTGCCAAATTTCATAATCATAGTATGCAGCTATTGCAAGCAAAATCCGAATAGATTTAAGCATGGCAACTAGTGAAAAAGTTTCATCATAGTCAATTCCTTGCTTTTGCCTGAAACCTTTTGCCACCAATCTAGCCTTGTAGGTTTCTACTTGGCCATCTGCTCCAATCTTCTTCTTATAGACCCATTTGCAACCTATAGGGTTTACATCTTCTGGTGCATCAACCAAAGTCCATACATGGTTGGTATACATAGAGTCTATTTCGGATTTCATAGCTTCTAACCATTTGTTAGAGTCATTACTCATGATAGCTTCCGAATAGGTCAGAGGATCATCATTTTCGACGATGTGGGCTTCATCATTCTCAATGATAAACCCATATCTCTTAGGTGCATTTCGCACTCTATCTGACCTTTGGAGAGGAGATGTGTGTTGTGGTTGTACTTCATCAATGGGTACATCTGGTTGAAGAATTTCTTGTGTTTCTATTTGTAGGTCTTGAACTTCATTAAGTTCAATTCTTCTTTTACTGCCCTTTTCTAAGATAAACTCTTTTTCTAAGAAAGTGGCATGCCTACTAACAAATACCTTTTGTTCAGTAGGGTGATAGAAGAGATATCCAATACTTTCTTTGAAATAACCTATAAATGTACATTTATCTGATCTAGCATTTAGCTTATGTCCAAAATTTCTTTTGACATATGCTTGGCAGCCCCATACTTTAAAATATTTAAGATTGGGCTTTCTACCTCTCCATATCTCATATGGAGTACTAGATACAGATTTTGAAGGTATCCTATTTAGCACATATGTAGCAGTTTCTAAAGCATAACCCCAGAAGGAAATAGGAAGATCTGTAAAGCACATCATAGACCTTACCATATCTAATAGAGTACGATTCCTCCGTTCAGCTACACCATTTAGTTGTGGCGTATACGGAGGTGTCCATTCAGAGAGAATGCCCTTTTCTTTAAGATGATTTAAAAATTCACTAGAAAGGTATTCACCTCCTCGATCAGATCGAAGGATTTTAATACACTTTCCGGTTTGTTTTTCAACCATACTTTGATACTCTTTAAACTTATCAAAGGCTTCGTATTTATGTTTCATAAGATACACAAATCCAAACCTTGATAAATCATCAGTGAATGTGATGAAGTAAGAGTATCCACCTCTAGCTGGAGTTGTCATAGGACCACATACATCTGTATGTATAAGTCCTAATAACTCACTTGCCCTTTCTCCATGTCCAGTGAATGGAGACTTGGTCATTTTTCCCATAAGACAAGATTCACAAGTTCCTAATGATTCATAATCATAAGGATCAAAGAACTCTTCTTTGTATAACTTGTTGATTCTTGATTCACTTATGTGACCAAGTCGGCAATGCCAAAGGAGGGTATTATTCACTTCCTCTCTCTTTCTTTTATTACTTTTATTAATATGAAAGACATTGTCATTAAGTAATAAAACTAAAAGACCATTTTTCATAATGCCATTGCAAAGATGCTTATTAGAAAAATAAATAGAGCAACCATTGCCCTTTCCATTAATTTCAAAACCTTTCTTTAACAACAAAGGAATGAAAATTACATTTCTAATAATTTTGGGCATATAATAACAATCTTCTAATTGTAGGAGCTTTTTCGAAGGCAATTCCAAGTTGTAGGTTCCAACAGCTTCAGCCTAGATGGACTCTCCTCCAGCGCCATACAGCTCGAAGTCACCTTTCTTCAAAATTTTAATTTTCTGTAGTCCATGCAAAGATTTGCAAATGTGAAAACCACAGCCGGTATCCAATACCCATGAATTTGAATTTGAAGAACTTAATGACAAGTTGGCATGTAACATAAACATACCTTTTGATGCAACTCTTGCATCGGTCTTCATACTTGCAAGAAAACTCTTGCAATTCCTTTTCCAGTGGCCAGCTTTGCCGCAATGAAAACAAGTACTTGATCCGGAGTTTTTTTTTCCTTTTTTCTTTTTGATGCTACTCTTGGGGTTCAATCGTTTCTTAGAACCCTTATTTCCCGATTTCCTCATAGAGGTGCTATTTATAAGAAGGAGTGGACCTTTATCCTTCTTAATATGCCCTTCAGCTGTTTTGAGCATATTTAACAGCTCAGGCAGGGAGGTGTTCAGCTTGTTCATGTGAAAATTCACAACAAACTGAGAGAATGAATCAGGCAGTGATTGCAGGATCAAATCCTGACTGAGCTCACTATCCATAGCAAAACCTAATTGACTTAATCTGGTGATCAAGTCTATAACCATAAGAACATGGTTTTGCACTGGAGTTCCTTCATTCATTCTAGCACGGAACAACTGCTTAGATATCTCATACCTAGCAGTCCTGCTTTGTTCTCCATACAACTGACTGAGAAGTATGGATTGAGTGTCCATGCCTTCATGTTGCCTCTGTAATTCATTGTTCATAGAGGCAAGTATGATACATTTGACAGTCACACTGTCATTTTTCCACATCTTATGTGTGGCAACCTCCTCTTCTGCAGCATCATCCCCTAGATCTCCAAGATCAGGGGTTTCAAGTATATAGGAAATTTTCTCCTGAGTGAGTACTATCTTTAAATTTCTCAACCAGTCCACATAGTTTGGTCCGGTCAACTTGTTGGCATCTAAGATGCCTCTTAGTGAAAGTGAAGAAGCCATTTAATAATTCTACATATGCAAGAACAAAACTAATATAAGCAGACCAATCATGATGACATGTTTGCAACTAGATAAGGACTTTAATCTAATTTGTCTCCTACTATTTTTATCGAATATCATAGCCCTCTCCTATGATAAATGTGAAAATATATTTTTCTTAGTAGGGTTGAGATCCTAATTCATCATAAAAAGTCTTGTGTTTACACAACAAACTCTTATGAGTTCAAAGGTAGGAAACTCTTTCCAATTGCATCTCATGCAATTCTCAACTTTATCTTGTCCTCTTAAAATACTTATTGCCTTGTGTTAGCACAACAAACAATAATATTTTAGTTAAGTCAAACCCTTCATTTCCATATAGTCATATTCGAATAATATTGCCCTTGTGGTTGCACAACAAGGCAATATATATTAAAATATGCCATAAGCATCTTAATGCACCTAGACAGTATAACATCAGTCCCCATTGCAAGTCTTGTGTTAGCACAACAAACTAGCATGGATCTTGATATAATAATATCGAGGCATGAAGGAAGGCTATCAATAGTGTTATATCAAAATTAAGCTTATCCATAATAGGCAATCAAACAATTGGCCAGGTAAGCAGGTGGGAGGCTCCCCTTACTCAGAGAGTAAGGTCCTAATTAAGTAACCACCTTTAGTGCTTTCCTTAGACACCAATTAGATTAATTGTTCTAGAATGGGTTAGCTCAAAGTTTTTCAACACTATGACTTAATATAATTTTTATTGAGGGCTTACTAGTCTCTAGCACATTCTTTAATTGTAACATACATTTAACATGTCTAAAATAAACTATTATGCATCATGGCTATCTCATAGCATGTATAAATCATAAGCAATTAATTAACATGCTTCAACATATTTTCATATGAAAAATTTCATATCATGATATTTTATTACATAACATATCATATATTAATCATACATTTCAGCATTTCTCTAAGCATATGACATTACTATCTCATAGTAAATTAATAATCATACATCATACATAATTATTTGATTGAACCAATTAAGGATGGCTCTGATACCACTGAAGGGTTTTAGCATGTTATAATGCGCAGCGGAAGCTAGGAATTTTAAAAATTTCTTGATAAAGTTCCTTAACATAAAACCCTTATAAGCCAAGATCACCTTAATGGAAGCAATCAAATAATATAATATAAATACAGAAATAGAAGAATACCTCTAACGCTAATCCAATATGCAGAATTTCCACTAGATGCCCAAGTGTTCACCCTCCAATGTTGATCCACACGGAAACTTGATTTAAGTCTTAAGCTCCAAAGACTTTGATCCTTAATGCAGAATTCTTAAAGAACTCTAATGGCTTGCTTTCCTTTCTTTCTATTTTTTTTTAACCTTCTAAAATCACTTCTAATCCTTTTCTCCTAAAGAAGACCACCTTGTCTTGGCTTAGGACACACTAGAAGCAATGCTAGAAAGAAAGAAACTAATGTAAGAAAGAAAGAAAAGAGGAGTGGGGTGGAGTTGGAATGATGAAACCCATGGAGTGCTAGCCTATTTATAATAGGTGTAGGGATGCATCCCATCCACACATCCTTTCATGAAAGGACATCATCTAAGGGCCATATCAAATAAGAGGAGGTGCAGATCAAGTGAAGAGGTGTATCAAATGATATGTCCTTTCATGTGGTGCCATATTTTGACCAAGTCAACATCACATGCTAATCACATGTCCATCATGCCTCACCTCTTGATCTTTCATGATGATGATCCAAGGGCTCCAATGCAAGGCGCCATTTACTTGACCCATTATGTCTTCATCCAATGATGGGATTAAGATCCAACGGTCAATTATGATAGCCATTCTCTAACCCAATCCAATTGGGTTAAACCAACTCTCCATTATGTCTTCATCCAACGGTAGATCAAGATCTAACGGTCTAGATTGAATGATTTATTAAATCTAATCCAATTAGACTCAAACCAAGCCAATTAGGTGCCAACTCTTGGCTAACCCATATTAGAAGATGATCTAATCAAATTAGATCAATTAAGAATCAGATTCGAATCCAATTCGAATCAAGAGCTAAGGGTTTGCAACACCTGCTAGGATGTCTATCTTGCAAACATGATCTAATCCAATTAGACCCTTAATAAGTTTTCTTGTGTGTGACCCATTGGGTTCCATACTTAGCCAGCAATAGGTGTGAGTGCAAGTTGACCCAACTTGATTAGAACTCTTCTAATCGATTTAAGTCCAAACTGCGCGAACCCAAACTTAACAATTAGAATCCTTTCTAATTGGTGATCGAATTAAACTCTTTAATTCGATCAAACCTATAAGACAAGATTGACGTCTAGCAACGTGTCATGTCTACCCGAAAAATATGGAATTTGGTAGAAATACCAAAAATACCCTTCAGTGGCAAGTTACCGTGCAATTCAATCCTTTAATCAAACTGCATCCCGAATATGTATATGAGTATGAATATATGTCAAACTCAATTTTATATTCATATATTTCTCAATCTTCTAATGATAATTCGAATAATGAAATATTAGAAACTCTTTCTAATTTTCATTGTGCTTTGATCAAAGACTTTCTGAATTATCATATGATTAGAATAAATAGGATGCGATCTTCTCTTACTAGAAGTGATTAATTCCTTGTTGACCTACTCATAACCTTCGTACACATTCCACCATATCCAGAAGACCTCGTACATAACTTATTGTCATGAATGAGTGAAAACCAAAATATGGATTTATGTGCACAAGATACTATGGTGATCTCAGGTCGAAGGATCAGTTGCACAACTCCCACTAAGAGAATCATCTTTTGACATGTAAGTAAGACTTCATAAGATTTCTCTTTGTAGGTCAATTCAGTGAACTCATTTCTCTAATGAGCACCCACATCTTTGTATTAGTGTCTCCACACAAGTGATTGTGAGATCAATCACCCTCTGCATCGAGCATACATAAGATGTGCCAGTCTTTCCGGTAAACATTGATCCTCGACTCAATGTACCAATGACTGGAAATATTTAAGATTAGGATTTTAAGATTTTAGGTCTCACTAGTATGATCTCATCATAGCCTCAAAATCATTGTCTTAATCTAAGAGGTTCATCACAAATATAATCAACAGCATATGATGAAACACAATGCCTTTATTTATATTAAATGTCATGTACATGATTTGGAAAATCAAAAGAAAATCCTTCACAATACATATTGCGATTGGCTTGTAGGGCATCTACTCTTTCATAGGGACCCCTAACACTAATGGCGTGATGGACTTAGAGGAGGAAGAAGTCGGCTAGATTGAATGCAGAATTTTTCCATGCATGAACTAGGGTTCCTCTCTTTTCTTTTTCCTTTTTTTTCTTCTTTTATCTCTCTTTTTTTTGAATACGACCACCAGCTGATGGAGGTCCTTTTAATGTTGCTATCCCCTCTAACTTCATGCCAACCATCCCATATTTGAGGAGGATTTTGTGGGGTTTTGAATTTTGAATTCAAAATTCAAGTTCATACGCCATTACATGATGAAGCTTGATTTAATCTAAACCATTCATCATGTTGCCACTTTCGTCTTTCAATTTTGAAATTTTCATGCCCCCAATCAGATTAGAGGGTCACGTGGTGATTAAATTCGAAATTCAAGCTTAATTAGAAGTGAGATAAAGATAAGGATGACATATGCCATGAAGAGAGAGAATTTGATCTTATCCAATTCTTTTCATGAATTTATCTCTCCATGTCACCCCGTCTGATGATGAAAGAGGTCCATAATGTTGCCAAATGTCCCATGGCGCCATTAAATAAATTAAATTAATTTTTAATCATATTAAAAATTAATTTATGGCGCCATGCATGGATATGTGACAAGTGGATTTCAAGATTCGAACAGTTTCAGATCAAACCCATTTAATTAATTAAATCCTAACAATTAGAATGATCCAATTACCATGGGTTGAACCTAATCCAATTAGGTCATTCCCTAAGCACAAATTTAATCTAATTTAATTTGGTCAACCTAAGTCCTCTTGATTCAAACCTAATCCAATCAGGTCAAAAATCCTAATTAAGCCTAGAATTGAATCTAATTCAATTTGCCTCATCCTTAGTCTAATTACTCAATCCAATTGAGTTCATTAGCAAACTAATTACTAATTAATCCTCTGATAATTACTTTAATTATTTTATAAGATAATTTACCAATCGAATTGACCAAATTATCCCTGAATGATTCTTAATCATTCATCAGCCTTCTTGATCAATCAGGAAAAATTCTATGCGTGTGATCTCATAGGTTCGAACCTAAGCCGGTAGTATAGGAACAACTTCTTACACTAATCGTTGTGACCATCTAGCAATGGTACCCGACGTTCGGATAGGCTGAATATATGCGAAGCAAATATTCTGGAATCCTGAACTATGGTTACTGTATAATTCAATCCCTTTGACTCCTAATGCCAGGATGACTTAGAGCTCACTGTCAACCCTATAATTAGTACATCCATTATGTGATTAACTTTAGATATCCTGTGACTCCTCACTGGGATTACCCTGGCCAAGGTTTTGCTAAATTAATCACAAAATATTATCTCCTATTTTCAAGAGGGGTCTATTCCATCTCGACTCACAACTGACTATGCAAGTACTTGACTGCACCCAGTGACCTTCCGTCACTAAATTAGAAATCCAGGTAGTCCGATACCAAAGTACAATGAGTTGCTTGCTAGTCACAGGTTGCGGTCTCAGGTCAGAGGGCCAAACTTATACCCATATCCACTCGGAACATTTCTTGACAGTAGAGTGTTCCGGAATTGGTCATGTTCAGTGAAATGTACTCCTACACTACACCTGTGTGATATACCAGTGTCTCTATACTCCTTGGTTAAGAGGATAACCAACATATATGTCACACAATGACCTAATCTTGATAATACTGTCGTCCTAGTAACAACATATCATTTGGTCGCGAACTGGTTTAAGGACTCGAAGATAAATCCTCCTTTATCATTAATAAGTCCTAAGAACTTCATCATATAAGAGTTCATCAATATGAATAATGTCAAATAACACTTTATTAATTTGTCAATTCATTTACAAAATTATATCATCAATATGCTGACGATTGACTATTAGGATACAATTCCCAACAACTTCCACTTAGCCTAAAACCAATCGGCATAGTATCTAATACCCATCTTCGACGTATGTTCGTTGAACTCTTTGATGCTGAGGACTTTGGTAAATGGGTCAGCCAGATTTTCTTTTGTGTCGATCTTCTGAAGATCAATATCACCTCATTCGACGATCTCTCGAAGCAAGTGGTAGCTGTTGGGTTTCCAGTGCCCTAGGGCGCAGCGAAAGATACGGGATTATAAAATTTTCTTATAAAACCCATTATATGAAACCCTAATAAGCCAAGATCGCCTTAATAGTATAACCAAATAATGTAGAAAATATAATTTTGGTATAGAAGAATACCTATCACGCTATATCCAATATGTCTGAAGATGTCCTAAGGTGCCCAAATGTTCACCCTCCGATGTTGATCCACACAGGAATTGGTTCAAGACTCTAGCTCCACCAAAACTTGATTCTAATTGTTCAATCCTTCCAAAGGATTTAATTGGCTGATTTTCCTTCACTTCCTTCTTCCTTTCTACCTCTAAAACATTCACTAGCCTTTTTGTCCTAAAGAAGACCCTCTTGTCTTGGGTTAGGACAAAAGAGAGAGGCTTGTAAGAAAGAAGGGATAAGGGAGAGAGAAGGAGAGACTTTTTCTTTTATGATCTTTAGAACCCCAAGGCACCTCCTTAATTATAAGAGATGGAGGGATGCATCATAAAGGGATGCATCCCATCCACACACCTCATCATGATGAGGCATGTGCCAAGAGATGCATCCCATCATGATGGGGTGCTAAGAAGAAGGGTGTATCAACTTCTTTCTCACATCTTCCTCTTAAATCCTGATGATCCAAGGGCCTAAATGCAGTGAACCAAAGCCAATGGTCCAGATCTAGGCACCATCTAATGGTCCAGATCAAGGCATCATCATCCAAGGTGCCATCCAATGGTCCAGAAGCAAGATGCCATCACCGATGGTCCAGATTCAGGCGCTGAGCAACGGTCCAGATCTTTCATCCAGAGAGCCATCCAGTGGTCCAGATTCAGGCGCTGACCAATGGTCCAGATCCTTCATCCAGAAATCCATCCAATGGTCCAGATGAAGGCGCCAACCAGTGGACCAGATCCTTCATCCAGAAAACCATCCAATGGTCCAGATGAAGGCGCCAACCAGTGGACCAGATCCTTCATCCAGGGAGTGATCCAATGGTCCAGAAGTGATGGCCCTATCAAACCCAATCCAATTGGGTTTAACCAACTTAAAGAAAATATTAAACCTAATCAAATCAGGTCTAATTAAAGCCAAATGGGTTTCAACTCTTGGCTAACCCATATTAGGTCATGATCTAATCATATTAGATCAACCTAATCTAAGAATCATATTCGAATTTAATTTGAATCAGGAGCTAGGATTTGCAACACGTGCTAGCATGTTCATCTTGCAAACATGATCTAATCCAATTAGACCCTTGATCAATTCCCTTGTGTGTGACCCATTGGGTTCCTTATCTTAGCCAGCAGTAGGTGCAGGTGCAAGTTGACCTAATCTGATTAGAATACCTCTAATCCAATTTAGGTTCAATTTAGTGCTAAACCTGACTTAGCAATCAGAACCTTTCTGATGCTTTGATTTAATCAAACTCTTTGATCTGATCAACCCACAAGACAAGATTGACGTCTAGCAACGTATCATGTCTACCCGGAAGATGAGGAATGTATTGGACAAATCCAAACATACCCTTCAATGGCAAGTTACTGTGCAATTCAATCCCTCAGTCATACTACATCCTGAATAAGTGCATGAGTATGGATCAATATCAAACTCAATCACTTATTCATGTCTCTCTCAATCTTTTATATGATAATTCAAACAATGAAACATTAGAAACTCTTTCTAATATTCATTTTGCTTTGATCAAAGGCTTCTTGAATCATCATAAGATTAGAGTAAGTAGGATGTTACCTTCTCTTGCTAGAAGTGATTGATTCCTTGTTGACCTACTCACAACCTTCGTACAAAATCCACCATATCCAGAATACCCTGTACACAACGCAATGTCGTGAATGAGGGTAAACCAAAACATAGCTTCAAGTACACAAGGTACATGGTGATCTCAGGTCTAAGGATCACTTGCACAACTCCCACTATGAGAACCATCGTTTGATAATTAAGTAAGAATCCATAAGATGTTCTCATGGCTGGTCATTTCAGTGAACTCATTCCTCTAATGAGCACCCACATCTTTGTATTAGTGTCTCACACAAGTGATTGTGAGATCAATCACCCTCTACATTGAGCGTACATAAGATGTGCCAGTCTTTTCGGTAATATTGATCTCCGACTCAATATACCAATTTGACTGGAAATATTCTAAATTAGGATTTTAGGATTTTAGGTCTCACTGGTATGATCTCATCATAACCCTAAAACCAATGTCCTAATTTATGGGGTTCATCATCCAATAATAAAATAGATAAGCAGCAAATG
Source organism: Phoenix dactylifera (assembly GCF_051530095.1). Classification (NCBI taxonomy): domain Eukaryota; kingdom Viridiplantae; phylum Streptophyta; class Magnoliopsida; order Arecales; family Arecaceae; genus Phoenix; species Phoenix dactylifera. The sequence goes on along the minus strand of NC_143193.1, from coordinate 25,223,837 downwards.
ATGAAACACAATGCCTTTATTGATATATATCGAGTGTCAAAGTACATGATTTGAAGGATTACAAAGAGAAACCCATCAAATGATTGGCTTATAGGGCATCTACTTTTTCAATCTTCCACTTGCACTAAAGCCAATCGCCCTTATATTTTAACCCCATACAATCGAGGTGACGATTGAATTGCTGTTGTGGTAGAGCTTTAGTAAATGGGTCTGCTATATTGTTCTTTGTGTCTACTCGTTCAATCTTGACGTCTTGTCTTTCGATTATCTCTCGAACAAGGTGGAAGCGTCTTAAAATGTGCTTGGATCTATGATGAGACCTTGGTTCCTTAGCCTGTGCAACAGCTCCAGTGTTATCGCAATAAACTGGAACTGGTCTGGCAATCTCAGGAACTACACCCAGCTCTGTGATGAACTTCTTCATCCAGACAGCTTCCTTAGCAGCTTCACTAACAGCTATGTATTCTGCCTCAGTAGTTGAGTCAGCTACAGTTTGCTGTTTGGAACTTTTCCAACTCACAGCTCCACCATTCAAAGTGAAGATATATCCAGAGATTGACTTGCTATCATCTAGATCAGATTGAAAGCTAGAATCTGAATAGCCTTCTAGTTTCAATTCTGATCCTCCATAAATCAGAAAAACATCTCTAGTCCTTCTCAAGTATTTGAGAATGCTTTTCACAATTTTTCAATGATCCTCCCCGGGATCTGCTTGAAATCTACTTACCATACCCAAGGCATAAGCTACATCAGGCCTGGTACATAACATAGCATACATGATCGACCCTATTGCCGAAGCATAGGGAATAGAACTCATTCTATTCCTCTCTTCAGATGTCTTAGGAGACATCTTCCTAGAGAGTTGTATACCATGTCCTATGGGTAAGAAACCTTTCTTACTTCCATCCATGCTGAACCTCTTCAGCACAATATCTATGTACCTAGACTGTGACAAACCTAGCATCCTTTTAGATCTATCTCTATAGATTCTTATACCAAGTATATAGGATACTTCACCCAAGTCTTTCATGAAAAATTTCTTTGATAGCCAAGTCTTGACCGATTGCATCATTGGAACATCATTTCCAATGACCAATATATCATCCACATATAATATTAAGAAGACAATAGCACTCCCACTAGTCTTCTTGTACACACAAGGTTCATCTATATTTTTAATGAAGCCAAACTCTTTGACTATCATGTCAAAATGGATGTTCCAACTCCTAGATGCCTGCTTTAATCCATAAATGGATTTCTTAAGCCTACATACTTGATTTGCTCTCCCTCTTGAGACAAATTCCTCTGGCTGTGTCATATAAACCACTTCCTCAAGGTGACCATTAAGAAAGGCGGTTTTGACATCCATCTGCCAGATCTCATAATTATAGTATGGAGCTATAGCAAGCATAATCCGAATAGATTTGAGCATAGCTACAGGCGAAAAAGTTTCATCATAATCAATGCCTTGTTTTTGCCTAAAATCTTTTGCCACTAGCCTGGCCTTGTAGGTTTCTACTTGGCCATCAGCTCCTATCTTCTTCTTGTATACCCATTTGCACCCTATTGGAATCACTCCCTCAGGTGCATCAACCAAACTCCACACTTGGTTTGTATACATAGAATCTATCTCGGATTTCATGGCGTCCAACCATCTATCAGAGTCCCTACTCTTGACAGCTTCCGAATAGGTCAGAGGGTCATCGTTATCAACGATGTGGGCTTCATCATTCTCAATGATAAATCCATACCTCTCAGGTGCATTTCGCACTCTTTCTGACCTTCGAAAAGGAGTAGTGTGTAGTAGCTGTACCTCTTCCATGGGTACATCTGGTTGAGGATTATTATGTGTCTCACCTTGTAGGTCTTGAACTTCATCAAGTTCAATTCTTCTATCCTTGCCCTTTTCTAAGAAAAACTCTTTTTCCAAGAAAGTGGCATGCCTAGCAACAAATACCTTTTGTTCGGTAGGATCATAGAAGATATATCCTAAACTGTCTTTAGGATAACCTACAAATGTACACTTGTCCGATCTAGCACTTAGCTTATGTCCAAAATTTCTTTTGACATAAGCATGACAACCCCATATCTTAAGATACTTAAGATTAGGTTTCTTTCCTTTCCATATCTCATATGGAGTGCTAGATACAGACTTAGATGGTACTCTATTTAATACTAATACAGCAGTTTCTAGGGCATGTCCCCAGAAGGAAATTAGAAGATTTGTGAAGCACATCATGGACCGTACCATATCTAATAAGGTACGATTCCTTCTTTCAGCTACACCATTTAATTATGGCGTATATGGAGGTGTCCATTCAGAGAGTATACCCTTTAATTTAAGATAGTCTAAAAATTCACTAGAAAGGTATTCTCCTCCTTGATCAGATCGAAGGATTTTAATACACTTTTCAGCTTGTTTTTCGACCATACGTTGATACTCTTTAAATTTATCAAAGGCATCGGATTTATGTTTCATTAGATACACAAAACCGAACCTTGATAAGTCATCAGTAAATGTGATGAAGTAAGAGTATCCACCTCTAGCTGGAGTTGATATAGGACTGCACACATCAGTGTGTACGAGTTCTAACAACTCACTTGCCCTTTCTCCATGTCCCGAGAATGGAGACTTGGTCATTTTAGCCATAAGACAAGATTCACAAGTTCCTAATGATTCAAAATCATAAAGGTCAAAGAATTTATCTTTATACAACTTGTGTAATCTTATCTCACTAATATGACCTAATCGGTAATGCCAGAGGAGGGTATTATTAATATTCTCTCTTTTTCTTTTATTATCTTTGCCAATATAAAACATAACATTATTAAGACATAATACTAAAAGTCCATTTTCCATAGTGCCATGACAATAATACTCATTAGATAAAGAAATAGAGCAACCATTGCTCTTTCCATTTATTTCGAATCCTTTCTTAAGCAACAAAGGAATTGAAATTACATTTCTAATAATTTTTGGCATAAAATAACAGTCTTCTAGCTTCAAGAACTTTTCGGAGGGTAGCTCTAGTATGTAGGTGCCAACAGCTTCAGCCTGGATGGATTCTCCTCCAGCGCCATATAGCTCGAAGTCACCTTTCTTCAGAATTCTAATTTTCTGCAGTCCATGCAAAGATTTGCATATGTGAGAACCACAACCGGTATCCAATACCCATGAATTAGAATCAGAAGAACTTAATGTCATATTGGCATGTAATAAAAACATACCTTTTGATGCAACACTTGCATCAGGCTTCACACTTGCAAGATAGCTCTTGCAGTTTCTTTTCCAATGCCCTGTCTTGCCGCAGTGGAAATAGGTACCGGGTCCAGAGATTTTCTTTTCCTTCTTCTTTTTGATGCGACTCTTAGGGTTTAATTTTTTCTTTGAACCCTTGTTACCCGTTTTCTTCTTTGAGCTCTCATCAACAAGAAGGATCGGACCCTTGTCCTTCTTGATGTGAGACTCTGCTGTTTTCAGCATATTTAGAAACTCAGGCAGGGAGGAATTCAGTTTGTTCATGTGATAATTCACAACAAACTGCGAGAATGAGTCGGGTAGTGATTGTAGGATCAAATCCTGACTGAGCTCACTGTCCATAGCAAAGCCAAGTTGACTCAATCGAGTGATCAAGTCTATAACCTTTAAACAGTGGTCTTGCACAGACGATCCCTCGATCATTCTAGCACGGAATAACTGCTTAGATATCTCATATCTAGCAGTTCTGCTCTGCTCACCATATAACTCCTTCAAGTTAAGGAGTATGGAGTGAGTATCCATGCTATCATGCTGCCTCTGCAATTCATTATTCATAGAAGCAAGCATGATACATTTGACAGTCAAACTGTCATTTTTCCACATACGATATGTGGCCAATTTCTCCTCAGTTGCATCTTCCCCTGCTGACCCTAGGTCAGGGGTTTCAAGAATGTAGGAAAGTTTTTCTTGTGTGAGAACAATCTTTAAATTCCTCAACCAGTTCACATAGTTGGGACCAGTCAATTTGTTTGTATCTAAGATACCTCTAAGTGAGAGTGAAGATGTCATTTTTGCAGAATTAATCTATAATTACAAAGAACACTAATATAAGCAGACCAATCATGATGACATGTATTCAATCCGACAAGGACTTTTATCTAATTGTTACTCCCACTATTTTTATCGAATATCATAACCCTCAAGTATGATGAACGAGAAAATACTAATTTTCTTAGTGGGGTTGAGATCCAAATTCCTTATAAAAGACCTTGTGGGAATCACAACAAGCCCTTATAAGTTCAAAGGTAGGAAACTCTTTCCAATTGCATCTCATGTAATTTCCAACTTTATTCTGTCCTCTAGCACACATATAGTCTTGTGAGAATCACAACAAACTATTGTGTCTAGTTAAGTCAAACCCTTCATTTTTATACAGTCATATTTGAATAATGCTGCCCTTGTGGGAATCACAACAAGGCAACATATTAAAATATGCCATATGCATCATATGCACCAAGATATTACAATATCAATCCCTAATACTAGCCTTGTGGGAATCACAACAAGCTAGTGTAGATATTGACATAATAATATCTAAGCATGAAGGAAGGACCTTTATAGTGTTATATCAGCAATTAGCTTTTCCATGGAGGTCAATCAAATAGTTGGCCAGGTAAGCAGATGGGAGGCTCTCCTTACTTAGTAAGGTCCTAATTAAATAACCACCTGTAGCCTCTTTCCTAGACACTAACTTAGTCAATTGATTCAGAATGGCTCAGCTTAAAGCAATTAACACTACGACTTAATTATGAATTTAGTGAGGGCTTTCAAATAGTAGTATTTTACTAACATTAAGCTCAACCATAGAGGACAATCAAATAATTGGCCAGGAAAGCAGGTGGGAGGCACCCCTCATTCAGAGAGTGAGGTCCTAATTAAGTAACCACCTGTGTCTTCCTTCCTAGACACCAACTGAGTCGATTGTTCCAGAATGGGTTAGCTTCATACTACTATATTGGTCTCATTGCACATTCTATAATTTTGTACTAGCAATTATACTGTGCTACAACATTGTTGCCCAGAGATGGTCACCCAAGAGGGGGGTGAATTGGGTGTTTTAAAACTTTTTGACTAATTAAAAAAAATAAAACACGCAAATGTAAGAACTAAAGTAAAGATAGAGGGATGAGAACAGTCAATCGCAAACACAAGGTTTTATAGTGGTTTGGAGCTTCCACTGCTCCTACATCCACTCCCCAAAGCACCTTTGGGAATTTCCACTATAATCCAAGATTACAGTCCGGTAGTTTTGCGAGTGCACTACCCAACTCGTTGTTTTACACCGGGCTAACAACAAACCCTATAACCCCCAATTTCACCTAGGCTTGGGACGCCTTTTCCTTGTTCCAAGTCCCTTGACTGGAACAAGCACAATATTGAAAGAGTTTTACAAACGATTGGAAAGCTCTAAATAAGCAAATATAACAATGATAAACTTTAAAACCCGGAAGAATCCTTTTGCCGTTGGAAGCGTGGAAAATGATGATTCTTCCGATGTGGATCGCGTAGGCTTGAGTGTGAGCTTTGAATGCCGAGCGGAAGAGAGTAGTTGAGCTTGAAATCAGTTGGAAAACTTGAAAGCACTTGATTTCTTCACTTGAATGCACTAACTCCCTTGAACCTCTTTTTCTTTCTTCTCTCTTGAATGATCTTGCTTTGGGTTGGTGAGAAGTTATTGAGAAGCACTTAGGAGCTCCCTTTTATAGCCCAAAAAGCAAATATAGCCGTTAGAGATAAAGTAAAAGAGATTTGAAATTCAAACCAAACCTGCAAAAGTTGTCAGTCGCGTCCCAGGCGCTCCGGAGACGTCTCTGCTTCAACGCGAGACGTCTCGGCTGTATAAATTTACTTTTCACTTTGTTTGGGGTCGACTCGGCACTTTACGGGGACGACTCCGATGATGAACGGTTTGAATCCTTGTTTTTCTGTTTTTCTGAGAGGGTCGCCTCGGCGCTTTACAGGGACGTCTCGGCTTGTTTGCACTTTTTGCATGGGGACGACTCCGCTGCCTTGGGGACGACTCCGTCGTTATAACTCCGAAAAACATGTTTTCTGGAATTCTCTGAGAGAGTCGACTCCGCTCTTTCAGGGGACGTCTCCGCTGCCTTAACTCCAAAAAAGACATCCTCTGGAAAACCCTGAGAGAGCCGACTCCGCTACACTGGGGACGACTCGGAAACTCAGCTTTTTAACCTGCGGGGACGACTCCGCGTACTGTGGGGACGGCTCGCGCGTATCACTTGAAATCTGCCTTTCTGCTGCCACTGAGAGAGTCGACTCCGCTACTGAGAGAGTCGACTCCGACCCTGCGAGACGCCTCGCCAGGTGCCGGGGACGTCTCCAAGTGTGCCAGTTCTTCCTGTTTGTGCCAGAGACGTCTCTGAGACTATCCGGAGACGTCTCGGCTGTCCCTGATCTATTTTCTTCATCTCAAAAATTCTTCAATAAATCCTTAAAAATTATGGGAACTTGCCTAGACATTTCTTAACAATATTCTTAATAAAACACATGAATTTCTCAATTAAATTGTTAAGATAAATGGAATTATACTCTAGTGTTTTGTATTCATCAAAATCCATTAGGGGGTCAACAATCTCCCCCTTTTTGATGATGACAAAACACTGAGTATATGCAAAATTCGAATTTTAAACATATACATAGTATTTGATCAGATGTACAAGTCTAATGTTTTGATTAGAGCTAGATACAATGTGCATAATTTAAAATAGTCAATTTTCAGTTCTATCCTTATGCATAAAATTAATCTTAATAGCTCTTGAGCAATTTTAGCATATCAACTGAATTTGAATCAAGTTAAAATGAAATATTGATGCTAAAGATAATTAAAAGCTAAGTTCTTTTTGACTCCCCCTTTCTTTTCCAGAAGGGCAATTATCTTAAAGCCAATATTCTTCAATTTTATCTTTTCTAATTCAACTTTGGAGTATGAATTTCGTATTTTGCATTCCAATGTATCCAATATCCATATTGGTTCTACTCCCCCTTTTTGCATTTCATAATTAAGTTCTACTCCATATACTCCATATATATATATATCTACTTTATTTTTCCATAAATTTTGCATTCCAATGTATCTAATATCCATATTGGGTCTACTCAATATATAAGTTCTATAAGTTCTATTATATCTACTCCCCCTTTTTGTCATCAACAATGAAGGGGACAAATTATCCTTAGGTGCTTAAAGCATACTTCCTAGTAAAATTCAGCATATTTCCATGAACCACTCAAGGATATTCAAGTTGTGCTCCCCTTGTCCAAGTTATTTCTATTAATGAATTTAGTCATTCATATCACTCCCCCTTTGTTTTGGTATTCATTTCAGACTCCTCTTTTTGTTAATCATAGTTATCACAAGATGTGCTCCCCCTGTGTCATATGCATTGATAAGTTGTGTTAAATTTTACCACTTAAGGCATGCTATGAGATTTTTATGGCACATCACAATCACAGAATCACATACACAGAGTTAGCAATGTACACAAAGTTTCAAAAGAAATTGTATTCATGTATCATTGTAAACCTTTGAAGTCAGTACAAAGTTAAGAGAAGAAATCATTACAAGTATTGATTTTTAATACAAAAAGTGTTTCAAAATAGCCTAGGGTTTACAAAAAGAAGATCCCTAGATGTCTATAAAATGTCCCTCATCGGCGACGTTGCTCATAAGCCCTAGCAGCTGCATCTATGAAAGCATTGATGGAATCTAGCAGTGTTCTGAATTGATCTCCCTGTGACTGATGGAAGGCTGCCACTAGTGCTTCAAATTCTATGGTTGCCCTTTCAATTCTTCCTCTAAGTTGGGCAACCAAGGTGCCCACATTTCCTCCAGGGCTTGTCAACTCTTGAAGGCTATTTGAGATGCTCCTCAAGTCATCCTTTAGCTCGATGGATCTGAAGGTTTGGGTGGCACTCACACCAACTAGTTTTTGCGCTGTAGCTTCTATTTGAGCTCTAATTTCCTTCAGCTCTTGTAGAATCCCTTCATGTGAAGCTCTGATGGGGGCTAACTCAGTAGAGATCATCGATCTCATTTCCTCCCTCATTTGCTGGCATATCACAGATGCTAAAGTGCGCATCTGGTCTTCGGATAGGGAGAAGGGCCCACTGACTGGAGGAGGTGGTGGCATGGATGTGGAAGGTCCAGCTGAGCTGGAGGGTACATCAGGATATTCCATGTGGCTATGTGGAGGAGAGTGATGGTCAGGCTCCTGAAGTGGGAGCTCAGGCTCTAGGGTTTGAGCTTTTCTCTTTGGTACCTTGACCCATGACCCATCTATCTTGTGAAACTCCATTCTACGCATTGTGCTCTCATTATAATAGTCGGTGTTTCTCAAGGGTTTTGCAGGCTCATTTTCTGGAATGGGTACTTTGAAATGTTTGAAGAGTAGGGTAAGGATCATCCCATAAGGTATGCTAAACCTAGAATACCTATGACATGTAGCAATGTGGTTCAACATGAGTCTAGGGAGGTTTAGAGGAATCCCTAGTAGGATATGGTGCATGATAACTAAATCTCGCTCCGAAACAAAATCGAAGCAACCGGTTTTAGGAAACAAGACTCGGTTGACAATACTTAGAAGTAGTCTCATTTCAGCATTTAGGTCTTGGGAGTTGACTACATCAAGAGGGCTGCAGTCCTCTCTTCCTAGAAGCAAGTTTAGGGCTATTTCTCTTTGGAGATGTGAGGTCGGAGCCTCACCATCTTTAGGAATTTGCAGAACAGTGGATAGAATATCCTCATTAATTTCTACCAATGTCCCTCGGACATATGCAGTGTACCCTAAGTCCCCTAAGGCCATATTGCTAAATAGTTCTCTAACTAGGCCGGGGTAGGTCGAGGTATTGAGGGTACAAAGGTATTCCCACCCTTGGGCACGGAGTCTCTCTCCAATAGAGAACCCCTCACTATCTAGAAATGCAAAGTCTATGTACCTACCGGTCGTCACTGTGCGATTTGCACAGGAAATGGTCGTGGTTGGCGGAGCAACCGGAGGAGACGGCGCGGAAGGTTCTTCCCTCCATTCCTCACCGTCGGCCGCTGCCCTAGGACGCCTCCCACCGGTCCTCCTAGCTCTTTTAGGTGCCATTGAATGGAAAACCTAGGGAAATGAGGAGAAAGAGGCTAGGGTTTGTGTTGGAGAGAAAATGGAGGCTAGGGTTTTTGTTTTTGTCGGGGATAAAAGGGATAGCTCGGGTCGGCTCGAGCTGTTTCGACCTATTTTAAAAATCCTCGTTCGGTCCCCGAGACGTCTCCGCGACTAAGGCGAAATGTCTCGCCGGGAGGGACGTCTCTGCGATTTGCCAGAGACGTCTCCGGCACTGAAAAATTTCAGACTGATTTTTATCTTTTCCCAATTTGTTTCATTTAATCACACTAATTATGATTTCTTTAGGTGAATACAGAATGAGTTTGTTTGTGATCCTCCCCCTTAATAATACATCCTATAGAGGTTTGATAATGATTTTTGAATTATTAATGTTGAAATGAGGAATGTTTGACCAAATTTCGAATACCTATGAAATAGGCTCTGAAAATATCTCTATGAAGAGTCCAAGGGAGGGTAACCATCCTCCGGAAAGTCAAACAGTTCGTCATTTAGCTTAGATGGATTCATGCTTTCACTTATGTTGACCTTGAGGTGGATTACTAGTTTTTTGAGTAGCAAGGCATTGCAATACAAGTTGAATTTATTTGCTAGGGTCATACAAGCTCAAAGTATTTCTTAAGAAGTTGAACCTATCTTTACAAAGGGGCTTTGTAAAGATATCGGCCAATTGATTTTCAGTACATACATATTCAATCATCACATCATTTTTCAGCACATGATCCCTAATAAAATGATGTCTAATCTCTATATGCTTTGATTTAGAATGTTGGACAGGATTTTTTGTTAAATTAATTGCACTTGTATTATCACATTTAATTGGTATGTTGTCCATTTTGATGCCGAAGTCTTCAAGTTGTTGCTTAATCCAAAGAACTTGGGCACAACAGCTTCCAGCTGCAATGTACTCAGCCTCAGCTGTGGACAAGGCAACTGAATTCTGTTTCTTGCTAAACCAAGAAACCAAATTAGCACCCAAGAATTGACATGTGCCACTTGTGCTTTTTCTGTCGAGTTTGCACCCGGCAAAATCAGCATCGGAATAAGCAATTAAATTTATGTCAGATTGTTTAGAATACCATAAGCCTACATTAGATGTCCCTACTAGATATCTAAAAATTCTTTTAACAGCTTGCAAGTGTGATTCCTTAGGACATGCTTGGTATCTAGCACACATACAAACACTGAATAATATATCTGGTCTGCTAGCAGTAAGGTAAAGTAAAGAGCCTATCATACCTCTGTACAATTTACAGTCTATACTTTTACCTTTTTCATCTTTGTCAAGCTTGCAACTTGAGCCCATGGGTGTGCTGATTTCCTTTGCATCCTTCATCTTGAATTTTTCCAACATTTTCTTGATATATTTGGATTGACTGATGAAGATGCCTTCCTCTGATTGTTTTATTTGTAGCCCAAGGAAGAAGTTGAGCTCACCCATCATGCTCATTTCAAATTCTCCCTGCATAAGCTTGGCAAACTTTTGACAAAGACTATCATTAGTAGCACCAAAAATTATATCATCCACATAAATTTGTACAAGCAATAAATCATTTCCTTTTCTTTTAATGAAGAGGGTTTTGTCTACATTTCCTCTCTTAAATTTATTTTCAATTAGGAAATTACTTAATCTTTCATACCATGCCCTAGGGCTTGCTTAAGTCCATACAATGCTTTATGCAATTTATACACATAATCTGGATGTAAGTGATTTTCAAAACCTGGAGGTTGTCCTACATAAACTTCCTCCATTATATAACCATTTAAAAAAGCACTTTTTACATCCATTTGATAGAGTTTAAAATCCATGAAGCATGCATATGCCAAAAGTAGTCTAATAGCTTCTAATCTAGCAACAGGAGCAAAAGTTTCATCAAAGTCTATTCCTTCCTCCTGATTATAACCTTTGGCAACTAGTCTAGCTTTGTTTCTTATGACTATTCCATCTTCATCTAGTTTATTTCTATACACCCACTTGGTGCCTATGATTGAAACATTAGGGGGTCTTTTCATTAGGGTCCAAACTTCATTTCTTTCAAATTGGTTTAATTCCTCTTGCATAGCATTCATCCAATTATCATCTTTTTCAGCTTCTTCTAGTGATTTAGGCTCGATTTGTGAAACGAATGCAAGATAATTACTAGTGTTTCTTAAAGAGGATCTAGTTCTTATTCCTTGTGAAGGATCACCAAGGATTAGATCCTTTGGATGACCATGTGCATACCTCCATTCCTTAGGAAGATCTTGATTTCTTGATGGAGGTTGATCTTCTTCATCTTGCTGAATTGTATCTTCTTTGATCTCATCCTCATGTTGTTTGTCTTGTATGGAGAATTCCTTCATTCGGTCTTCAAGTATACCTGCATCACCATCTTCTTCTTTTCTAGAAGAATCTCCATTAGCTTCATCAAAAACAACATGAATGGATTCTTCAACAACGAGAGTTCTCTTGTTGAAGACCCTGTATGCTCTACTAGATGAGGAATAACCTAAGAAGATCCCCTCATCTGATTTAGCACTAAATTTACTTAGATTGTCCTTTCCATTGTTTAAAATAAAGCATCGACAACCGAAAACATGAAAATAGCTTATATTTGGTTTCTTACTTTTTATCAACTCATAAGGTGTCTTCTTTAAGATGGATCTAACTAAAGCACGATTTAAAATATGACATGAAGTATTTATTGCTTCAGCCCAAAAATACTTTGGTGGATCCGATTCGCACAACATGGTACGAGCCATATCTGCTAGTGTGCGATTCTTCCTTTTTACCACCCCATTTTGTTGGGGTGTCCTAGGTGCCGAGAAATTGTGATTGATACCATTTTCTTCACAAAATTTTTCAAAATACTGATTTTCAAACTCGGTACCATGATCACTCCTAATTGCTTTTAGTTTAAGATTGAGTTCATTCGAAACCCTATTATGAAACTTGATAAAAGCGGGAAAGGACTCATCTTTGTGTGCAAGAAATGAAACCCATGTAAAACGTGAAAAATCATCAACAATTACAAGACCAAATTTCTTACCCCCTAAACTAGCAGTTCTAGTGGGTCCAAACAAATCCATGTGAATTAGTTCTAAGGGTTTTGATGTTGAGACTATGTTCTTAGACTTGAAAGAACTTCTTGTTTGTTTCCCTAATTGACATGCAGCACAAATTTTATTCTTTTCAAAGTCTATTTTTGGTAGTCCTTTGACTAGATCCTTTGTAATTAATTTAGAGATTAAATCCATGCTAGCATGCCCTAACCTACGATGCCATAACCAACTAGTCTCATTAACTTTGGGATCCATGGCTACAAGACATTGGCCATCCTTCATGGTGAGATCATCAAGATCTACCATGTAAACATTTCCATGCCTATGTCCTGTGAGTATGATCTCATTGTCAATTGGACTACTAATTATGCATAGTGATGATTCAAATGACACTTTAAAGCCCTTGTCACAAAATTGACTTGTACTTAATAAATTATGTTTTAGTCCATTAACTAACAATACATTATCAATAAATGAGGAGGGTGATATGGAGATTTTACCAACACCAATGATTTGACCTTTAGCATTGTCTCCGAATGTGACTACTCCTCCTTCTTTTGATTTCAAGGTGATGAAGAGACTCTTGTCACCGGTCATATGCCTTGAGCAACCACTATCAAGATACCACATTCTCTTTTTATTCTCGGCTGCAAGGCATACCTGCAAAATGATCATGTGAAGCTCTTAGGTACCCAAGTTTTCTTGGGTCCTTCGTGGTTAGTGTAGTTGGTTCCCTTAGGCACCCATACTTTAGTTATGTTTTTAGCTTTTACAAATGTACTCTTGTTGGTTTGGATCTTTCTTTGAATACAAGAGTAGGCTTTATGTCCATTCTTTCCACAATGAAAGCATGTAGGTTTTTCAGTTTTTACATCTTTTGCTTTTACAAAGAAATTCTTTAGATACTTTTGTTGTTTGTTAGTTTTATATCCTAATCCGGCTTTATTGAAAACAGCTCTTTGATTTGAAAGAATAAGATTTAATTTTTCAGAGCTTTGTGTAAATTTTTCAACAATTGGTTTGTACTTATGTACCTCATTCTTAAGATTCAAATTTTCTTTAATTAGTTCTTCCTTATTCTTTTTAAGGGATTCAACATTTTGTGCAAGTGAGGTATTATTATCGAGTAGGGATTTTACTTTTAGATTTAATTCCTTAATTAGTGTTTTTGCCGTTTCATTTTCAATGATAAGTTTTGAATTTTTATTTTCTAGAGCAATGGTGTTAACATTTTCAACGCTCTCTTTCTCAATCAATAGATTTTTAATATCATCCTTTAGTTTTAGATTGGAGGCTTTTAATTCTTTATTCTTTGCTCCTAACATACTACAATCACTCATAAGTTCTTGAAAAGTTTCATACAATTCTTCTAAAGTAAAATTTATAGTTGTGTTTTGACATATCTCATCGTCTTCGAACGCCATGAAGCACAAATTGGCGGTCTCTTCCTTCTCTTCCTCGGAGGATGATGTGTCACTATCATCCCATGTTGCCTTCAATGCCTTCTTCTTCTTCTTTCCAAAATACTTCTTTTGTTGAGGGCATTCGGAACGAATGTGTCCCGGTCTCTTGCAATCATAGCATATGATTGGGTCTCTTTCTTTTTCTTTTTCTTTTTCCCAATCATTTCTCCCTCCAAACTTTTTCTTTGGGAAGGGTTTCTTTCTTCTCATGAATTTCTTAAACTTTCTTACTATCAAACCCAAATCCTCATCTTCGCTTTCTTCTTCGCTCTCACTACTTTCTTCTTCACACACACTCGAAGTAGCCTTGAGTGCGATTGTCTTTTTCTTCGGCAACTCTTCTTCATGTTGCTTCATTATGAGCTCATGCGTCATCAATGAGCCCAGTAGTTGTTCTAATCCCAAAGTGCTGAGGTCTTTGGCTTCTACGATGGCCGTGACCTTTGCTTCCCATGCTTTTGGCAAAGACCTGAGAATTTTACTCACAAGTTCCGGATTAGTATAAGATTTACCCAAACTTTTTAGACCATTAATTATATCGGTAAAGCGTGTAAACATGCATGTGATGGTTTCATTGGGTTCCATCTTAAACAACTCATATTTGTGAACTAGAATGTTCACTATAGACTCTTTGACTTGATTTGTACCCTCGTGGGTAACTTCAAGCCTATCCCATATTTCCTTAGCGGAACTACATGTGGAGACTCTGTTAAACTCATTTACATCTAGAGCACAAAATAATGAGTTCATGGCTCTAGAATTGAGTTGAACCATCCTACTATCATTCTCATCCGAATCCTCCTCAGGTTTGGGAACTTGAATGCCATTTACCATGTGTGATGGTTCTTGTGGTCCCTTGACTATAACCCTCTACAAGGCATAGTCTTGTGCTTGAATGAAGATCCTCATTCTAGTCTTCCAATAGGTATAATTTGTCCCATTGAAGAGTGGAGGTCTATTGGTTGCTTGCCCCTCAGCAGGAACATTGTTAAAGGGTGTTGCCATCTAGATCTTTGGCTAAGACGGTTAGGTCTTTCAAGAAATACACAGAGCACCCGCTCTGATACCACTTGTTGCCCAGAGATGGTCACCCAAGAGGGGGGTGAATTGGGTGTTTTAAAACTTTTTGACTAATTAAAAAAAATAAAACATGCAAATGTAAGAACTAAAGTAAAGATAGAGGGATGAGAACAGTCAATCGCAAACACAAGGTTTTATAGTGGTTCGGAGCTTCCACTGCTCCTACATCCACTCCCCAAAGCACCTTTGGGAATTTTCACTATAATCCAAGATTACAGTCCGGTAGTTTTGCGAGTGCACTACCCAACTCGTTGTTTTACACCGGGCCAACAACAAACCCTATAACCCCCAATTTCACCTAGGCTTGGGACGCCTTTCCCTTGTTCCAAGTCCCTTGACTGGAACAAGCACAATATTGAAAGAGTTTTACAAACGATTGGAAAGCTCTAAATAAGCAAATATAACAATGATAAACTTTAAAACCCGGAAGAATCCTTTTGCCGTTGGAAGCGTGGGAAATGATGATTCTTCCGATGTGGATCGCGTAGGCTTGAGTGTGTGCTTTGAATGCCGAGCGGAAGAGAGTAGTTGAGCTTGAAATCAGTTGGGAAACTTGAAAGCACTTGATTTCTTCACTTGAATGCACTAACTCCCTTGAATCTCTTTTTCTTTCTTCTCTCTTGAATGATCTTGCTTTGGGTTGGTGAGAAGTTATTGAGAAGCACTTAGGAGCTCCCTTTTATAGTCCAAAAAGTAAATATAGCCGTTAGAGATAAAGTAAAAGAGATTTGAAATTCAAACCAAACCTGCAAAAGTTGTCAGTCGCGTCCCAGGCGCTCCGGAGACGTCTCCGCTTCAACGCGAGACGTCTCGGCTGTATAAATTTACTTTTCACTTTGTTTGGGGTCGACTCGGCACTTTACGGGGACGACTCCGATGATGAATGGTTTGAATCCTTGTTTTTCTATTTTTCTGAGAGGGTCGCCTCGGCGCTTTACAGGGACGTCTCGGCTTGTTTGCACTTTTTGCATGGGGACGATTCCGCTGCCTTGGGGACGACTCCGTCGTTATAACTCCGAAAAACATGTCTTCTGGAATTCTCTGAGAGAGTCGACTCCGCTCTTTCAGGGGACGTCTCCGCTGCCTTAACTCCGAAAAAGACATCCTCTGGAAAACCCTGAGAGAACCGACTCCGCTACACTGGGGACGACTCGGAAACTCAGCTTTTTAACCTGCGGGGACGACTCCGCGTACTGTGGGGACGGCTCGTGCGTATCACTTGAAATCTGCCTTTCTGCCGCCACTGAGAGAGTCGACTCCGCTACTGAGAGAGTCGACTCCGACCCTGCGAGACGCCTCGCCAGGTGCCGGGGACGTCTCCAAGTGTGCCAGTTCTTCCTGTTTGTGCCAGAGACGTCTCTGAGACTATCCGGAGACATCTCGGCTGTCTCTGATCTGTTTTATTCATCTCAAAAATTCTTCAATAAATCCTTAAAAATTATGGGAACTTGCCTAGACATTTCTTAACAATATTCTTAATAAAACACATGAATTCCTCAATTAAATTGTTAAGATAAATGAAATTATACTCTAGTATTTTGTATTCATCAAAATCCATTAGGGGGTCAACAAACATGAATATAACACTATCTCATAGCATAAACTAATCATGCATACAAACAACCTAGCTATCTCCTAGCATCAAGATAATAGCATGTATTATCATTTGGTTAAACTGATTAAGGGTGGCTCTGATACCACTGTTGGGTTTTCCAGTGCCCTAGGGCGCAGCGGAAGATACAGAATTATAAAATTTTCTTATAAAACCCATTATATGAAACCCTAATAAGCCAAGATCGCCTTAATAGTATAACCAAATAATGTAGAAAATATAATCTTGGTATAAAAGAATACCTATCATGCTATATCCAATATGTCTGAAGATGTCCTAAGGTGCCCAAATGTTCACCCTCCGATGTTGATCCACACAGAAATTGGTTCAAGACTCTAGCTCCACCAAAACTTGATTCTAATTGTTCAATCCTTCCAAAGGATTTAATTGGCTGATTTCTCTTCACTTCCTTCTTCCTTTCTACCTCTAAAACATTCACTAGCCTTTTTGTCCTAAAGAAAACCCTCTTGTCTTGGGTTAGGACAAAAGAGAGAGGCTTGTAAGAAAGAAGGGATAAGGGAGAGAGAAGGAGAGACTTTTTCTTTTATGATCTTTAGAACCCCAAGGCACCTCCTTATTTATAAGAGATGGAGGGATGCATCATAAAGGGATGCATCCCATCCACACACCTCATCATGATGAGGCATGTGCCAAGAGATGCATCCCATCATGATGGGGTGCTAAGGAGAAGGGTGTATCAACTTCTTTCTCACATCTCTCTCTTAAATCATGATGATCCAAGGGCCCAAATGCAGTGAACCAAAGCCAATGGTCCAGATCTAGGCACCATCTAATGGTCCAGATCAAGGCATCATCATCCAAGGTGCCATCCAATGGTCCAGAAGCAAGATGCCATCACCGATGGTCTAGATTCAGGCGCTGAGCAACGGTCCAGATCTTTCATCTAGAGAGCCATCCAGTGGTCCAGATTCAGGCGCTGACCAATGGTCCAGATCCTTCATCCAGAAATTCATCCAATGGTCCAGATGAAGGCGCCAACCAGTGGACCAGATCCTTCATCCAGGAAACCATCTAATGGTCCAGATGAAGGCGCCAACCAGTGGACCAGATCCTTCATCTAGGGAGTGATCCAATGGTCCAGAAGTGAAGGCCCTATCAAACCCAATTCATTTGGGTTTAACCAACTTAAAGAAAATATTAAACCTAATCAAATCGGGTCTAATTAAAGCCAAATGGGTTTCAACTCTTGGCTAACCCATATTAG
This sequence comes from Phoenix dactylifera, assembly GCF_051530095.1. Taxonomy (NCBI): domain Eukaryota; kingdom Viridiplantae; phylum Streptophyta; class Magnoliopsida; order Arecales; family Arecaceae; genus Phoenix; species Phoenix dactylifera. Next base: position 25,206,247 of record NC_143193.1, on the reverse strand, counting down.
GTCATGATCTAATCATATTAGATCAACCTAATCTAAGAATCATATTCGAATTTAATTTGAATCAGGAGCTAGGATTTGCAACACGTGCTAGCATGTTCATCTTGCAAACATGATCTAATCCAATTAGACCCTTGATCAATTTTCTTGTGTGTGACCCATTGGGTTCCTTATCTTAGCCAGCAGTAGGTGTAGGTGCAAGTTGACTTAACCTGATTAGAATACCTCTAATCTAATTTAGGTTCAATTTAGTGCTAAACCTGACTTAGCAATCAGAACCTTTCTGATGCTTTGATTTAATCAAACTCTTTGATCTGATCAACCCACAAGACAAGATTGACGTCTAGCAACGTATCATGTCTACCCGGAAGATGAGGAATGTATTGGACAAATCCAAACATACCCTTCAATGGCAAGTAACTGTGCAATTCAATCCCTCAGTCATACTACATCCTGAATAAGTGCATGAGTATGGATCAATATCAAACTCAATCACTTATTCATGTCTCTCTCAATCTTTTATATGATAATTCAAACAATGAAATATTAGAAACTCTTTCTAATATTCATTTTGCTTTGATCAAAGGCTTCTTGAATCATCATAAGATTAGAGTAAGTAGGATGTTACCTTCTCTTACTAGAAGTGATTGATTCCTTGTTGACCTACTCACAACCTTCGTACAAAATCCACCATATCCAGAATACCCCGTACACAACGCAATGTCGTGAATGAGGGTAAACCAAAACATAGCTTCAAGTGTACAAGGTACCATGGTGATCTCAGGTCTAAGGATCACTTGCACAACTCCCACTATGAGAACCATCTTTTGATAATTAAGTAAGAATCCATAAGATGTTCTCATGGCTGGTCATTTCAGTGAACTCATTCCTCTAATGAGCACCCACATTTTTGTATTAGTGTCTCACACAAGTGATTGTGAGATCAATCATCCTCTACATTGAGCATACATAAGATGTGCCAGTCTTTCTGGTAATATTGATCCCCGACTCAATATACCAATTTGACTGAAAATATTCTAAATTAGGATTTTAGGATTTTAGGTCTCACTGGTATGATCTCATCATAATCCTAAAACCAATGTCCTAATTTATGGGGTTCATCATCCAATAATAAAATAGATAAGCAGCAAATGATGAAACACAATGCCTTTATTGATATATATCGAGTGTCAAAGTACATGATTTGGAGGATTACAAAGAGAAACTCATCAAATGATTGGCTTATAGGGCATCTACTCTTTCAGTAGCGACGTAGAATATGCTTGGTTCGCTGATGTGATTTGGGTTCTCTTGTTTGAGCTATGGCTCCAGTATTGTCAAAAAATATATGCACTGGACCATCAATGGAGGGTGTCACTCCAAGCTCGGTGATGAACTTTCGCAACCATACAGCTTCCTTGGCGGCATCAGATGCTGCGATGTATTCTGCTTCACATATAAAATCTGCCACTGTATGCTGCTAGGAACTCTTCCAGCAGATGGCCCCACCCTTAAGAATAAAGATATATCCCGACACACTCTTGCTATCATCTTGATCTGACCGAAAATTTGAATCGGTATATCCCTCAAGTTTTAAGTCAGAATCACCATAGATAAGCCACTGGTCTTTAGTATTTCTCAAATACTTAAGGATGGTTTTTACAACCTTCCAGTGGTTTTTACCTGGATTAGCATCTGCTCACTACTCCTAGTGAGTATGCCACGTCTGGTCTAGTACATGTCATGGCATACATTATAGATCCCACTGCCGAAGCATATGGAATTCTATAAATACTCTCTCTTTCTTGAGGGGTTGTCAGACAATCTCTTTTAGAGAGGTTAATTCCATGGCCCATCGGAAGATAGCTTTTATTGGAACTAATCATACTGAACCTCTTCAGTATAGTATCAATGTATATAGATTGGGATAATCCAAGCAATCTTTTAGATCTATCTCTATAAATCTTCATCCCCAGGATGTAAGATGCTTCTCCCAAATCCTTCATGGCAAATTGAGATGATAGCCAAACGTTTATTCCTTGTAATGCAGGAATGTCATTCCCGATTAAAAGAATGTCATCCACATACAAAATAAGAAATATAATAACTGAACCATTTGCCCATTTATAAATGCAAGGTTCCTCTGAAAGAGTAGATGCCCTACAAGCCAATCGCAATATGTATTGCGAAAGGTTTTTTCTTTTGATTTGTCCAAATCATGTACATGACATTTAAATATGAATAAAGGCGTTATATTTTATCATATGCTGTTGATTATATTTATGATAAACTCCTTAGATTAGGGCAATGGTTTTAAGACTATGATGAGATCATACTAGTAAGACTTAAAATTCTAAAATCCTAATCTTAAATATTTTCAGTCATTGGTGCATTGAGTCGGGGATCAATGATTACCGGAAAGACTGGCATGTCTTATGTATGCTCGATGCAGAGGATGATTGATCTCACAATCATTTGTGTGGAGACACTAATACAAAGATGTGGGTGCTCATTAGAGGAATGAGTTCACTGAATTGACCTACAAAGAGAAATCTTATGAAGTCTTACTTACATGTCAAAAGATGATTCTCTTAGTGGGAGTTGTGCAACTGATCCTATGACCTGAGATCACCATGGTATCTTGTGCAACTGATTCTCTTATGTACGAGGTATTCTGGATATGGTGAATTGTGTACGAAGATTATGAGTAGGTCAACAAGGAATTAATCACTTCTAGTAAGAGAAGATAGCATCCTATTTATTCTAATCATATGATAATTCAGGAAGCCTTTGATCAAAGCAGAATAAAAATTAGAAAGAGTTTCTAATGTTTCATTATTTGAATTATCATTAAAAGATTGAGAAAAATATGAATATGAAATTGAGTTTGACATATATTCATACTCATATACATATTTGGGATGCAGTTTGATTAAAGGATTGAATTGCATGGTAACTTGCCACTGAAGGGTATTTTTGGTATTTCTACCAAATTTCATATTTTTCGGGTAGACATGACACGTTGCTAGACGTCAATCTTGTTTTATAGGTTTGATCAAATTAAAGAGTTTAATTCAATCACCAATTAGAAAGGATTCTAATTGTTAAGTTCGGGTTCGCGCAGTTTGGACTTAAATCGATTAGAAGAGTTCTAATCAAGTTGGGTCAACTCGCACTCACACCTATTGCTGGCTAAGTATGGAACCCAATGGGTCACACACAAGAAAACTTATCAAGGGTCTAATTGGATTAGATCATGTTTGCAAGATAAACATCCTAGCAGGTGTTGCAAACCTTAGCTCCTAATTCGAATTGGATTCGAATCTGATTCTTAATTGATCTAATTTGATTAGATCATATTCTAATATGGGTTAGCCAAGAGTTGGCACCTAATTGGCTTGGTTTGAGTCTAATTGGGTTAGATTTAATAAATCATTCAATCTAGACCGTTAGATCTTGATCTACCGTTGGATGAAGACATAATGGAGAGTTGGTTTAACCCAATTGGATTGGGTTAGAGGATGGCTACCATAATTGACCATTGGATCTTAATCCCACCATTGGATGAAGACATAATGGGTCAAGTGAATGGCGCCTTGCATTGGAGCCCTTGGATCATCATCATGAAAGATCAAGAGGTGAGGCGTGATGGACATGTGATTAGCATGTGATGTTGACTTGGTCAAAATATGGCACCACATGAAAGGACATATCATTTGATACACCTCCTCACTTGATCTGCACCTCCTCTTATTTGATATGGCCCTTTAGATGATGCCCTTTCATGAGAGGATGTGTGGATGGGATGCATCCCTTGGAGATGCATCCCTACACCTATTATAAATAGGTTAGCACTCCATGGGTTTCATCATTCCAATTCCACCCCACTCCTCTCTTCTTTCTTTCTTACATTAGTTTCTTTCTTTCTAGCATTGCTTCTAGTGTGTCCTAAGCCAAGACAAGGTGGTCTTCTTTAGGACAAAAGGATTAGAAGTGATTTTAAAAGGCTAAAGGAAAATAGAAAGGAAGGAAAGCAAGCCATTAGAGTTTTTTAGAAGAATTCTGCATTAAGGATCAAAAGTCTTTGGAGCTAAAGTCTTGATCAAGTTTTCGTGTGGATCACCATTGAAGGGCGGACACTTGGACGCCTCGTGGAGATTGTACACTTTGGATTAGCGTTTGAGGTATTCTACTAATTCTGCATTTATTTTATATCATTTGATTGTAATCATTAAGGTGATCTAGGCTTAAAAGGGTTTCATGCATAGGGACTTTATTAAGAAATTTTTAAAATCCCTAGCTTCCGCTGCGCATTATAACATGCTAAAACCCTTCAGTGGTATCAGAGCTATCCTTAATTGGTTCAATCAAATAATTATGTATGATGTATGATTATTAATTTACTATGAGATAGTAATGTCATATGCTTAGAGAAATGCTGAAATGTATGATTCATATATGATATGTTATGTAATAAAATATCATGATATGAAATTTTCCATATGAAAATATGTTGAAGCATGTTAATTAATTGCTTATGATTTATACATACTATGAGATAGCCATGATGCATAATAGTTTATTTTAGACATGTTAAATATATGTTACAATTAAAGAATGTGCTAGAGACTAGTAAGCCCTCAATAAAAATTATATTAAGTCATAGTGTTGAAAAACTTTGGGCTAACCCATATTAGAACAATTAATCTAATTAGTGTCTAAGGAAAGCACTAAAGGTGGTTCTCTAATTAGGACCTTACTCTCTGAGTAAGGGGAGCCTCCCACCTGCTTACCTGGCCATTAGAGTTCTTTAGAAGAATTCTGCATTAAGGATCAAAAGTCTTTGGAGCTAAAGTCTTGATCAAGTTTTCGTGTGGATCACCATTGGAGGGCGGACACTTGGACGCCTCGTAGAGATTGTACACTTTGGATTAGCGTTTGAGGTATTCTACTAATTCTGCATTTATTTTATATCATTTGATTGTAATCATTAAGGTGATCTAGGCTTAAAAGGGTTTCATGCATAGAGACTTTATTAAGAAATTTTTAAAATCCCTAGCTTCCGCTGCGCATTATAACATGCTAAAACCCTTCATCCTCTTCATTCTTAATGAAGCCATATGATTTGATCACCTTATCAAATCGTATGTTCCAACTCCGTGAAGCTTGCTTTAATCCATAAATGGATTTTTGAAGCTTGCACACCTTAGACTCATCTGCAGATATAAAACCTTTAGGTTGCATCATATACACCTCCTCTTCTAAATTTCCATTTAGAAAAGTGGTTTTAACATCCATCTGCCAGATCTCATAATCTAAGTGTGCTGCTATCGTAAGCATAATCCGAATGGATTTGAGCATTGCCACAGGAGAAAACATCTCGTCATAGTCAATACCATAACGTTGGCGATATCCTTTGGCAACCATACGGGCTTTATAGGTTTCTACCTTTCCGTCTGCACTTCGTTTTCTTTTGAAAATCCACTTACACCCTATGGGTTTAATGCCTTCGGGTGGGTCAACTAATGTCCATACATCATTGACTTTCATGGATTCCATTTCGGATTGCATTGCTTCAAGCCTTGCATCAGAGTCATACCTCTGCATTGCATCCATATATGTGATCGGATCCTCGTCGTTTTTATCAAGCTCGACCGGATCCCTGTCCCGAACCAAGAAACCGTAGTATCTGTCCGGCTGACGTGGTACTCTACCTGATCGCCTTAATGGTAAATCTAAGATGGGTTCTGGATCTGATCTAATCAAATCCGACTCAACTGGTTCAGTAGATGGTGTCGGATCTTCTACATGTTGAACTTCCTTAAGCTCAACATTAGAGCTTCTACTTTCTTCTCCAAGGAATTCCTTCTCTAAGAGTACAGCTCTATTGCTTACGAACAACTTTTGTTCTTCAACAAGGTAGAAGTAATATCCTTTAGTTTCTTTAGGGTAACCAACAAAGAAATATTTGTCAGACTTGGGTTCAAGTTTGTCTGTCTTCAAACGTTTGACGTACGCCGGACACCTCCAAACCCTAAGGTGAGAGAGCATTGGCTTACATCCAGTCCACATCTCATGTGGTGTTTTATTTACAGACTTACTTGGAACCTTATTTAGAATGTAGCAGGCTGACCCAAGTGCATATCCCCAAAAGGATATGGGCAGACTCGCAAACCCCATCATGGATCGAACCATGTCTAACAGAGTTCGATTTCTCCTTTTTGATACACCGTTATACTATGGTGTACCAGGAGGAGTCCATTGGGAGAGAATCCTATTTTCTTCTAGATATGTCAAAAACTCATTGGAAAGGTATTCACCTCCTCAATCTGATAGAAGAATTTTAATACTCTTTCCAGTTTGTTTTTCTACTTCATTACGATACAATTTGAACATTTCAAATGATTCAGATTTACATCTCATTAGATAGATATAACCATACCTAGAAAAGTCGTCTGTAAACGTAATGAAATATGAATACCCACCTCTAGCATCTGTGCTCATTTGCCCACATACATCAGAATGTACAAGGGTCAATGAATCACTAGCTCGTTCATCTTTTCCGGTAAAAGGTGATTTGGTCATCTTACCAAGAAGACATGACTCACAGGTTGTCAATGATTCACAATCATTAACATTGAGGATTCCCTCTTTACTTAACCTGTTTATCCTGTTCTTGTTAATATGATCTAGCCTATGATGCCAAAGGTAGACATCCGTAACATTATCTATTCTAGGGCGCTTACTTGACTTGTACATTACATTTACAGGCTGTGATAATATGTAAATCCCATTACTCAATTGTCCCTTCATTACAGTAACACCATTCATAATGATATCACAAGAATATTTTTTTATTGAAATTTCACAACCGTTCATGGCCAAAAGGCCTACGGAAATTACATTCAATAAGAACGTAGGACAATAGTGACAATCACTCAAGACAACTACATGAGAATTGAAAATAAGTTTGATATTTCCTAAAGCTAGAACTAGAACATTCAGGAATCTCTCGCTGTTTTCAAATATCTCACTCAGGAATCTCTCATTCAGGATCTTCCATCTCCAACATTCAGGAATCTCTCGCTGTTTTCAAATCTCTCATTGACCTGAAGTCCTTGCAACGAATTGCATATATTAAACGGACTTCCAATATCTAATACCCAGGTCGAATTATCACATATAGAAAAATTACAAGGTGTTATCATATAAATACCTTGATCAGCAATTGATTGCCCTTTTTTCTTACTTAGCCTGTTTGGATCAAGTGAGGCAAGGTACTGAGGATAATTTCTCTTTCAATGCCCCTGCTTCTTACAATAGAAGCATTCTGCCTGACTTTGGTCATCCTTAATCTTTTTGGTCTGACTATGCTGAGTTTTCAGCTTTTTATACCAATTATTGAAGTTGGGACCAGTCAACTTGTCATTATCCAATAATGAGCGAAGCGACAAACTTGTGGTCATTTCTACATAAAAGAAAATTTGGCTATTAGTATATGAATTGACTAAATAAAGTAGACTTGGACTTTAGTTTAAAGATACTCCCACTATTTTATACAAATTGGTAGCCTCTACCTCCAATTCGAAAAATTACTCTTAATTCTTTAGTGGGCACTAGAACCCAATAGATCGCATATGGGCCCGAGTGTGGCTCGGCCAACCCATATGCACCTATTGGTAGGTTCTTAACCAATTGCTTCACCAAGCAATTTCTAGTGATAATTTTGCCCTAGGTTCTTCGACAGGCGTGTGGCGCCTCTACCGAATACCCTAATCAGATCCAACCATTAAATGATAGGATTAAGTCTAATCAACTAATAGACGACCAAGCCCGAGTGTGGCTTGGCTCACCTGACCGCCTATTGAAGTTACACTTAACTCATCATATATTGAATGACAATTCCAATGCTTGATAAGTACCAGGCGTGTCGCGCCTCCAATAATTATCAAAACATTGGACCCATTATCACCCAACTTAATGAAAGGCTATGATCTAGTTATCCCCATAAATATTTCATTTTAAGGACCTAATAATTTTAGAGGATTTCATAATTAGGATAGATGAGAAGATCCGGTTAGTCCAATTTCTTCCACTGACTTCACCAAATCAGATTAGACTCAAACCGGTTAAGGAGGCACCTAAATCAGTCAAACTGATTTTTCTTATAGGCATGGGCTAACTCGAATCATTAAGTGATCCAATCAAAATGTGATTGACCATGTCGGCCAGGTAAGTAAGATCGGTGGAAGGGATATGCCATTAACTCGACAAAGACGAATCAGTGCGAGTAGCTCCCAATTAAAAACCACCAGTCAAGACTGCCAAACTTATCTTAGACACCAACTGGTTAATCAATTTCGATTTGATCACTCAAATGACTCGGGCTCTACCTCTGAGCCTAAATCAAGTTCCATCTTGGTCTAATCAAAGACATGGACTTGATCCATCTACAACTATTGTAAATTGACCTAAAATTTTCTTGACCTAATCTAGTTACTACTTAATTAGATTTGATGAATTAATTCTATTTGTCCATGTATGATTCTAACCTTCGATCTAACCCAATCCTAGGAACTTGATTCAAGCTAACCCATATACCCAAAAAATTATGCAATGTCAATTAATTGAGTTACAATTCTATTTCATAACACTTAATTCTCAATTAAGTTTAGACTTATGAAAATTTTGATCATTGCATATTTTTTTAATTACATATTAATTACAATCTTTCAGTTCTTAAAATATATTTTCAGATCTGAGTTTTTGTAATTAATCACATGTAATCAGATTTAATTCATGTTTAAGTCATAATGTTTTATGTTCATGCATCACATATACATAACAACATGAATTAATACAAACAACATACATCTTATGTATTTGTTTTTTCACTTTTATTTTCAGATCTTATTTGTTCATTAAGATTAGAGATCATATGAATCATAAATTTTATTTAGATCTAATCTAAACAATATTATAATTTCAGATTTATTCATGTTACTAATCCTAACACAAACATGCATCATATGCATTCAAAATTTCAGATCTACTTAATCATGCATAATCAGCAATTAAATCAATCATAAAAAGCACTTTAGATCTAATCTAAATATGTTAATAATTTTAGATTTAATTTCAAGAATTAAAACATAAAAGTTTAAACATGAACCTGGCTCTGAAACCACAGAAAGTGAATCCTAGGTTCTTCGGTGTTAAGCATGCTGAATTTTTTTTTTTTAAACCATGGCTGAACCTGATTGGGTTGCCTACGTATCCCTTCATAAGGAGGATCAATCCATACGTAGTTCTTTTTAAGTTTCAAAAATGCAGCAAAAAAATTGAATCAAACAATTTAATTCATGCATGCTTACAAGATCAAATCTAGAAATCAGCACCTTAAGAACATATAGGATTATGCCAAAATCGTTTAAACAATTATGCTAAAACTTTCATTCATGATTAACTATCAGATATAAAACTTAAAAATTCTATTCCAATTAATCTCTGAATATCCATCGAATGGATTCCGGAGATATTTCCGTGAGGAGCCCCAAAAGAGGATAAAATCTCGAAGAATCGGACCTAGATCTTGACACCATAATAAATGATTAATGCTAGATTAATACCTTTTATGGTGGATGAAAGTTGTGGATCTGATCCTTGACTTCACAGCCATGCACACAAATGGCCTCTACGAGAAGTACACGCGAAGTTCCTGAAGAGATCCAATCCTGCGTAAGTGTTAGCTTGCGCAGAATTTCTTAAGGCTGAAATTTGATCTTCCCAACGCTATCAACTTTTGATCCGCCTTCTTGGAAGAACTTGGAGGAAAGGTTTAGAGGGATTAAAGATGAATTAGATCTGATCTAAAGACTCTTATGATCAGGGACCCCTAACACTAATGGCGTGATGGACTTAGAGGAGGAAGAAGTCGGCTAGATTGAATGCAGAATTTTTCCATGCATGAACTAGGGTTCCTCTCTTTTCTTTTCCCTTTTTTTTCTTCTTTTTCTCTCTTTTTTTTTTGAATTCGACCACCAGCTGATGGAGGTGTTAGAACCCGCCCATGCCGCAGAAAAAATTCAGACGTAGCGGAAGAGGCATGTGCGAGATCAACCGTTCATCGCATGAACATCGTTCAAAAATCGTTCGCAGTTAGATAAGGATTAAAAACTTTTGAAACATTAGAAAGATCAGATCTTCACCTTTGTGTGGCTAGATGATCACCGCAAACTAATGATCGTGGTTTTGGAAGAAGGTTCACTTGAAGCCGTTCAAGTGTCCGGCCTCTACGGGTATCCACACGAAGCAAAGGACCAATCCTAATGCTCCAATCTCCCCGGGGTGCTAGCTCCCTTGCAGAGATATGTTTTGATGGCTGATCACCTCCCTTTCTTTCAACTCTTGAATGCTAGAGGGAGGAGGAAGAAGAAGAAGAAGATCACCAAGCCTTGCAGCCTTTTTCCTTTGCTTGCGTTGGAACCCAAAACAAGAGAGGAAGGAGGGGCCGCCAAGAGCTTTCTCTTCCCTTCTTTGCTTGTGGCTGAAGATCAAGGAGAAGTAGGAGGAGGCCACAGCTGGAAGAAGGGGACTTCAATGCCCTAGGTCAGCCCCCATGTCTCCTCTTAAATAGCATGTGGAGCTCCTACTTTGTAGGAGATCCTTGATTAACTTCCAAGAGGGGCGCCGGCCCCTCTTGTTGTGCCGCACCAAAGAAGAAAAGGAGGAGGGGCGTGAGCCCCTCCCTCTTGTGTTGCCCTAGTCCTCCTCTAAGGAGGATTAGGATGCCCCTATTTGGTTTAGTCCTAATCCAATTAGGGTTTAACCAAATCATGAATCAATCGGTTCAATCTATGCTAGTCCTAATCCAATTAGAACTTGAATGAACCATGACTCAATTGAACTCTTCAATCCTAACCCAATTAGGAGTCATGTTGATTCATGAGATTAATAATTAATTAGGACTTAAGAAACCCTAATCCAATTAGGATTTATTTAATTTTAGTCCTAATCCAATTAGGACTCTAATTTGAATCCAAAGTCCTAATCAGATTAGGATTCTGGAAATCCTACTCCAAGTAGGAATTCAAATTTAATTCAAAACTCCTAATCTAATTAGGATTGTAGGAATCCTACTCCAAGTAGGAATCCCAGTTCTACTCCAAATAGGATTTCCAGTCCTAATCCAATTAGGACTCTAAGAATCCTACTCGAAGTAGGATTTGTGTTTAAGTCTAATTAATTAATTCCATTGTTCCTTCTTCAACTGATTATCAATTGAATTGATTACTTGTGATTCCTAATTACGATTCAACTATCGGATCAGTCAATGCCTCTAATGTGTGTGACCCCATAGGTTCAATTCTGACTGGTAGTGAGATATATTGTGATCTCTATCACAATATCATTGAAAACTTCTTTCAATGGGTCGGAACGATTCCAACTCTACTCATTAGGGTTTATCGATCATCGAGACAATCCCTATGAGTCCCACCATCCACCAGCGACACCTAGCAGCATGTAGTAGCTACCCAGCAGAATAGAATGGTGAACCTCTAGGTGCAGTTATCGTGTAATACAGTCCTTCTATCGTGGATCCCTACAGGACGGAGGTCATGGACAACTCGTCAAACCCCATCGCCTATCATATGTCAAGATTTATTCGACTTAAGCTCGAGAGTGGAAAACTCTTTCTCCACTATACAATCTGCCCCGGCCGAGGTCTTACGAACTCAGTCTTATAAATCACATAGGATCTCTCCTTATCTATCAAGATCGATAGATTCCTTATAGGTGCATATCCTACTCCTACAGTGAACCTACTGCAGCCAATCTACACTGCATGGACCTATATAGCTAGAGACCATATATATGTGCAGTCAAACTACAATAACCTCACTGTGAGTAGCCGAAGCATCGCAGGTCAAAGGACCAGTCACACTACTGCAGCATCAAGCAAGTCACTGACGAGTGGATAGACATCCAAGTGACTTTTTGTCTTGGTCACTCTCAGTACCCTTGTTCTTAACAAGCATCTGCACTATTACATCAGTGTCGCCACACTGTGGACTCGAGTCTCGTCCATCCATAAGGAAAGCAATGTGTGCACTGATCGGATCGATCACCGTCCTCGTGATGATCCATTGATTAGGAGCATTCAGAAATTAATCACCAATGATGCATGGCTCAAATTCTTAACTCTTAAGAATATGCATCGTCATCTTATTAATTCTTGGACGATTCATAGACACATAAACAATATGAATGAAAAAGATACTTTTTATTTATTCAATAATAAATAGTCAAGTACAAAATTATGTTCCTAGAATTAACAATGTGTCAGCTAGATTAGCTTCTAGAACATACATCTAACAATCTCCCATTTGCACTAAAGCCAATTGGTCATATATCTTAGTCCCATCTTCTCAAGGTGGGCTTCAGTCTTTTGCTGACTTAGCTGCTTAGTGAATGGGTCTGCCACGTTGTCCGTGGAGTCTACTCTCTGCACCTCGACATACTTCTTCTCAACATAGTCGCGTATGAGGTGGAAATGCCACTCTATGTGCTTGGACTTCTGATGAGACCTTGGCTCCTTAGCAAGAGCTATGGCGCCATTATTATCGCAGTAGAGTGTTATGGCATCTGATGTCATCACGTCCAACTCTGCAATAAATTTCTTGAACCAGAAGCCTTCTTTAGCAGCTTCAGAGGCGGCGATGTATTCAGCTTCCATAGTAGAATCAGCAATGATCGGTTGTTTAGAACTCTTCCAATTCACCGTACCACCATTGCACAAGAACACATATCCAGATGTCGACTTCCTATCATCGACATCAGTCATGAAATCTGAATCTGTGAACCCTTCTACCTTTAACTCTGATGATCCTCCAAAGACCAAGAATAAATCTTTAGTTCTTCTCAAGTACTTAAGAATATTCTTCACAGCTGTCCAGTGTTCTTCACCTGAATTTGACTGATATCTGCTTGTGACACTCACAGCAAGGGCTATATCAGGTCGTGTACATAGCATGACATACATGAGGCTCCCTATTGCCGATGCATAGGGGATCTTGCTCATGCGTTGAATCTCTTCAGATGTGTTGGGGCACATCTTCTTAGAGAGATGAATTCCATGCCTTAGGGATAAGAGACCCCTTTTAGAGTTTTCCATGCTGAACCTTTTCAGCACTTCCTCTATGTACATCTTCTGTGATAGGCCAAGCATCCTTTTAGATCTATCTCTATAGACCTTTATCCCCAAAATATAGGATGCTTCTCCAAGATCTTTCATGGAGAACTCTTTTGACACCCAGACCTTGACCGAGGTTAGCATGGAAATATCATTCCCTATCAGGAGGATGTCGTCCACGTACAGTACGAGAAAGACGACAGCACTCCCACTAACCTTCTTCTAGACACACGGTTCCTCTTCGTTCTTGATGAAATCAAACGTTTTGATTGCATCATTGAAACGAGTGTTCCAACTCCGAGATGCTTGCTTTAGTCCATAAATAGACCTTTGCAGCTTGCAGACCTTGTGATCTCCATCACTGGAAATGAAACCCAAGGGTTGCTCCATGTAGATATCTTCATCAAGATATCCATTCAGGAAAGCTGTTTTCACATCCATCTACCAAATTTCATAATCATGAAATGCTGCAATGGCAAGCAATGTTCGGATGGATTTCAGCATGGCTACAGGTGAAAAGGTTTCCTGATAGTCAATGCCTTCACACTGACTATACCCTTTTGCCACCAGCCTTGCCTTATAGGTCTCTGCCTTTCCATCCGAACCTATCTTTCTTTTGTAGATCCATTTGCATCCAATAGGTACAATACCTTCTGGTGGATCCACTAAAGTCCAGATTTGGTTGGAATGCATAGCTCCCAACCATTTCTCGGAATCGATATCTGATATTGCCTCGTTGTAGGTTTTGGGATCCTCTATGTGTTTCCTATCTCCAATGAGGAACATTTTCTTAGTATCCTCTTCAAGCATACCTAAGTATCTATCAGGAGGATGGGAGATCCTACTAGATCTGCGAGGTGGAGGAACAACGTGTACTGGCACTGTATGAATGGGTTCTATAGGATCCATGACTCGTTGCTTTTCAGAGACTTTCTCTTCAAGCTCAATTTTTCTCCCACTGCCTCTATCAAGGATAAACTGGTTTTCCAAGAAGATGGCATGTCGAGCGCACAAATACATTGTGATCCTTTGAGACATAAAAATTGTATCCTAATGACTCTTTAGGATATCCTATAAAAGAGCACTTATGGTCCTAGCCTCTAGTTTGTCCGCCTGTAGTCGCTTGACAAGGGCCGGACATCCCCAAATCTTGAGATGACCAAGACTTGGTTTCTTACCATGCTATATCTCATACGGTGTGGTAGGAACGGATTTAGAGGGAACTCTGAAAGAGTAGATGCTCTATAAGCCAATCATTTGATGGGTTTCTCTTTGTAATCCTCCAAATCATGTACTTTGACACTCGATATATATCAATAAAGGCATTGTGTTTCATCATTTGCTGCTTATCTATTTTATTATTGGATGATGAACCCCATAAATTAGGACATTGGTTTTAGGGTTATGATGAGATCATACCAGTGAGACCTAAAATCCTAAAATCCTAATTTAGAATATTTTCAGTCAAATTGGTATATTGAGTCGGGGATCAATATTACCGGAAAGACTGGCACATCTTATGTATGCTCGATGTAGAGGGTGATTGATCTCACAATCACTTGTGTGAGACACTAATATAAAGATGTGGGTGTTCATTAGAGGAATGAGTTCATTGAAATGATCAGCCATGAGAACATCTTATGGATTCTTACTTAATTATCAAAAGATGGTTCTCATAGTGGGAGTTGTGCAAGTGATCCTTAGACCTGAGATCACCATGGTACCTTGTGCACTTGAAGCTATGTTTTGGTTTACCCTCATTCACGACATTGCGTTGTGTACGGGGTATTCTGGATATGGTGGATTTTGTACGAAGGTTGTGAGTAGGTCAACAAGGAATCAGTCACTTCTAGTAAGAGAAGGTAATATCCTACTTACTCTAATCTTATGATGATTCAAGAAGCCTTTGATCAAAGTAAAATGAATATTAGAAAGTTTTTCTAATGTTTTATTGTTTGAATTATCATATAAAAGATTGAGAGAGACATGAATAAGTGATTGAGTTTGATATTGATCCATACTCATGCACTTATTCAGGATGTAGTATGATTGAGGGATTGAATTGCACGGTTACTTGCCACTGAAGGGTATGTTTGGATTTGTCCAATAATTCCTCAGCTTTCGGGTAGACATGATACGTTGCTAGACGTCAATCATGTCTTGTGGGTTGATCGGATCAAAGAATTTGATTAGATCAAAGCATCAGAAAGGTTCTGATTGCTAAGTCAGATTTAGCACTAAATTGAACCTAAATTGAATTAGAGGTATTCTAATCAGGTTAGGTCAACTTGCACCTGCACCTACTGCTGGCTAAGATAAGGAACCCAATGGGTCACGCACAAGGAAATTGATCAAGGGTCTAATTGGATTAGATCATGTTTGCAAGATGAACATGCTAGCACGTGTTGCAAACCCTAGCTCCTGATTCAAATTAAATTCGAATCTGATTCTTAGGTTAGGTTGATCTAATATGATTAGATCATGACCTAATATGGGTTAGCCAAGAGTTGGAACCCATTTGGCTTTAATTAGACCTGATTTGATTAGGTTTAATGTTTTCTTTAAGTTGGTTAAATCCAATTGGATTGGGTTTGATAGGGCCTTCATCTGGACCATTGGATGGCTTCCTGGATGAAGGATCTGGTCCACTAGTTGGCGCCTTCATCTGGACCATTGGATGGATTTCTGGATGAAGGATCTGGACCATTGGTCAGCGCCTGAATCTGGACCACTGGATGGCTCTCTGGATGAAAGATCTGAACCATTGCTCAGCGCCTGAATCTGGACCATCGGTGATGGCATCTTGCTTTTGGACCATTGGATGGCACCCTAGATTATGATGCCTTGATCTGGACCATTAGATGGCGCCTAGATCTAGACCATTGGCTTTGGTTCACTGCATTTGGGCCCTTGGATCATCAAAATTTAAGAGAGAGACATGAGAAAGAAGTTGATACACCCTTCTCCTTAGCACCCCATCATGATGGGATGCCTCTCTTGGCACATGCCTCATCATGATGAGGTGTGTGGATGGGGTGCATCCCTTTATGATGTATCCCTCCATCTCTTATAAACAGGGAGGTGCCTTGGGGTTCTAAAGATCATCAAAAAAAGGAAAAGTCTCTCCTTCTCTCTCCCTTATCCCTTCTTTCTTACAAGCCTCTCTCTTTTGTCCTAACCCAAGACAAGAGGATCTTCTTTAGGACAAAAAGGCTAGTGAATGTTCTAGAGGTAGAAAGGAAGAAGGAAGTGAAGGAAAATCAGCCAATTAAATCCTTTGGAAGGATTGAACAATTAGAATCAAGTTTTGGTGGAGTTAGAGTCTTGAACCCATTTATGTGTGGATCAACATCGGAGGGTGAACATTTGGGCACCTTAGGACATTTTCAGACATATTGGATATAGCGTGATAGGTATTCTTCTATACCAAGATTATATTTTCTACATTATTTGGTTATACTATTAAGGTGATCTTGGCTTATTAGGGTTTCATATAATGAGTTTTATAAGAAAATTTTATAATCCCGTATCTTCCACTGCGCCCTAGGGCACTGGGAAACCCAACAAACTCTATTCAGTAGATAAATTGCGGTAAGTAAGGCATCTTTCCAAAGAAACATAGGTAAATCAGTGAAGCTCATCATGGACCGGACTATATCCAATAGAGTCTGATTTCTCCTCTCTGACACCCCGTTGAGTCGAGGTGTACCCGGAGGAGTGCATTGTGAGACTATGCCATTCTCTTTGAGATAGTCCCGGAATTTCCCACTAAGGTATTCTCCTCCTCGATCTGATCGAAGAGTCTTAAGGAGTTTTTCAGTTTGTTTTTCTATTTCATTTCTGAACTCTTTGAACTTTTCAAAAGATTTAGATTTGTGTCTCATAAGATACACATACCCATACCGTGAATAATCATCGGTAAAGGTAATGAAGTACGAATAACGTCAAAAGGCTTGCACATCGAATAGGCCACACACATCTGTGTGTACCAGGGTAAGTATTTCAGTGGTCCTTTCCCCATGTCGTACAAAGGGCAATCTAGCCATTTTTCCTTGAAGACAGAACTCGCAAACTGGATATGACTGTTAGATGTATGCCCTAGAAGCTAATTTTGGCTGACACATTATTAATTTTAGGACATAATTTATACTTGACTTTATTATTATTGAATAAATGAAAGGCATCTTTTTCATTCATATTATTATTGTGTCTATGAATCGTCCAAGGAATTAATAAGATGATGATGCATATTCTCGAGAGTTGAGAATTTGAGCCATGTATCATTAATGATTAATTTCTAAACGCTCCTGATCGATGGATCATCACGAGGACGGTGATCGATCCGATAAGATCAGTGCACACATTACTTTTCCTATGGATGGACGAGACTCGAGTCCACAGTGTGGAGACACTAAAGTAATAGTGCAGGTGCTTGTTAGAGAACAAGGGTACTGAGCGTGACCAATACAAGAAGTCACTTGGATGTCTATCCACTCGTCAGTGACTTGCTTAATGTTGCAGTAGTGTGACTGGTCCTTTGACCTGCGGTGCTTCGGCTACTCACAGTGAGGTTATTGTAATTTGACTGCACACATACATGGTCTCTAGCCATATGGGTCCATGCAGTGTAGATTGGCTGCAGTAGGTTCACTGTAGGAGTAGGGTATGCACCTATAAAGAATCTATCGACCTTGATAGATAAGGAGAGATCCTATGTGATTTATAAGACTGAGTTCGTAAGACCTCGGCCGGGGCAGTATGCACAGTGGAGAAAGAGTTTTTCACTCTCGAACTTAAGTCGACTAAATCTTCACATATGACAGACGATGGGGTTTGACGAGTTGTCCATGACCTCCGTCCTGTAGGGATCTACGATAGTAGGACTGTATCACATGATAACTGCACCTAGAGGTTCATCATTCTATTCTGCTGGGTAGCCACTACATGCTGCTAGGTGTCACTGGTGGATGGTGGGACTCATAGGGATTGTCTTGATGATCGATAAACCCTAATGAGTAGAGTTGGAATCGTTTCGACCCATTGAAAGGAGTTTTCAATGATATTGTGATAAAGATCACAATATATCTCACTACCAGTCAGAGTAGAACCTATGGAGTCACAGACACTAGAAGTATTGACCGATCCGATGGTTGGAAAGTGATTATGAATCACGAGTAATCAATTCGATTGATAATAAGTTGAAGAAGGAATGGGAATTGATTAATTAGACTTAAAACACGAATTCTACTTCGAGTAGGATTTCTAGAGTCCTAATTGAATTAGGACTGAAAATCCTAATTGGAGTAGGACTGGGATTCCTACTTGGAGTAGGATTCCTACAATCCTAATTAGATTAGAAGATTTGAA
Source organism: Phoenix dactylifera (assembly GCF_051530095.1). Classification (NCBI taxonomy): domain Eukaryota; kingdom Viridiplantae; phylum Streptophyta; class Magnoliopsida; order Arecales; family Arecaceae; genus Phoenix; species Phoenix dactylifera. The sequence goes on along the minus strand of NC_143193.1, from coordinate 25,187,691 downwards.
TTAAAATTGGATTCCTACTTAGAATAGGATTCCTAGAGTCCTAATCGGATTAGGACTTCGAATTCAAATTAGAGTCCTAATTGGATTAGGACTAGAATTAAACAAGTCCTAATTGGATTAGGATTTCTTAAGTCATAATTAATTATTAATCTAATGAATCAACATGACTCCTAATTGGGTTAGGATTGAAGAGTTCAATAGAGTCATGGTTCATTCAAGTTCTAATTGGATTAGGACTAGCATAGATTGAACCCGATTGATTCATGATTTGGTTAATCCTAATTAGATTAGGACTAAACCATGAGAAGGACACCTAATCCTCCTTGGAGGAGGATTAGGTTAACCAAGTAAGAGGGGCATGAGCCCCTCTCCTCTTGATTGGTGCGGCATGAAGAGAGGGAGCCGGCGCCCCCTCTTGGAAATAAATCAAGGGCTCCTAACTTGTAGGAGCCCTTCATGACTTTAAAAAGGGAGGTGGGCGGCTGACCTAGGGCATCATTAGAAGCCCTCCTCCTCTCCAATTCGTGGCCACCCTTCCCTCCTCTTGGATCAGCCGCAAGCAAGAAGGAAAAGGGCCTTGATAGTCTTCTTCTTCCTCTTTCGTTTGGGATTCAACACAAGGAAAAGGAAAGGCTGCATCTAGCCTTTTGGATCTTCTCCCTTGATCCCTTCATCTTCTTCCTCCTCCCTCTATCATTCAAGAGTTGAAGTAAAGGGAGGTGATCAACCATCAAAACATATCTCTGCATAGGAGCTAGCACCCCGGAAAGATTAGAGCGATTGGATCGGTTTCTGCTTCGTGTGGATACCCGTAGAGGCCGGACACTTGAACGGCTTCAAGCGAACCTTCTTCCAAAACCACAAACTTCAGTTTACGGTGATCATCTACTCGCACAAGGTGAAGATCTGATCTTCTTAAGGTTTTTAAAAGGTTTTAATCCCTACCCATCTACGAACGATTCTTGAAACACGTTCATGCGATGAACGTCGATCCCGCTTATGCCGATTCCGCTGCATCTGAATTTTTTTGAATTTTTCTGCGGCATGGGCGGGGTTTCCAACAGTACAGATGTATGTGGCCCATTCGATGTGCTAGCCAGGGGACGTTTTATTCGTACTTCATTACCTTTACCGATGATTATTCACGGTATGGGTATGTGTATCTTATGAGACACAAATCTGAATCTTTCGAAAAGTTCAAAGAGTTCAAAAATGAAGTAGAAAAACAAACTGGAAAACCTCTTAAGGCTCTTCGATCAGATCGAGGAGGAGAATACCTTAATGGAGAATTCCGGAACTATCTCAAAGACAATGGCGTAGTCTCACAATAGACTCCTCCGGGTACACCTCAACTCAACGGGGTGTCAGAGAGGAGAAATCGGACTCTATTGGATATGGTCCGGTCCATAATGAGCTTCACTGATTTACCGATGTATCTTTGGGGAGATGCCTTACTTACCGCAGTATATTTACTTAATAGAGTTTCCTCTAAATCTGTTCCTACCACACCGTATGAGATATGGCATGGTAAGAAACCAAGTCTTTGTCATCTCAAGATTTGGGGATGTCCGGCCCACGTCAAAAGACTACAGGCGGACAAACTAGAGGCTAGGACCATAAGCGCTCGTTTTATAGGATATCCTAAAGAGTCATTAGGATACAATTTTTACGTCTCAGAGGAGCACAATGTGTTTGTGAGCCGTCATGCCATCTTCTTGGAAAACCAGTTTATCCTTGATAGAGGCAGTGGGAGGAAAATTGAGCTTGAAGAGAAAGTCTCTGAAAAGCAACGAGTCATGGATCCTATCGAACCCATTAATACAGAGCCAGTACACGATGTCCCTCAACCACCTCGCAGATCTAGTAGGGTCTTCCATCCTCCCAATAGATACTTAGGTGTACTAGAAGAGGATATCGAGGAAATGTTCCTAGTGGGAGATAGGGATCACATACAGGATCCCAAAACCTACAACGAGGCAATATCTGATATCGATTCTGAGAAATGGTTGGAAGCTATGAAGTCAGAATTAGACTTGCATTCCAACCAAGTCTGGACCTTAGTAGATCCACCAGAAGGTATTGTACCTATTGGATGCAAATAGATCTACAAAAGAAAAATAGGTTCGGATGGAAAGGTAGAGACCTTTAAGGCAAGGCTGGTGGCGAAAGGGTATAGTCAACGCAAAGGCATTGACTATCAGGAGACCTTTTCACCTGTAGCCATGCTGAAATCCATCCGAACATTGCTTGCTATTGCAGCATTTCATGATTATGAAATTTGGCAGATGGATGTGAAAACTGCTTTCCTAAATGGATATCTTGAAGAAGATATCTATATGGAACAGCCTCTGGGTTTTACTTCCAGTGATGGAGATCACAAGGTCTGCAAGCTGCAAAGGTCCATTTATGGACTAAAGCAAGCATCTCGGAGTTGGAACACTCGTTTCGATGATGCAATCAAAACGTTTGATTTCATCAAAAACAAAGAGGAACCGTATGTTTACAAAAAGGTTAGTGGGAGCGCTGTCGTATTTCTCGTACTGTACGTGGACGACATCCTTCTGATAGGGAATGATATTCCCATGCTAACCTCGGTCAAGATATGGTTGTCAAAAGAGTTCTCCATGAAAGACCTTGGGGAAGCATCCTATATTTTGGGAATAAAGGTCTATAGAGATAGATCTAAAAGGATGCTTGGCCTATCACAGAAAATGTATATAGAGGAAGTGCTGAAAAGGTTCAGCATGAAAAACTTGAAAAGGGGTCTCTTACCCCTAAGGCATGGAATTCATCTCTCAAAAAAGATGTGCCCCAACACATCTGAAGAGATTCAACGCATGAGCAAGATCCCTTATGCATCGGCAATAGGGAGCCTCATGTATGCCATGCTATGTACACGACCTGATATAGCCCTTGCTGTGAGTGTCACAAGTAGATATCAGTCGAATCCAGGTAAAGAACACTGGACAGCTGTGAAGAATATTCTTAAGTACTTGAGAAGAACTAAAGATTTATTCTTGGTCTTTGGAGGATCATCAGAGTTAAAGGTAGAAGGGTACACAGATTCAGACTTCATGACTGATGTCGATGATAGGAAGTCAATATCTGGATATGTGTTCTTGTGCAATGGTGGTACGGTGAATTGAAAGAGTTCTAAACAACCGATCATTGCTGATTCTACTATGGAAGCTGAATACATTGCCGCCTCTGAAGCTGCTAAGGAAGGCTTCTGGTTCAAGAAATTTATTGTGGAATTGGATGTAATGTCATCAGATGTCATAACACTCTACTGCGATAATAATGGCGCCATAGCTCTTGCTAAGGAGCCAAGGTCTCATCAGAAGTCCAAGCACATAGAGCGGCGCTTCCACCTCATACGCGACTATGTTGAGAAGAAGTATGTCGACGTGCAGAGAGTAGACTCCGCGGACAACGTGGCAGACCCATCCACTAAGCAGCTAAGTCAACAAAAGACTGAAGCCCACCTTGAGAAGATGGGACTAAGATATATGACTGATTGGCTTTAGTGCAAGTGGGAGATTGTTAGATGTATGCCCTAGAAGCCAATTTTGGCTGACACATTATTAATTTTAGGACATAATTTGTACTTGACTTTATTATTATTGAATAAATGAAAGGCATCTTTTTCATTCATATTATTATTGTGTCTATGAATCATCCAAGGAATTAATAAGATGATGATGCATATTCTCAAGAGTTGAGAATTTGAGCCATGTATCATTAATGATTAATTTCTAAATGCTCCTGATCGATGGATCATCACGAGGACGGTGATCGATCCGATAAGATCAGTGCACACATTACTTTTCCTATGGATGGACGAGACTCGAGTCCACAGTGTGGAGACACTGAAGTAATAGTGCAGGTGCTTGTTAGAGAACAAGGGTACTGAGCTTGACCAATACAAGAAGTCACTTGGATGTCTATCCACTCGTCAGTGACTTGCTTGATGTTGCAGTAGTGTGACTGGTCCTTTGACCTGCGGTGCTTCGGCTACTCACAGTGAGGTTATTGTAGTTTGACTGCACACATACATGGTCTCTAGCCATATGGGTCCATGCAGTGTAGATTGGCTGCAGTAGGTTCACTGTAGGAGTAGGGTATGCACCTATAAAGAATCTATCAACCTTGATAGATAAGGAGAGATCCTATGTGATTTATAAGACTGAGTTCGTAAGACCTCGGCCGGGGCAGTATGCACAGTGGAGAAAGAGTTTTTCACTCTCGAACTTAAGTCGAATAAATCTTCACATATGACAGACGATGGGGTTTGACGAGTTGTCCATGACCTCCGTCCTGTAGGGATCCACGATAGTAGGACTGTATCACATGATAACTGCACCTAGAGGTTCATCATTCTATTCTGCTGGGTAGCCACTACATGCTGCTAGGTGTCACTGGTGGATGGTGGGACTCATAGGGATTATCTTGATGATCGATAAACCCTAATGAGTAGAGTTGGAATCGTTTCGACCCATTGAAAGGAGTTTTCAATGATATTGTGATAGAGATCACAATATATCTCACTACCAGTCAGAGTAGAACCTATGGGGTCACACACACTAGAAGTATTGACCGATCCGATGGTTGGAAAGTGATTATGAATCACGAGTAATCAATTCAATTGATAATAAGTTGAAGAAGGAATGGGAATTGATTAATTAGACTTAAAACACGAATCCTACTTCGAGTAGGATTCTCAGAGTCCTAATTGGATTAGGACTGGGAATCCTAATTGGAGTAGGACTGGGATTTCTACTTGGAGTAGGATTCCTACAATCCTAATTAGATTAGGAGATTTGAATTAAAATTGGATTCCTACTTAGAATAGGATTCCTAGAGTCCTAATCGGATTAGGACTTCGAATTCAAATTAGAGTCCTAATTGGATTAGGACTAGAATTAAACAAGTCCTAATTGGATTAGAATTTCTTAAGTCATAATTAATTATTAATCTAATGAATCAACATGACTCCTAATTGGGTTAGGATTGAAGAGTTCAATAGAGTCATGGTTCATTCAAGTTCTAATCGGATTAGGACTAGCATAGATTGAACCCGATTGATTCATGATTTGGTTAATCCTAATTAGATTAGGACTAAACCATGAGAAGGACACCTAATCCTCCTTGGAGGAGGATTAGGTTAACCAGGTAAGAGGGGCATGAGCCCCTCTCCTCTTGATTGGTGCAGCATGAAGAGAGGGAGCCGGCGCCCCCTCTTGGAAATAAGTCAAGGGCTCCTAACTTGTAGGAGCCCTTCATGACTTTAAAAAGGGAGGTGGGCGGCTGACCTAGGGCATCATTAGAAGCCCTCCTCCTCTCCAATTCGTGGCCACCCTTCTCTCCTCTTGGATCAGCCGCAAGCAAGAAGGAAAAGGGCCTTGATAGTCTTCTTCTTCCTCCTTCGTTTGGGATTCAACACAAGGAAAAGGAAAGGCTGCATCTAGCCTTTTGGATCTTCTCCCTTAATCCCTTCATCTTCTTCCTCCTCCCTCTATCATTCAAGAGTTGAAGTAAAGGGAGGTGATCAGCCATCAAAACATATCTCTGCAAGGGAGCTAGCACCCCGGGGAGATTAGAGCGATTGGATCGGTTTCTGCTTCGTGTGGGTACCCGTAGTGGCCGGACACTTGAACGGCTTCAAGCGAACCTTCTTCCAAAACCACGAACTTCAGTTTGCGGTGATCATCTACCCGCACAAGGTGAAGATCTGATCTTCTTAAAGTTTTTAAAAGGTTTTAATCCCTACCCATCTACGAACGGTTCTTGAAACATGTTCATGCGATGAACGTCGATCCCGCTTATGCCGATTCCGCTGCATCTGAATTTTTTTGAATTTTTCTGCGGCATGGGCGGGGTTTCCAACAATGACTCGAAAGTTAATGAGCCGAGAAGTCCATCTTTATCCATTTTGTTCATTCTGTCTTCTCCAATATGGCCAAGTCTGAGGTGCCACAAATATTTTTGGTTTATCTCATCCCTGGATCTCTTGGATCCTTTGGCACTCACTTCTTGCTCAGATACATCCATATGCAAATGATAGAGACTGTCAATCATAAAACCACGTGCGACTATTTTATTTCTGAAATAAATAGAACAATAGTCTTTATCAAATGTAAAAATATGACCTTCCTGTGCTAGACATGAAACAAAAATCAAATTTCTGATAGCAGCAGGTACATAATAGCAGTCTCTAAGTAATAAACTAAAATCAGACGGTAGTCGCAGATGATTGGTGCCCACAGCCACAGCAGCAACTTTTGCCCCATTGCCAACTCTAAGGGTTACCGCACCTTCCGCCAACCTTCTACTTTTCTTTAGACCCTGCATAGTAGTGCACAAGTGAGCACTAGAACCAGAATCTATAACCCAACTAGAAGTAGAAGAAACCGTTAGATTAGTTTCAATTACGAGCAAGTCTATACCTTCTGAAGGTGTGTCAGCCTTCTTGTTCTTCAGGCTCTCGAGGTATGAAGGACAGTTCCTCTTCCAGTGGCCGTCGATATTGCAGTGGAAACATTTTCCTTTATCATTAGCCTTTTTCTTTTGAACTTCCTTCTTTGGCTTCTTGTCTTTCTTCTACTTCTTTGCAGGCTTCTTTTTCTTCCAAGTAGACTTTCTCTTGGAACCAGAAGTCAGCTCAGCAGCAAGGACATTGCCCCTTGAACCTTTCAAGGCTCCCTCAGCAGTTACCAACATGTTTAACAGTTCAGTCTTAGTGCATTCAATCTTATTCATGTGGTAGTTTACTATAAACTATCCAAATAAATCAGAAAGGGATTAAAGGATCAGATCTACTTGCAATTCTTTGTGCATGTTCATACCGAGCTTCTCAAGCTCCTCCAGGTCCTTGATCATAGTCAGACCGTGATCATGGACAGACTGCCCCTCGCACATCTTTGCTTTGAAGAGCCTCTTGGACACTTCAAAACGAACTGTGCGACTATGCTCACCATACAACTCTTGCAGGTGTGCCAGTATGTCCCTAATAGTCTTCAAATTCTCATGCTGGCATTGGAGTTCATTGGACATGGATGCCATGATATAGCACTTGACCCTAATGTCATCGTCTGTCCACTTTTCATGCATCACATGCTGATCAGTAGTTGGACATGCTGGTAATATGGGGATGTCATTGTCGAGCACATAGCCTATTTTCTCGCAACTCAGAATAATTTTGAGATTTCTAAGCCAGTCTCTGTAATTGGTACCGGTCAATCGGTTGGTCTCAAGAATACGGGTCAAAGAGTTTGAGGCTGACATTATGATCTGCAGAGAGTAAAGATTCTAGTTAGACTTTTGTACTTAATCCTAATCTGTTCTAGGGTCTTTTAGAATAAATGTACCTCCCACTATTTTCTCAAATTTCTCACACTCCCCTGGTAGGAAAACAGAAAACTTACACGACTAGGATTTTTAGTGGGTACTGCAGTCCCACCGATTTACATGCCACCTCACCTAACAGTTATTGGTGACACATAAATAGATGAGTGTACAACTCTTGTACAATGCTTCTCAAGCATGTTGCAGTGCTACTTGGTCTCTAAGCCATGAAGACCTCATCTAACAGTTATTGGTCCCATTTCTTAGTAAAGCAGACTCACGTATAACCGTACAAATAAAGTCGTCATTAGATCCTCACCTAACAGTTATTGGTGCCCAACCCCACCTTTACCCTACAACATCTCATGTCTATAGAGAGGTCCAGCACCCCGATGCAACTTGCCCACTGTATCCAGCCGAGACAAATCAACATCAGAAAGACCTTAGCAGCTCTAGTACAGTGGAAGATCTATTGACTTAATATTGGTTAATCAGGTCTTAGTGTTTGCAACTTGAGCTCTTCATAAGAGGTAATCGAACAATTAGCCAGGTAAGCAGGTGGGAGGCTCTCCTTACTCAGAGAGTAAGGTTCTAATTAAGTAACCACCTTTCATGCTTTTCTTGACACCAATTAGATCAATTAATCTAATATGACTCGCTCATGTTGGTTCACTCTCGACTTGGTTGAGGAGGTTTTAGTTTAGGTCTCATTGGGTTTGCTACATCACATGTAAACCTATCTACCCCGCTCTCATTCACATCACATGCAAACGGCACATCGCAGGCAGTTATAATCACAGCAATAAATAAAGCTAAACTTTAAATAAGTGATGATCATGGATTCTAATTAGGTCATATTACAATGACATGCACGTCAATCGATCAATTGTCTTCAACTCTTGAATTGGTTCCAAACCTCCTTGATTCGATCCTTAATCAACTCTTGATCCAATCGCCATCAACCGCTCAGATCGCCGTTCATCTCATGCACTATCTTCGACTTGATCGTTGACGCACATCACATCACAGAAATATAACAAGATATAAAATAAAAATAATAATAAATTACATCTCCTTTTAGGAGGCACGCAGGCCTCTCAAAATATCAAATAAGATGCATGCAAGCATCTGAAAAATTACATGACATTGCAGATCACATCGCAGGTCTTTACAATTGATACCAAAAAGGTTTGAATCCTATGATCATCACCACATGCAGCAATTATACTTTTCACATCTGAAACTTAATTGATTATGTTATGACATAGGTTGCTGATCATGCTAATCATGATTCTAAGCTTTGTAATCTCATTAAAAATGCAATTAGAATCATCATTTTATCACATAAAAATCAGCATGCAAAAATCAGCACCCCTGAAAAATCTGCATGCAGAAAATTTTCAGCATGCATAACCTTTTAAATTTTAGATCTAAGATGCCTTTAGATAATTAATTCTTATCTTAATCTATGATGCCTAGGCTCTGATACCACTGTTAGAATCTGCCCATGCCGTAGAAAAAATTTTTAAAAAAATTTAGACGCAGCGGAAGAGGCATGTGCGAGATCAACCGTTCATCGCATGAACGTTGTTCAAAAATCGTTCGTAGTTAGATAAGGATTAAAAACTTTTGAAACATTAGGAAAATCAGATCTTCACCTTTGTGCGGGTAGATGATCACCGCAAACTGATGATCGTGATTTTGGAAGAAGGTTCGCTTGAAGCCGTTCAAGTGTCCGGCCTCTACGGGTATCCACACGAAGCTGAGGACCAATCCTAACGCTCCAATCTCTCCGGGGTGCTAGCTCCCTTGCAGAGATATATTTTGATGGCTGATCACCTTCCTTTCTTTCAACTCTTGAATGCTAGAGGGAGGAGGAAGAAGAAGAAGAAGATCAAGGAAGAAGATCACCAAGCCTTGCAGCCTTTTTCCTTTGCTTGCGTTGGAACCCTGAGGATGATAGTGGTATTTTGATGATTAATACAATAATTAAGAGTATGTTACAAGTTAATTCGATACATCATTAATAAGTCTGTCACTCTCGATACATTAGTATAATGAGATTAAGATGTATTTCAATGATTATTAATGAGATAAAATTTGTGATAGGAAAGGGATAGTGAATTCTAAATTCTAATTTGGCAAAGTTTCAAGTGAAACATACTCTTAAGTGGACAATAGTAATTTTTATAGTTTGGAGTATGTAGCACTACCATGACATATATTCAAAATTATTTAAAGGTTATTACATTGATTATATGGATGAATCTAACCTTAAGTTGCAGCAAAGTGTGGATTGAGTCGACCCCAAGATTGATTGAGTCGACCCCGGCACATCAAGAAACCATCTGGCACACTTCTGCAAAAATGGCACGGATGAATAGTACTTGGGTCGACCCAAGAAAAGGATGAGTTGACCCAATCCTCAAGCCTCAAGAAAATAGTTCTCTGGAAACCCTGAGAGGGTCGACCCAAATGAAACTTGAGTCGACCCAAACTTGAGTCGACCCCAAGTTAACATGAGTCGACCCATAGGCAATGACATTTAAAAATAGGTTCTCTGGAAACTCTGAGAGGGTCGACCCAAGTGGAAGTTGAGTCGACCCAACTGAACCTTGAGTCGACCCAAAAAGGTGTTGAGTTGACCCAAGTGAAGGAAGGCTGAAATGCAAGGTTCTGTGGTTCTGAGAGGGTCGACCCCAGTAAAAGTTGAGTCGACCCAAGTGAAAGTTGGGTCGACCCCAGTAAAAGTTGAGTCGACCCAAGCACGGGCAGAAGCATAACGGCTAGTTCTGCAGAAGTACTTTTTGACCTTCCAACAGTGAGTAACGGCTAGTTTTTGAATTCTAACCATTGGGGCTTGTCCAATGGATGAAGGAAACTATTTAAAGTGACACTATTCATCAGAGGAAACATCCTTTTGCAAAATATGAAAGCTTACACAAGAAAGACAAGTGCCCTAATCTTCTTCATCCAAGTGCTTCATTCAAGAGTCAAAAAGGAAGTGGTTGAGCAGACTCCAAGAGATATCAAAAGCTCCATCCACCCTTGAAGAGTGAAGCATTCTTGACAAAGAAGAGAGAAGTCTCATCAAGCTATTACAATTCTATAAACTCTTCTTTGTGGCTTATAAATGTTATATTTGCTCATCTAGGAGCTTCAACTTTCTTCTTTCTTTTTATTAATCACTTTGTAAAGGTTTGTTGGTGAGCCCGCAAAACCAACGGTGTAGGTTTATTGGTGAACCTGTAAAACCAATTGTGAAGGTTCGTTGGTGAGCCCGTAAAACCAACATAGGTTTTTGGTGATCCCGGAAAACCAAAGTGTAAAGATTTTTGGATTGTGAGCCCGGAAAACAATCCAACTGTAATCCGCGGGATTATAGTAAATTTCCAAGGGGTCGCTTGGGGAGTGGACGTAGGTGCTTAGGAGAGCACCGAACCACTATACTTCTTGTGTGTTTGTAGTGTGCATTGTTCTAATTTCACTCACTCATCAATTGACTAAAGTAAGATAGTAAAAATTAAAAGAAACCAATTCACCCCTCCTCTTGGCTTGTCACCTTGGGCAACAAGTGGTATCAGAGCAAGGTGCTCATATAGTATTTGTTGATCTCACAATCAAGAGTCAAAGATCATGACAACCCAAGTGGGATGTTCTATGAGTGAGGGACAATCCACAAATAGACCTTCTCTATTTAATGGCACAAATTACACATACTGAAAAGCTAGGATGAAGATATTCATTCAAGCTCTAGACTATGAATTGTGGTATATTATAACTAGAGGACCTCACACACCCACAATTAGTATAGAGGGCACTATCATACCCAAACCAGAAATGGATTGGAATGAAAGTGATAGAAGACTAGCACAACTAAATGCTAAAGCGATTAATGTACTTTACTGTTCACTGGATGTAAGTGAATTCAATAGAATATCTACATGCATCTCCGCAAAAGAAATTTGGGATAAACTTGAGGTCACACATGAAGGAACAAATCAAGTTAAGGAGTCAAAAATCAACATATTAGTACATAAGTATGAATTATTTAAAATGGAATCCACTGAGTCCATAACTGAAATGTTTACTCGTTTCACTGAAATCATAAATGGGCTAAAGAGTTTAAGAAAGTCTTATACTAACTCTGAATTGGTGCGAAAAATTCTCAGGTCTCTACCAAGAGTTTGGGAGGCCAAGGTAACAGCAATTCAGGAAGCAAAGGACCTCAATACACTGCAATTGGAGGAACTTCTAGGATCACTCATGACCCATGAGTTGACCATGAGGCAAAATTCAGAAGATGATGTCAAGAGAAGGAAGACCATTGCCTTAAAGTCTACCACTCCAAAATAAGAAACTAAATCGGAAGAATCTGATGATGATAAGGAATTTGATGAAGAAGGAATGGCTATGCTTGGAAGAAAATTCAGAAAATTTATGAGAGGAAAGAAGAGATTTCATAAAAAGAAGCCCTTCTTCAAAAGTAGCTCAAGCAAAGAAAAGGGTAAGGACAAAGAAAAAGAAAAGGAAACTCCAATTTGTTATGAGTGTAACAAGTCCGAGCATTATAAGATAGATTGCCCGGAATTAAAGTGGATGGCAAGAAAACTTAAGAAGAAAAACTTCATGGCCGAATGGAGTAAAAGTGAGGAGTCAAGTTCGGAAGAGGAAGATCATCAAGAGACGGCCCAAATCTGCCATATGGCCAATGACGATGAGGTAGATTCTGAACTTGAATGTGATTTTACTGTTGATGAATTACATGATGCATTTTTAGAACTCATGGAAGAACACAAAAAACTTATCAATAAAAATAAAGTTCTAAAAGAAGAAAATCAATCTCTTATCAAAGATAAGTTGAAACTATCTAATAACTATGAAACATTAAGTAGGAGACTCACAAATGAAACCAAGAATCTAATTGCTGAAAATGTCAAGTTAAAAGTAGATGCTGAAAAATATAAATCCTTAGTAGACAAGTTTACACTTAGCTTAACCAAATTAAATATGATTCTCGATAGTCAAAAAGCTGTATATGATAAAGCTGGATTAGGATATAAAACAAATAGGAAACAAAAATACTTAAAGAACATATTTGTAAAAGCTAAAAATAAAAATATAACTTGTCATTGTTGCAATAAATTAGGACATAAAGCATATGAATGTAACTATAGAAAGTCTAGCTACAACAAATTAAGTAATAATTATAAGCTTAAATTCAAAAAAGTTTGGGTTCCAAAAGGAACATCAAGTACTAACCCTAAAGGACCCAACATAGTTTGGGTACCTAAAGCTCATTCTTGATCTTGATTGCAGGGGTGTCTTGCAGCTAATAAGGTGGATAAACGATGGTATCTAGATAGCGGCTGTTCAAGACACATGACTGGTGACGTAGACCAATTTGTCACCTTGGAGTCTAAGAAGGGTGAAGTAGTAACCTATGGGGACAATGGAAAAGGGTATATCATTGGAAAAGATAAAATTTTCATTACTCCATCTACCTTCATAGAAAATGTCTTATTAGTTAATGGTTTGAAACATAACCTACTTAGCATAAGTCAATTTTGTGATAAAGGGTTTAAAGTCATATTTGAAGCATCAGTATGCATAATCACAAATTCTAAAGATAATAGCATTGTACTTATAGGACAAAGGCAAAGAAATATTTACATGGTAGATCTTCATGAATTAGGCAAGAAAAATGGATTATGTTTAATTACTAATGAAGAAAAGAAAAATGAAACAAGTTGGCTTTGGCATCGTAGACTAGGACATGCTAGTATGGATTTAATATCAAAACTAGTCAAGAAGGAATTAATAAAAGATGTGCCAAAATTGATCTTTGAAAAGGACAAAATTTGTGGACTATGCTCATTAGGAAAACAAACAAAATCATCCTTCAAATCAAAGAATATAGTATCAATAACTAGGCCTTTTGAACTCATACACATGGATCTATTTGGACCCACTAGAACTGCGAGTCTAGGAGGAAATAAGTATGGACTAGTTATAGTAGATGATTTTTCAAGATATACATGGGTTTCATTTTTGGCACATAAGAATGAAGCATTTTCAGCATTCTTGAAATATTATAATAATATCATGAATGAAAAGAAGCTCACTTTAATAGCAATTCAAAGTGATCATGGAACTGAATTTGAAGATCAACACTTTGAGGAATTTTGTAATGAAAATGGTATCTCACATCAATTTTCAGCACCTAGAACGCCTCAGCAAAATGGGATTGTTGAAAGAAAAAATAGGACCTTGGCAGAAATGGCACGCACGATGTTGTGCGAGTCAAATCTTCCAAAGAACTTTTGGGCTGAAGCTATAAGCACTGCTTGCCATATTTTTAATCGGGTTTTAATACGACCTATAACCAAAAAAACTCCTTATGAACTTTGGAAGAATAAGAAACCAACCGCTAAATATCTTAGAGTATTTGGATGTAGATGTTTCATATTAAACAATGGCAAGAAGGATCTAAGTAAATTTGATGCCAAGTCAGATGAAGGTATCTTCTTAGGATACTCCACATCTAGCAGGGCATACAGAGTGTTTAATAAAAGAACTCTTGTAGTCGAAGAGTCAGTTAATATCATATTTGATGAGTCTGATAGTGAGTCTGCTAGGAAAGAAGATATCCTTGATGATGATGCAGGAATTATTAACTTTGAAAAATTGAATCTTGATGACGTGCCAAATCAAAATAAGGAAAATGATCGCGTGCCACCACAATCTCAAGACTTACCAAAGGAATGGAGGTATGCATATGGACATCCTAAAGACTTAATCATTGGTGATCCATCTCAAGGGGTAAGAACTCGATCCTCTCTTAGAAATTTAAATGATTATTTTGCTTTTGTTTCACAGTTAGAACCTAAGACTTATGAAGAAGCTGAAAAAGATACCAATTGGATAAATGCTATGCAAGAAGAATTAAATCAATTCAAAATAAGTAATGTATGGACATTAACTGAGAGACCAAAGCATAACTCTGTAATTGGAACAAAATGGATCTTTAGAAATAAATTAGATGAAAATGGGATAGTTATAAGAAATAAAGCTAGACTTGTAGCTAAGGGATACAATCAAGAAGAAGGGATAGATTTTGAGGAAACATTTGCTTCCGTAGCTAGATTAGAGGCTATTAGATTACTTCTAGCTTTTGCATGTTTCATGGATTTCAAATTGTATCAAATGGATGTAAAAAGTGCCTTCTTAAACGGTTTTATAGAGGAAGAAGTATATGTAGAGCAACCTCCTGGTTTTGAAAATCATGAATTGCCAAATCATGTGTTTAGACTACATAAGGCATTATATGGACTAAAACAAGCACCTAGGGCTTGGTATGATCGACTAAGCAAATTTCTACTGAATAATGATTTCAGTAGAGAAAATGTAGACAAAATACTTTTTCTTAAAAGAGAAAACAAAAATCTGCTAGTGGTACAAATATATGTAGATGACATAATTTTTGGTGCCACAGATGACAATCTTTGCAAAGAGTTTGCTAATTTAATGCAAGGAGAATTCGAGATGAGTTTAATGGGAGAACTAAATTTCTTTCTCGGGTTACAAATCAAACAAACTAAAGAAGGTATCTTCATTCATCAAACTAAGTATACAAAGGAAATATTAAAGAAGTTTGGGAATGAAAATCACAAGGGAGTAGGCACCCCAATGAATCCTACTAGTAAGCTAGACAAAGATGAGAAAGAAAAAAGTATTGATATTAAGCTTTATAGAGGATTAATTGGATCCTTGCTCTACCTTACTGCTAGTAGACCAGACATCGTGTTTAGTGTGGGAATATGTGCTAGATACCAATCAGATCCTAAGGAGTCACATTCAAGTGCTGTTAAAAGAATCCTTAGATATTTAAGAGGAACTACAAACATAGGATTATGGTACTCAAGAGACTCTTGTCTAGATTTGCTTGCCTACTCAGATGCAGATTTTGCTGGATGCAAATTAGATAGGAAGAGCACTAGTGGAACATGTCAATTTTTAGAAAATAACTTAGTATCATGGTTTAGCAAAAAGCAGAATTCAGTAGCAGTGTCAACGGCTGAAGCTGAATATATAGCTGCCGGCAGTTGTTGTGCTCAAGTACTATGGCTTAAGCAACAACTAGAGGACTATGGAGTTAAACTAGATAACATTCCTATAAAGTGTGATAATACTAGTGCCATCAACCTTACTAAAAATCCGGTTCAGCACTCTAAAGCCAAACACATTGAAATAAGATATCATTTTATTAGAGATCATGTGCAAAATGAAAACATATGTATTGAGCATGTATGTACTGAGAAACAATTAGCTGACATATTCACAAAACCTTTGAGTGAAGATAGATTTTGCACGCTTAGGAGGGAATTAGGCATATGTGATTCTTTTTATTGAGGAGATATAAAAAGGAGCAAGCTGTATCATGATACTCTCCTCCCATTTCTAAAAATTCATGAAACATTAGTCAAACTAGTCATCTATAGATTCCTTACTCATGTATCATTGTCCCAGTAAGAATTTGTAAGGATTGGAAGAAAGAAAAATTTTTAAAAAGGGAAAAGGAAGAGAAAGAAAAATTTCTGAACTAGGGTCGACCCACCCCAGAATGGGGTCGACTCAACGTTGAGTCGACCCAAGAAAAATCTAGGGTCGACCCAACGACAGGACCCCACTGTTAAAAGGGGGACCCGTGAGCTATCTAGGGCACTGTATTCTCTTTGTCCTCTTCCAAAAATCCTATTCCCCACTCTCAAATCTCTTCCAATCATCTCCAAACAGTAGATTAGATCAAGTTCTTGAAGAAATGGGACCCAAGAGAGCCGTAGCCAAGCGATCCGGGAGAGTTTCACGGACCACCCGTGCGGATAGAGTTGCTACAGAGCCTTCTACAGTGTCTCCACAAGGTGAGACACGTGTAGAGCATCCTCCTCCTCCCTCCCCTTCAGTCCAACTTGCGAAATTTGCGGGGAGACCAGTTACCACGGGGAGAAGGATCCACTCCGAGTTTTTGGATCAAGAAGGGTTCCGTTTGGGGGAATGGATCCGAAGGCAAGGATGGGAGTATCTTTGCTCCCTAGATGTGGTGATCTACCCAGGATTGGTTCGTGAGTTCTATGCCTTCCTGAAAACTGGAATGGGATGGCTCATATCTGAAGTCCGAGGGATAAGTGTTAGAGTTTCAGAAGAGAGTTTGAGTGAGTTGCTTCATCTCCCCTGCGAAGGAGCAACTCCAGAAAAGCCCGAAAATAAGTTGAGAGCCTTGCAGTTGATTCTTGAGAATGAAGACTTTGATTATTCAGAAAATGTAATAGCAAGCTCTCTTTCAGCTGAAATGAGGTTGTTGCACAACTTCATAGGTCGGATTTTGTTTCTGAAAAGCGGGAGGTTTGATCTCATTTCTGAGCGAGATCTGGTCGTCATGGAGCACATTATTCAAGGCATTCCCCTGAACCTCCCAGCTATGATACTCAGGCAGATGAGAAAGGTCATATGCAATTCCAGAGTCTCCCTGCCTTATGGTATGATACTCACCCTGATCTTCCGACAGCATGACATATCAGTAGAGGGAGAGATTTTCAGGCATCTACTATTCATTGATACATACACTGCACGATCCCTTATTCGCATGGGTTATGAGAAGGTGAACGGGCAGTGGGTACGTGCAGGAGCTGGGATTCAGGGTGATGCACCAGAGGGTGATGCACCAGAGATTGGAGACCCCATCCCTGAGGATGAGGAGCCTACGGATCATCCTACAGCACCTTCAGAGGTTGGACCTTCGTCAACAGTTCCTGCGGGATACACAGATGAGTTTTGGAGTAGGATGACTGAGCTTATGTCAGCTCAGGCGAGGACTATCACTGATGGACTGACGAGCAGATTGGATATTATGACTGCTGAGATTAGTGATCTTAGAGAGCAGATAGAAGCTCTACGGAGAGAGAGAGAGGTTCATGGACCATCTGTGCCCCAGGCAGCTGAGTCAGAGATTTCGGCACAGAGTCATCCAGCTCACCAAGCTCCCCGCCAGACTCAGTCCCATCAGGCTCGACCTCCCCTCACCACTTATGCTAGGAGGATGAGGACTAGATCACAGCCATTAGATACCCCCTAGGCTGATATTAGCATTATGATTAGAGCCTAGGATATGTATCTAGTTCTCATATGTATTTCGTGTTGATCATGTACTTTATACTTTGATTGAGGAACATTGTATTTATTTTGTTTTGGCATTATTGTACTACAATGTTCCATTTTGATCAATGAAACTGAAATGTTTGTTAATTATTGTATCTACTTATCTATTCCCATGCACCTATTTGATGATAACAAAAAGGGGGAGAAGCAAGGAAAGAGAAATAAGTTGACAAACAAGTTAAAAATTATAATAGGAAATGATATACATTTAAGGGGGAGCAATTTGTAACAATGAAAATGTTAAAGTCTAAGATTTAAATCGAATTTCAGAATTTGGCACATAGAATTTCAGAATTTGGCACATACCTTTCACACCTCGATACATAATCTGAAACTCATACTTTAACTCAAATTTTTGAAGTTTCATCTTTAATGAAATATAAAAGAAAGGGAGGGTAATTCAAAAGGTTAAATTGGAAACATTTGGATGAAATAGGGGGAGACTTCACTCTCAAATTTGAAAAGCTGAAATTCAGCAACTTGAGCCCTTCTAAAACTAATTTTAAGATAAGTATCAATAGGCTCATACTCAATATTTTGTAATCATCAAAAAGGGGGAGATTGAGGATGATAGTGGTATTTTGATGATTAATACAATAATTAAGAGTATGTTACAAGTTAATTCGATACATCATTAATAAGTCTGTCACTCTCGATACATTACTATAATGAGATTAAGATGTATTTCAATGATTATTAATGAGATAAAATTTGTGATAGAAAAGGGATAGTGAATTCTAAATTCTAATTTGGCAAAGTTTCAAGTGAAACATACTCTTAAGTGGACAATAGTAATTTTCATTGTTTGGAGTATGTAGCACTACCATGATATATATTCAAAATTGTTTAAAGGTTATTTCATTGATTATATGGATGAATCTAACCTTAAGTTGCAACAAAGTGTGGATTGAGTCGACCCCAAGATTGATTGAGTCGACCCCGGCACATCAAGAAACCATCTGGCACACTTCTGCAAAAATGGCATGGATGAACAGTACTTGGGTCGACCCAAGAAAAGGATGAGTCGACCTAATCCTCAAGCCTCAAGAAAACAGTTCTCTGGAAACCCTAAGAGGGTCGACCCAAATGAAACTTGAGTCGACCCAAACTTGAGTCGACCCCAAGTTAACATGAGTCGACCCAAAGGCAATGACATTCAAAAATAGGTTCTTTGGAAACCCTGAGAGGGTCGACCCAAGTGGAAGTTGAGTCGACCCAACTAAACCTTGAGTCGACCCAAAAAGATGTTGAGTCGACCCAAGTGAAGAAAGGCTGAAATGCAAGGTTCTGTGGTTCTGAGAGGGTCGACCCCAGTAAAAGTTGAGTCGACCCAAGTGAAAGTTGGGTCGACCCCAGTAAAAGTTGAGTCGACCCAAGCACGGGCAGAAGCATAACGGCTAGTTCTGCAGAAGTACTTTTTGACCTTCCAACAGTGAGTAACGGCTAGTTTTTGAATTCTAACCATTGGGGCTTGTCCAATGGATGAAGGAAACTATTTAAAGTGACACTATTCATCAGAGGAAACATCCTTTTGCAAAATATCAAAGCTTACACAAGAAAGACAAGTGCCCTAATCTTCTTCATCCAAGTGCTTCATTCAAGAGTCAAAAAGGAAGTGGTTGAGCAGACTCCAAGAGATATCAAAAGCTCCATCCACCCTTGAAGAGTGAATCATTCTTGACAAAGAAGAGAGAAGTCTCATCAAGCGATAACTATTCTCTAAACTCTTCTTTGTGGCTTATAAATGTTATATTTGCTCATCTAGGAGCTTCAACTTTCTTCTTTCTTTTTATTAATCACTTTGTAAAGGTTTGTTGGTGAGCCCGCAAAACCAACGGTGTAGGTTTATTGGTGAACCCGTAAAACCAATTGTGAAGGTTCGTTGGTGAGTCCGTAAAACCAACATAGATTTTTGGTGATCCCGGAAAACCAAAGTGTAAAGGTTTTTGGATTGTGAGCTCGGAAAACAATCCAACTGTAATCTGCGGGATTATAGTAAATTTCCAAGGGGTCGCTTGGGGAGTGGACGTAGGTGCTTAGGAGAGCACCGAACCACTATACTTCTTGTGTGTTTATAGTGTGCATTGTTCTAATTTTACTCACTCATCAATTGACTAAAGTAAGATAGTAAAAATTAAGAGAAACTAATTCACCCCCCCCTCTTGGCTTGTCACCTGGGCAACAAACCCAAAATAAGAGAGGAAGGAGGGGCCGCCAAGAGCTTTCTCTTCCCTTCTTTTCTTGCGGCTGAAGACCAAGGAGAAGTAGGAGGAGGCCATGGCTGGAAGAAGGGGACTTCAATGCCCTAGGTCAGCCCCCACGTCTCCTCTTAAATAGCTTGTGGAGCTCCTACAAAGTAGGAGCTCCTTGATTAACTTCCAAGAGGGGCGCCAGCCCCTCTTGTTGTGCCACACCAAAGAAGAAAAGGAGGAGGGGCGTGAGCCCCTCCCTCTTGTGTTGCCCTAGTCCTCCTCTAAGGAGGATTAGGATGCCCCTATGTGGTTTAGTCTAATCCAATTAGGGTTTAACCAAATCATGAATCAATCAGGTTCAATCTATGCTAGTCCTAATCCAATTAGAACTTGAATGAACCATGACTCAATTGAACTCTTCAATCTTAACCCAATTAGGAGTCATGTTGATTCATGAGATTAATAATTAATTAGGACTTAAGAAATTCTAATCCAATTAGGACTTATTTAATTTTAGTCCTAATCCAATTAGGACTCTAATTTGAATCCGAAGTCCTAATCTGATTAGGACTCTGAGAATCCAACTCCAAGTAGGAATTCAAATTTAATTCAAAACTCCTAATCTAATTAGGATTGTAGGAATCCTACTCAAAGTAGGAATCCCAGTCCTACTGGTGCAAAAATAAAATTGTTCTCCCAAGTGCAGGAGAATCGCACAAGTAGTAAATTCTCGGGAGTCCGAGGTCGAATCCTCAGGGAACGAAATATATATGAGATTATTTAATATAATTTTAGATTAATTAATTCAATAAATTTGTGGATTAAAATTATGTTTTGATTTTCAGAAATTAAAATCGGAGAACAATATAGCAATAAACAAAGTTCAATAAAATAAAGATGGTAGGGATCTGGAATCCCCCTTGACGATATTGCATCCAAGAAATAAACTCTATGGTTCTTGATTAAAAATGAGTGGTAGGATAGATCTAATCATGGTATATGTTTCATGAACATATGAACTCAATTTCAAAGCATTTGTCGTGCTTTCTACGTCTACGACGAATCAAATACTAAAGCAATCCATATATCAATAATCATAATCCATTAAAGTGCTATCTACGAAATAACTATGCATGGATCAAAAACATATCAGTAAATATAATTCATTCAAGGCAAAAGTTTTAGAGTTTACTTCAAAGAGCAATACATCAAAGGTTCCTCCATATCCCTCCCTAAGAAATTAGCCGTCCATCAACATAAAAGAAATCTCCCCTGTTCCTCTTCCTTCACTCTTTTTTTTCTTTTTATTTTCAAAAACAGGACATGCCCTGTTTCCTCTCTTTCTTTTTTTTCTTTTCAATAGGGGCTCTGTTTTCGAATGAGGGATGGCAGCCCCTGTTTCTTCCGAATGGCCTAGATAACCAGCTCCCTTCCCCCCCTTTCGCGCACGCGGTGAAGACCAGCTGAGATCGATCCCTGATCCCACGGGATACGTGGAGATGAGCGTGACACGGACGGCTGGGATGATGGGATGCACGGATGGATGAAGCGGAATCGCGGGAGAAGCGGACGGGATGATCACAGGGCGCTGGGAGCTGATCACACGCAGATGGCTGGGGGCTCTGAGATGCGTTGGATGCTGGGATGAAGTCGGATCTTTGCTGAGAAAGGACGCGGAAATGCTGGGATCTCGTGGACGCACGGGACCTAGATCTGGGAGAAGCTGGATGCAGGATCTTCGGATGGACGCGTGGGCTGCGAGGAAGACGCTGAAGGAAACTTGGGAGGAATGCAACGCACGGAGCTGGGAGCTGATAGAAGAAGCTGGGATCTCAGGACGTTGGGAGGTTGGGTGGTCGTTCGAAGCATACATCCCGGCTGGCAGCGGGATCTCCGGACGCGTGAAGGAAGCTGAGACGCGTGAAGGAAGCTTCACGGACGGCTAAGAGCTTGATCACAGAGCTGGGATCATAGACTCAGACGGGTTGATTGCTAATCCGGAAGAGGTAGATGGTGGATCGGAAGGAATGCTGGAAAATCGCACACGGGCTCATGGAAGTTGAGATGCGGCTGGAAATTCTGCTGGGAAGAGGTGTGCGTTCGTGTGCTGATGAATGCTGGGATGCGAACGTGGAAGCTTCACGGGTCCTGGGATCACGGTCACTAAGCTGGGAGGCAGACGTGTGGACGTTGAAGGAAGCTTGGAACGCTGGGATGCTATGGCCTTGGACTCATGGGTGATGAACCTGGATGGCTGAGCTTGATCGTTGGATGTGGCTGCACCTAGTCGGATAATGCTCCTTCTAGTGTGCAACTGGGACTGACCCCATGTGGTTGACTAGTCACCTACTATGATGCATCTTTTTGAACCCAATGTGCATTTTAACTTTGATTTCCGATCACCTGCACCCCACAAAAATATAATATTAATACAGCACTTCTATCATTATTTGTTAGCAATAATACTAATTTAAGTGATGTGTAGATCGCACTTTTGTGCTCTCATCACACCCCCCAACTAGCTTATTGCTAGTCTCTAGCAATTAACGAGCAAATAATAAAATGAGAGTACAAAAGGTGTGGTTTAACCTTTGATATTTTATTAGAACTAATTGCATAAAATTAAGATAAGTACTCACTTTCGTAGGAATCACGATTGAACTTAGCACGTGCAACAAGCCGTTAAACTCCTAGGTTACCCTAGTGGACGAGTGTTGTCTCGTGAGGGTTTTCAGGGATGCTACCCACAAACATCATACATGATATAACATGACATGAGATCATAATAAAAAAAATGTGAAATAAATTCTAAGCTAATACACATGTAATTAATCGATATATATTTTCAAGTATGGCAACTGTCAAAGCAAGGAATATAAAAGTGTAGTGTGCATCAAATCATATGACTTTCTCAGAGTACTAATACCTCCACCACAACAGAGCACCGCCTGAGTTTTAGGTGCACTACTCAAGTTCACAAATGTTTTCTACAATTTATTAGAACCTGATCCATCAAATTTTCAGAATATCACTTGTTGTCTAAATTTGTCAAGAATGGTTCGCATATAAAGAAAGAGCTATCAATCCCAACTAAACAACCCGGGTACACAGAGGTCCAATACAATGGAGTCAAACCAGCCATTACCACATGTCACTAGGTTCAGCCTAACCAACTCATTCATGCTTATTTTTATTTCATTTTTTTTTTTTCAATACACATGACAACTACAGCTATCCAACCCCATTAGGCTCTAGTAAGGTCCATGTAGCGAGCTTTCAGTCAATGACCCCCGATCCAGTTGGCTCAAGACATTAGGTGAAACACCCCTCGGACTTAATTACTCGAACCAGACTACGCCACGAGGCCAGACTTGTCATCATAAGTACTTTTTTTTTTTGAATAATAATTATGCAAGAAAAGAAATGATAGACTGAACCATATAAATATTTTTATTATATATGTGACTGCGTCGTGACAATAGGTCAACCAAAGTCGGATCATAAGGCACCTAAGTAATCTAGTCGGGATATTCAACCTCTATCTTTATGTGAAAACCAAATCCTGAACCTTATGGTACGAACAAGGATACTCATACTTTTTTTATGGATAAGGCTAACAAAAATGCAGTTAACAAATATGAACTCCTGAGGCCTTCCTATTGTCATTAAGTACACGTGTGGGGATCTAATAATAGGTCTCTGATCAGTCATAGTATGCATGTGTTCCTTGCCTTAATAGTTGTACACACTCAATATGAAAATACATGTGCATTTGCTCAGAAAAGAAAGTAATAGAATAAATCAAATGCAAAAACAAGTTTTTTTTTTTTTTTTGATCAAAATATTTTCATCCCCCCAACTTAAACATTGCATTGTCCTCAATGTAAAAAAATGCAAGAAAACTATATATGAGAGACAATAGAGAAAATAATAGAGAGAAGAAGAATACCTTGAGCTGTTGATTTCCAGAAAACAAGACCTACAAAATAAGAAGAAAACTAGAAATAAAAGAAAAAAATAATAATTCTAACTAATATACACATACCTTGGCCTTCATGTTCAGTCATAAGAAGGCTCCTCCAAGGGAAAGGAGTCCTCTTCATCTGCAAAATTCTCAAGAAAAGGTTTTAATCTGTGTCCATTTACCTTAAAAATTTGACCATCCTGTGGATTCTCAATTTCAACTGCCCCGTGTGGAAAAACAGTTTTTACAATGAAAGGACCTGTCCATCTTGATCGTAACTTTCCAGGAAACAGATGTAAGCGAGAGTCATACAAAAGAACTTTTTGTGCAGGTTCAAAAGATTTTCTTAGAATTGATTTATCATGCCTAATTTTCATTCGTTCTTTACAAAGTCTAGCATTGTCATACGCATCCCGACGAATTTCATTCAACTCACTTAATTGTAATTTTCGAATTAAACCAGCATCTGACAATTCAAAGTTCAATTTTCTAATGGCCCAATATGATTTATGCTCTAATTCAACAGGTAGATGACATGCTTTTCCATAGACTAGCCGATACGGGGACATACCAAGAATAGTTTTATAAGCAGTACGGTAAGCCCACAATGCATCAGAAAGTTTTAAA
Source organism: Phoenix dactylifera (assembly GCF_051530095.1). NCBI lineage: Eukaryota > Viridiplantae > Streptophyta > Magnoliopsida > Arecales > Arecaceae > Phoenix > Phoenix dactylifera. The sequence continues at coordinate 25,163,349 of NC_143193.1, read as the reverse complement.
GACCAGTCTTTGCGTGATGGATTCACCGTTTTCTCTAAAATTTGTTTAATCTCCCGATTGGCTAGCTCTACTTGGCCACTAGTCTGCGGGTGATAAGGAGTTGCAATTCTATGAGTGATACCGTACTTTCGTAATAGGATCTCAAAAGGCTTATTACAGAAATGTTTTCTCCCATCACTAATTATAACCTTGGGCATCCCAAATCGTGAAAAAATATTTTCTTTTAGAAATTTCAAAATAGGTTTGTGATCATTAGTTCTACAGGCAACAGCTTCTACCCATTTTGACACATACTCAACACCAACTAAAATATACTCATATCCAAAAGACGGTGGGAATGGGCCCATGAAATCGATGCCCCAAATGTCAAAAATTTCAATAGCAGTAATGGGCTGAAGAGGCATCATTTGCCTACGAGTTAGACTTCCAACACGTTGACATGGGTCACATGTCCTACAGAACTCGTGGGCATCTTTAAATAGTGTAGGCCAATAAAAACCACATTGCAACACCTTAGCTGCCGTTTTCTTAGATGCAAAGTGTCCTCCACAAGCACTGGCATGACAAAAAGAGAGTACACTTTGTATCTCATGTTCCGGAATGCATCTTCTAAAGATTTGATCATTGCAATACTTGAACAAATAAGGAGCATCATAATAATAATTTCTTACTTCACGCAAGAAATTATTCTTATCATTCGATCCCCAATGCTCCGGCATCCGGTTAGTGACAAGAAAGTTTACAATATCAGCATACCATGGCATAGTAGAAAGTGCAAACAATTGCTCTTCAGGGAACGAGTCCTTGATGGGCAACTGTGGCACCGAATCATTAAAAACTAGCCGTGATAAATGGTCAGCAACCACATTCTCTACTCCCTTTTTATCTTTGATAGTGATGTCAAATTCTTGGAGTAAAAGAATCCATCGTATTAAGCGTGGTTTAGCCTCTTTCTTATCCAGTAAATATTTTAGCGCTGCATGATCCGTAAAGATAACAATAGGAGCACCAAGGATATAAGAGCGAAATTTGTCTAATGCAAATACTACTGCAAGCAATTCCTTTTCGGTGGTGGTGTAATTCATTTGAGCATCATTTAAAGTTTTGCTTGCATAGTAAATGACATATGGCTTATTATCCTTGCATTGTCCTAGGACAGCTCCTATCGCATAGTCACTAGCATCGCACATGATCTCAAAAGGTAATGACCAATCGGGTGGTCGCACGATGGGTGCAGTGCTAAGCATAGACTTCAACTTTTCGAATGCCTCTTGACAGGTTTCAGTTCAATTGAACGGTGTATCAAGGGATAGGAGGTTACATAATGGTCGGGCTATGACACTAAAGTCCTTGATGAACCTCCTATAAAATCCGGCATGACCCAAAAATGATCTAACATCTCTAACCGTCTTGGGTGCAGGTAGCTTGGCGATTAAGTCAATCTTAGCTCTATCAACTTCCATGCCCTTCGATGAAACAATATGTCCTAGGACAATTCCCTTTGGCACCATGAAGTGGCATTTCTCCCAATTCAGTATCAGGTTCTTTTCTATACACCGAGCTAAGACAGCTTGTAAATGTAGTAAACAATCATCAAAAGAATCGCCAAAAACAGAAAAATCATCCATGAACACTTCCAAAAACTTCTCGTTCATGTCTTCAAAAATACTAAGCATGCATCTTTGAAATGTTGCAGGTGCATTACATAACCCGAACGGCATCCGACGGAAAGCGAATGTACCAAAAGGACAAGTGAAAGTAGTCTTCTCTTGATCTTCTGGTGAAATCTCGATTTGGTAGTATCCGGAATAGCCATCGAGAAAACAATAAAAATTATGTCCTGCAACTCTTTCCAAAACTTGGTCTAGGAAGGGTAGGGAAAAGTGATCTTTCCTAGTGACCAAATTCAATTTGCGGTAGTCAACACACATGCGCCAACTCGTCGGGCCACGAGTCGGGACTAACTCACCCTGCTCATTTTTGACTACCGTCAGACCTGCTTTTTTGGGCACGACTTGAGTTGGACTCACCCACTTGCTATCGAAAATTGGGTAAATAATACCCACGTCAAGCAACTTGAGGACTTCTGCTTTAACCACATCTCTCATCGTAGGATTCAACCTGCGTTGCATTTGCCTTGTGGTTTTGGCATTGTCCTCCAAATATATCCGGTGCGTGCAAATTAAAGGGCTAATCCCCTTCAAGTCTGCAATAGACCACCCTAAAGCTCCTCTATGATTCTTTAGAACACCAAGTAATTTTCTTTCTTGGGCATGATCCAGATCAGATGAGATGATTATAGAAATGTGTCATTGGATCCAAGAAAGGCATACTTGAGTTCCTTCGGTAAAGGTTTCAACTCGAGCTTAGGTGCTTGTTCATGGGATGGTACTATCTTTGCTCCTCGAGATGGCAAATGTTCAAATTCCTCTATTCTCGGTCTCCACCCATTGACCATCATGACATCCGAGTTATCTAAAATAGGTGGGACCGTATCATCAGCAGTACCTTCAGAACACCAATCTATCAAACCATTGTCGGCCGATTCAGTAAATATTTCTTTTAACAAATATTCTTCCGCAATGGTTTCAACCCATTCAACTTCTTTACTTTCTTCATGTTCACTGGGTTGTGTGCCTATACTAAAGACGTTCAGTTCCAAAGTCATATTGCCAAAAAAAAGCTTCATGACACCATTCCTACAATTGATCAATGCATTAGAAGTTGCAAGAAATGGGCGTCCTAAGATGACCGGAATCTGAGATGGTGAATTGGAAGCCGGATGTGTGTCCAGTACAATAAAGTCAACAGGAAAATAGAACTTGTCTACTTGGACCAACACATCTTCGATAATTCCTCTAGGGACCTTCACTGACCTGTCAGCTAATTGTAAGGTCACAGTTGTTGGCTTCAACTCACCCAAACCGAGTTGCTCATATACCGTATATGGCAACAAGTTCACACTCGCCCCTAAATCTAGCAATGCTCGCTCAATCCTAAAATTGCCAATGATGCACGAGATAGTTGGGCAACCTGGATCCTTATATTTAGGAAGAATGTTATGCTGTAAAATTGCACTCACATTTTCAGCCAGAAATGCCTTCTTCTTGACATTTAAACGACGCTTGACAGTGCACAAATCTTTCAAAAATTTTGCATATGAAGGCACTTGTTTGATTGCATCAAGAAGAGGTACATTGATTTTTACTTGCTTAAAAAGCTCAAGAATTTCAGAGTTTGGTTCAAGCTTTTGCAAAGGCTTTAATCTTTGTGGAAATGGTGCAGGAAAAGGACATTCAATTTTTTCAGTAGATGTTGGTGTTTCAGTTTCTTCATTATCCTTTTCTTTTGTCTTGGGAGGGTCAGAATCAGGTATGACTTGTGTTTGTTATGGGACTGGTCGGTCAATAATCTTTCCACTTCGCAAAGTTATTATACTCTTTGCTTGCTCTTTATGCGAAGTTGAAGATGATGCATTACTACCGCCATAGACTTGAGGATTAGGTTGTGGTTGAGCTGGTAGCTTACCTTTCTCTTGAGCACTTAAAACAGTGGTCAGCGTTGTCAGTTGATTTCTTAATTCATCATTGATTTTGGCTTGACCTTGCATGAAAGATTGCAAAGTTTCTTCGAGACTGGATTTTTGAGGGGGTGCGTGTGCATAATGAGGTTGCGGAGGTGGAGGAGTTGGGTTATATACTTGTTGAGGTTGGTCATTCCTCCACCTAAAATTTGGATGGTTCTTCCATCCGGGGTTGTAAGTACCCGAAAAAGGATTATTGAAAGATTTTTGATAGGTATTCATAACATTGGCCTGATCGTGCAAGACTTCCTTGAATGCGGATATTGTGGGGCAATCAGTGATGAGATGGCCAGGCATCTCGCAAATCCTACAACACTCATTGTTATGTTCTACGGTTTTGACGGGTTCAATCCTTCTAAGTTCAATTTCCTCTACCTTCCTAGTAAGGGCTGCCATTTTAGCCTGAATATCATCCTGAGTATTAAGGTTGTAAAGGCCCCCGTGTGGAATGCTAGTAGGCTTAGGCAAAGGTTTATTCACTCTATCCCCTGTATCCCATAATTGTGCAGTCTCTGCGAGAGAGTCTAAATAGTCCCATGCCTCATCGGGTTGCTTTTCCAAAAATAGACCATTGCACAGTCTCTATAAATTGTTTTAATTGTGGAGACAATCCCTCGTAAAAGAAACTAATGGTTCTCCATGTTTCAAACCCATGATGAGGACAAGAGAGAAGCAAATCTTTAAATCTCTCCCAGCATTCATAAAATGTTTCATGGTCTTTTTGTTGGAAGTTACAAATGTGCCTTTTCAAAAAGTTAGTCCTTTGTGCGGGAAAGAATTTTTTCAAGAATTCTCTTTGCATATCCTGCCATGTTCCTAGCGATCTAGGTCTCAAGGAGTTCAGCCATGTTTTGGCTTTATCCTTTAAGGAAAAAGGGAACAAGGTCAATTTAAAGACATCTTCCGATACATTTGGCACTCTAAATGTGATGCTAATTTCTTCAAAATCTTTAAGGTGAAGATAAGGGTTCTCAGATTCCATTCCATGATACTTGGGCAGCAATTGAATTACTCCTGGTTTGATTTCAAAGTGTCCTACATTTTCAGGAATAATCATGCATGAAGGTTGACTAGTCCTAGTGGGATGTAAGTATTGTCGAAGTGTCATAACTGGGGGTCTACCTTCATCACCATAGTGACTTCCTACATCATCAGGAAAATTTGCCATCTCACCAGATCTGAGATTTTGCGAAAAAGTTTCAATAATGTGATCTAAGGAATTGTCAAAAGGTTGTCGACTCAGACGTCCAGTGTTGTCCCTATTCCAACCTAGCATACAAAATTTCAGAGTTTATTTATTTGTTTGTTTGTTTTTTTTTTTGTTTTTTTGTTTTTTTTTTAATGATTACCCTTGATCTTTTATTAAAGTTCTTATCAATTTTCAAGTAGCAACAAGGGTTAATGAGATTTGATGATAATAAAATTCTGATTCTAAACAAAAAAAAATTAAACACAGAAAATTCAAAGCATACAGCAGCAAAGTTTATATTAATTTAATGGTCATAAAAGTATCAGAATATCAATCAGACCGTTCAGATGAAAGAAACATGTGTCCTACAGCAGCCGACAAAATTGGAGTGCAATCAGACGGTGGATTACTCAGATATCAGAGTTTGATGCAGACTGTGCAGGGAATAAAAAACAGCAATAAAGTTTTTTTTTTTTTGAAAGAAAAAGGAAAAAAAAAAACTAAATACTAAGATACTGATTAAATCTAAAATTATACTAATAAATCAGCCGTTCCCCGGCAACGGCGCCAAAAACTTGGTGCAAAAATAAAATTGTTCTCCCAAGTGCAGGAGAATCGCACAAGTAGTAAATTCTCGGGAGTCCAAGGTCGAATCCTCAGGGAACGAAATATATATGAGATTATTTAATATAATTTTAGATTAATTAATTCAATAAATTTGTGGATTAAAATTATGTTTTGATTTTTAGAAATTAAAATCGGAGAACAATATAGCAATAAACAAAGTTCAATAAAATAAAGATGGTAGGGATCTGGAATCCCCCTTGACGATATTGCATCCAAGAAATAAACTCTATGATTCTTGATTAAAAATGAGTGGTAGGATAGATCTAATCATGGTATATGTTTCATGAACATATGAACTCAATTTCAAAGCATTCGTCGTGCTTTCTATGTCTACGACGAATCAAATACTAAAGCAATCCATATATCAATAATCATAATCCATTAAAGTGCTATCTACGAAATAACTATGCATGGATCAAAAACATATCAGTAAATATAATTCATTCAAGGCAAAAGTTTTAGAGTTTACTTCAAAGAGCAATACATCAAAGGTTTCTCCATATCCCTTCCTAAGAAATTAGCCGTCCATCAACATAAAAGAAATCTCCCCTGTTCCTCTTCCTTCACTCTTTCTTTTCTGTTTATTTTCGAAAACAGGACATGCCCTGTTTCCTCTCTTTCTTTTTTTTCTTTTCAATAGGGGCTCTGTTTTCGAATGAGGGATGGCAGCCCCTGTTTCTTCCGAATGGCCTAGATAACCAGCTCCCTTCCCCCCCTTTCGCGCACGCGGTGAAGACCAGCTGAGATCGATCCCTGATCCCACGGGATACGTGGAGATGAGCGTGACACGGACGGCTGGGATGATGGGATGCACGGATGGATGAAGCAGAATCGCGGGAGAAGCGGACGGGATGATCACAGGGCGCTGGGAGCTGATCACAGGGCACTGGCTGGGGGCTCTGAGATGCGTTGGATGCTGGGATGAAGTCGGATCTTTGCTGAGAAAGGATGCAGAAATGCTGGGATCTCGTGGACGCACGGGACCTAGATCTGGGAGAAGTTGGATGCAGGATCTTCGGATGGATGCGTGGGCTGCGAGGAAGACGCTGAAGGAAACTTGGGAGGAATGCAACGCACGGAGCTGGGAGCTGATAGAAGAAGCTGGGATCTCAGGACGTTGGGAGGTTGGGTGGTCGTTCGAAGCATACATCCCGGCTGGCAGCGGGATCTCCGGACGCGTGAAGGAAGCTGAGACGCGTGAAGGAAGCTTCACGGACGGCTAAGAGCTTGATCACAGAGCTGGGATCATAGACTCAGACGGGTTGATTGCTAATCCGGAAGAGGTAGATGGTGGATCGGAAGGAATGCTGGAAAATCGCACACGGGCTCATGGAAGTTGAGATGCGGCTGGAAATTCTGCTGGGAAGAGGTGTGCGTTCGTGTGCTGATGAATGCTGGGATGCGAACGTGGAAGCTTCACGGGTCCTGGGATCACGGTCACTAAGCTGGGAGGCAGACGTGTGGACATTGAAGGAAGCTTGGAACGCTGGGATGCTGTGGCCTTGGACTCATGGGTGATGAACCTGGATGGCTGAGCTTGATCGTTGGATGTGGCTGCACCTAGTCGGATAATGCTCCTTCTAGTGTGCAACTGGGACTGACCCCATGTGGTTGACTAGTCACCTACTATGATGCATCTTTTTGAACCCAATGTGCATTTTAACTTTGATTTCCGATCACCTGCACCCCACAAAAATATAATATTAATATAGCACTTCTATCATTATTTGTTAGCAATAATACTAATTTAAGTGATGTGTAGATCGCACTTTTGTGCTCTCATCACCTACTCCAAATAGGATTCCCAGTCCTAATCCAATTAGGACTCTAAGAATTCTACTCGAAGTAGGATTTGTGTTTAAGTCTACTTAATTAATTCCATTGTTCCTTCTTCAACTTATTATCAATCGAATTGATTACTTATGATTCCTAATCACGATTCAACCATCGGATCGATCAATGCCTCTAGTGTGTGTGACCCCATAGGTTCAATTCTGACTGGTAGTGAGATATATTGTGATCTCTATCATAATATCATTGAAAACTTCTTTCAATGGGTCGGAACGATTCCAACTCTACTCATTAGGGTTTATCGATCATCGAGACAATCCCTATGAGTGTTAGAAATCCGCTCATGCCGCAGAAAAATTTCAAAAATTTCAGATGCAGCGGAAGAGGCATGCGCGGGATCAACCATTCATCGCATGAACGTTGTTTAAAACCGTTCGTAGATAGATAAGGATTAAAAACCCTTTTTGAAAACATTAGAAGATCAGATCTTCACCTTGTGCGGGTAGATGATCACCGCAAACTGATGATCGTGGTTTTGGATGAAGGTTCGCTTGAAGCTGTTCAAGTGTCCGGCCTCTACGGGTATCCACACGAAGCAGGAACCGATCCAAGCTTTCTATCTCCCCGGGGTGCTAGCTTCCTTGCAGAGATAACTTTGATGGCTGATGTCCTCCCTTTTAATCAACCCTTGATTGTGCTTGGGAGGAGGAAGAAGAAGGATGAAGAGAGGAAGAAAATCAAAGCCCCTGCAGCCTTCTTTCTTTTCCCTGCGTTGGAAGGAAGAAGGGAGGAGGAAGAGGCCACCAAACAATCTTCCTTTGCTTTCCCTTGCTTGCGGCTGAAGATGGAGAAGGAGGAGAGGGAGGCCACGGCTGCAAGGAGAGGGAGATTACTTGAATTAGGTCAGCCCCCAAGCCTCCTCTTAAATAGCATCTAGGGCTCCTACAAGTTAGGAGCCCTTGATCCATTACCAAGAGGGGCGCCGGCCCCTCTTGTGTTGCCGCACCAAAGAAGCAAAGGAGGAGGGGCGTGAGCCCCTCCTTCTTGTGTTGCCCTAATCCTCATCTAATGAGGTTTGGGAGGCCCTTATGTGGTTTAGCCCTAATCCAATTAGGATTTAACCAAATAATGAATCAATTGGGTTCAATCTATACTAGTCCCAATCCAATTAGAACTTGAATGAACCATGACTCAATTGAACTCTTCAATCCTAACCCAATTAGGAGTCATGTTGATTCATTAGATTAATAATTAATTAGGATTTAAGAAATTCTAATCCAATTACAACTTATTTAATTTTAGTCCTAATCCAATTAGGACTCTAATTTGAATCCAAAGTCCTAATCCGATTAGGACTCTAGGAATCCTACTCCAAGTACGAATCCAATTTTAATTCAAAACTCCTAATCTAATTAGGATTGTAGGAATCCTACTCCAAGTAGGAATCCCAGTCCTACTCCAATTAGGATTCCCAATCCTAATCCAATTAGGACTCTAGGAATCCTACTCGAAGTAGGATTTGTGTTTAAGTCCAATTAATTAATTCCATTGTTCCTTCTTCAACTGAATATCAATCGAATTGATTACATGTGATTCCTAATCACGATTCAACCATCGGATCGGTCAATACTTCTAGTGTGTGTGACCCCATAGGTTCTATTCTGACTGGTAGTGAGATATATTGTGATCTCTATCACAATATTATTGAAAACTCCTTTCAATGAATCAGAACGATTCCAACTCTACTCATTAGGGTTAATCGATCATCGAGATAATCCCTGTGAGTCCCACCATCCACCAGTGACACCTAGCAGCATGTAGTGGCTACCCAGCAGAATAGAATGATGAACCTTTAGGTGCAGTTATTATGTGATACAGTCCTTCTATCGTGGATTCCTACAAGACGGAGGTCATGGATAACTCGTCAAACCCCTTCGTCTGTCATATGTCAAGATTTATTCGACTTAAGCTCGAGAGCGGAGAACTCTTTCTCCACTGTGCAATATGCCCCGGCCGAGGTCTTACGAACTCAGTCTTATAAATCACATAGGATCTCTCCTTATCTATCAAGGTCGATAGATTACTTATAGGTGCATACCTTACTCCTACAGTGAACCTACTGCAGCCAATCTACACTGCATGGACCCATATGGCTAGAGACCATGTATATGTGCAGTCAAACTACAATAACCTCACTGTGAGTAACCGAAACATCGCAGGTTAAAAGACCAGTCACACTACTGCAACATCAAGCAAGTCACTAACGAGTGGATAGACATCCAAGTGACTTCTTATTTTGGTCACGCTCAGTACCCTTATTCTTAACAAGCACCTGCACTATTACTTCAGTGTCTCCACACCATGGACTTGAGTCTCGTCCATCCATAGGAAAAGTAATGTGTGCACTGATCTCATCGGATCGATCACCATCCTCGTGACGATCCATCGATCAGGAGCGTTTAGAAATTAATCACTAATGATACATGGCTCAAATTCTCAACTCTTGAGAATATGCATCATCATCTTATTAATTCCTTGGACGATTCATAGACACAATAACAATATGAATGAATAAGATGCCTTTCATTTATTCAATAATAAATAGTCAAGTACAAAATTATGTCCCTAGAATTAACAATGTGTCAGCCAGATTGGCTTCTAGGGCATACATCTAACAATCTCCCACTTGCACTAAAGCCAATTGGTCATATATTTTAGGCCCATCTTCTCAAGGTGGGCTTCAGTCTTTTGCTGACTCAACTGCTTAGTGAATGGGTCTGCCACGTTGTCCGCGGAGTCTACTCTCTGCACCTCGACATACTTCTTCTCAACATAGTCGCGTATGAGGTGGAAGCGCCGCTCTATGTGCTTGGACTTCTGATGAGACCTTGGCTCCTTAGCAAGAGCTATGGCGCCATTATTATCGCAACAGAGTGTTATGGCATCTGATGTCATCACATCCAACTCTGCAATGAATTTCTTGAACCAGAAGGCTTCTTTAGCAGCTTCAGAGGTGGCGATGTATTCAGCTTCCATAGTAGAATCAGCAATGATCGGTTGTTTAGAACTCTTCCAATTCACCGTACCACTATTGCACAAGAACACATATCCAGATGTCGACTTCCTATCATCGACATCAGTCATGAAATCTGAATCTGTGAACCCTTCTACCTTTAACTCTGATGATCCTCCAAAGACCAAGAATAAATCTTTAGTTCTTCTCAAGTACTTAAGAATATTCTTCACAGCTGTCCAGTGTTCTTCACCTGGATTCGACTGATATCTGCTTGTGACACTCACAGCAAGGGCTATATCAGGTCGTGTACATAGCATGACATACATGAGGCTCCCTATTGCTGATGCATAGGGGATCTTGCTCATGCGTTGAATCTCTTCAGATGTGTTGGGGCACATCTTCTTGGAGAGATGAATTCCATGCCTTAGGGATAAGAGACCCCTTTTAGAGTTTTTCATGTTGAACCTTTTCAGCACTTCCTCTATGTACATCTTCTGTGATAAGCCAAGCATCCTTTTAGATCTATCTCTATAGACCTTTATTCCCAAAATATAGGATGCTTGTCATGACCCCCGCCCCGTTTCCGGCGGGCCGCCGCGATGGTCCTAGGGTGCGGGTAGGCATAAGGCCACCAGCCACCACGTAGAACCCTACTACCTATCAATCATCCATAAATTTTGAAAATTTTGGCATGATGCATGCACAAAATGATCACCTTTCCTATGGTGACCTGTCAGGATTATCTCATTACATACAACAACGCTACCTGTCAGAGCAGCAATTACATAACCTGTCACATAACGAACCTGGACAATATATATCAATACATCATCACAGGCATATAACTCAACTGTATAAAAATCTGGTTCCCATTCCATCCATGGTCAAACCCATATCCACAACAGGATCTATGACTGTAACTATACACTAAATACAACAGAAGGTTTATAATACACCAAAAGGGGATAAACCTCTATCTACATTATGCTATACTATGGAGCGGCACAGCTAGCAGGCAATCTCTAACCCTGCTCCTCTCTATACAATACCTGCCCTGCAATCAAAAACACCAAACTGGGGAGTGAGTATATGAATACTCAGTGAGTGGAGTAGAGAGTACTATGCACATGAGACAAGATATAATCATGGCTCGAGGTGAAATCTCAAGAGCATATGAGCAGTCGTTAAGAACAGGGTACACATAACTCAACATAAGAAATAAGGAGTAAATCATCACAATCCCAATCAACTCATCTGGAGCATATATAGAATAATCAAATAAGTATGTATGATAACATGAATATGCTCAACAGGTCATAGTACTGAATCATATAAATCAGGTGTCAATAGGCTGAATCATCAACAAGACAGCTATCGGAAGGTGGGTTTTACGCCCCAAGCGAACCAGCAACAACTCCCTACTGTCACATGCATACATAGAATATGACACCACACCAATATGTAAATCGGGGTGTCAATATGCGAAATCATCACTAGACAGCTGTCGGGAGGTGGGTTTTATGCCCCAGGCAAACCAGCAACAACTCCCTACTGTCACATGCATATGCAGGATAAGACACCATACCGATAATATAAATGCTGGCCAGTATCCAGAACAGAAATTCATCTCACATCTATATACTAAATGGCACCTCGCGGGAATTCTACATCCGCGGAAAGTCATACTGCACCTCACGGGGTCTTACTATGCCCGGCGGCAAGCAGAATATAAGTCGTAGGACCGGCCGATCCTACGCCTAGGGCCATGTCCCCCCTAGGAAGGGACTGGGCTCCGCCCACCCAGAAGGCTACTATGTGCACAAAGGCCGATGTTCAACCCCCATCGACTATAGGTGTCCTGCAGATACTGCCAAGCCATGCATAAATGCCATAATGCACCCTCCCAATACTCTACTAAGAAGGAGTATGATCAAGACTACCATTCACTCGACTCCGACCCAATCATAAACTAACATCAGGGTTGGGAGTGAGGGTCAAGGAAGTGCAATACAACTCAATATACCACTAAAAAGGCTCTACAAATCTTTGAAATAGAGGAAATAAAATCAATTTACAAAAGAAATCATTTCACAATTCGGAATCAATTTGATTACTCATCAACCCTCATAATTCCTCTCAATGTTCCCTCAAATGCATGTACAGAATAATCAAGCATGGAGAATCAAGATTATAGAGGAATCTACTACAACAATTAATCAATAAGCTCAGGTGGAATCAAGTCACACTTGGCAACATTTATGAAAATGAATAAGGAATGTGCTAATGGTGCAAAGTACAAACTCCCACTCACCTGTCAATCCAGCACAGCCCTGATATGCCTCCAAAAATCTACAGCAGGCAGTGGAAAACTTTCTCCTCTTGTTTTCTAGCTTCTTGCCCAACTGTGACATGCATTTACAATACATTTAGTCCTGTATCAAGGGCTATAATCTACGTGCCAATTATAATATAGAAAACTTTAATTGATTCAACTCCCCCGTTTCCTAAATCTTTTCTTTTCTTTCTCTTTTTCCTTTTAATTAATTAACTCACCATTTATGTGTATTAGGAACTCCCTTGCATGAGTACAAGGTCCTTTTTAGCTTGATCTAGGCTTAATACTCTATTATGGCATGAATTCCCTTATTTTCTACCCGGATGAACAGTAATCCGGACCGACAGCGGGTTATTTCATCCCGGTTTTGGTCCACTTTCTAAACTCCAAATTTTATGAAATTTATACCCAATGTTCTACACTCATGAGATTTCCAAAATGGTAACATGCATCCCCATCGGAGGCCGATTGTCCCTCAAAATAATTCACCGAAGTTGAGACTTCGACACGGTTTTTCCGTAGTGCCGGAAAAATTTGTCGAAATCCGATTCTTCCTTTTTTAACACCCTTTTCAACTGTGATCAACTCTTTCTATAGCATAAATTCTTTAGAATACTAGGTAGGGATGGATATTTACCTTTTTCTTCTTGTAAAACTGGGGTCCTTGCGTAGAGGGGAAGGAGACCTACGTTTTTCCCTTCAGCTGGAAGTGCAACCGGGATCCCTTTACTCCTCGAATCCCCTTCCTCTTCTTCTTTCTTCTTCTTCTTCTCTTTTTCTTTCTTTCTTTCCTCTCTGTTTCACGCCTGAGACTCCCCTTCTCTGTCTCTCGGTTTCATTCCAAAAGCCACAGCAAATCCCTCTTTAAATCACATCAAAGCACTATTCACCCTTTGTTTAATATTATTAAATTCCCATTTTGCCCTTGCCACTTCGATATATCTGCAACTATGCCATTATCTTTTGATTCCTTCCCATTTTGCCCCTAACACTTCAACGCATCTACTATTATGCCATTAACTTTTGATTCCTTCCAATTTTATCCCTTATATCAATTTTGAAGGACTATTCTATCTTTTTTTATATATATAAAAAAATTTTAGGGTTATTACATTCTCCCCCCCTTATATAAAATTTGTCCTTGAATTTAAAAGGATAAATTACCTGATTACTCAAAGAGGTGAGGGTATTTGCTCTTCATACTTTGCTCCGACTCCCAAGTGCATTCTTCAACATTGTGCCGGTGCCATTGGACCTTCACCATACATATTTCCTTATTTCTTAGCTTTCTGATCTGAGTATCAAGGATAGCTACAGGAAGTTCTTCATAAGAAAGGTCTTCCTCTACTGTAACTTCCTGCACTGATAGCACATGGGATGGATCTGGCACATACTTCCGGAGCATAGATATATGGAATACTGGATACACATGGCTGAGGTTTGGAGGTAGTGCTAATCTGTAAGATACAGTGCCAACCTTGTCTAATATCTCAAAGGGGCCAATGTATCTGGGACTAAGTTTGCCTCTTTTTTCAAACCTCATTACCCCTTTCATAGGAGAGATCTTTAGGAACACGTGATCCCCCGTGCCAAACTGCACATCTCTCCTTCTGACATCTGCGTAGCTCTTCTGCCTACTAAACATTGTCCTCAACCTTTCCTGTATCACTGACACCTTTTTTGATGTCTCTCTAATCAAATCTGGCCCTTCTAGGTGCTTCTCTCCAATCTCAGACCAGCACAAGGGAGATCTACATTTCCTCCCATAAAGTGCCTCATAAGGTGCCATACCAATAGTGGAGTGATAACTGTTATTATATGCAAACTCCACTAAAGGTAAGTATCTGTTCCAGCTACCTCTGAAATCCAGTACACACATTCTGAACATATCGTCGAGTGTCTGAATGGTCCTCTCCGATTGCCCATCTGTTTGAGGGTGAAATGCTGTACTGAAATCAAGCTGAGTTCCTAATGCCTCATGGAGTTTCTGCCAAAATCTAGAGGTAAACTGTGAACCTCTATCTGATATAATAGAAACTGGCACTCCATGCAGAGATACTATTTTATTCACATATATTTTGGCATACTGAGCTACTGAATATGTGATTTTCACCGGTAGAAAATGGGCTGATTTTGTCAATCTATCCACAATCACCCAGATGGAATCATATCCTTTTTGTGTTCTGGGCAGCCCGACCACAAAATCCATAGTTATCCTTTCCCATTTCTACTCGGGCAAAGGTAACTCTTGCAACAGTCTTGTTGGCTTCTGATGTTCAAATTTCACTTGCTGACAAGTCAAACAAGAAGCCACATATTTGGCCACATCCCTTTTTAATCCGTTCCACCAATATATGCCTTTGATATCATGATACATTTTGGTGGAACCAGGATGAATGCTATAGGGAGTGTTGTGTACTTCATGCATAATCCTCTGTCTCAGATCTTCCACATTTGGCACACATAGCCTACTGCCACACCTCAACATTCCATCTACAATCTGAAACCTTTCTGACTGTCCTGATTGCACTTCTCCTTTCAGTTTCACAAGGATTGTATCTAAATCCTGTGAAACTTTGATTTCATCTATCAACCTCGGTTTCACCTGAAACTGTGCAATCAAAGGACGAACCTCTAATACCTCAAAAGATAGTCCCTGAGCAAATAAATCTGCCAGATCTCTGACTATCTCTCTCCTCTGGCCGGAGATGTGAGATAAACTGCCCATTGATTTTCGGCTCAATGCATCTGCTACAATATTAGCCTTGCCCGGATGATACAGGATTTGGCAGTCATAATCCTTCAACAGTTCTATCCATCTTCTCTGTCTGAGATTCAAATCTCTTTGCTGCTGAATGTACTGGAGGCTTTTATGATCAGTATATATTTCACATTTCTCACCATATAAATAATGCCTCCATATCTTTAATGCAAATATGACAGCAGCCATTTCCAAGTTATGAGTGGGATAATTTACTTCATGCTTTCTTAGCTGTCTGGATGCATATGCAATCACCTTGCCATTCTGCATCAACACACATCCCAATCCCACTTTAGAAGCATCACAATAGACTACAAACCCGCCTGTATCTGTGGGTAGAGTCAAAATTGGAGCTGATGTGAGGCAATCTTTCAGCTTCTGGAAGCTCTGTTCACAAGAATCTGTCCAAGTGAACTTAACCTGCTTCCGAGTCAGCTTTGTTAATGGGGTAGCTATTTTTGAAAAGTTCTTTACAAACTTCCTATAGTACCCAGCCAGACCCAGAAAGCTCCTGATTTCTGTTACATTTGTTGGTCTCGGCCAATCCATAACTGCCTCAATCTTCTTGGGATCCACCCTGATTCCTTCCTTACATATTATGTGTCCCAAGAATCCAACTTCTTGTAGCCAGAATTCACATTTGGTAAGTTTGGCATACAGTTCATATTCTCTCAAGGTTTGTAGTGCTATCCTTAAATGCTCTTCATGATCAGCCTGACTTTTAGAATATATGAGGATATCATCTATAAAGACTATCACAAATCTATCAAGATAGGGTTTAAAGACCCTATTCATCAAATCCATAAATGCTGCTGGGGCATTTGTCAGCCCAAATGGAAGCACTAGAAACTCATAGTGCCCATATCTCGTTCTGAATGCAGTCTTCAATATATCTTCCTTTCTGATTTTTAACTGATGATACCCAGACTGCATATCAATCTTCAAGAAGTACTCAGCCCCCTGTAATTGATCAAACAGGTCATCTATCCTGGGGAGTGGGTATCTATTTTTGATGGTCACTTTATTCAGCTGTCTATAATCTATACATAATCTCAGCGACCCATCCTTCTTCTTCACAAACAGAACTAGGGCACCCCATGGAGATGTACTGGGTCTAACAAACCCCTTGTCTAGCAGATCCTGCAACTGCACCTTCAACTCCCTCAGCTCTGTAGGTGCCATACGATAGGGAGCAATCGATATAGGATTTGTACCAGGAAGAAGTTCAATACTGAACTCAATTTCTCTATCAAGTGGCAATCCTGGTAATTCTCCTAGAAATACATCAGGATACTCTCTAACAACTGGAATCTGCTGCAGATCCACAGACTCTACCTGGATGTCCATCACATAAGCTAGATAGCCTTGACACCCCTTTCTCAGCAGCCTCTTTTCTTTTACTGCAGACACCAAATTCATTGGGATCTCACTCCTGTCCCCTTGATATGTAAATTTCCCCTTATCTAAAGGTCTGAAGATAACACTCTTTTCTTGGCAGTTAATGGTGGCACGATTGTCTGATAACCAATCCATGCCCAGTATGACATCAAAGTCTAACACTGCCAACTCAATCAGATCGACTGGGAGTGTCTTACCTTCTACCTCTACCACACAGGTAGGATACACATATCTCACTTCTATACTATCCCCTATAGGTGTGCTAATAACTAAGGGAATATGCATCAATATGTTATCCTTAGCTAACCTTTTAGCAAAATAAGGGGACACAAATGAATGGGTAGCTCCAGAATCAAACAACACTCTAGCTTTAATCTTATCAATGAGGAGCATACCTGTCACAGCTGCATTCGATGCCTGTGCCTCTTGTGGATTTACCGTGAACACCCTTCCTTGCCCTCTGCCTGCTAGAGCTAATGGCTGAGATGGTCTGGCACTCTACTGTGACGCTGGTGTCTGACCTCTGCCTTTGCCTACAGGCCCCCTACTACTAGGCCTGTCCATCTGCACAGAAGGGTAGGATGTTAAAGGCACAAACTGCTGGGTGGCACCCTGCGGGCATTCTCTGACAAAATGACCCGGCTGTCCACATCTGTAGCACACTCCCTGACCCATTCTGCATTTGCCAGGGTGCTGCTTCCCACATATGCCACACACTGGACATGATTGGAACTTGGATTCAGTTCTGGCCATAGTGACCGGAGGACGAGGTACTGATGGTAGAGAAGCATCCTGTGTGGAGTGATTGATTAAAACCCCATTTGATTTTGATGAGCTCAAAGCATTTGAGTATATCTTGTGATTACTAATGAATTCAATTGAGTGTTTCAGTGAAAATCCTGTCCAAGTGTCTCTAGATTTGGTTCATAGTATTTTGGATAAGTTAAGAAGTCTGCTGAACCAAAGTCTGAGACTCGAGTTGACTCCCGAGTATCACGAGTCGACTCCAAGCGTATCAAGTTCACTGGCACGAGCTCGAGTCGACTCCAGACTAGTACGAGTCGACTCCGACTGAGAACAGAAAGAAGAACAGAAAGCCTCATCTCAGAACCTGTCAACGAGTCGACTCCTGAAGTGCGCGAGTCGACTCCAATGTTCAACGAGTCGACTCCAGGGTAGTAAGAGTCGACTCCAAGAGGTACACAAAGAAAAGGTCAGAGAGCATTTTATGGACTCTGAGATTCGAGTCAACTCCCGCAATACGCGAGTCGACTCCGAGACTGTGCGACCATCGACAGACAGAAAACCATGTTACTGCCTCTGAGATTCGAGTCGACTCCCAGACAGCTCGAGTCGACTCCAAGACAAGCTTCACGTCAAAAGGCAGAAGACCAACTTTCGGAAACTGAGAGCCGAGTCGACTCCAAGAAAGTTCGAGTCGACTCCAAGACTGGATGAGCCAAAAGACAGAGAATCGGGAGTTCGGGCTCTGAGATTCGAGTCGACTCCAAGGACAGTCGAGTCGACTCGAGTGGACAAAATTCAAAATTGGATCCACGGACTTCTGTGGATGAGCCGACTCCAAAATTGCCAGGTCAGCTCCAGAAGTTGGCGAGTCGACTCCGGGTCAAGACAAGTCGACTCCCAGTCGTGACGGCAACTTTAATTCAAATTTGGAATAGTTGCCGAGTCGACTCCGGAAAAGCTTGAGTCGACTCCCGCTACAGCCGAGTCGACTCCTGATCGCGCGAGTCAACTCCAACCCACCAACGGTCATATTGTCAGGCTGCGCAGAGTGTGCAGAACAGACAGAAAAAGCAGTGTAACGGCTAGTTTCCGTGGGGGTTGGCTTAAATAGCCACAGAAGACTGTAGCAAGGTAGAGAACAACCATTCCACTCCAAGCATTCAAGCTTTCAACTCTGCAACTTGTTCTTCAACGAAAAAGAGGGAAGATCTGCAATAACTGCA
The DNA here is from genome assembly GCF_051530095.1 of Phoenix dactylifera. Lineage (NCBI taxonomy): Eukaryota > Viridiplantae > Streptophyta > Magnoliopsida > Arecales > Arecaceae > Phoenix > Phoenix dactylifera. Next base: position 25,144,679 of record NC_143193.1, on the reverse strand, counting down.
TCCAACTACATCTTCTCAACATTAAAAGCTTCCTCCTCCTGCATTCAAGTCGACCACTCTTTCAAGAGGAGACCAGAAGTTCAAGAAGCCATTCCTCATCTCCGATCTAAAAGCGTTTGAGGCTTCTTAACTTCATTTATTGTTCATATTATTTTTATCTGCTTTTTGAGAAGCTGTTTTCTGTTTTCTTTTACACACTGTATTTACTTGGTTCAATCGGGGGATTGAATCAAGGGGATTAAGGTTGGTTGGTGAGCCAAGTTAAAACCAACGTGTGTAAGGGTTTGATTGTGAGCCCGGGAAAACAATCGGGGTTGGTTCTAGTCGGTGAGCCTGGGAAAACCGACCGAGTTCGTTGTGAGCTCGTAAAACAACAAGTTTGGTTGTGAGCTTGCAAAACAACCGGCTGTAATCCAAGGGGGTTATAGTGAATTCCCAAGAGAGACTTGGGGAGTGGACGTAGGAGCAAGGGGTAGCTCCGAACCACTATAAAACTCTGTGTTTGCATTGGATTGTCTCTTCTCTTCTTCCTCTCACATCACTCACAGCACTTAGCATTAATTAAATAACTTGCAATAGTTTTTAATTAATCATCCATAACATTTTAATTATCCAAATTAATTTAAAACCCAATTCACCCCCCCCCCCTCTTGGGTTGTCTATCTGGGCAACAAGTGGTATCAGAGCCAAAAACTCTTCCACTCAAGAGTTAAAAGATCAAAATGACAACCCCATTTGGATCTTCTCACATTGAGGGTCAGTCCACCCAAAGACCCCCTTTCTTCAATGGATCCGACTACTCATACTGGAAGGCTAGGATGAGAATATTCATCCAAGCCCAAGACTATGAGATGTGGACCATTGTAGTGAATGGCCCATACATCCCATCCACATATGTAGAGGGTGTTAAGGTACCCAAATTAGAAAAGAATTGGGATGAACATGACATGAGGAAGGCACAATTAAACTCTAAAGCTATGAATGTGTTTTATTGTGCCTTAGACCGTAATGAATTCAATAGGGTTTCAACTTGTAATTCTGCAAAAAAAATTTGGGACAGACTTGAAGTGACCCATGAGGGCACGAATCAAGTCAAGGAATCCAAAATAAACATCTTGGTTCATAAATATGAACTATTTAAAATGGATTCAAATGAAACAATCACATGCATGTTCACTAGGTTTACTGATATTGTCAATGGCCTAAAAAGCCTTAGCAAGAACTATACTAACAGTGAGCTTGTCAGGAAAATCCTTCGGTGTCTACCAAGGTCGTGGGAAGCTAAAGTGACGGCAATCCAAGAAGCCAAGGACTTGAACAAGCTACCACTTGAGGAGCTTCTTGGATCCCTTATGACGCACGAGCTCACCATGAAACAACACAACGAGGAAGAGTCCTCCCATAAGAAAAAGGTAATAGCTTTAAAATCTACTTCATCTAACAAAGACTTATCTTGCAGTAGCAGTAGTGAAGAAGAAGAAGATGAGGAAGATGGTGGTGAGGCACTTCTTGTGCGCAAGTTCAAGAAATTCATCAACCACAAGAAGTCCTATCATCAAAGGAGAGGCCCCTCAAATTCCTACCGCAAGGACAAAGGTAAGGAAAGAGAAAATGAGGGGATTGGGTGCTATGAGTGCAAAAAGCCGGGACACATCAGAGCTGAGTGTCCCTTACTAAAGAAGGGCAGCAAGTACAAGAAGAAGAAGAAAGCCCTTGTCACCACCCTATCGGACTCCGACGCATCATCTTCATCATCGGATGAAGAACAAGAAGAGAAGGCCAATTTCTGCTTCATGGCCAACGAAAACGAGGTAACTTCCGATACGCATTTTGATTTTACATTTGATGAACTTTATGATGCGTTTAATGAATTAATGATTGAATATAAGAATATAAATGTTAAAAACAGAGAACTAAAAGTAACTAACCAAACTTACATTCATAAGCATGATTCATTAATTAAGGATAAAGATAATCTTACCAAAGAAAATCTAGAACTTAAGACAAGCAACCAACTCTTAATTAAGAAGACTAACAACTTAACGAAAGATAATGAAAAACTAACTAAGGAACTTTCAGAACTTAAAAACCATAAACAAATCTTAAACAAGGATCTCACAAAAGAACTAAATGATTTAAAAGCAGAAAATCAAACATTAACTAAAGAACTTGGAAAATACAAACCTTTAGTTGAAAGGTTTACGTATAGTTCTGAAAAGTTAAATATGATACTTAATAATCAACGAGCCGTATTTAATAAAGCGGGTTTAGGATATAAACCAAGAAATAAACAAAAACTTCTCAGTAACTTCTTTGTTAAAGCTGGAGAAACTAAAATTAAGAAAATAACTTGCTTTTGTTGTGGTACAGTAGGTCATAAAGCAAATGTGTGTAATTTTAGGAAAAGTAAAACTAAAAGAAAAATTAAAAAGGTATGGGTTCCAAAAGGAACCAACTTGACTAACCATGAAGGACCCAAGAAAACTTGGGTACCTAAGATGACATGATTTGCTTGTGTAGGAGTGTCTTGCAGCCAAAGTCAACAAAAACTGCTGGTATTTGGATAGTGGCTGCTCAAGGCACATGACGGGTGATAAAGATCAATTTTTCACCCTTGAAGCTAAGAAGGGAGGTGCTGTGATGTTTGGAGACAACAACCGAGGTCACATCATTGGTATTGGTAAAGTTCAAATCACCCCTTCTACTTTTATAGATAATGTTAGATATGTTGATGGTCTTAAGCATAACTTGTTAAGCATTAGTCAATTATGTGATAAAGGATATGATGTTATGTTTAAACCATCACTATGCATTATAACAAATCCTAATGATAATAGTTTAGTTTTTAAAGGAATTAGACGTGGAAATGTATATGTTGTAGACCTAGAAGATCTTGCAAAACATAACTGTTACGGGGGAACTTAGCCACCATGCCCCACGTGACCGGCATGCGCGCCCAGGGAGACTACGGCAGCCCCTTGATCCAGCAATCCGACCCCGAGTCGGACATCTTCAGCTCCGCAGCCCGACCCCGAGTCGGCTGCCCCTTGATCCAGCAATCCGACCCCGAGTCGGACGTCTTCGGCTCCGCAGCCCGACCCCGAGTCGGCTGCCCCTTGATCCAGCAATCCGACCCCGAGTCGGACATCTTCGGCTCCGCAGCCCGACCCCGAGTCGGCTGCCCCTTGATCCAGCAATCCGACCCCGAGTCGGACATCTTCGGCTCCGCAGCCCGACTCCGAGTCGGCTGCCCCTTGATCCAGCAATCCGACCCCGAGTCGGACATCTTCGTCTCCACAGCCCGACTCCGAGTCGGACATCTCTCGACAACGACAGGCTATTTCCCAGAGGCACGCCGCGGCCCTCTGCTCCACTACTCCCTGCAACGGTCGTATCCGGCGCTGCTCCACGATCCCCTGTAACAGCCGTACAAAGCGGAGCTCCACTACGCCCTGTCATGGCCATACCCAGCGCTGCCCCACGACGCCCTGTAACGGCCATGTCAGTGGTAGCTCCATCGTGCTACACGATGACCAACCCCCCAAAAGGGCCCCCCAGCCTGGTATATATGCGGCTGGGGGGAGAAGGGGGAGGGTAAGCAAGAACTTCCAGAGCATTCTCTTACTTGCTACTATTATCTCTCCCTCTCCTCCAATCTCCTCTGACTTGATCGTCGGAGGGCCCCCACTACCCCAGTGGTGGTGCGAGGCTTGCTTGCAGGTTTCCCAGTGGAAGGTGGAGCGCGATCAACACCAACCAAGGCAACTCAAACGGAACCCCGTTCACACCGCTGTGCCAATCGTTCTCGGTTTGGACCACCAGCAACAGTTGGCGCTAGAAGGAGGGCCCGAATCTCAGAGCGATCGTAATGGCACGGCGAGGTGGTCGTGGAGCTTCCAATGCCTCCGGTCGCGGGGCCTCTCGCGCCTCCGGCCGGGAGGCCGCTGCGTCTCCAACACATTCTCAGCAACACTCCACCGTTCCACCCCCCATTCAGATGGTCGAAGCTGCTCAGTTCGACCAGTTAGCCCAGCAGGTTCGCACCCTCGCGGAGGCAGTGCAGAACCTGCAGGGTGTGATGTCTCGGGCGCCGCAGCGGGCCCAGGAGCCGCCGCTCCCTGAGCGCTCACCTGTCCTCCTCAACCCGCGCTCCTTCCTCTCCCATGGGGAGGAGCGCCGGCGCGAGGAAGATTCTCGAGCACGGTCCATTCTGCCGGGACCTTCCCATCGGAGCTGCGCGGGGTACGAGAGGCGGGCCCGGGCGCGTTCCCAGACCCCCCAGTCCTCAAGGAACCCGCGCTCCAGTCGGTCCCCCTCTCGGTGCTCCTTGTCTCCCACCCACCGGTCGCGCTCCCTGGACCGGCGGGTGGACGATCTCCACCGACAACTCCAGGTCCTGAAGGGCCACTCCAAAGATCCCTTCGCCGACTTGGAGATCTCCTCCCAGCCGGCGCTTGCCTCGAGGATCCTGCGGACCCCGAATCCGCCGGAGTTTAAAATGCCGGCGATCGAGCCCTATGACGGGGCGGCAGACCCGCGGGATCACGTCGAGAGTTTCAGGACCCTTATGCTCCTCCACGGAGCATCAGATCCTCTCCTCTGCAAGGCCTTCCCGGCGATCCTCCGTGGCCCGGCAAGGGCGTGGTTCGCCGGCTTGGAGGCTAACTCAATCCAGTCCTTCGACCAGTTTACTCGCCTCTTCATCACCCATTTCGCCGTCAGTAGCCGGCGGCGACTGGTCTCCGACTCCCTCTTTGATGTCCGGCAAAACGAGGGAGAAAGCTTGCGGGATTATCTTACCCGCTTCAACAAGGCTACGCTGGAAGTCCGGAACCTGAGCCAGGAAGTGGCTCTTTCAGCCCTGAAGCGTGGCTTCCGAAAGGGCAGACTCACCTTCTCCCTGGACAAACGCCTGCCGCGGAGCTTCCCGGAGCTGTTGTCCCGGGCGAACCAGTATGCGGACGCCGAGGAGGCGGCCGCCCACCGGAGCAAGGAGGCCGCCGAGATCCCTCCAAAGCTCGGGAAGAAAAGGCGAAAAGAGGCACGCCAGAGGAGGAGCCCGACACCTCAACATCGGCGCAGGAGCCTGTCGCCGGCGAGGAACCACGGCGCCCTACGCCCTCATTCTCCGCCCCGACGTTTCAACCGGTACACTCCTCTCCTGACTCCCCGGGCCCAGATCCTCATGGAAATCAAGGGGCGGGAGGACCTCCCGGTCCCGAGACAGATGAAGAAGATTCCTGGGAGGAGGCCCTCTCGGGCGTACTGTGAGTACCACCGGGACCACGGCCACGACACCGAAGACTGCTTCCAGCTTCGGGACGAGATCGAGGCTCTCATCCGCCGAGGGCGTCTCGGTCGATATGTGAACGACCGACGTCCCCCCGCAGACCCGCGTCCGGCCGATCCGGCCCCTCAGGAGCCTCGGGAGCAGAATCGACCCGTCGCGGGCGTGATCCACACTATCACTGGGGGCTGCCCCCGGCCCGAGAGGAACGCAGGGGGCTCGACTGAAGCGTCAGGGGCAGCCGTCGCAAAGAGGCAGAGGGTCGGTAATGTAATCACTTTTTGTGATGAAGATGTAAAGGGGGTTCAGACCCCCCACGATGACGCCATGGTGATCTCCCTCACTATGGCAAACTATGATGTAAGGCGTGTTCTTGTGGATAGTGGAAGCTCAGCTGATATTTTGTTTTACGAGGCCTTCCAAAAGATGAGCTTGTCCAGACAATTGTTGCACAAAACATCCACCCCCCTCATAGGATTCACTGGTGACGCTATCTCGGCCGAAGGTGTCGTTGAGCTGCCTGTGACTGCGGGCGTTGCACCCGCAGAAGCCACGGTGCGGCTCGGGTTCTTGGTCGTCCGTGTTCCCTCGGCCTACAACGCTATCCTCGGACGACCCGGACTGAACGCCCTTCGCGCGGTGGTCTCTACGTACCACTTGCTCATGCGGTTCCCCACGGCGGCCGGGATTGGAGAGGTCCGAGGTGACCAACCGACCGCAAGGCAATGTTTCCTAGCAACTCTCAAAGGGAAGAAGCCCGTAGAAGCCTTAAGCGTCGAGTCCCTCGACGCCAGAGACGAGGTGGCCTTGCGGCACGGGGAGCCGGCCGAGGGTGTGATCGAAGTTCCCCTCGAGGAAGGTCGCCCGGACAGGACGATCCGGGTCGGCGCCAATCTCGACCTGGGAGCTCGGGCCCGGTTGATGGAATTCCTCCGAGCCAATGTCGATGTGTTTGCCTGGTCGGCGGCCGATGTACCTGGGATCGACCCGGAGGTCATTTCTCACGCCCTCAACGTCGACCCGACCCACCGACCGGTAAAACAGAAGAAGAGACACTGTGCCCCGGATCGGATCCGAGTGGTCGACCAGGAGGTAGACAAACTCTTGGAGGCAGGATTCATAAGGGAGGTCAGCTACCCCGAATGGCTGGCAAATGTCGTACTTGTCTGGAAGGCGAGCGGAAAGTGGAGGATGTGCGTCGACTACACCGACCTGAACAAGGCATGCCCCAAGGATAGCTTTCCGCTTCCGCGGATAGACCAACTGGTCGACGCGACTTCCAGATATCAGCTGCTGTCTTTCATGGACGCCTTCTCCGGCTACAACCAGATAATGATGGCTCCACAGGACGAGGAGAAAACTGCCTTTATAACAGACCGGGGGCTGTACTGTTACAAGGTAATGCCCTTCGGTCTGAAGAATGCTGGCGCCACTTACCAGCGCCTCGTTAACAAAATCTTCAAAGAGCAAATCGGCCGGAACATGGAGGTGTACGTGGACGATATGCTGGTGAAGAGCCGCCATGCAGACCAGCACATCGCGGATCTGGAGGAGACTTTCGCCACCTTGCGGAAGTTTCACATGAAGCTGAACCCAGCGAAGTGCGCCTTTGGCGCTTCGGCCGGGAGGTTCCTCGGTTTCATTGTCAACCAGCGGGGGATCGAAGCCAACCCGGACAAAATCAAGGCCATCCAAGATATGTCCCCTCCGACCAAAGTGAAGGAGGTTCAGGAGCTCGCTGGGAGGGTCGCCGCGCTCGGACGATTTGTGGCAAAATCGGCCGAACGCTGCCAACCTTTCTTCAAGGTGTTGAAACGCCCGAAAGACTTCCGCTGGACGGCCGAATGTCAAGCAGCATTCGACCAGCTCAAGGAATACTTGGCGTCTCCTCCCCTGCTGTCCAAGCCGCAAGAAGGGGAGATGCTCTACCTCTATCTGGCGGTCTCCCCAACTGCAGTCAGTGCGGTACTGGTTCGGGAAGAGACAAAGCTCCAGAAGCCTGTGTACTACATCAGCCGGGTCCTACGGGATGCCGAGATGCGGTATACGAAGGCTGAAAAGATCGCCTTCGCGCTGCTGACCGCGACCAGGAGGCTTCGCCCCTATTTCCAGGCCCATTCTGTCACCCTCTTGACCGATCAACCGCTGCGGCAGATCCTCAGCAATCCAGAGAATGCGGGACGGCTGGTGAAGTGGGCAATAGAACTTGGTGAGTTCAACATCCGCTACCAGCCCCGACCCGCCATCAAGGCTCAGGCGCTCGCGGATTTCCTCGCTGAGTGCACGGTGCAGGAGGCGGAACCTAGGTCGCCGGAAACACCCAGCCTCGACCTCCCGATTTGGACGCTTCACATCGATGGGTCGTCGAACCCCGAAGGTGGAGGGGCCGGGCTGGTCCTTACCAGTCCAGATGGAGTGATAGCCGAGTATGCCTTGAGGTTCGAATTTCCAGTGACCAACAACGAGGCGGAGTACGAGGCCCTAGTCACGGGACTCAAACTCACCAAGGAGCTCGGCATCCGGCGCCTGAAGGTCTTCACCGACTCCCAGCTGGTGGTCGGGCAGGTCCGTGGGGAGTTCGAGGCCCGAAACCCGACCATGCAGAATTACGTCCGGAAGGTGCAAGCACTCATTCCCGACCTCGGCAGTGTCGACATCCAGCAGGTCCCAAGAAGTGAAAATGCCAGGGCCGACAGGTTGTCCCGCTTAGTGAGCGCAGACGCGCACAACTTGTCGAGGGCGATCTATCTGGAGACCCTGGATACCCCGAGCATCGGCGAGGCTGGAGCGGTGATGGCGATTGATCCGGAGCCGTCTTGGATGGACCCGCTTGTCGCCTACCTCGCCGAAGGGATCCTCCCTGAAGACGAAGATCAAGCTCGGCGACTTGTTATGAAGTCCGCCCACTACGTACTCTATGAAGGGAGGCTGTATCGGACCTCGTTCACCGCCCCCCTCTTAAAGTGCCTCCGCCCCTCGGAAGCGGCCTACGTCCTCGGCGAAGTCCACGAAGGCGTTTGCGGATCACACTTGGGGGCTAGGTCCTTGGCGCACAAGATCATGAGGCAAGGCTATTATTGGCCTACCTTGTTGGAGGACTCAAAGGATCATGTACGGAAATGCGACGCCTGCCAGCGCCACGCCAACGTCCAGAGAGTCCCTTCTGTCCCCTTGGCACCAATCACTGCGCCCTGGCCCTTCGCCCAGTGGGGAATGGATATCCTCGGACCATTCCCCGTCGCTTCAGCTCAGCGGAAATTTTTGATTGTTGCAATCGACTACTTCACCAAGTGGGTGGAGGCAGAGCCGCTGGCCACTATCACGGAGGCGCAAGTCCGGAAGTTCGTGAAGAAGAACATCATTGTCCGATTTGGGGTACCTCGGGTCCTCATCTCGGATAATGGCCGACAGTTCGACAACAAGCATTTCCGTGACTTCTGCGAGGAGTTCGGGATCGAGCATCGGTTCACATCTGTGTCGCATCCCCAAACCAACGGCGAGGCCGAGGTCACAAATCGGACAATCCTCCAAGGAATCAAAGTGCGAATCGGTCGGACGGGGCAAGCTTGGGTCGAAGAACTCGAGAATGTCCTTTGGGCGTATCGGACCACGCATCGGACCCCTACCGGGGAGATGCCTTTCAGCCTAACCTATGGCACGGAAGCTGTTGACCCCGTGGAGCTCGGACTCCCCTCACCTCGGGTGGCCGCGCACCGACCCGAGGCCAATTCGGAGCAACTCTGAGGGAACCTGGATCTCTTGGAAGAAGCGAGGGAAATGGCGCAGGTTCGGATGGAAAATAAGGCAAGCCACCGAGGGGAGCCGGCCCTCGGCAACCAACCCCTTCAAGACGGCGACGCCATCGGATTCCTCCCTCGACAACCTCGATAGGCCAATCGGGGACTTCATCGGCGTCTCCCAGGTTGCCCTGATTCCCCAAGAGGGATCTACGTCAATGAAAAAGAAACGCTCCTTCCTGCCGTGAATGGAGGAAGGAGCCTCCTTGACGAGGCCGCACCCTCGCCGCGCCGCAAAGCACCACCACCCTTTGTCCTGGGGGTGGCCGCTCAGGCCGTAGCATTCCCAAAAGACATTCAGGGTGGCGGGAATCTCGTGCATGCGGCAGAGAACCTGGAAGGCCGTCAGGGCGCGCCATGAGTTCGGCACCAGTTGCGTCGGTGCCACTCTTAAACCCCGAAGCACCTGCACAACTAAGTCCGAGGGGGGAAAGCGAAACCCAGCCTGAAGAATGCCCTCATTGATGGCGACCTTCCCTGGAGGAGGATGGGACATCCTCTCCTCAGGCCCCGGGAGCGTAACATTGCAGGCCTCGGGAAGGTGGTATCGAGCCACGAACCTATCTAGGTCTTCAGCGACCAGCTCCGTCTTAATGCGGTCTGCTCTCACTTCGCCCATCCCTAATGGCCAGTGAATCTACGGTCAGGACGGGGTCAAGAAGGGGGAAAGGACCGGAACGACTGGAGTACCCTAATACAAAAGGAGAAAGTATGGAGAGCCTTAAATTGAAGAATGGGGCAACTCACCGGAAGAAAAGGAAGAACGGCTCCGAGAGCGTCAAAGGAGGAGCAAGCGAACAGTCCGACGGCAATGGCAGCAACGCAAAGGAGAAACTCGAAGATGTCTGTAAAGAGAAAGGCGGACGGAGGAAGGCCCCCGGTTAAATAGGCGGAAAGGTGGGTGACGCCTCGGTGACGCCAGAGGATGCCTGGCTGCCGAAGGGTCGCTCGCGCCCCAAAGGCGAATCGACGCCATTAAGGAGGGATGTCCGCCGAAATCCTCAGACTGCCAGGTCAGCAACAACCGCCGTACGCCATAAAGAAGGCGGGGAGCTCGAAGCGCGCGCGCCTCTCCGAGGGATGGCGGCAATCTCGAAGCATCACTCCTTTCACCCGTTCCCCTTCTGGTTTCAGGCTCGGAAGTGGGGGGCTACTGTTACGGGGGAACTTAGCCACCATGCCCCACGTGACCGGCACGCGCGCCCAGGGAGACTACGGCAGCCCCTTGATCCAGCAATCCGACCCCGAGTCGGACATCTTCGGCTCCGCAGCCCGACCCCGAGTCGGCTGCCCCTTGATCCAGCAATCCGACCCCGAGTCGGACATCTTCGGCTCCGCAGCCCGACCCCGAGTCGGCTGCCCCTTGATCCAGCAATCCGACCCCGAGTCGGACATCTTCGGCTCCGCAGCCCGACCCCGAGTCGGACATCTCTCGACAACGACAGGCTATTTCCCAGAGGCACGCCGCGGCCCTCTGCTCCACTACTCCCTGCAACGGTCGTATCCGGCGCTGCTCCACGATCCCCTGTAACAGCCGTACAAAGCGGAGCTCCACTACGCCCTGTCATAGCCGTACCCAGCGTTGCCCCACGACGCCCTGTAACGGCCATGTCAGTGGTAGCTCCATCGTGCTACACGATGACCAACCCCCCAAAAGGGCCCCCCAGCCTGGTATATATGCGGCTGGGGGGAGAAGGGGGAGGGTAAGCAAGAACTTCCAGAGCATTCTCTTACTTGCTACTATTATCTCTCCCTCTCCTCCAATCTCCTCTGACTTGATCGTCGGAGGGCCCCCACTACCCCAGTGGTGGTGCGAGGCTTGCTTGCAGGTTTCCCAGTGGAAGGTGGAGCGCAATCAACACCAACCAAGGCAACTCAAACGGAACCCCGTTCACACCGCCGTGCCAATCGTTCTCGGTTTGGACCACCAGCAACAATAACCAATGTCTAGTTGTAAATGAAACTAAAGATAATGATGCTAGTTGGTTATGGCACCGTAAGTTAGGTCATGCAAGCATGGACACAATAACTAAACTAGTTAAAAGAGACTCCGTGATAGGTTTGCCAAAATTAAAATTTGAAAAGAACAAAATATGTGAAGCATGTCAATTTGGCAAACAATCTAGGAACTCTTTTAAATCCATAAAATGTGTCTCTACTTCTAGGCCTCTAGAATTACTACACATAGACCTATTTGGTCCAACTAGAACAACAAGCCTAGGTGGAAATAAATATGGTCTAGTTATAGTAGATGATTACTCTAGGTACACATGGGTCATGTTTCTAGCGCATAAGGATCAAGCATTTTCTATGTTTAAGAAGTTCCATAAGGAAGTAACAAATGCTAGAGAGTCTTCAGTCATAGCCATTAGAAGTGACTATGGTACCGAATTCGAAAATCAATTATTTGACGAATTTTGTAGTAAAAAGGGGATAACCCATAATTTTTCTGCACCTAGGACACCATAACAAAATGGAGTTGTGGAAAGGAAGAATAGAACACTAGAGAAAATGGCTAGGACTATGTTATGTGAAAGTAACCTCCCTAAGTATTTTTGGGGAGAAGCCATTAATACCTCTTGTCACATATTAAATAGAGTTTTATTAAGACCCATTATAAAGAAAACACCTTATGAACTTTGGAAAAACAGAAAACCAAAAGTTAATTACTTTCATGCCTTTGGATGTAGGTGTTTTGTACATAATAATGGGAAAGATAATCTAGGAAAATTTGATCCTAAATCTGATGAAGGAATATTCTTAGGTTATTCTACAACTAGTAAAGCCTATAGAGTCTTTAATAAAAGAACCCTAGTTATAGAAGAATCTATACATGTTGTTTTTGATGACTCTAGTGACATCTCATCTAGTAAGAAGGTTAATTTTGATGATGATGTTGAAATACTTGAAGAAAAGATAGATGAGATGGGATTACAACAAAAATTGATTGAAGAAGCATCATCAAGCCAAGAGCCTATTGTGGATCATGGGCTAAGAAAAGCTTGGAGGTATGCTCACGGGCATCCTAAGGAACTCATTCTAGATGATCCATCTCAACCGGTTAGGACTAGAGCTTCACTTAGAAATTTGAATAACCATCTAGCTTTTGTTTCACACTTTGAGCCCAAACATATAGAAGAAGCCGAAAATGATGTAAATTGGATAAATGCAATGCAAGAAGAACTAAACCAATTTACTAGAAACAAAGTGTGGGATCTAGTAGAGAGGCCTTCTGAATATCCAATTATAGGTACAAAATGGATATATAAAAATAAGCTAGATGAAAATGGAATTGTTATAAGGAATAAGGCTAGACTAGTGGCAAAGGGTTATAATCAAGAAGAAGGCATAGATTTTGATGAAACCTTTGCTCCCGTAGCTAGACTTGAGGCTATTAGACTATTATTAGCATATGCATGCTCTAAGGATTTCAAACTATTTCAAATGGATGTAAAAAGTGCATTTTTAAATGGGTATATTAATGAGGAAGTGTATGTAGAACAACCTCCTGGTTTTGAAAATCATCAATACCCTAATCATGTGTATAAACTGAACAAAGCACTTTATGGATTAAAACAAGCACCTAGAGCATGGTATGAGAGACTTAGTAAATTCCTATTAGAACATGAATTCTCTAGGGGAAATGTAGACACAACATTATTTCTGAAAAAGCAAAACAAAGATATGTTATTAGTACAGATTTATGTTGATGATATCATTTTCGGTGCTACTAACAATCGCCTCTGCGAAGAGTTTGCTGATTTGATGCAGAGTGAGTTTGAGATGAGCATGATGGGAGAGCTGAACTACTTCCTAGGGCTTCAAATCAAACAATCTGAAGGAGGAATCTTCATCAATCAAGCAAAATATATTAAGGAGATGCTCAAGAAGTTTGATATGGAGGGAAACAAGTCAATCAGCACCCCCATGAGCTCATCATGCAAATTAGATCAAGATGAATCAGGTAAATCTGTAGATCAAAAACTTTATAGAGGTATGATAGGATCTTTACTATATCTTACTGCAAGTAGACCTGATATTATGTTTAGTGTGTGCATGTGTGCTAGATATCAGGCTAATCCTAAAGAATCACACCTAGCTGCTGTTAAGAGAATTTTTAAATACTTAATAGGAACTAAGAACATAGGGCTATGGTACTCTAAAGAATCTAGCCTAAACTTAATAGGATACACAGATTCAGACTTCGCTGGATGTAAGCTTGATAGAAAAAGTACCAGCGGGTCTTGTCAATTTCTAGGAGAAAACCTTATCTCATGGTTTAGCAAGAAACAAAACTCGGTTGCATTATCCACTGCTGAAGCTGAATATGTGGCAGCCGGGAGTTGTTGTGCTCAAATCTTGTGGATTAAACAACAATTAGAAGATTATGGCATTAAACAAGATAAAATTCCCATTAATTGTGATAATACAAGTGCCATAAATCTAACTAAAAATCCAATTCAACATTTAAGAACTAAACACATTGAGATAAGACATCACTTCATAAGAGATCATGTATTGAATGGTGATGTGACACTCCAATTTGTTTGTACTGATAATCAATTAGCAGATATTTTTACAAAACCCCTAAGTGAAGAGAGGTTTAGTGTGCTTAGGAGGGGATTAGGAGTGATTGATCCATCCTAGTGGTGGTTTTCACTAGAATAATTGATTTTGATGATTACAATGTGGTTAAAATAGAGTTTCTTTTCAATGATCATCAAATCAGATCATAATTAGGTGATTTTCCCTCATTTGGCACGATTATAGCATGAGTTTTAGGTGCGTGCCAAAGTTAGAGACGACTCGAGTAAGTTTCAGAGCCGGCTCCTAAGGGGGAGTCGACTCGCGCATTTGCGGGAGTCGACTCGCAAAGATGGCAGCTGAGGGGGAGTCGACTCGCACATTGTCGGGAGTCGACTCGAAGTCTACAGGCGCATAAGGAGAGTCGACTCGCGCATATTCTGGAGTCGACTCGAGGTCGAGTCGACTCGCGACTCAGGGGAGTCGATTCGCAGTCGGGATCCGACTTTTTAACCCTAGGTTTGTCGTTTCGCAAACACTTTTCTTTCAAGCCGCCACTGTTCAAAAAGCCCTAGAGCCGACTCCTAGGTCGTCCCCGATCGTCTCCAACCTCTGTTCGGTCGATTTTTCACCGGTTCTTAGGGTTTTCGTCCGTTCCTAGGTCGTCTCCTGTCCGTCCCGAGTCTCCTCCGTCGACCTTTCTCCGTCCTTTAGGTGTTTCTTCCCGTTTAGGTCAAGATGCCTCGTAAGACCGTGGTTAGGAAGAGGTCCCGTCCCGAGGCCGGTCCCGAGCGGCGCTCCAAGGCGCGGCACGATTCCGCGAGGGAACCACCTCCGGCTCGTTCCCCGCCTAGGGCGGTTCCCGCAAGGCCGTTGGCCGGGAAGGCCGTCACCACCGGGAGGTATGTCGACTTTGACTATCTCTCCCGGGAAGGGTTCACCATAGGTGATAGGCTTAGAGCCCAGGGCCTAGAGTACTTCCTCACTTTGGACCTTTCCACTTACCCTGGCCTTGTTCAAGAGTTTTATAGTACCGTCCATCGGGGAGATGGAGGTATCGAGGGCACAGTAGTAGGTGTCCCTGTGCGTGTTACGGAGGATCTCATTGCCCACATCCTCCACCTTCCATTAGTAGGGGTGGCTCCCGCACACCCTGAGGATAGAGTTGAGGCCCTTACGGTCGTCTTAGGGCATCCACCTCAGTCCCCCCTAGACGAGGTATCTGCTAGCTCACTTCCTATTGAAGTGAGAATCCTTTTGAGTATTCTGTCCAGGTCCATCTTCCCTAAGATAGGAAGATTTGATTTTGTAAATGAGAGGGACCTAGCTATTATGTCTTACATTCTTCAGGACACCCCGGTCAACTTTCCCAAACTCATCTATAGGTATATGTATGAGCCCCTAGATAGACCTAGGCTCACCCTCCCATACGGCATGATTTTTACTCTTCTCTTTAGGGAGTACGAGATTCCCATTCCTGAGAGGGAACCCTCTCGTGCATTGCGATGGACAGATCGCTTGTGTACGGGGACCATGCACAGGATGGGGTTTCGAAAGAGAGAGGGGGTATGGGTTAGGAAGTCTACCCTCACCGCTCAGACCACCAGACCTTCACCCAGTCCTGAGCCCGATTCAGACTACCCAGACCTTCCAGACCATCCAGACCTTCCATCCACTCCTCCTGCTCCTACCACCTCCGCCGGACCTTCCTCCTCGGCACCACCCTCTATGGCGGTCCGGATTGATCCTGAGCAGCTCCGGGAGCTGCGACAGGAGATAGTCAGAGAGGTGAGGGATGAAAAAGATAAATAAAAAGATAAACTCTTAAAAACACACACAAATTTGTTCTAAGTGGATTCGGTACCTCGAGGCTCATTATCTCTCTTTTGGGGCTCCTAATGGAGTAATCTCCAGAATCTATTCAAGGGATATTCGGAGATTAGCTGAATCCTACTCAAGAACAAATTGACAGATTTTTCCTCTAAAAACAAAAAATTCAGTTCAAAAACTTCAAAGCATTAAAAGGAAATTCAGAGAATCAAAACATAGTTGAATGCATATGTTGAGGGGGAGAATCTGAATTTTAATCAAGCTAAATCATTCATGACATATAAGCCAAACAATTGATTGCATAATATGAAGGCTTATATAATTCCAAATGAAAGGGGGAGCTTTAACTCCGAAATTTGTTGTTTCACTCCTTTCAAACTTGGATAAATTAAATTATCAGACATTTGAATTCATTTATGGATTTTATTTCATTATTTATTGAGCAAGTCATTTTACATATACTCAAAGTTTTGTCATCATCAAAAAGGGGGAGATTGTGGAGTGATTGATTAAAACCCCATTTGATTTTGATGAGCTCAAAGCATTTGAGTATATCTTGTGATTACTAATGAATTCAATTGAGTGTTTCAGTAAAAATCTTGTCCAAGTGTCTCTAGATTTGGTTCATAATATTTTGGATAAGTTAAGAAGTCTGCTGAACCAAAGTCTGAGACTCGAGTCGACTCCCGAGTATCACGAGTCGACTCCAAGCGTATCAAGTTCACTGGCACGAGCTCGAGTCGACTCCAGACTAGTACGAGTCGACTCCGACTGAGAACAGAAAGAAGAACAGAAAGCCTCATCTCAGAACCTGTCAACGAGTCGACTCCTGAAGTGCGCGAGTCGACTCCAATGTTCAACGAGTCGACTCCAGGGTAGTAAGAGTCAACTCCAAGAGGTAAACAAAGAAAAGGTCAGAGAGCATTTTATGGACTCTGAGATTCGAGTCGACTCCCGCAATACGCGAGTCGACTCCAAGACTGTGCGACCATCGACAGACAGAAAACCATGTTACTGCCTCTGAGATTCGAGTCGACTCCCAGACAGCTCGAGTCGACTCCAAGACAAGCTTCACGTCAAAAGGCAGAAGACCAACTTTCGGAAACTGAGAGCCGAGTCGACTCCAAGGAAGTTCGAGTCGACTCCAAGACTGGATGAGCCAAAAGACAGAGAATCGGGAGTTCGGGCTCTGAGATTCGAGTCGACTCCAAGGACAGTCGAGTCGACTCGAGTGGACAAAATTCAAAATTGGATCCACGGACTTCTGTGGATGAGCCGACTCCAAAATTGCCAGGTCAGCTCCAGAAGTTGGCGAGTCGACTCCGGGTCAAGACGAGTCGACTCCCAGTCGTGACGGCAACTTTAATTCAAATTTGGAACAGTTGCCGAGTCGACTCCGGAAAAGCTTGAGTCGACTCCCGCTACAGCCGAGTCGACTCCTGATCGCGCGAGTCGACTCCAACCCACCAACGGTCATATTGTCAGGCTGCGCAGAGTGTGCAGAACGGACAGAAAAAGCAGTGTAACGGCTAGTTTCCGTGGGGGTTGGCTTAAATAGCCACAGAAGACTGTAGCAAGGTAGAGAACAACCATTCCACTCCAAGCATTCAAGCTTTCAACTCTGCAACTTGTTCTTCAACGAAAAAGAGGGAAGATCTGCAATAACTGCATCCAACTACATCTTCTCAACATTAAAAGCTTCCTCCTCCTGCATTCAAGTCGACCACTCTTTCAAGAGGAGACCAGAAGTTCAAGAAGCCATTCCTCATCTCCGATCTAAAAGCGTTTGAGGCTTCTTAACTTCATTTATTGTTCATATTGTTTTTATCTGCTTTTTGAGAAGCTGTTTTCTGTTTTCTTTTACACACTGTATTTACTTGGTTCAATCGGGGGATTGAATCAAGGGGATTAAGGTTGGTTGGTGAGCCAAGTTAAAACCAACGTGTGTAAGGGTTTGATTGTGAGCCCGGGAAAACAATCGGGGTTGGTTCTAGTCGGTGAGCCTGGGAAAACCGACCGAGTTCGTTGTGAGCTCGTAAAACAACAAGTTTGGTTGTGAGCTTGCAAAACAACCGGCTGTAATCCAAGGGGGTTATAGTGAATTCCCAAGAGAGACTTGGGGAGTGGACGTAGGAGCAAGGGGTAGCTCCGAACCACTATAAAACTCTATGTTTGCATTGGATTGTCTCTTCTCTTCTTCCTCTCACATCACTCACAGCACTTAGCATTAATTAAATAACTTGCAATAGTTTTTAATTAATCATCCATAATGTTTTAATTATCCAAATTAATTTAAAACCCAATTCACCCCCCCCCCCCTCTTGGGTTGTCTATCTGGGCAACATCCTGTGACTGACCTCTTCTCCTCCACTTCCTCTTACGTGGGGCAGGTGGAGCTGAGCGTACAGACTGCTCCGTCGGGCCCTCTGGTAGACTTGCTCCCTCAGATCTACCTCGGCTGCTTTACTCTTTCCCCTTACTCATTTTCCTCTGTTCTCTTTCAGCTCTTTCCTCTTTGTTTCTGATCTTCCACTGTTTTGCTTTATCAATCAGCCTAGACAAGGTGGGGACCTCTACTGCCAGTACTGCATTATAAAGCGGGGAAATCAGACCCCGCCTGAATCTTTCTATCCTGGCAGCTTCAGTGGGTATGATGTAAGGAGCATACTTCTCCAATCTAGTGAACTCACGAGCGTACTCAGATACGCTCATTCCGGGCATCTGCTTCAGCCTCTCAAACTGAAGAGCCCGATTCTGCCTCTCAGCCGGAGACAAAAACTCATCCATCACTGCTTGCTTGAACTCTTCCCAGGTTGGAGGATTCCTACTATACAATCTGTCCTCCACATGTCTCTGGTACCAGCCCCAGGCATCTTCTTTCATTGTGAGCCCTACAAGTTATATTGCCCTTGCATCAGAACAGGGCAGTCTCCGTATCATCTTTTCAGTCTCCTCTAGGAATCTCTGAGGATCTTCACCTTCTTCCCCCTTAAACTCTGGGGTTCTGAGTCTCAGAAATTCCTGTACAGTAATCCCCTCATCATCTAATGCCCGTCTGGCCAAACTTCTTGGCACAACTACAGGAGGTGGGATGGATACTACTGACGGGGCAGGAGATTTCTCCCGAGCAATCTGCTCCCTTAGAGCCTGATTCTCCGCCAGTAACTGTTCCATCAATGCATCTCTACTTTCTACCTCTCCTTGATCATCAACCCTCCGTCTATCAGCAGAAGGAGGTTTTTCTCTTTGGGGCTCGACATGTGCAGAACCCGCATCCAATGCTATATCTGGCTCCATTTTCTTTGGAAGTATTCTTTATATGTCTCTAAAAGAGTCAAAAAGAGAGGGCAGTCGTTGCATAGAGCCATAATATATTTTACTGAATTGTAAATGACTCATAAAATAACATACAGAAAAATCCTACGCTCCATAGTATAATCCTATACTTAATTCTGACTCACTCTATTGCTCTGACAGGACTCTTCTTAACCTTTGCTCTGATACCACTCCTTGTCACGACCCCCGCCCCGTTTCCGGCAGGCCGCCGCGATGGTCCTAGGGTGCGGGTAGGCATAAGGCCACCAGCCACCACGTAGAACCCTACTACCTATCAATCATCAATAAATTCTGAAAATTTTGGCATGATGCATGCACAAAATGATCACCTTTCCTATGGTGACCTGTCAAGATTATCTCATTACATACAACAACGCTATCTGTCAGAGCAGCAATCACATAACCTGTCACATAACGAACCTGAACAATATATATCAATACATCATCACAAGCATATAACTCAACTATATAAAAATCTGGTTCCCATTCCATCCATAGTCAAACCCATATCCACAACAGGATCTATGACTGTAACTATACACTAAATACAACAGAAGATTTATAATACACCAAAAGGGGATAAACCTCTATCTACATTATACTATACTATGGAGCGGCACAGCTAGCAGGCAATCTCTAACCCTGCTCCTCTCCATACAATACCTGCCCTGCAATCAAAAACACCAAACTGGAGAGTGAGTATATGAATACTCAGTGAGTGGAGTAGAGAGTACTATGCACATGAGACAAGATATAATCATGGCTCGAGGTGAAATCTCAAGAGCATTGAGCAGTCGTCAAGAACAGGGTACACATAACTCAACATAAGAAATAAGGAGTAAATCATCACAATCCCAATCAACTCATCTGGAGCATATATAGAATAATCAAATAAGTATGTATGATAACATGAATATGCTCAATAGGTCATAGTACTGAATCATATAAATCAGGTGTCAATAGGCTGAATCATCAACAAGACAGCTATCGGGAGGTGGGTTTTACGCCCCAGGCGAACCAGCAACAACTCCCTACTGTCACATGCATACATAGAATATGACACCACACCAATATGTAAATCAGGGTGTCAATATGCGAAATCATCACTAGACAGCTGTCGGGAGGTGGGTTTTACGCCCCAGCCGAACCAGCAACAACTCCCTACTGTCACATGCATATGCAGGATAAGACACCATACCGATAATATAAATGCTGGCCAGTATCCAGAACAGAAATCCATCTCACATCTATATACTAAACGGCACCTTGCGGGAATTCTACATCCGCGGAAAGCCATACTGCACCTCGCGGGGTCTTACTATGCCTGGCGGCAAGCAGAATATAAGTCGTCGGACCGGCCGATCCTACGCTTAGGGCCGTGTCCCCCCTAGGAAGGGACTGGGCTCCGCCCACCCAGAAGGCTACTATGTGCACAAAGGCCGATGTTCAACCCCCATCGACTATAGGTGTCCTGCAGATACTGCCAAGCAATGCATAAATGCCATAATGAACCCTCCCAATACTCTACTAAAAAGGAGTATGATCAAGACTACCATTCACTCGACTTCGACCCAATCATAAACTAATATCAGAGTTGGGAGTGAGGGTCAAGGAAGTGCAATACAACTCAATATACCACTAAAAAGACTCTACAAATCTTTGAAATAGAGGAAATGAAATCAATTTATAAAATAAATCATTTCACAATTCGGAATCAATTTGATTACTCATCAACCCCTCGTAATTCCTCTCAATGTTCCCTCAAATGCATGTACAGAATAATCAAGTATGGAGAATCAAGATTATAGAGGAATCTACTACAACAATTAATCAATAAGCTCAGGTGGAATCAAGTCACACTTGGCAACATTCATGAAAATGAATAAGAAATGTGCTCATGGTGCAAAGTACAAACTTCCACTTACCTGTCAATCCGGTACAGCCTTGATATGCCTCTAAAAATCTACAGCAGGCAGTGGGGAACTTCCTCCTCTTGTTCTCTAGCTTCTTGCCCAACTGTGACATGCATTTACAATACATTTAATCCTGTATCAAGGGCTATAATCTACGTGCCAATTATAATATAGGAAACTTTAATTGATTCAACTCCCCCGTTCCCTAAATCTTTTCTTTTCTTTCTCTTTTTCTTTTTAATTAATTAACTCACCATTTATGTGTATTAGGGACTCTCTTGCATGAGTACAAGGTCTCTTTTAGCTTGATCTAGGCTTAATACTCTATTATAGCATGAAATCCCTTATTTTCCACCTAGATAAACAGTAACCCGGACCGACAGCGGGTTATTTCATCCCGGTTTTGGTCCACTTTCTAAACTCCAAATTTTATGAAATTTATACCCAATGTTCTACACTCATAGGGATTTCCAGAATGGTAACATGCATCCCCATTGGAGGCCGATTGGCCTCCGAAATAATTCACCGAAGTTGGGACTTCAACATGGTTTTTCCGTAGTGCCGGAAAAATTTGTCGAAATCCGATTCTTCCTTTTTTAACACCCTTTTCAACTGTGATCAACCCTTTCTATAGCATAAATTCTTTAGAATACTAGGTAGGGATGGGTATTTACCTTTTTCTTCTTGTGAAACTTGGGTCCTTGCGTAGAGGAGAAGGAAACCTACGTTTTTCCCTTCAGCTGGAAGTGCAACCGGGATTCCTTTCCTCCTCGAATCCCCTTCCTCTTCTTCTTTCTTCTTCTTCTTCTCTTTTTCTTTCTTTCTTTCCTCTCTGTTTCACGCCTGAGACTCCCCCTCTCTGTCTCTCGGTTTCATTCCAAAAGCCACAGCAAACCCCTCTTTAAATCACATCAAAGCACTATTCACCCTTTGTTTAATATTATTAAATTTCCATTTTTCTTTTGCCACTTCGATATATCTGCAACTATGCCATTATCTTTTGATTCCTTCCCATTTTGCCCCTAACACTTCAACGCATCTACTATTATGCCATTAACTTTTGATTCCTTCCAATTTTACCCCTTATATCAATTTTGAAGGACTATTCTATCCTTTTTTTATATATATAAAAAAAAATTTAGGGTTATTACAATGCTTCCCCAAGGTCTTTCATGGAGAACTCTTTTGACAACCAGACCTTGACCGAGGTTAGCATGGGAATATCATTTCCTATTAGGAGGATGTCGTCCACGTACAGTACGAGAAATACGACAGCACTCCCACTAAACTTTTTGTAAACACATGGTTCCTCTTCGTTTTTGATGAAATCAAACGTTTTGATTGCGTCATCGAAACGAGTGTTCCAAATTCGAGATGCTTGCTTTAGTCCATAGATGGACCTTTGCAGCTTGCAGACCTTGTGATCTCCATCACTGGAAGTGAAACCCAAAGGCTGTTCCATATAGATATCTTCATCAAGATATCCGTTTAGGAAAGTAGTTTTCACATCCATCTGCCAGATTTCATAATCATGAAATGCTGCAATGGCAAGCAATGTTCGGATGGATTTCAGCATGGCTACAGGTGAAAAAGTTTCCTGATAGTCAATGCCTTCGCGTTGACTATATCCTTTCGCCACTAGCCTTGCTTTATAGGTTTCTACCTTTTCATCCGCACCTATCTTCCTTTTGTAGATCCATTTGCATCCAATAGGTACAATACCTTTTGGTGGATCTACTAGGGTCCAGACTTGGTTGGAATGCATGGAGTCTAACTCTGATTTCATAGCTTCCAACCATTTTTCGAAATCGATATCAGATATCGCCTCGTTGTAGGTTTTGGGATCCTGTATGTGATCCCTATCTCCCACTAGGAACATTTTCTCGGTATCCTCTTCTAGTATACCTAAGTATATATCGGAAGGATGGGAGACCCTACTAGATCTACGAGGTGGTTGAGGGACATCGTGTACTGGCTCTGTATGAATGGGTTCGATAGGATCCATGACTCGTTGCTTTTCAGAGACTTTTTCTTCAAGCTCAATTTTTCTCCCACTGCCTCTATCAAGGATAAACTGGTTTTTCTAGAAGATGGCGTGTCGGCTCACAAACACATTGTGATCCTCTGAGACATAAAAATTGTATCCTAAAGACTCTTTAGGATATCCTATAAAATGAGCACTTATGGTCCTAGCCTCTAGCTTGTCCGCCTGTAGTCTTTTGACGTGGGCCGGATGATGAGAGCACAAAAGTGCGACCTACATGTCACCTAAATTAGTATTATTGCTAATCGATAATGATAAATTCACTGGATTAATATTATATTTGGGTTTGACACAGATTTTCATAAATTAGAGATAAAATGCACATTGAGTACAAATTTGACTAAAGAAGGATCCCTTCCGAGATCCGACCCGGTTGAAGATCGGGTCGGGTCCGAGTCGGGTTCGGGTCCGAGTCGGGTCCAATTTTTTTAGGCTTATTGAGAAAGAATTTTGGGCAAATTTAATTTGGCCATATCATAACTATGAGGTGCTGGGTAACCCATGACTTGAAAGACTTGCAATAGACCTCCAGTCAGAACAAATGATCCGTGACGAACTGAGTCCGTCCGTTTACAAACCAAATTTCACATCACACTATTTGTTTTTTTTATCTATATGACTGAACTTGGTGTCTCCCAGCTCCCATATCAGGAGGGCCAAAGATCGCACAACGCCCAGCCATCCCATCTGCCCACGCGCATCTCCTCCTTCATTCCGTGATCAATCTCTCGCTCCCAACTCTTCCATGATCAACGCCACAACTCCTCTGCCTCAGCCCGCGCCTCCTCCAGCCCGTGATCTAGCACGAATTGACGCCCATTCCCCGCGTCTCCCATCCACCAGATCCACGGATCCATCTCCTCCGCGATTCCTCCCAGCAGCCAATTCACAGTCGTGATCCAAGCTGCAATCGAGCCACTCGCGTCCACGTCTTCAACGCCATCATCACGCGGCCAGCCCTTCATCCGAATCAAAGCAATGCCCGTTTCTCCTCCCAGCCATCCACGGATCACGCCATCATCGCCTCCTCGGTGATCCCTCCCATCTCCACCTCCTCCGCCGCTTCTTCCGCCCCAGCAGCACCCGTCAACAAGCATCAAGTCGCCGTCTCAGCCAGCACCTTCTCTTCCTCCACGCCATCAACACGATTGAAGCCAGGACGGCCGCGTCCACAGCGCGTCTCCAGCTGTCCGTGACCCGTTCCCATCCATCTGCGACCAAATCACCGCGCCTCAGCCCGCGCCGCCCTCCTTCCGTTTCCAAATCCCAGCCCCCAAGCAATCGGATCCCCAACAATCACGCATCCTCCCCCTCTCAATGCATCAACGATTGATCTATAAAAGGAGGGGGGGGGGAGAAACAGAAGAGGGTGGGGAGCTCGAGGAGTGGTGCTCGTCAGGTCCAAGGAGGAGCCGGGAGCGTGAAGAAGAAAGGCTCTGTTTGGGGAGAGAAGTGAGAAAGAAAAAAAAAACAGAGGGAGCTCTATTTCTGGGGAAGAAAAGAATAAAAAAAAAACATATTTTATGTTCTAACGGGAGGGAGAAGCTTTTTGTTTTATTTGTTTTATGTTATTTGTAAAAGAGAAGAAATATTAGGTTTCCAATCTCTACTTTTATTTGTAATGAATTTTCTTTTTATCAAATCTATCATTTCTTTTTCATGCAATCCTTGTTCTAGGTTCAAGTTAATTTAAATTTCTTTTAATGCAATCTTTTAATTCTTCTTTGATGCAATACATTAAATTTTCCTTTCATGCAATCCCTGTTCCAGACTAGAGAATCTATCATCATTCTCCGACATAATGTTTTTCTTTTATTATTCAAAAATCGATTTTGAATCTGAGTGAATGTTCTAATTTTTATGCAACTCCAACCGTCTCCCTGTGGATCGACCTCTTACAACCACTATTCTTCGAGTAGAACAGGTAAGAGTAAATTAAATTTAAACTTTGTTTGTCGGTTCTAACAACGATCTGTTTAGCATATTTTTAGTTAAACAGGAATCGGACGAACATAATTTTGGCACCGTTGCTGGGGAGGCAAATCGAGAAGCAAGAACGATCATGAAGATCAAATCGAATTTTGGATGCCCGGAGTGAACGCACTTCGGTAGTAAGTTTTTACTTTTATTTTTATTAATTTTTCTTATTTTGATTATTTTCAGTTAATAATTTCGTAGTTATTAAATTCTGAAACTTGAAATTCAAAAAAAAATTAAAAAAAATTGAAAAAAAATATATATATTTCAAAATTCAAAAATTTAAATTCAAAATTTGAATTCTCAAATTCGAAATTTGAAATTTAAATTTAAAAAAAATAAAAAATAAAATAAAATAAAATAAAAAATTCAAAAAAAAATAAAAAATAAAAATAAAAAAATATCTATATTATTTTTGCTAGTAATTGATAAGGTGCAATCCCCCGAGGTTATCATACCTTTATTGGGGCTCCTCGTGGAGTAATCTCTAGAGCTTAGTCAACGGGCATTCGGAGATTGACTGACGCATAAGGATTGTGTTTAGTTTACATTCAAGTTATTGCTAAAAAAATAAATAAAATTAAAAAATAAAAATTAAAAAAAGTAAAAGTAAAAAAAAAAATTGCTTGCTCATTTAATCAATACAACCCAATGACATTGCATAAACTTTGAAAAAAAAAAACATTGATTATTTGCTGCATTTAGTATTAAGCATTTGCATAAAATAATTTAAGGGCAAAACCCATTAAAAAGATAAGGTCAGGAAGTCATTACCTGTCCTTAGCCCAAAAATCACCACCTTGCATACTTATCCTAAGCCAAATTAAATTAAAATCAATTAGACGTTGGCCTTAGGATTTTCAAGCTCATTTAGGCTCTTGGAAAGAAGCGGCTGAAAGCCACTCCAGTGAGGATTTAGTAATTGGTGATGTCTAGAAAAATTTTACAACAGTGAGAACTATTACGGGTATTATGGTATCGGTGTATCCCTTCTGGCACCACCACACACCCTGGGACTTTTCTGGTCACTGATTACTGGATCGCTTAACTGGTAAGCTCAAGCTTAATTTGAAAGGAAGATTAGGAGCTGTCTAATCTAGAGAGAATTTCAGGAACTTTTTAACCTGATAAATCTCTGTGCAACTAGATTTAAAAAGCTACTAAACCTCACTTAATTCTAAGACTAATAGGGTCAAATTGTTGTGTGGTGTTGATTGTGGTCATCTGTGTCTAGCCCTTCTCTTCTCTTTTAGGATTTCGTTTAGGAGTCGAGTCTAATTAAGTTATTGATAATGTATGCATGGTAGAAGGTCATTAAGGGATAAGTTAACCCCATTTGATCTTGAGATTGACAGAACTTTTCATCACAACTTGCGAACTGTAAACCAACCGTCGATCTCTACAATGGGTGAACATATTAAAACCCTAAATGAATTGTTTGCACCCGCATCCGCTAGTCCCCCTACCTGCATAGTATTACCGATTAATAATGCAACCCAATTCGAGATTCGGGCTGCAACAATAAACATGTTACCTAAGTTTCATGGGTTCGAGAGTGGACAACCCTACATTCATCTAAACAAATTTTTGACAATCTGTCAAACGTTTAGAAATCAAAATTTAGATGAAGAGGGTATTAAATTAAGGTTATTTCCCATGACTTTAGAGGATCGTGCTGCTGCATGGCTGTATTCCCTAGCTTCAAATTCCATCACATCATGGGAACAACTATCTAGGAAGTTCATGGCTAAGTTCTATCCCATGGTAAAAACTGAAAAAATTAAGGATGCCATCAGAACTTTTAGAGAAAAATCTGAGGAGGAATTTTCCCAACTTTGGGAAAGATTCCATGATCTTTTGGTCAAGTGCCCGCACCATGGGCTTGATAAGGCTGATCTGATCCACTTCTTTTATAAAGGACTAACTCCGGCACATAGAAACATGATCGAGTCCATGCATAAAGGTAGGTTCATGAACCAAACCCCAGATCAAGCCTATGAATTTCTTGTTGACTTAGCCGAGAACGCCCAAAATTGGAGTAACTATGGTGAGGAAGTAAATAGAGATGAGTTCGGATCTAGAAAATCAGGTAATTATGAAATGAAAACAGATCCAGAACTCAAAAATGTCATGTCCAATCTGGTGACTGGAATGAACAACTTAAGCAAAAAGTTTGATGCTTTCACTGTTTCTACTAGTTCGAGTTCATACAAAGAGTCAAATCACGTCATGAAAGTGGATCACGAGTCATATAGTTTGTGTGTCTTATGTAACAGTCCAGAACATCTAGTGGAGTGCTGCCCTAATCTGCCCACCATAAAGGCCGAGCAAGCAAATGCTCTAAATTCATATAGTGCCTTTAAGAAGCCCACTCCCAACTCGTTCAGCCCAGTTTACCATCCTGATAGTAGGTTCCACCCAAATTTCTCATACAAGCAAAATGAACCTATTCGGCATCAAGGTGGTCCACCAAGTTTTCAGAACAACTTTCCCAGGATAGGTCCATCACAAATGAACCAACCAATGGTTCCATCTGTACCTCCTTATAATGCCCCTATCCCATAGCAACCTTCACAATTAGAAACCATGATGGCTAATATGATGAAACA
Organism: Phoenix dactylifera; assembly: GCF_051530095.1. Lineage (NCBI taxonomy): Eukaryota > Viridiplantae > Streptophyta > Magnoliopsida > Arecales > Arecaceae > Phoenix > Phoenix dactylifera. Next base: position 25,117,362 of record NC_143193.1, on the reverse strand, counting down.
ACAACAAGATTTTATCAAGCAACAACAACAGACCAATACAGCCCAAGCCCAGACTAACCAATTCCATGCGCAAGCGATTGCAAAACTTGAAGTTAGTCTAAGCCAAATAGCTAACTCTTTAGGGGATAGGAAGAAAGGTGAACTACCTAGTCAACCAGTGCCTAACCCTAGTAGACAACAAAATCAAGGTCAGTATCAAATCAATTCTAATGGAAATCCGACCTATGAAGTCCAGGCAATTACCACTTTAAGGTCTGGTAAGCATGTGGACAATAAAGTTCAACTTCCTGAACATGAAAAAGAAAATAAAACTGAATCCGATAAGAACCCTATTCAGAAGAGAGGTCAAGAACAAGATAAATCAGACAAAAAGGAAGAACCCATAGAAACATACAAACCTAAGGTTCCCTTTTCCAGTAGACTTCAGGACTCCAAGAAACAATCTAACTTTGATGAAATCATGGAAGTCTTTAAAACTGTTCGGATAAATATACCTTTTTTCGATGCCATACGACAAATTCTCTCCTATACAAAATTCTTGAAAGACCTCACCACGGTCAAAAGAAAAACCAACATTCCTAGGCAAGCTGTTATGGCTGCACAAGCCTCATCTCTCATTCAACAACAGATTGCCCCGAAATTCAAAGACCCTGGTTGCCCAACTATTGAAATAAAAATAGGAGAGACGATCATCCAGAGAGCTCTATTAGATTTAGGAGCCAGTGTAAACCTACTTTCCTACTATGTGTACCAAAAATTAGGTTTGGGGGAATTAAAGCCTACAAATATTACCCTTTTCTTAGCAAATAGGACAGTGAAGTACCCCAAGGGGATTGTAGAGGATGTAATAGTGAAAGTAAACGAGTTTTACTATCCCGTGGACTTCGTTATCCTTGAAACTGGACCTGCAATACATCCAGACAGTCACACACCTATAATTTTAGGTAGACCTTTCTTAGCCACAGCAAATGCTGTGATCAACTGTCGAAATGGGATGCTGAAGTTATCTTTTGGCAACATGAAAGTCGAGCTTAATGTCTTCAACATAAGTAAACAACCACCAGACGACAAAGAAATCAATGAAGTTGATATGATTGAAAGTCTGGTTCAGGAGACTTTCTTACAAACTTATAATAAGGATCCTTTAGAAGCTTACCTTGCCCATTCCGAGGAAGGGGTCAAGCATGCGCCCCTTAGTTCTGTTCCCCTTATGAGCATAGATCGTCATCAGCCGACTGTTCTTCATCGGACTCTTCCAAAACCATTCTTAGATAATGGTTGGAAAAAAAAGGGGATTTACATTTTGTCTGGCTGAAGACATAAAACTTAGCGCTCTTGGGAGGCAACACAACATGTAATTTTTAAAAAAAATAAAAAAAATTCAATACATTATTAACATGCAGGTTTGGGAGTTTTTGGCCCCAATTGTCACTTTACCCATCCATATCAGGTAACTTCTCCTCTATCCTATTACTGCTTTAAATTCTCTTTAACATTGAGGACAATGTTAGATTTAGGTATGGGGGTGAGAATATTTTTGATTTTTTATGCCAAAAAAAAAAATTTACAATTAAAAAAACAAGGAGTTCAAATTTTTAACTCAAACTCTAATCTTTTTGGCTGTACAAACTAGGAATTGCTTTGACAATAGCTTTGAGTTAAGGAATATGATAGCAGTTCTAGCTTGAGTTTTCGTCCCACCTATCTTCTGCTAACATGTTACAAGATGATTTAGCACCAACACGTAAGCATATGAATAGTGGGGTATGTATACTTGCAACTAATATGAATACTTTTAATCTTCGGGATAATTTAAAGTTATATGTGTGATGAACATCCTAATCAAAAAAAAAAGAAAAAAAAAGAGATAAAATAAAATAAAAATAATGAGTTTATTTTAAGTCTTCTCACTGAGTAACCGGGCCTCTTGCCTGGCAAGCAGCGAGTGTTCGCGTAAAAAGGTGAGGATGATTTAGATTAAACTCTGAGTGACTAATTTGGCTTTGAGGCCTAGTTAACTTGAGTTATTAAGCCTGTAAGGGTGTCTCTACACCTAGTGCCCTGAGCCATCTGGATCGGGAGTCATTGGCCTAACACTCGCTACATGGGTCAGCTAGAAAGCTTAATAAGGCTAGATATTGCACAAGTCATTCTTCTTAACATTCAGTCTGATTAAAATAATAATAGTAATAATAATAATAATAAAATAAAAATTGGGGTGTTCATTACCATTTAACTCTAGAAAGTCTTGAAAATTGGAGTGATCATGTTGGAAGTAAGTGAAAGCCACTCATTTTTATGATATTATCTTGCACCTTACTACATTCTTGACTTGTTAGCAGATAGATGGGGTGTAATGAAACTTGAGTTAGAGTCTGCTTAAATATGATAGCAATAAGTCTTTATTGTCCTTGCAATTCTAAGCTTATACAATAATACTTGCTCAAATTTTGAGTTAAACATTAGAAATTCCTGACTAATGAAGTTTGTGGGTAACTTCACTGCAAACCCTCACGAGACAACACTCGTCCACTAGGGTAACCTAGGGGTTTAAAGGCTTGTTGCACGTGCTAAGTGCAATCGTGACTCCCTATGAAAATGGGTACATATCTTAGTTTGTATATTTAGCTTCAATTTTTTTTTTAAAAAAAAAAAGGGGAAAAAGTCATAAGTTAGACTACATCTTTTTGTGCCCTCATTTTATCATTTGCTTGTTAATTGCTAGACACTAGCAATAAGCTAGTTGGGGGGTGTGATGAGAGCACAAAAGTGCGACCTACATGTCACCTAAATTAGTATTATTGCTAACCGATAATGATAAATTCACTGGATTAATATTATATTTGGGTTTGACGCAGCTTTTCATAAATTAGAGATAAAATGCACATTGAGTACAAATTTGACAAAAGAAGGATCCCTTTCCAGATCCGACCCGGTTGAAGATCGGGTCGGGTCCGAGTCGGGTTCGGGTCCGAGTTGGGTCCAATTATTTTAGGCTTATTGAGAAAGAATTTTAGGCAAATTTAATTTGGCCATATCATAACTATGAGGTGCTGGGTAACCCATGACTTGAAAGACTTGCAATAGACCTCCAATCAGAACAAATGATCCGTGACGAACTGAGTCCGTCCGTTTATAAACCAAATTTCACATCACACTATTTGTTTTTTTTATCTATATGACTGAACTTGGTGTCTCCCAGCTCCCATATCAGGAGGGCCAAAGATCGCACAACGCCCAGCCATCCCATCTGCCCACGCGCATCTCCTCCTTCATTCCGTGATCAATCTCGCGCTCCCAGCTCTTCCGTGATCAACGCCACAACTCCTCCGCCTCAGCCCGCGCCTCCTCCAGCCCGTGATCTAGCACGAATTGATGTCCATTCCCCGCGTATCCCATCCACCAGATCCACGGATCCATCTCCTCCGCGATTCCTCCCAGCAGCCAATTCACAGCCGTGATCCAAGCTGCAATCGAGCCACTCGCGTCCACGTCTTCAACGCCATCATCCCGCGGCCAGCCCTTCATCCGAATCAAAGCAATGCCCGTTTCTCCTCCCAGCCGTCCACGGATCACGCCATCATCGCCTCCTCGGTGATCCCTCCCATCTCCATCTCCTCTGCCGCTTCTTCCGCCCCAGCAGCACCCATCAACAAGCATCAAGTCACCGTCTCAGCCAGCACCTTCTCTTCCTCCACGCCATCAACGCGATCGAAGCCAGGACGGCCGCATCCACAGCGCGTCTCCAGCCGTCCGCGACCCGTTCCCATCCATCTGCGACCAAATCACCGCGCCTCAGCCCACGCCGCCCTCCTTCCGTTTCCAAATCCCAGCCCCCAAGCAATCGGATCCCCAGCAATCACGCATCCTCCCCCTCTCAATGCGTCAACGATTGATCTATAAAAGGAGGGGGGGGGGAAGAAACAGAAGAGGGTGGGGAGCTCGGGGGGTGGTGCTCGTCAGGTCCAATGAGGAGCCGGGAGCGTGAAGAAGAAAGGCTCTATTTGGGGAGAGAAGTGAGAAAGAAAAAAAAAACAGAGGGAGCTCTGTTTTTGGAGAAGAAAAGAATAAAAAAAAACATATTTTATGTTCTAACGGGAGGGAGAAGCTTTTTGTTTTATTTGTTTTATGTTATTTGTAAAAGAGAAGAAATATTAGGTTTCCAATCTCTACTTTTATTTGTAATGAATTTTCTTTTTATCAAATCTATCATTTCTTTTTCATGCAATCCTTGTTCTAGGTTCAAGTTAATTTATGTTTTTTTTAATGCAATCTTTTAATTCTTCTTTGATGCAATACATTAAATTTTCCTTTCATGCAATCCCTGTTCTGGGCTTTTGATCTTCTTAGCACTTGTTTTCATCCATTTTAATTTATGCCAAAGTTTTCCCTTGAATAGTTAAACATTTCATGAATTTATAAATGCTCTTTGATTTCTAAGTACTTGTCTTTTTATTATTTTTAAATAAAGAAGATTCTCTGGTAGACTAGAGAATCTATCATCATCCCGCGACATAATGTTTTTCTTTTATTATTCAAAAATCGATTTTGAATCCGAGTGAATGTTCTAATTTTTATGCAACTCCAACCGCCTCCCTGTGGATCGACCTCTTACAACCACTATTCTTCGAGTAGAATAGGTAAGAGTAAATTAAATTTAAACTTTGTTTGTCGGTTCTAACAACGATCTGTTTAGCATATTTTTAGTTAAACAGGAATCGGATGAACACCGGACATCCTCAAATCTTGAGATGACCAAGACTTGGTTTCTTACCATGCCATATCTCATACGGTGTGGTAGGAACGGATTTAGAGGGAACTCTATTCAGTAGATATACTGCGGTAAGTAAGGCATCTCCCCAAAAAAACATAGGTAAATCAGTGAAGCTCATCATGGACCGGACCATATCCAATAGAGTCCGATTTCTCCTCTCTGACACCCCGTTGAGTTGAGGTGTACCTGGAGAAGTCCATTGTGAGACTATGCCATTGTCCTTGAGATAGTCCCGAAATTCTCCACTAAGGTATTCTCCTCCTCAATCTGATCGAAGAGCCTTAAGAGGTTTTCCAGTTTGTTTTTCTACTTCATTCTTGAACTCCTTGAACTTTTCAAAAGATTCAGACTTGTGTCTCATAAGATACACATACCCATACCGTGAATAATCATCGGTAAAGGTAATGAAGTACGAATAACGTCCCCTTGCTTGCACATCGAATGGGCCACATACATCTGTGTGTACCAGGGTAAGTATTTCAGTGGTCCTCTCCCCATGTCCTACAAAGGGCAATCTAGCCATTTTTCCTTGAAGACAGGACTCGCAAACTGGATATGACTCGAAAGTCAATGAGCCGAGAAGCCCATCTTTATCCATTTTGTTCATTCTGTCCTCTCCAATATGGCCAAGCCTGAGGTGCCACAAATATTTTTAGTTTATCTCATTCCCTGGATCTCTTGGATCCTTTGACACTCACTTCTTGCTCAGACACATTTACAGATACATCCATATGCAAATGATAGAGACTGTCAATCATAAAACCACGTGCGACTATTTTATTTCTGAAATAAATAGAACAACAGTCTTTGTCAAATGTAAAAACATGACCTTCCTGTGCTAGACATGAAACAGAAATCAAATTTCTGCTAGAAGCAGGTACATAATAGCAGTCTCTAAGTAATAAACTAAAACCAGACGGTAGTCACAGATGGTAGGTACCCACAGCCGCAACAGCAACTTTTGCCCCGTTGCCAACCCGAAGGGTTACCGCACCTTCCGCCAGCCTTCTACTTTCCTTTAGACCCTGCATGGCAGTGCACAAATGAGCACTAGAACCAGAATCTATAACCCAACTAGAAGTAGAAGAAACCGTTAGATTAGTTTCAATTATGAGCAAGTCTATACCTTCTGAAGGTGTGTCACCTTTCTTGTTCTTCAGGCTCTCGAGGTATGAAGGACAGTTTCTCTTCTAGTGGCCGTCGACATTGCAGTGGAAACATTTTTCTTTGTCATTAACCTTTTTCTTTTGAACTTCCTTCTTTGGCTTCTTGTCTTTCTTCTGCTTCTTAGCAGGCTTCTTTTTCTTCCAAGTAGACTTTCTCTTGGAACCAGAAGTCAACTCAGCAGCAAGGACATTGCCCCTTGAACCTTTCAAGGCTCCCTCAGCAGTTACCAACATATTTATCAGTTCAGTCTTAGTGCATTCAATCTTATTCATGTGGTAGTTTACTATAAACTGACCAAATAAATTAGGAAGGGATTGAAGGATCAGATCTACTTGCAATTCCTTGTGCATGTTCATACCGAGCTTCTCAAGCTCCTCTAGGTCCTTGATCATAGTCAGACCGTGATCATGGACATACTGCCCCTCGCGCATCTTTGCTTTGAAGAGCCTCTTGGACACTTTAAAACGAGCTGTGCGATTCTGCTCACCATACAACTCTTGCAGGTATGCCAGCTGATGAGAGCACAAAAGTGCGATCTAAGTACCAATTAACTTAGCCTAATGCTAGCAAAATAATGATAAATAATAGGTGTTAACATTTGCATGATTAAATATTTTATCCTTAGCACTTATTATAATTTTTATCATTATTTTATATAAATTCATCTTAAAAGAATGCATCTTCCTAACTGCAGAACAGAGTCCATGATTCTTCTTCCATGCACCCGAGCAACTTTCTATATTCCGCGATGCATCCCAAGCGCCGGCATCAGTTGTTTTCCATCTTCACCGTCTACGTTCACAGCACATCACCAGCCGTCCACCCGCATCTGAACACCATCAGTCAGCGTCCACGTGTGATCAGCTCCCAGCATTCATCATCTCCCGAGCAACTCGCTTCCCAGCAATTTTCCAGCAAGTCCCGACTTCATCCCAGCGTCCACGCTCCTCCCTTCCGATCCATCTGCCTCTTCAGCATTGGATTCCCCAACGATTTCATCTCCCGCGTCCGTGATCACAGCGTCCGCGTCCCAGCTCCATCTCAAGCTCCATCCGTTCACTACCCAGCCATCCACGTCCGAGTTCCTCACGAGCGCACGCCTCGTCCGCACCGCAAAGATCCAGCTTCCGATCCGTGATTCCAGCATCCGTGATCAGCAGCCGTCAACCTCTTCTGGATTCACAGCAATCAGAATCCCATCGCGCGTCCAAGGATCTGCTGCTCAGCTCCTCCGCATCCGATTCTTTCGGATCCACGCTCATTCCTTCCGATCCGTGATTCCAGCATCCAGATTCCGCTTCTCCTGCGAGTGATCCTCCACGTCCAGATCTCATACGTTGGAGCATCCCGCATCCCCTGCTTCTGCGATAGAACAGCAGTGAATCCCAGGATCTGTGCAGCTTCCCAGCATGCCACGTTCGTAACCAGCCAGCATCCGAATCCCAGCAACCGTGATCCCACAATCCACGCCCCAGATCCATCAGGTCCGCTCATCTCCACCGCGTGTGAGAAGGGGATCGACCCCAGCTTGATATATACCTCTCGGCTGGGTGAGAAAAGGTATCATCCCTCATTCGGAAAAACAGAGGAGTCTCAGCCGGCTATTGAAGGAAAGAAAAAGAAAAAGAAGAAGGAAGAAACAGGGGATGCCCTGTTCTTCCGAAAAGAAATAAAAAAAAGAGAGGCTAATATTTTAATGGAGGGCTGATATCTTGTGAAGGATGATGGAGGAACCTTTGATGTCCTATTTTCTTTCAAGTAAATTCTGAACGATTGATCTCTTTGATTCACATCTATTAATATGTTTTTTTGATTCTTGCATGCTTATCTATGCGATAGATCTTTTATGGTTTATATTTCTTGATTCATGGATTGTTTCGATGTTTGATTTATCGTAGACGTAATCGGCACGATGAATACTTAGATCTTGAATTCATGTTTTTAAACTATATACTCCATGATTAGAACTAATCTATCTGATTGATCCTTAATCAAGAATCGTAGAATTTAATTGTTGAAAATAAGATCATCGAAGGGGATTCCAGATCCCTACACCATCTTAATCTATCCAAATTTCAATTTTCTGTTTATTGATTTATTTTCTATTTGCAAAACATCATCTTTATCCACTAATTTATTGAATTAATTAATCTAAAATTATATTAAATAATCTAATATATATTTCGTTCCCTGAGGATTCGACCTCGGACTTCCGAGATTTTACTACTTGTACGATTCTCCTATACTTGGGAGATTAGTTTCGCGAAAACATTTTTGCGAACGCGTCAAATTTTTGGCGCCGTTGCCGGAGAATGGCTGATTTATTAGTATAATTTTAGATTTAATTAGTACTTTAGTAGTTAGTCTTTTTCTTTCGAAAACCAAAAAAAAAAAATTTCTTTACTGCTGTTTTTTTATTCCCTGCACAGTCTGCATCAAACTCTGATATCAAAGTAATTAACCATCTGATTGAACTCAAATTTGGTCGTCAAAACCTTGCTGCTTTCTGTTTTTAATTTTCTGCATTTAATTGTTTTAGAATCAGAATTTTATTGTTATCATATCTCATTAACCCTTGTTGCTAATTGAAAATTTAAGAAAAAAAACTTTAAGAAAAGATCAAGGGTGATTATTCAAAAATTAAAAAAAAAAGAGAAAAAATCTAAAATTTCAAATTTCAAATTTCAGAATTCAAATTTCAAACTTCAACTCATAAAATTTTAAAAAAAATAAATAATTTGCTTGATCACTTATTCAATGAAATTTAATGTCATGTCATAAAACATTAAAAAAAAATCTCTTGATTGTTGCATATAGTATAAGGCATCAGCATAAAATATTCTAAGGGCTGAACCCATTTAAAAAGATAAGGTCGGGATTTCATCACTCGTCCTTAGCCCAAAAATCACCCCATTGCATAAATATCCTAAGCTTAACTAAAATCAACTAGACGTTGGCCCCTAAGGACATTCGAGCTCAATAGGACGAAGACCACCGAAAGTTGCACCAATTTTGCTCTGTGGCTTAGTTGATGTCTAGGCAAGCTTTGTCCCTATAAGGGAGACAGTCCATCTGTTCGAGGCAAGTGGGTTTTAAGTGGGACCTTTGCGAACGCATCGTGACCCCTTCACTTACCTGGGAGCTTACCTGGTCAACTCGGTTCATTAGACCGGATTGGAGGCTTAGGTGCCCTCTTCAAACCAGTTAAGAGCTGTCTAGAAATTTAAGAAAAACATTAGAAATTAAGGTGTAATGTTTTGTTGCATGTTTGATTATGAATAGATTTTTTGTTTTAGGGTGTCGTTTTAGGGTATCTTTAGTTGGTACTTATATTTATATTTATTTTTTTAAAAAAAAATATAAAAAAATTTAATTAAATTTTGTATGCTAGGTTGGAATAGGGACAACACTGGGCGTCTAAATCGACAAATTTTTGACAGTTCTTTAAATCAAAATATTGAAACTCTTTCGCAAAATCTCAGATCTGGTGAGATGGCTGATGATGATGTAGGAAGTCACCATGGTGATAAAGGTAGACCCCCAGTTATGACACTTCGACAATACTTACACCCTACTAGGACTAGTCAACCTTCATGCATGATTATTCCTGAAAACGTAGGAGACTTTGAAATCAAACCAGGATTAATTCAATTGCTGCCTAAGTATCATGGAATGGAATCCGAGAACCCTTATCTTCACCTTAAGGATTTTGAGGAAATTAGCATCACATTTAGAGTGCCAAATGTATCGGAAGACGTCCCGAAATTGACCTTGTTTCCTTTTTCCTTAAAGGATAAAGCCAAAACATGGCTGAACTCTTTGAGACCTAGATCGCTAGGAACATGGCATGATATGCAAAGAGAATTCCTGAAAAAATTCTTTCCTGCACAAAGGACTAACTTTTTGAAAAGGCACATTAGTAATTTCCAACAAAAAGACCATGAAACATTTTATGAATGCTGGGAGAGATTTAAAGATTTGCTTCTCTCTTGTCCTCATCATGGGTTTGAAACATAGAGAACCATTAGTTTCTTTTACGAAGGGTTGTCTCCACAGTTAAAACAATTTATAGAGACTATGTGCAATGGTCTATTTTTGGAAAAGCAATCCGATGAGGCATGGGACTATTTAGATTCTCTCGCAGAGACTGCACAATTATGGGATACAGGGGATAGAGTGAATAAACCTTTACCTAAGCCTACTAGCATTGGACATGGGGGCCTTTACAACCTTAGTACTCAGGATGATATTCAGGCTAAAATGGCAGCCCTTACTAGAAAGGTAGAGGAAATTGAACTTAGAAGGATTGAACCCGTCAAGACCGTAGAACATAACAGCGAGTGTTGTAGGATTTGTGAGATGCCTGGCCATCTCACCACTGATTGCCCCACAATACCCGCATTCAAGGAAGTCTTGCACGATCAGGCCAATGTTATGAATACCTATCAAAAATCTTTCAATAATCCTTTTTCGGGTACTTGCAACCCTGGATGGAAGAACCATCCAAATTTCAGGTGGAGGAATAACCAACCTCAACAAGTATATAACCCAACTCCTCCACCTCCGCAACCTCATTATGCACACGCACCCCCTCAAAAATCCAGTCTCGAAGAAACTTTGCAATCTTTCATGCAAGGTCAAGCTAAAATCAATGATGAATTAAGAAATCAACTGACAACACTGACCACTGCTTTAAGTGCTCAAGAGAAAGGTAAGCTACCAGCTCAACCACAACCTAATCCTCTAGTCTATGGCGGTAGTAATGCATCATCTTCAACTTCGCATAAAGAACAAGCGAAGAGTATAATAACTTTGCGAAGTGGAAAGGTTATTGACCAACCAGTCCCAGAACAAACACAAGTCATACCTAATTCTGACCCTCCCGAGACAAAAGAAAAGGACAACGAAGAAACTGAAGCACCAACATCTACTGAAAAAATCAAATGTCCTTTTCCTGCACCGTTTCCACAAAGATTAAAGCCCTTGCAAAAGCTTGAACCAAACTCTGAAATTTTTGAGCTTTTTAAGCAAGTAAAAATCAATGTACCTCTTCTTGATGCAATCAAACAAGTACCTTCCTATGCAAAATTTTTAAAAAATTTGTGCACTGTCAAGCATCGTTTAAATATCAAGAAGAAGGCATTTCTGGCTGAAAATGTGAGTGCAATTTTACAGCATAACATTCTTTCTAAATATAAGGATCCAGGTTGCCCAACTATCTCGTGCATCATTGGCAATTTTAGGATTGAGCGAGCATTGCTAGATTTAGGAGCGAGTGTGAACTTGTTGCCATATACGATATATGAGCAACTCGGTTTGGGTGAGTTGAAGCCAACAACTGTGACCTTACAATTAGCTGACAAATCAGTAAAGGTTCCTAGAGGGATTATCGAAGATGTGTTGGTCCAAGTAGACAAGTTCTATTTTCCTGTTGACTTTATCGTACTGGACACACATCCGGCTTCCAATTCACCATCTCAGATTCCGGTCACCTTAGGACGTCCATTCCTTGCAACTTCTAATGCATTGATCAATTGTAGGAATGGTGTCATGAAGCTTTCTTTTGGCAATATGACCTTGGAACTGAACGTCTTTAGTATAGGCAAACAACCCAGTGTTCATGAAGAAAGTAAAGAGGTTGAATGGGTTGAAACCATCGTGGAAGAATATCTGTTAAAAGAAACATTTACTGAATCGGCCGACAATAGTTTAATAGATTGGTGTTCTGAAGGTACTACTAATGATGTGGTCCCATCTATTTTAGATAATTCGGATGTCATGATGGTCAATGGGTGGAGACTGAGAATAGAGGAATTTGAACAGTTGCCACCTCGAGAAGCAAAGATAGTACCATCCCATGAACAAGCACCTAAGCTCGAGTTGAAACCTTTACCGAAGGAACTCAAGTATGCCTTTCTTAGATCCGAGGACACTTTTCCTATAATCATCTCATCTGATCTTGATCATGCCCAAGAAAGAAAATTACTTGGTGTTCTAAAGAATCATAAAGGAGCTTTAGGATGGTCTATTGCCGACTTGAAGGGGATTAGCCCTTTAATTTGCACGCACCAGATATATTTGGAGGATAATGCAAAAATCACAAGGCAAATGCAGCGTAGGATGAATCCTACAATGAGAGACGTGGTTAAAACAGAAGTCCTCAAGTTGCTTGACGTGGGTATTATTTATCCAATTTCCGATAGCAAGTGGGTGAGTCCTACTCAAGTCGTGCCCAAGAAAGCAGGTCTGACGGTAGTCAAAAATGAGCAGGGTGAACTAGTCCCAACTCGTGTTCCGACGAGTTGGTGCATATGTGTTGACTACCGAAAATTGAATTTGGTCACTAGGAAAGATCACTTTCCCCTACCCTTCCTAGACCAAGTTTTGGAAAGAGTTGCAGGACACAAATTCTATTGTTTTCTCGATGGCTATTTCGGGTACTACCAAATCGAAATTTCACCTGAGGATCAAGAGAAGACTACCTTCACTTGTCCTTTTGGCACATTCGCTTTCCGTCGGATGCCATTCGGGTTGTGTAATGCACCTGCAACATTCCAAAGGTGTATGCTCAGCATTTTTGAAGAAATGAACAAGAAATTTTTAGAAGTGTTTATGGATGATTTCTCTATTTTTGGCGATTCTTTTGATGATTGTTTATTACATTTACAAGCAGCCTTAGCTCGATGCATGAAAAAGAATCTGATACTAAATTGGGAGAAATGCCACTTCATGGTGCCAAAGGGAATGTCCTAGGACATATTGTTTCATCGAAGGGCATGAAAGTTGATAGAGCTAAAATTGATTTAATCGCCAAGCTACCTGCACCCAAGATAGTTAGAGATGTTAGATCATTTTTGGGTCATGCAGGATTTTATAGGAGGTTCATCAAGGACTTTAGTGTCATTGCTCGACCATTATGTAACCCCCTATCCCTTGATACGCCGTTCAATTGGACCGAAACCTGTCAAGAGGCATTTGAAAAGTTGAAGTCTATGCTTAGCACTGCACCCATCGTGCGACCACCTGATTGGTCATTACCTTTTGAGATCATGTGCGATGCTAGCGACTATGCGATAGGAGCTGTCTTGGGACAACGCAAGGATAATAAGCCATATGTCATTTACTATGCAAGCAAAATCTTGAACGATGCTCAAATGAATTACACCACCACCGAGAAGGAATTGCTTGCAGTAGTATTTGCATTAGACAAATTTCGCTCTTATATCCTTGGTGCTCCTATTGTTATCTTTACGGACCATGCAGCGCTAAAATATTTACTGGATAAGAAAGAGGCCAAACCACGTTTAATACGATGGATACTTCTACTCCAAGAATTTGACATCATTATCAAAGATAAAAAGGGAGTAGAGAATGTGGTTGCTGACTATTTATCACGGCTAGTTTTTAATGATTCGGTGCCACAGTTTTCCATCAAGGACTTGTTCCCTGAAGAGCAATTGTTTGCACTTTCTACTATGCCATGGTATGCTGATATTGTAAACTTTCTTGTCACGAACCGGATGCCGGAGCATTGGGGATCGAATGATAAGAATAATTTCTTGCGTGAAGTAAGGAGTTATTATTATGATGCCCCCTATTTGTTCAAGTATTGCAATGATCAAATCTTTAGAAGATGCATACCGGATCATGAGATACAAAGTGTACTCTCTTTTTGTCATGCCAGTGCTTGCGGAGGACACTTTGCATCTAAGAAAACGGCAGCTAAGGTATTACAATATGGTTTTTATTGGCCTACACTATTTAAAGATGCCCACGAGTTCTGTAGGACATGTGACCCATGTCAACGTGTTGGAAGTCTAACTCGTAGGCAAATGATGTCTCTTCAGCCCATTACTGCTATTGAAATTTTTGACATGTGGGGCATCGATTTTATGGGCCCATTTCCACCGTCTTTTGGATATGAGTATATTTTAGTTGGTGTTGAGTATATGTCAAAATGGGTAGAAGCCGTTGCCTGTAGAACTAATGATCACAAACCTGTTTTGAAATTTCTGAAAGAAAATATTTTTTCACGATTTGGGATGCCCAAGGTTATAATTAGTGATGGGGGAAAACATTTCTGTAATAAGCCTTTTGATATCCTATTACGAAAGTACGGTATCACTCATAGAATTGCAACTCCTTATCACCCACAGACTAGTGGCCAAGTAGAGTTAGCCAATCGGGAGATTAAACAAATTTTAGAGAAAACGGTGAATCCGTCACGCAAAGACTGGTCTTTAAAACTTTCTGACGCATTGTGGGCTTACCGTACTGCTTATAAAACTATTCTTGGTATGTCTCCGTATCGGCTAGTCTATGGAAAAGCATGTCATCTACCTGTTGAAATAGAGCATAAATCGTATTGGGCCATTAGAAAATTAAACTTTGAATTGTCATATACTAGTTTAGCTCGAAAATTACAATTAAATGAGTTGAATGAAATTCGATGGGATGCGTATGACAATGCTAGACTTTGTAAAGAACGAATGAAAATTAGGCATGATAAATTAATTCTAAGAAAATCTTTTGAACCTGCACAAAAAGTTCTTTGTTATGACTCTCGTTTACATCTGTTTTCTGGAAAGTTACGATCAAGATGGACAGGTCCTTTCATTGTAAAAACTGTTTTTCCACACGGGGCAGTTGAAATTGAGAATCCACAGGATGGTAAAATTTTTAAGGTGAATGGACATAGACTAAAACTTTTTTTTGAGAATTTTGCAGATGAAGAGGACTCCTTTTCCTTGGGGGAGCCTTCTTATGACTGAACATGAAGGCCAAGGTATATGTATATTACTTAGAATAATTTTTTTTTTATTTCTAGTTTTCTTCTTATTTTGTAGGTCTTCTTTTCTGGATATCAACTGCTCAAGGTATTACTCTTCTCTCCAATATTATTTTCTCTATTGTCTTTCATATATCATTTTTTGTATCTTTTACATTAAGGACAATGCAATGTTTAAGTTGGGGGGAGAAAAATATTTTGCCAAAAAAAAAAAAAAACTTGTTTTTGCATTTGATTTATTCTATTACTTTCTTTTCTGAGCAAATGCACATGTATTTTCATATTGAGTTTGCGCAACTATTAAGGCAAGGAACACATGCATACTATGATTGATCAGAGACCTATTATTAGATCCCCACACGTGTACTTAATGACAATAGAAAGGCCTCAAGAGTTCATATTTGTTAACTGTATTTTTGTTAGCCTTATCCGTAAAAGAAGTACGAGTATCCTTGTTCGTACCATCAGGTTCATGATTTGGTTTTCACATAAAGATAGAGGTTGAATATCCCAGTTAGATTACTTAGGTGCCTTATGATCCGACCTTGGTTGACCTATAGTCACGATGCAGTCATATATATAATAAAAAATATATATATATGGTTCAGTCTATCTTCCCTTTTCTTGCATAATTATGAAAAAAAAAATCCTTATGATGACAAGTCTGGCCTCGTAGCGTAGTCTGGTTCGAGTAATTAAGTCCGAGGGGTGTTTCACCTAATGTCTTGAGCTAACTGGATCAGGGGTCATTGACTGAAAGCTCGCTACATGGACCTTACTAGAGCCTAATGGGGTTGGATAGCTGTAGTTGTCATGTGTATTTAAAAAAAAAAAATGAAATAAAAATAAGCATGAATGAGTTGGTTAGGCTGAACCTAGTGACATGTGGTAATGGCTGGTTTGACTCCATTGTATTGGACCTCTGTATACCCAGGTTGTTTAGTTGGGATTGATAGCTCTTTTTTTACATGCGAACCATTCTTGACAAATTTAGACAACATGTGATATTCTGAAAATTTGATGGATCAGGTTCTAATAAATTGGAGAAAATACTTTTGAACTTGAGTAGTGCACCTAAAACTCAGGCGGTGCCCTGTTGTGGTGGAGGTATTAGTACTCTGAGAAAGTCATGCGATTTGATACACACTACACTTTTATATTTCCTTGCTTTGACAATAGCCATGCTTGAAAATAAATATCAATTAATTACATGTGTATTAGCTTAAGATTTATTTCATATTTTTTTATTAGAATCTCATGATGTTTGTGGGTAACATCCCTGAAAATCCTCACGAGACAACACTCGTCCACTAGGGTAACCTAGGGGTTTAACGGCTTGTTGCACGTGCTAAGTGCAATCGTGATTCCTACGAAAGTGAGTGCTTATCTTAATTTCATGCAATTAGTTCTAATAAAACATCAAAGGATCAACCAACACTTTTTGTAGTCTCATGTTATTATTTACTCTGAATTGCTAGAGACTAGCAATAAGCTAGTTGGGGGGTGTGATGAGAGCACAAAAGTGCGATTAAGTACCAATTAACTTAGCCTAATGCTAGCAAAATAATGATAAATAATAGGTGTTAACATTTGCATGATTAAATATTTTATCCTTAGCACTTATTATAATTTTTATCATTATTTTATATAAATTCATCTTAAAAGAATGCATCTTCCTAACTGCAGAACAGAGTCCATGATTCTTCTTCCGCGCACCCGAGCAACTTTCTATATTCCGCGATGCATCCCAAGCGCCAGCATCAGTTGTTTTCCATCTTCACCGTCTACGTTCATAGCACATAACCAGCCGTCCACCCGCATCCGAACACCATCAGTCAGCATCCGCGTGTGATCAGCTCCCAGCATTCATCATCTCCCGAGCAACTCGCTTCCCAGCGATTTTCCAGCAAGTCCCGACTTCATCCCAGCGTCCACGCTCCTCCCTTCCGATCCATCTGCCTCTTCAGCATTGGATTCCCCAACAATTTCATCCCGCGTCCGTGATCACAGCGTCCGCGTCCCAGCTCCATCTCAAGCTCCATCCGTTCACTACCCAGCCATCCACGTCCGAGTTCCTCACGAGCGCACGCCTCGTCCGCACCGCAAAGATCCAGCTTCCGATCCGTGATTCCAGCATCCGTGATCAACAGCCGTCAACCTCTTCTAGATTCACAGCAATCAGAATCCCATCGCGCGTCCAAGGATCTGCTGCTCAGCTCCTCCGCATCCGATTCTTTCGGATCCACGCTCATTCCTTCCGATCCGTGATTCCAGCATCTAGATTCCGCTTCTCCTGCGAGTGATCCTCCACGTCCAGATCTCATGCGTTGGAGCATCCCGCATCCCCTGCTTCTGCGATAGAACAGCAGCGAATCCCAGGATTCGTGCAGCTTCCCAGCATGCCACGTTCGTGGCCAGCCAGCATCCGAATCCCAGCAACCGTGATCCCACGATCCATGCCCCAGATCCATCGGGTCCGCTCATCTCCACCGCGTGTGAGAAGGGGATCGATTCCAGCTTGATATATATCTCTCGGCTGGGTGAGAAAAGGTATCATCCCTCATTCGGAAAAACAGAGGAGTCTCAGCCGGCTATTGAAGGAAAGAAAAAAGAAGAAGAAGGAAGAAACAGGGGATGCCCTGTTCTTCCGAAAAGAAAAAAAAAAGAGAGGCTAATATTTTAATGGAGGGCTGATATCTTGTGAAGGGTGATGGAGGAACCTTTGATGTCCTATTTTCTTTCAAGTAAATTCTGAACGATTGATCTCTTTGATTCACATCTATTAATATGTTTTTTTGATTCTTGCATGCTTATCTATGCGATAGATCTTTTATGGTTTATATTTCTTGATTCATGGATTGTTTCGATGTTTGATTTATCGTAGACGTAATCGGCATGATGAATACTTAGATCTTGAATTCATATTTTTAAACTATATACTCCATGATTAGAACTAATCTATCTGATTGATCCTTAATCAAGAATCGTAGAATATAATTGTTGAAAATAAGATCATCGAAGGGGATTCCAGATCCCTACACGATCTTAATCTATCCAAATTTCAATTCTCTGTTTACTGATTTATTTTCTATTTGCATAACATCATCTTTATCCACTAATTTATTGAATTAATTAATCTAAAATTATATTAAATAATCTAATATATATTTCGTTCCCTGAGGATTCGACCTCGGACTTCCGAGATTTTACTACTTGTACGATTCTTCTATACTTGGGAGATTAGTTTCATGAAAACATTTTTGCGAACGCGTCACCAGTATGTCCCTAGCAGTCTTCATATTTTCATGCTGGCATTGTAGTTCATTGGACATGGATGCCATGATATAGCACTTGACTCTGATGTCATCATCCGTCCACTTTTGATGCGTCACACGCTGATCATCAGTAGGACGTGCTAGTAGTCTAGGGATATCATTTTCGAGTATATAGCCCAGTTCTCACAATTTAAAATAATTTTGAGGTTTCTAAGCCAGTCCTTGTAATTGGTTTCGGTCAGTCGGTTGGTCTCAAGAATACGGGTCAAAATATTTGAAGCTGACATTGTATCTGTAGAGAGTAAAGATTCTAGTTAGACTTTGTACTTGATCTTTAATTTGTTCTAGGGTCTTTTAGAACAAATGTGCCTCCCACTATTTTCTCGAATCCCTTACACTTCCCTGGTAAGAAAACGGAAATCCTACGCGACTAGGGTTTCTAGTAGGTACTGCGGTCTCACCAATCTACATGGGACCTCACCTAACAGTTATTAGTGACACATAGATGGATGAGTGTACAACTCTTGTACAATGCTTCTAAAGCATGTTGCAGTGCAACTTGGTCTCTAAGCCATGAAGACCTCACCTAACAGTTATTGGTCCCATTTCTTAGTTAAGTCAGACCCACCGTATAACCGTAGAAATAAAGTCGTCATTGGGTCCTCACCTAACAGTTATTGGTGCCCAACCCCACCTTTACCCTACAACATCTCATGTCTATAGAGAGGTCCAGCCCCCCGATGCAACTTGCCCACTGTATCCAGCCAAGATAAATCAACATCAGAAAGACCTTAGCAGCTCAACTACAGTGGAAGACCTATTGACTTAATATTGGTTAATCAGGTCTTAGTGTTTGCAACTTGAGCTCTTCATAAGAGGTAATCGAACAATTGGCCAGGTAAGCAGGTGGGAGGCTCCCCTTACTCAGAGAGTAAGGTCCTAATTAAGTAACCACCTTTCATGCTTTCCTAGACACCAATTAGATCAATTAATCTAATATGACTCGCTCATGTTGGTTCACTCTCGACTTGATTGAGGAGGTTTTAATTTAGGTCTCAATTGGGTTTGTTACATCACATGTAAACCTATCTACCCTGCTCTCATTCACATCACATGCAAACGGCACATCACAGGCAATTATAATTGCGGCATCAAATAAAGCTAAACTTTAAATAGGTGATGATCATGGATTCTAATTAGGTCATATTACAAGCACATGCACGTCAATCGATCAATTGGTCTTCAACTCTTGAATTGGTTCCAAGCCTCCTTGATTTGATCCTTGATCAACCCTTGATCCCATCGCCATCATCCGCTTAGATCGCCGTTCATCTCATGCCTTGACTTCAACTTGATCGTTGACGTACATCACATCACAGAAATACAACCAGATGTAAAATAAAAATAATAATAAATTACATCCCCTTTTAGGAGGCACGCAGGGCTCTCAAAATATCAAATAGGATTCATGCAAGCATCTGAAAAATTACATGACATTACAGATCACATCGCAGGTCATTACATTTGATACCAAAAGGGTTTGAATCCTATGATCATCACCACATGCAGCAGTTATAATTTTCAGATCTGAAATCTAATTGATTATCTCATGACATAGGTTGCTGATCATGCTAATCATGATTCTAAACTTTGTAATCCCATTAATAATACGATTAGAATCATCTTTTTATCACATAAAAATCAGCATGCAAAAATCAGCACCCAAGAAAAAATCTACATGCAGAAAATTTTCAGCATACATAATCATTTAAATTTCAGATCTAATAAGCCTATTAATAATTAATCCTTACCTTAATCTACGATGCCGAGGCTTTGATACCACTGTTAGAAACCCACCCATGCCGCAGAAAAATTTCAAAAATTTCAGATGCAGCGGAAGAGGCATGCGCGGGATCAACCATTCATCGCATGAACGTTGTTTAAAACCGTTCATAGATAGATAAGGATTAAAAACCCTTTTTAAATACATTAGAAGATCAGATCTTCACCTTGTGCGGGTAGATGATCACCGCAAACTGATGATCGTGTTTTGGATGAAAGTTCGCTTGAAGCCGTTCAAGTGCCCGGCCTCTATGGGTATCCACACGAAGCAGGAACCGATCCAAGCTTTCTATCTCCCCGGGGTGCTAGCTCCCTTGCAGAGATAACTTTGATGGCTGATGTCCTCCCTTTTAATCAACCCTTGATTGTGCTTGGGAGGAGGAAGAAGAAGGATGAAGAGAGGAAGAAGATCAAAGCCCCTGCAGCCTTCTTTCTTTTTCCTGCGTTGGAAGGAAGAAGGGAGGAGGAAGAGGCCACCAAACAATCTTCCTTTGCTTTTCCTTGCTTGCGGCTGAAGATGGAGAAGGAGGAGAGGGAGGCCACGGCTGCAAGGAGAGGGAGATTACTTGAATTAGGTCAGTCCCCAAGCCTCCTCTTAAATAGCATCTAGGGCTCCTACAAGTCAGGAGCCCTTGATCCATTACCAAGAGGGGCGCCGACCCCTCTTGTGTTGCCGCACCAAAGAAGCAAAGGAGGAGGGGCGTGAGCCCCTCCTTCTTGTGTTGCCCTAATCCTCATCTAATGAGGATTGGGAGGCCCTTATGTGGTTTAGCCCTAATCTAATTAGGATTTAACCAAATCATGAATCAATTGAGTTCAATCTATACTAGTCCCAATCCAATTAGAACTTGAATGAACCATGACTCAATTGAACTCTTCAATCCTAACCCAATTAGGAGTCATGTTGATTCATTAGATTAATAATTAATTAGGACTTAAGAAATCCTAATCCAATTAGGACTTATTTAATTTTAGTCCTAATCCAATTAGGACTCTAATTTGAATCCGAAGTCCTAATCCGACTAGGACTCTAGGAATCCTACTCCAAGTAGGAATCCAATTTTAATTCAAAACTCCTAGTCTAATTAGGATTGTAGGAATCCTACTCCAAGTAGGAATCCCAGTCTTACTCCAATTAGGATTCCCAATCCTAATCCAATTAGGACTCTAGGAATCCTACTCGAAGTAGGATTTGTGTTTAAGTCCAATTAATTAATTCCATTGTTCCTTCTTCAACTGAATATCAATCGAATTGATTACTTATGATTCCTAATCACGATTCAACCATCGGATCGGTCAATACTTCTAGTGTGTGTGACCCCATAGGTTCTATTATGACTGGTAGCGAGATATATTGTAATCTCTATCACAATATCATTGAAAACTCCTTTCAATGGATCGGAACGATTCCAACTCTACTCATTAGGGTTAATCGGTCATCGAGATAATTCCTGTGAGTCCCACCATCCACCAGTGACACCTAGCAGCATGTAGTGGCTACCCAGCAGAATAGAATGATGAACCTCTAGGTGCAGTTATTATGTGATACAGTCCTTCTATCGTGGATCCCTACAAGACGGAGGTCATGGATAACTCGTCAAACCCCTTCGTCTGTCATATGTCAAGATTTATTCGACTTAAGTTCAAGAGCGGAGAACTCTTTCTCCACTGTGCAATCTGCCCCGGCCGAGGTCTTACGAACTCAGTCTTATAAATCACATAGGATCTCTCCTTATCTATCAAGGTCGATAGATTCCTTATAGGTGGATACCCTACTCCTATAGTGAACCTACTGCAGCCAATCTACACTGCATGGACCCATATGGCTAGAGACCATGTATATGTACAGTCAAACTACAATAACCTCACTGTGAGTAGCCAAAGCATCGCAGGTCAAAGGACCAGTCACACTACTGCAACATCAAGCAAGTCACTGACGAGCGAATAGACATCCAAGTGACTTCTTGTTTTGGTCATGCTCAGTACCCTTATTCTCTTACAAACACCTGCACTATTACTTCAGTATCTCCACACCGTGGACTCGAGTCTCGTCCATCCATAGGGAAAGTAATGTGTACACTGATCTCATCAGATCGATCACCATCCTCGTGATGATCCATCGATCAGGAGCGTTTAGAAATTAATCACTAATGATACATGGCTCAAATTCTCAACTCTTGAGAATATGCATCATCAACTTACTAATTCCTTGGACGATTCATAGACACAATAACAATATGAATGAAAAAGATGCCTTTCATTTATTCAATAATAAATAGTCAAGTACAAAATTATGTCCCTAGAATTAACAATGTGTCAGCCAGATTGGCTTCTAGGGCATACATCTAACAATGAGTCCCACCATCCACCAGCGACACCTAGCAGCATGTAGTGGCTACCCAGCAGAATAAAATGGTGAACCTCTAGGTGCAGTTATCGTGTAATACAGTCTTTCTATCATGGATCCCTACAGGGCGGAGGTCATGGACAACTCGTCAAGCCTCATCATCTGTCATATGTCAAGATTTATTCGACTTAAGCTCGAGAGTGGAAAACTCTTTCTTCACTATACAATCTTCTCTGGCCGAGGTCTTACGAACTCAGTCTTATAAATCACATAGGATCTCTCCTTATCTATCAAGGTCGATAGATTCCTTATAGGTGCATACCCTACTCCTACAGTGAACCTACTACAGCCAATCTACACTGCATGGACCCATATGGCTAGAGACCATGTATATGTGCAGTCAAACTACAATAACCTCATTGTGAGTAGCCGAAGCATAGCAGGTCAAAGGACCAGTCACACTATTGCAACATCAAGCAAGTCACTGACGAGTGGATAGACATCCAAGTGACTTCTTGTCTTGATCACGCTCAGTACCCTTGTTCTTAACAAGCACCTGCACTATTACTTCAGTGTCGCCACACTGTGGACTCGAGTCTCATCCATCCATAAGGAAAGCAATGTGTGCACTGATCGGATCGATCACCGTCCTCGTGATGATCCATTGATCAGGAGCATTCAGAAATTAATCACCAATGATGTATGGCTCAAATTCTTAACTCTTAAGAATATGCATCATCATCTTATTAATTCTTGGACGATTCATAGACACATAAACAATATGAATGAAAAAGATGCCTTTTATTTATTCAATAATAAATAGTCAAGTATAAAATTGTTCCTAGAATTAGCAATGTGTCAGCCAGATTGGCTTCTAGGACATACATCTAACAGGAGGTCCTTTTAATGTTGCTATCCCCTCTAAATTCATGCCAACCATCCCATGTTTGAGGAGGATGTTGTGGGATTTTGAATTTTGAATTCAAAATTCAGGTTCATGCGCCATTACATGATGAAGCTTGATCTAATCTAAACCATTCATCATGTTGCCACTTTTCTCTTTCAATTTCAAAATTTCCATGCCCCCAATCAGATTAGAGGGTCACGTGGTGATTAAATTCAAAATTCAACCTTAATTAGAAGTGAGATAAAGATAAGGATGACATATGCTATGAAGAGAGAGAATTTGATCTTATCCAATTCTTTTCATGAATTTATCTCTCCATGTCACCCCATCTGATGATGAAAGAGGTCCATGATGTTACCAAGTGTCCCATGGCTCCATTAAATAAATTAAATTAATTTTTAATCATATTAAAAATTAATTTATGTCACCATGCATGGATATGTGACAAGTGAATTTCAAGATTCGAACAGTTTCAGATCAAACCCATTTAATTTAATTAAATCCTAACAATTAGAATGATCCAATTACCATGGGTTGAACCTAATCCAATTAGGTCAATCCCTAAGCACAAATTTAATCTAATTTAATTTGGTCAACCTCAGTCCTCTTGATTCAGACCTAATCCAATCAGGTCAAAAATTCTAATTGAGCCCAAAATTGAATCTAATTCAATTTGGCTCATCCTTAGTCTAATTACTCAATCCAATTGAGTTCATTAGCAAACTAATTACTAATTAATCCTCTGATAATTACTTTAATTATTTTATAAGATAATTTACTAATCAAATTGACCAAATTACCCCTGAATGATTCTTAATCATTCATCAGCCTTCTTGATCAATCAGGAATCTTCTATGCGTGTGACCTCATAGGTTCGAACATAAGCCGATAGTCTAGGAACGACTTCCTACACTAATTAATGTGACCATCTAGCGATGGTACCCGACGTCCGGATAGGCCGAATATATGGGAAGCAAATATTCTGGAATCCTGAACTATGGTTACTGTATAATTCAATCCCTTTGACTCCTAATGCCAGGATGACTTAGAGCTCACTGTCAACCCTATAATTAGTGTTGGGAACCCGCCCATGCCGCAGAAAATTAAAAAAAATTTCAGATGGCAGCGGAAGAGGCATGCGCGGGATCAACCGTTCATTGCATGAACGTTGTTTAAAAACCATTCGTAGATAGATAAGGATTAAAAACTTTTAAATAACATTAGAAGATCAGATCTTCACCTTATGCGGGTAGATGATCACCGCAAACTGATGATCGTGGTTTTGGATGAAGGTTCGCTTGAAGCCGTTCAAGTGCCCGGCCTCTACGGGTATCCACACGAAGCAGAAAACCGATCCAAGCTTTCTATCTCCCCGGGGTGCTAGCTCCTTTGCAGAGATAACTTTGATGGCTGATCTCCTCTCTTTCTTTCAACTCTTGAATGTGCTTGAGAGGAGGAAGAAGAAGGATGAAGAATAGTAAAGGAACAAAACCCCTGCAGCCTTCTTTCTTTTCCTTGCGTTGGAAGGAGGAAGGGAGGATGAAGAGGCCACCTTTCTTTTTCTTCCTTTGCTTTCGGCTGAACCAAGGAAAGGGGAGAAGAGGGGGCCACGAATTGGAGAGGGAGAGGGCTTCAATGATGCCCTAGGTCAGCCCCCACGCCTCCTCTTAAATAGCATGTGGAGCTCCTACTTTGTAGGAGCTCCTTGTTAAACTTCCAAGAGGGGCGCCGGCCCCTCTTCTTTGCCGCACCAAGCAAGGAAAAGGAGGAGGGGCGTGTGCCCCTCCTTCATGGTTAACCTAATCCTCCTTTAAGGAGGATTAGGAAGGTCACTCATGGTTAGGTCCTAATCTAATTAGGCTTTGGACCAAGGGTGAACCAATTTGGGTTTAATCTAGGTAAGTCCTAATCCAATTAGAACTTAATGAACCATGACTCAATTGAACCCTTCAATCCTAATCCAATTAGGAGTCTTATTGATTCATTAGATTAATAATTAATTAGGACTTAAGAAATCCTAATTCAATTAGGACTTATTTAATTTTGGTCCTAATCCAATTAGGACTCTAATTTGAATCCGAAGTCCTAATCCGATTAGGACTCTAGAAATCCTACTCCAAGTAGGAATCCAAATTTAATTCAAAACTCCTAATCCAATTAGGATTGTAGGAATCCTACTCCAAGTAGAAATCCTTGTCCTACTCCAAATAAGATTCTCAGTCCAAGTAGGAATCCTACTCCAAGTAGGACTCTTATTTTAAGTCCAATTAATTAATTCCCTTTGTTCCTTCTTCAACTTATTATCAATCGAATTGATTACTTGTGATTCTTAATCACGATTCAACCATCGGATCGGTCAATGCCTCTAGTGTGTGTGACCCCATAGGTTCTACTCTGACTGGTAGTGAGATATATTGTGATCTCTATCACAATATCATTGAAAACTCCTTTCAATGGATCGGAACGATTCCAACTCTACTCATTAGGGTTAATCGATCATCGAGATAATCCCTGTGAGTCCCACCATCCACCAGTGACACCTAGCAGCATGTAGTGGCTACCCAGTAGAATAGAATGATGAACCTCTAGGTGCAGTTATCATGTGATACAGTCCTTCTATCGTGGATCCCTACAGGACGGAGGTCATGGATAACTCGTCAAACCCCTTCGTCTGTCATATGTCAAGATTTATTCAACTTAAGTTCGAGAGCGGAGAACTCTTTCTCCACTGTGCAATCTGCCCCGGCCGAGGTCTTATGAACTCAGTCTTATAAATCACATAGGATCTCTCCTGATCTATCAAGGTCTATAGATTCCTTACAGGTGCATACCCTACTCCTACAGTGAACCTACTGCAGCCAATCTACACTGCATGGACCCATATGGCTAGAGACCATGTATATGTGCAGTCAAACTACAATAACCTTACTGTGAGTAGCCGAAGCATCGCAGGTCAAAGGACCGGTCACACTACTGCAACATCAAGCAAGTCATGACGAGTGGATAGACATCCAAGTGACTTCTTGTCTTGGTCATGCTCAGTACCCTTATTCTTAACAAGCACCTGCACTATTACTTCAGTGTCGCCACACTGTGGACTCGAGTCTCGTCCATCCATAAGGAAAGCAATGTGTGCACTGATCGGATCGATCACCGTCCTTGTGATGATCCATTGATCAGGAGCATTCAGAAATTAATCAATGATGCAATGATGCATGGCTCAAATTCTTAACTCTTAAGAATACGCATCATCATCTTATTAATTCTTGGATGATTTATAGACACATAAATAATATGAATAAAAAGATGCCTTTTATTTATTCAATAATAAATAGTCAAGTACAAAATTATGTCCCTAGAATTAACAATGTGTCAGCCAGATTGGCTTTTAGGGCATACATCTAACAATCTCCCACTTGCACTAAAGCCAATCAGTCATATATCTTAGTCCCATCTTCTCAAGGTGGGCTTCAGTCTTTTGTTGACTTAGCTGCTTAGTGAATGGGTCTGCCACGTTGTCCGCGGAGTCTACTCTCTGCACCTCGACATACTTCTTCTCAACATAGTCGCGTATGAGGTGGAAGCGCCGCTCTATATGCTTGGACTTCTGATGAGACCTTGGCTCCTTAGCGAGAGCTATGGCGCCATTATTATCGCAGTAGAGTGTTATGGCATCTGATGTCATCATGTCCAATTCTGCAATGAATTTCTTGAACCAGAAGCCTTCTTTAGCAGCTTCAGAGGTGGCGATGTATTCAGCTTCCATAGTAGAATCAGCAATGATCGGTTGTTTAGAACTTTTTCAATTCACCGTACCACCATTGCACAAGAATACATATCCAGATGTTGACTTCCTATCATCGACATCAGTCATGAAGTCTGAATCTGTGTACCCTTCTACCTTTAACTCTGATGATCCTCCAAAAACCAAGAATAAATCTTTAGTTCTTCTCAAGTACTTAAGAATATTCTTCACAGCTATCCAGTGTTCTTCACCTGGATTCGATTGATATCTGCTTGTGACACTCACAGCAAGGGCTATATCAGGTCGTGTACATAGCATGGCATACATGAGGCTCCCTATTGCTGATGCATAGGGGATCTTGCTCATGCGTTGAATCTCTTCAGATGTGTTGGGGCACATCTTCTTGAAGAGATGAATTCCATGCCTTAGGGGTAAGAGACCCCTTTTAGAGTTTTCCATGCTGAACCTTTTCAGCACTTCCTCTATGTACATCTTCTATGATAGGCCAAGCATCCTTTTAGATCTATCTCTATAGACCTTTATTCCCAAAATATAGGATGCTTCCCCAAGGTCTTTCATGGAGAACTCTTTTGACAATCAGACCTTGACCAAGGTTAGCATGGGAATATCATTCTGTATCAGGAGGATGTCGTCCACGTACAGTACGAGAAATACGACAGCGCTCCCACTAACCTTTTTGTAAACACACGGTTCCTCTTCATGTTTGATGAAATCAAACGTTTTGATTGCGTCATCGAAACGAGTGTTCCAACTCCGAGATGCTTGCTTTAGTCCATAGATGGACCTTTCCAGCTTGCAGACCTTGTGATCTCCATCACTGGAAGTGAAATCCAAAGGCTGTTCCATATAGATATCTTCATCAAGATATCCATTCAGAAAAGCAGTTTTCACATCCATCTGCCAGATTTCATAATCATGAAATGCTGCAATGGCAAGCAATGTTCGGATGAATTTTAGCATGGCTACAGGTGAAAAGGTCTCCTGATAGTCAATGCCTTCGCGTTGACTATATTCTTTTGCCACTAGCCTTGCTTTATAGGTCTCTACCATTCCATCCAAACCTATCTTCCTTTTGTAGATCCATTTGCATCCAATAGGTACAATACCTTCTGGTGGATCTACTAGGGTCCAGACTTGGTTGGAATGCATGGAGTCTAACTCTGATTTCATAGCTTCCAACCATTTCTCGGAATCGATATCAGATATCGCCTCGTTGTAGGTTTTGGAATTCTGTATGTGATCCCTATCTCCCACTAGGAATATTTCCTCGGTATCCTCTTCTAGTATACCTAAGTATCTATCGGGAGGATGGGAGACCCTACCAGATCTGCGAGGTGGTTGAGGGACATCGTGTACTGGCTCTGTATGAATGGGTTCGATAGGATCCATGACTCGTTGCTTTTCAGAGACTTTCTCTTCAAGCTCAATTTTCCTCCCACTGCCTCTATCAAGGATAAACTGGTTTTCCAAGAAGATGGCGTGTCGGCTCACAAACACATTGTGATCCTCTGAGATGTAAAAATTGTATCCTAATGACTCTTTAGGATATCCTATAAAACGAGCACTTATGGGCCTAGACTCTAGTTTATCCACCTGTAGTCTTTTGACATGGGCCGGACATCCCCAAATTTTGAGATGACCAAGACTTGGTTTCTTGCCATGCCATATCTCATACGGTGTGGTAGTAACGGATTTAGAGGGAACTCTATTCAGTAGATATATTGCGGTAAGTAAGGCATCTCCCCAAAGAAACATAGGTAAATTAGTGAAGCTCATCATGGACCGGACCATATCCAATAGAGTCCGATTTCTCCTCTCTGACACCCCGTTGAATTGAGGTGTACCCGGAGGAGTCCATTGTGAGACTATTCCATTGTCCTTGAGATAGTTCCGGAATTCTTCACCAAGGTATTCTCCTCCTCGATCTGATCGAAGAGCCTTAAGGGGTTTTCCAGTTTATTTTTCTACTTCATTTCTGAACTCTTTGAACTTTTCAAAAGATTCAGATTTATGTCTCATAAGATACACATACCCATACCGTGAATAATCATCGGTAAAGGTAATGAAGTACGAATAACGTCCCCTGGCTAGCACATCGAATGGGCCACACACATCTGTGTGTACCAGGGTAAGTATTTCAGTGGCCTTCTCCCCATGTACTACAAAGGGTAATCTAGCCATTTTTACTTGAAGTCAGGACTCGCAAACTGGATATGACTCGGAAGTCAATGAGCCGAGAAGCCCATTTTTATCCATTTTGTTCATTCTGTCCTCTCCAATATGGCCAAGCCTGAGGTGCCACAAATATTTTTGGTTCATCTCATCCCTGGATCTTTTGGATCCTTTGGCACTCACTTCTTGCTCAGACACATTTACATATACATCCATATGCAAATGATAGAGACTGTCAATCATAAAACCACGTGCGACTATTTTATTTCTGAAATAAATAGAACAGCAGTCTTTGTCAAATATAAAAATATGACCTTCCTGTGCTAGACATGAAATAAAAATCAAATTTCTGCTAGCAGCAGGTACATAATAGCAGTCTCTAAGTAATAAACTAAAACCAGACGGTAGTCGCAGATGGTAGGTGCCACAGCCACAGCAGCAACTTTTGCCCCGTTGCCAATCGAAGGGTTACTGCACCTTCCGCCAGCCTTCTACTTTCCTTTAGACCCTGCATGGTAGTGCACAAATGAGCACTAGAACCAGAATCTATAACCCAACTAGAAGTAGAAGAAACCGTTAGATTAGTTTCAATTATGAGCAAGTCTATACCTTCTGAAGGTGTGTCACCTTTCTGAAAGAGTAGATGCCCTATAAGCCAATCATTTGATGAGTTTCTCTTTGTAATCCTCCAAATCATTGTGTTTCATCATTTGCTGCTTATCTATTTTATTATTGGATGATGAACCCCATAAATTAGGACATTGGTTTTAGGGTTATGATGAGATCATACCAGTGAGACCTAAAATCCTAAAATCTTAATTTAGAATATTCCCAGTCAAATTGGTATATTGAGTCGGGGATCAATATTACTGGAAAGACTGGCACATCTTATGTATGCTCAATGTAGAGGGTGATTGATCTCACAATCACTTGTGTGAGACACTAATACAAAGATGTGGGTGCTCATTAGAGGAATGAGTTCACTGAAATGACCAGCCATGAGAACATCTTATGGATTCTTACTTAATTATCAAAAGATGGTTCTCATAGTGAGAGTTGTGCAAGTGATCCTTAGACCTGAGATCACCATGGTACCTTGTGCACTTGAAGCTATGTTTTGGTTTACCCTCATTCACGACATTGCATTGTGTACGGGATATTCTGGATATGGTGGATTTTGTACGAAGGTTGTGAGTAGGTCAACAAGGAATCAGTCACTTCTAGTAAGAGAATGTAACATCCTACTTACTCTAATCTTATGATGATTCAAGAAGCCTTTGATCAAAGCAAAATGAATATTAGAAAGAGTTTCTAATGTTTCATTGTTTGAATTATCATATAAAAGATTGAGAGAGACATGAATAAGTGATTGAGTTTGATATTGATCCATACTCATGCACTTATTCAGGATGTAGTATGACTAAGGGATTAAATTGCACAGTAACTTTCTACTGAAGGGTATGTTTGGATTTGTCCAATACATTCCTCATCTTCCGGATAGACATGATACGTTGCTAGACATCAATCATGTCTTGTGGGTTGATCGGATCAAAGAGTTTGATTAGATCAAAGCATCAGAAAGGTTCTGATTGCTAAGTCAGGTTTAGCACTTAATTGGACCTAAATTGGATTAGAGGTATTCTAATCAGGTTAGGTCAACTTGCACCTGCACCTACTGCTGGCTAAGATAAGGAACCCAATGGGTCACACGCAAGGAAATTGATCAAGGGTCTAATTGGATTAGATCATGTTTGCAAGATGAACATGCTAGCACGTGTTGCAAACCCTAGCTCCTGATTCAAATTAAATTCGAATATGATTCTTAGATTAGGTTGATCTAATATGATTAGATCATGACCTAATATGGGTTAGCCAAGAGTTGAAACCTATTTGGCTTTAATTAGACCTAATTTGATTAGGTTTAATGTTTTCTTTAAGTTGGTTAAACCCAATTGGATTGGGTTTGATAGGGCCTTCACTTCTGGACCATTGGATCGCTCCCTGGATGAAGGATCTGGTCCACTGGTTGGCGCCTTCATCTGGACCATTGGATGGCTTCCTGGATGAAGGATCTGGTCCACTGGTTGGCGCCTTCATCTGGACCATTGGATGGATTTTTGGATAAAGGATCTGGACCATTGGTCAGCGCCTGAATCTGGACCACTGGATGGCTCTCTGGATGAAAGATCTGGACCGTTGCTCAGCGCCTGAATCTGGACCATCGGTGATGGCATCTTGCTTCTGGACCATTGGATGGCACCCTGGATGATGATGCCTTGATCTGGACCATTAGATGGCGCCTAGATCTGGACCATTGGCTTTGGTTCACTGTATTTGGGCCCTTGGATCATCAGGATTTAAGAGGGAGACATGAGAAAGAAGTTGATACACCCTTCTCCTTAGCACCCCATCATGATGGGATGCCTCTCTTGGCACATGCCTCATCATGATGAGGTGTGTGGATGGGATGCATCCCTTTATGATGCATCCCTCCATCTCTTATAAATAAGGAGGTGCCTTGGGGTTCTAAAGATCATCAAAGAAAAAGTCTCTCGTTCTCTCTCCCTTATCCCTTCTTTCTTACAAGCCTCTCTCTTTTGTCCTAACCCAAGACAAGAGGGTCTTCTTTAGGACAAAAAGGCTAGTGAATGTTTTAGTGGTAGAAAGGAAGAAGGAAGTGAAGGAAAATCAGCCAATTAAATCCTTTGGAAGGATTGAACAATTAGAATCAAGTTTTGGTGGAGCTAGAGTCTTGAACCCATTCCTGTGTGGATCAACATCGGAGGGTGAACATTTGGGCACCTTAGGACATCTTCAGACATATTGGATATAGCGTGATAGGTATTCTTCTATACCAAGATTATATTCTCTACATTATTTGGTTATACTATTAAGGCGATCTTGGCTTATTAGGGTTTCATATAATGGGTTTTATAAGAAAATTTTATAATCCCGTATCTTCCGCTGCGCCCTAGGGCATTGGGAAACCCAACACTTTCTTGTTCTTCAGGCTCTCGAGGTATGAAGGACAGTTTCTCTTCCAGTGGCCGTCGACATTGCAGTGGAAACATTTTCCTTTGTCATTAGCCTTTTTCTTTTAAACTTTCTTCTTTGGCTTCTTGTCTTTCTTCTGCTTCTTAGCAGGCTTCTTTTTCTTCCAAGTAGACTTTCTCTTGGAACCAGAAGTCAACTCAACAGCAAGGACATTGCCCCTTGAATCTTTCAAGGCTCCCTCAGCAGTTACCAATATATTTATCAGTTCAGTCTTAGTGCATTCAATCTTATTCATGTGGTAGTTTACTATAAATTGTCCAAATGAATCAGGTAGGGATTGAAGGATCAGATCTACTTGCAATTCCTTGTGCATGTTCATACCAAGCTTCTCAAGCTCCTCTAGGTCCTTGATCGTAGTCAGACCATGATCATGGACAGACTGCCCCTCGCGCATCTTTGCTTTGAAGAGCCTCTTGGACACTTCAAAACGAGCTATGCGACTTTGCTCACCATACAACTTTTGCAGGTGTGCTAGTATGTCCCTAGCAGTCTTCATATTCTCATGCTGGCATTGGAGTTCATTGGACATGGATGCCATGATATAGCACTTGACTCTGATGTCATCATCCGTCCACTTTTGATGCGTCACACGCTGATCATCAGTAGGACGTGCTGGTAGTCTAGGGATATCATTGTCGAGTATGTAGCCCAGTTTTTCACAGTTCAAAACAATTTTGAGGTTTCTTAGCCAGTCCTTGTAATTGGTTCCAGTCAATCGGTTGGTCTCAAGAATACGGGTCAAAGGGTTTGAGGCTGACATTATGATCTGCAGAGAGTAAAGATTCTAGTTAGACTTTTGTACTTGATCCTTAATTTGTTCTAAGAACTTTTAGAACAAATGTACCTCCCACTATTTTCTCGAATCCCTTACACTCCCCTGGTAAGAAAATGGAAATCCTACGTGACTAGGGTTTCTAGTAGGTACTGCGGTCTCACCAATCTACATGGCACCTCACCTAATAGTTATTGGTGACACATAGATGGATGAGTGTACAACTCTTATACAATGCTTCTCAAGCATGTTGCAGTGCAACTTGGTCTCTAAGCCATGAAGACCTCATCTAACAGTTATTGGTCCCATTTCTTAGTTAAGTCAGACCCACTGTATAACCGTAGAAATAAAGTTGTCATTGGGTCCTCACCTAACAGATATTGGTGCCCAACCCCACCTTTACCCTACAACATCTCATGTCTATAGAGAGGTCCAGCCCTCCGATGCAACTTGCCCACTGTATCCAGTCGAGACAAATCAACATCAGAAAGACCTTAGCAGCTCTACTTCAGTGGAAGACCTATTGACTTAATATTGGTTAATCAGGTCTTAGTGTTTGCAACTTGAGCTCTTTATAAGAGGTAATCGAACAATTGGCCAGGTAAGCAGGTGGGAGGCTCCCCTTACTCAGAGAGTAAGGTCCTAATTAAGTAACCACCTTTCATGCTTTCCTAGACACCAATTAGATCAATTAATCTAATATGACTCGCTCATGTTGGTTCACTCTCGACTTGATTGAGGAGGTTTTAATTTAGGTCTCAATTGGGTTTGCTACATCACATGTAAACCTATCTACCCCGCTTTCATTCACATTACATGCAAACGGCACATCACAGGCAGTTATAATCGCAGCATCAAATAAAGCTAAACTTTAAATAGGTGATGATCATGGATTCTAATTAGGTCATATTACAAGCACATGCACGTCAATCGATCAATTGGTCTTCAACTCTTGAATTGGTTCCAAGCCTCCTTGATTCGATCCTTGATCAACTCTTGATCCCATCGCCATCAACCGCTTAGATCGCCGTTCATCTCATGCCTTGTCTTCAACTTGATCGTTGACGTACATCACATCACAAAAATATAACCAGATGTAAAATAAAAATAATAATAAATTACATCCCTTTTTAGGAGGCACGCAGGCCTCTCAAAACATCAGATAAGATGCATGCAAGCATCTGAAAAATTACATGACATTATAAATCACATCGCAGGTCATTATATTTGATACCAAAAGGATTTGAATCCTATGATCATCACCACATGCAGCAATTATAATTTTCAGATCTGAAATATAATTGATTATCTCATGACATAGATTGTTGATCATGCTAATCATGATTCTAAACTTTGTAATCCCATTAACAATGCAATTAGAATCATCTTTTTATCACATAAAAATCAGCATGCAAAAAATCAGCACCCTAGAAAAAATCTGCACGCAGAAAATTTTCAGCATGCATAATCATTTAAATTTCAGATCTAATAATCCTATTAATAATTAATCCTCACCTTAATCTACGATGCCTAGGCTCTGATACCACTGTTGGAAACCCGCCCATGCCGCAGAAAATTAAAAAAAATTTCAGATGGCAGCGGAAGAGGCATGCGCGGGATCAACCGTTCATCGTATGAACGTTGTTTAAAAACCGTTCGTAGATAGATAAGGATTAAAAACTTTTAAATAATATTAGAAGATCAGATCTTCACCTTGTGCGGGTAGATGATCACCACAAACTGATGATCGTGGTTTTGGATGAAGGTTCGCTCT
The DNA here is from genome assembly GCF_051530095.1 of Phoenix dactylifera. Lineage (NCBI taxonomy): Eukaryota > Viridiplantae > Streptophyta > Magnoliopsida > Arecales > Arecaceae > Phoenix > Phoenix dactylifera. Next base: position 25,082,724 of record NC_143193.1, on the reverse strand, counting down.
AAGCCGTTCAAGTGCCCGGCCTCTACGGGTATCCACACGAAGCAGAAAACCGATCCAAGCTTTCTATCTCCCCGGGGTGCTAGCTCCCTTGCAGAGATAACTTTGATGGCTGATCTCCTCTCTTTCTTTCAACTCTTGAATGTGCTTGAGAGGAGGAAGAAGAAGGATGAAGAATAGTAAAGGAACAAAACCCCTGCAGCCTTCTTTCTTTTCCTTGCATTGGAAGGAGGAAGGGAGGATGAAGAGGCCACCTTTCTTTTTCTTCCTTTGCTTTCGGCTGAACCAAGGAAAGGGGAGGAGAGGGGGCCACGAATTGGAGAGGGAGAGGGCTTCAATGATGCCCTAGGTCAGCCCCCACGCCTCCTCTTAAATAGCATGTGGAGCTCCTACTTTGTAGGAGCTCCTTGTTAAACTTCCAAGAGGGGCGCCGGCCCCTCTTCTTTGCCGCACCAAGCAAGGAAAAGGAGGAGGGGCGTGTGCCCCTCCTTCATGGTTAACCTAATCCTCCTTTAAGGAGGATTAGGAAGGTCACTCATGGTTAGGTCCTAATCTAATTAGGCTTTGGACCAAGGGTGAACCAATTTGGGTTTAATCTAGGTAAGTCCTAATCCAATTAGAACTTAATGAACCATGACTCAATTGAACCCTTCAATCCTAATCCAATTAGGAGTCTTGTTGATTCATTAGATTAATAATTAATTAGGACTTAAGAAATCCTAATTCCATTAGGACTTATTTAATTTTGGTCCTAATCCAATTAGGACTCTAATTTGAATCCGAAGTCCTAATCCGATTAGGACTCTAGGAATCCTACTCCAAGTAGGAATCCAAATTTAATTCAAAACTCCTAATCCAATTAGGATTGTAGGAATCCTACTCCAAGTAGAAATCCTTGTCCTACTCCAAATAGGATTTTCAGTCCAAGTAGGAATCCTACTCCAAGTAGGACTCTTATTTTAAGTCCAATTAATTAATTCCCTTTGTTCCTTCTTCAACTTATTATCAATCGAATTGATTACTTGTGATTTCTAATCACGATTCAACCATCGGATCGGTCAATGCCTCTAGTGTGTGTGACCCCATAGGTTCTACTCTGACTGGTAGTGAGATATATTGTGATCTCTATCACAATATCATTGAAAACTCCTTTCAATGGATCGGAATGATTTCAACTCTACTCATTAGGATTAATCGATCATCGAGATAATTCATGTGAGTCCCACCATCCACCAGTGACACCTAGAAGCATGTAGTGGCTACCCAGTAGAATAGAATGATGAACCTCTAGGTGCAGTTATCATGTGATACAGTCCTTCTATCGTGGATCCCTACAGGATGGAGGTCATGGATAACTCGTCAAACCCCTTCGTCTGTCATATGTCAAGATTTATTCGACTTAAGTTCGAGAGCGGAGAACTCTTTCTCCACTGTGCAATCTGCCCTGGCCGAGGTCTTACGAACTCAGTCTTATAAATCACATAGGATCTCTCCTTATCTATCAAGGTCGATAGATTCCTTATAGGTGCATACCCTACTCCTACAGTGAACCTACTGCAGCCAATCTACACTGCATGGACCCATATGGCTAGAGACCATGTATATGTGCAGTCAAACTACAATAACCTTACTGTGAGTAGCCGAAGCATCGCAGGTCAAAGGACCAGTCACACTACTGCAACATCAAGCAAGTCACTGATGAGTGGATAGACATCCAAGTGACTTCTTGTCTTGGTCACGCTCAGTACCCTTATTCTTAACAAGCACCTGCACTATTACTTCAGTGTCGCCACACAGTGGACTCGAGTCCCGTCCATCCATAAGGAAAGCAATGTGTGCACTGATCGGATCGATCACCGTCCTTGTGATGATCCATTGATCAGGAGCATTCAGAAATTAATCAATGATGCATGGCTCAAATTCTTAACTCTTAAGAATACGCATCATCATCTTATTAATTCTTGGACGATTCATAGACACATAATGTTAGATGTATGCCCTAGAAGCCAATCTGGCTGACACATTATTAATTCTGGAACATAAATTTGTACTTGACTTTATTATTATTGAATAATATATGGGCATCTTTTCATTCATATTGTTTATGTGTCTATGAATCGTCCAAGGAATTAATAAGATGATGATACATATTCTCAAGAGTTGAGAATTTGAGCCATGTATCATTGGTGATTAATTTCTAAATGCTCCTGATCAATGGATCATCACGAGGACGGTGATCGATCCGATCAGTGCACAGATCACTTTTCTTCTGGATGGACGAGACTCGAGTCCACAGTGTAGGGACACTGAAGTGATAGTGCAGGTGCTTATTAGAGAACAAGGGTACTGAGCGTGACCAAGACAAGAAGTCACTTGAATGTCTATCCACTCGTCAGTGACTTGCTTGATGTTGCAGTAGTATGACTGGTCCTTTGACCTGCGGTGCTTCGGCTACTCACAGTGAGGTTATTGTAGTTTGACTACACGTATACATGGTCTATAGCCATATGGGTCCTTGTAGTGTAGATTGGCTGCAGTAAGTTCACTGTAGGAGTAGGGTATGCACTTACATGGAATCTATCGACCTTGATAGAAGAGGAGTGATCCTATGTGATTTGTTAGATTGAGTTCTAAGACCTTGGCCAGGGCAGTAATATACAGTGGAGAAAGAGTTTTCCACTATCGAACTCAAGTCGAATAAATCTAGACATATGACAGACGACGGGGTTTGACGAGTTATCCATGACCTCCGGTCTGTAGGGATCCACGATAGAAGGACTGTATCATACGATAACTGCACCTAGAGGTTCATCATTCTATTCTGCTGGGTGGCCACTACATACTGCTAGGTGTCACTGGTGGATGGTGAGACTCACAGGGATCATCTTGATGGTCGATAATCCCTGGTGAGTTGAGTTGGAATTGTTTCAACCCATTGAAAGGAGTTTTCAATGATATTGTTGCCCAAGGTGACAAGCCAAGAGGGGGGGTGAATTGGTTTCTTCTAAATTTTGGTGCTTTAAACGTTTTCTTAATTAAGTGCGGTGGATGCTTTCTTAAGCTATTTGAGTGAGTTAAACTAACGCAAGAGTAGAAGATGATGCAAGAGTAAATGAAAACACAAGCACAACACAAACACAACAATATATAGTGGTTCGGTGCTCTCCTTAGCACCTACGTCCACTCCCCAAGCGTCCCCTTGGGAATTCACTATAATCTCGCGGATTACAGTTGAATTGTTTTTCGGGCTCACAATCCAAAAACCTTTGTTGGTTTTACGGGCTCACCAACGAACCTATACACTTTGGTTTTCCGGGTTCACCAAAAACCTTTGTTGGTTTTGCGGGCTCACCAACTAACCTTTACACTTTGGTTTTCCGGGTTCACCAAAAACCTTTGTTGGTTTTGCGGGCTCACCAACGAACCTTTACAAAGTGTTTAATAAACAAAAGGAAAGATTCAAACTCCTAAATGAGCATATGAAACAATATAAGCTACAAGGAAGAGTTAGAAAGTATTTATCGCTTTGAAGTCGCTTTGCTCTTCTTTGTCAAGGATGCTTCACTCTTTAAGGGGGATGGAGCTCTTGATGCCTCTTTGAATCTGCTCAATCCCTTTCTTTGATTCTTGAATGAAGCTCTTGATGAAGAAGATTAGGGCACTTTTGTATTCTTGGGTACTCTTTGATATTCCACACAAAAGTTGTTCTCTCTGATGAATAGTGCCCCTTTAAATAGCTTCCCACCTTCTTAGGACAAGTCCCAATGGTTAGATTTGAAAAACTAGCCGTTACTCACCTTGGGAAGGACAAAAAGTACAGTTGCAGAACTAGCCGTTACTGTTCAGCCCGTGTTTGGGTCGGCTCAACCTGTCCTTGGGTCGACCCAACTTTGCCTTGGGTCGACTCAAACATTCCTTGGGTCGACCCTCTCAGAAACCACAGAAACTTCAATTTCAGCCTTCCTTCCCATGGGTCGACCCAACCATTCTTTGGGTCGACTCAAAGTCCACTTGGGTCGACTCAACTTCTTCTTGGGTCGACCCTCTCAGTAATTCCAGAGAACCATTTTCTGTCTGTCTTTCTGTCTTGCCTTTGGGTCGACCCTCTCAGGGTTTGGGTCGACTCAAGCTTGGGTCGACTCAACCACTGTTTGGGTCGACCCTCTCAGTAAATCCAGAGAGCATTCTTCAGTTGTGTTTTTGAGGTTCTTCAAGGTTGGGTCGACTCATGCTTACCTTGGGTCGACCCAACTCACTATTCATTTGTGCCATTTGTGCAGGAGTGTGCCAAATGATTTCTTGATGTGCCGGGGTCGACCCAATCAACCTTTGGGTCGACTCAATCCACACTTTGCTGCATTCTCAAGGTTAGATTCATTCAAATGAACAAGGTCATGTATCTATTTTCAATTAACCAAATATACTGAGAGTAATGAACTTATAAATGAAGTATCAATTTAACTTATAGCATACTCTAGATAATTGCTTGTTAATCATCAAAATAACACTATCATCCTCAATCTCCCCCTTTTTGATGATTACAAAATAAAGAGTATAAGTCTATTGATACTTGTCTTTAAAATCAGTTTATAAAAGGGATTAAATTGCTGAATTTCAGCTTTTCATATATACTTGTGAAATCTCCCCCTATATCATTCAAATGTTGCCAATTTGACTTTTTGAATTGCTCCCCCTTTCATTTATAATTCATTAGCAATGAAACTTCAAAAATTTGAGATAAACTCTGAGTTTCAGGTTATGTATCGGGGTGCGAGAGGTGCGTGCCAAATTCTGAATTTATATGTGCCAAATTCTGAACTTTGATGGAAATTTTTGATTTAGTCAATTTCATTGTTTCAAATTGCTCCCCCTTAGATGTATAAGCTTTCTTATATGATTTTTAATTTGTTTGCCCATTTATTTCTCTTTTCTTTACATAACTTTTATCTTTATTTCTCCCCTTTTTGTTATATATCTTTACTTCTCCCAAAATTAATACTCTTTCTTTACTTCTTAAATAAAATACTCTTTCTTTACTTAAATTGAATACTCTTTCTTTTCTTAATACTCTTTCTTTTCTTAAATACTCTTTCTTTTCTTAAATACTCTTTCTTTTCTTCTCCCCCTTTTTGTTATCATCAAAAATATATATATGGGAAAAGATGCAATAAATAATAAACTTCAAACTTCATTGATCAAAATAGGAACATTTTCATACATTCATGTCAAAAATAAAGACAGATACAATGTTCCTTAATCAAGATTTAAAGATACATAAGATAAAAACAAGATACATAGGAGAAAAGCAAGATACATGTGAGAACTAGATATCTAGCCTAGGCTCTAAACATAGACGCTAAGATCAGCCTAGGGGGAATCTAATGGCTGGGATCTAGTCCTCATCCTCCTAGCATACGCGGCGAGGGGAGGTCGAGCCTGGTGAGACTGTGTCTGGCGTGGAGCACGACGAGCGGGATGACTCTGTGCCGATATCTTTGACTCAGCAGCCTGTGGCACAGATGGTCCATGTGTCTCTCTCTCTCTCCGGAGTGCTCCTATCTGCTGCCTCAGATCACTGATCTCAGCAGACATGACATCCAACCGGGCGTCCAATCGGCTCATGAGCCCGTCAGTAATAGTCCTCGCCTGAGCTGTCATGAGCTCTGTCATCCTGCTCCAGAAGTCATCCGTATCTGTCGGAGGAGCGGATGACGATGGTCCAGCCTCTGAGGGTGCAGTAGGATGATCCATAGGCTCCTCATCCTCATCCTCTGGTGCCTCTCCCTCTGGTGCCTCACCCTGAATGCCTGCACCAGTGTGAATCCACTGCCCGTTCACTTTCGCATATCCCATGCATATGAGTGTCCGTGCAGTGTACGTGACCGTGTGATGCAGACTCTTGGATGCCTCCTCCTCAAGAGGTAAACCATGCTGACGGAAGATCAATGTAAGTATCATACCATAAGGTAGTGATACCCTGTTGCTGCACATCACCTTCCTCATCTGCCTTAATATCATAGCCGGAAGATTTAGAGGAGTCCCCCGAATCATACACTCCATAACTGCTAGATCTCGCTCTGAGATGAGATCAAATCTCCCGATCTTCGGAAATAAAATCCTATTTATCATATTGAGCAATAACCTCATCTCAGCGGAAAGAGAACTAGCTATTACCTTCTGAGAAAAATCGAAGTTCTCGTTTTCCATGATCAATTGCAGAGCTCTCATTTTGTCTTCTGGCCTCTTCGGAGTGGCTCCTATGCAGGGTAGGTGTAGTAACTCACTCAAGCTCTCCTCGGATACACGGATCCGAACCCCTCGAACTTCCGACACAAGCCCTCCCATACCAGTCTTGAGGAAGGCATAGAACTCTTGTACCAACCCGGGGTAGATGACCACATCTAGGGAGCAAAGATACTCCCAACCTTGTCTTTGGATCCATTCCCAAATCCGAAACCCTTCTTGATTGAAAAACTCCGAATGGATCCTTCTCCCGGTAGTAACCGGCCTCCCCGCAAATCTTGCAAGGATCACTGAGGGGGAAGGAGGAGGAGGGACCTCCGCACGTGCCTCATGTCTTGGAGACACGGGAGAAGGCTCGGTAGGGTGCCTTTCCTCTTGTTGGACCCAGGTCACTCTTCCGGATCTCTTGGCTACGGCTCGTTTGGGTCCCATTTCTCCAAGATCCTTAGGAAATCTACTGTTTGGAGGAGTTTAGTGGAGATTGGAGAGTGGGGGCTAGTCTTTTCGGAAGAAGACAAAGGGCAAACAGTGCCCTAGATGTGCTCTCGGGCCCCCTTTTAACAGTGGGGTCCCGACGTTGGGTCGACTCAAGATTTTTCTTGGGTCGACTCAACGTTGGGTCGACCCATGTTCTGGGTTGGGTCGACCCAAGTGCAGAAATTTTCTTTTCTCTTCCTTTTTGCTTCTAAAAAGTTTTCCTTGCTTCCAATCCTTATAAACTCTTTATGGAACAATGATACATGAGTAAGAAATCTATAGATAACAAATTTGACTCATGTTTCATGGGATTTTTGAAATTAGAGGAATGTATCATGAGACTACTATCTCCCTTTTATATTTCTTTAATAAAAAGGATCACATATGCCTAATTCCCTCCTGAGCATACAGAATCTATCTTCACTCAATGGTTTGGTAAATATGTCGGCCAATTGTTTTTCCGTGCATATATGCTCAATACATACATTTCCATTTTGCACATGATCCCTAATAAAATGGTACCTTATTTCTATGTGTTTGGCTTTAGAGTGCTGAACTGGATTTTTAGTGAGATTGATAGCACTAGTATTATCACACTTAATAGGAATATTATCTAGTTTGACTCCATAGTCCTCTAGTTGTTGCTTGAGCCATAATACTTGAGCACAACAACTACCAGCAGCTATGTATTCAGCTTCAGCTGTGGACAGTGCCACTGAGTTCTGCTTCTTACTAAACCATGATACTAAGTTATTTCCTAAGAATTGACATGTGCCACTTATGCTCTTCCTATCTAACTTGCATCCAGCAAAGTCAGCATCTGAATATGCAAGCAAATCTAGACAGGAGTCTCTCGAGTACCATAATCCAATGGTGGTAGTTCCTCTTAAGTATCTAAGGATTCTCTTAACAGCACTTAAATGTGACTCCTTAGGATCCGATTGGTATCTAGCACATATCCCTACACTAAATACAATGTCGGGTCTACTAGCAGTAAGATAGAGCAATGATCCAATTAGTCCTCTATAGAGCTTAATATCAACACTTTTCCCTTTTTCATCTTTGTCTAGCTTACTAGTAGGATTCATTGGAGTGCCAATTCCCTTATGATTTTCATTCCCAAACTTCTTCAGTATTTCCTTTGTATACTTAGTTTGATGAATGAAAATGCCTTCTTTGGTTTGTTTGATTTGTAATCCTAGAAAGAAGCTTAGTTCTCCCATCAAACTCATCTCAAATTCTCCATGCATTAAATCAGCGAATTCTTTGCATAGAGTATCATTAGTGGCACCAAAGATTATGTCATCTACATATATTTGCACCACTAATAGATTTTTGTCCTTTCTTTTGATGAATAAAGTTTTATCTACATTTCCTCTACAAAAATCATTTTCAAGTAGAAATTTACTTAGTCGATCATACCAAGCCCTAGGTGCTTGCTTTAATCCATATAATGCCTTATGTAGTTTAAACACATGATTTGGCAATTCATGATTTTCAAATCCTGGAGGTTGTTCTACATATACTTCCTCCTCAATAATACCATTTAAGAATGCACTCTTCACATCCATTTGATATAATTTAAAATCCATGAAACATGCAAATGCCAGAAGCAATCTAATAGCCTCTAATCTAGCTACAGGAGCAAATGTCTCATCAAAATCTATTCCTTCTTCTTGATTGTATCCCTTAGCTACAAGTCTAGCCTTATTCCTTATAACTAATCCATTTTCATCTAATTTATTTCTAAATACCCATTTTGTTCCAATTACTGAATTATGCTTTGGTCTTTCAGTTAATGTCCATACATTACTTCTTTTAAATTGATTTAATTCCTCTTGCATGGCATTTATCCAGTTAGTATCTTTTTCAGCCTCTTCATAAGTTTTAGGTTCTAATTGTGAAACGAAAGCAAGATAATCATTTAAATTTCTAAGAGATGATCGAGTTCTTACCCCTTGAGATGGATCACCAATGATTAAGTCTTTAGGATGTCCATGTGCATACCTCCATTCTTTTGGCACGTCTTGGGGTTGTGGTGGCACGCAATCATCTCCCTTATCTTGATTTGGCACGTCATCAATTTTCAACTTTTCAAAGTCGATAATTCCTGTATCATCATCAATAGTATTTTCTTTCCTAGCAGACTCACTATCAGACTCATCAAATATAATATTGACTGACTCTTCTACTATTAAGGTTCTTTTGTTGAATACTCTGTATGCCTTGCTAGATGTGGAGTATCCTAAGAAGATACCTTCATCTGACTTGGCATCAAATTTACTTAAGTCCTCCTTGCCATTATTTAAGATAAAACATCTACATCCAAACACTTTAAAATATTTTGCAGTTGGTTTCTTATTCTTCCAAAGTTCATAAGGAGTTTTCTTAGTTATAGGTCGTATTAAAACTCGATTTAGAATATGGCAAGAGGTGTTTATAGCTTCAGCCCAAAAGTACTTTGGAAGATTTGACTCGCACAATATTGTGCGTGCCATTTCTGCCAATGTCCTATTTTTTCTTTCAACAACCCCATTTTGTTGAGGCGTTCTAGGTGCTGAAAATTGATGTGATATTCCATTTTTAGTGCAAAATTCCTCGAAGTGTTGATTTTCAAATTCAGTACCATGATCACTTCGAATGGCTACTAAGGTGAGTTTCTTTTCATTTATGATTTTATTATATAGTTTCAAAAATTCTGAAAATGTTTCATTCTTATGTGCCAAAAATGAAACCCATGTATACCTTGAAAAATCATCAACAATAACTAGTCCATATTTCTTTCCTCCTAGACTTGTAGTTCTAGTAGGTCCAAATAAATCCATGTGTATGAGTTCAAATGGTCTAGTTGTTGATACTACGTTTTTCGATTTGAAAGATGACTTAGTTTGTTTTCCCAATGAACATGGTCCACATATTTTGTCCTTTTCAAAAATCAATTTTGGCACATCCTTTATTAATTCCTTCTTAACTAGTTTTGATATTAATTCCATACTAGCATGTCCTAATCTTCGATGCCAAAGCCAACTAGTTTCAATTTTCTTTTCTTCATTAGTAATTAAGCATAAACCATTTTTCTTGCCTAACTCATGAAGATCTACTAAGTAAATATTTCTTTGCCTTTATCCTACAAGTGCAATGCTATTATCTTTAGGATTTGTGATTATGCATACAGATGCTTCAAATGTAACTTTAAATCCTTTATCACAAAATTGACTTATGCTAAGAAGGTTATGTTTCAAACCCTTAACTAATAAAACATTTTCTATAAAAATAGATGGAGCAATGAAAATTTTACCCTTTCCAATGATATACCCTTTACCATTGTCTCCATAGGTCACTACTCCACCTTTCTTTGGTTCCAAGGTGACAAATTGATCTTCGTCACCGGTCATGTGTCTTGAACAGCCACTATCTAGATACCATCGTTTTTCCATTTTATCAGCTGCAAGATACACCTGCAATCAAGATCAAGAAGAACCTTTAGGTACCCAAGCTAAGTTGGGTCCTTTAGGGTTAGTACTCCATGTTCCTTTTGGAACCCAAACTTTCTTGAATTTTATCTTTTAATTATTACTTGATCTGTTTGTTGTCGGCGCCCCGCACCGGAACCCACTCACACCAGCGCCGCCACCGACGTCGGACAAGCAAGAGAGATACAAACGGATAAGCACTCTCTTGCTCCCTCGACTCCGGACTCAAGGATCACCTCTTCGCTCCGCCTACGAAGGGCAAAAGATTACCCCGTGGTATCAGTAGGGTAAAACACTTGAGCACCGCAACGGATTATCAAAGATCAAAGGAAGAAGAAGGAAGAAAATAGCAAAGCAAACACAAAAATGTAACGAGGTTCGGCTACAAATAGCCTACGTCCTCCACCGCTCCAAATCTCAATAAGGATGAACTGATTACAGAGATAGCACACACCCGAACGATCACAAGCGATCGATCTACAAGAGATTCACACAGAATTCCCTTTGCACAAGAAGTAGGATCCCAATCCTCTTCTTCTCTAGAACCCTAGCCTCACAAACAAGAGTCTCTCTCAAATATACGGCCAATTACCTTACCCTAGGGCTCTCATGAGTCCTATATATAGTCTCAAGACCTTCAAATGATCATAGCCGTCGAAACGCCACCAAAAACACCAAAAGAAAATCGTCCGTACGATTTTTCGCGAGCCCGAGTCGACTCGGCTGAAGTCCGAGTCGACTCTGGCACGTCTGAACAACTTCCAGTTTAACTGGCACGATCTCGAGTCGACTCCACTGTATCTCGAGTCGACTCGACGATGCTCCGAGTCGACTCGACTGTAGTTCGAGTCGACTCTGACAGTCCAGACAGAAACATGGTTTTTGCGGCTTTCTCCTCTCGGGTCGACTCGACAGACCTCGAGTCGACTCGACTGTTCCCGAGTCGACTCGACTGAAGCTCGAGTCGACTCCGACAGTCCGCCAGACAGAAAACTATGCAGAATTGATTTTCCTTCAATTCTCTTCATCACCAAAGGTCTCCACATACCCCAACAATCTCCCACTTGGAGACCTTGGGTATATCCTCTTGTTACTTGGCTCTCCTCTGTGCTCCCACTGAAACTAAATCATCCTAGTGAAATAGGTACGATGCCTCCTCAACGTCTTCAAGCATGAAGACCAGCAGAAGCTGAACAACTCCTCAGCTTCTCCACCGTGACGACCTTCGTCAACATATCTGCAGGATTCTGACTTGTATGAATCTTCTCCAACTTGACGAGTCCCTGCTCGAGCAATGACCTCACGAAGTGGTACCGTATGTCAATATGCTTCGTCCTTGAATGGAAAGCTGAATTCTTTGCCAGATGAATTGCACTTTGACTATCTGAATATAACATGCAATCATTCTGTTCCTTCCCAAGCTCCTTCATCAAGACTTGAAGCCATATTAGTTCCTTGCACGCCTCTGTGGCTGCCACATACTCCGCCTCCGTAGTCGACAATGCAACAACTGGTTGCAACCTGGAAATCCAACTGACGGCTCCACTGCCCAAGGTGAACAAGTACCCTGTCGTGCTTCTCCTGCCGTCCAAGTCCCCTGCCATGTCTGAGTCCACATAGCCCTGTAACTGGATCTCAGAACCTCCATAGCACAATGACATGTGCTCAGTGCCTTTCAGATACCTCAGTATCCATTTGACTGCGCGCCAATGCTCCAAGCCTGGGCAGCTCATGAAGCGACTCACAACTCCCACTGCTTGAGCAATGTCTGGTCTCGTACACACCATAGCGTACATCAAGCTCCCCACTGCCGATGCATACGGGATTTTTGACATATTGAGCTCCTCCACCCGCGTCTTCGGACTTTGCCCTTTTGAGAGCTTAAAATGGGCACCCAGCGGTGTGCCAACAGGTTTGGCACCCTCCATGCAGAATCTCCTGAGTACTCGGCTGATGTACTCCGCCTGAGATAGTCTGAGGATATGTTTAGACCTATCTCTACTGATCCGCATCCCAAGGATCTGTTTTGCTGCTCCTAGATCCTTCATTGCAAATTTTCTTGACAGCTTCAGCTTCAATTTTGCAATCTCATGCATGCTAGCTCCTGCAACTAACATGTCATCAACATACAATAGCAAGATAATGTAAGATGTACCGAAGTCCCGGAAGTAGCAACAGTGATCCTCCTGACATCTCCTGTATCCTATCTCAAGCATGTAACTATCGAACTTGAGATACCATTGTCTGGGTGCCTGTTTCAAACCATAGAGGCTTTTCTTTAGTTTGCAGACTAAGTCACCCGTGCCAGCTGCAATGTATCCCTCCGGCTGCTGCATATATATCTCCTCATCGAGATCTCCGTGGAGAAAGGCCGTCTTCACATCAAGCTGCTCTAAGTGAAGATCCTCTACTGCCACCATGCTCAGCACCGCTCGAATAGTACTCATCTTGACTACAGGAGAAAAGATCTCTGTGAAGTCGATACCTGCTCTCTGCTGAAATCCTTTTACAACCAGCCTGGCCTTGTATCGCTTCTTCCCGCCTTGCTCTTCCTTCAGCCTGTAAACCCATTTGTTTGACAGTGCTTTCTTCCCCTTGGGCAGATCCACCAAATCCCACGTTTGATTCTGCTCCAATGACTTCATCTCATCATCCATGGCCAACTCCCACTCCTTCCTGGTATCAACCTCCAATGCCTCCGTGAAGCATTCAGGTTCGCCATTATCTGTGAGCAGCAAATAACTAAGAGTCCCATCATACCTTTGAGGAGGCTTTCCATGAGTACTACGAGTGGACCTTCTTAGTTGTGGAGGGGGTGCCAATGCTTCAGGTTCTTGCTCTGACTGAGTCTTCTGACCAGAATTTGTAGACTCCTCTTCAGGATCCACAAAACACGGCTCAACAGGTTTTGTTTCTGATTCAGTGCTCTGCTGCATTTTCTCATTGAATACCACATCATTACTACGAATGATCTTCTTGTGTTCGGGATCCCAAAGCCGGTACCCAAACTGTTGACCTCCGTATCCAACGAAAATACACTTCTGTGATTTGGCGTCTAGTTTGCTTCTTTGACTGGAATCAACATGGACATAACTGGTACAACCGAATACTCGTAAGTGCGCCAAATCAATCTTCTTCGCTGTCCATGCTTCCTCAGGAATCCCAAATTCAAGTTTCTTTGATGGCCCTCTGTTGATCAAGTAGGCAGCAGTGTTAACTGCTTCCGCCCAAAACTGCTGTGGCAATCCAGCATGTATCCTCATACTCCTGGCACGCTCATTAATTGTTCTGTTCATCCTTTCAGCAACTCCATTTTGTTGTGGTGTTCCTGGAACTGTCCTTTGCCTGACGATCCCAGCATCTGCACAGTAGTCCTCAAACTCCCTGCTACAATACTCACCACCGTTGTCCGATCTCAGGCATTTCAACCTCTTTCCTGTCTCGAGTTCTACCATCGCCTGCCATCTCCTGAAGACCCCAAATACCTCTGACTTGTGCTTCAAGAAGAACACCCAAAGCTTCCTGGTAGCATCATCAATAAAAGTAACATAGTACTAAGATCCACCAATGGAAGAAACTGGTGCAGGCCCCCACACGTCCGTGTGCACGAGATCTAGCTTTTCTTGCTTCCGAGGTTTACCTTCTTTGTTGAATGAAACACGCTTCTGCTTTCCGAGAACACAATCCTCATAGAAGTCCATCTCAACACTCCTGAGACCCTGCAGCTTTCCCAACTGGTGCATCACCTCCAGTCCCTGATAACTCATGTGCCCAAGTCTACAATGCCATAACTTGGTGTCCACATCTGCTGCAACAACTCCAATAGAGTTCTCCATGCCGTTGGTGACATAAAGTGTCCCAACCTTCTTGCCACTAGCCACCGTCAACGAACTTCTGGATATCTTCCACTGATCAGCTGTGAAAGTAGCCTTGTACCCCTGGCTCGCCAACTGTCCAACAGAAATCAGATTCCTCTGCAGTTGAGGTACGTGCCGTACGTCCTCAAGCTCAAGTGAAGATCCAGAAACCAACTTCACTTCCGCGCTTCCCCTTCCTTGTATGGTGCAAGGCTCTCCATCCCCTAGGTAGACTTTGCCAAAGTCTCCCTTCTCATATCCTCCAAGAAGCTTCCGTTGGGATGTAGCATGGAAAGACGCGCCCGAGTCTATCACCCAAGACTCGTCACAGGTAGACAAAGATAGAACGAGGGCATCCATATCACCGTCTTCAGCAAGATTTGCCAGATCCTTGCTGACTCCTTCGGTGTGGTCGCCTTGCTTCCCTTTAGGAGATTTGCAATCCCTCCTAAAGTGCCCCGTCTTCCCGCAGTTCCAGCACTTCGCTCCCTTGTTCTGAGGTGCTCGAGACCTGCTGGATCTCGACTTCGAGTCGCTTCGAAATCGACCGTCCTTCTTTCGTCTTCCCCGGTCAGAGGTGTTTAGTGCACTTCCAGACGACTCCGTAGCTCCAGAAGATTTCCTTCTTGCTTCTTCACTCAGAAGCACTCCCACAACGTCATCAAAAATCAACTTCCCCGTTGCCGAAGAGTTGCTCACCGCCATCACCAGGCCCTCCCAGCTATCAGGCAATCCGGAGAGGATTAGCAATGCCCGAATCTCATCGTCAAAACTAATCTCCACTGACTCCAACTGGGCCGTGAGTCCATTGAACTCGTTGAGGTATTCTGCTACGCTGCCGCCATTTTTCATACGAAGATTAAACAACCTCTTCATGAGAAATACCTTGTTTGATGCTGAGGGTTTCTCGTACATCCGCGACAATGTTGCCATCAACTCCATCGTCGTCTTCTCGTTTTTGATGTTGAATGCCACTTGGGATGCAAGTGACAATCTGATGGTGCCGAGCGTCTTCCGATCGAGGACCTCCCAGTCTTCATCGGACATCTTCTCTGGTTTCTTTGCTCTACCTCCAAGAGGTAAATAGAGATCCTTCTGGTAAAGGTAATCTTCTATTTGCATCTTCCAAAACCCGAAGTTCGTGCCATTGAACTTCTCAATTCGCAACTTCCCTTCATCCGCCATTGCAGAATAACCAATAGCTCTGATACCAATTGTTGTCGGCGCCCCGCACCGGAACCCACTCACACCAGCGCCGCCACCGACGTCGGACAAGCAAGAGAGATACAAATGGATAAGCACTCTCTTGCTCCCTCGACTCCGGACTCAAGGATCACCTCTTCGCTCCGCCTACGAAGGGCAAAAGATTACCCCGTGGTATCAGTAGGGTAAAACACTTGAGCACCGCAACGGATTATCAAAGATCAAAGGAAGAAGAAGGAAGAAAATAGCAAAGCAAACACAAAAATGTAACGAGGTTCGGCTACAAATAGCCTACGTCCTCCACCGCTCCAAATCTCAATAAGGATGAACTGATTACAGAGATAGCACACACCCGAACGATCACAAGCGATCGATCTACAAGAGATTCACACAGAATTCCCTTTGCACAAGAAGTAGGATCCCAATCCTCTTCTTCTCTAGAACCCTAGCCTCACAAACAAGAGTCTCTCTCAAATATACGGCCAATTACCTTACCCTAGGGCTCTCATGAGTCCTATATATAGTCTCAAGACCTTCAGATAATCATAGCCGTCGAAACGCCACCAAAAACACCAAAAGAAAATCGTCCGTACGATTTTTCGCGAGCCCGAGTCGACTCGGCTGAAGTCCGAGTCGACTCTGGCACGTCTGAACAACTTCCAGTTTAACTGGCATGATCTCGAGTCGACTCCACTGTATCTCGAGTCGACTCGACGATGCTCCGAGTCGACTCGACTGTAGTTCGAGTCGACTCTGACAGTCCAGACAGAAACATGGTTTTTGCGGCTTTCTCCTCTCGGGTCGACTCGACAGACCTCGAGTCGACTCGACTGTTCCCGAGTCGACTCGACTGAAGCTCGAGTCGACTCCGACAGTCCGTTTCATAGTTATGAGACAGTTTTATCTTATCTTTAATGAGAGACTGATTTTCTTCTTTTAGAGCTTTATTTTTATTAATTACTTTCTTATGTTCTTCCATGAGTTCTAAGAATGCATCATGCAATTCATCAACAGTAAAATCACAGTCAAGTTCAGAATCTACCTCATCGTCATTGGCCATATGACATATTTGGGCCGTGTCTTGATGATCTTCGTCCTCCGAACTTGATTCCTCACTTTCACTCCAATCGGCCATAAAATTCTTCTTTTTCAACTTTCTTGCCATCCACTTCAAATCTGGGCAATCTATCTTATAATGCCCGGGTTTGTTACACTCATAGCAAGTGGGAGTCTCCTTTTCTTTTTCCTTATCCTTAACCTTTTCTTTGCTTGAGTTACCTTTAAGAAAGGGTTTCTTTTTATGGAACTTATTCTTACCTCTCATGAATCTTCTGAATTTTCTCCCAAGCACTGCCATCCCTTCTTCATCAATATCTTCATCATCATCTGAATCTTCCGATTCAGTTTGTTGTCTAGGGGTGGTAGTCTTTAGGGCAATGGGTTTTCTTCTCTTGACCTCATCTTCTGAATTTTGCCTCATTGTCAACTCATGGGTCATGAGAGATCCTAGGAGCTCCTCTAACTGCAGTGTGTTGAGGTCCTTTGCCTCTTGAATAGCGGTTACCTTGGCCTCCCAATTCCTTGGTAGAGACCTGAGAATTTTACGCACCAAATCAGAGTTAGAATAAGACTTTCCTAAACTTTTAAGCCCATTTATAATATCAGTAAAACGAGTAAACATATCAGTTATGGACTCAGTAGATTCCATTTTAAACAATTCATACTTGTGTACTAATATGTTTATCTTGGACCCCTTAACTTGATTGGTCCCTTCATGTGTGACCTCAAGTCTATCCCAAATTTCTTTGGCGGTGGTGCAAGTGGATATTCTATTAAATTCATTTACATCTAAAGAGCAGTAAAGTGTATTTACAGCTTTTGCATTTAACTGTGCTAATCTTCTATCACTTTCATTCCAATCCATTTCTGGTTTGGGTATGATAGTGCCATCTATGTTAAGTGTGGGTGTGTGAGGTCCTCTAGTGATGATTTGCCACAGTTCATAGTCCGAAGCTTGAATGAATATCCTCATTCTAGCTTTCCAATATGTGTAGTTTGTGCCATTAAATAGAGGTGGTCTATTTGTGGATTGCCCCTCACTCATTGCACATCCCACTTGGGTTGTCATGATCTTTAACTCTTGATTGTTAGATCAATGAGCACTATTAGAGCACCTCGCTCTGATACCACTTGTTGCCCAAGGTGACAAGCCAAGAGGAGGGGGGGGGGGTGAATTGGTTTCTTCTAAATTTTGGTGCTTTAAACGTTTTCTTAATTAAGTGCGGTGGATGCTTTCTTAAGCTATTTGAGTGAGTTAAACTAACGCAAGAGTAGAAGATGATGCAAGAGTAAATGAAAACACAAGCACAACACAAACACAACAATATATAGTGGTTCGGTGCTCTCCTTAGCACCTACGTCCACTCCCCAAGCGTCCCCTTGGGAATTCACTATAATCTCGCGGATTACAGTTGGATTGTTTTCCGGGCTCACAATCCAAAAACCTTTGTTGGTTTTACGGGCTCACCAACGAACCTATACACTTTGGTTTTCCAGGTTCACCAAAAACCTTTGTTGGTTTTGCGGGCTCACCAACTAACCTTTACACTTTGGTTTTCCGGGTTCACCAAAAACCTTTGTTGGTTTTGCGGGCTCACCAACGAACCTTTACAAAGTGTTTAATAAACAAAAGGAAAGATTCAAACTCCTAAATGAGCATATGAAATAATATAAGCTACAAGGAAGAGTTAGAAAGTATTTATCGCTTTGAAGTCGCTTTGCTCTTCTTTGTCAAGGATGCTTCACTCTTTAAGGGGGATGGAGCTCTTGATGCCTCTTTGAATCTGCTCAATCCCTTTCTTTGATTCTTGAATGAAGCTCTTGATGAAGAAGATTAGGGCACTTTTGTATTCTTGGGTACTCTTTGATATTCCACACAAAAGTTGTTCTCTCTGATGAATAGTGCCCCTTTAAATAGCTTCCCACCTTCTTAGGACAAGTCCCAATGGTTAGATTTGAAAAACTAGCCGTTACTCACCTTGGGAAGGACAAAAAGTACAGTTGCAGAACTAGCCGTTACTGTTCAGCCCGTGTTTGGGTCGGCTCAACCTGTCCTTGGGTCGACCCAACTTTGCCTTGGGTCGACTCAAACATTCCTTGGGTCGACCCTCTCAGAAACCACAGAAACTTCAATTTCAGCCTTCCTTCCCATGGGTCGACCCAACCATTCTTTGGGTCGACTCAAAGTCCACTTGGGTCGACTCAACTTCTTCTTGGGTCGACCCTCTCAATAATTCCAGAGAACCATTTTCTGTCTGTCTTTCTGTCTTGCCTTTGGGTCGACCCTCTCAGGGTTTGGGTCGACTCAAGCTTGGGTCGACTCAACCACTGTTTGGGTCGACCCTCTCAGTAAATCCAGAGAGCATTCTTCAGTTGTGTTTTTGAGGTTCTTCAAGGTTGGCTCGACTCATGCTTACCTTGGGTCGACCCAACTCACTGTTCATTTGTGCCATTTGTGCAGGAGTGTACCAAATGATTTCTTGATGTGCCGGTGTCGACCCAATCAACCTTTGGGTCGACTCAATCCACACTTTGCTGCATTCTCAAGGTTAGATTCATTCAAATGAACAAGGTCATGTATCTATTTTCAATTAACCAAATATACTGAGAGTAATGAACTTATAAATGAAGTATCAATTTAACTTATAGCATACTCTAGATAATTGCTTGTTAATCATCAAAATAACACTATCATCCTCAGATATTGTGATAGAGATTGCAATATATCTCACTACCAGTCAGAATAGAACCTATGGGGTCACACACATTAGAGGTAATGACCGATCCGATGGTTGAATGTGATTAGGAATCACAAATAATCAATTAGATTGATAAATGAAAACCCGCTAAGAGTTAGTGGCTAGAAGAAGGAATAATTGCAATCGGATTGTAATTTAATTTAATTAATTGGATTTAATTAATTGGACTTGATCATGAGTCCTAGTTGGAGTGGGAATCATGGAGTCCTAATTGGATTAGGATTTCAAATTAAATTAGAATCCTATTTGGAATAGGATTTCTAAAGTCCAAATTGTCTTAGGGCTGAAAATTGAACAAGTCTTGATTAGATTAGGATTTTCTTAAGTCCTAATTAATTTTAAATATAATCTAATTAATTTTATGACTCCTAATTGGATTAGGATTGAAGAGTTCAATAGAGTCATGGCTCAATTAAATTCTAATTGGATTAGGAATTGGAGGAAATTGAAATGGGTTCATAAAAATCCTATTTTGACTAGGATTAGACTCATGCAATGGACCCAAATTAAAACCCTCTTTAATTTATTTAAATAGCAGATTTAAATGAAATTGAGGGAGGGGCCCACACCCCTCCCCTTGGGGTGTGCGTGGGAGAAAGAGGAGGGGTGCACGCCCCTCCTTGTTGGCCAAAACAAAAGATAAAGATGAGTTCCTAAAAAATAGGAACTCATCCTTATCACTTTAGGGATTAAAAGAGGAGGCGTGTGACCCCTCTTCTAGATCTTTTTCTGATGCATTTCGGCAGCAACCTTTCTCCTCCATCTTCCTCCTTTGAGCCGCCATCAAGAGAAGAAAAAGAAGAGCCTTGATCGCCCTCTTCCTTCTTCATTTTGGTTCCAAAAGGGAAGAAAAAGAAAAAGGCTGCAGGGCTTTGTTCTTGTTCCTTTTGATCCATCCTTCTTCCTCCTCCTCCCTAAGCATTCAAGAGTTGATTGAAAGGGAGGACTTCAGCCATCAAAAGCCATCTCTGCAAGGGAGCTAGCACCCCGGGGAGATACGTAGGCTTCGATCGAATCATTACCTCGTGTGGATACCCGTAGAGGCCGGACGCGTGTGCGGCTTCCAACGAACCTTCTACAAATCCACGTAAATCAGATTTGCGGAGACCATCTACCCGCACAAGGTGAATATCTGATCTTCTTAATGATTTTATAATGGTTTAAAATAATTTAATTCTAATCTATCTACAAACGAAAGGTTTTAAAATACGTTCATGCGATGAACGCATCCCGCATATGTTTTTCCGCTGCAATCTGAAAATTATTTCGAAATTTTTATGGCATAAGTGGGATGCTAACAGTGGTATCAGAGCCATGGTTATGTAGATTAAGATTAGAATTAAATTTTTCAAGGCATTTTAGATCTGAAATTTAAGGGATTATGCTTGCTGAAATTTATGTATGCAGAATTTTCAGCTTGCTGATTTTTCTGCATACTAATTTTTAGATGCTTAGATTAATGATTCTAAAGCTTTGATAATGTGATTACAAATATTTAGAGTCAAATCTAGCATGATCAGCAAGTCATGAGATAAAATAATCAGTTAAATATCAGATCTGAAAAATAATTTTTATGCATGTGATGCGTATGGTGATGATCATGGATGAACCCTTTTGAATGTGCTGAAATATTCTGCGATGTTCTGTGATGCATGTAATTTTAATTTTCAGATGCCTGCGTGCATCTTAAATTCATGTATTAGAGACCTGCGTGTCTCATGAAAAAGGGTTGTAATTTATTCTTTTATTTTATTTTAATTTTTAAAGCAATCTGTGATGTAATCTGTGATGTGTGTTGCACGTCGATGGTTGATCGATATGTACATCAACAAGCTCAACATGCGCGGATCGAGATCAAGGGTTGATTAAAGATGGATCAAGGAGTTGATCACAATTGGACCTAGAGGATCAAGATCGAGTCAAGAGTTGAAGACGATCAAACCAATTGACGTGCATGTGCTTGTAAAATGACCCCATCCTGGATCCATGATCATCACCATTTAATTTTATTTTTGATAAATGCCTGGATGTTTAATGCTTATGTTTATGCGGGTAGATTTATATTTGCATGAGATGTGAATACGCGATCGAGTGAGACCTAAATCGAAACCTCCCTAATCAGTCGAGGGTGAACCAACATGAGTTAGTCATATTAGATTAATTGATCTAATTGGTGTCTAGGCAAGCCTATAAGGTGGTTACTTAATTAGGACCTTACTCACTGAGTAAGGGGAGCCTCCCACCTGCTTACCTGGCCAATTGTTCGATTACCTCTTATGAAGAACTCAAGTTGCAAACACTAAGACTTGATTATGCAATATTAAGTCCATAGGTCTTCCACCGTAGTAGAGCTGCTAAGGTCTTTTCGGTGTTGATTTGTCTCGGCTGGACACAGTGGGCAAGTTGCATCGGGGGACTGGACCTCTCTATTAGACATGAGATGTTGCGGGGTAAAAGTGGGGTTGGGCACCAATAACTGTTAGGTGAGGACCCAATGACGACTTTATTTCTGCGGTTATACGGTGGGTCTGACTTAACTAAGTAATGGGACCAATAACTGTTAGGTGAGGTCTTCATCACTTAGAGACCAAGTACCACTGCAATATGCTTGAGAAGCATTGTACAAAAGTTGTATACTCATCCATTTATATGTCACCAATAACTGTTAGGTGAGGCGGCATGTAAATCGGTGAGACCGCAGTACCCACTAGAAATCCTAGTCGCGTAGGGTTTTCGTTTCTCCATCAGGGGAGTATGAGGGATTCGAGAAAATAGTGGGAGCATATTTGTTTTAAAAGTCCCTAGAACAAATTAAGTTCAAGTACAAAGTCTAACTAGAATCTTTACTCTCTACAGATCACAATGTCAGCTTCAAACCCTTTGACCCGAATTCTTGAGACCAACAGACTGACCGGAACCAACTATAAAGACTGGCTTAGGAACCTGAAAATTGTTCTGAATTGTGAGAAAATAGGGTATGTGCTCGAGAATGATATCCCTAGGCTACCAGCACGTCCTACTGATGATCAGCGTGAGACGCATCAGAAGTGGACTGATGACGACATTAGGCTCAAGTGCTACATCATGGCATCCATGACTAACGAACTTCAATGCCAGCATGAGAACATAAAGACTGCTAGGGAAATACTGGCTCATCTGCAAGAGTTGTATGGTGAGCAGAGCCGCACTGCACGCTTTGAAGTGTCCAAGAGGCTCTTCAAGGCAAAGATGCGTGAGGGGCAGTCTGTCCACGATCACTGTTTGACTATGATCAAGAACCTCGAGGAACTTGAGAAGCTCGGTATGTCCATGCATAAGGAACTGCAGATAGATCTCATCCTGCAATCCCTTCCTAATTCATTTGGTCAGTTTATAGTAAACTACCATATGAATAAAATTGAATGCACAAAGACCGAATTGTTGAATATGTTGGTAACTGCTGAAGGGGCCTTGAAAGGTTCAAGGGGCTCTGTTCTGGCTGCTGAGCTGACTTCTGGTTCCAAGAGAAAGTCTACTTGGAAGAAAAAGAAGCCTGCTAAGAAGCAAAAGAAAGACAAGAAGCCTAAGAAGGAAGTTCACAAGAAAAGGGCTAATGACAAGGAAAAATGTTTCCACTGCAACGTCGACGGCCACTGGAAAAGGAACTGCCCTTCATACCTCGAGAGCCTGAAGAACAAAAAAGGCAGACACACCTTCTGAAGGTATGTTAGATTTGCTCGTAATTGAAACTAATCTTACGGTTTCTTCTACTTCTAGTTGGGTTATAGATTCTGGTTCTAGTGCTCATTTGTGCACTACTATGCAGGGTCTAAAGGAAAGTAGGAGGCTGGCGGAAGGTGCAGTGACCCTTCGGGTTGGCAACGGGGCAAGAGTTGCTGCTGTAGCTGTGGGCACCTACCCTCTGCGATTACCGTCTGGATTTAGTTTATTGCTTAGAGACTGTTATTATGTCCCTGCTGCTAGCAGGAATTTGATTTCTGTTTCGTGTTTAGCACAGGATGGTCATGTTTTGACCTTTGACAAAGACTGCTGTTCTATTTATTTCAGAAATAAATTAGTTGCACGTGGTTTCATGATTGATAGTCTCTATCACTTGCATATTGATGTGTCTGTGAATGTGTCTGAGCAAGTAGTGAGTGCCATAGGATCTAAAAGATCCAGAGATGAGATAAACCAGAAGTATTTGTGGCACCTCAGGCTTGGCCATATTGGAGAGGACAGAATGAACAAAATGGAGAAAGATGGGCTTCTTGGCCCATTGACTTCCGAGTCATATCCAGTTTGTGAGTCCTGTCTTCAAGGAAAAATGGCTAGATTACCCTTTGTAGGACATGGGGAGAGGACCACTGAAATACTTACCCTGGTACACACTGATGTGTGTGGCCCATTCGATGTGCTAGCCAGGGGTCGTTATTCATACTTCATTACCTTTACCGATGACTATTCACGATATGGGTATGTGTATTTTATGAGATACAAATCTGAGTCTTTTGAAAAGTTCAAAGAGTTCAGAAATGAAGTAGAAAAACAGACTGGAAAAACCCTTAAGGTTCTTCGATCAGATCGAGGAGGAGAATACCTTAGTGGGGAATTCCGGAATTATCTCAAGAAAAATGGCATAGTCTCACAATGGACACCTCCGGGTACACCTCAACTCAACGGGGTGTCAGAAAGGAGGAATCGGACTCTATTGGATATGGTCCGATCCATGATGAGCTTCACTGATCTACCTATGTTTCTTTGGGGAGATGCCTTATTATCCGCAATTTATTTATTGAATAGAGTTCCCTCTAAATCCGTTCCTACCACACCGTATGAGATATGGCATGGTAAGAAGCCGAGTCTTGGTCATCTCAAGATTTGGGGATGTCCGGCCCACGTCAAGCGACTACAGGCAGACAAGTTAGAGCCTAGGACCATAAGTGCTCGTTTCATTGGATATCCTAAAGAGTCATTAGGATACAATTTTTACATCTCAGAGGATCACAATGTGTTTGTGAGCCGACATGCCGTCTTTCTGGAAAAACAGTTTATCCTTGATAGAGGCAGTGGGAGAAAAATTGAGCTTGAAGAGAGAGTCTCTGAAAAGCAACGAGTCATGGATCCTATAGAATCTATTCATACAGAGCCAGTACACGTAGTACCTCCTCCACCTCGTAGATCTAGTAGGGTCTCCCATCCTCCCGATAGATACTTAGGTATACTAGTAGAGGACACCGAGGAAATGTTCCTCATGGAAGATAGGGAACATGTACAGGATCCCAATACCTACGACGAGGCGATATCTGATATCGATTCCGAGAAATGGCTGGAAGCCATGAAGTCAGAGATAGACTCCATGTATTCCAACCAAGTTTGGACCTTAGTAGATCCACCAGAAGGTATAGTACCTATTGGATGTAAATGGATCTATAAAAGGAAGATAGGTTCGGATGGAAAGGTAGAGACCTATAAGGCAAGGCTAGTGGCGAAAGGGTATAGTCAGCGCGAAGGCATTGACTATCAGGAGACTTTTTCACCTGTAGCCATGCTAAAATCCATTCGAACATTGCTTGCCATTGCAGCGTTTCATGATTATGAAATATGGCAGATGGATGTGAAAACTGCTTTTCTGAATGGATATCTTGATGAAGATATCTATATGGAGCAGCCTTTGGGTTTTACTTCCAGTGATAGAGATCACAAGGTCTGCAAGCTGCAAAGGTCCATCTATGGACTAAAGCAAGCATCTCGGAGCTGGAATACTCATTTCAATGATGCAATCAAATCGTTTGATTTCATCAAGAACGAAGAGGAACCGTGTGTTTACAAGAAGGTTAGTGGGAGTGCTGTCGTGTTCCTCGTACTGTACGTGGATGACATCCTCTTGATTGGGAATGATGTTCCCATGCTAACCTCGGTCAAGGTCTGGTTGTCAAAAGAGTTCTCCATGAAAGACCTTGGGGAAGCATCCTACATTTTGGGGATTAAGATCTATAGAGATAGATCTAAGAGGTTGCTTGGCCTATCACAGAAGATGTACATAGAGGAGGTACTGAAGAGGTTCAGTATGGAAAACTCCAAGAGGGGTCTATTACCCCTTAGGCATGGGATTCATCTCTCCAAAAAGATGTGCCCCAACACATCTGAAGAGATTCAACGCATGAGCAGGATTCCTTATGCTTCTGCAATAGGGAGCCTCATGTATGCCATGCTATGTACACGACCTGATATAGCCCTTGCTGTGAGTGTCACTAGCAGATATCAATCGAATCCAAGCGAAGAGCACTGTACAGCTGTGAAGAACATTCTTAAGTACTTAAGAAGAACTAAAGATTTGTTCTTGGTCTTTGGAGGAGCATCGGAGTTAAAGGTAGAAGGATACACAGATTCAGACTTTATGACTGATATTGATGATAGAAAGTCTACATCTAGATATGTGTTCTTATGCAATGGTAGTACGGTAAATTGGAAGAGTTCCAAACAACCGATCATTGCTGATTCTACCATGGAAGCTGAGTATATCGCCGCCTCTGAAGCTGCAAAGGAAGCCTTCTGGTTCAAGAAATTCATTGCAGAGCTAGATGTAATGCCATCAGATGTCATCACACTCTACTGCGATAATAATGGCGCCATAGCTCTTGCTAAGGAGCCAAGGTCTCATCAGAAGTCCAAGCATATAGAGCGGCGCTTTCACCTTATACGCGACTACCTCGAGAAGAAATATGTCGAGGTGCAGAGAGTAGACTCCACGGACAACGTGGCAGACCCGCTCACTAAGCAGCTAAGTCAGCAGAAGACTGAAGCCCACCTTGAGAAGATGGGGCTTAGATATATGGCTGATTGGCTTTAGTGCAAGTGGGAGATTGTTAGATGTATGCCCTAGAAGCCAATCTAGCTGACACATTATTAATTCTGGGACATAAATTTGTACTTGACTTTATTATTATTGAATAATATATGGGCATCTTTTCATTCATATTGTTTATGTGTCTATGAATCGTCCAAGAAATTAATAAGATGATGATACATATTCTCAAGAGTTGAGAATTTGAGCCATGTATCATTGGTGATTAATTTCTAAATGCTCCTGATCAATGGATCATCACGAGGACGGTGATCGATCCGATCAGTGCACAGATCACTTTTCTTCTGGATGGACGAGACTCGAGTCCACAGTGTAGGAACACTGAAGTGATAGTGCAGGTGCTTGTTAGAGAACAAGGGTACTGAGCGTGACCAAGACAAGAAGTCACTTGGATGTCTATCCACTCGTCAGTGACTTGCTTGATGTTGCAGTAGTATGACTGGTCCTTTGACCTGCGGTGCTTCGGCTACTCACAGTGAGGTTATTGTAGTTTGACTACACGTATACATGGTCTCTAGCCATATGGGTCCTTGTAGTGTAGATTGGCTGCAGTAAGTTCACTGTAGGAGTAGGGTATGCACTTACATGGAATCTATCGACCTTGATAGAAGAGGAGTGATCCTATGTGATTTGTTAGACTGAGTTCTAAGACCTTGGCCAGGGCAGTAATATACAGTGGAGAAAGAGTTTTCCACTATCGAACTCAAGTCGAATAAATCTAGACATATGACAGACGACGGGGTTTGACGAGTTATCCATGACCTCCGGTCTGTAGGGATCCACGATAGAAGGACTGTATCATACGATAACTGCACCTAGAGGTTCATCATTCTATTCTGCTGGGTGGCCACTACATACTGCTAGGTGTCACTGGTGGATGGTGAGACTCACAGGGATCATCTTGATGGTCGATAATCCCTAGTGAGTTGAGTTGGAATTGTTTCAACCCATTGAAAGGAGTTTTCAATGATATTGTGATAAAGATTGCAATATATCTCACTACCCGTCAGAATAGAACCTATGGGGTCACACACATTAGAGGTAATGACCGATCCGATGGTTGAATGTGATTAGGAATCACAAATAATTAATTAGATTGATAAATGAAAACCCGCTAAGAGTTAGTGGCTAGAAGAAGGAATAATTGCAATCGGATTGCAATTTAATTTAATTAATTGGATTTAATTAATTGGACTTGATCATGAGTCCTACTTGGAGTGGAAATCATGGAGTCCTAATTGGATTAGGATTTCAAATTAAATTAGAATCCTATTTGGAATAGGATTTCTAAAGTCCAAATTGTCTTAGGGCTGAAAATTGAACAAGTCTTGATTAGATTAGGATTTTCTTAAGTCCTAATTAATTTTAAATATAATCTAATTAATTTCATGACTCCTAATTGGATTAGGATTGAAGAGTTTAATAGAGTCATGGCTCAATTAAATTCTAATTGGATTAGGAATTGGAGGAAATTGAAATGGGTTCATAAAAATCCTATTTTGACTAGGATTAGACTCATGCAATGGACCCAAATTAAAACCCTCTTTAATTTATTTAAATAGCAGATTTAAATGAAATTGAGGGAGGGGCCCACACCCCTCCCCTTGGGGTGTGCGTGGGAAAAAGAGGAGGGGTGCACGCCCCTCCTTGTTGGCCAAAACAAAAGATAAAGATGAGTTCCTAAAAAATAGGAACTCATCCTTATCACTTTAGGGATTAAAAGAGGAGGCGTGTGACCCCTCTTCTAGATCTTTTTCTGATGCATTTCGGCAGCAACCTTTCTCCTCCATCTTCCTCCTTTGAGCCGCCATCAAGAGAAGAAAAAGAAGAGCCTTGATCGCCCTCTTCCTTCTTCATTTTGGTTCCAAAAGGGAAGAAAAAGAAAAAGGCTGCAGGGCTTTGTTCTTGTTCCTTTTGATCCATCCTTCTTCCTCCTCCTCCCTAAGCATTCAAGAGTTGATTGAAAGGGAGGACTTCAGCCATCAAAAGCCATCTCTGCAAGGGAGCTAGCACCCCGGGGAGATACGTAGGCTTCGATCGAATCATTACCTCGTGTGGATACCCGTAGAGGCCGGACGCGTGTGCGGCTTCCAACGAACCTTCTACAAATCCACGTAAATCAGATTTGCGGAGACCATCTACCCGCACAAGGTGAATATCTGATCTTCTTAATGATTTTAAAATGGTTTAAAATAATTTAATTCTAATCTATCTACAAACAAAAGGTTTTAAAATACGTTCATGCGATGAACGCATCCCGCATATGTTTTTCCGCTGCAATCTGAAAATTATTTCGAAATTTTTATGGCATAAGTGGGATGCTAACACATAAACAATATAAATAAAAAGATGCCGTTTATTTATTCAATAATAAATAGTCAAGTACAAAATTATGTCCCTAGAATTAACAATGTGTCAGCCAGATTGGCTGGCATACATCTAACAATTAGTACATCCATTATTTAGATATCCCGTGACTCCTCACTGGGATTACCCTGGCCAAGGTTTTGCTAAATTAAGCACAAGACATTATCTCCTGTTTCCAAGAGGGGTCAATTCCATCTCGACTCATAACTAACTATGCAAGTACTTGACTGCACCAAGTGACCTTCCGTCACTGAATTAGAAATCCAGATAGTCCGATAACAAAGTACAATGAGTTGCTTGCTAGTCACAGGTTGCGGTCTCAAGTCAGAGGGCCAAACTTATACCCATATCCACTCGGAACATCTCTTGACAGTAGAGCATTCTGGAATTGGTCACGTTCAGTGAAATGTTCTCCTACACTTCGCCTGTGTGGCATACCAGTATCTCTACACTTCTTGTTTAAGAGAACAACCAATGTATATGTCACACAATGACCTAATCTCGATAATATTGTCATCCTAGTAACAACATATCATTTGGTCGCGAACTGGTTTAAGGACTCAAAGATAAATCCTCCTTTATCATTAATAAGTCCTAAGGACTTCATCATATAAGAGTTCATTTGAAGATGTAAAATGATGGATAATACCAAATAACACATTATTAATTTGTCAATTCATTTACAAAATTCAATCATCAATATGCTGACGATTGACTATTAGGGTACAATTCCTAATAAGATCTTTCCTTAGTGAGGGGCAATCCACCAATAGGCCTCCATTGTTCAATGGAGCTAACTATACTTATTGGAAGGCTAGAATGAGGATATTTGTCCAAACCCAATATTATGATGTTTGGAGCATCATAGTTAATGGACCGTATATTTCTTCTATCTATGTTGATAATATTGCTATACCCTAGCTTGAAAAAGATTGGGATGATAATGATAGAAGGACGGTACAACTAAATGCCAAAGCAATGAATGTTCTTTATTGTGCCTTGGACCCTAATGAATTCAATAGAATCTCAACTTGTAATTCTGTAAAAGAGATATGGGATAGACTTGAAGTGACCCACGAGGGTACAAATGAAGTCAAAGAATCTAAAATTAACATGCTAGTTCACAAATATGAACTATTTAAAATGGAGTCTAATGAAACCATCTCTTGCATGTTCACAAGATTTACTGATATTATCAACGGCTTAAAAAGTCTTGGCAAAAGTTATACTAACAGTGATCTTGTCAGAAAAATTCTTCGCTCTTTACCCAGATCATGAAAAGCCAAGGTCACAGCGATCTAAGAAGCAAAAGACTTGAACAAGCTGCTACTCATGGAGCTTCTTGGATCTCTAATGACGTATGAGCTCACAATGAAACAACACAGTGAAGAAGAATTCTCCCATAAGAAAAAGGTAATTGCCCTCAAGTCTACCTCTTCTAATAAAGATCTTTTTTGCAGTAGCAGCAGTGAAGAAGAAGACAATGACGAAGATGAAGAAGAGGCTCTTCTTGTGCGAAAATTCAGAAGATTCATCAATCGGAAGAAGCCCTTCCATAAGAAGAGATTTCCTTCGAGTTCCTTCAATAAGGATAAAGATAAGGAAAGAGAAAGTGAGAAAATCGAATACTATGAATGCAAGAAGCCGGGTCATTTCAGAGCCGACTATTCCTTGCTGAAGAAGGGCAACAAGTACAAACAGAAGAAAGCTCTTGTCACCACCTGGACTGACTCCGATAAGTCATCATCATCATCGAAGAAGAACAAGAAAAAAAGGCCAATTTCTGCTTTATGGCAAACGAAAATGAGGTAATATCTGAAACTCTTTAGATTTTATCTTTGAAGAATTGTATGATGCCTTTAATGAACTAATGGATGAATATAGGACAATAAACCTTAAAAACAAAGAATTGAAGCTAACTAATCAATCTTACATTCATAAAAATGATAAATTAATTAAGGATAAGAATTCTATTTTTAAAGAAAACTTAGAACTTAAAACAAGCAACCAATTGCTAACTCAAAAAACTGATACCTTAATTAAAGATAAAGAAAGACTAACTAAGAAAATTTCAGAACTTAAAAACTGTAATCAAACTCTAAAAGATAACTTTACAAAAAATTTAAACTTATTAAAAATAGAAAAACTGAACTTAACAAAAGAACTTGAAAAATATAAACCTATTGTTGAGAAGTTTACTTATAGCTCTGAAAAATTAGAAATGATTCTTCATAGTCAAAGAGCTGTGTTTAATAGAGCCGGTTTAGGGTATAAGCCTAAGAACAAGCAAAAATTTCTTAAAAACTTCTTTGTAAAAGCCGGTGAAAGTAAAGCTAAAGATGTAACCTATTTTTGTTGTAGTGAAATAGGACATAAAGCTAATGTATGTAACCATAGAAAAACAGAAGCTAAAAGAAAGATTAAAAAGGTTTGGGTTCCAAAAGGAACTAACATAGCTAACCTTGAAGGACCCAAGAAAACTTGGGTACCTAAGATTATATGATTTTCTTGTGTAGGAGTGTCTTGCAGCCAAGCTCAATAAATATTGTTGGTACTTGGATAGTGGCTGCTCAAGACACATGACGGATGACAAGGAGCAATTCTTCACCCTAGAGTCTAAGAAAGGAGGTGCGGTGACTTTTGGAGACAATAACTAAGGTCAT
Organism: Phoenix dactylifera; assembly: GCF_051530095.1. Lineage (NCBI taxonomy): Eukaryota > Viridiplantae > Streptophyta > Magnoliopsida > Arecales > Arecaceae > Phoenix > Phoenix dactylifera. The sequence continues at coordinate 25,051,779 of NC_143193.1, read as the reverse complement.
ATCATTGGTATCGGTAAAATATAAATCACACCTTCAACCTTTATTGATAATATTCGATTTGTAGGTGGTCTCAAGCATAACTTACTTAGCATTAGTCAATTATGCAATAAAGGTTTTGATGTTTTGTTTAAGCCATCTATGTGCGTCATAACCAATTCAATTGACAATAGCTTAGTTTTCAAAGGACTAAGACGTGGCAATGTTTATGTAGTAGATCTTGATGATTTTGCTAAAAATAGCCGCTGCTTAGTAGCTAATGATACTAAGCTCATTGAGGCAAGTTGGTTATGGCATCGTAAATTAGGTCACGCATGCATGGACACACTATCTAAATTAATTAAAAGAGATTCCGTGATTGGTTTGCCAAAGCTGAAATTTGGGAAAAATAAAATTTGTAGAGCATGTCAATTTGGCAAACAATCTAGAAGTTCTTTTAAGTCCATAAATTGTGTCTCTACTACTAGACCTCTTGAGCTACTTCACGTGGACCTTTTTGGACCAACTAGGACCACAAGTCTTGATGGAAACAAGTATGGTCTTGTCATAGTAGATGATTTTTCTAGATATACATGGGTCATATTTTTAGCTCATAAAGATGAAGCATTTTCAGTGTTTAAGAAATTTCATAAGAAAGTAACAAACGCAAAAAATACTTTAGTTATAGCTATTAGGAGTGATCATGGAACGAAATTTGAAAATCATCTATTTAAAAAATTTTGTAGTAAAAAGGGAATAACTCATAATTTTTCTACACCTAGGACTCCATAACAAAATGGAGTGGTGGAAAGAAAGAATAGAACCCTAGAAGAAATGGCTAGGACCATGTTGTGTGAAAGTGATCTCCCAAAGTATTTTTAGGGTGAAACTATTAACACATCATGTTATATTCTAAATAGAGTTCTATTGAGACCAATTATAAAGAAAACACCTTATGAACTTTGGAGAGATAGAAAGCCCAAAGTAAACTACTTTCATGTTTTTGGTTGTAGGTATTTCATTCATAATAATGGCAAAGATAACTTAGGTAAATTTGATTCCAAATCTGATGAAGGTATCTTTTTGGGATATTCTACATCAAGTAAGGCAACTAGAGTTTTCAACAAAAGAACCCTTGTTATTGAAGAATCTATTCATGTTGTTTTTGATGAGTCTAATGATGCTTTCTTTAGCAAGAGAGTAGCTTTTGATAATGATGCAGGGATACTTGAAGAAAAGATGGATGACATGACCTTACAAGAGGATGAACCGAAGCAAATTGAAGAGACTTCAACAAGCTAAGAAGTAATTGCTGAACATAGGCTTACAAAGGCTTGGAGGTATGCTCACGGTCACCCTAAAGAGTTAATCTTAGATGATCCATCTCAACCTGTTAGAACTAGAGCCTCTCTTAGAAACTTAAATAATCATCTTGCATTTGTTTCACATTTAGAACCTAAAAATATTGAAGAAGCTGAAAGTGATGTAAATTGGATAAATGCTATGCAAGAGGAACTTAACCAATTTTCAAGAAACAAAGTATGGAACTTAGTTGAAAAACCCTCTGAATACTCAATAATTGGAACTAAATAGGTGTACAAAAATAAACTTGATGAAAATGGAGTTGTGGTTAGGAACAAGGCTAGACTAGTAGCAAAGGGCTATAATCAAGAAGAAGGTATAGATTTTGATGAGACCTTTGCTCTTGTGGCTAGACTTGAGGCAATTAGATTGTTACTAGCATTTGCCTGTTTTAAAGATTTCAAATTATTTCAAATGGATGTAAAAAGTGCTTTTTTGAATGGGTATATTAATGAGGAGGTTTATGTAGAACAACCTCCTGGTTTTGAAAATCATCAATACCCCAACCATATTTACAAATTAAATAAAGCATTTTATGGTCTAAAACAAGCCCCTTAAGCATGGTATGAAAGACTTAGCAAATTTCTATTAGATCATGAACTAAACATATTGAGTTAAGACATCATTTCATAAGAGATCTGTTAGATGTATGCCCTAGAAGCCAATTTGGCTGACACATTGTTGATTCTAGGGACATAATTTTGTACTTGACTGTTTATTATTGAATAAATAAAAGGCATCTTTTCATTCATATTATTTATGTGTCTATGAATCGTCCAAGGAATTAATAAGATGATGATACATATTCTCAAGAGTTGAGAATTTGAGCCATGTATCATTGGTGATTAATTTCTAAATGCTCCTGATCAATGGATCATCACGAGGACGGTGATCGATCCGATCAGTGCACAGATCACTTTCCTTCTGGATGGACGAGACTTGAGTCCACAGTGTATGGACACTGAAGTGATAGTGCAGGTGCTTGTTAGAGAACAAGGGTACTGAGCGTGACCAAGACAAGAAGTCACTTGGATGTCTATCCACTCGTCAGTGACTTGCTTGATGTTGCAGTAGTGTGACTGGTCCTTTGACCTGCGGTGCTTCGGCTACTCACAGTGAGGTTATTGTAGTTTGACTGCACACATACATGGTCTCTAGCCATATGGGTCCATGCAGTGTAGATTGGCTGCAGTAGGTTCACTGTAGGAGTAGGGTATGCACCTACAAGGAATCTATCGACCTTGATACAAGAGGAGTGATCCTATGTGATTTGTTAGACTGAGTTCTAAGACCTTGGCCAGGGCAGTAATATAAAGTGGAGAAAGAGTTTTCCACTATCGAACTCAAGTTGAATAAATCTTGACATATGACAGACAATGGGGTTTGACGAGTTGTCCATGACCTCCGTCCTGTAGGGATCCACGATAGTAGGATTGTATCACATGTTAACTGCACCTAGAGGTTCATCATTCCATTCTGCTGGGTAGCCACTACATGCTGCTAGGTGTCACTGGTGGATGGTGGGACTCATAGGGATTATCTTGATGATCGATAGATCCTAATGAGTTGAGTTGGAATCGTTCCAACCCATTGAAAGGAGTTTTCAATGATATAGTGATAGAGATCACAATATATCTCACTACCAGTCAGAATAGAACCTATGGGGTCACACACACTAGAAGTATTGACCGATCCGATGGTTGAAAAGTGATTATGAATTACGAGTAATCAATTTGATTGATAAGAAGTTGAAGAAGGAACAAAGGGGATTAATTAATTGGACTTGAAACAAGAGTCCTACTTCGGGTAGGATTCCTAGAGTCCTAATTGGATTAGGACTGGAAATCCTAGTTGGAGTAGGACTGGGATTCCTACTTGGAATAGGATTCCTACAATCCTAATGAGATTAGGATTAAAATTGGATTCCTACTTGGAGTAGGATTCCTAGAAATCCTAATTGGATTAGGACTTCGGATTCAAATAGAGTCCTAATTGGATTAGGACTAAAATTAAATACATCCTAATTGGATTAGGATTCCTTAAGTCTAAATTAATTATTAATCTAATGAATCAACATGACTCCTAATTGGATTAGGATAAGAGTTCAATTGAGTCATGGTTCATTCAAGTCCTAATTGGATTAGGACTAGCATAGATTGAACCCAAAATTGGCTAATCCTAATTAGATTAGGATTAAACCATGAGAGAGGCACCTAATCCTCTTTGGAAGAGGATTAGGCTAACCAAGTAAGAGGGGCATCAGCCCCTCTCCAATTGGTTAGGGCGACAAGAAGAGAGAAGGGGCCGGCGCTCCAAAGAAAGAAGGTTGTCAAGGGCTCCTAACTTGTAGGAGCCCTTGATGCTTATAAAAAGGGACCTAGGGCCGGCGCCCTAGGTGTGCTCTCTTCCCCCTCTTGCTGCCGCCACCAGCCCCTCTCCTCTCTTAGTTCAGCCGCAAGCAAGGGAAAAGGATCTCCAAGTGTTGGCGGCCTCCTCCCCTTCCCTTCCTTCATCCAACGCAAGGAACAAAAGAAGGCTGCGTGGGGTTCTTTCTTCTTCCTCATCTTCATCCTTCTTCTTCCTCCTCTCAAGCACAATCAAGGGTTGATTGAAAGAGAGGAGATCAGCCATCAAAAGAAGTCTTTGCAAGGGAGCTAGCACCCCGGGAAGACAAGAAAGATTTGATCGGTCCTCTACTTCGTGTGGATACCCGTAGAGGCCGGACGTTTGAACGGCTTCAAGCGAACCCTCTTCCAAAAACCACGAATTCAGATTTGCGGTGATCATCTACCCGCGCAAGGTGAAGATTTGATCTTCCTAATAGTTTTAAAAGTTTTTAATTCTTACCTAATTACGAAAGGTCTCGAAACAACGTTCATGCGATGAACGTCAATCCCGCACATGCCTCTTCCGCTGCCACCTGATTTAATTTTTGAAATATCAGCGGCATGGGCGGGTTCCCAACAGTGGTATCAGAGCCTAGGCTTCGTAGATTAAGGTAAGAATTAAATATCTAAAGGCATATTAGATCTGAAAATTGAATGATCATGCATGCTGAAAAATTCTGCATGCAGATTTTTCAGGGGTGCTGATTTTTTGCATGCTGATTTTTATGTGATAAAAAGATGATTCTAAATGCATTGTTAATGGGATTACAAAGTTTAGAATCATGATTAGCATGATCAGCGACCTATGTCATGATACAATCAGTTAGTTTTCAGATATGAAAATTATAATTGTTGCATACGGTGATGATCATAGGATTCAAACCCTTTTGGTATCAAATGTAATGACCTGCGATGTGATCTGCAATGTCATGTAATTTTTCAGATGCTTGCATGCATCTTATTTGATGTTTTGAGAGGCCTGCGTGCCTCCTAAAAGGAGATGTAATTTATTTTTATTTTTATTTTACATCTGGTTGTATTTCTGTGATGTGATGTACATCAACGATCAAGTTGAAGCAAAGGCATGAGATGAAAGGTGATCTAAGCGGTTGATGGCGATGGGATCAAGAGTTGATCAAGGATCGAATCAAGGTGGCTTAGAACCAATTCAAGAGTTGAAGACCACTTGATCGATTGATGTGCATGTGCTTGTAATACGACCTAATTAGAATCCATGATCATCACCTATTTAAAGTTTAACTTTATTTGATGCTGCGATTATAACTGCCTGTGATGTACCGTTTGCATGAGATGTGAATGCGAGTCGGGTAGATAGGTTTACATGTGATGTAGCAAACCCAATTGAGACCTAAATCAAAACCTCCTCAATCAAGTCGAGAGTGAACCGACATGAGCAAGTCATATTAGATTAATTGATCTAATTGGTGTCTAGGAAAGCATGAAAGGTGGTTACTTAATTAGGACCTTACTCTCTGAGTAAGGGGAGCCTCCCACCTGCTTACCTGGCCAATTGTTCGATTACCTCTTATGAAGGGCTCAAGTTGCAAACACTAAGACCTGATTAACCAATATTAAGTCAATAGGTCTTCCACTGTAGTAGAGCTGCTAAGGCCTTTCTGATGTTGATTTGTCTCGGCTGGACACAGTGGTCAAGTTGCATCGGGGGGCTGGACCTCTCTATAGACATGAGATGTTGTAGGGTAAAGGTGGGGTTGGGCACCAATAACTGTTAGGTGAGGACCCAATGACGACTTTATTCCTACGGTTATACGGTGGGTCTGACTTAACTAAGAAATGGGACCAATAACTGTTAGGTGAGGTCTTCATGGCTTAGAGACCAAGTTACACTGCAACATGCTTGAGAAGCATTGTACAAGAGTTGTACACTCATCCATCTATGTGTCACCAATAACTGTTAGGTGAGGTGGCATGTAAATCGGTGGGACCGCAGTACCCACTAGAAACCCTAGTCGTGTGGGATTTTCGTTTTCCTACCAGGGGAGTGTGAGGAATTCGAGAAAATAGTGGGAGTTACATTTGTTCTAAAAGACCTTAGAACAGATTAGGATCAAGTACAAAAGTCTAACTAGAATCTTTACTCTCTGCAGACACAATGTCGGCTTCAAACCCTTTGACCCGTATTCTTGAGACCAACCGACTGACCGGAACCAATTACAAAGACTGGCTTAGAAATCTCAAAATAGTTTTGGACTGTGAGAAGATAGGCTACATACTCGATTCAGATATCCCCACACTACCAGCACGTCCTACTGATGTTCAGCGTGAAATGCATAAAAAGTGGTTGGATGATGACATTAGAGTAAAATGCTATATGATGGCATCCATGTCTAATGAACTCCAATGCCAGCATGAAAATATAAAGACTGCTAGGGACATACTGGCACACCTGCAAGAGTTGTATGGTGAGCAGAGTCGCACAGCTCGTTTTGAAGTGTCCAAGAGGCTCTTCAAAGCGAAGATGCGCGAGGGGCAGTCTGTCCATGATCACGGTCTGACCATGATCAAGGACCTAGAGGAGCTTGAGAAGCTTGGTATGGACATGCACAAGGAATTACAAGTGGATTTGATCCTACAGTCACTTCCTGATTCATTTGGTCAGTTTATAGTAAACTACCACATGAATAAGATTGAATGCACTAAGACTGAACTAATCAACATGTTGGTAACTGCTGAGGGAGCCTTGAAAGGTTCAAGGGGCAATGTCCTTGCTGCTGAGTTGACTTCTGGTTCCAAGAGAAAGTCTACTTGGAAGAAAAAGAAGCCTGCAAAGAAGCAGAAGAAAGACAAGAAGCCAAAGAAGGAAGTTCAAAAGAAAAAAGCTAACGACAAAGAAAAATGTTTCCACTGCAATGTCGAAGGCCACTGGAAGAGAAACTGTCCTTCATACCTCGAGAGCCTGAAGAACAAGAAAGGTGACACACCTTCGGAAGGTATAGACTTACTCATAATTAAAACTAATCTAACGGTTTCTTCTACTTCTAGTTGGGTTATAGATTCTGGTTCTAGTGCTCATTTGTGCACTACCATGCAGGGTCTAAAGGAAAGTAGAAGGCTGGCGGAAGGTGCGGTAACCCTTCGGGTTGGCAACGGGGCAAAAGTTGCTGCTGTGGCTGTAGGCACCTACCATCTGCGACTACCGTCTGGATTTAGTTTAATACTTAGAGACTGCTATTATGTACCTGTTGCTAGCAGAAATTTGATTTCTGTTTCATGTCTAGCATAGGAAGGTCATGTTTTTACATTTGACAAAGACTGCTGTTCTATTTATTTAAGAAATAAAATAGTCGCACGTAGTTTCATGATTGACAGTCTCTATCATTTACATATGGATGTATCTGTGAACGTTACCGAGCAAGAAGTGAGTGCCAAAGGATCCAAAAGATCCAGAGATGAGATAAACCAAAGATATTTGTGGCACCTCAGGCTTGGCCATATTGGAGAAGACAGAATAAACAAAATGGATAAAGATGGGCTTTTAGGCTCATTGACTTCCGAGTCATATCCAGTTTGCGTGTCCTGCCTTCAAGGAAAAATGGCTAGACTGGCCTTTGTAGGACATGGGGAGAGGACCACTGAAATACTTACCCTAGTACATACAGATGTATGTGGCCCATTCGATGTGCTAGCCAGGGGACGTTATTCTTACTTCATTACCTTTACCGATGATTATTCGCGGTATGGGTATGTGTATCTTATGAGACACAAGTCTGAGTCTTTTGAAAAGTTCAAAGAGTTCAAGAATGAAGTAGAAAAACAAACTGGAAAACCTCTTAAGGCTCTTCGATCAGATCGAGGAGGAGAATACCTTAGTGGAAAATTCCGGGACTATCTCAAAGAAAATGGCATAGTCTCACAATGGACACCTCCGGGTACACCTCAACTCAACGGGGTGTCAGAGAGGAGGAATCGGACCCTGTTGGACATGTCAGGTCCATGATGAGCTTCACTGATTTACCTATGTTCCTTTGGGGAGATGCCTTACTCACAGCGATTTATTTATTGAATAAAGTTCCCTCTAAATCCGTTCCTACCACACCGTATGAGATATGGCATGGTAAGAAACCAAGTCTGGGTCATCTCAAGATTTGGGGATGTCCGGCCCATGTCAAGAGACTACAGGCGGACAAGTTAGAGGCTAGGACCATAAGTGCTCGTTTTATAGGATATCCTAAAGAGTCATTAGGATACAATTTTTACGTCTCAGAGGATCACAATGTGTTTGTGAGCCGTCATGCCATCTTCTTGGAAAATCAGTTTATCCTTGATTGAGGCAGTGGGAGGAAAATTGAGCTTGAAGAGAAAGTCTCTGAAAAGCAACGAGTCATGGATCCTATTGAACCCATTCATACAGAGCCAGTACACGATGTCCCTCAACCACCTCGTAGATCTAGTAGGGTCTCCCATCCTCCCGATAGATACTTAGGTATACTAGAAGAGGATACCGAGGAAATGTTCCTAGTGGGAGATAGGGATCACATACAGGATCCCAAAACCTACAACGAGGCGATATCTGATATCGATTCCGAGAAATGGCTGGAAGCTATGAAGTCAGAGTTAGACTCCATGCATTCCAACCAAGTCTGGACCTTAGTAGACCCACCAGAAGGTATTGTACCTATTGGATGCAAATGGATCTACAAAAGGAAGATAGGTTCGGATGGAGAGGTAGAGACCTATAAGGCAAGGCTTGTGGCGAAAGGGTATAGTCAGCGCGAAGGCATTGACTATCAGGAGACCTTTTCACCTGTAGCCATGCTAAAATCCATCCGAACATTGCTTGCCATTGCAGCATTTCATGATTATGAAATCTGGCAGATGGATGTGAAAACTGCTTTCCTGAATGGATATCTTGATGAAGATATCTATATGGAACAGCCTTTGGGTTTTACTTCCAGTGATGGAGATCACAAGGTCTGCAAGCTGCAAAGGTCCATCTATGGACTAAAGCAAGCATCTCGGAGTTGGAACACTCGTTTCGATGACGCAATCAAAACGTTTGATTTCATCAAAAACGAAGAGGAACTGTGTGTTTTCAAAAAGGTTAGTGGGAGTGCTGTCGTTTTTCTCGTACTGTACGTAGATGACATTCTCCTGATTGGGAATGATATTCCCATGCTAACCTCGGTTAAGGTCTGGTTGTCAAAAAGAATTCTCCATGAAAGACCTTGGGGAAGCATCCTATATTTTGGGAATAAAGGTCTATAGAGATAGATCTAAAAGAATGCTTGGCCTTTCACAGAAGATGTACATAGAGGAGGTGCTGAAGAGATTCAACACATGAGCAAGATTCCCTATGCATCGGCAATGGGAAGCCTCATGTATGCTATGCTGTGTACATAACCTGATATAGCTCTTGCTGTGAGTGTCACAAGCAGATATCAGTCGGATCCAGGCAAGAAGCACTGGATAGCTGTGAAAGAACAGTCTTAAGTACTTGAGAAGAACTAAGGACATGTTCTTGGTCTTTGGGAGAAGATCAGAGTTGAAGGTAGAAGGATGCACACATATTGATGATAGAAAGTCTACATCAGAATATGTGCAATTGTGGTTCAGTAAATTGGAAGAGTTCCAAACAACCGATCATTATAGATTCTACCTTAGAAGCTGAATGTTAAGCCGTATCCAAGGGTGCAGTGGAAACCTTCTGATTAAAAGTTAATTGCAGAGTTAGGTGTAATGTCATTAGATGCCATAACACTTTACTGCGATATCATTGGCACCATAGCACTAGCTATGGAGCCATGGTCTCATCAGAAGTCCAAGCACATAGAGCGGCGCTTCCATCTCATACGCGACTATGTTGAGAAGAAATGCAGAGAGTAGACTCCGCGGATAACGTGGCAGACCCGTTCACTAAGCAGCTGAGTCAGCAAAAGACTAAAGCCCACCTTGAGAAGATGGGCCTAAGATATATGACCAATTGGCTTTAGTGCAAGTGGGAGATTGTTAGATGTATGCCCTAGAAGCCAATTTGGCTGACACATTATTGATTCTAGGGACATAATTTTGTACTTGACTGTTTATTATTGAATAAATAAAAGGCATCTTTTCATTCATATTATTTATGTGTCTATGAATCGTCCAAGGAATTAATAAGATGATGATACATATTCTCAAGAGTTGAGAATTTGAGCCATGTATCATTGGTGATTAATTTCTAAATGCTCCTGATCAATGGATCATCACGAGGACGGTGATCGATCCGATCAGTGCACAGATCACTTTCCTTCTGGATGGACGAGACTTGAGTCCACAGTGTAGGGACACTGAAGTGATAGTGCAGGTGCTTGTTAGAGAACAAGGGTACTGAGCGTGACCAAGACAAGAAGTCACTTGGATGTCTATCCACTCGTCAGTGACTTGCTTGATGTTGCAGTAGTGTGACTGGTCCTTTGACCTGCGGTGCTTCGGCTACTCACAGTGAGGTTATTGTAGTTTGACTGCACACATACATGGTCTCTAGCCATATGGGTCCATGCAGTGTAGATTGGCTGCAGTAGGTTCACTGTAGGAGTAGGGTATGCACCTACAAGGAATCTATCGACCTTGATACAAGAGGAGTGATCCTATGTGATTTGTTAGACTGAGTTCTAAGACCTTGGCCAGGGCAGTAATATAAAGTGGAGAAAGAGTTTTCCACTATCGAACTCAAGTCGAATAAATCTTGACATATGACAGACAATGGGGTTTGACGAGTTGTCCATGACCTCCGTCCTGTAGGGATCCACGATAGTAGGATTGTATCACATGTTAACTGCACCTAGAGGTTCATCATTCCATTCTGCTGGGTAGCCACTACATGCTGCTAGGTGTCACTGGTGGATGGTGGGACTCATAGGGATTATCTTGATGATCGATAGACCCTAATGAGTTGAGTTGGAATCGTTCCAACCCATTGAAAGGAGTTTTCAATGATATAGTGATAGAGATCACAATATATCTCACTACCAGTCAGAATAGAACCTATGGGGTCACACACACTAGAAGTATTGACCGATCCGATGGTTGAAAAGTGATTATGAATTACGAGTAATCAATTTGATTGATAAGAAGTTGAAGAAGGAACAAAGGGGATTAATTAATTGGACTTGAAACAAGAGTCCTACTTCGGGTAGGATTCGTAGAGTCCTAATTGGATTAGGACTGGGAATCCTAGTTGGAGTAGGACTGGGATTCCTACTTGGAATAGGATTCCTACAATCCTAATGAGATTAGGATTAAAATTGGATTCCTACTTGGAGTAGGATTCCTAGAAATCCTAATTGGATTAGGACTTCGGATTCAAATAGAGTCCTAATCGGATTAGGACTAAAATTAAATACATCCTAATTGGATTAGGATTCCTTAAGTCTAAATTAATTATTAATCTAATGAATCAACATGACTCCTAATTGGATTAGGATAAGAGTTCAATTGAGTCATGGTTCATTCAAGTCCTAATTGGATTAGGACTAGCATAGATTGAACCCAAAATTGGCTAATCCTAATTAGATTAGGATTAAACCATGAGAGAGGCACCTAATCCTCTTTGGAAGAGGATTAGGCTAACCAAGTAAGAGGGGCATCAGCCCCTCTCCAATTGGTTAGGGCGACAAGAAGAGAGAAGGGGCCGGCGCTCCAAAGAAAGAAGGTTGTCAAGGGCTCCTAACTTGTAGGAGCCCTTGATGCTTATAAAAAGGGACCTAGGGCCGGCGCCCTAGGTGTGCTCTCTTCCCCCTCTTGCTGCCGCCACCAGCCCCTCTCCTCTCTTAGTTCAGCCGCAAGCAAGGGAAAAGGATCTCCAAGTGTTGGCGGCCTCCTCCCCTTCCCTTCCTTCATCCAACGCAAGGAACAAAAGAAGGCTGCGTGGGGTTCTTTCTTCTTCCTCATCTTCATCCTTCTTCTTCCTCCTCTCAAGCACAATCAAGGGTTGATTGAAAGAGAGGAGATCAGCCATCAAAAGAAGTCTTTGCAAGGGAGCTAGCACCCCGGGAAGACAAGAAAGATTTGATCGGTCCTCTACTTCGTGTGGATACCCGTAGAGGCCGGACGTTTGAACGGCTTCAAGCGAACCCTCTTCCAAAAACTACGAATTCAGATTTGCGGTGATCATCTACCCGCGCAAGGTGAAGATTTGATCTTCCTAATAGTTTTAAAAGTTTTTAATTCTTACCTAATTACGAAAGGTCTCGAAACAACATTCATGCGATGAACGTCGATCCCGCACATGCCTCTTCCGCTGCCACCTGATTTAATTTTTGAAATATCAGCGGCATGGGCGGGTTCCCAACAAGATCATGTGTTAATGGTGATGTGATGCTTGAATTTGTTTGTACTGATAATCAAGTTACTGACATCTTCATAAAACCATTAAGTGAAGATCGATTTTGTGTTCTTAGAAGAGGTTTAGGAGTAATTGACCCATTTCTTTGATTCTTGTCTCTCATTCATTGATCTTGATCATTAAGTTATGTTTGATATAGTATTCCACATTTATGATCATCAAATCATTTCTTAAGATCTGAAGACTACTACCTCTCTCTTCTTTAGCACGGTTCTAACTTAGATTTTGGTGTGCGCCAGAGCTCGAGTCGACTCGGATATTTTTGAGAGTCGACTCGTAAAGGAGTCGACTCGGATGATTCTGAGAGTCGACTCGCGAACTTACTGGAGTCGACTCGAGGTCGGAAATCCATCTTTTAACCCTAAACGAAGTGAATTTTCCCAATCTTTCTTTTCAACCGTCACTGTTCCAAAACCCTCGAGTCGTCTCCCCCGATCATCTCCGCCCTATTTCTCCCCTTCTCCTTTAGTTTTTTCTTCCTTTTCACTCCTCTCTGTCCTAGGGTAGGTCAAGATGCCTAGGAAAGTCGTTGTCCCTAGCCAGAAGATACCCCTTGCAGCGAGCGGCGCCGAGAGACGGTCCAAGGTGCGGAATGAACCCGTGAGGTCACCACCTCCGGTTCCCTCTCCGCCTAGGTCGATTCCCTCGCGTTCGTGCGCCGGGAGGGTCGTCTCTACCGGGAGAAAGGTCGATTTTGACTTTCTCTTCTGTGAAGGGTTCACTCTAGGGCATCGTCTTACGGTTTAGGGCCTAGAGTATTTTTGCTCCCTTGACCTTCCTACCTATCCCGGGTTAGTCCGAAAATTCTATGGCACCATCACACGGGGTGGTGGTGGTATTTAAGGGAGGGTAGCCAACACTCCTATTTACATTTCGGAGGACCTCATTGCACGAGTCCTCCACCTCTCTCGAAAGGGGATAGCTCTCACTCACCCCACCAATAGGTCTGAGGCCCTTACGGCCATCCTAGGGAGAGTACCCCAATCGCCCATTGAGAAGAATTTTGCAAATCAGCTCTTCGCTAAAATGCGCCTCCTCCTTAGTATCATCTCTCGCACCCTCTTTTCCAAAATCGGTAGATTTGATTTCATTTCAGAAAAAGACCTAGCTTTAATGTTCTATATCTTACATGACGTTCCTCTCAACTTCTCAAAACTCATTTATAGTTATATTAGTGAACCCTTAGATAAACCTAGATTGAGTCTCCCCTACGGTATGCTCTTCACACTGATATTTAGGAAGTTAGAGATTCCTATCCCTGAGGGGGAACCCTCTCATTCACTCCGGTTCACTGACTATATGGGTGAAGGAACTCTCCATCGAATGGGTTTCCACAAGGTGGAGGGTACATGGGTTAGGAAGTCCTTTACATCCATACCATCTGACCTCACTGCTCATCACTCTCCTACCTCTGACCATGACCAGGACATCTCCATAGATCCTTCCACCTTCCCATCCACAGCTGGTCCCTCATCCACTGCCGGCCCCTCATCCTCTGCTGGACCTTCATCCATAGTGCCACCACCTCAGCAGCCTCTAGCGGTCGGAATTAGTTCTGAGCAGTTCCGAGAACTGAGGGATGACATTGTGAGGGAGCTTAGAGGTACCTCCAGTACATCCTCCACTGAGTTGACTCCCTCCACAGTAGCAGTGTCTGTCATGGTAGCCGAAGTCAAGGAGGAGCTATCCAGTCTGAGGAGTCTAGTTCAGGGTCAGTATATGAGACTCTCTAAAATTCAGGAAGCTACCAAATAAATGCAAGACCTGGTGAGGTCCGAGCTACTAAGCCTGATCAAGGAGCAGAAAGGGTTGCAAATGCAGTGATAGACAAGCTTGATACAATCATTGAAAGCGTAACCCAACTGACCCAGACTCAAGCTACCACTACTTCAGAAATAATTGTGTAATTGGGGAATCTCTCTGAAGGAGTTAGCTTGGTTTTGCAGTGTCAGTGAAGAAATCTAGAAGCTTCATCTTCTTCTTCTAGACGTCCTTAGACTTGTATTTTGTTTTTATTATCATTTAAAGCCCTTTGGGGACTTTCAATCATTGTACTCAAATTTTGTAATACTTACAATGAATTGAAGTCTTTTTCTAAAAACTTGTGTACATTGTGCTTTCTATGTGTGTTATGAGCATTGTCTACGTTGATTCTTTGATACTTCACTTTTTTGCTATGATGACAAAAAGGGGAGAAAATATGATGCATTGTATGCAAAGGGAATCACTAAACAAGAAAAACAAGAAATTTTTTTAAGCAAAATGTGATTTGTTCTTAGTAGATTCGATACCTTGAGGGTCATTATCTCTCTATTGGGGCTCCTCAAGGAGTAATCTCCAAAATCTATTCAAGGGATATTCGGAGATTAGTTGAATCATATTCAAGAACAAATTGTTAGATTTTTTCTTCTATAATTAAGAATTTAAGCTCAAGTTTAAACCATTAAAAGAAAATTCAGAAAACTCGAGCAAAATGCAAACAAAATTGAATACACATGCTGAGGGAGAGAATCTGAAATTCTAAGAAAGCAAATTCATTAAAGACATATAAGCCAAACAATTGATTGCATGATTGGAAGGCTTATATAATTCCAAATGAAAGGGGAAGCTTTAATTTCAAAGTATATTGACTCATACCTTTCAATTTTGGATACACTAAATGACTAGACATTTGAATTCATTTCAAAACTTTATCTATGATTCATTCTTTGAATGGGTAATTCACTTTACAAATACTCAATGTTTTGTCATCATCAAAAAGGGGGAGATTGTGGAGTAATTGAGTATTCCCTAATTGATTCTGATGAGCACAAAGCATTTTGAGTATATCTTATGTTGTACTAATGAATTCAATCTAGTGTTTCAGGCAAATATGTATGAATTTCTATTTAAGTACCTTGAGCTTTGGTTCAAAGTAATTTGGCTAAGTGTTGGACTCAATTTGAACCAAAGTCTGCATCACGAGTCGACTCTGGAACTTTGCGAGTCGACTCCGAATGGTTTAACGTTTCTGGCACAAGCTCGAGTCAACTCCGAAACTCTTTGAGTCGACTCCGACTGAGAACAAACAGAAAGACAGAACGATGGTTTTCAGACCCTGTCAGCGAGTCGACTTCTGAGGTTTCGAATCGACTCCAATGCTTGGCAAGTCGACTCTAGATGGTCCCGAGTCGATTCCAAAGGGTAACAAACAGAAAGACAAAATGATGGATTTTAGACCCTATTACCGAGTCGACTCCACAAGGTTGCGAGTCGACTCCGATTCTTGGCGAGTCAACTCCCAATATGTCCGAGTCGACTCCCAGAGGAAAGCAGTCTGAAAAGACAGAGACTTACTTTCGGAGACTCTGTGAACGAGTCGACTCCAAGTGTTGCAGAGTCGACCCCCAAGATAGTCGAGTTGACTCCAGTAAGGTCTGAGTCAACTCCGAAGCAGATCAGTTCAAAAGACAGAGAATCAGTCCTTGCAGTCTCTGAGAACGAGACGTCTCCTGAAGATCTCGAGTCGCTTCTCAAGTCGACCGAGTCGACTCCAAGTAAACTCGAGTTGACTCGAGAAAGAAAAATAGAAAGTTGAGTTTTTGAAACCCTGAGAACGAGCCGACCCCTAAGTGGCCAAGTCGTCTCCAGCTGTTGGCGAGTCGACTCTAGTTTGGTCCGAGTCGACCCCAGGATGAGGGATGCACTTTAATTCAAATCTGGAACAATGGGCGAGTCGTCTCCAGTAAACCGCGAGTCAACTCCAGTAACAGCTGAGTCGACTCCAGATCGCACGAGTCGACTCCAATCCCAACAGATATATTGTCAGGATGTGCAGACGGGACAAAACGGCTCCAAATCTCATCCTAACGGCTAGTTTTCAAAAGGAACCACTTAAATAGCCAGAGTGAACAAAAGTAGACAACAAGAGAGTTATTCCATCTAAGTATTAAAGCATTTCAACCACCAAGAGCTTCCGTTAAGTAAATCCAAGAAAAAAAAGAAAGAAGTGCATTCAACTCAAACCGAAAAGTGCTTCCTTCGCATTCAAGGCTCTACTACTGTCCTCCATGATTCGACACATTCAAAAGAAGACTCAGAAATCGAGAAGTCCCCACTTCTTTATCTAAAATCTGTTTGAGGGCTTCTAACTCAACTTTGTTTATATTGTCTCACACTTGCTTTTTAGAAGCTTTCTTTGAGAACTTTTAAACTCTTATTTTGTATACTTGATTCAATCATGGGATTGAATCAAGGGTTGTAAGGTTTGTTGGTGAGCTGAAGATAAAACCAACGGTGTAAGGTTGTGGTTGGTGAACCGGAGAAAACCAACTAGGTTTGACTGTGAATCCGGAAAAGCAATCGAGTGGTTCTAGTCGGTGAGCCTGTCAAAACCGACCGAGTTCGTTGTGACCTCGTGAAAACAACAAGTTGGGTTGTGAGCTTATAAAACAACCGGCTGTAATCCTAGGAATTATAGTGAACTCCCAAGTGCAGCTTGGGAAGTGGACGTAGGAGCAAGAGTTGGCTCCGAACCACTATAAATCTTTCTGTGTTTGTATTGCACCTTGTCTCTTTCACTCTCTTCAATCATTGCATCTAGTGGTCTAACTAATTCACTTGCAAATTAATTAGTTAATTACTCATCTTATTTTTAAAGCAATAATTAATTAAAACCCAATTCACCCCCCCTCTTGGGTTGTCTCCTTGGGCAACACATACAACAACAGTTATCATTCCAGTATAGGCATGGCACCTTATGAGGCTGGTGCAAAAATAAAACTGTTCTCCCAAGTGCAGGAGAATCGCACAAGTAGTATAACTCGGAAGTCCGAGGTCGATTCCTCAGGGAACGATCTATGGGTTATTAGCTTAATTTTAGATTAATTGATTCAATAAATTTGTAGATTAAGATGATGTTTTGCAAATAGAAAATCAAATAGCGAATAGAGAATCAAAGTTTGGATAGATTAAGATGGTGTAGGGATCTGGAATCCCCCTTGATAATCTTGCATTTAAGAAATAAATTCTTCGGTTCTTGATTAAAGATGTAAAAGTAGAATAGATCAAAGCATGGAATATATATTTTTTTGGACATATGAACTCTATTTCTAAGCATTCATCGTGCCTATTACATCAACGACAAATCAAATACTAAAGCGGTCCATATGTCAATCAACATAAACCATTAAAGAACTATCTACAAAATAATTATGCAAGAATCCATAATATATTGGAAATATAAATTTATAAGAGTAAAGGTTTAGAATTTACTTCAAATAAAGCAAAACATCAAAGGTTCCTCCATCACCCTTCACCTAAGAAATCAGCCCTCCATTAAAACATTACACTCTCCCTCCCTTTTTCTTTTCTTTTCGGAAGAACAGGGCATCCCCTGTTTTCTTTTTTTTTTTCTTTCTTTGAATCGCTCCCCCCTCCTCTGTTCTTCCCCCCTTTTTATACAATCAAAACCCCTCCAAATAACCTTCCAAGCAAATCAAAACGGACACTGGAATCTGGGATGCGGATCCAGAAGCTTTGAATGCTGAAAATTAGATCACGAATCCGCTGTTGTGGACCTCACGAACGGCTGGATGCACGTGGAGCGGGTTGAAGAAGAACGGATCACTGATCCGGGAGGTAATCGCGGGATGCTGCTATGAAAATGGATGAGAGCTGCGGCTGCTGGGGCGTTAATCCGCTCTGTGATCGCGGATGGAGGCGTGCGTTCATGAGGAGCTCGGATGCGGGTCCGGCAGATCGCTGAGAGCGCGGGAGAAGCGGACACGGTGGAGACGGGATGCTGGGAGGCTTCACGTGTTGGAAATTGTGTCCCAAAGCCAATTTTTTAGTTGTAAGAAATTGAATTATGTATATGTTTTATTAAAATAAATAAAAATTTATTTTGGCAATTTTCTATTCATCACAAGTGTTGCATCTTCAAATTGAACTCCTGTGTATTGTGATGAAGTCCTTAGGACTAATTTAGTGGATAAAAAAGGTTTTATCATTTAGTCCTTAAACCAGTTCGCGACCAAATGATGAGCTATCAATTGGACAATAGCTATGTCAAGTATAGGTCGTTGTGTGCCATTTAGTTGGTTGTCCTCTTAAATCAAGGAGTGTGGAGACACTGTATGGCATACAGGTGAGATGTAGGAGTACATCGTCACTGAACAGTGACTCACCTGCATAGCACTCTACTGTCAGGAGTTAGCTTGCAAAGCGTATGGGCATAAGTACCCCTTAGACCTGAGACTGTCACGGTGACTTGCAAGCAACTCACTGTACTTAGGCACTGGATGACCTGAATTTCTAATTCAGGGATCGGAAGGATGCTGGGTGCAGTCAAGTACTCGCGAAGTCTGTGTACGAGTCAAGATGGGATTGACCGCTCCAGATTATAGGAGTTGATGTCTCGCTGTATTTCAATTCAGTAAAACCTTGGCCAGGGTAAACCAAGTGATGGTCACTTGATTTGATTAATTGAAATATACTATGGATGACCAAACCCAGAGTTCGACAGTCCACTCTGAGGTCATCTTGAGCATCGATGGTCATAGGGATGAATTATGCAATAACCATACGTTTAGGTTCTTGAATGTTGCTTTGCATATTCGACCTATCCGGACGTCGGGTATCATTGCTAGATGGTCACCTCGATTAGTGCATGGAGTAGTCCATGTACTACCGGCTTAGTATTCGAACCTATCGGAGTCACGCACATTAGTCAAACTAAGTAGGAAGGTCTTGACCCAATTTAATTAAGAATTAAATTATGGGTCATTTGGAATTTGGTTCTGTCTATGTTCAGCTAGCACTGAACATGAGGTACATGCTAAATTTCATGGATGAACAACTAATTAAGTCTGTATTTCGGGTCAATCAAGTTTTAATTAATATAATTGAACTTGATCAGGACTCAATTGTTGAGATTGAATTTGATTAGGTCTAAATTAGTGTAATTGGGCTCGATCATGATTTAATTGGGATTTAATTTCGTATTTGTTCTGATCTAAGTCGGACTTGGATCGAGCCAAAATTGGACCTAATTGTATCTCTCATGAGTCTGTTGTCGGCGCCCCGCACCGGAACCCACTCACACCAGCGCCGCCACCGACGTCGGACAAGCAAGAGAGATACAAACGGATAAGCACTCTCTTGCTCCCTCGACTCCGGACTCAAGGATCACCTCTTCGCTCCGCCTACGAAGGGCAAAAGATTACCCCGTGGTATCAGTAGGGTAAAACACTTGAGCACCGCAACGGATTATCAAAGATCAAAGGAAGAAGAAGGAAGAAAATAGCAAAGCAAACACAAAAATGTAACGAGGTTCGGCTACAAATAGCCTACGTCCTCCACCGCTCCAAATCTCAATAAGGATGAACTGATTACAGAGATAGCACACACCCGAACGATCACAAGCGATCGATCTACAAGAGATTCACACAGAATTTCCTTTGCACAAGAAGTAGGATCCCAATCCTCTCCTTCTCTAGAACCCTAGCCTCACAAGCAAGAGTCTCTCTCAAATATACGGCCAATTACCTTACCCTAGGGCTCTCATGAGTCCTATATATAGTCTCAAGACCTTCAGATGATCATAGCCGTCGAAACGCCACCAAAAACACCAAAAGAAAATCGTCCGTACGATTTTTCGCGAGCCCGAGTCGACTCGGCTGAAGTCCGAGTCGACTCTGGCACGTCTGAACAACTTCCAGTTTAACTGGCACGATCTCGAGTCGACTCCACTGTATCTCGAGTCGACTCGACGATGCTCCGAGTCAACTCGACTGTAGTTCGAGTCGACTCTGACAGTTCAGACAGAAACATGGTTTTTGCGGCTTTCTCCTCTCGGGTCGACTCGACAGACCTCGAGTCGACTCGACTGTTCCCGAGTCGACTCGACTGAAGCTTGAGTCGACTCCGACAGTCCGCCAGACAGAAAACTATGCAGAATTGATTTTCTTTCAATTCTCTTCATCACCAAAGGTCTCCACATACCCCAACAATCTCCCACTTGGAGACCTTGGGTATATCCTCTTGTTACTTGGCTCTCCTCTGTGCTCCCACTGAAACTAAATCATCCTAGTGAAATAGGTACGATGCCTCCTCAACGTCTTCAAGCATGAAGACCAGCAGAAGCTGAACAACTCCTCAGCTTCTCCACCGTGACGACCTTCGTCAACATATCTGCAGGATTCTGACTTGTATGAATCTTCTCCAACTTGACAAGTCCCTGCTCGAGCAATGACCTCACGAAGTGGTACCGTATGTCAATATGCTTCGTCCTTGAATGGAAAGCTGAATTCTTTGCCAGATGAATTGCACTTTGACTATCTGAATATAACATGCAATCCTTCTGTTCCTTCCCAAGCTCCTTCATCAAGACTTGAAGCCATATTAGTTCCTTGCACGCCTCTGTGGCTGCCACATACTCCGCCTCCGTAGTCGACAATGCAACAACTGGTTGCAACCTGGAAATCCAACTGACGGCTCCACTGCCCAAGGTGAACAAGTACCCTGTCGTGCTTCTCCTGCCGTCCAAGTCCCCTGCCATGTCTGAGTCCACATAGCCCTGTAACCGGATCTCAGAACCTCCATAGCACAATGACATGTGCTCAGTGCCTTTCAGATACCTCAGTATCCATTTGACTGCGCGCCAATGCTCCAAGCCTGGGCAGCTCATGAAGCGACTCACAACTCCCACTGCTTGAGCAATGTCTGGTCTCGTACACACCATAGCGTACATCAAGCTCCCCACTGCCGATGCATACGGGATTTTTGACATATTGAGCTCCTCCACCCGCGTCTTCGGACTTTGCCCTTTTGAGAGCTTAAAATGGGCACCCAGCGGTGTGCCAACAGGTTTGGCACCCTCCATGCAGAATCTCCTGAGTACTCGGCTGATGTACTCCGCCTGAGATAGTCTGAGGATATGTTTAGACCTATCTCTACTGATCCGCATCCCAAGGATCTGTTTTGCTGCTCCTAGATCCTTCATTGCAAATTTTCTTGACAGCTTCAGCTTCAATTTTGCAATCTCATGCATGCTAGCTCCTGCAACTAACATGTCATCAACATACAATAGCAAGATAATGTAAGATGTACCGAAGTCCCGGAAGTAGCAACAGTGATCCTCCTGACATCTCCTGTATCCTATCTCAGCATGTAACTATCGAACTTGAGATACCATTGTCTGGGTGCCTGTTTCAAACCATAGAGGCTTTTCTTTAGTTTGCAGACTAAGTCACCCGTGCCAGCTGCAATGTATCCCTCCGGCTGCTGCATATATATCTCCTCATCGAGATCTCCGTGGAGAAAGGCCGTCTTCACATCAAGCTGCTCTAAGTGAAGATCCTCTACTGCCACCATGCTCAGCACCGCTCGAATAGTACTCATCTTGACTACAGGAGAAAAGATCTCTGTGAAGTCGATACCTGCTCTCTGCTGAAATCCTTTTACAACCAGCCTGGCCTTGTATCGCTTCTTCCCGCCTTGCTCTTCCTTCAGCCTGTAAACCCATTTGTTTGACAGTGCTTTCTTCCCCTTGGGCAGATCCACCAAATCCCACGTTTGATTCTGCTCCAATGACTTCATCTCATCATCCATGGCCAACTCCCACTCCTTCCTGGTATCAACCTCCAATGCCTCCGTGAAGCATTCAGGTTCGCCATTATCTGTGAGCAGCAAATAACTAAGAGTCCCATCATACCTTTGAGGAGGCTTCCCATGAGTACTACGAGTGGACCTTCTTAGTTGTGGAGGGGGTGCCAATGCTTCAGGTTCTTGCTCTGACTGAGTCTTCTGACCAGAATTTGTAGACTCCTCTTCAGGATCCACAAAATACGGCTCAACAGGTTTTGTTTCTGATTCAGTGCTCTGCTGCATTTTCTCATTGAATACCACATCATTACTACGAATGATCTTCTTGTGTTCGGGATCCCAAAGCTGGTACCCAAACTGTTGACCTCCGTATCCAACGAAAATACACTTCTTTGATTTGGCGTCTAGTTTGCTTCTTTGACTGGAATCAACATGGACATAACTAGTACAACCGAATACTCGTAAGTGCGCCAAATCAATCTTCTTCGCTGTCCATGCTTCCTCAGGAATCCCAAATTCAAGTTTCTTTGATGGCCCTCTGTTGATCAAGTAGGCAGCAGTGTTAACTGCTTCCGCCCAAAACTGCTGTGGCAATCCAGCATGTATCCTCATACTCCTGGCACGCTCATTAATTGTTCTGTTCATCCTTTCAGCAACTCCATTTTGTTGTGGTGTTCCTGGAACTGTCCTTTGCCTGACGATCCCAGCATCTGCACAGTAGTCCTCAAACTCCCTGCTACAATACTCACCACCGTTGTCCGATCTCAGGCATTTCAACCTCTTTCCTGTCTCGAGTTCTACCATCGCCTGCCATCTCCTGAAGACCCCAAATACCTCTGACTTGTGCTTCAAGAAGAACACCCAAAGCTTCCTGGTAGCATCATCAATAAAAGTAACATAGTACTGAGATCCACCAATGGAAGAAACTGGTGCAGGCCCCCACACGTCCGTGTGCACGAGATCTAGCTTTTCTTGCTTCCGAGGTTTACCTTCTTTGTTGAATGAAACACGCTTCTGCTTTCCGAGAACACAATCCTCACAGAAGTCCATCTCAACACTCCTGAGACCCTGCAGCTTTTCCAACTGGTGCATCACCTCCAGTCCCTGATAACTCATGTGCCCAAGTCTACAATGCCATAACTTGGTGTCCACATCTGCTGCAACAACTCCAATAGAGTTCTCCGTGCCGTTGGTGACATAAAGTGTCCCAACCTTCTTGCCACTAGCCACCGTCAACGAACCTCTGGATATCTTCCACTGATCAGCTGTGAAAGTAGCCTTGTACCCCTGGCTCGCCAACTGTCCAACAGAAATCAGATTCCTCTGCAGTTGAGGTACGTGCCGTACGTCCTCAAGCTCAAGTGAAGATTCAGAAACCAATTTCACTTCCGCGCTTCCCCTTCCTTGTATGGTGCAAGGCTCTCCATCCCCTAGGTAGACTTTGCCAAAGTCTCCCTTCTCATATCCTCCAAGAAGCTTCCGTTGGGATGTAGCATGGAAAGACGCGCCCGAGTCTATCACCCAAGACTCGTCACAGGTAGACAAAGATAGAACGAGGGCATCCATATCACCGTCTTCAGCAAGATTTGCCAGATCCTTGCTGACTCCTTCGGTGTGGTCGCCTTGCTTCCCTTTAGGAGATTTGCAATCCCTCCTAAAGTGCCCCGTCTTCCCGCAGTTCCAGCACTTCGCTCCCTTGTTCTGAGGTGCTCGAGACCTGCTGGATCTCGACTTCGAGTCGCTTCGAAATCGACCGTCCTTCTTTTGTCTTCCCCGGTCAGAGGTGTTTAGTGCACTTCCAGACGACTCCGTAGCTCCAGAAGATTTCCTTCTTGCTTCTTCACTCAGAAGCACTCCCACAACGTCATCAAAAATCAACTTCCCCGTTGCCGAAGAGTTGCTCACCGCCATCACCAGGCCCTCCCAGCTATCAGGCAATCCGGAGAGGATTAGCAATGCCCGAATCTCATCGTCAAAACTAATCTCCACTGACTCCAACTGGGCCGTGAGTCCATTGAACTCGTTGAGGTATTCTGCTACGCTGCCGCCATTTTTCATACGAAGATTAAACAACCTCTTCATGAGAAATACCTTGTTTGATGCTGAGGGTTTCTCGTACATCCGCGACAATGTTGCCATCAACTCCATCGTCGTCTTCTCGTTTTTGATGTTGAATGCCACTTGGGATGCAAGTGACAATCTGATGGTGCCGAGCGTCTTCCGATCGAGGACCTCCCAGTCTTCATCGGACATCTTCTCTGGTTTCTTTGCTCTACCTCCAAGAGGTAAATAGAGATCCTTCTGGTAAAGGTAATCTTCTATTTGCATCTTCCAAAATCCAAAGTTCGTGCCATTGAACTTCTCAATTCGCAACTTCCCTTCATCCGCCATTGCAGAATAACCAATAGCTCTGATACCAATTGTTGTCGGCGCCCCGCACCGGAACCCACTCACACCAGCGCCGCCACCGACGTCGGACAAGCAAGAGAGATACAAACGGATAAGCACTCTCTTGCTCCCTCGACTCCGGACTCAAGGATCACCTCTTCGCTCCGCCTACGAAGGGCAAAAGATTACCCCGTGGTATCAGTAGGGTAAAACACTTGAGCACCGCAACGGATTATCAAAGATCAAAGGAAGAAGAAGGAAGAAAATAGCAAAGCAAACACAAAAATGTAACGAGGTTCGGCTACAAATAGCCTACGTCCTCCACCGCTCCAAATCTCAATAAGGATGAACTGATTACAGAGATAGCACACACCCGAACGATCACAAGCGATCGATCTACGAGAGATTCACACAGAATTCCCTTTGCACAAGAAGTAGGATCCCAATCCTCTTCTTCTCTAGAACCCTAGCCTCACAAACAAGAGTCTCTCTCAAATATACGGCCAATTACCTTACCCTAGGGCTCTCATGAGTCCTATATATAGTCTCAAGACCTTCAGATGATCATAGCCGTCGAAACGCCACCAAAAACACCAAAAGAAAATCGTCCGTACGATTTTTCGCGAGCCCGAGTCGACTCGGCTGAAGTCCGAGTCGACTCTGGCACGTCTGAACAACTTCCAGTTTAACTGGCACGATCTCGAGTCGACTCCACTGTATCTCGAGTCGACTCGACGATGCTCCGAGTCGACTCGACTGTAGTTCGAGTCGACTCTGACAGTCCAGACAGAAACATGGTTTTTGCGGCTTTCTCCTCTCGGGTCGACTCGACAGACCTCGAGTCGACTCGACTGTTCCCGAGTCGACTCGACTGTTCCCGAGTCGACTCGACTGAAGCTCGAGTCGACTCCGACAGTCCGCCAGACAGAAAACTATGCAGAATTGATTTTCCTTCAATTCTCTTCATCACCAAAGGTCTCCACATACCCCAACAGAGTCGGACTCATGTGGAATTTTTTTTCGGGTCAAAAATCATTCAAATGGGCTGTCAATTTGGTTTAGAACCAAATAGGCTTGCTTTATTTCAAAATGGGCTAACCCATTTCCTATTTGACTAATCCCATTTAAATGGTTACAGCTGACTTGTTTTTAAACTCCCATGGACCCGTGGACCACTCCCCCTCATGGACCCTTAAGGATCTTTTTTGTGAACCGCGATGGAGAAAAGCCTGGGAGGAGAAAACAGAGCCTTCTTCCTCCCGGCTTCGTCTCCACACCGTGCCACCGTCTGGCCTCCGGCCGCTCTGCCGTCTGGACCGGAATGTCCGATTTTGAACCGGTTACATTCCGGTTAAATTTGATTTTTGAAATCCGGCTGTTATCGGATGGATTTACTGTTTTTTTCCCACGTTTGTTTTTGAAACGAACGTTATGAATTTATAACGTATGGATTCGTAAAGACAGTCATTACTCCTCTTAAATCCTCTCTGCGTTGGCCTATAGATAGACCAACGTTTTCCTCTTGAAAAAAGAACGAATCAGAGAGAAAAAGGTGTGAATCTGTCCGTGAAATTTTGGGAAGAAACTTCACAGACAGAGGCGGCTTTGGTGGGATTTTTCTAAAGGAGAAGAGGAAGAGAGAAGAAGTGGTCCTTCTCTCTCAATCTTCTCCCAGTGGCAAGCATTCATATTCGGCTTTCTAGTCTCCTCTCTTCTCCACTGCGATCAGTCCAAAATTGAAGCTCTCGGGTTGGAAACGGGAGAGAAGGAAAAAGAAGAAGGAGAAGAAAAGAAAAGTGTTTCTTCTAGGGTCCTTTTTGCAAAAAGTGGTTTTGCAAAATACAGATATCGTCCAACCTTCCTACGAAGCTCGACGTGCATGCGAAGTAGAGGGCTTGCAGATCCAGGCCTTGCAGAGCTACCTTTCAGGGATCTAGATCCAGATCCAGATTCAAATTACCTCGACCAACTTCCGCTACAGGCTTGAGGTAATTTTATATAAAAGTTAAATTTAATATTTATAATTATTATAAATAAAATAAAAAAAAATTAAAACTGATTTTTCATGCCTGGCGTTCGATTTTATCGGATAACTCGAAAATTTTTTCCTTCAACTGGTATCAGAGCCAGGTTGGCCGATGGAATTGGCCTATAATATCTAGAATTATGCATGATTTAATTTTTAAATTTAGATTAGATCTAGATTTATTGATAAAATATCAATCTTGCGCTGAATTATAAGGTTGTCCTGCTATAAGGTTAACCCCTTATAGTGAAAAGGTTGTCCTAGCACAAAATTGAGATTAATTTGTATCATAAAATAAATAGTTTATTTTTGTGAAATTATGCATAATTGATGCTTATGAAATTTCAGTTTTAAATTTATTATGACCACAAAATTTAAATATAAATTGTTTATATCTGGAATAAATTGACACCTTGAATCCATGATCATAATGCATTTAATAAAGAATTAAATGTTGAATTTAAAATTTCAAATTTGAATTTCAAATAAAGATTTAAAATTCAAAATTTGAAATTCGAATTAAAATTTAAATTTCAACATCGAATTTGGGGCATGGGTTAGCACAATAAGATTAGTTGACTAGGTTAGACCTAATCATGAAATCAAATTGAAATGGACTAACTTAAGAAACATGATTTAATCTAATCAATAGTTAAACTATACTAAATCAAGGTTTATAAAATGATCAAACTCAATAGTTGTAGTTTATCATATCCAAACATTTTAATTGGATCTGATTGTGGCTCAGTGGTCGAGCCCGAGTTCCCAAGGATAACCTAAATCAACTTGATAAACCAATTGGTGTCTAAGGTAAGTCGGTATTTGATCATGGTTTTTAATTGGGACTACCTCTTACCTGGCCAACATAGTTGATGTCTAGGAAAGAGGTTAATGGCGTAACCCTCCCATGATCTCTCTTACCTGGCCAATTTGGTCGATCAAGTTTTGATTAAGGTACCTTGAGACTTGGCACTCACCCATGCCATTAAGGAAATCAGTGTGACTGATTTAGGTGTCTAATAGACCAATAAGAGCTAGTTCTCTATATGATTTGGTGAAATCAGTGGGAGGATTTAGAATTATCGATCAGGTTACATATCATTTAAAATCCTCTAAATTATTAGGTCCTTAAAATGATAAAGTTATATAGATAACTAGATCATAGCCTCCCATTAAGGTGAATGATAATAGGTCCAATATTACAGTTGAACATGCAGGACGCTTCCGTCTGGTGTTCCTCTAAATACTGGAATTATCCTTCATTATATGATAGCTTTTTGAGCTATCTAATTGTGATTAGGTTGGCCGAGCCTTCCTCGGGCCTGATCATACATTAGGTAGTATCATCGAGTTAGTTCATTAATGGTTGGACCTAACCAAGATTTTCAGTGGAGGCCTCCGCCTACTGATTACCACTTGGGGCAAAATTGATTGCTAGAAATTGTTTAGAGAAATAATTGGTAATGTACCTACCCTTAGATGCACATGGGTTGGCCGAGCCTTCCTTGGGCCCGTATGCAGTCTATGCGGATTCTAGTACCCACTAGGGAATTAAAGTAATTCCTCGAATTAAAGGTAGAGGCTATTAATTCGATTAAAATAGTGGGAGAAAACTTTAGACTAAAGTCCAAGTCTTTAGGATTAAATAAATCATATACTGATTAGTTGGGTTTTTCCTTTATTTTTCAGATATGGCTAACTCATTATCCCTCCGAACACTATTAGACAATGATAAGCTTAATGGACCTAACTTCGATAGCTGGTATCGAAAGATGAAAATAGTATTAGAGCATGAGCGAATCCTGTATGTGATATCGGATCCTGCACCTGAGGAACCTGCAGCCAATGCACCACGTGCAATCAGAGACGCTTATCAGAAGTGGCTCAATGATCGCACTACAGTGCGTTGCATCATGAGGGCCTCGATGAATGACGAGTTTAGTCGTAAATTCGAGGAAGCGCAGCCAGTGGAAATCCTTCAAATGTTGAAGGAGTCTTTCGGCACACCTGATGATGTTGAACGACATAAGACCTCCTGCGCTATATTCAATGCCCGCATGAGGGAAGGGGCATCGATCACCGATCATGTATTGTACATGGTCGAACAAATCGATCGCCTAAGTAAACTTGGCTTTCCTTTGCACGAGCAATTGGGCAAGGATGCCATTTTGAATTCACTTCCCAAGTCCTACCTGACCTTCCTTAGTCATTATAGAATGACTAAACCTGAAGTATCCTATCATGGTTTGCTAGGTTTACTGCAGACCTATGAGAAGGATCACCAACTCAAAAAGGAGTCGGTGAATGTGGTAGGTGGGACTTCTGCAGGACTTTCTTCCTTTAAGAAAGGAAAAAAGAAGAAGGTGCAGAAAGCTCGTGCTGGGGTCTCTAAGCCCAGCCAGACTAAGAAGCGTAAAGCCGATACGAGCAAGGCAGAGTGCTTCTTCTGTAAGAAGATGGGTCATTGGAAGCGGAACTGTCCGGCTTACATAGCGTCCCTTGATCCAAACAGGCCTAAGAAGAAAAAGCAGCAAACAGTTGCTGCACAAGGTAATTATATGATAACACCTTGTAATTTTTCAATTTATGATTCTACCACTTGGGTATTGGATACCGAAAGTCCAATTAATATTTGCAATTCGTTGCAGGGACTTCAAGTTAGTAGAAGATTCAAGAATGACGAGAGATTCCTGAATGTTGGAGATGGAAGATCAGTTCCAGTCCTAACTTTAGGAGTCATTCAGCTTGTTTTTGAATCTAGAGTAGTCATATTAGATGATTGTCATTATTGTCCAACATTTTTAATGAATGTCATCTCTTTAGGCCTTTTGGCTAAAAATGGTTATTGTTTATCAATAAAAGAAAATTTTTGTGATATCATTTTGAATGGTATTAAAATTTTTCGTGGACAATTGAAATATGGCATTTATACTCTATCACTGCATGTGAATGTAATGTACACCTCTAATAAACGCCCTAAGTTAGATAATGTCAATGAAGCCTATTTGTGGCATTGCCGGTTAGGTCACATAAATAAAAACAGGATAAACAGGTTAGCCCAACAGGGCATTTTAGAAATCAATGATTGTGAATCATTGCCAACTTGTGAATCCTGTCTTCTGGGTAAGATGACCAAGTCACCTTTTTCTGAAAAGGGTGAACGAGCCAGCGATGTTCTTGGCCTCATACATACTGATGTATGTGGACCTATGAACGTAAGTGCTAAAGGTGGTTATGCCTACTTCATAACCTTCACAGATGACCTATCCAGGTATGGGTATGTCTATCTGATGAAGCATAAGTCGGAATCATTTGAAATGTTCAAACAATTTCGTAATGAAGTAGAAAAACAGACTGGAAAGAGTATTAAGATCCTTCGGTCAGACCGAGGAGGAGAATACCTTTCTGGTGATTTCTTGACTTATCAAGAGGAGAATGGGATTCTCTCACAATGGACCCCTCCAGGAACACCTCAGCACAATGGTGTATCAGAAAGGAGGAATCGAACTCTGTTAGATATGGTTCGATCCATGATGGGGTTTACTAGTCTGCCTGTATCTTTTTGGGGTTATGCTTTAGAGTCTGCGTGTATAATACTAAATAAGGTTCCAAGTAAGTCTGTTGAGAAGACTCAATATGAGATATGGACTGGGCGTAAGCCGACACTTTCATACCTTAGGGTTTGGGGATGTCCGGCTTATGTTAAACGTTCTCAAACTGACAAACTTGGTCCTAGATCCGATAAGTGTTATTTTGTTGGGTACCCCAAGGAAACTAGGGGTTATTACTTCTACCTTCCTAATGAACAAAAGGTGTTCGTAGGACTTAAGGCAACCTTTTTGGAAAAAGAATTCCTTAGTGAAGGAATTGTTGCCTCTAAGGTTGAACTTAATGAAGCTCAGCAGATGGAAGATTTAACACAAACTACTGAACCCACAGAACAGGATTCGATTAGATCAAACCCGGAGCCCAATGTAGAAGCACCATTAAGGTGATCAGGTAGAGTACCGCGTCAAGTGGACAGATACTACAGTTTCTTGGTCCAAGACGCAGATCCTATTGAGCTTAATGAGAACAATGAGGATCCGATTACCTATATGGATGCTATGCAGAGGTCCGACTCTGAGTTATGGCTTAATGCCATGAGATCCGAAATGGAATCCATGGAAATCAATAGTGTATGGACACTAGTTGATCCACCCGAAGGGATAAAACCCATAGGGTGTAAATGGGTCTTCAAGAGAAAGAGAGGCGCAGACGGAAAGGTGGAGACCTATAAAGCCCGTCTGGTTGCCAAGGGGTATCGTCAATGTTAAGGTATCGATTATGACGAGACTTTTTCCCCTGTGGCAATGCTAAAATCTATTCGGATCATGCTAGCTATAGCAGCATATATGGATTATGAAATCTGGCAAATGAATGTGAAAACAGCTTTTCTAAATGGAGAGCTGGAAGAAGAGGTGTATATGATACAACCTGAGGGTTTCACATCCATAGACGAGTCCAAAGTATGCAAGCTACAAAAGTCCATTTATGGACTTAAGCAAGCTTCTCGAAGTTGGAACATACGTTTCGATAAAACTATCAAAACATATGGCTTCGTTAAGAACGAAGAAGAACCTTGTGTCTACAAGTGGGTTAACGGTTCAGTGATCACATTTCTTGTGTTGTATGTGGATGACATTCTCTTAATTGGGAATGACATTCCTGCATTACAAAATGTGAAACTCTGGCTGTCATCACAGTTCTCCATGAAGGATCTGGGAGAAGCATCCTACATCCTAGGGATGAAAATCTATAGAGATAGATCTAAGAGGTTGCTTGGATTGTCCCAATCCACGTACATCGACACTATGTTGAAGCGGTTCAACATGGAGAATTCCAAGAAGGGCTATCTTCCGATAGGCCAAGAAATTTCTCTCTCTAAGAAAGATTGTCCGACAACTTTCGAAGAGAGAGAGCATATTAGTAGAATCCCATATGCTTCTGTAATAGGTTCTATCATGTACGCCATGACATGTACAAGACTGGATGTTGCTTACTCACTAGCAGTAGCGAGTAGGTATCAGTCTGATCCGGGTGAGAACCATTGGAAGGTGGTGAAAACCATCCTTAAGTATTTAAGAAATACTAAGGACCAATGGTTAATCTATGGAGAATCTGACTTAAAACTTGTGGGATTTACAGACTCTAGTTTTCAGTCAGACCATGATGACAGTAAGAGTATGTCAGGATTTGTGTTTACCCTGAATGGAGGAGCAGTCTGCTAGAAAAGTTCCAAGCAGCATTCAGTAGCCGATTCCGTATGCAAAGCAGAGTATGTTGCTGCATCAGATGCGGCAAAGGAAGCTGTTTAGATCAAGAAATTTGTAAATCAACTTGGTGTTGCTCCCTCAATCAACGGTCCAGTTCTTTTGTATTGTGACAATACTGGAGCCATTGCACAAGCAAAGGAGCCAAAGTCTCACCACAGGACCAAGCACATTCTGCGTCGCTACCACCTTGTACGAGAGATCGTGGAACGAGGTGACGTCAATCTTCAGAAGATCGATGGAAAGGAGAACCTAGCTGACCCATTCACTAAAGCCCTTTCTGTAAAGAAGTTCGATTATCATAAATCGAAGATGAGTATAAGATACTGTACAAATTGGCTTTAGTCCAAGTGGGAGTTATTGGGAATTGTGTCCCAAAGCCAATTTTTTAGTTGTAAAAAATTGAATTATGTATATGTTTTATTAAAATGAATAAAAATTTATTCTGCCAATTTTCTATTCATCACAAGTGTTGCATCTTCAAATTGAACTCCTGTGTATTGTGATGAAGTCCTTAGGACTAATTTAGTGGATAAAAGAGGTTTTATCATTTAGTCCTTAAACCAGTTCGCGACCAAATGATGAGCTATCAATTGGACGATAGCCATGTCAAGTATAGGTCGTTGTGTGCCATTTAGTTGGTTGTCCTCTTAAATCAAGGAGTGTGGAGACACTGTATGGCATACAGGTGAGATATAGGAGTACATCGTCACTGAACAGTGACTCATCTGCATAGCACTCTACTGTCAGGAGTTAGCTTGCAAAGCGTATGGGCATAAGTACCCCTTAGACCTGAGAATGTCACGGTGACTTGCAAGCAACTCACTGTACTTAGGCACTGGATGACCTGAATTTCTAATTCAGGGATCGGAAGGATGCTGGGTGCAGTCAAGTACTCGCGAAGTCTGTGTACGAGTCAAGATGGGATTGACCGCTCCAGATTATAGGAGTTGATGTCTCGCGGTATTTCAATTCAGTAAAACCTTGGCCAGGGTAAACCAAGTGATGGTCACTTGATTTGATTAATTGAAATACACTATGGATGACCGAACCCAGAGTTCGACAGTCCACTCTGAGATCATCTTGAGCATCGATGGTCATAGGGATGAATTATGCAATAACCATATGTTTAGGTTCTTGAATGTTGCTTTGCATATTCGACCTATCCAGACGTCGGGTATCATTGCTAGATGGTCACCTCGATTAGTGCATGGAGTAGTCCATGTACTACCGGCTTAGTGTTCGAACCTATCGGAGTCACGCACATTAGTCAAACTAAGTAGGAAGGCCTTGACCCAATTTAATTAAGAATTAAATTATGGGTCATTTGGAATTTGGTTCTGTCTATGTTCAGCTAGCACTGAACATGAGGTACATGCTAAATTTCATGGATGAACAACTAATTAAGTCTGTATTTCGGGTCAATCAAGTTTTAATTAATATAATTGAACTTGATCAGGACTCAATTGTTGAGATTGGATTTGATTGGGTCTAAATTAGTGTAATTGGGCTCGATCATGATTTAATTGGGATTTAATTTCGTATTTGTTCTGATCTAAGTCGGACTTGGATTGAGCCGAAACTGGACCTAATTGTATCTCTCATGAGTCGGACTCATGTGGAATTTTTTTTCGGGTCAAAAATCATTCAAATGGGCTGTCAATTTGGTTTAGAACCAAATATGCTTGCTTTATTTCAAAATGGGCTAACCCATTTCCTATTTGACTAATCCCATTTAAATGGTTACGGCTGACTTGTTTTTAAACTCCCATGGACCCGTGGACCACTCCCCCTCATGGACCCTTAAGGATTTTTTTTGTGAACCGCGATGGAGAAAAGCCTGGGAGGAGAAAACAGAGCCTTCTTCCTCCCGGCTTCGTCTCCACACCGTGCCACCGTCTGGCCTCCGGCCGCTCTGCCGTCTGGACCGGAATGTCCGATTTTGAACCGGCTACATTCCGGTTAAATTTGATTTTTGAAATCCGGCTGTTATCGGATGGATTTACTGTTTTTTCCCCACGTTTGTTTTTGAAACGAACGTTATGAATTTATAACGTATGGATTCATAAAGACAGTCATTACTCCTCTTAAATCCTCTCTGCGTTGGCCTATAGATAGACCAATGTTTTCCTCTTGAAAAAAGAATGAATCAGAGAGAAAAAGGTGTGAATCTGTCCGTGAAATTTTGGGAAGAAACTTCACAGACAGAGGCGGCTTCGGTGTGATTGTTCTAAAGGAGAAGAGGGAGAGAGAAGAAGTGGTCCTTCTCTCTCAATCTTCTCCCAGTGGCAAGCATTCATATCCGACTTTCTAGTCTCCTCTCTTCTCCTCTGCGATCAGTCCAAAATTGAAGCTCTCGGGTTGGAAACGGGAGAGAAGGAAGAAGAAGAAGGAGAAGAAAAGAAAAGTGTTTCTTCTAGGGTCCTTTTTGCAAAAAGTGGTTTTGCAAAATACAGATATCGTCCAACCTTCCTACGAAGCTTGACGTGCGTGCGAAGTAGAGGGCTTGCAGATCCAGGCCTTGCAGAGCTACCTTTCAGGGATCTAGATCCAGATCCAGATTCAAATTACCTCGACCAACTTCCGCTACGGGCTTGAGGTAATTTTACATAAAAGTTAAATTTAATATTTATAATTGTTATAAATAAAATAAAAAAAAATAAAACTGATTTTTCATGCCTGGCGTTCGATTTTATCGGACAACTCGGAAATTTTTTCCTTCATCACGGGCTCGGGCGCTGAGCTGATCGCGGGAGAGTGCTTGGATTGCGGAAGAAGAGCAGATCATGGATCCTTGGCGTTGTTTCCTTCTTTCGACCACAAAGAAATGGGAATGCGGTGAAGATGGGATGCTGGAAGGAGGAGCACGCGGAAAGAGGAAGCTGGGAGGCGCCTTAAACGGGCGGAAGAGGTGGAAGCACAAAAACATCACGGACGGCTGGGAAAGGGGTTGCCCAATTTGGGAAGTCTCTGATTTGGAATCAGGAAATTGACTGTGGATGGCTGGATTGGGGGCTTGTACAACTGAAGATGAAGCGTGGGATAGCCGGCCAATACTTGGAATACTTCCCCAACTACACGTGATCTTTCTTTATTTTGATCCCCAATGTGCTCTAGAAGCTGTGGCATGTAGACATGTGTAGCTCCGGTGCAAGTATGCTTGACCAGGTTCAATTATGCTCCTAACATCATCAGGCTTGGAGCCATGCCTTATCCAAATCTGTACCAAATTTGCATCTTAAC
Organism: Phoenix dactylifera; assembly: GCF_051530095.1. Taxonomy (NCBI): domain Eukaryota; kingdom Viridiplantae; phylum Streptophyta; class Magnoliopsida; order Arecales; family Arecaceae; genus Phoenix; species Phoenix dactylifera. The sequence continues at coordinate 25,017,135 of NC_143193.1, read as the reverse complement.
TCTGATTTACGATCAACTGCATCCACCAAAAATATAATATTAATGTAGCACTTTTATTATTATTTATTAGTAATAATACCAATTTAAGTGATGTGTAGATCGCACTTTTGTGCTCTCAACACACCCCCCAACTAGCTTATTACTAGTCTCTAGTAATTAACGAGAAAACTATAATGAGGACACAAAATATGTGGTCTAACCTATGACTTTTTATTGAAGCTAAAGACATAAGACTAAGATACGTACCCACTTTCGTAGGGCATCACGATTGCACTTAGCTCGTTCAACAAGCCGTTAAACCCCTAGGTTACCCTAGTGGACGAGTGTTGTCTCGTGAAGGTTTGTAGAGATGTTACCCACAAACATCATGAATGATATGACATGAGGTCCTAAATTCTAAGCTAATACCCATGTAATTAATATATATTTTCAAGCATGGCAACTATCAAAGCAAGGGAAAATATGAAAGTGTAGTGTGCATAAAATAGTATGACTTTCTCAGAGTACTAATACCTCCACCACAACATGGTACCGCTTGAATTTTAGGTGTACTACTCAAGTTCACAAGTGTTTACTACAGTTTATTAGAGCCTGATCCATCAAATTTTTAGAATATCTCATGTTGTCTAAAATTGTCAAGAATGGTTCGCATAAAAAGAAGGAGCTATCAATCCCAACTAAATATCCAAAGTACACAAAGGTCCATACAATGGAGTCAAACCAGCCATTACCACATGTCACTGGGTTCAGCTCGACCAACCCTATTCATGCTTTTTTTTTTTAATTATTAAACACATATGGTGATTGCAATAGTCCAACCCCCTTAGGCTCTAGCAAGGTCCATGTAGCGAGTTTTCGGCCAATGACTCCTGATCCAGTTGGCTCAAGGCATTAGGTGAAACACTCCTCGGGCTTAATTACTCGAACCAGACTACGCCACGAGGTTAGACTTGTCTTCTCCTCATTTTTTTTAATTTTTTTTTTTTTGCAAAATAGAGAAGGTAAACTGAACCATATAATGTGACTGTATCATGACTATAGGTCAACCAAGGTCGGAACATAAGACACTTAGATGATCTAGCCGGGGTATTCAACCTCTATCTTTATATGAAAACCAAATCATGAACCTTATAGTACGGACAAGGATACTCGTACTTCTTTTATAGATATGGCTTAATAAAAATGCATTAAACAAATGTGAAATCCTGAGGCCTTCCTATAATCATTAAGTACATGTGCGGGGATCTAATAATAGATCTCTGATCAGTCATAGTATGCATGTGTTCCTTGCCTTAATAGTTGCACAAACTTAATATGAAAATACATATGCATTGGTAATAAATCAAATGCAAAAATATTTTTTTTTTAGAAAATACTTCCCTCCTCCCAACTTAAACATTGCATTGTCCTCAATGTAATAGATACAAGAAATATTTATATGAGAGACAGTAGAGAAAATAATATTGGAGAGAAGGGAAATATCTTGAGCTGTTGATTTCCAGAAAAGAAGACCTACAAAATAAGAAGAAAACTAGAAGTAAAAGAAAAATATAATTCTAACTAATATACACATACCTTTGTCGTCAAGCTCAGTCATAAGAGGGCTCCCCCAAGGGAAAGAAGTCCTCTTCATCTGCAAAATTCTCAAGAAAAGGTTTTAACCTGTGTCCATTTACCTTAAAAATTTTACCATCTCGTGGATTCTCAATCTCAACCGCTCCATGTGGAAAAACAGTTTTTATAATATAAGGACCTGTCCATCTCGATCGCAACTTGCCAGGAAACAGATGTAAGCGAGAGTCATAACAAAGAACTTTTTGTAAAGGTTTAAAAGATTTTCTTAAAATTGATCTATCGTGCCTAATTTTCATTCATTCTTTACAAAGTCTAGCATTGTCATAAGCATCTCTGCGAATCTCATTAAGCTCGTTCAATTGCAATTTTCTAGCTGGACCGGCATCTTGTAAATCAAAATTCAATTTTCTAATTGCCCAATATGATTTATGTTCTATTTCTACAGGCAGATGACACGCTTTTCCATAGACTAGCCGGTAGGGAGACATGCCAAGAATGGTTTTGTATGCAGTACGATAGGCCCATAATGCATCTGATAGTTTTAAGGACCAATCTTTTCATGATGGGTTCACCGTTTTCTCTAAAATACGCTTGATCTCCCTATTGGCTAACTCTACCTGGCCACTAGTTTGCGATATGGGGTAGCAACTTTATGGGTGACACCATACTTTTTCAATAAGGTCTCGAAAAGCTTATTACAAAAGTGTTTTCCACCATCACTAATTATAACCTTAGGCATCCCAAATCGTGAAAAAATATTTTCTTTTAAAAACTTCAGAACAGGTTTGTGATCATTGGTCCTACAAGCGATAGCTTCTACCCATTTGGACACATACTCGACACCAACTAAAATGTATTCATATCCAAAAGACGGTGGAAATGGGCCCATAAAATCGATGCCCCAACAATCGAAAATTTCTATAATAGTAATGGGTTGAAGAGGCATCATTTGCCTACGAGTTAGACTTCCAATACGTTGACATGGATCACATGTCCTGCAGAACTCGTGGGCATCTTTGAACATAGTAGGCCAATAGAAACCACATTGCAAGACCTTTGCAATAGTTTTCTTAGAGGCAAAGTGTCCACCACAAGCATCAGTATGGCAGAAAGAGAGTACGCTTTGTATATCATGATCCGGTATGCATCGTCTAAAGATTTGATCATTGCAATATTTAAATAAATAGGGTTCGTCATAATAATAATTCTTTACTTCGCGCAAGAAAATTTTTCTATCTGTTGACCCCCAATGCTTCAGAATCCAGTTCGTAACAAGAAAATTTACAATGTCAGCGTACCATGGCACAATAGAGAGTGCAAACAACTGCTCTTCAGGGAATGAGTCCTTGATGGAAAACTGTGGCACCGAATCATTAAAAACTAATCGTGATAAATGGTCAGCAACCACATTCTCTACTCCTTTTTTATCTTTGATAGTGATGTCAAATTCTTGGAGTAGAAGTATCCATCGTATTAAGCGTGGTTTGGCTTCTTTCTTGCTACGTCTTTAATCTTGCTCTTTTTAAAAGGAAAATTAAATGTAGAATACCCCAAGTATAGGGTGTAGCAAAGTAATATTCTCGGTGAGTCCGAGATCGAATCCACAGGGATTTGACAGTGAACAAAAACTAAAGGCTAAATAATATTCAGATTGACAAAAATATAACTAAGGCATTAGGATTCAGCCTAGCACTTAATCATGCTTTTCTTAAAATCATCTATTAATCATAATAAAATAGATTTAGTTTTATGGGCAGTATTACAGTAATTCTATTTTAAACTACAGGGATTTCTAAGTATCTGTTATACCCGGAGGAAATAACAAATCAAAAAAATATATAAGTTTGAAATAATTCTTATAAATCTACTGCACCATAAATCAAATCAAAAACATTAAAATCCCATTGATGATTAAAGAAAATACATGAAGAAAATGCTAGTTTTCCCCCTAGCCTTAGCTAAAGGAGATTTAGCTATCCATATGAGATGCAAGCATTTTTATAAAAGGGATTAGCATAAAATAAATAAAATAAGCATAAATCCCTTTTTCTTTCTTTTTTTTTTGGTTTCCTTTGGTTGAGAAAACAGAGTGCTCTGTTTTCTCTTCTCTCTCGCGTCTCCTCCTCCTCTCGCCCGGCTGGCTCCCTTCCTCTTCCGTCACAGCTGCTGGCCTCCTCCTCTTCCAGAACGGCCCCCTGGTCACCACTCTCCTTTCTGGCTTCTCCTCCTTCGCACGCTCGGCTGAGTAGATGGATCGGAAGAGGAGGTGCAGATGGATGGCTTCCTGGTCGCCTCTCCCTCTTGCTCCGTGTCCTTCTCTCCTCCGTGGCCTCTTGTCCTCTCTCGCTCGGCTGGGAAAGATGTGGATGTTGGCTTCGTAGCCTCTCCTCCTTGCTCCACCGGATCCCCTTGGCGGAAGCTGCTACCAATTGGATGGATCCGGCCGGCTGCCTTCTCTCGGACTGCCCTCTTCCTCCAATCCCTCTACCGTGTCCTCCTCCTGCCTGATCCGTGGCCTCCTCCCAAGCCCGGCTGGTAAGATCCTCCCCCTTCTTCCTGATCCGTCCCCACCGTGGTCTCCTCTCCCTTGCTCCGTGTCCTCCTGTCTCCACCAGATGTAAGATCAATCTCCTCCTCTCTTCTTCACCTGGGTCCTTTTATAGGCTGTGGTTGCTTGGGACGGTTTTGAACACTGATGAGACGCGGCTTGGAGATGGGAAGTTGCTGGGAAACCATGGGTGTTGGGAAGACTCCTCAGATGGCTGGAATTTATTCGCTGGGAAGGGAGTGGAGGACTCGGCTGGATGAAACGATCGAATGCCACGACGCTTGGGATGCTCTTCATGGCTGGGACGGTTCTCTGTTGCTTGAAGCCGAAAGAGCTTGGGGAGTTGCTTCATGGATGAAAGAAAGAGCCGGTTTGGCTTTGGATTTCCCTCGCTGCCGTTGGGAATTTGAAGATGAAACGATTGTTGTGACGCTTCTGCTGCTGGAAAAGAAGTGGAGGACTCGGCTTGGGACTCTTCTCCTCTCGATGGCTGCTGGCCTCCTCCTCTTCCGTCGCTCGCTCCACGCTTGGATGAGCTGGGAGGAAACAGGGGAAATGTCTTGGTTTCATGCTGCCATGGACGTTCACGGATGCGTGCTCGAGCGGATGGGGGATTGCTGAAGTGGAATGCAAACGGTTTGGCTTCTTTCCTTTGCTGCCGTTGATGTTTTGAGTATAGATGAATGATGGGAAGAAAGGAATGCAGTTGAATATTCTTGAAACGGGGGAATCCGAAACCATGAATGAGATGTGGCTTGAATTGAAGAGCCGGTTTGGCTTAGGTCCCTTGGGATTTATTTAGGTCCCATGGGTTTGATTTAGGTCCCATGGAGGAGATGCCATGATGCTTGGAAAGCCACATGGACGGTTTTGATGATGCTAGGAAGCTCCACGATGCGGGCATTTGTGCTAGCTGAAACATGTGGTTACAGTGATATGAATTTCATGCGAATGACGGGCGACGTGAGGCTCAGATGAGACGCTAAGGATTTGTTGAGCTCGAACTACCGGGCATTGGGCTAAAATCCAGCATTATAGGGTCTTTTGAATTACATGCACTCAGACACAGATAAAGCATTAATTAATTAATTTTATTAATAAAAATTAGCTATAATACTAATTAAGATAATATGAAAATTTTACTTTTGTACTCTCATCACACCCCCCAACTAGCTTATTGCTAGTCTCTAGCAATTTAGTGTGAAAATGATAAAATGAGGGTGCAAAAGTATTGTTTATTTTATTAATATATGATGAGAGCACAAAAGTGTGATCTACACATCACTTAAATTAGTATTATTGCTAATAAATAATGATAGAAGTGCTGTATTAATATTATATTTTTGTGGGGTGCAGGTGATCAAAACCACTTCATCGCAGCTTCATTTTTCTGCAAGCCTAAGCATCTGCAAGCCGGCATCTATTCCACGTGTCCGCCCGCGTGGAAGAAACGAGCATCCTCCTCTTTCCCCATTTCAAAGGCTTTTGGAGTTCACAATTTATCTGCACCCACCGCTTCATCCACGTGTTCACCCAGCTCCAACGATCAAGCCCAGCCGTCCATCATCCATGGAGCTTCTTCCGCGAGCCATCCACCATGTCACAGCGCGTCCTAGCATCAACAAAGCATCCGAATCCAGTGATCACATCCAAGTTCCCAGCGATTTCAGCTCTCCCGAGATCCCAGCAATCGTGATTCCGATCCACCCGCGCTTCCCAGCATCTTCGAATCCTTCCGCGATGGAACAACAGAGAATCCCAAATCCCGTGATGCATTCCAAAGCTTCCACGATCCAGCTTTCCCAGCATCCCAGATTCTGCCTCATCCGCGAAGATCCCAGCGTCCGCATGGAGTTTCTTCCGCGAGCCATCCACGGTTCAGGTACCACGCACCCTAACCGAGTCCGTGATTCCGGCATCCCGTGATTTCAGCATCGGCGATCAACTCCCGTCTGCGTCTTAGTTTCATCTCAGCCATCCAAGAGTCTTCATCCTTCGGCATCAGAATCCACCCGTTGATCTCCACTGCGAGAGATCAGGGAACATTGCTGGCCCAAGAGTTTGTGAACTATATGAGGCTCTCTCGGTCAAGGCTGGGGGATCATTCATTCGAGAGAAAAAAAACAGAGGAGCTCCCCCTGTCATTAGAGAAAAGAAGAGAGGGAAACAGGGGAGCCCCTGTTTCCGAAAAAAAAAAGAAAAGAAAAAAAAAGGAGTTTTCTTTTATGTTAATGGAGAGCTGATTTCTTAGGGAGGGAGATGGAGGAACCTTTGATGTATTGCTTTTTGAAGTAAACTCTAAACTTTTGCTTTCAATGATTTATATTTATTGATATATTCTTGATTCATGTGTAGTTATTTCATAGATAGATCTTTAATGGATTATGATTATTGATATATGGATTGCTTTAGTATTTGATTCGTCGTAGACGTAGAAAGCACGACGGATGCTTAGAAATTGAGTTCATATATTCATGAAACATATACCATGATTAGATCTATCCTACATTTAATCTTTAATCAAGAATCATAAAGTTTATTCCTTGGATGCAATATCATCAAGGGGGATTCCAGATCCCTACCATCTTTATTTCATTGAATTTTGTTTATTATTCTTTGCATTTAATTTCTGAAAATCAAAACATCATTTTAATCCACAAATTTATTGAATTGATTAATCTGAAATTATACTAAATAATCTCACATATATTTCGTTCCCTAAGGATTCGACCTCGGATTCCCGAGAATTTACTACTTGTGCGATTCTCCTGCACTTGGAAGAACAATTTTATTTTTGCATTAAGTTTTTGGCGCCGTTGCCGGAGAACGGCTTAGTTATTAGTATAGTTTTAGATTTAATTAGTACCCTATCAGTTAGATTGAACATTATAGTAAAACTAAAACTGAGAAAAAAAAAATATTTATTGCTGTTTTTTTTTATTCCCTACACAGTCTGCATCAAACTCTGATATCTGAGTAATCCACCGTCTGATTGCACTCAAATTTCGTCGGCTGCTGTAGACACATGTTTCTTTCATCTGAACGGTCTGATTGATATTCTGATACTTTTATGATCATTAAATTAATATAAACTTTGCTACTGTCTGCTTTGAATTTTCTGTGTTTAATTTTTTTGTTTAGAATCAGAATTTTATTATCATCATATCTCATTAACCCTTGTTGCTACTTGAAAATTGATAAGAACTTTAAGAAAAGATCAAGGGTAATCATTAAAAACAAAAAAACAAAAAAACAAACAAATAAATAAACTCTGAAATTTTGTATGCTAGGTTGGAATAGGGACAACACTGGACGTCTGAGTCGACAACCTTTTGACAATTCCTTAGATCACATTATTGAAACTTTTTCGCAAAATCTCAGATCTGGTGAGATGGCTGATGATGATGTAGGAAGTCACCATGGTAATGAAGGTAGACCCCCAGTTATGACACTTCGACAATACTTACATCCCACTAGGACTAATCAACCTTCATGCATGATTATTCCTGAAATTGTAGGACACATTGAAATCAAACCAGGAGTAATTCAATTGCTGCCAAAGTATCATGGAATGGAATCCGAGAACCCTTATCTTCATCTTAAGGATTTTGAGAAAATTAGTATCACGTTTAGAGTGCCAAATGTATCGGAAGATGTCCTTAAATTAACCTTGTTTCCTTTTTCCTTGAAGGATAAAGCCAAAACATGGCTGAACTCCTTGAGACCAAGATCGTTAGGAACATGGCATGATATGCAAAGAGAATTCTTGAAAAAATTCTTTTCCGCACAAAGGACTAACTTTTTGAAAAGGCACATTAGTAATTTCCAACAAAAAGACCATGAAACATTTTATGAATGCTGGGAGAGATTTAAAGATTTGCTTCTCTCTTGTCCTCATCATGGGTTTGAAACATGGAGAACCATTAGTTTCTTTTACGAGGGATTGTCTCCACAATTAAAACAATTTATAGAGACTATGTGCAATGGTCTATTTCTGGAAAAGCAACCCGATGAGGCATGGGACTATTTAGACTCTCTCGCAGAGACTGAACAATTATGGGATACAGGGGATAGAGTGAATAAACCTTTGCCTAAGCCTACTAGCATTCCACACGGGGGCCTTTACAACCTTAATACTCAGGATGATATTCAAGCTAAAATGGCAGCCCTTACTAGGAAGGTAGAGGAAATTGAACTTAGAAGGATTGAACCCGTCAAGACCGTAGAACATAACAGCGAGTGTTGTAGATTTGCGAGATGCCTGGCCATCTCATCACTGATTGCCCCACAATACCCGCATTCAAGGAAGTCTTGCACGATCAGGCCAATGTTATGAATACCTATCAAAAATCTTTTAATAATCCTTTTTCGGGTACTTACAACCCTGGATGGAAGAACCATCCAAATTTCAGGTGGAGGAATGACCAACCTCAACAAGTATATAACCCAACTCCTCCACCTCCGCAACCTCATTATGCACACCCACCCCCTCAAAAATCCAGTCTCGAAGAAACTTTGCAATCTTTCATGCAAGGTCAAGCCAAAATCAATGATGAATTAAGAAATCAACTGACAACGCTGACCACTGTTTTAAGTGCTCAAGAGAAAGGTAAGCTACCAGCTCAACCACAACCTAATCCTCAAGTCTATGGCGGTAGTAGTGCATCATCTTCAACTTTGCATAAAGAGCAAGCAAAGAGTATAATAACTTTGCGAAGTGGAAAGATTATTGACCGACCAGTTCCAGAACAAACACAAGTCATACCTGATTCTGACCCTCCCAAGACAAAAGAAAAGGATAATGAAGAAACTGAAGCACCAACAGCTACTGAAAAAATTGAATGTCCTTTTCCTGCACCATTTTCACAAAGATTAAAGCCCTTGCAAAAGCTTGAACCAAACTCTGAAATTCTTGAGCTTTTTAAGCAAGTAAAAATCAATGTACCTCTTCTTGATGCAATCAAACAAGTGCCCTCCTATGCAAAATTTTTAAAAGATTTGTGCACTGTCAAGCGTCGTTTAAATGTCAAGAAGAAGGTATTTCTGGCTGAAAATGTGAGTGCAATTTTACAGCATAACATTCTTCCTAAATATAAGGATCCAGGTTGCCCAACTATCTCGTGCATCATTGGCAATTTTAGGATTGAGCGAGCATTGCTAGATTTAGGAGCGAGTGTGAACTTGTTGCCATATACGGTATATGAGCAACTCGGGTTGGGTGAGTTAAAGCCAACAACTGTGACCTTACAATTAGCTGACAGGTCAGTGAAGGTCCCTAGAGGGATTATCGAAGATGTGTTGGTCCAAGTAGACAAGTTCTATTTTCCTGTTGATTTTATCGTACTGGACACACATCCGGCTTCCAATTCACCATCTCAGATTCCGGTCATCTTAGGACGCCCATTCCTTGCAACTTCTAATGCATTGATTAATTGTAGGAATGGTGTCATGAAGCTTTCTTTTGGAAATATGACCTTGGAACTGAACGTCTTTAGTATAGGTAAACAACCCAGTGATCATGAAGAAAGTAAAGAAGTTGAATGGGTTGAAACCATTGCGGAAGAATATTTGTTAAAAGAAACATTTACTGAATCGGCCGACAATGGTTTGATAGATTGGTGTTCTGAAGGTACTGCTGATGATACGGTCCCACCTATTTTAGATAACTCGGATGTCATGATGGTCAATGGGTGGAGACCGAGAATAGAGGAATTTGAACATTTGCCATCTCGAGGAGCAAAGATAGTACCATCCCATGAACAAGCACCTAAGCTCGAGTTGAAACCTTTACCGAAGGAACTCAAGTATGCCTTTCTTGGATCCGATGACACTTTTCCTATAATCATCTCATCTGATCTTGATCATGCCCAAGAAAGAAAATTACTTGGTGTTCTAAAGAATCATAGAGGAGCTTTAGGGTGGTCTATTGCAGACTTGAAGGGGATTAGCCCTTTAATTTGCACGCACCGGATATATTTGGAGGACAATGCCAAAACCACAAGGCAAATGCAACGCAGGTTGAATCCTACGATGAGAGATGTGGTTAAAGCAGAAGTCCTCAAGTTGCTTGACGTGGGTATTATTTACCCAATTTCCGATAGCAAGTGGGTAAGTCCTACTCAAGTCGTGCCCAAAAAAGCAGGTCTGACGGTAGTCAAAAATGAGCAGGGTGAGTTAGTCCCGACTCGTGTCCCCACGAGTTGGCGCATGTGTGTTGACTATCGAAAATTGAATTTGGTCACTAGGAAAGATCACTTTCCCTTACCCTTCCTAGACCAAGTTTTGGAAAGAGTTGCAGGACATAATTTTTATTGTTTTCTCGATGGCTATTCCGGATACTACCAAATCGAGATTTCACCAGAAGATCAAGAGAAGACTACTTTCACTTGTCCTTTTGGTACATTCGCTTTCCGTCGGATGCCGTTCGGGTTATGTAATGCACCTGCAACATTTCAAAGATGCATGCTCAGTATTTTTGAAGACATGAACGAGAAGTTTTTGGAAGTGTTCATGGATGATTTTTCTGTTTTTGGCGATTCTTTTGATGATTGTTTACTACATTTACAAGCTGTCTTAGCTCGGTGTATAGAAAAGAACCTGATACTGAATTGGGAGAAATGCCACTTCATGGTGCCAAAGGGAATTGTCCTAGGACATATTGTTTCATCGAAGGGCATGAAAGTTGATAGAGCTAAGATTGACTTAATCACCAAGCTACCTGCACCCAAGACGGTTAGAGATGTTAGATCATTTTTGGGTCATGCCGGATTTTATAGGAGGTTCATCAAGGACTTTAGTGTCATAGCCCGACCATTATGTAACCTCCTATCCCTTGATACACCGTTCAATTGGACTGAAACCTGTCAAGAGGCATTCGAAAAGTTGAAGTCTATGCTTAGCACTGCACCCATCGCGCGACCACCCGATTGGTCATTACCTTTTGAGATCATGTGCGATGCTAGTGACTATGCGATAGGAGCTGTCCTAGGACAACGCAAGGATAATAAGCCATATGTCATTTACTATGCAAGCAAAACTTTAAATGATGCTCAAATGAATTACACCACCACCGAAAAGGAATTGCTTGCAGTAGTATTTGCATTAGACAAATTTCGCTCTTATATCCTTGGTGCTCCTATTGTTATCTTTACGGATCATGCAGCGCTAAAATATTTACTGGATAAGAAAGAGGCTAAACCACGCTTAATACGATGGATTCTTTTACTCCAAGAATTTGACATCACTATCAAAGATAAAAAGGGAGTAGAGAATGTGGTTGCTGACCATTTATCACGGCTAGTTATTAATGATTCGGTGCCACAGTTGCCCATCAAGGACTCGTTCCCTGAAGAGCAATTGTTTGCACTTTCTACTATGCCATGGTATGCTGATATTGTAAACTTTCTTGTCACTAACCGGATGCCGGAGCATTGGGGATCGAATGATAAGAATAATTTCTTGCGTGAAGTAAGAAATTATTATTATGATGCCCCCTATTTGTTCAAGTATTGCAATGATCAAATCTTTAGAAGATGCATACCAGATCATGAGATTCAAAGTGTACTCTCTTTTTGTCATGCCAGTGCTTGCGGAGGACACTTTGCATCTAAAAAAACAGCAGCTAAGGTGTTACAATGTGGTTTTTTTTGGCCTACACTATTTAAAGATGCCCACGAGTTCTGTAGGACATGTGACCCATGTCAACGTATTGGAAGTCTAACTCGTAGGCAAATGATGCCTCTTCAGCCCATTACTGCTATTGAAATTTTTGACATGTGGGGCATGGATTTTATGGGCCCATTTCCACCGTCTTTTGGATATGAGTATATTTTAGTTGGTGTTGAGTATGTGTCAAAATGGGTAGAAGCTGTTGCCTGTAGAACTAATGATCACAAACCTGTTTTGAAATTTCTTAAAGAAAATATTTTTTCACGGTTTGAAATGCCCAAAGTTATAATTAGTGATGGGGGAAAACATTTCTGTAATAAGCCTTTTGAGATCCTATTACGAAAGTACGGTATCACTCATAGAATTGCAACTCCTTATCACCCGCAGACTAGTGGCCAAGTAGAGTTAGCCAATCGGGAAATTAAACGAATTTTAGAGAAAACGGTGAATCCATCACGCAAAGACTGGTCTTTAAAACTTTCTGACGCATTGTGGGCTTACCGTACTGCTTATAAAACTATTCTTGGTATATCCCCGTATTGGCTAGTCTATGGAAAAGCATGTCATCTACCTGTTGAAATAGAGCATAAATCGTATTGGGCCATTAGAAAATTAAACTTTGAACTATCAGATGCTGGTTTAGCTAGAAAAATACAACTAAGTGAGTTGAATGAAATTCGTCGGGATGCGTATGACAATGCTAGACTTTGTAAAGAACGAATAAAAATTAGGCATGATAAATCAATTCTAAGAAAATCTTTTGAACCTGCACAAAAAGTTCTTTTGTATGACTCTCGCTTACATCTGTTTCCTAGAAAGTTACGATCAAGATGGACAGGTCCTTTCATTGTAAAAACTGTTTTTCCACACGGGGCAGTTGAAATTGAGAATCCACAGGATGGTCAAATTTTTAAGGTAAATGGACACAGATTAAAACCTTTTTTTGAAAATTTTGCAGATGAAGAGGACTCCTTTTCCTTGGGGGAGCCTTCTTATGACTGAACATGAAGGCCAAGGTATGTGTATATTAGTTAGAATTATTTTTTTTCTTTTATTTCTAGTTTTCTTCTTATTTTGTAGGTCTTCTTTTCTGGAAATCAACAGCTCAAGGTATTCTTCTTCTCTCTATTATTTTCTCTATTGTCTCTCATATATAGTTTTCTTGCATCTTTTACATTGAGGACAATGCAATGTTTAAGTTGGGGGGAGGAAAATATTTTGATCAAAAAAAAAAAAAAAAAACTTGTTTTTGCATTTGATTTATTCTATTAATTTCTTTGCTGAGCAAATGCACATGTATTTTCATATTGAGTTTGTGCAACTATTAAGGCAAGGAACACATGCATACTATGATTGATCAGAGACCTATTATTAGATCCCCACACGTGTACTTAATGATAATAGGAAGGCCTCAGGAGTTCATATTTGTTAACTGCATTTTTGTTAGCCTTATCCATAAAAGAAGTATGAGTGTCCTTGTTCGTACCATAAGGTTCATGATTTGGTTTTCATATAAAAATAGAGGTTGAATATCCCGACTAGATTACTTAGGTGCCTTATGATCCGACCTTGGTTGACCTATAGTCACAATGCAGTCACATATATAATAAAAATATCTATATGGTTCAGTCTACCATCTCTTTTCTTGCATTATTAAAAAAAATAATAATAAAAAAAAAATTATTATTAAACAAAAAAAAATTTATGATGACAAGTCTGTCCTCGTGGCGTAGTCTGGTTCGAGTAATTAAGCCCGAGGGGTGTTTCACCTAATGTCTTGAGCCAACTGGATCGAGAGTCATTGGCTGAAAGCTTGCTACATGGACCTTACTAGAGCCTAATGGGGTTGGACTATTGTAATTGTCATTTGTGTTTAAAAATAAAAAATAAGCATGAATAGGGTTGGTCGGACTGAACCTAGCGACATGTGGTAATGACTGGTTTGACTCCATTGTGTTGGACCTCTGTGTACCCGGGTTGTTTAGTTGGGATTGATAGCTCTTTCTTTATATGCGAACCATTCTTCACAAATTTAGACAACATGTGATATTCTGAAAATTTGATGGATCAGGTTCTAACAAATTGTAGAAAATACTTGTGAACTTGAGTAGTGCACCTAAAACTCAGGCGGTGCCCGATTGTGGTGGAGGTATTAGTACTCTGAGAAAGTCATGCGATTTGATGCACACTACACTTTTATATTTTCTTGCTTTGACAGTTGCCATGCTTGAAAATATATATCAATTAATTACATGTGTATTAGCTTAGGATTTATTTCATATTTTTTAGAATCTCATGTCATATCATTCATGATGTTTGTGGGTAACATCCCTGAAAACCCTCACGAGACAACACTCGTCCACTAGGGTAACCTAGGGGTTTAACGGCTTGTTGCACGTGCTAAGTGCAATCGTGATTCCTACGAAAGTGAATATTTATCTTAATTTTATACAATTAGTTCTAATAAAACATCAAAGGATCAACCAACACTTTTTGCACTCTCATTTTATTATCTGCTCGTTAATTGCTAGTGACTAGCAATAAGCTAGTTGGGGGGTGTGATGAGAGCACAAAAGTGTGATCTACACATCACTTAAATTAGTATTATTGCTAATAAATAATGATAGAAGTGCTGTATTAATATTATATTTTTGTGGGGTGCAGGTGATCAGAACCACTTCATCGCAGCTTCATTTTTCTGCAAGCCTAAGCATCTGCAAGCCGGCATCTATTCCACGTGTCCGCCCGCGTGGAAGAAACGAGCATCCTCCTCTTTCCCCGTTTCAAAGGCTTTTGGAGTTCACAATTTATCTGCACCCACCGCTTCATCCACGTGTTCACCCAGCTCCAACGATCAAGCCCAGCCGTCCATCATCCATGGAGCTTCTTCCGCGAGCCATCCACCATGTCACAGCGCGTCCTAGCATCAACAAAGCACCCGAATCCAGTGATCACATCCAAGTTCCCAGCAATTTCAGCTCTCCCGAGATCCCAGCAATCGTGATTCCGATCCACCCGCGCTTCCCAGCATCTTCGAATCCTTCCGCGATGGAACAACAGAGAATCCCAAATCCCGCGATGCATTCCAAAGCTTCCACGATCCAGCTTTCCCAGCATCCCAGATTATGCCTCATCCGCGAAGATCCCAGCGTCCGCATGGAGTTTCTTCCGCGAGCCATCCACGGTTCAGGTACCACGCACCCTAACCGAGTCCGTGATTCCGGCATCCTGTGATTTCAGCATCGGTGATCAACTCCCGTCTGCGTCTTAGTTTCATCTCAGCCATCCAAGAGTCTTCATCCTTCGGCATCAGAATCCACCCGTTGATCTCCACCGCGAGAGATCAGGGAACATCGCTGGCCCAAGAGTTTGTGAACTATATGAGGCTCTCTCGGTCAAGGCTGGGGGATCATTCATTCGAGAAAAAAAAAACAGAGGAGCTCCCCCTGTCATTAGAGAAAAGAAGAGAGGGAAACAGGGGAGCCCCTGTTTCCGAAAAAAAAAAGAAAAGAAAAAAAAAGGAGTTTTCTTTTATGTTAATGGAGGGCTGATTTCTTAGGGAGGGAGATGGAAGAACCTTTGATGTATTGCTTTTTGAAGTAAACTCTAAACTTTTGCTTTCAATGGTTTATATTTATTGATATGTTCTTGATTCATGTATAGTTATTTCATAGATAGATCTTTAATGGATTATGATTATTGATATATGGATTGCTTTAGTATTTGATTCGTCGTAGACGTAGAAAGCACGACGGATGCTTAGAAATTGAGTTCATATGTTCATGAAACATATACCATGATTAGATCTATCCTATATTTAATCTTTAATCAAGAACCATAAAGTTTATTCCTTGGATGCAATATCATCAAGGGGGATTCCAGATCCCTACCATCTTTATTTCATTGAATTTTGTTTATTATTCTTTGCATTTAATTTCTGAAAATCAAAACATCATTTTAATCCACAAATTTATTGAATTGATTAATCTGAAATTATACTAAATAATCTCACATATATTTCGTTCTCTGAGGATTCGACCTCGGACTCCCGAAAATTTACTACTTGTGCGATTCTCCTGCACTTGGGAGAACAATTTTATTTTTGCATCAATATATATATATATCAACATGCATGAATTAAAATAAATACTCACTTTCGTAGAGCATTACGATTGCACTTAGCACGTGCAACAAGCCGTTAAACCCCTAGGTTATCCTAGTGGACGAGTGTTGTCTCGTGAGGGTTTGCAGTGATGTTACCCACAAACATCGTTTTTAAGTTAGAAGATACTTTAAAACATAGCAACTCTTAAGGCAAATGTAAATGTGACGTCTCAGAATACCTATACCTCCACCACAATTGGGTACCCTTTGAGTTCTAGGTGCACTACTCAAATTCATAAGTGTTAACTACCATTTGTTAGCTCCCGATCCACAAAATTTTCCGAATATCACATGTTATTTATCCAGAATGGTTCGCATATAAAAATGAAGCTATCAATCCCAACTAGACATCCCAGGTACACAGAGTTCTAAAACAATGGAGTCAAACCAGTCATCCACACGTCACTTGGTTTAAGTTTAACTAACTTACTCATGTTTAATTTATTTTTATTTTTTATTTTTTATTTTTATTTTTATTATTTTTTCACATAGTGACTACAATAGTCCAACTCCATTAGGCTCTAGTAAGGTCCATGTAACGAGCTTTGGGTCAATGACTCTTGATCCAGTTGGCTCAAGGCATTAGGTGAAACACCCCTCAGACTTAATTACTCGAACCAGACTACGCCACGAGGCCAGACTAGTCACTTATTTTAGTCATTTTCACCTTTTTACGCGAACACTCGCTGCTTTGTAGGCAAGAGGCCCGGTTACTCAGTGAAGACAAACTGTATTATTTCTCTCCTTTTTTTTATTTTATATATATATATATATACATATGTAACGTGACTGTATTGTGACTATAGGTCAACCAAGGTCAGAACATAAGGCACCCAGGTGATCTAGCCGGGAATTTCAAACTCTATCTTTATGTGAAAACCAAAACATGGACTTTAAGACAAGGACACTCGTACTTCTCTTGTAAATAAGGTCAACAAACAAATAGGTAACACAAGTAAACTCCTGAGGCCTTCCTATTGTCATTGAATACTTATGTGGGGATCTAGTAATAGGTCTCTGATAAGTCATAATGCGCTCCTTGCCTTAATAGCTACACATATTTAATTCTTTGAAAAAAATTAAAGTGGTAATTAAATGAAACAAAATATATGTTTGTTATTATTATTACTATTATTATTATTATATATATATTATTATTATTATTATTATTATTATTTTTTTATTATTTTTTTTTGAAAGATATGACAATTAGTATGATATATAGAAAAATACAGTAATCTCTCCCCCCAACTTAATTTCAACATTGTCCCCAATGTTGCAACATGAATGCATAAAATATGGCTTTAATGATTGTAGGAAGGATAATAAGGCTAAAGGTGAGAATTTACCTGATAGAATGATTGCATACTGTTGTTGCTCTCCAATTGTCATATTAACATAAAATGAAAGAAAGACAAATTATGATACAAAGAGAGGATCTCTAGCAGATATAGAGATCAATCCTGATAAACAGGATCGCCCAGATTAGTAGATTCAACCTCTGGGATAAAGTTGTCTAAAAATAACTTCAAACGTTGGCCATTTACTTTAAAAATATTATCGGTGTTTGGATTCTCTATCTCAACGGTTCCATACGGATAAACAGTTTTAACTATAAAAGGGCCGGTCCACCTAGATCTCAATTTTTCTGGAAATAAATGAAGTCTTGAATTATACAATAGAACTTTCTGGGAAGGCTCAAATGTTTTCCTTATAATATTTCTATCATGAAAGACTTTCATTTTATTCTTATAAATTCGAGCATTCTCATATGCTTTATTCCTTATTTCCTCTAGTTCATTAAGTTGAAGTTTGCGTAGTGAACTAGCCTTATCCATATCAAAATTAAATCTCTTAATAGCCTAGTATGCCCTATGCTCCAATTCCACAGGCAAGTGACAAGGTTTGCCAAAAATAAGACGGTACGGAGACATACCAATCGGGCTTTTAAAAGCAGTACGATAAGCCCAAAGTGCATCAGTTAAACGCAAAGACCAGTCTTTGCGATTTGGGTTAACTGTTTTTTCCAAAATATTCTTAATTGATCGATTGGAGACTTCAACTTGTCCACTTGTTTGTGGATGATAAGGGGTGGCGATTTTATGGGTGATTCCATATTTTCGCATTAAAGCCTCAAAAGGCTTATTACAGAAGTGTGAACCCCCATCACTGATGATGGCTCGAGGCGTTCCAAATCTGGAAAGAATGTTTTCCTTTAAAAATTTTAGAACAGTTTTATGGTCATTATGTTTGCAAGGAATTGACTTAATCCATTTGGAGACATAATCTACAGCTACTAAGATATACAAATTTCCGAATGAAGGAGGAAATGGACCCATAAAATCTATTCCCCAACAATCAAATATTTCGATAATTAAAATTGGGTTGAGGGGCATCATATTCCTACGAGTTATCCCACCCAACTTTTGACAACGCTCGCAAGCTTTGCAAAAGTTATGGGAATCTTTGAACAAGGTGGGCCAATAAAAACCGCACTGTAAAATTTTTGCAGCCGTTTTCTTAGCAGAGAAATGACCACTGCAAGCTTCAGAATGACAAAAGAAAATGACACTAATAAATTCGTCATTAGGTACACATCTCCTAATAATTTGGTCTAGGCAGTATTTGAAAAGATAAGGATCATCCCAGAAGAAATTTTTTATTTCGATCAGAAATTTTCTTTTATCCTGTTTATTCCAATGAATCGGAAGTTCACCCGTGACAAGAAAATTTGCAATGTCTGCAAACCAGGGTGACGACGTGATCTCAAAGAGTTGCTCATCAGGGAAAGTGTCTCTTATGGGTGAATTGTCTATGGAATCTGGAAGAGTGAGTCGGGACAAGTGATCAGCTACTACGTTCTCTACCCCCTTTTTATCTCTTATTTCTAGAAAAAATTCTTGGAGCAGAAGGATCCACCTAAGCAAACGCGCTTTAGCATCCTTTTTTGAAAGAAGGTACTTAAGGGCAGCATGGTCAGTGTAGATAATGATTTTGGATCCAATCAAGTAAGACCTAAATTTGTCTAGTGCAAATACTACAGCAAGTAGTTCCTTTTCCGTAGTGGTGTAATTCTTTTGTGCACTATTTAAAGTCTTACTTGCATAGTAGATAACATAAGGCTTTCTTTCTTTTCTTTGCCCTAGAACTACCCCAACTGCATATTCACTAGCATCACACATAATTTCAAAAGGAAGTGACCAGTCAGGTGGTTGCATGATGGGAGCAGAGGTCAGCAAGCTTTTAAGTTTATCAAAAGCTTTTTGACATTCTTCAGACCACACAAATTGGGTTTCCTTTTGAAGGAGATTACATAAGGGTTTAGATATTGAGCTAAAATCTTTAATGAATCTCCTATAAAATCCTGCATGACCCAAAAATGAGCGTATATCTTTGATAGTTTTTGGGTTGGGTAAGTTAGCAATTAAGTCAATTTTAGCCTTGTCTACTTCAATTCCTTCAGATGAAATAACATGCCCGAGAACAATTCCCCTAGTTACCATGAAATGGCACTTTTCCCAGTTTAAGATTAGATTCTTCTCCTCACACCGAATTAAGACTAGTCTTAAATGGTCCACACAGTTTTCAAAAGAGGAGCCAAAAACCGAAAAATCATCCATGAAAACTTCTAAAAAGCGCTCAACCATGTCGGAGAAAATACTAAGCATGCATCTTTGGAAGGTTGCAGGAGCATTACATAATCCAAAAGGCATTCTCTTGTAAGCAAATGTGCCAAAAGGACATGTAAAAGTGGTCTTTTCCTGATCTTCAAGATCAATTGCAATTTGGTTGTAACCTGAATAGCCATCTAGGAAGCAATAAAATTTATGTCCTGCCAACCTTTCTAAGATTTGATCAATAAAAGGTAGAGGAAAGTGATCCTTCCTAGTGACAGAATTAAGTTTTCTATAGTCAATGCATACACGCCAACTAGTGGGGACCCTAGTTGGAACTAATTCATTGTTGGCATTTTTGACTACAGTAACACCAGATTTTTTCGGGACCACTTGGGTTGGACTTACCCATTTACTATCTGAAATTGGGTAAATCATACCCGCATCCAGAAGTTTCAGAACTTCTGCCCTAACCACATCCTTCATGTTTGGGTTTAATCGACGTTGAGGTTGACGAGAAGGTTTGGCATCAGCTTCTAAGTGGATTCTATGAGTGCAAATTGAGGGACTAATTCCCTTGATATCAGCAATTGTCCACCCTATTGCTCCCTTATGCTCCTTGAGAATTTCTAATAATTTTAGTTCTTGACTTTGTTCGAGTTGGGATGATATGATCACAGGAAAAGTCTCTTCTTGACCAAGGTATGCGTATTTGAGCTCAGATGGCAAAGGCTTTAGCTCAAGTTTAGGTGCTTGAACACTAGATGGTAGAGGACTATTGTTGCATGTGGGCAATTCTTCAAAACGAGATTTTCACCTATCTGTATCCAACAAAGGAGCTGAATCTAATATAGCACTGATTTCTCTTTATCTCTGTATGTCCAAAATGAGTTAGGCATGTTTCTAAAGGATCAGAAGAAAGAGATGGAACAAGAGCATCTTCTACAATGGAGTCGATCAGATTAACTCCATGAATCTCATCATTTTCGTTGTCATTATCGGGTTGTTTGCAAATGTTAAATATATTAAAATCTATAGTCATATTCCCGAATGACATTTTCATTATTCCATTTCGACAGTTGATCAAAGCATTGGAAGTAGCTAGAAATGGGCGGCCTAAGATAACAGGTATTGGAGTGGTATAATTTATGACAGGCTGGGTATCTAATACTATGAAGTCGACTGAAAAATAGAATTTATCAATTTGGACAAGTACATCCTCGACCACTCCTCTTGGTATCTTAATAGATCGATCAGCAAGTTGGAGAGTAACCTTGGTGGGTTTTAATTCACCAAGTCCTAATTGTTCGTAAACTGAATAGGGCAGTAAGTTAACACTTGCACCTAAATCAAGAAGGGCTCGTTGTATCCTAAAGTTTCCTATGATGCAAGATATGGTAGGACAACCAGGATCTTTATACTTAGGTGGGGTGTTGTGTTTGAGAATAGCACTCACCTGTTCAGTTAGAAAAGCTTTCTTTTGTACATAAAGCTTTCGCTTTATGGTACAAAGATCTTTTAAAAATTTGGCATAAGATGGGATCTGCTTAATTGCATCTAATAAAGGAATGTTAATCTTTACTTGTTTAAAAATTTCCAGAATTTCTTGGTTAGGTATTCCCTTTTTAGCTGCAAGCAAGCGCTGAGGAAATGGAGCAACTATCTTATGATGAGGTATTAGATCATCTTGTTCAGTATTATTTTCATCCCTTTTCTCAATGGATTTTTTAGGTCTGTCATCCTTCATTGGAATTTCTTTGTTAATTATTTTTTCGCTACGGAGGGTCGTAACAGACTTAACTTGTTCAAATTTAGGTTGGGATGAACTTGCTTCATGGACCTCATGTTGACCCTTTGGGTTAGATTGAGGTTGGGCTGGAAATGTCCCTCTTTCCCTAACATTAAGTTGAGCCTCAATTCTACCTACAGAATTTTTAAGTTCTTGGAGTGATTGCATTGTATTCTGATTTATTTGAGTCTGCCCTTGCATGAAGGTTTGCAAAGTATCTTCAAGGGATCTCTTATGGGGTGGCACATAGGGTATGGAATTCCCTTGAGATTCATTGGCAGCGGGTCCATGTCTCCAACTAAAATTCGGATGGTTTCGCCAGTTAGGATTATATGTTTCAGAAAATGGTCTCTTATAAGCATTTGTGAAATTCGCTTGATCATGCAACACTTCTTGGAAGGCGGGGATTGTAGGACAATCCTTGGTTAAGTGTGCATTACTCTCATAGATTTCACAAATACTTTCATCTATAGTAGGTGCCTTTCCTGTATTGGCTCTGCTTAATTCAATGGCTTCAACCTTCCTAGTTAGATTAGCAATCTTTAAATTTACATCATTTTCTTCTTTAACATGATACATTCCTCCTTTAGTATTAGTCGGTATTTTAGGTTTCTCGTTCTTATCTATTGTATCCCAAGCCTGTGCATTTTCTGCCAACAGATCAAAATAGTCCCAGGCTTCCTCTGGTTCCTTATTCATAAATTCACCATTACACATCATTTCCACGAATTGTCTCATATTGGAGGACAAACCATCATAAAAGAAACTAATGACCCTCCAAATTTCATATCCATGATGTGGGCAAGCAAGCAGAAGGTCCTTAAATCTTTTCCAACACTGAAAAAATGTTTCTCCATCTTTTTGTGCGAAGTTCATGATATTTCTTCTAAGTGTATTCGTTTTATGTGTTGGAAAGAATTTCTTTAAAAATTCTCTTGTCATCTCTTGCCAGGTAGCTATGGTCCTAGGTCTTAAAGAATGTAACCATGACTTAGCTTTTTCCTTTAAAGAAAAAGGAAATAACTTAAGCTTAACTACTTCTTCAGTGACATCATTGAAATGAAGTGTTGAACACACTTCATCAAATTCTTTTAGGTGCAAATAGGGACTTTCAGAATCAAGTCCGTGAAACTTTGGGAGTAATTGGATTATTCCTGGTTTCATGTCAAAAGCTCCCGCAGTAGTAGGAATAACCATACAGGATGGGGTACTGGCCCTAGTGGGTTGTAGATAATCACGAAGCGTTCTACTAGGTAGGTCATCTTGGTATTCATTATCTCCATGATTACTCTGACTATCCTCCATTTGATTAATTGAACTTTTATCCCTTGATTCAACTCGAAATAATCTTTTCGTTTTATCCCTTTGCCACAACCGCATATACTGACCAATTAACCAGTCGACTTTTTTTTTAATTATTATTATTATTATTTATTTATTTATTTATTTTGTATATATATATATATATATTTTTTAGAGTTTTGGATGAGTATGAATATTACCTAAAGCTATGAATATTGACACCCTGCTACTAAAATTATTCACAATCAAACAATATCAAAGCATAGCACCCTTATTTCTAATGTTTTCCTAAAAATTTCTAGACAGCTCCTAACTGGTTTGAAGAGTACACTTAAGCCTCCAATCCGGTCTAATAACCTAGTCGACCAGGTAAGCTTCCAGGTAAGTAGAGGGGTCACGATGCGTATAGCAAAGGTCCAACTTAAAACCCACTTTCCTCGAACAGAAACTGTCTCCCTTCAACCACTTAGAGGGACAAAGCTTGCCTAGACATCGACCGGGGTCATAGAGCGAAATTGGTGCAACTTTCAGTGGTCTTCGTCCTATTGAGCTCGAATATCCTTAGGGGCCAACGTCTAGTTGATTATAATTAGGCTTAGGATATTTATGCACTAGGATGATTTTTGGGCTAAGGACGAGTGATGAAATTCCGACCTTATCTTTTTAATGGGTTCAGCCCTTAGATTATTTTATGCAAATGCTTTATACTATATGCAACAATCAAGAAGATTTTTAACATTTTATGTCATGACATTAAATTGCATTTGAATAGTTGATCAAGCAAACTAGCTAAATTTTTTTTCTTTTTATTTATTTATTTTTTTATTATTTTATTATTTTAATTAATAATTTTTTTAAATAATTTTTTTTAAACAAGAGTAAAATTCTAATCTAGGAAAAATAGAACTAGTATGAACAAAACAGGAAAATTAATTTAAATACTCACGGCGGGAGTTCGTTCACTCCGGAAATCCAAAAATGTGATCTTGATCTTCCTCGTTACTGGTCCTGCTTTGTATCGTCCTTGAATCTGAAAAGATTTAAAATTTCAGCTGTGTTAAAAATAAAGAAAAATTGAAGAACTAGAAATAAAGAGTTGAAATTTTCAGCCTTGTTCTCGTTCGCACGTTGCAAATTTCCGGCAACGGCACCAAAAACTTGCTACGTCTTTAATCTTGCTCTTTTTAAAAGGAAAATTAAATGTAGAATACCCCAAGTATAGGGTGTAGCAAAGTAATATTCTCGGTGAGTCCGAGATCGAATCCACAGGGATTTGACAGTGAACAAAAACTAAAGGCTAAATAATATTCAGATTGACAAAAATATAACTAAGGCATTAGGATTCAGCCTAGCACTTAATCATGCTTTTCCTAAAATCATCTATTAATCATAATAAAATAGATTTAGTTTTATGGGCAGTATTACAGTAATTCTATTTTAAACTACAGGGATTTCTAAGTATCTGTTATACCCGGAGGAAATAACAAATCAAAAAAATATATAAGTTTGAAATAATTCTTATAAATCTACTGCACCATAAATCAAATCAAAAACATTAAAATCCCATTGATGATTAAAGAAAATACATGAAGAAAATGCTAGTTTTTTTCCCTAGCCTTAGCTAAAGGAGATTTAGCTATCCATATGAGATGCAAGCATTTTTATAAAAGGGATTAGCATAAAATAAATAAAATAAGCATAAATCCCTTTTTCTTTCTTTTTTTTTTGGTTTCCTTTGGTTGAGAAAACAGAGTGCTCTGTTTTCTCTTCTCTCTCGCGTCTCCTCCTCCTCTCGCCCGGCTGGCTCCCTTCCTCTTCCGTCACAGCTGCTGGCCTCCTCCTCTTCCAGAACGGCCCCCTGGTCACCACTCTCTTTTCTGGCTTCTCCTCCTTCGCACGCTTGGCTGAGTAGATGGATCGGAAGAGGAGGTGCAGATGGATGGCTTCCTAGTCGCCTCTCCCTCTTGCTCCGTGTCCTTCTCTCCTCCGTGGCCTCTTGTCCTCTCTCGCTCGGCTGGGAAAGATGTGGATGTTGGCTTCGTAGCCTCTCCTCCTTGCTCCACCGGATCCCCCTGGCGGAAACTGCTACCAATTGGATGGATCCGGCCGGCTGCCTTCTCTCGGATTGCCCTCTTCCTCCAATCCCTCTACCGTGTCCTCCTCCTGCCTGATCCGTGGCCTCCTCCCAAGCCCGGCTGGTAAGATCCTCCCCCTTCTTCCTGATCCGTCCCCACCGTGGTCTCCTGTCCCTTGCTCCGTGTCCTCCTGTCTCCACCGGATGTAAGATCAATCTCCTCCTCTCTTCTTCACCTGGGTCCTTTTATAGGCTGCGGTTGCTTGGGACGGTTTTGAACACTGATGAGACGCGGCTTGGAGATGGGAAGTTGCTGGGAAACCATGGGTGTTGGGAAGACTCCTTAGATGGCTGGAATTTATTCGCTGGGAAGGGAGTGGAGGACTCGGCTGGATGAAACAATCGAATGCCACGACGCTTGGGATGCTCTTCATGGCTGGGACGGTTCTCTGTTGCTTGGAAGCCGAAAGAGCTTGGGGAGTTGCTTCACGGATGAAAGAAAGAGCCGGTTTGGCTTTGGATTTCCCTCGCTGCCGTTGGGAATTTGAAGATGAAATGATTGTTGTGACGCTTCTGCTGCTGGAAAAGAAGTGGAGGACTCGGCTTGGGACTCTTCTCCTCCCGATGGCTGCTGGCCTCCTCCTCTTCCGTCGCTCGCTCCACGCTTGGATGAGCTGGGAGGAAACAGGAGAAACGTCTTGGTTTCATGCTGCCATGGACGTTCACGGATGCGTGCTCGAGCAGATGGGGGATTGCTGAAGTGGAATGCAAACGGTTTGGCTTCTTTCCTTTGCTGCCGTTGATGTTTTGAGTATAGATGAATGATGGGAAGAAAGGAATGCAGCTGAATATTCTTGAAACAGGGGAATCCGAAACCATGAATGAGATGTGGCTTGAATTGAAGAGCCGGTTTGGCTTAGGTCCCTTGGGTTTGATTTAGGTCCCATGGGTTTGATTTAGGTCCCATGGAGGAAATGCCATGATGCTTGGAAAGCCACATGGACGGTTTTGATGATGCTAGGAAGCTCCACAATGCGGGCATTTGTGCTAGCTGAAACATGTGGTTACAGTGATATGGATTTCATGCGAATGACGGGCGACGTGAGGCTCAGATGAGACGCTAAGGATTTGTTGAGCTCGAACTACCGGGCATTGGGCTAAAATCCAACATTATAGGGTCTTTTGAATTACATGCACTCAGACACAGATAAAGCATTAATTAATTAATTTTATTAATAAAAATTAGCTATAATACTAATTAAGATAATATGAAAATTTCACTTTTGTAGTCTCATCATTTCTTATCCAACAAATATTTTAGTGCCGCATGGTCCGTGAAGATAACAATAGGAGCACCAAGGATATAAGAGCGAAATTTATCTAAGGCAAATACTACTGCAAGCAATTCCTTCTCGGTGGTAGTGTAATTCATTTGAGCATCGTTTAAGATTTTGCTTGCATAGTAAATGACATATGGCTTATTATCCTTGCGTTGTCCTAGGACAGCTCCTATCGCATAGTCGCTAGCATCGCACATAATCTCAAAAGATAATGACCAATCGGGTGGTCGCACGATGGGTGCAGTGCTAAGCATAGACTCTAACTTCTCGAATGCATCTTGGCAAGTTTCAGTCCAATTGAACGATGTATCTGAAAGAGTAGATGCCCTATAAGCCAATCATTTGATGGGTTTCTCTTTGTAATCCTCCAAATCATGTACTTTGACACTCGATATATATCAATAAAGGCATTGTGTTTCATCATTTGCTGCTTATCTATTTTATTATTGGATGATGAACCCCATAAATTAGGACATTGGTTTTAGGGTTATGATGAGATCATACCAGTGAGACCTAAAATCCTAAAATCCTAATTTAGAATATTCCCAGTCAAATTGGTATATTGAGTCGGGGATCAATATTACCGGAAAGACTGGCACATCTTATGTATGCTCAAAGTAGAGGGTGATTGATCTCACAATCACTTGTGTGAGACACTAATACAAAGATGTGGGTGCTCATTAGAGGAATGAGTTCACTGAAATGACCAGCCATGAGAACATCTTATGGATTCTTACTTAATTATCAAAAGATGGTTCTCATAGTGGGAGTTGTGCAAGTGATCCTTAGACCTGAGATCACCATGGTACCTTGTGCACTTGAAGCTATGTTTTGGTTTACCCTCATTCACGACATTGCGTTGTGTACGGGGTATTCTGGATATGGTGGATTTTGTACGAAGGTTGTGAGTAGGTCAACAAGGAATCAGTCACTTCTAGTAAGAGAAGGTAACATCCTACTTACTCTAATCTTATGATGATTCAAGAAGCCTTTGATCAAAGCAAAATGAATATTAGAAAGAGTTTCTAATGTTTCATTGTTTGAATTATCATATAAAAGATTGAGAGAGACATGAATAAGTGATTGAGTTTGATATTGATCCATACTCATGCACTTATTCAGGATGTAGTATGACTGAGGGATTGAATTGCACAGTAACTTTCCACTGAAGGGTATGTTTGGATTTGTCCAATACATTCCTCATCTTCCGGGTAGACATGATACGTTGCTAGACGTCAATCATGTCTTGTGGGTTGATCGGATCAAAGAGTTTGATTAGATCAAAGCATCAGAAAGGTTCTGATTGCTAAGTCAGGTTTAGCACTAAATTGAACCTAAATTGGATTAGAGGTATTCTAATCAGGTTAGGTCAACTTGCACCTGCACCTACTGCTGGCTAAGATAAGGAACCCAATGGGTCACACACAAGGGAATTGATCAAGGGTCTAATTGGATTAGATCATGTTTGCAAGATGAACATGCTAGCACGTGTTGCAAACCCTAGCTCCTGATTCGAATTAAATTCGAATATGATTCTTAGATTAGGTTGATCTAATATGATTAGATCATGACCTAATATGGGTTAGCCAAGAGTTGAAACCCATTTGGCTTTAATTAGACCTGATTTGATTAGGTTTAATGTTTTTGTAGCTTATGCCTTGGGTATGGTAAGTAGATTTCAGGCAGATCCCGGGGAGGATCATTGGAAAATTGTGAAAAGCATTCTCAAATACTTGAGAAGGACTAGAGATGTTTTTCTGATTTATGGAGGATCAGAATTGAAACTAGAAGGCTATTCAGATTCTAGCTTTCAATCTGATCCAGATGATAGCAAGTCAATCTCTGGATATATCTTCACTTTGAATGGTGGAGCTGTGAGTTGGAAAAGTTCCAAACAGCAAACTGTAGCTGACTCAACTACTGAGGCAGAATACATAGCTGTTAGTGAAGCTGCTAAGGAAGCAGTCTGGATGAAGAAGTTCATCACAGAGCTGGGTGTAGTTCCTGAGATTGCCGGACCAGTCCCAGTTTATTGCGATAACACTGGAGCAGTTGCACAAGCTAAGGAACCAAGGTCTCATCATAGATCCAAGCACATTTTGAGACGCTTCCACCTTGTTCGAGAGATAATCGAAAGACAAGACGTCAAGATTGAACGAGTAGACACAAAGAACAATATAGCAGACCCATTTACTAAAGCTCTACCACAGCAGCAATTCAATCGTCACCTCGATTGTATGGGGTTAAAATATAAGGGCGATTGGCTTTAGTGCAAGTGGGAGATTGAAAGAGTAGATGCCCTATAAGCCAATCATTTGATGGGTTTCTCTTTGTAATCCTCCAAATCATGTACTTTGACACTCGATATATATCAATAAAGGCATTGTGTTTCATCATTTGCTGCTTATCTATTTTATTATTGGATGATGAACCCCATAAATTAGGACATTGGTTTTAGGGTTATGATGAGATCATACCAGTGAGACCTAAAATCCTAAAATCCTAATTTAGAATATTCCCAGTCAAATTGGTATATTGAGTCGGGGATCAATATTACCGGAAAGACTGGCACATCTTATGTATGCTCAAAGTAGAGGGTGATTGATCTCACAATCACTTGTGTGAGACACTAATACAAAGATGTGGGTGCTCATTAGAGGAATGAGTTCACTGAAATGACCAGCCATGAGAACATCTTATGGATTCTTACTTAATTATCAAAAGATGGTTCTCATAGTGGGAGTTGTGCAAGTGATCCTTAGACCTGAGATCACCATGGTACCTTGTGCACTTGAAGCTATGTTTTGGTTTACCCTCATTCACGACATTGCGTTGTGTACGGGGTATTCTGGATATGGTGGATTTTGTACGAAGGTTGTGAGTAGGTCAACAAGGAATCAGTCACTTCTAGTAAGAGAAGGTAACATCCTACTTACTCTAATCTTATGATGATTCAAGAAGCCTTTGATCAAAGCAAAATGAATATTAGAAAGAGTTTCTAATGTTTCATTGTTTGAATTATCATATAAAAGATTGAGAGAGACATGAATAAGTGATTGAGTTTGATATTGATCCATACTCATGCACTTATTCAGGATGTAGTATGACTGAGGGATTGAATTGCACAGTAACTTTCCACTGAAGGGTATGTTTGGATTTGTCCAATACATTCCTCATCTTCCGGGTAGACATGATACGTTGCTAGACGTCAATCATGTCTTGTGGGTTGATCGGATCAAAGAGTTTGATTAGATCAAAGCATCAGAAAGGTTCTGATTGCTAAGTCAGGTTTAGCACTAAATTGAACCTAAATTGGATTAGAGGTATTCTAATCAGGTTAGGTCAACTTGCACCTGCACCTACTGCTGGCTAAGATAAGGAACCCAATGGGTCACACACAAGGGAATTGATCAAGGGTCTAATTGGATTAGATCATGTTTGCAAGATGAACATGCTAGCACGTGTTGCAAACCCTAGCTCCTGATTCGAATTAAATTCGAATATGATTCTTAGATTAGGTTGATCTAATATGATTAGATCATGACCTAATATGGGTTAGCCAAGAGTTGAAACCCATTTGGCTTTAATTAGACCTGATTTGATTAGGTTTAATGTTTTCTTTAAGTTGGTTAAACCCAATTGGATTGGGTTTGATAGGGCCTTCACTTCTGGACCATTGGATCGCTTCCTGGATGAAGGATCTGGTCCACTGGTTAGCGCCTGAATCTGGACCATCGGTGATGGCATCTTACTTCTGGACCATTGGATGGCACCCTGGATGATGATGTCTTGATCTGGACCATTAGATGGCACCTAGATCTGGACCATTGGCTTTGGTTCACTGCATTTGGGCCCTTGGATCATCAGGATTTAAGAGGGAGATGTGAGAAAGAAGTTGATACACCCTTCTCCTTAGCACCCCATCATGATGGGATGCATCTCTTGGCACATGCCTCATCATGATGAGGTGTGTGGATGGGATGCATTCCTTTATGATGCATCCCTCCATCTCTTATAAATAGGAGGTGCCTTGGGGTTCTAAAGATCATCCAAGAAAAAGCCTCTCCTTCTCTCTCCCTTATCCCTTCTTTCTTACAAGCCTCTCTCTTTTGTCCTAACCCAAGACAAGAGGGTCTTCTTTAGGACAAAAAGGCTAGTGAATGTTTTAGAGGTAGAAAGGAAGAAGGAAGTGAAGGAAAATCAGCCAATTAAATCCTTTGGAAGGATTGAACAATTAGAATCAAGTTTTGGTGGAGCTAGAGTCTTGAACCCATTCCTGTGTGGATCAACATCGGAGGGTGAACATTTGGGCACCTTAGGACATCTTCAGATATATTGGATATAGCGTGATAGGTATTCTTCTATACCAAGATTATATTTTCTACATTATTTGGTTATACTATTAAGGTGATCTTGGCTTATTAGGGTTTCATATAATGGGTTTTATAAGAAAATTTTATAATCCCGTATCTTCCGCTGCGCCCTAGGGCACTGGGAAACCCTAACAGTATCAAGGGATAGGAGGTTACATAATGGTCGAGCTACGATACTAAAGTCCTTGATGAACCTCCTATAAAATCTGGCGTGACCCAAAAATGATCGAACATCTCTAACCGTCTTGGGTGCAGGTAGCTTAGCAATTAAATCGATCTTAGCTCTATCTACTTCCATGCCCTTCGATGAAACAATGTGTCCTAGGACAATTCCCTTTGGTACCATGAAGTGGCATTTCTCCCAATTCAATATCAAATTCTTTTCTATACATCGAGCTAAGACTGCTTGTAAATGTGACAAGCAATCATCAAATGAGTCACCAAAAATGGAGAAGTCATCCATGAACACTTTCAAAAACTTCTCGTTCATGTCTTCAAAGATGCTGAGCATGCATCTTTGGAATGTTGCAGGTGCATTACACAACCCGAATGGCATTCGTCGAAAAGCAAATGTGCCAAAAGAACAAGTGAAGGTAGTCTTCTCTTGATCTTCTGGTGAAATTTCAATTTGATAATATCCCGAATAGCCATCGAGAAAACAATAGAAATTATGCCCTGCAACTCTCTCCAACACTTGGTCTAGGAAGGGTAGAGGAAAGTGATCCTTTCGTGTGACCAAATTCAGCTTTCGGTAGTCAACACACATGCGCCAACTCGTCGGAACACGAGTTGGAACTAGTTCACCTTGTTCATTTTCTACCACCGTCAAACCCGACTTCTTAGGGACGACTTGAGTAGGGCTTACCCACTTGCTGTCGGAAATTGGATAAATAATACCCACGTCAAGCAACTTGAAGACTTCTGCCTTAACTACATCTTTCATCGTAGGATTTAACCTTCGTTGCATTTGCCTTGTGGTTTTGGCATTGTCCTCCAAATATATCCGGTGCGTACAGATTAAGGGGCTAATTTCCTTCAAGTCGGCAATAGACCACCCTAAGGCTCCTTTATGATTCTTTATAACACCAAGTAATCTTTTTTCTTGGGTATGATCAAGTCCAGACGAGATGATTACAGGAAAAGTGTCTTCGGGTCCAAGAAAAGCATACTTAAGTTTCTTGGGTAAGGGTTTTAATTCGAGCTTGGGTGCTTGCTCATGGGATGGTATTATTTTCGCCTCTTGAGGCGACAACCTCTCAAATTCTCCTACTTTTGGTCTCCACCCATTGACCATCTTGATATCCAGATTATCCACAATAGGTGTGACTGACAAATCATCATCATCGGTTCCATTAGGACGCCAATCAATTAAGCTATCATTGGATGGGTCGTTAATTGCTTTAGCTAACAAATATTCTTCTGCGATGGTTTCAACCCAATCAACCTCTTTACTCTCTTCGGGATCATTGGGTTGTTTGCACACATTAAAAATGTTCAGTTCTAAGGTCATGTTACCAAAAGAAAGCTTCATGACGCCATTCCTACAATTAATCAATGCATTAGAAGTTGCAAGGATGGACGTCCTAAAATGACCGGAATCTGAGACTGTGAGTTCGAAGCCGGATGTGTGTCCAATACAATAAAATCGACAGAAAAGTAGAACTTGTCTACTTGGACTAATACATCCTCGATAATCCCCCTTGGCATTTTAACTGACCTGTCAGCTAATTGCAAAGTGACGGAGGTTGGCTTCAACTCAACTAAACCAAGTTGCTCATATACAGAATATGGCAACAAATTCACACTCGCCCCTAAATCTAACAATGCTCGCTCTATCCTAAAGTCACCTATGATGCATGAGATGGTTGGGCAACCTGGATCCTTATATTTAGGGAGAATGTTGTGCTGCAAAATAGCACTCACATTTTCAGTTAAAAATGCCTTCTTCTTAATATTTAATCGGCGCTTGATAGTACACAAGTCCTTCAAAAATTTAGCATAAGAGGGTACTTGTTTGATTGCATCAAGAAGAGGTATGTTAATCTTCACTTGCTTAAAAAGCTCAAGAATTTCAGAATTAGGTTCGAGCTTTTGCAACGGCTTTAACCGTTGTGGAAAAGGTGGAGGAAAAGGACATTCAACTTTCTTGGTAGAAGTTGGGACCTCAACTTCTTCTTTGTCCCTTTCATCGACTTTGGGAGCATCAGAATTAGAAGTGACCTGCGGTCTCAATGGGGCGGTCTGATTAATGACTTTCCCATTACGCAAAGTCATGATGCTCTTTGCATGTTTTGTATGCGAACTAGAAGGAGCTGTATTATTACTACCATGCATTTGTGGGTTAGGTTGGGGTTGAGCTGGAAGCTTACCCTTCTCTTGGGTACTGAGGACGGTAGTCAACATTGACAATTGGTTCCTTATATCTTCAAAATTTCGAGTGTTTTGAGCGTTGATATTAGCTTGATCTTGTAGAAAAGTTTGTATAGATTGCAAGGTATCCTCGATATTCGGCTTCTGAGAGGGTGGTGATGCAAAAGTAGGATGTGCAGGTGGAGGAGCTGAATGGTGTGACTGTTGAGGATGATCATTTCTCCACCTAAAATTTGGATGATTCTTCCAACCAGGGTTATAGGTATTCGAGTATGGATCGCTATAAGGCTTTTGGTAGGAGTTCATAGCATTTGCTTGATCGTGCAAAACTTCTTTGAATGCCGATATGGTGGGGCAATCTGTAGTGGTATGACCCGACATATCGCAGATACCACAACACTCGTTTCTAAGCTCTATAGTCTTGACAGGCCTAACCTTCCTAAGCTCAATTTCTTCTACCTTCCTAGTAAGGGCTGCCATTTTAGCATGAAGATCATCCTCAGTTCTGAGGTTGTAAAGGCCTCCCTGTACAGAGCTAGTAGGCTTAGGTAAAGACTTGGTGTTTCTATCCCCGTTATCCCAAAGTTGGGCAGTCTCAGCAAGGGAATCCAAATATTCCCACGCCTCATCAGGGTGTTTTTCTAAAAATCTACCATTGCACATGGTCTCTACAAACTGTTTCAATTGTGGAGATAAACTTTCATAAAAGAAGCTAATGGTTCTCCAGGTTTCGAACCCATGATGAGGGCATGAGAGAAGAAGGTCTTTAAATCTTTCCCAACATTCATAAAATGTTTCATTATCTTTTTGTTGGAAATTGCTGATATGTCTTTTCAAAAAGTTGGTCCTTTGTGTGGGGAAGAACTTCTTTAAAAATTCTCTCTGCATATCTTGCCAAGTTGTTATTGATCTAGGTCGCAAAGAGTTTAGCCATGTTTTGGCCTTATCCTTTAGAGAGAAAGGAAACAATGTCAGCTTGAGGACATCCTCGGTGATGTTTGGCACTCTAAATGTAATGCTCAATTCTTCAAAATCCTTTAAATGAAGATACGGACTCTCGGACTCTAACCCGTGGAACTTGGGTAGTAATTCAATTACCCCGGGTTTGATGTCAAAATGTCCTACATTATCAAGAAAAATTATGCATGAAGGCTGACTAGTCCTAGCCGGTTGTAGGTATTGTCTTAGGGTCATAACATGGGGTTCACGTTCTCGATCGTGGTGACTCCCCGCATCTTCATTTAAATCAGCCATCTCACAAGGTGTGAGATATTGCGAAGGAATTTCAGGGGTATGTCCTAAGGGATGATCTAAAGTTGTACAACTTAATCGACCGGTGTCGTCCCTATTCCACTTTAGCATGCAAAATAATTCCCTCTCTTTTTTCTTCTTTTTTTAAAAAATAATAATAAATATAAGTACTAACTAAAGATATCCTAAAACAAAAATCTATTCACAATCAAACATGCAACAAAACATTACACCTCAATTTCTAATATTTTTCTTAAATTTCTAGACAGCTCCTAACTAGTTTGAAGAGGGCACCTAAGCCTCCAATCCGGTCTAATGAACCGAGTTGACCAGGTAAGCTCCCAGGTAAGTGGAGGGGTCACGATGCGTTCGCAAAGGTCCCACTTAAAACCCACTTGCCTCGAACAGATGAACTGTCTCCCTTATAGGGACAAAGCTTGCCTAGACATCAACTAAGCCACAGAGCAAAATTGGTGTAACTTTCGGTGGTCTTCGTCCTATTGAGCTCGAATGTCCTTAGGGGCCAACGTCTAGTTGATTTTAGTTAAGCTTAGGATATTTATGCACTGGGGTGATTTTTGGGCTAAGGACGAGTGATGAAATCCCGACCTTATCTTTTTAAATGGGTTCAGCCCTTAGAATATTTTATGCTGATGCCTTATACTATATGCAACAATCAAGAGATTTTTTTTTTAATGTTTTATAGCATGACATTAAATTTCATTGAATAGGTGATCAAGCAAATTATTTATTTTTCTTTTTAAATTTTATGAGCTGAAGTTTGAAATTTGAATTCTGAAATTTAAAATTTGAAATTTTTAGGTTTTTCTCTTCTTCTTTTTTTGTTGAATAATCACCCTTGTTCTTCTCTTAAAATTTATTATTATTATTATTATTATTTATTGATTTTCAATTAGCAACAAGGGTTAATGAGATATAATAACAATAAAATTCGGATTCTAAAAAAAATTAAATGCAGAAAATTTAAAACAGAAAGCAGCAAAGTTTCGTATTAATCTAAAGTCTCAGAATGTCAATCAGGCCGTTCAGATTATTGAACAATGTGTCTTGCACTAGCTGACCAAATTTGAGGCAAATCAGACGGCTAATTTCTATTATATCAAAGTTTGATGCAGACTGTATAGGGAATTAAAAATAGTAGTAAAGATTTATTTTATTTTTTTTCAAAAGAAAAATACTAACTACTAAGGTAAAAATGAAATCTAAAATTATACTAATAACTCAGCCGTTCTCCGGCAACGGCGCCAAAAACTTGGTGCAAAAATAAAACTATTCTCCCAAGTGCAGGAGAATCGCACAAGTAGTATAACTCGGAAGTCCGAGGTCGATTCCTCAGGGAACGATCTATAGGTTATTAGCTTAATTTCAGATTAATTGATTCAATAAATTTTTGGATTAAGATGATGTTTTGCAAATAGAAAATTAAACAGCGAATAGAGAATCAAAGTTTGGATAGATTAAGATGGTGTAGGGATCTGGAATCCCCCTTGATAATCTTGCATTTAAGAAATAAATTCTTCGGTTCTTGATTAAAGATGTAAAAGTAGAATAGATCAAAGCATGGAATATATATTTTTTTGGACATATGAACTCTATTTCTAAGCATTCATCGTGCCTATTACATCAACGACAAATCAAATACTAAAGCGGTCCATATGTCAATCAACATAAACCATTAAAGAACTATCTACAAAATAATTATGCAAGAATCCATAATATATTGGAAATATAAATTTATAAGAGTAAAGGTTTAGAATTTACTTCAAATAAAGCAAAACATCAAAGGTTCCTCCATCACCCTTCACCTAAGAAATCAGCCCTCCATTAAAACATTACACTCTCCCTCTCTTTTTCTTTTCTTTTCGGAAGAATAGGGCATCCCCTATTTTCTTTTTTTTTTTCTTTCTTTGAATCGCTCCCCCCTCCTCTGTTCTTCCCCCCTTTTTATACAATCAAAACCCCTCCAAATAACCTTCCAAGCAAATCAAAACGAACACTGGAATCTGGGATGCGGATCCGGAAGCTTTGAATGCTGAAAATTAGATCACGAATCCGCTGTTGTGGACCTCACGAACGGCTGGATGCACATGGAGCGGGTTGAAGAAGAACGGATCACTGATCCGGGAGGTAATCGCGGGATGCTGCTATGAAAATGGATGAGAGCTGCGGCAGCTGGGGCGTTAATCCGCTCTGTGATCGCGGACGGAGGCGTGCGTTCATGAGGAGCTCGGATGCGGGTCCGGCAGATCGCTGAGAGCGCGGGAGAAGCGGACACGGTGGAGACGGGATGCTGGGAGGCTTCACGGGCTCAGGCGCTGGAGCTGATCGCGGGAGAGTGCTTGGATTGCGGAAGAAGAGCAGATCATGGATCCTTGGCGTTGTTTCCTTCTTTCAACCACAAAGAAATGGGAATGCGGTGAAGATGGGATGCTGGGAGGAGGCGCACGCGGAAGGAGAAAACTGGGAGGCGCCTTAAACGGGCAGAAGAGGTGGAAGCACAAAAACATCACGGACGGCTGGGAAAGGGGTTGCCCAATTTGGGAAGTCTCTGATTTGGAATCAGGAAATTGACTGTGGATGGCTGGATTGGGGGCTTGTACAACTAAAGATGAAGCGTGGGATAGCCGGCCAATACTTGGAATACTTCCCCAACTACACGTGATCTTTCTTTATTTTGATCCCCAATGTGCTCTAGAAGCTGTGGCATGTAGACTTGTGTAGCTCCGGTGCAAGTGTGCTTGACCAGGTTCAATTATGCTCCTAACATCATCAGGCTTGGAGCCATGCCTTATCCAAATCTGTACCAAATTCGCATCTTAACTCTGATTTACGATCAACTGCATCCACCAAAAATATAATATTAATGTAGCACTTTTATTATTATTTATTAGTAATAATACTAATTTAAGTGATGTATAGATCGCACTTTTGTGCTCTCATCAGAGGCCCTTTATGGTAGAAAGTGCAGAACTCCAGTATGTTGGGATGAAGAGGGAGAAAGAAAATTGTTGGGCCTAGAAATAGTACAGATCACCTCAAATCAGATAAAATTGATTAAAGAAAGATTGAAGGTAGCCCAGGATAGACAGAAAAGTTATGCAGATCCAAAACATAAAGATGTACATTTCAGTGTAGGAGATAAAGTTTTTCTCAAATTTTCCCCTTGGATGGTTATACTGAGGTTTGGAAAGAAAGGAAAAATAAAACCGAGGTATATCGGGCCATATGAAATAATAGAATGTATTGGGCCAGTAGCGTATCGCTTGGTACTACCACCAGAACTCTCCCAGATACATAATGTGTTTCACATTTCAATGTTGAGGAAATATACTTCAGATCCCTCTCATATTTTGCGGTCTGTACTAGTTGAATTAAAAAGGGATTTATCTTATCCAGAGAAGCCAGTGCAAATTCTGAGTAGAGAAGTGAAACAGTTGCGCAATAGAGTTATACCCCTAGTTAAAGTGCTCTGGCAGAATCAAAATGCAGAAGAGGCTACTTGGGAAAGAGAAGATCAAATGAGAAGAAAAAATCTATATCTATTCTAGATTTCAGGTAACTAAATTTCGAGGACGAATTTTTTTTGGGGGGGAAGAAATGTAACACCCTGAACCAGGGTTAGGGTAGCGTAAGTAATTTTTACCAGTTATTAAGCATCTTCATGATTTTAACCTAGTTTATTATGAGAATACGAATGCACATGAAAGGTGAGGGAATATCAAAATTTTATGATGCAGATTGGATGGAAATTTTCCGGAAAGTTTGATTCAAAATCAATTCAAAAAGGTCGGAATTTCAGCTGTTACAGAAAATTTTACGGTTCCATGGATTGAGAGTGCAATAACTCTGGATATAGTCCATGAATATAAGTAAAATTTTAAACACATAATATACATTGAGTGAGGGATTTACTGTTGAAATTTTAGCTCAAATGGATTAGCCTACAGCCTGGAACAAAACAAGTTAGGTGAGTCCCTCGGAAGCCTGTCATTACAGTAAACTGCAGATTTGTCCAAAATTTCCATAAAAAGTAGGAAGCATGACGTGGCCCAAAACCTAGTTTTTAGAACCCCTGGGAACCACTCTTTTGACACGTTAGGTTTCTGGGAAGCTAACGTGTCAAAAGGGGGGGGGTGTGTAGCATGTTTTCAGCAGGCAGCAACTTGTGCTGCTGCTGTTCAATCGTTAGGAGAAGTTCAGTTGTTGGTTGTTGGTGCCAGCCCAAATCAGGCCAGAAAAAGCTCCAGGGAGGGAGAGAGGAAGCTAGGGAAGAGAAAGAGCTACTTGGGGAATCCAAAAAATTTGTGGAAGAAGGTTTAAAGTAAAGAGGAAGAGCAACTTGCTGTTGGGCTGCAGAACAGAAATACAGCAATTTCTGGTGCACCCAGGCTTCCCAGTG
Source organism: Phoenix dactylifera (assembly GCF_051530095.1). Classification (NCBI taxonomy): domain Eukaryota; kingdom Viridiplantae; phylum Streptophyta; class Magnoliopsida; order Arecales; family Arecaceae; genus Phoenix; species Phoenix dactylifera. Next base: position 24,978,647 of record NC_143193.1, on the reverse strand, counting down.
AATTTCATGTGAGTTTTCCAAACTTTTTAGTGATTCTAATTGTAGTCCCATGTAGGAGGGTGATAAATGAAGATTTTAGTTATTTTAAATGAATTTTTAGGTACGAAAAAGGATTTGAACTATGCTTCCGAAGTTGTTGAAAGCAGTCTGAAATTCTGCAGAATGAAGCGATGGGATTTCTTTGTGTTATAGGTGATTAAATTGTTATTTAAAGCTGAAAGTTTGTAGGTTGTGTTAGGGATTTCCTAGTCCTAACATAGAGCCTAATAGGTGGAATTGATTGTTTAATAACCTCCGAAAATTAAGAGGTTTAATTGGCTCGAAAACAGAACAAACAAGCTGAAAACAGGGGATTTGAATTCTGATTTATTTTTGATGTTAAGTAGTTGTTTGGCAGCTGAAAATTTATAGATAATATAGAAGGTTTTCTAGTCCTAACCCAGGGTATCAAAGAGGGAGATAAAAGCTTGGAAACCTTTGAGAATTAAGAGGTTTTATTTATCCTAAAACAAGACAAGCAAGGTAAAAATCAGAAAGTTGAGATGAGGGTGATGGATTTCTTTTTGGAATATGCATAATCATGTTGCATCATATAGATTATAATTTTGATCGACTCTTTTAATTTTTTAGGAGGAGAAGAGAGTTCCGGAAGTGTGCCGGGAGTATCAAGCACTAGGGTGGTGCGTTAGCCATCACAAGGTGAGTGGTTTTCTTCTTAACTATGGTAGTTTATTTTGTAATTTCAGAGAAATGAATAATGTCTCCAAATTCAAAATGAATATGCTACAGAATGGAAATAAGAAGAATTAATTCTCATGATTAAATTGCTTTCTATCAGTGGATAAATGATCTGATTTGGAAAATATATGCTATGCTTGAAAATACTTTAAATTCATGTTTGTTGCTTCGTAAGTTTATGAACTTGTTTGGAATGGATTAAACCAAAGTGACTAAACCACTTAAAATCCCTTATCTTGGCCAAGAGAGTCGTTTCAGTTTGACTCCAAGCTATTCTAGAGTCGACCCCAGTAGAACAGGAGTCGACCCCAGCAGAGTATGAGTCGACCCCTGTAATTCACGAGTCGACCCCTGTAACTCTAGAGTTGACTCCAACCCTGTTACAGTAACTAATATTTGAACTTTTTCCTTCAATACATCACATCAAAGTTTATGATATGTGCCCAGTAGGGCAGAGATGGGACGCCCGAAGGACGTAGCTATGATATATGCCCAGTAGGGCAGAAATGGGACGCCGGGAGGGCGTAGTAATGATATGTGCCAGTGGGGCAGAATTGGGATGCCGGAAGGGCGTAGTAGTAGCACCATGCATAGGACTGTCGGGCTACTCATGAGAATGGTGCCTCATGCGAGTGGCTGGCAGTAGGGCTCGCGGGAGCCATGATTTTCAATATTTAAGCTATGTATACATATGACTGAGCAACAAATGTATTATTTTTAAGCATAATGATTTCATAACCTATGTGAATGTTCTATGTATCAAATTCCTCAACGAAGGAAAGTGGACTCTACGGTCCAGGAAAAATGAATTGAGCAAGGCGATTTTATTAATGCTTTATTTTAAAGCAACAACTTTATTTCCTGCTAGTTGTAGTACTATTGGCAAATAGCAGATTTCTTATGTGGTTGAAATCTAAGTGCTTTAAAATCAAATGCAAATATTTCATATGTGGCATAAACGCGTTATATTTAATGTATGTAAATAAGTATCACAGCTGAAACCCCTTATTTCCTCATGGTTAACAGATTATCCACTCACTGGGACTTAGGTCTCATCCCTCTTTTTTTCTATAAATTTTTGCAGATTGGCAGAGTCATAACATTATAAAAGTACCGCATCAGCATCATCCTAGAAGTTTGTCATAGAAGGTTGGCCATGCCCCTCTGAGTGAAAGGAAAAACCTTTGTATTATGCATGTAAGTGGGGTGTGAATGTAAAGTAACTTGAGACAGATGTAAAGTTTGTTATATTTTGAGCTATGTATAGTAGACTTTAAGCTATAAATGAAAGCTTGAGTTGCTTTTAGTTATGATTAAAGTGAGTTAAATAAATTAAATTAACAGGTTTAGGATGTGTTAATTTTTATTGGTTGGTTGGTTGGTTGGATATAGTAATTGACAAGTTTTTAATAGTAACTTGCGAACCGCGGCACAAGCTGCTAATAGAAACGCTGCTCGGTATTGTACCCGACTAACCTACTGTGGGAGAGGATATCCAAGATCCATGCTAGTTTGTTGTGCAACCACAAGGCTTGCAATGGAGACTGATGTTATACTGTCTTGGTGCATAGAGATGCTTATGGTATATTTTAATATGTTGCATTGTTGTGCAACCACAAGAGCAATATTATTCGAATATGATTATATGGAAATGAAGGGTTTGACTTAACTTAAACATTATAGTTTGTTGTGCAACCACAGGCTATAAGTGTTTTAAGAGAATAAGATAAAGTTGAGAATTGCATGAGATGCAATTGGAAAGAGTTTCCTACCTTTGAACTCATAAGGATTTGTTGTGCAACCACAAGGCTTTTATGATGAATTAGGATCTCAACCCTGCTAAGAAAAATTAGGTTTCCTCGTTTATCATAAGAGAGGGCTATGATATTTGATAAAAATAGTAGGAGCAACAATTAGATAAAGTCCTTGTCTAACTGCATATATGTCATCATGATTGGTCTGCTTATGTTAGTTTTGTTCTTGCTTATATATAATTATTAAATGGCATCTTCACTATCACTAAGAGGCATCTTAGATGCCAACAAGTTGACCGGTCCAAACTATGTGGGTTGGTTGAGGAATCTTAAGATTGTACTCACTCTGGAGAAAATTTTCTATATTCTTGAAACCCCTGATCTTGGAGATCTATGGGATGATGCTACAGAAGAGGAGGTAGCCACACATAAGATGTAGAAGAATGACTGTTTAACTGTCAAATGTATCATTCTTGCCTCCATGAGCAATGAACTACAGAGACAACATGAGAACATGGACACTCAATCCATACTTCTCAATTTAAAGGAGTTGTATGGAGAGCAGAGTAGAACTGCTAGATATGAGATATCTAAGCAATTGTTCCGTGCCTGTGGAGTGATTGATTATAACCCTATTTGATTTTGATGAGCTCAAAGCATTTGAGTATATCTTATGTTATACTAATGAATTCAATCTAGTGTTTCAGCCAAATATTTGTGAATTTATGTTTAATTGTCTCTAGCCTTGGTTCAATACATTTTGGCTAAGTATGGAACTCAGTTTGAACCAAAGTATGGAACGCGAGTCGACTCCGGAAGATTTCGAGTCGACTCCAAGTGTTTCAGATGTTCTGGCACAGACTCGAGTCGACTCCAGCACATTACGAGTCGACTCCGACTGAGAACAAACAGCAGGACAGAAAGATGAATCTCAGACCCTGTCACCGAGTCGACTCTTGAAGAATTCGAATCGACTCCGATGCTTGCCGAGTCGACCCCCGATAGTTCCGAGTCGACTCCAAGGAGTAACAGACAGAAAGACAGTGAAGCTATTTTGGACTCTGAGAACCGAGTCGACTCCAGAAGAACTCGAGTCGACTCCAACGGTTGGCGAGTCGACTCCAAAGAAAGCAAGAGTTGACTCTCAGAGGAATGCAAGACTAAAAGTCAGAGAGCCAACTTCGGTCTCTGAGAGCCGAGTCGACTCCCGCAAAGTCCGAGTCGACTTCGATACAGTTCAACTCAAAACACAGAAGAACAGTTTTCAGAACCTGAGAGCCGAGCCGACTCCAAGTGCTCCCGAGTCGACTCCAAAGTTAGCCGAGTCGACCCCAACAAAATCCGAGTCGACTCCTAGGCAGTTCAACTCCAAACACAGAGGATCAGTTTTCGGGCTCTGAGAGCCGAGTCGACTCCAAGATGATCTGAGTCGACTCGAGAAAGAAATACAGAAAAATAGATCTCTGGAACCCTGAGAACGAGTCGTCTCCGAAGGGCCGAGCCATCTCCGGACATTGGCGAGTCGATCCACGTTTGGCCGAGTCGACTGCAGAACGGGACAGCACTTTATTTCAAATTTTGAACAGTGGGCGAGTCGTCTTCCGTAAAGCATGTGTCGACTCCAGCAACAACCGAGTCGACTCCAGATCGAGCGAGTCGACTCCGATCCCAACGGATACACTGTCAGGAGTTGCAGAATGTGCAGAACGGCCACAAAAAGGTGTCTAACGGCTAGTTTTCAAGGTGGACTGCTTAAATAGCGAGAGTAAACAGTAGTAGACAAAAAGAGAGCTATTCCATTCAAACTAAAAGAGATTTCCACCTACCAAAGGCTCTGAAGAGTAAATACAAGAGAAAGAAGGAAAAAGCGCATTCAACTCCATCCAACCAACGTTCTCCTTTGCAATCAAAGCTCCCCTTCTGATAGCAAATCTTCAGCACATTCAAGAGGAGTTGAAGAGTTTGAGAAGCCCCTTTCTCCACCTCCAAAAATCTGTTTGAGGGCTTCTAACTCTTCTTTGTTTATATTGTTTAAATACGCTTTTCAAGAAGCTATCTTTTTACTTGTTTCAAACTGTTTTTCTCTTACTTGATTCAATCAGGGGATTGAATCAAGAGTGTAAAGGTTGGTTGGTGAGCCGAGGGTAAAACCAACGTGTAAGGGTTCGATTGTGATCCCGGAAAAACAATCGGATGGTTCTAGTCGGTGAGCCTGTGAAAACCGACCGAGTTCGTTGTGATCTCGTAAAACAACAAGCTGGGTTGTGAACTTGTAAAACAACCGGCTGTAATCCGAGGGATTATAGTGAACTCCCAAGTGAAGCTTGGGGAGTGGACGTAGGAGCAAGGGTTAGCTTCGAACCACTATAAAATTTCTTGTGTTTGTGATTGCTTAATTGTCTCTCCCATTCTCTTCATCCACTGCATATAGTAAACTAATTAATCCACTTGCAATAAGGTTTAATTAGTTACTCATTAAGTTTTAATTTGCAATTATTACTTAAAACCCAATTCACCCCCCCTCTTGGATTGTCTTCTTGGGCAACAAGTGGTATCAGAGCAGGAACTCTTCTACCAAAAGAGTAAAAGATCAAAATGACAACCCCATTTGGATCTTCTCACATTGAGGGGCAGTCCACCCATAGACCTCCATTCTTCAATGGAACCGACTACTCCTATTGGAACGCTAGGATGAGGATATTTATCCAAGCTCAAGACTATGAGATTTGGACCACCATACTTAATGGACCATACATCCCATCAATTTTTGTAGAGGGTGTTACTATACCCAAACTTAAAAAAGATTGGGATGAGAATGATATTAGGAAGGCACAACTAAATGCCAAAGAAATGAATGTGCTTTATTGTGCCTTAGACCGTAATGAATTCAATAGAGTCTCTACTTGCAATTCTGCAAAAGAGATATGGGATAGACTTGAAGTGACCCACGAGGGCACGAATCAAGTAAAAGAATCTAAAATAAACATACTAGTTCATAAATATGAACTATTTAAGATGGAATCTAATGAAACTATCACTTGCATGTTCACTAGATTTACTGATATTGTCAATGGCCTAAAAAGTCTTGGCAAAAACTATACTAACAGTGACCTTGTCAGAAAGATTCTTCGATGTTTGCCAAGGTCATGGGAGGCCAAGGTAACGGCAATCCAAGAAGCCAAGGACTTGAGCAAACTTCCGCTTGAGGAGCTTCTTGGATCCCTGATGACACACGAGCTCACAATGAAACAACACAGCGAAAAAGAATCCTCGCATAAGAAAAAGGTAATAGCCCTCAAATCTACTTTGTCTAACAAGGATTTATCTTGCAGTAGCAGCAGCGAAGAAGAAGATAATGAGGGAGATGATGATGAGGCTCTTCTCGTGCGAAAGTTCAGAAAATTCATCAACCGGAAGAAGTCCTTTCATCAGAGGAGAGGTCCCTTAAGTTCCTGCAACAAGGATAAGGGTAAGAAAAGGAAAAATGAAGGAATCAGATGCTATGAATGCAAGAAGCCGGGACATTTCAGAGTTGACTGTCCCTTGCTTAAGAAGGCCAGTAAACATAAGAAAAGAAAGTCCTCGTCTCCACTTTGTCGGATTCCGATTCATCATCATCATCATCAGATGAGGAACAAGAGGAAAAGGCCAACTTCTGCTTCATAGCAAATAAAAATGAGGTAACATCTGAAACGCATTTAGATTTTATCTTTGATGAATTGTATGATGCATTTAATGAATTAATGGATGAATGTAAGACTATAAATCTTAAGAATAAAGAGCTAAAACTAACCAATCAATCTCACTTCCATAAATGCGATAAATTAATTAAGGATAAGGATTTTATCATTAAAGAAAATTTAGAACTTAAAACAAGCAACCAAGTGTTGATTCAAAAAACTAATACCTTAATTAAGGATAATGAAAAACTGACTAAGAAAATTTCAGAACTTAAAAACGATAAACAAACAATAAGAGATAATCTCACAAAAGACTTAAACATTCTAAAAACAGAAAAACAAAAGCTAATAAAAGAGCTTGAAAAATACAAACCTTTGGTTGAAAAGTTTACATATAGTTCTAAAAAATTAGAAATGATACTTAACAATCAACGAGCTGTGTTTAATAGAGCCGGTTTAGGGTATAAACCTAAGAATAAGCAAAAGCTCCTTAGTAATTTTTTTGTGAAAGCAGGGAAAAGTAAAACTAAGAATATAACCTGTTTTTGCTGTGGAAAAGTAGGACATAAAGCTAATATGTGTGACCATAGGAAAGGAAAAGCTAAAAGAAAAATTAAAAAGGTTTGGGTTCCAAAAGGAACCAACATTACTAACCATGAAGGACCCAAGAAAACTTGGGTACCTAAAATTGTATGATTTTCTTGTGTAGGAGTGTCTTGCAGCCAAGGTCGACAAAAACTGTTGGTACTTGGATAGTGGCTGCTCAAGACACATGACGGGTGACAAGGACCAATTCTTCACCCTAGAGCCTAAAAAGGGAGGTGCAGTGACATTTGGAGACAATAATCAAGGTCACATCATTGGTATAGGTAAAATACAAATCACCTCCTCAATCCTTGTTGATAATGTACGATTGGTAGATGGTCTTAAACATAACTTACTTAGCATAAGTCAATTATGTGATAAGGGTTTTGATGTTCTGTTTAAACCATCTCTATGCATCATAACCAACCCAATTGACAATAGCTTAGTATTCAAAGGAATAAGACGTGGAAATGTCTATGTAGTAGATCTTGAAGATCTTGCTAAAAACAGTCCTTGCTTAGTAGCTAGTGATACTAAGGTTGATGATGCAAGCTGGTTATGGCACCGTAAATTAGGACATGCAAGTATGGATACAATATCTAAGTTAGTTAAAAGAGATTCTGTAATAGGTTTGCCAAAACTAAAATTTGAGAAAAATAAAATTTGTGAAGCATGTCAATATGGCAAACAATCGAGGAGCTCTTTTAAATCCATAAATTGTGTCTCTACCTGTAGACCTCTTGAACTACTACACATGGATCTATTTGGACCAACTAGAACCACAAGTCTTGGTGGAAACAAATATGGTCTTGTTATTGTAGATGATTTTTCTAGATATACTTGGGTCATGTTCTTAGCTCATAAAGATGAAGCATTTTCTGTATTTAAGAAATTTCATAAGGAAGTAACTAATGCTAGAAATGCTTCAGTCATAGCTATTAGAAGTGATCATGGAACGGAATTTGAAAATCATCTATTTGATGAATTCTATAGTAAAAAAGGGATAACTCATAATTTCTCTGCACCTAGGACACCACAACAAAATGAAGTTGTAGAAAGAAAGAATAGAACCCTAGAGGAAATGGCTAGAACCATGTTGTGTGAAAGTAACCTCCCTAAGTACTTTTGGGAAGAAGTCATTAATACATCATGTCATATATTAAATAGAGTTTTATTGAGACCCATTATAAAGAAAACACCTTATGAACTTTGGAGAAGTAGAAAGCCTAAAGTAAACTATTTTCATGTTTTTGGATGTACGTGTTTCATTCATAATAATGGCAAAGATAACTTAGGTAAATTTGATTCTATATCTGATGAAGGTATCTTTTTGGGATATTCTACATTAAGTAAAGCGTATAGAGTCTTTAACAAAAGATCCATTGTTATTGAAGAGTCTATACATATTGTTTTTGATGATACTAATGACATCTCTTCTAGCAAGAAAGTAGCTCTTGATGATGATGCAGAAATTCTTGAAGAAAAAATTGATGAGATGACATTACAAGAAGATGAACCAAAGCAAATTGGAGAAGCATCAACAAGCCAAGAGGTAATTGTGGATCATGGGCTGACTAAGGCTTGGAGGTATGCTCATGGGCATCCTAAGAAATTAATCTTAGATGATCCATCTCAACCTGTTAGAACTAGAGCATCACTTAGGAACTTAAATAATCATCTAGCATTTGTCTCACACTTTGAACCTAAAAATATAGAAGAAGCTGAAAATGATGTTAATTGGATAAATGCAATGCAAGAAGAGCTAAACCAATTCACTAGAAACAAGGTATGGAACCTAGTTGAACGACCCACTGAATACTCAATAATAGGAACCAAATGGATATATAAAAATAAACTTGATGAAAATGAAATCGTGATCAGGAACAAGGCTAGACTAGTAGCAAAGGGTTATAATCAAGAAGAAGGTATAGACTTTGATGAAACTTTTGCTCCTATAGCTAGACTTGAAGCAATTAGATTGTTACTAGCATTTGCATGCTCTAAAGATTTCAAATTATTTCAAATGGATGTAAAGAGTGCCTTTTTAAATGGATATATTAATGAGGAGGTGTATGTAGAACAACCTCCTGGTTTTGAAAATCATCAATACCCTAATCATGTGTATAAACTAAACAAAGCACTTTATGGTTTGAAACAAGCTCCTAGAGCATGGTATGAAAGACTTAGCAAATTTCTATTAGACCATGAATTCTCTAAAGGAAATGTTGATACAACGCTGTTTTTAAAGAAAAAAAATAAAGAAATGTTAGTAGTGCAGATTTATGTAGATGATATTATTTTTGGTGCTACTAACAATCACCTCTGCGAAGAGTTTGCTGACTTAATGCAGAGTGAATTTGAAATGAGCATGATGGAAGAGCTGAATTATTTTCTCGGGCTCCAAATCAAACAATCTGAAGAAGGGATCTTCATCAATCAAGCTAAATACATCAAGGAGATGCTTAAGAAGTTTGATATGAAAGGAAACAAGTCAATCAGCACACCCATGAGTTCATCATGCAAACTAGACCAAGATGAATCAGGTAAATCAGTAGATCAAAAGATGTATAGAGGTATGATAGGATCTTTATTATATCTCACTGCAAGTAGACCTGATATCATGTTTAGTGTATGCATGTGTGCTAGATATCAATCTAATCCTAAGGAATCATATTTAATTGCAGTTAAGAGAATCTTTAAATACCTAATAGGAACAAAAAATATAGGTTTATGGTACTCTAAAGAATCTAGCATAAACTTAATAGGGTATACAGATTCAGACTTTGCTGGTTGTAAACTTGATAGAAAAAGCACCAGCGGGTCATGTCAATTCTTAGGAGAAAATTTAATCTCTTGGTTTAGCAAGAAACAAAACTCGGTTGCACTATATACGGCGGAAGCCGAATATGTTGCTGCCAGGAGTTGTTGTGCTCAAATCTTGTGGATTAAATAACAACTTGAAGATTATAGCATTAAACAAGATAAAATTCCCATTAACTGTGATAATACAAGTGCCATTAATCTAACTAAAAATCCAATTCAGCACTCAAGAACTAAACACATTGAGATAAGACATCACTTCATAAAAGATCATGTACTGAATGGTGATGTGACACTTCAATTTGTGTGTACTGATGATCAACTTGCTGATATCTTCACAAAACCTTTGAGTGAAGATCGATTTTGTACACTAAGAAGAGGGCTAGGAGTGATTGATCCATTCTAGTGATACTCTCCTCTAGTTCATTGATTTTGAGGATTAGTTTATGTTGGACATAGGATTTCTTGTTTATGATCATCGAATTAGCTCTTAAATCCTGGATAAGTCCATAACTCTCTCTTTTGGCACGAAAATAACAAGATTTTTGGTTGTGTGCCAGAGTTCGAGTCGACTCGGATACATTTTAGAGTCGGCTCATGGGGGAGTCGACTCGCGCATAGTTGGGAGTCGACTCGAGGTCGGGAATCCAACTTTTAACCCTAATCGAAACGTTCATTCCTCACTTCTATTCACAGCCAAAACTGTTCCAAAACCCTAGAGCCATCTCCTAGCTCGTCTCCAACCCTGTCTAGGTCTTCTCCGTCGAGTTTTCCTCCTAGTTTCCGTGTCCTTCCCCGTCCTTAGGTCAAAATGCCTAGGAAGGTCGTTGTACCGAGCCGAAAGAGACCCATCTCCGCGAGCGGGTTCGAGCGAAGGTCCAAGGCTCGAAACGAACCGGCGAGGCCACCACCTCCGGTTCCTTCCCCGCCTAGGCCGATTCCCTCGCGCTCATGCGCCGGGAAGGTTGTCTCTACCGGGAGGCAAGTCAACTTTGACTTCCTCTCCCGGGAAGGGTTCAACCTAGGGCATCACCTTATAGCCCAAGGTTTAGAGTTTTTCTGCACTCTTGACCTCCCTACCTATCCAGGGCTTGTTAGGGAGTTTTATGGTTCAGTGGCACGGGTAGGCGGGGGTATCCAGGGAACTGTTATGGGTGTCCCTGTATTCATCTCGGAGGACTTTATTGCACGAGTCCTCCATCTCTCGAGTGAGGAGATTGTTCCCACACACCCCTCTGACAGGACAGAGGCCCTTACGGCCATCCTAGGGAGTCCACCAGTGTCCCCCATAGAGGAGGTGTTCGCAAATCAGCTTTCGGCTGAAATGCAACTTCTCCTTAGTGTTATCTCTAGGACTCTCTTCCCGAAGACTGGTAGGTTTGACTTCATTTCGGAGAGAGACCTAGCCTTGATGTTCTACCTCCTCCAAGACACTCCCATCAACTTTCCAAAATTTATCTACAAGTACCTCTGTGAGCCCCTAGATAAACCTAGGCTCAGCCTCCCTTATGGCATGTTATTCACCCTTATATTTAGGGAGTTAGAGGTCCCCATTCCTGAGGAGGAACCCTCTCGCTCACTGCGGTTTACAGATCGCATGGGTGAGGGAACCTTTCATAGGATGGGATTCCACAAGGTAGGGGGAGTCTGGGTTAGGAAACCATCCACATCTTCTGACCCTACCACTCATCACTCACCCAGTCCTGATCATGACCAGGACCACTATACAGATCCTTCCACCTACCCTTCCACCTCTGCCCATACCCATACCGAGCCCTCCACCTCCACTGCCCCATCTACTCAGCAGCAGCCACTGAAGGTCCGCATTTCTTCTGAGCAGCTTCGAGAGTTGCGGCAGGAGATAGTGAGGGATCTCAGAGATGAGTTGCTGAGGGAGCTCCGAGGTCCTTCGAGTGCTCCCTCCACCGAGATTATTCCCTCCCTGGCAGCAGTAGCCGAGATGACTGCGCACTTGAGGGAGGAGATATCAAATGTGCGCAGCTTGGTCCAAGCTCAATACTGGAACATGAGTGACGTCAAGGACGACACGAAGAAGATGCGAGACGGCATCAGACAAGAGCTAGGAAGCCAGAGCCAGGGTGCCGAGAAACTAGCCCATGCACTGCTCTCCAGGTTGGACACCCTCCAGGAGAGTGTCAACCACATTTCTACGATTCAGTCTAGAACCACCTCGGAGATACTTGAACAACTGGGAAACATCAATGAGGGGTTAAGCATGGTCATCAAACACACTAGACTGAGCAAGGGCTAGTGTTGTTTGTTCTTCTTACTTTATGATGTACAGTCCCTTGAGGACTCACTTGATATGTAATCACACTTGTACTCAAATTTGAATTAAATACAATGAGTAGAAATTCCTTTCAAAAATTGTGCATTCTTGAGTTCCTGTACCTTACTGTGCTTTCTGCCTTTTTGCTATGATGACAAAAAGGAGGAGAAAATATATTGAATTAAAATGAAAAGAGAATCAATAAAAAGAAAATTTTTAAAGCATAAAGTAATTTGTTCTAAGTGGATTCGATACCTCGAGGCTCATTATCTCTCTGTTGGGGCTCCTAAAGGAGTAATCTCCAGAATCCATTCAAGGGATATTCGGAGATTAGTTGAATCATACTCAATAACAAATTGGCAGATTTTCCCTCTAAAACCAAAAATTTAAGCTCAAAAGCTTCAAGACATTAAAAGAAAATTCAGAGAATCTAAACAAAATTGAATGCATATGTTGAGGGGGAGAATCTAAAATTTTAAGAAAGCAAATTCATTAAACACATATAAGCCAAACAATTGATTGCATAACATAAAGGCTTATATAATTCCAAATGAAAGGGGAAGCTTTAACTTCAGGATTTACTGTTTCACACCTTTCAATTTTGGATAAATTAAATGACTAGACACTTGAATTCATTTCAAAACTTTAATATAAATCTTCCTTTTGGTTGAGCAATTCACTTTACAAATACTCAATGTTTTGTCATCATCAAAAAGGGGGAGATTGTGGAGTGATTGATTATAACCCTATTTGATTTTGATGAGCTCAAAGCATTTGAGTATATCTTATGTTATACTAATGAATTCAATCTAGTGTTTCAGCCAAATATTTGTAAATTTATGTTTAATTGTCTCTAGCCTTGGTTCAATACATTTTGGCTAAGTATGGAACTCAGTTTGAACCAAAGTATGGAACGCGAGTCGACTCCGGAAGATTTCGAGTCGACTCCAAGTGTTTCAGATGTTCTGGCACAAACTCGAGTCGACTCCGGCACATTACGAGTCGACTCCGACTGAGAACAAACAGCAGGACAGAAAGATGAATCTCAGACCCTGTCACCGAGTCGACTCCTGAAGAATTCGAGTCGACTCCGATGCTTGCCGAGTCAACCCTCAATAGTTCCGAGTCGACTCCAAGGAGTAACAGACAGAAAGTCAGTGAAGCTGTTTTGGACTCTGAGAACTGAGTCGACTCCAGAAGAACTCGAGTCGACTCCAACGGTTGGCGAGTCGACTCCAAAAAAAGCAAGAGTCGACTCTCAGAGGAATGCAAGACTAAAAGTCAGAGAGCCAACTTTGGTCTCTGAGAGCCGAGTCGACTCCCGCAAAGTTCGAGTCGACTCCGATACAGTTCAACTCAAAACACAGAAGAACAGTTTTCGGAACCTGAGAGCCGAGCCGACTCCAAGTGCTCCCGAGTCGACTCCAAAGTTAGCCGAGTCGACCCCAACAAAATCCGAGTCGACTCCTAGGCAGTTCAACTCCAAACACAGAGGATCAATTTTCGGGCTCTGAGAGCCGAGTCGACTCCAAGATGATCCGAGTCGACTCGAGAAAGAAATACAAAAAAACAGATCTCCAGAACCTTGAGAATGAGTCGTCTCCGAAGGGCCGAGCCATCTCCGGACATTGGCGAGTCGACTCCATGTTTGGCCGAGTCGACTCCAAAACGGGACATCACTTTATTTCAAATTTTGAACAGTGGGCGAGTCGTCTCCCGTAAAGCATGTGTCGACTCCAGCAACAGCCGAGTCAACTCCAGATCGAGCGAGTCGACTCCGATCCCAACGGATACACTGTCAGAAGTTGCAGAATGTGCAGAACGGCCACAAAAAGGTGTCTAACGGCTAGTTTTTAAGGTGGACTGCTTAAATAGCCAGAGTAAACAGTAGTAGACAAAAAGAGAGCTATTCCATTCAAACTAAAAGGGATTTCCACCTACCAAAGGCTCTGAAGAGTAAATACAAGAGAAAGAAGGAAAAAGCGCATTCAACTCCATCCAACCAACGTTCTCCTTCGCAATCAAAGCTCCCCTTCTGACAGCAAATCTTCAGCACATTCAAGAGGAGTTGAAGAGTTTGAGAAGCCCCTTTCTCCACCTCCAACAATCTGTTTGAGGGCTTCTAACTCTTCTTTGTTTATATTGTTTAAATACGCTTTTCAAGAAGCTATCTTTTTACTTGTTTCAAACTGTTTTTCTTTTACTTGATTCAATCAGGGGATTGAATCAAGGGTGTAAAGGTTGGTTGGTGAGCCGAGGGTAAAACCAACGTGTAAGGGTTCGATTGTGATCCCGGAAAAACAATCGGATGGTTCTAGTCGGTGAGCCTGTGAAAACCGACCGAGTTCGTTGTGATCTCGTAAAACAACAAGTTGGGTTGTGAACTTGTAAAACAACCGGCTGTAATCTGAGGAATTATAGTGAACTCCCAAGTGAAGCTTGGGGAGTAGACGTAGGAGCAAGGGTTAGCTCCGAACCACTATAAAATCTCTTGTGTTTGTGATTGCTTAATTGTCTCTCCCATTCTCTTTATCCACTGCATATAGTAAACTAATTAATCCACTTGCAATAAGGTTTAATTAGTTACTCATTAAGTTTTAATTTGCAATTATTACTTAAAACCCAATTCACCCCCCCCCCCCTCTTGGGTTGTCTTCTTGGGCAACAGTGCCAGAATGAATGAAGGAACATCCGTGCAAAACCATTGTCTTATGGTTATAGACTTGATCACCCGATTAAGTTAATTAGGTTTTACTATGGACAGTGAGCTCAGTTAGGATTTGATCTTGCAATCACTACTTGAATCATTCTCTCAGTTTGTTGTGAATTTTTACATGAACAAGTTGAACGTCTCACTGCCTGAGCTGTTAAATATGTTAAAGACGGCTGAGACCTATATCAAAAAGGAAAAGGGTCCGATCCTTCTTGTTGATAGAGGCTCAAGGAAGAAATCAAGCAATAAGGGTTCTAAGAAAAGGCTGAACCCTAATAGTAGCAAGATCAAGAAGAAGAAAGGAAAGAAAAACTCCAAACCCAGTACCTGTTTCCATTGCGACAAGGAAGGTCACTGGAAGAGGAATTGCAAGAGTTTTCTTTCAAGTGTAAAATAGGATGCAAAAGTTGCATCAAAAGGTATGCTTATGTTACATGCCAATTTGTCATTAAGTTCTTCAAATTCAAATTCATGGGTATTGGATACCAGCTGTGGTTTTCATATTTGCAAATCTTTGCATGGACTATAGAAAATTAGAAGTTTGAAGATAGATGACTTCGAGCTTTATGGCACTGGAGGAGAGTCCATTCAAGCTAAAGCTGTTGAAACCTACTACTTGGAATTGCCTTCGAGAGAGTTCTTAAAATTAGAAGATTGTTATTATATACCCAAGATTATTAGAAATGTAATTTCTATTTCTTTGTTGTTAAAGAAAGGATTTGAAATTAATGTAAAGAGCAATGGTTGCTCAATTTCTTCTTCTAATAAAGTCTATTGCAATGGCATTATGGAAAATGGTCTTCTTGTTCTATCTCTTATGACAATGTATTTCATATTGATGTAAATAATAAAAGAAAAAAAGAAAAGGTGAATAATACCCTCCTTTGGCATTGCCGACTAGGTCATATTAGTGAGTCAAGAATACACAAGTTATATAAAGAAAAGTTATTTGATCCTTATGATTTTGAATCATTAGGAACTTGTGAATCTTATCTTATGGGTAAAATGAACAAGTCTCCATTCACTGGACATGGAGAAAAGGCAAGTGAGTTATTAGGACTTGTGCATACAGATGTATGTGGTCCTATGACAACTCCAGCTAGAGGTGGATACTCTTACTTCATCACATTCACTGACGATTTATCAAGGTTCGGATATGTGTATCTTATGAAATATAAATCCGAAGCTTTTGATAAATTTAAAGAGTATCAAAGTATAGTTGAAAAACAAACTGGAAAGTGTATTAAAATTCTTCGATCTGATCGAGAAGGTGAATACCTTTCTAGTGAGTTTTTAAATCATCTTAAAAAAAAGGGCATTCTCTCTAAATGGACACCTCCGTATGAAAGAGTAGATACCCTACAACCCAATCGCAATATGTATTACGAAGGATTTTCTTTTGATTTTCCAAATCATATACATGACATTTAAATATGAATAAAAGCATTGTGTTTTATCGTATGCTGTTGATTATATTTGTGATAAACCTCTTAGATTAGGGCAATGATTTTGAGGCTATGATGAGATCATACTAGTGAGACCTAAAATCCTAAAATCCTAATCTTAAATATTCCAAGTCATTGGTACATTGAGTCGGGGATCAATGTTTACCAGAAAGACTGACACATCTTATGTATGCTCGATGCAGAGGGTGATTGATCTCACAATCACTTGTGTAGAGACACTAATACAAAGATGTGGATGCTCATTAGAAGAATAAGTTCACTAAATTGACCTACAAAGAGAAATCTTATGAAGCCTTACTTACATGTCAAAAGATGATTCTCTTAGTGGAAGTTGTGCAACTGATCCTATGACCTGAGATACCATGGTATCTTGTGCACATGAACTCATGTTTTGGTTTACACTCATTCATGACAATAAGTTGTGTATGAGGTCTTCTAGATATGGTGAATTGTGTACGAAGATTATGAGTAGGTCAATAAGGAATTAATCACTTCTAGTAAGAGAAGATAGCATCCTATTTATTCTAATCATATGATTATTCAGAAAGCATTTGATCAAAGCAGAATGAAAATTAGAAAGAGTTTCTAATATTTCATTATTTGAATTATCATTAAAAGATTGAGAAAGATATGAATATGAAATTGAGTTTGACATATATTCATACTCATGTATATATTCGGGATGCAGTTTGATTAAAGGATTGAATTGCACGGTAACTTGCCACTGAAGGGTATTTTTGGTATTTCTACCAAATTTCATATTTTTCGGGTAGACATGACACGTTGCTAGACGTCAATCTTGTCTTATAGGTTTGATCGAATTAAAGAGTTTAATTCGATCATCAATTAGAAAGGATTCTAATTATTAAGTTCGGATTCGCGCAGTTTGGACTTAAATCGATTAGAAGAGTTCTAATCAAGTTGGGTCAAGTCGCACTCACACCTATTGCTGGCTAAGTATGGAACCCAATGGGTCACACACAAGAAAACTTATCAAGGGTCTAATTGGATTAGATCATGTTTGCAAGATAAACATCCTAGCAAGTGTTGCAAACCCTTAGCTCCTAATTTGAATTAAATTCAAATCTGATTCGAATTGGATTCGAATTTGATTCTTAATTGATCTAATTTGATTAGATCATGTTCTAATATGGGTTAGCCAAGAGTTGACACCTAATTGGCTTGGTTTGAGTCTAATTGGATTTGATTTGATAAATCATTCAATCTAGACCGTTAGATCTTGATCTACCGTTGGATGAAGACATAATGGAGAGTTGGTTTAATCCAATTGGATTGGGTTAGAGGATGGCTATCATAATTGACCATTGGATCTTAATCCCACCATTGGATGAAGACATAATAGGTCAAGTGAATGGCGCCTTGCATTGGAGCCCTTGGATCATCATCATGAAAGATCAAGAGGTGAGGCATGGTGGGCATATGATTGGTATGTGATATTGACTTGGTCAAAATATGGCACCATATGAAAGGACATATCATTTGATACACCTCCTCACTTGATATGTGCCTCCTCTTATTTGATATGGCCCTTTAGATGATGCCCTTTCATGAAAGAATGTGTGGATGAGATGCATCCCTTGGAGATGCATCCCTACGCCTATTATAAATAGGCTAGCGCTCCATGGGTTTCATCATTCCAACTCCACCGCATTCTCTCTCCCTTATCCCTTCTTTCTTACAAGGCTTTGTCTCTTTCTAGCATGGCTTCTAGGGTGTCCTAATCTAAGACAAGGTGGTCTTCTTTAGGACAAAAGGATTAGAAGTGATTTTAGAAGGTGAAAGAAAAATAGAAAGGAAGGAAAGCAAGCCATTAGAGTTCTTTAGAAGAATTTTGCATTAAGGATCAAAGTCATTGGAGCTTAAGACTTGAATTAAGTTTTCGTATGGATCAACATTGGAGGGTGAACATTTGGGCACCTAGTGAAAATTCTGCATATTGGATTAGCGTTAGAGGTATTCTTCTATTTTTGCATTTATATTATATTATTTGATTGCTTCTATTAAGATGATCTAGGCTTATAAGGGTTTAATGTTAAGGAACTTTATTAAGAAATTTTTAAAATTCCTAGCTTCCGTTGCGCATTATAACATGCTAAAACCCTTCAGTGGTATCAAAGCCATCCTTAATTAGTTCAATCAAATGATTATGTATGATGTATGATTATTAGTTTACTATGAGATATTAATGTCATATGCTTAGTGAAATGCTGAAATGTATGATTCATATATGTTATGATATGTAATAAAATGTCATGATATGAATTTTCCATATGAAGATATGTTGAAGCATGTTAATTGATTCAATCAATTGCTTATGATTTGTATATGCTATGAGATAGCAATGATGCATGATAGTTGGTTATGATATATATATGCTATGAGCTAGATATATAATTTGTTGTAACATATACAAAGACATATTCAATATGTTACAATTATAGAATGTGCATGAGATCAATTAGCCCTCAATAAAAATTATATTAAGTCATAGTGTTGAAAAACTTTGGGCTAACCCATTCTAGAACAATTAATCTAATTGGTGTCTAAGGAAAGCACTAAAGGTGGTTATCTAATTAGGACCTTACTCTCTGAGTAAGGGGAGCCTCCCACCTGCTTACCTGGCTAATTGTTTGATTGCCTATTATGGATAAGTTTAATGTTGATATAATACTATTAATAGCCTTCCTTCATGCCTCGACATTATTATGTCAAGATCCATGCTAGTTTGTTGTGCAACCACAAGGCTTGCAATGGGGACTGATGTTATACTGTCTTGGTGCATAGAGATGCTTATGGAAATGAAGGGTTTGACTTAATTAAAATATTATAGTTTGTTGTGCAACCACAAGGCTATAAATATTTTAAGAGGACAAGATAAAGTTGAGAATTGCATGAGATGCAATTGGAAAGAGTTTCCTATATTTGAACTCATAAGGGTTTGTTGTGTAACCACAAGGCTTTTATGATGAATTAGGATCTCAACCCTACTAAAAAAGATTAGGTTTTCCCATTTATCATAGGAGAGGGCTATGATATTCGATTAAAATAGTAGGAAACAATTAGATAAAGTCCTAGTCTAATTGCATATATGTCATCATGATTGGTCTGCTTATAGTAGTTTTGTTTTTGCTTATGTAGAATTATTAAATGTCATCTTCACTATCACTAAGAGGCATCTTAGATGCCAACAAGTTAACCGGTCCAAACTATGTGGACTGGTTGAGGAATCTTAAGATTTTACTCACTCAAGAGAAAATTTTCTATATTCTTGAAAGCCCTGATCTTGGAGATCTAGGGGATGATGCTACTGAAGAAGAGGTTGCCACACACAAGATGTAGAAGAATGACAGTTTGACTGTCAAATGTATCATGCTTGCCTCCATGAGCAATGAGCTACAAAGGCAACATGATAGCATGGTGTTAGAACCCATCCATGCTGCAGAAAATTTAAGAAAAATTCAGATGCAGCGGAAGAGGCATGCGCGGGATCAACCGTTCATCGCATGAACGTTGTTCAAAAACTGTTCGCAGCTAGATAAGGATTAAAAACTTTTAAAACATTATGAAGATCAGATCTTCACCTTGTGTGGGTAGATGATCACTGCAAACTAAAGTTTGTGGTTTAGGATGAAGGTTTGCTTGAAGCCGTTCAAGTGTCCGGCCTCTACAGGTATCCACACGAAGCAGAGATCCGATCAAAGCTTCCTTGTCTCCCCGGGGTGCTAGGTCCCTTGCAGAGACTACTTTAGGTGGCTGATCTCCTCCCTTTTGATCAACCCTTGATTGTGCTTGGGAGGAGAAAGAAGAAGGATGAAGATTGAAGAAGAATCAAAGTACCTTTGAAACCCTTTTCTTTCCCTTGCGTTGGATGAAGCAAAGGAGGAGGGAGGAGGCCGCCAAGCTTCTTTCTTCTCCTTTTCTTGCTTGCGGCTGAACCAAGGAAAGGGGAGAGGGAGGCCACGGCACAAAGGGAAGAGGGCTTCTCATCAATGCCCTAGGTGCCTCCCATAGCCCTTTATAAGCAAGTGGAGCTCCTAACTTTTAGGAGCTCCTTGATAACCTTCCAAGAGGGGCGCCGGCCCCTCTTGTTTGCCGCACCAAGCAAGGAAAAGGAGGAGGGGCGTGTGCCCCTCCTTCATGGTTAACCTAATCCTCATTGAGTAAGAATTGGGATGCCCTAATGTGGCTAAGCCCTAATCTAATTAGGCTTAGTTCAAGGGTGAACCAATTTTGAGTTTGATCCATGCAATATCCTAATCCAATTAGAACTCAATGAATCATGACTCAATTGAACCCTACAATCCTAATCTAATTAGGAGTCATTAGATTAATAATTAATTGGGACTTAAGAAATCCTAATCCAATTAGGACTTACTTAATTTTAATCCTAATCCAATTAGGACTCTAATTTGAATCCAAAGTCCTAATCCAATTAGGACTTCTAGGAATCCTATTCTAAGTAGGAATCCAAATTGAATTCAAAATCCTAATCTAATTAGGATTGTTGGAATCCTATTCTAAGTAGGACTCCCAGTCCTACTCCCAGTAGGATTTCCAGTCCTAATCCAATTAGGACTTCCGAAATCCTACTCCAAGTAGGATTCGTGTTTAAGTCCAATTAATTAATTTCCATTGTTCCTTCTTCAACTGATCATCAATCAAATTGATTACTCGTGATTCATAATCACATTTCAACCATCGAATCGATCAATACTTCTAATGTGTGTGACCCCATAGGTTCTATTCTGACTGGTAGTGAGATATATTACGATCTCTATCATAATATCATTGAAAACTTCTTTCAATGGATTGGAATGATTCCAACTCAACTCATTAGGGTTTATCGATCATCGAGATATTCCCTATGAGTCTCACCATCCACCAGTGACACCTAGCAGCATGTAGTGGCTACCCAGCAGAATGGAATAATAAACCTCTAGGTGCAGTTATCGTGTGATACAGTCCTTCTATCATGGATCCCTACAAGGCGGAGGTCATGGACAACTCGTCAAATCCCATCGCTTGTCATATGTCAAGATTTATTTGACTTAAGCTCGAGAGTGGAAAACTCTTTCTCCACTGTACAATCTGCCCCGGCCGAGGTCTTACGAACTCAATCTTATAAATCACATAGGATCTCTCCTTATCTACCAAGGTCGATAGATTCCATATAGGTGCATACCCTACTCCTACAGTGAACCTACTGCAGCCAATCTACACTGTATGGACCCATATGGCTAGAGACCATGTATGTGTGCAGTCAAACTACAATACCCTCACTGTGAGCAGCCGAAGCATCGCAGGTCAAAGGACCAGTCACACTACTGCAACATCAAGCAAGTCACTGACGAGTGGATAGACATCCAAGTGACTTCTTGTCTTGGTCACGCTCAGTACCCTTGTTCTCTAACAAGCACCTGCACTATCACTTCAGTGTTCCTACACTGTGGACTCGAGTCTCGTCCATCCGTAATAAAAGTGATGGACCTTTGCAGCTTGCAGACCTTGTGATCTCCATCACTGGAAGTTAATCCCAAAGGTTGTTCCATATAGATATCTTCATCAAGATATCCATTCAGGAAAGCAGTTTTCACATCCATCTGCCAAATTTCATAATCATGAAATGCTGCAATGGCAAGCAGTGTACGGATGGATTTTAGCATGGCTACAGGTGAAAAGGTCTCCTGATAGTCAATGCCTTCGCGCTGACTATACCCTTTCGCCACAAGCCTTGCCTTATAGGTCTCTACCTTTCCATCCGAACCTATTTTTCTTTTGTAGATCCATTTACATCCAATAGGTACAATACCTTCTGGTGGATCTACTAAGATCCAGACTTGGTTGGAATGCATGGAGTCTAACTCTGACTTCATGGCTTCCAGCCATTTCTCGGAATCGATATCAGATATTGCCTCATCGTAGGTTTTGGGATCTTGTATTTGTTCCCTATCTCCCATGAGAAACATTTCCTCAGTATCCTCTTCAAGCATACCTAAGTATCTATCAGGAGGATGGGGGACCCTACTTGATCTACGAGGTGGAGGGGGGACAACGTGTACCGGCTCTATATGAATGGGTTCTATAGGATCCATGACTCGTTGCTTTTTAGAGACTTTCTCTTCAAGCTCAATTTTCCTCCCACTGCCTCTATCAAGGATAAACTGTTTTTCCAAGAAGATGGCATGTCGGCTCACAAATACATTATGATCCTCTGAGATGTAAAAATTATACCCTAAGGATTCTTTAGGATATCCGATAAAACGAGCATTTATGGTCCCAGCCTCTAACTTGTCTGCGTGTAGTCGCTTGACATGGGTCGGATATCCCCAAATCTTGAGATGACCAAGACTTGGTTTCTTACCATGCCATATCTCATACGGTGTGGTAGGAATGGATTTAGAGGAAACTCTATTCAATAAATAAATTGCAGTAAGTAAGGCATCTCCCCAAAGAAACATCGGTAGATGATCGGTTCTTTCAATTTCGAAAATAAACCACACAATAGCACGTATCCTGTAGGATAGTGATTACGGGTGTCGGTCCACAGGGATTGGAGAATAAGTTATTTGTCCTAATTAAATAATTACTTCAAAGGGTATAAGCTAGAGTGAATGATAAAAACTAAAAATCAATATGGATGTAATAGTATGAATTATCTATGGAGAGAGATGTTTAGGGCTAGATTCCACCGATAGATTTATATTCGTGACGCTTTCAATGATTGAGTTGTATTTAAGACTTGATTGCTTCCGACTACAAACCAAAGCAATCATAAAAGAAAATTATAACTAATTTCCAGCATGAATCATCTAAGTCTAGCACAAATCATCTACTCTAACGATAAGCATGACTTGTCTAACCTAGCATGATGCATCTGATCATTAAATCATTAAACATGAAATCGATATCACATGAATATCTCCTCCAAACCACAGGTGTTGGATTTGATGAAATAGATCAATCTATGTAAAATATTTTATGCAAGATAAATGTTTCACATAAATTGGATAAATCATAAGATCAATTGATAAATTCTTCATCATGCAACAATCTTATAATACAAACTCAAATCAATAAAAATGAAACAAATACTCCTCTATGGCTTCATCGAACCCCTAAACCGAGGTTCAGCTGCTCATGGTGCTTGTCATCTCCATTGGTTGGCTGAAGAACTCCTTTGCCATCCGCCTCAAACCCTCTCTATTTTTTTTATTCTTTTTCTCTTCTTCTCTCTCGGCTGGATTCTACCGAGCTCTCCTTCTTCACCGAAACAGGGGGTCTCCCCTGTTTCTTTCTTCTCAACCGAGCTCTCTCCCCCCTAAACCGATGGCCACCCTCCTCCTTTTATAGCCGTCCGGCGCACGCGGAGAGAGGAAAGAAGGAATCACGGCGGCTGATTCCGGGGCGTGGTGCCGGGATGCAGATCGCGGGAGAGGAGGAAGAGGGGCCGCGGGATCTGGTCGGTGATGGCGGAGAGGCCGGATCTCCGCTGCTGGGAAGAGTCGACCACACGGGCACGGTGGGCACGCGGCTGATTGCGGCCGGCTGGAATCACGGAGGACTGGTCGCCGGCCGATTTGGTCGCGGGATCATCGGGAGGACGCTGCGGACGGTGGGTGGCCGCGGGATCAACGGGGAGACGCCGGGATTTCGACGCGGCTTGATGGCGGAGCTGGATCTCGGCTGCGGGCTGCGTCATAGGCGGAGGATGAGGCGGAGATGCTGGTCACGGGATCGTCGCCGCGGACGGTGGGCGGCCGCGTGAGGTGTTCTTCGGGGGAAGAAGATGAACAGTAGCCAAGCCATTTTTATTTATTTTTTTATTATTATTTATTTATTTATTTATTATGTATTATTTATTTTTTCTCTAACACTGTTCACATGAATAGTGTTTTTACGAAACACTGTTCATATGAACAGTGTTCTCGGCATTTTTTTTTTTTTAACACTATTCATATGAACAGTATTTTAACAGGACATTGTTTATATGAACAGTGAATCGTGAATTTTTAGTTATTATTGTTGCTGGTGGTCCAAACCGAGAACGATTGGCACAGCGGTGTGAACGGGGTTCCGTTTGAGTTGCCTTGGTTGGTGTTGATTGCGCTCCACCTTCCACCGAAAAACCTGCAAGCAAGCCTCGCACCACCACTGGGGTAGTGGGGGCCCTCCGACGATCAAGTCAGAGGAGATTGGAGGAGAAGAAGAGATAATAGTAGCAAGTAAGAGAATGCACTGGAAGTTCTTGCTTACCCCCCCTCCTCCCTCCAGCCGCATATATACCAGGCTGGGGGGTCTTTCAGGGGGGTTCGTCATCGTGGGGCACGATGGAGCTGCCACTGACACGGCCGTTACAGGGCGTCGTGGGGCAGCGCTGGGTACGGCCATGACAGGGCGTAGTGGAGCTCCGCCTTGTACGGCTGTTACAGGGGATCGTGGAGCAGCGCCAGATACAACCGTTGCAGGGAGTAGTGGAGCAGGAGGCTGCGGCGTGCCTCTGGGGAATAGCCTGTCGTTATCGAGAGATGTCCGACTCGGGGTCGGGCTGCGGAGACGAAGATATCCGACTCGGGGTCGGATTGCTGGATCAAGGGGCTGCCGACTCGGGGTCGGGCTGCGGAGACGAAGATGTCCGACTCGGGGTCGGATTGCTGGATCAAGGGGCTGCCGACTCGGGGTCGGGCTGCGGAGACGAAGATGTCCGACTCGGGGTCGGATTGCTGGATCAAGGGGCAGCCGACTCGGGGTCGGGCTGCGGAGCCGAAGATGTCCGACTCGGGGTCGGATTGCTGGATCAAGGGGCAGCCGACTCGGGGTCGGGCTGCGGAGACGAAGATGTCCGACTCGGGGTCGGATTGCTGGATCAAGGGGCTGCCGTAGTCTTCCTGGGCGCGCGTGCCGGTCACGTGGGGCATGGTGGCTAAGTTCCCCCGTAACAGTAGCCCCCCACTTCCGAGCCCGGAACCAGAAGGGGAACGGGTGAAGGGAGTGATGCTTCGAGATTGCCGCCATCCCTCGGAGAGGCGCGCGCGCTTCGAGCTCCCCGCCTTCTTTATGGCGTATGGCGGTTGTTGCTGACCTGGCAGTCTGAGGATTTCGGCGGACATCCTTCCTCTTTTTAACTCTTGGTAGCGTCTCGCTGACTCCCGACTCTTGAAATTCTTCTGGCGCTAGGCCAGGTATCTGAGGGTTAGGCCTCAGGGAATTCTTCCGGCGCTAAGCCAAGCATCCGAGGGTTAGGCCTCAGGAACTTCTTCCGGCGCTAAGCCGGGCATCCGAGGGTTAGGCCTCAGAAAATTCTTCCGGCACTAGGCCAGGCATCCGAGGGTTAGGCCTCAGGAAATTCTTCCGGCACTAGGCCAGGCATCCGAGGGTTAGGCCTCAGGAAATTCTTCCGGCACTAAGCCAGGCATCCGAGGGTTAGGCCTCAGGAAATTCTTCCGGCGCTAGGCCAGGCATCCGAGGGTTAGGCCTCAGGAACTTCTTCCGGCACTAAGCCAGGCATCCGAGGGTTAGGCCTCAGGAAATTCTTCCGGCGCTAGGCCAGGCATCCGAGGGTTAGGCCTCAGGAACTTCTTCCGGCGCTAAGCCGGGCATCCGAGGGTTAGGCCTCAGGAAATTCTTCCGGCACTAGGCCAGGCATCCGAGGGTTAGGCCTCAGGAAATTCTTCCGGCACTAGGCCAGGCATCCGAGGGTTAGGCCTCAGAAAATTCTTCCGGCACTAAGCCAGGCATCCGAGGGTTAGGCCTCAGGAAATTCTTCCGGCGCTAGGCCAGGCATCCGAGGGTTAGGCCTCAGGAACTTCTTCCGGCACTAAGCCAGGCATCCGAGGGTTAGGCCTCAGGAAATTCTTCCGCGCTAGGCCAGGCATCCGAGGGTTAGGCCTCAGGAACTTCTTCCGGCGCTAAGCCAGGCATCCGAGGGTTAGGCCTCAGGAACTTCTTCCGGCGCTAAGCCAGGCATCCGAGGGTTAGGCCTCAGAAAATTCCGCTCGTTGGTCGGCCAAGGCTGGCGCAAGCCGAGGCGACCGGTCGGGGCTTCAGGCTAGTTTGCTCCCGGGATGATCATCGGGTTAGCCTGGCATCCGAGGGCCGAGCCTCGGGAGATTCCACTCGTTGGTCGGCCAAGGCTGGCGCAAGCCGAGGCGACCGGTCGGGGCTTCAGGCTAGTCTGCTCCCGGGATGACCATCGGGTTAGCCTGGCATCCGAGGGCCGAGCCTCGGGAGATTCCGCTCGTTGGTCGGCCAAGGCTGGCGCAAGCCGAGGCGACCGGTCGGGGCTTCAGGCTAGTCTGCTCCCGGGATGACCATCGGGTTAGCCTGGCATCCGAGGGCCGAGCCTCGGGAAATTCCGCTCGTTGGTCGGCCAAGGCTGGCGCAAGCCGAGGCGACCGGTCGGGGCTTCAGGCTAGTCTGCTCCCGGGATGATCATCGGGTTAGCCTGGCATCCGAGGGCCGAGCCTCGGGAAATTCCGCTCGTTGGTCGGCCAAGGCTGGCGCAAGCCGAGGCGACCGGTCGGGGCTTCAGGCTAGTCTGCTCCCGGGATGATCATCGGGTAGCCTGGCATCCGAGGGTTGTCAGGCCTCAGGAAATTCCGCTCGTTGGTCGGCCAAGACTGGCGCAAGCCGAGGCGACCGGTCGGGGCTTCAGGCTAGTCTGCTCCCGGGATGATCATCGGGTTAGCCTGGCATCCGAGGGCCGAGCCTCGGGAAATTTCGCTCGTTGGTCGGCCAAGGCTGGCGCAAGCCGAGGCGACCGGTCGGGGCTTCAGGCTAGTCTGCTCCCGGGATGATCATCGGGTTAGCCTGGCATCCGAGGGCCGAGCCTCGGAAAATTCCGCTCGTTGGTCGGCCAAGGCTGGCGCAAGCCGAGGCGACCGGTCGGGGCTTCAGGCTAGTCTGCTCCCGGGATGATCATCGGGTTAGCCTGGCATCCGAGGGTTGTCAGGCCTCAAGAAATTCCGCTCGTTGGTCGGCCAAGGCTGGCGCAAGCCGAGGCGACCGGTCGGGGCTTCAGGCTAGTCTGCTCCCGGGATGATCATCGGGTTAGCCTGGCATCCGAGGGCCGAGCCTCGGGAAATTCCGCTCGCTGGTCGTGCGCCTGTCGCTTGCCGCCCGACGGGATTTCTCCGTGGCCAGCTGCGATCGTGTTTCTCCTCCTCTCCAAGCGTCGCCTGGGGAACACCAGATGGGCATTAAATGCTAATTGAGGGGTTACCTGGGAAATCGGATCGCCAGTTGCTGCTTGCGAGGAGTGTCAGTTAAGCGGCCGCGATACGCGCGTTCTTCGAGGCGGATGCAGCCTAGGCGCGAGCGGAGATATGTGGACCTAGGGGTACAGGCCACCCGGAGTGTCCTGCACAAAGAATGCGATTAAGGAGAATAACGCTTAGGAAATCGTGGAAAGATACGCCTTGAGAGCCGGATCGGCTCCGGATTCGATGCGCCCGCATTTATTGGAGCCACCCGCATCGGAACGACCGGGGGGCCGCAGTTTGGCTATAAATATAGGTGCAGGTGCGATGGAGCCTGCCAAGCCGGAGCTGTTCAGGTTGCCATGGACCGTGGGCCTCCTCTCCGGCGCATGGTTGAGAGACCCCTACCGAAGGAACGGGAGGCGCGCCCTTCGCGACTTCCGCCAACTAGCCGTTTCATCTGGGATCAACAAGGAGGTTCTCCCCGGCGGAACTCCGCTCTAGGCGTTTCATCCGGGATCACGTCTCCCCTCCTTGAAGTTCGGCCTCCCGATTGAGCTCCGCACCAGGCGCTGGATCCGGGACCGCGCCTCCATATGCTCTTCTCCCTTGTATTCCTTCTCTCCCCTAACACTGGGGAGGACCGGAATATCCCTTGGAGGTGGCGTTCCCCTGGAGGCAGCGGGAGCTTCGTCTGCGGCGGCTCCTCGTCTTTTTCGTGAGGCGTGGATGGCGCCTCTGGGTAGGAGCAGTGTGGGCTTCTCCTTCGTCCACTTCTTCTTCATCCGCGCTGGCTCTTCGTCTTTTTCGTGAGACGTCGATGGCGCCTCCGGTTGGAGGCACCCACTTCCGGTGGGATTGCAGCCGCTTCGGATGGAGGTTTCGGGATCCCAGATCTCCAGCTCCTCGGAGTCTCCACCTCTTCTTTACTTTCTTTACACCCTAATTCCCCTCTGGGAATTCCTTATAATCACACGAGCACGCCGTTGTAACCAGAAATTATTGAAATGAAAAGTGTTATACATTTTTGAACTGTCTTTCTGGCATTGTCGTTCTACTGGTAATACATCCGCAGGTTAGCGGAATTCCAGCTCCTTGGAATTTCTCGACCATCTAGGGCCTCCAACTGGTAGGAGCCAGGTCGGTTTACCCAGCGAACCCTATACGGGCCTTCCCAATTTGGCGCTAGCTTCCCACCTTCCGCAAGAACACGCCTTACATCATAGTTTGCCATAGTGAGGGAGATCACCATGGCGTCATCGTGGGGGGTCTGAACCCCCTTTACATCTTCATCACAAAAAGTGATTACATTACCGACCCTCTGCCTCTTTGCGACGGCTGCCCCTGACGCTTCAGTCGAGCCCCCTGCGTTCCTCTCGGGCCGGGGGCAGCCCCCAGTGATAGTGTGGATCACGCCCGCGACGGGTCGATTCTGCTCCCGAGGCTCCTGAGGGGCCGGGTCGGCCGGACGCGAGTCTGCGGGGGGACGTCGGTCGTTCACATATCGACCGAGACGCCCTCGGCGGATGAGAGCCTCGATCTCGTCCCGAAGCTGGAAGTAGTCTTCGGTGTCGTGGCCGTGGTCCCGGTGGTACTCACAGTACGCCCGAGAGGGCCTCCTCCCAGGAATCTTCTTCATCTGTCTCGGGACCGGGAGGTCCTCCCGCCCCTTGATTTCCATGA
This sequence comes from Phoenix dactylifera, assembly GCF_051530095.1. Lineage (NCBI taxonomy): Eukaryota > Viridiplantae > Streptophyta > Magnoliopsida > Arecales > Arecaceae > Phoenix > Phoenix dactylifera. Next base: position 24,949,702 of record NC_143193.1, on the reverse strand, counting down.
GGATCTGGGCCCGGGGAGTCAGGAGAGGAGTGTACCGGTTGAAACGTCGGGGCGGAGAACGAGGGCGTAGGGCGCCGTGGTTCCTCGCCGGCGACAGGCTTCTGCACCGACGTTGAGGCGTCGGGCTCCTCCTCTGGCGTGCCTCTTTTCGCCTTTTCTTCCCGAGCTTTGGAGGGATCTCGGCGGCCTCCTTGCTCCGGTGGGCGGCCGCCTCCTCGGCGTCCGCATACTGGTTCGCCCGGGACAACAGCTCCGGGAAGCTCCGCGGCAGGCGTTTGTCCAGGGAGAAGGTGAGTCTGCCCTTTCGGAAGCCACGCTTCAGGGCTGAAAGAGCCACCTCCTGGCTCAGGTTCCGGACTTCCAGCGTAGCCTTGTTGAAGCGGGTAAGATAATCCCGCAAGCTTTCTCCCTCATTTTGCCGGACATCAAAGAGGGAGTCGGAGACCAGTCGCCGCCGGCTACTGACGGCGAAATGGGTGATGAAGAGGCGAGTAAACTGGTCGAAGGACTGGATTGAGTTAGCCTCCAAGCCGGCGAACCACGCCCTTGCCGGGCCACGGAGGGTCGCCGGGAAGGCCTTGCAGAGGAGAGGATCTGATGCTCCGTGGAGGAGCATAAGGGTCCTGAAACTCTCGACGTGATCCCGCGGGTCCGCCGCCCCGTCATAGGGCTCGATCGCCGGCATTTTAAACCCCGACGGATTCGGGGTCCGCAGGATCCTCGAGGCAAGCGCCGGCTGGGAGGAGATCTCCAAGTCGGCGAAGGGATCTTTGGAGTGGCCCTTCAGGACCTGGAGTTGTCGGTGGAGATCGTCCACCCGCCAGTCCAGGGAGCGCGACCGATGGGTGGGAGACAAGGAGCACCGAGAGGGGGACCGACTGGAGCGCGGGTTCCTTGAGGACTGGGGGGTCTGGGAATGCGCCCGGGCCCGCCTCTCGTACCCCGCGCAGCTCCGATGGGAAGGTCCCGGCAGAATGGACCGTGCTCGAGAATCTTCCTCGCGCCGGCGCTCCTCCCCATGGGAGAGGAAGGAGCGCGGGTTGAGGAGGACAGGTGAGCGCTCAGGGAGCAGCGGCTCCTGGGCCCGCTGCGGCGCCCGAGACATCACACCCTGCAGGTTCTGCACTGCCTCCGCGAGGGTGCGAACCTGCTGGGCTAACTGGTCGAACTGAGCGGCTTCGACCATCTGAATGGGAGGTGGAGCGGTGGAGTGTTGCTGAGAATGTGTTGGAGACGCAGCGGCCTCCCGGCCGGAGGCGCGAGAGGCCCCGCGATCGGAGGCATTGGAAGCTCCACGACCACCTCGCCGTGCCATTACGATCGCTCTGAGATTCGGGCCCTTCCTCTAGCGCCAACTGTTGCTGGTGGTCCAAACCGAGAACGATTGGCACAGCGGTGTGAACGGGGTTTCGTTTGAGTTGCCTTGGTTGGTGTTGATTGCGCTCCACCTTCCACCGGGAAACCTGCAAGCAAGCCTCGCACCACCACTGGGGTAGTGGGGGCCCTCCGACGATCAAGTCAGAGGAGATTGGAGGAGAAGGAGAGATAATAGTAGCAAGTAAGAGAATGCACTGGAAGTTCTTGCTTACCCCCCCCTCCTCCCCCCAGCCGCATATATACCAGGCTGGGGGGTCTTTCAGGGGGGTTCGTCATCGTGGGGCACGATGGAGCTACCACTGACACGGCCGTTATAGGGCGTCGTGGGGCAGCGCTGGGTACGGCCATGACAGGGCGTAGTGGAGCTCCGCCTTGTATGGCTGTTACAGGGGATCGTGGAGCAGCGCCAGATACAACCGTTGCAGGGAGTAGTGGAGCAGGAGGCTGCGGCGTGCCTCTGGGGAATAGCCTGTCGTTATCGAGAGATGTCCGACTCGGGGTCGGGCTGCGGAGACGAAGATATCCGACTCGGGGTCGGATTGCTGGATCAAGGGGCTGCCGACTCGGGGTCGGGGTGCGGAGACGAAGATGTCCGACTCGGGGTCGGATTGCTGGATCAAGGGGCTGCCGACTCGGGGTCGGGCTGCGGAGACGAAGATGTCCGACTCGGGGTCGGATTGCTGGATCAAGGGGCAGCCGACTCGGGGTCGGGCTGCGGAGCCGAAGATGTCCGACTCGGGGTCGGATTGCTGGATCAAGGGGCAGCCGACTCGGGGTCGGGCTGCGGAGACGAAGATGTCCGACTCGGGGTCGGATTGCTGGATCAAGGGGCTGCCGTAGTCTTCCTGGGCGCGCGTGCCGGTCACGTGGGGCATGGTGGCTAAGTTCCCCCGTAACAATTATTATTATAAATTTTATATGAAGGCAGATAACGAATTGGTTGGGAATTGACTTTGGGTTTGAGATGGGTCATGATGGTTGACTTGTCCTTGAGCCCATTGTCATTTAAATTTAATTCTTGCTAAGCTGCTTCAGATCGAACTCGACCAGACAAGACTAAAAACCGGACCGTGACCTAATAAAAAGGGTTAATCAAACCTTTGCCCCATACATAATTAATTATAGCTTTCGATCAAATTAGGACCAAAACCCATTTAATTATAACCTTAGCTTGATTACAACTCTATCAGGTTACCAAATCGGGTCAACACAATCTCCTCCTTATATGTTTTTATGAAAGATTATAACTAGGAGAGAGACAAGTTTAGAGTCTGTTTTGAGAAAAGAATTATTTACCTCTTACCATATTTTAAATTCATTTCAATGTTTATTTAATTTTATGGTAAAATATATATTTATCAGTTTAAAAACATTGATAAGTGCTATGGAAAGATAACTAAATTATAGATTATTAAGCACTTCTCACACCCCCAAACCTATGTTTTGCTAGTCCTCGAGCAAAATAAAACTAGAAAAGAAGAATTTTAACTCACTTTCGCAGGCATCGCGGTTACATTTACCATATGTAACAAGGCTTTAAACCCCTAGGTTATCCTAGTGGACGAGTTGTAGTCTCGTGAGGATTTTCAGTGAAGATACCCACAAACTTCAATAAATCATTTATCATTATTGTTATTATTAATTTCTTTTTTTAAAATATATATATATATATTTAATATATATATATATAATAAAAGATACATAAATGATAAGAATTTCAAAGCACACATGGTTTTATTTACTAAGTCAGCCCAAATCCTAGGTCAAGATACAATTCAAGTTGAAGTCATTAAGTTTCCGTTAGGAAGTTGTAAAACTTATTTATACTGGAGTGCTTGGTGAAATCTGGGCCGTACACAAGCTAAGGGTTCGGATCAACAAAATATTGCAAAGACTAGTAGTTTCCAAGGATTGGTCGAAAGGACCTGTTCACTGATTCAAAATCATTTTATCTGCAGGATTTCGAGAGTTGTGGATATTTACTTTAGTACCTCACGGACTTTATCTGTAATATTCCAGTTTACTCGAATTTTTACAACGACGGCTTTCACACTATTGTCTTTTTCAAGGTCAATAGAGAGTTTTTTTTTTGTTCCTTTATATATATATATATTGTGCACTTTTACTCTTGTGGTGATTTCTCCGTGTAACGAGCAATCAGTCGACAACTCTCACACCAGTTGGCATAAGATGTCGGGCATCAAGACTCCCCTACGGACTTATGCTCAGAGTCCTCATCACAAGCCCAGCTGACCTTTGACAATAGGTAGCCCTTTTCGATGTTCCTGACTAAATCCTTTTTTATTGATGATTTTTTTTTTTTGGATTAGATAAGTATGATTCATCAGGGTCCAAGGTTGCTACTATACTATCAATATAATGTCAAGCCTAGACCTTAGAAGTGTCGGCCAGTGTGTAGTGAAATTCCGAAGTATTAATTAGCTTACAACTCCCTAAGAGAGACTTAATGAAAAGAACTTAAATTTGTATTACTTTCGACTAGTCATTGGGCTTTTTAGATTTTATATTCCTTGTGTGTTTAGCATTCTCGCATTAATGTATAGAAATGAGGTTTTTTTTAAAAGACAAAAACTTTTTTTAAAATTTTTTTTTTATTATTATTTTATAAAAAATGAAAATGAACATATTTTTTTTAAAAGATATTTTTATTTTTTTATTTTTTTATTTTTTTTGATAAACCTGACATTATGAAGTGAAAACGAATGCAAGAGATGCAAACAAAACAAAAAATACTTAAAAATACCCCCAAACCTAAACCTAACATTGTCCTCAGTGTTAAAGAAATCTAAGAGAATTGGGTTGCCTCCCAACAAGCGCTAAGTTTATTGTCTTCAGCCAGACATGGTGCATCCTTAATTATTTTGATAAATAGGGTTCATCAAATTAAGGAATTCGATCAATTGTCCATCGGTAACACAGTCCACATAAGGTTTTAACCTTTGACCATTGACTTTTAAAATATGTCCACCATTGAGGTGTTGGATCTCTACTGCACCATAAGGAAAAACCTTTTTCACTACGAATGGTCCATCCCACCTAGAGCGAAGTTTACCTGGAAAGAGTCGCAACTTTGAATTGAACAGCCAAACCTTTTGACCAGGTTTGAAGGACTTACGGTTAATATTTTTATCATGAAAAGCCTTAGTCCTTGCTTTATAAATTTTAGCATTTTCATAAGCCTCATTGTGCAATTCTTCAAGTTCACTTAGTTGGAGTTTTCGGTGAGGACCAGCTACTGCCATATCTAAGTTAAACTTTTTGATAGCCCAGAAAGCTCTATGTTCAAGTTCTACCGGTAAGTGACAAGCTTTTCCAAAAACTAATCGGTAGGGAGACATGCCAATAGGAGTTTTGTAGGCAGTACGATAGGCCCAGAGTGCATCATTTATCCTTTGAGACCAATCTTTCCTATCGGAATGTACCGTTTTCTCTAAGATGTGTTTTAACTCCCTATTGGACACCTCGACTTGTCCACTCGTTTGGGGATGATATGGGGTAGCAACTTTGTGGGTGATGTTATATTTGCGAGCCAAAGCCTCGAAAGACCGGTTGCAAAAATGAGATCCCCCATCACTAATGATGGCTCGGGGTGTGCCAAAACGACAAAAGATGTTTTCATGTAAAAATTTAATCACAACCTTATGGTCATTAGTTTTAGTGGCGACAGCTTCTACCCATTTTGAAACATAATCAACCCCTACAAGAATATATTCAAAACCAAAGGATGGTGGGAAAGGGCCCATAAAGTCAATACCCCAGACATCAAATATTTCTACAATTAAAATAGGATTGAGAGGCATCATATCTCTACGGGAGATGGTACCTATCCGTTGGCACCGTTCACAAGTTTGGCAAAAGTTATGGGCATCTTTGAAAAGAGTGGGCCAATAAAATCCACTCTGTAAAACTTTTGCTGCAGTTTTTCTACCCCCAAAATGTCCCCCACAAGCTTGTGAATAGCAGAATGAAAGAATACTTTGAAATTCGCATTCGGGGACACATCGACGGATTACTTGATCGGGACAATACTTGAATAGATCAGGATCATCCCAATAATAGAACTTTACTTGTGAAAAGAATCGGTTCTTGTCTTGAGTTGACCAATCATCAGGAATTCGTCCTATGGCAAGGTAATTTACTATGTTTGCAAACCATGGCGTTTTCATTCCTTGTACCCCAAATAATTGTTCATCTGGGAAAGCATCATGTAAGGGTGAGGTATTCTTAGAGGGCTCAAGAAGAATCCTAGATAAGTGGTCTGCTACGACATTTGCAGTTCCTTTCTTGTCACGAATTTCTAGGTCAAATTCTTGTAGTAAAAGAATCCATCGAATCAGACGGGGTTTGGTGTCCTTCTTTGCAAGAAGGTGTCGAAGGGCAGCATGATCAGTGAATACGGTAACCTTGGATCCTAAAAGGTAAGATCGAAACTTGTCTAGCGCAAATACTACAGCTAGTAACTCTTTCTCAGTGGTGGTGTAGTTCAATTGTGCATCTGAGAGTGCTTTACTAGTGTAGTAAATGACATGAGGTACTTTATCTAGCCGTTGCCCTAAAACTGCCCCAATTGCATAGTCGGATGCGTCACACATTAATTCAAATGAAAGGGTCCAATTTGGGGGCCGTATGATAGGTGCAGTGGTCAATTTCGAGCGAAGATTTTCAAATGCCTCCTCGCATGCTTTATCAAAGACAAAGGGAGTGTCCTTGGCAAGAAGATTGCACAAGGATTTTGAAATTTTACTGAAATCCTGAATGAAGCGACGGTAGAAGCCAGCATGGCCAAGGAATGATCGGATTTGTTTCACAGTTTTGGGTGGAGGAAGATTGGAAATAAGATCGACTTTGGCTTTATCTACTTCAATGCCCCTCTTGGACACGACGTGTCCTAAAACTATGCCTTCTTGAACCATGAAATGGCTCTTTTCCCAACTTAATACTAGGTTGGTCTCCTTACATCTTTTCAAAACTAAGGTCAAATTGTTTAGACAATCGTCAAAAGATAGGCCAAAAACTGAGAAATCATCAATGAACACTTCTAGAAAGTTTTCCACCATATCTGAAAAAATGGCCATCATGCATCGTTGAAAAGTTGCGGGTGCATTGTATAATCCAAAAGGCATCCTCCTATATGCAAATGTTCCAAATGGACAGGTAAAGGTGGTTTTCTCTTGATCGTCTGGGTAGACAGGTACTTGATTATATCCAGAATAACCATCTAAGAAGCAGTAGAAACCTTGACCGGCCAACCATTCCAAAATTTGATCTATGAAAGGTAAAGGGAAATGGTCCTTCCTAGTCATTGAATTAAGTTTTCTGTAATAAATACACACGCGCCAACTCGTGGTTGTGCGTGTTTGTATCAATTCTTCTTCCGTATTTTCAACCACAGTGATACCTGATTTCTTGGGTACCACTTGTGTCGGACTCACCCACTTACTATCAGAAATTGGATAAATGATTCCGGCATCTAATAACTTCACCACTTCTTTCTTGACTACCTCCTTCATGTTAGGATTGAGTCTTCTTTGCATTTCTCGGGTGGGCTTTGCATCATCTTCGAGATGAATTCGATGCATACAAATAGAGGGGTCAACCCCTTTCAAATCGGCTACAGACCATCCTATGGCATGTTTATTTTCTTCTAGCACCCTTAAAAGTTTATCCTCCTGTTCAGTAGATAAGTTGGCTGCGATGATTACAGGGAGGCTATTTTTCGGTCCTAGAAAGGCATACTTAAGATTTATTGGAAGTGGCTTCAACTCAAGTTTAGGTGGAGAATCAATGGAAGAACAAAGTGGTGTGCTAGCAATGGGAGGAAGAGGTTCAGGTCGGATCTTCCAAGGAAGGGAACTCATAGAAGATTGATTATCGAGTAAGATGTTAACTTCTTCTATGGCCTTGTCTATATCAAAGTTGTCAATGTCAAAATGGGTCAAACATGCCTCTAAGGGGTCATCTGCTAAGATATAGGGAAGGGCTTCCTCTACAAGATCATCCATTTCATCAATTAGGCAACACTCGTCTTCCCTCACATGTTGGTCAGCTGCATGAAACACATTCAACTTAATTTTCATGTTTCCAAATGATATATCCATTGCCCTAGTTCTACAGTTGATACATGCATTGGCTGTAGCTAAAAAGGGACGACCAAGAATCAAAGGGATTTGTTTTTTTATGTTGGGCACATGTTCCATGTCAAGGACGATAAAATCTACTGAAAAATAGAATTTGTCTACCTTGACAAGAACATCTTTAATCATCCCCCTTGGCATCTTCACAGATCGATCAGCCAATTATAAGGACACCGAGGTAGGTTTTAATTCACCTAACCCAAATTTTTCATAGACTGAATAGGGTAGAAGATTCACATTTGCCCCTAGATCTAAAAGTGCTCGGTCGATGGAGTTATTTCCTATGACACAAGAAATAGTGGGAGCACCAGGGTCTTTGAATTTTGGAGGGGTATTGTGTTGGAGAATGGAACTTACCTGCTCAGTTAGGAGGACTTTTTTAGGCACATGTGTCCTAGATTTCCGCTTTTGGGTGCAAAGGTCTTTGAGAAATTTGGCATAGGAGGGAACTTGTTTGATGGCATCAAGGAGTGGGAGGTTGATTTTAACTTGTTTGAAGACCTCCATCATCTCTTCTAATGAAGTTCCCTTCTTGCCAAAGGGAGAGGGTGCATTAAGTGCTTCAGGGAATGGAGCCTTTGGAATGTGGGTTGTGGCAGATGGTGGACTAGCTGAAAAAGGTTTTGGATTTTCATGTGAAATGGTCTGTTCCTCTTCTTCACCTTCCTTATTGTTACCCTCCCCAACCTTATTATCTATTATACGTCCACTCCTTAGGGTAGTCAAAGCATTGGCTTGCTCATGATTTAGTCGAGTTTCTTGAGCCACGTATTGTCCCCTTGGATTACTCATTGGTTGACTTGGAAGCTTACCTTCCTCTCGTTTGTTTAATGCATTGGCTAGTTGACCCATTTGGAATTCTAGCTTAGCAATTGATTGCGTGTGAGAGTGCAATAGTTGTGTGTTTGCCTCCAAACCTTGAAGGGCAGTCAACACCTTCTCCTCAAAGGCTGTATTTCTTTGGGTTGGAGGAGGAGGATGTTGAAATTGATTTGAGGGACGGTAGAGATGAAAATTCTGAGGGTTTTGAAAATTTTGGGAGAAGGGTTGGGAGGTATTAGAAGCTTGCTGCCTCCAAGAAAAAAATTTGGATGATTCCGCCAACCCGGGTTATATGTATTGGAAAATGGGTCATTACCCGGTTTGGGTTGTGTTTGGGCAGCATTGATGTGTTCTTGCACGAGTTCGAGGAATTGGGGTGCTGAGGGGCACTCATGAATATGATGTGATGGGCTAGAACAGATAGCACATACTTGTGCTTGGGAAGAGCTAACGACATGTCCTCCTATCATTAGTTGGTCAATCTTATGGGACAATGCATCTACCTTGCTAGACAGGTCCATAGAATGACTTATTTCACAAATGGCCCCTTTTCTTTGAAAATTCGGGGGTGCTTGACGAGAACATGAAGCATGGTGGAGGAAGTTTTCATTAAGATTTTCAAATAGTTGCCATGCTTCATGCTCATTTCGAAGCATGAAAGTCCCCCCGCATGCAGCATCGATCATCTGACGGTTTCGTTCAGTCAAACCGTCATAAAAACATTGCACTAGCTGCCACTTAGGTATTTGATGATGAGGGCATTTACGGATTAGGTCTCGAAATCTCTCCCAAGTTTCATGAAATTCTTCTCCCTCGGTTTGGGAGAAGCTTGTAATGGCACGTCTAAACTGGTTCGTCCTTCCTATAGGAAAGTATTTTTTAAGAAATTCTTGTTGCATTTGATCCCAAGAACGAATTGAGTTAGCTTCTAAAGAATTCAGCCATTGTTTGGCTCTATCTTTAAGGGAGAAGGGGAATAACCTAAGTTTCAGGGCATCATTAGTGAAGTTCTGAATCTTGACAGTGGTGCAAATCTCAAGAAATTCATCTAAATGTTTGTATGGGTCTTCGTTGGTGAGCCCATAAAAAGATGGGACCATTTGGATCACACTAAACTTTATTTCATATTGTACCGCTGCTAAATTCAGGTAATCGAATGCAAGATGGGGAAGTGTAAATAGTGGGAGTAAAGTACTCCCTCAGGAGTTTGGGTTGTTCTTCAGCCATCTTAAGAGGTGATGATCCTAATGTTTTGATCTTAGCTCGAATGTTCCTAAGGGTTCGTTCTATTTCAGGGTCAAAAGGTAATAGGTTTCGTACTCTAGAACGACTACCGTGCATACACTAGTACTCGATCAATCAAGCATGCAATAAAAGATAAACACATCTGTTACGGGGGAACTTAGCCACCATGCCCCACGTGACCGGCACGCGCGCCCAGGAAGACTAGGCAGCCCCTTGATCCAGCAATCCGACCCCGAGTCGGACATCTTCGGCTCCGCAGCCCGACCCCGAGTCGGCTGCCCCTTGATCCAGCAATCCGACCTCGAGTCGGACATCTTCGGCTCCGCAGCCCGACCCCGAGTCGGCTGCCCCTTGATCCAGCAATCCGACCCCGAGTCGGACATCTTCGTCTCCGCAGCCCGACCCCGAGTCGGACATCTCTCGACAACGACAGGCTATTTCCCAGAGGCACGCCGCGGCCCTCTGCTCCACTACTCCCTGCAATGGTCGTATCCGGCGCTGCTCCACGATCCCCTGTAACAGCCGTACAAAGCGGAGCTCCACTACGCCCTGTCATGGCCGTACCCAGCGCTGCCCCACGACGCCCTGTAACGGCCATGTCAGTGGCAGCTCCATCGTGCTACACGATGACCAACCCCCTAAAAGGGCCCCCCAGCCTGGTATATATGCGGCTGGGGGGAGAAGGGGGAGGGTAAGCAAGAACTTCCAGAGCATTCTCCTACTTGCTACTATTATCTTTCCTTCTTCTCCAATCTCCTCTGACTTGATCGTCGGAGGGCCCCCACTACCCCAGTGGTGGTGCGAGGCTTGCTTGCAGGTTTCCCGGTGGAAAGTGGAGCGCAATCAACACCAACCAAGGCAACCCAAACGGAACCCCGTTCACACCGCTGTGCCAATCGTTCTCGGTTTGGACCACCAGCAACAGTTGGCGCTAGAGGAAGGGCACCATGCCCCACGTGACCGGCACGCGCGCCCAGGAAGACTAGGCAGCCCCTTGATCCAGCAATCCGACTCCGAGTCGGACATCTTCGGCTCCGCAGCCCGACCCCGAGTCGGCTGCCCCTTGATCCAGCAATCCGACCCCGAGTCGGACATCTTCGGCTCCGCAGCCCGACCCCGAGTCGGCTGCCCCTTGATCCAGCAATCCGACCCCGAGTCGGACATCTTCGTCTCCGCAGCCCGACCCCGAGTCGGACATCTCTCGACAACGACAGGCTATTTCCCAGAGGCACGCCGCGGCCCTCTGCTCCACTACTCCCTGCAACGGTCGTATCCGGCGCTGCTCCACGATCCCCTGTAACAGCCGTACAAAGCGGAGCTCCACTACGCCCTGTCATGGCCGTACCCAGCGCTGCCCCACGACGCCCTGTAACGGCCATGTCAGTGGCAGCTCCATCGTGCTACACGATGACCAACCCCCCAAAAGGGCCTCCCAGCCTGGTATATATGCGGCTGGGGGGAGAAGGGGGAGGGTAAGCAAGAACTTCCAGAGCATTCTCCTACTTGCTACTATTATCTTTCCTTCTTCTCCAATCTCCTCTGACTTGATCGTCGGAGGGCCCCCACTACCCCAGTGGTGGTGCGAGGCTTGCTTGCAGGTTTTTCGGTGGAAAGTGGAGCGCAATCAACACCAACCAAGGCAACCCAAACGGAACCCCGTTCACACCGCTGTGCCAATCGTTCTCGGTTTGGACCACCAGCAACAGTTGGCGCTAGAGGAAGGGCACCATGCCCCACGTGACCGGCACGCGCGCCCAGGAAGACTAGGCAGCCCCTTGATCCAGCAATCCGACCCCGAGTCGGACATCTTCGGCTCCGCAGCCCGACCCCGAGTCGGCTGCCCCTTGATCCAGCAATCCGACCCCGAGTCGGACATCTTCGGCTCCGCAGCCCGACCCCGAGTCGGCTGCCCCTTGATCCAGCAATCCGACCCCGAGTCGGACATCTTCGTCTCCGCAGCCCGACCCCGAGTCGGACATCTCTCGACAACGACAGGCTATTTCCCAGAGGCACGCCGCGGCCCTCTGCTCCACTACTCCCTGCAACGGTCGTATCCGGCGCTGCTCCACGATCCCCTGTAACAGCCGTACAAAGCGGAGCTCCACTACGCCCTGTCATGGCCGTACCCAGCGCTGCCCCACGACGTCCTGTAACGGCCATGTCAGTGGCAGCTCCATCGTGCTACACGATGACCAACCCCCCAAAAGGGCCCCCCAGCCTGGTATATATGCGGCTGGGGGGAGAAGGGGGAGGGTAAGCAAGAACTTCCAGAGCATTCTCCTACTTGCTACTATTATCTTTCCTTCTTCTCCAATCTCCTCTGACTTGATCGTCGGAGGGCCCCCACTACCCCAGTGGTGGTGCGAGGCTTGCTTGCAGGTTTCCCGGTGGAAAGTGGAGCGCAATCAACACCAACCAAGGCAACCCAAACGGAACCCCGTTCACACCGCTGTGCCAATCGTTCTCGGTTTGGACCACCAGCAACAGTTGGCGCTAGAAGAAGGAAGGGCCGAATCTCAGAGCGATCGTAATGGCACGGCGAGGTAGTCGTGGAGCTTCCAATGCCTCCGGTCGCGGGGCCTCTCGCGCCTCCGGCCGGAAGGCCGTTGCGTCTCCAACACATTCTCAGCAACACTCCACCGTTCCACCCCCCATTCAGATGGTCGAAGCCGCTCAGTTCGACCAGTTAGCCCAGCAGGTTCGCACCCTCGCGGAGGCAGTGCAGAACCTGCAGGGCGTGATGTCTCGGGCGCCGCAGCGGGCCCAGGAGCCGCTGCTCCCTGAGCGCTCACCTGTCCTCCTCAACCCGCGCTCCTTCCTCTCCCGTGGGGAGGAGCGCCGGCGCGAGGAAGATTCTCGAGCACGGTCCATTCTGCCGGGACCTTCCCATCGGAGCTGCGCGGGTTACGAGAGGCGGGCCCGGGTGCGTTCCCAGACCCCCCAGTCCTCAAGGAACCCGCGCTCCAGTCGGTCCCCCTCTCGGTGCTCCTTGTCTCCCACCCATCGGTCGCGCTCCCTGGACCGGCAGGTGGACGATCTCCACCGACAACTCCAGGTCCTGAAGGGCCACTCCAAAGATCCCTTCACCGACTTGGAGATCTCCTCCCAGCCGGCGCTTGCCTCGAGGATCCTGCGGACCCCGAATCCGCCGGGGTTTAAAATGCCGGCGATCGAACCCTATGACGGGGCGGCGGACCCGCGGGATCACGTCGAGAGTTTCAGGACCCTTATGCTCCTCCACGGAGCATCAGATCCTCTCCTCTGCAAGGCCTTCCCGGCGACCCTCCGTGGCCCGGCAAGGGCGTGGTTCGCCGGCTTGGAGGCTAACTCAATCCAGTCCTTCGACCAGTTTACTCGCCTCTTCATCACCCATTTCGCCGTCAGTAGCCGGCGGCGACTGGTCTCCGACTCCCTCTTTGATGTCCGGCAAAACGAGGGAGAAAGCTTACGGGATTATCTTACCCGCTTCAACAAGGCTACGCTGGAAGTCCGGAACCTGAGCCAGGAAGTGGCTCTTTCAGCCCTGAAGCGTGGCTTCCGAAAGGGCAGACTCACCTTCTCCCTGGACAAACGCCTGCCGCGGAGCTTCCCGGAGCTGTTGTCCCGGGCGAACCAGTATGCGGACGCCGAGGAGGCGGCCGCCCACCGGAGCAAGGAGGCCGCCGAGATCCCTCCAAAGCTCGGGAAGAAAAGGCGAAAAGAGGCACGCCAGAGGAGGAGCCCGACGCCTCAACGTCGGCGCAGGAGCCTGTCGCCGGCGAGGAACCACGGCGCCCTACGCCCTCGTTCTCCGCCCCGACGTTTCAACCGGTACACTCCTCTCCTGACTCCCCGGGCCCAGATCCTCATGAAAATCAAGGGGCGGGAGGACCTCCCGGTCCCGAGACAGATGAAGAAGATTCCTGGGAGGAGGCCCTCTCGGGCGTACTGTGAGTACCACCGGGACCACGGCCACGACACCGAAGACTGCTTCCAGCTTCGGGACGAGATCGAGGCTCTCATCCGCCGAGGGCGTCTCGGTCGATATGTGAACGACCGACGTCCCCCCGCAGACCCGCGTCCGGCCGATCCGGCCCCTCAGGAGCCTCGGGAGCAGAATCGACCCGTCGCGGGCGTGATCCACACTATCACTGGGGGCTGCCCCCGGCCCGAGAGGAACGCAGGGGGCTCGACTGAAGCGTCAGGGACAGCCGTCGCGAAGAGGCAGAGGGTCGGTAATGTAATCACTTTTTGTGATGAAGATGTAAAGGGGGTTCAGACCCCCCACGATGACGCCATGGTGATCTCCCTCACTATGGCAAACTATGATGTAAGGCGTGTTCTTGTGGATAGTGGAAGCTCAGCTGATATTTTGTTTTACGAGGCCTTCCAGAAGATGAGCTTGTCCAGACAATTGTTGCACAAAACATCCACCCCCCTCATAGGATTCACTGGTGACGCTATCTCGGCCGAAGGTGTCGTTGAGCTGCCTGTGACTGCGGGCGTTGCACCCGCAGAAGCCACGGTGCGGCTCGGGTTCTTGGTCGTCCGTGTTCCCTCGGCCTACAACGCTATCCTCGGACGACCCGGACTGAACGCCCTTCGCGCGGTGGTCTCTACGTACCACTTGCTCATGCGGTTCCCCACGGCGGCCGGGATTGGAGAGGTCCGAGGTGACCAACCGACCGCAAGGCAATATTTCCTAGCAACTCTCAAAGGGAAGAAGCCCGTAGAAGCCTTAAGCGTCGAGTCCCTCGACGCCAGAGACGAGGTGGCCTTGCGGCACGAGGAGCCGGCCGAGGGTGTGATCGAAGTTCCCCTCGAGGAAGGTCGCCCGGACAGGACGATCCGGGTCGGCGTCAATCTCGACCTGGGAGCTCGGGCCCGGTTGGTGGAATTCCTCCGAGCCAATGTCGATGTGTTTGCCTGGTCGGCGGCCGATGTACCTGGGATCGACCCGGAGGTCATTTCTCACGCCCTCAACGTCGACCCGACCCACCGACCGGTAAAACAGAAGAAGAGACACTGTGCCCCGGATCGGATCCGAGTGGTCGACCAGGAGGTAGACAAACTCTTGGAGGCAGGATTCATAAGGGAGGTCAGCTACCCCGAATGGCTGGCAAATGTCGTACTTGTCCGGAAGGCGAGCGGAAAGTGGAGGATGTGCGTCGACTACACCGACCTGAACAAGGCATGCCCCAAGGATAGCTTTCCGCTTCCGCGGATAGACCAACTGGTCGACGCGACTTCCGGATATCAGCTGCTGTCTTTCATGGACGCCTTCTCCGGCTACAACCAGATAATGATGGCTCCACAGGACGAGGAGAAAACTGCCTTTATAACAGACCGGGGGCTGTACTGTTACAAGGTAATGCCCTTCGGTCTGAAGAATGCTGGCGCCACTTACCAGCGCCTCGTCAACAAAATCTTCAAAGAGCAAATCGGCCGGAACATGGAGGTGTACGTGGACGATATGCTGGTGAAGAGCCGCCATGCAGACCAGCACATCGCGGATCTGGAGGAGACTTTCGCCACCTTGCGGAAGTTTCACATGAAGCTGAACCCAGCGAAGTGCGCCTTTGGCGCTTCGGCCGGGAGGTTCCTCGGTTTCATTGTCAACCAGCGGGGGATCGAAGCCAACCCGGACAAAATCAAGGCCATCCAAGATATGTCCCCTCCGACCAAAGTGAAGGAGGTTCAGGAGCTCGCTGGGAGGGTCGCCGCGCTCGGACGATTTGTGGCAAAATCGGCCGAACGCTGCCAACCTTTCTTCAAGGTGTTGAAACGCCCGAAAGACTTCCTCTGGACGGCCGAATGTCAAGCAGCATTCGACCAGCTCAAGGAATACTTGGCGTCTCCTCCCCTGCTGTCCAAGCCGCAAGAAGGGGAGATGCTCTACCTCTATCTGGCGGTCTCCCCAACCGCAGTCAGTGCGGTACTGGTTCGGGAAGAGGCAAAGCTCCAGAAGCCTGTGTACTACATCAGCCGGGTCCTACGGGATGCCGAGATGCGGTATACGAAGGCTGAAAAGATCGCCTTCGCGCTGCTGACCGCGACCAGGAGGCTTCGCCCCTATTTTCAGGCCCATTCTGTCACCCTCTTGACCGATCAACCGCTGCGGCAGATCCTCAGCAATCCAGAGAATGCGGGACGGCTGGTGAAGTGGGCAATAGAACTTGGTGAGTTCGACATCCGCTACCAGCCCCGACCCGCCATCAAGGCCCAGGCGCTCGCGGATTTCCTCGCTGAGTGCACGGTGCAGGAGGCGGAACCTAGGTCGCCGGAAACACCCAGCCTCGACCTCCCGATTTGGACGCTTCACATCGATGGGTCGTCGAACCCCGAAGGTGGAGGGGCCGGGCTGGTCCTTACCAGTCCAGATGGAGTGATAGCCGAGTATGCCTTGAGGTTCGGATTTCCAGTGACCAACAACGAGGCGGAGTACGAGGCCCTAGTCACGGGACTCAAACTCACCAAGGAGCTCGGCATCCGGCGCCTGAAGGTCTTCACCGACTCCCAGCTGGTGGTCGGGCAGGTCCGTGGGGAGTTCGAAGCCCGGAACCCGACCATGCAGAATTACGTCCGGAAGGTGCAAGCACTCATTCCCGACCTCGGCAGTGTCGACATCCAGCAGGTCCCAAGAAGTGAAAATGCCAGGGCCGACAGGTTGTCCCGCTTAGTGAGCGCAGACGCGCACAACTTGTCGAGGGCGATCTACCTGGAGACCCTGGATGCCCCGAGCATCGGCGAGGCTGGAGCGGTGATGGCGATTGATCCGGAGCCGTCTTGGATGGACCCGCTTGTCGCCTACCTCGCCGAAGGGATCCTCCCTGAAGACGAAGATCAAGCTCGGCGACTTGTTATGAAGTCCGCCCACTACGTACTCTATGAAGGGAGGCTGTATCGGACCTCGTTCACCGCCCCCCTCTTAAAGTGCCTCCGCCCCTCGGAAGCGACCTACGTCCTCGGCAAAGTCCACGAAGGCGTTTGCGGATCACACTTGGGGGCTAGGTCCTTGGCGCACAAGATCATGAGGCAAGGCTATTATTGGCCTACCTTGTTGGAGGACTCAAAGGATCATGTACGGAAATGCGACGCCTGCCAGCGCCACGCCAACGTTCAGAGAGTCCCTTCTATCCCCTTGGCGCCAATCACTGCACCCTGGCCCTTCGCCCAGTGGGGAATGGATATCCTCGGACCATTCCCCGTCGCTTCAGCTCAGCGGAAATTTTTGATTGTTGCAATTGACTACTTCACCAAGTGGGTGGAGGCAGAGCCGCCGGCCACTATCACGGAGGCGCAAGTCCGGAAGTTCGTGAAGAAGAACATCATTGTCCGATTTGGGGTACCTCGGGTCCTCATCTCGGATAATGGTCGACAGTTCGACAACAAGCATTTCCGTGACTTCTGCGAGGAGTTTGGGATCGAGCATCGGTTCACATCGGTGTCGCATCCCCAAACCAACGGCGAGGCCGAGGTCACAAATCGGACAATCCTCCAAGGAATCAAAGCGCGAATCGGTCGGACGGGGCAAGCTTGGGTCGAAGAACTCGAGAACGTCCTTTGGGCGTATCGGACCACGCGTCGGACCCCTACCGGGGAGACGCCTTTCAGCCTAACCTATGGCACGGAAGCCGTTGTCCCCGTGGAGCTCGGACTCCCCTCACCTCGGGTGGCCGCGCACCGACCTGAGGCCAATTCGGAGCAACTCCGAGGGAACCTGGATCTCTTGGAAGAAGCAAGGGAAATGGCGCAGGTTCGGATGGCGATGTATCAGCGGAGGGTGGCCCGATATTACAACTCCAAGGTCCGACCGAAGCTTTTCAGAATCGGAGATCTGGTGCTAAGGCGAGCTAAAGCATCTCAACCTGCGGAAGGTGGGAAGCTAGCGCCAAATTGGGAAGGCCCGTATAGGGTTCGCTGGGTAAACCGACCTGGCTCCTACCAGTTGGAGGCCCTAGATGGTTGAGAAATTCCAAGGAGCTGGAATTCCGCTAACCTGCGGATGTATTACCAGTAGAACGACAATGCCAGAAAGACAGTTCAAAAATGTATAACACTTTTCATTTCAATAATTTCTGGTTACAATGGTGTGCTCGTGTGATTACAAGGAATTCCCAGAGGGGAATTAGGGCGTAAAGAAAGTAAAGAAGAGGTGGAGACTCCGAGGAGCTGAAGATCTGGGATCCCGAAACCTCCATCCGAAGCGGCTGCAATCCCGCCAGAAGTGGGTGCTTCCAACCGGAGGCGCCATCGGCGTCTCTCGAAGAAGACGAAGAGCCGGCGCGGATGAAGAAGAACTGGACGAAGGAGAAGTCCACACTACTCCTGCCCAGAGGCGCCATCCACGCCTCACGAAAAAGACGAGGAGCCGCCGCAGACGAAGCTCCCGCTGCCTCCAGGGGAACGCCACCTCCAAGGGATATTCCGGTCCTTCCCAGAGTTAGGAGAGAGAAGGAATACAAGGAAGAAGAGCATATGGAGGCGCGGTCCCGGATCAAGCGCCTGGTGCGGAGCTCAATCGGGAGGCCGAACTTCAAGGAGGGGAGACGTGATCCCGGATGAAACGCCTAGAGCGGAGTTCCGCCGGGGAGAACCTCCTTGTTGATCCCAGATGAAACGGCTAGTTGGCGGAAGTCGCGAAGGGCGCGCCTCCCGTTCCTTCGATAGGGGTCTCTCAACCATGCGCCGGAGAGGAGGCCCACGATCCATGGCAACCTGAACAGCTCCGGCTTGGCAGGCTCCATCGCACTTGCACCTATATTTATAGCCAAACTGCGGCCCCCCGGTCGTTCCGCTGCGGGTGGCTCCAATAAATGCGGGCGCATTGAATCCGGAGCCGATCCGGCTCTCGAGGCGTATCTTCCCGCGATTTCCTAAGCGTTATTCTCCTTAATCGCATTCTTTGTGCAGGACACTCCGGGTGGCCTGTATCCCTAGGTCCACATATCTCCGCTCGCGCCCAGGCCGCATCCGCCTCGAAGAACGCGCGTATCGCGGCCGCTTAACTGACACTCCTCGCAAGCAGCAACTGGCGATCCGATTTCCCAGGTAACCCCTCAATTAGCATTTAATGCCCATCTGGTGTTCCCCAGGCGACGCTTGGAGAGGAGGAGAAACACGATCGCAGCTGGCCACGGAGAAATTCCGTCGGGCGGCAAGCGACAGGCGCACGACCAGCGAGCGGAATTTCCCGAGGCTCGGCCCTCGGATGCCAGGCTAACCCGATGATCATCCCGGGAGCAGACTAGCCTGAAGCCCCGACCGGTCGCCTCGGCTTGCGCCAGCCTTGGCCGACCAACGAGCGGAATTTCCCGAGGCTCGGCCCTCGGATGCCAGGCTAACCCGATGATCATCCCGGGAGCAGACTAGCCTGAAGCCCCGACCGGTCGCCTCGGCTTGCGCCAGCCTTGGCCGACCAACGAGCGGAATTTCTCGAGGCTCGGCCCTCGGATGCCAGGCTAACCCGATGATCATCCCGGGAGCAGACTAGCCTGAAGCCCCGACCGGTCGCCTCGGCTTGCGCCAGCCTTGGCCGACCAACGAGCGGAATTTTCCGAGCCTCGGCCCTCGGATGCCAGGCTAACCCGATGATCATCCCGGGAGCAGACTAGCCTGAAGCCCCGACCGGTCACCTCGGCTTGCGCCAGCCTTGGCCGACCAACGAGCGGAATTTCCCGAGGCTCGGCCCTCGGATGCCAGGCTAACCCGATGGTCATCTCGGGAGCAGACTAGCCTGAAGCCCCGACCGGTCGCCTCGGCTTGCGCCAGCCTTGGCCGACCAACGAGCGGAATCTCCCGAGGCACGGCCCTCGGATGCCAGGCTAACCCGATGATCATCCCGGGAGCAGACTAGCCTGAAGCCCCGACTGGTCGCCTCGGCTTGCGCCAGCCTTGGCCGACCAACGAGCGGAAGTTCCTGAGGCCTAACCCTCGGATGCCTGGCTTAGCGCTGGAAGAAGTTCCTGAGGCCTAACCCTCGGATGCCTGGCTCAGAGCCGGAAGAAGTTCCTGAGGCCTAACCCTCGGATGCCTGGCTTAGCGCCGGAAGAAGTTCCTGAGGCCTAACCCTCGGATGCCTGGCTTAGTGCCGGAAGAAGTTCCTGAGGCCTAACCCTCGGATGCCTGGCTTAGCGCCGGAAGAAGTTCCTGAGGCCAAACCCTTGGATGCCTGGCTTAGCGCCGGAAGAAGTTCCTGAGGCCTAACCCTCGGATGCCTGGCTTAGCGCCAGAAGAATTTCAAGAGTCGGGAGTCAGCGAGACGCTACCAAGAGTTAAAAAGAAGAAGGACGAAAGTGAAATGAAGAAACTCTATTTGCATTAGCTTTCATTGTTTCAGGGCCGAGACCCATACAACTTGGCAAAACGCCAACACACAAAGAAAAGAACGAAAATACAGAAGGTCAGCTTGGAGGAACCCCCGGGTCGGGAACGCCGGCCACGTCCGCAGGGCGTAGGGAGACGGTTGGAGAAGCAGCAGGCAATGGCGCCGGAGGGGAGTCGAGAAGGGAGATCCCACTCAGGTCAATTTCGGGGTACTTAGCCGACACCCTTGCCAGGCCTTCCTCGAAGCCTAAGACAAAGGAGTCGGACCCCGCGTCCGACATGTCACGGACGAACTCGTCAGACTGACGATAGGCCTGTACCGCCTCCGACATATCACGGGTGAACTCGGCGGACTGACGATAAGCCTGTACCGCCTGACGCCCGACCTCCGCACTCTTCTCGGCCAGCGCCGCCTCTGCCCGCTCCATAATCTGAGCCTTCGCCTCCAAGACCTTCGCCACAATCCGGTCGTCCGCCTCGGAGGAGATCCTCAGCAGATCAGCCTGAGCCTCCTTGTGCTTCGCCTCGGCAGCAATGCGAGCAGCCTCAGCCTCCTCCAGGCGCGACTGAAGCTCCTGGTCGCTCGCGCGGGACTTCTCCAAGGCCGACTCCAATTCGCCCAGCTTGGCTTCAAGAGACCGGGTTCGGTTGCGGGCGTTGTCGGTGAAAGAGTAGATGCCCTACAAGCCAATCGCAATATGTATTGCGAAAGGTTTTTTCTTTTGATTTGTCCAAATCATGTACATGACATTTAAATATGAATAAAGGCGTTATGTTTTATCATATGCTGTTGATTATATTTATGATAAACTCCTTAGTTTAGGACAATGGTTTTAAGACTATGATGAGATCATACTAGTGAGACTTAAAATCCTAAAATCCTAATCTTAAATATTTCCAGTCATTGGTACATTGAGTCGGGGATCAATGATTACCGGAAAGACTGGCATGTCTTATGTATGCTCGATGCAGAGGATGATTGATCTCACAATCATTTGTGTGGAGACACTAATACAAAGATGTGGGTGCTCATTAGAGGAATGAGTTCACTGAATTGACCTACAAAGAGAAATCTTATGAAGTCTTACTTACATGTCAAAAGATGATTCTCTTAGTGGGAGTTGTGCAACTGATCCTATGACCTGAGATCACCATGGTATCTTGTGCACATGAACCCATATTTTGGTTTACACTCATTCATGACAATAAGTTATGTACGAGGTCTTCTGGATATGGTGAATTGTGTACGAAGATTATGAGTAGGTCAACAAGGAATTAATCACTTCTAGTAAGAGAAGATAGCATCCTATTTATTCTAATCATATGATAATTCAGGAAACCTTTGATCAAAGTAGAATGAAAATTAGAAAGAGTTTCTAATGTTTCATTATTTGAATTATCATTAAAAGATTGAGAAAAATATGAATATGAAATTGAGTTTGACATATATTCATACTCATATGCATATTTGGGATGCAGTTTGATTAAAGGATTGAATTGCATGGTAACTTGCCACTGAAGGGTATTTTTGGTATTTCCACCAAATTCCATATTTTCCGGGTAGACATGACACGTTGCTAGACGTCAATCTTGTTTTATAGGTTTGATCAAATTAAAGAGTTAATTCGATCACCAATTAGAAAGGATTCTAATTGTTAAGTTCGGGTTCGCGCAGTTTGGACTTAAATCGATTAGAAGAGTTCTAATCAAGTTGGGTCAACTCGCACTCACACCTATTGCTGGCTAAGTATGGAACCCAATGGGTCACACACAAGAAAACTTATCAAGGGTCTAATTGGATTAGATCATGTTTGCAAGATAAACATCCTAGCAGGTGTTGCAAACCTTAGCTCCTAATTCGAATTGGATTCGAATCTGATTCGAATTGGATTCGAATCGGATTCTTAATTGATCTAATTTGATTAGATCATATTCTAATATGGGTTAGCCAAGAGTTGGCACCTAATTGGCTTGGTTTGAGTCTAATTGGATTAGATTTAATAAATCATTCAATCTAGACCGTTAGATCTTGATCTACCGTTGGATGAAGACATAATGGAGAGTTGGTTTAACCCAATTGAATTGGGTTAGAGGATGGCTACCATAATTGACCATTGGATCTTAATCCCACCATTGGATGAAGACATAATGGGTCAAGTGAATGGCGCCTTGCATTGGAGCCCTTGGATCATCATCATGAAAGATCAAGAGGTGAGGCGTGATGGACATGTGATTAGCATGTGATGTTGACTTGGTCAAAATATGGCACCACATGAAAGGACATATCATTTGATACACCTCTTCACTTGATCTGCACCTCCTCTTATTTGATATGGCCCTTAGATGATGTCTTTTCATGAAAGGATGTGTGGATGGGATGCATCCCTTGGAGATGCATCCCTACACCTATTATAAATAGGCTAGCACTCCATGGGTTTCATCATTCCAACTCCACCCCACTCCTCTCTTCTTTCTTTCTTACATTAGTTTCTTTCTTTCTAGTATTGCTTCTAGTGTGTCCTAAGCCAAGACAAGGTGGTCTTCTTTAGGACAAAAGGATTAGAAGTGATTTTAGAAGGTTAAAGAAAAATAGAAAGAAAGGAAAGCAAGCCATTAGAGTTCTTTAAGAATTCTGCATTAAGGATCAAAGTCTTTGGAGCTTAAGACTTAAATCAAGTTTTCGTGTGGATCAACGTTGGAGGGTGAACACTTGGGCACCTAGTGGAAATTCTGCATATTGGATTAGCGTTAGAGGTATTCTTCTATTTCTGCATTTATATTATATTATTTGATTGCTTTCATTAAGGTGATCTTGGCTTATAAGGGTTTTATGTTAAGGAACTTTATCAAGAAATTTTTAAAATTCCTAACTTCCGCTGCGCATTATAACATGCTAAAATCCTTCAAGTGGTATCAGAGCCATCCTTAATTGGTTCAATCAAATAATTATGTATGATGTATGATTATTAATTTACTATGAGATAGTAATGTCATATGCTTAGAGAAATGCTGAAATGTATGATTAATATATGATATGTTATGTAATAAAATATCATGATATGAAATTTTCCATATGAAAATATGTTGAAGCATGTTAATTAATTGCTTATGATTTATACATGCTATGAGATAGCCATGATGCATAATAGTTTATTTTAGACATGTTAAATGTATGTTACAATTAAAGAATGTGCTAGAGACTAGTAAGCCCTCAATAAAAATTATATTAAGTCATAGTGTTGAAAAACTTTGAACTAACCCATTCTAGAACAATTAATCTAATTGGTGTCTAAGGAAAGCACTAAAGGTGGTTACTTAATTAGGACCTTACTCTCTGAGTAAGGGGAGCCTCCCACCTGCTTACCTGGCCAATTGTTTGATTGCCTATTATGGATAAGCTTAATATTGATATAACACTATTGATAGCCTTCCTTCATGCCTCGATATTATTATGTCAAGATCCATGCTAGTTTGTTGTGCTAACACAAGACTTGCAATGGGGACTGATGTTATACTGTCTTGGTGCATTAAGATGCTTATGGCATATTTTAATATATTGCCTTGTTGTGCAACCACAAGGGCAATATTATTCGAATATGACTATATGGAAATGAAGGGTTTGACTTAACTAAAATATTATTGTTTGTTGTGCTAACACAAGGCAATAAGTATTTTAAGAGGACAAGATAAAGTTGAGAATTGCATGAGATGCAATTGGAAAGAGTTTCCTACCTTTGAACTCATAAGAGTTTGTTGTGTAAACACAAGGCTTTTTATGATGAATTAGGATCTCAACCCTACTAAGAAAAATTATATTTTCACGTTTATCATAGGAGAGGGCTATGATATTCGATAAAAATAGTAGGAGACAAATTAGATTAAAGTCCTTATCTAGTTGCAAACATGTCATCATGATTGGTCTGCTTATATTAGTTTTGTTTTGCATATGTAGAATTATTAAATGGCTTCTTCACTTTCACTAAGAGGCATCTTAGATGCCAACAAGTTGACCGGACCAAACTATGTGGACTGGTTGAGGAATTTAAAGATAGTACTCACTCAGGAGAAAATTTCCTATATACTTGAAACCCCTGATCTTGGAGATCTAGGGGATGATGCTACAGAAGAGGAGGTTGCCACACATAAGATGTGGAAAAATGACAGTGTGACTGTCAAATGTATCATACTTGCCTCTATGAACAATGAATTACAGAGGCAACATGAAGGCATGGATACTCAATCCATACTTCTCAATTTAAAAGAGTTGTATGGAGAACAAAGCAGGACTGCTAGGTATGAGATATCTAAGCAGTTGTTCCGTGCTAGAATGAATGAAGGAACTCCAGTGCAAAACCATGTTCTTATGGTTATAGACTTGATCACCAGATTAAGTCAATTAGGTTTTGCTATGGATAGTGAGCTCAGTCAGGATTTGATCCTGCAATCACTGCCTGATTCATTCTCTCAGTTTGTTGTGAACTTTCACATGAACAAGCTGAACACCTCCCTGCCCGAGCTGTTAAATATGCTCAAAACAGCTGAAGGGCATATTAAGAAGGATAAAGGTCCACTCCTTCTTATAAATAGCACCTCTATGAGGAAATCGGGAAATAAGGGTTCTAAGAAACGATTGAACCCCAAGAGTAGCATCAAAAAGAAAAAAGGAAAGAAAAACTCCGGATCAAGTACCTGTTTTCATTGCGGCAAAGCTGGCCACTGGAAAAGGAATTGCAAGAGTTTTCTTGCAAGTATGAAGACCGATGCAAGAGTTGCATCAAAAGGTATGTTTATGTTACATGCCAACTTGTCATTAAGTTCTTCAAATTCAAATTCATGGGTATTGGATACCGGCTGTGGTTTTCACATTTGCAAATCTTTGCATGGACTACAGAAAATTAAAATTTTGAAGAAAGGTGACTTCGAGCTGTATGGCGCTGGAGGAGAGTCCATCCAGGCTGAAGCTGTTGGAACCTACAACTTGGAATTGCCTTCGGAAAAGCTCCTACAATTAGAAGATTGTTATTATATGCCCAAAATTATTAGAAATGTAATTTCCATTCCTTTGTTGTTAAAGAAAGGTTTTGAAATTAATGGAAAGGGCAATGGTTGCTCTATTTATTTTTCTAATAAGCATCTTTGCAATGGCATTATGGAAAATGGTCTTCTAGTTTTATTACTTAATGACAATGTCTTTCATATTAATAAAAGCAATAAAAGAAAGAGAGAGGAAGTGAATAATACCCTCCTTTGGCATTGCCGACTTGGTCACATAAGTGAATCAAGAATTAACAAGTTATACAAAGAAGAGTTCTTTGATCCTTATGATTATGAATCATTAGGAACTTGTGAATCTTGTCTTATGGGAAAAATGACCAAGTCTCCATTCACTGGACATGGAGAAAGGGCAAGTGAGTTATTAGGACTTATACATACAGATGTATGTGGTCCTATGACAACTCCAGCTAGAGGTGGATACTCTTACTTCATCACATTCACTGATGATTTATCAAGGTTCGGATTTGTGTATCTTATGAAACATAAATACGAAGCCTTTGATAAGTTTAAAGAGTATCAAAGTATGGTTGAAAAACAAACCGGAAAGTGTATTAAAATCCTTCGATCTGATCGAGGAGGTGAATACCTTTCTAGTGAATTTTTAAATCATCTTAAAGAAAAGGGCATTCTCTCTGAATGGACACCTCCGTATACGCCACAACTAAATGGTGTAGCTGAACGGAGGAATCGTACTCTATTAGATATGGTAAGATCCATGATGTGCTTTACAGATCTTCCTATTTCCTTCTGGGGTTATGCCTTAGAAACTGCTACATATGTGCTAAACAGGATACCTTCAAAATCTGTATCTAGTACTCCATATGAGATATGGAGAGGTAGAAAGCCCAATCTTAAATATTTTAAAATATGGGGCTGCCAAGCATATGTCAAAAGAAATTTTGGACATAAGCTAAGTGCTAGATCAGATAAATGTACATTTATAGGTTATTCCAAAGAAAGTATTGGATATCTCTTCTATCACCCTACTGAACAAAAGGTATTTGTTAGTAGGCATGCCACTTTCTTAGAAAAAGAGTTTATCTTAGAAAAGGGCAGTGAAAGAAGAATTGAACTTAATGAAGTTCAAGACCTACAAATAGAAACACAAGAAATTCTTCAACCAAATGTACCCATTGATGAAGTACAACCACAACACACATCTCCTCTCCAAAGGTCAGATAGAGTGCGAAATGCACCTAAGAGGTATGGGTTTATCATTGAGAATGATGAAGCCCACATCATCGAAAATGATGATCCTCTGACCTATTCGGAAGCTATCATGAGTAATGACTCTAACAAATGGTTAGAAGCTATGAAATCCGAAATAGACTCTATGTATACCAACCAAGTATGGACTTTGGTTGATGCACCAGAAGGTGTTAACCCTATAGGTTGCAAATGGGTCTATAAGAAGAAGATTGGAGCAGATGGCCAAGTAGAAACCTACAAGGCTAGATTGGTGGCAAAAGGTTTCAGGCAAAAGCAAGGAATTGACTATGATGAAACTTTTTCACCAGTTGCCATGCTTAAATCTATTCGGATTTTGCTTGCAATAGCTGCATACTATGATTATGAAATTTGGCAGATGGATGTCAAAACCGCCTTCCTTAATGGTTATCTTGAGGAAGAGGTTTACATGACACAGCCAGAAGGATTTGTCTCAAGTGGGAGAGCAAATCAAGTATGCAAGCTTAAGAGATCCATTTATGGATTAAAGCAAGCATCGAGGAGTTGGAACATCCGTTTTGATACAACAGTCAAAGAGTTTGGTTTTATCAAAAATGTGGATGAACCATGTGTGTACAAGAAGACTAGTGGGAGTGCCGTTGTCTTCTTAATATTGTATGTAGATGACATACTAATCATTGGAAATGATATTCTAATGTTACAATCGGTCAAGACTTGGCTATCAAAAAGCTTTTCCATGAAAGACTTGGGAGAAGCATCCTATATACTTGGTATAAAGATCTATAGGGATAGATCTAAAAGGATGCTAGGCTTGTCCCAGTCTAAGTACATAGATCGTGTGCTAAAAAGATTCAGCATGGAAGGAAGTAAAAGAGGTTACTTACCTATGAGTCATGGCATACGTCTCTCTAAGAAGATGTCTCCTAAGACATCTGAAGAGAGGAATAGAATGAATTCTATTCCCTATGCTTCGGCAGTAGGATCAATTATGTATGCTATGCTATGTACTAGGCCTGATGTTGCTTATGCCTTAGGCATAACAAGCAGATTCCAGGCTGATCCAGGAGAAAATCATTGGATAGCTGTGAAAAATATTCTTAAGTACTTAAGAAGGACTAAAGATATTTTTCTAGTTTATGGAGGATCTGAGTTGAAACTAGAAGGATTTTCTGATTCTAGTTTTCAATCAGATCCAGATGATAGCAAGTCCACTTCAGGGTATGTCTTTACCCTAAATGGTGGTGCAGTGAGCTGGAAGAGTTCCAAGCAGCAAACTGTAGCTGACTCAACTACTGAGGCAGAATACATCGCTGTAAGTGAAGCCGCTAAGGAAGCTGTCTGGATGAAGAAGTTCATCGCTGAGTTGGGAGTAGTTCCTGAGATTGCTGGACCAGTTTCAGTTTATTGTGACAACACTGGAGCTGTTGCTCAAGCAAAGGAACCAAGATCTCATCACAAATCCAAGCACATTCTAAGACGCTTCCACCTCGTTCGAGAGATCGTCGAGAGACAAGACATAGTCATTGAACGAGTAGACACAAAGAACAACTTAGCAGACCCGTTCACTAAAGCTCTACCACAACAGCAGTTCGATCGCCACCTCGATTGTATGGGGATAAAATATAAGAGCGATTGGCTTTAGTGCAAGTGGGAGATTGAAAGAGTAGATGCCCTACAAGCCAATCGCAATATGTATTGCGAAAGGTTTTTTCTTTTGATTTGTCCAAATCATGTACATGACATTTAAATATGAATAAAGGCGTTATGTTTTATCATATGCTGTTGATTATATTTATGATAAACTCCTTAGTTTAGGATAATGGTTTTAAGACTATGATGAGATCATACTAGTGAGACTTAAAATCCTAAAATCCTAATCTTAAATATTCCCAGTCATTGGTACATTGAGTCGGGGATCAATGATTACCGGAAAGACTGGCATGTCTTATGTATGCTCGATGCAGAGGATGATTGATCTCACAATCATTTGTGTGGAGACACTAATACAAAGATGTGGGTGCTCATTAGAGGAATGAGTTCACTGAATTGACCTACAAAGAGAAATCTTATGAAGTCTTACTTACATGTCAAAAGATGATTCTCTTAGTGGGAGTTGTGCAACTGATCCTATGACCTGAGATCACCATGGTATCTTGTGCACATGAACCCATATTTTGGTTTACACTCATTCATGACAATAAGTTATGTACGAGGTCTTCTGGATATGGTGAATTGTGTACGAAGATTATGAGTAGGTCAACAAGGAATTAATCACTTCTAGTAAGAGAAGATAGCATCCTATTTATTCTAATCATATGATAATTCAGGAAACCTTTGATCAAAGTAGAATGAAAATTAGAAAGAGTTTCTAATGTTTCATTATTTGAATTATCATTAAAAGATTGAGAAAAATATGAATATGAAATTGAGTTTGACATATATTCATACTCATATGCATATTTGGGATGCAGTTTGATTAAAGGATTGAATTGCATGGTAACTTGCCACTGAAGGGTATTTTTGGTATTTCCACCAAATTCCATATTTTCCGGATAGACATGACACGTTGCTAGACGTCAATCTTGTTTTATAGGTTTGATCAAATTAAAGAGTTAATTCGATCACCAATTAGAAAGGATTCTAATTGTTAAGTTCGGGTTCGCGCAGTTTGGACTTAAATCGATTAGAAGAGTTCTAATCAAGTTGGGTCAACTCGCACTCACACCTATTGCTGGCTAAGTATGGAACCCAATGGGTCACACACAAGAAAACTTATCAAGGGTCTAATTGGATTAGATCATGTTTGCAAGATAAACATCCTAGCAGGTGTTGCAAACCTTAGCTCCTAATTCGAATTGGATTCGAATCTGATTCGAATTGGATTCGAATCGGATTCTTAATTGATCTAATTTGATTAGATCATATTCTAATATGGGTTAGCCAAGAGTTGGCACCTAATTGGCTTGGTTTGAGTCTAATTGGATTAGATTTAATAAATCATTCAATCTAGACCGTTAGATCTTGATCTACCGTTGGATGAAGACATAATGGAGAGTTGGTTTAACCCAATTGAATTGGGTTAGAGGATGGCTACCATAATTGACCATTGGATCTTAATCCCACCATTGGATGAAGACATAATGGGTCAAGTGAATGGCGCCTTGCATTGGAGCCCTTGGATCATCATCATGAAAGATCAAGAGGTGAGGCGTGATGGACATGTGATTAGCATGTGATGTTGACTTGGTCAAAATATGGCACCACATGAAAGGACATATCATTTGATACACCTCTTCACTTGATCTGCACCTCCTCTTATTTGATATGGCCCTTAGATGATGTCTTTTCATGAAAGGATGTGTGGATGGGATGCATCCCTTGGAGATGCATCCCTACACCTATTATAAATAGGCTAGCACTCCATGGGTTTCATCATTCCAACTCCACCCCACTCCTCTCTTCTTTCTTTCTTACATTAGTTTCTTTCTTTCTAGCATTGCTTCTAGTGTGTCCTAAGCCAAGACAAGGTGGTCTTCTTTAGGACAAAAGGATTAGAAGTGATTTTAGAAGGTTAAAGAAAAATAGAAAGAAAGGAAAGCAAGCCATTAGAGTTCTTTAAGAATTCTGCATTAAGGATCAAAGTCTTTGGAGCTTAAGACTTAAATCAAGTTTTCGTGTGGATCAACGTTGGAGGGTGAACACTTGGGCACCTAGTGGAAATTCTGCATATTGGATTAGCGTTAGAGGTATTCTTCTATTTCTGCATTTATATTATATTATTTGATTGCTTTCATTAAGGTGATCTTGGCTTATAAGGGTTTTATGTTAAGGAACTTTATCAAGAAATTTTTAAAATTCCTAACTTCCGCTGCGCATTATAACATGCTAAAATCCTTCAGTCGGCTGACCGCTGGGCCTTCTCCCACCTCTCCCGGTAGTCGGCAGCCTTCCGGGACTGCTTCTCGGCCCGCTCCTCCGCCTTCTTGATCTCGCCCTCGAGACCCGAGGCAACCTTGAGTTGCTCCTGAGCCTCCAACAGTTGCTTCTCGAGGGTGACGAAGCCGAGTGCCCGCTCTTCGGCCACCTGGAGCCTCATCTCGAGGTCCCTGGTCGTCCTCCCCGCCGCAGCCTGACCTCCCTCCTCTACTGCCTTCAGTTGGCTCTCGGCCCTCGCCAGAAGCCTCGCCTGTTCCTCGTAGCACTCCTCCAGGCGGATCATGTACTGGGCGAGCTAAGAGATAGGAAAAACGAGGGCGTCAGGCGGGGATCAACAGAGCCTATAAATGATGAAAGCGACCAAAAGAACACTCACCGACATGAGACAGACGCAGCTGGCAGCCCCAACGTCAGGGACCCTCATCTCCCGGACCTACCTGCGGTCCTTCTCCAGCAGTACCGTCTCGATGAGGCTTCGGGCGCCGGCGAAAGTGAAGGCCGACCCCGACTTCTCCCCGGAGTCGGACGGTGGTTCCGCAGCCTTACCCTTACCCATCGCTTGGGGAAGAGTCATGCTGACCATGCTCGGGGCGGGGACCGCCCCTGGAATTGACAGGGTCCCGCTCGGCCGGGGCCTCGGCGCGTCCCTCCTCGTATCATCCGGAGCCGACCGAGTCAAAGGCTGGGCTGGGGACCGATCACGTCCGACCCGTCCATCTCGGCCGCGCCCGGGTGATGCCTCCGGAGAAACGGTAGTCTCGGCATCGAAGGGCTGATACAGCGTCAACTCCCGGTCCGCGCCCGCGGCGTCCCCCTGATCGGTGGGTCCGGACCCGTCTGTCGGCGTCGGAGTCGCCTGCCGGCGGGACTTCTTCGCCGGTGGGGCCCCGCTCGGAGGAGCTCGTTTCTTCCTCCGGACTGCTTCCAGTAGGGACGTCCTACCAACAGCCGTTGCCTTGTCCGACCGCATGACGTCGTCGATCTCTGCAAAAAGGACGAGGTGGTCGGAGGTTGAGAAACTGAAGGAAAGAACGAGACGAAAGAGGAGAAAAGAGCTAAAAAAGAAATGGTGGCGGGCTCACGGTCAGTGGGGACCGAGCTCAGACCAACGTTCACCAAGGTATCCTCGGAAATAAGGCAAGCCACCGAGGGGAGCCGACCCTCGGCAACCAACCCCTTTAAGACGGCGACGCCATCGGATTCCTCCCTCGACAACCTCGATAGGCCAATCGGGGACTTCATCGGCGTCTCCCAGGTTGCCCTGATTCCCCAAGAGGGATCTACGTCAATGAAAAAGAAACGCTCCTTCCAGCCGTGAATGGAGGAAGGAGCCTCCTTGACGAGGCCGCACCCTCGCCGCGCCGCAAAGCACCACCACCCTTTGTCCTGGGGGTGGCCGCTCAGGCCGTAGCATTCCCAAAAGACATTCAGGGTGGCGGAAACCTCGTGCATGCGGCAGAGAACCTGGAAGGCCGTCAGGGCGCGCCATGAGTTCGGCACCAGTTGCGTCGGCGCCACTCTTAAACCCCGAAGCACCTGCACAACTAAGTCCGAGGGGGGAAAGCGAAACCCAGCCTGAAGAATGCCCTCATTGATGGCGACCTTCCCTGGAGGAGGATGGGACATCCTCTCCTCAGGCCCCGGGAGCGTAACATTGCAGGCCTCGGGAAGGTGGTATCGAGCCACGAACCTATCTAGGTCTTCAGCGACCAGCTCCGTCTTAATGCGGTCTGCTCTCACTTCGCCCATCCCTAATGGCCAGTGAATCTACGGTCAGGACGGGGTCAAGAAGGGGGAAAGGACCGAAACGACTGGAGTACCCTAATACAAAAGGAGAAAGTATGAAGAGCCTTAAATTGAAGAATGGGGCAACTCACCGGAAGAAAAGGAAGAACGGCTCCAAGAGCGTCAAAGGAGGAGCAAGCGAACAGTCCGACGGCAATGGCGGCAGCGCAAAGGAGAAACTCGAAGATGTCTGTAAAGAGAAAGGCGGACGGAGGAGGGCCCACGGTTAAATAGGCGGAAAGGTGGGTGACGCCTCGGTGACGCCAGAGGACGCCTGGCTGCCGAAGGGTCGCTCGCGCCCCAAAGGCGAATCGACGCCATTAAGGAGGGATGTCCGCCGAAATCCTCAGACTGCCAGGTCAGCAACAACCGCCGTACGCCATAAAGAAGGCGGGGAGCTCGAAGCGCGCGCGCCTCTCCGAGGGATGGCGGCAATCTCGAAGCATCACTCCTTTCACCCGTTCCCCTTCTGGTTTCAGGCTCGGAAGTGGGGGGCTACTGTTACGGGGGAACTTAGCCACCATGCCCCACGTGACCGGCACGCGCGCCCAGGAAGACTAGGCAGCCCCTTGATCCAGCAATCCGACCCCGAGTCGGACATCTTCGGCTCCGCAGCCCGGCCCCGAGTCGGCTGCCCCTTGATCCAGCAATCCGACCCCGAGTCAGACATCTTCGGCTCCGCAGCCCGACCCCGAGTCGGCTGCCCCTTGATCCAGCAATCCGACCCCGAGTCGGACATCTTCGTCTCCGCAGCCCGACCCCGAGTCGGACATCTCTCGACAACGACAGGCTATTTCCCAGAGGCACGCCACGGCCCTCTGCTCCACTACTCCTTGCAACGGTCGTATCCGGCGCTGCTCCACGATCCCCTGTAACAGCCGTACAAAGCGGAGCTCCACTACGCCCTGTCATGGCCGTACCCAGCGCTGCCCCACGACGCCCTGTAACGGCCATGTCAGTGGCAGCTCCATCGTGCTACACGATGACCAACCCCCCAAAAGGGCCCCCCAGCCTGGTATATATGCGGCTGGGGGGAGAAGGGGGAGGGTAAGCAAGAACTTCCAGAGCATTCTCCTACTTGCTACTATTATCTTTCCTTCTTCTCCAATCTCCTCTGACTTGATCGTCGGAGGGCCCCCACTACCCCAGTGGTGGTGCGAGGCTTGCTTGCAGGTTTCCCGGTGGAAAGTGGAGCGCAATCAACACCAACCAAGGCAACCCAAACGGAACCCCATTCACACCGCTGTGCCAATCGTTCTCGGTTTGGACCACCAGCAACAACATCAATCCTTGTATTTGTCCTAAATTCACTAGACAGCTCCTAACTGGTTTGAAGAGGGCACCTAAGCCTCCAATCCGGTCTAATGAACCGAGTTGACCAGGTAAGCTCCCAGGTAAGTGGAGGGGTCACGATGCGTTCGCAAAGGTCCCACTTAAAACCCACTTGCCTCGAACAGATGAACTGTCTCCCTTATAGGGACAAAGCTTGCCTAGACATCAACTAAGCCACAGAGTGAAATTGGTGCAACTTTCGGTGATCTTCGTCCTATTGAGCTCGAATATCCCTAGGGGCCAATGTCTAATTGATTTTAATTAAAGTGACACTATGTGAGATTGAGTTCACCTAAATTGGGCAAGAGTCCGGTGATGAAATCCGGCTCTTATCCTGTTGGGGTGATTGCCCTTACTAAGTGCAAATTAATTGGTGTATGTGTATCAGGCATGCATTCACACTTTTGCTGAAATTAAAATCAAACAATCACCACAAAATTTCAAGCTAATACTTAATTTAAATAAGAAAGGTTTAGAGGTTACCAAAGGGAATTTCCCCAGCAATTAAAATTTTTTTTAGCAAACCTCCAAAGCATTCCTTTTTGATAGCCCAGCAGTTCTCTTTTTGATCATCCCAGATTTTTCCTTCAATTCCTGATCAAATAAGATCAAAAGAAAATTTTAAAAAAAAAAATTAGTAGAAGAGAAAAAAGAGATAAGAAAAGTAACAATAATAGAAAATAATTTTTTATTTTATTTTAGATATATATATATTTTTGAAAGTTTTTTTTATTAAAATTTTTTTTTTAATGATAGAAAAAATAACTATGCTAGCAATCCCCGGCAACGGCGCCAAAAATTGATCTGTTCTTTCAATTTCGAAAATAAACCACGCAATAGCACGTATCCTGTAGGATAGTGATTACGGGTGTCGGTCCACAGGGATTGGAGAATAAGTTATTTGTCCTAATTAAATAATTACTTCAAAGGGTATAAGCTAGAGTGAATGATAAAAACTAAAAATCAATATGGATGTAATAGTATGAATTATCTATGGAGAGAGATGTTTAGGGCTAGAGTCCACCGATAGATTTATATTCGTGACGCTTTCAATGATTGAGTTGTATTTAAGACTTGATTGCTTCCGACTACAAACCAAAGCAATCATAAAAGAAAATTATAACTAATTTCCAGCATGAATCATCTAAGTCTAGCATAAATTATCTACTCTAACGATAAGCATGACTTGTCTAACCTAGCATGATGCATCTGATCATTAAATCATTAAACATGAAATCGATATCACATGAATATCTCCTCCAAACCACAGGTGTTGGATTCGATGAAATAGATCAATCTATGTAAAATATTTTATGCAAGATAAATGTTTTACATAAATTGGATAAATCATAAGATCAATTGATAAATTCTTCATCATGCAACAATCTTATAATACAAACTCAAATCAATAAAAATGAAACAAATACTCCTCTATGGCTTCATCGAACCCCTAAACCGAGGTTCAGCTGCTCATGGTGCTTGTCATCTCCATTGGTTGGCTGAAGAACTCCTTTGCCATCCGCCTCAAACCCTCTCTATTTTTTTTTATTCTTTTTCTCTTCTTCTCTCTCGGCTGGATTCTACCGAGCTCTCCTTCTTCACCGAAACAGGGGGTCTCCCCTGTTTCTTTCTTCTCAACCGAGCTCTCTCCCCACTAAACCGATGGCCACCCTCCTCCTTTTATAGCCGTCCGGCGCACGCGGAGAGAGGAAAGAAGGAATCATGGCGGCTGATTCCGGGGCGTGGTGCCGGGATGCAGATCGCGGGAGAGGAGGAAGAGGGGCCGCGGGATCTGGTCGGTGATGGCGGAGAGGCCGGATCTCCGCTGCTGGGAAGAGTCGACCGCACGGGCACGGTGGGCACGCGACTGATTGCGGCCGGCTGGAATCACGGAGGACTGGTCGCCGGCCGATTTGGTCGCGGGATCGTCGGGAGGACGCTGCGGACGGTGGGTGGCCGTGGGATCAACGGGGAGACGCTGGGATTTCGACGCGGCTTGATGGCGGAGCTGGATCTCGGCTGCGGGCTGTGTCACAGTCGGAGGACGAGGCGGAGATGCTGGTCACGGGATCGTCGCCGCAGACGGTGGGCGGCCGCGTGAGGTGTTCTTCGGGGGAAGAAGATGAACAGTAGCCAAGCCATTTTTATTTATTTTTTTTATTGTTATTTATTTATTTATTTATTTATTTATTATGTATTATTTATTTTTTCTCTAACACTGTTCACATGAACAGTGTTTTTACAGAACACTGTTCATATGAACAGTGTTCTCGGCATTTTAATTTTTTTTTTTTAACACTGTTCATATGAACAGTATTTTAACGGGACACTGTTTATATGAACAGTGAATCGTGAATTTTTAGTTATTATTATTATAAATTTTATATGAAGGCAGATAACGAATTGGTTGGAAATTGACTTTGGGTTTGAGGTGGGTCATGATGGTTGACTTGTCCTTGAGCCCATTGTCATTTAAATTTAATTCTTGCTAAGCTGCTTCAGATCGAACTCGACCAGACAAGACTAAAAACCGAACCGTGACTTAATAAAAAGGGTTAATCAAACCTTTGCCCCATACATAATTAATTATAACTTTCGATCGAATTAGGACCAAAACCCATTTAATTATAACCTTAACTTGATTACAACTCTATCAGGTTACCAAATCGGGTCAACACAATCTCCTCCTTATATGTTTTTATGAAAGATTATAACTAGGAGAGAGACAAGTTTAGAGTCTGTTTTGAGAAAAAAATTATTTACCTCTTACCATATTTTAAATTCATTCAATGTTTATTTAATTTTATGGTAAAATATATATTTATCAATTTAAAAATATTGATAAGTGCTATGGAAAGATAACTAAATTATAGATTATTAAGCACTTATCAGTAGATCAGTGAAGCTCATCATGGATCGGACCATATCCAATAGAGTCCGATTCCTCATCTCTGACACTCCGTTGAGTTGAGGTGTACCAGGAGGTGTCCATTGTGAGACTATGCCATTTTTTTTGAGATAGTTCCGAAATTTTTCACTAAGGTATTCTCCTCCTCGATCTGATCGAAGAGCCTTAAGAGGTTTTTCAGTTTATTTTTCTACTTCATTTTTGAACTTTTTGAACTTTTCAAAAGATTCAGACTTGTGTCTCATAAGATACACATACCCATATCGTGAATAATCATCGGTAAAGATAATGAAGTATGAATAACGTCCCCTAGCTAGCACATCGAATGGGCCACACACATCTGTGTGTACTAGGGTATGTATTTCAGTGGTCCTCTCCCCATGTCCTACAAAGGGTAATCTAGCCATTTTTCCTTGAAGACAAGACTCGCAAACTAAATATGACTCTGAAGTCAATGAGCCGATAAGCCCATCTTTCTCCATTTTGTTCATTCTGTCTTCTCCAATATGGCCAAGCCTGAGGTGCCACAAATACTTTAGGTTTGTCTCATCCCTGGATCTCCTGGATCCTTTGGCATTCACTTCTTGCTTAGAAACATTCACAAACTCATCCATATGTAAATGATAGAGACTGTCAATCATAAAACCACGTGCGACTATTTTATTTCTGAAATAAATAGAACAGCAGTCTTTATCAAAAGTAAAAATATGACCATCCTGTGCTAGACATGAAACAGAAATCAAATTTCTCCTAGCAGCAGGTACATAATAACAATCTCTAAGTAATAAACTAAAACTAGACGGTAATCGCAGAGGATAGGTGCCCACAGCCACAGCAGCAACTTTTGCTCCATTGCCAACCCGAAGGGTTACCGCACCTTCCGCCAGCCTTCTACTTTTCTTTAGACCCTGCATGGTAGTGCACAAATGAGCACTAGAACCAGAATCTATAACCCAACTAGAAGTAGAAGAAACCGTTAGATTAGTTTCAATTACTAGCAAGTCTATACCTTCTGAAGGTGTGTCTCCCTTCTTGTTCTTCAAGCTCTCAAGATATGAAGGACAGTTTCTTTTCCAGTGGCCATCGACATTGCAGTGGAAACATTTTTCTTTGTCATTAGCCTTTTTCTTTTGAACTTTCTTCTTTGGCTTCTTGTCTTTCTTCTGCTTCTTTGCAGGCTTCTTTTTCTTCCAAGTAGACTTTCTCTTGAAATCAGAAGTCAACTCAGCAGCAAGGACATTGCCCCTTGAACCTTTCAGGGCTCCCTCAGCAGTTACCAACATGTTTAACAGTTCAGTCTTAGTGCATTCAATCTTATTCATGTGGTAGTTTACTATAAACTGTCCAAATGAATTAGGAAGGGATTGAAGGATCAGATCTACTTGCAATTCCTTGGGCATGTTCATACCGAGCTTCTCAAGCTCTTCTAGGTCCTTGATCATAGTCAGACCGTGATCATGGACAGACTGTCCTTCGCGCATCTTTGCTTTGAAGAGCCTCTTGGATACTTCAAAACGAGCTGTGCGACTCTGCTCACCATACAACTCTTGCAGGTATGCCAGTATATCCCTAGCAGTCTTCATATTCTCATGCTGGCATTGGAGTTCATTGGACATGGATGTCATGATGTAGCACTTGACTCTAACATCATCATCCGTCCACTTTTGATGCGTCTCACGCTGATCATCAGTAGGACGTGCTGGTAGTCTGGGGATATCTGTTTCGAGTATGTAGCCTAATTTCTCACAGTTCAAAATAATTTTGAGGTTTCTAAGCCAGTCTTTGTAATTGGTTCCAGTCAATCGGTTGGTCTCAAGAATACGGGTCAAAGGATTTGAAGCTGACATTGTGATCTGCAGAGAGTAAAGATTCTAGTTAGACTTTGTACTTGATCTAAATTTGTCCTAAGGTCTTTTAGAACAAATGTTCCTCCCACTATTTTCTCGAATCCCTTACACTCCCCTGGTAGGAAAATGGAAAACCTTCGCGATTAGGGTTTCTAGTGGGTACTGCGGTCCCACCTATTTACATGGCACCTCACCTAACAGTTTTTGGTGACATATAAATAGATGAGTGTACAACTCTTGTACAATGCTTCTCAAGCTTGTTGCAGTGCTACTTGGTCTCTAAGCCATGAAGACCTCACCTAACAGTTATTGGTCCCATTTCTTAGTTAAGTCAGACCCACCATATAACCGTAGAAATAAAGTCGTCATTGGGTCCTCACCTAACAGTTATTAGTGTCCAACCCCACCTTTACCCTACAACATCTCATGTCTATAGAGAGGTCTAGCCCCCTGATGCAACTTGCCCACTGTGTCCAGCCGAGACAAATCAACATCAGAAAGATCTTAGCAGCTCTACTACAGTGGAAGACCTATTGACTTAATATTGATTAATCAGGTCTTAGTGTTTGCAACTTGAGCTCTTCATAAGAGGTAATCGAACAATTGACCAGGTAAGCAGGTGGGAGGCTCCCCTTACTCAGAGAGTAAGGTCCTAATTAAGTAACCACCTTTCATGTTTTCCTAAACACCAATTAGATCAATTAATCTAATATGACTCGCTAATGTTGGTTCACTCTCGACTTGATTGAGGAGGTTTTAGTTTAGGTCTCATTGGGTTTGCTACATCACATGTAAATCTATCTACCCCGCTCTCATTCACATCATATGCAAACGGCACATTACAGGCAGTTACAATCACAGCAATAAATAAAGCTAAACTTTAAATAGGTGATGATCATGGATTCTAATTAGGTCATATTACAAGCACATGCACGTCAATCGATCAACTGGTCTTCAACTCTTGAATTGGTTCCAAGCCTTCTTGATTCGATCCTTGATCAACTCTTGATCCAATCGCCATCAACCGCTCAGATCGCCATTCATCTCATGCACTATCTTCGACTTGATCGTTGATGCACATCACATCACAGAAATACAACCAGATATAAAATAAAAATAATAATAAATTACATCCTCTTTTAGAAGGTACGCAGGCCTCTCAAAACATCAAATAAGATGTATGCAAGCATCTGAAAAATTACATGACATTACAGATCACATCGC
Organism: Phoenix dactylifera; assembly: GCF_051530095.1. NCBI lineage: Eukaryota > Viridiplantae > Streptophyta > Magnoliopsida > Arecales > Arecaceae > Phoenix > Phoenix dactylifera. The sequence continues at coordinate 24,910,523 of NC_143193.1, read as the reverse complement.
AGGTCATTACATTTGATACCAAAAGGGTTTGAATCCTATGATCATCATCACATGCAGCAATTATACTTTTCAGATCTGAAACTTAATTGATTATGTTATGACATAGGTTGTTGATCATGCTAATCATGATTCTAAACTTTGTAATCTCATTAACAATGCAATTAGAATCATCATTTTATCACATAAAAATCAGCATGCAAAAATCAGCACCCCTAAAAAATCTGCATGTAGAAAATTTTCAGCATGCATAACCTTTTAAATTTCAGATCTAAGATGCCTTTAGATAATTAATCCTTACCTTAATCTACGATGCCTAGGCTCTGATCACTGTTAGAACCCGCCCATGCCGCAGAAAATTTAAGAAAAATTCAGATGCAGCGGAAGAGGCATGCGCGGGATCAACCGTTCATCGCATGAACGTTGTTCAAAAATCGTTCGTAGTTAGATAAGGATTAAAAACTTTTAAAACATTATGAAGACCAGATCTTCACCTTGTGCGGGTAGATGATCACCGCAAACTGAAGTTCGTGGATTAGGATGAAGGTTCGCTTGAAGCCGTTCAAGTGTCCGGCCTCTACGGGTATCCACACGAAGCAGAGATCCGATCAAAGCTTCCTTCTCTCCCCGGGGTGCTAGCTCCCTTGCAGAGACTACTTTAGGTGGCTGATTTTCTCCCTTTTGATCAACCCTTGATTGTGCTTGGGAGGAGGAAGAAGAAGGATGAAGATTGAAGAAGAATCAAAGCACCTTTGAAACCCTTTTCTTTCCCTTGCGTTGGATGAAGCAAAGGAGGAGGGAGGAGGCCACCAAGCTTCTTTCTTCTCCTCTTCTTGCTTGCGGCTGAACCAAGGAAAGGGGAGAGGGAGGCCACGGCACAAAGGGAAGAGGGCTTCTCATCAATGCCCTAGGTGCCTCCCATAGCCCTTTATAAGCAAGTGGAGCTCCTAACTTTTAGGAGCTCCTTGATAACCTTCCAAGAGGGGCGCTGGCCCCTCTTGTTTGCCGCACCAAGCAAGGAAAAGGAGGAGGGGCGTGTGCCCCTCCTTCATGGTTAACCTAATCCTCATTAAGTAAGGATTGGGATGCCCTAATGTGGCTAAGCCCTAATCTAATTAGGCTTAGTTCAAGGGTGAACCAATTTTGGGTTTGATCCATGCAATGTCCTAATCCAATTAGAACTCAATGAATCATGACTCAGTTGAACCCTTCGATCCTAATTTAATTAGGAGTCATTAGATTAATAATTAATTGGGACTTAAGAAATTCTAATCCAATTAGGACTTATTTAATTTTAATCCTAATCCAATTAGGACTCTAATTTAAATCCAAAGTCCTAATCCAATTAGGACTTCTAGGAATCCTATTCTAAGTAGGAATCCAAATTGAATTCAAAATCCTAATCTAATTAGGATTGTTGGAATCCTACTCTAAGTAGGACTTCCAATCCTACTCCAAGTAGGATTCCCAGTCCTAATCCAATTAGGACTCCCGAAATCCTACTCCAAGTAGGATTCGTATTTAAGTCCAATTAATTAATTCTCATTGTTCCTTCTTCAACTGATCATCAATCAAATTGATTACTCGTGATTCATAATCACATTTCAACCATCGAATCGGTCAATACTTCTAGTGTGTGTGACCCCATAGGTTCTATTCTGACTGGTAGTGAGATATATTGCGATCTCTATCATAATATCATTGAAAACTCCTTTCAATGGATTGGAACGATTCCAACTCAACTCATTAGGGTTTATCGATCATCGAGATATTTCCTGTGAGTCTCACCATCCACTAGTGACACCTAGCAGCATGTAGTGGCTACCCAGCAGAATGGAATAATGAACCTCTAGGTGCAGTTATCGTGTGATACAGTCCTTCTATCGTGGATCCCTATAGGGCGGAGGTCATGGACAACTCGTCAAACCCCATCGCCTGTCATATGTCAAGATTTATTTGACTTAAGCTCGAGAGTGGAAAACTCTTTCTCCACTGTACAATCTGCCTCGGCCGAGGTCTTACGAACTCAGTCTTATGAATCACATAGGATCTCTCCTTATCTACCAAGGTCGATAGATTCCATATAGGTGCATACCCTACTCCTACAGTGAACCTACTGCAGCCAATCTACACTGCATGGACCCATATGGCTAGAGACCATGTATGTGGGTAGTCAAACTACAATAACCTCACTGTGAGCAGCCGAAGCATCGCAGGTCAGAGGACCAGTCACACTACTGCAACATCAAGCAAGTTACTGACGAGTGGATAGACATCCAAGTGACTTCTTGTCTTGGTCACGCTCAGTACCCTTGTTCTCTAACAAGCACCTGTACTATCACTTCAGTGTCCCTATACTGTGGACTCGAGTATCATCCATCCGTAATGAAAGTGATGTGTGCACTGATCTTATCGGATCGATCACCGTCCTTGTGATGATCCATCGATCAGGAGTATTTAGAAATTAATCACCAATGATACATAGCTCAAATTCTCAACTCTTGAGAATATACATCATCATCTTATTAATTTCTTGGACGATTCATAGACACATAAATAATATGAATAAAAAAGATGCCTTTTATTTATTCAATAATAAATAGTCAAGTACAAAATTATGTTCCAGAATTAATAATGTGTCAGCCTTATTGGCTTCTAGGGCATATATCTAACACATGGATACTCTCTCCATACTTCTTAATTTAAAGGAACTATTTAGAGAGCAAAGCAGGACTGCTAGATATGAGATATCCAAGCAGTTGTTCCGTGCTAGAATGAATGAAGGGACATCTGTGCAAAACCATTGTCTTATGGTTATAGACTTGATCACCAGATTAAGTTAGTTAGGTTTTGCTATGGACAGTGAGCTCAGTCAGGATTTGATCCTGCAATCACTACCTGATTCATTCTCTCAGTTTGTTGTGAACTATCACATGAACAAATTGAATACCTCTTTGCCTGAGCTATTAAACATGCTCAAAACAGCTGAGGGCCACATCAAGAAAGGGAAGGGTCCAATTCTTCTTGTAGATGATGCCTTCAGGAAAAAGTCAGGCAATAAGGGTTCTAAGAAAAGGTTGAACCCTAAAAGAAGCATCAATAAGAAAAAGAAAGAAAAGAAAATCTCCAAACCAAGTACCTGTTTCCATTGCGGCAAGGAAGGTCACTGGAAGAGGAATTGCAAGAGTTTTCTTGCAAGTGTAAAGCAGGATGCAAAAGTTGCATCAAAAGGTATGTTTATGTTACATGCCAATTTGTCATTAAGTTCTTCAAATTCAAATTCATGGGTATTGGATACCGGCTGTGGTTCTCATATTTGCAAATCTTTGCATGGACTACAAAAAATTAGAAGTTTGAAGAAAGGTGATTTCGAGCTATATGGCACTGGAGGAGAGTCCATTCAGGCTGAAGCTGTTGGAATCTACCATTTGGAGTTGTCCTCGGGAGAGCTCCTGGAATTAGAAGATTGTTATTATATGCCCAAAATTATTAGAAATGTAATTTCCATTCCTTTGTTGTTAAAGAAAGGATATGAAATTAATGTAAAGAGCAATGGTTGCTCAATTTCTTTTTCTAATAAAGTCTATTGCAATGGCATTATGGAAAATGGTCTTCTTGTTCTATTACTTAATGACAATGTCTTTCATATTGATAAAAGCAATAAAAGAAAGAGAGAAGAAGTAAATAACAACTTTCTTTGGCATTGCCAATTTGGTCACATAAGCGAATCAAGAATCAACAAGTTGTACAAAGAAGAGTTCTTTGATCCTTATGATAATGAATCATTAGGAACTTGTGAATCTTGTCTTATGGGTAAAATGACTAAGTCTCCATTCATTGGACATGGAGAAAGGGCAAGTGAGTTATTAGGACTTGTGCATACAGATGTATGTGGTCCTATGACAACTCCAGCTAAAGGTGGATACTCTTACTTCATCACATTCACTGATGATTTATCAAGGTTCGGATATATGTATCTTATAAAACATAAATCCGAAGCCTTTGATAAGTTTAAAGAGTATCAAATTATGGTTGAAAAACAAACCGGAAAGTGTATTAAAATCCTTCAATCTGATCGAGGAGGTGAATACCTTTCTAGTGATTTTTTAAATCATCTTAAAGAAAAGGGCATTCTCTCTGAATAGACACCTCCGTATACGCCACAATTAAATGGTGTAGCCGAACGGAGGAATCGTACTCTATTAGATATGGTACGGTCCATGATGTGCTTTACAGATCTTTCTATTTTCTTATGGGGTTTTGCCCTAGAAACTGCTGCACTTGTATTAAATAGGGTATCATCAAAATCTGTATCTAGTACTCCATATGAGATATGGAGAGGAAAGAAGCCTAATCTTAAGTATCTTAAGATATGGGGCTGTAAAGCTTATGTCAAAAGAAATTTTGAACACAAGCTAAGTGCTAGATCAGATAAATGTATTTTTGTAGGTTATCCTAAAGATAGTATAGGATACATCTTCTATCATCCTACCGAACAAAAGATTTCTGTAGGTAGACATGCCACTTTCTTAGAGAAAGAGTTTATCTTAGAAAAAAGCAAAAATAGGAGAATTGAAGTTGAAGAAGTTCAAGACCTACAAATGGAAACACAAGATATTCCTCAACCAGATGTACCCATTGATGAAGTACAACCACAACACACATCTCCTCACCATAGGTCAAATAGAGTGCGAAATGCACCTAAGAAGTATGGGTTTATCATTAAGAATGATGAAGCCCGCATCGTTGAAAATGATGATCCTCTGACCTATTCGGAAGCTATCATGAGTAATGACTCTAACAAATGGTTAGAAGCTATGAAATCTGAAATAGACTCTATGTATACCAACCAAGTATGGACTTTGGTTGATGCACCAGAAGGTGTAAACCCTATAGGTTGCAAATGGGTCTATAAGAAGAAGATTGGAGTAGATGCCCAAGTAGAAACCTACAAGGCTAGATTGGTGGCAAAAGGTTTCAGGCAAAAGCAAGGAATTGACTATGATGAAACTTTTTCACCAGTTGCCATGCTTAAATCTATTCGGATTTTGCTTGCAATAGCTGCATACTATGATTATGAAATCTGGCAGATGGATGTTCTAAAGATATTTTTCTAGTTTATGGAGGTTCTGAGTTGAAACTAGAAGGATTTTCTAATTCTAGTTTTCAGACCCGGATGATAAAAAGTCCACTTCAGGGTATGTCTTTACCCTAAATGGTGGTGCAGTGAGCTGGAAGAGTTCCAAGCAACAAACTGTAGCTGACTCAACTACTGAGGCAGAATACATTGCTGTAAGTGAAGCCGCTAAGAAAGTTGTCTGGATGAAGAAGTTCATCTTTGAGTTGGGAGTAGTTTCTAAGATTGCTGGACCAGTCCTAGTTTATTGTGAGAACACTGGAGCTGTTGCTCAAGCAAAAGAACCAAGGTCTCATCACAAATCTAAGCACATTCTAAGACGCTTCCACCTCATTCGAGAGATTGTCGAGAGACAAGATATAGTCATTGAACGAGTAGACACAAAGAACAATCTAGTAGACCCGTTCACTAAAGCTCTACCATAGCAGCAGTTCGATCGCCATCTCAATTGTATGGGGATAAAATATAAAGGCGATTAGCTTTAATGCAAGTGGGAGATTGAAAGAATAGATGCCCTATAAGCCAGTCGCAATATGTATGGCAAAGAGTTTTTCTTTTGATTTTCCAAATCATGTACATGACATTTAATTATGAAACTCAGAATTCTGAAAATCACCCTCTACTGAGGTAAAGGCATTGTGTTTCATCATACGCTGTTTATTATATTTGTGATGAACCCCTTAGATTAGGGCAATTGTTTTAAGGCTATGTTGAGATCATACTAGTGAGACCTAAAATTCTAAAATCCTAATCTAAAAATGTTTTCAGTCGTTAGTACATTGAGTCGGGGATCAATGTTTACCGGAATGACTAGCACGTCTTATGTATGCTCGATGAAGAGAGTGATTGATCTCATAATCATTTATGTGGAGACACTAATACCAAGATATGGGTGCTCATTAGAGGAATGTGTTCACTGAAATGACCTGCATAGAAAAATCTTATGAAGTCTTACTTACATGTCAAAAGATGATTCTCTTAGTGGGAGTTGTGCAACTGATCCTATGACCTGAGATCACTATGGTATCTTGTGCACATGAACCCATATTTTGGTTTACACTCATTCATGACTTTAAGTTGTGTACGGGGTCTTCTGGATATGGTGAATTGTGTACGAAGATTATGAGTAGATCAACAAGGAATCAATCGCTTCTAGTAAGAGAAGATCGCATCCCATTTATTCTAATCATATGATAATTCAGGAAGTCTTTGATCAAAGCAGGATGAAAATTAGAAAGAGTTTCTAATGTTTCATGATTTGAATTATCATTAGAAAATTAAGAGAAATATAAATATGAAATTGAGTTTGACATACATTCATATTCATATACATATTCGGGATGCAGTTTGATTGAAGGATTGAATTGCACGGTAACTTGCCACTAAAGGATATTTTTGGTATTTCCACCAAATACCATATTTTTCGGATAGACATGACACGTTGCTAGACGTCAATCTTGTCTTATAGGTTTGATCGAATTAAAGAGTTTAATTCGATCACCAATTAAAAGAGTTCTAATTCCATATTTTTCGGGTTCGCGTAGTTTGGACCTAAATCGATTATAAGAGTTCTAATCAAGTTGGGTCAACTCGCACTCACACCTATTGTTGGATAAGTATGGAACTCAATGGGTCTCACACACAAGAAAACTGATCAAGGGTCTAATTGGATTAGATCATATTTGCAAGATAAACATTCTAGCAGGTGTTGCAAACCTTAGCTCCTGATTCGAATTGGATTCGAATCTAATTCGAATTGGATTCAAATCTGATTCTTAATTGATCTAATTTGATTAGATCATATCCTAATATGGGTTAGCCAAGAATTGGCACCTAATTGGTTTGTTTTGAGTCTAATTGGATTCATTTGATCTTATCCATTTTCTCTCTCCTCTCTTCATCACGCCTAAGGAGAATATGGCGCCCTCTTTCATGGCCTTTGGATCATCATCAAGGCTTGATCAATGGATGGGAATGACTCCTACATTTCATGCGTGAGAAGGAAATTAAAAGGTGAAGAGTACGGTGCAAAGATGAAATAACGTATCATGAAGAGGTGCTTCTTGATGGATAAGGATTACATATTATCCTTTCATTTCCTCCCTATCATGATATGCCCTTTCATCATGGGACGCCTCCCTTGGATCTCATGCCCCTCTTCATGGATGAACGGATGGATCCAAGCATCCGTACACTATCCATAAATAGCATCCCATTCCACCATATTTCTTCATTCCAACTCCACCGCATTCTCTTTGCCTTATCCCTTCTTTCTTACAAGGCTTTGTCTCTTTCTAGCATTGCTTCTAGGGTGTCCTAATCCAAGACAAGGTGGTTTTCTTTAGGACAAAAGGATTAGAAATGATTTTATAAAGAAGAAGAAAATTAGAAGGAAAGGAAAGCAAGCCATTAGAATTTTTTGAAAGAATTCTGCATTAAGGATCAAAGTATTTGGAGCTAAAGTCTTGAATCAAGTTTTCGTGTGGATCACCATTGGAGGGCGGACACTTGGATGCCTCGTGGAGATCATTCATATTGGATTAGCATTAGAGATATTCTTCTATTCCTATATTTATATTTATATATTATTTGGTTGTTACCATTAAGATGATCTAGGCTTATAAGGGTTTCATGTTAAGGGACTTTATTAAGAAATTTTTAAAATCCGTAGCTTCCGCTGCCCCTATATGAAATGTTAGAACCCTACACCTATACTTCAGGGATCGACCCCTCACAGACAGGGGTCGACCCCCTCCTGAGACGATAGAGAACAGCTCTCTGTCATCTCCCTGTGACTTCCTAGGGTCGACCCCTGACTGTTAGGGGTCGACCCCACCTGAGACCGACAGAGAAGTGCTCTCTGTCATCTTCCTGTGACTTCTTGGGGTCGACCCTTCTTTCACTAGGGTCAATCCTAGGGGTCGACCCCTGACTGTTAGGGGTCGACCACATCTGAGACCGATAGAGAAGTGATCTCTGTCGTCTCCCTGTGACTTCTTGGGGTCAACCCTTCCTTCACTGGGGTCGACCCCAACTCTTCATGGGTCGACCCTAGCTTTCCATGAGTCGACCCTAGCCTTGCAGAAACTGAATTTTGCGCTGGTTTTCCTTTGGATGCGCCACACATGAGCCTACAGGTATCATCCTAGCAGAAAATTTAGTATTGCATCTTTCCCCAATGGATCATGTAGGAGAAATTCGAGAGTGCTCAAGCGCTCTATCAACTCGATCATGTACAATACATGATCAGTTATCGAGGTTCCATCCTTTATTCGGGCGCTGAAAATGGCACAACTTGTTTTGTGCCTTTTAACATCATCGGAAATGCCGAAAGATTCATTCGACACTTGAACAATTTATTCTGGTTGTGCATTCTCGAACCTGCGATTAAACTTGTCGTTCATCGCAGCGAGCATAATGCAACGGACAGTGATACAGGCACTGAGTCACTTCTGATAAGTATTTCTGACTATACCCCGTGCATTAGTAGTGGGCTGCTTAGGTGCCGAATCCGTTATCACATAAAGAATCCGTTCATGCTCTAGCACAATCTTAAGTTTTCTAAGCCAGTTGTTAAAATTAGATCCTATCAACTTGTTGTTATCTAACAATGAATGGAGTGACAAACTAGTGGCCATTTATCTTCCATCTTGCCTAAACTTTGGTACATAATGTCTTGATACATGTTAATTTGCTTCAATTTATACCAAAAATTCAGTGATAATTACAAAGATTCTGAATGGGCTCTAATGTATTTGAAATATGTGTTCTCTATCTTAATGATTTAAGATGAGTTACAATGTAAAAAATACAAATCTCAAATTATAATTTTGAAAGCTTTCTTGAAAATTCTTATGAAACTCAGAATCTGATCTTGTATAACAATTTTTCTTAAACTCAATATAAATAATTGCTTATATCCTCACTTTTTTTGTATGTTTTATCATATGCTTCAATGATTGCATCATTTTGGAGAATGATTCAGTAAGATGTCTAGATGAAAACTACAATTTTAAAAAAAAATTAATGAATTGTGATGCCTTGATTGTTTGCTTCGATACGCTCGTAAAACATATCATTTTCTATTTCTAAAGTATACTAAAATTGGTCTAAATGATGTATTTTTCCATGATCTTGATCGCAAACAATTAATTTTTAAATATATATTTTTATTTTGAAAATAAGAAGATTTATTGTGTTTCATAAGGCTAGATTGGTGGCAAAAGATTTCAGGCAAAAGAAAGGAATTGACTATGATGAAACTTTTTCACCAGTTGCCATGCTTAAATCTATTCGGATTTTGCTTGCAATAGCTGGATACTATGATTATGAAATCTGGCAGATGGATGTCGAGGAAGAGGTTTGCATGACACAGTCAGAAGGATTTGTCTCAAGTGAGAGAGCAAATCAAGTATGCAAGCTTAAGAGATCCATTTATGGATTAAAGCAAGCATCGAGGAGTTGGAACATCCGTTTTGATACAACAGTCAAAGAGTTTGGTTTTATCAAAAATGTAGATGAACCATGTGTGTACAAGAAGACTAGTGGGAGTGCCATTGTCTTCTTAATATTGTATGTAGATGACATACTAATTATTGGAAATGATATTCCAATGTTACAATCGGTCAAGACTTGGCTATTAAAAAGCTTTTCCATGAAAGACTTGGGAGAAGCATCCTATATACTTGGTATAAAGATCTATAGGGATAGATCTAAAAGGATGCTAGGCTTGTCCCAGTCTACGTACATAGATCATGTGCTGAAAAGATTCAGCATGGAAGGAAGTAAAAGAGGTTACTTACCTATGAGTCAGGGCATACGTCTTTCTAAGAAGATGTCTCCTAAGACATCTGAAGAGAGAAATAGAATAAATTCTATTTCCTATGCTTCGGCAGTAGAATCGATTATGTATGCTATGCTATGTACTAGGCCTGATGTTGCTTATGCCTAGGCATAACAAGCAGATTCCAGGCTGATCCATGAGAGGATCATTGGATAGCTGTGAAAAATATTCTTAAGTACTTAAGAAGGACTAAAGATATTTTTCTAGTTTATGGAGGATCTGAGTTGAAACTAGAAGGATTTTCTGATTCTAGTTTTCAGTTAGACCCAGATGATAGCAAGTCCACTTCAGGGTATGTCTTTATCCTAAATGGTGGTGCAGTGAGCTGGAAGAGTTCTAAACAGCAAACTGTAGCTGACTCAACTACTGAGGCAGAATACATTGCTGTAAGTGAAGCCGCTAAGGAAGCTGTCTGGATGAAGAAGTTCATCTCTGAGTTAGGAGTAGTTTCTGAGATTGCTGGACCAGTCCTAGTTTATTGTGATAACACTGGAGCTGTTGCTCAAGCAAAGGAACCAAGGTCTCATCACAAATCCAAGCACATTCTAAGACGCTTCCACCTCGTTCGAGAGATCGTCGAGAGACAAGACATAGTGATTGAATGAGTAGACACAAAGAATAACCTAGCAGACCCGTTCACTAAAGCTCTACCACAACAGCAGTTCGATCGCCACCTCGATTGTATGGGGATGAAATATAAGAGCGATTGGCTTTAGTGCAAGTGGGAGAATTAAAGAGTAGATGCCCTACAAGCCAATCGCAATATGTATTGCGAAGGATTTTCTTTTAATTTTCCAAATCATGTACATGACATTTAAATATGAATAAAGACATTGTGTTTTATCATATGCTGTTGATTATATTTGTGATAAACTCCTTAGATTAGGGCAATGGTTTTGAGGCTATGATGAGATCATACTAGTGAGACCTGAAACCCTAAAATTTTAATCTTAAATATTCCAAGTCATTGGTACATTGAGTCGGGGATCAATATTTACCAGAAAGACTGGCACATCTTATGTATGCTCGATGCAGAGGGTGATTGATCTCACAATCACTTGTGTGGAGACACTAATACAAAGATGTGGGTGCTCATTAGAAGAATGAGTTCACTGAATCGACTTACAAAGAGAAATCTTATGAAGTCTTACTTACATGTCAGACTTACAAAGAGAAATCTTATGAAGTCTTACTTACATGTCAAAAGATGATTCTCTTAGTGGGAGTTGTGCAACTGATCCTATGACCTGAGATCACCATGGTAACTTGTGCACATGAACCCATGTTTTGGTTTACACTCATTCATGACAATAAGTTATGTACGAGGTCTTCTGGATATGGTGAATTGTGTACGAAGATTATGAGTAGATCAACAAGGAATTAATCACTTCTAGTAAGAGAAGATAGCATCCTATTTATTCTAATCATATGATAATTCAGAAAGCCTTTGATCAAAGCCGAATGAAAATTAGAAAGAGTTTCTAATGTTCTATTATTTGAATTATCATTAAAAGATTGAAAAAGATATGAATATAAAATTGAGTTTGACATATATTCATACTCATATACATATTCGGGATGTAGTTTGATTTAAGGATTGAATTGCACGGTAACTTGCCACTGAAGGGTATTTTTGATATTTCTACCAAATTTTATATTTTTTGGATAGACATGACACGTTGCTAGACGTCAAATTTGTCTTATAGGTTTGATCGAATTAAAGAGTTTAATTCGATCACCAATTAGAAAGGATTCTAATTGTTAAGTTCGGGTTCGCACAGTTTGGACTTAAATCGATTAGAAGAGTTCTAATCAAGTTAGGTCAACTCGCACTCACACCTATTGCTGGCTAAGTATGGAACCCAATGGGTCACACACAAGAAAACTTATCAAGGGTCTAATTGGATTAGATCATGTTTGCAAGATAAACATCCTAGCAGGTGTTGCAAACCCTTAGCTCCTGATTCGAATTGGATTCGAATTTGATTCTTAATTGATCTAATTTGATTAGATCATGTTCTAATACGGGTTAGCCAAGAGTTGGCACCTAATTGGCTTGGTTTGAGTCTAATTGGATTTGATTTGATAAATCATTCAATCTAGATCGTTAGATCTTGATCTACCGTTGGATGAAGACATAATGGAGCCCAATTGGATTGGGTTAAAGGATGGCTATCATAATTGACCATTGGATCTTAATCCACCATTGGATGAAGACATAATGGGTCAAGTGAATGGCGCTTTGCATTGGAGCCCTTGGATCATCATCATGAAAGATCAAGAGGTGAGGCATGATGGACATGTGATTGGCATGTGATATTGACTTGGTCAAAATATGGCACCACATGAAAGGACATATCATTTGATACACCTCCTCACTTGATCTGTGCCTCCTCTTATTTGATATGGCCCTTTAGATGATACCCTTTCATGAAAGGATGTGTGGATGGGATGCATCCCTTGGAGATGCATCCCTACGCCTATTATAAATAGGCTAGCGCTCCATGGGTTTCATCATTCCAACTCCACCGCATTCTCTCTCCCTTATCCCTTCTTTTTTACAAGACTTTGTCTCTTTCTAGCATTGCTTCTAGGGTGTCCTAATCCAAGACAAGGTGGTCTTCTTTAGGACAAAAGGATTATAAGTGATTTTAGAATGTGAAAGAAAAATAGAAAGGAAGGAAAGCAAGCCATTAGAGTTCTTTAGAAGAATTCTGCATTAAGGATCAAAGTCTTTGGAGCTTAAGACTTGAATTAAGTTTTCGTGTGGATCAACGTTGGAGGATGAACATTTGGGCACCTAGTGAAAATTCTACACATTGGATTAGTGTTAGAGGTATTCTTCTATTTCTGCATTTATATGATATTATTTGATTGCTTCTATTAAGGTGATCTAGGCTTATAAGGATTTAATGTTAAGGGACTTTATTAAGAAATTTTTAGAATTTCTAGCTTCCACTGCGCATTATAACATGTTAAAACCCTTCAATGTAGTGTTCAAGTCCTCCAATCAGGAAGAAAGCATAGAAAATGAAGAATCCGGTGATGAAGAAGAAGACCTATCATCATTCACTGAGAAAGTCAAAAATTTCCTGAACAAAGAAAAGAAGAACAAGATGAAAGGAAAGAAAGATTTGGCTAAGGGGAAGCCAAGCAAGAAAAAGAAGAAATCTTGGAGTGAAAATGAGGATTTCAGCTTCAAAGAAAAAGAAAAATCAGAGGTAAACAACTTGTGTCTTACGGCACATGAAGATGAGGTAAAAACTGAAACTCTTTATAATTTTACTTTTGATGTATTACAAAATGCTTACAAAGATCTCCATTATAAATATAAACAAGTTAGAGTAGATTGATTTTGATGAATATCTCTTTCTTTGCTTTACATGCTTTAATTTCATGATGTGTGTTTTGATGTCATGCTAAATTAAATGATTCATGCTTATTTAAATCATTTCTTGTAAGAAAGAAAACTTTGATTAATTGCTCTGATACACATCTGAAATATATAAATTTTCATCATTAAATTATATTAAAATTGGTCTGATTGATGTGTTTTGCGATTATTTTGATCGTGAACAAATGTTTTATCCATATGATTTTAATTTGAGAATGAAAAGAAAACCCCAGTAAATGAAACTGAAATCTTAATTGAGGAAAATAAAAAACTAAATCAGAAAAACCAACTTCTCACTGAAAGCCATGATAAACTTAAGAAAAATAATGAATTGCTTTCAGAAGATAATAGAAGATTAACTAAAAAGTTGACAAATTAAAACTTGGTGTTGAAAGATTTACTTTCATCTTTGAATGATAAATAATCAAAAAGCTGAATTTGATAAAGTTGGATTGGCATATCAACCTTGGTACATCCAAAAATCTTTGAAGAATATATTTGTTAAAACAGTTTCTAATTATTTTAAAATAGATTCTTATAATACTGATAAAAAGGAACAAAAGCCAAGTAAAATCTCTTCTGTTGTTCCTAAATCTGTACATTACAAATTTGATGAACTTAAAAGGCAAAAACAGAAAACTGAAAGTTTATCTACTACTCATGTTAAATCTATGTTTGTTAAATTCAACAAGAGGATGCAGAAATACATTTCTTGTAATCCTTAAATCTGCAAACTTATGGACAAAATAGCTATTAAGAAAATATGGGTTTCAAAAGGAACAATTATAGCTAACCTACAAGGATCCAAAAGAGCTTGGGCTCTTAAGTTGAAAATTTGAATATTTTTTGTAGGTGTGTCTAGCACTCAAGGCTCCAACAAAAGATGTTAATTTGGACATTGAGTGCTCTAGACACATATTAAAGAATAAAACTTTAAATATACTTAAGAAAAGTAATTTTAAAAAAAATAATAATGAAATCAGTAATCCTTGCATCTCATCATTTTCTTTGCTTTAGTATTTGATTAAAACATGAATTGCAGGTATTATTCAATTTTGTGATATAGGTAATATTTTTGGAAATATATTCAAATCACTTCATTTTATAGTATGCTTTACTTACTGTTGGATAAGTTGCTAAATAATTAATCAATTTTATAAGAATAACTCTATGAATTCTCCATATGCTTGATTGAGAGTTTTTATATCCATGGCATTATCTTCTATTGATCATAGACATAAAAATATGTACTTGATATGTTCTTAAAAAATATGCATTATAAATACCAAGATCAAAGAAACCTTTTTTTTCGGCATATAAAATTAACTCATGCTAGTATGGACCTAATTTCAAAAGACCTTGTCATTGGTTTACTTAGATTATTTTCTGCAAGGTCAAGGTTTGCTATGCATGTTAACTAAGGAAACAAACAAGAATCAATTTCTAAATCTAAAAATGTTGTTTCCATCACTAAGTTTTCAAAAGCTTACATTTGATTTGTTCTTAGCAAATAAAATTGAAGTATTTTCTGTATTTGCTAATTCTTGTAAAAGTGTTTCAAATGAAAAAGGTTTCCAAACTGTGAAGATAAAAAATATCATGGCACAGTATTGAAAACTAAAATTCTGATAAGGTTGACACAGAAAATAAAATTAAACAGAATATTTTTTTTTGCACCAAGAACACCATAAGTAAAATAGGTTAATAGAATCCTTGAAGAAATGAAAAAGACCATGCTGTATAATAGTCATTTACTTAAATGATTTTTGTTAAAAGCTATCATCACTGCTTGTCATACATATGGTTTCTATTAGATCTATTTTTGATGAAAACTCCTCTTAATCTTCTGAAAAATAGAAAATGAACTATTGCATATCTTTCATATTTTTCAGTCATACATGTTATGCTTGATATGTTCTTATGAAAATAATGCCAAATCTGATAAAGTTATTCCTATCTTTGGGTATCATTCATCAAGCAATGCATATAGAATATTCAATGAAAAAATCCTAGTTGTAGAAATATCAATTCATTTTATTCTTTATGAGACTAATAGTTTTTCATCAAGACACTAAAATCAGATTATATGATATGTATATGATTAATCTTTTTGCTTACATATAACAATCTGAAACTAAAACACTTAAGAAGAATGAACAAGATTATAATTGGTCAAGTTAAACTAAATTATTTTTGGAAGAGATAGAATTTGAAATCTTGCTGATAAAATCTGAAAACTTGTTAATAATTAGAACCAAATTGAGTTTTTCAGAAATGCACTTAATGAAGAAAAATTGGTGACTACTAAAAGATTTAATCAAGAAAAGATGAAATAAATCTTGATGAAATTCTTGCATGATTAGAAGTAAAGATCACCATTATCATTTGCTTGCTTTATGAGCTTTATATTCTGTCAAATGAATGTGTAGAATGCACTCCTATGTGATTATTTCATTAAAGAAGATCTATATAAAATAACCATCTTATTTGAAAACACTCATTACAAATATGATAAAGCAATATATGATTTGGAACAAGCACCAAAAGCATGATATGAAAGCTTGAGTAACTTTTTGATAGAAAGCAATATTAATAAATCTATGCATCAAAAAGAAAAATTTGTGATATTTTATCTGCTTAAAGTATACATTGATGACATCATTTTTAGTTCCACTAATGAAGCTTTATATGAAGGTTTTACTAAGCTCGAGCAGGGTGAGTTCGAAATATGTATGATGAATGAGTTAACATTTTCTCTCGAACTCCAAATTAAGACAAACAAGAAAGGGGATCTTCATTGGCCAAAGTAAGTCCACAATAAAATTCTTATGGAAGATTGGCATGAAGAAGGTATGTCTATGACCCCATCTTGTAGAATTTGAAAAGGATGAGCAAGGTAGATCTATTGTTTTGAAGCTGTATTAAAGCATGATAGAATAATTATTTTATCATGTAGCTAGTAGACCAGATTGTATGCTCATTATGTGCTCTTGTACAAGACTTCAATCTAACTCTAATGAATCATATTTTATTGATAACAAATGAATCATAATCAGAATTTTGATAGAAACAACTGATAATTAGATTAAAACTTAATTTGTGATCTTTTGAGCATAATAAGAATTTTGTTTGAAGCATATGTAACATGTGACATTCATAATTTGAAATGTATTTTAACTCTGCACACAAGTTTTTACTTCACCTTTGTCTTCGAAATAACTTGTGTTCCAAAGCTTAATGAAAATGGTTTTCACCTGCAAAACATACTTCTCAATGATATGTATTTTCTGCATTCATTGATTCTCCTTGTACTTTTCTAATTTTAATGAATATCTTCTTAAAAATAAAAAGAAAGAATAGACTGAATTTGCAATTTAGGCAAAATGAATTGATTTTGAATTATCTTCCATCTTGCCTAAACTTTGGTACATATTGTCCTAATACATGTTAAGTTGCTTCAATTTATACCAAAAATTCAGTGATAATTACAAAGATTCTAAATGGGCTCTAATGTATTTGAAATATGTGTTCTCTATCTTAATGATTTAAGATAAGTTACAATGTAGAAAATACATATCTCAAATTATAATTTTGAAAGCTTTCTTGGAAATTCTTATGAAACTCAGAATCTGATCTTGTATAATAATTTTTCTTAAACTCAATATAAATAATTGCTTATATCTTCACTTTTTTTGTAAGTTTTGTCGTATGCTTCAATGATTGCATCATTTTGGAGAATGATTCAGTAAGATGTCTAGATGAAAACTAAATTTTTTTAAAAAAATTAATGAACTGTGATGCCTTGATTGTTTGCTCCGATACGCTCATAAAACATATCATTTTCTATTTCTAAAGTATACTAAAATTGGTCTAAATGATGTACTTTTCAATGATCTTGATTATAAACAATTAATTTTTAAATATATATTTTTATTTTGAAAATAAGAAGATTTATTGTGTTTCATATACACATTGCAGTGAATCTATGAGTAAGAAATTAAATTCTATAAACATTCACTTGAATGATCTTCTATATCCCTTTCTGCATGATTGTTGCTTCCATCACTAAAAGAAAAAACTATTTTTAAAAGAGAGTGAATGCTCCTAAAACTAGAAATATTTTAACTCACTCAAATGACTCTTAAAAAAAAAAAATGTAATTGCTTTTGAAATAAATTGAGCTTCAAAAGAATTATTTTCTGATTAATATTTCAGTATATTTTTCAAAGATTAAGAGGAAGCATAACTTGTTCTTGAAATATTAAAAAGAGTGATTGCTATAAATTTTGAATAATTCGAGATCACTCTACATTCCTGATATCATAAAATTTCAGTTTTATTCACGCTTATCATTAAAATCTGAAATTCAACAAAAAGAAAAGAATGATTAAAGAAGAATGCATCTTTTGAGAGGGAGAGTTAGATATTCAATCTAAATACATTCTGTATCTTATCCAAAAGTTACATTCATTTGATCAATACCTTGAATGTTTTATGAATTGATTTTGATGAACCTCCTTGTATTGCTTTACTTGCCTTAGTTACATAATAGGCCTATATTTTGAGTTTAATTATATAAAGTTTTATATGTTCTCAATTGATAATTTGAATACTTCATTGAAAATACTTTTCTCAAATTATTAATCTGAAAGTTTCATTGAAAAGTATCCTCAAATTCTGAAATGGAATGAACAATTGAGGGGGAGAAAGAAATTGAAAGGGGGAGAGATCTCATAAGAAAATGAAAAATGATTCAAATGATCTCCAATAAGTATCATTTGAATATAAAATCTGAAAATTCTTGTGATACTCCTTGAAGCATGCTACTTATTGATACTTTTTGTGCTTCAATTATGAACTCTAATATTTGATGTGTTTAGCTCAACTAAAGTTGATTGCTTGAATTTAATGAAAAAGGAGAAGAGAAAAAGCTAACATTTGCTATGCCTAAATATCTTGAACCCTAAATTATATCATACATCAATTGTCAATATGTTAATCTTCCATGCTTGCATCTTGACAGTATTAATTGGAATAAAATTCTTGTTGCTGTAATTCTCTCGATTCCTATTAAATCTTTTAGTCTTTTTGATGTTGTCAAAAAGGAGGAGAGAATAGATTGAGTATATGCATGTGCTAATTTGATATATCTTTATACTTCATGAACTAATTATGCAATTATCCAAGAAACACAATGTGTTATGTTAAGCATATACTCAAAGTTTTGTCATCATCAAAAAGTGGGAGATTGTTGACCCTAGAATTGATTTTGATGATCACAAAACTTTGTAGCATAATTACTAATATTTGTGCTATAAGAAAAGGTTGTTTTTGTAGGGAGCTCCATTTGTTTGGATGCATGGAGAAGCTTAGAAGAATAATTCTCAAGTGCATGAGCCAACCTTTGAGTTAATAAGCTGAAATTTTGATCGTTCAGAGTCTCTTCCCAGAATGAATAGTAAATGGGTCAACCCTCATTTTCCACGAGTCAATCCATGTAAATGAGTCCCCTCACGAATCCCATTTGAACCAAGTTTAGATTCAAGCCTATTTAAACTTGCTACCCAATTGCTACAGTACCCTTTATTTCTATGAGTCAACCCTTTGATAGTCAACTTTAAAGACCACGCAATAGCACGTATCTGGTATGATAGTGATTACAGGTATCGATCCACAGGGATTGGAGTACAGTTGTTTTCTTAAAAATATTTGAAAAAGAGAATTTGTGAAGACTATTGAACTAAATAATTTAATAGAAAATGCAATTAAAATGATATCAGTTTGAGAGAACCTAGGGCAAGAAATTCATCACTAACAAAGCAACAAGGATTAATTGTATTTTACTTCATTCTTGGATTAACATGTAAATTGGCTACAAGCCTAATAAGCATTCAAATAAAGTTTCACAAAAGTAATTTAGGAATATCCATCTTCGGTTGGCATGAAATGTCTACCCTAAACTAATGTGGCAGGACACTGCATCTTTCCTAAGCATGGGTGATCTTTTACTAACATAGTGATCATGAAGAACAGTTGTATAAACTTTATATTTAAAATCACAGAAATTAAATATGAGATAAAAGAAGATATCCATTAAAAACAATAGGTTCATACAACTCCAAGAATATAAAATTAAATACATAAAACCCGTGTCCCTTTGTTAGGGCTGCATCCATCCCTAATAAAGGAATTAAGCTTCCATGTAGTAGTGGACGGTAGCAACAACGCAGGGGGACTCCATGACGATCGGCTTTCCCTCCCTTCTGCGTTTGCTCCCTCTTGGACTACTCCAGCACCGGAAGAATTATTGGGTGCAAATTAATGAGAAGAGTGAATCCCCCTAGAAGAGAAGAACTCCCTCCTTTTATAGGCTGCAATCTCCCACTCTCCTCTATTTCTTCCTATGGATATGGTCTTCCGAATGGGAAGATAAGGACGGCTGAAGATGCTGATTCGCGAGAGCTTGATCGATGGTTGCTGCGGGTTGTGATTCACGTGAAGCTTGGAATGGTTGAAGCAGAGCTGGAAAGAATGCGTGGAAGAATGGAACGTGTGCACGGGATGCTGCGTAGGACGTGGACAACATGGGATGGTTGGATCGATGAAGACTTGGGCTCTGTTCCGCTGAAGCAGGGGATGTGGAAGGAGCTCTTGGATGCTGGCTAGGATGCAGTAGCTTGATCCGATCTGTAGATGATGCAGGATCTGATCCGGACGTTGGGATAAGGATGCAAGGGAGGTTTGGATCCGTGAACGTGAAAGGATGCTGAAGAGGTTGGCTTGATTCGGCTAGTAACAGGGGATGGTGTGGATGGCATATCCGAACACGAACGAGAGAAAATCTAGGAAGACATTGGTACTGCTGGGAAGTTTGGACTTGGAGCTGTGAACGGCTTGAAGGGTAGATAAGCTGGAGCTTTGAACGCGGAAGGGATAAGGATGATTATGAATGTGAGATCGATCCGGAAGAAGGAAACTCATGCGGGACTTCAAAATATCCGGAAGTGCTGGGGGAAATTCAGAAGAAGATGTGGCTTTGTTCGGATGATGGAAGGTTGGATTCGCTGGGAGGAGAGCTTTGGATGTTGGGAGATTCCATGGGATCAAGCCAGAAGAGGATGGAACGCAAGCTTATCCCGTGGATCCTGCGGAGGATTTGGCTCTGTTTGGATGCCGTGAAGCTCAAGAGGGAACGGGAAGAGGACACGGAGAAACGGGGGATTCGGTCTATACTCGGTTCTAGATGAATGTCGTGAATGCAGGGGAGCTGGGAAGGGAGACCCGTGGCTGGGAAGTTCGGGAGGAATCACGTAAAAGGTGGTTGCTGGCTGTGGGATGAACGGTTGGAGATGTGAAGCAATAGAGTTCATCCGCAGATGAGGAGGAGACGTAGACGTGGGATTCAATGTGGAGCAAGGGAAAAGATGCGTGAACTCAGGATGTCCAAATTTGAAAGTTTGGACACATGGAGAAAATCAGGGATAACGTGTAAAGAAAAGAAAAGAAATTGATGGAGTTTAGGCATCACCCAATTGAGTTTGACTTGACCTGCATTCATTAGGCTCAATTAATAATTAAATTAAACTCGAATTAATTTATTAAAATGCAATGATGAGGGTAACACATCTTCTTATGTTTAAATTTAGAATATGTGTATAAAAATAATAATATATGCTATGTAAAATAAATTAATTTATGCATTATTTAGCACTTATCACACCCCCAACCTATATTTTGCTAGTCCTCGAGCAAAATAAAAACTAACTCACTTTCGCAGGAATCGTGATTGCATTTACCATATGCAATAAGACTTTAAACCCCTAGGTGGCCCTAGTGGACGAGTTTTGTCTCGTGAGAATTTTCGGCGCAGCTACCCACAAACTGCTGTCAAAAGAATTTATTTTATTATTTTATAAAATCTAATTTCAAATGCATTAATACCAAGAATTTCAAAAGCACACAAAGTTTTAATTACTAAGTCAGCCCAAATCCTAGATCAGAATGCAATTTAAGTTGAAGTCATTAAGTTTCTGTTAGAGAGTTGTAAGACTTATTTATACTTGGGTGCTCGGTGATATCTGGACCATACACAAGCTAGGGCTTTAGATTCTCCAAAATACTGCTAAAGCTAGTAGTTTCCAAGAATTGGTCAGATAAGACCTATTCACTAATTCAAAATCATCCTATCTTGTAGGATTTCGAGAGTTGTGGATGTTTACTTTAATACCTCATGAGCTTTATCTGTAATATTCCAGTTTACTCGAATTTTTACAACGACGGCTTTCACACTATCATCTTTTTCAAAGTCAATATTATTTTCTCTTTCTCTCTCTTTTTTTTTATGATTATATTTTTTTTATTTTGTATTTATAAATAAATTACGCACTTTTACTCTTGTAATGATTCCTCCGTGTAGCGAGCATTCAGTCAACACTCCCACACTAGATGGCATAAGGTGTTGGGCATCAAGACTCCCCTACGGACCTATGCTCGGGTTCATCATCACAAGCCTGCTGACCTTTGATGATAGGTAGCCCTTTTCGATGTACCTGACTAAATTCACCTATTTTTATTTTATTTTATTTTATTTTTTTTATTTTTTATTTTTTATTTTTTTGTTATTTGAGATAAAAGTGAATTAGATAAGTATGATTCATCAGGACTCAAGGTTGCTACCAGACTTAACAACATAATGTTGAACCTAACCCTTAGAAGTGCAGGCCATGTGTGTTGTGCAAGTCCAAAGTAAAAATTATTTTACAACTCGCTAAAAGAACTTTTAATAAAAAGAACTCAAATTGTCTTACTTCTGACTAGTCATTGGGCTTGTTAGATTTTATATACTTTGTATGTTTATCATTTCAGCACTAAGGCATAGAAATTAAGTTTTTTTTAAATCAAAAATTCGAAAAACTTTTTCACAAATCAAAAATTCAAAAAATTTCTTCAAAATTTTCAATCTTATACCCCCAACCTAGATCAGACATTGTACTCAATATTTTTTTAATATTTTATTATTATTATTATTTTTATTTTATGTTATTTTATTTTGGACAAAAATATGATGCATATGGAGGATCGAAGCATTTTACCTTAGTTGAATCAGTAATATGAGGACTCCTGAAAAAAATGCGGCAAGATAGTTCACTATGTTGGCAAACCATGGTGTTTTCACTTGTTGTACCTCAAACAATTGTTCATCTGGAAAGGAGTCAAGAAGTGGTGAAATATTATGAGGAGGCTCGATAAGGATTCTAGACAAATGATCTGCTACAACATTTGTGGTACATTTCTTATCACGAATTTCTAGATTAAATTCCTGTAACAACAGGATCCATCAAATTAGGCGAGGCTTGGTGTCCTTTTTTGAATGGAGGTACCGGAGAGCAGAATGATCAGTGAACACAATAATCTTGGATCCTAAGAGATAGGACTGAAACTTGTCCAGAGCAAATACTACATCTAGTAATTCTTTCTCAGTAGTGGTGTAATTCAATTGTGCATCTGAGAGTGTCTTACTAGCGTAGTAGATGACGTGAGGTAACTTATCTAGTCGTTGCCCTAAAATCGCCCCAATGGCATAGTCAAAAGCATCACACATGAGTTCAAATGGAAGGATCCAATTGGGAGGTTGTATGACAGGTGTTGTAGATAACTTAGATCGGAGTTTTTCAAAGGCCTCTTTATATGCTTTATCAAAGACAAAGGGTGTATCCTTGGCAAGGAGATTGCACAAGGACCTAGAGATTTTGCTGAAGTCTTTAATGAAGCGACGATAAAAACCAGCTTGGCCAAGAAAGGAACGATTTGTTTTATAGATTTGGGTGGAGGAAGATTAGAAATAAGATCAACTTTTGCTTTATCTACCTCAATACCCCTTTTGGACGCAATGTGTCCCAAGACTATACCCTCTTGAACCATGAAATGGCTCTTTTTCCAACTTAGCACTAGATTGATCTCCTTACATCTTTTCAAAACCAGGGCTAAATTACTGAAACAATCATCAAATAAGGGGCCAAAAACTGAAAAATCGTCCATGAATACCTCAAAAAATTTTTCTACCATGTCAGAAAAAATTGCCATCATACATCGTTGAAATGTTGCGGGTGCATTACATAATCCAAATGGCATTCTCCTATCCGCAAATGTCCTAAATGGACATGTGAAAGTGGTTTTCTCTTGATCATCGGGATACACGGCTACTTGGTTATATCCAGAATAACCATCTAAGAAACAGTAGAAATCCTGACTGGCTAACCTTTCTAATATTTGGTCAATAAAGAGCAAAGAAAAATGGTTCTTCCTAGTCATGGAGTTTAACTTCCTGTAGTCAATGCAAACACGCCAGCTAGTGGTCGTGCGTGTGGGCATTAACTCTCCTTCCACATTTTCAACCACAGTAATGCCCGATTTCTTTGGTACTACTTGAGTCGGACTCACCCAGTTGCTATCAGAGATAGGATAAATGATTCCGGCATTTAGCAACTTCACTACTTCTTTCTTATCCACCTCTTTCATGTTAGGATTGAGTCTCCTTTGCATCTTCTTTTAGGTGATTTCGATGCATGCAAATAGATGGGTCAATCCCCTTCAAATCAATTACGGACCATCCAATTGCATGTTTGTGTTCTCCTAGCACACTCAAAAGTTGACTCTCCTGTTTGTCAGACAGGTCAGCTACGATGATTACAAGTAGGATGTCTTCTGATCCTAGAAAAGTATACTTAAGTGTTACCAAAAGTGGCTTTAACTCAAGTTTGGGAGGGGACTCGATGGAGGGGCACTATGACGCACTAGAAAGGGTAGGAAGAGTTTCATATCGGATTCGCCAAGGATGAGAATTCGTGGGAGATGGATTGTCGAGCAGGACATTGACTTCTTCTATGGCCTTGTCTAGATCAAAGTTATCAATATCAAAATGGGCTAAGCATGCTTCTAGAGGGTCGTCTACCGGAATATAGAAAAGGGCTTCTTCTACAAGATCGTCCATTTTGTCTATTAGGAAGTACTCTTCCTCTCTTGCAGGTTGGTCAGAGGCATGGAATACATTTAGCTTTACTTTCATGTTTCCAAAAGATATATCCATCACCCCAGTTCTACAATTAATACATGCATTGGCTGTAGCTAAGAAAGAACGGCCAAGAATCATAGGGATTTGTTTTTTAAGGTTCGGCACAGGTTCCATATCAAGGACGATGAAATCAACTGGAAATAAAATTTATCTACCTTAACTAGGACATCTTCAATTGTTCCTCGTGGTATTTTAACAGATCGATCAGCCAATTGTAGGGATACCGAAGTAGGTTTTAATTCACCTAATCCGAACTTCTCGTAGACTGAATAAGAAAGAAGATTAACACTTGCCCCTAAATCTAATAGTGCTCAATCAATAGAATTGTCTCCTACCACACAAGAGATGGTAGGGGCACCAGGATCTTTGAACTTAGGAGGGGTTTTGTGCTGGAGGATGAAACTTACTTGTTCAGTTAAGAAGATCTTTTTAGGCACATGTGACCTAGATTTTCGTTTTTGGGTACAAAGGTCTTTGAGAAATTTGGCATAAAATAGAACTTGTTTTATAGTATCAAGGAGAGAAAGGTTGATTTTGACTTGTTTAAATACCTCCATTATTTCTTCCAACGAAGTTTCTTTCTTGCTAAAGGAAGAAGGTGCATTCAGACACTGAGGAAAAGGAGCCTTCGGTGTAAAAGGTGTGGTTGATACTGGACTAGATGGAAACAAGGAAGTGTTTGGATTCTCGTTAGGCACAGTCATACTCTTGTCTTCATTTTTTTTATGTTCTTTTTCTCCAACCTTATTGTCCACTACACGTCCGCTTCTTAAAGTAGTCATGGTATTAGCTTGTTCATGGTGAACATAATTCGGGTGGGTCTCGTGAGCCATGCACTGTCCCCTCGGGTTACTCACTGGTTGACTTGGAAGCTTGCCTTCCTCTCTCTTATTTAGGGTACTAGCTAGCTACCCTAGCTGGGTTTCTAATTTGGCAATCGACTGAGTATGTTAGTGCAACAGTTGTGTATTGGCTTCCAGTCCTTGAAGAGCAGTTAATACTTTCTGCTCAAAAGCAGTATCTCTCTGGGGTGGTAGAGGAGGGACATGTTGAAATTGTGAATAGTGAGTAGGAGGACGGTTTGGATGAACATTCTGAAACGGTTGAAAGTTTTGGGAATAAGGTTGGGAGGTGTTAGGAGTCTGCTGCTTCCAAGAGAAGTTTGGATGGTTGCGCCATCCCGGGTTATAAGTAGTGGAATATGGATCATTACCCGGTCGGGATTGTGTTTGGGTAGCATTAACTTGTTCTTGCACAAATTCAGGGAATTGAGCTGCCAAAGGGCACTCAAAAATAGGGTGAGATAGGCTAGAACAGAGAGCACAAACTTGTGCTTGGGAAAAGTTTAGAAGCTGTTCTCCAGATATTAGCTGGTCCAACTTGCAGGATAGTGCATCTACTTTGTCAAATAGACCTATGGACTGGCTAACTTCATTTATGGTCCCTTTTCTTTGAGAACTCGGGGGTGCTTGACGAGCGGAGGAGGCATGGTGGAGGAAATTTTCATTAAGGTTTTCAAACAATTGCCATGCCTCCTGGTCACTTTTAAGCATGAAAGTTCCTCCGCATGCGGCATCGATCATCTAACGGTTTCGTTCAGTCAATCTGTCATAGAAACATTGCACTAGCTGCCATTTAGGTATTTGATGATGTGGGCATTTACGGATTAGGTCCCGAAATCTCTTCCAAGTTTCATGAAATTCTTCTTCCTCAATTTGGGAGAAGCTTGTGATGGCACGTCTAAACTAGTTCGTTCTTCCTATGAAAAAGTATTTTTTAAGAAATTCTTGTTGCATTTGATCCTAGGAATGAATTGAATTGGCTTCTAAAGAATTTAGCCATTGCTTGGCTCTATCCTTAAGGAAGAAGGGGAATAATCTAAGTTTCAGAGCATCATCAATGAAGTTCTGAATCTTGACAGTGGTGCAAATCTCAAGAAATTCATCTAAGTGTTTATATGGGTCTTCATTGGTGAGCCCATAAAAAGATGGAAGCATTTGGATCACACTAGACTTTATTTCATATTGTACAGCTGCTATCTCAGGTAATCGAATGCAAGATGGGGAAGTATAAATGGTGGGAGTAAAGTACTCCCTCAGGAGTTTGGGTTGTTCTTCAGCCATCTCAGGAGGTGGGGATGATTCTAATGTTCTGATCTCAGCTCGAATATTCCTAAGGGTCCGTTCTATTTCAGGGTCAAAAGGTAATAGGTCACGCACTCTAGAATGACTCCCTTGCATAAACTAATACTTGATCAGTTGATAAGTGCTAATTAATCTATAATTTAATATTCTTTTTCCAGCACTTATCAATGTTCTTAAACGGATAACTACTTATTTTACCATGAAATTGAATAATCATTGAAATAAATTTAAATTATGGTAAGAAGTAAATAATTCTTTTCTTAAACCAGACTCTGAACTTATCTCTCTCTTGGTTGCGATCTTTCATGAAAACTACAGAAAAACATATAAGGAGGAGATCGTGTTGACCTGGTTCGGTAACCTGATGGAATTGTAATCAAGCTAAGGGTATAATTAAATGGGTTTTGGTCCTGATTAGATTGAAAGTTATAATTAATTATTTTTGTATGGGAAAAAGTTTTTTTTTTTAAGTCACAGTCTTGTTTATTTTATTGGTCAAGTCCAATCTATGCAAGTCTAATATATGTAGGTTGAGTCAAACTCATTTGGGATGGTCCCTGACCCGAATCACATGCACCTCGTGAATCAGACCCTCTCAGATTTTCGTTTCAGCCCAACTCATCTATTCCTTTCACCTCCAATCGAGTTCAACCATTTATGTTTTAACCTTCTCCCCCCACAACTCCCACATTATAATATTTGAGTCCGTATCACATC
Source organism: Phoenix dactylifera (assembly GCF_051530095.1). Lineage (NCBI taxonomy): Eukaryota > Viridiplantae > Streptophyta > Magnoliopsida > Arecales > Arecaceae > Phoenix > Phoenix dactylifera. The sequence goes on along the minus strand of NC_143193.1, from coordinate 24,883,220 downwards.
CATTCTTAGATTCCCGATTAATTCCCAATCTCCCCTATTCCTTCCCTCCCATGTCCAAAGAACAGATTCCTCCTTCCACGAATAACTCCCATCTCGTTCATCTCCTAGCTCATCCCCCGCCATTCTGTTCCTATCCACGAAATCATCGCGCCCAGAAATCCTTCCGAACCAGCCCGCATCCTCGCCTCCTCACGACCCCCTGTTTATCGCTTCAAAATAGAGCCATCTTCCAATCCAACCCGATCTTCCGGCCGTCCGCATCCCTCCTGTCGATCCCGCGTCTTCAGCCGAGATCCAGCACCACCGCATTAGCTTCGTGCCAGCCGCATCAACCGCGTGCCATCCGCCGCCCGTTCCACCTCCCAGCAGTCGAAAATCAGCCATTTCCTCCAAGCATTCCAGCCATCCCGAGCTTCACCCGGATTCGTTCCAAGAAGAGATCCCATCGATTCCCAGCTCCAATCACTGTGATTCAGCCTTCACCGCGATTCCAGCCGACTGCATTCAACGAGCCGGTAACCCAGCTCCTTCCGGATCGGCACCCGTTTCGAGCTCCATCCCCATCTTTGCCCGAGATCCAGCCATTCTCCCAGCATCATGCCCTCGCGTGCAACAGGAATCAAGCCTCCGCAAGATCATTCCCAGCATCATGCCCTCCTCCTCTCTCGGGATCCATCACTGGTCTTCGGCGATCTATAAGAGGAAGACGAAGAAGAGAGGAAAGGGGGAGAGCTCGGTTCGAGAACAAAGCTTGCTCTATTTCGGTGAAGGGAAAGAAATAAAAAAAAAAGGAAAAGAGAATAAAAACCAAGAGAGGGTTTGAAGCGGATGGCAAAGGAGTTCTTCAGCATACCAATGGAGATGACGAGCACCATGAGCAGCTAAGCCTCGGTTTAGGGGTTTGATGAAGCCATAGAGGAGTATTCGTTTTATTTTTATTGATTTGAGTTTGTATTGTAAGATGGTTGCATGATGAAGAATTTATCAATTGATTTTATGATTTATCCAATTTATGTGAATCATTTATCTTGCATAAAATATTTTACATAGATTGATCTATTTCATCGAATCCAATACCTGTGGTTTGGAGGAGATATTCATGTGACATCAACTTCATGTTTAATGATTTAATGATCAGATGCATCATGCTAGGTTAGACAGGTCATGCTTATCGTTAGAGTAGATGGTTTGTGCTAGACTTAGATGATTCATGCTGGGAATTAGTTATAATTTTTTTTTGTGATTGCTTTGGCTTGTAGTCGGAAGCAATCAAGTCTTACATACAACTCAATCATTGAAAGCGTCACGGATATAAATCTATCGGTGGAATCTAGCCCTAAACACCTCTCTCCATAGATAATTCATACTACTACACCCATATTAATTCTTAGTTTTTATCATTTACTCTAGCTTATCCCCTTTGAAGTAATTATTTAATTAGAAAAAATAACTTGTCTCCAATCCCTATGGACCGACACCCGTAATCACTATCCTACAGGATACGTGTTATTGCGTGGTTTATTTTTGAAATTGAAATAACCGATCAATTTTTGGCGCCGTTGCCGGAGATTGCTGGCATAGTTATTCTTCCTATCATTAAAAAAAAATTACAAAAAAAAACTTTTTTTAAAATATATATATATATCTAAAATAAAAATATTTTCTATTGTTGTTACTTTTCTTACCTTTTTTTTCTCTCTTATTAATTTTTAATTTTTTTTTATATTATTTGATCAGGAATCGAGCAAAATAATCTGGGATGATCAAAAAGAGAACTGCTGGAAAAGGAATGCTGTAGAGGTTTGCCTAAAAAAAATTTAAAATTGCTGGGAAAATTTCCTTTGGTAACCTCTAAACCTTTCTTGTTTAAATTGATTATTAGCTTGAATTTTGTGGTGATTGTTTGATTTTAATCTTAGCAAAATTGTGAATGCATGCCTGATACACATACACCAATTAATCTGCACATAGTAAGGGCAATCACCCCAACAAGATAAGAACCGGATTTCATCACCGGACTCTTGCCCAACTTAAGTGAACTCAATCTCACATAGTGTCATTTTAATTAAAATCAATTAGACGTTGGCTCCTAAGGACATTCGAGCTCAATAGGATGAAGATCACCGAAAGTTGCACCAATTTCGCTCTGTGGCTTAGTTGATGTCTAGGCAAGCTTTGTCCCTATAAGGGAGACAGTTCATCTGTTCGAGACAAGTGGGTTTTAAGTGGGACCTTTGCGAATGCATCGTGACCCCTCCACTTATCTTGGAGCTTACCTGGTCAACTCGGTTCATTAGACCGGATTGGAGGCTTAGGTGCCCTCTTCAAACCAGTTAGGAGCTGTCTAGTGATTTTAGGATAAATACAAGGATTGATGTGTTTATCTTTTATAGCATGCTTGACTGATCAAGTACTAGTGTATGCAAGGGAGTCGTTCTAGAGTACGTGACCTATTACCTTTTGACCCTGAAATAGAACGGATCCTTAGGAATATTCGAGCTGAGATCAGAACATTAGAATCATCCCCACCTCTTAAGATGGCTGAAGAACAACCCAAAATCCTGAGGGAGTACTTTACTCCCACCATTTACACTTCCCCATCTTGCATTCGATTACCTGAGGTAGTAGTTGTACAATACGAAATAAAGTCTAGTGTGATCCAAATGCTTCCATCTTTTTATGGGCTCACCAACGAAGACCCATATAAATACTTAGATGAATTTCTTGAGATTTGCATCACTGTCAAGATTCAGAATTTCACTGATGATGCTTTGAAACTTAGATTATTCTCCTTCTTCCTTAAAGATGGAGCCAAACAATGGCTGAATTCTTTAGAAGCCAACTCGATTCGTTCTTGGGATCAAATGCAACAAGAATTCCTAAAAAAATACTTTTCCATAGGAAGAACGAACCATTTTAGACATGCCATCACAAGCTTCTCCCAAACTGAGGGAGAAGAATTTTATGAAACTTGGGAGAGATTTCGGGACCTAATCCGTAAATGCCCACATCATCAAATACCTAAATGGCAGCTAGTGCAATGTTTCTATGATGGATTGACTGAACGAAACCGTCAGATGATTGATGCCGCATGCGAGGGGACATTCATGCTTCGAAATGAGCATGAAGCATGGCAATTATTTGAAAATCTAAATGAAAACTCCCTCCACCATGCTTCCTGTTCTCGTCAAGCACCCCTGAGTTCTCAAAGGAAAGGGACCATTTGTGAAATAAGTCATTCTATGGACCTGTCTAGCAAGGTAGATGCATTGTCCTATAAGATTGACCAACTAATAATAGGTGGGCATTACATGAACTCTTCCCAAGCACAAGTATGTACTATCTGTTCTAGCCCATCCCACCCTATTCATGAGTGCCCTTCAGCGCGCCAATTTCTCGAACTCGTGCAAGAACACATCAATGCTGCTCAAACACAGCCTAGACCGGGTAATGACCCATTTTCCAATACATATAATCCAGGATGGCGAAATCATCCAAACTTTTCTTGGAAGCAGCAAGCTTCGAATACAGCCCAACCCTATTTCCAAAATTTTCAAAATCCTCAGAATTTTCAATCCCCACAAAATATTCATCCCTACCCTCCCTTGATTCAATTTCAATACACTCCTCCTCCACCCCAAAGAAACACAGCCTTTGAGGAGAAAGTGTTGAACGCCCTTCAAGGTTTGGAAACCATCACACAATTGGTGCACTCTCACATGCAATCCATCGCCAAGCTAGAATTCCAAATGGGGCAACTAGCTAATGCACTGAACAAGCGAGAGGAAGGAAAGCTTCCAAGCCAACCACTAAGTAATCCTAGGGGACAATACATGGCTCAAGAAAATCAATTAAATGCAATTCATCATGAACAAGCCAATGCTTTGACTACCTTAAGGAGTGGACGTGTAGTAGACAATAAGATTGAGGAAGATAACAATAAGGAAGATGAAGAAGAGGATAGACATGTGTCAAATAAAAATCTAAAACCTTCTTCTTCTTCAGCTAGTCCACCTTCTGCCAAAACTCACATCCCAAAGGCCCCATTTTCTGAAGCTCTTAATTCACCCTCTCCCTTTGGCAAGAAGGAAACTTCACTAGAAGAAATGATGGAGGTTTTCAAACAAGTTAAAATCAACCTTCCGCTTCTTGATGCTATTAGACAAGTTTCCTCCTATGCCAAATTTCTCAAAGACCTTTGTACCTAAAAGCAAAAATCTAGGACACATGTGCCTAGAAAGGTCTTCCTAATTGAGCAAGTGAGTTCTATTCTCCAACACAACATCCCTCCGAAATTCAAAGATCCTGGTGCTCCCACCATCTCCTGTGTCTTAGAAAATAATTTCATTGATCGAGCACTCTTAGATCTAGGGGCAAGTGTCAACCTTTTACCTTATTCAGTTTATGAGAAACTTGGTTTAGGTGAGTTAAAACTCACCTTGGTATCCCTTCAATTGGCTGATCGATCTGTAAAAACACCACGTGGGATAATTGAAGATGTTCTCGTCAAGGTAGACAAATTCTATTTTTCAGTAGATTTCATCGTCCTTGATATGGAACATGAACCTAATCCTAAGAAACAAATCCCCGTGATCCTTGGGCGCCCTTTTTAGCAACAGCCAATGCATGCTTTGTAGAACAGGGGTAATGAACATATCATTTGGAAACATGAAGGTAAAATTAAATGTGTTCAATGCGGCCGACCAACCCGCGAGGAAAGTTGAGTGTTTTATGATAGACAAAATAGATGACCTCATAGAAGGAGATGCAAAAAACTATCTCACTCAGTCTGGCTGAAGACAATAAACTTAGCACTTGTTGGGAGGCAACCCAATTCTCTTAGATTTTTTTAACATTGAGGACAATGTTAGGTTTAGGTTTGGAGGTATTTTTTAAGTATTTTTAATCATTTTTGTTTTGTTTGCATCTCTTGCATTCGTTTTTATTTCATAATGTCAGGTTTATTCGAAAAAATAAAAAATAAAAATTTGTCTTTTAAAAAAAATTGTGTTCATTTTCATTTTTATAAATTGAAAAAAAAACAAAAAAGTAATAAATAATAATGATAATAATAAAAAAGAAATTTTAAAAAAAATATTTTTTTTACCTAATTTCTATACATGAATGCGAGAATGATAAACACACAGGGTATATAAAATCTAAAAAGCCCAATGACTAGTCAGAAGAAATATAAAATTAAGTTCTTTTTATTAAGTCTCTCTTAGGGAGTTATAAGCTAATTATTACTTTGGAATTTCATTACACACTGGCCGACCCTTCTAAAGTCTAGGCTCGACATTATGTTGATAGTATAGTAGCAACCTTGGACCCTGATAAATCATACTTATATAATCCAAAAAAAAAATCATCAATAAAAATGAATTTAGTCAGGAACATCGAAAAGGGCTACCTATTGTCAAAGATCAAGTGGGCTTGTGATGAAGACTCTGAGCATAGGTCCGTAGGGAAGTCTTGATGCCCGACACCTTATGCCAATTGGTGTGAGAGTTATCGACTGATTGCTCGTTACACAGAGAAATCACCACAAGAGTAAAAGTACACAATTTATGATATTAAAAAAAAAGAAAAAAAAAGACAATAGTGTGAAAGCCATCGTTGTAAAAATTCGAGTAAACTGGAATATTAAAGATAAAGCCCGTGAGGTACTAAAATAAACATCTACAACTCTCGAAATTCTGCTGATAAGATGATTTTGAATCAGTGAGCAGGTCTTTTCGACCAATCCTTGGAAACTACTAGTATTAGCAATATTTTGGAGATCCAAACTCTTAGCTTGTGTATGGTCCAGATTTCACCGAGCACTCTAGTATAAATAAGTCTTACAACTCCCTAAACGGAAACTTAATGACTTTAACTAAGATTACATACTAACCTAGAATTTGGGCTGACTTAGTAAATAAAACCGTGTGTGCTTTGAAATTTTTATCATTTATGTATCTTAAATTAGATTTTAATTAAAAAAAAGAGTTTTTGAAATTCTTTACTAGTATGCATTTGAAATTCGATTTTCCCTTCATAGATCAATTGATCTAAAAAAAAATAACAATAATAAAAAGAGACTTATTTAAAGATAGAAGTTTGTGGGTATCTTCACTGAAAATCCTCACGAGACAAAACTCGTCCACTAGGGCCACCTAGGGATTTAAAGTCTTATTGCATACGGTAAATGCAATTGCGATTCCTGCGAAAGTGAGTTAATTTCTTTTTTCTATTTTATTTTGCTCGAGGACTAGCAAAATGTAGGTTTGGGGGTGTGATAAGTGCTGATTAATCTATAATTTAATATTCTTTTTCCAGCACTTATCAATGTTCTTAAACGGATAACTACTTATTTTACCATAAAATTGAATAATCATTGAAATAAATTTAAATTATGGTAAGAAGTAAATAATTCTTTTCTTAAACCAGACTCTGAACTTATCTCTCTCTTGGTTGCGATCTTTCATGAAAACTACAGAAAAACATATAAGGAGGAGATTGTGTTGACCCGGTTCGGTAACCTGATGGAATTGTAATCAAGCTAAGGGTATAATTTAATGGGTTTTGGTCCTGATTAGATTGAAAGTTATAATTAATTATTTTTCTATGGGGAAAAGTTTTTTTTTTTAAGTCACAGTCTTGTTTATTTTATTGGTCAAGTCCAATCTATGCAGGTCAAGTCTAATATATGCAGGTCGAGTCAAACTCATTTGGGATGGTCCCTGACCCGAATCACATGCACCTCGTGAATCAGACCCTCTCAGATTTTCGTTTCAGCCCAACTCATCTATTCCTTTCACCTCCAATCGAGTTCAACCATTTATGTTTTAACCTTCTCCCCCTACAACTCCCACATTATAATATTTGAGTCCGTATCACATCCATTCTCAGATTCCCGATTAATTCCCAATCTCCCCTATTCCTTCCCTCCCATGTCCAAAGAACAGATTCCTCCTTCCACGAATAACTCCCATCTCGTTCATCTCCTAGCTCATCCCCCGCCATTCCGCTCCTATCCACGGAATCATCACGCCCAGAAATCCGTTTCGAGCTCCATCCCCATCTTCGCTCGAGATCCAGCCATTCTCCCAGCATCACGCCCTCGCGTGCAACAGGAATCAAGCCTCCGCGAGATCATTCCCAGCATCACGCCCTCCTCCTCTCTCGGGATCCATCGCTGGTCTTCGGCGATCTATAAGAGGAAGACGAAGAAGAGAGGAAAGGGGGAGAGCTCGGTTCGAGAACAGAGCTTGCTCTGTTTCGGTGAAGGGAAAGAAATAAAAAAAAAAAAGAAGGAAAAGAGAATAAAAACCAAGAGACAGTTTGAGGTGGATGGCAAAGAAGTTCTTCAGCATACCAATGGAGATGACGAGCACCATGAGCAGCTAATCCTCGGTTTAGGGGTTTGATGAAGCCATAGAGAAGTATTCATTTCATTTTTATTGATTTGAGTCTGTATTGTAAGATGGTTGCATGATGAAGAATTTATCAATTGATCTTATGATTTATCCAATTTATGTGATTCATTTATCTTGCATAAAATATTTTACATAGATTAATCTATTTCATCGAATCCAACACCTGTGGTTTGGAGGAGATTTTCATGTGACATCGACTTCATGTTTAATGATTTAATGATCAGATGCATCATGCTAGGTTAGACAGGTCATGCTTATCGTTAGAGTAGATGGTTTGTGTTAGACTTAGATGATTCATGCTGGGAATTAGTTATAATTTTCTTTTGTAATTGCTTTGGCTTGTAGTCGGAAGCAATCAAGTCTTACATACAACTCAATCATTGAAAGCATCACGGATATAAATCTATCGGTGGAATCTCGCCCTAAACACCTCTCTCCATAGATAATTCATACTACTACACCCATATTAACTCTTAGTTTTTATCATTTACTCTAGCTTATCCCCTTTCAAGTAATTATTTAATTAGAAAAAATAACTTGTCTCCAATCCCTGTGGACCGACACCCGTAATCACTATCCTACAGGATACGTGCTATTGCGTGGTTTATTTTTGAAATTGAAATAACCGATCATCAGTCAAGATAAAAGAAAAACACATCAAATCCTTGTATTTGCCCTAAAATTACAAGACAACTCGTAACTGGTTTGAAGAGGGCACCTAAGCCTCCAATCCGGTCTAATGAAGTAAGTTGACCAGGTAAGCTCCCAGGTAAGTGGGGGGGGTCACGATGCGTTCACAAAGGTCCCACTTAAAAACCACTTGCCTCGAACAGATGAACTGTCTTTCTTAAGGGACAAAGCTTGCCTAGACATCAACTAGGCCACAGAGCGAAATTGGTGCAACTTTCGGTGATCTTCGTCCTATTGAGCTCGAATGTCCCTAGGGGCCAACATCTAATTATTTTAATTAAAGTGATAGCTATGTGCAAATTGGTTCACCTAATTTGTGCAAGAATTTGGTGATGAAATCCAGTTCTTATCTTGTTGGGGTGATTGCCCTTACTATGTGCGGATTAATTGGTGTATGTGTATCAAGCATGCATTCACACTTTTGCTGAAATTAAAATCAAACAATCACCTAATTTGGAATCAATTTAGATAAGAAAAGTTTAAAGGTTACCAAAGGAAATTTCTCCAGCATTTTTTTTTAGGCAGACCTCTACAGCATTCCTTTTCCTACAGTTCGCTTTTTGATCGTCCCAGATTTTCTCTTCGATTCCTGATCAAATAATACCAAGATAAAAATCAAAAATTAGTAAGAGAGAAAAAAGAGATAAGGAAAGTAACAAAAATAGAAAATATTTTTATTTTATTTTAGATATATATATATTTAAAAGTTTTTTTTTTAATGAAAAGAAAAACAACTATGCTAGCAATCTCCGGCAACGGCGCCAAAAATTGATAGTCAACTTTAAAGACCATGCAATAGCACGTATCTGGTAGGATAGTGATTACGGGTATCGATCCACAAGGATTGGGGTACAGTTGTTTTCTTAAAAATATTTGAAAAAGAGAATTTGTGAAGACTATTGAACTAAATAATTTAACAGAAAATGCAATTAAAATGATATCAGTTTGATAGAACCTAGGGCAAGGAATTCACCACTAACAAAGCAACAAGGATTAATTGTATTTTACTTTATTCTTGGATTAACATGCAAATTAGCTACAAGTCTAATAAGCATTCAAATAAAGTTTCACAAAAGTAATTTAGGAACATCCATCTTCGGTTGGCATGAAATGTCTATCCTAAACTAATGTGGCAGGACACTGCATCTTCCCAAAGCATGGGTGATCTTTTATTAACTTAGTGATCATGAAGAACAGTTGTATAAACTTTATATTTAAAATCACAGAAATTAAATATGAGATAAAAGAAGATATCTATTAAAAACAATAAGTTCATACAACTCCAAGAATATAAAATTAAATACATAAAACCTGTGTCCCTTTGTTAGGGCTGCATCCATCCCTAATAAAGGAATTAAGCTTCCATGCGGTAGTGGACGGTAGCAACAACACAGGGGGACTCCATGACGATCGGCTTTCCCTCCCTTCTGCATATGCTCCATCTTGGACTACTCCAGCACCGAAAGAATTATTGGATGCGAATTAATGAGAGGAGTGAATCCCCCTAGAAAAGAAGAACTCCCTCCTTTTATAGGCTGCAATCTCCACCTCCCTCCTCCTCTGTTTCTTCCTATGGATATGATCTTCCGAATGGGAAGATAAGGATGGCTGAAGATGCTGATTCGCGAGAGGTCGATCCATGGTTGCTGCGGGTTGTGATTCACGTGAAGCTCAGAACGGTTGAAGCAGAGCTGGGAAGAACGCGTGGAAGAATGGAACGTGTGCACGGGATGCTGCATAGGATGTGGACGACACGGGATGGATGGATCGATAAAAACTTGGGCTCTGTTCCGCTGAAGCAAGGGATGTGGAAGGAGCTCTTGGACGCTGGCTGGGACGCAGTAGCTTGATCTGATCAGTAGATGATGCAGGTGTTGGAAACCCTGGTGGTCGCATGCATATATTTTTAAAAATTTTACAGCGAAAGCATGAATTAAACTATTTAATTCCTATGCATGCTAGAGATCATATCTCTACAACAAAAATAGATCCAGGACTTTAAACATTTATCCTAAACAAGTAGGCATGATTCTATGTCTAACATGTAGTCATGCAGAATTTCAGCAACCTAGTTGATTTCTAATTTTAATTTTTAATGAGATCAGATCTTATACCTTTTTGCTTTGAGAACTTTAATGATGCCTTGATCACCTTGTATAGCCACACACGTGTCCGGCCTTTACGGATAGTCCACGCGAAGCTCTAGGAAGATCCACAACTGCAGGAGTGCTAGCTCGTGCAGAGGTGCTGCAGTGGCTAAACTTTTCTCCCTCGAAGCACTCAACTTTTTGATTCTTCTTTGAGAGGATAAAGGATGGTGATGAAGGATAAGAAGGAGGAGAAAAGGTGGCTGGCTCTCAGAATTTTTTTAGAATTTAGAACCTTTTCTAAAGACCATCTCTACAAACCCTATGTGTGGGGGTCCTTTTATAGCCAAAAGACCCCCCATGCCTCATACCTCTTTTGGCAAACGAATTTGGCTGATAAAATTCCCAAAAAATTTTGGTGAATTGGAAGCTAAGAGATGAACAAATTCTCTTTCAATCTTAAGCCACGAATCCCTAAAAATTAGGAGGTTATTGTGCCCCAATCTTCTGCTGCACGCCACCCTGCTTGATGCATAATGCAGTCCCTACAAATTAGGAATTTGATTCTTATCTTTTTAGGAAGATTTGAGGTGCCATATTTTTTTGGAAAATAGCCCCACGAATCCTCTTTCCTCACACCAAAAATTGGCCAAAAATAAAGAGCATAGGCACCACTGCTTTTAGGGATAAGGATGAGGTGTCTTTCTTCTCCAAGAAAGAAGCTATGGTCCTAAATTTTAGAAATTCTTCTCCATAATAAATTCTGATTATTTGAACTCTTAATAAATTTTGATTCAATTAGGTTATGCCCAATCGTCTTGGATCGAACCCGATCGAATTATGTCAAACCCTAATTTAGCCCAAATTGAATCTAATTCAATTTGTCTTAATTAAAGTCCAATAATTCAATCAAATTAAATTTATTAGTAATCCAATTATTAATTAACCCTCCAATAATTCAATAATTATTTTAATGCAACTTTTGCTTAGGATAATTTGTCAATCGAATTGGCCAAATTATCCCTGAATGATTCTTAATCATCAATCAGCCATTTGATCAACCTAGAAATTTCTATGCGTGTGACCCCATAGGTTCGAACCTAAGCCGGTAGCACAGGAACAACTTCTTGTACTAATCTAAATGACCATCTAGCAATGATATTCAACGTCCGGATAGGCCGAATGATTGCAAAGCAACATTCAAGAACCCTTGGACTATGGTTACCGTATAATTTATCCCTATGACTCCTAAATGCCAGGATGACTTCAGAGTTCTGTCAACTCTATAATAAGTGCATCCATGATGTGATTCAACTTTAGAAATCCTTTGACTCCTCACAAGGATTACCCTGGCCAAGGTTTTGCTAAATTGAACACAAGGCATTATCTCCTATTTTCAGGAGGGGTCAATTCCATCTTGACTCACAACTGATTACGCAAGTACTTGACTGTACCTAGTGATCTTCCGTCACTGAATTAGAAATTCAGGTAGTCCGATACCAAAGTACAGTGAGTTGCTTGCTAGTCACAAGTTACGGTCTCAGGTCTGAGGGCCAAACTTATACCCATATCCACTCGGAACATCTCTTGACAGTAGAGCATTCCGGAATTGGTCATGTTCAGTGAAATGTACTCCTACAGTTCACCTGTGTGACATATCAGTGTCTCCACACTCCTTAGTTAAGAGGACAATCAACGTATATGTCACACAACGACCTAATCTCGATAATGCTGTCGTCCTAGTAACAACATATCATTTGACCGCGAACAATTTTAAGGACTTTAAGATAAATCCTCCTTTATCATAAAACAAGTCCTAAGGACTTCATCATATAAATGTTCATTTGAAGATGTACAATAAAATGATAAATAATGCCAAATAACAATTTATTAATTTGTCAATTCATTTACAAAATTCAATCATCAACATGCTGATGATTGACATTTAGGATACAATTCCCAACAACTCCCACTTAGCCTAAAACCAATCGGTACAGTATCTTATACCCATATTCGACTTGTGTTCGTTGAACTCTTTGATGCCAAGGACTTTGGTAAATGGGTCAGCCATATTTTCTTTTGTATCAATCTTCTGAAGATATGTCACCTCGTTCGACGATCTCTCAAACCAGGTGGTAGCGACGTAGAATATGCTTGGTCCGCTGATGTGATTTGGGTTCTCTTGCTTGAGCTATGGCTCCAGTGCTGTCACAAAATATAGTCACTAGACCATCAACGGAGGATGTCACTCCAAGCTCAGTGATGAACTTTCGCAACCATACAGCTTTCTTGGCGGCATCAGATGCTGCGATGTATTCCGCTTCACATGTAGAATCTGCCACTGTATGCTGCTTGAAACTCTTCTAGTAGATGGCCCCACCCTTAAGAGTAAAGATATATCCCAACATGTTCTTGCTATCACCTTGATCTAACTAAAAACTTAAATTGGTATATCCCTCATGTTTTAAGTCAGAATTGAAAGAATAGATGCCCTACAAGCCAATCGCAATATATATTGCGAAGGATTTTCTTTTGATTTTCCAAATCATGTACATGATATTTAAATATGAATAAAGGCATTATGTTTTATCATATGCTGTTGATTATATTTGTGATAAACCCCTTAGATTAGGGCAATAGTTTTGAGGCTATGATGAAATCACACTAGTGAGACCTAAAATCCTAAAACCCTAATCTTAAATATTCTCAGTCGTTGGTACATTGAGTCGGGGATCAATATTACTAAAAAGACTGGTACATCTTATGTATGCTCGATGTAGAGGGTGATTGATCTTACAATCACTTGTGTGAGATACTAATACAAAGATGTGGGTGCTCATTAGAGGAATGAGTTCATTGAATTGACCAGCCACGAGAACATCTTATGGATTCTTACTTAATCGTCAAAAGATAGTTCTCATAGTGGGAGTTGTGCAAGTGATCCTTAGACTTGAGATCACCATAATACCTTGTGCACTTGAACCTATGTTTTGGTTTACCCTCATTCACAATATTGCGTTGTGTACGGGATATTCTGGATATGATGGATTTTGTACAAAGATTGTGAGTAAGTCAACAAGGAATCAGTCACTTCTAGTAAGAGAAGGTAAAATCCTACTTACTCTAATCTTATGATGATTCAAGAAGCCTTTGATCAAAGCAAAATGAAAATTAGAAAGAGTTTCTAATGTTTCATTGTTTGAATTATCATATAAAAGATTGAGAGAGATATGAATAAGTGATTGAGTTTAATATTGATCCATAATCATGCACTTATTCAGGATGTAGTATGATTGAGGGATTGAATTGCACGGTAACTTGCCATTGAAGGGTATGTTTGGATTTGTCCAATACATTCCTCATCTTCCGGATAGACATGATATGTTGCTAGACGTCAATCTTGTCTTGTGGGTTGATCGGATCAAAGAGTTTGATTAGATCAAAGCATCAGAAAGGTTCTGATTGCTAAGTCAGGTTTAGCACTGAATTGGACCTAAATTGGATTAGAGGTATTCTAATCAAGTTAGGTCAACTTGCACCTGCACCTACTGCTGGCTAAGATAAGGAACCCAATGGGTCACACACAAGGAAATTAATCAAGGGTCTAATTGGATTAGATCATGTTTGCAAGATGAACATGCTAGCACGTGTTGCAAATCCTAGCTCCTGATTCAAATTAAATTTGAATCTGATTCTTAGATTAGGTTGATCTAATATGATTAGATCATGACCTAATATGGGTTAGCCAAGAGTTGGAACCCATTTGGCTTTAATTAGACCTGATTTGATTAGGTTTAATGTTTCCTTTAAGTTGGTTAAACCTAATTGGATTGGGTTTGATAGGGCCTTCACTTCTGAACCATTGATCGCTCCCTAGATGAAGGATCTGGTCCACTGGTTGGCGCCTTCATCTGGACTATTGGATGGCTTCCTGGATGAAGGATCTGGTCCACTTGTTGGCTCCTTATTCTGGACCATTGGATGGCTCTCTGGATGAATAATCTGGACCATTGGTTAGCGCCTGAATCTAGACCACTAGATGGCTCCCTGGATGAAAGATCTGGACTATTGCACAGCGCCTGAATCTGGTCCACTGGATGGCTCCCTAGATGAAAGATTTGGACCATTGCTTAGAGCCTGAATCTGGACCATTGGTGATGGCATCTTGCTTCTGGACCATTGGATGGCACCCTGGATGATGATGCCTTGATCTGGACCATTAGATGGCACCTAGATCTAGACCATTGGCTTTGGTTCCCTGCATTTGGGCCCTTGGATCATCAAGATTTAAGAGGGAGATGTAAGAAATAAGCGTATCATTAGATACGGCTTTTTCTAAATCTTGATACGCCTCCCTCTCTCTCTTGTTGGCACCCTCTTATCACACCCTTTGATGCATGAAGGGATGGCTAGGATGCATCCCTTCACATCTATAAATAGGGAGCCATTCCACCGTTGTTGCCCAAGAAGACAACCCAAGAAGGGGGGGGGGGGTGAATTGGGTTTTGATTAATTTTCGATCAATTAAAAACTATGATTAGTAATTAACTAAATCTATCGCAAGCAAATTAGTTAAGTTACTAAATGAAGTGAATGAAGAGATAGAGAGAGAAAACATCAACCAATACAAACACGAACCAATTTATAGTTGTTCGGAGCTAACCCTTGCTCCTACGTCCACTCCCCAAGCTTCACTTGGGAGTTTACTATAATCCACTGGATTACAGCCGGTTGTTTTACAAGTTCACAACCCAACTTGTTGTTTTCGCGAGATCACAACAAACTCGGTCGATTTTCACAGGCTCACCGACTAGAACCACCCGATTGTTTTTCCGAATCACAATCGAACCCTTACACCGTTGGTTTTAACTTCGGCTCACCAACAAACCTTAAAACCCTTGATTCAATCCCCTGATTGAATCAAGTGAGAAAACAGTTTGGAAAAAGTTACAAGGAAAGCTTCTTAATAAGCAAATATTAAACAATATGAAAAGAGAAGAGTTAGAAGCCCTCAAACAGAATTTGGAAGAGGAAGAAGGGGCTTCTCGAACTCTGAGTCTCCTCTTTGAATGCGCTAACGATTTGATATCAGAAGGAGAGCCTTGAATGCGAAGAAAAGAGTTTGTTGGATGGAGTTCAATGCACTTCTTTCTTCTTTCTCTTGTATTTACTCTTGAGAGCCTTTGGTAGGTGGAAATCCCTTTTTGTTTGAATGGAATAGCTCCCTTGGTGTCTACTACTGTTCATTCTGACTATTTAAGCAGTCTCCATTGAAAACTAGCCGTTAGACACCAAATTATGGCCATTCTGCACATTCTGCAACTCCTGACAATGTATCCATTGGGGTCGGAGTCGACTCGCTCGATCTGGAGTCGACTCGCTCGATCTGGAGTCGACTCGGCTGTTGCTGGAGTCGACTCATGCTTTACTGGAGACGATTCACCCACTGGTCAGGATTTGAATTAAAGTATTGTCCCGTTCTGTAGTCGACTCGGCCAAACCTGGAGTCGACTCGCCAATATCCGGAGATAACTCGGCCCTCTGGAGACGACTCGTTCTCAGGGTTCCAGAGATCTATTTTTCTGTAATTCTTTCTCGAGTCGACTCGGATCATCTTGGAGTCGACTCGGCTCTCAGAGCCCAAAAACTGATCTTCTGTCTTTGGAGTTGAACTGCCTTGGAGTCGACTCGGATCGTCTTGGAGTCGACTCCGCTCTCAGAGCGCGAAAATTGATCCTCTGTCTTTGGAGTTGAACTGCCTCGGAGTCGACTCGGATCGTCTTGGAGTGGACTCGGCTCTCAGAGCCCGAAGTTGGTTCTCTGACTTTTAGTCTTGCTTTCCTCTGAGAGTCGACTCGGACGTAACTAGGAGTCGACTCGCCAAACTTCGGAGTCAACTCGTAACCTTCTGAAGTCGACTCGGTTGCAGGGTCTGAAATACATCGTTCTGTCTTTCTTCTGTTACCCTTAGGAGTCGACTCGGAAACGTCGGGTGTCGACTCGGAAACCATTGGAGTCGACTCGAAACCTTCTGGAGTCGACTCGCTGACAGGGTCTGAAAATCAACTTTCTGTTCTTCTGTCAGTTCTCAGTCGGAGTCGACTCGTAGTGTACCGGAGTCGACTCGAGCATGTGCCAGAACTTCTAAAACGTTCGAGTCGACTCGTAATCTTCTGGAGTCGACTCGAGCTTCAGACTTTGGCTCAAACTGAGTTCCTTACATAACCAAAATATATTGAACCAAAGCTAGAGATACTTAAACATAAATTCATAAATATTTGCCTGAAATACTAGATTGAATTCATTAGTATAACATAAGATATACTCAAATGCTTTGAGCTCATCAAAATCAAATAGGGGTATAACCAATCACTCCACAATCTCCCCCTTTTTGATGATGACAAAACGTTGAGTATTTGTAAAGTGAATTACTCAACCAATAGGAGATTTATAATAGAGTTTAGAAATAATTCAAATGTCTAGACATTTAATTTATCCAAAATTGAAAGGCTTGAAACAGTAAATCCTGAAATTAAAGCTCCTCCTTTCATTTGGAATTATATAAGCCTTCATATCATGCAATCAATTGTTTGGCTTATACGTTTAATGAATTTGCTTTCTTAATATTTCAGATTCTCCTCCTCAACATATGCATTCAATTTTGTTTGGGTTCTCTGAATTTTCTTTTAATGTCTTGAAGCTTTTGATCTTAAATTCTTACTTTCAGAGGGAAGATCTGACAATTTGTTCTTGAGTATGATTCAACTAATCTCCGAATATCCCTTAAATAGATTCTGGAGATTACTCCTTGAGGAGCCCCAACAGAGAGATAATGAGCCTCGAGGTATCGAATCCACTAAGAACAAATTACATTTTGCTTTAAGGTTGTTCTTTTTAGTGATTTTCTTTACATTTCAATTTATATTTTCTCCCCCTTTTTGTCATCATAGCAAAAAGGGCACAATACATAGAAAAAAGTATTAGAACTCAAGAATGCACAATTTTGAAAGGAAATTTCTACTCATTGTATTAAATTCAAATTTGAGTACAAGTGTGATTACATATCAAAAGAATCCTCAAGGGACTGTACATCATAAAAATAGATAAAAATACACTAATTTTTCTTTGTAGTGGAGGATGTGGCTCCCGTTTTCAGTCTATTCATTTGCATGACTAAGTTTATCCTCTTAGAGACGTTTCCTAGCTGCTCGATGATCTCCGAGGTGGCACTAGACTGTATCGTGGTGAGCTAGGTCACACTTTTTTGGATTGTGTCAAGCTTGGAGATCAAGGCATTTGCTAGTCTCTCTGCTCCCTGACTCTGGCTACCTAGCTCAATTCTGATGCTGTCTCGCATCTTCCTTGTGTCATCCTTTACATCGCTAATGTTCCAGTATTGAGCTTGAACTAGGCTCCTTATGTTGTAGATTTCCTCCTTCAGGTCTGCAACCATTTTGGACACGGTTGCCAAGGAGGGGACTATCTCGGTGGAGGAAGCAGTCTGAGGACCTCGTAGCTCCCTCAGCAGATCATCCCTCAGCTCCCTCACTATCTACTGCCTCAACTCTCGGAGCTGCTCAGAAGATATCCGAACCTCCAGGGGCTACTGAGGTGGTGGAGCTGTAGATGGTCCAGCTGAAGTGGATGGGAATGAAGGGCCAGAAGTGGAGGGAAAAGTGGGAAGATCTGTATAGTGCTCCTGGTCATGGTCAGGGCTAGGGGAGTGATGAGTGGCAGGATCAGATGGTGTGGATGTGGATGGTTTCCTTACCCAGACTCCCCCGATCTTGTGGAATCCCATCCGATGGAGGGTCCCCTCACCCATGCGATCTGTAAAACGCAGTGAGCGAGAGGGTTCCCCCTCAGGGATAGGGACCTCTAACTCCCTAAAGATAAGAGTGAATAGCATTCCATATGGGAGACTTAACCTAGGCTTGTCTAGGGGTTCACAGAGATACTTGTAGATGAGTTTAGAAAAGTTGATAGGAGTGTCTTGGAGTATGTGGTACATCAAAGCTAGGTCTCTCTCTAAGATGAAGTCAAACCTACCAGTTTTGGGAAAGAGAGTCCTAGAAATGATACTTAGGAGAAGCCGCATTTCAGCCGAAAGCTGATTTGCGAACACCTCCTCTATAGGAGACTGAGGTGGACTCCCTATGATGGCCGTAAGGGCCTCTGTCCTATCTGAGGGATGTGTGGGAAAGATCCCCTCTCTGGAGAGATGGAGGACTCGAGCAATGAAGTCCTTGGAAATGAAAACTGGGGCACCCACTACTGTCCCCTAGATACCGCCGCTACCCCGTGCAACAGTACCGTAAAATTTCCTAACTAACCCTGGATAGGTAGGGAGGTCAAGAGAACAAAATAACTCTAAGCTCTGGGCCCTAAGGTGATGCCCTAGGTTGAACCCTTCCCGGGAGAGGAAGTCAAAGTTGACTTGCCTCCTGGTAGAGACAACCTTCCCGGCGCATGAGCACGAGGGAACCGGCCTAGGCGGGGAAGGAACCGGAGGTGGTGGCCTCGTGGGTTCATTCCGAGCCTTGGACCGTCGCTCGGCACCACTCGCGGAGGAGGGTCACTTCCGGCTTGGGACAACGACTTTCCTAGGCATTTTTGACCTAACCACGGAGTGATGAACAAGAAAAATGGAGGAAAACTCGACGGCGAGGACCTAGGATGGGTCGGAGAAGAGGTCGGAGATGACTCTAGGGCTTTTGAACAGTGGCGGCTGAAAAATAGAAGTGGAGAAAAAATATTTCGCTTAGGATTAAAAGTCGGATTCCCGACCTCAAGTCGACTCTGGTAAGTCGCGAGTCGACTCGACTCCCAAATATGCGCGAGTCGACTCCCCCACGAGCCGACTCCAAAATCTATTTGAGTCAACTTGAACTCTGGCACATAACCAAAATAAACTTGTTATTTCTGTGCCAAAAGAAAGAGTTATGGAACTATAAGAGATTTAAGAACTGATTTGATGATCATAGATAAGAAACCTTATGCCTAACATAAGCTAATCATCAAAATCAATGAATTAGAGGAGAGTATCACTAGAATGGATCAATCACTCCTAACCCTCTTCTAAGTATACAAAATCGATCTTCACTCAAGGATTTTATGAAGATGTCAGTAAGTTGATCATCAGTACAAACAAATTGAAGTGTCACATCACCATTCAGTACATGATCTCTTATGAAGTGATGTCTTATCTCAATGTGTTTAGTTCTTGAATACTGAATTGGATTTTTAGTTAGATTAATGGCACTTGTATTATCACAGCTAATGAGAATTTTATCTTGTTTAATGCCATAATCTTCAAGTTGTTGTTTAATCCATAAGATTTGAGCACAACAACTCCCGACAGCAACATATTCGGCTTCCGCCGTAGATAGAGCAAACCGAGTTTTGTTTCTTGCTAAACCAAGAGATTAAATTTTCTTCTAAGAATTGACATGACCCGCTGGTGCTTTTTCTATCAAGTTTACAACCAGCGAAGTCTGAATCAGTGTACCCTATTAAGTTTATGCTTGATTCTTTAGAATACCATAAACCTATGTTTTTTGTTCCTATTAGGTATTTAAAAATTCTCTTAACTGTAATAAAATGTGATTCCTTAGTATTAGATTGATATCTAGCACACATGCATACACTAAACATGATATCAGGTCTACTTGCTGTAAGATATAATAAAGATCCTATCATACCTCTATACATCTTTTGATCCACTGATTTACCTGATTCATCTTTGTCTAGTTTGCATGATGAACTCATGGGTGTGCTGATTGGCTTGTTTCCATCCATATCAAACTTCTTAAGCATCTCCTTGATGTATTTAGCTTGATTGATGAAGATTCCCTCTTTAGATTTGGAGTCCGAGGAAATAGTTCAGCTCTCCCATCATGCTCATTTCAAATTCACTCTGCATTAAGTCAGCAAATTCTTCGCAGAAGCGATTGTTAGTAGCACCGAAAATAATATCATCTACATAAATCTGTACTACTAACATATTTTTGTTTTTCTTCTTTAAAAACAGTGTTGTATCAACATTCCCTCTAGAGAATTTATGGTCTAATAGAAATTTGCTAAGTCTTTCATACCATGCTCTAGGGGCTTGTTTTAGACCATAAAGTACTTTGTTTAGTTCATAAACATGATTGGGGTATTGATGATTTTCAAAACCATGAGGTTGTTCTACATAAACCTCCTCATTAATATACCCATTCAAAAAGGCACTTTTTACATCCATTTGAAATAGTTTGAAGTCTTTAGAGCATGCAAATGCTAGTAATAATCTAATTGCTTCAAGTCTAGCTACAGGAGCAAAGGTTTCATCAAAATCTATACCTTCTTCTTGATTATAGCCCTTTGCTACTAGTCTAGCCTTGTTCCTAACCACAACTCCATTCTCATCAAGTTTGTTTTTGTATATCCATTTAGTTCCTATTATTGAGTATTCAGTGGGTCTTTCTACCAAATTCCATACCTTGTTTCTAGTAAATTGATTTAGTTCCTCTTGCATAGCAGTTACCCAATTTACAACATTTTCAACTTCTCCAATGTTTTTAGGTTCTAAGTGCGAAACAAAAGCAAGGTGATTATTTAAGTTCCTAAGAGAAGCTCTAGTTCTAATAGGTTGTGATGGATCATCTAGTATTAATTCTTTAGGGTGATCGTATGCATACATCCAAGCCTTTGTAAGCCCATGATCATCAATTACCTCTTGGCTTGTTGAAGTTTCTCCAATTTGCTTTGGTTCATTCTCTTGTAATGTCATGTCATCTAACTTTTTCTCAAGTATTCCTGCATCATCATCAGGAGCTACTCTCTTGCTAGAAGAGACATCATTAGTATCATCAAAAACTACATGTATAGACTCTTCAATAACAAGGGTTCTTTTGTTGAAGACTCTATAAGCCTTGATGCAGAGTATCCCAAAAAGATACCCTCATCAGATTTAGAATCAAATTTACCTAAGTTATCTTTCCCATTATTGTGAATGAAACACCTACACCCAAAAACATGAAAATAGCTTACTTTGGATTTTCTATCTCTCCAAAGTTCATAAGGTGTTTTCTTTATAATTGGTCTCAGTAAAACTCTATTTAATATATGGCATGATGTGTTAATAGCTTCTCCCCAAAAATACTTTGGAAGGTCACTTTCACACAACATGGTCCTAGCCATTTTCTCTAGGGTTCTATTCTTTTTTTCCACAACTCCATTTTGTTGTGGTGTCCTAGGTGCAGAGAAATTATGATTTATCCCCTTTTTACTACAGAATTCATCAAATAGATGATTTTCAAATTCTGTTCCATGATCACTCCTAATAGCTATAACTGAAGCATTTCTTGCGTTAGTTACTTCCTTATGAAATTTCTTAAATACAGAAAATGCTTCATCTTTATGAGCTAAAAACATGACCCATGTATATCTAGAAAAATCATCTACAATAACAAGACCATATTTGTTTCCACCAAGATTTGTTGTTCTAGTTGGTCCAAATAGATCCATGTGTAGTAGTTCAAATGGTCTAGTAGTAGTGACATAATTTATGGATTTAAAAGAGCTCCTAGATTGTTTGCCATATTGACATGCATCACAAATTTTATTTTTCTCAAATTTTAGTTTTGGCAAACCAATTACAGAATCTCTTTTAACTAATTTAGATATTGCATCCATACTTGCATGACCTAATTTACGGTGCCATAACCAACTTGCATCATCAACCTTAGTATCACTAGCTACTAAGCAAGGACTGTTTTTAGCAAGATCTTCAAGATCTACTACATAGACGTTACCACGTCTAATTTCTTTAAATACTAGGCCATTGTCAATTGAGTTGGTTATGATGCATAAAGATGGCTTAAACAAAACATCAAAACCTCTATCACATAATTGACTAACGCTAAGTAAGTTATGCTTAAGACCATCTACAAATCGTACATTATCAACGAAGGTTGAAGAGGTGATTTGTACTTTACCTATACCAACGATGTGACCTTGGTTATTGTCTCCAAATGTCACAGCACCTCCCTTCTTAGGCTCTAGGGTGAAGAATTGCTCCTTGTCACCCGTCATGTGTCTTGAGCAGCCACTATCCAAGTACCAATAGTTTTTGTCGACCTTGGCTACAAGACACTCCTACACAAGAAAATCATACAATCTTAGGTACCCAAGTTTTCTTGGATCCTTCATGATTAGTAACATTGGTTCCTTTTGGAATCCAAATCTTTTTAATCTTTCTTTTAATTTCAGGTTTTTTATGATTACACACATTAGCTATATGTCCTACTTTACCACAACGAAAACAAGTTGCATTTTTGGTTTTACTTTCTCCGACCTTTACAAAAAAGTTTTTAAGAAATTTTTGTTTGTTGTTAGGCTTATACCCTAAGCCAGCTTTACTACATACAGCTCTTTGACTATTAAGTATCATGTCTAGTTTTTCAGAACTAAAAGTAAACTTCTCAACTATAGATTTATACTTTTCAAGTTCTTTTGTTAAGTTTAGTTTTTCTGTTTTTATTGAATTTAGATCTTTTGTAAAGTTATTTTTTAGAGTTCAGTTACTATTTTTAAGTTTTGAAACTTTCTTAGTTAGTCTTTCATTATCTTTAATTAAGGTATTAGTTTTTTGAGTTAGCAATTGGTTGCTTGTTTTAAGTTCTAAGTTTTTCTTGATGATAGAGTTCTTGTCCTTAATTAATTTATCGTGCTTATGAGTGTAAGATTGATTAGTTAGTTTCAATTCTTTATTTTTAAGGTTTATTGTCCTATATTCATCCATTAATTCATTAAAAGCATCATACAATTCATCAAAGATAAAATTTAAATGTGTTTCGGATATTACCTTATTATCATTTGCCATGAAGCAAAAATTTGCTTTTTTCTCTTGTTCCTCATCCGATGATGATGATGATTGATCGGAGTCTGTCAAGGTGGTGACAAGAGCTTTCTTCTTCTTGTATTTGATGCTCTTCTTCAGTAAGGGATAGTCGATTCTGAAATGTCCCGGTTTCTTACATTCATAGCAACCGGTTCCCTCACTTTCTCTTTCCTTACCTTTGTCCTTGTTGTAGGAACTTGAGGGACCTCTCCTCTGATGAAAGGACTTATTCCGGTTGATGAATTTTCTGAACTTTCGCACGAGAAGAGCCTCATCATCATCTCCCTCATTGTCTTCTTCTTCGCTGCTGCTACTGCAAGATGGATCTTTGTTAGAAGAAGTAGATTTGAGGGCTATTACCTTTTTCTTATGAGAGGATTCTTCTTCGCTATGTTGTTTCATCGTGAGCTCATGCACCATCAGGGATCCAAGAAGCTCCTCGAGTGGCAGCTTGTTCAAGTCCTTGGCTTCTTGGATTGCCGTTACCTTGGCTTCCCATGACCTTGGCAAAGATCAAAGAATTTTTCTAGCAAGGTCACTGTTAGCATAACTTTTGCCAAGGCTTTTTAGACCATTGACAATATCAGTAAATTTAGTAAACATGCACGTGATAGTTTCATTAGAATCCATTTTAAATAGTTCATACTTATGAACTAGCATGTTTATTTTAGATTCCTTGACTTGATTCGTGCCCTCGTGGGTCACTTTAAGTCTATCCCATATCTCTTTTGCAGAACTGCAAGTAGAGACTCTATTGAATTCATTACGGTCTAAGGCACAATAAAGCACATTCATTGCTTTGGCATTTAGTTGTGCCCTCCTTCTATCATTGTCATCCCAATCTTTTTTAAGTTTGGGAATAGTAATGTTATCTACAAAAATAGAAGGAATGTATGGTCCATTAACTATGATGCTCCAAATCTCATAGTCTTGGACTTGGATAAATATCCTCATCCTAGCCTTCCAATAGGTGTAGTCGGTTCCATTGAAAAATGGAGGCCTATGGGTGGATTGCCCCTCAATAAGTGAAGATCCAAAAGGGATTGTCATTTTGATCTTTTACTCTTTTAATAGAAGAGCTCCTGCTCTGATACCACTTGTTGCCCAAGAAGACAACCCAAGAGGGGGGTGAATTGGGTTTTGATTAATTTTCGATCAATTAAAAACTATGATTAATAATTAACTAAATCTATCGCAAGCAAATTAGTTAAGTTACTAGATGAAGTGAATGAAGAGAGAGAGAGAAAATAGCAACCAATACAAACACGAACCAATTTATAGTGGTTCGGAGCTAACCCTTGCTCCTACGTCCACTCCCCAAGCTTCACTTGGGAGTTCACTATAATCCCCTAGATTACAGCCAGTTGTTTTACAAGTTCACAATCCAACTTGTTGTTTTTGCGAGATCACAACGAACTCGGTCGGTTTTCATAGGCTCACCGACTAGAACCATCCGATTGTTTTCCCAGGATCACAATTGAACCCTTACACCGTTGGTTTTAACTTCGGCTCACCAACAAACCTTAAAACCCTTGATTCAATCTCCTGATTGAATCAAGTGAGAAAACAGTTTGGAAAAAGTTACAAGGAAAGCTTCTTAATAAGCAAATATTAAACAATATGAAAAGAGAAGAGTTAGAAGCCCTCAAACAGAATTTGGAAGAGAAAGAAGGGGCTTCTCGAACTCTGAGTCTCCTCTTTGAATGCGCTAACGATTTGATGTCAGAAGGAGAGCCTTGAATGCGAAGGAAAGAGTTTGTTGAATGGAGTTCAATGCACTTCTTTCTTCTTTCTCTTGTATTTACTCTTGAGAGCCTTTGGTAGGTGGAAATCCCTTTTTGTTTGAATGGAATAGCTCTCTTGGTGTCTACTACTGTTCATTCTGACTATTTAAGCAGTCTCCATTGAAAACTAGCCGTTAGACACCAAATTATGGCCATTCTGCACATTCTGCAACTCCTGACAATGTATCCATTGGGGTCGGAGTCGACTCGCTCGATCTGGAGTCGACTCGCTCGATCTGGAGTCGACTCGGCTGTTGCTGGAGTCGACTCATGCTTTACTGGAGACGATTCACCCACTGGTCAGGATTTGAATTAAAGTATTGTCCCGTTCTGTAGTCGACTCGGCCAAACCTGGAGTCGACTCGCCAATATCCGGAGTCGACTCGGCCAAACCTGGAGTCGACTCGGCCAAACCTGGAGTCGACTCGGCCAAACCTTGGTGTCTCCTACTGTTCATTCTGACTATTTAAGCAGTCCCCATTGAAAACTAGCCGTTAGACATCAAATTGTGGCCATTCTACACATTCTGCAACTCCTAACAATGTATCCGTTGG
This sequence comes from Phoenix dactylifera, assembly GCF_051530095.1. Lineage (NCBI taxonomy): Eukaryota > Viridiplantae > Streptophyta > Magnoliopsida > Arecales > Arecaceae > Phoenix > Phoenix dactylifera. The sequence goes on along the minus strand of NC_143193.1, from coordinate 24,857,804 downwards.
GGTCGGAGTCAACTCGCTCGATCTGGAGTCGACTCGGCTGTTGCTGGAGTCGACTCATGCTTTACTGGAGACGACTCGCCCACTGGTCAGGATTTGAATTAAAGTGTTGTCCCATTCTGGAGTCGACTTGGCCAAACCTGGAGTCGACTCGCCAATATCCGGAGATGACTCGGCCCTCTGGAGACGACTCGTTCTCAGGGTTCTAGAGATCTATTTTTCTACAATTCTTTCTCGAGTCGACTCGGATCATCTTGGAGTCGACTCGGCTCTGAGAGCCCAAAAACTGATCTTCTGTCTTTGGAGTTGAACTGCCTCGGAGTCGACTCGGATCGTCTTGGAGTCGACTTGGCTCTCAGAGCCCGAAAATTGATCCTCTGTCTTTGGAGTTGAACTGCCTCGGAGTCGACTCGGATCGTCTTGGAGTCGACTCGGCTCTCAGAGCCCGAAGTTGGTTCTCTGACTTTTAGTCTTGCTTTCCTCTGAGAGTCGACTCGGACGCAACTAGGATCGACTCGCCAAACTTCGGAGTCAACTTGTAACCTTCTGGAGTCGACTCGATTGCAGGGTCTGAAATACATCGTTCTGTCTTTCTTCTGTTACCCTTAGGAGTCGACTCGGAAATGTCGGGAGTCGACTCGGAAACCATTGGAGTCGACTCGAAACCTTCTGGAGTCGACTCGCTGACAGGATCTGAAAATCAACTTTTTATTCTTCTGTCAGTTCTCAGTCGGAGTCGACTCGTAGTATACCGGAGTCGACTTGAGCATGTGCCAGAACTTCTGAAACACTTGGAGTCGACTCGTAATCTTCTGAAGTCGACTCGAGCTTCAGATTTTGGTTCAAACTGAGTTCCTTACATAACCAAAATATATTGAACCAAAGCTAGAGATACTTAAACATAAATTCACAAATATTTGCCTGAAACACTAGATTGAATTCATTAGTATAACATAAGATATACTCAAATGCTTTGAGCTCATCAAAATCAAATAGGGGTATAACCAATCACTCCACAACCGTATTCCCCATTCCAACTCCGCCGCATTCTCTCTCCCTTATCCCTTCTTTCTTACAAGCCTTTGTCTCTTTCTAGCATTGCTTCTAGAGTGTCCTAAGCCAAGACAAGGAGGTCTTCTTTAGGACAAAAAGATTAGAAGTGATTTAGAAAGGTGAAAAAAAAATAAGAGAGGAGAGAAAGCAAGCCAATTTAAATCCTTTGGAAGGATTCAACATTAAGGATCAAAAATCTTTGGAGCTAAAGTCTTCATCGAGTTTCCATGTGGATCACTGTTGGAGGGCGGACATTTGGACGCCTCGTGAAGATTCTACAAACTTGGATTTAGCGTTATAGGTATTCTTCTATTTTAACATTTATATTTATATTGTTTGATAGTTACCATTAAGGTGATCTAGGCTTATAAGGGTTTCATGTTAAGGGATTTTATTAAGAAATTTTAAAATCCCTAGCTTCCGCTGCCCATCATGACATGATCGGAACCCTTCAGTGGTATCAGAGCCATCCTTAATTGGTTCAATCAAATAATTATGCATGATGTATGATTATTAATTTACTATGAGATAGTAATGTCATATGTGAAAGAGTAGATGCCCTATAAGCCAATCATTTGATGGATTTCTCTTTGTAATCCTCCAAATCATGTACTTTGACACTCAATATATATCAATAAAGGCATTGTGTTTCATCATTTGCTGCTTATCTATTTTATTATTGGATGATGAACTGTTAGATGTATGCCCTAGAAGCCAATTTGGCTGACACATTGTTGATTCTAGGGACATAATTTTGTACTTGACTGTTTATTATTGAATAAATAAAAGGCATCTTTTCATTCATATTATTTATGTGTCTATGAATCGTCCAAGGAATTAATAAGATGATGATACATATTCTCAAGAGTTGAGAATTTGAGCCATGTATCATTGGTGATTAATTTCTAAATGCTCCTGATCAATGGATCATCACGAGGACGGTGATCGATCCGATCAGTGCACAGATCACTTTCCTTCTGGATGGACGAGACTTGAGTCCACAGTGTAGGGACACTGAAGTGATAGTGCAGGTGCTTGTTAGAGAACAAGGGTACTGAGCGTGACCAAGACAAGAAGTCACTTGGATGTCTATCCACTCGTCAGTGACTTGCTTGATGTTGCAGTAGTGTGACTGGTCCTTTGACCTGCGGTGCTTCGGCTACTCACAGTGAGGTTATTGTAGTTTGACTGCACACATACATGGTCTCTAGCCATATGGGTCCATGCAGTGTAGATTGGCTGCAGTAAGTTCACTGTAGGAGTAGGGTATGCACCTATAAGGAATCTATCGACCTTGATAGAAGAGGAGTGATCCTATGTGATTTGTTAGACTGAGTTCTAAGACCTTGGCCAGGGCAGTAATATAAAGTGAAAAAGAGTTTTCCACTATCGAACTCAAGTCGAACAAATCTTGACATATGACAGACGATGGGATTTGACGAGTTGTCCATGACCTCCGTCCTGTAGGGATCCACGATGGTAGGACTGTATCACACGTTAACTGCACCTAGAGGTTCATCTTTCTATTCTACTGGGTGGCCACTACATGCTGCTAGGTGTCACTGGTGGATGGTGGGACTCATAGGGATTATCTTGATGATCGATAAACCCTAATGAGTTGAGTTGGAATCGTTCCAACCCATTGAAAGGAGTTTTCAATGATGTTGAGATAGAGATCACAATATATCTCACTACCAGTCAGAATAGAACCTATGGGGTCACACACACTAGAAGTATTGACCGATCCGATGGTTGAAATCGTGATTAGGAATCACAAGTAATCAATTTGATTGATAAGAAGTTGAAGAAAGGAACAAAGGGAATTAATTAATTGGACTTGAAACAAGAGTCCTACTTCGGGTAGGATTCCTAGAGTCCTAATTGGATTAGGACTGGGAATCCTAGTTGGAGTAGGACTGGGATTCCTACTTGGAATAGGATTCCTACAATCCTAATGAGATTAGGATTAAAATTAGATTCCTACTTGGAGTAGGATTCCTAGAAATTCTAATTGGATTAGGACTTCGGATTCAAATAGAGTCCTAATTGGATTAGGACTAAAATTAAATACATCCTAATTGGATTAGGATTCCTTAAGTCTAAATTTATTATTAATCTAATGAATCAACATGACTCCTAATTGGATTAGGATAAGAGTTCAATTGAGTCATGGTTCATTCAAGTCCTAATTGGATTAGGACTAGCATAGATTGAACCCAAAATTGGCTAATCCTAATTAGATTAGGATTAAACCATGAGAGAGGCACCTAATCCTCTTTGGAAGAGGATTAGGCTAACCAAGTAAGAGGGGCATCAGCCCCTCTCCAATTGGTTAGGGCGACAAGAAGAGAGAAGGGGCCGGCGCTCCAAAGAAAGAAGGTTGTCAAGGGCTCCTAACTTGTAGGAGCCCTTGATGCTTATAAAAAGGGACCTAGGGCCGGCGCCCTAGGTGTGCTCTCTTCCCCCTCTTGCTGCCGCCACCAGCCCCTCTCCTCTCTTAGTTCAGCCGCAAGCAAGGGAAAAGGATCTCCAAGTGTTGGCGGCCTCCTCCCCTTCCCTTCCTTCATCCAACGCAAGGAACAAAAGAAGGCTGCGTGGGGTTCTTTCTTCTTCCTCATCTTCATCCTTCTTCTTCCTCCTCTCAAGCACAATCAAGGGTTGATTGAAAGAGAGGAGATCAGCCATCAAAAGAAGTCTTTGCAAGGGAGCTAGCACCCCGGGAAGACAAGAAAGATTTGATCGGTCCTCTACTTCGTGTGGATACCCGTAGAGGCCGGACGTTTGAACGGCTTCAAGCGAACCCTCTTCCAAAAACCACGAATTCAGATTTGCGGTGATCATCTACCCGCGCAAGGTGAAGATTTGATCTTCCTAATAGTTTTAAAAGTTTTTAATTCTTGCCTAATTACGAAAGGTCTCGAAACAACGTTCATGCGATGAACGTCGAACCCGTGCATGCCGATTCCGCTGCCATCTGATTTTTGTTTTGAAATATCAGCGGCATGGGCGGGTTCCCAACAGTGGTATCAGAGCCTAGGCTTCGTAGATTAAGGTAAGAATTAAATATCTAAAGGCATATTAGATCTGAAAATTGAATGATCATGCATGCTGAAAAATTCTGCATGCAGATTTTTCAGGGGTGCTGATTTTTTGCATGCTGATTTTTATGTGATAAAAAGATGATTCTAATTGCATTGTTAATGGGATTACAAAGTTTAGAATCATGATTAGCATGATCAGCGACCTATGTCATGATACAATCAGTTAGTTTTCAGATCTGAAAATTATAATTGTTGCATACGGTGATGATCATAGGATTCAACCCCTTTTGGTATCAAATGTAATGACCTGCGATGTGATCTGCGATGTCATGTAATTTTTCAGATGCTTGCATGCATCTTATTTGATATTTTGAGAGGCCTGCGTGCCTCCTAAAAGGAGATGTAATTTATTTTTATTTTTATTTTACATCTGGTTGTATTTCTGTGATGTGATGTACATCAACGATCAAGTTGAAGCAAAGGCATGAGATGAAAGGTGATCTAAGCGGTTGATGGTGATGGGATCAAGAGTTGATCAAGGATCGAATCAAGGTGGCTTAGAACCAATTCAAGAGTTGAAGACCACTTGATCGATTGATGTGCATGTGCTTGTAATACGACCTAATTAGAATCCATGATCATCACCTATTTAAAGTTTAACTTTATTTGATGCTGCGATTATAACTGCCTGTGATGAACCGTTTGCATGTGATGTGAATGCGAGTCGGGTAGATAGGTTTACATGTGATGTAGCAAACCCAATTGAGACCTAAAACAAAACCTCCTCAATCAAGTCAAGAGTGAACCGACATGAGCAAGTCATATTAGATTAATTGATCTAATTGGTGTCTAGGAAAGCATGAAAGGTGGTTACTTAATTAGGACCTTACTCTCTGAGTAAGGGGAGCCTCCCACCTGCTTACCTGGCCAATTGTTCGATTACCTCTTATGAAGGGCTCAAGTTGCAAACACTAAGACCTGATTAACCAATATTAAGTCAATAGGTCTTCCACTGTAGTAGAGCTGCTAAGGCCTTTCTGATGTTGATTTGTCTCGACTGGACACAGTGGTCAAGTTGCATCGGGGGGCTGGACCTCTCTATGGACATGAGATGTTGTAGGGTAAAGGTGGGGTTGGGCACCAATAACTGTTAGGTGAGGACCCAATGACGACTTTATTCCTACGGTTATACGGTGGGTCTGACTTAACTAAGAAATGGGACCAATAACTGTTAGGTGAGGTCTTCATGGCTTAGAGACCAAGTTACACTGCAACATGCTTGAGAAGCATTGTACAAGAGTTGTACACTCATCCATCTATGTGTCACCAATAACTGTTAGGTGAGGTGGCATGTAAATCGGTGGGACCGCAGTACCCACTAGAAACCCTAGTCGTGTGGGATTTCCGTTTTCCTACCAGGGGAGTGTGAGGAATTTGAGAAAATAGTGGGAGTTACATTTGTTCTAAAAGACCTTAGAACAGATTAGGATCAAGTACAAAAGTCTAACTAGAATCTTTACTCTCTGCAGATACAATGTCGGCTTCAAACCCTCTGACCCGTATTCTTGAGACCAACCGACTGACCGGAACCAATTACAAAGACTGGCTTAGAAATCTCAAAATAGTTTTGGACTGTGAGAAGATAGGCTACATACTCGATTCAGATATCCCCACACTACCAGCACGTCCTACTGATGTTCAGCGTGAGTTGCATAAAAAGTGGTTGGATGATGACATTAGAGTAAAATGCTATATGATGGCATCCATGTCTAATGAACTCCAATGCCAGCATGAAAATATAAAGACTGCTAGGGACATACTGGCACACCTGCAAGAGTTGTATGGTGAGCAGAGTCGCACAGCTCGTTTTGAAGTGTCCAAGAGGCTTTTCAAAGCGAAGATGCGCGAAGGGCAGTCTGTCCATGATCACGGTCTGACCATGATCAAGGACCTAGAGGAGCTTGAGAAGCTCGGTATGGACATGCACAAGGAATTGCAAGTGGATTTGATCCTACAGTCACTTCCTGATTCATTTGGTCAGTTTATAGTAAACTACCACATGAATAAGATTGAATGCACTAAGACTGAACTAATCAACATGTTGGTAACTGCTGAGGGAGCCTTGAAAGGTTCAAGGGGCAATGTCCTTGCTGCTGAGTTGACTTCTGGTTCCAAGAGAAAGTCTACTTGGAAGAAAAAGAAGCCTGCAAAGAAGCAGAAGAAAGACAAGAAGCAAAAGAAGGAAGTTCAAAAGAAAAAGGCTAACGACAAAGGAAAATGTTTCCACTGCAATGTCGAAGGCCACTGGAAGAGAAACTGTCCTTCATACCTCGAGAGCCTAAAGAACAAGAAAGGTGACACACCTTCAGAAGGTATAGACTTGCTCATAATTGAAACTAATCTAACGGTTTCTTCTACTTCTAGTTGGGTTATAGATTCTGGTTCTAGTGCTCATTTGTGCACTACCATGCAGGGTCTAAAGGAAAGTAGAAGGCTGGCGGAAGGTGCGGTAACCCTTCGGGTTGGCAACGGGGCAAAAGTTGCTGCTGTGGCTGTGGGCACCTACCATCTGCGACTACCGTCTGGATTTAGTTTAATACTTAGAGACTGCTATTATGTACCTGTTGCTAGCAGAAATTTGATTTCTGTTTCATGTCTAGCACAGGAAGGTCATGTTTTTACATTTGACAAAGACTGCTGTTCTATTTATTTGAGAAATAAAATAGTCGCACGTGGTTTCATGATTGACAGTCTCTATCATTTACATATGGATGTATCTGTGAATGTTACCGAGCAAGATGTGAGTGCCAAAGGATCCAAAAGATCCAGAGATGAGATAAACCAAAGATATTTGTGGCACCTCAGGCTTGGCCATATTGGAGAGGACAGAATGAACAAAATGGATAAAGATGGGCTTTTAGGCTCATTGACTTCCGAGTCATACCCAGTTTGCGAGTCCTGTCTTCAAGGAAAAATGGCTAGACTGCCCTTTGTAAGACATGGGGAGAGGACCACTGAAATACTTACCCTAGTACATACAGATGTATGTGGCCCATTCGATGTGCTAGCCAGGAGACGTTATTCTTACTTCATTACCTTTACCGATGATTATTCACGGTATGGGTATGTGTATCTTATGAGACACAAGTCTGAATCTTTTGAAAAGTTCAAAGAGTTCAAGAATGAAGTAGAAAAACAAACTGGAAAACCTCTTAAGGCTCTTCGATCAGATCGAGGAGGAGAATACCTTAGTGGGGAATTCCGGAACTATCTCAAAGAAAACGGCATAGTCTCACAATGGACACCTCCGGGTACACCTCAACTCAACGGAGTGTCAGAGAGGAGGAATCGGACCCTATTAGATATGGTCAGGTCCATGATGAGCTTCACTGATTTACCTATGTTCCTTTGGGGAGATGCCTTACTCACAGTGATTTATTTATTGAATAGAGTTCCCTCTAAATCCGTTCCTACCACACCGTAGATATGGCATGGTAAGAAACCAAGTCTGGGTCATCTCAAGATTTGGGGATGTCCGGCCCACGTCAAGAGACTACAGGCGGACAAACTAGAGGCTAGGACCATAAGTGCTCGTTTTATAGGATATCCTAAAGAGTCATTAGGATACAATTTTTTCGTCTCAGAGGATCACAATGTGTTTGTGAGCCGTCATGCCATCTTCTTGGAAAATCAGTTTATCCTTGATAGAGGCAGTGGGAGGAAAATTGAGCTTGAAGAGAAAGTCTCTGAAAAGCAACGAGTCATATTGAACCCATTCATACAGAGCCAGTACACGATGTCCCTCGACCACCTCGTAGATCTAGTAGGGTCTCCCATCCTCCCGATAGATACTTAGGTATACTAGAAGAGGATACCGAGGAAATGTTCCTAGTGGGAGATAGGGATCACATACAGGATCCCAAAACCTACAACGAGGCGATATCTGATTCCGAGAAATGGCTGGAAGCTATGAAGTCAGAGTTAGACTCCATGCATTCCAACCAAGTCTGGACCTTAGTAGATCCACCAGAAGGTATTGTACCTATTGGATGCAAATGGATCTACAAAAGGAAGATAGGTTCGGATGGAGAGGTAGAGACCTATAAGGCAAGGCTTGTGGCGAAAGGGTATAGTCAGCGCGAAGGCATTGACTATCAGGAGACCTTTTCACCTGTAGCCATGCTAAAATCCATCCGAACATTGCTTGCCATTGCAGCATTTTATGATTATGAAATCTGGCAGATGGATGTGAAAACTGCTTTCCTGAATGGATATCTTGATGAAGATATCTATATGGAACAGCCTTTGGGTTTCACTTCCAGTGATGGAGATCATAAGGTCTGCAAGCTGCAAAGGTCCATCTATGGACAAAAGCAAGCATCTCGGAGTTGGAACACTCGTTTCGATGACGCAATCAAAATGTTTGATTTCATCAAAAACGAAGAGGAACCGTGTGTTTACAAAAAGGTTAGTGGGAGTGCTGTCGTTTTTCTCGTACTGTACGTAGATGACATTCTCCTGATAGGGAATGATATTCCCATGCTAACCTCGGTTAAGGTCTGGTTGTCAAAAGAATTCTCCATGAAAGACCTTGGGGAAGCATCCTATATTTTGGGAATAAAGGTCTATAGAGATAGATCTAAAAGGATGCTTGGCCTTTCACAGAAGATGTACATAGAGGAGGTGCTGAAAAGGTTCAGCATGGAAAACTCCAAGAGGGGTCTCTTACCCCTAAGACATGGAATTCATCTCTCCAAGAAGATGTGCCCCAACACATCTGAAGAGATTCAACGCATGAGCAAGATACCCTATGCATCGGCAATAGGAAGCCTCATGTATGCCATGCTGTGTACACGACCTGATATAGCTCTTGCTGTGAGTGTCACAAGCAGATATCAGTCAAATCCAGGTGAAGAACACTGGACAGCTGTGAAGAATATTCTTAAGTACTTGAGAAGAACTAAAGATTTATTCTTGGTCTTTGGAGGATCATTAGAGTTAAAGGTAGAAGGGTACACAGATTCAGACTTCATGACTGATGTCGATGACAGGAAGTCAACATCTGGATATGTGTTCTTATGCAATGGTGGTACGGTGAATTGGAAGAGTTCTAAACAACCGATCATTGCTGATTCTACCTTAGAAGCTGAATGTTAAGCCGTATCTAAGGGTGCAGTGGAAACCTTCTGATTAAAAGTTAATTGCAGAGTTAGGTGTAATGTCATTAGATGCCATAACACTTTACTGCGATAACATTGGCACCATAGCACTAACTATGGAGCCATGGTCTCATCAGAAGTCCAAGCACATAGAGCGGCGCTTCCATTTCATACGCGACTATGATGTAGAGGTGCAGAGAGTAGACTCCGCGGACAACGTGGCAGACCCGTTCACTAAGCAGCCGAGTCAGCAAAAGACTGAAGCCCACCTTGAGAAGATGGGCCTAAGATATTTGACCAATTGGCTTTAGTGCAAGTGGGAGATTGTTAGATGTATGCCCTAGAAGCCAATTTGGATGACACATTGTTGATTCTAGGGACATAATTTTGTACTTGACTGTTTATTATTGAATAAATAAAAGGCATCTTTTCATTCATATTATTTATGTGTCTATGAATCGTCCAAGGAATTAATAAGATGATGATACATATTCTCAAGAGTTGAGAATTTGAGCCATGTATCATTGGTGATTAATTTCTAAATGCTCCTGATCAATGGATCATCACGAGGACGGTGATCAATCCGATCAGTGCACAGATCACTTTCCTTCTGGATGGACGAGACTTGAGTCCACAGTGTAGGGACACTGAAGTGATAGTGCAGGTGCTTGTTAGAGAACAAGGGTACTGAGCGTGACCAAGACAAGAAGTCACTTGGATGTCTATCCACTCGTCAGTGACTTGCTTGATGTTGCAGTAGTGTGACTGGTCCTTTGACCTGCGGTGCTTCGGCTACTCACAGTGAGGTTATTGTAGTTTGACTGCACACATACATGGTCTCTAGCCATATGGGTCCATGCAGTGTAGATTGGCTGCAGTAAGTTCACTGTAGGAGTAGGGTATGCACCTATAAGGAATCTATCGACCTTGATAGAAGAGGAGTGATCCTATGTGATTTGTTAGACTGAGTTCTAAGACCTTGGCCAGGGCAGTAATATAAAGTGAAAAAGAGTTTTCCACTATCGAACTCAAGTCGAACAAATCTTGACATATGACAGACGATGGGGTTTGACGAGTTGTCCATGACCTCCGTCCTGTAGGGATCCACGATGGTAGGACTGTATCACACGTTAACTGCACCTAGAGGTTCATCTTTCTATTCTACTGGGTGGCCACTACATGCTGCTAGGTGTCACTGGTGGATGGTGGGACTCATAGGGATTATCTTGATGATCGATAAACCCTAATGAGTTGAGTTGGAATCGTTCCAACCCATTGAAAGGAGTTTTCAATGATGTTGAGATAGAGATCACAATATATCTCACTACCAGTCAGAATAGAACCTATGGGGTCACACACACTAGAAGTATTGACCGATCCGATGGTTGAAATCGTGATTAGGAATCACAAGTAATCAATTTGATTGATAAGAAGTTGAAGAAAGGAACAAAGGGAATTAATTAATTGGACTTGAAACAAGAGTCCTACTTCGGGTAGGATTCCTAGAGTCCTAATTGGATTAGGACTGGGAATCCTAGTTGGAGTAGGACTGGGATTCCTACTTGGAATAGGATTCCTACAATCCTAATGAGATTAGGATTAAAATTGGATTCCTACTTGGAGTAGGATTCCTAGAAATCCTAATTGGATTAGGACTTCGGATTCAAATAGAGTCCTAATTGGATTAGGACTAAAATTAAATACATCCTAATTGGATTAGGATTCCTTAAGTCTAAATTAATTATTAATCTAATGAATCAACATGACTCCTAATTGAATTAGGATAAGAGTTCAATTGAGTCATGGTTCATTCAAGTCCTAATTGGATTAGGACTAGCATAGATTGAACCCAAAATTGGCTAATCCTAATTAGATTAGGATTAAACCATGAGAGAGGCACCTAATCCTCTTTGGAAGAGGATTAGGCTAACCAAGTAAGAGGGGCATCAGCCCCTCTCCAATTGGTTAGGGCGACAAGAAGAGAGAAGGGGCCAGCGCTCCAAAGAAAGAAGGTTGTCAAGGGCTCCTAACTTGTAGGAGCCCTTGATGCTTATAAAAAGGGACCTAGGGCCGGCGCCCTAGGTGTGCTCTCTTCCCCCTCTTGCTGCCGCCACCAGCCCCTCTCCTCTCTTAGTTCAGCCGCAAGCAAGGGAAAAGGATCTCCAAGTGTTGGCGGCCTCCTCCCCTTCCCTTCCTTCATCCAACGCAAGGAACAAAAGAAGGCTGCGTGGGGTTCTTTCTTCTTCCTCATCTTCATCCTTCTTCTTCCTCCTCTCAAGCACAATCAAGGGTTGATTGAAAGAGAGGAGATCAGCCATCAAAGAAGTCTTTGCAAGGGAGCTAGCACCCCGGGAAGACAAGAAAGATTTGATCGGTCCTCTACTTCGTGTGGATACCCGTAGAGGCCGGACGTTTGAACGGCTTCAAGCGAACCCTCTTCCAAAAACCACGAATTCAGATTTGCGGTGATCATCTACCCGCGCAAGGTGAAGATTTGATCTTCCTAATAGTTTTAAAAGTTTTTAATTCTTGCCTAATTACGAAAGGTCTCGAAACAATGTTCATGCGATGAACGTCGAACCCGTGCATGCCGATTCCGCTGCCATCTGATTTTTGTTTTGAAATATCAGCGGCATGGGCGGGTTCCCAACATGAACCCCATAAATTAGGACATTGGTTTTAGGGTTATGATGAGATCATACCAGTGAGACCTAAAATCCTAAAATCCTAATTTAGGATATTCCCAGTCAAATTGGTATATTGAGTCGGGGATCAATATTACCGGAAAGACTGGCACATCTTATGTATGCTCAATGTAGAGGGTAATTGATCTCACAATCACTTGTGTGAGACACTAATACAAAGATGTGGGTGCTCATTAGAGGAATGAGTTCACTGAAATGACCAGCCATGAGAACATCTTATGGATTCTTACTTAATTATCAAAAGATGGTTCTCATAGTGGGAGTTGTGCAAGTGATCCTTAGACCTGAGATCACCATGGTACCTTGTGCACTTGAAGCTATGTTTTGGTTTACCCTCATTCACGACATTGCGTTGTGTACGGGGTATTCTGGATATGGTGGATTTTGTACGAAGGTTGTGAGTAGGTCAACAAGGAATCAGTCACTTCTAGTAAGAGAAGGTAACATCCTACTTACTCTAATCTTATGATGATTCAAGAAGCCTTTGATCAAAGCAAAATGAATATTAGAAAGAGTTTCTAATGTTTCATTGTTTGAATTATCATATAAAAGATTGAGAGAGACATGAATAAGTGATTGAGTTTGATATTGATCCATACTCATGCACTTATTCAGGATGTAGTATGACTGAGGGATTGAATTGCACAGTAACTTTCCACTGAAGGGTATGTTTGGATTTGTCCAATACATTCCTCATCTTCCGGGTAGATATGATACGTTGCTAGACGTCAATCATGTCTTGTGGGTTGATCGGATCAAAGAGTTTGATTAGATCAAAGCATCAGAAAGGTTCTGATTGCTAAGTCAGGTTTAGCACTAAATTGAACCTAAATTGGATTAGAGGTATTCTAATCAGGTTAGGTCAACTTGCACCTGCACCTACTGCTGGCTAAGATAAGGAACCCAATGGGTCACACACAAGGGAATTGATCAAGGGTCTAATTGGATTAGATCATGTTTGCAAGATGAACATGCTAGCACGTGTTGCAAATCCTAGCTCCTGATTCAAATTAAATTCGAATATGATTCTTAGATTAGGTTGATCTAATATGATTAGATCATGACCTAATATGGGTTAGCCAAGAGTTGAAACCCATTTGGCTTTAATTAGACCTGATTTGATTAGGTTTAATGTTTTCTTTAAGTTGGTAAAACCCAATTGGATTGGGTTTGATAGGGCCTTCACTTCTGGACCATTGGATCGCTTCCTGGATGAAGGATCTGGTCCACTGGTTGGCGCCTTCATCTGGACCATTGGATGGCTTCCTGGATGAAGGATCTGGTCCACTGGTTAGCGCCTGAATCTGGACCACTGGATGGCTCTCTGGATGAAAGATCTGGACCGTTGCTTAGCGCCTGAATGTGGACCACTGGATGGCTCTTTGGATGAAAGATCTGGACCATTGCTCAGCGCCTGAATCTGGACCATCGATGATGGCATCTTGCTTCTGGACCATTGGATGGCACGCTGGATGATGATGCCCTGATCTGGACCATTAGATGGCGCCTAGATCTGGACCATTGGCTTTGGTTCACTGCATTTGGGCCCTTAGATCATCAGGATTTAAGAGGAAGATGTGAGAAAGAAGTTGATACACCCTTCTCCTTAGCACCCCATCATGATGGGATGCATCTCTTGGCACATGCCTCATCATGATGAGGTGTGTGGATGGGATGCATCCCTTTATGATGCATCCCTCCATCTCTTATAAATAAGGAGGTGCCTTAGGGTTCTAAAGATCATCCAAGAAAAAGCCTCTCCTTCTCTCTCCCTTATCCCTTCTTTCTTACAAGCCTCTCTCTTTTGTCCTAACCCAAGATAAGAGGGTCTTCTTTAGGACAAAAAGACTAGTGAATGTTTTAGAGGTAGAAAGGAAGAAGGAAGTGAAGGAAAATCAGCCAATTAAATTCTTTGGAAGGATTGAACAATTAGAATCAAGTTTTGGTGGAGCTAGAGTCTTGAACCCATTCCTGTGTGGATCAACATCGGAGGTTGAACATTTGGACACCTTAGGACATCTTCAGATATATTGGATATAGCGTGATAGGTATTCTTCTATACCAAAATTATATTTTCTACATTATTTGGTTATACTATTAAGGCGATCTTGGCTTATTAGGGTTTCATATAATGGGTTTTATAAGAAAATTTTATAATCCCGTATCTTCCGCTGCGCCCTAGGGCACTGAGAAACCCCAATAGTGGTATCAGAGCCACCCTTAATCAGTTTAACCAAATGATAATACATGCTATTATCTTGATGCTATGAGATAGCTATGTTGTTTGTATGCATGATTAGTTTATGCCATGAGATAGTGTTATATTCATGTTGTAGCATAGTATAATTGCTAGTGCTAAATTATAGAATGTGCAATGAGACCAATATAGTGGTATGAAAACTTTGGGCTGACCCATTCTGGAATAATCAACTCAGTTGGTGTCTAGGAAGGAAGCCACAGGTGGTTACTTAATTAGGACCTCACTCTCTGAGTGAGGGGTGCCTCCCACCTGCTTTTCTGGCCAATTATTTGATTGTCCTTTATGGTTGAGCTTAATGTTAGTAAGATACTACTATTTGAAAGCCCTCACTAAATTCATAATTAAGTCGTAGTGTTAATTGCTTTAAGCTGAGCCATTCTGAATCAATTGACTAAGTTGGTGTCTAGAAAAGAGGCTACAGGTGGTTATTTAATTAGGACCTTACTAAGTAAAGAGAGCCTCCCATCTGCTTACCTGGCCAACTATTTGATTGACCTCCATGGAAAAGCTAATTGCTGATATAACACTATAAAGGTCCTTCCTTCATGCTTAGATATTATTATGTCAATATCTATGCTAGCTTGTTGTGATTCCCACAAGGCTAGTATTAGGGATTGATATTGTAATATCTTGGTGCATATGATGCATATGGCATATTTTAATATGTTGCCTTGTTGTGATTCCCACAAGGGCAGCATTATTCAAATATGACTGTATAAAAATGAAGGGTTTGACTTAACTAGACACAATAGTTTGTTGTGATTCCCACAAGACTATATGTGTGCTAGACGACAGAATAAAGTTGGAAATTGCATGGGATGCAATTGGAAAGAGTTTCCTACCTTTGAACTTGTAAGGGCTTGTTGTGATTCCCACAAGGTCTTTTATAAGGAATTTGGATCTCAACCCCACTAAGAAAATTAGTATTTTCTCGTTCATCATACTTGAGGGTTATGATATTCGATAAAAATAGTGGGAGTAACAATTAGATAAAAGTCCTTGTCTGATTGAATACATGTCATCATGATTGGTCTGCTTATATTAGTGTTCTCTGTAATTATAGATTAATTCTGCAAAAATGGCATCTTCACTCTCACTTAGAGGTATCTTAGATACAAACAAATTGACTGGTCCCAACTATGTGGATTGGTTGAGGAATTTAAAGATTGTTCTCACACAAGAAAAACTTTCCTACATTCTTGAAACCCCTGACCTAGGGTCAGCAGGGAAAGATGCAACTGAGGAGGAATTGGCCACATATCGTATGTGGAAAAATGATAGTTTGACTGTTAAATGTATCATGCTTGCTTCTATGAATAATGAATTGCAGAGGCAGTATGATAGCATGGATACTCACTCCATACTCCTTAACTTAAAGGAGTTATATGGTGAGCAGAGCAGAACTGCTAGATATGAGATATCTAAACAGTTGTTCCATGCTAGAATGATCGAGGGATCGTCTGTGCAAGACCACT
The DNA here is from genome assembly GCF_051530095.1 of Phoenix dactylifera. Taxonomy (NCBI): domain Eukaryota; kingdom Viridiplantae; phylum Streptophyta; class Magnoliopsida; order Arecales; family Arecaceae; genus Phoenix; species Phoenix dactylifera. The sequence continues at coordinate 24,842,114 of NC_143193.1, read as the reverse complement.
GTTTAAAGGTTATAGACTTAATCACTCGATTAAGTCAACTTGGTTTTGCTATGGACAGTGAGCTCAGTCAGGATTTGATCCTGCAATCACTACCCGACTCATTCTCGCAGTTTGTCGTGAATTATCACATGAACAAACTGAATTCCTCCCTGCCTGAGCTTCTAAATATGCTGAAAACAGCAGAGTCTCACATCAAGAAAGATAAGGGTCCGATCCTTCTTGTTGGTGAGAGCTCAAAGAAGAAGTCGGGCAACAGGGGTTCAAAGAAAAAACTAAACCCTAAGAGTCGCATCAAAAAGAAGAAGGGAAAGAAAATCTCTGGACCCGGTACCTGTTTCCACTGTGGCAAGACGGGGCATTGGAAAAGGAACTGCAAGAGCTTTCTTGCAAGTGTGAAGCCTGATGCAAGTGTTGCATCAAAAGGTATGTTTTTATTACATGCCAATATGACATTAAGTTCTTCTGATTCTAATTCATGGGTATTGGATACCGGTTGTGGTTCTCACATATGCAATCTTTGCATGGACTGCAGAAAATTAGAAGACTGAAGAAAGGTGACTTCGAGCTATATGGTGCTAGAGGAGAATCCATCCAGGCTGAAGCTGTTGGCACCTACATACTGGAGCTACCCTCCGAAAAGTTCTTGAAGCTAGAAGACTGTTATTTTATGCCAAAAATCATTAGAAATGTAATTTCAATTCCTTTGTTGCTTAAGAAAGGATTCGAAATAAATGGAAAGAGCAATGGTTGCTCTATTTCTTTATCTAATGAGTATTATTGTCATGGCACTATGGAAAATGGTCTTTTAGTATTATGTCTTAATAATGTTATGTTTCATATTGGCAAAGATAATAAAAGAAAAAGAGAAAATATTAATAATACCCTCCTCTGGCATTACCGATTAGGTCATATTAGTGAGACAAGGTTACATAAGTTGTATAAAGATAAATTCTTTGATCCTTATGATTTTGAATCATTAGGAACTTGTGAATCTTGTCTTATGGGTAAAATGACCAAGTCTCCATTCTCGGGACATGGAGAAAGGGCAAGTGAGTTGTTAGAACTCGTACACACTGATGTGTGCGGTCCTATGTCAACTCAAGCTAGAGATGGATACTCTTACTTCATCACATTTACTGATGACTTATCAAGGTTCGGTTTTGTGTATCTAATGAAACATAAATCTGAAGCCTTTGATAAATTTAAAGAGTATCAAAGTATGGTCGAAAAACAAACTGGAAAGTGTATTAAAATCCTTCGATCTGATCGAGGAGGAGAATACCTTTCTAGTAAATTTTTAGACTATCTTAAATTAAAGGGTATACTCTCTGAATGGACACCTCCATATACGCCACAATTAAATGGTGTAGTTGAAAGAAGGAATCGTACCTTATTAGATATGGTACGGTCCATGATGTGCTTCACAAATCTTCCAATTTCCTTCTGGGGACATGCCCTAGAAACTGCTGCATTAGTATTAAATAGAGTACCATCTAAGTCTGTATCTAGCACTCCATATGAGATATGGAAAGAAAAAAAACCTAATCTTAAGTATCTTAAGATATGGGGTTGCCATGCTTATGTCAAAAGAAATTTTGGACATAAGCTAAGTGCTAGATCGGACAAATGTATATTTGTAAGTTATCCTAAAGACAGTTTAGGATATATCTTCTATAATCTTACCGAACAAAAGGTATTTGTTGCTAGGCATGCCACTTTCTTGGAAAAAGAGTTTTTTTTAGAAAAGGGCAAGGATAGAAGAATTGAACTTGATGAAGTTCAAGACCTACAAGGTGAGACACATAATAATCCTCAACCAGATGTACCCATGGAAGAGGTACAGCCACTACACACTACTCCTTTTCGAAGGTCAGAAAGAGTGCGAAATGCACCTGAGAGGGATGGATTTATCATTGAGAATGATGAAGCCCACATCGTTGACAACGATGACCCTCTGACCTATTCGGAAGCTGTCAAGAGTAGGGACTCTGACAGATGGTTGGATGCCAGGAAATCCGAAATAGATTGTATGTATACAAACCAAGTGTGGACTTTGGTTGATGCACCTGAGGGAGTGATTCCAATAGGGTGCAAATGGGTATACAAGAAGAAGATAGGAGCTGATGGCCAAGTAGAAACCTACAAGGCCAGGCTAGTGGCAAAAGGTTTCAGGCAAAAACAAGGCATTGATTATGATGAAACTTTTTCGCCAGTAGCTATGCTCAAATCTATTCGGATTATGCTTGCTATAGCTGCATACTATGATTATGAGATCTGGCAGATGGATGTCAAAACTGCCTTCCTTAATGGTCACCTTGAGGAAGAGGTCTATATGACACAACCAGAGGGATTTGTCTCAAGAGGGAGAGCAAATCAAGTATGTAGGCTTAAGAAATCCATTTATGGATTAAAGCAGGCATCTAGAAGTTGGAACATCCATTTTGACATGATAGTCAAAGAGTTTGGCTTCATTAAAAATATAGATGAACCTTGTGTGTACAAGAAGACTAGTGCGAGTGCTATTGTCTTCTTGATATTATATGTGGACGATATATTGGTCATTGGAAATGATGTTCCAATGATGCAATCGGTCAAGACTTGGCTATCAAAGAAATTTTTCATGAAAGACTTGGGTGAAGCATCCTATATACTTGGTAAAAGGATCTATAGAGATAGATCTAAAAGGATGCTAGGTTTGTCCCAGTCTAGGTACATAGATAATGTGTTGAAGAGGTTCAGCATGGATGGAAGTAAGAAAGGTTTCTTACCCATAGGACATGGCATACAACTCTCTAGGAAGATGTCTCCTAAGACATCTGAAGAGAGGAATAGAATGTGTTGCCCAGATAGACAACCCAAGAGGGGGGGTGAATTGGGTTTTAAAATAATTTAGATAATTTAAGACGTTATGGATGATTAATTAAAAACTATTGCAAGTTATTTAATTAATTACTATGTGCTGTGAGTAATATGAAATGAGAAGAAGGAGAGACAATCAATCACAAACACAAGTTTTATAGTGGTTCGGAGCTAACCCTTGCTCCTACGTCCACTCCCCAAGTCTCACTTGGGAATTCACTATAATCCCCTTGGATTACAGCCGGTTGTTTTCCAAGCTCACAACCAAACTTGTTGTTTTACGAGCTCACAACGAACTCGGTCGGTTTTCCCAGGCTCACCGACTAGAACCACCCCCGATTGTTTTTCCGGGATCACAATCGAACCCCTACACACGTTGGTTTTAACTCGGCTCACCAACCAACCTCAATCCCCTTGATTCAATCCCCGATTGAACCAAGTAAATACAAGTTGTAGAAAGAAAACAGAAAATGAGCTTCTCAAAAAGCAGATGAAAACAATATGAACAATAAATGAAGTTAAGAAGCCTCAAACGCTTTTAGATTGGAGATGAGGAATGGCTTCTTAAACTTCTGGTCTCCTCTTGAAAGAGTAGTCGACTTGAATGCAGGAGAAGGAGGCTTTAATTGCTGGGAAGATGTAGTTGGAAGCAGTAAATGCAGATCTTCCTCTTTTTCGTTTGAAGAGCACGTTGCAGAGCTTGAATGCTTGATTAGTTGGAGTGAAAATAGTTGTTCCCTCTCTTGCTACAGTCCTCTGTGGCTATTTAAGCCAACCCCCACGGAAACTAGCCGTTAGAGTGCTTTTTCTGCCCGTTCTGAACACTCTGCGCAGCCTGACAATATGACCGTTGGTGGGTTGGAGTCGACTCGCGCGATCAGGAGTCGACTCGGCTGTAGCGGGAGTCGACTCAAGCTTTTCCGGAGTCGACTCGGCAACTGTTCCAAATTTGAATTAAAGTTGCCTTCACGACTGGGAGTCGACTCGTCTTGACCTGGAGTCGACTCGTCAACTTCTGGAGCTGACTTGGCAATTTTGGAGTCGGCTCATCCACTGAAGTCCGTGGATCCAATTTTGAATTTTGTCCACTCGAGTCGACTCGACTGTCCTGGGAGTCGACTCGAATCTCAGAGCCCGAACTCCCGATCCTCTGTCTTTTGGCTCGTCCAGTCTTGGAGTCGACTCGAACTTCCTTGGAGTCGACTCGGCTCTCAGTTTCCGAAAGATGGTGTTCTGCCTTTTGACGTGAAGCTGTCTTGGAGTCGACTCGAGCTGTCTGGGAGTCGACTCGAATCTCAGAGGCAGTAACTTGGTTTTCTGTCTGTCTTGGGGTCGCGGTGTCTTGGAGTCGACTCGCGTATTGCGGGAGTCGACTCGAATCTCAGAGTCCATAAAATGGTCTCTGACTTTCTTTGTGTACCGCTGAGAGTCGACTCTTGCTTTCTTTGGAGTCGACCTGTCAACCATCGGAGTCAACTCGCGTTCCACTGGAGTCGACTCGAATCTCAGACCCGAAAACTGCTCTCTGACTTTTCTGCCTGTGACTGCTTGGAGTCGACTCTTACTTCCCTGGAGTCGACTTGGTGAACATTGGAGTCGACTCGCGCACTTCAGGAGTCGACTCGTTGACAGGTTCTGAGTTGATCCTTTCTGTTCTTCTGTCTGTTCTCAGTCGGAGTCGACTCGTACTCATCTGGAGTCGACTCGAGCTCGTGCCAGTGAACTTGATACGCTTGGAGTCGACTCGTGATACTCGGGAGTCGACTCGAGTCTCAGACATTGGTTCAAACAGACTCCTTAACTTATCCAACAATTATGAACCAAGTCTTGGGACACTTAGACAGGATTTTCACTGAAACACTCAATTGAATTCATTAGTAATTAAAAGATATACTCAAATGCTTTGAGCTCATCAAAATCAAATGGGGTTTTAATCAATCACTCCACAGAATGTGTTCTATTCCCTATGCTTCAGCAGTAGGGTCGATCATGTATGCTATGTTATGTACCAGGCCTGATGTAGCTTATGCCTTAGGTATGGTAAGTAGATTTCAGGCAGATTCCGGGGAGGATCATTGGAAAATTGTGAAAAGCATTCTCAAATACTTGAGAAGGACTAGAGATGTTTTTCTGATTTATGGAGGATCAGAATTGAAACTAGAAGGCTATTCAGATTCTAGCTTTCAATCTGATCCAGATGATAGCAAGTCAATCTCTAGATATATCTTCACTTTGAATGGTGGAGCTGTGAGTTGGAAAAGTTCCAAACAGTAAACTGTAGCTGACTCAACTACTGAGGCAGAATACATAGCTGTTAGTGAAGCTGCTAAGGAAGCAGTCTGGATGAAGAAGTTCATCACAGAGCTGGGTGTAGTTCTTGAGATTGCCGGATCAGTTCCAGTTTATTGCGATAACACTGGAGCTGTTGCACAGGCTAAGGAACCAAGGTCTCATCATAGATCCAAGCACATTTTGAGACGCTTCCACCTTGTTCGAGAGATAATCGAAAGACAAGACGTCAAGATTGAACGAGTAGACACAAAGAACAATATAGCAGACCCATTTACTAAAGCTCTACCACAGCAGTAATTCAATCGTCACCTCGATTGTATGGGGTTAAAATATAAGGGCGATTGGCTTTAGTGCAAGTGGGAGATTGAAAGAGTAGATGCCCTATAAGCCAATCATTTGATGGGTTTCTCTTTGTAATCCTCCAAATCATGTACTTTGACACTCAATATATATCAATAAAGGCATTGTGTTTCATCATTTGCTACTTATCTATTTTATTATTGGATGATAAACCCCATAAATTAGGACATTGGTTTTAGGGTTATGATGAGATCATACCAGTGAGACCTAAAATCCTAAAATCCTAATTTAGAATATTTTCAGTCAAATTGGTATATTGAGTCGGGGATCAATATTACCGGAAAGACTAGCACATCTTATGTATGCTCAATGTAGAGGGTGATTGATCTCACAATCACTTGTGTGAGACACTAATACAAAGATGTGGGTGCTCATTAGAGGAATGAGTTCACTGAAATGACCAGCCATGAGAACATCTTATGGATTCTTACTTAATTATCAAAAGATGGTTCTCATAGTGGGAGTTGTGCAAGTGATCCTTAGACCTGAGATCACCATGGTACCTTGTGCACTTGAAGCTATGTTTTGGTTTACCCTCATTCACGACATTGCGTTGTGTACGGGGTATTCTGGATATGGTGGATTTTGTACGAAGGTTGTGAGTAGGTCAACAAGGAATCAGTCACTTCTAGTAAGAGAAGGTAACATCCTACTTACTCTAATCTTATGATGATTCAAGAAGCCTTTGATCAAAGCAAAATGAATATTAGAAAGAGTTTCTAATATTTCATTGTTTGAATTATCATATAAAAGATTGAGAGAGACATGAATAAGTGATTGAGTTTGATATTGATCCATACTCATGCACTTATTCAGGATGTAGTATGACTGAGGGATTGAATTGCACAGTAACTTTCCACTGAAGGGTATGTTTGGATTTGTCCAATACATTCCTCATCTTCCGGGTAGATATGATACGTTGCTAGACGTCAATCATGTCTTGTGGGTTGATCGGATCAAAGAGTTTGATTAGATCAAAGCATCAGAAAGGTTCTGATTGCTAAGTCAGGTTTAGCACTAAATTGAACCTAAATTGGATTAGAGGTATTCTAATCAGGTTAGGTCAACTTGCACCTGCACCTACTGCTGGCTAAGATAAGGAACCCAATGGGTCACACACAAGGGAATTGATCAAGGGCGTAATTGGATTAGATCATGTTTGCAAGATGAACATGCTAGCACGTGTTGCAAATCCTAGCTCCTGATTCAAATTAAATTCGAATATGATTCTTAGATTAGGTTGATCTAATATGATTAGATCATGACCTAATATGGGTTAGCCAAGAGTTGAAACCCATTTGGCTTTAATTAGACCTGATTTGATTAGGTTTAATGTTTTCTTTAAGTTGGTTAAACCCAATTGGATTGGGTTTGATAGGGCCTTCACTTCTAGACCATTGGATCGCTTCCTGGATGAAGGATCTGATCCACTGGTTGGCGCCTTCATCTGGACCATTGGATGGCTTCCTGGATGAAGGATCTGGTCCACTGGTTAGCGCCTGAATCTGGACCACTGGATGGCTCTCTGGATGAAAGATCTGGACCGTTGCTCAGCGCCTGAATCTGGACCACTGGATGGCTCTCTGGATGAAAGATCTGGACCGTTGCTCAGCGCCTGAATCTGGACCATCGATGATGGCATCTTGCTTCTGGACCATTGGATGGCACCCTGGATGATGATGCCCTGATCTGGACCATTAGATGGCGCCTAGATCTAGATCATTGGCTTTGGTTCACTGCATTTGGGCCCTTGGATCATCAGGATTTAAGAGGGAGATGTGAGAAAGAAGTTGATACACCCTTCTCCTTAGCACCCCATCATGATGGGATGCATCTCTTGGCACATGCCTCATCATGATGAGGTGTGTGGATGGGATGCATCCCTTTATGATGCATCCCTCCATCTCTTATAAATAAGGAGGTGCCTTAGGGTTCTAAAGATCATCCAAGAAAAAGCCTCTCCTTCTCTCTCCCTTATCCCTTCTTTCTTACAAGCCTCTCTCTTTTGTCCTAACCCAAGACAAGAGGGTCTTCTTTAGGACGAAAAGGCTAGTGAATGTTTTAGAGGTAGAAAGGAAGAAGGAAGTGAAGGAAAATCAGCCAATTAAATCCTTTGGAAGGATTGAACAATTAGAATCAAGTTTTGGTGGAGCTAGATTCTTGAACCCATTCCTGTGTGGATCAACATCGGAGGGTGAACATTTGGGCACCTTAGGACATCTTCAGATATATTGGATATAGCGTGATAGGTATTCTTCTATACCAAAATTATATTTTCTACATTATTTGGTTATACTATTAAGGTGATCTTGGCTTATTAAGGTTTCATATAATGGGTTTTATAAGAAAATTTTATAATCCCGTATCTTCCGCTGCGCCCTAGGGCACTGGGAAACCCCAACAATATGCTTAGTGAAATGCTGAAATATATGATTGATATATGATATGATATGTAACAAAATGTCATGATATAAAATTTTTCATATGAAGATATGTTGAAGCATGTTAATTGATTCAATCAATTGCTTATGATTTATACATGCTATGAGATAGCCATGATGCATGATAGTTTATTTTAGACATGTTAAATATATGTTACAATTAAAAGAATGTGCTAGAGACCAGTTAGCCCTCAATAAAAATTATATTAAGTCATAGTGTTGAAAAACTTTGGGCTAACCCATTCTAGAACAATTAATCTAATTGGTGTCTAAGAAAAGCACTAAAGGTGGTTCTCTAATTAGGACCTTACTCTCTGAGTAAGGGGAGCCTCCCACCTGCTTACCTGATCAATTGTTTGATTGCCTATTATGGATAAGTTTAATATTGATATAATACTATTAATAGCCTTCCTTCATGCCTCGACATTATTATGTCAAGATCCATGCTAGTTTGTTGTGCAACCACAAGACTTGCTATAGGGACTGATTTTATATTGTCTTGGTGCATTAAGATGCTTATGGAATATTTTAAGATATTGCTTTGTTGTGCAACCACAAGGGCAATATTATTCGAATATGACTATATGAAAATGAAGGGTTTGACTTAACTAAAACATTATTGTTTGTTGTGCTAACACAAGGCAATAAGTGTTTTAAGAGGACAAGATAAAGTTGAGAATTGCATGAGATACAATTGGAAAGAGTTTCCAACCATTGAACTCATAAGGGTTTGTTGTGTAACCACAAGACTTTTATGAAGAATTAGGATCTCAACCCTACTAAGAAAAATTAGATTTTCTCGTTTATCATAGGAGAGGGTTATGATATTCGATAAAATAGTGGGAGTAACAATTAGATAAAGTCCTAGTCTAATTGTATATATGTCATCATAATTGGTCTGTTTATGTTAGTTTTTTTCTTTGTATATGTAGAATAAAATTTTGCATTAATGGCATCTTCACTATCACTAAGAGGCATCTTAGATGCCAACAAATTGACCGGTTCAAACTATGTGGACTGGTTGAGGAATTTAAATATTGTACTCACTCAGGAGAAAATTTTATACGTCTTCGAAACTCCTGATCTTGGATCAATGGGGGATGATGCTACTAAAAGTAGTAAGATAAAGAGGAAGAAAGGAAAAAAAATCTTCGGATCAAGTACCTGTTTCCATTGCGGTAAAACTAGACACTGAAAAAAGAATTGCAAGAGTTTTCTTGCAACTGTAAAGCCTGAGGCAGAGTTGCATCAGAAGGTATGTTTATGTTACATGCCAGTTTGTCATTAAGTTCAAATTCAGATTCATGGGTATTGGATATCGGCTGTGGTTTTCATATATGCAAGACATTGCATGGACTACAGAGAATTAGAAGTTTGAAGAAAGGTGACTTCGAGCTTTATGATGCTGGAGGAGAGTCCATCCAGGCTGAAGCTGTTGGAACCTACTTATTGGAGTTGCCGTCGGGCAAGCTCCTGGAATTAGAAGATTGTTATTATATGCCCAAAATTATTAGAAATGTAATTTCTATTCCTTTGTTATTAAAGAAAAAATTTGAGATTAATGGAAAGGACAATGGTTGCTCTATTTTTTTTTCTAATAAGCATCTTTGCAATGGCATTATGGAAAATGGTCTTCTAGTTCTATCCCTTAACGACAATATTTATCATATTGATAAAAGTAATAAAAAATAGAGAGAAGAGGTAAATAACACCCTCCTTTGGCATTGTCGTCTAGGTCATATTAGTAAGTCAAGAATACACAAGTTATACAAAGGAGAGTTCTTTGATCCTTATGATTTTGAATCATTAGCCACTTATGAATCTTGTCTTATGGATAAAATGACCAAGTCTCCATTCACTGGACATGGAGAAAGGGCAAGTGAGTTATTAGGACTTGTGCATACAGATGTATGTGGTCCTATGACAACTCCAGCTAGAGATGGATACTCTTACTTCATCACATTCACGGATGATTTATCAAGGTTCGGATATGTGTATCTTATGAAACATAAATCCGAAGCTTTTGATAAGTTTAAAGAGTATCAAAGTATGGTTGAAAAACAAACTGAAAAGTATATTAAAATTCTTTGATCTGATCGAAGAGGTGAATACCTTTCTAGTGAGTTTTTAAATCATCTTAAAGACAAAGGCATTCTCTCTGAATGGACACCTCCGTATATGCCATAATTAAATGGAATAGCTGAACGGATGAATCGTACTCTATTAGATACGGTACGGTTCATGATGTGCTTTACAGATCTTTCTATTTCATTTTGGGGTTTTGCCCTAGAAACTGCTGCATTAATATTAAACAGGGTACCTTCTAAGTCTGTACCTAGCATCCCATATGAGATATGGAGAGGAAAGAAGCCTAATCTTAAGTATCTTAAGATATGGGGCTGTAAAGCTTATGTCAAAAGAAATTTTGGACACAAGCTAAATGCTAGATCAGATAAATGTATTTTTGTAGGTTATCCTAAAGATAGTATAGGATACATCTTCTATCATCCTATCGAACAAAAGGTCTTTGTAGGTAGGCATGCCACTTTCTTAGAGAAAGAGTTTATCTTAGAAAAGGGCAAGGATAGGAAAATTGAACTTGAAGAAGTTTAATACCTACAAATGAAGACACAAGATATTTCTCAACCAGATGTACCCATTGATGAGGTACAACCACAACACATCTCCATTTTGAAGGTCAGATAGAGTGCGAAATGCACCTAAGAGGTATGGTTTGGTCATTGAGAATGATGAAGCTCACATCGTTCAGAACGATGATCCTCTGACCTATTCGGAAGCTGTCATGAGTAGTGACTCTGACAAATGGCTAGAGGCCATAAAATTCGAAATAGATTCTATGTATACCCACCAAGTATGGACTTTGGTTGATGCACCAGAGGGTGTAAACACTATAGGTTGCAAATGGGTCTGTAAGAAAAAGATTGGAGCAGATGGCCAAGTAGAAACCTACAAGGCTAGACTGATGGCAAAAGGTTTCAGGCAAAAGCAAGGAATTGATTATGATGAAATTTTTTCACCAGTTGCCCTGCTTAAATCTATTCGGATTTTGCTTGCAATAGCTGCATACTATTATTATGAAATCTGGCAGATGGATGTCAAAACCGTCTTCCTTAATAGTCATCTTGAGGAAGAGGTTTACATGACACAGCCAAAAGAATTTGTCTTAAGTAAGAGAGCAAATCAAGTATGCAAGCTTAAGAGATCTATTTATGGATTAAAGCAAGCATCGAGGAGTTGGAACATCCGTTTTGATACAACAGTCAGAGTTTGGTTTTATCAAAAATATGGATGAACCATGTGTGTACAAGAAGACTAGTGGGAGTGCCATTGTCTTCTTAATATTGTATGTAGATGACATACTAATCATTGGAAATGATATTCCAATGTTACAATTGGTCAAGACTTGGCTATCAAAAAGTTTTTCCATGAAAGACTTGGGAGAAGCATCCTATATACTTGGTATAAAAATCTATAGGGATAGATCTAAAAGGATGCTAGGCTTGTCCCAGTCTAGGTACATAGATCATGTGCTGAAAAGATTCAGTATGGAAGGAAGTAAATGAGGTTACTTGCCTATGAGTCATGGCATACGTCTCTCTAAGAAGATGTCTCCTAAGACATTTGAAAAAAGGAATAGAATGAATTTTATTCCCTATGCTTCGGTAGTAGGATCGATTATGTATGCTATGCTATGTACCAGGCCCGATGTTGCTTATGCCTTAGGCATAACAAGCAGATTTCAGGCTGATCCAGAAGAGGATCATTGGATAGCTGTGAAAAATATTCTTAAGTATTTGAGAATGACTAAAGATATTTTTTTAGTTTATGGAGGATCCGAATTGAAACAAGAAGAATTTTCTGATTCTAGTTTTCAGTCAGAACCAGATGATAGCAAGTCCACTTCAGGGTATGTCTTTACCCTAAATGGTGGTGCAGTGAGCTAAAAGAGTTCCAAGCAGCAAACTGTAGCTGACTCAACTATTGAGGCAGAATACATTGCTGTAAGTGAAGCCACTAAGGAAGCTGTCTGGATAAAGAAGTTCATCTCTGAGTTAGGAGTAGTTCCTGAGATTGCTGGACCAGTCCCAGTTTATTATGATAACACTGGAGCTGTTGCTCAAGCGAAGGAACTAAGGTCTCATTACAAATCCAAGCATATTCTAAGACGCTTCCACCTCGTTTGAGAGATCGTCGAGAGACAAGACATAGTGATTGAATGAGTAGACACAAAGAACAACCTAGTAGATCCGTTCACTAAAGCTCTACCACAACAACAATTCGATCGCCACCTCGATTGTATGGGGATAAAATATAAAGGCGATTGGCTTTAGTGCAAGTGGAAGATTGAAAGAATAGATGCCCTACATGACATTTAAATATGAATAAAGGCATTGTGTTTTATCATATGCTGTTGATTATATTTGTGATAAACCCTTTAGATTAGGGCAATAGTTTTGAGGCTATGATGAGATCATACTAGTGAGACCTAAAATCCTAAAACCCTAATCTTAAATATTTTTAGTCGTTGGTACATTGAGTCGGGGATCGATATTACTGGAAAGACTGGTACATCTTATGTATGCTCGATGTAGAGGGTGATTAATCTCACAATCACTTGTGTGAGATACTAATACAAAGATGTGGGTGCTCATTAGAGGAATGAGTTCACTGAATTGACCAGCCATGAGAACATCTTATGGATTCTTACTTAATCGTCAAAAGATAGTTCTCATAGTGGGAGTTGTGCAAGTGATCCTTAAACCTGAGATCACCATGATACCTTGTGCACTTGAACCTATGTTTTGGTTTACACTCATTCACAACATTGCTTGTGTATGGGGTATTCTGGATATGTTAGATTTTGTATAAAGGTTCTGAGTAGGTCAACAAGGAATCAGTCACTTCTAGTAAGAGAAGGTAACATCCTACTTACTCTAATCTTATAATGATTCAAAAAGCCTTTGATCTAAGCAAAATGAAAATTAGAAAGAGTTTCTAATGTTTCATTGTTTGAATTACCATATAAAAGATTGAGAGAGACATGAATAAGTGATTGAGTTTGATATTGATTCATACTCTTGCACTTATTCAGGATGTAGTATGACTGAGGGATTGAATTGCACGGTAACTTGCCACTGAAGGGTATGTTTGGATTTGTCCAATACATTCCTCATCTTCCGGATAGGTATGATACGTTGCTAGACGTCAATCTTATCTTGTGGGTTGATCGGATCAAAGAGTTTGATTAGATCAAAGCATCAGAAAGGTTTTGATTGCTAAGTCAGGTTTAGCACTTAATTGGACCTAAATTGGATTAGAGGTATTCTAATCAATTTAGGTCAACTTGCATCTGCACCTACTGCTGGCTAAGATAAGGAACCCAATGGGTCACACACAAGAAAATTGATCAAGGGTCTAATTGGATTAGATCATGTTTGCAAGATGAACATGCTAGCACGTGTTGCAAACCCTAGCTCCTGATTCAAATTAAATTTGAATCTGATTCTTAGATTAGGTTGATCTAATATGATTAGATCATGACGTAATATGGGTTAGCCAAAAGTGGAACCCATTTGGCTTTAATTAGATCTGATTTGATTAGGTTTAATGTTTCCTTTAAGTTGGTTAAACCAAATTGGATTGGGTTTGATAGGGCCTTCACTTCTGGACCATTGATCGCTCCCTAGATGAAGGATCTCGTCCACTAGTTGGTGCCTTCATCTGGACTATTGGATGGCTTCCTGGATGAAGAATCTGGTCCACTGGTTGGCGTCTTATTCTGGACCATTGGATGGCTACCTGGATGAATAATCTGGACCATTGGTCAGCGCCTGAATCTAGACCACTAGATGGCTCCCTGGATGAAAGATCTGGACCATTGCTAATGAGAGCACAAAAGTGCGATCTATACATCACTTAAATTAGTATTATTGCTAACAAATAATGATAGAAGTGTTGTATTAATATTATATTTTTATGGGGTGCAGGTGATCGTAAATCAAAGTTAAAATGCGCATTGGGTCTGGAAAAGATGCATCACCGCAGGTGACCAGCCAACTGCATGGTTCAATCCCAGTTGCACACTAGAAGGAGCATTAGCCGGCTAGGTGCAGCCATATCCAGCAGCAGCATGTCCTCCCCATTTCGTGTGTCCATTTGAAGATCTCCCAGCATCATAACATCGCCAGCATCCAACTTCTCCCAGCCGTCCATGCATTCAGCCGAGTTCCAGCCACATCAACCTTCTCAGACCTCTCCCAAGTTCCCAGCTTCCACCGAGCGTCTCAGCCTTCCGAGTTTGCATCCCGGTTCTAATCCTCCTTCCGTTCGAGAGCATCTCCACCCCAGTGTCCGTCTGAGTCCGCTTCTCCCGCGAGCCCGCGTACAATCCCCATCCACGCGTCCCAGTTCACAGCGCATCCCAGCTCTGGTGCACAAATCCAGCTGTTTTCGAGCATTCGCAGCCGTCCATGCGCGTCCAAACACCATCGATCAGCGTCCGCTCCGTGTTCTCAGCTGATCTCCACCGCGTGTGAGGAAGGGGGGAGATACTAGCTTCATATATCTCTCGGCTGGAGGGGGAATGCTCATTCTTTCCCATTGAGAAACAGAGGATAAGCCATTAGAAAAGAAAAAAGGAAATAAAGAAGAGATACTCTGTTTCGGGCCAAAGAAAAGAAAAAAAATGGAAGGGGGACTAATTTGTAAAATGAGTGGCTGATTCCTTAGGTGAAGGGTGATGGAGGAACCTTTGATGTATTGCTTTCTTTGAAGTAAATTCTGAACCTTTGCTCTTATTGATTTATATTTTTGATGTGTTATGGTTCTTGCATAACTATTTTGTAGATAGATTTTTAATGGTTTATGTTTATTGGTACATGGACTGCTTTAGTATTTGATTTGTCGTTGATGTAATAGGCACGATGAATGCTTAGAAATAGAGTTCATATGTCCATAAAATATATTTCATATTTTGACCTATTCTACTCTTACATCCTTAATCAAGAATCGCAGGATTTATTCTTGAATGCAATATTATCAAGGGGGATTCCGGATCCCTAACCATTTCTATTTGATTGAACTTTGTTCATTGATCTATTATTCTCTGTTTTTAATTTCTGAAAATCAAAACATCATCTTAATCCACATATTTATTCAACTGAAAATTATATCTAAAAATTACGCTAATAATCTATATATCGTTCCCTGAGGATTCGACCTCGGACTCCTGAGATTTTACTACTTATGCGATTCTCCTGCACTTGGGAGAACAATTTTATTTTTGCATCAAGTTTTTGGCGCCGTTGCTGGGGAACGGCTGATTTATTAGTATAATTTTAGATTTAATTAGTACTTTAGTAGTTAGTCTTTTTCTTTCGAAAAACAAAAAAAAAGAATCTTTACTGCTGTTTTTTTATTCCCTGCACAGTCTGCATCAAACTCTGATATCAAAGTAATTCACCGTCTGATTGAACTCAAATTTGGTTGTCAGCTGCAGGACCTGTGTTTCTTTCATCTGAACGGTCTGATTGACATTCTAAAACTTTTAAAACTATCAGATTAATACGAAAACTTGCTGCTGTCTGTTTTGAATTTTCTGCATTTAATTGTTTTAGATCAGAATTTTATTGTTATCATATCTCATTAACCCTTGTTGCTAATTGAAAATTTAAAAAAAAAAAAATAATAATTTGCCTGATCACCTATTCAATAAAATTTAATGTCATGTCATAAAATATTAAAAAAAAATCTCTTGATTGTTGCATATAGTATATGGCATCAGCATAAAATACTCTAAGGGCTGAACCCATTTAAAAAGATAAGGTCGGGATTTCATCACTCGTCCTTAGCCCAAAAATCACCCCATTGCATAAATTTCCTAAGCTTAACTAAAATCAACTAGACGTTGGCCCCTAAGGACATTCGAGCTCAATAGGATGAAGACCACCGAAAGTTGCACCAATTTCGCTCTGTGGCTTAGTTGATGTCTAGGCAAGCTTTGTCCCTATAAGGGAGACAGTTCATCTGTTCGAGGCAAGTGGGTTTTAAGTGGGACCTTTGCGAACGCATCGTGACCCCTCTACTTACCTGGGAGCTTACCTGGTCAATTCGGTTCATTAGACCGGATTGGAGGCTTAGGTGCCCTCTTCAAACCAGTTAGGAGCTGTCTAGAAATTTAAGAAAAATATTAGAAATTGAGGTGTAATGTTTAGTTGCATGTTTGATTGTAAATAGATTTTTGTTTTAGGGTGTAGTTTTAGGGTATCTTTAGTTGGTACTTATATTTATATTTATTGAAAAAAAAATAATTAAATTTTGTATGCTAGGTTGGGATAGGGACGACACCGGTCGATTAAGTCGTACAACTTTAAATCATCCCTTAGGACACACCCTTGAAATTCCTTCGCAGTATCTCACACCTTGTGAGATGGCAAATTTTCCTGATGATGTAGGAAGTCACCATGGAGATGAAGGTAGACCCCCAGTTATGACACTTCGACAATACTTACATCCCACTAGGACTAGTCAACCTTCATGCATGATTATTCCTGAAAATGTAGGACACTTTGAAATCAAACCAGGAGTAATTCAATTGCTGCCCAAGTATCATGGGATGGAATCCGAGAACCCTTATCTTCACCTTAAGGATTTTGAGGAAATTAGCATCACATTTAGAGTGCCAAATGTATCGGAAGATGTCCTTAAATTGACCTTATTTCCTTTTTCCTTAAAGGATAAAGCCAAAACATGGCTGAACTCCTTAAGACCTAGATCGCTAGGAACATGGCATGATATGCAAAGAGAATTCTTGAAAAAATTCTTTCCCGCACAAAGGACTAACTTTTTGAAAAGGCACATTAGTAATTTCCAACAAAAAGACCATAAAACATTTTATGAATGCTGGGAGAGATTTAAAGATTTGCTTCTCTCTTGTCCTCATCATGGGTTTGAAACATGGAGAACCATTAGTTTCTTTTACGAAGGATTGTCTCCACAGTTAAAACAATTTATAGAGACTATGTGCAATGGTCTATTTTTGGAAAAGCAACCCGATAAGGCATGGGACTATTTAGACTCTCTCGCAGAGACTGCACAATTATAGAATACAGGGGATAGAGTGAATAAACCTTTGCCTAAGCCTACTAGCATTCCACACGGGGGCCTTTACAACCTTAATACTCAGGATGATATTCAGGCTAAAATGGCAGCCCTTACTAGGAAGGTAGAGGAAATTGAACTTAGAAGGATTGAACCCGTCAAGACCGTAGAACATAACAGCGAGTGTTGTAGGATTTGCGAGATGCCTGGCCATCTCATCACTGATTGCCCCACAATACCCGCATTCAAGGAAGTCTTGCACGATCAGGCCAATGTTATGAATACCTATCAAAAATCTTTCAATAATTCTTTTTCAGGTACTTACAACCCTGGATGGAAGAACCATCCAAATTTCAGGTGGAGGAATGACCAACCTCAACAAGTATATAACCCAACTCCTCCACCTCCGCACCCTCATTATGCACATGCACCCCCTCAAAAATCCAGTCTCGAAGAAACTTTGCAATCTTTCATGCAAGGTCAAGCTAAAATCAATGATGAATTAAGAAATCAACTGACAACGCTGACCACTGCTTTAAGTGCTCAAGAGAAGGGTAAGCTACCAGCTCAACCACAACCTAACCCTCAAGTCTACGGCGGTAGCAATGCATCATCTTCAACTTCGCATAAAGAGCAAGCAAAGAGTATAATAACATTGCGAAGTGGAAAGATTATTGACCGACCAGTCCCAGAACAAACACAAGTCATACCTGATTCTGACCCTCCCAAGACAAAAGAAAAGGATAATGAAGAAACTGAAGCACCAATATCTACTGAAAAAATTAAATGTCCTTTTCCTGCACCATTTCCACAAAGATTAAAGCCCTTGCAAAAGCTTGAACCAAACTCTGAAATTCTTGAGCTTTTTAAGCAAGTAAAAATTAATGTACCTCTTCTTGATGCAATCAAACAAGTGCCTTCCTATGCAAAATTTTTAAAAGATTTGTGCACTGTCAAGCGTCGTTTAAATGTCAAGAAGAAGGCATTTCTGGCTGAAAATGTGAGTGCAATTTTACAGCATAACATTCTTCCTAAATATAAGGATCCAGGTTGCCCAACTATCTCGTGCATCATTGGCAATTTTAGGATTGAGCGAGCATTGCTAGATTTAGGAGCGAGTGTGAACTTGTTGCCATATACGGTATATGAGCAACTCGGTTTGGGTGAGTTGAAACCAACAACTGTGACCTTACAATTAGCTGACAGATCAGTGAAGGTCCCTAGAGGGATTATTGAAGATGTGTTGGTCCAAGTAGACAAGTTCTATTTTCCTGTTGATTTTATCGTACTGGACACACATCCGGCTTCCAATTCACCATCTCAGATTCCGGTCATCTTAGGACGTCCATTCCTTGCAACTTCTAATGCATTGATCAATTGTAGGGATGGTGTCATGAAGCTTTCTTTTGGCAATATGACCTTGGAACTGAACGTCTTTAGTATAGGTAAACAACCCAGTGATCATGAAGAAAGTAAAGAAGTTGAATGGGTTGAAACCATTGCGGAAGAATATTTGTTAAAAGAAACATTTACTGAATCGGCCGATAATGGTTTGCTAGATTGGTATTCTGAAGGTACTGCTAATGATGTGGTCCCACCTGGTTTAGATAAGTCGGATGTTATGATGATCAATGGGTGGAGACCGCGAATAGAGGAATTTGAACAGTTGCCACCTCAAAAAGCAAAGATAGTACCATCCCATGAACAAACACCTAAGCTCGAGTTGAAACCTTTACCGAAGGAACTCAAGTATGCCTTTCTTGGATCCGATGACACATTTTCTATAATCATCTCATCTGATCTGGATCATGCCCAAGAAAGAAAATTACTTGGTGTTCTAAAGAATCATAAGGGAGCTTTAGGATGGTCTATTGCCGACTTGAAGGGGATTAGCCCTTTAATTTGCACGCACCGGATATATTTGGAGGACAATGCCAAAACCACAAGGCAAATGCAACGCAGGTTGAATCCTACGATGAGAGATGTGGTTAAAGCAGAAGTCCTCAAGTTGCTTGACGTGGGTATTATCTACCCAATTTTCGATAGCAAGTGGGTGAGTCCTACTCAAGTCGTGCCCAAGAAAGCAGGTCTGACGGTAGTAAAAAATGATCAGGGTGAACTAGTTCCAACTCGTGTTTCGACGAGTTGGCGCATGTGTGTGTTAGATGTATGCCCTAGAAGCCAATCTGGCGGACACATTATTAATTCTAGGACATAAATTTGTACTTGACTTTATTATTATCGAATAATAAATGGGCATCTTTTCATTCATATTGTTTATGTGTCTATGAATCGTCCAAGAAATTAATAAGATGATGGTACATATTCTCAAGAGTTGAGAATTTGAGCCATGTATCATTGGTGATTAATTTCTAAATGCTCATGATCAATGGATCATCACGAGGACGGTGATCGATCCGATCAGTGCACAAATCGCTTTCCTTATGGATGGACGAGACTCGAGTCCACAGTGTAGGGACACTGAAGTGATAGTGCAGGTGCTTGTTAGAGAACAAGGGTACTGAGCGTGACCAAGACAAGAAGTCACTTGGATGTCTATCCACTCGTCAGTGACTTGCTTGATGTTGCAGTAGTATGACTGGTCCTTTGACCTGCGGTGCTTCGGCTACTCACAGTGAGGTTATTGTAGTTTGACTACACGTATACATGGTCTCTAGCCATATGGGTCCTTGTAGTGTAGATTGGCTGCAGTAAGTTCACTGTAGGAGTAGGGTATGCACTTACATGGAATCTATCGACCTTGATAGAAGAGGAGTGATCCTATGTGATTTATTAGACTGAGTTCTAAGACCTTGGCCAGGGCAGTAATATAAAGTAGAGAAAGAGTTTTTCATTATCGAACTCAAGTCAAATAAATCTAGACATATGACAGACGACGGGGTTTGACGAGTTATCCATGACCTCCGGTCTGTAGGGATCCACGATAGAAGGACTGTATCATACGATAACTGCACCTAGAGGTTCATCATTCTATTCTGCTGGGTGGCCACTACATACTGCTAGGTGTCACTGGTGGATGGTGAGACTCACAGGGATCATCTTGATGGTCGATAAACCCTGATGAGTTGAGTTGAAATTGTTTCAACCCATTGAAAGGAGTTTTCAATGATATTATGATAGAGATCGCAATATATCTCACTACCAGTCAGAATAGAACCTATGGGGTCACACACATTAGAGGTATTGACCGATCCGATGGTTGAATGTGATTAGGAATCACAAATAATCAATTAGATTGATAAATGGATAACCCGCTAAGAGTTAGTGGTTGGAAGAAGGAACAATTGCAATCGAATTGCAATTTAATTTAATTAATTGGACTTGATCATGAGTCCTACTTGGAGTAGGATCCTTGGAGTCCTAATTGGATTAGGATTTCAAATTAAATTAGAATCCTATTTGGAATAGGATTTCTAAAGTCCTAATTGTCTTAGGGCTGAAATTTAATAAGTCCTAATTAGATTAGGATTATTTTAAGTCCTAATTAATTTTAAATTTAATTTAATTAATTTCATGACTCCTAATTAGATTAGGATTGAAGAGTTCAATAGATTCATGGCTCAATTAAATTCTAATTGGATTAGGAATTGGAGGAAATTGAAATGGGTTCATAAAAATCCTATTTTGACTAGGATTGGACTCATAAAATGAACCCAAACCATCTTGCCACTTAATTTGATTAAATGGATAATAAAATGGGATATGAGGGAGGGGCCCACGCCCCTCCCCTTGGGAAGTGCGTGGAAGAAAAAGGAGGGGCGTAAGCCCCTCCTTGCTGCCGAATTGGGGAGATAAGGGTGAGCTCCTAAAAATAAGGAGCTCATCCTTATCTCATGGAGAAATAAAAGGAGGAGGGGTTCAGCCCCTCCTCTAATCCTTCTTTTGGTGTTCACGGCAGCAAAAAGGACCCCCTTCCTCCTCCTTTCATCTGCAAGCAAGAGAAGAGGAAGAAGAATCCTTGGTGGCTCTCCTCCTTCTTCATTCTTGGTGCCAACAAAAGAAAAGGGAAAAGGCTGAAAGTGTTTTGTTCTTGTTCCCTTTGATCCGTCTTTCTTCCTCCTCCTCCCTAAGCATTCAAGAGTTGATTGAAAGGGAGGACTTCAGCCATCAAAAGCCATCTCTGCAAGGGAGCTAGCACCCCGGGGAGATACGTAGGCTTCGATCGAATCATTACCTCGTGTGGATACCCGTAGAGGCCGGACGCGTGTGCGGCTTCCATCGAACCTTCTACAAATCCACGTAAATCAGATTTGTGGAGACCATCTACCCGCACAAGGTAAAGATCTGATCTTCTTAATGATTTTAAAATATTTTAAAATAATTTAATTCTAATCTATCTACAAATGAATGGTTTTAAAATACGTTCATGCGATGAACGGATCCCGCATAGTTTTTCCGCTGCAACATGAAAATTATTTCGAATTTTCATGGCATATGTGGGATCCTAACAGTGGTATCAGAGCCAGGTTATGTAGATTAAGATTAGAATTAAATTTTTTAAGGCATTTTAGATCTGAAATTTAAGGGATTATGCTTGCTGAAAATTAAGTATGCAGAATTTTCAGCTTGCTGTTTTTTTCTGCATACTAATTAATGGATGCTTAGATTAATGATTCTAATGCATTAATAATGTGATTACAAATGTTTAGAATCAAATCATGCATGATCAGCAAGTCATGAGATGATATAATCAGTTAAATTACAGATCTGAAAATAATTTTTTATGCATGTGATGCGTATGGTGATGATCATGGATGGACCCTTTGAATGTGCTGAAATGTTCTGCGATGTTCTGTGATGTTCTGTGATGCATGTAATTTTAATTTTCAGATGCCTGCGTGCATCTTAAATTCATGTATTAGAGACCTGCGTGTCTCAATGAAAAGGGTTGTAATTTTATTTTTATTTTTATTTAATTTTTAAAGCAATCTGGGATGTAAATTGTGATGTGTGTTGCACGTCGATGGTTGATCGATATGTACATCAACAAGCTCAACATGCGCGGATCAAGATCAAGGGTTGATTGAAGATAGATCAAGGAGTTGATCACAATTGGACCTAGAGGATCAAGATCGAGTCAAGAGTTGAAGACGATCAAATCAATTGACATGCATGTGCTTGTAAAATGACCCCATCTTGGATCCATGATCATCACCATTTAATTTTATTTTTGATAAATGCCTGGATGTTTAATGCTTATGTCTATGCGGGTAGACTTATATTTGCATGAGATGTGAATACGCGATCGAGTGAGACCTAAATCGAAACCTCCCTAATCAGTCGAGGGTGAACCAACATGAGTTAGTCATATTAGATTAATTGATCTAATTGGTGTCTAGGCAAGCCTATAAGGTGGTTACTTGATTAGGACCTTACTCTCTGAGTAAGGGGAGCCTCCCACCTGCTTACCTGGCCAATTGTTCGATTACCTCTTATGAAGAACTCAAGTTGCAAACACTAAGACTTGATTATGCAATATTAAGTCCATAGGTCTTCCACCGTAGTAGAGTTGCTAAGGTCTTTCCGGCGTTGATTTGTCTCGGCTGGACACAGTGGGCAAGTTGCATCGGGGGACTGGACCTCTCTATTAGACATGAGATGTTGTGGGGTAAAGGTGGGGTTGGGCACCAATAACTGTTAGGTGAGGACCCAATGACGACTTTATTTCCGCGGTTATACGGTGGGTCTGACTTAACTAAGTAATGGGACCAATAACTGTTAGGTGAGGTCTTCATCACTTAGAGACCAAGTACCACTGCAATATGCTTGAGAAGCATTGTACAAGAGTTGTACACTCATCCATTTATATGTCACCAATAACTGTTAGGTGAGGCGGCATGTAAATCGGTGAGACCGCAGTACCCACTAGAAATCCTAGTCGCGTAGGGTTTTCGTTTCTCCATCAGGAGAGTATGAGGGATTCGAGAAAATAGTGGGAGCATATTTGTTTTAAAAGTCCCTAGAACAAATTAAGTTCAAGTACAAAGTCTAACTAGAATCTTTACTCTCTACAGATCACAATGTCAGCTTCAAACCCTTTGACCCGAATCCTTGAGACCAACAGACTGACCGGAACCAACTATAAAGACTGGCTTAGGAACCTGAAAATTGTTTTGAATTGTGAGAAAATAGGGTATGTGCTCGAGAATGATATCCCTAGGCTACCAGCACGTCCTACTGATGATCAGCGTGAGACGCATCAGAAGTGGACTGATGACGACATTAGGGTCAAGTGCTACATCATGGCATCCATGACTAACGAACTTCAATGCCAGCATGAGAACATAAAGACTGCTAGGGAAATACTGGCTCATCTGCAAGAGTTGTATGGTGAGCAGAGCCGCACTGCACGCTTTGAAGTGTCCAAGAGGCTCTTCAAGGCAAAGATGCGTGAGGGGCAGTCTGTCCACGATCACTGTTTGACTATGATCAAGGACCTCGAGGAACTTGAGAAGCTCGGTATGTCCATGCATAAGGAACTGCAGATAGATCTGATCCTGCAATCCCTTCCTGATTCATTTGGCCAGTTTATAGTAAACTACCATATGAATAAAATTGAATGCACAAAGACCGAATTGTTGAATATGTTGGTAACTGCTGAAGGGGCCTTGAAAGGTTCAAGGGGCTCTGTTTTGGCTGCTGAGCTGACTTTTGGTTCCAAGAAAAAGTCTACTTGGAAGAAAAAGAAGCCTGCAAAGAAGCACAAGAAAGACAAAAAGCCTAAGAAGGAAGTTCATAAGAAAAGGGCTGATGACAAAGGAAAATGTTTCCACTGCAACGTCAACGGCCACTGGAAAAGGAACTGCCCTTCATACCTCGAGAGCCTGAAGAACCAAAAAGACACACCTTCTGAAGGTATGTTAGACTTGCTCGTGATTGAAACTAACCTTACGGTTTCTTCTACTTCTAGTTGGGTTATAGATTCTGGTTCTAGTGCTCATTTGTGCACTACTATGCAGGGTCTAAAGGAAAGTAGGAGGCTGGCGGAAGGTGCAGTGACCCTTCGGGTTGGCAACGGGGCAAGAGTTGCTGCTGTAGCTGTGGGCACCTACCCTCTGCGATTACCGTCTGGATTTAGTTTATTGCTTAGAGACTGTTATTATGTCCCTGCTGCTAGCAGGAATTTGATTTCTGTTTCGTGTTTAGCACAGGATGGTCATATTTTGACCTTTGACAAAGACTGCTGTTCTATTTATTTCAGAAATAAATTAGTTGCACGTGGTTTCATGATTGATAGTCTCTATCACTTGCATATTGATGTGTCTGTGAATGTGTCTGAGCAAGTAGTGAGTGCCATAGGATCTAAAAGATCCAGAGATGAGATAAACCAGAAGTATTTGTGGCACCTCAGGCTTGGCCATATTGGAGAGGACAGAATGAACAAAATGGAGAAAGATGGGCTTTTTGGCCCATTGACTTCTGAGTCATATCCAGTTTGTGAGTCCTGTCTTCAAGGAAAAATGGCTAGATTACCCTTTGTAGGACATGGGGAGAGGACCACTGAAATACTTACCCTGGTACACACTAATGTGTGTGGCCCATTCGATGTGCTAGCCAGGGGTCGTTATTCATACTTCATTACCTTTACCGATGACTATTCACGATATGGGTATGTGTATCTTATGAGATACAAATCTGAGTCTTTTGAAAAGTTCAAAGAGTTCAGAAATGAAGTAGAAAAACAGACTGGAAAAACCCTTAAGGTTCTTCGATCAGATCGAGGAGGAGAATACCTTAGTGGGGAATTCCGGGATTATCTCAAGAAAAATGGCATAGTCTCACAATGGACACCTCCGGGTACACCTCAACTCAACGGGGTGTCAGAAAGGAGGAATCAGACTCTATTGGATATGGTTCGATCCATGATGAGCTTCACTGATCTACCTATGTTTCTTTGGGGAGATGCCTTATTATCTGCAATTTATTTATTGAATAGAGTTCTCTCTAAATCCGTTCCTACCACACCGTATGAGATATGGCATGGCAAGAAGCCGAGTCTTAGTCATCTCAAGATTTGGGGATGTCCGGCCCACGTCAAGCGACTACAGGCGGACAAGTTAGAGCCTAGGACCATAAGTGCTCGTTTCATTGGATATCCTAAAGAGTCATTAGGATACAATTTTTACATCTCAGAGGATCACAATGTGTTTGTGAGCCGACATGCCGTCTTTCTGGAAAAGCAGTTTATCCTTGATAGAGGCAGTGGGAGAAAAATTGAGCTTGAAGAGAGAGTCTCTGAAAAGCAACGAGTCATGGATCCTATAGAACCTATTCATACAGAGCCAGTACACGTAGTACCTCTTCCACCTCGTAGATCTAGTAGGGTCTCCCATCCTCCCGATAGATACTTAGGTATACTAGTAGAGGACACCGAGGAAATGTTCCTCATGGGAGATAGGAAACATGTACAGGATCCCAATACCTACGACGAGGCGATATCTGATATCGATTCCGAAAAATGGCTGGAAGCCATGAAGTCAGAGATAGACTCCATGTATTCCAACCAAGTCTGGACCTTAGTAGATCCACCAGAAGGTATAGTACCTATTGGATGTAAATGGATCTATAAAAGGAAGATAGGTTCGGATGGAAAGGTAGAGACCTATAAGGCAAGGCTAGTAGCGAAAGGGTATAGTCAGCGCGAAGGCATTGACTATCAGGAGACCTTTTCACCTGTAGCCATGCTGAAATCCATTCGAACATTGCTTGCTATTGCAGCATTTCATGATTATGAAATATGGCAGATGGATGTGAAAACTGCTTTCCTGAATGGATATCTTGATGAAGATATCTATATGGAGCAGCCTTTGGGTTTCACTTCCAGTGATGGTGATCACAAGGTCTGCAAGCTGCAAAGGTCCATCTATGGACTAAAGCAAGCATCTCGGAGTTGGAACACTCGTTTTAATGATGCGATCAAATCGTTTGAGTTCATCAAGAACGAAGAGGAACCGTGTGTTTACAAGAAGGTTAGTGGGAGTGCTGTCGTGTTCCTCGTACTGTACGTGGATGACATCCTCCTGATAGGAAATGATATTCCCATGCTAACCTCGGTCAAGGTCTGGTTATCAAAAGAGTTCTCCATGAAAGACCTTGGGGAAGCATCCTACATTTTGGGGATAAAGGTCTATAGGGATAGATCTAAAAGGATGCTTGGCCTATCACAAAAGATGTACATAGAGGAGGTACTGAAGAGGTTCAGTATGGAAAACTCCAAGAGGGGTCTATTACCCCTTAGGCATGGGATTCATCTCTCCAAAAAGATGTGCCCCAACACATCTGAAGAGATTCAACGCATGAGCAGGATTCCTTATGCTTCTGCAATAGGAAGCCTCATGTATGCCATGCTGTGTACACGACCTGATATAGCCCTTGCTGTGAGTGTCGCTAGCAGATATCAGTCGAATCCAGGTGAAGAGCACTGGACAGCTGTGAAGAACATTCTTAAGTACTTAAGAAGAACTAAAGATTTGTTCTTGGTCTTTGGAGGAGCATTGGAGTTAAAGGTAGAAGGATACACAGATTCAGACTTTATGACTGATATTGATGATAGAAAGTCTACATCTGGATATGTGTTCTTGTGCAATGGTGGTACGGTAAATTGGAAGAGTTCCAAACAACTGATCATTGCTGATTCTACCATGGAAGCTGAGTATATCGCCGCCTCTGAAGCTGCAAAGGAAGCCTTCTGGTTCAACAAATTCATTGCAGAGCTAGATGTAATGCCATCGGATGCCATCACACTCTACTGCGATAATAATGGCGCCATAGCTCTTGCTAAGGAGCCAAGGTCTCATCAGAAGTCCAAGCACATAGAGCGGCGCTTTCACCTCATACGCGAATACCTCGAGAAGAAATATGTCGAGGTACAGAGAGTAGACTCCGCAGACAACGTGGCAGACCCGCTCACTAAGCAGTTAAATCAGCAGAAGATAGAAGCCCACCTTGAGAAGATGGGACTTAGATATATGTCTGATTGGCTTTAGTGCAAGTGGGAGATTGTTAGATGTATGCCCTAGAAGCCAATCTGGCGGACACATTATTAATTCTAGGACATAAATTTGTACTTGACTTTATTATTATCGAATAATAAATGGGCATCTTTTCATTCATATTGTTTATGTGTCTATGAATCGTCCAAGAAATTAATAAGATGATGGTACATATTCTCAAGAGTTGAGAATTTGAGCCATGTATCATTGGTGATTAATTTCTAAATGCTCATGATCAATGGATCATCACGAGGACGGTGATCGATCCGATCAGTGCACAAATCGCTTTCCTTATGGATGGACGAGACTCGAGTCCACAGTGTAGGGACAATGAAGTGATAGTGCAGGTGCTTGTTAGAGAATAAGGGTACTGAGCGTGACCAAGACAAGAAGTCACTTGGATGTCTATCCTGTTAGATGTATGCCCTAGAAGCCAATTTGGCTGACACATTGTTGATTCTAGGGACATAATTTTGTACTTGACTATTTATTATTGAATAAATAAAAGGCATCTTTTTCATTCATATTGTTTATGTGTCTATGAATCGTCCAAGAAATTAATAAGATGATGATACATATTCTCAAGAGTTGAGAATTTGAGCCATGTATCATTGGTGATTAATTTCTAAATGCTCCTGATCAAAGGATCATCACGAGGACGATGATCGATCCGATCAGTGCACAGATCACTCTCCTTCTGGATGGACGAGACTTGAGTCCACAGTGTAGGGACACTGAAGTGATAGTGCAGGTGCTTGTTAGAGAACAAGGGTACTGAGCGTGACCAATACAAGAAGTCACTTGGATGTCTATCCACTCGTCAGTGACTTGCTTGATGTTGCAGTAGTGTGACTGGTCCTTTGACCTGCGGCGCTTCGGCTACTCACAGTGAGGTTATTGTAGTTTGACTGCACACATACATGGTCTCTAGCCATATGGGTCCATGCAGTGTAGATTGGCTGCAGTAAGTTCACTGTAGGAGTAGGGTATGCACCTATATGGAATCTATCGACCTTGATAGATAAGGAGAGATCCTATGTGATTTATAAGACTGAGTTCGTAAGACCTCGGCCGGGGCAGTATGCACAGTGGAGAAAGAGTTTTTTCACTATCGAACTCGAGTCGAATAAATCTTGACATATGACAGACGATGGGGTTTGACGAGTTGTCCATGACCTCCGTCCTGTAGGGATCCACGATAGTAGGACTGTATCACATGTTAACTGCACCTAGAGGTTCATCATTCCATTCTGCTGGGTAGCCACTACATGCTGCTAGGTGTCACTGGTGGATGGTGGGACTCATAGGGATTATCTTGATGATCGATAAACCCTAATGAGTTGAGTTGGAATCGTTCCAACCCATTGAAAGGAGTTTTCAATGATATAGTGATAGAGATCATAATATATCTCACTACCAGTCAGAATAGAACCTATGGGGTCACACACACTAGAAGTATTGACCGATCCGATGGTTGAAATCGTGATTAGGAATCACAAGAAATCAATTTGATTGATAAGAAGTTGAAGAAGAACAAAGGGAATTAATTAATTAGACTTAAACACAAATCCTACTTCGGGTAGGATTCCTAGAGTCCTAATTGGATTAGGGCTGGGAATCCTAGTTGGAGTAGGACTGGAATTCCTACTTGGAATAGGATTCCTAAAATCCTAATGAGATTAGGAGTTTTGAATTAAAATTGGATTCCTACTTGGAGTAGGATTCCTAGAAATCCTAATTGGATTAGGACTAAAATTAAATACATCCTAATTAGATTAGGATTCCTTAAGTCTAAATTAATTATTAATCTAATGAATCAACATGACTCCTAATTGGATTAGGATTGAAGAGTTCAATTGAGTCATGGTTCATTCAAGTCCTAATTGGATTAGGACTAGCATAGATTGAACCCAATTTGGCTAATCCTAATTGGATTGGGATTAAACCATAAGAGAGGCACCCAATCCTCTTTGGAAGAGGATTAGGGCATCACAAGAAGGAGGGTTCACACCCCTCCTCCTCTCCTTGTGTGCGGCATGAAGAGAGGGGCCGGCGCCCCCCTTCCCTCTTAGGCAATATGTCTAGGGCTCCTAGATTGTAGGAGCCCTAGATGGCTTTATAAGGAGGCATGAGGCCGGCGCCCTAGCTAAGAGCTCTCTTCCTCCTCTTGCTGCCGCCACCAGCCCCTCTCCTCTCTTGGTTCAGCCGCAAGCAAAGGGAGAGCAAAGTCCAAGCGTTGGCTTCATCCTCTTCCTCCAATCCTTCTTCCAACGCAGGGAAAAGAAAGAAGGCTGCAGAAGCTGTGTTCTTCTTCCTTGAGTTCCTTCTTCTTCTTCCTCCTCTCAAGCACTTTCAAGAGTTGAAAGAAAGAGAAGAGATCAGCCATCAAAGGAGTCTTTGCAAGGGAGCTAGCACCCCGGGAAGACAAGAAAGCTTTGATCGGTTCTCTACTTCGTGTGGATACCCGTAGAGGCCGGACGTTTGAACGGCTTCAAACGAACCCTCTTCCAAAACCACGAATTCAGATTCGCGGTGATCATCTACCCGCGCAAGGTGAAGATTTGATCTTCCTATTAGTTCTAAAAGTTTTAATTCTTACCTAATTACGAAAGGTCTCGAAACAAGCGTTCATGCGATGAACGTCGAACCCGTGCATGCCGATTCCGCTACCATCTGAAAATTTTTGAAATATCAGCGGCATGGGCGGGTTCCCAACAGTGGTATCAGAGCCTAGGCTTCGTAGATTAAGGTAAGAATTAAATATCTAAAGGCATATTAGATCTGAAAATTAAATGATCATGCATGCTGAAAAATTCTGCATGCAGATTTTTCAGGGGTGCTGATTTTTTACATGCTGATTTTTATGTGATAAAAAGATGATTCTAATTGCATTGTTAATGGGATTACAAAGTTTAGAATCATGATTAGCATGATCAGCGACCTATGTCATGATATAATCAGTTAGTTTTCAGATCTGAAATTATAATTGTAGCATACGGTGATGATCATAGGATTCAACCCCTTTTGGTATCAAATGTAATGACCTGCGATGTGATCTGCGATGTCATGTAAATTTTACAGATGCTTGCATGCATCTTATTTGATGTTTTGAGAGGCCTGCGTGCCTCCTAAAAGGAGATGTAATTTATTTTTATTTTTACATCTGGTTGTATTTCTGTGATGTGATGTACATCAACGATCAAGTTGAAGCAAAGGCATGAGATGAAAGGTGATCTAAGCGGTTGATGGCGATGGGATCAAGAGTTGATCAAGGATCGAATCAAGGAAGCTTGGATCCAATTCAAGAGTTGAAGACCACTTGATCGATTGATGTGCATGTGCTTGTAATACGACCTGATTAGAATCCATGATCATCACCTAGTTAAAGTTTAGCTTTAATTATTGCCGCGATTATAACTGCCTGCAATGCGCCGTTTGCATGTGATGTGAGTGAGAGTCGGGTAGATAGGTCTACATGTGATGTAGCAAACCCAATTGAGACCTAAATCAAAACCTCCTCAATCAAGTCGAGAGTGAACCGACATGAGCAAGTCATATTAGATTAATTGATCTAATTGGTGTCTAGGAAAGCATGAAAGGTGGTTACTTAATTAGGACCTTACTCTCTGAGTAAGGGGAGCCTCCCACCTGCTTACCTGGCCAATTGTTCGATTACCTCTTATGAAAGGCTCAAGTTGCAAACACTAAGACCTGATTAACCAATATTAAGTCAATAGGTCTTCCACTGTAGTAGAGCTGCTAAGGCCTTTCTGATGTTGACTTGTCTCGGCTGGATACAGTGGTCAAGTTGCATTGGGGGGCTGGACCTCTCTATAGACATGAGATGTTGTAGGGTAAAGGTGGGGTTGGGCACCAATAACTGTTAGGTGAGGACCCAATGACGACTTTATTCCTACGGTTATACGGTGGGTCTGACTTAACTAAGAAATGGGACCAATAACTGTTAGGTGAGGTCTTCATGGCTTAGAGACCAAGTTGCACTGCAACATGCTTGAGAAGCATTGTACAAGAGTTGTACACTCATCCATCTATGTGTCACCAATAACTGTTAGGTGAGGTGGCATGTAAATTGGTGGGACCGCAGTACCCACTAGAAACCCTAGTCGTGTGGGATTTCCGTTTTCCTACCAGGGGAGTGTGAGGAATTCGAGAAAATAGTGGGAGTCACAATTTGTTCTAAAAGACCTTAGGACAGATTAGGATCAAGTACAAAAGTCTAACTAGAATCTTTACTCTCTGCAGATACAATGTCGGCTTCAAACCCTTTGACCCGTATTCTTGAGACCAACCGACTGACCGGAACCAATTACAAGGACTGGCTTAGAAATCTCAAAATAGTTTTGAACTGTGAGAAGATAGGCTACATACTCGATTCAGATATCCCCACATTACCAGCACGTCCCACTGATGTTCAGCGTGAGATGCATAAAAAGTGGTTGGACGATGACATTAGAGTAAAATGCTATATGATGGCATCTATGTCTAATGAACTCCAATGCCAGCATGAAAATATAAAGACTGCTAGGGACATACTGGCACACCTGCAAGAGTTGTATGGTGAGCAAAGTCGCACAGCTCGTTTTGAAGTGTCCAAGAGGCTTTTCAAAGCGAAGATGCGCGAGGGGCAGTCTGTCCATGATCACGGTCTGACCATGATCAAGGACCTAGAGGAGCTTGAGAAGCTCGGTATGGACATGCACAAGGAATTGCAAGTGGATTTGATCCTACAGTCACTTCCTGATTCATTTGGTCAGTTTATAGTAAACTACCACATGAATAAGATTGAATGCACTAAGACTGAACTAATCAACATGTTGGTAACTGCTGAGGGAGCCTTGAAAGGTTCAAGGGGCAATGTCCTCGCTGCTGAGTTGACTTCTGGTTCCAAGAGAAAGTCTACTTGGAAGAAAAAGAAGCCTGCAAAGAAGCAGAAGAAAGACAAGAAGCCAAAGAAGGAAGTTCAAAAGAAAAAGGCTAACGACAAAGGAAAATGTTTCCACTGCAATGTCGAAGGCCACTGGAAGAGAAACTGTCCTTCATACCTCGAGAGCCTGAAGAACAAGAAAAGGTGACACACCTTCAGAAGGTATAGACTTGCTCATTATTGAAACTAATCTAATGGTTTCTTCTACTTCTAGTTGGGTTATAGATTCTGGTTCTAGTGCTCATTTGTGCACTACCATGCAGGGTCTAAAGGAAAGTAGAAGGCTGGCGGAAGGTGCAGTAACCCTTCGGGTTGGCAACGGGGCAAAAGTTGCTGCTGTGGCTGTGGGCACCTACCATCTGCGACTACCGTCTGGATTTAGTTTAATACTTAGAGACTGTTATTATGTACCTGTTGCTAGCAGAAATTTGATTTCTGTTTCATGTCTAGCACAGGAAGGTCATGTTTTTACATTTGACAAAGACTGCTGTTCTATTTATTTAAGAAATAAAATAGTCGCACGTGGTTTCATGATTGACAGTCTCTATCATTTACATATGGATGTATCTGTGAATGTTACCGAGCAAGATGTGAGTGCCAAAGGATCCAAAAGATCCAGAGATGAGATAAACCAAAGGTATTTGTGGCACCTTAGGCTTGGCCATATTGGAGAGGACAGAATGAACAAAATGGATAAAGATGGGCTTTTAGGCTCATTGACTTTCGAGTCATATCCAGTTTGCGAGTCCTGTCTTCAAGAAAAGATGGCTAGACTGCCCTTTGTAGGACATAGGGAGAGGACCACCGAAATACTTACCCTAGTACATACAGATGTATGTGGCCCATTCGATGTGCTAGCCAGGGGACGTTATTCATACTTCATTACCTTTACCGATGATTATTCACGGTATGGGTATGTGTATCTTATGAGACACAAGTCTGAATCCTTTGAAAAGTTCAAAGAGTTCAAGAATGAAGTAGAAAAACAAACTGGAAAACCTCTTAAGGCCCTTCGATCAGATCGAGGAGGAGAATACCTTAGTGGGGAATTCCGGGACTATCTCAAAGAAAACGGCATAGTCTCACAATGGACACCTCCGGGAACACCTCAACTCAACGGGGTGTCAGAGAGGAGAAATCGGACCCTATTGGATATGGTCAGGTCCATGATGAGCTTCACTGATTTACCTATGTTCCTTTGGGGAGATGCCTTACTCACAGCGATTTATTTATTGAATAGAGTTCCCTCTAAATCCGTTCCTACCACACCGTATGAGATATGGCATGGTAAGAAACCAAGTCTGGGTCATCTCAAGATTTGGGGATGTCCGGCCCACGTCAAGCGACTACAGGCGGACAAGTTAGAGGCTAGGACCATAAGTGCTCGTTTTATAGGATATCCTAAAGAGTCATTAGGATACAATTTTTACGTCTCAGAGGATCACAATGTGTTTGTGAGCCGTCATGCCATCTTCTTGGAAAATCAGTTTATCCTTGATAGAGGCAGTGGGAGGAAAATTGAGCTTGAAGAGAAAGTCTCTGAAAAGCAACGAGTCATGGATCCTATAGAACCTATTCATAAGGAGCCAGTACACGATGTCCCTCAACCACCTCGTAGATCTAGTAGAGTCTCCCATCCTCCCGATAGATACTTAGGTATACTTGAAGAGGATACTGAGGAAATGTTCCTAGTGGGAGATAGGGATCACATACAGGATCCCAAAACATACAACGAGGCGATATCTGATATCGATTCCGAGAAATGGCTGGAAGCTATGAAGTCAGAGATAGACTCCATGCATTCCAACCAAGTCTGGACCTTAGTAGATCCACCAGAAGGTATTGTACCTATTGGATGCAAATGGATCTACAAAAGGAAGATAGGTTCGGATGGAAAGGTAGAGACCTATAAGGCAAGGCTTGTGGCGAAAGGGTATAGTCAGCGCGAAGGCATTGACTATCAGGAGACCTTTTCACCTGTAGCCATGCTAAAATCCATCCGAACATTGCTTGCCATTGCAGCATTTCATGATTATGAAATCTGGCAGATGGATGTGAAAACTGCTTTCCTGAATGGATATCTTGATGAAGATATCTATATGGAACAGCCTTTGGGTTTCACTTCCAGTGATGGAGATCACAAGGTCTGCAAGCTGCAAAGATCCATCTATGGACTAAAGCAAGCCTCTCGGAGTTGGAACACTCATTTCGATGATGCAATCAAAACGTTTGATTTCATCAAAAACGAGGAGGAACCATGTGTTTATAAAAAGGTTAGTGGGAGTGCTGTCGTTTTTCTCGTACTGTACGTAGATGACATTCTCCTGATTAGGAATGATATTCCCATGCTAACCTTGGTCAAGGTCTGGTTGTCAAAAGAATTCTCCATGAAAGACCTTGGGGAAGCATCCTATATTTTGGGAATAAAGGTCTATAGAGATAGATCTAAAAGGATGCTTGGCCTGTCACAGAAAATGTACATAGAGGAGGTGCTGAAGAGGTTCAGCATGGAAAACTCCAAGAGGGGTCTCTTACCCCTAAGGCATGGAATTCATCTCTCCAAGAAGATGTGCCCCAACACATCTGAGGAGATTCAACGCATGAGCAAGATTCCTTATGCATCGGCAATAGGAAGCCTCATGTATGCCATGCTATGTACACGACCTGATATAGCTCTTGCTGTGAGTGTCACAAGCAGATATCAGTCGAATCCAGGTGAAGAACACTGGACAGCTGTGAAGAATATTCTTAAGTACTTGAGAAGAACTAAAGATTTATTCTTGGTTTTTGGAGGATCATCAGAGTTAAAGGTAGAAGGGTACACAGATTCAGACTTCATGACTGATGTCGATGACAGGAAGTCAACATCTGGATACGTGTTCTTGTGCAATGGTGGTACGGTGAATTGGAAGAGTTCTAAACAACCGATCATTGCTGATTCGACTATGGAAGCCGAATACATCGCCGCCTCTGAAGCTGCTAAGGAAGGCTTCTGGTTCAAGAAATTCATTGCAGAGCTGGATGTGATGACATCAGATGCCATAACACTCTACTGCGATAACAATGGCGCCATAGCCCTTGCTAAGGAGCCAAGGTCTCATCAGAAGTCTAAGCATATAGAGCGGCGCTTTCACCTCATACGCGACTATGTGGAGAAGAAATATGTAGAGGTGCAGAGAGTAGACTCCGCGGATAACGTGGCAGACCCTTTCACTAAGCAGCTGAGTCAGCAAAAGACTGAAGCCCACCTTGAGAAGATGGGCCTAAGATATATGACCAATTGGCTTTAGTGCAAGTGGGAGATTGTTAGATGTATGCCCTAGAAGCCAATTTGGCTGACACATTGTTGATTCTAGGGACATAATTTTGTACTTGACTATTTATTATTGAATAAATAAAAGGCATCTTTTTCATTCATATTGTTTATGTGTCTATGAATCGTCCAAGAAATTAATAAGATGATGATACATATTCTCAAGAGTTGAGAATTTGAGCCATGTATCATTGGTGATTAATTTCTAAATGCTCCTGATCAAAGGATCATCACGAGGACGGTGATCGATCCGATCAGTGCACAGATCACTCTCCTTCTGGATGGACGAGACTTGAGTCCACAGTGTAGGGACACTGAAGTGATAGTGCAGGTGCTTGTTAGAGAACAAGGGTACTGAGCGTGACCAATACAAGAAGTCACTTGGATGTCTATCCACTCGTCAGTGACTTGCTTGATGTTGCAGTAGTGTGACTGGTCCTTTGACCTGCGGCGCTTCGGCTACTCACAGTGAGGTTATTGTAGTTTGACTGCACACATACATGGTCTCTAGCCATATGGGTCCATGCAGTGTAGATTGGCTGCAGTAAGTTCACTGTAGGAGTAGGGTATGCACCTATATGGAATCTATCGACCTTGATAGATAAGGAGAGATCCTATGTGATTTATAAGACTGAGTTCGTAAGACCTCGGCCGGGGCAGTATGCACAGTGGAGAAAGAGTTTTTTCACTATCGAACTCGAGTCGAATAAATCTTGACATATGACAGACGATGGGGTTTGACGAGTTGTCCATGACCTCCGTCCTGTAGGGATCCACGATAGTAGGACTGTATCACATGTTAACTGCACCTAGAGGTTCATCATTCCATTCTGCTGGGTAGCCACTACATGCTGCTAGGTGTCACTGGTGGATGGTGGGACTCATAGGGATTATCTTGATGATCGATAAACCCTAATGAGTTGAGTTGGAATCGTTCCAACCCATTGAAAGGAGTTTTCAATGATATAGTGATAGAGATCACAATATATCTCACTACCAGTCAGAATAGAACCTATGGGGTCACACACACTAGAAGTATTGACCGATCCGATGGTTGAAATCGTGATTAGGAATCACAAGAAATCAATTTGATTGATAAGAAGTTGAAGAAGAACAAAGGGAATTAATTAATTAGACTTAAACACAAATCCTACTTCGGGTAGGATTCCTAGAGTCCTAATTGGATTAGGGCTGGGAATCCTAGTTGGAGTAGGACTGGAATTCCTACTTGGAATAGGATTCCTAAAATCCTAATGAGATTAGGAGTTTTGAATTAAAATTGGATTCCTACTTGGAGTAGGATTCCTAGAAATCCTAATTGGATTAGGACTAAAATTAAATACATCCTAATTAGATTAGGATTCCTTAAGTCTAAATTAATTATTAATCTAATGAATCAACATGACTCCTAATTGGATTAGGATTGAAGAGTTCAATTGAGTCATGGTTCATTCAAGTCCTAATTGGATTAGGACTAGCATAGATTGAACCCAATTTGGCTAATCCTAATTGGATTGGGATTAAACCATAAGAGAGGCACCCAATCCTCTTTGGAAGAGGATTAGGGCATCACAAGAAGGAGGGTTCACACCCCTCCTCCTCTCCTTGTGTGCGGCATGAAGAGAGGGGCCGGCGCCCCCCTTCCCTCTTAGGCAATATGTCTAGGGCTCCTAGATTGTAGGAGCCCTAGATGGCTTTATAAGGAGGCATGAGGCCGGCGCCCTAGCTAAGAGCTCTCTTCCTCCTCTTGCTGCCGCCACCAGCCCCTCTCCTCTCTTGGTTCAGCCGCAAGCAAAGGGAGAGCAAAGTCCAAGCGTTGGCTTCATCCTCTTCCTCCAATCCTTCTTCCAACGCAGGGAAAAGAAAGAAGGCTGCAGAAGCTGTGTTCTTCTTCCTTGAGTTCCTTCTTCTTCTTCCTCCTCTCAAGCACTTTCAAGAGTTGAAAGAAAGAGAAGAGATCAGCCATCAAAGGAGTCTTTGCAAGGGAGCTAGCACCCCGGGAAGACAAGAAAGCTTTGATCGGTTCTCTACTTCGTGTGGATACCCGTAGAGGCCGGACGTTTGAACGGCTTCAAACGAACCCTCTTCCAAAACCACGAATTCAGATTCGCGGTGATCATCTACCCGCGCAAGGTGAAGATTTGATCTTCCTATTAGTTCTAAAAGTTTTAATTCTTACCTAATTACGAAAGGTCTCGAAACAAGCGTTCATGCGATGAACGTCGAACCCGTGCATGCCGATTCCGCTACCATCTGAAAATTTTTGAAATATCAGCGGCATGGGCGGGTTCCCAACATATCCACTCGTCAGTGACTTGCTTGATGTTGCAGTAGTATGACTGGTCCTTTGACCTGCGGTGCTTCGGCTACTCACAGTGAGGTTATTGTAGTTTGACTATACGTATACATGGTCTCTAGCCATATGGGTCCTTGTAGTGTAGATTGGCTGCAGTAAGTTCACTGTAGGAGTAGGGTATGCACTTACATGGAATCTATCGACCTTGATAGAAGAGGAGTGATCCTATGTGATTTATTAGACTGAGTTCTAAGACCTTGGCCAGGGCAGTAATATAAAGTGGAGAAAGAGTTTTTCACTATCGAACTCAAGTCAAATAAATCTAGACATATGACAGACGACGGGGTTTGACGAGTTATCCATGACCTCCGGTCTGTAGGGATCCACGATAGAAGGACTGTATCATACGATAACTGTACCTAGAGGTTCATCATTCTATTCTGCTGGGTGGCCACTACATACTGCTAGGTGTCACTGGTGGATGGTGAGACTCACAGGGATCATCTTGATGGTCGATAAACCCTGATGAGTTGAGTTGAAATTGTTTCAACCCATTGAAAGGAGTTTTCAATGATATTATGATAGAGATCGCAATATATCTCATTACCAGTCAGAATAGAACCTATGGGGTCACACACATTAGAGGTATTGACCGATCCGATGGTTGAATGTGATTAGGAATCACAAATAATCAATTAGATTGATAAATGGATAACCCGCTAAGAGTTAGTGGTTGGAAGAAGGAACAATTGCAATCGAATTGCAATTTAATTTAATTAATTAAATTTAATTAATTAGACTTGATCATGAGTCCTACTTGGAGTAGGATCCTTGGAGTCCTAATTAGATTAGGATTTCAAATTAAATTAGAATCCTATTTGGAATAGGATTTCTAAAGTCCTAATTGTCTTAGGGCTGAAATTTAATAAGTCCTAATTAGATTAGGATTATTTTAAGTCCTAATTAATTTTAAATTTAATTTAATTAATTTCATGACTCCTAATTAGATTAGGATTGAAGAGTTCAATAGAGTCATGGCTCAATTAAATTCTAATTGGATTAGGAATTGGAGGAAATTGAAATGGGTTCATAAAAATCCTATTTTGACTAGGATTGGACTCATAAAATGAACCCAAACCATCTTGCCACTTAATTTGATTAAATGGCTAATAAAATGGGATATGAGGGAGGGGCCCACGCCCCTCCCCTTGGGAAGTGCGTGGAAGAAAAAGGAGGGGCGTAAGCCCCTCCTTGCTGCCGAATTGGGGAGATAAGGGTGAGCTCCTAAAAATAAGGAGCTCATCCTTATCTCATGGAGAAATAAAAGGAGGAGGGGTTCAGCCCCTCCTCTAATCCTTCTTTTGGTGTTCACGGCAGCAAAAAGGACCCCCTTCCTCCTCCTTTCATCCGCAAGCAAGAGAAGAGGAAGAAGAATCCTTGGTGGCTCTCCTCCTTCTTCATTCTTGGTGCCAACAAAAGAAAAGGGAAAAGGCTGAAAGTGTTTTGTTCTTGTTCCCTTTGATCCGTCTTTCTTCCTCCTCCTCCCTAAGCATTCAAGAGTTGATTGAAAGGGAGGACTTCAGCCATCAAAAGCCATCTCGGCAAGGGAGCTAGCACCCCGGGGAGATACGTAGGCTTCGATCGAATCATTACCTCGTGTGGATACCCGTAGAGGCCGGACGCGTGTGCGGTTTCCATCGAACCTTCTACAAATCCACGTAAATCAGATTTGCGGAGACCATCTACCCGCACAAGGTGAAGATCTGATCTTCTTAATGATTTTAAAATATTTTAAAACAATTTAATTCTAATCTATCTACAAACGAATGGTTTTAAAATACGTTCATGCGATGAACGGATCCCGCATAGTTTTTCCGCTGCAACATGAAAATTATTTCGAATTTTCATGGCATATGTGGGATCCTAACAGTGTGTTGACTACCGAAAATTGAATTTGGTCACTAGGAAAGATCATTTTCTCCTACCCTTCCTAGACCAAGTTTTGGAAAGAGTTGCAGGACACAAATTCTATTGTTTCCTCGATGGCTATTCTGGGTACTACCAAATCGAAATTTCACCTGAGGATCAAGAGAAGACTACCTTCACTTGTCCTTTTGGCACATTCGCTTTCCGTTGGATGCCATTCGGGTTGTGTAATGCACCTGCAACATTCCAAAGGTGTATGCTTAGCATTTTTGAAGAAATGAACGAGAAAT
Source organism: Phoenix dactylifera (assembly GCF_051530095.1). Lineage (NCBI taxonomy): Eukaryota > Viridiplantae > Streptophyta > Magnoliopsida > Arecales > Arecaceae > Phoenix > Phoenix dactylifera. Next base: position 24,802,259 of record NC_143193.1, on the reverse strand, counting down.
TTTTAGAAGTGTTTATGGATGATTTCTCTGTTTTTGGCGATTCATTTGATGATTGCCTGTCACATTTACAAGCAGTCTTAGCTCGATGCATGGAAAAGAATTTGATACTGAATTGGGAGAAATGCCACTTCATGGTGCCAAAGGGAATTGTCCTAGGACATATTGTTTCATCGAAGGGCATGGAAGTTGATAGAGCTAAGATTGACCTAATCGCCAAGCTACCGGCACCCAAGACGGTTAGAGATGTTAGATCATTTTTGGGTCATGCTGGATTTTATAGGAGGTTCATCAAGGACTTTAGTGTCATAGCTCGACCATTATGTAACCTCCTATCCCTTGATACACCGTTCAATTGGACTGAAACATGTCAAGAGGCATTCGAAAAATTGAAGGCTATGCTTAGCACTGCACCCATCGTGCGACCACCTGATTGGTCATTACCTTTTGAGATCATGTGCGATGCTAGTGACTATGCGATAGGAGCTGTCCTAGGACGACGCAAGGATAATAAGCCATATGTCATCTATTATGCAAGCAAAACTTTAAATGATGCTCAAATGAATTACACCACCACCGAGAAGGAATTACTTGCAGTAGTATTTGCATTAGACAAATTTTGCTCTTATATCCTTGGTGCTCCTATTATTATCTTTACAGATCATGCAGCGCTAAAATATTTATTGGATAAGAAAGATGCCAAACCACGCTTAATACGATGGATACTTGAGGATGATAGTGTTATTTTGATGATTAACAAGCAATTATCTAGAGTATGCTATAAGTTAAATTGATACTTCATTTATAAGTTCATTACTCTCAGTATATTTGGTTAATTGAAAATAGATACATGACCTTGTTCATTTGAATGAATCTAACCTTGAGAATGCAGCAAAGTGTGGATTGAGTCGACCCAAAGGTTGATTGGGTCGACCCCGGCACATCAAGAAATCATTTGGCACACTCCTGCACAAATGGCACAAATGAACAGTGAGTTGGGTCGACCCAAGGTAAGCATGAGTCGACCCAACCTTGAAGAACCTCAAAAACACAACTGAAGAATGCTCTCTGGATTTACTGAGAGGGTCGACCCAAACAGTGGTTGAGTCGACCCAAGCTTGAGTCGACCCAAATCCTGAGAGGGTCGACCCAAAGGCAAGACAGAAAGACAGACAGAAAATGGTTCTCTGGAATTACTGAGAGGGTCGACCCAAGAAGAAGTTGAGTCGACCCAAGTGGACTTTGAGTCGACCCAAAGAATGGTTGGGTCGACCCATGGGAAGGAAGGCTGAAATTGAAGTTTCTGTGGTTTCTGAGAGGGTCGACCCAAGGAATGTTTGAGTCGACCCAAGGCAAAGTTGGGTCAACCCAAGGACAGGTTGAGCCGACCCAAACACGGGCTGAACAGTAACGGCTAGTTCTGCAACTGTACTTTTTGTCCTTCCCAAGGTGAGTAACGGCTAGTTTTTCAAATCTAACCATTGGGACTTGTCCTAAGAAGGTGGGAAGCTATTTAAAGGGGCACTATTCATCAGAGAGAACAACTTTTGTGTGGAATATCAAAGAGTACCCAAGAATACAAAAGTGCCCTAATCTTCTTCATCAAGAGCTTCATTCAAGAATCAAAGAAAGGGATTGAGCAGATTCAAAGAGGCATCAAGAGCTCCATCCCCCTTAAGGAGTGAAGTATCCTTGACAAAGAAGAGCAAAGCGACTTCAAAGCGATAAATACTTTCTAACTCTTCCTTGTAGCTTATATTGTTTCATATGCTCATTTAGGAGTTTGAATCTTTCCTTTTGTTTATTAAACACTTTGTAAAGGTTCGTTGGTGAGCCCGCAAAACCAACAAAGGTTTTTGGTGAACCCGAAAAACCAAAGTGTAAAGGTTAGTTGGTGAGCCCGCAAAACCAACAAAGGTTTTTGGTGAACCCGAAAAACCAAAGTGTATAGGTTCGTTGGTGAGCCCGTAAAACCAACAAAGGTTTTTGGATTGTGAGCCCGAAAAACAATCCAACTGTAATCCGCGAGATTATAGTGAATTCCCAAGGGGACGCTTGGGGAGTGGACGTAGGTGCTAAGGAGAGCACCGAACCACTATATATTGTTGTGTTTGTGTTGTGCTTGTGTTTTCATTTACTCTTGCATCATCTTCTACTCTTGCGTTAGTTTAACTCACTCAAATAGCTTAAGAAAGCATCCACCGCACTTAATTAAGAACGTTTAAAGCACCAAAATTTAGAAGAAACTAATTCACCCCCCTCCCCTCTTGGCTTGTCACCTTGGGCAACAAGTGGTATCAGAGCGAGGTGCTCTAATAGTGCTCATTGATCTAACAATCAAGAGTTAAAGATCATGACAACCCAAGTGGGATGTGCAATGAGTGAGGGGCAATCCACAAATAGACCACCTCTATTTAATGGCACAAACTACACATATTGGAAAGCTAGAATGAGGATATTCATTCAAGCTTCGGACTATGAACTGTGGCAAATCATCACTAGAGGACCTCACACACCCACACTTAACATAGATGGCACTATCATACCCAAACCAGAAATGGATTGGAATGAAAGTGATAGAAGATTAGCACAGTTAAATGCAAAAGCTGTAAATACACTTTACTGCTCTTTAGATGTAAATGAATTTAATAGAATATCCACTTGCACCACCGCCAAAGAAATTTGGGATAGACTTGAGGTCACACATGAAGGGACCAATCAAGTTAAGGAGTCCAAGATAAACATATTAGTACACAAGTATGAACTGTTTAAAATGGAATCTACTGAGTCCATAACTGATATGTTTACTCGTTTTACTGATATTATAAATGGGCTTAAAAGTTTAGGAAAGTCTTATTCTAACTCTGATTTGGTGCGTAAAATTCTCAGGTCTCTACCAAGAAATTGGGAGGCCAAGGTAACCGCTATTCAAGAGGCAAAGGACCTCAACACACTGCAGTTAGAGGAGCTCCTAGGATCTCTCATGACCCATGAGTTGACAATGAGGCAAAATTCAGAAGATGAGGTCAAGAGAAGAAAACCCATTGCCCTAAAGACTACCACCCCTAGACAACAAACTGAATCGGAAGATTCAGATGATGATGAAGATATTGATGAAGAAGGGATGGCAGTGCTTGGAAAAAAATTCAGAAGATTCATGAGAGGTAAGAATAAGTTCCATAAAAAGAAACCCTTTCTTAAAGGTAACTCAAGCAAAGAAAAGGTTAAGGATAAGGAAAAAGAAAAGGAGACTCCCATTTGCTATGAGTGTAACAAACCCGGGCATTATAAGATAGATTGCCCAGATTTGAAGTGGATGGCAAGAAAGTTGAAAAAGAAGAATTTTATGGCCGATTGGAGTGAAAGTGAGGAATCAAGTTCGGAGGACGAAGATCATCAAGACACGGCCCAAATATGTCATATGGCCAATGACGATGAGGTAGATTCTGAACTTGACTGTGATTTTACTGTTGATGAATTGCATGATGCATTCTTAGAACTCATGGAAGAACATAAGAAAGTAATTAATAAAAATAAAGCTCTAAAAGAAGAAAATCAATCTCTCATTAAAGATAAGATAAAACTGTCTCATAACTATGAAACATTAAGTAGGAAACTTGAAAATGAAACCAAAAATCTAATTGCTGAAAATGTCAAGCTAAAAGAAGATGCTGAAAAATATAAATCTTTGGTAGATAGATTTACTCTTAGTTCTACCAAATTAAACTTGATTCTTGATAGCCAAAAAGCTGTATATGATAAGGCCGGTTTAGGGTATAGAACAAATAGGAAATAAAAACTCTTAAAGAATATTTTTGTAAAAGCTAAAAGGGAAAATATTACTTGTTATTGTTGTAATAAGATAGGACATAGAGCATATGAATGTAATTTTAGAAAGTCTAGTCAAAACAGATCAAGTAATAATCAAAAGATAAAATTCAAGAAAGTTTGGGTTCCAAAAGGAACATGGAGTACTAACCCTAAAGGACCCAACTTAGCTTGGGTACCTAAAGGTTCTTCTTGATCTTGATTGCAGGTGTGTCTTGCAGCTGATAAAATGGAAAAACGATGGTGTCTAGATAGTGGCTGTTCAAGACACATGACCGGTGACGCAGATCAATTTGTCACCTTGGAACCAAAGAAAGGTGGAGTAGTGACCTATGGAGATAATGGTAAAGGGTATATCATTGGAAAGGGTAAAATTTTCATTGCTCCATCTATTTTTATAGAAAATGTTTTATTAGTTAAGGGTTTGAAACATAACCTTCTTAGCATAAGTCAATTTTGTGATAAAGGATTTAAAGTTGCATTTGAAGCATCTGTATGCATAATCACAAATCCTAAAGATAATAGCATTGTACTTGTAGGACAAAGGCAAAGAAATATTTACTTAGTAGATCTTCATGAGTTAGGCAAGAAAAATGGTTTATGCTTAATTACTAATGAAGAAAAGAAAATTGAAACTAGTTGGCTTTGGCATCGAAGATTAGGACATGCTAGTATGGAATTAATATCAAAACTAGTTAAGAAGGAATTAATAAAGGATGTGCCAAAATTGATTTTTGAAAAGGACAAAATATGTGGACCATGTTCATTGGGAAAACAAACTAAGTCATCTTTCAAATCGAAAAACGTAGTATCAACAACTAGACCATTTGAACTCATACACATGGATTTATTTGGACCTACTAGAACTACAAGTCTAGGAGGAAAGAAATATGGACTAGTTATTGTTGATGATTTTTCAAGGTATACATGGGTTTCATTTTTGGCACATAAGAATGAAGCATTTTCAGAATTTTTGAAACTATATAATAAAATCATAAATGAAAAGAAACTCACCTTAGTAGCCATTCGAAGTGATCATGGTACTGAATTTGAAAATCAATACTTCGAGAAATTTTGCACTAAAAATGGAATATCACATCAATTTTCAGCACCTAGAACGCCTCAACAAAATGGGGTTGTTGAAAGGAAAAATAGGACATTGGCAGAAATGGCACGCACAATGTTGTGCGAGTCAAATCTTCCAAAGTACTTTTGGGCTGAAGCTATAAACACCTCTTGCCATATTCTAAATCGAGTTTTAATACGACCTATAACTAAGAAAACTCCTTATGAACTTTGGAAGAATAAGAAACCAACTGCAAAATATTTTAAAGTGTTTGGATGTAGATGTTTTATCTTAAATAATGGCAAGGAGGACTTAAGTAAATTTGATGCCAAGTCAGATGAAGGTATCTTCTTAAGATACTCCACATCTAGCAAGGCATACAGAGTATTCAACAAAAGAACCTTAGTAGTAGAAGAGTCAGTCAATATTATATTTGATGAGTCTGATAGTGAGTCTGCTAGGAAAGAAAATACTATTGATGATGATACAGGAATTATCGACTTTGAAAAGTTGAAAATTGATGACGTGCCAAATCAAGATAAGGGAGATGATTGCGTGCCACCACAACCCCAAGACGTGCCAAAAGAATGGAGGTATGCACATGGACATCCTAAAGACTTAATCATTGGTGATCCATCTCAAGGGGTAAGAACTCGATCATCTCTTAGAAATTTAAATGATTATCTTGCTTTCGTTTCACAATTAGAACCTAAAACTTATGAAGAGGCTGAAAAAGATACTAACTGGATAAATGCCATGCAAGAGGAATTAAATCAATTTAAAAGAAGTAATGTATGGACATTAACTGAAAGACCAAAGCATAATTCAGTAATTGGAACAAAATGGGTATTTAGAAATAAATTAGATGAAAATGGATTAGTTATAAGGAATAAGGCTAGACTTGTAGCTAAGGGATACAATCAAGAAGAAGGAATAGATTTTGATGAGACATTTGCTCCTGTAGCTAGATTAGAGGCTATTAGATTGCTTCTGGCATTTGCATGTTTCATGGATTTTAAATTATATCAAATGGATGTGAAGAGTGCATTCTTAAATGGTATTATTGAGGAGGAAGTATATGTAGAACAACCTCCAGGATTTGAAAATCATGAATTGCCAAATCATGTGTTTAAACTACATAAGGCATTATATGGATTAAAGCAAGCACCTAGGGCTTGGTATGATCGACTAAGTAAATTTCTGCTTGAAAATGATTTTTGTAGAGAAAATGTAGATAAAACTTTATTCATCAAAAGAAAGGACAAAAATCTATTAGTGGTGCAAATATATGTAGATGACATAATCTTTGGTGCCACTAATGATACTCTATGCAAAGAATTCGCTGATTTAATGCATGGAGAATTTGAGATGAGTTTGATGGGAGAACTAAGCTTCTTTCTAGGATTACAAATCAAACAAACCAAAGAAGGCATTTTCATTCATCAAACTAAGTATACAAAGGAAATACTGAAGAAGTTTGGGAATGAAAATCATAAGGGAATTGGCACTCCAATGAATCCTACTAGTAAGCTAGACAAAGATGAAAAAGGAAAAAGTGTTGATATTAAGCTCTATAGAGGACTAATTGGATCCTTGCTCTATCTTACTGCTAGTAGACCCGACATTGTATTTAGTGTAGGGATATGTGCTAGATACCAATCGGATCCTAAGGAGTCACATTTAAGTGCTGTTAAGAGAATCCTTAGATACTTAAGAGGAACTACCACCATTGGATTATGGTACTCGAGAGACTCCTGTCCAGATTTGCTTGCATATTCAGATGCTGACTTTGCTGGATGCAAGTTAGATAGGAAGAGCACAAGTGGCACATGTCAATTCTTAGGAAATAACTTAGTATCATGGTTTAGTAAGAAGCAGAACTCAGTGGCACTGTCCACAGCTGAAGCTGAATACATAGCTGCTGGTAGTTGTTGTGCTCAAGTATTATGGCTCAAGCAACAACTAGAGGACTATGGAGTCAAACTAGATAATATTCCTATTAAGTGTGATAATACTAGTGCTATCAATCTCACTAAAAATCCAGTTCAGCACTCTAAAGCCAAACACATAGAAATAAGGTACCATTTTATTAGGGATCATGTGCAAAATGGAAATGTATGTATTGAGCATATATGCACGGAAAAACAATTGGCCGACATATTTACCAAACCATTGAGTGAAGATAGATTCTGTATGCTCAGGAGGGAATTAGGCATATGTGATCCTTTTTATTAAAGAAATATAAAAGGGAGATAATAGTCTCATGATACATTCCTCTAATTTCAAAAATCCCATGAAACATGAGTCAAATTTGTTTTCTATAGATTTCTTACTCATGTATCATTGTTCCATAAAGAGTTTATAAGGATTGGAAGCAAGGAAAACTTTTTAGAAGCAAAAAGGAAGAGAAAAGAAAATTTCTGCACTTGGGTCGACCCAACCCAGAACATGGGTCGACCCAACGTTGAGTCGACTCAAGAAAAATCTTGAGTCGACCCAACGTCGGGACCCCACTGTTAAAAGGGGGCCCGAGAGCACATCTAGGGCACTGTTTGCCCTTTGTCTTCTTTCGAAAAGACTAGCCCCCACTCTCCAATCTCCACTAAACTCCTCCAAATAGTAGATTTCCTAAGGATCTTGGAGAAATGGGACCCAAACGAGCCATAGCCAAGAGATCCGGAAGAGTGACCCGGGTCCAACAAGAGGAAAGGCACCCTACCGAGCCTTCTCCCGTGTCTCCAAGACGTGAGGCACGTGCGGAGGTCCCTCCTCCTCCTTCCCCCTCAGTAATCCTTGCAAGATTTGCGGGGAGGCCGGTTACTACCGGGAGAAGGATCCATTCGGAGTTTTTCAATCAAGAAGGATTTCGGATTTGGGAATGGATCCAAAGACAAGGTTGGGAGTATCTTTGCTCCCTAGATGTGGTCATCTACCCCGGGTTGGTACAAGAGTTCTATGCCTTCCTCAAGACTGGTATGGGAGGGCTTGTGTCGGAAGTTCGAGGGGTTCGGATCCGTGTATCCGAGGAGAGCTTGAGTGAGTTACTACACCTACCCTGCATAGGAGCCACTCCGGAGAGGCCAGAAGACAAAATGAGAGCTCTGCAATTGATCATGGAAAACGAGAACTTCGATTTTTCTCAGAAGGTAATAGCTAGTTCTCTTTCCGCTGAGATGAGGTTATTGCTCAATATGATAAATAGGATTTTATTTCCGATGACCGGGAGATTTGATCTCATCTCAGAGCGAGATCTAGCAGTTATGGAGTGTATGATTCGGGGGACTCCTCTAAATCTTCCGGCTATGATATTAAGGCAGATGAGGAAGGTGATGTGCAGCAACAGGGTATCACTATCTTATGGTATGATACTTACATTGATCTTCCGTCAGCATGGTTTACCTCTTGAGGAGGAGGCATCCAAGAGTCTGCATCACACGGACACGTACACTGCACGGACACTCATACGCATGGGATATGCGAAAGTGAACGGGCAGTGGATTCACACCGGTGCAGGCATTCAGGGTGAGGCACCAGAGGGAGAGGCACCAGAGGATGAGGATGAGGAGCCTATGGATCATCCTACTGCACCCTCAGAGGCTGGACCATCGTCATCCGCTCCTCCGACAGATACGGATGACTTCTGGAGCAGGATGACAGAGCTCATGACAGCTCAGGCGAGGACTATTACTGACGGGCTCACGAGCCGATTGGACGCCCGGTTGGATGTCATGTCTGCTGAGATCAGTGATCTGAGGCAGCAGATAGGAGCACTCCGGAGAGAGAGAGAGACACATGGACCATCTGTGCCACAGGCTGCTAAGTCAGAGATATCGGCACAGAGTCATCCCGCTCGTCGTGCTCCACGCCAGACACAGTCTCACCAGGCTCGACCTCCCCTCGCCACGTATGCTAGGAGGATGAGGACTAGATCCCAGCCATTAGATTCCCCATAGGCTGATCTTAGCGTCTATGTTTAGAGCCTAGGCTAGATATCTAGTTCTCACATGTATCTTGCTTTTCTCCTATGTATCTTGTTTTTATCTTATGTATCTTTAAATCTTGATTAAGGAACATTGTATCTGTCTTTGTTTTTGACATGAATGTATGAAAATGTTCCTATTTTGATCAATGAAGTTTGAAGTTTATTATTTATTGCATCTTTTCCCATATATATATTTTTGATGATAACAAAAAGGGGGAGAAGAAAAGAAAGAGTATTTAAGAAAAGAAAGAGTATTTAAGAAAAGAAAGAGTATTCAATTTAAGTAAAGAAAGAGTATTTTATTTAAGAAGTAAAGAAAGAGTATTAATTTTGGGAGAAGTAAAGATATATAACAAAAAGGGGAGAAATAAAGATAAAAGTTATGTAAAGAAAAGAGAAATAAATGGGCAAACAAATTGAAAATCATATAAGAAAGCTTATACATCTAAGGGGGAGCAATTTGTAACAATGAAATTGACTAAATCAAAAATTTCCATCAAAGTTCAGAATTTGGCACATATAAATTCAGAATTTGGCACGCACCTCTCGCACCCCGATACATAACCTGAAACTCAGAGTTTATCTCAAATTTTTGAAGTTTCATTGCTAATGAATTATAAATGAAAGGGGGAGCAATTCAAAAAGTCAAATTGGCAACATTTGAATGATATAGGGGGAGATTTCACAAGTATATATGAAAAGCTGAAATTCAGCAATTTAATCCCTTTTATAAACTGATTTTAAAGACAAGTATCAATAGACTTATACTCTTTATTTTGTAATCATCAAAAAGGGGGGAGATTGAGGATGATAGTGTTATTTTGATGATTAACAAGCAATTATCTAGAGTATGCTATAAGTTAAATTGATACTTCATTTATAAGTTCATTACTCTCAGTATATTTGGTTAATTGAAAATAGATACATGACCTTGTTCATTTGAATGAATCTAACCTTGAGAATGCAGCAAAGTGTGGATTGAGTCGACCCAAAGGTTGATTGGGTCGACCCCGGCACATCAAGAAATCATTTGGCACACTCCTGCACAAATGGCACAAATGAACAGTGAGTTGGGTCGACCCAAGGTAAGCATGAGTCGACCCAACCTTGAAGAACCTCAAAAACACAACTGAAGAATGCTCTCTGGATTTACTGAGAGGGTCGACCCAAACAGTGGTTGAGTCGACCCAAGCTTGAGTCGACCCAAACCCTGAGAGGGTCGACCCAAAGGCAAGACAGAAAGACAGACAGAAAATGGTTCTCTGGAATTACTGAGAGGGTCGACCCAAGAAGAAGTTGAGTCGACCCAAGTGGACTTTGAGTCGACCCAAAGAATGGTTGGGTCGACCCATGGGAAGGAAGGCTGAAATTGAAGTTTCTGTGGTTTCTGAGAGGGTCGACCCAAGGAATGTTTGAGTCGACCCAAGACAAAGTTGGGTCGACCCAAGGACAGGTTGAGCCGACCCAAACATGGGCTGAACAGTAACGGCTAGTTCTGCAACTGTACTTTTTGTCCTTCCCAAGGTGAGTAACGGCTAGTTTTTCAAATCTAACCATTGGGACTTGTCCTAAGAAGGTGGGAAGCTATTTAAAGGGGCACTATTCATCAGAGAGAACAACTTTTGTGTGGAATATCAAAGAGTACCCAAGAATACAAAAGTGCCCTAATCTTCTTCATCAAGAGCTTCATTCAAGAATCAAAGAAAGGGATTGAGCAGATTCAAAGAGGCATCAAGAGCTCCATCCCCCTTAAAGAGTGAAGCATCCTTGACAAAGAAGAGCAAAGCGACTTCAAAGCGATAAATACTTTCTAACTCTTCCTTGTAGCTTATATTGTTTCATATGCTCATTTAGGAGTTTGAATCTTTCCTTTTGTTTATTAAACACTTTGTAAAGGTTCGTTGGTGAGCCCGCAAAACCAACAAAGGTTTTTGGTGAACCCGGAAAACCAAAGTGTAAAGGTTAGTTGGTGAGCCCGCAAAACCAACAAAGATTTTTGGTGAACCCGGAAAACCAAAGTGTATAGGTTCGTTGGTGAGCCCATAAAACCAACAAAGGTTTTTGGATTGTGAGCCCGGAAAACAATCCAACTGTAATCCGCGAGATTATAGTGAATTCCCAAGGGGACGCTTGGGGAGTGGACGTAGGTGCTAAGGAGAGCACCGAACCACTATATATTGTTGTGTTTGTGTTGTGCTTGTGTTTTCATTTACTCTTGCATCATCTTCTACTCTTGCATTAGTTTAACTCACTCAAATAGCTTAAGAAAGCATCCACCGCACTTAATTAAGAAAACGTTTAAAGCACCAAAATTTAGAAGAAACCAATTCACCCCCCCTCCTGGCTTGTCACCTTGGGCAACAATACTTCTACTCCAGGAATTTGACATCACTATCAAAGATAAAAAGGGAGTAGAGAATGTGGTTGCTGACCATTTATCACGGCTAGTTGTTCATGATTTGGTGCCACAGTTGCCCATCAAGGACTCGTTCCCTGAAGAGCAATTGTTTACACTTTCTACTATGCCATGGTATGCTGATATTGTAAACTTTCTTGTCACGAACCGGATGCCGGGGCATTGGGGATCGAATGATAAGAATAATTTCTTGCGTGAAGTAAGGAGTTATTATTATGATGCCCCTTATTTGTTCAAGTATTGCAATGATCAAATCTTTAGAAGATGCATTCCGGATCATGAGATACAAAGTGTACTCTCTTTTTGTCATGCCAGTGCTTGCGGAGGACACTTTGCATCTAAGAAAACAGCAGCTAAGGTGCTACAATGTGGTTTTTATTGGCCTACACTATTTAAAGATGCCCACGAGTTCTGTAGAACATGTGACCCATGTCAACGTGTTGGAAGTCTAACTCGTAGGCAAATGATGCCTCTTCAGCCCATTACTGCTATTGAAATTTTTGATATGTGGGGCATTGATTTCATGGGTCCGTTTCCACCATCTTTTGGCCATGAGTATATTTTAGTTGGTGTTGAGTATGTGTCAAAATGGGTAGAAGCTGTTGCCTGTAGAACTAATGATCACAAACCTGTTTTGAAATTTCTGAAAGAAAACATATTTTCTAGGTTTGGGATGCCCAAGGTTATAATTAGTGATGGGAGAAAACATTTCTGTAATAAACCTTTTGAGATTCTGTTACGAAAGTACGGTATCACCCATAGAATTGCAACCCCTTATCACCCGCAGACTAGTGGCCAAGTAGAGTTAGCCAATCGGGAGATTAAACGAATTTTAGAGAAAACGGTGAATCCATCACGCAAAGACTGGTCTTTAAAACTTTCTGACGCATTGTGGGCTTACCGTACTGCCTATAAAACTATTCTTGGTATGTCCCCGTATCGGCTAGTCTATGGAAAAGCATGTCATCTACCTGTTGAAATAGAGCATAAATCGTATTGGGCCATTAGAAAATTAAACTTTGAACTGTCATATGCAGGTTTAGCCAGAAAAATACAACTAAGTGAGTTGAATGAAATTCGACGGGATGCGTATGACAATGCTAGACTTTGCAAAGAACGAATGAAAATTAGGCATGATAAATCAATTCTAAGAAAATCTTTTGAACCTGCACAAAAAGTTCTTTGTTATGACTCTCGCTTACATCTGTTTTCTGGAAAGTTACGATCAAGATGGACAGGTCCTTTTATTGTAAAAACTGTTTTTCCACACGGGGCAGTTGAAATTGAGAATCCACAGGATGGCAAAATTTTTAAGGTAAATGGACACAGATTATAATCTTTTCTTGAGAATTTTGCAGATGAAGAGGACTCCTTTCCCTTGGGGGAGCCTTCTTATGACTGAGCATGACGGCCAAGGTATGTGTATATTAGTTAGAATTAATTTTTTTTCTTTTATTTCTAGTTTTCTTCTTATTTTGTAGGTTTTCTTTTCTGGAAATCAACGGCTCAAGGTGTTCTTCTTCTCTCTATTATTTTCTCTATTGTCTCTCATATATAGTTTTCTTGTATCTTTTACATTGAGGACAATGCAATGTTTTAGTTGGGGGGAGGGAAATATCTTTTAAAAAAAAATGTTTTTGCAAAAAAAAAAAAACTTGTTTTTGCATTTGATTTATTCTATTACTTTCTTTTCTGAGCAAATGCACATGTATTTTCATATTAAGTTTGTGCAACTATTAAGGCAAGGAACACATGCATACTATGACTGATCAGAGACCTATTATTAGATCCCCACACGTGTACTTAATGACAATAGGAAAGCCTCAGGAGTTCACATTTGTTAACTGCATTTTTGTTAGCCTTATCCATAAAAGAAGTACGAGTATCCTTGTTCGTACCATAAGGTTCATGATTTGGTTTTCACATAAAGATAGAGGTTGAATATCCCAGTTAGATTACTTAGGTGCCTTATGATCCGACCTTGGTTGACCTATAGTCACGATGCAGTCACATATACATAAAAAGAAATAAAAAAAAATATCTATATGGTTCAATCTACCTCCTTTTTTCTTGCATAATTACTATTTAAAAAAAATAATAAAATAAAAAAATAAATAAATAATCCTTATGATGATAAGTCTGGCCTCGTGGCGTAGTCTGGTTCGAGTAATTAAGTCCGAGGGGTGTTTCACCTAATGTCTTGAGCCAACTGGATCGGGAGTCATTGGCTGAAAGCTCGCTACATGGACCTTACTAGAGCCTAATGAGGTTGGACACCTATAGTCGTCCTATGTGTTGAAAAAAAAAAGAAAAAGAAATAAAAATAAGCATGAATGAGTTGGTCAGGCTGAACCCAGTGACATGTGGTAATGGCTGGTTTGACTCCATTGTATTGGACCTCTGTGTACCCAGGTTGTTTAGTTGGATCAGGTTCTAACAAATTGTAGAAAACACTTGTAAACTTGAGTAGTGCACCTAAAACTCAGGCGGTGCCCTGTTGTGGTGGAGGTATTAGTACTCTGAGAAAGTCATGCGATTTGATGCACACAACACTTTTATATTTCCTTGCTTTGACAGTTGCCATGCTTGAAAATATATATCAATTAATTACATGTGTATTAGCTTAAGATTTATTTCATATCTCTATTAGAATCTCATGTCATATCATTCATGATGTTTGTGGGTAACATCCCTGAAAACCCTCACGAGACAACACTCGTCCACTAGGGTAACCTGGGGTTTAACGGCTTGTTGCACGTGTTAAGTGCAATCGTGATTCCTACGAAAGTGAGTACTTATCTTAATTTTATGCAATTAGTTCTAATAAAATATCAAAGAATCAACCAACACCTTTTGCACTCTCATTTTATTATCTGCTCATTAATTGCTAGAGACTAGCAATAAGCTAGTTGGGGGTGTGATGAGAGCACAAAAGTGCGATCTATACATCACTTAAATTAGTATTATTGCTAACAAATAATGATAGAAGTGTTGTATTAATATTATATTTTTATGGGGTGCAGGTGATCGTAAATCAAAGTTAAAATGCGCATTGGGTTTGGAAAAGATGCATCACTGCAGGTGACCAGCCAACTGCATGGTTCAATCCCAGTTGCACACTAGAAGGAGCATTAGCCGGCTAGGTGCAGCTATATCCAGCAGCAGCATGTCCTCCCCATTTCGTGTGTCCATTTGAAGATCTCCCAGCATCATAACATCGCCAGCATCCAACTTCTCCTAGCCGTCCATGCGTTCAGCCGAGTTCCAGCCACATCAACCTTCTCAGACCTCTCCCAAGTTCCCAGCTTCCACCGAGCGTCTCAGCCTTCCGAGTTTGCATCCCGGTTCCAATCCTCCTTCCGTTCGAGAGCATCTCCACCCCAGTGTCCGTCTGAGTCCGCTTCTCCCGCGAGCCCGCGTACAATCCCCATCCACGCGTCCCAGTTCACAGCGCATCCCAGCTCCGGTGCACAAATCCAGCTGTTTTCGAGCATCCGCAGCCGTCCATGCGCGTCCAAACACCATCGATCAGCGTCCGCTCCGTGTTCTCAGCTGATCTCCACCGCGTGTGAGGAAGGGGGGAGATACTAGCTTCATATATCTCTCGGCTGGAGGGGGAATGCTCATTCTTTCCCATTGAGAAACAGAGGATGAGCCATTAGAAAAGAAAAAAAGAAATAAAGAAGAGATACTCTGTTTCGGGCCAAAGAAAAGAAAAAAAATGGAAGGGGGACTAATTTGTAAAATAAGTGGCTGATTCCTTAGGTGAAGGGTGATGGAGGAACCTTTGATGTATTGCTTTCTTTGAAGTAAATTCTAAACCTTTGCTCTTATTGATTTATATTTTTGATGTGTTATGGGTTCTTGCATAACTATTTTGTAGATAGATTTTTAATGGTTTATGTTTATTGGTACATGGACTGCTTTAGTATTTGATTTGTCGTTGATGTAATAGGCACGATGAATGCTTAGAAATAGAGTTCATATGTCCATAAAATATATTTCATATTTTGACCTATTCTACTCTTACATCCTTAATCAAGAATCGCAGGATTTATTCTTGAATGCAATATTATCAAGGGGGATTCCGGATCCCTAACCATTTCTATTTGATTGAACTTTGTTCATTGATCTATTATTCTCTGTTTTTAATTTCTGAAAATCAAAACATCATCTTAATCCACATATTTATTCAACTGAAAATTATATCTAAAAATTACGCTAATAATCTATAGATCGTTCCCTGAGGATTCGACCTCGGACTCCCGAGATTTTACTACTTGTGCGATTCTCCTGCACTTGGGAGAACAATTTTATTTTTGCATCAATTGCTCAGTGCCTGAATCTGGACCACTGGATGGCTCCCTAGATGAAAGATCTGGACCATTGCTCAGCGCCTGAATCTGGACCATACGTGATGGCATCTTGCTTCTGGAGCATTGGATGACATCCTGGATGATGATGCCTTGATCTGGACTATTAGATGGCGCCTAGATCTGGACCATTGGCTTTGGTTCCCTGCATTTGGGCCCTTGGATCATCAGAATTTAAGAGAGAGACGTGAGAAAGAAGCGTAGCATTAGATATGGCCTTTTCTAAAGCTTGATACGCCTCCCTCTCTCTCTTGTTGGCACCCTCTTATCACACCCTTTGATGCATGAAGGGATGGCTAGGATGCATCCCTTCACATCTATAAATAGGGAGCCATTCCACCATATTCTCCATTCCAACTCCACCGTATTCTCTCTCCCTTATCCCTTCTTTCTTACAAGCCTTTGTCTCTTTCTAGCATTGCTTCTAGAGTGTCCTAAGCCAAGACAAGGAGGTCTTCCTTAGGACAAAAAGATTAGAAGTGATTTAGAAAGGTGAAAGAAAAATAAGAGAGGAGAGAAAGCAAGCCAATTTAAATCCTTTAGAAGGATTCAACATTAAGGATCAAAAATCTTTGGAGCTAAAGTCTTGATCGAGTTTCCGTGTGGATCACCGTTGGAGGGCGGACACTTGGACGCCTCATGGAGATTCTACAAACTTGGATTTAGCGTTATAGGTATTCTTCTATTTCAACATTTATATTTATATTGTTTGATTGTTACCATTAAGGTGATTTAGGCTTATAAGAGTTTCATGTTAAGGGACTTTATTAAGAAATTTTAAAATTCCTAGCTTCCGCTGCCCATCATGACATGATCAGAACCCTTCAAGAATCACCGTAGACAAGCCACTGGTCTTTAGTATTTCTCAAATACTTAAGGATGGTTTTTACAACCTTCCAGTGGTTGCTATCTGGATTAGACTAGTATCTGCTCACTACTCCTAGTGAGTATGTCACGTCTGGTCTAGTACATGTCATGGCATACATTATAGATCCCACTGCCGAAGCATATGGAATTCTATCCATACTCTCTCTTTCTTGAGGGGTTGTCGGAGAATCCCTCTTAGAGAGGTTAATTCCATGGCCCATCGGAAGATAGCCTTTTTTGAAATTAATCATACTGAACCTCTTCAGTATAGTATCAATGTATGTGGATTGGGATAATCCAAGCAATCTTTTAGATCTATCTCTATAAATCTTCATCCCTAGGATGTAAGATGCTTCTCCCAAATCCTTCATGGCAAATTGAGATGATAGCCAAACCTTTATTCCTTGTAATGCAGGAATGTCATTTCCGATTAGAAGAATGTCATCCACATACAAAACAAGAAATATAATAATAGAACCATTTATCCATTTATAAATGCAAGGTTCCTCTTCATTCTTAATGAAGCCATACAATTTGATCACCTTATCAAATCGTATATTCCAACTCCGTGAAGCTTGTTTTAATCCATAAATGGATTTTTTAAGCTTGCACACCTTAGACTCATCTGTAGATATAAAATCTTCAGGTTGCATTATATACACCTCCTCTTCCAAATCTCCATTTATAAAAATAGTTTTTACATCTATTTGCCAGATTTCATAATCTAAGTGTGCTGCTATCGCAAGCATAATCCGAATGGATTTGAGCATTGCCACAGGAGAAAACGTCTCGTCATAGTCAATACCATAACACTGACAATATCCTTTGACAACTAGATGGGCTTTATAGGTCTCTACCTTTCCGTCTGCGCCCCATTTTCTTTTGAAAATCCACTTACACCCTATGAGTTTAATCCCTTCGGGTGGGTCAACTAATGTCCATACATCATTGACCTTCATGGATTCCATTTTGGATTGCATGGCTCCAAGCCATACATCAGAGTCATACCTCTGCATTGCATCCATGTAGGTGATCGGATCCTCATCATTTTCATCAAGTTCGAAAGGATCTCCGTCCCAGACCAAGAAACCATATTATCTGTCCGGCTGATGTGGTACTCTACCTGATCGCTTTAATGGTGCATCTAAGATGGGTTCTGGATCTGATGTAATCAAATCTGACTCAATTAGTTCAGTGGATGGTGTCGGATCTTCTACATGTTGAACTTTTCTAAGTTCAACATTAGAGCTATTAGTTCCTTCACTAAGGAAGTCTTTCTCTAAGAAAACAACTCCATTGCTTACGAACAACTTTTGTTGTTCAGCAAGGCAGAAATAATATCCTTTAGTTTCTTTAGGGTAACCGACAAAGAAATATTTGTCAGACTTGAGTTCAAGTTTGTCTGTCTTCAAACGTTAGACGTACGCCGGACACCCCCAAACTCTACGGTGAGAGAGTACCGATTTTCGTCCCGTCCACATTTCATGTGGTGTTTTATTCATAGATTTACTTAGAACCTTATTAAGTATATAACAAGCTGACTCAAGTACATAAGCCCAAAAGGATATGGGCAGATCAGCAAACCCCATCATGGATCGAACCATATCTAATAGAGTTTGATTTCTCCTTTTCTGACATGTCGTTATACTGCGGTGTACTAGGAGGAGTCCATTGGGAAAGAATCTCATTCTCTTCCAGATATGTCAAAAACCCATTGGAAAGATATTCATCCCCTCAATCTGATCGAAGAGTTTTAATACTCTTTCCAATTTGTTTTTCTACTTCACTACTATTGCGGGATTTTCACCCCGGCAACAGCCTTAGTCCCAACCGAGCTGAGCAGAAAGAGACCGCGTCCCCCATGAGGTATTGTCCGCTTTGGGCACTCCGGTCCGCGCGTCCAGCGCTGACGGAGGGAGACGTTTCCGGCCCGCGCGTCTAGCGCTGACGGGGGGATTGCCCTCACGGTTTTGTCCCACAAAAGGGCCCTCGTGAGGAAAAGGCTTCGCCCTTCTCATTATAAGGCACGGAACCTTTCCGCTCTAGCCGATGTGGGACTAAATTCAAGGCCCCCTCCCCCCTCCCACAACATAGCCCCCCCAACGGGAAGGTTCCGGCCAGGTTTTACCCCAACGGGCCCCCACAGTCCTGGAGGGTATACAATTTGAACATTTCAAATGCTTCAGATTTATGTCTCATTAAATAGACATAACCATACCTCGAAAGGTCGTCTGTGAAAGTAATGAAATATGCATATCCGCCTCTAGCATTTGTACTCATTGGCCCACTTACATCAGAATGTACTAGGGTCAATAAGTCATTGGCTCGTTCATCTTTTTCAGTAAAAGGTGACTTGGTCATCTTACCAAGAAGGCATGATTCACAGGTTGTTAATGATTCACAATCATTAACATTGAGGATTTTCTCTTTATTTAACCTGTTCATCCTATTCTTGTTAATATGACCTAGCCTATGATGCTCAAGGTAGACATCCATGACATTATCTATTCTAGAGCGCTTATTGGACTTGTACATTACATGAACAGGCTGTGATTGAAAGAGTAGATGCCCTATAAGCCAATCATTTGATGGGTTTCTCTTTGTAATCCTCCAAATCATGTACTTTGACACTCGATATATATCAATAAAGGCATTGTGTTTCATCATTTGCTGCTTATCTATTTTATTATTGGATGATGAACCCCATAAATTAGGACATTGGTTTTAGGGTTATGATGAGATCATACCAGTGAGACCTAAAATCCTAAAATCCTAATTTAGAATATTTCCAGTCAAATTGGTATATTGAGTCGGGGATCAATATTACCGAAAAGACTGGCACATCTTATGTATGCTCAATGTAGAGGGTGATTGATCTCACAATCACTTGTGTGAGACACTAATACAAAGATGTGGGTGCTCATTAGAGGAATGAGTTCACTGAAATGACCAGCCATGAGAACATCTTATAGATTCTTACTTAATTATTAAAAGATGGTTCTCATAGTGGGAGTTGTGCAAGTGATCCTTAGACCTGAGATCACCATGGTACCTTGTGCACTTGAAGCTATGTTTTGGTTTACCCTCATTCACGACATTGCGTTGTGTACGGGGTATTCTGGATATGGTGGATTTTGTACGAAGGTTGTGAGTAGGTCAACAAGGAATCAGTCACTTCTAGTAAGAGAAGGTAACATCCTACTTACTCTAATCTTATGATGATTCAAGAAGCCTTTGATCAAAGCAAAATGAATATTAGAAAGAGTTTCTAATGTTTCATTGTTTGAATTATCATATAAAAGATTGAGAGAGACATGAATAAGTGATTGAGTTTGATATTGATCCATACTCGAGCACTTATTCAGGATGTAGTATGACTGAGGGATTGAATTGCACAGTAACTTTTCACTGAAGGGTATGTTTGGATTTGTCCAATACATTCCTCATCTTCCGGGTAGACATGATACGTTGCTAGACGTCAATCATGTCTTGTGGGTTGATCGGATCAAAGAGTTTGATTAGATCAAAGCATCAGAAAGGTTCTGATTGCTAAGTCAGGTTTAGCACTAAATTGAACCTAAATTGTATTAGAGGTATTCTAATCAGGTTAGGTCAACTTGCACCTGCACCTACAGCTGGCTAAGATAAGGAACCCAATGGGTCACACACAAGGAAATTGATCAAGGGTCTAATTGGATTAGATCATGTTTGCAAGATGAACATGCTAGCACGTGTTGCAAACCCTAGCTCCTGATTCAAATTAAATTCGAATATGATTCTTAGATTAGGTTGATCTAATATGATTAGATCATGACCAAATATGGGTTAGCCAAGAGTTGAAACCCATTTGGCTTTAATTAGACCTGATTTGATTAGGTTTAATGTTTTCTTTAAATTGGTTAAACCCAATTGGATTGGGTTTGATAGGGCCTTCACTTCTGGACCATTGGATCGCTTCCTGGATGAAGGATCTGGTCCACTGGTTGGCGCCTTCATCTGGACCATTGGATGGCTTCCTGGATGAAGGATCTGGTCCACTGGTTAGCGCCTGAATCTGGACCACTGGATGGCTCTCTGGATGAAAGATCTGGACCGTTGCTCAGCGCCTGAATCTGGACCACTGGATGGCTCTCTGGATGAAAGATCTGGACCGTTGCTCAGCGCCTGAATCTGGACCATCGGTGATGGCATCTTGCTTCTGGACCATTGGATGGCACCCTGGATGATGATGCCCTGATCTGGACCATTAGATGGCGCCTAGATTTGTACCATTGGCTTTGGTTCACTGCATTTGGGCCCTTGGATCATCAGGATTTAAGAGGGAGATGTGAGAAAGAAGTTGATACACCCTTCTCCTTAGCACCCCATCATGATGGGATGCATCTCTTGGCACATGCCTCATCATGATGAGGTGTGTGGATGGGATGCATCCCTTTATGATGCATCCCTCCATCTCTTATAAATAAGGAGGTGCCTTGGGGTTCTAAAGATCATCCAAGAAAAAGCCTCTCCTTCTCTCTCCCTTATCCCTTCTTTCTTACAAGCCTCTCTCTTTTGTCCTAACCCAAGACAAGAGGGTCTTCTTTAGGACAAAAAGGCTAGTGAATGTTTTAGAGGTAGAAAGGAAGAAGGAAGTGAAGAAAAATCAGCCAATTAAATCCTTTGGAAGGATTGAACAATTAGAATCAAGTTTTGGTGGAGCTAGAGTCTTGAACCCATTCCTGTGTGGATCAACATCGGAGGGTGAACATTTGGGCACCTTAGGACATCTTCAGATATATTGGATATAGCGTGATAGGTATTCTTCTATACCAAGATTATATTTTCTACATTATTTGGTTATACTATTAAGGCGATCTTGGCTTATTAGGGTTTCATATAATGGGTTTTATAAGAAAATTTTATAATCCCGTATCTTCCGCTGCGCCTTAGGGCACTGGGAAACCCTAACAGTGGTATCAGAGCCACCCTTAATCAGTTTAACCAAATGATAATACATGCTATTATCTTGATGCTATGAGATAGCTAGGTTGTTTGTATGCATGATTAGTTTATGCTATGAGATAGTATTATACTCATGTTGTAGCACAGTATAATTGCTAGTACTAAATTATAGAATGTGCAATGAGACCAATATAGTAGTATGAAAACTTTGGGCTGACCCATTCTAGAACAATCGACTCAGTTGGTGTCTAGGAAGGAAGCCACAGGTGGTTACTTAATTAGGACCTCACTCTCTGAGTGAGGGGTGCCTCCCACCTGCTTTCCTGGCCAATTATTTGATTGTCCTTTATGGTTGAGCTTAATGTTAGTAAGATACTACTATTTGAAAGTCCTCACTAAATTCATAATTAAGTCGTAGTGTTAATTGTTTTAAGCTGAGCCATTCTGAATCAATTGACTAAGTTGGTGTCTAGGAAAGAGGCTACAGGTGGTTATTTAATTAGGACCTTACTAAGTAAGGAGAGCCTCCCATCTGCTTACCTGGCCAACTATTTGATTGACCTCCATGGAAAAGCTAATTGCTGATATAACACTATAAAGGTCCTTCCTTCTTGCTTAGATATATTATGTCAATATCTACGCTAGCTTGTTGTGATTCCCACAAGGCTAGTATTAGGGATTGATATTGTAATATCTTGGTGCATATGATGCATATGGCATATTTTAATATGTTGCCTTGTTGTGATTCCCACAAGGGCAGCATTATTCAAATATGACTGTATAAAAATGAAGGGTTTGACTTAACTAGACACAATAGTTTGTTGTGATTTCCACAAGACTATATGTGTGCTAGAGGACAGAATAAAGTTGGAAATTGCATGGGATGCAATTGGAAAGAGTTTCCTACCTTTGAACTTATAAGGGCTTGTTGTGATTCCCACAAGGTCTTTTATAAGGAATTTGGATCTCAACCCCACTAAGAAAATTAGTATTTTCTCGTTCATCATACTTGAGGGTTATGATATTCGATAAAAATAGTGGGAGTAACAATTAGATAAAAGTCCTTGTCTGATTGAATACATGTCATCATGATTGGTCTGCTTATATTAGTGTTCTCTGTAATTATAAATTAATTCTGCAAAAATGGCATCTTCACTCTCACTTAGAGGTATCTTAGATACAAACAAATTGACTGGTCCCAACTATGTGGATTGGTTGAGAAATTTAAAGATTGTTCTCACACAAGAAAAACTTTCCTACATTCTTGAAACCCCTGACCTAGGGTCAGCAGGGAAAGATGCAACTGAGGAGGAATTGGCCACATATCGTATGTGGAAAAATGACAGTTTGACTGTTAAATGTATCATGCTTGCTTCTATAAATAATGAATTGCAGAGGCAGCATGATAGCATGGATACTCACTCCATACTCCTTAACTTAAAGGAGTTATATGGTGAGCAGAGCAGAACTGCTAGATATGAGATATCTAAACAGTTGTTCCGTGCTAGAATGATCGAGGGATCGTCTGTGCAAGACCACTGTTTAAAGGTTATAGACTTAATCACTCGATTAAGTCAACTTGGTTTTGCTATGGACAGTGAGCTCAGTCAGGATTTGATCCTGCAATCACTACCCGACTCATTCTCGCAGTTTGTTGTGAATTATCACATGAACAAATTGAATTCCTCCCTGCCTGAGCTTCTAAATATGCTGAAAACAGCAGAGTCTCACATCAAGAAGGACAAGGGTCCGATCCTTCTTGTTGGTGAGAGCTCAAAGAAGAAGTCGGGCAATAAGAGTTCAAAGAAAAAACTAAACCCTAAGAGTCACATCAAAAAGAAGAAGGAAAAGAAAATCTCTGGACCCGGTACCTGTTTCCACTGTGGCAAGACAGGGCATTGGAAAAGGAACTGCAAGAGCTTTCTTGCAAGTGTGAAGCCTGATGTAAGTGTTGGATCAAAAGATATGTTTTTATTACATGCCAATATGACATTAAGTTCTTCTGATTCTAATTCATGGGTATTGTATACCGGTTGTGGTTCTCACATATGCAAATCTTTGCATGGACTGCAGAAAATTAGAAGACTGAAGAAAGGTGACTACGAGCTATATGGCGCTGGAGGAGAATCCATCCAGGCTGAAGCTGTTGGCACCTACATACTGGAGCTACCCTCCGAAAAGTTCTTGAAGCTAGAAGACTGTTATTTTATGCCAAAAATCATTAGAAATGTAATTTCAATTTCTTTGTTGCTTAAGAAAGGATTCGAAATAAATAGAAAGAGCAATGGTTGCTCTATTTCTTTATCTAATGAGTATTATTGTCATGGCCCTATGGAAAATGGTATTTTAGTATTATGTCTTAATAATGTTATGTTTCATATTGGCAAAGATAATAAAAGAAAAAGAGAAAATATTAATAATACCCTCCTCTGGCATTACCGATTAGGTCATATTAGTGAGACAAGGTTACATAAGTTGTATAAAGATAAATTCTTTGACCCTTATGATTTTGAATCATTAGGAACTTGTGAATCTTGTCTTATGGGTAAAATGACCAAGTCTCTATTCTCGGGACATGGAGAAAGGGCAAGTGAGTTGTTAGAACTCGTACACACTGATGTGTGCGGTCCTATGTCAACTCAAGCTAGAGATGGATACTCCTACTTCATCACATTTACTGATGACTTATCAAGGTTCGGTTTTGTGTATCTAATGAAACATAAATCTGAAGCCTTTGATAAATTTAAAGAGTATCAAAGTATGGTCGAAAAACAAACTGGAAAGTGTATTAAAATCCTTCGATCTGATCGAGGAGGAGAATACCTTTCTAGTGAATTTTTAGACTATCTTAAATTAAAGGGTATACTCTCTGAATGGACATCTCTATATACGCCACAATTAAATGGTGTAGCTGAAAGAAGAAATCGTACCTTATTAGATATGGTACGGTCCATGATGTGCTTCACAAATCTTCCAATTTTTTTTTGGGGACATGCCCTAGAAACTGCTGCATTAGTATTAAATAGAGTACCATCTAAGTCTGTATCTAGCACTCCATATGAGATATGGAAAGGAAAGAAACCTAATCTTAAGTATCTTAAGATATGGGGTTGTCATGCTTATGTCAAAAGAAATTTTGGACATAAGCTAAGTGCTAGATCGGACAAATGTATATTTGTAGGTTATCCTAAAGACAGTTTAGGATATATCTTCTATAATCCTACCGAACAAAAGGTATTTGTTGCTAGGCATGCCACTTTCTTGAAACAAGAGTTTTTTTTAGAAAAGGGCAAGGATAGAAAAATTGAACTTGATGAAGTTCAAGACCTACAAGGTGAGACACATAATAATTCTCAACCAGATGTACCCATGAAAGAGGTACAACCACTACACACTACTCCTTTTCGAAGGTCAGAAAGAGTGCGAAATGCACCTGAGAGGTATGGATTTATCATTGAGAATGATGAAGCCCACATCATTGATAACGATGACCCTCTGACCTATTCGGAAGCTGTCAAGAGTAGGGACTCTGACAAATGGTTGGACGCCATGAAATCCGAGATAGATTCTATGTATACAAACCAAGTGTGGACTTTGGTTGATGCACCTGAGGGAGTGATTCCAATAGGGTGCAAATGGGTATACAAGAAGAAGATAGGAGCTGATGGCCAAGTAGAAACCTACAAGGCCAGGCTAGTGGCAAAAGGTTTCAGGCAAAAACAAGGCATTGATTATGATGAAACCTTTTCGCCAGTAGCTATGCTCAAATCTATTCGGATTATGCTTGCTATAGCTGCATACTATGATTATGAGATATGGCAGATGGATGTCAAAACCGCCTTTCTTAATGGTCACCTAGAGGAAGAGGTCTATATGACACAGCCAGAGGGATTTGTCTCAAGAGGGAGAGCAAATCAAGTATGTAGGCTTAAGAAATCCATTTATGGATTAAAGCAGGCATCTAGAAGTTGGAACATCCATTTTGACATGATAGTCAAAGAGTTTGGCTTCATTAAAAATATAGATGAACCTTGTGTGTACAAGAAGACTAGTGGGAGTGCTATTGTTTTCTTGATATTATATGTGGACGATATATTGATCATTGGAAATGATGTTCCAATGATGCAATCGGTCAAGACTTGGCTATCAAAGAAATTTTTCATGAAAGACTTGGGTGAAGCATCCTATATACTTGGTATAAGGATCTATAGAGATAGATCTAAAAGGATGCTAGGTTTGTCCCAGTCTAGGTACATTGATAATGTGCTGAAGAGGTTCAACATGGATGGAAGTAAGAAAGGTTTCTTACCCATAGGACATGGCATACAACTCTCTAGGAAGATGTCTCCTAAGACATCTGAAGAGAGGAATAGAATGAGTTCTATTCCCTATGCTTCGGCAGTAGGGTCGATCATGTATGCTATGTTATGTACCAGGCCTGATGTAGCTTATGCCTTGGGTATGGTAAGTAGATTTCAGGCAGATCCCGGGGAGGATCATTGGAAAATTGTGAAAAGCATTCTCAAATACTTGAGAAGGACTAGAGATGTTTTTCTGATTTATGGAGGATCAGAATTGAAACTAGAAGGCTATTCAGATTCTAGCTTTCAATCTGATCCAGATGATAGCAAGTCAATCTCTGGATATATCTTCACTTTGAATGGTGGAGCTGTGAGTTGGAAAAGTTCCAAACAGCAAACTGTAGCTGACTCAACTACTGAGGCAGAATACATAGCTGTTAGTGAAGCTACTAAGGAAGCAGTCTGGATGAAGAAGTTCATCACAGAGCTGGGTGTAGTTCCTGAGATTGCCGGACCAGTCCCAGTTTATTGCGATAACACTGGAGCAGTTGCACAGGCTAAGGAACCAAGGTCTCATCATAGATCCAAGCACATTTTGAGACGCTTCCACCTTGTTCGAGAGATAATCGAAAGACAAGACGTCAAGATTGAACGAGTAGACACAAAGAACAATATAGCAGACCCATTTACTAAAGCTCTACCACAGCAGCAATTCAATCGTCACCTCGATTGCATGGGGTTAAAATATAAGGGCGATTGGCTTTAGTGCAAGTGGGAGATTGAAAGAGTAGATGCCCTATAAGCCAATCATTTGATGGGTTTCTTTTTGTAATCCTCCAAATCATGTACTTTGACACTCGATATATATCAATAAAGGCATTGTGTTTCATCATTTGCTGCTTATCTATTTTATTATTGGATGATGAACCCCATAAATTAGGACATTGGTTTTAGGGTTATGATGAGATCATACCAGTGAGACCTAAAATCTTAAAATCCTAATTTAGAATATTTCCAGTTAAATTGGTATATTGAGTCGGGGATCAATATTACCGGAAAGACTGGCACATCTTATGTATGCTCAATGTAGAGGGTGATTGATCTCACAATCACTTGTGTGAGACACTAATACAAAGATGTGGGTGCTCATTAGAGGAATGAGTTCACTGAAATGACCAGCCATGAGAACATCTTATGGATTCTTACTTAATTATCAAAAGATGGTTCTCATAGTGGGAGTTGTGCAAGTGATCCTTAGACCTGAGATCACTATGGTACCTTGTGCACTTGAAGCTATGTTTTAGTTTACCCTCATTCACGACATTGTGTTGTGTACGGGGTATTCTGGATATGGTGGATTTTGTACGAAGGTTGTGAGTAGGTCAACAAGGAATCAGTCACTTCTAGTAAGAGAAGGTAACATCCTACTTACTCTAATCTTATGATGATTCAAGAAGCCTTTGATCAAAGCAAAATGAATATTAGAAAGAGTTTCTAATGTTTCATTGTTTGAATTATCATATAAAAGATTGAGAGAGACATGAATAAGTGATTGAGTTTGATATTGATCCATACTCGAGCACTTATTCAGGATGTAGTATGACTGAGGGATTGAATTGCACAGTAACTTTCCACTGAAGGGTATGTTTGGATTTGTCCAATACATTCCTCATCTTCTGGGTAGACATGATACATTGCTAGACATCAATCATGTCTTGTGGGTTGATCGGATCAAAGAGTTTGATTAGATCAAAGCATCAGAAAGGTTCTGATTGCTAAGTCAGGTTTAGCACTAAATTGAACCTAAATTGGATTAGAGGTATTCTAATCAGGTTAGGTCAACTTGCACCTGCACCTACTGCTGGCTAAGATAAGGAACCCAATGGGTCACACACAAGGGAATTGATCAAGGGTCTAATTGGATTAGATCATGTTTGCAAGATGAACATGCTAGCACGTGTTGCAAACCCTAGCTCCTGATTCAAATTAAATTCGAATATGATTCTTAGATTAGGTTGATCTAATATGATTAGATCATGACCTAATATGGGTTAGCCAAGAGTTGAAACCCATTTGGCTTTAATTAGACCTGATTTGATTAGGTTTAATGTTTTCTTTAAGTTGGTTAAACCCAATTGGATTGGGTTTGATAGGGCCTTCACTTCTGGACCATTGGATCGCTTCCTGGATGAAGGATCTGGTCCACTGGTTGGCGCCTTCATCTGGACCATTGGATGGCTTCCTGGATGAAGGATCTGGTCCACTGGTTAGCGCCTGAATCTGGACCACTGGATGGCTCTCTGGATGAAAGATCTGGACCGTTGCTCAGCGCCTGAATCTGGACCACTGGATGGCTCTCTGGATGAAAGATCTGGACCGTTGCTCAGCGCCTGAATCTGGACCATCGGTGATGGCATCTTGCTTCTGGACCATTGGATGGCACCCTGGATGATGATGCCCTGATCTGGACCATTAGATGGCGCCTAGATTTGGACCATTGGCTTTGGTTCACTGCATTTGGGCCCTTGGATCATCAGGATTTAAGAGGGAGATGTGAGAAAGAAGTTGATACACCCTTCTCCTTAGCACCCCATCATGATGGGATGCATCTCTTGGCACATGCCTCATCATGATGAGGTGTGTGGATGGGATGCATCCCTTTATGATGCATCCCTCCATCTCTTATAAATAAGGAGGTGCCTTGGGGTTCTAAAGATCATCCAAGAAAAAGCCTCTCCTTCTCTCTCCCTTATCCCTTCTTTCTTACAAGCCTCTCTCTTTTGTCCTAACCCAAGACAAGAGGGTCTTCTTTAGGACAAAAAGGCTAGTGAATGTTTTAGAGGTAGAAAGGAAGAAGGAAGTGAAGGAAAATCAGCCAATTAAATTCTTTGGAAGGATTGAACAATTAGAATCAAGTTTTGGTGGAGCTAGAGTCTTGAACCCATTCCTGTGTGGATCAACATCGGAGGGTGAACATTTGGGCACCTTAGGACATCTTCAGATATATTGGATATAGCGTGATAGGTATTCTTCTATACCAAGATTATATTTTCTACATTATTTGGTTATACTATTAAGGCGATCTTGGCTTATTAGGGTTTCATATAATGGGTTTTATAAGAAAATTTTATAATCCCGTATCTTCCGCTGCGCCCTAGGGCACTGGGAAACCCTAACAGTGATAATATGTAAATCCCATTACTCAATTATCCATGCATTACAGTAACACCATTCATAATGATATCACAGTAATTTCTTTTTATTGAAATCTCATAACCGTTCATGGCCAAAAGGCCTATAGAAATTACATTCAATAGAAAAGAAGGACAAAAGTGACAGTCACTTAAGACTATTATTTGAGAATTGAATACAAGTTTCAGAATCCCTAAAGCTAGAACTGGAACTGATCTTCCATCTCCAATATTTAGGAACCTTTGGAACTGATCTTCCATCTCCAATATTTAGGAATCTTTCGCTTTCTTCAAATCTCTCACTGACCTATAGTCCCTGCAACGAATTACAAATATTAAAAGGACTTTCGGTATCCAATACCCAGGTTCAATTATCACATATTGAGAAATTACAAGGTGTTATCATATAAGTACCTTAATGTGCAACTGATTGCATCTTTTTCTTTGGCCTGTTCGGGTCAAGAGAGACAATGTACTGAGGATAGTTCCTCTTCCAATGCCCTTGCTTCTTACAGTAGAAGCACTCTGCCTTACTCTGATCAGCCTTCTTCTTCTTAGTCTGACTTTGCTCAGCACGATGCACCTTTTTCTTTTGATTTTTGTTTTTCTTCTTCCCTTTCTTAAAGGGACCACGACCCTTGGACGAACCTCCCACTAAATTCACCGACACTTGTAGGAGTTGGTGATCCTTCTCAAAAGTTTGTAGTAAACCCAACAATTGGTGATAATTTACTACCGGTTTCGTCATACGAAAATTGGTGAGAAATGGGCAGTACGAACCAGGAAGAGAGTTCAATATAGCATCTTTTCCCAATTGATCATGAAGAAAAAAACCGAGAGTGCTCAGGCGCTCGATCAACTCAATCATGTATAATACATGATCAGTCACTAATGCCCCATCCTTAATCCGTGCGCTGAAAATAGCACAACTAGTCTTATGCCTTTCAACGTCGTCGGGAGTGCCAAAAGATTTGTTCAACACTTGAACAATTTCTTCGGGCTGGGCAATCTCGAACCGGCGACTGAACTCGTCGCTCATTGCAGCAAGCATAATGCATCGGACAGTGATACGGTCATTGAGCTACTTCTGATAAGTTTCTCTGATCGTACCTCGTACATTACCAGCAGGCTGCTCAGGTGCTGGATCCGTTATCACATAAAGGATCCGTTCATGCTCTAGCACAATCTTAAGTTTCCTAAGCCAGTTATTGAAATTGGGTCCAGTCAACTTGTCATTATCCAACAATGAACGAAGTGACAACCTAGTAGCCATTTCTGCATAAAAAGAAAATTGGCTATCAGTATATGAATTGACAATCCCTAAAGACTTGGACTTTAGTCTAAAGGTCCTTCCACTATTTTATACAAATTTGTAGCCTCTACCTCAAATTCGAAGAATTACACTTAAATCTTTAGTGAGCAGTAGAACCCAATTGATCGTATATGGGCCCGAGTGTGGCTCGGCTAACCCATATGCACCTATTGGTAGGTTCTGAACCAATTGTTTCACCAAACAATTTCTAGTGATAATTTTGCCTCAGTCTCTTTGGCAGACATGTGGCGCCTCCACCGAAGATTCTGGTTAGGTCCAACCATTAAATGATAGGGTTCCGTATAATCAACTAATAGATGACCAAGCCCGAGTGTTGCTCGGCTCACCTGACTACCTATTGAAGGTACACTCGACTCATCATATATCAAATGACAATTTCAATGCCCGATAAGCACCAGGCGTGTGGCGCCTCCAATGATTATCGAAACATTAGACTCATTATCATCTAACTTAATGGGAGGCTATGACCTAGTTATCCCTATAACTATTTCATTTTAAGGACCTAATAATTTTAGAGAATTAAATTAGGATAGATATGAAGATCCGGTTAACCTAAATTCTCCCACTGACTTCACCAAGTCAGATTATAAAGAATTAGATTCAAACCGGTTAAGGAGGCATCTAAATCAGTCAAATTGATTTTTCTTACAGGCATGGGTTAACTCGAATCATTAAATGATCCAATCAAAAATGATTGACCAAATCGGCCAGGTAAGTGAGATCGGTGGAAAGGATATGCCATTAACTCGACAAAGACGCATCAGTGCGAGTTGTTAGAAAACCCCGATCATGCCGATGAAATTCAAAAATTTCAGATGCAGCGGAAGAGGCATGTGCGGGATCAACCGTTCATCGCATGAACGTTGTTTAAAAACCGTTCGTAGATAGATAAGGATTAAAAACTTTTAAATAACATTAGAAGATCAGATCTTCACCTTTGTGTGGGTAGATGATCACCGCAAACTGATGATCGTGGTTTAGGATAAAGGTTCGCTTGAAGCCGTTCAAGTGCCCGGCCTCTACGGGTATCCACACGAAGCAGAAAACCGATCCAAGCTTTCTATCTCCCCGGGGTGCTAGCTCCCTTGCAGAGATAACTTTGATGGCTGATATCCTCCCTTTCAATCAATCCTTGATTGTGCTTGGGAGGAGGAAGAAGAAGGATGAAGAGAAGAAGAGGAACGAAGCCCTACAGCCTTCTTTTTCTTCCTTGCGTTGGAACCAAACGGTGGAGGAAGAAGGAGGCCACCAAGATCCTTTACTTCCCTTTGTTGTTGGTGGCTGAAAAAAGAGGAGAGGAGGGTGGCCACGTGATGGAGAGGAGGAGGGCTTCACTTATCATTAGGGCACCTCCTTTCAAAGCCTTATAAAGGCATCTAGGGCTCCTATTTGGTTTAGTCCAAATCATGAATCAATTGGGTTCAATCTATGCTAGTCCTAATCCAATAAGAACTTGAATGAACCATGACTCAATTGAACTCTTCAATCCTAATCCAATTAGGAGTCATGTTGATTCATTAGATTAATAATTAATTAGGACTTAAGAAATTCTAATCCAATTAGGACTTGTTTAATTCTAGTCCTAATCCAATTAGGACTCTAATTTGAATTCGAAGTCCTAATCCGATTAGGACTCTAGGAATCCTACTCCATGTAGGAATCCAAATTTAATTCAAAACTCCTAATCTAATTAGGATTGTAGGAATCCTACTCCAAGTAGGAATCCCAGTCCTACTCCAAATAGGATTTCCAGTCCAAGTAGGAATCCCAGTCCAAGTAGGAATCTCAGTCCAAGTAGGATTTCTAGTCCTAATCCAATTAGAACTCTAGGAATCCTACTCCAAGTAGGACTCTTGTTTTAAGTCTAATTAATTAATTCTCTTTGTTCCTTCTTCAGCTTATTATCAATCGAATTGATTACTTGTGATTCCTAATCACGATTCAACCATCGGATCGGTCAATGCCTCTAGTGTGTGTGACCCCATAGGTTCTACTCTGACTGGTAGTGAGATATATTGTGATCTCTATCACAATATCATTGAAAACTCCTTTCAATGGGTCGGAACGATTCCAACTCTACTTATTAGGGCTTATCGATCATTGAGATAATCTCTATGAGTCCCACCATCCACCAGTGACACCTAGCAGCATGTAGTGGCTACCCAGCAGAATAGAATGATGAACCTCTAGGTGTAGTTATCATGTGATACAGTCCTTCTATCGTGGATCCCTACAGGACGGAGGTCATGGATAACTCGTCAAACCCCTTCGTCTGTCATATGTCAAGATTTATTTGACTCGAGTTCGTTAGTGGAAAACTCTTTCTCCACTTTATATTACTGCCCTGGCCAAGGTCTTAGAACTCAGTCTAACAAATCACATAGGATCACTCCTCTTCTATCAAGGTCGATAGATTCCATGTAAGTGCATACCCTACTCCTAAAGTGAACTTACTGCAGCCAATCTACACTACAAGGACCCATATGACTAGAGACCATGTATACGTGTAGTCAAACTACAATAACCTCACTGTGAGTAGCCGAAGCACCGCAGGTCAAAGGACCGGTCATACTACTGCAACATCAAGCAAGTCACTGACGAGTGGATAGACGTCCAAGTAACTTCTTGTCTTGGTCATGCTCAGTACCCTTGTTCTCTAACAAGCACCTGCACTATCACTTCAGTGTCCCTACACTGTGGACTCAAGTCTCGTCCATCCAGAAGGAAAGTGATCTGTGCACTGATCGGATCGATCACCGTCCGCATGATGATCCATTGATCAGGAGCATTTAGAAATTAATCACCAATGATACATGGCTCAAATTCTCAACTCTTGAGAATATGCATCATCATCTTATTAATTTCTTCGACAATTCATAGACACATAATTAATATGAATGAAAAGATGCCTTTTATTTATTCAATAATAAATAGTCAAGTACAAAATTATGTCCCTAGAATTAACAATGTATCAACCAGATTGGCTTCTAGGGCATACATCTAACAATCTCCCACTTGCACTAAAGCCAATCAGTCATATATCTAAGCCCCATCTTCTCAAGGTGGGCTTCAGTCTTTTGCTGACTTAGCTGCTTAGTGAACAGGTCTGCCATGTTATCCGCGGAGTCTACTCTCTGCACCTCTACATATTTCTTCTCAATATAGTCGCGTATGAGGTGGAAGCGCCGCTCTATGTGCTTGGACTTCTGATGAGACCTTGGCTCCATAGCTAGTGCTATGGTGCCAATGTTATCGCAGTAAAGTGTTATGACATCTAATGACATTACACCTAACTCTGCAATGAACTTTTAACTAGAAGGTTTTCACTGCACCCTTAGATACGGCTTAACATTCAGCTTCTAAGGTAGAATCTATAATGATTGGTTGTTTGGAACTCTTCCAAATTACTGAACCACCATTGCACATATCTTGATGTAGACTTTCTATCATCAATATGTGTGCATCCTTCTACCTTCAACTCTGATCTTCTCCCAAAGACCAAGAACATGTCCTTAGTTCTTCTCAAGTACTTAAGACTGTTCTTCACAACTATCCAGTGCTTTTTGCCTGGATCTGATTGACATATGCTCGTGACACTCAAAGCATGTACTATATCAAGTCATGTACATAGCATGGCATACATGAGGCTCCCTATTGCTGATGCATAGGGGATCTTGCTCATGCGTTGAATCTCTTCAGATGTGTTGGGGCACATCTTCTTGGAGAGATTAATTCCATGCCTTAGGGGTAAGAGACCCCTTTTAGAGTTTTCCATGCTGAACCTTTTCAGTACTTCCTCTATGTACATCTTCTGTGATAGGCCAAGCATCCTTTTAGATCTATCTCTATAGACCTTTATTCCCAAAATATAGAATGCTTCCCCAAGGTCTTTCATGGAGAACCTTTTTGACAACCTGACCTTGACCGAGGTTAGCATGGGAATATCATTCCCTATCAGTAGGATGTCGTCCACGTACAGTACGAGAAATACGACAGCGCTCCCACTAACCCTTTTGTAAACACACGGTTCCTCTTCGTTTTTGATGAAATCAAACATTTTGATTGCGTCATCGAAACGAGTGTTCCAACTCCGAGATGCTTGCTTTAGTCCATAGATGGACTTTTGCAGCTTGCAGACCTTGTGATCTCCATCACTGGAAGTGAAACCCAAAGGCTGTTCCATATAGATGTCTTCATCAAGATATCCATTCAGGAAAGCTGTTTTCACATCCATCTGCCAGGTTTCATAATCATGAAATGCTGCAATGGCAAGCAATGTTCGGATGGATTTCAGCATGGCTACAGGTGAAAAGGTCTCCTGATAGTCAATGCCCTCGCGCTGACTATACCCTTTCGCCACAAGCTTTGCCTTATAGGTCTCTACCTCTCCATCCGAACCTATCTTCCTTTTGTAGATCCATTTGCATCCAATAGGTACAATACCTTCTGGTGGATCTACTAAGGTCCAGACTTGGTTGGAATGCATGGAGTCTAACTCTGACTTCATAGCTTCCAACCATTTCTCGGAATCGATATCAGATATCGCCTCGTCGTAGTTTTTGGGATCTTGCGTGTGATCCCTATCTCCCACTAGGAACATTTCCTCGGTATCCTCTTCTAGCATATCTAAGTATCTATCGGGAGGATGGGAGATCCTACTAGATCTGCAAGGTGGTTGAGGGACATCGTGTACTGGCTCTGTATGAATGGGTTCGATAGGATCCATGACTCGTTGCTTTTCAGAGACTTTCTCTTCAAGCTCAATTTTCCTCCCACTGCCTCTATCAAGGATAAACTGTTTTTCCAAGAAGATGGCGTGATGGCTCACAAACACATTGTGATACTCTGAGACGTAAAAATTGTATCCTAATGACTCTTTAGGATATCATATAAAACGAGCACTTATGGTCCTAGCCTCTAGTTTGTCCGCCTGTAGTCTCTTGACGTGGGCCGGACATCCCCAAATCTTGAGATGACCAAGACTTGGTTTCTTACCATGCTATATCTCATACGGTGTGGTAGGAACGGTTTTAGAGGGAACTCTATTCAACAAGTAAATAGCTGAAAATAGGGCATCTATCTAAAGAAACAAGGGTAAATCAGTGAAGCTCATCATGGATCGGACCATATCCAATAGAGTCCGATTCCTCCTCTCTGACACTCCGTTGAACTGAGGTGTACCAGGAGGAGTCCATTATAAAACTATACCATTCTCCTTGAGATAATCACGGAACTCTCCACTAAGGTATTTACCTCTTCGATCTGATCGAAGAACCTTAGTGAGTTTTTCTATATATTTTTCTACTTCATATTTAAACTCTTTGAACCTTTCAAAAGTTTCATATTTGTGTCTCATACACATATCCATACCGTGAGTAATCATCGGTAAAATGAAGTAAAAAAATACAATCCCTAGCCTGCACATCGAATGGGCCACACATATCAGTGTGTACTAGAGTAAGTATTTCAGTGGACCTCCCTATGTCCTACAAAGGATAATTTGGCCATCTTTCCTTGAAGGCAGAATTCACAAATCAAATATGACTCGAAAGTCAATGAGCCCAAAAGCTCATGTTTCTCCAATTTGTTTATTCTGTCTTCTCCTATATGGCCAAGCCTGAGGTGCCTTAAATACTTTAGATTTATCTCATTTTTGGATCTATTAGATCCTATGGTATTCACTGTTTGCTCAGATATATTCACAGATACATTCATATGTATGTGATAGAGACTATCAATCTTAAAACCATGTTGAATCAATTTAATTTTTCAAATAAATAAAAATCTTTCTGTGCTAAATAAAATACAGAAATTAAATTTCTGCTAGCAATAGGTAACAGTCCTAAGTATCCTGAGCATATCTGACATACCTTCTGAAGGTCTGTCACCCTTCATATTCTTTATGCTTCCCATGTATGTAGGACAGTTCCTCTTCCAATGGCTGTCCATGATGCAATGGAAACACTTTTCCTTGCAATTGGCCTTTTTCTTGGAACTTTCTTACTGCTTCGTCGCAGGCTTCTTCTTCTTCCAGGTAGACTCTCTCTTGAAAGTAGAAACCAACTCGACAGTGAAAACGATGCCCCTTGAACTTCTTCAAGGTCCCTAAGGTAGTTACCAATTTATTTAACAATTCTATTTTAGTGCATACAACCTTGTTCATATGGTAGTTTACTATAAACTATTCATATGAAGCTGGAAGGGATTGCGGGATCAAATCCGTTTGCAATTCCTTGTGCATGGTCATGCCAAGCTTCTCAAGCTTCTCTAAGTTCTTTATCATGGTCAAACCATGATCATGGACAGACTGCCCATCGTGCATCTTGGCTTTGAAGAGCCTCTTGGACACTTCAAACCGAGCTGCGTGACTCTGATCACCATACAACTCTTGCAGGTGATTTAATATGTCCCTGGCAGTCTTCATGTTCTCATGCTGGCATTGTAATGCATTGGACATGGATGCCATTGTGCAGCACCTAACTTTATTGTCATTGTTCGTCCACTTAACAAGCGTCTTACGCTGATCAGTGATCGGACGGATTGGTATCATGGGGATTCCATGGTCTAGCATATACCCAAATTTCTCACAATTCAAAATTATTTTTGAAATTTGCTGAGCCAATCTTTATAATTGGGTTTGGTCAAACGGTTGTTCTATAGGATATGAGTTAAGAGTCTAGAAGCTGATTTTATAATCCTTAGAGAGTAAAGATTCTAGTTAGACTTTTGTACTTGATCCTAATCTGTTCTAAGGTCTTTTAGAACAAATGTAACTCCCACTACTTTCTCGAATTCCTCACACTCCCCTGGTAGGAAAACGGAAATCCCACACGATTAGGGTTTCTAGTGGGTACTGCGGTCCCACCGATTTACATGCCACCTCACCTAACAGTTATTGGTGACACATAAATTGATGAATGTACAACTCTTGTACAATGCTTCTCAAGCATGTTGCAGTGCTACTTGGTCTCTAAGCCATGAAGACCTCACCTAACAGTTATTGGTCCCATTTCTTAATTAAGTCAGACCCACCGTATAACCGTAGGAATAAAGTCATCATTGGGTCCTCACCTAACAGTTATTGGTGCCCAACCCCACCTTTACCCTACAACATCTCATGTCTATAGAGAGGTCCAGCCCCCCGATGCAACTTGACCACTGTATCCAGCCGAGACAAATCAACATCAGAAAGGCCTTAGCAGCTCTACTACAGTGGAAGACCTATTGACTTAATATTGGTTAATCAGGTCTTAGTGTTTGCAACTTGAGCTCTTCATAAGAGGTAATCGAACAATTGGCCAGGTAAGCAGGTGGGAGGCTCCCCTTACTCAGAGAGTAAGGTCCTAATTAAGTAACCACCTTTCATGCTTTCCTAGACACCAATTAGATCAATTAATCTAATATGACTTGCTCATGTCGGTTCACTCTCGACTTGATTGAGGAGGTTTTAATTTAGGTCTCAATTGGGTTTGCTATATCACATGTAAACCTATCTACCCGACTCTCATTCACATCACATGCAAACGGCACATTGCAGGCAGTTATAATCGCAGCAATAATTAAAGCTAAACTTTAAATAGGTGATGATCATGGATTCTAGATAGGTCGTATTACAAGCACATGCACGTCAATCGATCAACTGGTCTTCAACTCTTGAATTGGTTCCAAGCCTCCTTGATTCGATCCTTGACCAACTCTTGATCCAATCGCCATCAACCGCTTAGACCCCTGTTCATCTCATGCCTTGTCTTCGACTTGATCGTTGACGTACATCACATCACAGAAATACAACCAGATATAAAATAAAAATAAAAATAAATTACATTTTCCTTTTAGGAGGCACACAGGCCTCTCAAAACATCAAATAAGATGCATGCAAGCATCTGAAAAATTACATGACATTGCAGATCACATCGCAGGTCTTTACATTTGATACCAAAAGGGTTTGAATCCTATGATCATCACCACATGTAGCAATTATAATTTTCAGATCTGAAAACTAATTGATTATCTTATGACATAGGTTGCTGATCATGCTAATCATGATTCTAAACTTTGTAATCCCATTAACAATTCAATTAGAATCATCTTTTTATCACATAAAAATCAGCATGCAAAAATCAGCACCCTAGAAAAATCTGCATGCAGAAAATTTTCAGCATGCATAATCTTTCAATTTTCAGATCTAATAAGCCTATTAATAATTAATACTTACCTTAATCTACGAAGCCTAAGCTCTGATACCACTGTTAGAAAACCCCGATCATGCCGCTGAAATTCAAAAATTTCAGATGCAGCGGAAGAGGCATGTGCGGGATCAACCGTTCATCGCATGAACGTTGTTTAAAAACCGTTCGTAGATAGATAAGGATTAAAAACTTTTAAATAACATTAGAAGATCAGATCTTCACCTTTGTGCGGGTAGATGATCACCGCAAACTGATGATCGTGGTTTAGGATAAAGGTTCGCTTGAAGCCGTTCAAGTGCCCGGCCTCTACGGGTATCCACACGAAGCAGAAAACCGATCCAAGCTTTCTATCTCCCCGGGGTGCTAGCTCCCTTGCAGAGATAACTTTGATGGCTGATATCCTCCCTTTCAATCAATCCTTGATTGTGCTTGGGAGGAGGAAGAAGAAGGATGAAGAGAAGAAGAGGAACGAAGCCCTACAGCCTTCTTTTTCTTCCTTGCGTTGGAACCAAACGGTGGAGGAAGAAGGAGGCCACCAAGATCCTTTACTTCCCTTTGTTGTTGGTGGCTGAAAAAAGAGGAGAGGAGGGTGGCCACGTGATGGAGAGGAGGAGGGCTTCACTTATCATTAGGGCACCTCCTTTCAAAGCCTTATAAAGGCATCTAGGGCTCCTATTTGGTTTAGTCCAAATCATGAATCAATTGGGTTCAATCTATGCTAGTCCTAATCCAATTAGAACTTGAATGAACCATGACTCAATTGAACTCTTCAATCCTAATCCAATTAGGATTCATGTTGATTCATTAGATTAATAATTAATTAGGACTTAAGAAATCCTAATCCAATTAGGACTTGTTTAATTCTAGTCCTAATCCAATTAGGACTCTAATTTGAATTCGAAGTCCTAATCCGATTAGGACTCTAGGAATCCTACTCCAAGTAGGAATCCAAATTTAATTCAAAACTCCTAATCTAATTAGGATTGTAGGAATCCTACTCCAAGTAGGAATCCCAGTCCTACTCCAAATAGGATTCCCAGTCCAAGTAGGAATCCCAGTCCAAGTAGGAATCTCAGTCCAAGTAGGATTCCTAGTCCTAATCCAATTAGGACTCTAGGAATCCTACTCCAAGTAGGACTCTTGTTTTAAGTCTAATTAATTAATTCTCTTTGTTCCTTCTTCAGCTTATTATCAATCGAATTGATTACTTGTGATTCCTAATCATGATTCAACCATCGGATCGGTCAATGCCTCTAGTGTGTGTGATCCCATAGGTTCTACTCTGACTGGTAGTGAGATATATTGTGATCTCTATCACAATATCATTGAAAACTTCTTTCAATGGGTCGGAATGATTCCAACTCTACTCATTAGGGCTTATCGATCATCGAGATAATCTCTATGAGTCCCACCATCCACCAGTGACACCTAGCAGCATGTAGTGGCTACCCAGCAAAATAGAATGATGAACCTCTAGGTGCAGTTATCATGTGATACAGTCCTTCT
This sequence comes from Phoenix dactylifera, assembly GCF_051530095.1. NCBI lineage: Eukaryota > Viridiplantae > Streptophyta > Magnoliopsida > Arecales > Arecaceae > Phoenix > Phoenix dactylifera. The sequence continues at coordinate 24,762,266 of NC_143193.1, read as the reverse complement.
ATCGTGGATCCCTACAGGACGGAGGTCATGGATAACTCGTCAAACCCCTTCGTCTGTCATATGTCAAGATTTATTTGACTCGAGTTCGTTAGTGGAAAACTCTTTCTCCACTTTATATTACTGCCCTGGCCAAGGTCTTAGAACTCAGTCTAACAAATCACATAGGATCACTCCTCTTCTATCAAGGTCGATAGATTCCATGTAAGTGCATACCCTACTCCTACAGTGAACTTACTGCAGCCAATCTACACTACAAGGACCCATATGACTAGAGACCATGTATACGTGTAGTCAAACTACAATAACCTCACTGTGAGTAGCCGAAGCACCGCAGGTCAAAGGACCAGTCATACTACTGCAACATCAAGCAAGTCACTGACGAGTGGATAGACGTCCAAGTAACTTCTTGTCTTGGTCACGCTCAGTACCCTTGTTCTCTAACAAGCACCTGCACTATCACTTCAGTGTCCCTACACTGTGGACTCAAGTCTCGTCCATCCAGAAGGAAAGTGATCTGTGCACTGATCGGATCGATCACCGTCCTCGTGATGATCCATTGATCAGGAGCATTTAGAAATTAATCATCAATGATACATGGCTCAAATTCTCAACTCTTGAGAATATGCATCATCATCTTATTAATTTCTTGGACGATTCATAGACACATAATTAATATGAATGAAAAGATGCCTTTTATTTATTCAATAATAAATAGTCAAGTACAAAATTATGTCCCTAGAATTAACAATGTGTCAACCAGATTGGCTTCTAGGGCATACATCTAACACGAGTAGCTCCCAATTAGAAACCACCGGTCGAGTCTGCCAAACTTACCTTAGACACCGATTGGTTAATCAATTTTGATTTTGACCATCCTAATGACTCAGACTCAACCACGGAGCCTAAATCAAGTTTCATCTTGGTCTGATCAAAGACATGGAATTGATCAATCTACAACTATTGTATTTGATCTAGAGTTTCCTTGACCTAATCTAGTTACTACTTAATTAGATTTGATCAATTAACTCTAATTGGACCATGTTTGATTCTAACCCTAGGTCTAACCTAATCTTAAGAACTTGATTTGAGCTAACCCAAATGCCCCATGAATTATGCAATGTCATTGAATTGAGTTCACAATTCTAGATCTAGGTTTTCATCATCACTTAATTCTTAATTAAGTGTAAGTTTATGAAAATTCAGATCATTGCATTATTCTTAATTGCATACTAACTACAAAGTTTCAATTCTTAAAACTTATTTTTTAGATCTAAGATTTGTAATTAATCATGTTAAAATTCAGATTTAATTCATGTTTAAATCTTAGATGATTTATGTCCATATATCACATATACAAACTCATATGAATTAACTTAAACAACATACATCATATGCATTTATTTTCAGATTTGATTTATCATACAAAATCAGAAAATAAATGAATTATAAATTTTATTTAGATCTAATCTAAACAAGTTTATGATTTCAGATTTATTCATGTTCTTTATATCACATGTATATCAACATGAATTTACCTAGATCTCATGCATCACATGCATTCTATTTTTCAGATCTAATTAATCATGTAAAAATAGTAACTAAATCAATCATAAATCTCTTTTAAATCTGATCTAAACATATTCATGATTTTAGATTTAATTACAAAGATTAAAACTACTATTAATCTTCCTTTTGTGGTTCATCTTCAAGGATTGAATCACAGTGGCACCCCTACATGCCATAAGAGATCCCATTGAATGGCAAAAAAGGGTTATGAACCCTTCTTTCTCCTATGACTGGATGGCCTGGTGATCATTCCAATCAGATTACTTGACTACTAGGATTAGAAAACTTGTTTTAGGCATAAATGTTTAAACTACTTTGAACCTATGGCTTTGATACCACTGTTGGAAACCCTGGTGGTCGCATGCATATATTTTTAAAAATTTTATATCGGAAGCATGAATTAAACTATTTAATTCCTATGCATGCTAGAGATCATATCTCTACAACAAAAATAGATCCAGAACTTTAAACATTTATCCTAAACAAGTAGGCATGATTCTATGTCTAAGATGTAGTCATGCAGAATTTCAGCAACCTAGTTGATTTCTAATTTTAATTTTTAATGAGATCAGATCTTATACCTTTTTGCTTTGAGAATTTTGATGATGCCTTGATCACCTTGTAGACCGCACACGTGTACGGCCTCTACGGATAGTCCACACGAAGCTATAGGAAGATCCACAACTGCAGGAGTGCTAGCTCGTGCAGAGGTGCTGTAGTGGCTGAACTTTTCTCCCTCGAAGCACTCAATTTTTGATTCTTCTTCGAGAGGATGAAGGATAAAGATGAAGGAGAAGGAGGAGGAGAGAAGATGGCTGGCTCTCAGAAATTTTTCAGAATTTAGAACCCTTTCTAAAGACCATCTTTACAAACCCTATGTGTGGGGGTCCTTTTATAGCCAAAAGACCCCCCATGCCTCACACCTCTTTTGGCAAACGAATTTGGCTGATAAAATTCCCAAAAAATTCTGATGAATTGGAAGCTAAGAGATGAACAAATTCTCTTTTAATCTTATGCATGAATCCCTAAAAATCAGGAGGTTATTGCACCCCAAACTTCAGCTGCACGCCACCCTGCTTGATGCATCATGTAGTCCCTACAAATTAGGGATTTGATTCCTATCATTTTAGAAAGATTTGAGGCGCCATATTTTTCTAAAAAATAGCCCCATGCCTCCTCTTTCCTCATGCCAAAAATTGGCTAAAAATAAAGAGTATAGGCACCACTGCTTTTAGGGATAATGATGAGGTGTCTTTCTTCTCCAAGAAAGAAAGCTAGGGTCCTAAATTTTAGGAATTCTTCTCCATAATAAATTTTGATTATTTGGACTCTTAATCCTCATCAAATAAGGACTCTTAATTGACTTCAGTCAATTCCAATCCAATTGGGTCAAGTTCGATCAATTAGGTTATGCCCAATTGGCTCGGGTCGAACCCGATCGAATTAGGTCAAACCTTAATTTAGCCCAAATTGAATCTAATTCAATTTAGTTTAATTAAAGTCCAATAAGTCAATCAAATTGAATTTATTAGTAATACAATTACTAATTAACCCTTCAATAATTCATTAATTATTTTAATGCAACTTTTACTTAGGATAATTTGTCAATCAAATTGACCAAATTACCCCTGAATGATTCTTAATCATCAATCAGCCATTTGATCAACCTAAGTCGGTAGCACAAGAACAACTTCTTGTACTTATCGAAATGATCATCTAGCAGTGGTACCCGAATGTTAGGTTTTCCAGTGCCTTAGGGCACAGCGGAAGATACGGTATTATAAAATTTTCTTATAAAACCCATTATATGAAACCCTAATAAGCCAAGATCACCTTAATAATATAACCAAATAATGTAAAAAATATAATCTTGGTATAGAAGAATACCTATCACGCTATATCCAATATGTCTGAAGATGTCCTAAGGTGCCCAAATGTTCACCCTCCAATGTTGATCCACACAGGAATGAGTTCAAGACTCTAGCTCCACCAAAACATGATTCTAATTGTTCAATCCTTCCAAAAGATTTAATTGGCTGATTTTTCTTCACTTCCTTCTTCCTTTCTACCTCTAAAATATTCACTAGCCTTTTTGTCCTAAAGAAGACCCTCTTGTCTTGGGTTAGGACAAAAGAGAGAGGCTTGTAAGAAAGAAGGGATAAGGGAGAGAGAAGGAGAGGCTTTTTCTTGGATGATCTTTAGAACCCCAGGGCGCCTCCTTATTTATAAGAGGAGAAGGGATGCATCATAAAGGGATGCATCCCATCCATACACCTCATCATGATGAGGCATGTGCCAAGAGAGGCATCCCATCATGATGGGGTGATAAGGAGAAGGGTGTATCAAATTCTTTCTCACGTCTTCCTCTTAAATCCTGATAATCCAAGAGCACAAATGCAGTGAACCAAAGCCAATGGTCCACAACTAGGCGCCATCTAATGGTCCAGATCAAGGCATCATCATCCAGAGTTCCATCCAATGGTCTATAAGCAAGATGCCATCACCGATGGTCCAAATTCAGGCGCTGAGCAACGGTCCAGATCTTTTATTCAGAGAGCCATCCAGTGGTCCAGATTTAGGCGCTGACCAACAGTCCAGATCTTTCATCCAGAGAGCCATCTAGTGGTCCAGAATAAAGCGCCAACTAGTGGACCAGATCCTTCATCCAGGAAGCCATCCAATGGTCCAGATGAAGGTGCCAACCAGTGGACCAGATCCTTCATCCAGGGAGCGATCCAATGGTCAAGAAGTGAAGGCCCAATCAAATCCAATCCAATTGGGTTTATCCAACTTAAAGAAAATATTAAACCTAATCAAATCATGTCTAATTAAAGCCAAGTGGGTTCCAACTCTTGGCTAACCCATATTAGGTCATGATCTAATCATATTAGATCAACCTAATCTAAGAATCAGATTTGAATTAAATTTGAATCAAAAACTAGGGTTTGCAACACGTGCTAGCATGTTCATCTTGCAAACATGATCTAATCTAATTAGAACCTTGATCAATTCCCTTGTGTGTGACCCATTGGGTTCCTTATCTTAGCCAGCAGTAGGAGCAGGTGCAAATTGACCTAACCTGATTAGAATACCTCTAATCCAATTTAGGTTCAATTTAGTGCTAAACCTGACTTAGCAATCAGAACCTTTCTGATGCTTTGATCTAATCAAACTCTTTGATCTGATCAAGCCACAAGACAAGATTGACGTCTAGCAACGTATCATATCTACCCAGAAGATGAAAAATGTATTGGACAAATCTAAACATACCCTTCAGTGGCAAGTTACCGTGCAATTCAATCCCTCAGTCATACTACATCCTGAATAAGCGCATGAGTATGGATCAATATCAAATTCAATCACTTATTCATATCTATCTCAATCTTTTATATGATAATTCAAACAATGAAATATTAGAAACTCTTTCTAATTTTTATTTTGCTTTGATCAAAGGCTTCTTGAATCATCATATGATTAGAGTAAGTAGGATGTTACCTTCTCTTACTAGAAGTGACTGATTCCTTATTGACCTACTCACAACCTTCGTACAAAATTCACCATATCCAGAATACCCCGTACACAATGCAATGTCGTAAATGAGGGTAAACCAAAATATAGGTTCAAGTGCACAAGGTACCATGGTGATATCAGGTCTAAGGATCACTTGCACAACTCCCACTATGAGAACCATCTTTTGACAATTAAGTAAGAATCCATAAGATATTCTCATGGCTGGTCATTTCAGTGAACTCATTCCTCTAATGAGTACCCACATCTTTGTATTAGTGTCTCACACAAGTGATTGTGAGATCAATCACCCTCTACATCGAACATACATAAGATGTGCCAGTTTTTTCAGTAATATTGATCCCCGACTCAATATATCAATTTGACTGGGAATATTCTAAATTAGGATTTTAGGATTTTAGGTCTCACTGGTATGATCTCATCATAACCCTAAAACCAATGTCCTAATTTATGGGGTTCATCATCCAATAATAAAACAGATAAGCAGCAAATGATAAAACACAATGCCTTTATTGATATATATCGAGTGTCAAAATACATAATTTGGAGGATTACAAAGATAAACCCATCAAATGATTGGCTTATAGGACATCTACTCTTTCAATCTCCCACTTGCACTAAAGCCAATCGCCCTTATATTTTAACCGCATACAATCGAGGTGACGATTGAATTGCTGCTGTGGTAGAGCTTTAGTAAATGGGTCTGCTATATTGTTCTTTGTGTCTACTCGTTCAATTTTGACGTCTTGTCTTTCGATTATCTCTCGAACAAGGTAAAAGCATCTCAAAATGTGCTTGGATATATGATAAGACCTTGGTTCCTTGGCCTGTGCAACAGCTCCAGTGTTATCGCAATAAAATGGGACTGGTCCGGCAATCTTAGGAACTATACCCAACTCTGTGATGAACTTCTTCATCCAGACTGCTTCCTTAGCAGCTTCACTAACAGCTATATATTCTGCCTTAGTAGTTGAGTCAGCTACAGTTTGCTGTTTGAAACTCTTCCAACTCACAGCTCCACCATTCAAAGTGAAGATATATCCATAGATTGACTTGCTATCATCTGGATCAGATTGAAAGCTAGAATCTGAATAGCCTTTTAGTTTCAATTCTGATCCTCCATAAATCAGAAAAACATCTCTAGTCCTTCTCAAGTATTTGAGAATGCTTTTCACAATTTTCCAATGATCCTCTCCGGGATCTGCCTGAAATCTACTTACCATACCCAAGGCATAAGCTACATCAGGCCTGGTATATAACATAGCATACATGATCGACCCTGCTGCCAAAGCATAGAGAATAGAACTCATTCTATTCCTCTCTTCAGATGTCTTAGGAGACATCTTCCTAGAGAGTTGCATGCCATGTCCTATGGGTAAGAAACCTTTCTTACTTCCATCCATGTTGAACCTTTTCAGCACATTATCTATGTACCTAGACTGGGACAAACCTAGCATCCTTTTAGATCTATCTCTATAGGTCTTTATACCAAGTATATAGGATGCTTCACCCAAGTCTTTCATGAAAAATTTCTTTGATAGCCAAGTCTTGACCGATTGCATCGTTGGAACATCATTTCCAATGACAAATATATCGTCCACATATAATATCAAGAAGACAATAACACTCCCACTAGTCTTCTTGTACACACAAGGTTTATCTATATTTTTAATGAAGCCAAACTCTTTGACTATCATGTCAAAATGGATGTTCCAACTCCTAGATGCTTGCTTTAATCCATAAATGGATTTCTTAAGCCTACATACTTGATTTGCTCTCCCTCTTGAGATAAATTCCTCTGGCTGTGTCATATAAACCTCTTCCTCAAGGTAACCATTAAGGAAGGCGGTTTTGACATCCATCTGCCAGATCTCATAATCATAGTATGCAGCTATAGCAAGCATAATCCGAATAGATTTGAGCATAGCTACTGGCGAAAAAGTTTCATCATAATCAATACCTTATTTTTGCGTGAAACCTTTTGCCACTAGCCTGGCCTTGTAGGTTTCTACTTAGCCATCAGCTCCTATCTTCTTCTTGTATACCCATTTGCACCCTATTGGAATCACTCCCTCAGGTGCATCAACCAAAGTCCACACTTGGTTTGTATACATAGAATCTATCTCGGATTTCATGGCATCCAGCCATCTGTTAGAGTCCCTACTCTTGACAGCTTCTGAACAGGTCAGAGGGTCATCGTTATCAACGATGTGGGCTTCATCATTCTTAATGATAAATCCATACCTCTCAAGTGCATTTTGCACTCTTTCTGACCTTCAGAAAGGAGTAGTGTGTAGTGGCTGTACCTCTTCCATGGGTACATCTGGTTGAGGATTATTATGTGTCTCACCTTGTAGGTCTTGAACTTCATCGAGTTCAATTCTTCTATCCTTGCCTTTTTCTAAGAAAAACTCTTTTTCCAAGAAAGTGGCATGCCTAGCAATAAATACCTTTTGTTCGGTAGGATCATAGAAGATATATCCTAAACTATCTTTAGGATAACCTACAAATATACATTTGTCCGATTTAGCACTTAGCTTATGTCCAAAATTTCTTTTGATATAAGCATGACAACCCAATATCTTAAGATACTTAAGATTAGGTTTCTTTCCTTTCCATATCTCATATGGAGTGCTAGATACAGACTTAGATGGTACTCTATTTAATACTAATGCAGCTGTTTCTAGAGCATGTCTCCAGAAGAAAATTGGAAGATTTGTGAAGCACATCATGGACCGTACCATATTTAATAAGGTATGATTCCTCCTTTCAGCTACACCATTTAATTGTGGCATATATGGAGGTGTCCATTCAGAGAGTATACCCTTTAATTTAAGATAGTCTAAAAATTTACTAGAAAGGTATTCTTCTCCTCGATCAGATCGAAAGATTTTAATACACTTTCCAGTTTGTTTTTCGACCATACTTTGATACTCTTTAAATTTATCAAAGGCTTCGAATTTATGTTTCATTAGATACACAAAACCGAACCTTGATAAGTCATCAGTAAATATGATGAAGTAAGAGTATCCACCTCTAGCTGGAGTTGATATAGGACCGCACATATCAATGTGTACGAGTTCTAACAACTCACTTGCTCTTTCTCCATTTCCTGAGAATGGAGACTTGGTCATTTTACCCATAAGACAAGATTCACAAATTCCTAATGATTCAAAATCATAAAGGTCAAAGAATTTATCTTTATACAACTTGTGTAACCTTGTCTCACTAATATGACCTAATCGGTAATGCCAGAGGAGGGTATTATTAATATTCTCTCTTTTTCTTTTATTATCTTTGCCAATATAAAACATAACATTATTAAGACATAATACTAAAAGACCATTTTCCATAGTGCCATGATAATAATACTCATTAGATAAAGAAATAGAGCAACCATTGCTCTTTCCATTTATTTCGAATCCTTTCTTAAGCAACAAAGGAATTGATATTACATTTCTAATGATTTTTGGCATAAAATAACAGTCTTCTAGCTTCAAGAACTTTTCGGAGGGTAGCTCCAGTATGTAGGTGCCAACAGCTTCAGCCTGGATGGATTCTCCTCCAGCGCTATATAGCTCGAAGTCACCTTTCTTAAGACTTCTAATTTTTTACAGTCCATGCAAAGATTTGCATATGTGAGAACCACAACCGGTATCCAATACCCATGAATTAGAATCAGAAGAACTTAATGTCATATTGGTATGTAATAAAAACATACCTTTTGATGCAACACTTGCATCAGGCTTCACACTTGCAAGAAAGCTCTTGCAGTTTCTTTTCCAATGTCCCGTCTTGCCGCAGTGGAAACAGGTACCAGGTCCAGAGATTTTCTTTTCCTTCTTCTTTTTGATGCGACTCTTAGGGTTTAGTTTTTTCTTTGAACCCTTGTTGCCCGACTTCTTCTTTGAGCTCTCACCAACAAGAAGGATCGGACCCTTGTCCTTCTTGATGTGAGACTCTGCTGTTTTCAACATATTTAGAAGCTCAGGTAGGAAGGAATTCAGTTTGTTTATGTGATAATTCACGACAAACTGCGAGAATGAGTCGGGTAGTGATTGCAGGATCAAATTCTGACTGAGCTCACTGTCCATAGCAAAGCCAAGTTGACTTAATCGAGTGATCAAGTCTATAACCTTTAAACAGTGGTCTTGCACAGACGATCCTTTGATCATTCTAGCACGGAACAACTGCTTAGACATCTCATATCTAGCAGTTCTTCTCTGCTCACCATATAACTCCTTTAAGTTAAGGAGTATGGAGTGAGTATCCATGCTATCATGCTGCTTCTGCAATTCATTATTCATAGAAGCAAGCATGATACATTTGACAGTCAAACTGTCATTTTTCTACATACGATATGTGGCCAATTCCTCCTCAGTTGCATCTTCGCCTGCTGATCCTAGGTCAGAGGTTTCAAGAATGTAGGAAAGTTTTTCTTTTGTGAGAACAATCTTTTAATTCCTCAACCAGTCCACATAGTTGGGACCAGTCAATTTGTTTGTATCTAAGATACCTCTAAGTGAGAGTGAAGATGCCATTTATGCAGAATTAATCTATAATTACAAAGAACACTAATATAAGCAGACCAATCATGATGACATGTATTCAATCAGACAAGGACTTTTATCTAATTGTTACTTCCACTATTTTTATCGAATATCATAACCCTCAAGTATGATGAACGAGAAAATACTAATTTTCTTAGTGGGGTTGAGATCCAAATTCCTTATAAAAGACCTTGTGGGAATCACAACAAGCCCTTATAAGTTCAAAGGTAGGAAACTCTTTCCAATTGCATCCCATGCAATTCCCAACTTTATTCTGTCCTCTAGCACACATATAGTCTTGTGGGAATCACAACAAACTATTGTGTCTAGTTAAGTCAAACCCTTCATTTTTATACAGTCATATTTAAGTAATGCTGCCCTTGTGGGAATCACAACAAGGCAACATATTAAAATATGCCATATGCATCATATGCACCAAGATATTACAATATCAATCCCTAATACTAGCCTTGTGGGAATCACAACAAGCTAGCGTAGATATTGACATAATAATATCTAAGCATGAAGGAAGAACCTTTATAGTGTTATATCAGTAATTAGCTTTTTCATGGAGGTCAATCAAATAGTTGGCCAGGTAAGCAGATGGGAGGCTCTCCTTACTTAGTAAGGTCCTAATTAAATAACCACCTGTAGCCTCTTTCCTAAACACCAACTCAGTCAATTGATTCAGAATGGCTCAGCTTAAAGTAATTAACACTACGACTTAATTATGAATTTAGTGAGGGCTTTCAAATAGTAGTATCTTACTAACATTAAGCTCAACCATAAAGGATAATCAAATAATTGGCCAGAAAAGCAGGTGGGAGGCACCCCTCACTCAGAGAGTGAGATTCTAATTAAGTAACCAGCTGTGGCTTCCTTCCTAAACACCAACAGAGTCGATTGTTCCAGAATGGGTCAGCCCAAAGTTTTCATACTACTATATTGGTCTCATTGCATATTTTATAATTTAACACTAGCAATTATACTATGCTACAATATGAATATAACACTATCTCATAGCATAAACTAATCATGCATACAAACAACCTAACTATCTCATAGCATCAAGATAATAGCATGTATTATCATTTGGTTAAACTGATTAAGGGTGGCTCTGATACCACTGTTAGGTGTCCCAGTGCCCTAGGGCACAGCGGAAGATACGGGATTATAAAATTTTCTTATAAAACCCATTATATGAAATCCTAATTAGTCAAGATCACCTTAATAGTATAACCAAATAATGTAGAAAATATAATCTTGGTGTAGAAGAATACCTATCACGCTATATCCAATATGTCTGAAGATGTCCTAAGGTGCCCAAATGTTCATCCTCCAATGTTGATCCACACAAGAATGGTTCAAGACTCTAGCTCCACCAAAACTTGATTCTAATTGTTCAATCCTTCCAAAGGATTTAATTGGTTGATTTTCCTTCACTTCCTTCTTCCTTTCTACATCTAAAACATTCACTAGCCTTTTTGTCCTAAAGAAGACCCTCTTGTCTTGAGTTAGCACAAAAGAGAGAGGCTTGTAAGAAAGAAGGGACAAGGGAGAGAGAAGGAGAAGCTTTTTCTTGGATGATCTTTAGAACCCCAGGGCGCCTCCTTATTTATAAGAGATGGAGGGATGCATCCCATCCACACACCTCATCATGATGAGGCATGTGCCAAGAGAGGCATCCCATCATGATGGGGTGTTAAGGAGAAGGGTGTATAAACTTCTTTCTCACATCTTCCTCTTAAATCCTGATGATCCAAGGGCCCAAATGCAGTGAACCAAAGCCAATGGTGCAGATCTAGGCACCATCTAATGGTCCAGATCAAGGCATCATCATCCAGGGTTCTATCCAATGGTCCAGAAGCAAGATGCCATCACCGATGGTCCAGATTCAGGCGCTGAGCAACGGTCCAGATCTTTTATTCAGAGAGCCATCCAGTGGTCCAGATTTAGGCGCTGAGCAACAGTCCAGATCTTTCATCCAGAGAGCCATCTAGTGGTCCAGAATAAAGCGCCAACCAGTGGACCAGATCCTTCATCCAGGTAGCCATCCAATGGTCCAGATGAAGGCGCCAACCAGTGGACCAGATCCTTCATCCAGGGAGCGATCCAATGGTCAAGAAGTGAAGGCCCTATCAAACCCAATCCAATTGGGTTTAACCAACTTAAAGAAAACATTAAATCTAATCAAATTATATCTAATTAAAGCTAAATTGGTTCCAACTCTTGGCTAACCCATATTAGGTCATGATCTAATCATATTAGATCAACTTAATCTAAGAATTAGATTCAAATTTAATTTGAATCAGGAGCTAGGGTTTGCAATGCGTGCTAGCATGTTCATCTTGCAAACATGATCTAATCCAATTATACCCTTGATCAATTTCCTTGTGTGTGACCCATTGGGTTCCTTATCTTAGCCAGTAGTAGGTGCAGGTGCAAGTTGACCTAACCTGATTAGAATACCTCTAATCCAATTTAGGTTCAATTTAGTGCTAAACCTGACTTAGCAATCAGAACCATTCTGATGCTTTGATCTAATCAAACTCTTTGATCTGATCAACCCACAAGACAAGATTGACATCTAGCAATGTATCATATCTACCCGGAAGATGAGGAATGTATTGGACAAATCCAAACATACCCTTCAGTGGCAAGTTACCGTGCAATTCAATCCCTCAGTCATACTACATCCTAAATAAGTGCATGAGTATGAATTAATATCAAACTCAATCACTTATTCATGTCTCTCTCAATCTTTTATATAATAGTTCAAACATTGAAGCATTAGAAACTCTTTCTAATTTTCATTTTGCTTTGATCAAAGGCTTCTTGAATCATCATAAGATTAGAGTAAGTAGGATGTTACCTTCTCTTACTAGAAGTGATAGATTCCTTGTTGACCTACTCACAACCTTCATACAAAATTCACCATATCCAGAATACCCCGTACACAACGCAATGTCATGAATGAGGGTAAACCAAAATATAGGTTCAAGTGCACAAGGTACCATAGTGATCTCAGGTCTAAGGATCACTTGCACAACTCCCACTATGAGAACCATCTTTTGACAATTAAGTAAGAATCCCTAAGATGTTCTTATGGCTGGTCATTTCAGTGAACTCATTCATCTAATGAGCACCCACATCTTTGTATTAGTGTCTCACACAAGTGATTGTGAGATCAATCACCCTCTACATCGAGCATACATAAGATGTGCCAGTCTTTCCAGTAATATTGATCCCCGACTAAATATACCAATTTGACTGGGAATATTCTAAATTAAGATTTTAGAATTTTAGGTCTCACTGGTATGATCTCATCATAACCCTAAAACCAATGTCCTAATTTATGGGGTTCATCATCCAATAATAAAATAGATAAGCAGCAAATGATGAAACACAATGCCTTTATTGATATATATCGAGTGTCAAAGTACATGATTTGGAGGATTACGAAGAGAAACCCATCAAATGATTGGCTTATAGGGCATCTACTCTTTCACCGACGTCCGGATAGGTCGAATGATTGCAAAACAACATTCAAGAACACTTGGACTATGGTTACCGTATAATTTATCCCTATGATTCCTAAATGCCAGGATGACTTCAGAGTTCTGTCAACTCTATAATAAGTGCATCCATGATGTGAATCAACTTTAGAAATCCTGTGACTCCTCACAAGGATTATCCAGACCAAGGTTTTGCTAAATTGAACATAAGACATTATCTCCTGTTTCCAAGAGGGGTCAATTCCATATTGACTCACAATTGACTACGCAAGTACTTGACTGTACCCAGTGACCTTCCGTCACTAAATTAGAAATTCAGGTAGTCCGGTACCAAAGTACAGTGAGTTGCTTGCTAGTCACAGGTTGCAGTCTCAGGTAGAGGGCCAAACTTATACCCATATCCACTCGGAACATCTCTTGACAGTAGAGCGTTCCAGAATTGGTCACGTTCAGTAAAATGTACTCCTACACTTTATCTGTGTGACATATCAGTGTCTCCACACTCCTTGGTTAAGAGGACAACCAATGTATATGTCACACAACGACCTAATCTCGTAATGCTGTCGTTCTAGTAATAGCATATTATTTGATCGCGAACAGTTTTAAGGACTTGAGGATAAATCCTCCTTTATCATAAAACAATTCCTAAGGAATTCATCATATAAAAGTTCATTTGAGGATGTACAATGAAATGATGAATAATGCCAAATAACACTTTATTAATTTATCAATTCATTTACAAAATTCAATCATCAACATGCCGACGATTGACATTTAGGATACAATTTCCAATAGCAAGATCTGATCCGGACATTGGGATAAGGATGCAAGGCAGGTTTGGATCCATGAACGTGAAAGGATGCTGAAGAGGTTGGCTTGATTCGGCCGGTAACAGGGGATGGTGTGGATGGCATATCCGAACACGAATGGAAGAAAATCTGGGAAGATGTTGGTACTGCTGGGAAGTTTGGACTTGGAGCTGTGAACAGCTTGAAGGGGAGATAAGCTAGAGCTTTGAACGCAGAAAGGATAAGGATGATTACGAATGTGAGACCGATCTGGAAGAAGGAATCTCATGTGGGACTTCAAAATATCCAGAAGTGCTGGGGGAAATCCGGAAGAAGACGTGGCTTTGTTCGGACGATGGAAGGTTGGATTCGCTGGGAGGAGAGTTTTGGACATTGGGAGATTCCATGGGATCAAGCCGGAAGAGGATGGAACGCGAGCTTATCCCATGGATCCTGTGGAGGATTTGGCTCTATTTGGATGCCGTGAAGCTCGGGAGGGAACGGGAAGAGGACATGGAGAAATAAGGGATTCGGTCTATACTCGATTCTAGATGAATGTCGTGAATGAAGGGGAGCTGGGAAGGGAGATGCGTGGCTGGCAAGTTCGGGAGGAATCATGTAAAAGGTTGTTGCTGGCTGCGGGATGAACGGTTGGAGATGTGACGCAACAGAGTTCATCCGCAGATGAGGAGGAGACGTGGACGTGGGATTCAATGTGGAGCAAGGAAAAAGATGCGTGAACTCAGGATGTCCAAATTAGAAAGTTTGGACACGTGGAGAAAATCAGGGATAACATGTAAAGAAAAGGAAAGAAATTGATGGGATTTAGGTATCACCCAATTGAGTTTGACTTGACCTGCATTCATTAGGCTCAATTAATAATTAAATCAAATTCGAATTAATTTATTAAAATGCAATGATGAGGGTAACACATCTTCTTATGTTTAAATTTAGAATATGTGTATAAAAATAATAATATATGCTATGTAAAATAGATTAATTTATGCATTATTTAGCACTTATCACCCTTGAATAGTGTATTAGCTCATCATCCCCTCGTGAATCCCTTTTGAACCAAGTTGAAGTTTGACCACTGTCCCTGCCGAGTTGCTACAGTAATTTCGAGCTGCTACAGTAATTTCGAGCTGCTACAGTGGGGAAAGTTTTGAGTCGACTCTTGTTCATGAAGAGTTGACTCTTGAGCTAACTCTTATTCATGAAGAGTCGACTCTTGAGCTACATGAGTCGACCCTTGTGAAGCAGAAATTTTGAATTGTTCTATCTTGAATTTTACCGCCAGAGACACACTCATGAGTCGACCCCTATTTGTCATGAGTCGACTCTTGCATCACGTGAGTCGACCCCTGAATGAATAAGTCGACCCCTGCTTCGCTGGCAGCTCTAAAACGGCAAGTTTTTTCCTGCAACAAATTTTGTCTTTTTCCTCTAACAGAAAGAAATCTGTCAGAACAGCTAGAATTTGATTTCAAATTTTCTTTTTGAGCTGGGATATATATTGGAGGGAACCTCAAAAATCAAGACAAGAAGGGAAGAATACAAGAATACAAGAAAAAGAACATTTTTATAAGAGAGAAGTTTACACAGCAATCATCCTCACTTTGAATCTTCAAGTTCTTCTTCCTTGTGAGGAAATCAGTCATCTCTCGTCAACTACATCAAGAGAAGTTGCTGCTCTGCATTGAGGCTTCATCATCTTCATCAGCAACCTTCATCTTCGTCAACTTCAACCTTGTTCATTAGAGTTTTATCTTTTTATTTTTGAGGCTGTATTTTTTGTCACAGCACATCCTTTGGTTGGACTCCTTGCTGCTGTGGTCATTCTTATTGTTATATCTTGCAAAGGCACTTCCAAGCCTTGATTGGAAGTTGCTGGATTGGGTTTAATCTAGCAAAGGTTAAAGTTTCGGTTGATTCATCTGAAAATCAACTGGGTTCATTGTGATCCTGGAAAACAACGAGTTGGGAACTCGTAAAACAACTAGATTGTAAAGGTTGTGGTTGGTAATCCTTGGAAAACTGACTGGGTTCATTGTGATCCTGGAAGACAACGAGTTGGGTTGTGAACTCGTAAAACAACCAGATTGTAAAGGTTGTGGTTGGTGACCCTTGGAAAATCGACTGGGTTCGTTGTAATCTCGAAAAAACAACAAGTTTGGTTGTGAACTTGTAAAACAACCTCAATGTAATCAGGAAGGATTATAGTGAAATTCCCAAGAGGTCTTGGAGAGTGGATGTAGGTGCTTGGTGTGCACCGAACCACTATAAAATCTTTGTGTTTGTGTGTGGATTGTCTCTTTACTTACTTTTTTCTATTTACTGCTTTCATTACTCTGTTTTCAGCATCTCTATTTGTGCTAATTATCTTAGAAAGCTTTTATTCCGCTGTATTTACTTGAAAAGTTTTTTAAAGCCTAATTCACCCCCCCTCTTGGGCTGCCATATGTGGGCCAACAAAGGTACACTTGATTCATCATATATTGAATGACAGTTTCAATGCCCGATAAGCACCAGGCGTGTGGCGCCTCCAATGATTATCGAAACATTGGACTCATTATCATCCAACATAGTGGGAGGCTATGACCTAGTTATCCCCATAACTATTTCATTTTAAGTACCTAATAATTTTAGAGGGTTTGATTTAATTGAGAATAGATGAGAAGAACCGGTTAATCTAGATCCTCCCACTAACTTCATCAAGTCAGATTAATAAGAACTAGATTCACTCTGGTTAAGGAGGCACCTAAATCAGTCATATTGATTTTCCTTAAAGGCATGGGTCAACTCGAATTATTAAGTGATCCAATCAAAATGTGATTGACCATGTCAGCCAGGTAAGTGAGATCGGTGGAAGGGATATGCCATTAACTCGACAAAGATGAATCAGTGCGAGTAGCTCCCAATTAAAAACCACCGATCAAGTCTGCCAAACTTATCTTAGACACCGACTGGTTAATCAATTTTGATTTGATTACTTAAATGACTCAGGCTCAACCTCTGTGCCTCAATCAAGTTCCATCTTGGTCTAATCAAAGATATGGAATTTGATCAACTATAACTATTGTATTTGACCTAGAGTTTTCTTGACCTAATCTAGTTACTACTTAATTAGATTTGATCAATTAACTCTAATTAGACTATGTTTGATTCTAACCCTAGGTCTAACCCAATTATAGAACTTGACTTGAGTTAACCCAAAATCCCAAGAATTATGCAATATCATTTAACTGAGTTCACAATTCTAGATCTAGGTTTTCATATCACTTAATTCTTAATTAAGTGTAAGCTTATGAAAATTTCAGATCATTGCATATTCTTTTAGTTACATACTAATTACAAAGTTTCAGTTCTTAAAACTTATTTTTCAGATATGAGATTTGCAATTAATCATGTTAAAATTTAGATTTAATTCATGTTTATATGTTAGATTATTTGTATTCATATATCACATATACAAACTAATATGAATTAACTTAAATAACATACATCATATGCATTTATTTTCAGATCTGATTTGTTATTCAAAATTAGAAAATAAATAAATCATAAATTTCATTTAGATCTAATCTAATCAAGTTTATGATTTCAAATTTATTCATATTCTCTATATCACATATACTAATACGAATATATATCACATGCATCCTATTTTTTAGATCTAATTAATCATGTAAAAACAGCAATTAAATCAATCATAAATCTCTTTTAGATCTGATCTAAACATATTTATGAATTTAGATTTAATTATAAAGATTAAAACTGCTTTTAATCTTCTTTTCGTGGTTCATCTTCAAGGATTGAATCACAATGGCATCCCTACACACTATAAGAGATCCCATTGAATGGGAAAAAAGGGTTATGAATCCTTCTTTCTTCTATGACTGGACGGCCTAGTGATCATTGTTGAGAGCCCTGTGGTCGCATGCATATATTTTTAAAGATTTTACAGTGGAAGCATGGATTAAACTATTTAATTCCTATGCATGCCAGAGATCATATCTTTACAACAAAAATAGATCCAGGATTTTAAATATTTATCCTAAACAAGTATGCATGATTCTATGTCTAACATGTAGTTATGCAGAATTTCAGCAATCTAGTTGATTTCTAATCCTAATTTTTAATGAGATCAGATCTCATACCTTTTTGTTTTGAGAACTTTGATGATGCCTTGATCACCTTGTGTTGCCGCATACGCATCCAGCCTCTACGGTTAGTCCATGCGAAGCTCTAGGAAGATCCACAACTGCAGAAGTGCGAGCTCATGCAGAGGTGCTGCAGTGGCTAAAATTTTCTTCCTCCAAGCACTCAACTTTTGATTTTTTCTCGAGAGGATGAAGGATGGAGATGAAGGTGAAGAAGGAGAAGAGAAGGCGGCTGGCTCTCAGAATTTTTCTAGAATTTAGAACCCTTTCTTAATACCATCTCTTACAAACCTTAGGTGTGGGGGTCTTTTTATAGCCCAAAGACCCCCTATGCCTCACACCTCTTTTGGCCAACAAATTTGGCTGATAAAATTTCCAAAAAATTTTGATGAATCGGCAGCTAAGAGATGAATAAATTCTCTTTTAATCTTATGCCATGAATCCCTAAAAATCAGGATATTATTGCACCCTAAACTTCAGCCGCACGCCACCCTGCTTGATGTGCCATGCAGTCCCCACAAATTAGAGATTTGATTCATATCTTTTTAGAAAGTTTTGAGGTGCCATATTTTTCTAGAAAATAGCCCCACGCCTCCTCTTTCCTCACACCAAAAATTGGCCAAAAATAAAGAGGATAGGAACCACTGCTTTTAGAGATAAGGATAAGGTGTCTTTCTTCTTCAAGAAAGAAAGCTAGGGTCCTATAATTTAGGAATTTTTCTTCTTATCAATTTTTGAATTTTTGAACTTAGAATCTTTATCAAATAAGGACTTTTAATAGCCTCGAGTTAAGCCCAATCCAATTGGGTCAAGTTCGATTAATTGGGTCTGTTGCCCAGATAGACAACCCAAGAGGGGGGGTGAATTGGGTTTTAAAATAATTTTGCAATTAAAACGTTTGTGGATGACTAATTAATACTTTTGCAAGATGATTAATTAGTTGCTATGTGCTGTGAGTGAAATGAGAGTAAGAGAGAGAGACACAAGCAATCACAAACACAATGTTTTTATAGTGGTTCGGAGCTAACCCTTGCTCCTACGTCCACTCCCCAAGTCTCACTTGGGAATTCACTATAACTCCTCGGATTACAGCCGGTTGTTTTACAAGCTCACAACCCAACTTATTATTTTACGAGGTCACAACGAACTCGGTCGGTTTTTCCAGGCTCACCGACTAGAACCACCCGATTGTTTTTTCAGGATCACAATCGAACCCTTACACGTTGGTTTTACCCTCGGCTCACCAACCAACCTCTACACCCTTGATTCAATCCCCCGATTGAATCAAGTGACAAGAAAATAGTTTATAAAGAATACAGGAATAGCTTCTTGAAAAGCAAATATAAACAATATAACTAAAGAAGAGTTAGAAGCCCTCAAACAGATTTTTAGATTTGAGGAAGGAGGCTTCTCGAACTCTGCAATCTCCTCGTGAGTGGGAAGAAGATTTGCTATCAGATGAGGAGCCTTGAATGCGAAGAAGACGTTGGGATATGGACTTCAATGCACTTCTTCCTTCTTTCTCTTGTATTTACTCTAGAGAGGCTTTGGTAGGTGAAAATCACTTTAGCTTTGAATGGAGTCTCTCATTCTCCTCTTGCTACAGTCCTCTGTGGCTATTTAAGCCATTCCCCACGAAAACTAGCCGTTAGACACACTTTTCTAGCCGTTCTGTACATTCTGCACATCCTGACAATGTGTCCGTTGGGATCGGAGTCGACTCGCGCGATCTGGAGTCGACTCGGCTGTAGCAGGAGTCGACTCATGCTTTTCTGGAGTCGGCTCGGCAACTGTTCCAGATTTGAATTAAAGTGGTCTTCTCGACTGGGAGTCGACTCAACTTAACCCGGAGTCGACTCCCCAAAGTCTGGAGCTGACTTGGCATTTTTGGAGTCGGCTCATGCCAAGGAATCCATGGATGTATTCTTCAACTTGGCTCACTCGAGTCGACTCGTGAATTCTGGGAGTCGACTCGGTGCTCAGAGCCCGAACTCCCGATCTTCTATCTTTTGGCTCGTCCAGTCTTGGAGTCGACTCGAACTGTTCCGGAGTCGACTCGGCTCTCAGTATCCGGAAAACAGTTCTCTGTCTTTTTGGAGTAGCGCTGCCTTGGAGTCGACTCGAACTTTCTTGGAGTCGACTCGCGTCTCAGAGACACAAATACTGTCTTCTGTCTTTTTGAGGTCGCGCTGTCTCGGAGTCGACTCGGCCTTTGCGGGAGTCGACTCGGCCCTCAGTGTCCGAAAGTTGCTCTCTGACTTTTGCCTTGTATTACACTGAGAGTCGACTCTCATTTTCTTTGGAGTCGACCTGCCAACCATCGGAGTCGACTCGCGTTCCTCATGAGTCGACTCGACTCTCAGGGTCCGAAAACTGCTCTCTGACTTTTTGTCTGTAACTCCCTGGAGTCGACTCATACTACCCTGGAGTCGACTCGGCTAGCATCGGAGTCGACTCGCGCACTTCAGGAGTCGACTCGCTGACAAGTTCTGAGTTGGGTCTTTCTGTTTGTCTGTCTGTTCTTAGTCGGAGTCGACTCGTAATGTTCCGGATTAGACTCGAGCCTGTGCCAATGCTTCTGATACGCTTGGAGTCGACTCGTACTTTCCAGGAGTCGACTCGAGTCTCAGACTTTGGTTCATATAGACTTCTTAACTTATCCAAATTGTCTTGAACCAAATCTAGAGACTCTTAACCATAAATTTACAAGATTTTCACTGAAACACTAGATTGAATTCATTAGTAAACATAAGATATACTCAAATGCTTTGAGCTCATCAAAATCAAATAGGGTTACAATCAATCACTCCACAATCTCCCCCTTTTTGATGATGACAAAACATTGAGTATATGTAAAGTGAATTGCTCAACCAAAAAGGAAATTTACAGTAAAATTTCAAAATGAATTCAAGTGTCTAGTTATTTGATTTATCCAAAACTGAAAGGTGTGAAACAGTAAATTTTGAAGTTAAAGCTCCCCCTTTCATTTGGAATTATATAAGCCTTCATATCATGCAATCAATTGTTTGGCTTATATATATTTAATGATTTTGCTTTCTTAAAAATTCAGATTCTCTCCCTCGACATATGCATTCAACTTTGTTTTGATTCTCTGAATTTTCTTTTAGTGCATTCAAACTTTTGAATTGAAATTTTTGGTTTTTAGAGGGAAAATTTGTCAATTTGTTTTTGAGTAGGATTCACTAATCTCCGAATATCCCTTGAATAGATTATGGAGATTACTCCTTTAGGAGCCCCAACAGAGAGATAATGAGCCTCGAGGTTTCAAATCCACTAAGAACAAATTATTGTTTGTTTTAAGAGTTTTTTTTTTTGATTTTCATTTTGATTCCTTTTACATATCTATTAAATATTTCTCCCCCTTTTTGTCATCATATCAAAAAGGAGGCAAGCAGAACACACAAGCAAGTAGAGATCAATGTGCACAATATTGAAGAAAAGCTGTCTACTCATTGTATTGATGTATATGTAAGTATATTTGTGAATACAATAAGTAAAGCAGTAAATACATGTCAAGGTAAACAAAATAAACTAGGGCTTCCTCGAGGAGGATGCGGTTCCCTTGGGCAGTCTGGACTGTTGTTCCATGAGTAGGGTGACCGCATTGGTGACGTGCTCTAACTGTCTGATAATGGCCGAGGTGGCCCTGCTGTGTGTCGTGGAGAGCTCGGTCACTGTCTCCTGGAGTGTGTCCAGCTTGGCGATGAGCACATTCGCCAAGCGCTCGGCCCCCTAACTAGTGGTGCCCATATCCTGTCGGATGCTATCTCGCAACTTTCATGTGTTGCTTGTGATATTGCTCATGTTTGAGAATTGGGCTTGTACCAGGCTTCTGACATTGAAGATCTCCTCCCTCACATGAGCCATCATCTCGGTCACGGCTGAGAATGAGGGAACTAATGCAGAAGATGGGGCACTGGCTGGACCTCGGAGCTCCCTCAGTAGGTCGTCCCGAAGATCCCTGACGATCTCCTGTCGCAACTCCCGGAGCTGCTCAGGTGATATCCGGACCTCTAATGGCTGAGTAGGTGGAGCAGTGGAGGGTCCGGCAGAGGTGGATGGTGCTGAGGTGGAGGGAAAGGTGGGAATGTCTGAATCAGGGTCAGGACTGGGGGAGTGTCTGGTAGTATGTGTGGAGGTAGATGGTTTCCTAACCCAGGTTCCCTCTACCTTATGAAAACCCATCCGGTGCATGGTCCCCTCGCCCATGCGATCTGTCCATCGCAGACCGCGAGAGGGTTCCCCCTCAGGAATGGGGATCCCAGACTCCCTAAAGATCAATGTGTACAGCATACCATAGGGAAGGGTGAGCCTAGGCCTATCTAGTGGCTCACATAGGTATCTGTAAATGAGTTTCGGGAAGTTGATTGGGGTGTCCTGGAGGATGTAGAACATAAGGGCTAGGTCCCTCTCAGAAACAAAATCGAAGCGGCCAGTCTTCGGAAAGAGGGTCCTAGAGATGATACTCAAGAGGAGCCGCATCTCAACTGACAGTGAGCTGGCGGACACCTCATCTAATGGGGACTGGGGTGGACACCCTAAAATGGCCGTAAGGGCCTCAGTCCTGTCCTCTGGATGTGTAGGAGATACCCCAACTTGGGGAAGATGGAGGATCTGAGCAATGATATCCTCCGAAATGAACAATGGGACACCGGCTACCGTTCCCTCTATCCCACCATGGCCCCTATGCACGGTACCGTAGAACTCCCTAACTAGCCCTGGGTATGTGGGGAGATCTATGGAACAGAAGAACTCTAAACCCTGGGCCCTTAACCTCTCTCCTATGGTGAAGCCCTCCCGGGAGAGATAGTCAAAGTTGACGTATCTCCCGGTGGAGACCGCCTTCCCAGCGCACGGACGCGAGGGAGCGGGCCTCGGCGGGGAACGAGCCGGAGGTTGTGGCCTCACGGGATCGTTCCGAGCCTTGGACTGTCGCTCGGTGCCGGTCGCGGGTTGGGGCCTCTTCCGGCTTGGGACAACGGCTTTACGAGGCATGGTCGACCTAGAATGGGGTAAAACGCTAATGGACGGGGGAAGGTCGACGGAAAAAGTCCTAAGGACGGTCGGAGACGATCAAGGAGACGGCTCTAGGGTTTTTGAACAGTGGCGGCGGTGAATAGAAGTGTTGATTAAACGCTTGGATTAGGGTTAAAAACCCGGATCCGGACCTCGAGTCGACTCCACTGAGTTGCGAGTCGACTCGACCTCGAGTCGTCTCCAAAATATGCGCGAGTCGACTCCCGTTATGCTTTCATTGGCCTTGAGTCGACTCCCATCAATGTGCGAGTCGACTCCCCTTATGCTTCATCTTCCTCGAGTCGACTCCCGTCTGTGTGCGAGTCGACTCCTCCTTATGAGCCGATTCTGAAACTTACTCGAGTCGACTCGAACTCTGGCACGCACCTAAAAATCATGCTATTTTCGTACCAAACCAGAGACACTCACTAAGTTATGATCTAATTTGATGATCATAGTTGAGAAACTCTATTTTTAACACAATCTAAACATCAAAATCAATGAACTAGAGGAGAACACCACTAGGATGGATCAATCACTCCTAATCCCCTCCTAAGCACACTAAATCTCTCTTCACTTAAGGGTTTCGTAAAAATATCAGCTAATTGATCATCAGTGCAAACAAATTGAAGTGTCACATCACCATTCAGTACATGATCTCTTATGAAGTGATGTCTTATCTCAATATGTTTAGTTCTTGAATGCTGAATTGGATTTTTAGTTAGATTAATGGCACTTGTATTATCACAATTAATAGGAATTTTATCTTGTTTAATGCCATAATCTTCAAGTTGTTGTTTAATCCACATGATTTGAGCACAACAACTTCCGGCTGCAACATATTCAGCTTCAGCAGTAGATAATGCAACCAAGTTTTGTTTCTTGCTAAACCAAGAGATTAAATTTTCTCCTAAGAGTTGACATGACCCGCTGGTGCTTTTTCTATCAAGTTTACAACCAGCAAAGTCTGAATCTGTGTATCCTATTAAGTTCAGACTAGAATCTTTAGAATACCATAAACCTATATTCTTTGTTCCTATTAGGTATTTAAAGATTCTCTTGACTGCAATTAGATGTGATTCCTTAGGATTAGACTGATATCTAGCACACATGCATACACTAAACATGATATCAGGTCTACTTGCAGTGAGATACAATAAAGATCCTATCATACCTCTATATAACTTTTGATCTACAGATTTACCTGATTCATCTTGGTCTAATTTGCATGATGAGCTCATGGGTGTGCTGATTGGCTTGTTTCCTTCCATATCAAACTTCTTAAGCATCTCCTTAATGTATTTAGCTTGATTGATGATGATCCCCTCTTTTGATTGTTTGATTTGAAGCCCGAGGAAATAGTTCAGCTCTTCCATCATGCTCATCTCAAACTCACTTTGCATTAAGTCAGCAAATTCTTCGCAGAGACGATTGTTAGTAGCACCGAAAATAATATCATCAACATAAAACTGCACTACTAACATATCTTTATTTTTCTTCTTAAGAAACAGTGTTGTATCTACATTTCCCCTAGAGAACTCATGATCTAGTAGGAATTTGCTAAGTCTTTCATACCATGCTCTAGGTGCTTGTTTCAAACCATAAAGTGCTTTGTTCAATTTATATACATGATTAGGGTATTGATGATTTTCAAAACCAGGAGGTTGTTCTACATATACCTCCTCATTAATATATCCATTTAAAAATGCACTTTTTACATCCATTTGAAATAATTTGAAGTCCTTAGAGCATGCAAATGCTAGTAAAAGTCTAATTGCCTCAAGTCTAGCTACAGGAGCAAAGGTTTCATCAAAATCTATACCTTCTTCTTGATTATACCCCTTTGCTACTAGTCTAGCCTTATTCCTTATTACAATTCCATTTTCATCAAGTTTATTTTTATAAATCCATTTGGTACCTATAATTGAATATTCAGAAGGTCGTTCAACTAGATTCCATACTTTGTTTCTAGTAAATTGGTTTAATTCTTCTTGCATTGCATTTATCCAATTTACATCTTTTTCAGCTTCTTCTATGTGTTTGGGCTCAAAATGTGAGACAAAAGCTAGATGATTATTTAAGTTCCTAAGAGATGCTCTAGTTCTAACAGGTTGAGATGGATCATCTAAAATCAATTATTTAGGATGCCCGTGAGCATACCTCCAAGCCTTAGTTAGCCCATGATCCATCATATCCTCTTGGCTTGATGATGCATTTCCAATTAATTTTTGTTCATCATCTTGTAACGTCATCTCATCAATCTTTTCTTCAAAAATTTCAGCATCATCATTAAAATTAACTCTCTTGCTAGAAGAGATATCACTAGAATCATCAAAAACAACATGTATGGATTCTTCTATAACTAGGGTTCTTTTATTAAAGACTCTGTAGGCTTTACTAGTTGTAGAGTACCCCAAGAATATACTCTCATCAGATTTAGAGTCAAATTTTCCTAGATTATCTTTCCCATTATTATGAACAAAACACCTACATCCAAATATATGAAAATAGTTCACTTTTGGTTTTCTGTTTTTCCAAAGTTCATAAGGTGTTTTCTTTATAATGGGTCTTAATAAAACTCTATTTAATATATGACATGAGGTATTGATGGCTTCTCTCCAAAAGTACTTAGGGAGATTACTTTCACATAACATGGTTCTAGCCATTTCCTCTAGAGTTCTATTTTTCCTTTCCACAACTCCATTTTGTTGTGGTGTCCTAGGTGCAGAAAAATTATGAGTTATCCCCTTTTTACTACAAAACTCATCAAATAAATGATTTTCAAATTCGGTTCTATGGTCACTTCTAATAGCTATGACTGAAGTATCTCTAGCATTTGTTACTTCTTTGTGAAATTTCTTGAAGACTGAAAATGCTTGATCCTTATGACCTAAGAACATGACCCAAGTGTATCTAGAATAATCATTTACAATAACTAGACCATATTTATTTCCACCTAGACTTGTGGTTCTAGTTGGTCCGAATAGGTCCATGTGTAGTAGTTCTAGAGGTCTAGAGGTAGAGACACACTTTATAGATTTAAAGGAGTTCCTTGATTGTTTGCCAAATTGACATGCTTCACATATTTTATTCTTTTCAAACTTTAGTTTTGGCAAACCTATTACGGAATCTCTCTTAACTAGTTTTGATATTGTGTCCATGCTTGCATGACCTAACTTACGGTGCCATAACCAACTAGCATCATTATCCTTAGTATCATTAACAACTAAACATGGGTTATGTTTGGCAAGTCCTCAAGGTCTACAACATACACATTCCCACGTCTTATTCCTTTAAAAACTAAACTATTGTCATTTGAGTTGGTTATGATGCATAGTGATGGTTTGAACAAAACATCAAAACCTCTATCACACAATTGACTAATGCTAAGTAAATTATGCTTAAGACCATCAACATATCGAACATTATCAATAAAGATTGAAGGAGTAATTTGTACTTTACCTATACCAATGATGTGACCTTGGTTATTGTCTCCAAAAGTCACAGCACCTCCCTTCTTAGCTTCAAGGGTGAAGAATTGATCCTTGTCACCCGTCATGTGTCTTGAGCAGCCACTATCCAAGTACCAACAATTTTTGTCGACCTTGGCTGCAAGACACTCCTACACAAGCAAATCATATAATCTTAGGTACCCAAATTTTCTTGGGTCCTTCATGGTTAGTAATGTTGGTTCCTTTTGAAACCCAAACCCTTTTAATTTTTCTATTAGTTTTTCCTTTTCTATAATCACATACATTTGCTTTGTGTCCTAATATTCCACAGCAAAAACATGTTATTTTCTTAATTTTACTCTCCCCTACTTTAACAAAGAAATTACTAAGGAGTTTTTGCTTATTTTTAGGTTTATACCCTAGACCAGCTCTATTGAATACAGCTCGTTGACTATTAAGTATCATATTCAATTATTCAGAACTATATGTAAATTTTTCAACCAAGGGTTTGTATTTTTCAAGTTCATTAGTTAGTTTTTATTTTTCCGTTTTTAGAGTGTTTAATTCTTTTGTGAGATTCTCGTTCAAGATTTGTTTATTGTTTTTAAGTTCTGAAATTTCCTTAGTTAGTTTATCCTTGTTAAGTTCAGAAATTTTCTTGGCTAGTTTTTCATTATCCTTAGTTAAGGTATTAGATTTTTGAATCAACATTTGATTCCTTATTTTAAGTTCTACATTTTCTTTAGTGATAGAGTCCTTATCCTTAACTAATTTATCATATTTGTGGAGGTGAGATTGATTGGTTAGTTTTAGCTCTTTATTCTTAAGATTTATAGCCTTATATTCAACCATTAATTCATTAATTGCATCATACAATTCATCAAAGGTAAAATCTAGAAGCGTTTCGGATGATACCTCATTTTCATTTGCCATGAAGCAGAAATTGGCCTTTTCTTCTTGTTCCTCATCCGATGATGATGATGATGAGTCGGAGTCCGATAAGGTGGAGACAAGGGCTTTCTTTTTCTTGTACTTTCTCCCCTTCTTCAGCAAGGGACACTCAGCTCTGACGTGCCCCGGCTTCTTGCACTCATAACATCCAATCTCCTCATTTTTCCTTTCCTTACCCTTATCCTTGTGATAGGAACTTGAGGGGCCTCTCCTTTGATGAAAGGACTTCTTCCGGTTGATGAATTTTCTGAACTTGAGCACGAGAAGAGCCTCATCATCATCTCCCTCATGATCTTCTTCTTCACTGCTGCTACTGCAAGACAAGTCTTTGTTAGAAGATGTAGATTTGAGAGCTATTACCTTTTTCTTATGGGTGGACTCTTCTTCGCTGTATTGTTTCATTGTGAGCTCGTGCGTCATTAGGGATCCAAGAAGCTCCTCAAGTGGAAGCTTGTTCAAGTCCTTGGCTTCTTGGATTGCCGTCACCTTGGCTTCCCATGACCTTGGTAGACAGCGAAGAACCTTCCTGACAAGCTCACTGTTAGTATAATTTTTGCCAAGGCTTTTTAGGCCATTGACAATATCAGTAAATCTAGTGAACATGCAGGTGATTGTTTCATTAGAATCCATCTTAAATAATTCATACTTATGAACTAATATATTTATTTTGGATTCTTTGACTTGATTCGTGCCCTCATGGGTCACTTCAAGTCTATCCCAAATCTCTTTTGCAGAATTGCAGGTGGAGACTCTATTGAATTCATTTCTATCTAATGCATAGTAGAGCACATTCATTGCTTTGGCATTGAGTTGTGCCTTCCTAAAGTCATTGTCATCCCAATCCTTTTCAAGTTTGGGTATAGTGACACCCTCTACATAGATGGATGGGATGTAGGGTCCATTTAGTATAATGGTCCACATCTCATAGTCTTGGGCTTGAATAAATATTCTCATCCTAGCCTTCCAATATGAGTAGTCGGATCCATTAAAGAATGGGGGTCTCTGGGTGGACTGGCCCTCAATGTGGGAAGATCCAAATGGGGTTGTCATTTTGATCTTTTACTCTTAGGGTAAAAGAGTTCCAGCTCTGATACCACTTGTTGCCCAGATAGACAACCCAAGAGAGAGGGTGATAAGTGCTAAATAATGCATAAATTAACCTTTTATTCATAGCACTTATCATTATTTTAATTCACATATTTCGTAAATTTAACCATAAAATATGTGTTACCATCATCATTGCATTTTAATAATTATCAGAGGTAATTCGAGTTGATTTAATTATTTAATGATTAAGCCTAATGAATGCAGGTCAAGTCAAACTTATTTGGGATGATTCCTGAATCCAAATCATATGCACCCCGCAAATCAAGACCCTCTGATTCAGTCACCCAACTCTTTTTCCACATGATCCGATTTTAATAAAATCTCTTCAATTATTTGTTTCTTATATCTCGAAGTATATCATCTAATTGCACGGATCTCAAAGCCTCAACCCATCCTTATTCCATCTCTAAACACAACCCCCAGCTCCTCTCCGTTGACAAAACAACTTAACTTCTCATATCCCATTCATTACCGTTCAGTATTTATCAACAAATCCCAAGCCTTATCCAAAGATCCCCTGCTCCCCAGCTTCCTCAGCTTCATCCTCCCGTGACCCACGATAAGATCCAGCTCCTCCCAGCCAAGTCCCAGCGTCCAAACCAACCGTTTCCAGCCATCGTCCAAGCTTCTCCTTCGCATTGAACAGATCAGGCCATATCCCATGATCTTCGCATCCAGCATCTAAGCCTATCTCGTCGACTTCCTCCATGCTTCAGTCATCCAAGATCTTCATTCCTTCCGCAACCCCTGCTTCGGAACAGAGTCCGAGTCTTCATCGATCCAACCACCCACGGATCTGTCTACCCTCCATGGATAGCTCCAAATCTCAGCAAAACCAGCCAACCGTGGGTGATCTCCCGCTTCCAACGAACAGGGCTCTGTTAAACTAAATCCAAACCAGCAGCATCCATCCATGAATCCGATTCCAACCACTGCCAGCAGTTTCCCTGTTACGAGTATCCCATTTGCATCTTCCCGAATGAATCCCAACCATTTCCTTCCGTGAACTAACTCATATCTTTCCCAACGGCATCTTAATCTTATCCTCCCATGATCCCATGCTTTCGTGATCCCTTCCCTTCATCCACGTCAAAAGGAATCCCAAGTAAATCAGCTTCCCATGTCTTTCGAAGCTCCTGCATCCCAAACCGATCAGTTCTTCATCTAACTGGATCACTTCAAATCTACCTCCCGAGATGATTGTATCCCAAACAACTTCATCCCTTGGATTAACAGCTTTGAACTTCATCATGTTCTCCTCATCTTCCCGAATCCTTTGCGATTGAGCTTCATCTCCCAGCCGTGAACATTATCCGAACATTATCATCCCCTGTTTCGGAAACGGAACAGAGGATCATCCTGATCCTCTTCTTCAAAACAAAGCTTCACCGTTCCAGCTCCTTCCGCATCCGAGATCTTCTCTGCAGCAGTTGCAGCTCATATCTTCTTCATCACGGATCAGGATAAC
This sequence comes from Phoenix dactylifera, assembly GCF_051530095.1. Classification (NCBI taxonomy): domain Eukaryota; kingdom Viridiplantae; phylum Streptophyta; class Magnoliopsida; order Arecales; family Arecaceae; genus Phoenix; species Phoenix dactylifera. The sequence goes on along the minus strand of NC_143193.1, from coordinate 24,732,141 downwards.
AGCTTCATCACGGATTATCTCCCAACGATTAACCACTCGTGAGCCTTATCCTACTTCCTGTCATCTTTATCTTCCCACAACGTGATGAGATAACAGCGGATGTGAAGGCTATAAAAGGGAGTCGATGATGAAAGCTAGATGCATTCTCTTCCATTCCTCCTTCCCCACAGGGGGGCATTCCCTCTCCCCCACCGGGGGGGGGGGGTGCTGCTCCCATCATTCTTCTCTTCCGATCCATCCTTAAGCTCTTCACAGGCCAAGTCCCACGGAAATAAAAGGAGGGAGAAGACTTTGGGTGTTTTGGGAATATTTCCCAAAGGAAGAAATAATGAGGGAAGGAATGGGAGCCCGCTGCTGTGCTGCTGCTGCCGTCCACCACACCATGGAAGCCTAATCTCTTCTCTAGGGCTGGATGCAGCCCTAACAAAGGGACATGGGTTTTATATTTTATTTTATATTCTTGGGGTTGTATGAACTTATTGTTTTTAATGGATATCTTCTTTTGAATCATATTTAATTTCTGTGATTTTAAGTATGATGTTCGTACAACTGTTCTTCATGATCACTAAGTAAATATAAGATAGTCCATGCTTAGGAAAGATGCGATGTGCTGCCACCTTAGATTAGGATAGACATTTCATGCCTACTGAAGATGGATTATGCCCAAATTACTTTTGTGAATTTTTATTTAAATGCTTATTAGGCTTGTAGCCAATTTGCATGTTAATCCAAGAACGAAATAAAATATAAATAATCCTTATTCCGATGTTAGTGGTGAATTCCTTGCCCTAGGTTCTCTTAAACTGATATCCCTTTAATTGCATTTTCTTTTATTAAATTGCTTAGTTTAATAGTCTTCACAAATTCATCCTTTTAAATATTTTTTTAAGAAAACAACTATACCCCAATCCCTGTGGATCGATACCCGTAATCACTATCCTACTAGATACGTGCTATTGCGTGGTCTTTAAAGTTGACTATCAATTTTTGGCGCCGTTGCCGGGGATTGGTAGCATAGTTGTTTTTCTTTTTATTAAAAAAATTTTTCAAAAAAAAAATTTCGAAAAATAAAAAAAATAAAAAAAATAGTTTCTATTTTTACTTTCCTTATCTCCTTCTCCTCTCTTACTCATTTTTGATTTTTCTTGGTATCATTTGATCAGGAACCAAAGAGGAAGTTTGGGACAATCAGAAAGGGAACGACTGAAAAAGGAATACTGTAGAGGTTTTTTTTTTAAAAAAAAAAAAATTGCTGGAAATTCTGGTAACATCTGAACCTTTCTTATTTCAAATTAATTCCCATCTAGCCTGCAAGTTGTGGTGATTGTTTGATTTCAATTTTTTTTTACAAAAGTGTGAATGCATGCTTGATACACATACACCAATTAATCTGCACATAGTAAGGGCAATCACCCCAGCAAGATAAGAACTGGATTTCATCACCAGATTCTTGCCCAAATTAGGTGAATCAATTCTCACATAGCTTTCACCTTAATTAAAATCAATTAGACGTTGGCCCCTAGGGACATTCGAGCTCAATAGGACGAAGATCACCGAAAGTTGCACCAATTTCGCTCTGTGGCTCAGTTGATGTCTAGGCAAGCTTTGTCCCAAGGGAGACAGTTCATCTGTTCGAGGCAAGTGGTTTTTAAGTGGGACCTTTGCAATGCATCGTGACCCCCCACTTACCTGGGAGCTTACCTGGTCAACTCAGTTCATTAGACCGGATTGGAGGCTTAGGTGCCCTCTTCAAACCAGTTAGGAGCTGTCTAGTGATTTTAGGATAAATATAAGGAATTGATGTGTTTTTCTTTTAATGCATGCTTGGCCCATTTTGACTTTGATATCGACAAGACCATAGAGGCAGTCAACTCCGTGCTCGACAATCAGTCTCCCACAAATTTTCTTCTTTGGAAAACTCGGCATGAACCCGGCATGATATTATTAAGGATGCACTGCGTCTGGCTGAAGACGTTAAACTTAGCGCTTGTTGGGAGGCAACCCAATTTTCATAGATTATTTTTGCACATTTTCTTGTCGTATTTTTTTCAGAAGTCCTCATATTACTAATGCAACTAAGGTACAATGTTTCTATCCTCCATATGCATCATATTTTTATCCAAAATAAAAATAATAATAATAAAAAATAAAAAAATAATAATATAATATTATTAAAAAAAATTAAAAAAATAATAATACTTAAAAAAAAATATTGAGGACAATGTCTGATCTAGGTTGGGGGGTATAAGATTCGAATTGAAGAAATTTTTTGAAATTTTTGATTTTGTGAATAAGTATTTCATCTCAAAAAAAAAAAAAAAAACCTAATTTCTATGCTTTAGTGCTGAAATGATAAACGCACAAAGTATATAAAATCTAAAAAGCCCAATAACTAGTCAGGAGTAAGTCAATTTGAGTTCTTTTTATTAAAAATTCTTTTAGCGAGTTGTAAGATAATTTTTACTTTGGAATTTCACAACACACATGGCCTGCACTTCTAAGAATTAGGTTCAACATTATGTTACTAAGTCTAGTAGCAACCTTGAGTCCTGATGAATCATTCCTATCTAATTCACTATTATCCCGTATTTATTGTTAAAAAAAAAAAAGAGTGAATTTAGTCAGGTACATCGAAAAGGGCTACCTATCGTCAAAGGTCAGCGGGCTTGCAATGATGAATCCGAGCATAGGTTCGTAGGGGAGTCTTGATGCCTAACACCTTATGCCATCTGGTGTGGGAGTGTTGACTGAATGCTCGTTACATGGAGGAATCATTACAAGAGTAAAAATGCGTAATAAATATAAAATAAAAAAAAATAATAAAAAATTGATTAAAAAAAAAGAGAAAGAGAAAATAATATTGACCTTGAAAAAGACGATAGTGTGAAAGCCGTCGTTGTAAAAATTCGAGTAAACTGGAATATTACAGATAAAGCCTATGAGGTATTAAAGTAAACATCCACAACCCTCGAAATCCTGCAAGATAGAATGATTTTGAATCAGTGATTAGGTCTTATCTGACCAATTCTTGGAAACTACTAGCTTTAGCAGTATTTTGGGGATCTAAAGCCTTAGCTTGTGTATGGTCCAGACATCACCGAGCACCCAAGTATAAATTAGCCTTACAACTCTCTAATAGAAACTTAATGACTTCAACTTAAATTGCATACTGATTTAGGATTTGGGCTGACTTAGTAATTAAAACTTTGTGTGCTTTTGAAATTTTTAGCACCTATGCATTTGAAATTAGATTTTATAAAACAATAAAATAAATTTTTTTCGACACAGTTTGTGGGTATCTGAGCCGGAAATCCTCACGAGACAAAACTCGTCCACTAGGGCCACCTAGGGGTTTAAAGCCTTATTGCATACGGTAAATGCAATCGCGATTCCTGCGAAAGTGAGTTAGCTTTTATTTTGCTTGAGGACTAGCAAAATGTAGGTTGGGGGGTGTGATAAGTGCTAAATAATGCATAAATTAACCTTTTATTCATAGCACTTATCATTATTTTAATTCACATATTTCGTAAATTTAACCATAAAATATGTGTTACCATCATCATTGCATTTTAATAATTATCAGAGGTAATTCGAGTTGATTTAATTATTTAATGATTAAGCCTAATGAATGCAGGTCAAGTCAAACTTATTTGGGATGATCCCTGAATCCAAATCATATGCACCCCGCAAATCAAGACCCTCTGATTCAGTCACCCAACTCTTTTTCCACATGATCCGATTTTAATAAAATCTCTTCAATTATTTGTTTCTTATATCTCAAATTATATCATCTAATTGCATGGATCTCAAAGCCTCAACCCATCCTTATTCCATCTCTAAACACAACCCCCAGCTCCTCTCCATTGACAAAACAACTTAACTTCTCATATCCCATTCATTACCGTTCAGTATTTATCAACAAATCCCAAGCCTTATCCAAAGATCCCCTGCTCCCCAGCTTCCTCAGCTTCATCCTCCCGTGACACACGATAAGATCCAGCTCCTCCCAGCCAAGTCCCAGCGTCCAAACCAACCGTTTCCAGCCATCGTCCAAGCTTCTCCTTCGTATTGAACAGATCAGGCCATATCCCATGATCTTCGCATCCAGCATCTAAGCCTATCTCGTCGACTTCCTTCATGCTTCAGTCATCCAAGATCTTCATTCCTTCCGCAACCCCTGCTTCGGAACAGAGTCCGAGTCTTCATCGATCCAACCACCCACGGATCTGTCTACCCTCCATGGATAGCTCCAAATCTCAGCAAAACCAGCCAACCGTGGGTGATCTCCCGCTTCCAACGAACAGAGCTCTGTTAAACTAAATCCAAACCAGCAGCATCCATCCATGAATCCGATTCCAACCACTGCCAGCAGTTCCCCTGTTACGAGTATCCCATTTGCATCTTCCCGAATGAATCCCAACCATTTCCTTCCGTGAACTAACTCATATCTTTCCCAACGACATCTTAATCTTATCCTCCCATGATCCCATGCTTTCGTGATCCCTTCCCTTCATCCACGTCAAAAGGAATCCCAAGTAAATCAGCTTCCCATGTCTTCCGAAGCTCCTGCATCCCAAACCGATCAGTTCTTCATCTAACTGGATCACTTCAAATCTACCTCCCGAGATGATTGTATCCCAAACAACTTCATCCCTTGGATTAACAGCTTTGAACTTCATCATGTTCTCCTCATCTTCCCGAATCCTTTGCGATTGAGCTTCATCTCCCAGCCGTGAACATTATCCGAACATTATCATCCCCTGTTTCGGAAACGGAACAGAGGATCATCCTGATCTTCTTCTTCAAAACAAAGCTTCACCGTTCCAGCTCCTTCCGCATCCGAGATCTTCTCCGCAGCAGTTGCAGCTCATATCTTCTTCATCACGGATCAGGATAACAGCTTCATCACGGATTATCTCCCAACGATTAACCACTCGTGAGCCTTATCCTACTTCCTGTCATCTTTATCTTCCCACAACGTGATGAGATAACAGCGGCTGTGAAGGCTATAAAAGGGAGTCGATGATGAAGGCTAGATGCATTCTCTTCCATTCCTCCTTCCCCACAGGGGGGCATTCCCTCTCCCCCACTGGGGGGGGGGGGGGCTGCTCCCATCATTCTTCTCTTCCGATCCATCCTTAAGCTCTTCACAGGCCAAGTCCCACGGAAATAAAAGGAGGGAGAAGACTTTGGGTGTTTTGGGAATATTTCCCAAAGGAAGAAATAATGAGGGAAGGAATGGGAGCCCGCTGCTGTGCTGCTGCTGCCGTCCACCACACCATGGAAGCCTAATCTCTTCTCTAGGGCTGGATGCAGCCCTAACAAAGGGACACGGGTTTTATATTTTATTTTATATTCTTGGGGTTGTATGAACTTATTGTTTTTAATGGATATCTTCTTTTGAATCATATTTAATTTCTGTGATTTTAAGTATGATGTTCGTACAACTGTTCTTCATGATCACTAAGTAAATATAAGATAGTCCATACTTAGGAAAGATGCGATGTGCTGCCACCTTAGATTAGGGTAGACATTTCATGCCTACTGAAGATGGATTATGCCCAAATTACTTTTGTGAATTTTTATTTAAATGCTTATTAGGCTTGTAGCCAATTTGCATGTTAATCCAAGAACGAAATAAAATATAAATAATCCTTATTCCGATGTTAGTGGTGAATTCCTTGCCCTAGGTTCTCTTAAACTGATATTCCTTTAATTGCATTTTTTTTTATTAAATTGCTTAGTTTTATAGTCTTCACAAATTCATCCTTTTAAATATTTTTTTAAGAAAACTACTATACCCCAATCCCTGTGGATCGATACCCGTAATCACTATCCTACTAGATACGTGCTATTGCGTGGTCTTTAAAGTTGACTATCAGGAGGGGTGAATTGGGTTTTAAAATAATTTTGCAATTAAAACGTTTGTGGATGACTAATTAATACTTTTGCAAGATGATTAATTAGTTGCTATGTGCTGTGAGTGAAATGAGAGTAAGAGAGAGAGACACAAGCAATCACAAACACAATATTTTTATAGTGGTTCGGAGCTAACCCTTGCTCCTACGTCCACTTCCCAAGTCTCACTTGGGAATTCACTATAACCCCTCGGATTACAGCCGGTTGTTTTACAAGCTCACAACCCAACTTGTTGTTTTACGAGGTCACAACGAACTCGGTCGGTTTTTCCAGGCTCACCGACTAGAACCACCCGATTGTTTTTCCGGGATCACAATCGAACCCTTACACGTTGGTTTTACCCTTGGCTCACCAACCAACCTCTACGCCCTTGATTCAATCCCCCGATTGAATCAAGTGACAAGAAAACAGTTTATAAAGAATACAGGAATAGCTTCTTGAAAAGCAAATATAAACAATATAACTAAAGAAGAGTTAGAAGCCCTCAAACAGATTTTTAGATTTGAGGAAGGAGGCTTCTCGAACTCTGCAATCTCCTCGTGAGTGGGAAGAAGATTTGCTATCAGATGAGGAGCCTTGAATGCGAAGAAGACGTTGGGAGTATGGACTTCAATGCACTTCTTCCTTCTTTCTCTTGTATTTACTCTAGAGAGGCTTTGGTAGGTGAAAATCACTTTAGCTTTGAATGGAGTCTCTCATTCTCCTCTTGCTACAGTCCTCTGTGGCTATTTAAGCCATTCCCCACGGAAACTAGTCGTGAGACACACTTTTCTAGCCGTTCTGCACATTCTGCACATCCTGACAATGTGTCCGTTGGGATCGGAGTCGACTCGTGCGATCTGGAGTCGACTCGACTGTAGTAGGAGTCGGCTCATGCTTTTCTGGAGTCGGCTCGGCAACTGTTCCAGATTTGAATTAAAGTGGTCTTTTCGACTGGGAGTCAACTCGACTTAACCCGGAGTCGACTCCCCAAAGTCTGGAGCTGACTTGGCATTTTTGGAGTCGGCTCATGCTAAGGAATCCATGGATGTATTCTTCAACTTGGCTCACTCGAATCGACTCGTGAATTCTGGGAGTCGACTCGGTGCTCAGAGCCCGAACTCCCGATCTTCTGTCTTTTGGCTCGTCCAGTCTTGGAGTCGACTCGAACTGTTCCGGAGTCGACTCGGCTCTCAGTATCCGAAAAACAGTTCTCTGTCTTTTTGGAGTAGCGCTGCCTTGGAGTCGACTCGAACTTTCTTGGAGTCGACTCGCGTCTCAGAGACACAAATACTGTCTTCTGTCTTTTTGAGGTCGCGCTGTCTCGGAGTCGACTCGGCCTTTGCGGGAGTCGACTCGGCCCTCAGTGTCCGAAAGTTGCTCTCTGACTTTTGCCTTGTATTACACTGAGAGTCGACTCTCACTTTCTTTGGAGTCGACCTGCCAACCATCGGAGTCGACTCGCGTTCCTCAAGAGTCGACTCGGCTCTCAGAGTCCGAAAACTGCTCTCTGACTTTTTGTCTGTAACTCCCTGGAGTCGACTCATACTACCCTGGAGTCGACTCGGCTAGCATCGGAGTCGACTCGCGCACTTCAGGAGTCGACTCGCTGACAGGTTCTGAGTTGGGTCTTTCTGTTTGTCTGTCTGTTCTTAGTCGGAGTCGACTCGTAATGTTCCGGAGTAGACTCGAGCCTGTGCCAATGCTTCTGATACGCTTGGAGTCGACTCGTACTTTCCAGGAGTCGACTCGAGTCTCAGACTTTGGTTCATATAGACTTCTTAACTTATCCAAATTGTCTTGAACCAAATCTAGAAACTCTTAACCATAAATTTACAAGATTTTCACTGAAACACTAGATTGAATTCATTAGTAAACATAAGATATACTCAAATGCTTTGAGCTCATCAAAATCAAATAGGGTTACAATCAATCACTCCACAGGGTCGAGCCTAATCAACTCGGATCGAACCCAATCCAATTAGGTCAAACCTTGATGTAGCCCAAATTGAATTTTATGCAATTTGGCTTAACCTAAGCTCAATCATTCAATCAATTGAGTTCACTAGCAATCTAATTGCTAATTAATCCTTTAATAATTCAATAATTATTTTACTGCAACTTTTGCTTAGGATAATTTGTCAATCGAATTGACCGATGTACCCCTGGACGATTCTTAATCGTCGATCAGTCCTTTGATCAACCTAGAAACTTCTATGCTTGTGACCCCATAGGTTCGAATCTAAGCCGGTAGCACAAAAATGACTTATTGTACTAATCAAAGTGACCATCTAGCAATGGTACCCGATGTTCGGATAGGTTGAATAATTACAAAGCAATATTCTGGAACCCTTGGATTATGGTTACAGTATAATTCATCCCTATAGCACCAAATGCCTAGGATGATTTCATAGTTCTGTCAACTCGTTAATCAGTGGATCCAAAAATGTGGTTCAACTTTACTAATCCTGCGACCCTCACAAGGATTACCCTGGCCAAGGTTTTGCTAAATTGAATATAAGGGCATTATCTCTTGTCACCAGAAGGGGTCAATTCCATCTTGACTCACACACCGACTTCGCAAGTACTTGACTGCACCCAGTAACCTTCCGTCACTGAATTAGAAACTCAGATAGTCCGGTATCAAAGTACAGTGAGTTGTTTGCTAGTCACCATGGTGATCTCAGGTCGGAGGAACACATATACCCATGTCCACTTGAAACATCTCTTGACAGCAGAGTGTTCCAGAACTAGTCACATTCAGTGAAGTATACTCCTATACTTCACTTGTGTGGCATATTAGTGTCTCTACACTTCTTGGTTAAGAGAACAACCAATGATATGGCTCACAACAACCTATTCTTGATATTGCTATTGTCTTAGTAATAGCACATCATTTGGTCGTGAACAGGTTTAAGAACTCATAGATAAATCCTTCTTTATCTTTTAAAGAGTCTTAAGGACTTCATCACATTACAAGAGTTCAAGAAGATGTACAAAATATATGCGATGAATAATGCCAAATTGTCGGATTACCCCCGCACGCGTTGCAATAATCACAGCAGAAATACACGCGCGGGGTCGTTCATCGCATGAACGTCCTACGGAACGTAGATTTTAAAAATTTTCTTTAGTTCTCTAACTCAGAAGATTATGAAATCTTAAAAGACAGATTAAAATTAATTGCTTGATTAATTTTTAGATCTACAATTAAAAATTATAGAGATCAAATCTTTATCTTTGAGCGGGTAGATCTTCACCACTATTTGATGATCATGAAAATCAGGTTCGTTTGAATCCGCACAAGTGTCCGGCCTCTACGGGTATCCACACGAAGATCTGGATTGATCGAGGTTGCGATCTCACCAGGGTGCTAGCTCCCTTGTGGAGATCTCTTTTGATGGTTGGAACTCCTCTAAACAATCAACTCTTGATTGCTTCCAAGAGGAGAAAGAAGGAGAAGGAGAAGAAAGAAACACTTTCTTGCCTTTCCTTTACCATGGATGAAGAAGGAAGGAAGAGAGGAACACCTTCCTCTCTATGGTTTCTTTCATATGGCTGATGAAGAGGAGGAAGAAGACCAACCTTGCTTGCTACCCCTTTTCTTTGGCCCTTGCGGATGGAAGAAGGAAGAAGATGAGAGGCCGCCATCATGAAAGAAAAGTTCTAGGGAGAAGAGGAGGGCCGCCAACATGAAAGAAAAATCCACTTTTTTTCTTATGCATTCCCTAGGCATGGCCTCCTCCTCATATATATAGGAGGAGCCACGCCCCAGGTCTCGCGTCCCGGACGCCCGGGACGCGCATCCCAGTTGGGTCCCGGGAGCATCCCAGGAAAGGAGGGGCTCTTGCCCCTCTCTTCTAATCCTAACCAAATTAGGATTTAGTTGGCCGTTGGTTCATTGTATCCTAATATAATTAGCACCCAATTAGTCTCCCTATTTGATTCAAGATTCTTATCCATAAGATTAAATCAAGTATAACTCTTGGAGTCCTAATCTAAGTAGTACCCAATTGGATCATTACTCAATTGAACTCTTCAATCCTAATCAAATAGGAGTCATCTTCATCTATTAGACCAATAATTAATTAGGACTTCAGGAGTCCTAATCCAATTAGGACTCATATAATTTTAGTCCTAATCCTATTAGAACTTTCGGAATCCTACCCCAAGTAGGACTCTAATAATTTGAAGTCTTAATCCAATTAGAACTCTAGGAGTCCTACTCCAAGGGACTCTTGAACCTTATCATGTAAGATCGAGCCCAATTAATTAAGTTCAATTGATTCAATCAAATTGCAATCCAATTGCAATTAATTCCTTCTTCAACTCACTAACTATTAGTGGGTTAAACTAATTATCAATCAAATTGACAATTACAAACTATTGTGATTCCAAATCACAATCCAACCATTAGATCAATTAGATCCTTTATTGTGTGTGACCCCATAGGTTCTATTCTATCTGGTACTGAGATATATTATGATACTTATCACAATATCATTGAAACTTCTTTCAACGGGTTGGAACAATTCCAACTCTTCTTATTTGGGTTCACTGATCATCAAGTGAATGCCTTTGAGTCTCACCATCCACCAGTGATACCTAACAGCATGTAGTGGTAACCCAACAGAATGGAATGATGAACCTCTAGGTGCAGTTAGCGTTTTATACAGTTCCTCTATCGTGGATTCCGATGGGATGGAGGTCATGGATAACTCGTCAAACTCCATCATCTGTCATATGTAAAATTTATTCGACTCTAGTTTGAGATTAGAAAACTCTTTTTCCAAAAACTACCTTGGCCAAGGATTTACGAACTGAGTCTTATAAATCACATAGGATCTCTCCTAATATATCAAGGTCGATAGATTCCATCTAAATGCACCCCTACTCTTACAATGAACCTTCTGCTGCCAATCTGCACCACAAGGACCCAAATAGATAGGGTCCATGTTTATGTGCTCGTCAAACTACAGCAACCTCATTATGAATAGCCGAGGCATCGCAGGTCAAAGGACTAGCATACAACTGCAGCATCAAGTAAGTCACTGACAAGTGGATAGACATTCAAGTGACTACTTGCTATGGCCACACTCAGTACCCTTGTTCTCTAACAAGCACTTGTACAATACTCCAGTGTTCCCATACTATGCACTAATCTCAGCGGATCGGTCACCATCCTCATGATGATCCATCGATCAGGAGCAATTCAGGAATTAATCACCAATGACACAAGCCTCAAATTCTCAACTCTTCAAAATATGCGTCATCATATTATTAATTTCTTGGATGATTAATGCACATATAATAACATGAATGAAAAGAATGCCCAACCTAATAAATTCATAATTAGGTTAAGCACAATTTTATGTCCTAGAACAAAATAATGCATCAACCAAATTGGCTTCTAGGGCATATTTCTAACAATCTTCCACTTGCACTAAAGCCAATTAGCCATAAATCTAAGCATCATCTTCTCAAAATGTGCTTTAGTTTTCTGCTGACTTAGTTATTTAGCGAATGGGTCCCCCACATTTCTTGTGGGGTCTACTCTCTGTAACTTTACTTATTTCTTTTCGAGGTAGTCGCGTATCAGGTTAAACCGCCGCTCTATGTACTTAGACTTCTGGAGAAACTTTAGCTCCTTAGCAAATGCTATGGTGCCATTGTTATCGCAGTAGAGTGTTATGGCATCTGATGACATTACACCCAACTCTGCAATAAACTTCTTAAATCAGAGGGTTTCCATTGCACCCTTAGAGGTGGTGATACATTCAACTTCTAAGGTAAAGTCTACAATGATCGATCGTTTTGAAACTTTTCCAATTTACTGAACCATCATTGCACATATTCTGATGTAGACTTTCTATTATCAATATGTGTGTAGCCTTCTACCTTTAACTCTGATATTTCTCTAAAGACCATGAACATGTCCTTAGTTCTTCTCAAGTACTTAAGACTATTCTTCATAGCTATCCAGTGCTCCTCGCCTGGATTTGACTGATATATGCTCGTGACACTCATAGCATGTGCTATATTACTGAGTTACACTCCGTTCGATGCGACGTTCGCAGCAAAATTCGAACGGGACGTCGTTCATCGTATGAACGTGTCTCGGATCGTAGAATTCAAAAAATTTTCTGGATCCAAATTCGGAAGATCTTTGAACTCATTAGGAAGGGGAGATTAAGATCTGAGAAGGGTTGATTAAGATTTATAAAACTTAAACAAAATCAGAAGTTATTAGATTTGAAGATCTCATCTTCAAAAATTCTGCAGGTGTAGAACACCGCAGCCTGATGATCTATTCTAGGTTTTTGTTTGAGCCGCACAATTGTCCGGCCTCTACAGGTATCCACACGAGGATCTAATCATCTGAGAATGGGTCTTACCGGAGTGCTAGCTCCTTGCAAAGACCTCTCATGACTATCATAAGTTGGAATAAGAATCTGCAACTTACCTCCTTGATGAAGAACCTTTCTTCTTCAACCTTGCTCGCGATGGAGGAAGAGGAAGGAGGAACCTTGCACATGGATCTTCCTTACCTTGCTACCATGGAAGAAGAGGAGGATGAAGACCCCTTGCTGCCATGGAGAAGGAGGAAGAAAGAAGAGGAGGCGTGGAGAGGAAGAGGAGAGAATTTTCATAATGTCTCCCTTGCTACCCTTTTATAGATTGGGTTTAGGGCCTCTCCTAATCTTATTAGGAGTATGGGACTATAACCAACCCTTGGATTAATGCCAAGTGTCCAATTCTTGTGCTCATAGATGCATGACATTTGTCCACTTAATCAATTGATTAATTTTCTAATCACATTAGGATTCCTAATCTCATTAGGAGAATTAATTGATTTGGGAGCATGCATCCTACGACGCCATATGGATTTTAAAGTTCGCATAGTGTGAACATGATTTAAGTCATATTCATCCTACGACGACATGTGGTCTTTAAAATCCGCATAGTGTGAACATGACTTAAGTCATATTCATCCTACGACGACATGTGGTCTTTAAAATCCATACAAACCTTGGTTTAATCAAATTGACCCAATCATGAACCCAAATCAATTTGGGTCAAACCCAATTTGATTTGGCTCATTAAATCAGCCCAATTACAATCAATTCCACTTAATTCTTTTTTCATTAACTTACTAACACTTAGTGGGTTAATTCAATCACCAATCATATTGATGATTGATTTCTATTGTCATTCCAAATCATAATTATGATAGTCTGATTAATTAAATCCTCTATGTGTATGACCCCGTAGGTTCTATTCTGACTGGTAGTGAGACATATTGAGATCTCCATCTCAATATCACTGAAACTTCTTTCAGTGGACTGAAACAATTTCAGTTCTACTCTCAGGGTTCACTGATCACCAAGTGAATGCCTTCGAGTCTCACAATTCACTAGTGACACCTAGCAGTATATGGTGGCAACCCAGCAGAATGAAATGTCTGAACCTCTAGGTGCAGTTAGCGTATGATACAGTCCCTCTATCATGAATCCCGACGTGATGGAGGTTATGTGTTGCCCAAGGTGACAAGCCAAGAGGGGGGGGGGGGTGAATTGGTTTTTGTTAATTTTCGATTCCTTAATTATGTTAATTGATGAGTGAGTGATTTAGAACAATACAAACAACAAGAAGTATCGTGGTTCGGTGCTCTCCTATGCACCTACGTCCACTCCCCAAGCGACTCCTTGGGAATTCACTATAATCTCGCAGATTACAGTTGGATTGTTTTCCGGGCTCACAATCCAAAAATCTTTACACTTAGTTTTTCGGGATCACGAAAAACCTATGTTGGTTTTACGGGCTCACCAACAAATCTTCACCGTTGGTTTTACGAGTTCACCAATAAATCTACACCGTTGGTTTTACGGGCTCACCAACAAACCTTACAAGATTTTAAGAAGAAGAAGAAGGTTGAAACTCCTAGATGAGCAGATATAACAAATATAAGCTACAAAGAAGAGTTAGAATATAGTTATCGCTTTGATATGGTTCTTCTCTTCTTTATCAAGGAATGCTTCACTCTTCAAGGGTTGGTGGAGCTTTTAATGCCTCTTTTGATCTACTCGACCACTTCCTTTTAACTCTTGAATGAAGCACCTTGATGAAGAATATTAGGGCTTTTTTCTTTCTTGAGTGAACTTTGATTTTCATGCACAAGATCACTTGCTCTGATGAATAGTGTCATTATAAATACTTTTCCACATGTTTAGGTTACTCCCCATTGGTTAGATTTGAAAAACTATCCGTTACTAGCCGTTGGGAGGTCAAAAAGTACTTCTGCAGAACTAACCGTTATGCTTCTGCCCATGCTGGGGTCGATCCTAACTTTCCTGGGGTCGACTTAAACCACTGTTCATCAGACTTGGGGTCGACTCAACTTCCAGTGGGGTCGACCCAACTTTCACTGGGGTCGACTCCTGCTACAGTGGCGTCGACCCACTCAGGGATCACAGAACCTTGTATTTCAGCTGTTTTTCACTGGGGTCGACTCAACTCTTTTTGGGGTCGACTCAAGCTACAGTGGGGTCAACTCAAATTCCATTGGGGTCGACCCTCTCAGGGATTTCAAAGACAGTTTTGAACGACATAGCCTTGGGGTCGACTCATGTTTAGTTGGAGTCGACTCCATTGGGGTCGACTCAAGCATTCCTAGGGTCGGCTCCATCTGAGGTCGGCTCAAGAAAAGTTGGGGTCGGCCCTCTCAGTAAATTTTAGAGACTTGTTTTCTTAAGGCTTGAAGCTGGGGTCGACTCAAGCATACTTGGGGTCGCCTCCACTACTGTTCATCCGTGCCATTTTCATAAAGTTGTGTGCCTGATGGTTCCATGATGTGCCAGGATTGACTCCACCTTTGTTGGGATCGACTCATTCCACACTTTGCTGCATCTTAAGGTTAGACTCATCCATACAATCAATGAAATATACTTCAAGCAATTTTGAATGTATGCCATGGTAGTGCTACATACTCTTAACAATGAAAATTACTATTTTATCCTTAAGATTACGTTTCACTCCAAACTTTGCTGAATTAGAATTTAGAATTCACTATCCCTTTTCTATCACAAATTTTATCTCATTATTAATCATTGAAAGACAACTTTATCTCATTCTTCTAATGTATCGAGAGTGTCGAACTCAGTAATGATGTATCATGTTAACTTGTAGTACTTAATTAGATATTTTCTCAATGGTTGTATTAATCATTAAAATAACACTATCATCCTCAATCTCTTCTTTTTTGATGATTACAAAATATTGAGTTGAGCAGATTGATGTTAGGATCCCACATATGCCATGAAAATTCGAAATAATTTTCATGTTGCAGCGGAAAAACTATGCGGGATCCGTTCATCGCATGAACGTATTTTAAAACCATTCGTTTGTAGATAGATTAGAATTAAATTATTTTAAAATATTTTAAAATCATTAAGAAGATCAGATCTTCACCTTGTGCGGGTAGATGGTCTCCGCAAATCTGATTTACGTGGATTTGTAGAAGGTTCGATGGAAGCCGCACACGCGTCCGGCCTCTACGGGTATCCACACGAGGTAATGATTCGATCGAAGCCTACGTATCTCCCCGGGGTGCTAGCTCCCTTGCAGAGATGGCTTTTGATGGCTGAAGTCCTCCCTTTCAATCAACTCTTGAATGCTTAGGGAGGAGGAGGAAGAAAGACGGATCAAAGGGAACAAGAACAAAACACTTTCAGCCTTTTCCCTTTTCTTTTGTTGGCACCAAGAATGAAGAAGGAGGAGAGCCACCAAGGATTCTTCTTCCTCTTCTCTTGCTTGCGGATGAAAGGAGGAGGAACGGGGTCCTTTTTGCTGCCGTGAACACCAAAAGAAGGATTAGAGGAGGGGCTGAACCCCTCCTCCTTTTATTTCTCCATGAGATAAGGATGAGCTCCTTATTTTTAGGAGCTCACCCTTATCTCCCCAATTCGGCAGCAAGGAGGGGCTTACGCCCCTCCTTTTTCTTCCACGCACTTCCCAAGGGGAGGGGCGTGGGCCCCTCCCTCATATCCCATTTTATTAGCCATTTAATCAAATTAAGTGGCAAGATGGTTTGGGTTCATTTTATGAGTCCAATCCTAGTCAAAATAGGATTTTTATGAACCCATTTCAATTTCCTCCAATTCCTAATCCAATTAGAATTTAACTGAGCCATGACTCTATTGAACTCTTCAATCCTAATCTAATTAGGAGTCATGAAATTAATTAAATTAAATTTAAAATTAATTAGGACTTAAAATAATCCTAATCTAATTAGGACTTATTAAATTTCAGCCCTAAGACAATTAGGACTTTAGAAATCCTATTCCAAATAGGATTCTAATTTAATTTGAAATCCTAATCCAATTAGGACTCCAAGGATCCTACTCCAAGTAGGACTCATGATCAAGTCCAATTAATTAAATTTAATTAATTAAATTAAATTGCAATTCGATTGCAATTGTTCCTTCTTCCAACCACTAACTCTTAGCGGGTTATCCATTTATCAATCTAATTGATTATTTGTGATTCCTAATCACATTCAACCATCGGATCGGTCAATACCTCTAATGTGTGTGACCCCATAGGTTCTATTCTGACTGGTAGTGAGATATATTGCGATCTCTATCACAATATCATTGAAAACTCCTTTCAATAGGTTGAAACAATTTCAACTCAACTCATCAGGGTTTATCGACCATCAAGATGATCCCTGTGAGTCTCACCATCCACCAGTGACACCTAGCAGTATGTAGTGGCCACCCAGCAGAATAGAATGATGAACCTCTAGGTGCAGTTATCGTATGATACAGTCCTTCTATCGTGGATCCCTACAGACCGGAGGTCATGGATAACTCGTCAAACCCCGTCGTCTGTCATATGTCTAGATTTATTTGACTTGAGTTCGATAGTGAAAAACTCTTTCTCCACTTTATATTACTGCCCTGGCCAAGGTCTTAGAACTCAGTCTAATAAATCACATAGGATCACTCCTCTTCTATCAAGGTCGATAGATTCCATGTAAGTGCATACCCTACTCCTACAGTGAACTTACTGCAGCCAATCTACACTACAAGGACCCATATGGCTAGAGACCATGTATACGTGTAGTCAAACTACAATAACCTCACTGTGAGTAGCCGAAGCACCGCAGGTCAAAGGACCAGTCATACTACTGCAACATCAAGCAAGTCACTGACGAGTGGATAGACATCCAAGTGACTTCTTGTCTTGGTCACGCTCAGTACCCTTGTTCTCTAACAAGCACCTGCACTATCACTTCAGTGTCCCTACACTGTGGACTCGAGTCTCGTCCATCCATAAGGAAAGCGATTTGTGCACTGATCGGATCGATCACCGTCCTCGTGATGATCCATTGATCATGAGCATTTAGAAATTAATCACCAATGATACATGGCTCAAATTCTCAACTCTTGAGAATATGTACCATCATCTTATTAATTTTTTGGACGATTCATAGACACATAAACAATATGAATGAAAAGATGCCCATTTGTTATTCGATAATAATAAAGTCAAGTACAAATTTATGTCCTAGAATTAATAATGTGTCTGCCAGATTGGCTTCTAGGGCATACATCTAACAATCTCCCACTTGCACTAAAGCCAATCAGACATATATCTAAGTCCCATCTTCTCAAGGTGGGCTTCTGTCTTCTGCTGATTTAACTGCTTAGTGAGCGGGTCTGCCACGTTGTCTGCGGAGTCTACTCTCTGTACCTCGACATATTTCTTCTCGAGGTATTCGCGTATGAGGTGAAAGCGCCGCTCTATGTGCTTGGACTTCTGATGAGACCTTGGCTCCTTAGCAAGAGCTATGGCGCCATTATTATCGCAGTAGAGTGTGATGGCATCCGATGGCATTACATCTAGCTCTGCAATGAATTTGTTGAACCAGAAGGCTTCCTTTGCAGCTTCGGAGGCGGCGGTAGAATCAGCAATGATCGGTTGTTTGGAACTCTTCCAATTTACCATACCACCATTGCACAAGAACACATATCCAGATGTAGACTTTCTATCATCAATATCAGTCATAAAGTCTGAATCTGTGTATCCTTCTACCTTTAACTCCAATGCTCCTCCAAAGACCAAGAACAAATCTTTAGTTCTTCTTAAGTACTTAAGAATGTTCTTCACAGCTGTCCAGTGCTCTTCACCTGGATTCGACTGATATCTGCTAGTGACACTCACAGCAAGGGCTATATCAGGTCGTGTACACAGCATGGCATACATGAGGCTTCCTATTGCAGAAGCATAAGGAATCATGCTCATGCGTTGAATCTCTTCAGATGTGTTGGGGCACATCTTTTTGGAGAGATGAATCCCATGCCTAAGGGGTAATAGACCCCTCTTGGAGTTTTCCATACTGAACCTCTTCAGTACCTCCTCTATGTACATCTTTTGTGATAGGCCAAGCATCCTTTTAGATCTATCCCTATAGACCTTTATCCCCAAAATGTAGGATGCTTCCCCAAGGTCTTTCATAGAGAACTCTTTTGATAACCAGACCTTGACTGAGGTTAGCATAGGAATATCATTTCCTATCAGGAGGATGTCATCCACGTACAGTACGAGGAACACGACAGCACTCCCACTAACCTTCTTGTAAACACACGGTTCCTCTTCGTTCTTGATGAACTCAAACGATTTGATCGCATCATTAAAACGAGTGTTCCAACTCCGAGATGCTTGCTTTAGTCCATAGATGGACCTTTGCAGCTTGCAGACCTTGTGATCACCATCACTGGAAGTGAAACCCAAAGGCTGCTCCATATAGATATCTTCATCAAGATATCCATTGAGGAAAGCAGTTTTCACATCCATCTGCCATATTTCATAATCATGAAATGCTGCAATAGCAAGCAATGTTCGAATGGATTTCAGCATGGCTACAGGTGAAAAGGTCTCCTGATAGTCAATGCCTTCGCGCTGACTATACCCTTTCGCTACTAGCCTTGCCTTATAGGTCTCTACCTTTCCATCCGAACCTATCTTCCTTTTATAGATCCATTTACATCCAATAGGTACTATACCTTCTGGTGGATCTACTAAGGTCCAGACTTGGTTGGAATACATGGAGTCTATCTCTGACTTCATGGCTTCCAGCCATTTCTCGGAATCGATATCACATATTGCCTCGTCGTAGGTATTGGGATCCTGTACATGTTCCCTATCTCCCATGAGGAACATTTCCTCGGTGTCCTCTACTAGTATACCTAAGTATCTATCGAGAGGATGGGAGACCCTACTAGATCTACGAGGTGGAAGAGGTACTACGTGTACTGGCTCTGTATGAATAGGTTCTATAGGATCCATGACTCGTTGCTTTTCAGAGACTCTCTCTTCAAGCTCAATTTTTCTCCCACTGCCTCTATCAAGGATAAACTGTTTTTCCAGAAAGACGACATGTCGGCTCACAAAGAAATTGCGGATAATAAGGCATCTCCCCAAAGAAACATAGGTAGATCAGTGAAGCTCATCATGGATCGGACCATATCCAATAGAGTCCGATTCCTCCTTTCTGACACCCCGTTGAGTTGAGGTGTACCCGGAGGTGTCCATTGTGAGACTATGCCATTTTCCTTGAGATAATCCCGAAATTCCCCACTAAGGTATTCTCCTCCTCGATCTGATCGAAGAACCTTAAGGGTTTTTCCAGTCTGTTTTTCTACTTCATTTCTGAACTCTTTGAACTTTTCAAAAGACTCAGATTTGTATCTCATAAGATACACATACCCATATCGTGAATAGTCATCAGTAAAGGTAATGAAGTATGAATAACGATCCCTGGCTAGCACATCGAATGGGCCACACACATCAGTGTGTACCAGGGTAAGTATTTCAGTGGTCCTCTCCCCATGTCCTACAAAGGGTAATCTAGCCATTTTTTCTTGAAGACAGGACTCACAAACTGGATATGACTCGGAAGTCAATGAGCCAAGAAGCCCATCTTTCTCCATTTTGTTCATTCTGTCCTCTCCAATATGGCCAAGCCTGAGGTGCCACAAATACTTCTGATTTATCTCATCTTTGGATCTTTTAGATCCTATGGCACTCACTACTTGCTCAGACACATTCACAGACACATCAATATGCAAGTGATAGAGACTATCAATCATGAAACCACGTGCAACTAATTTATTTCTGAAATAAATAGAACAGCAGTGTGGAGTGATTGATTAAAACCCTATTTGATTTTGATGAGCTCAAAGCATTTGAGTATATCTTTTGTCTACTAATGAATTCAATTGAGTGTTTCAGTGAAAATCTTGTCTAAGTGTCTCTAGACTTGGTTCAAGATATTTTGGATAAGTTAAGAAGTCAGTTTGAACCAAAGTCTGAGACTCGAGTCGACTCCAGGATATTACGAGTCGACTCCAAGCGTATCAGGATCACTGGCACGGGCTCGAGTCGACTCCGGATCATTATGAGTCGACTCCGACTGAGAACAGACAGACAGACAGAAGGAATCAACTTAAAACCTGTCAGCGAGTCGACTCCTGAAGTGCGCGAGTCGACTCCGATGTTTACCGAGTCGACTCCGGAGAAGTATGAGTCGACTCCAAGGAGTTACAGGCAGAAAAGTCAGAGAGCGGTTTTCGACCCTGAGATTCGAGTCGACTCCTGTGGAACGCGAGTCGACTCCAAGGATTGGCAGGTCGACTCCAAAGAAAGCGAGAGTCGACTCTCAGCGGTACACAAAGAAAAAGTCAGAGGGCAGTTTTTGGACTCTGAGATTCGAGTCGACTCCCGCATTGCACGAGTCGACTCCGAGACACCGCGACCCCAAAGAAGACAGAAGACCAATTTGCTGTCTCTGAGATTCGAGTCGACTCCCAGATAGCTCGAGTCGACTCCAAGGCAGCGCTTCACTAAAAACACAGAAGACTAAGTTTCGGAAACTGAGAGCCGAGTCGACTCCGGAACAGTTCGAGTCGACTCTAAGACTGGACGAGCCAAAAGACAGTAGATCGGGAGTTCGGGCTCTGAGCGCCGAGTCGACTTCCAGGATTGTCGAGTCGACTCGAGTGGACCGAATTCAAAAATAGATCCACGGACTTCATGGGATGAGCCGACTCCGAAAAAGCCAAGTCAGCTCCAGAAGTTGGCGAGTCGACTCCGGGACAAGTCGAGTCGACTCCCAGTCGAAGAGGCTACTTTAATTCAAATCCGGAACAGTTGCCGAGTCGACTCCAGAAAAGCTTGAGTCGACTCCTGCTACAGCCGAGTCGACTCCTGATCGCGCGAGTCGACTCCGACCCACCAACGGACATATTGTCAGGTTGTGCAGAGTGTGCAGAACGGGCAGAAAAAGGTCTCTAACGGCTAGTTTCCGTGGGGGATGGCTTAAATAGCCTCAGAGGACTGTAGCAAGGAAGAGAACAACTATTCCACTCAAAGAAATCAAGCATTCAATCTCTGCAACCTGTTCTTCAACGGAAAAGAGGGAAGAGCGACATTAACTCCATCCAACTTCCTCTTTCCAGCATTTAAGGAAGCCTCCTCCTGCATTCAAGTCGATCACACATTCAAGAGGAGACCCGAAGTTCGAGAAGCCCTACTCAACTCGAACTCAAACGTGTTTGAGGGCTTCTAACTTCTCTTCTGTTTATATTGTTGTTTATCTGCTTTTGAGAAGCTTTGTTTTCTGTTTGTCCCTTTTATTTACAACTTGTCTTTGCTTGATTCAATCGGGGGATTGAATCAAGAGTCTTGAGGTTGGTTGGTGAGCCGAGTGTAAAACCAACGTGTGTAAGGGTTCGATTGTGATCCTGGAAAAACAATCGGGGTGGTTCTAGTCGGTGAGCCTGGAAAAACCGACCGAGTTCGTTGTGAGCTCGTAAAACAACAAGTTTGGTTGTGAGCTTGTAAAACAACCGGCTGTAATCCAAGGGGTTATAGTGAATTCCCAAGTGAGACTTGGGAAGTGGACGTAGGAGCAAGGGTTAGCTCCGAACCACTATAAAATCCTTGTGTTTGTGATTGTTTGTCTCTTTCATTTACTCTCATTTCATTCACAGCACATAGCAATTAATTAATCATCTGGGTAAAGCATTAATTAGTCATCCACAACATTTTAAATAGCTAAATTCTTTTAAAACCCAATTCAACCCCCCCCCTCTTGGGTTGTCTATCTGGGCAACAAGTGGTATCAGAGCCTAAACTCTTCTACCCTAAGAGTCAAAGATCAAAATGACAACCCCATTTGGATCTTCCCACATTGAGGGTCAGTCCACCCAAAGACCCCCATTCTTTAATGGATCCGACTACTCATATTAGAAGGCTAGGATGAGAATATTCATCCAAGCCCAAGATTATGAGATGTGGACCATTGTAGTAAATGGGCCATACATCCCATCCATATATGTAGAGGGTGTCACTGTACCCAAACTAGAAAAGGATTGGGATGAGCATGACATGAGAAAGGCACAACTAAATTCTAAAGCTATGAATGTGCTTTACTGTGCCTTAGATAGAAATGAATTCAATAGGGTCTCAACTTGCAATTCTGCAAAAGAGATTTGGGACAGACTTGAAGTGACCCATGAGGGCACGAATCAAGTCAAAGAATCCAAAATAAATATTTTGGTTCATAAGTATGAACTATTTAAAATGGATTCGAATGAAACAATCACATGCATGTTCACTAGGTTTACTGACATTGTCAATGGCCTAAAAAGCCTTGGCAAAAATTATACTAACAGTGATCTTGTCAGGAAAATTCTTCGCTGTCTACCAAGGTCATGGGAAGCCAAGGTGACGGCAATCCAAGAAGCTAAGGACTTGAACAAGCTTCCACTTGAAGAGCTCCTTGGATCCCTAATGACCCACGAGCTAACAATGAAGCAGCACAGCGAAGAAGAGTCCTCCCATAAGAAAAAGGTAATAGCTCTTAAATCTACTTCATCTAACAAAGACTTGTCTTGCAGCAGCAGCAGTGAAGAAGAAGAGCTTGAGGGAGATGATGGTGAGGCTCTTCTTGTGCGCAAGTTCAGAAAATTCATCAACCACAAGAAGTCCTATCATCAAAGGAGAGGCCCCTCAAATTTCTACCGCAAGAATAAAGGTAAGGAAAGGGAAAGTGAGGGGATTGGGTGTTATGAGTGCAAGAAACCAGGGCACATTCGAGCTGAGTGTCCCTTACTAAAGAAAGGGAGCAAATACAAGAAGAAGAAAGCTCTCGTCACCACCCTATCGGACTCGGACTCATCATCATCATCATCGGATGATGAACAAGAAGAAAAGGCCAATCTCTGCTTCATGGCCAATGAAAATGAGGTAACGTCCGAATCGCATCTAGATTTTACATTTGATGAACTTTATGATGCATTTAATGAATTAATGATAGAATATAAGGCCATAAATCTTAAGAATAAAGAACTAAAAATAGCTAATCAATCATACCTACATAAATACGATAAATTAGTTAAGGATAAGGAATTAATCACCAAAGAAAATATAGAACTTAAGACAAGCAACCAACTTTTAACTCAAAAGACTAATACCTTAACTAAAGAAAATGAAAGGCTGAATAAAGAAACATTAGAACCAAAAAAATATAAACAAATCTTAAACAAGGATCTCACAAAAGAACTAAATGATCTAAAAGCAGAAAATCAAACACTAACTAAAGAACTTGAAAAATACAAACCTTTGGTTGAAAAATTTACATATAGTTCAGAAAAATTGAATATGATACTTAATAGTCAACGAGTGGTATTTAATAGAGCGGGTTTAGGATATAAACCTAAAAATAAGTAAAAACTTCTTAGTAACTTCTTTGTTAAAGCTGGAGAAAGCAAAACTAAGAAAGTAATCTGCTTTTGTTGTGGAACTGTAGGACATAAGGCAAATGTATGTGACTATAGGAAAGGGAAAACTAAAAGAAAAATTAAAAGGGTATGGGTTCCAAAAGGAACCAATATGACTAACCATGAAGGACCCAAGAAAACTTGGGTACCTAAGATTATATGATCTGCTTGTGTAGGAGTGTCTTGCAGCCAAGGTCAACAAAAATTGCTGGTACTTGGATAGTGGCTGCTCAAGGCACATGACGGGTGACAAGGATCAATTTTTCACCCTTGAAGCTAAGAAGGGAGGTGCTGTGACTTTTGGAGACAACAACCAAGGTCACATCATTGGTATTGGTAAAGTTCAAATTACTCCTTCTACTTTTATTGATAATGTTAGATATGTTGATGGTCTTAAGCATAACTTATTAAGCATTAGTCAATTATGTGATAAAGGTTATGATGTTATGTTTAAACCATCACTATGCATTATAACAAACCCAAATGATAATAGTTTAGTTTTTAAAGGAATTAGACGTGGGAATGTGTATGTTGTAGACCTTGAAGATCTTGCCAAACATAACCAATATTTAGTTGTTAATGAAACTAAGGATAATGATGCTAGTTGGTTATGGCACCGTAAGTTAGGTCATGCAAGCATGGACACAATAACCAAACTAGTTAAAAGAGATTCCGTGATAGGTTTGCCAAAATTAAAATTTGAAAAGAATAAAATATGTGAAGCATGTCAATTTGGCAAACAATCTAGGAACTCATTTAAATCTATAAAGTGTGTCTCTACCTCTAGACCTCTAGAACTACTACACATGGACCTATTTGGACCAACTAGAACCACTAGTCTAGGTGGAAATAAATATGGTCTAGTCATTGTAGATGATTATTCTAGATACACATGGGTTATGTTCCTAGCACATAAAGATCAAGCTTTTTCAGTTTTTAGAAAGTTCCATAAGGAAGTAACAAATGCTAGAGATTCTTCAGTCATAGCCATTAGAAGTGACCATGGAACTGAATTTGAAAATCAGTTATTTGATGAGTTTTGTAGTAAAAAGGGGATAACCCATAATTTCTCTGCACCTAGGACACCACAACAAAATGGAGTTGTGGAGAGGAAAAATAGAACTCTAGAGGAAATGGCTAGAACTATGTTATGTGAAAGTAACCTCCCTAAGTACTTTTGGAGAGAAGCCATTAATACTTCTTGTCATAAATTAAATAGAGTTCTATTGAGACCCATTATAAAGAAAACATCTTATGAACTTTGGAAAAACAGAAAACCAAAGGTAAACTACTTTCATGTTTTTGGATGTAGGTATTTTGTTCATAATAATGGGAAAGATAATCTAGGTAAATTTGACTCTAAATCTGATGAGGGCATATTCTTAGGTTACTCTACAACTAGTAAAGCCTATAGAGTCTTTAATAAAAGAACCCTAGTTATAGAAGAATCTATACATGTTGTATTTGATGATTCTAGTGACATCTCTTCTAGCAAGAGAGTTAATTTTGATGATGATGCTGAAATTCTTGAAGAAAAGATAGATGAGATGACATTACAAGATGATAATCAAAAATTAATTGAAGGTGCATCATCAAGCCAAGAGGCTATTGTGGATCATGGACTAACTAAAGCTTGGAGGTATGCTCACGGGCATCCTAAGGAATTAATTCTAGATGATCCATCTCAACCTATTAGGACTAGGGCATCCCTTAGGAACTTAAATAATCATCTAGCTTTTGTTTCTCATTTTGAGCCCAAACACATAGAAGAAGCTGAAAAAGATGTAAATTGGATAAATGCAATGCAAGAAGAATTAAACCAATTTACTAGAAACAAAGTATGGAATCTAGTTGAAAGACCTACTGAATATTCAATTATAGGTACCAAATGGATTTATAAAAATAAACTTGATGAAAATGGTACTGTAATAAGGAATAAGGCTAGATTAGTAGCAAAGGGTTATAATCAAGAAGAAGGTATAGATTTTGATGAAACCTTTGCCCCGGTAGCTAGACTTGAAGCAATTAGACTTTTACTAGCTTTTGTATGCTCTAAGGACTTTAAGTTATTTCAAATGGATGTAAAAAGTGCATTTTTAAATGGGTATATTAATGAGGAGGTTTATGTAGAACAACCTCCTGGTTTTGAAAATCATCAATACCCTAATCATGTTTATAAATTGAACAAAGCACTTTATGGTTTAAAACAAGCACCTAGAGCATGGTATGAGAGGCTTAGCAAATTCCTATTAGAACATGAGTTCTCTAGGGGTAATTTAGATACTACATTGTTTCTAAAGAAGAAAAACAAAGATATGTTGTTAGTACAGATTTATGTTGATGATATTATTTTCGGTGCTACTAACAATCGTCTCTGCGAAGAATTTGCTAACTTGATGCAGAGTGAATTTGAGATGAGCATGATGGGAGAGCTGAATTACTTTCTTGGACTTCAAATCAAACAATCTGAAGGCGGCATCTTCATCAATCAAGCCAAATACATCAAGGAGATGCTCAAGAAGTTTGATATGGAGGGAAACAAATCAATCAGCACCCCCATGAGCTCATCATGCAAATTAGACCAAGATGAATCAGGTAAATTTGTAGATCAGAAACTATATAGAGGTATGATAGGATCTTTATTGTATCTTACTGCAAGTAGACCTGATATCATGTTTAGTGTTTGCATGTGTGCTAGATATCAGGCTAATCCTAAGGAATCACATCTAATTGCAGTAAAGAGAATCTTTAAATACCTAATAGGAACAAAGAATATAGGGTTATGGTATTCTAAAGAATCTAGCCTAAACTTAATAGGATACACAGATTTAGACTTTGCTGGATGTAAACTTGATAGAAAAAGCACCAGCGGGTCTTGTCAATTTCTAGGTGAAAACTTAATCTCATGGTTTAGCAAGAAACAAAACTCGGTTGCATTATCTACTGCTGAAGCTGAATATGTTGCAGCCGGGAGTTGTTGTGCTCAAATCTTATGGATCAAACAACAATTAGAAGATTATGGCATTAAACAAGATAAAATACCCATTAATTGTGATAATACAAGTGCCATTAATCTAACTAAAAATTCAATTCAGCATTCAAGAACCAAACATATTGAGATAAGACATCACTTCATAAGAGATCATGTACTGAATGGTGATGTGACACTACAATTTGTTTGCACTGATGATCAATTAGCTGACAGTTTTACAAAACCCCTAAGTGAAGAGAGATTTAGTGTGCTTAGGAGGGGATTAGGAGTGATTGATCCATCCTAGTGGTATTTTCCACTAGTTCATTGATTTTGATGATTAGATTGTGGTTAATATAGAGTATCTTTACAATGATCATCAAATCAGATCATAAGTTAGTGATTTTTCCTCATTCGGCACGAACATAGCATGATTTTTAGGTGCGTGCCAAAGTTCGAGACGACTCGAGTAAGTTTCAGAGTCGGCTCGTAAGGGGGAGTCGACTCGCGCTTAGTCGGGAGTCGACTCGCGCATAAGGAGAGTCGGGGTCAATAGGCGCATAAGGAGAGTCGACTCGCGCATACTTTGGAGTCGACTCGAGGTCGAGTCGACTCGCGACTCAGAGGAGTCGACTCGCAGTCGGGATCCGACTTTTTAACCCTAACTTCGTCGTTTCGAAAACATTTCTATTCTCCGCCGCCACTGTTCACAAGCCCTAGAGCCGACTCCTAGGTCGTCCCCGGTCGTCCCCAAGCCTTTTCCATCGATCTTTCACCGTCCATTAGGGCTTTTCCCCATTCTAGGTCACTATGCCTCGTAAAGCCGTTGTCCGGAAGAGGTCCCGACCCGAGGCCGGTCCCGAGAGGCGTTCCAAGGCTCGGCACGATCCCGCGAGGCCACAACCTCCGGCTCGTTCCCCGCCGAGGGCGGTTCCCGCGAGGCCGTGCGCCGGGAAGGCGGTCTCCACCGGGAGATACGTCGATTTCGACTATCTCTCCCGGGAGGGCTTCACCATAGGTGAGAGATTGCGTGTCCAGGGCTTAGAGTATTTCCTCACTTTAGATCTCCCCACATACCCAGGCCTTATTAGAGAGTTTTATGGTACCGTCCATAGGGGAGATGGGGGTATCGAGGGCACGGTAGCCGGTGCCCCATTGTTTATTTTGGAGGATATCATTGCCCACATCCTCCATCTACCGCAAGTCGGGGTGGCTCCCACACACCCCGAGGATAGGACTGAGGCCCTTATGGCCATACTAGGTTATCCTCCTCAGTCCCCCTTAGACGAGGTTTCCGCTAGCTCACTTCCAGTTGAGGTGCGGATCCTCCTGAGCATTCTGTCTAGGTCCTTGTTCCCTAAGACAGGGAGATTTGATTTTGTAAATGAGAGAGACCTAGCTCTCATGTTCTACATTCTCCAGGATACCCCAATCAACTTTCCCAAGATGATGTATAGATATCTGTGTGAGCCCCTAGATAGACCTAGGCTCACTCTCCCATACGGCATGTTATTCACTCTTTTGTTTAGGGAGTACGAGATTCCATTCCTGAGGGGGAACCCTCTAAGGCATTGCGATGGACAGATCGCATGCGAGCGGGGACCCTACACAGGATGGGGTTTCGGAAAGTAGCGGGGACATGGGTTAGGAAGTCTTCCACCTCCACACATACCACCAGACCTTCCCCCAGTCCAGAGCCAGATTCTGACTACCCTGACATTCCCTTCACCTCTGCTCCTACCACCTCAGCCGGACCCTCCTCCTCAGCATGGAGGTCCGCATCGCTCCTGAGCAGCTCCGGGAGTTGCGGCAGGAGATTGTTAGAGACCTGCGAGAGGATCTGCTTCGGGAGCTCCGAGGTTCAGTGCCTGCTCCCTCTCCCGCTCCATCTTCAGCGTTGGTCCCTTCCCTGACGGCCGTGACTGACATGACGGCTCATGTGCGGGAAGAGATCTACAACATGAGGACCTTGATCCAGGCCCAGTTCCATAGCATGAGTGAGGTCACGAGCACCACTCGACAGATGCGGGATGACATAGGACGTGACATGCACACCACTACCGAGGGGGCCGAGCGCTTGTCGAATGTGCTCATCGACAAGCTGGACGAACTGCAGAAGTCGGTGCTCGAGCTCGATACGACACAGAGCAGGGCCATCCAGGCCATCATTCGTCAGTTAGAGAACGTCACCAATGCGGTCCAATCACTCGTGGAGCGCATGCCTCGGGGAGCCACATCCTCGAGAGGAGGAGATACATCCTCGAGAGGAGGAGATACATCCTCGAGGAGACCGTAGCTGCTTTTTGTGTTTTATTTTGACATGTACTGTTTTGCTTTACTTATTGTATTCTCAAATGTATTCACATCCACATCAATACAATGAGTAGACATCTTATCTTTATTTCTGTGCAATTTGATTTATGATTGATTGTGTGTTCTGTTTACCTCCTTTTTTTTGATACGATGACAAAAAGGAGGAGAAATATGTATAAAATATGTAAAAGGAATCAATGAAAATCATTAAAAAAAAAAACTTTAAAAACACACAAACATTTGTTCTTAGTGGATTTGGTACCTCGAGGCTCATTATCTCTCTATTGGGGCTCCTAATGGAGTAATCTCTAGAATCTATTCAAGGGATATTCGGAGATTAGCTGAATCCAACTCAAGAACAAATTGACAGATTTTCCCTCTAAATACCAAAATTTAAAATTCAAAAACTTCAATATACCAAAAGGAAATTCAGAGAATCAAAACATAGTAGAATGCATATGTTGAGGGGGAGAATCTGAATTTTTAAGAAAGCTAAATCATTAATTATATATAAGCCAAACAATTGATTGAATGATATGAAGGCTTATATAATTCCAAATGAAAGGGGGAGCTTTAACTCCAAAATTTACTGTTTCACACCTTTCAAGCTTGGATAAATTAAATTACCAGACATTTGAATTCATTTATGGATTTTATTTTCTTGTTTATTGAGCAATTCACTTTACATATACTCAATGTTTTGTCATCATCAAAAAGGGGGAGATTGTGGAGTGATTGATTAAAACCCTATTTGATTTTGATGAGCTCAAAGCATTTGAGTATATCTTTTGTCTACTAATGAATTCAATTGAGTGTTTCAGTGAAAATCTTGTCTAAGTGTCTCTAGACTTGGTTCAAGATATTTTGGATAAGTTAAGAAGTCAGTTTGAACCAAAGTCTAAGACTCGAGTCGACTCCAGGATATTACGAGTCGACTCCAAGCGTATCAGGATCACTGGCACGGGCTCGAGTCGACTCCGGATCATTATGAGTCGACTCCGACTGAGAACAGACAGACAGACAGAAGGAATCAACTTAAAACCTGTCAGCGAGTCGACTCCTGAAGTGCGCGAGTCGACTCCGATGTTTACCGAGTCGACTCCGGAGAAGTATGAGTCGACTCCAAGGAGTTACAGGCAGAAAAGTCAGAGAGCGGTTTTCGACCCTGAGATTCGAGTCGACTCCTGTGGAACGCGAGTCGACTCCAAGGATTGGTAGGTCGACTCCAAAGAAAGCGAGAGTCGACTCTCAGCGGTACACAAAGAAAAAGTTAGAGGGCAGTTTTTGGACTCTGAGATTCGAGTCGACTCCCGCATTGCACGAGTCGACTCCGAGACACCGCGACCCCAAAGAAGACAGAAGACCAATTTGCTGTCTCTGAGATTCGAGTCGACTCCCAGACAGCTCGAGTCGACTCCAAGGCAGCGCTTCACTAAAAACACAGAAGACTAAGTTTCGGAAACTGAGAGCCGAGTCGACTCCGGAACAGTTCGAGTCGACTCCAAGACTGGACGAGCCAAAAGACAGTAGATCGGGAGTTCGGGCTCTGAGTGCCGAGTCGACTCCCAGGATTGTCGAGTCGACTCGAGTGGACCGAATTCAAAAATAGATCCACGGACTTCATGGGATGAGCCGACTCCGAAAAAGCCAAGTCAGCTCCAGAAGTTGGCGAGTCGACTCCGGGACAAGTCGAGTCGACTCCCAGTCGAAGAGGCTACTTTAATTCAAATCCGGAACAGTTGCCGAGTCGACTCCAGAAAAGCTTGAGTCGACTCCTGCTACAGCCGAGTCGACTCCTGATCGCGCGAGTCGACTCCGACCCACCAACGGACATATTGTCAGGTTGTGCAGAGTGTGCAGAACGGGCAGAAAAAGGTCTCTAACGGCTAGTTTCCGTGGGGGATGGCTTAAATAGCCTCAGAGGACTGTAGCAAGGAAGAGAACAACTATTCCACTCAAAGAAATCAAGCATTCAATCTCTGCAACCTGTTCTTCAACGGGGAAGAGGGAAGAGCGACATTAACTCCATCCAACTTCCTCTTCCCAGCATTTAAGGAAGCCTCCTCCTGCATTCAAGTCGATCACACATTCAAGAGGAGACCCGAAGTCCGAGAAGCCCTACTCAACTCCAACTCAAACGTGTTTGAGGGCTTCTAACTTCTCTTCTGTTTATATTGTTGTTTATCTGCTTTTGAGAAGCTTTGTTTTCTGTTTGTCCCTTTTATTTACAACTTGTCTTTGCTTGATTCAATCGGGGGATTGAATCAAGAGTCTTGAGGTTGGTTGGTGAGCCGAGTGTAAAACCAACGTGTGTAAGGGTTCGATTGTGATCCCGAAAAAACAATCGGGGTGGTTCTAGTCGGTGAGCCTGGGAAAACCGACCGAGTTCGTTGTGAGCTCGTAAAACAACAAGTTTAGTTGTGAGCTTGTAAAACAACCGGCTGTAATCCAGGGGGTTATAGTGAATTCCCAAGTGAGACTTGGGGAGTGGACGTAGGAGCAAGGGTTAGCTCCGAACCACTATAAAATCCTTGTGTTTGTGATTGTTTGTCTCTTTCATTTACTCTCATTTCATTCACAGCACATCGCAATTAATTAATCATCTGGGTAAAGCATTAATTAGTCATCCACAACGTTTTAAATAGCTAAATTCTTTTAAAACCCAATTCACCCCCCCCCTCTTGGGTTGTCTATCTAGGCAACAAGCAGTCTTTGTCAAAGGTCAAAACATGACCATCCTGTGCTAAACACGAAGCAGAAATCAAATTCCTGCTAGCAGCAGGGACATAATAACAGTCTCTAAGCAATAAACTAAATCCAGACGGTAATCGCAGAGGGTAGGTGCCCACAGCTACAGCAGCAACTCTTGCCCCGTTGCTAACCCGAAGGGTCACTGCACCTTCCGCCAGCCTCCTACTTTCCTTTAGACCCTGCATAGTAGTGCACAAATGAGCACTAGAACCAGAATCTATAACCCAACTAGAAGTAGAAGAAACCGTAAGGTTAGTTTCAATCACGAGCAAGTCTAACATATCTTCAGAAGGTGTGTCTTTTTGGTTCTTCAGGCTCTCGAGGTATGAAGGGCAGTTCCTTTTCCAGTGGCTGTTGACGTTGCAGTGGAAACATTTTCCTTTGTCATCAGCCCTTTTCTTATGAACTTCCTTCTTAGGCTTTTTGTCTTTCTTGTGCTTCTTTGCAGGCTTCTTTTTCTTCCAAGTAGACTTTCTCTTGAAACCAAAAGTCAGCTCAGCAGCCAGAACAGAGCCCCTTGAACCTTTCAAGGCCCCTTCAGCAGTTACCAACATATTCAACAATTCGGTCTTTGTGCATTCAATTTTATTCATATGGTAGTTTACTATAAACTGGCCAAATGAATCAGGAAGGGATTGCAGGATCAGATCTATCTGCAGTTCCTTATGCATGGACATACCGAGCTTCTCAAGTTCCTCGAGGTCCTTGATCATAGTCAAACAGTGATCGTGGACAGACTGCCCCTCACGCATCTTTGCCTTGAAGAGCCTCTTGGACACTTCAAAGCGTGCAGTGCGGCTCTGCTCACCATACAACTCTTGCAGATGAGCCAGTATTTCCCTAGCAGTCTTTATGTTCTCATGCTGGCATTGAAGTTCGTTAGTCATGGATGCCATGATGTAGCACTTGACCCTAATGTCGTCATCAGTCCACTTCTGATGCGTCTCACGCTGATCATCAGTAGGACGTGCTGGTAGCCTAGGGATATCATTCTCGAGCACATACCCTATTTTCTCACAATTCAGAACAATTTTCAGGTTCCTAAGCCAGTATTTATAGTTGGTTCCGGTCAGTCTGTTGGTCTCAAGGATTCGGGTCAAAGGGTTTGAAGCTGACATTGTGATCTGTAGAGAGTAAAGATTCTAGTTAGACTTTGTACTTGAACTTAATTTGTTCTAGGAACTTTTAAAACAAATATGCTCCCACTATTTTCTCGAATCCCTCATACTCTCCTGATGGAGAAACGAAAACCCTACGCGACTAGGATTTCTAGTGGGTACTGCGGTCTCACCGATTTACATGCCGCCTCACCTAACAGTTATTGGTGACATATAAATGGATGAGTGTACAACTCTTGTACAATGCTTCTCAAGCATATTGCAGTGGTACTTGGTCTCTAAGTGATGAAGACCTCACCTAACAGTTATTGGTCCCATTACTTAGTTAAGCCAGACCCACCGTATAACCGCGGAAATAAAGTCGTCATTGGGTCCTTACCTAACAGTTATTGGTGCCCAACCCCACCTTTACCCCACAACATCTCATGTCTAATAGAGAGGTCCAGTCCCCCGATGCAACTTGCCCACTGTGTCCAGCCGAGACAAATCAACGCCGGAAAGACCTTAGCAACTCTACTACGGTGGAAGACCTATGGACTTAATATTGCATAATCAAGTCTTAGTGTTTGCAACTTGAGTTCTTCATAAGAGGTAATCGAACAATTGGCCAGGTAAGCAAGTGGGAGGCTCCCCTTACTCAGAGAGTAAGGTCCTAATTAAGTAACCACCTTATAGGCTTGCCTAGACACCAATTAGATCAATTAATCTAATATGACTAACTCATGTTGGTTCACCCTCGACTGATTAGGGAGGTTTCGATTTAGGTCTCACTCGATCGCGTATTCACATCTCATGCAAATATAAGTCTACCCGCATAGACATAAGCATTAAACATCCAGGCATTTATCAAAAATAAAATTAAATGGTGATGATCATGGATCCAAGATGGGGTCATTTTACAAGCACATGCACGTCAATTGGTTTGATCGTCTTCAACTCTTGACTCGATCTTGATCCTCTAGGTCCAATTGTGATCAACTCCTTGATCTATCTTCAATCAACCCTTGATCTTGATCCGCGCATGTTGAGCTTGTTGATGTACATATCGATCAACCATCGACGTGCAACACACATCACAGTTTACATCCCAGATTGCTTTAAAAATTAAATAAAAATAAAAATAAAATTACAACCCTTTTCATTGAGACACGCAGGTCTCTAATACATGAATTTAAGATGCACGCAGGCATCTGAAAATTAAAATTACATGCATCACAGAACATCACAGAACATCGCAGAACATTTCAGCACATTCAAAGGGTCCATCCATGATCATCACCATACGCATCACATGCATAAAAAAATTATTTTCAGATCTATAATTTAACTGATTATATCATCTCATGACTTGCTGATCATGCATGATTTGATTCTAAACATTTGTAATCACATTATTAATGCATTAGAATCATTAATCTAAGCATCCATTAATTAGTATGCAGAAAAAACAGCAAGCTGAAAATTCTGCATACTTAATTTTCAGCAAGCATAATCCCTTAAATTTCAGATCTAAAATGTCTTGAAAAATTTAATTCTAATCTTAATCTACATAACCATGGCTCTGATCCCACATATGCCATGAAAATTCGAAATAATTTTCATGTTGCAGCGGAAAAACTATGCGGGATCCGTTCATCGCATGAACGTATTTTAAAACCATTCGTTTGTAGATAGATTAGAATTAAATTATTTTAAAATATTTTAAAATCATTAAGAAGATCAGATCTTCACCTTGTGCGGGTAGATGGTCTCCGCAAATCTGATTTATGTGGATTTGTAGAAGGTTCGATGGAAGCCGCACACGCGTCCGGCCTCTACGGGTATCCACACGAGGTAATGATTCGATCGAAGCCTACGTATCTCCCCGGGTGCTAGCTCCCTTGCAGAGATGGCTTTTGATGGCTGAAGTCCTCCCTTTCAATCAACTCTTGAATGCTTAGGGAGGAGGAGGAAGAAAGACGGATCAAAGGGAACAAGAACAAAACACTTTCAGCCTTTTCCCTTTTCTTTTGTTGGCACCAAGAATGAAGAAGGAGGAGAGCCACCAAGGATTCTTCTTCCTCTTCTCTTGCTTGCGGATGAAAGGAGGAGGAAGGGGGTCCTTTTTGCTGCCATGAACACCAAAAGAAGGATTAGAGGAGGGGCTGAACCCCTCCTCCTTTTATTTCTCCATGAGATAAGGATGAGCTCCTTATTTTTAGGAGCTCACCCTTATCTCCCCAATTCGGCAGCAAGGAGGGGCTTACGCCCCTCCTTTTTCTTCTACGCACTTCCCAAGGGGAGGGGCGTGGGCCCCTCCCTCATATCCCATTTTATTAGCCATTTAATCAAATTAAGTGGCAAGATGGTTTGGGTTCATTTTATGAGTCCAATCCTAGTCAAAATAGGATTTTTATGAACCCATTTCAATTTCCTCCAATTCCTAATCCAATTAGAATTTAATTGAGCCATGACTCTATTGAACTCTTCAATCCTAATCTAATTAGGAGTCATGAAATTAATTAAATTAAATTTAAAATTAATTAGGACTTAAAATAATCCTAATCTAATTAGGACTTATTAAATTTCAGCCCTAAGACAATTAGGACTTTAGAAATCCTATTCCAAATAGGTTTCTAATTTAATTTGAAATCCTAATCCAATTAGGACTCCAAGGATCCTACTCCAAGTAGGACTCATGATCAAGTCCAATTAATTAAATTTAATTAATTAAATTAAATTGCAATTCGATTGCAATTGTTCCTTCTTCCAACTACTAACTCTTAGCGGGTTATCCATTTATCAATCTAATTGATTATTTGTGATTCCTAATCACATTCAACCATCGGATCGGTCAATACCTCTAATGTGTGTGACCCCATAGGTTCTATTCTGACTGGTAGTGAGATATATTTCGATCTCTATCACAATATCATTGAAAACTCCTTTCAATGGGTTGAAACAATTTCAACTCAACTCATCAGGGTTTATCGACCATCAAGATGATCCCTGTGAGTCTCACCATCCACCAGTGACACCTAGCAGTATGTAGTGACCACCCAGCAGAATAGAATGATGAACCTCTAGGTGCAGTTATCGTATGATACAGTCCTTCTATCGTGGATCCCTACAGACCGGAGGTCATGGATAACTCGTCAAACCCCGTCGTCTGTCATATGTCTAGATTTATTTGACTTGAGTTCGATAGTGAAAAACTCTTTCTCCACTTTATATTACTGCCCTGGCCAAGGTCTTAGAACTCAGTCTAATAAATCACATAGGATCACTCCTCTTCTATCAAGGTCGATAGATTCCATGTAAGTGCATACCCTACTCCTACAGTGAACTTACTGCAGCCAATCTACACTACAAGGACCCATATGGCTAGAGACCATGTATACGTGTAGTCAAACTACAATAACCTCACTGTGAGTAGCCGAAGCACCGCAGGTCAAAGGACCAGTCATACTACTGCAACATCAAGCAAGTCACTGACGAGTGGATAGACATCCAAGTGACTTCTTGTCTTGGTCACGCTCAGTACCCTTGTTCTCTAACAAGCACCTGCACTATCACTTCAGTGTCCCTACACTGTGGACTCGAGTCTCGTCCATCCATAAGGAAAGCGATTTGTGCACTGATCGGATCGATCACCGTCCTCGTGATGATCCATTGATCATGAGCATTTAGAAATTAATCACCAATGATACATGGCTCAAATTCTCAACTCTTGAGAATATGTACCATCATCTTATTAATTTCTTGGACGATTCATAGACACATAAACAATATGAATGAAAAGATGCCCATTTATTATTCGATAATAATAAAGTCAAGTACAAATTTATGTCCTAGAATTAATAATGTGTCCGCCAGATTGGCTTCTAGGGCATACATCTAACAATTGATACTTATCTTAAAATTAGAAAATTTATTTTAGAAGAGCTCAAGTTGCTGAATTTTAGATTTTCAAATTTGAAAGTAAAGTCTCCCCCTTTTTCATCCAAATATTGCCAATTAGAACTTTTGATTTTCTCTCCCTTTCTTTTATATTTGGCTAAGGATGAAACTTCAAAAATTTGAGATAAAGCAAGAGTTTCAGGTTATGTATCGAGGCATGAGAGGTATGTGCCAAATTTTGAAATTTTGATTAAAAATTTAGATTTTAAAATTTTCATTGTTGCATATTGCTCCCCCTTAAGTGAATATTATCTCCTACTATAATTTTCAAACTTATTTGTCAAATTCTTTCTTTCCTTAGTTCTCCCCCTTTTTGTTATCATCAAACAAGTGCATGGCAATAGATAAGTAGAGGTAGTAAATAATAAGCATTCAAGTTTCATTGATCAAAATGGAACATTGTAGTACATTAATGCCAAAAATATAATGTTCTTCAATCAAAGTGCAAAGTACATCAACAAAGCAAAATACATATGAGAGCTAGATAAATCCTAGGCACTAATCATAATGCTAACATTAGCCTAGGGGGTATCTAAGGGCTGTGATCTAGTCGTCATCCTCCTAGTATAAGTGACGAGGGGAGGTCGAACCTGATGGGACTGAGTCTGACGTGGACCTCGCTGAGCTGGATGACTCTGTGCCAAAACCTCCGACTCAGCTGCTCGGGGCACAGATGGACCATGAGCCTCTCTCTCTCTGTAATGCTCCCACCTGCTCTCTGAGGTCTCTAATCTCATCAGTCATAATGTCCATCCTGCTCGTCAATCCGTCAGAGAGAGTCCTCACCTGAGCTGACACAAGCTCAGTCATCCTACTCCAAAACTTCTCTATGCACCCCGTGGGTACGGATGACGACGGGCCAGCCTCTGAAGGTGCCGTAGGATGATCCTCAGGTACCTCAGCCTCAGGGATGGGATCTCCAACCTCTGGTGCATCACCCTCCTGTGCATGTATCCCTGCTCCTGCATGCACCCATTGCTCGTTCACCTTCTCATAACCCATGCGAACTAGGGACCGTGCAGTGTAAGTGTCAGTGAATAATAGATGCCTGGAGATCTCTCCTTCCATAGATATGTCATGCTGTCGGAAGACTAGGGTGAGTATCATACCATAGGGCAGAGAAACTCTCGATATGCATATAGCCTCTCTCATCTGCCTGATCATCATAGCTGGGAGGTTCAAGGGAATGCCCTGAATAACGTGCTCCATAATGACCAAATCTCGCTCAGATATGTGATCAAATTTCTCACTCTTCGAAAATAAAATCCGACCTATGAAGTTGTGCAACAACCTCATCTCAGCTGATAGAGAGCTAGCTATCACAGTTTTGGATGTTGACCCCCTAATGGATTTTGATGAATACAAAACACTAGAGTTTAATTCCATTTATCTTAACAATTTACTTGAGGATTTTAGGTGATTAACTAAGAATATTATTAAGAAATGTCTAGGCAAGTTCCCATATTTTTCAAGAATTTATTGAAGAATTTTTGAGTTGAAGAAAACAGATCAGGGACAGCCGAGACATCTCCGGGTCGTCTCAGAGACGTCTCTGGCACAAACAGGAAGAATTGGCACGTCTGGAGACGTCCCCGACACCTGGCGAGGCGTCTCGCAGGGTCGGAGTCGACTCCCGACACTGCGGAGTCGACTCTCTCAGAGGCGGCAGAAAGGCCGATTTCAAGGGATGCGCGCGAGTCGTCTCCACAGGAAGCAGAGTCGTCCCCGCAAGTAAAAAGCAGACTTCCCGAGTCGTCCCCAGAGAGTGCGGAGTCGACTCTCTCAGGGTATTCCAGAGGGTGTGTTTTTCGTTGACAGAACTGCCGAGACGTCCCCTGAAAGAGCGGAGTCGACTCTCTCAGAGAATTCCAGAGGACATATTTTTCAGAGATAAAACAGTGGAGTCGTCCCCGAGGCAGCGGAGTCGTCCCCATGCAAAAAGCGTAAACATCCCAAGACGTCCCCGTAAAGTGCCGAGCCGACTCTCTCAGAAAAACAGAAAAACAAGAAGTCAAAGAGTCCTTCTGCGGTGTCGTCCCCGTAAAGCGCAGAGTCGACCCCAAACAACGTCAAAAGAAAGTTTATACAGCCGAGACGTCTCGCGTTGAAGCGGAGACGTCTCCGGAGCGCCTGGGACGCGACTGACACACTTTTTCAGGTTTGTTTGAATTTCAAACTTTCATATCTTTGTGTCTAACGGCTATATTTGCTTTTTTGGTCTATAAAAGGGAGCTCTTGAGTGCCTTCCTATATCTTCTCACCAACCCAACACAAGATCATTCAAGAGAGAAGAAAGAAAAAGAGGTTCAAGAGAGTTAGAGCTTTCAAGAGGAGAAATCAAGTGCATTCAAGTTTTCCCAACTGATTTCGTGCTCAACCACTCACTCCCACTTGGCATTCAAAGCTCACATTCAAGCCAACGCGATCCACATCGGAAGAACCATCATTCCCCAAGCTTCCAACGGCCAAAAGGGTTCTTCCGGGTTTTAATATTTCTCATTTCTATATTCGCTTCATTAAGAGCTTTTAAATCCTTGTAAAACTTTTCATTATTTTGCTTGTTCCAGTCAAGGGACTTGGAACAAGGGAAAGGCATCCCAAGCCTAGGTGAAATTGGGGGATTGTAGGGTTCGTTGTTAGCCCGGAGTAAAACAACGAGTTGGGTAGTGCACTCGCAAAACTACCGGACTGTAATCTTGGATTATAGTGGAAATTCCCAAAGGTGCTTTGGGGAGTGGATGTAGGAGCAGTGGAAGCTCCGAACCACTATAAAACCTTGTGTTTGCGATTGACTGTTCTCATACCTCTATCTTTACTCTAGTTCATACATTTGTGTGTTTTATTTTTAATTAGACAAAAAGTTTTAAAACACCCAATTCACCCCCCTCTTGGGTGACCATCTCTGGGCAACAAGTGGTATCAGAGCAGGTGCTCTGTGTATTTCTTGAAGACCTAACCGTCTTAGCCAAAGATCTAGATGGCAATACCCTTCAATAATATTCCTGTTGAGGGACAGGCAACCAATAGACCTCCACTCTTCAATGGGACAAATTATACCTATTGGAAGACTAGAATGAGGGTTTTTATTCAAGCACAAGATTATGCCTTGTGGAGGGTTATAATCAAGGGACCACACGAACCATCTCACATGGTTAATGGCATTCAAGTTCCCAAACCTGAGGAGGATTGGGATGAGAATGATAATAGGATGGTTCAACTCAACGCTAGAGCCATGAACTCATTATTCTGTGCTCTAGATGTGAATGAGTTCAATAGAGTTTCCACCTGTAATTCCGCCAAGGAAATATGGGATAGGCTTGAAGTTACCCACGAGGGTACAAATCAAGTCAAAGAGTCTAAAGTGAACATTCTAGTTCACAAATATGAGTTATTTAAGATGGAACCCAATGAAACCATTTCATGCATGTTCACACGCTTCACGGACATAATAAATGGTCTAAAGAATTTAGGTAAATCTTACACTAACCCAGAATTTGTGAGTAAAATTCTCAGGTCTTTGCCAAAAGCATGGGAAGCGAAGGTCACGGCGATCGTAGAAGCCAAAGACCTCAACACATTGGGGCTTGAACAACTATTGGGCTCATTGATGATGCATGAGCTCACAATGAAACAACATGAAGAAGATTTGCCAAAGAAGAAGACAATCGCACTCAAGGCTACTTCGAGTGTGTGTGAAGAAGAAAGTAGTGAGAATAAAGAAGAAAGCGAAGATGAGGATTTGGGTTTAATAGTAAGGAAGTTTAAGAAATTCATGAGAAGAAAGAAACCCTTCCCAAGAAAGAAGTTTGGAGGGAGAAATGATTGGGAAAAGGAAAAAGAAAAGGAAAGAGACCCAATCATATGTTATGATTGCAAAAGACTGGGACACATCCGTTCCGAATGCCCTCAACAGAAGAAGCACTTTGGAAAGAAGAAGAAGAAGGCGTTGAAAGCAACGTGGGATGATAGTGACACATCCTCCTCCGAGGAAGAGAAGGAAGAGACCGCCAACTTGTGCTTCATGGCATTCGAAGACGATGAGGTATGTCAAAGCTCAACTACAAATTTTACATTAGAAGAGTTATTTGAAGCTTTTCAAGAACTCATGAGTGATTGTAGTATGCTAGGAGCAAAGAATAAAGAATTAAAAGCCTCCAATCAAAGACTAAAGGATGATATTAAAAACCTATTGATTGAGAAGGAGAGCGTTAAAAATGTTAACACCATTGACCTAGAAAATGAAAATTCAAAACTTAGCATTGAAAATGAAACGGTAAAAACACTAATTAAGGAATTGAATCTAAAAGTAAAATCCTTACTCAATTGTAATGCCTCACTTGCACAAAATGTTGAAACCCTTAAAAATGATAAGGAAGAATTGGCTAAAGAAAATTTGGTTCTTAAAAATGAGGTACATAAGTACAAACCAATTGTGGAGAAATTTACACAAAGCTCTGAAAAATTAAATCTTATTCTATCAAATCAAAGAGCTGTTTTTAATAAAGCCGGATTAGGATATAAAACTAGCAAACAACAAAAGTATCTAAAGAATTTCTTTGTGAAAGCAAAAGATGTCAAAACTGAAAAACCTACATGCTTTCATTGTGGAAAAAGTGGACATAAAGCCTATTCTTGTATTCAAAGAAAGATTCAAACTAACAAGAGTACATTTGTAAAAGGTAAAAACACAACTAAAGTATGGGTGCCCAAGAGAACAAACTACACTAACCAAGAAGGACCCAAGAAAACTTGCGTACCTAAGAGCTTCACATGATTATTTCGCAGGTATGCCTTGCAGCCGGGAATAAAAAGAGAATGTGGTATCTTGATAGTGGTTGCTCAAGGCATATGACCGGTGACAAGAGTCTCTTCGTCACCTTGAAATCAAAAGAAGGAGGAGTAGTCACATTTGGAGACAATGCTAAAGGTCAAATCATTGGTGTTGGTAAAATCTACATATCACCCTCCTCATTTATTGACAATGTATTGTTAGTTAATGGACTAAAACATAATTTATTAAGTATAAGTCAATTTTGTGACAAGGGCTTTAAAGTGTC
Organism: Phoenix dactylifera; assembly: GCF_051530095.1. Taxonomy (NCBI): domain Eukaryota; kingdom Viridiplantae; phylum Streptophyta; class Magnoliopsida; order Arecales; family Arecaceae; genus Phoenix; species Phoenix dactylifera. Next base: position 24,690,248 of record NC_143193.1, on the reverse strand, counting down.
ATTTGAATCTTCACTATGCATAATTAGTAGTCCAGTTGACAATGAGATCATACTTACAGGACATAGGCATGGAAATGTTTACATGGTAGACCTTGATGATCTCACCATGAAGGATGGCCAATGTCTTGTAGCCATGGATCCCAAAGTCAATGAGACTAGTTGGTTATGGCATCGTAGGTTAGGGCATGCTAGCATGGATTTAATTTCTAAATTGATTACAAAAGATCTAGTCAAAGGACTACCAAAAATAGACTTTGAAAAGAACAAAATTTGTGCTGCATGTCAATTAGGAAAACAAACAAGAAGTTCTTTCAAGTCTAAGAACATAGTCTCAACATCAAAACTCCTAGAACTAATTCACATGGATTTGTTTGGACCCACTAGAACTGCTAGTCTAGGGGGTAAGAAATTTGGTCTTGTAATTGTTGATGATTTTTCACGTTTTACATGGGTTTCATTTCTTGCACATAAAGATGAGTCCTTTCCCGCTTTTATCAAGTTTCATAATAAGGTTTTGAATGAACTCAATCTTAAACTAAAAGCAATTAGGAGTGATCATGGTACCGAGTTTGAAAATCAGCATTTTGAAAAGTTTTGTGAAGAAAACGGTATCAATCACAATTTCTCGGCACCTAGGACACCCCAACAAAATGGGGTGGTAGAAAGGAAGAATCGCACACTAGCAGACATGGCTCGTACCATGTTGTGCGAATCGAATCTACCAAAGTACTTTTGGGCTGAAGCAATAAATACTGCTTGTCATATTTTAAACCGTGCTTTAGTTAGATCTATCTTAAAGAAAACGCCTTATGAGTTAATGAAAAATAAGAAGCCCAATATAAGCTATTTTCATGTTTTCGGTTGTCGCTGCTTTATTTTAAACAATGGGAAGGACAATCTAAGTAAATTTAGTGCTAGATCAGATGAGGAGATCTTCTTAGGTTATTCCTCATCTAGTAGAGCATACAGGGTCTTCAACAAGAGAACTCTCGTTGTTGAAGAATCCATTCATGTTGTTTTTGATGAAGCTAATGGAGATTCTTCTAGAAAAGAAGAAGATAGTGATGCAGGTATACTTGAAGACAGAATGAAGGAGTTCTCCATACAAGACAAACAACTTGAAGATGAAGTCAAAGAAGATACAATTCAGCAAGATGAAGAAGATCAACCCCAAGCAAGAAATCAAGATCTTCCTAAGGAATGGAGGTATGCACACGGTCACCCAAGGGATCTAATCCTTGGTGATCCTTCACAAGGGGTAAGGACAAGATCCTCTCTAAGAAATACTAGTAATTATCTTGCTTTCGTTTCACAAATAGAGCCTAAATCACTAGAGGAAGCCGAAAAGGATGAAAATTGGATAAATGCTATGCAAGAGGAATTAAATCAATTTGAAAGAAATCAAGTTTGGACTCTAATGAAAAGACCCCCTAATGTTTCAATTATAGGCACCAAGTGGGTATATAGAAATAAACTAGATGAAGATGGAATAGTTATAAGAAACAAAGCTAGACTAGTTGCCAAAGGCTATAATCAGGAGGAAGGAATAGATTTTGATGAAACTTTTGCTCCTGTTGCTAGGTTAGAAGCTATTAGACTACTTTTGGCATATGCATGCTTCATGGATTTTAAACTCTATCAAATGGATGTAAAAAGTGCATTTTTAAATGGTTATATAATGGAGGAAGTTTATGTAGGACAACCTCCAGGTTTTGAAAACCACTTACATCCAGATTACGTTTATAAATTGCATAAAGCATTGTATGGACTTAAGCAAGCCCCTAGGGCATGGTATGAAAGATTAAGTAATTTCCTAATTGAAAATAAATTTAAGAGAGAAAATGTAGACAAAACCCTCTTCATTAAAAGAAAAGGGAATGACTTATTGCTTGTGCAAATTTATATGGATGATATAATTTTTGGTGCTACTAATGATAGTCTTTGTCAAGAGTTTGCCAAGCTTATGCAGGGAGAATTTGAAATGAGCATGATGGGTGAGCTCAACTTCTTCCTTGGGCTACAAATAAAACAATCAGAGGAAGGCATCTTCATCAGTCAGTCCAAATATATCAAGGAAATGTTGGAAAAATTCAAGATGAAGGATGCAAAGGAAATCAGCACACCCATGGGCTCAAGTTGCAAGCTTGACAAAGATGAAAAAGATAAAAGTATAGACTGCAAATTGTACAGAGGTATGATAGGCTCTTTACTTTACCTTACTGCTAGTAGGCCAGATATATTATTCAGTGTTTGCATGTGTGCTAGATACCAAGCATGTCCTAAGGAATCACACTTGCAAGCTGTTAAAAGAATTTTCAGATATCTGGTAGGGACATCTAATGTAGGCTTATGGTATTCTAAGCAATCTGACATAAATTTAATTGCTTATTCCGATGCTGACTTTACCGGGTGCAAACTCGACAGAAAAAGCACAAGTGGCACATGTCAATTCTTGGGTGCTAATTTAGTTTCTTGGTTTAGCAAGAAACAGAATTCAGTGGCCTTATCTACAGCTGAGGCTGAATACATTGCAGCTGGGAGCTGTTGTGCCCAAGTGCTTTGGATTAAGCAACAACTCGAAGACTTCGGTATCAAAATGGACAACATACCAGTTAGATGTGATAATACAAGTGCAATTAATTTAACAAAGAATCCTGTCCAACACTCTAAATCAAAACACATAGAAATTAGGCATCACTTTATAAGAGATCATGTGCTGAAAAATGATGTGATGATTGAGTATGTATGTACTGAAAATCAATTGGCCGATATCTTTACAAAGCCCCTTTGTAAAGATAGGTTCAACTTCTTAAGGAATGCTTTGTGCTTATTTGATCCTAGCAAATAAATTGAACTTGTAATGCAATGCTTTGCTACTCAAGCTAGTAATCCACCACAAGGTCAGAAATAGCAAACCTAGCATCTATTAAGTGAAAGCATAAATCTATCTAAGTTAAATGACGAATTGTTTGACTTTCCGGAGGATGGTTACCCTCCCTTGGACTCTTCATGGAGATATTTTCAGTGCCTATTTCATAGGTATTCGAAATTTGGTCAAACATTCCTCATTTCAATATTAATAATTCAAAAATCATTATCAGATTTTTATAGGGTGTATTATTAAAGGGGAGGATCACAAACAAACTCACTCTATATTCACCAAAAGAAATCATGTTGAGTAGTGTGGTTAAATAAAATAAATTGGGAAAAGATAGAAATCATTCAGAAAATTTTCAGTGCCGGAGACGTCTCTGGCAAATCACAGAGACGTCCCTCCGGCGAGACGTCTCGCGCTAGTCGTGGAGACGTCTCGGGGACCGAACGAGGGTTTTTAAAATAGGTGAAACAGCTCGAGCCGACCCGAGCTATCTTCTTTCGTCCCCGACAAAAACAAAAAACCCTAGCCTCCATTTGCTCTCCACCTCAAACCGAACCAAAATCTCCCCATTTCCCTAGGGTTTTCGATTCATGGCACCTAAGAGAGCTAGGAGAACGGGTGGGAGGCATCCTAGGGTAGTGACCGACGGCGAGGAATGGAGGGAAGAGCCTTCCGCGCCATCTCCTCCGGTTGCTCCGCCAACCACGACCCTTTTCTGTGCAAATCGCACAGTAACCACTGGTAGGTACATCGACTTTCAGTTTCTAGCAAATGAGGGGTTCTCTATTGGAGAGAGACTCCGAGCCCAAGGTTGGGAATACCTTTGTACCCTAAATACATCAACCTATCCCGACCTAGTTAGGGAAATGTTTAGCAACATGGCCTTAGGGGACTCGGGGTACACTGGATATGTCCGAGGGACATTGATAGAGATTAATGAGGATGTTCTATCTAGTGTATTACAAATTCCTGGTGAGGCTCCGACCTCACACCCTCAAAGGAAAATTGCCCTAAACTTAGTTTTAGGACGAGAGGACTGCGGCCCTCTTGATGTGGTTAACTCCCAAGACCTCAATGCCGAGATGAGATTACTCTTGAGCATTGTTAACCGGGTCCTATTCCCAAAAACCGGCCGCTTCAATTTCGTTTCGGAGTGAGATTTAGTTATCATGCACCACATCTTACTAGGGATCCCCCTAAACCTCCCCAGACTTATGTTAAACTACATCTCTATATGTCATAGGTATTCTAGGTTTAGCATACCATATGGGATGATTTTCACTTTACTATTCAAACACTTCAAAGTTCCCATTCCTGAAAATGAGCCTGCAAAACCCTTAAGAAACACCGACTACTGCAATGAAAGTACAATGCATAGAATGGAGTTTCACAAGGTAGATGGATCATGGGTTAAGGTACCAAAAAGAAAATCTCAAATCCTAGAGCCTGAGATCCCACATCAGGAGCCAGACCACCACTCTCCTCCACATAGCCATATGGGCTTTCCTGATGTACCCTCCAGCTCAGCTGGACCTTCCACATCCATGCCTCCTCCTCCTCCAGTAAGTGGATCTTTCTCCCTGTCAGATGAACAGATGCACACTCTAGCATCTGTGATATGCCAGCAGATGAGAGAGGAGATGAGATCGTTGATCACTGCTGAGTTGGCTCCTCTTCGTACCTCACATGAAGGGCTTCTACAAGAATTGAAGGAGATCAAAACTCAGGTAGAAGCTACAGCATCAGAGTTGGTTCATGTGGGTACCCTCCAAACTATACGATCAATTGAGCTACAGGAGAAATTGAAGATCATATCAGATGGTCTTCAAGAGTTGACGAGCCCTGGAGGCAATTTGGGCACCGTGGCTGCCCAACTTAAAGGAAAAATTGAAAGGGCAAGTCTCGAGTTTGAAGCACTAGTAGCAGCCTTCCATCAATCTCAAGGAGATCAGTTCAAAACTCTACTGGACTCAATAAATGCATTTATAGAGGCAGCTGCTAGGGCTATTGAACAACGTCGCCAATGAGGGACATTTTGTAAAAAATCTAGGGTTCATCTGTTTTGTAAAACCCTAGGCTCATTTTGAAACTTCTTTTGTATTAGGAATCAATACTTGTAATGATTTCCTCTCTTAACTTTGTAATGACTTCAAATGATTGCAATGATATATGAATGTCATACAATTCCTTTGAAACTTTGTGTATGTGATTCTGTGATGTACCATAAAAATCTCATAACATACCTTAAGTGTTCAAACTTGACACAACTTATCAATGCATATAAAATAGGGGGAGCACATCTTGTAATAACTATTTTAAACAAAAAAAAGGGTCTGAAATGAATTCCAAAACAAAGGAGGAGTGAAATGAATGCTGCATTCATTAATAGACATAACTTGGACAGCGGGAGCATAACTTGAATATCCTTAAGTGAATCATGGTAACATGCTGAATTCCACTAGAAATTGTGTTTTAAGTACCTAAGAATAATTTGTCCCCTTCATTGTTGATGACAAAAAGGGGGAGTAGATATATAGAACCTATATATGGAGTATATGAAGTATATGGAGTAGAACCTAAATATGGAATGCAAAATTTACACTCATACTTAAAAGTTGAATTAGAAAAGACAAAATTGAAGAATATTGGCTGTAAGATAATTGCCCTTCTGAAAAAGAAAGGGGGAGTCAAAAAGTACTTAGCCTTCAATTGTCTTTAGCATCAATACTTCATTAATTTACATTTTAACTTGATTCAAATTCAGTTGATATACCAAAATTGCTCAAGAGCTACTAAAACCAATACTTATGCATAAGGGAAAAACTGAAAATTGACTATTTTGAATTATGCACACTGTATCTAGCTCTAACCAAAACACAATACTTGTACATCTGATCAAATCTGTGTATATGTTTAAATTTCGAATTTTGCATATACTCAGTGTTTTGTCATCATCAAAAAGGGGGAGATTGTTGACCCCCTAATGGATTTTGATGAATACAAAACACTAGAGTTTAATTCCATTTATCTTAACAATTTACTTGAGGATTTCAGGTGATTAACTAAGAATATTGTTAAGAAATGTCTAGACAAGTTCCCATATTTTTCAAGAATTTATTGAAGAATTTTTGAGTTGAAGAAAACAGATCAGGGACAGCCGAGACGTCTCCGGGTCGTCTCAGAGACGTCTCTGGCACAAACAGGAAGAATTGGCACGTCTGGAGACGTCCCCGGCACCTGGCGAGGCGTCTCGCAGGGTCGGAGTCGACTCCCGACACTGCGGAGTCGACTCTCTCAGAGGCGGCAGAAAGGCCGATTTCAAGGGATGCGCGTGAGTCGTCTCCACAGGAAGCGGAGTCGTCCCCGCAAGTAAAAAGCAGACTTCCCGAGTCGTCCCCAGAGAGTGCGGAGTCGACTCTCTCAGGGTATTCCAGAGGGTGTGTTTTTCGTTGACAGAACTGCCGAGACGTCCCCTGAAAGAGCGGAGTCGACTCTCTCAGAGAATTCCAGAGGACATATTTTTCAGAGATAAAACAGCGGAGTCGTCCCCGAGGCAGCGGAGTCGTCCCCATGCAAAAAGCGTAAACATCCCGAGACGTCCCCGTAAAGTGCCGAGCCGACTCTCTTAGAAAAACAGAAAAACAAGAAGTCAAAGAGTCCATCTGCGGAGTCGTCCCCGTAAAGCGCAGAGTCGACCCCAAACAACGTCAAAAGAAAGTTTATACAGCCGAGACGTCTCGCGTTGAAGCGGAGACGTCTCCGGAGCGCGTGGGACGCGACTGACACACTTTTTCAGGTTTGTTTGAATTTCAAACTTCCATATCTTTGTGTCTAACGGCTATATTTGCTTTTTTGGTCTATAAAAGGGAGCTCTTGAGTGCCTTCCTATATCTTCTCACCAACCCAACACAAGATCATTCAAGAGAGAAGAAAGAAAAAGAGGTTCAAGGGAGTTAGAGCTTTCAAGAGGAGAAATCAAGTGCATTCAAGTTTTCCCAACTGATTTCATGCTCAACCACTCACTCCCACTTGGCATTCAAAGCTCACATTCAAGCCAACGCGATCCACATCGGAAGAACCATCATTCCCCAAGCTTCCAACGGCCAAAAGGGTTCTTCCGAGTTTTAATATTTCTCATTTCTATATTCGCTTCATTAAGAGCTTTTAAATCCTTGTAAAACTTTTCATTATTGTGCTTGTTCCAGTCAAGGGACTTGGAACAAGGGAAAGGCATCCCAAGCCTTGGTGAAATTGGGGGATTGTAGGGTTCGTTGTTAGCCCGGAGTAAAACAACGAGTTGGGTAGTGCACTCGCAAAACTACCGGACTGTAATCTTGGATTATAGTGGAAATTCCCAAAAGTGCTTTGGAGAGTGGATGTAGGAGCAGTGGAAGCTCCGAACCACTATAAAACCTTGTGTTTGCGATTGACTATTCTCATACCTCTATCTTTACTCTAGTTCATACATTTGTGTGTTTTATTTTTAACTAGACAAAAAGTTTTAAAACACCCAATTCACCCCCCTCTTGGGTGACCATCTCTGGGCAACATTGGAGTAATCAAAATCATCTATCTCAAAGATCAACTGTAGAGCTCTTAACTTGCTTTCCGGTCTTTCTGGAGTTGCACCTTCACACGGGAGATGAAGCAACTCACTCAAACTTTCTTCCGAGATCCTAACCCTTACTCCTCGGATTTTAGACACAAGCCCTTCCGGTCCAACGTTTAGGAAGGCGTAGAACTCACAAACCAAGCCTGGGTAGGTCACCAAATCTAGGGAGAAAAGATACTCCCATCCTTGCCTTCGGATCCAATCCCCCAAACGGAACCCTTCTTGATCCAAAAATTCGAAGTGGATCCTTCTCCCTGTGGTAACTGGTCTCTCCGCATATTTTGCAAGTTGAACTGAAGGGGAGGGAGGAGGAGGAGGTTCTACACGTGTCTCACCTTGTGGGGGCATTGTAGAAGAATCTCTAACATGTCTATCTACGAGGGTAGGCCGTGAAACTCTCCCGCATCTCTTAGCAACGGCTCGCTTGGGTCCCATTTTCACCAAATGCTTCCTTAGGTCTTGATCTAACGGCTTGGGGAAGCAATCTTCTAATATTTGGAGATGATTGGAAGAGACTGAAGAGTGGAAAATAGGGTTTTTGGAAGAGGACAAGATGAAACAGTGCCCTAAAATAGCTCACGGGTCCCCCTTTTAAAAGTGGGGTCCCATCGTTGGGTCGACCCCAGTTTCTGCTAGGGTCGACTCAACGTGGGGTCGACCCCATTTTGGCTCGGGTCGGCCCCAGTTCAGCCCAAAAAAAAAAAAATTTAAAATTCTTCCTTTCTTCCGATCCTTGCCACATCTTTGTGGGACATTTATATGTGAGTAAGAAATCTAGAGATGAATAATTTTACTCATGTTTCATGGGATTTTCAAAATAAGAGAGGAGTATCATGAGGCAACTTGTTCCTTCCATTTCCTCTCAATCAAAGGGATCACATATGCCTAATTCCCTCCTAAGCATGCAAAATCTATCTTCACTTAAAGATTTTGTGAATATGTCAGGTAATTGTTTCTCCGTACATACATGCTCAATACATATGTTCCCATTTTGCACATGATCTCTAATGAAATGATACCTTATTTCAATATGCTTGGCTTTTTTAGAGTACTGAACCGGATTTTTGGTAAGGTTAATGGCACCAGTGTTATCACACTTTATAGGAATATTGTCTAATTTAATTCTATAGTCCTCTAGTTGTTGCTTGAGCTATAGTACTTGAGCACAGCAACTCCCGGTAGCTATATACTCTGCCTCAACCGTTGATAATGCTACTGAATTCTGCTTTTTGCTAAACCATGATACTAAGTTATTTCCTAAGAATTGACATGTTCCTGATAAGTGCTTGATAATATATAATTTAGTTATCTTTCCATAGCACTTATTAATGTTCTTAAACTGATAAATATGTATTTTACCATGAAATTGAATGATCATTGAAATAAATTTAAAATATGGTAAAAAGCAAATAATTCTTTTCTTAAATCAGACTCTGAACTTGTCTCTCTCTTGTTTGCAATCTTTCATAAAAATTACAGAAAAACATATAAGGAGGAGATTGTGTTGACCCGGTTTGGTAACCTGATAGAATTGTAGTCAAGCTAAGGTTATAATTAAATAGGTTTTGGTCCTGATTCGATCGAAAGTTATAATTAATTTTGTATGGGGCAGAGGTTTGATTAACCCTTTTTATTAGGTCACGGTCCTGTTTTTAGTCTTGTCTGGTCAAGTTCGATCTGAAGCAGCTTAGCAAGAATTAAATTTAAATGACAATGGGCTCAAGGACAAGTCAACCATCATGACCCACCTTAAACCCAAAGTCAATTCCCAACCAATTCCTTACCTGCCTTCATATAAAATTTATAAATTTAAAACAAAAAAAGGAAAATAATGAATATAATAAAATAAATAAAAATAATTCCGGGGAGAATCACTTATTCACTATTCATATGAACAGTGTCCCGTAAAAACACTGTTCATATGAACAGTGAGAAATAATATAATAATAATAATAATAATAATAAAATTATTAAAACTGTTTCACTGTTTATCTCCTTCCTCCTATCCTTCCCGTGATCCCGCCTCATAGAGCGCCCCCCTGCCCGTCCAGCCACGCGTCACAGCCGACGCTCCAATCCTCCACGTGGTGCAGCCGGCGACCAGATCCTCCGCCTCTTCATCCGCCTGCATCCCCGCCTCCGCACAGCTGCCGTTCCGGGCGTCCGAGACAAGCTACGCATGCTCCCAGCGTATCACGCGATGAACCAGGCCGCCTTCCGTGCACCCAGATCTCCTCTCATCCCGCGGTGCAGCCGGCGACCAGATCCCCCCAGCTCTATTCCGCTGATCCCGCGGCCCTTCATCCTCTTCGTCCGCGATCTGCCTTCCGGCATCACGCCCCGGAATCAGCCGGCCGTGATCTCTTCTTCCTTCCCGAACGAGCACTCCAGATAGCTATAAAAGGAGGAGGTGGCCATCGGTGAGGGGGGGAGAGCTCGGTTTGAAGAACGGGGGAGGGGAGAGCTCGATTTGAAGAACGGGGGAGGGGAGGCCATGGTTTGAAGAACAGAGGAGGAACCTCTGTTCGGAAGAGAAAGAAATAAAAAAAGAGAGAAAGGAGGGGGGGAAAGAGAATAGTTTGTAATATATTGGGAATAATGAGAGGTGAAGGCTTTCATTTGAAGATGGGAGGTCGTCCGGAAGCCATGCGCGGCTAAACGTCTAGTCTAGGGCTGGATGAAGCCCTAGCAATGTATCAGGGCATTGTAGTTCTTATTTTTATTATTATTTTGGAGCTTGTTTAAATTCTTATTTTCAATGAAATATTCCTTTATGATATTTAAACTTTGAGCATGCTAGTTACTAATCATGTTTGCTAAAGTAGTCTAAGATGATTCATGCCTAGAAAGATGAAGTGTGCTGCATCCTAGATTAGCATACTTAGGTAGACACTTCATGCTACACCGAAGATGGATCTTCCTAACACTCTTTATGCTTTTATTTTAAAAGGCTTGTAGCCAATTTGCATGCCTCTCCAAAAGATAAAAATTAAGAACACAGTCCCTAATGCAATACTACGCGGTGGATTCCAAACCCTAGATCTATTTACTTTGATAAATTTCAATTCGTACTTATAGATTAATTTAGTTAAATCAAGTTAGCACATCCTTCTTCTTGATTTATTTTTTAAAAAAAATAACTTATTCTTCAATTTCTGTGGACCGACACCCGTAATCACTATCCTACAAGATACGTGCTATTGCGTGGTTTATTTTTGAAATTGAAAGAACCGATCAATTTTTGGCGCCGTTGCCGGGGATTGGTAGCATAGTTATTTTTCCTATCATTAAAAAAAATTTAATTAATTAAAAACAAACTTTCAAAAAATATATATGATGACCCAAAGATTGATTCATAGATTGATTTTGATGATCACAAAACCTTGAAGTATAGATACTAATGTTTATGTTGCAAGGAGAAAGATATTTATTTTGCAAGGAACATAGCAAGTTGGAAGAACACAAGAAGGCCTCCAAAGCTCTCAAGTTGGAAGAAAGCTACAATTTATTGGCCCAAGTTTAAAGTTCAAAGGATTCAAATTGGAGGAGTAAAATCAAAAGAAAAATTCAAAAGAACAGTCTTCGAGTCGACTCCAGTGGAATTCGAGTCGACTCCGGAGAAGTATGAGTCGACTCCGGAGAAGTATGAGTCGACTCCTAGGAGTCACAGGCAGAAAAGTCAGAGAGCAGTTTTCGGGTCTGAGATTCGAGTCGACTCCCGCATTGCACGAGTCGACTCCGAGACTCCGCGACCATCAACAGACAGAAAACCAAGTTACTGCCTCTGAGATTCGAGTCGACTCCCAGACAGCTCGAGTCGACTCCAAGGCAGCGTTACACCAAGATGGTAGAAGGCTGTGTTTCGCAAACTGAGAGCCGAGTCGACTCCAAGGAAGTTCGAGTCGACTCCAAGACTGGACGAGCCAAAAGACAAAGGATCGGGAGTTCGGGCTCTGAGATTCGAGTCGACTCCCAGGACAGTCGAGTCGACTCGAGAGGACAAAATTCAAAATTGGATCCACGGACTTCAGTGGATGAGCCGACTCCGAAATTGCCAAGTCAGCTCCAGAAGTTGGCGAGTCGACTCCAGGTTAAGACGAGTCGACTCCCAGTCGAGGCAAGCACATTAATTCAAATTTGGAACAGTGGCCGAGTCGTCTCTGGTAAAATACGAGCCGACTCCTGCAACAGGCGAGCCGACTCCTGATCGCGCGAGTCGACTCCGATCCCAACGGTAACATTGTCAGGAAATGCAGACTGTGTCCAACGGCTCTTTTTCTTGTCTCTAACGGCTATATTCTTGTTTCCATGCCATCTAAAGCTATAAAAACAAGAAGAGAGCTAGGGGAGAAATTATGGAAGTGGGAGAGATCATCTAGGAAAGAGATCTCAAAGAGATTGCAAAGGAAATCTCCCACAAGCACAAAAGGGCCATCCAAAACGAAATAGAGAGAAGAAGAGCATCCAAGTGAATCCGAAAGCTTCCTCTCCATCCGTGTGCTGCCTCGGGGATCCTCTACTTCATGCCAAATCAGAGGAGGATCAAGTAAAGAAGAAGCCAAGCTCCTCCATCTTCAAAACTCGTTTGAGGGCTTCTCTTTACTCTATTTGTTTATATTGTCATATCTGCTTGCTTAAGAAGCTTTGATTTGTTTTTATTCTTTGTTTTAATATCTTGTAACTTGATTCAATCAAGGGATTGAATCAAGGGGTTAAAGGTTTGTTGGTGAGCCAAAGGGAAAACCAACGGTGTAAGGTTTGTTGGTGAGCCAAAGGGAAAACCAACGGGATTAAGGTTTGTTGGTGAGCCGAGGGTAAAACCAACGTGTAAGGGTTTGATTGTGAGCCCGAGAAAACAATCGGGGTTGGTTCTAGTCGGTGAGCCTGGAAAAACCGACCGAGTTCGTTGTGCGCTCGTAAAACAACAAGTTGGGTTGTGAGCTTGTAAAACAACCGACTGTAATCTGTAGGATTATAGTGAAATTCCCAAGAAGTCTTGGGGAGTGGATGTAGGTGCTGGGGTGCACCGAACCACTATATGTTGGCTGTGTTTGTAATGTTTTTTTGTCATTATCTAACTCACACACTTACTCACTTAGATAAATTGCTTGCTTAACTATTATCCGCGAATTCTTTAGTTGCAAGCATACTCAATCAAGTCACATTCTATACATCAAACTGTCGCTAAGTTTAACTTTCACTGCGCATATATACAACTTAGCATAATTAATCAAAAAGTGCTAGAAGTAGCTTAAAAGTTTTAAAAGACCCAATTCACCCCCCCCCTCTTGGGTTGTATCTACTGGGCAACAAGTGGTATCAGAGCAGGTGCTCAAATATTATTTGTAGTCTTAACCGACTAGAGCCAAAGATCATGACAACTCAAATAGATAGTTTTCTAGGAGAAGGACACTCAATTGATACACCTCCACTGTTTAATGGTATAAACTACCCACATTGGAAAATACGCATGCGCATTTTCATTCAATCACAAAACTATTATCTATGGAAAATCATAATAAATGACCTTCACACACTCTCTCATATTAATGAGAAGGACTTAGCACAATTAAATGCTAATGCTATGAACATATTATATTGTGCTATTCAAGAAACAAAGTTTAATGAAATTTCTGCATGCCTATCTGCTAAGAAAATCTGGGATACTTTAGAAAATATTTATGATAAATCTCAGATTAGCTCTCATATGCTTCAATTATATACTAACAATGAGACTGCAGAAAAGGGTGATGAATCTCCCTCAGTCGAGTCGATTCCAAGTAGCTCAGAGTCGACTCCCAAGTTAGTCGAGTCGACTCCAATAAGGTCTGAGTCGACTCCGAGGCAAATCAGCTTCCTAAAGACAAAGAAGAAGAGGAAGCAAGAAGAATGGAAGAAAGAGGTAAAGCGCAAGAAAGCCTTGACCAAGAGAAAGTCAGACAAGGAATTGAAAGTTAGGAGCAACAATGAACTACAAGAGGTAACTAACTTATGTCTTATGGTACAAGAAGATAAAGTAGAATCTGAATCTAATCTTACACCAAATGACTTTCATGAAAAATATTCTTATGATGAACTTTTAAATGCTTTTCATGATTTGTATAGTGAATGTAGAAAATTAGCTAGGAAAAATAAAAATCTTAAAAAGCTAAATTTGAAAATTTCAAAAGAAAGAAATTCTATTACTGAAATACAAGACAAACTAAATTCTGAAAATAAAAGTTTAAGGTCATTTTCAGAAGAATTGATTCAGAAAAATCATAGCTTAATTAAAGAAAATCAAAACTTAAGTAAAGAAATTAATCAATTAAAATCTTTTATTAACAAATTCACCGTAAGCTCAGAACGATTAAAAATGATGTTTGAAAGCCAATATGTTGCTTGTGATAAATCAAAACTTGGCTTGATTCCTTTACTTAACAATAAATCTCTAGAGAAAAAGGTTATCAATTCATCAAGCAAACCATTAAATAAGATAAGTTATTTCAAAAAAGGATGGGAATAACAACTTTACCTATCGATCTAGTATAATTAAATCAAATGGTAAAGTTATTACTATTAAACAGATATGGGTTCCAAAAGGAACCATATGTCCTAACTCTCAAGGACTCAAGCAAGCTTGGGTACCCAAAATGAGAAAATGAGGATGTACACATAGGTGTACCAAGATACCCATGGAACAAAAGAAACTTAAAATATACTTATGAAAAGTTATTAACAAAAATTAGTAATCCTTGCATCTCATCATTATTTTTGCTTAGTATTTGATATGAATTGCTAGTAGTGATCAATTTTGTGATATAGAAAATACTTTTGGAAATATGATCAAATCACTTCATAGTATACTTTACTCACTATTGGATAAGTTGCAAAATGATTAATTTATTAAGAATAATTCTATGAATTCTCTATATGCTTGATTGAGAGTTTTTATCCATGGCATTATTGTTTATAAATATGATAATGTGTACTTGGTATGTTTTTAAGTATATGCACTATGAATACCAAGATTAAAGAAACCATCTTTAGCATACAAAATCAACTCATGCTAGTATATACTTAATCTCAAAAGACCTTGCCATTGGCTTACTTAAATTATCTTCTTAAAGGTCAAAGTTTTGCTATGCATGCTAACTAAGGAAACAACCAAAAATCATTTCTAAATCTAAAGATGTTGTTTCCATCTCTAAGTTTTCAAAAGCTTACATTGGATTTGTTCTTGGAAAATAAACTTGAAAATATTTTCTGTATTTGCTGAATCTTGTAAAAGTATTTCAAATGATAAAGGTTTCCTAACTGTGAAGATAAAGAGTATCATGGCACAGTGTTGAAAACCAAAATTCTGATAAAGTTTGTGCAGAAATTAACTATTTCAGCACCAAGAACATCTTAAGTAAAATAGGGGTAATAGAATTCTTGAAGAAATGAAAAAGACAATTGTGTATGATAGTCATCTACTTAAATGATTTTTAAAAAGCTATCATCACTGCTTGTCATACATATGATTTCTATTAGATCTATTTTAGATGAAAACTCCTTTTGATCTTCTGAAAAATGGAAAATGAACCATTGCATATCTTTCATATTTTTCAGTCGTACATGTTATGCTTGATATGTTCTTATGAAAAATAATGCCAAATCTGATAGAGATATGTCTATCCTTGGATATCATTCATCAAGCAATGCATATAGAATATTCAATGAAAAGATTTTAGTTGCAAAAATATCAAGTTGTCTTATTCTCTATGAGACTAATGATTTACTGTCAAGATACTAAGATCAAATTATATATGGTTAATCTTTTACATATAACAATCTGAAAACTTGTTAATAATTATAACAAAATTGAGTTTTTCAGAAATGCACTTAATGAAGAAAAATTGATAACTACTAAAAGACTGAATCAAGAAAAGATGAAATAGATCTTGATTCTTGCATGATTAAAAGTAAAGATCACCACTATCATTTGCTTGACTCATGAGCTTTATATTCTGTCAAATGAATGTGTAGAATTCACTCCTATGTGGTTATTTCATTAAAAAATAGATCTATGTTAAATAACCACCATATTTAAAAATTACACATTACATATATGATAAAGCAATATGTGATTTAGAACAAGCATCAAAAGCATGATATATAAAAGCTTAAGCAACCTTTTTGATAGAAAGTAATAGTGATAAATCTATGCATCAAAAAGATGAATTTGTGATATCTTATTTGCTCAAAGTATGCATTGATGACATCATTTTTGGTTCTACTAATGAAGAGTTATATTGCAAAGTGAGTTTGAAATATGATGAATGAATTAACATCTTCTCTCAAACTCCAAATTAAGACAAACAGGAAAGGGGATCTTCATTGACCAACGTTAGTCCACAAAAAAACTCTTATAGAAGATTGGCATGAAGAAGGTATATCTATGACCCCATCTTGTAGAATTCGAAAAAGATGAGAAAAGTAGATCTATTGTGTTAAAGCTGTATTGAAACATGATAGAATAATTATTTTATCATACAGCTAGTAGACCAGATTGTACGCTCATTATGTGACCGTGTGCAAGACTTCAATCTAATTTTAATGAATCATATTTTATTAATAACCAATAAATCATAATCTGAATTTTGATAGAAACAAACGGTTAAGATAAATTGATTAAAACTTAGTTAACATATCTTATTGATAATTATCTTAAGCAAATATAATCTAAACTAAATTCATTTGACCTTGATAGATCTTTCTATTGCCTCACATGCTGTCATTGAACTATCTTGGTTAATGAATCTATCCCTTTAGTTCAAATGATATGTGCTTGCTTACATTTAGGCAATCTCTTGAGTAAAGTGACTCAACATGCAATTATTATCATACTTCATATTGAGTCATCTAATTAAAAAATATATATATGTTGGATGAATGCTCTATATCTTAAAGAAACTAATGACTCTCCTTCAAGAAAGAAAAATGAGAGATTTCAGCTTGAAGGACACCTCCACATAAGATACAATAAACTCTCACATGCAAACAAGAGAAAGGACTTTCTTCAGCCAAAGGTTCATACGTAAGAAATCTAGTAGGTATTTGACTGAAGAATGGAGAATGAATTGATAATTCTAGATACTTCTTGAGCAAAGTCAATAACTTAAATCTTATTATGACATGATTAAGGTCTTTAACTATTAATTTTTGATATCATGTCTACATATATTGATTGACTTATACTTTTAGAAATTGTTTCATGGCTTGCCCAAACTATAATATATCTTTGTCTATGCCATAACTATGAAATACACAAGTTTATGCTTAAAATTTTGATTTAAAATAACTTGTGAGAAATTATGAATCCTTGAGCATAATGAAAATGTTGTTTGCATGATATACATATATATGATACGTAAGATTAATTCTCTATTCTGCTCTCTCATGAAAATTACTTGAGAATAACAAAAAGAGAGAGAGATAAAGAAAAGAAAATGGATATTATTAAAGAGAAGTAAAATCCAAGTAGAGGCAAACACTTCAACCTTAAGGAAAAGCAAAACAAACTTAATATATTCGACACATTTGTGAGACTTGTGTGAGCATTCTTTTGGAAGGGATAAAATTCATAATTAATTACACTTAAATAGGGAGGTTTTGAAGTAAACATTTTAACCTTTCTATATTGCTCATCATAGGGATGGTGCCAATGGGGAGGCTAGTGGTAGTACCCGGCACTATTTGACCCAACTATTCGGTGTAGGGCATATTAGGGACGGCACAAGAGGGAGGCTAGTGGTAGTACCTCGTGCCCCTTCCCAACTCCACCGGATAGGGAGCAAATAGAGTATAGAGCATAAGAAAGTTATAAATGAAAAACAAAGTAAATGAAAGTAGAATTAAGTCAAATTTTTAATCACTTGAAAACACACTTTAAGGATGAAATCATTGCAAGATTATATTTAAATAGGGGGTTTATTTGAAAAGAATTGATTTTGATCCTTGACATTCTTGTTCTTAGTATTTTAATGCATGACTTAACACATGGTATATTTTGCATATGGTATGATGTCTTGATTTATGGGTTCTCAATATTTTGTAATGTTTCATACTTGGACAATTTGATTGAATGTTTGAATTGCTACATAACATCTTTTGTTTAGTTTTATTGAAAAGAAATTTCAGATTTGTCATTCACAATCATTGTTAAAATCTGAAAGCTAAATAAAATTGTAGAAAGGAGAAGAGAAGAACATCTCTATTTAGGGAAAATAAATTGATTTTGTTTTATCCTTCAACTTGCCTAAATTTGGTATATAATGTTCAAATTCGTACCAAAACTCAACATTTAATACAAAGATTCTGAATATGCTCTTATATGTTTGAAATATGTATTTTCAATCGTAATCATTTAAGATGAGCTATAATGTGGAAGATACATATCTCAAAGTATGATTAAAAATCCTATGTAATTCAGAATCCGATTTTGTATAAAAGTTTAAACTCCATATGATTACTAAATAAAAATGTAAGAAAAACAGAATTTATTTTGATTGCTCCGATACGCATCCGAAACATATCATTTCTTATCTTCAAAGTATACTAATTTTGATTCAAATGATGTGTCTTACGATGATCTTGATTGCAAGTAAATATTTTTAAAATATATGACTTTATTTTAATATTTAAAAATTTATTGAGCTTCATGTATACATCGCTGAAAAACTATGATTAAGAAATTGAGTTCTAAAAATATATATACCTCAATGATCATCTATATGTTTTTTCTCGCCTATATTCTTAAAGATTTCCATCAAAATATATATAGAGTGAATGATCTAAAAGCTAGAAATATTTCACCTCACTCAAATGACTCTAAAAGAAAGAAAATGTAAATGCTGTTGAAAGAAACTGAGCGTCAAATGAATCATTTTCTGATTAATATTTCAGTACATTTTCTCAAAGATTAAGAGGAAGCATAACTTGTTCTTGATAGATTAAAAAGGGTGATTGCTATAAATTTTGAATAATTCTTGATCACTCTCCATTCTCGATATCATAGAATTTCAGTTCTATTCACGTTTGTCATTAAAATCTGAAATTCAACAAAAGAAAAGAATGATTAAAGAAGTATGCATCTTTTGAGGGGGAGCTTTAGATATTCAGTATCTTATCCTAAAGTTACTTCAATTTGATGTATACCTTAAATCTTATGGATTGATTTTTATGAACTTCCTTATATTGCAAGACATGCTTTAAATTACCTTGAGATGAGTTCTATAAAGGTTGTCTTATCTCAAACCTTGAGTCTTAATAAGCTGAAACTTATAGAAAATATATTTTTGAGATTGACAATTTTATTGAACATTATCTTAGGATTCTAAAACTCTTAAATGGAATGATCAATTGAGGGGGAGAAAGAAAATTTCAGAAGGAGAGGTCTTATGAAACTTAATCGCATAAATCTATAACTAAAGGAGAGAGAAAGAATACTAAATGAAAAGTGATTCTAATACTCTCCAATATGTATCATCTGAAATTTAAATCTGAAAATCTTTATGATACACCTTGAGGCGTGTTATTTGGTTAGTATATCTCATGCATCACTCTTGAACCAAATTGCAAATCTTAAGAGCCTCTAATTTAATGAAAAAGGAGGAGAATAATGTGTTAAATTTTCTTGAGTATCTCTTAGAAAATCTATTTTTTTAAAACTTCACTAATGAGCTCTAATTGGCTTGCTTTTTGGAACTTCAATTTTGTGCAAATTCATTATTTTATGTATCAAATTGTGCTTATTTTCTAAATAAATAAAAGAAAGTCTTTAAAAGAGCTCTAAGATGTATCAAAAATTGCATGAATGTATATTTTGATATTTGTGCCCCAATGCTCCTATTATCATAAAAGAACTTTGAAGTCATTAAGAGAATTAATTAATTTGCTCTCATGGTTGATAAAATACTTAATAGATTGGGCAAAAGGTCCTAAATGAACAAGCTTTCATACTTATTATTGAAGAGAGGTTAGATTTCCATTCGTGTGGTACTTCTTGAATTAACTTAAGAAAGATTCCACCTACACTTGCTTAGAAAACTATCTGTGGTATCACATTCGATGTGTTCTGCTCTGAAATTATCTTAATTGGCTCTGATCTATGCTCATTAATCTGATTCTAATATTATTGCCTTGAGTTATATGATTCATATCCTTGCAATAATTTAACATTTAATATTATTGCCTTGAGTTATATGACTCCGGAGAAGTATGAGTTGACTCCGGAGAAGTATGAGTCGACTCCTAGGAGTCACAGACAGAAAAGTCAGAGAGCAGTTTTCGGGTCTGAGATTCGAGTCGACTCCCGCATTGCACGAGTCGACTCCGAGACTCCGCGACCATCAACAGACAGAAAACCAAGTTACTGCCTCTGAGATTCGAGTCGACTCCCAGACAGCTCGAGTCGACTCCAAGGCAGCGTTACACCAAGATGGCAGAAGGCTGTGTTTCGCAAACTGAGAGCCGAGTCGACTCCAAGGAAGTTCGAGTCGACTCCAAGACTGGACGAGCCAAAAGACAAAGGATCGGGAGTTCGGGCTCTGAGATTCGAGTCGACTCCCAGGACAGTCGAGTCGACTCGAGAGGACAAAATTCAAAATTGGATCCACGGACTTCAGTGGATGAGCCGACTCCGAAATTGCCAAGTCAGCTCCAGAAGTTGGCGAGTCGACTCCAGGTTAAGACGAGTCGACTCCCAGTCGAGGCAAGCACATTAATTCAAATTTGGAACAGTGGCCGAGTCGTCTCTGGTAAAACACGAGCCGACTCCTGCAACAGGCGAGCCGACTCCTGATCGCGCGAGTCGACTCCGATCCCAACGGTAACATTGTCAGGAAATGCAGACTGTGTCCAACGGCTCTTTTTCTTGTCTCTAACGGCTATATTCTTGTTTCCACGCCATCTAAAGCTATAAAAACAAGAAGAGAGCTAGGGGAGAAATTATGGAAGTGGGAGAGATCATCTAGGAAAGAGATCTCAAAGAGATTGCAAAGGAAATCTCCCACAAGCACAAAAGGGCCATCCAAAACGAAATAGAGAGAAGAAGAGCATCCAAGTGAATCCGAAAGCTTCCTCTCCATCCGTGTGCTGCCTCGGGGATCCTCTACTTCATGCCAAATCAGAGGAGGATCAAGTAAAGAAGAAGCCGAGCTCCTCCATCTTCAAAACTCGTTTGAGGGCTTCTCTTTACTCTATTTGTTTATATTGTCATATCTGCTTGCTTAAGAAGCTTTGATTTGTTTTTATTCTTTGTTTTAGCTTTGATTCAATCCCTTGATTGAATCAAGGGGTTAAAGGTTTGTTGGTGAGCCAAAGGGAAAACCAACGGTGTAAGGTTTGTTGGTGAGCCAAAGGGAAAACCAACGGGATTAAGGTTTGTTGGTGAGCCGAGGGTAAAACCAACGTGTAAGGGTTTGATTGTGAGCCCGGGAAAACAATCGGGGTTGGTTCTAGTCGGTGAGCCTGGGAAAACCGACCGAGTTCGTTGTGCGCTCGTAAAACAACAAGTTGGGTTGTGAGCTTGTAAAACAACCGACTGTAATCTGTAGGATTATAGTGAAATTCCCAAGAAGTCTTGGGGAGTGGATGTAGGTGCTGGGGTGCACCGAACCACTATATGTTGGCTGTGTTTGTAATGTTTTTTTGTTATTATCTAACTCACACACTTACTCACTTAGATAAATTGCTTGCTTAACTATTATCCGCGAATTCTTTAGTTGCAAGCATACTCAATCAAGTCACATTCTATACATCAAACTGTCGCTAAGTTTAACTTTCACTGCGCATATATACAACTTAGCATAATTAATCAAAAAGTGCTAGAAGTAGCTTAAAAGTTTTAAAAGACCCAATTCACCCCCCCCCCTCTTGGGTTGTATCTACTGGGCAACAATATATATCTAAAATAAAATAAAAAAAATATTTTCTATTATTGTAATTTTTTTTATCTCCTTTTTCTCTTCTACTATTTTTTTTTAATATTTTTCTTTTGGTCTTATTTGATCAGGAATCGAAGAGGAGATCTGGGCTATCAAAAAGGAATGCTTTAGAGGTTTGCTTAAAAATATTTAAATTGCTGGGAAAATTCTCTTTGGTAACCTCTAAACCTTTCTTATTTAAATTAATTATTAGCTTGAAATTTTGTGGTGATTGTTTGATTTTAATTTCAGCAAAAGTGTGAATGCATGCTTGATACACATACACAAATTAATCCGCACATAGTAAGGGCAATCACCCCAACAAGATAAGAGCCGGATTTCATCACCGGACTCTTGCCCAACTTAGGTGAACTCAATCTCACATAGTGTCACTTTAATTAAAATCAATTAGACGTTGGCTCCTAGGGACATTCGAGCTCA
Source organism: Phoenix dactylifera (assembly GCF_051530095.1). Lineage (NCBI taxonomy): Eukaryota > Viridiplantae > Streptophyta > Magnoliopsida > Arecales > Arecaceae > Phoenix > Phoenix dactylifera. Next base: position 24,668,368 of record NC_143193.1, on the reverse strand, counting down.
ATAGGACAAAGATCACCGAAAGTTGCACCAATTTCGCTCTGTGGCTTAGTTGATGTCTAGGCAAGCTTTGTCCCTATAAGGGAGACAGTTCATCTGTTCGAGGCAAGTGGGTTTTAAGTGGGACCTTTGCGAACGCATCGTGACCCCTCCACTTACCTGGGCGCTTACCTGGTCAACTCGGTTCATTAGACCGGATTAGAGGCTTAGGTGCCCTCTTCAAACCAGTTAGGAGCTGTCTAGTAATTTTAGGACAAATACAAGGATTGATGTGTTTATCTTTTACTGCATGCTTGACTGATCAAGTACTTGTGTATGCAAAGAAGTCGTTCTAGAGTACGTGACCTATTACCTTTTGACCCTGAAATAGAACGGACCCTTAGAAATATTCGAGCTAAGATCAGAACAATAGAATCATCCCCACCTCCTGAGATGGCTGAAGAACAACCCAAACTCCTGAGGGAGTACTTTACTCCCACCATTTACACTTCCCCATCTTGCATTCGATTACCTGAAGTAGCAGCTGTACAATATGAAATAAAATCTGGTGTGATCCAAATGCTCCCATCTTTTTATGGGCTCACCAATGAAGACCCATATAAACACCTAGATGAATTCCTTGAGATTTGCACCACTGTCAAGATTCAGAACTTTACTGATGATGCTCTAAAACTTAGATTATTCCCCTTCTCCCTTAAAGATAGAGCCAAACAATGGCTGAATTCTTTAGAAGCCAACTCGATTCGTTCTTGGGATCAAATGCAACAAAATTTTCTTAAAAAATACTTTCCCATAGGAAGAACAAACCAGTTTAGACGTGCCATTACAAGCTTCTCCCAAACCGAGGGAGAAGAATTTCATGAAACTTGGGAGAGATTTCGGGACCTAATCCATAAATGCCCTCATCATCAAATACCTAAGTGGCAGCTAGTGCAATGTTTTTATGACGGTTTGATTGAACGAAACCGTCAGATGATCGATGCCGCATGCGGGGGGACTTTCATGCTTCGAAATGAGCATGAAGCATGGCAACTATTTGAAAATCTTAATGAAAACTCCCTCCACCATGCTTCATATTCTCGTCAAGCAACCCCGAATTTTCAAAGAAAAGGGGCCATTTGTGAAATAAGTCGTTCCATGGAGCTGTCTAGCAAGGTAGATGCATTGTCCCATAAGATTGACCAACTAATGATAGGAGGACATGTCGTTAGCTCTTCCCAAGCACAAGTATGTGCTATCTGTTCTAGCCCATCGCATCCTATTCATGGGTGCCCCTCAGCACCCCAATTCTCCGAACTCGTGCAAGAACACAGACCGGGTAATGATCCATTTTCCAATACATATAATCCGGGATGGTGGAATCATCCAAATTTTTCTTGGAGGCAGCAAGCTTCGAACACTACCCAACCCTACTCCCAAAATTTTCAAAACCCTCAGAATTTTCATCTCTACCGTCCCTCAAATCAATTTCAACACCCTCCTCCTCCAACCCAAAGAAATACAGCCTTTGAGGAGAAGGTGTTGACTGCCCTTCAAGGTTTGGAGGCAAACACACAACTATTGCACTCTCACACGCAATCAATTGCTAAGCTAGAATCCCAAATGGGTCAACTAGCCAATGCATTAAACAAGCGAGAGGAAGGTAAGCTTCCAAGTCAACCAATGAGTAATCCTAGAGGACAATACGTGGCTCAAGAAACTCGACTAAATCATGAGCAAGCCAATGCTTTGACTACCCTAAGGAGTGGACGTATAGATAATAAGGTTGGGGAGGGTAACAATAAGGAAGGTGAAGAAGAGGAGAGGAATGTATCACATGAAAATCCAAAACCTTCTTCAGTTAGTCCACCATCTGCCACAACCCACATTCCAAAGGCTCCATTCTCTAAAGCACTTAATGCACCCTCTCCCTTTGGCAAGAAGGAAACTTCATTAGAAGAGATGATGGAGGTCTTCAAACAAGTTAAAATCAACCTCCCACTCCTTGATGCCATCAAACAAGTTCCCTCCTATTGCAAATTTCTTAAAGACCTTTGCACCCAAAAGCGGAAATCTAGAACACATGTGCCTAAAAAGGTCCTCGTAACTGAACAGGTAAGTTCCATTCTCCAATACAACACCCCCCCAAAGTTCAAAGATTCTGGTGCTCCCACTATTTCCTGTGTCATAGGAAATAACTCCATCGACCGAGCACTCTTAGATCTAGGAGCAAGTGTGAATCTTCTACCCTATTCAGTCTATGAAAAATTTGGGTTGGGTGAATTGAAATCTACCTCGGTATCTTTACAATTGGCTGATCGATCGGTGAAGATGCCAAGGGGGATGATTGAAGATGTTCTTGTCAAGGTAGACAAATTCTATTTTTCAGTAGATTTTATCGTCCTTGACATGGAACATGTGCCCAACCTTAAAAAACAAATTCTTGTGATTCTTGGTCGTCCCTTTTTAGCTACAGCCAATGCATGAATCAACTGTAGAACAGGGGCAATGGATATATCATTTGGGAACATGAAAATTAAGTTGAATGTGTTTCATGCTGCTGAACAACATGTGAGGGAAGACGAGTGTTGCCTAATTGATGAAATGGATGATCTTGTAGAGAACGCCCTTCCCTATATCTTAGCAAATGACCCCTTAGAGGCATGTTTGGCCCATTTTGACATTGACAACTTTGATATAGACAAGGCCGTAGAAGAAGTTAACACTTACTCGACAATCAATCTCCTATGAGTTCCCTTCCTTGGAAGATCCGACCTGAACCCCTTCCCCCCATTGCTAGCACACCACTTTGTCCTTCCATTGATTCTCCACCTAAACTTGAGTTAAAGCCACTTCCGACAACTCTTAAGTATGCCTTTCTAGGACCAGAAGATACCCTCCCTGTAATCATCGTGGCCAACTTATCTACTGAACAGGAGGGTAAACTTTTAAGGATGCTAGAAGAGAATAAACATGCCATAGGATGGTCTGTAGCCGATTTGAAAGGGGTTGACCCCTCTGTTTGTATGCATCGAATTCATCTCGAAGATGATGCAAAGCCCACCCGAGAAATGCAAAGAAGACTCAATCCTAACATGAAGGAGGTAGTCAAGAAAGAAGTGGTGAAGTTATTAGATGCTGGAATCATTTATCCAATTTCTGATAGTAAGTGGGTGAGTCCGACACAAGTGGTACCCAAGAAATCAGGTATTACTGTGGTTGAAAATACGGAAGGAGAATTGATACAAACACGCACAACCACGGGTTGGCGCGTGTGTATTGACTACAGAAAACTTAATTCGATGACTAGGAAAGACCATTTCCCTCTACCTTTCATAGATCAAATTTTGGAACGGTTGGCTGGTCAAGGTTTCTACTGCTTCTGAGATGGTTATTCTGGATATAATCAAGTACCTGTTTACCCGGACGATCAAGAGAAAACCACTTTTACTGGCCCATTTGGGACATTTGCATATAGGAGGATGCCTTTTGGACTATGCAATGCACCCGCAACTTTTCAACGATGCATGATGGCCATTTTTTCAGATATGGTGGAAAACTTTCTATAAGTGTTCATTGATGATTTCTCAGTTTTTGGCCTATCTTTTGACGATTGTCTGGATAATTTGATCTTAGTTTTGAAAAGATGTAAGGAGACCAACCTAGTATTAAGTTGGGAAAAGAGCCATTTCATGGTTCAAGAAGGCATAGTTTTAGGACACGTCGTGTCCAAGAGGGGCATTGAAGTAGATAAAGCCAAAGTCGATCTTATTTCCAATCTCCCCCCACCCAAAACTATGAAACAAATCCGATCATTCCTTGGCCATGCTGGTTTCTACCGTCGCTTCATTCAGAATTTCAGAAAGATTTCCAAACCCTTATGCAATCTTCTGGCCAAGGACACTCCCTTTGTCTTTGATAAAGCATGCGAGGAGGCATTTGAAAATCTTCGCTCGAAATTGACCACTGCACCTATCATACGGCCCCCTAATTGGACCCTTCCATTTGAATTAATGTGTGACGCATCCGACTATGCAATTGGGGCAGTTTTAGGGCAACGGCTAGATAAAGTACCTCATGTCATCTACTATGCTAGTAAAGCACTCTCAGATGCACACTTGAACTACACCACCACTGAGAAAGAGTTACTAGCTGTAGTATTTGCGCTAGACAAGTTTCGATCTTACCTATTAGGATCCAAGGTTACCGTATTCACTGATCATGCTGTCCTTCGACACCTTCTTGCAAAGAAGGACACCAAACCCCATCTGATTCGATGGATTCTTTTACTACAAGAATTTGACCTAGAAATTCGTGACAAGAAAGGAACTGCAAATGTCATAGCAGACCACTTATCTAGGATTCTTCTTGAGCCCTCTAAGAATACCTCACCCTTACATGATGCTTTCCCAGATGAACAATTATTTGGGGTACAAGGAATGAAAACGCCATGGTTTGCAAACATAGTAAATTACCTTGCCATAGGACGAATTCCTGATGATTGGTCAACTCATGACAAGAATCGATTCTTTTCACAAATAAAGTTCTATTATTGGGATGATCCCGATCTATTCAAGTATTGTCCCGATCAAGTAATCCGTCGATGTGTCCCCGAATGCAAATTTCAAAGTATTCTTTCATTCTGCCATTCACAAGCTTGTGGGGGACATTTTGGGGGTAGAAAAACTGCAGCAAAAGTTTTACAGAGTGGATTTTATTGGCCCACACTTTTCAAAGATGCCCATAACTTTTTCCAAACTTGTGAACGGTGCCAACGGATGGGTACCATCTCCCGTAGAGATATGATGCCTCTCAATCCTATTTTAATTGTAGAAATCTTTGATGTATGGGGTATTGACTTTATGGGCCCTTTCCCACCATCCTTTGGTTTCGAATATATTCTTGTAGGGGTTGATTATGTTTCAAAATGGGTAGAAGCTGTCGCCACTAAAACTAATGACCACAAGGTTGTGATTAAATTTTTACATGAAAACATCTTTTGTCATTTTGGCACACCCCGAGCCATCATCAGTGATGGGGGATCTCATTTTTGCAACCGGTCTTTCGAGGCTTTGGCTCGCAAATATAACATCACCCACAAAGTTGCTACCCCATACCATCCCCAAACGAGTGGACAAGTCGAGGTATCCAATAGGGAGTTAAAATACATCTTAGAAAAAACGGTACGTCCCGATAGGAAAGATTGGTCTCAAAGGATAAATGATGCACTCTGGGCCTATCGTATTGCCTACAAAACTCCTATTGGCATGTCTCCCTGCCGATTAGTTTTTGGAAAAGCTTGTCACTTACCGGTAGAACTTGAACATAGAGCTTTCTAGGCTATCAAAAAGTTTAACTTAGTAGACATGGCAGCTGCTGGTCCTAACCGAAAACTCCAACTAAGTGAACTTGAAGAGTTGCGCAATGAGGCCTATGAAAATGCTAAAATTTATAAAGCGAGGACTAAGGCTTTTCGTGATAAAAACATTAACCGTAAGTCCTTCGAACCTGGTCAAAAAGTTTGGCTATTCAATTCCAAGTTGCGACTCTTCCCGGGTAAACTTCGCTCTAGGTGGGATGGACCATTCGTAGTGAAAAATATTTCTCCTTATGGTGCAGTAGAGATCCAACACCTCAATGGTGGACCTGTTTTAAAAGTCAATGGCCAAAGGTTAAAACCTTATGTGGACTGTGTTACCGATGGGCAATTGATCGAATTCCTTAATTTGACGAACCCTGTTTATCAAAATAATTAAGGATGCACTGTATCTGGCTGAAGACAATAAACTTAGCGCTTGTTGGGAGGCAATCCAATTCTCTTAAATTTCTCTAACATTGAGGACAATGTTAGGTTTAGGTTTGGAGGTATTTTTAAGTTTTTTTTCATTTTTTGTTTTGTTTGCATCTCTTGCATTCGTTTTCACTTCATAATGTCAGGTTTATCAAAAGAAATAATAAAAATAAAAATATAAAAATATCTTTTAATAAAAAATTGTGTTCATTTTTACAATTAAAAAAAAAGAAAAAAATAAAAAATGTGCTCATTTTCATTTAGAAAATAATAATAAAAAAATTTAAATAAAAAAAAAGGTTTTTGTTTTTAAAAACCTAATTTCTATACATTTGATGCGAGAATGATAAATACACAAGGTATATAAAATCTAAAAAGCCCAATGACTAGTCGGAAGTAATACAAATTTAAGTTCTTTTCATTAAGTCTCTCTTAGGGAGTTGTAAGCTAATTAATACTTCAAAATTTCACTACACACTGGCCGACACTTCTAAGATCTAGGCTCGACATTATGTTGATAGTATAGTAGCAACCTTGGACCCTGATGAATCATACTTATCTAATCCAAAAAAAAAAAAATATATCATCAATAATAATGGATTTAGTCAGGAACATCGAAAAGGGCTACTTATTGTCAAAGGTCAAGTGGGCTTGTGATGAGAACTCCGAGCATAAGTCCGTAGGGGAGTCTTGATGCCTGACACCTTGTGCCAACTGGTGTGAGAGTTGTCGACTGCTTGCTCGTTACACGGAGAAATCACCATAAGAGTAAAAGTGCACAATTTATATGTCTTTATTATAAAAAAAAACTCTGTATTGACCTTGAAAAAGACAATAGTGTGAAAGCCGTCGTTGTAAAAAGTCGAGTAAACTGGAATATTATGGATAAAGCCCGTGAGGTACTAAAGTAAACATCCACAACTCTCGAAATTCTGCAGATAAGATGATTTTGAATCAGTGAGCAGGTTCTTTCGACCAATCCTTGGAAACTACTGGTATTAGCAATATTTTAGAGATCCAAACCCTTAGCTTGTGAATGGTCCAGATTTCACCGAGCACTCCAGTATAAATGAGTCTTACAACTTCCTAACGGAAACTTAATGACCTCAACTTGAATTACATTTTGACCTAGGATTTGGGCTGACTTAGTAAATAAAACCGTGTGTGTTTTGAAATTCTTATCATTTTTGTATCTTAAATTAGATTTTAATAATAATAAAAAAAAAGAGTTTTTGAAATTCTTTACTAGTATGCATTTGGAATTTGATTTTCACTTCATAGATCAATCGATAAAAAAATAATAAAAAAAAGAATAAAAATAATAAAAATAATAATCTTAATAATAAATGATTTATTTTAATATTGAAGTTTGTGGGTATCTTCACTGGAAACCCTCACGAGACTATAACTCGTCCACTAGGGTAACCTAGGGGTTTAAAGCCTTGTTGCATATGGTAAATGCAATCGCGATGCCTGCGAAAACTCTAACTAAGTGAACTTGAAGAATTGCGCAATGAGGCTTATGAAAATGCTAAAATTTATAAAGCAAGGACTAAGGCTTTTCATGATAAAAATATTAACCGTAAGTCCTTCGAACCTGGTCAAAAGGTTTGGCTATTCAATTCAAAGTTGCGACTCTTCCCGGATAAACTTCGCTCTAGGTGGGATGGACCATTCATAGTAAAAAAGGTCTTTCCTTATGGTGCAGTAGAGATCCAACACCTCAATGGTGAACATGTTTTAAAAGTCAATGGCCAAAGGTTAAAACCTTATGTGGACTGTGTTACCGATGGGCAATTGATTGAATCCCTTAATTTGACGAACCCTGTTTATCAAAATAATTAAGGATGCACTATGTCTGGCTGAAGACAATAAACTTAGTGCTTGTTGGGAGGCAACCCAATTCTCTTAGATTTTTTTTTAACATTGAGGACAATGTTAGGTTTAGATTTGGGGGTATTTTTAAGTATTTTTTTTCATTTTTTGTTTTGTTTGCATCTCTTGCATTCGTTTTCACTTCATAATGTCAGGTTTATCAAAAGAAATAAAAATATAAAAATATAAAAATATATTTTAATAAAAATTGTGTTCATTTTTATAATTTTAAAAAAAATTTAAATATATATATATATATTACCTAATTTCTATACCTGAATGCGAGAATGATAAATACACAAGGTATATAAAATCTAAAAAGCCCAATGACTAGTCGGAAGTAATATAAATTTAAGTTCTTTTTATTAAGTCTCTCTTAGGGAGTTGTAAGCTAATTAATACTTTGGAATTTCACTACACACTGGCCGACCCTTCTAAGGTCTAGGCTCGACAATATGTTGATAGTATAGTAGCAACCTTGGACCCTGATGAATCATACTTATCTAATTCAAAAAAAAAATATCAATAAAAAGAATTTAGTCAGGAACATCGAAAAGGGCTATCTATTGTCAAAGGTCAGGTGGGCTTGTGATGAGGACTCTGAGCATAAGTACATAGGGGAGTCTTGATGCCCGACACCTTATGCCAACTGGTGTGAGAGTTGTCGACTGATTGCTCGTTACACGGAGAAATCACCACAAGAGTAAAAGTGCACAATTTATACATCTTTTATTAAAAAAAAAACTTTGTATTGACCTTGTAAAAGATAATAGTGTGAAAGCCGTCGTTGTAGAAATTCGAGTAAACTGGAATATTACATATAAAGCCCGTGAGGTACTAAAGTAAACATCCACAACTCTCGAAATCCTGCAGATAAGATGATTTTGAATCAGTGAGTAGGTCCTTTCGACCAATCCTTGGAAACTACTAGTATTAGTAATATTTTGGAGATCCGAACCCTTAGCTTGTGTACGGTCCAGATTTCACTGAGCACTCCAGTATAAATAAGTCTTACAATTTCCTAACGGAAACTTAATGACCTCAACTTGAATTGCATTTTGACCTAGGATTTGGGCTGACTTAGTAAATAAAACCGTGTGTGCTTTGAAACTCTTATCATTTATGTATCTTAAATTAGATTTTAATAATAATAATAAAAAAGAGAGTTTTTAAAATTCTTTACTAGTATGCATTTGGAATTTGATTTTCACTTCATAGATCAATCGATCTAAAAAAAAAAATTATAATAACAATAATAATAAATGATTTATTTAAGTTTGTGAGTATCTTCACTGAAAACCCTCACGAGACTATAACTCGTCCACTAGGATAACCTAAGGATTTAAAGCCTTGTTACATATGGTAAATGTAACCGCGATGCCTGCGAAAGTGAGTTAGAATTCTTCTTTTCTAGTTTTATTTTGCTCGAGGACTAGCAAAACATTTCCACTGGTGCTTTTTCTATCTAATTTGCATCCAGCAAAATCAGCATCAGAATATGCAAGCAAATCAGTACAGGAGTCTCTAGAGTATCTTAATCCTATGTTTGTGGTTTCTCTCAAATATCTAAGGATTCTTTTGACAGCACTTAGATATGATTTCTTAGGATTTGATTGGTATCTAGCATATATTCCTACACTAAATACTATGTCTGGCCTACTGGCAGTTAGTTAAAGCAAAGATCCAATTAATCCTCTATAGAGCTTCATATCTATATTTTTTCCTTTTTCATCTTTGTCTGGTTTACTAGTGGGGTTCATAGGAGTGCCTATCCCCTTGTGATTTTCATTTCCAAACTTCTTTAGTATTTCCTTTGTGTACTTAGTTTGATGAATAAAGATGCCTTCCTTAGTTTGCTTGATTTGTAATCCAAGAAAAAAATTTAGTTCTTCCATCATACTCATCTCGAATTCTTCTTGTATTAATTTAGCAAACTCTTTGCAAAGATTATCATTAGTGGCACCAAAGATTATGTCTTCTACATATATTTGTACTACTAGCAAATTTTTGTCTTTTCTTTTGAGAAAGAGTGTTTTATCTACATTTCCTCTACTGAAATCATTATTTAGCAAAAATTTGCTTAATCGATCAAACCAAGCCCTAGGTGCTTGTTTCAATCCATATAATGCCTTATCCAATCTAAACACATGATTTGGCAATTCATGATTCTCAAAACTAGGAGGTTACTCTACATATACTTCTTCCTCTATATAACCATTTAAGAAGGTACTTTTTACATCCATTTATACAATTTGAAATCCATGAAGCATGCAAAAGCTAGAAGTAATCTAATAGCTTCTAATCTGGCTACGGGAGCAAATGTTTCCTCAAAATCTATCCCTTCTTCTTGATTGTATTTCTTAGCTACAAGTCTAGCTTTATTTCTTATAACTACCCCTTTTTCATCTAATTTATTTCTAAAGACCCATTTTGTTCCAATTACAGAATTATACTTTGGTCTCTCAGTTAATGTCCACACATTGCTTCTTTTGAATTGATTTAATTCTTCTTGCATAGCATTTATCCAATTTACGTTTTTTTTCAGTTTCTTCATAATTCTTAGGTTCTATTTGTGAAACAAAAGCAAGATAGTCATTTATATTTCTAAGAGAGGATCGAGTTCTTACCCCTTGAGATGGATCACCAATGATTAAATCTTTAAGATGCCCATGTGCGTACCTCTTGTTGGAAACCCGCCCATGCCGTAGAAAATTTTAAAAAATTCAGATGGCAGCGGAAGAGGCATAAGCGGGATCAATCGTTCATCACATGAACGTTCTTCAAAAACCGTTCGTAGATAGATTAGAATTAAAACTTTTAAAACAATTATAAAGATTAGATCTTCACCTTGTGCGGGTAGATGATCACCGCAAACTGAAGTTCGTGGTTTAGGATGAAGGTTCGATTGAAGTCGTTCACGCGTCCGGCCTCTACGGGTATCCACACGAAGTAGAGATCCGATCAAAGCTTCCTTGTCTCCCCAGGGTGCTAGCTCCCTTGCAGAGACAACTTTGGATGGCTGATTTTCTTCCTTTGAATCAACCCTTGATTGTGCTTGGGAGGAGGAAGAAGAAGGAGGAACTTGGATGAAGAACCAAAAGCTAGATCTGCAGCCTTTTCCCTTGCTTGCGTTGGAACTCAAGAGAGGGAGAGGAGGGATGCCGCGAAGACTTTCTTTGCTTTTCCCCTGCTTGCGGCTGAAGACCAAGGGGAGAAAGGGTGGCCACGAGTTGGAGAGGGAGAGGGCTTCAATCATAAGCCCTAGGGTGCCGCCCACATCCCTTTTTAAAGCATGAAGGGCTCCTACAAATTAGGAGCCCTTGATACTTTTCCAAGAGGGGCGCCGGCCCCTCTTGTGTTGCCGCACCAACAAAGCAAAAGAGGAGGGGCGTGCACCCCTCCCTCTTGGCTAACCCTAGTCCTCCTCTAAGGAGGATTAGGAGGTCTTCTAGTGGTTAAGTCCTAATCTAATTAGGCTTAGTCCAAGGTTTACCAATTTGGATTTTATACAAGTCCTAATCCAATTAGAACTTGAATGAACCATGACTCAATTGAACTCTTCAATCCTAACCCAATTAGGAGTCATCTTGATTCATTAGGTTAATGATTAATTAGAACTTAGAAGATCCTAATCCAATTAGGACTTATTTAATTTTAGTCCTAATCCAATTAGGACTCTTATTTGAATCCGAAGTCCTAATCTAATTAGGACTTATAGGAATCCTATTCTAAGTAGGAATCCATATTGAATTCAAAATTCTAATCTAATTAGAATTGTAGAAATCCTACTCCAAGTAGGAATTCCAGTCCTAATCCAATTAGGACTCCTGAAATCCTACTCCAAGTAGGATTCATGTTTATGTCCAATTAATTAATTCCCATTGTTCCTTCTTCAATTTATTATCAATCGAATTGATTACTTGTGATTCATAATCACGTTTCAACCATCGAATCGGTCAATACTTCTAGTGTGTGTGACCCCATAGGTTCTATTCTGACTGGTAGTGAGATATATTGCGATCTCCATCACAATATCATTGAAAACTCCTTTCAATGGGTTGGAACAGTTCCAACTCAACTCATCAGGATTTATTGATCATCGAGATATTCTCTGTGAGTCTCACCATCCACCAGTGACACCTAGCAGCATGTAGTGGCTACCCAGCAGAATAGAATGATGAACCTCTAGGTGTTGTTATCGTATGATACAGTCCTTCTATCGTAGATCCCTACAGGATAGAGGTCATGGACAACTCATCAAACTCCATCGTCTGTCATATGTTAAGATTTATTCGACTTAAGCTCGAGAGTGGAAAACTCTTTCTCCACTGTGCATACTGCCCCGGCCGAGGTCTTATGAACTCAATCTCATAAATCACATAGGATCTCTCCTTATCTACCAAGGTCGATAGATTCCATATAGGTGCATACCCTACTCTTACAGTGAACCTGCTGCAGCCAATCTACGCTGCATGGACCCATATGGCTAGAGACCATGTATACGTGCAGTCGAACTACAATAACCTCACTATGAGTAGCCGAAGCACCGCAGGTCAAAGGACCAGTCACACTACTGCAACATCAAGCAAGTCACTGACGAGTGGATAGACATCCAAGTGACTTCTTGTCTTGGTCACGCTCAGTACCCTTGTTCTCTAACAAGCACTTGCACAATTGCTCCAGCATTCCTACACTGTGGACTCAAGACTCGTCCATCAAAGAAAGCAATATGTGCACTAATCTCAGCAGATCAATCACCATCCTCGTGATGATCCATCGATTAGGAGCAATTCAGAAATTAATCACCAATGACACATGCCTCAAATTCTCAACTCTTGAAAAAATGCGTCATCATCTTATTAATTCCTTGGACGATTCATGGACACTTAAGAACATGAATGAAAAGAATGCCCAACTTAATTAGGTCAAGTACAAATTTATATTCCAGAATAAAATAATGTGTCAGCCAAATTGGCTTCTAGGGCATACTTCTAACAATCTTCCACTTACACTAAAGCCAATCAGCCATAAACCTAAGCCCTATCTTCTCAAGATGCATTTCAGTTTTTAGCTGACTTATCTGCTTAGTGAATGGGTCCACCACATTTCCTATGGAGTCTACTCTTTGATCCTCTACTTATTTCTTTTCGAGGTAGTCACTTATTAGGTTAAACCGCCGCTCTATGTGCTTCGATTTCTGGTGAGACCTTTGGCTCCTTAGCTAGTGCTATGGTGCTTTTGTTAGAGTGTTATGGCATCTGATGACATTACACCTAACTCTGCAATGAACTTCTTTAAACCAAAAGATTTCCACTGCATCCTTAGAGACGGTTTGACATTCAGCTTCTAAGGTAGAATCTATTAGAAACCCCGCCCATGCCGCAGAAAATTAAAAAAAATTCAGATGCAACGGAAGAGGCATGCGCGGGATCAATAGTTCATCGCATGAACGTTGTTCAAAAACCGTTCGTAGATAGATAAGGATTAAAACTTTTAAAACCTTTTGGAAGATCAGATCTTCACCTTGTGCGGGTAGATGATCACCGCAAACTGATGATCGTGGTTTTGGATGAAGGTTCGCTTGAAGCCGTTCAAGTGCCCGGCCTCTACGGGTATCCACACGAAGCAAGAACCGATCCAAGCTTTCTATCTCCCTGGGGTGCTAGCTCCCTTGCAGAGATAACTTTTGATGGCTGATGTCCTCCCTTTTAATCAACCCTTGATTGTGCTTGGGAGGAGGAAGAAGAAGGATGAAGAGAGGAAGAAGATCAAAGCCCCTGCAGCCTTCTTTCTTTTCCCTACGTTGGAAGGAAGAAGGGAGGAGGAAGAGGCCACCAAACAATCTTCCTTTGCTTTCCCTTGCTTGCGGCTGAAGATGGAGAAGGAGGAGAGGGAGGCCACGGCTGCAAGGAGAGGGAGATCACATGCTCTAGGGCGCCGGCCCTTGCTCCCCTTTTAAAGCCATCTAGGGCTCCTACAATTTAGGAGCCCTAGACTAACTTCCTAAGAGGGGGCGCCGGCCCCCTTCTCTTCATGCCGCACCAAGAAAAGGAGAGGGGCTCATGCCCCTCTTATTTGGTTAACCTAATCCTCCTCCAAGGAGGATTAGGTGTCCCTCTCATGGTTTAGTCCTAATCTAATTAGCTTGAATCAATTGGGTTCAATCAATGCTAGTCCTAATTCAATTAGGACTTAAATGAACCATGACTCAATTGAACCCTCCAATCCTAATCCAATTAGAAGTCATGTTGATCCATTAGATTAATGATTAATTAGGACTTAAGAAACCCTAATCCAATTAGGACTTATTTAATTTTGGTCCTAATCCAATTAGAACTCTAATTTGAATCCGAAGACCTAATCCAATTAGGACTTCTGGGAATCCTATTCTAAGTAGGAATCCAAATTGAATTCAAAATTTTAATCTAATTAGGATTATAGGAATTCCACTCTAAGTAGAACTCCAAGTCCTAGTCCAAGTAGGATTCCTAGTTCTAATCCAATTAGGACTCTAGGAATCCTTTTTTAAGTAGGATTCATATTTTAAGTCCAACTAATCAATCCCCAGTGTTCCTTCTTCAACTGATTATCAATCGAATTGATTACTCGTGATTCATAATCACATTTCAACCATCGGATCGGTCAATACTTCTAGTGTGAGTGACCCCATTGGTTCTATTCTGACTGGTAGTGAGATATATTGCGATCTCTATCACAATATCATTGAAAACTCCTTTCAATGGGTTGGAATGATTCCAACTCAACTCATTAGGGTTAATCGATCATCGAGATAATCCTTGTGAGTCCCACCATCCACCAGTGACACCTAGCAGCATGTAGTGGCTACCCAGCAGAATAGAATGATGAATCTCTAGGTGCAGTTATCATGTGATACAGTCCTTCTATCGTGGATCCCTACAAGACGGAGGTCATGGATAACTCGTCAAACCCCTTCGTCTGTCATATGTCAAGATTTATTCGACTTAAGTTCGAGAGCGGAGAACTCTTTCTCCACTATGCAATCTGCCCCGGCCGAGGTCTTACGAATTCAGTCTTATAAATCACATAGGATCTCTCCTTATCTATCAAGGTCGATAGATTCCTTATAGGTGCATACCCTACTCCTACAGTGAACCTACTGTTAGGGTTTCCCAGTGCCCTAGGGCGCAGCGGAAGATACGGGATTATAAAATTTTCTTATAAAACCCATTATATGAAACCCTAATAAGCCAAGATCGCCTTAATAGTATAACAAAATAATGTAGAAAATATAATCTTGGTATAGAAGAATACCTATCACGCTATATCCAATATATCTGAAGATGTCCTAAGGTGCCCAAATGTTCACCCTCCAATGTTGATCCACACAGGAATGGGTTCAAGACTCTAGCTCCACCAAAACTTGATTCTAATTGTTCAATCCTTCCAAAGGATTTAATTGGCTGATTTTCCTTCACTTCCTTCTTCCTTTCTACCTCTAAAACATTCACTAGCCTTTTTGTCCTAAAGAAGACCCTCTTGTCTTGGGTTAGGACAAAAGAGAGAGACTTGTAAGAAAGAAGGGATAAGGAAGAGAGAAGGAAAAACTTTTTCTTGGATGATCTTTAGAACCCCAAGGCACCTCCTTATTTATAAGAGATGGAGGAATGCATCATAAAGGGATGCATCCCATCCACACACCTCATCATGATGAGGCATGTGCCAAGAGATGCATCCCATCATGATGGGGTGCTAAGGAGAAGGGTGTATCAACTTCTTTCTCACATTTCCCTCTTAAATCCTGATGATCCAAGGGCCCAAATGCAGTGAACCAAAGCCAATGGTCCAGATCTAGGTGCCATCTAATGGTCCAGATCAAGACATCATCATCCAGGGTGCCATCCAATGGTCCAGAAGTAAGATGCCATCACCGATGGTCCAGATTCAGGCGCTGAGCAACGGTCCAGATCTTTCATCCAGAGAGCCATCCAGTGGTCCAGATTCAGGCGCTGAGCAACGGTCCAGATCTTTCATCCAGAGAGCCATCCAGTGGTCCAGATTCAGGCGCTAACTAGTGGACCAGATCCTTCATCCAGGAAGCCATCCAATGGTCCAGATGAAGGCGCCAACCAGTGGACCAGATCCTTCATCCAGGAAGCGATCCAATGGTCCAGAAGTGAAGGCCCTATCAAACCCAATCCAATTGGGTTTAACCAACTTAAAGAAAACATTAAACCTAATCAAATCAGGTCTAATTAAAGCCAAATGGGTTTCAACTCTTGGCTAACCCATATTAGGTCATGATCTAATCATATTAGATCAACCAAATCTAAGAATCATATTCGAATTTAATTTGAATCAGGAGCTAGGGTTTGCAACACGTGCTAGCATGTTCATCTTGCAAACATAATCTAATCCAATTAGACCCTTGATCAATTCCCTTGTGTGTGACCCATTGGGTTCCTTATCTTAGCCAGCAGTAGGTGCAGGTGCAAGTTGACCTAACCTGATTAGAATATCTCTAATCCAACTTAGGTTCAATTTAGTGCTAAACCTGACTTAGCAATCAGAACCTTTCTGATGCTTTGATCTAATCAAACTCTTTGATCCGATCAACCCACAAGACATGATTGACGTCTAGCAACGTATCATGTCTACCCGGAAGATGAGGAATGTATTGGACAAATCCAAACATACCCTTCAGTGGAAAGTTACTGTGCAATTCAATCCCTCAGTCATACTACATCCTGAATAAGTGCTCGAGTATGGATCAATATCAAACTCAATCACTTATTCATGTCTCTCTCAATCTTTTATATGATAATTCAAACAATGAAACATTAGAAACTCTTTCTAATATTCATTTTGCTTTGATCAAAGGCTTCGTGAATCATCATAAGATTAGAGTAAGTAGGATGTTACCTTCTCTTACTAGAAGTGACTGATTCCTTGTTGACCTACTCACAACCTTCGTACAAAATCCACCATATCCAGAATATCCCGTACACAACGCAATGTCGTGAATGAGGGTAAACCAAAACATAGCTTCAAGTGCACAAGGTACCATGGTGATCTCAGGTCTAAGGATCACTTGCACAACTCCCACTATGAGAACCATCTTTTGATAATTAAGTAAGAATCCATAAGATGTTCTCATGGCTGGTCATTTCAGTGAACTCATTCCTCTAATGAGCACCCACATCTTTGTATTAGTGTCTCACACAAGTGATTGTGAGATCAATCACCCTCTACATTGAGCATACATAAGATGTGCCAGTCTTTCCGGTAATATTGATCCCCGACTCAATATACCAATTTGACTGGGAATATTCTAAATTAGGATTTTAGGATTTTAGGTCTCACTGGTATGATCTCATCATAACCCTTAAAACCAATGTCCTAATTTATGGGGTTCATCATCCAATAATAAAATAGATAAGCAGCAAATGATGAAACACAATGCCTTTATTGATATATATCGAGTGTCAAAGTACATGATTTGGAGGATTACAAAGAAAAACCCATCAAATGATTGGCTTATAGGGCATCTACTCTTTCAATCTCCCACTTGCACTAAAGCCAATCGCCCTTATATTTTAACCCCATACAATCGAGGTGACGATTGAATTGCTGCTGTGGTAGAGCTTTAGTAAATGGGTCTGCTATATTGTTCTTTGTGTCTACTCGTTCAATCTTGATGTCTTGTCTTTCGATTATCTCTCGAACAAGGTGGAAGCATCTCAAAATGTGCTTGGATCTATGATGAGACCTTGGTTCCTTAGCCTGTGCAACTGCTCCAGTGTTATCGCAATAAACTGGGACTGGTCCGGCAATCTCAGGAACTACACCCAGCTCTGTGATGAACTTCTTCATCTAGACTGCTTCCTTAGCAGCTTCACTAACAGCTATGTATTCTGCCTCAGTAGTTGAGTCAGCTACAGTTTGCTGTTTGGAACTTTTCCAACTCACAGCTCCACCATTCAAAGTGAAAATATATCCAGAGATTGACTTGCTATCATCTGGATCAGATTGAAAGCTAGAATCTGAATAGCCTTCTAGTTTCAATTCTGATCCTTCATAAATCAGAAAAACATCTCTAGTCCTTCTCAAGTATTTGAGAATGCTTTTCACAATTTTCCAATGATCCTCCCCGGGATCTGCCTGAAATCTACTTACCATACCTAAGGCATAAGCTACATCAGGCCTGGTACATAACATAGCATACATGATCGACCCTACTGCTGAAGCATAGGGAATAGAACTCATTCTATTCCTCTCTTCAGATGTCTTAGGAGACATCTTCCTAGAGAGTTGTATGCCATGTCCTATGGGTAAGAAACCTTTCTTACTTCCATCTATGCTGAACCTCTTCAGCACATTATCTATGTACCTAGACTGGGACAAACCTAGCATCCTTTTAGATCTATCTCTATAGATCCTTATACCAAGTATATAGGATGCTTCACCCAAGTCTTTCATGGAAAATTTCTTTGATAGCCAAGTCTTGACCGATTGCATCATTGGAACATCATTTCCAATGACCAATATATCGTCCACATATAATATCAAGAAGACAATAGCACTCCCACTAGTCTTCTTGTACACACAAGGTTCATCTATATTTTTAATGAAGCCAAACTCTTTGACTATCATGTCAAAATGGATGTTCCAACTTCTAGATGCCTGCTTTAATCCATAAATGGATTTCTTAAGCCTACATACTTGATTTGCTCTCCCTCTTGAGACAAATCTCTCTGGCTGTGTCATATAGACCTCTTCCTCAAGGTGACCATTAAGGAAGGCGGTTTTGACATCCATCTGCCAGATCTCATAATCATAGTATGCAGCTATAGCAAGCATAATCCGAATAGATTTGAGCATAGCTACTGGCGAAAAAGTTTCATCATAATCAATGCCTTGTTTTTGCCTGAAACCTTTTGCCACTAGCCTGGCCTTGTAGGTTTCTACTTGGCCATCGGCTCCTATCTTCTTCTTGTATACCCATTTGCACCCTATTGGAATCACTCCCTCAGGTGCATCAACCAAAGTCCACACTTGGTTTGTATACATAGAATCTATCTCGGATTTCATGGCGTCCAACCATTTGTCAGAGTCCCTACTCTTGACAGCTTCCGAATAGGTCAGAGGGTCATCGTTATCAACGATGTGGGCTTCATCATTCTCAATAATAAATCCATACCTCTCAGGTGCATTTCGCACTCTTTCTGACCTTCGAAAAGGAGTAGTGTGTAGTGGCTGTACCTCTTCCATGGGTACATCTGGTTGAGGATTATTATGTGTCTCACCTTGTAGGTCTTGAACTTCATCAAGTTCAATTCTTCTATCCTTGCCCTTTTCTAAAAAAAACTCTTTTTCCAAGAAAGTGGCATGCCTAGCAACAAATACCTTTTGTTCGGTAGGATTATAGAAGATATATCCTAAACTATCTTTAGGATAACCTACAAATATACATTTGTCCGATCTAGCACTTAGCTTATGTCCAAAATTTCTTTTGACATAAGCATGACAACCCCATATCTTAAGATACTTAAGATTAGGTTTCTTTCCTTTCCATATCTCATATGGAGTGCTAGATACAGACTTAGATGGTACTCTATTTAATACTAATGCAGCAGTTTCTAGGGCATGTCCCCAGAAGAAAATTGGAAGATTTGTGAAGCACATCATGGACCGTACCATATCTAATAAGGTACGATTCCTTCTTTCAGCTACACCATTTAATTGTGGCGTATATGGAGGTGTCCATTCAGAGAGTATACCCTTTAATTTAAGATAGTCTAAAAATTCACTAGAAAGGTATTCTCCTCCTCGATCAGATCGAAGGATTTTAATACACTTTTCAGTTTGTTTTTCGACCATATTTTGATACTCTTTAAATTTATCAAAGGCTTCGGATTTATGTTTCATTAGATACACAAAACCGAACCTTGATAAGTCATCAGTAAATGTGATGAAGTAAGAGTATCCATCTCTAGCTTGAGTTGACATAGGACCGCACACATCAGTGTGTCCGAGTTCTAACAACTCACTTGCCCTTTCTCCATGTCCCGAGAATGGAGACTTGGTCATTTTACCCATAAGACAAGATTCACAAGTTCCTAATGATTCAAAATCATAAGGGTCAAAGAATTTATCTTTATACAACTTATGTAACCTTGTCTCACTAATATGACCTAATCGGTAATGCCAGAGGAGGGTATTATTAATATTTTCTCTTTTTCTTTTATTATCTTTGCCAATATGAAACATAACATTATTAAGACATAATACTAAAAGACCATTTTCCATAGTGCCATGACAATAATACTCATTAGATAAAGAAATAGAGCAACCATTGCTCTTTCCATTTATTTCGAATCCTTTCTTAAGCAACAAAGGAATTGAAATTACATTTCTAATGATTTTTGGCATAAAATAACAGTCTTCAAGCTTCAAGAACTTTCCGGAGGGTAGCTCCAGTATGTAGGTGCCAACAGCTTCAGCCTGGATGGATTCTCCTCCAGCGTCATATAGCTCGAAGTCACCTTTCTTCAGTCTTCTAATTTTCTGCAGTCCATGCAAAGATTTGCATATGTGAGAACCACAACCGGTATCCAATACCCATGCATTAGAATCAGAAGAACTTAATGTCATATTGGCATGTAATAAAAACATACCTTTTGATGCAACACATGCATCAGGCTTCACACTTGCAAGAAAGCTCTTGCAGTTCCTTTTCCAATGCCCCGTCTTGCCACAGTGGAAACAGGTACCGGGTCCAGAGATTTTCTTTCCCTTCTTCTTTTTGATGCGACTCTTAGGGTTTAGTTTTTTCTTTGAACCCTTGTTGCCCGACTTCTTCTTTGAGCTCTCACCAACAAGAAGGATCGGACCCTTGTCCTTCTTGATGTGAGACTCTGCTGTTTTCAGCATATTTAGAAGCTCAGGCAGGGAGGAATTCAGTTTGTTCATGTGATAATTCACGACAAACTGCGAGAATGAGTCGGGTAGTGATTGCAGGATCAAATCCTGACTGAGCTCACTGTCCATAGCAAAACAAGTTGACTTAATCGAGTGATTAAGTCTATAACCTTTAAACAGTGATCTTGCACAGATGATCCCTTGATCATTCTAGCACGGAACAACTGTTTAGATATCTCATATCTAGCAGTTCTGCTCTGCTCACCATATAACTCCTTTAAGTTAAGGAGTATGGAGTGAGTATCCATGCTATCATGCTGCCTCTGCAATTCATTATTCATAGAAGCAAGCATGATACATTTGACAGTCAAACTATCATTTTTCCACATACGATATGTGGCCAATTCCTCCTCAGTTGCATCTTCCCCTGCTGACCCTAGGTCAGGGGTTTCAAGAATGTAGGAAAGTTTTTCTTGTGTGAGAACAATCTTTAAATTTCTCAACCAATCCACATAGTTGGGACCAGTCAATTTGTTTGTATCTAAGATACCTCTAAGTGAGAGTGAAGATGCCATTTTTGCAGAATTAATCTATAATTACAAAGAACACTAATATAAGCAGACCAATCATGATGACATGTATTCAATCAGACAAGGACTTTTATCTAATTGTTACTCCCACTATTTTTGTCGAATATCATAACCCTCAAGTATGATGAACGAGAAAATACTAATTTTCTTAGTGGGGTTGAGATCCAAATTCCTTATAAAAGACCTTGTGGGAATCACAACAAGCCTTATAAGTTCAAAGGTAGGAAACTCTTTCCAATTGCATCCCATGCAATTCCCAACTTTATTCTGTCCTCTAGCACACATATAGTCTTGTGGGAATCACAACAAACTATTGTGTCTAGTTAAGTCAAACCCTTCATTTTTATACAGTCATATTTGAATAATGCTGTCCTTGTGGGAATCACAACAAGGCAACATATTAAAATATGCCATATGCATCATATGCACCAAGATATTACAATATCAATCCCTAATACTAGCCTTGTGGGAATCACAACAAGCTAGCGTAGATATTGACATAATAATATCTAAGCATGAAGGAAGGACCTTTATAGTGTTATATCAGCAATTAGCTTTTCCATGGAGGTCAATCAAATAGTTGGCCAGGTAAGCAGATGGGAGGCTCTCCTTACTTAGTAAGGTCCTAATTAAATAACCACCTGTAGCCTCTTTCCTAGACACCAACTTAGTCAATTGATTCAGAATGGCTCAGCTTAAAGCAATTAACACTACGACTTAATTATGAATTTAGTGAGGGCTTTCAAATAGTAGTATCTTACTAACATTAAGCTCAACCATAAAGGACAATCAAATAATTGGCCAGAAAAGCAGGTGGGAGGCACCCCTCACTCAGAGAGTGAGGTCCTAATTAAGTAACCACCTGTGGCTTCCTTCCTAGACACCAACTGAGTCGATTGTTCCAGAATGGGTCAGCCCAAAGTTTTCATACTACTATATTGGTCTCATTGCACATTCTATAATTTAGTACTAGCAATTACACTGTGCTACAACATGAATATAACACTATCTCATAGCATAAACTAATCATGCATACAAACAACCTAGCTATCTCATAGCATCAAGATAATAGCATGTATTATCATTTGGTTAAACTGATTAAGGGTGGCTCTGATACCACTGTTAGGGTTTCCCAATGCCCTAGGGCGCAGCGGAAGATACGGGATTATAAAATTTTCTTATAAAACCCATTATATGAAACCCTAATAAGCCAAGATCGCCTTAATAGTATAACCAAATAATGTAGAAAATATAATCTTGGTATAGAAGAATACCTATCACGCTATATCCAATATATCTGAAGATGTCCTAAGGTGCCCAAATGTTCACCCTCCGATGTTGATCCACACAGGAATGGGTTCAAGACTCTAGCTCCACCAAAACTTGATTCTAATTGTTCAATCCTTCCAAAGGATTTAATTGGCTGATTTTCCTTCACTTCCTTCTTCCTTTCTACCTCTAAAACATTCACTAGCCTTTTTGTCCTAAAGAAGACCCTCTTGTCTTGGGTTAGGACAAAAGAGAGAGACTTGTAAGAAAGAAGGGATAAGGGAGAGAGAAGGAAAAGCTTTTTCTTGGATGATCTTTAGAATCCCAAGGCACCTCCTTATTTATAAGAGATGGAGGGATGCATCATAAAGGGATGCATCCCATCCACACACCTCATCATGATGAGGCATGTGCCAAGAGATGCATCCCATCATGATGGGGTGCTAAGGAGAAGGGTGTATCAACTTCTTTCTCACATCTCCCTCTTAAATCCTGATGATCCAAGGGCCCAAATGCAGTGAACCAAAGCCAATGGTCCAGATCTAGGTACCATCTAATGGTCCAGATCAAGACATCATCATCCAGGGTGCCATCCAATGGTCCAGAAGTAAGATGCCATCACCGATGGTCCAGATTCAGGCGCTGAGCAACGGTCCAGATCTTTCATCCAGAGAGCCATCCAGTGGTCCAGATTCAGGCGCTGAGCAACGGTCCAGATCTTTCATCCAGAGAGCCATCTAGTGGTCCAGATTCAGGCGCTAACCAGTGGACCAGATCCTTCATCCAGGAAGCCATCCAATGGTCCAGATGAAGGCGTCAACCAGTGGACCAGATCCTTCATCCAGGAAGCGATCCAATGGTCCAGAAGTGAAGGCCCTATCAAACCCAATCCAATTGGGTTTAACCAACTTAAAGAAAACATTAAACCTAATCAAATCAGGTCTAATTAAAGCCAAATGGGTTTTAACTCTTGGCTAACCCATATTAGGTCATGATCTAATCATATTAGATCAACCAAATCTAAGAATCATATTCGAATTTAATTTGAATCAGGAGCTAGGGTTTGCAACACGTGCTAGCATGTTCATCTTGCAAACATGATCTAATCCAATTAGACCCTTGATCAATTCCCTTGTGTGTGACCCATTGGGTTCCTTATCTTAGCCAGCAGTAGGTGCAGGTGCAAGTTGACCTAACCTGATTAGAATACCTCTAATCCAATTTAGGTTCAATTTAGTGCTAAACCTGACTTAGCAATCAGAACCTTTCTGATGCTTTGATCTAATCAAACTCTTTGATCCGATCAACCCACAAGACATGATTGACGTCTAGCAACGTATCATGTCTACCCGAAAGATGAGGAATGTATTGGACAAATCCAAACATACCCTTCAGTGGAAAGTTACTGTGCAATTCAATCCCTCAGTCATACTACATCCTGAATAAGTGCTCGAGTATGGATCAATATCAAACTCAATCACTTATTCATGTCTCTCTCAATCTTTTATATGATAATTCAAACAATGAAACATTAGAAACTCTTTCTAATATTCATTTTGCTTTGATCAAAGGCTTCGTGAATCATCATAAGATTAGAGTAAGTAGGATGTTACCTTCTCTTACTAGAAGTGACTGATTCCTTGTTGACCTACTCACAACCTTCGTACAAAATCCACCATATCCAGAATATCCTGTACACAACGCAATGTCGTGAATGAGGGTAAACCAAAACATAGCTTCAAGTGCACAAGGTACCATGGTGATCTCAGGTCTAAGGATCACTTGCACAACTCCCACTATGAGAACCATCTTTTGATAATTAAGTAAGAATCCATAAGATGTTCTCATGGCTGGTCATTTCAGTGAACTCATTCCTCTAATGAGCACCCACATCTTTGTATTAGTGTCTCACACAAGTGATTGTGAGATCAATCACCCTCTACATTGAGCATACATAAGATGTGCCAGTCTTTCCGGTAATATTGATCCCCGACTCAATATACCAATTTGACTGGAAATATTCTAAATTAGGATTTTAGGATTTTAGGTCTCACTGGTATGATCTCATCATAACCCTTAAAACCAATGTCCTAATTTATGGGGTTCATCATCCAATAATAAAATAGATAAGCAGCAAATGATGAAACACAATGCCTTTATTGATATATATCGAGTGTCAAAGTACATGATTTGGAGGATTACAAAGAAAAACCCATCAAATGATTGGCTTATAGGGCATCTACTCTTTCACCTACTGCAGCCAATCTACACTGCATGGACCCATATGGCTAGAGACCATGTATATGTGCAGTCAAACTACAATAACCTCACTGTGAGTAGCCGAAGCATCGCAGGTCAAAGGACTAGTCACACTATTGCAACATCAAGTAAGTCACTGACGAGTGGATAGACATCCAAGTGACTTCTTGTCTTGGTCACGCTCAGTACCCTTGTTCTTAACAAGCACCTGCACTATTACTTCAGTGTCCACACCGTGGACTCGAGTCTCGTCCACGGATCGATCACCGTCCTCGTGATGATCCATCGGATCAGGAGCATTTAGAAATTAATCACTAATGATACATGGCTCAAATTTTCAACTCTTGAGAATATGCATCATTATCTTATTAATTCTTTGAACGATTCATAGACACAATAACAATATGAATGAAAAAGATGCCTTTTATTTATTCAATAATAAATAGTCAAGTACAAAATTATGTCCCTAGAATTAACAATGTGTTAGCCAGATTGGCTTCTAGGGCATACATCTAACAATCTCCCACTTGCACTAAAGCCAATTGGTCGTATATCTTAGGCCCATCTTCTCAAGGTGGGCTTCAGTCTTTTGCTGACTCAGCTACTTAGTGAATGGGTCTGCCACATTGTCCGCGGAGTCTACTCTCTGCACCTCGACATACTTCTTCTCAACATAGTCGCGTATGAGGTGGAAGCGCCGCTCTATGTGCTTGGACTTCTGATGAGACCTTGGCTCCTTAGCGAGAGCTATGGCACCATTATTATCGCAGTAGAGTATTATGGCATCTGATGTCATCACGTCCAACTCTGCAATGAATTTCTTGAAGCAGAAGCCTTCTTTAGCAGCTTCAGAGGCGGCGATGTATTCAGCTTCCATAGTAGAATCAGCAATGATCGGTTGTTTAGAACTTTTCCAATTCATCGTACCACCATTGCACAAGAACACATATCCAGATGTTGACTTCCTATCATCGACATTAGTCATGAAGTCTGAATCTGTGTACCCTTCTACCTTTAACTCTGATGATCCTCCAAAGACCAAGAATAAATCTTTAGTTCTTCTCAAGTACTTAAGAATATTCTTCACAGCTGTCCAGTGTTCTTCACTTGGATTCGATTGATATCTGCTTGTGACACTCACAGCAAGGGCTATATCAGGCCGTGTACATAGCATGGCATACATGAGGCCCTCTATTGCCGATGCATAAGGGATCTTGCTCATGCGTTGAATTTCTTCAGATGTGTTGGGGCACATCTTCTGGGAGAGATGAATTCCATGCCTTAGGGGTAAGAGACCCCTTTTAGAGTTTTCCATGCTGAACCTTTTCAGCACTTCCTCTATGTACATCTTCTGTGATAGGCCAAGCATCCTTTTAGATCTATCTCTATAGACCTTTATTTCCAAAATATAGGATGCTTCCCCAAGGTCTTTCATGGAGAACTCTTTTGACAACCAGACCTTGACCGAGGTTAGCATGGGAATATCATTTCCTATCAGGAGGATGTCGTCCACGTACAGTACGAAAAATACGACAGCACTCCCACTAACCTTTTTGTAAACACACGGTTCCTCTTCGTTTTTGATGAAATCAAATATTTTGATTGCATCATCGAAACGAGTGTTCCAACTCCGAGATGCTTGCTTTAGTCCATAGATGGACCTTTGTAGCTTGCAGACCTTGTGATCTCCATCACTGGAAGTGAAACCCAAAGGCTGTTCCATATAGATATCTTCATCAAGATATCCATTCAGAAAAGCAGTTTTCACATCCATCTGTCAAATTTCATAATCATGAAATGCTGCAATGGCAAGCAATGTTCGGATGGATTTTAGCATGGCTACAAGTGAAAAGGTCTCCTGATAGTCAATGCCTTCACGTTGACTATATTCTTTCGCCACTAGCCTTGCTTTATAGGTCTCTACCTTTCTATCTGAACCTATCTTCCTTTTGTAGATCCATTTACATCCAATAAGTACAGTACCTTCTGGTGGATCCACTAAGGTCCAGACCTGGTTGGAATGCATGGAGTCTAACTCTGACTTCATGGCTTCCAGCCATTTCTCGGAATCGATATCTGATATCGCCTCGTTGTAGGTTTTGGGATCCTGTATGTGATCCCTATCTCCCACTAGGAACATTTCCTCGGTATCCTCTTCTAGTTTACCTAAGTATCTATCGGGAGGATGGGAGACCCTACTAGATCTGCGAGGTGGTTGAGAGACATCGTGTACTGGCTCTGTATGAATGGGTTCGATAGGATCCATGACTCGTTGCTTTTTAGAGACTTTCTCTTCAAGCTCAATTTTCCTCCCACTGCCTCTATCAGGGATAAACTGGTTTTTCAAGAAGATGGTGTCTCGGCTCACAAACACATTGTAATCCTCTGAGATGTAAAAATTATATCCTAATGATTCTTTAGGATATCCTATAAAACGAGCACTTATGGTCCTAGCCTCTAGCTTGTCCGCCTGTAGTCTTTTGACATGGGCCGGACATCCCCAAATCTTGAGATGACCAAGACTTAGTTTCCTACCATGCCATATCTCATACGGTGTGGTAGGAACGGATTTAGAGGAAACTCTATTCAGTAGATATACTGCGGTAAGTAATGCATCTCCCCAAAGAAACATAGATAAATTAGTGAAGCTCATCATGGACCGGACTGTTGACCCCCTAATGGATTTTGATGAATACAAAACACTAGAGTATAATTCCATTTATCTTAACAATTTAATTGAGGAATTCATGTGTTTTATTAAGAATATTGTTAAGAAATGTCTAGGCAAGTTTCCATAATTTTTAAGGATTTATTGAAGAATTTTTGAGATGAAGAAAATAGATCAGGGACAGCCGAGACGTCTCCGGATAGTCTTAGAGACGTCTCTGGCACAAACAGGAAGAACTGGCACACTTGGAGACGTCCCCGGCACCTGGCGAGGCGTCTCGCAGGGTCGGAGTCGACTCTCTCAGTAGCGGAGTCGACTCTCTCAGTGGCGGCAGAAAGGCAGATTTCAAGTGATACGCGCGAGCCGTCCCCACAGTACGCGGAGTCGTCCCCGCAAGTTAAAAAGCTGAGTTTCCGAGTCGTCTCCAGTGTAGCGGAGTCGGCTCTCTCAGGGTTTTTCAGAGAATGTCTTTTTCGGAGTTAAGGCAGCGGAGACATCCCCTGAAAGAGCGGAGTCGACTCTCTTAGAGAATTCCAGAAGACATGTTTTTCGGAGTTATAACGACGGAGTCGTCCCCAAGGCAGCGGAGTCGTCCCCATGCAAAAAGTGCAAACAAGCCGAGACGTCCCTGTAAAGCGCCGAGGCGACCCTCTCAGAAAAACAGAAAAACAAGGATTCAAATCGTTCATCATCGGAGTCGTCCCCGTAAAGTGCCGAGTCGACCCCAAACAAAGTGAAAAGTAAATTTATACAGCCGAGACGTCTCGCGTTGAAGCGGAGACGTCTCCGGAGCGCCTGGGACGCGACTGACAACTTTTGCAGGTTTGGTTTGAATTTCAAATCTCTTTTACTTTATCTCTAACGGCTATATTTGCTTTTTGGGCTATAAAAGAGAGCTCCTAAGTGCTTCTCAATAACTTCTCACCAACCCAAAGCAAGATCATTCAAGAGAGAAGAAAGAAAAAGAGGTTCAAGGGAGTTAGTGCATTCAAGTGAAGAAATCAAGTGCTTTCAAGTTTTCCAACTGATTTCAAGCTCAACTACTCTCTTCCGCTCGACATTCAAAGCTCACACTCAAGCCTACGCGATCCACATCGGAAGAATCATCATTTTCCACGCTTCCAACGGCAAAAGGATTCTTCCGGGTTTTAAAGTTTATCATTGTTATATTTGCTTATTTAGAGCTTTCCAATCGTTTGTAAAACTCTTTCAATATTGTGCTTGTTCCAGTCAAGGAACTTGGAACAAGGGAAAGGCGTCCCAAGCCTAGGTGAAATTGGGGGTTATAGGGTTTGTTGTTAGCCCGGTGTAAAACAACGAGTTGGGTAGTGCACTCGCAAAACTACCGGACTGTAATCTTGGATTATAGTGGAAATTTCCAAAGGTGCTTTGGGGAGTGGATGTAGGAGCAGTGGAAGCTCCGAACCACTATAAAACCTTGTGTTTGTGATTGACTGTTCTCATCCCTCTATCTTTACTTTAGTTCTTACATTTGCGTGTTTTATTTTTTAATTAGTCAAAAAGTTTTAAAACACCCAATTCATCCCCCTCTTGGGTGACCATCTCTGGGCAACAAGTGGTATCAGAGCGGGTGCTCTGTGTATTTCTTGAAAGACCTAACCGTCTTAGCCAAAGATCTAGATGGCAACACCCTTTAACAATGTTCCTGCTGAGGGGCAAGCAACCAATAGACCTCCACTCTTCAATGGGACAAATTATACCTATTGGAAGACTAGAATGAGGATCTTCATTCAAGCACAAGACTATGCCTTGTGGAGGGTTATAGTCAAGGGACCACAAGAACCATCACACATGGTAAATGGCATTCAAGTTCCCAAATCTGAGGAGGATTGGGATGAGAATGATAGTAGGATGGTTCAACTCAATTCTAGAGCCATGAACTCATTATTTTGTGCTCTAGATGTAAATGAGTTTAACAGAGTCTCCACATGTAGTTCCGCTAAGAAAATATGGGATAGGCTTGAAGTTACCCACGAGGGTACAAATCAAGTCAAAGAGTCTAAAGTGAACATTCTAGTTCACAAATATGAGTTGTTTAAGATGGAACCCAATAAAACCATCACATGCATGTTTACACGCTTTACCGATATAATTAATGGTCTAAAAAGTTTGGGTAAATCTTATACTAATCCGGAACTTGTGAGTAAAATTCTCAGGTCTTTGCCAAAAGCATGGGAAGCAAAGGTCACGGCCATCGTAGAAGCCAAAGACCTCAGCACTTTGGGATTAGAACAACTACTGGGCTCATTGATGACGCATGAGCTCACAATGAAGCAACTTGAAGAAGAGTTGCCGAAGAAAAAGACAATCGCACTCAAGGCTACTTCGAGTGTGTGTGAAGAAGAAAGTAGTGAGAGCGAAGAAGAAAGCGAAGATGAGGATTTGGGTTTGATAGTAAGAAAGTTTAAGAAATTCATGAGAAGAAAGAAACCCTTCCCAAGAAAAAAGTTTGGAGGGAGAAATGATTGGGAAAAAGAAAAAGAAAAAGAAAGAAACCCAATCATATGCTATGATTGCAAGAGACCGGGACACATTCATTCCGAATGCCCTCAACAAAAGAAGTATTTTGGAAAGAAGAAGAAGAAGGCATTGAAGGCAACATGGGATGATAGTGACACATCATCCTCCGAGGAAGAGAAGGAAGAGACCGCCAATTTGTGCTTCATGGCGTTCGAAGACGATGAGGTATGTCAAAACACAACTATAAATTTTACTTTAGAAGAATTGTATGAAGCTTTTCAAGAACTTATGAGTGATTGTAGTATGTTAGGAGCAAAGAATAAAAAATTAAAAGCCTCCAATCTAAAACTAAAGGATGATATTAAAAATCTATTGATTGAGAAAGAGAGCGTTGAAAATGTTAACACCATTGCTCTAGAAAATAAAAATTCAAAACTTATCATTGAAAATGAAACGGCAAAAACACTAATTAAGGAATTAAATCTAAAAGTAAAATCCCTACTCGATAATAATACCTCACTTGCACAAAATGTTGAATCCCTTAAAAAGGATAAGGAAGAACTAATTAAAGAAAATTTGAATCTTAAGAATGAGGTACATAAGTACAAACCAATTGTTGAAAAATTTACACAAAGCTCTAAAAAATTAAATCTTATTCTTTCAAATCAAAAAGCTATTTTCAATAAAGCCGGATTAGGATATAAAATTAACAAACAACAAAAGTATCTAAAGAATTTCTTTGTAAAAGCAAAAGATGTAAAAACTGAAAAACCTACATGCTTTCATTGTGGAAAGAATGGACATAAAGCCTACTCTTGTATTCAAAGAAAGATCCAAACCAACAAGAGTACATGTGTAAAAGCTAAAAACATAACTAAAATATGGGTGCCTAAGGGAACCAACTACACTAACCACGAAGGACCCAAGAAAACTTGGGTACCTAAGAGCTTTACATGATCATTTTGCAGGTATGCCTTGCAGCCGAGAATAAAAAGAGAATGTGGTATCTTGATAGTGGTTGCTCAAGGCATATGACCGGTGACAAGAGTCTCTTCGTCACCTTGAAATCAAAAGAAGAAGGAGTAGTCACATTCGGAGACAATGCTAAAGGTCAAATCATTGGTGTTGGTAAAATCTCCATATCACCCTCCTCATTTATTGATAATGTATTGTTAGTTAATGGACTAAAACATAATTTATTAAGTATAAGTCAATTTTGTGACAAGGGCTTTAAAGTGTCATTTGAATCATCACTATGCATAATTAGTAGTCCAATTGACAATGAGATCATAGACACAGGACATAGGCATGGAAATGTTTACATGGTAGATCTTGATGATCTCACCATGAAGGATGGCCAATGTCTTGTAGCCATGGATCCCAAAGTTAATGAGACTAGTTGGTTATGGCATCGTAGGTTAGGGCATGCTAGCATGGATTTAATCTCTAAATTAATTACAAAGGATCTAGTCAAAGGACTACCAAAAATAGACTTTGAATAGAATAAAATTTGTGCTGCATGTCAATTAGGGAAACAAACAAGAAGTTCTTTCAAGTCTAAGAACATAGTCTCAACATCAAAACCCTTAGAACTAATTCACATGGATTTGTTTGGACCCACTAGAACTGCTAGTCTAGGGGGTAAGAAATTTGGTCTTGTAATTGTTGATGATTTTTCACGTTTTACATGGGTTTCATTTCTTGCACACAAAGATGAGTCCTTTCCCGCTTTTATCAAGTTTCATAATAGGGTTTCGAATGAACTCAATCTTAAACTAAAAGCAATTAGGAGTGATCATGGTACCGAGTTTGAAAATCAGTATTTTGAAAAATTTTGTGAAGAAAATGGTATCAATCACAATTTCTCGGCACCTAGGACACCCCAACAAAATGGGGTGGTAGAAAGGAAGAATCGCACACTAGCAGATATGGCTCGTACCATGTTGTGCGAATCGGATCTACCAAAGTATTTTTGGGCTGAAGCAATAAATACTTCATGTCATATTTTAAATCGTGCTTTAGTTAGATCCATCTTAAAGAAGACACTTTATGAGTTGATAAAAAGTAAGAAACCAAATATAAGCTATTTTTATGTTTTCGGTTGTCGATGCTTTATTTTAAACAATGGAAAGGACAATCTAAGTAAATTTAGTGCTAAATCAGATGAGGGGATCTTCTTAGGTTATTCCTCATCTAGTAGAGCATACAGGGTCTTCAACAAGAGAACTCTCATTGTTGAAGAATCCATTCATGTTGTTTTTGATGAAGCTAATGGAGATTCTTCTAGAAAAGAAGAAGATGGTGATGCAGGTATACTTGAAGACCGAATGAAGAAATTCTCCATACAAGACAAACAACATGAGGATGAGATCAAAGAAGATACAATTCAGCAAGATGAAGAAGATCAACCTCCATCAAGAAATCAAGATCTTCCTAAGGAATGGAGGTATGCACATGGTCATCCAAAGGATCTAATCCTTGGTGATCCTTCACAAGGAATAAGAACTAGATCCTCTTTAAGAAACACTAGTAATTATCTTGCATTCGTTTCACAAATCGAGCCTAAATCACTAGAAGAAGCTGAAAAAGATGATAATTGGATGAATGCTATGCAAGAGGAATTAAACCAATTTGAAAGAAATGAAGTTTGGACCCTAATGAAAAGACCCCCTAATGTTTCAATCATAGGCACCAAGTGGGTGTATAGAAATAAACTAGATGAAGATGGAATAGTCATAAGAAACAAAGCTAGACTAGTTGCCAAAGGTTATAATCAGGAGGAAGGAATAGACTTTGATGAAACTTTTGCTCCTGTTGCTAGATTAGAAGCTATTAGACTACTTTTGGCATATGCATGCTTCATGGATTTTAAACTCTATCAAATGGATGTAAAAAGTGCTTTTTTAAATGGTTATATAATGGAGGAAGTTTATGTAGGACAACTTCCAGGTTTTGAAAATCACTTACATCCAGATTATGTGTATAAATTGCATAAAGCATTGTATGGACTTAAGCAAGCCCCTAGGGCATGGTATGAAAGATTAAGTAATTTCCTAATTGAAAATAAATTTAAGAGAGGAAATGTAGACAAAACCCTCTTCATTAAAAGAAAAGGAAATGACTTATTGCTTGTACAAATTTATGTGGATGATATAATTTTTGGTGCTACTAATGATAGTCTTCGTCAAGAGTTTGCCAAGCTTATGCAGGGAGAATTTGAAATGAGCATGATGGGTGAGCTCAACTTCTTCCTTGGGCTACAAATAAAACAATCAGAGGAAGGCATCTTCATCAGTCAATCCAAATATATCAAGGAAATGTTGGAAAAATTCAAGATGAAGGATGCAAAGGAAATCAGCACACCCATGGGCTCAAGTTGCAAGCTTGACAAAGATGAAAAGGTAAAAGTATAGACTGTAAATTGTACAGAGGTATGATAGGCTCTTTACTTTACCTTACTGCTAGTAGACCAGATATATTATTCAGTGTTTGTATGTGTGCTAGATACCAAGCATGTCCCAAGGAATCACACTTGCAAGCTGTTAAAAGAATTTTTAGATATCTAGTAGGGACATCTAATGTAGGCTTATGGTATTCTAAACAATCTGACATAAATTTAATTGCTTATTCCGATGCTGATTTTGCCGGGTACAAACTCGACAGAAAAAGCACAAGTGGCACATGTCAATTCTTGGGTGCTAATTTGGTTTCTTGGTTTAGCAAGAAACAGAATTCAGTTGCCTTGTCCACAGCTGAGGCTGAGTACATTGCAGCTGGAAGCTGTTGTGCCCAAGTTCTTTGGATTAAGCAACAACTTGAAGACTTCGGCATCAAAATGGACAACATACCAATTAAATGTGATAATACAAGTGCAATTAATTTAACAAAAAATCCTGTCCAACACTCTAAATCAAAGCATATAGAGATTAGACATCATTTTATTAGGGATCATGTGCTGAAAAATGATGTGATGATTGAATATGTATGTACTGAAAATCAATTGGCCGATATCTTTACAAAGCCCCTTTGTAAAGATAGGTTCAACTTCTTAAGAAATGCTTTGAGCTTGTATGACCCTAGCAAATAAATTCAACTTGTATTGCAATGCCTTGCTACTCAAAAAACTAGTAATCCACCTCAAGGTCAACATAAGTGAAAGCATGAATCCATCTAAGCTAAATGACGAACTGTTTGACTTTTCGGAGGATGGTTACCCTCCCTTGGACTCTTCATAGAGATATTTTCAGAGCCTATTTCATAGGTATTCGAAATTTGGTCAAACATTCCTCATTTCAACATTAATAATTCAAAAATCATTATCAAACCTCTATAGGATGTATTATTAAGGGGGAGGATCACAAACAAACTCATTTTGTATTCACCTAAAGAAATCATAATTAGTGTGATTAAATGAAACAAATTGGGAAAAGATAAAAATCAGTCTGAAATTTTTCAGTGCCGGAGACGTCTCTGGCAAATCGCAGAGACGTCCCCCCCGACGAGACGTCTCGCCTTAGTCGCGGAGACGTCTCGGAGACCGAACGAGGGTTTTTAAAATAGGTCGAAACAGCTCGAGCCGACCCGAGCTATCCCTTTCATCCCCGACAAAAACAAAAACCCTAGCCTCCATTTTCTCTCCAACACAAACCCTAGCCTCTTTCTCCTCATTTCCCTAGGTTTTCCATTCAATGGCACCTAAAAGAGCTAGGAGGACCGGTGGGAGGCGTCCTAGGGCAGCGGCCGACGGTGAGGAGCGGAGGGAAGAACCTTCCGCGCCGTCTCCTCCGGTTGCTCCGCCAACCACGACCATTTCCTGTGCAAATCGCACAGTGACGACCGGTAGGTACATAGACTTTGCATTTCTAGATAGTGAGGGGTTCTCTATTGGAGAGAGACTCCGTGCCCAAGGGTGGGAATACCTTTGTACCCTCAATACCTCGACCTACCCCGGCCTAGTTAGAGAACTATTTAGCAATATGGCCTTAGGGGACTTAGGGTACACTGGATATGTCCGGGGGACATTGGTAGAAATTAATGAGGATATTCTATCCACTGTTCTGCAAATTCCTAAAGATGGTGAGGCTCCGACCTCACATCCCCAAAGGAAAATAGCCCTAAACTTGCTTCTAGGAAGAGAGGACTGCGGCCCTCTTGATGTAGTCAACTCCCAAGACCTAAATACCGAAATGAGACTACTTCTAAGTATTGTCAACCGGGTCTTGTTTCCTAAAACCGGTCGCTTCGATTTTGTTTCGGAGCGAGATTTAGTTATCATGCACCATATCCTACTAGGGATTCCTCTAAACCTCCCTAGACTCATGTTGAACTACATTGCTACATGTCATAGGTATTCTAGGTTTAGCATACCTTATGGGATGATCCTTATCCTACTCTTCAAACATTTCAAAGTACCCATTCCAGAAAATGAGCCTGCAAAACCCTTGAGAAACACCGACTATTATAATGAGAGCACAATGCGTAGAATGGAGTTTCACAAGGTAGATGGGTCATGGGTCAAGGTACCAAAGAGAAAAGCTCAAACCCTAGAGCCTGAGCTCCCACTTCAGGAGCCTGACCATCACTCTCCTCCACATAGCCACATGGAATATCCTGATGTACCCTCCAGCTCAGCTGGACCTTCCACATCCATGCCACCACCTCCTCCAGTCAGTGGGCCCTTCTCCCTATCCGAAGACCAGATGCGCACTTTAGCATCTGTGATATGCCAGCAAATGAGGGAGGAAATGAGATCGATGATCTCTACTGAGTTGGCCCCCATCAGAGCTTCACATGAAGGGATTCTACAAGAGCTGAAGGAAATTAGAGCTCAAATAGAAGCTACAGCGTTGGTGTGAGTGCCACCCAAACCTTCAGATCCATCGAGCTAAAGGATGACTTGAGGAGCATCTCAAATAGCCTTCAAGAGTTGACAAGCCCTGGAGGAAATGTGGGCACCTTGGTTGCCCAACTTAGAGGAAGAATTGAAAGGGCAACAATAGAATTTGAAGCACTAGTGGCAGCCTTCCATCAGTCACAGGGAGATCAATTCAGAACACTGCTAGATTCCATCAATGCTTTCATAGATGCAGCTGCTAGGGCTTATGAGCAACGTCGCCGATGAGGGACTTTTTGTAGACATCTAGGGATCTTCTTTTTGTAAACCCTAGGCTATTTTGAAACACTTTTTGTATTAAAAATCAATACTTGTAATGATTTCTTCTCTTAACTTTGTACTGACTTTAAAGATTTACAATGATACATGAATACAATTTCTTTTGAAACTTTGTGTACATTGCTAACTCTGTGTATGTGATTCTGTGATTGTGATGTGCCATAAAAATCTCATAGCATGCCTTAAGTGGTAAAATTTAACACAACTTATCAATGCATATGACACAGGGGGAGCACATCTTGTGATAACTATGATTAACAAAAAGAGGAGTCTGAAATGAATACCAAAACAAAGGGGGAGTGATATGAATGACTAAATTCATTAATAGAAATAACTTGGACAAGGGGAGCACAACTTGAATATCCTTGAGTGGTTCATGGAAATATGCTGAATTTTACTAGGAAGTATGCTTTAAGCACCTAAGGATAATTTATCCCCTTCATTGTTGATGACAAAAAGGGGGAGTAGATATAATAGAACTTATAGAACTTATATATTGAGTAGACCCAATATGGATATTAGATACATTGGAATGCAAAATTTATGGGAAAATAAAGTAGATATATATATATATATGGAGTATATGGAGTAGAACTTAATTATGAAATGCAAAAAGGGGGAGTAGAACCAATATGGATATTGGATACATTGGAATGCAAAATACGAAATTCATACTCCAAAGTTGAATTAGAAAAGATAAAATTGAAGAATATTGGCTTTAAGATAATTGCCCTTCTGGAAAAGAAAGGGGGAGTCAAAAAGAACTTAGCTTTTAATTATCTTTAGCATCAATATTTCATTTTAACTTGATTCAAATTCAGTTGATATGCTAAAATTGCTCAAGAGCTATTAAGATTAATTTTATGCATAAGGATAGAACTGAAAATTGACTATTTTAAATTATGCACATTGTATCTAGCTCTAATCAAAACATTAGACTTGTACATCTGATCAAATACTGTGTATATGTTTAAAATTCGAATTTTGCATATACTCAGTGTTTTGTCATCATCAAAAAGGGGGAGATTGTTAACCCCCTAATGGATTTTGATGAATACAAAACACTAGAGTATAATTCTATTTATCTTAACAATTTAATTGAGGAATTCATGTGTTTTATTAAGAATATTGTTAAGAAATGTCTAGGCAAGTTCCCATAATTTTTAAGGATTTATTGAAAAATTTTTGAGATGAAGAAAACAGATCAGGGACAGCCGAGACGTCTCCGGATAGTCTCAGAGACGTCTCTGGCACAAACAGGAAGAACTGGCACACTTGGAGACGTCCCCGGCACCTGGCGAGGCGTCTCGCAGGGTCGGAGTCGACTCTCTCAGTAGCGGAGTCGACTCTCTCAGTGGCGGCAGAAAGGCAGATTTCAAGTGATACGCGCAAGCCGTCCCCACAGTACGCGGAGTCGTCCCCGCAAGTTAAAAAGCTGAGTTTCTGAGTCGTCCCCAGTGTAGCGGAGTCGGCTCTCTCAGGATTTTCCAGAGGATGTCTTTTTCGGAGTTAAGGCAGCAGAGACGTCCCCTGAAAGAGCGGAGTCGACTCTCTCAGAGAATTCCAGAAGACATGTTTTTCAGAGTTATAACGACGGAGTCGTCCCCAAGGCAGCGGAGTCGTCCCCATGCAAAAAGTGCAAACAAGCCGAGACGTCCCTGTAAAGCGCCGAGGCGACCCTCTCAGAAAAACAGAAAAACAAGGATTCAAACCGTTCATCATCGGAGTCGTCCCCGTAAAGTGCCGAGTCGACCCCAAACAAAGTGAAAAGTAAATTTATACAGCCGAGACGTCTCGCGTTGAAGCGGAGACGTCTCCGGAGCGCCTGGGACGCGACTGACAACTTTTGCAGGTTTGGTTTGAATTTCAAATCTCTTTTACTTTATCTCTAACGGCTATATTTGCTTTTTGGGCTATAAAAGGGAGCTCCTAAGTGCTTCTCAATAACTTCTCACCAACCCAAAGCAAGATCATTCAAGAGAGAAGAAAGAAAAAGAGGTTCAAGGGAGTTAGTGCATTCAAGTGAAGAAATCAAGTGCTTTCAAGTTTCCCAACTGATTTCAAGCTCAACTACTCTCTTCCGCTCGGCATTCAAAGCTCACACTCAAGCCTACGCGATCCACATCGGAAGAATCATCATTTCCCACGCTTCCAATGGCAAAAGGATTCTTCCGGGTTTTAAAGTTTATCATTGTTATTGTTACGGAGGGACTTAGCCACCATGCCCCACGTGACCGGCACGCGCGCCCAGGAAGACTACGGCAGCCCCTTGATCCAGCAATCCGACCCCGAGTCGGACATCTTCGGCTCCGCAGCCCGACCCCGAGTCGGCTGCCCCTTGATCCAGCAATCCGACCCCGAGTCGGATATCTTCGGCTCCGCAGCCCGACCCCGAGTCGGCTGCCCCTTGATCCAGCAATCCGACCCCGAGTCGGATATCTTCGTCTCCGCAGCCCGACCCCGAGTCGGACATCTCTCGACAACGACAGGCTATTTCCCAGAGGCACGCCGCGGCCCTCTGCTCCACTACTCCCTGCAACGGTCGTATCCGGCGCTGCCCCACGACGCCCTGTAACGGCCATGTCAGTGGCAGCTCCATCGTGCTACACGATGACCAACCCCCCAAAAGGGCCCCCCAGCCTGGTATATATGCGGGTGGGGAGAGAAGGGGGAGGGTAAGCAAGAACTTCCAGAGCATTCTCCTACTTGCTACTATTATCTTTCCTTCTCCTCCAATCTCCTCTGACTTGATCGTCGGAGGGCCTCCACTACCCCAGTGGTGGTGCGAGGCTTGCTTGCAGGTTTTCCGGTGGAAAGTGGAGCGCAATCAACACCAACCAAGGCAACCCAAACGGAACCCCGTTCACACCGCTGTGCCAATCGTTCTCGGTTTGGACCACCAGCAACAGTTATATTTGCTTATTTAGAGCTTTCCAATCGTTTGTAAAACTCTTTCAATATTGTGCTTGTTCCAGTCAAGGGACTTGGAACAAGGGAAAGGCGTCCCAAGCCTAGGTGAAATTGGGGGTTATAGGGTTTGTTGTTAGCCCGGTGTAAAACAACGAGTTGGGTAGTGCACTCGCAAAACTACCGGACTGTAATCTTGGATTATAGTGGAAATTCCCAAAGGTGCTTTGGGGAGTGGATGTAGGAGCAGTGGAAGCTCCGAACCACTATAAAACCTTGTGTTTGCGATTGACTGTTCTCATCCCTCTATCTTTACTTTAGTTCTTACATTTGCGTGTTTTATTTTTTAATTAGTCAAAAAGTTTTAAAACACCCAATTCACCCCCCCTTGGGTGACCATCTCTGGGCAACACGGACCATATCCAATAGAGTCCGATTTCTCCTCTCTGACACCCCGTTGAGTTGAGGTGTATCCAGAGGTGTCCACTATGAGACTATGCCGTTTTCCTTGAGATAGTTCCGAAATTCTCCACTAAGGTATTCTTCTCCTCGATCTGATCGAAGAGCCTTAAGAGGTTTTCCAGTTTGTTTTTCTACTTCATTCTTGAACTCCTTGAACTTTTCAAAAGATTCAGACTTGTGTCTCATAAGATACACATACCCATACCGTGAATAATCATCAGTAAAGGTAATGAAGTACGAATAACGTCCCCTAGCTTGTACATCGAATGGGCCACACACATCTGTGTGTACTAGGGGAAGTATTTTAGTGGTCCTCTCCCCATGTCCTACAAAGGGCAATCTAGCCATTTTTTCTTGAAGACAGGACTCGCAAACTGGATATGACTCGGAAGTTAATAAGCCGAGAAGCCCATCTTTATCTATTTTGTTCATTCTGTCCTCTCCAATATGGCCAAGCCTGAGGTGCCAGAAATATTTTTGGTTTATCTCATCCCTGGATCTTTTGGATCCTTTTCGCATTCACTTCTTGCTCAGACACATTTATAGATACATCCATATGCAAATGATAGAGACTGTCAATCATAAAACCACGTGCGACTATTTTATTTCTGAAATAAATAGAACAACAGTCTTTGTCAAATGTAAAAACATGATCTTCCTGTGCTAGACATGAAACAGAAATCAAATTTCTGCTAGCAGCAGGTACATAATAGCAGTCTCTAAGTAATAAACTAAAACTAGACGGTAGTCGCAGTTAGTAGGTGCCCACAGCCACAGCAGCAACTTTTGCCCCGTTGCCAACCCAAAGGGTTACCGCACCTTCCGCCAGCCTTCTACTTTCCTTTAGACCCTGCATGGTAGTTTACAAATGAGCACTAGAACCAGAATCTATAACCCAACTAGAAGTAGAAGAAACCGTTAGATTAGTTTTAATTATGAGTAAGTCTATACCTTCTGAAGGTGTGTCACCTTTCTTGTTCTTCAGGCTCTCGAGGTATGAAGGACAGTTTCTCTTCCAGTGGCCGTCGACATTGCAGTGGAAATATTTTCCTTTGTCATTAGCCTTTTTCTTTTGAACTTCCTTCTTTGGCTTCTTGTCTTTCTTCTGCTTCTTAGCAGGCTTCTTTTTCTTCTAAGTAGACTTTCTCTTGAAACCAGAAGTCAACTCAGTAGCAAGGACATTGCCCCTTGAACCTTTCAAGGCTCCCTCAGCAGTTACCAACATATTTATCAGTTCAGTCTTAGTGCATTCAATCTTATTCATGTGGTAGTTTACTATAAACTGTCCAAATGAATCAGGTAGGGATTGAAGGATCAGATCTACTTGCAATTTCTTGTGCATGTTCATACCGATCTTCTCAAGCTCCTCTAGGTCCTTGATCATAGTCAGACCGTGATCATGGACAGACTGCCCCTCGCACATCTTTGCCTTGAAGAGCCTCTTGGACACTTCAAAACGAGCTGTACGACTCTGCTCACCATACAACTCTTGCAGGTGTGCCAGTATGTCCCTAGCAGTCTTCATATTTTCATGCTGGCATTGGAGTTCATTGGACATGGATGCCATGATATAACACTTGACTCTGATGTCATCATCCGTCCACTTTTGATGTGTCACATGCTGATCATCAGTAGGACGTGCTGGTAGTCTAGGGATATCATTTTCGAGTATGTAGCCCAGTTTTTCACAGTTCAAAACAATTTTGAGGTTTCTTAGCCAGTCCTTGTAATTGGTTCCGGTCAGTCGGTTGGTCTCAAGAATACGGGTCAAAGAATTTGAAGCCGACATTGTATCTGCAGAGAGTAAAGATTCTAGTTAGACTTTTGTACTTGATCCTTAATCTGTTCTAAGGTCTTTTAGAACAAATGTGCCTTCCACTATTTTCTCGAATCCCTTACACTCCCCTGGTAAGAAAATGAAAATCCTACACGACTAGGATTTCTATTAGGTACTGCGGTCTCACCAATCTACATGGCACCTCACATAACAGTTATTGGTGACACATAGATGGATGAGTGTACAGCTCTTGTACAATGCTTCTTAAGAATGTTGCAGTGCAACTTGGTCTCTAAGCCATGAATACCTCACCTAACAGTTATTGGTCCTATTTCTTAGTTAAGTCAGACCCACCGTATAACCGTAGAAATAAAGTCGTCATTGGATCCTCACCTAACAGTTATTGGTGCCCAACGCCACCTTTACCCTACAACATCTCATGTCTATAGAGAGGTCCAGCCCCCCGATGCAACTTGCCCACTGTATCCAGCCGAGACAAATCAACATCAGAAAGACCTAAGCAACTCTTGAAAGAGTAGATGCCCTATAAGCCAATCATTTGATGGGTTTTTCTTTGTAATCCTCCAAATCATGTACTTTGACACTCGATATATATCAATAAAGGCATTGTGTTTCATCATTTGCTGCTTATCTATTTTATTATTGGATGATGAACCCCATAAATTAGGACATTGGTTTTAAGGGTTATGATGAGATCATACCAGTGAGACCTAAAATCCTAAAATCCTAATTTAGAATATTCCCAGTCAAATTGGTATATTGAGTCGGGGATCAATATTACCGGAAAGACTGGCACATCTTATGTATGCTCAATGTAGAGGGTGATTGATCTCACAATCACTTGTGTGAGACACTAATACAAAGATGTGGGTGCTCATTAGAGGAATGAGTTCACTGAAATGACCAGCCATGAGAACATCTTATGGATTCTTTCTTAATTATCAAAAGATGGTTCTCATAGTGGGAGTTGTGCAAGTGATCCTTAGACCTGAGATCACCATGGTACCTTGTGCACTTGAAGCTATGTTTTGGTTTACCCTCATTCACGACATTGCATTGTGTATGGGATATTCTGGATATGGTGGATTTTGTACGAAGGTTGTGAGTAGGTCAACAAGGAATCAGTCACTTCTAGTAAGAGAAGGTAACATCCTACTTACTCTAATCTTATGATGATTCACGAAGCCTTTGATCAAAGCAAAATGAATATTAGAAAGAGTTTCTAATGTTTCATTGTTTGAATTATCATATAAAAGATTGAGAGAGACATGAATAAGTGATTGAGTTTGATATTGATCCATACTCGAGCACTTATTCAGGATGTAGTATGACTGAGGGATTGAATTGCACAGTAACTTTCCACTGAAGGGTATGTTTGGATTTGTCCAATACATTCCTCATCTTCCGGGTAGACATGATACGTTGCTAGACGTCAATCATGTCTTGTGGGTTGATCGGATCAAAGAGTTTGATTAGATCAAAGCATCAGAAAGGTTCTGATTGCTAAGTCAGGTTTAGCACTAAATTGAACCTAAATTGGATTAGAGGTATTCTAATCAGGTTAGGTCAACTTGCACCTGCACCTACTGCTGGCTAAGATAAGGAACCCAATGGGTCACACACAAGAGAATTGATCAAGGATCTAATTGGATTAGATCATGTTTGCAAGATGAACATGCTAGCACGTGTTGCAAACCCTAGCTCCTGATTCAAATTAAATTCGAATATGATTCTTAGATTTGGTTGATCTAATATGATTAGATCATGACCTAATATGGGTTAGCCAAGAGTTGAAACCCATTTGGCTTTAATTAGACCTGATTTGATTAGGTTTAATGTTTTCTTTAAGTTGGTTAAACTCAATTGGATTGGGTTTGATAGGGCCTTCACTTCTGGACCATTGGATCGCTTCCTGGATGAAGGATCTGGTCCACTGGTTGGCGCCTTCATCTGGACCATTGGATGGCTTCCTGGATGAAGGATCTGGTCCACTGGTTAGCGCCTGAATCTGGACCACTGGATGGCTCTCTGGATGAAAGATCTGGACCGTTGCTCAGCGCCTGAATCTGGACCACTGGATGGCTCTCTGGATGAAAGATCTGGACCGTTGCTCAGCGCCTGAATCTGGACCATCGGTGATGGCATCTTACTTCTGGACCATTGGATGGCACCCTGGATGATGATGTCTTGATCTGGACCATTAGATGGCACCTAGATCTGGACCATTGGCTTTGGTTCACTGCATTTGGGCCCTTGGATCATCAGGATTTAAGAGGGAGATGTGAGAAAGAAGTTGATACACCCTTCTCCTTAGCACCCCATCATGATGGGATGCATCTCTTGGCACATGCCTCATCATGATGAGGTGTGTGGATGGGATGCATCCCTTTATGATGCATCCCTCCATCTCTTATAAATAAGGAGGTGCCTTGGGGTTCTAAAGATCATCCAAGAAAAAGCTTTTCCTTCTCTCTCCCTTATCCCTTCTTTCTTACAAGTCTCTCTCTTTTGTCCTAACCCAAGACAAGAGGGTCTTCTTTAGGACAAAAAGGCTAGTGAATGTTTTAGAGGTAGAAAGGAAGAAGGAAGTGAAGGAAAATCAGCCAATTAAATCCTTTGGAAGGATTGAACAATTAGAATCAAGTTTTGGTGGAGCTAGAGTCTTGAACCCATTCCTGTGTGGATCAACATCGGAGGGTGAACATTTGGGCACCTTAGGACATCTTCAGATATATTGGATATAGCGTGATAGG
Organism: Phoenix dactylifera; assembly: GCF_051530095.1. Taxonomy (NCBI): domain Eukaryota; kingdom Viridiplantae; phylum Streptophyta; class Magnoliopsida; order Arecales; family Arecaceae; genus Phoenix; species Phoenix dactylifera. The sequence continues at coordinate 24,624,467 of NC_143193.1, read as the reverse complement.
TATTCTTCTATACCAAGATTATATTTTCTACATTATTTGGTTATACTATTAAGGCGATCTTGGCTTATTAGGGTTTCATATAATGGGTTTTATAAGAAAATTTTATAATCCCGTATCTTCCGCTGCGCCCTAGGGCACTGGGAAACCCTAACAGTGGTATCAGAGCCACCCTTAATCAGTTTAACCAAATGATAATACATGCTATTATCTTGATGCTATGAGATAGCTAGGTTGTTTGTATGCATGATTAGTTTATGCTATGAGATAGTGTTATATTCATGTTGTAGCACAGTATAATTGCTAGTACTAAATTATAGAATGTGCAATGAGACCAATATAGTAGTATGAAAACTTTGGGCTGACCCATTCTGGAACAATCGACTCAGTTGGTGTCTAGGAAGGAAGCCACAGGTGGTTACTTAATTAGGACCTCACTCTCTGAGTGAGGGGTGCCTCCCACCTGCTTTTCTGGCCAATTATTTGATTGTCCTTTATGGTTGAGCTTAATGTTAGTAAGATACTACTATTTGAAAGCCCTCACTAAATTCATAATTAAGTCGTAGTGTTAATTGCTTTAAGCTGAGCCATTCTGAATCAATTGACTAAGTTGGTGTCTAGGAAAGAGGCTACAGGTGGTTATTTAATTAGGACCTTACTAAGTAAGGAGAGCCTCCCATCTGCTTACCTGGCCAACTATTTGATTGACCTCCATGGAAAAGCTAATTGCTGATATAACACTATAAAGGTCCTTCCTTTATGCTTAGATATTATTATGTCAATATCTACGCTAGCTTGTTGTGATTCCCACAAGGCTAGTATTAGGGATTGATATTGTAATATCTTGGTGCGTATGATGCATATGGCATATTTTAATATGTTGCCTTTTGTGATTCCCACAAGGGCAGCATTCTTCAAATATGACTGTATAAAAATGAAGGGTTTGACTTAACTAGACACAATAGTTTGTTGTGATTCCCACAAGACTATATGTGTGCTAGAGGACAGAATAAAGTTGAGAATTGCATGGGATGCAATTGGAAAGAGTTTCCTACCTTTGAACTTATAAGGGCTTGTTGTGATTCCCACAAGGTCTTTTATAAGGAATTTGGATCTCAACCCCACTAAGAAAATTAGTATTTTCTCGTTCATCATACTTGAGGGTTATGATATTCGATAAAAATAGTGGGAGTAATAATTAGATAAAAGTCCTTGTCTGATTGAATACATGTCATCATGATTGGTCTGCTTATATTAGTGTTCTTTGTAATTATAGATTAATTCTGCAAAAATGGCATCTTCACTCTCACTTAGAGGTATCTTAGATACAAACAAATTGACTGGTCCCAACTATGTGGACTGGTTGAGGAATTTAAAGATTGTTCTCACACAAGAAAAACTTTCCTACATTCTTGAAATCCCTGACCTAGGGTCAGCAGGGGAAGATGCAACTGAGGAGGAATTGGCCACATATCGTATGTGGAAAAATGACAGTTTGACTGTCAAATGTATCATGCTTGCTTCTATGAATAATGAATTGCAGAGGCAGCATGATAGCATGGATACTCACTCCATACTCCTTAACTTAAAGAAGCTATATGGTGAGCAGAGCAGAACTGCTAGATATGAGATATCTAAACAGTTGTTCCGTGCTAGAATGATCGAGGGATCGTCTGTGCAAGACCACTGTTTAAAGGTTATAGACTTAATCACTCGATTAAGTCAACTTGGTTTTGCTATGGACAGTGAGCTCAGTCAGGATTTGATCCTGCAATCACTACCCGACTCATTCTCGCAGTTTGTCGTGAATTATCACATGAACAAACTGAATTCCTCCCTGCCTGAGCTTCTAAATATGCTGAAAACAGCAGAGTCTCACATCAAGAAGGACAAGGATCCGATCCTTCTTGTTGGTGAGAGCTCAAAGAAGAAGTCGGGCAACAAGAGTTCAAAGAAAAAACTAAACCCTAAGAGTCGCATCAAAAAGAAGAAGGGAAAGAAAATCTCTGGACCCGGTACCTGTTTCCACTGTGGCAAGACGGGGCATTGGAAAAGGAACTGCAAGAGCTTTCTTGCAAGTGTGAAGCCTGATGCAAGTGTTGCATCAAAAGGTATGTTTTTTATTACATGCCAATATGACATTAAGTTCTTCTGATTCTAATGCATGGGTATTGGATACCGGTTGTGGTTCTCACATATGCAAATCTTTGCATGGACTGCAGAAAATTAGAAGACTGAAGAAAGGTGACTTCGAGCTATATGGCGCTGGAGGAGAATCCATCCAAGCTGAAGCTGTTGGCACCTACATACTGGAGCTACCCTCCGGAAAGTTCTTGAAGCTAGAAGACTGTTATTTTATGCCAAAAATCATTAGAAATGTAATTTCAATTCCTTTGTTGCTTAAGAAAGGATTCGAAATAAATGGAAAGAGCAATGGTTGCTCTATTTCTTTATCTAATGAGTATTATTGTCATGGCACTATGGAAAATGGTCTTTTAGTATTATGTCTTAATAATGTTATGTTTCATATTGGCAAAGATAATAAAAGAAAAAGAGAAAATATTAATAATACCCTCCTCTGGCATTACCGATTAGGTCATATTAGTGAGACAAGGTTACATAAGTTGTATAAAGATAAATTCTTTGACCCTTATGATTTTGAATCATTAGGAACTTGTGAATCTTGTCTTATGGGTAAAATGACCAAGTCTCCATTCTCGGGACATGGAGAAAGGGCAAGTGAGTTGTTAGAACTCGTACACACTGATGTGTGCGGTCCTATGTCAACTCAAGCTAGAGATGGATACTCTTACTTCATCACATTTACTGATGACTTATCAAGGTTCGGTTTTGTGTATCTAATGAAACATAAATCCGAAGCCTTTGATAAATTTAAAGAGTATCAAAGTATGGTCGAAAAACAAACTGGAAAGTGTATTAAAATTCTTCGATCTGATCGAGGAGGAGAATACCTTTCTAGTGAATTTTTAGACTATCTTAAATTAAAGGGTATACTCTCTGAATGGACACCTCCATATACGCCACAATTAAATGGCGTAGCTGAAAGAAGGAATCGTACCTTATTAGATATGGTACGGTCCATGATGTGCTTCACAAATCTTCCAATTTTCTTCTGGGGACATGCCCTAGAAACTGCTGCATTAGTATTAAATAGAGTACCATCTAAGTCTGTATCTAGCACTCCATATGAGATATGGAAAGGAAAGAAACCTAATCTTAAGTATCTTAAGATATGGGGTTGTCATGCTTATGTCAAAAGAAATTTTGGACATAAGCTAAGTGCTAGATCGGACAAATGTATATTTGTAGGTTATCCTAAAGACAGTTTAGGATATATCTTCTATAATCCTACCGAACAAAAGGTATTTGTTGCCAGGTATGCCACTTTCTTGGAAAAAGAGTTTTTTTTAGAAAAGGGCAAGGATAGAAGAATTGAACTTGATGAAGTTCAAGACCTACAAGGTGAGACACATAATAATCCTCAACCAGATGTACCCATGGAAGAGGTACAGCCACTACACACTACTCCTTTTCGAAGGTCAGAAAGAGTGCGAAATGCACCTGAGAGGTATGGATTTATCATTGAGAATGATGAAGCCCACGTCGTTGATAACGATGACCCTCTGACCTATTCGGAAGCTGTAAATAGTAGGGACTCTGACAAATGGTTGGACGCCATGAAATCCGAGATAGATTATATGTATACAAACCAAGTGTGGACTTTGGTTGATGCACCTGAGGGAGTGATTCCAATAGGGTGCAAATGGGTATACAAGAAGAAGATAGGAGCTGATGGCCAAGTAGAAACCTACAAGGCCAGGCTAGTGGCAAAAGGTTTCAGGCAAAAATAAGGCATTGATTATGATGAAACTTTTTCGCCAGTAGCTATGCTCAAATCTATTCGGATTATGCTTGCTATAGCTGCATACTATGATTATGAGATCTGGCAGATGGATGTCAAAACCGCCTTCCTTAATGGTCACCTTGAGGAAGAGGTCTATATGACACAGCCAGAGGGATTTGTCTCAAGAGAGAGAGCAAATCAAGTATGTAGGCTTAAGAAATCCATTTATGGATTAAAGCAGGCATCTAGAAGTTGGAACATCCATTTTGACATGATAGTCAAAGAGTTTGGCTTCATTAAAAATATAGATGAACCTTGTGTGTACAAGAAGACTAGTGGGAGTGCTATTGTCTTCTTGATATTATATATGGACGATATATTGGTCATTGGAAATGATGTTCCAATGATGCAATCGGTCAAGACTTGGCTATCAAAGAAATTTTCCATGAAAGACTTGGGTGAAGCATCCTATATACTTGGTATAAGGATCTATAGAGATAGATCTAAAAGGATGCTAGGTTTGTCCCAGTCTAGGTACATAGATAATGTGCTGAAGAGGTTCAGCATGGATGGAAGTAAGAAAGGTTTCTTACCCATAGGACATGGCATACAACTCTCTAGTAAGATGTCTCCTAAGACATCTGAAGAGAGGAATAGAATGAGTTCTATTCCCTATGCTTCAGCAGTAGGGTCGATCATGTATGCTATGTTATGTACCAGGCCTGATGTAGCTTATGCCTTGGGTATGGTAAGTAGATTTCAGGCAGATCCCAGGGAGGATCATTGAAAAATTGTAAAAAGCATTCTCAAATACTTGAGAAGGACTAGAGATGTTTTTCTGATTTATGGAGGATCAGAATTGAAACTAGAAGGCTATTCAGATTCTAGCTTTCAATCTGATCCAGATAATAGCAAGTCAATCTCTGGATATATCTTCACTTTGAATGGTGGAGCTGTGAGTTGGAAAAGTTCCAAACAGCAAACTGTAGCTGACTCAACTACTGAGGCAGAATACATAGCTGTTAGTGAAGCTGCTAAGGAAGCAGTCTGGATGAGGAAGTTCATCACAGAGCTGGGTGTAGTTCCTGAGATTGCCGGACCAGTCCCAGTTTATTGCGATAACACTGGAGCAGTTGCACAGGCTAAGGAACCAAGGTCTCATCATAGATTCAAGCACATTTTGAGACACTTCCACCTTATTCGAGAGATAATCGAAAGACAAGACGTCAAGATTGAACGAGTAGACACAAAGAACAATATAGCAGACCCATTTACTAAAGCTCTACCACAGCAGCAATTCAATCGTCACCTCGATTGTATGGGGTTAAAATATAAGGGCGATTGGCTTTAGTGCAAGTGGGAGATTGAAAGAGTAGATGCCCTATAAGCCAATCATTTGATGGGTTTCTCTTTGTAATCCTCCAAATCATGTACTTTGACACTCGATATATATCAATAAAGGCATTGTGTTTCATCATTTGCTGCTTATCTATTTTATTATTGGATGATGAACTCCATAAATTAGGACATTGGTTTTAGGGTTATGATGAGATCATACCAGTGAGACCTAAAATCCTAAAATCCTAATTTAGAATATTCCCAGTCAAGTTGGTATATTGAGTCGGGGATCAATATTACCGGAAAGACTGGCACATCTTATGTATGCTCAATGTAGAGGGTGATTGATCTCACAATCACTTGTGTGAGACACTAATACAAAGATGTGGGTGCTCATTAGAGGAATGAGTTCACTGAAATGACCAGCCATGAGAACATCTTATGGATTCTTACTTAATTATCAAAAGATGGTTCTCATAGTGGGAGTTGTGCAAGTGATCCTTAGACCTGAGATCACCATGGTACCTTGTGCACTTGAAGCTATGTTTTGGTTTACCCTCATTCACGACATTGCGTTGTGTACGGGGTATTCTGGATATGGTGGATTTTGTACGAAAGTTATGAGTAGGTCAACAAGGAATCAGTCACTTCTAGTAAGAGAAGGTAACATCCTACTTACTCTAATCTTATGATGATTCAAGAAGCCTTTGATCAAAGCAAAATGAATATTAGAAAGAGTTTCTAATGTTTCATTATTTGAATTATCATATAAAAGATTGAGAGAGACATGAATAAGTGATTGAGTTTGATATTGATCCATACTCGAGCACTTATTCAGGATGTAGTATGACTGAGGGATTGAATTGCACAGTAACTTTCCACTGAAGGGTATGTTTGGATTTGTCCAATACATTCCTCATCTTCCGGGTAGACATGATACGTTGCTAGACGTCAATCATGTCTTGTGGGTTGATCGGATCAAAGAGTTTGATTAGATCAAAGCATCAGAAAGGTTCTGATTGCTAAGTCAGGTTTAGCACTAAATTGAACCTAAATTGGATTAGAGGTATTCTAATCAGGTTAGGTCAACTTGCACCTGCACCTACTGCTGGCTAAGATAAGGAACCCAATGGGTCACACACAAGGGAATTGATCAAGGGTCTAATTGGATTAGATCATTTTTGCAAGATGAACATGCTAGCACGTGTTGCAAACCCTAGCTCCTGATTCAAATTAAATTCGAATATGATTCTTAGATTAGGTTGATCTAATATGATTAGATCATGACCTAATATGGGTTAGCCAAGAGTTGAAGCCCATTTGGCTTTAATTAGACCTGATTTGATTAGGTTTAATGTTTTCTTTAAGTTGGTTAAACCCAATTGGATTGGGTTTGATAGGGCCTTCACTTCTGGACCATTGGATCGCTTCCTGGATGAAGGATCTGGTCCACTGGTTGGCGCCTTCATCTGGACCATTGGATGGCTTCCTGGATGAAGGATCTGGTCCACTGGTTAGCGCCTGAATCTGGACCACTAGATGGCTCTCTGGATGAAAGATCTGGACCGTTGCTCAGCGCCTGAATCTGGACCATCGGTGATGGCATCTTGCTTCTGGACCATTGGATGGCACCCTGAATGATGATGCGCTGATCTGGACCATTAGATGGCGCCTAGATCTGGACCATTGGCTTTGGTTCACTGCATTTGGGCCCTTGGATCATCAGGATTTAAGAGGGAGATGTGAGAAAGAAGTTGATACACCCTTCTCCTTAGCACCCCATCATGATGGGATGCATCTCTTGGCACATGCCTCATCATGATGAGGTGTGTGGATGGGATGCATCCCTTTATGATGCATCCCTCCATCTCTTATAAATAAGGAGGTGCCTTGGGATTCTAAAGATCATCCAAGAAAAAGCCTCTCTGAGGATGATAGTGTTATTTTGATGATTAACAAGTAATTATCTAGAGTATGTTATAAGTTAAATTGATACTTCATTTATAAGTTCATTACTCTCAGTATATTTGTGTGATTGATAATAGATACATGCTTTGTTCATTTGAATGAATCTAACCTTGAGAATGCAGCAAAGTGTGGATTGAGTCGACCCAAAGATTGTTTGAGTCGACCCCGGCACATCAAGAAATCATTTGGCACACTCCTGCAAAAATGGCACAGATGAACAGTTGGTTGGGTCGACCCAAGGTAAGCATGAGTCGACCCAAACTTCAAGAACCTCAAAACATGAAGGAAATATGTTCTCTGGATTTACTGAGAGGGTCGACCCAAACAGTGGTTGAGTCGACCCAAGCTTGAGTCGACCCAAACTCTGAGAGGGTCGACCCAAAGGCAAGACAGAAAGACAGACAGAAAATGGTTCTCTGAAATTACTGAGAGGGTCGACCCAAGAAGAAGTTGAGTCGACCCAAGTGAACTTTGAGTCGACCCAAAGAAAGGATGGGTCGACCCAAGTGAAGGAAGGCTGAAATCAAAGTTTCTATGTTCTCTGAGAGGGTCGACCCAAGGAATGTTTGAGTCGACCCAAGGCAAAGTTGGGTCGACCCAAGGACAGGTTGAGCCGACCCAAACACGGGCTGAACAGTAACGGCTAGTTCTGCAGATGTACTTTTTGTCCTTCCCAAGGTCAGTAACGGCTAGTTTTTGAATTCTAACCATTGGGGCTTGACCAAAGAAGGTGGGAAGCTATTTAAAGGGGCACTATTCATCAGAAAGAACAACTTTTGAAAGGAATATCAAAGAGTACTCAAGAACACAAAAGTGCCCTAATCTTCTTCATCAAGAGCTTCATTCAAGAATCAAAGAAAGGGATTGAGCAGATTCAAAGAGGCATCAAGAGCTCCATCCCCCCTTGAAGAGTGAAGCATCCTTGACAAAGAAGAGCAAAGCCACTTCAAAGCGATAAATACTTTCTAACTCTTCTTTGTAGTTTATATTGTTTCATATGCTCATTTAGGAGTTTGAATCTTTTCTTTTTGTTTGTCAAACACTTTGTAAAGGTTCGTTGGTTAGCCCGCAAAACCAACAAAGGTTTTTGGTGAACCCGGAAAACCAAAGTGTAAAGGTTCATTGGTGAGCCCGCAAAACCAACAAAGGTTTTTGGTGAACCCGGAAAACCAAAGTGCATAGGTTCGTTGGTGAGCCCGTAAAACCAACAAAGGTTTTTGGATTGTGAGCCCGGAAAACAATCCAACTGTAATCCGCGGGATTATAGTGAATTCCCAAGGGGACGCTTGGGGAGTGGACGTAGGTGCTAAGGAGAGCACTGAACCACTATATATTGTTGTGTTTGTGTTGTGCTTGTGCTTACGTTTATTCTTGCATCATCTTCTATCTTTGCACTAGTTTAAATCAGTCAAATAGTTTAAGAAAGCATCCACCGCACTTAATTAAGAAAACGGTTAAAGCACCAAAATTTAGAAGAAACCAATTCACCCTCCCCTCTTGGCTTGTCACCTTGGGCAACAAGTGGTATCAGAGCAAGGTGCTCTAATAGTACTCATTGATCTCACAATCAAGAGTTAAAGATCATGACAACCCAAGTGGGATGTGCAATGAGTGAGGGGCAATCCACAAATAGACCACCTCTATTTAATGGCACAAACTACACATATTGGAAAGCTAGAATGAGGATATTCATTCAAGCTTCGGACTATGAACTGTGGCAAATCATCACTAGAGGACCTCACACACCCACACTTAACATAGAGGGCACTATCATACCCAAACCAGAAATGGATTGGAATGAAAATGATAGAAGATTAGCACAGTTAAATGCAAAAGCTGTAAATATACTTTACTGCTCTTTAGATGTAAGTGAATTTAATAGAATATCCACTTGCACCACTGCCAAAGAAATTTGGGATAGACTTGAGGTCACACATGAAGGGACCAATCAAGTTAAGGAGTCTAAGATAAACATATTAGTACACAAGTATGAACTGTTTAAAATGGAATCTACTGAGTCAATAACTGATATGTTTACTCGTTTCACTGACATTATAAATGGGCTTAAGAGTTTAGGAAAGTCTTATTCTAACTCTGATTTGGTGCGAAAAATTCTCAGGTCTCTACCAAGGAATTGGGAGGCCAAGGTAACCGCTATTCAAGAAGCAAAGGACCTCAACACACTGCAGTTAGAGGAGCTTCTAGGATCTTTCATGACCCATGAGTTGACAATGAGGCTAAACTCAGAAGATGAGGTCAAAAGAAGAAAGCCCATTGCCCTAAAGACTACCAACCCTAAACAACTAACTGAATCGGAAGATTCAGATGATGATGAAGAAATCGATGAAGAAGGGATGGCTGTGCTTGGGAGAAGATTCAGAAAATTCATGAGAGGTAAGAATAGGTTCCATAAAAAGAAACCCTTTCTTAAAGGTAATTCAAGCAAAGAAAAGGGTAAGGACAAGGAAAAAGAAAAAGAGACTCCCATTTGCTATGAGTGTAACAAACCCGGGCATTATAAGATAGATTACCCAGATTTGAAATGGATGGCAAGAAAGTTGAAAAAGAAGAATTTCATGGCCGATTGGAGTGAAAGTGAGGAATCAAGTTCGGAGGAGGAAGATCATCAAGAGACGGCCCAAATGTGTCATATGGCCAATGACGATGAGGTAGATTCTGAACTTGACTGTGATTTTACTGTGGATGAATTACATGATGCATTCTTAGAACTCATGGAAGAACATAAGAAAGTAATTAATAAAAATAAAGCTCTAAAAGAAGAAAATCAATCTCTCATTAAAGATAAGTTAAAATTGTCTCATAACTGTGAAACATTAAGTAGGAAACTTGCAAATGAAACCAAGAATCTAATTGCTGAAAATATCAAGCTAAAAGAAGATGCTGAAAAATATAAAACTTTGGTAGATAAATTTATTCTTAGTTCTACCAAATTAAATTTGATTCTTGATAGCCAAAAAGCTGTATATGATAGGGCCGGTTTAGGATATAGAACAAATAGGAAACAAAAATTATTACAGAATATTTTTGTAAAAGCTAAAAGTGAAAATATTACTTGTTATTGTTGCAATAAGTTAGGACATAGAGCATATGAATGTAACTTTAGAAAATCTAATCAAAACAAATTAAGTAATAATCAAAAGATTAAATTCAAGAAAGTTTGAGTTCCAAAAGGAACATGGAGCACTAACCCTAAAGGACCCAACTTAGTTTGGGTACCTAAAGTTTCTTCTTGATCTTGATTGCAGGTGTGTCTTGCAGCTGATAAAATGGAAAAACGATGGTATCTAGATAGCGGCTGTTCAAGACACATGACCGGTGACGAAGATCAATTTGTCACCTTGGAACCAAAGAAAGGTGGAGTAGTAACCTATGGAGACAATGGTAAAGGGTATATCATTGGAAAGGGTAAAATTTTCATTGCTCCATCTATTTTTATAGAAAATGTCTTATTAGTTAAGGGTTTGAAACATAACCTTCTTAGCATAAGTCAATTTTGTGATAAAGGGTTTAAAGTTACATTTGAAGCATCTGTATGCATAATCACTAATCCTAAAGATAATAGTATTGTACTTGTAGGACAAAGGCAAAGAAATATTTACTTAGTAGATCTTCATGAGTTAGGCAAGAAAAATGGTTTATGCTTAATTACTAATGAAGAAAAGAAAATTGAAACTAGTTGGCTTTGGCATCGAAGATTAGGACATGCTAGTATGGAATTAATATCAAAACTAGTTAAGAAGGAATTAATAAAGGATGTGCCAAAACTGATCTTTGAAAAGGACAAAATATGTGGACCATGTTCATTGGGAAAACAAACTAAGTCATCTTTCAAATCAAAGAATGTAGTATCAACAACTAGACCATTTGAACTCATACATATGGATTTATTTGGACCTACTAGAACTACAAGTCTAGGAGGAAAGAAATATGGACTAGTTATTGTTGATGACTTTTCGAGGTATACATGGGTTTCATTTTTGGCACATAAGAATGAAGCATTTTCAGAATTTTTGAAACTATATAATAATATCATAAATGAAAAGAAACTCACCTTAGTAGCAATTCGAAGTGATCATGGTACGGAATTTGAAAATCAACACTTTGAAGAATTTTGCACTAAAAATGGAATATCAAATCAATTTTCAGCACCTAGAACGCCTCAACAAAATGGGGTTGTTGAAAGGAAAAATAGGACATTGGCAGCAATGGCACGCACAATGTTGTGTGAGTCAAGTCTTCCAAAGTACTTTTGGGCTGAAGCTATAAACACCTCTTGCCATATTCTGAATCGAGTTTTAATACGACCAATAACTAAGAAAACTCCTTATGAACTTTGGAAGAATAAGAAACCAACTGCTAAATATCTTAAAGTTTTTGGATGTAGATGTTTTATCTTAAACAATGGCAAGGAGGATCTAAGTAAATTTGATGCCAAGTCAGATGAAGGTATCTTCTTAGGATACTCCACATCTAGCAGGGCATACAGAGTATTCAATAAAAGAACCTTAGTAGTGGAAGAGTCAGTCAATATTATATTTGATGAGTCTGATAGTGAGTCTACTAGGAAAGAAAATTTTGTTGATGATGATACAGAAATTATCGAATTTGAAAAGTTGAATATTGATGACGTGCCAAAACAAGATAAGGGAGATGATTGCGTGCCACCACAACCCCAAGACGTGCCAAAAGAATGGAGGTATGCACATGGACATCCTAAAGACTTAATCATTGGTGATCCATCTCAAGGGGTAAGAACTCGATCATCTCTTAGAAATTTAAATGATTATCTTGCTTTTGTTTCACAATTAGAACCTAAGACTTATGAAGAAGCTGAAAAAGATACTAATTGGATAAATGCCATGCAAGAAGAATTAAATCAATTCAAAAGAAGTAATGTATGGACATTAACTGAAAGACCAAAGCATAATTCAGTAATTGGAACAAAATGGGTATTTAGAAATAAATTAGATGAAAATGGATTAGTTATAAGAAATAAGGCTAGACTTGTAGCTAAGGGATACAATCAAGAAGAAGGAATAGATTTTGATGAAACATTTGCTCCCGTAGCTAGATTAGAGGCTATTAGATTACTTCTAGCATTTGCATGTTTCATGGATTTCAAATTATATCAAATGGATGTGAAGAGTGCATTCTTAAATGGTATTATTGAGGAGGAAGTATATGTAGAACAACCTTCAGGATTTGAGAATCATGAATTGCCAAATCATGTGTTTAAACTGCATAAGGCATTATATGGATTAAAGCAAGCACCTAGGGCTTGGTATGATCGTTTAAGTAAATTTCTGCTTGATAATGACTTTAGTAGAGGAAATGTAGATAAAACTCTATTTCTCAAAAGAAAGGACAAGAATCTGTTAGTGGTACAAATATATGTAGATGACATAATCTTTGGTGCCACTAATGATACTCTGTGCAAAGAATTTGCTGATTTAATGCATGGAGAATTTGAAATGAGTCTAATGGGAGAACTAAGCTTCTTTCTAGGTTTACAAATCAAACAAACTAAAGAAGGCATTTTCATTCATCAAACTAAGTATACAAAGGAAATACTAAAGAAGTTTGGGAATGAAAATCATAAGGGAGTAGGTACTCCAATGAATCCTACTAGTAAGCTAGACAAAGATGAAAAAGGGAAGAGCATTGATATTAAGCTCTATAGAGGACTAATTGGATCTTTGCTCTACCTTACTGCTAGTAGACCCGACATCGTATTTAGTGTAGGGATATGTGCTAGATACCAATCGGATCCTAAGGAGTCACATTTAAGTGCTGTTAAGAGAATCCTTAGATATTTAAGAGGAACTACCACTATTGGATTATGGTACTCGAGAGACTCCTGTCTAGATTTGCTTGCATATTCAGATGCTGATTTTGCCGGATGCAAATTAGATAGGAAGAGCACAAGTGGCACATGTCAATTCTTAGGAAATAACTTAGTATTATGGTTTAGTAAAAAGCAGAATTCAGTGGCACTGTCCACAGCTGAAGCTGAATATATAGCTGCTGGTAGTTGTTGTGCTCAAGTATTATGGCTTAAACAACAACTAGAGGACTATGGAGTTAAACTAGATAATATTCCTATTAAGTGTGATAATACTAGTGCTATCAATCTTACTAAAAATCCAGTTCAGCACTCTAAAGCCAAACACATAGAAATAAGGTACCATTTTATTAGGGATCATGTGCAAAATGGAAATGTATGTATTGAGCATATATGCACTGAAAAATAATTAGCCGACATATTTACAAAACCATTGAGTGAAGATAGATTCTGCATGCTAAGGAGGGAATTAGGCATATGTGATCCTTTTTATTGAAGAGATATAAAAGGGAGCTAGTAGTCTCATGATACATTCCTCTAATTTCAAAAATCCCATGAAACATGAGTCAAATTTGTTATCTATAGATTCCCTACTCATGTATCATTGTCCCAGAGAGAATTTATAAGGATTGGAAGCAAGGAAAATTTTTAGAAGCAAAAAGAAAGAGAAAAGAAAATTTCTGCACTTGGGTCGACCCAACCCAGAACATGGGTCGACCCAACGTTGAGTCGACCCAAGAAAAATCTTGAGTCGACCCAACGTCGGGACCCCACTGTTATAAGGGGGCCCGAGAGCATTTCTAGGGCACTATTTGGCCTTTGTCTTCTTCCGAAAAACCTACTCCCCACTCTCCAATCTCCACTAAACTCCTCCAAACAGTAGATTTCCTAAAGATCTTGGAGAAATGGGACCCAAACGAGCCGTGGCCAAGAGATCCGGAAGAGTGACTCGGATCCAACGGGAGGAAAGGCAACCTACCGAGCCATCTCCCGTGTCTCCACGACGTGAGGCACGTGCGGAGGCCCCTCCTCCTCCTTCCCCCTCAGTGATTCTTGCTAGATTTGCGGGGAGGCCGGTTACAACGGGGAGAAGGATCCATTCCGAGTTTTTCAATCAAGAAGGGTTTCGGATTTGGGAATGGATCCAAAGACAAGGTTGGGAGTATCTTTGCTCCCTAGATGTGGTAATCTACCCCGGCTTGGTACAAGAGTTCTATGCCTTCCTCAAGACTGGATTGGGAGGGCTTGTTTCAGAAGTTAGAGGGGTTCGAATCAGAGTATCCGAGGAGAGCTTGAGTGAGCTACTTCATCTACCCTGCATAGGAGCCACTCCGGAAAGGCCAGAAAACAAAATGAGAGCTCTACAATTGATTATGGAAAATGAGAACTTCGATTTCTCCACAAAGGTAATAGCTAGTTTTCTTTCCGCAGAAATGAGATTACTGCTCAATATGATCAATAGGATTTTGTTTCCAAAGACCGGGAGATTCGATCTCATCACTGAGCGAGATCTAGCAGTGATGGAGTGTATGATTCGAGGGATGCCCCTAAATCTTCCGGCTATGATATTGAGACAGATGAAGAAGGTAATGTGCAGCAACAGGGTATCACTACCTTATGGTATGATACTCACCTTGATATTTAGACAGCACGGTTTACCTCTCGAGGAGGAGGCATCCAAGAGTCTGCATCACACTGACACGTACACTGCACGGACACTTATACGCATGGGATATGAGAAAGTGAACGGGCAGTGGATTCACACAGGTGCAGGCATTCAGGGTGAGGCACCAGAGGGAGATGCACCAGAGGATGAGGATGAGGAGCATATGGATCATCCTACTGCACCCTCCGAGGCTGGACCATCGTCATCCGTTCCTCCGACAGATACGGATGACTTCTGGAGCAGGATGACTGAGCTCATGTCAGCTCAGGCGAGGACTATCACTGACGGGCTGACGAGCCGATTGGACGCCCGGTTGGATGTCATGTCTGCTGAGATCAGTGATCTGAGGCAGCAGATTGGAGCACTCCGGAGAGAGAGAGAGACACATGGACCATCTGTGCCACAGGCTGCTGAGTCAGAGATATCGGCACAGAGTCATCCAGCTCGTCGTGCTCCACGCCAGACACAGTCTCACCAGGCTCGACCTCCCCTCGCCACGTATACTAGGAGGATGAGGACTAGATCCCAGCCATTGGATTCTCCCTAGGTTGATCTTAGCATCTATGTTTAGAGCCTAGGCTAGATATCTAGTTCTCACATGTATCTTGCTTTTCTCATATGTATCTTGCTTTCTCTCATGCATCTTTAAATCTTGATTAAGGAACATTGTATCTGTTTTTGTTTTTAATGTATGAAAATGTTCCTATTTTGATCAATGAAGATTGAAGTTTATGGTATATTGCATCTTTCCCATGTATCTTTTTGATGATAACAAAAAGGGGGAGAAGAAAAGAAAGAGTATTTAATTTGAGAAGTAAAGAAAGAGTATTAATTTTGGGAGAAGTAAAGATATTGTTTAGAGAGTAAACAAAGTAACAAAAAGGGGAGAAGTAAAGATGTCTTAAGAGTAAGTAAAGCAAGCTAAAGAAAGGATTATGTAAAGAAAGAGAAATAAGAACTTATGCAAGAAAAGAGAAATAAATGGGCAAACAAATTGAAAATCATATAAGAAAGCTTATACATCTAAGGGGGAGCAATTTGTAACAATGAAATTGATTAAATCAAAAATTTCTATCAAATTTCAGAATTTGGCACATATAAATTCAGAATTTGGCACGCACCTCTCGCACCCCGATACATAAGCTGAAACTCATATTTTATCTCAAATTTTTGAAGTTTCATCACTAATGAATTATAAATGAAAGAGGGAGCAATTCAAAGAGTCAAATTGGCAACATTTAAATGATATAGGGGGAGATTTCACTTGTATATATGAAAAGCTGAAATTCAGCAATTTAATCCCTTTTACAAACTGATTTTAAAGACAAGTATCAACAGGCTTATACTCTTTATTTTGTAATCATCAAAAAGGGGGAGATTGAGGATGATAGTGTTATTTTGATGATTAATAAGTAATTATCTAGAGTATGTTATAAGTTAAATTGATACTTCATTTATAAGTTCATTACTCTCAGTATATTTGTGTGATTGATAATAGATACATGCTTTGTTCATTTGAATGAATCTAACCTTGAGGATGCAGCAAAGTGTGGATTGAGTCGACCCAAAGATTGTTTGAGTCGACCCCGGCACATCAAGAAATCATTTGGCACACTCCTGCAAAAATGGCACAGATGAACAGTTGGTTGGGTCGACCCAAGGTAAGCATGAGTCGACCCAAACTTCAAGAACCTCAAAACATGAAGGAAATATGTTCTCTGGATTTACTGAGAGGGTCGACCCAAACAGTGGTTGAGTCGACCCAAGCTTGAGTCGACCCAAACTCTGAGAGGGTCGACCCAAAGGCAAGACAAAAAGACAGACAGAAAATGGTTCTCTGAAATTACTGAGAGGGTCGACCCAAGAAGAAGTTGAGTCGACCCAAGTGAACTTTGAGTCGACCTAAAGAAAGGATGGGTCGACCCAAGTGAAGGAAGGCTGAAATCAAAGTTTCTGTGTTCTCTGAGAGGGTCGACCCAAGGAATGTTTGAGTCGACCCAAGGCAAAGTTGGGTCGACCCAAGGACAGGTCGAGCCGACCCAAACACGGGCTGAACAGTAACGGCTAGTTCTGCAGATGTACTTTTTGTCCTTTCCAAGGTCAGTAACGGCTAGTTTTTGAATTCTAACCATTGGAGCTTGACCAAAGAAGGTGGGAAGCTATTTAAAGGGGCACTATTCATCAGAGAGAACAACTTTTGAAAGGAATATCAAAGAGTACTCAAGAACACAAAAGTGCCCTAATCTTCTTCATCAAGAGCTTCATTCAAGAATCAAAGAAAGGGATTGAGCAGATTCAAAGAGGCATCAAGAGCTCCATCCCCCCTTGAAGAGTGAAGCATCCTTGACAAAGAAGAGCAAAGCCACTTCAAAGCGATAAATACTTTCTAACTCTTCTTTGTAGTTTATATTGTTTCATATGCTCATTTAGGAGTTTGAATCTTTTCTTTTTGTTTGTCAAACACTTTGTAAAGGTTCGTTGGTTAGCCCGCAAAACCAACAAAGGTTTTTGGTGAACCCGGAAAACCAAAGTGTAAAGGTTCGTTGGTGAGCCCGCAAAACCAACAAAGGTTTTTGGTGAACCCGGAAAACCAAAGTGTATAGGTTCGTTGGTGAGCCCGTAAAACCAACAAAGGTTTTTGGATTGTGAGCCCGGAAAACAATCCAACTGTAATCCGCGGGATTATAGTGAATTCCCAAGGGGACGCTTGGGGAGTGGACGTAGGTGCTAAGGAGAGCACCGAACCACTATATATTGTTGTGTTTGTGTTGTGCTTGTGCTTACGTTTATTCTTGCATCATCTTCTATCTTTGCACTAGTTTAAATCAGTCAAATAGTTTAAGAAAGCATCCACCGCACTTAATTAAGAAAACGGTTAAAGCACCAAAATTTAGAAGAAACCAATTCACCCCCCCCCCCCTCTTGGCTTGTCACCTTGGGCAACACTCTCCTTCTCTCTCCCTTATCCCTTCTTTCTTACAAGCCTCTCTCTTTTGTTCTAACCCAAGATAAGAGGGTCTTCTTTAGGACAAAAAGGCTAGTGAATGTTTTAGAGGTAGAAAGGAAGAAGGAAGTGAAGGAAAATCAGCCAATTAAATCCTTTGGAAGGATTGAACAATTAGAATCAAGTTTTGGTGGAGCTAGAGTCTTGAACCCATTCCTGTGTGGATCAACATCGGAGGGTGAACATTTGGGCACCTTAGGACATCTTCAGATATATTGGATATAGCGTGATAGGTATTCTTCTATACCAAGATTATATTTTCTACATTATTTGGTTATACTATTAAGGCGATCTTGGCTTATTAGGATTTCATATAATGGGTATTATAAGAAAATTTTATAATCCCGTATCTTCCGCTGCGCCCTAGGGCACTGGGATCTCGAACTTAAGTCGAATAAATCTTCACATATGACAGACGATGGGGTTTGACGAGTTGTCCATGACCTCCGTCCTGTAGGGATCCACGATAGTAGGACTGTATCACATGACAACTGCACCTAGAGGTTCATCATTCCATTCTGCTGAGTAGCCACTACATGCTGCTAGGTGTCACTGGTGGATGGTGGGACTCATAGGGATTGTCTCGATGATCGATAAACCCTAATGAGTTGAGTTGGAAAAGTTCCAACCCATTGAAAGGAGTTTTTAATGATATAGTGATAGAGATCACAATATATCTCACTACCAGTCAGAATAGAACCTATGCGGTCACACACACTAGAAGTATTGACCGATCCGATGGTTGAAAAGTGATTATAAATCACGAGTAAACAATTCGATTGATAAGAAGTTGAAGAAGGAAAAGGAATTAATTAATTGGACTTGAAACAAGAGTTCTACTTCGAGTAGAATTCCTTGAGTTCTAATTGGATTAGGACTGGGATTCCTACTTAGAATAGGATTCCTGCAATCCTAATGAGATTAGGAGTTTTGAATTAAAATTGGATTCCTACTTGGAATAGGATTCCTAGAAATCCTAATTAGATTAGGACTTCGGATTCAAGTAAGAATCCTAATTGGATTAGGACTAAAATTAAATACGTCCTAATATGGATTAGGGTTTCTTAAGTCACAATTAATTATTAATCTAATGAATCAATAAGACTCCTAATTGGATTAGGATTGAAGAGTTCAATTGAGTCAAAATTGATTTAAGTTCTAATTGGATTAGGACTTACCTAGATTGGATCCAAATTGGTTCACCCTTGGACTAAGCCTAATTGGATTAGGGCTTGACCACATTAGGGCAATGCAAACCCTAATTGCGCCCCTCCCCCTTTGAACACATGGTGCGGCACAAGAGAGGGGGCCGGCGCCCCCTCTTTGGAAAGTTGTCTAGGGCTCCTACTTAGTAGGAACCCTAGATGGCTATAAAAAGGCTTATGAAGCCGGCGCCCTAGTGGCATTGCTTCCGCTCCCTCTTGTGCCGTGGCCACCCTCTCCCTCTCCTTGTTTCAGCCGCAAGCAAGGGAAGAAGAAGATCCAAGTGTTGGCGGCCTCCTCCCCTTCCCTTCCTTCATCCAACGCAAGGAAGAAAAGAAGGCTGCGTGGGGATTCTTCTTCATCCTCTTCTTCATCCTTCTTCTTCCTCCTCTCAAGCATATTCAAGAGTTGAAAGAAAGAGAGGAGATCAGCCATCAAAAGAAGTCTTTGCAAGGGAGCTAGCACCCCGGGAAGACAAGAGATCTTTGATCAGGTCCTCTGCTTCGTGTGGATACCCGTAGAGGCCGGACGTTTGAACGGCTTCAAACGAACCCTCAACCTAAAACTACGAGCTTCAGTTTGCGGTGATCATCTACCCGCATAAGGTGAAGATTTGATCTCCCTAAAGGTTTTAAAAGTATTAATCCTTATCTTAACTACAAACGGTCTAGAAACAGCGTTCATGCGATGAACGTCGATTCCGCTTATGCCGATTCCGCTGCAATCTGATTTTTGTTTTGAAATATCAGCGGCATAGGCGGGTTCCCAACAGTGGTATCAGAGCCTAGGCATCGTAGATTAAGGTAAGAATTAATTAACAAAAGGCTTATTAGATCTGAAAATTGAATGATCATGCATGCTGAAAATTTCTGCATGCAGATTTTTTCTAGGGTGCTGATTTTTATGTGATAAAAAGATGATTCTAATTGCATTGTTAATGGGATTACAAAGTTTAGAATCATGATTAGCATGATCAGCAACCTATGTCATGAAATAATCAGTTAGTTTTCAGATCTGAAAATTATAATTGCTGCATGAGGTGATGATCATAGGATTCAAACCCTTTTGGTATCAAATGTAATGACCTGCGATGTGATCTGTAATGTCATGTAATTTTTTAGATGCTTGCATGCATCTTGTTTAATGTTTTGAGAGGCCTGCGTGCCTCCTAAAAGGGAGATGTAATTTATTTTTATTTTTATTTTACATCTGGTTGTATTTCTGTGATGTGATGTACGTCAACGATCAAGTCGAAGATGATGCATGAGATGAACAAGGGGTCTAAGCGGTTGATGGCGATTGGATCAAGAGTTGGTCAAGGATCGAGTCAAGGAGGCTTGGAACCAATTCAAGAGTTGAAGATCAGTTGATCGATTGACGTGCATGTGCTTGTAATACGACCTAACTAGAATCCATGATCATCACCTATTTAAAGTTTAGCTTTAATTATTGCTGCGATTATAACTGCCTGCAATGTGCCGTTTGCATGTGATGTGAATGTGAGTCGGGTAAATAGGTTTACATGTGATGTAGCAAACCCAATTGAGACCTAAATTAAAACCTCCTCAATCAAGTCGAAAGTGAACCAACATGAGCGAGTCATATTAGATTAATTGATCTAATTGGTGTCTAGGAAAGCATGAAAGGTGGTTACTTAATTAGGACCTTACTCTCTGAGTAAGGGGAGCCTCCCACCTGCTTACCTGGCTAATTGTTCGATTACCTCTTATAAAGAGCTCAAGTTGCAAACACTAAGACCTGATTAACCAATATTAAGTCAACAGGTCTTCCACTGTAGTAGAGCTGCTAAGGCCTTTCTGATGTTGATTTGTCTCGGCTGGACACAGTGGTCAAGTTGCATCGGGGGGCTGGACCTCTCTATGGACATGAGATGTTGTAGGATAAAGGTGGGGTTGGGCACCAATAACTGTTAGGTGAGGACCCAATGACGACTTTATTCCTACGGTTATACAGTGGGTCTGACTTAACTAAGAAATGGAACCAATAACTGTTAGGTGAGGTTTTCATGGCTTAGAGACCAAGTTACACTGCAACTGTTGGGAACCCGCCCATGCCGCTGATATTTCAAAAATTTTTCAAATGGCAGCGGAATCGGCATGCGCGAGTTCGACGTTCATCACATGAACGTTGTTTCGAGACCTTTCGTAATTAGGTAAGAATTAAAACTTTTAAAACTATTAGGAAGATCAAATCTTCACCTTGCGCGGGTAGATGATCACCGCAAATCTGAATTCGTGGTTTTGGAAGAGGGTTCGCTTGAAGCCGTTCAAACGTCCGGCCTCTACGGGTATCCACACGAAGCAGGATCCGATCCAAGCTTTCTATCTCACCGGGGTGCTAGCTCCCTTGCAGAGATAGCTTTGATGGCTGATGTCCTCCCTCTCAATCAACTCTTGATTGTGCTTAGAAGGAGGAAGAAGAAGGATGAAGAAGAGGAAGAAGATCCAAGCCCCTGCAGCCTTCTTTCTATCTCCCTGCGTTGGATGGAGGAAGAGAAGGGAAGGAGGCCGCCACCCTTTCTTTGGCTTCTCTCTTGCTTGCGGCTGAAACAAGGGAGGATGAGGATGGCCACGGCTTGGAGGAGGAGGAGAGAGAGGTTCTTTACCTTGGGGCCGGCCCTAGTCCTCCTTATAAAGGGAGTGGAGCTCCTAACATTTAGGAGCTCCATGACAACTTGCCTAAGAGGGGCGCCGCCCTCTCTTCATGCCGCACAAGAGGAAGGAGGAGGGGCGTGATCCCTCCTTCTTGTGATGCCCTAATCCTCCTCTAAGGAGGATTAGGTGTCCCTCTTATGGCTAAGTCCTAATCCTATTAGGCTTTAACCAAATCATGAATCAATTGGGTTTAATCTATGCTAGTCCTAATCCAATTAGGACTTGAATGAACCATGACTCAATTGAACTCTTCAATCCTAATCCAATTAGGAGTCATGTTGATTCATTAGATTAATAATTAATTAGGACTTAAGGAATCCTAATCTAATTAGGATTTGTTTAATTTTAGTCCTAATCCAATTAGGACTCCATTTGAATCCGAAGTCCTAATCCAATTAGGATTTCTAGGAATCCTACTCCAAGTAGGAATCCAATTCAAAATTCCTAATCTCATTAGGATTGTAGGAATCCTATTCCAAATAGGAATCCCAGTCCTACTCCAACTAGGATTCCTAGTCCTAATCCAATTAGGACTCTAGGAATCCTACCCGAAGTAGGATTTGTGTTTAAGTCCAATTAATTAATTCCCTTTGTTCCTTCTTCAACTTCTTATCAATCAAATTGATTACTTGTGATTCCTAATCACGATTTCAACCATCAGATCGGTCAATACTTCTAGTGTGTGTGACCCCATAGGTTCTATTCTGACTGGTAGTGAGATATATTGTGATCTCTATCACTATATCATTGAAAACTCCTTTCAATGGGTTGGAACGATTTCAACTCAACTCATTAGGGTTTATCGATCATCGAGATAATCCCTATGAGTCCCACCATCCACCAGTGACACCTAGCAGCATGTAGTGGCTACCCAGCAGAATGGAATGATGAACCTCTAGGTGCAGTTAACATGTGATACAGTCCTACTATCGTGGATCCCTACAGGACGGAGGTCATGGACAACTCGTCAAACCCCATCGTCTATCATATGTCAAGATTTATTCGACTTGAGTTCGATAGTGGAAAACTCTTTCTCCACTTTACTGCCCTGGCCAAGGTCTTAGAACTCAGTCTAACAAATCACATAGGATCACTCCTCTTCTATCAAGGTTGATAGATTCCTTGTAGGTGCATACCCTACTCCTACAGTGAACCTACTGCAGCCAATCTACACTGCATGGACCCATATGGCTAGAGACCATGTATGTGTGCAGTCAAACTACAATAACCTCACTGTGAGTAGCCGAAGCACCGCAGGTCAAAGGACCAGTCACACTACTGCAACATCAAGTAAGTCACTGACGAGTGGATAGACATCCAAGTGACTTCTTGTCTTGGTCACGCTCAGTACCCTTGTTCTCTAACAAGCACCTGCACTATCACTTCAGTGTCCCTACACTGTGGACTCAAGTCTCGTCCATCCAGAAGGAAAGTGATCTGTGCACTGATCGGATCGATCACCGTCCTCGTGATGATCCATTGATCAGGAGCATTTAGAAATTAATCACCAATGATACATGGCTCAAATTCTCAACTCTTGAGAATATGTATCATCATCTTATTAATTTCTTGGACGATTCATAGACACATAAATAATATGAATGAAAAGATGCCTTTTATTTATTCAATAATAAATAGTCAAGTACAAAATTATGTCCCTAGAATCAACAATGTGTCAGCCAAATTGGCTTCTAGGGCATACATCTAACAATCTCCCACTTGCACTAAAGCCAATTGGTCATATATCTTAGGCCCATCTTCTCAAGGTGGGCTTCAGTCTTTTGCTGACTCAGCTGCTTAGTGAAAGGGTCTACCACGTTATCCGCGGAGTCTACTCTCTGCACCTCTACATCATAGTCGCGTATGAAATGGAAGTGCCGCTCTATGTGCTTGGACTTCTGATGAGACCATGGCTCCATAGCTAGTGCTATGGTGCCAATGTTATCGCAGTAAAGTGTTATGGCATCTAATGACATTACACCTAACTCTGCAATTAACTTTTAATCAGAAGGTTTCCACTGCACCCTTAGATACGGCTTAACATTCAGCTTCTAAGGTAGATCTATAATGATCGGTTGTTTGGAACTCTTCCAATTTACTGAACCACAATTGCACATATTCTGATGTAGACTTTCTATCATCTATATGTGTGCATCCTTCTACCTTCAACTCTGATCTTCTCCCAAAGACCAAGAACATGTCCTTAGTTCTTCTCAAGTACTTAAGACTGTTCTTTCACAGCTATCCAGTGCTTCTTGCCTGGATCCGACTGATATCTGCTTGTGACACTCACAGCAAGAGCTATATCAGGTTATGTACACAGCATGGCATACATGAGGCTTCCCATTGCCGATGCATAGGGAATCTTGCTCATGTGTTGAATCTCTTCAGCACCTCCTCTATGTACATCTTCTGTGAAAGGCCAAGCATTCTTTTAGATCTATCTCTATAGACCTTTATTCCCAAAATATAGGATGCTTCCCCAAGGTCTTTCATGGAGAATTCTTTTTGACAACCAGACCTTAACCGAGGTTAGCATGGGAATATCATTCTCTATTAGGAGAATGTCATCTACGTACAGTACGAAAAAACGACCGTACTCCCACTAACCTTTTTGTAAACACACGGTTCCTCTTCGTTTTTGATGAAATCAAACGTTTTGATTGCGTCATCGAAACGAGTGTTCCAACTCCGAGATGCTTGCTTTAGTCCATAGATGGACCTTTGCAGCTTGCAGACCTTGTGATCTCCATCACTGGAAGTGAAACCCAAAGGCTGTTCCATATAGATATCTTCATCAAGATATCCATTCAGGAAAGCAGTTTTCACATCCATCTGCCAGATTTCATAATCATGAAATGCTGCAATGGCAAGCAATGTTCGGATGTATTTTAGCATGGCTACAGGTGAAAAGGTCTCCTGATAGTCAATGCCTTCGCGCTGACTATACCCTTTCGCCACAAGCCTTGCCTTATAGGTCTCTACCTCTCCATCCGAACCTATCTTCCTTTTGTAGATCCATTTGCATCCAATAGGTACAATACCTTCTGGTGGGTCTACTAAGGTCCAGACTTGGTTGGAACGCATGGAGTCTAACTCTGACTTCATTGCTTCCAGCCATTTCTCGGAATCGATATCAGATATCGCCTCGTTGTAGGTTTTGGGATCCTGTATGTGATCCCTATCTCCCACTAGGAACATTTCCTCGGTATCCTCTGCTAGTATACCTAAGTATCTATCGGGAGGATGGGAGACCCTACTAGATCTACGAGGTGGTCGATGGACATTGTGTACTGGCTCTGTATGAATGGGTTCAATAGGATCCATGACTCGTTGCTTTTCAGAGACTTTCTCTTCAAGCTCAATTTTCCTCCCACTGCCTCTATCAAGGATAAACTGATTTTCCAATAAGATGGCATGTCGGCTCACAAACACATTGCGATCCTCTGAGACGTAAAAATTGTATCCTAATGACTCTTTAGGATATCCTATAAAACGAGCACTTATGGTCCTAGCCTCTAACTTGTCCGCCTGTAGTCTCTTGACATGGGCCGGACATCCCCAAATCTTGAGATGACCCAGACTTGGTTTCTTACCATGCCATATCTCATACGGTGTGGTAGGAACGGATTTAGAGGGAACTCTATTCAATAAATAAATCGCTGTGAGTAAGGCATCTCCCCAAAGGAACATAGGTAAATCAGTGAAGCTCATCATGGACCTGACCATATCCAATAGGGTCCGATTCCTCCTCTCTGACACCCCGTTGAGTTGAGGTGTACCCGGAGGTGTCCATTGTGAGACTATGCCGTTTTCTTTGAGATAGTCCCGGAATTCCTCACTAAAGTATTCTCCTCCTCGATCTGATCGAAGAGCCTTAAGTGGTTTTCCAGTTTGTTTTTCTACTTCATTCTTGAACTCTTTGAACTTTTCAAAAGAGTCAGACTTGTGTCTCATAAGATACACATACCCATACCGTGAATAATCATCGGTAAAGGTAATGAAGTAAGAATAACGTCCCCTGGCTAGCACATCGAATGGGCCACATACATTTGTATGTATTAGGGTAAGTATTTCAGTGGTCCTCTCCCCATGTCCTACAAAGGGCAGTCTAGCCATTTTTCCTTGAAGACAGGACTCGCAAACTGGATATGACTCGGAAGTCAATGAGCCGAGAAGCCCATCTTTATCCATTTTGTTCATCCTATCCTCTCCAATATGGCCAAGTCTGAGGTGCCACAAATATCTTTGGTTTATCTCATCTCCGGATCTTTTGGATCCTTTGGCACTCATATCTTGCTCGGTAACATTCACAGATACATCCATATGTAAATGATAGAGACTGTCAATCATAAAACCACGTGCGACTATTTTATTTCTCAAATAAATAGAACAGCAGTCTTTGTCAAATGTAAAAACATGACCTTCCTGTGCTAGACATGAAACAGAAATCAAATTTCTGCTAGCAACAGGTACATAATAGCAGTCTCTAAGTATTAAACTAAATCCAGACGGTAGTCGCAGATGGTAGGTGCCCACAGCCACAGCAGCAACTTTTGCCCCGTTGCCAACCCGAAGGGTTACCGCACCTTCCGCCAGCCTTCTACTTTCCTTTAGACCCTGCATGGTAGTGCACAAATGAGCACTAGAACCAGAATCTATAACCCAACTGGAAGTAGAAGAAACCGTTAGATTAGTTTCAATTATGAGCAAGTTTATACCTTCTGAAGGTATGTCACCTTTCTTGTTCTTTAGGCTCTCGAGGTATGAAGGACAGTTTCTCTTCCAGTGGCCTTCGACATTGCAGTGGAAACATTTTCCTTTGTCGTTAGCCTTTTTCTTTTGAACTTCCTTCTTTTGCTTCTTGTCTTTCTTCTGCTTCTTAGCAGGCTTCTTTTTCTTCCAAGTAGACTTTTTCTTGGAACCAGAAGTCAACTCAGCAGTAAGGACATTGCCCCTTGAACCTTTCAAGGCTCCCTCAGCAGTTACCAACATGTTGATTAGTTCAGTCTTAGTGCATTAAATCTTATTCATGTGGTAGTTTACTATAAACTGACCAAATGAATCAGGAAGTGACTGTAGGATCAAATCCACTTGCAATTCCTTGTGCATGTCCATACCGAGCTTCTCAAGCTCCTCTAGGTCCTTGATCATGGTCAGACCGTGATCATGGACAGACTGCCCTTCGTGCATCTTCGCTTTGAAAAGCCTCTTGGACACTTCAAAACGAGCTGTGCGACTCTGCTCACCATACAACTCTTGCAGGTGTGCCAATATGTCCCTAGCAGTCTTTATATTTTCATGCTGGCATTGGAGTTCATTAGACATAGATGCCATCATATAGCATTTTACTCTAATGTCATCATCCAACCACTTTTTATGCATCTCACGCTGAACATCAGTAGGACGTGCTGGTAGTGTGGGGATATCAGAATCGAGTATATAGCCTATTTTCTCACAGTCCAAAATAATTTTGAGATTTCTAAGCCAGTCTTTGTAATTGGTTCCGGTCAGTCGGTTGGTCTCAAGAATACGGGTCAAAGGGTTTGAAGCTGACATTGTATCTGCAGAGAGTAAAGATTCTAGTTAGACTTTTGTACTTGATCCTAATCTGTTCTAAGGTCTTTTAGAACAAATGTAACTCCCACTATTTTCTCGAATCCCTCACACTCCCCTGGTAGGGAAACGGAAATCCTACACGACTAGGGTTTCTAGTGGGTACTGCGGTCCCACCAATTTACATGCCACCTCACCTAACAGTTATTGGTGACACATAGATGGATGAGTGTACAACTCTTGTACAATGCTTCTCAAGCATGTTGCAGTGCAACTTGGTCTCTAAGCCATGAAGACCTCACCTAACAGTTATTGGTCTCATTTCTTAGTTAAGTCAGACCCACTGTATAACCGTAGGAATAAAGTCGTCATTGGGTCCTCACCTAACAGTTATTGGTGCCCAACCCCACCTTTACCCTACAACATCTCATGTCTATAGAGAGGTCCAGCCCCCCAATGCAACTTGACCACTGTGTCCAGCCGAGACAAATCAACATCAGAAAGGCCTTAGCAGCTCTACTACAGTGGAAGACCTATTGACTTAATATTGGTTAATCAGGTCTTAGTGTTTGCAACTTGAGCCCTTCATAAGAGGTAATCGAACAATTGGCCAGGTAAGCAGGTGGGAGGCTCCCCTTACTCAGAGAGTAAGGTCCTAATTAAGTAACCACCTTTCATGCTTTCCTAGACACCAATTAGATCAATTAATCTAATATGACTTGCTCATGTCGGTTCACTCTCGACTTGATTGAGGAGGTTTTGATTTAGGTCTCAATTGGGTTTGCTACATCACATGTAAACCTATCTACCCGACTCGCATTTACATCACATGCAAACGGCACATCACAGGCAGTTATAATTGCAGCATCAAATTAAAGCTAAACTTTAACTAGGTGATGATCATGGATTCTAATTAGGTCGTATTACAAGCACATGCACATCAATCGATCAAGTGGTCTTCAACTCTTGAATTGGTTCCAAGCCTCCTTGATTCGATCCTTGATCAACCCTTGATCCCATCGCCATCAACCGCTTGGATCACCTTTCATCTCATGCCTTTGCTTCAACTTGATCGTTGATGTACATCACATCACAGAAATACAACCAGATGTAAAATAAAATAAAAATAAATTACATCTCCTTTTAGGAGGCACGCAGGCCTCTCAAAACATCAAATAAGATGCATGCAAGCATCTGAAAAATTACATGACATCGCAGATCACATCGCAGGTCATTACATTTGATACCAAAAGGGGTTGAATCCTATGATCATCACCGTATGCAACAATTATAATTTTCAGATCTGAAAACTAACTGATTGTATCATGACATAGGTCACTGATCATGCTAATCATGATTCTAAACTTTGTAATCCCATTAACAATGCATTTAGAATCATCTTTTTATCACATAAAAATCAGCATGTAAAAATCAGCACCCCTGAAAAATCTGCATGCAGAATTTTTCAGCATGCATGATCATTTAATTTTCAGATCTAATATGCCTTTAGATATTTAATTCTTACCTTAATCTACGAAGCCTAGGCTCTGATACCACTGTTGGGAACCCGCCCATGCCGCTGATATTTCAAAAATTTTTCAAATGGCAGCGGAATCGGCATGCGCGAGTTCGACGTTCATCACATGAACGTTGTTTCGAGACCTTTCGTAATTAGGTAAGAATTAAAACTTTTAAAACTATTAGGAAGATCAAATCTTCAACTTGCGCGGGTAGATGATCACCGCAAATCTGAATTCGTGGTTTTGGAAGAGGGTTCGCTTGAAGCCGTTCAAACGTCCGGCCTCTACGGGTATCCACACGAAGCAGGATCCGATCCAAGCTTTCTATCTCACCGGGGTGCTAGCTCCCTTGCAGAGATAGCTTTGATGGCTGATGTCCTCCCTCTCAATCAACTCTTGATTGTGCTTAGAAGGAGGAAGAAGAAGGATGAAGAAGAGGAAGAAGATCCAAGCCCCTGCAGCCTTCTTTCTATCTCCCTGCGTTGGATGGAGGAAGAGAAGGGAAGGAGGCCGCCACCCTTTCTTTGGCTTCTCTCTTGCTTGCGGCTGAAACAAGGGAGGATGAGGATGGCCACGGCTTGGAGGAGGAGGAGAGAGAGGTTCTTTACCTTGGGGCCGGCCCTAGTCCTCCTTATAAAGGGAGTGGAGCTCCTAACATTTAGGAGCTCCATGACAACTTGCCTAAGAGGGGCGCCGCCCTCTCTTCATGCCGCACAAGAGGAAGGAGGAGGGGCGTGATCCCTCCTTCTTGTGATGCCCTAATCCTCCTCTAAGGAGGATTAGGTGTCCCTCTTATGGCTAAGTCCTAATCCTATTAGGCTTTAACCAAATCATGAATCAATTGGGTTTAATCTATGCTAGTCCTAATCCAATTAGGACTTGAATGAACCATGACTCAATTGAACTCTTCAATCCTAATCCAATTAGGAGTCATGTTGATTCATTAGATTAATAATTAATTAGGACTTAAGGAATCCTAATCTAATTAGGATTTGTTTAATTTTAGTCCTAATCCAATTAGGACTCCATTTGAATCCGAAGTCCTAATCCAATTAGGATTTCTAGGAATCCTACTCCAAGTAGGAATCCAATTCAAAATTCCTAATCTCATTAGGATTGTAGGAATCCTATTCCAAATAGGAATCCCAGTCCTACTCCAACTAGGATTCCTAGTCCTAATCCAATTAGGACTCTAGGAATCCTACCCGAAGTAGGATTTGTGTTTAAGTCCAATTAATTAATTCCCTTTGTTCCTTCTTCAACTTCTTATCAATCAAATTGATTACTTGTGATTCCTAATCACGATTTCAACCATCAGATCGGTCAATACTTCTAGTGTGTGTGACCCCATAGGTTCTATTCTGACTGGTAGTGAGATATATTGTGATCTCTATCACTATATCATTGAAAACTCCTTTCAATGGGTTGGAACGATTTCAACTCAACTCATTAGGGTTTATCGATCATCGAGATAATCCCTATGAGTCCCACCATCCACCAGTGACACCTAGCAGCATGTAGTGGCTACCCAGCAGAATGGAATGATGAACCTCTAGGTGCAGTTAACATGTGATACAGTCCTACTATCGTGGATCCCTACAGGACGGAGGTCATGGACAACTCGTCAAACCCCATCGTCTGTCATATGTCAAGATTTATTCGACTTGAGTTCGATAGTGGAAAACTCTTTCTCCACTTTACTGCCCTGGCCAAGGTCTTAGAACTCAGTCTAACAAATCACATAGGATCACTCCTCTTCTATCAAGGTCGATAGATTCCTTGTAGGTGCATACCCTACTCCTACAGTGAACCTACTGCAGCCAATCTACACTGCATGGACCCATATGGCTAGAGACCATGTATGTGTGCAGTCAAACTACAATAACCTCACTGTGAGTAGCCGAAGCACCGCAGGTCAAAGGACCAGTCACACTACTGCAACATCAAGTAAGTCACTGACGAGTGGATAGACATCCAAGTGACTTCTTGTCTTGGTCACGCTCAGTACCCTTGTTCTCTAACAAGCACCTGCACTATCACTTCAGTGTCCCTACACTGTGGACTCAAGTCTCGTCCATCCAGAAGGAAAGTGATCTGTGCACTGATCGGATCGATCACCGTCCTCGTGATGATCCATTGATCAGGAGCATTTAGAAATTAATCACCAATGATACATGGCTCAAATTCTCAACTCTTGAGAATATGTATCATCATCTTATTAATTTCTTGGACGATTCATAGACACATAAATAATATGAATGAAAAGATGCCTTTTATTTATTCAATAATAAATAGTCAAGTACAAAATTATGTCCCTAGAATCAACAATGTGTCAGCCAAATTGG
The DNA here is from genome assembly GCF_051530095.1 of Phoenix dactylifera. Classification (NCBI taxonomy): domain Eukaryota; kingdom Viridiplantae; phylum Streptophyta; class Magnoliopsida; order Arecales; family Arecaceae; genus Phoenix; species Phoenix dactylifera. Next base: position 24,593,467 of record NC_143193.1, on the reverse strand, counting down.
CTTCTAGGGCATACATCTAACAGCAACATGCTTAAGAAGCATTGTACAAGAGTTGTACATTCATCAATCTATGTGTCACCAATAACTGTTAGGTGAGGTGGCATGTAAATTGGTGGGACCGCAGTACCCACTAGAAACCCTAGTCGTGTGGGATTTCCATTTTCCTACCAGGGGAGTGTGAGGGATTCGAAAAAATAGTGGGAGTTACATTTGTTCTAAAAGACCTTAAAACAGATTAGGATCAAGTACAAAAGTCTAACTAGAATCTTTACTCTCTGCAGATACAATGTCAGCCTCAAACCCTTTGACCCGTATTTTTGAGACCAACCGATTGACCGGAACCAATTACAAAGACTGGCTTAGAAACCTCAAAATTATTTTGGACTGTGAAAAAATAGGCTACATACTCGATTCAGATATCCCCACACTACCAGCACGTCCTACTAATGTTCAGCGACAGATGCATCAAAAATGGCTGGATGATGACATTAGAGTCAAGTGCTATATGATGGCATCCATGTCTAATGAACTCCAATGCCAGCATGAGAATCTCAAGACTGCTAGGGACATACTAGCACACCTGCAAGAGTTGTATGGTGAGCAGAGTCGCACAGCTCGTTTTGAAGTGTCCAAAAGGCTCTTCAAGACAAAGATGCGCGAAGGGCAGTCTGTCCATGATCATGTTCTGACTATGATCAAGGACCTAGAGGAGCTTGAGAAGCTCGAAATGAACATGCACAAGGAATTGCAAGTGGATTTGATCCTACAGTCACTTCCTGATTCATTTGGTCAGTTTATAGTAAACTACCACATGAATAAGATTGAATGCACTAAGACTGAACTGATCAACATGTTGGTAACTGCTGAGGGAGCCTTGAAAGGTTCAAGGGGCAATGTCCTTGCTGCTGAGTTGACTTCTGGTTCCAAGAGAAAGTCTGCTTGGAAGAAAAAGAAGCCTGCGAAGAAGCAGAAGAAAGACAAGAAGCCAAAGAACGAAGTTCAAAAGAAAAAGGCTAATGACAAAGAAAAATGTTTCCACTGCAATGTCGACGGCCACTGGAAAAGGAACTGTCCTTCATACCTCGAGAGCCTGAAGAACAAGAAGACTGACACACCTTCAGAAGGTATAGACTTGCTCATAATTGAAACTAATCTAACGGTTTCTTCTACTTCTAGTTGGGTTATAGATTCTGGTTTTAGTGCTCATCTATGCACTATCATGCAGGGTCTAAAGGAAAGTAGAAGGCTGGCGGAAGGTGCGGTAACCCTTCGGGTTGGCAACGGGGCAAAAGTTGCTGCTGTGGCTGTGGGCACCTATCATCTGCGACTACCGTCTGGTTTTAGTTTATTATTTAGAGACTGCTATTATGTACCTGCTGCTAGCAGAAATTTGATTTCTGTTTCATGTCTAGCACAGGAAGGTCATGTTTTTACATTTGACAAAGACTGCTGTTCTATTTATTTAAGAAATAAAATAGTCGCACGTGGTTTTATGATTGACAGTCTCTATCATTTGCATATGGATGTATCTATAAATGTGTCTGAGCAAGTAGTGAATGCCAAAGGATCCAAAAGATCCAGGGATGAGATAAACCAAAAATATTTGTGGCACCTCAGGCTTGGCCATATTGGAGAGGACAGAATGAACAAAATGGATAAAGATGGGCTTCTCGGCTCATTGACTTCCGAGTCATATCCAGTTTGCGAATCCTGTCTTCAAGGAAAAATGGCCAGATTACCCTTTGTAGGACATGGGGAGAGGACCACTGAAATACTTACCCTAGTACATACAGATGTATGTGGCCCATTCGATGTGCTATCCAGGGGACGTTATTCGTACTTCATTACCTTTACCGATGATTATTCACGGTATGGGTATGTGTATCTTATGAGACACAAGTCTGAATCTTTTAAAAAGTTCAAAGAGTTCAAGAATGAAGTAGAAAAACAAACTGGAAAAACCCTTAAGGCTCTTCGATCAGATCGAGGAGGAGAATACCTTAGTGGAGAATTCCGGGACTATCTCAAGGACAATGGCATAGTCTCACAATGGACTCCTCCGGGTACACCTCAACTCAACGGGGTGTCAGAGAGGAGGAATCGGACCCTATTGGATATGGTCAGGTCCATGATGAGCTTCACTAATTTACCTATGTTCTTTTGGAGAGATGCCTTACTCACAGCGATTTATTTATTGAATAGAGTTCCCTCTAAATCAGTTCCTATCACACCGTATGAGATATGGCATGGTAAGAAACCAAGTCTTGGTCATCTCAAGATTTGGGGATGTCCGACCCACGTCAAAAGACTACAGGCAGACAAGTTAGAGGCTAGGACCATAAGTGCTCGTTTTATAGGATATCCTAAAGAGTCATTAGGATACAATTTTTACATCTCAGAGGATCACAATGTGTTTGTGAGCCGTCATGCCATCTTCTTGAAAAACCAGTTTATCCTTGATAGAGGCAGTGGGAGGAAAATTGAGCTTGAAGAGAAAGTCTCTAAAAAGCAACGAGTCATGGATCCTATTGAACCCATTCGTACAGAGCCAGTACACGATGTCCCTCGACCACCTCGTAGATCTAGTAGGGTCTTCCATCCTTCCGATAGATACTTAGGTATACTAGAAGAGGATACCGAGAAAATGTTCCTAGTGGGAGATAGGGATCACATACAGGATCCCAAAACCTACAACGAGGCGATATCTGATATCGATTTCGAGAAATGGCTGGAAGCCATGAAGTCAGAGTTAGACTCCATGCATTCCAACCAAGTCTGGACCTTAGTAGATCCACCAGAAGGTATTGTACCTATTGGATGTAAATGGATCTACAAAAGAAAGATAGGTTCAGATGGAGAGGTAGAGACCTATAAGGCAAGGCTTGTGGCGAAAGGGTATAGTCAACGCGAAGGCATTGACTATTAGGAGACCTTTTCACCTGTAGCCATGCTGAAATCCATCCGAACATTGCTTGCCATTGCAGCATTTCATGATTATGAAATCTGGCAGATGGATGTGAAAACTGCTTTCCTAAATGGACATCTTGATGAAGATATCTACATGGAACAGCCTTTGGGTTTCACTTCCAGTGATGGAGATCACAAGGTCTGCAAGCTGCAAAGGTCCATCTATGGACTAAAGCAAGCATCTCGGAGTTGGAACACTCGTTTCGATGATGCAATCAAAACGTTTGATTTCATCAAAAACGAGGAGGAACCGTGTGTTTACAAAAAGGTTAGTGGGAGTGCTGTCGTATTTCTCGTACTGTATGTGGACGACATCCTCCTGATAGGGAATGATATTTCCATGCTAACCTCGGTCAAGGTCTGGTTGTCAAAAGAGTTCTCCATGAAAGATCTTGGGGAAGCATCCTATATTTTGGGAATAAAGGTCTATAGAGATAGATCTAAAAGGATGCTTGGCCTATCACAGAAAATGTATATAGAGGAAGTGCTGAAAAGGTTTAGCATGGAAAACTCCAAAAGGGGTCTCTTACCCCTTAGGCATGGAATTCATCTCTCCAAGAAGATGTGCCCCAACACATCTGAAGAGATTCAACGCATGAGCAAGATCCCTTATGCATCGGCAATAGGGAGCCTCATGTATGCCATGCTATGCACACGACCTGATATAGCCCTAACTGTGAGTGTCACAAGCAGATATCAGTCGAATCCAGGTGAAGAACACTGGACAGCTATGAAGAATATTCTTAAGTACTTAAGAAGAACTAAAGATTTATTCTTGGTCTTTGGAGGATCATCAGAGTTAAAGGTAGAAGGGTACACAGATTCAGACTTCATGACTGACATCGATGATAGGAAGTCAACATCTGGATATGTGTTCTTGTGCAATGGTGGTACGGTGAATTGGAAGAGTTCTAAACAACCGATCATTGCTGATTCTACTATGGAAGCTGAATACATCGCCGCCTCTGAAGCTGCTAAGGAAGGCTTCTGGTTCAAAAAATTCATTGCAGAGTTGGACGTGATGACATCAGATGCCATAACACTCTACTGCGATAATAATGGCGCCATAGCTCTTGCTAAGGAGCCAAGGTCTCATCAGAAGTCCAAGCATATAGAGCGGCGCTTCCATCTCATACGCGACTATGTTGAGAAGAAATATGTAGAGGTGCAGAGAGTAGACTCCACGGATAACGTGGCAGACCCGTTCACTAAGCAGCTAAGTCAGCAGAAGACTGAAGCCCACCTTGAGAAGATGGGGCTTAGATATATGACTGATTGGCTTTAGTGCAAGTGGGAGATTGTTAGATGTATGCCCTAGAAGCCAATCTGGCTGACATATTGTTAATTCTAGGGACATAATTTTGTAATTGACTATTTATTATTGAATAAATAAAAGGCATCTTTTCATTCATATTATTTATGCGTCTATGAATCGTCCAAGAAATTAATAAGATGATGATGCATATTCTCAAGAGTTGAGAATTTGAGCCATGTATCATTGGTGATTAATTTCTAAATGCTCCTGATCAATGGATCATCACGAGGACGGTGATCGATCTGATCAGTGCACATATCACTTTCCTTCTGGATGGACGAGACTTGAGTCCACAGTGTAGGGACACTGAAGTGATAGTGCAGGTGCTTGTTAGAGAACAAGGGTACTGAGCGTGACCAAGACAAGAAGTCACTTTGTTGCCTAGTAGATACAACCCAAGAGGGGGGGGTGAATTGGGTCTTTTAAAACTTTTAAGCTACTTCTAACACTTTTCAATTAATTATGCTAAGTTGTATAGTTGCACAGTGGAATTTAAACTTAGCAATACGTTGATTTATCGAATGAGACTTGATTAAGTAAATTGAATATGCTTGCAACTAAAGGATGCGCGGATAAGAGTTAAGCAGGCAATTTATCTAGGTAAGTAAGTGAGCAAGATAGACAATGACAAAAAGCATCACAAACACAACAAACATATAGTGGTTCGGTGCACCCCAGCACCTACATCCACTCCCCAAGACCTCTTGGGAATTTCACTATAATCCTACAGATTACAGCCGGTTGTTTTACAAGCTCACAACCCAACTTGTTGTTTTGCGAGATAACAACGAACTCGGTCGGTTTTCACCGGCTCACCGACTAGAACCAACCGATTGTTTTTCCGGGTTCACAATCAAACCCAGTTGGTTTTCCCACAGGCTCACCAATCACAACCTTACAACGATTGTTTTTCGGGTTCACAATCAACCCAGTTGGTTTTCCCAAAGGCTCACCAACCACAACCTAACACCGTTGGTTTTCCCCTTTGGCTCACCAACAAATCTTAACCCCTTGATTCAATCCCTTGATTGAATCAAGTTACAAGATATTAAAACAAAGGTTTAAAACAAATCAAAGCTTCTTAAACAAGCAAATATAACAATATGAACAAATAGAGTAAAGAGAAGCCCTCAAACAAGTTGTGTAGATGAGGAAACTCGGCTTCTTCTTTACTTGACCCTCTTCTGATTTTGCATGAGGTAGAGGATCACTGAGGCAGCACACAGTTGGAGAGGAAGCTTTGGGATTCACTCGGATGCTCTTCTTCTCTCTATTTTGCTTTGAATGGCCCTTTTGTTCTTTTGGGAGATTTTTCTTTGAGATCTCTTTCCTAAATGTTTTCTCCCACTTCCATACCGTCTCCCCTAGCTCTCCTCTTGATTTTATAGCTTTACATGTCGTGGAACCAGAAATCTAGCCGTTAGAGACAAAAATAGAGCCGTTGTCCACAGTCTGCAACTCCTGACAAAGTTCCCGTTGGGATCGGAGTCGACTCGCGCGATCTGGAGTCGACTCGACTGTAGCAGGAGTCGACTCATACTTTTCTGGAGTCGGCTCGGCAACTGTTCCAGATTTGAATTAAAGTGGTCTTCTCGACTGGGAGTCGACTCGACTTAATCCGGAGTCGACTCGCCAAAATCTGGAGCTGACCTTGCACTTTTGGAGTCGGCTCATCCCAAGGAATCCATGGATGCATTTTTCAACTTTGCTTACTCGAGTCGACTCGGAAATTCTGGGAGTCGACTCAGTGCTCAGAGTCCGAACTACCGAGCTTCTGTCTTTTGGCTCGTGCTGTCTCGAAGTTGACTCGAACTGTCTCGGAGTTGACTCGGCCCTCAGTATCCAAAAAACAGTCTTCTATCTTTTGGGGTCGCGCTGCCTTGGAGTCGACTCGAACTGTCTTGGAGTCGACTCGCCTCTGAGGGACGAAAATGCCGTCTTCTGTCTTTGGGGTTGCGCTGCCTCGGAGTCGACTCGGATTTTGCGGGAGTCGACTCGGCTCTCATTGTCTGAAATTGGCTCTCTGACTTTTTGCTTGTTTTCCTCTGGGAGTCGACTCTAGCTTCCTTTGGAGTCGACCTGCCAACCATCGGAGTCGACTCGAGTTCCTCAGGAGTCGACTCGGCTCTCAGGGTCCAAAATAGCTTCTCTGTGTTTCTGCCTTGTTACTCCCTAGAGTCGACTCGTACTATCCAGGAGTCGACTCGAGGACTATTCTTTTGGATTTTTCTTTGAATTTGCTCTTCCAACTTGAGTCCTTTGAACTTGAAACTTGGGTCAATAAATTGTAGCTTTCTTCCAACTTTTCTTGAGAGCTTTGGAGGCCTTCTTGTGTTCTTCCAACTTGCTATATTGCTTGCAAAATAACTATCTTTCTCCTTGCAACACAAACGTTAGTATTTATACTTCAAGGTTTTGTGATCATCAAAATCAATCTTTAAATCAATCTTTGGGTCATCAGTCTCCCCCTTTTTGATGATGACAAAACTTGGAGTATATGCAATATAAAATATATTGTGTTCTAGAAGTAGTGCATAGCTAAGTTGCATGAAGTAGAAAACATATATATTTAAAACATACTTCATGATAATGCTTTAGATTTAATCAGCTTAACATAATCAACATATCTAAATTTAAGCTGGTTTGTATTCAATTCAGAACATACAGAATATAAAGCATTATGAACATATAGTTAGGTATTTCTCCCCCTTTTTGACAACATCAAAAAGATAGTGAAACATTAAGCACAAAGATAAGACTACTCAAATATTTCTTTTTCTTATTGTACTCTGATTTGCATGTCAAATTATTGCAAGGATATGAATTATATAACTCAAGGCAATAATATTAGAATAAGATTAATGAGCATAGATCAGAGCCAATTAAGATAATTTCAGAGCAGAACACATCGAATGTGATTCCAAGGATAGTTTTCAACTCAAGTGTAGATGGAATCTTTCTTAAGTTAATTCAAGAAGTACCACGAATGATATTCAAAGAAAGCACGAATGGAAATCTAACCTCTCTTCAATAATAAGTATGAAAGCTCGTTCATTTAAGATCTTTTGCCCAATATATTAAGTATTTTATCAACATGAGAGCAATTTAATTAATTTTCAGAGTATAAGTGCAAAACTCATATACTTGAAAAACATATCATCATGTTGGATCATTAATTCTTAATGATTTCAAAGTTCTTTTATGATAATAAGAACATTGGGGCACAAATACCAAAATATGCAATTTTTGATACATCTTAGAGCTCATTTAAAGACTTTCTTTTATTTCTTTAGAAAATAAGCACAATTTGATACATAAAAATATGAATTGGCATAAAATTTGAAGTTCTAAAGAGCAAGCCAATTAGGACTCATTAGTGAATTTCAAAATAGATTTTCTAAAAGATACTCAAGCAAATTCAACATATCATACTCCTCCTTTTTTATTAAATTAGAGGCTCTTAAGATCAACTATTTGAATTGCAATTTGGTTCATGATTTATGCATAAGATATATTAACCAAATAACAAGCCTCAAGGTGTATCATAAAGATTTTCAGATTAAATTTCAGATGATACATATTGGAGAGCATTAGGATCACTTTTCATTTAGTATGCTTTCTCTCTCCTTTAGTTATAGATTTATGCGATTAAGTTCCATAAGATGTCTCCTTCTAAGATTTTCTTTCTCCCCCTCAATTGATCATTCCATTTAAGAGTTTAGAATTGGAAGATAATGTTCAGTAAAATTGTCAATCGCAAAAAAAAATATATTTTCTATAAGTTTCAGCTTATTTTCATAAGACTCAATGTTTGAGATAAGACAACCTTTATAGAACTCATCTCAAGGTATAAACTCATTATATAATTAAAGCAAGTCTTGCAATATAAGGAGGTTCATTAAAATCAATCCATAAAAAGATACTGAATATCTAAAGCTCCCCCTCAAAAGATGCATTCTTCTTTAATCATTCTTTTCTATTGTTGAATTTCAGATTTTAATGATAAATGTGAATAAGACTGAAATTCTATGATATCGAGAATGTAGAGTAATCTAGTATTATTCAAAATTTGTGGCAATTACTCTTTCTAATCCTTCAAGAACAAGTTATGCTTTCTCTTAATCTTAGAGAAAATGTATAGAAATATTAAACAGAAAATGATTCATTTTAAGCTCAGTTTCTTTCAAAAGCATTTACATTTTCTTTCTTTTAGAATCATTTGAGTGAGCTGAAATATTTCTAGCTTTAAGATCATTCACTCTATATATATTCTGATGGAAGTCTTGAAGAATGTAGGAGAGAAAAACATATAGATGATCATTGAGGTATATAGATTTATAGAACTCAATTACTTAATCACAGTTTTTCAGCAATGTATACATGAAACACAATAAATCCCTTTTTAATATCAAAATAAAATTATATATTTAGAAATTTTTGTTTGCAATCAAGATCATCGAAAGACACATCATTTGGACCAATATTGGTACACTGTAAGGATAAGAAATGATATGTTTCAGATGCGTATCGGGGCAAACAATCAAGGCATCAGAATTATTCTATTTTTCTTAAACTGTAGTTTTTATCTAAGAATCATATTGAGTTTAAGCTTTTATACAAAATCAGATTCTGAATTTTATAAAGATTTTCAATAGAGGCTTTTAAATCATGATTTGAGATATGTATCTTTCACATTGAAGCTCATTTTAAATCACTAAGATTGAAAACACATATTTCAATAACATTAGAGCACTTTCAGAATCTTTATATTTAATATTGAGTTTCGATACACAATGGAGGATATTTTAATAAGTATTAGGACATTATGTATCAAAGTTAGGCAAGCAGAAAGATAGATCAAGATCAATTCATTTTGCCTAAATAGAAGTATCCTTCTCTTCTTCTTTTTGTAAATCTATTTAACTTCCAAAGATAATCGTGAATGATAAAACTGAAATTTCTTCTTAATATTACTTAAAAACTTTATGTAGTATTTCAACCATTCAAGCATTGGAACACAAGTTAGTTTGAGGCAAGGGTGAAGCAAAAACTTGTGAGCAAAGTTAAGACATATTCCAATCAACTTATCCAAGCATGGAGCATTACAAAATATTGAGAACCCATAATTCAAGACATCATGCCATATGCAAAATAGATTATGTGTTAAGTCATACATTGAAATATTAAGAATAAGCATGTCAAGGACCAAAATCAATTCTTTTCAAATAAACTCCCCTTATTTAAATATAATCTTGCACTGATTTCATTCTTAAGGTGTATTTCCAAGGGATTAAAGCTTGACTTGATTCTTCTTATACTTTCATTTACTTTGTCATTCATTTTTACTTTCTTGTGCTCTATACTCTATTTGCTCCCTATCCGGTGGAGTTGGAAGGGGCACGAGGTACTACCACTAGCCTCCCTCTTGTGCCGTCCCTAATATGCCCTACACCGAATAGTTGGGTCAAATAGTGCCGCGTACTACCACTAGCCTCCCCATTGGCACCATCCCTATGATGAGCAATATAGAAAGGTTAAAATGTTCACTTGAAACTCTCTCTATTTAAGTGTAATTAATTACGAATTTTATCCCTTCCAAAAGAATGCTCACACAAGTATCACAAATGTGTCGAATATATTATGCTTGTTTTTGCTTTTGCTTAAGATTGGAGTACTTGCCTTCTCTTGAATAATATCCATTTTTTTTCTTTATCTCTCTCTCTTTTTGTTATTCCCAAGTAATTTACATGAAAGAACAGAATAAAGAAATAATCTTATGTATCATATAGATGTATATCATGCAAACAATATTTTCATTAAGCTCATGGATTCATAATTTCTCACAAGTTATTTTAAATCAAAATTTTAAGCATAAACTTGTGTATTTCATGGTTATGACATAGGCAAAGATATATTTTAGTTTGGGCAAACCATGAAACAATTTCTAAAAGTATAAGTCAATCAATATATATATATATATACATGATATCAAAAATTAACAATTAAAGATCTTAATCATGCCATAATAAGATTTAAGTTATTGACTTTGCTCAATTAATTTATGAGAGAGGTATCTAGAATTACCAATTCATTCTACATTCTTCAGTCAAATACCTACTAGATTTCTTATGTATGAACTTTTGGCTGATGAAGGTCCTCTCTCTTGTTTGCATGTGAATGTTTATTGTATCTTACATGGAGATATCCTTCAAGTAGAAATCTCTCATTTTCTTGCTCAAGGATCCTGCATTATTAACAAACTCCTTTTCTTTCTTGAAAGAAAGTCATTAGTTTCTTCAAGATACAAAACATTCATAGAGCATATTTCTTAACTGGGTGACTCAATCATAGGATATGACAACAATTGAATGTTGAGTCACTTTACTCAAGAGATTGCCTAAATATAAGCAAACACATGTCACTTGAACTTAAGAGATAGTTTCATTAACCAAGAAGGTTCAAGGACAAGCATGTGAGACAATAGAAAGATTTATCAAGATCAAATCAATTTCTTATTTTCAACATCAATTTAACTTAGATTCTATTTGCTTAAGATAATTATCAATAAGGCATGCTAGCTAAGTTTTGATCAAATTGCCTTAAACAATTGTTTCTATCAAAATTCAGATTATGATTCATTTGTTATCAATAAATTATGATTCATTAGAGTTAGATTGAAGTCTTGCACAAAGGCACATAATGATCACATAATCTGGTCTATTAGGTATATGATAAAATAATTATTCTATCATGCTTTTGATGCTTGTTCCAAATCACAAATTGCTTTATCATATTTGTAATGAATGTTTTCAAATAAGGTGGTTATTTTACATAGATCTTTTTTTTAATGAAATAACCACATAGAAGTGTATTCTACACATTCATTTGACAGAATATAAAGCTCATAAGCAAGCAAATGATAATGGTGATCTTTACTTCTAATCATGCAAGAATTTCATCAAGATCTATTTCATCTTTTCTTGATTTAGTCTTTTAGTAGTTATCAATTTTTCTTCATTAAGTGCATTTCTGAAGAACTCAATTTGGTTCTAATCATTAACAAGTTTTCAGATTGTTATAGGTAAAAGATTAACCATATACATATATAATTTGATTTTAGTATTTTGATAATAAATCATTAGTCTCATAAAGAATAAACTGAATTGATATTTCTTCAACTAGAATCTTTTCATTGAATATTCTATACGCATTGCTTGATGAATGATATCCAAGGATAGAAATATCTTTATCAGATTTGGCATTATTTTCAAAAGACCATATCAAACATATCATAAGCTACTGAAAAATATGAAAGATATGCAATAGATCATTTTCTATTTTTCAGAAGATCAAATGGAGTTTTCATCAATAATAGATCTAATAGAAACCATATATATGACAAGTAATGATGATAGCTTTTAACAAATCATTTAAGTAGATGACTATCATACAACATTGCCTTCTTCATTTCTTCAAGGATTCTATTGATCCTATTTTACTTATAGTGTTCTTGGTGCAGAAACAATTGCATTCAATATTATTTTCTGTGCACAACTTAATACAAAATTGGTTTTCAACACTATGCCATGATACTTCTTTACTTTCATAGTTTGCAAACCTTTTTCATTTGATCCCTTTTTGTGAGTTTGTGCCAATGCAGAAAATATTTCAATTTAAGTGCCAAGAACAAAACCAATGTAAGCTTTTGAAAACTTAGTGTTGGAAACAACAACTTTAGATTTAGAAATTGATTTTTATTTGTTTCCTTAGTTAACATGCATAGTAAACTTTGACCTTTCAGAAGATACTCTAAGTAAGCCAATGGCAAGGTCTTTTGAGATTAAGTACATACTAGCATGAGTTGATTTTATATCCCAAAGATGGTTTCTTTAATCTTGGTATTCATAGTGCATATATTCAAAGGCATACCAAGTGCACATTTTCATATCTATGATCGATAAACAATAATGCCATGGATAAAAACTCTCAATCAAGCATATAAAGAATTCATAGAGTTATTCTTAGCAACTTATCCAATAGTGAGTAAATCATACTATAAAATGAAGTGATTTGATAATATTTTCAAAAGTATTTTCTATATCACAAAATTGATCAATACTTGCAATTCATATTTTAATCAAATACTAAAGCAAAAGTAATGATGAGATGCAAGGGTTACTGATTTCATTATTATTATTTTTTAATTACTTTTCATAAGTGTATTTAAGTTTCACCCTTTAATGTGTGTCTAGAGCACCCATTTGTATGAAAGTTCTATTTATTTTATGGGTATCTTGGCACACCTTCATCTACATCCTCATATTTTCATTTTGGGTACCCAAGCTTGCTTGGGTCCTTGAGAGTTAGGACATATGGTTCCTTTTGGAACCCAGATTTGTTTAATTGTAATAACTTTACCACTTGATTTAATTATGTTAGAACGATAGGTAAAGTTGTTATGCCCATTCTTTTCATGTTTGAAATAAGTTATCTTATTTAATGGTTTGCTTGGTGAATTGATAACCTTTTTCTCTAGAGATTTATTATTAAGTAAAGGAGTCAAGCCAAATTTTGATTTATCATAAGCAACACATTGGCTTTCAAACATTATTTTTAATCTTTCTGAACTTACATTGAATTTGTTAATAAGAGATTTTGATTGGTTAATTTCTTTACTTAAGTTTTGATTTTCTTTAATTAAACTCTGATTTTTTTGAATCAATTGTTCTAAATTTAACCTTAAGCTTTTATTTTCAGAATTTAGTTTATCTTGTATTTCATCACTAGAGTTTCTTTCTTTTGAAATTTTCAGATTTAGTTTCTTAAGATTTTTATTCTTTATAGCTAATTTTTTACATTCACCATACAAATCATGAAAAGCATTTAATAATTCATCATAAGAGAATTCTTCTTGAAAATCATTTGATATAAAGGTAGATTCAGATTTTACCTTATCTTCTTGTGCCATGAAGCACAAGTTAGTTACCTCTTGTAGTTCTTTGGAGCTAATATCATCATTGTTGCTCCTAGCTTTCAATTTCTTGCTTGACTCTTCCTTGGTCAAGACTTTCTTGCTTTTTATCTCTTTCTTCCTTTCTTCTTGCTTCCTCTTCTTCTTTGTCTTTAGGAAGCTTTTGAATCTTTCTGTGTTTGGAAATGGATCCTTGTTTTCATCACCGAACTCTTTATTTTTTGAACTGTTCTGCCTCGGAGTTGACTCGGGCCTTATTGGAGTCGACTCTGAAATACTTGGAGTCGACTCGACTGAGGTGGGAGATTCAACACTTTTTTCTGCAGTCTCATTGTTAGTATGTAATTGAAGCACATGTGAGCTAATCTGAGATTTATCATAAATATTTTCTAAAGTATCCCAGATCTTCTTAGCAGATAAGCATGCAGAAATCTTATGAAATATAGATTCATGGATAGCACAATATAGAATGTTCATAGCATTAGCATTCAATTGTGCTAAGTCTTTTTCATTGACAGCTTGAGAGAGTGTATGAGAGTCATTTATAATGATACTCCATATTTTATAGTTTTGTGATTGAACAAAAATGCGCATGCGTGCTTTCCAATATGTGTAGTCTAAGCTATTAAGTAGTGGAGGTCTATCAATTAATTGTCCCTCTTCTAGAAAACTATATATTTGAGTTGTCATGGTCTTTGGCTCTTGATCGTGAGATCAATAATTAATCTTAGAGCACCTGCTCTGATACCACTTGTTGCCCAGTAGATACAACCCAAGAGGGGAGGGTGAATTGGGTCTTTTAAAACTTTTAAGCTACTTCTAACACTTTTCAATTAATTATGCTAAGTTGTATAGTTGCACAGTGGAATTTAAACTTAGCAATACGTTGATTTATCGAATGAGACTTGATTAAGTAAATTGAATATGCTTGCAACTAAAGGATGCGCGGATAAGAGTTAAGCAGGCAATTTATCTAGGTAAGTAAGTGAGCAAGATAGACAATGACAAAAAGCATCACAAACACAACAAACATATAGTGGTTCGGTGCACCCCAGCACCTACATCCACTCCCCAAGACCTCTTGGAAATTTCACTATAATCCTACAGATTACAGCCGGTTGTTTTACAAGCTCACAACCCAACTTGTTGTTTTGCGAGATAACAACGAACTCGGTCGGTTTTCACCGGCTCACCGACTAGAACCAACCGATTGTTTTTCCGGGTTCACAATCAAACCCAGTTGGTTTTCCCACAGGCTCACCAACCACAACCTTACAACGATTGTTTTTCGGGTTCACAATCAACCCAGTTGGTTTTCCCAAAGGCTCACCAACCACAACCTAACACCGTTGGTTTTCTCCTTTGGCTCACCAATAAACCTTAACCCCTTGATTCAATTCCTTGATTGAATCAAGTTACAAGATATTAAAACAAAGGTTTAAAACAAATCAAAGCTTCTTAAACAAGCAAATATAACAATATGAACAAATAGAGTAAAGAGAAGCCCTCAAACAAGTTGTGTAGATGAGGAAACTCGGCTTCTTCTTTACTTGACCCTCTTCTGATTTCGCACGAGGTAGAGGATCACTGAGGCAGCACACAGTTGGAGAGAAAGCTTTGGGATTCACTCGGATGCTCTTCTTCTCTCTATTTTGCTTTGAATGGCCCTTTTGTGCTTTTGGGAGATTTTTCATTGAGATCTCTTTTCTAAATGTTTTCTCCCACTTCCATACCGTCTCCCCTAGCTCTCCTCTTGATTTTATAGCTTTACATGTCGTGGAACCAGAAATCTAGCCGTTAGAGATAAAAATAGTGCCGTTGTCCACAGTCTGCAACTCCTGACAAAGTTTCCGTTGGGATCGGAGTCGACTCGCGCGATCTGGAGTCGACTCGACTGTAGCAGGAGTCGACTCATGCTTTTCTGGAGTCGGCTCGGCAACTGTTCCAGATTTGAATTAAAGTGGTCTTCTCGACTGGGAGTCGACTCGACTTAACCCGGAGTCGACTCGCCAAAATCTGGAGCTGACCTTGCACTTTTGGAGTCGGCTCATCCCAAGAAATCCATGGATGCATTTGTCAACTTTGCTTACTCGAGTCGACTCGGAAATTCTGGGAGTCGACTCGGTGCTCAGAGTCCGAACTCCCGAGCTTCTGTCTTTTGGCTCGTGCTGTCTCGGAGTCGACTCGAACTGTCTCGGAGTCGACTCGGCCCTCAGTATCCAAAAAACAGTCTTCTGTCTTTTGGGGTCGCGCTGCCTTGGAGTCGGCTCGAACTGTCTTGGAGTCGACTCGCCTCTCAGGGACGAAAATGCCGTCTTCTGTCTTTGGGGTTGCGCTGCCTCGGAGTCGACTCGGATTTTGCGGGAGTCGACTCGGCTCTCAGTGTCTGAAATTGGCTCTCTGACTTTTTGCTTGTTTTCCTCTGGGAGTCGACTCTAGCTTCCTTTGGAGTCGACCTGCCAACCATCGGAGTCGACTCGAGTTCCTCAGGAGTC
This sequence comes from Phoenix dactylifera, assembly GCF_051530095.1. Classification (NCBI taxonomy): domain Eukaryota; kingdom Viridiplantae; phylum Streptophyta; class Magnoliopsida; order Arecales; family Arecaceae; genus Phoenix; species Phoenix dactylifera. The sequence goes on along the minus strand of NC_143193.1, from coordinate 24,577,719 downwards.
GACTCGGCTCTCAGGGTCCAAAATAGCTTTTCTGTGTTTCTGCCTTGTTACTCCCTGGAGTTGACTCGTACTATCCAGGAGTCGACTCGAGGACTATTCTTTCGGATTTTTCTTTGAATTTGCTCTTCCAACTTGAGTCCTTTGAACTTGAAACTTGGGTCAATAAATTGTAGCTTTCTTCCAACTTTTTTTGAGAGCTTTGGAGGCCTTCTTGTGTTCTTCCAACTTGCTATATTCCTTGCAAAATAACTATCTTTCTCCTTGCAACACAAACGTTAGTATTTATACTTCAAGGTTTTGTGATCATCAAAATCAATCTTTAAATCAATCTTTGGGTCATCACACTTGGATGTCTATCCACTCGTCAGTGACTTGCTTGATGTTGCAGTAGTGTGACTGGTCCTTTGACCTGCGGTGCTTCGGCTACTCACAGTGAGGTTATTGTAGTTTGACTGCACACATACATGGTCTCTAGCCATATGGGTCCATCCAGTGTAGATTGGCTGCAGTAAGTTCACTGTAGGAGTAGGGTATGCACCTATAAGGAATCTATCGACCTTGATAGATAAGGAGAGATCCTATGTGATTTATAAGACTGAGTTCGTAAGACCTCGGCCGAGGTAGTATGCATAGTGGAGAAAGAGTTTTCCACTCTTGAACTTAAGTCGAATAAATCTTCACATATGACAGACGATGAGGTTTGACGAGTTGTCCATGACCTCCGTCCTGTAGGGATCCACGATAGTAGGACTGTATCACATGACAACTGCACCTAGAGGTTCATCATTCCATTCTGCTGGGTAGCCACTACATGCTGCTAGGTGTCACTGGTGGATGGTGGGACTCATAGGAATTGTCTCGATGATCGATAAACCCTAATGAGTTGAGTTGGAATCGTTCCAACCCATTGAAAGGAGTTTTCAATGATATAGTGATAGAGATCACAATATATCTCACTACCAGTCAGAATAGAACCTATGGGGTCACACACACTAGAAGTATTGACCGATCCGATGGTTGAAAAGTGATTATGAATCACGAGTAAACAATTCGATTGATAAGAAGTTGAAGAAGGAAAAGGAATTAATTAATTGGACTTGAAACAAGAGTTCTACTTCGAGTAGGATTCCTTGAGTCCTAATTGGATTAGGACTGGGATTCCTACTTAGAATAGGATTCCTGCAATCCTAATGAGATTAGGAGTTTTGAATTAAAATTGGATTCCTACTTGGAATAGGATTCCTAGAAATCCTAATTGGATTAGGACTTCGGATTCAAGTAAGAATCCTAATTGGATTAGGACTAAAATTAAATACGTCCTAATATGGATTAGGATTTCTTAAGTCACAATTAATTATTAATCTAATGAATCAATAAGACTCCTAATTGGATTAGGATTGAAGAGTTCATTTGAGTCAAAATTGATTTAAGTTCTAATTGGATTAGGACTTACCTAGATTGGATCCAAATTGGTTCACCCTTGGACTAAGCCTAATTGGATTAGGGCTTGACCACATTAGGGCAATGCAAACCCTAATTGAGGTGGACTAGGGTTTACCAAGAGGGAGGGGCGCAAGCCCCTCCCCCTTTGAACACATGGTGCGGCACAAGAGAGGGGGCCGGCGCCCCCTCTTTGGAAAGTTGTCTAGGGCTCCTACTTAGTAGGAACCCTAGATGGCTATAAAAAGGCTTATGAAGCCGGCGCTCTAGTGGCATTGCTTCCCCTCCCTCTTGTGCCGTGGCCACCCTCTCCCTCTCCTTGCTTCAGCCGCAAGCAAGGGAAGAAGAAGATCCAAGTGTTGGCGGCCTCCTCCCCTTCCCTTCCTTCATCCAACGCAAGGAAGAAAAGAAGGCTGCTTGGGGATTCTTCTTCATCCTCTTCTTCATCCTTCTTCTTCCTCCTCTCAAGCATATTCAAGAGTTGAAAGAAAGAGAGGAGATCAGCTATCAAAAGAAGTCTTTGCAAGGGAGCTAGCACCCCGGGAAGACAAGAGATCTTTGATCAGGTCCTCTGCTTCGTGTGGATACCTGTAGAGGCCGGACGTTTGAACGGCTTCAAACGAACCCTCAACCTAAAACCACGAGCTTCAGTTTGCGGTGATCATCTACCCACACAAGGTGAAGATTTGATCTCCCTAAAGGTTTTAAAAGTATTAATCCTTATCTTAACTACAAACGGTCTAGAAACAGCGTTCATGCGATAAACGTCGATCCCGCTTATGCCGATTCCGCTGCAATCTGATTTTTGTTTTGAAATATCAGCGGCATAGGCGGGTTCCCAACAGTTAACATATAAGGGCGATTGGCTTTAGTGCAAGTGGGAGATTGAAAGAGTAGATGCCCTATAAGCCAATCATTTGATGGGTTTTTCTTTGTAATCCTCCCAATCATGTACTTTGACACTCGATATATATCAATAAAGGCACTGTGTTTCATCATTTGCTGCTTATCTATTTTATTATTGGATGATGAACCCCATAAATTAGGTCATTGATTTTAGGGTTATGATGAGATCATACTAGTGAGACCTAAAATCCTAAAATCCTAATTTAGAATATTCCTAGTCAAATTGGTATATTGAGTCGGGGATCAATATTACCGGAAAGACTGGCACATCTTATGTATGCTCAATGTAGAGGGTGATTGATCTCACAATCACTTGTGTGAGACACTAATACAAAGATGTGGGTGCTCATTAGAGGAATGAGTTCACTGAAATGACCAGCCATGAGAACATCTTATGGATTCTTACTTAATTATCAAAAGATGGTTCTTATAGTGGGAGTTGTGCAAGTGATCCTTAGACCTGAGATCACCATGGTACCTTGTGCACTTGAAGCTATGTTTTGGTTTACCCTCATTCACGACATTGCGTTGTGTATGGGGTATTCTGGATATGGTGGATTTTGTACGAAGGTTGTGAGTAGGTCAACAAGGAATCAGTCACTTCTAGTAAGAGAAGGTAACATCCTACTTACTCTAATCTTATGATGATTCAAGAAGCCTTTGATCAAAGCAAAATGAATATTAGAAAGAGTTTCTAATGTTTCATTGTTTGAATTATCATATAAAAGATTGAGAGAGACATGAATAAGTGATTGAGTTTGATATTGATCCATACTCATGCACTTATTCAGGATGTAGTATGACTGAGGGATTGAATTGCACAGTAACTTGCCACTGAAGGGTATGTTTGGATTTGTCCAATACATCCTCATCTTCCGGGTAGACATGATACGTTGCTAGACGTCAATCATGTCTTGTGGGTTGATCGGATCAAAGAGTTTGATTAGATCAAAGCATCAGAAAGGTTCTGATTGCTAAGTCAGGTTTAGCACTAAATTGAACCTAAATTGGATTAGAGGTATTCTAATCAGGTTAGGTCAACTTGCACCTGCACCTACTGCTGGCTAAGATAAGGAACCCAATGGGTCACACACAAGGGAATTGATCAAGGGTCTAATTGGATTAGATCATGTTGCAAGATGAACATGCTAGCACGTGTTGCAAACCCTAGCTCCTGATTCAAATTAAATTCGAATCTGATTCTTAGGTTAGGTTGATCTAATATGATTAGATCATGACCTAATATGGGTTAGCCAAGAGTTGGAACCCATTTGGCTTTAATTAGACCTGATTTGATTAGGTTTAATGCTTTCTTTAAGTTGGTTAAACCCAATTGGATTGGGTTTGATAGGGCCTTCACTTCTGGACCATTGGATCACTCCCTGGATGAAGGATCTGGTCCACTGGTTGGCACCTTCATCTGGACCATTGGATGGTTTTCTGGATGAAGGATCTGGTCCACTGGTTGGCGCCTTCATCTGGACCATTGGATGGATTTCTGGATGAAGGATCTGGACCATTAGTCAGCGCCTGAATCTGGACCACTGGATGGCTCTCTGGATGAAAGATCTGGACCGTTGCTCAGCGCCTGAATCTGGACCATCGGTGATGGCATCTTGCTTCTGGACCATTGGATGGCACCCTGGATGATGATGCCTTGATCTGGATCATTAGATGGTGCCTAGATCTGGACCATTGGCTTTGGTTCACTGCATTTGGGCACTTGGATCATCAAGATTTAAGAGGGAGACATGAGAAAGAAGTTGATACACCCTTCTCCTTAGCACCCCATCATAATGGGATGCCTCTCTTGGCACATGCCTCATCATGATGAGGTGTGTGGATGGGATGCATCTCTTTATGATGCATCCCTCCATCTCTTATAAATAAGGAGGTGCCTTGGGGTTCTAAAGATCATCAAAGAAAAAGTCTCTCCTTCTCACTCCCTTATCCCTTCTTTCTTACAAGTCTCTCTCTTTTGTCCTAACCCAAGACAAGAGGGTCTTCTTTAGGACAAAAAGGCTAGTGAATGTTTTAGAGGTAGAAAGGAAGAAGGAAGTGAAGGAAAATCAGCCAATTAAATCCTTTGGAAGGATTGAACAAATAGAATCAAATTTTGGTGGAGCTAGAGTCTTGAACCCATTCTTGTGTGGATCAACATCGGAGGGTGAACATTTGGGCACCTTAGGACATCTTCAGACATATTGGATATAGCGTGATAGGTATTCTTCTATACCAAGATTATATTTTCTACATTATTTGGTTATACTATTTAGGTGATCTTGGCTTATTAGGGTTTCATATAATGGGTCTTATAAGAAAATTTTATAATCCCGTATCTTCCGCTGCGCCCTAGGGTACTGGGAAACCCAACATTGTCATCATCAAAAAGGGGGAGATTGTTGACCCCCTAATGGATTTTGATGAATACAAAACACTAGAGTATAATTCCCTTTATATTGACAATTTACTTGAGCATTTCAGGTGTATAACTAAGAATATTGTTAAGTATTGTGAAGGCATGTTCCCATATTTTTCGGTGGATTTATTGAAGATTTTTGAGATGAAGAAAACAGATCAGGGGCAGCCGAGACGTCTCCGGCTTGTTCCAGAGACGTCTCTGGCACGCAGAGAAGAAGCTGGGACGTCTGGAGACGTCCCCAGCACCTGCCGAGGCGTCTTGCAGGGTCGGAGTCGACTCCCGGCTTTCTAGAGTCGACTCTCTCAGAGACGGCAGAAAGGCCGATTTCAAGGGATGCGCGCGAGTCGTCTCCGAAGGACGCGGAGCCGACTCTCTCAGGGATTCCAGAGGACCCGCTTTTCGTTGAGAAAATGTTAGAGCCGTCTCCGACGTTGCGGAGTCGTCCCCACGCATAAAGCACAAAAATCCCAAGACGTCCCCCCGAGGGATGCGAGCCAGCTCTCTCAGAAAAATAGAAAAACAAGAAATCGGGCTGTTCTTCTTCGGAGTCGTCCCCAGAAAGCGCTGAGTCGACTCCGACATTGTCGAAAGATTTTTTATACAGCCGAGACGTCTCTCGTTCAAGCGGAGACGTCTCCGGAATGCCTAGGACGCGACTGACACATTTTCGCAGGTTTTGTTTGAAATCCTAACAGCTCTATTTTTGTTTCTAACGGATCTATTGCTTGCAGAACTATAAAAAGGAGTTTTTAAGTGCATGAAAAAGACTTCTCACCAACCTAACACTAAAGCATTCAAGAGAGAAGAAAGAGAGAGAGTCTCAAGGGAGTTGGTGCTTTCAAGAGGAGAAATCAAGTGCATTCAAGCCTTCTTCATCTGATTTCGTGCTCATCTACTCACTCCCACTTGGTAATCAAAGCTCGCATTCAAGCCGACGTGATCCACATCGGAAGAACCACCATCATCCAAGCTTTCAACGGCAAAGAGGGTTCTTCCGATTTTGTTGTTCTTTATCGATTTATTTGCTTTCATAGAAGCTTTTAAATTCTTGTAAAACTCTTGAACATTGTGCTTGTTCCAGTCAAGGAACTTGGAACAAGGGTTAGGCGTCCCAAGCCTAGTTTAAATTGGGGGAGTGTAGGGTTCGTTGTTAGCCCGGGTAAAAACAACGAGTTGGGTAGTTCACTCGAAAAACTACCGGACTGTAATCGCCGATTATAGTGGAAAATTCCCAAAGGTGTTTAGGGAGTGGATGTAGGAGCAGTGGAAGCTCCGAACCACTATAAACCTCTGTGTTTGCGATTGATTGTGCTTACCACTTTAAGTTTATTTTTGCACCTACACTTGTGTGTATTGTTTAATTAGACTAAAAATTTTAAAACACCCAATTCACCCCCCTCTTGGGTGACCATCTCTGGGCAACAATATGTCAAGATTTATTCGACTTAAGCTCGAGAGTGGAAAACTCTTTCTCCACTGTGCATACTGCCCCGGCCGAGGTCTGATGAACTCAGTCTCATAAATCACATAGGATCTCTCCTTATCTACCAAGGTCGATAGATTCCATATAGGTGCATACCCTACTCCTACAGTGAACCTACTGCAGCCAATCTACACTGCATGAACCCATATGGCTAGAGACCATGTATACGTGCAGTCAAACTACAATAACCTCACTATGAGTAGCCGAAGCACCGCAGGTCAAAGGACCAGTCACACTACTGCAACATCAAGCAAGTCACTGACGAGTGGATAGACATCCAAGTGACTTCTTGTCTTGGTCACGCTCAGTACCCTTGTTCTCTAACAAGCACTTGCACAATTGCTCCAGCATTCCTACACTGTGGACTTAAGACTCGTCCATCAAAGAAAGCAATATGTGCACTAATCTCAGCAGATCAATCACCATCCTCGTGATGATCCATCGATTAGGAGCAATTCAGGAGTTAATCACCAATGACACATGCCTCAAATTCTCAACTCTTCAGAATATGCGTCATCATCTTATTAATTCCTTGGACGATTCATGGACACATAAGAACATGAATGAAAAGAATGCCCAACTTAATTAGGTCAAGTACAAATTTATGTTCCAGAATAAAATAATGTGTCAGCCAAATTGGCTTTTAGGGCATACTTCTAACACCTCCATCCCTTTTGCAAGTCTTGAGAGTGTGATGGTACATGATCATCTTCTTTATCTTGATTTGGTACGTCATTAAGATTCAATTTTTCGAACTCAAGAATTTCTGCATCATCATCAGAAGTATTTTCTCTCCTAGGAGACTCGCTATCAGACTCATCAAAAATGATATGAATTGACTCTTCAACTGCAAGTGTTGTTTTGTTGAATACTCTGTATGCCCTGCTAGATATAGAGTATCCTAAAAAGATATCTTCATCTGACTTGGTATCAAATTTACTTAGATCCTCCTTGCCATTGTTTAAAATGAAATATCTACATCCAAATACTCTAAGATATTTAGCAGTTGGCTTCCTATTCTTTCAAAGTTCATAAGGAGTTTTCTTGGTTATAGGTCTTATTAAAACACGATTTAAAATATGGCAAGCAGTACTTACAGCTTCAGCCCACAAGTACTTTGGAAGATTTGACTCACACAACATCGTGCGTGCCATCTCTGCCAAGGTCCTATTTTTTCTTTCAACAATCTCATTTTGTTGAGGCGTTCTAGGTGCTGAAATTTGATGGGAGATACCATTTTTATTACAAAATTCTTCAAAGTGTTGATTTTCAAATTCAGTTCCATGATCACTTCGAATTGCAATTAAGGTGAGTTTCTTTTCAGTTATGATATTTTTATAATATTTCAAGAATGCTGAAAATGCTTCACTCTTATGTGCAAGAAATGAAACCCATGTGTATCTTAAGAAATCATCTACTATGACTAGTCCATACTTTTTCCCTCATAGACTTGCAGTTCTAGTAGGCCCAAATAGATCCATGTGTATGAGTTCAAAGGGCCTAGTGGTTGATACTATATTCTTTGATTTGAAGGATGATTTTGTTTGCTTTCCTAATGAGCATGGTCCACAGATTTTGTCTTTTTCAAAAATTAATTTCGGCACATCTTTTATCAGATCCTTCTTGACTAGTTTTGATATTAAGTCCATACTAGCGTGTCCTAGTCTACGGTGCCAAAGCCAACTTGTTTCACTTTTTCTTTCTTCATTAGTAATTAAGCATAATCCATTTTTCTTGCCTAAATCATGAAGATCTACCATATAAATATTTTCATGCCTATGTCCCATAAGTACAATGCTATTATCTTTTGGATTTGTAATTATGCATACTGAAGCTTCAAATGTGACTTTAAGACCTTTATCACAAAATTGACTTATGCTAAGCAAGTTATGTTTCAGACCATCAACTAATCAAATATTTTCTATAAATGTGGATGGAGTAATATAGATTTTACTCTTTCCAATGATAAGTCCTTTTTCATTGTCTCCATAGGTTACCACTCCACCCTCCTTAGATTCTAAAGTGACAAATTATTCTATGTCACCTGTCATGTGTCTTGAACAGCCACTATCTAGATACCATCGTTTATCCCTCTTATTAGCTGTAAGACACTCCTGCAATCAAAGTCAAGAATGTGCTTTAGGTACCCAAACCATGTTGGGTCCTTTAAGGTTAGTACTTGATGTTCCTTTTGGAACCCAAATTTTCTTGGACTTTAGCTTACTTTTATCACTCAATTTGTTATAGCTAGGCTTTCTAAGATTGCATCCATATGCTTTGTGTCCTACTTTATTGCAGCAATGACAAGTTATATTTTCGTTTTGGCTTTCACAAATATGTTCTTTAAGTATTTTTGCTTCCTATTTGTTTTATATCCCAAACCAGCCCAATCATATATAGCTTTTTGACTATCAAGATTGATATTTAATTTAGTTGAACTAAGTGTAAACTTGTCCACTAAGAATTTGTATTTTTCTGCATCTTCTTTTCGCTTGATATTTTCAGCAATTAGATTCTTGATTTCATTTGTGAACCTCCTACTTAATGTTTCATAGTTATTAGATAGTTTCAGCTTATCTTTGATAAGAGATTGATTTTTATTTTTTAGAACTTTATTTTTATAAATTAGCTTCTTGTGTTCTTCCATCAGTTCTAAAAATGCATCATGTAACTCTTCTACCGAAAAATCACATTCAAGTTCAAAATCTACCTCATCGTCATTGGCCATGTAGCAGATTTGGGCCGTCTCTTGTTGATCTTCCTATTCCGAACTTGACTCTTTGCTTTCACTCCATTCAGCCATGAGGTTTCTCTTTTTAAATTTTCTTGCCATCCATTTCAATTCCGGGCAATCTATCTTGAAGTGCCCGGGCTTGTTACACTCATAGCATATTGGCACTTTTTTTCCTTTTCTTTTTCTTTTCCCTTTTTCCGACTTGAGCTACCTCTTACGAAAGGTTTTTTTTTATTGAATTTCTTTTTACCTTTCATGAATTTTCTGAATTTTCTTGCAAGCATTGCCATTCCTTCTTCATCATATTCCTCCTCATCATCGAACTCCTCTGATGCAGTTTTCTGCTTTGGAGCTGTGGATTTCAAGGCAATGGTCTTCCTTTTCTTAACCTCCTCTTCTGAGTTTTGTTTCATAGTCAGCTCATAGATCATGAGTGATCCTAGAAGTTCTTCCAATTGCAGTATATTCAGATCCTTTGCTTCTTGTATTACAGTTACTTTGGCCTTTCAAACTCTTAGTGGAGATCTGAGAATTTTTCGCACTAGTTCAGAGTTAACATAAGACTTTCCCAAACTCTTTAGTCCATTTATGATTTCAGTGAATCGAGTGAACATTTCAGTTATGGACTCAGTGGATTCCATTTTAAACAATTCATACTTATGTACTAATATATTTATTTTTGACTCTTTGACTTGATTAGTTTCTTCATGTGTGACCTCTAGTTTATCCCAAATTTATTTAGCGGAGATGCATGTGGATATTCTATTAAATTCACTTATATCTAGTGAGTAGTGAAGTACATTAATTGCTTTAGCATTTAATTGTGCAAGTCTTCTATCACTCTCATTCCAATCCATTTTAGGGTTAGGAATGATTGTGCCCTCTATACTAACTGTGGGTGTGTGTGGCCCCCTAGTTATGATGTTCCACATGTCATAGTCTAGTGCTTGAATGAATATCCTCATCCTAGCTTTCCAATAAGTATAATTAGTGCTATTAAACAAGGGTGGTCTATTTGCGGATTGTCCCTCGCTAATAGAACATCCTACTTGGGTTGTCATGATCTTTGACTCTTGATCGTAAGATCAACAAATACTATGAGAGCACCTTGCTCTGATACCATCTGTTGCCCAAGGTGACAAGCCAAGAGGGGGGGTGAATTGGTTTTTGTTAATTTTCGATTCCTTAATTATGTTAATTGATGAGTGAGTGATTTAGAACAATACAAACAATAAGAAGTACAGTGGTTCGGTGCTCTCCTATGCACCTACATCCACTCCCCAAGCGACCCCTTGGAAATTCACTATAATCTCGCGGATTACAGTTGGATTGTTTTTCGGGCTCACAATCCAAAAACCTTTACACTTGGTTTTCCGGGATCACTAAAAACCTATGTTGGTTTTACGGGCTCACCAACAAACCTTCACCGTTGGTTTTACGGGTTCACCAACAAACCTACACCGTTGGTTTTACGGGCTCACCAACAAACCTTACAAGATTTTAAGAAGAAGAAGAAGGTTGAAACTCCTAGATGAGCAGATATAACAAATATAAGCTACAAAGAAGAGTTAGAATATAGTTATCGCTTTGATATGGTTCTTCTCTTCTTTGTCAAGGAATGCTTCACTCTTCAAGGGTTGGTAGAGCTCTTAATGCCTCTTTTGATCTGCTCAACCACTTTCTTTTAACTCTTGAATGAAGCACCTTGATGAAGAATACTAGGGCTTTTTCTTTCTTGAGTGAACTTTGATTTTCATGCACAAGATCACTTGCTCTGATGAATAGTATCATTATAAATACTTTTCTACATGTTTAGGTTACTTTTCATTGGTTAGATTTGAAAAACTATCCGTTACTAGCCGTTGCAAGGTCAAAAAGTACTTCTCCAGAACTAGCCGTTATGCTTCTACCCGTGCTGGGGTCGACCCTAACTTTTCTGGGGTCGACTCAAACCACTGTTCATCAGACTTGGGGTCGACTCAACTTCCAGTGGGGTCGACCCAACTTTCACTAGGGTCGACTCCTGCTACAGTGGGGTCGATCCTCTCAGGGATCACAAAATCTTATATTTCAGCTGTTTTTCACTAGGGTCGACTCAACTCTTTTTGAGGTCGACTCAGGCTACAGTGGGGTCGACTCAAGTTCCATTGGGGTCGACCCTCTCAGAAATTCCAGAGACACAGTTTTGAACAACATAGCCTTGGGGTCGACTCATGTTTAGTTGGGGTCGACTCAAGCATTCCTGGGGTCGGCTCCATCTGAGGTTGGCTTAAGGAAAGTTGGGGTCGGCCCTCTCAATAAATTTCAGAGACTTGTTTTCTTGAGGCTTGAAGCTGGGGTCGACTCAAGCATACTTGGGGTCGACTCCACTACTGTTCATCCATGCCATTTTCGCAGAGGTGTGCCTGATGGTTCCATGATGTGCTAGGGTCGACTCCACCTTTGTTGGGGTCGACTCATTCCACACTTTGCTGCATCTTAAGGTTAGACTCATCCATACAATCAATGAAATATATTTCAAGCAATTTTGAATGTATGCCATGATAGTGCTACATACTCTTAACAATGAAAATTATTATTTTGCCCTTAAGAGTACGTTTCACTTGAAACTTTGCTGAATTAGAATTTAGAATTCACTATCCCTTTTCTATCACAAATTTTATCTCATTATTAATCATTGCAAGACATATTGATCTCATTCTTCTAATGTATCAAGAGTGTCGAACTCAGTAATGATGTATCATGTTAACTTGTAGTACTTAATTAGATATTTCCTCAATGGTTGTGTTAATCATCAAAATAACACTATCATCCTCATTATGGATATCTCGTCAAATTCCATCGTCCGTCCTATGTTAAATTTATACGACATCCAGTTCGAGATATGAAAAATTCTTTTTGCAAAATACCTGGCCACAAATTTATCGAACTTAGTCTCATAAATCATATAGGATCACTCCTAATCTATCAAGGTCGATAGATCCCATCTAGATGCAATCCTATTCCAAAATGATCCTACTGTAGCCAATCCGCACTACAAAGATCCGAATGGCTAGGGCCCAAGCTCACATGCTCGTCAAACTACAGCAACCTCATAGTGAATAGCTGAGGCATCGCAGGTCAAAAGACCAGTCATACAACTGCAGCATAAGTAGTCACTGACGAGTGGATAGACATCCATGTGACTACTATCTTTGGTCATGCTCAGTACTTTGTTCTCTAACAAGTACTTGCATAATCACTCCAATGTCTCTACACCGTGGACTCGAGACTCGTCCATCTGACTAAGTGATCTGTGTACTAATCTCAGCAGATTGATCACCGTCCCTCGTGATGGATCCATCGATTAAGAGCATTTAGAAATTAATCCCTAATGACACATGCCTCAAATTCTCAACTCCTTTGAGAATATGTGTCATCATCTATTAATTTCTTGGACGATTCATGGACACATACAAAACATGAATGAAAAATAAATTGCTCAATTTTATTTATTAATAAGAGTCAAATTACAAATTTATGCTCCAGATTACAAATATGCGTCAGCCACGTTGGCTTCTAGGACATACTTCTAACAATCTTCCACTTGCACTAAAGCCAATCAGACATGTATTTAAGTCCCATTTTTTTAAGATGGACTTCTAATTTCTTCTGACTCAGCTGCTTAGTGAATGGATCCACCACGTTATCAGTGGAGTCTACTCTCTGCACCTCTACATACTTCTTTTCGAGGTAGTCGCGAATTAGATGAAATCGCCGCTCTATGTGCTTGGACTTCTGGTAAGACCTCAGCTCCTTAGCCAGTGCCATGGCACCGTTGTTGTCGCAAAAAAGGGTTATGGCATCTGATGACATGACTCTTAGCTCTTCGACAAACTTCTTGTACCAAAATGCTTCCTTCGCAGCATCTGATGCAGCAATGTACTCTGCTTCAATGGTAGAATCTGCAATAATCGGTTGCTTGGAACTCTTCCAATTTACCGATCCTCCATTGCATAAGAATATATACCCTGATGTAGACTTTCTATCATCAGGGTCAGTCATGAAGTCTGAATCAGTATATCCTTCTACCTTTAACTCTGTGCCTCCCCCAAAGACCAAAAACATATTCTTAGTCCTTCTCAAATACTTAAGGATATTTTTCACAGCTATCCAGTGCTCCTCGCTTATATTCGACTGATATCTACTCATGACACTCACAGCATGTGCTATATCAGGTCGAGTACATAGCATGGCATACATGAGGCTCCCTATTGCCGATGTATAAGGGATCCTACTCATGTGCTGAATCTCTTCAGATGTTTTGGGATACATCTTCTTGGAGAGATTTATCCCATACCTTAGGGGTAACAATCCCCTTTTAGAGTTTTTCATGCTGAACCTCTTCAGCACTTCCTCTATGTACATTTTCTGTGATAGGCCAAGCATCCTCTTAGATCTATCTCTATAGACCTTAATTCCCAAAATATAAGATGCTTCACCTAGGTCTTTCATGGAAAACTTCTTAGACAGCCATAACTTGACCGATGTGAGCATGGGAATATCATTCTCAATTAGGAGTATATCATCCACGTACAATATGAGGAATACTATAGCCCTCCCGCTGACCTTTTTGTACACACATGGTTCCTCTTCATTTTTGATGAAATCAAACAATTTGATCACATCATCGAAACGAGTGTTCCAACTCCGAGATGCTTGCTTTAGTCCATAAATGGATCTTTGCAGCTTGCAGACCTTGTGATCACCATCACTGAAAGTGAAACCCTAAAGCTGTTTTATATAGATATCTTTCTCAAGATATCCATTAAGGAATGCAGTTTTCACATCCATCTGTCATATCTCATAATCATGATAAGCTGCAATGGCAAACAACGTTCGAATGGACTTCATCATGGCTACCGGTGAAAAAGTATCCTAATAGTCAATGTGATGACCCAAAGATTGATTCAAAGATTGATTTTGATGATCACAAAACCTTGAAGTATAGATACTAATGTTTATGTTGCAAGGAGAAAGATATTTATTTTGCAAGGAACATAGCAAGTTGGAAGAACACAAGAAGGCCTCCAAAGCTCTCAAGAAAAGTTGGAAGAAAGCTACAATTTATTGGCCCAAGTTTAAAGTTCAAAAGGTTCAAATTGGAGGAGTAAAATCAAAGGAAAAATTCGAAAGAATAGTCTTCGAGTCGACTCCTGAGGAATTCGAGTCGACTCCAATGTTTACCGAGTCGACTCCGGGGAAGTATGAGTCGACTCCTAGGAGTCACAGGCAGAAAAGTCAGAGAGCAGTTTTCGGGTCTGAAATTCGAGTCGACTCCAGTGGAACGCGAGTCGACTCCGATGGTTGGCAGGTCGACTCCAAAGAAAGCAAGAGTCGACTCTCAGCGGTACATAAAGAAAAAGTCAGAGAGCATTTCATGGACTCTGAGATTCGAGTCGACTCCCGCAATACACGAGTCGACTCCGAGACTGCGCGACCATCAACAGACAGAAGATCAAGTTACTGCCTCTGAGATTCGAGTCGACTCCCAGACAGCTCGAGTCGACTCCACGATAGCTTCACGTCAAAAGGGAGAAGACCAACTTTCAGAAACTGAGAGCCGAGTCGACTCCGAGGAAGTTCGAGTCGACTCCAAGACTGGATGAGCCAAAAGACAGAGAATCGGGAGTTCGGGCTCTGAGATTCGAGTCGACTCCCAGGACAGTCGAGTCGACTCGAGTGGATCAAATTCAAAATTGGATCCACGGACTTCAGTGGATGAGCCGACTCCGAAATTGCCAAGTCAGCTCCAGAAGTTGGCGAGTCGACTCCAGGTTAAGACGAGTCGACTCCCAGTCAAGGCATGCACTTTAATTCAAATTTGGAACAGTGGCCGAGTCGTCTCCAGTAAAGCACGAGCCGACTCCTGCAACAGGCGAGTCGACTCCTGATCGTGCGAGTCGACTCCAATCCCAACGGTAATATTGTCAGGAAGTGCAGACGGTGTCCAACGGCTCTATTTTTGTCTCTAACGGCTATATTCTTGTTTCCACGCCATCTAAAGCTATAAAAACAAGAAGAGAGCTAGGAGAGAACTTATGGAAGTGGGAGAGATCATCTAGGAAAGAGATCTCAAAGAGATTACAAAGAAAATCTCCCACAAGCACAAAAGGACCATCCAAAACGAAATAGAGAGAAGAAGAGCATCCAAGTGAATCCGAAAGCTTCCTCTCCATCCGTGTGCTGCCTCGGGGATCCTCTACTTCATGCCAAATCAGAGGAGGATCAAGTAAAGAAGAAGCCGAGCTCCTCCATCTTCAAAACTCGTTTGAGGGCTTCTCTTTACTCTATTTGTTTATATTGTCATATCTGCTTGTTTAAGAAGCTTTGATTTGTTTTTATTCTTTGTTTTAATATCTTGTAACTTGATTCAATCAAGGGATTGAATCAAGGGGTTAAAGGTTTGTTGGTGAGCCAAAGGGAAAACCAACGGATTAAGGTTTGTTGGTGAGCCAAAGGGAAAACCAACGGGATTAAGGTTTGTTGGTGAGCCAAAAGGAAAACCAACGAGGTTTAAGTTTGTTGGTGAGCCGAGGGTAAAACCAACGTGTAAGGGTTTGATTGTGAGCCCGGGAAAACAATCGGGGTTGGTTCTAGTCGGTGAGCCTGGGAAAACCGACCGAGTTCGTTGTGCGCTCGTAAAACAACAAGTTGGGTTGTGAGCTTGTAAAACAACCGGCTGTAATCGGTAGGATTATAGTGAAATTCCCAAGAGGTCTTGGGGAGTGGATGTAGGTGCTGGGGTGCACCGAACCACTATATGTCCTTTGTGTTTGTAATGCCTCTAGTTATTGTCTAACTAACACACTTACTTACTTAGATAAATTGCTTGCTTAATTCTTATCCGCACATCTTTTAGTTGCAAGCATATTTAATCAAGTCGAAGTCTATACATCAAACTCTTGCTAAGTTTAACTTTCACTGTGCATCTATACAACTTAGCATAGTTAATCAAAAAGTTTTAGAAGTAGCATAAAAGTTTTAAAAGACCCAATTCACCCCCCCTCTTGGGTTGTATCTACTGGGCAACAAGTGGTATCAGAGCAGGTGCTCAAATATTATTTGTAGTCTTAACCGACTAGAGCCAAAGATCATGACAACTCAAATAGATAGTTTTCTAGGAGAAGGACAATCAATTGATACACCACCACTATTTAATGGCATAAACTATACACATTGGAAAATACGCATGCGCATCTTTATTCAATCACAAAACTATTATTTATGGAAAATCATAATAAATGATCTTCACACACTCTCTCAAACTTTTAATGAAAAGGATTTAGCACAATTGAATGCTGATGCCATGAACCTTTTATATTGTGCATTAGATAGGAATGAGTTTAATTGCATATCTTCTTGCATGACTGCTAAAGAAATATGGAATATGCTTGAAGACAAATATGAATGCACTAACAAATCTGAAACATCATGTGTAGAAGGAGAGCAGTATCATATTGAAAATCCATGCTTGGTGGCACAAGAGGTACATGCTGAAACTGAAAGCAATTTTACATTTGATGAACTCCATGATGCCTTTTCTGATTTGTATTTAGAATATAAGAAACTTATTTGTAAGAACAAAAACTTGAAGATTGAAAATCAAATTCTAATAGATGAAAAACTGAAACTAACCAGTAAAACTGAAATCTTAATTAAAGAAAATCAAGAACTAAATCAAAGAGATCAACTTCTCACTGAAAGTCATGATAAACTTAAGAAAAACAATGAGTTACTTTCAGAAGATAACAAAAGATTAACTAAAGAAGTTGACAGATTAAAACCTGTTGTTGAAAGATTTACCCTCAGCTCTGAAAAATTGAACCTAATGATAAATAATCAAGGAGCTGAATTTGATAAAGTTACATTAGGATATCAACCTTGGTACACCCAAAAATCTTTTAAGAATATGTTTGTTAAAACAGTTTTTAATTACTCTAAAACAGATTCTTATAAACAAAAGCTAAGTAAAATCTCTTCTGTTGTTCCTAAATCTATACATTACAAATTTGATGAACCAAAAAGGGAGAAACAAAAAATTAAAAGTTTTCCTACTACTCATGTTCGATCTAAGTTTGTTAAATTCAACAAGAGGATACAGAAATACATCCCTTGTAATCCTAAAATCTGTAAATTCATGGACAAAATAGCTATTAAGAGAATATGGGTTCCAAAAGGAACAATTATAGCTAACCTACAAGGACCCAAAAGAGCTTGGGTTCCTAAGTTGAAAATATGATTATTCTTTCAGCAAGCATGTCTAGCTATCCAAGGTTCTAATGAAAGATGTTATCTAAATAATGGGTGCTCTAGACATGTGTTAAAGAATTGAATTTAAAATGTAATTAAAAAGAATGATTTAAATGAAAGAAAGGATGAAATAAGTAATTCTTACATCTTCTCGTATTGAAATTACTTTATTAGTTGATTAAAACATAACTTGAAAGTATTAATCATTTTTGTGATATAAGTGATATTTGTCTTTTTGGGTATGAAAAGAAAATATATTCAAATCACTTCATTTTTTTTTGTATGCTCCACTCACTATTGGATAAGTTGCTAAATGATTAATTAATTCATTAAAAATAACTCTATGAACCCTCTATATGCTTGATTAAGAATTTTTATCCATGGCATTATTTTTATTGATCATCAATATGATAATGTGTACTTGGTATGCTTTTGAATATATGCACTATGAATACCAAGATTAAAGAAACCATCCTTGGCATATAAAATCAACTCATGCTAGTATGTACTTAATCTCAAAAGACCTTGCCATAGGCTTACTTAGATTATCTACTTAAAGGTCAAAGTTTTGCTATGCATGCTAACTAAGGAAACAAACAAAAATCATTTCTAAATCTAAAGATGTTGTTTCCATCTCCAAATTTTTCAAAAGCTTACATTGGATTTATTCTTGAAAAATAAAACTGAAGTATTTTTCTGTATTTACTAAATCTTGTAAAAGTGGTTCAAATGATAAAGGTTTCCAAACTGTGAAGATAAAGAGTATCATGGCACAGTGTTGAAAACCAAAATCCTGATAAAGGTTATACAGAAAATAATATTAAATCCAATGATTTCAGCACCAAGGACACCATAAGCAAAATAGGATTAATAGAATTCTTGAAGAAATGAAAAAGACAATTATGTATGATAGTCATCTACTTAAATAATTTTTAAAAGACTATCATCACTGCTTGTCATACATATGATTTCTATTTTTGATGAAAATTTTGATCTTCTGAAAAATGGAAAATGAACCATTGCATATCTTTCATATTTTTCAGTCGTACATGTTATTATGAAAATAATGCCAAATCTGATAGAGATATGTCTATCCTTGGATATCATTCATCAAGCAATGCATATAGAATATTCAATGAAAAGATTTTAGTTGCAGAAATATCAATTCATTTTATTCTTTATGAGACTAATGATTTATTATCAAAATACTAAAATCAAATTATATGGTTAATCTTTTACATATGCACTTAATGAAGAAAAATTGATGACTACTAAAAGACTAAATCAAGAAAAGAGGAAATAGATCTTGATAAAGATTCTTACATGATTAGAAGTAAAGATCATCATTATCATGTGCTTGCTTCATGAGCTTTATATTCTGTCAAATAAATGTGTAGAATTCACTCCTATGTGGTTACTTCATTAAAAAGGAGATCTATGAAAAATAACCACCATATTTAAAAATACACATTACATATATGATAAAGCAATATGTGATTTAGAACAAGCATCAAAAGCATGATATATAAAAGCTTAAGCAACCTTTTTGATAGAAAGTAATAGTGATAAATCTATGCATCAAAAAGATGAATTTGTGATATCTTATTTGCTCAAAGTATGCATTGATGACATCATTTTTGGTTCTACTAATGAAGAGTTATATTGCAAAGTGAGTTTGAAATATGATGAATGAATTAACATCTTCTCTCAAACTCCAAATTAAGACAAACAGGAAAGGGGATCTTCATTGACCAACGTTAGTCCACAAGAAAACTCTTATAGAAGATTGGCATGAAGAAGGTATATCTATGACCCCATCTTGTAGAATTTGAAAAGGATGAGCAAAGTAGATCTATTGTGTTAAAGCTGTATTGAAGCATGATAGAATAATTATTTTATCATACAGCTAGTAGACCAGATTGTATGCTCATTATGTGACCTTGTGCAAGACTTCAATCTAACTTTAATTAATCATATTTTATTGATAACAAATAAATCATAATCTGAGTTTTGATAGAAACAAATGTTTAAGATAAATTGATTAAAACATAGTTAACATATCTTATTGATAATTATCTTAAGCAAATAGAATCTAAACTAAATTGACTTGAACTATCTTGGTTAATGAATCTATCTCTTTAGTTCAAATGATATGTGCTTGCTTATATTTAGGCAATCTCTTGAGTAAAGTGACTCAACATGCAACTATTGTCATATCTTATATTGAGTCATCTAGTTAAAAAATATATATGTTGGATGAATGCTTTGTATCTTAAAGAAACTAATAACCTTCCTTCAAGAAAGAAAAATGAGAAATTTCAACTTGAAGGATATCTTCATGTAAGATACACTAAACATTCACATGCAAACAAGAGAGAGGATCTTCTTCAGCCAAAGGTTCACGCATAAGAAATCTAGTTTGGCTTGAAGAACATATAATGAATAGGTAATTTAGATACCTTTCTCACAAATTAGTTGAGCAAAGTCAGTAACTTAAATCTTATTATGGCATGATTAAATTCCTTAATTATTAATTTTTGATATCATGTCTATATGTGTATTGACTGACTTATACTTTTAGAAATTATTTCATGGTTTGCCCAAACTAAAATATATCTTTGCCTATGTCATAACCATGAAATACACAAGTATATGCTTAAAATGTTGATGTAAAATAACTTGTGAGAAGTTATGAATCCTTGAGCATAATGAAAATGTTGTTTGCATGATATACATATATATGATACGTAAGATTAATTCTCTATTCTGTTCTCTCATGAAAATTACTTGAGAATAACAAAAAGAGAGAGAGATAAAGAAAAGAAAATGGATATTATTCAAGAGAAGTAAAATCCAAGTAGAGGCAAACACTTCAACCTTAAGGAAAAGCAAAACAAACTTGATATATTCGACACATTTGTGAGACTTGTGTGAGCATTCTTTTGGAAGAGATAAAATCCATAATTAATTACACTTAAACAGGGAGATTTTGAAGTAAACATTTTAACCTTTCTATATTGCTCATCATAGGGATGGTGCCAATGGGGAGGCTAGTGGTAGTACCCGGCACTATTTGACCCAACTATTCGGTGTAGGGCATATTAGGGACGGCACAAGAGGGAGGCTAGTGGTAGTACCTCGTGCCCCTTCCCAACTCCACCGGATAGGGAGCAAATAGAGTATAGAGCATAAGAAAGTTATAAATGAAAAACAAAGTAAATGAAAGTAGAATTAAGTCAAATTTTTAATCACTTGAAAACACACTTTAAGGATGAAATCATTGCAAGATTATATTTAAATAGAGGGAGTTTATTTGAACAGAATTAATTTTGATGCCTTGGTTGATTGCTCCGATACGCATCCGAAACATATCTTTTCTTATCGTTAAAGTATACTAATTTTGATTCAAATGATGTGTCTTACGATGATCTTGATTGCAAGTAAATATTTTTAAAATATATGACTTTATCTTAATATTTAAAAATTTTATTGAGCTTCATGTATGTGATTAGGAAATTGAGTTCTATAAATACACATACCTCAATGATCATCTATATGTTTTTCTCTCCTACATTCTTAGAAACTATCATCAGAATATATATATATAGAGTGAATACTATAAATTTTGAATAATTCTAGATCACTCTACATTCTCGATAACATAGAATTTCAGTTTTATTCACGTTTATTATTAAATTCTGAAATTCAACCAAAGAAAAGAATGATTAAAGAAGTATGCATCTTTTGAGGGGGAGCTTTAGATATCTTATCCTAAAGTTACTTCAATTTGAAGCATACCTTGATTTTTATGGATTGATTTTGATGAACCTCCTTATATTGTCAGACTTGCTTTAATTATATAATAAGTTTATACCTTGAGATGAGTTCTATAAAGGTTGTCTTATCTCAAACCTTAAGTCTTATGAAAATAAGCTGAAACTTATAGAAAATATATTTTTGAGATTGACAATTTTATTGAACATTATCTTCAAATTCTAAACTCTTAAATGGAATGATCAACTAAGGGGGAGAAAGAAAATTTCAGAAGGAAAGATCATCTGAAGCTAAATCGCATAAATCCATAACTAAAGGAGAGGGAAAGAATACTAAATGAAAAGTGATCCTAATGCTCTCCAATATTTATCATCTGAAATTTAAATCTGAAAATTTTTACGATACACCTTGAAGCTTGTTATTTGGTTAGTATATCTTATGCATCAATCATGAACCAAATTGCAATTCAAATAGTTGATCTTAAGAGCCTCTAATTTAATGAAAAAGGGGGAGAATAACGTGTTGAATTTTCTTGAGTATCTCTTAGAAAATCTATTTTGAAATTCACTAATGAGTCCAAATTGGCTTGCTCTTTAGAACTTAAATTGTGTGCCAATTCATATTTTTTATGTATCAAATTGTGCTTATTTTCTAAAAGAACAAAAGAAAGTCTTTAAAAGAGCTCTGAGATGAATCATAAATTGCATGAATTCATATTTTGGTATTTGTGCCCCAATGCTCTTATTATCATAAAAGAACCTTGAAGTCATTAAGAATTAATGATCCAACATGATGATATGTCTTTCAAATATATAAGTTTTGATCTTTTACTCTGAAAATCAATTAAATTGCTCTCATGTTGATAAAATACTTAATAGATTGGGCAAAAGGTCTTAAATGAACAAGCTTTCATACTTATTAAAGAGAGGTTAGATTTTCACTCATGTGGTACTTCTTGTATTAACCTAAGGAAGATTCCACCTATACTTGATTAGAAAACTATCTGTGGTATCAAATTAGAAAACTTCTTGAAATCACATTCGATGTGTTCTGCTCTGAAATTATCTTAATTGGCTCTGATCTATGCTCATTAATCTGATTCTAATATTATTGCCTTGAGTTTTATGATTCATATCCTTGCAATAATTTGACATGCAAATCAGAGTACAATAAGGAAAAGAAATATTTGAGTATTCTTATCTTTGTGCTTAATGTTTCACTATCTTTTTGATGTTGTCAAAAAGGGGGAGAAATATCTAAGTATATGCTCATAATGCTTTGTGTTTTGTATTGAATACAAATCAGCTTAAATTGAAATATGTTGATTGTGTTAAGCTGATTAAATCTAAAGCATTATCATGAAGTATGTTTTTAAATATATATGTTTTCTACTTCATGCAACTTAGCTATGTATTACTCCTAGAAAACAATATCTTTTATATTGCATATACTCCAAGTTTTGTCATCATCAAAAAGGGGGAGACTGATGACCCAAAGATTGATTCAAAGATTGATTTTGATGATCACAAAACCTTGAAGTATAGATACTAATGTTTATGTTGCAAGGAGAAAGATATTTATTTTGCAAGGAACATAGCAAGTTGGAAGAACACAAGAAGGCCTCCAAAGCTCTCAAGAAAAGTTGGAAGAAAGCTACAATTTATTGGCCCAAGTTTAAAGTTCAAAAGGTTCAAATTGGAGGAGTAAAATCAAAGGAAAAATTCGAAAGAATAGTCTTCGAGTCGACTCCTGAGGAATTCGAGTCGACTCCAATGTTTACCGAGTCGACTCCGGGGAAGTATGAGTCGACTCCTAGGAGTCACAGGCAGAAAAGTCAGAGAGCAGTTTTCGGGTCTGAAATTCGAGTCGACTCCAGTGGAACGCGAGTCGACTCCGATGGTTGGCAGGTCGACTCCAAAGAAAGCAAGAGTCGACTCTCAGCGGTACATAAAGAAAAAGTCAGAGAGCATTTCATGGACTCTGAGATTCGAGTCGACTCCCGCAATACACGAGTCGACTCCGAGACTGCGCGACCATCAACAGACAGAAGATCAAGTTACTGCCTCTGAGATTCGAGTCGACTCCCAGACAGCTCGAGTCGACTCCACGATAGCTTCACGTCAAAAGGGAGAAGACCAACTTTCAGAAACTGAGAGCCGAGTCGACTCCGAGGAAGTTCGAGTCGACTCCAAGACTGGATGAGCCAAAAGACAGAGAATCGGGAGTTCGGGCTCTGAGATTCGAGTCGACTCCCAGGACAGTCGAGTCGACTCGAGTGGATCAAATTCAAAATTGGATCCACGGACTTCAGTGGATGAGCCGACTCCGAAATTGCCAAGTCAGCTCCAGAAGTTGGCGAGTCGATTCCAGGTTAAGACGAGTCGACTCCCAGTCAAGGCATGCACTTTAATTCAAATTTGGAACAGTGGCCGAGTCGTCTCCAGTAAAGCACGAGCCGACTCCTGCAACAGGCGAGTCGACTCCTGATCGCGCGAGTCGACTCCAATCCCAACGGTAATATTGTCAGGAAGTACAGACGGTGTCCAACGGCTCTATTTTTGTCTCTAACGGCTATATTCTTGTTTCCACGCCATCTAAAGCTATAAAAACAAGAAGAGAGCTAGGAGAGAACTTATGGAAGTGGGAGAGATCATCTAGGAAAGAGATCTCAAAGAGATTACAAAGGAAATCTCCCACAAGCACAAAAGGACCATCCAAAACGAAATAGAGAGAAGAAGAGCATCCAAGTGAATCCGAAAGCTTCCTCTCCATCCGTGTGCTGCCTCGGGGATCCTCTACTTCATGCCAAATCAGAGGAGGATCAAGTAAAGAAGAAGCCGAGCTCCTCCATCTTCAAAACTCGTTTGAGGGCTTCTCTTTACTCTATTTGTTTATATTGTCATATCTGCTTGTTTAAGAAGCTTTGATTTGTTTTTATTCTTTGTTTTAATATCTTGTAACTTGATTCAATCAAGGGATTGAATCAAGGGGTTAAAGGTTTGTTGGTGAGCCAAAGGGAAAACCAACGGATTAAGGTTTGTTGGTGAGCCAAAGGGAAAACCAACGGGATTAAGGTTTGTTGGTGAGCCAAAGGGAAAACCAACAAGGTTTAAGTTTGTTGGTGAGCCGAGGGTAAAACCAACGTGTAAGGGTTTGATTGTGAGCCCGGGAAAACAATCGGGGTTGGTTCTAGTCGGTGAGCCTGGGAAAACCGACCGAGTTCATTGTGCGCTCGTAAAACAACAAGTTGGGTTGTGAGCTTGTAAAACAACCGGCTGTAATCGGTAGGATTATAGTGAAATTCCCAAGAGGTCTTGGGGAGTGGATGTAGGTGCTGGGGTGCACCGAACCACTATATGTTCTTTGTGTTTGTAATGCCTCTAGTTATTGTCTAACTAACACACTTACTTACTTAGATAAATTGCTTGCTTAATTCTTATCCGCACATCCTTTAGTTGCAAGCATATTTAATCAAGTCGAAGTCTATACATCA
The DNA here is from genome assembly GCF_051530095.1 of Phoenix dactylifera. Classification (NCBI taxonomy): domain Eukaryota; kingdom Viridiplantae; phylum Streptophyta; class Magnoliopsida; order Arecales; family Arecaceae; genus Phoenix; species Phoenix dactylifera. The sequence goes on along the minus strand of NC_143193.1, from coordinate 24,553,175 downwards.
AACCCTTGCTAAGTTTAACTTTCACTGTGCATCTATACAACTTAGCATAGTTAATCAAAAAGTTTTAGAAGTAGCATAAAAGTTTTAAAAGACCCAATTCACCCCCCCTCTTGGGTTGTATCTACTGGGCAACACAATGCCTTCGGGCTGACTATAATCTTTTGGCACCAACGTTGCCTTATAGGTCTCTACCTTGCCATCCGAACCCATTTTTCTTTTGTAGATCCATTTACAGCCAATAGGTACAATACCTTCAGGTGGATCTACTAAGGTCCATACTTGGTTGGAATGCATGGAGTCTATTTCTGACTTCATTGCATCCATCCATTTTTCGAAGTCGATGTCTAACATCGCTTCGTTGTAAGTCTTGGGATCATTACTATGATCTCTTTCTCCTATGAGGAACTCTTCCTCTATGTCCTCTATAAGCATACCTAAGTATCTTTCAGGAGGATGGGAGATCCTACTGGATCTACGAAGTGGACGAGGTTCTTCATGTATTGGCTCAATGTGAATAGGTTCACTAGGCTCAATTGCTCGTTGCTCTTGAGAGACTTTCTCTTCGAGCTCAATTTTCCTCCCACTGCCTCTATCAAGGATAAACTATTTTTCCAAGAAGATGGCATGTCGGTCCACAAACACTTTATGGTTTTCTGGGATGTAAAAATTATATCCTAATGACTCTTTAGGATATCTAATGAAATGAGCACCAATTGTCCTAGCTTCTAACTTGTCTGCCTATTGTCGTTTGACTTGGACCAGACATCTCCAAATCTTGAGATAACCAAGATTTGATTTCTTACCATGCCATAACTCATACGGTGTGGTAGGAACGGATTTAGAGGAAACTTTATTCAATATGTAGATAGCTGTAAGTAGGACATCTTCCCACAAGAATAAGGGTAAGTCAGTGAAGCTCATCATGGACCTGACCATATCCAATAGGGTCTGATTCCTCTTTTCTGACACTCCGTTGAGTTGAGGTGTTCCAGAAGGTGTCCATTGTGAAACTATGCCATTTTGTTTGAGATAATCGCGAAACTCTCCACTAAGGTATTCTCCTCCTCGATCTAATCGAAGAACCTTAATGAGTTTTTTTATCTGTTTTTCTACTTCAAATCTAAATTCTTTGAACCTTTCAAATGCTTCAGATTTATGTCTCATAAGATAGACATAACCATACCATGAGAAATCATCGATAAAAGTAATAAAGTAGAAAAATTGACCCCTAGCTTGCACATTGAATGGGCCACACACATCAGTGTGTACTAGGGCAAGTATTTCAGTGGACCTCTCCCTGTGTCCTATAAAGGATAATTTGGCCATTTTTTCTTGAAGGCAGGATTCACAAATCGGATATGACTCAGAAGTCAATGAACTCAAAAGCCCATGTTTCTCCAATTTGTTAATTCTGTCTTCTCCTATATGACCAAGTCTGAGGTGCCACAAATACTTTTGATTTATCTCTTCTCTAGATCTTTTAGATCTTATGGTACTCACTGTATGCTCAGATATGTTTACAGATACATCCATATGTAAGTAATAGAGACCGTTAATCATAAAATCACGTCCAAACAGTTTATTTCACAAATAAATGAAAATATAGTCTTTATTGAAATTGAATTCATAATGTTCCTGTGCTAGACAAGATACAGAAATCAGATTTCCGCTAACACTAGGTACAAAATAACAATCTCTAAGTATCAAACTAAATCCTGACGGTAAATGCAAAGGGAATGTGCCCACAGCAACAGCAGCAACTCTTGCTCCATTGCCAACCCGTAGGGTTACCGTACCTTTCGTAAGCCTTCTATTAGTTAGAACCTGCCCATGCCGCAGAAAATTTAAAAAAAATCAGATGGCAGCGGAATAGGCATAAGCAGGATCTTACGTTCATCCCATGAACGTTGTTCCAAAATCATTCGTAGATAGATTAGAATTAAAAACTTTTAACTACATTATGAAGATTAGATCTTCACCTTGTGCGGGTAGATGATCATCGCAAACTGATGATCGTGGTTTTGGAAGAAAGCTCGCTTGAAGCCGCACAGCGTCCGGCCTCTACGGGTATCCACACGAAGCAAAAATCGATCCTAGTTTCTTTATCTCCCCGGGGTGCTAGCTTCCTTGCAGAGACAACTTTAATGGCTGATCTCCTTCCTTTGAATCAACCCTTGATTATGCTTAGGAAGAGGAAGAAGGAGGGATCTTGAAGAAGAAGCAAAGCCTGACTGCATCCCTTTTGTTTTCCTTGCGTTGGAAGAAGAAAACAAGGAGGGAGGAGGGCCGCCAATCACCTTCTCTTTTCTTCCTTGCTTGCGGCTGAAGACCAAGGGGAGGAAGGGGGCCACGGCACAAGGGAGAAGAGGGCTTGAATACCCTAGTGTGCCGCCCCTTACCCCTTTTTAAAGGGAGTGGAGCTCCTAACTTTTAGGAGCTCCTTGACAACCTTCCAAGAGGGGCGTCGGCCCCTCTTGTTGTGCCGCACAAAGCAAAGAAAAAGAGGAGGGGCGTGCGCCCCTCCCTCTTGGCTAACCCTAGTCCTCCTCTAAGGAGGATTAGGTGGTCTTCTTATGGCTAAGTCCTAATCTGATTAGGCTTAGTCCAAGGTTTAACCAAATTGGATCTAATCTAGGTAAGTCCTAATCCAATTAGAACTCAAATCAATTATGACTCAATTAAACTCTTCAATCCTAATCCAATTAGAAGTCTTGTTAATTCATTAAATTAATAATTAATTAAGACTTAAGAAATCCTAATCTAATTAGGACTTATTTAATTTTAGTCCTAATCCAATTAGGACTCTAATTTGAATCCAAAGTCCTAATCCGATTAGAACTCTGAAAATCCTACTCCAAGTAGAAATCCAAATTTAGTTCAAAACTCCTAATCTAATTAGGATTGTAGGAATGCTACTCCAAGTAAAAATCCCAGTCCTACTCCAAATAGGATTCCCAGTCCTAATCCAATTAGGACTCTAGAAATCATACTCGAAGTAGGATTTATATTTAAGTCCAATTAATTAATTCCATTATTCCTTTTTCAACTGATTATCAATCGAATTGATTACTTGCGATTCCTAATCACGATTCAACTATCGGATCGGTCAATGCCTCTAGTGTGTGTGACCCCATAGGTTCAATTCTGACTGGTAGTGAGATATATTATGATCTCTATTACAATATCATTGAAAACTTCTTTCAATGGGTCGGAATGATTCCAACTCTACTCATTAGGGTTTATCGATCATCGAGACAATCCCTATGACTCCCACCATCCACCAGTGACACCTAGCAGCATGTAGTGGCTACCCAGCAGAATAGAATGATGAACCTCTAGGTACAGTTATCGTGTGATACAGTCCTACTATCGTGGATCCCTATAGGACGGAAGTCATGGACAACTCGTCAAACCCCATCGTCTGTCATATGTCAAGATTTATTCGACTTAAGTTCGAGAGTGGAAAACTCTTTCTCCACTATGCATACTGCCCCGGCCGAGGTCTTACAAACTCAGTCTTATAAATCACATAGGAACTCTCCTTATCTACCAAGGTCGATAGATTCCATATAGGTGCATACCCTACTCCTACAGTGAACCTATTGCAGCCAATCTACACTGCATGGACCCGTATGTCTAGAGACCATGTATACGTGCAGTCAAACTACAATAACCTCACTGTGAGTAGCCGAAGCACCGCAGGTCAAAGGACCAGTCATACTACTGCAACATCAAGCAAGTCACTGACGAGTGAATAGACATCCAAGTGACTTTTTGTCTTGGTCACGCTCAGTACCCTTATTCTTAACAAGCACCTGCACTATTACTTCAGTATCGCCACACTGTGGACTCGAGTCTCGTCCATCCATAAGGCAAGCAATGTGTGCACTGATCGGATCGATCACCGTCCTCGTGATGATCCATTGATTAGGAGCATTCAGAAATTAATCACCAATGATGCATGGCTCAAATTCTTAACTCTTAAGAATATGCATCATTATCTTATTAATTCTTGGACGATTCATAGACACATAAACAATATGAATGAAAAAGATGCCTTTTATTTATTCAATAATAAATAGTCAAGTACAAAATTATGTCCTAGAATTAATAATGTGTCAGCCAGATTGGCTTCTAGGGCATACATCTAACAATCTTCCACTTGCACTAATGCCAATCAGTCATATATCTTAGTCCCATCTTCTCAAGGTGGGCTTCAGTCTTTTGCTGACTCAGCTGCTTAGTAAACGGATCCACCACGTTGTCTGCGGAGTCTACTTTCTGCACTTCGACATACTTCTTCTCAACATAGTCGCGTATGAGGTGGAAGCGCCGCTCTATATGCTTGAACTTCTGATGAGACCTTGGCTCCTTAGCTAGAGCTATGGCGCCATTATTATCGCAGTAGAGTGTTATGGCATCTGATGTCATCACGTCCAACTCTGCAATGAATTTCTTGAACCAGAAGCCTTCTTTAGCAGCTTCAGAGGCGGCGATGTATTCAGCTTCCATAGTAGAATCAGCAATGATCGGTTGTTTAGAACTTTTCCAATTCACCGTACCACCGTTGCACAAGAACACATATCCAGATGTAGACTTTCTATCATCGATATCAGTCATGAAGTCTAAATCTGTGTACCCTTCTATCTTTAACTCTGATGTTCCTCCAAAGACCAAGAATAAATCTTTAGTTCTTCTTAAGGGATCAGGTCGTGTACACAGCATGGCATACATGAGGCTTTCTATTGCCGATGCATAAGGGATCTTGCTCATGCGTTGAATCTCTTCAGATATGTTGGGGCACATCTGATAGTCCCTAGACTCTACCACAAGTGCATGGGTCATGACAAGTAGAATAGGGCAAAAAGAGTATCATTTCCACAAGGAGGCGATTCAAGTACCAATTTATAAATTTTCTATATTATTTAGATGGCCCCAAATTGATGTGACTGACTGCAATTTCTTGACCTGAAAAATCAAATATGAAAGGTTCCTAGGGCTTGGATTTCATCAATTGAATTCCTTCAATGAATTTAAATCTGATTGTTAATATTCTGCTAATTACAATGACCGAATCCCTTTTTTTTATGTGATCCTCTTTCAAGGCATAACACCTATACCTATATTAATCCTATGTCTACTTTCGTGATCATAGAAATTAATATAAATTCATTATGATCTGTGAAATTCTTGATTGTAGGTCACAAGGGTGTGCATTTATTTCTAAACTACACCACAAATGGTTGATAAATTCACCAACTGATATTGAACTTCAACTTTCGTTACTTCATTCAACATCTTAAGCATGCAATTCATGGCTAGTAAATTGCAAGAATGAAAATCGAAATCATCAAATTGCAATTAACAAAAGATGTTCAATACAACCATACTCAATTCATATCAAAAATTCAATGACTACGTCCTAGCCCTAGGATAAGAAAACTAGCAAATCATAACTAATAAATTAATCCCATTATTTCTCAAACATAAATTTGCATTCAACATTCTTAATAACAATTCAGCAAATAAAAAAAATAAAAATATATATATATAAGAGAAAGGAAAAGAACTCTGTATTTGCAAAAATCCTTCGTTCCGTTCTTTCTCCCAGAATTCCAGCTTTTTCTTCCTCTCGGAATTTCGAGCTTTTCCTCCCCTTGGAATTTCAGATTCTCTACATTTTTTCTTTTTTTCTGCTTCTCCTCCTCTTCGTATCTGCTCCACCCCATCCTCTTCTCAGAATTTCCTCTTTTTTTTGAATTTTAAAATAGATTTCCTCCCTATCTGCTAGCTGAAATCCCGAAATTCTAGGCTAATTTTTAGACTCAACTCCCATCTGAATTTAGAGCACCAAAACAATATACTTTGGAGTTGGACCCTTCATGAAAGTTTTAGATCTCGTTCTCAGCTTTCCAACGCACCTAGGTTTGCATTATTCTGACTTATATAACTCCATATACAAGCTGAAAACCGAAAGCCACAGTAAAATTCTAGACAAATTCGGACTTCTCTGTTTCGGCTAAGTTTTTGACTTCAAAACGGTAGAAATTGGTTTTGTGATCTTCATAAAAGTTTTAGGTCTACCTCTTATCTTTCCAGCAAGCTAAACAACATATGAAACGGAGGTCTGTAGCTCTAGCTAGAATCCAAACACTGAACAGTGTTCTGGGTTGACTAGACCAGCCCAATTTCAACCGAATTCAATAATTAAACACCTGCAAAATACCAAGAATTTTCAAGAATTAAATAAATGTAAAAGACACCTAAATTCTAGACAAATGAGCTAAGAACATACAAAATGCTCTAAAATAACACAATTAAGACTAAGAAAATGTGTGAAATAAATTTCCACATCAACATCCTCTTGGAGAGATGAATTTCATGCCTTAGGGGTAAGAGACCCCTTTTAGAGTTTTCCATGCTGAACCTTTTCAGCACTTCCTCTATGTACATCTTCTGTGATAGACCAAGCATCCTTTTAGATCTATCTCTATAGACCTTAATTTCCAAAATATAGGATGCTTCCCTAAGGTCTTTCATGGAGAATTCTTTTGACAACCAGACCTTGACCGATGTTTGCATGGGAATATCATTCCCTATTAGGAGGATGTCATCCACGTACAGTACGAGGAACACGACAGCACTCCCACTAACCTTCTTATAGACACACGGTTCCTCTTCATTTTTGATGAAATCAAACGTTTTGATTGCATCATTGAAACGAGTGTTCCAACTTCAAGATGCTTGCTTTAGTCCATAAATGGACCTTTGCAGCTTGCATACCTTGTGATCTCCATCACTGGAAGTGAATCCCAAAGGTTGTTCCATATAGATATCTTCATCAAGATATCCATTTAGGAAAGCAGTTTTCACATCCATCTGCCAAATTTCATAATCATGAAATGCTGCAATGGCAAGCAGTGTACGGATGGATTTTAGCATGGCTACAGGTGAAAAGGTCTCCGATAGTCAATGCCTTCGCACTGACTATACCCTTTCGCCACAAGCCTTGCCTTATCGGTCTCTACCTTTCCATCCGAACCTATTTTTCTTTTGTAGATCCATTTACATCCAATAGGTACAATACCTTCTGGTGGATCTACTAAGATCCAGACTTGGTTGGAATGCATGGAGTCTAACTCTGACTTCATGGCTTCCAGCCATTTCTCGGAATCGATATCAGATATCGCCTCATCATAGGTTTTGGAATCTTGTATTTGTTCCCTATCTTCCATGAGAAACATTTCCTCAGTATCCTCTTCAAGCATACCTAAGTATCTATCAGGAGGATGGGGGACCCTACTTGATCTACGAGGTGGAGGGGGGACAACGTGTACCGGCTCTGTATGAATGGGTTCTATAGGATCCATGACTCGTTGCTTTTCAGAGACTTACTCTTCAAACTCAATTTTCCTCCCACTGCCTCTATCAAGGATAAATTGTTTTTCCAAGAAGATGGCATGTCGGCTCACAAATACATTATGATCCTCCGAGATGTAAAAATTATAGCCTAAGGATTCTTTAGGATATCCGATAAAACGAGCATTTATGGTCCTAGCCTCTAACTTGTCTGCCTGTAGTCGCTTGACATCGGCCGGACATCCCCAAATCTTGAGATGACCAAGACTTGGGTTCTTACCACGCCATATCTCATACGGTGTGGTAGGAATGGATTTAGAGGAAACTCTATTCAATAAATAAATTGCAGTAAGTAAGGCATCTCCCCAAAGAAACATCGGTAGATTAGTGAAACTCATCATGGACCGGACCATATCCAAAAGAGTCTGATTTCTCCTTTCTGACACCACGTTGAGTTAAGGTGTACCAGGAGGTGTCCATTGTGAGACTATGCCATTTTTCTTGAGATAGTTCCGAAATTTTCCACTAAGGTATTCTCCTCCTCGATCTGATCGAAGAGCCTTAAGAGGTTTTCCAGTTTATTTTTCTACTTCATTTTTGAACTCTTTGAACTTTTCAAAAGATTCAGACTTGTGTCTCATAAGATACACATACCCATATCGTGAATAATCATCGGTAAAGGTAATGAAGCATGAATAACGTTTCCTAGCTAGCACATCGAATGGGCCACACACATCTGTGTGTACTAGGGTAAGTATTTCAGTGGTCCTCTCCCCATGTCCTACAAAGGGTAATCTAGCCATTTTTTTTTGAAGACAGGACTCGCAAACTGGATATAACTCGAAAGTCAATGAGCCGATAAGCCCATCTTTCTCCATTTTGTTCATTCTGTCTTCTCCAATATGGCCAAGCCTGAGGTGCCACAAATACTTTTGGTTTATCTTATTCCTGGATCTCTTGGATCCTTTGGCATTCACTTCTTGCTCAGAAACATTCACAAACTCATCCATATGTGAATGATAGAGACTGTCAATAATAAAATCACGTGCGACAATTTTATTTCTGAAATAAATAGAACAGCAGTCTTTGTCAAATGTAAAATATGACCTTCCTGTGCTAGGCATAAAACATAAATTAAATTTCTACTAGCAGCAGGTACATAATAACAGTCTCTAAGTAATAAACTAAAACCAAATGGTAGTCGCAGAGGGTAGGTGCCCACAGCCACAGCAGCAACTTTTGCTCCATTACCAACCCGAAGGGTTACCGCACCTTTCGCGAGCCTTCTACTTTCCTTTAGACCCTGCATGGTAGTGCACAAATGAGCACTAGAACCAGAATCTATAATCCAACTAGAAGTAGAAGAAACCGTTAGATTAGTTTCAATTACGAGCAAGTCTATACCTTCTGAAGGTGTGTCTCCCTTTTTGTTCTTCAAGCTCTCAAGATATGAAGGACAGTTTCTTTTCCAGTGGCCATCGACATTGCAGTGGAAACATTTTCCTTTATTATTAGCCTTTTTCTTTTGAACTTCCTTCTTTGGCTTCTTATCTTTCTTCTGCTTCTTTGTAGGCTTCTTTTTCTTCCAAGTAGACTTTCTCTTGGAACCAGAAGTCAACTCAGCAGCAAGGACATTGCCCCTTGAACCTTTCAAGGCTCCTTCAGCAGTTACCAACATGTTTAACAGTTCAGTCTTAGTACATTCAATTTTATTCATGTGGTAGTTTACTATAACCTGTCCAAATGAATCAGGAAGGGATCGAAGGATCAGATCTACTTGCAATTCCTTGTACATGTTCATATCGAGCTTCTCAAGCTCCTCTAGGTCCTTGATCATGGTCAGACCGTGATCATGGACAGACTGTCCTTCACACATCTTTGCTTTGAAGAGCCTCTTGGACACTTCGAAATGAGCTGTGCGACTCTGCTCACTATACAACTCTTGCAGGTGTGCCAGTATGTCCCTAGCAGTCTTCATATTCTCATGCTGGCATTGGAGTTCATTGGACATGGATGCCATGATATAGCACTTGACCCTAATGTCATCGTCTGTCCACTTTTCATGCGTCGCATGCTGAACAGTGGTCGGACGTGCTGGTAATGTGGGGATATCATTGTCGAGCACATAGCCTATTTTCTCGCAACTCATGGAACATGTGCCCAACCTAAAAAAACAAATCCCTGTGATTCTTGGTCGTCCCTTTTTAGCGACAGCCAATGCATGCATCAACTGTAGAACTGGGGCAATGGATATATCATTTGGGAACATGAAAATTAAATTAAATGTGTTTCATGCCGCTGACCAACATGTAAGGGAAGACGAGTGTTGCCTAATTGATGAAATGGATGATCTTGTAGAGGAAGCCCTTCCTTATATCTTAGCAGATGACCCCTTAGAGGCATGTTTGGCCCATTTTGACATTGACAACTTTGATATAGACAAGGCCATAGAAGAAGTTAACATCTTACTCGATAATCAATCTTCTATGAGTTCCCTTCCTTGGAAGATCCGACCTGAACCTCTTCCTCCCATTGCTAGCACACCACTTTGTTCTTCCATTGATTCTCCACCTAAACTTGAGTTGAAGCCACATCTAATAAATCTTAAGTATGCCTTTCTAGGACCAAAAAATAGCCTCCCTGTAATCATCGCAGCCAACTTATCTACTGAACAGGAGGATAAACTTTTAAGGGTGCTAGAAGAAAATAAACATACCATAGGATGGTCTGTAGCCGATTTGAAAGGGGTTGACCTCTCTGTTTGTATGCATCGAATTCATCTCGAAGATGATGCAAAGCCCACCCGAGAAATGCAAAGAAGACTCAATCCTAACATGAAGGAGGTAGTCAAGAAAGAAGTGGTGAAATTATTAGATGCCGGAATCATTTATCCGATTTCTGATAGTAAGTGGGTGAGTCCGACACAAGTGGTACCCAAGAAATCAGGTATCACTGTGGTTGAAAATACGGAAGGAGAATTGATACAAACACGCACAACCACGGGTTAGCGCGTGTGTATAGATTACAGAAAACTTAATTCAATGACTAGGAAGGACCATTTTCCTCTACCTTTCATAGATCAAATTTTGGAACGGTTGGCTGGTCAAGGTTTCTACTGCTTCTTAGATGGTTATTCTGGATATAATCAAGTACCTGTTTACCCGGACGATCAAGAGAAAACCACTTTTACTTGCCCATTTGGGACATTTGCATATAAGAGGATGCCTTTTGGACTATGCAATGCACCCGCAACTTTTCAACGATGCATGATGGCCATTTTTTCAGATATGGTGGAAAACTTTCTAGAAGTGTTCATTGATGATTTCTCAGTCTTTGGCCTATCTTTTGACGATTGTCTGAACAATTTGACCTTAGTTTTGAAAAGATGTAAGGAGACCAACCTAGTATTAAGTTGGGAAAAGAGCCATTTCATGGTTCAAGAAGGCATAGTTTTAGGACACGTCGTGTCTAAGAGGGGCATTGAAGTAGATAAAGCCAAAGTCGATCTTATTTCCAATCTCCCTCCACCCAAAACTGTGAAACAAATCCGATCATTCCTTGGCCATGCTGGTTTCTGTTAGATGTATGCCCTAGAAGCCAATTTGGCTGACACATTGTTGATTCTAGGGACATAATTTTGTACTTGACTATTTATTATTGAATAAATAAAAGGCATCTTTTTCATTCATATTGTTTATGTGTCTATGAATCGTCCAAGAAGTTAATAAGATGATGATACATATTCTCAAGAGTTGAGAATTTGAGCCATGTATCATTGGTGATTAATTTCTAAATGCTCCTGATCAAAGGATCATCACGAGGACGGTGATCGATCCGATCAGTGCACAGATCACTCTCCTTCTGGATGGACGAGACTTGAGTCCACAGTGTAGGGACACTGAAGTGATAGTGCAGGTGCTTGTTAGAGAACAAGGGTACTGAGCGTGACCAATACAAGAAGTCACTTGGATGTCTATCCACTCGTCAGTGACTTGCTTGATGTTGCAGTAGTGTGACTGGTCCTTTGACCTGCGGCGCTTCGGCTACTCACAGTGAGGTTATTGTAGTTTGACTGCACACATACATGGTCTCTAGCCATATGGGTCCATGCAGTGTAGATTGGCTGCAGTAAGTTCACTGTAGGAGTAGGGTATGCACCTATATGGAATCTATCGACCTTGATAGATAAGGAGAGATCCTATGTGATTTATAAGACTGAGTTCGTAAGACCTCGGCCGGGGCAGTATGCACAGTGGAGAAAGAGTTTTTTCACTATCGAATTCGAGTCGAATAAATCTTGACATATGACAGACGATGGGGTTTGACGAGTTGTCCATGACCTCCGTCCTGTAGGGATCCACGATAGTAGGACTGTATCACATGTTAACTGCACCTAGAGGTTCATCATTCCATTCTGCTGGGTAGCCACTACATGCTGCTAGGTGTCACTGGTGGATGGTGGGACTCATAGGGATTATCTTGATGATCGATAAACCCTAATGAGTTGAGTTGGAATCGTTCCAACCCATTGAAAGGAGTTTTCAATGATATAGTGATAGAGATCACAATATATCTCACTACCAGTCAGAATAGAACCTATGGGGTCACACACACTAGAAGTATTGACCGATCCGATGGTTGAAATCGTGATTAGGAATCACAAGAAATCAATTTGATTGATAAGAAGTTGAAAAAGAACAAAGGGAATTAATTAATTAGACTTAAACACAAATCCTACTTCGGGTAGGATTCCTAGAGTCCTAATTGGATTAGGGCTGGGAATCCTAGTTGGAGTAGGACTGGAATTCCTACTTGGAATAGGATTCCTAAAATCCTAATGAGATTAGGAGTTTTGAATTAAAATTGGATTCCTACTTGGAGTAGAATTCCTAGAAATCCTAATTGGATTAGGACTAAAATTAAATACATCCTAATTAGATTAGGATTCCTTAAGTCTAAATTAATTATTAATCTAATGAATCAACATGACTCCTAATTGGATTAGGATTGAAGAGTTCAATTGAGTCATGGTTCATTCAAGTCCTAATTGGATTAGGACTAGCATAGATTGAACCCAATTTGGCTAATCCTAATTGGATTGGGATTAAACCATAAGAGAGGCACCCAATCCTCTTTGGAAGAGGATTAGGGCATCACAAGAAGGAGGGTTCACACCCCTCCTCCTCTCCTTGTGTGCGGCATGAAGAGAGGGGCCGGCACCCCCCTTCCCTCTTAGGAAATATGTCTAGGGCTCCTAGATTGTAGGAGCCCTAGATGGCTTTATAAGGAGGCATGAGGCCGGCGCCCTAGCTAAGAGCTCTCTTCCTCCTCTTGCTGCCGCCACCAGCCCCTCTCCTCTCTTGGTTCAGCCGCAAGCAAAGGGAGAGCAAAGTCCAAGCGTTGGCTTCATCCTCTTCCTCCAATCCTTCTTCCAACGCAGGGAAAAGAAAGAAGGCTGCAGAAGCTGTGTTCTTCTTCCTTGAGTTCCTTCTTCTTCTTCCTCCTCTCAAGCACTTTCAAGAGTTGAAAGAAAGAGAAGAGATCAGCCATCAAAGGAGTCTTTGCAAGGGAGCTAGCACCCCGGGAAGACAAGAAAGCTTTGATCGGTTCTCTACTTCGTGTGGATACCCGTAGAGGCCGGACGTTTGAACGGCTTCAAACGAACCCTCTTCCAAAACCACGAATTCAGATTCGCGGTGATCATCTACCCGCGCAAGGTGAAGATTTGATCTTCCTATTAGTTCTAAAAGTTTTAATTCTTACCTAATTACGAAAGGTCTCGAAACAAGCGTTCATGCGATGAACGTCGAACCCGTGCATGCCGATTCCGCTGCCATCTGAAAATTTTTGAAATATCAGTGGCATGGGCGGGTTCCCAACAGTGGTATCAGAGCCTAGGCTTCGTAGATTAAGGTAAGAATTAAATATTTAAAGGCTTATTAGATCTGAAAATTGATTGATCATGCATGCTGAAAAATTCTGCATGCAGATTTTTCAGGGGTGCTGAATTTTTACATGCTGATTTTTATGTGATAAAAAGATGATTCTAATTGCATTGTTAATGGGATTACAAAGTTTAGAATCATGATTAGCATGATCAGCGACCTATGTCATGATATAATCAGTTAGTTTTCAGATCTGAAATTATAATTGTAGCATACGGTGATGATCATAGGATTCAACCCCTTTTGGTATCAAATGTAATGACCTGCGATGTGATCTGCGATGTCATGTAATTTTTCAGATGCTTGCATGCATCTTATTTGATGTTTTGAGAGGCCTGCGTGCCTCCTAAAAGGAGATGTAAATTATTTTTATTTTTATTTTACATCTGGTTGTATTTCTGTGATGTGATGTACATCAACGATCAAGTTGAAGCAAAGGCATGAGATGAAAGGTGATCTAAGCGGTTGATGGCGATGGGATCAAGAGTTGATCAAGGATCGAATCAAGGAAGCTTGGAATCAATTCAAGAGTTGAAGACCACTTGATCGATTGATGTGCATGTGCTTGTAATACGACCTAATTAGAATCCATGATCATCACCTAGTTAAAGTTTAGCTTTAATTATTGCCGCGATTATAACTGCCTGCAATGCGCCGTTTGCATGTGATGTGAATGAAAGTCGGGTAGATAGGTCTACATGTGATGTAGCAAACCCAATTGAGACCTAAATCAAAACCTCCTCAATCAAGTCGAGAGTGAACCGACATGAGCAAGTCATATTAGATTAATTGATCTAATTGGTGTCTAGGAAAGCATGAAAGGTGGTTACTTAATTAGGACCTTACTCTCTGAGTAAGGGGAGCCTCCCACCTGCTTACCTGGCCAATTGTTCGATTACCTCTTATGAAAGGCTCAAGTTGCAAACACTAAGACCTGATTAACCAATATTAAGTCAATAGGTCTTCCACTGTAGTAGAGCTGCTAAGGCCTTTCTGATGTTGACTTGTCTCGGCTGGATACAGTGGTCAAGTTGCATTGGGGGGCTGGACCTCTCTATAGACATGAGATGTTGTAGGGTAAAGGTGGGGTTGGGCACCAATAACTGTTAGGTGAGGACCCAATGACGACTTTATTCCTACGGTTATACGGTGGGTCTGACTTAACTAAGAAATGAGACCAATAACTGTTAGGTGAGGTCTTCATGGCTTAGAGACCAAGTTGCACTGCAACATGCTTGAGAAGCATTGTACAAGAGTTGTACACTCATCCATCTATGTGTCACCAATAACTGTTAGGTGAGGTGGCATGTAAATTGGTGGGACCGCAGTACCCACTAGAAACCCTAGTCGTGTGGGATTTCCGTTTTCCTACCAGGGGAGTGTGAGGAATTCGAGAAAATAGTGGGAGTCACATTTGTTCTAAAAGACCTTAGGACAGATTAGGATCAAGTACAAGAGTCTAACTAGAATCTTTACTCTCTGCAGATACAATGTCGGCTTCAAACCCTTTGACCCGTATTCTTGAGACCAACCGACTGACCGGAACCAATTACAAGGACTGGCTTAGAAATCTCAAAATAGTTTTGGACTGTGAGAAGATAGGCTATATACTCGATTCAGATATCCCCACATTGCCAGCACGTCCCACTGATGTTCAGCGTAAGATGCATAAAAAGTGGTTGGACGATGACATTAGAGTAAAATGCTATATGATGGCATCTATGTCTAATGAACTCCAATGCCAGCATGAAAATATAAAGACTGCTAGGGACATACTGGCACACCTACAAGAGTTGTATGGTGAGCAGAGTCGCACAGCTCGTTTTGAAGTGTCCAAGAGGCTTTTCAAAGCGAAGATGCGCGAAGGGCAGTCTGTCCATGATCACGGTCTGACCATGATCAAGGACCTAGAGGAGCTTGAGAAGCTCGGTATGGACATGCACAAGGAATTGCAAGTGGATTTGATCCTACAGTCACTTCCTGATTCATTTGGTCAGTTTATAGTAAACTACCACATGAATAAGATTGAATGCACTAAGACTGAACTAATCAACATGTTGGTAACTGCTGAGGGAGCCTTGAAAGGTTCAAGGGGCAATGTCCTCGCTGCTGAGTTGACTTCTGGTTCCAAGAGAAAGTCTACTTGGAAGAAAAGGAAGCCTACAAAGAAGCAGAAGAAAGACAAGAAGCCAAAGAAGGAAGTTCAAAAGAAAAAGGCTAACGACAAAGAAAAATGTTTCCACTGCAATGTCGAAGGCCACTGGAAGAGAAACTGTCCTTCATACCTCGAGAGCCTAAAGAACAAGAAAGGTGACACACCTTCAGAAGGTATAGACTTGCTCATTATTGAAACTAATCTAACGGTTTCTTCTACTTCTAGTTGGGTTATAGATTCTGGTTCTAGTGCTCATTTGTGCACTACCATGCAGGGTCTAAAGGAAAGTAGAAGGCTGGCGGAAGGTGCGGTAACCCTTCGGGTTGGCAACGGGGCAAAAGTTGCTGCTGTGGCTGTGGGCACCTACCATCTGCGACTACCGTCTGGATTTAGTTTAATACTTAGAGACTGCTATTATGTACCTGTTGTTAGCAGAAATTTGATTTCTGTTTCATGTCTAGCACAGGAAGGTCATGTTTTTACATTTGACAAAGACTGCTGTTCTATTTATTTGAGAAATAAAATAGTCGCACGTGGTTTTATGATTGACAGTCTCTACCATTTACATATGGATGTATCTGTGAATGTTACCGAGCAAGATGTGAGTGCCAAAGGATCCAAAAGATCCAGAGATGAGATAAACCAAAGATATTTGTGGCACCTCAGACTTGGCCATATTGGAGAAGATAGAATGAACAAAATGGATAAAGATGGGCTCTTAGGCTCATTGACTTCCGAGTCATATCCAGTTTGCGAGTCCTGTCTTCAAGGAAAGATGGCCAGACTACCCTTTGTAGGACATGGGGAGAGGACCACTGAAATACTTACCCTAGTACATACAGATGTATGTGGCCCATTCGATGTGCCAGCCAGGGGACGTTATTCTTACTTCATTACCTTTACCGATGATTATTCACGGTATGGGTATGTGTATCTTATGAGACACAAGTCTGAATCCTTTGAAAAGTTCAAAGAGTTCAAGAATGAAGTAGAAAAACAAACTGGAAAACCTCTTAAGGCTCTTCGATCAGATCGAGGAGGAGAATACCTTAGTGGGGAATTCCGGGACTATCTCAAAGAAAACGGCATAGTCTCACAATGGACACCTCCGGGTACACCTCAACTCAACGGGGTGTCAGAGAGGAGAAATCGGACCCTATTGGATATGGTCAGGTCCATGATGAGCTTCACTGATTTACCTATGTTCCTTTGGGGAGATGCCTTACTCACAGCGATTTATTTATTGAATAGAGTTCCCTCTAAATCCGTTCCTACCACACCGTATGAGATATGGCATGGTAAGAAACCAAGTCTGGGTCATCTCAAGATTTGGGGATGTCCGGCCCACGTCAAGCGACTACAGGCGGACAAGTTAGAGGCTAGGACCATAAGTGCTCGTTTTATAGGATATCCTAAAGAGTCATTAGGATACAATTTTTACGTCTCAGAGGATCACAATGTGTTTGTGAGCCGTCATGCCATCTTCTTGGAAAATCAGTTTATCCTTGATAGAGGCAGTGGGAGGAAAATTGAGCTTGAAGAGAAAGTCTCTGAAAAGCAACGAGTCATGGATCCTATAGAACCTATTCATAAGGAGCCAGTACACGATGTCCCTCAACCACCTCGTAGATCTAGTAGAGTCTCCCATCCTCCCGATAGATACTTAGGTATACTTGAAGAGGATACTGAGGAAATGTTCCTAGTGGGAGATAGGGATCACATACAGGATCCCAAAACATACAACGAGGCGATATCTGATATCGATTCCGAGAAATGGCTGGAAGCTATGAAGTCAGAGATAGACTCCATGCATTCCAACCAAGTCTGGACCTTAGTAGATCCACCAGAAGGTATTGTACCTATTGGATGCAAATGGATCTACAAAAGGAAGATAGGTTCGGATGGAAAGGTAGAGTCCTATAAGGCAAGGCTTGTGGCGAAAAGGTATTGTCAGCGCGAAGGCATTGACTATCAGGAGACCTTTTCACCTGTAGCCATGCTAAAATCCATCCGAACATTGCTTGCCATTGCAGCATTTCATGATTATGAAATCTGGCAGATGGATGTGAAAACTGCTTTCCTGAATGGATATCTTGATGAAGATATCTATATGGAACAGCCTTTGGGTTTCACTTCCAGTGATGGAGATCACAAGGTCTGCAAGCTGCAAAGATCCATCTATGGACTAAAGCAAGCCTCTCGGAGTTGGAACACTCGTTTCGATGATGCAATCAAAACGTTTGATTTCATCAAAAACGAGGAGGAACCATGTGTTTATAAAAAGGGTTAGTGGGAGTGCTGTCGTTTTTCTCGTACTGTACGTAGATGACATTCTCCTGATTGGGAATGATGTTCCCATGCTAACCTCGGTCAAGGTCTGGTTGTCAAAAGAATTCTCCATGAAAGACCTTGGGGAAGCATCCTATATTTTGGGAATAAAGGTCTATAGAGATAGATCTAAAAGGATGCTTGGCCTGTCACAGAAAATGTACATAGAGGAGGTGCTGGAGAGGTTCAGCATGGAAAACTCCAAGAGGGGTCTCTTACCCCTAAGGCATGGAATTCATCTCTCCAAGAAGATGTGCCCCAACACATCTGAGGAGATTCAACGCATGAGCAAGATTCCTTATGCATCGGCAATAGGAAGCCTCATGTATGCCATGCTATGTACACGACCTGATATAGCTCTTGCTGTGAGTGTCACAAGCAGATATCAGTCGAATCCAGGTGAAGAACACTGGACAGCTGTGAAGAATATTCTTAAGTACTTGAGAAGAACTAAAGATTTATTCTTGGTTTTTGGAGGATCATCAGAGTTAAAGGTAGAAGGGTACACAGATTCAGACTTCATGACTGATGTCGATGACAGGAAGTCAACATCTGGATACGTGTTCTTGTGCAATGGTGGTACGGTGAATTGGAAGAGTTCTAAACAACCGATCATTGCTGATTCGACTATGGAAGCCGAATACATCGCCGCCTCTGAAGCTGCTAAGGAAGGCTTCTGGTTCAAGAAATTCATTGCAGAGCTGGATGTGATGACATCAGATGCCATAACACTCTACTGCGATAAAAATGGCGCCATAGCCCTTGCTAAGGAGCCAAGGTCTCATCAGAAGTCTAAGCATATAGAGCGGCGCTTTCACCTCATACGCGACTATGTGGAGAAGAAATATGTAGAGGTGCAGAGAGTAGACTCCGCGGATAACGTGGCAGACCCTTTCACTAAGCAGCTGAGTCAGCAAAAGACTGAAGCCCACCTTGAGAAGATGGGCCTAAGATATATGACCAATTGGCTTTAGTGCAAGTGGGAGATTGTTAGATGTATGCCCTAGAAGCCAATTTTGCTGACACATTGTTGATTCTAGGGACATAATTTTGTACTTGACTATTTATTATTGAATAAATAAAAGGCATCTTTTTCATTCATATTGTTTATGTGTCTATGAATCGTCCAAGAAGTTAATAAGATGATGATACATATTCTCAAGAGTTGAGAATTTGAGCCATGTATCATTGGTGATTAATTTCTAAATGCTCCTGATCAAAGGATCATCACGAGGACAGTGATCGATCCGATCAGTGCACAGATCACTCTCCTTCTGGATGGACGAGACTTGAGTCCACAGTGTAGGGACACTGAAGTGATAGTGCAGGTGCTTGTTAGAGAACAAGGGTACTGAGCGTGACCAATACAAGAAGTCACTTGGATGTCTATCCACTCGTCAGTGACTTGCTTGATGTTGCAGTAGTGTGACTGGTCCTTTGACCTGCGGCGCTTCGGCTACTCACAGTGAGGTTATTGTAGTTTGACTGCACACATACATGGTCTCTAGCCATATGGGTCCATGCAGTGTAGATTGGCTGCAGTAAGTTCACTGTAGGAGTAGGGTATGCACCTATATGGAATCTATCGACCTTGATAGATAAGGAGAGATCCTATGTGATTTATAAGACTGAGTTCGTAAGACCTCGGCCGGGGCAGTATGCACAGTGGAGAAAGAGTTTTTTCACTATCGAATTCGAGTCGAATAAATCTTGACATATGACAGACGATGGGGTTTGACGAGTTGTCCATGACCTCCGTCCTGTAGGGATCCACGATAGTAGGACTGTATCACATGTTAACTGCACCTAGAGGTTCATCATTCCATTCTGCTGGGTAGCCACTACATGCTGCTAGGTGTCACTGGTGGATGGTGGGACTCATAGGGATTATCTTGATGATCGATAAACCCTAATGAGTTGAGTTGGAATCGTTCCAACCCATTGAAAGGAGTTTTCAATGATATAGTGATAGAGATCACAATATATCTCACTACCAGTCAGAATAGAACCTATGGGGTCACACACACTAGAAGTATTGACCGATCCGATGGTTGAAATCGTGATTAGGAATCACAAGAAATCAATTTGATTGATAAGAAGTTGAAGAAGAACAAAGGGAATTAATTAATTAGACTTAAACACAAATCCTACTTCGAGTAGGATTCCTAGAGTCCTAATTGGATTAGGGCTGGGAATCCTAGTTGGAGTAGGACTGGAATTCCTACTTGGAATAGGATTCCTAAAATCCTAATGAGATTAGGAGTTTTGAATTAAAATTGGATTCCTACTTGGAGTAGGATTCCTAGAAATCCTAATTGGATTAGGACTAAAATTAAATACATCCTAATTAGATTAGGATTCCTTAAGTCTAAATTAATTATTAATCTAATGAATCAACATGACTCCTAATTGGATTAGGATTGAAGAGTTCAATTGAGTCATGGTTCATTCAAGTCCTAATTGGATTAGGACTAGCATAGATTGAACCCAATTTGGCTAATCCTAATTGGATTGGGATTAAACCATAAGAGAGGCACCCAATCCTCTTTGGAAGAGGATTAGGGCATCACAAGAAGGAGGGTTCACACCCCTCCTCCTCTCCTTGTGTGCGGCATGAAGAGAGGGGCCGGCGCCCCCCTTCCCTCTTAGGCAATATGTCTAGGGCTCCTAGATTGTAGGAGCCCTAGATGGCTTTATAAGGAGGCATGAGGCCGGCGCCCTAGCTAAGAGCTCTCTTCCTCCTCTTGCTGCCGCCACCAGCCCCTCTCCTCTCTTGGTTCAGCCGCAAGCAAAGGGAGAGCAAAGTCCAAGCGTTGGCTTCATCCTCTTCCTCCAATCCTTCTTCCAACGCAGGGAAAAGAAAGAAGGCTGCAGAAGCTGTGTTCTTCTTCCTTGAGTTCCTTCTTCTTCTTCCTCCTCTCAAGCACTTTCAAGAGTTGAAAGAAAGAGAAGAGATCAGCCATCAAAGGAGTCTTTGCAAGGGAGCTAGCACCCCGGGAAGACAAGAAAGCTTTGATCGGTTCTCTACTTCGTGTGGATACCCGTAGAGGCCGGACGTTTGAACGGCTTCAAACGAACCCTCTTCCAAAACCACGAATTCAGATTCGCGGTGATCATCTACCCGCGCAAGGTGAAGATTTGATCTTCCTATTAGTTCTAAAAGTTTTAATTCTTACCTAATTACGAAAGGTCTCGAAACAAGCGTTCATGCGATGAACGTCGAACCCGTGCATGCCGATTCCGCTGCCATCTGAAAATTTTTGAAATATCAACGGCATGGGCGGGTTCCCAACAGTTTCTACCGTCGCTTCATTCAGGACTTCAGTAAGATTTCCAAACCCTTGTGCAATCTTCTGGCCAAGGACACTCACTTTGTCTTTGATAAAGCATGCGAGGAGGCATTTGAAAATCTTCGCTCGAAATTGACCACTGCACCTATCATACGGCCCCCTAATTGGACCCTTCCATTTGAATTAATGTGTGACGCATCCGACTATGCAATTAAGACAGTTTTAGGACAACGGCTAGATAAAGTACCTCATGTCATCTACTATGCTAGTAAAGCACTCTCAGATGCATAATTGAACTATACCACCACTGAGAAAGAATTGCTAGCTGTAGTATTCGCGCTAGACAAGTTTCGATCTTACCTATTAGGATCCAAGGTTACCATATTCACTGATCATGCTGCCCTTCGACACCTTCTTGCAAAGAAGGACACCAAACCCCGTCTGATTCGATGGATTCTTTTACTACAAGAATTTGACCTAGAAATTCGGGACAAGAAAGGAACTGCAAATGTCGTAGCAGACCACTTATCTAGAATTCTTCTTGAGCCCTCTAAGAATACCTCACCCTTACATGATGCTTTCCCAGATGAACAATTATTTGGGGTACAAGGAATGAAAATGCCATGGTTTGCAAACATAGTAAATTACTTTGCCATAGGACGAATTCCTGATGATTGGTCAACTCAAGACAAGAACCGATTCTTTTCACAAGTAAAGTTCTATTATTGGGATGATCCCGATCTATTCAAGTATTGTCCCGATCAAGTAATCTGTCGATGTGTCTCCAAATGCGAATTTCAAAGTATTCTTTCATTCTGCCATTCACAAGCTTATGGGGGACATTTTGGGGGTAGAAAAACTGCAGCAAAAGTTTTACAGAGTGGATTTTATTAGCCCACATTTTTCAAAGATGCCCATAACTTTTTCCAAACTTGTGAACGGTGCCAACGGATGGGTACCATCTCCCGTAGAGATATGATGCCTCTCAATTCTATTTTAATTGTAGAAATCTTTGATGTATGGGGTATTGACTTTATGGGCCCTTTTCCACCATCCTTTGGTTTCGAATATATTCTTGTAGGGGTTGATTATGTTTCAAAATGGGTAGAAGCTGTCGCCACTAAAACTAATGACCACAAGGTTGTGATTAAATTTTTACATGAAAACATCTTTTGTCATTTTGGCACACCCCGAGCCATCATCAGTGATGGGGGATCTCATTTTTGCAACCGGTCTTTCGAGGCTTTGACTCGCAAATATAACATCACCCACAAAGTTGCTACCCCATACCATCCCCAAACGAGTGGACAAGTCAAGGTATCCAATAGGGAGTTAAAACACATCTTAGAAAAAACGGTACGTCTCGATGGGAAAGATTGGTCTCAAAGGATAAATGATGCACTCTGGGCCTATCGTACTGCCTACAAAACTCCTATTGGCATGTCTTCCTACCGATTAGTTTTTGGAAAAGCTTGTCACTTACCGGTAGAACTTGAACATAGAGCTTTCTGGGCTATCAAAAAGTTTAACTTAGACATGGCAGCTGCTGGTCCTAACCGAAAACTCCAACTAAGTGAACTTGAAGAGTTGCGCAATGAGGCCTATGAAAATGGTAAAATTTATAAAGCGAGGACTAAGGCTTTTCATGATAAAAACATTAACCGTAAGTCCTTCGAACTTGGTCAAAAAGTTTGGCTATTCAATTCCAAGTTGCGACTCTTCCCGGGTAAACTTCGCTCTAGGTGGGATGGACCATTCGTAGTGAAAAATGTTTCTCCTTATGGTGCAGTAGAGATCCAACACCTCAATGGTGGACCTGTTTTAAAAGTCAATGGCGAAAGGTTAAAACCTTATGTGGACTGTGTTACCGATGGGCAATTGATCGAATCCCTTAATTTGACAAACCCTGTTTATCAAAATAATTAAGGATGCACTGTGTCTGGCTGAAGGCAATAAACTTAGCGCTTGTTGGGAGGCAACCCAATTCTCTTAAATTTCTCTAACATTGAGGACAATGTTAGGTTTAGGTTTGGGGGTATTTTTAAGTATTTTTTTCATTTTATGTTTTATTTGCATCTCTTGCATTCGTTTTCACTTCATAATGTCAGGTTTATCAAAAGAAATAATAAAAATAAAAATATAAAAATATCTTTTAATAAAAAATTGTGTTCATTTTTACAATTAAAAAAAATAAAAAAATAAAAAATGTGTTCATTTTCATTTAGAAAATAATAATAAAAAAATTTAAATAAAAAAAAGGTTTTTGTTTTTAAAAATCTAATTTCTATACATTTGATGCGAGAATGATAAATACACAAGGTATATAAAATCTAAAAAGCCCAATGACTAGTCGGAAGTAATACAAATTTAAGTTCTTTTCATTAAGTCTCTCTTAGGGAGTTGTAAGCTAATTAATACTTCGAAATTTCACTACACACTGGCCGACACTTCTAAGATCTAGGCTCGACATTATGTTGATAGTATAGTAGCAACCTTGGACCCTGATGAATCATACTTATCTAATCTAAAAAAAAATATATATATCATCAATAATAATGGATTTAGTCAGGAACATCGAAAAGGGCTACCTATTGTCAAAGGTCAAGTGGGCTTATGATGAGAACTCCGAGCATAAGTCCGTAGGGGAGTCTTGATGCCTGACACCTTGTGCCAACTGGTGTAAGAGTTGTCGACTGATTGCTCGTTACACGGAGAAATCACCACAAGAGTAAAAGTGCACAATTTATATGTCTTTATTATTAAAAAAAAACTCTATATTGACCCTGAAAAAGACAATAGTGTGAAAGCCGTCGTTGTAAAAAGTCGAGTAAACTGGAATATTACAGATAAAGCCCGTGAGGTACTAAAGTAAACATCTACAACTCTCAAAATCCTGCAGATAAGATGATTTTGAATCAGTGAGCAAGTTCTTTCGACCAATCCTTGGAAACTACTAGTATTAGCAATATTTTGGAGATCCAAATCCTTAGCTTGTGAACGGTCCAGATTTCACCGAGCACTCCAGTATAAATGAGTCTTACAACTCCCTAACGAAAACTTAATGACCTCAACTTGAATTACATTTTGACCTAGGATTTGGGCTGACTTAGTAAATAAAACCGTGTGTGTTTTGAAATTCTTATCATTTTTGTATCTTAAATTAGATTTTAATAATAATAAAAAAAAGAGTTTTTGAAATTCTTTACTAGTATGCATTTGGAATTTGATTTTCACTTCATAGATCAATCGATAAAAAAATAATATAAAAAAAAGAATAAAAATAATAAAAAAACAATCATAACAATAAATGATTTATTTTAATATTGAAGTTTGTGGGTATCTTCACTGAAAACCCTCACGAGACTATAACTCGTCCACTAGGGTAACCTAGGGGTTTAAAGCCTTGTTGCATATGGTAAATGCAATCGCGATGCCTGCGAAAGTGAGTTAGAGTTTCTTCTTTTCTAATTTTATTTTGCTGGAGGACTAGCAAAATGTAGGTTTGGGGGTGTGATAAGTGCTAAATAATGTACAAATTTATCTATTTTACATAGCACTTATTATTATTGTTATGCACATATTTTAAATATTAACAGAAGAAAATGTGTTTCCCCTCTCATTTCATTTTAATAAATTATTAGAGGTAATTCAAGTTTGGTTTAATTTTCTATATTGATTTAGTCTAATGTGTGTGCAGGTCGAGTCACCCCATTCACAAACTAGTCCCAATCTGTTTCATGTGTGGACTACTTTCTCCCACATGTGCATGAAGCTATTCATTCTTTTGTCCATGTCATATTTCCCCGTGTGCATCAAGCTTCCCAACCTAGCAAAATAGAGGCCTCTCCCATTTTCTCCACGTGTCCAAACTTCCTTTATTTTAGATTCAAAGCCCTTCCAACCTACCCGAATGGACCCAACCACTTTTCTAAAAAAGGAAGAAGAAATATAAATAATAAAAAATTCACATATCCTACTCATTCCCGTATTCATCTTCCATGTCAATTTCTTTTATCTTCTCCTCCCCTGTTTCAGAACAAGCCGAATGACCACCGCATGCATGACCCGATCTTCCATTCCTTCCTTCCTAGATTTCCTCCAAGCATCCAAGCCATCCAAGATATCCTCCACATTCTCCCAACGTATCCCCTGCTCCACGGATTCCTCCCATCCGCGATGCAATCTCCCCCGCTTCTGCCCAACTTCCAGCCATCTCGGGCTCACAGATCATCTCCCAAATCCTCTCTTTCCATTCTCCTTCCCAGCACTGAAATGGGGAGATCTTCTTCCCAAAGCAGCCAGCCGGTGACTTCTTTCCTTCCCAGCACACCGAAGCAAATCGTCCCGGATTCCTCCCATTCAACCGCACCAGAGCATCCCGTGATCACCCTCGTCCTCCCAGATTTCTTTCTCCGGATTTGATCTCCTCCCGCGGTGCAATCTTCCCAGCATCCATGGATCTCAACCGCATTCAACCCAGCTTCTTCCAATCCATTTGCAGCCACAGCCATTCCAGGATACGATCACAGCTCCTTCCATTTTCAGGGTTCCCAGCACCCAATGCGCCCAGCCGTGTCCAAGATCTCCTCTGCGTGCCAGCCTCTGCAAGGCATACCTGCCACGTCCAGCTCCTTCCCCTTTGATTCCGACGCCAAACAGGAGAAAGAGGGATTTGATACGGGGTGCTCTTGAAGATATAAAAGGAGCTCGGTGGAGGAAAAACGGAGGAGACCTGTTTCGGAAGAGAAGAAGAGAGTCGAACCACAGAGAAAAGAAATAAAAAAAAAGAGAGAGAAGGGGGGGGAAAGAGAATATTTTGTGATATTTTGGGAATGATGGGAGGTGAAGGCTTTCATTTAAAGATGGGAGGTCGTCCGGAAGCCATGCTCGGCTAAACGTCTAGTCTAGGACTGGATGAAGCCCTAGCAATGTTACAGGGCATTATTTTCTTATTTTCTTTATTATTTTGGAGCTTGGTTTAAATTCTTATTATCAATGAAAAATTCTTTTATGATGTTTAAACTTTGAGCATGCTATTTATTATTCATGTTTGCTAAAGTAGTCTAAGATGATCCATGCCTAGGAAGATGAGGTGTACTGCACCCTAGATTAGCATAATTAGGTAGACACTTCTTGCTATACCGAAGATGGATTTTCTTAAAACTCTTTATACTTTTATTTTAAAAGGCTTGTAGCCAATTTGCATGCCTCTCCAAAAGATAAAAATTAAGAACACAGTCCCTAATGCAATGCTACGCGGTGGATTCCAAATCCTAGATCTATTTACTTTGATAAATTTCAATTCGTACTCATAGATTAATTTAGTTAAATCAAGTTAGCAAATCCTTCTTCTTGATTTATTTTTAAAAGAAAAATAGCTTATTCTTCAATCCCTGTGGACCGATACCCGTAATCACTATCCTACAGGATACGTGCTATTGCGTGGTTTATTTTTGAAATTGAAATAACCGATCAAACAAGAAAGGTGACACACCTTCAGAAGGTATAGACTTGCTCATAATTGAAACTAATCTAACGGTTTCTTCTACTTCTAGTTGGGTTATAGATTCTGGTTCTAGTGCTCATTTGTGCACTACCATGCAGGGTCTAAAGGAAAGTAGAAGGCTGGCGGAAGGTGCGGTAACCCTTCGGGTTGGCAACAGGGCAAAAGTTGCTGCTGTGGTTGTGGGCACCTACCATCTGCGACTACCGTCTGGTTTTAGTTTATTACTTAGAGACTGCTATTATGTACCTGCTGCTAGCAGAAATTTAATTTCTGTTTCATGTCTAGCACAGGAAGGTCATGTTTTTACATTTGACAAAGACTGTTGTTCTATTTATTTCAGAAATAAAATAGTCGCACGTGGTTTTATGATTGACAGTCTCTATCATTTACATATGGATATATCTGTAAATGTGTCTGAGCAAGAAGTGAGTGCCAAAGGATCCAAGAGATCCAGGGATGAGATAAACCTAAAATATTTGTGGCACCTCAGGCTTGGCCATATTGGAGAGGACAGAATGAACAAAATGGATAAAGATGGGCTTCTCGGCTCATTGACTTCCGAGTCATATCCAGTTTGCGAGTCCTGTCTTCAAGAAAAAATGGCTAGATTGCCCTTTGTAAGACATGGGAAGAGGACCACTGAAATACTTACCCTGGTACACACAGATGTGTGTGGCCCATTCGATGTGCAAGCCAGGGGATGTTATTCGTACTTCATTACCTTTACCGATGATTATTCACGGTATGGGTATGTGTATCTTATGAGACACAAGTCTGAATCTTTTGAAAAGTTCAAAGAGTTCAGAAATGAAGTAGAAAAACAAACTGGAAAACCTCTTAAGGCTCTTCGATCAGATCGAGGAGGAGAATACCTTAGTGGGGAATTCCGGAACTATCTCAAGGAAAATGGCATAGTCTCACGGTGGACACCTCCGGGTACACCTCAACTCAACGGGGTGTCAGATAGGAGAAATCGGATTCTATTGGATATGGTCCGGTCCATGATGAGCTTCACTGATCTACCAATATTTCTTTAGGGAGATGCCTTACTTACCGCAGCATATCTACAGAATAGAGTTCCCTCTAAATCCGTTCCTACCACACCGTATGAGATATGGCGTGGTAAGAAACCAAGTCTTGGTCATCTCAAGATTTGGGGATGTCCGGCCCACGTCAAAAGACTACAGGCGGACAAACTAGAGGCTAGGACCATAAGTGCTCGTTTTATAGGATATCCTAAAGAGTCATTAGGATACAATTTTTACGTCTCAGAGGATCACAATGTGTTTGTGAGCCGTCACGCCATCTTCTTGGAAAACCACTTTATCCTTGATAGAGGCAGTGGGAGGAAAATTGAGCTTAAAGAGAAAGTCTCTGAAAAGCAACGAGTCATGTATCCTATTGAACCCATTCATACAGAGCCAGTACACGATGTCCCTCAACCACCTCGCAGATCTAGTAGGGTCTCCCATCCTTCTGATAGATATTTAGGTATACTAGAAGAGGATACCGAGGAAATGTTCCTAGTGGGAGATAGGGATCACATACAGGATCCCAAAATCTACAACGAGGCGATATCTGATATCGATTCTGAGAAATGGTTGGAAGCTATAAAGTCAGAGTTAGACTCCATGCATTTCATGATTATGAAATTTGGCAGATAGATGTGAAAACTGCTTTTCTGAATGGATATCTTGATGAAGATATCTATATGGAACAGCTTTTGGGTTTCACTTCCAGTGATGGAGATCACAAGGTCTGCAAGCTGCAAAGGTCCATCTATGGACTAAAACAAGCATCTCGGAGTTGGAACACTCGTTTCGATGACGCAATCAAAACGTTTGATTTCATCAAAAACGAAGAGAAACCGTGTGTTTACAAAAAGGTTAGTGGGAGTGCTGTCGTATTTCTCGTACTGTACATGGACGACATCCTCCTGATAGGAAATGATATTTCCATACTAAGCTCGGTCAAGGTTTGGTTGTCAAAAGAGTTCTCCATGAAAGACCTTGGAGAAGCATCCTATATTTTGGGAATAAAGGTCTATAGAGATAGATCTAAAAGGATGCTTGGCCTATCACAGAAGATGTACATAGAGGAAGTGCTGAAAAGGTTCAGCATGAAAAACTCTAAAAGGGGTCTCTTACCCCTAAGGCATGGAATTCATCTCTCCAAGAAGATGTGCCCCAACACATCTGAAGAGATTCAACGCATGAGCAAGATCCCCTATGCATCAGCAATAGGGAGCCTCATGTATGCCATGCTATGTACACGACCTGATATAGCCCTTGCTGTGAGTGTCACAAGCAGATATCAGTCAAATCCAGGTGAAGAACATTGGACAGCTGTGAAGAATATTCTTAAGTACTTGAGAAGAACTAAAGATTTATTCTTGGTCTTTGGAAGATCATCAGAGTTAAAAGTAGAAGGGTACACAGATTCAGACTTTATGACTGATATCGATGATAGGAAATCAACATCTGGATATGTGTTCTTGTGCAATGGTGGTACGGTGAATTGGAAAAGTTCTGAACAACCGATCATTGCTGATTCTACTATGGAAGCTGAATACATCGCCGCCTCTGAAGCTGCTAAATAAGGCTTCTGGTTCAAGAAATTCATTGCAGAGTTGGACGTGATGACATCAGATGCCATAACACTCTACTGCGATAATAATGGCGCCATAGCTCTTGCTAAGGAGCCAAGGTCTCATCAGAAGTCCAAGCATATAGAGCGGCGCTTCTACCTCATACGCGACTATGTTGAGAAGAAGTATGTCGAGGTGCAGAGAGTAGACTCCGCGGACAACGTGGCAGACCCATTCACTAAGCAGCTAAGTGAACAAAAGACTGAAGCCCATCTTGAGAAGATGGGACTAAGATATATGACTGATTGGCTTTAGTGCAAGTGAGAGATTGTTAGATGTATGCCCTAGAAGCCAATCTGGCTGACACATTGTTAATTCTAGGAATATAATTTTGTACTTGACTATTTATTATTGAATAAATAAAAGGCATCTTTTTATTCATATTGTTTATGTGTCTATGAATCGTCCAAGAATTAATAAGATGATGCGTATTCTTAAGAGTTAAGAATTTGAGCCATGCATCATTGATTAATTTCTGAATGCTCCTGATCAATGGATCATCACAAGGACGGTGATCGATCCGATCAGTGCACACATTGCTTTCCTTATGGATGGATAAGACTCAAGTCCACAGTGTGGCGACACTGAAGTAATAGTGCAGGTGCTTGTTAAGAACAAGAGTACCGAAAGTGACCAAGACAAGAAGTCACTTGGATGTCTATCCACTCGTCAGTGACTTGCTTGATGTTGCAGTAGTGTGACTGGTCCTTTGACCTGCTATGCTTCGGCTACTCACAGTGAGGTTATTGTAGTTTGACTGCACATATACATGGTCTCTAGCCATATGGGTCCATGCAGTGTAGATTGGCTGCAGTAGGTTCACTGTAGGAGTAGGGTATGCACCTATAAGGAATCTATCGACCTTGATAGATAAGGAGAGATCCTATGTGATTTATAAGACTGAGTTCGTAAGACCTCGGCTGGGGCAGATTGCACAGTGGAGAAAGAGTTCTTCACTCTCGAAC
The DNA here is from genome assembly GCF_051530095.1 of Phoenix dactylifera. Lineage (NCBI taxonomy): Eukaryota > Viridiplantae > Streptophyta > Magnoliopsida > Arecales > Arecaceae > Phoenix > Phoenix dactylifera. Next base: position 24,522,980 of record NC_143193.1, on the reverse strand, counting down.
TTAAGTCGAATAAATCTTGACATATAACAGACGAAGGAGTTTGACGAGTTATCCATGACCTCCGCCTTGTAGGGATCCTCGATAGAAGGACTATATCACATGATAACTGCACCTAGAGGTTCATCATTCTATTCTGCTGGGTAGCCACTACATGCTGCTAGGTGTCACTGGTGGATGGTGGGACTCATAGAAATTATCTCGATGATCGATAAACCCGGATGAGTAGAGTTGAAATCGTTCCAACTCATTGAAAGGAGTTTTCAATGGTATTGTGATAGAGATCACATTATATCTCACTACCAGTCAGAATAGAACCTATGAGGTCACACATATTAGAAGCACTGACCGATCCGATGGTTGAATCGTGATTAGGAATCACAAGTAATCAATTCGATTGATAAACAGTTGAAGAAGGAACAAAGAAAATTAATTAATTGGACTTAAATACGATTCCTACTTGGAATAGGATTCCTAGAGTCCTAATTGGATTAGGACTGGGAATCCTATTTGGAGTAGGACTGGGATTCTTACTTGGAATAGGATTTCTAGAGTCCTAATTGGATTAGGACTGGAAATCTTATTTGGAGTAGGACTAGGATTCCTACTTAGAGTAGGATTTCTAGAGTCTTAATTGGATTAGGACTGGGAATCCTATCAGAGTCCTAATTGGATTAGGACCAAAATTAAATAAGTCCTAATTGGATTAGGATTTCTTAAGTCCTAATTAATTATTAATATAATGAATCAACAAGACTCCTAATTGGATTAGGATTGAAGGGTTCAACTGAGTCATGGTTCATTAAGTTCTAATTGGATTAGGACTTACCTAGATTAAACCCAAATTGGTTCACCCTTGGTCCAAGCCTAATTAGATTAGGACCTAACCATGGGTGACCTTCCTAATCCTCCTTAAAGGAGGATTAGGTTAACCATGAAGGAGGGGCACATGCCCCTCCTCCTTTTCCTTGCTTGGTGCGGCAAAGAAGAGGGGCCAGCGCCCCTCTTGGAAGTTTATCAAGGAGCTCCTACAAAGTAGGAGCTCCACATGCTATTTAAGAGGAGGCGTGGGGGCTGACCTAGGGCATCATTGAAGCCCTCTCCCTGTCCAATTCGTGGCCCCCTCTCCTCCCCTTTCCTTGGTTCAGCCGCAAGCAAAGGAAGAAAAAGAAAGGTGGCCTCTTCATCCTCCCTTCCTCCTTCCAACGCAAGGAAAAAAAAGAAGGCTGCAGGGTTTTTGTTCCTTTACTATTCTTCATCCTTCTTCTTCCTCCTCTCAAGCACATTCAAGAGTTGAAAGAAAGAGAGGAGATCAGCCATTAAAAGTTGTCTCTACAAGGGAGCTAGCACCCCAGGGGGACAAAGAAGCTTGATCGGTTCTTGCTTCGTGTGGATACCCGTAGAGGCCGGGCACTTGAACGGCTTCAAGCGAACCTTCATCCAAAAACCACGATCATCAGTTTGCGGTGATCATCTACCCGCACAAGGTGAAGATCTGATCTTCCTAAAGGTTCTAAAAGTTTTTTTTAATCCTTATCTATCTACGAACGGTTTTTGAACGACGTTCATGCGATGAACGTCGATCCCGTGCATGCCTCTTCTGCTACATCTGAATTTTTTTAATTTTCTGCGGCATGGGCGGGGTTTCTAACACTCACTAAGATTATCCTGGCCAAGGTTTTGCTAAATTAATCACAAGACATTATCTCCTATTTTCAGGAGGGATCAATTCCATCTTGACTCATAACTGACTACGCAGGTACTTGACTGCACCCAGTGACCTTCCGTCACTGAACTAGAAATTCAGGTAGTCCGGTACCAAAGTACAGTGAGTTGCTAGCTAGTCATAGGTTGCAGTCTCAGGTCAGAGGGCCAAACTTATGCCCATATCCACTCGGAACATCTCTCGACAGTAGAGCATTCTGGAATTGGTCACGTTCAGTGAAATGTACTCCTACACTTCACCTGTGTGGCATACCAGTGTCTCCACACTCTTTAGTTAAGAGGACAACCAACGTATATGTCACACAACGACCTAATCTCGATAATGCTGTCGTCCTAGTAACAACATATCATTTAGTCACGAACAAGTTTAAGGACTCAAAGATAAATTCTCCTTTATCATAACATAAGTCCTAAGGACTTCATCATATAAGAGTTCATTTGAAGATGAAATGATGAATAATACCAAATAACACTTTATTAATTTGTCAATTCATTTACAAAATTCAATCATCAATATGCTGACAATTGATATTTAGGATACAAATCCCAACAGTATATTCCATGAAAATAAAGCTGTGATTGGGTCCTCACCTAGCAGTTATTGGAGCTCAACCCCACCTTTACCTCACAACATCTCATGTTAATAGAGAGGTCCAATCCCTCGATGCAACTAGCCCACTGTATCTAGCCGAGACTAATCAACGTCGGAAAGATCTTAACAACTCTACTACGGTGGAAGACCAATCGCCTTAATATTGGGTAATCAGATCTTAGTGATTCCAACTTTGAGCTTTTCATAGGAGGTAATCGATCAATTAGCCAGGTAAGCAGGTGGGAGGCTCCCTTACTCAGAGAGTAAGGTCCTAATTAAGTAACCACCTTTGAGCTTTCCTAGACACCAATTAGATCAATTAATCAAATATGGCTAGCTCAATATATCGTTCACTTTCGATTGATTTAGGGGGGGTTTAGGTCTCTTGGGATTTACATCTAATGTAACAATCTACTCCATACCATATGTCATTCGATTTACATATTATGTAAATGTCATATTGGTTCAAGTTTACATCCTATGTAATTTTGAAATCTTTTTATATATTATGTGATTACATCTTATGTAAATGACATAATTGTTTCAGTTTACATCTTATGTAAATATCCTGTTATTTAAGAATTTTATTTATATCTCATGCAAATAAATTTTTGTTTAACTAATACATACATCTCATGCATACATTGTTTTAAACATAACCTTAAACAAGTATGAACATTATGATTACCACATGCATCTCATGTATATTTTCAGATCTGAAACTTTAAACCTATTATGCTATTCTCTGGATTTCAGATCATGCATTACTTGATTTAAAATATTATAATCTATTTGTAATTCTAAAATAATTTGCAAAATCATAGCAAATAAAAATTTGCATGCTGAAAATTTCAGCAACCTGAAATTTCAGCAAGCAGAAAATCCAGCAAGCATAATTCCTTTAAAAATCAGATTAAAAATATGGTAATCAATCCTTAACTCCTAATCATGCTCTCTAGAACCATGGCTCTGATACCACTGCTGAGTTACGCCCCGTTCGATGCGACGTTTGCAGCGAAATTCGAACGGAACGTTGTTCATCGTATGAACATACCTCGGATCGTAGAATTCAAAAAAATTTCTAGATCCAAATCTAGAAGATCTTTGAACTCATTAGGAAGGAAGATTAAGATTTGAGGAGGGTTGATTAAGATTTATAAAACTTGAGGATGATAGTAGTATTTTGATGATTAACACAACCATTGAGGGAATATCTAATTAAATACTACAAGTTAACATGATACATTATTACTGAGTTCGTCACTCTCGGTACAATAGAAGAATGAGATCAAGATATATTTCAATGATTAATAATGAGATAAAATTTACGATAGAAAAGGGATAGTAAATTCTAAATTCTAATTCGACAAAATTTCAAGTGAAACGTACTCTTAAGGGGACAATAGTAATTTTCATTGTTAAGAGTATGTAGCACTACCACGGCATACATTCAAAATTGCTTGAAGTATATTTCATTGATTGTATGGATGAATTCTTAAGTTGCAGCAAAGTGTGGAATGAGTCGACCCCAAGATTGGTGGAGTCGACCCCGGCACATCATGGAACCATCAGGCACACTTCTGCAAAAATGGCACGGATGAACAGTAGTTGAGTCGACCCCAAGCTTGCTTGAGTCGACCCCATCTTCAAGCCTCAAGAAAACAAGTCTCTGGAATTTACTAAGAGGGCCGACCCCAACCTTTCTTGAGTCGACCCCAGATTGAGTCGACCCCAGGAATGCTTGAGTCGACCCCAATAGAGTCGACCCCAACTGAACATGAGTCGACCCCAAGGCTGTGTCGTTCAATACTGTCTCTCTGGAATTTCTGAGAGGGTCGACCCCAATGAAACTTGAGTTGACCCCACTGTACCTTGAGTCGACCCAAAAAGTGTTGAGTCGACCCCGGTGAAAAACAGCTAAAATGTAAGATTCTGTGTTTCCTGAGAGGGTCGACCCCAATGAAGCAGGAGTCGACCCCAGTGAAAGTTGGGTCCACCCCAGTGAAAGTTGAGTCGACCCTAAGTCTGATGAATAGTGGTTTGAGTCGACCCCAGAAAAGTTTGGGTCGACCCCAGCACGGGCAGAAGCATAATGGCTAGTTCTGCAGAAGTACTTTTTGTCCTCCCAACAGTAAGTAACGGCTAGTTTTTGAAATCTAACCAATGGGAGGTGTCCAATGGATGAGGAAAACTATTTAAAGTGACACTATTCATCAGAGAAAATATCCTTTTGCAAAATATCAAAGCTCACACAAGAAAAACAAGAGCCCTAATTTTCTTCATCCAAGTGCTTCACTCAAAGAGTCAAGAGAAAGTGGTAGAGCAGATTCTAAGGAACATTAAGAGCTCCATCAACCCTTGAAGAGTGAAGCAATCTTGACAAAGAAGAGAGAAGTCTCATCAAGCGATAACTATATTCTAAACTCTTCTTTGTAGCTTATAATTGTTATATTTGCTCATCTAGGCTTCTGGTTTAAGAAATTTATTGCAGAATTGGATGTAATGTCATCAGATGCCATAACACTCTACTGCGATAATAATGGCGCCATAGCTCTTACTAAGGAGCCAAGGTCTCATCAGAAGTCCAAGCACATAGAGCGGCGCTTCTACCTCATACGCGACTATGTTGAGAAGAAGTATGTCGAGGTGCAGAGAGTAGACTCCGCGGACAACGTGGCAGACCCATTCACTAAGCAGCTAAGTCAACAAAAGACTGAAGCCCACCTTGAGAAGATGGGACAAAGATATATGACTGATTGGCTTTAGTGCAAGTGGAAGATTGTTAGATGTATGCCCTAGAAGCCAAGTGGAAGATTGTTAAGAGTTGAGAATTTGAGCCATGTATCATTAGTGATTAATTTCTAAACGCTCCTGATCGATGGATCATCACGAGGACGGTGATCGATCCGATAAGATCAGTGCACACATTACTTTTCCTATGGATGGACGAGACTCGAGTCCATGGTGTGGAGACACTGAAGTAATAGTGCAGGTGCTTGTTGGAGAACAAGGGTACTGAGCGTGACCAATATAAGAAGTCACTTGGATGTCTATCCACTCGTCAGTGACTTGCTTGATGTTGCAGTAGTGTGACTGGTCCTTTGACCTGCGGTGCTTCGGCTACTCACAGTGAGGTTATTGTAGTTTGACTGCACACATACATGGTCTCTAGCCATATGGGTCCATGCAGTGTAGATTGGCTGTAGTAGGTTCACTGTAGGAGTAGGGTATTCACCTATAAGGAATCTATCGACCTTGATAGATAAGGAGAGATCCTATGTGATTTATAAGACTGAGTTCGTAAGACCTCGGCCGGGGCAGTATGCACAGTGGAGAAAGAGTTTTCCACTCTCGAACTTAAGTCGAATAAATCTTCACATATGACAGACAATGGGGTTTGACGAGTTGTCCATGACCTCCGTCCTGTAGGGATCCACGATAGTAGGACTGTATCACATGATAACTGCACCTAGAGGTTCATCATTCTATTCTGCTGGGTAGCCACTACATGCTGCTAGGTGTCACTGGTGGATGGTGGGACTCATAGAGATTATCTTGATGATCGATAAACCCTAATGAGTAGAGTTGGAATCGTTCCGACCCATTGAAAGGAGTTTTCAATGATATTGTGATAGAGATCACAAAATATCTCACTACCAGTCAGAGTAGAACCTAAGGGGTCACACACACTAGAAGTATTGACCGATCCGATGGTTGGAAAGTGATTATGAATCACGAGTAATCAATTCGATTGATAATAAGTTGAAGAAGAAATGGGAATTGATTAATTAGACTTAAAACACGAATCCTACTTCGAGTAGGATTCCTAGAGTCCTAATTGGATTAGGACTGGAAATCCTAATTGGAGTAGGACTGGGATTCCTACTTGGAGTAGGATTCCTACAATCCTAATTAGATTAGGAGATTTGAATTAAAATTGGATTCCTACTTAGAATAGGATTCCTAGAGTCCTAATCGGATTAGGACTTCGAATTCAAATTAGAGTCCTAATTGAATTAGGACTAGAATTAAACAAGTCCTAATTGGATTAGGATTTCTTAAGTCATAATTAATTATTAATCTAATGAATCAACATGACTCCTAATTGGGTTAGGATTGAAGAGTTCAATAGAGTCATGGTTCATTCAAGTTCTAATTGGATTAGGACTAGCATAGATTGAACCCGATTGATTCATGATTTGGTTAATCCTAATTAGATTAGGACTAAACCATGAGAAGGACACCTTTAACCAAGTAAGAGGGGCATGAGCCCCTCTCGTCTTGATTGGTGCGGCATGAAGAGAAGGGGCCGGCGCCCCCTCTTGGAAATAAGTCAAGGGCTCTGTTGCAAAAATAAAATTGTTCTCCCAAGTGCAGGAGAATCGCACAAGTAGTAAATTCTCGGGAGTCCGAGGTCGAATCCTCAGAGAACGATCTATAGATTATTAGCGTAATTTTTAGATGTAATTTTCAGTTGAATAAATTTGTGGATTAAAATGATGTTTTGATTTTCAAAAATTAAATGCAAAGAATAATAAATAAAATTTAATAAAATAAAGATGGTAGGGATCTGGAATCCCCCTTGATGATATTGCATCCAAGGAATAAACTCTATGGTTCTTGATTAAAGATTAAATGTAGGATAGATCTAATCATGGTATATGTTTCATTAACATATGAACTCAATTTCTAAGCATCCGTCGTGCTTTCTACGTCTACGGCGAATCAAATACTAAAGCAATCCATATATCAATAATCATAATCCATTAAAGATCTATCTATGAAATAACTACGCATGAATCAAGAACACATCAATAAATATAAACCATTGAAAGCAAAAGTTTAGAGTTTACTTCAAAGAGCAATACATCAAAGGTTCCTCCATCACCCTTCCTAAGAAATTAGCCACTCATTGAAAACATTAATCCCCCTTTCCTTTTCTTTCTTTTTTCCTTTTTCGGAAACAGGGGCTCCCCTGTTTCCCTTTCTTCTTTCCTTTCTTTGGATAGCCGGCCCCCCTGTTTCACCGAATGGGGGATTCTTATTCCCATCCGAGAGGTATAGCAGCTAGCCTTCTCCCCCCTTTCTCGCACGCGGTGGAGACGAGCTGAGAACGCGGAGCCGACGCGGAAGGAGCGGACGTTGATCGATGGTGCTTGGACGCACATGGACGGCTGCGGATGCTCTCGAACGGCTGGATGAACGCGTGGATCCGGAAGCAGCGCTGGTGGGGAGAAAGATCCGGGAGCTTCGCGGATGAGGCGGAAGAAGCGGGATGAAGTCAGAACTCAGGGATTGTAAGATCTGATCGTGGAATCCGAAAGCTAGAGCGCGTGAGATGCGTGGGAGGATCAGTCGGACGCGTGGAAAGCTGGTAGAAGGGCCTTGGATGATGGGAGATGAACCGTGGACGGCTGGACTTTGCTGGGATGGTGCCCGCGGACGGCTGGGAGGCTGATCGCATGAGACACGGATCCGAAAGCAGTGGATGCGGGAGAATCGCGGGAGAAGGCTGGGAGGTGCTGTGAACGTAGATGGGAGTTAATCGCCGATGCTGAAATCGCGGGATGCCGTGAGCTTCGGACGCGGATGTGGCTGGACGCGGCTGTGGCGGATGGGTGCTGATATGGCTGGAACTCCGAAGAGGCTGGAACGGGAGCTGGTCACATGCGCTGGGACGCGGTGGAATCGCCACGCTGGGAGAAGCTTGGACGCGTGGATGAATGAATCGAAGGATGGGGCGCGGTCGACCTGCTGAATCATAAGCAGAGAAGATGGACTCGAAATGCTGGCCGCAGGATGAGATTTGGGTGCTGGGCGGTTGCACGGACGTGATGAGAGATCACATGCTGGGCTCATAGAATATTGAAGCTGCGATGAAGTGGACAGCTGAACTTGACCTCCTTCTAGTATGTAACTGGGGTTGACACAAGCGGTTGGCTGATCACTTGCAGTGATGCATATTTTTGGACCCAATGTGCATTTTAGCTTGATTTCCGATCACCTGCACCTTACAAAAATATAATATTAATACAACACTTCTATCATTATTTGTTAGCAATAATACTAATTTAAGTGATGTGTAGATCGCAATTTTGTGCTCTCATCAGGCTCCTAACTTGTAGGAGCCCTTCATGACTTTAAAAAGGAAGGTGGGCGGCTGACCTAGGGCATCATTAGAAGCCCTCCTCCTCTCCAATTCGTGGCCACCCTTCTCTCCTCTTGGATCAGCCGCAAGCAAGAAGGAAAAGGGCCTTGATAGTCTTCTTCTTCCTCCTTCGTTTGGGATTCAACACAAGGAAAAGGAAAGGCTGTATCTAGCCTTTTGGATCTTCTCCCTTGATCCCTTCATCTTCTTCCTCCTCCCTCTATCATTCAAGAGTTGAAGTAAAGGGAGGTGATCAGCCATCAAAGTAATCTCTGCAAGGGAGCTAGCACCCCGGGGAGATAGAGAGCTTGAATTGGTCCTCTGCTTCGTGTGGATACCCGTAGAGGCCGGACGCTTGTGCGGCTTCAAGCGAACCTTCATCCTAAAACCACGATCTCCAGTTTGCGGTGATCATCTACCCGCACAAGGTGAAGATCTGATCTTCTAAAGGTTCTAAATATTTTAATTCTTATCTATCTACGAACGGTTTCTTGAAACACGTTCATGCGATAAACGTCGATCCCGCTTATGCCGATTCCGCTGCCATCTGAATTTTTTTGAATTTTCTGCGGCATGGACGGGTTCCCAACAAAGGTTTGTTGGTGAGCCCGTAAAACCAACGGTGAAGGTTTGTTGGTGAGCCCGTAAAATCAATGGTGTAGGTTTGTTGGTGAACCCGTAAAACCAATTTTGAAGGTTCGTTGGTGAGCCCGTAAAACCAACATAGGTTCTTGGTGATCCCGGAAAACCAAAGTGTAAAGGTTTTTGGATTATGAGCCCGGAAAACAATCCAACTGTAATCCGTGGGATTATAGTGAATTTCCAAGGGGTCGCTTGGGGAGTGGATGTAGGTGCTTAGGAGAGCGCCGAACCACTATACTTCTTGTGTGTTTGCATTGTGTATTGCTTTAACTTCACTCACTCATCAATTGACTCAATTAAGATAGTAAAAAATTTAGAGAAACCAATTCACCCCCCCCCCCCTCTCTTGGCTTGTCACCTTGGGCAACAAAACTGAAACAAAATCAGAAGTTATTAGATTTCAAGATCTCATCTTCAAAAATTCTGCAGGTGTAGAACACTGTAGCCTGATGATCTATTCTAGGTTCCTATTTGAGCCGCACAATTGTCCGGCCTCTACAGGTATCCACATGAGGATCTAATCATCTGAGAATGGGTCTTACCGGAGTGCTAGCTCCTTGCAAAGACCTCTCATGACTATCATAAGTTGGAATAAAAATCTGCAACTTACCTCCTTGATGAAGAACCTTTCTTCTTCAACCTTGCTCGCGATGGAGGAAGAGGAAGGAGAACCTTGCACGTGGATCTTCCTTGTCTTGCTACCATAGAAGAAGAGGAGGATGAAGACCCCTTGCTGCCGTGGAGAAGGAAGAAGAAAGAAGAGGAGGCGTGGAGAGCAAGAGGAGAGAATTTTTATAATGTCTCCCTTACTACCCTTTTATAGATTGGGTTTAGGGCCTCTTTTAATCTTATTAGGAGTATGGGACTATAACCCACCCTTGGATTAATACCAAGTGTCCAATCCTTGTGCTCATAGATGCATGACATGTGTCCACTTAATCAATTGATTAATTTTCTAATCACATTAGGATTCCTAATCTTATTAGAAAAATTAATTGATTTGGGAGTATGCATCCTACGACGCCATGTGAACTTTAAAGTCCGCATAGTGTGAACATGACAAGTCATATTCATCCTACAACGACATGTGGTTTTTAAAATCCGCACAAACCTTGGTTTAATCAAATTGACCTAATCATGAACCCAAATCAATTTGAATCGAACCCAATTTGATTTGGCTCATTAAATCAGCCCAATTGCAATCCAATTGCAATCAATTCCACTTAATTCTTTTTTCATTAACTTACTAACACTTAGTGGGTTAATTCAATCACCAATCATATTGATGATTGATTTCTATTGTCATTCCAAATCACAATTATGATAGTTTGACTAATTAAATTCTCTATGTATATGACCCCGTAGGTTCTATTCTGACTGGTAGTGAGACATATTGAGATCTCCATCTCAATATCACTGAAACTTCTTTCAGTGGACTGAAACGATTTTAGTTCTACTCTCAGGGTTCACTGATCACCAAGTGAATGCCTTCGAGTCTCACAATCTACTAGTGACACCTAGCAGTATATGGTGGCAACCCAGCAGAATAGAATATCTGAATCTCTAAGTGCAGTTAGCGTATGATACAGTCCCTCTATCATAGATTCCGACATGACGGAGGTTATAGATATCTCGTCAAACCACATCGTCCGTCATATGTCAAATTTATACGACTTCCAGTTCGAGATATGGAAAACTCTTTTTTCAAAATACCTGGCCAGAAATTTATCGAACTCAGTCTCATAAATCACATAGGATCACTCCTAATCTATCAAGGTCGATAGATCCTATCTAGATGTAACCTTATTCCAAAATGAACCTACTGTAGCCAATCCGCGCTACAAGGATCCGAATGGCGAGGGCCCAAGTTCACATGCTCGTCAAACTACAGCAACCTCATAGTGAATAGCTGAGGCATCGCAGGTCAAAGGACCAGTCATACAACTGCAGCATTAGTAGTTACTGACGAGTGGATAGACATCCATGTGACTACTATCTTTGGTCATGTTCAGTACTTTGTTCTCTAACAAGTACTTGCATAATCACTCCAGTGTCTCTACATCGTGGACTCGAGACTCGTCTATCTGACTAAGTGATTTGTGCACTAATCTTAGCAGATTGATCACCGTCCCTCGTGATGGATCCATCGATCAGGAGCATTTAGAAATTAATCCCTAATGACACATGCCTCAAATTTTCAACTCCTTTGAGAATATGTGTCATCATCTATTAATTTCTTGGATGATTCATGGACACATACAAAACATGAATGAAAAATAAATTGCCCAATCTTATTTATTAATAAGAGTCAAATTACAAATTTGTGCCCCAGATTACAAATATGCGTCAACCACGTTGGCTTCTAGGGCATACTTCTAACATATATCAAGTCGTGTACATAGCATGGCATACATGATGCTCCCTATAGCCGAAGCATAAGGAATCTTGCTCATCTATTGAATCTCTTCAGATGTGTTAGGGCACATCTTCTTGGAGAGATTTATCCCCATGCCTAAGGGGTAATAATCCCCTTTTAGAGATTTTCAAGCTGAACTTCTTCAACACTTTCTCTATATACATTTTCTGTGACAAGACAAGCATCCTCTTAGATCTATCTCTATAGACCTTAATTTCCAAAATATAGGATACTTTTTCAAGGTCTTTCATGGAGAATTCCTTAGACAACCATATCTTGACCTAAGTTAGCATAGGAACATCATTCCCAATAAGAAGGATATCATCCACATACTATACGAGGAATACAAAAGCCCTCCTACTAACCTTTTTATAAACACATGGTTCCTCTTCATTCTTGATGAAATCAAATAATTTGATTACACCGTCGAAATGAGTGTTCCAACTCCGAGATACTTGCTTTAGTCTATAGATGGACCTTTGCAGCTTACAGACCTTGTGATCACCATCACAATGTCTCGTAATCATGATATGCTTCAACAGTAAGCAATATTCGAATGGACTTCAGCATGGCTACAAGTGAAAAATGTTAGATATATGCCCTAAAAGCCAATCTGGCTGACACATTATTAATTCTGGGATATTATTTTGTACTTGACTTTATTATTATTGAATAATAAATGGGCATTCTTTTCATTCATATTGTTTATGTGTCTATGAATCGTCCAAGAAATTAATAAGATGATGATACATATTCTCAAGAGTTGAGAATTTGAGCCATCATTGGTGATTAATTTCTAAATGCTACTGATCAATGGGTCATCATGAGGATGGTGATCGATCCGATGAGATCAGTGCACAGATCACTTTTCTTATGGATGGACGAGACTCGAGTTCACAGTGTAGAGACATTGAAGTGATAGTGCAGGTGCTTGTTAGAGAATAAGGGTACTGAGTGTGATCAAGACAAGAAGTCACTTGGATGTCTATCCACTCGTCAGTGACTTGCTTGATGTTGCAGTAGTGTGACTAGTCCTTTGACCTGCAGTGCTTCGGCTACTCACAGTGAGGTTATTGTAGTTTGACTGCACATATACATGGTCTCTAGTCATATGGGTCCTTGTAGTGTAGATTGGCTGCAGTAGGTTCACTGTAGGAGTAGGGTATGCACTTACATGGAATCTATCGATCTTGATAGATAAGGAGAGATCCTATGTGACTTATAAGATTTAGTTCTAAAAACTTGGCCAGGATAGTATATACAGTGGAGAAAGAGTTTTCCACTCTCGAACTCAAGTCGAATAAATCTAGACATATGACAGACGATGGGGTTTGACGAGTTATCCATGACCTCCGGTCTGTAGGGATCCATGATAGAAGGATTGTATCATATGATAACTGCACCTAGAGGTTCATTATTCCATTCTGCTGGGTAGCCACTACATGTTGCTAGGTGTCACTGGTGGATGGTGAGACTCACAAGGACCATCTTGATGGTCGATGATCCTTGGTGAGTTGAGTTCGAATTGTTTCAACCCATTGAAAGAAGTTTCAATGATATTGTGATAGAGATCGCAATATATCTCACTACCAGACAGAATAGAACCTATGGGGTCATACACATTAGAGGTATTAACCGATCCGATGGTTGAATGTGATTAGGAATCATAAATAATCAATTTGATTGATAATTGATTAACCCGCTAAGAGTTAGTGAGTTGAAGAAGGAATAATTGCAAACGGATTGTAATTTAATTTAATTAATTGGATTTAATTAATTGAACTTGATCACAAGTCCTACTTGGAGTAGGATTCTTAGAGTCCTAATTGGATTAGGATTTCAAATTAAATTAGAGTCCTACTTGAAATAGGATTTCTAAAGTCCTAATTACCTTAGGGCTGAAATTTAATAAGTCCTAATTAGATTAGAATTTTCTTAAGTCCTAATTAATTTTAATCTAATTAATTAAAAGACTCCTAATTGGATTAGGATTGAAGAGTTCAATAGAGTCATGGTTCAATTAAATCCTAATTAGATTAGGATTAGGAGGAAATTGAAATGGGTGCAAATCCTATTTTGAATAGGATTGAATCCTAGCACTTGGACCCAATGAAAGAATAGATGTCCTACAAGCCAATCGCAATATGTATTGCGAATGGTTTTCTTTTGATTTTTCAAATCATGTACATGATATTTAAATATGAATAAAGGTATTGTGTTTTATCATATGCTGTTGATTATATTTGTGATAAACCCTTTAGATTAGGGCAATGGTTTTGAGCCTATGATGAGATCATACTAGTGAGACCTAAAACCCTAAAATCCTAATCTTAAATATTTTCAGTCATTGGTACATTGAGTCGGGGATCAATATTTACCGAAAAGACTGGCACATCTTATGTATGCTCGATGTAGAGGGTGATTGATCTCACAATCACTTGTATGGAGACACTAATACCAAGATGTGGGTGCTCATTAGAAGAATGAGTTTACTGAATTGACCTACAAAGAGAAATCTTATGAAGTCTTACTTACATGTCAAAAGATAATTCTCTTAGTAGAAGTTGTGCAACTGATCCTTTGACTTGAGATCACCATAGTATCTTATGCACATAAATCCATATTTTGGTTTCCACTCATTCATGACAATAAGTTGTGTACGAGGTCTTTTGGATATGGTGGATTGTGTATGAAGGTTATGAGTAGGTCAACAAGAAATTAAACACTTCTAGTAAGAGAAGATCACATCCTATTTATTCTAATCATATGATAATTAGGAACCCTTTGATCAAAGCACAATGAAAATTAGAAAAAATTTCTAATGTTTCATTATTCGAATTATCATTAGAAGATTGAAAAATATATGAATATGAAATTGAGTTTGACATATATTCATACTCATATACATATTCGGGATGAAGTTTGATTAAAGGATTGAATTGCACGGTAACTTGCCACTGAAGGATATTTTTGGTATTTTCACCAAATTCCATATTTTTTGGGTAGACATGACACGTTGCTAGACATCAATCTAGTCTTATAGGTTTGATCGAATTAAAGAGTTTAAGTCGATCACCAATTAGAAAGGATTCTAATTATTAAGTTCGGATTCCTGCAGTTTGGACTTAAATCGATTAGAAGAGTTCTAATGAAATTGGGTCAACTTGCACTCACACCTATTGCTGGCTAAGTATGGAACCCAATGGGTCACACACAAGAAAACTTATCAAGGATCTAATTGAATTAGATCATATTTGCAAGATAAACATCCTAGCAGGTGTTGCAAACCCTAGCTCCTGATTCAAAATAAATTCGAATCTGATTCTTATATTAGGTTGATCTAATATGATTAGATCATGACCTAATATGGGTTAGCCAAGAGGTGGAACCCATTTGGCTTTAATTAGACCTGATTTGATTAGGTTTAATGTTTCCTTTAAGTTAGTTAAACCTAATTGGATTGGGTTTGATAGGGCCTTCACTTCTGGACCATTGGATCGCTCCCTGGATGAAGGATCTGGTCCACTGGATGGCGCATTCATCTGGACCGTTGGATGGCTTTCCGGATGAAGGATCTGGTCCACTGATTGGCACCTTATTCTGGACCATTGGATGGCTCCCTGGATGAAAAATCTGAACCATTGCTCAGCGCCTGAATCTGGACCACTAGATGGCTTCCTGGATGAAAAATCTGGACCATTGGTCAGCACCTAAATCTAGACCACTGGATGGCTCCCTGGATGAAAGATCTGGACCATTGCTCAGCGCCTGAATCTGGACCACTGGATGGCTCCCTGGATGAAAGATCCGGACCATTGCTCAACGCCTGAATCTGCACCATTGGTGATGGCATCTTGCTTCTGGGCCATTGGATGGCACCCTGGATGATGATGCCTTAATCTGGCCATTAGATGGCGCCTAGATCTGGACCATTGGCTTTGGTTTCCTGCATTTGGGCCCTTGGATCATCAGGATTTAAGAGGAAGATGTGAGAAAGAAGCGTATCATTAGATACGGCTTTCTCTAAAGCTTGATACGCCTCCCTCTCTCTCTTGTTGGCACCCTCTTATCACACCCTTTGATGCATGAAGGGATGGCTAGGATGCATCCCTTCACATCTATAAATAGGGAGCCATTCCACCGTATTCTTCATTCCAACTCCACCGTATACTCTCTCCCTTATCCCTTCTTTCTTACAACCCTTTGTCTCTTTCTAGCATTGCTTCTAGAGTGTCCTAAGCCAAGACAAGGAGGTCTTCTTTAGGACAAAAATATTAGAAGTGATTTAGAAAGGTGAAAGAAAAATTAAGAGAGGAGAGAAAGCAAGCCAATTTAAATCCTTTGGAAGGATTCAGCAGTAACGATCAAAAATCTTTGGAGCTAAAGTCTTGATCGAGTTTCTGTGTGGATCACCGTTGGAGGGCGGACACTTGGACGCCTCATGGAGATTCTACAAACTTGGATTTAGCGTTACAGGTATTCTTCTATTTCAGCATTTGTATTTATATTGTTTGATTGTTACCATTAAGGTGATCTAGGCTTATAAGGGTTTCATGTCAATGGACTTTATTAAGAAATTTTTAAAATTCCTAGCTTCCGCTGCCCATCATGACATGATCGGAACCCTTCAGTGGAATTAGAGCAAAGGTCCAAGAGTTGTGACTGATCTCCGGAAACTCTCACGCGTGATCGTGTGACGAAGCGTGGCTTTCCGTCCGGAGGCGTATAGAGATGCGTGCTTTGATAGGTATACATGGGTGTCACCCTATTTTTAATAGGACCGAACCCATGTAGGAGTGGAGACTCCTCCTTCAGAGCCGTCCTTAATTGGTTCAATCAAATAATTATGCATGATGTATGATTATTAATTTACTATGAGATAGTAATGTCATATGCTTAGAAGAATGCTGAATTATATGATTCATATATGATATGATATGTAATAAAATTGGTATGATATGAAATTTTTCATATGAAGATATGTTGAAGCATGTTAATTGATTCAATCAATTGCTTATGATTTATACATGCTATGAGATAGCCATGATGCATGATAGTTTATTTTAGATATATTAAATATATGTTACAATTAAAAGAATGTGCTAGAGACCAGTTAGCCCTCAATAAAAATTATATTAACTCATAGTGTTGAAAAACTTTGAGCTGACCCATTCTAGAACAATTAATCTAATTGGTGTCTAAGGAAAGCACTAAAGGTGGTTCTCTAATTAGGACCTTACTCTCTGAGTAAGGAGAGCATCCCACCTACTTACCTGGCCAATTATTTGATTGTCTATTATGGATAAGTTTAATGTTGATATAACACTATTAATAGCCTTCCTTCATGCCTCGACATTATTATGTCAAGATCCATGCTAGTTTGTTGTGCAACCACAAGACTTGCAATGGGGACTGATGTTATACTGTCTCGGTGCATAGAGATGCTTATGGCATATTTTAATATGTTGCTTGTTGTGCAACCACAAGAGTAATATTATTTGAATATGACTGTGTAGAAATGAAGGGTTTGACTTAACTAAAACATTATAGTTTGTTGTGCAACCATAAGGCTATAAGTGTTTTAAGAGGACAGGATAAAGTTGAGAATTACATGAGATGCAATTGGAAAGAGTTTTCTACCTTTGAACTCATAAGGGTTTATTGTGTAACCACAAGGCTTTTATGAAGAATTAGGATCTCAACCCTACTAAGAAAAGTTATGTTTTCTTGTTTATCATAGGAGAAGGCTATGATATTCGATAAAATAGTGGGAGTAATAATTAGATAAAGTCATTGTCTAATTGTATATATGTCATCATGATTGGTCTGTTTATGTTAGTTTTGTTCTTTATATATGTAGAATAAAATTCTGCATTAATGGCATCTCACTATCACTAAGAGGCATCTTAGATGCCAACAAATTGGCCGGTTCAAACTATGTGGACTGGTTGAGGAATTTAAAGATTGTACTCATTTAGGAGAAAATTTTCTTTATCTTCGAAACCCCTGATCTTGGATCAATAGGGGATGATGCTACTAAAAGTAGTAAGATAAAGAGGAAGAAAGGAAAAAAAATCTCTGGATCAAGTACCTATTTCCATTGCGGTAAAGCTGGCCACTGAAAAAGAAATTGCAAGAGTTTTCTTGCAACTGTAAAGCCTGATGCAAGAGTTGCATCAGAAGGTATGTTTATGTTACATTCCAGTTTGTCATTAAGTTCTTCAATTTCAAATTCATGGGTATTGAATATCGGCTGTGGTTTTCATATATGCAAGACATTGCATGGACTACAGAGAATTAGAAGTTTGAAGAAAGGTGACTTCGAGTATTATGGCGCTGGAGGAGAGTCCATCCAGACTGAAACTGTTGGAACCTACTTATTGGAATTGCCGTCGGGCAAGCTCCTGGAGTTAGAAGATTGTTATTACATGCCCAAGATTATTAGAAATGTAATTTCTATTCCTTTGTTGTTAAAAAAAGGATTTGAGATTAATGGAAAGACAATGGTTGCTTAATTTCTTTTTCCAATAAAGTCTATTGCAAGGGCATTATGGAAAATGGTCTTCTTGTTCTATTACTTAATAACAATGTCTTTTATATTGATAAAAGCAATAAAAGAAAGAGAGAAAAAGTAAATAACACCCTTCTTTGGCATTGCTGACTTGGTCACATAAGCAAATCAAGAATCAACAAGTTGTACGAAGAAGAGTTCTTTGTGTTAGATGTATGCCCTAGAAGCCAATTTTGGCTGACACATTATTAATTCTAGGGACATAATTTTGTACTTGACTATTTATTATTGAATAAATAAAAGGCATCTTTTCATTCATATTATTTATGTGTCTATGAATCGTCCAAGAAATTAATAAGATGATGATACATATTCTCAAGAGTTGAGAATTTGAGCCATGTATCATTGGTGATTAATTTCTAAATGCTCCTGATCAATGGATCATCACGAAGATGGTGATCGATCCGATCAGTGCACAGATCACTTTCCTTCTGGATGGATGAGACTTGAGTCCACAGTGTAGGGACACTGAAGTGATAGTGCAGGTGCTTGTTAGAGAACAAGGGTACTGAGCGTGACCAACACAAGAAGTCACTTGGATGTCTATCCACTCGTCAGTGACTTGCTTGATGTTACAGTAGTGTGACTAGTCCTTTGACCTGCGATGCTTCGGCTACTCACAGTGAGGTTATTGTAGTTTGACTGCACAAATGCATGGTCTCTAGCCATATGGGTCCATGCAGTGTAGATTGGCTGCAGTAAGTTCACTGTAGGAATAGGGTATGCATCTACAAGGAATCTATCGACCTTGATAGATAAGGAGAGATCCTATGTGATTTATGAGACTGAGTTCGTAAGACCTCGGCCGGGGCAGATTGCATAGTGGAGAAAGAGTTTTCCACTCTCGAACTTAAGTCGAATAAATTTTGACATATGACAGACGAAGGGGTTTGACGAGTTATCCATGACCTCCGTCTTGTAGGGATCCACGATAGAAGGACTGTAACACATGACAACTGCACCTAGAGGTTCATCATTCTATTCTGCTGGGTAGCCACTACATGCTGCTAGGTGTCACTGGTGGATGGTGGGACTCATAGGGATTATCTTGATGATCGATAAACCCTAATGAGTTGAGTTGGAATCGTTCCAACCCATTGAAAGGAGTTTCAATGATACTGAGATGGAGATCTCAATATGTCTCATTACCAGTCAGATTAGAACCTATGAGGTCACACACATTAGAGGTTCTGATTATTAGGATTGTCGATTTGTGATTTGGAATCACAATGTCAATTGTCAATAAGATTGATGTACAAAATAACCCACTAAGAGTTAGTGAGTTAAATGGAAGAATTAAATAATTATAATTAGATTATAATTGAGTCTTTTATTGCTGATTAATTGAGTCAAATTATGTTGGATCTGACCCAAAGAAATTTGACTCAAATCCTAGTCAAGAGTTGGCTAGATCGAGTCCCAAAAATTCTACCTAAATTCAGCCTTTTTCCTTATATGAAGCCTCCCTCTTAATGCCCTATTTTTAGGAGTCAAAATAGGTAAGAGGGGGCAGCCAAGAGGGCAAGGAAGAACGTGGCCCCCTCTCCTTCTTTGCTGGGAGCCAGCGCCCCTTGATTCAAGGAATCAAGGGGCCCGCCAATGCAAAAAAAAAAGGGGGAGGCGCCAAGGAATCCTAGTGGGACTAGGACCCTTGGCGCCTAGGGTTTTGAACCATATAAAAGGGAGCCCCACGTCCCAAATTTCAAAAAAGAACTTCTCCCAGCCGTGGGGCAGCAAGAAGGTTTTTTGGGGATTTTTAAATCAGCAAATAGGGAGAGAAAAGAATAAAAAAAAGGTGAAGGGTTTTCTTCTTCCTTTTGAAGGCTGCACAAGGTGGGATCCTTGTGATTTCTTCTTCCTTCTTCTTCGACATCCAAGAGAGGCTTTTGCAAGGAGCTAGCACCCCGGTGAAGCCCCATCTCTGATCTTCAGCAACCTCGTGTGGATACTTGTAGAGGCCGGACGTTTGTGCGGCTACAAGGAACCAAACCACGATCATCGGTTGCGGTGTTCTTCTACCCGCACAAAGGTGAAGATTAGATCTTCATTTGAAATTTTATATTTCTGATTTTCTAGTAGTTTAACAATTCATAATTAATTATTAGATCTTAGTTTAGTCCCCATCTTAATTCAAAAGGGTTCTGAATCATTTTGATTCAGAAAAATTTTGAAATCTACCCGATCCTGTTCCGGCGTATGCGATGCACCGGGCCCGGCATGCGGATTCCGCCGCGAACGTCGCGCCGCTGTGGGGCAATCCAACAGTGGTATCAGAGCCATGGTTTTGGGGATCCAATTAAGATAATAGTTAATTAATTATGAATTAGTTCTGATTTTTTAATTATTATGCATGCTGAAAAATTCTGCGTGCTGAAATTTCGTGATGCTGAAAATTTTCAGCATGCTGATTTTGTTAGATCGATCATGCGATGTTAGTTTTAAAATTATGATATGATTATGATGTTTAAAATTAAGGTATTGCATGATCTGGATCTCAGATGGTTGCATAATAAAATTAAAATCAGATTAGATAAAATCATGCATGAGATGCATGTGGTGATGATCATAGGATTCAAACCCTTTTGGTATCGAATGTAATGACCTGCGATGTGATCTGCGATGTCATGTAATTTTTCAGATGCTTGCATGCATCTTATTTGATGTTATGAGAGGCCTGTGTGCCTCCTAAAAGGAGATGTAAACTATTTTTATTTTTATTTTTATCTGGTTGTATTTCTGTGATGTGATGTACGTCAACGATCAAGTTGAAGACAAGGCATGAGATGAACAGGGGTCTAAGCGGTTGATGGCGATTGGATCAAGAGTTGGTCAAGGATCGAATCAAGGAGGCTTGGAACCAATTCAAGAGTTGAAGACCATTTGATCGATTGACGTGCATGTGCTTGTAATACGACCTAATTAGAATCCATGATCATCACCTATTTAAAGTTTAGCTTTATTTGATGCTGCGATTATAACTGCCTGTGATGTGCCGTTTACATGTGATGTGAATGCGAGTCGGGTAGATAGGTTTACATATGATGTAGCAAACCCAATTGAGACCTAAATCAAAACCTCCTCAATCAAGTCGAGAGTGAACCGACATGAGCAAGTCATATTAGATTAATTGATCTAATTGGTGTCTAGGAAAGCATGAAAGGTGGTTACTTAATTAGGACCTTACTCTCTGAGTAAGGGGAGCCTCCCACTTGCTTACCTGGCCAATTGTTCGATTACCTCTTATGAAGGGCTCAAGTTGCAAACACTAAGACCTGATTAACCAATATTAAGTCAATAGGTCTTCCACTGTAGTAGAGCTGCTAAGGCCTTTCTGATGTTGATTTGTCTCGGTTGGACACAGTGGTCAAGTTGCATCGGGGGGCTGGACCTCTCTATAGACATGAGATGTTGTAGGGTAAAGGTGGGGTTGGGCACCAATAACTGTTAGGTGAGGACCCAATGACGACTTTATTCCTACGGTTATACGGTGGGCCTGACTTAACTAAGAAATGGGACCAATAACTGTTAGGTGAGGTCTTCATGGCTTAGAGACCAAGTTACACTGCACCATGCTTGAGAAGCATTGTACAAGAGTTGTACACTCATCCATCTATGTGTCACCAATAACTGTTAGGTGAGGTGGCATGTAAATCGGTGGGACCGCAGTACCCACTAGAAATCCTAGTCGTGTGGGATTTCCGTTTTCCTACCAGGGGAGTGTGAGAAATTCGAAAAAATAGTGGGAGTTACATTTGTTCTAAAAGATCTTAGAACAGATTAGGATCAAGTACAAAAGTCTAACTAGAATCTTTACTCTCTGCAGATACAATGTCAGCTTCAAACCCTTTGACCCGTATTCTTGAGACCAACCGACTGACCGGAACCAATTACAAAGACTGGCTTAAAAACCTCAAAATTGTTTTGGACTGTGAGAAAATAGGCTACATACTCGATTCAGATATCCCCACACTACCAACACATCCTACTGATGTTCAGCGTGAGATGCATAAAAAGTGGTTGGATGATGACATTAGAGTAAAATGCTATACGATGGCATCCATGTCAAATGAACTCCAATGCCAGCATGAAAATATGAAGACTGCTAGGGACATACTGACACACCTGCAAGAGTTGTATGGTGAGCAGAGTCGCACAGCTCGTTTTGAAGTGTCCAAGAGGCTTTTCAAAGCGAAGATGCGCGAGGGGCAGTCTGTCCATGATCACGATCTGACTATGATCAAGGACCTAGAGGAGCTTGGGAAGCTCGGAATGAACATGCACAAGAAATTGCAAGTGGATTTGATCCTACAGTCACTTCCTGATTCATTTGGTCAGTTTATAGTAAACTACCACATGAATAAGATTGAATGCACTAAGACTGAACTGATAAATATGTTGGTAACTGCTGAGGGAGCCTTGAAAGGTTCAAGGGGCAATGTTCTTGCTGCTGAGTTGACTTCTGGTTCCAAGAGAAAGTCTACTTGGAAGAAAAAGAAGCCTGCTAAGAAGCAGAAGAAAGACAAGAAGCCAAAGAAGGAAGTTCAAAAGAAAAAGGCTAATGACAAAAGAAAATGTTTCCACTGCAATGTCGACGGCCACTGGAAAAGGAACTGTCCTTCATACCTCGAGAGCCTGAAGAACAAGAAGGCTGACACACCTTCAGAAGGTATAGACTTGCTCATAATTGAAACTAATCTAACGGTTTCTTCTACTTCCAGTTGGGTTATAGATTCTGGTTCTAGTGCTCATTTGTGCACTACCATGCAGGGTCTAAAGGAAAGTAGAAGGCTGGCGGAAGGTGTGGTAACCCTTCGGGTTGGCAACGGGGCAAAAGTTGCTGCTGTGGCTGTGGGCACCTACCATCTGCGACTACCGTCTGGTTTTAGTTTATTACTTAGAGACTGCTATTATGTACCTGCTGCTAGCAGAAATTTGATTTCTGTTTCATATCTAGCACAGAAAGGTCATGTTTTTACATTTGACAAAGACTGCTGTTCTATTTATTTAAGAAATAAAATAGTCGCACGTGGTTTCATGATTGACAGTCTCTATCATTTACATATGGATGTATCTGTGAATGTTACCGAGCAAGAAGTGAGTGCCAAAGGATCCAAGAGATCCAGAGATGAGATAAACCAAAGATATTTGTGGCACCTCAGGCTTGGCCATATTGGAGAAGACAGAATGAACAAAATGGATAAAGATGGGCTTTTAGGCTCATTGACTTCCGAGTCATATCCAGTTTGCGAGTCCTGTCTTCAAGGAAAAATGGCTAGACTGCCCTTTGTAGGACATGGGGAGAGGACCACTGAAATACTTACCCTAGTACATACAGATGTATGTGGCCCATTCGATGTGCTAGCCAGGGGACGTTATTCTTACTTTATTACCTTTAACGATGATTATTCACGGTATGGCTATGTGTATCTTATGAGACACAAGTCTGAGTCTTTTGAAAAGTTCAAAGAGTTCAAGAATGAAGTAGAAAAACAAACTGGAAAACCTCTTCAGGCTCTTCGATCAGATCGAGGAGGAGAATACCTTAGTGGGAAATTCCGGGACTATCTCAAAGAAAACGGCATAGTCTCACAATGGACACCTCCGGGTACACCTCAACTCAACGGAGTGTCAGAGAGGAGGAATCGGACCCTATTGGATATGGTCAGGTCCATGATGAGCTTCACTGATTTACCTATGTTCCTTTGGGGAGATGCCTTACTCATAGCGATTTATTTATTGAATAGAGTTCCCTCTAAATCCGTTCCTACCACACCGTATGAGATATGGCATGGTAAGAAACCAAGTCTGGGTCATCTCAAGATTTGGGGATGTCCGGCCCACGTCAAGAGACTACAGGCGGACAAGTTAGAGGCTAGGACCATAAGTGCTCGTTTTATAGGATATCCTAAAGAGTCATTAGGATACAATTTTTTCATCTCAGAGGATCACAATGTGTTTGTGAGCCGTCATGCCATCTTCTTGGAAAATCAGTTTATCCTTGATAGAGGCAGTGGGAGGAAAATTGAGCTTGAAGAGAAAGTCTCTGAAAAGCAACGAGTCATGGATCCTGTAGAACCCATTCATAAAGAGCCAGTACACGATGTCCCTCAACCACCTCGTAGATCTAGTAGGGTCTCCCATCCTCCCGATAGATACTTAGGTATACTAGAAGAGGATACCGAGGAAATGTTCCTAGTGGGAGATAGGGATCACATACAGGATCCCAAAACCTACAACGAGGCGATATCTGATATTGATTCTGAGAAATGGCTGGAAGCTATGAAGTCAGAGTTAGACTCCATGCATTCCAACCAAGTCTGGACCTTAGTAGACCCACCAGAAGGTATTGTACCTATTGGATGCAAATGGATCTACAAAAGAAAGATAGGTTCGGATGGAGAGGTAGAGACCTATAAGGCAAGGCTTGTGGCGAAAGGGTATAGTCAGCGCGAAGGCATTGACTATCAGGAGACCTTTTCACCTGTAGCCATGCTAAAATCCATCCGAACATTGCTTGCCATTGCAGCATTTCATGATTATGAAATCTGGCAGATGGATGTGAAAACTGCTTTCCTGAATGGATATCTTAATGAAGATATTTATATGGAACAGCCTTTGGGTTTCACTTCCAGTGATGGAGATCACAAGGTCTGCAAGCTGCAAAGGTCCATCTATGGACTAAAGCAAGCATCTCGGAGTTGGAACACTCGTTTCGATGACGCAATCAAAACGTTTGATTTCATCAAAAACGAAGAGGAACCGTGTGTTTACAAAAAGGTTAGTGGGAGTGCTGTCGTTTTTCTCGTACTGTATGTAGATGACATTCTCCTGATTGGGAATGATATTCCCATGCTAACCTCGGTCAAGGTCTGGTTGTCAAAAGAATTCTCCATGAAAGACCTTGGGGAAGCATCCTATATTTTGGAAATAAAGGTCTATAGAGATAGATCTAAAAGGATGCTTGGCCTTTCACAGAAGATGTACATAGAGGAGGTGCTGAAGAGGTTCAGCATGGAAAACTCCAAGAGGGGTCTCTTACCCCTAAGGCATGGAATTCATCTCTCCAAGAAGATGTGCCCCAACACATCTGAAGAGATTCAACGCATGAGCAAGATTCCCTATGCATCGGCAATAGGAAGCCTCATGTATGCCATGCTATGTACACGACCTGATATAGCTCTTGCTGTGAGTGTCACAAGCAGATATCAGTCGAATCTAGGTGAAGAACACTGGACAGCTGTGAAGAATATTCTTAAGTACTTGAGAAGAACTAAAGATTTATTCTTGGTTTTTGGAGGATCATCAGAGTTAAAGGTAGAAGGGTACACAGATTCAGACTTCATGACTGATGTCGATGACAGGAAGTCAACATCTGGATATGTGTTCTTGTGCAATGGTGGAACGGTAAATTGGAAGAGTTCTAAACAACCGATCATTGCTGATTCTACTATGGAAGCTGAATACATCGCCGCCTCTGAAGCTGCTAAGGAAGGCTTCTGGTTCAAGAAATTCATTACAGAGTTGGACGTGATGACATCAGATGCCATAACACTCTACTGCGATAATAATGGCGCCATAGCTCTTGCTAAGGAACCAAGGTCTCATCAGAAGTCCAAGCATATAGAGCGGCGCTTCCATCTCATACGCGACTATGTTGAGAAGAAGTATGTCGAGGTGCAGAGAGTAGACTCCGCGGACAACGTGGCAGACCCGTTCACTAAGCAGCTAAGTCAACAAAAGACTGAAGCCCACCTTGAGAAGATGGGACTAAGATACATGACTGATTGGCTTTAGTGCAAGTGGGAGATTGTTAGATGTATGCCCTAGAAGCCAATTTTGGCTGACACATTATTAATTCTAGGGACATAATTTTGTACTTGACTATTTATTATTGAATAAATAAAAGGCATCTTTTCATTCATATTATTTATGTGTCTATGAATCGTCCAAGAAATTAATAAGATGATGATACATATTCTCAAGAGTTGAGAATTTGAGCCATGTATCATTGGTGATTAATTTCTAAATGCTCCTGATCAATGGATCATCACGAAGATGGTGATCGATCCGATCAGTGCACAGATCACTTTCCTTCTGGATGGATGAGACTTGAGTCCACAGTGTAGGGACACTGAAGTGATAGTGCAGGTGCTTGTTAGAGAACAAGGGTACTGAGCGTGACCAACACAAGAAGTCACTTGGATGTCTATCCACTCGTCAGTGACTTGCTTGATGTTGCAGTAGTGTGACTAGTCCTTTGACCTGCGATGCTTCGGCTACTCACAGTGAGGTTATTGTAGTTTGACTGCACAAATGCATGGTCTCTAGCCATATGGGTCCATGCAGTGTAGATTGGCTGCAGTAAGTTCACTGTAGGAATAGGGTATGCATCTACAAGGAATCTATCGACCTTGATAGATAAGGAGAGATCCTATGTGATTTATGAGACTGAGTTCGTAAGACCTCGGCCAGGGCAGATTGCATAGTGGAGAAAGAGTTTTCCACTCTCGAACTTAAGTCGAATAAATTTTGACATATGACAGACGAAGGGGTTTGACGAGTTATCCATGACCTCCGTCTTGTAGGGATCCACGATAGAAGGACTGTAACACATGACAACTGCACCTAGAGGTTCATCATTCTATTCTGCTGGGTAGCCACTACATGCTGCTAGGTGTCACTGGTGGATGGTGGGACTCATAGGGATTATCTTGATGATCGATAAACCCTAATGAGTTGAGTTGGAATCGTTCCAACCCATTGAAAGGAGTTTCAATGATACTGAGATGGAGATCTCAATATGTCTCATTACCAGTCAGATTAGAACCTATGAGGTCACACACATTAGAGGTTCTGATTATTAGGATTGTCGATTTGTGATTTGGAATCACAATGTCAATTGTCAATAAGATTGATGTACAAAATAACCCACTAAGAGTTAGTGAGTTAAATGGAAGAATTAAATAATTATAATTAGATTATAATTGAGTCTTTTATTGCTGATTAATTGAGTCAAATTATGTTGGATCTGACCCAAAGAAATTTGACTCAAATCCTAGTCAAGAGTTGGCTAGATCGAGTCCCAAAAATTCTACCTAAATTCAGCCTTTTTCCTTATATGAAGCCTCCCTCTTAATGCCCTATTTTTAGGAGTCAAAATAGGTAAGAGGGGGCAGCCAAGAGGGCAAGGAAGAACGTGGCCCCCTCTCCTTCTTTGCTGGGAGCCAGCGCCCCTTGATTCAAGGAATCAAGGGGCCCGCCAATGCAAAAAAAAAAGGGGGAGGCGCCAAGGAATCCTAGTGGGACTAGGACCCTTGGCGCCTAGGGTTTTGAACCATATAAAAGGGAGCCCCACGTCCCAAATTTCAAAAAAGAACTTCTCCCAGCCGTGGGGCAGCAAGAAGGTTTTTTGGGGATTTTTAAATCAGCAAATAGGGAGAGAAAAGAATAAAAAAAAGGTGAAGGGTTTTCTTCTTCCTTTTGAAGGCTGCACAAGGTGGGATCCTTGTGATTTCTTCTTCCTTCTTCTTCGACATCCAAGAGAGGCCTTTGCAAGGAGCTAGCACCCCGGTGAAGCCCCATCTCTGATCTTCAGCAACCTCGTGTGGATACTTGTAGAGGCCGGACGTTTGTGCGGCTACAAGGAACCAAACCACGATCATCGGTTGCGGTGTTCTTCTACCCGCACAAAGGTGAAGATGAGATCTTCATTTGAAATTTTATATTTCTGATTTTCTAGTAGTTTAACAATTCATAATTAATTATTAGATCTTAGTTTAGTCCCCATCTTAATTCAAAAGGGTTCTGAATCATTTTGATTCAGAAAAATTTTGAAATCTACCCGATCCTGTTCCGGCGTATGCGATGCACCGGGCCCGGCATGCGGATTCCGCCGCGAACGTCGCGCCGCTGTGGGGCAATCCAACACTTTGATCCTTATGATTATGAATCATTAGGAACTTGTGAATCTTGTCTTATGGAAGAAATGACCAAGTCTCCATTCAATGGACATGGAGAAAGAGCAAGTGAGTTATTAGGACTTGTGCATATAGATGTATGTGGTCCTATGACAACTCCAGCTAGAGGTGGATATTCTTACTTCATCACATTCACTGATGATTTATCAAGGTTCGGATATGTGTATCTTATGAAACATAAATCCGAAGCCTTTGATAAGTTTAAAGAGTATCAAAGTATGGTTGAAAAACAAACTGGAAAGTATATTAAAATTCTTCGATCTGATCGAGGAGGTGAATACCTTTCTAGTGAGTTTTTAAATCATCTTAAAGAAAAGGGCATTCTCTCTGAATAGACACCTCCGTATACGCCACAATTAAATGGTGTAGCCGAATGGAGGAATCCTACTCTATTAGATATGGTACGGTCCATGATGTGCCTTACAGATCTTCCTATTTTCTTCTAGGGTTTTGCCCTAGAAACTGTTGCACTTGTATTAAATAGGGTACCATCAAAATCTGTATCTAGTACTCCATATGAGATATGGAGAGGAAAGAAGCCTAATCTTAAGTATCTTAAGATATGGGGCTGTAAAGCTTATGTCAAAAGAAATTTTGGATACAAGCTAAATGCTAGCTCAGATAAATGTATTTTTGTAGGTCATCCTAAAGATAGTATAGGATACATCTTCTATCATCCTACCGAACAAAAGATCTTTGTAGGTAGGCATGTGTAATAACCCCAAATTTTTTTTTATATAAGGAAGGATAGAATAGTCCTTAAAAATTCATATAATGGGTAAAATTGGAAGGAATCAAAAGTTAATGGCATAACAGTAGATGCGTTGAAGTGTTAGGGGCAAAATGGAAAGAAATCAAAAGTTAATGGCATAACAGTAGATGTGTTGAAGTGTTAGGGGCAAAATGGAAAATTTAGCATTGTGATGTGACTTAATTCATGGGTTTGGCTATGTCGGTGGAGTGAAATAGAGAGGAAGGGAGTCTCAGGCGGTGACAGAGAGAAGAAAAAGAAGGAGAAGAAAAGAAAGGAAGAAAAGAAGAGAAAGAAGAAGAAGAAAGAAGAAGGGAAGGGAGCCCCGGTTGCGCTGTCAACTGAAGGAAAAAGCGCAGATCTCCTTTCCCTCTACGCAAAGATCTCGATTTTTTGAAGAGAAAAAGATAAATACCCATCCCTACCTAGTCTTCTAATCAAATTAGGCTATACAAAGGATGGATTTGGTATAGAGATGTTAGATAAAAGTGTTAGAAGTGGTTAAAGGAGAGGAAATCGGATTTTGACAACTTCGATGAATTATTTCAGGGGTCAATAGGCCTCCGATGGTGATGCATTTTACCATTCTGAAAATTTCTATGAGTGTAGAATGTTAGATATAAATTTCATAAAAATTGGAGTTTGGAAAGTGGATCAAAACCAGGATGAAGTAACCCGCTGTCAGTCTAGGTTACTGTTCACCCGAGATGAAAAAAGTGAGAAAATGGTGGGAGTCGCCTCAAAACGCACCGGAGTCGAATCGAGGTCAACTGGAGTTGACTCGGGGCAGATTGGGGTCGACTCATGCCTGATGCAGGAGCACGAGCCCAAATCATAATGGATGTACGTCGAGTTTGGATTCTTGCTTGGGAGTGCCCGAAAACACATTGGGTTCGTAATTTCTAGCATTTAATTGGATTGAGTCTATTTTATTTTGGTCACATTGAGTCCTTTTATTTTGGGTTTATTTGGGTTCTTATTTTGGGTTTGCAATTTGCTGATTTATGTTTGTAATTGAATGCCAAGTGGCATCAAAAGAGTCCATGTTATGCAAGGATTGAGTCAAGTCATATTGGGTCATGTGTGGAGAATTTAGTTTAGTCGTATGAGTGAAATTGAGTCCTTATGTGAGAGGATTGAGTCCATGTGTTTAAGATTGAGTCCTTATAATTGAGTGCCATTAAGAAGGATTCCTAATGCCGTGAAGATCATCACTCATCACGTGGAGAAGTTCAACCATGAAGATCTCTCACATGTGGAAGAAATTCAGAGTTCAAATCCAGTTGAAATCCGTGACAGATTGAACACCATATGGTATTTTGAAGATTTTGGGAGCTACAGAAGTCTGATTAAGTTGATTCAAATTTTGTTGGAAAGTAGACATCCGTAGCTTTCCAATGACTATAAGAACATGAAATTTGGAGATCAGATGAAATTTGAGGAGTCTCCCGAACTTCATGCTGATGTTGGTACCCGAGAAGGAGTTCCACCTAGATTCCAATGAAAGAGTAGATGCCCTACAAGCCAATCGCAATATGTATTGCGAAAGGTTTTTCTTTTGATTTGTCCAAATCATGTACATGACATTTAAATATGAATAAAGGCATTATATTTTATCGTATGTTGTTGATTATATTTATGATAAACTCCTTAGATTAGGGCAATGGTTTTAAGACTATGATGAGATCATACTAGTGAGACTTAAAATCCTAAAATCCTAATCTTAAATATTCCCTGTCATTGGTACATTGAGTCGGAGATCAATGATTACCGAAAAGACTGGCATGTCTTATGTATGCTCGATGCAGAGGATGATTGATCTCACAATCATTTGTGTGGAGACACTAATACAAAGATATGGGTGCTCATTAGAAGAATGAGTTTACTGAATTGACCTACAAAGAGAAATCTTATGAAGTCTTACTTACATGTCAAAAGATGATTCTCTTAGTGGGAGTTGTGCAACTGATCCTTTGACCTGAGATCACCATGGTATCTTGTGCACATGAACCTATGTTTTGGTTTACACTCATTCATGACAATAAGTTATGTACGAGGTCTTCTGGATATGGTGGATTGTGTACGAAGATTATGAGTAGTTCAACAAGGAATTAATCACTTCTAGTAAGAGAAGATAGCATCCTATTTATTCTAATCATATGATAATTCAGGAAGCCTTTGATCAAAGCAGAATGAAAATTAGAAAGAGTTTCTAATGTTTCATTATTTGAATTATCATTAAAAGATTGAGAAAAATATGAATACGAAATTGAGTTTGACATATATTCATACTCATATACATATTTGGGATGCAGTTTGATTAAAGGATTGAATTGCATGGTAACTTGCCACTGAAGGGTATTTTTGGTATTTCTACCAAATTCCATATTTTCCGGGTAGACATGACACGTTGCTAGACGTCAATCTTGTCTTATAGGTTTGATCGAACTAAAGAGTTTAATTCGATCATCAATTAGAAAGGACTCTAATTGTTAAGTTCGGGTTCACGCAGTTTGGACTTAAATCGATTAGAAGAGTTCTAATCAAGTTGGGTCAACTCGCACTCACACCTATTGCTGGCTAAGTATGGAACCCAATGGGTCACACACAAGAAAACTTATCAAGGGTCTAATTGGATTAGATCATGTTTGCAAGATAAATATCCTAGCAGGTGTTGCAAACCTTAGCTCCTGATTCGAACTGGATTCGAATTTGATTCGAATTGGATTCGAATCTGATTCTTAATTGATCTAATTTGATTAGATCATATTCTAATATGGGTTAGCCAAGAGTTGGCACCTAAATTGGCTTGATTTGAGTCTAATTGGATTAGATTTGATAAAACATTTAATTTTGACCGTTGGATCAACATTTGGATGAAGAGAAGGATCAAATGGATGGCGCCATGGATTAGAGCCATTGGATCTTCATCATGGGATGATGGGAGATCATGATCTCATGATGGACTTGTGATATTGACTTAGTCAACATCAGATGGCGTGAGAAAGAAGGGAATACGGTGAATTTAGAATGGCGCCTCATGAAGAAGTGCCACTTGGATTGGATAAAGATGACACGTCATCATATCCTAACTACTTTCCCTTCAACCGCATCATTCTCTCTCTCCTTCTTTCTTATGGCGCCACCAATAAGGGCCTTTGGATCATCATCTAGCCTTGATCAATGGTTGAGAATGCTCCCTATTTTTCATGCGTGAGAAGAAATGAAGAGAGGCATGAGTACGGTGGATTTCATGAAGAGATGCTTAGGGAATGGATAAGGATGAAGCGCCATATCATAAGCACTTCATCTTATCCTAACTACTTCTGATATGCCCTCTCATCAAATGACACATCCCTTGATCTCACGCCCCTTTTCATGCATGAATGGATGGCTACAATGCATCCGTACGCCATCTATAAATAGGGAATGCTCCCGGTGTTTTCAAATCATCGGAAATCAATCCAACTCTCTCTCTCTCTCATATCCCTTCTTTCTTACATTAGTTTCTTTCTTTCTAACATTGCTTCTAGTGTGTCCTAAGCCAAGACAAGGTGGTCTTCATTAGGATAAAAGGATTAGAAGTGATTTTAGAAGGCTAAAGAAAAATAGAAAGGAAGGAAAGCAAGCCGTTAGAGTTCTTTAGAAGAATTCTGCATTAAGGATCAAAAGTCTTGATCAAGTTTTCGTGTGGATCACCATTGGAGGGCGGACACTTGGACGCCTCGTAGAGATTGTACACTTTGGATTAGCGTTTGAGGTATTCTACTAATTCTGCATTTATTTTATATTATTTGATTGTAATCATTAAGGTGATCAAGGCTTAAAAGGGTTTCATGCATAGGGACTTTATTAAGAAAATTTTAAAATCCCTAGCTTCCGCTGCCCATTATGACATGCTAGAACCCTACAGTGGTATCAGAGCTATCCTTAATTGGTTCAATCAAATAATAATGCGTGATTATTAATTTACTATGAGATAGTAATGTCATATGCTTAATGAAATGCTGAAATATATGATTCATATATGATATGATATGTAATAAAATGTCATGATATAAAATTTTCCATATGAAAATATGTTGAAGCATGTTAATTAGTTGCTTATAATTTATACATGCTATGAGATAGCTATGATGCATGATAGCTTATTTTAGATATGTTAAATATATGTTACAATTAAAGAATGTGCTAGAGACTAGTAAGCCCTCAATAAAAATTATATTAAGTCATAGTGTTAAAAAAATTTTGAGCTAACCCATTCTAGAACAATTAATCTAATTGGTGTCTAAGGAAAGCACTGAAGGTGGTTACTTAATTAGGACCTTACTCTTTGAGTAAGGGGAGCCTCCCACCTGCTTACCTGGCCAATTGTTTGATTGTCTATTATGGATAAGCTTAATATTGATATAATACTATTGATAGCCTTCCTTCATGCCTCGATATTATTATGTCAAGATCCATGCTAGTTTGTTGTGCTAACACAAAACTTGCAATGGGGACTGATGTTATACTGTCTTGGTGCATTAAGATGCTTATGGCATATTTTAATATATTGCCTTGTTGTGCAACCACAAGGGCAATATTATTCGAATATGACTATATAGAAATGAAGGGTTTGACTTAACTAAAATATTATTGTTTGTTGTGCTAACACAAGGCAATAAGTATTTTAAGAGGACAAGATAAAGTTGAGAATTGCATGAGATGCAATCGGAAAGAGTTTCCTACCTTTGAACTCATAAAGGTTTGTTGTGTAACCACAAGGCTTTTTATGATGAATTAGGATCTCAACCCTACTAAGAAAAATTATATTTTTACGTTTATCATAGGAGAGGGCTATGATATTCGATAAAAATAGTAGGAGACAAATTAGATTAAAGTCCTTATCTAGTTGCAAACATGTCATCATGATTGGTCTGCTTATATTAGTTATGTTCTTGCATATGTAGAATTATTAAATGGCTTCTTCACTTTCACTAAGAGGCATCTTAGATGCCAACAAGTTGACCGGACCAAACTATGTGGACTGGTTGAGGAATTTAAAGATAGTACTCACTCAGGAGAAAATTTTCTATATACTTGAAACCCCTGATCTTGGAGATCTAGGGGATGATGCTACAGAAGAGGAGATTGCCACACATAAGATGTGGAAAAATGACAGTTTGACTGTCAAATGTATCATACTTGCCTCTATGAGCAATGAATTACAGAGGCAACATGAAGGCATGGACACTCAATCCATACTTCTCAATTTAAAAGAGTTGTATGGAGAACAAAGCAGGACTGCTAGGTATGAGATATCTAAGCAGTTGTTCCGTGCTAGAATGAATGAAGGAACTCCAGTGCAAAACCATGTTCTTATGGTTATAGACTTAATCACTAGATTAAGTCAATTAGGTTTTGCTATGGATAGTGAGCTCAGTCAGGATTTGATCCTGCAATCACTGCCTGATTCATTCTCTCAGTTTGTTGTGAACTTTCACATGAACAAGCTGAACACCTCCCTGCCCGAGCTGTTAAATATGCTCAAAACAGCTGAAGGCCATATTAAGAAGGATAAAGGTCCACTCCTTCTTATAGATGGCACTTCTAAAAGGAAATCGGGAAATAAGGGTTCTAAGAAACGATTGAACCCCAAGAGTAGCATCAAAAAGAAAAAAGGAAAGAAAAACTCCGGATCAAGTACATGTTTTCATTGCGGCAAAGCTGGCCACTGGAAAAGGAATTGCAAGAGTTTTCTTGCAAGTATGAAGACCGATGCAAGAGTTGCATCAAAAGGTATGTTTATGTTACATGCCAACTTGTCATTAAGTTCTTCAAATTCAAATTCATGGGTATTGGATACCGGCTGTGGTTTTCACATTTGCAAATCTTTGCATGGACTACAGAAAATTAAAATTTTGAAGAAAGGTGACTTCGAGCTGTATGGCGCTGGAGGAGAGTCCATCCAGGCTGAAGCTGTTGGAACCTACAACTTGGAGTTACCTTCGGGAGAGCTCCTACAATTAGAAGATTGTTATTATATGCCCAAAATTATTAGAAATGTAATTTCCATTCCTTTGTTGTTAAAGAAAGGATTTGAAATTAATGGAAAGGGCAATGGTTGCTCTATTTATTTTTCTAATAAGCATCTTTGCAATGGCATTATGGAAAATGGTCTTCTTGTTTTATTACTTAATGACAATGTCTTTCATATTAATAAAAGCAATAAAAGAAAGAGAGATGAAGTAAATAACACCCTTCTTTGGCATTGCCGACTTGGTCACATAAGTGAATCAAGAATCAACAAGTTATACAAAGAAGAGTTCTTTGATCCTTATGATTATGAATCATTAGGAACTTGTGAATCTTGTCTTATGGGTAAAATGACTAAATCTCCATTCACTGGACATGGAGAAAGGGCAAGTGAGTTATTAGGACTTATACACACAGATGTATGTGGTCCTATGACAACTCCAGCTAGAGGTGGATACTCTTACTTCATCACATTCACTGATGATTTATCAAGGTTCGGATATGTGTATCTTATGAAACATAAATCCGAAGCTTTTGATAAGTTTAAAGAGTATCAAAGTATGGTTGAAAAACAAACCGGAAAGTGTATTAAAATCCTTCGATCTGATCGAGGAGGTGAATACCTTTCTAGTGAATTTTTAAATCATCTTAAAGAAAAGGGCATTCTCTCTGAATGGACACCTCCGTATACACCACAATTAAATGGTGTAGCTGAACGGAGGAATCGTACTTTATTAGATATGGTACGGTCCATGATGTGCTTTACTGATCTTCCTATTTCCTTCTGGGGTTTTGCCCTAGAGACTGCTGCACTAATATTAAACAGGGTACCTTCTAAGTCTGTACCTAGCACTCCATATGAGATATGGAGAGGAAAGAAGCCTAATCTTAAGTATCTTAAGATATGGGGTTGTCAAGCTTATGTCAAAAGAAATTTTGGACACAAGCTAAGTGCTAGATCAGATAAATATATTTTTGTAGGTTATCCTAAAGATAGTATAGGATACATCTTCTATCATCCTACCGAACAAAAAGTTTTTGTAGGTAGGCATGCCATTTTCTTAGAAAAAGAGTTTATCTTAGAAAAGGGCAAGGATAGAAAAATAGAACTTGAAGAAGTTCAAGACCTACAAATAGAAACACAAGAAATTCTTCAACCAGATGTACCCATTGATGAGGTACAACCACAACACACATCTCCTCTCCGAAGGTCAGATAGAGTGCGAAGAGCACCTGAGAGATATGGGTTCATCATTGAAAATGATGAAGCCCACATTGCTCAGAATAATGATCCTCTGACCTATTCGGAAGCTGTCATGAGTAATGACTCTGACAAATGGCTAGAAGCCATGAAATCCGAAATAGATTCTATGTATACCAACCAAGTATGGACTTTGGTTGATGCACCAGAGGGTGTAAACCCTATAGGTTGCAAATGGGTCTATAAGAAAAAGATTGGAGCAGATGGCCAAGTAGAAACCTACAAGGCTAGATTGGTGGCAAAAGGTTTCAGGCAAAAGCAAGGAATTGACTATGATGAAACTTTTTCGCCAGTAGCTATGCTCAAATCTATTCGGATTTTACTTGCAATAGCTGCATACTATGATTATGAAATCTGGCAGATGGATGTCAAAACCGCCTTCCTTAATGGTTATCTTGAGAAAGAAGTTTACATGACACAGCCAGAAGGATTTGTCTCAAGTAAGAGAGCAAATCAAGTATGCAAGCTTAAGAGATCCATTTATGGATTAAAGCAAGCATCGAGGAGTTGGAACATCCGTTTTGATACAACAGTCAAAGAGTTTGGTTTTATCAAAAATGTGGATGAACCATGTGTGTACAAGAAGACTAGTGGGAGTGCCATTGTCTTCTTAATATTGTATGTAGATGACATACTGACCATTGAAAATGATATTCCAATGTTACAATCGATCAAGACTTGGCTGTCAAAAAGCTTTTCCATGAAAGACTTGGGAGAAGCATCCTATATACTTGGTATAAAGATCTATAGGGATAGATCTAAAAGGATGCTAGGCTTGTCCCAGTCTAGGTACATAGATAATGTGCTAAAAAGATTCAGCATGGAAGAAAGTAAAAGAGGTTATTTGCCTATGAGTCATGGCATACGTCTCTCTAAGAAGATGTCTCCTAAGACATCTGAAGAGAGGAATAGAATGAATTCTATTCCCTATGCTTCGGCAATAGGATCGATTATGTATGCTATGCTATGTACTAGGCCTGATGTTGCTTATGCCTTAGGCATAACAAGTAGATTTCAGGCTGATCCAGGAGAGGATCATTGGATAGCTGTGAAAAATATTCTTAAGTACTTGAGAAGGACTAAAGATATTTTTCTAGTTTATGGAGGATCTGAGTTGAAACTAGAAGGATTTTCTGATTCTAGTTTTCAATCAGATCCAGATGATAGCAAGTCCACTTCAGGGTATGTCTTTACCCTAAATGGTGGTGCAGTGAGCTGGAAGAGTTCCAAACAGCAAACTGTAGCTGACTCCACTACTGAGGCAGAATACATTGCTGTAAGTGAAGCCGCTAAGGAAGCTGTCTGGATGAAGAAGTTCATCTCTGAGTTAGGAGTAGTTCCCGAGATTGCTGGACCAGTCCCAGTTTATTGTGATAACACTGGAGCTGTTGCTCAAGCGAAGGAACCAAGGTCTCATCACAAATCCAAGCACATTCTAAGACGCTTCCATCTTGTTCGAGAGATTGTCGAGAGACAAGACATAGTCATTGAACGAGTAGACACCAAGAACAACCTAGCAGACCCGTTCACTAAAGCTCTACCACAACAGCAGTTCGATCGCCACCTCGATTGTATGGGGATAAAATATAAGAGCGATTGGCTTTAGTGCAAGTGGGAGATTGAAAGAGTAGATGCCCTACAAGCCAATCGCAATATGTATTGCGAAGGGTTTTTCTTTTGATTTGTCCAAATCATGTACATGACATTTAAATATGAATAAAGGCATTATATTTTATCATATGCTGTTGATTATATTTATGATAAACTCCTTAGATTAGGACAATGGTTTTAAGACTATGATGAGATCATACTAGTGAGACTTAAAATCCTAAAATCCTAATCTTAAATATTCCCAGTCATTCGTACATTGAGTCGGGGATCAATGATTACCGGAAAGACTGGCATGTCTTATGTATGCTCGATGCAGAGGATGATTGATCTCACAATCATTTGTGTGGAGACACTAATACAAAGATATGGGTGCTCATTAGAAGAATGAGTTCACTGAATTGACCTACAAAGAGAAATCTTATGAAGTCTTACTTACATGTCAAAAGATGATTCTCTTAGTGGGAGTTGTGCAACTGATCCTTTGACCTGAGATCACCATAGTATCTTGTGCACATGAACCTATGTTTTGGTTTACACTCATTCATGACAATAAGTTATGTACGAGGTCTTCTGGATATGGTGGATTGTGTACGAAGATTATGAGTAGGTCAACAAGGAATTAATCACTTCTGGTAAGAGAAGATAGCATCCTATTTATTCTAATCATATGATAATTCAGGAAGCCTTTGATCAAAGCAGAATGAAAATTAGAAAGAGTTTCTAATGTTTCATTATTTGAATTATCATTAAAAGATTGAGAAAAATATGAATATGAAATTGAGTTTGACATATATTCATACTCATATACATATTTGGGATGCAGTTTGATTAAAGGATTGAATTGCATGGTAACTTGCCACTGAAGGGTATTTTTGGTATTTCCACCAAATTCCATATTTTTCGGGTAGACATGACACGTTGCTAGACGTCAATCTTGTCTTATAGGTTTGATCGAACTAAAGAGTTTAATTCGATCATCAATTAGAAAGGACTCTAATTGTTAAGTTCGGATTCGCGCAGTTTGGACTTAAATCAATTAGAAGAGTTCTAATCAAGTTGGGTCAACTCGCACTCACACCTATTGCTGGCTAAGTATGGAACCCAATGGGTCACACACAAGAAAACTTATCAAGGGTCTAATTGGATTAGATCATGTTTGCAAGATAAACATCCTAGCAGGTGTTGCAAACCTTAGCTCCTGATTCGAACTGGATTCGAATCTGATTCGAATTGGATTCGAATCTGATTCTTAATTGATCTAATTTGATTAGATCATATTCTAATATGGGTTAGCCAAGAGTTGGCACCTAAATTGGCTTGATTTGAGTCTAATTGGATTAGATTTGATAAAACATTTAATTTTGACCGTTGGATCAACATTTGGATGAAGAGAAGGATCAAATGGATGGCGCCAAGGATTAGAGCCATTGGATCTTCATCATGGGATGATGGGAGATCATGATCTCATGATGGACTTGTGATTTTGACTTAGTCAACATCAGATGGCGTGAGAAAGAAGGGAATACGGTGAATTTAGAATGGCGCCTCATGAAGAAGTGCCACTTGGATTGGATAAAGATGACACGTCATCATATCCTAACTACTTTCCCTTCAACCGCATCATT
Source organism: Phoenix dactylifera (assembly GCF_051530095.1). NCBI lineage: Eukaryota > Viridiplantae > Streptophyta > Magnoliopsida > Arecales > Arecaceae > Phoenix > Phoenix dactylifera. The sequence goes on along the minus strand of NC_143193.1, from coordinate 24,483,646 downwards.
CTCTCTCTCCTTCTTTCTTATGGCGCCACCAATAAGGGCCTTTGGATCATCATCTAGCCTTGATCAATGGTTGAGAATGCTCCCTATTTTTCATGCGTGAGAAGAAATGAAGAGAGGCATGAGTACGGTGGATTTCATGAAGAGATGCTTAGGGAATGGATAAGGATGAATAGAAGGCTAAAGAAAAATAGAAAGGAAGGAAAGCAAGCCGTTAGAGTTCTTTAGAAGAATTCTGCATTAAGGATCAAAAGTCTTTGGAGCTAAAGTCTTGATCAAGTTTTCGTGTGGATCACTATTGGAGGGCGGACACTTGGACGCCTCGTAGAGATTGTACACTTTGGATTAGCGTTTGAGGTATTCTACTAATTCTGCTTTTATTTTATATTATTTGATTGTAATCATTAAGGTGATCTAGGCTTAAAAGGGTTTCATGCATAGGGACTTTATTAAGAAAATTTTAAAATCCCTAGCTTCCGCTGCCCATTATGACATGCTAGAACCCTACATCCAACTCGTGGCATGCGGCTGAATTCCTTTTGATGGGTTTCAATCCACACGCCATAAGGAATGGATTCCTAGGTGTCTAGGCTTAGGTGTCAAGGCCTTTGATTGGTCAATTAGAAATTTAAATTTTGAATTGAGTCCTCATGTAATTAGGAGTCCAATTTAAAATTCTGTGTAGTCCTTATCCTTATCCTTTGCCAACCTTTCTTTCTATATAAAGAAGGGTATGATGAATGAAGTTAGTTTCTTTTGGATTTCGAAATTCCCTTTGTTTACGTGAGGAGGGGCAAGTCCCTTGCTTGGTGCCATGCCAAGAGGCTGAAGAAAGAGGTGGGACGCCTCCCTTCAAGTCTTCAAAATTTGAATTAGTTTGGATGAGATTTCCAAAACTAATTCATCCTTATCCACTCTCTCTCTCCCTTGTTTCACGCTTGTTCCTGTAGGTGCACCTCCTTGAGTGCCACATCAGCATTTCAGCACCTCCCTCACGCCCAAGACTCCTTTCCCACGTCCTCCTCTAAGTTCTATTGCCATTAGGACTCCACAAAACCCAATTCAGCCTAAAAAAATTGGTCTAGCCAATTTCAGCCCCCACAAAATTGGTGCCTAATTTTGGTCCATTGGCTGACCCTCCTTGAACCCAATCTCACCAACCAGCAACCCATCTTCTTCCTCCTTCCTTCCACCACAAAGAACCCTAGCCTCCATTGCCATTGCTTAGAGAAAAAAGAAAAGAAAAAAAAAATTCAGCCATCATCAAAGAAGAAAAATTCTGCAGCCCACCCCGATTGCGTCAATTGGTATCAGAGCGAATCCTTGTCGCCATGAGTACCAGAAGTGGTCTCCCCTACAACAATGAACGACAAGGTGCTGAGATGATGGCCGAGCTCATCCGGCAAGTGGCGGCCTTGAATCAGAAGGTGGAAGTTGTTTGGGATCGTCTCTTCCCCGAGCCAAACAATCTTGAAGATGAACATGCTGTCCCCGCGCAACCTGAAAATTCAGAAGTGCCATTTGGAGGAGACCCCGATGTTGAAGCATTCTCCCCCAGGGGTCTATCACCCCAAAGGCCACCTAGGGATCAGCGGATGCCCCCTCCAAACATTCCTCGTATGGGGAATAATTTCAGGAACCCCTATGTTCATCAAAATCAGCGGGAGCGCCATGATCTCGACGATGTCATGAAGCGGGTTCGTGTAGAAGTTGCTGATTACAGCGGAAGCATGGACCCAACCTACTTTCAGGATTGGTTGATATCTCTCGAAGACTACTTCGAATGGTTCAGCATGCCCAATGAAACCAAGGTGCGATTCGTGAAGATGAAGCTCAAGGGCCAAGCACGCATATGGTGGCATAGCGTTGAAGAGAAGCTTCATCGACTCCGACAGCCCCCTATCAATGATTGGGAGGAGATGAAACTTCGTTTGAAGGAAAAGTATCTTCCCCTTGATTATGAGGAGACACTCTTCGAAGAACTTCTGAAACTTCGTCAAGGAAGCTCTTCCGTAGAGGAGTATACGGCCCGATTCCATGAGTTGATGATCCGCAGCAACCTCACGGAGACGGATCGACAGTCCCTAACTCGGTACCGATCCGGGCTGAGGGATGACATCAAGAGGGAGCTAATGACAACGCGCATCTTCAGCCTAGAGGAGGCATACCAACTCGCCATTCGAGTTGAATCGCAGCTACAACAAAGACGCCCTGCGCAAGCACCAGTTGTACGACGATTTCCCGAGCGCAGCACCAACCGAGGAGTTCCATTTCCTCGAGGTAACGCCCCTGCTTTCAGATCTGAAACCTCTGTAAATAGAAGCACATATCAGGAAAGGGGTGCTCCAAGGGCTAAAGAAAAGGGTAAAGGTCCTATGCCACAATCCACACCGCAAGGGAAGAATCCTGTTGAATGCTACAAGTGCGGCGGGCGAGGCCATTTCGCCGTTGTTTGTCCTACCCGAGACCAACGATTTGCATTGGTATGTGAGGAGGATGAGATCATAGGACCCTCTAAAGTCACTCCTCCCTCTCAGCCCGCTGATGAAGAGGGAAATGAAGGAAACGAAGAACATGATGAAGAAGCCCCTGTGGTGGAGCTAGAAGCTTCAGATCTACCTGTGTGCGTCGTGCGGCGGGTTCTTACGGGTTGCAAGCTGGAGAAGAACGTGGAGGAAGATTGGAGGGGCACCAATATCTTCCACACTCGCATCAAGCATGCCAACAAGTCTCTAAACCTCATCATTGACAATGGAAGCTGCATGAATATCATTTCCGAAGAAGTGCTGAAAAAGCTGAATCTGAAACCGGTACCGCATCCAAAGCCGTATCGGGTAAGTTGGATCGAAGACTCCTCCATCCCTGTTAAACAAAGATGCTTGATCAGTTTTTCACTTGGTAAGGACCTCCGAGATGAAGTATGGTGCGATGTTCTGCCCATGAAAGCGTGCCATCTTCTTCTAGGAAGACCTTGGTTGTATGATCGTAGTGTCGAGTATGATGGTCGATCCAATTGTTATTCTCTATATTGTGCCAACAAAAGAGTTGTGTTAAAGCCCCTTAGGATCACTGATTTTACCTCTGAAAATCTGATAATCCAACGGGTTTTAACCATGAGAAAGTTTGAAGCTTGTAGCCGAGAGATTGGGGTCATGTATGCACTAATGGCTAGGGAAGTTGGGGCTGAAATTTCAGAAGTTGTTCCTCCTGATTTCAAGTCCATATTGGATGATTCCTCTAATATAACCCTTGAGAGTCTTCCCAAGAATCTTCCACTGATGAGAGACAACCAGCGCACCATAGATTTGGTGCCCAGATCAAGCTTGCCGAACCTTCCTGCATGCTGGTTGAACCCAAAAGAACACGAGGATTCTCGTCGCCAAGTCCTGAAGCATGCGCCGCATGCAGAAGATTTTATTGCTGATGCCCTCAGTCAAAATTCATATGTTCTAACTCTTTTGAATGTTGAGATAATGGGGTTTGCCAATCTAAAATTTTTGTACCCCTCTGAAGTATATTTTCAGCCCATATATGCAGAAGTTTCAGCAGTGGATCAGTGGCAGCATTCAGAATTTTTGACCCATGATTGCTTTCTTTTATGTGTCCCGGAGACCTCACTTGGTGATCATATTGTTCGAGAGGTCCATGGCGGAGACCTTGGTGGTCACTTTGGCTACGTCAAAACAGTCACCATGGTGGAGGATAAGTTCTATTTGCCGACCCTGCGCAAGGAAGCAAACTTTGTGTTGATGTGGTTGAGTGTTGAATGCAGAAATTTTCAGAAGCTTCAACCTTGCCAAGTCGAATTCTTCAAGGTGCTGAAGTGGATGGGACCCAAGGCCTTTGTGCTCGAGTTACCAGATGATTTGCAGGTTAGCCCCATCTTCTATGTTGAAGAGTTGCAGCCCTATGATGCTCACTATGTTGAAGATGAAGACATTCCATCTGTACCATCTTCACTTCTTCGACGATCAGCCCCGACGGACATCATTGAGGACATCCTAGTTGTTCAGATAGTATCCACCCACCGAGGAGGATATCAGAAGTTTTTCATTGGAGGACCGACTAAATTCAGATCGCTCATGATTAAAGATGGAGGAAGTCCAACAGCTGAACCCAAACTTCCACAAGCTCTATCAGTTGTGAAACTCGACGGAGTCGAGCCTTTTTTCCAGAAGGGGGGAATTGATGCAGGAGCATGAGCCCAAATCATAATGGATGTACGTCGAGTTTGGATTCTTGCTTGGGAGTGCCCGAAAACACATTGGGTTCGTAATTTCTAGCATTTAATTGGATTGAGTCTATTTTATTTTGGTCACATTGAGTCCTTTTATTTTGGGTTTATTTGGGTTCTTATTTTGGGTTTGCAATTTGCTGATTTATGTTTGTAATTGAATGCCAAGTGGCATCAAAAGAGTCCATGTTATGCAAGGATTGAGTCAAGTCATATTGGGTCATGTGTGGAGAATTTAGTTTAGTCGTATGAGTGAAATTGAGTCCTTATGTGAGAGGATTGAGTCCATGTGTTTAAGATTGAGTCCTTATAATTGAGTGCCATTAAGAAGGATTCCTAATGCCGTGAAGATCATCACTCATCACGTGGAGAAGTTCAACCATGAAGATCTCTCACATGTGGAAGAAATTCAGAGTTCAAATCCAGTTGAAAATTCGTGACAGATTGAACACCATATGGTATTTTGAAGATTTTGGGAGCTACAGAAGTCTGATTAAGTTGATTCAAATTTTGTTGGAAAGTAGACATCCGTAGCTTTCCAATGACTATAATAACGTAAAATTTGGAGATCAGATGAAATTTGAGGAGTCTCCCGAACTTCATGCTGATGTTGGTACCCGAGAAGGAGTTCCACCTAGATTCCAACTCGTGGCATGCGGCTGAATTCCTTTTGATGGGTTTCAATCCACACGCCATAAGGAATGGATTCCTAGGTGTCTAGGCTTAGGTGTTGATGCAAAAATAAAATTGTTCTCCCAAGTGCAGGAGAATCGCACAAGTAGTAAAATCTCGGGAGTCCGAGGTCGAATCCTCAGGGAACGATCTATAGATTATTAGCGTAATTTTTAGATGTAATTTTCAGTTAAATAAATTTGTGGATTAAAACGATGTTTTGGTTTTCAGAAATTAAATGCAAAGAATAATAAACAAAATTCAATGAAATAAAGATGGTAGGGATCTGGAATCCCCCTTGATGATATTGCATCCAAGGAATAAACTCTATGGTTCTTGATTAAAGATTAAATGTAGGATAGATCTAATCATGGTATATGTTTCATGAACATATGAACTCAATTTCTAAGCATTCATCGTGCTTTCTACGTCTACGACGAATCAAATACTAAAGCAATCCATATATCAATAATCATAATCCATTAAAAAGCTATCTACGAAATAACTATGCATGGATCAAGAACATATCAATAAATATAAGTCATTCAAAGCAAAAGTTTAGAGTTTACTTCAAAGAGTAATACATCAAAGGTTCCTCCATCTTCCTCCCTAAGAAATCAGCCACTCATTTCATGCATTAATCCCCCTTTCATTTTTCCCTCTTTGTTTTTTTTTTCTTTTTTTTTTTTCGGAAACAGGGGCTCCCCTGTTTCCCTAACAGGGGCTCCCCTGTTTCCCTCTCTTCTTTTCTCTAATGACAAGGGGAGCTCCTCTGTTTTTTTTTTTCTCGAATGAAGGATGAGAACTCACTCTTCCCAGCCGAGAGAGCCTTTATATCTCTTGATGGACCCCCAGATCACACGGGATGCTCCTCTCATGCTGGCTACCGAGTATCCCGGACGTGGATAGGCTGAGAGGCGGAAGAAGCGGGCGGACGCGTGTGACATGGGCTCGGCTGAAGCACGAGTCCGAAAGACGAGCGGATGGATCGGAAGGAAGCACGGACGCGGGTGATGCCTCGCGGGATGCTGGGGCGTTCGCTGGAAGGCTGGGATTTGTTGGAATGCATGGGAGATGAACCGTGGAACGTGATTACTGGGATTCGGAAGCTGGGAAATCACTGGGAAGAGGCGGAAGACGCGTGCTGTGGATGCGGGATCTTCGCGGAAGATTTGCACGCGGGAGAAGGAATGTTGGACTCGGAAGCCGGATGCGTGGGAGCTAGTATGATCGGGCTCACGAATCTGCAAGACGCGCAGATGGGCGCGGAGATGTTCGCGAACGGAAAGCTGGGATGCGGATCCTGGGATGCGGGCACTGGGAAGCTTCACGGGAGACTCGCACGTGGAGAAGACGGACGCGGTTGGAATCGCCACGGACGGCCGGATGTTGGTCTCCAGATGCTGAGATTTGGATGATGCCAGGGTGACAGCTGGAAGGAATGAATCATGAACTCTGGATGCCTTTGAGATGGGGAAAGAGAAGGATGCGGGACGCTGGGTGGATGCTTCGCGAGATGCTGGGAACTCGGCTGAACACGTGGATGGCTGGGAGAAGTTCAAATGAACACACGAAATGGGGAACATGCTGCTGCTGGATATGGCTGCACCTAGCCGGCTAATGCTCCTTCTAGTGTGCAACTGGGATTGAACCATGCAGTCGACTGGTCACCTGCAGTGATTGCATCTTTTCTAGACCCAATGCGCATTTTAGCTTTGATTTACGATTACCTGCACGCCACAAAAATATAATATTAATGCAGCACTTTTATCATTATTTGTTAGCAATAATACTAATTTAAATGATGTGTAGATCGCACTTTTGTGCTCTCATCAGGTGTCAAGGCCTTTGATTGGTCAATTAGAAATTTAAATTTTGAATTGAGTCCTCATGTAATTAGGAGTCCAATTTAAAATTCTGTGCAGTCCTTATCCTTATCCTTTGCCAACCTTTCTTTCTATATAAAGAAGGGTATGATGAATGAAGTTAGTTTCTTTTGGATTTCGAAATTCCCTTTGTTTACGTGAGGAGGGGCAAATTCCTTGCTTGGTGCGATGCCAAGAGGCTGAAGAAAGAGGTGGGACGCCTCCCTTCAAGTTTTCAAAATTTGAATTAGTTTGGATGAGATTTCCAAAACTAATTCATCCTTATCCACTTTCTCTCTCCCTTGTTTCACGCTTGTTCCCGTAGGTGCACCTCCTTGAGTGCCACATCAGCATTTCAGCACCTCCCTCACGCCCAAGACTCCTTTCCCACGTCCTCCTCTAAGTCCTATTGCCATTAGGACTCCACAAAACCCAATTCAGCCTAAAAAAATTGGTCTAGCCAATTTCAGCCCCCACAAAATTGGTGCCTAATTTTGGTCCATTGGCTGACCCTCCTTGAACCCAATCTCACCAACCAGCAACCCATCTTCTTCCTCCTTCCTTCCACCACAAAGAACCCTAGCCTCCATTGCCATTGCTTAGAGAAAAAAAGAAAAGAAAAAAAAAATTCAGCCATCATCAAAGAAGAAAAATTCTGCAGCCCACCCCGATTGCGTCAATGCCTCAGAGGGGTTGACTCATGAGGTTGGGGGTCGACTCTTTCTGAGAGTCCAGAAAATGAAGTTTTGTGGCTCTGTGGTCGGGGTCGACTCATGAGGTTGGGGTCGACTCATGCTTCAGCGAAATTTTTAGTGAAGGAGGATTTTGACTCATTCTCGCACCTTGACCCTATAGCAATGGCCTAAAGTGTGTGTGTGATGCTTTTGCATCATAATACATATAAGGGGAAGATTTATTGATAGGAAAAAGAGAAAAAGAAAACGATTTAGAAAAGGGGGGGAGTTGAATCAATTAAAGTTTTCTATATTATGATTGGCACATAGATTATGGCCCTTGATACAAGACTAAGAGCATGATTAATGTATGTTTCAGTAGGCAAGAAGCTAGGGAATAAGAGGAAGAAGTCTCCTACTGCCTACTGTAGATTTTTGGAGGCGTATCAGGGCTGTGCCAGATTGGCAGGTGAGTGGGAGTCATGTACTTTGCACCATGAGCATTCTTAATTCATTTTCATGAATGTCGCCAAGTGTGAATTGATTCCACTTGTGCATATTGATTGATATTGTAGTAGATTCCTTTATATTCTTGTTTCTCCATGCTTGATTATTTTGTACATGCATTTGAGGGAACATTGAGAGGAATTACAAGAGTAGACGAGTAGTTAAATTGGTTCCGAATTGTGAAATGACTTTTTTATAAATTGATTTCATTTTCTCTATTTCAAAAACTTGTAGAGCCCTTTTCAGTGGTATATTGAGTTGCATTGCACTCCCATGATTCCTCACTCCCAATCCTGATGTTAGTTATGATTGGGTCGTGGCCGAGTGAGTGGTAGTCTTGATTATGCTCCTTTTTAGTAGAGTATTGGGAGGGTGCATTATGGCATTATGCATGGTTTGGCAGTATCTACAGAACACCTATAGTCGATGGGGTTAGACATCGGTCTGTGTGCACATAGTAGCCTTCTAGGTGGGCGGAGCCCAGTCCCTTCTTAGGGGGGACACGACCCTAGGCGTAGGATCGGCCGGTCCTACGACTTATATTCTGCTTGCCGCCAGGCATAGTAAGACCCCGCGAGGTGCAGTATGATTTTTCGCGGATGTAGAATTCCCGCGAGGTGCCATTTAGTATTCAGATGTGAGATGAGTCTCACAGTTTTCTATGAATTTCTGTTCTAGATACTGACCAGCATTTACATGATCAGTGTGGTGTCTTATTCTGCATATGCATGTGACAGTAGGGAGTTGTTGTAGTTCACCTGGGGCGTAAGACCCACCTCCAGACAGCTGTCTAGTGATGACTTCGCATATTGACACCTTGATTTACATATTGGTGTGGTGTCATATTCTATGCATGCATATGGCAGTAGGGAGTTGTTGTGGTTCGCCTGGGGCGTAAGACCCACCTTCCGATAGCTATTTATCGATGTTTTAGCATATTGACACCCGATTTGTATGTTCCAGCATTATAATCTGTCGAGCATATTCATGAGTAGCATATATGTTTACTTGATTATTCCATATGTGCTCCAGATGAGTTGATTGTGATTATGGTGATATTGATGATTTACTCCATATTCTTTATGTTGAGTTCATGTTCATCTTGTTATTGATCTTGAGATTTCATCTCAAGCCATGATTATATTCTGTCTCATATGCATAGTACTCTCTACTCCGCTCACTGAGTGTTCATATACTCACTCCCCAGTTTGGTGTTTTTGATTTCAGGACAGGTGTTGTATAGAGAGGAGCAGGGTTAGAGATTGCCTGCTTGTTGTGCCGCTCCAAAGTATAATGTAGATAGAGGTTTATATCTTTTGGTGTATTATAAACCTTCTGTTGTATATAGTGTACAGTTATAGACATAGATCCTGTTGTGGATATGGGTTGACCATGGATGGATTGGGAAGCAGGTATATATATATGTGCAGATCAGTTGTGTGCCTGTGATAATGTATTGCTATATATTGTTCAGGTTTATTATGTGACAGATTATGTGATTGCTGCTCTGATAGGTAGTGTTGTATGTATTAAGATAATCCTGACATGTCAATATAGGAAAGGTGATCATTTTGTGCATGTATCATGCCAAAATTTTCAGAATTTATTGATGATTGATAGGTAGTAGGGTTCTACGTGGTGGCTGGTGGCCTTATGTCTACTCGCACCCTAGGACCGTCACGGCGGCCCGCCGGAATGGGGCGGGGGTCGTGACAGCATGCCATTTTCTTAGAGAAAGAGTTTATCTTAGAAAAAGACAAGGATAGAAAAATTGAACTTGAAGAAGTTCAAGACCTACAAATGGAGACACAAGATATTCCTCAACCAGATGTATCCATTGATGAGGTACAACCACAACACACATCTCCACTCCGAAGATCAGATCGAGTGCGAAATGCACCTAAGAGGTATGATTTTGTCATTGAGAATGATGAAGCTCACATCGTTCATAACGATGATCCTCTGACCTATTCGGAAGCTGTCATGAGTAGTGACTCTGACAAATGGCTAGAGGCCATGAAATCCGAAATAGACTCTATGTATACCAACCAAGTATGGACTTTGGTTGATGCACCAGAGGGTGTAAACCCTATAGATTGCAAATGGATCTATAAGAAAAAGATTGGAGCAGATGGCCAAGTAGAAACTTACAAGGCTATATTGGTGGCAAAAGGTTTCAGGCAAAAGAAAGGAATTGACTATGATGAAACTTTTTCACCAGTAGTTATGCTCAAATCTATTCGGATTTTGCTTGCAATAGCTGCATACTATGATTATAAAATCTGGCAGATGGATGTCAAAACCGCCTTCCTTAATGGTCATCTTGAGGAAGAGGCTTACATGACACAGCCAGAAGGATTTGTCTCAAGTGGGAGAGCAAATCAAGTATGCAAGCTTAAGAGATCCATTTATGGATTAAAGCAAGCATCGAGGAGTTGGAACATCCATTTTGATACAACAGTCAAAGAGTTTGGTTTTATCAAAAATGTGGATGAACCATGTGTGTACAAAAAGACTAGTGAGAATGCCATTGTCTTCTTAATATTGTATGTAGATGACATACTGATCATTGGAAATGATATTCCAATGTTACAATCGGTCAAGACTTGGCTATCAAAAAGCTTTTCCATGAAAGACTTGGAAGAAGCATCCTATATACTTGGTATAAAGATCTATAGGGATAGATCTAAAAGGATGCTAGGCATGTTCCAGTCTAGGTACATAGATCATGTGCTGAAAAGATTCAGCATGGAAGGAAGTAAAAGAGGTTACTTGCCTATGAGTCATGGCATACGTCTCTCTAAGAAGATGTCTCCTAAGACATCTGAAGAAAGGAATAAAATGAATTCTATTCCCTATGCTTCGGCAGTAGAATCGATTATGTATGGTATGCTATGTACCAGGCCTGATGTTGCTTATGCCTTAGGCATAACAAGCAGATTCCAGACTGATCCAGGAGAGGATCATTGGATAGCTGTGAAAAATATTCTTAAGTACTTGAGAAGGACTAAAGATATTTTTCTAGTTTATGGAGGATCTGAGTTGAAACTAGAAGGATTTTCTGATTCTAGTTTTCAGTCAGATCCAGATGATAGCAAGTCCACTTCAGGATATGTCTTTACCCTAAATGGTGGTGCAGTGAGTTGGAAGAGTTCCAAGCAGCAAACTGTAGCTGACTCAACTACTGAGGCAGAATACATTGCTGTAAGTGAAGCCACTAAGAAAGCTGTCTGGATGAAAAAGTTCATCTCCAAGTTGGGAGTAGTTCCTGAGATTACTGGACCAATCCCAGTTTATTGTGATAACACTGGAGCTGTGGCTCAAGTGAAGGAATCAAGGTCTCATCAAAAATCCAAGCACATTCTAAGACGCTTCCACCTTGTTCGAGAGATTGTCGAGAGATAAGACATAGTCATTGAATGAGTAGACACAAAGAACAACCTAGCAGACCCGTTTACTAAAGCTCTACCACAGCAGCAGTTTGATCGCCATCTCGATTGTATGGGGATAAAATATAAAGGCGATTGGCTTTAGTGCAAGTGGAAGATTGAAAGAATAGATGCCCTACAAGCCAATCGCAATATGTATTGCGAAGGGTTTTCTTTTGATTTTCCAAATCATGTACATGATATTTAAATATGAATAAAGGCATTGTGTTTTATCATATGCTATTGATTATATTTGTGATAAACCCCTTAGATTAGGGCAATGGTTTTGAGGCTATGATGAGATCATACTAGTGTGACCTAAAACCCTAAAACTCTAATCTTAAATATTTTCAGTCATTGGTACATTGAGTCGGGGATCATTGTTTACCGAAAAGACTGGCACATCTTATGTATGCTCGATGCAGAGGGTGATTGATCTCACAATCACTTGTATGGAGACACTAATACAAAGATGTGGGTGCTCATTAGAGGAATGAGTTCACTGAATTGACCTACAATGAGAAATCTCTCAGTGGGAGTTGTGCAACTGATCCTTTGACCTGAGATCACCATAGTATCTTGTGCACATAAATCCATATTTTGGTTTCCACTCATTCATGAGAATAAGTTGTGTACGAGGTCTTCTGGATATGGTGGATTGTGTACGAAGGTTATGAGTAGGTCAACAAGGAATCAATCACTTCTAGTAAGAGAAGATCACATCCTATTTATTCTAATCATATGATATTTCAGGAAGCCTTTGATCAAAGCACAATGAAAATTAGAAAGAGTTTCTAATGTTTCATTATTCGAATTATCATTAGAAGATTGAGAAATATATGAATATGAAATTGAGTTTGACATATATTCATACTCATATACATATTCGGGATGCAGTTTGATTAAAGAATTGAATAGCACGGTAACATGCCACTGAAGGGTATTTTTGGTAGTTCTACCAAATTTTATTTTTTCTAGGTAGACATGACACGTTGCTAGATGTCAATTTTGTCTTATAGATTTGATCAAATTAAAGAATTTAATTTGATCACTAATTAGAAAGGATTCTAATTGTTAAGTTTGGGTTCGCGCAGTTTGGACTTAAATCGATTAGAAGAATTCTAATGAAATTGGGTCAACTCGCACTCACACCTATTGCTGGCTAAGTATGGAACCCAATGGGTCACACACAAGAAAACTTATCAAGGATTTAATTGGATTATATCATGTTTGCAAGATAAACATCCTAGTAGGTGTTGCAAACCCTAGCTCCTGATTCAAATTAAATTTGAATCTGATTCTTATATTAGATTGATCTAATATGATTAGATCATGACCTAATATGGGTTAGCCAAGAGTTGAAACCTATTTGGCTTTAATTAGACCTAATTTGATTAGGTTTAATATTTTCTTTAAGTTGGTTAAACCTAATTAGATTGGGTTTGATAGGGCCTTCACTTCTGGACCATTGGAGCGCTCCCTGGATGAAGGATCTGGTCCACTGGTTGGCGCCTTCATCTGGACCATTGGATGGCTTCCTAGATGAGGGATCTGGTCCATTGGTTGGCGCCTTATTCTGAACCATTGGATGGCTCCCTGGATGAAAGATTTGGATCATTGCTCAGCGCCTGAATCTGGACCACTTGATGGCTCCCTGGATGAATAATCTGAGCCATTGGTTAGCGCCTGAATCTAGACACCTGGATGGCTCCTTGGATGAAAAATCTGGACCATTGCTCAGCGCCTGGATCTGGACCGCTGGATGGCTTCCTGGATGAAAGATCTAGACCATTGCTCAGCGCCTGAATCTGGACCATTGGTGATGGCATCTTGCTTCTGGACCATTAGATGGCATCCTGGATGATGATGCCTTGATCTGGACCATTACATGGCATCTAGATCTGGACCATTAGTTTTGGTTCCCTGCATTTGGGCCCTTGGATCATCAGTATTTAAGAGGAAGACGTGAGAAAGAAGCATATCATTAGATATGGCTTTTTCTAAAGCTTGATACGCCTCCCTCTTTCTCTTGCTGGCACCCTCTTATCACACCCTTTGATGCATGAAGGGATCGCCAGGATGCATCCCTTCACATCTATAAACAGGGAGCCATTCCACCGTATTCTTCATTCCAACTCCACCGCATTCTCTCTCCCTTATCCCTTCTTTCTTACAACCCTTTGTCTCTTTCTAGCATTGCTTCTAGAGTGTCCTAAGCCAAGACAAGGAGGTCTTCTTTAGGACAAAAATATTAGAAGTGATTTAGAAAGGTGAAAGAAAAATTAAGAGAGGAGAGAAAGGAAGCCAATTTAAATCCTTTGGAAGGATTCAGCATTAAGGATCAAAAATCTTTGGAGCTAAAGTCTTGATTGAGTTTCCGTGTGGATCACCGTTGGAGGGCGGACACTTGGACGCCTCATGGAGATTCTACAAACTTGGATTTAGCATTACAGGTATTCTTCTATTTCAGCATTTATATTTATATTGTTTGATTGTTACCATTAAGATGATCTAGGCTTATAAGGGTTTCATGTCAATGGACTTTATTAAGAAATTTATAAAATCCCTAGCTTCCGCTGCCCATCATGACATGATCGGAACCCTTCAGTGGTATCAGAGCAAAGGTCCAAGAGTTGTGACCGATCTCCAGGAACTCTCACGCGTGATCGTGTGACGAAGCGTGGCTTTCCGTCCAGAGGCGTATAGAGATGCGTGCCCTGATAGGTACACATGGGTGTCACCCTATTTTTAATAGGACCGAACCCATGTAGGAGTGGAGACTCCCCCTTCAGAGCCGTCCTTAATTGGTTCAATCAAATAATTATGCATGATGTATGATTATTAATTTACTATGAGATAGTAATGTTATATGCTTAGAAGAATGCTGAGTTATACGATTCATATATGATATGATATGTAATAAAATTGGTATGATATGAAATTTTTCATATGAAGATATGTTGAAGCATGTTAATTGATTCAATCAATTGCTTATGATTTATACATGCTATGAGATAGCCATGATGCATGATAATTTATTTTAGATATATTAAATATATGTTACAATTAAAAGAATGTGCTAGAGACCAGTTAGCCCTCAATAAAAATTATATTAAGTCATAGTGTTGAAAAACTTTGAGCTGACCCATTCTAGAACAATTAATCTAATTGGTGTCTAAGAAAAGCACTAAAGATGGTTCTCTAATTAGGACCTTACTCTCTGAGTAAGGAGAGCATCCCACCTGCTTACCTGGCCAATTGTTTGATTGTCTATTATGGATAAGTTTAATGTTGATATAATACTATTAATAGCCTTCCTTCATGCCTCGATATTATTATATCAAGATCCATGCTAGTTTGTTGTGCAACCACAAGACATGCAATGGGGACTGATGTTATACTGTCTTGGTGCATAGAGATGCTTATGGCATATTTTAATATGTTGCTTTGTTGTGCAGCCACAAGAGTAATATTATTTGAATATGATTGTATAGAAATGAAGGATTTGACTCAACTAAAACATTATAGTTTGTTGTGCAACCATAAGGCTATAAGTGTTTTAAGAAGACAGGATAAAGTTGAGAATTGCATGAGATGCAATTGGAAAGAGTTTCCTACCTTTGAACTCATAAGGGTTTGTTGTGTAACCACAAGGCTTTTATGAAGAATTAGGATCTCAACCCTACTAAGAAAAGTTAGGTTTTCTCGTTTATCATAGGAGAGGGCAATGAAATTCGATAAAATAGTGGGAGTAACAATTAGATAAAGTCCTAGTCTAATTGTATATATGTCATCATGATTGGTCTGTTTATATTAGTTTTGTTCTTTATATATATAGAATAAAATTCTATATTAATGGCATCTTCACTATCACTAAGAGGCATCTTAGATGCCAACAAATTGACCGGTTCAAACTATGTGGACTGGTTGAGGAATTTAAAAATTGTACTCACTCAGAAGAAAATTTCCTCCATCTTCGAAACCTGATCGGTTCTTTCAATTTTGAAAATAAACCACGCAATAGCACGTACCCTGTAGGATAGTGATTACGGGTGTCGGTCCACAGGGATTGACGAATAAGTTATTTTTCTTTTAAAAATAAATCATGAAGAAGAATTTGCTAACTTGATTTAACTAAATTAATTCAAAGGGCATAAGCTAGAGTAAGAAGAATTTTAAGTTATCGATTAATGAGAGCTAAAAGTAAGATGAATGCAATAGTAGGAATATTTTATGGGAAGAGATGTTTAGGGTTAGAATCCACTGATGGATTTGTAAATATGATGCTTTCAATGATTTAGATGCATGTATGATCTGATTGCTCTTAACTACAAGTTAGGGCAATCATACAAAAAGTTGAAATCTAACCCACAGTATGAGTCATCTAAGTCTGGTACAAACCATCTTCTCTAAGGATAGGCATGGTCTGTCCTATTTACCAGGATTCATCTGATGATTAATTTCTCAAAGATAAATCTGGTAGTTGCATAACAATCTCCTCCAAACCACAGGTATTGAATTCGATTTCGATAAACTATATTAATTCATGCAGAGGCTTTCTACAAGATAAACGTCTTACACAAATTAAACAAGACATTTCAAGATCATAATTTCATTAAATATGCAACTGTCTTACAATGCTAAAAATCAAAGAAATGCAACATAAATACTCATCCACGGCTTCATCAAACCCCTAAACCGAGGTTTAGCTGCTCATGGTGGCCGGAAGTCCTCCCATCTTCATAAAAAAATTACTCTTCGCTCCCTTCCGCTCCCAGCCTCTCTCTCTTCGCTCTTTTTTTTTTATTTCTTCTTCTCTCGAACAGAACCTCCTCTGTTCTTCAAACCGTCGCCTTCCCCCCCCCCCCCTTTTTCTCTCTTTTTCATCTTCCTCTTATAGATCGTCGAAGACCAGCGATGGATCCCGAGAGAGGAGGAGGGCGTGATGCTGGAAGAATGGGTGGATCTCGGGCGAAGATGGGGATGGAGCTTGAAATGGGTGCCGATCCGGAAGGAGCTGGGTTACCGGCTCGTTGAATGCAGTCGGCTGGGATCGCGGTGAAGGCTGAATCACAGGGATTGGAGCTGGGAATCGATGGGATCTCTTCTTGGAACGAATCCGGGTGAAGCTCGGGATGGCTGGAATGCTTGGAGGAAATGGCTGATTTTCGACTGCTGGGAGGTGGAACGGGCGGCGGATGGCACGCGGCTGATGCGGCTGGCACCGAGCTGATGCGGTGGTGCTGGATCTCGGCTGAAGATGCGGGATCGATGGGAGGAGCTGGATGAGCCGATCACGGACGGCTGGGCAGACGATGATCGCAGAGAAGTCTGAATCACAGAGATTTGATGGCGGAGGAGCTAGAACGCGATGCTGTCTCGGATGCTCGGAATGGCAGCCGTGCGGAGGCACTGGTCATGGCATGGAGCTGGAAATCCGAAAGAGAAGATGGCATGAACGCGGTGGTGTTAGATGTATGCCCTAGAAGCCAATCTGGCTGACACATTGTTAATTCTAGGGACATAATTTTGTACTTGACTATTTATTATTGAATAAATAAAAGGCATCTTATCATTCATATTATTTATGTATCTATGAATCATCCAAGAAATTAATAAGATGATGATGCATATTCTCAAGAGTTGAGAATTTGAGCCATATATCATTAGTGATTAATTTCTAAATGTTCCTGATCAATGGATCATCACGAGGACGGTGATCGATCCGATCAGTGCACAGATCACTTTCCTTCAGTTGAAGAAGGAACAAAGGGAATTAATTAATTGGACTTAAACACAAATCCTACTTCGAGTAGGATTTCTAGAGTCCTAATTGGATTAGGACTGGGAATCCTAGTTGGAGTAGGACTGGGATTCCTACTTGGAATAGGATTCCTACAATCCTAATTAGATTAGGAGTTTTGAATTAAAATTGGATTCCTACTTGGAGTAGGATTCCTAGAGTCCTAATCGGATTAGGACTTCGGATTCAAATTAGAGTCCTAATTGGATTAGGACTAAAATTAAATAAGTCCTAATTGGATTAGGGTTTCTTAAGTCCTAATTAGTTATTAATCTAATGAATCAATATGACTCCTAATTGGGTTAGGATTGAAGAGTTCAATTGAGTCATGGTTCACTCAAGTTCTAATTGGATTAGGACTAGTATAGATTGAACCCAATTGATTCATGATTTTGTTAAACCCTAATTGGATTAGGGCTAAACCAAATTAGGGCCACCCAATCCTCATTAGATGAGGATTAGGGCAACACAAAAGGGAGGGGCTCACGCCCCTCCCCTTTCTCCTCCTTGGTGCGGCAACACAAGAGGGGCCGGCGCCCCTCTTGGAAAGCAATCAAGGGCTCCTAACTTGTAGGAGCCCTTCATGCTTTAAAAAGGGGTGAGGGCGGCAGCTAGGGAATCCCAAGGAAAAACTCTCCTCTTTGCAGCCGTGGCCACCCTCTCCCTCCCTTGGTTCAGCCGCCAGCAAGAAGAAGGGAAAAAGAAGCCATGGCGCCCTCCTCTTCCTCCTTTCCTCCTTCCAACGCAGGGAAAAGAAAGTAGGCTGCAAGGGCTTTGCTTCTTCCTCTTCTTCTTCCTTCTTCTTCCTCCTCTCAAGTACATTCATGAGTTGAAAGAAAGAGAGGAGATCAGCCATCAAAAGTTATCTCTGCAAGGGAGCTAGCACCCCGGTGAGATAGAGAGCTTGGATCGGTTCCTGCTTCGTGTGGATACCCGTAGAGGCCGGGCACTTGAATGGCTTCAAGCGAACCTTCATCCTAAACCACGAACTTCGGTGATCATCTACCCGCACAAGGTGAAGATCTGATCTTCTAATGTTTTAAAAAGTTTTTAATCCTTATCTATCTACGAACGGTTATTGAAACAACGTTCATGCAATGAACGTCGATCCCGCACATGCTGATTCCGCTGCCATCCGAATTTTTTTTGAATTTTCTGCGGCATGGGCGGGTTCCCAACAGTGGTATCAGAGCTTAGGTTTCGTAGATTAAGGTATGGATTAATTATTAATAGGCTTATTAGATCTGAAAATTGAAAGATTATGCATGCTGAAAATTTTCTGCATGCAGATTTTTTCTAGGATGCTGATTTTTGCATGCTGATTTTTATATGATAAGATGATGATTCTAATTGCATTGTTAATGAGATTACAAAGTTTAGAATCATGATTAGCATGATCAGCAACCTATGTCATGAGATAATCAGTTAGTTTTCAGATCTGAAAATTATAATTGCTGCATGTAGTGATGATCATAGGATTCAAACCCTTTTGGTATCAAATGTAATGACCTTCGATGTGATCTGTGATGTCATGTAATTTTTCAGATGCTTGCATGCATCTTATTTGATATTTTGAGAGGCCTGCGTGCCTCCTAAAAGGAGATGTAATTTATTATTATTTTTATTTTACATCTGGTTGTATTTCTGTAATGTGATGTACGTCAACGATCAAGTTGAAGACAAGGCATGAGATGAACAGGTGATCTAAGCGGTTGATGGCGATTGGATCAAGAGTTGATCAAGGATCGAATCAAGGAGGCTTGGAACCAATTCAAGAGTTGAAGACTAGTTGATCGATTGACGTGCATGTGCTTGTAATACGACCTAATTAGAATCCATGATCATCACCTATTTAAAGTTTAGCTTTATTTTGATGCTGCGATTATAACTGCCTGTGATGTGCCGTTTGCATGTGATGTGAATGAAAGAGGGGTAGATAGGTTTACATGTGATGTAACAAACCCAATTGAGACCTAAATTAAAACCTCCTCAATCAAGTCGAGAGTGAACCAACATGAGCAAGTCATATTAGATTAATTGATCTAATTGGTTTCTAGGAAAGCATGAAAGGTGGTTACTTAATTAGGACCTTACTCTCTAAGTAAGGGGAGCCTCCCACCTGCTTACCTGGCCAATTGTTCGATTACCTCTTATGAAGAGCTCAAGTTGCAAACACTAAGACCTGATTAACCAATATTAAGTCAATAGGTCTTCCACTGTAGTAGAGCTGCTAAGGCCTTTCTGATGTTGATTTGTCTCGGCTGGATACAGTGGTCAAGTTGCATCGGAGGGCTGGACCTCTCTATGGACATGAGATGTTGTAGGATAAAGGTGGGGTTGGGCACCAATAACTGTTAGGTGAGGACCCAATGATGACTTTATTCCTACGGTTATACGGTGGGTCTGACTTAACTAAGAAATGGGACCAATAACTGTTAGGTGAGGTTTTCATGGCTTAGAGACCAAGTTACACTGCAACATGCTTGAGAAGCATTGTACAAGAGTTGTACATTCATCAATCTATGTGTCACCAATAACTGTTAGGTGAGGTGGCATGTAAATCGGTGGGACCGCAGTACCCACTAGAAACCCTAGTCTTGTGGAATTTCCGTTTTCCTATCAGAGGAGTGTAAGGAATTCGAGAAAATAGTGGGAGTTACATTTGTTCTAAAAGACCTTAGAACAGATTAGGATCAAGTACAAAAGTCTAACTAGAATCTTTACTCTCTGAGGATTATAAAGTCAGCTTCTAGATTCTTAACTCATATCCTATAGAACAACCGTTTGACCAAACCCAATTATAAAGATTGGCTCAGCAAATTTCAAAAATAGTTTTGAATTGTGAGAAATTCGGGTATATGCTAGACCATGGAATCCCCATGTTACCAATCCGTCCGATCACTGATCAGCGTAAGACGCTTGATAAGTGGACGAACAATGACAATAAAGTTAGGTGCTGCACAATGGCATCCATGTCCAATGCATTACAATGCCAGCATGAGAACATGAAGACTGCCAGGGACATATTAAAACACCTGCAAGAGTTGTATGGTGATCAGAGTCACGCAGCTCGGTTTGAAGTGTCCAAGAGGCTCTTCCAAGCCAAGATGCACAATGGGCAGTCTGTCCATGATCATGGTTTGACCATGATAAAGGACCTAGAGAAGCTTCAGAAGCTTGGCATGACCATGCAAAAGGAATTGCAAACGGATTTGATCCCGCAATCCCTTCCAGCTTTATATGAATAGTTTATAGTAAACTACCATATGAACAAGGTTGTATGCACTAAAATAGAATTGTTAAATAAATTGGTAACTACCTTAGGGCCCTTGAAGAAGTTCAAGGGGCATCATTTTCGCTGTCAAGTTGGTTTCTACTTTCAAGAGAGAGTCTATTTGGAAGAAGAAGAAGCCTGCGAAGAAGCAGAAGACTAAGAAAACACCAAGTAAGGAAGTTCCAAGAAAAAGGCCAATTGCAAGGAAAAGTGTTTCCATTGCATCAAAGACGGCCATTGGAAGAGGAACTGTCCTACATACATGGGAAGCATAAAGAACATGAAGGGTGACAGACTTTCAGAAGGTTTGTCAGATATGCTCAGGATACTTAGGGACTGTTACCTATTGCTAGCAGAAATTTGATTTCTGTATTTTATTTAGCACAGAAAGATTTTTATTTATTTAAAAATTAAAATGATTCAACATGGTTTTAAGATTGACAGTCTCTATTACATACATATGGATGTATCTGTGAATATATCTGAGCAAACAGTGAATACCATAGGATCTAATGAGATAAATCTAAAGTATTTATGGCACCTCAGGCTTGGTCATATAGGAGAAGACAGAATAAACAAATTGGAGAAATATGAGCTTTTGGGCTCATTGACTTCCGAGTCATATTTGATTTGTGAATTCTGCCTTCAAGGAAAGATGGCCAAATTATCCTTTGTAGGACACAGGGTGGTCCACTAAAATACTTACCCTAGTACACACCGATGTGTGTGGCCCATTCGATGTGCAGGCTAGGGGTTGTAATTTTTACTTCATTTTACCGATGATTACTCACGGTATGGATATGTGTATGAGACACAAATATGAAACTTTTGAAAGGTTCAAAAAGCTTAGATATGAAGTAAAAAAAAAAAATAAGCACAAAAACTCATTAAGGTTCTTCGATCAGATCGAGGAAGTGAATACCTTAATGGAGAGTTCCGTGATTATCTCAAGGAGAATGGTATAGTTTTATAATGGACTTCTCCTGGTACACCTCAGCTCAATGGAGTGTCAGAGAGGAGGAATTGGACTCTATTGATATGGTCCAGTCCATGATGAGCTTCACTGATTTACCCTTGTTTCTTTAGATAGA
This sequence comes from Phoenix dactylifera, assembly GCF_051530095.1. Classification (NCBI taxonomy): domain Eukaryota; kingdom Viridiplantae; phylum Streptophyta; class Magnoliopsida; order Arecales; family Arecaceae; genus Phoenix; species Phoenix dactylifera. The sequence continues at coordinate 24,462,101 of NC_143193.1, read as the reverse complement.
TGCCCTATTTTTAGCTATTTATTTGTTGAATAGAGTTCCCTCTAAAGTCCATTCCTACCGCACCATATGAGATATGACATGGTAAGAAACCAAGTCTTAGTCATCTCAAGATTTGGGGATGTCCGGCCCACGTCAAGAGACTACAGGCAGACAAGCTAGAGGCTAGGACCATAAGTGCTCGTTTTATATGATATCCTAAAGAGTCATTAGGATACAATTTTTACGTCTCAGAGGATCACAATGTGTTTGTGAGCCATCACGCCATCTTCTTGGAAAACCAGTTTATCCTTGATAGAGGCAGTGGGAGGAAAATTGAGCTTGAAGAGAAAGTCTCTGAAAAGCAACGAGTCATGGATCCTATCGAATCCATTCATACAGAGCCAGTACACGATGTCCCTCAACCACCTCGCAGATCTAGTAGGGTCTCCCATCCTCCCGATAGATACTTAGGTATACTAGAAGAGGATACCGAGGAAATGTTCCTAGTGGGAGATAGGGATCACACGCAGGATCTCAAAACCTACGACGAGGCGATATCTGATATCGATTCCGAGAAATGGTTGGAAGCTATTAAATCAGAGTTAGACTCCATGCATTCCAACCAAGTCTGGACCTTGGTAGATCCACCAGAAGGTATTGTACCTATTGGATGCAAATGGATCTACAAAAGGAAGATAGGTTCGGATGGAGAGGTAGAGACCTATAAGGCAAGACTTGTGGCGAAAGGGTATAGTCAACGCGAAAGCATTGACTATCAGGAGACCTTTTCGCCTGTAGCCATGCTGAAATCCATCTGAACAATGCTTGCCATTGCAGCATTTCGTGATTATGAAATCTGGCAGATGGATGTGAAAACTGCTTTCCTGAATGGATATCTTGATGAAGATATCTATATGGAACAGCCTTTGGGTTTCACTTCCAGTGATGGAGATCACAAGGTCTGCAAGCTGCAAAGGTCCATCTATGGACTAAAGCAAGCATCTCGGAGTTGGAACACTCGTTTCGATGACGCAATCAAAATGTTTAATTTCATCAAAAATGAAGAGGAACCGTGTGTTTACAAAAGGGTTAGTGGGAGTGCTGTCGTATTTCTCGTACTGTACGACATCCTCCTGATAGGGAATGATATTCCCATGCTAACCTCGGTCAAGGTCTAGTTGTCAAAAAGGTTCTCCATGAAAGACCTTGGGGAAGCATCCTATATTTTAGGAATGAAGGTCTATAGATATAGATCTAAAAGGATGCTTGGCCTATCACAGAAGATGTACATAGAGGAAGTGCTGAAAAGGTTCAGCATGGAAAACTCTAAAAGAGGTCTCTTACCCCTAAGGCATGAAATTACTCTCTCCAAGAAGATGTGCCCCAACACATCTGAAGAGATTCAACACATGAGCAAGATCCCCTATGCATCAGCGATAGGGAGCCTCATGTTTGCCATGCTGTGTACATTGAAAGTGAATTCTAGGTTCTTCGGTGTTTAGCATGCTGAATTTTTTTTTTTTTTGAAAACCATGGGGCAAGGTAAAACACTTCATAATTTCGAAATCACCTCTTGAAATTCGAATTTAATCCATTTAAAAACTCAGACGCCACCTTGGCTGATGGTTTGAGTGATTAAAATCATTTAACACATTGCTTAATGTTTGAATTTAAATTCAAATAACAAACAATGTCGCCATGTGTCAAGCAATGGGTCCATGTGCCATGCAATAATTTTGGTTTATTTAAAATTCATGAAATCCAATTCCATGTCACCAATAATTGCCACATCATCTGAGCCTAATCCCCTTGGGTTGCACCTAATCAAATTTGGTCAAACCCGAATTAAAACAAAGCAATTTGGTTGAACCCAATCTAATCAGGTCAGACCCTGATTGAGCTCAAATTGAATCCAATTCAATTTTGGCTCATGCAAACTCAATCAAATTGAATTATTACTTTGTGTTGGACCTAATTCAATTAGGTCAATCCCCAATTAAGAACAAATTAATTTAAAATTAATTTGATCAACTTAAGTCCTTTTTGGTTCTGACCTAATCCAATCAGGTCAAAACCCTGATTGAGCCCAAACTTGAATCCAATTCAATTTGGCTCATCCTTAGCACAATTACTCAATCAAATTGAGTTTATTAGTAATTTAATTACTAATTAATCCTTCAATAATTACTTTAATTATTTTATAAGATAATTTGCCAATCAAATTGACCAAATTACCCCTGAATGATTCTTAATCATTCATCAGCTTTCTTGATCAATCAGGAATCTTCTATGCGTGTGACCTCATAGGTTCGAACCTAAGCCGGTAGTATAGGAACAATTTTCTACACTAATCGATGTGACCATCTAGCAATGGTACCCGACGTCCGGATAGGTCGAATATATGCGAAGCAAATATTCTGGAACCCTGAACTATGGTTACTGTATAATTCAATCCCTTTGACTCCTAATGCCAGGATGACTTAGAGCTCACTGTCAATCCTATAATTAGTACATCCATTATGTGATTAACTTTAGATATCCCGTGACTCCTCACTGTGATTACCCTGGCCAAGGTTTTGCTAAATTAATCACAAGACATTATCTCCTGTTTTCAGGAGGGGTCAATTCCATCTTGACTCACAACTGACTACGCAAGTACTTGACTGCACCCAGTGACTTTCCATCACTGAATTAGAAATTCAGGTAGTCCGGTACCAAAGTACAGTGAGTTGCTTGCTAGTCACAGGTTGCGGTCTCAGGTCAGAGGGCCAAACTTATACCCATATCCACTCGGAACATCTCTCGACAGTAGAGCGTTCCGGAATTGGTCACGTTTAGTAAAATGTACTTCTACACTTCACTTGTGTGGCATACCAGTGTCTCCACACTCCTTGGTTAAGAGGACAACCAACATATATGTCACACAACGACCTAATCTCGATAATGTTGTCGTCCTATTAACAACATATCATTTCGTCGCAAACAAGTTTAAGGACTCAAAGATAAATCCTCCTTTATCATAACATAAGTCCTAAGGACTTCATCATATAAGAGTTCATTTGAAGATGAAATGATGAATAATGCCAAATAACACTTTATTAATTTGTCAATTCATTTACAAAATTCAATCATCAATATGCTGACGATTGACATTTAGGATACAAATTCCAACAACTCCCACTTAGCCTAATGCCAATCGGCACAGTATCTAATACCCATCTTCGACTTGTGTTCGTCGAACTCTTTGATGCCGAGGACTTTGGTAAATGGGTCAGCCAGATTTTCTTTTGTGTCAATCTTCTGAAGATCAATATCACCTCGATCGATGATCTCTCGAACCAGGTGGTAGCGACGTAGAATATGCTTGGTCCGCTGATGTGCTTTGGGTTCTCTTGCTTGAGCTATGGCCCCAGTATTGTCACAAAATACAGGCACTGGACCATCAATGGAGGGTGTCACTCCAAGCTCGGTGATGAACTTCCGCAACCATACAGCTTCCTTGGCGGCATCAGATGCTGCGATATATTCTGCTTCACATGTAGAATCTGCCACTGTATGCTGTTTGGAACTCTTCCAGCAGATGGCCCCACCCTTAAGAGTGAAGATATATCCTGACACGCTCTTGCTATCATCTTGATCTGACTGAAAACTTGAATCAGTATATCCCTCAAGTTTTAAGTCAGAATCACCATAGACAAGCCACTGATCTTTAGTATTTCTCAAATACTTAAGGATGGTTTTTACAACCTTCCAGTGGTTGCTACCTGGATCAGACTGGTATCTGCTCACTACTCCTAGTGAGTATGCCACGTCTGGTCTAGTACATGTCATGGCATACATTATAGATCCCACTGCCGAAGCATATGGAATTCTATCCATACTCTCTCTTTCTTGAGGGGTTGTCGGACAATCCCTTTTAGAGAGGTTAATTCCATGGCCCATCGGAAGATAGCCTTTCTTGGAATTAATCATACTGAACCTCTTCAGTATAGTATCAATGTATGTGGATTGGGATAATCCAAGCAATCTTCTAGATCTATCTCTATAGATCTTCATCCCTAGGATGTAAGATGCTTCTCCCAAATCCTTCATGGCAAATTGAGATGATAGCCAAACCTTTATTCCTTGTAATGCAGGAATGTCATTTCCGATTAAAAGAATGTCATCCACATACAAAATAAGGAATATAATAACTGAACCATTTGCCCATTTATAAATGCAAGGTTCCTCTTCATTCTTAATGAAGCCATATGTTTTGATTACCTTATCAAAACGTATATTCCAACTCCGTGAAGCTTGCTTTAATCCATAAATGGATTTTTGAAGCTTGCACACTTTAGACTCATCTGCAGATGTAAAACCTTCAGGTTGTATCATATACACTTCCTCTTCTAAATCTCCATTTAGAAATGCGGTCTTTACATCCATTTGCCAGATTTCATAGTCTAAATGTGCTGCTATCGCAAGCACAATCTGAATGGACTTGAGCATTGCCACAGGAGAAAACGTCTCGTTATAGTCAATACCATAACGTTGACGATAACCCTTGGCAACCAGACGGGCTTTATAGGTCTCTACCTTTCCGTCTGCACCCCGTTTCCTTTTGAATATCCACTTACACCCTATGGATTTAATTCCTTCGGGTGGGTCAACTAATGTCCAAACATCATTGACCTTCATGGATTCCATTTCGGATTGCATGGCTCCAAGCCATTTATCAGAGTCATACCTCTGCATTGCATCCATATATGTGATCGGATCCTCATCGTTTTCATCAAGTTCGATAGGATCCCCATCCCGGACCAAGAAACCGTAGTATCTGTCCGGCTGACGTGGTACTCTACCCGATCGCCTTAATGGTGCATCTAATATGGGTTCTGGATCTGATCTAATCAAATCCGACTCAACTGGTTCAGTAGATGGTGTCGGATCTTCTACATGTTGAACTTCTCTAAGCTCAACATTAGAGCTATTTGTTCCTTCACCGAGGAATTCCTTTTCTAAGAAAATTGCTCTATTGCTTACGAACAACTTTTGTTCTTCAGCAAAGTAGAAGTAATATCCTTTAGTTTCTTTAGGGTAACCAACAAAGAAATATTTGTCAGACTTGGGTTCAAGTTTGTCTGTCTTCAAACGTTTGACGTACGCCAGACACCCCCAAATCCTAAGGTGAGAGAGCATCGGCTTACGTCCAGTCCACATCTCATGTGGTGTTTTATTTACAGACTTACTTGGAACCTTATTTAGAATATAGCAGGCTGACTCAAGAGCATATCCCCAAAAGGATATGGGCAGATTAGCAAACCCCATCATGGATCGAACCATGTCTAACAGAGTTCGATTTCTTCTTTCTGACACACCATTATATTGTGGTGTACCAGGAGGAGTCCATTGGGAGAGAATCCCATTTTCTCCTAGATATGTCAAAAATTCACTGGAGAGGTATTCACCTCCTCGATCTGATCGAAGAGTTTTAATACTCTTTCCAGTTTGTTTTTCTACTTCATTACGATATAATTTGAACATTTCAAATGATTCAGATTTATGTCTCATTAAATAGACATAACCATACCTAGAAAGGTCGTCTGTAAACGTAATGAAATATGAATACCCACCTCTAGCATCTGTGCTCATTGGCCCACATACATCAGAATGTACAAGGGTCAATAAATCACTGGCTCGTTCACCTTTTCCGGTAAAAGGTGATTTGGTCATTTTACCAAGAAGACATGATTCACAGGTTGTCAACGATTCACAATCATTAACATCAAGGATTCCCTCTTTACTTAACCTGTTCATCCTATTCTTGTTAATATGACCTAGCCTATGATGCCAAAGGTAGACATCCATGACATTATCTATTCTAGGGCGCTTATTGGATTTATACATTACATGAACAGGCTGTGACAAAATGTAAATGCCATTACTCAGAATTCCATTCATTACAACAACACCATTCCAAATGACATTGCAATAATCCTTTTTTTATTGATATTTCATAACCATTTTTGGCCAAAAGGCCTACAGAAATGATATTCAATAGAAAACTTGGACAATAGTGACAATCACTAAGGACATTTACATGAGAGCTGAATTCAAGTTTAAGAATTCCTAAAGCTAGAACTGGAACTGGTCTTCCATCTCCAACATTCAGGAATCTTTCTCCTTCTTCAAACCTCTTACTGACTTGTAGCCCCTGCAACGAATTGCAAATATTAAAGGGACTACCGGTATCCAATACCCAGGTCGAATTATCACAAATAGAAAAATTGCAAGGTGTTATCATATAAGTACCTTGATTGGCAATTGATTGCCCACTTTTCTTAGGCCGGTTCGGATCGAGGGATGCAATGTAAAGAGGACAGTTCCTCTTCCAATGTTCTTGCTTCTTGCAGAAGAAGCACTCCGCCTTGCTCTGATCAGCCTTTTTATTCTTTTTCTGACTAGGCTGAGCATGGTGCACCTGTTTCTTTTGAATTTTATTTTTCTTTTTCCCTTTCTTAAAGGAGCGACCCTTGGATGAACCTCCCACTAAATTCACCGTCTTCTTAAGAAGTTGGTGATCATTCTCAAACGTCTGTAGTAACCCCAACAATTGGTGATAATTCACTACAGGTTTCGTCATACGAAAATGAGTGAGAAAAGGACGGTATGATCCAGGCAATGAGTTTAGTATGGCATCCTTCCCCAATTGATCATGAAGGAAAAAGCCAAGAGAGCTTAGACGCTCGATCAACTCAATCATGTACAGTACATGATCAGTTACCGAGGTCCCATCTTTCATTCGGGCGCTGAAGATGGCACAACTAGTTTTGTGCCTCTCAACGTCGTCAGGAACGCCGAATGATTCATTCAACACTTGAATGATATCTTTCGGCTGCGTATTCTCAAAACGCCTACTAAACTCATCACTCATTGCTGCCAACATGATGCATCGAACAGTGATCCGGTCACTGAGCCACTTCTGATAAGTGTCTCTGGCCGATCTTGATGCATTAGCAGCGGGCTGCTCAGGTGCTTGATCCGTTATCACATAAAGGATCCTCTCATGCTCTAGCACTATTTTCAATTTCCTATGCCAATTATTGAAATTTGGACCAGTCAACTTGTCATTGTCCAACAATGAGCGAAGTGATAAATTAGTGGCCATTTCTGCATAAAAAGAAAATTTGGCTATTAGTATATGAATTGACTAAACACAGTAGACTTGGACTTTAGTCTAAAGATATTTCCACTATTTTATACAAATTGGTAGCCTCTACCTCTAATTCGAAAAATTACTCCTAATTCTTTAGTGGGCACTAGAACCCAATAGATCCCATATAGGCCCGAGTGTGGCTCGGCCAACCCATATGCACCTATTGGTAGGTTCTTAACCAATTGCTTCACCAAGCAACTTCTAGTGATGATTTTGCGCTAGGTTTTCCGGCAGGCGTGTGGCGCCTCCACCGAATACCCTAGTCAGGTCCAACCATTAAATGATAGGGTTAAGTCTAATCAATTAATAGACGACCAAGCCCGAGTGTGGCTCGGCTCACCTGACCGCCTATTGAAGGTACACTTAACTCATCATATATTGAATGACAATTCCAATGCTTGATAAGTACCAGGCGTGTGGCGCCTCCAATAATTATCAAAACATTGGACCCATTATCACCCAACTTAATGGGAGGCTATGACCTAGTTATCTCCATAACCATTTCATTTTAAGGACCTAATAATTTTAGAGGATTTCATAATTAGGATAGATGAGAAGATCCGGTTAGTCTAATTTCTCCCACTGACTTCACCAAATCAGATTAGACTCAAACCGGTTAAGGAGACACCTAAATCAGTCATACTGATTTTCCTTAAGGCATGGGCTAACTCGAATCATTAAGTGATCCAATCAAAATGTGATTGACCATGTCGGCCAGGTAAGTGAGATCGGTGGAAGGGATATGCCATTAACTCGACAAAGACGAATCAGTGCGAGTAGCTCCCAATTAAAAACCACCGGTCAAAACTGCCAAACTTACCTTAGACACCGACTGGTTAATCAATTTCGATTTGATTACTCAAATGACTCGGGCTACACCTCTGAGCCTAAATCAAGTTCCATCTTGGTCTAATCAAAGACATGGAATTGATCAATCTACAACTATTGTATTTAACCTAGAGTTTCCTTGACCTAATCTAGTTACTACTTAATTAGATTTGATCAATTAACTCTAATTAGACCATGTTTGATTCTAACCTTAGGTCTAACCCAATCCTAAGAACTTGATTCAAGCTAACCCATATGCCCAAAGAATTATGCAATGTCAATTAATTGAGTTACAATTCTATTTCATAACACTTAATTCTCAATTAAGTTTAGACTTATGAAAGTTTTGATCATTGCATATTTCTTTTTAATTACATATTAATTACAATCTTTCAGTTCTTAAAACACATTTTCAGATCTGAGTTTTTGTAATTAATCACATGTAATCAGATTTAATTCATGTTTAAGTCATTATGTTTTATGTTCATGCATCACATATACATAACAATATGAATTAATACAAACAACATACATCTTATGTATTTGTTTTTTCACTTTTATTTTCAGATCTGATTTGTTCATTAAAATCAGAGATCATATGAATCATAAACTTTATTTAGATCTAATCTAAACAATATTATAATTTTAGATTTATTCATGTTACTAATCCTAACACAAACATGCATCATATGCATCCAAAATTTCAGATCTACTTAATCATGCATAATCAGCAATTAAATCAATCATAAAAAGCACTTTAGATCTAATCTAAACATGTTAATGATTTAAGATTTAATTGTAAGAATTAAAACATAAAAGTTTAAACATAAACCTGGCTCTGATACCACTGAAAGTGAATCCTAGGTTCTTCGGTGTTTAGCATGCTGAATTTTTTTTTTTTTGAAAACCATGGGGCAAGGTAAAACACTTCATAATTTTGAAATCACCTCTTGAAATTCGAATTTAATCCATTCAAAAACTCAGATGCCACCTTGGCTGATGGTTTGAGTGATTAAAATCATTTAACACATTGCTTAATGTTTGAATTTAAATTCAAATAACAAACAATGTCGCCATGTGTCAAGCAATGGGTCCATGTGCCATGCAATAATTTTGGTTTATTTAAAATTCATGAAATCCAATTCCATGTCACCAATAATTGTCACATCATCTGAGCCTAATCCCCTTGGGTTGCACCTAATCAAATTTGGTCAAACCCGAATTAAAACAAAGCAATTTGGTTGAACCCAATCTAATCAGGTCAGACCCTGATTGAGCTCAAATTGAATCCAATTCAATTTTGGCTCATGCAAACTCAATCAAATTGAATTATTACTTTGTGTTGGACCTAATTCAATTAGGTCAATCCCCAATTAAGAACAAATTAATTTAAAATTAATTTGATCAACTTAAGTCCTTTTTGGTTCTGACCTAATCCAATCAGGTCAAAACCCTGATTGAGCCCAAACTTGAATCCAATTCAATTTGGCTCATCCTTAGCACAATTACTCAATCAAATTGAGTTTATTAGTAATTTAATTACTAATTAATCCTTCAATAATTACTTTAATTATTTTATAAGATAATTTGCCAATCAAATTGACCAAATTACCCCTGAATGATTCTTAATCATTCATCAGCTTTCTTGATCAATCAGGAATCTTCTATGCGTGTGACCTCATAGGTTCGAACCTAAGCCGGTAGTATAGGAACAATTTTCTACACTAATCGATGTGACCATCTAGCAATGGTACCCGACGTCCGGATAGGTCGAATATATGCGAAGCAAATATTCTGGAACCCTGAACTATGGTTACTGTATAATTCAATCCCTTTGACTCCTAATGCCAGGATGACTTAGAGCTCACTGTCAACCCTATAATTAGTACATCCATTATGTGATTAACTTTAGATATCCCGTGACTCCTCACTGGGATTACCCTGGCCAAGGTTTTGCTAAATTAATCACAAGACATTATCTCCTGTTTTCAGGAGGGGTCAATTCCATCTTGACTCACAACTGACTACGCAAGTACTTGACTGCACCCAGTGACCTTCCATCACTGAATTAGAAATTCAGGTAGTCCGATACCAAAGTACAGTGAGTTGCTTGCTAGTCACAGGTTGCGGTCTCAGGTCAGAGGGCCAAACTTATACCCATATCCACTCGGAACATCTCTCGACAGTAGAGCGTTCCGGAATTGGTCACGTTTAGTAAAATGTACTTCTACACTTCACTTGGGTGGCATACCAGTGTCTCCACACTCCTTGGTTAAGAGGACAACCAACATATATGTCACACAACGACCTAATCTCGATAATGTTGTCGTCCTAGTAACAACATATCATTTCGTCGCAAACAAGTTTAAGGACTCAAAGATAAATCCTCCTTTATCATAACATAAGTCCTAAGGACTTCATCATATAAGAGTTCATTTGAAGATGAAATGATGAATAATGCCAAATAACACTTTATTAATTTGTCAATTCATTTACAAAATTCAATCATCAATATGCTGACGATTGACATTTAGGATACAAATTCCAACATACATGACTTGATATAGTACATGCTGTGAATGTCACGAGCATATGTCAATCAAATCCAGGCAAAAAATACTTGATGACCCAAAGATTGATTCATAGATTGATTTTGATGATCACAAAACCTTGAAGTATAGATACTAATGTTTATGTTGCAAGGAGAAAGATATTTATGTTGCAAGGAACATAGCAAGTTGGAAGAACACAAGAAGGCCTCTAAAAGCACTCAAGAAAAGTTGGAAGAAAGCTACAAGTTATTGGCCCAAGTCTCAAGTTCAAAAGATTCAAATTGGAGGAGCAAATTCAAGGAAAATTTAAAAGAATAGTCTTCGAGTCGACTCCTGAGGAATTCGAGTCGACTCCAATGCTTGGCGAGTCAACTCGAGAGTAGAACGAGTCGACTCCAGGGTGTAAAAGGCAGAAAAGTCAGAGAGGGATTTTCGACCCTGAGATTCGAGTCGACTCCTGAGGAATGCGAGTCGACTCCAATGGTTGTCGGGTCGACTCCAAAGAAAGCGAGAGTCGACTCTCAGTGGTACACAAGGGAAAACTCAGAGAAGCAGTTTTTGGACACTGAGATTCGAGTCGACTCCCACAAAGTCCGAGTCGACTCCAAAGACAGCGCAACCCCAAGACAGAAGACGGTATTTTCGTCTCTGAGAGGCGAGTCGACTCCAAGACAAGTCGAGTCGACTCCAAGGCAGCGCGGCTCCAAAATACAGAGGATCAGTTTTCCGACTCTGAGATTCGAGTCGACTCCCAGACAGCTCGAGTCGACTCCAAGGCAGCACTACACTAAGATGGCAGAAGACCAACTTTCGAAAACTGAGAGCCGAGTCGACTCCAAGGAAGTTCGAGTCGACTCCAAGACTGGACGAGCCAAAAGACAGAGGATCGGGAGTTCGGACTCTGGGATTCGAGTCGACTCCCAGGATAGTCGAGTCGACTCGAGTGGACAAAATTCAAATTTGGAACAGTTGCCGAGTCGACTCCGGAAAAGCTTGAGTCGACTCCCGCTACAGCCGAGTCGACTCCTGATCGCGCGAGTCGACTCCGATCCCAACGGTAATATTGTCAGGAGGTGCAGACTGGTTCCAACGGCTATATTTTTGTCTCTAACGGCTATATTCTTGTTTCCACTCCATCTAAAGCTATAAAAACAAGAAGAGAGCTAGGGGAGAACTCATGGAAGTGGGAGAGATCATCTAGGAAAGAGATCTCAAAGAGATTACAAAGGAAATCTCCCACAAGCACAAAAGGGCCATCCAAAACGAAATAGAGAGAAGAAGAGCATCCAAGTGAATCCGAAAGCTTCCTCTCCATCCGCGTGCTGCCTCGGGGATCCTCTACTTCATGCCAAATCAGAGGAGGATCAAGTAAAGAAGAAGCCGAGCTCCTCCATCTTCAAAACTCGTTTGAGGGCTTCTCTTTACTCTATTTGTTTATATTGTCATATCTGCTTGTTTAAGAAGCTTTGATTTGTTTTTATTCTTTGTTTTAATATCTTGTAACTTGATTCAATCAAGGGATTGAATCAAGGGGTTAAGGTTTGTTGGTGAGCCAAAGGGAAAACCAACTGTGCAAGGTTTGTTGGTGAGCCAAAGGGAAAACCAACTGTGTAAGGTTTGTTGGTGAGCCAAAGGGAAAACCAACTGTGTTAGGTTTGTTGGTGAGCCGAGGGTAAAACCAACGAGTAGGGTTCGATTGTGATCCCGGAAAAACAATCGGAGTGGTTCTAGTCGGTGAGCCTGGAAAAACCGACCGAGTTCGTTGTGCGCTCGTAAAACAACAAGTTGGGTTGTGAGCTTGTAAAACAACCGGCTGTAATCGGTAGGATTATAGTGAAATTCCCAAGAGGTCTTGGGGAGTGGATGTAGGTGCTGGGGTGCACCGAACCACTATATGTCCTTTGTGTTTGTAATGCCTCTAGTTATTGTCTAACTAACACACTTACTTACTTAGATAAATTGCTTGCTTAATTCTTATCCGCACATCCTTTAGTTGCAAGCATATTTAATCAAGTCGAAGTCTATACATCAAACCCTTGCTAAGTTTAACTTTCACTGTGCATCTATACAACTTAGCATAGTTAATCAAAAAGTTTTAGAAGTAGCATAAAAGTTTTGAAAGACCCAATTCACCCCCCCTCTTGGGTTGTATCTACTGGGCAACAAGTGGTATCAGAGCAGGTGCTCTAAGTTTAATCATTGATCTCACGATCAAGAGCCAAAGATCATGACAACTCAAATAGATAGTTTTCTAGGAGAAGGACAATCAATTAATACACCTCCACTATTTAATGGCATAAACTATACACATTGGAAAATACGCATGCGCATCTTTATTCAATCACAAAACTATTATTTATGGAAAATCATAACAAATGACCTTCACACACTCTCACAAACTATTAATGAAAAGGACTTAGCACAATTGAACGCTAATGCTATGAACATGTTATATTGTGCTATTCAAGAAACGAAGTTTAATGAAATTTCTGCATGCTTATCTGCTAAGGAGATCTGGGATACTTTAGAAAATATTTATGATAAATCTCAGACTAGCTCACATGTGCTTCAAATATATACTAACAATGAGACTGCAGAAAAGGGTGTTGAATCTCCCTCAGTCGAGTCGACTCCAAGTATCTCAGAGTCGACTCTCAAGTTCACCGAGTCGACTCCAATAAGGTCCGAGTCGACTCCGAGGCAAATCAGCTTCCTAAAGACAAAGAAGAAAAGGAAGCAAGAAGAAAGGAAGAAAGAGATAAAAAGGAAGAAAGCCTTGACCAAGAAAGAGTCAAGCCAGAAAATAAAAGTTAGGAGCGACAATGATGATATTAGCTCCAAGAAACTACAAGAGGTAACTGACTTGTGCTTTATGGCACAAGAAGACAAGGTAAAAACTGAATCTACTCTTACATCAAATAATTTTCAAGAAGAATTTTCTTATGATGAATTATTAAATGCTTTTCATGATTTGTATGGTGAATGTAGAAAATTAGCTGTAAAGAATAAAAATCTTAAGAAACTAAATCTGAAAATTTCAAAAGAAAGAAATTCTAATGATGAAATACAAGAGAAACTAAATTCTGAAAATGAATGCTTAAGGTCATTTTCAGAAGAATTGATTCAGAAAAATCATAGCTTAATTAAAGAAAATCAAAACTTAAGCGAAGAAATTAATCAATTAAAATCTTGCATTAACAAATTCACCGTAAGCTTAGAAAGATTAAAAATGATGTTTGAAAGCCAACATGCTGATTTTGATAAATCAAAATTTAGCTTGACTCCTTCACTTAGCCATAAATCTCTAGAGAAAAAGGTTATCAATTTACCAAGCAAACCATTAAATAAGATAATTTATTTCAAAAATAAAAAGGATGGGAATAACAACTTTACCTATCGTTCTAGTATAATTAAATCAAATGGTAAAGTTATTACTATTAAACAGATATGGGTTCCAAAAGGAACCATATGTCCTAACTCTCAAGGACTCAAGCAAGCTTGGGTACCCAAAATGAGAAAATGAGGATGTACACATAGGTGTACCAAGGTACCCATGGAACATAAAGAAACTTAAAAAGTTATTAACAAAAAAAATAATAATGAAATCAGTAATTCTTGCATCTCATCATTATTTGTGCTTTAGTATTTGATATGATTTGCTAGTAGTGATCAATTTTGTATATAGAAAATACTTTTGGAAATATAATCAAATCATTTCATTTTACTCACTAGTGGATAAGGTGCTAAATGATTAATCAACTTATTAAGAATAACTCTATGAATTCTCTATATGCTTGATTGAAAGTTTTTATCTATGGCATTATTGTTTATTGATCATAGATATGATAATGTGTACTTGGTATGCTTTTGAATATATGCACTATGAATACCAAGATTAAAGAAACCATATTTGGCATATGAAATCAGCTCATGCTAGTATGTACTTAATCTCAAAAGACCTTGCCATAGGATTACTTAGATTATCCTCTTAAAGGTCAAAGTTTTACTATGCATGCTAACTAAGGAAACAAACAAAAATAATTTCTAAATCTAGAGATGTTGTTTCCATCACTAAGTTTTCACAAGCTTACATTGGATTTGTTTTTGGCAAGTAAAATTAAAGTATTTTCTACATTTGCTAAATCTTGTGAAAGGGATCAAATGAAAAAGGTTTGCAAACTATGAAAGTAAAAGAAGTATCATGGCATAGTGATTAAAAACCAATTTTGTGTTAAGTTGTGCACAGAAAAATAATATTTTCAGCACCAAGGACACCTTAAGTAAAATAGGATTAATAGAATTCTTGAAGAAATGAAAAAGACAATTGTGTATGATAGTCATCTACTTAAATGATTTTTTTTAAAAAAAAAAACTATCATCACTGCTTGTCATACATATGATTTCTATTAGATCTATTTTTGATGAAAACTCCTTTTGATCTTCTGAAAAATGGAAAATGAACCATTGCATATCTTTCATATTTTTCAGTCGTACATGTTATGCTTGATATGTTCTCTTGAAAAATAATGCCAAATCTAATAAAGATATTTCTATCCTTGGATATCATTCATCAAGCAATGCATATAGAACATTCATGAAAAATTCTAGTTGTAGAAGTATCAATTCATTTTATTCTTTATGAGACTAATGATCTATTATCAAAATACTAAAATCAAATTATATGGTTAAATCTTTTACATATAACAATCTGAAAAACTTGTTAATTAGAACCAAATTGGATTTTTCAGATATACACTTAATGATGACTACTAGAAGATTAAATCAAGAAAAGATGAAATAGATCTTGATAAGATTCTTGCATGATTAGAAGTAAAAATCACCTTTATCATTTGTTTGCTTTATAAACGTTATATCCTATCAAATGAGTGTGTAGAATGGACTTCTATGTGCTTACTTTATATATGTTAGATAACCACCATATTTAAAAATTACACATTACATATATGATAAAGCAATATGTGATTTAAAACAAGCATCAAAAGCTTGATATATAAAAGCTTAGGTAACCTTGTTGATAGAAAGTAATAGTGATAAATCTATGCATCAAAAAGAAGAATCTATGATATCTTGCTTGCTCATAGCACACATTGATGGCATCATTTTTGTTCTACCAATGAAAATTTATATGAATAGTTATATTGCAAAGTGAATTTGAAATATGATGAATGAATTAACATCTTCTCTCAAACTCCAATTAAGACAAACAGGAAAGGGGATCTTCATTGACCAACGTTAGCCCACAAGAAAACTCTTATGGAAGATTGGCGTGAAGAAGGTATATCTATGACCCCATCTTGTAGAAATTGTAAAGGATGAGCAAAGTAGATCTATTGTTTAAAGCTGTATTAAAGCATGATAGAATAATTATTTTATCATACAGCTAGTAGACCAGATTGTATGCTCATTATGTGACCTTGTGCAAGACTTCAATCTAACTTTAATTAATCATATTTTATTGATAACAAATACGTCATAATCTGAATTTTGAAAGAAACAAACGCTTAAGATAAGTTGATTAAAACTTAGTTAACACATCTTATTGATAATTATCTTAAGCAAATAGAATCTAAACTAAATTGATTTGACCTTGATAAATCTGTCTATTGCCTCACATGCTTGTCCTTGAACTATCTTGGTTAATGAATCTATCTCTTTAGTTCAAGTGATATGTGCTTGCTTATATTTAGGCAATCTCTTGAGTAAAGTGACTCAACATGCAACTATTGTCATATCTTATATTGAGTCATCTAGTTAAAAATATATATGTTGGATGAATGCTTTGTATCTTAAAGAAACTAATGACCTTCCTTCAAGAAAGAAAAATGAGAAATTTCAACTTGAAGGATATCTTCATGTAAGATACACTAAAGATTCACATGCAAACAAGAGAGAGGATCTTCTTCAGCCAAAAGTTCACACATAAGAAATCTAGTTTGGCTTGAAGAACATATAATGAATAGGTAATTTAGATACCTTTCTCACAAATTAGTTGAGCAAAGTCAGTAACTTAAACCTTATTATGGCATGATTAAATTCTTTAATTATTAATTTTTGATATCATGTCTATATGTGTAGTGACTGACTTATACTTTTAGAAATTATTTCATGGTTTGCCCAAACTAAAATATATCTTTGCCTATATCATAACCATGAAATACACAAGTATATGCTTAAAATTTTGATGTAAAATAACTTGTGAGAAGTTATGAATCCTTGAGCACAATGAAAATGTTGTTTGCATAATATACATCTATATGATACATAAGATTATCTCTTTATTCTACTCTTTCATGTAAATTACTTGAGAATGACAAAAAGAGAGAGAGATAAAGAAAAGAAAATGGACATTGTTCAAGAGATGAAAAATCTGAGTAAAGGCAAGTACTTCAATCTTAAGGAAAAGCAAAACAAGCATAATATATTCGGCACATTTGGAAGGGATAAAATCTATAATTAATTACACTCAAACAGGGAGAGTTTGGAGTGAATATTTTAACCTTTCTATATTGCTCATCATAGGGATGGTGCCAATGGGGAGGCTAGTGGTAGTACCCGGCACTATTTGACCCAACTATTCGGTGTAGGGCATATTAGGGACGGCACAAGAGGGAGGCTAGTGGTAGTACCTCGTGCCCCTTCCCAACTCCACCGGATAGGGAGCAAATAGAGTATAGAGCATAAGAAAGTAAAAATGAAAGACAAAGTTAATAAAAGTATATAAGAAGAATCAAGTCAATTTTTTAAACACTTGAAAACATACTTTAAGGATGAACTCAGTGCAAGATTATATATAAATAGGGGGAGTTTATTTGAAAAGAATTGATTTTGATCCTTGACATTCTTGTACTTAGTATTTTAATGCATGACTTAACACATGGTATATTTTGCATATGGTATGATGTCTTGATTTATTGATTCTCAATGTTTTGTAATGCTTCATCCTTGGACAATTTGTTTGAATGTTTGAATTGCTACATAACATCTTTTGTTTGGTTCTATTGAAAAGAAATTTCAGATTTGTCATTCATAATCATCTCTAAAATCTGAAAGTCGAATAAAATTGTAGAAAGGAGAAGAGAAGAGTATCTCTATTTAGGAAAAATAAATTGATTTTGATCTATCTTTCTAATTGCCTAACTTTGATACATAATGTTCTAATACTTGTTAAAATATCCTTATTTTGTAATAATTTAAGATGAGCCACAATGTGAAAGATACATATCTCAAACTATGACTTAAAAAGCCTCTATTGAAAATCTTTATGAAATTCAGAATATGATTTTGTATAAAAGTTTAAACTCCATATGATTACTAAATAAAATGTTAATGTAAGAAAAACAGAATTTATTTTGATCGCTCCGATACACTTCCGAAACATATCATTCCTTATCTTCAAAGTGTACTCATATTGGTCTAAATGGTGTGTCTTTCAATGATCTTGATTACAAGCAAATATTTTTAAATATATGACTTTATTTTAATATTTAAAATTTTATTGAGCTTCATGTGTACATAGCTGAAAAACTGTGATTAAGAAATTGAAGTTTATAAAATATATACCTCAATGATCATCTATATGTTTTTCCCTCCTACATTATAAAAGACTTCCATTAATATAGTGAATGATCTTAAAGCCTAGAAATATTTCACCTCACTCAAATGAGTCTAAAAGAAAGAAAATGTAAATGGTTTTGAAAGAAACTGAGCTTCAAATGAATCATTTTTGATTAATATTTCAGTACATTTTCTCAAAGTTGAAGAGGAAGCATACCTTGTTCTTAAAGGATTAGAAAGAGTAATTGCTACAAATTTTGAATAATACTAGATTACTCTACATTCTCGATGTCATAGAATTTCAGTGTTATTCACGTTTATCACTATAATCTGAAATTCAACAATTTAAAATGATTAAAGAAGAATGCATCTTTTGAGGGGGAGCTTTAGATATTCAGTATCCTATCCCAAAGACACTTTATTTTGATGCATGCTTTGAACTTTATGGATTGATTTTGATGAACCTCCTTATATTGCAAGACATGCTTTAATTACCTTGAGATGAGTTCTATAAAGGTTGTCTTATCTCAAACCTTGAGTCTTATGAAAATAAGCTGAAACTTATAGAAAATATATTTTTGAGATTGACAATTTTGTTGAACATTATCTTAGGATTCTAAACTCTTAAATGGAATGATCAATTGAGGGGGAGAAAGAAAATTTCAGAAGGAGAGGTCTTATGGAACTTAATTACATGAATCTATAGGAGAGGGAAAGAATACTAAATGAAAAGTGATCCTAATACTCTCCAATATGTATCATCTGAAATTTAAATCTGAAAATCTTTATGATACACCTTGAGGCGTGTTATTTGGTTAGTATATCTTATGCAGCACTCATGAACCAAATTACAAATCTTGAGAGCCTCTAACTTAATGAAAAAGGGGGAGAATAACGTGTAATTGACTTGAACTTTAGAACTTAAATTGTGTGCCAATTCATATTGTTATGTATCAAATTGTGCTTACTTTCTACAGAGATAAAAGAAAGTCTCTAAAGAAATCATGTTGCATGATTTCATATTTTGGTGTTTGTGCCCCAATGATCTTATTATCATTAAAGAACTTTGAAGTTATTAAGACTTAATGATCCAACATGATGATGTGTCTTTTACATATATAGGTTTTGACCTGTTACTCTGAAAATTAATTAAATTGCTCTCCTGTTGATAAAACACTTAATAGATTGGGCAAAAGATCTTAAATGAACAAGCTTTCATACTTATTATTGAAGAGATGTTAGACTTCCATTCGTGCTTTTCATTGAATATCATTTGTGGTACTTCTTGAATTAACCTAAGAGAGATTCCACCCACACTTGATTAGAAAACTATCTGTGGTATCAAATTAGAAAACTTCTTGAAATCACATTCAATGTGTTCTGCTCTGAAATTATCTTAATTGGCTCTGATCTGTGCTCACTAATCTGATTCCAATATTATTGCCTTGAGTTATATGATTCATATTCTTGCAATAATTCAACATTCAAATCAGAGTACAATAAGGAAAAGAAATATTTGTGCTTAATGTTTCCCTATTTTTTTTTGATGTTGTCAAAAAGGGGGAGAAATATTTAAGTATATGCTTATAATGCTTTTTGTATTGAGTACAAATCAGCTTAAATTGATTGTGTTAAGCTGATTGAATCTAAAGCAGTATCATGAAGTATGTTTCAAATATATATGTTTTCTACTTCATGCAACTTAGCTATGTATTACTTCTAGAAAACAATATCTTTTATATTGCATATACTCCAAGTTTTGTCATCATCAAAAAGGGGGAGATTGATGACCCAAAGATTGATTCATAGATTGATTTTGATGATCACAAAACCTTGAAGTATAGATACTAATGTTTATGTTGCAAGGAGAAAGATATTTATGTTGCAAGGAACATAGCAAGTTGGAAGAACACAAGAAGGCCTCTAAAAGCACTCAAGAAAAGTTGGAAGAAAGCTACAAGTTATTGGCCCAAGTCTCAAGTTCAAAAGATTCAAATTGGAGGAGCAAATTCAAGGAAAATTTAAAAGAATAGTCTTCGAGTCGACTCCTGAGGAATTCGAGTCGACTCCAATGCTTGGCGAGTCAACTCGAGAGTAGAACGAGTCGACTCCAGGGTGTAAAAGGCAGAAAAGTCAGAGAGGGATTTTCGACCCTGAGATTCGAGTCGACTCCTGAGGAATGCGAGTCGACTCCAATGGTTGTCGGGTCGACTCCAAAGAAAGCGAGAGTCGACTCTCAGTGGTACACAAGGGAAAACTCAGAGAAGCAGTTTTTGGACACTGAGATTCGAGTCGACTCCCACAAAGTCCGAGTCGACTCCAAAGACAGCGCAACCCCAAGACAGAAGACGGTATTTTCGTCTCTGAGAGGCGAGTCGACTCCAAGACAAGTCGAGTCGACTCCAAGGCAGCGCGGCTCCAAAATACAGAGGATCAGTTTTCCGACTCTGAGATTCGAGTCGACTCCCAGACAGCTCGAGTCGACTCCAAGGCAGCACTACACTAAGATGGCAGAAGACCAACTTTCGAAAACTGAGAGCCGAGTCGACTCCAAGGAAGTTCGAGTCGACTCCAAGACTGGACGAGCCAAAAGACAGAGGATCGGGAGTTCGGACTCTGGGATTCGAGTCGACTCCCAGGATAGTCGAGTCGACTCGAGTGGACAAAATTCAAATTTGGAACAGTTGCCGAGTCGACTCCGGAAAAGCTTGAGTCGACTCCCGCTACAGCCGAGTCGACTCCTGATCGCGCGAGTCGACTCCGATCCCAACGGTAATATTGTCAGGAGGTGCAGACTGGTTCCAACGGCTATATTTTTGTCTCTAACGGCTATATTCTTGTTTCCACTCCATCTAAAGCTATAAAAACAAGAAGAGAGCTAGGGGAGAACTCATGGAAGTGGGAGAGATCATCTAGGAAAGAGATCTCAAAGAGATTACAAAGGAAATCTCCCACAAGCACAAAAGGGCCATCCAAAACGAAATAGAGAGAAGAAGAGCATCCAAGTGAATCCGAAAGCTTCCTCTCCATCCGCGTGCTGCCTCGGGGATCCTCTACTTCATGCCAAATCAGAGGAGGATCAAGTAAAGAAGAAGCCGAGCTCCTCCATCTTCAAAACTCGTTTGAGGGCTTCTCTTTACTCTATTTGTTTATATTGTCATATCTGCTTGTTTAAGAAGCTTTGATTTGTTTTTATTCTTTGTTTTAATATCTTGTAACTTGATTCAATCAAGGGATTGAATCAAGGGGTTAAGGTTTGTTGGTGAGCCAAAGGGAAAACCAACTGTGCAAGGTTTGTTGGTGAGCCAAAGGGAAAACCAACTGTGTAAGGTTTGTTGGTGAGCCAAAGGGAAAACCAACTGTGTTAGGTTTGTTGGTGAGCCGAGGGTAAAACCAACGAGTAGGGTTCGATTGTGATCCCGGAAAAACAATCGGAGTGGTTCTAGTCGGTGAGCCTGGAAAAACCGACCGAGTTCGTTGTGCGCTCGTAAAACAACAAGTTGGGTTGTGAGCTTGTAAAACAACCGGCTGTAATCGGTAGGATTATAGTGAAATTCCCAAGAGGTCTTGGGGAGTGGATGTAGGTGCTGGGGTGCACCGAACCACTATATGTCCTTTGTGTTTGTAATGCCTCTAGTTATTGTCTAACTAACACACTTACTTACTTAGATAAATTGCTTGCTTAATTCTTATCCGCACATCCTTTAGTTGCAAGCATATTTAATCAAGTCGAAGTCTATACATCAAACCCTTGCTAAGTTTAACTTTCACTGTGCATCTATACAACTTAGCATAGTTAATCAAAAAGTTTTAGAAGTAGCATAAAAGTTTTGAAAGACCCAATTCACCCCCCCTCTTGGGTTGTATCTACTGGGCAACAATACTGGATAGCTGTGAAGAACAGTCTTAAGTACTTGAGAAGAACTAAGGACATGTTCTTGGTCCTTGGGAGAATATCAGAGTTGAAGGTAGAAGGATGCACACATATTGATGATAGAAAGTCTACATCAGAATATGTGCAATGGTGGTTCAGTAAATTGGAAGAGTTCCAAACAACCGATCATTATAGATTCTACCTTAGAAGCTGAATGTTAAGCCGTCTCTAAGGGTGCAGTAGAAATCTTTTGGTTTAAAAGGTTCATTGCATAGTTAGGTGTAATGTCATCAGATGTCATAACACTCTACTGCGATAACAAAGGCACCATAGCACTAGCTAAGGAGCCAAGGTCTCACCAGAAATAGAAGCACATAAAGCGGCAGTTTAACCTAATAAGCGACTACCTCGAAAGAAAATAAGTAGAGGATCAGAGAGTAGACTCCACAGAAAATGTGGCGGACCCAGTCACTAAGCAGCTAAGTCGGCAGAAAACTAAAACGCATCTTGAGAAGATGGGGCTTAGGTTTATGGCTGATTGGCTTTAGTGCAAGTGGGAGATTGTTAGATGTATGCCCTAGAAGCCAATCTGGCTGACACATTATTAATTCTAGGGACATAATTTTGTACTTGACTATTTATTATTGAATAAATAAAAGGCATCTTATCATTCATATTATTTATGTGTCTATGAATCGTCCAAGAAATTAATAAGATGATGATGCATATTCTCAAGAGTTGAGAATTTGAGCCATGTATCATTAGTGATTAATTTCTAAATATTCCTGATCAATGGATCATCACGAGGACGGTGATCGATCCGATCAGTGCACAGATCACTTTCCTTCTGGATGGACGAGACTTAAGTCCATAGTGTAGGGACACTGAAGTGATAGTGCAGGCGCTTATTACAGAACAAGGGTACTGAGCGTGACCAAGACAAGAAGTCACTTGGATGTCTATCCACTCGTCAGTGACTTGCTTGATGTTGCAGTAGTGTGACTGGTCCTTTGACCTGCGGTGCTTCGGCTACTCACAGTGAGGTTATTGTAGTTTGACTACACGTATACATGGTCTCTAGTCATATGGATCCTTGTAGTGTAGATTGGCTGCATTAAGTTCACTGTAGGAGTAGGGTATGCACTTACATGGAATCTATCGACCTTGTTAGAAGAGGAGTGATCCTATGTGATTTGTTAGACTGAGTTCTAAGACCTTGGCCAGGGCACTAATATAAAGTGGAGAAAGAGTTTTCCACTAACGAACTCGAGTCGAATAAATCTTAACATATGACAGACGAAGGGGTTTGGCGAGTTATCCATGACCTCCGTCCTGTAGGGATCCACGATAGTAGGACTGTATCATATGATAACTGCACCTAGAGGTTCATCATTCTATTCTACTGGGTAGCCACTACATGCTGCTAGGTGTCACTGGTGGATGGTGGGACTCACAGGGATTATCTCGATGATCGATAAATCCTAATGAGTAGAGTTGGAATCGTTCCAATCCATTGAAAGGAGTTTTCAATGATATTGTGATAGAGATCATAATATATCTCACTACCAGTCAGAGTAGAACCTATGGGGTCACACACACTAGAAGTACTGACCGATCCGATGGTTGAATCGTGATTAGGAATCACAAGTAATTAATTCGATTGATATTCAGTTGAAGAAGGAACAAAGGGAATTAATTAATTGGACTTAAACACAAATCCTACTTCGAGTAGGATTCCTAGAGTCCTAATTGGATTAGGACTGGGCATCCTAGTTGGAGTAGGACTGGGATTCCTACTTGGAATAGGATTCCTACAATCCTAATTAGATTAGGAGTTTTGAATTAAAATTGGATTCCTACTTGGAGTAGGATTCCTAGAGTCCTAATCGGATTAGGACTTCGGATTCAAATTAGAGTCCTAATTGGATTAGGACTAAAATTAAATAAGTCCTAATTGGATTAGGGTTTCTTAAGTCCTAATTAGTTATTAATCTAATGAATCAACATGACTCCTAATTGGGTTAGGATTGAAGAGTTCAATTGAGTCATGGTTCACTCAAGTTCTAATTGGATTAGGACTAGTATAGATTGAACCCAAGTGATTCATGATTTTGTTAAACCCTAATTGGATTAGGGCTAAACCAAATTAGGGCCACCCAATCCTCATTAGATGAGGATTAGGGCAACACAAAAGGGAGGGGCTCACGCCCCTCCCCTTTCTCCTCCTTGGTGCGGCAACA
Source organism: Phoenix dactylifera (assembly GCF_051530095.1). Classification (NCBI taxonomy): domain Eukaryota; kingdom Viridiplantae; phylum Streptophyta; class Magnoliopsida; order Arecales; family Arecaceae; genus Phoenix; species Phoenix dactylifera. The sequence continues at coordinate 24,437,855 of NC_143193.1, read as the reverse complement.
CAAGAGGGGCCGGCGCCCCTCTTGGAAAGCAATCAAGGGCTCCTAACTTGTAGGAGCCCTTCATGCTTTAAAAAGGGGTGAGGGCGGCAGCTAGGGAATCCCAAGGAAAAACTCTCCTCTTTGCAGCCGTGGCCACCCTCTCCCTCCCTTGGTTCAGCCGCCAGCAAGAAGAAGGGAAAAAGAAGCCATGGCGCCCTCCTCTTCCTCCTTTCCTCCTTCCAACGCAGGGAAAAGAAAGTAGGCTGCAAGGGCTTTGCTTCTTCCTCTTCTTCTTCCTTCTTCTTCCTCCTCTCAAGTACATTCATGAGTTGAAAGAAAGAGAGGAGATCAGCCATCAAAAGTTATCTCTGCAAGGGAGCTAGCACCCCGGTGAGATAGAGAGCTTGGATCGGTTCCTGCTTCGTGTGGATACCCGTAGAGGCCGGGCACTTGAACGGCTTCAAGCGAACCTTCATCCTAAACCGCGAACTTCGGTTTGCGGTGATCATCTACCCGCACAAGGTGAAGATCTGATCTTCTAATGTTTTAAAAAGTTTTTAATCCTTATCTATCTACGAACGGTTATTGAAACAACGTTCATGCGATGAACGTCGATCCCGCACATGCCGATTCTGCTGCCATCCGAATTTTTTTTGAATTTTCTGCGGCATGGGCGGGTTCCCAACAGTGGTATCAGAGCTTAGGCTTCGTAGATTAAGGTAAGGATTAATTATTAATAGGCTTATTAGATCTGAAAATTGAAAGATTATGCATGCTGAAAATTTTCTGCATGCAGATTTTTTCTAGGATGCTGATTTTTGCATGCTGATTTTTATATGATAAGATGATGATCTAATTGCATTGTTAATGAGATTACAAAGTTTAGAATCATGATTAGCATGATCAGCAACCTATGTCATGAGATAATCAGTTAGTTTTCAGATCTGAAAATTATAATTGCTGCATGTAGTGATGATCATAGGATTCAAACCCTTTTGGTATCAAATGTAATGACCTGCGATGTGATCTATGATGTCATGTAATTTTTCAGATGCTTGCATGCATCTTATTTGATGTTTTGAGAGGCCTGCGTGCCTCCTAAAAGGAGATGTAATTTATTATTATTTTTATTTTATATCTGGTTGTATTTCTGTAATGTGATGTACGTCAACGATCAAGTTGAAGACAAGGCATGAGATGAACAGGTGATCTAAGCGGTTGATGGCGATTGGATCAAGAGTTGATCAAGGATCGAATCAAGGAGGCTTGGAACCAATTCAAGAGTTGAAGACTAGTTGATCGATTGACGTGCATGTGCTTGTAATACGACCTAATTAGAATCCATGATCATCACCTATTTAAAGTTTAGCTTTATTTTGATGCTGCGATTATAACTGCCTGTGATGTGCCGTTTGCATGTGATGTGAATGAAAGAGGGGTAGATAGGTTTACATGTGATGTAACAAACCCAATTGAGACCTAAATTAAAACCTCCTCAATCAAGTCGAGAGTGAACCAACATGAGCAAGTCATATTAGATTAATTGATCTAATTGGTTTCTAGGAAAGCATGAAAGGTGGTTACTTAATTAGGACCTTACTCTCTGAGTAAGGGGAGCCTCCCACCTGCTTACCTGGCCAATTGTTCGATTACCTCTTATGAAGAGCTCAAGTTGCAAACACTAAGACCTGATTAACTAATATTAAGTCAATAGGTCTTCCACTGTAGTAGAGCTGCTAAGGCCTTTCTGATGTTGATTTGTCTCGGCTGGATACAGTGGTCAAGTTGCATCGGGGGGCTGGACCTCTCTATGGACATGAGATGTTGTAGGATAAAGGTGGGGTTGGGCACCAATAACTGTTAGGTGAGGACCCAATGACGACTTTATTCCTACGGTTATACGGTGGGTCTGACTTAACTAAGAAATGGGACCAATAACTGTTAGGTGAGGTTTTCATGGCTTAGAGACCAAGTTACACTGCAACATGCTTGAGAAGCATTGTACAAGAGTTGTACATTCATCAATCTATGTGTCACCAATAACTGTTAGGTGAGGTGGCATGTAAATCGGTGGGACCGCAGTACCCACTAGAAACCCTAGTCTTGTGGAATTTCCGTTTTTCTACCAGAGGAGTGTGAGGAATTCGAGAAAATAGTGGGAGTTACATTTGTTCTAAAAGACCTTAGAACAGATTAGGATCAAGTACAAAAGTCTAACTAGAATCTTTACTCTCTGAGGATTATAAAGTCAGCTTCTAGACTCTTAACTCATATCCTATAGAACAACCGTTTGACCAAACCCAATTATAAAGATTGGCTCAGCAAATTTCAAAAATAGTTTTGAATTGTGAGAAATTCGGGTATATGCTAGACCATGGAATCCCCATGTTACCAATCCGTCCGATCACTGATCAGCGTAAGATGCTAGATAAGTGGACGAACAATGACAATAAAGTTAGGTGCTGCACAATGGCATCCATGTCCAATGCATTACAATGCCAGCATGAGAACATGAAGACTGCCAGGGACATATTAAAACACCTGCAAGAGTTGTATGGTGATCAGAGTCACGCAGCTCGGTTTGAAGTGTCCAAGAGGCTCTTCAAAGCCAAGATGCACAATGGGCAGTCTGTCCATGATCATGGTTTGACCATGATAAAGGACCTAGAGAAGCTTCAGAAGCTTGGCATGACCATGCAAAAGGAATTGCAAACGGATTTGATCCCGCAATCCCTTCCAGCTTTATATGAATAGTTTATAGTAAACTACCATATGAACAAGGTTGTATGCACTAAAATAGAATTGTTAAATAAATTGGTAACTACCTTAGGGACCTTGAAGAAGTTCAAGGGGCATCATTTTCGCTGTCAAGTTGGTTTCTACTTTCAAGAGAGAGTCTATTTGGAAGAAGAAGAAGCCTGCGAAGAAGCAGAAGACTAAAAAACACCAAGTAAGGAAGTTCCAAGAAAAAGGCCAATTGCAAGGAAAAGTGTTTCCATTGCATCAAAGACGGCCATTGGAAGAGGAACTGTCCTACATACATGGGAAGCATAAAGAACATGAAGGGTGACAGACTTTCAGAAGGTTTGTCAGATATGCTCAGGATACTTAGGGACTGTTACCTATTGCTAGCAGAAATTTGATTTCTGTATTTTATTTAGCACAGAAAGATTTTTATTTATTTAAAAATTAAAATGATTTAACATGGTTTTAAGATTGACAGTCTCTATTACATACATATGGATGTATCTGTGAATATATCTGAGCAAACAGTGAATACCATAGGATCTAATGAGATAAATCTAAAGTATTTATGGCACCTCAGGCTTGGTCATATAGGAGAAGACAGAATAAACAAATTGGAGAAACATGAGCTTTTGGGCTCATTGACTTCCGAGTCATATTTGATTTGTGAATTCTGCCTTCAAGGAAAGATGGCCAAATTATCCTTTGTAGGACACAGGGAGGTCCACTAAAATACTTACCCTAGTACACACCGATGTGTGTGGCCCATTCGATGTGCAGGCTAGGGGTTGTAATTTTTACTTCATTTTACCGATGATTACTCACGGTATGGATATGTGTATGAGACACAAATATGAAACTTTTGAAAGGTTCAAAAAGCTTAGATATGAAGTAAAAAAAAAAAAATAAGCACAAAAACTCATTAAGGTTCTTCGATCAGATCGAGGAAGTGAATACCTTAATGGAGAGTTCCGTGATTATCTCAAGAAGAATGGTATAGTTTTATAATGGACTTCTCCTGGTACACCTCAGCTCAATGGAGTGTCAGAGAGGAGGAATTGGACTCTATTGATATGGTCCAGTCCATGATGAGCTTCACTGATTTACCCTTGTTTCTTTAGATAGATGCCCTATTTTTAGCTATTTATTTGTTGAATAGAGTTTCCTCTAAAGTCCATTCCTACCGCACCATATGAGATATGACATGGTAAGAAACCAAGTCTTGGTCATCTCAAGATTTGGGGATGTCCGGCCCACGTCAAGAGACTACAGGCAGACAAGCTAGAGGCTAGGACCATAAGTGCTCGTTTTATATGATATCCTAAAGAGTCATTAGGATACAATTTTTACGTCTCAGAGGATCACAATGTGTTTGTGAGCCATCACGCCATCTTCTTGGAAAACCAGTTTATCCTTGATAGAGGCAGTGGGAGGAAAATTGAGCTTGAAGAGAAAGTCTCTGAAAAGCAACGAGTCATGGATCCTATCGAATCCATTCATACAGAGCCAGTACACGATGTCCCTCAACCACCTCGCAGATCTAGTAGGGTCTCCCATCCTCCCGATAGATACTTAGGTATACTAGAAGAGGATACCGAGGAAATGTTCCTAGTGGGAGATAGGGATCACACGCAGGATCTCAAAACCTACGACGAGGCGATATCTGATATCGATTCCGAGAAATAGTTGGAAGCTATTAAATCAGAGTTAGACTCCATGCATTCCAACCAAGTCTGGACCTTAGTAGATCCACCAGAAGGTATTGTACCTATTGGATGCAAATGGATCTACAAAAGGAAGATAGGTTCGGATGGAGAGGTAGAGACCTATAAGGCAAGACTTGTGGCGAAAGGGTATAGTCAACGCGAAAGCATTGACTATCAGGAGACCTTTTTGCCTGTAGCCATGCTGAAATCCATCCGAACAATGCTTGCCATTGCAGCATTTCGTGATTATGAAATCTGGCAGATGGATGTGAAAACTGCTTTCCTGAATGGATATCTTGATGAAGATATCTATATAGAACAGCCTTTGGGTTTCACTTCCAGTGATGGAGATCACAAGGTCTGCAAGCTGCAAAGGTCCATCTATGGACTAAAGCAAGCATCTCGGAGTTAGAACACTCGTTTCGATGACGCAATCAAAACGTTTGATTTCATCAAAAACGAAGAGGAACCGTATGTTTACAAAAGGGTTAGTGGGAGTACTGTCGTATTTCTCGTACTGTACGACATCCTCCTGATAGGGAATGATATTCCCATGCTAACCTCGGTCAAGGTCTAGTTGTCAAAAAGGTTCTCCATGAAAGACCTTGGGGAAGCATCCTATATTTTAGGAATAAAGGTCTATAGATATAGATCTAAAAGGATGCTTGGCCTATCACAGAAGATGTACATAGAGGAAGTGCTGAAAAGGTTCAGCATGGAAAACTCTAAAAGGGGTCTCTTACCCCTAAGGCATGAAATTAATCTCTCCAAGAAGATGTGCCCCAACACATCTGAAGAGATTCAACGCATGAGCAAGATCCCCTATGCATCAGCGATAGGGAGCCTCATGTTTGCCATGCTGTGTACATGACTTGATATAGTACATGCTGTGAATGTCACGAGCATATGTCAATCAAATCCAGGCAAAAAACATTGGATAGCTGTGAAGAACAGTCTTAAGTACTTGAGAAGAACTAAGGACATGTTCTTGGTCCTTGGGAGAATATCAGAGTTGAAGGTAGAAGGATGCACACATATTGATGATAGAAAGTCTACATCAGAATATGTGCAATGGTGGTTCAGTAAATTGGAAGAGTTCCAAACAACCGATCATTATAGATTCTACCTTAGAAGCTGAATGTTAAGCCGTCTCTAAGGGTGCAGTAGAAATCTTTTGGTTTAAAAGGTTCATTGCATAGTTAGGTGTAATGTCATCAGATGTCATAACACTCTACTGCGATAACAAAGGCACCATAACACTAGCTAAGGAGCCAAGGTCTCACCAGAAATAGAAGCACATAGAGCGGCAGTTTAACCTAATAAGTGACTACCTCGAAAGAAAATAAGTAGAGGATCAGAGAGTAGACTCCACAGAAAATGTGGCGGACCCATTCACTAAGCAGCTAAGTCAGCAGAAAACTAAAACGCATCTTGAGAAGATGGGGCTTAGGTTTATGGCTGATTGGCTTTAGTGCAAGTGGGAGATTGTTAGATGTATGCCCTAGAAGCCAATCTGGCTGACACATTGTTAATTCTAGGGACATAATTTTGTACTTGACTATTTATTATTGAATAAATAAAAGGCATCTTATCATTCATATTATTTATGTGTCTATGAATCGTCCAAGAAATTAATAAGATGATGATGCATATTCTCAAGAGTTGAGAATTTGAGCCATGTATCATTAGTGATTAATTTCTAAATGTTCCTGATCAATGGATCATCACGAGGACGGTGATCGATCCGATCAGTGCACAGATCACTTTCCTTCTGGATGGACGAGACTTAAGTCCATAGTGTAGGGACACTGAAGTGATAGTGCAAGTGCTTATTACAGAACAAGGGTACTGAGCGTGACCAAGACAAGAAGTCATTTGGATGTCTATCCACTCATCAGTGACTTGCTTGATGTTGCAGTAGTATGACTGGTCCTTTGACCTGCGGTGCTTCGGCTACTCACAGTGAGGTTATTGTAGTTTGACTACACGTATACATGGTCTCTAGTCATATGGGTCCTTGTAGTGTAGATTGGCTGCATTAAGTTCACTGTAGGAGTAGGGTATGCACTTACATGGAATCTATCGACCTTGATAGAAGAGGAGTGATCCTATGTGATTTGTTAGACTGAGTTCTAAGACCTTGGCCAGGGCACTAATATAAAGTGGAGAAAGAGTTTTCCACTAACGAACTCGAGTCGAATAAATCTTGACATATGACAGACGAAGGGGTTTGGCGAGTTATCCATGACCTCCGTCCTGTAGGGATCCACGATAGTAGGACTGTATCATATGATAACTGCACCTAGAGGTTCATCATTCTATTCTACTGGGTAGCCACTACATGCTGCTAGGTGTCACTGGTGGATGGTGGGACTCACAGGGATTATCTCGATGATCGATAAACCCTAATGAGTAGAGTTGGAATCGTTCCAATCCATTGAAAGGAGTTTTCAATGATATTGTGATAGAGATCATAATATATCTCACTACCAGTCAGAGTAGAACCTATGGGGTCACACACACTAGAAGTATTGACCGATCCGATGGTTGAATCGTGATTAGGAATCACAAGTAATCAATTCGATTGATATTCAGTTGAAGAAGGAACAAAGGGAATTAATTAATTGGACTTAAACACAAATCCTACTTCGAGTAGGATTCCTAGAGTCCTAATTGGATTAGGACTGGGCATCCTAGTTGGAGTAGGACTGGGATTCCTACTTGGAATAGGATTCCTACAATCCTAATTAGATTAGGAGTTTTGAATTAAAATTGGATTCCTACTTGGAGTAGGATTCCTAGAGTCCTAATCGGATTAGGACTTCGGATTCAAATTAGAGTCCTAATTGGATTAGGACTAAAATTAAATAAGTCCTAATTGGATTAGGGTTTCTTAAGTCCTAATTAGTTATTAATCTAATGAATCAACATGACTCCTAATTGGGTTAGGATTGAAGAGTTCAATTGAGTCATGGTTCACTCAAGTTCTAATTGGATTAGGACTAGTATAGATTGAACCCAATTGATTCATGATTTTGTTAAACCCTAATTGGATTAGGGCTAAACCAAATTAGGGCCACCCAATCCTCATTAGATGAGGATTAGGGCAACACAAAAGGGAGGGGCTCACGCCCCTCCCCTTTCTCCTCCTTGGTGCGGCAACACAAGAGGGGCCGGCGCCCCTCTTGGAAAGCAATCAAGGGCTCCTAACTTGTAGGAGCCCTTCATGCTTTAAAAAGGGGTGAGGGCGGCAGCTAGGGAATCCCAAGGAAAAACTCTCCTCTTTGCAGCCGTGGCCACCCTCTCCCTCCCTTGGTTCAGCCGCCAGCAAGAAGAAGGGAAAAAGAAGCCATGGCGCCCTCCTCTTCCTCCTTTCCTCCTTCCAACGCAGGGAAAAGAAAGTAGGCTGCAAGGGCTTTGCTTCTTCCTCTTCTTCTTCCTTCTTCTTCCTCCTCTCAAGTACATTCATGAGTTGAAAGAAAGAGAGGAGATCAGCCATCAAAAGTTATCTCTGCAAGGGAGCTAGCACCCCGGTGAGATAGAGAGCTTGGATCGGTTCCTGCTTCGTGTGGATACCCGTAGAGGCCGGGCACTTGAACGGCTTCAAGCGAACCTTCATCCTAAACCACGAACTTCGGTTTGCGGTGATCATCTACCCGCACAAGGTGAAGATCTGATCTTCTAATGTTTTAAAAAATTTTTAATCCTTATCTATCTACGAACGGTTATTGAAACAACGTTCATGCGATGAACGTCGATCCCGCACATGCCGATTCCGCTGCCATCCGAATTTTTTTTGAATTTTCTGCGGCATGGGCGGGTTCCCAACAGGTGGGCACGCGGTTGGAAAGGGCAGGGGGGCGCTCTGTGAGGCGGGATCACACGAAGGATAGATAGCGGGAGGAAGGAGATAAACAGTGAAACAGTTTTATTTTTTTTATTATTATATTATTTCTTTTTTTTTGTAACACTGTTCATATGAACACTGTTCATATGAACAGTGAATCCAGTGATTCTTTCCAAAATTATTTTTATTTATTTTATTATATTCATTATTTTCTTTTTTTGTTTTAATTTATAAATTTTTATATGAAGGCAGGTAATGAATTGGTTGGGAATTGACTTTGGATTTGAGGTGGGTCATGATCGTTGATTTGCTTGAACTTACTCTCGAGCCCAATGTCGTTTAAATTTAATTCTTGCTAAACAGCTTCAGACCGGACTCAACAAGGCTAAAAGCAGGACCGTGACTTAATAAAAAGGGTTAATCAAATCTTTTTCCTCATACAAGAATAATTATCTAATCAGGACCAAAACCTATTTAATCATAGCCTTAGCTTAATTACAACTCCATCAGGTTACTAAACCGGGTCAACACAATCTCCTCCTTATATGTTTTCATGAAAGATTACAACCAGAAGAGAGACAAGTTCAGAGTCTGTTTTGAGAAAAGAATTATTTACCTCTTACCATATTTTAAATTTATTTCAATGTCTATTCAATTTCATGGTAAAGTATGTATTTATCAGTTTAAGAACATTGATAAGTGCTATAAAAAGATAACTAAATTATAAATTATTCAGCACTTATCAAAACCCCTGATCTTGGATCAATAGGGGATGATGCTACTAAAAGTGGTAAGATAAGGAGGAAGAAAGGAAAGAAAATCTCTGGATCAAGTACCTATTTCCATTGCGGTAAAGCTGGCCACTGGAAAAGGAATTGCAAGAGTTTTCTTGCAACTGTAAAGCCTGATATGGAAAATGGTCTAATAAAGTCTCTGGATCAATTTCTTTTTCTAATCAAATCAGGTCTAATTAAAGCCAAATGGGTTCCAACTCTTGGCTAACCCATATTAGGTCATGATCTAATCATATTAGATCAACCTAATATAAGAATTGGATTCGAATCCAATTCGAATTAAGAGCTAAGGGTTTGCAACACCTGCTAGGATGTCTATCTTGCAAACATGATCTAATCCAATTAGACCCTTAATAAGTTTTCTTGTGTGTGACCCATTGGGTTCCATACTTAGCCAGCAATAGGTGTGAGTGCGAGTTGACCCAACTTGATTAAAACTCTTCTAATCGATTTAAGTCCAAATTGCGCGAACCCGAACTTAACAATTAGAATCCTTTTTAATTGGTGATCGAATTAAACTCTTTAATTCGATCAAACCTATAAGACAAAATTGACGTCTAGCAACGTGTCATGTCTACCCAGAAAATATGAAATTTGGTGGAAATACCAAAAATACCCTTCAGTGGCAAGTTACCGTGCAATTCAACCCTTTAAACAAACTGCATCCCGAATATGTATATGAGTATGAATATATGTCAAACTCAATTTCATATTCATATATTTTTCTATCTTCTAACGATAATTCGAATAATGAAATATTAGAAACTCTTTCTAATTTTCATTGTGCTTTGATCAAAGGCTTCCTGAATTATCATATGATTAGAATAAATAGGATGCGATCTTCTCTTACTAGAAGTGATTCATTCCTTGTTGACCTACTCATAACCTTCGTACACATTCCACCATATCCAGAAGACCTCGTACATAACTTATTGTCATGAATGAGTGGAAACCAAAATATGGATTTATGTGCACAAGATACTATGGTGATCTCAGGTCAAAGGATCGGTTGCACAACTCCCACTAAGAGAATCATCTTTTGACATGTAAGTAAGACTTCATAAGATTTCTCTTTGTAGGTCAATTCAGTGAACTCATTTCTCTAATGAGCACCCACATCTTTGTATTAGTGTCTCCACACAAGTGATTGTGAGATCAATCACCCTTTGCATCGAGCATACATAAGATGTGCCAGTCTTTCCGGTAAACATTGATCCCCAACTCAATGTACCAATGACTGGGAATATTTAAGATTAGGATTTTAGAATTTTAGGTCTCACTAGTATGATCTCATCATAGCCTCAAAATCATTGCCTTAATCTAAGAGGTTCATCACAAATATAATCAACAGCATATGATGAAACACAATGCCTTTATTTATATTGAATGTCATGTACATGATTTGGAAAATCAAAAGAAAATCCTTCACAATACATATTGCGATTGGCTTGTAGGGCATCTACTCTTTCAATCTCCCACTTGCACTAAAGCCAATCGCCCTTATATTTCATCCCCATACAATCGAGGTGGCGATCGAACTGCTGTTGTGGTAGAGCTTTAGTGAACGGGTCTGCTAAGTTGTTCTTTGTGTCTACTCGTTCAATGACTATGTCTTGTCTCTCGACGATCTCTCGAACGAGGTGGAAGCGTCTTAGAATGTGCTTGGATTTGTGATGAGACCTTGGTTCCTTTGCTTGAGCAACAGCTCCAGTGTTGTCACAATAAACTGGAACTGGTCCAGCAATTTCAGGAACTACTCCCAACTCAGAGATGAACTTCTTCATCCAGACAGCTTCCTTAGCGGCTTCACTTACAGCGATGTATTCTGCCTCAGTAGTTGAGTCAGCTACAGTTTGCTGCTTGAAACTCTTCCACCTCACTGCACCACCATTTAGGGTAAAGATATACCCTGAAGTGGACTTGCTATCATCTGGGTCTGATTGAAAACTAGAATCAGAAAATCCTTCTAGTTTCAACTCAGATCCTCCATAAACTAGAAAAATATCTTTAGTCCTTCTTAAGTACTTAAGAATATTTTTCACAGCTATCCAATGACTCTCTCCTGGATCAGCCTGGAATCTGCTTGTTATGCCTAAGAAATAAGCAACATCAGGCCTAGTACATAGCATAGCATACATAATTGATCCTACTGCCGAAGCATAGGGAATGTAATTCATTATATTCCTCTCTTCAGATGTCTTAGGAGACATCTTCTTAGAGAGACGTATGCCATGACTCATAGGTAAGTAACCTCTTTTACTTCCTTCCATACTGAATCTTTTCAGCACACGATCTATGTACTTAGACTGGGACAAGCCTAGCATCCTTTTAGATCTATCCCTATAGATCTTTATACCAAGTATATAGGATGTTTCTCCCAAGTCTTTCATGAAAAAGCTTTTTGATAGCCAAGTCTTGATCGATTGTAACATTAGAATATTATTTCCAATGATTAGTATGTCATCTACATACAATATTAAGAAGACAACGGCACTCCCACTAGTCTTCTTGTACACACATGGTTCATCCACATTTTTGATAAAACCAAACTTTTTGACTGTTGTATCAAAACGGATGTTCCAACTCCTCGATGCTTGCTTTAATCCATAAATGGATCTCTTAAGCTTACATACTTGATTTGCTCTCCCACTTGAGACAAATCCTTCTGGCTGTGTCATGTAAACCTCTTCCTCAAGATAACCATTAAGGAAGGCGGTTTTGACATCCATCTGCCAAATTTCATAATCATAGTATGCAGCTATTGCAAGCAAAATCCGAATAGATTTAAGCATGGCAACTGGTGAAAAAGTTTCATCATAGTCAATTCCTTGCTTTTGCCTGAAACCTTTTGCCACCAATCTAGCCTTGTAGGTTTCTACTTGGCCATCTGCTCCAATCTTCTTCTTATAGACCCATTTGCAACCTATAGGGTTTACACCTTCTGGTGCATCAATCAAAGTCCATACTTGGTTGGTATACATAGAGTCTATTTCGGATTTCATAGCTTCTAACCATTTGTTAGAGTCATTACTCATGATAGCTTCCGAATAGGTCAGAGGATCATCATTTTCAACGATGTAGGCTTCATCATTCTCAATGATAAACCCATACCTCTTAGGTGCATTTCGCACTCTATCTGACCTTTGGAGAGGAGATGTGTGTTGTGGTTGTACTTCATCAATGGGTACATCTGGTTGAGGAATATCTTGTGTTTCCATTTGTAGGTCTTGAACTTCTTCAAGTTCAATTCTCCTATCTTTGCCTTTTTCTAAGATAAACTCTTGCTCTAAGAAAGTGGCATGTCTACCTACAAAGACCTTTTGTTCGGTAGGATTATAGAAGATGTATCCTATACTATCTTTAGGATAACCTACAAAAATACATTTATCTGATCTAGCACTTAGCTTATGTCCAAAATTTCTTTTGACATAAGCTTTACAGCCCCATATTTTAAGATACTTAAGATTAGGCTTCTTTTCTCTCCATATCTCATATGGAGTACTAGATACAGATTTCGATGGTACCCTATTTAATATAAGTGCAGCAGTTTCTAGGGCAAAACCCCAGAAGGAAAAAGAAAAATCTGTAAAGCACATCATGGACCGTACCATATCTAATAGAGTACGATTCCTCCGTTCAGCTATACCATTTAATTGTAGCGTATACGGAGGTGTCCATTCAGAGAGAATGCCCTTTTCTTTAAGATGATTTAAAAACTCACTAGAAAGGTATTCACCTCCTCGATCAGATCGAAGGATTTTAATACATTTTCCAGTTTGTTTTTCAACCATACTTTGATACTCTTTAAATTTATCAAAGGTTTCAGATTTATGTTTCATAAGATACATATATCCGAATCTTGATAAATCATCAGTAAATGTGATGAAATAAAAGTATCCACCTCTAGCAGGAGTTGTCATAGGACCACATACATCTGTATGCACAAGTTCTAATAACTCTCTTGCCCTTTCTCCATGTCCAATGAATAGAGACTTAGTCATTTTACCCATAAGACAAGATTCACAAGTTCCTAATGATTCATTATCATAAGGATCAAAGAACTCTTCTTTGTACAACTTGTTGATTCTTGATTCGCTTATGTGACCAAGTCGGCAATACCAAAGAAGGGTGTTATTTACTTCTTCTCTCTTTCTTTTATTGCTTTTATAAATATGAAAGACATTGTCATTAAGTAATAGAATAAGAAGACCATTTTCCATAATGCCATTGCAATAGACTTTATTAGAAAAAGAAATTGAGCAACCATTGCTCTTTATATTAATTTCATATCCTTTCTTTAACAACAAAGGAACGGAAATTACATTTCTAATAATTTTGGGCATATAATAACAATCTTCTAATTCCAAGAGCTCTTCCGAAGGCAACTCCAAATGGTAGGTTCCAACAGCTTCAGCCTGGATGGACTCTCCTCCAGCGCCATACAGCTCGAAGTCACCTTTCTTCAAAAATCTAATTTTCTGTAGTCCATTCAAAGATTTGCAAATATGAGAACCACAGCCGGTATCCAATACCCATGAATTTGAATTTGAAGAACTTAATGATAAGTTGGCATGTAACATAAACATACCTTTCGATGCAACTCTTGCATCGGTCTTCATACTTGCAAGAAAACTCTTGCAATTTCTCTTCCAGTGGCCTTCCTTGCCGCAGTGGAAACAGGTACTGGGTTTGGAGTTTTTCTTTCCTTTCTTCTTCTTGATCTTGCTATTATTAGGGTTCAACTTTTTCTTAAAACCCTTATTGCCTGATTTCTTCCTTAAGCCCCTATCAACAAGAAGGATCGGACCCTTTTTCTTTTTGATATGGGTTTCAGCTGTCTTTAACATATTTAACAGCTCAGGCAGTGAGACATTCAGCTTATTCATGTGAAAATTCACAACAAACTGAGAGAATGATTCAGGTAGTGATTGCAGGATCAAATCCTGACTGAGCTCACTATCCATAGCAAAACCTAATTGACTTAATCTGGTGATCAAGTCTATAACCATAAGACAATGGTTTTGCACGGACGTTCCTTCATTCATTCTAGCATGGAACAATTGCATAGATATCTCATATCTAGCAGTTCTACTCTGCTCTCCATGCAACTCCTTTAAATTAAGAAGTATGGATTGAGTGTCCATGTCTCATGTTGTCGCTGTAGCTCATTGCTCATAGAGGCAAGAATGATACATTTGACAGTTAAACTGTCATTCTTCCACATCTTATGTGTGGCTACCTCCTCTTTTGTAGCATCATCCCCTAGATCTCTAAGATCAGGGATTTCAAGAATATAGGAAATTTTTTTCTGAGTGAGTACAATCTTAAGATTCCTCAACCAGTCTATATAGTTTGGACCGGTCAACTTGTTGGCATCCAAGATGCCTCTTAGTGATAGTGAAGATGCCATTTAATTCAGAATTAATTCTACATAAGCAAAGAACAAAACTATCATAAACAAACCAATCATGATGACATATATACAATTAGACAAGGACTTTATCTAATTATTACTCCCACTATTTTATCGAATATTATAGCCCTCTCCTATGATAAACGAAAAAATCTAATTTTTTCTTAGTAGGGTTAAGATCCTAATTCATCATAAAAACCTTGTGGTTGCACAACAAATCTTTATGAGTTCAAAGGTAGGAAACTCTTTCCAATTGCATCTCATGCAATTCTCAACTTTATCCTATCCTCTTAAAACACTTATAGCCTTGTGGTTGCACAACAAACTATAATGTTTTAGTTAAGTCAAACCCTTCATTTCCATATAGTCATATTCAAATAATATTGCCCTTGTGGTTGCACAACAAAGCAACATATTAAAATATGCCATAAGCATCTCTATGCATCAAGACAGTATAACATCAGTGCTCATTGCAAGTCTTGTGGTTGCACAACAAACTAGCATGAATTTTGACATAATAATGTCGAGGCATGAAGGAAGGATATCAGTAGTGTTTTATCAACATTAAGCTTATCCATAATAGGTAATCAAACAATTGGCCAGGTAAGCAGGTGGGAGGCTCCCCTTACTCAGAGAGTAAGGTCCTAATTAAGTAACTACCTTTAGTGCTTTCCTTAGACACCAATTAGATTAATTGTTCTAGAATGGGTCAGCTCAAAGTTTTTCAACACTATGACTTAATATTATGTTATTGAGGGCTTACTGGTCTCATGCACATTCTATAATTATAACATATTGAACATATGTCTTTGTGTATGCTATAACAAATTATATATCTATCTCATAGCATATATAAATCATAACCAACTATCATGCATCATAGCTATCTCATAGCATGTATAAATTATTACCAATTAATTGGATCAATTACTATGCTTCAATATATCTTCTTATAAAAAATTCATATCATGACATTTTATTATATATCATATCATATATGAATCATATAATTCAGCATTCCTCTAAACATATGACATTACTATCTCATAGTAATTTAACAATTATACATCATGCATAATCACCTGATTGAACCAATTAAGGGTGGCTCTGATACCACTGAAGGGTTCTAGCATGCTATAATGGGCAGCGAAAGCTAGGAATTTTAAAAATTTCTTGATAAAGTTCCTTAACATAAAACCCTTACAAGCCAAGATCACCTTAATGGAAGCAATCAAATAATATAATATAAATGCAGAAATAGAAGAATACCTCTAACGCTAATCTAATATGCAGAATTTCTACTAGGTGCCCAAGTGTTCACCCTCCAACGTTGATCCACACGAAAACTTAATTTAAGTCTTAAGCTCCAAAGACATTGATCCTTAATGCAGAATTCTTCTAAAGAACTCTAATGACTTACTTTCCTTTCTTTCTATTTTTCTTTAACCTTCTAAAATCATTTCTAATCCTTTTGTCCTAAAGAAGACCACCTTGTCTTGGCTTAGGACACACTAGAAGCAATGCTAGAAAGAAAGAAACTAATATAAGAAAGAAAGAAGAGAGGAGTGGGGTGGAGTTGGAATGATGAAACCCATGGAGTGCTAGCCTATTTATAATAGGTGTAGGGATGCATCTCCAAGGGATGCATCCCATCCACACATCCTCTCATGAAACGGCATCATCTAAAGGGCCATATCAAATAAGAGGAGGTGCAAATCAAGTGAGAAGGTGTATCAAATGATATGTCCTTTCATGTGGTGCTATATTTTGACCAAGTCAACATCACATGCTAATCACATGTCCATCACGCCTCACCTCTTGATCTTTCATGATGATGATCCAAGGGCTCCAATGCAAGGCGCCATTCACTTGACCCATTATGTCTTCATCCAATGGTGGGATTAAGATCCAATGGTCAATTATGATAGCCATCCTCTAACCCAATCCAATTGGGTTAAATCAACTCTTCATTATGTCTTCATCCAACGGTAGATCAAGATCTAACGGTCTAGATTGAATGATTTATTAAATCTAATTCAATTAGACTCAAACCAAGCCAATTAGGTGCCAACTCTTGGCTAACCCATATTAGAACATGATCTAATCAAATTAGATCTATTAAGAATCGGATTCGAATCCAATTCGAATCAAGAGCTAAGGGTTTGCAACACCTGCTAGGATGTCTATCTTGCAAACATGATCTAATCCAATTAGACCCTTAATAAGTTTTCTTGTGTGTGACCCATTGGGTTCCATACTTAGCCAGCAATAGGTGTGAGTGCGAGTTGACCCAACTTGATTAGAACTCTTCTAATCGATTTAAGTCCAAACTGCGCGGACCCGAACTTAACAATTAGAATCCTTTCTAATTGGTGATCAAATTAAACTCTTTAATTCGATCAAACCTATAAGACAAGATTGACGTCTAGCAACGTGTCATGTCTACCCGAAAAATATGAAATTTGGTGGAAATACCAAAAATATCCTTCAGTGGCAAGTTATCGTGCAATTCAATCCTTTAAACAAACTGCATCCCGAATATGTATATGAGTATAAATATATGTCAAACTCAATTTCATATTCATATATTTCTCTATCTTCTAACGATAATTTGAATAATGAAATATTAGAAACTCTTTGTAATTTTCATTGTGCTTTGATCAAAGGCTTCCTGAATTATCATATGATTAGAATAAATAGGATGCGATCTTCTCTTACTAGAAGTGATTAATTCCTTGTTGACCTACTCATAACCTTCGTACACATTCCACCATATCCAGAAGACCTCGTACATAACTTATTGTCATGAATGAGTGGAAACCAAAATATGGATTTATGTGCACAAGATACTATGGTGATCTCAGGTCAAAGGATCAGTTGCACAACTCCCACTAAGAGAATCATCTTTTGACATGTAAGTAAGACTTCATAAGATTTCTCTTTGTAGGTTAATTCAGTGAACTCATTTCTCTAATGAGCACCCACATCTTTGTATTAGTGTCTCCACACAAGTGATTGTGAGATCAATCACCCTCTGCATCGAGCATACATAAGATGTGCCAGTCTTTCCGGTAAACATTGATCCCCGACTCAATGTACCAATGACTGAAAATATTTAAGATTAGAATTTTAGAATTTTAGGTCTTACTAGTATGATCTCATCATAGCCTCAAAATCATTGCCTTAATCTAAGGGGTTCATCACAAATATAATCAACAGCATATGATGAAACACAATGCCTTTATTTATATTGAATGTCATGTACATGATATGGAAAATCAAAAGAAAATCCTTCACAATACATATTGCGATTGGCTTGTAGGGCATCTACTCTTTCAGGGATGGCTAGGATGCATCCCTTCACATCTATAAATAGGGAGCCATTCCACTGTATTCTTCATTCCAACTCCACTGTATTCTCTCTCCCTTATCCCTTCTTTCTTACAACCCTTTGTCTCTTTCTAGCATTGCTTCTAGAGTGTCCTAAGCCAAGACAAGGAGGTCTTCTTTAGGACAAAAATATTAGAAGTGATTTGGAAAGGTGAAAGAAAAATTAAGAGAGGAGAGAAAGCAAGCCAATTTAAATCCTTTGGAAGGATTCAGCATTAAGGATCAAAAATTTTTGGAGCTAAAGTCTTGATCGAGTTTCCATGTGGATCACCGTTGGAGGGCGGACACTTGGACGCCTCGTGGAGATTCTACAAACTTGGATTTAGCATTACAGGTATTCTTCTATTTCAGCATTTATATTTATATTGTTTGATTGTTACCATTAAGGTGATCTTGGCTTATAAGGGTTTCATGTCAATGGACTTTATTAAGAAATTTTTAAAATCCCTAGCTTTCGCTGCCCATCATGACATGATCGGAACCCTTTACCCAACCCTCCCCACTTAATTAGATTAAGTGGGGGCTAACCAAATGGGAGAAGAGGGAGGGGCCTACGCCCCTCCCTTGGCTGGTGGCATGAGGGAAAAAGGAGGCTCCTTAAATTTTAGGAGCTCATCTCTATCCACACACCATAAAAGAGGGGTTCAAAGGGGCTACGAATTTTTTATAGTTTTTCCTTGGAATTTTGGCATCAAACTCCTCCTCTCCTATCCTCCTTTGAGCCGCAAGCAACAAGGAAAAAGAAGAGCCTTGGCGGCCCTCCTACTTCCTCCATTTTGGTTCCAACACGAAGGAAAAAGAAAAGGCTGCAGGTTTTTGTTCTCCTTCCATTGAACTAACCTTCTTCTTCCTCCTCCCTTAGACATTCAAGAGTTGATTGAAAGGGAGGATATCAGCCATCAATTGCCATCTCTGTAAGGGAGCTAGCACCCCGGGAAGATCCAAAAGCTTCGATCGATGCTTTACTTTGTGTGGATACCCGTAGAGGCCGGACGCATGTGCGGCTTCCATCGAACCTTCTATAAATTCACGAATATCAAATTTGCGGAGACCATCTACCTGCACAAGGTGAAGATCTAATCTTCTTAATAATTTAAAAATGGTTCATAAGAATTTAATCCTAATCTATCTACAAACGAAGTTGTAAAAATACGTTCACGCGATGAACGGGATCTTGCATGCCTTTCCGCTGCGGTCTGAAAATCTTTGAAATTTTTCTGCAGCATGTGATAGTCCCTAACAGTGGTATCAGAGCCAGGTTATGTAGATTAAGATTAGGATTAAATATTTAAAGGTATTTTAGATCTGAAATTTAAAGAATTATGCTTGCTGAAATTTTCTGCATGCAGAATTTTCAGCTTGCTGATTTTTCTGCATGCTGATTTTTGGATGCTTAGATTAATGATTCTATTGCTTTGATAATCTGATTACAAATGTTTAGAATCATATCTTGCATAATCAGCAAGTCATGAGATGAAATAATCATTTAAATTACAGATTTGAAAATAATATTTATGCATGAGATGCTGATAAGCACTAAATAATGTACAAATTTATCTATTTTACATAGCACTTATTATTATTGTTATGCACATATTTTAAATATTAACAGAAGAAAATGTATTTCCTCTCGTCATTGCATTTTAATAAATTATTAGAGGTAATTCAAGTTTGGTTTAATTTTCTATATTGATTTAGTCTAATGTGTGTGCAGGTCAAGCCACCCCATTCACGAATTAGTCCCAATCAGTTCCATGTGTGGATTGCTTTCTTCCCCATTTGCATGAAGTTACCCATCCCTTTGTCCACGTCATCTTTTCCGCGTGCACCAAGCTTCCCAATTTAACAAAACAGAGGCCTCTCCGATTTTCTCCACGTATCCAAACTTTCTTTATTCAGAACAGAGCCCTCCCAACCTACACGAGTGGACCCCAACTACCTTTCTAAAAAAAGAGATAATATATATATAATAATTCTCATATCACCCCTCACGCATTCATCTCCCACATCATTATTTAATAATTCTCATATCACCCCTCACGCATTCATCTCCCACAT
Organism: Phoenix dactylifera; assembly: GCF_051530095.1. Taxonomy (NCBI): domain Eukaryota; kingdom Viridiplantae; phylum Streptophyta; class Magnoliopsida; order Arecales; family Arecaceae; genus Phoenix; species Phoenix dactylifera. The sequence continues at coordinate 24,417,923 of NC_143193.1, read as the reverse complement.
CATTATTTATTCTCTTCTCCTCCCCTGTTTCAGAACAAGCCGCATGATCACTCCCATTCCCATTCAACCCCGTCCTCCCAGATTCTTTGCTCCAAACGTGATCTCCTCCCACAATGCAATCCTCCCAGCATCCGCAAGCCAAGCACCGTCTTCCCAAAGATTTATTTCCATCTGATTCTGAATCTAAACATTTTCATCTCCCACGGATAAGAATCCCCTGTTCCACGTCCTCCCCTCCCCCGCTTCCGCGATTCAAATTGGCAGATCATCCCTTTCCTTCCCAGCAAACCGAAGCAAGCTTATCCTCTCAAATATCCTTCCACGAATAACCCGCATCTCGATCGTATCCCAGCATCCCAGCTCACGGCTCAAATCCGCACGTTTTCCCCTTGTTTCAAAACAGAGCATACCTCCCAGCTCAGCCGCATCCAATTTTTGATCGCCTCCGGACCCCTCCCGTTCGCGTTCAATTGCGTCCGAGCATCCCGTGAGCACCATCACCCTCATTTCTTGTTCCAGATTTGATCTTCTTCCAGATTTTCTTCCGGATCCCTCCCGTTCGCACTCAAATCTTGCAAGCATCCGCAACCTTCCTCCCATTCGAATTAACTCCATCATCCACAGAATCCGCCCAGCATTTAACCATGCTCGTGATCTTTTCTTCCAGATTTCCTTGCTTCGGAACCAAATCCCAGCGGTCTTCCGTGATCCATCCAAATCCCGAGCCAAATGGAAGCTCCCTTGCCTCGCGTGTCCAGATGAGAGCCAGCGCAGAATCCTCTCAACGCCCACGTCGTCCTTCGCGTTGGAGCAGCATCGGCATCCTCCAATCCAGCTACTCATCTGCGGATCCATCGCCTGCATATCCTCCTTCAAGAATCCGATCCTCCACGGTCAGGAAGGATATAAAAAGGGAGAAGAGTTCTTCAGACGGAGAAAGGGGGGGGAGGCCGAAGAAGAGAAAAAGAAATAAAAAAAAGAGAGAAAGGAGGGGAAAAGAGAATAGTTTTGGATATTTTGGGAATAATGGGAGGTGATCAATTTCATTTGAAGATGGGAGGTCGTCCGGAAGCCATGCTCGGCTAAACGTCTAGTCTAGGGCTGGATGAAGCCCTAGCAATGTATCAGGGCATTGTAGTTCTTATTTTCTTTATTATTTTGGAGCTTGTTTAAATTCTTATCATCAATGAAAATTTCTTTTATGATGTTTAAACTTTGAGCATGCTTTTTACGATTCATGTTTGCTAAAGTAGTCTAAGGTGATCTATGCCTAGGAAGATGAGGTGTTCTGCACTCTAGGTTAGTGTAATTAGGTAGACACTTCATGCTATACCTAAGATGGATCTTCCTAAAATTCTTTATGTTTTCATTTTAAAAGGCTTGTAGCCAATTTGCATGCCTCTCCAAAAGATAAAAAAAATTAAGAACATAGACCCTGATGCAATGCTATGTGGTGGACTCCAAACCCTAGATCCATTTACTTTGATAAATTCTAATTCGTACTCATAGTTTAATTTAGTTAATTCAAGTTAGCAAATCCTTCTTCTTGATTTATTTTTAAAAGAAAAATAACTTACTCTTCAATCCCTGTGGACCGACATCCGTAATCACTATCCTACAGGATACGTGCTATTGCGTGGTTTATTTTCGAAATTGAAAGGACTGATCAATTTTTGGCGCCGTTGCCGGAGATTTCTAGCATAGTTATTTTTCCTATCATTAAAAAAAAAATTAATTAATTAAAAAAAACTTTCAAAAATATATATATATCTAAAATAAAATAAAAAAATTATTTTCTATTATTGTTACTTTTTTTATCTCCTTTTTCTCTTCTACTAATTTTTTTTTAATTTTTCTTTTGGTCTTATTTGATCAGAAATCGAAGAGGAGATCTGGGCTATCAAAAAGGAATGCTTTAGAGGTTTGAGGCAAAAAAAATTTTAAATTGCTGGAGAAATTTCCTTTGGTAACCTCTAAACCTTTCTTATTTAAATTAATTATTAGCTTGAAATTTTGTGGTGATTGTTTGATTTTAATTTTAGCAAAAATGTGAATGCATGCTTGATACACATACACAAATTAATCCGCACATAGTAAGGGCAATCACCCCAACAAGATAAGAGCCGAATTTCATCACCGGATTCTTGCCCAACTTAGGTGAACTCAATCTCACATAGTGTCACTTTAATTAAAATCAATTAGACGTTGGCTCCTAGGGACATTCGAGCTCAATAGGATGAAGATCACCGAAAGTTGTACCAATTTTGCTCTGTGGCTTAGTTGATGTCTAGGCAAGCTTTGTCCCTATAAGGGAGACAGTTCATCTGTTCGAGGCAAGTGGGTTTTAAGTGGGACCTTTGCGAACGCATCGTGACCCCTCCACTTACCTGGGAGCTTACCTGGTCAACTCGGTTCATTAGACCGGATTGGAGGCTTAGGTGCCCTCTTCAAACCAGTTAGAAGCTGTCTAGTGATTTTAGGACAAATACAAGGATTGATGTGTTTTTCTTTTATTGCATGCTTGATTGATCAAGTACTAGTGTATGCAAGGAAGTCGTTATAGAGTACGTAATCTATTACCTTTTGACCCTGAAATAGAACGGACCCTTAGAAATATTCGAGCTGAGATCAGAACAGTAGAATCATCCCCACCTCCTGAGATGGCTGAAGAACAACCCAAAATCCTGAGGGAGTACTTTACTCCCACCATTTACACTTCCCCATCTTGCATTCGATTACCTGAGGTAGCAGTTGTATAATACGAAATAAAGTCTAGTGTGATCCAAATGCTCCCATCTTTTTATGGGCTCACCAACGAAGAACCATATAAACACCTGATGAATTCCTTGAGATTTGCACCACTGTCAATATTCAGAACTTCACTGATGATGCTCTGAAACTTAGATTATTCCCTTTCTCCCTTAAAGATAGAGCCAAACAATTGCTGAATTCTTTAGAAGCTAACTCGATTCTTTCTTGGGATCAAATGCAACAAGAATTTCTTAAAAAATACTTTCCCATAGGAAGAACGAACCAGTTTAGACGTGCCATTACAAGCTTCTCCCAAACTGAGGGAGAAGAATTTCATGAAACTTGGGAGAGATTTCGGGACCTAATCCGTAAATGCCCTCATCATCAAATACCTAAGTGGCAGCTAGTGCAATGTTTCTATGATGGATTGACTGAACGAAACCGTCAGATGATCGATGCTGCATGCGGGGGGACTTTCATGCTTCAAAATGAGCATGAAGCATGGCAATTATTTGAAAACCTTAATGAAAACTCCCTCCACCATGCCTCCTGTTCTCGTCTGGCAACCCCCAGTTCTCAAAGAAAAGGGACCATTTGTGAAATAAGTCATTCCATGGACCTGTCTAGCAAGGTAGATGCATTGTCCCATAAGATTGATCAATTGATGATAGGAGGACATATCGTTAGCTCTTCCCAAGCACAAGTGTGTGCTATCTGTTCTAGCCCATCGCACCCCATTTATGAGTGCCCCTCAGCACCCCAATTTTCCGAACTCGTGCAAGAACACATCAATGCTGCCCAAACACAGCCCAGACCGGGTAATGACCCATTTTCCAATACATATAACCCAGGATGGCGGAATCATCCAATTTTTTCTTGGAGGCAGCAAGCTTCGAATACTGCCCAACCCTACTCCCAAAATTTTTAAAACCCTCAGAATTTTCATCTCTACCGTCCCTCAACTCAATTTCAACACCCTCCTCCTCCAACCCAAAGAAATACAGCCTTTGAGGAGAAAGTGTTGACTGCCCTTCAAGGTTTGGAGGCAAACACACAACTATTGCACTCTCACACGCAATCAATTGCTAAGCTAGAATCCCAAATGGGTCAACTAGCCAATGCATTAAACAAGCGAGAGGAAGGTAAGCTTCCAAGTCAACCAATGAGTAATCCTAGGGGACAATACGTGGCTCAAGAAACTCGACTAAATCATGAGCAAGCTAATGCTTTGACTACCCTAAGGAGTGGACGTATAATAGATAATAAGGTTGGGGAGGGTAACAATAAGGAAGGTGAAGAAGAGGAGAGGAATGTATCACATGAAAATCCAAAACCTTTTTCAGCTAGTCCACCATCTGCCACAACCCACATTCCAAAGGCTCCATTCCCTGAAGCACTTAATGCACCCTCTCCCTTTGGCAAGAAGGAAACTTCATTACAAGAGATGATGGAGGTCTTCAAACAAGTTAAAATCAACCTCCCACTCCTTGATGCCATCAAACAAGTTCCCTCCTATGCCAAATTTCTCAAAGACCTTTGCATCCAAAAGCGGAAATCTAGGACATATGTGCCTAAAAAGGTCCTCCTAACTGAGCAGGTAAGTTCCATTCTCCAACACAACACCCCTCCAAAGTTCAAAGATCCTGGTGCTCCCACTATTTCCTGTGTCATAGGAAATAACTCCATCGACCGAGCACTCTTAGATCTAGGGGCAAGTGTGAATCTTCTACCCTATTCAGTCTATGAAAAATTTGGGTTAGGTGAATTAAAACCTACCTCGGTGTCCTTACAATTGGCTGATCGATCTGTGAAGATACCACGGAAGATGATTGAAGATGTTCTTGTCAAGATAGACAAATTCTATTTTCCAGTAGATTTTATCGTCCTTGACATGGAACATGTGTCCAACCTAAAAAAACAAATCCCTGTGATTCTTGGTCGTCCCTTTTTAGCAACAGCCAATGCATGTATCAACTGTAGAACTAGAGCAATGGATATATCATTTGGAAACATGAAAATTAAGTTGAATGTGTTTCATGCCGCCGACGAACATGTGAGGGAAGATGAGTGTTGCCTAATTGACGAAATGGATGATCTTGTAGAGGAAGCCCTTCCCTATATCTTAGCAGATGACCTCCTAGAGGCATGTTTGGCCCATTTTGACATTGACAACTTTGATATAGACAAGGCCATAGAAGAAGTTAATATCTTACTTGACAATCAATCTCCCATGAGTTCCCTTCCTTGGAAGATCCGACCTGAACCTCTTCCCCCCATTGCTAGCACACCACTTTGTCCTTCCATTGATTCTCCACCTAAACTTGAGTTAAAGCCACTTCCGACAACTCTTAAGTATGCCTTTCTAGGACCAGAAGATACTCTCTCTGTAATCATCGCGGCCAACTTATCTACTGAATAGGAGGGTAAACTTTTAAGGGTACTAGAAGAGAATAAACATGCCATAGGATAGTTTGTAGTCGATTTGAAAGGGGTTGACCCCTCTGTTTGCATGCATCAAATTCATCTCGAAGATGATGCAAAGCCCACCCGAGAAATGCAAAGAAGACTCAATCCTAACATGAAGGAGGTAGTCAAGAAAGAAGTGGTGAAGTTACTAGATGTCGGAATCATTTATCCAATTTCTGATAGTAAGTGGGTAAGTCCGACACAAGTGGTACCCAAAAAATCAGGTATCAATGTGGTTGAAAATACGGAAGGAGAATTGATACAAACACGCACAACCACGGGTTGGCGCGTGTGCATTGACTACAGGAAACTTAATTCAATGACTAGGAAGGACCATTTCCCTCTACCTTTCATAGATCAAATTTTGGAACGGTTGGCTGGTCAAGGTTTCTACTGCTTCTTAGATGGTTATTCTGGATATAATCAAGTACCTGTTTACCCGGACGATCAAGACAAAACCACTTTTACTTGCCCATTTGGGACATTTGCATATAGGAGGATGCCTTTTGGATTATGCAATGCACCCGCAACTTTTCAACGATGCGTGATGGCCATTTTTTCAGATATGGTGGAAAACTTTCTAGAAGTGTTCATTGATGATTTCTCAGTTTTTGGCCTATCTTTTGACGATTGTCTGGACAATTTGACCTTAGTGTTGAAAAGATGTAAGGAGACCAACCTAGTATTAAGTTGGGAAAAGAGCCATTTCATGGTTCAAGAAGGCATAGTTTTAGGACACGTCGTGTCCAAGAGGGGCATTGAAGTAGATAAAGCCAAAGTCGATCTTATTTCCAATCTCCCTCCACCCAAAACTGTGAAACAAATCCGATCATTCCTTGGCCATGCTGGTTTTTACCGTCGCTTCATTCAGGATTTCAGCAAGATTTCCAAACCCTTGTGCAATCTTCTTGCTAAGGACACTCCCTTTGTCTTTGATAAAGCATGCGAGGAGGCATTTAAAAATCTTCGCTTGAAATTAACCACTGCACCTATCATACGGCCCCCTAATTGGACCCTTCCATTTGAACTGATGTGTGATGCATCCGACTATGCCATTGGGGCAGTTTTAGGGCAACGGCTAGATAAGGTACCTCATGTCATCTACTACGCTAGTAAAGCACTCTCAGATACACAATTGAACTACACCACCACTGAGAAAGAATTGCTAGCTGTAGTATTCGTGCTAGACAAGTTTCGATCTTACCTATTAGGATCCAAGGTTACCGTATTCACTGATCATGCTGCCCTTCGACACCTTCTTGCAAAGAAGGACACCAGACCCCGTCTGATTCGATGGATTCTTTTACTACAAGAATTTGACCTAGAAATTCGTGACAAGAAAGGAACTGCAAATGTCGTAGCAGACCACTTATCTAGGATTCTTCTTGAGCCCTCTAAGAATACCTCACCCTTACATGATGCTTTCCCAGATGAACAATTATTTGGGGTACAAGGAATGAAAACGCCATGGTTTGCAAACATAGTAAATTACCTTGCCATAGGACGAATTCCTGATGATTGGTCAACTCAAGACAAGAACCGATTCTTTTCACAAGTAATGTTCTATTATTGGGATGATCCCGATCTATTCAAGTATTGTCCCGATCAAGTAATCCGTCGATGTGCCCCCGAATGCGAATTTCAAAGTATTCTTTCATTCTGCCATTCACAAGCTTGTGGGTGACATTTTGGGGGTAGAAAAACTGCAGCAAAAGTTTTATAGAGTGGATTTTATTGGCCCACACTTTTCAAAGATGCCCATAACTTTTTCTAAACTTGTGAACGGTGCCAACGGATGGGTACCATCTTCCGTAGAGATATGATGCCTCTCAATCCTATTTTAATTGTAGAAATCTTTGATGTATGGGGTATTGACTTCATGGGCCCTTTCCCACCATCCTTTAATTTCGAATATATTCTTGTAGGGGTTGATTATGTTTCAAAATGGGTAGAAACTGTCGCCACTAAAACTAATGACTATAAGGTTGTGGTTAAATTTTTATATGAAAACATCTTTTGTCGTTTTGGCACACCCCGAGCAATCATCAGTGATGGGGGATCTCATTTTTGCAACCGGTCTTTCGAGGCTTTGGCTCACAAATATAACATCACCCACAAAGTTGCTACCTCATACCATCCCCAAACAAGTGGACAAGTCGAGGTGTCCAATAGGGAGTTAAAACACATCTTAGAAAAAACGGTACGTCCCGATAGAAAAGATTGGTCTCAAAGGATAAATGATGCACTCTGGGCCTACCGTACTGCCTACAAAACTCCTATTGGCATGTCTCCCTACCGATTAGTTTTTGGAAAAGCTTGTCACTTACCAGTAGAACTTGAACATAGAGCTTTCTGGGCTATCAAAAAGTTTAACTTAGACATGGCAGTAGCTGGTCCTCACCGAAAACTCCAACTAAGTGAACTTGAAGAATTGCACAATGAGGCTTATGAAAATGCTAAAATTTATAAAGCAAGGACTAAGGCTTTTCATGATAAAAATATTAACCGTAAGTCCTTTGAACCTGGTCAAAAGGTTTGGCTATTCAATTCCAAGTTGCGACTCTTTCCGGGTAAACTTCGCTCTAGGTGGGATGGACCATTCGTAGTGAAAAAGATTTTTTCTTATGGTGCAGTAGGGATCCAACACCTTAATGGTGGACATGTTTTAAAAGTCAATGGCCAAAGGTTAAAACCTTATGTGGACTGTGTTACCGATGGGCAATTGATCGAATCCCTTAATTTGATGAACCCTGTTTATCAAAATAATTAAGGATGCACTATGTCTGGCTGAAGACAATAAACTTAGCGCTTGTTGGGAGGCAACCCAATTCTCTTAGTTTTTTTTTTAACATTGAGGACAATGTTAGGTTTAGGTTTGGGGGTATTTTTAAGTATTTTTTTATTTTTTATTTTGTTTGCATCTCTTGCATTCGTTTTTACTTCATAATGTCAGGTTTATCAAAAGAAATAAAAAATAAAAAAATAAAAATATCTTTTAAAAAATTGTGTTCATTTTTATGATCTTAAAAAAAAATTTTAAATATATATATATATATATATTTACCTAATTTCTATACATGAATGCGAGAATGATAAACACACAGGGTATATAAAATCTAAAAAGCCCAATGACTAGTCGGAAGTAATACAAACTTAAGTTCTTTTTATTAAGTCTCTCTTAGGGAGTTGTAAGCTAATTAATACTTTGGAATTTCACTACACACTAGCCGACTCTTCTAAGGTCTAGGCTCGACATTATGTTGAGAGTATGGTAGCAACCTTGGACCCTGATGAATCATACTTATCTAATCCAAAAAAAAAAAAATCATTGTTGCCCAAGGTGACAAGCCAAGAGGGGGGGGTGAATTGGTTTCTTCTAAATTTTGGTGCTTTAAACGTTTTCTTAATTAAGTGCGGTGGATGCTTCCTTAAACTTTTTGAATAATTTAAACTAGTGCAAAGATAGAAGATGATGCAAGAATAAACGTAAACACAAGCACAACACAAACACAACAATATATAGTGGTTCGGTGCTCTCCTTAGCACCTACGTCCACTCCCCAAGCGTCCCCTTGGGAATTCACTATAATCCCGCGGATTACAGTTGGATTGTTTTCCGGGCTCACAATCCAAAAACCTTTGTTGGTTTTACGGGCTCACCAACGAACCTATACACTTTGGTTTTCCGGGTTCACCAAAAACCTTTGTTGGTTTTGCGGGCTCACCAACTAACCTTTACACTTTGGTTTTCCGGGTTCACCAAAAACCTTTGTTGGTTTTGCGGGCTAACCAACGAACCTTTACAAAATGTTTGACAAACAAAAAGAAAAGATTCAAACTCCTAAATGAGCATATGAAACAATATAAACTACAAAGAAGAGTTAGAAAGTATTTATCGCTTTGAAGTGGCTTTGCTCTTCTTTGTCAAGGATGCTTCACTCTTCAAGGGGGGGATGGAGCTCTTGATGCCTCTTTGAATCTGCTCAATCCCTTTCTTTGATTCTTGAATGAAGCTCTTGATGAAGAAGATTAGGGCACTTTTGTGTTCTTGAGTACTCTTTGATATTCCTTTCAAAAGTTATTCTCTCTGATGAATAGTGCCCCTTTAAATAGCTTCCCACCTTCTTTGGTCAAGCCCCAATGGTTAGAATTCAAAAACTAGCCGTTACTGACCTTGGGAAGGACAAAAAGTACATCTGCAGAACTAGCCGTTACTGTTCAGCCCGTGTTTGGGTCGGTTCAACCTGTCCTTGGGTCGACCCAATTTTGCCTTGGGTCGACTCAAACATTCCTTGGGTCGACCCTCTCAGAGAACACAGAAACTTTGATTTCAGCCTTCCTTCACTTGGGTCGACCCATCCTTTCTTTGGGTCGACTCAAAGTTCACTTGGGTCGACTCAACTTCTTCTTGGGTCGACCCTCTCAGTAATTTCAGAGAACCATTTTCTGTCTGTCTTTCTGTCTTGCCTTTGGGGTCGACCCTCTCAGAGTTTGGGTCGACTCAAGCTTGGGTCGACTCAACCACTGTTTGGGTCGACCCTCTCAGTAAATCCAGAGAACATATTTCCTTCATGTTTTGAGGTTCTTGAAGTTTGGGTCGACTCATGCTTACCTTGGGTCGACCCAACCAACTGTTCATCTGTGCCATTTTTGCAGGAGTGTGCCAAATGATTTCTTGATGTGCCGGGGTCGACTCAAACAATCTTTGGGTCGACTTAATCCACACTTTGCTGCATTCTCAAGGTTAGATTCATTCAAATGAACAAAGCATGTATCTATTATCAATCACACAAATATACTGAGAGTAATGAACTTATAAATGAAGTATCAATTTAACTTATAACATACTCTTGATAATTACTTGTTAATCATCAAAATAACACTATCGTCCTCAATCTCCCCCTTTTTGATGATTACAAAATAAAGAGTATAAGCCTATTGATACTTGTCTTTAAAATCAGTTTATAAAAGGGATTAAATTGCTGAATTTCAGCTTTTCATATATACGAGTGAAATCTCCCCCTATATCATTTAAATGTTGCCAATTTGACTCTTTGAATTGCTCCCCCTTTTATTTATAATTCATTAGTGATGAAACTTCAAAAATTTGAGATAAAATATGAGTTTCAGCTTATGTATCGGGGTGCGAGAGGTGCGTGCCAAATTCTGAATTTATATGTGCCAAATTCTGAAATTTGATAGAAATTTTTGATTTAATCAATTTCATTGTTACAAATTGCTCCCCCTTAGATGTATAAGCTTTCTTATATGATTTTCAATTTATTTGTCCATTTATTTCTCTTTTCTTGCATAAGTTCTTATTTCTCTTTCTTTACATAATCCTTTCTTTAGCTTGCTTTACTTACTCTTAAGACATCTTTACTTCTCCCCTTTTTGTTACTTTGTTTACTCTCTAAACAATATCTTTACTTCTTCCAAAATTAATACTCTTTCTTTACTTCTCAAATTAAATACTCTTTCTTTTCTTCTCCCCCTTTTTGTTATCATCAAAAAGATACATGGGAAAGATGCAATATACCATAAACTTCAATCTTCATTGATCAAAATAGGAACATTTTCATACATTAAAAACAAAAACAGATACAATGTTCCTTAATCAAGATTTAAAGATACATTAGAGAAAGCAAGATACATATGAGAACTAGATACATATTCTAGGCTCTAAACAAGATCATGAAACTCTCCCGGATCGCTTGGCTACGGCTCTCTCGGGTCCCATTTCTCCAAGATCTTGAAGTAATCTACTGTTTGGAGATGATTGGAGAAGATTTGAGAGTGGAAAATAAGGTTTTCGGAAGAGGACAAAGGGTAAACAGTGCCCTAGATAGCTCACGGGTCTCCCTTTTAACAGTGGGATCCCGACATTGGGTCGACTCAAGAAACTTCTTGGGTCGACTCAACGTTGGGTCGACCCTATTCTGGGTTGGGTTGACCCAAGTGCAGAATTTTTCTTTTCTCTTCCTTTTTGCTTCTAAAAATTTTCCTTGCTTCCAATCCTTATAAATTCTTTCTGGGACAATGATACATGAGTAAGGAATCTATAGATAACAAGTTTGACTCATGTTTCATGGATTTTTAGAAATTGGAGGAATGTATCATGAGACTACTTGCTCCCTTTTATATTTCTTCAATAAAAAGGATCACATATACCTAATTCTTTCCTTAGCGTGCAGAATCTATCTTCACTCAAGGGTTTTGTGAATATGTCGGCTAATTGTTTTTCAGTGCATATATGCTCAATACATATGTTTCCATTTTGCACATGATCCCTAATAAAATCATATCTTATTTCTATGTGTTTGGCTTTAGGAATGAGATATTTAGGATATAAGCCAGAAGTGATCTCTAAATGTAGATTCCAAAGATAGTTTTGAAATCAAGTGTAGATGGAATCTTTTTCAAGTTATTTCAAGGAGTATCAAGAATAATATTCAAAGAAAGCACGAATGAAACTTCAATACCTTTTTTTTTTTAATATATTAAGTATATAGCATCATGAGAGCAATCTAATTAATTTTTAGAGTATAGTATAAGAGCAGATAAAGATCAAAACTTATATACTCGAAAAACATAAGATTATGTTGAATCCTTAATTCTTAATGACTTCAAAGTTCTTTCATGATATAAAAGTATTGGAGCATAGATACCAAAATATGAATTTATGCAATGTAGGATACATAAAATTCAGGGCTTTGAAAGTTCTTTGAAAGCTCTCTTAAAGACTTTCTTTTACTCCTTTAAAGATCATATCATCAAAATCAATTAAAATGAATTGGCTCATGATTGAAACACTAAAGTGCAAGCCAATAAGAGCTCATTAGTAGATTCCAAAGTAAATTTCCAATACTAAGACAAATGGAATCCTTTTCACTTAGTTTTCAAAACAAGAGATTTACCAATTAAGTACAGATGAAAATCCAACTTTCAAAAGATATTCAATGAGGCACAAAGTTTAATACCACTTTACATTTAGTATTCTTTCTCTCATCTTTAGTTGTGAATTTACATGATTAAGTTCTATATGATCTCTCCCTCTGAAGTTTTCTTTCTCCCCCTTAATTAATCAATCCATAAAATTCAAGGTATGCATCAAATTAAAGTAACTTTAGGATAAGATACTGAATATCTAAAGCTCCCCCTTAAAAGATGCATTCTTCTTTAATTATTCTTATCTTTTGTTGAATTTCAGATTTTAATGATAAACGTGAATAAAACTGAACCTTTATGATATCAAGAATGTAGAGTGATCTAGAATTATTCAAAATTTATAGCAATCACTCTTTTTAATCTTTTAAGAACAAGTTATGCTTCCTCTTAATCTTTGAGAAAATGTACTGAAATATTAATCAGAAAATGATTCATTTGAAGCTCAAATTCTTTCAAAAGCATTTACATTTTCTTTCTTTTAAGAATCATTTGAGTGAGCTGAAATATTTCTAGACTTAAGATCATTCACTCTTTTAATAATATATATATACATATATATTTTGATGGAAGTCTTTAATAATGTAGGAGAGGAAAAAACATATAGATGATCATTGAAGTATATATATTTATAGAACTCAATTTCTTAATCAAAGTTTTTCAGCAATGTATATATGAAGCACAATAAATCTTTTCAATATCAAAATAAAATCATATATTAAAAATATTTGTTTGCAATCAAGATCATCGAAAGACACATCATTCAGACCAATATTAGTAAACTTTGAAGATAAGAAATGATATGTTTCAGATGCGTATCGGGGCAAGCAATCAAGGCATCAGAATTATTCTATTTTTCTTAAGCTGTAGTTTTATCGAGAAATTCATATTGAGTTTAAGCTTTTATACAAAATCAGATTCTGAATTTCATAAAGATTCTCAAGGAGGCTTTCAAAGTTGTAATTTGAGATATGTATCTTCACATTGTAGCTCATCTTAAATCATTACGATTGAAAACACATATTTCAAACATATAAGAGTATATTCAGAATATTTGTATTTATGTTGAGTTTTCGTATGAATTATATACCAAAGTTAGGCAAGTTGAAGGATAAAACAAAATCAATTCATTTTGCCTAAATAGAGATATCCTTCTCTTCTCCTTTTTACAAATTTATTCAACTTTCAAATTTTAAAGATGATTGGAGCATTACAAAATATTGAGAACCCATAATTCAAGACATCATGCCATATGCAAAATATATTATGTGTTAAGTCATGCATTAAAATATTAAGAGCAAGCATGTCAATGATCAAAATCAATTCTTTTCAAATAAACTCCTCCTATTTAAATATAATCTTGCACTGATTTCATCCTTAAAGTGTGTTTTCAAGTGATTAAAAATTTGACTTGATTCTTCTTATATACTTTCATTTTTACCTTCTTATGCTCTATACTCTATTTGCTCCCTATCCGGTGGAGTTGGAAGGGGCACGAGGTACTACCACTAGCCTCCCTCTTGTGCCGTCCCTAATATACCCTACACCGAATAGTTGGATCAAATAGTGTCGGGTACTACCACTAGCCTCCCCATTGGCACCATCCCTATGATGAGCAATATAGAAATGTTAAAATGTTCACTTCAAACTCTCCCTGTTTAAGTGTAATTTATTACAGATTTTATCCCTTTCACTAGTCTCACAAATGTGCCGAATGTATTATGCTTGTTTTGCTTTTCCTTAAGATTGAAGTATTTGCCTTTACTTAGATTTTACTTCTCTTGAATAATATCCATTTTCTTTTCTTTATCTCTCTCTCTCTTTTTGTTATTCTCAAGTAATTTACATGAAAGAGCAGAATAAAGAAATAATCTTATATGCTGCATATAAATGAATATCATGCAAACAGCATTTTCATTATGCCCAATGATTCATAGCTTATCACAAGTTATTTTGAATTAGAGATTTGAGGCATAAACTTGTGTATTTCATGGTTATGCATTATATAGGAAAAAGTAAACTTCAATTTAATCACACCATGAAACAATCATCACTAGCATGAGAATGAAGCATGATATCAAGATGATCAGCAATTAAAGGTTTAATCATGCTACCATATAATTTCAAACTATTGATTTTGCTCAACTAACTTACAAGAGAAGAGTTTAGATTACCAGTGCATTTAGCATTCTTCAAGCCAAATACCTTTTAGATTCTTTACACCCTTGGCTGAAGAAAATCTCTTCTTTTTTTTTTGTTTGCAAGGGAATGTTTATTGTATCTTTCATCGAGGTGTCCTTCAAGTTGAAATTTCTTGCTCATAAATCCTGTATCATTAATAAAATCTTTTTCTTTCTTGAAGGAAAGTCATTAGTTTCTTCAAGATACAAAACATTCATACAATATATTTCTTAGCTAGATGACTCAACATAAGATATGACAATAATTGAATATTAAGTCACTTTACTCAAGAGATTGTCTAAATATAAGCAAGCACAAGTCACTTGAACTAAAGAGATAACTTCATTAAGTAAAATGGTTCAAGGACAAGCATGTGAGGCAATAGAAGGATTCATCAAGGTCAAATCAAATTTTTTTTTTTTATTTTCAGAATTAATTTAGCTTAGATTCTATTTGCTTAAGATAATTGTCAATAAGATATACAAGTTGAGTTTTAATCAAATTATCTTAAACAATTGTTTCTATCAAAATTCAGATTGTTACATAGAATCAAAGTGATAAACTATATTCTCAATAAAAGATCTAGTTTTAATAAGAATAATATAAATTGATCTTTCTACAACTAGTATCTTTTCATTGAATATTCTATATGCATTGCTTAAAGAGTAATATCCAAAGAAATACTTGTTTTATCAGATTTGGCATATATTTCATTCTTGAGAACATAATATGTATAACTGAAAAATATGAAGGTATGCAACATTTGATTTTTCTGTTTTTCATGAGTTCACATGGGGTTTTCTTTAAAAATAGATTTAATAGAAACCTTATAATATGACAAGCTGTGATGATAGTATTAATCAACTGCTATCACAAAGCATTGTCCTTACACAACAAAGGTTCTATATTTTTTTTTTATATTTTTATAACCCCTATATGCAATAGTGTTCTTGGTGCAAGCACAATTGTATTCAATACCATTTTATCAACAAATTGGTTTTTAAAGCTGTGCCATGAATTTTCACAGTTTGCAAACCTTTTTCATTTGAAACCTTTTGTAAGTTTGTGCCAAAGCAGAAAATATTTCAATTTAAGTGCCAAGAATAAAACCAACATTAGCTTTGAGAAATCATCCATAATTACAAAATTAGAGAGCTTATCTCCTAGGTTCACAATCCTAGAGATCCAAATAAGTTCTTATGGAGAATTTCCAACGGCTAAAAGGTGGAAACAATGTTTTCAAATTTAAAAATGATTCTAGTTTATTTTTCTAGATGACATACATAGCAAACTTTGACATTGCAAAAATTAATCTAAGTGAACCAATGACAAGGTCTTTTGAGATTAAGTCCATACTAGTATGAGTTGATTTTATATGCCAAAAGTGGTTTCTTTAATCTTGGTATTCATAGTGCATATATTTAAAGGCATACCAAGTATACATTCTCATGTCTATGATCAATAAGATAATACCATTGATAAAAACTCTCAATCAAGTAGATAGAGAATTCATAGAGTTATTCTTAATAAATTGATTAATCATTTAGCAACTTATCCAGCAGTAAGTAAGGCATACTATAAAATGAAGTGATTTGATTATATTTTTAAAAATATTACCTATATCACAAAATTGATTAATACCTCCAATTTATGTTTTAATTAGATACTAAGGCAAAGAGAATGATGAGATGCAAGGATTACTAATTTCATTATTCTTTTCATTTCAATTATTTTTCTAAAGTATATTTTAAGTTTCATTCTTTAATATATGTCTAGAGCACCCAATTTCTAAATTAGCATCTTTTGTTGGAGCCTTGAGTGCTAGACACACCTACAGAAAATATTCAGATTTTCAACTTAGGAACCCAAGCTCTTTTGGGTCCTTGTAGGTTAGCTATTATTGTTCCTTTTGGAACCCATATTTTCTTAATGGCTATTTTGTCCATAGGCTTGCAGATTTTAGAATTATAAGGAATGTATTTTTGCATACTCTTATTAAATTTAACAAACATCGATTTAATATAAGTAGATGATGGATTTTTAATTTTCTGTTTTTGTTCATTAGGTTCATCAGATAAATTAGAATCCGTTTTAGGATAGATAGTGGAGGATTTAACACATATATCATTAAGGGATTTTTGTGTGTACCAAGATTGATATCCTAATCTAGCCTTTTCAAATTCAGCTCTTTGATTATTTATCATTAAGTTCAGTTTTTCAGAGCTGATAGTAAATTTTTCAACTATAGGCTTAAATTTGTTAACTTCTTTAGTTAGCCTTTCATTGTCTTCTGAAAGTAATTTATTATTTTTCTGAGTTATATCATAGCTTTCAGCAAGAGATAGATTTTTCTGATTTAGCTTTTTATTCTTTAAACTAAGCTTCTTATATTCTAAGTATAAATCAGAAAAAGCATCATGAAGTTCATCAAATGTAAAATCAGATAGAGCTTCAGTATGTACTTGATTTTTGAATGAGAAATCACTTTGTGTTCGAGTACATACCTCATCTTCATGTGCTACAAAGCATAGATTTTCAGTTTCAGTTTGATGCTCTTCTTCTTCGGAACTAGTTTCAAATTCACTAGAAACGTTAGTGCATTCATATTTAACTTCAAGCATATTCCATATTTCTTTAGCAGTTATGCAAAAAGATATGCTATTAAGTTCACTATCATCC
Source organism: Phoenix dactylifera (assembly GCF_051530095.1). Taxonomy (NCBI): domain Eukaryota; kingdom Viridiplantae; phylum Streptophyta; class Magnoliopsida; order Arecales; family Arecaceae; genus Phoenix; species Phoenix dactylifera. The sequence goes on along the minus strand of NC_143193.1, from coordinate 24,400,902 downwards.
AATGCACAATATAGAATATTCATGGCTTTTGCATTTTGCTGAGCCCTTTCTTTATCATGATTAGTGTTTGTGTGTAGCCCATTGACTATGATACTCCATAAATCGTAGTCATGTGCTTGAATGAAAATGCGCATGCGTGCTTTCCAATATGTATAGTTTATACCATCAAATAGTGGAGGTCTATCAATTAATTGTCCCTCACTCATAGAACATCCCACTTGGGTTGTCATGATCTTTAACTCTTGATTGTGAGATCAATGAGTACTATTAGAGCACCTTGCTCTGATACCACTTGTTGCCCAAGGTGACAAGCCAAGAGGGGGGGGTGAATTGGTTTCTTCTAAATTTTGGTGCTTTAAACGTTTTCTTAATTAAGTGCGGTGGATGCTTCCTTAAACTTTTTGAATAATTTAAACTAGTGCAAAGATAGAAGATGATGCAAGAATAAACGTAAACACAAGCACAACACAAACACAACAATATATAGTGGTTCGGTGCTCTCCTTAGCACCTACGTCCACTCCCCAAGCGTCCCCTTGGGAATTCACTATAATCCCGCGGATTACAGTTGGATTGTTTTCCGGGCTCACAATCCAAAAACCTTTGTTGGTTTTACGGGCTCACCAACGAACCTATACACTTTGGTTTTCCGGGTTCACCAAAAACCTTTGTTGGTTTTGCGGGCTCACCAACTAACCTTTACACTTTGGTTTTCCGGGTTCACCAAAAACCTTTGTTGGTTTTGCGGGCTAACCAACGAACCTTTACAAAATGTTTGACAAACAAAAAGAAAAGATTCAAACTCCTAAATGAGCATATGAAACAATATAAACTACAAAGAAGAGTTAGAAAGTATTTATCGCTTTGAAGTGGCTTTGCTCTTCTTTGTCAAGGATGCTTCACTCTTCAAGGGGGGATGGAGCTCTTGATGCCTCTTTGAATCTGCTCAATCCCTTTCTTTGATTCTTGAATGAAGCTCTTGATGAAGAAGATTAGGGCACTTTTGTGTTCTTGAGTACTCTTTGATATTCCTTTCAAAAGTTATTCTCTCTGATGAATAGTGCCCCTTTAAATAGCTTCCCACCTTCTTTGGTCAAGCCCCAATGGTTAGAATTCAAAAACTAGCCTTTACTGACCTTGGGAAGGACAAAAAGTACATCTGCAGAACTAGCCGTTACTGTTCAGCCCGTGTTTGGATCGGTTCAACCTGTCCTTGGGTCGACCCAACTTTGCCTTGGGTCGACTCAAACATTCCTTGGGTCGACCCTCTCAAAGAACACAGAAACTTTGATTTCAGCCTTCCTTCACTTGGGTCGACCCATCCTTTCTTTGGGTCGACTCAAAGTTCACTTGGGTCGACTCAACTTCTTCTTGGGTCGACCCTCTCAGTAATTTCAGAGAACCATTTTCTGTCTGTCTTTCTGTCTTGCCTTTGGGGTCGACCCTCTCAGAGTTTGGGTCGACTCAAGCTTGGGTCGACTCAACCACTGTTTGGGTCGACCCTCTCAGTAAATCCAGAGAACATATTTCCTTCATGTTTTGAGGTCCTTGAAGTTTGGGTCGACTCATGCTTACCTTGGGTCGACCCAACCAACTGTTCATCTGTGCCATTTTTGCAGGAGTGTGCCAAATGATTTCTTGATGTGCCGGGGTCGACTCAAACAATCTTTGGGTCGACTCAATCCACACTTTGCTGCATTCTCAAGGTTAGATTCATTCAAATGAACAAAGCATGTATCTATTATCAATCACACAAATATACTGAGAGTAATGAACTTATAAATGAAGTATCAATTTAACTTATAACATACTCTTGATAATTACTTGTTAATCATCAAAATAACACTATCGTCCTCAATCATCATCAATGAAAATGGATTTAGTCAGGAACATCGAAAAGAGCTACCTATTGTCAAAGATCAAGTGGGCTTGTGATGAGGACTTCGAGCATAAGTCCGTAGGGGAGTCTTGATGCCTGACACCTTATGCCAACTAGTGTGAGAGCTGTCGACTGATTGCTCGTTACACGGAGAAATCACCACAAGAGTAAAAGTGCACAATTTAAAGTGCACAATTTATATATCTTTTTGAAAAGAATTCTTACCTTCAATGAAAAAAAAATATTAAGAAAAAAAAAATGCTGTATTGATCTTGAAAAAGACAATAGTGTGAAAGCCGTCGTTGTAAAAATTCGAGTAAACTGGAATATTACAGATAAAGCCCGTGAGGTACTAAAGTAAACATCCACAACTCTCGAAATTCTGCAGATAAGATGATTTTGAATCAGTGAGCAGGTCCTTTCAACCAATCCTTGGAAACTACTAGTATTAGCAATATTTTGGAGATCCGAACTCTTAGCTTGTGTATGGTCCAGATTTCACCGAGCACTCCAGTATAAATGAGTCTTACAACTCCCTAAACGGAAATTTAATGACTTTAACTTAGATTGCATACTAACCTAGAATTTGGGCTGATTTAGTAAATAAAACCGTGTGTGCTTTGAAATTCTTATCATTTATGTATCTTAAATTAGATTTTAATATAAAAAAGGGGAGTTTTTGAGATTCTTAGCTAGTATGCATTTGGAATTTGATTTTCACTTCATAGATCAATCAAAATAATAATAATAATAATAATAATAATAAATATAAAATAAAATAAAATTAAAAAAAAATCATAACAATAAATGATTTATTTAATATTGAAGTTTGTGGGTATCTTCACTGGAAACCCTCACGAGACTATAACTCGTCTACTAGGGTAACCTAGGGGTTTAAAGCCTTGTTGCATATGGTAAATGCAATCGTGATTCCTGCGAAAGTGAGTTAATTTCTCTTCTATTTTGCTCGAGGACTAGCAAAATGTAGGTTTGGGGGTGTGATAAGCACTAAATAATGCACAAATTTATCTATTTTACATAGCACTTATTATTATTGTTATGCACATATTTTAAATATTAACAGAAGAAAATGTGTTTCCTCTCGTCATTGCATTTTAATAAATTATTAGAGGTAATTCAAGTTTGGTTTAATTTTCTATATTGATTTAGTCTAATGTGTGTGCAGGTCGAGTCACCCCATTCACGAATTAGTCCCAATCAGTTTCATGTGTGGATTGCTTTCTTCCCCATTTGCATGAAGTTACCCATCCCTTTGTCCACGTCATCTTTTCCGTGTGCACCAAGCTTGCCAACTTAACAAAACAGAGGCCTCTCCCATTTTCTCCACGTATCCAAACTTTCTTTATTCAGAACAGAGCCCTCCCAACCTACACGAGTGGACTCAACTACCTTTCTAAAAAAAGAGATAATATATATATAATAATTCTCATATCACCCCTCACGCATTCATCTCCCACATCATTATTTAATAATTCTCATATCACCCCTCACGCATTCATCTCCCACATCATTATTTATTCTCTTCTCCTCCCCTGTTTCAGAACAAGCCGCATGATCACTCCCATTCCCATTCAACCCCGTCCTCCCAGATTCTTTGCTCCAAATGTGATCTCCTCCCGCAATGCAATCCTCCCAGCATCCGCAAGCCAAGCACCGTCTTCCCAAAGATTTATTTCCATCCGATTCTGAATCTAAACATTTTCATCTCCCACAGATAAGAATCCCCTGTTCCACGTCCTCCCCTCCCCTGCTTCCGCGATTCAAATCGGCAGATCATCCCTTTCCTTCCCAGCAAACCGAAGCAAGCTTATCCTCTCAAATCTCCTTCCACGAATAACCCGCATCTCGATCGTATCCCAGCATCCCAGCTCACGGCTCAAATCCGCACGTTTTCCCCCTGTTTCAAATAGAGCATACCTCCCAGCTCAGCCGCATCCAATTTTTGATCGCCTCCGGACCCCTCCCGTTCGCGTTCAATTGCATCCGAGCATCCCGTGAGCACCATCACCCTCATTTCTTGTTCCAGATTTGATCTTCTCCTAGATTTTCTTCCGGATCCCTCCCGTTCGCACTCAAATCTTGCAAGCATCCGCAACCTTCCTCCCATTCGGATTAACTCCATCATCCACGGAATCCGCCCAGCATTTAACCATGCTCGTGATCTTTTCTTCCAGATTTCCTTGCTTCGGAACCAAATCCCAGCGGTCTTCCGTGATCCATCCAAATCCCGAGCCAAATGGAAGCTCCCTTGCCTTGCGTGTCCAGATGAGAGCCAGCGCAGAATCCTCTCAACGCCCACGTCGTCCTTCGCGTTGGAGCAGCATCGGCATCCTCCAATCCAGCTACTCATCCGCGGATCCATCGCCTGCATATCCTCCTTCAAGAATCCGATCCTCCACGGTCAGGAAGGATATAAAAAGGGAGAAGAGTTCTTCAGACGGAGAAAGGGGGGGAGGCCGAAGAAGAGAAAAAGAAATAAAAAAAAGAGAGAAAGGAGGGTGAAAGAGAATAGTTTTGGATATTTTGGGAATAATGGGAGGTGATCAATTTCATTTGAAGATGGGAGGTCGTCCGGAAGCCATGCTTGGCTAAACGTCTAGTCTAGGGCTGGATGAAGCCCTAGCAATGTATCAGGGCATTGTAGTTCTTATTTTCTTTATTATTTTGGAGCTTGTTTAAATTCTTATCATCAATGAAAATTTCTTTTATGATGTTTATGTTAGATGTATGCCTTAGAAGCCAATTTTGGCTGACACATTATTAATTCTAGGACATAATTTATACTTGACTTTATTATTATTGAATAAATGAAAGGCATCTTTTTCATTCATATTATTATTGTGTCTATGAATCGTCCAAGGAATTAATAAGATGATGATGCATATTCTCAAGAGTTGAGAATTTGAGCCATGTATCATTAGTGATTAATTTCTGAACGCTCCTGATCGATGGATCATCACGAGGATGGTGATCGATCATGAGATCAGTGCACAGATTACTTTTCTTATGGATGGACGAGACTCGAGTCCACAGTGTGGCGACACTGAAGTAATAGTGCAGGTGCTTGTTAAGAACAAGGGTACTGAGCGTGACCAATATAAGAAGTCACTTGGATGTCTATCCACTCGTCAATGACTTGCTTGATGTTGCAGTAGTGTGACTGGTCCTTTGACCTGCGGTGCTTCGGCTACTCATAGTGAGGTTATTGTAGTTTGACTACACACATACATGGTCTCTAGCCATATCGGTCCATGCAGTGTAGATTGGCTGCAGTAAGTTCACTGTAGGAGTAGGGTATGCACCTATAAGGAATCTATCGACCTTGATAGATAAGGAGAGATCCTATGTGATTTATAAGACTGAGTTCGTAAGACCTCGGCCGGGGTAGTATGCACAGTGGAGAAAGAGTTTTTCACTCTCGAACTTAAGTCGAATAAATCTTCACATATTACAGACGATGGGGTTTGACGAGTTGTCCATGACCTCCGTCCTGTAGGGATCCATGATAGTAGGACTGTATCACATGATAACTGCACCTAGAGGTTCACCATTCTATTCCGCTGGGTAGCCACTACATGCTGCTAGGTGTCACTGGTGGATGGTGGGACTCATAGGTGTTAGGGTTTCCCAGTGCCCTAGGGCGCAGCGGAAGATACGGGATTATGAAATTTTCTTATAAAACCCATTATATGAAATAAGCCAAGATCGCCTTAATAGTATAACCAAATAATGTAGAAAATATAATCTTGGTATAGAAGAATACCTATCACGCTATATCCAATATATCTGAAGATGTCCTAAGGTGCCCAAATGTTCACTCTCCGATGTTGATCCACACAGGAATGGGTTCAAGACTCTAGCTCCACCAAAATTTGATTCTAATTGTTCAATCCTTCCAAAGGATTTAATTGGCTGATTTTTCTTCACTTCTTTCTTCCTTTCTACCTCTAAAACATTCACTAGCCTTTTTGTCCTAAAGAAGACCCTCTTGTCTTGGGTTAGGACAAAAGAGAGAGGCTTGTAAGAAAGAAGGAATAAGGGAGAGAGAAGGAGAGACTTTTTCTTTTTATGATCTTTAGAACCCCAAGGCACCTCCTTATTTATAAGAGATGGAGGGATGCATCATAAAGGGATGCATCCCATCTACACATCTCATCATGATGAGGCATGTGCCAAGAGAGGCATCCCATCATGATGGGGTGCTAAGGAGAAGGGTGTATCAACTTCTTTCTCATGTCTTCCTCTTAAATCCTGATGATCCAAGGGCCCAAATGCAGTGAACCAAAGCCAATGGTCCAGATCTAGGCACCATCTAATGGTCCAGATCAAGGCATCATCATCCAGGGTGCCATCCAATGGTCCAGAAGCAAGATGCCATCACCGATGGTCCAGATTCAGGCGCTGAGCAACGGTCCAGATCTTTCATCTAGAGAGACATCCAGTGGTCCAGATTCAGGCGCTGACCAATGGTCCAGATCCTTCATCCAGAAATCCATCCAATGGTCCAGATGAAGGCGCCAACCAGTGGACCAGATCCTTCATCCAGGGAGTGATCCAATGGTCCAGAAGTGAAGGCCCTATCAAACCTAATCCAATTGGGTTTAACCAACTTAAAGAAAACATTAAACCTAATCAAATCAGGTCTAATTAAAGCCAAATGGGTTCCAACTCTTGGCTAACCCATATTAGGTCATGATCTAATCATATTAGGTCATGATCTAATTAATATTAGATCAACCTAACCTAAGAATCAGATTCGAATTTAATTTGAATCAGGAGCTAGGATTTGCAACACGTGCTAGCATGTTCATCTTGCAAACATGATCTAATCCAATTAGACCCTTGATCAATTCCCTTGTGTGTGACCCATTGGGTTCCTTATCTTAGCCAGCAGTAGGTGCAGGTGCAAGTTGACCTAACCTGATTAGAATATCTCTAATCCAATTTAGGTTCAATTTAGTGCTAAACCTGACTTAGCAATCAGAACCTTTCTGATGCTTTGATCTAATCAAACTCTTTGATCCGATCAACCCAGAAGACATGATTGACGTCTAGCAATGTATCATGTCTACCCGGAAGATGAGAAATTTATTGGACAAATCCAAACATACCCTTCAGTGGCAAGTTACTGTGCAATTCAATCCCTCAGTCATACTACATCCTGAATAAGTGCATGAGTATGGATCAATATCAAACTCAATCACTTATTCATGTCTCTCTCAATCTTTTATATGATAATTCAAACAATGAAACATTAGAAACTCTTTCTAATATTCATTTTGCTTTGATCAAAGGCTTCTTGAATCATCATAAGATTAGAGTAAGTAGGATGTTACCTTCTCTTACTAGAAGTGACTGATTCCTTGTTGACCTACTCACAACCTTCGTACAAAATCCACCATATCCAGAATACCCCGTACACAACGCAATGTCGTGAATGAGGGTAAACCAAAACATAGCTTCAAGTGCACAAGGTACCATGGTGATCTCAGGTCTAAGGATCACTTGCACAACTCCCACTATGAGAACCATCTTTTGATAATTAAGTAAGCATCTATAAGATGTTCTCATGGCTGGTCATTTCAGTGAACTCATTCCTCTAATGAGCACCCACATCTTTGTATTAGTGTCTCACACAAGTGATTGTGAGATCAATCACCCTCTACATTGAGCATACATAAGCTGTGCCAGTCTTTCAGGTAATATTGATCCCCGACTCAATATATCAATTTGACTGGAAATATTCTAAATTAGGATTTTAGGATTTTAGGTCTCACTGGTATGATCTCATCATAACCCTAAAACCAATGTCCTAATTTATAGGGTTCATCATCCAATAATAAAATAGATAAGCAGCAAATGATGAAACACAATGCCTTTATTAATATATATCGAGTGTCAAAGTACATGATTTGGAGGATTACAAAGAGGAACCCATCAAATGATTGGCTTATAGGGCATCTACTCTTTCAATCTCCCACTTGCACTAAAGCCAATCGCCCTTATATTTTAACCCCATACAATCGAGGTGACGATTGAATTGCTGCTGTGGTAGAGCTTTAGTAAATGGGTCTGCTATATTGTTCTTTGTGTCTACTCGTTCAATCTTGACGTCTTGTCTTTCGATTATCTCTCGAATAAGGTGGAAGCGTCTCAAAATATGCTTGGATCTATGATGAGACCTTGGTTCCTTAGCCTGTGCAACTGCTCCAGTGTTATCGCAATAAACTGGGACTGGTTCGGCAATCTCAGGAACTACACCCAGCTCTGTGATGAACTTCTTCATCCAGACTGCTTCCTTAGCAGCTTCACTAACAGCTATGTATTCTGCCTCAGTAGTTGAGTCAGCTACAGTTTGCTGTTTGGAACTTTTCCAACTCACAGCCCCACCATTCAAAGTGAAGATATATCCAGAGATTGACTTGCTATCATCTGGATCAGATTGAAAGCTAGAATCTGAATAGCCTTCTAGTTTCAATTCTGATCCTCCATAAATCAGAAAAACATCTCTAGTCCTTCTCAAGTATTTGAGAATGCTTTTCACAATTTTCCAATGATCCTCCCCGGGATCTGCCTGAAATCTACTTACCATACCCAAGGCATAAGCTACATCAGGCCTGGTACATAATATAGCATACATGATCGACCCTACTACCGAAGCATAGGGAATAGAACTCATTCTATTCCTCTCTTCAGATGTCTTAGGAGACATCTTTCTAGAGAGTTGTATGCCATGTTCTATGGGTAAGAAACCTTTCTTACTTCCATCCATGTTGAACCTCTTCAGCACATTATCAATGTACCTAGACTGGGACAAACCTAGCATCCTTTTAGATCTATCTCTATAGATCCTTATACCAAGTATATAGGATGCTTCACCCAAGTCTTTCATGGAAAATTTCTTTGATAACCAAGTCTTGACCGATTGCATCATTGGAACATCATTTCCAATGACCAATATATCGTCCACATATAATATCAAGAAGACAATAGCACTCCTACTAGTCTTCTTGTACACACAAGGTTCATCTATATTTTTAATGAAGCCAAACTCTTTGACTATCATGTCAAAATGGATGTTCCAACTCCTAGATGCCTGCTTTAATCCATAAATGGATTTCTTAAGCCTACATACTTGATTTGCTCTCCCTCTTGAGACAAATCCCTCTGGCTGTGTCATATAAACCTCTTCCTCAAGGTGACCATTAAGAAAGGCAGTTTTGACATCCATCTGCCAGATCTCATAATCATAGTATGCAGCTATAGCAAGCATAATCCGAATAGATTTGAGCATAGCTACTGGCGAAAAAGTTTCATCATAATCAATACCTTATTTTTGCCTGAAATCTTTTGCCACTAGCCTGGCCTTGTAGGTTTCTACTTGGCCATCAGCTCCTATCTTCTTCTTGTATACCCATTTGCACCCTATTGGAATCACTCCCTCAGGTGCATCAACCAAAGTCCACACTTGGTTTGTATACATAGAATCTATCTCGGATTTCATGGCGTCCAACCATCTGTCAGAGTCCCTACTCTTGACAGCTTCCGAATAGGTCAGAGGGTCATCGTTATCAACGATGTGGACTTCATCATTCTCAATGATAAATCCATACCTCTCAGGTGCATTTCGCACTCTTTCTGACCTTCGAAAAGGAGTAGTGTGTAGTGGCTGTACCTCTTCCATGGGTACATCTGGTTGAGGATTATTATGTGTCTCACCTTGTAGGTCTTGAACTTCATCAAGTTCAATTCTTCTATCCTTGCCCTTTTCTAAAAAAAACTCTTTTTCCAAGAAAGTGGCATGCCTAGCAACAAATACCTTTTGTTCGGTAGGATTATAGAAGATATATCCTAAACTGTCTTTAGGATAACCTACAAATATACATTTGTCCGATCTAGCACTTAGCTTATGTCCAAAATTTCTTTTGACATAAGCATGACAACCCCATATCTTAAGATACTTAAGATTAGATTTCTTTCCTTTCCATATCTCATATGGAGTGCTAGATACAGACTTAGATGGTACTCTATTTAATACTAATGCAGCAGTTTCTAGGGCATGTCCCCAGAAGGAAATTGGAAGATTTGTGAAGCACATCATGGACCGTACCATATCTAATAAGGTACGATTCCTTCTTTCAGCTACACCATTTAATTATGGCGTATATGGAGGTGTCCATTCAGAGAGTATACCCTTTAATTTAAGATAGTCTAAAAATTCACTAGAAAGGTATTCTCCTCCTCGATCAGATCGAAGGATTTTAATACACTTTCCAGTTTGTTTTTCGACCATACTTTGATACTCTTTAAATTTATCAAAGGCTTCGGATTTATATTTCATTAGATACACAAAACCGAACCTTGATAAGTCATCAGTAAATGTGATGAAGTAAGAGTATCCATCTCTAGCTTGAGTTGACATAGGACCGCATACATCAGTGTGTATGAGTTCTAACAACTCACTTGCCCTTTCTCCATGTCCCGAGAATGGAGACTTGGTCATTTTACCCATAAGACAAGATTCACAAGTTCCTAATGATTCAAAATCATAAGGGTCAAAAAATTTATCTTTATACAACTTATATAACCTTGTCTCACTAATGACCTAATCGGTAATGCCAGAGGAGGGTATTATTAATATTTTCTCTTTTTCTTTTATTATCTTTGCCAATATGAAACATAACATTATTAAGACATAATACTAAAAGACCATTTTCCATAGTGCCATGACAATAATACTCATTGGATAAAGAAATAGAGCAACCATTGCTCTTTCCATTTATTTCGAATCCTTTCTTAAGCAACAAAGGAATTGAAATTACATTTCTAATGATTTTTGGCATAAAATAACAGTCTTCTAGCTTCAAGAACTTTCCGGAGGGTAGCTCCAGTATGTAGGTGCCAACAGCTTCAGCCTGGATGGATTCTCCTCCAGCGCCATATAGCTCGAAGTCACCTTTCTTCAGTCTTCTAATTTTCTGCAGTCCATACAAAGATTTGCATATGTGAGAACTACAACCGGTATCCAATACCCATGAATTAGAATCAGAAGAACTTAATGTCATATTGGCATGTAATAAAAACATACCTTTTGATGCAACACTTACATCAGGCTTCACACTTGCAAGAAAGCTCTTGCAGTTCCTTTTCCAATGCCCCGTCTTGCCACAGTGGAAACAGGTACCAGGTCCAGAGATTTTCTTTTCCTTCTTCTTTTTGATGTGACTCTTAGGATTTAGTTTTTTCTTTGAACCCTTATTGCCCGACTTCTTCTTTGAGCTCTCACCAACAAGAAGGATCGGACCCTTGTCCTTCTTGATGTGAGACTCTGCTGTTTTTAGCATATTTAGAAGCTCAGGCAGGGAGGAATTCAGTGTTAGATGTATGCCCTAGAAGCCAATTTGGCTGACACATTGTTGATTCTAGGGACATAATTTTGTACTTGACTATTTATTATTGAATAAATAAAAGGCATCTTTTCATTCATATTGTTTATGTGTCTATGAATCGTCCAAGAAATTAATAAGATGATGATACATATTCTCAAGAGTTGAGAATTTGAGTCATGTATCATTGGTGATTAATTTCTAAATGCTCCTGATCAATGGATCATCACGAGGACGGTGATCGATCCGATCAGTGCACAGATCACTTTCCTTCTGGATGGACGAGACTTGAGTCCACAGTGTAGGGACACTGAAGTGATAGTGCAGGTGCTTGTTAGAGAACAAGGGTACTGAGCGTGACCAAGACAAGAAGTCACTTGGATGTCTATCCACTCGTCAGTGACTTGCTTGATGTTGCAGTAGTGTGACTGGTCCTTTGACCTGCGGTGCTTCGGCTACTCACAGTGAGGTTATTGTAGTTTGACTGCACACATACATGGTCTCTAGCCATATGGGTCCATGCAGTGTAGATTGGCTGCAGTAAGTTCACTGTAGGAGTAGGGTATGCACCTATAAGGAATCTATCGACCTTGATAGAAGAGGAGTGATCCTATGTGATTTGTTAGACTGAGTTCTAAGACCTTGGCCAGGGCAGTAATATAAAGTGAAAAAGAGTTTTCCACTATCGAACTCAAGTCGAACAAATCTTGACATATGACAGACGATGGGGTTTGACGAGTTGTCCATGACCTCCGTCCTGTAGGGATCCACGATGGTAGGACTGTATCACACGTTAACTGCACCTAGAGGTTCATCTTTCTATTCTACTGGGTGGCCACTACATGCTGCTAGGTGTCACTGGTGGATGGTGGGACTCATAGGGATTATCTTGACGATCGATAAACCCTAATGAGTTGAGTTGGAATCGTTCCAACCCATTGAAAGGAGTTTTCAATGATGTTGAGATAGAGATCACAATATATCTCACTACCAATCAGAGTAGAACCTATGGGGTCACACACACTAGAAGTATTGACCGATCCGATGGTTGAAATCGTGATTAGGAATCACAAGTAATCAATTTGATTGATAAGAAGTTGAAGAAGGAAAGGGAATTAATTAATTGGACTTGAAACAAGAATCCTACTTTGGGTAGGATTCCTAGAGTCCTAATTGGATTAGGACTGGGAATCCTAGTTGGAGTAGGACTGGAATTCCTACTTGGAATAGGATTCCTAAAATTCTAATGAGATTAGGAGTTTTGAATTAAAATTGGATTCCTACTTGGAGTAGGATTCCTAGAAATCCTAATTGGATTAGGACTTCGAATTCAAATAGAGTCCTAATTGGATTAGGACTAAAATTAAACAAATCCTAATTGGATTAGGATTTCTTAAGTCTAAATTAATTAATAATCTAATAAATCAACATGACTCCTAATTGGATTAGGATTGAAGAGTTCAATTGAGTCATGATTCATTCAAGTCCTAATTGGATTAGGACTAGCATAGATTGAACCCAATTTTGGCTAATCCTAATTGGATTGGGATTAAACCATGAGAGAGGCACCTAATCCTCTTTGGAAGAGGATTAGGTTAACCAAGTAAGAGGGGCATGAGCCCCTCTCATCTTGGATGGTGCGGAATGAAGAAGAGAGGGGCCGGCGCCCCCCTTCTTTCTTTGGAAAATCATCTAGGGCTCCTACTTTGGAGGAGCCCTTGATGGCTATAAGAGAGGCACTAGGGCCGGCGCCCTAGATGAGTCTTCTCCTCCTCTTCAAGCCGTGGAAGCCCCCTCTCCTCCTCTTTAGTTGCAGCCGCAAGCAAGGGAAAAGATCTCCAAGTGTTGGCGGCCTCCTTCCCTTCCCTTCCTTCATCCAACGCAAGGAACAAGAGAAGGCTGCGTAGGGGATCATCTTCTTCCTATTCTTCATCCTTCTTCTTCCTCCTTCTAAGCACAATCAAGAGTTGATTGAGAGGAAGGACATCAGCCATCAAAGCTATCTCTGCAAGGGAGCTAGCACCCCGGTGAGATAGAGAGCTTGGATCGGATCCTGCTTCGTGTGGATACCCGTAGAGGCCGGACGTTTGAACGGCTTCAAGCGAACCCTCTTCCAAAACCACGAATTCAGATTTGTGGTGATCATCTACCCGCGCAAGGTGAAGATTTGATCTTCCTAATAGTTTTAAAAGTTTTAATTCTTACCTAATTACGAAAGGTCTCGAAACAACGTTCATGCGATGAACGTCGATCCCGCACATGCCTCTTCCGCTGCCATCTGATTTAATTTTTGAAATATCAGCGGCATGGGCGGGTTCCCAACAGTGGTATCAGGGCCTAGGCTTCGTAGATTAAGGTAAGAATTAAATATCTAAAGGCATATTAGATCTGAAAATTGAATGATCATGCATGCTGAAAAATTCTGCATGCAGATTTTTCAGGGGTGCTGATTTTTTGCATGCTGATTTTTATGTGATAAAAAGATGATTCTAAATGCATTGTTAATGGGATTACAAAGTTTAGAATCATGATTAGCATGATCAGCGACCTATGTCATGATACAATCAGTTAGTTTTCAGATCTGAAAATTATAATTGTTGCATACGGTGATGATCATAGGATTCAAACCCTTTTGGTATCAAATGTAATGACCTGCGATGTGATCTGCGATGTCATGTAATTTTTCAGATGCTTGCATGCATCTTGTTTGATGTTTTGAGAGGCCTGCGTGCCTCCTAAAAGGAGATGTAAATTATTTTTATTTTTTTTTATTTTACATCTGGTTGTATTTCTGTGATGTGATGTACATCAACGATCAAGTTGAAGCAAAGGCATGAGATGAAAGGTGATCTAAGCGGTTGATGGCGATGGGATCAAGAGTTGATCAAGGATCGAATCAAGGAGGCTTGGAACCAATTCAAGAGTTGAAGACCACTTGATCGATTGATGTGCATGTGCTTGTAATACGACCTAATTAGAATCTATGATCATCACCTATTTAAAGTTTAACTTTATTTGATGCTGCGATTATAACTGCCTGTGATGTACCGTTTGCATGAGATGTGAATGCGAGTCGGGTAGATAGGTTTACATGTGATGTAGCAAACCCAATTGAGACCTAAATCAAAACCTCCTCAATCAAGTCGAGAGTGAACCGACATGAGCAAGTCATATTAGATTAATTGATCTAATTGGTGTCTAGGAAAGCATGAAAGGTGGTTACTTAATTAGGACCTTACTCTCTGAGTAAGGGGAGCCTCCCACCTGCTTACCTGGCCAATTGTTCGATTACCTCTTATGAAGGGCTCAAGTTGCAAACACTAAGACCTGATTAACCAATATTAAGTCAATAGGTCTTCCACTGTAGTAGAGCTGCTAAGGCCTTTCTGATGTTGATTTGTCTCGGCTGGACACAGTGGTCAAGTTGCATCGGGGGGCTGGACCTCTCTATAGACATGAGATGTTGTAGGGTAAAGGTGGGGTTGGGCACCAATAACTGTTAGGTGAGGACCCAATGACGACTTTATTCCTACGGTTATACGGTGGGTCTGACTTAACTAAGAAATGGGACCAATAACTGTTAGGTGAGGTCTTCATGGCTTAGAGACCAAGTTACACTGCAACATGCTTGAGAAGCATTGTACAAGAGTTGTACACTCATCCATCTATGTGTCACCAATAACTGTTAGGTGAGGTGGCATGTAAATCGGTGGGACCGCAGTACCCACTAGAAATCCTAGTCGTGTGGGATTTCCGTTTTCCTACCAGGGGAGTGTGAGAAATTTGAGAAAATAGTGGGAGTTACATTTGTTCTAAAAGACCTTAGAACAGATTAGGATCAAGTACAAAAGTCTAACTAGAATCTTTACTCTCTGCAGATACAATGTCGGCTTCAAACCCTCTGACCCGTATTCTTGAGACCAACCGACTGACCGGAACCAATTACAAAGACTGGCTTAGAAATCTCAAAATAGTTTTGGACTGTGAGAAGATAGGCTACATACTCTATTCAGATATCCCCACACTACCAGCACGTCCTACTGATGTTCAGCGTGAGTTGCATAAAAAGTGGTTGGATGATGACATTAGAGTAAAATGCTATATGATGGCATCCATGTCTAATGAACTCCAATGCCAGCATGAAAATATAAAGGCTGCTAGGGACATACTGGCACACCTGCAAGAGTTGTATGGTGAGCAGAGTCGCACAGCTCGTTTTGAAGTGTCCAAGAGGCTTTTCAAAGCGAAGATGCGCGAAGGGCAGTCTGTCCATGATCACGGTCTGACCATGATCAAGGACCTAGAGGAGCTTGAGAAGCTCGGTATGGACATGCACAAGGAATTGCAAGTGGATTTGATCCTACAGTCACTTCCTGATTCATTTGGTCAGTTTATAGTAAACTACCACATGAATAAGATTGAATGCACTAAGACTGAACTAATCAACATGTTGGTAACTGCTGAGGGAGCCTTGAAAGGTTCAAGGGGCAATGTCCTTGCTGCTGAGTTGACTTCTGGTTCCAAGAGAAAGTCTACTTGGAAGAAAAAGAAGCCTGCAAAGAAGCAGAAGAAAGACAAGAAGCAAAAGAAGGAAGTTCAAAAGAAAAAGGCTAACGACAAAGGAAAATATTTCCACTGCAATGTCGAAGGCCACTGGAAGAGAAACTGTCCTTCATACCTCAAGAGCCTAAAGAACAAGAAAGGTGACACACCTTCAGAAGGTATAGACTTGCTCATAATTGAAACTAATCTAACGGTTTCTTCTACTTCTAGTTGGGTTATAGATTCTGGTTCTAGTGCTCATTTGTGCACTACCATGCAGGATCTAAAGGAAAGTAGAAGGCTGGCGGAAGGTGCGGTAACCCTTCGGGTTGGCAACGGGGCAAAAGTTGCTGCTGTGGCTGTGGGCACCTACCATCTGCGACTACCGTCTGGATTTAGTTTAATACTTAGAGACTGCTATTATGTACTTGTTGCTAGCAGAAATTTGATTTCTGTTTCATGTCTAGCACAGGAAGGTCATGTTTTTACATTTGACAAAGACTGCTGTTCTATTTATTTGAGAAATAAAATAGTCGCACGTGGTTTCATGATTGACAGTCTCTATCATTTACATATGGATGTATCTGTGAATGTTACCGAGTAAGATGTGAGTGCCAAAGGATCCAAAAGATCCAGAGATGAGATAAACCAAAGATATTTGTGGCACCTCAGGCTTGGCCATATTGGAGAGGACAGAATGAACAAAATGGATAAAGATGGGCTTTTAGGCTCATTGACTTCCGAGTCATATCCAGTTTGCGAGTCCTGTCTTCAAGAAAAAATGGCAAGACTGCCCTTTGTAGGACATGGGGAGAGGACCACTGAATTACTTGCCCTAGTACATACAGATGTATGTGGCCCATTCGATGTGCTAGCCAGGGGACGTTATTCTTACTTCATTACCTTTACCGATGATTATTCACGGTATGGGTATGTGTATCTTATGAGACACAAGTCTGAATCCTTTGAAAAGTTCAAAGAGTTCAAGAATGAAGTAGAAAAACAAACTGGAAAACCTCTTAAGGCTCTTCGATCAGATCGAGGAGGAGAATACCTTAGTGGGGAATTTCGGGACTATCTCAAAGAAAACGGCATAGTCTCACAATAGACACCTCCGGGTACACCTCAACTCAACGGGGTGTCAGAGAGGAGGAATCGGACCCTGTTGGACATGGTCAGGTCCATGATGAGCTTCACTGATTTACCTATGTTCCTTTGGGGAGATGCCTTACTCACAGCGATTTATTTATTGAATAGAGTTCCCTCTAAATCCGTTCCTACCACACCGTATGAGATATGGCATGGTAAGAAACCAAGTCTGGGTCATCTCAAGATTTGGGGATGTCCGGCCCATGTCAAGAGACTACAGGCGGACAAGTTAGAGGCTAGGACCATAAGTGCTCGTTTTATAGGATATCCTAAAGAGTCATTAGGATACAATTTTTACGTCTCAGAGGATCACAATGTGTTTGTGAGCCGTCATGCCATCTTCTTGGAAAATCAGTTTATCCTTGATAGAGGCAGTGGGAGGAAAATTGAGCTTGAAGAGAAAGTCTCTGAAAAGCAACGAGTCATGGATCCTATTGAATCCATTCATACAGAGCCAGTACACAATGTCCCTCGACCACCTCATAGATCTAGTAGGGTCTCCCATCCTCCCGATAGATACTTAGGTATACTAGAAGAGGATACCGAGGAAATGTTCCTAGTGGGAGATAGGGATCACATACAGGATCCCAAAACCTACAACGAGGCGATATCTGATATCGATTCCGAGAAATGGCTGGAAGCAATGAAGTCAGAGTTAGACTCCATGCGTTCCAACCAAGTCTGGACCTTAGTAGATCCACCAGAAGGTATTGTACCTATTGGATGCAAATGGATCTACAAAAGGAAGATAGGTTCGGATGGAGAGGTAGAGACCTATAAGGCAAGGCTTGTGGCGAAAGGGTATAGTCAGCGCGAAGGCATTGACTATCAGGAGACCTTTTCACCTGTTGCCATGCTAAAATCCATCCGAACATTGCTTGCCATTGCAGCATTTCATGATTATGAAATTTGGCAGATGGATGTGAAAACTGCTTTCCTGAATGGATTTCTTGATGAAGATATCTATATGGAACAGCCTTTGGGTTTCACTTCCAGTGATGGAGATCACAAGGTCTGCAAGCTGCAAAGGTCCATCTATGGACTAAAGCAAGCATCTCGGAGTTGGAACACTCGTTTCGATGACGCAATCAAAACGTTTGATTTCATCAAAAACGAAGAGGAACCGTGTGTTTACAAAAAGTTTAGTGGGAGTGCTGTCGTTTTTCTCGTACTGTATGTAGATGACATTCTCCTAATAGGGAATGATATTCCCATGCTAACCTCGGTTAAGGTCTGGTTGTCAAAAGAATTCTCCATGAAAGACCTTGGGGAAGCATCCTATATTTTGGGAATAAAGGTCTATAGAGATAGATCTAAAAGGATGCTTGGCCTGTCACAGAAAATGTACATAGAGGAGGTGCTGAAGAGGTTCAGCATGGAAAACTCCAAGAGGGGTCTCTCACCCCTAAGGCATGGAATTCATCTCTCCAAGAAGATGTGCCCCAACACATCTGAAGAGATTCAACGCATGAGCAAGATTCCTTATGCATCGGCAATAGGAAGCCTCATGTATGCCATGCTATGTACACGACCTGATATAGCTCTTTCTGTGAGTGTCACAAGCAGATATCAGTCAAATCCAGGTGAAGAACACTGGACAGCTGTGAAGAATATTCTTAAGTACTTGAGAAGAACTAAAGATTTATTCTTGGTTTTTGGAGGATCATCAGAGTTAAAGGTAGAAGGGTACACAGATTCAGACTTCATGACTGATGTCGATGACAGGAAGTCAACATCTGGATACGTGTTCTTGTGCAATGGTGGTGCGGTGAATTGGAAGAGTTCTAAACAACCGATCATTGCTGATTCTACTATGGAAGCTGAATACATCGCCGCCTCTGAAGCTGCTAAGGAAGGCTTCTGGTTCAAGAAATTCATTGCAGAGTTGGATGTGATGACATCAGATGCCATAACACTCTACTGCGATAATAATGGCGCCATAGCCCTTGCTAAGGAGCCAAGGTCTCATCAGAAGTCTAAGCATATAGAGCGGCGCTTTCACCTCATACGCGACTATGTGGAGAAGAAATATGTAGAGGTGCAGAGAGTAGACTCCGCGGATAACGTGGCAGACCCGTTCACTAAGCAGCTGAGTCAGCAAAAGACTGAAGCCCACCTTGAGAAGATGGGCCTAAGATATATGACCAATTGGCTTGAGTGCAAGTGGGAGATTGTTAGATGTATGCCCTAGAAGCCAATTTGGCTGACACATTGTTGATTCTAGGGACATAATTTTGTACTTGACTATTTATTATTGAATAAATAAAAGGCATCTTTTCATTCATATTGTTTATGTGTCTATGAATCGTCCAAGAAATTAATAAGATGATGATACATATTCTCAAGAGTTGAGAATTTGAGCCATGTATCATTGGTGATTAATTTCTAAATGCTCCTGATCAATGGATCATCACGAGGACGGTGATCGATCCGATCAGTGCACAGATCACTTTCCTTCTGGATGGACGAGACTTGAGTCCACAGTGTAGGGACACTGAAGTGATAGTGCAGGTGCTTGTTAGAGAACAAGGGTACTGAGCGTGACCAAGACAAGAAGTCACTTGGATGTCTATCCACTCGTCAGTGACTTGCTTGATGTTGCAGTAGTGTGACTGGTCCTTTGACCTGCGGTGCTTCGGCTACTCACAGTGAGGTTATTGTAGTTTGACTGCACACATACATGGTCTCTAGCCATATGGGTCCATGCAGTGTAGATTGGCTGCAGTAAGTTCACTGTAGGAGTAGGGTATGCACCTATAAGGAATCTATCGACCTTGATAGAAGAGGAGTGATCCTATGTGATTTGTTAGACTGAGTTCTAAGACCTTGGCCAGGGTAGTAATATAAAGTGAAAAAGAGTTTTCCACTATCGAACTCAAGTCGAACAAATCTTGACATATGACAGACGATGGGGTTTGACGAGTTGTCCATGACCTCCGTCCTGTAGGGATCCACGATGGTAGGACTGTATCACACGTTAACTGTACCTAGAGGTTCATCTTTCTATTCTACTGGGTGGCCACTACATGCTGCTAGGTGTCACTGGTGGATGGTGGGACTCATAGGGATTATCTTGATGATCGATAAACCCTAATGAGTTGAGTTGGAATCGTTCCAACCCATTGAAAGGAGTTTTCAATGATGTTGAGATAGAGATCACAATATATCTCACTACCAGTCAGAGTAGAACCTATGGGGTCACACACACTAGAAGTATTGACCGATCCGATGGTTGAAATCGTGATTAGGAATCACAAGTAATCAATTTGATTGATAAGAAGTTGAAGAAGGAAAGGGAATTAATTAATTGGACTTGAAACAAGAATCCTACTTTGGGTAGGATTCCTAGAGTCCTAATTGGATTAGGACTGGGAATCCTAGTTGGAGTAGGACTGAAATTCCTACTTGGAATAGGATTCCTAAAATCCTAATGAGATTAGGAGTTTTGAATTAAAATTGGATTCCTACTTGGAGTAGGATTCCTAGAAATCCTAATTGGATTAGGACTTCGAATTCAAATAGAGTCCTAATTGGATTAGGACTAAAATTAAACAAATCCTAATTGGATTAGGATTCCTTAAGTCTAAATTAATTAATAATCTAATAAATCAACATGACTCCTAATTGGATTAGGATTGAAGAGTTCAATTGAGTCATGATTCATTCAAGTCCTAATTGGATTAGGACTAGCATAGATTGAACCCAATTTTGGCTAATCCTAATTGGATTGGGATTAAACCATGAGAGAGGCACCTAATCCTCTTTGGAAGAGGATTAGGTTAACCAAGTAAGAGGGGCATGAGCCCCTCTCATCTTGGATGGTGCGGAATGAAGAAGAGAGGGGCCGGCGCCCCCCCTTCTTTCTTTGGAAAATCATCTAGGGCTCCTACTTTGGAGGAGCCCTTGATGGCTATAAGAGAGGCACTAGGGCCGGCGCCCTAGATGAGTCTTCTCCTCCTCTTCAAGCCGTGGAAGCCCCCTCTCCTCCTCTTTAGTTGCAGCCGCAAGCAAGGGAAAAGATCTCCAAGTGTTGGCGGCCTCCTTCCCTTCCCTTCCTTCATCCAACGCAAGGAACAAGAGAAGGCTGCGTAGGGGATCATCTTCTTCCTATTCTTCATCCTTCTTCTTCCTCCTTCTAAGCACAATCAAGAGTTGATTGAGAGGAAGGACATCAGCCATCAAAGCTATCTCTGCAAGGGAGCTAGCACCCCGGTGAGATAGAGAGCTTGGATCGGATCCTGCTTCGTGTGGATACCCGTAGAGGCCGGACGTTTGAACGGCTTCAAGCGAACCCTCTTCCAAAACCACGAATTCAGATTTGCGGTGATCATCTACCCGCGCAAGGTGAAGATTTGATCTTCCTAATAGTTTTAAAAGTTTTAATTCTTACCTAATTATGAAAGGTCTCGAAACAACGTTCATGCGATGAACGTCGATCCCGCACATGCCTCTTCCGCTGCCATCTGATTTAATTTTTGAAATATCAGCGGCATGGGCGGGTTCCCAACATTCAGTTTGTTCATGTGATAATTCACGACAAACTGCGAGAATGAGTCGGATAGTGATTGCAGGATCAAATCCTGACTGAGCTCACTGTCCATAGCAAAACCAAGTTGACTTAATCGAGTGATTAAGTCTATAACCTTTAAACAGTGGTCTTGCACAGACGATCCCTCGATCATTCTAGCACGGAACAACTTTTTAGATATCTCATATCTAGCAGTTCTGCTCTGCTCACCATATAACTCCTTTAAGTTAAGGAGTATGGAGTGAGTATCCATGCTATCATGCTGCCTCTGCAATTCATTATTCATAGAAGCAAGCTTGATACATTTGACAGTCAAACTGTCATTTTTCCACATACGATATGTGGCCAATTCCTCCTCAGTTGCATCTTCCCCTGCTGACCCTAGGTCAGGGGTTTCAAGAATGTAGGAAAGTTTTTCTTGTGTGAGAACAATCTTTAAATTCCTCAACCAATCCACATAGTTGGGACCAGTCAATTTGTTTGTATCTAAGATACCTCTAAGTGAGAGTGAAGATGCCATTTTTGCATAATTAATCTATAATTACAAAGAACACTAATATAAGCAGACCAATCATGATGACATGTATTCAATCAGACAAGGACTTTTATCTAATTGTTACTCCCACTATTTTTATCGAATATCATAACCCTCAAGTATGATGAACGAGAAAATACTAATTTTCTTAGTGGGGTTGAGATCCAAATTCCTTATAAAAGACCTTGTGGGAATCACAACAAGCCCTTATAAGTTCAAAGGTAGGAAACTCTTTCCAATTGCATCCCATGCAATTCCCAACTTTATTCTGTCCTCTAGCACACATATAGTCTTGTGGGAATCACAACAAACTATTGTGTCTAGTTAAGTCAAACCCTTCATTTTTATACAATTATATTTGAATAATGCTGCCCTTGTGGGAATCACAACAAGGCAACATATTAAAATATACCATATGCATCATACGCACCAAGATATTACAATATCAATCCCTAATACTAGCCTTGTGGGAATCACAACAAGCTAGCGTAGATATTGACATAATAATATCTAAGCATGAAGGAAGGACCTTTATAGTGTTATATCAGCAATTAGCTTTTCCATGGAGGTCAATCAAATAGTTGGCCAGGTAAGCAGTGTTGGGAACCCGCCCATGCCGCTGATATTTCAAAAATTTTCAGATGGCAGCGGAATCGGCATGCACGGGCTCGACGTTCATCGCATGAACGCTTGTTTCGAGACCTTTCGTAATTAGGTAAGAATTAAAACTTTTAGAACTAATAGGAAGATCAAATCTTCACCTTGCGCGGGTAGATGATCACCGCGAATCTGAATTCGTGGTTTTGGAAGAGGGTTCGTTTGAAGCCGTTCAAACGTCCGGCCTCTACGGGTATCCACACGAAGTAGAGAACCGATCAAAGCTTTCTTGTCTTCCCGGGGTGCTAGCTCCCTTGCAAAGACTCCTTTGATGGCTGATCTCTTCTCTTTCTTTCAACTCTTGAAAGTGCTTGAGAGGAGGAAGAAGAAGAAGGAACTCAAGGAAGAAGAACACAGCTTCTGCAGCCTTCTTTCTTTTCCCTGCGTTGGAAGAAGGATTGGAGGAAGAGGAAGGCGCCAACGCTTGGACCTTGCTCTTCCTTTGCTTGCGGCTGAACTAAGAGAGGAGAGGGGAGGGTGGCGGCAGCAAGAGGAGGATGGCTCCAATACCTAGGGCGCCAGCCTCATGGTGCTTCTTATAGCCATCAAGGGCTCCTCCAAAGTAGGAGCCCTAGATGGTTTTCCAAAGAAAGAAAGGGGGGGTGCGCCGGCCCCTCTCTCTCCTTCAATCCGCACCATCCAAGATGAGAGGGGCTGATGCCCCTCTTACTTGGTTAACCTAATCCTCTTCCAAAGAGGATTAGGTGCCTCTCTCATGGTTTAATCCTAATCTAATTAGGATTGGCCAAATTGGGTTCAATCTATACTAGTCCTAATCCAATTAGGACTTGAATGAACCATGACTCAATTGAACTCTTCAATCCTAATCCAATTAGGAGTCATGTTGATTCATTAGATTAATAATTAATTTAGACTTAAGGAATCCTAATCTAATTAGGATGTATTTAATTTTAGTCCTAATCCAATTAGGATTTCTAGGAATCCTACTCCAAGTAGGAATCCAATTTTAATTCAAAACTCCTAATCTCATTAGGATTTTAGGAATCCTATTCCAAGTAGGAATTCCAGTCCTACTCCAACTAGGATTCCCAGCCCTAATCCAATTAGGACTCTAGGAATCCTACCCGAAGTAGGATTTGTGTTTAAGTCTAATTAATTAATTCCCTTTGTTCTTCTTCAACTTCTTTATCAATCAAATTGATTTCTTGTGATTCCTAATCACGATTTCAACCATCGGATCGGTCAATACTTCTAGTGTGTGTGACCCCATAGGTTCTATTCTGACTGGTAGTGAGATATATTGTGATCTCTATCACTATATCATTGAAAACTCCTTTCAATGGGTTGGAACGATTCCAACTCAACTCATTAGGGTTTATCGATCATCAAGATAATCCCTATGAGTCCCACCATCCACCAGTGACACCTAGCAGCATGTAGTGGCTACCCAGCAGAATGGAATGATGAACCTCTAGGTGCAGTTAACATGTGATACAGTCCTACTATCGTGGATCCCTACAGGACGGAGGTCATGGACAACTCGTCAAACCCCATCGTCTGTCATATGTCAAGATTTATTCGACTCGAGTTCGATAGTGAAAAAACTCTTTCTCCACTGTGCATACTGCCCCGGCCGAGGTCTTACGAACTCAGTCTTATAAATCACATAGGATCTCTCCTTATCTATCAAGGTCGATAGATTCCATATAGGTGCATACCCTACTCCTACAGTGAACTTACTGCAGCCAATCTACACTGCATGGACCCATATGGCTAGAGACCATGTATGTGTGCAGTCAAACTACAATAACCTCACTGTGAGTAGCCGAAGCGCCGCAGGTCAAAGGACCAGTCACACTACTGCAACATCAAGCAAGTCACTGACGAGTGGATAGACATCCAAGTGACTTCTTGTATTGGTCACGCTCAGTACCCTTGTTCTCTAACAAGCACCTGCACTATCACTTCAGTGTCCCTACACTGTGGACTCAAGTCTCGTCCATCCAGAAGGAGAGTGATCTGTGCACTGATCGGATCGATCACCGTCCTCGTGATGATCCTTTGATCAGGAGCATTTAGAAATTAATCACCAATGATACATGGCTCAAATTCTCAACTCTTGAGAATATGTATCATCATCTTATTAATTTCTTGGACGATTCATAGACACATAAACAATATGAATGAAAAAGATGCCTTTTATTTATTCAATAATAAATAGTCAAGTACAAAATTATGTCCCTAGAATCAACAATGTGTCAGCCAAATTGGCTTCTAGGGCATACATCTAACAAGCAGATGGGAGGCTCTCCTTACTTAGTAAGGTCCTAATTAAATAACCACCTGTAGCCTCTTTCCTAGACACCAACTTAGTCAATTGATTCAGAATGGCTCAGCTTAAAGCAATTAACACTACGACTTAATTATGAATTTAGTAAGGCCTTTTAAATAGTAGTATCTTACTAACATTAAGCTCAACCATAAAGGACAATCAAATAATTGGCCAGAAAAGCAGGTGGGAGGCACCCCTCACTCAGAGAGTGAGGTCCTAATTAAGTAACCACCTGTGGCTTCCTTCCTAGACACCAACTGAGTCGATTGTTCCAGAATGGGTCAGCCCAAAGTTTTCATACTACTATATTGGTCTCATTGCACATTCTATAATTTAGTACTAGCAATTATACTGTGCTACAACATGAATATAACACTATCTCATAGCATAAACTAATCTTGCATACAAATAACCTAGCTATCTCATAGCATCAAGATAATAGCATGTATTATCATTTGGTTAAACTAATTAAGGGTGGCTCTGATACCACTGTTGGGGTTTTCTAATGCCCTAGGGCGCAGCGGAAGATACGGGATTATAAAATTTTCTTATAAAACCCATTATATGAAACCCTAATAAGCCAAGATCGCCTTAATAGTATAACCAAATAATGTAGAAAATATAATCTTGGTATAGAAGAATACCTATCACGCTATATCCAATATATCTGAAGATGTCCTAAGGTGCCCAAATGTTCACTCTCCGATGTTGATCCACACAGGAATGGGTTCAAGACTCTAGCTCCACCAAAATTTGATTCTAATTGTTCAATCCTTCCAAAGGATTTAATTGGCTGATTTTTCTTCACTTCCTTCTTTCTTTCTACCTCTAAAACATTCACTAGCCTTTTTGTCCTAAAGAAGACCCTCTTGTCTTGGGTTAGGACAAAAGAGAGAGGCTTGTAAGAAAGAAGGGATAAGGGAGAGAGAAGGAGAGACTTTTTCTTTTTATGATCTTTAGAACCCCAAGGCACCTCTTTATTTATAAGAGTGGAGGGATGCATCATAAAGGGATGCATCCCATCCACACACCTCATCATGATGAGGCATGTGCCAAGAGAGGCATCCCATCATGATGGGGTGCTAAGGAGAAGGGTGTATCAACTTCTTTCTCATGTCTCCCTCTTAAATCCTGATGATCCAAGGGCCCAAATGCAGTGAACCAAAGCCAATGGTCCAGATCTAGGCACCATCTAATGGTCCAGATCAAGGCATCATCATCCAGGGTGCCATCCAATGGTCCAGAAGCAAGATGCCATCACCGATGGTCCAGATTCAGGCGCTGAGCAACGGTCCAGATCTTTCATCCAGAGAGACATCCAGTGGTCCAGATTCAGGCGCTGACCAATGGTCCAGATCCTTCATCCAGAAATCCATCCAATGGTCCAGATGAAGGCGCCAACCAGTGGATCAGATTCTTCATCCAGGGAGTGATCCAATGGTCCAGAAGTGAAGGCCCTATCAAACCCAATCCAATTGGGTTTAACCAACTTAAAAAAAATATTAAACCTAATCAAATCAGGTCTAATTAAAGCCAAATGGGTTCCAACTCTTGGCTAACCCATATTAGGTCATGATCTAATCATATTAGATCAACCTAACCTAAGAATCAGATTCGAATTTAATTTGAATCAGGAGCTAGGGTTTGCAACACGTGCTAGCATGTTCATCTTGCAAACATGATCTAATCCAATTAGACCCTTGATCAATTCCCTTGTGTGTGACCCATTGGGTTCCTTATCTTAGCCAGCAGTAGGTGCAGGTGCAAGTTGACCTAACCTGATTAGAATACCTCTAATCCAATTTAGGTTCAATTTAGTGCTAAACCTGACTTAGCAATCAGAACCTTTCTGATGCTTTGATCTAATCAAACTCTTTGATCCGATCAACCCACAAGACATGATTGACGTCTAGCAATGTATCATGTCTACCCGAAAGATGAGGAATGTATTGGACAAATCCAAACATACCCTTCAGTGGCAAGTTACTGTGCAATTCAATCCCTCAGTCATACTACATCCTGAATAAGTGCATGAGTATGGATCAATATCAAACTCAATCACTTATTCATGTCTCTCTCAATCTTTTATATGATAATTCAAACATTAAAACATTAGAAACTCTTTCTAATATTCATTTTGCTTTGATCAAAGGCTTCTTGAATCATCATAAGATTAGAGTAAGTAGGATGTTACCTTCTCTTACTAGAAGTGACTGATTCCTTGTTGACCTACTCACAACCTTCGTACAAAATCCACCATATCCAGAATACCCCGTACACAACGCAATGTCGTGAATGAGGGTAAACCAAAACATAGCTTCAAGTGCACAAGGTACCATGGTGATCTCAGGTCTAAGGATCACTTGCACAACTCCCACTATGAGAACCATCTTTTGATAATTAAGTAAGCATCCATAAGATGTTCTCATGGCTGGTCATTTCAGTGAACTCATTCCTCTAATGAGCACCCACATCTTTGTATTAGTGTCTCACCCAAGTGATTGTGAGATCAATCACCCTCTACATTGAGCATACATAAGCTGTGCCAGTCTTTTCGGTAATATTGATCCCCGACTCAATATACCAATTTGACTGGGAATATTCCAAATTAGGATTTTAGGATTTTAGGTCTCACTGGTATGATCTCATCATAATCCTAAAACCAATGTCCTAATTTATGGGGTTCATCATCCAATAATAAAATAGATAAGCAGCAAATGATGAAACACAATGCCTTTATTGATATATATCGAGTGTCAAAGTACATGATTTGGAGGATTACAAAGAGAAACCCATCAAATGATTGGCTTATAGGGCATCTACTCTTTCAATAGGGATTATCTTGATGATCGATAAACCTTAATGAGTTGAGTTGGAATCGTTCCAATCCATTGAAAGGAGTTTTCAATGATATTATGATAGAAATCATAATATATCTCACTACCAGTCAGAGTAGAACCTATGGGGTCACACACACTAGAAGTATTGACCGATCCGATGGTTGAATCGTGATTAGGAATCACAAGTAATCAATTCGATTGATATTCAGTTGAAGAAAGAACAAAGAGAATTAATTAATTGGACTTGAAACAAGAGTCCTACTTCGAGTAGGATTCCTAGAGTCCTAATTGGATTAGGACTGGAAATCCTAGTTGGAGTAGGACTGAGATTCCTACTTGGAATAGGATTCCTACAATCCTAATGAGATTAGGAGTTTTGAATTAAAATCGGATTCCTACTTGGAGTAGGATTTCTAGAGTCCTAATCAGATTAGGACTTCGAATTCAAATAGAGTCCTAATTGGATTAGGACTAAAATTAAATATGTCCTAATTTGGATTAGAATTTTTTAAGTCATAATTAATTATTAATCTAATGAATCAATAAGACTCCTAATTGGATTAGGATTGAAGAGTTCAATTGAGTCAAAATTGATTTAAGTTCTAATTGGATTAGGACTTACCTAGATTGGATCCAAATTGGTTCACCCTTGGGCTAAGCCTAATTGGATTAGGGCTAAACCACATTAGGGCCTCCCAATCCTCATTAGATGAGGATTAGGGCAACATGAGAGGGAGGGGCTCACGCCCCTCCTCCTTTGATCCCTTGGTGCGGCAACAAGAGGGGCCGGCGCCCCTCTTGGTAATACATCAAGGGCTCCTAACTTGTAGGAGCCCTAGATGTTATAAAAAGAGGAGGTTTTGGGGCTGACCTAATAGACGAGAAGCTCCTCCTCTTGCTTCCGTACGCCCCCCCTCCTCCTCTCCTTGTTTCATCCGCAAGCAAGAAGAAAAGAAGAAGAAGCCTTGGCGGCCTCCTCCCCTTCCCTTCCTTCATCCAACGCAGAGAAAAGAAAGGCTGCAGTAAGGGCTTTGGTTCTTCTTCAAGATCCCTCCTTCTTCTTCCTCCTCTCAAACACAATCAAGGGTTGATTGAAAGAGAGAAAATCAGCCATCAAAAGAAGTCTTTGCAAGGGAGCTAGCACCCCGGGAAGACAAGAGAGCTTTGATCGGATCACTGCTTCGTGTGGATACCCGTAAAGGCCAGACACTTGAACGGCTTCAAGCGAACCCTCTTCCTAAAACCACGAACTCAAATTTGCGGTGATCATCTACCCGCACAAGGTGAAGATCTGATCTTCAAATTTTTTTAAAAATATTTAATCCTTATCTATCTACGAACGGTTCATGAAACAACGTTCATGCGATGAACATCGATCCCGCACATGCCGATTCCGCTGCCATCCGAATTTTTTTGAATTTTCTGCGGCATGGGCGGGTTCCCAACAGTGGTATCAGAGCAAAGGTCCAAGAGTTGTGACCGATCTCTGGAAACTCTCACACGTGATCGTGTGACGAAGCGTGGCTCTCCGTCCGGAGGCGTATAGAGATGCGTGCTCTGATAGGTATACATGGGTGTCACCCTATTTTTAATAGGACCGAACCCATGTAGGAGTGGAGACTCCCCCAACAGTGGTATAAGAGCCAGGCTTCGTAGATTAAGGTAAGAATTAATTATCTAAAGGCTTATTAGATCTGAAAATTGAATGATCATGCATGCTGAAAATTTCTGCATGCAGATTTTCAGGGTTGCTGAATTTTTGCATGCTGATTTTTATGTGATAAGATGATGATTCTAATTGCATTGTTAATGAGATTACAAAGTTTAGAATCATGATTAGCATGATCAGCAACCTATGTCATAACATAATCAATTAATTCTCAGATCTGAAAATTATAATTGTTGCATATGGTGATGATCATAGGATTCAAACCCTTTTGGTATCGAATGTAATGACCTGCAATGTGATCTGTAATGTCATGTAATTTTTCAGATGCTTGCATGCATCTTATTTAATATTTTGAGAGGCCTGCGTGCCTCCTAAAAGGGAGATGTAATTTATTTTTGTTTTTATTTTATATCTGGTTGTATTTCTGTGATGTGATGTACGTCAACGATCAAGTCGAAGATGATGCATGAGATGAGCAGGGGTCTAAGCGGTTGATGGCGATTGGATCAAGAGTTGGTCAAGGATCGAGTCAAGGAGGCTTGGAACCAATTCAAGAGTTGAAGACCAGTTGATCGATTGACGTGCATGTGCTTGTAATACGACCTAACTAGAATCCATGATCATCACCTATTTAAAGTTTAGCTTTAATTATTGCTGCGATTATAACTGCCTGCAATGTGCCGTTTATATGTGATGTGAATGAGAGTCGGGTAGATAGGTTTACATATGATGTAGCAATCCCAATTGAGACCTAAATTAAAACCTCCTCAATCAAGTCGAGAGTGAACCGACATGAGCAAGTCATATTAGATTAATTGATCTAATTGGTGTCTAGGAAAGCATGAAAGGTGGTTACTTAATTAGGACCTTACTCTCTGAGTAAGGGGAGCCTCCCACCTGCTTACCTGGCCAATTGTTCGATTACCTCTTATGAAGAGCTCAAGTTGCAAACACTAAGACCTGATTAACCAATATTAAGTCAATAGGTCTTCCACTGTAGTAGAGCTGCTAAGGTCTTTCTGATGTTGATTTGTCTCGGCTGGACACAGTGGGCAAGTTGCATCGGGGGGCTGGACCTCTCTATAGATATGAGATGTTGTAGGGTAAAGGTGGGGTTGGGCACCAATAACTGTTAGGTGAGGACTCAATGACGACTTTATTCCTACGGTTATACGGTGGGTCTGACTTAACTAAGAAATGAGACCAATAACTGTTAGGTGAGGTCTTCATGGCTTAGAGACCGAGTTGCACTGCAACATGCTTGAGTAGCATTGTACAAGAGTTGTACACTCATCCATCTATGTGTCACCAATAACTGTTAGGTGAGGTGCCATGTAGATCGGTGGGACCGCAGTACCCACTAGAAACCCTAGTCGTGTAGGATTTCCGTTTTTCTACCAGGAGAGTGTGAGGAATTCGAGAAAATAGTGGGAGTTACATTTGTTCTAAAAGACCTTAGAACAGATTAGGATCAAGTACAAAAGTCTAACTAGAATCTTTACTCTCTGCAGATCATAATGTCAGCCTCAAACCCTTTGACCTGTATTCTTGAGACCAACCGATTGACCGGTACAAATTACAAGGACTGGCTTAGAAATCTCAAAATTATTTTGAGCTGTGAGAAAATAGGCTACATACTCGATTCAGATATCCCCACACTACCAGCACGTCCTACTGATGTTCAGCGACAGATGCATCAAAAGTGGATGGATGATGACATTAGAGTCAAGTGCTATATGATGGCATCCATGTCCAATGAACTCCAATGCCAGCATGAGAATCTCAAGACTGCTAGGGACATACTAGCACACCTGCAAGAGTTGTATGGTGAGCAGAGTCGCACAGCTCGTTTTGAAGTGTCCAAGAGGCTCTTCAAGACAAAGATGCGCGAAGGGCAGTCCGTCCATGATCACGGTCTGACTATGATCAAGGACCTTGAGGAGCTTGAGAAGCTCGGTATGAACATGCACAAGGAATTGCAAGTTGATCTGATCCTTCAATCCCTTCCTGATTCATTTGGTCAGTTTATAGTAAACTACCACATGAATAAGATTGAATGCACTAAGACTGAACTGATAAATATGTTGGTAACTGCTGAGGGAGCCTTGAAAGGTTCAAGGGGCAATGTCCTTGCTGCTGAGTTGACTTCTGGTTCCAAGAGAAAGTCCACTTGGAAGAAAAAGAAGCCTGCTAAGAAGCAAAAGAAAGACAAGAAGCCAAAGAAGGAAGTTCAAAAGAAAAAGGCCAATGACAAAGGAAAATGTTTCCACTGCAATGTCGACGGCCACTGGAAGAGGAATTGTCCTTCATACCTCGAGAGCCTGAAGAACAAGAAAGGTGACACACCTTCAGAAGGTATGGACTTGCTCATAATTGAAACTAATCTAACGGTTTCTTCTACTTCTAGTTGGGTTATAGATTCTGGTTCTAGTGCTCATCTATGCACTACCATGCAGGGTCTAAAGGAAAGTAGAAGGCTGGTGGAAGGTGCGATAACCCTTCGGGTTGGCAACGGGGCAAAAGTTGCTGCTGTGGCTGTCGGCACCTACCATCTGCGACTACCGTCTAGTTTTAGTTTATTACTTAGAGACTGCTATTATGTACCTGCTGCTAGCAGAAATTTGATTTCTGTTTCATGTCTAGCACAGAAAGGTCATGTTTTTACATTTGACAAAGACTGCTGTTTTATTTATTTCAGAAATAAAATAGTCGCACGTGGTTTTATGATTGACAGTCTCTATCATTTGCATATGGATGTATCTATAAATGTGTCTGAGCAAGTAGTGAATGCCAAAGGATCCAAAAGATCCAGGGATGAGATAAACCAAAAATATTTGTGGCACCTCAGGCTTGGCCATATTGGAGAGGATAGAATGAACAAAATGGATAAAGATGGGCTTCTCGGCTCATTGACTTTCGAGTCATATCCAGTTTGCGAGTCCTGTCTTCAAGAAAAAATGGCTAGATTACCCTTTGTAGGACATGGGGAGAGGACCACTGAAATACTTACCCTGATACACACAGATGTGTGTGGCCCATTCGATGTGCTAGCCAGGGGACGTTATTCGTACTTCATTACCTTTACCGATGATTATTCACGGTATGGGTATGTCTATCTTATGAGACACAAATCTGAATCTTTTGAAAAGTTCAAAGAGTTCAGAAATGAAGTAGAAAAACAAACTAGAAAACCCCTTAAGGCTCTTCGATCAGATCGAGGAGGAGAATACCTTAGTGGAGAATTCCGGGACTATCTCAAGGACAATGGCATAGTCTCACAATGGACTTCTTCGGGTACACCTCAACTCAACGAGGTGTCAGAGAGAAGAAATCGGACTCTATTGGATATGGTCCGGTCCATGATGAGCTTCACTGATTTACCTATGTTTCTTTGAGGAGATGCCTTACTTACCGCAGTATATGGTAAGAAACCAAGTCTTGGTTATCTCAAGATTTGGGGATGTCCGGCCCATGTCAAAAGACTGCAGGCGGACAAACTAGAGGCTAGGACCATAAGTGCTCGTTTTATAGGATATCCCAAAGAGTCATTAGGATACAATTTTTACGTCTCAGAGGATCACAATGTGTTTGTGAGCCGTCATGCCATCTTCTTGGAAAATCAGTTTATCCTTGATAGAGGCAGTGGGAGGAAAATTGAGCTTGAAGAGAAAGTCTCTGAAAAGCAACGAGTCATGGATCCTATCGAACCCATTCATACAGAGCCAGTACACGATGTCCCTCAACTACCTCGCAGATCTAGTAGGCTCTCCCATCCTCCCGATAGATACTTAGGTATACTAGAAGAGGATACCGAAGAAATGTTCCTAGTGGGAGATAGGGATCACATACAGGATCCCAAAACCTACAACGAGGCGATATCTGATATCGATTCCGAAAAATGGTTGGAAGCTATAAAGTCAGAATTAGACTCCATGCATTCCAACCAAGTCTGGACCTTAGTAGATCCACCAGAAGGTATTGTACCTATTGGATGTAAATGGATCTACAAAAGGAAGATAGGATCGGATGGAGAGGTAGAGACCTATAAGGCAAGGCTTGTGGCGAAAGGGTATAGTGAACGCGAAGGCATTGACTATCAGGAGACCTTTTCACCTGTAGCCATGCTGAAATCCATCCGAACATTGCTTACCATTGCAGCATTTCATGATTATGAAATCTGGCAGATGGATGTGAAAACTGCTTTCCTAAATGGACATCTTGATGAAGATATCTACATGAAACAGCCTTTGGGCTTCACTTTCAGTGATGGAGATCACAAGGTCTGCAAGCTGCAAAGGTCCATTTATGGACTAAAGCAAGCATCTCGGAGTTGGAACACTCGTTTCGATGACACAATCAAAATGTTTGATTTCATCAAAAACAAAGAGAAACCGTGTGTTTACAAAAAGGTTAGTGGGAGCGCTGTCGTATTTCTCGTACTGTACGTGGACGACATCCTCCTGATAGGGAATGATATTCCCATGCTAACCTCGGTCAAGGTCTGGTTGTCAAAAGAGTTCTCCATGAAAGACCTTGGGGAAGCATCCTATATTTTGGGAATAAAGGTCTATAGAGATAGATCTAAAAGGTTGCTTGGCCTATCACAGAAAATGTATATAGAGGAAGTGCTGAAAAGGTTCAGCATGGAAAACTCCAAAAAGGGTCTTTTACCCCTTAGGCATGGAATTCATCTCTCCAAGAAGATGTGCCCCAATACATCTGAAGAGATTCAACGCATGAGCAAGATTCCCTATGCATCAGCAATAGGGAGCCTCATGTATGCCATGCTATGTACACGACCTGATATAGCTCTTGCTGTGAGTGTCACAAGCAGATATCAGTCAAATCCAGGTGAAGAACACTGGACAGCTGTGAAGAATATTCTTAAGTACTTGAGAAGAACTAAAGATTTATTCTTGATTTTTGGAGGATCATCAGAGTTGAAGGTAGAAGGATACACAGATTCAGACTTCATGACTGATGTCGATGATAGAAAGTCAACATCTGGATATGTGTTCTTGTGCAATGGTGGTACGATAAATTGGAAGAGTTCAACCGATCATTGCTGATTCTACTATGGAAGCTGAATACATCGCCGCCTCCGAAGCTGCTAAGGAAGGCTTCTGGTTCAAGAAATTCATTGCAGAATTGGATGTAATGTCATCAGATGCCATAACACGCTACTGCGATAATAATGGCGCCATAGCCCTTGCTAAGGAGCCAAGGTCTCATCAGAAGTCCAAGCATATAGAGCGGCGCTTCCATCTCATACGCGACTATGTTGAGAAAAAGTATGTCGAAGTACAGAGAGTAGACTCCGCGGACAACGTGGCAGACCCGTTCACTAAACAGCTAAGTCAGCAAAAGACTGAAGTCCACCTTGAGAAAATGGGACTAAGATATATGACTGATTGGCTTTAGTGCAAGTGGGAGATTGTTAGATGTATGCCCTAGAAGCCAATTTTGGCTGACACATTATTAATTCTAGGACATAATTTGTACTTGACTTTATTATTATTGAATAAATGAAAGGCATCTTTTTCATTCATATTATTATTGTGTCTATGAATCGTCCAAGGAATTAATAAGATGATGATGCATATTCTCAAGAGTTGAGAATTTGAGCCATGTATCATTAGTGATTAATTTCTGAACGCTCTTGATCGATGGATCATCACGAGGACGGTGATCGATCTGATGAGATCAGTGCACAGATTACTTTCCTTATGGATGGACGAGACTCGAGTCCACAGTGTGGCGACAATAAAGTAATAGTGCAGGTGCTTGTTAAGAACAAGGGTACTGAGCGTGACCAATACAAGAAGTCACTTGGATGTCTATCCACTCGTCAGTGACTTGCTTGATGTTGCAGTAGTGTGACTGGTCCTTTGACCTGCGGTGCTTCGGCTACTCACAGTGAGGTTATTGTAGTTTGACTGCACACATACATGGTCTCTAGCCATATGGATCCATGCAGTGTAGATTGGCTGCAGTAAGTTCACTGTAGGAGTAGGGTATGCACCTATAAGGAATCTATCGACCTTGATAGATAAGGAGAGATCCTATGTGATTTATAAGACTGAGTTCGTAAGACCTCGGCCGGGGCAGTATGCATAGTGGAGAAAGAGTTTTCCACTCTCGAACTTAAGTCGAATAAATCTTCACATATGACAGACGATGGGGTTTGACGAGTTGTCCATGACCTCCGTCCTGTAGGGATCCACGATAGTAGGACTGTATCACATGATAACTGCACCTAGAGGTTCACCATTCTATTCTGCTGGGTAGCCACTACATGCTGCTAGGTGTCACTGGTGGATGGTGGGACTCATAGGGATTATCTTGATGATCGATAAACCCTAATGAGTTGAGTTGGAATCGTTCCAATCCATTGAAAGGAGTTTTCAATGATATTATGATAGAAATCATAATATATCTCACTACCAGTCAGAGTAGAACCTATAGGGTCACACACACTAGAAGTATTGACCGATCCGATGGTTGAATCGTGATTAGGAATCACAAGTAATCAATTCGATTGATATTCAGTTGAAGAAGGAACAAAGGGAATTAATTAATTGGACTTGAAACAAGAGTCCTACTTCGAGTGGGATTCCTAGAGTCCTAATTGGATTAGGACTGGAAATCCTAGTTGGAGTAGGACTGGGATTCCTACTTGGAATAGGATTCCTACAATCCTAATGAGATTAGGAGTTTTGAATTAAAATCGGATTCCTACTTGGAGTAGGATTCCTAGAGTCCTAATCAGATTAGGACTTCGGATTCAAATAGAGTCCTAATTGGATTAGGACTAAAATTAAATATGTCCTAATTTGGATTAGGGTTTCTTAAGTCACAATTAATTATTAATCTAATGAATCAATAAGACTCCTAATTGGATTAGGATTGAAGAGTTCAATTGAGTCAAAATTGATTTAAGTTCTAATTGGATTAGGACTTACCTAGATTGGATCCAAATTGGTTCACCCTTGGGCTAAGCCTAATTGGATTAGGGCTAAACCATATTAGGGCCTCCCAATCCTCATTAGATGAGGATTAGGGCAACATGAGAGGGAGGGGCTCACGCCCCTCCTCCTTTGATCCCTTGGTGCGGCAACAAGAGGGGCCGGCGCCCCTCTTTGTAATACATCAAGGGCTCCTAACTTGTAGGAGCCCTAGATGTTATAAAAAGAGGAGGTTTTGGGGCTGACCTAATAGACGAGAAGCTCCTCCTCTTGCTGCCGTACGCCCTCCCCTCCTCCTCTCCTTGTTTCATCCGCAAGCAAGAAGAAAAGAAGAAGAAGCCTTGGCGGCCTCCTCCCCTTCCCTTCCTTCATCCAACGCAGGGAAAAGAAAGGCTGCATTAAGGGCTTTGGTTCTTCTTCAAGATCCCTCCTTCTTCTTCCTCCTCTCAAACACAATCAAGGGTTGATTGAAAGAGAGGAAATCAGCCATCAAAAGAAGTCTTTGCAAGGAAGCTAGCACCCCGAGAAGACAAGAGAGCTTTGATCGGATCACTGCTTCGTGTGGATACCCATAGAGGCCGGACACTTGAACGGCTTCAAGCGAACCCTCTTCCTAAAACCACGAACTCAGATTTGCGGTGATCATCTACCCGCACAAGGTGAAGATCTGATCTTCAAATGTTTTTAAAAATATTTAATCCTTATCTATCTACGAACGGTTCATGAAACAACGTTCATGCGATGAACGTCGATCCCGCACATGCCGATTCCGCTGCCATCCGAATTTTTTTGAATTTTCTGCGGCATGGGCGGGTTCCCAACAGTTTAAACTTTGAGCATGCTTTTTACGATTCATGTTTGCTAAAGTAGTCTAAGATGATCTATGCCTAGGAAGATGAGGTGTTCTGCACTCTAGGTTAATATAATTAGGTAGACACTTCATGCTATACCTAAGATGGATCTTCCTAAAACTCTTTATGTTTTCATTTTAAAAGGCTTGTAGCCAATTTGCATGCCTCTCCAAAAGATAAAAAAAATTAAGAACACAGACCCTGATGCAATGCTATGCGGTGGACTCCAAACCCTAGATCCATTTACTTTGATAAATTCTAATTCGTACTCATAGTTTAATTTAGTTAATTCGAGTTAGCAAATCCTTCTTCTTGATTTATTTTTTTTTAAAAAAATAACTTACTCTTCAATCCCTGTGGACCGACACCCGTAATCACTATCCTACAAGATACGTGCTATTGCGTGGTTTATTTTCGAAATTAAAAGGACCGATCAGATGCGTATGGTGATGATCATGGATGGACCCTATTGAATGTGCTGAAATGGTCTGCGATGTTCTGTGATGTTGATGAGAATGCAAAATATCATATTTTTCTTTCTTAATGTTTAGTCTTGTATACTTATTTTGTTCCTAAATGTACTCATTATTCTTATATTTTGATTTAGGATGCAAATGGAAGCATTAAGTACAAAACGAAGCTAATTAGGTGCTTTTGGATAATTTCGATATTACTTCGTAATCTGAGCATAACTTTCTTATCCAAGCTCTGATTGAGATGATTCAAGATGCTATGGAATTAAAAGAAAACGCTCTACAACTTTTATGTTTTGAGTTTTGATAGATACTATCTTTATCAAGATCAAAATTGGTCTCGAAGTTGCTGCACGTCCTTAGCCTGCAATACGTGGATTTGACTCGGTCAATTTTCAGAAGTTTCCAGATTTGATGCACGAAAATCCCAGCTGGAAACACCACTTTTCTAGTTATATTAGGACTTTATTTTATTTTTCATAATTAGTCAGATTTGAATATTTGTTAGGAAATTTTTTTGGAAGGGATAAAGGTGAAAGAAAGGGGGCTGCACGGGGGGCTCTTCCTCTTTTCTCTTGGAGGACTCCTCTTTCTCTTTTCTCCTTGGAAGTTTGC